>NC_083223.1:84727241-89639741 GCF_032191835.1 Heteronotia binoei
AGGGCCTTCTGCATAAAAATCACAACTTCTGTCAATGAGAGCCAGACACTTCTATAGGGGTCACCTAGTAATTTGTCTCTCATTAGGATAAAATCAGGTCAATTGGCAACCATGCTAAACTAGCTTTATCCCAAATTACTTAAATGTGAATTAAGATTTCCTTGAATTATGGTTTAAAGATTCTTCATGAAAGTAATCTGCTGCAAGACAATGCTGCAAACTTTTAGTCAGAAGATAGTCATCTAACTGAAGGTAACTTAAAATTCTTAAGTCTATGTAGTACTTAGCCACTCAAATATACTGCTGATACATTTGAGCCCCCAAACAAGTTCATGTAGCGTTGCCAAGTCCTCTTCATCCTCCATGCACGGGATTAAATGATGTCACCCAGAAGTGACGTCATCAAAATGGCAGTGCCCATGCGGGGCTGCTCTAGGCATTTCCAGGAAAACTCTATGGTTTTCCCGGATGCTCTAGTCTTTTGGGAGGTTAAAACTCTATGGTACCTTTTGTTCATGCACACCAGAATATATCTTAGATTTTCAAGGAAAACACTGCTTCAAAGTTTTCTTGACCTATAGAAAACATTCTAGTAGTTCTCCTTCTCAACCCATTACTTTAGTGGTAGAACTCACAAGAGGGAATTGAAGGAGAAACACATGGGTGCCCCTCATGAACTTTTAAACATTTTTTGAGAATTTTATTTCTACAAAGAGGTTCTGGAGCTCTGTTCCATCACTTTCACCCAGGAAAAAAGCCCTGCTTTAGTCAATCAAGCAATAATTACTATAATAGCTTTCTCTTTAGCACATGCAAACCAATCAGAGCTATTAAAGGGTCTTTCAAGGCATGTACAATTTTAATGATTTCAGAGCAACTTCACCTCACCAAAGTCTGTCGTTGATAAACACCAAATCCAAAGAAAAAATAAAATACATGTGAAAGTAGAGAAGTGAGAAGAAAATATTCTGTCCCAAGGATAAGAGAAAAGCTGATTTTAAATAAACCCCTCATCAAATATATCATTACATTGAACATAAACCAATTAGCCTTTGTTTGTAAAAATACCAAGTAAGTAAATTGATCACATTTTTATAATAGCCAAGTAATCTGTGGAACAGATTAAGTCTCTATTTCCTTGGCATACATTTTGAAATACTGGTAAAGAAACTTTCACAAGATCACTTTCATGTAATATATCCATCTAGGGGAATATTTCTGAATTCAAGAAAGTCATACAAGGTAAGAAATGGTATTGTAAAAGAAATACACACATTCATTAGTTTAGTTTGAATCAGGATGTTTCAAGTACGTTCTTTTGTGTTGTGGGATGAAAGTATAACCACTGAATGAATTCGACTCCCAGATGAACTTCAAATGGAAATATATTTCTGTCATATTTCTTTTGTCTGTTTTTTCTATCATCTGTTTTCTTCTATTTTGTTGTCTTTTTTAAAAAAAACAACAACAACATTCTTCTACTGTCTTTCTTAGGTCCTTTTATAACTTGGGAATTCATTATGGATCCTGTTGGGTGTATTTCATCAAGCAACTTAATCAAAGTGTCCTCTTGTGATCTGCAATAATATCACTATGAAAGGTGGCTGACCATGTCTTTTGTTAGCTGAATGGCTCAGAATGGTTGGCTGAGTTTTCTTAATAGGTGCTAATTATCTCTGGTGATTACATTAAGTTTCCCTGAAGCTTGGAGGATGGGAGGGGAAAGGTATTGTCTGCATTTGCAAAGAAATATGCAGCTGCTGTAACTGCTAATTAAAATATAGAACAATCACTACTGAGGAAAAATTTGCATGGCTTCTGAAAAAGGAAGCCTTGCTTCACTAACCTTTGGGAGTCATTTGAAAATGTGAATGAGGGCTATCTAGTAGACATTGTGGGCTGTATTAAATCAGCAGTTAGAATTGGTGCATTCTGTCTAGGGTTGCCAATCCAGAGTTTGGAAATATCTGGAGATTTGAGGGTGGAGCCTGGGACAGTGGGGTTTAGAGAAGGAAGGGACTTTGGCATGGTATAGTGCCACACAATCCATCTTTCAAAGCAGTCATTTTCTTCAGATGTGGAATAAATGTTCTAAATAAATTTAAAAAATGGTTTATGTAATCTGAAGATCAGTTGTAATTCCAGGAAAGCTCCAGCTCCCACCTGGAGGTTGGCAACTCCAATGCAGGGCTTCAATTCAAGCAGTCCCTCTCTAGGCCTGTTATTGCTGCATGCTACCCTTTAATCAATTATTTAAATAAACAGTGAGCAAACCAGTCCATTATTTGTAAACACCTTTTAAAAAGTTTTACCATTAGGTGTTTGTCTAAGTACTCAGTATCATGTTATCTTCTTTATGCAGATTTCTTGCATGATATTACAAGAACACCCCTACCATTTCATTTAAATACTTGACCCAGTCATAAATGGACCAAAAAGAAAATTGTTTTCACCTGCTGTGGAGATGCAAAAGTGGCTACAAGGTAAAAGGAAATGAAACTCCAGCATCACAGCTACTGCATAACCACCAAGCTGTTTAGAGTAGGGGGTGTCAAACATGTGGCCCGGGGGCCAAATCAGCCCCCCCCCCCAGAGGGCTCCTTTCCGGCCCTCGAGCAACTGACTGTCATCTCCTTTCTTCTCCCTCTCTCTTGCTTCCTTCTGCATCACAGTTTGCTTTGTCAAGCTTGCTCAATCGCACAGGAACTACAGAGCAAAGCCTCTATTTTCTCCATTGACTGAGGCTCCTCCTCTTGGGAAGGAAGGGGGGGGGAGGAGAGCTTGCTTTGTCAGGCTCTCTTAATTGCACAACAGAGCTACTGAGCCAAACCTCTCTTTCTTCTACTGGCTGAGGCTCCTCCCCCTCCTGGTCCCCTGGGGAAGGAAGGAAAGAGCCAGAGCTTCCTTGCCCAGTTCCCTGGATTCCATGGGAACAATAAAAAGAAAGCACCTTGAAGACCAACAAGGGCTAATGTTTTAAGTATGTTTTATTTTAAGTTTTTTTAAAGAAACCCTTTAATTGTGTTTGCCTGTGTCCTTTGTAAAGTTTATATCTCAGATACCTAATCTTCAATGGGTATGCACATAGCCCGGCCCGACATGGCCTGGCCTGACAAGGTCTCATTTATGTTTGATCCGGCCCTCATAACAAATGAATTCAACACCCCTGGTTTAGAGTGCTGCTTGAGTGAGATAGTGGCAAGCAAGAAGATTTCAGGATAATCCTTAAAATACTGATACTGTCAAAAATGGTATGCTAGCCTGTCAAATTTCACAGCACTCCTAGTAGTAGGTTTTATATCCCACTTTTCTATACCTTAAGGAGTTTCAAAGTGGCTTACAATAACCTTCCCATCCTCTCCTCACAACAGGCACCTTGTAAGGCAAGTGGGGCTGAGAGAGTTTAAAGAGAACCAGCCCAAGGTCACCCAGAAGGCTTCATGTGGAAGAGTGAGGAATCAAAGCCAGTTCTCCAGAAGGAGTTTGCTGCTCTTAACCACTACGCTGGCAGTCATGAGATAAGAGGAGTCCTCTCAGAAACTAGTAGGTAATTAAATGACATGTTGTGCAGAGTATGAGTAAACAGACAGTCCTCACCATGGAGGGTGGTGTCTTAGGACCTTAGGATTTTAGGACTAGTGCTATTTAGTTTGCTGAACTAATAGCTGTAGACTAAATGAGTGGGTAAAACATTACAAACACAAATATTAATAAATGTAAACGATGCAATTAGAGACAAACACACACACACCATTATTCCATATATATACTAAGTGCAGAGAGACTGGCCAGGAAAGAATTATTGTGATCATATAGATTGTTCTGTAAAAATAATGACTCACTGTGTTCCAGTGGTGAAAAAGAAATTACCAGAAAAGTGTTTGAAAATATAACAGCCTGTATTTTATTACAATGTTGGAATACTATATACAGCTGTGGTCACTGTATCTGAAAAAAGGATATCACAGAGATGGAAAGGGCATCTACAAGTATGAAGAGGTTGGGACATCTCTTCAAGAAAAGTCTAAAGGCTGTGGGGCTTCTGTTAAAAAGATGGTTAAGAATAGACATAATAGAGGTTATAAAATGATGCATGTTATGGAACAAGAGAGCTTTGTCTCCCATAATACTGGAACTTGGGGACAAGTCACAGGCAGTTGATTCAGGACATCTTGTTTGCACAGTGCATAATTAACTTAAGGAACTTGTGGACAAGATGTAGTGATGGCTATTCGTTCAGGTAGCTTTTATAGATGAGTCCATCAATTAGCCATGCTGTCTACTAGAAGTTCAATTCTAAGAGTGACTATGCTGATGTATAGAGGTTGGGGGCATCAGTTTCAAACACTGCTTTTATGTCCTCTTTGTGGGCTTCTGGGAAGCACATGGCTGCCACCCTGGGATGCTGAACTAGATGAAGCATTACCTGATATAAGAGGGAATCAATCAATTAATCAAAAATATTTATATACTCACCTTTCTTCCAGAATTTAAGATTGGTAACAACAATGTAAAATCATATAAGCTATTTAATAAAATGAAACATTTAAAAACAGCATATTAAAAACAAAAGCAAAAAAAAAAAAGCAACTAAAAGCAGCCAGCAGGATATACTTTTTTTCTTCTGGCTCAGGCTGCTCCAGAAGCTTGCCCCCAAAGCTCTCCAGAACAGCTCTCATTCACAGTCTTGTCAGAAAGCCAGGAGGGTAAGAGCCATCCTGGCTTCTTTCTGGTAGGCAATTCCAAAGGCATAGGACAGCCACTGAAGAAAAAAAAAACCCACCCAATCCTGGACCCTGGCAGAACATGTGTCAGACAATGGGAGTGCTAATAATATACTTGTTGGGAAGAGCATAGCCTTTATATGGGAACACAAAGGGAAAGGCCACATTTCATGAAGGGTTTTTAAGTGAGCATCACGACTTTGAATTGGACCCAGAACTATTCAGAAGCCAGTGAAGGTAAATCACTATCCTAATTCTTTCATTTCTCCTGAAGTATCAGGAAACTCAACATCACATATTCATTTTATCACTTGAGTTGTTGACTGCCCGCTTCTCAACCCGCTGTTTGACATATCAAGGTACACAAATATGCTCTTTTATTGTGAACTTTATCATTATGAGCATTTATCTTTCTTCTGTTTTTATTGCTAGTGTTGCTGATACTTTCCTCTTGCAAAATTTTCCATTATGTGTTAATGACAAAGTCATATAATATATGCATGATATTAAATAATGGAAAAATAAAATAACATTAAAAACTGGGCAAATGTAATGGGGAAAATTCTGCCTGTGTAAATAGCAAATAGCATGCAAAATAGATCTGTGAGCTCAGTTTGTACAGTAGAAAAGCAAAATGAAAACTGGGATTATCAAACTGAAATGAAGAGAATGTTAAATTCAACAACACCGTCTCTTCCCATACATGCCCTGGAGGTTGCTTTGTTTGGCCTCTCAGGATCTTCTGACAGTCCCTGGCCCAAGAGATGCCCGTCTTGCCTCTACCTTTTCGGTCCTGGCCCCAACCTGGTGGAATCAGCTCCCTATGAAGATCCGGGCCCTACCTGGCTTGTTAGCCTTTCGTAGGGTCTGTAAAATGGAGCTGTTCCGCCAGGTTTTTGGATGAGGTGGTGGGCATCTATCTATTAGATGGATTGGCCTCTCCTTCCTTACTGTACTCCTGTACGGCTGTATTATTTTCCTGTGCTATTCTGAAGTACCATTCTGCTATACTATTCTGTTATGTCATCCTGCTGGACCATCCTGTTGTACTTTACTAAATGTTGTAACTGGTTTTTATTTTGATTGCAATTTTATTGTGATTTTATTACTATTTATGTTGTACTCTGCTCTGAGCCCCCAAATGGGGGAATGGGCGGAATATAAATAAACTACTACTACTAATAATAATAGTCCCTAATGGCATATCTGTCATTCTGCTCATGGATGCTCAGGAGAAGGGCAGACATATTTTAAGCAAACATATGACTATTCCAGTAGGCGGGGAAAGGTAAAGGATAACAGGACCAGAAGAGTAGAAGAGGGATATCCTTTAAGTGTCCCAATACACCACTGAATTTACATAAATATTGTGTTCTGTTTAAGTAGACATACCGTTATGGTCACAAGGAATATTTCCCATTTGCATTTTTTGCATGTAAGCCAGTGTGGCAGACATTTCTATGGAGGGAAAATCATACACTGTGTTAATATTCAGCTTTTTATCCTCTCCAATGCCACTGCTTTCCTAGACTGCTGTTTCCCCGGTGTCATTTTACCATAGCTACTTTTCTTCTTGTATTAGTTTTTGGATGATTCCACCCTAAAAGGGAACAGATGATGGCATAAGTAGCCAATCAGATTTGGCTAACCAGTGAGATCTTTCAGGATAAGTGAAATTAATATGTGAACATTTTTTTTATAGGGAGTGTCAGAAAAGGAAGCATTTTTATCTCTGACAAAATGTTTCTGAAAAGGCACCGAGCAGTTTCTACTCATTTTAACTTGGTAAGTGGTGAGGACTGCTGAATCTTCATGCCTTTTTGTATCACTTCTTGCAGCCTTTTCTGTCTTATTTATATTCTGTTCTTGTACACACTTTGTTTAAAGGCACTACATAATTTAGTGTATCTGTAAAAAACCCCCACTACACTCGGCATATATATACCTGACTGGCAAATTTTTGTATGGATGAAATGTTGGCAGGGAGTGGCTGATAATCAGATGGTCTGCTCTGTTATTCTTTTCACACACCCCTCCCATCATAAGAGAGCTCTTTTTCCTTATGAGCTCTGAAAACTGTGGTTGCCATATGACAGTAAGTGGGTTGCTCTCTAAAAATGAAATATTTCACATTGTTCAGCAGTGACTGTATACAGACATTGAATGACACAGTTACAGCAATGAAAAAAATTCAACACAGGGAATTCAAGGACAGAGATTTTTTCCACGATTGATGAGAAGAGAAAGGGCTGATTAAATTTTCTAGATAGCCTCTGAGGCAAGAGGAACCTGAAGTTTGTGTATATGAGTTTATTACTAAGCCTCTATTCAATCTCTGGTTATGCTGGTACAGGAGAAAAGCTTTCCCCTTGAGATTAGAAGGAGGAAATGCTGTTCTTTCCTACTGTTCAGACTGAAATCATACAGTGCACAGGGGTTGCAGTCTCTGCCCCAAACTAAAGACTGTGCTGAGATGGGGGGAAAATTGTACACAGCTTGTAAAAATACTACTCAGGGTTTTGTTTTGTTTTTTTAAAAATGACATTTTTCGCAAAAGAACAGATGAGGAAATATTTAACCCCATTCCAAACAAACAGTCCCAAACTCACTTCAGATAAAAATAAATTCACAAACATATATTTGAAAGCCCAAGCCTTTCCTGATCTGATTCTGGGGAAAACTGGCAGGGAACAGAACAGTGCTTCCAGCAACTGTTAGAGAGTGAAAGTCTTTCTGTTTCTCCAAGCAGTTTGCTTTCCTTCAGCGGTGTACATTGCATCATTCCTATTGTGGATAAAGTAAACAATGGGGTCCTAGAAGAGGGGGCTGGATGCCTTCATATGATGGACCTTGGCCCTCCACAAATGGCTGGATGTACTGTAACATACCCATGACACAAGAAGAGAGCACTGCAGTGCAGTTCAATGGGAAGCACCTCTATGTCTTCCTCTCTGTATCTTCCTCTCCCTCTTCATAGGAAGTTTTGAAAACATCATATTTACGAGGGGGAAAAAAGCAACCAACAATGAAAAAAATCCTTTCCGAACATTTTGAAAGATATTGCAATTGCAGCACATTTCTTATGTGTCAGCAAAGGCTCAGTATGAGGAAGGTTATTGATCACTGGCTGCCACGAATACCTCATCCCCAATTTGACCATTTTACTCACCTAATTTTCCTCTCGATTTGTCTGTGCTGCTTAGCTGGCTTTATGCTTTTCTCTGGAAGGTACCACGTGCTAGACTGAACAAGCTGTACATATGTAAGTGCTGTCAAGTTGCAGCCACCTTATGGCAACCCCAGCAAGGGGCTTTCAAGGCAAGTGAGAAGCAGAGGTAGTTTGCCATTGTCTTCCTCTGCAGAATCTTCCTTGGTAATTTCTGATCCAAGTACTGATCTTGTTAGCTTCTGAGATGAGATCTGGCTATACCATGCTGCCTTCCCTCTCTTAAAGAGATTTCTAAAAGTCTTAGGGTTGCTTGTTGATACTCTGAGGGCCAAATTACACATTAGGGCAGCCACAGGTGTGTGGCTGCTGCTGCTGTTTTAGAGGTGAATTTGAGCCATTTAAAAATGATGCAGGGGCCTGGTCCTGATTGGGCCCACATCACAGTGAGACCAGGTGATTTCCCCCCTCCACCATGTGCCTTTTCACATGCCAAAAAACTTGAAAAGTCATAGGGCAGAAGAAAGGATGGCTTGATTGGGCCTTCACAGCATTTTTAAATGGCTTAGAATCAACTTTAAAATGATGGTGGTGTCTGTGAGTCAGACCTATGAATGCCATGACATCTAGTTTGGCTTTTTTTATTATTTAAAAAACCTACTTCTCACATTAATCAGGAAACGCATCAAGAGAATAAAACCAATACACTTGTGCATTCTACATAAGCCTTTTCCTGTAACACTCAGAAGGGCATTCTGCTTTAAAGCATGATTTAATCACAATGGGTCTAGATGAATTACTAGCCCTGATTCTCATCCATTTGTTACTGAGCATCCCCATTTTTATGTTTTAAATAAAGAAAAAGATTCTGCTGGTCAGATGTAGTCAGCTAAGATAGTAAATTTTGTCTATGAGATCATAGTTATAAAAAAAGGCAGGCAACGAACTTCCTTATGCTATTCTTTTGGTTCACTTTTTCTCAAAAACATGGACCCTTTTCACATTATTGTTCTAAACCAGATGTTATTCGTTGTTGGCCCAATTTTGAGGAAAAAGGATATAATGATGGGGGTTTCACTCAGCGCACTTCCTTCCATTAATAAGCCATCTCTGAAGCACTATAGTCATTTCAAACAGTGCCAGTCCCTCCTCCCCTGCATACATGATCTTCCTTGGAATTTTTTTGAATGTTCTAATGTGAGCACTAGATACCTAAACCAATATAGCACTTCAGTGCCATAGCAACACCATAGAGATGCATAGACTCCACTGAGCATCCCAAGTGCTGAACTTATACTGTGCTATCTTGGCTCTTGTCACCTAGGAACGAGAGGAGAGAAGTAGTTCACTGGGCAGCGGGTGCTCAGGGTGTCAGCGACTGGTGTGATAAATGTTGCTAACCAAAGAAAGCATCTGTAGCAAACATCCTGATATTAACCCATCCATGCCCAGACACAATTGGCTGCTAAGTAACTTTCAGGACAGGAGAGGTAGCATAGAGAATTGCACTGGTTTTTCAGGAGGTTGAAGAAAGACTGCTTAGATTTTTTAAAAAGCTTGCTTCCCCCCCCCACCGCTCCCTTCATGATTTTGTCTCCCAGCCCTGCAGAATGTCTTGGGTCACATAATCAGCCCCCCAAAATTAATCAGAAGCAAGGCTGTTTGCATTTTTTAAATGACCATTCCTCTCACCCTTCCCCTTCATGATCTCATCTTCCAGCCCTGCTGAATGTCTTGGATCACATATTCAGTCCCAAAAGTTTAAGCAGAACAAAAACTGCTTGGATTTTTTTTTAAATTCCTTCCCCCCCCTTCCATTTACCAATGCATCTTTGCCCCTTTCAAACAAGCACCAGGTTTCCAGCTGTATCCAAGTCTCCCTGAATTATGGGATCATCTGGATTTACAGCTCATCTCCAGATTACAGAGAGCAGTTCCCTTGGAGAAAAGGGATCCTTTAGAGGCTGGACTCTGTAAGGCATTGTACTTCACTGAGGTCCCTGTCCTCCTCAGGCTCCATCCCCAGGTCTCCATGAGTTCTCCAACACAGAACTGGCAACCCTCCCTCTCTCTAGCAAGGAAGGACATGGCAACCATTTCGGGCACACTGAAGTATTATCAGTCCTGAGTTGCTATGCGAGTGTGAGTGCACATGAACGCACCCACACAAGAACCAGAAAATGTTGAGCTGTAAATATAAGATAAAATTTTATTACAGTACATAAGAGGATAAGATAACATCCCCCCACCTTGCCCTCCACACAAATGAAACTTTTTCCCATGCAAATTGTGTTAGCAACAACAACAAAAAAATCACTTCTCGGCATGGATGGATTAACATCAGGTTGTTTGCTACAGACATCTTCTCCAGTTAACAATGTCTGTTATACCAGTCACTGATGACCTGCACACCCACCGCCCAATGAGCTACTTCTCTCCTCTTGTATCCAAGTGACAACAGCCATGATTGCACAGTATCAATTTAGCTCAGTGGAGTCCATGCATCTCCAGGTGCCACTATGGCACTGAAATGCTATATTGGTTTAGCAGTTTAGCACTCACATTAGAACACTAAAAAAAGAAAAAGGCTGAGGAAGATCACATATACAACAAAAAAGGACAGGAAAAAGCAACATTGTAGGAAGTTCTGTGGACATTTTAAACAGCACATTACAGCAATTTAGAAGTGCAACAAAGGGGAAGAAGTTGGAAGAAGGTTTCTGTCAAGAACGGCTCAACCATGCTTTGCTAACCTGATGTAAGCAGGTTTGTATGAACAGGTAAATAAATTCTGCTAGTGGCCAGTAACTAAAATCGGTCTGTCTGAAATGACAGCAACCAGTCATTAAAACAGAGTATAAAGGCAATTTGAATATAAAGGCAAGTTGTTTCTCAGGTTTATGATAAGGGAGTTCTCCAGTTACCATAGTTTGTACTGCTCTCAAATGAGATAATTAAGAGTGAATTCCACAGAATAACCTTGCTTTACAGGCCTCTCCGGGTAATTTATAAAACATTTAAGATTCCAAGAAAATGCATTAATGGTGTTTTCCTTTGTTCTTTATAGGTATAGTAGTTGTTTTTGCTGTAATTTAATGGCCATGCACTGCTATCGCACTGCTACAGCACCAACCCCAAATCAGACTTTCCCTGCAGCCACTGTGGCCGGATCTGCCTGTCCCGCATTGGTCTTGTCAGCCACCAGCGAGCCTGCAGCAGATGTGGACTACTGACCCTTCTTAAATCTTTGTTCGTGAAGTCAAGCCGAGAGAGAGAGAAATGGCCCTGCGAAGAACAAGGAATAGAGCAACCCCGAGTGGTAGGTCTGCCAACCAGCTAAAAAAAAAAAAAATCCATCCTGATGTGCTCCTCTATGTTTAATCTGTTCCTGTAGAGTGTTTAATATGTACATATCAACAGAAGAAGCATATCATTGTATACTGTTGCAGACAAAGTCCTTCTGGGGGAAACCCAAGAGTTGGAACCAAGAACAACCTGATAAAATATGTGCCCAGTTAACTGCATCTGCTGAAAGCTTTTTATGCCCACTAAGGAGATGGTCATCATGAACATATTCACTGACAGAAAAAAAAGTAGATTCTCTAGGGTTTCCAGTCCCCTAGTGGATGCAAGAATATCCCCCAACCTGTTGCCTACCACAACTCTGATCAGCAGTGGGGGAAAAAGAAAAAGAAATCAGTGGGGATATGTCATGATGTCACTTCCTGGGAAAACCCAAACGTGACATCATGCCTGTCTAGTTTTCAGTGATTCCTAGAGAGGCTTTCCTTAGAATTGACATTAACCCCCGATATCTCCACCTCCCTTGATCTCCTGCTACTTGCCAAGTCAGGCCTGTCACTCCTAAGGTCCTAGGGAGTGTTTTTTTTCTGTTTTATTGGAATGCGGCAGTAAAAAAGGATGGCATGCAAGTTCAAATATTCTTAACATCAGTCTGTGTTTCTCATTTTTGTAGGAACCCCCCCCCCCCAACTTTCAATAACATGGCAACATTGCTTTGACTATAATTTGTTCCATTGAGAAATGCAATCTCAATTAGTAGATCTTGGGCAGACGTCCAAAGCTTGGCTTGTACACAGATATCCCAGTCTGTGCTACAAACATTATGTTGATTTGCCCTAAAATGTAATCTTCACCAAAGTGCTGAGAAAAATCTAACTACATTCATAATGGAAAATGCTGGTTGAAGCCTGCCCATCACAATAGGGTTAAATATGATAACCTACTAATTGTCACAGAACACATATTTGTTTAAGAGACAATTAAGTGGATTTAACCCTGTAAGTCTTTCCCATGTAGGATTGCCAACTTCCATGGGGGTCTGGGGATCTCTTAGTATTATAACTGAACTCTAGGCAATAGAGATTTGTTTCCCTGGAGAAAATGTCTACTTTGGCGGGTGGATTTTATGCCATTATATCCCACTGTGGTTTTTCTCCTCACCAAACCCTATCTTCTCCAGACTTCACCTCAAAATATCCAGGAATTTGCCAATCCAGGGTTAGCAATGCTACTCCTGTGTAGGGTTGCCAAGTCCAATTCAAGAAATATCTGGGGACTTTGGGGATGGAGCAAGGAGACTTTGGGGGTGGAGCCAGGAGACACTGGGGGGCCAGGAGACACTGGGGGCAGAGCCAGGAGCAAGGGTGTGACAAGCATAATTGAACTCCAAGGGAGTTCTGGCCATCACATTGAAAGGGACAGCACACCTTTTTAGATGCCTTCCTTCCATAGGAAATAATGAAGGATAGGGGCACCTTCTTTGGGGGCTCATAGAATTGGACCCCCTGGTCCAATCGTTTTGAAACATGGGGGGTATTTTGAGAAGAGGCACTAGATGCTATACTGAAAATTTGGTGCCTCTACCTCAAAACACAGCCCCCCTAGAGCCCCTGATATCCGTGGATCAATTCCCCATTATTCCCTAAAACTGCCGGAGATCTAGAGCTGTGGGGGCTGTGGGGGGTGGGGCTTCCCCCGCTGGCTAGCTGGCTGGGGGACGGGAGGAAACTTGTAAAACCAGGAGATTCCCCGCTGGGGCCTGGGAATTGGGAAGCCTACTCCTGTGGCATATTTATGTATTTGGGACAGTGAACTGTGTATTTTATTATAAAATAATAATTTATTATTCCACAAATTAAGTACTCCACCACTGAGAAACAGTGAGGAACTCTAGACAATGACCAGGAGCTAGTAATGCAATAGGAGAGCAGGAGTTAGTGATGCAATAGTGATGCAATAGGAGACCAGGAGTTAGTGATGCAATAGGAGACCAAGCTGACTGGTTTGCAACCTAATATAGTTTAAGAAATTTAGGCAGGTGCAGATTTTTTAAAGATGCAGAAGTTTTCTGACTTATCTTATCATGGACCACTCTAGATTATTTCACATGCTTTCAAAATCTAGACATGTAGGCTCAAAGGTATATAGCTTATATGTTGTGTAACTGGAGGTTGTCATGGGTGCTGGGGACCCTGCAGAAGAAGCTGAGCTTGCAGAAGAAACTGTGCCCCTGCCACCGGCACCAGTGCCCCTGCCTCCTACTGGAGAAGATCCAAGCCCCCCTGCCTCGCTCTCTCGGGTGGCTTGTGTGTGTGACCGCCTTCGTCAGGACCTCAGGGATCGGAGGAGGGTGGCATGCTCACGAGCAAGACGCTCCCTTAGCCCTGAGTTCTAAAAGGATCCTGGCCCCTCTAAGAGTGAGGATGCTTGAGTCTCAGCAGGATCCTGGCTGCCTTCTGAGTCAGCAATTAGTCCAAATGGGCAACAGACAGCAGAGGGCCATATAGCTGTGGGCTTTGGGAGAAGGCTTTGTGGAAGCAACTAGTCACTTACCTGACGTTCTAGCATCCACTTCGGCTTCTGGACCCCCTGACTTTGGCTTCTGAACCTCTGACCTGCAATACCTGGACTGTGATTTGGTTTTGGCGCTTTGAACCCTCTTTGCTCACCAGCTACAAACCTTAGACTGCCCCTGGACTTCGCCTGGCCTGGCCCCAGCTCGTGACAGAGGTAGCCATAGGATGAGTTGTTGGACTGCAATCTGAAGGAGGGCTAGACCTTTTGTGCATGTGAAGATTCAACAATGTGAACTTTGGTATCTCCTCAGGTCTCCTCTACTTTTCCCCATGGGAGCTTGGCTCATGTCTGGTGATTTGGACTTTCTAAATTAAAATCTGCTTCTCTTACTTGTGGACGACAAAGTCTTTAAAACAAGTGATTCAACAACTCTAATACAGCTTATTCTATAACTACAGAGTTGATACAGAAGTATGTGTTTAACCTACAAAGCTAACTGTATAGTTTACAACCATCCCTTCTTAAGTTATTCTCATTGCATAAAATGGGCTTTTGAAGATTTGCCCTCTGTGTCACTTGTGGCTTCTGAGAGATAAACAAAAAAGTCACTCTGGCCCTAGCCAAATTCCTTTCAGCTGTGGAGGCTCATTGTCTAGCTGTTCAGAACCAATAGGTCAATAGAATAACAATTTTATCATCATCATCATCTGCATTGCACAGGTGAACAGCTACTTATCTCTCCTTTCTGAGAATCCTTTAAATTGAAAATTGCCAGCATATTATGCTTTAAACAAAGCTCATAGAGTTTCTTCAGCTTACACTTTTGAGATTTGATTTCTAGTCCTTTTATTGTCTTTGTAGCTTTTTTCTATCATTGTTATCTTTGTGCTGGAAAAAAAGAATCAGTGGTTGTGATTCCGACTGTTGTGCAATCATTAAGAACAAAGGACTCCTAAAATCAGTAAACTAGGCTCTGGGATATTTGATAAAGAATCTCAAAACTAATCAAAACATTCCACCAAAACCATTAAGATCTTCACATATGTTTTTAGCTGTTTATATGATGAAGGAATAAAAATATTATCGTGTGGGAAATGAAAGGGATTTTTTTTTTCAGAAGATGGATTTCATGATAGACTCAATTTTTTTTCCTGGAATACAGACATTCATTTTCTAATTTGCAATGGTCTCTTGACAAACTAACTTTTTAGGATTTTGTCGTGTACCAGTAGTAGCATTGCCAACAACCTGGGAAAAATAGAGGCTTACTGGGAAGTAATTTACCAGGTGATTTTATTTGCCTATGCAGGACTTTTTTTGTACAAAAAGACCAGCAGGAACTCATTTGCATATTAGGCCAGACCCCCTGATGCCAAGCCAGCCAGAACTGCTGTGCATTCCTGCTCAAAAAAAGCCCTGACTCTATGAAAACCTTCAGCTGCCCATTTCCACATATCAAACCTTTGTTTAAAAATCAGGGCATTTCCCCCTCCTTATTGGTAAGAAAACATTCCTAAGCAGGTCTATGTAGAATCTTATTCAGGCCTATTTGATGGAGCTTATTCAAGATTGTCCTTCCTCTGTCAAGTGTGAGCATAAGAAGAGCCATGCTGAATCAGACCAAACGCCTATCTAGTCCAGGATTCTGTTCACACAGTGGACAACCAGCTTCCTTTAGGAAACCCACAAGGAAGAAAACTGCAACAGCATTATCCTGCCTGTGCTCCCCAGCAAGTAGTCCTCTGCTCCTTGAGGGAGTAGATATCCATCATAATTAGTACCCATTGATAGCCTAGTCTTTCATGAATCTGTCCACACCCCATTTAAAGCCTTCCAAGTTGATGGCCATGACCACATCAACAAATTAACTATAAGTTGTGAGAAAAAAATACTTCTTTTTGTCTGTCCTGAATCTCCTACCCTTCAACTTCAATGAACGACCCTAGATTCTGGTATTATGGGAGAAAGTGAAAAGTTTCTCCTTGCCCACTCACTTCACATCATGCATAATCTTGTAAGCCTCTATCATGTCTCCACTTACTCACCTGTTTTCCAGGATAAACAGCCTAAGTGTTTTAACCTATCCTCATAGCGCAGCTGCTCTAACCCCTGATCATTTTGGTTGCTCTTTTCTGCACTTTTAAAAGTTCTATGATATCTTTTTCAAGTGCAGTGCCCAGAACTGTATACAATATTCCAAGTGTGATTTCAACATAGAATTATATAAGGGCAGTATGATAGTGGCAGTTTTCCTTCAAGGTAGTCGAGAGGATAACACAGACGAGAGAAAGAACCATCTACACAGCCTGCTTATGGGGGGAAAGGTGGGATGGAGACTGATGGAGCATAACGACAGGGTATCAGTTAATTTCTCTCAGCATCCCATAATTATGAAGGGTACATTTACATATCAACCTCCAATTTTGATATTTTTTTTTGCTTCACTATGTTTTACCCCAGAATTAAATTCAAACAAATAGTGACCATATAAACTAAGCTTGTTATTCCCATTTGGACTGTATTAAAAATCTTCATTATTTGGTATGTTAATTTGCTGCTCACCCTCTACCTATATGTATGGACTGGTAACTTCCATTTCAATGTATCTGAATACGTGTGCATGCACAAAATCTTATGCTTTGAATCTAACTTTGATGGTCTTAAAGTTGCCACTGGACCCAAATTTTGCTCTGTTGCTTCAGACCAACATGACTATCCACCTAAACCACTCTTAATAGTGTAATTGTGTTATAGTTGTGTAATTGTATTAGAGTTCCAGACTGCTGATGTGTGGGAAACTTCACATCTAACCCCAGAACTGGATTATCTTTTATTGTTTCCAATAAGGGGAAGTTCGCTTAAAAGCAAAATACTGAAAGCGCAATCACAGATGATTCCTGTGAGAAGAAAAAATGGAAAAAGCCTAAAGAAGCCAAAGTGGCTCCATAAACAGCTCTCTAAAGACTTAAGAAATAAAAAAAGACTCCTTTAGGAATTAGAAGGAGGGCCTTATAACCAAGGATGAATATAAACAATTCACCAGTGCTTGTAGAGAAAAAGTTAGGAAAGCTAAAGCTCAGTATGAGCTTAGGCTGGCCAAAGATACTGAAAACAACAAAAAAGAATTCTTTTCTTATGTTCAGAGTAAGAAAAAGAGCTAGGACATGGTAAAATTGCAAGAAAGTGAAATTGTAACAGGTAATGAAGAGAGGGCGGAACTGCTCAATTCCTACTTTTCCTTAGTCTTCTCTTCTGAGGGAAATGGTGCTCAACATGGCAAAAACAGAACATATAAGGAGGGTATGAAGTTCCAACCTAGGATCAGTGTAGGGGTAGTACATAAACACTTAGTTTCTTTAAATGAAACTAAGTCCTCAGGGCCAGATGAATAGCAACCAAGGGTTCCAAAAGAGCTTGCGAATGTAATTTCTGAGCCTCTGGCTATTATTTTTGAAAATTCTTGGAGAACAGGAGAGGTGCCAGAAGATTGGAGGCAGGCAAATGTTGTCCCCATCTTCAAGAATCCTGATCTCTTTTTTTGAGAAAGTGACTACTTTGCTGGATTAGGGAAATGCTGTAGACATCGTTTATCTTGATTTCGGTAAGGCTTTTGATAAGGTTCCACATACTATCCTTGTTGACAAGTTGGTAAAATGTGTTTTGGATTCTGTAACCGTTAGGTGGATCTGTAACTGGTTGACACATTGCACCCAAAGAGTGCTTGTGAATGGTTCCTCTTCCTCTTGGAGAGGAGTGACAAGTGGAGTGCTTCAGGGATCTGTCCTGGGACCTGTTTTGTTCAACATCTTTATCAATGATTTGGATGAAGGAATAGAGGGAATGCTTATTAAATTTGCAGATTTAAAAACTAAATTGGGAGGGGTTGCAAACACAGAAGAAGGCAGAAACAGGATACAGGATGACTTTGACAGGCTGGAAAACTGGGCTAAAATCAATAAAATGAATTTTAACAGGAAAAAATGTAAAGTTCTGCATTTAGGTAGGAAAAATCCAATGCATGGTTATAGAATGGGGGAGACTTGTCTTAGCAGTAGTATGTGTGAAAAGGATCTAGGGGTCTTAGTGGATCATACGCTGAACATGAGTCAACAGTGTGATGCAGTGGCTAAAAAGGCAAATGCAATTTTGGGCTATATCAACAGAAGTATAGTGACCAGATCATGTGATGTGATGGTATCGCTTTACTCTGCTCTGGTAAGACTTCACCTGGAGTATTATGTTCAGTTTTGGGCACCACATTTTAAGAAGCATATAGACAAACTGGAACAAGTCCAGAGGAGGGTGACAACGATGGTGAGGAGTCTGGAGACCAAGTCCTATGAGGAAAGGTTGAAGGAGCTGGGGATGTGTAGCCTGGAGAGGAGGCGGCTGAGAGGTGATATGATCACCATCTTCAAGTACTTGAAGGGCTGTCATATAGAGGATGGTGTGGAATTGTTTTATATGGCCCCCGAAGGTAGGACCAGAACCAATGGGTTGAAATTAAATCAAAAGAGTTTCCAGCTCAACATTAGGAAGAACTTCCTGACCTTTAGAGTGATTCCTCAGTGGAACAGGCTTTCTCGGGAGGTGGATGGCTCTCCTTCTTTGGGGTTTTTTAAACAGAGGCTAGATGGTCATCTGGCAGCAATTAAGATCCTGTGAATTTAGGGGGAGGTGTTTGTGAATTTCCTGCATTGTGCAGGGAGTTGGACTAGATGACCCTAGAGGTCCCTTCCAACTCTATGATTCTAAAAGCTGCTGCCATGGCTCAGCAATAGCAAGGCCTCCTGTGGAGAAAAGCACTCGTCAGGAGGAGAGGAAAAATCCTTCCATTTATGGAAATTTTTGGCAGGATATAACCCTATGCATTTAAGAACTCGTGTAAACAACAAAATACAATTGCTTGTGTATCTCAACAACCTGGATAACAAAGCTGATATGTTTAGGAAAATTACTTGACATTGGCATTCCTGAACTGCATTATTTTAGAATGTGGGGAGAAAGAAGTAGCTTTTTGGAAGCTCTCTTCATAGAAACTTGCATACATTTGAAAGCAAACACAAAAGAAGAGGTTCTAGTTTTCGATGTTTTTTGAGTTGTTTGATGTACGTTTTTGAGTTGCTTGATGTAGCAGAACATTCCTAGCTCTCTAAAACTTTAACTGGCCTAGGCTACTACATGTCGTGAAGGATGCAGAGCAGCATATGAATTGTCCAGTGGAAACAATGTCACATCCTTCCAAAGATTCTGTGCTAATTCTATTGTAATGCAACTATAGTTAAACAATTAAGGCAGAAGTTTAACAGGTGCAGGCTTCTCCTTTACAACTCCGTACTGAATAAACCTATACTTCTTCAATGACTCACTATCATGCAGCGGTTGAAAGGATAGAAGCCCTCTTCAAACAACATTATGTACACTGGTTTCATGAATGAATGTGCTAGTCTTGTCTTTGTCTATGAGCAACTATTGTTAGGTCATTGGTATGGTGTCTATACAGGTAGGCTCTGCCCCATGCACAAGAATGGTACATGTTCTGGCTGAAAGAAGGGGATATAATAACTTTCTAAATTCAAGGTATATACCAAAAATTCTTAGGGAAGAAACACAACAGCTCTTCTGAGATCAGTTTTCATGCACAGGACTGTTACAGACCACCTAGAGCTTTCCTGTGACCCACTTGTGAGGCATAGTCAGATTTTTAAGGAGGTTGCATTATCCAGAATGAGTTTTGCAAACATATTGATTTTACTAATTAGAGGCAATCTTCTGCTTTCTCTGACTTGTGTAAGCATCTGGCAACACACTGTTATAAATAAGTGATCACAGCCCTACCTTTGAAAATGCTATTGTAGAGTTTCCTTTCTGAATATAATGCCTTTCAGCACTTCAAGGCATTCATGGACATCTAATATTACCTGTTGAAGTAGAAATGGGAGTTTATCATTTTAAAATCTAAACACATATCTGTTTTCTCTTCCTCCTTTCCCAAAGCCAGCTCTAATGAGAGATTATTGACAGTAGTCAGAAACACATATAGATCGTAAAGTGCAATACAATCAGTGGTATTTATTTATTTTGAAATCAACATTTGACAATGTATATTCATACCTTTAAAGTCTAGAGAGCCTAAATTCAGTACACTTATCTCTAATGTTAATTAGTTCAGCAGTAGCTCTATACTTTCATATTGGGTTAAGCCTGTTTAATGGTAATCATGATTTACCTACGCACCAACAGTTGGATGTTACCCTCATCCACTCTGAGTGAACAGGTTCTCTTTTGATTGGATATTGTTTTAAAATGGCCACTCCCTGTAACTTTCCTACCCATGTTGTCATTCTGTTATCTGCAGCTTGAGTATAAATACATCAGCCTGGTGGATGAACACTTCATGCATCCAGTGAAGTGAGCAGAATTATCTATTTTAGTCTTCAAGGTATCACTGAAGTCCTGTTTTACAGTGTAAACATGCGAATAATCAACTGCAAAGTCCTGAATGTTTCTTTCTAACAGACAGAAGTGGATATTACTTACTTTTTAAATATCTATATCTTAAGTTGTGTCTGTTTATTACCACACTGTTTAATTTAATGTCTCTTTTAAAATACATTAAGATTGCTTCCCAGATCAAACAGTACAGATAGAGATTTTATAGCATTTCAAGCAAAATTCATAGTAGAGATAGTTCACATAAATCTGAAGCAATATATTGCTGGACTCTCACAAATGTGAGATGGAGATGCATACACAAAGCTGGCCATACAGACCAGGACTATAGTTTTAGCTTCTATCCATATAACTAATGATGCACTAGTTTTGTATGTTCAGGGAGTCTGTTTTTAATATACAGAGACTTTAAAAGATTTATTTAGGGGTGAACCAAAAAGGCTGCTTTTCTTTTCTTCATGATTCTCTGTGCTGCATTGATTTAGTCTATCTCCTTGTTGCTGGTTGTTGCTGTTATTTTTTTTAATGCCACTTTAATGCAACGATTATGCCATTTATATATAATTTAAGCTATTTATGTTGCGCTATTTATATATAACTAACATGCAACTGATGCCCAAAAATGTTGAAATATGGGTACGTATTACCTGGAAAATTTTGATGCAAAGAAAACAACACAAGAGTGTAAAAATAAAGGGTGAGAGCAGACAGCTAGGTTGCTGCAGCAGTCTCTTGGCTTTTAAAAAGCTGTTTGAATAGAGACGCACTGTGGAAATCAGATGGCAGCTGCTTGGCCATCATGGTCCTGTGACATCAGCAACCATGAACCAGGCTCTGGAAATGCACAGAGTGGCGTGATCACACTGCTTCTATGTGTCTGTGGTGCACCCGGGCTGATAAGACAGCCAGAAACCCACCATGGACATGCTTCACTGGGAAGTCGCCAGACATTTCCCGGTGGCTATTTAATCTGCCCCTGAGCCATCATACCATGAGGTAAGGACAAATGAGGCATGGGGACCAGATATGCCCATTTGATCACGTCTGTTTACTCCAGAGGGATGGCTATTGTAGGCCAAGTTGCTCATCTGATCGCACCCAAAGACTCACAGGTGTGGCTCACAAGGGTGAAGCAATATAAAAATAGCGATATTAAAGCTGAACTAACAGTTTTGCCTATGCCAGTTTCATCCTCCCATACAATCCCATACAGCGATGAAGATCCTGTTAATTTAGGGGGAAATATTTGTGAGTTTCCTGCATTGTGCAGGGGGTTGGACTAGATGACCCTGCAGGTCCCTTCCAACTCTATGATTCTATGATTCTATGAATCTACATCTTGCAGTCTGAAAAAAACCAGCTATGTTTCTTCTGATTGGCATGCAGAAATAAAGCTGGATAAATATTTCCCAACACTTTGTTTGGATGTCATGAATAGCAATAAAGAACAGTGCCAAGAAGATTAGCTGTGTAATCCTACGTAGAGTTACTCCGCTCTAAATCCACTGATTTGCATGGGTTTAGGTTGGAGGAACCGTGCAAAGGATTGCATTGATGTATTATAGGCACTTCTGATTTCTATTGATACCTTCCTTGCAATGCTTGACTGTGGAATGCTATTTCAAGAAGGCATTTATCCTCTTAGTAACAACTTATACTTTCTTTGAAAATATAAGTGTCAGTCTTAGAACAGTTAATGCTTACTCCAGAATGACTTGTCGTGTAGCTTTTACATAGTGGTTTTTTTTTTTTAAATGTATGTTGAAAGCTATAGGGAAATATAAAATTGGGTTTACCTGATGGATACAAATGTCTTTCATTAAAATAATTAGGCCACTTTTATAAACTATTCTTTATTTATCTCATTGAAGGATTTTGATGAATGCTTGTTGTTGATTTCAACACAATATGGACAGCTTACAGTGGATGTATGAATGACTTTGTATCACACATTTATATTGCACTCGTCCGTTAATGAGATGCACTCTTCATTCATAACCTTGCAGAACATAATCCTCCTTTCCAAAGTTAGAGTGAAGTGATGCAAGCTATGTGCAGTGGCAGTGTTGAAAAACAGCTCTTATAATAGAAATGCTGGCAAACCCAATTGCAGGGCAATAGTATGAATATCAGGACACAGAAAAGAAGAATTGTAAATATTCACTGGTGTAGTATATGTTCTCACATACACAGTATATAATCAGTGCTGTTTGAAAACTGCTTTCACATACTTAAGAATGAAAATGAGTCACCTGTGTTTCAGTATCATTGGCTTTAAAGTCTTGGGAAATGTGTGCCATCAATATCTAGACTGGAGTAATTTTATAATAAGAATACTTATGTATACAGTGGTGAAAACTGAATATGAATTTGCACAATAAACTGCTGTACTTATAAAAAATCTGCTCTATTTTTTGGGAGTTCTGGGTGCCCACACAACTGTCTATTCTGTTAAAGTGAACTGTGAAGACCTTGTGGGGAAGAAAATTCTATGGATATCCTCCATTCTGGGTATGTGTATTTAAAGTGCCATCAAGTTACAGCTGACTTATGGCAACTCCATAGGGTTTCAAGACAAGACACATTCAGAGATGGTTTGCCATTGCCTGCCACTGCATCATGATCTTGGAAATCTTCCATCCAAATACTAGCCAGAGACAACTCAGATAGGTTTCCAAGGTCTGATGAGACTGGGCTAGTCTGGGCTAGCCATACGGATGGTCATGAACCATATTTTTGCTATTTGGTTCATGGTTCATGGCTGAATCACAAACCAATAGGCCAGTTTGTGAACCAAATCATTTTGTTTCAGTTCATGAACCATTTAAAGTTTAAACCTGTGCTTTCTGCTTCCCGTGAAAAGCAGTGGGGAGCAGAAAGCAGAGGTTTAAATTGCTCCAAGTCATTTAACCCCCAGCTTTCTACTTGGTGCAGCTTTTGGTGACAACTAAAAAGCAGGGGGTGAAATAGCCGGGAAGCATTTCACCCACCCAGGGCTTTTTTTGTAGCAGGAACTCCTTTGCATATTAGGCCACACACCCCTGATGTAGCCAATCCTCCTGGAGCTTACTGTAGGCCCTGTACTAAGAGCCCTGTAAGCTCTTGGAGGATTGGCTACATCAGGGATGTGTGACCTAATATGCAAAGGAGTTTCTGATACGAAAAAAGCCCTGAACCCGCTGCTTTCTGCTCATTGTGGCTTTGGGTGGCAAGCAAAAAGCAGGGAGTAAAATGCCTCCCTGCCACTTCACCCCTTGATTTTAGGTTGCCACCAAAAGCTGCACCAAGTTGAAAGCTGGGGGTTAAATGTCTTGGAACCATTTGAACAAAACAGCTGAGCTGTTTTTCATGAAGAGCAGAAAGCAGGGATTTAAATGACTCAGACCCATTCAAACCCCTATTTTCTGTTCTTCACTAACTACTACAAAGCACCATGAATTGCATCAAAATTTGTGAAAGTTCATGGCTGTTCACAACCATCGCTTCGCAAACCACGAACCAGCCAAAATTGGTGATGAACTTTAGTTCATGACCCGGTTTGTGCCCATCTATAGCTATTCTGCTCTACTCATTCTGTTTTGTATTGTGATCATGAACATTGTTTCATGGCAGTTCTCTGTCCTCTGTTTCACTCTGGTTTCCTTCCTGTTTAGCATGATAAATTTCCAAAATTAAAGTCAAAACTGTTGCACAGTTTGCTGAACTACTCAGCTTGCAGATATGTCTTCCACCTTATGGATGTGAACAAGCAACATGTATGCACTTAAAACATTAAACAAAAATAATGTTTATGTACTTGTGGAGTAATACCAACATTCCTCATCATGATTTAATCATTTTACAGAAGTGCTTGTTTTTGTTGGTAAGCCTGTCAAACAAGATGAGAAAGTCAAATGGAGAGAATTTCATAAACATCTCTAAGAGTTTCAGAAGTGTTTCCACCTGCAACTCATTATTTAAGATCATATGCTGTTGCAGAAGTGACCACACATAGGATTTCTAAATCTATCATGGAACAAGTATTATTAAGAAAATCTTGATGTCTATGTTCAGCCAGTTGTGTGCATATATTCCTTTTGTTAGTATCATACCCAGTCCTTATTGAATGGGTTTGGGTATATTTAAGGGGTCAGCCTCACTGCAGAACCATATTGTTTCTTATCTTTTTTAAAAAAAAAACACATTCAGTATAATTCAGTAAACAGAGTGGAGAGGTGGAGTAGACTGAGAGGTTATAAAGGCACAGAGCTCCAAGGAGGGGGTGGAAACTTAGTATATTAATATAAAGCCATTGCACTTGTGGAAACAAACAGCAGGGGCAGCACACTGTGGACTTGGTGGTACTGAAAATTTTGATTTAAGAGAAAAGTGATTTCTCACTGGCTCCAATGTACTAAGGAAAGCCCAGCTCCAAAAGTTAGAAAAAAATTGGAGGGAAAACAGACAAAAATATAAATTGTTTGGAAAACTTCTGAAAACTCTTCATCTTGAAGCATAGCAGAAGCAGATGAAATACAGCATTTGCAGGTATAGCTTAAATATTTCATTTTGTCAGGAAATCCTAACACAAGTATTGGGCTTATCAGACTTGCTAATATAGGTTACAAATGAGGCACAGGAGCTACCTGCTGGAGTTATGTTTAATATGACAAGAATTTGAGTTGACCTTGATTGTGAAAAATAAATTCCAAACTGCCCTCTCCATGTGGCTTTGGATGTAGGGCTGACTCCAAACACTTTCATGCCTGAGGAAGGACATCTTCCCTTGCCCTCAGATTTTGCCAGCTTACAATGGCATTCAGAAGCTTATTCCTGAGGCAGTCGCTTCATTCTCCCAAATGGTAAGGACAGCTCTGTTTGAACTGGATGACTAAGTGTAACACTGTATTTACCCCTTTTTTTTCTTTTTTAAAAAATGTAATGTTTCATTACCCCCAATTATTAGCTCAAAAATGTAAGACAAGAATGTGGTGAAAACAGAAATGCTCCTTGCTCATTTTTCTTTAGTGCGTTCCAGTTTCATGGATTTTACAATCATTCTGTATAGATTTTTTTTTACTTTGAATCTCTCACAGACTTCACATCAAATATATTCATGTTGGCCTTCTGATGACCCCAAATAGGTCAGCCCTAGTGATGCATATTGAATAATGTGATTATAGAAGGTACAACCAGGCTAATAAGGTACAGTGTATGGAACTCTCCAGGAGCTTTGAAGTACATCTTTCAATTTTCTATCTTGCTTGAAAAAAAAAATGTGCCAGCAGCATTTCCACCATTTTATTAACACAGAGGCATTGCTCCAAACTGACTAGAACTGTACCTGCCTAGTTTCTCACAGTTATGCCCATTTGGTCTCTCACAATTCCAAATATGTGAGACACTCTTACAAATTACCACACTGATTAAAAAAAAAAATCTTTATCATATTATCTTTTAGCTTTTAAACATGCTGTCAAACAATAGAGTCAAAAATATGGCGCTGCAGCAGTTATTTCATATTAATGCTCAGAGTTCAAACAAAGTGTCAAGATGACGAAGTACAAGGGATTTTCAGAATGCTTTAATGTTGCCTCATTTCAAATCACTTCATAAGCAGCTTGGTAATGAGCTCAATAAATTCTGTTGGAAAAAAAACACACTCTTGCTACAAAAAAATGTAGGTTGCTATTTTATAATTAGCCCTTTGGGCTTGGGGGAAGGAGTCTGATTTCCTGTTTGAAATCCACTTTGTTCGCACTGTGATGTGGAGATGGCTAAATGAGTATGAAATATTGTAATTAAGTACATCAGAAGCTGTTTATCTTATCAGAAATGTTTTTAATGCAATGGCTGCCCCACTGACCACTGGTGTATTATCATTTTTTTGGTCACTTGCCAAATCTAATAGACTTAGGTTTTGCTAAACACTGTAGGGTGTGAAGAGATAGGGAATCAGAAGACAAAAACAAAAATTAAATAAGCAGACATGCAACCCTGCTCTCCCTTTGTTTCTTCAAGGCAGAAGATATTCTTTTATGTATGGCACTGTTTATTCACAATACAAATTCCATTTCTAAGAACTCCAATCACTTTGATGAAAGAGCATGCTACATGTGCATTTGGCTATGACTATATAGAACCTACATCGATACCCTGTTGGGGGAAAAAAAAACCCTTTGTTTATAGCTGACAGAGTACAGCTATAAAGCTTTTTGTAACTGGTTGAGAGTCTAGTGACTCAGCCAATCATCTTGTCAGGACTGGAAGAATAATTCGCTGTAGTGTTCTGAGGTCCTATATTCTATTTTAAACAAACTAGTTCTGGTTTAGGGATGGGCATGAACCAGAAAAAAGTGGTTCATATTGGTTCATGGCCAAACCACAAAAGAAACCAGGAGGTTCATTCACAAACTGAATTGGTTCATAGTTTGTGGCTCCACCATTGAAAGGGACTGCACAACAGTGCAAAACAACTGAATGGTGGGCAATAGTCTGCTCCCTACTGCTCCACTGTTTTTGTGGCTTTTGCAAGAAACAGAAAGGGGTTTAAAAGTCTGCTTTAAAAGTTTGTGATGGTAGACTCACCATGAACTTCAGTTCATGAACCATGAACAGGACAAAATTCATGATGAATTTTGTTTAGTGGTTCAGCTCATGGCCATCCATATTTTGATTAGCAGGGGGTGACTGTCATGTAAGAAACTATTTGTCCACAGCCAGTTATATTAAGATCCATGGGATTTAACTAAGCTTAATCATGTGACCTATTACACTAATTTCACCATAGAGTTAATTTGTTCAGGGTACTTATATACCCCACCATTCTCCTGCCACAATATTTATTGTTGTTACCTGCTTAGAGTCCTAGTAGTCTAGTTGGATTGTTTGTCTCATAAATCCTCACCTTTCTTGATGTGAGAAAATAATCTTTCACAGGTTGATAAGGTATGCCACCTCAAGACTAATTTAAAGTTGTATTGAACTTAGTGACTTAGTAAAATGCATATTGTCAGCCTGGCTTAAATGATTTGTGTTTCCCATATGCATAATGTGGAAAGAAAGATTGGCTCTCTCTCCCTCTCTGCTATACCTGATCTGATAATTCTGGAAGTCATACATGGACCGATATTTGAAGAAGGTTCATGGGACTAAAATTTAATGTGTATAAATTCAATTTATGCTGTCATTTTCCCACTCAAAATTAAAGAATCCCAGATGGGAAGGTACTACACGAGGAAACTATGTAAGAGATGGTATCACCTTCAGGTTATCTTTACTTGATTTCTTGTACATAGTGCTTAGTTCTTCAGGAGCCTTATTGCACAAGAAATCAAACAGGGATAATACACTGCTCTTTCTGCCTTGATCAGTAGTTCAAACTAAGTTTGGAAGGGAAAATGCCTTTCAGTTTTTGCTACTTCTAATCGCTTGATTAAATTTAGTGGCATTCCTACATGTTACCTTCATTCTAAAATTCTACTTCATAAGTAGTTAATAACTGTTTTCATATGGATATTTTCATCTGCCTTGACTTTATTGCAACAGTGATGTTTTCAGGAGTACCTACATGACATCATCTCTTATTCATTATGTTTCTATGTCCCATCCCAATTTTTTTCTGCGATTCTTCTACAAGCTGGTTAGGCATTATCTGTTTTGGAGTCATCAAAGTCAAAGATCTTTTGGACAAGAGCTACACAGAAATTTCTCTCAGTCTGGAAGAACCTAATTTTAATCTGTTTAGTCCCTCCCTCCTCCCAAAAATCATGCAGCATTATCTGAATTTCAGAAGTCAAGCAAAACTAGATGAACAGTAAAGATATCACTTTCAAATTGTTTGACTCTTGTGTTTCCTGAATGTGATAGTTTGTGTATTACCTGAAGATCAAGCATGTCTGTAACTGATCCCAAATGTGGTAACAAATATGCTCATGAATAAGGTTTTAATATTGTTCCACATTTCAGATTGTCCTGAGAAGTTCTAGGAGTGATGCTTTTTGGGTTTCCTTTAGATGAAAGAGCATTGGAAACTTATCATATTTTTGTAATATTCTGTTCATTTACAAATAGAAAAATAACACATTACCAAGAATATATTATCAGTTCACCACCAACCGTAGATATTTTCTGCTTTGCATAAAATTTTTTTCCATTTGCAATTAGCAGCACCAAAAGGCAATGTTTTCTTCTAATCCAAAGTTGTTATACAACACTTTGGTACCTATTCCCTAGTACAGATTTGTTTGCATTTTCTTAAAGCTTTTTGTTTGTGCTCCTACAATATATTAGAGAAACCAGCATTTATTTAAACCTTTTCATATATAAGCATATACAAAATAAAAATTATAATCAGTACAACTCTTTGTAAATTATTTTTGGAATCTCCTTCCCCATCACACTGTATTGTAGAGTAGGCTAGCTAAGGTGAAAATGGAGAGGGGTTTCAGTACTGCAGTGATGTACAACTTAATTTCTAGTGCGGAACTGGAAGTCATGTCATCATAGCAAGGTGATGCTCTTGGATTCACCCAGAACTCCATGGGTTAACCACAGAGTGTAGGTGAACCCTAGAGTGTCACCCCAGTGCAATGACGTCACATTCTGGTTTCATGCAGAAGTGATGTTGTGTATCTCTAAAACATTCCTCCCTGCCCCCTAAATTCTCCTGCTGGGGTGTCCGAGTCAGCTGGCAACCTTGCGCAGAGAAGCTATTAAAAATTTAACACCACAAACTTCCACATCCACAACAAACAGATTCAGGGGCTGATTCCATGTCTTATATCCATACATATGTCTATCAGTCCATGAAACTCAAATGCAAGTTCCAGTTGAAATGCCAGTCATTTGCCAGTTGTGGAACAGGTTGATTTATTAATTTTCTGTTGGTTTGCACTATTTTTCATATTTCCCTGTCTGTAATTTGGTCCAAATAACTGATCTAAGGGCCAATTCATATGTTACAATGTTCACATGGCAGGCACATGATTGTTTGCAAGCACTTAAAGTAAGCCATGCACTTGAGGTTCCATACTGGGAAGTTGATTCCCAGGTGCCAGTGGGAATCAACTTCCCAATAGATCAGATAGATAAAAAAGGATCCAGTCTCCCCCTTTCAGCATTTTCTGAATCTCAAACAGCCCTGAGAAGCAGCTATTTGCTCCAATGGGAAAATTTAACAATTCCCCAAGCTGTTTCATATTGGAAAAATGATGTGAGGGCATGGGGAGAGGAGGCATATACTCTTTCCCCTCATATTCCATGGTTCTTGTCCAAATTCAGCCCACACATGCTTGGAAATTAAGCTCCCAGCTGGGAAATAGGCATACTGGAAAAGTGAGTGGATGTAAGCAAGATGCAATTTAATAAGTACTGAGTTCTACATCTCAGTAATAAAAATGAGAAACACGCATACTGGATGGGGGATACACTTCTGGGTAGCAGTGTGTGAGAACAAGGTCTTGGGGTATGGGTGGACTGTAAGTTAACTATGAGCAGCCACTGTGATGCAGCGACAAAAACAGTTAATGTGATCTTGGGGTTTATCAACGGAGACATAACATCCAAATTGTAAGGTCATAGTCATGCTGTACACTGCATTGGTCAGGCCGTACCTGGAGTTTTGTGCACAGTTCTGGAGGCCTCGCTTTAAAAAAAGATGGAATGGAGTGGGTGTAGAGGAGAGTGACCAGGATGATCAGGGGCCTGGTAACCAAGCCCTATGAGGAAAGACTTGGGAATGTTCAGTTTGGAGAAGAGGAGGTTGGACATGATTGATCTTTTTAAAATATTTGATGGGCTGTCAGATGGGTGCAGAGTGGTAAAGCAGCAGTACTGCAGTACTGTGGTCTGAACTCTCTGCTCACGACCAGAGTTTGATTCTGGTGGAAGCTGGATCCAGGTAGCTGGCCAAAGGTTGACTCAGCCTTCCATCCTTCCGAGATTGGTAAAATGAGTACTCAGCTTGCTGGGGGGAAAGTGGAAAAGGCTGGGGAAGGCAATGGCAAACCACCCCGTAAAAAGCCTGCCATGAAATTTAGCCAGGATCCTACCCCAATATGCACACACTTCGACTTATTGCCTTTACTTTTACTAAATTACATTACTAATTCATCTCCCATGTTGCAATGTTAGAGAAAGAGTTCTAACACCACTATATCATGGCTTTTCCACCAAAGGATAACATATTAGGAGGTCCTTGTAAGGCAGGGTAGGCTGAGATAAATATTACCTTGTGGTTGTCCACCTGGATAGAATTTGGGTTTGAGTTTAGATGAGGTGCCCTTGAACTATCAGTTTATTCCCTATACCTTACCATTACTTGACCATCCCTGTTGCCTTGTAGAACAGTGATCCATAGGGAAAGGGGGATCACAGAGATCCAACTTAGATTGCCTGTGTATGAAAAAAAAAGTGTGTGTGTTTCAGCTCTAGGAAACTTAGGGTTCCTCACAGACTTTAATGCCAGGATTATGGAGATAGCAACACAAAGAGTAACAACTTGGAATTTTAATTCACTGGGGTACTAAAATATGAAATGAAAATTATGTAATACTGAAGGAAGTTTTCAACTTAAACATCTGGTGGTGGTAGTATGCCTGTGAAATATGCTATAGATGCTCCAGGCATCAGATCAAGAATAAGATTTTTGCTCAGTAACATCAGTTTCTGATATGAAAGAAAGAAAGAAGGAGAAAAGAAAAGAAACTAGCACTGTGTAACACCAAGTCCTCTGCTGCAAACCACTTTTTGTTATGAGCATTGACCACAGCCTGTATGGCAGAAGCTCTGTAATCAATAACTTAATAGTACCTTATGTGAAAAAGCATCTTTTGAACATATCCAAATCACCATTACTCAGTTACCTTGCCACCAAAAACTATTACTGCAAAATGGTGTTGCCTATAACTATTATACGGTCCAGAGTCCTGACATGCTTACTGAAAAACAAATGTCCATTAAAAGCACTGGAGCCTTTATGTAGTAAGGTGTCACACACTGTGAATAATGGTTGTGGAAGGAGCTTTTACACTGGTCTCAGGTGTGAAGTACAAAAGTACAAGGCATATGTTAAACCTGTCACCCTTTTCCGCTCTTAAATGCTGGTGTTATCCCTGGCCAAAATTCTCTTGTAGAACTGTTGCAGGCCATCATGGAAATTAGTACTTTTAAAATGCAAGTTATACTCAGTGACAAGTGTCAGAATAGTCCAGTGAAGTTTCTCAAAAATTAGTCCTGAGGTTAAAAATGTGTACATTAACATTTTCTTACTTCTGTATAATATACATACTGTTCATTTTTAGTACATTTTGAGCCATAAGTGAAGTAGCTTGCAGAAATATTTTGGAAAAATTCAGTGGCACAAGGAAACAAGCTTCAATAAACCATATTCTTGCTTTTTTTTTCATTTGATGCCTATTACAAAAGATTTTTCCGTCTTTGGCCCCAGTTTTTTGGATGGTAATTTCTGAAAGAAAGAATTTGCAGTGTAAGTGCAATATAGAAGAAAAAGAACTCCCACAAAATTGCTTTCCCCATTATTCTCATGAAAGTCATGCCTTCTTGGTCAATTCTATCAATGGCAGTTGATCTATTTAAATAAGACAATTTAGCGGTTTCCTTTACAAGAACAGGATTATAAAATGCCAGATTCCTTATACTGTAGAGAATAGCATTGAGACATAGTGAGAATTGTCACTGTAAAGAGAAAAAGAGTCATCCAGTGTGGGCTTGTTCCAAAATTGTATCCTTTGTGTCCAACAATGCTTCCCACCACCCTGACACGGTCTCTTTCCAGCAGATTGTTTTAATTTAGATTTATCTAGTGACCGTGCAGTGCTCCCAATTTTTTTCCCTTCTTCTGGGATGCCTCTGACAGCAAGGATCTAATTGTTCTACTGAATCAGTCTAGCCATTTTCAAGCAAAACTGGTTTCCCGTCTTTGAACTTGGCAGATGAATAAATTTGTTTAGATTCCAAGTCTGCTCACATTCCAAGGACAGAACTGGCGCTTTCTCTTAGCAACAGTGGGGCTGATGCTGTGGGAAATCGTTGAAAAGGCAAGGTAAATTGCAATTGAGAATTAAATTTACATAGAAGGAACTTTCTTAATGATGGACTTGAATATCCTTGCAACTCTGCAGGGCTGGAACTGATCTCAGAACAGTGCCAGATGCGAAGCCACAGAATTCTTTCAGTGAGAGCTATCCTCAATCTTCCTGTCAGATTTGAGCTGCGAGGGAAGAAAACGTCTTCTACAATAATTATAATCAATAGTCTTTTGCTAGGGATTTAACGTTGACACCATTGTTTACTTTGGGGATTGGAACCATATTGCACTTAGATTGCTTAAATTTTGTGAAATGTCATTATCTGACAGTTTAGCCATCTGCCCTTAGCCAGATGCTCCCATTCTCTTAGTGTGGCATGTTACTGAAGACAAAGGAACAGAAAGTCAACCAGTTTTAAGCTATTTCCTTTGAAGGAATTTACAGTTTGATTTCTTTGCTATCCTGACTGTTTTCGTTCCTCCTTTTTGTCAGAAAAGGAGGGGAAGACTGTTATTATTCCCTTCAATGTTTCATCGAAAAACCTGCTGGGAATAATGTTGCCTGTTTATCTAGAGTGTGTTTGACAGAATCTGAGACACAAATTGTATTTCCCTATGTCTATGATATGTTATGAATGTGCAGAAAGCAGGAAGTCAATGCAACTGATTTTAAAAGATGTCTGAATATAGTAAGGCTGCATAGCTGAAGTTAATCACACTAATCTCAACTTCAAGAGGTCATTCACAACCACATTTGGAGTTGCAAGGGTTTGAGACTTCTTTATGAGCAAAAACATATTTATTACATTTTTTGTTCTGCTGTTTCTCCAAGCATCTCTCTGGACAGCATAAATGGATTCCTCCCTCACTTTATCCTCACATCTGAGATGAAATGTGTAAGGCAAATTGGATCCATATGGCTTTTTTATTGTGTATTGTTATCTGGGTTTCTGTTGAAGTGTGATAATTCCAGATGGTTAGTTGTATTAGTCTGAAGCAGCAAAACAAAACAGGAGCCCAGTGATACCTTTGAGAATAACAGAATTTATTCTTGTATAAGTTTCAGTGAGCTCCAGTTCATAAAAGCTTATGCTGGAATATATTTGGTTAGTCTCTAGGTGCCATTGGACTCCTACTTTGTTTTGCTTGAAATGAAGGAAAACTGCTTCCCTCTGCAGTATTCCTCTAACATGGCACTGACCTCCTTAAATCAGAGAGGACAAGAAAGGAGACAACATGAAGCCAGGAAAGTTTAAAACTGCAGAAAGCAAAAGTGAGAGCTGACCATGTGAGGCTTCTCAAGGAAGAAATGGAATAGTAAAACCCATAAAAACATTTGAACAAGCAAATGTAACAGGGAATTTCCCATAGGGAATGGGTATTCATGAGACACTGATGACTGTGTAAGATAAGTAAAGCATCTCTATGGCTGGATTCACACTGGCAGCTAGATGGTGCACACCCAGCTGCTGAGACAGGCATAGGCTGCACCCCGCCCCCCAGAGGAACAGTCACACCACTCAAGCATGTGGCAGGTGCTTTCCTGGTGTGCCCTGGCCATTCAGACAGCCGAGAAAGGCATCACAGAAGTGCTTTAGTGATTTGTACCCTGTGGCTTTTTAAAGTGGAGCCAAGCTGTTGGAAGATGAGGTAGGCGCACTTCAGGCTTAGGTTCCAAATGTGCACTGTGTGACTGTGCCCTTGAAATCCAGGAGTGAGGAGTGCTTGTGCCAGGCCAAATTGCTCATCTGAATGCACCCTAAGTCTAGCTGTCTAGCCATGTCATCTGATCCAGCAGTATACTGTCTCTGATCTCTTTATTTAGTTGGCAAAATGATTGACATATAAATTTAACAAGCACAGTTCAAAGAGGACTGACAGTTATTCTTGACTATAATGATGCACCTGCCTATACTGGGGTAATTTACTCAAAACTGGATATGACTTTGCCCCGCAGAAATCAGTGTCATTTGAACAGACAGCTGAAAAATCCCATTGATTTGACTGATGCATAGTTGTGCCTACCTTTCTGAGAAGTTGGCTGAGAACATAGAAAGGAAGCTCAGGACTGATTCAGATGTGAGTGAATCTGATCATTCCTGTGTAAAGTGGAGCTTATAAGTTAACATTAGGATCTTGCATGACCACTGTTCCAGTCATATGTGATGCAGGTATTCACTAAAAAAAAATGCCAAATTTTCATAGAAAAATAAATCTCAAAAAATGTGGATATTCTTGAAGTGTGAGAAGGAATAAGTTCACCCATGGCAGCAACTATATGTGATCCTAAGTCATTCGTTCAGTCACCCAAACCTTTAGTGGCATAAAAATACAATAGAACAGAAGTAAACAGTCCCAAAACTAGAAACTACAAGTATAAAAGAAGGTCCCTACCAACCAGAATTGAAATTAAAAAGGTAAAGCAGGCAGACAGAATGGATCTATATCCTGAGTCTTGCTTCTATGGTCCATCACATATAGAATTGTAATAGACCCACTGATGTTTGAAAACAGCACTCAGATATTTTTTAAAAAGATAAAGGGTATTAAATTTATCAAAGGAGATACATCAAATCCATTAGGCTGCATAAACAGTCATTTTCAGGCTAGAAAGACTAAGGTGGACACATGAAGTTGCATTGCTCTGAACAACCTATCAAGGTGAGTATTGGCTATTGTGTCTGGCAGAAGCTACTGTGTCTCTTCAGGTTCTCAAGCAGAAGCAAAGGTGTCTTTGCCATGGGGAAATTTCTCCAAGCCCCATGCTGGGGAGCACACTAGGATACTCAATCTACTGACTACCCAGCAGCCATAGATAACACCAGCCATTGGCCCATGCTGCCACTGTCACCCCTGAGAGTCCAGCCAGCCACTGCCTGAATTTCAGACAGTCAACATCCACCAGGCATATGCATGCTATGGCCTGTGAAGGGAAGAGCACGAACCAGAAAAAAGTGCTTCAGTTTATGGAATGCGGTTTGCTTGGTTTGGGAACCACAAACTGTCATGAAATTTTAAGAGTCAAATTAACTGTTTTGGTTTGTGAGATTCATGGCCTGGTAGAATGGCCCCAGGCACGTTGCAGACATCAAACTCACAGGGGATCTCCAGATGATTCTCTTCTACCTGCCTTTGGAGTTTGGTGAGGATAAGATTTATGGGGTCTGAGTTATGGGCCCCCCCAAAAGGTGCCCCCATCACCCATCATTTCTAATGGATTAAAAAAAGCAAAAAAGTGAGGTGTCATGGGCCAGCCAACTGCCGCCTCCTTGGAGAAGGAGCAAATAGAAGAATTGGGCCCTGCACCAATGGATTTCCCACTTGAGCAACTGCGTCCAACAACAGACCAAATGAGGAAGCAAGAACACTTTCCAGTCATGGCCAGGTTGCTCAGTCTTCCAGGAGAAAAAGAAATGCCACAGAAGCTGGTGCCTCTATCTTAGGCTTCCCAATCCCCAGGTCCCAGAGGGGAATCTCCCGGTTTTACAGGCTTCCCCCCTCCCCCAGCCAGCTGGCCGGCGGGGGAAGCCCCACCCCCACAACCATCATGCACCTCCATGAACAATTCCCATAGGGAATGATGGGGAATTGATCCACGGGTATCGGGGGCTCTGGGGGGGTGTTTTTTGAGATAGAGGCACCAAATTTTCTGTATAGCATCTAGTGCCTCTCCCCAAAATACCTCCCAAGTTTCAAAAAGATTGGACCAGGGGGTCCAATTCTATGAACCCCAAAAGAAGGTGCCCCTATCCTTCATTATTTCCTATGGAAGGAAGGCATTGAAAAAGATGTGCAGTCTCTTTAAATGTGATGGCCAGAACTCCCTTGAAGGTCAATTATGCTTGTCACACCCTTGCTTTTGGCTCCGCCCCCAAAGTCTCCTGGCTCCACCCCAAAGTCTCCTGGCTCCACCCCCAACGTCCCCAGATATTTCTTGAATTGGACTTGCAACCCTAGTCTATCTCCATAGGCCTTTCCCAAACCAACAGGCCAAAGAAGGAGGAGAACTTGAAAGCTCTAGAGAGAAGACATAATGCTTGCCTGATTGTTCAGCAATGATCAGTGTTAATTCCTGGAGCAGAGTTCTTAAAGGACCATGACTGACATTAAAAGACTTGTATCTGTAGAAAAGTGAACACAACTGTAAAGAGTGACACCTGAGCGTCATGGAATGAGTCAGCAAAGGAGGCAGATTAAATCTTGCTTGCTACCTCTTTGTGAGCTGACCTTCTTAGCAAACAGAGCTTTTCCATGACTTGCCACCTTGTACCTTGTCTCTGGAAAGCTGTGCTTGTTCTTACAAGCCCTGGAACCAGACCACTGAACCATCAACCCTCCTTACCATGACCCTTGTACTAGACCTTCAACCTCTGACTCTGGACTGATTTGTAGACCTTGTCTCTTACCCTTGTGTTACATTCAGGGTCAAGCCTGTTGCTGTTGCTATATCCAGGTTTTCCAGGATACACAGATACAATAAAAATAGGCACACAATTATAAGAACATAAGAACATAAGAACATAAGAGAAGCCATGTTGGATCAGGCTAATGGCCCATCCAGTCCAACACTCTGTGTCACACAGTGGCAAAAAAAATTATATATACCCACAGTGTGTGTGTATATATAAATTTTTTTGCCACTGTGTGACACAGAGTGTTGGACTGGATGGGCCATTGGCCTGATCCAACATGGCTTCTCTTATGTTCTTATAATTGTGTGCCTATTTTTATTGTATCTGTGTATCCTGGAAAACCTGGATATAGCAACAGCAACAGGCTTGACCCTGAATGTAACACAAGGGTAATAGAAGCCCAGCAGAACAGAATCAGTCCTAGAAAATTTCTGCAGTAGAAACTGAAGGTGTGGGGAAGGGCTTTTTGCAAGCCCAGTGGAACCAGTGCAATGTGCCCAGCAGAACCAGTGCCAGTGTGGCAGTGCAAACCCAACAGGACTAAGGTCAAACCAGAGAATCTCTACAGTAGAAACTGAAGGGAGGCATTTTTGCAAGTCCAGCAGAATCACTGCAATGTACTAGTGCCCAACAAAATCCAGTACCCTTGTGGCAATGCCAGCATAAGGTCTGATGCCTACTGCAGAATAACACTTTCAGCATGAGGGGTGGTTGCAAGCCCAGCAGAACCAGTGCAATGTACTAGTGTGCTGCATAACCCAGTGCCAATGTGGCAATGCCAGCTCAATCACAATCCAGGCAAGAGTGGCATTTTTGCTAGCCCAGCAGAACCAATACAATTTACAGAGTGCTCAGCAAAACCCAGAGCCAGTGTGGCAATGCCAGCTCAATCCCAATCCAAGCATGGGGGGCATTTTTGCAAGCCCAGCAGGACCAGTACAATGCACAGAATGCCCAGCAAAACCACTTGCATTGCAAACTTAAAAGGACTGATCTACTTTCTTGCAGCTTACTTTCAATGAGTGATTAAAATATGAAATTCATTGCCAGAGGACATAGTGATGGCCAGAAGCATAGATGACTTTCAAAATGCCATCTCTGAAAATTGCAACTATTAATTATGACAACCTTGATCCCCCAAGGACTGGTGTCATCTTGTGTCATGACCCAGATGGGGGTGCTTCCTGATGCTGCCACCACTTTAGAATTAGGGTCCCTTGGGAAGGCCCAGAGTCCCCTTCCAAGCCGTTCAGATCCCTTCCTTTGGCCACGAAAATAGGCATGTAGACCAGGCAGAGTAACAAAGAACAACCTTGATCCCTCAAGGACTGGTGTCACCTTGCCAGAAGAGTATATAATTTAGTGGATCCCATGGAAATATATGAAATAGTCTTGATGCATTGTTCCACTGTAGATGTCATTATTATAGTTTTAATATGGATTTTATTGTGTGTATGATCAATATTGTAATCTGCTCTGAGCCCATTCGCAGAAAGGGCGGACTAGAAATAAAATAGATAAAAATAAACTGGATCAGACAAATTTATGGAAAAGAGGTCTATCAGTGGCTATTAGCCTGGTGACTAAAATAAACTTCTACATTCAGATGTGGGAAATCTCTTGAACCCAGTACTAAGAGGCACCCTTGGGAAAAGGCTTTGGCCTATATACCCTGTTGTTGGCCCTCCAGATTAACTGATTGACCACTGTGCGAGAGAGAATGCTGGAATAGATTACTGTTGGTCTGATTCAGCAGGGCTTTTCTTATGTGATTTGCTTAATCCTTAAAGTTTGCCTTTGCCTTTCTCCTTTCTTCAGTCCTGCTCATCCTCTGGTCTTCTGCAATGGTGAGCTTGAGACTGAGTGCTGTCCATCGCTCATGAATCTCTCAGGTTGCATGCTCTGTCATGATTTTGAGGGGCAGTTCATATTTAATAAGAATAAGTAAAAGGCTTATGATAAAGTGTAGTTTATCTGTATATTTTTAGTGCATTTTATTCCAATCCTTCCTCCAAGAAACTTAAATTGGCATTCATGGTTTGTCCCATCTCCATTTTATCCTGGCAACAATCCTATGAGGTAGTTTAAGTTGAGACAGAAAATGTGACTGGCCCAAATTCACCCATGAAGTTTAGTTTCAAGCAGAGAATTCAATTCATCTCTAGCCACTACACAACACTGACTAAAACAATTTGGCTCAGATCCAGACCATGTTCAACATGGGACTGAGTACAGAGAGAAGGATTTAGGCACATGCAGACCTCAGATTTTATGATTTTGGATTAGGCCGTTCCGACATAATAGTGGCTAGTGGCTACAAAAAACAAGCTTTAAAAAGCAAGTTAAGGATGGAGAAAGTAGGAAATGATGGTACAAATAGTAGACCTCTAGCCAGCATCTCATTTCTCACAGGTTGTGTATCTGCACCTATCACAACAATATACTTCTAAAACAAAATGTTTATGTTGTTTTGTAGAAATATAATGCACAGTGTCCTTGTTTTTCTTTACCATATTTGCTCTGAATATCAAATATTTAAATTGGTGCTTGGGAAAATAAGAGATGAAACAGGCTCACATGTCTTATGGACACAAATCCCCAACCTTGCATGATGATTTGTTAAGAAGTCCTTAAGCTTCTTTTTTTTTTTTTTGTACAACCTGTCTGAGACAACAAGATGGAGTTATCAAGTATTGTGCTGGCCATGGTACATAGCTAGTGGGCTACATTTTGGTTGGTGAGCTGCCACCACAGAAACAAAGTGAGGAGAACTGCTGCTGGATGGATCACTTGGGATTATGCGCCTTAATTGTTTGCATATCTATCTGTCTGTCTGTCTGTTGGATTTGTATCCCGCCCTCCCTGCCGAAGCAGGCTCAGGGCGGCCCACAGCAGTAAAATACTAACAATAAATAACCATTTAAACAATTCATCCATTCTAGAATTTGACAGTTAAAACAAATTAAACAATAAGCAATTAAAACAATTTTGGTACTAGTGTCATTAATTTCCAGTGTCATTCAGCCCTCTTTATCCTTTATAACCTCAGTTTTCTTCCAAATGGAGAATCAGAGTGGCTTACAACATTCTCCGCTTTTATATCTCACTACAACCACGTGAGGTAGACCCTTAAAGAGAGTGTCGGGCCCATCTTTTTGCCCAGGGCCCCAGCATCACCAAGACTGTGCCAGGCAGAGCTATTTCACAGTGTCTGCTACCTAATCTTTTTAAATTAGGGATGCTGGAGAATGAACTTGGGAGTTTCTGCTTGCAGATCTACTACTGAGCCGTGACCCCTTCTGCCACCTTTCTTTACTTTGACAGACTGTAGTTGTTGCTATAGATTATCAGAAGCTATATTATTTTTATAACAAGAAAATAGAAAAGCCTACATTATGGGAAGACAAGAGTCACTGGAAAAGACAATAATGATAAGAAAAGTTGAAGACAGCAGGAAAAGAGAAAGACCCAAAATTAGAAGGATTGACTCAATAAAAGAAGCCACAGCCCTCAGTTTGCAAGACCTGAGAATGGCTGCTCACAATAGAACGTTTGGAAGAACCTTAAATCATTGGTCAGAAGCACTTAACACATGGAGTCCGGTCCTTTCCCGCCCGCGCCGGCTTCAGCTGGCATTAGGGCGGGGGCCGAGTTTGCCTCCCCGGATGGAGCGAGGCAAACGGCCCCTTCATCCGGGGAAGCTGGTGGGGCGTGGTTGGCAGGGCTTTTTAGCCCTGACACGCCCCCGGCCACGCAGTCCGCTGGCCGTTTTCGGAAGGAAGGAGCGCGGTTCGCCTTACCTCCGTCCGAGGCGCGGCTGGGTCTTTTTAGCTGCGTCAGGCCGGCGGCTTGCTCGTCGCGGCTTTGCCGCGCTAGGGAGGAGCGTGCAGGCTTCGGGAGCGTCGCGGAGCGTCTACTGGCCCCCCCCCTGGGGCCTGAGCGGCGCGCGTTTCTCTCGCCCGCGGCGGTGGGCCGCGTTGGGTTTCGGCGCCTCAGTTTCGTCGGCGCGTGCTGTTATCCGCGGCTATCGGCCGCGTCAGGTTTTTCCTCCCTCCTCCTCCTCCCCTATACCTCGTTTCTGACGTGGCTGGCTCGAGCTCAGCCCTTGAGCCTTTGGGGCCCGGCCTTTATTTTCAGTTCCAGCTTGGGGGTCTGGTGTGTGCCTAGGGGGCTGGTGGGCTTCCCTCCCCCCCCCTTTTTTCCACTTCGGCTGCTTTGGCTCCCCCTTTTTGGATCAGTTCAGGCCCTTCTCACCTCCCCCTTTTTTCTATTATAGCTCATTGCTTCTTTTGTAGTCTACTCTGTGGTAGTTGGCTGCCATGCCAAAGGGGCAGGGTAAGTCAAAGGGCAAGCAGCCCTTAAGGGGTGGTCAGAAGAGACCCAATCCCGGTGCCCCCCCTGGAGCTGAGCAGGAGGCTCAAACCAGACAGGCCATTGTTGCCAGTCTCGAGGCCCTTGAGCGTCACCATGGTGTGGATCCGCAGTCTTCCCTCCCAGCGCGAGGGCGCAAGGCAGCTAGAACATCCACCAGGGCTTTTGAGCAAGAGGTCTTGGCCCGTCTCTCTTCTTTGCAGGAAATGGCTGCCTTGCCGGGACCGTCTGGTGGATCGGGACCTGAGCCTGGTGATGACACTTCCGATGTGGACGAAGGTAATCCTCCAGATGTGCCTGCCCAGCCGGGCGGGTCAGTCGGTGCTATTCCTCCCGGGACGCCTGCAGGCGTTGAACCTGATGGTAAGCATATGGGCACGGGTTATCCTGGTTCGTGGCCGTGGGGGGGTTTGACCCCTTGGTTCCCACCGAGTGCGGCCCCTCCCGCCAATTTCGGCCTGGGGTTCCCGGTTGGCCCGAGGTTTCCACACGATGCGGCAGCCTTACCAGGCTCGTCGGGTCAAGGGCAGATTTTGCCTTGGCCCCACGCACAAGGTTCAGGTTCCTGTACAACTTCCGCAGTTTCATCCGGTGCCTCCGGTCAACCGTCCACCTCGGGTTCATTGCCTTGGGGGCTCCAGTGGGGCGGTTCGCCGATGACGGGTTGGGCGGCCCCCCAATGGGGGGGCTGGTGCTTTCCTTCTAATGTGATGGGCTCAGTCCCCTTCCACTGCCGCCCTTTTGGTGACACTGCGATGCCGTTGGGCGACCACCTCACTGTAGCCACCCGGGAGAAAATTCTCCGGGGCGAATATGTTGACGTCTTTGCCCTTCTTTATCGTGAGTTAGAAAAGAAGGACAAAGATGATTTGGACGAGAAGGACAAGGAGAAGATCAAGCGCCGCAAGGTTGAGCGGAACTGGGCCAATTGGTTGCCTGGTTTCCTAATCTATGCAGGGGTTATTGCCCGCGCGCAACCCTCTCGGGCCTCTCCTCTGTTCCAATACTTGGACATTATCTATAAGGCCTACACGGACTTCTCCGGTGCTGCCTGGCTGCAGTACGACGAGGAGTTCCGGATGAGGGCGGCCCTTAATCCCACCATCCCCTGGGACCACATTCATCAACAGCTTTGGCTACAGCTCATGTCACCGGCCAAGCCTAACTCGGGTGATAGGTCGGACAGTGGCCACCTCGTCAGTAGGCATGCATCGACGGCCGGCACCCGCGCCTCAGCGGGGCAGCCGGTTCAACCCCGGTTGGTGTGTTGGGATTTCTCGTCACAAGGGGGTTGCAGTAGGAAACCGTGCAAATATAAGCACGAATGCCCCTTGTGCGGCGGGTCCCATTCCCTGGCCTCATGCAACAAAACGAAGCCCCGAGCTGGAACGAAGCGGACCGGGAGCGGCGGTAACACCCAAGGAGCTGGTAAAGGGTCCCAGTCCCATCAAGGTGACGGCCCTTAGGAAGTTGTTAGCGGCATACCCGCGCCCCCGTGACCGAGTTTACCTGTTGGATGGCTTTAGCCATGGTTTTCGTATCCCCTTTCAAGGCCCTAGGGGCCCTTGTATGGCCAAGAATTTACGTTCCGTGAGAGGAATGGAGGAGGTGGTTCGTGATAAAATCTTCAAGGAGTGCAGGGAGGGCCGAGTTTTAGGCCCTTTTCAGGCCCCCCCAGTTCCCAATTTACGGGTATCCCCGTTAGGGGTGGTGCCTAAGAAGGCCCCTGGGGAGTTTCGTTTGATTCACCACCTTTCCTATCCGAAAGGTGGGTCAGTCAACGATGCCATTCCTGATTTTCTTTGTACGGTGAGATACACCTCCTTCGACCAGGCCGTCCGGATCGTCCGAAGCTGTGGATTGGGAGCTGAAATGGCGAAATGCGACATTAAGTCGGCATTTCGCTTGTTGCCAGTTCATCCGCAGGATTTCGAGCTTCTTGGCTTTACATTTGAAGGGCAGTTTTATATGGACCGGGCCCTACCGATGGGTTGTGCTATCTCATGCTCCGCTTTCGAGCGTTTTAGCACTTTCCTCGAGTGGGCTTTGCGCGAGCGGTCTGGGTCCGCCTCTACGGTCCATTACCTTGACGATTTTTTGTTTGTGGGGCGCCGTGGGTCGGGCCAATGTACACACTTGCTCCAGTCCTTCCTGGGTTTAGCGGCTGAGCTGGGAGTGCCGCTTGCCCACGAGAAGACTGAAGGCCCAGCTACGGTGTTGACGTTTCTTGGTATTGAGTTGGATTCTGTTCAGCAGGCGTCCAGGTTACCCAAAGAAAAAATTGACCGCTTGTTGCAGATGTTGTCCTCGGCCTTGGGCCGACGTAAGTTGTCTCTCCTTGAGCTTCAGTCGCTCGTTGGCCACCTTAACTTTGCCTGTAGGGTGGTGGCCCCTGGCCGGGCCTTTTTACGGCGTTTATGCGACGCCATGTCTGGCTTGCGCCGCCCCCACCACCGAGTCAGGATTACCCAGGGCATGCGGCAGGACTTGCGGGTGTGGGAGAGTTTTTTGGCGGAGTTTAACGGGGTTTCCTTTTGGCGTGAGGACCTTAAGCTCGAGGCAGAGCTCCAAATCACGTCGGATGCCTCCGGCTCGGTCGGCTTTGGTGTTTATTTCCGGGGACATTGGTGCGCTGAAGAGTGGCCTGATGAGTGGCTTTCCAGCGACCTCTGCCGGAATTTAACGTTTTTGGAATTCTTTCCCATAGTAGTTGCAATTCAGTTGTGGGGTCTGTCCTTGGCCAACCGGGTTGTCCACTTTTGGTGCGACAACTTGTCGGTTGTCCACGTGATCAATACGTTGTCCTCTAAGTCGGCTCCAGTTATGCGCCTAGTGAGGGTTTTCGTTTTGAGTTGCTTACGGTTAAATGTGTTGTTTCTTGCTAAGCATGTGCCCGGAGTATGCAATGGAGTTGCGGATGCTCTGTCTCGTCGGCAGATGGAGCGTTTTCGCCTCCTTGCACCAGACGCCGATCTCCTGCCGGTGCGGTTGCCCCCAGAGATGTGGCGCCTTGGAGACTTGAGGCCGACCGAGCAATGAATCTTGCCCTGGCGCCTTCTACACGGAAGGCCTACGACCACTCGGTGCACCAGTTTCGGGCCTTCAGGGAGCAGGCCGGGTTGGCCAACCGGTGGCCTGTGCCGGTGGCCCACCTCATGCAATTTTGTGTGCATCTGAAAGGTAAGGGCCTGGTCGCCAAGACGATTAGGGCCAAGTTGGCAGCCCTGGCCTTCCATGCAAAAATCCGGGGTTTACCTGACAGGACGGACGATTTTAGACTCCGGAAAATGCTCGAGGGTTGGGCACGCGAGCGAGGCCCGCGACCCGATACTAGGCAACCCCTTTCCCCTGTGGTTTTAAAAGGGCTCAAGGCAGTTTGGCCTTTAGTTTGTTCTTCCAGTTTCGAAGCTGCGCTTTTTCAGGCAGCGTCATTGATTGCATTTTTTGGAGCACTCAGAGTGAGTGAATTGGTGGTCAGTTCTCGGCAGGATCGTTCCCACCGGGCCCTGCAGGCTGGTGACGTAAAGATCCAAGGCGACAGCGTGGTTATCTCGATTCGCAAATCTAAGACCGATCAGAAACAAAGAGGTATGTGTATCACTTTGGGCCTGTGTGAGGATACGGCTATCTGCCCGGTGGCCGCCTTGAAGGAATATATTGCCGTTCGAGGCGACGAGGCGGGGCCTTTATTCTGTCACATAGATGGGTCGCCATTGACCAAATTCCAGTTTTGGTCCGTAACCAGCAGGGCTTTGGACAAGCTTGGCCTTGGTGGGGTCCGATTCGGGACTCATTCCTTCCGGATTGGGGCCGCATCGACAGCGGCCGCCATGGGGTATCCTGGATCGGCCATCCAGAAGGTGGGACGGTGGAGGTCCTCGGCTTACAGGGGCTATGTTCGCCCTATTACCCATTGAGGGGTGGTTGTTGTTCTCACTGTGTTATTTTGTTTTGTTTCAGGTGCTGTGGCACGGGGCGAGAGGACAAGGATCTTGATCGCCGGCCACAGCATGATATTTTGGGCTGCTCACTTTGCTCGACGTTCGCCCTTTGGTTCGCAACTGGGCCTCAGCGAGCGGGCAGTGGTGGAATGGCAGGGGCGCCGGGGCCTGCGTTGGGACGGCCTCCTGCCACTGCTGTTTCGGGGGAGGGATGGCCCTCCGCCCCAGATTCTTGTGGTCCACCTTGGGGGTAACGATCTGGGCCTGGTGCAGGGGAGGGCCCTGTCACACCAGGCAATCGAGGACCTCCGGGTGTTGCGGAGCAGGTGGCCCGATGTGTTGATCCTGTGGTCCGCCATCCTTCCGTGACGGGTGTGGAGGTCTGCATTGAACCCGGCCGGGGTCGAGAGGGCTCGACGCAAGGCTAACAGGGCGATGCGGAGGGCGCTCGCCGGGGGCCTGGGCATTTACCTTCCACACCCGGTCATTAGATCTTATAAGGCGGACCTATATCGACCAGACGGTGTCCACCTGTCCGCTGCTGGCAACAGGGCATTTTTGTCGGACCTACAGCTGGGGCTTAGGCTGGCTTTAGGCCTGCCGGTGGGCCCAAGTGCCTAAGCTGAGGCTTGGCATTGTGGTGGCGGGACTTTAAGGCAGATTTGTTTTGGTGACCACCCATGGTTTTCCCCTTAAGGGAAGTAGCGTGTGATGGATGGCAGCTGGGTTTAAACGGCCCTCTGCTGTCTTTCTCGCTACAGGGTCACCTCGTTCGGGAGCCGTCCCTGGCGGTGCGGCGGAGCCGGACTGAGGTCACACCCGACCTTGCCGGCCTGGTAGCAGCCAGTTTGCCCGGCTGCTGCTGGGGGCTGGGTGGCTCGCCCGCCGGGGCTGGGAAGGGTTTGGATTTCCCTTCGCCTCCCCGGTTAGTTCAGGTTGCCCCAGGCTGTTTGTTCAATAAAAGTTGCCCTGTTTTACACCCATATACCGTGTTGTCTCGTTCTTCCGACTGGGGGGGCAATCCGGTCCTTTCCCGCCCGCGCCGGCTTCAGCTGGCATTAGGGCGGGGGCCGAGTTTGCCTCCCCGGATGGAGCGAGGCAAACGGCCCCTTCATCCGGGGAAGCTGGTGGGGCGTGGTTGGCAGGGCTTTTTAGCCCTGACACGCCCCCGGCCACGCAGTCCGCTGGCCGTTTTCGGCCCACCCTCCCTCCCTGCAATAGTACAGGTTTTCCGGTCGCCGGTGTTTTTCGGGGCCAGGTAGGAATTTTTTCATCCCATCTGATTGGCCTTAGCTGGGATGTTTTTCGCCTACCTTGTACTGTTGCTTTTAGGTTTGGGCTTAATTTGGTAACTTTACGGGCGGGACTTTAAGGCAGATTTGTTTTGGTGACCACCCATGGTTTTCCCCTTAAGGGAAGTAGCGTGTGATGGATGGCAGCTGGGTTTAAACGGCCCTCTGCTGTCTTTCTCGCTACAGGGTCACCTCGTTCGGGAGCCGTCCCTGGCGGTGCGGCGGAGCCGGACTGAGGTCACACCCGACCTTGCCGGCCTGGTAGCAGCCAGTTTGCCCGGCTGCTGCTGGGGGCTGGGTGGCTCGCCCGCCGGGGCTGGGAAGGGTTTGGATTTCCCTTCGCCTCCCCGGTTAGTTCAGGTTGCCCCAGGCTGTTTGTTCAATAAAAGTTGCCCTGTTTTACACCCATATACCGTGTTGTCTCGTTCTTCCGACTGGGGGGGCAAAGAAAAGCCCTTTGGAAGGCTCAACTTTTCATCCTTATCTTGGCTTGGTTAGTGATAATACAGTTTCCAGAGTATTTAATCCTTGAATTAATTGCATTAAGATATCCTCTTAAGCAGCCCCTAGAAGAAGATGTTAAAGGAGCTTGTGGATCCTCTTGTGGATCAAAAACTGGCTGAGTAATAGGAAGCAGAGAGTGAGTATAAATGGGCAGTCTTCACAGTGGAGGACGGTAAGCAGTGGGGTGCCGCAGGGCTCGGTACTGGGTCCCATGCTCTTTAACTTGTTCATAAATGATTTAGAGTTGGGAGTGAGCAGTGAAGTGGCCAAGTTTGCGGATGACACTAAATTGTTCAGGGTGGTGAGAACCAGAGAGGATTGTGAGGAACTCCAAAGAGATCTGTTGAGGCTGGGTGAGTGGGCGTCAACGTGGCAGATGCGGTTCAATGTGGCCAAGTGCAAAGTAATGCACATTGGGGCCAAGAATCCCAGCTACAAATACAAGTTGATGGGGTGTGAACTGGCAGAGACTGACCAAGAGAGAGATCTTGGGGTCATGGTAGATAACTCACTGAAAATGTCAAGACAGTGTGCGTTTGCAATAAAAAAGGCCAATGCCATGCTGGGAATTATTAGGAAGGGAATTGAAAACAAATCAGCCAGTATCATAATGCCCCTGTATAAATCGATGGTGCGATCTCATTTGGAGTACTGTGTGCAGTTCTGGTCGCTGCACCTCAAAAAGGATATTATAGCATTGGAGAAAGTCCAGAAAAGGGCAACTAGAATGATTAAAGGGCTGGAGCACTTTCCCTATGAAGAAAGGTTGAAATGCTTGGGACTCTTTAGCTTGGAGAAACGTCGACTGTGGGGTGACATGATAGAGGTTTACAAGATAATGCATGGGATGGAGAAAGTAGAGAAAGAAGTACTTTTCTCCCTTTCTCACAATACAAGAACTCGTGGGCATTCGATGAAATTGCTGAGCAGACAGGTTAAAACGGATAAAAGGAAGTACTTCTTCACCCAAAGGGTGATTAACATGTGGAATTCACTGCCACAGGAGGTGGTGGTGGCCACAAGTATAGCCACCTTCAAGAGGGGTTTAGATAAAAATATGGAGCATAGGTCCATCAGTGGCTATTAGCCACAGTGTGTTTGTATATATAATTTTTTTTTTGCCACTGTGTGACATAGAGTGTTGGACTGGATGGGCCGTTGGCCTGATCCAACATGGCTTCTCTTATGTTCTTATGTTAAGGGAGTTTGGTCTGGAGAGAACATGCATGTGGCAGTGAAAGACACATACAACTTTGATGGAAGGAGTTAGCTGCTTCCCATTTTTTCTTCTTACAGTTCCAGCTGTTGTTATAGCTTCTTACCCATTATGTACAAGCTGGTAGGATGACCTTATAGAAATTAGACTGACCTTCACTTGATTTATATCTCATTGTGTGATAATCATCACAGAGATATCTCTTTTCAAACCTGTGAGTGAAAGAGACAATCCACTCCATCTTAGTAGCAATGAAACAAAGTATAGCTCACATCAAGAATGAATGTGACTTCTTTTGAAATTTCCCTAACGAGCTTTGCTTTTCAAATGGTCTACTATATGTAAGGGTGAAATACATGGTCACCAACTTCATAGGCAAAAAGGATTAATTGATACACTGCAGAGTTACTGGAATCTTGTTTACAGTCTGCAGCATCTCATTGAATCTCATTGCATCTTTTTCTCTCCTTTCTTTTCCTATCCTGAAAAATTAGCTTCATCCACATACAACTGCTCTTTTTTTGTTTTTGTTTTGGGTTATTCATCCATGAATATGCTGGTCAGTTTATGAGTGTGACCGAATATTTTTAGATGTTTTCACAGATACTACAGAATTGCTGTATCCAAGCAGCCCAGTTTAGCTGGATTTTCAGGTGTAGAATGTGGCAGAAATATTCAAGCACCATTTATCAGCAGCGAAATACTCAGAGGCCACTCATGGTTAGCGTCAGGTTGAAGGACACTGTTCGCGTGGGAATGCTGGTGAGTAAGAATGAGAAGGGGAAGAGGAGGGGGGGAGAAATTTGACAGAAAGACCATAATTGTGCTAGATATACACAGAATATTACCCCAAAGGAAATAAATCCAAACTAGATATTTTATGCTTCTCTGGCAAATCATTAAATTAACATTACAGCACATTTTAAAAGACCAGTTACAGTCAGGGTCATATTGCCTGGCTGTCTGCCAGCACACCCATAAATGAGGCATGTGCTTGTGCTTGCTCATTCTGTATCTTCTTGCTTGACAGAAAAAAATTATCCTCAGTTTTGTAACCTTTCTCTTGTCTTTGTTTATTCAAAGGTGATAGGATAAATTGCTCTCCATGCCAGCTAGAGATAGTGCTTTGAGAAATTCCATTATATTTAACTGCAATGGGGTGAGATTAGGGTACCTTTGAAGTCCCTGGGCTTGCTGCCACTGATGATCTAACACAGCTCCCTGTTTACTTTTATCTACTTTCCCCCATTAACACCTTGTATGTGGGAAAGCCTATGAAAAAGTGCACTTGATTTTTTAAAAAGGCTATGGGGAAGGACTACTGCATTCCATGTTTCACAGCTTTCTTCTTTGAGAGCTCCTTTGGAACATTGGCTGATGGTGATTATAAACTAGAGAGTAGTTGCTTGAGGTAAAACTAATTATAAAAATAGGAAGCAAAGGACTAGTGTGAAGCATCCCCTCCCTCCTAGGATTGATGTACAAAATGTTGGGCTGGAGTTGACCTGCAGGTGTTGTTAATTGGCTCTCTGGCCTGCAGGCTCCTTATCATCCTCAAGGCCGAAGATGGAGGATGGTTAATTGGTTTCTCATGGGAACCTGTGATGGGAGGGGGGAGGTTGTGAGAGGTGATATCATCTTCCAGAGTTTTCACTTGAAGATACATTGTGATTGGATATTGCCATTGCCTGACAAACTGGGCCAAAAGCTGTAATTCAAATGTGTCCTGAAGCGTAGCTAGCTGAGATTTCCATGGACTACAGGCCTGCACTATGCTTTGCAATTGCTAGAGATGTTGCTAGTGCTGATTTGTTGCCTTCCTATCGAAACTTGGAATAGTGTTAGGTAGTGAAGCTAACTTTATTGTTTTTGTTCTGTATGATATTTGGGTAATGTGTTGGCAATAACTATTTATTTCCTTCATAATATTCTTAAATAAATTAAACATTATTTTATAAACAGATGTCTGGTTGTTGTGTGCATTCACCCTGGGAACTCATAAGGTTTGACCTCTTGATTCCTTGACAATTAGATTTGTCAGATCACCATCCAGTTGTAGTGCACCAAAGAGGCTGATGGTATGAACTTTTATTTATTTATAGTCTACCTTTCTCAAGGGACTAAAGTGAAGTCGGCCCCCTCCCAGCCGAGCAGCATCGCCGCTTCAGGCTGGGGGCCGGGTTTTGCCCTCCCGGAAGGAGGGAGGGATGACTCAGTTCCCCGACATATGGGGAGCTGACGGGGCGTGGTGTCGGGGCTATAAAGCCCTGGCCCTGCCCCAACCAACACAGTTCTTCTGGGCTCTCGGCCCACCCGCCAGGCCTATGCAGTACAGGTTTTTACCGGTTGCCTTATTAGGGGCCAGCTAGGATTTTTTTCATTTTCACTGGATTGGCATAAGTGAATTTTTTTTCCGCCTACCTTGTACTGCTGGTTAGTGTAGAGTTTGGGGTGGAGTTGTTAGTTCGGTCGCTTGGCAGGATGAGGTATTGGCTATAGTATTTTAGGGGAGCACCTATGGCTTTGAACCAGCTGGTGCTGATGATCTGTACGAACTGTAGATGGGCTTTACGGCTCAATGCAGGGAGTGCAGATCACGACAAAGCCTCACTGGGGTGGATCCTTCCAGTGGGTTGGATGCCAGCCTAAGTGGAGGTGGAGTTTGGGCCTGGCTGCTCAGCACCAGCCAGATGATATTGGGATTGTGCTGGGGGCAGGGTGGTTTGCTCTCCCAGGACAAGGCGGGGTCCTGGGTTTGACCCCAGGGCTTGTCTTGTTATGCCTAGGCCTCTTGCCATTCCTGCTCGTTCAAGTTATGTTAATAAAGCGGCCTGGTTTTCATCCAACACTGTGTCAGCCTCTTCATTCTGACTGGGGGGACAAAGTGAGTCAGTACAATTAACAAAATGGGACAGTCAATAACCAATGCATTAAGACATTAAATGTCTGGAACCACCAAAAAGAAACAGAAGCATAGCATGTATTAATATGACACATTAAGCATAAGTACTAATATGACATGTTAAGCAATACAGAAATTATGTCACAGGATCCTACTTATGATAAGCTATACACAGCAGTATAGATCACAAGTCTCAATCATTTATCCAAGTAAACTTGTGGACCATTTTGTACAGTGCAAACCTATTACCTGTGCAGAAAAGCACTTTTGAATAGTTCAGTTTTGCATAGTTTGTGAAAAGACTGGAAAGTGGGAACCTCATTCAGGACATTCAACAAGGCAGGAGCCACAATGGAAAAAGCACATGCATGGGCATCTGTTGATTCTGCTCATTTGTATGTTGACATCTGCAGAAGCCCCCGCTGACATGAGCGGAGTTCTCATGGCAGAGCATAGAGAGAGAGGTGGTCCCATAAATAAGAGGGGCCAAGACCAAGAAATGCTTTGTATGTGATAGCCAATACCGTCAACTGAGCTCAGTAACAAATAGGCAACCAATGGAGCACAGACAATGAAGCCAAAAGAGAATCCCAGGAGTAGGTAAAGCCATGCAATAGCCATGACAAATAACTAAACCATAAATATGAAATTGTATTTTGCATATTTATGGTTTAGTTATTTGTCATGGCTACTGCTTAGCTTTACCAATGGAGCATTGGCAGAATGGGAGTAATATGTGGCATCTAGCTCCCAGTAATAGCTGAGCTGTGGCATTCTGGACCAGTTGGAATTTCCAAGTTGATTATGATGTAGTCTAGTTTTGATGTTATTGTGGCATGGATCCAGGTGGCTAGGTGAACTGTACTGAACCTCTCTAGTTTCAGTGAACTCATCAGGTGGCCTTCATCATGCTTTTGCCTCTCAGTTGAAGCCTTCAATTAGGGATCTGCAAACTAGAATTGCCAGTCTCTTGGTGGTAGTGGTGGGGTTCCTGGTGAGAGTGGCAATGGAAAAAAATAAAATTTTAAAAATCATTATCAGGCCTTTGATGTGATGTCAATTCTGGAAAAACCCACATGTGAAGTCATGCATTTCTAGGAATTGCTGGAAATGCTATGTGAAAAGTGCAAACTTTTTACTTCCAGGCTTTCCCTGAAAATGATGTCTATTGTCTCTACAAATCACCACAAACTCGACAGTTTTTCCAAAGCATTTATAGCAATTCCTACAGTACTGTAACATTACTTTTGGAGTTTTATTTATTTATTTATTTATTTCGATTTATATCCCGCCCTACCCCACTGAAGCAGGCTCAGGGCAGCTCACAACATAAAAATTCTAACAATAAAATTAATAATTAAAATACATTCATAATTTACACAATAAAATAAACAGTGTGCTATCAGTGTGCTATCTCACAGTCTTCCTTAAAATATTCAGATGCCGGTCAGTTGTATGCCAACCAGAAGAGGACTGTCTTACAGGCCCTGCGGAACTGCCCAAGGTTCTGCAGGGCCCTCACCTCTTCCGGCAGCTGGTTCCACCAGCAAGGAGCTTTTGTATCACTCACAGCCCCTCCCCTCAATGTCTCACACTTCCAGTCTCCCACTGGTTGCCAGCGGCAACCTTCTTGCATATTGTTATAGTGACCTACCTCTGGAGGTTGTGTTGAAGCTACAACAGATGTGAAAGTTTACACTGTAAATATAAATGATACATATTTCTATTATTAGTACAATGTTCATGATTCCTGACAAAACCTTTTTCTGATTCCAGTAAGTTATTTTTCTTTTCATGGCTTTTCTGTATGGAAAAAGTCCACCAGGAACTCATTTGCATATAAGGCTACACCCTGAAATCATCATTGTTTTACACAGGGCTTTTTGCAGAAAAAGCCCAGCAGGAACTCATTTGCATATTAGACCACAACCCCTGATGCCAAGCCAGCTGGAACTGTGTTCCTGTGCATTCCTGCTAAAAAAAGAGAGCCCTGTTTCTTTGGGAATTGATGATGAAGTATATGATACTTTGGTTGAAAGGGAAAATGAAGATCATTTTGGGGGAAATGGTTTTGATTCCTAGAGGGAAACAAAATGATCCAGAATTTTTTTGTGTCTGACAAGTTATTTTCATTTGGTTTTAGATAAAGGACATAGAGGGGGGAAAGAGGATGAAGACCAAGTCTAATTAAAGTAGAATTATAAGCTGGTTTGCAAATGCACGTTCATCACTTGATAACTGTGTAAACATGTCTGCATAAATACATTAGAACAGAAAGAATGTTCATTTTATATTATCTCAAACACAATTGGTTGGATCCTACCATGTGTGAGTGGATAGACTTCTTCCAAACAGATCTTCCCTGTCTTTTCCTTTGTTAGAAGCCCCACAATAACTGAAAAGACCAGGGGTGGAATTCTTTCAGAAGTGCCTTTGCATATTAGGCCACACACCCCTCATGTAGCCAGTCCTCCAAGAATTTACAAAAAAGAGCCTTGGAATCTCTTGGAGAATTGGCTACTTCAGGGCCTAATATGCAAAGGAGCTCCTGCTAAAATTCCACTCCTGGAAAAGCCAATACTGAGATCCAGAGACTCTCCTGAACAAAAAGCACAAGGGCCTGCAATGAGGGGTGTGTGTGTGTGGTCAAAGCTGCCTTTGCTTTTGGAAGACACAGATGGCAAATTTACCCTCCTTACAGCTTCTCTTCCTTACCAGCTCCTTCCTCATCAATTTTGGTCAGGAAGGGAGCTGCTGGGGTGTGGCAGTGGGGCTATAGGGGTCTGCTGAGATAAGGAGAAAATAGAGACAATCTGCCTCCATAAGCATCTTGTGCTCACAGTTGGTAGCATCAATCCTGGTGCTTTTGTATGTAACCATTTCACACATCCAGCTGCCAGTTTATGTCAAGTCTCCATTAATCCAAAGCAGGAAAACAACAACAACAACAAGTGATGTACTTGCATATGTGAACTGGTCCTGAGAGTCAACTTCAGGGGGGGAAATGTGACCATAATATGTGGGCTGAAAGGCAATATATGGAGGCATTTATAACTTCCAAATGGATATTAGGAATGCTACTTCATATTGATTTATTTAAATACAGTTACCAACGAATGAAGGACATTAAGCTAATGTTTAGATTAGATTACTCAGTGGGTGATATTAAGTGGCTAAAGAGAACAGAGTTCATGGATTTCAGGTGGAGTGAAGCTATAACCACCAAATGATTGACTTACTATAACTAATTGATGACAATGGTCTCCTGCTGAACCATCAGTAGAAGAAATGGTTCACTTTCAGCCATCTTGGTCACATGCACCCTCTGGGACCCCATATTGCTGGGGAATGCATGAACATGAGATATGGACTGGATTCCTGATCCATTCATATGGGTCTTCATTCACATACATTGCTCAGTGACACAAAATATATGACAGTGTATATCTAGGGCCAGGGAAAGTTGGGACTATAACTTCTTATATACCACAACCCTTTGGGTGACTGGTCATGCATAGATATGAGCAGTACGTTGTTCAAAATGGTAAGAAGAGCCAAAGAAAATTGGTATTGGAAGCCAAAGAAAATTATCAGGGTAATGGGAAGATCAAGAAGAAGCAGTATATGCTTATAGTTTCAAGTTGTCTGGGTGTTTACACACACACTAATGGCCAGATGTCAACTCTGGCCTGTAATGGCCTGAAATGGCCATTATATTACTTGATTTTTTCTATTAAGTCCTCCCCCCCACCATTTCCCCTTACACTGTCCTCTAAAAACCTTCATTTAAAAAAAAAACCTCAGCTCTCAGTATGAGGTTTGACACGGCCTCTGCTAGATTTTCTCTTGATGCTTCTGGCTCCTGCAGCCACAGCTTCACAATTCAGTGACAAAACTGTTCCCCTCTTTGCTACTGCAATCTGTTTCTCCTGAACAAAAAACATTAGATGAGGGATTTAGGGCAAAGCAACTGATATTGGATTAATACTGCATACAAATCCAGCTTCTAGCACCACAGGGAGAAGCATATTCATGAATAACCCAAACAGAGTTTTAAAATCTGATTGCTAATGAAGAGGTGACTTCATTTGATAAAGAGTTTTAAGTTCAAGGAATGCTCAGTTCTTCAACAGGCAACACTAAAGAGGTGAAATGCTCTGCAGGATATTCCAACTGCTCCAGACCTTTGTACTCAGTCGGGAATATGTGTCCACATTTCTTAAACACATTTTAATGAAGAATATTTCTCTGAAGTCACTTTCTGATTTGCAAACTACCTCATCTTTCCTTAAAAACCTCTTATGCTGTCAGTGATATATACCTGCTGGGTGGGATAGGATCCCCTTTAAGTCTCTGTACCAGCTGAGCACAGTGCTACTATGGTGAGAAAAATGTGTGCTAGTCTAGCAATAGCCTTATACCTGTAGGACTAGGAGAATGTTGTTGCTAGTGTGACCCTTGTGGGCAGAAAGGAGCAGAGAAATCCATTTCTTGTTCAGGGCTCCCATATTTAAAAATGTAATGGGGCTTTTAAATTTAGGGTTTTTTCGGGGGGGGGGATCTATATATGCTTATGAAACCCTGTCATGCCCAGCTCAATATCTCCTCATATTTGGGGATTCTGTACTTCTGGAAATGTTTGACACTGCCAGTGCTAGAAATTAGGATTTCCCCCCTGAAGTCCTACAGATGCGGTCATTTTCATAGCATTTCCTCTTATTTTAATACTGTGTAACCGCATTGAAATGCAACACAATCATGTTATTTTGCAGTGTACTAACAAGAAAATAGGTAAGTGGGCCAGTCCCAGTTCTAAATCAAGCTGGACAGTGGTTGTCTGTGTCTGTATAAGAAAAAGTCAGGGAACGCATATCTCCTATATGGCATGGCAAGGAGCTATTCGTGATGGAAGCCAGTTTCAGAAAAAGTTATTCAAAATGTATACCATCCATTTCAGAAACCCACACTATGTAATATACCAAGCCCAATTCTATAACAGTTCAGACCTGCCTTCTCTTCCCCTCCTTGCTGTAAAGCAAACTTAGCGGAGGAGTGGTGAACTGGCAGGGAGGGCTTAATGGGGACCTCTTCTTGTAGGTCTTTCCTTAAGTCGCCCAGATGCTCCAACACATGAGTTCAGATTGTAGAGAATTTCCCAGTCTTGGCAATCCTAGTTTGCCAGTTTGGTGTAGTGGTTAAGTGTGCAGACTCTTATCTGGGAGAACCGGGTTTGATTCCCCACTCCTCCACTTGCACCTGCTGGCATGGCCTTGGGTCAGCCATAGCTTTGACAGAGGTTGTCCTTGAAAGGGCAGCTGCTGTGAGAGCCCTCTCCAGCCCCACCCACCTCACAGGGTGTCTGTTGTGGGGGAGGAAAGTAAAGGAGATTGTGAGCCGCTCTGAGACTCTTCGGAGTGGAGGGCGGGATATAAATCCAATATCTTCTTCTTCATCATCTTAGTACAGAACCCTAATTTTATGCAAATACATTTTTTTTAAAGTTTTCCAAGCCTCTCAAATTCAACAAGTCAGTTTACACATTGAGCAGAAATGAGTAGTAGAACTTTTCATGGACTGTTCTACTTCAGGCTAGCTGTCATAAGCTGAATTTTGAAATGCTCCTCTTTGTAAAAATCCTATACATTAAAAACTGGAATGCGAGAAAGAAGTTTCTGTCTCCCCTTCTCCCTATAGTTGTCATCTGCAGTGGGTTTTATGTGGCCACATAGTTTGTTTCTTTACACATGCATATCTCACTGTATACTGCCTCCTGAAACGTTAAAATACAGGAAAAGCTTTACCTTTTTCTGGGCTAAACACAAGCATTAGATTATGGCAGGATAATATTTATGTGACAGATGCCACACAAAGGATATGCTTAGAATACAGCATATTTTGTTATTCAGTGGGTGATGGTACTTAGAAAATCCATACAACAGATAACACTCAATGGATGATAAAATATGAAGAACATAATATGGATTTAGTAAGAGAGGGATTTGCTTGTGCGGGTGAATATTAAAGCAAGGAAGTTTTAATTTCCTACATTTTCTGTCTCATCTTTATAAATGTAATTGACCTGCCTTTTGCAGGTGAACATTGCCATATGTCTTAGTTGGCACCACATGAAATTCTTCACACTTGAAAACAAACCTGACTTTTTCTCCATATGCTTTTCCTACCCTACAGAGCTCACATTTGGTCAGGTTAAAAAAACATGAATGTGGCCAATTCTCAAAGAAAAACAACATTAATGAACCACTCCCTTCCCCCATTCCATCTAATGTCATATATAACTATTTTACTAAGCACTTAAATCTGTAGTGGGCTAACAGAGTGACCAAGAACATCACCACAGATGGCAGTCTGCCCAAATTTCAGTTTACTTGAATTTCCCACCACTACCACTGCTTCTTGAATTTTCATTAAGATTTAAGCTTTGATTAAATAACCTATGTTTAAACAGGCTGGAGCTAACTTGGGTAGCTCATAGACCATCCTAGAGGGCATTCCACAAAAACCCTCTAGGAAGTTAGGCATTGTATAATGAGAAAATTAATAAAAATGAATTAAAGGTGTATATTGAATCTGGTTTATTGAAACTGGATTAAGTCGGCATGTGGATGCTGCTAATTTGATTTAAATGTGTGCTCGATCAGTTTAATTTAGTTTGGGGAATTGTTAACAGAGAGATTTTGGTGCATGTAGTTCACCAGGGGAGAAGTGGAATGATCTAGTTTAATTAAGGCAGAACTAGTGCCTGTGATCAAAGACCTCAGTGACAGATAAGTATTGTCAAGGAGAGGAGAGGAAAGCCAGTAGTAAATTTGTCTGATAAAATCAGAGGTGGAGTTGATATTAGAAATTAGCTCAAAGGGCTGCAATATGTGTGTAAAGTGCTGTCAAGTCACAGCCAATTTATAGCAACCTCAGCAAGGGACTTTCAGGACATGTGAGAAGCAGAGGTGGTTTGCCACTGCCTTCCTCCACAGAGTCCTCCTTGGCAGTCTCTCATCTAAGTGCAGACCCAGCTTAGCTCAAGTTCTGATGGGAGAGGGCTATGCTGTCCTGCCTTCCCTCCTAGGGCTGCAATAAGGAGGGGAAATTCCCCAGGTTGGAAAACAATGAACTGCTATAAGCCAAGATCTTCCTAGTTGCTGATGGTTCACCTCATACCAACAAGCACCCATCCTGTTTCCAGTTCCCACACTTTCCCAAACTTTACTCCAATGAAAGCTATCAGCTTCAGGAAGGGCATTTGGTAGGCTTCACTAACTGTATTCACATCAGCTTTAAAGTCTGATGACTCCTAGATTCTTCTCAGCAAAGAATACATTTCCTCACAATGACCACTGTCTCTCATTCTGAATACCTCATGCAATTTAAATGTGCAGGATTCAAACGCCTTTGTGTATATTCATTTGGCAGCATTCAGCATTGTGGCTAGTTTGGTAGCATTGGTAACACAGTGCTCAAAATTTATTGGCTTGATTTCAAATGCCCCAGGGTCATCAGAGGCTGATAACAAATAATTTTAAGTCCACTACATTTCAGATGCTTGTGCTATTCTTGTTCCTGTGTAGTTGAAGGCATGCATGAGGTTGGTGCACATTCAAAATTTACCAGACTGAACTTCCATTTCCAGGTGGTAGTGCAGAGACAAGATCTGCAGCTCCATGCCCCTCACCAATCACTACACCAGCATGTTTAAAACCTCTCAGGAAAGCACCTCTTTTGTAAATTAATATTCTTTTCAGTGGGATTGCATAGACAAGAGAGAAAGATGGGATCAACTGCAGGAAATCAGTGGAAAATGCACAAACATAAAGCATTTGCTATAGAACAGCATAGGAAAGACTATATCACCCCACAAATGAAAGGGCACCTTTGCCCCTAATATCTCTTGCTGCCCTGCATACATGTCAGGAAGTTGGAACAAACAGCTGCTTCTTACCCCTCTCTCTTGCCTCTTTAATAGTGTACCAGTTGTTCCCATGGGCACTGGGTGTTGCTGCCACACTGGGCCCATGGTGTGCTGTACAGGCTCCTTTCATCCCCTTTGGGTCCTGCTTGGGTTGAAATCTTCCTCTTTTTTGCTCAGTGCAGACCAGGGGACCAATGCCCAAAGGAAATACTTATGTTAACATTCCGAGTAACACAGCAATGAGTAAGGGAGTCTACTGGCTCCTTAGTTAAACGACTTCATTACTACTAGGCACAATTCTTGGTAATGACAAGACAGATCTAGGTACATCTAAGCAAATAAAAGGAAACATGAAAGGAAGATGACTGGCTAGTTAATTTACAATTATTGAACATCTGGTGCAGCCCCAGGGGAAGGCTGGTTGTTGGTTGTATAGAGCATCCCTCCCCAAGGATTGACCCTGTAAGCATCTTCCAGCATCACTGTCTTCTATGTAACCATCAACATTGATCCACATGAACTTCTCCCTTCACACAGACCAAACGAAAAGCAAAAACAATGACCCAACTGAAGACTCTGAACAAAGGAACAGATCCCCATTTCTAGACCCTTCCTACATGAGCTCCTAGAACAATAGCCAATGTGGATGCCAAGTCCCTGGTGTAAGCCAAAATGCCCTCAAAACGAGGTTGGGGAATTGTCAGGTGGGCACCTGGCTTAGTCAGGATCTTTTAACCTGTGTATACAAGATTCCACGTCCAGAAATTAATGCTTAAAAATATTAGGGACTCTAATTAAGTTAAACAATTAAAATTTATTAAGAAAAAATATAGGGTTCCATACAAGATAAAATACTCATAAAATCACACATACAGTCCTAAGAAAAATAGAGAGAGAGATAGGGGAACACATGGGTAGACGAACAGGGTGATATGTACCGATCGTAGTCTTCAAGGAAGGCTCCAATGGCGACGAGTGAAGAAGTGGGAGAGGGGACCCGAAACTGATCAGGAATCAGGGATGGATCTATGCAGTGGAAATTGGGATACTGCTAGAAGCACACCTGTGGGTAGCTAGTCCACAGGTTATAAGGACTCTCTTGAGCTCTCAGGGGATGGGAGGTACAAGGGAGGAGGAAGGTGGTCAGCTGATGAATGACCTCCCAAAAAGGGGAGGTTTCGCAGTAACCATAAGGGCTGGACTACTGCGACAACCAATAGGAAGTTCCTTGGTGGCACCTAATTGGGTGCCTGCTTTTGACCAATGGACTTGCTTGGATCCTGGATGCCTGAGTGAACTTTCAGGTTGAAATGGACCAGGGGGAGGCTCCAAAATGACAGTTGGGGAGAAGAATAGAAGAGATTATTGGGTGGGGAGATACTTAAGACTTTAGACTTATCTAAAAGGGTGACAATAGAGAGTCAAATCATGGCCTAGGTAACACCTAGTTTACACAAAGGACCTTGGCTCTGGTTGAAGATGGTCTTCCTCTTCTGTCTTCTTTTTGGCACTAGTCTTTGTCTTGAGTTCCGTTAGACAAAGAAAGTGGCGGTTGGACGATTAGCCACTCCTGGGGTGGGTAGATTGCTTGCAGGCACAGGTGACATCTGGTGTGTACTTGAGCTGTCCGCTTCGCTGGAATGGAGTCAGGTCTGGTAGGAAGATGGTTGCGTGTGGTGTTAGCCCTCCTTGGTGGATTCCATGGTCAGTGCTTCAAAACCATTTGCCTGGATAGCTCCTGGCGGCGCAGTCTCTTCTGCTCAATGGCTGGGATGAACGTCATATGGAACGTCGGGAAGCCATCCGTTCTCCTGGTGGGCACTCTTGTACCGGTCTTGAGTGCCTTAGTAGCGTTATGGCTGCTAGTACTTCATAAGTCCCTTTTGCCCATGGATAGGTTTGCTCACACTCTCTGGCCAGACGTGTGTGAGTACTTCTCCAGGTGTTCCGGCAACCAAGCTGGTAACTACGATGTTCTGTAAGGGGTTTTTTCTCACGCTGGGTTTAAGCCTGCCAAAACATGGTCCCTCCAATCAAATAGTGCTAACACATCAAAGAGCTATTGTGTTTCCCTTTGGGTTGCAAATAATCCTCTCTATCTGATGAACTGTATCTTTCTTCTACTCTGCCAGTCTCTGTGATGCCAACTCAGTCTTCCATCTCTATATCTGTCACAGCATATCTTGCCCATCTGCCCCTCATCCACAACAATTTAGAAACAAGTTTTGTTTTAGCTGTCAAGGGAACTCCTCACATTTTATAACTAATTTTAATTTGATGAGAGGAGCATTTGGGCTTCACTTGTTTAAATACACTACTCGATTATGGTAGTTTAAGAAGTACAGCATTAAGGATTTCCCACTAATAATTCTGCCACATTAAATATTAACTGTTTGATGAGCATAGTTTTCTAAAGGAGCAATATCAGCAAGCCTTGTATTTCTAAATTTTAAATACATATCAATCCAAACATATACTTAGATGAAAATCCCATAAATTTTAATGGTATTTCCCAATAAGTATTCCTGGTATTGCATCCTGTAGTATAGTGAATATTGTGTTTTTTATGGTTACATAGTAAACAGCTCAGACAAAATTTAGAATGTGTCAAAACTGCCTGTTTGTAAAAGAAAATTGAGAGGTCTTAATAATTATGGAGCTATTATGAGACCAGCTATTAAGCAAATTAATTGTGTCTCTGAGTATGGCTGGTGATGAGTTTTACAGAATATTATTCTAGCATCACTGCCTTTGGCCCATCAAAAGAGGATGGAGCCCGAACAAAGGGATTATCCTAAATTCAGCATTGTGCTGCCTACCTAGGCCTCATTCCTATACACATTGAAGAGATAATATACCTGAAGGACTTTGAACACTCCCAAAACCTAAAAATGCATTATCAATATTTTGTGAGTTGGTTCATGTTGTGATAAAGTACATGGAAAATCAGAACTGAATAATAATACTGAGCTTTCTATAGTGCATTTAGAGTTTTTAAGGCACTTCAAAGGAGGTCTGTGGCTCAGTGGCAGAGTACTGGTTTTGCATTCCCTAGCATAACCAGATAAAATCATTGGTGTGTAGGTGATGTAAAAGACATCCATCCTGAGATCCTGGACAGCCACTGCCAGAGTAGAAAGTAATAATTTTGATAAATCAATGTCTGTCTCAGAATAGGGCATCTTCCATGCAGTCACATAGGCCACCCAAAAGTGCAGGAGAATTAACAGAGTCATTAAAACAAAGGTAAAGGTAGTCCCCTGTGCAAGCACCGAGTCATTATTGACCCATGGGGTGATGTCACGTTATGATGTTTTCTTGGCAGACTTTTTATGGAGTGGTTTGCCATTGCCTTCTCCAGTCATCTATACTGAGTACTCATTTTATCGATCTTGGAAGGATGGAAGGCCGAGTCAACCTTGAGCCAGCTACCTGAACCCAGCTTCTGCCAGGATTGAATTCAGGTCATGAGCAGAGCTTAGACTGCAGTATTACAGCTTACCACTCTGCGCCATGGTCATACATCTTCATCAATACTGGGCCCTTGTTTCATTGCGGATTAGGAATTTTGTCCATTTGATTAGGTCCTCAACATATGAGGCAGACTCTTTTATCACCTTATCAGCAATTTGTTTTTGGTTAGAAGGAGCTACCAGATATTGGAAAAGTTCCATAAACTAAATCTCCCTCAGGGTTGCCAGGTTCCAGGTAAAGTCTGGCATTCTTCCACAATTTCCACTGATCACCATACTATATAGATCAGTTCACCTTGAGAAAATGGCAACTTTAGAGAGTGGAATCTATGGCATTACATCTCTGTTGTGTTCCCTCCTCAAACTGTGCCTTCCCTAGGCATCCCCCTCAAATATGCAGGAATTTGCCAAGCCAGAGGTGTCAACACAACTCCCAAATGAAATACAATTTTAATTTCTAAAACATGGGGCAAAATGTACGGATCAGTCTTTAGTGGGCTTTCTAACCAAATGATATGGAATCCAGTAGTAATCTTACTTGTATTATCCAAGATGAGCATTGGTTAATGATGCCATCTTTTCTGACTTTTTCTGTAGCTCATTATGAGGGTTTGTTTTTTTTATAGTGGTATAGACATGATTAGAAGTTCTGGACCAGTGACTTTGCTGGCTAAATTAAATATGTTTTTCCCTCCTTCTTGTTCACCTAGAGATATTTGCTTAACTACTTATGTAAAAACAAGTTTTCTTTTGATAAGATGATGCCATTGATTTGCTCTGTGTCTTCTCCACTCTTTAACTTTAGCCCATTCCAAAATAGGGCCTTCAGGAGATGTGCAGGTTTTGATTCACTCTGTCATTATTTGGATCATTTCCTTTTTACAGACAAGACACCTCTGGCAAAATAGATGAATCATGTCTGTCTTTATTGATTTAACATCGGAATTGGATGCCCCTCTGTCTTCTGATGTGGCTGAGGAGCCTACCACTTCATTAACTTTTGGGGGAATTTAATTAAATACACTGTCTGTTGTTCTTAAGCTGTCTGATGAAAAAATGTGTGGGCTGAAATATAAAAATGGGAGTTCATTGGATTGGATAAAGAAATTGATGCCTTAACATCTCAGTTTTGCTCATCCCATGATGGCTCACTCTAGCTTTCCCCCCAAAAGACATTATGATGGCTTTCCACATCTGATGGCCCCAGGTAGATTATGTCTTCAAAGAGTTGTCCAAATCAATAATTTCCCCATTTTATAATTTCTATAATAAATTAATCAGGCAGAACAATAAAAGGTAATTTGGAAGCTGATGAGATCTGTAACTATTATTCCAAAATCTAACCAGCTTTGTCTGGTTATTGTTAAAGGAGCTACCATCTACTTTTTTCATCTGCTGAGTGTTAGATCCCTAGAAATAAGCAAAATAAAATCCTCTGTCAAAATGTATTTGAAAGTTTACTTCTTAATTTTAACAAACTACTTCACGATTTTGGACAAGTTTATAAGAATTGAAGCAAAAATTGATGATAAGTATTTATGCAAACAATTTGATAGGGACTAGAGCTTTTAGATCAGAATCACCTAAGCTTCACATAGGATTTGTCTTTTGCCATATCTGTGTTTCTGCCAAACACAGTACAAGCTGAACTGGTTTGGGAATTTGCAGAGCCATACATTCAAGCCAAAATTGAGCATGTTTATTCCAGAGGATGTTAGAAGATTCCAAAGTGGAGTGCTGCCAAACCCACAAATGAGCAATAGGTTCTATGTATAATATAGAAGTACTTGAGTATGGCTGGCCCCTACAAACTTGTAGCTGATTTTAGACCTTGGAAAACAAGTTCAAGCAATATATTATTGGGGTGATGCATGGTAAGATATGAACATCAGGAATGCCAGAGGTTTTTCTGTAATCATATAAATACAAAGTAAAATTGGATCTGAAATTATTCAATGTTGCCTTTGCAAGGGAATTGAGTAAAGAGATTACAGGTGCTGGTGATGGAAATGAATGTTAGACTAGAAATATCAAAATTAGTTAAATATTTTATGAAGTGCTTTTTGTAACAACTGCTAAATTAAATAAGTCACCAAGGAGCAGTGAGATTTAAGGATGTTATTTATAAGAGACATGGAATATAAATCATATGTGAATTGACAAATATTTAGATTTAATATGCTTAATTCAAAGGTTTTGACAAAAAGCAACCAATTTGGAATTTTGTTTTTATACTAAGGTCTCAAAGGTTTAAATTGCTTTGCAACTAGTAGCATCTTCTTATTAATCCCTTCAGGAGATATTATAATAACTTAAACTTCAGTGACCATTTCTTATCATTACTGAAAGTGTCATATATACATTTTCAGAAGATGCTAGCTGTACAATAAATTAAGAGTTTTGTGTATGGCACCATCAGTGTTTGAGCTTGTTTTTTTTTTAAATATACCAGGCAGGCAGGCAGGGACCCAACTAAGATACCAGCACATGTTCATTTTCACAATAGTGCAAACAGTGTTGTCCTAAGGCTTGTTTTGATCAAAAGATACCATGAGAGAAGGCTTAAAGTTACCTTCTAATGCTGTAAATTCTCTATGAGTATTGTAGTCTTGGTCGGAATTGGGCCCCATGTTTCTTGTGAATCTTAAAAACTGACTGGAGCTTTGTACATAGAACTCCCAATTTAGTTAGGCACCCAGAATATTCTCATGGATAATAAAGAAATGTTCACAGATACAGTTCTACCATTTGATATTTTCTAATTCATTTATTATATGCATTTGCACATCTTTCATTTTATAGTGTGGGTGCTTACCAATTTCATACTTTTCTATCTATGATAACAATACAAATTAATCATTGTCATCACAAATGTCAGGCTTCTTCAAAAACTCAAAAATACCACATAATGGCTGAGAACAGACGGGCATTCTGGGGTGGCTTGGAGGCATCCCAAATTGGGGCAGCTCAAAAAGAGCTGTCCCAACACCTCCACATGCTCACCCACATGCTCCCCCATCCCATCTGTGTGGTGGCTGGGCTCCTCCACATGGGAAGGTGTCCCAGAAGCTGGATTTTTTGGTTTTTCCATGGGGGGCAAGCACTTATGTGCACGAGTGCTCCAGTGCTCTGAATGGTTTCTTTTTTAAAAAAAAACAACCCTAGGAACAGTTTGGGACAGCTTGGCAATTCCACACCACCAAGTTGCCTCGCTTGCACCTTCCCCGTCCAGATGGTGGGGAGGCAACTGACGGCCGGCTCAATTTGCTACCACTTTGGAAGTGGTAACTTTTTTAGCCGGTTTCAGGCACCTAGAGGATGGGGGTGAGGACGGGAGGAGGATGGCCAGCAGATGTTGCCATCTGCACAGTTTTTTTGGTTCAACTTTAGAAGTGTCTCTGAGTTGATGCAAAGTCCCAGTCTGTAATCAGCCAATAAGAGGCAAATTATAGAGTTAATGTATAAAAATTAACAAACAGGGTAAATGAATGATAACTAAGAGCCAGTGTGGTGTTGTGATTAGAATGCCAGACTAGAACTGGGAGATCAAAATTCAGATCCCTACCTTGCCCTTGTAATGTCCCCCATTGACTGTTGGTTCCCAGGTTAGAATACTTAAGCAGGCACCCATTCTTACATCCATTCAGCAGAGAAAGTGGTTCAAAACATCAACCGTTTATTAGCAAGGGAACAATTCCCACCACAAGCAACTACAGCTAACATACAAAACTGGAAACTGAAACAAGAGGTCCACCCAGTAGGACCAAACTAAATCATTACAGGGCTTTTTTTGGTAGCAGGAACTCCTTTGCATATTAGCCAACACACTTCTGATGTAGCCAGTGTAAAGCTTTTAGGACAAATTATTTGTAACTTCATGGCTGGATGTCATCAATATGCAGATGATACCTGGCTCTATATAGCTGTATCCAAATCTTTTGGTGATGTGCTAGAGGTCCTGAATAATTGCCTGGCTGCTGTGGTAAATTGGCTAACAGTGAACAAATCCAAACAAAACTCTGAAAAGACAGAAGCAATGTTGGATGGGGAGGTAGAGATCTTGAAGGAGATTGTGCTCCATCACTTTTGACGGAGTTCAGTTGACCCTTGCTGGCTCAGTTAAGAACCTTGAGTTTATACTGGATTTGGCTTTATTACTGGAGACACAAGTTAATGCAGTAGCAAAAAAGGCTTTCTTTCAGCTCAGCCTAGTCCTAAAGATGACCCTGTATCTTGATACAGCTAATCTGGTAAACTGGATCCATGCCACAGTAACATGAAGCCTAGACTACTACAGTACACTGTACTCTGGTTTCCCCTCAGAAACAATTTGGAAAGCCCAGCTGGTGCACAATGCAGTGCCTCAGCTAGCTAGCTAGAGCATGCATATTACTCCCATCCTGCAGGCACTTTACTGGCAGACCATCAGTTACAGGGCTCAATTTAAGGTATTAGCTATCACAAACAAAATCCTTCATAGTCTTAGACCCTCTTATCTGTAAGACTGCTTCTTTTCCTATTCACCACCATGAAAACTTCATTCATCAGAGCAGGGTCTGACCCACTGTCCTGTTAGTTTTCAATTGCTGTTTTATATACCCCTGCATATTATTCTTAAAGCTGGTTTTAATTTTTTTAATTGTTCACCACCTTAAGGGCCTAAATTGGGTGGAAAGTTAGCATAAAATATTTTAATAAAGTAGATAAAACCATGTAGAGGAACTGAGATGAGCAAGAGGAACCGAGATGCTCTCTAAGTGCCAAGCAAATCCAACCTAATAAATCTTGCTTAGTACCATTTTGAAGTCTATATGTATTAGGGTTTCCAGGTCCCTTGGACCTCCCAGCAGGGAATGGGGGGTGAACTTATTGGGAGTGGGGAGGAATGCTGAAAATAAACACAACATGCCTACATGATCCAGAAGTGATGTAGGCACATTGGGAATATCAGGGGGCAATGCTCTATTTTTTGGACAAAACTCTATGGTAGAATTAGCTTCTACCATAGAGTTTTGCCCCAAAAGCAGAGTGTTTCCCCCCAACGTCCCTGTGGTGCATTTGTCACTTCCAGGTCACAGAGACACATCACCTCTATTGCCTGGTTGCGAGGAATAATGGAGGGCAGAGAGGAGTACGTGAAACCAGGAGACCCCCATCTACACCAAGGGGGCTAGCCTCCCTAATATATATACCAATACATTGCAGAGATAGGTTAAAAAGCAATATAACAATAATTTATTCTATGTATGATGTGCTGAACATGTGATGTAAACCAAAAACTGATTTTGATGTAGTAGAGTGTCAAGCATGACTGTATGGCTCTCCTCGTTGTTTTACATATCACTTCTTGGGAAATAAAATGTAGCAAAGATGTTCAATTTTAGTTCATTTAGTTGATCTTGGTGGAATACTAACAGCCTATTATGAAAGTACAGTGTTTTCATTATATATAATGTAATGGAACACCGAGTTCCTGATCAAGAATGACAACAAAATGGCTGAGTGAGATGTAATTTGTACACTTGTGGAATTTTGAGTTTTTGTTTAAATGGAATTATTTGCCATTCCCCATAAAACACAATTTGTTGCTTCTGATATTTCCTCCTCAGCAGTCAGTCCAAGGGGGAATTATATACATCAGTTGAAATCCTGAACACAGATAGTCTGCTTAAATCCCTCTTAAGTCAATAAAAGGTAAGCAGCAGGATTGATGTCAGACTCATAAAGTGTTTTCTCAGCGACTGATGGTTAGGAAACCAAATATCTCTTCTGATCTCATTCCTCTTCTTTTTGGAGGACAAATGAATTCTTGTGCCTACATAACAACAACAGCATACACTAATGGGGGACATATATTGCTCTGTACACATAGAGTAAAATCACTCCATCATTTCAGTGGCTATGTTGGATAAGGCAAAATATAAAAGCTGGGGAAATAATACAAAGGAAACAAAGAGAAGAAGCTGTGATCTGATTGAGGGGATTGTTAAGCTGACAGTAAGAAGAAAGGAAATGTTAGAAGAGGCAAGCAAAAGAAGCCCAAAATAAATAAACTGGAGGAAGAAAGAGAATACAGTTTGGCAGGAGATGCTGGAAATGGATTTCTGAGGAAGAAAGTCAAGGCCAAAAGACTGCCAAAGAAATCAGTCTGTCTAAGGAGATTCTGTGTTTGAAAGCATTTCCCCCTTAATGTGAAAAGGAAAATACTGCTATATTTAATTAAGAAACACCACCATGTGTTGTAATTTTCCAAGGGAAAAGGTTTCCTTATAATGCATAATAAAATATCTTGCGCCATAACTCAATCCTAGTCTGCCCAATTCACCTTGAAACTCTCTAAGCTCTTCTGTTATTCTTGGCACAAAAGGGCATTTTAGGTACAAGGGGTATTCCAGGACAATAAGACTATCTGTAAAACATTTGGATTTAGTTTGGTTATGCCATTAACTCCTAGATTTTACCTTCTATAAATATATTTTGTAATAGACATACAGTTGTGTAATAATGCATTATGTTTATTTACATATTCTTTTTCATTTTAAAAAAAGATTTGAATCTATCCCACACCAGGTTCAAAGTGCAAGTGATTTCTATTTGCTCTATTAACATTTATTCTAAATGATCAGACAAAACATATGGTGTATGATTGGGAGCACTGTATCTACTGGCAATGATAGGATGGTATTTGGTGCCTTTATTGGAGAACATCAAGAGGCTGTGACAAAGGCACATCAAGAGGACATCAAGAGGGGGGAGTGGCTTCGACCCATTTCTGGGTTGGAAGCTATTGTCCAGCTCTTACTCAACCTGCTTACAAAATAAATACTTTTACCCCCTACAACATCAAAATTTAAAATTTAAAAGATGTCTCTGAAGGGGGGAAAGAAAGGCAAACACAAAGAAGATAAAATGCAGCTTTTAACAGACTTTTTTTCCGGCTCCAGACATACCATCCACCTCCTCCACAACGCTGGGGAGGGGTGAGTCAACGGCTGAAGAGACTCTCACTGCAAATTTTTTAATACAAGCACCATCAAAACAGAGGCAAGAACTGAGAAATGATATAATAGAAATGCTACAACCTGTGACCCAGCATCTGGATGAATTAGAAGAGCTTCATAAGCAGACATGCCAAAAAGCAGAGACAGCTTTTCAGAAAGTAACGGAGTTCGAGAAAAAAATACCCGAGACAAATTCAGATACTTGGGCGTGGGAACTTATTCTGACTCTGGACTATCAAAGCTGTGAGTTGTGCCTAAAGTTCAGAGGGTTCACATCACACGCTGAGGCTGGAACACAGCTGACTATATTTACGGCAAACTGGCTAGCAGCTACACTAAATCTTGAAATTACACCCCTCCTGCAGCAAGCTTATCGCACTGGCAAGGTATGTGAAGAATTCACTTCATCATCATATACCAGAGATATACTGGTAGATTTCAAGGATCTTTGAACACGACACAAGATTCTCACAGAGGCCAGGGAGAGGGGTTGTTTGGACTACCAGGGGCTAAAGATTCGGGGGTATCCTCATCTCCCTCCTGAGTTCAGAAGAGATCTTAAAGAAACAACAGCTAAACTGCGGGACAGCTAAACTGCAAGTAAGATATCATTGGGTCCAAACGGGCAAACTTTGTGTGCAACAAGGTTTAACTTATTACACTGCCCATGATGCTCCCTCTGGTGAATTATTGCTGGCTGTTTTAAATCCCGCCCCCTCTGCATTGAGAGTAAACAACAGGAAGGCGCACTCTCCCCCTACTCCAGTTAAAGCAAGCCTCATATGCAGCCCTGAAGATCATGGAGATTTCGAGGAGAGTGTTGACTCCTTTTAAAAAATGAGGTTTTGGGTACTTTTATAATGTAAGCATAACTCTCTGATACCAGAGAGTGGTGGGACTGTTGTAAGTGTCTGGGTATGTTCCCCCAAGGTATAATCAGCCCATGGAAGGTGGGCTGTTCTCCTCCAGTCCTTAATTTTTAAGGTATCCAAGGGCTGAGCTATATTATATTATTAGGCAGAATAACTTTGCTCTAATTTGATTTGAAATATATAATGTAAAGCTAATATAATGAGCTAAGATTAACTAGTGAATTTTATAAATCCCATTATTTAATCTTTGAGAGAAGAATGAAGGAAGAAGATGAAGATGATGAAGAAAACATGAAGATATAATGTTGAAGTGATATTAAGTTTGTATAATGTAAAAGATTTTGTTGGAGTTGTTAATTTTTAAATTCTTCTTTTAATAAAGAAAGAAAATGCAATAAATAAATAAATGATTCTAGACAAAAAAAAAAAAAGAGGACATCAAGAGGGTGCCGCTGCACAATTGTGCAGACTCCCGAGTAGAGGCTGGATAGGAGAACCCACTGGAAAATGATGTTATCCCTTTTATGCCACTGGTATTTGCCCAGTAGCCATGCACCTTTTCAGGAGCAGGCATAGCCTGATCCTGTAAAGGCACTCCCTGATGCTCAGCCCACTTCAGTGGTACTCAGTAGATGGAGTCCTCCCAGTGAACCACCACACTAACTGCCTTGTTTGGATAGCTGATTGTTTCTCAAATCCTTCTCTGTTTCATAAACTGTTTACTGTCCCGCATGGTTGGTAAAAACAAATCTTAATTCATAAAAAAAGAAACCATCACCTCCCATTCGTTGCTATAATTATTGTAATGAATAAAATAATAACAATAGTCTGTAATACTGAGTAATATTTGGATCTGTTCCTTATTCTGGTAACTGACTGTGCTGTAAAGTAGGGATGGGCACAAGTCGAATTATGAACCAGGTTTCATCATGAACCAATATGGTTCATAGTTTGTGAAGTTGCCTGGTTTGCCCACAGAGGGAGCATCGTGGGCAGTGTGATAAGCTGAACCTTGTTGCACACAAGAGTTTGTAGAGTTTATAGAGCTCCTGCAATCAGGCCAGAGAGAGTCAGTACAGACTGATAGGCAAAGTGACTCCCCCACCTTTCTTGTTGTGCCATCTTGACCATGGTGGTCAAGGAGGCCAAAACCACAAAGCTTTTCAGAACTTTTCAAGATTATGTCAAACATCATAACTATACTATGAAAAAATACTAAATGCACTGTTCAGATTCTCTTAACAGTGGGAGGAGAGCAGGCATTGAGATACTTGTAGGAATTATCCTAATTTTATTTTTTAAAGACTGTTATCATAAAGGATTTCAAATTAACCCTCCTAATTGTTATTTAACTACCTTTCTTCTTCCAGCTCTTCTTCCTATTCCTATTCTGTCAGCTTTATTGTAGAAGAAAGAGACCAACCACACTTTATTACAACACATGTCTGTACAACAGCATTGTGCTCAACTGCTGGAGAGATTAAATTATTAAATCTGAAATAATAAAACTCAAAATGTTAAGAGTGTGGAAGAAACTGCTTTCAGTGGCAAATCTTTTCTTTTTAAGCCCAATGCTATTAAACAGATGGGATGCTGTGTTCACAGTGGCAGGTGGGCCTTTTTTTTATCCCAGAAATGATATTCTGCTTAAGGGCAGCTTTCAGAGCAGCAGACCTTGGATATGTAGTACTGAAATATGACAGAGGCATTGGATCATTCAGTCATGCATAAATGGTATATATTTGCATAAATGGTGGATTTTATGGCATGGAGTGGAGCTGGAATCCCCTATCTAATATGGGCTGTGAGCTCTTTTGCTGTCTGACTTGAGCAGGGGTCTGCATTCCATTATTGTTAGCAGGTGAGGTATTAAACTAGCCTCAGTGATTTTGATAGCAGAAATTGTGAAGATTATTGGTTTAAAGTGAGGAAATATAACAGCATCAATTGATGGGGGAGGGTGACATTTTCCAATCCAACCTCTTATGGCTCACCAGATCCAGGGCAGTAATCTTGGTGCTGGGTCTTCCTTGGTTGAACTATATTGGTTGAATATAGTGAGCATGTGAGTCCTTTCAGAATACCATTTATTATATAGGCAAGGTAATCCAGCTTCATGGGATTATCCATTATACTGGCTTCCTTCAGGTAGCAGTGCAGTGGATATGGTAACCCCTGCAAAAAGGGGTGATGGGAAGTGTATACCAAGTTTGCAGGAAAAAAACTGAAATCAATTTTTTTTTAAAAAAACCCACATTGGTTGGTTTAACCTCTCTAATAACAGAAGCAAAGAAGCACATGTAGTTTTAAGAAACCCATGTAATCAGTGGCTGTTGCTATGCAACAACACGGTATTGCCAGTTAAAGTCTTTGTTTCTGTTGGTAACAGAAACAAAGGGGAAGGGGCCTTTCAAAGTTTGTTTTGGCCTTTGAGAGAGGACTCATTGAGGCATAACCTGACAGCAATCATGTCTGCTTGCTGCTGTTCAACAGCAGCCACTTCACAAATGCTAGTGTGATGCAGTGGTTAGAGTTTTAGATTAGGATCTGGGATAGGCTTGCCAATCCCCAAGTCCCAGTGGGGGTTTTCCCACTTCCCCAGACTCCTTACCATTCCCAGTCAGCTGGCCAGTGGGGAGAAGCCCTGCCCCCACAGCCACCATGTGCCTTTCCACCTCTGGAGGCTCCACTTGGAAAGGCTTCCTCTTGGGATGGTGTGTCTGTGTCTTTAAGGCTGAATGGGGGTGGGGGGAAGCAGGCAGAACAACAAGGCTGCTTCCAGTGCCTGTGAAAGCAGCCCAGACCCTCCGTTGGTTGCACAAACTTTTCAGAGGTCGTTTGCATAGGAAAGGTAAACATGAACCTTTGGTTGCTCTGTGTTACTTTGAAGAAGTTGGAAGTTCAGCAACTCGTGAGTAGAGATGCCAATCGCTAGATGGGAGCAGGCCCTCCCCCACTTCAAAGTCATCAGAAACGGGGGATGGGGAGGGAAATATCTTCTGGGCACTTCATTATTCCCTATTGAGATCGATTCCCATAGGGTATAATGGAGAATTGATCTGGGGGTATCTGGGGCTCTGGAGAGGCTGTGTTTTGAGGTAGAAGCACTAACTTTTCAGCATAGCATCTGATAACTCTCCTCAAAATGCTCTCCAAATTTCAAAAGGATTGGACCAGGGGATCCAATTCTATAAGCCCCAAAAGAAGGTGCTCCTATCTTTCATTATTTCTGATGTAGGGAAGGCATGTAAAAGGTGTGCGGTTCCTTTAAATGTGATGGTCAGAACTCCCTTCGGAGTTCAATTGTGCTTGTCACAACTTTGCTTATGGCTCCACCCCCAATGTCTCCTGGCTCCACCCCCAAAGTCTCCAGGCTCCACCAGCAAAGTCCCCAGATATTTTTTGAATTGGACTTGGCAACCCCAAACTGGGAGGAATAACTTCAAATCCACACTCTTCTATGGAAACTCATTTGGTAACCTTGAGCCACTCACACACTCTCAACATCACCTTCTTTGCAGGGTTGTTCTGAGGATAAAATAGAGGAGAGGAGAATGATGTAATCTGCTTCCTGGGGTTCCCATTGTGTTGAAATGCAGGATATAAATTAAGTGATATAAATGATAACTTTAGCTGAAGATGTCACACAGTGGCCCAAACCCAGGTGCCATCAGAAGAACCACCATTCACCAAAGCACAAACATTTAGACACATAAACAGGAAGGAGGACCAATGAGGGGATTCTTGCATATATTCCTTTTCTCCAGCATTCAGATAAAAAACACATACTGATCTTATTACCTAACACCAACATCAGATATATTATTGCATTCGAACAGGTTCAGACCATTGAGAAAACTTTGATTAAAGGGGAACAGGACAAAAATAAATGAAAGTTCCAAGAATCAATGATATTTGTATCAAAAGCTTTGACATCCGTCTTCCTAATTACTCAGGAGGCAGAAAGCAGCACTAAATGTTTTCAAATCTAGTTTTTTTTTTTGTTTGGACACACTAAAGGGATGCAAAACTCTTTGAACTATAATGCATAGCATGTGGCAGTCAATTATAGTGTACTGGTGCCACTCTTTGAGGAGTTGGGTGTCTCATCAAATGCCACTCAGCACAGCGCTGGAGGAGAAAGAACAGCAGAAATGGAGATGGGGAATGGCCATTAGGCAGAGGTTGGGGAAGAAGAGCAGGAAAGGAACTGAAGCAGAAAATTAAATGGCCTGATACTGACGTTAAATAATAGCTGTGGGTCACCCTGAATCTTACTGGCTTGGAAGGGAAAGCACATTAACATTCCTTAGTTGTGATCAATTTTTGATGTGCCAAGAATTTTTTCATTGCTATGCTCATAGATGTAAAGTCCCTTTGATTATCTAATTTCATTCCATACCCTATGTGAAATTTTGGAAACTCCACCCTCCTTTCATTAACTCTACAAAAATTGGCCCTCCTCTGGGCCCCTCTCTCATCAGAACCTAATTATTACTGCCATCCATTCTGGTTTGGCTGCTGAGACCTAGAGATCTAAGGTGGCCACATGGGAAATCAGTGCTGCTGAGATATGTGTTAGAGCTGCCAGATTCATGTCTGGTGGGAAGCTCTTTTTTCCTGCTTTCATTAGCTCTTTTACACTTTTTGTTGTTCTTGTTGTTTGTTTCTTTGAAAGTGGATGGTGTGTAAGACTGCAGCCAAATCCAAAAGTACTTTTAGCTACTGGAGCTTCAGTGAATTGGGGATCAGGATTTCAAGTAATTTTGCTACTCATTTTTCTCTGTTGTTCATGACAATATGCTCCTTGAAGACATTGTAATCAAGAGCTTCCACATTTTCAAAAAGCTGCATTTGCTTGTGAGAGAAAATGAGAGAGCTCCAGAAATTCATAGGGCTCTGTCACTTCCTACAGCTGTCAATAGGAAATTTCCAGTCTTCAGGGGGACTAGCTCTCTTGTTCTTTGTTAAAAATACTTATTCATAGGAAACATTCAGCATGCTAAACAACAAGAAGCAAATCTTGTGATTTGTATAGTTTTACATATGATGCTGCCCTATATGAAGAAAGTCCATCTGGACATCTGATAGGCTCCCCCATTGCTGCTGCATTGCTGATAGAACATAGTGGCAACGGGGCTCACACATGGCAGGTTTCCCTTCATTTATCCCTTCCCCATCTCCTCCCTGACGGTGGCCACACACACTGTCTGCATTACTGGGACTTCTTTAAAATTAGTAACCAAAAATTGTTATGTTACATATGTTATATATATTGCATATTAATCAGGTTTTCTGAATTGAAGTAAGTCTATAGCTTCTTACATTGCAGAGATATAAGAGGAAAGGCATATATATATATATATATATATATATATATATATATATATATATATATATATATATATATATATATATATATATATATATATATATATATATATATATACTTTTTTTTAAAAAAAAAAGAAAGGAAGTAAGAGAACCTAAGAGGTATAATTATTATAATGTTATATTTGTATTCAGTTGCCAATTAAAGGAACAAAAAGCCCCCTGATGGAGGAGGTAATGGTTGCTGTGAGTAATAGGCTGGGAAAGTGTGATCCATGTTTGGGAACTGGGAAAATCAACTTTCCCATCCATATGGCAGCCATTCAAACTTTGCTATGATCTTTACCAAAGCTTTACAGCAATGCAGATTTGGGAAAGACTGAAGAAAACCCAGGAGGTGCATTAATGCCTCATGATGCTATGGAGAAGTGCTGGGGGGCGGGGGGGGCACACACTTCCCAATAGCATCACCACCTTGGGCATGTGGAAGATGTCTCTGACTGAATGAAGCTCTTCCACACCTCAGGTAGATAAAAGGTCTTAGATTTGCTACCTGAGATCCTTGAAGCTGCAGCTGCCAAGGACTAAATGAAGAAGAAGGAGAGAAGAGATTGGATTTATGTGATTTATCACTGTACCATGGTCCCCTTTCTGTGGGATTGAAGGAATTAGGTCTTCCTTCCACTGGAGGAAGAATTCTGCTACCTGGAAAACTTGCTAATTGTGTTCTCTTCTTCCCTATCAACCTAGAGGTGTCACATTATGTATAAGAATAATTTTTGTTTAGAGAACTTCATTTTTACCTGAATGAGAAAAAAATCTCTTTAAATTAGGATTTAAAAATGGAAATTTATTTTTCATCTATCCCCTACTCAAATGCTTATTTCTCAGACTGTTCTCTATACTGTGGAATGATGCTTTGCAGAATGAAGAATAGCTGAGTTGTTACAATTTGGGCCATTTTACTGTTCTCCTTCTCTCAGAACTTCTGTCTTTTTAATTTTATTTTCTTTCCATCCCAATGAAACAGAGGCAGCAGGAGAAGAATGTAAATGAGGACTGCCAAGTGAAGAAGACACCGTTTGTCATTTGTCACTGCCAGGACTCATCAGTAATGTGGTATCATGAGAGAGAGAGAAAGACGATTTTACTTGAACATTAAGCTTAATATTGAAGTGAGATTTGGATAAATTCCCCCAAAGAAAACTAATGCTTACTTTGATAGTTGTTGTGAATCAAAGACATGTAGACAGGGTAATATCATCCATCTTCTTACACCAGAGACTTCTTTCAGTAACTTGCTTGACATTATAAATTTCTACATCACTTTGCATACCTGTCCTAACATTCTCTTGATCATAGCAGAAGGGACACTTGAAAGTTCTCCTGTCCAGCTGCCATTCACTTCAATGAGGCATTTGCAGAGAAGTTCCCAGTGGATTGTACCTAAACTCAGTAGGAACTTCCACGCAACCTTCTGTCTTATTTACGGGCAGGTTTAATAGTACGATATCACTGACAGTATTTTCAGGTGGTTTTTTTTTTCTGATCCTCCTATCTCATGTAATAAAAAACTATCCTGTGTACAGTTATTTCAGCTTCAGTGTAGGGGTGTGCTTAATGAAACACCCAAGCCAAATTGCTGTTTCAGATCCTTATTGTGATGTTCCAGAATGGTATTAGGAATATGGGATTCTTAGTGAAACAAGATTAGTTTCCCCCCAAAAAACCATGTTGTTTTTCACTTCTGGTGCTGTTAGTAGGCAGCATGTGCTCGTGTTCTTCGATTCTACTGATTTCTTGTGAAATGGCATTTCTCTCTGCTAATCAGTTCCCTGCAAGGGAAAAGCAGAGAGCACTTACATACAATTACCTGATCTCTTCGTCTCTATCCATTGGTGGGATGGTGCCCTTTTGTTCTTCTCCTTTTTTACTTTTGCCATCAAGTTGCAGCTGACTTCTGGTAACCTATTGTCCCGGCCGGGACTGCAGCTGGCACTGCCCATCCCTGCCCCGGGCCGGTGCAGGGCCCCCAAGCCACCTGTGGAACCCACGGACCAGCCCAACACCCCCAACCCAAGTGAGCAGCCACCCCAGCCTACCTGAGGGGCAGAGACGACATCCATGGCCACCACAGCCACCACAGCACTCCCTGGCAGCAGGGGCGAAGCACGGCCTCATGAAGACACCATAGCTGGGAGCTGCCTAACCAACAGGCAGGCCCAGCCCTGAACATGGGCACAATGGTCCCGGCCTTCCCCGGGGCTCCATGGCCTGGTGAGGAGGAGGGACCATTGGCCCAAACTGTGGCAGGCCCTATGGGCCTGCCGCGCAGCACCCTAAAGGACGCTGAGCCTCCACTGACCCCAGCAACCCCAGGAGAGTGTGAGGAAATACCCTCCTTACAGAACATCGTGATTATCAGCTTGGTTGCCAGAGCACCTGGAGAAGTGACTCACACACGTCTGGCCAGAGAGTGTCAAGTCAAGTTTATTGTTACAGTCAGTGACCAGCTTGTACAATCGAATCACATAAAACTTTTTGCATCAAAAACAGAATAAAACCAACAGTAGCATTCATAAAATTGGGTGCCTATGACTATTACAAAGAAATCGGATAAAAACATCCATAAAATTCATTTAAAATTTGGATGAAAGGTTAACAGTCAAATCAAGTTTAAAACAGTCATAGACCAGTCAAATTAGATACAAATAACTTAATAAAATACAATCAGGTAAAACAATAATCAGAATAAAACATACACAGTATGATATAATTTCCCTCCAGAACAGTAGTTAGGTTCCATAGCCAAGGCATTCAGTTGGATATTTCCCTTAGGAATTGCTTCCGGAGACTCATAGCTCGCGAAGCAAATTTTGCCACACATAAAGTGGTTCTTTTATTCCTATCCGCCAATAATTTGTCTAGCTGATGTCTAACATTTCACCCAGGGACACTGGAACAGATCGGGAGTATATAGTCGGCCCTAATACACTGATATAATTTACATTGGAATAATACATGTTCCCTGTCTTCCGGTTTCTTGTCCCCACAAATACACAATCTCTCCTCATATGGCCAGAGAGTGTGGGTAAACCTATCCAGGGGCAAAAGGGACTTATGCAGTACAAGCAGCCATAACACTACAAAGGCACTCTAGACCGGTACAAGAGTGCCCACCAGGAGAACGGAAGGCTTCCCGTCGTTCCGTATGATGTCCATTCCAGCATTGGAGCGGAGGAAACTGCGCCGCCAGGAGCTATCCAGGCAAACGGTTATGAAGTTCTGACCATGGAATCCACCGTGGAGGGCTAACACCACACCCAGCCATCTTCCTACCAGGCTTGACTCCATTCCAGGGAAGTGGATGGCTCACGTACACACCAGATGTCACATTTGGCCTGCAAGCAACCTACCCACCCCAGGAGTGGTTAATCGTCCAACCGCCACTTTCTTTGTTTGACGGAACTCAGGACAAAGACTAGTGCCAAGAAGAAGACAGAAGAAGAGGAAGACCATCTTCAGCCAGAGCCAAGTTCCTTTGTACAAACTGGGTGTTACCTAGGCCGTGATTTGACTCTCTATTGTCACTCTTTTAGATAAGTCTAAAGTATCTCCCCACCCAAGTAATCTCTCTATTCTTCTCCCCAACTGTCACTTTGGAGCCTCCCCCTGGTCCATTTCAACCTGAAAGTTCTCTCAGGTATCCGGGATCCAGGCAAGTCCATTGGTCAAGAGCAAGCACCCAATTAGGTGCCACCAATGAACTTTCTATTGGTTGTCGCAGTAGTCCAGCCCTTATGGTCACTGCGAAACCTCCCCTTTTCATGAGGTCACGCACCAGCTGACCACATTCCTCCTCCCTCGTACCACCCATCCCCTAAGGGCTCAAGAGAGTCCTTATAATCTGTGAACTAGCTACCCACAGGTGGGCTTCTATCAGTATCCCAACTTCTGCTGCATAGATCCATCCCCGATTCCTGATCAGTTTTGGGTCCCTTCTCTCACTTCCTCACTTGTTGCCATTGGAGCCTTTCTCGAAGACTACGATAGGTAAATATCGCCCTGTTTGTCTACCTATGTGTTCTCCTATCTATCTATGTTTCCTAGGACTGAATGTGTGTTTTTATGAATATTGTATCTTGTATGGAAGCCTATATTTTTCTTAATAAATTTTAATTGGTTTACTTAATTAGAGTCCCTAATATTTTAAGCATTACTTTTCTGGACGTGTTAATCCTGTATACACAGGTAAAAAATCCTGATTAAGCCAGGTGCCCACCTGACAATTCCCCAACCTCAGTTTTGAGGGCATTTTGACTTACAAGAGGGAGGGAGCTGCTGGGCATCTGTTTAAGAATGGGGTGGGGCCAGGGGAGACAGCCACTGGGGAGGGACAGGGGAATTGGGAGGAAGATAAAAGGGAGGAAGGGTGGCTAGTGGGAGGTCAGTGATGACCCATGGTGCAAAGTGGAAGCCAGTTGAGTCGAGCACAACCAAAGAGAGAGAGCAAGGGTGCATGCAGATGAGAGAAGCACGGCCCAAGGGGCAACAGGGTGTGGTAACCTGGCCCAGCACCTTCCTCTGAGACCTCCCAGCTCTCCAGGAGCAGGGCCTCGGGGTCCACAGGGTGACGGCAGATCAAGGGGTGGGGCCCCCAATTGAGGCACCACACCTATAGAATTTTCAAGGCTAGGACCATTCAGAGGTGGCTTGTCATGGCCTGCCTCTACATTTTGACCCTGGTATTCTTTGATGTTCTCTCATCCAAATACTAATGAGGGCCAACCCTGCTTAGCTTCCAAGACCTGATGAGATCAAGGTAGAGCTTTGTTCTTTTATGCATAAATAGAGAGCTGGACAGGATATACTCAAAACTAATTACAATAATGCCCATTGGGAACAATGGAAGATGCCTAAAGGACCACTGGATATAGTGGGAGCCAGGAATGTCAATTGACTTGCATGGGTTTCCTTGAAATTCTGTACAGTAAATAAAAAATGCATCAAAAGTGCAAAATGGATTTAGAAAGACCTGTCCTAGGCCTGGAATGACATTCCCCAGAGTAAAATGACAATATTTGTCCCTAGATAGACTGCTCTGGGACAGTAATGACAGCCCCAGAATGGGATGATGGTCCATGCAGGTAGCATAAATGCTCTGTGGACTGGAATGACAGCTCCCAAAGTGGAATGGTGGCTAGGAATGGACATGAACTAGGAAAATGCAGTTTGGTTCAGTCCATAGTTTGTGTCATGCCTCATTTATGAACCATGGACTGTCATTAATTCTTAGTTCATGAAGTGGTAGAACAGCCCTCTGGCATTGGAGAGGCACCAAACTCACAGGAGGTCTCCAGCTGATTCTCCTCTACCTGTCCTCCAAATGTTGTGAGGATTAGATTTATAGGGTCTGGCCCCCAAAGAATGTGGGAAAAGTGCTTTCTGGAGAAATGACAGCCTGTATCTCTCCAACTCTCTGGCAGACCTCAGATAGGACTGCTGGGGGAAGACAGACAAATGAAAGATCCCAAATCTGTGTACTCTCAGATCACCGTATCCATCCTGTTCACACTCAGCTGACATCTTCCTAATTGTTTTTTTTTGTACATTTAATGAATAATATTGCAAGAAATGAGTATGTGTTACAAAGTCTAGCATTCTCTTCTGGAAAGGTGCAAGAGAGTGGGTCACACTCAGACTGATTGAACAATAAATGCTATACTCAGCAATTAGTTGATTAAAATGAGGCACTGCAGCTGCCCATGGATCTATATTATAGAGTTGCCAGGTAGTGGCTGGAGATCTCTCACTATTGCAACTGATCTCAAAGTGATAGAGAACAATTCATCTGGAGAAAATGGCCACTTTGAAGGTTGACTTTAAGGCCTTTTGAAGACCCTTCCCTCCCCAAACTCTGTCCTCCGTGAGGCTCCACCCCCCAAATCTCAAAGTATTTCCCAACGTGGAGCAGGCAACCCTAGTTATTTAGCAGGCTGGCACATCCAGTACATTTATTTGATTTATTTAAAGCTTACCTGGAACATCTTCAACAAATATTTTCAAATGGTAGTTTATTTAAAAAATCATAATATCATAAATTCAATTTAATTAGTATAAAAGAATAATTTAAAAGTACAACAAGGAACAGTAAAAATCTCAGATGAGTTCCCAAATGTCTGAAAGAACAACAATAAAAAGCTTAACCTACTTTTGGAGGGAAAGCAGGGAAGAACAACACATAATGGATTTTTGGTGAGAGGAAGTGGTGGATATTGGGAAAGTTGCTGTGCTCTTCAGTGTGATCATTATGAAATGACTGTTTTGCCAAGGTGTGTTTGTGTCACATTTCCACTCTGCAGGACATACAAAGAATACTGGTAGTTCCAGCATTGGTTTCCTGGGATGGGGCTGCAAATATAGAAACATTATTTATTTGTTTGTTTGTTTGTTTATACCCCACCTTTCTGATCAGTTGACTTTGTGAAATCCCAGGGAATTTTCAAACACTCATAGCGATTTAATGTTTAATCTTGAAATACTAATTTTAAATGCTTTCTGTTTTACATTCAATGAAAAAAAAAATTCCCCTCCCATCATCTGATCTGGAAGTTTGCAGTTTTCTAACCAGTGGACCTGATACCAGACACCCTTGCACTATAGCTGTTTGACCAGGGACAATTTCAAAATTTTGCTTTTCCCCAAATACACATAGCCAATTCTTCTCTCTGTGCAATAACAACATAAGAACATAAGAGAAGCCATGTTGGATCAAGCCAATGGCCCATCCAGTCCAACACTCTGTGTCACATAGTGGCGAAAAAAAATTGTGTGTATACACACACACACACACACACACACTGTGGCTAATAGCCACTGATGGACCTCTGCTCCATATTTATATCTAACCTCCTCTTGAAGCTGTCTATGCTTGTAGCCGCCACCACCTCCTGTGGCAGTGAATTCCACATGTTAAACACCCTTTGAGTGAAGAAGTACTTCCTTTTATTCATTTTAACCTGGCTGCTCAGCAATTTCATCGAATGCCCACAAGTTCTTGTATTATGAGAAAGGGAGAAAAGGACTTCTTTCTCTACTTTCTCCATCCCATGCATTATTTTGTAAACCTCTATCATGTCACCCCGCAGTCGACGTTTCTCCAAGCTAAACAGCCCCAAGCATTTTAACCTTTCTTCATAGGGAAAGTGTTCCAAACCTTTAATCATTCTAGTTGCCCTTTTCTGAACTTTTTCCAATGCTATAATATCCTTTTTGAGGTGCGGTGACCAGAATTGCACACAATACTCCAAATGAGACCGCACCATCGATTTATACAGGGGCATTATGATACTGGCTGATTTGTTTTCAATTCCCTTCCTAATAATTCCCAGCATGGCGTTGGCCTTTTTTATTGCAATTGCACACTGTCTTGACATTTTCAGTGAGTTATCTACCACGACCCCAAGATCTCTCTCTTGGTCAGTCTCTGCCAGTTCACACCCCATCAACTTGTATTTGTAGCTGGGATTCTTGGCCCCAATGTGCATTACTTTGCACTTGGCCACATTGAACCTCATCTGCCCACTCACCCAGCCTCAACAGATCCCTTTGGAGTTCCTCACATTCCTCTCTGGTTCTCACCACCCTGAACAATTTAGTGTCATCTGCAAACTTGGCCATTTCACTGCTCACTCCCAACTCCAAATCATTTATGAACAAGTTAAAGTGCATGGGACCCAGTATTGAGCCGTGCGGCACCCCACTGCTTGCCGTCCTCCACTGTGAAGACTGCCCATTTATACTCTCTGCTTCCTATTAAATAGCCAGTTTTTGATCCACAAGAGGACCTGTCCTTTTACTCCATGACTCTCAAGCTTTCTAAGGAGCCTTTGATGAGGAACTTTATCAAAAGCTTTCTGGAAGTCAAGGTAAACAACATCTATCGGGTCTCCTTTGTCCACATGTTTGTTCACCCCCGCAAAGAAATGTAACAGGTTAGTGAGGCAAGATCTTCCCTTACAGAACCCATGCTGAGTCTTCCTCAATAACCCGTATTCATCAATGTGCCTACTCATTCTGTCCTTGATAATGGTTTCTACCAACTTTCCCGGTATTGAAGTCAGACTGACTGGCCTGTAATTTCCCGGATCTCCTCTGGAACCCTTTTTAAAGATGGGGGTGACATTTGCTACCTTCCAGTCCTCAGGAATGGAGGCAGATTTCAATGACAGATTACATATTTTTGTCAGGAGATCCACAAGTTCAACTTTGAGTTCTTTCAGAACTCATGGATGTATGCCATCTGGACCTGGTGACTTATTAGTTTTTAATTCGTCTATCAGTTCTGGGACCTCCTCTCTTGTCACCTCAATCTGACTCAGGTCTTTCAACACCCCTTCCAAAATTAGTGGCTCTGGAGCAGGCAAACACTTCTCGTCTTCCACAGTGAAGACAGAGGCAAAAAATGCATTCAGCTTCTCAGCCATTTCCCTATCCTCCTTCAGTAATCCTTTTACCCCTTGGTCATCCAAGGGCCCCACTGCCTCCCTGGCTGGTTTCCTGCTTCTAATATATTTGAAGAAATTTTTATTGTTGATCTTTATGTTTTTTGCAATATGCTCCTCATAGTCCCTTTTTGCCTGCCTGATCACAGTCTTGCATTTGATTTGCCACAGCCTGTGTTCCCTTTTATTAATCTCACTTGGACTAGCTTTCCACCACTTAAATGAGTCCTTCTTACCTTTTACAGCTTCCATTGCTTTGTTAACCATGCAGGCCTTTTCTTATACCTGTTTGTGCCTTTCCTAGCTTGTGGTATATATTTTATCTGAGCTTCTAGGATTGTAGTTTTAAATAGCCTCCAAGCTTCCCCAAGGGTTTTGACTGTAATTTCCTTTCTTTTCAGTTTCCTCTTCATATACCTCCTCATCTCAGAGAATTTACCCCTTTTAAAGTTAAACGTGGTTATGCCGGTCTTTTGGGGCAACTCTCTATTTATACAAATGGTGAAATCAATAACGTTATGATCACTGCTCCCAAGCGGTACGATCACTTTTACATCTCTCACCAAGTCTTGGACATTATTTAGGACCAAATCCAGGATTGTCTTACCCCTGGTAGGTTCTGAGACCATCTGCTCCATAGCACAGTCATTGAGAGCATCTAGAAACGCAATCTCTCGACCAGAACGCATATTGACCCAATCAATCTCCGGCTAGTTAAAATCACCTATAATGACACAGTTTTGACGTTTAGCTGCTATTTTTAATCCTTTCATCATATTATAATTGTCCTCTATCTTTTGATTTGGTGGGCGATAACAAACTCCCATAGTTAAATTTCCTTTTGGGCCATCTATTTCAACCCAAAGCATTTCTAGAAGGGAATCTAATTTTCTGACCTCAGTCTTACTGGACCATATACCCTGACATACAGAGCCACCCCACCTCCAACCCTTTCCTCCCTATCCTTCTGATATAATTTATATCCAGGAATCACCATGTCCCATTGATTCTCTTCATTCCACCAAGTTTCTGAAATTCCCACAATGTCTATGTTTTCTCCCAGCACTAAACATTCCAACTCACCAATTTTACTTCGAACACTTCTTGCATTTGCATACAAACATCTATAATTTCCCAGGCAAGCTAGGACTGCAACCTTCTTCCTGCCGCCTTGAGACTTTGGCAGACAATCCATACTGTTTGTCACCATCTCCGTGGACAACTCTGATCCATTACCCGGTAGAAAAGTAACAGCTAACCCTTCATCTCTTTGAGATGAGTTCTCCTGAACCAGAGACATTTCATCTCCTGTCAGCTTTTCCCCAAGATTTAGTTTAAAAATTGCTCTGCCGCCTTTTTGATTTTAAGCACCCGCAGCCTGGTTCCATCTGGGGACAAGTGCAGACTGTCTCTTTTGTACAGCTCCCGCTTGTTCCAGAAAGCATCCCAGTGCCTAACAAACTTAAACCCTTCCTCCGTATACCATCGTCTTATCCACACATTGAGATTTCTACTTTGTGCCTGTCTCTCCTGCCTTGCATGTGGAACAGGTAGCACTTCTGAGAAGGCTACCCTGGAGGTCCTGGCCTTAAATCTCCCACCTAGCAGCCTAAATTTTTCCCCCAGGACCTCATGACTGCATTTCCCCACATCATTGGTGCCAACATGCACCACGACCACTGGCTCCTCCCCAGCACTGTCTATCAGCCTATCTACTACATGCATAATGTCTGCTACCTTCGCACCAGGCAAGCAAGTCACTATACGGTCAGTCCGCAGTTTTGCCACCCAGCTGTCTACTTGCCTAAAGGATCGAATCACCAGCTACCAAGACCCCTTCTCTCTCCCCGCCCAGGGATGGTTCCTTGGCGCAAAAGGATTCCTGCTCACCAACTGAAGAAGAGGTCGCTTCTGAGGGCACATTCCCCTTATCCTCAGAATGGTGCCCTGTTTCCTCTCAACCCTCATGCTCCCTGGCAGCAGCAGGGCTGCCACGTTCAGAGCGGGGCTCATATAATACACTCCTGAGAGTCTTCCCTGAGTGCCTAACTGACTGCCTCTGCTTCTCCAGGTCAGTCACCTTGGCCTCAAGGGTATGAACTCGTTCCCTGAGGAGCTCCTTGCATCGAGCACACACTCAAGACTTATGTCCTGTGGGCAGATAGTCATACATGTGAAACTCAGTGCAAAACACTGGAAAGCCCCCACCCCCCTGCTGGCATTCTACCTTCATGATAGCTTTTTTCAAAAATATACAGTCCCCTTTAAATCCTGTTTGTTTATGTGGCTCCTCTTCTGGAGGGTCAACTTACCTTATTGGGATCACAAGGAAATTAGGGATCTGGGTTCTTGGTCCTTACAGAGACCCCAGGCTAAGAGCCACAGGCCAAGAGCCCTTTAGCTCTCTGGCAAGGCACAGCTTAACAATGCAAAGAGGGTGGGGAACACAGCCACTCCTAATCAATCAGCACCAATCACCTTCAATCACCTTCACCTTCAGCCCACTCAATCAAACAAACAGCAGTTCCCCAGCAACCACAATCCAGAATTTTCAGCAGTCACCAAACTCAGAAATTCTCAGCAACTTCCCCAGCTGTCTCAGCTTATCTTAGAGTTGCTCTGCTCTCTCTCAGATCTTTCTGAAGTGTTTCTGAAATATTTAAGCAATGAAATGAATACGGCAGTATCTGTGTGCATAACACAATAATAAGACTATCATGGCTGCAAATTGTATCATTTTAATAGTGCTCCAGGATTTGAAAAAAATATTTAAGTAATCACAGTCTCCAACTTATCATCTGATAATGTCTAGGAATTGGTGACCCAAGGGACTAATTCCAAACATTACCAGAAAATGACATTGCTCGTGTCAGTGGAAGTGTCTGGGTGAATATAAACTGTAATACTAATGCATTTGCCAGCAATCTGGCCATCTGCTGCTTTTTGCCATTATTATTTAAGGAGAAGAGGTGGGGGAGGGAGAAAGGACAGCTGCTTTCAAAAGACAAATCTAGCGTGCTAATACCTGAAGTAAATGACTGTGACTTTTCAAGAGCAGACCATCCTCTTTCTTAATTTATCAGCACCTTAGGACAGCTCTTAATGTGCAATTGATCTAAAAATGTAAGTCCTCATGTAGTACATTGCCCTTGAGCTGCATGAGATAAACATATGACATCTTTCCTGGTTTTAGGGGTGTCTTCAACATACGTGAGCACATGAATCTACCTTACATAGAGTCAGAGCATTCATCCATCTAACTCAGTGTTACTCTAGCTGGAAACTGTTCTTTCATTCCAAAGCATATGAAAATATTGTAGGAACTTGCAGAACAGTCCCTTGAGGACCCATATGCCCAACATAGTTTTATTTTTAAAAAATACCACACGTTTACCAAATTCCAGAGAGGTAACCTTGATAGTCTGCTACAGGAAAAACATCAGGAATCTTGTATCTCCTTAAAAGACTGCCAGATATGAATTGTGGTAGGGGTTCATGCCCCAATATGTATGTTAGAATTTGCAAGATACTTTATTTGCCCAATATGTTTGGAGAGTCATTCACAGTCCATTGGGATGGGGACTGTGCATTGCCATTAAATTTTTATCCCCAGATACTTCAACAGTAGAATTCATGAAGATTCTTAATTGTTTCTTGGTGGTTTTATTTAAATGTTGTCAACTTACGCACTGGGGCTCTTAGCACTGACATTTGAAGCAATGAGAAGAATGCCATTGCTGTTCATTGCATCTGACAAAGATAACTGTGTTTCTCAAACACTTATGCTACAATAAAAATTGTTAGTCTTAAAGGCACTGCTGGACTCTATTATTTTGCAGCAACAGACTACCATGACTCCTCTGAATTTATTGCTTTTCCTAAAGGACTGTGAAGGGTTAATTTTTCACAGAGCAGAGAAAGACTTCTGAATTGGGTACTGAGGAGAATTCACTCTGATTTCAGCCCTAGCTGAAGAGAGTTGAGTACTGACAGTTTTGGAATTCATAATAATAATACTAATAATAATGTGAGCTGCTCAGGGCAGCTCACATAACATAAAATACTGCATTACAGTAGAACAATAATAAAACAAAATAAAATACCCCAATTTACAATTATTTCTCAGTTAAATATTAAAACATCAATAAAACAAGAATTTAAAACCACAGATTAGTTTGGTGCTATGAATATAGCATAGCTTGCGTAGCAATGGTATAATAATTCCACATTAAAAAGCCAGCTGGAAGAAGACGATCTTGCAGGCCCAGTGGAACTGGTTACCTCTTCTGGTAACTGGTTCCACCAGCGGGGAGCTGTAACCAAGAAGGTCCTCTCTCCTGTCATTTTCAATTTGACCTCCTTTGGCCCAGTGATTGTCAGCAGATTTTGCGAGCTAGATCGCAGCACTCTCTGGGGAACATATGGGGAGAGACGGTCCTTAAGGTAGGCAGGTCCTCGGCCATTGACAAGGAAGGCTCCAGTAGTACCCCCAGGCTCTTGACCCTGCACACTGTTTTCAGTGGCGCACCATCAAAGACCGGTAGGGGAATTTCCCTTCCTAGGCTGCCACGGCTCAGGCACAGGACCTCTGTCTTCGCTGGATTCAACTTCAACCTACTCAGCCTGAGCCAGCCTGCCATGGCTTGCAGCACCTGGTCCAGATTTTCTGGGACATCGCCAGGTCGGCCATCCATCAGTAGATAGACCTGGGTGTCATCAGCGTACTGGTGGCAATCCAGCCCATACCTCCAGGCAATCTGGGCAGGGGGGTGCATGTAGATGTTAAACAACATCGGGGAGAGCACCGCCCCCCTGAGGCACCCCACAGTTAAGTGGGTATCTCTGAGACAGCTCTCCCCCAATCGCCACCCTTTGTCCCCGACCATCCAAGAAAGAGGAAAGCCATTGCAAGGCCACCCCTTGAATCCCTGCGTCGGCAAGGCAGTGGGTCAGTAACCGGTGGTCAACCGTATCGAACGCAGCTGATAGGTCTAACAACAGCAGCACTGCTGAACTGCCTCAATCCAGGTGCTGCTAGAGATCATCTACAAGGACGACGAGTACTGTCTCCGTCCCATGGCCCGGGCGGAAGCCGGACTGGTGTGGATCTAGGATGGAAGCATCATCCAGAAAACTCTGCAGTTGTAGCGCCACTGCCCTCTCAATAATTTTGCCCCAAAAGGGCAAATTTGAGACTGGCTGGTAATGTGCCAATTCGGTCGGGTCTGATGTAATCTTTTTTAGGAGGGGGTGGACCACTGCCTCTTTAAGAGGCATTGGAAAAAGACCTTCTGAGAGGGATCTATTTACAATGTCCCATATAGGACACCTAAGCTCCCTCTGGCAAGCTTTAATTAGCCAGGAGGGGCATGGGTCCAAATCGCAAGTTGTTGGGCGTACAGTAGAGAGAATTCTGTCAACTTTCTCCAAGCTGAGTGTGTCAAAGCGATCCACAGTTGAGCCAGAAGACAGGCATGGAGCCTCGAGTTCACTTACTGTATCCAATATGGTGGGGAGGCCGTGGCAGAGCGACGTGACCTTGTCTGCAAAAATTTTTGCAAAAGCCTCACAGCCTATCTCTAATTCCTTAGCATTTGGCCTGCCTTGTGGCAGTGTTGTCAGGTTCCGAATCATCCTAAACAATTGCGCCGGGCACGAATTTGCAGACGCAATCTTAGCCACAAAGTAAGTCTTCTTTGTGACTTTGACTGCCATCTCATAGGACTTCATAACTCTCTATAAGATGCTCTAGTTGCTTCATCCCGAGTACACTGCCATTGCCTCTCTAACCGTCTGAGTCCTCGTTTCAGCTGTCGTAGCTCCGGGGTATACCACGGGGCCAGCTTAACGTGGGGGCGCAGAGGGCACCGAGGTGCAATCTCATCAATGACTCTGGAGAGCTGGCCATGCCAGGAGTCAACCAGATCATCCAGAGAATTGCCAGGGGGGCAGAGATCCTGTAGAGCCATTTGGAACTGCTCTGGGTCCATCAGGCTCTGCAGGCGAGCCAAAATAAGCTTGCTGCCCAAACGGGTTTGGGGTGGAGCATCCACACGAGCCTTAAGGGCAAAGTGGTCCAACCATGGCACTGCCTCAGCAGTTATATCGTCCACCATAACCCGGGCCGCAAAGATCAAATCTAACATGTGCCCCACCTGGTGAGTGGGTGATGTCACAAATTGGGAGAGTCCCAGTGTTGCCATGGATGACACCAGGTCCAGTGCCTGACTAGAGGACAGCTCTGACTGAGGACAGTTTAACACAGACAAGAGAACTGGGGGGAATTGGCAAGGAAGTTTGGGAAGTAAGTGAAGATTCCCATTCAGGCCAAAGAAAGGGGGTAGATCTTCTAGTGAGAGGAGAATTTCCCAACCCAGTCAAATAGGGAGTTAGCTCTGAAGAGTGCAGAGATCCCTGGTCTGGTGTGGTTAGAAACTGCCTGTAGAGACCTTAGGAGTCAGTTTCAAGAGAAGGAGTTTGGGTACTAGAAAGAGTGTATCAGCCTTCTGAAAACCAAAGGAGTCAGTGAATACTCAAAGAAAATGTGATGGAGTGTTTGGAAAACATTGGAACAATATAAAGATTTATGTCACTGTGAAAAGCTTAATAAACTCTCATTGACCTGAAACATAAGATCTAAAATCTATGCATGTACTGGTTTTACCTCAGTAATTTCAACACCTGATTTCACCTGACCTTTCTCCTCCATGTTAAATAAAAACATAAAATATTTTGTTATTTTTGAATTTCAAAACACTTTGAGTGCCATTTAAAGTTCTTTAAGTGAAATTGGGCTCTTGATCCTTTCCTCAGGTTTCTGAGCTGAGCCAGCAACCAAAATATCACACTGTGACAAGGTAAGACAGTCAGAATCTTTCAGCAAAGAAGACACCACATTACTAAGGTAGCTCAGTCAGTAAAGGAAAGAAAAATGGAGGGAAAAATCTTTCCTCTGAGGGAGAGAAGTGGATGAGGCTGTCATACATGGTGAACACAATCAGGGACCACTTTTTCTGAGACAGTTTAGGTTAAGTGTTACTGAGTGACCCAAGATATCCTACAATATGTCATGACTGAATGGTCCAAGTTCAACACTATCAGTTTCAGACAGAAATGTTAATAAGGTTGTAATTTTCATGGACTTAATGGTTAGAAAGAACATGGTACCATTTCAATAAACAGAGCTAGACCTACCAGTCCAGGAACCATAACTATGCTGCACTGACCTCTCTGCAGGCTAGGTTAAAAAAAATCTAACAAATAGTAAAATCATCAAGTAGGGCAGAGATAGCCGACACTATTATAGTTCACTGCTCTATACTGCAATCTGACACATATATACTTGGAGGTATATCTCATTGAGTTCATTTCTATTAAGTATGTTTAGAACTGCAAACATGGCATTGCACATCAATGGTAGCAACTCAGCTTCTTGAGCTGCTCACATGAGTCAGAGTGACCAGTAAGATTTCATTTTTAATGAGAACAGTTTTGATCATCTCCCCAAATAAAACCTCTTGCTTCTTATTTCTTCCCAATTTATACCTTAAATCATCTATTAACATTTAATATTTATTCTAAAGCTAATATACTACTTGTTTAATATCAAGACTGGTCACAGAGTTATTAGGTAATAATTTTTGAGGTAGGCTACGTGGTGCTTAAAGAAAGAAATGGCAAAGAAATGATACTTCGTTGCTTCCTGCAGTGATGTATCAAATGTGATAATAATCCCAAACCATGTAATGAGGCCATTTTCCCGAGAATTCAAAGCCAATACTAACATACAACACAAAGTCATAGTTGAATTGAGTTGTGGTCTCAGCTTTTCTCTTTGGTGCAGTTTCTGTACTAAGAAAGAAACACACTGCTCATACATGTGTTCTCCCATCTTCACAATTGCAATGGAATCCAGTGTACTGGATGACCTCACAGGGCACCAAAGGCTTTTGTGCAGGCAAAATGAATCTTGTCTTAAGATCTGAATTAGAACTTGGCAGAATTTGGTAAGTTCTATGTCCCATCTCAAAACCTTTCCACATCAGCTGATGTACTAGATTCTAACTGGGTAAGATTTGAGTGCCATCAGTATAGAAAACAACTATTAAGACTAATAAAAGCTGGCTCCAAATGTCATATGGTGTTCCATGTATTTTGATGGGCAATTGTTTAGATTGTTCATTATGCATTGAGTAGGAAGTTGCAGAGGAATTTGCTACTCATTAAAAAAAAACAGTCTTACACCCTGTGCCTAATGAGCCATTAGCATATAATCCATTCACAGACAGTTTAGAAAAGAAAGGACAGCACTAATATCTCCCTCATTTGGTTGTCTTCTTGTCATATTCTGCACAGACCATCCAGCTCCCCCTCCCCGCAGAACTTGATAAATTCCAGAACTGTCACTCTAGCCATTAATATGCTGAAATCTACAAGATTTTGAAAGTCTATATACCTTCCAGCAGAGCAGTTTTAATTGTTACACTGCCTATTTTCTTCCTTTGTATACAGATTACTACTATGAATTAACTTTTAATCAGATTGTGGATATTAGCTTGGATCTACCAGATGGTTTTCATAGATAGAACCGATTTCCATCAGCGTATCATAATCCTTCCTTTTGCAATCCAAAATACTCCCAGAAATGCTAGGGACAGCATGAGTACGGAATCAGAAATCTGCTGCAGGAGGGGGAATTGGCAAGAATCATCTCCCCCGTATACATTCAAAGACTCTCTGGTGGATGCGAGCCACTACTTGCACACTAAACCTGTTATGAAATTATTAATTTCTGCATTACTAGAAAACATGATGCAAAAGCCAATTTCACTAGTACATCCTGGGCTTTGAAATAATTTGTGAAGGACTATGTAATCACAAAAAAAGAAGTCTGAATGTGAAAATAGACATTTGAGTTTATAGAAAATTCTTAAAAAGTGAATTTGGCTGAGAAGTTTGATGTGAATGTGATAACTAGCAAGCCTGTTGCAGTCTTCACTTACCGTACATATGAGCTGAACCTTCCTGCCTATTTTTCAAGTGCAGGTTACTAACAATTCTCCTCACTTTGTGCCTGTGCGGTAGGAGGCATATTCAAAAAACTTATTCCCTGCCTTTTGCACCTAAGCAGTCAGTGCCATCTACCATAATTGTAGCCGATGATCACAGTGTTTGTGAGTTATCCCTTCATAGTAAGGCATCATGCAGGAAAGTTCACCACAGTGAGAAGGTAATAAGGCAAGAGTGTCACTAGAGGCCTCCCTCTTGTGATAGTCCCAGACTGGTCGGTTCCAACCCAATAAGGAGCCTTGGTCCACAATTGCAGTATAATGATTTTTGTAGTCTCTTAGTAGAATGGGCAATACCAGTATTTCCCAGCCTATGGGCCCTGACCCAAAATGGATTGTGAAATCTGTAAAATTGGGTATCAGATGTTTGCATTCCGTGGTGTATACTCATTTTTTAAAAGTAGATCACCATATCAAGTAAATTTGGACTTCTGGGTCACCATATCAAAAAGATATGGAATCACTGTGTCATGGGTGCTGGGGGCCCTGCAGAAGAAGCCGAGCCTGCAGAAGAAACTGTGCCCCTGCCACCTGCACCAGTGCCCCTGCCTCCTGCTGGAGAAGATCCAAGCCCCACTGCCTCGCCTTCTCGGGTGGCTCGTGTGCGTGACCGCCTTCGTCAGGACCTCAGGGATCGGAGGAGGGCGGCACGCTCACGAGCAAGATGCTCCCTGAGCCCTGAGTTTTGAAAGGATTCTGGCCCTTCTAGGAGTGAGGGTGCTTGAGTCTCAGCAGGATCCTGGCTGCCCTCTGAGTCAGCAATTAGCCCAAGTGGGCAACAGACAGCAGAGGGCTATATAGCTGTGGGCTTTGAGAGAAGGCTTTGTGGAAGCAACTAGTCACTTACCTGATGTTCTAGCAGCCACTTCGGCTTCTGGACCCCCTGACTCTGGCATTGACTTCAGGACCCCCTGACTCTGGCATTGACTTCAGGACCCCCTGACTTCGGCTTCTGAACCTCTGACCTGCGATACCTGGACTGTGATTCGGTTTTGGCGCTTTGGACCCTCCTTGCTACCCAGCTACAGACCTTGGACTGCCCCTGGACTTCGCCTGGCCTGGCCCCAGCCCGTGACACTCTGGGCTATGCAACTTCAGATTGCAGGTGGAGATAATCCACTTTTTTATTATCCCTCAGTGAAAACACTCAGTAAATAAAGCTTTATCCTAATCTAGCCTTTTCAGTGTTATGCAAGTGTTCTACTTAAAAATAAATAATGAAGAATTTTTAGAAATATAAACTCTCCCTTTGATCTGAAGTGGCACAGCTCATTCTTCCATCTCATTATGCTGAAATTTCCTTAAATTTACTGTGAACCATGGAATGCACACTCTATCTACACGTAAATTAAGGTTACTTGCATTACTATTTTCTTGCTTCTCCCTGTCCTCCATGCACATTGCAATCTCTAGTCATGGAGAAATAGCTTTATATATGTTGCTAGATGACTTGGGAAGTTCAGAGGTAACACGGCAACTTATGTGGAGTCTGGCTTTCTTAGAATTGATAACAACTGGCTATTTTGCTGTGTTATTCCTTTTAGCTCTTTCATATGTCCAACCCCACTCAGCCTCGGGAGACCCTCATGAAGAGTGCTGAGCACAATGTGGAGTCTGCCCTGGGAATAAAGCGTTGGTGAAAATGGCTTCCACTTTTGGCAGAAGTGCCATTTTGCTGGCAGAAAACAAGCTTTGGATCCAACCCAATGTTTGTTGTCAGAATGTCCCTTTAACTCTACCATATATTTTTGGCATAACAGGAACTGTCACACTAATAGTTCCAATGACCTTAATCTTGTCCCTGCAAGCCATTTATAAAGTGAACATTCATAAGGATTTTCTCAAGAGGCAGACATGTAATTCTAAATGTTTTGTAGCAAGATACAGTGTGTACTGAAACAGCCCTGGCTTTATTCCCAGATTTTCTTTCTTTCAAGCCTTTGCAGCCAAACACTGTTAGGGGCATATAACATAAACAGCAGTCTTCAGGCAGTGCAAAGGTGAGGTATATACAAGGTGTATGCAAGATATATGCACAAGGATCTATTATTTGCATGGTTTGACTTTAGATACAGAAGCATTATATCCATGCAATAAAAATTATGTAGAACATGCCAGCTCAGAGGGACAAATTAAATCATAGGAAAAGGACTGGAAATGGAATACCAAGACTCATAAGGCCATTTTTGTCTCCATGTGCCTTCATTGCATTAAATCTTATCTGCCGTTTTGTTTTGGTAAAGCATATAAGATAACTGAGGATGTGCCACACATCGTGTGGATTTGCTGTTTTGTTTTGGTAAAACAGATTCACATGATGTGTGGTGCATCCTCAGTTGGCTGAAGTGAGCTTTCGGTCAACGAGTTGGATCCAATGCAAGAATCATTGATCTCCCAGGCTTTCCCTTCCACTCAGCAGCTGTTTTTTACCCTCTAAAAGGTCATGGGACCTACATGGGGTAATAGCAATGCAGGTTGGGATGCTGCAGTATAGAAGAAGGGAATAAAATCTCATAACATTCTTAATGTAGACCAGGAAAAACTGTGAAAGCATCTACAAATGGTGAGACAACTGTGATTCATCTCTAAAGTCTGTACATTTACTCTGGTAAAGTCTACTTTCTAAATCTTTGCATTTAAAGAAATTACAGTTGTTAATGTCAAATGATCAGGGATGCTGAGAATGTTGCAAAAAGTGCAATTAATCGTTACATTAATTTTGTCCCCAATGCACATTTTATGTCAAGTTGAAACCTCATGTGATCTTTGGAGATTTTCTGAAATAAGCAGTATTTTGTGGAAATTTGTATTTGTGTGGCAGTGGCAATCAGTATAATGACTGCTGATGATGATGTATGCTCACAACATACCTGGCTTCCTTGGATTATAGAAGAAGAATTGCAGATTAAAACCCTACCCTTCTCTCTGAATCAGAGACTCGGAGCAGTTTACAATCTCTTATATCTTCTCCCCCCACAACAGACACCCTGTGAGGTGGGTGAGGCTGAGAGAGCTCTCACAACAGCTGCCCTTTCAAGGACAACCTCTGCCAGAGTTATGGCTAACCCAAGGCAACTCCAGCAGGTGCAAGTGAAGGAGTGGGGAATCAAACCAGGTTCTCCCAGATAAGAGTCCACGCACTTAACCACTACACCAAACTGGCTCTCATCATAGTCATTATGGCAGGTCATATAGCATTAAAAATCAACTTTTTTCAGACCAACATGGCTGCCCACCTGACTCTATTAGTGACATTCATCATGCTGGCAGATGTTCAGAACTCAGTGGATTGAACTACAGTTCCCAAGTCTCATTGCAGGGATGCATACATCCAATTAATAAGAATGAACAAGTGCAACTTTAGGAACCATGCGGGTAGGTAAAGATGAAGCAGCTCTAACCCCTCCCCACTCACAGAATCAAGACAACCCGCCCCCCTCATACCTTTTGTAAACTGAGATTTTTCCTGATAACTGGGAAATTAGAGCAGAGGGAGTATGGAAGGGAGAACAGCTAATGAACATAGAGCCAACCAGACAAAATGGGTAAGATCAGAGCAAACAGGCAAGCATGCCTAGAAAAAAATCTATTTTTTATTTATTAGCTTACCTTTATATAAAGGTGGGTGAGATCTGACAATAATAATGCAGTAGGTGAGATCTGAGAAAACAGTGTGAGAAGATCTGGACACAAAAATTTCTCAATTTAATTTTGAACATTAAAAAAAAAAAGACTGAACATTGTTTATGTGTTGCTTGCAATTTGTGAACAAGTTGCAGTCTGAACAGAGAGGTGATCTTGCATCCTTGCAAGTAATGTTAAATTCATTTGATTTGGTGCATGAGTGACACTTGGATTCCTCCGCTCATTGATTGACACATGGAGATATGGGCAATGACTCATGAGTACCAAAATACAAAGCCCATGAAGGCATTTCACACTGTCTGCAATACTGTAAAGAGCAATGGACTCAAACCTTTCCCCACTGACCCGATATCATCTACAGCAGGGGTGTCAACCATGTGGCCGGGGAACGAATCAGGCCCCTGGTGGGCTGCTATCAGGTCCCCGAGCAACTGGCTATCATCTGTTTCCTTCTCCCTCTTTCTTGCTTCCTTCTGCATCACAGCATGCTTTGCCAGTCTTGCTCAATTGCACAGCAGAGCTACAGAACAAAGCCTCTATTTTCTCCATTGGCTGAGGCTCCTCCCTTGGGGAGGGGGGGAGGATAGCTTGCTTTGCCAGGCTCTCCCAATTGCACATCAGAGCTACTGAGCCAAGCCTCTTTTCCTTCTATTGGCTGAGGCTCCTGCTGCTCCCCTGGGGAAGGAAGGAAAGAGCCAGAGCTTCCTTTACCCAGTTCCCTGAATCGCAAAGGAGAGATACAAAGAAAGCACCTTTAAGGCCATTGCTAATATTTTAAGCATGTTTTAAGTTTTTTAAAATCTTTAAATGTGTTTGTGTGCTTTATAAAGTTTATATCTCTGCTACCTGGCATTACATTTTATGATGCTCATGGCCTGACCCAGCAAGGTCTCATTTATGTGAGATCTGGCCCTCATAACAAATGAGTTTGACAGCCCTGATCTTTTGAAATTCCTTTCAGTTTCAAATCTGCTTGGCCTTGTGGGATGAAAAACAGTGGTCCAAAGACATCCTTGAACACATGGAACTGTTTGCTCAGTTCTTTGGATTCTGGCAACAGCATCCTTCTGAGCCATCCTTCTTATCTTTTCCATCTTCCATGCCAAAATCTGCTTGAATATTTCTTAGCAATGCAATTGTAAACATGATGGACGGGTAACAAATAATGAATCTTTGAAGTCATCAGGGTGTGTCATGACAATGAAACTGCCATGCAAACCTACTGCATTATTAAATTTTTGATGAAAATTATTTTTGCACAGCAGGTGCCTTTGTAAATGAAATAACTCAGCTGATTTAATTTTCTTTTCAACCCCCTCAAGGCAGCAGTGCACATTATTGACTAATGACCTGAAACATTTATGTTAAAATAGCATTTTTAAGGCTGTATTTTAGGTCACATGAATAATAGAAATACCTGAATTGCCCCCCACCACCTTCATTTGAATTGTGTATTTTATAAATTGCCAAGATACTTATTTTTTGAAAGGCCTCCAACTAATCACATGCATGGTTGTTTTTGTTTGTTTGTTTAATGTTGTGTTCTTTTTTTTTTTAAAAAAAATTATTATTATTAGTTCTGAAATGTTAACGGCTTAAATGGTACCTTTATAATTGTATCAAACTGATCATGCATTAAAACATAATTTTCATTTAACACGTAAGCTTCTGGTAGCAAAATAAAATGACGAAATAACTATAACTGCTGGGCATTTATCGCTAATGCTGACTGACATTTTTTTAAAAAAAATCACTCAATGATCTGTATGGCCTAAATGCGTTCCCTCCCCCCCCTCATTTATCAAATCTGAAATATTTGCAATACTATTGTGGAGAAAGAATCAAGTTATTTTTGTATTCTGTTCACTAGTTTATATATTGTACTTAAAGTATATTGTACTTACAGTAAAATAAATAAAAATATATTGTACTTACAGTATAATAAAAAAAAAAATCAAAAGGAGTTCCCAAAGAAGGATGGTTGTCAATTTTTGATTTCAAAAACACTGTGGCAGAGGGCATTTTCACACATGCTCAATAATGCAGTTTCAATCCACTTCACCTACCATTTGCTAATGGATTTTGCCATTTCACACAGTAAAATCCAGTTGCAAAGTGTGTTGAAAGTGCATTTAAAATGTGTTATTTAGTATGTGTGAAAGAACAGTTAAGAGAATGCCTGGATAATATTGGAACAGTGAAAAAAACCAGAACAGAGCCAGAAGTAGAACAAAGCCAGAAAACTGCAGTCCTAAAACCCCCCACATATTCCTGGAAATTAACACCATTGAAAATGGGACTTATTTCTGAGTATACCTGTTTAAATATTGTTCCATAAGGGTTAGTCATGAGTGGATCCTGGAAAGAGCCTAAATAGACTGGTGATTGAGAGGTTCTCTTCCTCCTTGGACCACAAGAATACAGGCAGATTGAAAATTTTATTTACAAGGCAGACTAAAATGGTGTGAAGTACAATTCTATATTTCAGGCTCTTCCTAATACCTGTAAGCATAGCTGCTTTGTTGGTCATACTAGGTCTATCTTAGTGGGTAGCAATCACTACTGATGAGAAATGCTTATGAACTGTGACTTCTAGAACATTGGGGGTGAGGTCAGATGTACATAAAATCCCGCTACGAGCATGAGTGGAGTCCGGAAGCATGTAGGATTTTAAGCGGTTGTCCAAACATCAGCATCTGCGAATGGTGTTTAGCTCGTTCGAGTCCCACGTTGAGACGACTGGGGCGCAGACTAATTTGATACTGCTTTAAATCAGGAACAAAATCCTTTTGACAGTTCCTGAGCAGAGTTTCTCTGTTTGAACGCTCCATCGTTGGCGACTCGTCGGAAGCGCACCACCGCTTCCCTCCCAAAGACCCTGCAAGTGATATCACTGTGCCAGTGAATGAGCGAGCGAATGTTGGCTCGATAAATCGTTTACCCGCCCTTTTGTCCGAAAACAAAAATCACTTTTCAAAGTAGATGTGAACTAGATGTGAACTGATTTGAACTCCTGGGTTCTTTTCTGCACGCGTAGTGCTCGTGCTGGAAAAGTAGTGCCAACGGACTAGCAAAACTTTAGTGATCTGACCCATTTAAAAGCGACGTGCTGCAGATAGCGGGCATCACTGCGCCTGCGCTAATGCAGATTGACGTCTCATGAAACGAGGTCCGGTAGAGCAATCTGATCGACCAGCGACGGGACCCACATGGGATAGAACGGGAGCCTGGCTGTTGTCTGATCGGAAAATTGGTTGTGCGGATTATAATACAGGCATGTTGCAGATGGATTTAATGGTGAGTGTGACCACACCCCTAGAGGGTTTTGGAGAAAGATCAGGGTTGTTATATGTGGGCTGTGATCACACACACTAAATAATGCACTTTCAATCCACTTTCAATGCACTTTCCAACTGAATTTTGCCAGTTCAGACAGTAAAATCCAGTTGGAAAGTGCATTGAAAGTAGATTGAAAGTGCATCTTACTCTTGTCTTTGGTTGTTTGTTTCATGTTTATCAAAGACAAGGAAATAAAAATAATGTCTGCATCCCAACAGTGTACTTTGGTTTCACTTTAGTTCTGTACAGCCTATTGAATACCTCATCATTTGGATCAGCACATTGGATGAAAATATCATCATCTGCTGGTAGTAGGAATTTCTGCCAGTGGAGGCAGTTGTTGTGGTGAGATGCCCTCTCTTTACTTTGACTGCCATTGACAACCTTTTCATGTGACCTCCCCAAGGTCATCAAAATGTGCAGAGAAGTCTTTAACCATGGACCAAAGCTTTAACAATCATTGAATATTTAAGATGACTTGGTTCTTGCAGCCATGTTCCTGACCAGGGTTTTGGGGGGGGGGGGGTTTGTAGCAGAAATTCCTTTCCATATTAGCCACACACCCCTGATGTAGCCAATCCTCCAAGAGCTTACAGGGCTGTTATTACAGGGCCTACTATAAGCTCTTGGAGGATTGGCTACATCAGGGGTGTGTGCCTAATATGCAAAGGAGTTCCTGCTACAAAAAAAAGCCCTGTTCCTGACTACTGAAATCAGATGTCCTGGTCCTTTAAACAGAGATAACCAATTGTTTCATCAAAGCTACAGTTTTACCAAATCCAAAGAGCTCCTTTCAGCTTTTGATTAAGTATATTAAAAGGCAGACTGTAGTTTTCTTTTAAAAATGCAAGTTGTAAGATATTCTTTTAGTGCTAGAAAGGAGGGCAGTACTCTTGCTAACAGTATAAATCCTACTGACAATATATACCACCACTTGACCAGTATATTGCTTTATTGTCATGAATGAAGATTTTTTTTCCCACAAGCAACACCATATATACACTTTTAAAAGGAATAAACACATTGCTGTGGATACAGACATTTCAGTGCCTAATCAGGGCAAGTCAATGCAGCTCCGACTGAATTAAAAATGGCCCTGAGTCTTATTTAAGATGGCCAAACACCTCAGTAATGTTTGGTTTCCCAACACACTATATCCATTCAAGGGATAATCTGGTTCCAAAGATTAAGGGGGGATCTTTTTCTTCTTTGTTTTCACTTTGTTCATTAAAAAAAAAAAAACCCAGTTCCATCAGGAAAACAGCTTGATAATGCTTCATTTTAGCATGGCTTCCAAAAATGCAGATTTAACAGATAATAACAGACATAGATTGAGATGGCATGAGCATAACAGAAAGAGAATCCAGCAACAAATGGTGTAACATTATTTTCATTATTTAAAGGTACAGAAAGGTAAATAAAGATACTACTTTTATTTTTTAAAACGTGGCCATGATCATTGGGCTTACCATGCTGGACTACAGCCATATTGGAAACAGAAAATTCTTTAGATGTAATGTACATGCAACTTACATTCTGTTAGCTTTGGCATTTTCAGAACTTCCCACCCAAAGCACCTAAACCTACACTCAACCCAGTATACGAATATGAAATATAGAATATCTTTTATATTTTGCACTCAACCCAAAGGAAAAACAAAACAAAGCAAAAGTATGTCCAATGATGTTGTGGGCACTTGAAAAAGCAAAAAAAAAAAAAAAAAAAAAAATGGCTGAACTTTTGAATTGTACCATGTTCTTTTGATTTTTAAAAATTTTGTTGGTACTGCCTCATAATGTGAGCTGAACTAACCAACTATTCAGTTTCAAAGAATGATTAATCTGTCTATTCAAGTTCATCATGTGATGATTACACTATCAAGTGTTCCACTAATATTATAATGCCCTTGTATATATCTAAGGTGCAGTTCTGAGTCTGACTGCTGTATCTCCAAAAAGGACATTGAGTGTATGTAAAGTGCCACCAAGTCGTGATTTCCCTTCTAAGCACCAACCCAGTTTAGCTTCTGAGACCTAGGAGAACCTTTTATCTCAAAAATGATATTACAGAGCTGGAAAAATTACAAAGGAGGGCAAGCAAGATTATTAGAAAGTTGGATCACCTTTCCTATGATAAAACACTGGAGACTCTGAGACTTTTCAGTTTAGGAAAAAATGAGAAGGGACATGATGGAGATTATACAATTATGCATGGAATAGAGAGTGTGAATATAGACAGCTTTTTTCCCTTTCCCCAAATACTAGAACTCAGAGGCACAAAAAGATGTTGATGTGCAATAGATTCAAGATAGCTGGACAAAATGAAACACTTGTTTACTCAAAAAGTGATTTAAAAAGAGTGATTAACAGCATAGATGGCTGTTAAAAGGATGAGACAGATGTATGTGGGATACATCTATTAATGGCTACTAGGCATGGTGACTGAAGGGAACTTCCATGTTCAGAGGCAGATTACCAGTGTCAGGTGGCAACATCAGGGGAAGAGCTTTCCGTCTCTGCCCTGTTGTTAGCCCTCCAGAGTAACTGGTGTGAGACAGGATGCTGGACTAGATGACTGGATTACAGAAAGAACATTCCAATAACTTCAGTTTAGAATATTTTAGAACTGAATCAGTTCTCATATTCAAATGTGAGCCTCAGATGACCTGGTCCTAAATGCCATTACTGTTTCTAGTTATTTGGCATCTGCTGTTGTTTCTTCTACTGTGTCTTATCTGGGCATCTGCCAGATTCTGAGCCATAAGAAACATCTCTGGGTTCTCTGTTTTCTGGAACTATTAGTAAATGGCCATGAATATTATCAACATTGGCAAGGTCACATTCTGAGTATAAAGCAGAACTCACTGAGTACATTAGTCACAATGATTTGGAGTACTTAAAACTTCATTAAAATGTCCCTTAAACTGTAGTGCTAAGAGCACATAAGGAGCACTGATTTTTTCTTAATTAAATGGGGAGGGGGATGAAGTGTAACCAGTGATGAGTTCTTTTCTCATCATTATTAACCCAACATTATTAATCCAATATCATAGGGATTTAAGTACAACATTAGGATCCCAGGTTAATTCTTTCTTTTACAAAACCATTCACAGAGACCTCTAGTGCTGTGCTTTCAGGCTTTACGGGTTCTAACATGTAGAAATGTGATAGTTGCAGTGACCTGAAGGGTGATGGTAGCTTCACCAAGAATAATGATAAATGCATTGAGGAACTGATGGATGCACTTAAGCTAGAGAGGGTTAATGATGGTGCTCCTAGCAGATTTGATATGGGAGTGATAAATTAAAGGTGACTTGCAAAGGTAAAGCTCTAAATTCCATTAACTTTTCCAATATGTGCTTGAATGCTCACAATGCCATTGCTCAGCTAAGAAGTGAATTCAGTAAATTGTTACTTGAAAGGTAACTTTATTATTCTTGGACCATGTCCTGTGACATTTGTTTTCCATGTTTGTTGCCCACATCCTGTTACAATAGGATTTGCAGTGAGAAATGGCAATATCTCAGATGCTCTAGAGCCATTGATGGCAGTGTTTCATGTTGACTTCCTAACAACTATGGTTTTTTTTGTTTTTGTTTTTAAAAAACACTATTCGCAGGATCTCAGACACTCTGCACTTCACACTTATGGGAGGGATATAATTCTCATTTGGTTCAGCTGGACTTTTTTCTAGTAAGTGTGCATAAGAATAGGCTGTTGCAAAATAAAAATAAAAATATTGAAGGCTGATGCTTGAAGAACCAAAAGCCGTAATTCTGGAAGATGATTGCATGATACACAGAGAATACAAAGATGGGAACTAATACAGAGGATTCTCATGCCAGAGCAACCTACCCAGAGCCTTGCTTGAGAGGTTGTATGGTTGCTTATCTCAAATGCTTTCTTTGTAGCAGGAACTCCTTTGCATATTGGGCCACACATACCCTGATGTAGCCAATCCTCCTGGAGGTTACAGTAGGCCCTGTACTAAGAGTCATGTAAGCTCTTGGAGGATTGGATACATCAGGGGTGTGTGGCCTAATATGCAAATGAGAAGAAGAAGAAAATATTGGATTTACACCCCACCCTCCACTCGGAATCTCAGCGTCTCAGAGTGGCTTACCTTCTTCCTCCACAACAGACACCCTGTGAAGTAGGTGGGGCTGAGAGAATTCTCAAAGAAGCTGCTTTTTCAAGGAAAACTCCGTGAGAGCTATGGCTGACCCAAGGCCATTTCCACAGCTGTAAGTGGAGGAGTGGGGAATCAACCTGGTTCTTCAAGACCCTTGTCCACACACTTAACAACTACACCAAACTGGCTACAAAAAAAGCCCTTCTTTTCCTAATAAAACAAGCAAACAAACAGTGGTACAGGCAAGTTGTTTAAGTACATGAATGACTCAGTAAGGCATGTTGTTGCTCTTTGGAAATCTGGCATGCCCAGATGAGGATGAGCATTATAAAGGGACTGAGAAACTTCCAATGTGGAAGAGAAGCTGGGGAAGTATGTTAAAATGTTAGAATAAATGTTCTTAAAATATATGCTGCTCAGGCCTCTGCAAGAGAACAGGGGTTTCCTAGAGTGCAACTGGTAGCAGAGTAGCTGATGCATCCTTTAGAAGATCTAGGAAAAGATTGCCAAAAAGCCTAATATCTGCTTTTTAATAACTAAGCTTTTATTTCAAGGGATTTTTCTCTTTGTTGTTTAACTGATAGCTTTGTTTCTGGAGCTCTCCCCAGTCCATGTTCCATTTAAAGGACGGAGCAAAATTCAGTAATGTGCCAGGGGTAGGGTTTAGAGGTGTGCATTAGGGTATATCCAATCTGAAAAAAATAGACAAGGAATACCTTAAAGGTATTTCAGCTATTCTTTCAACCAAATATATATCTAAGTGGTTTTTTTTCTGGCTATCCAAAATAGCCAAGTCCCCCAAATCCAAAAAATATTCAGGATTTTTTAGGACTACTGGATAGCTGAAGGATGTTTAAAGATATCAGTCCCTTTAAATACCTTCTAGGTGAACTTTCAGCTTGGAAAGGGCATTTAAAGGGACCGTGAGCCCTTTAAACACTGTCAGAATGAACTTGTGGCTTGCAGAAGACATTAATGGGACTGCAAACACTTTAAGTGTCTCCCCCCCCCCCCCCCGTTGAAAACAATGGAGAAATGGGCACTTGGGGGGGGCTATAGAACTGGATCTCTATGTCCAAACTTTTTGGAACTTGGGGATTTTTTGAGGAGAGGTCCAGCAGCTATGCTGAAAATTTGGTGCATCTACCTTAAAAAAACCCCCAGCCCCACAAGACCCCCAGGTATCCCCTGATTGATGTCCCATTATATCCTATTGGGACCATTGACTTTAATAGGAAAAAATGGGATTTCTGGAAAATCCCAGATTGGAAAACCATAGCAGTATTGAGATTCAGTTTAAGTTTATTAAATTTATATCCTGCCCTCCCCGCCGAGGCAGGCTCAGGGCAGCTTACAACATTAGTCATAATAACAATAAAAGATGAACACATTGGTTCCTAATATCAATTAATTAATAGCCTCCAGCTCGCAGATTTTTGCCTTAGCTCAGAAGAATGACCCCAGAGCACAAAAATTTATGCAATAGCTCACAACTTTAATGCCAGTTTCACAAAGTAGAATTTTTACTCACAAGACTCTGCAGTTTAGAGGGAACATTGCTCACTGGATAAGAAGCAAGAGAAGACAATAAGAAAATCTATACTTCCTTCACTTCTCCGGCGCTGATAGCCTCCCCTCCACCATTTTGCAAGATTCCATGAGGTCTACCTAGGCCTCAGAATGGGAAGAGGAAGGGGCTGTACAACCTTGTTTCTCATACTTTCCTGGACATCAACTCCCCCAGACTCAAAGCTGTATCTGCCACTTCCTCTCTGGCCTGATACTGGAGTCCACTTTTTACAGAAATGCCCTAGTCTGCCCCTTCTCTCCCAGCTACCCAATCCCAGTCCCATTTGGCCACCTCCTGTGCAGCTTAGTTTAGCCCCATGGGGGAGGGCTCCTTTTCCCTCCTCCCCTTGGATATAGACTGCTTTTCCTTGCACCAGTCATCCTTCCATTGGCCATCCTGGGAGGCCAGTCAGAGTTTTGGACCAGTCTGGCATATTACAGGCCCTCCCTGAGAACTTGCTGATCAGACTGTCAGTGTGCTGATGACATTATCCATTGTTGGGTACCGGCAGATGCGGTTCAATGTGGCCAAGTGCAAAGTAATGCACATTGGGACCAAGAATCCCACCTACAAATACAAGTTGATGGGGTGTGAACTGACAGAGACTGACCAAGAGAGAGATCTTGGGGTCGTGGTAGATAACTCACTGAAAATGTCAAGATAGTGTGTGTTTGCAATAAAAAAGGCCAACGCCATGCTGGGAATTATTAGGAAGGGAATTGAAAACAAATCAGCCAGTATCATAATGCCCCTGTATAAATCGATGGTGCGGTCTCATTTGGAGTACTGTGTGCAGTTCTGGTCGCCGCACCTCAAAAAGGATATTATATCATTGAAGAAAGTCCAGAAAAGGGCAACTAGAATGATTAAAGGGCTGGAACACTTTCCCTATGAAGAAAGGTTGAAACGCTTGGGACTCTTTAGCTTGGAGAAACGTCGACTGCGTGGTGACATGATAGAGGTTTTCAAGATAATGCATGAGATGGAGAAAGTAGAGAAAGAAGTACTTTTCTCCCTTTCTCACAATACAAGAACTCGTGGGCATTCGATGAAATTGCTGAGCAGACAGGTTAAAATGGATAAAAGGAAGTACTTCTTCACCCAAAGGGTGATTAACATGTGGAATTCACTGCCACAGGAGGTGGTGGCGGCCACAAGCATAGCCACCTTCAAGAGGGGTTTAGATAAAAATATGGAGCAGAGGTCCATCAGTGGCTATTAGCCACAGTGTGTGTGTGTGTATGTGTGTATATATATATATATATAAAATTTTTGCCACTGTGTGACACAGAGTGGTGGACTGGATGGGCCATTGGCCTGATCCAACATGGCTTCTCTTATGTTCTTATGCTGCCTTGTCCTCTGCTGCCACCTTCTTGGCCTTCCTATTTGGTGTCCCTTCCAGTGGCTGCTGGTACATTCTTTCAGCTGGCTCCATCTAGGCCAGCTGAAGTTTTTTTGTGCTCTTGGATCCATCATCAGGGTCTCCAGCATTGCCCTTCTCCATAGCCCCTATTCCTCCTGGTTCAGCTCCTGAGGCTATAGGCAAGGCTTCACTGAATCCAGATCTGTCCAGGGATAGTTCTGCAACAGTCCAGGCTCTGACTTTTTCAGTGGCTTTGCTATGCTTGTGGAAGATCTCAGGGGAGCTTCTGCCCTTCTGACTGTTCAGTAAGGCCATGGGATAAAGCTATTTTTCTCGCTGAAGATTCCAGGAACTTTTATTTTGCATTTCCATTCTGTTACAATATGGCTTGATAGATATTGGATAATAGTACTTCACTCCCTTAAACCTGAACATCTGTACTGGTTTGTCTCTCGTTCATACAGAAATAATATCTTTGCAATGACAGTCAGCATCCTGGTTTCCAACTCCAAGCTGGCACAATATTGCAGTTTAAGTATTTATTGGTGGGTGTAGCACATATTGAGACTGGAGAGATAATGTTATGCGCAAAAATACAAAGCAGCAGAAATTGTGTCCTGTTGTCTCCAATATGTAATTACATCAGACTAAATGGGTTTTCCATCTTGAACATGCTGCCTGCCTGCCATCAACACTGACAGTACAAATCTTTTCTCTCCAGCAAATTAGTGAAGTCATAATAGTCAAAGTTTCTCCATTTCTCTTTCTTCACCTCATTTTGTATTTTTCCTCCCCTGCCCAGTATCAAGCTCTTTTTTCATTGTCTTTCTTTCAACAAGTTATCATTAGTCTAAAGTATGAGTTCCACATTCCATTTCCACTAGCACGGGCATTTTTAGTATGGCATTTTTGATAAAGGTTATATTTTGTAAGTAGTTGTGTTTCCTTAAATTGACTTCACCTTGAACTTTGTCATCCATTAACTTATCTAAACATTGAAGAGTCAAAGATAATCTTGCCTATAATTGCAAGAGGACTTCCTTAGATGCAATCAGGAAGGCATGAAGCTTAAGGTTATGTTCCAAAGGACATGGGAAGACTGATCTAACTCTGGAAGGAACAGGAGATTTTCTCTTCTTCCCTATTCATCTTTCAAAGCCTTATTACTAGAGATTAGTAGTGTAGAGTTCTGTCATAGTTCTTCATTCTGGGAATGATGAACAGCCTTTAGGATTACTGACATCACCAAAGTTTGTAATTCCCTCTTTCTGCATACAAATTTCTTCCGCCCATAATGTTCTGATGCATTTTGAACTAAGCACAGTTTGAATTCATTTCATTTGCATGTCTTCTCAGGAAGCAAAGTGACATTCTACACATAGATTTGCAAAAAATACATTCAATTAGGAGATTTCCCCTCCTCTGAATAGCTATGCAAATTGAACAAAAATGGAAGGTATCTCTCTGCTTTTTGTCCAACGTTTGGACACTAATCACAGCTATTACTGCTAGAAAAAGAAAAGCCTTATCCCCTGAGAGGTCTTTGACAATTCTTGTGAATAGGAAGCTGATTCCAAAATGAGGGAAGTTTGCCCATCACTACTTAGGATGCAGTTAAAGAAACTTTTGCTACTTAGCCCATTTCTATCAGTGTTTTTCTCCTGTACAGTTCTGCATAAGTGCTTGCAAGTGCTTCTGTGTTAATGAGTTAGGTGCCTTTTCCCCCCTTGCACAGGAGGGAAGGAAGATTTCGCTAGTTCCTCTCTCTGCTGACTCCTATTTTGCTCCCCACACTGTTCCTTTGGGTCCACTGCCAGCAGAAATTTAATTCTGGAGGCCAAATAAAGTTGTAGTGGGAAAGAGGAGACTGAGAATTTGCCTTCCTTAAATTAACTCCACTTGTGTTGCTTAGGATCCAAGTCTGTATGCCTTACCCCAGGGTTGGCCAATGGTAGCTCTCCTGATGTTTTTTGCCTACAACTCTCATCAGCCCCAGCCAGCATGGCCAATGGCTGGGGCTGATGGGAGTTGTAGGAAAAAAACATCTGGAGAGCTACCGTTGGCCACCCCTGCCTTACCCTATGCCCTACTGCTTCAGTACAGCTGCTCATAGAGGCAGACCACTTGTTTTTTATCAATAGACCCAAGCATACATCCCAGATATTCAGAATGCTGCATGTAATTTCAGTGAGGCCATATAGCATTTTTGTATCTGAGTTGTATGGCTTCTTCAGTTCTCGTCTATGAAAGCAACATGAATATTTCACAGGGAGTCACGCTCTGATCTAAACACAATGTTTGTTGGTTTAGATGCTACTCCAAGCCAATAAAAGGTGCATTAGACACTGAATGTATTAAGCAATGAGCTTCTTAAAGGAAATGCAAATCGACACTGTTAATCCCATGATTTTCATATGCACACACTTTTAAACTGTCTGATCCTGAGAAGCGTTTACACAGCAAGGAGTGTTACTGTTTCTGAAAGACTATTTCATTTGCAGGGATAAAGACTGTAGGGATATGATATACAAACTATATAGTCATGATGATTATTTGTTTTTAATATTATAACCTATCCGTTTGCTATGCTAGTAAATCATTCTACAATAATCAGGACACAGTCAGATTGGATAGTTGTGGTCATGGGTGCATTGTGGATGTGGGTAGAGAAATATTATAAAACACGTGTTTGAAAACTAGTATGTGATGAGAAACTGTTCTGTTGCAGAAACTACATAGCTGCCCAATGTATTAATGGTTTTTATGTATATTAGTTCAGGAGCTCAGGTTTAATTAGTTTCATGTTGTGTTTCTGGTTTTTTTTTTAAATGATTTTATTATGTATGTTTTAAATTTAACTACCTTGGTGGACCTTATGAGGGCAAAAAAAAAACGGTATGAATTTTGTAAAATAAAATAAATCTAACTGTGAAGGAATACAAGGCCAAACCTGTGGTTTCCCAGGGCAAGAGCACATAAGAACCAGGCTGTTGTTTATAAAATAATTACAAATACCGTTTTCGCACACAGCTTACCTCGCAGTCACAATCCTGTTCCCTCCGCAGCGCCTGGTCAGATTTCCCACCATCTGCGCCAGAGTTACAGGAAGTGCCGCAGCTTCTGCGTAGCAAACGTAAACTGGGGTTTTAGTGGTTTACGTTTGCTACGCAAAAGCCGCGGCATTTCCTGTAACTCCGGCGCAGATGGTGGGAAATCCAACAGACGCTGCGGAGGGAACAGGATTGTGACTGCGAGGTAAGCTGTGTGTGAAAATGATTAAAGTTTATTCAAAGGATATTAATAAACATAAATTACTACCAACACTACTCTAAACCATACGAAACTGAAAACAATCAAGTTAGCTTCAACTACCTAACATTTGCAAGAACTATATTGGGTGGCACGAATCATAGTTCCAAAAAGAAAAGCCTCTAATCTGCATTAACTATGTCTGTTGTGTCCTAGGTTCAAATGGAGAACTGTTACTTTTGGAGGGAACTGTTACTTTTGGAGGGAAGCTGAACAAGCCAAGCTTGTACTCCACACCAGGGTTCCAGAGAAGGCCTAAGAGTGCCCAATCAGGGGAAGGATTGAAACATAAGTAGCCAATCAACATCTAGGCTCATACTGTACCCTGATAGGCCCTTAGGCCTCTGTAAATAGCCAATCCATGTACATAGTTAAGTTCCAATCAGAAGGGGGCAAGAATTGTATAAAGGAGCGGGAGGTTTGAATAGAGCTCAGTCTGTGTGTGTGTTCCTAAAGTAAAGCTTGCTGAAATCACTCTCCGACTCTGGTCTCTTACTGCGCCGACCCCAGTACTTTACACTGGCGATGAAGGTGGGATGCCAGTAAGAACCAGCAACAGAACCAGGAACACGGAAAGGTGGCTAAATCCAAGCCATCTGGGTCCACACCTCCGCTCTGCGCACACCCCAGCTCGCAAGCCGCCCAGACATGCTGCCAAGAATGGAGGCTCCAGCCAACCTCCTACAGCCCTTTAGCATCGATCGCCCCAAGCTGTGGGACTCGTGGGTCGAAGGCTTCCAGTCATACCTGACCTTCCGGAAGATTACAGAGACTACCATGCAGAGAGCTCTGCTTATCAGTACGTGTGGCACAGAGACCGTGGACTTAGCCAGGGCTCTTCTCCAACCCAGGAAGCTCTCAGAGACGCCGGTGGATGACATCATCAGCGCTCTGGAGAAGTATTTCCAGCCCCAGCCAACCAAGCTCACCCGGCACTGGGACTTCCGACAAAGGACACAGAAGGCAGGCGAAACCACGATGGCGTTCTTGACAAGCCTGCGCCGGGTGGCAAGCCGATGCAGTTTCGCAGACCTCAACGAAGCCCTTCTCGACCAGTTTGTATGGGGCTTGAGGGACGAAAAACTAGTACAGAAACTCCTGTCCCTCTCCGAGTGCGACCTAACAAAGGCAATCGATGTGGCCACCAGCTGGGAGAAGGGCAGATCAGCAGAGCCACGGCTGACAAGACAGGCTGCGGCACACCAGATCAACCCTGAACCATCTACAGAGGACTCAGATGAGGACAAAGCTCTACAAACCGCCTATCGTTCAGCAGGAAGGAAGACCACCCATGCCCCACAGGGCATGAGACACAAGACACCACCTGCATGTGCAAGCTGCGGGGGCCAGCACGAGCGAAAGACCTGCCGATTCCGGAATGCCACCTGTCGACTCTGCAACAAGGAAGGCCACATCGCCTGTGGCTGCAGATCCACATCCCGAGCACGCGTCCCGCAAAGATCTGCGCACTCCGAAGGCCAGCCAGACTTCGAGACCGACGCTCTCCATGCCCACACATACCCGGTACAGTACCTACCCTTGCCAGTCAGGCCCTCCAAAATCCGGGTCAATGTAGGGATCGGGGGGGGGGGTGCCCTGCCAAATGGAGGTGGACTCTGGGTCAGCATCATCTATTATAGCGGCAGAGACATTTTTTAAAATCCCCACCAGGCTGAGGCCTCGTCTCAGGGACCCAGGGTTTACCTTAGTGGACTTCAAGAAGAATAAGGTGCCTATCTTGGGAATGGGCCCGGTCCCAGTCCAATACAAGGGGTTCAAGGGCCAGCTACAAGTGCTAGTGGTCAAGAACCACCTTACAAACCTTTTGGGTCTCGACTGGTTCAAGCCCCTGGGAATAGAGATCAGGGGGGTCAATAAGACTGTCGGAGTGGACTTTAACAAGGTTTGCGAAGAGTTCCCGGCCGTTTTCGATGGCACCTTGGGCTGCTACACGGGTCCCACGGTTACACTACACCTCGACCCCACAGTGCGGCCTATTAGGCTTAAAGCGCGGCGAGTTCCATTCGCGCTCAAGCCTAAAATTGAGGAGGAACTGGATAAACTGATTGCACAGGGAATACTAGAGCCTGTTACCCACGCAACCTGGGAAACTCCCATCGTGACTCCAGTCAAGCCCAGTGGGGAAGTGCGGATTTGTGCAGACTATAAGTGCACCCTCAACAAGGCTCTTCAGGCCCATGCATACCCTGTGCCCATCGTCAGCCATGTTTTAGCCACCCTAGCCGGCGCAAAAATTTTTGGCAAGTTGGACTTGGCCCAAGCTTACCAACAGCTGCCGGTGGATGAGGCCACGGCCAACACCCAAACAATTGTGACCCACCGGGGGGCCTTTAGAGTAAAGCGGTTGCAATTTGGCGTGAGTGTGGCTCTGGGGTTGTTCCAGGAACTCATGGACTCTCTTTTAAAAGGACTTCCCGGAGTCACTCCATTCTTCGATGAAGTGCTGATCGCTGCAGCCTCGCCTGAAGAATTCGCCGCCCGCCTTAGAGGAGTCCTACAACGTTTTGAAACAGCCAGCCTCAAGGTCAAATGGGAGAAGTGCCTCCTGGGCGTGGATCGGGTGGAATTCCTGGGGTTCTCCATCGATGCCCAGGGGGTCCACCCCTCCGACGCCAAGCTGCGTGCCATCAGAGATGCTCCAGCACCCACCAACAAGCAAGAACTCCAGGCCTTCCTCGGCCTCCTAAACTTTTATCATGCTTTTCTCCCCCACAAGGCAGCGGTGGCCGAACCCCTGCACCAGCTTCTAGACAAGAACCGACCCTGGGCGTGGGGCCGCCAGCACGCTAAAGCCTTCCAGGATATCAAGGGCCTCCTGATGTCCAACTCCGTCCTTGCCCATTTCGACGAGACCCTGCCCTTGGTCCTTGCATGCGACGCATCCCCTTATGGCGTGGGGGCAGTTCTGGGCCACCGACTCCCTGATAGGACCGAAGTCCCTATCGCGTACTACTCGCGGACCCTTTCGTCGGCGGAGCGGAACTACGCCCAAATCGACAGAGAAGGGTTGGCAGTTGTGGCCGGCGTCAAAAAATTTCATGATTACATCTACGGCTGGCCCTTTACCCTCTATACGGACCACAAACCCCTCTTGGGCCTCTTTGCATCAGACCGGCAGACCCCTCAGGTGTTGTCCCCACGGGTCCTCCGTTGGTCCATTTTTCTAGCCGGCTACACTTACACCCTAGTGCATCGCCTGGGCAAGGCAATGGGCCATGCTGACGCCCTGAGCCGCTTGCCCTTGCCTGATGTGGATCCCGATCCAGCCCCGGCTCATCAGATCCTACTGATGGACATGCTTCCAGACAGGCCATTGCTCGCCTGCGACGTTGCTGCCCGCTCCGCTCGTGATCCAGTCCTCTCCCGTGTCTTGGACTGGGTGGGGAGGGGGTGGCCCAAGGGCTCGACTGGGCCAGAATTTACTCCGTTTGCAGCCCGGAAAGACGAACTATCCACCCACAAAGGCTGCCTACTATGGGGCAACAGAGTCGTCATCCCCAAACCCTTGCAAGACCAAGTGCTTAGAGCCCTGCACGAGGCACACCCGGGCATAGTCCGCATGAAGGCTCTCGCACGGAGCTATGTCTAGTGGCCCGGCCTCGATGCAGAAATTGAGGCTTGGGTTAAAAGGTGCCCGACATGCCAGGTGTCAAGGCCTGACCCCCCACGTGGCCCAGTGCAACCATGGGAATCCACCAAAACCCCCTGGTCAAGACTGCATATGGACTTTGCTGGCCCCTTCCATGGGCGGACTCTACTCATACTAGTGGATTCATACTCCAAGTGGTTGGAGGTGGTCCAGGTGCCCTCGCCATCATCGCAGGCGACCATCACGGCTCTGAGGGCCATCTTTGCAACCCACGGGTTGCTGGAGACCATCGTCACCGACAACGGCACAGCATTCTTAGCCAGGAACCTCATCAGGCACATTCGCTCTGCCCCGTTTCATCCAGCCACCAACGGCCAGGCAGAGCGGATGGTGCGCACGGCAAAGGAGGCCTTGAACTGTCTGGGCCCCTCAGACTGGCCAAAAGACTTGGCGTGTTTCCTAATGGCCTACCGGACCACACCCACCGCCTCCACAGGTCGCAGTCCAGCCGAACTCCTCATGGGCCGCCGCATCACCACCCTGCTGGACAAGCTGCACCCTGACTGAGCCCCAGACAGGCGACCGGTGCTGGAACACCTTAAAGCCCCCAGATGGTTCTACCCAGGTGAGACAGTGTGGGCATGGAACTATGCCACCACTGGCCCCGCCCGGCTCCCTGGAAAGGTGGACCACGTCACCGGACCGGTCTCCTATGCAGTGACCTTGGAGGGTGGACATCTCCTGAGGCGACACATCGACCAACTCCGTGGTCGCCTGCCTGCCGGGGAGCCAAGGTCAGAGGCTCCAGATCCGGACAACGTAAGTCCCCGTGAGCCTGACACAGAACAGGGTTCCGTAGAGCCCGCTTCGGCCCAGCAGGAGGAGACCCCCGACCGCGCAGCTGAACCCAGGTCTCCCGGGGCCGCCGTCCCAGATGTCTCCAGCTCTGCAGCCGCGGAACCACCAACCGAGTCGGAACGCCCAGTCCCCTCGGAGCTCCGACGCTCGACAAGAGACCGCCGCCCTCCGGCATATCTCCAGGACTATGTCACCTGATAGCTGGAACTATGGGGGGAGGGGTGTTGTGTCCTAGGTTCAAATGGAGAACTGTTACTTTTGGAGGGAACTGTTACTTTTGGAGGGAAGCTGAACAAGCCAAGCTTGTACTCCACACCAGGGTTCCAGAGAAGGCCTAAGCGTGCCCAATCAGGGGAAGGATTGAAACATAAGTAGCCAATCAACATCTAGGCTCATACTGTACCCTGATAGGCCCTTAGGCCTCTGTAAATAGCCAATCCATGTACATAGTTAAGTTCCAATCAGAAGGGGGCAAGAATTGTATAAAGGAGCGGGAGGTTTGAATAGAGCTCAGTCTGTGTGTGTGTTCCTAAAGTAAAGCTTGCTGAAATCACTCTCCGACTCTGGTCTCTTACTGCGCCGACCCCAGTACTTTACAATCTCCCTAGCAATTGAAGGTCATAGTCTTGACCCGTAGTCCAACAAAATCTCAGCTAGCCTCTTGTCTCTCTGGGCTATAGTTCAGTTATAATTATGGCCCAGTACATCAGGCAATGATGACATCCAATCAGAATTTGTCTCCAGAAGAACTCTCCAGAAGTTTACATCATGCTCTCAACCTCCCCCTCCCATCACAGATCACAAGTACCCCTTGAATATTCGGCCTTGAATATGATAAAAGATATTCAGGCTGAAAACCAGCTAACAACACCTGCAAAACAATTCAGGCCCATTGGCAACCACATTAACCCTTGAGGGGCAACAGAAAGGAGGGAAAGGTGCTTTGCCTCACAATAATAAATATCTGAGCTGGCTAGAAAGCAATATGAGATATATGCCACTAGAACTTTGAGCACACTAGAGATTTTTCTAGACAACTAAAATATAAGGCAATACTGAGCACTGCCAACTAAAGAATAAAACAGGGAGAAATCTTAATTTGATAAGTAACCTCAATTAGAAGATTTTTTTAAAAAAGATTCTACCATTGACTTTGATTTTAATTGGATATATTGTTTACAGTGTTCAGCGGAATATCATGTCCTTTTCTCACTGTTCCACTGATTCAGAGTCTTGGACAGACAGCACATAGACCAATGAGAACTAGAGCAGCAGCAGCACTAGTTCTCATTGGTCTGTGGGTTGTCTAACCAAGACTTGTTAGAGACAGTTGTTTGAAGTTCCTTGTTAAAGATAATTATTTAAAGTTTGGTTGAGTTAATACTTGGATTTATGTCCAGAAAAGTCTCAGGAAAGAGAACAAAGTTTGCTACAAGCATTCACTGTGCAAGAATCACTATGTTTTGGAGATGAATCACATCAATGCATTTAGAGGATATGAATTAGAAGTAGGGATAGGCATGAATTGGCTCATGAACTAAAATTATACATCCACTTCTAAAGAAACCTACTATAGGCCAGGCCTGTAGCAAACCAGGGGATCATGGGGCCTCTCACCTCAATCCCTCATGCCCATCTCAGGGCCTGCCCTCTCTCTCCACCTTCTGGGAAGGGCACCCAGGAGCTCTCTCGGCTTGGCTTCGCGAACGAAGATTTAAGAAGGGTGCAATAGTCCACGTTTGCTGCAGGCTCGCTGGTGGCTGACAAGACCAATGTGGGACAGGCAGGTCCGGCCACAGCGGCTGCAGTGAAAAGTCTGATTTAGGGTTGGTCCTGTAGCAGTGCGATTCTTCCTCAATCTCCTTTTGTCCTCAAGACCAGCTATGCGTGCGTTCTCAAAGGAAGAGACAGCCTGGTGGATGGTGTGCCTCCATGCTTTGCGATCTGAGGCTAGGTCAGACCACTGGTGATGGTTGATGTGACAGGTGCTAAGGGATTTCTTCAAGGAGTCCTTGTACCTCTTCTTTGGTGCCCCTCTATTTCGATGGCCGGTGGAGAGTTCGCCATACAGGGCAATCTTGGGAAGGCGGTGGTTTTCCATCCTAGAAATATGCCCTGCCCAGCGCAGCTGCGCCTTCAACAGCAGTGCCTCGATGCTGGTAACCTCTGCCCGCTTGAGGACTTCAGTGTTGGTCACAAAGTCACTCCAGTGGATGTTGAGGATGGTGCGAAGGCAGCGCTGATGAAAGCGCTCAAGGAGTCGCAGGTGATGACGGTATAAAACCCATGATTCGGAGCCATAGATGAGGGTTGTCATCACAACCGCTTTGTAAACATTGATCTTTGTGCCTTTTTTCAGATGCTTGTTGCTCCACACTCTTTTGTGCAGTCGGCCAAATGCACGGTTTGCCTTTGCCAGCCTGTTGTCAATCTCCTTGTCGATCTTGGCATCTGAGGAGATGATGCACCCCAGGTAGCTGAACTGCTGGACTGTCTTCAGAACTGATTCACCCACAGTGATGCAGGGAGGGTGATAATCTTCCTGGGGTGCAGGCTGGTGGAGAACTTCTGTCTTCTTCAGACTAACTTCTAGGCCGAATAGCTTGGCAGCCTCTGCAAAGCAGGACGTCATATGCTGCAGAGCTGATACCGAGTGGGAGACGAGTGCAGCATCATCAGCAAACAGTAGCTCTCGGATGAGTTTTTCCATTGTCTTGGAGTGTGCCTTTAGTCGCCTCAGGTTGAACAGGCTGCCATCGGTGCGATAGCGGATGTAGACACCATCGTCCTCATCTAGATCTACTGCGGCTCTTTGAAGCATCATGCTAAAGAAGATCGTAAAGAGAGTTGGCGCGAGAACGCAGCCTTGCTTTACACCTGTGCCTATTGGGAAGGGCTCCGAGAGGTCGTTGCAGTGTCTGACTTGGCCTCGCTGGTCTTCGTGTAGCTGGATGATCATGCTGAGGAACCTTGGGGGACATCCTAAACGTTCCAAGATTTGCCACAGGCCTTTCCTGCTAACGGTATCGAAAGCTTTGGTAAGGTCGACAAAAGTCACATACAGAGCCTTGTTCTGTTCCCTGCATTTCTCTTGGAGCTGCCTGAGAACAAATACCATGTCGGTGGTGCTCCTGTTAGCTCTGAAGCCGCACTGGCTCTCTGGGAGGAGTTTTTCTGCAATGGTGGGCACCAGTCTGTTCAGGAGTATTCTGGCAAGGATTTTGCCTGCGATGGAGAGCAGGGTTATCCCCCGGTAGTTGGAGCAGTCTGACTTTTCCCCTTTGTTCTTGTATAGGGTGATGATGATTGCATCGCGAAAGTCCTGTGGTAATTTGCCTTGTTCCCAGCAGGTGACAAGTACTTTGTGAAGTGAGCTATGTAGTAATGTGCCCCCATGCTTCCAGATCTCTGGTGGAATTCCATCAACTCCTGCTGCCTTGCCACTTTTCAGTTGCTTGATGGCTTTAACAGTCTCTTCTAGGGTGGGGATCTCATCCAACTCTGTTTTCACCGGTTGAAGTGGGGTGAGGTGGATTGCTGAATCTTGAACTACGCGGTTGGCACTGAAGAGAACCTGAAAATACTCCGACCACCGGTTCAATATGGATGCCTTGTCTGTGAGGAGCACTTGGCCGTCTGCACTATGCAAGGGACTCTGAGCCTGATATGATGGACCATATACTGCCTTCAGGGCTTCGTAGAACCCTCTTAAATCACCAGTGTCTGCACACAGCTGGGTTCTCTCTGCAAGCTTGGTCCACCACTCGTTCTGAATGTCTCGAAGCTTGCGCTGGAGGTTGCTACATGCAGCGCGAAAGGTTGCTTTTTTCCCAGGACAGGAGGGCTGAGCAAGATGTGCTTGGTAGGCAGATCTCTTTTTTGCCAGTAATTCTTGGATCTCTTGATTGTTCTCATCAAACTAGTCCTTGTTCTTCCTTGTGGAGAACCCGAGGACTTCTTCAGAGATCTGCAGGACGGTAGTTTTTAGGTGTTCCCAGAGTGCTTCTGGAGAAGGGTCTGTGGGGCAACTGAGGTCCTCAATTCTTGACTGGAGTTTTGCCTGGAAGGCAGCTTTAACTTCGGCTGACTGGAGGCTGCCAACCTGAAACTTCCTCCGAGGGATACCTCCTCTCCTGGGTGTGGGTTTAAAGTGAAGACGGAGATTGCAGTGTACAAGACGATGATCCGTATGACATTCTGCGCTGGGCATTACTCGGGTGTGTAAGACATCTCGAAGGTCTCTCTGGCGCACCAGAATGTAGTCGATAAGGTGCCAATGCTTGGACCGTGGGTGCATCCAGGTTGTCTTCAGACTGTTCTTCTGCTGGAAGATAGTGTTGGTGATGGTGAGCTGGTGCTCCATGCAGAATTCTAGCAGGAGGCGCCCGTTGTCATTGCAGTTGCCAATGCCGTGTTTGCCAAGTGTTTGCCAAGTACTCCTTTCCAGGCTTCCGAGTCTTTACCTACTGTGGCATTGAAGTCGCCAAGGATGATCACCTTGTCCTCTGTAGGGGTCTTCCGTACGAGGTTGCGTAGATCAGCATAGAACTTGTTCTTTTCTGCAGGAGCAGCCACTGAATATACCATGCCACCAATCAGCTGATCAGTGGGGGTCTAAATTGCACATGAGGGGTGGTAGGAGCAATCGCTGGCTTCCTTGCATGCCTGTCCCATCTGATTTAAATCATGCAGAAAGGAGAAAGGCAGCCCCTGGTCTCTCCAGCTTTCTGTGCTAACCTCCCATGGCCCCCTCCCATGTGGCCCCAGGACAGATTATTTCCACAGCAGAGCAAGTAGAATTCACTCATCCCTTGTTTGTTTTACAGTAATAGAAATTAAAGTTAAATAGTTAGTGGAAGAATGAATCAAATATTATTATATTTAAAAAGACATATTATTATATTATAAAGACATCCTTTCTCTGGAGGTGCCAGAGACTGAACATAGTACCTTCTGTGTTTTACATGCAAAAAACATTAAACTTCCTTAAATCCACAATCCTCCCATCCCTTGTCCTTAAGAACAACCGTTCCATCTTTCCACAGAGGCCCCTTTAAGATGTTCCTTTTATCTGTATACTTTCTAGTTAATGTAAATGTATAAAAATAAATATTGTTTATAAATATACAAAACTCAGTATGCCTTTTTATAATTTAAGAAGAATGGAAGAATTCCTCCAAAAATTCAAATCTGAGAATACTGCATCCGTCAACAGCATTTCATTTCAGGGAATGAATCAAATTGACTGTTCAGAGAGTTTTAGGGGGAAATGTTCATTATTTCAGCAATTAATTTTTAAAGTGGAAATGTTGCAAGTCACTGCCATTCATTAAAAATGATTTATTGTGCAATTTATTTCATGCTACTGGAAGTAGACTGCAGATTTTATACATCCCACTTTTGACTTAGTAGCCACCACATGCAAATTATATTTAAGTAAATGATTTTCACTTAAATTTTTTTACAAACCACTTGAATTGGTGTCATTTATGACTGAATAGATGAAATTGACCACTTTAGGAAAATATAAAATATGTTATGAATAGCATTACAAAGACAATTGTATTGTCATATAAAGAATGGTGCTGTGTGAAGTGTACCTGTTGCACTAAGGGAAATTACCTGTAGCTTGGAAACTACTGAAAATACTAACAATAAGGATTACATGAACTAGGATGCCAGCAAAAGAGAACAAAGGGGTATCCCTGCCATGTTGTACATAGATAATGTATGATTCTTATTTCTTGAGCATGCTGTGACAGGGCACCGCTTCAGTAATCACCCCTCTAAAATGATCACCTTGTCTGTTTGCTTCAGTAACCAAAATTTCCCTCCAGAAAAAGGCATGGTAGACAGTGAAACTGGTAAAGATTTAAACAATTTTTGTTTTTTTGTTTTAAACACACAGGCAGGGAAGGGAATCAATATGTACATAGTGTTTGGGTTTTGGATTATGTAGGCAGAAGTTTAAGTATGAACACAGAACTGCATTTGTGGTTGCTGGCTTCACCAGAGACAGTTTTAGACTTCCCCTACAGTTTAGACAGTTTGACTTCTCCTACAGATATTACAGACGTTAAAAGTTTTGTTTTATAGGTTACTTAATCTAGATGTCCTGTTACACTTCATGTGTTATAATCACACAGACTTTAGTGTACTCTGCTTTGTCTCTTTTGTTAAGACTAAGGTCTGTCTACTAGGGGTGTGCATTCACTTCAGCTGAACCTAATACAACCCCCCAAAACAGCTGATTCCGCTGCATTCAGGCCATATAGAGCTGAATCAGATTCTCCGATCTGAGTCGGGTGCCGAATACAGCAGCCACGAATGGCTACCGAAATTCAGTGGCCATTCAGCTCCATTATGACCTATGAGCCATTTGCAAAATAGGGTATAATGAATTGTGGCTGCGGGGGGGGGGGAGATGATTGAGATAGAGTCTCCAAATTTGCTGGGCAGCTGCAGGAGTCTCTCCCCCACGGAACCTCCAAGTTTCAAAAGGATTGGACCAGGGACCCAATTCTAGGGGCACCCAAATAGGGCTCTTTTTCCCTATGCGGGAAAAAAGCAGTAACTTTCCCCACTGTAATTACAGAGGGAAAAATGACTCTGGTGCCTCTCCCCCACAAAGCCTCCAACTTCCAAAAGGATTAGACCAGGGGTTCAATCTTAGGGGCACTATCTGTGATGGGAAAACCTATCCCAGCTAGCAATCAGATTCTCCTAGAGAATCTTTGCAGTCAAGTATCAGGCTGATACTGATCTCATATTTTGGAGATCAGTATCAGCCTGATTTAGTGTACTTTTTTGAATGTTCCCATACTCTGTCTATTTTTCATCCAAATCTTGGAACCAAGAGCCACTCAAACAAAACTGTGTGAGATACCCAGTTAGCTCCTAGATCCTAGTCTAAGGAATGTGTCCTTCATTATTCAATTGATGCTACAAGTGCTTATCTAACTTAATGCTTACAGTTAACACCCTTACTTGTATTGATATCACCACAGGAGATAACTAGCTCACTAAGTTCCTCTATCTCTACCTACCCTGGATACAGATGACTGTCTGTGTTAATATAATAATTTGACTTAACAGCAATGTTTCCTCTAAGCTGTGGAGTGAGCAAAAATTCTACTGGCATTAAAGTTGTGAATGAGGAATTTGGCTACTGCATAAATTAATTTGCTCTGGGGCCATCCTTCTTAAGACAAAAATGTGTGAGCCAGAGGCTAAAAAACTGTGAACTAGCTCACACTAACTCATCTTAGAGGAGATGCTGCTTAACAGTACAACTTAACTCTCATCTCAGCAGGGTCATATACTCATCTACTAGACCAAGATGTTTTTCTTCATCTTCATTTTACTACTGTGATGAAGTAATAATATATTGGTCATGATTCATCATGTTAGTTTCTGTTTATTTCTTTGTTTGATCACTGTATCTGCCTGGTTTCTTTGCACTTGGGTTATTTGTTTATATATTCTATTTATGGCAGATTTTTTTTTAAAGTTACATTTGCTGTTTATTTTTCTTCTTTACTTACTCTGGAAATCTAGTTTCAGTGTATCATGTACCTTTTTGAGGACTCCTTAATTGTATTATTTCCAATGCTTGTATTCCGTTGCCACTTTAGCTGAGCTTTCCAAAGTCTTCTAAGGACAGCTCCTAACAATAAAGCCCTGCTGAACGTTACTGATAATGCTTTATTAAATGTTACACTGAAACCGAAATCTCACACAGCAGGCACCATAAAATCATTACCAGTTTGAATATTTCTGCTGCAAAGATGATAATGATAAGTGCCATGTCCCCATAGGAGACTTGACTCTTATTACTTAATCCTCTAACCCCCTACAGGTGTTTGTGGTGTCTTTGAATGGCCAATCATAGGTTATATAAAAAGCCTTGAAGCTAAGACACATGAATAGTTTGAGAGAGGTCTCTGGTTTTTCCTTGTTTTGTTTTAAACTTTATGCCATTAATATAACATTACAAAGAAGTAAAAGAAATTCCAGGAGATACATGTGCTTCAGCATCTGTCGCATATCTACAGGGAACCTGCACATACATCATAATACTGGCATAATGTTTCCTGAGAGGTCCATCATTAGGAAAGAAACCACAGAATTCTGCACTAGTTGATGCTTCTCAGCCATTTTTCACTCAGTGTGCTTAGCTACAGTGATTTGCAATTCTATCATTTCTTTTCTCCCACTTATGTAGTGGAGTGCTGGATTCTCTGGGCCACAACTAGGCCTTACAGAGAATGCTTGACAGTGGACAGCTACAAAAAGCACCTTTTCTCTTTTGCTCTCTTCTACAGAGTCTAGTAATACACAACAAATGATGTTAATAATAATAATAATTTTTATTTATATCCCGCCCTCCCCGCCGAGGCAGGCTCAGGGCGGCTTACAGACATGGAAAGTGCTATAATTACAATAAATATATTATACAATAAAATACAATTAAATAATTTAATTAAAACCACAACAGTTGAGGTGCTGTAATACAAGACAGTGTATATCAGATGGCTAAGTGTCACTTCAGGATTCAGTCTTGTAGGCCATTTGAAAAAGGACAGTTTTACAGGCCCTGCAGAACTGATTATAGTCCCGCAGGGCTCGAACCTCCACTGGTAATTGATTCCACCAATGGAGAGCCGTTAATGAGAAGGCCTGCTCTCGAGTTGTTTTCAGTTTGGCCTCCTTTGGTCCAGGGATTTTTAAGAGATTTTGGGAGCTAGATCTCAGTGCTCTCTGGGGGATATATGGAGAGAGGCGGTCCCTAAGGTAGACAGGTCCTCGGCTATGTTAAGCTCTGAGTTTGCCTACTTGGCAGGCTCCCTCTTTGCTGCTGTTCTGATACCTTTCCAATACACTCTCTTTGGGGTTTAAATTGTGGTATAATTGTTTGTGGTATGTTGTTTTATTGTTTTGCTTCTTGAAAACTAATTTGCTCACTCTATAGGTTTTTTTGGCTGGCATATTATTTTATTTTCAGAGTTTTGTTATGTTTTAGCACTGTAAAAACATACTTTTGGTATGTTTTAGCATATGCCTTAAGGAATGTTCACAGAATGGAAAGACGGAGTATAAATTAGTTAATAAAGAACTGTGAAAGCCTGCTACTAAAAAGCCTTGTAACCGACTGTCTTCTTGGTCTTGTCTTATTACATCTTTAGAATATTTATATATTTGTCTGGAGGTGTTCCAGGTGGGAAGGAACCTAAGAAGGATGTAGTGACACCATCTTTGATACATTTTAGAATACATTGAGCCAAAGGACTTTCTGAAACTTCTAAGTTTGGGGGCCTATATCATCCTGTCCAATGGCACCTTTAAGACCAACAAAGTTTTATTCGAAGTGTGAGCTTTCGCATGCCAAGCACATCTAGTCAGATAATGGAATGGAATGCAGTGAATAGTCCTACATATAGACAGTGGGCAGTGAATTAGTATGCAAAATAGTGAACATGTTTTTAACAGATTAGAAGAATAACAAGTTTGTTTTCTTGTTATCATCAGCCTGGGTTCAATTGGGGGTGGGGACAGTAGGCTTCCCAATCCCCAGGTCCCAGTGGGGGATTCCCTGGTTTTACAGGCTTCCCCCCACCCCAGCCAGCTGGCCAGTGGGGGAAGCCCCGCCCCCACAGCCACCATGCAGCTCTAGAGTTTGGGCAGGTTTAGAAACCTGCAAACAGGTCTGTTTCAAAATGTGTCTGTGTGCCTTTAAAGTTGAGCAGGAAGTACTTCATGGGAAGGGTCAGCAACACAGTCCCTCAGTTTGTTTTGCTTTCATTTCAGAGCAACTAAGTGTGTGAGTGTTTGTGTGTGTGTGTGAGAGAGAGAGTGAGAGAGAGAGAGAGAGCAGTATAGTTCCTGTTCTTTTCATCTGTCATTTTGTCTGTGTGCCTTTAAAGTTGAGCAGGAAGTACTTCATGGGAAGGGTCAGCAACACAGTCCCTCAGTTTGCTTTGCTTTCATTTCAGAGCAACTAAGTGTGTGAGTGTTTGTGTGTGTGTGTGTGAGAGAGAGAGAGAGTGAGAGAGAGAGAGAGAGAGAGAGAGAGAGCAGTATAGTTCCTGTTCTTTTCATCTGTCATTGTGGAGGAACCAGACCCAGTAAGTGTGTGTGTGTGTGTGTGTGTGTGTGTGTGTGTGAGAGAGAGGGTTGTGGATCTCCAGGTTTGGAGGCCCTCCCCCCACTTTAGGGTCATCAGAAAGTGGCAGACGGGGGGAGGGAAATGTCTACTGGGCAATTATTTCCTATGGAGAATGATTCCCATAGGGAATAATGGAGAATTGATCCAAGGGTATTGGGGGTTCTGGGGGGGGTGGTTTTTTGAGGTAGAGGCACCAAATCTTCAGTATAGCATCTAGTGCCTCTCCCCAAAATATCCCCCAAGTTTCAAAACGATTGGACCAGGGGGTCCCATTCTATGAGCCCCAAAAGAAGGTGCCCCTATCCATTATTTCCTATGAAAGGAAGGCATTTAAAAAGGTGTGCTGTCCCTTTAAATGTGATGGCCAGAACTCCCTTGGAGTTCAATTATGCTTGTCACACCCTTGCTCCTGGCTCCACCCCCAAAGTCCCCTGGCTCCACCCCCAAAGTCTCCAAATATTTCTTGAATTGGACTTGGCAACCCTAGGGGACAGTAAAGGCAATAAACATGTCAGAATTAGAGACTGATGGTGAGAGTCTATGTCATTAGGCTTCTTACTTGTAAGTGGCATAAATTTAGAGTTTGTTGTCATGGTCCACTGGTCTCTCAAGCATAGGTTAAACTAACAACATATTTTTCTTAGTGGTGTTTCTGTCTGAAAATTCCATTCTAACATGTAAACTAGTATTACAAACATTATTCCAAAACACTAATACAAAAAAGAAACACATTAGAATACAGTGGATGTATAACTCCGTTTGGTGAGAATGAGTTTAGCATATGTAATAAGATTTTTAAAGAAACCAGTATCCCTGTTGAGTCCTGGGGAGGAGCTTGTTCCAAGTGTTGTAATTTGTAATTCAGCAATTTCCCTTTCCATTCTGTTCTTGAAGTTCCTTTGCAATAAAACAGCTACTTTGAGGTCACCCATTCCACTCCATTGCTTGACTAGGTGCACTTGGCACTTGAAAGCTCAAACTCTGAATAAAACTTTGTTGGTCTTAAAGGTGCCATTGGACTCTATATTAGTTCTATTGCTTTAGACCAACATGACTATGGCTCTATATCATCCTATATTTTCAATTTATATGGTTATTGTTTATGTCAGTTTCTCTTTGAAAATGAGATTTTAGTAGGAGTTTTGCCCCAAAGGGTATGTTTGTAGCAATCAGTGGGATTGAAGCTTTTTTAGAGTGATTTTTTGCATTAAAATTTTGGACATAACCAAATAAATGAGTGCTTTCATCCATTAAGCTCATCTTTACATACCTTAGAAGTGAAAAGAGTTAAAAACTCACAGGGGAATAGTAATGGTAATATAGCCTGAATGATATTCATATAGCCCCAGCTGTCCATTTTATTCTAACAATAAGTACTATATATATTTACATTTTATACAGAGAGAGAGAGCACAGAAGTGGTTATATGAGATGAATTATTTATTTCACAATGACTATCTGATACCAGATGTACTGTCAAATGCTAAAGAAGTTCCTTATTTGACTCTCAGTCTGTAAATTTGCTTTAGAGAATTCATGATCTTTGGCTAAAATTCACATTGAAATTATGTGGTGTTATTTATTTATAGAGAACCTCAGGTTACCTCACCTTCTATTTAACTGGCACAGTTGCATATATGGTATGCCTATGTAATCAGGATACTTCCCCCCTGCAAAGAACTACATGTTGTATAACCTACATGATTATGTATGTAAACACTGGGCTTGTGATTGTGAAAGGAGAGATAAGATGGTAGAACAAGTCAATGTTTTCATTAGAAAACTATTAAAGGTGCTTTTTAAGAAAGAGACACACATAAGAAAAAATAAACAAGATCAGAATATTCTGCTTTTCAAAGATCAGAGATCAGGATATATTGCACCTGAGATCAACAAACTAATAAAATTCAGGTTGCTTTCCTCAGGCTGTTGGCGGGCTGATCTTGTACAACCAGCTGTGTGTTTACATACCAAAAATACGAAGGAATACTGCTTGAATAAGAAACAGTATCATTTCAGCTTTCTGTGGTGCACTATTTTATTCATCCCCACGGACTTCATATTAATCTTTGATGCTATCTCACTATCCCTGAGATCTTGATATTTTAACCATTTTTTTCTCTCAGGATGTGTCCCCAGTGATTCCAGGGAATAACTGAATACTAAGGGATTTGAATTTATCTTCTGTACTACAATTAAGTCCATCAAGTTTGGTGCTTGAACTGGAATAACTCTGCACGGGATTGCCCTATTAGGAATCTAAAACCCAAGCATACCTGCATAAATATTCTTGTGACTTTTCTTCTGTTTTTGAATTTGATTGGGATGAATGGACATGTCTCTACCAATGTATATTTCAGATATCCAGTCACAGCTGTAAAACAGACAAATACCCAAAGAAGCAAAATTGTTGAGGCGCTTATGACTTTATGACTGGATATGAATTTGAAGCTTGTTGCAGTCTGTTCCCTCATGCAACATATTTTTTATTTATTTATACTTCATTTTTCTTCCCAATGGAGAAAACCTCTGTGGATGATGATTTATATTTTTAAATATTTCTTTGGATTCTCCCCTCCTTTTGCAAAAACTGCTAGCCCAAGATTACAATATTTTTAAAAGCATCAGTGCAAGAGGCCGCTGTTTATGTCTGTGCACGTGTGTGCTATAATCAAGATCTGTCTACATCACAAGAGATTTACTTTCTTGGGAAACTTAGGCACTATGAACACTTTAAAATACAATTACAACATCTCCCCAGAAAGTCCAATAGGAATAGCAGGTGATGTCCTGCCCTAAACTAGAAGAAGTTCTAGTTAAGGAACTTTCCGCCAGCCTAAGGAAGTTATAGAAAGAGCCACTTAAGTTGAAAGAAGACTTCTTAGGATGAAGGATGGCTTGAAGATTTGCGTAGCGGACTAGTAGACTACAGGCCAGTGAGTTTGTCAGGGAAGGGTACCACCAGCAAATAAGAATTGAAATGTAAAACAAACAAACAAAAACCAGAGCTGAAGGACATTGTATAGTGCATTATTGGTTTTCATAGGAGCTTTCAAACACAATTTCATTTAGAGAAAAGGGCGCTTTGGGGGGGGGGGGGGCTATTAATCTTGTTGCCAAATGCTAAAGAAATAATATTTCATTTGTATGAGACTGAAGTGGGAATGAAGGCTACAGGGGTAGAATAGACTGTAACACATCTTGTTACTAATGGCGGGTCCTGTTTGGGGAAAAAAAAAATCAGTACAGCAAGCAAAAAGAGCAAGATTTTACCTTGTTTTTCTAGTTTTCCATTTACATTGAGTTTTGGAGGCAAAAGTGAATTTCAATATGAAGTACACCACTGGTAATCTGCAGTGGCACAGTCCATTCTACTACTTCAACATTCTACAACCTTGTTCTCCTATATATGTAAACCAACCTGTACTCCAGTTTATTCAAAGTGTTAGGTCAGTATCATCCTTTGGATTTCTAAAATGTCATATCCCCTCAATCCTCCCCATCTTCTCCAATCAACATTTTAGAATTTATTGAAGATCCTTGGTCCATGAATTGTCTACCTGGTGTCAAGGGGGAGGGCCTTCTTGGTAAAGGCCCCTGTGCTGAAGAACCAGCTGCCTGAAGAGGTGGGTATCCCCAGGACCTCTCTAGGTTCTGGTGAGCATGCAAGGCTACTCTTTTTTGGGCAGTCTTTGGGTGATTTTTATCTGCCAGGCAGCTGGTGAATCATGCTCCAGCTGATTCTCCAGAACTCATGCATCCTACCCTGCTTGTTAGTTGAAAGGATGCAATTATGAGAGATTTTTAATTTTTTATATTTTAAGTGTGTTTATTGTACTTTGGTTATTTTTTCCCCTAGTGTACTTTATATGTTGTTAGCCACCTCTAATTCAGTTTAGGGAAGAGGGAGTGAGATATAAATTTGATAAATAAAATAAAATATTTACAACTCCTTTAAACCTTCAGTCTGCTCCCATGGATCATTTCTTATTTCATTTTTTTTCAAATACAAGTGCTAATATTTTCTGTTCAAACAACTGATCTGTGATATGACCTACCCTATATTCTGATAATAAGGATTTTTATACTAGGCACGTCTGTACAAGGGTACAGCTAAGACTTGTTATGGCAATACAAAAATGGATAGTTTAGCTATTATCCTCAGAACAGTGAGCATGAGATTTACCACTACCAGTATTTCATCCTTGCAACAATCCTGCAATGACTAGCCTGAGTTTAATGGCTGAAAGTGGATTTTCTCATGTCTCCTTAGCCAAAATCTGACATGATAGCCAATTCAGATCACTGACATGGCCAATCTGGGACAGTATTGCAAGGGATATGTTGCTTATTATTCAAAGTTCATAAATGTAAATCTATTGGTGCTACTGTTAGACACCAAACAAGCATTCTACAGTGTAGAAAAATAATACCTGCCATTTATAATACAAGTACTAAATGTGGGGAGACAACTATATACAATTGTTGCCTCAAATGCTACTGATTGATAAAATTGGGCTGTCTCTTATCTTGTTTGGGGAATTAGCAAGAGACAGGCTTGCATGAAGGAGGTAACTAGCAAGATTCGCCACCAAAGTTTATGGGAATTTTTCCCTTACAGAACTCTCAGCTGCTGTGCTGCTCCTGTTTTGTATTTGTTTTTATGGTATTGTTTTTAATTGTTATTTTATTGTTGTGAGCCACCCTGAGCCTGCTTGCGGGATAGGGTGGGATATAAATCTAAAAATTAAATTAAAATTAAAATAACCAGGAGGTTGTTTAACCAGAAGAAGTGGGTTTTTTAGATTGAAAGGGAGAATGATAAAATAATGTGAGCAAACAGAGAATAAATGCACACTGGGAAGAAAAACCACAACCTTAGAAGCAATATAGGGATGAGAGGAAATATAGTAGGGGTTTGGGGGGATTATAGTTACCTATCCAGACCACAGGTTCAGGGAGAAGAGCGGGGTGACCAGCATCTTGGGTGTGCAGTGTGCATCCAGGAACCCATAGATTAAGCCAGGGAAGGTCAAACTTACTTAAATGTAAGAGCCACATAGAATAAACATAAGATGTTTGAGAGCTACAAGACTTGAACATCAGATGTTTGAGGGAGGAAGGGGGGAGGGAGGGAGGGAGGAAGGAAGGATAATAGATGGGAGGGAGAGGTGGAAATAAAGCAACTTTAACTTAAAATGTATTTTTCAAGCCTCAAGCTGACTTGGCTTTGAGAAGTGATTTAAAGAGAGAAAAGTCTTCTCCAAGCTGGCTCACAGGATGGTGGGGGCTTCAATAGCCACACAATATGTGTGGCCACAGTTTGGCCACCCCTGGAGTAAGCTCTGGCTGCTATTTTTATTGGGGAAAAATGTGTCCTGAGGCAGGACAACATGACTGCCTCTTGAAACAGTGTACTAACAGGATCACCTAGGAATAGAACAATATGTTGGGGGAGTGCTGAACAGTGTTCCCAGAAAAAGACAAAGGTGTTATCATAATTGCATCTGTGTGTAGGCTTCCCAAACCTCCCGCTCTGGCGGGAGACCCCTGGGTTCGCAGCCTCATCTCCCGCTCTTCAAAAATTGGGAAGCGGGGGGTGGGGGTGGAGGGGGGGAGAACATACCTGTAGGCTTCATGTTATTGTAGAGCTCCTGAGCCGTTTGTAAAATGTATGCCTCTTTAAGGCTGGGCAGGAAGCAGGAAGAGCTTGGGAGAACGGCCCCTCCCTTTCTTTTGCTTTCGTTTTCACAGCAAGAGTTCTCCGGAGGAAGATCTGGTAAGTATTTGTGTGTGTGTGAGAGGGAGGGGGCAGGGGATTCCCTGGTTTGGAGGCCCTCCCCCCTTTAGAAAGCATGGGGAGGGGGGAAAATGTCTACTGGGCACTCTATTATTCCCTATGGAGAATGATTCCCATAGGGAATAACAGGGAATTCATCCGTGGGTATTGAAGGCTCTGGGGGGTCTATTTTTTGAGTATAGCATCTAGTGCCTCTCCCCCAAATACCCCCCAAGTTTCAAAACGATTGGACCAGAGGGTCCAATTCTATGAGCCCCAAAAGATGGTGCCCCCATCCTTCATTATTTCCTATGGAAGAAAGGCATTCTAAAAGGTGTGCTGTCCCTTTAAATGTGATGGCCAGAACTCCCTTGGAGTTCAATTATGCTTGTCACATCCTTGTTCTTGGCTCCACCCCCAATGTCTCCTGGCTCCACCCCCAAAGTCTCCTGGCTCCGCCCCAAAGTCCCCAGATTTTTCTCTAATTGGACTTGGCAACCCTATCTGTGTGAGTAGATAGGTTTCTGGGTATAAACAGGAACTGTAAATGTCTCTTGATGTAATGTTGCCAAGAAGCAGGTTAATGTTTCCTGATGATTCTGGATTGATGAAGAGCAAAAGCTACCCAGCTGTGTGAATAGCACATTAATTAGGGTGTTTTGATCAGGAAGGTGGAATCAGATGGGGTTTTTTTTAAAGATTAAGGTTAAGGTTTTTCCAATAGGGAAGAGATCTTTCTTCCTGTGGGCTTCATTATATAGAGAAAAATTGCATTGTTTTTAATGGGGGTGGGACTATTAGCTTGACAGATGTCCTAAAACCACTTCCCAAAATAGCAACTCAAGCTTGCGCTTAGCTGCCATCAAGGCTTTTTATTGAGCAGGAACGCATCCTGCTGGCTTGGCATCTGAGCATGTGGCCTAATATGAAAATGAGTTCTTACTATGCTTTTATTCAAAAAAGCCCTGTGTGAAACAATGGTGATGTCAGGGGATGTGGCCTAATATGCAAATAAGTTCCTGCTCGGCTTTTTCTAAAAAAAAAAAAAGCTCTTGCTACTATGAACCATTTTGTTTGACTCCATTCCATATTTGGGTTTTTAGTGTACATTTCCAGGCCACACTCTGGCTTACTCCTAAACCAGACATGGTTGGCACTTGTACATTGAGAGAATTTGGGGTGAAAGATGATAAGGGACATCTTCTACTCATTGTGCACTTTGCAGGGGCACATAAGGAGCTTTACACAATAGCCTTAAATGTTCCGCTCCAAACCGGAGATCCCAGTTCATTTAAATGTCTCAGTTTCAACAAAGCTTGTTTGAGAAAAAGGTACAATATAGGAACTTTTAGATTATTGTGAGATTATTGAGAACATTTTGGGAACCTGAACCAATATTTTTGTTTAGCTATACTGTTTGTTTTTGTGCATATGTAAATAATATTAGATTAATGAACGTACATTATTAATCTCATAATCCAAAGGACCATAAGATCACACTGTCTTCAGATGTGTTGGCATAACGATACACTACTTGGAAGGAAGAAGAAAGCCAAAGCATATTAGAAAGCTGAGAATATTTTTATAACTTCATTTATGAACAAATGTATTTAAGTGCAAATGATGCAATACTTCTTCAAAGCATTTAAAGAAATCATTATTATAATAGTCCCTTCAAATGAAATATTTCATTTGATGTAGATAAATACTTCAAGATATATTCACTCTAGCATTTAATCTAGCATATTATCAAGGATTGAAACATGATAATTAAAATAAATTGGAACAGATGAGATAATAGATTGGAGAAATGAGAAGTCAGAGAAAATAAAAAAACGTTTAAGAAAAAATGAGTGCCTACTGTGTGAAACACCTACTTGGCTTAATTTATGGCCCCTCCATGGTCCTATGAGCCTTATGAAGGCTTCTGTTACAGCACTGAATAAATGTGCCAGTTATAAATTTCAAGAAATCATGACCAAATTCTGTCAAATATGAGAAGTTTTTCACTTGCAGAATGAATTTTTCTATGCTTGTAAGCAGAATGGAGCTAATGCTTCAAAATAAAATATAATATAATAACCATACAGAGCATTTCAGTTATTGAAAAGGATAAGGTGAAACCTACCATAATTTTTAACAGCCTTATTTCAAAATGGAATGACCAGTGTTCATCACCAGCATTTTACAGTAAAAAATACACTAAACATCTAAAGAGTTTATCCAACTAGTTGAAATGCAGAGTATAGAACAAAGTAGAACAAACAATTTTTTTATTATTATTTAAAGCATGTTTAAAGAAACACACTTGCCTTTTTTTGCAAATTGGCATGCAAATATTTCCAGATATTCAGATCAGCCTAGCATTTTTAAATGCACATTTGGGCTATTTCTTCAGTGATGACCAATATTGCATGTATGATATCTTTTTTAGAGCTTCTAAGTTATAGATGTTCCAGATTTTTACAGGTTTCATCATTTTGGAAAAAAAAATCTTGGCATGAACACATTGTAGAATGCCACTGGATGTCTGGGGAGTTACATAAAGGCTCATGGCCAGCACTAGACCAATTTGTACCCAGGCATGGTGCATTTTCAGTACCACATCCTCCATTTGTTCAGCTTTTAAATCCTTATTTTTTTGCATTTGTAACTTATAACATGGCTTTGATGCACAATTTGCCTGCATGATTTATCTTTGTCATATCAGTTATATAAATAAAAGCCCAACCATGGTGGCAATTCTGAGGATTTTCATTCGTTAGATGTAGCTTGCACAGGATTGGCTCACACTGTCTCTGCTGCACCATTGGCTGATTCTGCTCTCCCCACCCACTGCCAGCCCCATCAGGCAATAATTCCAACATAAGCCCTTCGAGGGAGACAGTTCTCTGCTGATTGGGGGCTTCCTGATCAGTACTGCCTCTCCTCAGGGCCTGGTTGTAGGAAGTCCAGGATCAATCTGTCTGAGAGCAGGTAAGGAGGTGCAGGGGTGTAAAACAGGGGAAAGATTTGTGGTGTTCGACCCTCCAGCCCCACCCCCCCAGCTATGGGCCTGTGCTCATGAGAAAACAGTAGGGTTCCTTCTCTTCACCTGAGGCAAAAGGAATGTTCATTCACAGCAGGGAGGAGCCCTTTCCACCTGACAATACTCTTCACTCTTTCTATTTCAATTAGGCTACAGTGGGCTCATATGACAGAATGGACTCTGAGGGAGAGACCTTTCCTCCTAGGGAACCACTGTTGCCAATCTCCAGGTCAAAGTTACAACTGCTCTCCAGATGAGAGAGATCAGCTCCCTTTGAGGGGGAGTGAGTGAATGCCTTCACTTGGATGGGTGGGAAGTCACAAGGCTGGGGGGAGCACTCGGACAGAGGCCTTTAGTGGTACCTTTCCACGTTGGTCAGAAATTCCTAAGCCCTCTGAGGGAGGCCTTTCCTCCTGGGAAACCCTGTTGCCAATCTCCAGGTGAGGGCTGTAGAAGCTTGACTGGGTGATTTTGAACCAGCCTAACCTGCTTCACAGGGTTGTTGTTGTTCAGATCAAAGGGGGGAGAGGAGAGGAGAATGATGTAAGCTGATGTAATGGCTGATGACTCCTCCCTATTAAACAGTCTGTCAGAGATAGACTGTTGGTCTGAAAGGTCTCAATACAGGCCACTGAGGCAGAACTCATTGGGCCCAGTGCTGACTATAGCTGCCAGTTCCAGGTTGGTGAGAAATTCCTGAAGACTCTGTGGTGGACTTTGAGGAGGCTATATGAGTTAGGGCTTCAGAGTGGGGTCTGCCGGACCCAGGTCCTTGCTGTGGAAGCTGACTGATTGATTTCAGACCAGTCACAGACTTCCAGCCTAACCTGCCTCACAGGGTTGTTGTTCAGGGGAGAGAATGATGTAAACTGCTTTGGTACCCCCCCCCCACCCACCCACCCACCCACTGTGAAGAATGACTAATTTTCCTATATAGAGACTGCAGGGAGGGCAAAGGTGATGGAAAGCTGAAGTTAGAGGCAAAGCTGGCACATGGGAGTAGGCCGGGTAGGCAGCAGCTTAGGGCACCGCCCTGCCTGGGGGCACCACTGCCGCTCCCCCATGAGCCTGGCCAGGGCTCTGGTCCTGCACACCTTTCAAGGTGTGTGGGAGGGGACTGCCGGCTCCCCTGCCTCGATCTGAGCAGAGAAAGGGGCTTGTGTCTCATGCGCCTTGCAAGGCACGCAGGATGTGACCGTCGGCTCCCCAGCCCCAATCAGCCTTCCTGCATTGCAAGAAGGCTGAGCAGAGGAAGGGGCTTGCTCGCGCGGGAGGCGACCACCAGCTCCCCCACCTGCCCTCTCCAATAAACCTTCCTGCAATGCAGGAAGCCTGAGCGGGGCACTGGGCTTGCGTCACGCGGGACACAACTGTCAGTTCCCCTCACCCCCCCACCCCAATCAGGAAGCCAGAGGGGGAGGGGGGCTGCTTGATGATGTCACTTTTGTGACATCATTGTGTCGCACACATGTTTGCGTGTGCGCAAATGATTTCTTTCTAAAAGAATATGGGGGGTTGGGGGCGCTCAGCTGGGGTCTGCCTCCAGCAGTAGAAAACCCAGCGCCAGCCCTGGTCAGAGGGGCAAATAAAGGGAAGGAGATAGGGTTGCCAACTCCAGTTTAGGAAATTTCTAACTCTTAACATCCTATACCATATGCTTTCAGAACTAACGCACACACACCTTGTCTGCAGCTGAACTCTCTTTCACTCATTCTCATAGGTGTCATGGGTGCTGGGGACCCTGCAGAGGAAGACGAGTCTGCCGAGGAAACTGTACCCCTGCCACCTGCACCAGTACCCCTGCCTCCTGCTGAAGAAGATCCCAGCCCCCCTGCCTCGGCCTCTCGGGTGGCTCGTGTGCGTGACCGCCTCCGTCAGGACCTCAGGGATCGGAGGAGGGCGGCACGCTCACAAGCAAGATGCTCCCTGAGTCCTGAGTTTTGAGAGGATTCTGGCCCTCCTAAGAGCAAGGATGCTTGAGTTGAAACAGTATCCTGGCTGCCTCCCAGAGCCAGCAATTAGCCCAAATGGGCAACAGCCAGCAGAGGGCTATATAGCTGTGGGCTTTGGGAGGAGGCTTTGTGGAAGCAACTAGTCATCTCCCTGACGTTCTAGCATCCACTCTGGCTTGACTTTGGTTCCTGACTCCCTGACTTAGGCTTTTGACTTCTGGACTCCCTGACCTCGGCTTCTGGACCTCAGACCTGCGATATTTGCACAGCGATTCGGATTTGGCACCTTGGACACTCCTGCTTGCTGGCTGCAGACCTCGGACTGCCTCTGGACTTTGCCTGACCCGGTCCCAGCCGTGACAATAGGGCTTCCTTGCTTGTATGTTGCCTGTGGATAAGAACATAAGAGAAGCCATGTTAGATCAGGCCAATTGCCCATCCAGTTTAACACTCTGTGTCACACAGTGGCAAAATTTTTTTTATATATATATATACACACACACACTGTTGCTAATAGCCACTGATGGACCTCTGCTCCATATTTTTATCTAAACCCCTCTTGAAGGTGGCTATGCTTGTGGCCGCCACCACCTCCTGTGGCAGTGAATTCCACATGTTAATTACCCTTTGGGTGAAGAAGTACCTCCTTTTATCCGTTCTAACCCGACTGCTCAGCAATTTTATTGAATGCCCACGAGTTCTTGTATTGTGAGAAAGGGAGAAAAGTACTTCTCTCTCTACTTTCTCCATCCCATGCATTATCTTGTAAACCTCTATCATGTCACCCTGCAGTCGACGTTTCTCCAAGCTAAAGAGTCCCAAGCGTTTCAACCTTTCTTCATAGGGAAAGTGCTCCAGCCCTTTAATCATTCTAGTTGCCCTTTTCTGGACTTTCTCCAATGATATAATATCCTTTTTGAGGTGCGGCGACCAGAACTGCACACAGTACTCCAAATGAAACCGCACCATCGATTTATACAGGGGCATTATGATACTGGCTGATTTGTTTTCAATTCCCTTCCTAATAATTCCCAGCATGGCGTTGGCCTTTTTTGTCCCCCCTGGGAGGGTAGATAAAGGTTTACTCTTGAACCCATGTACAATCTGAAATCTGAAAGGGTGAGTGTTAGAGCTATGAACAGAGTTGTTATATGCATACTCTGCAAAGGGCAGTAGTTCACACCAATTAGACTGTTGAAAATTGATACAGCACCGTAAATATTGTTCTAGCATGGCATGAGTACGTTCAGTTTGTCCATCTGTCCGGGGGTGGTAGCTAGAGCTAATTCCTTGCTCCATTTTGGTCAGCTGGCAGAATTTCCTCCAGAATTGAGCGCAGAATTGGGATCCCCAGTCGGATATTACCTTATCCAGGAAACTATGTAATTTCACCACTTGGTTAAAGAATAATTTGGTAAGCTTCTTAGCAGATGGGATTTTGGCGCAAGGGTAAAGTGAGTCTCCTTGGAAAACGTGTCCACCACTACTAATATCACGGTTTTCCCTCCACTTTCCAGTAAATTGGTTATAAAGTCCATCGAGACTATGGACCAAGGTCTGGTAGCCATCTCTAGAGATTGGAGCAACCCTGGGGGCTTCCCATCCCATTTCTTTGCCATTATGCAAGTAGGGCACGAAGTAACGTAGTCTGCAACGTCTTTTTTTCATTCCTGGCCACGAGAACGGCCTTTGCACTAAATGTATAGTTTTTATTAATCCAAAATGTTCCAAGAGCTTGATGTCATGGCACAGTTGCAAAATCTCTTTTTGCAGCAATTAGGGCATGTATAATTTTCCATTCCTGAATCCCAACCCATCCACATTTGTAACTACTGCTGTGGGTAGGTTAGCAGATCCTTCATCTTTAGTGGCTTGTTTGATTTTAGATTGTAAATCCTCAGAGACCATTCCCCATTTGGCTTGGCTATGAGATTTATTTAATTTTAATTTAATTTTATTGGATTTATATCCTGCCCTCCTCGCCGAAGCAGGCTCAGATTGAACCACCCCCCAGCTGCACTGGGGTGAACATAGAGTCCACAATTGGCTCCCGTTTATTCTTGTGCTGAGGCAACTGAGAAAGTGCATCTGCCAAGAAATTCTTTTCCCCTGGAATGTGCTTTAGGACAAATGCAAAGCATGAAAAGAATCCAGCCCAGTGCACTTGTTTGGGGGATAATTTCCTGCTAACACGTAATGCCTTCAGATTTTTATGGTCAGTCCATATTTCAAACAGCACCCTGGCACCCTCCAACCAGTGCCGCCAGGTTTCTAGGGCATGTTTTATAGCAAACGCCTCTTTGTTACATACTGACCACTGTCTTTCTGTCTCATTAAATTTATGTGAAATATAGGCACAAGGGAGCAGTCGGCCTTACTGATCTTGTTGCAAGCGGGCACAACCTATAGCGACATCCAATGCGTCGCATTGAACCCAGAATGGGTCGGGCCACCTGGGCAAAGTCTGAGATGAAGGTTCTGTAAAAGTTACAGAAACCAAAGAGTTGTTGTAGTTGTTTTTGAGTGCGAGGGGCCTGCCAATCAACCACAGCTTTGACCATGGCTGGGTCCATTGATAGCCCTTGGCCAGATACTCTATAACCCATGACATACAGTTGTTCCTTGTTGAACTTGTACTTGGATAATTTTACAAACAGTTTATTTTTATATAATGTCTAGCACTTCACACACCAATTTCATATGCGAGGAGAGGTCCTTGGAGTATATAAGACAATCATCAAGGTACACCAGGACCCCCTTGAACAAGTATTTACTAATACGTCATTAAGTTCATGAATACGTCCGGGGGCCCCTGTAATCCAAAAGGCATCATTTTGTATTCAAATTGGCCCATAGGTGTAATAAAGGCAGTTTTCCACTCATCTCCCTCATTGATGCAAACTGGACAATCAGTTTCATCCATGGTTATCTGGAGCTGTCCAACCTCTACTTGTCAAACACCCAGTCCCAAAATGGAAAATTCAAGATTTACCTTTACTTTCCAAGATCTGTAAGATCAAGAGATTGTTTTCCAACAGGAAGTCTGACTACTGCTACATATGAGAGGGCAGGCACACAACATCACCTCTCCAATGTTGATATACCAGCCAGTGGATGATTAAAAAAACCCTCCAGCCCTGGAAGTTGGGCAGCAGACCTTTCGGCACTGGAGAAGCAGGCAGTGGCGGCGACACTGGCAGCGGTGCTGACAGTGGTGCGGGAGGGGCGGGTGCAAGAGTAACTGTGGCTGAGGTGGTGGGGTGACTGCCCTCCTGGCAGAGCAGGTCTCACTGGCAACCCAGCCGGCGAGGTGGGGCCCACATCTGGAGCTCTCAGGAGCACCGGAGGGTGCAGTTGAAGCCCGTGCAGGAAGAAGTTGCTTATAAAGCAAATCTCATCTTGAATCTGCCCCACCACATCTTTCATCTCAAGGCGAATGCATTATAGATAGGCCACTCTCGCCCAGTTGCCATCTCCCCCCAGGGGTTCTGGCTCTTCCTCCTCATACTCCTCGGGGTCAGGAGGGTCGCCCTCTCCCAGCAGGTTCAGCCAATGGGCTTGGCGTTCTGGCCTTATCCCTGATCTCTGTGGCTGCCAAGCGCAGGGAGTAATGAATAGTCTGTCGTCTATCCTCTCCCCTGCCCCTTGTTCTTGCTTTCAGAGGGACACCATCTTTGGGACAGCCCCTAGATCTATGGGCCGACCGTCACTGGTCGCACCCTGTGATGGGAGGGCAGCTCCCATTGCTTCCTCAGAACCCAGTTCCTCACTCATGCCATGTGACGGGTCCAAGCCAAAGGAGGACACTGCCCAAGGGAGATTTGACTCTATGTCAGGACCCCCCTGGTACTCAGTAAATAGACTTCATATTCTTGTAAAGTTCCATTTATTATAGAATCCAGGTAAGTACACTCAGACAGGCATTCCGAGTCAAATCTGGGATCAATCAGAGGGACCAAGGGTAATATAGGGTTTAGGAAATGCGAAGCAAACCCTCCCCCTCCCACTTTCCCAGGCTGCTACTTTCCCAGAGATTTTGTCCAGAGGTTCCTGGCCCAAGGCTGCAAACTTAGATACATTTATTGTTATAACAAACATGCTAGACATAATATCCACAGATGTGCATTGCAATAAGCGATGAGAATGAGGGGACGGGAAAGGGGGCGGAAGAGATAATGGTACAACGGAATGTGCAGCGGTTCAAAACAGTTTGGAAGGTACTTACAGAATGATACAGTAAGATTTAACTCATTTATGGCAAGGTCCTTGACACCAGGCAAAGACTGACACTGAAATTGGGAGTGGCCATCCAAACATACTACTTCAAACTATTCTATACTATCAAAGTCTGTGAGAAGGAGCTGTACAAAAGCAGTCATCCTGTTACTCAGGTAACATTGGAAGGACTCATGACTTACTTGTTATGAGCAGCAGTTGAAATTATGCACACTATCATAATAAACTTTCTAGATACAGATCAGTTTGTGGTATGAAATTGACAGGAGAAGTCCCTATTAATAAAACAAAGATACTGCCACCAGGAGGAACTGTACATAGCATCCTCTGTATTTAAAGAAAAGACTACTCAGACATACAAGTTTGGGCAAATATGTGAGTGCTTATGGGTGGATAACTGGCACACTCATCAAAAGGCTAGCCATTAGAATATGAGGGGGTGTCTTGTAGCTCAAAGTCGATAACATTTGTGTGAAATCTTCTACTAATTTCATGCGCAGTCATTACAGTGTGCTAGGCAAATGCATGTCCCCAAGGACTTGGAGACTTCTTAAGTTGAATGGGCACACTCACGCAAATCTGTGGCACTGGAGTTTATTGACATTTTCTTTGATTTTGTGTGGCTTTTGTCTGTAACATTTACTTTGTCAATTACATTCCTCTTGGTATTCATAGTCAATTCTGGCTCTGTGTGACTCTAATTGTATTTTCCTAAATTAAAGAGGCATTATAAAGTTGTTACCCTTTGATTTGGTAGCTTTAATTTCATTTTTTTTTAATCTTTGGAGCACACTAGATTATGAATTAGCATAATAAAACAGTAGAATTTAGTAATTGCATTGGATAGTCCATAAAAGAAGTGGCTGAAGTTTTCATGCTAAAGAATTGTATTGAAAAACATTAAAATAGTCCAAATCATGTTTTTCTTAGCCACACTGCTTCTTTCCCCCAACCTCTTACTATCCCAGTTGCCATGGCTTCTTTTTAACTCTGAACAGCCTTCTATAATCCTTGTTATGTCATTTCTCCTTTGATGATCACCTCATTACAGTTCTGCTGGGCCAAAACATTCTAGTTAAGTCCAGCTACATTCATTTCCCAGCAGTGGGAAAGATTTGGAGATCCACTAGTAGATAATCATGGCTAGATGGACCAACGGTCAAATTCAGTGTAAGACCTCATCTTTCCCTACCAGGGTATATTTTTTATGAAGTCAGTACAGTGCTGGAAGTTTGGGTAATTCTTCATATGTTAACACTGAAGTGTGCCCACTTTCACATAAGAGCAACCCTGTCCAATTAACAGAGCTGCCTTTTTGCATATCAGGGTTCTACTCTCAAAACCAAATAGCTGCCAGGTAGGATGAATGATACAGCTGGTACAGAGAGGTCTGTATTAAAAGTTGGAGAATGGGAGAAGGGATAGAAATTTAAATGTCTCCTGCAATTTGGGACATATGGGAAACAGAGCATTCCTTCAGCTGATTCAAAAGATGATTTTAACCACATTGTATTCTAGGCAGCATGTGCTTTCCATTTGTATTCACTATAGCTGGTCCATGAAACTACTGAAAATAATTTAGGTAATTGGCATACCACAGGGGCACTTACCAGGTTTGCTGCCCTATTTTTGGATGGTTCATTATCACCATTCTAATTGATGACAGGCTTCTTATTTTCTCACTGCCAGACAATGCAGGAAGGAATATTAAAGTGACCGGGCTCTTTTAGCCATCTAGCACCCACACTGTTAATACACAAGAACTGATTAGAATGATAAAGAAGGGTGTCAACAGAAAATGTTCTTCAAGACTATTTTCCTAAGAAATTTCAATCTCTTTAATTTTTATCATTTATCTACCCTGATTCTGTTGATCAGCTTACCAGCTGCAAGAAGTAACATTCAAAATGTGTAAACCATTCTTCATATTTCCTGTGGTGACAAAGTTCATAGACAAGAACTGAATGGATGGTGCCATCCACTCTACCATTACAATAACCAAGCAGTCACACATGTGAAGGCCAGCAATATTGTTAAAAACCCTCAAAACAAATTGAAACGTGTGATACTGAATTTACAGTGGAATTTGACAATTGATTTTCCAAGACTAGATTAAGAAAGCTAGTTTTGTCCTTATCTAGAGTTCGCCCTTATGATAGATACTTATAAATCAAGTTAGGAGTGGGACATAAAGTACACAAATGTAATTTTTTTCTTTGCAGACACTTTCAGTATTCAGACACTGAATACTCAGATCTCACATAATAACCCAGCCTATATGGATAAACACTGATAAATTGAGCTCTGCAACTCCTAAATGAGGAGTATCTAGGAAACAGATAGAGAGAAGACGAGTATGCTGAAAGTGTTAGCAAAATTGCTGTGGATCTCCTCTTAGATGACGGGGAATTAACAGAGGAGATCCTGGCAGAGAGTAGGAGAGATCTTTTACCAATTTATGGAGATGTAGTTTTCAGAATAAAACTCCAACAGTAAAATTGTTTTAAAATAAAATGTTTACTTAGAAAATATATAAAAATACAATCACACATAAACAATCAAACACATACAAACAAAACTAGGAAAAATAGTAATGAGAAATAGGGATATTTAGGAATATGGCAGAGGGGGGTGATACTACCTAGTCCATGGATCATTGAAGCAGAAGGCATGGTGGAGAGTGGTCCAAACAGAGTTTGGGGGTGTGGAGGCCTTGAAATACTAAATCTTACACTATATTATGAGGCTTCCAAACTAGCCTCTCTGCTTAGGTTCCTAACCTCCCCCAATTTAGCAGGGCCCAACTAGAATAACAAGATATCCTACCTTTAAATCTATTTGATTATCCCTGTGCCAAAGGAGGTCAAACTAAAAGCGACAAGTGAGCGGGCCTTCTCGATTACAGCACCCCACTGGTGGAACCAGCTACCAGAAGAGGTGCAGGCCCTGCGGAGCCTTAATCAGTTCCGTTGGGTCTGCAAGACCGTCCTCTTCCAACTGGCCTTTTAAGGTGGAACCATTGTATCATCGCCATGAAAACTATGTTATATGCATATACCAAGACTGTAGCACCATATCATATTGTGATTTTAAATTATTAGTTTAAATACTGTTTTAAATGTAATTGTACTTTTAAATGCTATGAATTTAATTGTTGCATTAACATAATGGTATATTTATGCTATGTAAGCTGCCCTGAGCCTGCTTCAGCGGGGAGGGTGGAATATAAATTAAAAATTATTATTATTATTATTATTAATAATAATAATAGTAATAATAATATGTATGGAACTCAAATGCTAAGAAACCCCAAACTAAAGCTATTCTCACAAAAACCTATTTACATGCAGCTATCAAGATTTTGCATAAATATAGACTATCCCAAACCTATCCACTCATATATGAATCAAGAATGGTCGCCCAAAGAAAAAGTCTGCAACAGAAACTTCCTCACCAAAGACTGGAAAAAAAATATGGTCCTCCCCATCTTACACCTCTGAAATCATACCTATCAGACTACAATCTTATAAACTGATAATGCGGTGATACCTACCTTCAAAGGTGCTTCGCCACATAAATAGCGACATAAGCCTAAAATGTATAAAAAAATGTGGCACAATCGGAGACTACTTTCATTGTTGGTGGACCTGCATATATATACAGAACTGAAGATCCTGTGAATTTAGGGGGAGGTATTTGTGTGTTTCCTGCATTGCGCAGGGGGTTGGACTAGATGACTCTGCAGGTCCCTTCCAATTCTATTATTCTGGAAACTTATCATACAACATATTTCACTTATTACAAACACATACCTAACTTTGGAACCTGAAGTGCTTCACCTCGGTAAATGGGTGGATCCTGGAAAAGATAAAACAAACTTTGAAAGAATACATATGTCAGCTGCCCGCACTATACTTGCAGCGCACTGGATAGATAAAAATCCCCCATCTCTCCTAGCATGGCAACAAAGACTCTGGGAATATTTTATAATGACTAAGATTTCTGTTCAGTCCCAGATTCCTTTGACCGAAAATTATGAAACCCTTTTTATTGCTGTATGGTATCCAGTAATAAGTTAACTATCTGAACAATATGTCCTACCACGCATAATGTTTTATAGTAAGATGTTATACTTTTAAAATGGAAATGTTCATACTGTTTTAGTTTTCTGTGAATTTTATCTTTAACATGAAAAATAATAAATTTTTGAGAAAATTAAAACAAAAAGAGTTTGGGAGTGCAAGTCTGTGGTAGGGTAAGACAAGACACACTGAACTTGCCATGTGCTGGCCTTGATATAACCAGATTTGTGCCTTCAGGTAATGAGGTCATGTGGTGTGTGACCATTAGGTCAGGTGATTTGTGACACTGCAGTGATGGCAGTACATGTGACTCCTATGTCACCAAAAGGGGCGGATAGGGGGAGGCTCCCAGAAGCTTGATAGGATTAGTGAGTAATGATGGGTTTACTTAGTGTAAACCAGCTTAAACAAAAAAACACAGATGGGGAATTAGGAGCTAAATTGCTATCTCATTGTAACACCAGAGCAATGGGGACTATCTGCATGACAAGATTATGTCCTGGCAGTGATGTTCTTTCTAGGCTCCTTCTTTGTGGCCAGTGATCTTCTCAACAGCTGACAGGAACAAACCTTTGTTATATGCAGGCATTGTAGCAAGCTCTTTTGTCCAACTGCTGGCTACTTCATCTGCATCTGTACTGACACACCTGAAGAATGTGACTCTTCTGCTTTACTATGGTGTGTCTAGATTGTTATCTATTTCCACAACGGTTAAGGGGTCAAATAAGGAAAACATGGAATTTGATGGAAGCCAATATTTTTCATTGTTTACAAAAATATTTTAACGCAAAGTTAATTATGGGAGGGGATTTGAATGTAAGGTTGGGGGCAAATGATGAGATCCTGTTTGACAAGTTTGAGATAGATCCAACAGGAGGGGAAGATATGAATGGGATAAATGATCGCTGTTCACTGGATTCAGTTGTGAATTATGCAGGGCTATGTTTAGTCCAGCTGATCCACAAACTGAATCTTAAGGTCCTAAATGGAGTAATTCAGGGAGATCATCCTGGGCAATACACCTTCTGGTCTGGTAGCAGACATTCTACTATTGACTACCTGATAATCACCAATGATATGCTTGCAAGGTTAAAGTGCCTTCATATTGAAGAGAGAGCTGAGAGTGACCATCTGCCTCTCAATTTAAGTTGGGATGTAGGGTCGGTCCCCCTACATAATGCCCACGGTACCTTCCTAGAAACAGAAAATATACCAGGTAGGCGGAAAATCAACTGGTGTTCCAAGCTGAATGAATGACTCTCCTGCTTTACCTTTATGGTGGCTGAACAAGATGGATCCAGGGTCCCCTTCATCATGGCTTCTGCTGGAAGCTGTTCTTAAGAGGCTGTCTTCCTTGGACAGAAGTGCAGTTGTATTCTGCATGGCTTGGTGGCTTCTTGGGGAAGCCTGATCTGGAATTCTTCTATGCATGGGGGATGCCCAGTCACAGCAATGGCATGAACAAGCAGGGAGGCCTCTTAGCTTGGCTGGAGTGCTTGCTGCTTGGCCCCACACAAAGTAAAATGTCCAGTTTGGGTTGGTGCTCAGGTAAATGACTGAACTCAAGTAAAGCTGATAGTCCAATACAGCATGATGCATATGCTTATTAAGAAACACGGTTCATAGTAACAGAGTCCAGGGAGTCTGGCACCAGGGCCAGGATGAACACGGTCCATTTAAAGACGGAGGAGGAGGGCTTATGCTTACAAAAGGTAGAATTTTTATTAGAAGACAGCATTTATATATGAGTGATTTGTGACTGTACTAATTGTCTATTTAAACAATTGACTTCTCAGTGGAGCAACAGAGCAAAGTTAGAGCCCAGTGATACCTTTAAGACCAAAAAAGTTTCATTCAAGGTGTGAGCTTTCATATGCAAGCACACTTCATTGAACTATGAAATTGAAATAGGAAAAGCAGCCATATAGAGAGAGAGTGAGTAGCATGCAAAATTGTGAAGCTAATAAGAATAACAAGCCTAGTTCAAATTAGAGAGTTTAGTGGCACTTTTAAGACCAAAAAAGTTTTTATTCAAGATGTGAGCTTTTATGTGCAACTACACTTCATAGGACAATTACACAGCAAGGTTAGGGAGAAGGGTAGAAAACTTAATTGGACTGGATGAGAATTGCATGTGTGAAAACCCAATTGAGCCCTGCTGCATGATTAGGATGGGATATAGTGAAGCAGTGGACAAACAGCCACAAATGGATTAACAAACAGTCAAACTAATCATTGAAAAATCATATTCATGATGGGTGGACAGAACACGAGCCAAACTAGTGAGAGTTATAGATATTCAATTCTGCTGTCAATACAATGTCAAATATGGTTTAGGGGCTCAATCTAGCAGCTCAGTGTTTTGTTTTTCAAAACCATCAGGGCATGCTTAGGAAACAAGAAGAGTGGGATGACATCTTTCTGTGTTGTAAACTGTCTTGGGTGACTAATTGCTGTGAAGGATGCATGACTACACGATTCTTTGGATATTAATGACATCTTCCTCAATGCATAAAAGAAATGGAGGAAAAGAACAATGCTCTTTAAATCTCCAAATGTTTGGCATCATTAAAATTGCCATATAAAAATCTTTGCTAATGATCTGGCATGCCACACATGAGTACTTATTATGCTTCTCAGAAAAAGTATTTTGTGTACTGGTCTGTGGAGTTATGATTGTTAGCCACTTTGAGGGGTCCCTTGGGGTTGGAAAGGGGGATGAAAATATTTTAATAACATAAAGTAACTTTGGAGAAACTCTACTTTATAAAGGAGTAGCGGTAGGGAATATTGTTGCAATATCTGCATCACAATCCTTTCATTCCACTGAAACTGACTCAGGTAAGCATATCTTAATTAGAGAAGAACTTGGCAGCCAAAAACTTGGCAGTCTTGAGAACTGTTTTTTTCTTAAACCATCCAGAGCTTTTCCTTTTGAGTTTTTTCTCTGAGGTTTTCACACAATTGAACTCTCAAACAGCCAAGGTCTGTTTCTACTTAATCCTGCTCACCTTTCTCAGCCAAGTACACAGATTGCCTTTAATGTGCATTGAGGAGGGCTGCCTCATGGTGAGGGATCTGTGTGTTCCCCCTTCTTTTCCTTGTTAAATGAAATGTTTCAATAAAGGAAGAAGAAAAAAATTGCTTTATCCCGTTCTCTCAGTTTTCTTTCTTGTCTAGTCAGAGTGGACATATGAATAAAGTGATTTCAAAATTACATTTCCTTGACAACCATCAATTTGGAGCATCAGAACTACTGCAGAGTGTCTTTTGTGAACTTTCAGTCAAACAACACTGACTCAAGTGTTCCAAAAGATCTTTGCATAATAGCCAAGTCTTTGGAACCTTCATCCACCTTTTGAAGCCAAACTCTGATCTCTTTATGAGCCATTCATTACCCCTAATTCCCTATTGTTCCTACAGATTGCCCTGTTTTGTCAAACATAAACACTCTCCAGTATATGGCCAACAATCCATGTCTTAACACAGGTGATGAGCCACACAGTTATGCCCCCCACCCCTCGGGAAGTTTGCAATGCTATGCTTGGTTAGGTTAGAATTAAACTACTAGTTTAAGTTAAGTTCACAACTACCATTGGAGGCATAATGAGACAGATGGCAAATTTTATCAGGCAATGATTTGGCTTCTGGGCAGAAACGCATTTCCATTCCTGCTTTAAGAAAACCTTGAAAGGAATAAATCTCTCCCCTCCTTCTGGCCTCTCCTGCTGTGCCTTCTGCTCCCTAATGCTGTATTCAGCAATGAGCCGCAGGCTTGCAGGCCAGAGACCACCCCAGTAATTCCAAACTGATCTGAACCGCTCTTCCCTGAACCTGTCAGCTGTAATTGGTGTAGGGAAAGGGGGAGGCCTAAGCAAGGGCTGCATTTAACACTTTTCTAAATCAGGCTTGAAAGAATAGAAAGGATGTAATGAGATAGGAAAGTATCAGAGGAAATGTTAGCTTTATTCATTAAAATGAAATTTTCTGGCTTAACTTTTTCTCCCATATCACAGGCTCCTGCTAAAATGTCACTGAAATCTGCAAGCGTGGCCATGAGCTTATACCTGATTTTCTATACCAAGGCCTATAGAAACATCACATTGGTGGGTGCATTGTTATGAGTGTGTCCGTGTCAGATCTTTTGCCTAGGAACCTTGCATTAGAAGCAAATTCATTGACATCTACGAGATCCAAATATTAACAATCTATTTTAATTTTTCACTTTTGTTGTAGAATTTGGATGGTTCTTCAGCAAGGTATTTCTAACTTTTTTTGTGGTGGGAGGGGTGGCAGAATTCAAAATCTAGGATTTGTTTTTGAGACTTCTCACAGCAATAAACTAGGAGCCTATTCCGAAAAGGTTTGTTGCATGAATGGAACTGGGTTGGATCCAACAAGCCCCTTCTGCTAAGCAAGAATCCTTTCTCAGGTAGAGCAAACTTCCTCTATCAACATAATTCTCCTATGTACTTTTAATTTTTTATTTATGTTACTTATAGTTTGCCTATCTCACTGAGACTCAAGGCAGATTGCACAGTGTCAATCAATACCATCAACAGGATGAAACATCTTAAAAGCAATGTAATAGGATTTGGATTACAGAATGAGCTGAAACAAAGCATAAATATTAACGTGCCATGTCAAATGATGCAGAAATTACATAGTAGGATGATAACATATAACAACAGACCATATGTAATATACATGATGGTCTAGTCCACATTTCCTTTTTCTCTTATTTAAAGCATTTTTCTGAACCATTCTGTTATACTTATAGTATAGCCCTGTGTAAGAGTGCTTCAAAGCCAGTGGGTGGAAGATGCTTCAAACAAGCTTAAATGTTTAGATGTTCCGTGTTCTAGCTGTGATAGGTAGAATAGCTTCTATTTGGTTAGCTCCAACAATGAGAAAGGTATACAGATGGTAAGTAATATGGGCAATCATATTTTGTGTTTGACACAGACTCCAGTATAATCAAAAGGCACATGTTCCACTTTTCCAAGTAGGAAGAATTTAGCAACTATATCGTAGAATGTTGAGAAGTGGCCCAATGGTAATAAACATTTGTTAAGTACTTTTCCTACACAGTAAAATTACTTTTTATGTTGATTCATTAATACTTACAAGAAATATTCAAGGACATGTTTGGAAGTGACTCAGCTGTTCTGGGGAAAGGAGCTGAGACAGAACTGATGGTGAGGTGAGTGTTAACTTTGTCTTTCCTAAACTGCTGGGGAGCATTAACTGAGGTTGCTATGTGAGAGAACTATGTGATGGTTGCTGTTTGAGTCCTTGGTGCCTGCTGGAAAGGGGTTTCTGATTGGTTCTTTGGGGTTTTTTTGTCTGGTTTGTTGCTGAGACAGAAGAGCTCCCCCTCACTGCCAATCTTTAACAGTGGTTGGATGAACACTTGTCAGGGATGCTCTAGGCTGATCCTGCATTGAGCAGGGAGTTGGACTAGGTGGCCTGCATGGCCCCTTCCAAATTCTATGATTCTATGAAATCCAGAATGTAGCTATCTTGCTGAAACCCAGCAGATGCATTGTAGTCAGATTTACTGAATTCCAGTCTGTCTGTCTGTCTATCATCTATCTATCACTGATTCTGACTGTCTGTCTGTCAATTATCTATCTATCTATCTATCTATCTATCTATCTATCTATCTATCTATCTATCTATCTATCTATCTATCTATCTATCTATCTATCATATTTATGCTGTATAAGAACATAAGAGAAGCTATGTTGAATCAGGCCAATGGCCCATCCAGTCCAACACTCTGTGTCACAGAGTGGCCAAAAAACCCAGGTGCCATCAGGAGGTCCATCAGTGTTTCCCTTAATGGGGACCGTATGTACTCATCATTCTTCCCTCCTCCATTTTATATTATCCACAACCATGTGAGGCTTTGAGACAGTGAATAAGCCAAGGCCACACAGTCAGCTTCCTAGGTCCTAGTTTGACACAAACTACTACATCATGCTAGCTCTACAGACCCCAGTTTCAGTTTCATGATGGAAGAAAGGCTGAATATAAATGCAATAAATAAATAAACATTGCAAATGTGTACAGAGAAGCACTGAGCCTAAATTACACTGCAATCCTAAAGAGAAGTGCACCCTTCTGAGTCAATGGGCTTAGCAGGGTTTAACTCTGATTAGGTTTGTAACTCTGTTTGGTCTAAAAGAGACCACGGCCACTTAATGAGTTTGTGACCACAGTGAGATGTGCACTGAACAGTGCTTGTTAAATAGCTCTTTCTATTAACTACTACAGTAGGTCCTAACAAGCTGCTGCCAAACTATTTTGTCTGGAGATGTGCAAATGGCCAATTATTCTATTCATTTATTATACATTATGAATAGGAAATTAATCAAATGATATATCCTGCACTATTAATATTCAGTGCTTGAGAGTGCAGGCAGAGAAATGGCCACAGGAAGTCTGATCATTCCTTGCTATGTATTTTTAATAAACTTTAAATTAAAAGAAAAATAGAGTTTAAGTTAAAGATTATTATGTAACCTTCTGCTCTAAGTGACCATTTCCAGAAACCCTCAAGCATTTCTGAACAGAAAAGCACTGCCATTAAGTGACCCTTTTCTCGCACAATTATTGACTTACCATAAATGATTCTAGAAGTGATCAGTCTTGAAGAATGGAGAAAATACCTCAGAGTCCATTTTGCAACAACATATTGCTGTGTGGTTTTAAATTTTGGTATGTAAACACAAAATGACTAGATACAATAAGCTTAGTCTTTTTATTTTGCCCCTGACTAGGGCAACTGAAAGGCAATCATTCTTTTAAAAACTTCTATTCAACCGACCAACTGTTTATTAAATGAAAATAGATACTGCGAAGCGTGAGTGCAAGGGTGCTCATGTATGAAAATCTTTTCCACCTCTTGCTTCCCCCAGTAAGTTTCCTGAGACTTCTCAACGACTGAAGCTCTGAGTCACAGGAGCTTCGATTGTCCTGCTGGAAGTCTGCTGTGAGAAAGGGAATAGGGGGAAATTCCCCTTTGCTTTTCTTCCAGTGCTAAGCTGATGCTACTTTATTCCTCTCTCTTCTCGTCTCTCCCCCCATGCTTCATGCCTTATGGAATTTTGTACATATGGCTCCTGTACTTGTGAGTTCTTATTAGAAATGTCAGGCAGCTGCAGGGAAAAGGTGGGTAGAATGATCTGCAAAATCAAGTGCATATTGCTCTCAGTGTCTGAGATCAAGCCCTATGAATCCAAAAGCAACAATGGAGTAATAAAGCCCCATACAGCCTGCTGTGATTTCTCTCTGTTTTAGAAAAATGGTGAAACCCTCCCGTGAATATGTTATACATGTAATACACCTAGCTTGACAAATCAGACTTTGTGTGCACCTGCATAGCTGGATGCATGCTTTAAATGATCAACGTTGGATACATTGTATAGCCTCCTTTTTGCAGTTAGTAGCATTTTTTTAATCACAAGAAACTATTACAAGATTAACTTGATTCATGGGCAGACAGACTCTGAAGGCATCCAGAGACATCTAAGTTGTAGGTATCAACTAAAAAGATGTCAAATGCCCCCCCCCTTTTCCAAGCCAGCCAATGGGGCAGTGGGGGCTTCAAGAGCCGCACAATATGTGTGAAAGAGTCACATGTGGCTCCTGAGCTGCAGTTTGACCTCCCCTGGGCTAGGCTGAGCTGGAAGAAAGCCTTTTTTTTGCACTGCATTAGCTTGCTTCTCCAGCAATAATGTTGGATCCAGTATTAACCTCAAGGCTCTTAACTGACTCAGCAAGAGTCAGCTGAACTCCAACAAAAGTGTGCAGCACAATGTCCTTCTCCTCACTAACCTTAAAAGTTTTAAATAAATACTAAGAAGTGAATGTGACTCCTAAAGAAGTCTAGTACCATGAATGTAAGAGTATACTGGGACATTTTGTACGACACAACTAATGGCAGTTCTTGCTTATAAAAAGCTATTTTCTTCACCTTTCCAAGTACCACTACCATATATATTTTCCCCTTTACTCCCAATCCCCACTACATGAAAAATATTTGAAAGCTTTTCTTAAAATGATGTATTCAGTACTAATATGATAGATCCTTGTAGAAATAATTCTGCCCAGGTGCTGAGTATTTATCAGCTGCGTTGCTGATCTGCCGTGTGATAGGGCTATTTCCAGGGCATAATTCTCCCTTCTTTCTCTGCAAATCACATTTTTGGCACCTCCACTGATGTAATTGATCCAGAGATTGCTTTGATATGAGCTTTTTTTGTTGTGTTAATGCGACCACTCTTCCTCTTTGCTTTGACCTTGTTTTTTCTTTTTTCTTTTTTTGGTAAGGCTGTTTGGACTGAGCAAGGAGCAATCACTTGCTGGCAATATTCTTTTAATTTGTGCAGCGTTTTAGCTGTTGATTTGCCCTTCCTTTTAAGTGCTGAGGTTTTGGATTTCTCCAAAGTTCTGTGAAATGTGACAGTGAGCAGTCTTCCCCCCACCTCTTTTTCAATACTGCACCTGGCCTTTATGTACTTAACTTATGGTTTTCATTTGGATTGCCTGAGCTATTCGCTGTGCTTACTTTTCCTTGTCTGTGTGAACCTGCAGCATTTGTGAGGATTTTTTTAGAATATGGTAGAACTTCATGTGGCCCGCTTGGAACCTATAACTTTATTTGATTTTCACTATGCACTGATCTATTCTGACATCCCATTCATTTTTATTTCACTGAAGTGTTTTGAACGAGCAAGATAATGACAGGTCTTTTTTTGTATAACTCAGGGTGAAAAAAAAAAGTTCTCTATAAATTGATACCCAGCAAGAGACCAGGAATTTTGTATTCACCACAAAATGAACACCTCATCCAACAAAACAAAAGAAAAACCTTAAAAGGGAGATACAGCCTTAAGATTGTTGTATTGGATATGTACATCTGGGGTGACTTTAAAGCAGGGACATCAATAGGACAGTGTGTACATTATTCTTCCATTGCAACATCACCTCTTTCAATAACCCCATCATCACCTCAAAGTTTTTTCCTCTTGACCTAATATTTCTCAATATCATATGACTATTTCCATTTGCACAAGCTGAATTTCTTATTTTTTTTCTATCACAACTCTAACAGCCTCAAATACAATCTCCTCTACTTTCAAAGGTTCCCTTGATGTGCAAAGTTCACCTTCTTTCATGAACCAAATTGAAAATGTCCAGGTTCTGTGTGCTTCTTTAGTTTGGGCTAGACACAGTATGAGACCCTTGTGGAGGCCGCTGGAGTCCATTAATATAAATTATATCAATACAATAATGCAGCTACAATAATACCTGGTGTTCTGCTGGCATATATTAAGCCTATTATGTGATGTCCCTTATGCAACCAAATTATTTAGCAGTTGCCACCTCATTGCTCTGAGTGCAATGCTGGGACAGCAAGAAAAATTTCAGTGGAGTTTAATCTGATTTTTTAGATACTAAACTTGTATCACACAATATATGTCAACAAGAGCTAACATATAAACTTTGCTCCTATTAATGAGTTTTGTGTGTTCCTGTTGGTTGCTAGACAGTTTCTGCTGTAGAGCACTCTTCCTCTCCTGCTAGAATGTCCATTTGCACAAGATCAGTGGTTTTCAATAGTACAAATGTGGCAGATATTCCTTAGGTAGACAGGGTGTCTGTTGGGGTGGGGAAGAGAAGATTGTGACCACTCTGAGATTCAGAGTATAGGGTGGGATATAAATCCAATATCATCATCATCTTCTTGCCCCCCCCCCCATTTGGAATAAAGAGGCTGACACAGTATGTTGGATAAACCGGGCCACTTTATTAAAGATAACTTAATCAACTAGAATGGCAAGGGGTATAGGCCTAACAGGACAAGCACTGGGGTCAACCACAGGACCCCACCTTGTCCTTAGAGGGTGAGCCACCCTGCCCCCAGCACGAGCCCAATATTCTGGCTGGTGCTGAGCGGCCAGGCCCAAACTCCACCTCCACCTCGGCCAGTATCAATCCCTCTGGAAAGATCTGCCCTGGTGAGGCTTTGCCGTGATCTGCACTCCCCACATTAAGCCGTACAACCCATCTGCAGTTCATACAGACCACCTGCACCTGCTGGTCAGGGCCATAGGTGCTCCCCTGAACAAACACTGTAGCCCATACCTCATCCTGCCCAGCGACCAAACTAATAACTCTTCCCCAACGTCCTAATACTATCAGGCGGTACAAGGTAGGTGAAAAACAAATTCACATGGGCCAATTCTGTGAAAGTGAAAAAAATCCTACCTGGCCCCTAATAAGGCAACCGGTGATGACCTGTACTGCCACAGGGTGGGCAGGTCGAGAGCCGAAGAACAAGTGCGCGGGTTTGGGCAGGGCTGGGGCCTTTATAGCCCTGACACCACGCCCAACAAAACATCCCCGGATGCCGGAGATGATGGGGGCCATCCTTCCCTTCTTCTGAGATGGCAACAGTGGCTCCCAGCTTCTAGCTGGCAAACTGATCTGCACTCCCCGCATTGAGCCGTACAGCCCATCTGCAGTTCATACAGACTACCTGCACCTGCTGGTGCAGGGCAATAGGCGCTCCCCTGAACAAACACTGTAGCCCATACCTCATCCTGCCACCACCAATGCCAAGCCTCTGCTTAGGCATTAGCGCCCACCGGACGGCCCAGAGCTGACCGCAACCCCAGCCTAATCTCTTCCAAAAAGGCCCGGTTACCCAATTCAGATAAATGCATCCCATCCGGTCTATTCAAGGTGGCATCCTCGACTCGTATGGCCGGATGGGGGAGAAATATCCCTAAACCCCCCATGACTTTCTGCAAGGCCCTATTGGGCTTGAGCCTGGCGTGTTCTATCCCAGCAGGGGACAAAGCATACTGCCAGACCCTGCGTAGCAGAATTGCTGACCACACTAACAGAACTCCTGGCCATCTCTGATTAATGACCCACATATCATCCCACGCCTGCAACGAAAGGGCCTTCCCCTTCATAAACCCAAGGTCATTACCACCAAGGTGGATGACCAAAATTTGTGGAGGAGGTGCACTCCTCCCATGGAACAACAGTGGCATGATCCCTGACCAATGCAGGCCGCGGCAACCGAACCACTCCACAGTTGCCCACTCACTGAGACCCAGGTTGGTGCCAACTGGCGATCTCCTGGTTTGGTGGGCAGCCCAAAAAAAATCATACTGTGCCAACAGATGAGGATTCGACGTCTCTCCCTACGAGCCACAGCACCTGAAAAACAAAAGAGTCACAACCCAGAAAATACATGCCAACCGGCAACATAACTACTACCTGCCCACCCCCCCATGATCTCACTGAAAGGCCAACGGGTGCACATATGACTTGTAGGCAGACAACCGCCAATGGCCCAACCACTGTATGGTCAGAGGGGTGTAGCCCATAGCTGCCGCGGTGGATGCGGCACCAATTTGAAACGAATGTGTAGCGAATTTAACCCCCCCCCAACCCCAACTTCGCCAGTGCCTTACCGGTCACTGGCCAAAATTGGTATTTACTTAGGGGGGAACCCCCACTATGGCGAAACAAGGGGCCATCGCCCTCTCCCCTGAGCGATACATACCGTTCCAATGCAGTGACGAGGCACAGCTCCGGTGAAACACACCGCCCAATTGTAATTACTGTGCCTCTCTGATGCTGGTCTGTCTTGGACTGCCTTACTGTCACCCGAGCTTGCCCCCCTTCAAATTTGACGTCCTTAGCCTGAAGCGCCCGTTCAAAGGTATCCTTTTTCGACTGCACCACCAACTCACTGATCTGCAGGGCGCTGAAAAAGGCTACCAAAGAGGCCTCAGGAAAAACGTGCGGCCTCGAAGGAAGATAAACATATGTCAGGCCAAACCCTGTAAAGTCCCTTCAACACTGAAGGAGATATGGGCTGCCGGGCATCCACCCACAGCCTGCGTTCCCTTGCCCAACCTTCCAGCATCTTCCTAACTCTGAAGTCACCAGTACCCTCAGCAAGGCCTTGTGATTTACTTATAAATGACAGTGCAGCCAATTGTCCCTTAGTTGACTTGAGCCTCAACCCTCTGCCCTTCTGATGAATGCAGAATTGCAATATGTGAGCCACCGGGACCGGCCAGTTATCTGGAAGCCCTGCCAGGTTCCTAAAACCCCAGAATTGCGCCACCGCCCTATCATAAGCTTTCTGAGTGCTCAGTTCCAAAGCTAATCGAATTGCCCTACCGGCTTCAACTTCCCAAGCTGCCAAAGGTCCAGTGGCTGCAGCCCTTTTCCAATATTGTGACATAGTGCACCGTGCTTAGCTATGCTCCATTTCATATTTTGGCAACTAGGAATATAGAGATGAACCTTCCACCCACAACTACCTCACAGTTCTTCCTTTACTTCAGAGAAAATGAAGTTTGTGTGTTTTATGCCTGTATTGGGCACAATGTCTTTTGGACAGTAGCTTCCTATTGTCCGTGCAGAGAAAAATCTTCCTGCATAAGCAGCTTGGTTATTCTCTCTTACTTTTATTGCTTTGTTTTAATGCACTTTTGAGATCAATGCAAATTAGAAAAACTAGGTAAAATGTTTTAAAATTATAAAGAACTTACAAGCAAAATGTACAGCACAGGTCATATTCTTAGCAATACCCAGTGATAAGATAAACCAGCTTTTATAGATTCGAGTCTGAGATATTTTCAAGTCTTTAATGCAGATATATTGTGGCAGATAATTTCATTTCAAGAGGCCCATGTGGAGAATCAGCACTTGTCTTCTTCATGAAACTTCATTATTTCTGTATATTATACTAATTGCTTGCAAATTGTCTAGAAATACCCAGAGAGAGTGTTCAAATCTTTATTGTGTATTGCATAATGAGGTTAGTTTCTGTGTACTTTTTAAGTCAATTTGGGCCCATTTGTTCCATAGAGTATACCAATGATAAAACTTGTATTTTGCCATGTTGTTGTTATGCTTACTGAATGACAAAAATGTTACTAAGGCTTTCCAGAAGATGCATATGCTGATCAATGTTGTAAATTACAAGATTTTTTTTTAATAAGGAACAATAAAAAGTTATGTTTATATCTTCAGCGCTCAGCTTCTCTTCTGTTTTCATCTCAGGCTATAAAACAGTATTAAGAATTTGATTTACTTTTCACTGTAGCATTCACTTATACTGTATACCTGTATATATTTCTGTATACCTTCTGTGATACCTCCCCTTCAGCCAATGTGGACTTTTCTAAAAGAACATATTTAACATCAGGACCTAAAAACTTTTGACTCACAAAGGTGAAAGCAGTTCTCCCACAATGTACTCTGGCCAGCCCACTGCCTAGGCACTTATAATTTTCCTCTCTTTTTTTGTTCTCCAGACCCAGGAACAGTGAAAACAGAAGGTATTTAAAACCCAAGGAAGAATCATCATATATGAATGGGCATATGGTTCAGCACCAATCTTGTTCATTAAGATAGTGCACAATTTTGAAGGCAAGCCACTGCCAAGATTGGGCAGGACCAATCAGAGTGGAATAGGACCTACAGAGGTGGTGGACTCAGCTAGCATCTCAGTGGGTTGAGGTGGAGGAAACCCTCAAAAAAGCCAAAGAGGATTACAAAAAAAAAAATGTGGAAGGGGGAAGGGAGTATAGGCTATTTTAGAACAGTTTGCTTGGCATTCATTATTTCCTGGCAATGCCCCATCAAGGTAGAGAATGCTTGTAACAAATCACTAATAAAGCTTCATCTATCTTTGTGAAAGAGAAGTCTGCCTGAGTGTTACTTGCAAATCTTCCATTATAATCATCCCCTTGTGGATTGAATGCATTGCTGTGTTTAATTGCTGTTACAGATTATAGGGCAAGCATTTCAAAATGAATAGAGACAGACACGTATTCATGGTATCTCACACAGGGCTTTTTCCCCTGGTGGAATATGGTGGAATGGAGTTCCAGAACCTCTTTTTGGAAACAAAATTCTCAAAAAATGTTGAAAAGTTTGTGAAAGTCAAACTTGTGAAAGTTTGTTTCTCTTTCCTTTCACTCTTGAGAATTCTGGCAACTATTTTTCCAGTGGGGGAAAAAAAGCCCATAGCTCATGATTTCAGAGGGCTCACAGTTCAGTGACTAAGATTCACTTTGCATGCAGGAAGTCACAGATTCTGCAAATTAAAGAGCCGAAGGACTAAAAATGTGAAAGGTCCTTTTCTGATCTGAGAGAATTAATTCTAATCCAGGGGTGCTGAAGATTTTGTGGCAACAGCTGAATTACATTGGAAAAGTGCAGAAAAGGGCAACTGGAATGATTAAATGGTAGGAACACTTTCCCTATAAAGAAAGGTTAAAGCACTTGGAGCTCTTTAGCTTGGAGAAATGACAACTGAGGGGTGGCATGATAGAGGTTTACAAGATGGGACAGAGAAGGTAGAGAAAGAAGTACTTTTCTCTCTTTCTTACAATACAAGAAATCATGGGCACTCAATGAAATTGCTGAGCAGTCGGGTTAGAACAGATAAAAGGAAGTACTTCACCCAAAGAGTGATTAACACATGAAATTCACTGCCACAGGTGGTCGTGGCAGCTACAACCTTAGACAGCTTCAAGAAGGGATTAGATAAATATATGGAGCAGAGGTCCATCAGTGGCTATTAGTCACAAGGTATAGATGGAACTCTCTGTCTGGAGCAAGTGATGCTCTGTATCCTTAGTGCTTGGGGGGCACAGTGGGAGGGCTTCTAGTGTCCCGGCCCCACTTGCGGACCTCCTGATGGCACCTTTTTTTTTGCCACCATGTGACTGTGTTGGACTGGATGGCCCATGTCTGATCCAAAATGGCTTCTCTTATGTTTTTATGCTCTTAATTTTCTTGGTTCATGATGACCTGATTGCCAGATTGGTTTGCGTGTGTGGCGGCAACCAGATGAGGAGTACAAAGACAAGTGTGTCTTGCCTGCAGTCAAGCATGGTGGTGGGAATGTCATGGTCTGGCGCTGTATGAGTGCTGCCAGCACTGGGGAGCTACAGTTCATTGAGGGAACCATGAATGCCAACATGTACTGTGACATACTGAAGCAGAGCATGATCCCCTCCCTTCAGAGATTGGGCCACAGGGCAGTATTCCAACATGATAACGACCCCAAACACACTTCCAAAATGACTACTGCCTTGCTAAAGAAGCTGAGGGTAAAGGTGATGGACTGGCCAAGCACATCTCCAGACCTAAACCCTATTGACCATCTGTGTGGCATCCTGAAATGGAAGGTGGATGTTCGCAAGGTCTCTAACATCCACCAGCTATGTGACGTCATCATGGAGGAGTGGAAGAGGACTCCAGTGGCAACCTGTGAAGCTCTGGTGAACTCTATGCCCAAGAGGGTTAAAGCAGTGCTGGAAAATAATGGTGGCCACACAAAATATTGACACTTTGGGCCCCATTTGGACATTATCACTTATGGGTGTACTCACTTTTGTTGCCAGCAGTTTAGACATTAATGGCTGTGTGTTGCGTAATTCTGAGGGGACAGCACATTTACACTGTTATACAAGCTATAGACTCACTACTTTACATTGTAGGCAAGTATCATTTCTTCAGTGTTGTCACATGAAAAGATATACTTAAATATTTACAAAATGTGAGGGGGTGTACTCACTTCTGTGACATACTATATGTCACAGAGTTCTACAGAAACTTCAGTGATATTGTTCACAGATAAAGCTGGAGCTAGCTATCATAGATTGATGAGCAAAAGTTGGACATTTTTAACTACAACTCTGTTATGCTGAAGACAGATCTGAACCATATTATTCACTTTAGTGAGATAAACTGGCCTTAGCATTTACCCTTTGTATTTCTGCTTTGTACAATTAATCATGCATGCTGTGATACATTGGCAATTATTTAGCACCCTTCCCAAAATACTAGTCATGACACTGTAATATTATAGATGACACACCATAAGTAAGACAAATGTCTGTATCCAGGGGGGTTTGTACGCATGCGTTAACTAAGCCGGCTGTGTGCTCATCCTCCCCTTCGAACTGGAATTTTAATTAGCTCAAAAGAATGTAAATAGCTCTTTGGCAAGTCTATTTGAAAAACGAGCTTACTTACGAAGGTCTGAAGATCATAAGAATTCCTTTCTGGGGTCCCAGAGGGTAAGACAACAACTTTTACTATCAAATTAACGAGGCAACGCCCTGGTTAATTACTCAGCGGTCGCGGGTAACTCCCAAAAATAATTATCATGGCTAAGACAATTAAAGAGCTATCTGAGCAGATATCAGCTTTCCAGACTTTAATAATGTCGTCCCAGGACCAGATGAGATCTGAAATTAAATCACTCAGGGATGCTTTTACAGAGTTGAGTGCAGAGCTGAAGGACACACGGAACATTGCAATCTCAGCTAATGAGCTGGCCTTATCTAATAAACAAAAAATACTCCAGCTGAATTCGCAACTTACAGAGCTCTCTGATCGTAACAGAAGAGCGAATCTGATCCTGGGTGGAATTTCAGAGGAAATAAATAATAAGCTCCTGGAAGGAACCCTTATAGACTGGATGGGTGAGCAAGGAGTCACTCTGCAATCTCAGGATATTGAGAGAGCTCATAGACTGCAAAGGAGACAAGATGGGGGTGCCCCAAGGGAAGTCATAATTAAATTTTCAAGGGAAAAGACTCAGCAGACAGTTTTCAAGACTTTGAAAAAAAGGAAAGACCTTTCTTTTAGAGGAAGGAAAGTTTGGGTGAGAGAAGACTTCTGTCAGGAAACCATCAGAAAGAGAAGGCAAATGAGACCCTTTGGGCAAAAATTATATGACAACAAGATTAAATTCTCTTGGGGGTACCCCTCCTCAATAGTTATTTTTAAAGATGAAAAAAGGCTGGTGGCCCGCAACCCTAAAGAAGCAAGAGATCTCCTCACTCGCCTGGGCATCACCACAGACGACCTGAGAGACCCAAGAGAGGAAGAAGAAGAAGAAACAGTGGAGCTCGATGTGGACCCGGGAGAAGGAAGCTCAAGTAGACAAGAGAAAAGGCCAAGAACGGACTACTAAAGGGAAGTATAAAATATTTTGAGCTAAATTTAGCTATAAGCTTGAAGGGGAGGGCGGGATGCGTGCCCCCAGGAAGGTGGAAGACAGGATGATGGTTTCATCCAAGAAGTTGTCTGTGCCACAGGGGAAGGGAATAGGGGGCGGGGTTTCAGTAAGAAGTATAGAAAAATACCCTCAGCCATTAGGGCCCAAGTCTGTTACATATAAAGAGAATGGATAGATCTTTAAGAGTCCTTTCACTGAATGTGAATGGTCTAACATCAAATCTTAAGAGATTCAGAGTAATTAAAATGGCTAAAGAACAAAGAATAGATTTGTTGTGCCTACAGGAAACTCACAAAAAAATAAATGATAGAAAACCATTGATAAAAGATCTGAGGTGGCAGGTTTTAGCAGAAGCAAGAGGGACTTCCAAAGCTAGAGGTGTGGCTACATTGATTCGTAAGGACATTAAGGTGGAGAACATGGAAAAATTAGTAGATAAGGAAGGTAGATACCTCTTAGTTAAGTTTAAGCTGGAAGCAATAAAATTCACTATAGTAAATGTTTATGCACCAAATAAAAGACAAAAGAAATTCTTAAACTTGGTTTTTAAGAAGATACAACAGTTTTCAGAGGGCGAACTAATTGTAGTGGGCGATCTAAATATGGACATAACCAAGAATAATAGTATTAACCTAAGAGATTGGGGCCTGAAGGACGCTCATGAGTTCATCAATACGAGACCCAGCCCGACACATATTTCTTGTAGACATAAAACAGCATCCCGCTTAGATTATATAATTTTGGAAAAAAATAACAATATGGTGGTTAAAGAGATCAAGACCCATCCAATTTTGATCTCTGATCATGCCCCTCTAAGTATTGAATTAGAATTAAACCTTCCCTCGAAAAATAGACCTTGGAGGTATAACAACTTGGTAATGACAAAAGAAGAGGATAGGGAATACTTAATGACACAGTTAAAATTATATTTTAAGGGAAATAGAGGATCTGTGTCAACTAATATATTGTGGGACGCTGCTAAAGCGGTAATAAGGGGCCATTTGGTTAGGAAGGAAAAAGATATAAAAAGTGAATGGTATAAAAAAAGGCAAACAAAACTTAAGGAATTGGAGGAGTTACAAAAAGAAATAGTGGAAAAGTGTAATCCTAGTTTACAGATTAGAATTAAAGAGATTCAAAAACAGTTGGAGGCCCTAGATATGGCAACAATGTGGAAAAAGGAAATAATGGTTAAGAACGACTTCCAGAGGAATAGCATTAATACAGCAAAAAGATTAGCTAATTATTTGAAAGTTAAAAAGGCAAAACAATCAATTAGAACTATTAAAATTAATAATAGTATAACTCAAAACTCTAAGGAAATCACTAAGGCATTTGAAGACTTCTATAAAAATTTATATATGAAAAAGAATATAACGGAGGTGTGGGACGCACCTAAGCTAATTATAGAGGAGGAAGCAAAAGCCTCACTGGGTGCTGAGATTACACTCCAAGAGATAAAGGAAGTAATAAAAGCGCTCAAAAAGGGTAAATCACCAGGGCTGGATGGCTTTACTTCTGACTTTTATAAAGAAATGGTAGAAATTATAGCACCTGAATTGCAGGTAGTTTTTAACGAAGTCTTGGAAGGAAAGAAAGCCCCGGACTCATGGAAGGAAACAGAAATAATTTTGATATTAAAGCCCCAGAAAGATCAGGAAGAAGTAGGCTCATATAGGCCCATTAGTTTACTAAATCAAGATTATAAGATTTTTGCTAAGGTTTTAGCAAATAGACTTAAGAGAGTTATCCCGTCAATCATAAAAGGGGACCAATACGGTTTTATTGAGGGTAGATCTATTGCCCACCCTATTAGAAATATCTTAAATGTATTGCACCATGGCCAAAAGAAAAAAATAGCCCTGTTAAAGTTGGATGTTTATAAAGCCTTTGATACTCTTTCACATGAATTCTTGTGGCAAATATTAAAGAAGATAGGTTTAGAGGAATGGTTCTTACACGCTATACAGGAAATATACAACGGAGGTAAGGCCAAAGTTAGAGTCAACACTGACCACTCACAAGCGTTCCCAATTCAAGGGGGGGTAAGACAAGGCTGCCCACTATCCCCGCTTATATTTATAATAGCTATAGAGCAACTAGCAGAGCGAATTAGGAATGCCGGGAGAATAGAGGGGTATAAGTCAGGTATTGAAGAAATGAAAATTAATTTATTTGCGGATGATATCATAGTAATTATGTCTAACCCAAAAGACGGAGTTAAAGAGATTAAGATAATTTTAGATGATTTTGAAAAGTGTTCAGGGCTCGGAGTGAATATGGCAAAATCAGAAATTCTATACCTTAATGTTAATAGAGAGGAAAAACAGGAAATAAATAGGATTACGAATATAGGAATGGGAGCCAAGAGATTAAAATATTTAGGGATAGTCCTCCAAAAAAATAAATGTCTGTATCCAGAAAATAATATAGAAAGAAACTGAAGTGACAATAAAGTTGTGAAGGCATGCAAGATCTGTTCTAGCCTGTAGTGCTATATGTTTTATTTATTTAATTTATAGCCCATCCTTCTTGCTGAGGTGCAAGGTGGATTACTAAATATAGAGAACTATTCAGTTAGACAGCATAAATAAACAATAAATGGTGCCATAGGAACGAGAAAGTTAAAGAGAAGTTCTTTTTGTTAAAGCCTGAAGTTAGAAATAAACCAGTTCTGCTGTTAGAAATAAACCAATTCTGCTCATTACCCCCATATGGTACTGAGTTTAGCAAAATGTACCATCTGAAGACTGCAAGAAAAGAGGAAGAACCAGTATGAAATGGGTTGAACTCAAACAAGGAAGCCATAACCCTCGGTTTTCAAGACTAGAGCAAGGCTGTTAATGGCAGGACATTCTGGAGGACATAAATTCATAAAGTCATTATAAGTCAGAAGTGACGACAGCACTTAACACACACACATTTTTTTTGCATGACATCAAAGGACACTTCTATAAAAGCTCGTGTCAATGGTATCTGATAGCACAAAGCGCTAAAATATACAAACTGACACAAAATGGATTTGACATAATATGAGAGTGTTCAGGGTGTATTCATATCTTATGCATTATCCTAACATTACAAAAATCCTGCAGTATGATAAGTGAGTTGATTAATGATGTCATTTCTTTTATGGGACTCTCAAATGAATTAAAACATAAAACTGGAGATTATGATTTTTGACCATCTATTTTGTACATCAAGGATTAATGTAGCATCATGCAGAGAAAATAATACTCCCCATTCCTATATATAGGGCTTTATCTGAAAGTCAGTTGAGATGATGAAATTGACTACTTACATTAGAATTAAATTTAATAATTAAGAATTATAATGGAATGATAAGAATAATAATTAGAATAATATTAGAGCTAAATAAAGTTGCCAAACAAGAGAATGTGAATGCTAACAAGTGCTTATGCTGTATACACATGGATTGGAAAAAGTTTGTGTCTACTGACTATGCAACTAAAACCCTCATTTTCAGCCATATATCTTAGAGACTCATGTGCATGAAGTCTCTACAGACATTATGATGGCATTAATTTAACATGTTGCAGGAAGCTGCTTGCTGCCTGCTCTAGGAATGTGGTATGATTGCTTCTGTAATGTGTGAATCCAACAATGGATTGATTTTCCATGCAGGTGGAGACTACATTAGTGTGACTCAGAGTACTGGTAACTCAGGGCTGCCCAATTCACATTCTATGGCATTGTATGTACTGAATACATTGTGGGGACCTGTACTCTTCCAATACATGTACGCTTCCAATACATGTGTGTGGATTGCCACTATAATGTCTCCAGAAGGCTACACAGGACACAAATACATCTTACCCTAGCTGTTCAGCTGAGGTATGGATACCGATAGCCAAGGCAGGTGGACATAATCCTGTCTGTACAGTACACAATTTCCTATGCTGTGTATGGCTAAATTTATTGCAAATAGTATTTTGTTTTGCTCAGTGTAGGACTAACAAATTCTCTCTCTCTCTCTCAATGAACTTTTTTTTTTTTTACATTTTTAAAGTTGATTTTGGGTTATGCTGCTGTGTGATAAGTAGTCTCTTTCAACTTACTTTGAGAGGTGCTTGCAATTTTTTAAAAATGTAAAACATAGCTGAAAGAAGAAAAACCTAGCAAAGCTTTCTAAGGAAGCCTTCTGCTTAACACAGAGCTGAGGTTTATCCTGAGCTTTAGAAAGATTATATCCAAAAAGTTCACAGGGAAGCTTAGCAAAAGTTGAACTTGACTGTTATCTCAAAAAGCTTTCCAAGACAGAAATCATCAACGCCATCCCAGCTCTGGCAAACAATTTTAAGCTGCTTTACGTTTCAGATAGTGCAGCCTGGGGAATTGAGAATGGAATTTCACGACTGTTTTCTGACTGTAGGTTTTGGATTTGGAGACAGTGTATATTGTCTCTTCATCCATAGAAAAGAGAAGAAAGGAGATTAAACAGTCCTGAAGAACTGTCAGTGCATATTTCTTCTGCATTGACATGGGGTCTGCTTAAGTCAGTTAAGAACTCTCTGCCATTTCCAGTAACTGGGCTGCTCAAAAGTCATTTGATGTAGATCAGTGGCTTGATGCCTCTTTTCCGTCAATATTTATTGGCAGGGATGATTCTGAAATCTTATTCTTGCTACTTTGACCTGAAAAGTCACATTTTGATTTCTCTTCTCCCTGGTGCAAATCAAAACTATGATTCTTTATTTTTTAATATATTTTTTCATGCAGCATTTTTTTCCAATAGTGTGATCACATTTTTTCAACATGAAGACGTTATATGTATATAACATGCATAAGTAATACCATGTATGTTTGAGCAATATTATTACATGACCCAATAACATAAGCCATAACATGACTCAATATGTCTTGAGCCCATTGACTTTTATCCTTCAATTTAATGTATGCCATCCTATGTGAGCAATGTCCTTCTGTTCCCTGTGCTGGACAAACAGACATTGCCCCAGTACCCATGAGACAACACCTTGAGTTTAGCAAGTTTATTTAAGTTTATTGAAATTCGCTGATCTACATAATCAATTAATTACTTATCCTCACCTGCACATAGAATGCTGAGAGGTGCCCAGCCCCCTACCCTGACGCACCATAAAGCTGCTACCAGGTTCAGAAGATGTTGTTCAGTGCCAAAGGACCACCTTCACAAGCTTCATTCCTCCTTCAAGCCAGTAATAGTTTGTTCAGGGCATGCCCTCCACATGCCTAATACTGCCGGATGCTCACTGCTTATCTCTACCTAAATGAGCAGCTTGCCTGATCCTTGCCAAACAAGGGGGTTAGCCCTGCTAACCCACCTGTGAAGTATAGCTCCATGCAGGCCCAGAGAGAGATCAGCTAAGTAAATCACAATCCTCTGTAGAGAGATGGATCCCCACCATCCCTAAGTAGATGAGGCATATTACATCAGATGTCTGATGTGGGATGTAAGCCCCATTGCCAGTCAAAACAGTCCTATGCATGGCCAAGTCTACTTTGTCATGCACTTTTTTTTAATCCTCAGAGGCTTAACTGCTGCCATCCAAACCTACTTTTACAAAAGCTCAGACCAAACAATCATGAATCTCGATATTAACTCCCTGACCCTATTCAAATCCTTTAGTATTCTATGTCAAAAATTAATCCCTAGGTTCCCACTAGGTCATTCTAATCTAAATGCAACATCAGGATTTCAGGATGATTGCCCTCTCTCCAAACCTAGTGGAGAAAATGCCGGAGCTGGTTCCACAACATCCCTCTCCTGCCACATCACAGCACACAGGCAAAGGGGTATAATCCCAACTGTACCCAAATTCCACTGTTGGTGGCCCATCTGCTGGCCCAGAATGTGATGGAATGTCCTAATACCATCACTCTGACTGGGTTCCTCAGTATTCCTTGATTTGAAAAATAAAATCAAGCTGCTTAGCTAATATGTGTCACAGTCTTGTAAGCTTTTGATTTCCATCTCCCAATTCTTTGAATAGCTAGGTCAGACATCCCCAAACTGGCTACCATGGAAGTCACACCTATGCAGAATAAATGAGCACTGCTGCCAAAGTACCTCTGGTCACCATCCACATATCAAGTGGGTCACACACTAGATCTTATCTTTGTCTCAAGGACTGGAGTGGACTGTGTTACCATGGATGTGGTGTCATGGTCAGACCACTTTGTCCTGAAGGCCCAGTTGTGCACTCCGAACCCACCCTGTTTAGGCAGCGAGCGAATTTATGATCACCTACAGAGTCAAATGGTTCCAGGAGGCTCTGCAGGATCCAATTCCCAAGGGGATCCAATTCCCCTTGAATGATCTGGTGGAAGACTGGCATAGCTGTCTTTCTGAAGCCATCGATGTGGTCACTCCACAGCACCCTCTCCGCCCCTGTACCACCTTGATTCCTTAGTATTCCTCAGAGCTGAGTTGGATGAAATGGGAGCTGAGACAATTAGAGAGATTGTGGTGGAAGGCCCGACACAAAGCTACAAGAACATCTTATAGGGCATTTATGAAGACCTATGACATGGTGATGAAGACAGCAAAGGAGGAGTTCTATGCTGCTTCCATCGCTTCTGCAAAATTGTGCCCAGCTCAATTATTTAGATTAATTCAGTCCTTAACATCTTTGCCTCAGGGCATGCCAAATGGTAGGGAATTGGATATAGGCTGTGTGACTTTCGCAGATTATTTTGTACATTAAGTCTTGTCACTCCACCTCAACCTTCCAGCCACAATTAATACAATGATTGAACTGGAAGCCCCTTGCCCATCTTCAGGTCCACTTTCGGACCATTTCAACCTGCTCCCCCAGGATGAAGTTGATAAGACCCTGGCTGCTGTGAAACCCACCACTTGCCCCTTTGATCCTTGTCCATCATGGCTGATTAAAGCCTATGGTGATGGCATACAAATTCCCCTAAAGGAGATCATCAACTTGTCCCTCTCAGCAGGGGCACTCCCAGGGGCCTTGAGGGAGGCAGTGGTCTGTCCTCTCCTGAAGAAATCATCTTTGGTTTTAAACAGTTTTATTGATAGCATATGGTAACAATATCCATTTATATCATCTCTATCCCTAACCCATATGATATTTTCTAATTCCCCCCTCCCTCCATTTCTAGACTCCCACCGAAGTTATATACTTCAAGTTCACTTATAAAGGTACCTTTAACTATAACAATCTAAATTCATATTCTACCTTTTTCTAATACTCATTATTAAAAAATTGTCCAATGTCTTTTTACGTTCCATTCTTTCTCTACATAACCTCTAAATTTCTTCCATTCAGTTTTAAACACTTCCAAATCATAGTCTCTTAGAATTCTTGTTAGTTTATCCATCTCACTCCATGATAAAACTTTCACAATCCAATCCCATTTCTCTGGTATTTTTTCTTGCTTCCACAACTGCACATACATTGTCCTAGCAGCTGAGAGCAAGTGCCAAATTAAAGTTCTATCTTCTTTTGGAAATTTTTCCATTTGTAATCCCAACAGAAAAGTCTCTGGTACTTTCTTGAAGTCATATCCCAGAATCTTAGGTATTTCTTGTTGTATCATCTGCCAGAACTTTTTCGCTCTTTCACATGTCCACCACATATGATAAAAAGAACCTTCATGTTTCTTACATTTCCAACATCTATTACTCATCTTTGCCAGTTTTTTAGGAGTCATATACCACCTATACATCATCTTAAAACAATTCTCTTTAATACTCTGACATGTTGATATTCTCATAGAGTTCTTCCAAAGATACTCCCATGTATCCATCTGTATTTCCTTGTTTGTATTAATTGCCCATTTAATCATTTGAGATTTTACTACTTCTTCTTCTGTAGACCATTTCAACAATAATTTATATATTTTCGATATTAATTTTTCATTATCTCCAAGCAGAACTTTTTCCATTTCTATTTGTTCGCGTCTAATTCCTTCAGATTTAATATCATTTTCCATCAAACTTTTTATTTGTTGCATTTGAAACCAGTCATACTTATTGTTCAGCTCTTCAGCAGATTTTAATTCAACTTTATCACCTTGGATCTTTAGTAATTGATTATATGATAACCCTCTCTCTTCATCAGATTCAACCGTTATTTTTATTACTTCTGCTGGTACTATCCATAATGGCTTTCTTTCATCACCATATTTCTTGTACTTTGTCCATGTACTTAACAAATTATTTCTGATATAATGGTGAGAAAAAAAAATCCATCTCCCCCCCCCCCCATAGTACATATAAGCATGCCAGCCGAATTTGTTTCCATGAGCTTCTAGCAATAAGAGTTTTTTATTTAACAACATCATCCAATCTTTTATCCATGCCAAACAAACAGCATCATGATATAATCTTAGATCTGGAAGCTGAAATCCTCCCCTCTCTTTAGCATCTGTTAAAATTTTCATCTTGATCCTTGGTTTTTTTCCCAGCCCATACAAATTCTGAGATTTTCCTTTGCCATTTATTAAATTGTTTACTAACTTTCACAATCGGAATAGTTTGAAACAAATACATTATTCTTGGCAAAATGTTCATCTTAATTGCAGCAATCCTACCCAACAAAGACAGATTAAGTCTATTCTACTGAAGAAGCCATCTTTGGACCTCATAGTCCTAGCAAATTACTGCCCAGTCTTGAACTTGTTTTTCCTGGGCAAGGTAGTGGAGAGGGCAGTGGCAATGCAACTTCAGGCATTCTTGGAGGATGGTGATGTCCTGGGTTCCTTCCAGTCCAGCTTTCGCCCTGCCCATGGGACAGAGATGGTGTTGGTCACTTTGGTGGATGATCTCCGGAGGAAATTGGATCGAGTTGCTGTGGTGCTGCTAATCCTTCTTGATCTGTCAGCAGCATTTGATACAGTCGACTATAAAGTGTTGACTTACCATCTCGCCGACACAGGGATATGGGGGCTGTCCTTTCATCAAGGGTGAAGAGGTTGGGGGTATTCCTGAATGCCTCTCTGTCTATGGAGGCCCAGGTTGCCACCACTGCCAGATCAGCCTTTTTCCATCTGTAGCGGGTCAGACAGTTGGTCCCATATCTTGCCCCCTCCCATGACTTGGCCACAGTGACCCATTTGATGGTCACATCCAGGCTAGATTATTGTAACTCTTTCTATGTGGGGCTGCCCTTGACCCTCCTCCAGATACTCCAGCTGGTGCAGAACACTGCTGCACAGATGTTGATATTGTTGCCTATATAGGCAAAGATCCATCCTGTGCTGCGTGAACTGCACTGGCTACCCATTGAGTACTGGATCCAGTTCAAGGTGTTGGTACTTATATTTAAAGCCTTTTACGGCCAGGGGCCTATGGGACCACATCTCCCTGAATGAGCCCCATAGGTCTTTACGCTCAGTGACTCAACAACTTCTGGTGATACTCAGCCCCAGAGATGTCCAACTGGTCTCAACAAGGACCAGGGCCTTTTTGGCCCTGGCCCCTGCCTGGTGGAAGGAGCAACCCCTGGAGACCTAGGCCTTGCAGGATCAGATTCAATTTCACGGGGTCTGTAAAACAGGACTCTTTTGCCAGGCTTTCAGCTGAGGCAGCAGACATCACTTGTTACCAGCCTCCCCCTTCATTCCATCTCAGTGCTATAAGACCTGCTGGACCTGGACAAGAGGCCATGTCTGTGAGGCAGAATTTGCCACTTTAGTACCTATTGTTACTCTGTAATTTTAGATTATATATATATATATATATATATATATATATATATATATATATATATATATATATATATATATATATATATATATATATATATATATATATATATATATATATATATATAACTTTTGATTGTTTTTATGGTGTAACCCACCCAGTAAACATAGCACTAGCACTTTTAAAAAATTAATTTAATTTAATTTAATTTAATTTTAAAGCTTAACTAGATTTTAATTAAATGCTGATAATGTTTAATGTAGTTTTATTTACTTGTATAATTTAACTCTGAACCATGCTGTTAGCCGCCCTGAGCCTGCTCCGGCGGGGAGGGCGGGATACAAATAAAATTTGTTGTTGTTGTTGTTGCTGAGCCTGTTCTATGGAAAGGGCAGGCTAAAAATTGAATAAAATAATTAATTAAATAAATATAAATAAATAAAACTTGTACCCATGGTCAGTTTTGTTCTTGTTGCAGTTACACAGCATAGAAATGGGCTTGGTTTCTTGGGTATCTTTGGGCTTCCCTCTCCGAGCTGTCCTGAGCTTCCATTTGCTTGCTGGACAAAAATGGATAAAGACAAAATGTTTCTATTGCTTTTAGTGGAGAAGTCAAAAGTTCAGTGTTATGTATTGGGACTGGAGTTTGGCCTTAGGGCCAGCAGAAACTTGACTGAGCTTGAGACTCAATAGCCACCTGGATTCAGGAAGGAGGTCTATCAGGGATCGTTGGGCCAGCTATTAACCTATACTTGTGTGTAATGGGTTTTGGGTGGGGTTATTTGCATGCATATAAGCATGGCTGTTGGTCCTGCATTCCTTTTTGGCCATTCAGTGACCCCTAGTGCTACCACAGGTCATAGCCCAGCAGAGCCGCCTGATGACCAGACTGGACCATCTCTACCCAGATAGAGCCCCCCAACCTCGGCCGTCACTGGAGTGCCAGGAGGCGCCTGAGGATTTTTTCCGGGAGACTCTGCCAGGAACTTCGGCAGCGGCCCAGCAAGGATACCCACCTGAGTCATCCAAGTCACGGGTCCAGTTTCGTGTGAGGTATCGACTGATGGGGGCCAAGTCCTGCGCAGACACATGGATCAACTCTGCCGCCACATGCTCCCTGCCAAGCCAGACGCTATGCCGGACACCGCAGAGCATCCCCAGTCGCTGCCGCTGCAGGACCCAGCCAGACCTCTAGGAATCGGAGGAACCCCCACCAGGCACCTCCGACATCAGGGACCCTTCAACCGCTCCACTGCCACAGCCTCCCAGCAGCCCGGCACTGGCAACCCAGACAAGGGAACCAGATTCCTCGGCCACACCTGGTGGGCTTCGTCGGTCCAACTGGGAGCAGCGGAAACCAGCACATCTTAGAGACTATGTTTGATAGGTGTTGGGAAACTTTGGGGGAAGAAGTGTTATGTATTGGGACTGGAGTTTGGCCTTAGGGCCAGCAGAGACTTGGCTGAGCTTGAGACCCTAAAACAATAGCCATCTGGATTCAGGAAGGAGGCCTATCAGGGATCATTGGGCCAGCTATTAATCTGTATTTGTTTGTAATGGGTTTTGGGTGGGGTTATTTGCAGGCATATAATCAGGGCCGTTGGTCCTGCCAGCACTTCTGTTTCTATCTCACTATGCTGAATCACTGAATAAAGAGCTGAACTTGCTATCTCTTGGGCATCCTCATGCTTCGAACCCAGTACATTTCATTCAGAGATACCACTTTCTTGCACTTTTCTTTTCTGCATAAATTCTGACCACCTTTCCCCCCAGACAAGTTCCCTTAAGCGATTACTAAAGAGACTGGGCCCTCTTAATTTCTTTTAAGGTTTTCCACAGGGCTGGATCAATTACAAGGAAAGCCACAAGCAGGCAGCAGAAGAGGGTTGCAGGGTTTAAGATAGCCAATACTTGCTGCTGTGCAGAGTACAGTTGCTCTATGATGTCCATATGTGGCAAAATCACATTTCCTAGAGTACCATATTAGAGAGACATTTTATACGATTGTTCCCAATGCCAGTTTATATATATCTTACTGTATGGGGGAAAGAACCATTCAACTAATGTAACGCTGGAAAGGTCCCTTATGTTCACTATTATTGTCCATATGTTCCAATATTGGGAGCAGCAACTAAAGGAGAAGACTCTGTATCTGTTGCAGTCACTAGTCATCACTAGGCTGCAATTGTGTTGAGGAAGAGGAGGAGGAGATTCGATTTATACCCCACCCTGCACTCAGGGTCTCAGAGCATGTTACAATCTCCTTCCCTTCCTTTCCCCACAACAGACACCCTGTGAGGTAGGTGGGGCTCTCAGGGAACTGCTCTTGAGACAACAGCTCTGTGAGAACTATGGCTGACCCAAGTCACCCAGCAGCTGCATATGAGGGATTGAGGAATCAAACTAAGTTTTCCCAGATTAATGCACAGCCACCACACCAAACTGGGTCTCAGTTTGGACCAAATAGGCTAATGGATACAGCTTTATAGGTGACATTTTCCATATATATATACACACACACACACATCCAAGCAGGTTTAGCACCAGTCAGTGCCTAAATGGGAAACCTCATGAGAATTCTATGTATGCCTTCTTGACCCATAAGATGGAGAAGAAGAGGAGGAGGAGGAGGAGGAGGAAGAAGAGATTGGATTTATATCCTGCCCTTCATTTGGAGTTTTAGAGCAGTTTACAATCTTCTTTTCCTTCCCCTTCCCCTCCTGGTTTGGTGTAGTGGTTAAGTGTGCGGACTCTTATCTGGGAGAACCGGGTTTGATTCCCCACTCCTCCACTTGCACCTGCTAGCATGGCCTTGGGTCAGCCATAGCTCTGGCAGAGGTTGACCTTGAAAGGGCAGCTGCCGTGAGAGCCCTCTCCAGCCCCACCCACCTCACAGGGTGACTGTTGTGGGGGAGGAAGGTAAAGGAGATTGTGAGCCGCTCTGAGACTCTTCGGAGTGGAGGGTGGGATATAAATCCAATATCTTCTTCTTCTTCTTCTTCTTCTTCTTCTTCTTCTTCTTCTTCTTCTTCTTCTTCTTCTTCTTCTTCTTCTTCTTCTTCTTCTTCTTCTTCTCCCCACTACAGACACCCTATGAGGTGGGTGAGGCTGAGAGAGCTCTTTCGAGAACTGCTCTTGAGAAAGCATCTCTTTTAAGAACTGTCACTCAGCAAGGTGCATGTGAAGGAGTGGGGAATCAAACTCAATTATCCCAGATTAGAGTCAGTACACTCAATCACTAATACTATACCAAACTGGCAAAGCAGAATATATAAATGTAGTGTAATAAATACATTCTCCACACAGGTTACTAGGGTTGCCCATACTGGGAAGGGAAATTCCTGGAGCTTTCAAGGAGGGGCCTGAGGAGGGCAGGGTTTAGAGAGGGGCGGGACCTCAGCAGAGTATAATGCCATACAGTGTCACCCTCCCCCTGGTTGGCATTTTCTTCAGTGGAACTGACCTCTGTATTCTGGGTATGTTGTAATTCCAGGAAATATACAGGACCTGCCTGGACTCTATCAATTTAAGGTTGCTGTCACTCCATCAAGATTTTGTTGTTGTTAAAAAAGAGGAAAATATTTATAATATGCATCTTTCTTAGGATACCTTGCTGAAAATGCAGATTAGGCCTACTCTTTATCCGCAGAAAAATGAATCCTCCCAACAACCTTACTTTTATCAGTTAATTTGTTGCTTTACAAGTGATAAGGTTAGAAATAACATGTATGTGTCAAGTATCTCTGAGAAAGGCTGAAATGCAAAGAAAAACAAAGGTTTTTTTTTTAAAAAAAGAATGCCCTTTGCTTAATTAATGAGGTGTCTATCCATGAGTTACAAGGCTTTTTAGCTAATTAATTTGCCTGCTCCTGTGCATGCCTGATGTATTTAATTATACATTACATATCCCAGCTAATGCTTCCTAGCCAGGAAGTGACTGTATCTAAACATGCAGAAAGATACCTTGATCCAGCAAGGGAGGCTCTGGTGCAGCAGTAGCCTTCTCTGCGCATAGCTGATGCAGATCCAGATGCACATCTCCATGTACATTCCAATCCACACTGTGATATAGTCCAAACTCCACTGAACTTGCAGAATGCTTCTTTGAATGTACATACTAATGTGTGAATTGTTGCCATCATCTAAAGCCAGATTAATAATGCTATCACCAACCATCTGCAAACTAGGAGGAACTACATGGCTGGGTACACTTCAGTTTATAACTAAAGCCTCAGTATGTCCAGCAGGCCTCAGATTCAGTGGGAGCTCATAGGAGTGCAGCTCCTGAACCTTTCTGAATTCCACCTCCTCTTTCTGAGAGTTCCACCTCCTTGTCCATTGACTAGTATGTGCAGCTGCATAACAATCCCTGGATGAGCTCCACCACCTATTTTTCTACAAAATGACTCCTGATGTCCAATGAGAAGGAGGAGTACTGTCATGCAAACATATTATGATGAACCAAGCACCTTGAAACCAACATATTTCATGCACGTTCATGATTTTCATGAATGGGGAACCAACAACCAAAAATGTGTACTAAATTGGCTCAACAGGGAAAATTATCTTGGTTATTAATTCTGAAGCTTATAAAATTGTGCACCAGAATGTTAGGGACTGTCCATTTATACATTAAGGATTTTTTTTAAAAAAAATTGGACAGTAGCCTGTCACCAAACATTATTAAAATATAGTGTGATTAGCCCCTCGATGGGTTGTGTAGTCTTGTGGAGCTACCATTACATAATGAAGTCTTCTTTGGGTTAATAAGCCAAACACATCTCATCAGCTGTATTGCCCAGCAGAAGTTTTGATGAACATTCTGATTGTCCTCTCTGCCTGGGACTGAAAAACATGGTTTGGCAAGCACTTAGCAGTCATGATAAATGTCTACTGGGTTATATTCAACATTGAGAGTCAGAAACTCTGCAGGTTTAGGTTGAATATAGGAGCAATCGTTTAAAAGTTTCAGCATACATATGATCGCACATTCTATACCACCTAACTCTGATATTCTTCAGGTTAAATATTAAAAATAAAACCCCATTTTCTAGATTTTTAATAATGCTGAACCCCGGAGATAATGCAGAGATTTAAAAATGAACGATCTGAAAATATTCCTGACATTCTTGAGCAATGTCTAAGAGCAAAAGTGAATTAACTATTTTTCCTGTTCTCAAGTCACCTCTTGGCTGATTTTCAAGTCCCTGAAGACCATACACTTCTTCTATGACACTTTTAAACTGTGACCTCTCAAAAAGCATCACCACAGTGTCATGACAAATTGCCTTCTGGAACATTTATACTTCTAACTGCTTTGTAGCTGTTCACATCAATTTCCCATAGTGAGGTTAGAGTTTCCGTCTCACTGTACCTTTGTACACCACCAGACTGATGAGATGTCTCTTAAGCTGTATCAATCAAAAGTATTTACAAATGGATAGAAGTTTTAGCATGTCTTAAGTTTTGGTATGCAAACTTGATATGTTTTAAAAAGACAAAACACTTTGAGAATATAGGTGCACAAAACTTTCTGAGAAATTAGGCCTATGGGCATTAACAATCAAAGTATAATTAAAACAATTAGGATTCAGTAGCACACCCAAGCTATGAATCTGCTTCTTTAGATGGAATGTAACCCCCTCTGGTATAGGCTGACTTTACAATCCCTGAGCAGGACTGACCAACAGCACTTCAGTCTTGTCCAGACTGAGCTTCTGTTTACGGTCCTCAGCCATCCAATTACCTTCTTCAGGTACCCATTCAGGACTTCCACAGACCCATTTGGTTTAGCTATTAAGGAAACACAGAGCTTCCTCTGTGAACCTTGCATGTCCCTTTCTTCCTACTTTCTTTCCTAGTCATCCTGTCTAAATTTATACTGCAAACTCCTGGCAGCAGGAGCATGTCCTATTTGCTTATGTTAATCTGTAATGTCCTATGTACATTGACTGCAGACACCACAACTGCTAGAAATATTAGTAATGCTACTACTCAGGTCTTTTTTTGTAGAAAAAAAGCCCAGCAGGAACTCAGTTGCATATTAGGTCACACCTCCTGGTGCCAAGCCAACTGGAACTGTGTTCCTGCTCAAAAAAAGCCTTGCTAATACTGATAAGAATTAAATATGTTGATAAGTTTTGCAATTAGGGGGTTCAGAAATAAATTCCACTCCTGAGTTTAGAAATAATTTTCCAACCCAAAATTCCTTTGGATTTTTGTTCACATTTCCTTCCCTTTTTAATAGAAGTTCACAGTGCAAATATTTCTAGACATTGTTCCCTGCTACTTCCGAAACAAACAGTAGGAGGAAATTGGGGGAAGGATATTGTTGATGTGTCACTGATGCACTAGGATTTCCACAGCAGAATCTTAGAATGTTGATTACATGACCTAGGTTTTAGCTGGAAGTGACATTGATGCTCCACACCTCCAAGAGCACACTGTGCAGGGTTGGCTCAGCTGGAGCCCACCCAGCCCTCCTTTCATGCCATGTCACCTGCTCTCCCCGCTGGTGGGAGTTCAGTGGCAGGGCGGGTGGGGAGGGCTCAGGGCGGGTGCTGGCTTGTGGCACCCAAGGCCCTAGCACTGCGCCTGCCCACATCCTGGGCAGGCAAAAGAGTCAGTGGTGACATATGCACCACTCACAGGTTGCCTTCCTTTGCAAATGAATGCAGCCTTCGAATGGTGAAGAAGCGTCCTACTGTACCCTTCATCTGCCTGGGTCCTGGGCAGGTGAAAGACGTAGTGCAATGTGTGCACCGTCATGAGGGGCAGGGGTCCTTGCCTGGGGTGGCAGGACTCATGGCCGGCACATGGGAGCAGCAAGGTTGGTGGTGGCCTGGGGCACCAGCTTGCTTATGGAGTGCCCCCTCCCCACCACTCGGCTGAGAGCGACTGGACAGCATGTTGGCGGCACTCTCCACCAAGCCCAGCTTCCCTCACAAGGGAAGCTGGCCTCAGACGAGAATGCACTCCGCCCGACTGCTCTCACCTTGAAAGCAAGACCAGCCAAGCAGGGCATGTTCTTCTCCTCCAAGCTTAGAAGAGAAGAGTGTGCCTGGCCCATCTGGATGCTCTTACCTTCATGCAAGAGCAGCCAAGCGGGTTGCCTTCTTCTCCTTGAGCTTGGCTTCCCTTGCAAGGAGAAAGAGGTGGCATGTGGCAACAATGTGCATACTGCCGGGTGGGGGTCTTTGCTTGGGGCAGCATCTCTCCCCTGCTCCAGGTTGTTGGTGGCTCTGCCCACTTCTCCTCCTCCTTCCTGGAATAAAAGTCCAGTTCCAACCAGACCCAAAGCAAAGCCCATTTTGGGTGGTTGGGAGTGTGTGCTTGACAGCAGCATGTTGACTGGGGTTTCAAACTCCCCACCCCCCATGACTGGGCAATCTTGAAAGACCGCTGAATTTAACCTCCAGCCTCTAGAAGGGGTGAGGGCCTGCAGGCTTTCTTCCTTCTTTTGCAAATATAGATGTAAAATTCCACAAAAGGTGAAGAGCAAATTTTAAATGTGGAAGCATTTTGAATGATGCGAGTTTGTAGGAGGCAGATTCAGTGCTCACTATTTCTGGAGCAAAGCTGAATGGCAAAAGGGCTTTTGTCTTTTTCTTTCTTTCATTCTGTCTGTCTTCCTTCTCATTTTTCTTTCTCTCACTCCTTCCCCCCTCTTTTTCCTACCTCCCTTCTGTTCTTTCTCTCATTCTTTCTCTGTATCTCTGTCATTGTCTTTTTATTTCATTCTGGCTGCAATCACACACACTAAAAAATGCACTTTCAATTAGGGTTGAAAGAGACTGACCAAGAGAGAGATCTTGGGGTCGTGGTAGATAATTCACTGAAAATGTCAAGGCAGTGTGCGTTTGCAATAAAAAAGGCCAATGCCATGCTGGGAATTATTAGGAAGGGAATTGAAAACAAATCAGCCAGTATCATAATGCCCCTGTATAAATCGATGGTGCGGTCTCATTTGGAGTACTGTGTGCAGTTCTGGTCGCCGCACCTCAAAAAGGATATTATAGCATTGGAGAAAGTTCAGAAAAGGGCAACTAGAATGATTAAAGGGCTGGAACACCTTCCCTATGAAGAAAGGTTGAAACGCTTAGGGCTCTTTAGCTTGGAGAAACGTCGACTGAGGGGTGACATGATAGAGGTTTACAAGATAATGCATGGGATGGAGAAAGTAGAGAAAGAAGTACTTTTCTCCCTTTCTCACAATACGAGAACTCGTGGGCATTCGATGAAATTGCTGAGCAGACAGGTTAAAACGGATAAAAGGAAGTACTTCTTCACCCAAAGGGTGATTAACATGTGGAATTCACTGCCACAGGAGGTGGTGGCGGCCACAAGCATGGCCACCTTCAAGAGGGGGTTAGATAAAAATATGGAGCAGAGGTCCATCAGTGGCTATTAGCCACAGTGTGTATGTGTGTGTGTATGTATATATATATATATATTTGGCCGCTGTGTGACACAGAATGTTGGACTGGATGGGCCATTGGCCTGATCTAACATGGCTTCTCTTATGTTCTTATATTCTTAAGTTCTTAGGGTGTCCAGGTCCAATTAAAGAAATATCTGGGGGCTTTGGGGATGGAGCCAGGAGACTCCTCTAGAGCCCCAGAAATCCATGGATGATTTTCCATTATACCCAATGGGAATCAGTCTCCATAGCGAATAATGGAGTACCCAGCAAACATTTTCTCTGCCCTCTGGCTTTTTGATGACCCTGAAGTGGGGGGAGGGCCTCCAAACTGTGGGATCCCCTGCCCCCAACTGAGGATTAAAAACCAGAACAAAACCGTGACAATTAACGAATACAATCAAAAATATACTTGTAATTATTTGTATATGAAACTTCAAAGTATTTGATTATCATGATCCGTTTCAATAATTAATATTATGAGGTAAATACATATAATTCATTTACAAAACTCATCTAAGCACAGTACATCAAAACATTTGGTCCAAAGTGCTTAGTGCTACAAACTGCTTGTAAATCAAAGTGCCTGTGCAGATTTTTCTTCCAAAAGGAATGTATCTGAAGATTCCCCAATGTCCCTCTGACGGAGCCTGGAGCCGGCAGGACAGTTGTCGCACCGTTTCCACTGTCTTTATCAAAGAGGAATATCCAAGAAGTTGTTTTTCACAATGGCTACATAAAGCAAACATGTACATCTTCAATGACATTACTTATCTCAATACAAAATTTATATTTTCTCAATACAAAATTTAGGTTAGCAATAGTTACAAACAACTCACTACTCAAGAGCGAAGACCGAAGCTAATACAAGCACGTAGTATCATTCCCAAGGCATATTACCACAATGTACATAAAACCACAAACAATATTTAAAGGTACATTTACTAACAGGTTTTCAACACACCTGTGTGTGATTTGACAAGCCAGGAAAACAACGCAAACACTACAAATTATTGACTACAACAATTATGAATATTTATAAATAACATGAAAAATCTATGCAATTGTTTAACCCCTTGGGGGCCAATGATTGTAACCGGAAGATCCAGAAGGTTTCCTCCTGCTGCAAACACTTCTTAGCAGAGTCATCTAAGCAGACAGAATACTTAAACAAAACAATAAATTTCATGTCATCAATGCTATGATTCATCTCTATGTAATGATTAGTTAACGGAGCTTCAACATATTTCATTCTCATCCAAGATCGGTGCTCCACCACTCTTACTCTAATGGGGCAGGTGGTATTACCCACATAAATTCGGTTACAGCTGTACAAAATTGCATACACCACATATGCAGAGTTACAATTACTGAAATGTGGTAATCTATATTGTATATCTCTGTCAGGTGGTGCAAAAATTTTTGTCTGAATTGCCATAGGGCACATAGTACAGTTCCTGCATCGATAATGTACCAAAGGGCCACCAGGTGGCACTACAAGTATTGTTAAATACGAATGAATAAGAATGTCCTTAAAAGATCTAGTTCTACGGAAGCCTACAAAAGGCAATTTCTTACAGCCTGGCACTTCCGACAAGAGGTGCCAATGTTTGATAATGATTTTCTTAATAGCAAACGCATGTGGCGTATAATCAATAGCACAAGTGATACCCTGGTGGTTATATTTATTTTTCCGCTATAATAAAGTGGTTCTCTGTACACCCTGTGCTCTACAAATAGCCTTGGCAATGACTTCAGCAGGAAATCCTCTCTGTAAAAAGCTCTCAGTCATGAAATCTCTATGCTGTTTATACTCTATTTCAGCTGTTGAGTTTCTCTTTAATCTTAAAAACTGTATGGCAAATTTGCCCGCAGGTGGTACGGTTGAAAAGAAAAAAAATGCAAATATGAACCTCGGTCCGTGTCTTTGGAATAAGGTTTTACAGCTGTTTTGTGCTCAAAATCTTGATAGACCATAAGGTCTAGAGAATGCATGCACTCAAAATTTGTTTTACCAGAAAACTTAATCGTCGGATGAATATTATTCAGCCATTCCGCAAACGGTTCAAACTTAGATCTATTTCTTAAAATGAAATAAGGTCATCAATATAATGATAATAAATTAGAATATCAGCAAAAAACAAAATGGCTTGGGGATAGCTGATAAACTCTTCCTCCAGTTTTGCCACAAACCAGTTGGCAACACTGGGAGCCATGCTGCTTCCCATGGAAACTCCCCTACTTTGCTAAGAAAAATCCTTTTGAAACCAAAAATAATTTTTCTCAAAAATAATATCTACTAATTGTAACAAAAACGAAGTAGGAAGGTTGTGGCATGATCTTTTATTATGGAAAGTGCTTTGAAACTGGATTAAAACTGCATTATTTAACGAGTGTGATTTCAGCCTCTGTATGTCTAACTTCCTTCCATTTCTCTTTCTCTCACTCTTTTCTCTCCAGCTTTTCCCTACTCTTCTATCTCTGTCTCTCTCTTTTTCTTTCATTCTTCCTTCCTGCCACCTACATATTCATCACCCCCCTTCTGAATATTTGTTCTAGAGTCCGTTGTATATCTTCCTACAATGGGCTTTGCTGCTAGTAAAGGCATACAGGAACAGCAGAATAAACAGCATAACATAGAAGAATCTCTACTGACTGTAAATAAACAGACTACATTGGGAGCAATTGATGATGCATATATTTATTAGAACATTAGTATCTCACTTCCCCAAATGAGATCAAAGTGTCTTTACAATCACAATTAAAAATAAATGAATTAAAAAACATATACACACAGCAAAACAAAAAAAGGACAAATATAGATAGTGTCTCCTTCAACTTCCATGCAAAAGGTCTACAAAAAAGAACAACTTCACAAGTTCTCACAAAAAGGTAAGAAGCATGTTTGTCTTCCTCTAGAAGTCTGTTCCAGAGCAAGTACTTCTTGCTGGCTGGCTGTACCCAGCAAACTGATGGAATCAGCAAGACCTAAATAGTCCTAAAGTTGCCAATAGCACTAAAACGGAATTAAATGTATTTTACCCTGTCCAGCTTTCTTTTGCAGGCATGAGAGAAGATAGAGTTTTAAAAATTAAGCATGAAAAGATGGAAGTCCGTGAAGAAATAAAGAAGCTTTGGAAGCAAAAGAAAGAATATAATTAGGATTGGAATAAGAATTAGGAAAAGTGGTATGGGAATCGGGTGAAATCGGATAAAGAAAGGAAATAAGATAAAGAGGAAGGGGTTTATTTATTTGTTGTTAGTATTCAGTTTGATTTGTAGAACGTAATAAGCAAAAAATGAAATGTATTTTTTGAGATGTATAAATATATTGATATATGCACACTTAATAAAATATAAATATTAAAATATATATATTTTATGGGTTTTGATTAGGTTTTCAATCAGGACTGAAGAGAACCAAACTTCCATATAAACAAACAAACAAAGAAATATAATGTGTACCCACTGACATATTTCTGACACCCACCAATTGTTCTTCAGAAAGTAGACAAGATAAGGTGGGTGAATTGGCTACTGGATATTTGTTCAGCTGTACATATTTAAAACAACAACATTGCTTTGGCAGCAGCTGTTGCCATGGCACAAGATTCTTTGTGACTAAAGGTAAGCTACAGCAGCCATCTTATGGCTGGCTCCACCTCCTACAGCAGCCATTGTATGCCTGGCTCTGCCTTTGGTGGCAGCTATTCTCTGGCATCCATTTTATAGCTGTGTCTGTCATGTTGTTTTAGAATTCCAAAGGTTCCCCAAGCTTTCAGAGTTTATTTTATCTTTCCAAGATTTGGTCTAAAATAAAATTCCAACAGTTTAAAAGGTGTGTGCTGTATGTGGGAAGTGGGAATCACATTTTAAGCCAACAGTGGACTCTGCTGACTTTTACTTCAAGGGCCAGCAAATTTATAGTCATTTTATAGCTGTGCCCATCATGTTGTTTTAGAATTCCATATGTGCCCCAAGGCTCAAAAAGGTTGGGTAACCTAATCTAAGAACTCCTAGTATATGAAACATATGGTATTTGAAGTTCACTAATATTGCTACTTTTTGCTTTGAAGGTAATGATAACTGGTGATACTGGTTCCTCCAATTTTCAGAAAACATATTAATAATGAAAGTTCTGAAGTGTGATCTATCTGCTTTTTTACAATCTCCACAACCATGCCATATACAAATCAATTCTCATTCTAAGAAAGTTTTGTTGAAATCAATGGGATATAGTTCTCCAAGTGCATGTTCAGGGTCAGGGATATTTAAAAGTTTCTTTTATACTTGATATTAACTTAGATGCTTTTTCAACTTGTCCTTAAATAAAGAAGGTGCTTGTATTAGAAACAGGTTTGATCACTTACATTAAGTGGCTCCTTAGCTTTCAGAGTTTATTTTATCTTTCCAAGGTTTGGTCTAAAATCAAATCCCAACAGTTTAAAAGGTGTGTGCTGTATGTGAGGAATGGGAATCACATTTTATGCCAACAGTGGACTCTGCTGACTTTTACTTCAAGGACCAGCAAAGAAAAACAGAAAAGAATATATATATTTTTTCTGAGAACATCAATCTTCCAGCAGTCTTTGATCTCTGTAAAGGTATTCATCATCTCAATAACTACCACACTTTAATAGAAATAACTGAAACCTGGATTTGAAATAATTGAGACCAAAGGGAAAACATATTAAATATAGTAATCTTTATTTGCTCTGTTCACTTCTTTTTTCTAGGGTTGACTTTAAAGGTAAACTAATCCTTACTTTCTTCTACCTCAACTAGTGATTTATTTAGAATAGAGGCATGGTTGTATGTTATAAAAGAAGACATATAGAAATCATTCAGCGGAAAGGTATCTAAAAGCTTTAAGTAGGAAGGGAAGAAACGTTCAGATTTTTTTTCTTTTTAACTTTATTACTTGGTATAGTTTTATACTTGTTACAAGTTGTGAAGAAATGCCTTTTTGTCTGGGAGGCTGAAAAGGGGCAAAAGCCTCTGTTGTCCTAATCTTTTTTCCTTCTGGCAAAGAACAGGCTGGGAAGGAGGAAGTCCATCCGTGACTGTCCAAGCTCACCTCAGCTACCTCTTAAGAAAATGGTACTGGAGACAATGGGATGAGCAAGTCCCCTGCCCCCTTCTCCTCCTTCCTCCTAGCAGGAAACAGAGATTTGGAGGGATAAAATTCTAGATAGTCTCTGGGAAGAAATTCCTGGGAATCTCCAGGAAACATCTCTTTGACCTGACATAACTTGGTCAGTGGGTAGAGTACCAGAGATGATAAAATCTCCTTGCAACAGAATGGTATCTCTTTTTCCTGAGATTTTGCATCTATGAGCGCACACAGAACTCTTTACTAGCAAGGCAGCCATTGACCATGTGCCCACCATGGGCATGCTTCAGTTTGGGCATGCTTCAAGGTAATGGAAATGTTGTAGTGAGCTAGAACTTCTTAAACTTAAAGAGTCTGTCCTATTATAATATCTGATAGATCAAGTATAGAAAAAAGGACAGAGGAGTTACACTTTCCTCATTTCTTTTGTATTCCTTTCTCAGTTTGGTGTGGTGTTAAAAGGATGCTTGTAAACATTTTCTTTTTTATAACTTTTGATGCTGGTAGTGGTTCTCTGTACTACACAGATCTCCATCATCCCAGATTCACTATTCTAAAAGGGACTCCAGGGAGGATGGAAGGCAGTTAGCAAGTGGCTATTCCTCCAGAGGCACACAAGGCAGTAAATTGTCCCTGTGGTGACCAGGCACTGGGGACCAGGAGACAGAGGCAAGGCCTCAGAACTTGGAAGGGAAGCTTTTAGCAGTCTTTGATCTCAGTAAAGGTATTCATCTTGACCCTCCCATTGGGCAATCCTGGCAAAAGGTCAGGTGGTGGTGGTAGGCTACCCTGGGAGCCAGAATGGAGTAGTGGTTAAGAGTGATGGATTCTAATGGAGAACCAGGTTTGATTCCACCCTCCTCCACTTGAAGCCAAACTGGGTGACCTTGGGTTTGTCATAGTTCTATCAGCCCCCCACTCAATAAGCCTAGCTCACTGCATAATGCTAAAAAAGATCTATTGTTTCAGGCTGCAAGTCAACCCTTGGCTATACCATACACAATGCCATACAATATGTTTTAAATTTTAATTTTTACCCTGTGGGTGGAAGCCCCCCAGCCTCCGGTTTGGAGAAACACCTGGGAGGGCAGGGCAGAATAGGTCCTACAGGCCAGAGCAGGCATATTCTGCCATAAAAGTAAAAAGAAAAGATTGCAAATGAGAAAGACACAAATATGATGCTGGATTTGTAGCAGACATGTGGTGAGGGAAAGGCAGCTGTGGCAATCCATGCCATTGTACAATTGGATACATCTGAATTCATTCAAACACCTCTGAACAGTTGGTGCCCTGACTAAATCATCAAGCAGAATATGAGCTGAACCAGTGGGTGATTGAGCATAACTTGTACAAGGACATGCACCATGCTACTTGGGCTGACATCATTTAGTGATTCCATCTCTTAGGATGATACAAAAAGTGACAGCACAGTCATGGATGTTTACTGCAATAACCCTAGTGCTGTGGAATGGATCATCTCAGGAGATAAATATTTTGAATACTTGTAGATCTAATCATTAATTATCTAATAGCTGTGCATTCAAAATAAATTCAGCTTTGTATGTTCACAAAATAGCTACAATGTAAACGCATCTAAGAATTCATGAGAGCAGACAAAAAGACATAGAGAGCCAGTTGGTGTAGTGGTTAAGTGCATGGACTCTTATTTGGGAAAACTGAGTTTGATTACCCACTCTCAGAGCTGTTCTGCTCAAAAGCAGTTTCTGTCAGAGCTCTCTCAGCCCCACCTACCTCACAGAGTGTCTGTTGTGGGAAAGGAAAAAGAAAAAGAGACCGTTAGCTGGTCTGAGACTCCTTCAGGTAATGAATGGTGGGGTATCAGTTCAATCTCTTCACTCTTCTTCTTCTTCTAAATGCACCAAGGAAGAATGGAAGATGTTTGTGTGCAGGCACATAGATAGGAACAGGCCAAAGCATTCCAGAAACTATAGAGAATGAAGAACATAAACTGGAAAGGAATTCCTAAATTCCCCCAAACCAGTGAACCAAATATATTTGTATAAGACAAAGGAGAAAAAAAGATTGAACATAATGATTGAATGTGGTATAACAGAAATAGTGACGTTGTATAATGTGAACTTTGGCATACAATAAAGAGAAATGAAGAATAAGAGTAGCTCAAATGGTCAGATTTGTCTCTTTTTCTCTTTCTGTAGATGGTAATCTGCCCTGAGTCTCAATGAGAAAGGCAAGCTATAAATAAATAATTTGTTATGCATGTGATTGGATGAAGCCTGTTTTATGTAAAGAACTGGGAATAACATTTCATAAATTCAGCAAGAACTACTGTTTGAAGTTACAGCATTGGGAACTATGGCACAGAACTGTATAGAAAACATCAAAAGAATCCAATTGAATAAAAGTTATTCAAATACATTTTTAAAGTGCTAACCAGTTTATATAGTATATATAAAACTATAAGGTCTAGTATAAAAATAGCTTTTAAACAAAAAATGGGTAATGGGAACATTTGAATAAAAAGGTAAAACAGAAACTGTTATTTAGATTTCCCCCCCCCTTAATTGAAGCATCCTCTTCCTCAGATCCCAGATTCTATGATAGTGGTGCATTGTCTTCTTAGGAATCAGATTCAACACATCTTTTCCTTTTGCACCCCAGCAGTCTTGTTGAAAATACATGTTTGGGAGCTCACTATAACTGCTGAGAAGCCATGACCAATTCATCTGTACAAAGCAAAGCTGTAAAACATAACCAGGAGATGGTCTTAACCAATTTTTAGTCACAGTGCTTCTTGCTACACTGAATATATTCTCCAAGTAACTTTTTGGAGGGCAGGCCAGTTATCTGAGAGCCACTGAGTACAAGGATGGCCAGCCATAATATTTGTCTTCCTGGTATTTGCATGTTACAGCCTGTTGATGTGTACATAAAAAAAAATCCCCCCCCCCCCCAGACACAAATATCAGGTATCCAAATATATATATATATATATCAGCACCCCTGCTTTTCCAGGTTCAAAATATCAGTTTAGCATTGGGATGCAGATCCCCCCCCGCCCCTGGCCAGGATTCCAATATTTTCAGTTCCATTATCCCTGTGGGGAATCTTTCTACAGAGGTGGGGGCTGGAGGGGCTGTTTTCAAGATAATAGCATTGAAATTGAACAGGAACTGCTGGTGCCTGTCAACCAAATAATCTCCAAGTTTTGAGTGAAATGAATCAAGAAAAGGTATTAAGATACAATAAGGTATTTTTTCAGATATATACTGGACATATCTGAATGTATATCTCTTATAATCCCCCACATATAGGATTTCAGATCCTGTCCTGTTTTGTCACAACTGCTTGTGATTATTGCCAATACTATGGTTTCTCCTAGAGCACTCAAAGTAGTAGCATGTCATGTAAGCTAAGCAAACCTACCTGTCCCCCTTATCTAGGCCAGCAGAGAAATCATAGACATACCAGTCTGTTCTAACCCTTCTCTCTTGGTGTTTCATGAGAAGCAGTAATTCAACAGCTTTCTTGAGCATGGACATGCAGTGATATTAACACTTTCATCTGTTTATTTCTGCCAAATAATAGAACTGTCAAAGCCAGGCCTCAGATTCAGTGGGAGCTCACAGGAGCACACCTCCTGAACCTTTCTGAGAGTTCCACCTACTTGTTGTGAGAGTTCCCTGGATGAGCTCCAGCACCTATTTTTCAACAAAATGTCCCCTGGTCAAAGCACAGTTTGAGTCCCACTAAGTCAAATGTATATCTTAAGCTGTATACTATGGTGTACTGAGATCTTGATAAATCTCTTTTTTGTGATGTGTACCAGGAGCTGCACAAATGGGGGTAAGCAAATTGTCAAGCACCAGGTAGGTCATACTGTTGGGCTGCTAGATGATGGTTTTTATTGGCCTTCATTAAAGGAGTATAAGTCCTGCTGGGAAAACTTGTAAACTACTTTCTTTTGTCCTTTAGACAAATTCTGGTCCACTTCAGCAACATCCACCATGAATTACAGTTTAGAATTTGATTGGTGAAGATGCATCCTTTCTTCTTTTTCTTGTTGCTACGCAGTCTTTCATGACAGTTACCTGGGACTACAAGCACCAATCTGGCTTGGTCTGTGGTGGGAAAAAAAAGGTGAATTATCTGTATGGTTGCTAAGCAACTCCGTAGATGGTATTCCCATCAGCTTCTCCTGGAAAGATTTTATTTTAATTTAAAGCTTTGAGTTTTAGAAAACTATGGCCTTATTTGGTATCATCAGGAAAGTCAATTGGGGACCACAAGGGTCTCTTTATGGGGGTTTTGCTTGACCAGTAAGAGCTGATACAATCTAAATTCTTTCCCTCAGTGGTTCAAAATGTATTCTTGTTTCTATAAGTTTCACAGTGATACTGATGATAATGCGGCCCTTTCCCGACTGTGCCGCTAATCAGTGGCATAAGGTGGGGGCTGTGTTTGCCTCCCCGGATGGAGAGGAGGCAAACGGAGCTTCTGCTCATCCGGGGATTATGCGGGGGGCATAGCTGGAGGCTTTATTATGCCCAGCCTCACCCCGACTGGCGCAGTTTCGTGTGCTCTCAGTCGGGGCGAGGACACGTTCGTCGGTGCTCCTCATTTAGGGCGTGTGCAGCTTGTCTTCAGCGGTTTGTTCAGGGCAGAGTGCTGGGGCCAGGGGGGAATTAGCGGTGTAGCGCGGCAGAGTGTTTGTTTGGCCTGCTCCTTTCTGCCTCCCTCCATTCATTGAGTGGCAGTTTGCTTGGCAGAGGGAGTGGAGTTTCTTTCCTCCCCCCCCCCGTCCCTCTTATTCAGGCTGCCCAGGGGTGTGGGCCTTTGTAAGTTGCCCCCCCATCCCGCTTAGAAGTCAAGCGGCGGTGCGCGGGCCTGGGTGCCTGGTGGGGGTGGGCCTTAATCAGTTGCCCCCCCTCCCGCCCCTTTTATCAGCTGGGCTGGGGTGCACAGGCCAGGGTGCCTGGTGAGAGGGTGCCTTTGTTATTGCCCCCTCCCCTTATAGCACAGGGATTGGAACTAAGCCAAATCCACAGGTCCAAGCCTCCCCCCTCCCCTTAAGGTTGTTAAATGGTGGTGGGCTTTGGCCATGGCTCCCAAAAAAGGCCAAGGGGTATCGAAGGGCAAGCAGCCCCTTAAGGGCATTGCCAGATTGCGCCCAGTTACTCCAGTGCCTGGGGATGAAGAGGAGGTGAGGACCAGGCACACCATTATGGAGCAGCTTGGGGTGTTAGAGTGGCAGCAGGGTCTGGACCCTGGGTCTTTGGGGCTGGTTAAAGGCTGTAAGGCAGCAAGGACATCTACAATGGCATTTGAACAAGAGGTGCTGACTCATCTTTCTGTATTACAGGGCATCGCTGCTCAGGCAAGCACTCCGGGAGGTCCGAGCTGGGAACAGATGGACGGGAACAATTTTGAGTCTGATGGAGATGGCAACACTCCAGATGTGGCAGGTTGCCCTGGGCAAGTCGGGGTTCCTGCTCCGGTGGTGGTAGCTGTTAATGTGGAGGACCCAGAAGGTAAGCACAGTAGTCCAAGTACTGGTAGCGGGTGGCCCTGGGGGGGGGGGTTGGGGATCCCCCTGCATGCCGGGTCTGGCTGGCTGGCTCTATGGCTATGTTCAGGCTGGGTGGTGTGGGGGGGTTACCTAGCCAGTCAGTGTTCCAGGGGCTTGGGCCCCTGGGGCTCAGGGGCATTTCTTCCCCTGGGGGCCTACTCAGGTCTCTTCAGCAGCTGCAACACCATCCACTTCACAGGGGGCTCAGACACAACAGATATCAGCTGGGTCCTTGCCTTTGGGGCACCAGCGCAGTGGGGAGGATGGGGTCTGGCCACGACTCCCTATGGGGCAGTCCCTTTCCAGTGTCAACCATTTGGTGACACTGCCATGCCCCTGGGGGCCGTTTGACGGTTGCCACCAGGGAAAAGATACTTTGCGGGGAATATGTTGACGTTTTTAGCCTTCTTTATAGGTTTGAGAAGAAGGACAAGGAGGAATTAGAGAATAAGGAAAGGAGAAACTGAAGTGGAGAAAGGTGGAAAGGAATTGGGCTAACTGGTTGTCAGGGTTTTTGATTTATGCAGGAGTAATAGCGTGTGCCTAGCCTTTACGGGCAGCACCGCTATTCCAATATTGTGACATCATATATAAGGCCTATACGGACTTCGCAGGTGCTGCGTGGTTGCAGTATGACAAGGAGTTCCGTATGAGGGCGGCATTGAACCCGGCAATACCTTGGGACCAGATCAACCAGCAGCTGTGGCTGCAGCTAATGTCTCCGGCAAAGCCTAACAGTGGGGACAGATTGGATAGTGGCCATCTTGTGAATAAGCAGGTGAGTGTAATTGGGGCAGCTTGTTCAACCCCGGCTGCTGTGTTGGGAGTACACGTCGCAGGGCGTGTGCAATAGAAAAATGTGTAAGTATAAACACAACTGCCCGCTGTGTGGAGGTTCTCATGCCTTCTCAGCATACAACAAATCCAAACCTGGACCTGGTAGAAAGCATCCAGGGGGCGGTGGTAATACCCAAACATCGAGCAAGGGGACCCACCCCCATCAGGCTGAGGGTATTTAAGGACCTTTTGTCAGATTACCCTAGGGCTGATGACAAGAAGTATTTGTGGGAGGGGTTTTTTGGGGGGTTTCTTATTCCCAGTTTGGTGTAGTGGTTAAGTGTGCGGACTCTTATCTGGGAGAACCAGGTTTGATTCCCCACTCCTCCACTTGCACCTGCTAGCATGGCCTTGGGTCAGCCATAGCTCTGGCAGAGGTTGTCCTTGAAAGGGCAGCTGCTGTGAGAGCCCTCTCCAGCCCCACCCACCTCACAGGGTGTCTGTTATGGGGGGGGGGAGGTAAAGGAGATTGTGAGCCGCTCTGAGACTCTTCGGAGTGGAGGGCGGGATATAAATCCAATATCTTCTTCTTCTTCCTTTTCAGGGCCCCAGGGGACCCTTTATGTCACAGAATTTACATTCAGTGCAAGGGATGAAGCAAGTGGTGAGGGACAAGTTAGCGAAGGAGTGTTCGGAGGGTCGGGTGTTAGGACCTTTTGACACCCCTCCTGTCCCGAATCTACGGGTATCACCTTTAGGTGTGGTACTGAAGAAGGCGGCAGGGGAATTTTGTCTCATTCACCACTTGTCCTTCCCAAAAGGGGGGGGGGGTCGGTGAATGATGCCATTCCCGACCACCTCTGCTCAGTTCGGTATACCTCCTTTGACCAGGCGGTCAAGGTGGTTTGCAGCTGCGGGGTCAGAACCGAGATGGCAAAATGTGACATTAAGTCTGCATTTCGCCTTCTCCCGGTGCACCCTGACAACTTTGAGCTGCTGGGTTTTATGTTGGAAAGCAAATATTACATGGATAGGGCATTACCCATGGGTTGCTCCATATCCTGTGTGGCCTTTGAGCGTTTTAGCTCCTTTTTGGAATGGGCCCTATGCAAAAGGTCTGGTTCAGCTACCTCAGTTCATTACCTGGATATTTTTTTGTTTGTGGGCCCGGGAGGGTCGGGCCAGTGCACCTGGCTGCTCCATTCCTTTTTGCAGCTGGCTGGGGACCTTGGGGTCCCTCTGGCCCACAAAAAGATGGAGGGCCCTTCATTGGTGTTGACCTTTTTGGGTATTAAGCTGGATACTGTATGGCAAGCTTCACGGCTGCCTGAGGAGAAGGTCCAGAGCTTGCGGCTTAAATTGGCTGCCTTGAAAGGTAGGCGGAGGATTTCGCTATTGGAGCTTCAGCAGATTGTGGGCCATCTTAACTTTGCATGCAAAGTGATGGCCCCGGGGCGGGCCTTTTTGAAGCGGCTTTGTGACCCCATGGGGGCCTTACGTCTACCTCACTACCGGATCACAATCAGCAGTGGAATGTGGCAGGATTTTGAGGTATGGGAGCAGTTTCTGTCATCATTCAATGGAGTCTCCTTTTGGCGCGAGGATATGGGGATTGAGGCTGATCTACAGATCACTTCTGATGCTGCAGGTTCCATTGGTTTTGGGGTGAACTTCCGTGGACATTGGTGCGCAGAAAGTTGGCCTGGCGAGAGGTTGAACAGTGAGCTATGCCGTAATTTGACATTTTTGGAATTTTTTTCCAATTGTCGTAGCCGTTCAGCTATGGGGGGCTGACCTGGCCAATCATGTTGTGCACTTTTGGTGTGACAACATGGCAGTTGTTCATGTTATTAACACTCTCACTTCTAAATCTTCACCGGTGATGAGCCTTGTCAGGGCATTCACTTTACTTTGTTTGTGTTTTAATATTTTATTCCTCGCTAAGCATGTGCGAGGTGTTTGCAACGGTGTGGCGGACGCTCTGTCTCACCGACAGATGGAGCGATTTCGGCAGCTTGCACCAGAAGCTGACCTTCGGCCGGTACGGATGCCCCCGGAGATGTGGCAGCTTGGAGAGTTGATGCTGACTGGGCAATGCAGTTAACTCTGGCACCCAGTACCAGGATGGCCTATAATCGCTCTGTTATGCAGTTTCAAGCATTTAGGGAACAGGTAGGGTTGCGAACGCTTTGGCCCATCTCGGCATCACATCTTATGCAGTTCTGCGTCTATTTAAAAGGTAAGGGTCTCGTGGTTGTCCATTAGAGAAAATTTGGCGGCCCTGGCTTTTACTAGTAAAATTCGGGGATTTTTGGATGCCACGGGTGATTTTAGGCTGCGCAAGATGTTGGAGGGTTGGGCTCGCAGCAAGGTCCTCAGCCTGACACCAGGCAACCCTTTTCTCCAGCAGTTCTAAGGGGACTGTATGTGGTGTGGATCGAAGTATGTACCTCCACGTTTGAGTCATTATTATTTTAGGCAGTGGCACTGATGGCTTTCTTTGGGGCCTTTAGGGTTAGCGAGCTAGTGGTAAGCTCGTGCCATGATCATTCTGGGCATGCTTTACATTCAGGCGACATAAAATTTGTGGGGGAAGAGGCATCTATTAAGGTTCGGAGATCAAAAACCGACCAGAAACAGAAGGGTGTGGTGATCACCTTGGGTCTGTGTCAAGAGCAGGAGATTTGCCCAGTGCTCACATTGAAGCGGTGCATTGCCATTCGTGGTGAGGGCGAAGGTCCCTTATTTTGTCATGTGGACCGGTCACCGTTGACCAAGTTTCAGTTTTGGACTGTCACCATGAGGGCTTTGGAGAAGCTCAGGCTTGGTGAAGTTAAATTTGGGACCCACTCGTTTCGTATAGTAGCTGCATCTACGGCTGCAGCCATGGGGTATCCGGGACTGGCCATTCAGTGGGTGGGCCAGTGGCGGTCTGCAGCTTACAAAGGTTATGTTCGCCCATTGGATGCCAAATAGGGCTTGGGTATGTGTTTAATGGTTCCCATCATTTGGGCTGTTCACTTTGTTCCATTTCATTTTTTTCCAGGTGCTGTGATGCGGTGTGAGAGGCAAAGGAATTTTGATCGCCAGCCACAGCATGGCGTTTTGGGCGGCCCACCAAGCTTGGCATTCACCAATTGGATCACAGTTGGGGCTCAGCGAGTGGGCTGTGGAGTGGCAGGGACGCCGGGGCCTGCGTTGTTCAGGGCTCTTGCCACTTCTCTTCCAGGGGAGGATGGGTCCTCTGCTACACGTTTTGGTGGTTCACCTTGGTGGCAACAATCTTGGCCTGCTGAAGGGGAAGGCCCTTTCATTGCAGGTGATCGAGGATCTTCGGATCATATGGAGCAGGTGGCCTGGGGTGTTGATTTTATGGTCTGCCTTCCTTGCAGGGTGTGGAGGGCGGCCTGGGATCCTGCAGGGATTGAAAGGGCCAGGCGCAAGGCCAACAGGGTGATCAGGAAGGCACTGTGCGATGGCCTTGGCATGTACCTGCCACACTCTGCTATAAGGTCGGAGTTGGCAGACCTGTATCGGCAGGATGGGGTCTACCTGTCTGTAAAGGGCAACAGTGCCTTTTTGCACGAACTGTGGCTGGGGCTTCGTTTGGCTCTGGGCCAACTGGTGGGCACAAGTGCCTAAGTGGAGGCTTGGCATTGGCATTGCCTGGAGTGTGATTTGGGCTATGTAGGTCACCGGTGAGCTCCCTTGGTTTTTCCCTGTTTCATGGGATGTGGCAGGATGGAATGGCAGCTAGGCTGTACGGCTCTCTGCTGTGATGCCTGCTATAGGGTTACCTCCTCTGTCTGGGCTTCCCCTGGGTGGGGGACTGGGCAGTGGAGGGTAAACCTGGCCTTTGCCGGCCTGGCATTAGCCAGTACAAACTGGCTACTGCTGGGGGCTGGGTGGCTCACCATTTCTGGACAGTGAAGGGTCTGGGGTTTTCCTTGGCCTGTCAAGCAGTTTAGGTTGCCCCATGCTGTGGTTGCTCAATAAAGTTGCCCTGTTTGTTTATCCAATACAAAGTGTTTGCCTCATTATTCCAACTGGGGAGGCAATGCGGCCCCTTCCCGACCACGCCTCTAATCAGCGGCATAGGACGGGGGCCATGTTTGCCTCCCCGGATGGAGAGGAGGCAAACAGAGCTTCCGCTCATCCGGGGATTGTGTGGGGGGCATGGCTGGAGGCTTTATTAAGCCCAGCCTCGCCCTGACTAGCACAGTTTCGTGTGCTCTCAGCCCACCCTCCCACCCAGCGACAGTACAGGCTTCGCTGGTCGCCAATTTTAAGGGGCTAGGTAGGAATTTTTTCATCTCAACTCATTGGCTCTGGTTGGGGTGTGTTTCACCTACCTTGTACTGTTTGCTTGTGGTGTGGGATTTATGAGGGAATTTTGATAGCGTTAAATTGGCTGGAGTGTGATTTGGGCTATGGGTGAGCACCCTTGGTTTTTCCCTGTTTCATGGAATGTGGCGGGATGGAATGGCAGCTAGGCTGTATGGCTCTCTGCTGTGATGCCCGCTATAGGGTTCCCTTCTTTGTCTGGGCTGCCCCTGGGTGGGGGCCTGGGCAGTAGAGGGTAAACCCGGCCTTTGCTGGCCTGGCATTAGCCAGTACAAACTGGCTACTGCTGGGGGCTGTGGCTCGCCCTTTCTGGACAGGGAAGGATCTGGGGTTTCCCTTGGCCTGTCAAGCAGTTTAGGTTGTCCCATGCCATGGTTGTTCAATAAAGTTGCCCTGTTTGTTTATCCAATACAAAGTGTTTGCCTCGTTATTCCAACGGGGGAGGGGGGGCAAAAATGTTCCTGAAGTTCTGGGATTCACAAACTAAGGCAATAATTCATGATTTTTCCTAGAGGCAAAATGAAGTTAAATGTTATCGGTGTAATATGATGGATTTTAAAAAGACATCCCAATGTGAATAGTTATTTCATCACTCCCTCCTTTGGAGCTATTAATCATGGTGTGAGAAGATGCATTTGTGATCAAAACATTCTTATGTTATTTACATGACATACAGCCGGATTACAAGCAGATATATTGCAGTACTGATACATATATTGGGCTTTTTTGTCTTCTGTCCTTGATCTCATGCTGTTCCCATAACTTTCTGTGGTGAAGTGACACTTCATCCACAAGTATGTGTGTTAAAATTGCAGTTTGGGAAGTTAAATATTTAATGAGATTTTTTTTTTTTCTGAAAATATTTTTTCTATTTCGTAGTCAATTACTGCTTGGACCTGAATTAAGTTTCCTGCTTGGACACTTTCCTGGAAATCCTCCAGAATAACAAGCAACAAGACATTGAATTAATTCATAATATTTTGTTTTGTTTTCCTCAGTACCTTAGATAAATCAGTGTACTGGGAAACAAAAGCAAAAAAAAAAATGTATACCTTCATTGTTCATTCAACCTTTCTCTCTCCCTGTTCTCTCCCCTCCCTCTCATTTATCACTTCCCCCACCTTACTAAATTCTAATTTTAATAGGGAAAAACCCTCTTCTGTTGGTGATATATTAATGTTTGTGACTTAATGATTAAAAGCTACCTTTTTCTTTTATACTATATTAATCTAGAATATTTATTACTTGCTACATTTAGCTTTTTTATAATTATCACAAACACTGGTGCACCAAATGCAACAATTTGAAGAAAGAATCAGAAGACAATTCAAGATCCAGAGACAAGAACCCTGAAGAATATCTAGAGCATTCAGACAAACTTTCAAGAATCTGATAAAAGAACCCAGAAGAACATTCAAGAAGTGCACCAAGAGATATTGACTGGACTATCAGAAATTAATTCAAAACTACAAGAACAAACAAAGGAAATTATAAAAATCAAAGAGAAGCAAAAAGATGATGACACACATTTAGATAGGCAAGGTTATTGAATAGAGAATAGTAGATTTAGAATTATTTATTTAAATTGGAACCATATAATTGCTACTTAATGGATTGGTTTAGTTAGTCAATTACTTGAGTTGCTTCAATTTGGGGAGGGCTGAATCAATTGGATTTAAAATTTAGGGGAGTGTTTCTTTGGTTCAGAACTTCTTTCTTTCTTTTCTTATTTTAATTGGCTATTAGGGACTGTAATTTGTAGTTGGGATCAATTTATTGTAGAATTTAGATTATGTAATTAGTGGACTTGGTAATAGATTGTTAAGAAGTGCAAAGTGACATTGTGGTGGGCACAGGCTAGGTGGACCATCTCAGCCTGATAGCATTGTGTGAGGGAGGCCATGACTGGGTCAAGGATTCTGGTCATCTGGGGGCAGGGGAGATATGGTGGTGGGACTAGGTCTCAGAGATTTGGAAATGGTCAGAAATATAAGAATGTTTGGACCTCTTCCCACCTATGTCCCATCCCAAGGCATGTCAGTTATGGGGGCTAGGACAACTTACTTGGCTCCGGCATTGATGATGATCAATGCCAGGTCTATCAAAAATAAGATTTATACCCTACTCTGTCACACAAGCCAGATAGATCTGGCTTGTGTGACTGAGACCTGGGTTCAGGAGGGCAAGACTGTCACTCTGAACCAACTTACTCCACCCAGGTTCTCTGTCCTCCACCAATCTCGGACAACCTGTTTAGGTGGTGAGCAGATTTATGCTCTCCTGTGGAGTCAACTGGACCCGGAGTGGCTTCGAAAGGCTCTGTGGGATCCAATGCCCCCTGGCAGGTCATTAGATGAGTTAGTAGAGGATTGATGCTCCCGGTTCTCTGTGGCTGTTGATTACATCACCCCCTGATGCCCTCTTTGCTGCCACACCAGAACAGCTCCATGGTATACCCTGGAGCTGCAGAGGATGAAACGGGAGTTTAGATGGCTAGAGCATGTGTGGCAGAAATCTTATGATGAGGAGTCTAGAACTTCTTATAGAATGTTTATGAAGGTCTATGAGAAGGCAATGAAGTCTGCTAAGAAAGATTTCTATGCGGCCTCCATTGCATCTGCGAAATCACGCCTGGCCCAATTGTTTAGAACGATTCGATCTTTGACTGTAGTGCCAACAGGCAATCAAAAACTTAGGGAAACTGGATATTGGCTGTGAGGCTTTTGCAACCTATATTGCAGATAAGGTCTCAATTCTCCACCAAAATCTTCCAGCCATAGTTGATACAGTATGGGAACTGGAAGCCCATTGTCCATCTCTTGGTCCTATGTTGGACCACTTCAGCTGTCTCACTCAGGAGGATGTGGACAGAATCTTGGCTGCAGTGAAACCCACCACCTGCCTGCTGAATCCATGTCCATCTTGGCTTATTAAAGTGGGTGGAGATGGTATCCAGGGTCCTTTGGCTGAGATTGTTAACCTATCGCTGTCTCCAGGGATATTTCCAGCCAAGCTTAAGGAGGCAGTGGTCTGTCCACTTTTGAAGAAACCATCTTTGGACCAGATGGTCTTAGCCAATTACTGCCCAGTCTTGAATTTACGTTTCTGGGTAAGATAATTGAGGAAGCGGTGGCAGAGCAGTTTCAAGCTTTCCTGGAAGACACATCTATCCTTGATCCCTTCCAGTCCAGCTTCTGGCCTGGTCATGGGATGGAGACTGCTTTGGTTGCCCTCACAGATGACCTTCAAAGGCCTCTGGATCAAGGTGGGTCAGTGCTGCTGTTGCTTTTAGATCTCTTGACAGCATTTGACATTGTCGATTATGATCTAATGACCCACCACCTTGCTGACTTTGGAGTTCAGAGGATAGTCTTAAAGTGGTTTTCCTCCTTTCTCTGTGGTCAGGGACAAAGAGTGGCAATTGGCAAGCAGACCTCTGTGTGTCATCCACTAGAATGTGGTGTACCACAGGGAGCTATTCTCTCACACAGGGAGCTATATACACCCACTTACCCAGATTACTAGGGGTTTAGGGATGGGTTGTCACCAGTATGCAGATGACACCAGCTCTATCTGTTGATGGATGGCCAGCCAGACTCTGCCCCTGACCATCTGACTAGGGGCACTGGAAGCAGTGGCTGGTTGGCTACAATTTAGCTGGCTGAAGTTTAATTCAACTAAGATGGAGGTCCTGTACCTGAGTTGTGGGGGGCTAAGACCGGGTATCTGACTCCCCACCCTGGATGGTGCACCTTTTGTGCTAGCTCAGAAGGTGAGAAGGTGTGATACTGGATGCTAACCTTTCTATGGAGGCCCAGGTCACAGTAGTTGCACGATCTGCTTTTTACCATCTTTGTCAGATCAAGCAGCTAGCGCCCTATCTGGCTCCACAGGACCATGCAACAGTCACTTCCAGGCTGGATTACTGTAACTCATTGTATGCAGGCTTGCCCTTGAGGCTGATCTGGAAACTCCAACTAGTGCAGAATGCTGCTGCGCAATTGCTGACTGAACTGCCTTTATAGGCAGGCAGTTGGCTGATGTTGTGCAGTTTGCACTGGCTACCAATTGAGTACTGGATCCACTTCAAGGTTCTAGTATTGATATTTAAAGCCTTGCATGACCTGGGACCGACATACCTGCAGGACCATCTCTCCCCATATGAGCCCCAGAGAGTTCTACAATCTACAACTATCTCTGGCCCAAATGACATCTGGCTTGCCTTGACTAGAACCAGGGCCTTTTCAGCCCTGGCCCCGACCTGGTGGAATCAGCTCCCTGTGGAGATTTGGGCCCTACCAGATTTACTACCATTCCGTAGGGCCTGTAAAATGGAGCTGTTTTGCCAGGCCTTTAGTTTATTGATTATACCATATAAGTGGCTTCCCTACACTGATTTACCATCCTGATTGCTAGAGGTCAGACTGGCATTCTTGATTTTTTAAACATCTAAGACACCTATGACATTTATGTCTTATTTTGTAAAATGTGCTTACACAATCCACACTGTTTTATCTAATTTTTTAAACTTGTTTTAAGTATTTGATTGTTTTATTGTTGGATTTTTAACTGTTTTATTGCAATCCGCCTTGAGCTAATTGTGGGAAAAGGCAGACTATAAATTTGCAAAATAAAATAAATAAATAAAATAAACATAGAATCCTGGAACAAAGAATACTGAAATCCTAGAAACTCAGTGCAGATTTAATAACGTCAGTTTTAGAGGAATCCCAGAGGCCTTTGGGAGACCAAATTTGAAAAAAAAAAAATGATTTACTTCAGAATTATCTGAAGGTTGAAGAAGATTTTCTTGACATTAATGAGATTTTTTTAGAGTGAACTCAAGATTTGCATTCAAGAATAAACTACCTCAAGATATACTGGCTCAATAGACCTACAAGAAAATATGAGGCACAATATTAAAGAACCAGAGGCAATCACCACTCAAGGTAACAGGAAAAGAAGTGCAGATCTTTCAAGGTATTGAAGAAAAGGAAAGACTTCAATGTTTTGAGACAAATTTTACAAAATAAATTTTAAAAAATCACTGGAAAATACCATTTGCAATAGAGATATACTTACCAAAAGGAAGAAAATTAATTGCAACAGAGGAACAAGCCAACCAACAGGCCAAAGAATTGCAAGCAGAGGACTTACAAAGAGGAAGAGAAGGAGCATCTCCAGCATTTCAAAGCAATTTGCTAGCAGCTCAAACCAAAATTCACACACCAAAAACTCTGAAGAAGAAACAAGTACAGAAAAGGTTAAGTTGGATGTGGCAACAACATCAAGGACAAAATGGATAAATTAAAAATAGTATCAACAAGTATCGATAGACTGAATTCCTTTTCAAAATTCATGAGTCTTCAATCAATTGGAAAAACAAAACACAGATATATTATGCTTACAAGAAACTCATATAAAGAAAAAATATGGACATATTTTAGACACTAAAAATTAGGCAAAGTATATCTTGCTTCATCACAAAACAAAAAATGTGGAGTAGCCATCTACATTTTTTCAAATCCACAATTAGTAGCATTAGAAGAATTATCCAAATTGAAGATATCTAATCTTAAAAATGAGATGTACAGAAAGTAAAATACACACAATAGCAACAATATATGCACCAATGTTAACATTAATTTTTTTTGGATTCCCCTCCCCCCTCTAAAAAAACTAGGGGGAAATAGAGTCTTGGAAAGATATCAAAGATGATGGTGTAAACATTGAATATGGGACTGCCCTTGACTCTGTTTTGGAAACTCCAGCTGGTGCAGAATGCAGCTGCGCAGATATTGATTTAATCATCTATGTGGGCACGGATCCATCCTGTACTGCGCAAACTGCCAGCATACCTTTAAGACTGCCTCTCTCCATATGACCCTTCTAGGTCTCTCAGATCAGCGACTCAACACCTTTTGATTGTCTCTGGCCCTTGAGATGTCCAACTTGCCTCAACCTGCCTGGTGTAATGAGCTTTCTTTGGAGATCAGGGCCCTGTGGGATTTGTTGCAATTCTGCAAAGTCTGCAAAATGGAGCTCTTCTACCAGACCTTCAGTTGAGGCAGTGGACATTACCTTTTATTAGTCCTCCTCCCACCAGTGATCATGGAATCTGATGGACCTCTGGACCTGATTGTTCATGGCTATTGAGGCAGTAATTTTAAATTGTATTTAAATTATTTTATACTGCAATTTTAATATTGCTTTAATATTTACCTTCTGATGAAGCCCGCCCTGAGCCTACTTTGCAGGAAGGGTAGGATATATAAATTGAATGAAATAAATACAATGGCTCCTATACTATATATCAGTCTTAAGACTAAAGGAGATCATGAGCATCAAAGGTGGAGATCTAAGAGATGTGGCTGAATTCGAACAGCTGATTATAAAACAAAAAGATGAATATATAAAAAATTACTGCCACTAGAGCAATAAGATGAAGGCAGATAATTATGACAAACTGCTTAAAGAAATTAAAAGAGACATGGAAAAATGGCAGGACTTGACTATATCATTAATGAGAAGAATAGCTTCGATAAAAATGAATATATTGCCAAGTTTACTATTTTTATTTCAAACTATTTTGGTACTTTTGATTAATGCATTTTTTCAAGATTTGAATAAGATGGTATCTGTATATATCTGGTGAAAGAAAAAGCCAAGAATTAAACTAAAAGTGCTGCAAGGCTGTAAAACAAGAATTCCAAGATGGGTGTCTCCTGTTGAAGCGTTTACTCCACCAAATCTTATAAAACCAAATCAATGCTACAAATATGAGGAAATATTGGAACAAGATAATCAATTGAAAACCAAGGAAGAACTAAAGAGTAAGAACATCAACATGAGTTGGCGGCTTAGAATGCAAATAGAGTCCAGATATGCTAAAAATAAGACAATAGGGTTCAATACTGATCAATACCTGTTTGATAAATTCTTCCTGGGTCCTCAGGAAAAACTGATCTTGAAATTATACTCTTACTTGTTACAGATGAAGATGCAAGATGAGATTGTGAAAGACTGTATTGTACAATGGGCTAGGAATATAGGGTGTAGTATTATGTTAGATGCATGGGAGATCTTATGAAATTCTAATATCAAATTAACTAAATCAGTAGCTTTTAAGGAAAATCTGTATAAGATGTTTTAGAGATGGTATGTAACTCCTCAAAAACTTTCTAAAATGTATGTTAACATGTCCAACAAATTTTGGAAATGTACAAAACAGGTTGGGTCATTTTATCATATGTGGTGGACCTGTGAGATGGCAAAAGACTACTGGAAGATGTTGCATGAACTACTGCAAAAAATGCTGAAGGCGCAGATTCAATTTAAACCAGAACTGTTTTTTGCTGAATATGTACCCTAGTGACTATACAAAAGAGACAAGACATCTATTGGCACATATTAACACAGCAGATAGGATTTTGTTTGCTCAGAAATGGAAGCTTTAAGAACTACCTATGAAACAGGAACTGATCGGGAAAATATTGGAAGCAGCAGAGATGAACTACTTATCTTTATTGCTTGCTGGGAAATCCAAGGAAGAAGCAAGAAAATACTGGGAGGAGTTATATATATGGCTAGACACTTAAATGTTCTGGTGTGAACTTTTGTTAGTATTCTTCAATGTATATGGTTGAAATACAAGCTAAATTGATAAGCGGGGACTTACAATATAATTTCATATGATTTACTGTGATGAGAGATTAAATGTGTAATAACATGATGAAATTTTCTTTTGTTTGAAATAGCAACATGCAGAATGTATTCTATTTTTCTTTATACATGTATTATTAAACAACAAGAAGGTGAACAAAGTGAAAAATGTATGAGTAATTGGATGCAAAACTTTTTAGAACAGATATCTATGTAGCAATGGGAATGGCTATGAGGAAAAGATATCAGATTTACAGTCAGCCAGACATTAAGAGAAAATTGATCCAAAATATTTTTAAATGGTATATAACTCCAAAGAAGATAAAAAAGCAGAATAAATCTACAAAGGGAAAGGCTGAAAATTTCAAGACATAGATGGAACCTTCCTTCCTATGTGATGGATTTGTAAAAAAAGCAAAAAGATCCTGGAAAGAACTACACTGAAAAATGCAGAATATAATAATTTTAGATTTCCAGTTGAAACTAAGAGTATGCTATTAGGTGTCCTGCCTAACAAATTACCAAAAAATTTAAAAGAAATACACAAATACATTGTGACAGTGGCTAGAACTATTTATGAAGCAAAATGGAAATTAAATGTCTGTCCATGTTTAGAAGTAGGGGAAAGTAAACTTGCTGAATATGCAGTAATTGGCAAAATTAACAATGTACTTGAGAAACAGTTCTATTATGAAAAATGAGGAGAGATTGAGTGTGCATTATTTATTTATTTTTATTTGTATCCCACTCTCCCTGCAAACAGGCTCATTATGTGTACTATGCTAGCAGGAGACAAACAGTTTGATATTATGTACAAATGTATGGTAATGAAATAGAAGTAGAATTAAAATCTACTTTAAATGTAAAATCTTGAATGCAAATAGGTTCTTGATAAGGGAAGGGATATATAATAGACCTCTCTTTACACCTTGATAGATTTTTTATCTGTTAAAGATTGTAATGAATATGTAAGAGTGGCAAAAATATGCAACGTTGAATAAGTAATAATGATGCAAGTAATGATGTAGTCAGAATATTTATGATGTTTGAAACTTAAAATGTTGAATACAATCGTATCCCAACAGAAGTAAGAAATATTGTATATTATAGAGAATGCCTTTAAAATTATGATTGTCCTTGACAAACACAGTTATGCTATATTACACCCCCCCTTTTTTCTTGCCCTTTTCTTTTCTGTATTCCTAAATAAATAAATATTAAACAAAAAGTGTATTTTCTCTATGATACAATTTCAGGCATTTATGTACATTATCCATTTTCTCTACTCCATGTGTAATTTTATAAACCATCTTGCCCCCCCTCCCCAGTCATATTTTTTTCTAAACAAAAGTCCCAGATTCTTTAGCCTTTTCTCAACCTCTTAATCATCTTTGTTGTCTTATGTGTCTTTTCCAGTAGGGATGGGCATGAACCCACTCATGAACTAAAGTTTGTCACAAATTTTGGCAGGTTTGGGGTTCACAAACTGAAGAGCCATCATGAATGTCCACAAATTTTAAGGCCGTTCATGTTAGTTTGTGAAGAGCAGAAAGCAGGGGTTTAAATGGTTTCAGTGCTTTCTGCTCCCTGCTGCTCAGCTGCTTATTTTAAATGGACTGTAGCCATTTAAACTCCCGTTTTCTGATCCCCACAAAAAGCAGCAGAGAGCAGAAAATAGGGTTCACAACATGATATGAACCAGTTCAGTTTCCAAACTAATGTATTGGTTCATGGTTCAGTTCATAGTTTAGCCGTGAACCACAAACTGAATTGTTTGTGTCTATCCCTATTTTCTATTTCTATTACCCTTTTTGGAGATATGGCAACCAAGTATTCCAAATGAAGTCACACAGTAGATGGGTGCAATAACACTACACTATTGGCTGTTTGTCAACTGATGATCAATTCAATTTATTTTCAAATCAATTGTATCCTATTTCACTGATGCGACTACAATAAAAATGTACATACAAGATTTTGGGAGAGGGGAATTTTTTTTCAATGTACACAGACGATGTAAATGGTGTGTAAAGAAATAATGGACTGTACAGCCTCAACAAACTGCAGAGGGCATATACAAAACCTGAAAGTAAGAAAAACAAATGAACCATTGGTAAGTCCAACAGAAATCAGATCAGGTAATTTGGAACTTCAAAACCCATGAAGAAACGGAGATGAGAATTTCAAGAGCATTCTGAAGTATTAGCGTATGTTGTTACCTTACCAGGCTTCTCCATAGCAGAGGACTCTTACAAAGCCTTTAATATGTGCACTCCAAATGGGTAAGATTTGGCTGATGAAGCCGAACTGATGACCCTTTAATTGTGTTTTAGTGTATACAACCTAGGCTGATTCCTCACTCACCTTGGTCCGGGACAGGCTTCCGTTTTCGCATGGAGCAAGCTGGCGATTTCGCATCAGTTGCTCTGTGCCGGCATTTTGCACGGGACAAACCCGTGATTGCCCTGCCACAGTGTAAACCTGTTTTTTCAGGTTTACACTGTGGTGGGGCAAATCATGGGTTTGTCGCATGCAAAATGCCGGCATGGAGAAACTGGTGCGAAATCACCAGCTTGCTCCACGCGGAAACGGAAGCCTGTCCCGGACCAAGGTGAATGCGGAATCAGCCCTAATGTTCTTGTGTGTGTGTTGTGTAGTTTATATAAATGGAAATACTGTCTTTTCAGAGATGTCATAGAAGACAGATTTGTACTATTAAGCCCAGATTGTTTAATGCAGTTTTCTTACTAGAAGGCCAGATGTGAAGAAAAGTTCTATCCAGATATTGCAGGTCTTCCCCACCATTCCAAATTATTTCCTAAACCAGTGCTGACAGTATGTAGTTATTTTACTGGAGAAATTAGCTCTCAGAAACGTTCACTCTGTCCACAGCCATTCTCATGCAATATATTCTGTCTGTCATATGAGTGGCTGCAAATATAACATTTTATCATACATCTATCACTGCTGATGGCACAACCTCCAGATGCTATGGTGACTTTTGCTTAAAGTGACTCTGCAAGAGCTCAAACAAAAAATGAGCAAGAAAAGTTCAGTGTTAGGTTACAAAGTAAGATTCCCAGAGAAAAAAAGTGAGTTCTTGTAACTTTTCCATTCTAAAGGGTCAGCAGTTGACAGAGTCTCTGAGGTCATACGTTGCATTATTGTACCAATTTGTCACTTAAATTAAACCCATTTAGTCCATTATTTAGTGCAGAGTGGCAGAACAAATGTGTTTTATTGTATTTTTAATGCACTTTCCCCCCAAATGGGGAAATATTTTTTTTTTAAAAAAAGAACTACGAAGGCAGATGTTGGGAGGATCTCACCAAGAATCCCTACAGGGTGTTCTTTGCTGCAGGAATAATTTCTGTAAATAGAAACAATAAAATGAGCATACCTAGCTGTGTCATTTATTTTTCATTTCTTGGTTGAAAACAGGAGTACCAAGGCCTAGGAATGTAGTTTAAACACCATCACCTCTTGTACTCAGATGAGATGAAACTGCTACTGTCACTAGTTACGTTTAGGTGAGTTTACTTACATAATACCCCATGTTCTCAATGAAACAAAAATATGTTTATATCATGGCCACTGTTCTTCACTCATTTCCTCATATGCAGAATGGATGTGATATAGTCTTCAAGTTAGTCACTTTGCAAGTCCTATTTATTCCAGTGGGAGGACAACACAATTCCACTGAAAGCATTTCTGTTTAAAAATGTTTAATGTTTTCTTGTTCATATCTATTCCTGTCCATAAAGTTCTTCATAATGGTCCTCAGCTACTATTGTTTTTTCATATGCATAAAATAAATGGCCTGCTACTTCCAAGTGTCATGTCATTTTTTTTGTCAAGCACTAGAGCAGCTAAAGATTTTAAAATTGTTCCTTCTTCCTATTTAGTCTCTAATTCCAAACTCTGATCTGAATACATATTTGATTGCTTGGATTTAAGTGCACAGGTTGGAAACATGGGGAAAATATTTAAGTTGCTGATTCTAGGTCACAAAAAATAGAGACAGGATATCCATGTCTTCTCTCTGACAAAGTAATATATTTAACTCAGAAAATATTCTGCTGCTCCTCAGAAGGAAACTGGGAAGATGCCAGCACATCAAGCATTGGCCTCTGCAAATTCACATGCTACTCAGCAATATTTATGATACTACATTAAAGGCACTAAAAAGTATTATGTATCGTATAATGATTATATAATTAATGATGGAAATAATAGTAGTAGTAGAAGAAGAATTGTTTTTTCTCAAGAACCTGCTTTTCTTGACCCTAAGAAGTCTCAAAGCAACTGACAATTGCCTTCCATTCTCCTCCCCACAACAGTCACCTTGTGAGGTAGCTGGGACTAAGAGAGCTCTGAGAGAACTGTGACTGGCCCAAGAATACCCAGAAGGCTTCATACAGATGAGTGGGGAATCAGACCTGGTTCTCCAGATACTCTTAACCACTACACTACAGTGGCTTTCACAGTCATAGTAGTAATCACAGTTATGGTAGTCACTGTCACAGTAGTAAAACATAAATAATAGTATTAAGCATACTCAATTAATAGATGAAATATATACTTTGAAAAAAATTATGTTAATAACATTATTATTTTTATTTTTTATTTATTTACTTACTTACTAACCTGCTTACCCAATCCCTGTTACTGGGTGTTGTACAACATATATAAAACCACAGCAGAATTTACAGAGCATTTTAACAATCTAAATAGTCCCAGTTCCAGCTGCCAGGCTACATTCACAGGCGGGGGGGGGGGGGAGAGGGAAAATAGGTGTAATTAGTAGAAGTGGGTGCCAGCCAGATGCAAACCATTGCTGTCCTCAACCTCTGCCTTGTAGGTCTTGTGGAATTGAATCAGATCCTCCAGGACCTGGATGATTTTTGGCAGAGCATTCTACCAGGTTGGGGTCAGGACCAAAAAGGCCCTAGCTCTGGTTGAGGACAGCTGGATGCATTTAGGCTGGGAACCATCAGTAAGTTGTCTAAGGAGGACAACACTCTTCCAGGGACATTATGGAAAGGAGACGGTCCTGCAAGTATGTTGGTCCCTGACTGCTCAAGACCTTTTAGGTCAATATCAAAACATTGAATTTGACTTCACATCACATCACAAAACCTTTATTGGCATAACAAGAAAACACCATATGGATAACAATAGAGTTCATGCTCAAAAAGAACACCTCCTCCTGGAAGCATGGTAAAAGAATTTTGCTACAGATTGTAAGCCAAAATGCTCTCAAAACGAGGTTGGGGAATTGTCAGGTGGGCACCTGGCTCACTCAGGATCTCTTTACCCATGTATACAGGATTCCATGTCCAGAAAATAATGCTTAAAATATTAGGGGCTCTAATTAAGTAAAAACAATTAAAATTTATTAAGGAAAATATAGGCTTCCATATAAGATACAATATTCATAAATCATTCATACAGTCCTAAGATAGATAGATAGATAGATAGATAGATAGATAGATAGATAGATAGATAGATAGATAGATAGATAGATAGATAGATAGATAGAGGAACACGGGTAGACACCGATCGTAGTCTTCAAGGAAGGCTCCAATGGCGACAAGCGAGGAAGTGGGAGAAGGGACCCAAAACTGATCAGGAATCGGGAATGGATCTATGCAGCGGAAGTTGGGATACTGATAGAAGCAAACCTGTGGGTAGCTAGTCCACAGATTATAAGGACTCTCTTGAGCCCTTAGGGGATGGGAGGTATGAGGGAGGAGGAAGGTGGTCAGCTGGTGCGTGACCTCACAAAAAGGGGAGGTTTCGCAGTGACCATAAGGGCTGGACTACTGCGACAACCAATAGAAAGTTCACTGGTGGCACCTAATTGGGTGCTGGCTCTTGACCAATGGACTGGCATGGATCCTGGATACCTGAGTGAACTTTCAGGTTAAAATGGACCAGGGGGAGGCTCCAAAGTGACAGTTGGGAAGAAGAATAGAGAGATTACTTGGGTGGGGAGATGCTTAGGACTATTAGACTTATCTAAAAGAACATAAGAGAAGCCATGTTGGATCAGGCCAATGGCCCATCCAGTCCAACATTCTGTATCACACAGTGGCCAAAAATTTATTTATACACACACACACACACTGTGGCTAATAGCCACTGGTGGACCTCTGCTCCATATTTTTATCTAATCCCCTCTTGAAGCTGGCTATGCTTGTAGCCGCCACCACCTCCTGTGGCAGTGAATTCCACATGTTAATCACCCTTTGGGTGTAGAAGTACCTCCTTTTATCTGTTTTAACCTGACTGCTCAGCAATTTTATTGAATGCCCATGAGTTCTTGTATTGTGAGAAAGGGAGAAAAGTACTTCTTTCTCTACCTTCTCCATCCCATGCATAATCTTGTAAACCTCTATCATGTCACCCCGCAGTCGACATTTCTCCAAGCTAAAGAGCCCCAAGAGTTTTAACCTTTCTTCATAGGGAAAGTGTTCCAAACCTGTAATCATTCTAGTTGCCCTTTTCTGCACTTTTTCCAGTGCTATAATATCCTTTTTGAGGTGCGGTGACCAGAATTGCACACAGTATTCCAAATGAGACCGCACTATCGATTTATACAGGGGCATTATGATACTGGCTGATTTGTTTTCAATTCCCTTCATAATCATTCCCAGCATGGCGTTGGCCTTTTTTATTGCAATCGCACACTGTCTTGACATTTTCAGTGAGTTATCTACCATGACCCCAAGATCTACCATGACCCCTCTTGGTCAGTCTCTGCCAGTTCATACCCCATCAACTTGTATTTGCAGCTGGGATTCTTGGCCCCAATGTGCATTACTTTGCACTTGGCCACATTGAACCTCATCTGCCACGTTGACGCCCACTCACCCAGCCTCAACAGATCCCTTTGGAGTTCCTCACAATCCTCTCTGGTTCTTTCCACTCTGAACAATTTAGTGTCATCTGCAAACTTGGCCACTTTACTGCTTACTCTCAACTCCAAATCATTTATGAACAAGTTAAAGATCATGGGACCCAGTACTGAGCCCTACGGCACTCCACTGCTTACCGTCCACTGCGAAGACTGCCCATTTATACTCACTCTCTGCTTCCTATTAATTAACCAGTTATTGATCCACAAGAGGACCTGTCCTTTTACTCATCGCCTAGGTAACACCCAGTTTGTACAAAGGAACTTGGCTCTGGTTGAAGATGGTCTTCCTCTTCTTCTTTCTTCTCCTTTGCACCAGTCTTTGTCTTGAGTTCCGTTAGACAAAGACAGTGGCGGTTGGATGATTAACCACTCCTGGGGTGGGTAGGTTGCTTGCAGGCATAGGTGACATCTGATGTGTATGTGAGCCGTCCGCTTCACTGGAATGGAGTCAAGCTGGGTAGGAAGATGGCTGCATGTGGTGTTAGCCCTCCACAGTGGATTCCATGGTCAGAACTTCAAAACCATTCGCCTGGATAGCTCCTGGCGGTGCAGTCTCTTCCGCTCCATGGCTGAGATGGACGTCATACGGAACGACGGGAGACCATCCATTCTCCTGGTGGGCACTCTTGTACCGGTTTAGAGTGCCTTTGTAGCGTACTGCATAAGTCCCTTTTGCCCCTGGATAGGTTTGCCCACACTCTCTGGCCAGAAGTGTGTGAGTTACTTCTCCAGATGCTCTGGAAACCAAACTGGTAATCACGATGTTCTGTAAGGGGGTTTTTCCTCACAAGATTCAATGGTTTCACTCTTGTTTGAGTGAATTTGAGTTGATATTCAACTGAAAGCCAGTGTAGCTGGCACAGCACAGGATGTATATATGCCATCCTTGATGTTCCTATCAGGACTCATGGCACCACATTTTGGACCAGTTGAGGCTCTTGAGTAAATCTCAAGTGCAGGCTAGGATAGAGTGTGTTACAGTAGTCTAAACTGGAGGTGACCATTGCATGGATTACTGTGGGCAGGTCAGGTTGCGACAGGCAAAGGGCCAATTGCTGACCCATAATGTGTTCTTACTTCTTCTCATCCTTTTTAGGGAAGATCTTGAATAACGCTTTTCCAGTTGAACATAGATAGCATGGATTACAGCAGTGGATTGATAATAGGAGCTGCGCTGGCTCAGGATTCTGGATGAGAACTATCATCTGAAGCACTGTATATAACACATCCCCAGGCATAGTCTATTATAGAGCTCTTGGAGAAATTTTTTTCTGTGCTCATCTAATCTAGTTTTCAAAGAGCCCCATGGCACATAGTGGTAAAGCTGCAGTACTGCAGTTGGAGCCCTCTGCTCATGACCTGAGTTCGACCCCAGTGGAAGCTGGTTCAGGTAGCCAGCTCTAGGTTGACTCAGCCTTCCATCCTTCCAAGGTTGGTAAAATGAGTACCCAGCTTGCTGGGGGGAAAGTGTAGATGATTGGGGAAGGCATTGGCAAACAACACCATAAAAAGTCTGCCGTGAAAACGTTGTGAAAGCAACGTCACCCCAGAGTCGAAAATGACTGGTGCTTGCACAGGGGACTACCTTTGCCTTTTTAATCTAGTTTTCACATATGGACCAGATCCATCATGTTTGGGCTTTGGAATATGAGACAAATCTGTTACATAAAGATGAAAATTAGATGCATGGTGTAATCACTTACATACATGTACATTGTATCATGAGGGAAAAGATATACACAAGTTCATACAACATCCAATTCAGTTTATAGTGCGTTATATCTCTCTCCAGGTGTTTGTGGGTTTTTTTTGCATTTTTCTAGGCACATTTTGGATAATAAAATAACCTCCTACTTGAATGTTTCCTTTTCTCCAAGCTATACTGTTTGATTAATTACCTACCATATGACTAAATTACTTCCTTCCCCATTTCCAGCCTTGGTCATTCTTCTCATCCTTAGTCTTTTACAAAGTTTGGGGTTTGTTTAATGATTTTTTTTACAAGGGCTACTTTCCCATGCCTCTTTTGTTCCATCACTCTGTGAAACACTGTATACATTGATAAATGCTATAGATCATTGTAGTTATAATTATGTATCATCTATTCAATGCTTCATACATTACATTATTTAATGACAGCTCATTTCTTACTTGGACTGCATAGTAATCTAATTTTTGTGTTCTTTTCCTTTTTTTTCTTCAAGTCTTGAAAATATACACAGTTCCCACTAAACCATAGGATGGGATCTTCTTTGGCCTCCTTTCACTCCCATAGGAACACACTGAGGGTGAGGGCAACAAAATACCAGGAGTATATGTCCTGGCATCTCAGATTTTGGATGGTTAAACTCAGGGGTCATTTTGTAGAAAAATAGGTGGTGGAGCTCATCCAGGGATTGTTATGTAGCTGCAATACTATTCAGTGGACAAGGAGGTGGAACTCTCTGAAGGAGGAGGTGGAACTCTCAGAAAGGTTCAGGAGCTGTGCTCCTGTGAGCTCCCACTGAATCTGAGGCCTGGTTAAACATATTCCTATGCATCCACTCCACTCAGAACTTGTCATCTGGAGCTGCTCACCTTTCCCATCCCCTTTCTCTGGCAATGTGGGATTGGCCAGCCATTTGGGGGAATTATGTGGTCATTTCTGTTTGGGTTTTAAGAGAGCTTTTTTCTACCACCTTCACTCTGCTATGTTTTGAGGTGATGGATTTAAATAGGCACAGTTTTTGGGACTGGGAACTTCACCATTTGAACTCTAGTGTTGTCCAGCTTGTGGGGATGGTGACATAGAATCATACAGTTGGAAGGTACCTCCAGGGTCATCTATTTCAACCCCCTGCTCTCTCTCTCTCTCGGCTTGGCTTCGCGAACGAAGATTTAAGAAGGGTGCAATAGTCCACGTCTGCTGCAGGCTCGCTGGTGGCTGACAAGACCAATGCGGGACAGGCAGGTCCGGCCACAGTGGCTGCAGGGAAAAGTCTGATTTAGGGTTGGTGCTGTAGCAGTGCGATTCTTCCTCAATCTCCTTTTGTCCTCAAGACCAGCTATGCGTGCGTTCTCAAAAGAAGAGACAGCCTGGTGGATGGTGTGCCTCCATGCTTTGCGATCTGAGGCTAGGTCAGACCACTGGTGATGGTTGATGCAACAGGTGCCAAGGGATTTCTTCAAGGAGTCCTTGTACCTCTTCTTTGGTGCCCCTCTATTTTGATGGCTGGTGGAGAGTTCGCCATACAGGGCAATCTTGGGAAGGCGGTGGTTTTCCATCCTAGAAATATGCCCTGCCCAGCGCAGCTGCGTCTTCAACAGCAGTGCCTCGATGCTGGTAACCTCCGCCCGCTTGAGAACTTCAGTGTTGGTCACAAAGTCACTCCAGTGGATGTTGAGGATGGTGCGAAGGCAGCGCTGATGAAAGCGCTCAAGGAGTCGCAGGTGATGACGGTATAAAACCCACGATTCGGAGCCGTAGATGAGGGTTGTCATCACAACCGCTTTGTAAACATTGATCTTTGTGCCTTTTTTCAGATGCTTGTTGCTCCACACTCTTTTGTGCAGTCGGCCAACGGCACGGTTTGCCTTTGCCAGCCTGTTGTCGATCTCCTTGTCGATCTTAGCATCTGAGGAGATGATGCACCCCAGGTAGCTGAACTGCTGGACTGTCTTCAGAATTGATTCACCCACAGTGATGCAGGGAGGGTGATAATCTTCCTGGAGTGCAGGCTGGTGGAGAACTTCTGTCTTCTTCAGACTAACTTCTAGGCCGAATAGCTTGGCAGCCTCTGCAAAGCAGGACGTCATATGCTGCAGAGCTGATACCGAGTGGGAGACGAGTGCAGCATCATCAGCAAACAGTAGCTCTCGGATGAGTTTTTCCATTGTCTTGGAGTGGGCCTTTAGTCGCCTCAGGTTGAACAGGCTGCCATCGGTGCGATAGCGGATGTAGACACCATCGTCATCATCTAGATCTACTGCGGCTCTTTGAAGCATCATGCTAAAGAAGATCGTAAAGAGAGTTGGCGCGAGAACGCAGCCTTGCTTTACACCTGTGCCTATTGGGAAGGGCTCCGAGAGGTCGTTGCAGTGTCTGACTTGGCCTCGTTGGTCTTCGTGTAGCTGGATGATCATGCTGAGGAACCTTGGGGGACATCCTAAACGTTCCAAGATTTGCCACAGGCCTTTCCTGCTAACGGTATCGAAAGCTTTGGTAAGGTCGACAAAAGTCACATACAGAGCCTTGTTTTGTTCCCTGCATTTCTCTTGGAGCTGCCTGAGAACAAATACCATGTTGGTGGTGCTCCTGTTAGCTCTGAAGCCGCACTGGCTCTCTGGGAGGAGTTCTTCTGCAAAGGCGGGCACCAGTCTGTTCCGGAGTATTCTGGCAAGGATTTTGCCTGCGATGGAGAGTAGGGTTATCCCCCGGTAGTTGGAGCAGTCTGACTTTTCCCCTTTGTTCTTGTATAGGGTGATGATGATTGCATCACGAAAGTCCTGTGGTAATTTGCCTTGTTCCCAGCAGGTGACAAGTACTTTGTGAAGTGAGCTATGTAGTACTGTGCCCCCATGCTTCCAGATCTCTGGTGGAATTCCATCAACTCCTTCTGCCTTGCCACTTTTCAGTTGCTTGATGGCTTTAACAGTCTCTTCTAGAGTGGGGATCTCATCCAACTCTGTTTTCACTGGTTGAAGTGGGGTGAGGTGAATTGCTGAATCTTGAACTACGCAGTTGGCACTGAAGAGAACCTGAAAATACTCCGACCACCGGTTCAATATGGATGCCTTGTCTGTGAGGAGCACTTGGCCGTCTGCACTACGCAAGGGACTCTGAGTCTGATATGATGGACCATATACTGCCTTCAGGGCTTAAATCACCAGTGTCTGCACACAGCTGGGTTCTCTCTGCAAGCTTGGTCCACCACTCGTTCTGAATGTCTCGAAGCTTGCACTGGAGGTTGCTACATACAGCGCGAAAGGTTGCTTTTTTCCCAGGACAGGAGGGCTGAGCAAGATGTGCTTGGTAGGCAGATCTCTTTTTCGCCAGGAAATCTTGGATCTCTTGATTGTTCTCATCAAACCAGTCCTTGTTCTTCCTTGTGGAGAACCCGAGGACTTCTTCAGAGATCTGCAGGATGGTAGTTTTTAGGTGTTCCCAGAGTGCTTCTGGAGAAGGGTCTGTGGGGCAACTGGGGTCCTCAATTCTTGACTGGAGTTTTGCCTGGAAGGCAGCTTTAACTTCGGCTGACTGAAGGCTGCCAACCTGAAACTTCCTCCGAGGGATACCTCCTCTCCTGGGTGTGGGTTTAAAGTGAAGACGGAGATTGCAGCGTACAAGACGATGATCCGTATGACATTCTGCACTGGGCATTACTCGGGTGTGTAAGACATCTCGAAGGTCTCTCTGGCGCACCAGAATGTAGTCGATAAGGTGCCAGTGCTTGGACCGTGGGTGCATCCAGGTTGTCTTCAGACTGTTCTTCTGCTGGAATATAGTGTTGGTGATGGTGAGCTGGTGCTCCATGCAGAATTCTAGCAGGAGGCGCCCGTTGTCATTGCAGTTGCCAATGCCGTGTTTGCCAAGTACTCCTTTCCAGGCTTCCGAGCCTTTACCTACTCTGGCATTGAAGGCGCCAAGGATGATCACCTTGTCCTCTGTAGGGGTCTTCCGTACGAGGTTGTGTAGATCAGCATAGAACTTGTTCTTTTCTGCAGGATCTGCTTGAAGTGTTGGGGCATACACACTGAAGAGTGTTGCATGCTGCTTGTTTTGAAGTTGGAGGCCCATGGACATGATGCGATCTGAGTGACCTGTTGGCAGGTTTTCGAGTTTGGAGGCAATGGAGTTCCTGACCATGAAGCCAACGCCAGAAAGGCGGCTCTCAGCCTTTGACTTACCTGTCCAGTAGAGGGTATAGCCAGCACCGTGTTCTTGAAGACTACCTTCCTCAGGGAAACGGACCTCACTGAGAGCTGCTATGTCGATATTCAACCTGAGAAGTTCGTGGGCAACTAGAGCAGAGCGTCGTTCAGGGCGACCACTGTCTACTGTGTCAAGCATGGTTCTGATGTTCCAACACGCAAGCTTTAGTCTTTGCACACTTTGTGAGGCAGGTGCATGCCTTTTCTTTGTTGTTATTTTTTGACCGCAAGTAAGGATGCCCGTTGACCGCGGCTAGCCAACTGGGGTGGAGGAGACGAGCTTTGTTTAGGCCACCTTTTCTAGGCCCCTCTCCGTGTGGAGCAAGCAGTGCTGTCCCTAGATAAGGCTGCTTGGTCGTTCAGGGTGCTGCCGAAAAATGCTTTCGTCTCCGGGTTAGCATCAGGCGACCAATACCCTGAACCGCCTACATGCAGGATCGGGACTGTGGCTTCCAGTGGCACCTTCCACCTGCCGTTTTGCCCCTTGCCCATCGCTGCAGGACTTGATGCGTTGTGGGTTGTGTATGTGGATATGCCCTTCAGGCCTGCGCAGAGGAATTTTTTAGGTGAAGCCCAGTGTGCGCGGTACTGGCTCCACCCTTTCACCTGGGGGTCATCTGCCATGGCCCAGTAAGCTGGGACGCCGGCAGCGAGTCCTCCAGGTGGTAGGTGTTACATTAACGAGCTCTATCTGCCCGGGTTTGATGTTAGAGTTTTCCTTCTCTTAGGCTGGCAAGGTTGGTGGGCCGAGCCTGCCCATCCGGTTATACCACCGAACAATTCGGTTGCACCATGACGTAGCAAACTCTGTGAAAAACGGGGGGGGGGGGGACCAGCGAGAAGGTGTTGCTATGGATGTAGTAATGCAGGAGAGGCCATTGCAGTGACCATCTGCCAGGCATAGCCAGACAGTGACCACGCGGCATTCACTACACCGGGAGAGGAGAGGCTATGTATTGCGCATACACTTTCCCTGGGGGGGTAGGATACCCAGAGGGAGCCCACCCCCACCCCCCCAACCCCCTGCACAATGCAGAAAATTCACAAGTACCTCCCCCTCACACTCCCAGTGACCCATGTTCCATGCTCAGGAGATGGCAAAAAAAAAAAAACACCCAGCCCCCTCAAGGATCTCTGGACAAACTGGCCTGGGAAAAAATTGCTTCCTGACCCCAAAGTGGTAATCAGCATTTTCCCGGACATGTAAGAAGGCACCATGAGAACAATGTATCGATGCAACCCATCCTGTCCTCCTTTTCATCATTTGCCTCAGTTCACAGAATTAGCTGCAATCAGATGGCCATTCTGTTTAAAAATCTCGAAAGAAGAAGACCCTACCCACCTCCTGAGAAAGCCTTCTCAATCCTCTCAGCATACCATTGGGGAAATAGACCAGGAAAAGCTAGGTATGACAGAACCTGGGCTCAGTCTCAAGGTGGGATGATCCATAACACAGGCATATTATTTAGGCAGTCCAATACATGAGATAATTCACACTGTCTGAATCAAAAATGCCACTACATACATGACAGCTTTCCTTTTTACTCCATTATGGAGTAATTTGCTAGCAAAGACATTAAGGATTGTTTGACAGCCTCCCCCACCCTCCCAGTCACAGAAGATTAAGTTGCAGCACAAAACTTTTACTGCAAATCTGCTATAACTGTAAGCATATCTGTAATGGGTAAGGACTGAGTAAGTTTATTATTGGCCAGCCTTGATGATTTGGAAAGAGTCATAAGTTTGGCAGGATCCATCCTTGGGTGAAGATATGTTCCAGTTGTGATAATTGCTGGCTGCAAGGTCCTTTATCTGAAGGGAGTTAGTTTTTCTTACCAACCTTGTGACTGGAGGACAGCACCTGGACTGATGATGTAACAGGCCCTGCAGGAAGATGGAAGTAACTCCTGCTTGATGTGACTTTTCCACAGGCTTGCTCCAAGAAACCTTTGTTAACGAGCTGCAACTTCATTTTGAGAATTACAAGCCTGTTTCAGTACTTTAACTGGTTTTGTTTCCCGTTGCTTGATATTGGATGTTTCTATTATATCCATCCTGTGTGTTGAATGTTTAATTACTCAATTGAATGTAAAACTCCTTTTTATTTGGGTTGTGTGCTGAAAGTTTTCTCTTTCTTTTTTCTTTTTGCTGCTAACAAGTGGGAATTAACTTGTTGGAACACACCCCAAGATCAGTTGGATCTGATAATATCCAAACTGGAAGGATGGGCCTGCTGTCAACTTTAAAATGTATTTTTATTTAATAGGCGCTGTTTCTTTGCTTTATTTCTGTTTTAATCCCCCCCCACCTCTCTTTGTGTTGAAAATAAATCTGTAAACCAATCCTGGTTTTTGAGGTTAAAAGTTAAAGAGAAACATTGTTTGGTAAATTTATAAACCCTTGTCCAGCAATGTTAAGAGTCATTATGTTTCACAGTTAATTTCATTTCATAACAATGGTTCATTTTGATGTAATTAAAATTAGTATCAAACCTTTTGATTATGCCTGTCTCTCCTTTTGTTGTTTCTAAACAAATTATGCTTTAAAAATACTTGACCAATATTTGATTAAAGGCCAGCTTGACTTCAATTCGACAATTAGAAACAGTTCAATGACAGGCCTATTGAAAGTTCTCCTCAGAGCTTTATATCAAGAAAAGAACTAACCTGAGGACACTGGGGACAAACATAGAATACAAATTAATTTAACTTACTCATCTAGGTGTTTACTATAATTATATTTTGACAGATTGGCACAAACTGAAAGTTCTTCTGTCTGCATAAAAGGATGAAATGGGAAAAATCTGATAATTTTTGTTAGTTAAAGAATGTGAAGACCTGTAATCCATCACTCCTTCCTAATGCACTATTTAGACAGCTCATGCTGCCTTCCATTAACATTAAGTATGAAAATCTATGTTTAAGTAATATTAGGGTTGTGACACAAATTAACAAGTACCAGGCAGTTGGGAGTTAAAGCTGAAAAAAACTGTCTTTCTGGTCAAAATAAAACAAATTGAGGTGAGGACATTATCAGTCATGTTCTGAATGGGTTACATTTTGTTGTACACTGTTGCCACCTTCAAATTCTTTTTTCCAGACTCTTCATTATTAGAAAGTGACAGAAGTGTGGTAAACAGGACCGAGCAAGTGAGGATCTTTTATTCCTCACTTTTTTCAGAAAAATAAACAGCATGCTCCTTCTGAAAATGATTTTCAAAGGCCTACAGCCTATGAATGATCTGCCAGAAACACAAAAAGAGTCTCCTGTTTCCTCACATTAAGGAGGCCAACCTGTAATATTTACATGCTCACTCATGATTAGTTTCACAAGACATTCATTGATTCTAACAGATTATTTAGCCATTAATGGGATTAATGATCCTATGCTTACTACTCTTCAAATGCAGCCATCTATATTTCCTATCTCAGTACTCAGTAGGGATCCCAGTCCTGGGTTGGAAAACACCTGGTGGAGCCTGGGGAGGGGCGTTGGGGTGGGAGGGACCTCAGTAGTTTATAATGCCATGGAGTCCACCATCTAAAGCCACCATTCTCTCCAGGGAAACTGATCTTGGTCATCTGGAGACCAATTATAATAGTGGGAGATCTGCAGGTACCACCTGGAGGTTGGCAACCCTACTCTGGCGCCTTGTTAATTAGTAATCCGTCCCCAACATGGAAAAAAAATGAGACTGTATAAGAGTCAGGGGTAATAATCTAAAATATCTCTGAATCTGTTGGTCTCCAAATGAAATCTGAAACTAAGAAAGACCTGGTCCAGATTTTGTGAATTGGGAACTAGAATGTGATCTCAAGAACATATATATAACTTCTTCTGAAAGAAACAGAATGAAGTGTGGAAATATGATTATCCCGTTCACACTAGATGTAATGCTTATAACAGCAATGCCTTCTCAACATATTGAATTGCACTATGCCAGTGACATTATGAAGTACTGAGTACCTCCTGTAATAATTGTGGGAGGGGTTTTTTTTTTTTTAAATGAAGGCATGTAGATAAGATTCATTTAAAGAGTGACCAAGATCTAATACAGTGGTTTTCTGTTGTGTAACAGGTCACAGTAAAATTAGGGCATGTCACCCAATTTCAGTTTCCTTTCAACCCTAGTCTATTATCCTATATAAGAGATTGTATAAAAATCATGAAATATGTATCTACAGGGTTCCAGGTCCAATTCAGAAAATATTTGGGGGCTTCGGGGATGGAGTTAGGAGACATTCGGGGTGGAGCCAGGAGACTTTCCCATCCCCCCCCCCAAATAAAAATATATAACAGTGCAGTTCCCCTGAATACATTCATTTCCTCAACCCCCAGCAGCTGCTTTTCCTCTAAATGAAAGTGAATATGCACACACACACACACTCACAAAGCAGCCAAAATAAACACAGTTAGTGTGCACACACTTTTGTGATCTCACTGGGGCAATTTATTCATGGAAGCTGCTGAATGTAACTACCTGCTGTATTTCAACCAACTTCTTCAAGCTAACAGGAAAATGAAAGCAGAGCAGGGGGTGGAGTTTTCCTCCAAACAAACAGAAGAACTCTTTTCTCCAAACAGAAGAACTCACACACTCACCAGGAAGACCCATGTGGCTCTGTCTACTCACCCCACCCATTCAGCTTTCCTCTTGGTCTCTTATCCAAGTACTAACAACAGGATTTAAAGGCGCACACACACAGTCAAAAACACAGGCAGTTTGCAGGATTCTTTTAAGCCTGCATGGATTTAAAGGTACATGGTGGCAGTTGAGGCAGGGCTTCCCCCCACTAGCCAACTGGTTGCTGTTGGGGAGCAGCCTGGAAAGCCAGGGCAAGTTTATGTATCTGTGACTGTTGGTATTTAATGTATGAAACCCAGTATTTGTTCTCATGAATTTATTGTCTGACACAATAAGAAACACACAATCAAAGAATAATCTTTGATAATGCCCATATTCTAATCATGCCATCTTGATAACTGGTAGTACAAGGAATATACTGTTATTTTTACTTTGGAGAGGATTTGCAGCTACCACTATGAGCTGCACTCAAGTGTCTGATAGCAGTGCAAGCTTGTTGGAGATATTTTCAGCACTTTTTCTGCCAGAAGCCTGAGTTGAGAGTTGTAGGACCTTTTCCAAAATATTGGCTCATGTCTTCTTCTTAGGATTATGGTGCTTGAGTATTTGTCCCATTATTTGTTTGAAAAGATGTGAATTAAAAATGATTAAAATAAATTATCATCTTTTTTTTTGGATGTTGTGCAATAAGAAGTGTGAGAAATTTTGTCCTTTTTGTGACTGGAAATCAAGGCTAAAGCAGCCTGCTGATGCTAGGCCTTTGTGTTTCTCAAAGCATAGTTGTGAATGTTTACTGTCTATGTCATTATTATGGAATGGCTTGCTTTGATTTTCCATGTATTTCTCTCAGGATTTTGCATTTTATGAACTTGAATGACCATGGTTGCCTTTGTTAAGACTAATATGCACTATTGTATTTTGATGTCTGCTCTGACCTATGGATTACTCACTAATAAATGAACTGCACAGAACCCTCTGTAGCTCAGTGCTTTCGAGGCAGGAAAAAAAATGTTTCATGACCTTGAAAGCAGCATAACCTCTTTTTCTCTTGATGTCATCATTTCCCCCAACATTAAAACAGGCTGGACTTAGTAGACTGCACAAAACAATCACTTTGGCTGTTAAAGAGCATGACTTGCCCTTCCTGGAGACAGCCTGGCTATAATTGAACTCTCCTTTGCACGCCTTACTTCGTTTCCTTGTGCAATAGATGCTCTTTTCTCCACTGTCCCCTTATCACAAAGACATCAGTAGAGAAGATGAAGACAGCAACTCATGGCTGAAGATTCTTTTGCCAAGAGACTGGCCGGTTCAGACAAAGGCAGCCTATTGTGAGAATTGCACTGTGCACTTTTCACTCCAATTCTAATTGAGGTCTATTAAAGAAAGTCTCCCCCCACATTAAACAACATGCACCAACATAGCAAAGACAAATATTCTGTGACGGTCTCCATCTCAGTTGTAATAATAAACTGATATTTCATTGGAGGTTGAAAATAGCTTTATCGTTCCAGATACTGAATAAAATTTTTGAGGCTTGCAATCATTGCAAGTACTGGAGGTCACTGAATAGCATTGTCCCAAATGGGACTATTTTCAAGAAAATCAAGTCCATCTGCATCACAATGCAGTGTCTCTTGGCAGTGAAGCACAATAGAGATGGCAGTTGGGATAGGCCTCAAATCAATTTTGTGGCTGCATTATTCAAAACACATCATTACTGATGATTGCACTGATGGAAGTTGCCACAGGATTACAGTAAATCATTTGGGCTTTTAACAACATAATTTATAAACTAACAGAAAGGTCTAACAGAATTTAGTTTTTGGAATTTAGTTTGGTTGTGGCATAGCCAACGTACAAGAGAAAAACTGCAACTGTAGTCTTTTAGGGGGAAATGGGACTAAAACAAATTTAACTTTTAAAATATACTTCATGTGTACTGATAACTCGTACAATAGATATTTATGGAAGCCCTTGAACTGAACTGTTGTTTTTTAAGAGACTTAGAATCAATTTCAACACTCTTCCATGAAGAATCCTATATTCAGGATCTTATTGACTGTGTAGTCCAACCCTTTCCTCAAAGCTAGAGCATCTTTGACAGATGGCTATCAGGGCTTTTTTTGTAGCAGGAACTCTTTTGCAGATTACTCCACCCACCCTTGATGTAGCCAATCCTCCAAGAGCTTATGGTAGGCCCCGGAAGAAGAACCCTGCAGGCTCTTGTGGATTGACTATATTGGGGGGGGGGGTCTAATATGCAAAGGAGTTCTTGCTACAAAAAAAAAAAGCTCTGATAGCTATCCAACCAACCCCTGCTTGAAGACGTCCAACTGAATTTCCTAGATAATTAGTTCAATTGTCAAATAACTATTATCATTAGGAAAAAATCCAGGTGGAATCTATCCTTTTTGTAGATTGAGATCATTAGCTCTAGCTCTACTCTGTAAAAGTAGAGAACTAGTCTTTGGTCTCTTTTTTGCAATTTGTCCTTCACTAGAAGAGTGAAATCATGTCTCTGCCCAGTCTTCTCTTTTCTACCTTTTTCCTCACAGGATTTGTTTTCTTGTTTCTGACAATCTTCACTGCCCTCCTCCAAATCCATTCCAATTTGTCTGCATGGTAGGATTCTTGTCACTATTCCCGTGGATAATCTGTACAAGAATTAAGACAGCCTCACTCTACAGGAACAAAAACCTATGTTGTTAAGTTAGCCAGTTTCACTGGGAGGAAACTCCCTGCCAAAATATAGTTGCAAATAATATTTTAAGACTGAAACAAAATATATTCCATGTATATCTTTGTGTGTCTTTCTGAGTGCATCTCTGGAGGCATCCAAGATGGGTAGAGGCACCCAAACTAGCCACTGATGATTACATGTCCCAGAGAGCTAATATTTGGTGGGAGAAAATAGCTTGTACCTGAAATATCATAATTATTTTTGTAGATTTAAATATATCAGAAAAGAGATTTCTAATAACTCTAAAGTTCAGTCCATGAACTTTTCACAAGGGTAGCTAGGTGAATGACCAAGTAAATACATAATTTCAACAGCAGCCAATTTCAATATTACAAATGTGATAATCCAGTAAGGCCTAAATCCTAACACTACAACTAAACCCAAGAACAGTGGGAAATAGTTGCCTTTTGCCATAAAAAGCTTTCAAAGTGATTGAGGTAAAGACTTTTGAAGAAATATGGGTGGGACGGTAAATTAAAGCTTGAAATTAAGCAGAGAGTCAACTGACAATAGAAATTTGCTATGCCCTACTTGATCAGAAGAAGCAGTGTGACATAATCTTAACTGAAATCAAGAGGGGAAGCAGTCTGAGCGCCAGTTGTCAAGAACCAAAGGGGTTTTTACTGAATCATAGATATATGCATTTGGGAGTAATCTCTGAGACTTTCACATTCAGTTAATGTTCACAATGTGTTGTTATGAAGCATGAGTAGGACCAGCACGCCACTTCATGAATGTTAAGAACATTTTCTGAGAGTACTCATATTCTTGCCCCACAAATTTCCCATATGCAATTGTTGTGTTAATTATTTAAACATCATTGCCCACATTCAAAATTTTTTCACTGGGTAGGCGAGAAGTTTGCATAATCGTGTCTAGTTCACCTAAGAATGTCAATTGCTGGGTAGGGCCCTCAGTCTTCTCAGGAACTTCTAAGGGAACGCCAAGCTCCTCACACTGCTCTGCAAAAGCTGCAAGCAAGCAGGCACCCTGGCCAGAGCCCAACAGGCTAGCAAACAAAAAGTTGTCAAATTTCTGGTCTCCGGGATACGGTTGCTACGGTGAAAGGCAACTTTGAAAGAGCTTCAGCAGTTAGTGGGGCACCTAAACTTTGCTTATAAGGAGGTCTCTCCTGGCCTTCCTTTCTTGAGGAGGCTTTGTGATGCAATGCTTGGACAGCACCTGCCACATCACAGGTTCAGGATTTCCAGATGCATGTGGGAGGACCTCTTAGTATGGCAGGAATTTTTGATCTCATTTAATGGAGTCTCCTTTTGGAGAGATGATTTGAAGCTCGAAGCCAAGCTTCAAATCACATCTGATGCTGCTGAGTTCCTAGGATTAGGGGTCTACTTCCTCAGACATTGGTGCATGAAGGATTGGCCTGCTGAATGGATAGACGCTGGGTGGAACAGGGACTTGACTTTCTTGGAGTTCTTCCCGATCTTAGTAGTTGTTTGGTTGTGGGGGGATGAGTTGGCGGACCACACAGTCCACTTTTGGTGTGACAACTTAGCTGTGGTGCATGTCATCAGTTCCCTCACTTCTAAATCTTCTAGGGTCATGAGGCTAGTACGGGCTTTCACTCTTCACTGCCTTCGGCTTAGTATTTTATTTTTTGCCAGACATGTGCCCGGGGTTGATAACAGGGTGGTTGACACTCTCTCTCGCAAACAGGTACAGAGGTTTCATCAGTTCACCCCAGATGCAGATCTTCTTCCAACAAGGATGCCCCCGGAGATATGGATGCTTGGCGGGTCGAGGCCAGCAGAGTGATAAGTCTTGCCATTGCTCCCAGCACCAGAAAATCATACCAAAGGGCAGTAAGTCAGTTTGAAAGTTTTAGGAGCAAAGTCGGTTACTGTGGGGAGTGGACTCTTCCGGTGAAGCAATTGCTCCACTATAGTGTGTCATTAAAACACAGGGGCTTGGCAGTTTGATCTATTCGGGGCAGTCTGTCTGCTTTGGCTTTTGCCAGTAAGGCCATGGGTACCATGAGCACACCAGTGACTTCCATATTCGGAAGATGCTCAAGGGGTGGGCCAGAGAGGATAGAAATGAGCAACCAACAAAACGGTAGTCTGGACAAAGTTGCAAGAAGTAGTTTTGTTAATTCACATGGAAAACTTGATTTCAAAATGGAATTTCTTCTATGAGTTTTCTAGAGTTGCCATCCTCCAGGTGGGGCCTGGAGATCTCCTGCTTTGACAACTGATCTCCAGCAGGCAGAGATCAGCTCCTCTGGAGAAAACGGCTGCTTTGAAGGATAGACTGTACCATACTGAAGCCCCTCTTTTCCTCAAACCCCACACTCTCCCAGATCTACCCCCAAAGTCTCCAGGTATTTTCCAACCCTATATTTACACAAATGCCCCAAAGGTAGCTGGCTAACTGGAAATGCCATGGGAAACACTGGGCTGGGTTTTTTCAAACAGATATAGATACACAAAGGAGGATGGTTTTTGCTGATTCCTCCCTCCTGCAGCAATCCTCCAACTCACCCCATTAGGTCCTTGGTGCCCCAGGAGCAGCATTTCAAGGAAACATATGGGCATTCAGTGAAAGACAGGAAGTAAGAAAATCATGTTCCATAGGCAGAAGTTTGGCTGAAGTAAATTTCAGTGGGACAAAAGCAAATTTGATGCATGCGGATCTGTTCAGTTGGACCCAACCAAATCTGTTTATATGCTTGTCTTAGCATCCATTTGGACGTGGGGGCTCAGAGAATGTTGGGCAAATGTTCTTCCGTATGAATCATACTTAGTTCTCAAATTCTGAACAGCATCCTTGAGCTTATATGAAGTATTTTAAATTATTCTTAGTTGGATTTCAATTTTTTTCTGCACAGCTATTCTCACATTAACATTTGGGAACTGTGATGTCTAAGTCAAGGAATTGCCTTACCACCTGGGCAAATTTGAATCACTCTGCATATGTTTGGTGAAATTTTGAACAGTTGGTGGATATTGTTCAGGGAAATTTTAGAAAATAATGCTTAGACAAAAAAAAAAAAGAATCTCTTTTCCCAACTGTCCTCAAATATTTACCTTCGTAAAGACAAAGGTCACACATGATTTGCCAACAATCCAGTTCATTTGGATCATGCACTAGTTAGCCACTAGCGTGAAGATGAATATTTCAACTGCCCAGATACAACAACAGCACATAAACAACAACAGATAAATGATCCACAGTCTTCATCTTGTGGCATACCTGACTTTCCCAGCATCTAGTCATTTCTGAGCATGCAATTGCGTAGCATGACAGTTGCCTAGTGAGATGACAAATAGAAAATTAGATTGTGCAGGCAGAAAAAGCAGCACATAAACCTGAAATACTGCTCATTTTAAATTACAAATTACAGCAATTAGAAAATATGGGGCATCAGTTTAAGAGAAAATTTATCATTATGATTATGGTACACTGGATTGCCAAACAGATTATAAGTGAGTATCACAGCATCAATGGGCCGCAGTTATTTTAAGTGTTTATGTTCCCTTTTTAAAATTTTGGAACATGGGGAAAGGAATCACCTTACACTCTATTTAGCACACAAAATTATAGTAATTTCTGGAATTCAGATTTTTCGTCTGCCTCTAGACTATGAACCACTTTGTCGCTGCCCATTTCTTTACCTATGTAAAACCAAACCTGGGGACAAAGTTGTGAAAGTTCTATTCTTTTAAAGGAGAAAAAGAAAGAAGAGCATAGAGTATAGATATCTTTCAAAATATAAGGTTGCAAATGCATAAGGCAATTACAGAGGTACAGTGTGGCAGAGAAGGAAAGGGAAACATGAAGGCATTGGTCCTATTATCTCTCAGATTTTCGGCAATTGCTTTATGTATGATCGAAAGCACTGTAGTGAAGAAAATTGTAGTGACATTTTGTGTTAATGTTACCCATATATCACGTTTGCACAAAATTTTGGAAATCAGTGAATAAGGAAGAAAGAAGAATGGAAGGACAATGCATCAAAAATGCACGCTGCTCATGTATTTGACAAGGGGAACTTAATTTTAATTATTCACAGAAATGCTTCATAGTGTATAGCTGTTGTAAATGTTCTATTGCATATTTTATAAATGTAATGAAGTTTTATAGTCATATTCTGGAAGCCCTGTTCAGGCAGGCTACTTGTTAAAGTTTTCTGAGAGATGGGGAGGATATAAAAATTGGGATAGATTTCTGCCTCTTGCTCTGGTTAAACACATTAGAGATTTTAATGTTTTGTTGCAATATCTTCTCAATACCAAATAAATGCTATTGATAGGATTTTCCATATTACTTTAGCATCATCATTCCACATCAAACAAGGGCTTTCCTCCCAACCTTTAAGAATACGACATATACAATATTCTTATATTGTCAGGAGGCAAGCCTGAATACCCCATGGTGAAGAAGATACGTCATGATGCACATGCTTAAGATCATATTTGTTTTCACATAAATGAGGTTATGTGTTCCCATATGTATTCAACAACCACATTGATTTTAGACAGTATCATTCACCTTTAAAATAGGTATTGTTTCATATACATCCCACCCTGTTTAGGAACTATATCCTGGATGAGTGAACACAAATGGAGGATGTGGGATCGTAGTGGCAGGACTGTGCCTGAACTGTAAACAAACAATTGAACATGCAAACATACAATTTCCATACAAACAGTTATATTGCATAGTTGAGAACCCTGAAAAAGGGGAATTACCTGCTGTTCAGACATACCCTACAGGTAGGCTTTGAACAATGCACATCTGAATATACATTCCTCATGCAAAAGTTTTCACTCTGAATATATCATCCTAACATGCCAGTCCTGCATGATTACAAGAAGATTTTCTATAAACACTAGGAATAAGGCCCGTTGTGAAGAAATGTACAATGGGTTCTAGAAAGAGGCTCTGTGCGAGTGCCCCCTTTTGCCATCTTTCCACCTACCCAATTGAAGGCAGTCACTCCCCACACCTCAAGGGGTGCTGATCTCTGCCATCTGGAGAGAAGTTGTAATTCTGAATGATCTCCAGTTGCCACCTGGAGGTTGACAACAGTGATTCCCCAGGGGGATATGACATTGTACCTGTCTGAGATCCCACCTTCCTCAAACCCCACCCTTTGCAGGCCCCACCCCTTAAATCTCCAAGAATTTCCTAACTGGGAGTTGGAAATCCTATCTCCTTCCCTTTATCTGCCCCTCTGACTTCAGGTTTCTATCACTTTCCCCCCTCCTGGTGGCCTCTATATAGGCAAAGGATAGTTTTTCTTCACAGTGGGGTGGGGGACCAAGGCAGCTTACATCATTCTCCTCTCCCTGCTTTAATCTGCACAACAATCCTATGAGGTAGATTAGGCTGTAAGTGTGTGACTGGTCCAAAATCACTCAATCAGCGCTGGACCTGCTGGGCTTGCAAAACAAAAACAAAAAAACCCCCTCTTCCGCTTGGAGTGTAATTCTGTGCTTCACATCAGTCCTGTTATGCTGGCATTGCCAAAATGGCACTGGGTTCTGCTGAGGGGATGTACTAAAAAAAATGACAGGATTGCCCATTGGAAACCATGGAGAGTCTTGAAAGCCCTTTGGAGATAATGAGAGCCAGGAGTGCCAACTGACTTGCATGGGCTCAATTAAAATACACCACAGCACAAAACAGTTGCAATGAAAATACAAAGCCAACTGCAAATTAATGTTTCTGGGTCCAGACAAACTGGTTTGGGGCTGGAATAACACGTCTCAGAGTAGAAAGATGACCCCAGAAATAGAATTAGTGCTCTGGGACTGAAATGACAGCCCTCCCAAGTGGAACAGTCCATTGGAGTAGTAGAAGAGCTTACCTCTTTCCTCAAAGGTCGGGGACAAAGAGTGGCGATTGGGGGTGAATTGTCCCAGAGGTACCCGTTGGATTGCGGGGTTCCTCAGGAAGCAGTTCTATCCCCGATGTTGTTTAACATCTATATGCGCCCTCTTACCCAGATTGCCCGGAGATATGGGCTGGGCTGCCACCAGTACGCTGATGACACCCAGCTCTATCTACTTATGGACGGCCGGCCTGCCTGTGTCCCAGAAAACCTGGACCTGGCATTGCAGGCCGTGTCTAGATGGCTCAGGCTGAGTGGGCTGAAGCTAAATCCGACGAAGACAGAGGTCCTTTGCCTGGGTCGCCGTGGTCCGGGGAGGGAGATTCCCTTACTGGCCCTCGACGGTGTGCCTCTGTCAGCGGCGCACAGGGTTAGGAGCCTGGGGGTGCTACTGGAGCCTACCCTAACTATGGAGGCCCAGATAGCAGCCACTGCCAAGTCCGCATTCTTTCATCTTAGGCGGGCAAGGCAGCTGGCTCCTTTCCTGGAGGACGGCGACCTGGCAACAGTGATCCATGCAACGGTCACCTCGAGGCTGGACTACTGCAATGCCCTCTACATGGGGCTGCCCCTGTGTCGAACCCGGAAGTTGCAGCTAGTGCAGAATGCCGCTGCCCGGCTGTTGTTAGGGCTCCCTAGATGGGAGCACATTCAGCCGGGGCTTCGGGGACTGCACTGGCTGCCGATAACATACCGAGTTCGGTACAAGGTGCTGGTTATGACCTTTAAAGCCCTTTATGGTCTGGGACCTGCCTACCTTAGGGACCGTCTCTCCCCACATGTTCCCCAGAGAGTGCTGAGGTTGGGGTCTCAGAACCTCCTTGTAATCCCTGGGCCAAAGGAGGCCCGTCTGAAAGCGACCAGGGACAGGGCCTTCTCGATTGCAGCTCCCTGTTGGTGGAATCAGCTCTCGGAGGAGGTGAGGGCCCTGCGGAACCTGGAGCAGTTCCGCAGGGTCTGTAAAACAACCCTCTTCCGGTTGGCATATAATTAATTGTGATCAGAATGCCGAATACTAAATCTCAGACATCAGATTACTGAATATTGGAAATTGAAGGACTGATTTAAGGAAAATGTAGCATAGTGTATACCGATGTAAGTTTTATGTATTTTTAGGTTTTTATGTTTTTATTGTATAATTTTAATCATATTTAAACCGATTTGTGTTAGCTTTTACTGTTGTAAGCTGCCCTGAGCCCACCTCGGTGGGGTAGGGCGGGATATAAATCAAATAAAATAAATAAATAAATAAATAAATAAATAAATAAATAAATAAATAAATAAATAAATAAATAAATAAGAAAGAGTTCTGGAAGTGAAATGATAGCCTCTAGGAGTAGCAGAAGTGCTGGATCTGCACTGCCAGAGTGGCCCAGGATCTACTGGGCAAATTGCACTGGTTCTGCTGGGTTTGCAAAATTGCCCCCCTCTAGAAAGAAGCTCTGGGAGAGTGCTCTGCATTGTTGCTGTCTTCCCATTCACTCCCCCCCCACCCATAGTGTCTTCCCACCCCCCATCCTAATACCACCCACTCAAACCACTTCTTCCTCTAAACTACCCTGCACCCTTGGCATGCCACTACCCCCCCCACACACACACACACCCATGACATTCAGTCACTCACACCCTTGCTGTCTTCCCACCCACCCACAACTCTTGGTATTCACTCACCCCCCACCCTTGCCATCTTCCCACCCACCCAATTGAAGGCACTCACTTCCCCCCACCTCGAGGGGTGCTGATCTCTGCCAACTGGAGAACTGTTGTAATTCTGAGTGATCTCCAGCCATCACCTGGATATTGGCAACAGTGATTTCCCAGGGAGATATGACATTGTACCTGTCTGAAACCCCACCCTCTCCAGGCCCCACACCTTAAATATTCAGGAATTTCTTAAGGAGTTGGCAACCCTATCTCCTTCCCTTTATCTGCCCCTCTGAATTCAGCTTTCCACCACCTTCCCCCTTCCTGCAGACTCTACATAAGCTGTCTTTCTTCACAGTGTGTGTGTTGGGGGGGGACCAAGGCAGCTTGCATCATTCTCCTCTCACAACCCAATGAGGGAGGTTAGGCTGGAAGTCTTTGACTGGTTCAAAATCACGCAGCTCCCATAGCAAGAACCTGGGTCTGGCAGGTCCCATTCTGAAGCCCTGACTCCTTTGACCTCCTCAGACTCCACCACAGAATCTAGAACTGGCAGCCATAGTCAGGACTGGCCCCAACGAGTTCTGCCTCAGAGTGAGGCAGAGTAGTGAGATCTTTCAGACCAACAGTTTCTCTCAAACTATGTTGTTGGCCTTAAGCACAAGATTTCAATCTCTCTCTCTCTGTGTATTTGGTCTGTTGGCACAGGACACCATTTTTTTTCCCTTTCCAAAGGAGTTCTCAGACAGTCAAAGGAAGACTTTCTCTGACTTGTCTCCTGCTTTCTCCCTCCATCAGTCATTCTAGGTTAGGGTTTCTTTCTGTGTTCTGTGAATCAGTGTGACAGGTGGCTCAGCCAATGGGAGAGCAGAGAGAGCCAATAACTGCCAGAACTAAGGTTGGTTGCATATCACTGAGACAATCAGCTTTGCTGGCTAGCAGCAGCCATTTGAGTGGGAGAGAGGAGCAGGCTGAATCATTGGCACGCAAGCACTCTTGATTGATAGTTTGACAGGCCAAAGATTGATGCAGTGCAGTCCCACCCAGTTCCAACCAATGAGGGATTTCCCAACATGAAATCGGTTTTATGTCTATAGATAACCTAAAACAAATGAAAGGATGGGATACAAACAAAGTCACCAAGATGATCTATGAAGAAAAGTCCAAAATGAGACAGAGCACAACAGGCCTTGAGGTCTCATTATAGTGACCATTAACAACCCACTGCACTATCAGTGCAAAATGCAGAGGGATGCGTAGTAGGTAAGGGATGCCATTGCTCTCTGTCTGTTCTCGGAACATCTTGTATAGCTGGAGCTATGAAGATGAACTTCAGACAACAGAAGACTGTCCTTTCTCTGGTTTTATCTAGTGTTTATTTTTACACTGCAGGATGGAGTGTTGCAGACAAATATCTTCTAATCATATACTGAATGGGGCCTCAGCATGCAGACTGGTAAACCTACTTGCTGGGGTAAAAAACAGAGTAGGGAGGTGCTTAAACAAAGCTGGGTCAGCCCTAGGTTTGCACAAAAATTTCCTCAAAGGAAAAAATGTTAATAATTTGCTGTGGCCAAGAAAATGATCACCATTTTGACGTAGTGCTCCTTCTCATTTATAGACAGCTATTAGCAAGAGGCAAAAAAATAGGTGGAGCAGCCTCCTTCCCCTCCCTTTCCCTGTTAAAGCTGGGAATCTCCACCAGATACCTCATGGAGATCCCAGTTGGGAATCTTCTGAGGGCTGCCTTTCTCATTACTGCTTCCTTCAGCTGCTATTTGAGCCAAGTAGGCAGTGGCAGCACTGCAGGGGGAAGTGAGAGCTACCATTGCCATGGGAACCAGGCAGACAATAGTGATGGCCCTGCAATTAAGTGAGAAAAGTGGAAGCTACTGCCATTGTCATCTGAACCAGGCAGGTAGTACTGGGGGACACTGCAGGTGAGCAGAGTGTCCTGTAAGTGGCTGGCTTGGCAAGTGGGAGGCCTGGACATCAAGGGGTGAGAGGATAGGATTATCTCCTATTGTTTTTTTAACTTCCAGCTTTGGGCAGGAAAGACTGCAAAGACTAGTGTTTCATTTGATGCAGCATTGAACCAATAGATTGCAACATCCAATTCAGCTCTGGAATCTAGTTCCAGTCCTGGAATTTGCACAAATCTTTAACTAGGCTTGAAAATGTGATGATTAATATTCTGAAGTAGAAACCCAAAATGTAAAACACTTCCCCAAGAAAAGTTATTTATCAGTGATTCATGCATGTTATTTATATGAGATAAAAAGCTGCTGAATTTTTTGCTATTTTTCTATTTTAGTCAATAATAAGTTGTTTCAAAATTGTAAGACAAACTTAGCAAATAAAGAATGAATATAACCTCAGTCAGTTTCCTATTTTCTTTTCCTCCTTCTGCAAATTGCATGCAAAGGATGTGAATTTTACTAGGCAGGCATAAAATTTTGATGCAAACTTTTTTTTTAACTTTTAAGAACTAGTACTTCAGGTGCTGCATCTGTACAGTCAGATTCACTTCTACAGCATATCTGACTGCACGTTAGCTTCATCAGGCCATTCTCACAATAGATAATAGCATGTCCCACTGATAGGTTTCATTTACCCTTTATGAAGTATTGCTGAGCCAAACATGATGTAATTTCCCCCTCCCCTGGTGTGTATGGCTGAAACCAATATATCAGCCATAGCTGACTGGCACACCAGACGGAAAGTTAATCGCTGCAATGAGAAACATCAGAGAATAACAAAATATAAAGAGGGTTATAAATTTTTCAAAGGTTTATTATAGCTGCCTTTTATACTTACACTAGAAGGGGAAAGTTATTTAAAAATATTATCTTCTGTATCTTTAAAAGCTACAAAACTGGAGCTGTTTAGTTGTATTCATACTACCTTAACTTTGCAAAAAGATGCCTAATCACACATATTGCAAAACACTGGGGAAACCAAAATTGAATGGAAAAGCTATATATTTGTGTGATGAGGTCTCAGCTGTGCATGATACCAAGATGTTATTTTCCATAATGTTGTCCAAATGTTCAACCAAACCCATTAGAATGCATTTTTAGGGGCAATCACTCTGCTGCAGCCATCACGGAAAGCACATCAAGGCTGATTAAGCTGATGTCTAAATTGTACTGGTTAATTTTGTTAATTCCTAATTTGCAGGTTTTCCTAACAGTAGGAAGTGTTTAAACACCAGAAAGACACAGCATGATGTAAAAAGAGAAATCCTTTGTTTAAACTACAAATTATGGAAAATGCTTTAGAAAAGCTCTCCATTTGACACATATGATGATGCCAGCAGTATTAACAGAATACAGAAGGCCATATGCTGCCTAAGGTGTAGAATTCACGTTCATATTGGCAGGGGTTCTGGCGACTCCATGTGAGGTCCAAACTTATTCCAATTTAAATAGTTAAACTCCTGTTATTTTAATTTCCAATTGAGGTTGCTGTTATTAGAGAAGGATACTTTGAGATTATACAAATGTTACGTAATGGAACGGCAGTACTGAGAATAATCTTGAATTATTTTAGACTTTAAACAAGTAATTTTGGAAGTTTTAGAAGAGTTTAAGGGTCAAGTCATTCAACTGAATAAGTTTGATGCTGCTTCTAGAGAAAACCAATGAATTGCAAAGGCAATTAAAGCAACAGATGCCTGCATGTGTGCCTTAGAAATAGGAAGGAAAGCCCTATCAATATGCCAGTAGATATTTTGTAGAACTCCTATAGAATGATGCAAAGTGTAGAAAACCTGTTATGGAACCTAAGAACTGATGAAGACAACTATACATAAACAATGAAGCTACAAATGCCTCCTTCTCACTCTAAAACTTATTAAAAATGTGATTAGACTAATTACATAAGAGAAACCATGTTGGATCAGGCCAATGGCCCATCCAGTCCAACAGCCTGTGTCACATAGTGACCAAAAAAACCCGGGTGCCATCAGGAGGTCCATCAGTGAGGCCAGGACACTATGTCCCCCCAAGCACCAAGAATACAGAGCATCACTGCTTCAGAAAGCGAGTTCCAATAATACACTGTGGCTAATAGCCACTGGTGGACCTCTGCTCCATATGTTTATTCAATACCCTCCTGAAGCTGTCTATGCTTTTAGCCACCACCATCTCCTGTGGCAATGAATTCCATGTGTTAATCACCCTTTGGATGAAGAAGTACTTCCTTTTATCCATTCTAACCTGACTGCTCAGCAATTTCATTGAGTGTCCATGAGTTCCTGTATTATGAGAAAGGGATAAAGTATTTTTTTCTCTACCTTCTCTATCCCATGCAATCTACCATAAAAAGCCCAGCAGGAACTCGTGTATTAGATTACACCCCCTGATGTCACCATTGTTTCACACAGGCTTTTGGTAGAAAAAGCCCAGCAGGAACTCATTTCCATATTAGGCCACACTTCCTGATGCCAGGCCAGCTGGAACTGTGTTCCTGTGCATTCCTGCTCAAAAAAAGCCATGCCTTGCATAATCTTGTAAACCTCTATCATGTCACCCCTCAGTTGACTTTTCTCCAAGCTAAAGAGCCCCAAGAGTTTTAACCTTTCTTCAGTGGTAGAATAAACCTCAGTGGTAGAGATCAAGTAATACTCATGGAGAAAATCTGTAATGATATGGTTTACAGCAGGCAAAATCACTTCCTCCCCCACACCCTATGAAGATACTTGTGTGTGGATAATTTTCTTTTCTTTTTGTGTGGATAGCTACAAGCATAAGACCTGAAACTTAATCAGCTTAAACAGCCCATTAAATGGCGGGCAAGTGGCCTAGAGATGACGCTGATGAATTTGGCGTTGCACCAAAGAGCAAACAGTTGAAAATTAAAGACTTTTTCGGCACAAAGACAAAGCAAGCTGCGCACACTGTGGAGTATAACATCAAGACAGCTAACAGCTTCTCCCCACTTAGGGAGCAACTAGACCTATTAGAGGAAGCGGAATGCGGTGGCTCACCTCGGTTGTTTGGGAAGGCAGCGGCAGTGGACGATCCTGGGGTGTGGCAATTGCCCAGTAAGAAATTAACTCACAAGGACTGTGTTACATCAGCAAGCTGCAGTCTGCTTGACCTAACTGCAAGAACTGTTGATTGCATTTTTCAAGGTATGGGTGAGATTATGAATCAACTTAAATCTCTCTCAGCAGCGATAGCAGGATTGTCTCTCTTAGAGAATAATAATCAGCATGTGCCTACCAGACCATTAACTTTGCAAAATTTTAGCAGTGCATGGAGGTCTGGGCAGCTCACACCCCAGAGAGAGAAAGGGGAGAACCATCAGCAACTGATCCTCCAGCCAAGTAAGATCTGCCTGATGGTATGCAAATACAGGGGATCACAGGGGAAATAAATTCATGGCTAAGAGTCGGCTTAGTGAACTTTTGAGGATTAATCTAGTTGCAATTGATCTTATATCAATAGAGCCGCTCAGTCATCAGAACCAAGCAAGGAAAGTTTTACTCTCCTTTTCTTCTCCTAAGGTCCCCACTTTACTCCTCAGACAAAAAACGAAACTGAGCACAAGAGGAGTCTTTCCGGTACGTGTATTCAAGGACAGTGTTGTTCGGGTCTTACATCTCATGAGGCCTTGTGATAACTCTCGAGCCAACAATAGACGTGAAACGCAGAACTTAGCCATTCCCTCAAATGCAGCCCAGAGGAATTTATCCTCTGCTGGAGTACCAGCCTTCTGCAAGCAAGTTGGGAGTGAATCCCATGACATGAGGATGGAGTTCGAGGGTGTTTCCTCAGGACGGACTATGGAAGATAGTACCTCTCTGGCTTCTCAAATGGGGGATGGAAATGGTTGGCTTGAGAGCACTGAGGAAAAAACTCTGCTGCAAGATTTTGCATATCTCCCAGTGGGGGATCAAACAGCTATACTATCCAGACTGGGAGGGGTTTATAAAAGGTTGGAAGAAGTATACCAAGCCCGTCTGGAGAAGGAGGCACCAGAGGATAAATCAGTAGCAAGGGCTGATAGTCCAGGGGAGATTAACCAGGGAACTGGGGCCGTAGGAGCGAAACCCTCCTCGCCTACAAACTTAATTCAATTTTCAGGGAGGACAAATGAAGTAAGCCCCACCTTGGAAAAGGATTGCCACTATGGATCTTGCCCCCATTTGTCAGGTAATCCTGAGGTCATCAAGCAAAAGGCTAAAGAAGGACTGAAGAATCATAGCCACAATGGATGTGTATTCCAGGATGTCAGTGGGGCCCTGGATGCAATAGAGACTGATTGACTGATCCCTAGCCAACAGAAAGAGAGTCTGACATTCCACTCTCTCTCAGTAATATCATGGAACATCATGGGATGGGCGGCTAGATCTAGGGAACCAGATGCCAATAATCTTATGAGAAAATATGATGTTATACTCCTCCAGGAGACCTGGTCCTTAGATTCTTTGACTCTGGATGGATATAACATTTTTGTAGCGCAGGCTGAACCGTCGGTGAGAGGTAGAGCCAAGGGAGGACTAGGAATATTGATATCGACAGCTCTGAGAGTCCAAGTCATTCAACCACCTCTCTATATTCGAATGGCAATGGCTCTGATCCTCAAGTTTAAAGAAATTGACTGTTTGATTTTGAATGTCTATATCCCCCCCACTAAAACCAAAGCCCATACAGAGCTTGCCTGGAGAGATTTGGAGACCTATATGGAGGAGTTATTCAGGACAACCCAACAGCACATATCATAGTGGGAGGTGATTTTAATGCTAGATTGGGAAAGGATGACAAGACTTTAAATAGGGGACACGATGTCTGTCTTCAGTATCCCGAGTTGCCCTATTTGCCCCATGAAAGAATATCTAAAGATACAAAGTGCAACTTTGCGGGCCGTCTATTAGCTCGTTTGGCTAGGGTCTTGGACCTAAAAATTTTAAATGGTTCCCATACTAACGACCACCCTGGGGAATACACTTACTGGTCTGGAACAAGGTTAAGCGTAATTGATTACATCCTGGTTTCAGGGAACCTAGTGCCATGTGTTGACTCATTCAAGGTGGACACCTACTGTGGCAGTGATCACATTCCTCTTACCTTGAATATTGTAATCCCCAGTCTTTACCCCCGCATTGAGGATCGTTTCCTGAGGAATAACGAATTTGGGGGGCAACATGTTAGGATTAAATGGGACGACCAAAAGAAGAAATATATGCAGGAGTTTCTTGAGCAAGAGCACATATCTAAATTAGCAAATGACATCAGGCTTTTGGAGGAGGGGGGAGAGATCATCAAATTATATGAGGATCTCATTCGGCATCTCCAATCCCCATTAGAAGGGCAAATATCTAGTTCAGTAAGGAGGGGAGGGAAGAACAACGGTTGGTTTGATAAGGAATGCTTGATGGCAAAGAAGGAGCTTAGTAAAATCTATTTGAAATATAGGGCGGATCCAGAGGCAGTTAACAGAGAACAATTAAAACAACAGAAATCTAGATATAAAAAGTTAATTGTCAGGAAGAAGAAAGAGGCAAAAGAATTGGCATGGTTACAGCTGGGACAGGCCGTCAAATTCAAAAATCCGTCATTATTCTGGAAGTTGGTAAATAGCGGTTCAGGTAGACTCTCCTCACAGGTTACTAATACCATTCTTCCAGAAGTATGGGAGAACTATTATATGGCACTGTACGGGACATCAGATGAGGTGGTTTCCCCCCCGGAGGATTGTCAGGAACTGCCAGAGTGGCCTCCGGTTGAGCCTTCAGAAATAAAATCTTTAATTGGAGCCCTGAAGCCTAATAAAGCACCAGGACTTGACTTAATCCCGGCCGAATTAATTAAAGAAAATACTGACTGGTGGGCTCCAGTACTTGCCAAATTATTCACTGAAATAGACAGGACAGCGAGGGTACCTTCGGGCTGGGATACTGGAATTATTGTACCTATTCATAAGAAAGGAGACAGAAATGACCCAAATAACTATAGACCCATCAGTCTTTTAAGTATCCTAAGCAAGTTATACGCCAGCCATCTTAAAGAGAAACTGTGGGAGTGGATTGAGTGTAATAACATCCTGAGAGAAGAACAGGCTGGGTTTAGACCGGGTTGTTCCACTCTGGATCATTGTGTAGTATTGGACCATCTTATTTCCAAATATTCCTCTAACAGCACCTCTGCCCTATACGCTGCCTTTATAGACTTTAAATCTGCCTTTGATATGGTTCAGAGGGACATACTGTGGGAAAAATTGAGAGGGATGGGAATTGATCAGAGGCTACTGGCATTGATAAAAGCATTATATAGGAACACCAAGATCAGGACAAGGATAAATCCGAAGGGACATCTCACGAAAGCCATCAAAGTAGGGAAGGGAGTTAAGCAAGGTTGCATCTTGGCGCCACTTTTGTTCAACCTCTTTATAAACGATCTGGGGAAACATTTAAGTGGTCCAGAGGTGCATGCTCCAAAGATTGCAGATAGGCATATCCCGCTCCTGCTATATGCAGATGATGCAGTGCTGGTCTCTAGGACCCCAATTGGGCTAAAGAGAGCAATGAAAATTCTTGTGCTTTACTGCCAAGCTAATCAGGTTGAAATAAATTATTCAAAATCTAAAATTTTAGCCTTTGCAAATAGACCCAAGGTACATCATTGGAAGATAAACGATAGGGCTATTGAACAGACACGCTGCTTTAAGTACCTAGGGGTAGTCTTTCAGGCCTCAGGGGCCAGGAAGGCACATGTGGAATATGTTACAACAAATGCAGCAAAAAGTTCAGGAGCCATAGAGAAATTCTATTGGACCTCTGGGGGGCAGAACGTGGCGGCTGCAGTTAAGGTCTTTAAGGCCAAGGCCCTCGCTCAAATTCTATATGGGGCACCCTTGAGTATAACACCATATCAGCATCTCTGGTATTTAGCGGAGAAAGTGCAATCAAAGTTCCTTAGGCACATACTACAAGTCCCTCCATGTGCTCCCAACTCATTTATCAGAGTAGAAACAGGTATGGTCACTGTGAAAGCAAGACTGTGGATTGCTGCTATTCTTTACTGGTATAAACTAATGACTCAGCCCACCAGTTTGGCGGGGCTGATAGCAAGAGACTTGTTTGTGCCACCGTGGATTAGAGAAACAGAGTCCAAGTTGGGTTATTATGAACTATCTAAACAATATTTGCTCAACATGGAGTACAATCTGGTTAAACCTTTTCTTAAACAGAATCTTGGATGTCGAAAGACAGCATGATTTGAATCAGCTTAAAGGTTATTTACCAGGAATAGAGGAACTACATAAAATAACACTAATGCCATACTTGCTTAATCTTGACAAAGTTGAGTATAGGAGAGCATTTACCCTTCTCAGACTTGATATGTTACCGTCAGCCATTATGGAAGGCAGATACACAGGACAACCATATGAGGAGAGATTGTGTATTTGTGGGGACAAGAAACCGGAAGACAGGGAACATGTATTATTCCAATGTAAATTATATCAGTGTATTAGGGCCGACTATATACTCCCGATCTGTTCCAGTGTCCCTGGGAGAAATGTTAGACATCAGCTAGACAAATTATTGGCGGATAGGAATAAAAGAACCACTTTATGTGTGGCAAAATTTGCTTCGCGAGCTATGAGTCTCCGGAAGCAATTCCTAAGGGAAATATCCAACTGAATGCCTTGGCTATGGAACCTAACTACTGTTCTGGAGGGAAATTATATCATACTGTGTATGTTTTATTCTGATTATTGTTTTACCTGATTGTATTTTATTAAGTTATTTGTATCTAATTTGACTGGTCTATGACTGTTTTAAACTTGATTTGACTGTTAACCTTTCATCCAAATTTTAAAGGAATTTTATGGATGTTTTTATCCGATTTCTTTGTAATAGTCATAGGCACCCAATTTTATGAATGCTACTGTTGGTTTTATTCTGTTTTTGATGCAAAAAGTTTTATGTGATTCGATTGTACAAGCTGGTCACTGACTGTAACAATAAACTTGACTTGGATGAAGAAGTACTTCCTTTTATCCATTCTAACCTGACTGCTCAGCAATTTCATTGAGTGTCCATGAGTTCCTGTATTATGAGAAAGGGATAAAGTATTTTTTTCTCTACCTTCTCTATCCCATGCAATCTACCATAAAAAGCCCAGCAGGAACTCGTGTATTAGATTACACCCCCTGATGTCACCATTGTTTCACACAGGCTTTTGGTAGAAAAAGCCCAGCAGGAACTCATTTCCATATTAGGCCACACCTCCTGATGCCAGGCCAGCTGGAACTGTGTTCCTGTGCATTCCTGCTCAAAAAAAGCCATGCCTTGCATAATCTTGTAAACCTCTATCATGTCACCCCTCAGTTGACTTTTCTCCAAGCTAAAGAGCCCCAAGAGTTTTAACCTTTCTTCAGTGGTAGAATAAACCTCAGTGGTAGAGATCAAGTAATACTCATGGAGAAAATCTGTAATGATATGAAGAACTGGCGCAAGGAGGGACAAGCAGGTGACATCATCGTCCCTTCTCTTAGGGCTTTGTCACTGGCAGATAGGGTTGTGGCAGGGAACTTTTCTCATGTGCGCATAGCTCGCGGGGGGCAATGACATTACTCTTGAATGATATAATCGCACCAGCAACGTCATATACTGGCTGCTCTAGGAGCTTCCGGGAAAACTCTAGCAATTTGGGAGGGAAACCCTAAATTACTAGAGCATCCAGGAAAACCATAGAATTGCTGGCGTGATGACATCACTTACGAGAGATGTCATCACGCCAGTAACATCAGAAGAGGATCCCCCCACCAGCCCAATGCAGACTGGTGGGTTGGGAACCTCTGGTGTGGGAGAACCCCCGCCCTGCCTGGGAGCTTAGCAGCCTGACTGGCAGAAAACACACAATGATTTGTCAAATATAGTACAGTATGTTTACAAGAATTCCCAGATCTTGGAATTGCCTTTTTGGTAAAATAGGCAGAGGAAGATCCACCAAACCATTTGCAGTTCATAGCTTTCAGTCTATTTCTCCCTTGTTATATTGCATTCTGTCAGGAACATACTTCCACAAGAATTTAGAATGCTCTTATTTATAGAAAACACTCCAAATTAATTCCTGTCCAAATTTCATTGCAAAATTGTGAAACAACTGAATAAGGCTCCAGATTACATTCAGTTTTTATCCCAATGCCAATATGTGCTGTTAAATTTTATATCCTCTTAATATAGCCTGTATGCAGTCCAATACATATGTATTATATCATTGTTGCAGAACTTCAATCTTATATAGAGTGTTAGTTCTTTGATTGAGTTTAAGGGGTTTTTTTCTATTGCACAAGACAAATTGTTTTATAACAAATCTATCTGCTATATTGAATATTAGCAATTTGATTAATGGACTGCTTTTTACATGTGCATATATAGATTTCATCTATGGAAAAATGCTTTGGTTGCATACTCAGACAGATGGAAAGCGCAGAGACTGAGGTTTCCATAGTAATTCTGCCTCTGTGAACACCTTATAGTCCTAGGTTCACTCATATTGTCTTTATAGCAGAAAGGTTGTCATATAGCTTGGGGGAAATGGGGAGGAGGTTAGTATTCTTGCATTTCAACCCTCACTTAGTGAAGCAGCTTACATGCTATGCAGAATACAGTACAAGAATTCTACCTTCTAATTTTAAAAAGACATATCTAAATGCAGCATTGGGTGATCTAATCATTCATGAGTCTGCTCATTCATGTATAAAGCAACAGAGACAATAACCGTTTTCCAACACAGCTTACCTCGGAGTGATGTCCCTCTTCACCGCGCAGTGTCTGCTCGGATTTCCCACCATCTGCTCTGCAGAAGCAGGAAGTGCCGGGGCTTCTGCGTTGCAAATGTAAATCGCTAAAACCCAGTTTTTGTTAGTGACGCAAAAGCAGCGGCTCTTCCTGCTTCTGCAGAGCAGATGGTGGGAAATCCGAGCAGACGCTGCGTGGCGAAGAGGGACATCACTCCGAGGTAAGCTGTGTGGGAAAATGGTTAATATATAGCTTGTTAACTATTAAAGCATTATAATTTGATGCACATACATGTCAAAGAGTTTTATTGTTTTAAAATATAATGATGAGATTATTAAGGGGAGAATAATAATCCAGTAAGTATAAAGGACAATTTTTATGTTATATATTTATTTATATCTTCTTTTTGACCATGAACTACTCAAAGCTGCTTACTTTATTTAGGAATACAATTTCATTTAAATTTTTAATTCCAAATAATCATGGGAAACCTGTGCCTGCAGACTGTGTCTTACAATTGTCCGGGGACCATGCTATTTTATTAATTTTTCAATATTTCAGAGAAGGCACTTAGATATTTAATGTCTATAGGTTGCCATTTACATTTAGAAATGTTTGTTTTTCCCAATTCCCACTTTCCTAATTTTACTGTGTAACATTAAATTCTATCTAATTTAAGAAGGGAAATTGAATTCTCCAAATCTTTAACATAAATTCTGATGGCAGACAGCATGTTTCGCCAGTACTCTGGCATCTCTACCAGTTTCCTAATGCTGTCTGAATGCAATTCAAGATGAAAGTTTTTCACTTATGAAGCCCATCATGACTTGGATTTTTCAAAACTTTATCTCCTTTGATCCATCACAAGTTCTATGATGGACTAAGAACACTTGAGGGTATCATTCATGTATCATGTTAACAAGAAAGGATATAATAGAATGTGAGGGATCTCTTGATAAAGTTCAGAGTGAAGCTCTGTTTTAAGGAGATGTAACCATCTATTTTCCAGGGCTTCTGGTTGCTTAATTACCATGTGTGGCTGGTAATTTCAGCGTGAGGGCGTTGTGGTTTTACAACACTGCTAGCTTTATATTGTGTTGTTTTTTTGATCTGTTTTATAACTCAAGCTTCCATAAGGCAGGATAAATTATTTATTTACAGAATTTATATTCTGTCTTTCTGCCCAACCAGAGCCATAGATGTCTCAAATAAATAAATAAATGCCAGTAAAAGACAAGACAAAATCAGAGTCTTTTTTCTAGAGCATTTAAAAACACTGCCATTTTACACATGCTGGAACCAATGTTCCTTCTAAGCTGCAGTGTGTTGTGAATAAAAATTCTACTTTGTGAGCTACTGGCATTAAAGTTGTGAGCTACTGCATAAATTGTTGTGCTCTGGGGTCATCTTTCCTGAGCTAAGACAAAAATGTGTGAGCTGGAGGTTAAAAATCTATGAGGTAGCTCATGCTAAATCAGCATAGACGAAACACGGGCTGGAACTGAGGTGACAGAAGGGTTTGCACCATTTCACACTGGAGGAGGATAGTGGAGAATAATATTTTGGAATGTTTATCAACGTTAAAATTACCTTAGTAGAAAATCAGCACAACAAGTGAAAAAAGGGGGTGGTGCCTATTTCTGTAGTGTGATAGAGTTCTGTTTTGAGGAATATTTTTATGTGGTGAAACGTCTAAAGGGGGAAGCCACCATCTATAGTCATAAATGTTAGGGTCCATTCTACCACCTCAGGTGTTAGTCTACATGATACAAGGTTTTCCATTGTGGACTTAGGCAGATAATTTTAAACACAAAAGAATTTTTAACATTGCCCACAGATATATGATTCTCTTGCACATACAAAGGAAAAAAAGCTTGTCTAAAATTGAAATTGATTTATGAAATTAATTACTCTCATTTCTTTATATATGTATCCCAAAAGACTATCCTGAACTTTTGACAGTATGCAGGACTGATAGGAAATCATTATCAGTAGCTGTACTGAATGAACTGTTCTAGACATACCTTGGCAGATTGTCCTCTACTCTTGCGTTTGTGGAATAATGGCATCATGTGGGAATAAACTGAAATACCAATAAGATCTGAACATGTTCAGGGGAAGTTTTACATTTTACATTTGATCTGGATTTTTAAGCTTATCTACAAATGTGAAAGTACAAAGGATCCGTAGATTGACAAAACCTAGAAGCAAAAGTAATAGCTTTTAGATGCTCTTGATCACCTTCTGTATCTATAGCTCCTAATAAATGTTGCTTGCGTCGCTGCAGCATAATTTCAAGGTGACCATCTGTCAGTTAGCTTCCAGAACACTCTAGACATCCTCTTGCAAGATAAGCTGAGATTTCTTTTAAAAGCATCCTTAACTTACCAGAGGACTAAATTGTTAATGGGATCAGAACTGTTAGCAATAAGTAAATAACAAGGATTCTCATCTGATGTAAGAACACATGCAGAGATTGAACAATAAGGGTAAAAGCTATCATGAAAATTTAAATAAAATTTATTAGCAGATGTTCAATAGTGCAGAAGAATACATAAATAATAGAAAGCGGCATTAGGTAAGAGTTCTGATTTTCCCATTTTCCCCAGGAAGTACATTAGGCTGGAGTTTGACTCCCTTCCCCTCAAAGCTTTATTTGTGTTGAATCATAATTAAGCTCCATTGAGAAAACATAGAAGTAACAATAATTTACAAATGATCAGATTATTCTGGGCTTTCCTTCAGGCTTTATCAACTGGAGTGAGTTCTTTTTTATGACCATATGCCTACTAATAAACACAATTCAAGTGAAGTCATTATAAGTGATTTTTGGAAACAAAGCTGGAAAAATACTGATAAAGTAGATTTATATAACTCTAAAACAATTGCGAACAGACAATAAATATGACTGAACAAAAAAAAGGAAATGCTAAGAGTTAACATACAGAAGTTGCCTCTAACATATAAGTCAGTTTTGCTTTTCAGTTTAATGAGCTTGGGTTGTTTAGAACTGCCAATAGGGATGGGCATGGAATATGAAAATGGTGGTTTATGTTATTTCATGGTTCATTGGGGTGCCCTATTCAGTGGTTCGGTTCAGTCCATTTCCCCCCCAATTTCCTGAACAATTAATGGTTTGTTGGAACATTGGTTCAGGAAGCCATAGAATGGCCCCTGAGGGGGCTAGAGATGCCAAACTTGCACCAAACTCTTCAGTAGACTCTCTTCTACCAGATCTCCAAGTTTGGTGCAAATTGGATTTCAGGGGCTGAACTACAGTCCTCCAAAGCAGATGCCCCCAGTAAACTTCTCTCCTAGGAGCATGTCAAGTTGGGGAAAGAAAGGGAAACTGTCTTGCGGCTTCTGGTCCATTTCACTCCCAGGAAGCAGCAACTCCACTCTCCTCAGCCCCCTGCTTTCTGGTCAGTTTCCAGTGAAACTGACTAGAAGTCGCAGGGGGCTTGCCTTACAGTAGTTTTCCTCCTTCCTCCATAGTCGGGGACAAAGGGTGATGATCGGCAAGCAGACCTCCCTGCATTATCCACTAGAGTGTGGTGCACCGCGGGGAGCTATTCTCTTGCCAATGATATTTGACATCTAAATGCACCCCCTTGCCCAGATTGCCAGAAGTTTTGGGCTGGGTTGCCACCAGTATGCAGATGACACCCAGCTCTATCTGTTGACTCTACCCCAGACCACCTAACCAGGGCATTGGAAGTAGTGGCTGGTTGGTTACAACTGAGTCAGCTGAAGCTTAATCCAACCAAGATGGAGGTCCTATACTTGAGTAGTGGGAGGCTAAGATTGGGCATCCGACTCCCTATCCTGGTTGGTATACCTCTTGTGCCAGCTCATAAGGTGAGGAGTTTGGATGTTAATACTGGATGCCATTACAGTATCTCTATGGAGGCCCAGGTCACAGCAGTTGCACGATCTGCCTTTTACCATCTTTGGTAGGTCAAACAACTAGCACTCTATCTGACTCCTCGGGACTTAGCTACAGTGATCCATGCAACAGTCACTTCCAGGTTGGACTACTGTAACTCTCTGTATGCAGGTTTGCCCTTGAGGTTGATCTGAAAACTTCAGCTGGTGCAGAATGCAGCAGCATGATTGCTGACAGAATTGCATTTATGTCCGATGCTGCGTAGTTTGCTCTGGTTACCAATCAAGTACCGGATCCCCTTCAAGGTTTTAGTACTGACTTCTAAAGCCTTGTGCGGACTGGGACTGTCTTGTACACCTGTGGGACTGACTTCCAAAGCCTTGTACACCTTAGTACTGACTTCCAAACCCTTGTACACCTGTGGGACTGTCTCTCCCCATATGAGCCCCAGAGGTCATTACGGTCGGCCAGTCAACATCTTTTGCCCATCCCTGGCCCAAAGGATGTCTGGCTTGCCTCGACCAGGGCCAGGGCTTTCTTGGCCCTGGCCCCGTCCTGGTGGAATCAGCTCCCTATGGAGGTTCAAGCCCTACCGGATTTGTTACCATTCCGGAGGGCCTGTAAGATGGAGCTGTTCTGCCAGGCCTATGGTTGAAGCAAGCAGGCATCCTTATTTTATTATACCATCTAACTGGCCTCCCAGCCAATTTTGGCATGAATCATGATTTGTGGTTTGCATCATGCCAATCCTTAGTTACCAACCTGGAGTTCTTCTGGAATTGCAATGGATATCCAGACCAAAAAGAACAATTCTCCATAATGAAAGGGCAATTGGGCAGAGTGGGCTCTTTGGCATAGCATCCACACTGAGTTCCATTCCCTCCTCAAGCTCCACTGCCCCCAAGCACTGCCCTGGAATTTTCCAAACTGGAGTTTGCAACCCTAGTTGTCATAGTCATGGACAATTCAGTTTTTCTAGCAGTAGATTGACTCTTTCCTTTCATTTTCTTTCTCCATGCCAGTCTCTAGAAGGTTGCATCTTTTCCCACAGAACACCATCACAAGGAGAACACAAGAATGGCATCAGAGATGAAGAAGACACAGAGAGCTTGCTGGTCTCTGATACAAAGACTGAACTCTATCAGTTGTCCTGAGACAAGAAGAGAAAGGAACTCCTCTAGCCTCTGTCAATGGCCAGAGAAATTAGGGTCCTGGGATAGTTCCACTGCTTTCATCAAAGTGAAATTACTCTGGAAAGATCAGTCTCATTCAATTGTGTATAAATTCAAACTGATCTCCTTCCTATTCCTGTTCCAACCATTCACTGTCTCTTTTCTGTCTTTTAAAAAAGATTTCAACTCCCATGTTTCTGAAAGGGAACTGTTAAAAAGTGGGCCTTAAATCTAGCAAGCAAAATTAATAAATGAACAAAATTTCCCCCTGAATTTATTGGAATCACTCCTGCAAAGAACAGCCTACTAATTAATACCTATTAAAATGTGTAAAAAAGTTAACCTCAACAAAGTGCTTAAGTTAACCTCAACAAAGTGCTATGTCATTTGACACAATACCTGCTTCTATCCAGGGTGGTGCGAGGTATTTTGTCACCTCAAGAAAGGTATTGTCATTTCCCCTCTTCCTCCATTACTTCCTAAACACAACATGGGGTCATAGGAAATAATCAAGAGTTCCTTGACATATAATTTTATTTCAGTTTTCAAGTTCTTTAACATTCAATATATATAATAATTAATTATCATAAACTCAATTGCAGACTGCGTTTTAATGGGTGTGTTCATCCTTATATATAAAATTGTTTAATTGCTCATCCTTACATACAAAACGGAATTTTATGGTACCTCAAAGACTGACAGAGATATTGTAGCATAAATAATTACTGGATTGGAATTGAATAGTAGATTGTATGAATCCAGGGCTTAAACTGATACCTTGGCTCTAAAAAGTGCTTGCGCTTATCTTTTACTTTTGAATTTTGTATAGAAATGTTATGAAGTGTCTTTATTGCATTTTATGGAGTTTTAACTCTTGTTCACAGTTTCCACTTCTCTGTTTATTCATGTAGTTATATCTACTGACTGATGATAATTTATTTAAACGTATTTATTTTTAAAATTATACCCTACTTTATCTCTGCAGACTCAAAGTGGCTAACAAAACAGCATGCATTAGATGAAACAGAATGTCTTTTTAAGACAGAACTGATTTCCTTTTGGTTTTGTTATAAGCAACCATCATTATTACCCTATGAAAATTTGTATTTGAAATTGACTACTTAAGATGTGTAAAAAATTTCATCAGGTCTTAGTATATTTTCAACTCCAGGGCTAGAAGAAAATAGAATAATTGAGAATGCAAAAAAAGTGTGTTTCCCTCAACACCAAATAACTAGTCTCCTACTAGGAGTGTGCATTCGGCTCAGCTGAACCGAATAAACCCTCGAATTACCCCTGATTCGGAAGTATATGGCTCCGTATACTTCCAAATCCAATTGGAAGCCATTATACGGCTCCCCGTATACTTCGGAATCGATATTCGGAAGTATACAGAACTCCATGGAAAAGGCGGGAAATGAGCTTCTTCAGCCTCAGGGGAGCTGCTTGCCTCTTTTCCCACCTTTGGAAGCCTTTTCCCGCCTCTCCCATAACCTCCCTGGGATCAGGGAGGGAGGGGGAGAGGAGCCCCAGCAGCCAATCCAAAGCATGCATTTGCAAAATGCTTTGCAAATGCACACTTTGCAGGGCTGTTGTGTAGCTGATGGCTGGGCTAATCCCCCAGCCATCATCAACATTGTTATTCTTTTGTTTATTTGGGTATCCAAGTAAACAGTGTTCTCTGGCCAATCACAGAGCAGTGCTATTTTTTGAAACTGCTCTGTGTAGGGCCAGAGACCCTTTTTAAGGAGTCTGCCTGGCTGGACTCCATTCCATTGCTGCTGTGTTGGTGTGTGAGAGAGATTGTGCTGCAATGGCCCTTGGCCTCAGCTGCTGCTGCTCTCTCTCAGCCTTGCCTGGTCTGCCTGGAGAAGAGAAGACATCTAAGGTAAGACAGTCTTGGGGTTCTTGTTTTTATTTTAGTTAGTAAAAGGACTTGGAGTCCCTTTACTTATCCAGATATGGGTGGGTGAGTACTGGGTAGCTTATTTGGGGTTAGGGGGTTCTGCTGGGGGTAGGGGTCTGGGGTGGGGGTTTTTTTTGCCAATTTGCCCATATCTTACTTTAGTGAGAGGACTTTTAAAAGTGCAGTGACCTTTTATTTTTCCTGACTTGGGTGGCTTGGATTTTTTGGTGTTAGGGTGAAGGTTTTTTTGGGGGGGAGGGGTTGGTAAAGTTCCTGTATTGTTAAAAGTAAAGTTTTTACTGTTTTAAAAGGATTCTGTGTTTGATTTGTTGCTGCTGTGTTGTGCTGCTGTTGTTCCTTTTCTCTTCTGGCTCTGGTTCTTTGCAGGGGTGCTGTTTGGCCTAATTTTCATTGTTAAAAAGGTCACTTTTTAACAGTTGAGTTTGTTGGCTTTTTCTCAGTGATCTGTTTGGATCTGTTGCTGTTGTTTTTGCATCATGTCCTGTTGTCCCTTTTCCTGGTTCTGGTTTTGGCGGCGGGGGTGTGTGTGTGTTGTTGACTGATTTGGCTTGAGGTTTTTTATTGTTGAAAAGGTCACTTTTTTAAATAGTTGAGTTTGTTGGCCTTTTCTCAGTGATCTGTTGGGATCTGTTGTTGTTTGGATCTGTCCACCACTTCTCTTGTTTGAGAGTTGTGTTGTTTGGGGTAGGGCTGGAGACCTGGCATCTGTAGATTGCATGTTTTGTGGCAGGGAAGATTGCATCTGGGTGAGAGACCCAGAACTGGCATGCTTGTTGTGCTTGGCCAGCTCTCCCCGTGTTGTTTGGGGCAGGGCTGGAGAGCTGGCATCTGGGTTTGCTGCAGTCAGGATTGAGCAGATTGTGTTTTGTGTGGCAGTGACATTGGCAACTGGGTTTATATTGGTTCCAGGCCAGCAGGGTTCATAGAGTAGATGGATGGATGTAGTGCATTTGGGACCTGTAGAGATTCTCTGGTGTGAAGTTAGGTTTGGCTTTGGGTGACCCAGGAATTGGACCCCCTGGTCCAATCTTTTTGAGACTGGGGGGATTTGTAGGGGAGAGTCCCCTGCAAATTTGGGGGCTCTCCCTCAAACCCCCTCCCCTCCAGGTGACTTCCAATATACCCTATTTTGCCATTGATTTCAATGGCCATAGGGTATAATGGGGCCATATATTCGGAAATAGCCGCACATCTACCTTATACACGGCTATTCCAAGTACCAGTATTTGGAAATATATGGTATTCTGAATTTTTTGGCCCCGTATATTTCTGAATCCAATTTTTTCTGAATTTTTTTTTGCACATCCCTATCTCCTACATGCTTAATAACTGAGGAGCACACTGTCTCTATGGTTGTTGAAACATTCACCATTTTGACTCATGCTTCATTTCCTCATTGTAACCAAGATGTTTAGTTTTCACCAAACAGTTGAGCTTTCTGTGAACAGTTCAAGCTCTTTGTTGATTTACTTCTTGAGTATTAAAACAGTAAAATATGGTGCAATTGGCGATATTGCATTCATTCCTAATCCCCCCTCCAAAATGATCAGCCAATCATATAAATTAACAGTGAGCCAATTAATTGGTCATTCAGTGTTTGTGTACAACACTTTATTTTAAAATATTTTTAATGGCATTCACCCATTCCACTAAGCAAAGTTTAAAGCCTGCCTCCAAACTAAGACTTCTTGGGCTGGAGGAAAGCTCCTTAGATTAGAGGTTTATCCTCCAGCCTCAGGTAAGATACATACCAGTGATCAGCGTTAATTTAAATCCTTGATATTGAGGTTATTTTGCACATGCACATTTTTGCCCAGCTTTATGGGAGTCACAATACCCTCACCCCATCATTTAACTACCTGACCTGATCATCCATTAGCCTCAGGGAGAACTAACTTCACCTACTGTGCAGATGTGAACGCAGCTTGCAAAGCAGAAGGAAATGAAATTGAAACACCACAGCTACTGCACAGCCACACAGCAGTCCAGCAGCTGTTCAAGGCAGATGTCAGCAAGCCAAACAGATCTGATACTCAACTATGAGTGATTGTAGCTGCTGAATCTCTTAGCTGTGAAGCTCACAGCATCCCTAGTTGCCTCTAAGCAGAAAGTTAGGCAAGATTTTCAGATACAATGGATGCTCCCATAACCACTTCAAATATGCCTTATTTTATACAATACTGTTCACCATACACAGCTATTGTTGAATTGTGTACACATAATGAAGTTACAAAATTGTATAAAATAATGTATTCCAAATCACAGTACAGAAAATACTCATATAATATTGTATAAAGGTACCTCTAAACTGAACCTTGGTTAAAGTCAAATTTGAGTCATTCTACAGAAGGTACAAAATTGTAATGTTCAATAGGACACTTTAAAAAGGAGATTGGCACTATAGCAGAATAAAAAGCCCTCTACAATTATTGCCCCACAGCAATAACGTTTTCTGCATTGTTTTTACTTTTTAATCCATTTTCTGTATTATTTATAGTGTACCTGCCTTAGATAATTTGTTCTTTGCATGGTTCCCAAATTTTGTAATCCTTGTTCCACTGCATTATTCATTGTATGCCTTATGCTACCTAATTACTGTTTATGGCCTGTAATCCACCTCAAGTCTCATTGGGAAAAGCAGACCACAAAGTAAATAAATAAAGTAAATAAAACAAATCTAAGCTATTTCCTATACATCTATATGGATACATAGATCTCTGACTTCTTGGAGAGCCAGTTTGGTGTAGTGGTTAAGTGTGCGGACTCTTATCTGGGAGAACCGGGTTTGATTCCCCACTCCTCCACTTGCACCTGCTGGCATGGCCTTGGGTCAGCCATAGCTCTGGCAGAGGTTGTCCTTGAAAGGGCAGCTGCTGTGAGAGTCCTCTCCAGCCCCACCCACCTCAAGGGGTGTCTGTTGTGGGGAAGGAAGGTAAAGGAGATTGTGAGCCACTCTGAGACTCTTTGGAGTGGAGGGCGGGATATAAATCTAATATCTTCTTCTTCTTCCTGATCATCAATGGAATCAAATGTTAGAAATGACAAGATTCTAGGTAAATCAATAAGACATTTGCAACAGGCCTTCATGGTCCTTTCAACCACTATGTGACTTCTTCTAAAAAAACAGCTCCAAGTTCTATCATTACAGTAAAGTTTTTACTGTAAAGCATTGACTAAATAGCTACTAGATACCCATGTCAGTTGGGGAATTAGGACTCATCCTCCTCACTGCAGCGCACCATGCCTTGTGGCAGTTTGTTCATGAGAATGATGTAGGTGCCTTCCCCAACGATTGCTATATCTCCTGATGACTCATGACATTTTATTCCTTCAAATCATATAATGAGCTTTGGAAGAGAGGAGGTCAGGGGGCTGATGATGGAAGGAGAAGGTGTGGAAGGAGCCACTTCTGTAAGCATTTTGAGTTCATGGTTTGGAGAATCCAACCAAATGTTGCAGCATCCTGCACAGCTGATAAACCTAAGAAAGCCCACCCAGCTTTATGGTCACTAACTATAGTCTCAATAAACCTCACAATTGTGAAGCCAGCTTGAGATTGCAAAACTGAAATTTTTCAAGCACCTATCAAGCCACAATACATGGCTGATGGATAATTTTTATCTTGGGAGTACAAGTTGTTCAAGCCTGGCTTATAGCAAGAATGAAAAATTGCTTGCTTATTATTATTGGAATAGTTTTAGCCATTCGTCAAAGAACTATGTCTTCGTAGTACACTGTGATAGATAAGTGGCATTATATAATGTAATAAAACAGCATCTTAAAAACCAACATATTTATTGAGGCATAGCTTTCTTGGACTAGATCCCAATTCATCAGAAGCATAAAGTGGTCAGAATATTTGACAACAACAATGTACGGATCTGATGCAATAGACTCCAGATCATGATAGCTTAAGCTACTGTATATCTATTTATCATAGAGTGTTCTTCAGTTCTGCTGCAACAGACCAATACTGCTACCCTTTTACAATGTGCTATGTGATGCACATTAGGGATGCATACTCAGACATAGCTGAGCAGGAAAAAAAAATACCCCCAAAATACCAAACTGGAATTTTCTGAGCTGGATTTACATTCAAGAATCTCCCTGAAAAGTCAATTAACTCAAACTTGGAGGGGGGGGGGAGAGCAAAACAAAAATCCAACAACACTGAAAATATTCAGGTTTTATTCAGGATTTTGAGATAAATTATGCCAGTTTCTTCAATGTCTTTCATCACAGTTTTATGTCAGCATATAAAAATGCTCAATAAGGCATTAGGCTAGTGACTATGAGATCATGCTGATGTAACTGACAGTCAGTGTCAAAATAATGACTTCAGTATTTACCAGGTCTCAACAAGAAGAAACCAGTTCTGACTGACATTTGGTAATGAGTGCAAAGTTTGAATGTCCAGTGTGCAATGACTCAGCACTTGTAATCCATTGGTGCATATACTATGTAATTTGTATATAAGCAGTGCTGTGCTGTGCAGTGTATCCTTCTACTCTAGATGGTTGCTTGGCAAAGCACTTTGCTGGTGAATGTAAATATTATAAATAAATTGTATATAGTTACAATGTATATAGTTACAATATAGCAAGCAACGAGTTTCGTTGGACTGTTTCTTGCTATATAGACTCACCTACCAGAATAGCGACAATAACGATAAAACGACATTTTAAAGGGAGGGTGATATGATGATGGATACTAAAAGAAAGTGTACTACTACGTGCCAGTGTATTGCAGATAAGCATATTGCATATTTCATCCTTTCTAAGCATTTTCATAGTTCAAACTTGAATGTGAAATGACTGAGCTGGATCTAAAAGTGTTCTTCCACTAGCCCAGTGGCCCACTGCTAGCCAAATGGAACTTCCATTGGAATGGAAGCCTACTGGCATTTTCATTGCTGATTTTCTTCCTACTGCGGGACCTCACAACTCCTTCTCATATAGTTCATGAGGTTCCTCTGACTTTGAGGAGCAAAATGGGGGCTGGGCTTAGTGGGGTGTTCTGTTGGGCTTGCAAAAATGCCATGCTTGCTTGAGACTGTTTTGCTGAGCTTCTGTGGAATGCTATTGGTTATGTTGTGCTTGCAAATGTTTAACTTTGTTATGCTGGGCTTATCTAGTTTGACATTGTTACTGCTGGGCTTGCCCCCCTCCCCCCCCCCCCCCAAGATTTGCTGGGCATCTGTGGATTGCCTTTGGTGCTGCAAAAAAAAAATCTTCTGGGATTCACTGGTTTGATATTGGTCTTTTGGGGCTTGCATTGCTACATTGGCCCTGGGTTCTGCCAGGCTTCTCTGTTAGACATTGGTTATGCTGGGCTTGCAAAAGTGTCCCTGCTTGCTTGAATTTGTTCTGCTGGGATTCTCTGATTTGACATTAGTTGTGTTGGGCTTGCTACACTGGCTTGTGGTTGTGGTGGGATTTCTGAGTACTGTATCGGTTCTCTTGGCCATGTTGTTGGTTTTTGAATAGAAGGCACTGATCAGTGGTTGCTGCAGGCATACCTCTTTGCTTTTTGCCCTGGAAAAAGCAAGATTCCCCCATTTGAAACAATAGAAAATGGATGGATGGAGGCACCTAGGCAATAATGGAGTTAGGATTAATAAGGATTAATAATAATAAAGATTCCCAAGTAGAATCTGGATCTAAATATCATGCTGGCATTTGGAGCTTGAAAAATTGGGAATATCAATATTTTTCAGTTCCAACAAACTTGAACCTGGAGGCGGGGGGGGGGGCAGGCGCTTTTAATGCACATATCTAATGTGCATACATTTGGAGTGTTTCTTTATGAGCTTTTCGCTGGATCTGTAAATAGGTGCTGTTCAAATACTTTAGCTGATGCCCACCATTGTTACTCACCTTCTGAACAATGGAGGACTATTTGGCAGCAAAAACCACCAGTGTTCTTGTGCACATGATAAGAGATAACATTCTGTATATGGGCTATGTTTCACCTTTAGAAAAAATATTTGCATTAGTGGGTTATGGTGGTGCCCAGTAGCACTCTGGGAATAGCTGAAGATTATTTATTATTATTTACTATTTATTTTTATTAATTTAATTTATCAACCACCCTCCCCAGTGAAACCAGGCTCAGGATGGTGTACAACACAATCCCATAAAACATCAAATAAAATGTCTCTGCCTTGCATGCATTGCATAATTGTAGCATGTCCCACAGGCTGCAGATGTTGTTCAGCAGAGAGTTTTGCCAGGTTGGAGCCAAGGTAGAAAATACCCTGGTTCTGGTCGAAGACAACCAGATGTCTCTCAGGCTGGAAGAAACCAGTAAGATCTGTTGAGCATAATGGTCTTCTGGGGGTATACCAGGAGAAGTGGTTCTGAAGGTACATAGGGCTCTGACTGTTAAGGATCTTAAAGGTCAATACCAAGACCCTGAATCCACTGGAGCACAGGATGGAAATGTGCTATGCATAGTATCCCAATAAGGACTCACACCACTGTATTCTGTACCAGTTGGAGTCTCCAGGTAAGCCTCAAGGATAGGCCCACATAGACCAAGTTAAAGTATTTCAGTCTGGAGATAAATGCTGCATGAATTACAGTGGCTAGATTGAGGCGAAACAGGTAGGGGGCCAGTGCGGTTGAAAAAAAATTTCCAGCCTGGCAACATTTGTGCCTTGGACCTCCATTATCAAGGATGCATCCAAAATTAGACCTGGACTCTTGATGGTGTCTGCCAATCTCAAGGGCATGCCAGCAAGAGCTGGGAGTTGGCACCCCAAGCCAGAATCTCCCCACACCAGCCATGGAACCTCCATCTACAATATCAATGGAATCCTAAATATAGTTACACCCTTCTAAATCCATTGATTTAAGATGGCATTGTAAATGGATTTATATATTATGGAGATCAATTCAGATCCTGGCTCTGATTTCACTGCCTGTTGTCTCCTTCCATTATCATCATAGAGTTCTGCTAACTTTGAAAAATGGCAACAGAACTTATTTCAGACCATTTACACAACAGTGCAAACCTCTGCATCAGCATTCAGCATTCTTAAATAATCAAAGTTTTTAAAACTTTCTGCACAACTGTTGACTTCCCCAGGAGTAGATTTAAATTTAGTGCCCATCACCCATGTTTTCCAAATCCACTATCCCCACAGTTTTTAAGTGAGGAATCCCCAAATTTGAATTTTGTTCCCCATTATCTTTTTGTTTCAGCAGCATCACATGTTCACCCTACCTGCTACCCTCCTCTCGGGTTGTACCCTGAGTAATCTATTAACTTTTAAAATGTGATTTTGATTGTGTTACAATGTTAATTCTATATTAACATTGCATCATTATAATGTTGGGAGAAAATGGGCAGCAAGGTTTTCCTGTAGCCTTCTCTGTGGGATTGCCTGTTCATGAAGTTCCTTTCCTTTTATTTCCCAATTTAATTTATGTTTTCTGTGGTTAGGTTATGCCACCTCATGCTTGTGTTGTTTCTTCATTTTGTGTTTGTGTTCTTTCTTCCTTTCTCTTTCCCCATAGCTCCCTGCTGTGTTTCGGATGAAAATTCAGTCATTCATTGTTTTACACTAATGGGATTATGTAATACATATAATATGTTCTATGATTTGATTTGATAATTGTGGAGATAAATGTGTGGATTTTCCATTTTGTTGGCTCTATGAATGTTAAAGGCAGTCAATAACCTTGTTATGAATTGGTGTATACTGGTAAACCATTGCGAGATACTTTCCTTTGGATTTTTTTGGAATCTTCAATAGTCATTTTGTAGTTACTTAACTAAGGAGGGAAAAACTTTGAAATGGCCGCAACCATCGAATTCCCCATGATCCTTGAGCAGAGCAGAACTAAGCACAGAACAGAAAATCACCATCTTATTACTTTGCTTTTTTTGCAAGCGATCTGCACTGGCTTCTGATTCCAAGGCTAACGGTGGAAGTGGGGTGTCCTGACATGAGAGGGAAATGCTAGATTTTGTTTCACTCTGCAAAAAAGGTATGGGAGGTGCTTGGCTCCTTCCATAAGAGAAAATTCCAAAGTTGATGCGCTCACTGGGGCACAAAAGATCCATTGATGTGGAAAACCAACACTAAAGGACTATAGTACACTAGAGAACTATGGAAAAAACCTTCTGAAAATTAAGGATCAAAATGGAGTATCCTCATAGCAAGCAATGTATTTAAAGTTTAAATGGATCCAAGCTCTGCCCCCTCGTGGCAGGAATCCCAGTGGCCAATCACCACTGAGCTTTGCTACATCCAACATTCAACCCCCCCCCCCTTTTTTTTTTGCAATGCAATGATGTTATAACTTTACTATGCATGCACACAAAAAATTGTGGAGGGGTTTCATTGGTGACGCAACAGATGATGAAATGACTGCCTTTGCAAATGAAGTGCAGAAGAAATGCCATGGGTTGAATCCTAAATAAAAAGAAAATAGCCCAAAAGAAATATCCTTTTCTGAAAGGAGTGCTGCAAAGTTGAAGATCAGATTTTCAATTCACCAGGAAAAAGCAGGAAGACCTTGATGACAAAATGGTTTTAGTTGCAAGAGACAGGAAAGAAATTAGTTAGACCAACTGATACATATAATCATGGATATTTTATATTTCAGTTTATTTTTCAAAACAGTTTAACGGTGAGCCTTGTGCCACAATGTGACATTTCAGAATGGATAGTGACTTGCACTTCATGCAAAGAACTTCCTTTCTGCATTATATTTCTATTAAAATATGCAGATGTTTTAAAACTCTCTGCTAAATAAAAGAATGCAACTGCAGTGCATTTTTTTAAACTTAAAAAGGAAGTTATTATTCTCTTCCCTGAATGTGTCTCATGAAATCTGCTTAAGGAGAGGGAGCCATTAAACTGCAGCAAGGATGTGTTGCCTAATACTGCTGATTTGTTTTGACCATTTGATTTAAAGAGAGTAGATATGGATTTCCACTTCAAATCGCAGATGTGTCCTTCAATTGTATGGGATTCAAAATGTAAGGAAAACCACCAGAGCAATCCTAATCATATTTAAAAGTGGGCCACTTGACCCAAAACATACGAAAGTTGCATTTACTAAAAAATGAAAAGAGGTGTAATCACAGCCAGCTAGAATTTAAAATAAGGGATCTGGAGAAAATTTAAAAGAAGAATGAATCATTAAGTAATTTATGGCCAGCCATGATGTATAATTTGAGCAAAATTATGTTTTCTGGCATGTTTCCCAGAACATAGTTATAATGAACAAAATTATGGCATCTAAAACATTTAATGCTTTTTATATATAAGGAATTTCTTTATTAATATTTGAAAAATCTAGCCAAGGTGAAAGCACTATAGTATTTATTAGCAATAATTATACTATATTCACAGTAAAAGTTGTTCAGTATTAGAATGATTATTAGGTGTGTTAGTGATGTAGCTTTAATTTACACACTGCACTGAGGACTAATGGCACACTATTATTATTGTATAATTTGTGATTGACAATAATACAACAGTGTTTTTTTAATGTCATCATCGATTTTCAACTTATATTTGGAGATCAAAAATATTTGTTAATATTATATGCTAGAAATTGTGTGTGTGTGTGTATGTGTGGTTTAAAAGGTCACTAATAAGGATGGGCACAAACCTCATCATGAACCTGATTTCATGATGAAGATCACTGGTGTGTAGTTTGCGGACTGGAGTATTCCATTCCTATCCACACACACACACACCATAGTTTTGGGAGGTTTGTGGGGTTCATGGGAGGAGAGCAAGAAGGATTGCTGAAATGGTTAGCATCCATTTCAGCTTGCTGGGGGAGCAGGCAGGAGTGAAAGGAATTATTGAAATGGCTTTCCCTTTAAATGGCTTTTGCAAGCGGGCACTGTGTGCAAGTGAAGTCCAGCTGCTTGGGTTCCCTTTAAAATGCCTTTTGCAAGATCCCTTCCTCCCTTCCATTCTGCTGGCCTCAGGGAGCCACTGTTAGACTGAAATAATTGCAAGCCGTTTCAGTAATCCCTTTCACTTCCCCCATTTCCAAATATTCCCTTTAAATGGCTTTTGCATGTAAGCACTGCACTAGCAAAAGCCTGCTTGCAAAAGCCATTTAAAGGGAATGTTTGAACTTCACTCACATGGCACCAGCTTTCAAAAGCCATTTAAAGGAAACATTATCTTTAAATGGCTTTTGCAAGCAGGTGCTACACACAAGTGAATTCCAAGTGGCTGGACTTCACTCTCATGTGGTATCCATTTGCAAAAGCCATTTAAAGAGTTCTCTTTAAATGCTTTTTGCAAGATCTCCCCCTCTTCCATTCTGCTGGCTCAGGAAGCTGCTGCCAGCAGAAAGGAGGGAGGGAAGATCTCAGATTGTCCCCCAAACTTCACAAACCAAACCGATTCAGTAAACATAGAGTATTAGGGAAGTTCATGGTTCCTGTGACCTCATGAACCACGAACTGGGATAAACCTCATTTGCCCAGATCCTTCCCCTCCCTAGTCACTAATCCAATGTTCCATGTTCCTTCAGATATGTATATGGTTCTTATAGGGTGTGATGCTGCTCCTGCTCATTTTCACCTATAAACCTCATCTTATGAATTTTTAAAAATCAATCAGATTCGTCAACTGAAAATCATTATAAAAGTCTTTCAGATTGCACATGCATCAGAGTTTGTGCATCACTGATCAGCAGCTGGGTTGGTTGAAAGTGTACAACTAAATGTGCACCTGTGAACAATTTTCTTAACTGATGCTCAAATTAAAAGAAATCTAATCAAATGCAATAGTTTTTTAGTAAGCACTATGAAATTTATTCTTCTGTTTTCATCTATCTGTATACAAACTGAATTTCTTACGTGTTAAATCGAACCAATAAGCAATCAAGTTTAATTATTAAATTTGGTTCAATATTTAATTTGGTTTAATAAAAGTGGTCCTGCAAAATGTGTGGATCAGATTGATTGGAATTAGTATGATATAATTTAGAACATATTAAATATTTAATATAGAGCACTTCTTTAAATTATTCAGCATTCAGATGAAATAACATGGATATACTTTGTCTCAAAGTAGTAGCAATACAAAAACTACATTTCTATTATAAGGGTGTTTTTTTTAAAAAAAATTCGGATATAAAACATCAGAATCACTGATTTATTTCCAGAAAAACAGCAACCTATCTTTGTTTAATGTAACTGTTCATGAACAAGCCTATCAAAAAGCAACAAAACCAGCAGGGGCTTAATATACAGCGCGTATGAAAAGACAATTAGAAGATACAAAATAATGCAATTCAAAATGTATGTAAAGACGGCTTAATTTTTCTAGCTACAATATGTAGCTAAATGTGCCATCAATTTCATCTAATGGCTAATCAAAATTCTGAGGAAAAGTCAAAATTATGAAGAGACATGGCTAACAATTTAAGGTCCTTGGGCAGAAACTACTTAACAATGGTCCAGGTGATTATAGCAGAACTGAAAGACTGGAGAGGGAGGAAAAAATTTACTGGAATACTTGTCAGTGTACTCCATTACCTAAAACTTCATTCTTTAAGGACATTTCACACAAAACGTAAGAAATGCCCTATTTCCTCAGGCCCTGGCCATCAAAAATGCCATTTTGAAGAAGAAGAAGAAGAAGAAGAAGAAGATATTGGATTTATATCCTGCCCTCCACTCCGAAGAGTCTCAGAGCAGCTCACAATCTCCTTTACCTTCCTCCCCACAACAGACACCCTGTGAGGTGGGTGGGGCTAAGAGAGCTCTTACAGCAGCTGCCCTTTCAAGGACAACCTCTGCCAGGGCTATGGCTAACCCAAGGCCATTCCAGCAGGTGCAAGTGGAGGAGTGGGGAATCAAACCCGGTTCTCCCAGATAAGAGTCCACACACTTAACCACTACACCAAACTGGCTCTCCACTGCCACTGCCTTATCTATAGACATAAAACTGGTTTCATGTTGGCAAATCCAAGAATCCTAATTGAGTGGGACTGGGTGGGACTGCACTTCATCAACCGTTGGCCCATCAAACTATCAATCAAGAGTACTTGCGTACCATTGGTTGAGTCCACTGCTCTCTCCCACCCGAGTGGCTGTTGCTACCTAGCAAAGCTGATTCTGTCAGTAAAATACAACCAACCTTAGATCTAGCAGTTACTGGCTCTTCCTACTCTCCCTCATTGGCTGAGCCACCTGTTGCACTGATTCACAGAGGAGAGAAAAAAACCTTCCTTCAATTGGCTGGGGGAGGGAGGAGGAGGGAGACAGCCAGAGAAAGTCAGTGAGAGACTGTTGGTATGAAAGGTATCACTAAAGACCTCTGAGGCAGAACTCATTGGGGCCGGTTCTGACTAGGGCTGCCAGTTCCAGGTTGGTGGGAAATTCCTGGAGATTCCATGGTGAAGTTTGAGGAACACATAGGAGTTAGGGCTTCAGAGAGGGGTCTGCCAGACCCAAGTTCTTGCTGTGGAAGCTGACTGGGTGATTTCAGACCAATCACAGATTTTCAGCCTAACCTGCCTCATAGGGCTGTTGTTCAGATCAAAGGGGGCAGAGGAGAATGATGTAAGCTGCTTAGTACCCTCCCGCACTGTGGAGAAAGACTGTCCTTTCCTGTGTAGAGGCTACAGGGAGGGGGAAAGCTATGGAAACTTGAAGTCATAGGGGCAGGTAAAGGAAAGGAGATAGGGTTGCCAACTCCAGGTTCCTGGATATTTAAGGGGTATGGCCTGGAGAGGGTGGTGTTTGAGGAGGGGTGGGACCTCAGATAGGTTCAATGCCATTTCCTCCTAGGGAACAACTGTTGCCAATCCCCAAGTGAGAGCTGGCAGAGATCAGCTCCCCTTGAGGTAGGGGGTAGTGAATGCCTTCATTTGGGTGGGAAGAAAGCAAAGGGGGGCACTTGCCTGGAGCCTCCTTCTAGAGCCCATTGTATTTTTCTTTACAACAGGCCTTAGTCCTAATCTTATATGTTTATTTTATTTGTTTCTAGCCTGCCTTTCTCCCATATGTGTGTGTGTGTGTGTGAGAGAGAGAGAGAGATCATGCTTTTATATATATAGAAACACGGTGACAGCCTGTTTAGAAATACGTCCATGCCCCTTCTCTGAATGCTTGGTTTATGTTTGAATTAATGTTTGAATCACCTGAGAAGAAACAGTACAAGGGGAGGCACAAACTGACTAGTGTAGAGTTTGCTAACCCCTTGCTGACCAATTTATTCTCATCTGTTCAGTTCTATCACCATTTCTCCCTGAGCTCTCTACCTTTTTTGTTTGTTTTTCTCCTTTTTAACATCCATAGTGACAAGAACATTGGGAAGAACATTGGAGTACATAAGAAGCGCCCTGCAGGATCAGACCAGTGGTGCACCTAGTGCAGCATCCTATCTCTCAGAATTAGCTATTCTGGAGAGGCCAACAACAGGTGACACAGGCCAAGGCCTATCTCTTATGTTGCCTTCTAGCACTGGTATCCAGATGTTTACTGCATCTGAATGTATAGGTTCCTTTAGTCACCATGGTGAATAGCCACTGATATCTTCCATGAATCTATCTAATCCCCCTTTAAAGTCATCTTTAATGCTATGAAAAGTTGAAGGCAGCAGAAAAAGAAAAAAAGGCCCAATGTGATATTGATTGACTCAATTAAGAAAGTCACTGCCCTCAGTTCGCAATACCTGAACAAGGCTGTTAATGATATGATGTTTTAGAGATCATTAATTCATAGGGCTGCCATAAATAAGGTGAGTTGACATTACTTAACACATACGCACAAGCTTGTGGTCATCACTACATTCTCTGGTAGTGAAAAGTTTTTAAAAAAACATTTATACTATTTTGGGATTTCCTTTTCCATTTGCAGTTGGAACTTTACCTTTATGAGAGTGTGTACATTTTTGACTTCCGGGGTTGGAAAATGCCGAGCTGAATTGCTTTTCAGAAGGGGAGCAGGCTGGGGCTTCTGTTCGGGGTAGTGGAGGGCAATTTAATGCCTATTGCCTACTTTTCTCAGTCAGAGATCAGTCCAAGATATGCACACTTGGCCACTTCACTGCTCACTCCCAACTCTAAATCATTTATGAACAAGTTAAAGAGCATGGGACCCAGTACTGAGCCCTGCGGCACCCCACTGCTTACCGTCCTCCACTGCGAAGACTGCCGATTTATACTCACTCTCTGCTTCCTATTACTCAGCCAGTTTTTGATCCACAAGAGGACCTGTCCTTTTACTCCATGACTCTCAAGCTTTCTAAGGAGGAACTTTATCAAAAGCTTTCTGGAAGTCAAGGTAAACAACATCTATCGGGTCTCCTTTGTCCACATGTTTGTTCACCCCCTCAAAGAAATGTAACAGGTTAGTGAGGCAAGAAAAAAAGAAGAATATTAATTTTTGTTTTTATTAGTTAAGGGTACCTTTAAATATTAGTACTTTAAGTAAATAACACCGGCGGGGGTCAAGTAATGGGGGGGAGGGGTGGGTAGAAAGTAATATATGGGATAGATAAAAGAAGTTATTAATGATGCAAGAAATATAATTTGTTACCATATGTTACCAAATAAAATTGTTTTAACCACGAGAGTGTGTACATTTTTATGCAAGAAGGTACATTCAGTTTCATTTAGCCTGGTATCTGTTTTTGTAATTAACTGTAAGCTGTCTTGCTGTAACTTGCCTCTTCTTTACTAATGCATCTTCTTTACTAGTGGAATAAACACTGTGAAGCTTATTTGTTTATCTATCCCAAAATTTGGGATTATGCCTGCTCAGGCAGGATTAAACTTCAGAATCTTTCACTGAAGTAAAAGAACCAAGAAAGCCAAGGGTCTGAGGAGGCATTTATTATTTATTTACTACATTTGATTTTTTTAGACTGCCCTCCCTCAATATCTGGGGCTCAGGGTAGTGTACAATATTTAAATACAACTTTAAATAAATAAATACATAATGCATTCATCATTCCACAAGTCACCTAGAAACTAATTATTCTTAGCTCAAGGTGGGAAGTGAATGGAAAAAAGGCCAGGCTGATTTAAGACTGTTGATTAAAAACTGTTGTTGTCGTCAACCCTAAGCCTGGTGGGACATCTCTACCCTACAAGCCCTGTAGAACTGAACATAGTCCTGCAGGGCATTGACGTTATTTGGCAGAGAGTTCCACCAGGCCAGAGCCAGAGCTGAAAAAAACTCTGGCTCTGGTTGAGGACACCCAGATATCTTTTGGGCCAGGGATCGCCAGAAGATTTTTGTAGCTGATTTTTATAATGCTCTTCAGCGGACAAAACTGTCTCCTCTTATATATATATATATATATATATATGGGCTTAAATATGGGCTAAGAATAAGCTAGTATGACAAAAATAATTACTACTCTGAATGCCAAGTCTGCAAACACTCTGCATATATGTAGATTGCTTTGTTATCATTATACAGCAACACATCTATCTAATAGGGCTGCTAGGGGGATACCCTGCCTCCAATTTGCTGGCCAGCAAGGGGATTTACTAGCTGTAGGGAGAGACTAGGCCTACGGATGCCAGTCTCCAGGAGGAGTAGGGGTCCCCCTGTTTTGGAAGCTTCCCCCATGCCAGCCAGCTGGTGGACAGGGGAAGCCCACCCTCAATAGTCTTTCCTGGCCACATGAACACTGTGTGTGCCTACCCCCTTCATGCTGCCCACCCTCTCTGAGAAGGTATCCACCTGCTCTCATCTTGCAAGCCAAGATCTCAAGCTCGGAGGGCAGAAGCACACAACACCAGCACTCTTCAAGCAGGGATTCGCCTGCTCTTGCCTTCCAAGCCTACATCTCAGGCTTGGAAGGCAGCAGCGCATGGCATCCGCTCTCATGGAACAGGTGGCTATTTGCTCTTCCTTCCGAAGCCTGGATCTTGGGCTTGGAAGATGGCAACACACAGCACTTACCCTCCTCCCCAAATCATTTAAATGGAAGATCCCTTTAAATGGTTGGGGAAAGCAGAGGTGTGTGTGCATGTGGATCTGCATCCCCAGTGTGATGATGTCAATCTACATGACATCATTGCATTGAGGACAGCCCCATCCCCTCTCAGAACACACCCCAAATCCCCTCGCTGGGTAGAAATTGGGACCTGGCAACCCTACCTAGGCAAGTGTTACATTGATGTCACTGGAAACATGGCAATACCACTTCTTGCACATACCAGAAGTGATGTCATCACTGGCTACAGGAGACACTACAGTTTTAAGGCAAAAGCTCTGCAGTAAAAAGGGTTTCTACTATAGAATTTTTGCCCAAGTACCAGAGGGTTGTTAGTGACACAAAAACATCACTTCCAGTGCCTGTTTCTCACTAGTTTTCAGGAGGGCAACCCTATTGTCTACCAATCTGGAATTAGGTGATAAATTTCTAGTTTTCAGCTATAACACAAGAATCTCCTACTTTGGTAATTAAAGCACTGATTGATTGTCAATATCCCAATTTTACAACAGTTTTGAATATTAAAAAATGCATTATCATACAAATATGTCAGTGGATCTTTCTAGTATCTCCAACATTTTTTACAAATGAAGACGAGGCATTTGACTTGCCATCCAATATCTTAAAAAAATGAGCTGAAGTTTACCTTTTACTGCTCATTTGATCTGGATCAATGGACATGCTGAAGAATGGAGAAAATGTGATTAGTGGGTAAAATGATCAATAGCATATTGAATTAAATATTGGCTATGTACCAGTATATAAGAGTATCTATAAGAAGAAAGAAAACATGAGCATTCACAGGCCTCAGAAATTGAAATAAGAAGTGCAAATGGTACTCATAGCAGCCTTTTAAATAAACTGACACAATATAACAAAGCATCTTGACTAATTTGGTTCAGGAAGAAGAAACTCTGTAATTGGTTTTTTAAAATCTTATGTTTACTTTCTTCACATCATCAAGTCACTCTGTATTGCCTTGAGTCCCCAATATCTCATGTTGGACACTGTTCCAGGAAAGTTTTGGACTATAGGCTGAAATCTGCTTTCTCCTGCTATTTCCAGTGATTTTTTTGGACACTTGGTAGAGCTCTGAGAAGTAACATGAAGAGAACCCACCATGTGCATAATATGTGGGCCAATTATTAACTTCTTTCTGTGAGTCATTTGTAATTTTTGCTGAATTGTAAATGGAGTTGAATCATAACCCTGCAGCTAAAAACCCAGCCACTTATGGGTCTTAGGCATGGCAATCTAAAACAGCTGAGAAATGGCTTGAAATCAAATAGAGCATATGAAACAGGGAAGTCAAATTGACACAGTTGCAGTTGCATTGATTAGTGGAAGCCTGAGTTCATTCAGTCACTGCTTAGGTGAACTCTGGTGCACTTTCCCCTTTTGTAAGGTCTTTGTTCCTGGGATTAGGAGGCATAGCAGACAAGATTAAGATACATTTTTTTTTAATAAAAAGTCCTGTTAACATAACTCTTTAAATCTTGATCATTATAGAATGAAGGATCAAAGAGTTAACAAATCTATTCTTTTTCATTCTGCACTCTGCCCTTAAATTACAAAAAAGTACACTAGATGGTCTCCCATTTCTGACCATTTCAAAATTAACAACATTCCAGAGGGGGTGGGTGGGTGAGAAATATTCCACCAGCTTGAGATGTAACTCAGGCTAATGTGCTGAAGTTAGATTAGCAGCACACTGGAACCATCATTATGGGAACAACGATTCAGCAATCAAATTAACTTCACAGATCTTTACATAAAGCTTGAAACTAGTCAATGTTTCAGCAATGTTAATAACCCATTAAACATTTTTTCTGCTAATAGATGAATTCAATTTATGACAAGAGAAGCTTTTAACTGTCCAGTTTTGTTTGCCTTAAATCTATATAAACTTGAAATATAGTCTTCTTGACAAATGAGGTTATGAGGGACTAAATGGAAAATCTTATTTGCCACCACAGTGGTGACATGAAGAATTGCAGCCTTTAGCTCTGGGCTCCTAAGCTCTTAATAACAAAAGAAAGGTACTTCATCTTCACCCACTGGCATGATTACAATGGAGGGAAAAATAGATGCCATGACTTGTACAAAAAATATTCATGACAGTGTGAAAAAAATATTGATTTTTAAAGGCAAGAAATGAAATATCTTATAAAGTGTTCAATTCAATCAAGCTATTACATTCTAAAATAAATTGAGGATATTGTAAAATGCTCCAGAAAAAAAAATCCTATATAATGCAAGAAAGAAGAGCAGGAAAACCACAAAAGCAATAAGAGAGCATCTAAAACTACTTTATAAATCAATATAGTTCTAAAAAATGGTAATAACCACTTAATGCAATACATTATGTGTACACATTTGCATGAAGACTCTGAATTATCTAGCTATCAAATATTTGTTGAGAGCCAGTTTGGTGTAGTGGTTAAGTGCACGGACTCTTATCTGGGGGAACTGGGTTTGATTCCCCACACCTTCACATGCAGCTGCTAGAATGGCCTTGGGTCAGCCATAGCTCTCACAGAGTTGTAATTGAAAGGGCCGCTTCTAGGAGACCTCTCTCAGCCCCACCTACCTCATAGGGAAAGAAGATAAATGAGATTGTGAGCCACTCTGAGATTGGAGTATAACTCCAATATCCTCCACCTCCTCCTCCTCTTCCTCCTCCATATCTATATCCATCCTTTCTCCCCAATGGGGATCCAAAGGTGCTTATATTGTTCTGCTCTCCTTCCTTTTATCCTTGCATCAACCATTTGAGACAGGTTAGGCTGAGAATATGTGACTGGCCCAAAGTCATCCAGCAAGTTGCCACAACAGAGTGGGGATTCAAGCCTGAGTAGTCCAACGCTTTAACCATTACACCATATTGGCTTTCCACACACCTGGCTGTCAGTATCAGTGAGTGTTATGTAGTAAGAACTTCCTCCACTGTACGCTTCTTTTCATATTACTTAGAAATGCTAACAAGCAAGCCATTTGGTGTGATTCATGCACAGTTGAAAAAGTAAAGGGGATGAATAGTTCGGAACTATAACATTTAAATGTGAGTATGGTATAGGTGTGTGACAAAAAAGTGATAACCTACATACGTTCCCTGAATGAATTACCAGAAAGTCTTCATCATATGTATTGCCAAACCAGTTATTAACAACAGATCTTCTAAATCCAATCAAATTGTGACTGATAGGGTTTACATATCCCTAATAGTATCAGACTCTATTAGCACATTACTGAACAGTACAATACCTGCCTTCTCCAAAATAAACATCAAAGCACACAATATGTTCTCCAGTTATAGTAGCCACTTCCTTGAGTAGTTCTCATTTCTGGCTACCCACACAAAATAAAGTGTGCCTGTAAAAGGTGCATCAAGCTTCCTATAAATTATGTACATACCTGGGGAACAAGTCTGGAATATGCATGAAGGAGAAATCCTGTTACTTGGAAATGCAACATGTAAATCAGGCCTCAAGCTACAGAAAATGAGGCACAGTGGAAAACAATTTTTATGAAAATGAAATTCCATTTCAAAACTTAATTTAATTTGTGCTGCTGTAAAGGTGTGACACTAACGTCTACTAAAGACAAATAAGTTACCTATTAATCTTTGTAAGAGTCATACCTTATGACTCCAGTATTTTCTTTCCTCTGGGAAACAGGTCTGGAAAACAGGTGCTTGATTGTAGTTTAATTCTTTCTACATCCATTGAGTCTGATTCATGTAATTTGCCTTATTTCATTACATTTATTTGTTCTTTATATAAAAGTGAAAGTCAAAGCAACTTGGCCAACTTTGCTATTAATCACTCCTTCAGTCACAATAATGGTACTTATTCCTACTGGTACAAAATAATACAATTAAATTTGATGGTGGCTTATAAATGTAAATTTCCCTCTGTCTTAAAATTTCTGTATGATACTTGCATCAATGACAATTCAGTTTGGTGTTTTGAATGCACCAATTATTTGTATAACTGGAAAAAAATTGCCCTTGCATATTTAGAAAGGTACAGACAGATGTCAAAAAGGCTTAAAGCATTCAGATTATATTAGTGAATAGCTGGATGTGGGTTTATTTATAATTTATTTATTTTAAAGTTTATATCTCACCTCAAGGTTCTGTCAAGGTAATTCACATAAAATACTTCAAAATCAGTTAAAAATCCTTTCCAAGTGATAATGTGTACGTAATGATGTGGGAAATTGGTCATCATAGTATCTGCCTACTTGATAGGAAACATTTTACTATGTTCTTGCTACCGATCAGAAAATATAATGAAGGAGGTTTGTGCTGAAATTCTATTAACTACCTGGAGGGAGGCTTTAGGTGATTGAACCCCCATTTTGTATTAGCATCAAGCAAATTACCATTAAGTGAATGACTGTGTATTTTTACTCCCAAATGAGGGCATCTTCACTTTCAGAAGAATAACATGGCACTATAGGGATAAAATTACAGAATCGGGAGATCTGATTTCCTAAACAAAATCTTTAATAGAAAACCTTAAGTCATTTTAGCAGGCTTGCAACATAATGTGAGAAAATCTTCCTTCCTTCAAGACTGCAATAAAATGCCTGACATATGTTTGTCAGTGATGATTTAGATTTAGGGTATCCTTCCTCAGGGCAGGAGATTGGCTTTAGAGATCCATGAGTCTCTTCCGCTTCTGAGATTCTGTAGTTCCACATCACAGTGTGCAAGGAAACAAGAATGTCAGTATGATGAATATTCATACATCTCCTGAATACTTTTAACATTTTTGCAGCTGGCCCCTGACTGAGCAATCACAGCAGCAGTCAGAGGGTAATACATGTGAAATGCAAGCTATTTACATCCTGTATTTTTTAAATCAAATTGCTAAATGAAAGCTGATAGCTACGAATCAAATACTGTGGTGCTTGGAAGTAATGCATAAGCATGGACTGAACAAGGACTAAAAGATGCAAACCAGTGTGAATCAGTACATTTGAATGCTACCATCCATCACATTTCACTCCCCCACCCATCTTAAGTGAATAGTGCATGCCTGTGACTGTGAATTAAAACCATCATTTTCCAATAGGGTATTGCTAATGTGACAGAACAAGTGCTTTTAGTCCTGTATTAATCAAACCTAATTAACATTGTTTTATGAAACAGAAGAAAGTAATTTGTGCCAAACCATGTAACTAATAGCAGCATGGCAAAAAAAGGGACGTATGAGTTTCCATCACTTGGCCAACACAAGATTCTTCATCTTGAATAATTTTTTAAGAACTCCAGAAATGACAAGGAAATAAGAATAAAAGGTTCCAAACTGAAAATTGCTGGAATATCGTGTTCAACATAATGTTCTTTTGTTTCCCTTCTTGGAGTGAAAGTGAGGCATCCCTGACATGCCCTGATTTATCTTGAGCTCAGCAAGCTAGTTAACAAACCTTGAAGGGCAGAACTGATTCAAAGTCACAAGATTCACTGTTTAAACCTTAAAGAAAAAATACTAATGACTGGTCATCAAATTTTCAATCAACTTGTTAACATGCTACTTTGTACACTGGCTTGGCTGAAGCTGCTCAGTACCAGCACCCAAGGGCGCTCACCAAATAACCATACATAGCAACCCACACAATTCCTAGTAATCCATAGTTAGGGGAAGGGCAGTCAAAGGAGAGTTGCACTCTTCTATGGAAGTAAATGGGTTTAACTCAGTTTAGGATTGCAGGTTTAACTGCACAATCAGGTATTAATAAGGAGAAATATGTCTCCTTTGTGTCTTTGAAATTTTTCCAAGATTTATTCAGACGATTCACCAGAGATTTGTATGCAGTCTCTGATAGCAATACAAATTGACCCCATACTTAAACAATGAAGGGCTATTTCGCATTCATTTTTATTTCTTATCCCTCTCTAACTTAGTCCCAAGGGATCTAAAGGAATATCACAAAGAATACCCTAATAAGCACAATTTTAACAGAAAGGAAGAAGGCATTTTCATCCACCAATCTTGGTACCCAGCTCTGCAAAACACCCTACAGACTATACATTGCAGAAAGTCTCAGAACAACCAGCAAATTCCACAGAACAATCAGCACAGTCAACAACCATCTTCCTTATCTTCAAACCCCTTTCAACCCTCCCAGCAATTAACACAGAACAATGGACACATTCAACAGCCAGTTTCCTTATCACTACCCTTCCAGGAAGCCCCACCAAACAATGGGCACATCCACAAACCAATTGCCCTTTCATCACACACCCTCCAGCCTAGAAATAGCAGCTCTCCAGCAGCCCTGGCCCCACTCAATGCACAGCAGCCAAGAAGGTCTGAGCGCCTGCTCCGGCTGCAACGCCACTGAGGATGTTCTCCGCAGCTGAGAATGAAACGCCTGGAAGGAAAACTTTCTCCAATAGAACACGGCACTTGATCCTGAAAGACTCTACAAACCCTAATGATGTTACCAGCCGTGAAAACCTGAAATCTTTGATAACACATATTTGAGTTTTTCACAAGAAAATGAGATTCTCTTTTCTAACCTCTCCCCACTCATTCAAGTACAATGACACAATAATGATTAACAGGTTAGTAAATAGTCAGTAGGGCCAGTTTGGTGTAGTGGTTAAGTGTACCAACTCTTATCTGGGAGAACCGGGTTTGATTCCCCACTCCTCCACTTGCACCTGCTGGAATGGCCTTGGGTTAGCCATAGTTCTGGCAGAGTTTGTCCTTGAAAGGACAGCTGTTGTGAGAGCCCCCTCAGCCTCACCCACCTCACAGGGTGTTTGTTGTGGGGGGAGAAGATATGGGAGATTGTAAGCCGCTCTGAGTCTCTGATTCAGAGAGAAGGGCAGGGTATAAATCTGCAATTCTTCTTCTTCTTCTAGGGCAGATTAAAAAAAAACACACAACAACAATCAGTCATTCCAGGCAGGGGGGGAAGCACACAAAATTTTCTTTCAAACCAATATAGCTGTTATGAGTAAGGGCAAAAGTTCGCATGAAGAAAAAAAACCTATACACAGTAGGTAGAGCTACAAAAGAATGACAGAGTTTCCAACTATGTCTAATACTTTTACCCAATTAACTCAAAATGATGGCCAGCTTTAAGCCTTCTCACAATGAAAGGGGAAAAAGTTTTCTCATGCTGTGTTCCTGCCAGCCAAATTATGCCATTTGCCACCATTTTTATAGATTGCTCAAAAATGGAAGTATTCATGAATTCATTTCTGTGTAAACTGTACAGATGTTGTTCTTTAGTGGCAACAAATGAGCATGCACAAATCTGCTACTTATTTTTTTGGAAATGCAATCAAGGAGCATAAACAAGATGAACTATTAACTTACTTTGTTTACAGCCCACCTTTATCACTGAGACTCAAGGAGGATCACATGATATATAAGCAAGTAATCAGACATCATAAGACATCCAATAAAGTATGAAACAGGATGAGGCTTACAACAGTGCAAAAAGAAAAATGTACCAGACATGGTATCTCTAGGGATGCCAACCTCAAAATGGGACTTGGGGATCCTCTGGAATTGCAGTTTATATCCAGACTATAGAGATCAGTTCCCCTGGTGAAAGTGGATACTTTAGAGAGTGGATTCTATGGCATTGCACCCCACTGAGATCCCTATCCACCCCCAAATCTCCAGAAGCTTCCCAACTTGGATCTAGCAACCCTAGGTATCTCAAAACAATGAAGAAAAAAGAAATACAAAAATAGAACACAATGCAGAATAATATGTACAACAGAATAGATTAAATTCCCATTTATTTTATAAAAAATGTCCCCCTGAACCATTCCATTTTACTAGAACTCAATTCCCTTTGTAAAAATGCCCCCTTGAACAATTATGTTTTCCACAGTCTGTGGAATGATAGAAATGTGGGAGCCTTCCTGGCCTTCCTAGGCAGGCCATTCCGTGAGGTGGGAGCCACAACAGAGAATGCATCTGTGTGGCCAACTAGTGGTTTTATCCATATGCATGATGGCACCACAAATCACTGGTCAGATAAGCAAAGTTGTCATGGAGGAGCATAACAGGAAAATTGGTCTTACAGATCAGAGGGTCCAAGCTCATTAAGTGCTTTGGAGTTGATAATCAATACCTTGAACTGTACCTGGTAACTGATTGGTAACCAATAGAGTGATTGCGGAATAGTATGACATGCTCGTTTTATCTAGCACTGGACACATCTAATGATAGAAGAGTGGTTCACAAATGACACAGATCAACAAAAGAAGAACAGGAGGAGGAGGTTTGGTTTTTATACCTAATTTTACTCTATCTTAAGGAGCATCAAAGCAGCTTACAATCTCCTTCCCTTCCTCTCCCCTCAACAGGCTCTTTGTGAAGCAGGTGGGTCTGACAGGGTTCTGAGAGACTGGTGACTGGTCCAAGGTCACCCAGCAGGCTTCATGTGGAGGAGTAGGGAATCAAACCCAGTTCTCCAGATTAGAGTCTGCTGCTCTTAACCACTTCTGCACTCTGAAAATATTCAAGAACAGTACCTGAAAAATAACAGTATTTCTCTGTTTAGGACGGAACTGTAAATCAACCAAACCCACTCAGCCCAAAGGTCCAAGTGAAACTACAATTATACCTGATTTAACACTGTAGTGTGGTACAGACAACTCCACCACACAAATGTTGACTTACTGCAGAGGAAGAGACAGTGCACACAAATTGCTGAGCGTGCCTCTGCCACCATGCTATAGCCTACTCATCTGCCAAATGGAAATGCCTCCCCTGTCTATGATCAAACACTTCTTCCACAGAGCTGCATTCTGCAGATGACCGTGCAGTCAGGTGAAGGCAGAGGGCAAGGTCAGCATGCTCATGTCTCCTCTCTCTTTTCAAATGGAGAGTCAGCACATGAAGGGGTCATCTGTATTCGGTTTATGTTAGACCACTAAGTGAAACAGCTCTGTAAGAAGTTCCACTTGGAGGTTCTGCTGAAGCTCAGCCTCCTAACTGGTTTTCCCCATCATACACCTAGTATTATCAATTGGTTATTGCTTGTCAGGATTTTTTTTGTGAGCCCTTTCCCCCGTTTTTGAGATCACTTTTGTGCTATCATTTCCAGAAGGAATATGCCTGGAGTAGTTTTTTTCTGGAATTTATTATGTTTGCTGAACTTTTAGAAGGTGCAACCTGTATCAACACCCTTTCTAACCTTACTTCATGATATCTCCTTTTTTCAGGTGCTTAAGCCTGAGACACTAGCTAAGAAAAGTGTGCGTTGGGGGGAGGGAGTGTAGGAAGTTCGCTGTAAGGAAGCATAGTTGTTATCATTGTTCAGTGGAAATAGGGTGGCAGCTGAGAAAAAGCAGAACAGTGCTTCCGTATGGAAACAGTCTATAAAGTATTGATAGCACCATTTAAATGGGAATACTGTATGTTCACAATATTGCCATTTCTTAGATATAAGAAGTGATGCTAGCAATTGCAGAGGGTGGCAACCATCAGCAGAGTGCCTCTGTGTGCCTTCCTGTGATGGAATATTATGTGAAACCTCTCTGTGTTGCCTTCTACATGGAGTCTTCTCCCTAGGAGAGCTACAGCCACCTTTGCTTTCAGCCTCTACCGAGGCCACATCATTTAGTCAAACATATCTTTTTAGAGCTCTATCATAGATGGGTGGTGGTCTTCCTACCTACAGCAGCTCGCCTTTTTTGGCCCAGCTGTTATTTACTTCTGAATAGACTGATCATGCTAAAAAGTTGTCATCCAGCCTCATCTTCCTATATATATATATTTTAAAAAATTATACCCAGGATGAAGAGTGATTGAAGAAGCAGCTTTGTAGGAAAGAGTTTGATTAGAGGTATTACTGTAATATATTCATTTGTTTACTTATATCCCACCTCTCGAGAGACTCGCTTGAAGAATCTCACAAAGTAAAAACAACAAAATAATTAAAAAGTAGCATAGCTTCCATAGGGTAGCCTTATTGGGGTGCAGTAGAAGAGTTAGATTTGAGTCTAGTAGCACTTTAGGGATCAAAAGGTTTTTGGAGTAAAAGATTTCAAGAGTCAATGTCCCTATCTGATGAAGGAAGCTTTGACCCTAGAAATGTTATATGCCAAACATCTTCTTATTCTCTAAGGTACTATGAGAGCCAGTTTGGTGTAGTGGTTAAGTGAGCAGACTGTTATCTGGGAGGACCGGGTTTGATTCCCCACTCCTCCACTTGCACCTGCTAGCAAGGCCTTGGGTCAGTCATAGCTCTGGCAGAGGTGGTCCTTGAAAGGGCAGCTGCTGTGAGAGCCCTCTCCAGCCCCACCCACCTCACAGGGTGTCTGTTGTGGGGGAGGAAGGTAAAGGAGATTGTGAGCCACTCTGAGACTCTTCGGAGTGGAGGGCGGGATATAAATCCAATATCTTCTTCATCTTCTTCTAAAAACAGCATAAAATTATCAATAATGAGCAAGCCATAAAAACCAGCCCAGGATATAAAATATTAGCAATGTAAAATAATGAAACACTCCTTTAGGTGCAAGAAGATTAAATAATCAGCTGAAACCAATGCAGCTCCTCTATTAAAGGCCTGAGCAAAATTAAAGTTTCACCTCAAGGACAGTAATTAGGTTGCAGGTGAGTGTGATTCCAAATGGCCCACCACTGAAAAAAGGCCTGTGTCTGGTTGCCACCTGCATCATCTGTGCTGGCATTGCCACAGAGAAGTGAGCTTGAGATAAACATCTTACCCATACAAAGTGCTTATAAGATATTATTTATGAAGATATGTTCTAGAAGGCGAGATTGTCAGCTTAAGAAAAGGAAGTTATTACACAGTAATTCAACACTGGGAAAGAATTAGGAAATTTCAAGCTACATATCCATATCTCCTTCCTTGGAGGTTTTTAAACAGAGGCTAAATGGCCAACTGACAGCAATGAAAATCCTGTGAATTTAGAGGGAGGTGTTTGAGAGTTTCCTGCATTGTGCAGGGGCTTGAACTAGATGACCCTGGAGGTCCCTTCCAGCTCTATGAGTCTATATATTATTGTTTATGTTGTTAACATTATATAGAAAAATTAGATTTATAGTTGAAATAGATAATGGTTTTTGAACACTTACGTGGAAGCAGCAGTATTTTTATTATCTTTCTATATATCTCCATTCATTTAGGAATTCATTTTGTAACTTTAGTTTGAAGGTCATAGTTGTGGAAAGAAGTTGCAGATGTGAATAGCTAACATGTCTTTCTAGTCCTATCCTTTTGTCTTGCCCTGATTTCAGTAAGCTTGGAATTGGCTGATGAATTGCTAGGGTGAGTTAGATGCAAGCTGAATGGGTTCTGAGAGCAAGTCAAAGAAAATACGATTTACTTCTAAAAAAAGGTCTGATATTCTAGCTGTGTTCTGCAGGCAGAATTTTAACAAAATTGTATTTCCATATTTATTTATTTCTACATTTTAGTTGGAAGTATTTGACTGGAAAATAAACTGTAGGGAGATGAAGAGCAAAGGCCCTAGCCTTTCCATTTTATCTTTTTTATTACTCTTCCTAAAACTAGCTCCTAGGATAATGCCATTCTCTGAAGAATCACATTCCCACTGATCTGCCCTGTATTAGCCTATAATGAGCTGTATTTGGGAGCATGAGAAATAGAATACATGCACAGGACAAATAGAGAAAATCTGCAAGCTCATTTTACAACAGGAAATCCTGAAATACTCACATAATTCAAATAATCATTATCTATATATTTAATTCTCAACATGGACCTCTGCCTTGAAGATACTTATTTCAGCAAACAGAGGGCACACTCTCCCCCAACAGGGTTTTCTACAGTCTCAGGCAACTCTGTGTGACTGCAGAAAAATCTAAAAAGTTTTAAAAAAAACACCTTGAGAAAGGTTGAGCTCCCCCCAGTACCTTTTGAAATGGCCACTAAAGGTATCTACTCTAGGCTGTGTCATGTGAGAGATAGACTGGATCATCATCAGAGAGACAGAGAAAAATAATGAGTGGGAGAACAAGGGAGGAAGCAAAAGCCAAACTGAAGCTGGGATTGGGGAGGATTCGTCTCATTATGACTGGCTAAATATCAGGGAAATGTTTTAAAAGAACATCTGAGCTTCTCACCCCTACTTCTTTTGCTGTGGGCTCCAGTACCTATTTAATTTTTTTTTGGGGGGGGGGCTTCTAACACCACCTCAAGAATGAATGATAGGCTGACAGTGAGAGAAGGACACACAGTGAGAGACGAGAGAAATAATGTGTGGGGGAAGAGGGGAGGAAGCAAGAAGTAGTACTGAAGCTGGGATTAATGAGGATTTCTCACTGCCACTCACCTAACTCCAGTGCTGTTTTTCCTGTAGTATGACTGGCAGAGAGAAGTTTTAAAAGGACATCTGAGCCTGCAACTGCAAAGCCTTGCAAGCAGGAGAGGAGGATCATTCTCTTCCCAGTCTCTTTAGCTGTGACCTCCACTGTCCTTTTAAAACATTCTCTCTGGCTTCTAACTGCTTCTCCCCACCCCTCACCAGCTTGGCCACTGCTTCTTCTCACTGCTTCTCTCTTTATAAAAGCTATAAAAAGTTATATAAGTTAAGTTATAAAAGGACAGCTGAGTCATCATTAATGGATGGGTGGTCACAGTGAATGAGAGAGGGCAGGTGAGGAAGAGGCGGGATTTCCTCCAACTAGTGTCAGTTTGTACACTCACCTTTTAAAATGTTTCTTAACAACACTGACAGACAAACTGCCAAAGACAGCTGTGGTGCTGTGGGCAAATGTAGACTCATTGCAGGCTGAAGAAGACTGGAGCCCTGCAACCACACAATCCTCCATGGCAAGGCAAGAGACTGAACACACAAAGGTGCCCCAGTCTGATCCCTTGATAAACCAGTGGCTAATTAAACAGCTGCTTTTGGCAAGGGCATTCAGAAGGAGAGTGGTACAGGACACTAGTAGCACCTCGAGATTTGCAGTATCCAGTACAGCAATCTTTGAAATCTCACCTCACATAAACAAAGTGATGATAGATGATTGATAGATGGATGGATGAATAGGAAGGAAGGAAGGAAGGAAGGAAGGAAGGAAGGAAGGAAGGAAGGAAGGAAGGAAGGAAGGAAGGAAGGAAGGGAGGAAGGAAGGAAGAAAGGAAGGAAGGAAGGAAGGAAGGAAGGAAGGAAGGAAGGAAGGAAGGAAGGAAGGAAGGAAGGAAGGAAGGAAGGAAGGAAGGAAGGAAGGAAGGAAGGAAGGAAGGAAGGAAGGAAGGAAGGAAGGAAGGAAGATGGATGCTGGCCCAGCCCAGAGAACTGAAGGAAGAGACAGAAATCTCCTTCTTATACTCTGTTTTTGAAATAGCATGCAAGAGACTTTTGACAATTAGGTTTTTTTTTTATTTAACTTGAAACAGAACAGGTCAGGTGCAAGGGTGAAGTAAATTGAGGTAACTTTGTATTCACATAAACTTGAGGTAAATTCACATAAACACTAGATAGTTTGTTGCAACAAGTGAGTGTTTCTGCTATTAAAAAAAAGGTCTTTAAAACTTGAGAGCAGAAATTTCTTTCTTTCTTTCTTTCTTTCTTTCTTTCTTTCTTTCTTTCTTTCTTTCTTTCTTTCTTTCTTTCTTTCTTTCTTTCTTTCTTTCTTTCTTTCTTCATGAATGAGGATCCTCCATGATCCACTTATTCTCTTAGCCTCTTTCTCACTCCATAGTAAGTGCTTAATTATCTCTTCTTCAACTGTTGGTTCCCAACTGTCATTCCTTAACTAACTCTCTCAACAGAATTCTGTTTCAGTAGCCTGCTACTCAAAGGTTCTCAGACTTATCTAGGCATTAACCCTTGATGGACCATCAAAGGCCCAAGTTCCCAATAAGTCACTCCTAAACTAAGGATATCTGCATGTGATTATAACCCTGAATGAGCTTGAAGAACTCTGTACTGTACTCTGTACTCAATACTATAAATTGTTAATTCCATGTTTTATCCCAGTACATTATAAGAAAACATTAAGGAAAATGGTTGTAGTGCTTCTGACCTTCACAGTCATGTGTGATTCAAATTCAGTCAATTCTGATCCCGATCTTTCTGCATAGCAGGCAAAAGACCAGCATAACCAATGCACCCTGAGTTTTTGAACTCACTCAAGGGGTTAAAATAGCAATGTTTTCCTAGAGGTTATGTTTTTTGTTATGAACTACAACACTAAATCAGGAGCACAGGAAGCAGCTGTCTGGACAATGTTTTAGTTACACTTGGACATCTTCCAGACAGCCTTATTGCTGCAGTTCTAATGCCTTTGTGAAACAGATTCTTTCAGACCTTCCTCACAGCTTCACTGCCTTTCCATTCCTGTTTCAATATATTTTATTCAGTTTGTAAATAAACACCCCCTGTGTTTCCCCCAACATATCTCAAACCTCCTTTGAGCCTATGTTTCCACCCAGAATGCACTGGAGGCATATTTTAGTCCTTTCCAGAATGTCTCTCCCAATTAAAATTGCACTGCCCATCATGCTGTCCTTTTGGGTGCCTTCCATTTTAAAAAATCATATACTAGCATACCAGATTGATGAAACTGTTTCTCATGCCTGTTTGAAAACAACAGATCAACAAGGCTTGTATAAGGCAAACTAAAATATAACAAGCATGCCTGTGGGAGTTCAGGTTGTCTCCTGGAGAAAAAAAAAAGTCTGGTTTTGCTTTTGATATGAGGTGAAAAGGAAGTACAGGATGCACTAAGAACATCCCACGGTAACCTCATTTCAAGCAGATCACTGGATGGCCAGCCATGGTCACAGTAGCAATCAAGGTACTTTGAAAGTTATTTGTGTCCCAAACTGTGATTCCCCCCCCTCCCCTCACAAAGGATCCTTGCAACCAAATGGCTGTACTGCTTTGAAAAGAAAGCCGTTTCACTAACTGTACTCCCAAAATAGAGCAGTTAGGGCAGCAATCTACTAGGGAATATATTTGTGTCCTTAAACATGATCTTTTCCTCTCCCCGCTCCCAAAAGAAAAAATAGAGTGCTGGAAACAAAAACAAAAAAAAAAGGGGGGGGGGTCTGTTTCCTGACATACTACCACATAGTACTCTTATAATTGAAGAGTAACTCAGAGAAAGGTGCACAGAGAAAGAAAAACACCTGCACTCTCTCAACATCAGTCTGAATTCAAGCAATGCATCATTGACCAGCTGGGTGGTACATTAGATAAATCTCCCACTGATTTTCTCACTTGCTCCACTGCAGCTTTACGGTGACTATCATTTCCCAAGAAGCTTTCCTCCTTGGTTTCCCCCTCCCCCCACCCCTAGATCAAGGAAGGATAGTTTAGTGCTTGCAGAAAGTCCCTAAGTATAGCACCCTTTTTACATAAATCATTATTAGCAAGTCAGTAAATGACCAGCAGTCTGCTTCAGATGTAAGGGTTCCCAATCTCAGAGGGGAGCCTGGCATTTTCCTGTAATTATAACATCTTCATACTACAGAAGTTAGTAGAAATAACTCTTTATAAGTTTCTGTATCGTTTTATATGACTATTTCACACACATTGGATAATGTATTCTCAGTGCAGTTGCAAATGTGTAAGAATAGCAAAAATCCAATTTTAAAACATATTATTTAGTATAGTGCAAATGCACCATAAGAGTACTTTATCCAACCACATGTGATAATGCTTTATATATCCTATTTTGTGAGCCCTTGTGATATGGTGGTACTGTGCTAAACTAGGACTGGGGAACTTGCCATGAAATGCACAGAGTGACCTTGGATCAGTTGGATACTTTCAACACCTTTAGAATATATATATATATTAAGAAAATAGAATAATAATACAGAGAGCATGCAGAAAGGAAATAGGGGAATTATACAACATAATTATGCATGTCAAGGACAAGCATATTTAACAGCATGTCTGAAACAGAAAATATTCCTCTCCACATGCGCTTCATTCTATTATTAAGGTATTATTATCTGTAAAGCCTAACCTACCATTTGAGGATAAAATGGAGAACTGTGAGCTCCTTGTTGGAAGAATGAGATAAAAATGTAATAAATAAGTTCATATTTTGGTTATGCTCTTTCAGTTACCCATCATCTGTTCTTGGAAACTTGGCAGTGAGGAGACCTACTGATACTATCTTTCACTCTTTCAGTATCTGCTGCAGCAGACAATGTGTTACTATTTTGTTGCTCAGATAGCAGGGTCAAAGTGATCCAGAGAATGGGAAAATTGATAATGCTTTCCTGCATTCTCATCTTCCTCACTTGCATATATCTGTTGCTTTGGGTGGCGGGGGGGGGGGAGAGTTCTGTCCCACACATGTTTTGCTCCTTAGCAATTGATTCAATATTACATCACTTTATGTCCAGCATGAAAAGCTGCAGTTTAAATCTGCAGGGAGATATGTCAGACATAAAGGGATGTGATATGAAATCAACCACTAGAGGAAGGAAAACACATGCAGAACAGGCAAAAAAATTGATGATGATGAATTGCAGATTTATACCCCGCCCTTCTCTCTGAATCAGAGACTCAGAGCGGCTTACAATCTCCTATATCTTCTCCCCCCACAACAGACACCCTGTGAGGTGGGTGGGGCTGAGAAGGTCTCACAGCAGCTGCCTTTTCATGGACAACCTCTGCCAGAGCTAAGGTTGACCCAAGACCATTCCAGCAGGTGCAAGTGGAGGAGTGGGGAATCAAACCCGGTTCACTCAGATAAGAGTCCGCGCACTTAAGCACTACACCAAACGGGCTCTCTTTCATGAAAGTAGTAGCTAGGGGGCCCCTATCATCATCATCATCATCATCATCATCATCATCATCATCATCATCATCATCAAAGTGACAGCTGCTCCGCCCACACATGCACGCCCTGCCCACACAAAAAACGAATGTCATATGTTTCCTTATGGGGAAGTGACGCAACAGTCCCCTTCCCCCCCCTTAGAAAACAGCTGGCATTCCTTGGGGGGGGCAGATCCCTAGCCGCCCCCCCCCAAGGAATGCCGGCTGTTTCCTAAGGGGGAAAGAAGGGTCAGACACTGGTGTAGCAGGCTTCATATTGTTTTTGGGGAAAGCGTGTTTTGCAACACAGACGTTATTTAGAGAATTGTGGAGATGCAATGGTTCTAAGCAGGCATAGTTTGGAGAGGAGACATAGCCAATGGATAAAATGATGGCTTTAAAACTGAGCATGGCTAACCTTATACGTTAGTAATTTGTGACTGATCGAGAGAGAGAGAGAGAGAGAGAGATCTTGGGGTCGTGGTAGATAACTCACTGAAAAAAAAAATGTCAAGACAGTGTGCGATTGCAATAAAAAAGGCCAACGCCACGCTGGGAATTATTAGGAAGGGGATTGAAAACAAAGCAGTTGGTGCGGACTCATTTGGAATACTGTGTACAGTTCTGGTCACCGCACCTCAAAAAGGGTATTATAGCATTGGAAAAAAGGTGTAGAAAAGGGCAACTAGAACGATTAAAGGTTTGGAACACTTTCCCTATGAAGAAAGGTTAAAACGCTTGGGGCTCTTTAGCTTGGAGAAATGTCAACTGTGGGGTGACACGATAGAAGTTTACAAGATTATGCATGGGATGGAGAAAGCAGAGAAAGAGGTACTTTTCTCCCTTTTTCACAATACAAGACATTCATGACTAGTTCTGCAACCCATTCTAATAACACTGCCCCGTTAATTATTACTTGCAAACACCTACAGTTTCTTATAAACATTAAAACCTATCTTTCTAGCAACTTCAGCTTTGATCTATCATATATATTGCTAATTGTGAGACAAAAGAATTTAACCCCACAAACTGTCCTAAAAGGTCAACTGTTCAAGGCCAGTAATTTTTATGGTGAAAATTGTAGAAATATGTCCTGTGAAAAGTGATGAGCCTATACTGTGCATCGTTGTTGAGTACAGCGTCGTTCATATGGAAATTTATTAGTAAAGATCCGGTCTGAACTATCTCTTTTTTCAGAAAGGCCTGGGGGTAAAGTGTTCCCATACGAATTCTCTTCTAGCCCGGGGGATACTAAGTCTGCTTAGGAAGGCCCAGCTGCAACCCAAGAACGGCAAAACCTGTTCCTGCATAAGGCATGGTTGTACTTTTGCCGCAACACAACGGTGTGCGGGGCTGGGGTGTCTAGCCCCCCCCCTGGAATTAAAGCCTTGTAAACAGTTTATACGTTGTTCTACCTCTCCCTGTGTTCTGATAAGTGTGTCCCACTGGGCTTGTACTTCTTGAACTTACCGTTAGAACGGTTAAAAGCCTCTTTGAAAACGTAAAAAAAATGTTGAAGGAAAAGTTGTGAGCGTGGCTTCTGACATAAATCGATTAACAAATGTAATTGGGGGAAAAAATGTCAATCCCCGATCAGCGCATTTGCCCTCATAACTGTGATGCCCCAGGAAAAGATGCGTCTGAATGCCAAACCTACAGTCTCCTCAGAAACTAATTATGCATCTGATGCCTCTGATAAATACTGCAAAAATTGGCAAAATCTAATCTTTCGACCAAAACGAGTTTGCTTAACTATTTGAAGCTACAGAGGAAGTGTTCCAGGCTGGGGAACAGTCATCCTGTCAATAATCATCTTTGTGAAATTCTCACTTTTAATCTTAACTTTTATCTCAGCTCTACAGTTTATGACAATTGTACCTTACAATAATGCTGAGAATCTGCTTGTTAAAGTGTAAACTTTTTATATAATGACCTCTCTTTCTCTCTCTGTTCTCTGTTTTTCTTTCTTTGTTCTTATCATTCTTTTTTAAAATACATGTTGTTGTTTTAAGCAATAATTTTGATAAATAATGATACAGTTCAAAACTATATAGCTGTATAGTTGTGACCAGACACATTGGTCATTTTTCATTTAAAGGGAGGAGAAGCCAACATTAATACAAAATTAAAAATTGAAGCTGTAATAACATTTATGATATGCAGATAGTCACAATAATTTGCAGTGTTATAAGCAAATATTACTAAGGTAGCGTTGTGAATGCCAAACTGCTTAATACGTACTATACATTGTGTAAAAAATAAAATTTCTTTAGGCTGAAAGAGGGAGTGATTAGCCCCAGGTTACGCCCTGAGTCTGTTTGTGAAGAGGGTGGGATATTTCATATTCTTAATTGTGGAACTGTAAACTAACAAATTTATTGCAGAATATCCTTTTGTGAGTCAGAGCTCACTTTATCAGATCTGGCTTGTGAAAATTCATACCTCAATAAATATGTCTATAGTGCTATGAAATTCTTTGTTAATTCTGCAGGAGCAAATTAACATGGATACTAATCTGGAATTTGTTCATATGCAGAGGCTGCATTTCTCTGATTACCAGATTGTGGGCACAGTTAAAAGAAGCCTATCTCCATCATGTCCCCTCTTGAGCTTTGAGAGTCATTAGATGTCCACCGATGTACATTTGGTCTGAATCAGACAGTCAATTGTTATCTTTTTAACTTCTTTCTCTGGCACAGCTCCACAGAACCACAGTAATGTATTCCTGCTTGGTTAGCATGATAACAGAGACCTTTAAAGTAAATAAATTCTGACATAATAGCCTTTGGCTGTTAGAAGACACTGTCAGGGGAGGTGAACTATGCTTTCAGTGTTGGTGAAGCAAAGGCAATTTCTTTCTGAATTAGTTGCTGACTTTTAAAAATGAAGGTAAAAATGTTAATCTTGAATTTTGACTTCATTTTATCATGGATCCTGTGGGTCACCTGCCTTAGTTGTTGAAGGTTTTTTTTTCATGCAGTCACAGAATTGGAGGGGCCTGAAACCCTTATTTATGAGCTTTCCCCTTCCATTACTATTCATTGAAGGGAGGTGTCATAGAAGGTTCATGAACATTTTAAGTGATAAGGGAAAAGTCTTAGGGTGGTTTTAACTCTTGCAAGAATGCTGCTAGAGTATATGCACAAGTGACCTGAATTTGCATTTATGCTTCTTGTGTAATCTTCAAAGAATGAATATGCATTTCCCTTGTAGGATGATATGTGAGCTTTAGCCACATTTGATGCCCATTCAACAGCCATGGGGGAAGATGCAACTACTTTTATGGTGGTGATGGGGTTATTCCTCAAAGTTCTTTTTGTCATGCTCAAACCTGTTCTTAGTGTCTGATCCTATGCATGTTTGTTTATTCAGAAAAAAGCTCCTCTGAGTTCAAAAGGACTGTGATTATGTGTGATAATAGAATGCTGACAATTATAAAATGCTGACAAACACAGAAGCTTCTGTAAGGAAAATGAAGATGAGGATATGGCTGGAAAAACCATCACAAAGTCCAGCTATGTGCTGTTTTGGAATGGTAGAAAGGACAGCTAAAGAAACCAGTGAAAAACAGGTATAGAAGGCTTCTTGAAAATATCTGCTAGGCCACTTGGAAACAGGATGCTGCTGGTTTAAACAGACCTTTGATCTGATTTATTAGGGCTATAATAACTATGTTTTTATGGCAACACATTAAAGCGATGGCAGACAGTATATAATACTGGTGTGAAATCATGATCCAGCTTTAGTATTAAAACTTCATGATGCCCACCTAAAAAATGTTCATATTAAGCAACAATCAGAGAATATTCATTTTACTTTAACTTTAAGCAGTCTTTTTAACACCATCAACTTAATAAAAAACCCCCAAAAAACAAACTATGGCCAAAACCAGTACAAGCAGACACTATTTGTCATGCTTTGTTTTTTCTGTAGCTACAGTGACAAATGTTATGTATCCATTAACCTTTTTGCAAAGAGCATGCGGTAAGCTAGTTAATATTTGGCAGCTCTACAGGGTCTATTGACTTCTAATGAAAAATTCAGCAGTACAAACTATTTTCTGTATACCTGTCTATTTCATAGCTTTAGGTACAGGCTCAGCTATTATAGTGTCCATGTCACTAAGAGACACACAAAGTATCTGATGTCCTGTTTGCATTTTCTAACCAAAGTATCATTAAGATTTATTTACTGCATGAATTTAAAAAGCTTTTTCAGTAGCCTCCCATTTAAGGATGCACTTTGAACTGTTTATGAGTAGAAAATACACTGTACAGACTGTGTATACTTCCTTGCCAGTTGCTTTCATTAGACATATTAAAGACTATATGACTCTAGGAGTTTACCTAAATTTACCTTGCAGAGTTTGGAAGAACAAGCCAATGTGTGGATATGTTCTTTTCCTCACTTTGGAAGGCATCCAGGAAAATTTTATATTTTAAAAAATATGGCCACAATCCACTACCCTTTGGGGAAGGCAAGTATGGATGTGTCATACAGAAGACTCTATAGCAAGGTCCTAAAAATGGACAAGGTTGAATTAATCTGACCAATACATAGTGAAATCACTCTGAGCATCATCTTCAGTTTAATTAGTAATAAACTGGAACACCACAAGAGCCCTTTTCAGTTGTTAAATTTCTCTCCAGATATAAGGAAACCGCACTACACATGTGTGATGAGGACAACACATATATTTTCAAACTTGATTCATGAATACATGGTACCGAGGATGAAAATATATTGTTGTCCCTTTCAGACAGAATGATAATCACGCATATATCAACTGAAAAGAGTAATTGTTCTTTGCATAGGTTTCTAATTTGAATATGGTTCAGTGTGTTTCTTATACTCCTTTCTCTTTCACCTAGTTCTCTTTCATCCATTTGTCTTTGCTATGACTCCTGATAGTAATACTGGTTGGTCCGAAACCCTGAAATGAAGAAACCAGATAGTAATGTGGGTTACTCTAAGGATGATTAAATTATTAAATAGTAGAGCTGTAGTTTATTAACTCTTCACTTCACATTAGTGTGGGCCCCCTAAGAGACTAGATTAATGTTTCATCAGTGTTTGTGCACCCTACCCCCCCCCACCCCCCAGTTTGAAATTCTGGAGCAGCATTGAAGCTTATGATAGTTAAAATTCTGCTTGGACAAAGTAAACCCATTATTTTTTGTTATTATTCCTTCTTCTCTCTTCTTGCACTGACTTTTCACCACAAGATGCATGCATTTTCTAACTTTATTTGTGAGTCCATAAATCAGTGTTATCATTTATTCATATAAGATGTATATGGATGGCATTTCACATATACCTCATGCATCCACAGTATAAACTAATCTATAAATACAACAGCAAAGCGTGAACAACGTATTTAAAAATGAGAAATGAAGTAAGAAATATTTTATCATACCAGCTATGTTTCTTACTTTCATGTACCTCCAAAAGTATCTTCAAGATCAATATACTGGATGTGGGTATGGGTGTGTTTACCTTTAGATATACCTTTTGATTTGGAAGAAATGTGACCAAATTTTGGGAATTGTACTAATGACAGCCCAAAATGATGGACCCATTTAAGTTTCTCAGGGTGATTTAGCAGTAGTTGTAATATTTGTGCTTTTTAAATGGTCTTCTTTAATGCAGTAGCTCATAATCTAAAATGAGTGATGATGAAAACTCCTGGAGATGAAAAAGACAAATGACCCTTAAGGTTGGCAAATTATAGATATTAACTTACCCTTCTGGTGTAACACTGGCACATCTGTGGTTCTTTAACTACACATTTAATTACACAAATATCAAATTCCAAAATCTGTTTTGTTCATTCAATCTATTACTTATATTCTGTACAAAGAGAGTATTATATATTCAAGCATTTTTAAACACATTTTCCTCATCCAGCAATATACACCAATTGCATGCCTGTGAGTTCAATAAATATGCACAAAATAAAAGCTAAGTAAACTGAGCTCATTTAATGAAAGGCAACAAAGACCTTTTAGAAATGGTAAGTCAGCCAGAATTTCCACACATTTTATATATCATCAACAGTACACTTACCCAGCTAGAACTGCAAATATGAGGGCCATTGAACACTAAATTTTCTCAGTGAGCAGCATAAATCTGCATTATTTCTTTGTAGAAGTAATGTTCAGCAGACCTCAGAATTTCGCAGTTCATGAATGTTTGAAGAATATTAAGGTAAAAGTGAAGTATGTGGTATGAAAACTCCACTGACTTAGAAAACTTTGATAATGTATGCTGTTTGCAAGAAAACCTGCAAAATCATTATATGATCCCCCACAATCTGTCATCTTCTGCAGGGGTTTTTTTTATAGAAAAAGCACAGCAGGAACTCATTTGCATACTAGGCCACACCCCATGGCACCAAGCCAGCCAGAACTGTGTTCCTGTCTGTTCCTGCTTTAAAAAAGCCCTGATCCTGATATACCCCATTTAACCAGGGATGTCTGTAAATAGAAGCAGGCATCAGAATGCTTGGCCCAGTCTGGATAGGTGCTCATGAATATAAATGTGTTTGGCATGGATTGTATCCCTTCCCAGTCAAATATGTGGGTTGTGCAAGTAGACCTTCAAAAAGAGCTGATCAGCTGCCTGAGAATGGTAACAAAGAAGGTCAGCCCCTTCTCTACTAAACAGCTCTTTGGTAAAGTTTAGGCATATTGCTGCTTTATGGTTGCAGAATATCTGTGTTGATTTTACATTTTACATTACCTTTTACATTACCTTTTACATTACCTAACATTCTCACAACCGTTTTGCATCGTTGCTGCCCGAAGCATCTACATTTGTTTCGGTGAGATGAGTTTTGGTGCTGCTGCTGCAATGTTTTTCTCAAAACTAGTTTTGATCCCGTCATTTCTCTTCAGGCGTTTTAAACTTGTATTGTAGAAGTTCTCATGCATTTTAAAAGATTCCTCCAAAAGCCACAAGGTGCAGTAATTTGCATGAGGACTGATAGCACTTGAAATTTTTACATATCATTGCTTGCCTCATCTTGTAATTTAAATTTGTATTGTTTTTGCAGTGTTGACATGATTTCCAAGCAACCGTATACATTTAACTAAGCACTGGTATTCCATCTGCCCTCTGATCAGAGACCCTCCCCCCCCAAAAAAATTGAAACTCTTTCAGCAGGAAATATAGAAGTTTGGCTATGCAAAATGAGCAGAGCAAATCCACCAATGTAAAAGGAAAATAATTAAAGTGGAATGGTGGCAAGCGATTTGAAGACTAAAACTCTGGATCAAACTGAATGTAAAAACACCCTATGTCAAAACAGTGGCTTTAAAAAAAGGGTCTCCCTGATCAGAACCAATGTCCTTTCCCCATGTGGCTGGTAACTGGTTTAACAAAGCAAAACAGGTAGCTACAGACATGTACCTTCAAAAGTCTCATGCTGTTTGGACTTTAGATTTCCTTTTAGACCAGGGGCATAGCTGGTTCAGGGGAGTAGGCAAACTAGGTAATTATCTAGGGCACCAATTCCCAGCAGGGACCGGGGGCGGGTGCCCCTTTTCCACTTGCACCATCTTGGAGTCCCTGAGCCTCTGCAGCACCCACCGAACTCTGTCAGCACTGCAGAGGGAAACCGACCAGGGTTTTTTTTTTCTTGGCTTTAAGGGGCCCAACCCCTTCAAGCCAAGAAAAAATGGGGCTTTTCCTCTGCAGCACCCGCCAAACTCAGCGAGCACTGCAGAGGAAAACTAACCTGTTTTTTTCTTGGCATTAAGGGGTCCATGCAAACCAGGCGATCTGGCCCCTCTCAGCCTTCCCTCGCTGCAGGGTTGAGAGGGCAGGATTGCATGGACGACTCCTCAAGAGACGACTCCTCCATGCAAACTGGGCGATCTGGCCCTTCTCAGCCTTCCCGCGCTGCTGGGAGGTTGAGCAGGGGGGATTGCACGGAGGGCTCTTCGAGAGGAGCCCTCTGTGCAAACCAGGCAATCTGGCCCCTCTCAGCCTTCCTGCGCTGTGGGGAGGTTGAGTGGGGAGGTTGCATGGAGGATTCCTCAAGAGGAACCCTCCATGCAAACCAGGTGATCTAGCCCCTCTCATCCTTTTCATGGTGCAGGAAGGTTGAGCGGGGAGGTGTTTGCATGGAGGGCTCCTCTGTGCAAATGAGGCCTGATTTGGGCCGGCACTGGGGGCCCTCCCTCACTGGAGGGTGGGGGGCAGAGCCTGCCTGGGGCAGCAAAACCCCCAGCGCTGGTCCTGCCCAGGGAATGGTCTTTTTCATCTAATGTTGATGGTTTAAGTACCAGCAACTCCTGACTTTTGGACATGAAAGACTTGGCACTGTCTCTTAGCCTCAGAGGGGGACTATAGAGGGCCAGAGACATAGGTCAGGTCTCTATTTATTCTTCCTTTCTACTGATCTGTTGCTATCCTTTGATGTTTAGATTGATACTCTCAAGGAATTGTCTTTCCTCCCCACTAGTACCTTTTCTTCCCACTAATACCTTCTAGGAGATTGGACTAGATGTCCTGTATGGTCCCTTTCAATTCTATGATTCTTTCTCTGTTTTCTTCATCTTTATACCATGAGAGAAGGATATGCTTCTTATATCTTCATCCATCCTAGTTAGTTAGATTGGATTAATGGTTTTTGCTAGGCAACCATGCTTGATTCTGCCAGTAAAAGGCAATTAAACTTGTTTCTCTAAGTAACAGGCAGTGGGAGGAAACCCTTTCTAGGCCTATTTTGGCCTTTGAGGAAGAACTCATTGGACCCGGTCCTGACAATATTAGCCAGCTCCAGGTTGGTGGGAAATTTCTGGTGGAGTCTAAGGAAGCCAGAGTTTGGGGAGGGAAGTGGCCCCAGCTGAATATAAAGGTATGCTGAGTTTCAGAGTCTATGTGTCTGTCATCATGCCCCCCCCCCCGCCCTCCTATAATTATTCTTCTGATTGGTATGACTTAACTAAGCCTGGGTGCTTGCTCCTGTTCAGCAGCAGACCCCTTATGACAGCTAGTATGACTTAGCAGTTGTCAACTCTAGGTTGGGAAATTCCTGGAGATTTGAGGGGAAGAGCCTGGAGAGAGTGGGTTTGAGGAGGGGTGGGGCCTCAGACAGGTATAATGTCAGAGACTCCATCCTCCAAACCAGCCAGTTCTTTCTGGGGAAGCACTGTTGCCAACCTCGAGGTGAGGCCTTGAGATACTCACAATTGCAAGAATTCTGCAGATGGCAGAGATCAGCTCCCATGGAGGTGGGGGGAGGGAGTGAATGCCTTCATTTGAGTGTGTGGGAAGATAGTAAGGATGGGAGGGTACTCACCCATAGCCTCTTTTTTCTTCACAATAGACCTTATTCCTTGTCTGTCTTTCTGTCTTTTCATCCATCCATCCATCCATCCATCCATCCATCCATCCATCCATCCATCCATCCATCCATCCATCCATCCATCTGTAACAGGAATTAACAACAAAAACAATTATTATTTTTATTGTAAAAAGCATCTCTTGTCTCTAAGAGGGACAAGCAGCATCCTACAACCATTACCCTGGAAGACCATTTTGTTTTATTCCCCCCATGGACTCTCAGATTGTCTTGGGACTCTCAGATTGTCTTGGGCAGAGAAGGTGGAAGTGACTGATTATCAGTGAACACATTTTGATCCTTCTGCAGACAATGGAAATTGTACTGGCCCATACATGACCTAGCCTTTTAATTGTATATCCAACCTATTTATCTGTTTTTTTTAATTCAAATATATGCATATAGAATAATAAATATCAAACATTTGTTCAGAATATTACATTAAGTTCCATAAACCAGGCAGTTAACTTATACTAATTAATGTTGAAGATAACTAACTTCTCAAATAAAAGCATGCATTATGCATTTCCCACCAAGTGGAAAGCAATGTGGGGTTCCTGAAGAAAATAGTATTTTTATTCATAGGACAACTGAGAAAATTAGTTGGCCCCAATTTCAATTGGCTAATGGCCAGCTTAACTGAGATCAAAGCACAGCAGTATGGCAATTCAGGATGGTACACCATGTTAATGCACTCAAGCATGCCATTTTTTTTTCTGTTTAAGCACCATGTAATTGATAGTCATCAACCTGCAGAGTTTCAATTATCTATCTCCATTAACACATACTTTACTTCCTGCCTATGCCAATATGGGTTCTGAGAGAGATTTTCCTGGTGGCAATCATACACACTGTACTTTAGCCCATATTAAATCAGTTTGTGTATGATGGGTACACATTAGACATAAAGAGAATTCTAATATAGCTCAATAAAGCCATGTTTGCCACTTTCTCTCACCTAAGTTTGTGCATGTTCACACATATAGGCAACATAGCATGACAGGTGGAAAAACAGCTACTTTTATTTTATTTACTTCTTTGTGTTCCACCCTTCCTATAATTAAATGATGGCTTACAAATGTAAGAAGTATACATATGCCTCTTCTATCCTCATCTATATATCCACATTATCTGTTCAAATGAATATGACATAAATAAGTTACAAGGCAAAAAGAGGGCGAACTCTATATGGGAGGTCTTAAAGATCTCTTAGTTTCATAATGTAACATGGCCCTGTATGGACATTAAGTTTATCTACATAAAATATTTTTAAATTGTTGTAAAATAATTTAATAAAACAATTCAGCTATGTAGCCAAAAAACAAATATATGGCTCCTTCTGGCAGATGTCAAAATCTGCTGATTAGGACCACACCAATGCTGAATGGATTTCCCTGCAAACCTGTGGGACCCTCCAGCTTTGCAGAAAAATCCAAAATCAGAAAAAAATGCATGGGGGGATAAATCAGTGTTGTCTGCACATGTGTCAACAATGCACTTATTTGTAGAGCTGGCAGCAGCCACCACAGGGAGCCAACCCAGGTCTGGCTGTGGTGGAGGCAGTCACCGGGAGAGGATCCAGACTTCGCCATGGCAGCAGAGGATATCAAGAACCCTTTTGGGCTGTGGCATAGGCTTGACAATTCTCAGGTCCCAGGGGAGGGGGTTCTTCTGCTTTCCCAGGATCCTTCGCGCCCCCAGTCAGCTGACTGGTGGGGGGAAGCCCCACCCCCGGAGGACCATGTGCATTTCCACCTCTGGAGACTTCAGTCTCCATTGAAAGACTTGCTTTTGGGATGGGGTGTCTGTGTTACTTTGAAGAAGTTGGCAGTGACTCGTGAGTAGAGAGGCCAATCCCTCACTTCAGAGTCACCAGAAATGGGGGGGGGAGGGGAGGAGGGAAAAGTCTGCTGAGCACTTCATTATTCCCTATGTGGAGATCGATTCTCATAGGGTATAATGGGAAATTGATATGGAGGTTTGGGAGGCTCTGGGGGAGCTGCTTTTTGAGATAGAGGCACCAAATTTTCAGTATAGTATCTAGTGCCTCTCCCCAAAGTACCCCCCAAGTTTCAAAACGATTGGACCAGGGGATCCAATTCTGTGAGCCCCAAAAGAAGGTGCCCCTATCCATTATTTCCTATGGAAGGAAGACATTTTAAAAAGTGTGCTGTCCCTTTAAATGTGATGGCCAGAACTCCCTTGGAGTTCAATTATGCTTATCACACCCTTGTTCCTGGCTCCGCCCCAATGTCTCCTGGCTCCACCCCCAAAGTCCCCAGATATTTCTTGAATTGGACTTGGCAACCCCACTGTGGCAGTGAATACCAGGAACCTCTTCAGTCTTGGCCTCAGTTGTGCCAGTATTCAGTGGACTCTCTGGGCCCAGCTGCTGTACTGTCAGTGTCTGGGAGGCTCTCCAACTGCAGCACTTATGACTATATTTGGATCCACAGAACTGAAAGTGAAAAAGAAAATAGCCACACTGTTCCACATAGAAACTTGTGCAAGCATTCTCATATTGCTGTAAAGGGTAGCACTGCTTGTGGAAGTTTTTCACAAATGGAAGAATGTGTTTGAATTTACTTAAATTTTTAGAACACAACATTCAACTTCTTGTGCTCTGGTATAGATAGAAAACATTCTACTATAGATAGAAAGTATCCAACCCAAAATTGACATAGAAGTTTAGAAATACATTAATATCACTTGAAAAGAAATTTCATTTCTTATACATGCTCATGATAATTACTTTCGACATACTTATTTGGTATATATATTTTTTACAATTAAAAAAAATGTAGACATCCTTTTTTTCTCTTCTGCTATATAGTTGGAGGTAACTTCTTTAATTATATTTTAAGGTCCATACCCTTTTTTGTTGTTGGATATCAATATGTGTTCTTTTACCAAGGTACAATGGGAAATACAATTCTAATATAACATTAACTTAACACCCTGCAATAATTTGATTTTAATTTGCTTATTGAACATTTGAAGCTTGATAGCTTCTGATTTATATCATTGTTATTATTGCTGTCTAGGAATAAGTGTTACTACCAACTGGGAAAATGTAGCCAGAATGTAAGTCATATGCTCCCCTGAAAACTTTATTTTTCAAAAAAACAGCAAATGGGCATTGAATTGTCATACCGTAGAAATATTACCACTATCGTACATAATATCAGTACTGCATTTTCTGCCTTTGCATTAGAGGACAGATAATAATAATTTCTTGGAAATTTAACGCCAAACCATGCTGTGTGAGGAAATTTCTGAATAAGACATCAAGTTTCTGGCCATCAGAGGATAATTTATTGATACTTGTCAGAAGGAAGTATCAGTCTAACAGAAATCAAGACAAAAGGAATGCCTGATGAATTTCCTTTGAAGTGCCTTTTATAAAAGTCCTTGATAATACATATTGATGAACTCCAAATTGTCTTGCCTAAAGGGAAAAGAAAGTAGACTGCTTTACACTGTCTTATAAATATTCATCAAAAGAACAAGACTTATGTTTCCAGGCATGAGGTGAATGATTACGGTTGTATGATTGGCTTGGAAGCCAGATAATTAGTAAAACAGCATTTGACAGTTGGAGAATTTTAAACTTGGTGTCTTGCCATCACACCACTTGGATTTAAAGGCAAATTCTGAAGGAAAGCAAATTTAAGGCTTGATGGATTGATACAATTAAGCTCTCCATCAGTTTCATCTACTGTTTTCTTGTTTGCTAAGCTAAAAATTAGAGGAAGGGCATTACAGTGCATTGGTAGCCTGGCTCCATAGAAAAAATAACTGCAGCTTAAATGCTGGTGTCTAAGCAAGCCATTGGGAACTGTAACTAATACTGATATATAAAGTTAAAAGAGGTGGCGGGGGTGGGGATAGTTGTGTGTTTTCTTTTCCAGCAAATGTCCTACATAAATCAGAAATGTTGTTTTTTCTTCACTTTATGCAGAGTGAGTTATACCCGTGCTAAGGTTTCTTAGTCAATTACATTTCTATTGTGACAACCATTCATTTATATTTTTTTAAAAAAATAGTTCATAACTTTTGTTCACAACTTTTTCCTTTAAAAGCAAAGTTATGCTACAACCTGTGATCAGAAAACAGATATTGAAATAAAAGAAAAGGATCCTCTAACCTGATTCCATGTTTATACAGGTATTCAGTTCGGATGTAATATCGGCCCTTGGTTTTATGTCAGCAACAAGCCTCAGGCTCATGTTTTCCCTTTCGCTTCCCTAGCACACTGTGATTCTTTCTTCGTCTTTTTGTTTTATAGCAAACCATAGGTTACTATTACATCTAAACTGTAATTTACATTTTTATTAATTTTGAAACCCACACACACATTTTTCCTATGGTGAGTGAAATAAAAAAATAGTATCTCAAATTATTCTATGCCTGTACTCATGACACACATCTATATACTTACAGAAACAAGATAAGAGAAGCAAAAATACTTACATACATATAGTAAAAATAAAATAAGGCATATAAAACCGTATTTACATTTAAACTGAACAAAATGATTATGGCTTTATACATTGTGGCTTCACCACAGCCAAGAATAGGAAAGTGGGTTGATTGTGCTTTGTAGTTCCACTTTTCAGGCCAGCTATGGTTGCATATACCATGGTTTGCTTCACTCAGATGTAAAGACAAATTGTGGTTTGGTCCAAACCAGGAAGGGGAAAAAGTGCTTGAAGGATGTCAGGGGGTGGAAAAAGAGAGGTCACAAGAGTCCAAGCTTTGTTCACATAACAGTTTGTTTCACTTGAGCCAGTGAGATTAATTTCACCATTTTCTGCAGCTGTGTGTAATTCATGGCTAAGTCATGAGCACAGGTATAGAATAATTTGAGGAACTATTTTTGGATTTAGCTCACCATAGAAAAAAATATAATTGGAACATGTAAAAGCAACATTACCTAGAAGCAGAGTTACCAACCTTTGAAACAGAAAAGTCTGATACTTGAGAGAGCTGGATGTAGTACCAAGAGACAGATAAAAAGATGGAGTTTCTTTATTAGCATAAGTATACAACTTAAAAACATTGGCCTAAATTGGAGGGGGGGGAGTCTTTCCTCTTGTATCCTAGCAACTAGCTACAATGTAAAAAACAAAACAAAACCCAGCCAGGCCAAATTCTTTTTTTCATCAGCAACCTTACTTAAAAGGTGCTAAAGTTATAACGTCACAGTATCCTTACTGCCGTTGAAGTAAGTATGCACACAAAGCTTATAACCAGAATTAAAATGTGTTGGTCCTAAAGGTGCTGCTGGACTCAGATTTTGCTCTACTAAACAGTTCTACAGAACAGTTAGGTTCATTCTAGATTGAACCCTGACCTAACTGAGGAATGAGCTTCAGTGTTCATTGCATGCTTATTGACAATAAGTGATAAAGATATCTACAGTATGAAGAAAGCTCTATGTACTCAATGGTTTGTGAATGTTTGATCATTTATTCAAATTACTTGCCAATTCTATTGACCCTTTTTGTAGTCAGCAAATCTTCTACTAGGTAAAGATGCAAGAGAAAAGCTATTCTCAGGAAACATTATCCTTTAGAATGTTTAGCACTCAAATGCAATTAGGCAAATATAATATCTTTTTTGAAGGCAAAGAGTTGTTCTGTTAAAGTAATTGAAACTAATTATTTCTGCCAAATGAAGGATGCTCAAAGAGTACTTATGCAGTGTGCAGTAGCTAAAAAAGGAGGCATTTTTGTTGCATTATTGAAAGGTGGAATATGTGCCTATTTTTGTTACAATTTGGGCAATGATATTTTATGATGGAGAGCCAAAGTAGAATAAACATAAAAAAAAAATCTGAAGCCAAGGAGAAATGCAATCTATGATTGATTTTTCTGGAGAACTTTATTAACATTTCATAAATACATGTTATATTTATAAAAATAATAGTTGAAAATATATATGTAAAAATAACAATGTAAGCAACAACCATCCATAGGTCAGAATGTTTAAAACAGAAATCAGTACTATTAATGGCTTAGATTAAAGATGTATGTAATCTGGCACCTGTTCAAGAAGTGGCCATCTGAATGCTTCTAGGAAGTAGGGAAGGGCATGAAGGCTTAGCTTGTTGTTTTCTGTCAGGAAAATGATATTCAGAACTGCCTGTGAAAGTGAAGATTCAATGTTGCTGTCATGGCTAATAGCTCTTGATTAAGATTACCAACCAGTGGCTAGTAACCAGCAGAAGGCTGAGAAGGGACATAGGAAAACCCAGAAGTGATATCACACCAGTCTAGAATTTGCAAAAACTGTGTGGTATCCTTGGTTTTTCTTGAAGTAGTATCATGCCAACAGTGATTTTTTAGAATTAATTTTTCTTTCACCAGCCACCAGAGCATTGACAGGCAATAGGAGTTGGGGTGCCCCACCCCAAGGTAATTGACAATCCTACTCTTAACGGACTTGTGCACCCTAATAGCAGAGAAATTCCATAAGTAAATTACATGACCTTTACCTTTGTTTGTCTGAATCTTTGGTCTGTGTAATTGAACACACATGAAGTTGCCTTATACTGAATTAAACCATTAGTTCACCAAGATCAGTATTGTCTGCTCAAATTGGCAGCATCTCTCCAGGATCTCAAGCTGAGATCTTTCACATCACCTACTGCCAGATCCTTTTTTAAACTGGAGATACTAGAGACTGAACCTGGGACTTCCTGCATTCCAAGTGGATGTTCTTCCATTGAGCCACAGTTTCACCCACAATTCAGATACAGGTATGTACTTAAGAAGCCCCAGCCATCTAGTTAGCTTTCCTATATCAGATCATTAATCTCCTTAAAAATGGAGGTATAACTCAATGATGTTTTTAGTTCCTATTGGATATAATATACAAGTAAAAAATATTACTAGAAAATCTTACCTCCATTTTATCAAAAATAATGATTTATACTTTTAACATATAGATTAATTTATGATAGTACAATCCAGATAATAAATCAGCTCTGACTCTGGCCTGCAGAAGTATCCTCCATGATCTTTTCAGTCACAAACAGCAATTGTTCCCCTATATTTTGGCTATCTCCATGAAATGGGATGCAGCAGTAGGAACTGAAAGACTGAAAGAGAGGAGGAGGAGAAATTAGATATGAGAGATACTCCCCAACCTTAGACAAAAATATATTTATTGGACTCAGGAAAACGAATGTGCATTCAGTATTTCAGGATTGTTTTTTTCCTCTCTCCCCACCCCCCCTTATGCTTTTGTGTCTCCTAGGGCTTGACATCAACTTGCCATGCTGCTTTAGGCAAGATTCTGTGAGTTTCAAGTTGTTGTTGTTGTTTTTTAAAAAATATTTCTTTGCTGGAGTTGGTTTGTGTCAGTTTTTATTTTTTATGTGGAACCTCACATTTTACATTGAGATGCTCGCATTTTATATTGAGATTCTCACATTTTACATAATTTTTGATTCTCATGTTTTATGTAGGCTCAGATTCTCCCATTTCACACTGGTTGAGTTTAGCTGCAGCTTGCAAAAGTGTTCCTGTGGGGCGAGAGATTCTTGGGTTTTACATTTTCCACATTGTCCCTCTCCCCCATAGAGGACAATGGAGGACAGCTGGGAATACATTGTTTAGGAACTATAGAATTCCTAATTCAACTGGTTTGAAATTTGGAGGCTATTTAGAGGACAGGCAATAGCAGCTCCCCTGCAATTTTGGTGTCAGTACCTTTAAAAATGCCAACCCACCCCCCCAGAAAATTTCCCCATGGGGACCAGAAGGTTGGACCAGAACCAATGAATTGAAATTAAATTGGAAGAGTTTTTGGCTAAACATTAGGAAGAACTTCCTGACAGTTAGAGTGGCTCCTCAATGGAACTGGCTTCCTCGAGAAGTAGTAGGCTCTTTGGAGGTCTTTAAACAAAGGCTAGATGGCCATCTGACAGCAATGCTGATTCTGTGAATTTAGGCAGATCATGGGAACGAGGTCAGGAAGGGCTGCATCAGTGCTTAGTTCTCATGGTCCTTTCTTACACATCCAGGGAAATGCTGATCACCACTTTGGGGTCAGGAAGCAATTTTCTTCAGACCAGTTTGATCAGGGATCCTGAAGGGTTCCTCCCCGCCCATCTTCTGGGCATAGAGCAGTAGTCATTGGATGTGTGCGGAAGTATTTGTGAATTTCTTGCATTGCGAAGGGGGTTGGACTAGATGACCCTGGAGGTACTTTCCAACTTTATGATTTTATGACTAATGGAGCTGAAAAACATTGACACTCCCCCCCCCCCAGCAGATCAGAGCACCATATTATTATCTTTGAACCCAAGAAACTGAGAATGCCAATATTTTTTTCTCCAAAATATGTTATTTTTTAAAAGTTTGTTTTTTGCTGCACACTAGGGATGTGCATGAACTGAGAAAATTGTGGTTCATGTTTGTTCATGGTTTGCTTGACTGCACAAACCATGAACATACATGAACCACCATTGTCCCAAATCGGTTAATGGTTCATTTTGTTTGGGTGATGATAGAGCAGCCCCCTTGTGAGTTAGAGATGCTAAACTCACAGAAAGTCTTCAGCAGGCTGTCCTCTACCCACCCCCAAGTTTGGTGAAGATTAGATATGGAAAGTTCAAGTTATAGCCCCCCAAAGCAGGTGCCCCCCAAAAAAGCTCACCTTGAGCAACAGGAGGAGGAGATTGGATTTATACCCCACCCTTTACTCAGAGTCTCAGAGCAGCTTACAATATCCTTTCCCTTCCCCTCCCACAACAGACACCCTGTGAAGTAGGTGGAGCTGAGAGAGCTCTTTCAAAAGCTGGTCTTGAGAGAACAATTCTGAACTTGTGATTGACTCATAGTCACATCAGTAGTTGCATATAGATGAGTGGGGAATCAAACCTGGTTCCCCCAGATTAGAGTCCATGCCCCTAACCATTACACTAAACTGGCTCAGGTTTGGTGCCTGAAACCACAACAAGGAACACCTTCCCAGATAGGAGAGGTGTTTATAAAATTCTCTCACTGGGAGGGCAGGAATCTCTCAAACCTTCCCCTAAATCAGCCACACAGCAAACAATTCTTCTGCTGCTTTCATATCATCTAACTCTTTTCTTTTCATGCTGCAAAGTGAAAGCAACTGAGTCAGGGCATGGTATTATACTGGTATATAATCTGTTCCCATAGAGCAGAATGGGAGCACTGTGGTTGGTTTCCAGAGTTGCCAGTCAAGGTATGGACAACTGTTTTGGGTGTTTCCAGAGCTCTCCACAAGTCCACACCCACCATTGCCTAGGAATTCATTGAATCAGTGCCAGTCTGTCTGGAGAACAAACCACAAAAACGAACCATCCAAATCTCCATGGAAAAAAGGCAGTTAGTTTTTGGGTTCAAGAATGACGTGACCACATGAACCAGTTCAAAATGAACCATAAACCTGATTCATGTTCAAACTGTGGTTCATTTTTCAGTTTGTGCCCATCCTTACTTCACACCTGCTCAGGAAGATAACTAGATAGGTAGGAGCCCATCCCTACTTCACACCTACTCAGGAAGATAACTAGATAGGTAGGAGCAATGGAGCCAGTTCTATTCTGACAACAGGACAGAAAAACTGCTTTGATTTCTATGATCTTCCAGTTTATTCGTGAAATGGGACACAAACAATACTCTCCCATCCCCCCTGGGGTTTTGCCCTATACAAAGCAAGGCAAACAAAACTGAACACAGGATTCTAAATGTGTTCATGTCATATATTAATACTAAAGTGTTACAATACTGGCAGTTTTATTTTCAGTACATTTTCCATTAAGCTCTACAAAGAAATCTGCTGTTTAAAAAAACACCACTGAATACTTCATTGACTCTGCACTGAGCTATTTATTATCACTGCAACAATGGATCCCTGAAACTGCCAATTCAGTTTCTGATAGACTAGTTAGAAGTTAGGATTACCAACCCTCATCATGCATCACTGTACACTGAGTAAACTGATTGAACTTTCTATGCTATTTTGTTCCTACAGTTTGGAAATACACTATTGGAGTTTTTTTTTTTTTTTTCATAACCTGTTTTATTTTCACTATAATTTGGTGCCATCTACAATCCTGGCTACCTTATTATTCACTCATAATTCCCTGTCTTTTGTAAAGTGAACCAGTTTCAATGCATTTACTTCATCACAGTCTTTCTCTCAGGGGGGACTCAAAGTGGGGACCCTGTTTTCCCTCTCCACCATTTTATCCTTGCAATATTACTGTAAGATAGGTTAGGCTGAGGGTATGTGACTGGCCCTAGGTCACCCAGCAAGTCTCTGTGTTTGAATGATTAATTCAGAACTGGGTCTTCCAGATTTTCATCTAACACTCTACACGACTTGCCCATTTAATCTAATCTGCCTGTTCTCTAGCAATTTCCTAGTCCATTGTCATACCTTTCCCCAGTTTTACTGTAGCCTCAGGTTTTCAGCCTGGAGCATGTATTTTGCCACAACATAGGGACACAGCTGCTAACAGTTATTGGGGATATTGAACCTGAATTTGGAATATACATGCTCAGATGCTCATGCAAAGAGGGAGATCCTATCAACCTCATATGACTTGGAAACACACTTTAAGTGTAGGATGTCTCCCTATTCACCACCCAAGGGAGGAAACATTGCACAAATCAGGAATATGTATATATGGGCTTTTATGTGAATCAAACAACAGATCAGAACTGTTACCTCCATACTAACCCCAATTGATATGACAAGCTAAATGGTTAAGAAATACAAAATCAAACTTAAAATGATAATCACAAATTCAGCATTCATGTTCAGAAACATTATACCTGTAATTACTAGGTTCTGGAGACTAATAAAAATAGATTGATTTAATCCTCTTCTCCCTTGTGTTTTTCTGTAGAATTTGAGTGGTCAGTGCAGAGAAAATGTTGAGCTAGATGGATTAATAGTCTAACTGAGCATGGCAATTCTTATGTTTTGATGAGAAGTTCTTATGTTTTGATGAGTAAGACTATAAGAAAAGTTATTTCATAAAGAAAAAAAAATAATCTCCATGAGTTCCATTTGCAGTTGTGTGAATGTTTCATCCCTTGGAAATGTTTGGTAATAGGTCCTATTCACAAAGCTTTCAAAGAAAGCAATTGGGACCATTTAAATCCATTATAGCAAATGTCTTTCACATACACATACACACACACAAAAAAACAATCCTGGGAAAGAACAATAGCTTCACTTTTTAATTTTTTTTTCTGGAACTCTTTCCAAAGCTTTACAAAAATAGCATGGCAACCTAAGCTAAGCTATTTGAAAAGTCTTTGTGCTGTCTTCCCCACTAACCTGTAATGTCAGACACTGAATCAAGGAAGCCTTAAGTAAAAATGTACTGACACAGGATAGACAGTGCCAATGGCATAAAGAGTCTAAGCTAATTCCACGCTTCAATGAACTACAAGATAAAGCTGGCAAAGATTATATACATTCTCAGGATCAGGCTCACGCCCATGCTTCCCACTTCATATGCTCATTATCTTCATATGCTCATCTGTCCGCACCTTATATAAACAACAATACTATATACTCATGGTGTTTTGCAGGTTACTGATTAAAAATAGAGGATATGTGCAGTTTTTCCTTGCAGACTAGGATGGGAAAACCACCTTAACCTCCCTAAATATTTAGCTATGGTGATTGCCTGTAAGAGAGTTGAATGTTCAAGGCCTTTGAGTCAGAAGAATGGTAAATAAAAAGAAGGTAGCAAAGACCTGAAGGCGAATGAGTAAAAGTTGGAGAGTGAGGATGATTGCCAGGCATGATCCCCATTTACTTCCTCCTCTCACCACAGTCATTGAATATCAAGAATGGCCTAAATTAAATGATGGTGAAAAATCAGAAACCAGGTTCTGCATTATTGCTAGGGATTGGCATGAACTGGAAATATACAGTTCATTTTGGTTCATGGTCAGTGGCACTTTCGGTTTGTGAGCCACATTTGGCACCAAACATTTTGGTGCCAAATGAACCTGTTTGATTTGTGAGGTTTGTGATGTGGTAGAACACCCCCACCAAGGAAGCTAGAGACACCAAACTCACAGGGGATCTCTGACTGATTCTCCTCTACCTGTTCTCCAACTTTCATTAAGATTGGATTTATGAAGTCTGAGATATAGCCCCCAAAGAAGGTACCCTGAGGAAAGTGCTTTCTGGGGAAATGGCAGGTACAGGTTCAAGAGATTCAGAAGTGTATAGAATAGACCCTGTGCAAGCTAGAGATATCAAACACAGAGAGGACTTCACCCAGTGCTCCTCTACATGCCTTTCAAATTATGTGCAAATTGGACTTTAGGGGTCCAAACTAGGGTCCCCCAAAGAAGATGCCCCCAGGAAATTGCTTTTGGGAGAAATGTCAGGCACAGGTTCAAAATCGTATGCAAGCTACACACATCAAATGGACAGGAAACTTCACCCTGCTGCCCACTCCTCTACAATATCTCCAAGCTGAGGACAGATTATTTTCTGGGATCCCAGTTACAGACCACTAAAAAGGTCTTCCCAGTGACATCTCTGGAAAAGATATCTGTCATTACAGGAGTGAATGGAAGGGCTCAGGAAAAAGCCGGTGATATCAAACTCACAGGGAAACTTAACTTGGGTGGAACCTTCCATCAGCCAGACACTGGAAGCAAGGCAAATATCCCTTCTACACTAGAAAGGTAGGTTCCGAAGAGCAGAAATTTATTTATTTATTGCACTTGTATCCCGCCCTCCCCAAACGGGCTCAGGGTGGCTAACAACAGTCACAATTTGATGACATTCACATGATAACAATAAAACATTATTAAAACATTACAATATTAAAACAGTTTAAATACAGTTCAGATGGCGTTCTGTCTGTTTTGAATTAATCTGTGATGATATTGTGGGGTAGATAGTACACCCCCCCATAGATGTTAAAAGTACCTCCATTTAGTTATTAAAAGCCTGCCTGAACAGATACGTCTTACAGGCCCTGCAGAACTGTGATAAATCCCGCAGGGCCCTAGTCTCCTCAGGGAGGGCATTCCAGAAGGCAGGCGCAGCCATGGAAAAGGCTCTTGCTCTTGTAGGGGTCAAACAGGCATCCTTTAGCCTGGGGATCTTTAACAGATTTAACAAACTTGATCGTAGTGCTCTCTGGGGCTCAAGTGGGAAAAGGCAGTCCCGAAGGTAGACAAGTCTCAAGCCATATAGAAAAGCAGACATCCCCAGAGTTTTGACATGGGTTCCCCAAAGTAATTCCTCAATAGCTTGGCAGGCACCCTAGCCACACAACACAAGCAATAGAAGTATGCCCACAACTCTCACAGGGCTGAAACATACAGGTTCAGAGCATACCTATCAACTGAGGTGTATTCCTCTATGCAGCAAAGGAATGGAAACACATGTTGGGCTGGCAGGGCTACCTCCAAGTCTCCAAAAGCAGGTTCTGAAGGACAGACATCCCCAGAAACTATTTGTGATGTTTATATTTTCTTTATTTGTTACCATCATAGATATATATGCACACATAGCAACATACCCTGATATTGAAGAGTAAACCCTCAATAAAAATCTTTAGGATCATGTTCTGAAATTAGAATGCTACCTAAGCATCACATGCATTTATACACCAATGCCTTGCAAGATCTTGCTGATAAGTTCAAGCAACTGGCATTCAGTGATAAACTACTTGAAGCAGCCTTCTGATTGGCCAACAGTTTTCTTTCCATCCTCCAACCCATGTAAATTTTATTCCCAGGTGTCTACTTCTGATTGGTAGTAAATAGTTTATATTTACTTACCACATCCAGAGGGAAATTCTCTTCATGACCTTTATTTCAATTGTGTTGACAAGAGAATGGAGTGTAATTACAGCTGCCTTTTGGGTGTTTGCTTTAAGAATATATTTAACTCACTCAAAAATGCCTTCCCATGTACTTATTCCATTGTCTTCATCTTGCCCAAACACTTCAACTACCTTTAGGCTCTGTTCACACAGTGTGTTGAGTCCGTGTTAAACTGACCCAGTTCTCAATGCACAGCAGCCAAGAAGGTTAGAACGCCTGCTCCGGCTGCAACGCCACTGAGGATGTTCTCCGCAGCTGAGAACAAAACGTCTGGAAGAAAAACTTTCTCCAGTAGAACATGGCACTTGAGCCCGAAAGATTCTACAAACCCTAATGACCCAGTTCTGTTCTGAATATCTTTGTTCCGGATATTATCGATCAGACTGCCATTCTGCAATTCTCTGCTATGAAACTGTCTTCTGCCGTCCACACTATGGCACTGTGCAGTTCTTTTTTCCTCCACTATTATGCATGTGTGTGCATTATGTGCATGTGTGCATTATGTGCATGCACACATTATGCGTATATGCACATAGGTTAAAACATGTGGTTATGCGGTTATGCACATATCACTAAGTAGTAAAAAAATGCCAACCGTGAACTGGTTGTCTTAGGCTCCTTTTGCTCTGGGACAGCCTTCAGACATCTGGAAGCTGGTTAATATCGCAGCAGAACTATCCAGATGGAGAAAACTATGAGGTGAAATCGGAGAACTCAAAAAACACTGCAAATGAGCAGGTAACAAAATAATCCAGTTCTGAAAAGGATTGCCTGGGGGGGGGGCTACTATGAGTTAATACTGGGAGGCAGATGTTGCTGTCTGATCAGCCACTTTAAATCCAGAAGGAAACAGCAGCAACATCTGATTATACTGTGTGTCTGAACAGGGCCTTAGTCTATTATGTATAAACAACTGATTGCACTAGTGGGGAAATGATGTCACAATTTTTCCTTTTCCTATGATCAGCTTGCTTTCCTTTTCTAGATTAGCTTTTCTAGATCAGCTCTTGCTTTCCTTTTCTAGATCAGTTTAAGTAATCAGAGGGTTCAAATATGTAGTTTAACTTAATCAGAGGGCATCTAGTCATAAGTTGTAACATATAATGCTTTATAAACCATCCACATCCATTTACAGCCTTGTGAACACATGTACTGTATAACCTCTATCAGTAAGTGGTGGGAGAAAGAGTGTATTTTCAGCTACTGTGTGAGACAATGATTGCAAGCAATGTTAATATTACACGTACAGATGAACTCAGCAAGCCATTCTTGTTTTTAGTATCAGATAGACTTTTCCATGATTGGATACACATAGAAGACCACTTAAACCTTATGCAATGCCTAGAACTGAAATGTACACACCATTGTGACAGACAGACTAGGTTTCCCATCTCTATAAGAGCAACCAATGAGAGCTAACAGAATGTTGAAAAAGGAACTTGGAAAACAGTAATTGAAAAATGATAATTAGGAGTTACGATCAGAGGAGCTGGTAGCTTAGGATTTGAGGGGGAGGGGAAGAGAATGTCTGACTGAGTAAAACTGTTCCGGAGAGCTGCTTAGAGCAGGCTGAAAATAGTAAATTTGTAACTAAAGGATCCCAGTTGAAGGAATAGCATCTCAGTTCAAAAGTTCAGTGAAAGTGAAACACTGGTTGTGCACTTTGATCCAAAGTTGTTGGTATTCCCTTCCAGATTTAAAGTGCATTATAAGGTAGCAACATCTGCCTCATGTCCCCCAAAAGTTGGCACCCCATTTTGACCTGCCTTTGAAGTGGAGTTATTAGGCAAAGGAGAAAATCCAGTTCTTATGGATGTCAGAGTTTTCATTTCATATTTCTGGAAGTCTGAACTCCCCTGTTGTGAACTGAAGCCAGTTGGGAAGTATGAACCTTCCCATCTTTCCCCTCCCCCTTTTTTATCAAGTAGAGACATGTGCATAAACACATAAATACCCCAGGTCATCAATTTCCACATGTGTTTATTGTTTACAGTTTACAGACATCTCTCTGTCTCTCATGGGAGTGTCTCAAGACTTTGTTCTTCTTAAGAAAACCTGCAAGGCAATTTCAAAACCACTTCCCCCACACTGAATTACATATCCCAGCAGCCTCCTCCAGTGATTCCATTGGCCACCAGCCACCATCCTGCCAGGAGTTTTAAGCACTGCTTCCCATAAGTGCTTATGTGCATGCTCAGAAGACAAATGATGAAAAAATGCTGCCTGACTGCCCACTCCATGGTAATCAGCTCAAGCAGTAATCAGCTCAAGCAGTAATCAGCTCAAGCAGCTCAAGCAGTAATCAGCTCAAGCAACCACAGAGTGAGTGTGTGTTGAAGCAGGTTATGGTGTGATATCTGGTTAAAATTCTCAGTTACAACCCCTCCCCCTAACTAATTAGAGGTGGAGCCAGATCATGCTAAATCTGATGTCTCATCTCAGCCACTATTACTTATACTGTGTTTTCCTCAGTGTTTTGTTTCTTGTTTAATCCTTAGGGCTGCATGTGTAAGGGAAATAACCACACACACACACAGAGAAACAATTTAATATCTTTATCTGTATGTGTATTATAGGATATGAATCAATGGTAGCAGCAAATGATGGGAACAGTGTTTGAGTCCCAACTCCAATAGCTCTGTGTGAGTGAGGGGTGTTCATTAAGCGGGTCTGGGATACCCTGTCTGTGGATATCTCTGAGAGTGAGAGAAGATCCGAGGTGTGAAATAGTCACGGCTGTGTGTATATTTATTGTTTGGACACATGGAAAAGAAGCCCTGGATGCATTCCACCAGGCAATCAATTACTTTTACCCCACCATCAACCTGACAATGAACCTATCTATGCAAGAAATACATTTTCTGGACACTGCTGTGAAAATACACAATGGATGCATAGACACTTGCTTGAACCGGAAACCTACTGACCGACAAACACACCTACATGCCTCCAGTCACTATCCTAAACATATCAAAAAATCCATTGTATATAGCCAGGCTCTACGCTTCAGCTGCATTTGCTGCTGTCCTACAGATAGAGATTCCAACCTGAGGGATCTACACCAAACTTTTTGAAACTGAAGTATCCACCTGAAGAAGTCAGGAAACAAATTAACAATGCCAGAATAGTACCCAGAGAAAACCTGTTACGGTAGACCCCCAAAAGACAATAATAGAACATCACTAGTGATAACATACAGCTCTCAACTCAAACCAGTTCAGTGCATCATCAATGACTTGCAACTTCTACTGGACAATGACAGCTCTCTTTTGGAAGCACTGGGAGACAAACATTTTCTTGCACACAGACAACCCCCCAATCCCAAATAACACCTCTCCCACAATAATGCAACATCTAATTTGAACATGGACACTGGTACCAGAGCTTGCAACAAACCCAGTTGCCAGCTTTGCTGCCACATACACCCAGACAACATAATCACTGGACCTAAGAACATCACTACACTATCTCAGGCTGATTCCCTTGCTCATCTTGTAATATTATATATGTCATTAAATGCCAACAATGCCTTTCAGGATAGGGCAAACTGGACAAATCATACTCTAAAGGATAAATGGACATCACAAGACTGAGAAATCTGTAGGAGAACACCTTAACTTAATTTTTTTGCAAGGGAACTTCAAGAACAGAATGGAAAGGGAAATTGCTGAATTACAAGTTATTACAAATGGAACAAACACCAATCCAGGACTTAACAGGGATATTGGTTTCTTATCTCATTACATATGCTGAACTTGTTCTCACCAGGAAGTAATATACGTCCTTCGTAAGAACATGCATCCAATGCATTTTTATGCATCCCCCCTCCTCCCTTTTGAACAATATCATGGAATACTGTTTGCAGTAGAATGCAATATATAGGAATATTTTTTTCAGACACAGCACCTGTAAGAACAACATATTGGTATAGTATTTACAACAACATATAGTGATTGTCACCTTCACACTTGAGGGGTGGCAGATGGGCATCATAAAGTTGACTTTTCCACAATTAGAACAGATTCTCTTACACACTTATCTCCTATTTTACACTTTTATTGCATCAAATGTTGTTTCCCCTTAGCTGGATCCATACAGCTGTTGACCCTGTGCACTTGGCTTGCTGTCCCTGCTATGAATGCTTTTCTCCCATTTTATTGTATCTGAAGAAGCATGTGTGTAACACACAAAAGTTTATACCTTGAATAAAACTTTGTTGGTCTTAAAGGTGCTACTGGACTTTACCTTAGGCTAGCTTGTGACATTCTGACTACTTGTAACCAAGAGGTTTAAGAGTGGGGTATCACAGCCTTTTTTTTTTGTCCTTTATTTTTATGGATTCTTCGTTAGCATTATTTCCCCACCTTTTAAAAAATTGCTCATTTTTCCATTTTGTTCATTTCTTTGATGAAATGCTATGTTGCTCCTCTGCTGTTTGCAGAATGACATTTATTTATAACTGATGCAAAGCTAGGCATCAGTTTTAACAATAATATTTTTATCGAATTTCATTAGAGTGGTTATGGGGGAAAGATCTTTACAATTTCACCACAAGAATAGATAAATCAGAAAAGAAACTTTCAGAAAACTAAGTTTAATATTAAATAAGACTTGTCACCAAATTCAGTAACATTCCTATTTAGAATATAGCTTTGTACCATTAACTGCTCACAGTGTGGGCTATTTAAAGCTATAGCCCTTTTGAGTGAGTTAAAATAGAAACAGCCCCTCACTAAGGTTTCTGTTACACACCTTGAAATCCAAGATAATTTGATTCTTCTTTTCTATTATGCATAGCCTTTATCTTAGCTAAATGTTGATCCTTCTGCTTTCTGGCAGCTGTGAGCTCCCTTCCCATCCTCCAATAAACTCCCCTTTCTGTGCCATGAAACAGCTTTCTGTGACAATGCAACAATGCATCCTGTGAAGGTGGCTGTTATCAGCATAATGGTTCTGATGTATCCTTTGGTGTGCTGATTGCCATCTGGAGGTTGCTAGTGACACAAGCAAAAAGCAGTAAGTCATGGCAGTGCAACTGCAAAGTTCTACTATAGTAACACCAGAGGGTACAAACCCACTTATGCTATTGTAACAAAATGGATCCAATTAATAAGTAAATGTCTTTTAAGTTCACCTGATTCCAGAAGCCTGATCTGAGAACAAAACACAAGGAACGAAAATGGAGCTCTCTTGCTTTGTTTAGAGATAAGCTGAGGCACTAGAGGCCAGTACATTTAACACAAATAGGAGACATAATCCCTGAGGGAGAGCAGTTGAAGCATTTCTGGTAAAGTACAGTTTCTGTAAGCCAAGGGAGGCCAGGCTTTAACATCTCTCAGGAATGTTTTGAAGATAAATCCATGACATAACAGATAAGTAAATTTCAGTGGGTATAATAACCTCCAGCTTTTCTTCAAGAGGCTCTTGGCAAACTGCCATATCCTAGATTACTGACCAGGGCATAGATAAAGATAGGTAATGGGTAGGAAACTGGACAAAGTGCAAGAAAGGTAAGATATCCTTGGAATAAAACATAATACAGGAGGAAGAAGTAAGGACATTAGCTACAGATAATTTCAAAACTTTGAATTATCAATAACAAATCTTCTGAATTCCCTGAAAACAGAATGGAAACAAGGTTTCAATCGAGAATTCCATAAGGAAATGAGAGAAAGAAACAGTGATCCACCCACTGCTGCACACAATGGTTAGTTTAAATGCAGTTCATTATTACCATATCTGGTAATGGACACTGATTTAGATTTATTTTGATAGTTCCACAGATGTATAGAAGGTAGGTCTATCATTGGCTATAGGCCATGATAACCAAATGGGACTTCTGGGTTCAGAAGCATAATTCCTTTTGTTGTTAGATGCTGGGGAGCAGTTTGGCTGTTATGGTTTGATGCCAGTGGGCCCTGCCTGTGGGATTCCCTGAGGCTTCTGAATAGATGTGCTAGTTTTTTAATTCTACCTCACATGCCCAGGGAGAACATCATCATAATCTGATCTGGCTAACAGGAGTATTTTTTTTATTTGATGAGAAGGTGTGTGTGACTGTTAGGTGAGGTTCAGCCTCTCCCTAAGAGCAACCAATGGAGCAGATGGAATGCTCAAAGAAAGAGACCTGAAAAAGTGCAGTTAAGAAATGACAGATGTTAGTGGCAGAGAGAGAGAGAGAACAAAGCAGAAGTCAAGTTGCACCTTTAAGATCAACTAAGTTTTATTCAGAATGTAAGCTTTCGTGTGCTCTCTAAGCACACTTCATCAAATGAGGGGATCAGGTATTGTTCCACAGAGAGAGAGAGAGAGAGATTAAGGAAGGTGTTGTGTATAGGAACTGATGTTATTATATTGTAAGGGTGTTCCTGCCTGGCTCATTGGAGCCTTTAGGCCTGAGCTTGGGGACTCAAAAACAATGAGCAGTAGGATCCAAATCTTTGCTGCCCTGCTGGTTTGAATGATCCAATGGCATGCTTGTGCGGGAACCTGAATGTATATATAGTTGGCCCCATTGGCCCAGTCTTCATTCTTAGAGTGCAGCCCTATACTATGCTGTACCTAATAAAGAGCTATGATCACTTCCACCTCACCTCTTCATTGCATTGAACCCACTATATTATAGCAGGGGTGTCAAACATGTGGCTCATGGGCCCATAAACAACTGGTCACTGCCTTTGCTGGCAGATGACAGAGGCTGTACATTATATCCCTATATACTTTCCCAGTGCTAGTAAGTAGTGGATGGTGGAAGTGGAAGGGTGGGCATTAGGGAGATACTTTAAAGAAATACTGTAGACATGTCAATGTTTTAAATATGTTTGTATTTTGAGTAAAAATTAGTATTATTAATTGAGTTAATATCTCTGGTACCTGGCATTACATTTAATGGCACACATGGCCTGGCCTGACAAATTATATTTATGTCAGATCAGGCCCTCATAACAAGTGAAGGACACCTCTGGAAGGGCTAAGATGAAAAGTGATTTTTTGACTGAGGGGAATTATATAGAAGAGTTGCTTGGAATAGACTGAAATAGCAAATCTGTAATTAAAGAATCCCAGTTGTATTATTTATTTATTTAGTAGGCTTATATTTCGCTTTTCCTGTAAACGGGCTCAAGGCGGATCTCAATATATAATAATAACAATAAAAACTACATATCAAAGTTAAAACACCATATTAAAATTAAACAGTAAAAACAATAAATAAAGCGCACCACCGGCAGACAGGGCACAGCATATCAGTAACCAGTTGTAGGCCCACCTTGAATGATGATAATAACAATAAGCAAAAAATGTGTGGAGTCAGTTACTCATATTCTTCTTTATTGTAATTTGTATACAGATCTTCGTCACAAGTATTTACATCCTCTTTTAGTTAGCATGGTTGATTGTTCTGATGCACTTAAGGTCTATAGTCTTTTGACTAGTCATCTAGTGTCACTGAGAAAGTGGCTAAGTTTCTTTATTCTGTTTTAAAGGCACGCCAGAGGATCTCATAGAAATAGTTTATGTTTATGCTTTATGTATATGTATGCAATCGTTTCATTTTATCTTTTTTTTTAACCAATTTGCTCTGAGTTATATATCTATATATTTTATGCCAATAAAGGCTAACGTGATTTGACTTGAAAAAGATAGCACTGTAATAAAGCACGATGTCATCACAAGGGAGGCCAAATGATGGAATAATAGGACGCCTACTGCCTCAACCATAGGCCCAGTGGAACAGCTCTGTCTTGCAGGCCCTATGAAATGGCAGTAGCTAAGGTAGGGCCTGGATCTCCGCAGGGAGCTGATTCCATCAGGCAGGGGCCAGGGCTGAAAAGGCCTTGGCCCTGGTTGAGGCAAGTCGGATGCCCTTAGGGCCAGGGGTGATCAGGAGGTGTTGCGTAGCCAATCACAACAACCTCTGGGGCATCTATGGGGAAAGGCGGTCCCTCAGGTATGTTGGTCCCAGACCGCGTAAGGCTTTAAATGTCAGTACCAAAACCTTGAAGTGGATCCAGTACTCAATAGGTAGCCAGTGCAGCTGGTGCAGCACTGGCTGAATGCTTGCCCGTAAAGGCAATGCAGTTAACAGCCATGCTGCCTCATTCTGCACTAGCTGGAGTTTCCGGATCAGCCACAAGGATAAGCCTGTGTAGACCGAGTTACAGTAATCCAAACTGGAAGTGACCATTGCATAGATCACAGTAGCTAAATCCTGGGGTGGGGAGGGGATAGGTAGGGCACCAGCTGCCTGGCCTGCCGAAGATGGTGAAAGGCAGATTGAGCAACTGCTGTGACCTGAGCCTCCATGGTAAGTGAGGCATCCAATATCACTCCCAGATTCCTCACCTTCTGAACTGGTGCAAGAGATGCACCATCCAGGGTTGGGAGTCGGAGGCCCAACTCTAGTCCCCCACGGTTCAGGTACAGGACCTCCATCTTGGTTGGATTGAGTTTCAGCCAGCTTTGTCACAACCATCCAGCCGCGGCCCCCAAGGCCCTGGTCAAATGCTCCAGAGTGGTGTCTGAATGGTCATCCATCAACAGATAGAGCTGGGTGTCATCCGCGTATTGGCGACAGCCCAGCCCAAAACCTCAAGCAATCTGGGCAAGGGGGCGCATAGATGCTAAACATCATTGGTGAGAGAATAGCTCCTTGTAGTACACCACACTCAAGTGGGTGTCGCAAAGAGATCTTCTCACCAAGGGACACCCTTTGTCCCTGACCATGGAGAAAGGAGGAAAACCACTGTAAGGCAATCCCCTGGACTCCTATGTCGGGAAGGCGGTGGGTCATTAGATTTTAGTCAACCATGTCAAACGCTGCTGAAAGATTTAGAAATAGCAGCAGCACTGACCCGCCTTGATCCAGATGCCTTCTGAGGTCATCTGTGAGGGCAACCAAGGCAGTCTCTGTGCCATGCCCAGGGCAGAAGCTGAACTAGAAAGGATTGAGGATAGAGGTGTCCTCCAGGAAAGCTTGAAACTGCTCTGCCACTGCTTTCTCAATTACCTTACCCAGAAATGGAAGATTCAAGACTGGGCGGTAATTGGCCGGGACCGTAGGTTCAAAGGTAGCTTCTTCAAAAGTGGACATACCACTGCCTCTTTGAGCCTAACTGGGAAAGTGCCTGATGACAGGGGAAGATTAATGATATCAACCAGAGGGCTCCAGACTTCAGCATCATCTGCTTTAACAAGCCAGGATGGGCATGGGTCTAGAGGACAAGTGGTAGGCTTCACTTCAGCCAAGATCCTGTCCACATCTTCCAGAGAAAGCTGGTTGAAGTGGTCCAAAGAAGGGCCCAAGGACAGACAACGGGCTTTCAGTTCACATACCGTATCAACTGTGGGTGGAAGTTCTCAGCGGAGAGTCAAGACTTTGTCTGTGAAATACGTCGCAAAAGCCTCACAGCCAATATCCAATTCCCTAACCTTTTGGTTGCCTATCAGCATTGTAGGTATAGAACAAGATTCAAAAGTTCAATGGAAATGAAATATTGTTACTTATACCTTGTTTTCCTCAGTATCACGTTCATATAAGTAAAAAAAAAAATACTTTGTTTTAATCGCAAGGGCTGCATGTCTAAGAGAAAGAAGCATACAGAGAGACACACAATATCTTGTTCTGTATATATATTGTGGGATATTAATAAATGGTGTGAGTGATTGGAATAGTGTTTGAGCCTCAACCCCAATAGCTCTGTGTGAGTGAGGACTGATTATTAAACGGGAGTGGGATACCCTTTCTGTGGATGTCTCTGAGAGTGTGAGAGAGAACTTGAGGTGTGAGATGGTCATGACTCTCTGTAGATTTTAACATACAAAAGCATTGTGAGTATGACATCCTGGCCTACTTATAACCCATAACATGTATGAGAGGTTTTCAAGGTTGGTAGGCACTCTGTGTAAGTAGAGAAGGGGAGTCACATAAATTGGTGTCATAAGCAGTGGATTCTAACACCAATTTGGAGGTGTTCTTGAGGTTAAAAACACTGGTAGAGAATACCTACTGTTCTGCGCATGTGTGGGGGAACAAATTGCCAAGCCTCAGTTGGGTGACTGGAGAAAAACCAGTTTCTGTGATAACTAGCCTCAATTCAGCAAAAAAAACTTTGAAAAAAATACAAATATAATAAATATAATTATACATTCTCATAAATTCAACAACTTATAAGCATACTCTAACAGATGGAACAATAGCACTCAAGGACATGAATGAGGTACTTTACATAAATCCCAAAAGGACTAATTACATAGAGTCCAAAGAACTAAGTGTATTCAAAGTTTCAAATATTTTTCCATGTGTGAACATCTCCGTATTGTAGTAGCACAATGAGATAGTACTTCTTGAATCCCCCATTTCATGGTCATGTTATCCAGCTTCCAACAATTCAACTAAGGCAGGGGTGGGGAACGTCTGGCCCAAGGGCCATTCACAGACCTCGAGATCACTTGATCTGGTCCTTGCGGATTGCTGGACTGAGACAAGCCACCTGGTGGCTTTCCTGGGACCCGGCTGGCTGGTGAGGATCATAGGGCCCAGCCACACTGTACAGTGACCTCCTTGGGGCCTGGCTGGCCAGCAGAAATTGTGGGGCCCTGCTGCATTGCGAGCCTGGCTTGCTGGACAGGATCACTGTGGGGCCTGGAAAAATCACTGTCACAGTTCAGGTAAGTTTCAACCTCAATTCTTTCTTTTTTCTTTTTTCCATTTCTTCCCCCCTCCCCATTTTTTTGTTTCCCTTAATTCCCCTTTCTTTATTTTCCTTTATTCTCCTTTCTTCTCCCATTTCTTTCTTTCCCTTTCCTTCCATTTCTTCCCATTTCTTTCTTTTCATTTCTTCCCTACTTTCTTTATTTCCCTTTATTTCCCTTTCCCCCTTTCTTTCTTTCCATTTCTTCCCCCCATTTCTTTATTTCCCTTTCTCCCTCTTTCTCCCCCCTTTCTCCTCCCCCTTCTCTCTGTGGAGCCTGAGTGGTGGACATTGTGAAGGACTGTTGCTGGGGTATGTGTGTGCCTTTTAAGGTCTGCTGGGAGCAGCTGCAGTTTCTGCATTAAGGGAGAGAGGGAGGAGTGGCAGGGGTGAGGGTGAGTGGGAGCCAGCTACCACCAGTTCAGTTTGCACTTGATTATCCCAAATGGTGTGGCCTAATATGCTAGTGAGTGTGTGATCTAATATGCTAATGAGTTCCTGCTGGGCTTTTTCTACAAAAAACCCTGGACCTAGGCATTTGCCTAGGGTGGCGGGCCAGCCTGAAACATTCTCTCTCAATGGAACACTGTTTTTTAAGTTGATAATTTTCTATGGCCCACAAGTGATGTTATAAATATTCAAATGGCCCCTGGCAGAAAAAAGGCTCCCCACCCCTGAACTAGGACATGGCAAGAACAACATTCTTTCACATACATCCAAGTGTCAAGCTGTATCAACAGAAGTATAGTGTCCAGATCACATGACATGATGGTATTGCTTTACTCTGCTCTGGTTAGATCTCACCTAGAGTATTGTGTTCAGTTTTGGTCACCACAGTTTAAGAAGGATATAGGCAAATGGGAATGTGTCCAGAGGAGGGCAACAAATATGTTGAGGGGTCTGGAGACCATGTCCTATGACGAAAGCCTGAAGGGGGTGGATATGATTAGCCTGGAGAGGGGACAACTAATAGGTGATACAATCACTATGTTCAAGTACTTGAAAGGCTGTCATATAGAGGATGGTGCAGAATTGTTTTCTATTGCTTCAGAATGTAGGACCAGAACCAATGGGTTGAAATTAGATCAAAAGAGTTTCCAGCTCAACATTAGGAAAAACCTCCCAACAACGTGGTTCTTCAGTTGAACAGGCTCCCTTGGGAGGTGGTAGGCTGTCTCTCCTTGGAGGTTTTTAAGCAGAGGCTAGATGACCATCTGACAGCAGTGCTGCTTCTGTGAATTAGGCAGATCATGGGAGGGAGGGGTTGTGTTGGTGCTTGTTTCTTGCATGCCCAGGGAGGTGCTGGTTAATACTTTGGGGTCAGTCCGAAATTTTTCTCCAGGCCAGATTAGTAAGGGATCCTGGAGTTTTTTGCCATCTTCTGGGCATGGAGCAGGGGTCACTGGGGATATACATGTGTGTGGGGGGGCATATTTGTGAATTTCCTGCATTGTGCAGGGGGTTGGACTAGATGACCCTAGAGGTCCCTTCCAACTCTATAATTCTATAATGCTGTGATTCTATATCCTACAATAAAGAATGCTTTGTCTTGATTGCATATGTGGAGAATGGGGAGGTGAAATGATGATTGCCTATGTGCAAACTCATGCAAATACAAAGGTATACAGATGAAGTTATATGTCATTCCAAACAGAATTCATGTGGAACAGGTCAAGTGTATACTGGAAACATTAAAGATGTGTGTTTATATAGCCCAAAATGAATCCCACATATTAATCCCAGTAAAGGTATGGGACAGGACAATTAAATTTATACTCCTCCCTATTGGGTAACAGGAATCTATCGAAATAAAAAGTTAATTTCTAGAGAACCACAAAGGGCAGCAGTGGAGGAGAAGTGCCTAGCCATGCTACAGGCCTTAACTAAATCAAACCATACCTATGGAGGATGAAATCCACCTTTCGCACTGATCATTCCCCATTGTATGGAACGTAGCATATTACGGGTCACCATTACAAATTGTTACATTGGAGTTCTAACATTCTGAATTCAAAATAGTACATATAAATGGATCTGAAAACATAGCAGAAGACCTCTCTAGGAAGGGAGAAGAAGAAATGAATAAGAATGGCATTTAAGTATTGTGTTGTAAGATCTGAATATCTGTAATGTGTCCCCTCCCAAAAAAATAGGGGGGAAACAAAAAATTGTAATTCTGATGAATAAATCTGTAAATACTGCGAGGGGCTGTAGCTCAGTGTTAGAGCATCTGCTTGGCATGCAAAAGGTCCCAGGGTCAATCCCCAGCATTTCCAGTTGAGAGGACCAGACAGTAGGTAATATGAAAGACCTCAACCTGATTCTCTGGAGAGCTGCTGCCAGTCTGAGTAGACAATACTGACATTGGTCTGATTCAGTAAAAGGCAACTTCATGAGTTCATGTATTCATGAGTACACTAAAATGTATATTTAATTATCTTAAATAGGTAAGCATAGAAAAATTGCAGTTTAAATAAATTTGAGCACGTTTGAATAAATTTTCAACTACCTAGTCCTCAATGAGGAGGGTAAAAAAAAAGCACTGTCACTGGTAGAGACTTTGATAGGCCTCTGCCTATGACAGTGTTTTGGAGAAGGCATGTGTGATGGACAGGCTAGGTTAGCCTCTCCCTAAGAGCAGCCAATGAGAGTGGATGGAATGTTCAGAGACTTGAAAAAGAGCAGTTGAGAAACTACAGTTAGTTGTCAGCAGCAGCAGAGAGAGAGAAGGACTGCTTAGGGAATGAGGTGAAAAATGTTTTCTGACTGAGGCTGAAAATAGGAAATTTGTAACTGAAGGATCTCAGTTGGTATAGAAGCTCAGTTCAAAAATTCAATGGAAGCGAAACATTGGGTGAGATCACACTGGGAATTTGGTGCAGCAGTATCCAGGCTTTGAAAAAGCTGGTGATCTTTGATGCACGCTGAGGCAATCACAGAGCCCCCGCCTGCTGCCAGCCATATATGTGCAAGAGGAGCATTCAAACTGCTCCTGCACTTGCAGGACGGGTGCATTACGGGTGCATTACGGGTAATATTCCGAGTCCAGTACAAGGTGTTGGTCATTACCTTTAAAGCCCTATATGGCCTAGGACCTGCCTACCTTAGGGACCGTCTCTCCCCACATGCTCCCCAGAGAGTACTACGTTCGGGTTCACAAAACCTGCTGGTAGTCCCCGGGCCAAAGGAGGCCCGTCTAAAATCCACCAGGGATCGGGCCTTCTCAATAGCAGCACCTTATTGGTGGAACCAGCTGCCGGAGGAGGTGCGGGCCCTGCGGGACCTAGGGCAGTTCCGTAGGGCCTGTAAGACAGCCCTCTTCCGGCAGGCCTATAACATCTAACTGACAATGAGAACATCTTTTGGATGGAACAAAATGCTTTTACAGACCACTGGTTTTATTTTTATTTTGTTTAGTTATACTTGTTTTATTAATTATGGTTTTAATTGTACTTGTGAATGTTTTAAATTGAATTATATGAATTATTATGTTGTAAGCCGCCCTGAGACACTTCGGTGAGAAGGGCGGGATATAAGTCTAAATATAAATAAATAAATAAATAAATTACATGCCTCAGCATTCAGACAGTTCCTGGTAGCTATTTAATCTGGTCCCAGCCCATCGTAAAACAAGGTAAGTATGGGTGGGACTCAGATGTGGGACTCAGATGTGTGTATGTAATCATGCACATTAAATCCGGAGGGGAAGTGTGGTTTGGTCGGGCCAAATCTTTCATGTGATCTCACCTATTGTTTCTTAGACTTTATTTTCTGTGTTTTGTTCTTATAAACAAATTTCCTGTTTTGTTTAACCCTGTGGGCTGCATTCTAAGGAGAAGAGGGACACACACCCACTCAAACCCACACTTTAATATTTCAGTCATTACACATATATTATAGGATAGGAATAAATGGTACCAGCAAGTGATTGGAACAGTGTTTGAGCACCAAGCCCAATAGATTTGTGTCGGAGAGGACTGATTATTTAAGGGGGCTGGGCTATTCTGTCTGTGGATGTCTCTGGGAGTGAGAGAGAGGACCTGAAGTGTGAGAAGGTCATGACTCTCTGTAGATTTTAAAAGAGACAAGGGTAGGAAGTGGGATTTCCTGATCACTGTAAAACCCATAATCTGAAAAAGAAAGGTTGTAGAAAGTGGTAGGCACTATGTGTGAGTAGGCAAGGGGTGTCACCACATGTTTTTAAGAAATCAGGGTTTAGAAAGAATCTTTTTTATGTTAGGAGTCTATAAATCTGTTTTAATGTAAGTGATACAAACACAGCAGTTTGTATCTTTAAAACTAAAGCTGTAATTAGGCCCTGTCAAGCCAACCAGAATCAGACAACCCTGTCCCCTCCTTAAAACTGTTCTTCAAGCAGGACTTATTTCAAGAATTATTTTGTTTTCTGTGTATGAACAACTGCTTCCAAGCAACTATTGCAAAGACAGCAAAATACTGAATGTTAATGAAAACTATTTCAAGTCTTCTGCTACAGACTGGCTATCACATTTGCATTACTATTTAAAGGTATTCCCTGAGAAACATTTTGAAGTGATATTGAACTAATTTAATGATGAGATATATGAATATATTAAAAGTAAAAAAAATAATGCAAACATGGTTTTATTTGACCTTTAATTGTCTGTTTCCAACTTATATTAATGTATTTATATTTACGTTAAATGAATAGTTGAAGAGTGGCAATTTGAATGGATAATAATTTTAAAGACTCAAACAACTGCAATATCATAAAACATTCAATCATAAAAATAACTTCCAACAAATTTTGATACAGTACTCCAACAGGTAATCTGTATCAAATAATTTCAGAGGGTAACTGTGTTGGTCTAAGGTAGAACAACTAGAACTTAATTCAATAGTAGCTTAGACACTAACAAGGTTTTCAAGGTATAAGCTTTTGACAAAGATGCCGTCATCTAGATGTTCTATGTAATGAGTTTGTTTCTCACTTGAAATTCAGCCCATTTTCAAATACAGTGTGAGTTAATTTTTGGACCAAAAATGGGATTATTTAATTATTGTGCAGACCAGCCAATTAGCCTAGTCTTTCAGTGTGTTATAATCGTGCCCTATTTTTAAGTAGCATGCATTTCCCATTTGCTGGCCCATCTATCTGCCTTTGAAATGATGTGGAATAGACCAATCAGGAATTTTGTGGGCTCCTTTCAAATTGTTTAGAGACATTTGTTTTTCACATGTTCTACATTTTTATAGTTTTGTTGATGGAGGGTATTATAATTGGGCCCCATCTATGACTGCTTAGAGATCTCCAACCTAATTGAGCCTGTGGGTTCTTTTAGAATTTGAGAATATTGAGAAACTTCTTTTTGTGAGCCACAAACAAAATCTGTGATGCGTCAGAAGGAGAAGTTGAGCCCATACCTAGTTTTAAGGCAAGGTTGAGCCCAGACTTGGAGAAAGCCAGGATGGGAATGCCTAAGAAGTAGCTCTGAGCAGTGATGGGAAGAGAAGGGCAGAGAAACAGGCAGCAGGGAGAGGATTCAGGGAAGCTTCCCTTTCCTTTTAAAGCCCCTTAGGTGGCAAATGTTGGATTGTGAAGTCTCTTTTTCTTTAACCTGTTGAAAAGTCTCCCTATCTATACATGACCCCAGTGTGTGTGTGTGTGTGGGGTGGGGGGAGGTATCTGCCTCTGAAGCCCGGTTCAGAATTAGATATACTGTATTTACTAAAAAGGAAAATGGCCTTGAATGATGACAATCCTAAAATAATGTTATGCACAAAACATTTTTATCATTCTACATAACTGTAAATTGTATGCAAATACAACACAACATCCTCCTCCTTTTGAAGACCTACTTGGGAAAAAACAAACAAAAATAAAACCTAATCTTGCATTTCAGTAACTACAACAAAGATTTTGAAAACAAGTAGGATGATAAATGTCATGGAATACTATCGAAAAACTAGCTGTAGCATATCATTGTTTCAGAGCTAGCAATTTTGGATCAATTGTCATGCACAGAAGCAGAGAGGCACAAGCAAATATATACATGAATATATGAATCAGTCACACCTTGCCACATTGTTATTCATAGCCACACACACATAATCTGTATAAGCATGTTCCCTTATCCACAGGGGACTTTTTTAACATACAACAGCTTATTCATAGTGCTAGATGTAAAAATTACATTGTTTTCAATGACAGAGCACAGTATTTTTTTTGACCTAAAGATGTAGAATATGAATTCAAAGTGCATCAGAAAATAAAATTAAATTTGAGTATCCCAGCGGACTAGTTCAGATTAAATAAAGCTTAAAATGCCTGCTCACTCATCCAAAGCAACATACCCTCATTTTCCTACAGATGCTGCAATAAAGATAGCTCTAATTTAATTATAGCATTTTTAAAACAAATTGTTTTGCAGAAGGTAGAAAATAGCTGCTAAGGAATTTGGAAACCCTAGAATCTCGCTTTAGAAGGGAACCTCCCCAACTTTTAACAGTAGCTGTTTCATAACATAAATGTCTATATAACTTTGTTACCTACCAGTGCCTACCAATCCCAGCTGGGCTTTGAGTTGGGGTGTGCAGAGAGATATTGCTGACTCTTTTGGCTTAACTGGCAGTGGATCTGGTAGACCAGGGATGGCCAAACTTGCTTACAGTAAAAGCTACATAGAATAAATGTCAGATGTCTGAGGGCTGCAAGACATGAACAAAAATTGCACACATATCTTCATTAAAACTCTTAATACTTTCTTTGCACAGAATGATAAAATACATATGTATGCACTTTACAACACGACAAGAGCAGCATAGAGTAAAGTTAGGGAATTATTTTTTTGCATCAGTGGGAGAAGGACACACCCATGTACCATATAAATCACTGACCACCATTTGCATCTTTACACATCTCTCTTTGCCTTTGACACCAAAGTTAGTCAATACCACTCTAACAAGAGCTATAAAACTAAGGGGGGGAACCTTGCACCTCACTCTTTAATTCCATCCCTCCTTCCAGTTGCTTCCTCAGCTCTTTTGCTCTCTTTCTCTGCTCTAGGTCTCTGGGCGACCTCTGTGGTGGAGGAGAAGAGCTTGTAAGCCTGCCTATTTCCCCTTCCTTCTCTGCTTCACACTTGGTGGAAATAGCTGCCTACCTATGGGCAGTGCTCAGATACTAACTGAGGTCCCAATGCTAAGCATGCTTACTTGAGAGTAAGCCTACATTAAGTTCCTCCTTGACCTCCAGGAGCCACACAATATGTGTGAAAGAGCCGCGTGTGGCTTCCAAGATGCAGTTTGGCTACCCCCCAAGGGTCATTTTGTAGAAAAAGAGGTGTTGGAGATAAGCACAACTCATTTGCATAACTAATTTACATATGCCACACACCCATGACATCACCAGAAGGTGTACTAAATTATATCAGCTCGGCATCTTCCTTAAAACATTTCTTGAATTATGCCATAATAAAACCTTACTACCGTCATTCTTTCTCCTGTGTGGCCACAGTGGCATGATGAAGATTTCTATCTGTCTGCTTTATCCATTGTGCTTATTTTCCCATTTTTTTCTGGGGGGAAATATTAGAAAGTCTGCCAAATCTTGGAAGTCAGCAAAATGCTCACAGGAGGTTTGAACAATGGAGCCCAAAAGCAAGTATTTGAGGGAGGGGGGGGGAGAGAGAAAGAAAGAGCACAATAAAATGTAGAGGTTCTGGAGCTTTGCTCCTGTGAGCTCTTGCCCAAAATGAGGCTTACTTGTGGTAGACTATATCTAAGGCAATCAAAGGTATCCTGGGACAACTCCTGGATCTGTTTACATTGTGAGTTGCCATGAATTTAATGGAAGCAACCACACAAGAGAATCACAGTAATAGGTAGCAGAGAGAAAAAGCACAAAGCTTCCATGATTACCAGCCTCAAGCAAAATACAACAATAACAATATTATCAAAACTAATATATTATGAACCAAACTACAGGCAAAATCAATGCAATTACTTATACAAAATGGAACATCACAAAACAACCACTGAAAATTAAGTCCAACTTTTGAGCAATGTTGTCTTCTTGCCAGAAAGTCCGATGATATACATAAGAAGATTGATGTCACATTTAATCCATATTTTAATTCCTAAGGCAGCCAGCAGTCCAATCATTGCAACAAGGATGTACTAATGCCTTGTTTCACAATTGCTTCTTCAAGTTTCAAAAATTTCAGATACAAGGGTATGAACGCCCCCCCCCCAAATTCAAGTCTCTTCAAGCAAATCAATGCATGATGGAGTCTATCTGCTTGCCTCCATTCCTGCCTCTTTTTCCTCAGGAAACAGCATTTCTCCCAGCCAGTCTTAGCCCTGTGACCATCTTTGAAGAGCTGCCTTGGCCAATCACACAGTCTTTCTTGGAGGGGAGAGAAATTTTAAATGGTAGTGTGTTGCTGATGAAAATTCACAAGCTTCCAGGCAACTAATAATCTAACTGGGACCTCAAAGTTATACTAAGTGGCAGAGTTGGAACCTAACAGATGGGTGCTCTTCCAAGGTAAGTGACAGAGACTTACCTTGGAAGAGCACCCATCTGTTAGGTTCCAACTCTGCCACTTAGTATAACTTTGAGGTCCCAGTTAGATTATTAGTTGCCTGGAAGCTTGTGAATTTTCATAAGCAACACCTCATTCAGGCTATTACCTGGACAGGTAATATAAATATTTACTTTCCCTTCTGCTCATGCTCTGGAATTCTGTTGTGTATACATATTACATTGTTTGTGACTATTAGGGATAGTTGAATTGCATTGTCAGTCTAACAGTTGATGCTCTTTCTGAATACCTGATATTATTCTGACTGCTTGAATGAATTTATAGCCTATCCTCAATATATTGTTTATATTTCGATATAGATCTTTGTTTTAACTTTTTTCTACACTTGCTCAGAAGCTATGTCACTTTAATAAGGTTTCCAGAATCATGGGGTGGCCTAAATCCACATTTCTGTTTTGCTATGCCCGCATTCTTAAGTCAAGGAAGGCTCTTTAAAAAAAATAAAAAACCTCAAATATTCTCAGGTAAAAATACCAGGAGGAAATGTTTTATAGGCAGATATACATACTGTGCAGAAGGGCTTTAAAGCTTTCATGTTTCCTTCTTTAACCAAACATTTTCTTATTCTAAAAATTTCTAATTATTTAAATGCCAAGTAGTAATTTCATAAGTTTAAAACAGTGGTAAAAGTGTATCTAATAAGTTCAATTTGATGGACTTGTTCAGGTGGCAACAAGGATTTCCTACAGAGAAGTTGTCTGAATATCTCTGCCTGCTAATAAAATCTAGATGAAGCTTTCATTACCCTTCATATTTGTGGGTATTAAAGCTTTGATATGACCAGAGGTGTGAGCCTTTAGGTGTGAGCAATAGGTTCACAGCTCTATGGACTGAAATCAGTTTTTGTGATCTCTACTTTACTTTAATTTGCAGTATCATGTACTTTTTCCTGGTGTTTTAAATTTAATTTGCTTTTTAAATTTTGTCCTTTACTAAGCTCATTTGGGGGATGTAGAATGGTATAGTATAGTCTGATCTCATCATATCAGAAGTTAATCAGGGTTGGTACATGGATGAGAGACCACCAAGAAGGAAGCAATGGCAAGCTACCTCTGTTTAATTACTTGCCTTGAAAACTCTGTGGAATCGCCATAATTTGGCTGCAACTTGATGGCACTTTACACTCTAGAAGCTGCTTTGGGTCATTATTGTGGGAAAAACATGAGTGAATGAAAGAACCCCCCCCCCCCTTCGGTCATGATGAGGAAGGGCGAGCACATGGCAGACTTGGGTCTACTCACCAAGAAGTGACATCACTTCAAGGTCATAATATAACATATTACATGACAGTGTTTTTATACCGAAAGCACAGCAGTATTGTTTGAGTAAATCATACCTGACTCAGAAACTAAATTGCTCATTGAGAGAAGATTGGTAATTCTTCCTCCAACACATCAAATCTTTGATATATTTAGGGTTCAGTTGATGCGCACAAACTGGTATTAAGGTTGTGGTATTAAACTTTGACACCTGAATCCCAGTTATTTTTTTTAAAGTCACATTAGTGTCCTATTTTTGATTACACTTATAGGGTATTTATAATATTATTATTATTATTATTATTATTATTATTATTATTATTATTATTATTATTATTATTATTATTATTATTATTATTATTATTATTGCCACAGTGAGATAGGTTAGGCTAAAAATATGTATTTATTTTTGTTGATTTTCTGCCCTCCCTGCAAGCAGGCTCAGGGCGGATTACATCAATTAAAATACATAATGAATTTAAAACAGTTAAACTTAAAACAGACAGCTGTTCCCATGTGACAATGTAGCATTTGTATTATATGGAGTTTTCAATGTGGTCCTACTGAAATATGAAAGGGAGGTGGGTACTGTTGATAAAAGGTTGGAGAGGGACTGATGGGACTGTCTGGAGCCTTGGGACCTGCTTGGCTGACTTGAAGATTTGTTGACTTGCCGCAGTCCTGTGAATGTTTTACTCATGCAAATTATGAATTTCATAACTAGCCATTCCACACTATTGCATGAGATTACCATTTAGTGCAACAGTTTACTGTCTGATAATTTATAAGAAGCACATTCTAAACTAGTACCAGAACAGAGCAATCTTTTTATCTTCTGAACTATAGGGAATACAGTGTGTTATTCTTCAAGATATTCATTTGATTTTCGAGTAGCACATACAACTTAGTTCAAATGAATGCCAGACTTTACAGTTTTGATGCAAAGACCTGAAACATTGTGCCATTGTTTCAAAGATACTGTACATCCAGAGTGAATCAAATAAGTTATATCATATGGAACTCATCAGGAACTCATGCAAATAATGGAGAATTGAAATGAAAATTGTTAATCATATTGACTCACAGTCTTACTTTTCTGTAACTCCAATATAAAGTCATCTTCCCTTTATAGCAACAGCTTCTTTCTCCGTCTAGTAAGTTTTCTCACTGATCTATAATAATCAGTTCATTTCAATGGATTATTTCTTCCCAAGCAATAGTCTTTGAGCTTTGAGTTTTGGAATAGAAAATGGATGCTTGGATACTCTCAGACATTTTTGTCATGGTAGAATTCATAAATGTAGAATTTATCTAATAATGATTTTCATTAGTTTCTCACTCTAAAGCATGATTGTCTCACAAATGGTAATGACTCTGAACTTCTCATCCTCTGAAACCAATGGTATGTTTGCCATTGCTTGAAATGGAGTCTGTGTGTAGCCTGCCTTTCCTATTTCCTTTTAAATCTGTTCTTATCTACCAAAACTTATAGCAACTGTGCTACCAATTTAAATGGAAAGTACTCAAATTCCCCTTCATTTTGTAGATGTACTCTGATACCAAGTTGCCAGACAGATACTCAAACAGGATCCCATAATTCAGTACCTAAATTTTGGATTTTTAATTTTTTACCTTAGGTTCATGGTGCATGGTTTTGAGGATACTGGACATTGGAAATCAAATTTCTGGTGTATTTGTTAGTAAAACAGATGCTTCATTGGTAGCATTTAGGCTCTTTTCTGTAATAAGAAATTTTCATTCAGAAGACTTGCATCTATTTTATTTTGACAAGGGGAGATATATAATTGAAGTAAGAAGACTAGTACACCACACACTGAATATATCTTAGACATTCTGGGATCTGTGCAAAAGAGACTATCCTCTCATATACCTTCCTTAATAAATACTCTTTCAAAGAAAAGATACAGGCTATAACAGCTAAGTTGATACCACATTAAACAACACAAAGGCAGATGTTCTCTGGCATTGTCTGAAAGACTCAAGTAACAACAAAACAGAAACAACAGCCAAAATTACCTAGGTGAGCTGCTTATACAAATGAACATGTTGGGGATGATCTAAGGCTTACAGAAATGTTGCGCCAGTTCGTTCAAGTAGATTTATTTAAAGCCAAAAAAAGCAAAGCCTGATGATGACATCTGTAGCTCTTCTCAACTTGAATCCTGTCTCCTTGAGACCTCCTCACTTGCTCACTTCCAATGCAGCGAACCATGGCGGCTTGAGAAAGCTTATTCCTGAATTTGAATGAAACGTAGGAGTCGCAATCTTCTGTGGAAATGAAAGAATGTTCCTAGTGTGGCTTGGGCTACCTTCAATGTTAACTGAAAGCGAAATAAAAGGATTTGCCAATTCCATGTTCAGCTCCAATACTGATCTTCAACGATGTAACCGCAACAACCAGCTGCCTAAATAATTATGAGACACACACGCGTTCGTGCACGCGGAACCTTCCTATGTGCTGAATCTAACTCCTCCCATAGCCAATCCATGGTACACATGTAAGTGACAATGTTATGCCTATTAACCCTGTGAAGTACTGTGGCAAACTACAGGGTTTTATTCTGGACGTATTTTCTCATACTGACATACTGAAAGAAACCCAGTTGCCTGCAAGCCTGTCACACAGTCCGCAGATCAAAGAATCAAGGTGCCATTGCGATCTCTTAATGTAGACATCACTTCTTCTTTACCACCAGTGTATTTTCACATGGTGTGTGGATGTCCCCTCCCCCCCCCAACTGGGCTGATAAACCAGCTTATGTGATGACCTATTTTCCTTTTCAGTGCTGTTAATCAAAAAGGAACTGTCACCCAAACAAAATCCTACTATGTTTTTTCCTCTTTTGCTTTCTCTGTCCACTAAATTTTGGAACTGGTCAATCCCCCTATTTTACTATTTAAAGTTGACACTAAACTCACTGTTATTCTGTTAATAAGCATTACACACATTGTAGGGAAGGCTGTTACATTGCACTACATTCTGTGAAGTTCAGAAATTTTGCATTCTCTGCCTCTAGAGAATGAAGCTTATTTGGAGGGGAGGAATTCAGTGACATGTCCAACAAATGAATTCATTTCCTCTAATATCCTCTACTACTTGGTTAAAAGCAAAGCATATTCAGGAAATTTCCTCAGACAACTCTGTCTCTCCACTGACACCATGCCTGTGCCAGTAATTTACAAGTAATAGGTTACAGCTGTGAACTCTGGCTCCTGAGTTGTTTTGGTAGCTTGAGTAATTACAACAGTTTCATTAACATTTAAAGGGAATATTCTGCTCAATGCCAGTTAAGAGGCTTTTACGCTGTGCAGACCCATTTTATATTTGCATTTGACATTTGATAATCTCTACACAGAAGGTCTGAGTCATGAAAGTGAGGTGACTGGAGAATGCCAAAAATTAACCCAAGTTGTTGAATCTCTGTCTTCATCGAGGAAGCTTTCAAGTGCAAGAGCGCAGGACAGGTGGTGTGACATATGGGATGTTGCCGGGAGTGGGGTGTGTGCACGGATTCAAGTACTAAAGTACTGTTTTCCCCTTCTTTTCTTGATTTTTGCATTCACTGCATTTTTGAAGTCTTTAATGATAACGAAAGTAAGAAAATATTTAAAACAAAAAAACAAAGGATCTGTAGCAATGAGGCATTTTCCTTATTTTTTAAATGTAGGTTTATGTATTTTATTTTAATAATTTTATTGGCAACTGACTCATACATGTAAATATGACAGAAAGGTGTGTCTTTATCCCAAAATCCCTTTGTATTAAAAAAAAGCAGCAGATTGACTGAATGCCTATCTTACCCATGGTCACACGCATCTGCAGCTCCCTCCCCTTATGTCATTATGTCCCATTACACATTTTAGTTTGTAACCCCCTCAAAGCAGGGAACCTACCTTCCTTTGGTCTGAAAAGCACCAGGCACATTGATTATACATAACAGTGACAATGACAATGACAACAGTACAACAAAGTTTGAGTCCAGTGGCATCTTTAAGATCAAGAAAAGTTAATTAGGAATATTAGCTTTTGTGTGCTTGTGGTATCAAATGAAATGTGAAAGCACATGAAAGCTTATACCCAAAATTAACCTTTGTTGGTCTTAAAGGTGCAAGTGGACTCAAACTTTGTTCTGTTGCTTCAGACCAACATGGCTACCCACCTGAATCTAGTAACAATAAAAATTAATAACAGCTCAGCCATCAATGCCTCATGCTGCATTTGAGGTAGTGTTCCATTTGTTTTTGTTTTTTACTTATAGTCAAACAAAAGCTAGGATATTCAACATTTCTAGATACCTCTTAATTAAACAAAATCAATACACGCATATAATTAATTAGATTTTTTTATCATTGCCATCTTTATTATAACTGTGTATACTTATAACTTTAAACACTGAAATTCACATTCAGTAGTACTTTAGAGACCAGCAAGATCTTCAGGTCACAAGCTTTCGAGAGTCAAAGCTCCCTTTGTTGTGTCTGAGTTGCTACTGAACTCAAATCTAACTGATCTACTGCACACCAGCATGACCACCCCCTGAAACATTAAGACACCATGTATAAATTTTCCCCCTTCGAAATAATTCAGCAGTGAAAATAGCTGGCATTTTTAAATAACATTATTAATAAAATTAATACAACAATTTAAATGTTATTAATCATGTGACTCATGGGTCAGACAGACTAGATGAGGATCTAGTTTCTTGCTCCATCCACAGAAAACGAACTTCAGGGTGGTGCAGTCTCAGTTTGCCTTGGAGCTTTGCAGGGAAAGGAGAAAGTATTTAACTCTTCTGTTTTCACTCAGTTTTACTATTCAATGCCTGACTATGTTAATACCATTTTATTCATATTTATAAAGGACCACCTTTTCTTTGCAAGGGTTAAGTATGATCTGAGGTATACCTTGTAAATTGTTCCTATCAGATTTACCACAATGCTTGCATCACATGAATTCCCACGGAGACTATCCAAGTTTTGGCTCCATTTTTCTCTGAGCTTAATTAATGCATTATTTGGCATTCTTTTCAATAACAAGAAATAGATTTTTCTTTAGAAGCTTCACTGAGGCCTGATAACTGTAGCAGAACTTCTCAAATGATGTGGATTCTCTTGTGACCCTCTGTTGCCTACTTCAGTTGTCAAGAAAAGCCTGATTTGCAATCATTGACTGCATGGTTACTTGAGAATATATATCATTATATGTTCTAAGATTTTTTTTCTTTCCTACAAAACAACTCACAGAAGCATGAAACATATTTTTGCTAAGTGGATCCATTGTGTGAGCATGAAGAAGTTCAGGACATTCAAGATGTACAAGCAGATTCTCCTCAGCTACAACCTCTCCTATACCTTCTCCAAAGCTGTCTTGGAAGATTGTTTCCCTCTGGAACCAGTTTTGGTGGGCCAGAGATTGCAGACTGTGGGATAGGGAGCCTCCTCCTATATAACCAGAAATGTCTACTGTTCATACAGTGAGATGCCCTTGCATCTTTTATGAATATGCAGATCAGCTGTAATTTTTCATTCTTTTATCATAATGGCAATGAAGTATGGCTATGACTAGCTCATGTACCAGGAAGGAAGGAAGTGGTATGGTGGTGGGGAGAATACCACAATCCTCTCTGTTGGATTAGCTGCATGGGAAGAAGAGCTATAGAAGGGCATACTATGTTAACATTAGAACTGGTTAGTATTTGGATAGGAGATGACTACTAAAGAAGCCCAGTAACTTACAATGCAGAGGCAAGCCACTGCAAACCACCTCTGAACCACCTCCACAAGGGGCCGCCATAAGTCAGCCATGACTTGAGAGCCAATATATATCTAGATAGATATATAGATGTGGACACACACACACACAAATATATACACAAATAGGAAAATGCAAGGACTCGTGGGAAGCATATCATTTCTCTTTCTACCGCTATTTCCTCTTTCCTTTTCCTGAAAGCCCCTATAGCTTGCCCCATTGTTTTTGCCTCCTTCTCTTTCCCACATACTGTACCTTCATCTGCTCCTCTGTCTTGAGCTTTCCTTCTCCCTCCCTCCAGCAGCTTGTGCGTAGGAAAACTGTGGCCCAGTTGTGTGGTACCAGTCATTGGGAAGGGAACCCTCAAGGACTTGTGTGGTGGCAACTCACTTTCCCCTGTATGTCTTTCCCCATACTATTTCCTTTTCCCTTCTTCCTGGTAACTCCCATATCCCCTTCCCTTTCCCTACTTCATTCTTTTCTCAGCTGGTCACCATCATATTTTTTTATCTTCCTATTATCTTCAGCTATGCTTATTTATTCACTTCATTTGTACTCTGCCTTTCTCCACAGCAGGGACCAAAGCAACTTACATTATTCACCTCTGCTCTTTTTTAATTTGCACTACAGTCCTGTGAAGGTAGGTTAGACTGAAAGTATGTGACTGGCCCAAAATCACCCAGTGAGCTGGATTTTGAACTTGGATCTCCCAAACCCTTATCTGAAGCTCTAACAGCTATATCACAATCTTGTAGGATGGCTACTGTTGAACAGTGGCAAACAGCCAGGCCTAACTGAGTCATGAAAGTCTCAAATCCACCAGAGGGTCCTCATGCCTAGGGTTGCAAAGCACCAGGTTGCAGCATTACAATTGACCTCCAGATGACAGAGACCTGTTCTCCTGGACAAAATGGCTACTTTGGAGGGTGGACTGTATGGCATTATATCCAGCAGAGGCCACCTCCCTCTCCAAACCCTGCCATCTTCAGACTCCACCTCAAAATCTCTAGGGATCTCCTAACAGAGCAGACAACTGTAGCCAGGTCTGGCCCCAGGTCCTTCCTCAAAAGCCAAAACAGCCCTGGAATGGACCCTGCCCCTCCTGCTGCTTTTACTCACTGAAACCCAGCCTGGAGTGTTGTAGTTACCTATCAACAGTCACTGAGAAAAATGTGTTTGCTCTATAGGCATTTATTTTATTATTTTGGGGTTGTTAACCCTGCAATGCATTTTTTGATTTCATATTTTTATGCAAACTTGGGTCATTTTTTCAGATTTGTAGAAAGATCTGTCTTGCCCATTCACAGTTCCAATCACCAGGTTTAAGTATTCTCAGATTTGGGCAACTTCACTATTAGAATATACAAGATGTCATAGTTCCACTGTACCCTGCACTGGTCAGGCTGCATCTGAGATATTGTGTGCAGAATGGAGCAGGTGTAGAAGAGAGTGACCAAGATGGTCAGGGGCCTGGAAACCAAGCCCTATGAGGAAAAGTCAAGGAACTTGGGAATGTTGAGTCTGGAGAAGAGGAGGTTGAGGAAGGACATGATTGCTCTGTTTGTATCTGAAGGGCTGTCACTTAGAAGAGGGTAGGGAGCTGTTCCTGTTGGCATCATAGGAGATGACTCACAATAATAGGTTTAAATTAAGGGTGGAGAGGTACCAGTGGGATATTAGGGAAAACATTTTTACAGTAAGAGTTGTTCAACAGTGGAATCGGCTACTGATGGAGGTGGTAAGCTCCCCCTCACTGGTAGTCTTTAAGCAGCGGCTGGATGAACACTTTTTAGGGATGCTCTTGGCTGATCCTCTATTGAGCAGGAGGTTGGACTAGATGGCCTGTATGACCCCCTCCAATTCTATGACTCTATTGTTCTAAGTGGAGACCAACAGCAAAATGTTGCATTATGTGTTATAGTTTATTTTAAGTTTTAATTGCATTTTTTTTTGAAACTGCAGTGTAGGATTTGTAGTTACTAGTTGTATGCTAGGGAGCCACTCAGTACAGTACTCAGAATACATGTAAAACATTAATCCTTTTACTTTGTTTCCTTGTGGGTTTTGTGTGTTTCTGTATGTATTAATTTAATACTAACATCTAGAAGATGGCAATGTAGATTCCCCCCTCCCATGAGGCATCATTTAAGAGCAGAAAGATTCAGCACTCTCCATACTACCCATGCCTATGGCCAGTGTAAGAAAAATACATTATGCAGAATAGGCAAATACTTATATTTAATTATTTATATGGCTCACAAACTTACTGGGATAAATTATTGGGAGTGGGACAGTGGTCTACGCTACTATATTCAGCTTATTGTAAGTAGGATCCTATTTATGTAATTTTATACTGCTTTCGTGTCATGTGAATACTTACGCTATGCTTCAGTTCTTTTTGGGGGTTCCAGACTACTAAAATCCTCATGCATTGGTTACTGAATGTCCCATTTTGCTGATTGTACTAACTCACTATGTGTAATCCACCTTGAGTCCCTGTGAGAAACACAGAACATTAACATGAATAAATAAATATTCTAATTACAATTTCCTCAGTCCTCAATTGGGGAGGAGAGTGTTTGTTTCTAAAAATCACAAACCCATGCAGGCCTGCTGTCCTGTATGTCATAAGCACTTCTCTCCCCGCTTTAAAAAAAATGGCAGCTTTACCACTCTGTATGTTCAATAATTGAGTAGCTATCACCGCCTCCACTGACCTACACTTCCTGGCAACCAGGGAAAGAAGAGAGAACATTATGAGTCCTAGAGTGGTGGCTTCTTGTCTAAGAATTCACTGAAAACCACTGGAGTGCAATAGCACACCCAAGATTGTGACACATATATTCCATCCAACTGGTTGTTCACATATTGGATAGTGGCTTCCTGCTTCTCACACTGCTTCCAGGCTTCCTGCTTCTCACACTATGATCTAAAATACCACTGCTTGAGAGGGCAGCATTAGTTAAGTAGAGCCATCCTTAATAGGCTCCAGAGGAGGTTTTGAAGGCAAGGGGCTGTGGGTAAGTGGTAGAGATTGACATGCAGAAGGTCCAAGGTTTAGTCCCCAGCATCTCCAATCAAAGGATCTGGTAGTGGGTGATTGGAAAGACCTTTCTCTGCCTGAGACCCTGGCAACCTCCAGTCTGAGTAGACCTTGATGGACTGATGGTCTGATTCAGTATAAGGCAGCTTCATGCATGCCTATAGGTAATAGATAACTAAGATTTTAGAGGACAAAAAGCACATGGCCATCCCTTTGATCTCCAGCATGGAACATTAATGAAAGGGGTGCAGCAAACTTCACTCTGTTTTAACACTGATTGGTGAGCTGTGCAGATAGGGTGGCATTCCTCCTGTTTGGCTCCAGAAAGACAACTCTACAGAGTTTATGATAATTTACAACTTGTGGAGAGGTGGCATTCCCTTCACCATTCTTTCCTTCCCTCTCCCCCTACATCTATGCCTCTCACTTTCTCCATATTGCAACCCCATGTCCATCACTCTCTCTTCCCCCACCTCATCATTCTCTCTTTCTTGTTATATTTGCCCATGCCCCAATCTCTTTCTACTCCAAATCTCATCATTCTTTCTGTCAGTGTCTGCTTCTCTACCCCATCAGTCTTTCTTTCTGCCCTCTCACCTCAGCACTCTCTTTTTTCTTTTTGACTGCCACCCCTTCTGAGCTTCCCTCCCCTCCACTGCTCTTGGCAGTTCACTTGGAGTTGCTCTGGGTGAGTCAGCTGACATTCCCTCCCATTTCTTGCAGGCTTGCCCAGAGAAGCTCCAGGCAAGCCAGCTGACCTTCCCTCCCCCATTGTTGCTCTTAGTGGCTCAATCTGGAGCTGTTCCAGCCAGCCTGCTAAGGCTTTCCACTGCCATGGTCTCAATGGCTCACCAGGAGCTGCTTTGGGCAAGCCATCTGACCTTCCCTCCCCACTTTTGCTGGCTTGCCTGGAGTTGCTTTAGGCAGGCCGACTGAGGCTTTCAGCAGCTTGTCTGGCACAGCTCCAGGCAACACAGGCCTGGCAGTGGCTCCAAGGCTATGCTGCCCCCCACAGCACCAGCCTCCATTGTGGGGACATTCAAAGGTAAATGTGTTACATGCGCCTGCAATACTTTTAATTTGGGGTGCAGGAATTTAAACCCCTAATGTATTTTTTAAAACTTTTCAGATTTTTCTACAAACCTTGGAGGTTACCCAAGTTTGCAGAAAATTCTATTTGGAGTAAGCATGCCCCCTATCTGTAGATTTCGATATCTGCAGATGGGGACACAGTTGAGAGGTAGATATATAAGGGGTGGCCAACGGTAGCTCTCCAGATGTTTTTTGTCTACCACTCCCATCAGCCCTAGCCATTGGCCATGCTGCCTGGGGCTGATGGAAGTTGTAGGCAAAAAACATCTGGACAGCTACCGCTGGCCACCCCTGAGATATATAAATATATCAATACAAATTTAGTACAATTACAGTGCCATGTCCAGCAGTTATACCCTTCCAAGTCCATTGAAGTAAATGGACATAGAAAAGTGCAATTCTGCTTAGGACTGCACTGTTAACCAGCTAGGGTTACCAGGCAGATTAAAGCCCACAAAAGCAGGGGAACCCTTGCTGGCACCTGGGGGCTCAGGATTCTATAACTGGCAGATAATAAATAGAAACAGAATAAATAGAAACATTACAGATATTGTATGAGTGGAGTGGAGCATTCTTCTATTGTTTCTTTAGCACTGAATAGCAAACCACTGAACCAACCTTTTAAACAAACTAGGAGCGTGTGTGTGTGTGTGTGTGTGTGAGGAAGCTAAAGAGACAACAATCAACAATGAACTAGAATGGAAACTCCAGTGACTTGGTACAATAAGATGTTATTCATATGACACTAAAAAAAGAGAGCAAAAAAGGTCAAAAGTATAATAGAGAAAGGATTTAAAAGAAACTCTCTGGTTTGTTAACTGAGTTCGAACCACAAGGTTTTGACTGGTTTCTTTTTTTTGTACCAAGGCACAGAAAAAACACAAGTGAACTTGTCCAAGTCTTTGTTGTAGTCTGAGCAAAAGCATATTCCTGTCATCTTTTTCTACCATCAGTTTCCCTCTTTTTTAAAACATTCTTTTAATATATGTTTCATTCTTTTGTGACTTGTGGATGGTTTCCTGCTGGGTGTGTTCCCTTAGGGACTTATACCAAGTGCCTCTAATAGTATTGCTGTGAATGTTGGCTGACTATGCTTTGGTTAAGTTAATGGCTCAGAATGGTTGGCCATCACTTTCATAGCTCTCTGATCATCAACCAGCATTCCCAAAGGACTATTACAGATCACAATGGGAAACTTGGCCCAAGCCCCTGAGGGAACACACTTTACATAAAAGAATGCAATAAAAAGACATGTCAAACCAGATTTCTAAATAATAAATGGATAAAACTTAGACAATATCAGGAAAAATAATTCTCCTTCTTTTTTTATGTTAAATGGAACCCATTTGTTTTGGAAAGACCTCAGGCACAGCTGGAAAAAATGATGAAACGTTGAGTTTTGTGAAAGGAAAAAGAAGAACTTGCTGAGTTCTGTCCTGGTATTAAAAGCAAATTCTTGCTAGGAAAGTGATAAGAACTGGGTATGCATGCATGTGAAATCCCTTTAGGTGGAAATGCTAAGAAGATGATGGGAGGAAACTGTGATAAATCCAAGTAGGTAGCCATGTTGCTCTGAAGCAATAGAACAAAGTCAGACTCCAGTGGTACCTTTAAGACCAACAGTTTGATTCAGGGTATGAGCTTTCATGTGCATGCACACTTCTTCAGATGCAATGAAATGGAAGATTGTTCAGACTGTGTGTGTGTAAAGTGCCATTAAGTTGCAGCTGACTTATGGTGAATTCATAGGATTTTCAAGGCAACTGAATAAGCAGAGGTGGTTTGCCAGTCTTTCTTGGTGGGCTCCTATCCAAGTACCAACACTGCTTAGCTTCTGAAGGCTGATGAAATCAAGCTATATTATATCACTCCACATTCCGTCTAAGGAGTATGAAGAGTGGATTTTTGTGTGTGGCAAAAGTCTGGTTCTAGTGGACACTAGAAGAGGGATGAGTGTAATGCTTAATTTCATAACAGTAGGAGCTCAGGAAGATGTGACATCCCCAATGTGATAACATCATGTGGAAGTAACATCATCATGCTGGGGTCATCGTGTGGCAACATTCTGATATTTTTGCCAAACCATAGTAACCATAGAGTTTTGCCCAAAATACCAGAGCACCAAAATACCAGAGCACCACCATGCAATGTCCCTGGCAAGATGATGTCATCACACTAGGGATGTTATGCATGGTGATGTTGCTCCATCTCTCATGCCCAGAAATCTCCATCTTACCCCCCACTGAAGAGAGCCTTGGACCTGGTACCCCTAGTAGTAAGTTTGTCTGAGCACAAAGACTTTTCTTGCTGCTACATTTTCCAATTTTCTACCTTTCACAGCTTTCACTTTCCTTACTGCAAAGTTGTTTATCTTTCTTCTGACAGCGAGTGACGAAGCAGAGTCAAATTAAATAGACGTAAATAAGCTAAATAATAATAACCTAACAAGCAAAGCTCCCTCAAGGCCCTTTGTTCTATTCAACCTTCACAGTGATCCAACCACACCCCAACAAAGGAGGAAGATGAGAGGAGATTTTGGCTTTGAGTCTATAAACAAAAGGGGGGGGGGGGAGAAAAGGTAAAAACTAAGAACTGAGTAAGAGAAGACTAAGTTAAACAGAAAACGAAAGACAAACGACTAAAATAAAATAGAATAAAATAAAAACAAAGTGCCCTGAGGAAGGAGCACAGCCTCATAGCATACAGTCACACTGGAACTAAAGCCAGAAAATGATCTAACATTTATGACTTACTTTCCCCTTTATATAACATATGTGCACATGTACATTAATAAAATCATGCAAAAAAAGGAATATTAATGTGATGTCTAAATGGTTATTAAAGTCCTGTGTTGTGTTTTACTGAAATTTATACGGACATAATGCATATTAACAAAGCATCACACTAGAAAATATGCATACACATTGTACAGCTTTTTGCAGGGTTTTGTCAATATACATATGTGAATTTGTAGAACACTAAAGGGGGGGGGCAATTATACAATACAATACCATACTATACCAGACCAGACCAGACCTTTAATGGCATAACAGGAAGCAATTATAGTTCAATCACATTACAACCGATTTTTCATTCCCCCCCCCCCCACCCCGCACAAATGAACATGTGCATATTGGTAGGGAGGGAAATGTGAATGAACAGTAGGGACTCACAAATGTGACAAACTGTACACAGTGCTCTAGATAATGTTCCAAAGTGTTTGGTTTTTTTAAAAACAAGACAGAAGATTGCTAGTGCATGAGTTCCACTTTGGAAACAATTTCAGATAATTTAGAATTCCAAAATCCATGAAGGAATTCACTTGAGGACAGTTTGTGGAAGAATCCATAATATTAATTGGACTTTAACAGTCAAAACTTTTACTGCCAAGACTCTAATTACTGTAGGACATCAGTACAAACATCTTGGACTGAAAGAGAATCAAATATGTATTTTGTGAGTTACAGCATTAAACAACAGGGCTGTGTTATAGTATAGGATTAAACTATCATACATAACTGCAATAGTATACTATATGCTGTTTTGGGAATGTATTTCTTTCTCTAAAACCAAGAGTTCAAATACTTAAATACATTGCATTGTTCAAAATATTTCAAACTCATTGGTTATACTGAAATATTCTAGTTGCAGTTTTTCAGGTGGGAAACGATGTCTTTAGCATGGAGATCAGGCAATCTGCTGGAGCAAGATGCTGTCCTTTTCCATTTTTTCCTAAGGGAGTTCAAAATGATACGTTGGCATCTCTGCCACCAATCTGAGAAGCACTTTTGGTGGTCTGAAATTTCTGATGCAGCTTATTTATTTTCTCTTTTATCTCATTGCCTTTGTGTAGTTGATTTGCTATTCACATGCAGTCTTTTTAGGGTGATAAGAAGAAAAGGCCTGTGTTTGTCTTATGTTACAAGGGCAATTGAGCTTCAATCTCGTCCAAGTAATTTGAGCTGAGCCTCTGAAATACTCTGTTGAATATGTGTTGCAGGTACATTAAAGTGCAGCAGTGTTCACCATTTTCATGCATTTTAAGCAGACTTCACCTCCTGGTTCATTCTTCAGCAGCTGCAGTCCTCAAATGCTTCTCCAGAGTTATTTTATTAAAGTCAGTGGGGTTGCTGAAAGGAGTTTGATAATATGGATAGTCCCAAATACAATAACACTTTATGGTTGATTTCAATTGGACTGCCACTGTAATGGTGTCTATCGCTTTTCATACCCCAAAACACATCTGTTTGATTGCAACACTGGATTTTAGAAGGACGAGCATGTTCGGCAGGTAGCATAGTAGTCCAGTGTACAGAGTGTAAGACATTAATGAGCCTAGGTTAAAATGTCACCTAAGTAATGGATTAGCAAATAATAATAATAATCTCTTATTCTGTTAAAAATCTTTGATTCCTTATCTGTGAAATGGGAATGATATAGGAAAGCAAAGAATCTATTTGAGAAATTTTGCTAGTGTTCTAAAAGTTCATTTAGCTTCCCTTGAAATACCTTACATTTTCCCCCCTAATGTTCAGATTTGTTTAGAATTTGGATGTCAGTATCAAATTAATCTGTATACATACATACATATCATAGGTATGCAAACAGAGACATATTTTCTAATATTAGCAATACTCTTTTAGTAGCACCCTTTTCTTTGGCCTAAACACATACCTTCCAATTTATCTCAAAACCTTGCTTTCGGATAAATTTGAGGCAATTCTATTTATTTGTTTCAGTAGTCTGAAACATTCTATTTTTGTTCATTGTCTGGAATATCAAGTTGTTAGAAGAGTTGCTCTTTGGTGGTTTTGGTCTTTTTTATAGGTTCAACAGCCCTACCTGCAACCAGCAGGGTGGATCCTTGTTCTGCTCTGAGAGCTTCTGCTGTGTGTGTGAAGCACATGGTGCACAATGACATCACCTGGAAGTGACATCATCATGTTGCTGCCATTGGGGGTAAAACACTAGTTTTTGGGCAAATCTCTATGGTTTATAAATGATTTCATCATAGAGCTTTGCCCAAAAACTAGAGCGTTGCCATGCGATGTCGGTGATGTGATGAAGTCACTTCTGGGTGGAATCATCATGTCACCTTTCAGGCCAGTTAGGGGCAGGATTTCCCCCTGCCAGTCAGCTGGCAAGCAGTGGGTAAGTACCCCACAAAAGCAGGGATTTTGTGGGGTACTTCCATGGGGGGTGGGGCTGGCAACCCTATTTCATTTTGTCACCTGTGTTGCTTAATATTAATTAGAAATGCTCAAGTACACACCAATTCTGTTACATCCTGTTCACAAGTCATGAACACAGAACTGATTTTTCATTAATTGTTTTGATTGTACATTGACTCATTTGTGGCTGTTTGACAGGTTGCTTCACTGTCATGGCCAGCTCGCCCACTAGGCAAACTAGGTGGTTGCCTAGGATGCCAGGAAGTGGGGAGGAGGCAACAGCAGTGGGGCCACCTTTTCAGGACGCTGGTCCTGACAGACTGTGAGCACAGCCTGGCCCCATGGAGCGGTTTTACCCGACAATCAAGTGATCGGCTGGGGGGGCACCTTTAGATAGTTGGAACATGAAGCTAGAGCCAGTTTCGGCATTGAAATCAATGTGGGGTGGGGAAGGGAGGAGGCATGGCAAGGAGGGGAGGAGGTGCAGGGGGCATGGATCTGTGGGAGGGAGCATGGAGCCGCAGGGGGGAGGCACGGTGGGCACTTGGGGGGGCTCCAGGCAGCAAGCCTGCCTAGGGCACCATGGGGCATCAGGCCATCCCTGTTCACTGTCTTTCTAACTGTACAGTACAGTGCAACCAGCTCTTCATGCATGTGCATTTTCTTGCAGTCCACCTGATTTCTACTATCCACCTCCTTGTTGTATAACTGCTCCATTCAACAAACAATTGTTTCAATAGACAATTAAATCCATCACAAATTGTATACAGCAGTTACAAATAAATGCTATCTTAATAAAATCCTACCCTTTCATGTGTATCTAAATAGTCCCTAATGACATTGATGGCTGCCCATTGGTTTGAATCTGCAGCATATTTGCACATGCATTTTTGTAAAAACTCAATGGGAACCTGATCAGGAGATGCCCACAGCTATTTGGCATAAACCAAAAGCTGGGTGATTTCCTTGCATCTTAGCAACACCTTTGAACATGATGCATTTGACTGTTGAACATGCTTATAATGAATTTTTTAGCATCCCTGATAGTTATATGAAACTGCTTCATGAGATCAACCAAAGCTTTGGAGCTGGAGCTGGTTTTAATCATGACACCCAGTTCTCCATTTCATTATCTAAACTTCCATATGTGTCTTTTCTGGCTCTGAACCAGTGCTTCAAGGCCATGATCAAGTCCAAAACTTTGGCTAAGGCAGAATAACTGAAGCTAGATCCATATAAGACAGAGGTAGTGGCAGTTTGAAGGCTAATTCTTGGGAAGATTGGTTCCACTGGTGGAGTGGAGCTGGCACTTGCAATACAGGGGGTTCTCATGGACTCATTCATTTATGACTGATTTATAAAATTTATGCTCTTGCTGTTTGAAAAGCAGTTTCGTAGGGTGTCCAAGAGTGCTCTCTACCAGCTGCATCTGGCTCACCAGCCCTGTCCTTTCCTAGAGTCAGCTGACCTAGCCATACTAATCCATGCTTTTGCAACTTTATGGTTGAGTTACCCTTGAAGACAACCAGGACATTGTAGCTGGGCCAGCATAAGAACATAAGAGAAGCCATGTTGGATCAGGCCAATGGCCCATCCAGTCCAACGCTCTGTGTCACACAGTGGCAAAAAAAAATTATATATATATATATATATATATATATATATATATATATATATATATATATATATATATATATATATATATATATATACACACACACACACACACACACACACTGTGGCTAATAGCCACTGATGTAACCTCTTGATTGTTGTTAGGGGCTGACCATGGGAAAAATATATTTCCTATTTTAAAACTGTTCCCCTGTTTGCCAGTTTCTTTCTCAGTTCAATTCAACATGCTGATTGACCTTTGAGCTGTTTCTGGCTTTGGACCCACATAGCTAAAGGACTGTCTCTCCTCTGTGTCCACATGTGGCAGCTACATTCTTCAGCTTTCCATTCTGGCCATTCCCCTAAAGGTAGACTGACTGGCATTTCCGTGCTTTCTCAGTGGTTGTGCCCTCTCCATGGAACTGGCTTTCCAAGGAGGTGAAGATAGTACAGCCCTTGGAAACTTCCAGGAGATCCTATAAGGCTGTTTTATTTGCAAGAGTTTTTAATGGAAAGTAAGTTGTAGCCATTTTATGAGGTTGCAGGTAAACTGGGTTTTTATAGTTTGATTTTTTTTTTAAATTATGAACAGACAATTAAGCTGCCTTAAGCCATAATGAAAGATAGGGTGTAATAATAACATGTTTAAATAAATAATTATTCTTCCTTTCTTAATACAAATTCCAAGAAGCTAGCATAAAAATAAATTACTTCAGGAAATATGCATACATGGCAGGTTGTTCATAAGGTAAACATTATCACATAGTAAGCTTTGTAGAATTCCTAGTGGTTAAAAGAGACAATAGATGAGGAAAAACAGCTCTTGGACTAAAAATATGAGTAACCGTGCCAATATCTGAACATTCAAAGAGGGGACAATTTTCTAATCCCAAAGCCTCTACAGCAGTTGCCTGCTTTGAAAACCAAATTGTGCTAGATGTTTCCAGCTTCCTGGTCTCTTTTTGCTATTCTCCAAATGCCTTGTGCAATATTGGCCAGGATTATAGATGAAACTAGCTATGCAGAAGGTTCAGAAGCTTTAACATGAAGCAAAACAGAAGCCTGGTAGATTTTATAAAGCAAGCAAATCACTAAGTGATTGCAGAATGCCTAGCAGGGCTATTGTGCTACATCTGTGTTTTGAAGAGTGTTTTGCAACTGCTCACAGGAGAAGCAGTGTAGTGCCATGGTTCCATCTATAACATATACCTTGGTTCAAAACCTGGCATATTCACTTTTTATATATTTTAACCCCACTCACTTGGTGCAGAGACAGAAACCAAATGTTTGGCAGTATAAGACTAAGGCAGGATATGGTTCAAAGGACACTTGATCCAGTAACATTGTCGAAGCTGAGTGTGGACAGTGTCTGAATGGGAGACCTCTTGCAATGGATCCAGCAGAAGAGTTCACAGAAGGAGTTGGTGGGAGCGAATCATTCCCAACATTTCTATTCTGCAAGCAGTTTTGGGAGAAACAGCCAGCTGCTTTTAGAAGGGAGAAATATGGGGAGATCACTCCACCAACTCCTTCCGTGAACTTTTCTGCTGGATCCAGCCGGTGCACACTGCCCTTACTTCCATAATGGAGAAATATAACGTAATAAAGAACTAGCTGCTTGGCCACACTCTTACTGCGTAGTCCTGAGCAAGCCACACTCTTTCCATTTCTATGCTGCTTCAGAGGAATGGACATTTTAGTCACTAACTCACTAGGCTGTTTTAACGGTGTATTAGATAATCAGTACAAAGTATTTCCCCCCTATTAAACAGTACTTCTAAAATTAATAATAAAAACAACAAGCATATTGGATTAAATTGGAAGAGTCTAAATACTCTAGTCCTGGATTGTATGTACCAGCTTCTCTTCTAGATAATGATATAAGTGGCCACATTGCCAGAATAACATGTAATTACAGAAGGAACAATTGCATTTAATAGTTCAGCCATTATTCTTGGTAAGGAAACTGAATCACATACTTTAATAATAGGCATTACTATTGCACTGACAAGGCACATTGGGGGGAAAAAGCAGTAAAGAAGGGACAAACTGGATTTGGCAGTGGAAATTCAAAGAACATGGAGGTGCAACAAAATAGTAATGGTCCCAATAACAGTTTTTTTCAACCACAGAGACTGAACCCAGCTCATTAGAGAAAAATTTATAGAAAACAAAAATAGATCTAATCATCATCACTGCAGTGCAGGAAGCAGTAGTATTCCAAACACCACCGTCTTGCCAGGATCTTTTCTTGAATCAACAATATTTAATTGGCATGGGGAAGTAACATATCCACTCACAAAAGCCATCACCATTATCTAATAATACTTTTAGCTTTTTCAACAAAATGACCAAAGTACTCAGTTTGGTCATTTTGTTGAAAAAGCTAAAAGGATTATGAAAAGCCAAGTATCATGAAAAGACAAGAGTCACTGGAAAAGACAATAATGCTGGGAAAAGTTGAAGGCAGCAGGAAGATACATAAGATGGGTTGACTCAATCAAAGAAGCCATGGCCCTCAGTTTTCACAATCTGAGCAAGGGTGTCAATGATAGGACATTTTGCAGGTAATTTTCCTTCACATTCCCATTTGAAGGTTTGCAAAACTCATAGTTCTGATTGGTAAACATGTTCTGCACTAGTAATTCATAGTGCTGTACAGAACATAAATAATCATTATATCTAATTCTGAACTAGGTGATAAAGTGTGGGTCAAAAATCCACAGAATGAATGCAGAGACAGGCAAGGAATATCTCACAAATCTGACAGAAGCTCCAGGCTTGCAAAAAAAAAATATCTAAAAAATCTAAAATTCTCAAAATAGTAAATAAGATCCACAATTAAGAAAAGAATGCCTGCTGAACTCTCAATGGCCATTTGTGGGATTTCTAGGCAATATTTTCACTATTGTTTCATGAGATTCAAAGGCTTATACGTAATAGGCCTAGGGTATTGGATGCTGACTACATGATAACCTACTGTGATCAATCTGTTGACTTACTTTGCAGACAAATTCAACCAGATTAGATGCCAGCTTGGATGCATGCTCAGCTGATGTACCTTTGGCACCTGCTCGTCCAATTTCTATGGATACCTTTCAACTTGTGGAGCCCAAGGATGTGCACCTTTGCCCTTTCTGACAGAGAGGGCCTGCTAAGTGGATGTTTCCTTGCTCAAGAAAGCAGTAATTAGACCTGGGGGGTTTTTTTGGTCTTTTTTGGGGGGGAGGGGGAGGTCCCTAAGCCTTGGTATGTTAGAGAATTTCCAATCTTGATTCTTGGGCAAGATGCTTGACTGGGTTGTTGCTTCTCGGCTCTGGGGTTTTTCTTTGGAAAGACTGATTTTCGAGACCCATTTCACTCTGGCTTCAGGCTACAATTTGGTACAGAGGATGCTTTGGTCACCTTGGTTGATGACCCCTACTGAGACTAGACGGGGAAGTGTGAACATGCTAGTTCTGCTAGATCTTTTAGCAGCCTTTGATACTATTGACCACAGCATCCCACTGAATCAGTTCCCAGATTGGGACACCATGTTATGGTGGTTCAAATCCTATCTGGGAGGCAGGACTCAGAAGGTGGTGCTGGGGGATTCCTGTTCTGCCCCACAGCTGTTGGCCTGTGGGCTTCCACAGGGTTCAATGTTATTTCCCATGTTATTTAATATCTATGTGAAGCCACTGGCAAAGATCATCAAGAGGTCTGGGTTGTGGTGTCACCAATATGAAGTTCTAAACCAGTGCTTGGAGTCAGTTATGAGGTGAATGAGAGTAAGCAAACTGAAACTTATTCTGAAAAGTTTCTCTTGGCAGAACAGGGACTGGAGATCTCTCCTTTCTTGGATGAGGTTATGTTCCCCTTGAAAAGCCAGTTTGCAGCTTGGGAGTGCTACTGGACACAGCAGTCATCTTAGAAAATTAGGGGGGGTTAGTGGTTTGCAGTGCTCTATTCCAGCTTCAGCTAGTGGGTCAGCTGCATCTGTTCTGTGTTAGTCACATCTATCCACAGTAGACCATGCCTTAATTACATCTAGTTTGGACTACTGAAATGTGCTGTATTTGGGGCTACTCTTGATGTGCGTTTGGAAGTTGTAGCTAGTGCAGAATGCTGTAACTAAACTACTAATTGGGGCCAGCTATTGGAAGCATGTGATCCAATATTACAGTAATTACACTGGCTACCCCAGCCTAATTCAAGGTGTAGATTTTGACCTTTACAGCCCTACGTGTCTTTGGACTGGGGTATATGAAGGACTGTCTTCTGTCATATGTTTCTGCCCAGGGATTAAGATCACAGTGAGGGGTACTCCTGATCTATTAATCAAAGATGCTTGTTTGATGGATACGCAATAGAGGAACTTTTCAAGAGCAGCCCCATAATTATGGAACAACCTCCCCAGGGAGGTGTGCCTGGTCTCCTCTCATTTGATCTGTTGGATGCAATTGATGACAGTTTTATTTAGGACTGCATTTGATTAAAGTGGGCCTAAATTGTGATTTTAAGTTTTGGGTAGGATCTGAATTCAACAGCCTCCCTGCAGCCTCTACCTAGGAAAAGGACAGTCTTTTTCCACAGTGGGAACCAAAGAAGCTTACATCATTCTCCTCTCCCACTTTTGATCTGCACAACAACCCTGTGAAGTAGATTATGTTGAAAGTGCTTGTGACTGGTCTAAAATCACACTGTGGACCAAAGCAGGAGGAAAGCAACCTCAGCAGGGTATAATGACAGAGAGTCCACCCTTCAAAGCAGCCATTTTCTCCAGGGGAGCTGATCTCTGCCATCTGGAGAGCAGATGTAGTTCTGAATGATCTCCAGCCCTTATCAGGAGATTAGGCAACAGAAAAAAGTCACACCGAGAGGAGACAAGAAATAAGCAACAGCTCCATGTAGAATACACCTTTTGTCAATCTTTTATTGTCAACAAAAATCCACTCAAAATATTGGTTTGATATTCCAAATTTTTACTTTACAAATAGGTCTGATTTGCACAATGTACGCAAAAGATACTTCAACACACTTCTAGTATCAGTTTACAGGCATAACCGATCTAAATTCTCCTGTTTTGCAACTGCTTTATCCAAGCCACAATTTACCAATAATTTGCTTATATTTCTCACAATTCTATATCATTCTCATTAAGTTTTCTCCAACCTTCACATTGTGCAAATCCAGACCTATTTGTAAAATAAAAATTTGGAATATCAAACCAATATTTTGAGTGGATTTTTTTTTTTTTTGAAGATAAGAGATTGACAAGAGGTGTATTCTGCATGAAGCTGTTGCTTTTTTCTTATCTGAAGACTGGCAAAAATGGTTCCCTAGGAGGAAATGGCTGATTGGCTGCTGCGATCTGACCTAGGGTAGCCAACCTCCAGGTGGAGCCTGAAGATTTCCTGGTATTATAACTGAACTCCAGACAACAGATCTCTCCCCACCCCGAGAAAATAATTGGGGGGTGGACTCTATGGCATTATATTCAGCTGATGCCTCTCCCCTCCCCCAAACTCTGGCTTCCATAGACTCCACCACAAAATCTCCAGCAATTTCCCATCAACCTAGAACTGGCAGCCCTAGTTAGGACTGGCCCCAATGAGTTCTCCCTCAAAGGCCAAAATAGGCTTGGAAAAGGCCTCTTCCCCCTGCCTTTTACTGATAGAATCAAGCTTTGTTTCATTTTACTGAGAGAACCAAGGTTGGTTGCCTAGCAACAGCCACTGCCTAGCAGTTCCCTAGTGGCCCAATTCTCATCTGTCCTGGGGCCAGCAGTGGGCAGGGGAGAGGAGTAGAGTCAGCCAATGCCACACAAGTGCCCTAGAGTGATGTTTGATGGGCCGATGGTTGATGCAATGCACACCACAGCCAATTGGAGAGCCGGATTCCTTAGGGCTTTATATATATTGTGGAGAGGGGAAGGGAAAGGAAATTGTAAGTCATGCTGAGACTCCAAGTGAAGGATGGGGTATAAATCTAATCTCCTCCCCCCCCACACACACTTTGTATTTTATGGTGTTTCACAAAGTTGTCTTCACTTAAAAAAATGCAATTGACAGTTGGCATAATCAGAGCTAATGGCTCCAAAACCTTATATCATGAGGATCAGTGAATGAGAACCAATACACAAATGGATGTTTACAGTTGAATATAAACTGTTAGGTAGCATACAAGATTCTAAAATAACATATTACAAGGGATAGTTGTGTTTTAGTCTGTTGCAATTGAATTAACAAAGAGTTCTATGGTATTTAAACTTCTGTTATGACATACACTTTTTAGCACTAGATCCCACTTAATCAAATGTGGAAAGTGTATGCATGAATATGTATAACATTCCATACATCTCTGACAAAGTTGGTTCTTGTTCATCAAAGTTAATGCCACAATAAATCTGTTAGGCTCTGATGGACTACAGGATTACTTGTTGTTTTTTGAAAATACATAAACAGTCTGCCTGCCTGTGAACCAGAACGAATGTTATTCTAATCCAGTACTTCTAATCACTGATTTATTAGAAGTGCCCTAGTTTTTCATCAGATTTCAGCCCTGTACTTGTGAAGAATAAATTCTCTCTTTTTGCCCTGCCTATCCCCTGTTCCATATGCTGTTCCCTAAAGGTGTCTCAGCTCAGCTGTCTGCTTTAGTGATGAGTGGCTCAGACACCCAGTGTTATCAAGCAGCGCTCTGAGTGTCTCTGCAGTCCTCGATCTGACAGCTTGATACAGGAGAACCACAACAAAGGAGCTGACACCAGAGGGGAAAGAAATGTGAGATTTCCACATATTTAGATGACGTCTGGGAAAACAGAGGAGGAGCAGGGGCCTGGAGGACTGGTGAGTGTAAAATCAGAAGCAGGTAGGGGTTGGGAGGAGGCCCTATACCAACAAATAAAACCTTGAATGCCACAAATTTTAGCTTCATAGAAAGGAACGGGACAATTTTAGATGAGAGGTTTAAGGGCTCTACATGAAACCACTTTGGGGGGAATAGCCATCTCTGATCTGTGCTTTTTTTCTCATTTTGCATTGACACAATGGTTCAGGTCCAGATTCAGAAAGGCTAAGTCCCTAAGTTATGCCAAATTCAAAAGGCTCCATAGGATGACCAAAATGGTGATTTAACATTTTTAAAACTTTTAAAAACTTTTACACTTTTTTTTTTTAAAAGTGAAGGCTCCTTTGACTCTAAACTGTAGTTTAATTAGCTTGTGCATAAATCTAGCACTGCAGGCTGTGTCCACACATCACTGGCTATTGTGCTATCATTGCTGTAATAATTTCACAAGCACAGTATGCCAGAAAATCTGGAAGTTTTGTTGGAACAAAAGCAGGGACTTTTTTGGCCTCTGCTTGAACAAAAGCTAACAGCCAAACAACTAGCAGAGGAAAGTGAAACTAAACTACAGTACATGCTTTTGAGCCAACTCAAAAGGGACCAGAGGAAAATAAAGAAACAGTTCAATAAGGGAACATAACCAAATTCACAACTTGCCATAATATAGCAATTGCACTGTTGCAACTCTTTTGTCTTTATGGATATACTGTGAATGACTACTTATTTTTTAATAAAGGCACAATGTCCACATTTTATGGATGTTAGATGGGCTAGATTCTTGCAAACTTACTTGCACTGTGTCTTTAAGTATGTTCATATATTATGGACCAACAGTTGAATGGTCAAATCGGGATTAGATTTATCCTTTAGAAGATAGAAGAAGATAGAAGATATTGGATTTATATCCCGCCCTCCACTTCGAAGAGTCTCAGAGTGGCTCACAATCTCCTTTCTCTCCCTCCCCCACAACAGACACCCTGTGAGGTGGGTGGGGCTGGAGAGGGCTCTCACAGTAGCTGCCCTTTCAAGGACAACCTCTGCCAGAGCTATGGCTGACCCAAGGCCATGATAGCAGGTGCCAGTGGACGAGTGGGGAATCAAACCCGGTTCTCCTAGATAACTTCGCGCCCGGCACAATTGTTTAACACAATTCGGACTCTTATAACGCTGCCACAGGGCAGCCGAAATGCTAGTCAATTGGAAATCGGCTGTGAGGCTTTTGCGAAATTTTTTGCAGATAAAGTCGCGGCGCTCCGCCGCGACACCCCCGCCATATTGGAGACAGTATCCGAACCCGAGGCTCCTTGCCTGTTTTCAGATTGTATTCTGGATGGTTTCAGCGCTCTCAGCCTGGAGGAAGTTGACAGGATCCTCTTGTCTGCATGCCCTACAACTTGCAATTCGGACCCTTGCCCCTCCTGGCTTATTAAATCTTGCCAGAGGGAGCTTAGGTATCCTATACGGGATATCATAAATAGATCCCTGATGGAAGGGCAATTTCCAACACCTCTTAAGGAGGCAGTGGTCCGCCCCTTCTTAAAAAAACCAACACTGGATCCGGCTGAATTGGCACACTATCGGCCGGTCTCGAATTTACCCTTTTTGGGTAAACTCATTGAGAGGGCAGTGGCGCTGCAATTACAGAGTTTCCTGGAGGATGCTTCCATCCTTGACTCCCATCAGTTGGGCTTCCGCCCGGGTCATGGGACGGAGACAGTGCTGGTCGCCCTGGTGGATGATCTCCAGCGGCATCTGGATCGAGGCGGCTCGGCGGTACTGATGTTGTTAGACCTGTCGGCAGCGTTCGATACAGTCAACCATTGGTTGCTGACTTGCCGTCTCGCCGACGTGGGGATTCAGGGGTTGGCTTTACAATGGCTTACCTCTTTCCTCAAAGGTCGGGGACAAAGAGTGGCGATTGGGGGTGAATTGTCCCAGAGGTACCCGTTGGATTGCGGGGTTCCTCAGGGAGCAGTTCTATCCCCGATGTTGTTTAACATCTATATGCGCCCTCTTACCCAGATTGCCCGGAGATATGGGCTGGGCTGCCACCAGTACGCTCTATCTACTTATGGACGGCCGGCCTGCCTGTGTCCCAGAAAACCTGGACCTGGCATTGCAGGCCATGTCTAGATGGCTCAGGCTGAGTGGGCTGAAGCTAAATCCGATGAAGACAGAGGTCCTTTGCCTGGGTCGCCGTGGTCCGGGGAGGGAGATTCCCTTACCGGCCCTGGACGGTGTGCCTCTGTCAGCGGCGCACAGGGTTAGGAGCCTGGGGGTGCTACTGGAGCCTACCCTAACTATGGAGGCCCAGATAGCAGCCACTGCCAAGTCCGCATTCTTTCATCTTAGGCGGGCAAGGCAGCTGGCCCCTTTCCTGGAGGACGGCGACCTGGCAACAGTGATCCATGCAATGGTCACCTCGAGGCTGGACTACTGCAATGCCCTCTACATGGGGCTGCCCCTGTGCCGAACCCGGAAGTTGCAGCTAGTGCAGAATGCCGCTGCCTGGCTGTTGTTAGGGCTCCCTAGATGGGAGCACATTCAGCCGGGGCTTCGGGAACTGCACTGGCTGCTGATAACATACCAAGTTCGGTACAAGGTGCTGGTTATGACCTTTAAAGCCCTTTATGGTCTGGGACCTGCCTACCTTAGGGACCGTCTCTCCCCACATGTTCCTCAGAGAGTGCTGAGGTCGGGGTCTCAGAACCTCCTTGTAATCCCTGGGCCAAAGGAGGCCCGTCTGAAAGCGACCAGGGACAGGGCCTTCTCGATTGCAGCTCCCAGTTGGTGGAATCAGCTCCCGGAGGAGGTGAGGGCCCTGCGGAACCTGGAGCAGTTCCGCAGGGCCTGTAAAACAACCCTCTTCCGGTTGGCATATAATTAATTGTGATCAGAATGCCGAATATTAAATCTCAAACATCAGATTACTGAATATTGGAAATTGAAGGACTGATTTAAGGAAAATGTAGCATAGTGTATATCGATGTGAGTTTTATGTATTTTTAGGTTTTTATGTATTTTATTGTATAATTTTAATCATATTTAAACCGATCTCTGTTAGCTTTTACTGTTGTAAGCCGCCCTGAGCCCGCCTCGGTGGGGTAGGGCGGGATATAAATCGAATAAAATAAATAAATAAATAAAATAAGAGTCCGCACACTTAACCACTACACCAAACTGGCTCTCTTTCTGTTATTTACCCGCTTCTGATAGAAAATGGAAGCTTTCCCTCCTTGATGTTCACATTCCATACTGACCTCTTCACAAGCAGTATCATTTAGAGTTGCCAGGTCCTTACCTCTCGCTGTTTGGGGGCAGTGTTTCTTCTGCCAGCCAGCTGACCAGAGTCAGGGAGAAGCTCTCCTGCTTGGACCTGGAGGCTGGCAACCCTAGTATCATTCTACTGTCTTATATTTCATCTAATTCCTAAGAACTCAGGGTGAGTTATATCCAAACATAAGGAAAGCTGACCTGTCTTGCTTTTGAATGGGCTTAGGTTTTCTGAGCTTTTTCAGAGATTTCTTGTAGAAAGCTGAGGCTTCTCCAAAGAATATAAGAATATTGAAAAAGAGAAGACTGGGGACACTGTAGATCTTATCTTTGTGCACACTGTAGATCTCATCCTGGTAGCACTGTGAAGGTTTCCAACAGATTTGGAAGGACTCTATGACTTCTAGGAAAGCTGGGATTTGTAGTTTTAATTCTTCTTGGGCATGCCTGTCCCTGCTATGCACAAGAGATGTTTTAACTTATCAAAATAGGGATGCTTTCACTTACCTGCCTGAAATTTGGGAGTATCCCTTGGGGAGGACATAAAGTCCCTTATCATTTTATACAGATTGGGCAGAGGCAATTACACCTGCAAGCATTTTTCACTGAAACCAGTGGAAATAACTACTGAATTTAATTTGTAGATTTTAAAAGCAACCAAATAAGCTTTTAAAAATGTAAAAGAAGAAGAAGAATTGTAGCAAGTTTCAGTCAGACAGAAACAGCAAGAATCTGAATCACAAGAGGTAGCCATTACAGCCATAAGAACCATGTCCACTTCTGTTGGGAATGCTTAAGACACAGGACCATGGTATCCAAGTGGGATTAAATGGAAGAAATGTTATCAACAAAGATCTCAGCTAAAGCACCACAGTAGCCATTTAAATCCTCTTTTTGCTCTAGTGATTTGCGTCTAAGTGTGAACAGACACTGAATTATCTTAAACTGTTTTCTGGATGAGATTCTGCCAATGCATCCAGATGAAAGCTTTCGTTGCTGTCATCGCTGGCCCCCCTTACACTTGCAAATTGGCTCTAGGCTCTATCTCCTTTGGTACAAGTCTTCTTCCATGGTACATCTTCTATATATCTTCCAGCTATTAGGAACCAGGGAGCTGGAGATTTCCTTGGTGAACAGAGAGGGAACTAGGGAGTGACTATATCTAGGCCTTAACAAGGGGTTCTACAGAACTGCTGCTGGGACTCCCAAAATACCACAGAGCATTCTGGAAACAAATTAGATTAAATATATATGTAAAGGAAAACTTCAGTCCATTGCCCCTGTGGGAAGAAATTCCCACAACCAACTGTGCCTTCAACTGATAATTTGTGAATGGCTAGAGCCATGACTTCCCCTACCCTAGAAACAAATCTCCATGCAATGGAGTATTAGTTTATAATCTAGGAATGAGTCCTTCTAAGATATTTAGCATGATGTCCTCATGTCCCAATATCTTCATTCTATATAATGAGCAGCACTGGTATAGGAATTCTACCATGTTTCAACTATTTACTACAGAGACGAATTTCCATCAAACTGTGCCTATTATATTCAAGATTTGTTGATTATTGCAAAAAGAGTATTAAGAGAATATACAAATTGTACACATTTATTTGAAAAGATCAACGGGAAATAGGCATATTTGCACAGAAACTATTTTTAATAGGTTCATAAGTTTAAAGGATCTTAATTAAAATTCAGCCAAGACAAAATTATTAACACTTACATTTTTCCCCCTCCATCTTTTCTGATCGATCCAGCTCTCACATAAAAAAGACAGAAGCACATGTTGGAAATGGATTAATATCGGCAGCTGTTGGGTTCTCTTTCCACCTCTCCTTCATATGAAGGTGAACTGTAGTGATTTCATTTAGTTTTTCTTCCTTAGGGGGCTGACTCATCTTGGATGAGCAGTTCAATGAAGCTCTGGTGTTTGCAAAATGTGTCAGCTGGATAATGTTCACTAATGAAGGGATATATTAAAAGATGGCAATTCTTCCCAGTTTTATGATGTTTTAATGGTACTGGTAATAAGGGAGCTGAAGATGGATACCAACAATAAATAAGTATCCAGTTTTGAATTAGTAAACACTTTGGTAAGCTATAATATTATCATGGTGTATAATGAACTAATTTAAAAAGGAAACAAACCTATATCTGTATCCATTGTACTCTAAATATTCTGTGTCATTCAGTCAAGTAAGGCGTACAGTCTTTTTGATCTCTTTATTTAGAAATGAAATATGCTCAGCAAAAAGAGAGAGACAAAACTCTGAGAGCAGGGATATATGAATTATTTTATTTTAGTTTATTTTTCATTCATGATAAGGAAGACCAGGGCTTTTTTTTGTAGCAGGAACTCCTTTGCATATTAGGCCACCACTTGATGTAGCCAATCCTCTAAGAACTTAATTAAAATTCTTTTCCAAATTACCTGTTGTTTGTGTTACTGACCTTCACATGATTTATGCATAAGTGGCACAAATCAGCTGTCAGGTTTAATGGAAATATTTCCACTGAATGTTGTTAATTGAGAGGGTTTTTTGGGTTTTTTAATACTATTACACTTCCATCTCATATGAAGAGAAACTACCAACGAAATTTTCAAATTGAACCATGAAAGTTGGTAACATCTTTGTCAGGGAGAGAGAAAAAACAAAATCTCTGCACTGATCCTATAGAACAATTTATACAGTGCAAATAGAGACTTTCAGCACTGCTTCTGCAGTATAATTCTATACATGCAGAGTGCAACTGAGTCAGCAAAAGTAGATATAATCCCTGTTACCAGCTATGCAGTTGAAAGCAACAGGAGAGCTAGTTTGGTGTAGTGGTTAGGAGTGCAGACTCTGATCTGGGAGAACCAGATTTGATTCCCCACTCTTCCATATACAGCTGCTTGTATGACCTTGGATTAGTCACAAGTTCTCTCAAGAGCTGGTCTCTCAAGAACAATTTTGAGATAGCTCTCTCAGCCCCACCTACCTCACAGGGTGTCTGTTGTGGGGAGGGGAAGGGAAAGGAGATTATAAATCATTCTGAGACTCCAAGTGAAGGGTGGGGCATAAATCCAGTCTCCTCCTCCTCCTCTATGATGGAGTAGTATTGAAGAAAGCTGCTGTATTAGAAGGCCTTGTCAGATTCTAGCAAAAAAGAAAGGAGAAAGATTTGCCACTGTGTCAGGTCTGGATACAAGTCTAGGCATGGTACAATTCACAGTGGAGGTATCTAGTGATTTTGGCTGGGACAAAGAACAGCTAAAAACCCGATAAATTCTGAGTTAAAAATCAGGGAGATTAGCAAGACATATTGCTGATGGTGAACTATTGCTAGGGCTGCCAATTCCCAGGTGGGGGCAGGGGGTCCCCTGGTTTGGAGGTCCTTCTCCAGGGTCATCAGAAATTGGGGAGGGGAATGTCCCCTGGTCTCCATTGTCCCCTATGGAGACCAATTCCCATAGGGTATAATGGAGAATTGAACTGCTGGTATCTGGGGCTCTGAAGGGCTGTTTGTTGAGGTAGAGACACGGAATTTCCAGCATAGTATCCAATGCCTCTCCTCAAAAGACCCTCCAAGTTTCAAAAAGATTGGACCAGGGGGTCCAATTCTATGAGCTCCCAAAGAAAGTGACCCTATCCTTCATTATTTCCAGTGGAGAGAAGGCATTTAAAAGATATGCAGTTATTCCTCCCACATGCTGGAAGGGCTATGGTCAGGTAGGAACATATATACATAACTGGTGGACTTGTCCAGTTATGCAAAAATTTTGGCATCTAATTCTGCAAAAAATCCACCAGCTTACAGGTATTCAAATCCCTTGGTTACCACAAATTCTCTTGTTAAACCTTTGGAATGATTTACAATTAACAAGACCTCAAAAAGAGCTCCTTTCAATTATGTTCACAGCCGCTAAACACACTATGGTCGTTTTCGCACTTAGCGTTTGCTCCCCTTATTCCGCGGCGCAATTATGTCCGGATCATTTTTCTCGTTTTCCCACTAGTGACTCTTTGCGGAGTCGCCTTCCCTGAAGCCCCGGCTCAAATCGTTTTCCCACTGGCATCGACTTGAGTTCGATGCCCTGTCAATCATTTTTTTTAAGCGCAAGTCTGGTTGCGTTATGACGTACTAACGTACTAACGTAACATCGAGCTGTTCCCTCCCCTTCTTTTTGTGGACAAACCGCATCACGTGTGCTGCTGCTGCTTATGGATTGGCTGCAGCTGTAGAATCCTCCACAGCCCTTTATGTATTAACAGAAGCATTCACAGTGGAGAATCCTAGCACTAGATTCCCCCCCCCCCCAAATTCTGAAGCACTAGATTCCCCCCCCAAATTTCCTCCGCTCTCTTTCCCCTCCCCGGCTGGCGCTTGCAACGGGGACCTGACTGATTCCTGCTGCCAGAGCTCCCCCCCCGCCCCATTCTCTCCTTCCCCTTCTGTGGCGCGTGTGAAGAGCGAGCTCGCGTCTATTTTCTAACCGAGCGGAATGTAGCCAGGGAGAAGAATGCAGGACTCCAACTTCCCATTTTATACATGGCGATTTTGTGCAGGTCCAGAAATCCTGGTGGCACAGCTGAGGGAGGCATTCCCTTTTTAAAACACACACACATGAACGCTTTGGCCCGCACCGGCACTAGATTCCCCCCCCCCCAACAATGGTCGTTTTCGCATTATCGAGATAACGCAACAGCGAAATAACGCAACTAAAGTCAATAATAATAAAAAAAAATTCTAACGAAACCAATTGAAGTGGCAATTGAGGCTATTCCAGGAGGTTTTTTTTTTTTTTCTATTTGTTAATTTCGAAATATCGCTATTACGCAAAACTGTGAAGTTTAAAAAAAATGGCCGTGCCGGCACTTTGGGGAAGCGCCGCGAAAGGCTGATGATTGGCCAAGGGGGTGGATGGGGTGGGAGGACAGAAAGAGAGAGGGTGCCGCCCACACAGCAGTCGATCCGGCGTGGATGGATTTCCCACAGAATCGTGGTCTTGCAGCCTGCAGCGTAGCTGCTAGGCTGCTTGGACCTGTTTGCCCTCCAGGGCGGGAGAGTGGGACTGCGCCGCGTTTAGGCGCGCTTTGCTGGGGGCGGGGTTTAGCCGCGTCAACGGCTAGCTCCCCGTCCCTTCTTCAGTCCCTCGGCGATCGGCCCTCCCACCCGCCCTGTATGCTATGTAGGCATTGCTGGTTGCCTCATTTGGGGAGCCGGGTAGGAATTTTTTACGCCCCAGCTGATTGGCTGGTGCTGGGGTGTGTTTTTCGCCTACCCTGCATAGCAGTGCAGTGGATTGTGGAATTGGCTTGGGAAGGTGCCGTTAAATAGGTGGTCACTTTAGTGGCAGGTTTTAGGGGTTTAGGACACTATGCGGCTAGGGGAGGACTGTGAAGCATCCCCCACTTTGGGGGAAATTTTGGGGTCTGGCATGATCGGCCTTGGGGTTTGGAGACCCGGGTTGGAGAATGCAGACTGTCCAGGAGGCTCGGCTAGAGGGTGCCTTTCCGCCGAGACGTGCGTCTGGGTTTGGGCCCTCTGGTGCGGGCCTCCCTGCTGGGCCTGCCTGGAGGGAGCTGAGCAGCTCAGCTCCGGAAAGGGGGCTGGGTCCTCGCCCGTTTAATGGCAGGGGAGCGGTCGCGGTGACCCCTAGCCCTGGCCAGGCCGCTGGTGGGGTTCCCTTGCTGTTCATGTTGTAAGTTAATAAAGTGGCCCAATTTTAATCCAATGTATTGTGTCCGACTCGTTATTCCGACCTTGGTGGGCAAAACTCCGCGGAGTGGATCCGGAGTGGATCCGGAGGTTTTCAAAAACTCCGGAAGGAGGTGGATCTAGATACTCCGGCGTGAAACCCCTGCAGCGCCGGAGCAAACCGCAGCGCCGGAGCAACAGGTGGGAAAACCAGGAAAAGATCCGGAGGTAAATGGGGTGCTACGCCGGAGTAAACGCTAGTGCGAAAACGGCCTATAACTTCAAAGTGCCCTTGGTTTCTGCATAGTTGACTAAACTGTGGGAATATTTTCTGCTTGACAAAATAGCAAATAACAAATCTTATACTGGTGCTCCTCAAACTTGCAAGCCTTTTTTATGGAAATGAGAACCTTTTCTCACTTGAAATATGAGTTCTTCACCCCACTCCTACTCTTTGCCTACTGCAGAATATCTTTCTTTAATAGCATTGCACTGACCTTACTTGCTCTCCCCCCCCTTTTTTGTTTTGTTTTGTTTTGTTTTGTTGTGGATGTGAGTGTGTTGATGTGTATGTTTATATGTGTGTTTTGTCTTGATAAGACCTTATTCTATGTATGTGCTTAATATTAATAACCTCAATTGTAAGTTGGCAGCACTAGCCAAGTTTGAGCTTCAGAATCTGACATTTATTTTATGATTGTATTGGATTACTCAGTATATGGAGAATATTTTATATTTATGGTTGATTAATATTTTAATAAACATTTTGAATTACTTTTTTAAAAAAAGTGTGTGGTCGCTTTAAATGTGATGGCCAGAATTCCCTTTGGAGCTCAAATATGCTGGTCACAACCTTGTAGGGTGACCATAATGTCTGAAGGCCAGCCAGGGACAACCGGGGGGGGGGAGGCAGGGGTGCGCGCGCGCGGAGCGTGCTCGCGCCGCTGGAAACAGGAAGTGACGTCACCTCCGGTGACGTCACTTCCGGTGACGTCATGCCACCACCGGAAACAGGAAGTGGCATCACTTCCTGTGACATCATTTCCCCCCGCGTCACCTGCCGGAAACGGGAAGTGACATCACTTCCTGTGACATCATTTTCCCCAAATGACATCATTTTCCCCAAATGCCACTGCCGGAAACAGGAAGTGACTTCACAGCACTTCCTGTGACGTCCCCAAAAATCCCCGAAATATCACCGCCGTAAACAATTTTGTTCTCAAATCCTGTATATACTTCATCAGTATATGGGATAAGGCACTTTCTCAACTGTGCTGCATAATGCAGCCTATTTATTTTGTCCTGTTGGCTCTGTTGGCTCTATCTGCGCCACCTTCATCACTTTCGGGGTGTGGATCCCCCAGTGGGGTGGTCTCCCGACTCCCTCTGCTGACTGTTTCTGATAGCCCTGCGCCCCCTCTTTCATTTGATATGTGTCCCGTGCGGGTGCCACCCTCCCGCCGGGAGATGCCGCAAAATGAGCCCCCTTGAGGCTTATGGCGGCAGGGCTCGGGGGAAGCGAGCTAGACTGCTGTTCTTTTGAGGGGTTATAGAGTGTTTCGAGCCCGTCCCTGTGGCATCGGTCCCATCGTTGTGGGACCCAGGGGGCCGGCGCAGCGGCACGCCGAAGCAGCCTGTCACTAATAACACAGGTCGAGATGCAGGACAGGAACCTGGAAGTGACCGACAGGCTGCTTCAGCGTGCCGCTGCGCCGGCCCCCTAGGCCCCACAATGATGGGACCGATGCCACAGGGACGGGCTCGAAACACTCTATAACCCCTCAAAAGAACAGCAGTCTAGCTCGCTTCCCCCGAGCCCTGCCGCCATAAGCCTCAAGGGGGCTCATTTTGCGGCATCTCCCGGCGGGAGGGTGGCACCCGCACGGGACACATATCAAATGAAAGAGGGGGCGCAGGGCTATCAGAAACAGCCGGCGGAGGGAGTCGGGAGACCACTCCACTGGGGGATCCACACCCCGAAAGTGATGAAGGTGGCGCAGATAGAGCCAACAGAGCCAACAGGACAAAATAAATAGGCTGATTTATGCAGCACAGTTGAGAAAGTGCCTTATCCCATATACTGATGAAGTAAATACAGGATCTGAGAACAAAATTGCACTAGAAGACACAAACACAAAGCTCCCTTACACTGAATCAGTGCTTGGGTCCACCAAAGTCAGTATTGTCACATAAGAGAAGCCCTGTTGGATCAGGCCAGTGGCCCATCCAGTCCAACACTCTGCGTCACATAAGAACATAAGAGAAGCCCTGTTGGATCAGGCCAGTGGCCCATCCAGTCCAACACTCTATGTCACATAAGAACATAAGAGAAGCCCTGTTGGATCAGGCCAGTGGCCCATCCAGTCCAACACTCTGTGTCACATAAGAACATAAGAGAAGCCCTGTTGGATCAGGCCAGTGGCCCATCCAGTCCAACACTCTGTGTCACACTTAAGAACATAAGAGAAGCCCTGTTGGATCAGGCCAGTGGCCCATCCAGTCCAACACTCTGCGTCACACTTAAGAACATAAGAGAAGCCCTGTTGGATCAGGCCAGTGGCCCATCCAGTCCAACACTCTGCGTCACATAAGAACATAAGAGAAGCCCTGTTGGATCAGGCCAGTGGCCCATCCAGTCCAACTCTCTGCGTCACATAAGAACATAAGAGAAGCCCTGTTGGATCAGGCCAGTAGCCCATCCAGTCCAACACTCTGTGTCACATAAGAACATAAGAGAAGCCCTGTTGGATGAGGCCAGTGGCCCATCCAGTCCAACACTCTGTGTCACACTTAAGAACATAAGAGAAGCCCTGTTGGATCAGGCCAGTGGCCCATCCAGTCCAACACTCTGCGTCACATAAGAACATAAGGAAGGAAGGAAGGAAGGAAAGAAGGAAGGAAGGAAGGAAGGAAGGAAGGAAGGAAGGAAGGAAGGAAGGAAGGAAGGAAGGAAGGAAGGAAGGAAGGAAGGAAGGAAGGAAGGGAGAAAGGGAGGGAGAAAGGGAGGGAGGGAAGAAGGGAAGAAAGAAAGGAAGGAGGGAAGGAAGGAAGGAAGGAAGGAAGGAAGGAAGGAAGGAAGGAAGGAAGGAAGGAAGGAAGGAGGGAGGAAGGAAGGAAGGAAGGAGGGAAGGAAGAAAGGAAGGAAGGAGGGAGGGAAGAAAGGAAGGCCACCCCCAACCACCAGCCCCCCCCCGCTTTCGGCGGCCCCCTTACCTACGGCGGCGGCGAGTCCAGCGGCGGCGGCAGCGGCGGCGAGTCCGGTGGCGGCGGCGGAGAGGCCTTTCCGATGCCCTCCCGGGCCTCCGCCAGCACGGGGGTGGTGGTAGAGGCCGGGGAAGCGTCGGAAAGGCCCGCGGGGGTCGCTGGAGGGCCTCCAGCGACCACCGCGGGCCTTTCCGACGCCCTCCCGGGCGGAGGAGGATGGGGGTGGGGGTTTCCAGCCCCGGGAAGCGTCGGAAAGGCCCGCGGGGGTCGCTGGAGGGCCTCCAGCGACCACCGCGGGCCTTTCCGACGCCCTCCCGGGCGGAGGAGGACGGGGGGTGGGGGTTTCCAGCCCCGGGAAGCGTCGGAAAGGCCCGCGGGGGCCGCTGGAGGACCTCCAGCGACCCCCGCGGGCCTTTCCGACGCCCTCCCGGGCGGAGGAGGACGGGGGGTGGGGGTTTCCAGCCCCGGGAAGCGTCGGAAAGGCCCGCGGGGGTCGCTGGAGGGCCTCCAGCGACCCCCGCGGGCCTTTCCGACGCCCTCCCGGGGGGAGGAGGACGGGGGGGGTGGGGGTTTCCAGCCCCGGGAGCCTCGGAAAGGCCCGCGGGGGTCGCTGGAGGGCCTCCAGCGACCCCCGCGGGCCTTTCCGACGCCCTCCCGGGGGGAGGAGGACGGGGGGTGGGGGTTTCCAGCCCCGGGAAGCCTCGGAAAGGCCCGCGGAGGTCGCTGGAGGGCCTCCAGCGACCCCCGCGGGCCTTTCCGACGCCCTCCCGGGGGGAGGAGGACGGGGGGTGGGGGTTTCCAGCCCCGGGAAGCCTCGGAAAGGCCCGCGGGGGTCGCTGGAGGGCCTCCAGCGACCCCCGCGGGCCTTTCCGACGCCCTCCCGGGGGGAGGAGGACGGGGGGTGGGGGTTTCCAGCCCCGAGAAGCCTCGGAAAGGCCCGCGGGGGTCGCTGGAGGGCCTCCAGCGACCCCCGCGGGCCTTTCCGACGCCCTCCCGGGGGGAGGAGGACGGGGGGTGGGGGTTTCCAGCCCCGGGAAGCCTCGGAAAGGCCCGCGGGGGTCGCTGGAGGGCCTCCAGCGACCCCCGCGGGCCTTTCCGACGCCCTCCCGGGGGGAGGAGGACGGGGGGTGGGGGTTTCCAGCCGCGGGCCTTTCCGACGCCCTCCCGGGCGGAGGAGGACGGGGGGTGGGGGTTTCCAGCCCCGGGAAGCCTCGGAAAGGCCCGCGGGGGTCGCTGGAGGGCCTCCAGCGACCTCCGCGGGCCTTTCCGACGCCCTCCCGGGCCTCCGCCGCCACCGCCCGGCCCCGTGCGCGGGCGGGGAAGGCGGCGAGTGAGGGAGGGAGCGTCCCTGCGCGTGCGCAGGGCGATCTGCGCACGCGCAGGGTCGCTCCCTCCCTCACTCGCCGCCTTCCCCGCCCGGGCGCGCGGCCCCCGGCTCTCTGGCTGGCTAAACCGGGACCTCTTAATGGTCCCGGTATACCCAGCCCGGGAGCCGGGAATTGGGGGCCAGAACCGGGAAAGTCCCAGGAGACCGGGACGGTCTGGCCACCCTACAACCTTGTTCCTGGCTCCTCCTCCCCAATGTCTCCTAGCTCCACCCCCAAAGTCCCAAGATATTTCTTGAATTGGACTTGGCAACCCTAACTATTGTTGATAATAGTGAACCCTTTACAAAACCGTTTAGACATCACAAGCAAAGTTACCACAAATATTTTAACAAATTTTAACAAAATAGAGTGTTACGCTCAGGTACTAAAAATTTCCTGGTGATCCCCAGCCTGAGAAAAATCCAGCTGTCCTTGGAAAGGGGCAGGGCCTTTTCAGCCTGACTCCTGTCTAGTGAAACTCTCTGCCAGAGAATATCCATGCTCTGCAGAATTTATTACGTCTTCACAGGGCATGTAAGATAGTGGTTTTCTGCCAGGCCTTTGGCTGAGGGCAGTGATGGGACAGTATGTAGTCTGGTGCGCCGATGGTTTCTTTCGTGCCCACCCCCTTACCTGCCTTCTAGAAGCTTGGGGAGCTGCAACAACTCCAAATTAACTGCCATCTTGAACTGTTTTAATTATAAAATGTATTGTGTTTTAATATTAATCTACATTAATTGATGTAGGTTGTTTTTTTATCCTGATGTAACCCACAGTGAGCCCTGTTCACCAAAAAGTCTAAATAATAAATAAATAAAATTTTGAGCAAAAAATAAGTAATAAAAACTAAGATGTGATTTGGCAAGTAGAAAATCTCTAATAATGTATACTGTACTAGCTGATTTTTAAAAGTTATCTGCCTGTGAAACACTGTCTGTTCAAAGTTATTGCAAACACTTGAAATTTCTTTTTATCCAAGGGCAATATGAAGTTTACTTTGGAAAGTAGAGTAGTGTAGCATCTTCAGTTGGTATCATCAACAAAGTCAAGAGAAGTTCAAAACATTTAGTTTAGGTATTTATTGATAATTTTGATAATGAAACAAATTTGCGCATTAAAGTAAACAAAGCAAGAGAAATCAAACATAAGGTGGGAAACACACCTCTAGCCATAACTGCTGTCACTAGGATTTCTATACTCCAAATGAATGCTTTGACATCTCTAGCCCTTTTCAGAATGCATATATGCTTACTGGAGGGCTACTAATCACATTTATCAGAAGCATGTGCTACCTGCGAGCCTCCCACTAGTTACCATGTTGTGTAAACAGGGGCAATATGCTTATTTACTGTGCAAATATAGCTTCATTGTGCTGGAAGCCACCCTGAGTTGTCTGCACAAAGTAAATATGAATGTTATCCCTTCTCGCACAACATGATGACAGTACATAGCAGGAGGACCTATGCACATTTTCCATCTTCCATCCCTGAGGGGTGACATAATTATAGTACAAAATAGTACAGCTGACAAGAAATCTGAAATTTGGAACCCACATAGTCCTGAGAAGAAAAATTTCATGGAGATGTTTGTTAATCTCTCCTACTTTATAGAGAATGGATCTCCAGGTTGCCCAGAAAGTTAAAACTTGCATCCATCTTTCTCTCTTTCATAGAGTTTTATTCCATGCTTCCTCCAAGAAACTATGGATGACATAGAAGATATTTGCTATTTCCAGGTTGCCCAGAAGGTTAAAACATGCATACATCTCTCTTTGTCATACAGTTTTATTCCATGCTTCCTCCAAGAAAATATGGATGGCACAGAAGATATGTGCTATTTCATTCTATATTTGCAAGATTTTTATGAGGCAACAGACAGTAACTGGCTAATGTTGAGCTGCGTGACTGGATGGGGGTTTGAACTGGATGGGGGCTGTCTGTTCCTAGGCTGACACTTTCACCACTACAGGATACTATCTTACCCTAGCATGCATAGTTTAACATAAGGACTATTAGAAAATTCTGAAAGATAGCATTTGTAAATTTTGTTGTTGGATTGAAACCAAATGTACCAAAAATGTTTATTTTGACAATACACAAGAAGTTGAAATGTATTGTGCACATAGCCCAAAATCATTTTGTTTTCAAAGAACTCTAAAATTTGTATATTTTTACATCAGAAAGTCAAAATGTGGGACATGACTTTTGCTCCATAAACATTTCAGCATGGAGTAAGCTAAACAACACATCTCAGAATGTTTGATTGTGACCATTATGTGATTTCTTACCATTATTTCACAAGTGTGTCTTTAGAGAAGGAAAGACTTCTGGTACCAACTGAGACATGGATTTCTGTTTGCAGAATTGGTTTCACTTATTGCAATAATACAGAATTGCTAGAGTAACAGTACTGGGATATATTTTGTGGACCTTTTAAACATATGTGTTTTTGTACTGTTTCATATTGGCTTTGAACATTGGTTTTAACCCAGCAGGGAATTTTTTTGAAGTTGATGATATAATTGGTTTAAATAAATAGTGGAAATTATCAGCCAAAGGTAGGCTCTCTTGGGTAAAATGGATTTCAAAGGAAGTTACAGAAATGCTGAATTTTCTCTCATTCAAGCCAGTGGAATTTATAAGCGTTGAATTTTGTCTGTGCTCTAACCAAAAACAAAAAAACAAAAACCAGGCTGGGGGTCAGGGTGCACAGTTTCACAAGTTCCTCAGCAGATTGTGGCAAACCTGACAGGTCGTTCTTTTGAGTCTTCTCCTTTATCAGTCTGTTTAAATAATTAAGACTGTTGTTTGGGAATAGTCCAAGGCTTGGGAGAGACACAGTACAAGAGAAAAAAAGGAAACATAATAGAGGAAGCCACAAAGCAGTTGACAAAATGGGTTAGAGTAGCAACTTACAGATGATACTTTCAGTCTGAGTCTTTTCTTCTAATGTTTGTAAGCTCACAGCAGGCACAACCTAGAGTATTTTGCAGCAAGCCTTATTGATTCACATAGGAATAACAAATAATACCTGAAGCTTCACTTCTTCCAAAATATTGTTGCTATCATCAGGGAATAAAGAGAATCTCATTGTTAGATTTCATTTGGGCTACAATTTCTCTAGTTTGCCAAGCATTATGTTTCTAAAGGAAATAGGTCTTTATTGACCAAGCTCAAAGCGATAAAGAACACTCTTTTTGGAAATAAAATCAGTTGAAGAAAATCTGAGATTTTACAGCCCATTAAGCTGTTATTAAAGACCAATGGCAGGGATTTCTTTCAGAAATGAAGTTGCACTGTAGAAGAATTCAACAGTGACACTAGGAAGTGAGAGAGAAGGAGGGAAAAGCCCCCAACACGATTCTTATCAAAGTCCATGCTATTAAAGAAATGATATTTGAGCTATACAAAGCTGAAGACACCAATTATGGGTAATGGTGCAGAACCAGGTTACATCAGCATTGAGTTTCAGGCTGTTCACATTCCATTTTACCTGCATTTGCAGAAAGTTGAGCCAGTGTCAACTTCCACTTAGAATGCAGTTGATCACAGAGCTAGAGAGAGTCAAGCTGACACTTAAGAGGAAGGGAAAGGTTCTGGGTCAGGTCCCTGCTGGATTTTAATTCTTTCTCATTAGGCACAGCAATAAAGCCAAATGCCTGTTTGATTTTTGAGACCTAAATTTATGAATATGCATAAGATGCAGCCAACTCACTAAGGATTTGAGGGAGTGAGGGAAAGGATGGAGAAATAATGTAGAGGAAAATGTTTTTGATTCATTTCAGTAAAAGGCTCATGACACTCAAAGTGACCCAGTCTAGTGTTAGGTAATGTTCTGTCTAGGTATGCAGGATAATGAGAATAATATTCATTACTGTTGATTTGAGATGCATCATCCACCAAATTGCATGCATCCTCACTACCCAGTCGTATGGAGAGGCCCATTAAAAGGTTCAGCTACTCCATAAATAGGAGGTTGGTCTTCTTACTTGATGTGTAATGTATTTTAATTCTCTGCATTGTTGATAGAACAATAAACAACAATATATATTAATTTTCCTCACAATATTTGGCAAACATTAGATGGCCTTCTATTTTTTTGCTTGTTGAAGAATCCAATTCATGTCCAATTTTAATTTATGTTTAGGACAGCTTCTAAGAGGAAATAAGGCAGTAAAATACCTGGGGCATGGATGGTATTACATCTATAATAGTAATTCTCAGGCTTTATCTAGTTACTTGGAATTCACATACGTTATCTTAGTAATCATTACAGCAGCTCTTACAATAACTTATTATCTCTGTATTTCAGTTGTGTGTCTAATGCTTAAAGCCACCCACTGAGTTCAAAGGAGAGGTGAAATTTCAATGAAATACTTCCTGATTCCCAGCTTAGTTTTATCCATGATGCTATAGAAGTTTCATATTCATACCTCTGTTTGGATCACAGCCAGTGATTTTCCATCACCTATTACATGAATACAATGCAATGAAAACTAGGCATGAAGAACAGTCCTTTGAAGACTTTTCATCTGCATTAGCGGTAGATCTGAGAAAACCTTCACCAATAGCTAGATATTCCTTAGAGAGTTTTTCAACCAAATCACTGACACGCTATACTTTTAATCCTCAATGAATAATGCTAACATTCAAGTTTCTATTACAATCAAGATCTTAAACAGTATGCAATATCTCTATACATGTCTCAAATGAATATGGTCTGTACATTGGATTAAGGTTGCACAACTCACAACTCATCAGTCACGTATCAGGACATACCTAGTGCTTGACTATTCTTCTATTTTTGCAGTCAAAGAGGAAGCAAAAACAGGTTATTTATTAAGTACTTTGTATAGTGATGTTTACCTTCACAGGATACTTCATTTGGAAGTTCATAATTGGGCTTAGTTGTGCTATTCCACCTGGAGGATGGATTCCTCCATTTAAATCAATAAATAAAATTTTTATTTTGCAGAATTTCTGTTTTTTTAAAAAAGTTTCCTTTCAGAACAGAGACATTTATGGTTAGAATATATAATAGTGTGTGTGTATATAATTATATATATATAGTTATATATGCATATATTTAAATCAGTCAGTGGGTATATTCCAGAGAGAATAGTAATAAATCTTGCCTACTTGAAATGCAAGTTTTGCCTACCCAAGATCCCTCCTCATAGATTTCTCAAGATGGGCATATGGGCATATGAAGCTGCCTTATACTGAATCAGACCCTTGGTCCATCAAAGTCAGTATTGTCTACTCAGACTGGCAGCGGCTCTCCAGGGTCTTGAGCTGAGGTTTTTCAGACCTATTTGCCTGGACCCTTTTTTGGAGATTCCAGGGATTGAACCTGGGACCTTCTGCTTACCAAGCAGATGCTCTACCACTGAGCCACTGTCCCTCCCCAAAGTTCATTATCATGCTTACATTTAACTGATCTTTCTTCAGTAATTTGTACTATGAGCCTGGTAGGTGTCAAGCATCAATATTTCAAAATAATCAAGCTTTTGTTTTAGATCAAAGACTTGTTTTATTGAAACTCCATGACTTGCTCCAAGGACTGAAACCTTGGAAGTAATACTGAATACAAAGTTGCATAGGATCTTATAGACTACTTCAAAAGGCAGGGTTACAGATAACTTCAAAAGAATAACATAAAGATGCAAATTGTGTTGAAGGTTCAAAGGCTACTCGCTAGTATCTCTTTATGACTAAGGAATGTTAACATCTCCGTTTCTCACACATTCTCTGCTAGCTAATAAGAAATGGCTGTGAGAATCTGGGGGAGAGGCATTTTACATTACTAACACAAGGTTACCCTACACATCCTGAAAGGAGAGAGATTTATTATGCATTGACAAGAAAAGTAGAGAGAAGAGAGAGGAGGGGGCGGAAGAGAAGAAAGGTATGGATAAACCAACACTTAGAAATAGCATGCTTGATAGTAGGTGTTTCCCAGGAGATAAAAGGTGCAGTTCTGGAGGCCTCACTCCAGCTAATGGAGAGAATGGACTGGGTACAGAAGAGGGTGATGAGGATGATCAGTGGTCTGGAGACCAATTCCTGTGAGGAAAGGCTGAGGGACTTGGGAATGTTTATTTTGCAGAATAGGAAGTTGAGGGGGTGCTCTCTTGTGGTATTTGAAGGGCTGTCACTTAGAGAAGGGCAGGGAGTTGTTCCTCTTGACAACAGAGGATACAACTCACAATAATGGGTTTAAATTAAGGGCAAGAAGATACTGGCTGGATATTAGTAAAAAACTTTTTACAGTAATGAGTTGTTCAATAGTGGAATCAGCTACTGAGGGAGGTGGTGAGCTCTCCCTCACTGACAGTCTTTAAGCAGCAACTGGACATCAGGGATGCTCTAGGCTGAACCTGCATTAGCAGTGGGTTGGACTAGATGGCCTGCATGGCCCCTTCCAACTCTGCGATTCACAATTATATTACTCCATTTAAGTCAATAAATTTATTTAGTGAAGGTGATCATTTTGAGTAGGTAAAAGCTTATGAATGTCAAAATTGCTGTTCTTATTCAATATATACATTCCTCGATATTAACCCATCATAGATACTAAAATATACCAAGGGATTTGAGTTTAGTAAGAGGATTATATATTTCATTTGGTCATTATGAGTATTCACTGATTTTCTTGTCATTCCTTCAAAACATCATCTGGAAAGATGTCAGCCTTACTTATGGCCATGGTCATTCAGGCCTGACATGGAACATTCCATCTCAATACACGAGGTTGATGAGGCAGTTTTAGGGTTAGATAAGATACAGTGAAGTAGGGAACACAAAAAAATGTGATGTGCATAGGAAACACAATTGACTTTAAATATTGAATATAACTCCCTTTATAATTAGACCAATAAACTAGTCAGATGAATAGAACTTCCCAAAATATATGCTCATACATCTCGTGCAACAAAATGCTGTAATCCTGTGCTTTGTTATGCAAATGGATTTAAGCATGAGTAATGGAGGACAGAATTCCTGTGTAAAGGAAGGTACAATTTTATCTTCAGTTTTGTAGTATATATAGACACACTCTTTCATCCTGAATGTAAAAGGTACATGGTGCAATGCTGTGAAGTACAAAATAGAGACTAATGTCATGCTTCAGAAATGCCCTGCACATAAAAATTCTGCGTACTAGTACTGGCAGGGGAGTAGTATTCATGGTATAGGAAACTTGACATGGGACAGCATATAGAGAAGAGAAGAAACCAGAAACAAGTACATTATTTCCTAAAGTCCCATCACAATATTCCAAATGATGCCTGTGTTCCATAAGGAGGCTAGAAGCAAGTGGCTTAGATCAGAAAGTTCATAATAAAATTAGAGCTGTATACATAGAGGAACAAAATGTAGAAAACAATCCCAATGATTAATTCACCCATCTCTATGTTTGCACACAGAGGTATTCATTTTAAACACAACTGGGCTGGCTACAGTCATAATTGTGTATAATATCCATTATCTTTTAATATGAATTATCCTTCATCGTTGGTTACATTTATCTGCCGATCCCTTCACAAAGCCCACCAGATGCTTAGATTCCAATTTGTTCTCTCAGCTTGACTAATGATGAAAAGTATCAAAAATGACTATTATGTGTTTATAAATTACTTCCTTTATCTTGGGGTGACTTTGGGATTTCATGCTTTTGAATATTATTTGTCTATAGAATATACATGCAGAACATCTGTACAGTTTAAAGAAAGCAGAAAGAAATCATTATACTTCTCCGAAAAATAAACCCTATACCTGGCAATTTTGGGGTGTGAAAACACTCGGCAAATGTGTTCCCTTTGCACACCAAAAGCATATTTCATTTGTACTTGTTGAAAATGTGATAGGTGGCATGGATCTGACACTCTTGTCAATCACATTTGGTTTGATACTATTTCAACTAGCATAACCTAAACAATAAGAGCAGCCTGGCATTTCACAGATGAAAATAGGGATGCTTAAGAGAAAAACAAACATTTCTTTAAGAGGAAGATTAGATAGATAGATAGATAGATAGATAGATAGATAGATAGATAGATAGATAGATAGATAGATAGATAGATAGATAGACAGACAGACAGACAGACAGACAGACAGACAGACAGACAGACAGACAGATGAAAATAGGGATGCTTAAGAGAAAAACAAACATTTCTTTAAGAGGAAGATTAGATAGATAGATAGATAGATAGATAGATAGATAGATAGATAGATAGATAGATAGATAGATAGATAGATAGATAGACAGACAGACAGACAGACAGACAGACAGACAGACAGACAGACAGACAGACAGACAGACAGACAGACAGACATGGAAACTAAGACTCAACAAGCCAAATGTGAAGCAGCCCTCATTTCATACATCAATAATCCATGTTCTTTTAAATTTCTGAACAAATGAAGAATCAGTGGTACACCAGAATAAAGGAAGTACCAATGTACAAAAATGCAAGTAATTTTTAAATTAAAAGGTAGATCTACAAAATAAGGGTATTGACTTTCTGTAATTTGTAGGAACATGTTTGATAATAATTCTGTAACAAAAAAGTAAAGTGCATATATCAAATTGTAAAAATCCAGCCATTTTTTATTTTAATCACTGATCTTCAAAAGTCTTGCTGTTGGTTTTCCTGGTAGCAGCTCTGACTGTGAACATAAGTAGAAAGCTGATGTTCTGTAATTTCCATACCTTTTCATGATGACCAAAGTGCAGGCTTACTAATGGGTTTTGCAGCAGGTCAGTGAGCCATGCTGGTGTTGAGCCTTTGCCTCAAGAGGTTGAAGACCACCAGGTTAATTAACTGTGCCAGCCATTGCTGTTTTTTTCTCCCCCATTTTTAGAAGCAACAGAGAAGCTACTATTTAAATTTTGGTAATAAACATAGCTAATGGACTTTTAAATGGTATTTAAATTATGTCTAAGTAGATCTCTAAACTCATTTAGCAAACAAATAACTACTAATGGTTTAAATGAAAAGACTTCTGTATTGGGTAATGGTCTTTGAAGGGAAAGCAAAATGGGTCAACAAAAAATTCTTTATCATATTAGTTCACAATTTATGTTTTAGTCTTATCTGAAACATTTTCAGGACAGATTGTTTAATGATGTCCTTCTTTTACTGGCAATGAATATGCAGAATCTAAAATGATTATATGGTCAACAGGCAAAACACAGTGCTTTTAGGAATGCATTTCAAACATCTTTAACAAATGTGAGTAAGAAAATGAGGGGGGGAAAGGATTAGAAATCTAGTATCTTGTAAGGATAAATCATGTATTTGGAAATACACACATGGAAATTACAATTTGAGGTCTAGTTTACATAGAATGGGCTTCTCTTAGGTGAAGAAGCCAACCATCTACATCTACATATTTATCCCACATTCTGCATCACTCATGAGTAATGCCCCCAAATCCATGCAGTGTTCCAGGCATGAGATATAAGGAAAGTTAGTGGGAGTAGAAATTTATGAGCCAAGAGCAAGCCTTAAGGTACTTGGAGGGAAAACTCCATGTATGAAAAATAGATAATGATTCATACTCCATGTATGAAGAAGAAGATATTGAAGAAGATATTGGATTTATATCCCGCCCTCCACTCCGAAGAGTCTCAGAGCGGCTCACAATCTCCTTTACCTTCCTCCCCCACAACAGACACCCTGTGAGGTGGGTGGGGCTGGAGAGGGCTCTCCCAGCAGCTGCCCTTTCAAGGACAAACTCTGCCAGAGCTATGGCTGACCCAAGGCCATGCCAGCAGGTGCAAGTGGAGGAGTGGGGAATCAAACCCGGTTCTCCCAGATAAGAGTCCGCACACTTAACCACTACACCAAACTGGCTCTCCTTGAAAAATAGATAATAGATTCAAGTAACTCCCACCATTACTTGTAATGTGCAAATTAACAGATCATGTTCCCCTCTTCAAATTCACATGTATTGAAGCTGCTTTTTTCATGGTTTTCTCTCATATATGCAATATGTGGTTGCAATCACACAATGGACCCTTCTGAACCAGGCAGCATCCCATCAGAGGTGCCTTTGAGGTGAGAAAAGATCTTTCTTTCTTTCTTTCTTTCTTTCTTTCTTTCTTTCTTTCTTTCTTTCTTTCTTTCTTTCTTTCTTTCTTTCTTTCTTTCTTTCTTTCTTTCTTTCTTTCTTTCTTTCTTTCTTGGCATTATGGAAAAGTGGTGCAGTGTTTGTTTGTGTGCAGGCAAAGTGGAATAGGTAGCTTGCTGCTCTGTGCTCTCGACTAATCAAGACATTCTCCGTCAGAGAGCAGGGATGAGTTTTGCTTCTCCTATGAATTAGTAAACACTACCCTAAGGAGAGCCTATTTGAAAGTTCTGGACTGTATGCATGTATGTGTTTTTAATTAATGTGAATTTTATGAACAAACAATATTCTTATAAATTTAAGCACTGAAAATATATGTGCTCAAAACCACAGCTAAAGCTGAAGAAGCTTCACCTTGCTATTACAGGACTGACCAGAAAGTATCAGACCAAAAAGAAACCTGAAGGGTGCCCTGGTCCAGAACTGAGATTGGAGATGAACAGGCAGGCAGGCAGTTTCACAGCAGCCACACAAAACAGCAGCCTTATCTGTTACAGATACTGACATTCAATGGGAACAAGAACTATAGCTTCAGTGCAGCAGAAGAAACTAAGCAAGCCCTTTCCATCTGGTTGCTACTAGGAAACTGTCTACAATGGAAAGGCTGTCTCAGTAGCACAGATAGGCAATCAGATGTGGGTGGTGAAAGGAAAACATCTGACTGGACAAAATGAAAAAGGGTTACAACTTAATTGATTCAGTAAAAAACCCAAAGGAAAGGTAGCTTTTTTCAAATACACTTGAAAAATAAGTACTGGATTTGCTGTCTGCAGCTGAGCGACTGATGATGCCACAGGGTGCCAAACCCTGCTTTATGCAGAGGTTACTATTAACAGATTGTCCATTTGTTAAAAAGAATTCACCGATTTGAATTAATTGTCAAAAGAATGAAAACCTTGAAGTTACATGTTAAAATAAGAAGTTATGTAAATGAGATTATAATAGTACAATGACATGTAAAGAAATCACACAGAAAGGTCCACTGGTAGAAGAGGAAGGAGCAATTCTCCTTCTTTCTCCCTCCTCACTGCAGCTCACCAACCAGCGTAGTAGTACATTTTATTCTGCCTTTCCTCAAAAGGAGCTCAGTGCAACAAATTACTCCAGGAGGGTCTTATGACCTTGAGAATCCACTAGGGTCAAAATATGAGGCTTGCAGCCTGCAGCTTTGCTGCTAGGCTGCTACAGCCTGTTTTGCCGCCCAGAAAAGGATCAAGTCAGTCTTCGCCCGTTCGGGTGCGCAGGGTGGTGGGCGGGGCCTGGCTGTCTTAATGGCCAGACCTCTGCTGACAGTCCTGCGGACAATCGGCTCAGGCAGGACAGTTTCTGGTGTGGTCCAGGCGCGTTGGGAGGCCTCCGTGATCGCGTCGGCATCAGGGAGGCGTTCTGGGCGGCAATCTTTTCTTGCTGGGCTCCCTGGTGGTGTTTGAGATTGGACAGAGGCTTGGCTTAGGAGGCGACCTTTCTTGCATGGCTGAGTGCTTTATTGGGGGCTTGGCTGTGGTGGCGTCTTTCTTCCTTGCGGCTAAGGGGTTTCCTTGGGCTGGAGGGAGCCTGCTGGGGTCGCTGTTCTTGTTTTTGTGGGTCAAGCCTGGGGTGGTCTGCCCTCTCCCTTCTCGGGAAGGGGATTGGGGAGGTAGGTCTGAGTCCCGGGGGGGGGGGGTGTAGCATAGCTTTGGCTGCTGGGGCTGCTTTGCTTGTGGTGGAGTGCAGTTGGCCATTTTGAGTCTTCTTCTGGTAGGAGGAGTGGAGTCGTCCATTTTAAGTCTCCTTCTTGTAGGAGGCATTTTAAGTCCCTTTTTGTAGGGATAGAGGCAGTCATTTTGAAGAGCTCTTGTGGGCAGCAATTTTGAGCGTACTTTTTTGCCTCTGATCATGTCAGGTGGTAAGCGGTCTGGCAGGTCCAAGGGTAAGAAGGCAGTGCCTAAGGCACCCAAGGCGCCTGCTAAAAGGCCCCCACCCCCGTTATCCTTGTCTGACGAGGAAGGTTGAGTCTAATATTATAAGTAGGTTGCGGGCATTGGAGCAGGTGTCAGGTATTCCCTCTCCAGTAGGGTTGGAAGGGGATAGGGCTTTTAGGAGGGGGTTTCAAGCTAATATACTAACCAGGCTGTCTATCCTTGAGGGCAGGTCTGGTGGTGTTAGCCGACAGGGATGCTGGTTCCAGTGGTGCAGATGTGGGTGCTGTGTCAGCGGCTGGAGCATCTGGAGTTGGATTGTCTTTGGCTCCCACTGGATTTGCAAGTAAGCCTGGGAACAACTGGCAGGCTGGTGTTGGGCAAGCTTGGCCATGGGGACCATGGGGTCCTGCCTTGATGGCCAGGCAGGGTTATCCTGCTGTGAGTCCAGGGGTGCCTGCTTCCTCTGGGTCGGGGTCCCTGTCGAATTGGGCTTGGCCTAGTGGGCAAGGTAGCCCTTGCGGGGCTTGCTCGGGTGTGGGGCACCAGGGTATGGCAGGTTCTCTTATGGGCGCACATTCTCCTTATGAGATGGTGCCTTTTACATCTTTGCCCTCTGGGGGTGTCGCCTTGCCATTAGGAGACCACTTGCTTCCGGCAACCAGGGAAAAATACTGAAAGAGGAGTATGTGGACATTTTTTCTCTGCTCTTTCGAGAGTTGGAGAAAAAAAGATAAGGAGGAGTTGGATGAGGAGAAGGAGAAATTTAAAAAGCAAAAGGTGGATATGACATGGGCAAATTGGCTTCCAAGGTTTTGTATTTATGCCGGGGTGATTGCCCGAGTGCAGCCTTGGCGGGCAGCTGCCCTTTCCCAATATTTGGATATAATTTATAAGGGCTACACGGCATTTAGTGGCCCTGCCTGGTTGCAGTACGATCAGGAATTTCGGATGAAGGCTGCCCTGTATCTGTCTCTTCAGTGGGACCGTATCCATCAGGAGCTGTGGCTGCAGGTCATGTCCCTGGCTAGGCCTAACTTGGGTGAGCGCTCTGATAGCTGTCACTTGGTGAGCAGGTCATCAACTACATCTTTGACTTCATCAAGCTCTCCCCACGGTTCAGCGGGGCAGGCGGTTCAACCCCGCTTGCTCTGCTGGGAATTTGGCTCTCTGGGAGTGTGTAGCAGGAAGGCTTGCCAGTTCATGCACGAATGCCCCATGTGCGGTGGGTCCCACTCCTTTGACAGCTGCCCCAGAGCTCGGGGATGTAAGAATGCAAAGAAGCCTGGTGGGGGTGGAGGATCTTACCAATCTAAAAAAGGGGCCCAGCTTGATAAGGGTGGGGCCTCTTGAGCATTGGCTGTCGAGGTACCCACGAAGGGCAGACAGTTTGTATTTGTTGGAAGGTTTTAAAGTTGGTTTTAGGATCCCTTTTCAGGGGCCTCATGTCCTGTTTATGTCTGGGAACCTTAAGTCATTTAAGGGCTTAGAACAGGTTGTTAGAGACAAAATTGCCAAGGAGTTGGCGGAGAGTAGGATCTTGGGTCCTTTTTCACAACCTCCAGTGGGTACTCTTAGGGTTTCGCCGTTGGGCGTGGTGCTGAAAAAGGTGCCTGGTGAATTTCAATTCATCATCTCTCCTTCCCCAGGGGGAAGTCTGTGAATGATGGGATTCCCGAGCACTTATGCTCAGTTAGGTATACCAGCTATGACCAGGCTGTAGCCATGGTGAGACGCTGCGGGGTGGACGCAGAGTTGGCAAAATGCGATATTAAATCTGCATTTCGCCTTTTACCAGTGCATCCCAATGATTTTGAGGTTCTGGGGTTTTCTTTTGAGAGTCAGTTTTATATGGACAGAGCATTGCCTATGGGCTGCTCTGTATCATGTTCTGCGTTCGAGTGCTTCAGCACATTCTTGGAATCGGCTGTACGGGATAAAGTGGATTTACAGGACGTCATTCATTATCTGGATGACTACCTTTTTGTGGGTCCCAAGGGGACTGGGCATCGTAGGCAGCTGCTGTCGGGCTTTATTGAGCTGGCTGCAGAGCTTGGGGTCCCTTTGTCTCCAGAGAAAACAGAGGGTCCAACCCAGAAGTTGACGTTTTTGGGAATTGAGATTGATACAGTGGCGCAGCTGTCCAGGGTACCTCTTCAGAAAATAGTTAAATTGAGGGCTAGGATTTTTGCCTTTCTTCATAAAAAGAAGTTTACCTTGTTAGAGCTGCAACAGCTAGTGGGGCACCTCAACTTTGCGTACAAAGTGGTTGCTCCTGGGACGGCTTTTCTTAGAAGGCTCTTTTTCTTAGAAGGGCTACGCTTGCCTCAGCATAGAACACGGGTTACCTGCAGCATGAAGGATGATTTGAGGGTTTGGCAGGAATTTTTGAAGTCCTTCAATGGAGTCTCTTTCTGGAGAGAGGACATGAGGCTTGAAGCTGAGCTCCAGGTCATGTCTGATGCTGCTGGGTCTTTGGGTTTTGGAGTCTATTTCCGTGGACATTGGTGAGCGGCGGGTTGGCCAGACTCATGGATGCAGGTAGGTGTGAACCAAGATCTTATGTTTCTCGAGTTCTTTCCCATTTTAGTTGAGGTTTGGCTGTGGGAGAAGGATATGGCCAATCACACAGTTCATTTTTGGTGTGATAATATGGTGGTAGTCCATGTCATTAATTCCCTTTCATCCAAATCCCAGCGGGTGATGAGGTTGGTGAGGGCCTTCACTCTGCGTTGTTTGCAGCTTAATATTTTGTTCTTAGCCAAGCATGTGCCTGGGGTGAGTAACGGGTGGCTGATGCTCTATCTCGTAAACAGATGGAGAGGTTTCGTCAGCTGGCCCCAGACGCTGACAGAGAGGTGGTACCAATGCCCCAGGAGCTATGGCTGATTGCAGAGTCGAGGCCTGCAGAGCGACAGGCCTAGCCATTGCGCCTAGCACCAGGAAGTCTTACGAACGGTCTGTGCGGCAGTTTGAAGACTTTAAGGCTGAGGTAGGGTATCGTAAGCAGTTGCTCCATTACTGTGTTTCGCTTCGAGGTAAGGGATTGGCCATGCGATCCATTAGGGGTCGTTTGTCTGCACTGGCTTTTGCCAGTAAGGCACTGGGTTATAGGGAGGAAACAGCTGATTTTCTTCTTCGAAAGATGCTGGAGGGGTGGGTCAGAGAGGCTGGACCCAGAGTAGATACGTGGAATGCTATGTGTCACGGCCCGAGTCTCTGACACGAAGCTGCGGCTGCTATCGTCCTGGCAACGAGCCAGGACCTCTCGCAGACAGCCCAGGCGAAGCACAGGGAGTGGTCGTAAAACAGTCCAGTTGATTGATAACGTAAACAGGCAGGCTGGAGGGTGAGACGGAAGCTTGGTCAGGGAAGCCGAGAGTCAGAAGCCGGGGAGCCGAGCCGAAAGTCAGAAGCCGGGAAACAGAGCCGAGAGTCAGAAGCCGGGAAGCAAAGCCGAGATCAAACGATACCTAAGCCAGTCCGATAAGCAAAGCCAGAGTCCAGAATACCAGTCTATGGGTCAGGCCGGGTCAGGAATGCACAGGTTCTTTCCGAAGCAAGGGGTGCGAGACGCAGACACATCCAAGGGTGTTCGCTTGTTGCCAGCACAGTTTGGCCTGAGGCCAGGATCCCAGATATACTGCTGGCTAATTGGCTCGTTAGAACTCCGGGCTCAGATCTCTTCTAGCCCGCATGCGCGCCTCTCTACGCCTGTTCCTGAATTCCAGGCGTCTCCTCTCGCGCAGGCGGGCCCCAGGTGTTGGTGAGTCTGGGGGAGATGAGCTAGTACCTGGTGTGGCCAGATTGGTTTCAGGTGGCCCCTGCTGCTGGCTGGCTCCTTCAGGACTTACGTCCTCTGTTGCTGAAGGCATCTGCACAGCAGGGGCGGGGTCAGAAGCAGGCACCTGCTCTGAGTCAGCAGGGGCAGGCATGACACTATCCCCCCCCTCAGGCCCCCCCTCATCCAAGCCGCCTGGCTTATCTGGGTAGGCCTCATGAAACTGCCGGAGCAGGTCAGGGGTATGCAGGTGGGCAGCCGGTTCCCAGGAGCGATCCTCGGGAGGGTAGCCTTCCCAGTCCACCAGGTACTGGAGTTGACCTCGGTGCAGCCGGGAGTCTAGGATCTGGTGGACTTCAAACTCTTCCTCATCGTCCACCAGCACCGGTGGCGGAGGCGGTGGTGGAACGTCCCTGTTTGGGTCCGGCGCTGCCGCTGGTTGGAGGAGGGAGCGGTGGAATACGGGGTGTATCCGGAGGTGGGCCGGAAGGCGTAGGCGGAATGCCACGGGGTTGACTTGCGCCTCTATGGGGAAGGGCCCGATGAACCGATCGGTTAGCTTGGAGGACCGGCCAGGAGTCCGGAGGTACCGGGTCGAGAGCCAGACAGAATCTCCGACCTTGAGGGGGGCTCCGTCCTGGCGATGTCGGTCCGCGGCCAGTTTGTAAGCGTCCTTGGCGCGCTGGAGCTGAGTGCGCAGGAGGGCGTGGAGCGCGTGGAGTTCCTCAAGTCGGTCGGTGGCTGCGGGAACGTTGGCGGAGGGGCCGAGCGGAGGGAAGAATCGGGGGTGCAGTCCATAGTTGGCGGCAAACGGCGTGGTCCGCGTAGAGCTGTGGACTGCGTTGTTATACGCGAACTCTGCCAGGGGTAGCAGAGTGGCCCAGTTGTCTTGCTGATAGCTGGTATAGCAGCGCAAGTACTGCTCCAAGGTGGCGTTGGTCCGCTCGGTCTGCCCGTCGGTCTGGGGATGGTAGGCGGAAGACAGGTGTAGTTCTGTCCCCAAACCGTGCTGGAAGGCCTGCCAAAAGCGGGATGTGAATTGTGGGCCCCGATCCGAGATGACCTGCGTGGGTAACCCGTGCAGGCGGAAGACGTGGTTTAGGTACAGCTGGGCAGTCTCCGGCCCGGATGGTACTCTGGCACAGGGGACGAAGTGGGCCATTTTGGTGAACAGGTCCACCACAACGAAAATGCAGGTGTGGCCCTGGGATCGTGGCAGGTCTACGATAAAGTCCATGGACACCACGTCCCAGGGACCGGCGGGAGTCGGCAGGGGTTGCAGGAGACCGGAGGGCTTGGCCGGTACGTTCTTGGCTCGGCGGCAGACCTCGCAAGAAGCCACGTAGCGACTAACGTCCGCTCGGACGCGAGGCCACCAGAAGTCCCGGGTCAACAGATGGGCGGTCTTGTGCTGCCCGAAGTGCCCAGCCGGGGGGGCATCGTGGGCCAGCCGGAGGATGCGGGATCGGAGAGGCCCGGGAGGGACGTACAACTGCTCCCGATGGTAGAGCAGCCCATCCCGGGTGGATAGTTCTCCGGCAGGGTCTTGCTGCGGTTCCTGCAGGTGTTTCTGCGCCCACGGGTCGGTGTCTTGGCTGGCCTGTATCTCGGCCACCAGGGCGGGTGCGGTCAGAGTGGCGGCAAAGACCGAGGGTGGCAGAATACTAGCCCTGGGGGCTTCGGTGGCACTAGAGGTGTTATAGTCCGGCCGGCGGGACAGAGCGTCGGCTCTCTGGTTCTGGGAGTGCGGGACGTAGGTGATGGTAAAGTCAAATCGTGAGAAGAACAGGGACCACCGGATCTGCCGCTGGTTCAGCCGGCGGGTGGTCTGCAAATGTTCCAGGTTACGATGGTCGGTGAAGACTTGGACCGGATGCCTGGCCCCCTCAAGGTGGTGGCGCCAGACCTCAAAGGCCACCTTGATAGCCAGGAGCTCTCTCTCCCAAATGGTGTAATTGCGTTCGGCAGCCGAGAGCTGCCGGGAGTAGTAGGCGCAGGGCTGCCATGGCTGGCTAGGCTCGTCCCGCTGGGAGAGCACGGCTCCGAGGGCCACATTGGAGGCGTCCGCTTCCACCATGAAGGGCAAGCTCGGGTCAGGGTACCGCAGAAGGGGACTGGAGGAAAAACTCTGCTTGAGCTGGCGGAAGGCCCGGTCGGCTTCGGGGGTCCACTGAAAGGGCTCCTTCGGTCGGAGGAGTCTGGTCAAGGGCTTGGTGAGGTCGGCGTAGCCTGCGATGAATTGCCTGTAATAATTGGCGAAGCCCAGGAGGCGCTGGATGTCCTTCCGACTTCGAGGGGCCTGCCATTGAAGGATGGCGTCGACCTTCCGCGGATCCATCTGGGTTCCCTGGGGGGAAATGATGTGCCCCAGGAACTCAACGGACTGGAGGTGGAAAGCACATTTCTCCAGCTTGGCATACAGGCGATTGGCTCGGAGTCGCTGTAGCACCTGGCGGACGTGGTGGATGTGCTCCTGTTCGGATGCAGAGTAGACCAAAATGTCATCTAAATAAATGATCAGGAACCGGTCTAGCAGGTCACGGAAAACGTCATTCATAAAATGTTGGAAGACGGCGGGGGCATTGGTGAGCCCAAAGGGCATGACCAGATGTTCGTATTGGCCATACCTGGTGCCAAAAGCGGTCTTCCACTCATCCCCGGCTTTGATACGAACCAAGTTGTAGGCCCCGCGAAGGTCGAGCTTGGTGTAGATCGTGGCCCCTTTGACGCGGTCGAGGAGCTCAGGGATCAGTGGGAGCGGGTAGCGGTTCCGAATGGTAATCTTATTGAGGGCCCGGTAGTCGTTGCAGAGTCGCAGGTCCCCGGTCTTCTTCTTAACGAACAGGACAGGTGAAGACAGGGGCGAGGTGGAGGGTCTAATGAACCCTCGGGCCAAGTTCTTGTCCAAGTACTCCCGGAGGGCAGCCAGTTCCGGGTCTGCCATGGGGTACAGGCGGCCCGCGGGTAGCGGAGCGCCGGGCACCAGGTCGATGGCGCAATCGTAGGGCCGATGTGGGGGAAGCTGGTCTGCTTCCTTCTCATTGAAGACGTCCGCGAACTCCTGGTAGGGAGTTGGGAGTGTGGTGGCGGCCCCCAGGAGGCTGGTGGTGCGTGGGGAACCGGGTTGGTTGACAGGCGGCACCTGAGTCGAGTCGGGTGGTAGCGGGGAACAGGGTGCGAGGGTACTCGAAAAGCTCAGTTCACGTTGCACCCAGTCCACATGGGGGTTGTGGGCTTGCAGCCAGGACAGGCCCAAGATAACAGGGAAGCGTGGCATGCGGGCCAAATCGAAGGTCTGCTTCCCTTGGCGCTGTTGGACCCACAAAACGAGTGGTAGAGTTTCGTGGCGGACCGGCCCCGAGCGCAGCAGACGACCATCCACTGCCTCGACCAGTGTAGGAGTTCCCTTTTCCCGAACGGGGACGCCATGCTCCTTGGCAAAGTGGCTGTCCATGTAGCAGCAGGCAGCCCCTGAGTCCAACATGGCATGGACGAAGATCCACCGGTCGTCGGGAAGCTGCAGGCGGATCGGGACCAGGAACGGGGTGGGTGGTGGATGGACGGAGCTAGAGGACCTCAAGGAGTGCCCCAGGCCAGGAGATCCGGCTAGACCTGGGGCTGGCCTTTTACCGAGGCAGCGGAGCTCGGGGTGCGCTTTGATTTGGCCGGGCAGGAGCTTGCAAAATGCCCGTCCCCTCCACAATACAGGCACAGGTTGTGGGTGCGCCGTCGGTTCTTCTCCTCAGGGGTCAGGCGAGGGCGGGCGCCGCCCAGCTGCATGGGTTCTACAGCCGGCGGTAAAGCTGGGGTACCTGGAACGGGAGCCGCCGGGGGGGGCCTTGTTGGAGTAGTGCCCCTCTTCTGCCTCTGGCGCCGACCTTGCAGTCGCCCATCAATGCGTAGACACAGCAGGATCAGGTCCTGGAGGGCGGCTGGGCGGTCGGTGCGTGCCAGTTCGTCCAGGACGGCATCGGAGAGGCCTTCAGTGTACTGGTCCACCAAGGCAGCTTCATTCCAGGCCAGGTCTTGAGCCAGCAGCTGGAACTCTGTGGTATACTGAGACACAGAGTTCTGGCCTTGGTGCAGAGCCCGTATCTTGCGATTAGCTGTCTCAGCACGCACAGGGTTGGCATAGGCGGCCTGGAAGTGTGCCTTGAACCGTGTGTAGTCTGCTAGCAGCGGCGAGGGCTCTAGCAGCAGAGGAGTGGCCCACTTGGCCGCTGGCCCTTTAAGCAGGCTCAGGATAAAACAGACTTTTGTTTTGTCTGTAGGGAAGTCGCCCTGCCTTATCTCCATGTATAGTTCACACTGGGCGAGGAAGGCAGGGAACTCTTCCAAGTTTCCTGCGAATTTCTCAGGAATGCTCACCGGGCAGCGAGAGCGGGGAGCAGCGGCGGCAGCCAAGGCCACGGCATTGGACGCAGTCTGCTGCTGCAGAGTAATCACCGCTTGGGTTAATTGCTGCACCTGGTCTAGGAGCCCCGGCAAGGGGTCCATGCCTCCTGCCGCTTGGTCCGTCATGAGCGTGCCTGGTGAGTTTTGGGTGCTGGCAAGCTGTCACGGCCCGAGTCTCTGACACGAAGCTGCGGCTGCTATCGTCCTGGCAACGAGCCAGGACCTCTCGCAGACAGCCCAGGCGAAGCACAGGGAGTGGTCGTAAAACAGTCCAGTTGATTGATAACGTAAACAGGCAGGCTGGAGGGTGAGACGGAAGCTTGGTCAGGGAAGCCGAGAGTCAGAAGCCGGGGAGCCGAGCCGAAAGTCAGAAGCCGGGAAACAGAGCCGAGAGTCAGAAGCCGGGAAGCAAAGCCGAGATCAAATGATACCTAAGCCAGTCCGATAAGCAAAGCCAGAGTCCAGAATACCAGTCTATGGGTCAGGCCGGGTCAGGAATGCACAGGTTCTTTCCGAAGCAAGGGGTGCGAGACGCAGACACATCCAAGGGTGTTCGCTTGTTGCCAGCACAGTTTGGCCTGAGGCCAGGATCCCAGATATACTGCTGGCTAATTGGCTCGTTAGAACTCCGGGCTCAGATCTCTTCTAGCCCGCATGCGCGCCTCTCTACGCCTGTTCCTGAATTCCAGGCGTCTCCTCTCGCGCAGGCGGGCCCCAGGTGTTGGTGAGTCTGGGGGAGATGAGCTAGTACCTGGTGTGGCCAGATTGGTTTCAGGTGGCCCCTGCTGCTGGCTGGCTCCTTCAGGACTTACGTCCTCTGTTGCTGAAGGCATCTGCACAGCAGGGGCGGGGTCAGAAGCAGGCACCTGCTCTGAGTCAGCAGGGGCAGGCATGACACTATGTTTCTCTCGATTCTGTAGGGTTTGAAGGGGATTTTGGACGTGGTGTGTGCTTCTTCTTTTGAAGCATGTTTGTTTCATTCCGCATCTTTAATAGCCTTTTTTGGGGCCCCTAGAGTCAGCGAGCTGGTGGCACAGTCCAGAAATTAAGTTTCTGGTAAGGCTCTGTTGTTAAGGGACATGGAGCTATCTGTAGGTAAGGCTGTGATTACTGTCCATCGCTCTAAGACGGATCAGTTGCAAAAAGGTACCGTACTTGAGCTGGGTAGTTGTTCAGAGCTTGGGCTGTGTCCAGTTACCAAGTTGGCTGCTTATTTGGCAGTCCGGGGGCCCAGGGATGGATTTTTGTTTTGCCATTGTGATGGCAGCCCGTTGACAAAGCATCAGTTTTGGGTAGTGACATCACGGGGTTTAGGTGAGTTGGGGTTGACTGGGGTGTGGTTTGGGACCCACTCCTTTAGAATTCGGGCAGCTTTGACAGCCGCCACTATGGGGTATCCTTCTTTCTCCATTCAGCGCTTGGGCCGTTGACATTCATCGGTCTACAAGTCTTACATTCGACCTTTCCTCAGGCCTTAGGTGATTTCTTGTTTGATGGTTATTGGTTCTGTTCTTGTTTAACTGTTTTTTCCCTTTAGATGCTGTTGTTCCTGGCCAGAGGAGCCGAGTTCTCGTCTGTGGCCATAGCCACGTGTTTTGGGCTGCTCATCAGGTGCGGAGAACTTTGGTCGGCTCTCAGCTGGGACTCAGCCAACATGTTTGTATTGAATGGCGGGGGCACTGAGGCCTTCAGTGGCCGGGCCTGTTGCCTTTGTTATTTCAAGATAGTGTAGGCCCTCTTCCTCAGGTTTTAATTGTTCACCTGGGGGGATAAAGATTTAGGGTTTTTAAAGGGCAAGGCCTTAGTTTGGCAGGCCCGTGATGATTTTCAGTGTATTAGGGAACGATGGCCTGGGACCACCATAATTTGGTCAGCCATGCTGCCCTGCCTTGCTTGGCACTGTGCTTGGGACCCTGCAGCTATTGAGAGGGCCTGGCATAAGGCTAATAAGGAGATTACGAAGGTGTTGGAAGGGGGGGGGTTGGGCCACTATTTGCCCCATCCGGACATTTCATCAAAATTTCCTGACCTCTACAGAGGGGATGGAGTACATCTCTCAGAAAAGGGTAATATGCTTTTCTTGAGAGATTTGCGGCAAGGGTTGCGGGTGGCTTTGGGCCTCCCGGTGGGCGCTAAGCCCTAAGTAGAGACTTGGCCTTAGTAGTGGCAGGTTTTTGGGGTTTAGGACACTATGCGGCTAGGGGAGGACTGTGAAGCATCCCCCTTTTGGGGAATTAGGGGTCTGGCATGATCAGCCTTGGGGTTTGGTGACCTGGGGTGTGGAATGCAGACCATCCTGGAGGCTCGACTAGAGGGTGCCTTTCCGTCAAGATGTGCATTTGGGTTTGGGTCCTCTGGTGCGTGCCTCCCTGCTGGGCCTGCCTGGCGGGAGCTGAGTCACACAGCTCCGGCTAGGGGGCTGTGTCTCTCATCCGCTAATGCGGTCGCAGTGACCCCTAGCCCTGGCCAGGCCACTGTTTGTGTTCCCTTGCCATTTATTATGATGTTTAATAAAGTGGCCCAATTTTATACCAACACATTGTGTCTGACTCTTTATTCCGACCTTGGGGGGCAATGGCTACTGTGGGAAGGGAAAAGTGTGGAAAACCTACAGTCCTTGCACTAGTGGATCACTGGATTTGATATAAATTCTACCTTGGCATCTTTTTGTTTTCAAACAATTTTATTAGTAACATATGGTAATAAATTTCAGTTTCTTACATCATTAATAATTTATTTTTTAATCTATTCCATATATTACTTTCTACCCACCGCTCCCCCCGTTACTTGACCCCCGCTGGTGTTATATACTTAAAATCTTAATATTAAAGGGACCCTTAATTACTAAGAACCAAAATTAATATCCTCCTCCCTCTTATACTTAGTCATTATCAAAAATTGTCCAGTGTCCTTTTATTTTCCACTTTTTTTCTACGTATCTTCTGAACTTTTTCCTCTCCATCTTAAATACTTCTAAATCATAGTCTCTTAAGGTTCTTGTTAACTTGTCCATTTCACTCCATATCATAACTTTTACAATCCAATCCCATTTCTCTGGTATTTTTTCTTGCTTCCACAACTGCGCATACAATGTCCTAGCAGCTGAGAGCAAGTACCAGATTAAAGTTCTATCTTCTTTTGGAATTTTTTCCATTTGTAATCCCAACAGAAAAGTCTCTGCAACTTTGTTAAATTTGTATCCCAAGATCTTAGAAATATCTTGTTGAATCATCTGCCAATACTTTTTTGCTCTTTCACAAGTCCATCACATATGGTAGAAAGAACCTTCATGTTTTTTACATTTCCAACATCTATCTGGTATCTTATTGTTCATCTTTGCCAACTTTTAGGAGTCATATACCATCTGTACATCATCTTAAAACAATTTTCTTTAATAATCTGAAATGTTGAGAGTTTCATAGAGTTCTTCCACAAATATTCCCATGTGTCCATCTGTATTTCTTTATTTACATTAATTGCCCACTTAATCATTTGAGATTTCATTACTTCATCTTCCGTAGACCATTTTAAAAGTAACTTATAGATTTTCTAAATTAATTTTTCATTATCTCCAAACAGAACTTTTTCCATTTCTGTTTGTTCTCATCTTATTCTTTCAGTTTTAACATCGCTTTCCACCAAACTTTTTATTTATTGCATTTGAAACTAATCATATTTATTATTCAACTCTTCAGCAGTTTTCAATTCTATTTTACTGCTTTGTATTTTTAGTAATTGATTATATGACATCCTTTTATCCTCTCCTGTCTCAGCTGTTATTTTAATTACTTCTGCTGGCACTATCCATAGTGGTTTTTTCTCATCGCCATATTTCTTGTACTTCATCCAAATATTGAGTAGATTATTTCTTATATAATGGTGAGGGGGAAAAAATCAAACTTTTTCTTTCCATAGTATATATAAGCGTGCCAGCCGAATTTATCTCCATGACCTTCCAACGTTAAAAGTTTTTTATTCAACAGCGTCACCCAATCTTTTATCCACACTAGACAAACTGCTTCATGATATAATCTTAAATCTGGTAGTTGAAATCCTCCTCTTTCTTTAGCATCTGTTAAAACTTTCATTTTAATCCTTGGTTTTTTCCCGGCCCATACAAATTCTGAAATCTTTCTTTGCCATTTATTAAATTGTTTACTGTCTTTCACAATCGGAATAGTTTGAAACAAATACATTACTCTCGGCAAAATGTTCATCTTAATTGCTGCTATTCTATCTAGCAATGACAAATTAAGCTTGTTCCATTTTATCATATCTTCATCCATTTTACGCCATAACTTTTCATAATTGTTTTTAAACAGATCAATATTCTTCATTGTTATTTCCAAGCCCAAATATTTTACATTAGGGGTAACTTCACATCCCGTTAATCTCTGCAATTCCTTTTGTTTACTTACTTGCATATTTTTACACAAAATTTTTGACTTTTCTTTATTGACATAAAGTCCTGCCAATTCTTCAAAATCTTGTATTTTGGCTAACAACAAAGGTGTTACTTGCATAGGATTTTCATTTATAAATATTATATCATCTGCAAATGCTCTATATTTATAGGAAAATCCTTTAATTCTCGTTCCTTCAATTTCTTTATCATCTTGTATTTGCAGCAATAAGATTTCAAGAGTCATTATAAACAACAATAGTGAAAGCGGACAACCTTGCCTTGTACCTTTGCTGATTGTCATTTCTTCTGTAAGATCTGCATTTATACATAACCTTGCACATTGTTCAGTATAAATTGCTTTTATCATTCTTATAAAGTTTTCCCCCAACTTTATTTTCTCCATTACTGCAAACATAAAGTCCCAATTCAAATTATCAAAAGCTTTCTCTGCGTCTGCAAAGAATAATGCAACTTCCTTCTCTGGATGTCTTTCATAGTATTCTACAATATTTACAACAGTTCTAATATTGTCTTTTATTTGCCTTTTAGGGAGAAAACCCGCTTGGTCTTCCTTTATAAAGTTTATTAGATATTGTTTAAGCCGTTCTGCTAAGATTCTTGTGTATATCTTATAATCATTGTTTAATAATGAGATTGGTCTATAGTTCTTTACATTACTGACATCTCTATCTACTTTTGAAATCAATGAAATTACTGTTTCCTTTCATGTATTTGGTATTTTCCCATTTATTCTTATCACATTCATTAATTTTTGAAGTTTCGGTATTAATTCTTATTTAAATGTTTTAAATTTTTTTGCCGTAAATCCATCTGGTCCAGGCGCCTTTCCAATTTTCATTGCATTAATCGCTACTTCAATTTTTATTTTTTTCAATTGGATCATTCAAAACTTTTTCCATATAATCAGTTAAGGGTGCTATTTTAATCTTCTGCAAATACGCTTCCATCTTTTCCTTCTTTACTTTAACACCTTTAAATAATTTAGCATAATATTTAAAAAATTATCTCTTTATTCCTTCTTGATCTACCATCTCTCTTCTATCAGCCACAATTTTATTAATAATTTTACTTTCTCTCTTTTTCTTCAATTGCCAGGCCAAATATTTTCCAGATTTATTCGCTCCCTCAAAAGATTTCTGTTTTAATTTCTTCAAATTCCATTCCAATTCTTTATTTAACAGATGTCTCGTTTGTGCTTGCAATATTGTAATCTCTTTATAATTTTCTTTTTCCCTGGCCTTTTCCTTAATTCACCTTCTTTTTCTAAATTTCATTTTGAATGTCCAACATCTGTTTATCTTTTGCTCTCTTGTCTTTATTATTCAATGTTATTAGTAATCCTCTCATTACTGCCTTGTAGGCATCCCATACCATCTGAAATTCTATATCTTCTCTGTCATTTACTTCGAAGTACGCTTTGGTTTCATTTTCTAGAGATTATTTATTTATTCTGTAGTAAATCATTTAATCTCCACCTTCTTGACTTTTTTGACAGTTTTGTAATCCACATTATTGGGTTATGATCAGCTCCTATTTTAGGTAATATCTCTATTTTCTTTGTTATAAATCCAAAATCTTTAGTACCCCACAACATGTCAATTCTAGAGAAAGAGCTATGTCTAGCTGAAAAGAAGGTATAGTCCCATACTTCAGGATTAAACTTCCTCCATATATCTTCCAAACTCTCTTGTTTAACCAATTCGAAAAAAGACTTTGGCAATTTCCCTTCTATATCATTTTTTTTCTTCCCAGATCTATCTATCGTGTTCTGAATTGTTCCGTTAAAGTCCCCCATCAATAAAATTTGCTCATAGGTCACTTTATCAAGATGTTGTGTAATATTTTTAAAGAAAATGTCTTTAGCACCATTTGGAGCATAAAGTCCCAACAACAACGTTTTTTGGCATTCAAAGTAATTTCTACCGCTATATACCTTCCATCTTTATCTTTAAATACCAATTTTGGGTCTAATTCTTGTTTAATATAAAAGACTACTCCTCTCTTCTTCTGTTCAGCCAATGTAAAAAATTCTGATCCCAATTGTTTATTCCACAGAAATTTATAATCCTTTTGTCTAATATGAACTTCTTGTAAACATACTATATTACAATTTTGTATTTTTTTATCCAATGAAACGTTGCCTTTCTTTTTTGTGGTGAATTTAGTCCATTTACATTCCAAGATATCAATTTGTAATCCATTATGGTGCAAATTCTTTATTTTTTTCATAAAATCTACGTAGTTCCTGTGTATTTGTGATTGTAATCCTTTTTCCTTGAAGTTCAAAGCTCAAACCTTCAGGTATTATCCATCTGTACCTCATTCTATTGTCACGTAATTTTTCCGTCAATTTTTTATATGCCTTTCTATCAGTTAACACTTGTCTTGGCAGTTCTTTCATAATTCTTACTCTACTGCCTCCCACTATCAATGACTATTCAATGTTTTTATTCATGATCTTTCCCACCATTTCTTTTGTCATAAATCTTATGACCACATCTCTTGGCAGATTGTTCTTTTTTGCATAGAGTACATATTTTTGCATAGAGTCATACATATTTCTATTCCCTTCAGGATCTTCCTCCAAAAATTCTGCAATTATTTTTATACTTTCAGGTCTGATTCTTCATCTTCAGGTACACCTCTCAGACGGATCTTTCCATTAGTTTGCACTCATGAATTGTCACTTTTTCTTGTAATTTTAACAAGGTGGAGTCATGTGTTTTCACTCTCTCTTCCACTTCTTGTACTTTCTTTGTTATTACCATAGTGTCATTTCTGAGATTCTCTATTTCTTTTTTTAATTCTTTTTTTGAGTCCTCAGTATCCTTTCATATTTCTTTTTTAGAGGCAGTTATCATTTCTTTTACCCCCTTCATTATCATAGCTTCCATTGCATCTAATTGGGCTTGCATTTTCTCTGTTGAAGGAAGCAGACCTAGCACAAGTTTGTTTTGGGTCTGACATGTAAAAAAAGATCAAAAATTTTGATCTCACCAAATTAAATTTGAACCATCAGATTTGATAAAGTGAAGCTTGCCTTTTCCAATGCACCCAATTTTGCTGTCCTCTGAGCCTCCCAGGCTCCGATATTAATGTTTAAAGCTTTTATTTCTCCCAAAATGGCGGTCGCAACTTTTGCTTCACTTTAAAAATTTTCCTTCTTTTCCCTTAATCCAATTCAAATTTTCTTCACCACTTTTTTCCCTTTTACCAGTTCAAGTCTTCTTATCTACTAACCAACTGTAGTGATTTCTTAATTGCCAAATCTGTTAACTCCACCAATTTTTAATGTCCCAGTCACTTTGAAAACAATGTTAAAACTTAGTCATCCCAACAACAATGGCCACCAATGTTTCTCTCTGATATTATAATCCTAGAGTAGGCTGTTTACTTCGTTGACTTCCTTCTTCTTCCTCCAATACTTCCTGCTTTTCTTGCCTTCAAATCTCGTTTCACTGGTAGAGAAATCTCATAATATCTGACGTATTTCCTGTGTTGACTGTAAACGCTGCAGTTCTGTAACGATGGAGCTGCCTCCTCAACCACAGATAGACTAAACAATAAATTCCTTTCTTCTTTTAACACTGTCTTTTAAGTTTACAAAGTTCAAATTTAGCCCCTTATCTTCTTCTCCTTTCAGGCTTTCAGTATTTCCCACCTTTTACTTTTGTTTTGTTTAACTTTAATTAGTCCCGGAATGAAGAGATAGCAATCAGTACCTTTTCCCCATAATTTAACCAAATCAACACCAGTCCTTTGTAGATTAGATGTTTAAAATTGTAAAAGAAGGTTTGGATCCTGTCGAGCTTATGCCAAATTGATGACTCTGGAAACTTCTGCAGACGATGAATATGCAACTTATCTCTGGAGATCCCTCAAAGGAGCCCCCCCCCCACTCCCTTTCAGCCAAGGTAAGTCTCCTCAAAGTATCTATGCATATCTTGGACAATTCTCTAGCTGAGAGAAGGCATTAATTTGCCTTTTACTACCCTGAACAGAAGTGCCAGCCTGCCCCCATTAGGGAAAGCAACTCAGCTTTCCATTTTCCAACCCCGGAAGTCTGCATCTTTTTAAACTGAAGCTTTTGAAACAGCATTTAAAACACACAAAGAATAATCAAAACTGGTCAAAGTCTTGTTTTCCTTTGCAATTATGTATTAAGGCCTCCTATATACCATTACAGTTCTTAAGTCTTGCTTTGTCTCTTGACATTACCAAGTATATAGTGGTTTTTAACAGTAGCCAAGATCCATCAAGGAATACCATCCAGTGTGCCAGAACTGACAGGCATGGATTTAAAGTTAGAAGTTGTAAGCTTTCAAAAAATCTCAAAACTTATAAATTAAATGACTGTAATTATAACTACAGTTGTTGGCATATTATCTCTATTTTGTTGATGCCCCATCTATCTGAGTTCTGAGACCAGCTTTTCTCTATTTTTGTTTGCTTGCACCTAACCAATTAAACAATTCTGCAGCTGTCTCAGAAACAAAAGCTAGAGAGAGCCAGGATTAGCAGGGCCACATCTAATTCTACCATGCTACCTAAAATGGAATAGATATCTAACAAAATTACTAATAAAAGAGCCTTATCTTGCACAGTTACATTCAAATCAGTAACCTGGGACCTTCAGTAATTTGTTAGTGTGCCTTTTACCTACTATCAGAATGTGTTATGAAGAAGAAGAATTGCAGATTTATACCCCATCCTTCTCTCTGAATCAGAGATTCAGAGCAGCTTAAAATCTCCTATATTCCCCCCCCCCACAACAGACACCCTGTGAGGTGGGTGTGGTCGAGAGGGTTCTCACAGCAGTTCTCAAGGACAACCTCTGCCAGAGCTATGGCTAACCCAAGGCCATTCCAGCAGGTGCAAGTGGAGGAGTGGAGAATCAAACCTGGTTCTCCCACATAAGAGTCCACGCACTTAACCACTACACCACAACACCAAACTGGCTGTATATGATTAGTATTTCCATCATCTAAAAACAATACCCTACCCCTTATTTGGTTTACCTCCCACCTTTAGATTAGCAGTTCCAATGGTTACAGTTTTAACTGCTTGACAGCCTTCTGAGATCTTACTGAATCTACTTTCACTGGGAACTCTCCTCTCTTATCTAATTTCATCATATCTTCAGGATACTGAACCAATCCCTTGTCCCTTCAGGAATCAGTTTCCAAGGATGAAATTAAATGAATATTTTGTTTTGGTCTCTATCACTTGTCCTACAGCCAAAGACAGAATCCTTCCCATTTTGTAATCTTGGTTCCAGTTGCAGAGCTTTCATTGACATGTGATTAGTGTCAGTGTGCTTCTTTCTCTTTTCAATTTACTTGTTGCCAAGATTAAGAACTATTACCTTTTTCATTTTTTTTTTGGGGGGGGGGTCTGTCCTCTTGCTTTTCCATGTAAATGGTAACTTTCTTAGAACCTGGATGTTTGACATATAGTTTGATCTTTAGTGGGTACTTAGGTGAGTAGCAAGTACTGGGTACATGACATTATTTAACTGCTTAGGACATGTGAATTCCACTGCCAATGTATAAACTTGATTTTCACTTTATCAAGGTCCAACTGTTCCATCCAAGCTAGTAGTGGTACTTAGTTGTAAATTTTTACTGGCTTGTGGGTCTTTTTAATAGAATTTGTTATTTCTTTGCTCTGGCCAGTATTAAAACCCACAGCAGCAGAAATGAGAGTTGGGGAGAAGTTTGCTTCTTTGCATGAAGCTATTTTCATGTGGGGAAAGGAACTATATTCACACAAGTACATGTCTAGGGTGCATGCATATCCAGACTATGCATGATTACCCAGAAGTTTATGGTCGAGGACCTGCCTACCTGAGGGACTGTCTTTCCCCATACGAGCCCCAGAGAGCACTGAGGTCAGCAGGGAAGAACAAGCTGACTATCCCTGGGCCAAAGGAGGCGAAATTGCAGAACACCCGCACACGGGCCTTCTCCATTGCAGCTCCATGCCTATGGAACCAGCTCCTGGAAGAGGTCCGGGCCCTGCAGAGTCTTGACCAATTTCGCAGGGCCTGCAAGACCATCCTTTTTAGGTTGGCCTTTGCGGACCGCTGATTAAGGATCGCTGAACTGATGGATCCGCCTAAGCGACTTCTGCCTCAGTGATCTTCGCCATTATGCTGACAGAATAGCACCAGGAATACCACTGTCACTGTTAAATTATGTTAAATGTGAATTAGAATGGTTTTAAGATAATGTTGGTTTTAAAAGTTTTTGCATAACTATTGTATGAATATGTTGTTAGCCGCCCTGAGCCTGCCTAGGCGGGGAATAAATAAAATTTTATTATTATTTTATTATTATTATAAGAATTTATCTTCTATTATTTCTCGTTTTATTTATTCATCCAAACATATATTCCTGGTGATTTATTGAAACATATATTCATTGTAAGTCTAAGGTTGTCCAATCACTTTTGGTAAAAAAAATTAAATAATCTGTACAGTCATCGGCAATTAATGATTTCCTTGGTTATACCACTGTCATTATTTATATGAATTTCTGCAGGGCTAGAGTTTATTTATTTATTTGTTAAATCCTTTCCAAATGAAGAAGCCTTGTATGGCAGATGTGTTTTCACCCAGTCTTGGCTTCAATATGGTCTTTTGGAACATTGCCTGTCTCATTAGTAAATTGGATGGTACTGACTATAGAAAACAGTTTTTTATTTAAGATTTGATTTTTTGGGGGGGACGGTGGTGTCTTATAGAATATATTCTATCTTAATTATTTTAAGCTGCCTTGAGTGCTGTGTGGCAGAAAAGTGGGTTGGCAGAGGAATTTTAAAAATAAATATAGGTTCATTTCAGCCAACATTAAGCCATATAACAGTCCACTGATTTTAAGCAGTGGAGTTAAGTGCATGCTTTTAAATTTCCTCAGATGTGCATATCCTCAACTGAATTGTACTCTAAGTAAATAAATGGAGGGTGTGATCCAGCCAAAGTTAAGCATTTTAAACAATATTCATTTTGAGACATAATGGAAGCAGCAAGTATTTTTCTCCCTCTAACGAAAATGTATGTTATTTAAATGTGCCATCAATAGTTATCCCCTTCACTTTGATTTCTCATGCATGCTAGCTGGCAACGTATTGTCACAGGTCTAACGGTATACAGTTCCTGCATAACAGTACTATATCATGTAATGATATCATGATCCAGTTTTAATTTCAGGCTTACCATAGTCTTTGATTTTATTATAAGATTTTTTTTTAAAAAAATGATCCTGCCTATTCTGTGTTCTGCATTGCACTAATAATTCAAGCCAGCTCTGTTCTATCCAAATGATTATTATTGTTTTGGAACCAAAGCCAAGGAATGCTCAAGGAAACCAATTATTTTTTGTCGCTTTTCATAAGCCAGATGAAAAACATGCATGGATGGCAGTGCTAGTCCCACTTTTACATGCATTTGAGGAGCACAATAGGAAAGTGACCACGCAGACATTAAACAAATTGAATCACATGATTACAAATACCCTATAAAGCTTAATATTACATGTCCTCTTTAATCATCAGGTCTCCATTAAAAATGTCCTGTGAGAAATGAACAAAGCCAACACAAAACCTATTTAAAGAGGGTATGCCCAGTACTAAATGCCACATTTTACTAGTTGACACACATTTATCACTTCATTTCACAGTGTAGTAAACAATTCATAAGTCATTGGCTAATTTGATTGACAGGAGCCTTGGGCATTCCTTAGAAAAACATGTACTGTAAAACTGTAAGTCAGACTTCCGGCATAATTTATTTCAACAATTTAAAACAACAACAACAAAAGAAAAACCCTGTTCAACTTAACAAGAGGGAATGGGTGGGAAGAAAAAAACCCCAAGACCAATAAATTATCAAAATTTCTCATTTGAGTAAGTAACAGTTTTAATAGTTTTCCCTAAGCACTGAGAGCACTCAATTGAACATCTGCTTTCCAGCTGTGCCTATTGATATATGGTTGGAGCTTTATTCTCTTATATTCTAAGTGTGTCTATAAGTTGTTTTAAAAGAGCCACACTACTTGCCTTTCTGACAATACCTTGATTGTGAAAGATATAAAAATGTCAAAAATTCTGTAGGCTATTTTATGCCCAGGATATTATTTTTCAATTGAATCCAAAGACAGATGTCTGTGAACAATTAAACTATTCTCCAATCACACCTTGTTCCAGCTGGGTCCATAGAATTAAAAAGAAATAAGTCATCATGATTCACTTATTGTCGACAATCCTAGCATTTCCTTCACTGATGATAGATTCTTATTAATTCTATTGATAGAAAATTTATATTGTCTGCTGCTTGAACTACAGTTCATTCTTTGATATTAAGTTTGATTTTTTCCCTCATCTTATAATTCATATACTTAACACAACTGGCTTCAAAAAATCCCATTAGACAGAGATTATGTTATCAAAAGCCTGCTAAATCCCATGTCAAGTCTCTGAGAATTTAGCAGTAAAGTACAACACAGAAACAATCTGTAATGGATAGAAGGACTTGCTAATCGAAATGAATGTAACCCAATATTCAATTTAATGGAGGCAGCATGGAAGATGTATTCCTTTCCCCCTATCTAATAAGATGTTACCTTTTCCACTTCCCCTCTATCATTAGTTTCATCCCAGCAAACAAATAGCTCTAAGTAACAAGTTTAACAAGGAACCATATTACATGGACTTATGAACTGGGATACTGTCAGTCTTTTAGAGAGTCTCAGGAGTTCTTATAATCACAAGGGAAACATTTCACTTCCATCCTCTGTCCAAAAAGATGGTTAATAGAGCATTGTGTCATATTCCTGCACTTTGTGGATAAACCTATACCCCTATAGTTCTGTTCTCTCAAGGAAATATAAATTTCCTTTTTCCCTCAACACTGTTTAGAACAAGAGTTTTATGTTTCACAAAGCTAATATAAAAATGAAAAAGAAATCTACGATTGATTTGTTTAATTTCATTAAATGACACTAAAGGAGCGTGGGTTGCTTTTTTTATCAGTGTTAGCAATTAAGAGGATATATTAAAGCCCATAATAGATCTGATTAGTTTTATAGAATATAGGAACAGATATTAGTTCTTTGAATAAGGAAATTAAAGTCTAGCAAGTAGCGATTTCCTTTTCAAAATGAAGATTCCCAAAATGTAAAAGAATATGATTATCTCAAAGATAGAGCAGGAATACAGAAATTCTTTTCAACTGAAAATAAGAATTCTTTGTCCTAATTATTTTCCAATGAGCAAACATTCATGGGGTACTAATAATACAAATATTTAATAATGGACAATAGAACAGCACTTTCAAACATTCAAAAAGATCTGTGTAATTTACTGTAGTATCTCCAATGAGAATATAAATGCAGTGAATATTGCAGATGTGGGGAGGGGAATAGGGTATGCATGAAGCTGACTGAAAGTTGCTTGCCTAATACCACCTAGAGAGTATGCCAGAGATGAAGCACAGACTGAGAACATATGAGGCTACCATGAATGTGAGAAGTGGTCTGGTTACAGCACAATCCCAAGAACTGCTGCAGAAGAGGCAGCCCGCTGCCAGCACCTCAGCAACATCACTGCTCTATTTCCTAAAGGGAACTTTCATATGCCAAGAGCCAGGCAAGCCCTCAGCACTGAGGCTGCAGGCGCCACCCATGACCATGCTGGTATCCCAAGCAACAGTACTGTCACACTCAGAGGACATCATAGGTGCATGATGGCACAACCATGATGGATAGAATAAACAACCAGCCACAGGGTGGCAGGTGGCCCGAGGGATATGTGAACAGGGGGGCAGGGAGCAGCAGGCCCAACCATCACTGGGCCATGCCTATGGCACTCATCCTCAACCCTTTAAAGGCACAGGAACCAGCAACACAGAATGGAGGCAGCAGTACAAAAAAGGAAGAAGTGGGGCTCATCACCCCACACAAGAGAACAATTCCAACCAGGTCCATTCATAAGTAAGGGCCATGTGAATCAGTGCAGGCAACACCCAGGAAAGTGACACATGGGAAGAGAAAGGAACACAGGGCAGGCCACATCAGATGATGGAGCTGCCAGCTTTGAGCTCAAAAATGCAAGAGAACCCTCTAATTTATTTATTTATTTATTTAATTTCTGTCCTGCCCTTCCTGCTGGAGCAGGCTCAACAAAACATGGTTAATACAGTAAACTGTCTAAAATTCCAAAATACATCAGTTAAAACCACAGTAACAATTGTCATAGTAACTGTCACAGTAACAAATACCAGAAGATGGCATTCTGAAAATCATGTTATCATGGGCCTGTTTCAGATTTTAATAAATATGGTCTGATCTGTGGGTTTTCAAGTTGTCCGCACCAAAGAAACAAGCAGTTTATGATGGTTTGAGCAGGCAGTTTGACCAGGAGGGGGCAATCATATTGGATGTCTACTGCCTCAACTAAAACCCTGGTGAAATAGCTCTGTTTTTCAGGGCCCTGATCTCTACAGGAAGCTCATTTCACCAGGTCAAAAATAACCTGGCCTTAGTTGAGGCTCAATACACACTTTTTGGGCTGGGGATTACCAATAGATGTTGATTAGCTGAACATAAGGCTCTTTGGGATACATATGGGGAAAGGTGGTTCTACAGGTATGTTGGTGCCTAGCCGCTCAGGGCATTAAAAGTTAGAACCACCCTGCAGCACCCTGCAGGTCCCTGTGATACTTGCCTGGATTAGTTCTGACTGGACAGGATGTCCATCAAAGCTCTACGTGAGGAACTTGGCACAGTACTGCAGGGCCAGGCACCCATCCCCAGGTCCATCATTGTCCTGTAGAAGGTACTGCTGTCTTTCTGGATTTTCACCACTGGTTCATCCCAAGTGATTGTGGCTAAGATGATGGAGGTGTCTCAGTCTTTGGTGAGCCTCTGGCTCCATAGCTTCATGGGTGCCATGTTGCTCCACTTACAGGAGCATGAAGAAGAATAATAATATTGGATTTATATCCCGCCCTATACTCTGAATCTCAGAGTGGTCACAATCTCCTTTACCTTCCCCCCCTCACAACAGACACCCCATGCGGTGGGTGGGGCTGAGAGAGCTCTTACAGCAGCTGCCCTTTCAAGGATAACTCCTACAAGAGCTATGGCTGACCCAAGGCCACTATAGCAGGTGCAAGTGCAGGAGTGGGGAATCAATCCCGTTTCTCCCAGATAAGAGTCTGCACATTTAACCACTACAGCAAACTGGCTCCCAGTATGTATGCTTCCTCAGTATGGCTCTCAGTATGTATGCTCAGTATGTATGGCTTTCAGTATGTATGCTTCCCCATGGAGGAGACAGAGCTGGCCCACCATCTGTGGAGGATTCGGTTCCTGAACATTGTCAGGGCCATAGAATTGCACCAACATTGCAGTCACCTATCACTAAAATCTGCATCCATTCCTGAAGACTGGAAGGTAGCCTATGTAGCATCCATCTTCAAAAAAGTTTTCAGAGGAGATCTGGAAAATTACAGACTGGTCAGTCTAACATCAGTATTGGGTAAATTGATGGAATCTGTTATTAAAGATAGAACTGTTAGGCACATTGATGGAAAAAAAGCTATTGAGGGAGAATCATAATGGATTCTGTAAGGGAAGATCTTCTCTCACTGAAGAAGCTTAATAACAAAATGCATAGGGATCTATAAAGCTCTAATAAATATTTTCACCTTGCACCTACTTTTTTTCTTATTTTCCTGCTGGTCTTGTTATTGCTATGGATCCTTGCAGACACCAGCTGCTGGAGGACATGTGGAGTCATCATGAGTGATGCCCCACCTGGGGACACAGCAGGACCAACAGTGGTGCAGCTGTAGGGATGTGCAGCAAGCGATTGACTCATATCCACCTGCACAGTCCTAGGGTGCCTGGGCTCCATGGTTGTGGCTCAATATCATGGGCGATGATGACCAGGCAGGACCCCTGATCAAATTGGCAGCCGAGCCTGCAGCTGGTCCCTCTGGCGCTTCCAAGGTTGACAGCTTGCCGCTGCCTGAGCCATCATCCCCTGCACCTGACCCAGCAGCAGAGGAGGAGGAAGCACAACTGGGAGCCTGCCCCCCCCATGGGTAGCTTGGTTGAGGGCGTGACTCTGCTGAGACTTAGCGGCCTGGCAGAGGGACACACACCTACAAGGAAGGAGGTCACTGATTCCTGAGTTTTAGCAGCAGCTGTCTGCTTGCTAATTGGAGCATCATCTGAGGCCCATTTAGCCCCCTGCTAAGGGCTGGGCTCTCTGTGGAAGCAACAAATTGCTTTCATGATGACTCGCATCAACACCAGCTCTTGTGCTCTTGCTTGCTCTCTTCTGCTTCCTGACTCCCAGCTTTAGACAACCTCACTCTCTGCCTGGCTACCTGACTCGGGTTCAGTTTGAACTTTTTAACTTGACCTCAGACTGGACTTGGACTTCGCTCATGCCTTTACCTAACCCGTGACACTCAAGGCAGTCCTGGGAGTTTTGGGGAAGGCCACTATGGCTATAGGGTCATCTGCTGGACTGCATGTTCTTTCACATGGTAAGTGGTCTCTGCCACCTGGGGTGGGCCTACTTTTGTAGACAGTCCAGCTCATCTGGAAGCTGGCAGCCCGGGTGGCAGGTGAGTCCCTGGGGAAGGAAGAACACTGTTCAGAGTGGGTAGGGCACTGATGTTGCCTCCTAGCACTGGTTTTCATTTACTATGAAAATGTAAGTTTCCAAGGCTAGTAGCCTCTGCTAGGCCTAGCCACCATGAATCTGCCTAATCTAATCCCATTTTAAAGACATCTGTATTCATAGCCTTCACTATGTCTACTGTCGGTCAATTCCACAACTTAAATACAGTTTGATGGTGATGAGTTTTTATGTTCACGCTGTAATACTGAAGTTGATGGGAGACTATAACCCTAAAGTCCAGTGCTTGACCCTTCACTTATGTGTTTGCCTAAATAAGAACTTAGTGATCTTCCAGTATGTACCACATGCATTATAACAGATTGGTTCAATGCTCAACATTATTTTACCTCTTATTCCTTGAAAGATAGAGCATAGAATTACTGAATATTCCTCAGCAAACCCTAAGTGTGAGTTGTCTAAGCAAATATAGTCTAGATCAAATGCTAAAATTAACTTTAAAATATCAGTAATAACTAAGATCTATCCTATTGGGTTTTTTATATTTGGTGTTGTGACTAGGGTATTTTGATATTTGTTGTTGGTAAAACTGATGTGTGTCTGGAATAAGTTGGGCTTGAATTCTCTTGATTTATGAGAGAGCACTTAGAACATAAGAACATAAGAGAAGCCATGTTGGATCAGGCCAACGGCCCATCAAGTCCAACACTCTGTGTCACACAGTGGCAAAAATTTTTTTATATACACACATACACTGTGGCTAATAGCCACTGATGGACCTGTGCTCCATATTTTTATCTAAACCCCTCTTGAAGGTGGCTATACTTGGGGCCGCCACCACCTCCTGTGGCAGTGAATTCCACATGTTAATCACCCTTTGGGTGAAGAAGTACTTCCTTTTATCCGTTTTAACCTTTCTGCTCAGCAATTTCATCGAATGCCCACGAGTTCTTGTATTGTGAGAAAGGGAGAAAAGTACTTCTTTCTCTACTTTCTCCATCCCATGCATTATCTTGTAAACCTCTATCATGTCACCCCGCAGTCAACGTTTCTCCAAGCTAAAGAGTCCCAAGCGTTTCAACCTTTCTTCATAGGGAAAGTGCTCCAGCCCTTTAATCATTCTAGTTGCCCTTCTCTGCACTATCTCCAATACTATAATATCCTTTTTGAGGTGCGGCGACCAGAACTGCACACAGTACTCCAAATGAGACCGCACCATCGATTTATACAGGGGCATTATGATACTGGCTGATTTGTTTTCAATTCCCTTCCTAATAATTCCCAGCATGGCGTTGGCCTTTTTTATTGCAGACGCACACTGTCTTGACATTTTCAGTGAGTTATCTACCACAACCCCAAGATCTCTCTCTTGGTCAGTCTCTGCCAGTTCACACCCCATCAACTTGTATTTGTAGCTGGGATTCTTGGCTCCAATGTGCATTACTTTGCACTTGGCCACATTGAACCGCATCTGCCATGTTGACGCCCACTCACCCAACCTCAACAGATCCCTTTGGAGTTCCTCACAATCCTCTCTGGTTCTCACCACCCTGAACAATTTAGTGTCATCTGCAAACTTGGCCACTTCACTGCTCACTCCCAACTCTAAATCATTTATGAACAAGTTAAAGAGCATGGGACCCAGTACCGAGCCCTGCGGCACCCCACTGCTTACCGTCCTCCACTGCGAAGACTGCCCATTTATACTGACTCTCTGCTTCCTATCCTAAGCCAGTTTTTGATCCACAAGAGGACCTGTCCTTTTACTCCATGACTCTCAAGTTTTCTAAGGAGCCTTTGATGAGGAACTTTATCAAAAGCTTTCTGGAAGTCAAGGTAAACAACATCTATTGGGTCGCCTTTGTCCACATGTTTGTTTACCCCCTCAAAGAAATGTAACAGGTTAGTGAGGCAAGATCTTCCCTTGCAGAACCCATGCTGAGTCTTCCTCAATAACCCGTGTTCATCAATGTGCCTACTCATTCTGTCCTTGATAATGGTTTCTACCAACTTTCCCGGTATTGAAGTCAGACTGACTGGCCTGTAATTTCCCGGAGCTCCTCTGGAACCCTTTTTAAAGATGGGGGTGACATTTGCTACCTTCCAGTCCTCAGGAACGGAGGCAGATTTCAATGAAAGATTACAGATTTTTGTTAGAAGATCCACAAGTTCAACTTTGAGTTCTTTCAGAACTCTCGGATGTATGCCATCCGGACCCGGTGACTTATTAGTTTTTAATTTGTCTATCAGTTGTAAGACCTCCTCTTTTGTCACCTCAATCTGACTCAGGTCTTTCAACACCCCTTCCAAAATTAGTGGTTCTGGGGTGAGCAAAAAGTTCTCGTCTTCCACAGTGAAGACGGAGGCAAAAAATTCATTTAGCTTCTCAGCCATTTCCCTATCCTCCTTCAGTAATCCTTTTACCCCATGGTCATCCAAGGGCCCCACTGCCTCCCTGGCTGGTTTCCTACTTCTAATGTACCACTTCTTACTGGTACATTCTGTGTACCAATTTAGGAGCTTCAGGCAGGCATGGAGTTTTTGATGTCTGCTCCACAGCAGCCCCTGAATATTCACTGTCTCTTTCAGGGACTTTGTAAAAATTCTTCATTTCAGTGGATGTTTGATGATGTATAATGCTGGGACTGATGGAAACTTGAAAACATGTAATTGATTGACCATTTTATTTGAATTTTAATATACCTACATATTTTGGTCCTTGAAAACAGATGAAGATAAACAATAATGCTAATGCATGCATAACTAGATGAATAAATCAGTGAAAGAACCAGCAGATAGTTTCCCCTGGATTGTTAGGTGACAACATGTTTGGAACAGACTAAATCAGTTGTTCTGTGTTAAGTTCTCAAATTGCCTTTCAAGGAAACATGATTAATATTGATTGCAGGCATTGATAAAATGAACTTATTAAGCAAGAAGTAATCACAGAAGTGAGAAACACATATACTGCTACATTTTTTAACATTTGAAGCCAGGCTAGTGATGTCTAATTAGCATTCAAAGGGATCTTCAGATAAAAAAGGAAGGGCTGCTTCTTGGGTGAGGGAGAAAGTAATTATTAACAGATGATAAAACAGTCACACTCATCTAAGAATATTAGCATCATATCTTTGCAGGATGTAGAGAAACCACAGTGTGGGAAATTGTGTATGAAATGAATATTTGAAATGTTGGAGAATCTGCTTCTCAGCCCTAAAGAAGCTGGGCATTCCTTTGGGATCTTTTTGCCCTGTTACCTACTGTACTGGAACAGGGATAGAAATGAATTCATCTCCAAGAATATGTACTTGCACAGATGTTTTTCCCAAGACCATACAACCTATGCTCCCCCCCCCCCAGTCAAAATGACTATGATACTAAAGGGCTGCTGAATGTGGAACAGGTTTTACAAAAGAATGGTCAAAGATAACAGGAATTAATGATAACAGGGAAAATGGGCCTAAAATATCTTGGAATAACTAGAATAGTATAATAATTGTGTCATCTTCATATTTTTTTTAATATTATATGACAGTACAGGTTATGGATCTGTAAGGGCACCCAGGGTCTTTAGAGAATCCCATTTTCCTCTCTCCTGCAGGCTCTAGTTTTTTCCTACTTGCCCAGTCTTCTTCTTGCTCTCTGTTTTAATTCTCCATCCTCCCCCTACATGCTTGCTGTTTTATTCCATCCCAACCTCCCCCCTCAACAGCCCACTTAGATCTTTCAAGCATTTTTAAAAGGGTGCTGTCATATGGACCTCAATTGGATCAAGGGCTAATAATGCCATGTGGCTGTGGTGGTTTCAACTAGCAAAACTATGTGTGGGTCAAAGGATTAAGCCCTTTCATCACCTGTGCCACATCACAGATCTTTTAGAGTCCCTCACTGCAGCTGTTAGCCTTTGAAAAATAATGGGATGGTCTAGTTTCTGTTTTGACCCTGAAACTGAAGCCTGTTCCATTTTGTTCTCTGTTTGTTGGATAGCAATGGCCTCAACATGAGTTCTGAGATTTTTTGCACCATTGATACAATCCATCACATCTTAGTAAAATAGTCACAGTGGTTTATTTAGCATCTCAATGTGGCTAGGTGATTCTTTCCTTAGTGGTTTCTCTCTCACACACACAGTTGCAACATAAAGCCTTATCTGAGTTGTTCCTGTAGTTGGTGAGTGCCTTCAATAAAGTGTTCCTCTGACTCTCAAATGATCTGCCTTGCAAAGATTCCTACAACTACAAATCTTCAAAAATGAGGGAGTGCAGTGGCATAGCATTTATCGGTTGTGTGGTGACCTGTTCACATTGTTCAATCAGTTCAAGCACGGAGGCAGCCAGTATTGGCTCCCATGGAAGCTAAAACCATCCATCACCCTTTATCTGCATGCATGTGCTTTGGACCAATGTATTTGCGTAAGATGAAATGTGTTTGCATAAGAGTAGAAGTGCAAGCGTGGAAAGAAAACTAGAGTGTGCTCAGAAAGAAAAAAAAAAATCCAGGATTTGGGAAAGACACCTTTACCATTTATTCCTAATTTTCAGGTAAAACAATGCAGTTCAGGAAACAATCTGAGAGAATGGTGCAGTTTTTTTTTTTTTTAAGATAATAGCAAACATGCATAAATCATAGTCTTCCATCAAAAGACTTCCAAAGTTTCAAGTGGAGTAGGAACAGTTGTTTTACAGATCCCTGAAGCGGATGCCCATCAGTGCAGTTCTCTCCACTGTTTCCTATGGGAGGTGGCCTGGCAGGAAAGAACCAGCCACTTGCGTTTTTTTTTTAAAAAATAATGAATACATCCAATTTCCTTATATAATATTACCGTGACTAAACAAAATTTTTAAACCTTTCTGTTGAATACTCTGCATTTGTCACCTTCCTTGTTGTGTTCTTTCACAAAGTAAAGAAGATTGCCTCTTCAGAAAACTGCACACCCCAGTAACTGTATCTCAAGGTTTTTATAAAAGAGTGAGTGTGTTTGATGGTGTGTAACAACCAGGGCCAGCCCTAGACTGTCTACCACCCTAGGCAGGGCTAACCTCTAGTGCCCTGCCCCTCGCACTAATAACATCACGGAATGACATTTGGCGACCCCAGAAGGCTGGCACCCTAGGCAATCACCTAGTTTGCCTAGCGGCAGGGCAAGCTCTGGTAACAAATCAAGCATTCATTTGCTTTGAGACATATGTCTTCATGCTGGGCATCCACTGTCAGGATGCCTTGATTACTGCTACTATTTGAAGGGTGCCTGGTGGGTGAGGTCTCTCTGAAATTGTAATCTAGGTTATAGCAGCAGTTGTGAATCTCAGTAGCATCATAGGCAGAAGAGGAAGACCAGCTACAGCAGAAATGCCTGCTTATGACAGTAAGCAGCCAAATATGAAGAACATGGATTCTTTGGTGGGTAACAGTCCAGTATCACCTTGAAGACTAACAAAATGTGTAGTAGGATATGAGTTTTTGAGAGTCACTACTCACTTCTTCAGATTCTTTGTATCGGAAGAAGTGAGCAATAACTCATGAAAGCTCATACCCAACCACAAATGTTGTCAGTCTTTAAGGTGCTACTGGATGCTTACTCTTATCTACTGCCGCAGACAGACGAACCCATCTTAATCTGTCTTTGGTGGGTGTTCATAATGCATAAGAATCTCAGATTTGTGTTTTCCAGAAATCATGACAATAATACAAAATATCAATTTTTATGTGTATGTTCAGTTTGGGAATTTTAGAATGCACACCCCTAGACCAAGTATGTATTGGGATGTGGGGGTGGTATTGTGAGCCAGAGCCCCCTCTTTAAGGTTTATACGAACATTGTGGTTACTGGCTTGGTTGCCAGGACGCCTGGACGTTCAGTTTACACACATCTGCTCTGAAACACAGGCCTCTGCTGCCAGCTTCCTACCAGACCTAAGTGAGTAACATGGATCCCAGCCAGCAAGGCAGCCCCTTTTCTAACAGGTTCCAGCCAAACAAACAGGACTCCCAGCCTGCTATCGTGTGCAAGTCCCTGGTTTCTCAGTAAACAAGATCACGCTGACGCCATGACCTGTCCAGCTGTATGGTCTTCAGCTATCCAGACGGAAGTCATTACAAGGACTGACAACAGCAGCGATCATCTTCCTGCACCCTTTGGTGCCATAAGAGTGAAGCAGGAGCCCCACATACCCACTGTTCATCCCCACTGGACATTTCCATAATGCAATCAAGGTTATCTCAGGGTGTATCCTGCCAGACATTCCAAGCCTATTGTAAATGGAACATCTCACAAAAGACTGCCAGCCTAGACGGGAAGAAGACAAAGGCCAAATCTAACCTGGAGACCAGCACCATTGTGTAAATCGGGTGTCACCTTAGATAACAATTCAGCTCTATATTGTCACTCTAGATAACTTTGTGTAGTATATGTAATCCCCTTTTCACCTGTTACTTTCCAAACATCCCCCTGGAGCCTCTCCTTTTCTGAGATCATGTACCACATGTCCTCGCATCATGACCCACCTGACCCAGTGTCATAGGCCGTCTGACTGCCTCCCCCTGAGGGCACAAGGGAGTCCTTAAAAGGCCTAACCCAGTGATCCCCAAGTGTGCATCTGACAGCCTACCTACCCTGCTGTGTAGACTCACCCCCAAAACCTGATCAATTTCAGGTCTCCAATAGTAAGATACGCGGGCTATGTCTTGCTTCCCCACTCCTTTTTCGTCACTGTCGGAGTGTTCCAAGGAAGACTACGAGAGGTATTATTTATTTATTTAATTTATATCCCACCCTCCCCGCCAAAGGCAGGCTCGGGGCGGCTCACAAACCAAGGGTTGACACAAACACATTAGTGTGACATTAGGTAGAGTATGACTGATTTTTCTAATAAAATCCAATTATATTTTACCAACTCTTACTCGTTATTTAGAGGGAAATTCTGGAAGTCATCTCCTGTATATATAGATTCTGTATCCTACTGAGCGATCTTTGCCCACCACTTAAATTCCCCAACCTTTATTCGATGGCAATTTGGCTTACAGTATCACAGGTGCAAATTTACCCCTCCTCCCTCAATGTATACATGAGTGTGTACACATATATGTGTATAAACTCAAATCTCTTCCCTTGTAATTGGGAACTGAGCTTTTCAAGTTTCCACTACAGACAGTGGGGTTTTACATACCTTAATAAAAACATGAATACATAATGTTGAGAGGTGTACATGCCACCACTATGCCTCTTCTCATTTATATATGTTCAGTTTCTACTAAATGTGCTATAAAAATGGCTACAGTCAATCCCATTCAAAATTAGAACAGAAACTAATGCTGTGTCTCTATCTCTGTGCACGAGTTCTCTTCCATCTTGATTTAGTATCAGAGTCAGCTCCTAGGGTTGCCAGGTCCAACATCGAAATTCCTGAGGATTTTGGGGGTGGAGCCAGGAGACTTTGGATGTGGAGCCAGGTGCAAGGTTGTGGCAAGCACAATTTAATTCCAAAGGGAGTTCTGGCCATCACATTTAAATGGACTGCACTCCTTTTAAATGCCTTCTCTTCATTGGAAATATTGGAGGATGGGGGCATCTTATTTTGGGGCTCATTAAATTGGACCCCTGGTTCCATCTTTTTGAAATTTGAGGGTTTTATTAAGGAGAGGCATCAGATGCTATGCTCCTATCTCAAAAACAGCCCCCCCAAAGCCCCAGATATCCATGGATTCATTCTCCATTGTACCTTATGGGGAACAATCTCCATGGGGTATAATGGACTGCCCAGTGGACATTTGAACCCTGCCCCCCGCTTTATGATAACCCTGAAGGGACGGAAGGACCTCCAAACCAGGGGATCTCCTGCTACCAACTGGGGAATGGCAATCCTATCAGCTCCACCTGCAGAAAAAGAGATGTGCTGAGCTGGCCTGAACCCTAAGCTGGTCACTAGGGAGCAATGGCTCCTGTGGGACCTTAGAATATTCAGGATACAATCCACATGTGGAGTAATCTGGGTGCTGGTGATAAGTGCAAGTTCAAGGCTTAGGGCCTTTTTCTACCATCCCAATATCACATCCTTCAGCAATCTGAATAACCAAAACAACTTTCTGACCCTTACACCACCCTTCCAACCATTTGAATGGCCATGTTTTCATTTTCAATATATGCATAGTATAATCCAAAGTGTGTGAAAAATACAGCCCAAAGTCACTCATAATTTACACTGGAAAAAATAATATAAATATACTGGAAGATATTTAGCCCAGGAGCTGGTAATAAAGGCAAGTTCAAGGCTCAAGGCCTCCTTTCTTAAAGCCCCCCCTCCCACTCACAAACCTTGGCTTAAGCAAAGTAAACACATAAAATACAATTTTGCACTCAGGATAAGGTACCCCTCCAAACTCCTTTTCCTTCCCAAACCAAAGGTGCAGTAGTCCAGAAATGTTCCAGAAGTGCTGTGTTGAAGCTGGTCCAGCTGCAGTCCCTCAGAAGCAGGCCTCCAGTGGGAAGGAAAGTTCTCAGGGCTTGCCATCTCACCATCTGAGAGAAGAAAACAGTTCCAGTTCAAAGATAGATGGTCTGGGGGCTCCTCCTTCAGAGGTGATTTCCATGAAGGGAGGGTCACACAAGACAAAGACTTCTTCAGCTGAGGCCTCAACACTTTAGTCATTGGAGACAAAATGACTAGGGTCCTGCTCCACCCCCTACCAGTTTTTTTTCTTTCTATCTCTCCTATATGCACTCCTCCTGTATGCAAATTAAGTAGTTACATTGTTCCACCCAACAGTATATATCCCCAAAGTTCTACTATGGGATCTGTGGTCTTACCTTGTGTCAGATATTGCACAAGCAGGTGTAGTTGTCGGTTGTCCTCCATTCTCACCTATGGGTGGCTGATATAGTACTGCAGTGCTCATGGAGAAGGGTCATTAGCTGTCCTCTACTACAGTTTTCCCAACCTGAACTAGTACTGGAGGCACAGTTGGATTAAGTTAGCTTTACATATTAAGTTATGCAAACTCATTTTTCTACCTTTAGGCATTACTGTCACTGCTAAATCATATTTGGAACCTGCTAAACTCCATTCATGCTGGAAATTTTCCTAGGATAAACATAGGCTTCCTCAAAAAGCCATATAGTGCCCCCTGGAAAATTGGGGAAATGGTCTAAGTGGAAGGCTGAAGCCAGATAGTGTCCCCTTTTCTCCATACTCCAGGGTCCTGATCAGAATTGGGCACTGGACCATGTGAAAGTTGAAGAAAATGCACAACTCACATCTCACTGTATTCCATCTGACATAGTGGTATCCTTAAAAGACGAGCACTCCTATATGTGAAAAAAGCCACTGGATCAGGTTATCTATAATACTGAGGTAATTTCCCTGTGTAGCTCCCAAGACAATTTGAAGATATTTTGAATGCTGTGAAAAGGGACACTTACATCTAATCTCTTATTCCAAAAATTATGAGGAACATGAATCTTTACATTCACTGTCCTATATGCCACTATAGTATCTTGTACCAACCAAACATTTCTACCAAGCTTACATGTAGGTCAAAAGACTATCCATGCCAATATGAAATGCATCTGGTGTTTTGAAGCTATCTTCTTCATATTTTCTTCTCCTAAAAGGCCTTCTAGACTGCAATTTTCCTGTTTGACATGCACCATCTCACCTGCTGGTTCAGATAATTACAGAGTAGAACTCCTGAAAATCCCTGGCCTTTTATTAAAATCTGCATTATCTTCCACCCATCACTTGCTAAGTGTTCACTACCTGTGGGAGTCTAGATGACACTGCTTAGTTCTGCATGTCAAATAGTCACTTCAGTCCAATTAAGGTCTCATTGCATGACACTTGGGGCTATTGGGGAGGTATGAAAAATGGCATTTCATTTAATGGTATGGGTTTTTGACATACAGGAGATACAAACATTACATGCTAAAACTTTATGGCTATTTACTTTTTAAGAACAGTTATATGACAGTGATAGAATTTACTTGTCTTGTGGGCCGTAATAGAAAGGAATTTATATAGACTGTTTAATGTAGGAAAGATGAAACTGTAACGTTTAAACTGTATATTACTGGCTTTACACTGGGTATAAATATTACTGAACTCGAACAGTACTGTAGTAGATGTTTTAAAACGATGAAAAATTAGACAGTGTTATAATTATTATATTATGTATGGGTGAGAGATAGAAGACACCAAGGAAAGTAGTTTCTTTTAAAAATAAATTGCCCCCACAGACAGAAAGAAGAGACAGACACAAGGGTTTGGGTAACTAAGGACCACTTTCTTTATTATTAAATTAACAACAAGGGCTATAATAACAGGCAGCACGGCAGGGCCAGGGGACGAAATACCCCTCCCCTGCCGCATGACGGGCAAGCCACCCTGCCCCTAGGTATAGCCAAAATGCCAGCCTAGCAAAGGTTATGCCCTGGAGTTCCAGCCCCCATCCGCACAGCTGAAGGGTGGATCAATCCATGCAAACCTGAGGCAGTCCACTTCCTCACTCAACTAGTCTGCACAGGCCAGGAATGATTTAGCTAGACCCTGTGCCCCAAAACTAGGGTGCTATTGGCGCTCACTGAGCTGCATAACATGTCAAGCCTGGTAGAATTCCACTGGTAATTGATTGTTTTAGGGTCCTCCATAAAGCTGGCCTGTGAAATATCATGGAGGACCAAGGTCTATTAACTCTGTTATTCTTTCCCCCTCCCCCTTCTTGCTTTATTGCTTGCAAAGTAGAAGTAGAGAGAAATGAAACTAACTTGAGAAAGAGTAATCAGCACCTTTCCATACATTCCTGATAGGGAGTGTGGCACATCTGGGGAAAACAAGGACGGAGTCCTGATAACGCTATGAGAATGTAGACATTTATGATAGTTTATGTGTGAGAGTGCATCCCTCGCCCCCACCTTTTGGAATCCTTTTGAAGTATGCCTTAAAAGTATTGTATCAATGTGTCTATAGCATCACTCTCAAGAATCACAGAAAGTATCGGTCTATCAATAAACGTAGTTTTGTATCAAACCTGACTCATCATTGAAACCACATGCTTGACATAACAGAAGTTAGGCAAAAAACCCAGCCACCCCGAGGCCAAGCCTCTTCAAAGGCAGCTGCGCCCACTAAATGAACCCACTTCCCAAAGCCCAAGTTTTAAGTCATCTAAAAAAGCGTTGTTTCCCTTATCGGAAAGATGGACGCCATCAGTCCTGTATAAATCCATGCAATCAGCACGGATCCCAGGATGAGGGAGAAAGTGGCCCAATGGGCTTTTTTAATTTCTAAATTTGCTTTGTGGCGAGCTCTCTCAATCACCCGTGGATCCCATGCCCCACGCCATACCTGGTGTGGGATCATGGCTGACCATACAATCAAAACCTGAGGCCAACGACTCCTAATGATTCAAAAGTCATCCTTGACCTGCAGCAAAAGGGCTTTATCCTTGAGCAAGCCTAGATCATTTCCTCCCAAATGTATCACCACAACATGTGGTGGTAAAACATGAATGTTTTCAAAAGGCAAGGCCAACAGGCCCAACTTATGGAGACCCCACCATCCACACCACTCTATGGTAGCCCACTTGCTGAGCCCCAGCTGTGATCCGGCCGAAGTCCGTCATCTCTCCCCACGGACAACAGCACCTGAGAAAAGAAGAAAACAGTGAATAGCCACATCCTCGATAACCTGATGCCAGTTACTGCAGCGCCAGAGGGCGGACATAGCCTTTATTGGCCGAGGAACACCACATACCAAGCTTCTGAATGGACGGTGGGGAGTACCCCAGAGCCACTGCCTTAGAAACTGCCCCATGTGGAAAGAATGAGTGCCAAACTTAACCCCCTCCAGGCCAAGCCTGGCGAGAGCTTTGACAGCCAGAGACCAAAACTGATGCTTCGTCAGGGGACTACCATCCCCATGCTGGAACAACAGACCAGCCCCAGAACCGTGGGCAGCTAGATAACGCATTAAAGCTGCTACAGGACACAGTTCCCCCTTGGAACAGGTGCCCAAACTAATAGTGTTCCCCCACTGCAACTGATCAGTCTTAGAACGACACACTGTGATATATGCCACTCAATCAGCAATGCGAATGTCTTGGGCCAATAAGGCCCTTCCAGAAACATCCCCTCTGGACTTAGCTACCAGCTCACTCACCTGAAGAGCCCCAAAAAATGCCACCAAGGAGGCAGCATGAAAGAGAAGTGTTTCATACTCTGACCAACACACCTGGCTCCAGACTGACCGTAAACCCCTAAGAAGTATGAGTGAAATTGGCTGCCTTGCATCCAACCTAACCCCGGCCTCTCTGGCCCACCCTTCAAGCATATTCCAAATGCGGAAATCACTAGTTAGTTCCTGTAATCCCATGGCTTTACTGGCAAAAGCCAAAGCAAACAACCGGCCTCGAATGGATTGAATTGCCAGGCCCCTGCACTGCAATGATACGCAATAGTGGAATAAATGCTCCACTGGAAGAGGCTATTCCATGCTGTAACCTACGGTACTCCTAAACTTCTCAAACTGGCTCACTGTCCTTGTGTATGATTTTCTAGTGCTTGGAGCAATAGCGATACTTATCGCTCTGCTGGCCTCAACCCGCCAATTGTCCAAATCTCCAGGGGCATCCTTGTAGGAAGAAGATCTGCATCTGGGGCAAGCTGACGAAACCTCTGCATCTGTTTGCGAGAGAGAGCATCAGCCACCCCGTTATCCACCCCAGGCACATGCCTGGCAAAAAATAAAATATTCCGCTGCAGGCATTGCAGTGTGAAAGCCTGAACTAACCTCATAACCCTGGGTGATTTAGAAGTGAGGGAATTGATGACATGCACCACTGTTAAATTGTCATATCAAAAGAGGACTGTGTGGTCCGCCAACTTATTTCCCCACTACCAAATGGCCACCAAGATCGGGAAGAACTCTAAGAAGGTCAAGTTCCTGGTCCACCTGGCATCTACCCATTCCATAGACCAGTCCTCCACTCACCAGTGTCTGGGAAAATAGACGCCAAATCCTAAGGACCTGCAGCATTGGATGTAATTTGAAGCTTGGCTTCCAACCTCAAATCCTCCCTCCAAAAGGAGACACCATTAAATGAGGTCAAAAACTCCTGCCACAAGAAGAGGTCCTCCCGTATGCATCCAGAAATCTTAATTCTGTGATGCAGCTGGCGTAGACCAGCCATTGCATCACACAGCCTCCTCAAGAAAGGACGGCCAGGAGCAACCACCTTACAAGAAAATGGACAAACTTACTAGAATCTTAAAAGACTGCAACCTTACAGTTTTGATATTATCTCTTATTTCCCTTCTGGGGAGAAAACCTGCTTGTTCCTCTTGAATAGAAATGTTCAAATGCTGCTTGAGTCGTTCCACTAGAATTCTAGCAAGAATCTTATAATCGTGGTTCAATAGTAAAATCGGTCTGTAGTTTTTAACATTCGTGCAATATCTATCATCTTTCAGAATCAAAGTAATCACAACTTCTTTCCATGTGTTTGGCACCTTCCCCTCCTGCCTTATACAGTTCATAAATTTTTGAAGTTTGGGTACTAGTACTTTTCCCAAGACTTTATAAAATTTTGCTGAAAAACCATCAGGGCCCAGAGCAATTGAACAAATTGCTTCTTCAATTTCTATTTTCTCAGTTGGATCATTTAAAATCTTTTCCATATTCTCACTTAAGGGTTGTACTCCCCCCCCCCCGCAAGTAGGCATCAATTTTCTCTCTATTTACTTGTTGACATTTGAATAATTTGGCATAGAATTTGTAAAACTCTCTTTTAATTTAAGCTTGGTCCACAATTCCTTTACCCTCCGAAAAAAATCTTATTTATAAACTTTTTCTCCCCTTTTTTTTTCAGATGCCAAGCCAAGTATTTCCCCGGTTTATTAGCACCTTCAAATGATTTCTGCTGTAGCCTTTTTAAATTCCACTCCACCTCTTTTTTCAATAAATGTCTCAATTGATTCTGTAAAATTGTTATCTCTCTCATTTTTTTTTTCTCCCCGGTCTTTTCTTCAAGTCGTTTTCTTTTCTATTTCTGCTTGCAAGTCCTTCAGTTGTTTTTCTTTGACTCTTTTGTCTTTATTGTTCAATGTAATTAGTAGTCCTCTCATAACAGCTTTATATGCATCCCATTCAGTCTGAATATTAACCTCTTGGTCTTCATTAGCCTGGAAGAAATCTTTGGTCTTTTTTTCAAGAGATTTCACTACTTCAACTTTTAACAGCAGGTCTTCATTTAGTCTCCATCTTCTTCTCTTTCTCCTTCTCTTTGCTGACCACATTAATGGATTGTGGTCTGCACCTATTTTCAGAAGAATCTCTATTTTATTAGTAATAAGTCCCAAGTCCTTCGTAGTCCATAACATATCAATTCTTGAGAAGGAATCATGCCTTGCTGAAAAAAAAATGTAATCACGTACATTAGGATTAAACTTTCTCCAGATGTCTTCCAAACTTTCTTGCTTTATTATTTCAAAAAAAGACTTTGGCAGCTTGCCATTTTTTTCTTTTTGTTTCCAATCTATCCAGAGAGTTCTTAATTGTTCCATTAAAATCTCCCATTAACATTACCTGTTCATAAGTCATTTGATCAAGTTTTTGCTGAATGTCTTTATAAAAAGCATCTTTTGCCCCATTAGGGGCATATAGTCCCAACAACAACGTCTTTTTTTCATTCATAAACACCTCCACAGCAATGTATCTGCTTTCATTATCTTTGAAAAGCAATTTTGGCTCCAATTTTTTTTTAATATAAAAGACCACTCCCTTTTTTTTTCTTTAGCTAATGAAAACAATTCTTCCCCAAAGCCTTATTTCACAAAAATTTGTAATCCAATTGCTTAATATGTACTTCTTGTAGACATACTATATTACATTTCTGCTTTTTAATCCAATGAAAAATTGCTTTTCTTTTTTGGGGTGAATTAAGTCCATTTACATTACAAGAAATTAATTTGTAATCCATAATGATTTTTCAATTATTTTGTATCTTCAAATTCTTTATTGTCCGCCAAAAATTCATTCATGCCTTGCATGTCCACTATTGTCTTCCTCAGTCTTTTATATTCAAAGCTAAGACCTTCAGGTAAAATCCGTCTGTATCTTATATCCTTCTCTCTCAGCTTGTCTGTCAATTTCTTGAATTGTTTTCTATCAGTGATGACTTTCCTCGGCAGTTCCTTCATCATCCACACTCTGCTTTCCTTCACCACCAATGGACTTTCAAATTGCTTACTTAAGATTCTTCCCACCATGTCTCTTGTGGTAAACTTCACTACCACATCCCTGGGTAGCTTGCGCTTTCTGGCAAATTCTGAATTGACCCTGTAGACATAATCACACAAATGTTCCATCTCTACAGGGTCATCTCCCATAAAATCAGCCAAATGTTGTAGCAATATAGTTCTTTAGATCCTCTTGCTCAGTCTCAGGTACTCCTCTTAGACATATCATGTTCTCCATCAGCTTTCAATCCTGTAGTATTGCTTTATCCTGCATCTTTTTAATGGTAGCATCTTGATCTTTTATCTTTTCTTCAATTTCTTCAGTATTTTTCGCTGTTGCTTGAGACTCTTTTCTCAGTTCATCAATTTCTTTTTTTATATCCTTCTTTACTTCTTCAGCACTTGAATTTATTTCTTTAATTATTTCCTTAGTGAGTTTCTTTTCACTTCCTGTTATTAAGTCCTTCATTGCTTTTAAAAGTCTTGCTTCCATGGCATCCAGTTGATTCTGACCTTCTTTAGACATTTTTCCTTCTGCCAATGAGGAGGCTCTTGCCCATGTAGCTCTTAATCCCAGCTTCTGGTCTGACATTACTGGCTGCCCATTGCAAGTAATGGAGTTCAATTTGATCTCACCAGTCCATAATCTGATAGTTGCATTTAATAGATTAGAGCATGCCCTTTCCAGCAAGCCCAAAATCGCCTTGAGCTCCCTGGCTCAAGAAATTAATTTTCAAAGTTTTTAAATTTCCAAAATGGCAGTTTCCAAGCCTCTCTCTTTTTTTAAAAAAAAAACACCTTTTTTTTCCCTAGAGCTTATTTTTTATTTCCAACTATATAGTCCAAATTGTTTCTCCTTTTGGGGATGATTTATGTTGATTATGAATATTATTACAGTCCAGTTTCACTGTATTTTATAAAAAAAGTTGACCTTTCTGTAATGGCCTCCGATGTTTCTCTGTGGTTTCTGATTCTTGAAAATACCCGGATGTTAAGAAGTTCCTCTTTCTCTCAGCAATTACTTCCTGATTCTCTGGCAAGGAAGTCCTGTACGCACTGGTTATAAATCTCACGATATTTAAAACACACGTCACTTCCTGCTTTGTAATAAGAGACTACAGTTGTTTTGTCTGGGGGTCTCAGAAGCCGCAGGAATTTTCAACAGCAAGTATTTATTTGCATTTTTCTGCTTTCTCTTAATTCCAAAAGTTCCACATTCACCCCCTTCCACTCCTCTTTAATTTCATTCTGAAGCCAATAGCTCTGGATCTTAAAACTTTTTTTAAACAGTCTTAAATTAGTGCCGAAGTGAAAGATAAGAATCTTTATCTTAACGCCGTTAATCATTAATTATACCACCCAACTCAGTCTTCTGATGTTATTATAGTCCGTAGGAAGCTGGAACCTTAATGAGTTTATGTCAACTTAATGACTCCAGAGATACTTTGTAGATGCTGAAATGCAGACTCTCATCGGGGAAACTTCAAAGCCGAAAACAGACCCCTCCTGGGATCTCTCGCCAGCCAAAGTAAATCCCCTCGAGTGATTTATGCACGTCCTAGACAGTTTCCTTTACTGGAAAAAAGTAGACAGCAGGCATTAGAGTGCCTTTTATGTCCAGAACAAAGCTCTCCGTCTGTTCCTCCTAAGAGAGACAGGTCAGCTCATTATGCTCCAACTCTGGAAGTCTACTCCGGGAACCATTCTTAAAGGAGTGAGACCCTCCGCACAAAGGGCACTCGTGCTTAAATGGGCAGTTTTTCCTTCCACACACGGCCTGCGACCCAAACTCCCAGCAGAGCAAGCGGGGTTGAACCTCCTGCCCTCATTACTGCGGAAATCAGAAGCAGCGGCTGTGCGCTGCACAATATGGCCACTGTCTGACCTATCTCTGAGATTAGGTCTCACTGGAGACATAACCTGCAGCCACAACTGTGGCTGGATTTGATCCCATTGAAGGGATGGGTTTAAGGTGGCCTTCATCCTGAATTCCTCGTCATACTGAAGCCAGGCAGGGCCACTAAAGCTGATGTAGCTCTTGTATATGATATCAAAATACTGGAAAAGGGAAGTGGCCCTCCATGAATGAGACCTGGAAATTATTCCGGTGTAAATAATGAAACCAGGCACCCAATTTGCCCAGGTCCTATCAACTTTACTCAGTTTGATTTTCTCCTTTTCCCTATCATCAAGGTCTTCCTTATCTTTTTTCTCCAGCTCCCTGTAGAGCAGAGAAAAAAGGTCCATGAATTCACCCTTTAATATTTTATCCTTGGTGGCTGGCAACAAGTGATCCCCTAAGGGAAGAGCCAGATCACCAAAAGGTAAGGCCTTAACAGGCACCGAAGAGTAAGATTGGTTCCAGGGATAAGGGAAACCCCAGCCACCGCAAGGGGCTGAGGATAGTCCAAGAAACTGGCTAGGCAGGCCACCCCAAGATGCTAGAGGGTTAGCAGAATTAAAACCCAAAGCCCAAGGCTGAGGATTAGTAAACACTGCAGACTGGCTATTGGCCACAGGCCCAAATGTATCTGACTGCTTCCATGGCTTCCATGGCCAAGTTACATTAGCCAAGTTGTACAGACTCACCCCTACCAAACTGCACACCTTGCCAGGCATCCACATCAGGAACTTCCACCAGGAGAGGTGATGCTCCATCCATCTCAACAGGGCCAGACCTGCTCTCAAGAGAAGACAAGTGGTTAAGAATCTCTTCTTGCAATCATTTCCTATCAGCAGCCTTGACAGCTTTGGATGAAACGCCCTTCTTACCCCCAACCTCTGTGATATGGAGCTTGCCACTAGAACCCTCCAAACCAGCCAACCTAGCTAATACAGACTGATCAAAGGAGTCATCCTCGTCCTCAGATGACATAGGCTGAGGCGCCGGGTGCTTATAACAAACTGGCTGGCGAGGCTAGGATTTTGGTGCAGGGCTCTTGCCCTTTGATTTTCCTTGCCCCTTAGGCATGGGTAGTGAGCCCAATATCTAGCCTGCAAAAAACAGGGGGGGGGGGTGGCTCTAAGCAGAGACTAACAAAAAATGGCCCTGCCTAGCAACAGGGAAGTAATAAGCAGAGAAAATGGCCGCTGCCCTACCCAGCAACAGGGAAGTAATAAGCAGCAAAAATGGCCACCGCCTCGCCCAGCAACAGGAAAGTAATAAGCAAGGAAAATGGCCACCGCCCCACCCAGCAACAGTGCAGACTACCCCAACAATAGGACGGGGGGAATGAAGAGGGCCCCAAAGCTAGACCCCCTAAATGGCCTGCCCAGCAACAGTGCAGACCACCCCAACAATCAGGATGGCTGGACTGAAAAGGGCCCCAAAACTAGACCCAATATTCCCAGCTACAGAGGGGGAACAACCCTCAGGAAAAAGCAGAGGAAAAACACTGGCTGAGCTAAAAAAAAACCCCAGCTAGCAGCAAATTGCCATGCCAAAAAGTGCTCCCGCCACCTCCATGCGGCCAAAAACCGGGTGCTCGCCATCTCTTGATGCTCAAAAGCGGCTGTGGCCACCAGGAAACCGCCGCCACTGAGCTACAGCCCCTTCTTCTGAAGCTCATCCAAGGGATTGCTGCCGCTGCTCGCACCGGCACAAAAACCAATGCGCCAAAAGGCCCCATGGCGAGCAGGACAGGAGGAGTTCGTCCAAGCTCTCCATGCCCTGAGCACAAACCGAAGACTGGGAGGCAGAAGCGGAGATAGTCGTTAAGGCGTGCCTGCTCCGCCCTCATCTCCCATAATGCCCTGCCCGCTCCTTCTCCTTACAAAGGGGCAAAACGGCCCCCGGAGACAAGGCTGTGCAGCCTGCCTCCGGTTGGGAGCCGCAATCTGTTTAGGTTCCACCAGAAAAAAACAAATTCTGTGATGTTGATCATTATTTTCATTTTCACAGTAGAACATGATACATTTTTGTCTCTCTGAATCAGTATCAAATTTATATCACAGAAATACCATTTTTATATATCTTATATTCTAATAGCCAAGTCAGCCAAATCTTTGGCTACTTAAATCTGATGACCAGAGATATGAATGAGCAAGATAGCTATTTCTACAAATCTGAAAAGGGCCCTAGTCGTGCATAAAAATATGAAATAAAAAATACACCATGGAATTTAAAAACATGAAAATTATAGAAGCAGTAACTATAGCTTTAAAAATGTCTGTTGCCAGGCAATCATATTCCAGGATTTCTGTGAGTAAAAGGCAGAGGGACAGAGCAGGGTAAGGCTTGACTATGGTTGCCAGCTCCAGACTGGGAAATTCCTGGAGATTTTGTGGTGGACTCAGAGGAGGGCAGGGGTTGAGGAGAGGAGAAGTCTCAGTTGGATATAATGCCACAGAGTCAACCTTCCAAAGGAAACATTTGGTGGCCAGTTTGGTATAGTGGTTAACAGCATGGACTCTAGTCTGAAAGAACCAGGTTTGTTTCCTCACTCTTCCACATGCAACTGCTGGTGTGACCTGGGGTCAGTCACAAGTTCTCTCAGAGCTGTTCTCTCAAGAGCAGTTCTCTCAAGACCTCTCACAGCCTCACCTGCACCACTGCTGCTGTAGGGGGGGGGGAGTGGAGAAAGCGGGTGGAGCATCCCTACTATTGCTGCTACTGTATGCAGGGGGGAGCAGGCAGGAGGCCAGGAGAGCTATCGGAGTAGAAAGAGAGAGAAAGAGTGATGAGAGGTGGGGAGGCAGAAAAAGAAAGAGTAATGGGGTGGGGGCAGAAAGATGGAGGATATATTTATATTTAAATACTTGTATATATTTAATTCATACATAAGGCGAAGTTTTCTGAATATATATTATCTTTATCCTGAATTAGTGATATCACCATATATCTAAATCTGACTGGCTATTTATGACATACGACTAAATAACACATAGAAAATAGAATATGATTAGCATCTAATTGGCACTGCATATGCCAGTAAAAACTGCATAATAGGTCAGTTTATGAGGTTCCATTATATAATATTTTGGATTCCCTGAAATAGTATTTTTCATATTGCAAATGTTCACAGTGGTGGATTTGGTTCAGTCCTATTCAAAAATCCCCTATACAAACAATTTTAAAGGTATTTTGTAAATCTTACTATTTTTTTTTTAAAGTTGCACCCGTACATTGTACTAAACATATGATTAACTATATTCACTTGATTCTGTTTTACTATAGCATTTAATTGTTTTGTCCATTAAGTAATTTCCATTAAACCATTAGGAAGGATTTTCAATGTAAAAGCACCTATTTTCTTCATTATCCATAACAGTATAGCAAAAAGTACCATAAAAAAAGGGACTTATACTATTGTAAAGTGCTCCAGTGAATCTCCTGCATGTGATGGCATCCCCACCCCCACTAAACAGAGAGACAGATCCCAGTATGAGCTCTTCTTATCTTTAGAGCTACCCTTCCCATTTTGGTGTAGTGGTGCAGTGTGCAGACTGTAATCTGGAAGAACCAGGTTTGATTCTCCACTCTTCAACATGCATCCAGCTGGGTGATCTCTCTCAGAGCTGTTCTCTCAAGAGCAGTTCTTGGAGAGCTCTCTCAGCCCCACTTACCTCACAGGGTGTCTGTTTTGGGGAGGTGAAGGGAAAGGAGATTGTAAACTGTTCTGAGACTCTGAGTGAAGGGTGGGGTATAAATCCAATCTCTTCATCCTCTTCTTTATTGGGGCATCTTCACAACGTTTTGGGAAAGCAGGGGGAGAAGCTTTAAGAATCCGTTGGAGTTCCTCTGATTCATATAAGAGAACTCTGCATCAAGGAGCTCACAATGGGTATAACAAACTGAAGAGGCTCATGTAGTTCTCTTCCAAAATATAATTTTATTGGACTGTAACCTATTAAATCCCCTTTTTAAATAAACTTTCCAATAAACTACATTCTCAATCCACAGAAATCACTGTAAAAGCAAAATTACAGATAAAGAAGAATTCATTATCAAAATATTCCTATGATTTATAATAATAATGATAAACCATTCCACAAATTAGAAAAAGCATGTTGCAGACAGACTAATTTACTGGCTTTTAAACAGCTTTCCAGCCTGCTTATCCACAAACTTAATAGAAAGTATCATATAGTCTATCTGAAATAATTATGGTGTATATCAAGCAAATATTTTAAAAATTTAAGATAAAGCACAGATTAAGGAGGAAAAGGTATTATTTGGAAGGTACTGAACATCTAGTTCAGTATCTTTGCAGATATCTCTATGCTAAAACTTTTTACTTCCTTTCCATGGGAAAACAATGTAGTTAATAAATTCCCTAAACAAATGCATAATAAATAAATAACCTTGTCAAGGAGAAACTATGCATTGACTTAATACTTTGCATGTCTTATCTCACTGGGCTAAGAGAGATGAAAGTTTGTTCCTTCATCATCATGCAAGAAAAGTCTGTCTTAATTTCAGAGTCCATTACTTCAGAAGCGCCTTTGATTAATACTCTAAGGAGAACTGGGCAGGGAGGAAGTCCAGTCTCTAAAGTTAGCAGCATGATTTAATAATAATAAAAAATGTTTGTAAGTAAATCCTTGAAACAAGTTCGGAGAGATTATAACAGCCAATTGTGATTATAAAAAGTGCTGAACTAAGTTAATCACCTCATGCCTGCTCTAGGATCTAACTCAGTTAATTTAGAAGCATTGCACTGGAAGTAAATGACTTTTGCTGTACAGTTTTACTTTTATTCCCTACCATAGGCTTTGTTCTCCAATTTACTAACTTGGATGCTAAACTTAAATAAACAGGAATTTCTAAAAATAGATCATCAATATATTCTACATAGAGAGAGATGGTGGAGGACTTTGAATTTGAGGTCTTTCTCCACTGCCTTAAACTGCTGGTTGAATGTGATGTTACAGCCTGATTGCCCAATGTCAGGGGTTTTATTTTATTTTATTTACGATGTACAACACACTGGATTGATGTTGCTGGATTTGACTGCAGGTAAATATTTGGATAACTAGCATTATTATATGTAACAATCTGAACAAAATTCTGTTAAGGACTTAGAGACTCTGGAAGTTGTTATATTTTTTCTTAGTAACAAGATAGCATGAGTCATCTAAGCACGTGTATAGACTGCATACTGTATATCATGAGCAACTCATAAAAGTGTCTATATGCAATGATTCCTATATAAAGATACAGTTGGGAAAACAGTAAGTATGTAAAGAGAAGTTTCAAATGATGTGATCAAAATAGTTTTGTTTTGGTGCTCTGTGTCCTATATATAGATTGATGTCAGAAACACGCACACACACATCCAGTGGAATACATCTATTTTCTAGCCAAACATACCTCTGCATGCTTCCTTTTAAAAATCCTTTCAGCCTTTTGGTGACCTTCAAGATTAAACAACCTACTTTTCAGATCTCTTTTGATAAAAATGTCTAGGGAAAGGAGGGGCAATCAATGGGAACTTTCATATTGACTTTAATAAGGTTATCCCCTGGAATCATAAGCATTTCAGATACCATTGGTGGCATCACACTCTTCGTCTATGTTGCATTTTTCACCATGACCAAAATGTTTATCTACTGCAAATTCATCCCCCTTTCATTTTCTTCCAGCATGTATGAGTTTAATTAAACGGCCCAAGTATATATCTGCAACATTTCACACTTTTTTTAACATATCAAAAAAGGTGACTTGCCCAATGACAGCAACAACAAAGAGAGACTGACTGTACAGCACCCATGATTCTGAAAACTGTTCTCAGAATTAAGGAATTATTTTGCAGGAATGAAATCTTAATGCACCATTTTAAATTTTCTTTCTCCTGTATCTATGTGCCTGAATTCTATCTGAATAGGTTTATATTAGAAGCAAATAAATAGATAGGGGTCAAATGCAGCCACTCAGGTCTGCTGAGAGGAGGAGGAGGAGGAGAAGAAGAAGAAAAGGAGGAGAAGATTGGATTTATACCCCACCCTTCACTACCTGAAGGAGTCTCAGAGTGGTTTACAATCTCCTTTCCCTTCCCCTCCCCACAACAGACACTCTGTGAAGTAGGTGGAGCTGAGAGAGCTCTCCCAGAATTGCTCTTGAGCACAACAGCTCCATGAGAACTTATGATTGACTCAAGGTCAAATCCAGTTCTCTCAGATAAGAGTCTGAGCACTTTAACCACTACATCAAACTGGCTTTCCAGACTTCCACTGCAGAGTCTTCCACTGGTGTAAGGGCCTCTGAAGGAAATATCATAATGAAAGAAGGTGCCACCCCATTGTTGTGTTACCAGTTCAAGACATATACCAACTCTCTTTCAAAAAATAAAAATTAAAAAAAAAACTCTCTCAGGTATGTTCTAGTTTGGATGCCAGTTGTAACATAGGTCAGACATTAGAAGTGTCAGTGCACCATCTGATCTGTTTATGGATCATTTTGAGTGATAACAGACAGGCAGTTTGAGGCAGTTGGGAAGTGTCCCGAATTGGGCCGGCTCAAAAAGAGCCATCCCAAAGCCTTATTCACTCCCCAGTGAAGTGCCTGCATCCCGTCTGCCAGGCAGCCGGGCACCTCCAGACGTAGAGGTGCCTCAGAAGCCGCACTACTCTTTCACCCCCCAACAAGTTAAGCACTCATGTACTCAAGCACTCCCAACAGTTTTTGAGGGGTGGGGGGGAAAGGCAGCTTGGGGCAGCTGGGCGCTTTCACACAGTCAAGTCGTATTGCATCCACCCTGCTGTTTCCAGAAATTGACTGGGCAACTGGCTGTAGGCTTAGAAATTTGCTACCACTTCGGAAGTGGTAGCTTTTTGAGCTGGCCTGCGGAGGCTGGAGGACGGGGTGAGTACAGGACAGGGACCAGCAGCAGATTTTGTGTGTAGAAGGATTTTTTGGGTCAGTTTCAGAACCATCTCTGAGTCGGCCTAAAGTGCTGTTCTGTAATCACCTGTTGATTCAGTGACCTTGATAGATGCAGGTTTTGGGTATCTCTGAAGGCCTCCATTTCTATGTTGCATCCCTGTCTGTCCTTATATCTTAAGAACTGCCTTCTCCCATTTGAACTTACCCATACACTCTGGTCATCTTCAGAGGCCCTGCTTCAGTTCCCCCCACCAACTTAAGCTAGGCAGGTGGAGACCTAGGCCTTATCTGTTGTGGCACCAAACTTTGGAACTCTCTCTCAAGGAAATTTGTCTGTCTCTCTCCTTTAGTAACTTTCTTCAGCAGGTAAAAACTTCTTTTGTTTCATCCTTAGCAGAATTCATGAAATAATTGGACCCCACACTTTGCTTTCAATGACCTTTACTGCCACAGGATATGCAAAAAAGACAATAACTTACTGCAGGGCATCGATACAATAGAGAGGTGTTAAATGTACCAGCACCAACTCTCATTGACACACAGGAGAGAGAAAAACAGCAGGAGGCAGACTAAACTGGAAGAGAAAACATTCAATAAACTCTGAGCACTAGAGAATGCACCATAGCTCTCCTAAAGTAAAAGTTAACTAAACAACTGTTTCAGCACTATTTACATTAGCTACCCTCTTAACAAGCTTTCACTTCTCCAACATGTCTGGGTTTTCCCCAGTAACGGTTACTGACCCTCCTGCTAGCATTGTTTGTTTATGTGTTATAATTGAATTATTTAATACTTTTAACTGTATTTTACTTGTTTAGATATTTTAATGTTTTTACTGTTTTTTGCCTTGTGGATCCTCACCAGGTGGAAAGGCAGCATTTTTTATTGTGTATATATTGTTGTAAGCCACCCTGTGCCCTGCTTGCAGGAAAGGGTGGCCAACAAAAAAGTAAAAGATGATGATGATGATGATGATGATGATGATGATGATGAAGAAATAAATATCCTGGTTACATCAATGAGCCTGTGATGTCTATCATAAATCAATCATTGACTCAGGACACCTTTCCTCATTTACTAAACAAGGAAGTTATCTGTCTACTACTCCCTAGAGAAGCTAAAATGACTTTTGTATTTTGGTCACATTGTGTCATGGAAAAGACAATGGAAAAGTCACTGGAAAAGACAATGCTAGAAAAAGCTGATGGCAAAGCAAAAGAGGAAAACCCAACAAGAGATGGATTGACTCAATCTCAATCAAGGAACTATGACCTTAGGGTTGCTGCCATCTCTGGGTTGGGAAGTATCTGGAGGCTTCTGGAGCGGAGAATGGGATTTGGGTAGGAGAGGAACCTCAGCAAGGTATAATGCCATGCAGTCCACTTTCCAAAGCAACCAATTTCTTCAGGGGAACTGATCTCTGTTGTCCGGAGACCAGTTGTAATTGTGGGAGTAATTTTCATCAGCTTGTGAGTCCTAACCAAGGTTGTCAACAACAGAACCTTTTGAAGATCAATTCATAGGGTTGCCATGCATTGGAAGTGACTTAACAACACTTAATGCATGCACACTTTTTTAAAAAGTAAGAGAAGAATGTTTTGGCCATTTATCAGTCTTCTGTGCTTAAATTTATCAAAAGAACCGAACAAACTTTGGAATTTGTAAAGGAAAACAAATGTCTATTAATACTTAGACTGATGACCACTGGCTCATGACTGAGCACCACTAAGCTAATGGACTGAAACAAAAAACAGTCTGACTGTGCTGAGTCACAATATTGCAAACTGCTGAATCTTCCATAGAACTCATGAATTAAAAGGACTATAAGACAAAATGCTGCACCCTGCTGCAGTGGCTGGCCAATCAGGATGAATTGGACAAGGACTTTCTTGTAGAAAAAGCCCAGCAGGAACTCATTTGCATATTAGGCCACATCCACTGGCACCAAGCCAGCTGGAATGATGTTCCTGTGCATTCCTGCTAAAAAAAAAAAAAAAAGTCCCAAATGGGACATTGTCCCACTTAATCAGCTAACCTGAGCCTCTGTCTGCCTGCCTCCTCACTGTCCTTAGCAAACTGTTCATGGAGTAGCAAATTAACAGCTAAATCTCATCTTTATTTAATTCACCACTGCAAGTCCTGCCTTGCAGAGGGCTTAAAAACAAAACAAAACAGGCTCGTCTGCACTGAGAGATTAGCTCACTAAGCAGGGAGCTTCCTCAAACTTCCTCTGAGTTCCTGATTGGTGAGTGGTCCCAGTTCCCAGTCTTTCTTGTTTCCCAGGTAAGGCTGCCAATTCTGGGTTGGACCTGCTTCAGATTAAGCATATATAGGATTGTACCATTAGTAGTAAATTCAAAACACTCTGCACATTATCGTAATAATTTTGTGACCAGAACTAAAATATAAGCAAACAAAAATTGCATCCCTATTGGGAAGAAAGGTGTGGTTTTAATTAAGTAAACAAACTAAGAAACAGTGTTCAGTATTGGGTTGTAAGAGCAGGTGGGGTATGTAGTGGGGTTTCTCTCCTGCACGAGGTAATCTCAGTTTTGTTGCTGACACTTTAGCAAATAGAGAGGTTGCATTAAATTGGTACATGCACAGGGATAAATGCTGATGTATTTTCTGGCATCATCACAAAGGGGAAGAGGATAGAGGACACAATAGAACTGGTTGGTGAGGGTTGCCAACCTGAGCTCTGAAAATACCTGGAGATTTGGGGGAGGAGTCTGGAGTTTGAGAGGGGAAGGAGTTCAGTGGGAATGTGATTCCATAAAGCTTGTCCTCCAGTGCTTCCTTTCCTCCAGGAGAACCGATCTCTCTGAAGATGAGTTGTAATTCCTGGAGAACTCTGACTAATATTGACTCCTTCATCTGTCTCACCACCCTGTCACCATTAGCTTCTTGCAGCCAAAGATGGGGGTGTAAGCCTCCTCCTATTGGAAACGGAACATAAAGATCCTGATAGCAGGACTGAGCTTGTACACCTAGGTTTATGCAGCCCAGGCAACTGTGAAAGACTTAAGTCAGTGTATTTAAATTAATCTGCTTTGGAGCATCATGCTTTTTACAGCTAGTGCCCCACCTACCCATCCATACTTCATAATGCAACGTTATCTGGTTGCTTTTTGTGGATGAAATGGGAGCATGGGGATCTCCTTTCAATCAACTTGCAATCAGTTTGGGTGGGGGGGGGGGCTTTCTTTTATTTTATACCCTGCCTTTCTCCCCAATAGGGACCCTAAAGCTTTCATCATTCTCCTCTTTTCTGATTTGTAATCCAATTGCTTAATGTGTACTTCTTGTAGACATACTATATTACATTTCTGCTTTTTAATCCAATGAAAAATTGCTTTTCTTTTTTGAGGTGAATTAAGTCCATTTACATTCCAAGAAAATTAATTTGTAATCCATAATGATTTTTCAATTATTTTGTATCTTCAAATTTTTTATTGTCTGCCAAAAATTCATTCATGCCTTGCGTGTCCACTATTATCTTCCTCAGTCTTTTATATTCAAAGCTAAGACCTTCAGGTAAAATCCATCTGTATCTTATATCCTTGTCTCTCAGCTTGTCTGTCATTTTAAAAGGGAAAAAAAAAAGGGTGGGAAGAAGGGGGAGTAAAGAAAAAAACATTGTCATTTACAATACAATATCAGTCCATTCTGAATGAACAGTCCATAACATAAAGTATTATTGTATACAATATAATCAATTATGCCACATAACTTCTCAAATTATAAAACTTGTAGTAAGGATTGTAAGTTCTCCTATAAACCATCATGTTTTAATTATATTTCTTACAGCATTTAAGGATATTTACTATAGGAGCTGGAGATCAAAAATTCACTCCATATAATTTTTAAGTATCTAACCGCACATATAACTTTTCCCAGAATTTCTTTGCTTCTTCTTCTGATTTCCCCACTAGTATTTGGAATAACTAGTCCATCTCCGCAGCTTCCATTATCTTGCCAATCAAGTCTGATTTGTAGGCACCTCCTGAAGTTTCCGTTTCTGTGCAAGCAAAATTCTTGCTGCTGTATTGATATGCATCAACAAATGTCTTGTCTCTTTTATATAGTCACTGGAATATATATTCAATAAAAATAGTTCTGGTTTAAATTGAATCTGATTCTTCAGTATTTTCTGTAAGAGCTCATGAACCATCTTCCAAAAGTCTTTCACCACCCCACTTGTCCACCACATATAATAAAACAACCTCACCACTTTGTACATTTCCAACATTTATTAGACATATTAGAGTACATTTTAGAAAGTTTTTGCCGAGTTAGATACCATTTAAAAAACATCTTATACAAGTTTTCTTTAAAAGCTACTGATTTGGTTAATTTAATATTAGATTTCCATAATCTTTCCCATTCCTCTAACATGATGTTGTGACCTACATTCTTAGCCCACTAAAGCATACAGTTCTTTACAATTTCATCTTGCATCTTCATCTAAAGTAAGTAAGAGTATAAATTCAATATCGATTTCTTTTGAGGTCCCAAAAATATTTTATCAAATGGATATTGATCCAAACTGACACCTATTATCTTGTCTTTGGCATATCTAGATTCTATTTGTGCTCTCCCCCACCAGCTCAGTTTGATATCAATACCTTCTAATTCTTCCTTAGATTTCAGGTGGTTATCTCTTTTCAACAAAACTTCATATTTATAATTCTGGTCTGGTTTTATAAGATTTGGTGGTGTGAATGCTTCTACTGGAGACACCCATCTTGGAATTTTCTGATAGATTTTTCAGTTTTAACCAAGTCCATGTGCGATACAAAGATTTCCAGGACCAATGAGTTTCAAAGTAAGAGTGTCCATCTAATCTTTGGTATCACATATATGCATGCCAACCCAACGTAAGATCATGTCCTTCCAACAATAGTTGTTCTATCTTCAATAATGCCCATTCTTTTACCCAAGATAGTACTGCAGCTTTATAGTACAATTGCCAGTCAGGAAGACCCAGGCCCTTGTAGTACTTTTAACTTAACTCTGGGTTTTTTCTTACAACAAATATATTCTGATACCATTTTATTCAATTTTTGAAAGCACACATTTGTTAGAAGAACCGGAAAAGTTTGAAAAAGAAATAGCAACCTTGGTAAAATATTCATCTTTATCGAAGCTATCTTCCCATTAGCGATATATTCAAGTCTTGCCATTTCCCCAGATCCTTTTTAATCTCCTTAAGCAATTTATCATAATTATTCTTCTTTAAATCACTGCACTTATTTGAAATGTATATACCCAAGTATTTTACTTTTTTCTCAAACGAAAATCCTGTTTTTTGCTGTAAAAGACCAATTTGATCTGTTGTCATATTTTTTGTCAAGAATTTTGTTTTGGTATAATTCATCTTCAAATCTGCCCAAGGGCTGAAGTGGTTGATCCTATCTATCAAATGTTCAATTGAATTTAATGGTTGTTCTAATATAAAGACCAAATAATCTGCAAACACTCTCAATTTATATTGTTGACCCTTAATCACGGCTCCTTTAATATTTGAATCTTCTCTTATTTGGTTGTTCAATATCTCTAGACATAAAATAAAAAGAAGTCGCGATAAAGGACTTCCTTGTCTGGTACCTTTCTGGATAGAAATTGGTTCTGTTAAGTCACCATTCACCATCACCTTTGCCGTTTGGGATGAATATATCGATTGTATCGCCCTCAAGAAATTCTCACCACGTTCCATGCCTTCCAATTGCTGTATCATAAATTGCCAACTCACACTGTCAAAAACCTTCTCTGCATCTAGGCAAATTAGTGCCAATTGTTTCTCTGGATGACTCTCATAATACTCCATTATATTGCATATTGTTCTAACACTGTCCTTCAGCTGTCTTCTTGATAGAAATCCTGCTTGATCTTGATGTATAATAACCGACAATACTTTCTTTAGTCTTTGTGCCAATATCGAGGTGAAAATTTTTTAATCCACATTCAAAAGAGAAATTGGTCTATAATTCTTTATGTCCTTCAAATCTGTGCCTTCTTTTGGTATTAACGATATTATAGCTTCCTGCCATGAATTTGGTTTTCCAGCTTCTTTTAAAATCATTTCCAAAAGTTGCTTAAAAGGTAGCTATAAACAATCTTCAAACGTTTTATAAAATTCTGCAGGGAGACCATCTGGACCCAGAGTTTTACTGTTTTTTTTGTGATGCTATATATTTAAGGATAAAGAAGGTTTATCGAATTCCTTTATACTATAGGGAATTGAATTCCTCTATCTATCTATCTATCTATCTATCTATCTATCTATCTATCTACCTATGAAAGAACATAAGAGAAGCCATGTTGGATCAGGCCAATGGCCCATCCAGTCCAACACTCTGTGTCACACAGTGGCAAAAAAAATTATATATATATACACACACTGTAGCTAATAGCCACTGATGGACCTCTGCTCCATATTTTTATCTAAACCCCTCTTGAAGGTGGCTATGCTTGTGGCCGCCACCACCTCCTGTGGCAGTGAATTCCACATGTTAATCACCCTTTGGGTGAAGAAGTACTTCCTTTTATCCGTTTTAACCTGTCTGCTCAGCAATTTCATCGAATGTCCACGAGTTCTTGTATTGTGAGAAAGGGAGAAAAGTACTTCTTTCTCTACTTTCTCCATACCATGCATTATCTTGTAAACCTCTATCATGTCACCCCGCAGTCGACGTTTCTCCAAGCTAAAGAGTCCCAAGCGTTTCAACCTTTCTTCATAGGGAAAGTGTTCCAGCCCTTTAATCATTCTAGTTGCCCTTTTCTGGACTTTCTCCAATGCTATAATATAATTTTTGAGGTGCGGCGACCATAACTGCACACAGTACTCCAAATGAGACCGCACCATCGATTTATACAGGGGCATTATGATACTGGCTGATTTGTTTTCAATTCCCTTCCTAATAATTCCCAGTGACAAGTGCTTGACAAATGAGAGGAAACCCCCCCCCAGTTGGTCTATATACACAACATGTATTTACAGTAATAGTACTTTAAACTGTTAGCTGTACTCTTGTTGCTTTAGTTTAGGAATCACCTGCTTTCCTTTCTCGGAAAGCACACACACTGCTCCAAAACTTTTTTTTTCAAATGGATGCCTGGGGTTGTGCAGTTATTCTGTCAGTAAATTTTAGTACCCATCCTCCGTGCCTTCGTGAAACCCATGCTCTGGAAGAAGTGATTACATTTAGAAGTGACATTTAGAAGTGGCAATGCTTCTCCTGCAAATTGCTTGTCACTTAAAATAGATTGTTGATACTGTGTCATCAAATGATAATGTAGGATATAATTAGTCCTTTTCAAAATTTTCTGCCTTTAAATACAGAAATTATACACATTAGGCATGCCTCTCAAAAAATATGATGTATCAAGGCATGCAAATCACTGTGTCTTTATAAATATTTTCTTAGGAAGCAGAACATTCCATTACTACAGAACCAATCAAAAAGCACCCATTAACATCCACCAGGTCATTCCTTAGCCATCTTGACTTGATGGCAGAAAATGCCGCGATAAAATGTCAGATGCAGTCAGAGTGTTAGAGATAACTGAGTTCTGTTTTGTGAAAACTGAGCAACCACTTATTGAACTTGCTGTTAGCCAACATCTTTCTGTGCCAGAGGTTTAAAAAAAATGGAAGCATGGTAGCAAAGAGAGAAGAACACTGGATATTTTCAACTTTTCTATTTGTATGTGTGTGTCCAAAAACAAAGGTTTATCAGCTTCCTCAGATAAAGCCTTCTCTTATATATATAAAACTCCTATGGAATTGACCAAATCCAGTTCTCCCATTGCCTGTGGTATGTATCAGTGATTGGCCTGTAAGCTGACAGGCAATCGCTCTCCCATGACTTTCACTGGCTACACTCTCCCCCACTCATTGCCAGCACCTGGACAGATGAAAATTGGGCAACTGGGGAAGCTGCTAGACTGTTGCTGTTGCTAGGCAACCAACTTTGATTTTATCATTAAAAAGCAACCAAGCTTGGTTCTGTCAGTAAAAGGCGGGGGGGGGGTGTGACCTTCCAGGCCTATTTTGGCCTTTGACGAAGAACTCATTGGACCCAGTCCTGACAAGGGCTGTCAGTTCCAATTTTTGGAAAGTTTTTGGTAGAGATTGAGGAGGGTAGAATTTGGAGAGGAGAGAGGTCTCAGCGGAATATAATGCCATACAGTCCATCCTCCAAAGCAGTTACTTTCTCCAGGGAGATAGAGAGAGATCTGCTGTCTGCGGTTCAGTTGTGATACCAGGAGCTCTTCAGACTCCACCTGGAAGATTGCTACCATAGGTCTGGATGCTTGCTACTGTTCAGCAGCAGTCCTCTTATGACAGCCAGTGTGGCATAGGAGTTTGTGTGTCAAAGCATGGTGTGCCAGACCCAGGTGCTTGCTGTGGAAGCTGATATATATATTAACAAAGGTTCTCATCTATTCATCCCAGCAGTTAAGATCTGCCTCTCAAGATCTCTGTGTGCCTCTGCCTTCAGAGGTCAGGCAGGTGGTGATTAGAAACAGGGCATTTTTTTTTGTAATGGCACCTCACTTCTGGAAAGCCCTTCCCCTTGAGACTTGACTGGCACCTATTCTACTTTCTTTCAGTTACCAGGCCAAAATTAAACTTTTTACTCCCCCTTTTAATTAATCTTACCAGTTTATTTTCTATTTTTGTTTTATGGATAGCTTTTATGCTGCTTGTGCCCAATAATTTGTTTATAATGAATGTTTATAATAGTTTTTTAATACTGCGAGCAGTCCACAAATCCTAGCCTAGCCCGGGTTCATCAAACTTTAGGAGCTATACAGGGTTGGCCACCATCAGTACTTGGATGTGAGGCCACCAGGAAGACTAGGATTGCTACCCAGAGGAAGGCAATGACAATCTACCTCTTTATCTCTGTAGTCTGGAACACTCCATGGCTGGGGTAACCATGAGTCTGTTGCAATTTGATCATTCATTTTTCTTCTTTCATGTTGTAATATTTTAATTAAAAGCCACCTTGAGCAGGACTCCAAAGAAGCAGCATAGAAGTAAATAATTTTACTCACAAATCCTCCTGCATAGCCTAGATACATTCCTTCATTGCCCTGCTATAATACATGAATTCCATCATATATGCCCCCCCCCCCCCTCCTGAGCACTATATATTCCCTTCTGTTACAAGATGTGATATCTAGTAAGATCTTCTCTAGGGGCACAGGACGTTTTCTGAAATCCAAACAGTGTAGCAGACAAGCAAAAAGCAGCTGAGGATGCCAAGTGGGGGATTTTAGGGAATATACATGATGACTCAGAAGGTGGAAATGGGAATTGAGGGAGCTTGGGTTTCCCATAGCACTCACTTTGCACTTTTGAATTGTCATTCTAAAATATTGTGTTTCAATGAAATCTCCCTCTATGATATGTGAGCCAAGATTTTATACCTGTGGATCTGTCAGATATATCTCCTTGAATAGAAATAAAAAAGCTTTCAGAAATAGCCAATTGATCCAGTTCATATATTTGTGCATGTGGAATGCATAATAGATTTGAGCGAGATACTGAAAATAAATCTACCCTTGAGGCAATAACATATATAATTCTCTCAGTTCTCAGTTTGTCATAGCCTATCATGTGTTATGTGTCTCTTACACTTGTAGAAATCTGTCATGTTTCACTCAAACCATTAGCTATGTGGGTGGATTGTAAATCCATAATATAAACCTACTTTTGCAAACTTGGTGAAATGATAAATCTTTATACTATCTTTATACTATTCATAAAGATGCCTATGTCTGTTTTATCCCTTATAACTAATGATCCAATATGTGCATGTCATGACCTAGTATTTGTTCAAGACCATCTTTTTGAAGTTGACACCTATTCAGAAAAAGAGATGTACATTCTGCAGTATGCATGTGTGACAGACTACATTTATGAAAAGCATAGAAATACTGTGTAAACAAATCAAGGACTGTGAAGGATTAATTCTTCACAGAAACAGTTTTGAGTAACAGGCTCTTCCAAGAGATCTGATTGGTTAACATCAGCTGAGCAGAGAAAGACTTCTGAGCTGGATGCTGAGGAAAATTCATTCAGCCCCAGCTGAGAAGAGTTGAGTACTGACAGTTTTAGAATTCAGCCCTGACTGAGAGCAGTTTAACACAGACAGGAGAACTGGAGGAAAGTTGGCAAGGAAGTTTGGGAAGGAGGTGAAAACTCCCATTAGGGTCAAATAAAGGGGATAGATCTTCTAGTGAGAGGAGAATTTCCCTACCCAGTCAAACAGGGAGTTAGCTCTAAAGAGTGATAAGATCCCTTAGAAAGCACCTTTGGAAACCTTAAGATACAGTTAAAAACTCAAGATGAGTACTGAGGAAGGGTTTCAAGAGGAGGGGTTTGATTACTGGAAACAAAAAGAGTCAGAGAATACAAAAAAAAAGTGTACTGGAGTGTTTGAGAAAACACTGGGACAAAGCTTCTGAATATGAAGATTAAAGTCACTGTGAAAAGCTTAAGAAACTCTCATTAGCCTGAAACATAATAACTAAAATTTGTGCATGTAACTGGTTTTACCTCAGAAATTTCAACCTCTGATTTCACCTGAGCTTTCCTCTTTATATTGAATAAAATATTTTGTTAATTTGGAATATAAAAATGTTTCAATTGTCATTAAAGTTAAAGGAAGCTCCCAATCTTTCCCTCAGGATCCTGGGCTGAGCAGACAGCCAAAATATTATATTGTGACCTGGTGGGACAGCCAGAGTTCTTCAGTTCTTCAAAGAAGAAAACACATTACAAAGGGGCTCACTCAGTAAAGGGAAGGAAAAAGAAGGAAAAGCTTGCCTTTGAGGGAGGGATGCGGACAGGGGCAATCATAGCCGTCTCAGTATGATGTCAGAAGATAGGGTAAATTCAATTGCACTGTATGATATGGAAAGTGATAGTTACTAGTTGCTTTGTCTAGGTGTAGTTCTGCCCAAAGCACTTCAGAAGTGTTGTAGGATATTATTTATAAAACAGTAGCCTAAAATTCAGTGGACATTGTCAAATTATTTGATGGACACAAAGAAAGCATCCAATTTTTTTGCCCCTGAAAGAACATCCTATTGAGTAACATACTGTGAAATGAAATGAAAATTGTAATGTACATGGCACAAAAATGTTAGAAACTGGAAATCTTGTAACCTCATTCCATTAACACATAGGTTGTTTTCAAGACACAAACAGAAAAATACTTTAGATGAGTATTTAAGGGGTAGGGGGCTTGCAAAGAAATATTAAGATTTAATCAAATATTGTTATTTTCCTTATTTAATTCCACAACCCCCCCTCCAATCCCAAGATTTATGTGACATCCATTATTTTCATGCTGTTAAAGCAATTTATTCTGGAACAGAAGAATAATTAAAAGAGAAGGAAAGAAATTACAGTCAATCAAAGTGAGCTAAAGTGAGTGCAGGGAAAATCAAGATTATTTTGTATCTTTGCAGTCCTTTCAAAATTATGCAAAGAAGGGATCTTCAATTAAATTGATGCAGGGAGGAATGTGCAGACCTTGAAATGATGGGAAGAAAATGAATGGCAAATGCGTTTAATAAATTAACAGCAGTTTTTGATATTGTTTGACTCATCATGTTCCAAAACACATTTGCAATCATCAGTATTTTAATTCTGGCCATATATAGGTCCTATGCCTGTAACAATATCCTTGTTCATTTCAAAGATGAAAGCTCACTCATAAGAACATAAGAGAAGCCATGTTAGATCAGGCCAATGGCCCATCCAGTCCAACATTCTGTGTCACACAGCGGCCAAATATATATATACACACACACACACACACACACACACACACACACACTGTGGCTAATAGCCACTGATGGACCTCTGCTCCATATTTTTATCTAACCCCCTCTTGAAGGTGGCCATGCTTGTGGCCGCCACCACCTCCTGTGGCAGTGAATTCCACATGTTAATCACCCTTTGGGTGAAGAAGTACTTCCTTTTATCCGTTTTAACCTGTCTGCTCAGCAATTTCATCGAATGCCCACGAGTTCTCGTATTGTGAGAAAGGGAGAAAAGTACTTCTTTCTCTACTTTCTCCATCCCATGCATTATCTTGTAAACCTCTATCATGTCACCCCTCAGTCGACGTTTCTCCAAGCTAAAGAGCCCTAAGCGTTTCAACCTTTCTTCATAGGGAAGGTGTTCCAGCCCTTTAATCATTCTAGTTGCCCATTTCTGAACTTTCTCCAATGCTATAATATCCTTTTTGAGGTGCGGCGACCAGAACTGCACAGAGTACTCCAAATGAGACCGCACCATCGATTTATACAGGGGCATTATGATACTGGCTGATTTGTTTTCAATTCCCTTCCTAATAATTCCCAGCATGGCATTGGCCTTTTTTATTGCAAACACACACTGTCTTGACATTTTCAGTGAATTATCTACCACGACCCCAAGATCTCTCTCTTGGTCAGTCTCTGCCAGTTCACACCCCATCAACATAATTTGTTGAGCCAATTAGTCTCCTCCATTAAAACAAAGGGGAAGATTCCCAGATGACATCAAGTATGTGTTTATATATACATGTGTGCGTGCATATGTACACACACTCGATGGCATCTATGAGACTTTCCATCTATCATGATCCTAGGCCTGGTGAGGTCTCCAGTCTCCAGGGAAGCCTGTGTTAGAGTAGCTACAAGGCCCAGGATCCCTTCTGTCTCTCTGATTTGGTAGTAGGCTTTCCAACCCTCCCGCCCTGGCGGGGGACCTCAGGATTTCCACCCTCTTCCCCCGCTCCCCCAAAAAATGGAAGCGGGGGGAGGGGGTGGAAACGGCACCAGGAGCATGGCCAGCCGCTGCATCCCGGAGCCGGCGAGGCCACTGCGCTGCTGCTGCCCCCTCCCCTCCCACCGCAGCTGCTCCTCCGAGATGAGCCCAGCCTGAGCCCATCTCGGAGGAGCAGCCACGGCGAGCAGAGAAGAGGCGTCAGCTGCGCAGCGGCGTCGCACGCTCCGAGATGGGGCGGCTCGCTGTTTTCTCCCCTCCCCCTATCCCCACCCCAGTGTCTCCTGGCTCCACCCCCAAAGTCCCCAGATATTTTTGGGGTTGGACTTGGGAACCCTATTTGGTAGGCAGCAGTTTTGGACGGAAAATTTGCCCAGTGGAGACCAGAGAGGTGGGGCCTGGAAGGAAAGAAATAAAAGGCCAAGCTAGAGAGGGGGAAGTGTTCTCTCTGGAGAGGCTGCAGTCAGGAGAGTTCTTTTTGAAAAGGCTGGGCCAGAGGAAGGCTGTAGTCATGAAAGTTCCCTCATCGAAAGAGTGGTGAGTCAGTTGAATTAGAGAAAAGCAATGTATAGTTAGTCAGTCACATAAGGGCTTTTTATTTTGTTTTGTACCATCTTTACTGTTTCCTTTTTCAATATTGCACAATATTGTTACAACCCATTTGTTTGAGCACTTAAAATAAACTTTTTTTTATTATACTGCCTGGGTCTGCATGCCTCTTTAGTCACAGATAAAAGGTGCTAGGAGAAGGAAGACAGGGGTTGAGTGGGTGCCCTGGGCCTTCCCAGACAGATAAGTGTTGTGAGCCTCCCTGAGCCTGCTTCGGCGGGGAGGGCAGAATATAAATCCAAATAAATAAATAAATAAATAAATGCTTACAAGAGTGGTGGCAGCCAGTAGAAGGCCCTCCCTGGTCCCCTGCTTGTAACACCATCTGTGAGTCATGTGTTTGTGTGTGTCCGTGTTTCAATGGTATGCACTACTGGGATTCTTGGTAAAATAAAATAAATGTAAATAAATAAAATAATTAAATAATGTAATGCAATATTGTAATAAAATAATGTAACAATGTAAAAAGACTGTTACTTGAACTTGGTGTTCTTACTACTCTTTGAATTACTAAGAACATTTTGAGCTTAAAAATATTAAAGAAAGGTATCCATTTGTACTGTGCATTCTGGCCTTCCTTCCATATTGCCATCCAGATACTAAAGGTTTTGTTTCAAGGTCTACTTGTATATATAATGTGAGTCCAAAATAAATACACTTCAAGTGAGAGCACTTTGCTAGGTGGACAGGGTGATTCCTGCTTGTCATTACAAATGATGATGATGATCAAAGACAGTTAGGTGTTCACTATCTCTGGGCTTTGGTCATTTGTGACACATTTCAATACATGAGTTTAGGAGTGAACTGCCTTAATGGCCTGTTTGCAGCCATCATCTGCTAAATGGAAGCATCTTGCATTGCTTATAGAAGATGCATACATCTGACAAAGGCCTGGAAAGATGTTGTGAAAGATCCATCACCCAGGAAGTGTTTTCATGTATTGACAGCATTCCAGTTTAGCATACAAATGGTATAATTAAGAAGATATTGCATGGTAGCTTTAGGGGATCATATGGGGTGGGAAAGTCGAGAGCTGATAAAATGATCGATGATAGTGTAGTAACCGAATTGAGGTGAAACTGTTTAAGATTGATGATTTGGAGTTTCGTGCTTGGAGTTCCATGTATTAACTTATAACTTTTTAATTTTTACAAGAACATTCCTACATGATAATTCATATTAACAAATGATTCAAAAGAATAACTTATTTAATGCTCATTACATCACTAAATAAGTATGCCTACTTCAGGTACACAACTTGCATTGAATTCAGAACCAACTGATTATTCCTAAATCAGAATATGATTCAAAGGACATATGCATTTATGAATTTGACATGCCTTGATCACAATGATTTGATTTCATCTCTTAAGGACTAGTAGTGGTCAGATCTATTTACTCAAGGTAAGAGCTTTTTGTCTTGCTACACTGTGTGTGTGTGTGTGTTTTTGAACATTGTTGCTGGTTTTGTCAGGATGCAACTGGTTCCCTCCCCCTGATCCTGTCTTTTTCAGTAGGAAAGCAATGTGGACTATTTCTTTTGCACTGTATTCATGCCCTCTTGATCCAGTCTCAGTTTATCAAGGTCTATCATGCAAGCACAGCTTATTTCTGCTTTTCACTGAAGGTGAGTTGTTGGGCTTAACTTTGAATGCTGTGCATGCACTCTGCACCTTTCTTTTTTCTCTGATTTTTTTTCTCTTAGGACTCACAGAGTATATATGCTGCATACCAATGAAAAAAACCAGACATTATGTCGTGGCACTGAAATGTTTTTTTTTTTTTTGTATTGTATTGTGTGGTTGGTCTGTCATAGCTGTGCAGTTGTGTTATGGTAGGGGTTATTGTGTTCTTTGCTGCAGTTTAATGCATCAAGTTTGGCAATAATCTTATTGGTCAGTTTCATGCTGGGCATGTTTTTGAAATACGATAGAGATTCTTCAAAGCTGTATTTACTGTTGGGTAGCCATCTTGGCAGAATGTTAGTGATGGATCTTCAGCAGTTTCTTATGATGCAATGGTTCTGATACTTGTTTTGGTCAGAAACTGTCAAGATCTGGTGAATATTGAACTCAGGGGAATTAGGGCAGGAGGAACCACATTTCATCGATGTATAGTGCTGACTATATCAAGAAGGAGAGTAAGACAGGCAGTACTGATGGGGAACATGGCCCAGTGGTCCTGTGCTGTGCAGAGGTGGCATCTCACCACCATGCCATGTATGGTCGTCCTTCTCATGGTGCCGTGGCTGGTGCTAGACTTTTGTGCTGGCATAGTGTGGGGGAGAGTGAGAAGGAATGAATCCATCATTTCAAAGTGATCAAGGCAACTTTTGCTCATATTCAGTCCATATTAATTCAGCCCATTTAAATATAGGTCCACCTTTCCACTTCTGATCCTCCTTTTCCTTCTCTTTAATAGAGCAGAGTGCTTCTGTGATCCTAATTCTCAATAAAGATGATTTAGAAATCCAGAGGTAGTCTTATCTTCTTAATATCTATGACTAGACCACTGTTTCCAAATTCATCTTCTTCAAAGAGGCATATTCCATATCATTCCAAAATGGGACAAATGGGACTCAAGCAACTCAGTGGAGAAAAAATACGGAGAATTTTCAGAGTTTGCAAAGAGGCTCCTCAGAGAGCTGAAGCACATGTAGCTAAAGAATTTCAGGGCAGCCCTACCTCTAGCAAAAATTTTAAAACTTTTCCTGTCACTAATCCCCCCACAAGGAATTCAAGAGTAGCAATAGTTTCATATCACTAGACTCATCCTGCTTATCATTCTTTTTAAAAAAATATAGGAGAAGTAAACAATAGTGGAGGTTGTACACAGATGAAGGGGGAAGGACGGCAAAAGGTACAGAGTGGGAGGAATGACCTCAGTGTGAGCAGTGGAGTCACTTTTGAGGGATGGTAAAAGGTCAAGTGAGAATCCAAAGGAATTTGTATGCTTTTGAATAATCTTTGGCTTGGAAGTGAAGCAAGGGAAAAAACAGCACAAAAGCAGAAAGCTTAGAGAAACAGTGACTGGAAAGTGAACTGAGCACTGAGGGGAGGAAAATCACAGGAGAATGAAAAATAAAACCTGATGGATATGCACAGTGAAAGCAATGGAAATTACCCATGCACAGTAGACCTAACTCAGGGGACTGGTTTGTTCAAAGCACTTGCTGTGGACCTCAGCCCTATTCTGTTGCGTGATTATAGTAATCTAGGTGTCATTTAGGAATTCCTATGTGTAAAGTCCTTTAAGCCCTTAGAAAAATTTAATATAAATTATTGCTTTGTGTTTCCATTAAATCTGCCTATTCCCAATTGTATTTAAACTACTCATTAATTAGTTCTTTTGTTTAAACAATTTTATTGATAACGTATGGTAACAATTTCCATTAATAACTTCTTTTCATCTATCCCATATGCTTCTTTCTAATCACCCCTCCCCTCGTTACTTGACCCCCCGCCAGTGTTATTTATTCAAAATACTAACATTAAAAGGTACCTTTACTTCCTAAGAACTAAAATTAATATTCTTCTTTCTTTTAAAGTTTAATCATTATCAAAAATTGTCCAATGTCCTTTTACTTTCCACTCATCTTCTACATAACTTCTAAATTTTTCCCACTCCCTTTTAAAATCTTCTAAATCATAATCTCTTAAAGTTCTTGTTAATTTGTCCATCTTACTCCATGTCATAACTTTTACAATCCAATCCCATTTTTCTGGTATTTTTTCTTGCTTCCATAACTGCGCATATAGTGTCCTAGCAGCTGAAAGCAAGTACCAAATTATAGTTCTATCTTCTTTTGGAAATTTTTACATTTGTAATCCCAACAGAAAAGTCTCTGCAACTTTCTTGAAATTTCTTGTTGGATCATCTGCCAATACTTTTTCGCTCTTTCACAAGTTCACCACATATGGTAGAAAGACCCTTCGTGTTTTTTACATTTCCAACATCTGTCTGGCATCTTGTTATTCATCTCTGCCAATTTTTTAGGAGTCATATACCATCTATACATCATTTTAAAACAGTTCTCTTTAATATTCTGACATGTTGAAAGTTTTATAGAGTTCTTCCATAAATATTCCCATGTATCCATCTGTATTTCTTTATTTACATTTATTGCCCATTTAATCATTTGAGATTTCACTACTTCATCTTCTGTAGACCATTTTAAAAGTAACTTATAAGTTTTTGGAATTAATTTTTCATTATCTCCAAGCAGAACTTTTTCCATTTCTGTTTGCTCTCATCTTATTCCTTCAGTTTTAATATCGTTTTCCACCAAACTCTTTATTTGTTGCATTTGAAACCAATAGGCTTCCCAAACCTCCCGCTCTGGCGGGAGACTTCTGGGTTCACAGCCTCATCTCCCACTCTTCAAAACTCTGGAAGCGGGGGTGGGGGGTGGAGGGGGGGGATAACATATCTTTAGGCTTCATGTTGTAGAGCTCCTGAGCCGTTTGCAAAATGTCTGCCCCTTTAAGGCTGGGCAGGAAGCAGAAAGGGCTTCTGAGAACGGCCCCTCCCTTTCTTTTGCTTTCGTTTTCACAGGAAGTAGAGTTGTCCGGAGGAAGATCTGGTAAGTGTGTGTGTGAGAGGGAGGGGGCAGGGGATTCCCTAGTTTGGAGGCCCTCCCTCCCTTTAGAAAGCGTGGGGGGGGAGGGAAATGTCTACTAGGCACTCTATTATTCCCTATGGAGAACGATTCCCATAGGGAATAATAGGAAATTGATCCGTGGGTATTGGGGGCTCTGGGGGGGCTAGTTTTTGAGGTAGAGGCACCACATTTTTAGTATAGCATCTAGTGCCTTTCCCCAAAATACCCCCCAAGTTTCAAAACGATTGGACCAGAGGGTCCAATTCTATGAGCCCCCAAATATGGTGCCCCTATCCTTAATTATTTCCTATGGAAGAAAGGCATTTTAAAATGTGTGCTGTCTCTTTAAATGTGATGGCAAGAACTCCCTTGGAGTTCAATTATGCTTGTCACATCCTTGTTCTTGGCTCCACCCCCAAAGTCTCCTGGCTCCACCCCCAAAGTCCCCAGATTTTTCTTTAATTGGACTTGGCAACCCTAGAAACCAATCATATTTGTTATTCAACTCCACAGCAGTTTTTAATTCTATTTTGCCACTTTGTATTTTTAATAGTTGATGGTATGACAGCCATTTTTCCTCACCTCTCTCAGCTGTTATTTTTATCACTTCTGCTGGCATAAACTAATTAGTTCTGATGAGAAGAGTGCTTTTGAAATGTGGCTTCTTCCACCTTTGTATTTTGTTAGGCTAACCACCTGATGGTTTCTTTCTATTTTGCAGGAGATGGAACCATTTTTTCCCTCACTATAACAGAAAAAAGGAGAGCAGGGAGCTGACAAAACCACCTTCGAGGATACATGGGCCTGCATTGCTCCATATCAAAATGTAGGTCATCTTTGTATTGGGAAGTAGGCATGGAACACTATTTTGATATCATCCATGGCATTGTACAGGTGCTGGGTAAAGGGAAAAGTAATCTTATCTCTAAGCAGTCCAAATACGACACTATGGCCTAACAATCCTAGAAATGCAAGTCCTTCCTTTATTTAGCCCAAGGAAAATTTGTGTCAGTCAATGTGCTTTTTATAAAAATTCCAAAGATGTAAGTGTCTAATATTGTGAATTAGGTGCCACTTTACCAGCACCAGTTAAGATGAGAGGGCTTTCGAGTTTTTGAGTTTTCATTTGAAGTACCTTTATTAGGCAAATGATGTTCTTAAGATTTGAAGGTGCTGTACAGCTGAGCATTCCCCTACTTGCATTTCCATAAGACTAAGAAGCCACCATGCTGAACTATGTAGCCTATTTGCCTAACACAGTGACATCTTAATATTATGTCATAGTAAATTAATGAAACCTTGCTCCTGCAATATTTGCCAGCTCAAAAGCAATGATAGAGTGACAAAAGGTTGTAGGAGATAAGGCCCTGGTGTTAGAAATGGGGATTTGGGGTCTTGTTGAACATCATAGGGGTGGCCTGCAGAATATAGTTCCACAGGCTGACACTGCACCAAAATGGGGCCCCTGTGCCCTTTGAGGAAATAACCTCTCAAAAGTTCAAGTCACACAGATGTAGCCTTGTCATGGAAGGGAGGAACAGCCCTTCCTCAAGATACATAGAACTTTATCTTGCAAGTGCTTTGGCACCCTCTCTTCCAAACCACAGAGATTCAAAGAAACAGGCTCTTGACCAAAGCAGAATTCATTCCACAACATATAATGAGCAATTTAGAATCAATCCCACAGACTCCCAGACTGTGCCAGGGAAAAAAAAGACATACATACAGAGACAGTGGGCATTATCCACTACAGCTCAGTTGTCAAAGATGAAGAAGGGTAGACTATTCGAGCAGGTTGACCCCTCTGGAATGAACAGGCAAACCCTTGCCATATGTGGACCTGTCTTTTACACTCCATTGCAAACAACTGCTGAATGAAGCTCTTGTACATCAGAATGATCATGCAAAATTACATGTTCTGTCACAAATGTCTCGTGTGATAAGACAGGTTGAACCTCCTAGGGATCTTGTTAGAACTGTAGAAACTATGTTCTCCTTGGACATGCCTTTAGGGTCCTTGTTCTCCTAACAAAACTGACCATCAGGAGTGGTAAGCTTGCCCTCCCTACTGTATCCCAGCCAGGGTTGTACATACACTTTTTCTGAGAGAATCAGGCAGGCATTTGCTTCTTAGAAAGACAGAGAAAGCTTGTGGTAGAAAGTGCTGTCAAGTCACAGCTGAGTTATGGTGACTCAGTAAGGTTTTCAAGGCAAAAGATTTTCAGAGGTGGTTTGTCTTTGCTTGTCTCTGCATAGTCACCCTGGATTTCCTTGGTGGTCTCTCATCCAAATACTAACTGGAACAGGGGTGTCAAACTGAGGGGATGGATTTGATGTAAATGAGATCTTGTCAGGCTGGGCCATGTTTGCCATAAAATGTAATGCCAGGTAGCGGAGATATAAGCTTTATAACGGGCACAAACACAATTAAAGATTGTTTTTACTTAAAAAAACATGGTTAGAGCATTAGCACACTTGCAATATTTTGTTTAACAGTCTCTGATAACTGATACCTCTTGTTCTGAATGATTGTATCAAAATCTGGAAACAATGTCTGTGCTGTAGCAATCTTGAGCATGCTGTTCAGGTGTTATTCAGTGTTTATCTGTAAGTTGCAAACCTACTTTAGATTTATTGACATTCATTACAGAAATGTCATGCTCAGTGTACTAGGACCTGGGGAAAACATGAAATGGATTGGCATTGTGAGCTTTTGTATGTAAGTTATTTTGTGTGCTGGTTAAGAACATGAGAAGGCACCATGACACAGACTAAGGGCTATGTTTTTATCTACAAAACTATAGCCTTCCCCAGAGAAAAAACTGCAACTCCTATAAGGCAGTGCAAAAATGGAGAAAAAGACCAGATCAGGAGGGCATGAATACAGTGCAAAAGAAATAGTCCACATTGCTTTCCTACTGAGAAAGACAGGATCAGGGAGAGGGAACCAGTTGCATCCTGAGAAAACCAGCAACAACACACACACACACACACAAAGTAGCAAGGCAGAAAGCTCTTACCTTGAGTAAAACTTTACTTAAAGGTGCTTTTTGTATTTCTCCCATGGTATGCAGCTGATCAAAGGAGCCTCCCACTCATTTCTTCTTCCCCCTCCCTCTTCTTCAAGGGAGGGGGAGGGAGGAGGAACCTCAACCGATAGAGGAGCTTGGCTCTATAGCTCTGCAGTGTGATTGAGAGAACTTGGTGCAGCTCTAGCTTTGATTGAGAGAGCTCTAGCTTTGCCAGGCTCTCTCAATTACACAGCAAAGCTACAGAACCAAGCTCCTCTATTGGAGAAGAGGGAGGGGGAAGAGGGAAAGAGTGAGAGGCTGCTTTGCTGGGCTGTATCACATGTAATATCAAAAGGGTGAGAGAAGGAGGCAGGAGAGGGAAAAGGAAGCAGATGATTGCTAGTTGCTGGCAAGCCTGATTGGAGCACTCTGAACTTCACACATTTGACACCTTTGAACTCTTAGAAGATCTAAAATGGCTTTGCTTTGTTCAATAGGAAAGAGCCTAGAAAATGCAGGGGAAAGCTCAGAAAAATGAACTATTGGTTTTCATTTATAACATTGAAGCACTTATTCAAAGCCAGCACTGGACTAGCAGGATGTCTGGTTCATAAACATCACATCCAAAGACCAGTGAGTTAGACAGTTATAGCTAAGCAGGGTAACAATAGATTGAAAAGGCCAAACCTTTAAAGCCAACAATCTATTGTGGTCTGGGCCCAACTGACCAATCAGATCTCTGGCTGATGATGTCAGTTACTGGTGTAACTCTGTTACTAGGCATATGATCAAAGAAGGGATCTCTCTCTCTCGGCTTGGCTTCGCGAACGAAGATTTAAGAAGGGTGCAATAGTCCACGTCTGCTGCAGGCTCGCTGGTGGCTGACAAGACCAATGCGGGACAGGCAGGTCCGGCCACAGTGGCTGCAGGGAAAAATCTGATTTAGGGTTGGTGCTGTAGCAGTGCGATTCTTCCTCAATCTCCTTTTGTCCTCAAGACCAGCTATGCGTGCGTTCTCAAAGGAAGAGACAGCCTGGTGGATGGTGTGTCTCCATGCTTTGCGATCTGAGGCTAGGTCAGACCACTGGTGATGGTTGATGTGACAGGTGCCAAGGGATTTCTTCAAGGAGTCCTTGTACCTCTTCTTTGGTGCCCCTCTATTTCGATGGCCGGTGGAGAGTTCGCCATACAGGGCAATCTTGGGAAGGCGGTGGTTTTCCATCCTAGAAATATGCCCTGCCCAGCGCAGCTGCGTCTTCAGCAGCAGTGCCTCGATACTGGTAACCTCCGCCCGCTTGAGGACTTCAGTGTTGGTCACAAAGTCACTCCAGTGGATGTTGAGGATGGTGCGAAGGCAGTGCTGATGAAAGCGCTCGAGGAGTCGCAGGCGATGACGGTATAAAACCCACGATTCGGAGCCGTAGATGAGGGTTGTCATCACAACCGCTTTGTAAACATTGATCTTTGTGCCTTTTTTCAGATGCTTGTTGCTCCACACTCTTTTGTGCAGTCGGCCAAATGCACGGTTTGCCTTTGCCAGCCTGTTGTCAATCTCCTTGTCGATCTTGGCATCTGAGGAGATGATGCACCCCAGGTAGCTGAACTGCTGGACTGTCTTCAGAACTGATTCACCCACAGTGATGCAGGGAGGGTGATAATCTTCCTGGGGTGCAGGCTGGTGGAGAACTTCTGTCTTCTTCAGACTAACTTCTAGGCCGAATAGCTTGGCAGCCTCTGCAAAGCAGGACATCATATGCTGCAGAGCTGATACCGAGTGGGAGACGAGTGCAGCATCATCAGCAAACAGTAGCTCTCGGATGAGTTTTTCCATCGTCTTGGAGTGGGCCTTTAGTCGCCTCAGGTTGAACAGGCTGCCATCGGTGCGATAGCGGATGTAGACACCATTGTCATCATCTAGATCTACTGCGGCTCTTTGAAGCATCATGCTAAAGAAGATCGTAAAGAGAGTTGGCGCGAGAACGCAGCCTTGCTTTACACCTGTGCCTATTGGGAAGGGCTCCGAGAGGTCGTTGCAGTGTCTGACTTGGCCTCGCTGATCTTCGTGTAGCTGGATGATCATGCTGAGGAACCTTGGGGGACATCCTAAACGTTCCAAGATTTGCCACAGGCCTTTCCTGCTAACGGTATCGAAGGCTTTGGTAAGGTCGACAAAAGTCACATACAGAGCCTTGTTCTGTTCCCTGCATTTCTCTTGGAGCTGCCTGAGAACAAATACCATGTCGGTGGTGCTCCTGTTAGCTCTGAAGCCGCACTGGCTCTCTGGGAGGAGTTCTTCTGCAATGGTGGGCACCAGTCTGTTCAGGAGTATTCTGGCAAGGATTTTGCCTGCGATGGAGAGCAGGGTTATCCCCCGGTAGTTGGAGCAGTCTGCCTTTTCCCCTTTGTTCTTGTATAGGGTGATGATGATTGCATCGCGAAAGTCCTGTGGTAATTTGCCTTGTTCCCAGCAGGTGACAAGTACTTTGTGAAGTGAGCTATGTAGTACTGTGCCCCCATGCTTCCAGATCTCTGGTGGAATTCCATCAACTCCTGCTGCCTTGCCACTTTTCAGTTGCTTGATGGCTTTAACAGTCTCTTCTAGGGTGGGGATCTCATCCAACTCTGTTTTCACTGGTTGAAGTGGGGTGAGGTGCATTGCTGAATCTTGAACTACGTGGTTGGCACTGAAGAGAACCTGAAAATACTCTGACCACCGGTTCAGTATGGATGCCTTGTCTGTGAGGAGCACTTGGCCGTCTGCACTATGCAAGGGACTCTGAGCCTGATATGATGGACCATATACTGCCTTCAGGGCTTCGTAGAACCCTCTTAAATCACCAGTGTCTGCACACAGCTGGGTTCTCTCTGCAAGCTTGGTCCACCAATCGTTCTGAATGTCTCGAAGCTTGCACTGGAGGTTGCTACATGCAGCGCGAAAGGTTGCTTTTTTCCCAGGACAGGAGGGCTGAGCGAGATGTGCTTGGTAGGCAGATCTCTTTTTCGCCAGTAAATCTTGGATCTCTTGATTGTTCTCATCAAACCAGTCCTTGTTCTTCCTTGTGGAGAACCCGAGGACTTCTTCAGAGATCTGCAGGACGGTAGTTTTTAGGTGTTCCCAGAGTGCTTCTGGAGAAGGGTCTGTGGGGCAACTGGGGTCCTCAATTCTTGACTGGAGTTTTGCCTGGAAGGCAGCTTTAACTTCGGCTGACTGGAGACTGCCAACCTGAAACTTCCTCCGAGGGATACCTCCTCTCCTGAGTGTGGGTTTAAAGTGAAGACGGAGATTGCAGCGTACAAGACAATGATCCGTATGACATTCTGCACTGGGCATTACTTGGGTGTGTAAGACATCTCAAAGGTCTCTCTGGCGCACCAGAATGTAGTCGATAAGGTGCCAGTGCTTGGACCGTGGGTGCATCCAGGTTGTCTTCAGACTGTTCTTCTGCTGGAAGATAGTGTTGGTGATGGTGAGCTGGTGCTCCATGCAGAATTCTAGCAGGAGGCGCCCGTTGTCATTGCAGTTGCCAATGCCGTGTTTGCCAAGTACTCCTTTCCAGGCTTCCGAGTCTTTACCTACTCTGGCATTGAAGTCGCCAAGGATGATCACCTTGTCCTCTGTAGGGGTCTTCCGTACGAGGTTGTGTAGATCAGCATAGAACTTGTTCTTTTCTGCAGGATCTGCTTGAAGGGTTGGGGCATACACACTGAAGAGTGTTGCATGCTGCTTGTTTTGAAGTGGGAGGCGCATGGACATGATGCGATCTGAGTGACCTGTTGGCAGGTTTTCGAGTTTGGAGGCAATGGAGTTCCTGACCATGAAGCCAACGCCAGAAAGGCGGCTCTCAGCCTTTGACTTACCCGACCAGTAGAGGGTATAGCCAGCACCGTGTTCTTGAAGACTACCTTCCTCAGGGAAACGGACCTCACTGAGAGCTGCTATGTCGATATTCAACCTGAGAAGTTCGTGGGCAACTAGAGCAGAGCGTCGTTCAGGGCGACCACTGTCTACTGTGTCAAGCATGGTTCTGATGTTCCAACACGCAAGCTTTAGTCTTTGCACACTTTGTGAGGCAGGTGCATGCCTTTTCTTTGTTGTTATTTTTTGACCGCAAGTAAGGATGCCCGTTGACCGCGGCTAGCCAACTGGGGTGGAGGAGACGAGCTTTGTTTAGGCCACCTTTTCTAGGCCCCTCTCCGTGTGGAGCAAGCAGTGCTGTCCGTAGATAAGGCTGCTTGGTCGTTCAGGGTGCTGCCGAAAAATGCTTTCGTCTCCGGGTTAGCATCAGGCGACCAATACCCTGAACCGCCTACATGCAGGATCAGGACTGCGGCTTCCAGTGGCACCTTCCACCTGCCGTTTCGCCCCTTGCCCATCGCTGCAGGACTTGATGCGTTGTGGGTTGTGTATGTGGATATGCCCTTCAGGCCTGCGCAGAGGAATTTTTTAGGTGAAGCGCAGTGTGCGCGGTACTGGCTCCACCCTTTCACCTGGGGGTCATCTGCCATGGCCCAGTAAGCCGGGACGCCGGCAGCGAGTCCTCCAGGTGGTAGGTGTTACATTAACGAGCTCTATCTGCCCGGGTTTGATGTTAGAGTTTTCCTTCTCTTAGGCTGGCGAGGTTGGTGGGCCCAGCCTGCCCATCCGGTTATACCGCCAGACAATTCGGTCGCACCATGACGTAGCAAACTCTGTGAAAAATGGGGGGGACCAGCGAGAAGGTGTTGCTACGGATGCAGTAATGCAGGAGAGGCCATTGCAGTGACCATCTGCCAGGCATAGCCAGACAGTGACCACGCGGCGTTCACTACACCGGGAGAGGAGAGGCTATGTATTGCGCATACACTTTCCCTGGGGGGGAGGGATACCCAGAGGGAGCCCCCCCACCCCCGCCCCCCCTAAAGAAGGGATCAGTATAGAGAGAAATGACAGAGCTAATTGCAGTACAATCCCCTCATTTCTACAGGTGTAGATCATGACCACTAATTGAATTAAATGCAGTTAATTAGTTGCTAAGGCTCCAGAGTTCCATCCTTGGAGTCAGAAGCACTACTCCGCTCCCTGCACCTGGGATGTTATCTAGATGTCACAAGGTCAATTTGCTAAATCTTTCCAGCACAAGCACAGTTAATTTCCTTTGCGGGTTTGCCTAGGAATTAAAATGAAGCCTGAACCAATGTTTAGAAATGAGCCAAGAAACTAAACAAGAAACCCAGTTTCATGAGCCCATCTGATCATCACCAGACGGGGAAGTACAGAGGTGATCAAGTGAAGAAAGTCCAATTTGTATTGCTCATGTGGTTCCAGTATTCAGATGTGGGATCACACTATGATGTAACAGCTCTTGCGCCATATGATGGATGTGTCAGAAGTTCTTTGCAATCAGATTTACATAAAATTTGTATAAAATTGCAGTTTAGTGGTGAGATAGAAATCATCATTGCCACATTAGGATTGGTATGGTGTCCCTTTTGATCATATTTTCTTGATTGTTATAATAATGTCAGATTTTCTGCTAACTAAATTATTCTGCAGATAGTGACTAAGAAAAATACCAAAAACATCATATCAACAGAAATTGCAAAGGCGTAGTACTTGTTGGTCTGAACCCAATGAAACATCTAATCATGCAATCCTTCAGTGTTGTATATAATTATATTTACCATGATTTCAGAGTGCAGGATTTGCAATTTCAAGCAAAATTATCTTGAATCAGTGAGTTTAACATTTTAGTTCTGAAGAATGGACTGGAATATGAAATCCTTGCTAAGATATGAACTCTCCCTTGTTATCCTGTGAATTTGAAGCCAGCTGGGATGGAATACTATGATGATAGCATTTGCAATTTGACATTGAGTAGACAAAACCTAAATCCTGACACCCGTGTGATTAGCTGTTCATAGACTTTACACTGACAGTTTGAGAGCCAAGGTGAAGGATTCATTGAGCTTGATAACAAACCTTTAAATATGAAAATAGAATTATACAAGGCAATTACCAGTATTTTATCATACTTAAGACCAAACAAGAAAATGAGAACTCATGATGAGACTTTACAGGTAGAGTGGCTTGATTCTAGACATAAACAGTATAAAATTAATCCAGCTCCAATCTTTCATGCATTGGGTGCTTGGATCTCACTGCAGAGAGTGTTCCATCAGGCTGATGCAATAGCTGAAAAGGCCCTGGCTCTGGTTGAGGCTAAGTATGCATCTTTTGGCCCAGGGATCACCAGTAGATATTAGAAGAGTGCAAGGTCCTTTGGAGATGTACTAGGACATTCACAGTGTTCTTGTGTTCTAAATTTGGGTCATTTCATTTCAAACATTGGAAACAACTGGAAACTTTATGATATGGTAGTTATTCTAACACATTGCTATCTGATTGAATTTTTCCTGGGAAGCAGAAAGAGCAGCAGATAGAGAGAACTGCTCAGCAGATATGTGCCTGAGGGAGCTGCCTTCCAAACAGAAGAGGTTCTAGGTTTATACAAGCCCTATTTGCTTGTAGTAATGAAGGTTTACTTGGGCTACATGACCAAGGTGGGAGGAATCACTGTCCAAGGCATAGTCCTCTCACTTCCTATCTGTACTGCGTTTGGAGCAAATATAAATAACATAGCTAATGTTCCTTATCAGAGCTACCTTGTGATTAAAGTTGTAAGATGAGAAAAGACTCCCTTCAAGGAGCAAAAAATTGTGTGTACTTGGACAATAAAGCTTTGGATTTTATTAAAACTACTACATAATCACACACAAGTTGTATTACTCTATTGGATATATTGTAATCATACTTACTAACAGGTGAATTCTATTTTTTTTTCACTCACTTCAACAATATATCAAAATGTTGTGTCTTCAACCTGAGGTAAAATGTTAAGTAGGGTAGGGTTCACTGCACTGAAAGGCTGCTCTATTCCATAACAGATATACCATGTCTCACACTGAGGAAAGAGACATTCACAGCAGGTAGATAATGCCATGGACAAAGTTGCCCTGAACCCATTAGCAAAAAATGAGGCACAAGACAATTACAGGTTCAGATGCAGATTGATCAGCCAATCTGGAGAGGGTAGCACCTGCCATCTCTAAGGACAGCAAGATATTAGCTGGTCAGTGTTGAAGAGCTGAGCAGAATTCTTTTGGGGTTTCAACAAATAGGTCTGCTGAGAAGTCTTTTTTCTTTGCCCCCCTAGTCGGAAAAAAGAGGCTGACACAGAATGTTGGGAAACGGGCCACTTTATTTAAATAACACAATCAACACGGCAAGGGCAACCTGCGGTGGGATAAGCCCTGGGGTCTTCCTCAGACCCCGCCAAGTCCCACAAAGGGCGAGTCACCCTGCCCCCAGCATGAGTCATAAGATTCTGGCTAATGCCAGGCCGACCAGGCCAAAACCCTCCCCTAAACTTCTGCCCCGATACCCAGAAGGAGGCGAATTTAGGAGGGGCATGCATACGATCCGCATTATACAGCATTGAGCCGTAAAGCCCATCTGCCGCTCCTGCGTATCGACTGCACGAACAGGTGCAGCTGACTGGGTGCTCGCCAGCAAGGTATAAACCCCTTGCACCTTCTGCCAAGTGACCGAAATTAAACCCCACCTTTTACCTAATATCCACACCACTGTTGGTAGTACAAGGTAGGCGAAAAAACACCCCACCACAGGCCAATCAGGTGAGATGAAAAATTCCTACCTGGCCCCTAATAAGACGAGCGGTCAAACCTGTACTACACAGGGTGAGTGGGTGGGCCGAGAGCGGCAACGCAACTGATCTGTGAGGGTGGGGCCGAGGCTACAAACAGCCCCGACGCTCCGCCCGACAGCCACTCCCGGATGGAGGGAAGCTCAAGCGCAGCCTCCCCTCCTTCCAGGGAGGCAAAAGGCAGCCCCGTGGTGCGCAGCCGCTTTGCGGCGCGGCCTTTGCGGGGCCGAATTGTTGCCTGTTCTATGCTGTTCTGTGGACAAGATGTTGTTATTTAAATAGGTCTGGGGAGCCTACAACTAGTTGGGACATGAATAGGGTAGGTTGCTCAGGATTGTTATTGTTCAGTTGCACAGTCAAGTCTGACTCTATGCAACCCCATGGACCAAGTCGTGCCAGGCCCTCCTGTCTTCCACCATCCTCTGAAGTCCACTCAAATTCATGTTAGATATGGCTAATCAGCAAGCACCCCGAGACAAGGCATCACATGCCTTGCAGCTGAGTGTACTGTGAAGTAGGGTCCAGGAAATTACAGGCTATTCAGTCTTGGTGCTGAGTGTAATTTTTTTGAGTTTAGGAATGTTGTGGCACCTCTCTACACATATAGCTGTGCAGGCAATGCTAAACAAGGCTGGCAGAAGTGATGACTGAATTTGGAGCTGGGGTGAATCTGTCCAGAAGGCATACCAGGTGGATGCCTAGCAAAGCCAACCCTAAGAATAATCAAGTTTTGCTTTGTTTTTTTGCATAAACAGTGATGCAGATCAGCCATTTAATTAATTTAAACAATTATTTAAACAAATAAATAAAACCAGTTGAACCCACACTTGGTTACCTTACATCTTCTGGAGGGGGGGGGGGGAATAAGATGGCAAACTCTGCAGTTGTGAGAGTAATCTTAGAGGACCCTCACAGATACAAGGAATTCAGATCATTTAGTGGCTTGTAAGTGTTCCCAGCTTACCTCTTAACTGAGATTTGTTTTTTTCATTTAAAATTGTATGATAAATATTCTAATGAGCACTCTACTACACTAACTTTACAGAGCACAGTATATTTTGTGAGTAAATGTCTCATTTTTCATGCTGTATAATTCACTGTGTGTGTAACCTTCTGGTAACTAAAATAAAAATGATATCCCATTTCTTTCCATATCTCCCAGGAGTTCTCATATCTAATAGCAGAGCTTGAAATCAGCCTATATTAACTACATATTTCATTATTTATTAATAAGCTTTATGTTTTTGTACGGAAATGTTTATCATTAGATACCTAAGTTATTACTAGTGATTTTCTCCAGTGATTTTCATCATGCACATAGCATACTCAATTTACTGTTTCAAGCAGAACCCCCCCCCCTCCCCAATATATTTATGCATTACAGTACTCTGCCATCATTGCTGGTTATTAGCAATACTTTCAAACAAATGGTTATTGGTTAAATTTATAAAATAGGCCAGGGCATACTCCAAAGAATTATCTGAACAACTTTTGCCAATCAGTTTTGCTTACCATTTGAAAAGCCCCCAACAGATTCCTTTTTCATGTTCATAAGTTCATTCTCAGTTAGAAGTGGTTTATAGAAAGCCTGATAAGAATATCAGGAATGAAGCTGACTTACTTATCATAGGCTCTAAAATAATTATTCATAAAGGGACACAAATTCACATGCTGACCCTGCTTCATTCTTGCTGTCAAGGCATGCAGAGGTCAAATGTAAGGGCTCATAAAATCATCTACTGGCCTACGATGAATGCTCACATAAAGCAGTGAGGTGAACATTGTACACCAAGACAGGAAATTCAACCTAGCAACTCCATAGAGCCAGTGACCTCACATGTAGGGTTGCCAGACCCCCCTCGTGGAGGCTGGCCCCCCTCACCAAGCCACTGCTCACCCCATCTCATCTCACCCCACCCCAGCCACTGATCAGCTGGCCAGTGTATAGGCCAATGTATAGGCCAACGTATAGGCAAAGCTTTGGTATTTGGGCAAAAATTCTATGGTAGAAGCCAGTTTTAGCATAGAGTTTTTCCCCAAATATCAGAGTATCACCTGGACATCACTCTGTGATGGCATCAGTGTACTGTGTGATACTGGTGACTAGGCCTGGGCACTTCTCTTTCTCCATATAAGTTCCCTCCATCCTTTGCCAGTTGCCAGAACGGACCTGGCAACCCTATTCACGTGAGATTCCAGACTTGCCTTGGTTCAAACTGGCATCTGGTATTTCTGAACACTATGGCCAATCCTATCTTGTAGTTGTTCATTGTTATTGAAAACATCCTGAAATTCTGTTATTGCCAGATAAGAAAGCAGGTATGACTGTAGTCAAGATGACAGCATTGTTTGCACATCATGGTATTTCTGAAGAATTGATTTGTTACCATGTTCTGTTGGCTGTTTAGCAATGAAATAATTTGTTTCCAACTGGGGCATCTGTATTACACCCTCCACTCCTGGCTGGCTATCCCTAGTCCAATCAGGGCAAACACATAGTCCAAACCATCAAACATATGGGCAAAAAAACTTTAATATATGGTTAAGATCTCCATTTGCTTTTATTGAATTTAGGACACATTCTGATTTCAGGTCTTAACAGGCCCTTGCGCAGCTCCTGATGGGAAGGTTTTTACCCAGCACTCTGCCAGCCACATCACCAGAACAGACACCCAGAATACTGACTGATGTTCATCAGTTGTCACAGAAACTCCAGTGTCAGCCAAAGAACTATTATGATAAATGAGCTCTGCTTCTTCCACGCCTATGAAAAGGAGAGTGTGTGTGAATGCAGACTCAAGCAGCAGGTACCAGCATCAGTCATGATGACAGTGACAGAACCACATTCGTATATAGTGGAAACATCAAACAGAAATGTATACTGTAGGGATAGGAAGTATCTGAAAGGTTGCTCTCCAGGATCTGCAGAACTTGTGGCAACACCTGAAGAGGTAATCCCAGAACATGAAGGTGATTATAGTCTGGGGATCCTTTCAAAACCCAGCTGAATATGTACAAACTAATAATGGGCAGCAGGGCTTTTCTAGTAGAAAAAGCCCAGCAGGAACTCATTTGCATATTAGGTCACACACCCTGACATCAATTCAACTGGAACTCTGTTCCTATGCGTTCCTGCTCAAAAAAGCCCTGATGGGCAGGTAGTCAAGTTTCCTGTTAAGTTCAAAGTCTGTGTGATGGGTTACTGGTAAAGACGAGTTAAGTGCTAATAGCCTCTGGCTCCATATCATGTTCAACCTATGCTGCACTAGCTACACTGGCTTCCAGTGGAATACTGAGTTGGGTTCAGGGTTTGGTATTGACCTTTAAGGCCTTGAGCAGTCTGGGACCCACATATCTTTGGGACTGCCTCCTCTGGTATGTCTCATAAAGAGTGTTATACTCTGCTGAGAACAACCTCCTGGCGATCCCTGGCCCCAAGGACATCCAGCTGTCCTCAACCAGAGCCATGGTTGAGAAGGCCCTGGCTCCAACCTGATGGAACTCTCTGCCAAATGACACCATGGCCCTTTGGGACTTAATGCAATTCCACAGGGTCTGCAAGGCAGAGATATTCTCCCAGACTTTTGCTTGAGAACCATGACAGGCTTTATTATGGCTGGTACCTTCCTCATCTCCCCTATCTTTTCCCCTTTTCTTTGCCTTCTCCTTGCCCTGCCTGTGAGACAGCAACATAGTCCAGAACTGACTGAAGTTAAATTCACATGCCATCTGGGAAATGCTTTTAAGAATGTTATGAGTGATTTATTAATTATTATTTTAATGTCTATGATACATTTTATCATACTGTTGTTCATTATCCAAGGACTGGGTGATACAATCCATAAATTTAAATTATAAATAATATGTTTGAATTGTGTTGAGTGAGCATCTCAAAGTAAAGAAGGGATATGTTGTGTAATCATTGTATACATTATGATGGAACAATCTATTTCCTCCTCAGATATTTGTGTGTGTGTTGGGTTGATCTCATGGGGCAGAGTCCCTGCTCCTTAGTTTTGTTAGTGAATCAGAACTGTAGACTGCATGAGCTCCCTTGTCTTGAAACCAGTTGCTCCCATCTCTATCTTTTCCTTAATAAATGGATTGTTGTATTGAATGTACCCATCTCTGCTATGTGAACTTTAGACACAGTTGCCAACTCCAGGCTGAGAAGTTCTTGGAGATGCTGGGGGTGGAGCCTGGGGAAGGTGGAGTTTGTGGGGACAGACCTCTGAGTAATATAATGCCACACAATCCATGCCTTGAAGCAGTCATTTTCAATAGGTAAACTGATCTCACTATATTGGAGATCAGATCCAGTTCTGGGAGATCATCTCCATTCCCCACCTAAAAGCTGGCAACCCTAGCCTAAGAATAGGAACTGGAGTGAGTACTCTCTTCCTACTTTGCAAGCAAAAGCAAACCTCACACCCTTCTCTCCATTTAAATATACAAAGCTTCCAACTGAACTTGCTGCTCTGATTCGGGAGTGAGAAGGGGCAATTTGGCCTTAAGGCAATTGTTCCGCAATAATAATAACAGTACAGAAAAGGCCCTGCCTACTACTTAATAATTAGAAAGAACCTTAAGCCGCATCCTTACTTTTTAACAGATCTAAAGGCTGAGAACAGACAGGCATTCTGGGGCAAGTGGGAGGCTGCCAAAAGCAGGTCAGCTCAAAAAGAGCCATCCCAGAGCCTCCATGTGGTACCGGGAAGGCGGCCCCATCCCATCTGTGCAGCAGCCAGCCGCTTCCACTCAGGGAGGCACCTCAGAAGTGTTTCTTAAAGGGGCAGAGCACTCCTGTGCACAAGCGCAAAGGTAGCTTGGTGCTTGCACCTTGCTTGCACCCTTCATCGTCCAAATTGTTTTATTTTTATTTTAGTAAATTTCTATTCCACCCATTCTCCATAGGGCTCAGGGCAGAGTACAATATATAATAAAACAATAAAACACAATAAAAACTTTTTAAAACAGACAACTCAACAGCACTCAGATTACCATGACATCACATATTGCCCAGCCTAGCCATCTCACATGATATCTCATAGGGATGGCAGTTTTATTCCAGTTCCTAGCACAGATAACAGTGCTGGCCAGGGAAGCAAACCAGATCAAGAATAGACGCCCATAGCCTCAGCTAAAAACCTGGCGAAACAGCTCCGTTTTACAGGCCGTACTGAAAGCTAAAAAGCCAGGTAGGGCCCAAATCTCAATAGGGAGCTGATTCCACCAAGTTGGGGCCAGGACTGAAAAAGTCCTGGCCCTAGATGAGGCGAGGCGGGCGTTTCTTGGGCTGGGGACGGCCAACGACCTCCTGGGCATATATGGAAAGAGACGGTCCCATAGGTATGTTGGTCCCAAGCCGTGTAAGGCTTTAAATGTTAGCACCAGAACCTTGAAGAGGATCCAATACTCGATGGGCAGCCAGTGCAGACTGTGAAGTGCCAGCTGAATGCCCACCTGTAAAGGTGGTGCAGTCAGCAGGCAAGCTGCCACATTCTGCACCCGCTGCAGTTTCTGGATCAGTCTCAAGGGTAAGGCAGCATACAGTGAGTTACAGTAATCTAGTTTGGAAGTGACCACTGCATGGATCACTGTAGCCATGTCCTGGGGGGATAGATACGATGCTAGGTGCCAGATCTGCTGAAGATAACAAAAGGCAGACCTGGCAACCATCGTGATCTGGGCCTCCATGGAAAGGGAGGTATCCAAGGTCACTCCCAAGCTCCTCACCTTTTGGGCTGGCACCAATGTAGCACCGTCCAAAGCTGGGAGCTCAATGCCCATACCCACCCCACCCCAACTCAGGTACAGGACCTCTGTCTTAGCTGGATTCAGCTTCAGCTGGCTGTGTTGTAACCACCCAGCCATGGCTCCCAATGCCTCAGACAACTGGTCAGGGGTGGCGACTGGCCAGCCACTCATCAGCAGATAGAGCTGGGTGTCATCAGCATACTGGTGGCAACCCAGCCCAAAACTTCAGGCAATCTGGGCATGGGGGCGCATATAGATATTTAATAATATTGGTGAGAGAATGGCTCCCTGTGGCACTCCACATATAAGTGGATGCCGTGAGGAAGTCTGCTCGCCAAGCACCACCCTTTGTCCCTGTCCCCGAAGAAAGGAAGGAAACCATTGTAAGGCTACCCCCCGAACTCCGGTGATGGCAAGGCGGTGGGTCATAAGGTCATAATCAACCATGTCAAATCCTGCTATCAGATCAAGAAGTAACAGCAGCGCTGACCCACCTTGATCCAGATGCCATCTTAAGTCATCTGTGAGAGTGACTAGGACAGTCTCCATCCCATGGCCCAGGCAAAAGGCGAACTGGAATGGGTCCAAGGCGGATGTCTCATCCAGGAAAAGGTGTAACTGCTCCGCCACTGCTTTCTCAACTATGTTACCCAGAAACAGTAAATTCGAAACTGGGCGGTAGTTGGCCAAGACCCCAGGGTCTAATGATGTTTTTTTTCAAAAGCGGACAAACCACAGCCTCTTTCAATTTCTCTGGGAAGGTCCCTGTTGAAAGGGACAAGTTGACAATATCACTAAGAAAATCCCTGATATCATCCCAACTGGCTTTCACCAGCCAGGATGGACAGGGATTCAGGGGGCAAGTGGTAGACTTCACTGCAGCCAGGATCCTGTCCACATCCTCTGGTAAGAGCCCACTGAAGCAGCCTAATATAGGACCAGAAGATGGCCAAGGGGCTTCCAGCTCGTGTATTGTATCATTCGTGGCGGGTAGGTCCTGGCGAAGAGTCAGGATTTATCTGCGAAATCTGTCGCAAAAGCCTCAGAGCCAATATCCAATTCTCTACCATTTTGATTGCCTGATGGCAAGACTGTTAATGACCGAATTACTCTAAAAAGTTGGGCTGGGAGCGACTTCGCAGACTCTATGGAGGCTGCATAGAACTCTTTCTTAGCGAACTTCATAACCCTTTCATAGACCTTCATAAACATTCTATAAGAGGTTCTTGATTCTTCATCACGGCAGGGAGGTGACTGGAGGCCAGCTCAAAGATTTGCTACCACCTTGGAAGTGGTAGCTTTTTGAGCCCGTCTCAGGTGCCTGGAGGATGGGGTGAGGATGGGAGGAGATGTTGCCATCTGCACAGATTTTTTGGATCGACTTCAGAGGCATCTCTGAATTGACCCAAAGTGCCGGCCTGTTATCAGCCAAAGAGACCAGATTTGCTGCCCAAACGTCTTCTTAAGCAATAGCTAGAGGACGTAAAACTGTGGGGGAAATTCTAATTTATTTATTTGTTTTCATCATTTATAGTCCACCTTTCTCACTCGGACTCAAGAGTGAATCCATATAATTGAAAGGGTGGGGTAGCCAATAAACAATAAAATACACTCTGATCTGGATAGCCCAGGCAAGCCCAGTCTTAGAAGCTAAGCAGAACTAACCCTGGCAAGTACTTGGATGGGAGACCTTCAAGGAGCCGGGAAACAGAGGCAAGGTGTATAAAGTCACTTCTCTGAATGTCCTCCATGCCCCAGGAGGTGTCACCAGAAGTCTCCAGGATTTCAAGTCATGCACACATGTGTGTGCGCACACACACACACACTATAATAAACAATAAAATACAATTAGGGTTGTAGAACCAATTAGAAACCTAAAAATATAACTGAAACAGAGCATAGCTCTTAACATGACACATGAAATGATATAAAACTTACATAGTAGGATCCTATTTTCAGAAAGCTAAACATGGTACTATAGATCATAGTCCCTAATAATTTATCTAAGTAATGTTGTGAATCATTTAATACAGTGCAGCCCTATTGTGTGCATAGAGAAGCTGTTTTGAATAATTCAGTTTTGCATAGTTCGTGGAAAGCCGAGAGAGTGGGAGCCTTCCCAACTTCGTTAGACCTTATTCTTTAAAAAAAGGTACCCAGAACAAGGTTGATTTGGGATATCTCAAAGATTAGGGAAGAGACATTCCTACACATTTTCCCTGATAAGATTACAATTCTATCCACAAGCATATGGGAGTAATCCCCATTACTCAGAATGAGCATGTTTAGGATTGGGCCATAACTCTATGCAGCAGTTTCATCTAGGTAAATGCAAGCAAGGGAATGTGCATGGAATTTTTTGTTGGATAATTATTTGAAAGTAAGCTTACTTACACCTTCTAATGTTTCCCATTTCTGTGATCCATAAGAATTGTTACTGTCTTTAGTTAGTTACTTACTGAGAAAAGAGTGTAGCAGCCCCATTCTCCTAAATTCTTTATTCAGAATTAAGTCCCACTGAATTCTGTGTGGCTCATTGCAAGTATGGCTATGATGTGCTTATGTTATTCTGGTTTGTTTTTTTTTTAATGAAAGTTGAGCAGCGTGGAGTTGGTCATATAACAGAGGGTTGTCAGGTCCCTCCCGGCAACCAGCAAGGGATGATGGGACATACTAGGGAAAAGAGAAGGTCATGTTGTCAGCATCACACAGGAAGTGATGCCATCATGCCAGTGACTTCTAGGCAACAATCTAGTATTTGAGCAAAAACTCTATGGTAAAACTGGGTTCTACCTTAGAGATTTTGCCCAAATACCAGAGTGTCCCCTGGAAGTCAATGGCATGATGACATAACTTTCTGTGCAATGCTGACAATGTGGCCTAGGTCTTCCTGTTTCTATTGGTGACTCCCTTCACACCAGTAACTGGGGGGTCTGGGAACCCTAACGTACCAAGATCAAAATGCTGTCTTCAAGAGCATCTCATTCCCCATCTGAAAAGCTTGGAAAAATGTAACATGAGAACTGATAGTTTAACTGCTAGTCCAAGGGCTACATCAAAATGGAAAAGGTCCCCTCCCCCATCTTCTCCCTCCAGTTTTACTACATATTTGGTAATATTTTGTCCCAGTTTTTTCATGGCATAGGGAAAATTGTTTGCAAAAAGTGTTTGAAAGAGAGTATGCTCATGAGTTTCAGTGCCCTGGCCATGCTTGAATGTATACATTCATGACTAGCAATCCTGTAGTTTCTTGGTGGTCTTGAACACAAGTACTAACCAGGACTAACCCTGTTTAGCTGCAGAGATCTATTGTGATTGGGCCATCTTAGACTATCCAGTTCAGGACAGATGACTATTTATATGGTTTCAAATGAATTAGAACATGATTATCCATTCATGTTATCATCCAGACAACAGTTTGAGAATGAGGCATGATTTTATACTTAGGCAAACTTAGTTGGACACCAAGTTTCCTTGAGAGTAACAAAACTACTTCCAAGAAATCTATATTTTTAAAAGGCATTTGTTCCGAGTAAATCAGCTACTTTGGTTTTAAAGATGTATTAATTTTGCTCTTAGTTCCATGTATCCCCATGCTGTTGCTAAATGTCTTCTATAGTATCTATGGCAGCTTTTTAAAATTTAAATAAATTTATGTTTTTATAAAATATGTACCAGGTTGAATTTTGCACTTATGGCATGATACCAAGAATACTTGCCCAGGAGTAATTCCTACTGTGTTCAGTGGTACTTGGCCTAAAATAGGTGCCCATAGGATTGCAGTCGAAGTCTTAACAATTCCCAGTGTAGTGTACTTAATGTAAGTCCATATGACTTCTTTCCATATTTAAATGCTAGATTACTCAGAAATTTTTAAAAAGATACTTTGAAATGGTTTCTTATGTACACACTCAATTCAGAACAGTGAACCCCTTTTTTTCTGTTACACCGAAGAACAACCCATGGGCAGATGAGAACGAATTGTAATATATTCTTGTGACGTAATTGTTGGATTTCATGGCACAGAAAAGCAAATATTACTTTCACAGCATGAGCGTTACCAGCACTTTTTGAGCAGATATAGAGTTCAGTGTGGCTGGCTAACAATGTGAGTAACGATATGTATTCAATATGCAAAAGATATTCCTTTTAAAACTTTTATTTCACACTGACAAAAGCGAAAAAGTCAAAAAGAACAAGAACAATTGTGACCACGGGATAGCACAGCATGCATCTGCACAAAATTGCAGCTATTGCTGCCATCAGGAGTCTTCACAAAACAATGAAACCGTAATCATAACAGACACACAGCCATGTAAATTGCATGGTTGTTGTTATTTATGGCTTTGTATCACACGAGTAAGAATTTGATTGCAGGCACAAAAGGATGTTAAACATCACAGAGATCAAAAGTCCCTGGGATATATTTGGTTGATCCAGGAAGGAATTAAAAATGGAAAATGACTGGGGGTTCTGAAAAATACAATCCACCATTTGATTTTAAATAGATCCAAATAGGCAGCTGTGTTGGTCTGAAGTAGTAGAACAAAAGAGGAGTCAATTGCACCTTTAAGACCAGCTTAGTTTTATTCAGAAGGTAAGCTTTCAGGTGCATGCACACTTCTTCAGACGAGGAATGAGGTACAGTAAGCAGAGACACATATAGCTGGTGGGGTTTGGAATGCCAAGTGGTACAACATTAAAAACCAATAGCAGCAGAATGAGGTGAATGATACAACTGACCATACTGCTTCAGTGTGCACATAAAGAAATTATATTTTTTTTATGCTCCCCTGCATGAAAAACACAGGAAAGAAAAAAAAAAACTGGCATAGTAGAGAAGAAGCTGGACAAGAATTTTTCTCCATGTTTTAGTGTTTTTTCAATTCACTGACTTTTTTTTCAAAGAAAGTATTAAAAGACACCCCAAATTTGTAACCTGAGGTGGTTTAATCCACCGTACCACCTCAAGATTCCATCACCATTCTTCTGTATGAGCAGAAAAGGCTTTTCTTGGATGTGTGACTGGGACTGAATACTGCAGTTGTTCAAGAAAGATTCAATTCATAGTCATATGATAATTACAGCTGACTGGCAATTTGAACTTCTCTCTCCCCCATTTCAAGTCTTACAAATTCCACTGTCTAGCTCTAAACCTATCACAAAAGGCTTGTTCCTTAGTTTAAAGTATGGCGGGATGTGCTTGCTCTGGCCTTTAGGCTCCATTTCTGCCTTGTCTTCTTTGGGGTTGCCAACTCCCCTGGAGGGACTTTTCCTTTCTCCTAGTAGCTACTGCCACCACCTAGTCAATATAGGGGTTTCCAACTGAGAGGACCAGGACTTCTAGTTCACTTTCCTAGCTAAGAGACCTTGCTTCAGTGTCTCCCACTAACCCACCACTTGGCTACCATTGGGACAGGTTAATGCCTTGAATGTCTCTGGATAAACAGCCAGTTGCCAACTGATGCCTTCCCTCTCCTGGATTCTTTTTTAACAAATGTCCAAAACAGTGAGTGTCTATGTGGTACAGGGAACCATTTCTGGAGTCAGGAATTTAAAATATTTATTTAAAAGAAAATGTTTACAAGCATACTTTTAGTACCATGCCCGATTGAAACAAGGAAGAACAAAATAAATTAGTAAAATGCAAATCCTCTGTCCCTCTCTGTAAAACAAGTCCTAACTAGATGCTAAAATTAGGACAGGCACTTTATCTTAGCCTAGCTCTCTAAATGAGGCACCAAATGAGACGGGAGCACTCACTGGAGAAGATCCTGATGCTAGGAAAGACAGAAGGCAAAAGAAGAAGGGGATGGCAAAAGATGAGACGCCTGGACAGTGTTACTGATGTATCAAACACAAATTTGAGCAGACTCCGGAGGATGGTGGAAGGCAGAAGGGCCTGGCGTGACTTTGTCCATGGGGTTGCAAAGAGTCGGACTCAACTGTGTGACTGAACAACAACAAAGCTCTCTAAAGCTTTTATTACTTTGAGGGTTAGTCCAAGTCTCTAACCCAGCCACATGGTCCAAAAATGACTGCTCCCATTCTCAGACAAGCATCCCCAGGGAAAGAGAGACTGCCTTCCCCTTTAAGGTGGTTTTAACAAAACTGTATCTCCTCCTCCCTTGAACCTGGTCAGCCCTGGTCAAGGCCTTTCCCCCCCTGCTGTCTCCAGGAAGCCCCTTCCTGTAACCTGTCTAGCAAAAAGTCCTCCAAGCCTCTATGTTCCCTGATTGCAAAAGAGGGAGAGGATGGGGATGACTGACCATTCCTTTGTCTAAATTCATTAGCATCTGTGTGCAAGTGAGCTGATGTGCTAGTGAACAAACTTTCTCTTCTGACTAGAGAGGAAAAAACTAGGAAACAACACAGGGAGCTCTGCTCATTGCCAATCCCCCAGGAAATTAGATAAGCAAGATTCACTCACTGATCACTCCTTCTGATAGCAAACACTAGTCTGCCTTTCTCAAAAGCTGGTCTTTAATGATGCTTACTGAGCCTCCAATGGCAGTCTTCTTGATCAGTCATGCACATGCAGACACAGACTGATTCCTCACTAGCCTTGTCCTGGTCTCACACTCCTCTTCTCCACGGGGCTTTCTTCCAATTTCAAACAAGCTGCCCTGGGGCTGCAACTTGCTCCACCTCTTCTGCATGGCAAGCAAGATCCTCTAAAAACCGTTTTCTGCTTGCTGTGCAAAAGAGGCAGAGCGAGTTGCAGCCCTGGGGCAGTTTGTGAGAAATCGGATGGCAGCCCTGCAGAGAAGAGGAGCATGAGACCAGGACAAGATTAATGGGAAATCAGTCACAATGTTCTTTTCAGTAGTCAGAGCTGATCCACGCATGCATCTGTTGTTCAGCTGCTTCTCGGTTGCCACAAGTCAAAAGAAGCCACCATATATCTCCCATCATAATGGCTAGTCCTGCAAAATACATGACCTGGAAGTACAGCGGGGGTGGGAAACTCTATAAATATCATGTCATATCACTTCATACAATGAGATATTGCCAGGCAAAGTAGAGAAACCTGGTTTGGGTAGCAGCTGTATGACTTGCATAATGTCTAGCTAATTCTTTATTAAGCAAGCTTAAAGCTTGAACTGCTCCAGCAATCCTTCTATCCTGTTGTCAGTGACAGCAATGATAGAAACAGATGGCTTTGTGACTGATGTGGAAGCACTACAGAACATTTCATCTGAGAACAATCAAAGAATTACTAAGAATTTGGGCTGTGTTCAATACACATGGAAAATTGCCCATGCTGAGTTCTACTAGAAGGTGTTGCTGTGCAAGAGTTGTAACTAATCATAAGGCAAAATTACTAGAAGAATCAATACAGAGGTACTTATAAACAAAATAATAAATGAACAATTATCCTGAAGCTGGGTTGATGTGCCATCCATCAGCGTTATCAGCAGCGTAAGGGAGAAAAAAGAGAAATTCATATATGCTTTGTAGTCTATTGTTTCATAATGGAGAACTATGATTAAGAGTATTGGATATATTTGCAATCCCATCACAGTCTATTTTTACCAACCAGCTTCAAAACATTTATACTAACAATTGTTAAAGCTAACCTGCTATATTGACTAAAGCAAATAATATTTTTGAAAACCACATTTACAGTTCTTACCACTAATGCTGAACAATAAATCAATCCAACAGGATAGTAAGTAAGCACATTTGCACACCAAATAATTTTAAATTACTAATCCCTGATAATTTTGCTTCCTTTTGCAAGTAGAATTGTGGGGTTACAGCAGCCTGGGAGACGATGATGATGATGATGATGATGATGATGATGATGATGATGATGATGAAGATAGATGATAGATAGATAGATAGATAGATAGATAGATAGATAGATAGATAGATAGATAGATAGATAGATAGATAGATAGATAGATAGATAGATAGATGTGTGTGTGTTTTAGACTGCCCTTCCCTGAAAACAGGGCTTAGGGTGGTGTAAGAAGAAGAAGATATCAAATTTATATCCCACTCTATACTCTGGATCTCAGAGCGGTCACAATCTCCTCTACCTCCCCCCCCCAACAGACACCCTGTGAGGTAGGTGCGGCTGAGAGAGCTTTTTACAGCAGCTACCCTTTTGAAGACAACTCCTGTGAAAGCTATGACTGACCCAAGGCCATTCCAGTATGTGCAAGTGGAGGAGTGGGAAATCAAACCTGGTTCTCCCAGATAAGAATCTGTGCACTTAACCGCTACACCAAACTGGCTCTCAACACTTCCATTAAAATATTTGCAGTCAAGTGAAACAATTAAAACTATAAAAAATACAACAGCAGTAGCAGATGGTGCTTAAAATAGACTAGTATGTATCATTACCTTGTGGGGGAAGGGGGGAAAGGGACAGAGCTAGGCTAGATGAAATCACTGCTGTCCTCAGCTGTAGTCTTACAAGCAGAATTGTATAAAGTCGGTAGGGCATGGATGTAATTCAACAGAGAGTTCCACCTGGTCAGTGCCAAGGCCAAGAAAGCCTTTGCTGTGGTTGAGGATGACCAGATACTTTTTGGGCCAGGGATTATCATCAGGTTCTTTTCCCCTGAGCATGATGTTCCATAGATATGTTGGTCTCAGACCATTTAAGGCCTTAAAGGTTAATACTAAAACCTTTAACCTGATCTGGTTTTTAACTTGGAGCCAGTGCAGCTGGTGAAGCATTGGTTGAATGTATGAAGTGAGTGGGCTTCCAGGGAGGACCCGTGACCCTGCATTCTGGATCAGTTGTGGTTTCCAGGTCAGTCTCAATTGTATTCCTGCAAAGAGAGAGATACAGTAGTCTAGCCTGGAGGTAACCATTGCATGGATTACTGTAGCTAGGTCAGGGCGAGACAAGAAGGGGGACAGTTGCCTGACTTGACACAACTGGAAAAAATGCCAATCTGGCAATGTTTGTGATCTGGGCCTCCACTGACAAGGAGACATCCAGAAACATACTCAGCCTCTTGAATATCAGTGTCACACCATGGAGAACTGGGATTTGGCACCCCAACCCTGGATTTCCCTTGCCCAGCCACAAAACCATTTTAGATAGATTCAGTCTAAGCCAGCACTGTTTCAACCATCCACCCTGGCCTTCAATCACTCAGCCAGATTAGATGGGTCAGTGTCTGGCTATCCATCCATCAACAGATGTAGCTGAGTGTTATCTGCATATTGATGACAAAATTCTGAACCAGCTGAGCAAGGGGGCACATATAGATGTTGAACAACATTGAAGAACGGATTGCCCCTTGAGGGACCCCACATATCAAGGGTTGTTGAAGTGTTACCCTCTCTCCTAGCACCACCCTCTATCCCTGATCTTGGAGGAATGAGGTGAGCCACCAAGGCCATCCCGCAGACTCCTATGTCAGCAACATGGTGGGTCAACAAATCACAGTTGACCATGTCAAACACTGCTGTCAGATCAAGCAATAATAACAGTGCCAATCCACCTCAGTCCAGCTGCCTGCAGAGATTGCCTGTGAAAGTGAGCAGAACTTTCTTTGTCTCAGGTCCAGGGCAGAAGTCAGATTGGAATTGGTCTACTCTAGAGCTGATGTGTCCTCCAGGAAAATCTGGAGATGTTCTGCCACCACTCTCCCAATTACCTTGCCTTATAAAAGGTTTGAGACTGGATGGTAATTGGATAGATAAGTAAAATCCAAATATGGTTTCTTTAAGAGTGGTATTACCATGGTCTCTTTTAATCCTCCCAGATAGACTCTTGAACTAAAACAGATTGACAGTGTCTAACAGGAGGCCCCATATTCCCTCACCGCCAGCTTTCACCAGCCATGATAGACACAGGTCTAAGAGGCAGGTGGTTGGCTGAACAGCATCCAGAATCCTATCAACATCAGCCCAAGAGAGTTGGCTGGAGTTGTCAAGTACAAAATCCAAAGATGGCCAGAGGGCCTCCAGGTCACGTACTGTATCAGTGTTGGCAGGCTGGTCGTGGTGGAGTGACAAGATTTTATCCATGAAAAAGTTTGCAAAAACTTTACAGGTAATGGCCAAATTTCTAACATTTTGAGTACTCTCTGTAAGAGAAGTCAAAGACCTAGTTATCCTAAATAAATGTTCTGGGATGTGGCTATTTCTTAAATTCCTTTAATGGAATTTCATTTTGCAGAGAAGACTTGAAGCTGGAAGCTGAATTTCAAATCACATCTGATACTGCTGGGTCCTTGGGGTTTGGTGTCTACATCAGTGTGTCTACATTGGTGTGCCAATGAATGGCCTATGGATTGAGTAGGGAGGGGTATCACCAGGGACCTTATCTTGAATTCTTTCCAGTCCTAGTGACTGTGGGGTGATGAGTTGGCCAACCATAGGGTTCACTTTTGGTGTTAAAACTTGGCTGTGGTTCAGTTCATCAGTTCCCTCACATCTAAATCTCCTTGTATCATGTCTTTGGTATGTGCCTTTACTCTTTGCTGCCTGCAGCTTAATATTCTGGGGTTTTGCCAGACATGTGCTAGGGTGAAGTGGCTGATGCTCTCTCCTGCAAACATATGGAGAGCTTTCATCAGCTGGTCCCAGAAACCAACTTGTAACTGGTGTGAATGCTTGTCAAACTCTGGCTAGTTGAAAAGCTGAAGTCCACAAGGCAATATGCCTTGCCATTGCCCCAAGCATGAAGAGGGCATATCACTGTGCAGCCTGCCAGTTTGAGGAATCTAGGCAAGAGGTAGACATGGCCAGTTCCCATGGAACACCTTTTGTATTTTTGCATTGTAGTAAAAGTTAATGCTTTGGCTGTCAGCTCTGTTAAGGGGCAGCTCTCTGTGGTGGCTTATGCCAGAAAGGCTTCTAGACACCACTGGCAATTTCCAGTTACATAAGATGTTGGAGGGCTGAACACAGGAATCATAGAATCACAGAGTTGGAAGGGACCTCCAGGGCCATCCAGTCCAGCCCCCTGCACAGTGCAGGAAACTCACAAATATCTCCCCCCCCCCACACACACACAATGACACCTGCTCCATGCCCAGAAGATGGGGCCTGCTTTGGTGGGGAGGGTGGGATATAAATCAAACATAACATAACACACACAAAAAAACCCCTCCATGATCCCTGGCCAAACTTGCCTGGAGAAAAACTGCTGCCTGACCCCAAAGTGGTGAACAGTATTCCCTGGGTGTGTAAGAAAGTCCATGAGAACAAAACACTGATGCAACCCAATTACTGACTTTAGATAGCCTGTTTTGGAAGCTGGGGCAACTACTGACTTTAGGCAATTTCCCCTTCAGTCCTCATGGGCCCACATGGAGGGATGTTTGTGCATCCAGTTACAAGGCCTGTCTGTTCCATGCAGCTGCCCTGATCGTGTTCTTTGGAGTCTTTTGCACAAGTGAGCTGGATGCACAGTCATAATGTGACATGTCAGGTTAGGCACTATTGGCCCAGGATATTCACCTGGCTAATGATAAGGCATTCATTACCTTGCAGTGCTCTAAGACCAACCAAAGGTGGATGAAGACTGTGATTTCCTTTGGTGCATGTTCTGAGAAGGAATTGTGTCCAGTTTCCACTTTGTCTACCTACATGCAGTCGGGGGTGGGGGGTGGGGTCAGGGGATGGCTTCTTGTTTCACTACCAAGATTCTAACCTTTTAACCAAACATCAGTTTTGGGTGGTCACTTCCAATGTCCTGGGAAGTCTTGGGTTGTCTGGGGTACCCTTTTTTTCATACTGACACTGCTTTCATGGCAGTAGCCATGAGCTACCCAGCTTGTGGTATTGTTGATGGTGCTCCTCAGCATATAGACCTCATGTGTGCCCCATGGCCATGCCTTTAGTAGGCTGATCAGTGGTTCACTATTTTTCATTTTAGGTTTTGAATTCGTTGTTCTGTGGTTCACTTTTCTTTCTTTTCAGCTCCTTTTGTTCACTGAGAGAGACAAAGAGTGCTCATCTGCAGACATAGCTTTGTCTTCTGGATGGCTCACCAAGCACACTGGGCACTGATAAGCTTGCAGCTGGGTCTCAACCAGTGGGCTACTGTGGAGCAGCAATGGAAAATGGCTTACAGTAGCTGGGCGTTTTGCTACTATTGTTTGAGGGGAGGAGGGGCCCTCTATCTAACTGAGGGGTAATAATTTGAGCTTGATCAAAGGGAAAGCAATGATTCTGTAAGCTCAGACTGATTTTCTGATCATTAAGAGCTGGTGGCCAGAGACTTTAATTGTTTGGTCAGCTATAGAAATATGTTTGCTATAGCATGGGGTTAGTGACCTACAGGGTGTTGTTAGGGCTCACTGCAAGGCAAACAGACAACTGAGGAAAGTTCTGGAAGGGAGATTGGGCTGCTTTTTGCCTCACCCTGGTATATAGGCTGAGAACATTGATCTTTACAGGAGTGATGGTGTACATCTTTCAGAATTAGCATTTTCTTTGAAGTGTTATGGCAAGGGCCGCAGGCGGCTAAGCAGAGGCATGGCATTGGCAATGGCAGGATTGTTTTGGGCAAGAAATGCAATCTGGTGAGCTCCACCTGAAAACTCCATTGTTGGGGATAGGGGTCCTATTGGGTTGTACATCTCTGGGAGGGGAAAATGGACTGCCTTCGGGACCACCCTGGACTGATCCTCTCTTAGAATTGTATGGTTCTTGGGATGGTGTTTCAGGGTGATTACCCATTTTTCTGTGCCAGTCAGGTGCAAGTCACTTTCATTTGGCTTCTGCCCACAGCAGTGTGGCTTGCTCATTATATGGCAGGGGAGGAGTTTGGATGGCTTTGTTCAGGTTAGTTGGGCCCTTGCCATTTGAATTAATGTTAATAGTTAAATAAAATGACCCGTTAGTTAACCCAACACTTATGTTTGCCTCTTTCTTCCAACTGGGGGGGGGGGGAGAGTTGTTCAACACATTTCCTGTGAACCCCTAAGGTTCCATTACTGCTTTGTCCAAAGTTACTTGATGGATACAACAACAACAACAACATCAAAATTTTATTTGTATCCCGCCCTCCCCGCCGGAGCAGGCTCAGGGCGGCTAACAGCATAATTCAGGTTTAGTTATACAGAAATAGATAAAATTATGTTTAAACATCATAAACATTTTAATTAAAAATTCTGCTTAAGTTTTAAAATTAATTAAGTTAAATTAGTAAAAGTGCTAGTACTATTTTGCTTTTTTGATGGTGGTTTCCTTAGCAATTTCCATTTTCATCAGCGAAAGCCAGTCAGAAGAGGAAGGTCTTGCAGGCCCTGCGGAACTGTTCAAGGTCCCGCAGGGCCCACAGTTCCTCTGGAAGTTGGTTCTATAGGCTCGGGGCTATAGAGGAGAAGGCCCGATTGCGGGTACTTTGTAGCTTCACCTCTCTCGGTCCGGGAATAGTCAACAAGTTTTTCCCGGCTGACCTCAGTGCTCTCTGGGGTTCATATGGGGAGAGACGGTCCCTAAGGTAGACAGGTCCTCGACCATATAGGGCTTTAAAGGTGATGACCAGCACTTTGTAATGAACCCGGTATATAACTGGCAGCCAGTGCAGTTCGCGCAGCCCAGGCTGTATGTGCTCCCATTTAGGAAGCCCCAACAACAGTCTAGCTGCTGCGTTCTGCACCAGCTGCAGCTTCCGGGTTCGGTACAGAGGCAGCCTCATGTAGAGGGCATTACAGTAATCCAGTCTCGAGGTGACCGTTGCATGAAGCACCATTGCCAGATCTTGGCGCTCTAGGAAGGGAGCCAACTGTTTTGCCCGCCTTAGATGGAAAAAGGCTGACTTGGCAGTGGCTGCAATCTGGGCCTCCATTGATAATGCAGGCTCCAGTAAAACTCCCAGGCTCCTAACCCGGTGCGCCGCTTTCAACGGCGCCCCGTCAAAGACCGGGAGAGGTATTTCCCCTCCCCGAGCACCCCAACCTAGACAAAGGACTTCTGTCTTCACTGGATTCAGTTTCAGCCCGCTCCTCCTCAACCAAGTTGCCAAATCCTGCAGGGCCCTGTCTAAATTCTCTGGGACGCAGTCAGGCCGGCCGTCCATTAGCAGATAGAGTTGGGTGTCATCTGCATATTGATGGCACCCAAGTCCATGTCTCCTGGCAATCTGGGCAAGGGGGCGCATATAGATATTAAATAACATTGGTGAGAGAACTGCCCCCTGAGGCACTCCACAGTCCAGTGTGCGCCTCTGGGACCGCTCGCCCCCAATTGCCACCCTTTGTCCCCGATCCTCGAGGAAGGAGGAGAGCCATTGTAAGGCAGACCCCCTCACCCCTACATCGGCGAGGCGGCGGGTCAGTAGCTGATGGTCGACCGTGTCGAACGCGGCCAACAGGTCCAGCAACATCAGCACCGCCACACCGCAACAATCCAGGTGCCGTTGGAGATCATCTACCAGGGCGACCAGTACTGTCTCCGTCCCATAACCCGGGCGAAAGCTGGACTGGCAAGGGTCTAGGATGGAAGCGTCATCCAGAAAGCTCTGCAACTGTGACGCCACTGCCCTCTCTATGATTTTACCTGAAAACGGTAAATTAGAGACTGGTCGATAGTTTGCCAATTTGGCCGGGTCTGCTGTACTATTTTTCAAGAGGGGACGGACCAAAGCCTCTTTAAGAGATGATGGAAAGTGCCCCTCCGCGAGGGATCTATTTATGATGTCCCGTAAAGGACATTCAAGTTCCCTCAGGCAGGATTTAATTAGCCAGGAGGGGCATGGGTCCAAATCACAAGATGTAGGGTGCGCAGAGGAGAGGATTCCGTCAACTTCCTCCAGGCTGAGCGGGTCAAAGTGATCCAGAGTTAAATCGGAAGACAGGCACGGGGCCTTGGGCTCATGTACTGTATCCAAGGTGATGGGCAGGTCCTGGCGGAGCGACGTGATTTTGTCTGCAAAAAATTTCGCGAAAGCCTCACAGCCTATTTCCAATTCTCCAACGTTTGGTCTGCCCTGGGGCAGTGTAGTTAAATGTCCAATTATTTTAAACAATTGTGCCGGGCGCGAATTTGCAGACGCAATCTTGGCCGCGAAATACTTCTTCTTCGTGGCCTTGACTGCCATCTCGTAAGACCTCAAACGTTCTATAGGATGTTCTCGCCGCTTTGCCACGAGTGCGCCGCCACTGCCTCTCTAGTCGTCAGAGTCCTTGTTTCAACCGGCGTAGCTCCAAGGTATACCAAGGAGCCAGCCTTGAACGAGGACGCAGAGGACGTCGGGGTGCGATCTCGTTGATTGCCCCAGATAGCCGATCTTGCCAGGTATCAACCAGGGCATCAAGGGAATCGCAAGGGGGCCAAGGATCCCAAAGAGCCGTTTGGAACCGTTCTGGGTCCATCAGGCTCTGCGGGCGAGCCAAAATAGGCTCTCCGCCCTTATAGGGTTGTGGTAGCGTCTCCATACGAGCCTTGAGGGCTAAGTGATCCGACCATGGTATCGCTTCCGTTGCGATTTCATTCACTTGAATCCCGGTCGCAAAGATCAGATCTAATGTGTGCCCAGCCTGATGCGTGAGAGTCGTGACAAATTGGGAGAGTCCCAGTGTCGCCATGGAAGACACTAGGTCCATCGCCTGAGTGGAGGCCGCGTCATCGGCATGGACATTGAAGTCGCCCAGGACCAAGAGCCCTGGGTACTCCAATGCCCAGCCGGACACTGCCTCCATCAGGGATGGTAAGGCGCTGGCCGGTGCGTTAGGCGGACGGTACACCAGCCAGATCGCCAACCTCTCCCCGACATCCCACGTGAGACCAATGCACTCAATACTGTCAATCTTTGGGGCCGGGAGAGCCTGGAAGGAGTAACCCTCCCGTATGAGTACCGCCACCCCGCCACCCCGCCCGCTAATCCGGGACTGGTGAAAGACTGAGTAACCTGGGGGAGTCATCTGGGAGACTGCCGTCGTCTCCACCTCTTGAACCCAGGTCTCGGTCACGCAAGCCAGGTCAACGTCCTGCCGAAGCAGGAAGTCCCTAATGGTCTCGGTCTTATTATTTATAGACCTGGCGTTGCATAACACCAGTGTCGGACGTGGACAATTTCTCTTGGTCCCACTACTTGCCGCCGTTGGGATGGGAAGTCGACTGGAAGGGGGCCGAGCACTGTTTTGTCTCCGCCTCCTTCTCTCGCATCTCCGTCTATTCCCACCGTCATATCTTCCCCTCCCCAGGAGCACTGGAATCCCCTGACCGGACATCCGAACCTATTCTCCCAATGATCGTATTTGACTGACTAATTTGTATAAATACACAGCATAGATCCCCAGCCCACCTTTCCCAATTATCTAGTTCACCGTAATCTTTCCGAATTGATTAGTAAATCATTCCTACTTAGCACTATAATAAAATCCAATTCCTAACTAATTTAAGGTGCTAACATGAATAATTAATCAAATAAATTAATTAATTCTATATGCATTTAAATACATAAATACATAATAAATAAGATCCAATTTCTAATCAATTTAAAGTCTAATTAATTGTCAATAATAATTCTAGTTGGTGATCAATAGTCAATTAGGCAGTGAGGATAAAAATTAGGGGGTGGGGTAGGGTTTAGTTCTTAAAGTGCTGTTGGTTGGTGTAGAAATTTAAAATCGAATGTCCAGGTTTCAGGCGTCTTTGGTGCTTTGTGGCGGCTATAAAGTGCAGGTGCTGTTTTCTAGTATGGAGACAGTTTTTAAGTGCAGTTCTTGGTATAGTTCTTAGTATAGTTCTTAGGGGCATGGGTGAAAGAGCTTCTCGGCTGATAGCCCTGCCGCGGGTGAAGGGGGGGCGGGGGGAAGGCGCGGGAGCGCGGGGGGGGAGGGAAACAAGAGGGAAGAGCCAGAAGTAGAAGTGGATAGGAGAAGTGGAAGTAGAAAGGTCCATTTATCTCTCCTTCTATTATAGCAACTAGATCTCTTCAGTAATGGTGCCTGTAACAACAACAGTGATTTCACCAAAATGTTTAATTACCTGACTTAGAAAATGAATATGTATGGGTCATAATATTCAGGTTACAAATAAAACGTAATTTCCAGGAGTTCAGCTACTTTTGGAAGGCTATACATAATAGAAAAAGGAATGTTTATTTATTTGTGTTCTAAAGACTTTAATAGTGCCCATGATTAGATTGATTTCTATTTAATTCTATTGACCCCCATGGAATTTGGCTTTAATAACTTTACCTTGGGAATAACACTGTCTACATGTACTTCAAATGTGTTCACTGAAGGTGACTGAAATGAGATTTCCATTAACCAGGATTTCTTGTATGATTCTTCAGAACTGATTGTCCTAATGGAAATTCATCTTCTGATATTGGACTTCTATGCACTTACCTGATTTTCAGGACATAATGAATTTTTTGCTGACTGTCTTGTATTTTTGTGTCCTATAGTATTTTTGTAAAACTTGCAACTTTATACATATCTGTTATGGATTCTTTGCTGTGAATTAACTTATTGCATTAATAACACACTAGTCTTGCAATTTTGAGTTGAACATGTGTTAATATTTAGCATTTACAGTAATTTTCCATTGATTGTTGCAGGTTACAAATAAAACATAATTTCCAGAAGTTCAGCTACTTTTAAAACACCTTCTCAAAAATATGCACAAAATGAACGTTCTTGTTGTAATTATGCTTTTTGTCTAACGTCTCAACAGCTCTGAAAGAGAGAAGCAGAAACATCCTCATAGTCTACTTTGTTCTAATATGTAAGCAAGTGTTGAGAGTATCCTGAATCTCCACAGAAAGAAGTCATACAATCTTGAGCTTTTGGGATGAGATTCTGGGATGCTTCTCAGTCTAGGTAGCTCATACATGTAAGGCATGAGCCAATTAAAATTAAGCATTTCTATTGCATGGAATTCAGTCAGAGAGAGGTATGCAAATGTTGATCTCTCCCACTGTGTCCAATGAGATTATTAGTGTAATCCTTCTGCATAGACTGTATTAAATATGAGCTCAATTTTGGTTGTTTCAGTCCCATACCCATACTCTCACACATCTTTTTTCTTCCATACTTCCAGTACAAAAAGTTAGTATACATTATGGCTGCCATGGGATGGATGCTTGAAACAGCTTCCATGTAGCAGCTGCTTCACATACTAATTATAACATGTATACCAGCTGTAATATATCAACAAAAAAGAATTCTAAATTAGTGGTGAAGCTTTAACTACTAACCTGTGACCATATCCTGAGTCTGGATGCTGTTAAGGAGTACAAGAATATACGGTGGAGTCAATCACTCTCTTCATGTTTAATAACATCAGCATTATCAAGGATACACTAACCAAAGGAATACATAAACTTCTCACCCGTATAACTGCATTGAAGGATTTTTCTGAAATTAACAATAGTCAGAATGGGCTCAGCTAGCAGTAGTTTGTTCTCAAGAGAAATCAAAGAGTGGCTTTCTTCTTTGCAGTACCACTTGTTTGATTTCTGCAGAATTAAAGGTTACCTTGCTTTTGGACATCCTATTTTTTTAATTAGATAAGACTTCAGAGGAAGTAATCACTTCAAAGACTCCTTAATCACATATATCCCCATCTCACCATCTGTTCTCATTTAGCTAAATCACTTGCTATCTCTCTTGTCACTCTTTCCCTTTCAGTGCAATAGCCATCAATATTTCTGATTCTCAATATGGCCAAATCTGTGGATACATAAATCCAAGTCCTGGAGTTATGAACAGGCAAGAAAGATCTTTCTACCTGAAAAAGCTCCAGATTTGTGGGAAAAAAACAATGGGGGATTAACCCCCTCACCCCCATTCCACCCAAAATAATAGAAGCAACACTCATAGTTTAAGAAACAAATGCCCTCAGTGGCCTTTCCTAGGCAACCACAGCAGTGTTGCCAGCCTTCAAGTCTTGGTTTCTCTTAGCAAAAGGCGGGGGAATGGAGCAGAACTCTTTACAGGGCTGTTTTAACCTTGAAGGGAGGAAAAAATGGGGTTAGGCCTTGCAGCAATCATAGGACAATTTGATACCACATAACTTTCATGAGATACAGGGGAAAGTGAAGTGCTACCTGCAAGCCCTTCCTCCCTAGTATGCTACTGTGCCCAACCAGCAGCTGGCATCACACAACTCAGAAGAAGAAGAAGATATTGGATTTATATCCCGCCCTCCACTCTGAAGAGTCTCAGAGCGGCTCACAATCTCCTTTACCTTCCTCCCCCACAACAGACACCCTGTGAGGTGGGTGGGGCTGGAGAGGGCTCTCACAGCAGCTGCCCTTTCAAGGACAACCTCTGCCAGAGCTATGGCTGACCCAAGGCCATTCCAGCAGGTGCAAGTGGAGGGGTGGGGAATCAAACCCGGTTCTCCCAGATAAGAGTCCACACACTTAACCACTACACCAAACTGGCTCCTCAGCAATACTCAGCAATAGTTTTCTGAAGTAGAGACTGTCAGAGGGAGAGGAGGAAGGTGAGCTAAAGTCACAGGGTTGGTAATGGTAGGTTGGCAAAGGTGGGAAAGAGAGAAGGAAGCAGAACAGGGGGAGAGGCTGTGGGGTCCTTCAGGAAAGGAAAAGAGGAAATTGTGGGGAGAAAGGAAAATGAGATTCCCCCTGCAAGTCCTTTTAGGCTCCCCACTTGTCCAGATATAAGTTTTACATTTCCATCTGAGTAAACAAGGCTTCCATTGTGCACAGCTGAATCCATTGTCTTCCCTTGCCCACTTAATGACTAGGAGTTTCAGTCTGCCTTGAGTTACTGTGACAGAGACAATTGAAGTTCATGGATAGTCAGTGAATATTTCAGAATGTTTAAGTACTAATTCCAGTATTTCGAGCAGTAAAGGAGCAGTTAGGAATACTCTGAATTTAGTAACCTTGCAATTCATCAGCCAATCTTGCTTATATTTCCATTCTGAATGGCTGTCTCATTCTGTAAAAGTTTGAAAGGGTGCAGGAGATTATTGTGAAATACTTCAGTTTGTTTTATAATCTGTGAGACTGTCGGCAGAAACTATCTACAATTTCTCAAGCACTCAGCATTTTGATAACAATTGCCTTTTCATACCCTAGTCTAATGTGCCACGTCTCTTTCTTACTTTTTGTGACAGCAGACTATCATTGCATCCTTTTCATTGCTATAATGTATTTTAGTGATCACAAGATATTACAATATATGGTAAATCCTAATGCATTCTTCTTTGTCAGTTCTGTAGAGGATGCTATCTCATGAGCTTTCTTTTGGAAAGTATAAAGTGGAATAAATAACAGAAATGATCTGTTATTTTGTAGATATAAATCTTCTATATTTAAACTATAAAATGTTATTTTGTTATGATTTCTCATACAACCCTCACATTGTAAATATTTGGTTGTATCAGCTCTCAGTCCACAGATCCATGTGTAAAATTGTAAGATGCACGTTACTTGTTGCCCACATATGCTTAAAAGGTAGACCGTGAAGTCATAGTGCCAATTGGATATTTAAGAAAAGGAGGTCCTGGATGCAGTTCTTTGCACCTACTTTATAATAATAATAATAATAATAATAATAATAATAATAATAATAATAATAATAATAATAATAAACTTTTATTTATATCCCGCACTCCCCGCTGAGGCAGGCTCAGGGCGGCTGATCAGCACTACTGAGCTGCAGAACACCCATCAGGTAATGTGCATGAGACCTTTCCCATCAATTGGAACCATATGCGCATACCCAGGTGCAGCTGCAAGAGAATGATATGCCTGTGGTTCTTGGTTTAATACAAAAATACAAAATATTGTGCAAAAACAAGCACTCTTGACTGGTGTATACAAAATTCTATTGTCATGAAATGAACAGCCTACAACAGTGGGCATGCATTCATACAGTATAAATAGACAACAAACAAAAGTCTCAAAACAATATTCCAAGGTGGACCCCACACAGTCTCTGAGTTTTCCAAACTGAGTACTAAGACTCAATAATAAAGTTCCACAGGAGCCCCTCCGTTGCTTGTTGACTTCTGAAGGAAAAACTCTAGCCTTGTGTGGTTCTTGGTTTAGCAGGGGCCTTCACATTAAAAGTCAACTTGCAACAAGTATGTGAGAAAGAGAGGTCCCTCACCAGACATGGTGACTCTCTTTCAAAAAAACTTGTTTTTTCCAGATTTGTATGACCTTTGCATACATTCAGACATGTACACTTTTATTTTTAATCCCATCTGCTTCGTAGTACCTTTATAAGAGCTTATATATGGTTTTGAGGAGCTTATATATGGGTTTGAGGCACAGAGTGGTAGGCTGCAGTACTGCAGCCCAAACTCTGCTCATGACCTGAGTTCGATCCCAGCAGAAGCTGGGTTTAGGTAGCCGGCTCAAGGTTGACTCAGCCTTCCATCCTTCCAAGGTCAGTAAAATGAGTACCCAGCTTGCTGTGGGGGGGAGTGTAGATGACTGGGGAAGGCACTGGCAAACCACCCCATAAAAAGTCTGCTGTGAAAATGTCGTGATGCGGCATCACCCCAGAGTTGGAAACAACTGATGCTTGCACAGGAGACTACCTTTATATGTGGTTTTACCTCTCTTTTGATAAGTCTTTAGGCTTTTTTGTTTTGTTCTCTTTCACTCATTTTTCCTTAGCATTCTGTATGGTATTCTGTTAGTTTTCTTGTCACAACTCCAAGATTTTATTTTCTATAAATAACATTTTACCTCCCACCCCTCTTCTATAGAACAAGGCAGCATACATGGGTGTATGTATATACACACATGCGCGTATGTGTGTACATGTTTGTGTGTGTGTGTAATGCACCTTCAGAGTTTAAATGATTTTGAATTTTTCATCCTTTCTATTCTGAATCCTTGTTTTGATTTCACTGGCCTTTCCCCCAGTCAAACCGCTGTTTCTCTCTTCTTGCAATACTTTCTGTTGGTTGGATGGCTGAAACAGAGTAGATCTTGTTCTACACTGCAACCCAAAAGTGTGTCCCCCATTTAGTATGCACACTTTTCATTTTTGCTACCCAGATGCATAGTTCTGTATTTATTCACATCCAGTCACTTTTCCAGTGTGTTCAGATCTCATTGAATTTTATCTCTATCTTTTGGTGTGTTTGCTATTCCTCCTAATTTGGTGTCATCTGCAAATTTAATGAGTAGGCACTCTACCCCCTCATCCAGATCATTTATAAAAATATTGAAAAGTACCAGGCCCAGAACCAAGCCCTGTAGCATTTCATTGGATACTTCCCACCAACCAGATTGAAATGCCATTGACTCTTTGGGTGTAGTTCCCCAACCAGTTCCTATCCACCCTTAGAGTCCAGTCTGCAGTTCTCCTGTTTACCCATCAGAATATCATGGAGAACTCTGTCAAAGGAAAAGAAAGGTCCCCTGTGCAAGCACCAGTCGTTTTCAACTCTGGGGTGACGTTGCTTTTACAACGTTTTCATGGCAGACTTTTTATTGGGTGGTTTGCCATTGCCTTTTCCAGTCATCTACACTTTCCCCCCAACTAGCTGGGTACTCATTTTACTGACCTCGGAAGGATGGAAGGCTGAGTCAACCTTGAGCCGGCTACCTGAAAACCCAGCTTCCACCGGGGATCAAACTCAGGTCGTGAGCAGAGCTTATGACTGCAGTACTGCAGCTTTAACACTCTGCGCCACGAGACTCTTCACTCTGTCAAAAGCTTTAAGGAAATCCAGCAAAATAATGATCCAGTAAGCTCATCACTAGATCGAAGAAAGAAACAAGGTTGGTCTGGCAGGATCTGTTGACAAATCCATGCTGACTTCCCCAGATCACCAGGTGTTCTTGGGATGCTCACAAACTGACAGACTGACCTCTTTAACATCTGAGTCCAGGATGAGAATCTATGGATTTCATGACTCTGACTGAGTGGGGAGGAGAGCTTCCCAGAAACACAACAAAAACAGAAATTGTCTGTGCTCTATGCTTCTCTTCATTAGCATTCATAAAGGATGGGCAAAAGGGCTGGCATGGTGGAGGCTTTCCCCATACCTGGAACAGTCTGGTAGGCTGGGAGACATTTAGGAAGGTAAGCAAAAGGTTATTACTCATCTGGCTGCTTGATAGTAATTAGATTTTGCACTCAGGAAGACTTGCATTTGTTCATGGATCAAGATGGGTAGCCATGTTAGGATCGGCCCCTTCCCAGCCAAGCCAGCACGCTGGCGTTTAGGCTGGGGGCCGTGACTGCCACCCGGAAGGAGGAGGTGGCTGGCTGACGTCCCGGGCATCCAGGTCTTCATTCTGGGTGCGGCGTCGGGGCTATTTAAGGCCCCAGCCCCGGCTCCGCCCAGAAGCACACAGTTGCTTTTGGCTCTCTGCCCTCCCGCCCGCCCCTTTTGGCAGTACAGGTTTTTACCGGTCACCTTATTAGGGGCCAGGTAGGAATTTTTTCATCTTCACAGAATTGGTCCATGTGGAGTTGTTTTTTGCCTACCTTGTACTGTCTTGTAGCTTTAGGGAGTTTAGCATGAGTTTGTTTTGGTCACAGGCTGGAGGATGTATTGGCCACAGGGTTTTCAGGGGAGCACCTATGGCTCAGCACCAGGTGTGCGGGTGGTCTGTATGAACCGCAGATGCGCTGTACGGCTCAGTGCGGGGAATGCAGATCACGAAGAAGCCTCACCTGGGCGGATCTTTTCCATGGGGGATTGATGCTGGCCCAGGTGGAGGATGGCTTTGGGCCTGGCCGCTCAGCACCAGCCAGAATACATGGGCTTGTGCTGGGGGCAGGGTGGCTCGCCCTCTCAGGACAAGGCGGGGTCAGGGAGTTGACCCCAGGGCTTGTCCTGCTAGGCCATACTCCTGCCAGTTATAAGTTTGCTCAAGTTTGTTTTAATAAAGTGGCCCGGTTTTTATACCCAAAATACTGTGTCAGCCTCTTCATTCCGACTGGGGGGGCAAGGCTTCTGCAGCAACAGAAAAGAGTAAGAGTCCAATAGCATCTTAAAGACTAACAAAATTTGTGGCAGGGTAGGAGCTTTCATGAGTCAGTGCTCACTTCTTCAGACTACCAGAAGAAATTAGCAATGATTCACAAAAGTTCATTTGCTGATGAAATTACTTTGACTGATGAAGTCTGTGTGGTGATGGGTTTGCATGCTGATGTCCCATCAATGAATCAGTCTCCCACCAAAGTTTTGGCCACTCATTAACATGACATGAGGAAATCCTTGACCTCACCTTCTCCCAAGCAAGGCATTGGTAGCTCCTAAAATGGATTCCAAGTCAAATTTAGCCAGGTTGGAACCAGGCAGTAAGCACACATCTAGGTGGAAAGAGGATCCTTGGTAACACTCCCCCACACCCATAGCTAAAAATAAAATGGAGACGGGGACATTTCTTTCTATATGGCAGGGCCACCAGGGCATGGTAGTAATGCAGTTATTAGTATGACATCTGTGAAAGCAATACATAATTCTCTTGATCCATTATTTACAACAGATTGTTTCAGAGGGTAGCTGTGTTGCATTGCAGTAGAACAGCTAGACTTGAATCTGGTGGCACCTTGGAGACCAACAAGATTTTGGGGCTATAAGACTTTGAGAGTCCTTGCTCCCTTCATCGGATATTAAAGAAAGGAGCTTTGACTCTCCAAAGTTTATGCCCCCGAAACATATCTGTAGTCTCTAAGGTGCTACTGGACTTGAATCAAGCTCTTTTTACATCAGATTTTGTGTTGTAAGCTACTAGAAATACATTATTCCATTTAACCACTGAGGCCTCTTTATTGCTTGATAGACTGATCTTTCCCTTCCCTCTTCCACACTCTTTCTTTCACTCTTTTATTACTTCACAAAAAGTATTATTCACTGAAGGTCCTCTCCCCCTCTTACATTTACAACAAACAAACAAAAAACAGTCCTGTGTCTCCAAGGAACTTGTTCAGTTTCCACAAGGACAATCAGGACTGACTGAACTTGAGAATCTGACAGACTGAGCAGCTTTAAGCGGTTATATGACAGTCAGGGAGGGAAATTTAGCTTGCTGGGAAATTTCAGAGGGCCTGACATCTCTTAGGGGGCATTTACACTGCTGGGAAATCCCAGGGAGGCTTGAGTCCCCCTGTAGTTTATGCCCCAGGTTTAGAAGAAGAGTGGGGTTTTATACCCCATTCCTCACTACCCCAAAGAGTTTCAGAGCAGCTTACAATCACCTTCCCTTCCTCTCCCCACAACAGACACCCTGTGAGGTAGGTGGAACCAAAAGAGCTCTTGAGTGAACAGCTGTGAGAGAACTGTGGCTGACTCAAGGTCACCCAGCTGGCTGCAAATAGAGGAGTGGGGAATCAAACCCGGTTCTCCAGTTTAGAGTCCACTGCTCTTAACCACTACACCACACTGGTTCTCATTGATTAACACTGCATCAAGAAAGTTGCTTTCTCCTGCCCAGCATGTTCACATGTACTGCAGATAACAATATGGCTGCACTATAAGGTCATTAGATGCATACAATTTTATTTAAGTGCAGTTCCATTTTCATTTCCACATAAAAGCTTCCTGGTATCTAGGAAGAGTATGAGCCAGCAGAGAATCATTTCATTCAGTGATGTGAATGACACCATAGCCTTTTTTTAAAAAAATCCATATACTTTTAGAGGGTCCTAGTACAAAGCCACTATAATAGTGGGGAGGCAGCTGACACATGGCCGCAAAAACTGATGAAATTGCCTTCAGATTCTCCTTTTGTGGACACTTTCTGTGGACATAAAGGGCTATAGGATGTCAGGCCAATGAGCAGCAATGATGCCACCCCTCCACACCTAATGTCCATGTCTGTCATTCATGACGGTGAAGCATCAAACAAAAGAGACCTAAGGAAGCTGATTAGCTAAGTTCTAGAATTAATATATGGATTTTTATACTACACCTTGGAAGCTGCCTGATCAGATTACAAGACTACAAGCTTCCCCCCTCATATGCAAGATGTAGAGGATGCCCATAAGCATTATTTATTGACATAATACGTTATTTGTATTATAAATTTTAAATATGCATGCTTTAAATTTTGTGAGAACACATGAGAATACAAAGGATAGAGCACTATCCTTCTTTCAGCTTTGTGTTACTGCAGCTCTCTACACTGAGCAACATGTTGGATTACTGTTAGGTGGAAGACTTTATGTTGACTCACAAATGGCTTTTGAAATCAACTTGCATTTCACCATGCTAGGCTGGTGGAATTAATCACAAATTTCTTCACATTGTGGCCAATGAGGTTTTTTAATTTTTATTTTACGATCTTATATCAATACTTTTCACTTTGCTATATATCATATTGGAATAATACTATATAGTGGAAGGAAATGGAATACTATACAATTTTAATATTACTTCTGCTTAAAAGATCAAACTATCAGGTTTTTCTTCAATTTCAGGAATGTTTCAAGAATATCTTAGAAGTGATGATAGAAAATAGACTGGCCTCTCCTACACAGATGGGAGAAGGATGGCAAAATGTTTCTCAACACTGCAAAGCTTTGAACAGTAACTTTGAAATCTTTCCACTTCCAAAATTCTTTACCTTCTTGGCCTCTTTCTTTTCTTCAGCATCTCACATTTAGAAATTGCCTTTGCTCTGTGCTTCTCTTCATTAGCTTCAATTTATGTAGTCAGCTTTTCCTTTCGCATTTTGCTGAAAGGGTTGTTTTCCTTAAATTGCTTTGTCAAGCACTCCTGGTGTGCTCCTCTTTCTCAGCTGCTTCCTTGAAGACTTCACTTCCTCAAGACAAAGCTTCAGCTTTCATATCACATAATTATATATTTTTATTCTATTTGCACATGCGTAGAATTATGGTAATTAGTCCTCTGAAGAAAAAGTCTCATGAAAGACTGAAACCTTGTGTTTCAAATAAGCCTTAGCATTTAAAATATATTTATGAAGTTAAAATGTTCACATTCTCCCCTAAGGATATCACCAGCAGTTGCACATAACTTCTATAATATTAATAACCTATGAACTATCTGTTCACTACATAGGCAAATCACTGACTAATCCAGTTTTTGAAGCAAAGTGTGATCTACAAAGACTTAACAGATCTTCCTTTCTTTAACTTTATTTACAACGTTTCTATCCAGCCCATTAGCCCAAAGGGTCTTAGAGCAGCTCACAACAAATTAATTACAAAAAAGTACAATGTAAAATGATTAATCCAAACTACAGAATATAACCATAATATCAACAACAAATCACGATACAGCAGGAGTAAAAGAAATAAACATAAATCAATGAGGACCAAACTTGAAACTAATTGATAAAACTAGTATGAAAAGCAGAGCAATAAAAGTAAAGCAAAATAAAAATAAAACAAATGGAACAGAAGAGGAGCATTCAGTAATCAAAATGAAAATATAGACTGAAGAAGCAACAAAAATGCAACAGAACAAACAGGAAATAATAATCATTCAGCAAAACTATTTCATGGGAGTAGACCTCACTGAGTAGACCAAAGTTGGATTCTGAGTAGACCTGCCAAAGATTGCTATATCTTCATATATATACATCTTCAAGTAGGGTATCCACAGCAGGGGTACCTTAACTGTTAATTAGTATTACTAATATTTAAGGAATTCCAGGAGGAGGAGGAGGTGTTGGGATATGGCAAGATCTAAATTTCAGTTGTTATAGAGTTAACATACTTGTTTAGAAAAGTGCTGTTAAGTAGAAAAGTGAATTAACCAAATCATCATGATTGGAGTGGCCTAAAGAGGCAAGATATTTGAAATGGACAAAAAATTTAAAATTGAAGATCTCACCTTGCCAAAACCCTAGATTAATTGGGTATATGAATGCCAGTTGGGGAGAAGAACCAACAAACAACAAATTAACCAGTGGATATCTGTTTTATTATGGAGATGGTCTAATTGATTGGATTAGTAGAAAACTGACCATTGTGGCCCAATCTTTAGCAGAGGCAGAATGCATACCAGCAGCAAGTGCATGTAATGAATTAGGGTGTTTTTTTTCATCTGATAAAGGATTTTGGGATTAATGAGTTTATACCAACAGTAATGTTTGAGGATAACTAAGCCTGTATTTCAATATGTAAAGGAGAAAATACAGTACCAAAGCTAGAAGCAGAGCAATTGGACTGAAATGTCAACTTGTGAAGGACTTATACCAGAAGGGACTGATTGAGATTGAACATTGCCCTATTAATAAAATAGTGGCAGATATTTTGACTAAGCCATTGACATCAGTTGGCCTCCCCTGCGGTACCCCACTGTGCTACCACACTACTGTACCATCCTACTATATCATTCTGTTGGACCATCCTGCTGTACTACTAACTCGCTATTGTAACTGATTTTATTATAATTTATTGTGATTTTACTATTATCTACATTGATGTACTCCATGCTGAGTCCCCATGGGGGAATGGGTGGAAAATAATAATAATAATAATAATAATAATAATAATAATAATAATAATAATAATAATAATAATAATAATAATGAGAGAAATTTAAATATCTCTGTGAAATGTTGAATATGGTTGATCCCAATGCCAAGAAAACTGTTAGTCAATAATGTTATTGATTATATAATTTGAAATTACTTTTAGTAATGTTCTTGAAGGAGGGGTTAAATGGTAGGAAAGCATGGTACATTCTTCTCTTATTTGCATTCTAACACAGTGCTATCTAGCAAAAGGCATATCATTTGTAACTGCTGACGGTGTCACTTGGTTTATATAGATGTGTACTATCACTATGGCCATTGTCCACATGTGATCCATCATGAAACCATATTTTACTAGTGATTAAGTAAAGAAAATAGCTTCTGGCACAGAACAATTTTCAGGAGAAGTCAAAATATCCCATCGAGTTATGCTTATTTATAAACCATAAAGGAGACGCAATGATTGCGCTTGATCTCCAGCCACTCAACATTGCCATAATATAGTTCCTAGGGCTGGAATGATATACAGAGCCAAATATCACCTTCTACACAGAACATTTTTGTGCAGTTGTGGTACATTTTCATTTGTAACTTATTGATCTAAGTCAAGTACGTTTTCAGACAAGTCTTGAAGGGCAGTCACGCAAGTAGCCAAATGGCTTCATTTCCCTGACTTATGGCATAATGGATGGATTCCATTTGATTCTGTGATATTCACTCTGTCATCACTTCTGCCATGACCACTAATCATAACATTTGACACAACATTTTGCCCTGTTCCAAATTGCTTATTTCCCTCAAATACACACAGCTGAGAACATTTAAACTGGCTAATGTGCTCAGGTACATGAGGCTCTCTGACATCTGCTGTTTTGTCCAGTCTGATAACTTGATTGCAGAAATTTTTGACAGTGATTGACAGGTAACAAAGGATGTTAGACCTGTTCAGTAGGTTAAAATAGCATTTCCCCCAATTAACTGCTACATAAGAAAATTAAAGTAGATTTAAGCCTGTAAATTATTTTCACTGCTACTTCTCTTTCTAAAAGCCAGATGGAAATCTATATCAGTAATTTCTTGAATAAGGATATTTTCTTGTGAGGTTATTGCTAGAGAACAGATTTCCATTTGGAATAAATGATATTTAATGGACTAGAATATCTTTTAGAAAATCATATTGATGTAGTGACTAGTGCACCAGGCTTGGACCTTAGAACTATGTATGAAGCTTATTTAGCTGTGAAGCTCACAGATTGGCCTTTGGAATGCCCTCTGTCTAATCTAGTTCCTACAGCTGAGATGTGCTAAACAGCTGTTTTAGATTCCTTGGAAAAAGAGTGGGCAACAAATAAATTGCCCCAGTAATTTATAACCTTTGACTTGGTAATTCAAGTTCTTATCAAACTTTCCTTCATACAGCCCAAAATGACTGTTGAACATATGAAGACGCCTCACACCAAGTGCCTCCAACTATATCTTTGTATTTCAGCTGGTAGTGTATCAGCCATTCTTCATTCTTTGCCTTGCTTCCTGAAATATTTTAATAGAAAATGGTAAGGACTGAATCTGGAACATTCTGTATGGAAAGTTCTTGGTCCACAGATCAATGATCTATGGTCTTTTTCTTGCCATTTCTATAATAGTATTTTTTCTCTTAGCACTGAGGTCAAACGCACTGCATTTTTGCTTTCAAGTCTGGTTTGGTCCTGCAGTTTTTTTACAAAGTATCTCCTTCCCCTTTTCTCCTCCTCCTCATCTTTGGTAAACGCACAAAAGGTTTCAGCAATAAAAATTAATACAGTTTTTCTTTCTTCTTGCTTAGGAAACTAACCAATCCTCTTTTTCTAGTTGAGAGAGAGAGAGAGAGAGAATATATATATATAAAGCTCCAGTAATTGCCCCATTTTTATAATCATTTTTAAGCATAACACATTTTATTGGGTAAATACTTCACTATCTGTCAAACATTGATTAGAACATTAACAACTCTAGAAATATCTGTGAGCAAGTTTTATAAATATATACATATATATTTGAATCTCATGAAGACTGCAAGTTCAGCAAGAGTTTAATTAAAGTCAACAAAGAAAGCTCAAGATAATAATGAAGTACTTAAATACCATATATTATTTAAATTCATGGCTTACTGAGTTCATTCATATGCTTTTCTCTTGTTTTATTTCACTAACACCCCAGTCTTAAATATACTTCTTGAAAACTAAGTGCCATTGATTTCAATGGGACTTATTTTCCAGCCAATGTGTAGGGATTTCACCAAAACTTCTGCATAGAACTGAGATTCAGTTACACTAGTCCAAGGACCTTACCTTCCCCAGTTTTTCTCTGAATAGTGTATCTCCATGCCAGACTGCTATTGCAACTCACCTTTGTTTCAGAGGACTTGAAATGCAGCTTGGTGGTCTGCTATTCCTGAAATTCAAATCCAAATTTGTAGGGCACATGGAACAAGTCAAGAGGTAAGAGGTTATTTGCCAATGGCTGCAATCTGGAGCACTTAATGTTTATGAATTTCCTTTTGCCCAGTGTGACAGGCAAAGTTTCCAGGCACAAAAAAAAAAAAAAAGCGCCCTTTATGCTTCCATCAACACAATAGAAAAGGACACATATTTGTGTGTGGGTTTGCTTCACTGGATCATAATCATATATCCTGATCCAAAAATGGTGATCTGCACAACCTCACAGGTTTTCATATTTGGATTGCTTTTCTGGATGCAGTCCTATGTACACAATGTGACACCACATGGGGTGTATGCCTTGTTTCCAGCACAGATGGTTGCTGTTGTGAGGTCTCAGAGCATTTTTTTCATTAGAATAATTGGTCTGATTCAGATCATAAACATCATTCACCTTTTACTAAAGCAAGGAAATAAATAAAAAGAGTACAGTAACAAAGCTAAAGAAATGAAGTAATTTAGAGTAGGAAAGGAGGAGGAAAGAGAAGGTAGGACAAGAATCAGAGAGAGAACGTACATATATTTGTGTGAGAGAGAACGTACATATATTTGTGCATGTATGTATGCATGTATGTATGCAATGTACATTGTTATGGTGCTCCTCAACACAAGAGAAGCAGTTGCCTCCTACTTTAGAGGGATAAGGTAGCATGGCTTCTCAGAGTCTGCCACATGTCTAATATGAGATGGACATGGCAGTACTTGTTTGCTATGCCTTTCTCCAGCTGTATTACTAATTACAGCAACTGCCTTTTCAGTCATCTGTCACATGATAACACAAGTCTAACTAGTTGACAAAAGAGGTCAAGTAGGAATGTTTCAGCCCCTAATCTTTGATTGGTCCTGTGACAATCAACCCACTCTATGTTGTGGTGTAAAATGGGACATTTAATATATCCTAGCATTATGATAAATATAATATTTAAGTTCAGCTCAGCTCAGGTTGGAGAAGAGATATAGGAAAGAACTGATAATAGCCTTGAGGCTTTAGTGTGGTGGAAGTTTATTTTAAGTTACTTCATGTGGGTTGGCTCTGTGAGCAGCTGTTCCAGTGCACTATAATTTATGATGCCAAGCACTCTAATTGGGGACAGGTTTCCCTCCGATTTTGGGGCTTCCACCATGGAACTGGCCTGTGGGGGGGGGAGCCCTGCCCCTAAAGAGCACTGACATACTGCAACATGGCTTGATGATGTCACTCTGAAGTGATGTTATCATATTGGGCATGTTGCAGGAAGACACTCCAGCATTTTGAGGGGGACTCTATGATAATCATAGTTTTTTCCAAAGTGCTAGAATGTCCTCCCCCATGACATGCCCAGCGTAACAATGTCATCACACTGCCCCTGGCAACCTTATCTGGTCAGAAAGGGGAGAGAAGGTCAGCTGGCCCTGCCAGAGCAACTCCGGCAACCTGGTGAAGCAAAGATTATGAGAGGTACTGCAGTTGGCTCCCCAGGTAAGGCAGTGAAGAAAGGGAAGGTGGGTTGGCTGCTCTGGGTAAACTAACTGACCTCCCCTCCTCTCCATTGCCAGCTTGCATGGAGTTGTTCTGGGTGGGCTAGCCAAGCTTTAGGGTTGCCAGGTCTGTGTTGGAAAATACTTGGGAGACTTTGGGGGTGGATCTGGGAGAGGATTTGGGGAGGGGAGGGGCCTCAGTATGGCACAATAATATAAAGACAGCCATTTTCCTCAGGGGAGCTGATCTCTGCCAGAGGAAGTTCTTCAAGCCCTACCTGGAGGCTGACAACTCTAGCAAGCTTTGTGGCTCACCTGGAGCTGCTCTGGACAGGCCCACTGAGCCCCTTTCCATTATTGGTGGCTCACACAGAGCTGGGCAAACCTGTGGGGGAGGGAAGGAAAAGTCAGCTGGCCTGTCTGGTGCAACTCATGACTTATGGTGTTTGCAAGGCAAGAGATGTTCAGAGGTGGTTTGCCACGGCCTTCTTCTGTGCAGTGGCCCTAGACTTCCTTGGTGGTCCCCCATCCAAATACTAACCAAGGCTGACCCTACTAACCCTATTTAGCTTCTGAGATCTCACAAGATCTGACTAGCCTGGGCTATCCAGCTGAGGTTACATTAGTAGGCTATGCAAGTGTTAAACTATCCTTGCTTGTGGAGTCCTCCAGCAAATACAGAGATTAATTGATAAGGAACAGATATGCTGAAACAGCAGGGAAACAATATGTCTTTAAAATAAAACAGTTCAGTGAAGTCATATATAAATAGGTTATTTTCATGTCATATTTGTCCAATTCATATGATTTTTTTCAAACAAAAATATTATTTAAAGGCTTAGCTACAATGATGCACTAATGAACTGTGCCATGGGATATTTTTTTTTCAGTATTAATGGTAGACTTGGTCCATAACCTGTGGTTAAACCACCTGAGGGCATGAACTTGTTCCAGCAGGTCATTAGTTCCTTAGAAAGCAGAACATAAATAAATGTATGTGCATCTTTTCTTTATGGTTTTATTTCTGTTCTAATTGGCATGTTGGAGGAACATATCTGGAAAAATAAGTGTCCATATCATTACCCAATCAGATGGAAGGAATGATCTCTCAGTGTCCCATCCAACAACATAATTAATGTGTCCTCATAACCACAGGTTGAATAATAATAATAAAGACATCAAAAATCTGTTTCGATTAACAAATTGGGGACTCTGCAATAAAGACTGAAAATACATTTTATTTAACTTCTCAGCTTATGAAAAGTGAAACATGTTTCCCATATTAAATACAAAGAGGCAGGACACAAAAGAATGAGAACTTTGTGCTGTGAGAAAACACCCAAGTTTATTTCATTCATAAATCTTACATGTGAGGTACAAAAACAGATGCACTTGCCCAAGTCACCACCACACATAAAAAGCCAGCCGTGAAGATTGCCTCTACAGCCTGAACCAGGTTGGTTCAATCCATGCTTTTAAAAAGAGGAGAAATTCCATGCAAAATAGGGATGTACAAAGACAGAGAACTGATAATTAGCCTCCTGATTCAGTTCTGGAGTTTTCAAATAATTGTCAGGTGAGAATTATCACAATTTGGAAAGCTATCAAGGATTTACTGTGTTGGATGCTACCTGTCTGATACTATGACAGGAAAGTCAGTTAGAGACAGCAGTACACAACTTGCACACAGTAAGTTTCATGGTGCAGCAGGGATTTGAATCTGGGTCTCCCTGGTCTTAGTGTGACACACTGTACAGTAATCCATTTAGATGCAACTAACACAAAGACAAGCATCTATTTTAAGAGCAAAAACAGCACCTGTATGCAAATAAGCATTTAGGCAAGAATTAAATTAAACTATTGAATGTGTCAAGCCCTGATATTCCAAATAATGGTTTCCTTTGTTATTTCAAATAGAAACATTTATTCGATTTCGAGGTGCTCCACTGAAGCAGTCAAGGGAAAAACTGAGATACAAAAGGTACATGCATAATAAAAAGAGTATCATAAACAGTTATCAACAGGGGACCTTTCCCCCTAAAGGTCGCAGGTTACAGATATAAACTAGCAGTTCTTCTCACAGGAACGCTATAAGATAAGGAGCTTGTGAATTAGGGAGTATGGCTTTCTCATACAACAGACCATTGAGTATCATAACTCCCTGCCAGATGGTGAGGCCTAAATGTCGACTGGGCAGTGAATAATGGGGAGGGAGTGAAGACCTTGAGGTACCAGACAGGCCACCATATACAACATTAATAAGGGGCTTGACATACTGCCCCCACTCAGGTAGGGACCCGGGGTTTGTGTGGGTTTTGGTTATAGAATTGCTTAATCGACCACGGAGCTTTTACGTCCGGTTATGCTACCCACTTGTTTTCTGAAGGGGGAAAATACTTCCATTTAATCAAATAATACAAAACCCTCTTTTCAGCTTAGCATCTAATATCTCTTCCACTTTGTGATGATTCTGGTTCCCCACTGAAATCGGGTCCCGTACTGGTTGTCGAGGGTGCCAGCGCGTTGCTCCATGGTCTCTGCAGATTAAACTGGAATGGAACACAGGGTGTATTTTACTAAACATCTTAGGTAGATCCAGTTCTACAGTTACTTTATTTATAATCCGTTTTATGCAAAAGGGTCCCAGATACTTGTAGGCCAGTTTCTTAGAAGGTTGCAGCAAGGGTAAGTTCTTTGTGGATAGGAACACTGTGTCCCCTATCTTAAAGTCCCACAGGGGAGAATGATGCTTATCATAAGGTTTTTTGTATGTCTCTTTGACCGTTTCTAAGTTCTCTTGGATGACTGCCCAGGATTTCCCCGGTCACAACCACCATTGTTCAAAAGTGGATGAGGTTTCTCCCGATCCCCCCCCCCCGCAGCAAGAGCAGAAACGGTTTCCTTTCATATCCATTGACTACTAAAAAAGGGGTGCTTTTGGTAGAACTATGCACACTATTATTATATCCATATTCTGCAAACGGCAGTAAGTCAACCCAATTAGATTGCTGATGATTCACAAAACACCTTAAGTATTGCTCCAGCAATACAATGTTCTGTCTGTCTGAGGGTGGTACGATGAACTTAGCCCCTGCTCCATCCGGTTTAGTTTCCAAAACTCCTGCCAGAAGTTGGCAATGAACTGGATGCCGATCACTAATTAATTTGTTGGAGAATGAATGGAGTTTCACCACGTGTTGGAAAAATAGTTGCGCTAGTTTTTTAGCTGTGGGTATTTTTGAGCACGGGATAAAATGCGCTTGCTTTGAAAAAGTATCTACTACCACCAGGATTACCGTATTCCCTTGAGAGGGGGGTAGTTCTACAATAAAGTCCAAATACACTACTGACCAGGGTTGGGTGGCCATCTCTAATGGTTGTATGAGTCCCGGGGTTTTCCCCCCACTTTTCTTAGCCATGATACATGGCTTAGGACATGAGGCTACATATTCTGAGATGTCTTTTTTTTCATAAATGGCTACCAAAACTGCCGATTTACTAAGTGCAAGGTTTTCACATATCCAAAATGTCCAGCTGTCTTGTTATCATGACAGTGCTGCAAAATGTCCTTACGCTAGCTCTTGGGGACATAGAGTTTGTTATCCCTATACCAGAATCCTCCTTCTCTCCTTTTTACTTCTTGTGGTCAGTTTCCCCCCTCCTTTTCCACCTCCACTTTGAATCTTTCCCCCCCCCCCCCCAGTTCCTCTGCCACTCTTTTGGGACCATGTGATTACGGCTCTCCCCAGTTGGTCAGGGGAGATTAACAAGTCTATGACTTCTTCCCGCTTGCTATTATGCTGCGGGAGGCAGGATAATGCATCAGCTAGAAAGCCCCGGGAGCCCGGGATGTGTTTAAGTTTAAAATCAAACTTGGCAAGAAACCCTGCCCAGCAAATCTGCTTCTCAGTCAGTTTTCTGTGCCCTGTGAGGGCTTCTAAATTCTTATGGTTGGTGCAGATTTCAAAGGGTACCCTGGTTCTCTCAAGCTAGGACCACCAGGTATCTAGGGCAAATTTTACTGCAAATGCCTCTTTATCCCAGACCAACCAATTCTGTTGTTCGGCGGAGAATTTTTTCTAAATATAAGCACGTGGTCTCAAATTCCTTTCCTCATTGGGTTGCATCAAAATTCCTCCCATGGCCACATCGCTTGCATCACATTGAACCACAAATGGTTTTAATTCATTGGGGTAAATTAATATAGGTTCTCTGGTAAATAGTCTCTTAAGTTTCTCAAAGGCTCTTTGGCACTCCTCTGTCCATTCTAACTTTGTCCCGGGCCTTTTCGCTTTGGGCCCTTTCCCCTTTGTTTTAAGTAAGTCCTTGAAGGGTAGCATCATGTGGGTGAATCCCTTGATAAAATCACAATAAAAGTTCGCAAATCTGATAAAAGATTGTAATTGTCTATGGGTTTTCACGGCTTCCCAGACCAAGACAGCCTGTATTTTGGCTGGGTCCATCGCTATACCCTTCCCCGATACCTGGTAACCCAAATAGTCTAGTTCCGTTTTGTGGAACTCGCATCTCGACAGTTTGGCAAACAGTCTGTGTTCATATAAGGTTTTCAGTACCTCTTGTACCAATGTTACATGGGATGGCGTATCATTAGAACAAATTCTGATGTCATTAAGGTACACCACCATCCCTCAATATAGAAATTTTTGGAGGTCTTCGTTTATGAAATTCATAAATACTCCAGGAGCCCCTTGTAGTCTAAATGGTATGACTAAGTACTCAAATTGACCTAAAGGGATATTGAAAGCTGTTTTCCACTCATCCCATTCTTTGATGCGTACTCGAAAGTATGTGTCTTGTAGATCCAGCTTGGTGAATATTTTCCCTTGAGAGACTGTATTTAACAAATCTCGGATTAGGGAGATGGGGTATGCGTTTGAGGCCGAGATTGCATTAATTCCCCAGAAGTCTATACACAGTCTCTTTGTGTTAACCAAATTTATTAAATTTTTGCAATATATTGAAATGTATTTCAAATAATAATAATAATAATAATAATAATAATAATAATAATAATAATAATAATAAAGCTATATTTCAATCCTTATCAATACATTACACATTTTCTTTTCTTTTTTCTCAGTTCCCGCACCTCTTTTCTTTGACCTCTGTTGGTGCTTCAAGCTATTGAGAAAAAACAATTAAGGTACCATCCGTTTTAGAATCTTGCACTATAAAACTTACATAAAATCTAATAACATCTCTATATCTCTATTTATAATTCGGTCTTCTAGCTTTCCTTCAGGACATTGTTAGCACATCCTGAACTTATTTATCTCAATATACTAAATCATATCACCTTAACCTTTTAGTTCACCCATAGTATTACACTTATCTTTCATCTATTATCACACCAGTTATAGCTAGTTAATTCTTTTTTAAGTATTACACTTATCTTTCACTGATCTATTATCACATCAATTATAACTGTTTGTTGTAATTATCACTATATTTTCTAACTGCTAATAAAAGGAGCTATTGTATATTGATTCAAAAAATTCTTTCTAATCACGTCTCCCCCATTTCCCCCAATTTCAGGTTATACTTTCAAAAACCACCAAATGTCTTTTAATTCTCCATTGCTTTTCAATATAGTCCTGAAACTTCTTCCATTCATCTTTAAATTTTTCTGCATCGCTGTCTTTTAAGATTCTAGTAAGTCTATCCCTTTCACTCCAATGTAAAGTTTTTAAAATCCAGTCCCATTTATCTGGTATTTCAGCTTGCTTCCACCTTTGTGCAAACAATGTTCTTGCAGCTGACAACATATACCACACCAAAGTCCTGTCTTGCTTCAGAAAACTTTCCATTGTAATCCTACCAGAAAGGTATCTGGTGCCCTTTTAACTGCATATCCCAAAATCTTCGACATCTCTTGTTGAATCATTTGCCAAAATTGTCTTGCTTTTTCACATGTCCACCACATATGGTAAAAAGAGACTTCATGCTTTTTACATTTCCAACACCGATCAGATGCCTGCTTGTTCATTTTTGCTAACTTCATAGGTGTCATATATCACCTGTATTGCATTTTCAAACAGTTTTCTTTTATATTATTACATGTTGATATTTTCATAGAGTTCTTCCATAGGTGTTCCCATGGCTCCATTGAAATTTGTTTAATCATATTTATTGCCCATTTAATCATTTGAGATTTTACTACTACTTCTTCTGTAGACCATTTCAAGAACAATTTATACATCTTTGCAATCAACTTTTCATCTTCCCCTAATAGCACTTTTTTCATTTCTGTCTGATCTTGCTTTATACCTGTAGTCCTGATATCTTTATCCACTAAACTTTTAATTTGTAGCACCTGGAACCAATTAAATTTGTCTTGCAGTTCTTCCTCTGCTTTTAATTCTACTTTGCCACCCTTAATTTTTAGCAATTGTTTGTATGTAGCCCATTTGTCTTCCAGTGAGTCAGAAATCCATTTTATAACTTCCATTAGTACAATCCACAGTGGTTTCCTCTCATCACCATATTTAAAATATCTTTTCCAAGTATTCAACAAACTTCTTCTTATAAAATGATGCTGAAAGAAACCATCCATCTTCTCCTTCCCATAATACAAATATGCATGCCAACCAAATAGATTTCCATGATCTTCTAATGCCAATAACTTCTGTTTGCATAAGGTTATCCAGTCTTTGAGCCATACTAAACATACTGCTTCATGCTATAATTTAAGATCCAGCAGTTGAAAACCTCCTCATTCTTTTGCATCAATTAGTATTTTCCTTTTGATTCTTGGTTTTTTTCCCACCCATACAAATTCAGAAATCTTTTTTTGCCATCTATTGAATTGTTTAACATCTTTCACAATTGGAATTGTTTGGAAGAGGAATAACATTCTTGGTAAGACATTCATTTTCACGGCAGCTATCCTGCCCAAAAGAGACAAGTTCAGTTTATTCCATTTCAACATATCAGCTTCAATTTTACGCCAAAGTTTATCATAGTTATTTTTAAACAGATCTATATTTTTCATTGTGATCTCTACACCCAAATATCTTACTTTCGAGGTGACTTCACATCCAGTTGCATTTGAAGTTCTTTCTGTTTGCACAATAATAATTTTTTACTTAAAATTTGCAATTTTTCTTTATTTATGTAAAACCCAGCAACGGCACCACATTCTCTGATTTTTTCCAATAACAATGGTAATACTTGTATTGGATTTTCAGTAATAAACATCACATCATCTGCAAAGGCTCTATATTTATAAGTCCATCCTTTCAATTTTAGCCCCTTTATTTCCTTATCTTCTGTTATTTGCAACAACAAAATCTCTAGAGTCATTATAAATAGCAATGGGGATAGAGGGCAACCTTGTCTTGTACCTTTGCTGATAACCATTTGCTCTGTTAAATCTGAATTAACACATAGCTTAGCTCTCTGTTCAGTGTATATCACCTTCACCATTCTTATAAAGTCTTTTCCCAACTCTACTTTTTCCATCACAGCAAACAAAAAGTCCCTATTAAGATTGTCAAAGGCTTTCTTCGCATTAGCAAAAAAGAGTGCCATTTCTTTTTCCGGATATTTTTCATAATACTCTGCAATGTCCACCACTATTCTGATATTATCTCTAATTTACCTCTTTGGGAGAAAGCCTGCTTGCTCCTCAAACCTATGCAGGTATTGTTTTAGCCTTTCCGCCAAAATTTTTGCAAAGATTTTGTGGTCATTGTTAAGCAATGAAATCGGTCTATAATTTTTCACATTTGTAGAATCTCTGTCTTCTTTTGGTAACAATGAAATAACTGCTTCTTTCCAAGCATTTGGCACTTGCCCACCCAAACGGATATTATTCATCATTTTTTTGAGCATTGGAACTAACATATTTATAAGAACTTTGTAAAATTTTATTGAAAAGCCATCCGGGCCCGGTGCTTTTCCTATTTTCATTGAACTGATTGCAGCTTCTATTTCATCTTTTTCAATTGGATCATTCAGTGTTTCTTTCATCATTTCTGTTGTTGGATTTACCTTCACATTTTGTAAATAAGCTTCTATTCTTTCTTTATCAACTCGCTGGCCTTTAAATAAGTTAGCACAGTACTTTTAGAATTCCCTTTTGATGCCCTCCTGGTCTACAATTTCTTTGCCACCGGTTTTAATCTTATGTATTTATTTTCCCTTCTCTTCTTCATTTGCCACGCCAAATACTTTCCAGGTTTGTTTGTCCCTTCAAAAGATTTTTGTTGGAGTCTTTTCAAATTCCATTCCACCTCTTTATTCAGTAAATGACTTCACTGACTTTGTAAAATTGTAATTTCTTGCAAAATTTTATTTTTCTCTGGTCTCTTTCTTAATTCAATTTCTTTTTTACTTATTTCCTTTTGTAAGTCCAACAATTGCTTTTCATTTGCCCTTCTGTCCTTATTATTCAATGTAATTAATGTTCCTCTCATCACAGCCTTATAGGCATCCCAAACTGTTTGAAATTGTACCTCTTGGTTGTCATTTATTTGGAAAAAAGCTTTAATTTCTTTTTCTAGAGATGCCACTACCTCCACTTTCTGTAATAAGTCATCATTTATCCTCCACCTCCTCTCTTTTTTCCTCCCTTTAGCCAACCATTAACATTCCAAGAAATTAATTTGTAATCCATAATGATTCTTCAATTAAACTGTGTCCATTCTATACACAGTCTCAGCCTCCCATCTTTTTTCCTGTGAAATAACACCAGGGCAGCATGGGGAGCTGTCGCGGGGCAAATGAAGCCCCTAGCTAAGTTCTTGTCTAGGAATTTGCGTAACTCGGACATTGAGTATATTTTAGTTTTCGGGAGACTTTGCCCAGGTATGAGCTCTATTGCACAGTCTGTTTCTCTGTGGGGGGCAGTTCATTTGCCTCCACTAAAAACAGCTTTGAGGTCTCTATATTCTCTTGGGATGGACCTTTCTTCCTCTATAGTTAGGCACAGTTTCTTGTTGAGAGGGGGGGCGGTTCTGACCCCCAGCTGCCCTTCCACTTGTGATTGTCACACATGGAATCCTTAAAGTCTCTGATTTGTTCTCCCCATCAGATACTGGACTTGTGCTTCGCTAGCCATCCCACTCCTAGTACCACATCAAATGAAGAGGAGGGGGCAATAACACAAATCTCTGAGTCCTAGTGGTCCTCTATTCCCTCTGGTACTCCTTGGGTTTGTTCTGTGCAAGGCTCCCCCTTCATCACCGTACCATCCATCTGCTCGAATTGGATGGGGTGCTGTAGGGAGCTTTTAGCCAACCTTCATACCTCCATTAGTTTTGGGGTTATTATGCCCCAGGTACATCCCAAGTCCAACAAGGCTCTCACATGAATGAAGCATTTGAGGTTGGGGTTCATCAGAGTTATTGGAATAAAAAATAAGGTTCCGGTAATTTTAACCCGTTAGTTCCATGACCTGCTGCCTGGCGCCACTCGTGCAGGTTGCTCCCATTTTCTTCCTCCCAGGATTCCTCTCCTGACTTGGTCACCAAGATAACTTCCTCTTCTCAAAAGGTGGCAGTTGCACTGCTGCCTCTAGCTGGCTCCTTTTGGCATCCTTCAGGTTTCTTGGTTTTGGGTGCACTGGGCTTTGGAGTTGGGGGGTTGGGGCTCGAGGTCTCTCTGGGCAATCAGTTCCCAGGTAGTTCACATATCCACATCGAAAGCAGTGGTGAGGCAGTGGGATTTTGGTTGGTCCCCCTCTGCTCCCCTCCTTTCTTCCTTCTGGTGGTGCTCTGGACCGAGACTCACACACCCTTTTCCCCCTTTCTGATGTTGACGTTGCAGGGCTGCACATCTCATAAAAGTTTCCACTTCCCTGGCAAGTTGGATCCATCCCACTAATCAATTTGGTTGAGCCTGGTGGAGGGCCCTGTCCCGGATGCTAGCGTTTAGCCCTCTCTGGAACTGCTCTATTTTCATCTGCTCGCTCCACCCGTGTACCTTCACGGCACTGGCCTGGAACTCCGCGGCATATTCTCTCACCAACCGGTTCCCTTGCTCTAGGTTGTAGAGGGTGCTGAGGGCCTGAGTTTCTTGGAGCGGGTGATCATACTGAGTCAGGATGGCTCGTAGAAACGCCGCTACCGTGTCTAACTCGGGACTGCAAGTTTTATATAGGCTTACATACCATCTCTTTGCAGCCCCTTGTAGCTTCAATCCCAGGTAGTCTACTTGGCTGAACTCATTGGGGAAAGTGAATAGTACATGAAACTGTTCACCTGGATTGTGATGTATTCCACCTCCTCTGGGTCCCCATTAAAGGTGGCTGCTAACTTGCGACCACGCCCGTAATCTGCTGGGGCTGAGGGAGGTGGAGGAGGAGGAGGCAGCAGGGGTGCTGGTGGTTGTTGCAGGTGGTTCAGGACTCTGTCAATTTGTCTCTCAACCTCTTGGCCATGAACACGTTATTTGCCCACATTCCTTCTCATAAGTTGCATTCCATCTCCACCATCTCAAACCTCATGAGTTGGTTGAAATCGCTCGGGTCAGGATCTTGGTCCTTGTCTTCCTCCTTTGGGACTAGGTCAGTGCCTCAGTCTTCATGTCCATCACTGCCACTCGCCTCCGAATGCCCCTGGTCTTCCTCCTCCTCAACTCTGGGTCTTAGGGGAGGTAGCTCCAGGATCGCTTCCCTTTGACTTGGGCCCGCATCCATTAGACTGGTGGATCTGTGTGGCCCCATTCCTTCATGGTGATTAATAGTCACTGTATATGCAGCGGGGAGCCTCTTCTGGCCAGTCTCTGTGTGTCTAGGATGTGCCATGGTGGCACTGCTTGGCACTGCTCTGACACCCCGGCTTTCATCTCTTGGCGAGGGTGGTGTGTTGGGGACTTCTCCATTATCTGGAACCTTTTCCACCATTGCACTAAAAGTTTCTAAATTCAGTTAAGTCCCAAAGTGACAGTTTTTCCACAATGTCAAGCCCTGATATTCCAAATAATGATTTCCTTTGTTATTTCAAATAGAAACATTTATTTGAATTCGAGGTGCTCCATTGAAGACAGTCAGTGGAAAAACTGAGATACAAAAGGTACATGCATAATAAAAACAGTATCATAAACAGTTATCAACTGGGGACCTTTTCCCCCTAAAGGTCACAGGTTATAGAAAGAAACTAGCAATTTTTCTACAAAGGATTTCTCACAGGAACGCTATAAGATAAAGAGCTTGTGAATTAGGGAGTATGGCTTTCACATACAACAGACCATTGAGTATCATAAACAACTCCCTGCCAGATGACAAGGCCTATGTGTCGACTGGGCAGTGAATAATGGGGAGGGAGTGAAGACCTTGAGATACCAGACAGGCCACCAGATACAAAATTAGCAAGGGGCTTGACAGGATAAATCTTTAAGGCAGCAGTAAAATAATGAGCTATGGACAGGGTAATAGCCTTATCTTTGCCAGTAAGCAAATATAATACATGATAATCATGTTGAACATACAGGAAAGTATGTGAAATCAATGGAAAAATAAAATAAGATCTTAGGGAAGAATATAAGCAGGGGTGGAATTCTAGCTGGAACTCCTTTGCATATTAGACCACATCCCGCTGATGTAAGCAATCCTCCAAAAGCTTGTAAGGGGTGTGGCCTAATATGCAAAGGAGCTCCTGCTAGAATTCCACCCCTGAATATAACTCACAACTGAATTTTAAAGTCTGGGATATGTCAAATAATTTGGAAGCACTGGAAAAGAAGGGGAACTTTGTCCCCAGAAAGAGGGTGCACATTTCCTTTTGTCATCACTAGATAACTTGAGATGGTCCCTTCATTTTAATGTACAGTTGACATGACTGTATTTGAAGGTTTGGCCTGTTTATTTTTTTATTTTCACAGCAACTATCAAATAATAAAACAAGCCCTGTAGTAAGCTACCCTGCTTCAATTCCCATTGAAATAAATGGATAACATTTCTGCTCTTCTATTTGTGTCAAGTGGATACTGCAGTGATGTGCCTGCCCAATCCTTTGGAGCCCATGTATAAGATCCTGTCTTGTACAAGCTTGCAAGTCATTATATGTTAAGACAATGGGTATGATCACACAAGAAATTTAGTCCAACCTAGCCACATCACCTCTCCAGATTTAATATGTGTGAGCACATGTGCACATCTGCCCCCCAAGTCCTGCCTATCCTTACCTCATCTTAGGATGGGGTGGGGCCAGATAAAATAACTACTGGGAGCTTCCCAGTAGCAAATCTCTAAAGTGCATGAAGGATGCATTTCCGGCGGTCTAAATAGTCAAGGCATACTATGCATGTGCCCCACACACGCAAGAGCAGTCTGAATGCTCCTCTTGTGCATGTTTGGCCTGTGCCTCTTCTGGCAGCAGGGTGGGGGCTGTGTGATTGCTGCAGCACAAAGAGCACTGTTTTTCCCACCAATGTGATCCCACCCAATGCATGGTAGCCTAAAGGCTGCTTGGTAAATCTATGTTGCATAAGAATAAAACCATTACATTTTTATCCCACACTTTCTCCAGGGAGCTAACATTAATAGTCCCCCCCTCCATTTTATTTTCATAATAACTCTTTGAGAAATTTACTCAATAGCACACAGTGAACATGTGGGCTGAATGTGGATTTGAACTTGGATCTCCCTGACCTTAACCTGACCCTTTAGACCCATCATTACACAGGTTCTCAAACTGGTTAAAAAAGGTGTTATTTACAGGATCACCCATAAAGTTGCAACCCTACTATGAGAAAACAGGGTGAGATGCAGTCACATCCAGTACTGCTCAGAAATGCACAGTGCTTTTTTTTTTGGGGGGGGGAGGGGTAGAAAAAGCAAAGCAGAAGGTCATTTGTATGTTAAGCCACACCACCTGGCCTGGGAGCATGTGGCTGCTGCATGGCAGGTCAGACCAGCTAGAGCCTTGGCCAGCCCAGGCAGTGTTGAGGTATGAATCTATCTTAACCCAGTTTGACAGCTCTACTTTGACAGATGGTGATCTAGCAGGCATGCTAGGTCACAGTGACCTTATCAGCAGGCTGGTTTGAGCCGGCTGAGAACAGGTGAAGGAACATGCTGAGTCAGCATGACACTGCACAGCCAGGATTGGCTGGCTGAACTATAAGTAATCTGTGTGTGCAACACACGGGTCTCTCTTTGAGAGTTAGCTGTCTGGCGGAGCATTTTGTCTGTGTAATCAATATATTGGACTGCACTAGTGAGCACTTACTGTATACTCTGTAAATACACTACTTTGGCACTAGCTGCAGGTGTCTGGCTGATTTATTTCCTGGAGCTCAGTGTCGGGCACTTCACGAAGCTCACTCTGCTAACTACCGCACCGACAGGCAGAGCTCCACTCCTGTGGGCTCTGGCAGAAAAAAAGCCCTGGAGATGCAGTGCCATGTGTAGTTTGTAGTTGGGTAAACATTTGTTTTATTTTCACACAGGTGAGCATTATATGATTAGTGTAACCATAAACTGAGAAAAACTGAGATGGATATGACTGTTGGCCTCCTTGATCCCACTGTAGATTGATCCAGAAGACTCCACATCAAGAGCCCATAATATTTTATTTCAAGATCTGGCAGCCCCAAGAAGAGAAAGTATGAGAACTTTAAGAAACAAACGGTGCAGTCCTAAAATGGATTATATCTTTCTAAACCCATTGATTTAAATGGATTTATGAGGGTGTAACTCTCCTGAAGATTGCACGTGCCCCATTGTAAAATGGTTACAATTAGATACAATATTACTGAATACCTAAATACTTCACACTTATTTAGAGAAGAGTAAATGTGAGATAAAATTCTTTGAATTTAATTAACATTTTAAATACATGATAACAATCCCCTGCTGAGATCCCTTTGCCCCCGTGTCACTGAAATCTGAAGGGGCTCTACAGGAGATGGAACAATTAATTTTATTTAAATTTCATCATTTCTATCAACAAGAACTTTAGTATTTTTGGTAAGTAATACCTTTAGTTACTATAGAAAAAGTTGTCACAAAAATTAAATTAAATACATTTTAAATCTTAAATATGCAGTTTAGCTTCGGTACTCTATGTTGAGCTGGTTCAAGCTTCAATTTTAGAATTTTTAACATCATCAGCTTCATACATATTCATGATAGTGGACTGCAATATGTGCATGCATATCTTAGTAAACTATTAGCACCAAGAACAGAATTATATTGCATTCCATTTATAGATGGATAAAAGTTCTTATCTCATAGCTCACTGTGGCCTAGAAAAAGAACATGTGTATTCTAAGAGTGTCAGCATCACAAGGAGAGTTTTATAGATCAGTCTTTGACATATTCTCATATCTTTTGCAGAAATCTGTGTAAACTAGTGATCCAAGACAGACTTCTTTGTGGTAGATAACTAGTTGTAATTTCATTTTTAATTTGTCCAATAATCATTACCACAACCAAATTAAGTCATTTTTACACAAAGAAAACCAGTAATTGAATTGAATTGATTCAAGTTAGCTCATCATAGTAAATGTATTCATAATACATATGACATTATTTCTATGTTTCATTTTCATTTAAAGAAAATTATCCTATAGGCAGCTTTGGATGATAGACCAGACCTTACAGAGAGTAGGACAAAATGGATTCATTTCCTGCCCATGCTATATACTAGCCCTATTTCCAGGGTCAGCAAATATCCATTCATTGCTGCAGGCTCTGTACTGTTAAAACCGAGATTAATTAATGTGCATGGGGCATATGGTTGTCAGATGCCACAGTGTGAGGCAGTTCAGATGGCAGAGAAGTCCAAATTAGGCTAGAGGTCAAATGAACCAAGGATCAGAAGCCATAGAGCATGGCAGAGGGAATGTCAGTTCAGGCCAGAAGTCAGGATCCATGGGAAGCAGAGCAGCATTAAAGAAAAATGTGGTCAGGCTCAAGAGAGGTCAAAATCGGTTAGAAAGTCCAAGGAGAAGAGGCAGCAGCTTTATTTACTCTATAGTCAGCTGATTTCAGCAGCTGTCATTAGATCCCTTTAGGAATTATGCATTTTATCTATCATCTATCTTGAGAGCACAGAAGAGTCTTGGACAGAAACTTTCTCTGAAGCCAGGTATGACAAGACACCTGTATCTCTTTAACTCTCAGGCAGATTTTTCCTGCCAAAACTTCAGTTCCCCTCTGTGACTGAGTCATTCTTCAGTAGTACATATATCTTCTCTACTGAAATAAACTTAAATTGTCCCACCCTTTGTTTAGATATTGGTTTAAGGTTTTACTCAGCACAGGAACTCAAGGAAAAAATATAGAAGCTGTCTTGTCTTATATTTAAACTAGGCGTGTGCATTTGGTTCGGCCGAGCTGAATATAGCCCCGAATAACCATCGATTCATCAGTATTCAGCACCCCATACTACCAGATCCCATTTCCCTCTATTATATGGCAGCCGAATATGGCTGTCCTGAATACTGCCAAATCAGTATTCGGTGGTATTTGGAACACCAAAGAAATGGCAGGAAAAGAGGTTTTTCAGCCCCAGGGAAGCTGCTTGTCTCCTTTCCCAGCATTTCAAGCCTTTCCCCACCTCTCCCAAAGCCTCCCTGGGATCAGAGTGGGGAGAGGAGGGAGAGAGGAGTCCCAACTGCCAATCAAAGGCATACATTTGCAAAATGCTGCAAATGCATGCTTTCTTGCAGGGCTATTGTGTTGTTGCTGGCTGGGTTAACATCCCAGCCAGAAGCAACATTTGTTTACTTGTTGTATCCATGGGATTACATTGTTCTCTGGCCAATAACAGAGCATTGGCCTTTTAAAAAACTGTTCTGTGTATGGCCAGAGAACATTTTTAAGGAGTCTGCTAGGCTGAATTCCATTGGTACTGGACTTCTGGCTGAGAGAGAGATCTGTGCTGCACTGGCCCCTGGATTCAGCTGCTGCTGCTCGCTTTCAGCCTTTTTGCCTGGCCTGCCTGGACTGGAGAAGAGAAGACATCTCAAGATAAGTTTTGGGGTGACTGTTTATTTTAGTTTACAGGATTTAAGTTAAGTAAAAGGACATTTTGAAACTTAGTGTCCCTTTACTTCTTCTGTTTTGGGTGGGTGGCTTATTTGGGGTTAGGGTTAAGGTTCTGTTGGGGGTGGGAGCCTGGGAGGGTTGCCTAATATTTTATTCAAGTAAAAGGTCTTTTTAAAGTACAGTGTTCCTTTACTTTTCCTGATTTTGGTGGGTGGTTTGGCTTTCTTGGGGTTAGGGTGAGGGGTCTGTTGGGGGGTGGGGTTGGGTTGGCCTAAGATCAAGTCTCAGAAGTTTGTTTTTTCACTGTTTTAATAGTAAGAGTTTTAAATATTGTGTTGAATTTGTTGCTGCTGTTGTGTGTTTGTTATCTCTTTTTGCAGGGTGGGGGGGCAGGGGTTTTGGTCACTGTTGCTGTTGAATCTGTTGTTTTATTGCTGCTAAAGAGTCTTCTTGGTTTGTGTCCTTGATAGGGCTGTTGGTTCTTTGGGATGTATGGTGAGTTGCTGAAAAAAAGTTTGGTTTTTTAAAGCCCCACTCCCTTCCCTTTCTTCCCTAATGTTGCTTGTTTGGTGGGAGGGAGTTCATGGTGGGTCTGGAGTTGTTGTTTTTTCTTTTGGTCCTCACAGGTTTTTGGTTTTGCCCTCTTTTCCTGGGGGGGGGGGGGGGCTGTCACAGTCCTTTAGTGAATTATTGGGTTGTCTTTGGTTGCCTAAATTGAGGGTTTTTTTAAAAAAAAAATGGGATTAAGTTCTGGTTTAATGCTTTTGGACTTCTTCTGGGGGAGAGGGTGTTGCTGCTGGCTGCTCGAAGATCCTCAGTTGTTTTTTGCTGTTTTGTGTATCTTAGTCTTATTATTTCTCTCCACTGAATTTTCTTTGGCTTGTTGGCTAGGAGTGAGAGAGCAGGAGGAGGAGGACTATGGCAGTGCTGTGGGTTAGTGTGACTTGATTGTGGGGTTCTTTAGGCTTGTTGTTCTGCCCCTGTTAGTCTGATTCCCTTTGCTGGTTTTTTTAAAAGAGTTTTGTGGCGTCTGAGGGTGTTTTTGGTTTGACTAGGGCCAGTAAATAGACTGCCCCACTAATAAGGGTGTTTTTAGGTATTGTGTTTTCTTATTTAAAACAAGTCCCAAGTAATCCTGTTTAAGGCTTTAGCATTTCAATCTCAACTGACTAGGCCACATAGGCCACTTTCAAAAGACCATAGGTTTCTTCAAAAAGCAGTTTAACCAGGCCAGATCAGGCTACATTTTAAAGAGACTAGGGTGTCTGTACATTTGGCCTTCAGTCACTGAAGGCATTTTTAAAATTGTCTGTCGGTCACTTCCGGGTTCCTGTCCTGCATCTCAACCTGTGTTATTAGTGACAGGCCACTGCGCCAGTCCCCATCGTTGTGGGACCGATGCCACAGGGACGGGCTCGAAACACTCTATAACCCCTCAAAAGAACAGCAGTCTAGCTCGCTTCCCCCGAGCCCTGCTGCCATAAGCCTCAAGGGGGCTCATTTTGCGGCATCTCCCGGCGGGAGGGTGGCACCCGCACGGGACACATATCCAATGAAAGAGGGGGCGCAGGGCTATCAGAAAAAGCCGGCGAAGGGAGTCAGGAGCCCACCCCACTGGGGGATCCACACCGCGAAAGTGATGAAGGTGGCACAGATAGAAGGAAGGAGGGAGGGAAGGAAGGAAGGAAGGAGGGAAGGGAGGAAGGAGGGAGGGAAGGAAGGAAGGAAGTAAGGAAGGAAGGAAGGAAGGAGGGATGGGGGGAGGAAGGAAGGAGGGAGGGAGGGAAGGAAGGGAGAAGGGAGGGAGGGAAGGAAGGAAGGAAGGAAGGAGGGAAGGAAGGAAAGAAGGAGGGAAGGAGGGAGGAAGGAAGGAAGGAGGGAGGGAGGGAGGGAGGGAAGGAGGGAAGGGAGGAAGGAGGGAAGGAAGGAAGCAAGGCCGGCCGCCCCCTCCCACCAGCCGCCCTTCCCGCTTTCGGCCCCCTCCCTCCCTGCCTGCCTCGGGGGGGGCTTACCTTCTCCCAGGGCGCGGGTGGCAGCCTCCCCTCCAGGCGGGCGGGCTGGCCAGGAGGCGCAGTGGCGGCTGGTGCTGGTGGCGGCACTGCTAGCGGGGCTGGCGGCGGCTGAGGAGGAGGCGGCCGAGACCACCGACCCGGGGCCTCCCGCCACGCCGCCGCCGCAGGCGCCGCCGGCCCACCTCCCACTCCCGCCGGGCCTGCAGGGGGGGCGGGGCGCCTCAGCCTCCTCGCTGCTCAGACCCCCTCCCCCCTCGGCGGGGAGGCCGCAGCCAGGCCGCCGGGCCTGCAGGGAGGGCGGGGCGCCTCGGCCTCCGAGCTTGAGCTGGCGGCCTGGCTGCGGCTGCCCCGCCGAGGGGGGAGGGGGTCCAAGGAAGGAGGGAGGAAGGAAGAAAGGAAGGAGGGAAGGAAGGAAGGAAGGAAGGAGGGAGGGAGGGAAGGAGGTAGGGAAGGAGGGAGGGAGGGAGGGAAGGAAGGAAGGAAGGAAGGAAGGAGGGAGGAAGGAAGGAAGGAAGAAAGGAAGGAAGGAAGGAGGGAGGGAGGGAGGGAGGGAGGGAAGGGAGGAGGGAGGGAAGAAGGGAAGAAGGGAAGGAAGGGAGGAAGGAAGGAAGGCCGGCCGCCCCCTGTCACGGCTGGGGCCGGGTCAGGCAAAGTCCAGAGGCAGTCCGAGGTCTGTAGCCAGTAAGCAGGAGGGTCCGAGGTGCCAAATCCGAATCACTGTAGAAGTATCGCAGGTCTGAGGTCCAGAAGCCGAGGTCAGGGAGTCCAGAAGTCCAAAGCCAAAGTCAGGGAGTCAGGAACCAAAGTCAAGCCGGAGTGGATGCTAGAATGTCAGGGAGATGACTAGTTGCTTCCACAAAGCTTCCTCCCAAAGCCCACAGCTATATAGCCCTCTGCTGGCTGTTGCCCGTTTGGGCTAATTGCTGGCTCAGGGAGGCAGCCAGGATCCTGTTACCACTCAAGCATCCTTGCTCTTAGAAGGGCCAGAATCCTCTCAGAACTCAGGGCTCAGGGAGCGTCTTGCTTGTGAGCGTGCCGCCCTCCTCCGATCCCTGAGGTCCTGCCGGAGGCGGTCACGCACACGAGCCACCCGAGAGGGCGAGGCAGGGGGGCTGGGATCTTCTCCAGCAGGAGGCAGGGGCACTGGTGCAGGTGGCAGGGGCACAGTTTCCTCATCAGACTCAACTTCCTCTGAAGGGTCCCCAGCACCCATGACACTATCCCCCCCCCAGGGCCCCCCTCCGTCGAGGGACCTGGAAGGTCGGGGTGGTCGTTGTGGAACTGGTGCACCAAGTCCGGGGCATGAAGATTGTCCTCGGGCTCCCAAGACCGGTCTTCTGGGCCGTATCCCTCCCAGTCCACCAGGTACTGGAGGCCTCCACGATGGTACCGGGAGTCCAGGATCTGGCGCACCTCATATTCTTCCTCATCATCCACCAACACTGGTGGTGGCGGCGGTGGGGAAGGAGTCCGAGCTGGGTCAGGGGGTGCAGCCGGAACAAGGAGGGAGCGATGAAACACGGGGTGAATGCGGAGGTGGGGTGGCAACTGGAGCCTGAAGGCGACGGGGTTTATTTGTTCAACGACGGGGTAGGGTCCAATGAACCGTGCATCCAGCTTGTGAGACCGACCAGGCCGGCGCAGGTAGCGAGTTGAGAGCCACACCTGATCCCCCGGCTGCACTGGAGGGCCTTCTTGCCTCTTTCGGTCCGCAGCCCGTTTATATGCTTCCTTGGCTTGCTGTAGCTGCTCTCGGAGCACGTCTTGGCTGGCACGGAGTTCTTGCAGGTAGGCATCGACGGCGGGGACATTCGTGGGTGGTAGGCTCGCTGGGAAGAACCGAGGGTGGTACCCGTAGGTTGCAGCAAACGGGGTCATTTGGGTGGATGAATGGACCGCGTTGTTGTATGCAAACTCCGCTAGGGGCAATAGAGTGGTCCAGTCATCCTGCTGGTAACAGGTGTAACAGCGGAGATATTGCTCTAGCGTGGCATTGGTGCACTCTGTCTGGCCATCTGTCTGTGGGTGGTAGGCCGAGGACAGGTGCACTCGAGTACCCAGGCTGGAATGGAGGGCTTGCCAGAACCGAGAGGAGAACTGAGGGCCCCGATCGGAGATCAGATGGGCTGGGAGTCCATGCAGACGAAAGATGTGTTGCAGGTAAAGCTGGGCCGTCTCCTGAGCTGTGGGGAGTTTCGGGCACGGAACAAAGTGGGCCATCTTGGTAAATAGGTCGACGACCACCCAGATACAAGTCTGACCCTTGGAGCGTGGAAGTTCCGTGATGAAGTCCATCGAGATGGTATCCCAGGGTCCTGAAGATGTGGGCAAGGGCTGCAGCAACCCTGAGGGTTTGGCTGGGATGTCTTTGGCCCGTCGGCAGACGTCACAGGAGCTGACATAGCGGGCAACATCAGCGCGAACTCGTGGCCACCAGAATTCCCTTGTCAGCAAGTGGGTGGTCTTATGCTGTCCAAAGTGCCCGGCGGGTAACGAGTCGTGGGTCAGGCGTAGCACTTCTGCCCGCAAGGGCCCAGGCGGCACATAGAGGCGTTCGCGGTGTAGCAAGAGGCCGCCTCGAGTCGTGAACTCCCCTGTTGGGTCATCTTGGAGAGCCTGGAGGTGTTGCTGGACCCAGGGATCATTGGCCTGGCTAGCCCGAATGTCCTCCACGAGTGCTGGTGAAGTGGAGGTGGCTGCAAATACTGAGGGCGGCAGGATTGGAGCAGCGGGCGCGGTCTCAGTTGAGGCAGGGGCGTATTCCGGTTTCCGGGAGAGCGCGTCTGCTTTCCGGTTCTGGGTATGGGGGATGTAGGAGATCCGGAAGTCGAAGCGAGAGAAGAATAGGGACCACCGGATCTGGCGCTGGTTGAGACGGCGGGTGGTCTGGAAGTGTTCCAAGTTCCGGTGATCGGTGAGCACTTGAACAGGGTGGCGAGCCCCTTCGAGGTAATGTCGCCAAACCTCAAACGCCGCCTTGATCGCGAGCAACTCCCTCTCCCAGATGGTATAGTTCCTCTCTGCAGCAGTGAGCTGCCGCGAGTAATAGGCGCAGGGCTGTAGTGGCTGGGACGGCTCCTCGCGCTGGGACAGCACTGCTCCCAGGGCCACGTTGGAGGCATCAGCTTCCACCGTAAAGGGAAGCTGGGGGTCGGGGTATCTCAGGAGTGGCCCGGTGGCAAAGCGAGTCTTCAGGGCGGAGAAGGCGTTATCGGCCTCTGGGGACCAGTGGAAGGGTTCTTTGGGGCGAAGTAGTTGAGTCAGGGGTGTGGTCAGGGATGCGTAGGCCGGGATGAATTGCCGATAGTAGTTGGCAAAACCGAGGAACCGCTGCAGGTCTTTGCGATTCTGAGGAGCCTGCCAGGTCAGGACCGCTTCTACTTTTTTCGGGTCCATGAGGATCCCCTGCGGTGACACGATGTGCCCAAGGAACTCGACGGAGCGCAGGTCGAAGTCGCACTTCTCCAGCTTGGCGTAGAGACCATGGGCTCGTAGGCGCTGCAGGACCTGGCGGACGTGCTCGGCGTGCTGGGCAGGATTGCGGGAGTAAATTAGGATGTCATCCAGGTATATGATCGCGAAGCGGTCGAGCAGGTCCCGGAATATGTCATTCATGAACCTCTGGAAGACAGCGGGGGCATTGGTCAGTCCGAAGGGCATTACCAGGTGCTCGTACTGCCCGTATCGGGTCCCAAACGCGGTCTTCCATTCGTCTCCGGGCCGTATGCGCACCAAATTGTACGCTCCACGGAGGTCCAGCTTGGTGTAGATTTGGGCCCCCTTTAGGCGATCCAAGAGTTCAGGGATCAGTGGTAGAGGGTACCGGTCGCGTATGGTGATCTTGTTCAGGGCCCGGTAGTCATTGCACAGCCGGAGCTCCCCACTTTTCTTCTTCACGAAGAGCACTGGAGCAGATAGGGGAGAGGTTGAGGGTCGGATGAATCCGCGTTTCAGGTTCTTGTCCAGGAAGTCTCGCAGAGCTGCCAACTCCGGCTCCGACATTGGGTACAGACGCCCCACCGGGAGTGGTGCCCCAGGTACCAAATCAATGGCACAGTCGTAGGGCCGGTGAGGGGGAAGCTGATCAGCTCCTTTCTCTTCGAAGACATCAGCAAAGTCCACATACTTCTGAGGGAGCTGAGGACCACCACTCGGGATGCCAGCTGCTAGAGTGGTGGGAGGAGTCAGATGGGGGCATGGGTCTCGGAAGCGTAGTTCCTGCTGGGCCCAGTCCACGATGGGGTTGTGCAGCTTCAGCCAGGAAAGGCCTAGAATCAGCGGGAAGCGAGGCATGCGGGCGACATCAAACCGCAGCTGTTCTTGGTGCTGCTGGACGTGGAAGGTGATGGGACAGGTCTCCTGGGTGACGGGGCCAGAACGGAGGAGGCGCCCGTCAATAGCCTCCACCAGCGACGGAACCCCTTTTGTCTGCACAGGGATCTGGTGCTGCTTCACAAAGGCGGCATCTATAAAACAGTGGGCCGCTCCCGAGTCCAGCATGGCATACACGAACAGCCAGCGTTCGTCAGGCAGACGGAGTTTGACTGGTAGCAGGAATGGCCCTGGGGTATCAGCCCGCTGTTCGGAGGACCCAGCTAGTCGCCCCAGGCTGGGGGGTCCACTTACGCCTGGGGCTGCCCTTTTGGCGGCGGTGGCAGCGAAGGTCCAGGTATCCGATGCTTAGCAGGGCAGCCAGAGGCATAGTGGCCTGCCGTGCCGCAGTAGAGGCACAGATTCTGCGTGCGGCGTCTGGTCTTTTCCTCTGGGGTCAGGCGGGGTCGAGCAGCTCCAAGCTGCATAGGCTCATCCTTGGTGCTGGTACTAGCTGGGGACGGGCGAGGAGCCAGGTAGCACGGCGCAGGGAGCTGGCGCCCTCTGGTCTTGGCTTGGCGGCGACTTTCCAGGCGGCCATCGATGCGGAGGCAGAGGGTGATAAGTTCTTGGAGCGTGGGTGGCTGCTCCACCCTGGCCAGTTCATCCAGGACCTCCTCTGTCAACCCCTCAGTAAACTGGTCCATCTGGGCAGCCTCATTCCACGCCAAGTCCTGGGTCAGGAGCTTGAATTCAGTGGCATATTGAGCCACCGAGGAGTTGCCTTGTTTCAGTGCCCTGATCTTCCAGTTGGCTGTGGCTGCTTGGACTGGGTTTGAGAAAGCAGCAGACAGGTGGGCCTCAAACCCCTGGTAATCAGTCAGTAGGGGAGAGGACGCGACCAGTAAGGGTGTAGCCCATTTGGCCGCCTGCCCCTTTAACAGACTGATGACGAAACACACCTTGGTTTTGTCATTGAGGAAGTCCCGTGCTCTCAGTTCAAAGTACAGCCGACACTGTGCTAGGAAGGCAGGAAATTCTTCCACGGCACCCCCAAATCTGTCAGGTGGGGGAACTGGGCACTTGGCTGGAGCACTGGCCGCAGGTTGTTGCTGCAAGTGCACTACTGCCTGTGTTAGCTGCTGTACCTGGGCTTGGAGCGCAGCCAGTAGTTCTGTGGTTTCACTTGCTTCAGCATCCATCCTGTGGAGTGGGTGTTTGTGGGTGGAAGCAATCTGTCACGGCTGGGGCCGGGTCAGGCAAAGTCCAGAGGCAGTCCGAGGTCTGTAGCCAGTAAGCAGGAGGGTCCGAGGCGCCAAATCCGAATCACTGTAGAAGTATCGCAGGTCTGAGGTCCAGAAGCCGAGGTCAGGGAGTCCAGAAGTCCAAAGCCAAAGTCAGGGAGTCAGGAACCAAAGTCAAGCCGGAGTGGATGCTAGAATGTCAGGGAGATGACTAGTTGCTTCCACAAAGCTTCTTCCCAAAGCCCACAGCTATATAGCCCTCTGCTGGCTGTTGCCCGTTTGGGCTAATTGCTGGCTCAGGGAGGCAGCCAGGATCCTGTTACCACTCAAGCATCCTTGCTCTTAGAAGGGCCAGAATCCTCTCAGAACTCAGGGCTCAGGGAGCGTCTTGCTTGTGAGCGTGCCGCCCTCCTCCGATCCCTGAGGTCCTGCCGGAGGCGGTCACGCACACGAGCCACCCGAGAGGGCGAGGCAGGGGGGCTGGGATCTTCTCCAGCAGGAGGCAGGGGCACTGGTGCAGGTGGCAGGGGCACAGTTTCCTCATCAGACTCAACTTCCTCTGAAGGGTCCCCAGCACCCATGACACCCCCTCCCGCCAGCCCCCCCCGCTTTCAGCCCCCTCCCTCCCTGCCTGCCTCGGGGGGGGGCTTACCTTCTCCCAGGGCGCGGGTGGTGGCCTCGGCCTCCCCTCCGGGCGGTCTGGCCAGGAGGCGCAGCGGTGGCTGGTGCTGCTGGCGGCGCTGCTGGCGGGGCAGGCGGCGGCTGAGGAGGAGGCGGCTGAGGAGGAGGCGGCCGAGCCCACCGACCCGGGGCCTCCCGCCACGCTGCTGCCGCCGCCGGCCTGCCTTCCGCTCCGGCCGCCGCCATTGTCCCGCTGCCGCCTCCACCACGTCGCCCACTCTCCTGGCCCTGCGCATGCACAGAGCCGTGCGCACGCGCAGGGAGGAAGCTCCCAGCCTCCCCTTCAGACAGGCGCTCGCTCGCCGCTGCCTTTCCCGCCCGCTCGCTCGCTGTCTCCAGGAGCTGGCTAAACCGGGACTTTTAATGGTCCCGGGATAGCCAGCCCGGGAGGCGGGAATTTGGGGGCGGCGGCGGGACTTTCCCGGGCAACCGGGACCATCTGGCCACCCTAAATGTCTCCTCCCTCAGAAAATGGACTCTTTGACTACTGACTGAAGACCAAACAGGAAAGACCATTTCACCTCCAAAACAGCAGTTTTTATTTCTCTAGCAGCTAAAGCTGACCAATCAGAGAGCATGTAGAAAAACTAATCATGTTAGGTCTGCACTCAAGAGAAGATTAACTCTTGAACTCCCTGACTCTCTGAGACAAGCAGTATTTTAATAGCCTGCTTTCCCACTGCAATTCGTCACACCGGGCATCTCAGATGGCTGACAAATCTGGAATTGCCTGAAGGAGGTTCTGTTCTGGAGCCCCAGGGTGTATGACAAAAGAAATGTAACATGAAACATCATCTTGTATCAGAGGTGGATCCAGCTTGCCAGGTGAACTGTGAGGTAATACATCTCCTTTCTCTCCTTCCAGACCCTACATTGTTATGTCATTTTATCCTCATGACACCTCTATAACTTAATCTAGTGAGTTCACTAAGGGCACTCTGAACATGTATACATTCAAGCAGAAACTGAACCTAGCTTTCCTGCCATGATCTTGTATTTTTTGGCACTGCTGAAACTCACCAGAGTACATGTGTGCACCATGAGCACACACACACATATCTATGTTGTAAGCTTCTCATAGGCTCCAGCAAATAGTGAGGTGAGGAAGGCAAAGCCTAAGAATACCCTTTGCAGTTAGAATAAATTGCAACACAAGTTCATTGAGAATCTTTCATGGTATCCTGGCAAGGTTCAGCTTACAGTTAGAGACTGAATCTGGATTTACTGCTCCAGATATTGTCATGTTAGAACAACTAGAAAAACATGGAGTGAATTTTGAAACATTGTGTTATCTAAAAAAAAAAAAAAAAGGTAAAGGTAGCCCCCTGTGCAAGCACCAGTCATTTTCGACTCTGGAGTGGCGTTGCTTTCACAACGTTTTCATGGCAGATTTTTTATGGGGTGGTTTGCCATTGCCTTTCCCATTCATCTACACTTTTCCCCCAGCAAGGTGGGTACTCATTTTACTGACCTCGGAAGGATGAAAGGTTGAGTCAACCTGGAGCCGGCTACCAGAACCAGCTTTCGCTGGGATCGAACTCAGGTTGTGAGCAGAGGGATCCGACTGTAGTACTGCAGCTTTACCACTCTGCGCCACAGGATTCTATCTAGTTTATCTAGGTCATCATAATTCTTTCCCTGCCTATTCCTGTATTAAGAAGCATGGAATCATTAAAAAGTCCTGAGTCTGGAATGACTGTAACCAGGGGTCATTTCATAGAAAAATCTTTCCAGGAACTCATTAGCATAACTTATTTGCATAACTTATTTGCATATGCCACACACCCTGACATCACCAGTAGTGTGTCAGAAGGCAACGCCCACCACTCAGGCTCCACACCAAAATCTCCAGGTATTTCCCAACTCAGAGCTGGCAATCTGGAGAAAAATTACTTCAAAAGCGTGAAGAAAACAGTCAGATATTAAATGATTTCAATATCACAAACATTTATCAGAAGGCATGCTTAGCCTGTTAAGTTGCTTTTGTGGGAAAGAAAGATGGGGGACAGATGACAGGTAAAGGTAGGGAAAGGAAGGAGAGGTGAGGGGGGGTGAGAGAGAGAAAGGAGGGTAGAGAGGCTTCTCAGTCTGCACTCCACACACAGGGAAATTATCTGGCTGCTAAGTTTGCAACAGCTCTTGAAACCAACCGTTTTCTGGACAGTTTTTTTTAGTAGTGACTGGGACTTGCCACTTCTTTCTAGCTTATACAATTTTTTTTTCATGGTTAATTTTATTTTGCATTAATTTGATTGGTCCAATAAAAGGCCTTACATTGATTTAATTCTTGTTTCCAGTAACAAGACTGGGCTTTTTTAGTCTGCCTTTATCTCATACTGATCATGACAGTGTTTTTTTCCTGCTCCTTTTATTGTTTCTACTTTACCATTTCACATTGCTTCAACAGCTGTCTTGTAAGTTCTGGGTACGCTATGCTGAAAGGCACTATATGCCCTTCCCATCCTATCTCTTGGAGAGACAGGGCAGCCCACTTCCTCCATAAAGAGGGGGGGGGTGAAGCCCCCCATCCTCTCTCCTGGGGAACTGAACCTGATTTGTGAGGAAATCTTCGGGAAAGTCCTGGAGACTGCCTCCTAGGGTGCAGGGGAAAGAGACCTATCTCTTGGAGAGAAAGAGCAGCCCACTTCCTCCAAAAAGTGTGTGAGACGAAAGCCCTCAGTTTTCTCCCCTGGGGAACTGATCTGATTTGTGGGGAAATCTCTAGGAAAGACCCAGAGGCTGGCTCCGTTACTGAGAGAATGAGAGAGAGGGGTGGGAAAAGAAGATATAGACTCCCCCACCCCTTCCAACAGAAGACTCCCACTCACCCAGTAGTTCAGGATGGCTGGGCAGGTCTTGCATGGCTGGGGAACTCTCCTGTGCCCCCCCCACCTGAAAGGTGAAAGACCTCCCCCTGAGATGTCTGCTCGCTTGGCAAGGTGTAAGCTGAAGCCACCCCCCCCACCACCAATGCTGTCTCCGCCAATGACCACTTGATAAGGCAGGCCCCAGCCTTATTCTTCTGTGGTGGCCCAATGCACTTTCCTTCAGCAGAGGAGCACTTAGGGTTGCCAATCCCCAGGTGGGGGCAGGGGATCCCCTGATTTGAAGGCCCTTTCCCCGCTTCAGGGTCGTCAGAAAGCGGGGGGAGGGAAATGTCTGCTGGGAATTCTGTTATTCCCTGTGGAGATTTATTCCCATAGAAAATAATGGAGAATTGATCCATGGGTATCTGGGGCTCTGGGGGGGCTGTTTTTTTAGGTAGAGGCACCAAATTTTCAGTACAGCATCTAGTGTCTCTCCTCAAAAATATCCCCCAAGTTTCAAAACGATTGGACCAGGGGGTCCAATTCTATGAGCCCCAAAAGAAGGTGCCCCTATCCTTCATTACTTCCACCCCAATGTCTCCTGGCTCCACCCCCAAAGTCCCCAGATATTTCTTAAATTGGACTTGGTAACCCTAGGAGCACTCCTCCCCTGAGAGCAAGTGCACCCAGCCATGCCAAGCAAGGCAAGCCAGGCCAGGCCTGCAATGAAGGCCAGAGATAATGCCCCCACTGCCCTTCCCTCATCCCCCCCCCAATTGCCCTTCGTTCGAGGGCAAATGTGCCCAGCTTGCCTTTTACTGTGGGCTGAAGACCACCCTGCCCATCCAGAGAAGTCCATCCCCCCCTCCTAACAACTTCCTGAGCAGTAGCCAGTCCAGCAGGATCTCCAGATAGGCAGTAATTTCGAGGGTGGGGCCAGATTTCCAAAGAGACTATACTGCCTTTGAAGAGCCGATACTATAGCCTTTGAAGCTTCAGCTGACTGCAAGAGAAGCAGAGCTGGAGCAGGGACAGGCACAGAGAACTTCACCATGTGCTGCTGCCTTGTTAGGTAATAAATAAATAATACTTTCTTTCTTGTCTACCAGAACGTTGTTCCAGTGCGTTCCCACTGGAAATGAGTCCTGACTGTAATTGAAGCTGGACTTTCTCATTTGGATTCTAACCACTATACATGAGAATGTTAATTTATACTATCAGCAAAGGCATGGAAACACCTTGTCTAAATGGGTAATGTGAAATCGCTTCAAACCTGGCTATGAACTTAGGAAGCAGTTTAGAGGTTCACAGATGTGTCTGGAGCCAGCTGCCTGTTTTATCTATTTGTGTCAGATGTTTGCTCATATTTTCATACAGTAATGACTTGTAATAGACACTGCATCTTTAAAGACATGCTGTGAAGCAATGGTGTAAGCCATCCCAGTTTGGGATGGGTGATAAGTTTCTTATCTCCTCTCAATCAGGTTGTGAGATAAGTCAATAGAGCACTTATTTTATAAAATTTTTATATATGAATATATTTATTGTTTTAGTCATTTACATTGAGCTTATCCTTTTTCTCATACAGAGTATACATCTGAATCTCTATCTCACTTTACAAGGTATTCTTGCTCGGTCCTTTTAGTTTAAATGTTCTTATATCAGTCCATATTGAGGTCTTCTTGCTTCCAAGTAGTACCGTCGTTCTTTAGTCTTCTCCTTCTAGGCCTTATTAAGTCCATTTTCTCTTTCACCTTCATATTCTTGTCACTTCCGAGCTTTTCCTACCCTGACGATAGGGATGAGAATGTTTTAGTACATAGGATTTGATTTCCTATCACATTCATCAATCTATTTTTCTTCCCTAATCCCTCCCTCCCTCCCTTGCGTGCTCAACTTTCTAGCCAGGGGCACAAATTAAGAAGCTTCCACCGAATGTCCCGCCGTTGACCTTCTAGTGACCACTTTAAATATGGATACCATTTCTCCTTTATCCTTTTTGTTTTTGACCCCCATTGTTCATCCCGATTAAGCATGGCTATAATGTCCGACTGAACATATTCAAATAAATAATTATGCCAGTTTTGCTCCGTCCATTTGGTTTTATCCTTCCAGCCAAAGGCTATTACAGCCTTGCCAGCTAGCACCATTGCTTTGAATAGATCCAGCCCTTCTTTATTGATTCCGTATTTATTTAGTATGCTCCCGAACATTAAATCTAGATCTATCGTTGGTCTTATAGCAAAAAAGTTATGGATATGCTCTATTACCTTTTCCCAAAAGGGTTTAACTTCTGAGCATTCCCACCACATGTGGGAATACCATCCTTTTTTCTTTCCACAGTGCCAACAGTTAGAATTCAAATCCTGGAACATATTGGCTAATGCTGCTGGTGTTCTGTACCATTTTGTGAGGAACTTTAACTCCAGTTCTCTAAATTTATGCGTTTTGAGCTGATGTATACCTTTCTTGAGACTGTCAAATACATTATCTGCTAGGTTAGTTTCAGAGCTCCATTTTTTTTTAACTAAATTTTTTATCTCCTCCTTATCCGTCGTCATTTTCCTATATATCCTTCCTACTGTCCCTTTCTTTGTTTTTATCATCCCTTTTAACAACTCCTCCATTGGTTCTCCTTCAGTCACCAATCTGTCTTCTATTGTCTTCCTAATTCTGTTATATAATCCTGTTATTTTCAGCCAATATTTCCTACCTATTTCATCGTATAGCGTTTGCAATGGTTTGAGTGTCTGCCCAACTAACATATCTTGTAGCTTGTTATACCCTTTTTTACTGAGTAATCTCCACCATCCTTTATCGTCATTCTTTTCATCCAAGGCCTCTAATGGGGTTTGTTTAGATGTTCCCTTTAACCATTTTAATTGCCATTTTCTCCAAATCATTAGTGCTGTTTTCCTCGGTCCTGTTTCTAATATGTTAACTTTGATCTTGCGTCCAGTGAAAACCCCTAAATTCCCTATTCCATTATTTGCCTCATTCTCTACTCTTACCCACTTCCTCTCCCTTTCCTCTCCTATTTCCATTAATGCTTTTAATTGAAATGACTCATAATAACTCCTCAGATCTGGGGCCCCCCAACCCATGTTTGTATTATGCGCATATATGAAATGCCTTGAAACTCTACTTTTTTTGCTACCGAATATCCATTCTTTTATTTTCGCGTTCCAACTATCGAGTTTTTGTTTTTTAATTTCTAAAGGTATCGTTTGGAATAAGTACAGTAGTTTCGAAGTCCAAAACATTTTCGCTATATTAATCTTGGTTGTTATGTTTAACGTCTTCTTGCCCCATCTCTTCATATCTTTTACTATCGTACTCCATATTCTGTTATAATTCTTTTCTACCAACTTTTTAACATTTTTGACTAAGTCTATTCCTAAATATCTGATTTTCTTGACCCCTAGTCCTATCCCCGTTCGTTCATGAATCTCTTTCCTTTCCTCTTTTTTTACATTAATGTACATTATTTCTGATTTTGCCATATTAATTTTTAGTCCTAAGTTTGATTCAAAGTCCTCTAATATAATCTGTATCTCCTTTACTGCTTCTTTTGGATTAACTATGACTATAATCAGATCGTCTGCAAACAAGTTCAACTTAATTTCTTCCTTGCCTAAATGACATCCTTCAATTCTCCCCGAATTTCTGAGACGTTGGGCTAACTGTTCCATTGCCATTATGAAGAAAAAGGGGGAGATCGGGCATCCCTGCCTAACTCCCCTCTGGATTGCAAATTGTGCCGTGTGTTCTCCATTAAGTCTAACTACAGCTGTACCTTCTCTATATATCTCCTTAAATACCCTTATTGTTGATTGACTTATCCCATATTTATCCATAACTGTCCACAAAAAATTATGTGACAATGTATCAAAGGCTTTATAAACATCTAACTTCAATAACGCCAATTTCCCGGACTTGTTATGGCTCAAAACATTTATTATGTTTCGGATTGGATGTGCAATGTTCCTACCTTCTACAAAACCATATTGATCTTCTTTTATAACTTTTTGTATAATATTTTTAAGCCTATTGGCCATTACTTTGGCAAAAATTTTATAATCCTGATTCAATAGGCTAATTGGTCTGTATGATCCTACTTCTTGAGGATCCTTTTGGGGTTTTAAAATCACTATGATTTCTGCCTTTCTCCATGTGTCTGGAGCTATGCCCCCTTTAAGTATATTATTAAATACTTCTTGCAATTCTGGTACTAATATTTCTCTCATTTCCTTATAAAATTCTGCTGAGAATCCATCCAGTCCAGGAGATTTTCCTACCTTTAAACTATCTATCACTCTTTCAATCTCTTGTCTTGTTATATTGTCCTCTAATCCTCTCTGCTCTGTATCTGTCAACCTTACTCCTATCTCTTCTTCAAAATCTTTCACTCCTTTTTCTCCATATAGATCTTTATAAAAAGTCTCAAATGCTGCTTTTATTTCCTCTGAATTCTGTGTTAGCTTTTTATCCACTCTGATACTTCTCACACTTTGCCTTTGTTTCTTATTTTTTAGAAAATTTGCTAGTCTCTTAGCTGAGTTAAGAGTATTTCTCTGGTATTCATTTTTTACCATGACCTGTTTCCTCCATAATGCCATAGAGTCTAGATCATCTAGTTTTTTCTGTAAATCCCTAATTAACTTGTGTCTAATGGGGCAAAACTTCTGATCTTGGTCTTTTTGCAGTTTACCTAATTCTTGAAGCCTGCCTTCTCTGTCTGCATACCATTTTTTCTTTATCTCCTTTTCTTTCATAATACATTGTCCTCTGATCACCGCCTTAGCTGCGTCCCATAAGATATTTGTTCCCACTGTACCTCTATTCTCTTGAAAGAATAGCTTCGTTTGTTCCATAATATGTTTTTTATCCTTATCCTTAACCATAACCATATTATTGTATCTCCATATTCTTTTGGTTTGCTTATGTGTTGTTTTAAATTCTACACTTATCGGGGCATGATCCGATATCCATATTGGGTGGGTAATAACTTTTTTAATTTCCCAATTGCATGTTCTATTAATTAATACATAATCTAAACATGAAGTCGTTTTATACCTCCCTGAGAAGTATGTGGGTTCAGGTACCAATTTAAGAGCTTTATATACTTCAATAAAGTTCCATTGTCTCCAATTTATTATTTTATCCTTATTAACATCCTTATTAAAGTCCCCCGCTAATATCACCTCCCCTTCAATAAATTTACTAGCTTTTTTTAGAACTTTTAATAAAAAGGTTTTCTGTCCTGTATTTGGAGCATATATATTTATCAATGATGTTAACCTATTTTCAATCAAACACTTAACCATGACAAATCTCCCTTCAGCATCTCTTATCACCTCTATTGTTCTTATATCATACCTTTTATGAGTTAGGATTGCTACCCCCCTTGCTTTATTTGATCCCCGTGCCTCTGCCAAAATTTCCCAATTTGGGTCACTAATCAAGGGTCTTTTATCTCTTTTAGATTTATGGGTTTCCTGGAGCCAAACTATGTCTATATTTTGTTGTTTAAGGAATCTAGAGAGCTTGTATCTCTTTAAGTCTGATCCCAAGCCATTGACATTCAGTGTCAGCATCCTTAATGTTTTATCCATATTTAGATCGAAAACTACCATTCTTTTGTACCCCTGGCTGAATACCTAGTTTACTTTTGTACCCCTTCCCATTCCCAAATACCTCTTCCTTCCCCTTCCCCATCTCTCCCCCCCCTTTGTGTAGAGCCATAGACTGAGGATGATGACTCATCCCTTCTCTACACCTTGAGCAAGCGCACTCCCCCCCCCTCCCGGGTTATGTTACTACTTGTTTAACCATTTTGTTTTTATTTGGATACTTCCCTTAATATGTCTCAGTCTCGAGACAGTCTTATCCTTTTCTCCGATCGGGTGGATGCTCCTTCTTCTGGGTCCTGCTCCTGTGACTGGGGTTGGTGAGGTTCCTCCATAGGCATTGGTTCACTGCTCCTCTCATCTGCTCCCAATGTCTTTAATAGCTCCCGTGCCTCTTCAGGGTGCCGTGCACAAAGTCTTCTTCCCTCCTGGTAGATAACTAAAGACGCTGGATATGCCCAGCTAAATTTAATGCCGCTTTAATTAAGTTTCTGTGCATAGGGTTTCATTTGAGACCTTTGGTGTAATGTTTCTTTACAAAAGTCTTCTTTCACATAAACTTTTCTGCCTTTAAAAGTTAAGTCTTTGGCTTTTTTAAGTGTTTTGAGGACTCTTTGCTGCAGTTTCTCTCTTGCTAGTTTCATTATAACTGGGCGGGGCGCCCCGCCCTGCCTTCTTGTTTGAAGTCTGTGAGCACGTTCTACTTCTTCTAGTTGTATCTCCATGCCCTGGTCTAATAACAAATCCACCAGTGTTTGCTCTAAATCGCAAGACTTAACTTCTTCTGAAATGCCAAAGAAGATAACATTCTTCCTCCTGCTTCGGTCTGAAAGTTCTGTGGATTGTTTTTTCAAAAGGTCAATTTCCCCTTTATTTTGCAGTGAAAGAGCCTTTGCTTCTGTCGCAACGCCAGCGACTGTCTTAAGTTCTGTGCCTAAGCTCTGCATCTGTGTTGTTAAGTCAGCCAACGTTGCATGTACTTTAGCTTGAGATTCAAGCATTAAAGTCTGGAACTGTGCTAATTGCTCTGAGAGGCTTTTCACAGTGACCGCCATGTTATCTCAGCTTCCTCAACCTCCCCTCCTTTTCTTTGATATTATTGCTTATTTAAGCTTGCTTATCTTTAAGCCACTTATCTTTTCACTCTGCTCCTCCTTATGTTAGACGTCTCGCAGCCAGTTTCGATGACTCCCGCTTTTAATTACGTTCTTTTACAGCTTGTATCTTTGTTTTCTTAGGGAGAGTGGGGACGAGGCGTCCGAGTCTTAGCGCGTGCGCATTGCTCTCCACTTATTTTATAAAATGAGGTTGAAGGATGGTTTGATGTATCCACTGCAGCCAACTTTCTACACATCACTGTTGTTACTTTCTATCCTTGCATGTGGAACATGTATTCTTTTATTAGTTAAACTGTACAGTGAGCAGAGTTTATTATTATTATTTATTTACAGTATTTATCAACTGCCTTTCTCACAGAGACTCACTATGAGATCTCTGAGCTCCAGTTGCTCAAACTTATGGGTAAAGCTATAGAGAAAGACTGTAATTACCTGTTTGTGGAGCAGCACCATGGCTAGTCTGTGGGTGCATTCACACTACACTAAGTAATGTTTTGCAACTGGATTTTTGCTGTTCTTACACAGTAAAAATCCAGTTGCAAAATGCACTGTGTGTCAAAGGTTAGGCTTAGATTTAATTTCCTCATATGCCTAACAATAAGATTTCTACTCAAAGTCCAAGGATTAAGTAATAATAATATTCACATTAAATGTGGAAGAAAAATATACCCCCAAATGCTTTAGAAATGTATTCACTTAGCAGTAATTCATTTTAATTTCAGTGAATCTGATTTCTCTGTCTGCTTTCAGGATTACATGCTAAGACTTTTCTGAAGATAATATTCTCAATACAGTCTTAATGTGTATTATAAAACACATTGGACAGATCTAAATATCCAAAAACCTTATGATGTTTAACATTTTTTTGTTTAGCCCCAGTCATAAACAACCTGGTTTTAAGAATAGCAAATAAAGAAGTCCTTCCCCCAAATGATGAAAAAAGCATTTTACAATTTCCATTACTTTTATTTTGTTTTCTACTAATGCAATTCTAATTTTTGACTGCATGAATGAATGTACTGAAGAACCCTTCCGTTCCAAATGTGAATTTATGCAACCCATTAAAACCTTGCATTCAGTTCCTCCCTTGTTACTTCAGAGACATTAACTTTTAAAGACATCTTCTTGTAAGCAACATGCAAAGCAACCCCAGCTATATAAAAAAAATGAATTGTGTTTCTGTCGTAACCTTGAACTTTGACTCCATCATCCCATCCTTCTCATCATCTGGTGAACATATGGGGGTATTGCTCATCCCTCTAGGTACATGTGGTTTGGATCCTCAAATACTTTCTGTGATGCTGTTAGAACTTCTAGCCAGATCAGTCTGTGATTTGATTTTCCTCTTTGGGCTCAATCAGGTGGTGGAAGATATATTATTCCAGAAATTGTCACTGGAATTTATGCATTGTTTCTTTCTTGGTTTGGATCCTAGGTGTTAGGTAAACATAGCCAGACATCAATCCAATCCAAAGGGTTTTATACATAGTAAGGAAAAAGGTCCAGATGAAATTTTCAGTAATATTCTGCAGTTTACAATCTGTTCCTTTTACATATGATAGTATCAAGGGTACTATGGGAATTTATTTTTCTGAAAATTGTTTTTTCCCAATACAGCAATAGAATCCTGTTATTCTCCTTTTCCCTTTTAATTTGGAATTTTTCTTTTATTTCTCTTTGTAGAGAAATCAGTGCATCCTTTTGTACTTTCATCCTTGCAGTTATTTTATATTACATACAACAGGGTGGTGCGAAATACATTCTTATCTCTGAGCATCTGCAAAGTGAAATTCTAAATTTTTACAGAAACTCCCTACTCTTCTTCAAATTTCTCTTTGATCCAGACAGACCTTTATTGGCATATCAAAGATAAAAATGTATTTAAGTGCATACTTTTTTTTTTTTTTTAAAAAGATAGCAATCAAAATGATCGTAAAATCAGAATGGAATTTATTATAAATTGACTCCAAACTCTTTAAAAAGGGGAAAGAAGAGGATTTCAGAGAAGTTAGATGAACCAAGATAATTCTATACTAATGCTGTAAAAGACAGATTTTTCAGTGTGGTTTCCTTACAAGAATTATCCCTAATTACCCCTCCATCTCTACTCAAAAGTTCTTCCATGCATGGGCACACTGATACATTACTTTTTTTTAAAGAAACATATACCAATGATGCCTTAAAACTGGCTTACAACAGACAGAAAAGCCATTCATGCTGTAGATTGATTTTTCCTCAATCCAGCTTCAAAGGAAGATCGAGGTTGGATTGGCTGGCTATGATGCAGCCATTCAATGGGAAGGCAGGCAGGATAATTAGTTATTCTTCCCTCATCTCATGCTTTGGTTTTGCTGCTTGCTGCTCACCAACCCACCCACCCTTTACATCACAGGTCTAGCCATTCACTATTTGAGGTCAAGAAAGAATTTGGGGGGCCATCTCCCTGATTAGCACTTGGGCAGGCCCCTTTTCACCTGCTTCATGATATCCAGGCTGGCCATAGTTATGGTTAAGAATTAAATGAATAACTGAATTTAGATTCTGTAGTATTTGTCTTTCAGGCTATAACTAGTTTAGCAGAGATAGGGCAGGTTGCTGATTTGGGTAGGGAAAAGTGGTGATCAACCTGAGCCATTGGGTATGATGGAGGTCATATCCTGAACAGACTGTCACTTGGTGGATAGTGGGATGGGGCTTGGGAAGGAGCACCTTTGGTGATCAGGAACATTTTTGTGAACCTAGGAGTAGTTTATTAGTGCATCAGGGTACATAAGGCTGGGACTGGGCACCTCTCAGCACTCTACGTGTGAGCAAGTTTGGATCCAAGATGGATTTGCTAGAACAAAGGCAGCCATGGACAGGCTGCCTAGCACAGCCTGCCCTCAGTTAAATATTAGCATAATTAATGATTCCTTAGATAATCAAATAAATTTAAATAAATTAGTTAACACAAACTGGTGTCTCAAGTCTTCATTTGAGTGCTGGGGCAAGTAGTCCAGGGATACATGAGTTTGATGGTGTTCTACATACTGAATTTTGCAGGATCTTAGTATTTTAATTTAAGAGCCCTGTGATGCAGAGCCGTAAAGCTGCAGTATTGCAGTCGGAGCCCTCTGCTCACAACCTGAGTTCAATCCCAGCGAAAGCTGGTTCAGGTAGCTGGCTCAAGGTTGACTCAGCCTTCCATCCTTCCGAGGTCGGTAAAATGAGTACCCAGCTTGCTGGGGGGGGGGGAGTGTAGATGACTGGGGGAGGCGATGGCAAACAACCCCGTAAAAAGTCTGCTGTGAAAACATCGTGAAAGCAACGTCACCCCAGAGTCGAAAACAACTGGTGCTTGCACGGGGGACTACCTTTACCTTTACTATTTTAATTAATTTTCTAAAAATTGTTTCTTCTGAATTGCTCAGTAGTTTTGAAGCCTGACAGGTCAACAAAACTTTTAAAAATGTAGGAAACAAAAGAAGGTCCCTAATAGGATGTTGTGCATACATCACAATCAATAGAATAATTGCTAAAAACCATGCTCATCAATTTCCCTGCAGAAATGTTGGAGTAGTCAGCAGGATTGTGAGGCAGAATAGTGATGGTTTTTTATTACTATTCTATAAGCGATAAACATACATCATTTATATTTGCAAGCACCTTTGTCTCAACAAGACAAATGTTTATGCATTCACATGTTGTGAACTGAACTGGAAAAGGAGAGAAAATATAATTCATTGGATGAATCCATTTTATTTATTTGGACAATAATAAATGGACAAAATAAAATGATGATAACCCTTTTGGGTTTTATAGTCCTCGTGTTTGGCTTGATGCACTTCAGTACTATAAGTGGCATATCTGTTTTCTGGATTATTGCACAGTTGCTTACGACACCCACACCCACGAACACACTCAGTGCCTCAAGTCATATTCAAATATAGAAGTCATAGGAGCTGTGAAGAATTTCTTTTTCCTTTGGAGGTTTGAAATGAACTCAGCCTTCACTCTGAGTTTTAAAAGGGGTTTTTTTATCCCTCTCTGGGCAAAAAACAAATAGGAATGGGGAAAGTCTGTTCAATTCCTCTTCAGACTTACCTTAGCCCACTTTCATACAAATGCTAATAGGTCTAGCAAGAGACAGTTGGATGGCCAGCCCCCCAACAAGCAGGGAACAGTGACTTAGAGGAATTAAAGCTAGAAAGACTTCAGGAAGAAATTTCTGGAGACGTCAGAAAAAGCTTCCTTGACCCTGCCTGACCAGGTCAGTGGGAGGAGAAAAGGAGAAGATAACACTCATAGAAACAAGGAAGGAGCTCTTTTGTGATGAGTCCATTAGTTCAAACAGAACTCTTAACTGAGGTCTGGAGGAGACAGCCCTTAGCCATTTGTTGGCCAGGACAGCTGAATGAAGCTTCAAGGTAATTGAAACTGTTTAGAGATCTGTAACTTCCTAAACTAAAGAGCCTGTTCTATATTTTAACATCTGATAGGACATGTATAGACAGAGGAATTCTGTTTTAAACATTTCTTTTGAATCCCTTGCTCAATCTGGTGCAGTGTTAAAAGTATGCTGGTGAACATTTCTTTTTTTAATAACTATTTTATAACTTTTGATGCCTGTAGTGGTTTTCTGTATCATATAGACTTCCACCATCTTGGACATACTATTTAAAAAAAGCATCTGGGGGAAGGCAGGGATTTGTCAAGTGGCTATTCCTTCAGGACTTCATAATGCAGTAAATGGTGCATTGGTGACCAAGTGCTGGGAAGGAGGAAACACAGAGGCAAGACCTCAGAACTTGGAAGGGAAGCTAGGAGCCCTGACACTCCTAGCAGGCAATTCCTTACAAAGATCAGGTGGTGGCAGTGGTTACCCGAGAGAGAAAGAAAAGCCTCTCTAGATGTGAAAACCTGGAGGGCAGGGTGAAATGGGGCCTGCAGGCTGGAGCCGTCCTATTCCTCTAGTGGATCCAAATGTCAACTGTTTACCTGTACCAAACAGTGAAAATACATCTGCAAAAAAGGATGGTTCCAAATTTACACAACTGCATATTGTTTTGCCTCAGCTACCACTTCTGTCAGAGCTGCCATTGCTGCCACTTCCTAAAGAAACATTTTTATATTTTAAAAAAAGTTTGACATTTTTAAGCTGACACTTACTACTCTGCTGTTTTTATGTGCTTTATAACAATGTTTCTCAAGGCCTTGAGTCTTTTGAAGTTTAGTGCCATCTTGAAATCTTACTAGAGACTTTCTGTTCTATTTGTCCATTGAGAATGCTATGTGCAGTCTTTGGACACACTGAAAAAGAATCTTGTGGGTTTTGCAACTTTTGCGACTTATTGATGTATCAGAAATACTTTGATATTTTTTCTGAGCTTCTGCCTTTGGTTGAGTTATATGGTTGGAGCACTCTATGCTAGAAGAGCATTTGAAGCAGGAATAATCAAGTCGACCTCCTGTTCATTGGGACTCTTTGATGGAACTGTGAAACTTTTGGGGAATTGTTATTGCTATTTAGTCTTCTGTTGAACATTTGCCCCTACGTACGGAAGAAAGGGGCAGACTCGAGGGTCTGGGTGAACTAAGGGGCACTTTCTTTATTTAGTAACACAATAACAAGGGCTACAAACATAACAGGCAGCATGGCAGGGCCAGGGGCAATGCCCCTCCACTGCCATATGACAGGCAAGCCACCCTGCCCCTAGGTATAGCCATTTTAATAGCTCGTACCCGGCCGGCATAGCAAAGGTTATGCCCTGGAGTTCCAACCCCCAGCCGCACGGCAAAAGGGTGGATCGATCCAGGCAAACCCAAGGCAGTCCGCTTCATCGCTCAACTGGTCTGCACGGTCTAGGAATGATTTAATTAGACCCCATGCCCCAAAACTGGGGTGCTAATTGTGCTCTTCAAGCTGCATAAAAGAAGTTAGGCAAAAACCCAGCTACCGCGAGGCCAAGCCTCTGCTTAGGCCGCTGAGCCCACTAAACACCCAGCACTTTCTTAAGCCCTTGCCTCAGATCTTCCAAAAAGGCATCATTTCCCTTATCAGAAAGATGGACACCATCTTGCCTGTAGAAATCTGTGCAAGAGGCACGGACCCCAGGGTGTGGGAGAAAGTGGCCCAACCCGCCTTCAAGGGCTTTCTTGATCTCCAAATTAGCTTTCTGGTGGGCTCTCTCAATGGCCAGGGGGTCCATGCCACATGCCATACCTGGCGCAGGGTCATGGCAGACCACACAATGGAAGCCTGGGGCCACCTGCTCTTGATGACTTTGAAGTCATCCTTGGCCTGCAGCACAAGGGCTTTTCCCTTGAGCAAGCCTATATCGTTCTCTCCTAAATGTATCACCACAATGTGTGGTGGCAATACATGAACATCTTCAAAGAATAGGGGGAACAGGCCCAACCAATGGAGACCATGCCATCCACGCCACTCAATGGTGGCCCACTGGCTGAGCCCCAGCTGTGACCCGGCTGATGTCCGCCTGGCCCGAAGGGCAGCCCAAAACACGGAGCTGTGTCTGTATATGAGGACGCGTCATCTCTCTCCACGGACCACATCACCTGAGAAGAGAAGAAAAAGTAAATAACATCACCCCCCAATAACCTAATGTCAGCTACTGCAGTGCAAGAGGGTGAACATAGCCTTTATAGGCTGAGGAACGCCACCTACCAAGCTTCTGGATAGCCGGTGGGGAGTACCACAGGGCAGCAGTTGTGGATGCTGCACCTATGCGGAAAGAGTGAGTGCTGAACTGAACCCCCGACAGGCCCAGCCTAGCGAGGGCTTTGATCGTTACTTACCAGAATTGATGCTTCATCAGGGGACTACAGTCCCCATGATGGAACAACAGGCCAGCACCGGAACCATGAGCAGCAAGGTAGTGCGTTAAAGCAGCTACAGGACAGAGTTCTGCATCAGAACAGGAACCCAAGCTAATAGTGTTCCCCCACTGCAGTTGGTCGGTCTTGGAGCAACGAACTGTAATATATATAGAACCATTGGCCAGGCAAATGTCTTGGGCCATCAGGGCCCTACCCAAAACGTCCCCTTTTGACTAAGCCACCAGCTCACTCACCCTGAGAGCACAAAAAAATGCCACAAGGGAGGTTGCATGAAATAGAAGTGTTTCGTATTTCGACAAACACACCTGACCCCTAACTGACCATAAAACCCTAAGAACCCCAGAGGAAATCAGCTGTCTGGCATCCGGCCTGGGCCCTGCCTCTTTGGACCAGCCTTCCAGCATTTTCTTAACGCGGAAGTCACCGGTATGCTCCCGGAACCCCATGGCCTTATTAGCGAAGGCCAATGCTGACAGCCGACCCCTAATAGAATGAACTGCTAGGCCCCTGTGCCTTAAGGACAAACCATAGTAGAGTAAATGCTCCACCAGAAGAGACCAATCCTTATGGTACCCGGCTTTACTCCTAAAACTTTCAAATTGATTTACTGCCTTGTTGTATGCTTTTCTGGTGCTGGGAGCAATGGTGAGACATATCGCTCTGCCGGTCTCGACCCGCCAGTCATCCATATCTTGGGGGGCATCATTGTTGGGAGCAGATCTGCATCTGGGGCAAGCTGGTGAAACCTCTGCATCTGTTTGCGAGTGCGTCAGCCACCCCATTAGCCATCCCAGGCACTTGCCTGGCTAAAAATAAAATATTCAGCCGCAGGCAACAAAGGGTAATAGCCCGCACAAGCCTCATAACCCTGGGGGATTTGGAAGTGAGGGAATTGATGACATGCACCATGGCTAAGTTGTCACACCAAAAGTGAACCGTGTGGTCTACCAACTCATCCTCCCACAACCAAACGGCTACCAAGACTGGGAAGAACTCCAAGAAGGTCAAATCTCTGCTCCACCCAGCCTCTACCCAGGCTAAAGGCCAATACTCCATGCACCAGTGTCTGCAGAAGTAGATGCCAAATCCCAGGGTCCCTGCAGCATCAGACGAAATTTGAAGTTCGACCTCCAGCTGCAGATCGACCCTCCAAAAAGAGACACCATTAAAAGACGTCAGAAACTCCTGCCATAGCAGGAGGTCTTCTCTCATGCTTCTGGAAATCCGAATTCTGTGATGCGGATGGCAAAGCCCAGCCATTGCATCACACAGCCTCCTCAAGAAAGGATGACCAGGAGCTACCACCTTACATGCAAAGTTGAGGTGGCCCACCAAATATTGCAGATCCCTCAAGGTTGCCTTCCACCGCAGCAAAAATTGGGCAACCAACTCGTGGAGACCTAAAATTTTGTCCCTTGGGAGGCATGATGTTTGGTGAACGGAATCAAGTTCAACACCCAAGAACATCAATTGCTGGGTAGGGCTCTCTGTCTTCTCATAAGCCAGGGAAACGCCCAGCTCCTCAGACTGTGCCGCAAAGGCCACCATCAAGTGGGCACACTGGCTGGACCCTCAAGGGCCCACCAAGAGAAAGTCATCCAGGTAATGCACCACATTGTGCAGACAAGCCCTGCAGCGCACCCCCCCCCCCCCATTCTAGAAAAGAGCTTAAGTGCTTGAAAGTCACACAAGAAATGGAGCACCCCGTGGGTAAGGCCCTGTTCATGTAGAACTGCCCTTCAAAATGGAAACCCAGCAACTCAAAGTCCAAGGGGTGAACAGGGAGAAGGCGAAAGGCTGACTTTATGTCGCATTTTGCAAACTCAGCGCCTACCCCACAGCGCCGTACCATCTGCACTGCTTGGTCAAAAGATGTGTACTGCACTGTATGCAAACTTTCAGGTATGGCGTCATTACCCCATGAGGGTAAGATAAAAGGTAGATCAGCCTGAACTCCCCTGGAGACTTTTTAGGTACAATGCCCAAAGGAGAAACGCGCAAAGTACTCACCGGGATTGTGAAAAACGGACCAATCACCATACCCCTGGGCAATTCCTTCCTAATCTTTTGATGAACGATGTGCTCCATCTCGATAATGGACTTTAGGTTATTTGCCGTAAATGGCTTTCTGGGGCCTTGAAAAGGAATTCTGAAGCCGAACTTAAAACCATTTAACAAATAAACCCTATCCTCCTCCTTCGAATAATGGCGGAGCCAAGTCTCAAACACTGTCACCCTTATTGGGCTGGGGCCCTTTTCCAAACAGTTTATCTGCACCGCCTGGGCCCTGCTTGTGCTGTCCCCTCCTGGGCTTACCCCCGGAACAATTTGTGAAGGAATGAGACCTCCCGCAGAGAGGGCACTCATGCTTGTAGGGGCAGTTCTTTTTACCACACCCCCTGGGATCTGAACTCCCAGTAGAGCAGGCAGGGTTGAACTGCCTGTCCCGCCAGAAGCACTGGATGTACGTTGCACAACATGCCCACTATCAGACCTATCTCCCAGATTAGGTCTTGCTGGAGACATAACCTGCAGCCACAGCTGGGGCTGAATCTGATCCCACTGAAGGGCGGGGTTCAGCGTCGCCCTCATCCTGAACTCCTCGTCATATTGAAGCCAGGCAGGGCTGGTAAAGCTGGTATAACTTTTATATATGATATCAAAGTACTGAAAAAGGGAAGTGGCCCTCCAAGGTTGAGATCTGGAAATAATTCCAGCATAAATAATAAACCCTGGCACCCAATTTGCCCGAGTCCGATCAACTTTCTGCTGCTTGATTTTCTCCTTCTCCCTATCATCCAGGTCCTCTTTATCCTTTTTCTCCAGCTAACTGTAGAGCAGAGAAAACAGGTCCACGAATTCTCCTTTCAGTATTTTATCCTTGGTGGCTGGCAGCAAGTGATCCGCAAGGGGTAAAACCAGGTCACCAAAAGGCAAAGCTTTAGCTGGCACCAAAGAATATGATGGGCCCCAAGGGTAGGAAAACCCCCATCCACTGTAGGGGGCCGAGGACACCCCAAGGACACCCCAAAGGCAGGCCTCTCCAATGCCCCAAAGGGCTAGTCAGGTTAAAGCTGCAAGCCCAAGGCTGAGGATTATTAAAGGCTATAGGCTGGCTATTGGTGACCGGCCCAAAGGCACTTGACTGCCCCCTCAACCCCCAGGGCCAAACTGTGCAGGTGTGTTGTACAAACTCACCCCTACCCAACTGCAAGCCGTGTGCAGCATCCATGTCGGGAACCTCAGCTGGGGAAGGCGACACTCCAACTGTCTCTTCAGTGGCAGCCCTGCTTCCGAGGGAAGACAAGCGATTAAGAATTTCTTCCTGAAAATGCTTCTTAGCAGTACGCTTATCTGTCTTTGACTCCATACCCTTTCTTCCCACCGCCAGTGAGACAGGATGCCCGCTACCAGAACCCTCCAAAGCAGCTAACCTAGCTAAAACGGATTGATCAAAAGAATCATCCTCGTCATCGGACGATGCAGGCTGAGGCCCCGGGCACTTAGGGGCAGGCTGCTGGGGTTTAGGTTCAGGGTTCTTGCCCTTTGATTTACCCTGTCCCTTAGGCATGGCTTGTCCACAACAATCACAAATGATGCTGCTGCGTATACAGGGACAATGTGTAAAATTGCTAACGCCTCCATCAAGCGGCACCCAGACAATGGTCATCAAAATGACTGCCAACCCCGCCCAGCAACAAGGGAAGCACCCACAAAATGGCCACCAGAGATCAGCAACAAAATGGCTGTCATCAAGGGAGACCAAAGCTGGCTAAAATCCTCACCCTCCCACTACACTGGCTGGGAAACGATCCAGACAGAAAACTGCCAGTAAAAAGGGGGTTAAAGGCTCCTCAGGTGAGGGTGACCCAAGACCCAATAAGACTGGGACCCTGCACTAAGAAGAAACAGGGGTGGGGAACGCTGGATGCCAGCCATGTGAAAGCACTGTGGCCAGCAGCTACCCTCCCTGGAGGATAAGCCCCGTGAATGCAGAGGAGATGGAGGAAGCGGGTTTCAACGCTGGCCACACAAAGCACAACAGCCACCTTTGCACTGGACACGACTGCTGATGCTCCCCACAAGTTCCTCAAGCCCACCTCCCCACACGCAGCCTTGCTAGCTGCCACCAAAACGGAGGCAGGATCAAGGGAGATATCAAATGCCGGCCACACAAAGTGCAGGGGTCTGCAAGCAACCCTGTGACCAGCTTCGGTGCTTTCTTGGACGCGGCTGCAAGCTGCTGCGAAAAACAGGAGGCGAGGGGGCAAAGGGTGGGGAGGGATGACAAATGCTGGCCATGCTAAGCGCTGCAGCTGGCAGCAAACTGCTTTCCTTCCTGTCCCTCGATGCTCCTCACTCCGACGACGCCTCGCCCGCTGCCGTGAAAACACCACCGTGGACTGCCTGTCTTCCCCAAGCATGAGGCACCAACTGAGGAGCGGGAGCGGAGCCAGCCGTTAGGGCTTGTAGGCTCTGCCCCCGTCTCCCATGAAGCCTTGGCCCCTCTTACTCCTTTAGAGGAGGCAAAATGGCCCCCAAGGCAAGGCTGCTGAGCCTGCCTCCAGTGGGAGCCGCAATTTGTATGATTTTGTTTCAATACATTCTTAGTTATTTGGTCACTATATATTCAGTTGCGCTGTCTTTATCTCACCTGGAGATTGGCAAGAGTGGTTCCCCATGAGGAAATAGTTGGTTTGGAGGGTGGAGTCCATGACATTGTATCTGTCTAAGGTCCCACCCCTCCTCAAACCCACTCTCTCCAGGCTTCGCCTCTCAAATCTCAGGAATTTGCTAACCTGCAGTTGGCAACTGCTACATAACACTGGCTGTCTTAGGGGGTTTGCTGCTGCAAGCAGCCAGGCCGAGTTAAGTCATGCCAATCAGAAGAATAATTATGGGGTGTGGGGGGCATGATGATGGTCACAAAGACACTGAAACTCAGCATTCCCTTTTTTCCTGGAGTGCATTGTCGCTGCCTTTTCCTGTTATGTTTAGCCTTGCGGTGCTTAGTATCAGCATGAGCTGATGGACAAGCATGAGCTTGTGGACAAATTGGTTTTTTTGGCCTGGTCTGATTGTGTTATTTTCTCCAGGATGGGGAGAGAGATCTGGAGAAAATAACTGCTTTGGAGGGTGGATTCTATGGCATTGTATTTAGCTGAGGGCTCTCCCTTTACTGCCTTGCAACAGCCTCTGACTAGCAGCTTCCCCAGTGGGCCAATCCTCATCTATCTTGGGGTGAGGCTGAGAGGAGGATGGAGGGGGGGAGAGACAGGAAATGGGTGGCCACCATGGCCTCTGAGGAAATGCTCCCAGCAGGTCCATGCCTCACCACCTAGTTGCATTACGGTAGTGATGGCAGAGGCCGCAGTAGCTCCCTAGTTACTTCGATGCCTTCAGATGCTGCATGTGCTGGGAGGCCATCTGCATGGGCCACTGATAAGGCAGCAGAAATCTGTTGCCAATAGCGGCTGCAGCACTTTTTGTGAGGCCACAGTAGAACGGCAATCCTTTCTGAGGTTGGTTGACGGAGAGGATACAGAAGCTTTGGAGATGTGTCTGACTCTGAGGTTAGAGTGTTTTGGCAGTTTGCTCAACACTCCCAGGCCTGCAGTAGGTGGGGGCAGGGGAGTCACCCAATGGGAGGCCAGAGATGCTGACTGAGCCATGATGGGCCAATGGTTTATGGAATGGAACTCTCCATAAGCCAATGGGAGAGTTCCATTTGGCCACCACCATTAGGGAATTTTATATATATAAGAGTAATTACACTACAAGTATAAATACATTCAATATGGTGACATGAAGAGGGAAGAGATGCATCAAACATATTGATACATGGAAGGAATATTAAGTTAGTCTAACAAAAGTATGTCTGTGGAGAAGATTTTTGTTAACTCTTTGCTGAGTTCATTTAAAAACTTCGGCATTGCTTGAATAAGTATCCTTAGTTTAACAGTAATATTTTAAAGGAAAGCAAGCTTTAAAAGTGAATTGATATGACCATACAGTTGAACACCTGTTGCACTCAATCATTTATTTACACAAAGTATAGACTTCTCATATTGACAGTCTCTCTACTTAATATGGCAGTCTTCTATTAAACAAAGTATTACCTAGGGACTTGTAATGTCAGACCTTCCCAGGCATGAGGAGATAAACTACAGGAAAGATGGAAAGAAAAAAGAGTTTCTGGCCATCTGTTTATCCTACAAAATATGCAATAGTCAACTAATTTCCTCAATTTGTACAATATAAGGTGCCCATCTTTAGTTTCAGCTGTCCCTAATCTGTTACCTAACAGCTCCACTTCTTCTCCCCAAAGAACTCTTGTAAGTAGTCTTTATGATGGATATTGGGGAAGAAGAAAGGGAGAAAGTAAACTGCTACTTTTCATGTCAGCCAGAAATGCCATATTTTATCTGACAATTATTGGTTTTATGAACACGGCACAAGAATTCAGTTCCTAAAAGGAGTCTTCAAAACCCTTGACAAAGCGCTCAGAAAACAATTGTTGATTTGAGAATTATGTATGCTATGAAATTGAGTGCACAATAGACATGTGTTTCTTTTGTTATTAATAACGATATTAGAAAATTGGATGTTTTGTAATTATCATAATTAATTTAAAGACATTTATATTTAAGCAACCTGGAATGGCCGGGAAAGGTGCCTTGGAAATGCCTCACAATCTGCTACCACTATGGATGGCAAGAGATGAGGTGAGTATGGGAGTGGGCAGCTGGACAGATGTTTGTGTGGTCTGAGTTTTTTTGAGCTGCACAAGGGCCATCCCCGTGTCGGCTTAAAGTACCAGTCTGGATTCAGCCTTTAAGTGACTATTTGCACACTTTTAAGTATGGTAACTCTTCATGAAGTTCATGGCATTTGTAGTCATATCACACAGAGACCTTCATTTACCAAATGACAGTTGGAGCATGTTGGAATCACCTGGTTCGATGTGTCTGTGCCTCAAACCTTCAGAAGCAAGTGGCCACAAAGTAGTCAGAGTAGTCAGGCATACTTTAAGCATCTTCCTGTTTACTCTCTATTGTCACCATCTCCCTTTGAAGTGCAGATGAACACTCCTAGCGAAAAGCCGCTTCCTTCCTTCCTCCCCTCATCTTCCCCTCTCTCTCCTCTTCCACCCACATCAGATGGGGCTGTAGGATGTTCTTCTCTGCATCCATCTGCCAGGTACATAGTATAGGGTCTTTTATCCTACACTTTATCTTATATCCTATTTCTACAGGGTTTTTGTTTGTTTGTTTAAAAAGCCCAGCCGGAACTCATTTACTTGACACCAAGCCAGCCGGAATTGCATTCCTGCTAAAAACAAAACAAAACAAAACTGTATTTCTAGAATAAACTAGATTTTTTTTGTTTCATCTTGAAACAGTGGCTCTTTGTAAGTTTGCAGCCACATGATCTGTTCAAATTCAATACAAGCACTTCTGCGTTAAAACCTTATGCACTCTTTTAACTAAAGGAGGATCAGAACCAACCAGAACCAGTAACCTTCCCAGCTGAGAGAACTTGTGGTAACCTTTGCACTCAAAAAATGATTAAGGAAGGAGGTGCAAATATTCACAAAAGATAATTTTAAACGTCTGCTGGGTGTACCTTTTTTTTTTGTGATTGCTTTTATTTCTGAAGATGACCAGAAAGTAGCTATTACTGAGAGGAAAGCTAGCCATTATAGAGATGGCTGTTAGAGGGATAAGTTGTTTAGCAAGTCATTTGAAACTATAAATTAGTCTTACAGATTTTTTTTTTTTTATAGGCCTCAGACATGTGTGCAGTTTTTAAGCTTTGGAGTGCATTCTCTGGAATTTACAATAATTTAAAAAGGTATTCCGAAACCAGAGGGAGTCTGAATTCAGGTGGCTTCTACCATTGTATGCCTGTCCCTTGTGCATATGCATTACAACTCTCAGTTTAATTATATGACCTCATATATTTCACGTCAGGAAGGATGGGTTTGTGGTTAAGAGCTGGTATTAGCATGGGGTGCAATTTCCTGCTATGTTGCAGCCTTCTTTGGTGACCTTGGAGGAGTCACTTAACCGACTTGCATCTGTTCTCCATCTGCAAATAAGATAATACCTCCTGCTTAATCTTACAGAGACAGAGAAGAAAAATCAATTAATATTTTGAGGCACAAAAGAAAAAAAAAAAGCTGTTTGTGAAAATCTACAAACTGTTACATTGGTTTAAACCTTTCTGTTATGTCAGGAAAAGTTGTTTTTGAGGTTTAACATGCACTGAACTTTTGTCCAAGTGAAATAGTGAATTTGGGAATGATGCTTTCAAAAAGCATATGTAATATTATGCCACTTAAATGGGAATTGCCTTGCAAAAGAAAAAGATATAGTTTCCTACTAGGGTTGCCAAGTCTAACTCAGAAAATACCTGGGGACTTTGGGGGTGGGGCCAGGAGACTTTGGAAGTGGAGCCAGGAGACTCTCCCATTCCCTAAAATAAATAAATAAAAATACAGTAGTGCAGTTCCCCTGAATAGAGCCTTCATTTCCTCATCCCCAGCAGCTGGCTCTCTCTCTCCTCTCTCTCTCTCTCTTTCACACACACACACACAGCAGCTAAAATACACACAGTTTGGAAGCACACACTTTGTGGTCTCACTGGGGCAATTTAGTCACCATGGGAGTTGTTGAATGCTGTATACTCAGCCAAGTTCTTCAGACTAATACAGGGAAACCAGAGGCTCTACTTTATTCTTTACTCTCTATTTTTACTGTGCAAACAACTTCTGAAGGGATTGTAAAATAAACAGAGGAACTGGGCTGCTTCCCTTCTCTTTTTTACAACAGCCACATTGTTCTGCAGACTCGCCCTGCCTCCTTTCAGCCTGGTTCCAGAAAGTTAAAGACACACACCTTTCAAAAAGAAAGCCATTTCTAAGCCTTCCGAGGTGGAAAGGAACATGGTGGCTGTTGGGGCTGGGCTTCCACCACCTGCCAGCTGACGGGGGGTAGGAAGGAGCCTGCTAAATTGGGGGATCCTCTGCTGGGACCTGGGGATTGGCAAGCCTATTTCCTACACATCTTATGCTGGAAATGATGGTGCAGGTGGAAAGTGCTATCAAGTCACAGCTCACTTATAGTGACCAGAGGAGTTGAATTTGGGTTTGTAGAATCTTTCGGGATCAAGTGCCGTGTTCTACTGAATTTATTTTTAAGAGGACCAAATCTGACATTAATGTTACTTTGTCAGGCCAGGCCGTGTGTGCCATTAAGTGTCATGCCAGGTACCAGAGATATAAACTCTATAAAGAATACAGGAAAACTCAATTAATTATTTTTTTAAAAAATTCAAAATACAAACAAAAGCAATTGATTAATAGGTGTGAGCATAATTGGTTTACTGGTAAATCCACAAAAGTCCCAATAAATGTATCTAATCATATGCAAGACTAGTTGCCCCCCCCCCTCCCAAGGGTTACCATAAAGGGAGGTATATCTTATATTTCCATACAAATTATTTACTTGTTGTATATATAGCACTTTTAAAAGATGAGTCACCTTCCTTGCAATTAAATGTTGTTTTCTAGCACCCGTCCTCACACAGCCAGCCTAAGAAGCCAAGCATAGCTACAATCCATCTCTCATACTTTGTTTCCTGTCTTCCTTTGTTCTATATCTGAGAATATCAAGATGGCACATCAGCCTTTCCCTCCACTACCCCATCCTTCCACCACAACCCTGTGAAGTGGCCCAAGCTGACCAGCCCCAGGTGACCCAGACAGCAGGGGGAGGATAGGGGGGGGGGGCGGGTCTGAACATGGCTCTCCTCTAATTCTCATCCCTCCTGCATTTCCCACAGAAGTGGTGGGGCTGAAGGGAAGGCCTGATGGAAAGCCCTGGACAGGCCTGTTCTGGCTCCAGGTCGTATTTTTGAGATCCCTACCACAGGGTTTCAAGGCAAGCAGGCACAGAGTCCGGCTATGGTGCTAGGTGCCCCCTCCTGCCTCCCCTTTCCCCACAGGGGGCCCCAGCTGCCAGTGTGGCTTCCCAGCTGTGCTGGGGAAGCTCATAAACAAAAACAGCAAGCATGAGCGGCCAGCACAGAGTGGGACAGAAGCTGCTCCCGGCTCCTCTCCACCACCGCTCTTCCTCTTCCTGGCTGCTGTGGAGCCTCTTTGTGCTGCTTCCACCAAGGAAGGGAGGCAGGCTGGTGGCAAGAGAGGAGCTTCCTGGCCCTTCCTGATGGGGCAGCGAGTGCAGCACGGCGGTGAGGGAAGAGAGAATGTGATGGGCAGACAGTTGGGGTGGGGCAGCAGTTGCCTGGGGCAGCAGTCCAGCACCTGCACCAAGTGCCAGAGCTGAAGACAAGAGACTGTTCAGACATGGTTTGCTATTGTTAGTCTCTGTGTCATGATGACCTTGGACTTCCCTGGGGGGGTCTCCCATGCAAATACTAACCAAGACATCTTTTTTAAAAAGGAAAGTATGGCCTATGAAACTCCAGAGTGTCCCCCTTCTTAATGCCAATATTTAACTGGGCCTATGGAGCTTTAAAATTCAGCCACAAAGCAAAAGCTGTCCAAAGGAGAATGCAAGGAAGAAATTGCCAATCAGTAAGCAAATTGTCCAATACATTGTTAGTCACATCCTAGACATTCAGCATCCTTGAGCAGTCGTAAGAACATAACATAAGAGAAGCCATGTTGGATCAGGCTAATGGCCCATCTGGTCCAACACTCTGTGTCACTTAGTGGCCAAAAAAACCAAGTGCCATCAAGAGATCCACCAATGGGACTAGAAGACCTTCCACTGTGCCCTCCCAGCATAAGAATACAGAGCATCACTGTCCTAGACAGAGAGTTCCAATGATAAGCTGTAGCTAATAGCCACTGATGGACCTCTGCTCCATATACTTATCCATTACCCTCTTGAAGCTGTCTATACTTGTAGTCGCCACCACCTCCTGTGGCAGTGAATTCCACATGTTAATCACCCTTTGGTGAAGAAATACTTCCTTTTATCCATTCTAAACCGACGGCTCAGCAATTTCATTGAATGTCCACAAGTTCTTGTATTGTGAGAACGGGAGAAAAGTACTTCTTTCTCTACCTTCTCTATCCCATGCATAATCTTGTAAACCTCTATTATGTCACCCTGCAGTCGACGTTTCTCCAAGCTAAAGAGCCCCAAGCATTTTAACCTTTCTTCATAGGGAAAGTGTTCCAACCCTTGAATCATTCCAGTTGTCCTTTTCTGCACTTTTTCCAATGCTATATCTTTTCTGAGGTGCAGTGACCGGAATTGTACACAGGACTCCAAATGAGGCCGCACCATCAATTTATACAGGGGCATTATGATACTGGCTGATTTGTTTTCAATTCCCTTTCTAATAATTCTCAGCATGGTATTGGCACTTTTTATTGCAATCACCCACTATCTTGACATTTTCAGTGAGTTATCTACCACAACCCCAAGATCTCTCTCTCTTGGTCAATCTCTGCCAGTTCACACCCCATCAAGTTGTATTTATAGCTAGGATTTTTGGCCCCAATGTGCATTACTTTGCATTTGGTCACACTGAACCTCATCTGCCACGTTGATGCCCACTCACCCAGCCTTGACAGATCGCTTTGGAGTGCCTCACAATCCTCTCTGGTTTTCACCACCCTGAACAATTTAGTGTCATGTGCAAACTTAGCCACTTCACTGCTTACTCCCAACTCCAAATAATTAATGAACAAGTTAAAAAGCATGGGACCTAATACTGAGCCCTTAGGCACCCCACTGCTTACCATCTTCCACTGGGAAAATTGCCCATTTATACTCACTCTCTGTTTCCTATTAATTAGCCAGTTTTTGATCCACAAGAGGACTTGTCCTTTTACTCCATGATGCTTGAGCTTACTAAGGAGCCTTTGATGAGGAACTTGATCAAAATCTTTCTGGAAGTCAAGGTAAGCAACATCTATTGGGTCCCTTTTGTCCACATGTTTGTTCACCCCCTCAAAGAACTGTAACAGGTTAGTGAGACAAGATCTTCCCTTACGGAACCCACACTGAGTCTTTCTCAATAACTTGTGTTCATCAATGTGCCTACTCATTCTCTCTTTGATAATGGTTTCTACCAACTTTCCTGATATTGAAGTCAGACTGACTGGCCTGTAATTTCCTGTATCTCCTCTGGAACCCTTTTTAAAGACGGGGGTGACATTTGCTACCTTCCAGTTCTCAGGAACGGAGGCAGATTTCAATGCAAGATTACATATTTTTGTCAGAAGATCCACAACTTCTCCCTCGAGTTCTTTCAGAACTCTTGAATATATGCCATCCAGGCCTGATGACTTATCAGTTTTTAATTTGTCTATCAGTTGTAGGAGTTCCTCTCTCGTCACCTCAATCTGACTCAGGTCTTTCAACACCCTACCCAAAATCAGCGGTTCTGGAGTGAGCAAACACTTCTCATCTTCCACAGTGAAAATGGAGGCAAAAAATGCATTCAGCTTCTCAGCCATTTCCCTATCCTCCTTCAGTAATCCTTTTATCCCTTGGTCATCTAAGGACCCCACTGCCTCCCTGGCTTGTTTCCTGCTTCTAATTTATTTGAAGAAATGTTTATTGTTGGTCTTCATGTTTTTTGCAATATGCTCCTCATAGTCCCTTTTTGCCTGCCTGATCACAGTCTTGCATTTGATTTGCCACAGTCTGTATATTTCTCCCACAGCCACACTGCAACAAGAATGGGAAAAAACTTGAGAAACATTGGATCTCAGTTCAAACCCGCCTGAGCCCATGACTCTGGCTATGTGTCCGCGCACCAATGTCCACGGAAATAACCCCCAAAACCTAAAGACCCTTTTTGCCTGCCTGATCACAGTCTTGCATTTGATTTGCCACAGCCTGTATATTTCTCCCACAGCCAAACTGCAACAAGAATGGAAAAAACTCGGGGAACAATACATCTTGGTTCAAACCTGCCTGAGCCCATGAATCTGGCTATGTGTCCGCGCACCAATGTCCACGGAAATAACCCCCAAAACCTAAAGACCCAGCAGCATCAGACATGACCTGAAGCTCCGCCTCAAGCCTCATGTCATCTCTCCAAAAAGAAATTTAATTAAAGGACTCCACAAATTCTTGCCATACCCTTAAATCCTCCCTCATGCTGCTGGTAACCCGTGTTCTATGTTGGGGCAGGCAGAGGCCTGCCATAGCATCACATAGCCTACAAAGAAAAGCTCGTCCAGGAGCAACCACTTTGCAAGCAAAGTTAAGCTGCCCAACCAGCTGCTGGAGCTCAAGCAATGTGACCTTTTTCTTAAGAAGGAAGGAATCCTACTCCTCAAATCTTCCACTTTTTGAATAGGAATTCTGGACAATTGTGCCAAGGTATCCAGGTGAATCCCCCAAAAGATAAGTTTTTGGACTGGATCTTCCGTCTTTTCCTGAGCCAACGGAACCCACAGTTCTGCAGCCAGCTTGATGAAGCCAGACAACAACTGTGCGCAATGCCCAGTCCCTGCAGGACCCACAAAGAGTAGTCATCCAAATAATGAACAACATCCTGCAGACCAACTTTCTCGCAAACAGCCCATTCCAAGAACATTCTGAAACACTCAAAAGCTGCACATGAGACAGAACAGCCCATTGGCAAAGCTTTGTCCATGTAAAATTGCCCCTCAAAGGAAAATCCTAAAAGCTCAAAATCAGCCGGATGGACAGGTAGAAGGCAAAACGCAGACTTAATATCACATTTAGCCATCTCTGCCCCCTTTCCACAGCGTCGTACAATGCCCATGGCCTGATCAAAGCTGGTATACCTAACTGAGCATAAATGCTCAGGAATCCCATCATTAACTGATGCACCCTTGGGGTAGAAAAGGTGGTGAATCAAACAAAATTCACCAGGCGCCTTTTTTAGCACCACTTCCAAGGGGAAAACACTAAGGTTATGCACTGGCGGTTTAAGAAATGGGCCCAAAATCCTGCCCTCTGCTAACTCCTTGGCAATCTTATCCTTAACTACATGCTCTAAACCTTTAACAGAACTAAGGTTCCCAGACCGAAATGCAAGCTGGGGACCCTGAAAAGGAATTCTAAAACCGAACGTGAAACCATTTAACAAGTAAACCCTATCAGCCCTTCGTGGGTACCTATACAGTCACTATACAGTTATTGGACTGGGCCCTTTTCCAGCTTGGTAAGTACTTCTACCCCTACCTTGTCTCTTTTGGACCTTACGTGGCCGGGCTCTGGGGCAGTCACTAAAGGAGTGTGGGCCAACCCACATGGGGCATTCATGCTTGAACTGACGAGCTTTCCTGATGCACACTCTTTGAGAGCCAAACTCCCAGCAAAGCAAGTGGGGTTGAACCGCCTGCCCCACAGAACTGTGGGAAGAGGATGAAGAAGCAGAAGAAGTAACTGATGTCCTAGCAACCAAATGACCACTGTCAGAGCGGTCACCCAAATTTGGTCGCACCGGGGGACATGACCTGAAGCCACAACTGCTAGTGGATGCGATCCCACTAAAGGGAAGGGTACAAAGCGGCCCTCATCCTGAATTCTTCATCATATTGAATCCAGGTGGGCCCTCTAAACATCGTGTGATATCCATGTACTGGATGAGCGCAGCCACCTGCCAAGGCTGGGCACATGCAACCATGCAAGCATATATAAAAAACCCAGGCAGCCAATTGGCCCAAGTCCGGTCCACTTTGCGCTTCTTCAATTTCTCTTTTTCTTTGTCATCCAACTCCTCTTTATCTTTTTTCTCCAACTCATGGAAGAGGAGGGAGAAAATGTCAACATACTCACCCTTTAGGATCTTATCATTTGTTGCAGGCAACAAATGATTGCCTGAAGGTAAAGCTATGTCCCTGAAAGGTATGGCAGTAAATGGGACCGACCCTTATGCAGCACTGAACTGAGGGGAACAGCCCCATCCTCCCAAAAAGGGGCATGGCATCCTTTGCTGACCGGCTGCAGGCCAGGGTCCATAGGGGCCAAACTGGCCCATTGGCCATGACCAAGGTTTCTGTGGACCCGTGCCCATGGAGGGAGAGGTACCTGAAGCCCCAGCAGCAGCACCTGGCACCGCCTGAGAAGTAGGGGCCCAAGGACCCCGTGGCCAAGCCATGTCCGTGTATGACTGTGTAGTGCCCCCAGCCTTACCCCCAGATCCAATTGGCACCAGTTCTGACCCTGCTCCGGCATCCGCTGGAAACAAAACTACACCTCCATCTGCACCGCCGGTGCCCTCGACTCCTCCAGCGCCGAGTTCTGCAGACCTGCCCTCAAGGATGGACAACCTAGTTAATATATCAACCTGCAATGCCACCTTAGAGGTTTTCCCCAAGCCCAAACCTGACCTCTGCGAGGAAGGAATGCCCGCCACTTTTTCCAATGCCAAAGCCTTTGCAGAATAGCTGTATTAACCCCCTCATCGTCCTCCTCATTGGAAGAAGATGAAAGGGGGACTGGCCTTTTTGGCAGGGCCTTAGGGGCCTTGAGTGCCGGCTGCTTACCTATAGGTTTCCCAGATCCTTTTCCCCCAGGCATTTTGCAAACCGAGATAAGAATAAAAACTAACAAAATGCCTCTAAAAATGGTTGCCCTTAAATTCACAGAAACTGACCTAAAATGGCTGCTGCCCTAAAATGGTTGCTGCCCAGCACCACTTAAAATGACTGCCTACACCTTCACAAAGAACAACCACCAGAAGCTGATACTGGATGCCTATATGAAGCTGCCTTATACTGAAACAGACCCCCAAAATGGCATCCGCTGCACTGCCTCCACAATGGTCGCTGTCCTTATGAAGAAAAAGCAAATATGGCCAACCTGGCCTGAAGCAGACCAGAAAACAAAATTTTTTGCCCTGTGTGGAGAAACGCCATCTTAGTCAATGTTGGTGCTTCATTGGGAGGGATCATTAAACTACTAAAGTAGGCTTTGGCCTAGCCTCCCTCCAACCCCTCCTCCCTTCCAGAGTTAAACCAGCGACTCTAGGGGGAAAGCCTCCTAGAGGGGCAGGAAGTTCTTTTGTTCTTTTTATTTGAGTTAGGCAGGAAAAAGGCAGTCTGCAGCTGGTGCTGAAGGAGAAAGGTTGGTAGCCTGGGCTCCTGCCTGTGGGGGTGGCCCCAAGGCAGTCATTCACAAGGTAGGGCCAGTTTACACCAGGGATGAGCAGATGCGTTTAAACCCACCTTTATTTGTCCTCGGGTTGCTATTCAGGTGCTGTGCTAAACTTTTACATGTAACTGTTTTTGTTTTTTTAATTTTCTTTCTCTTCTTATTAAACATTTTTTTCCTCTGTTTTGAATGCTGGCAGTCAAACTCTGTACCACATAGATCCCAACCGTTTAGACCACGCTGCTTTATGAAGGGGGCCCCGGGGAAGGGATAAGGTGCCAATCCTCCAGGGGTTCCCCGAAGAAGTGCTGTGGTCTCTGTGATATCCAAGTACAGGGTGGCAGAGGACCTTGAGGCCTGGCCTTATAGCTGGAGAGGGGGATTGGGAGTCCTGTTCCTCTCAATCTGAACCCCTAGACTGAGCAGGTGGTGGCAGCGAGCCCAAGTGGCCGGAGGAGAAATAGCTCCCTCCAGGAGTTGGCGACTCAATAGGGAGTTGACGGGACCGGGTCTGAAGGCAGAATCGGGCCGGTTCCGTCACACCCTGTACAGAATCTTCCTTCCCTTGGCTAAATCAAAAGGGAAAGGTGCACAGAAAAACACATCCACCCTGAGAACCCTCAAATCCTTATTCAGGGGAGCGGGGGGTGTCGGTGCGGACGCTAGCAGAGTGAGCTTTGTGATGAGCCCGACACAGAGCTCCAGGAAAGAAATCAGCCAGACACCTGCAGCTAGTGCCAAAGTGGTGTATTTACAGAATATACAATACGTGCTCACTAGTGCAGTCCAATATATTGATCACAGGAACAGAATGCTCCGCCAGCAAGTCAATTCTCAGAAAGAGACCTGTGCATTGCACACACAGTTCATTTATAGTCCAGTCAGCCAATCCTGGCAGTGCATTGTCATGCTGACTCAGCAGGTTCCTTCTCTTGTCTTCAGCCGGCTCAAACCAGCCTGTTGATAAGGTCACTGTGACCTAGCATGCCGGCTAGATCACCAGCTGTCATTACAGGACTGTCAGCCTGGGTTAAGATAGATTCTTTAACCAACGGGGGGGGGGGGAGAAGGGGAAGAAATAACAGGCTGTGAAATGAGCTCCTCTTCTAAAAAACCACCAGTCCAACACTGAGAAACAGCCAGCCGCGGGTCCTTATCAGAGGCCCGATCACAGCAGCTGAACTTCAGCCAAGCCCCTACAGCCTCCGTCCAGGCCACTTTTCAGGAGCACGCCTTATCTATGATCCGAACAGGCAGCCAAGGAGCAAGCGAACATGCTGCTCAGCCTCTCAGCCCTGAAACTGACAATGGCCGAGCTGCCAACGGAGCTCTGTCTGCTCTGATCTCAGCCTGGAGACTGAGGTAGGGGACAGATAGTGCTGCTGATATCACAGCAAGCCCCGCCCCTTCAAAAGCATGCCCAAATGGGTCATGAAAGTCCTCCCTTTCCTCCGAGGGAGGCAAAGACGTTCCAGCAGCCTAGCAGCATGCTGCTGGCTGGTAGAAACGAATTATATCCGGGAATCACCGTGTCCCACTGATTCTTCTCATTCCACCAAGTTTCTGAAATACCCACAATGTCTATGTTTCCCCCAACACTAAGCATTCCAACTCCCTGATTTTACCTCACACACTTCTAGCATTTGTATACAAACATCTATAATTTCCCAGGCAAGTTAGGCCCACAACCTTCCTCCTGCTGCCTCGAGTCTTTGGCAGACAGTCCATACTGTTTGTCACCATCTCAGCAAACAACTCTGATCCATTACCCGGTAGAAGAGTAACAGCTAACCCTTCATCTCTTTGAAATGAGTCCTCCTGAACCAGATACATTTAATCTCCTGTTGGTTTTCCCCCAAGATTCAGTTTAAAAACTGCTCTGCCACCTTTTTGATTTTAAGCGCCAGCAGCCTGGTTCCTTCTGGGGACAAGTGGAGACCATCTCTTTTGTACAGCTCCTGCTTGTTCCAAAAAGCATCCCAGTGCCTAACAAACTTAAACCCTTCCTCCCTACACTGTCTCATCCACGCATTGAGACTTTTAATTTGTGCCTGTCTCTCTAGCCCTGCACATGGAACAGGTAGGACTTCTGAGAAGGCTACCTTGGAGGTCCTGGCCTTGAGTCTGCTGCCTAGCAGTCTAAATTTTTCCTCCAGAACCTCACGGCTGCATTTCCCCACATCGTTGGTGCCAACATGCACCACGACCACTGGCTCCTCCCCAGCACTGTCTATCCACAACAGTGTTAGGCAAACAAAAAGTTAAAAAAAATACTGTCCACAAGTTACTGATAAATCCTATGCAGGGTTACCAACTTGCCTGGAGAAAAACATCCTATCTCTTTCATATAGGATTAATGGGGTGTTATACCAGGTGATGTTCATTACCTTCATACCATCACTGGTATGGGCCCCAGCTGCCTATGTCTGCTTGTTAAGCCTCTATTACAGGGACAGGACACCTTTTCTAGAAGTCAGTTGGCAATGATAGCCCCAAGTGAAGTGACCATTTCATCAATTCAACATAAAGTTCACACAGAGCCTGTAATTTATGTCTAAGAATACTGGTCATGAACTCATTTTTCTGGAGTGATAATTGGTGGATCAAAGTATCCATTCTTCTCTAACCTTTTGAGGTATCTTTCCATCAAATTCATTTGCCAGAGATGCTGTTTTGTGCACATATTTCACCTCTAGGTAGAAAATAATAGGCTATAGCTTGTAAGGGTCAGATTTAGCCCAGGGATCTCTGGCTACTACACCCTTACTTAGTGAAATTAAAATATGTTATCTATGCTAGCAAATATTTATCAGTAATGTGGCTTAGGTAATTTTACTACACATTTTCTGGAGGAGGGAGATGAACCAAGGGGGGCTAAATTTATACAAAGGCCCTCAGGGTGCGATCACACTGGAGATTAGGTGCAGCATTATCTTGGCTCTGAAAAAGCCATTTCTCTTTTATCCAAGCCCTGATATTCACACAGCCCCTGCCCTGCTGCTGGAAGAGGCACTAGCCGCATATGTGCAAAAGGAGTCTTCAGACTGCTCATGTGCATGTCAGGAGGGTGTGAGACAGGTGCATGGCACACCTAGCTGTTCAGACAGCCAGGAAATGCACCCATGAATAGCTGCCAGATAGTTAGAAGCCAACTTGCAGCTGATAGAAGTATCAGATGAGATTCAGCTTTCTATCTCCCTCAGGAAATTTTGGTAGGTCCCAGCCTTGCTAGGAGATGGTAATATTTCTGATGGGGGGGATCGGAAGCTGACTCCCAGCTGGTCAAGGGATCAAGAAGGAATGGGCAACTGATCTACCAACTCCCCAAAAATCACTTGGGGTGGGGAAGGCTGAAACACAGCAAAACTAGAGAACTTCCATATTCAAAAGACAATAATACTAGGAGAAGTTGAAAGCAGGAGGAAAAGGGAAAGACCCGACATGAGATGGATTGAATCAATAAAGGAGGCCATGGTCATTAGTTTTCAAGACCTGAGCAAGGCTGTTGCAAATAGGATGTTTTGGAGGGCATTGATTCATAGGGTCACCATGACTCAGAGATGACTTGATGTCACTTAACACACACAAACACAAGTCTATAAAGTATTGCAGTGGGAAGGGGGTAAGAAGCAAACTCCTAATTAATCCTCTGATCATCTGTGAGTCAGGGATGGAAGACCAGAATCTGACTCTCAGATGATCCTTATGAACTTCTGTGGTCAGCTTCTGAACCCCACCCCAGCCACTTCCTTGGGTGATAGCTACACCAGCAAGCAACAGTTTTCTCTCAGGAAAGGTCAAAAACTTTACTTTTCACTGCTGCAACCAGCCTGTTGGTGCAAATGACACAAACAGGTTGCAAACATCTGAACAGCTTGCTGATTAATCAAGTCCTTAATTGGAAGTAATTAATGAGTTGTGTTCAAGCAACCCTTTTTATGACTCACTGTGATAAAAAGTGAAATGTTTTCAGCTAGCATGTGTAAACAGTCCATGTTGAAGGCAGTTTGGAAGGCTTAATCAATATATCAAAGGTATTACGTAAGAACTGAAAACACTAGTTAAGAGGGTTGGCATATTCTTAATTATCATAAGGAACAAAAAAATCTATAGCAGCAAGAAATTCAGAAGTTAACTCAACTAGTAACAGTGCCACTTAGAAGTTAATGTTTTTCAAACAAAGGGTATACATGGAACTGTTCTTGATCAAAATGAGCAAGGCTGATCAACATCACCATTTTTGTTTCCCAGAAGTTCAGTCTCCACTCCACAAAATGATTTTGGATCATGTCTCTGTTTTGTATATATAAAAGGCCTGGTTAGCAGGCTTGTTTGCAACAACTGAATTGTCTTTTGTCTTAATTATCTTGTGAGCACCAAAAAGAGCAAACAAATCCAGGTGAGGTTGGTGAGTTGGCCAACAATGAATGCCATGGAAACAGGGGGATGAAGTGGAAATGTCTTTATTCTATGCTATACCAAACTTCCCTGGCTTTCCCTGATTGCATACAGTGATCCTCTGTATTCTTGGTGCTTTGTGGGGGGGGGGGGCAACAGTGGGAGAGCTTCTAATGTCCTGGCCCCACTGATGGACCTCCTGGTGGCACCTGGGGTTTTTTGGCCACTGTGTGACACAGAGTGTTGGACTGAATGGGCCATTGGCCTGATCCAACATGGCTTCTCTTATGTTCATCACATCTCAGAAGCTATACAAGATTAGATCTGGTTAATACTTGGATTGAAGACCACCATTGAATTCTAGAGTTGCTACACCGATGATGCATTCATGCTACACTAAATAATGTGTTTTACAACTGGATTTTTACTGTGGAAATATAGCAAAATTCCAGATGTAAAATGCATTATTTAGTGTAGTGTGAACGCACCAAGAGCCAGGCAACAGCAAACTGCTGCAGTTCATTTCCTGCCTTGAAAAACTCAAAGAGCTGCTATAAGAAGAATGTGACTTGACAGCACTTTCCACCACCATACTGGGCATCTTTCCCCCCCACTTCCTGCCTTAACATATTAACATATTAATTTTTGTCTTTCATATACTTTTGTCCTCATCCTCTGAGATATGGCAAGCAAGCCTGATTAGATAGTAAGTTCAGAGTTAGCAGCATTACTGGACTATGAGATCTCAAAAGAATGGTTAATTTCATTTCTCTTTATAAATCAGCAGCATTTCACAACCCTGGCATTTGTTACTTCATGTTGCATTTATGGCTGTATTTGCTGTATACTCTACTTATGTAGAAAGAAGTTCCCAGAATACCCACATATGACCAGAGAATATATGATTCAGCACCCTTGCTGAAGCTATGTAGCTGTACGATTGGTAAGTGCCCTGGTGGGTGATCTCTTGAGATAGGCAGCCTTAAATTTCATGAATGAAAAAAGCTGAAGTATAAATACGATAAAATAAATAGATCCAACGTTTACTAGAAATGATTCAAGAAGCATCTGCATTCATGGAAAATATAACTGAAGTGATTATACTTACTTTGATTTATCAAGATATGCATGTATGCCTGTGATGTCTTCTTAGATAGTCAAAAAGCTGCATCATTCAACTACTTTAAATTGAATGTTGCAAGATAGGATGAAGATTCTATATCAGTGTTTTAAACACTATAAAAATAGTGTTCACTCTTTATCAGCCCCTTGTTGCTCATGGCCTTATTGTTGCTGCAGAAGAAGTAAATGGGAAAAATATTACAACAGCCTCTGAATGGAAAATGATGACAATTATGCACAACACATTAAAAAATGTAATGCATTTTAGAAGGAAATCAAACAGTAACTTCCATGGCATAATTTCATAGGCACTGTGAAATGCATATTTAAAAGGTGTGCAGGAATATTTCACTCATTCAAAGGCAGCAAAAAGTAGCTGAAACTTTATTAAAAATAACTAATAGTCATTCCAGATAATTGAACTGACAGCTTGTTTTGACAGCTGCAAGTGAAAATGTTCTTGCTCCAAACAGTGAGTGTAAATCTTTTAAATTTTCTAGAAAGTTGAATGATGTACAGGTTTCACTTTAATCAGTTTTAAAAGTTTTTTTTTTCCTGGTTATAAAAATTGTAGGTCTTTTCCTGCCTTGTTGATGTAACAATAATTGGGGGTGCTGCCAATCAATTGAATTGTATGGCTAGAAAAACCTGAAAGTTTCATGGGCAGCGGAAAAATGTATCAGGTGAGAATTTTTTAAAGTTATGGCCTGCAGAAAAGTAAAATAAGAATGCTCAAAATATTAAGAGAGAGAGGAGGGGCCTGCTTCTTCTCAGATTGAAAAGCTAATCTACAGTTCTACCTAAATCAAAATGAAGCCCCACATGCTTCTTACTGTGGGGATCAAGCCTAGAAACTAGCAAATGTGGCAAGCTGCCACGATGAAGTGAATGGCCTAAAGTTATGCACCTAAATAGCAGATCAAAAGAAAACAGCATCAAAGTAAAGTAGTATATTGAATATTTTAGGTGGAAAAAATAGCAGACTGAAGAAACTGAATGATGCTTGTTACAATAATATTAAAATGAATTTTGATCTTTCTCTGCAACTCTACAAGATTAATAGTTAGGGCAAACGAGACATGACAAGGGTGTAACCCTTTGTTTAAACCTAAATCTGCACCAGTTCAGCAAATTGGAGGGTCAGATTTTTAGCCCCAAAGGAACAAACAAATTGGAGTGCTGAACTCTCTCTGCCTACTGCGATCACTTTTTCTACTGGATCATTTTGCTCTTCAGCCAAGAGATAAGTAGTGGGAAGTATTTGGCTACCACCCCTTTTGTTTGGATAGAGTCATGATTGTTGTTCAGTCACACAGTCAAGTCCAACTCTTTGCGACCCTATGGACAAAGTTACGCCAGGCCCTCCTGTTTTTCACCATCCTTCGAAGTCTGATTAGGGGTGTGCAAAAATTGGTATTTTTCAGGTTTAGCTATATTGAACCCTAAAAATATTAGTATTTCTTAATATTCATGAATCTCAATATTATTATGGTATTGGGATTCGAGAAAAATTCAGGATGGCCAAATTTTTTCAGCTCCATTATACTGTATGGGGACCAATATAGTCAATGGTCCCCATAGGCTATACTGGAGAATCAATATTTTGGGGATTTTTTAGAGCAGCTCTTTTTGGATAGTTGAATCACTAGCCCCTTGATGTTCAGCTGAGAAAATACAAATAAGGTATTTATCAGGTGTTTTATTTTTGGCTCAGTTTATACCAAGTGCACACTCCTAGTCATGATAGCATCAGAACTGGGCTTAAACAATTGTTGTTGTTGTTGTTTTCAGGTAATATGGGAGACACCGTAAACAAGACATCTTAGAAATATATCCAGTTTTATTTGATGGAATTACTCCCAAGAAAGAGTTTCGGTCCAGCTGATTCTTGAAACATTAATAGGTGGTCCAAGCCTGTGTAGTATATTGCAAGGGAGACTGTGGGAGTCTTCACCATCATCAGCCTTTCTCCAAAAGTAAACATTCAGCTGTTTTTGTGAAAGAACTCCATTATTTCTCTTTATGAACATGAGACGGCCACTCATAACTAATAAAAGTAAGGAAATATAAGATACAGGGACCAACTTTCCAGGATATATGATCCCAGGATATGTTGTTGTGATCCACACAATCAAAGGCTTTATACAGGATATATAGAAATGTAAATGAAAAAGTAGTTCTCATCATATCCTTATATCTGGTAGCTTAAAGCTTTTTTCTCACAAAGTGCTGACCCAATTTACTTGTGGGATGCAAGTCATTTTAAATAACAACAATTACAGAGAATAAGAGAAAGTACAATCTAAATTTCTTTTTTGTTTCAATAAACAATTTTATTGGTAACATATGGTAGCAAATCTATATCTATATCTTACAACTTAAAAAAGGAAAGATTTATCTACCCCATATCTTACTTTTTTCCCCACCCCTCCCCCCATTACTTGACCCCCACCAGTGTTATTTACTTAAAGAAAAACAAATATTAAAAGTACCCTTAACTATTAAAAAACCAAAAGTTATATTCTTGTTTTAAAAACCTTTATCATTATCAAAGATTGTCCAATGTCCTTTTATTTTCCACTCTTTTTCTACATATCTTCTGAACTTCTTCCACTCCATCTTAAAAACTTCTAAATCATAGTCTCTTAATATTCTTGTTAATTTGTCCATTTCACTCCATGACATAACATTTATAATCCAATCCCATTTCTCTGGTATTTTTTCTTGCTTCCACAACTGCGCATACAATGTCCTAGCAGCTGAGAGCAAGTACCAGATTAAAGTTCTATCTTCTTTTGGAAATTTTTCCATTTGTAATCCCAACAGAAAAGTCTCTGCAACTTTGTTAAACTCATATCCCAAGATATTAGACATCTCTTGCTGGATCATCTGCCAAAACATTTTAGCTCTTTCACAAGTCCACCACATATGATAGAAAGAACCTTCATGCTTTTTACATTTTCAACACCTATCTGGCATCTTGTTATTCATCTTTGCTAATTTTTTAGGAGTCATATACCATCTATACATCATCTTAAAACAGTTTTCTTTAATACTTTGACATGTTGCGAGTTTCATAGAGTTCTTCCACAAATATTCCCAAGATTCCATCTTTATTTCTTTATTTACATTAATTGCCCATTTTATCATCTGAGATTTCACTACTTCATCTTCTGTAGACCATTGTAAAAGTAATTTGTATACTTTTGAAATCAGTTTCTCATTGTCTCCAAGAAGAACTTTTTCCATTTCTGTTTGTTTTTTCCTTATTCCTTCAGTTTTGATATCATTCTCCACCAAGCTTTTTATTTGTTTCATTTGAAACCAATCATATTTATGACTCAATTTTTCAGCAGTTTTCAGTTCTATTTTCCCACTTTGTATTTTTAATAATTGATTATATGACAGCCACTTTTCTTCGCCTGTCTTAGCCGTTATCTTTATCACTTCAGCTGGCACTATCCATAAAGGTCTTCTCTCATCTCCATATTTCTTATATTTTATCCATTTATTTAATAGGTTGCTTCTTATATAATGGTGAGAGAAAAGACCATCCATCCTCTTTTTTCCATAATATAAATATGCAGGCCAGCCAAATTTATTTCCGTGACCTTCCAACACTAAATTTTTTTTGTTTAACAATGTTATCCATTCTTTCATCCATACTAAACAAACTGCTTCATGATACAATTTTAAATCTGGTAGTTGAAATCTGCCTCTCTCTTTTGCATCTGACAGAATTTTCATTTAATCCTTGGCTTCTTCCCAGCCCACACAAATTCTGAAATTTTCCTACGCCATTTATCAAATTGTTTGGCATCCTTTACAATAGGAATAGTAAGAAACAAATACATTATCCTTGGTAAAATATTCATTTTTATTGCAGCTATTCTGCCCAGCAATGGCAAATTAAGCTTGTTCCATTTTAGCATATCTTCATCCATTTTATGCCATAGCTTCTCATAATTATTTTTAAACAGATCAATGTTTTTCATTGTTATCGCCACCCCTAGGTACTTTACCTTGGAGGTAACTTCACAGCCCGTTAGTCTTTGTAATTCTTGTTGTTTGTTCATCTGCATATTCTCACACAGAATTTTAGATTTTTCTCTATTTATAGAAAGTCCTGCCAACTCCCAATATTCTTGTATTTTCGTTAACAGCAAAGGTGTAACTTGTATGGAGTTTTCATTTATAAACATTATATCATCAGCAAATGCTCTATATTTGTAAGTACATCCTTTTATTTGTAAGCCTTCTATATCTTTTTCTTCTTGAATCTGCATCAATAAAATTTCAAGAGTCATTATAAACAACAATGGTGAAAGCGGACAACCTTGTCTAGTACCTTTGCTAATTTTCATTTCTTCTGTGAGATCTGCATTAACACACAGCCTTGCCCTTTTTTCAGAGTATATTGCTTTTATCATTCTTATAAAACTTTCTCCCAGCTCCATCTTATCCACTACCGCAAACATAAAGTCCCAGCTTAAATTGTCAAATGCTTTCTCTGCATCTGCAAAGAATAATGCTACTTCTTTTTCTGGATGTCTTTCATAATATTCTACAGTATTTACAACAGTCCTAATATTGTCTCTTATTTGTCTTTTGGGAAGAAACCCTGCTTGATCTTCCTTTATAAAGTTTATCAAATGTTGTTTAAGCCGTTCTGCCAAGATTCTTGTAAATATTTTAATAACGAAATTGGTCTGTAATTTTTTACATTTGTGGCATCTCTATCTTCTTTAGGTATCAAGGAAATAACAGCTTCTTTCCATGTATTTGGTACATTCCCTTTTATTCTTATTATATTCATCAACTTCTGCAATTTTGGTATTAATTCGTCCTTAAAAGTTTTAAAATATTTAGATGTATATCCATCTGGCCCGGGAGCTTTCCCATTTTTCATTGCGTTGATTGCTACTTCAATTTCTATCTTTTCAATTGGATCATTCAAAACTTTTCACATATTTTCAGTTAGGGGCTCTATTTTTAACTTTTGTAAATATTCATCCATCTTCTCTTTCTTTACTTTAACACCTTTAAACAGTTTGGCATAGTATTTAAAAAATTCTCTTTTTATTCCCTCTTGAGTAACCACTTCTCTTCCATCTATCAAAATTCTATTAATAATTTTATTTACTCTCTTTTTCTTCAATTGCCAAGCCAAATACTTTCCCGCTTTATTTGCCCCTTCAAACAATTTCTGCTGAAGTCTTTTCAAATTCCATTCCACTTCTTTATTTAACAAATGTCTCAATTGAGTTTGTAATATTGAAATTTCCCTTAGAATTTTCTTTTTCCCTGGTCTTTTTCTCAGCTCTTCTTTTTTCTTTATTTCATTTGGAATGCCCAACAACTGTTTTTCTTTTTTTCTTTTGTCTTTATTATTCAAAGTAATCAACACCCCTCTCATTACTGCTTTATAAGCATCCCAGACCATTCGAAAATCAATATCTTCTTTATCATTCACTTGGAAAAAAACTTTAGTTTCCTTTTCTAGAAATGTCACTGTTCTTTATTCTGTAACAAATCTTCATTCAATCTCCATCTTCTCAATTTCTTGGACAATTTTGTAATCCACATTATTGGGTTATGGTCGGCCCCAATTTTAGGTAAAATATCTATCTTCCTTCTTACAATCTAAATTTCTCAGAACACTACTTAATGCACCAAAATGTACATCCAATGTAGTCTTAAAAAAAGAGGCTGGGATACCAAGAGTAGAACTGAAAATCTGGATGTTTCAATTTACTATTGGCTAAGAATCTATCTGAATCCTACAAGACTGATCCCTTTGTTTTTAGCATTTATCCCTTATCCTGATTGGTCTATTAGAATAATGGACAAACTGAAATCAATTTGATTTTGCCTGGCTAATCTCTTGGAAATAGGTTTGTTGTTGTTCAGTCGCAAAGTGACCCCATGAACAAAGTCACGCCAGGCCCTCCTGTCTTCCACCATCCTCCAGAGTCTGCTCAAATTCGTGTTTGTTACATCAGTAACACTGTCCAGCCATCTCATCTTTTGCCGTCCCCTTCTTCTTTTGCCTTTTGTCTTTCCCAGCATCAGGATCTTCTCCAGGGAATTCTCCCTTCTCATTTGGTGGCCAAAGTATTTCAGCTTCAGCTTCAGCATCTGACCTTCCAGGGAACAGTCTGGGTTGATTTCCCTTAGGACTGACTGATTTGATCTTCTTGCAGTCCAAGGGACTCTCAAGAGTCTTCTCCAGCACCACATCTCAAAAGAATCTGTTCTTCTGCGTTCAGCCTTCCTTATGGTCTAGCTCTCACAGCCATACATTATTACTGGGAATACCATTGTTTTGACTATACGGACTTCTGTTGACAGGGTGATGTCTCTACTTTTTATTATACTGCCGATGTTCCCTGTAGCTGTCCTCCCAAGGAGCAAACATCTTTTAATTTCATGGCTACAGTCACCATCTGCAGTGATCTTGGATCCCAGAAATGTGAAGTCTGTCACTACTTCCATGTCTTTCCCTTCTATTTGCCAAGGTGTGATGGGGCCAGATCTTAGCTTTTTTGATGTTGGGTTTCAAGCCTACTTTGTGCTCTCCTCTTTCAACCTCAACAAGAGGTTCAAAATGATGAAGCACTCTTTCCCAGCGTGTATAGCAAGTTAAAATCTTGGTCTGGATTTGCTGCAGCCCTGTATTTATCTAACATCACATATGAAAAGTATAGATGGGCCTTTTCCAGGGCACGTTTTGATGTATTGCAAGGAAGTTTTTTTTTTCCCCGCTGACCTATCCACCAAAGATGCTGTATATGCTCAGAAAAGGAAGTTGAAACTGTCACTCACATTCTTTTACATTGTGAGCTCTATTCGAGAGAGAGAGAGAGAGAGAGAGAGAGAGATCAGTTAATATGTCCATTACTCTCTAAATTTAAACCTCTGGATAATTATCTGAAATTTCCAGATGTCGTGCTGCTGAAATACTTATTGGAAGATACTAAGAAGTCTGTAACTCAGGCAGTAGCAAAATATTGGTTTTTAGCCATAAATAAGTGGAAGTTTTTAACAAAGTAGAAATGGTTAATAATGCCATTTTTAAGGTTTAACATTGGTGGAATATGAGAATGCTTTTATGTAGTCAGAAATTATGGTCTGTGACTATGAGATTTTGTATATTGTTATTGCTAGTCAATTGACCGTAATAAATTGGAATTGGTATATCTGGTAGCTAAGCAAGTTAGGAGAAAGGCTATGCACCTTGCTTCATGTGACTGCTTCCTTGTGGAAAAGGTAGGGATGCCAACTTCCAGGTAAAATCTGGGGATCTCCTGGAATTACAGCTCATCTCTGGACTATAGAAATCAGTTCCCCTGGAGAAAAATGGATGCTTTGGAGGGTAGACTCAATGGCATTGTACTCCACTAAGGTCTCTGTCCTCCCCAGGCTCCATCTTCAAAACTCCAGAAGTTTCCCAACCTGGATCTGGCGACCCTACCCCTCCATTCCCTGCTGGTGACCAGGGAGGACCTGACAACCCTAGGAAAAGGAAATGGATTTTTGTTGGGAAGGCAAAATGGGAAGTGAAGAGGAGGAGGGGCAAGGGAGAGAAAGAATGGCAGGAGAAAGAAGGCAAGAAGTAGGGACCAACAGAAGATGGGATTTTCCTACCTCATGAGTTCCTCATGGTTTCCCCACTTTTATGTTTGTGTGTGTTTGTGTATATGGTTGCAGGAATACTTCAAATTACATATTACTGTACCATACCGATGTACATTTTACTATATAGTATGATGGTATAATAAACCCTTTAAATACCATATATGAAAATAAAATGTGCAGTTTCCAAGGAATTTATTCTGGTCTGCCCAATGCATTGAGCTGTTCTCCCATACAGTGACTGAAAAAGAAATCTGCATGATGCTTTGAATGATTTAGTTGATATGATGGTATAATTGTTTAGTCATTCCATTTGAGACACAGCGCTACTGGAAATGTGTATTTCACAGATGTCAATTTTAAGCTACCTCTTACAGTGCATGGGGGAACAACCGAAACACTGAAGAATAAAAAGCTATCACCAAATGGGGCTTGATTGGATATTTTAAAATTTCTTGGGACTAGATATGACAGGGTTTTGTATAAATTACATTTGTTTAAAATGTAACAGAGCTCGGAATTGCCAGGAACAATTTAAACGCCATAAATGTTTCCTCTAAATTGATTCAGTGAAGACTCTAAACACAATATGGAAATCCAATGTTTTTTTTTTTTTTTGTTTTCTTTAAATAAAACAGTTTTAAAAGCTGGAGCCCTGCCATTGTTTAAAACATTAGAGACACAGAGATAGTTCAATAGGCTGATTGCTTCTCCACCCACATATTCACATTCTGCCCAGCTTAATTCTGCTGGAGGCCTTTGTTTAATAAAATAAATTTTTGGGAGGATGTTTTTCATATTGAAATAAAAAGTGTTTTAGGAAGCCATATCCCCAAAGTTTAGGGTTGACTTACAGATTGCTTTCACACATCCTAAATAATGCTATTTCAATCCACTTCAGCGATTATTTGCAGTGGATTTTGCCATTTTTACACAGTAAAATCCAGTTGCAAAGTGCACTGAAAGTGGCTTGAAAGTGTGTTATTTAGTGTGTGTGAAAGTAAGTAAGTAAAGTATGTGAGGAAAAGCCCCCTACTTTTCATACATGTGAACATCATGATCACCAGCATGGTTGCCAGGGTGCCTGGAGATTTGACTCTCACACCTCTGCTCTAAGAAGTGGACTTTGCTTGCAGTTTCTGGCTTATGTGGATACCATAAGCCTCAGCTTTGCATTCTACGTCTCTGAAGACATGCTCCAGCTGCTCCTTGTGTGCCCAGTCTTGGCCACTGCCGTGGAAGAAGCAAGGCCACCATGTTTCCAGCCTGCCTTCATGAATCTAAGGCTAACAACAAGCAGAATCCATCTTGCTTTCCTGATTCCATCTCAAGCATCTGCTTCAGCTTTTGCATAAGGCAATCAAGCTTGTCCAAGCACACCCTGCCAGGCTAGAGACTCCATTCCTCCTTAGTGGGAAAGTCACACGTACACACCCTAGCCTGCAAGCAACCCATTAACTCATGAATGGATTAATAGCTCAACTGTTGATCCTAATTGCTCAGCAATACCAGAACAATTACTCTTGCCCAGCAGAAGATGAGAAAAGAGGAAGGACATCTCCTGTCTTCATCAAGTCTTTTGTCTACACCGGGTGGTACCTAGGCCATGTATTTTATTCCCTATTGTCACCCTCCTAGTTAATCCCATTTAAACTTAAGTACCCAGCCATTCCCATTCTCACTCCAGCCTAAGTACCCTGGGGCCAACCCAGGCAATATTGCAGCTTGGAAATTTCCAGGTCCACTGGACTAAGGTGAAGTTCATTGGCCAAAGCAGGCATCCAATTAGGTGTCAGTAAGGAATGTCCAGCCCTCTTGAACCTCCCATCTCTCCTCCCTTGGACCTCCCAGTCCCAAGGGTCTGAGGAAGCCTATTTAACCTCTGACCCAACTCCACTCATGTGTGCTTTCTATTCAGCAACCCCTATTACCCGCTGTCTAGATCCATCCCCAACTCTGGCCACAGTGTTGGGTCCATTTCCCCTGTCCTCTTAAGTCGCCATTGGAAACCTTCCTGGAAGACTACGATGGTAAATATTACCCTGTCTGTTTATCCATATATGTTCCCCTATTGATCTATCTATATTTCCTAGACCTGTGTGAATGTGTGAGTGTTTTGTATTTTTACCTTGTATGAAAGAAATATTATTCTAAATAAATTACAATTGATTTTTACTAAATTAGAGTCTCTTATTGAGCATTGACTCTCTGAACGGTTGAGCCTGGTATACAATTGATAACAAAGATTCCTTTTTAGGGCTAGCTGTCTCTCAGTCTAATTCCCCAACTTTATTTTGAGAGCAGTTTCCCTAACAGAAATTGGTGGAGAAAGCGTTGGCATTATCCTGTTTGTAGGAACACACGCGAGTCAACACGCGTGTCTTCATACAGACAGACGTAGGGTTGCACCGTTCAAACAGTCTTGCTAGCGAGGCTATTGCAGGAGTGATTGAGTGAATGAGTTCTGTGTGAACGGCTCTAGCGAGCATCTCTATATAATTGTGGGTTGGGCTACTCCCATTTCTATCATTCAGCGTTGGACTTCTCAGCCGCCCCGAGGAGGCCAGACACCTCGCAAGAGGACTGAGCCCGATCGAATGCAAGGGGGAAGTCCCGTGAAGCCTGGCCGCCGTCCCGAGGCCTTTCTAAACGCGTCTATCGTGGGAGGGAATGTCAGGATAGGTCAGAGCTGTTAAGATCTGGATAGAGCACCCTTCCCTTCTCCCTTTTCTTTAGAGCGTAGTGCACACACACTACATACACACTCAGACACTTGCACACACACACCCAAGTCCTTACACGAGTCTAGGCCAAGGCTAGTCTAAGGCACCCGACAGTCAAGAAGGCAGGTGGGTCGTAGGACCGCTGCAATCTGACTGCTGGGCAACTTTTTATTTTGTTCGCCCGAGACGCGATCGTTGGGTCGGCTCGTGGCTCCCTTTTGCCCGAAGACGCGACCGTTGGGTCGGCTCGTGGCTCCCTTTCGCCCGAGACGTGATCGTTGGGTCGGCTCGTGGCTCCCTTTTGCCCGAAGACGCGACCGTTGGGTCGGCTCGTGGCTCCCTTTCGCCCGAGACGCGATCGTTGGGTCGGCTCGTGGCTCCCTTTTCTGGCCGAGACGCAATCATAGGATTGGCTCACTGCCCCCTAAACCCAAGCCGAAGCGCAATCAGAGATTGGCAGTAGGCAAAACAAAAAAAGGGAACATAAGTAAAGTTGCCAGCCCAGGTGTAAAATAGCACATAGGAGCCAGAAAGCATCTGGAAATATGCTGCTAGTTCTTACACTTGGCTGTGCCTTTAAGAGGATTTAGTGGAAGGAGCAAGAAGCTCTCCTTTGGGGTTAAAAATTTGTCCCGGGTCTGAGGAGGTAGGAACTCTTCTCAGCCGAAAAATTTCCCTTTTGCTTAGGGCCAACAGAGGAAAAGCTCAGGCTCTGAGACTTTTAAAACTTTTGATTTGTTTGGAGGCAGAGGCTAGAGAAAAGCCCCTCCTGAGGAGCTCAACAATGTGTGCAAGGCCATAAGCCCATGCCACAAACATTTGTTAGTGTTGCAGAGAACTAAGGAAGGTCCTGCAACTCTCTCCTTTACTTGTGAGACACACAGAGGTGTCCTGCAAGTTCTTTGCTCCCCAATAAGCAGGAAAAGTGCCAGGGAAGGCTCCTGCATCAGTTAATTTTGGTGGCCTGTGGTTAGGCACCTAATAGTGCAGGAAAACCAGCCCTGCAAGTAAAGTTAGAACTTTGAAAGGAACTAAATTGTAAGCTATGGAAATCTTTGCCAAAAAGGGAGAACTCCCCAAGTTGGAGAAATGGTTAATAAAGAAAGGGGACAACCCCTGGAACAAGGGAATCTTTAACCAAGGCTCTGATCCCCTTCAGTCCTTTAGAGATATATTTGAGGAGAACTGTAGCAACAAAACGATTAGCACTGGCAAGAGAGACCTTTTTGCCACATGGGGTTTGTTTGAAGCCCTGCGGGATAGCTCCGCCCTGATTAAACAACTCAGGGAGCAGCTTACGCAGAGAGATCAGGAAATAAAGCAGCACGAAGTGCAGGCAGAGAAGAAAGAACAAGAATTGGAGACAATTCTTAAGAAGCACGCAGAGGTGCTGGAGAAGGAGTTCCAAAAGCAGACTGCTGAAAGGGAATCCATGCTCCAGAGCCATGCGGCGGTGCTGGAGCGGGAATTCCAGAAGCAAACTGCTGAAAGGGAATCCATGCTCCAGAGCCATGCGGCGGTGCTGGAGCAGGAATCCCAAAAGCATACAGCGGAAAAGGAACTCTTACTCCAGACCCACGCAGCCGAGATAGATACAATTCGGCAGAACCATGAGGTAGAACAGGCAGAATTGCATAGAAGACACGCTGCAGAGATAAACAGACTGGCGGCGGAAAACAATTGCTTGGACCTCGACTGGCAACATGCAAGTCGAACCATAGAGGAGATTAAGGCAGAGAAACACACCTTAAACTTAGTGCATCAAGACACCATGTCCGCTCTGAAAAAGGCCCAAATGCAGGTAGCCACATTGGAAAAAGAGATGGAGCAAACTAAAGCCCAAAATAATAAATTACAGAGTGTCATAGAGTACATTTCAGAGAAAAACCGAAAGGCTAGAGAAGCAGCCAACCATGATTTGTGCCAAAGAAAAATAGCAGCTTTAAAAAAGAAATTAGAGATTAAAAAGACATTGATAGCAACTGTGTCGGCCTCTGCTCTCTGTGACTTCTCCTCAGACGAAGAGAGTGAGGACGAGGCAGTTGGGAAGTTCAGAACAGAACAGTCAGCCCCAGTCCGTCCTGTGGTCACTAAAAAGACCACAGCCAGAAAACAGAATGGAGCTGAATCTGTAAAAGTAGTGAAGGAAACCAGATCTTGGGGAGCAGAGGACATTAAAATGGCTGCCAGCTTCCTTGGCCCCTATAACATAGACACCTCAGTGTTGTGGATGGCCAGCGCTAGAATTCACTACAAAGAAGCCTCCTTAACTGAATTAAACCATGTGCTGAGATTATGCGCCTCAGGCCCTGAACTAGACAAAGTAAGAAATGTAATGTATCGCCTGAACCTGTCTAATGCCACCATCTTAGAATGGATGGCTGAGGTACTATTTGCCACCTGGGATGGAGAGGATATAAAAGATCTCTACCATCAGACCTTACAAGGTCATGATGAGCGTCCAGTGAGCTATCTAATAAGGAAGAAATTCCTAGCAGAAGCAGCTAAGGTAGTATTACCCAAAGACAATGGGGAACCAGATTATGAGAATCAAAATTTCATATCCGATGTGATCAGAGGTCTCAATATACCCACCTTGAGGTGCTATGGCATAACAGCCCTGGTAAACACCACCTGGAAAGATCTAGAGGCTAATCTTGACAGAGTTGGCAATTTTATGGAAAGAGAGAGTAGAATGAAAGCTGACTATGCAAAAAGGGAAATAGTTCATGAAGACTACACAGCTAGATTAAGTGCTCATGAGAAGGAGATAGCAAATTTAACCCACTCTCTCCATGAGGTCAAATGGAGACTGGAGAATGCTTTAAAGCATGCCCAAGTCTCTGAACAAAGAGTTGCTGTTTTAGAAACACAGCTCACTCAGGCACAATATAATCAAGAGCAGGGTGGGCATGGAAAAGAGAGCCAGAACTGGAAGTTCCAAAACAATGGCCTTGGTTCCAGCTCTTCTTGCCATCCCCAGCTTGCCCCAAAGGTTCCCCTTCACAAGCAGGCTTATGCTCCTAGGCAGACACAGTCAGCCTCTGGGCAACCCTGGCCTCAGCGGACTCCTCGAGACAAAGTCAGAATGGCAGCTTGGTCCCAGCTTAGAGCCACTGGAGCAGACATGAGGCAGTTTGATAAGCAGCCCACACATATGTTACTTGCTGCCCTTTCAGAAGCCATGAAGCCACCAGGGCACATGGCTCCCAATGCCACAGGGTTTGCAGAAAATGGAGGTAGCTTCCCCAAAGCTACTGCTTTGGAAAATTTCCCTAATAAGGAAGGGGTAGGGAAACTTACAAATCCTACTCATGAAAAGGATTTAGAAATCCAAAAGCTTGCTGAGAAAAATCAGGAACTTCAGAAAAGGTTAGAAGCTAGTAGGAAAGAAAAGGAAACTGCCAGTCTCCTGCAACATGTCCTGGAATCTTGCAGGGCCACAGAGAGGAGACTGGAAATTCTGGAAGTGCAGGATAAGAGGAAACATGGCGGGGCAAACCCAGCTGTGCAGCCCCAGACTTCTTTCCCCCATGAAAATGAGAAAACAGTCCCTGTTTCAGTTCTCTTACCCCAGAATCATGAAGGAAATGTGGTCTCTGAGCCTATGCAGAGTTCCACAATCATGGCACAAGGTATTCATTTTAGCAAGGACTTGCTCCAGACACTGCTACGTGAGCAAGCCTCAGCCCTTTACGCCAGAAATTTTCTGTCTTTAGCTCATCCCATTTGGGGAATTTGAAAGCCAGAATTCTGTGGAACTTCAGAGAATGGTAGTCCCACATGGGCAGGCAAGGTTCCTTTGTCTCTGAACCTCCCCCCACCCAAAGGAAAATCTAACATCTAGACTTGAATGTCTCTTAAAACAGAGAGATCTGGCTTTATTAGGTTTAAAGGTAACAAGGGCACCCTTTCCCTTGACTAAATAAGAAAACATACAAGCAATGACTTGGACTACAATTAGACCAGGCCAATTCTCCAGGTGAGGCCTGGAGATCTCCTGGAATCCCAGCAAGGGTTCCAGCCTGCAGAGTTAGTTTCTCTGCAAGGTAATGGGAGCTTGATGTAGTATATATATTTAGTTTAACCCTTTAAAGATGCCAGCATCAAGTACCTGAGAAAGAGAGACTGCACTAGTTTTTGTTAATTCAAAACAATTAGAGCAAAATGTAAGAAACTGACTGTTTTAACTTTCAAATTGGCTGAATGAAAATCTGTGAAACTCACAAGTTCATCTTTCTCTCTCTTGCTTATAAAGTCAGAAAATATTTATTGCCTCAGTTCTATGAATGTTAAATGGTATAGCCTCTGAGCTTGTACAGAGTGCCTGCAGATTAGTCCAAATAGAGCTGGCTAAAGTATTGCAAATGCTCAGCACTCCTGCCATCAGGAAGAAATGCTAATTGTTCTCCCTCTTGCTCAATGGAAATCTGTAGCAGTAAAGATTTGATAAGTAACTAAGGCAAAGGAATGGAGTTTTAAATGCATTGCCCTGAGAAATTAAATTTTTGTCTATCTCAGGTCTCCTTAAGGCACAAGCAACTCAGTGTCTTTGAGAGAGAGAGCCTCATTGTCTTATAAGAGGTGTTGCCTCTCCTTCTCAACGGTCACAGCAACACAAGACAGCTAACCTCAAATGGGCAAGTCTGTCATTTAAATTTGAAAGTACAGAAAGGAGAACCTCCAGCAACAACTAATGTAGTACTGATTGGCAAATCTCATGCAGACCCTCTTGAAATAAACTCAGCCAAATTCAGCTTGAGTTAAAGAAACTGGAAAGAGTTACAATTTTGAGCCCCACCCAGGCAGAAAGCTCATTATTTTCCTCCTCCACCTTTCTTTGTAAAAACTTATCAGGGTCAGATAAGAGAGTACTGGCCAAATCCATTGTGTCTGTTTTAGCCTTTTGTTAAGGTAAGCATTCATTTAAATCCAAGAGGGAAGGAATTTTGGTTTGTCTGTTCAAACCTTCCCCTCCTTTCACATCTAGGGGGGGAGGGTGGAAATAGTGTGGAAATACAGTTGAGGTATTTTTTTTTTTTTTTGTGCTATTTTGAATTCTCATCTTCTGATTTTGGGTCTAAAAAGATATAATTTCAAAAGTTTTTCATTACCAAACTTTTTTTTATATTGCAGTCTCTCACAGAGACAGCCTCTTCCCAGCCAGAGAATACCTGGGTGGAAGATGTGCATACTACTGTGTTTTTGTAAGGTCGCCAGTCTCCAGGTGGGACCTGGAGGTCTCTCCCAAAATCATAGCCTTTTCCCCAGTACATTGAGGCTAAGCCTCTGGAGGAAATAAGTGTCCAAAGAAATGAACTGCATGCCTTGTGGTTTCCAAATTTGACCCAAATTTCTAGAAATCTCCAGCCTGGAGCTCGCATCCCAAAGCTCTACTTACAGCCAATCCTTCTCTGCTAGAGGAAATCCCCTGCCTGTAAACTGCCCTAATACTAAGAGTTCTCCTAGTTTAGAAGCTTTCTTTCTGTTATTTATTTTTGCTGCACCTTTTAAGTCTTAAAATATTTTTCTAGTGACTGGTACCAATCTCTCCTATACTAAGATCTCGTAGCTTTAATTTTAAGGGAAGCACTTTTAGGAAATTGCTCCTCAAAGTCTATTGGGCATTCCCAGTGCTTTGTAGTAAAAGGAAAATGCTTTGCAATCTATAGGCCCTTTGCTGGGCATTAGAGCTAAGAAAATTTTATCTCACAAATTTTGGTTCCTACAAGAAGTATAGGACATCTGTACACTTCCTTGGGGTAAAATTACCCTCTCCCTGTGCTTTTTCTCTCTTAAGCCTCAAGAACTAATACTCTTGTTTTGGCAGAATTCCTGAAGGTTTTTGGTCTCCATTAGAAATCTGGATTCCTCAAATGTACTTCAACTATTGATATCTTCATTTTCTCTCTGAATGCCATTTGCATCATCAATCTTCCCTTTTAGCTATTTGGTGAAGCTTGAGTTTTAATTTTAGTTTAATCCAGTCTGCCTGTGGAAAGAGGTATCCACATGTTCTTAAAAAGGCCCCAACTTGTGGGCTCAGTATCTTTGTTTGGTCTTAAGCAATATAATGACCACTGAATGGTTCTGCCTCCACCTATATCTTGTTAGAACTAGACTTTTTCTGAGTGAAAACCCTTTTCTATTTTCCATGTTCTCAAGGAAATGAGTAATAACCTGTTAGATTCTTAATATAGATTCCTCAGGGTTCATTTCTGATCATGATTTTCTTCTTGCCACTAAATGTCCTTTGTGTTATTTTTGCATCTATAACCAGTTGGCTGAGCCTATCAAGGCTCCCCAATTTAAGTCTTGTTGTATTATGCTCAAATTTTGGTCTACTTGGTATTTCTGACAAGCATGTTGCCTTCCAGCAACACATTCTTTGCACTCTGTGTATGCACAGAGGAAAATCGTTTTCTGGCACAAGCCTTAAACCTGGAGCATTGTGCCATCATCTTAGTTTTGCCTTTTACTCCATAAAAGGTTTCTTCTTCAAGGGATATGCTTTCGTGCTTCAAGTCTTTCTTTTGACTTGCCCTTGCAACAACTAAGCATTTTCTCTTGGTACCACAGATGCCTTGCCCCATCTTTTCTCTTTGTATGAATTGCTTAATTTGTTTGTCAAGGTGAATTAACCATGATTTGATTTCTAGGATTTGTTTTGTAACTGTTTTGTTAAGTTTGTTCATCTTTTCTTTCAATATAGATGTGCAGGGAATCTGGACCTGCAAGTCAAGTCTAATGCATGCTCAGTAGTTCTAAGAGTTGTTGATAGTCCTGTTAAGAATTGTTTTATGTATGTGTAACCATTATGTTGCTTTTCAGAATTCTTGTTTTGTTAAGTTTTTGTTGAAATCCATGCTCACATGTGAGACCCCCATACCGAGATCATTTTAGCTGAACTAGCCTAGAGAAAAACTGGATTTAGTGGGACCTGATCACCTCACTAATGTCCAGGTTTTTAATTTCTCTGCTCTAGCTCACCTGCCATTTTGGGTATGATCCCTCTCATATAAAGCTAGCTAGCATTGTTCTATTGAGGCCTCAGTTTTTGTTTTTGAAGTTTTTCTATTGTTTTGACAATTTATTATATTCCAAAGCTATAGCAAAGGTTCTCTTTTGTCTCTTCTTTGTGGAACTATTTTCATCATATGGGGGACGCCCCAAACTATGGTCATTTTCCTGGATTGTGCACAATGTTTTATTTTAAGTTTTATGTTGCAACAAAGAATATTTTGGGTTGTGTTTTCTGAATTGTGTATGTTACTTTCCTTCCTTGACAAGGAAAAAGCCTCCTAAAGTCCTGAATGCTTAGTGTAATAGGCAAACTGGCCCAATGCAGGCCCCTAACATGACATATGTAAGCTTGTGACGTAAAAGCTCACTGGTCACCATACTCTGGACAGGAGGACACTTCACTAATAGCTTTTTAAGACTCCTTTCTTCATGGTTGAATGTATGCGTTTTTGATCTGCTTTCACTGCTCCCTACAATGGTACAGAATCATCTCCATGTTGTCATGTGTGAATGTTTTTGGTTCCTTTTTGGTTCTTTCCTCAAAGCCCACTGTTGCTCTATGGACCATCGGTGATACAGGCAGAAAAGCACCATTGCCAATTACATGCTGGGTTACAGGAAGACTCCCTTTTTGCAACAATAAAGACAGATTTCGCTGGGTGCTAGGGGGGGTGGGAAGACTCTTCAGTTCACCCTCCACTAGGACTTTCACATACCCAATAGGTACATGGAAGAAGATCCTCTTCAAACCCCAGTATAAGAAGCTTATCAAGGGGGGGAGAAGAAGAAAAGAAGACTCAAGATTAAGATATGGATTCACTTGTAACCATGAACTCTAATGTACCTGTGTGTTTTCCTAATCAATTATTGTCATGATTGTGTGTGATTTATAGATCAATTCTTGTTATTTATCTGGTTTAAATGGCAGTAATGATTTTATGAACTCAACTTTTATTTCAATGGTTGTAACCCTGTGTTTTAATACTGTATGCCCTACAACGTTGCCAATGCCTGTTATCCCTGCATCGTAGTATTCAAAGGAAGGAACCTTTGGCCTATTGGAATATTTTTCCAAATTGATTTTTGAGTAGTTTAGATAGTGGCTCCAACCTTTTTAGATAGACGGTACACCCCGGTAGACAACTGAAGCTACGTGGACTCGCCGCCTGTCAACTACAGATATGGACATTGTGTTATTGCAAGACCTCGCCACCAGATGGTGACATAGGTCTTGAGGGGGGGAACTGTGAGGAAAAGCCCCCTACTTTTCATACATGTGAACATCATGATCACCAGCATGGTTGCCAGGGTGCCTGGAGATTTGACTCTCACACCTCTGCTCTAAGAAGTGGACTTTGCTTGCAGTTTCTGGCTTATGTGGATACCATAAGCCTCAGCTTTGCATTCTACGTCTCTGAAGACATGCTCCAGCTGCTCCTTGTGTGCCCAGTCTTGGCCACTGCCGTGGAAGAAGCAAGGCCACCATGTTTCCAGCCTGCCTTCATGAATCTAAGGCTAACAACAAGCAGAATCCATCTTGCTTTCCTGATTCCATCTCAAGCATCTGCTTCAGCTTTTGCATAAGGCAATCAAGCTTGTCCAAGCACACCCTGCCAGGCTAGAGACTCCATTCCTCCTTAGTGGGAAAGTCACACGTACACACCCTAGCCTGCAAGCAACCCATTAACTCATGAATGGATTAATAGCTCAACTGTTGATCCTAATTGCTCAGCAATACCAGAACAATTACTCTTGCCCAGCAGAAGATGAGAAAAGAGGAAGGACATCTCCTGTCTTCATCAAGTCTTTTGTCTACACCGGGTGGTACCTAGGCCATGTATTTTATTCCCTATTGTCACCCTCCTAGTTAATCCCATTTAAACTTAAGTACCCAGCCATTCCCATTCTCACTCCAGCCTAAGTACCCTGGGGCCAACCCAGGCAATATTGCAGCTTGGAAATTTCCAGGTCCACTGGACTAAGGTGAAGTTCATTGGCCAAAGCAGGCATCCAATTAGGTGTCAGTAAGGAATGTCCAGCCCTCTTGAACCTCCCATCTCTCCTCCCTTGGACCTCCCAGTCCCAAGGGTCTGAGGAAGCCTATTTAACCTCTGACCCAACTCCACTCATGTGTGCTTTCTATTCAGCAACCCCTATTACCCGCTGTCTAGATCCATCCCCAACTCTGGCCACAGTGTTGGGTCCATTTCCCCTGTCCTCTTAAGTCGCCATTGGAAACCTTCCTGGAAGACTACGATGGTAAATATTACCCTGTCTGTTTATCCATATATGTTCCCCTATTGATCTATCTATATTTCCTAGACCTGTGTGAATGTGTGAGTGTTTTGTATTTTTACCTTGTATGAAAGAAATATTATTCTAAATAAATTACAATTGATTTTTACTAAATTAGAGTCTCTTATTGAGCATTGACTCTCTGAACGGTTGAGCCTGGTATACAATTGATAACAAAGATTCCTTTTTAGGGCTAGCTGTCTCTCAGTCTAATTCCCCAACTTTATTTTGAGAGCAGTTTCCCTAACAAGTAAGTAAAATTTTATTTGTATCCCTCCCTCCCCCGCTGAAGCAGGCTCAGGGCGGCTAACAACATCCATAGGCAAACAATACAATAGATAAAAAACATAAAATTACATTATTTAAAAACCCATCAATACTTAATTAAAACATTACTAAATCTAACATTAACACTGTTGTTTGACGCTATCCCTGTCAGTTGGCATAATAATAACAGGGTCCCTGAACCAGATCGTTTTGGCGTATTCCTTGTTACAACTATAATTCAGCAATTCATGAACTAAAGTAAGTAAAATATAAAGCACCTAGGCTGCAACCTTAAGGACACTTTTCCTTAGAATAACCCACATTGGGCAACATGTGACTTATTTTTTTTAGTAGACCTGCTATCGATTTTTTTCACCACACAGTTTTTTTAAGAAAAACCACCAATGATCTCGTTCACAGCTGCTATGTATAAACATCCATGACTCTGCCATATTGGAGGGGGGGCACTGTGTTACATCCAAATGTATTCCTTTTTCAGTTACCGAGTCAAATGTTTATACCTCGTGTGAGCAAAGTAATTTCTTAAAAGGAAGCTAAGCATGTAATATTTAAGTGACTGATTTGATGGCTCTAGGGCTGCCAAGTCCAATTCAAGAAATATCTGGGGACTTTGGGGGCGGAGCCAGGAGACATTGGGGTGGCGCCAAGATCAAGGCTGTGACAAGCATAATTGAACTCCAAAGGGAGTTCTGGCCATCACATTTAAAGGGACGGCACACCTTTTCAATGCCTTCCTTCCATAGGAAATAATGAAGGATAGGGGCACCTTTTGGGGCTCATAGAATTGGACCACCTGGTACAATCGTTTTGAAACTTGGGGGGGGCATTTTGGGGAGAGGCATTAGATGCTGTACTGAAAATGTGGTGCCTCTACCCCCAGAAAACAGCCCCCCCAGAGCCCCAGATAACCGCGGATCAATTCTCCATGATTTTCTATGGGAATAAATCTCCATAGGGAATAACAGAGTTCCCAGCAGACATTCCCCTCCCCTCCCCCCGCTTTCTGACGACCCTGAAGCGGGGGGAGGGTCTCCAAACCGGGGGATCCCCTGCCCCCACCTGGGGATTGGCAACCCTAGATGGCTCTTAGATTCCTATTATAACAATAAAACATTATTAAAACTTTAAAATATTAAAACAGTTTAAATACAGTTCAGATGGCGTTCTGTCTGTTTTGAATTAATTTGCAATGATATTGTGGGATAGATAGTACACCCCCCCCCCATAGATGTTAAAAGTACCTCCATTTAGTTATTAAAAGCCTGCCTGAACAGACATGTCTTACAGGCCCTGCAGAACTGTGATAAATCCTGTAGGGCCCTAGTCTCCTCAGGGAGGGCGTTCCAGATGGCAGGCGCAGCCATGGAAAAGGCTCTTGTCCTTGTAGTGGTCAAACGGGCATCCTTTAGCCCGGGGATCTTTAACAGATTTAATGAGCTTGATCGTAGTGCTCTCTGGGGCTCATGTGGGGAAAGGCAGTCCCAAAGGTAGACAGGTTTCAAGCCATATAGGGTTTTAAAGGTCATAACCAGCACTTTGAACTGGGCTCAGAACACTACAGGCAGCGTCTCCAGTGCAGGTTGGATGTGCACCCATAAAGGCAGCTACAATACCAATCTGGCCGCAGCATTCTGCACCAGTTGCAGCTTCTGGGTCCAAGGGCAGCCCCATGTAGAGGGTGTTACAGTAGTCTATTCTCGAGGTGACCGTTGCATGAATTACTGTAGCCAAGTCACTGCGTTCCAGGTATGGAGCCAACTGTCTTATCTGCCTTAGATGATAGAATGTAGATCTGGCAGTGGCTGCCACCTGGGCCTCCATAGTTAATGAAGGCTCCAGGAAAAACCCTAAACTCTTGACCCTCAAAGCTGGCTCTAAAGGTGCCCCATCAAAGGTTCAACAGCATAAAATGACTCAAAGTTTTGTGATCAGTTTACTAACTTTTCAAATTCTGAAATGGGGGGGGGGGTGTCAGTTAGATAAATTATGCTGGGTTGGATCCAAGGGTTCTGTGCACAGTGCCAGTTTGTGAAAGGGATTTTTTTAATCAAGTTCCCTTTCTTCCAATAAATTGTCTCTTTTCCCATACAAGCAGAAGGTCATGAGACTCTCCAAAAGAACATACTATGTTATAAGGTAGAGAGGCAGATTTGGAAGACCAGTGTTCACATCCCCTCTCTGCCATGGAGCTTTCTGGGTGATCTTGGCCCAGTCACTTGCTTTCATCCTATTTATCATGATGATAAAGTGAAGGAGGAGAGTCCAACACATGCACCCCTGAGCTCCTTGAATGAAGAATGTTATAAAACATACTAAGTATATAAAGATGGTGAATTTTCCCTCTGTTGTGCATGAGCTTTTGCTGAATTTGTAGAGCTTGCTTCATTTGTGCAAGAGTGAGGAGGAGACATTCTGGCTGATTTCCCCTTGGCACAACCTTCATATTTCAGTAGGGAAAGTCTGTGCTTATACCAGTCTTTGCCAGACTGGGTAGTAAAAATTTACTGAATGAGACTTTTTTCTTTATCATTGTTTATTCTGGTTTTAGTTCTCTAGGGCTTCAGGCTGAGAAGTATCTGTTAACTAAGACCCATTTTCTGGAGATAGAAAAATGGACTTCTGATAGGCAAAGAATATGGCTGCACCACTGAGTCATATGATTCTAGATACATGGAACTACATCTGTAGTCTTAGGCAGAAAGGCAAGGCGCTTTTTTTGAATAGGAACACAGTTCCAGCTGGCTTGGCACTAGGGAGTGTGGCCTAATATGCAAATGAGTTCCTGTTGGGCTTTTTCTACAAAAGAAGCCCTGCAGAAAGGTATTTCCCAACATCTTCTATCTTACAGTGCAATCCTAACTTTTAAATACATTGAATTTCAGGATTGCACTGTTTGATCCTTTAACTGAAGATTCCAGAAGCTGGACCTGGGAACTTCTGGTGACAAAGCATGAATGGGCCACAGTTCCTTCATATTGTTCATATATTTTGCAGGAAAATTTAATTTAATTATTTTTTATTTATACCCCGCCCTATCCCACAAGCGCTCTCAAGGCGGCTTACAACAAAAAACACGACATATTAAAATTAAAAACAACATATCAGAATTATAAACAGCATGAGAAAAATCAGAGTCAGCACAGTAAATAATAGTTCAAACACTGGCAGCAGAACCATACAACAGTGTTTAGGCTGGTAATTGTCAACACAGCATAAGCACCATGATGATAAGGTGCTGGGGGAAGTGATGACTTTCAAAGGATGCCTGCTGGGATCAGTTAAAAGCCTGGCAGAAGAGCTGCCTCTTGCAGGCCCTGTGAAACCTGAAAAAGTCCTGCAGGGCCTGGATCTCCAGTGGGAGCTCATTCCACCAGGTAGGTGCCTAGACCGAAAAGGCCCTGGCCCTTATTGAAGCCAGTTGGGTGTTCTTAGGACCAGGGATCACAAGAAGATGTTGTGTGGCAGACCTTAGAGCCTGGGGGGCTCATATGGGGAGAGGCAGTTCTAGAGATATGCAGGCCCTTGGCAGTAAAAGGCCTTAATTTATACAATTAATTTATACAAAATTAGAATACTTGTACTTGTTTGTTGCACTTTAAATGTGTTACAGCTGTGTTTTATACTATTCTAGCACTACCAGTTGTACTTCAGCAGAAGAGTATTAAGTACATCCTTTATAGGGAGGCCTCAGATTCAGTCCCATCAACATAAAGCTTGGGAGTAGGTATGTGCATTTGTAAAAACATGATAGATGGGAAAACTACAGATAATTGTGAGTTGGTGTTTCTGTAAAGCCACTTCAGTGACAGATGTCCATAGTTTGGAGATGAGGTAGACTTTGTGAATATCCTGAAGTCACACAAGATTTCAGCCTGAGTTCCATTATGACACCAAGTGAATGGTGAGAAATATCTACATAAAGGCCTAATGCCTGCCCCGATGATGTAGGTCGCATTGGTGTTGGCAGTACAACCCACTTGCTTGATCAAAGGAGATTAGCTAATCATTCTATGGCGGGGTGGCCAACGGTAGCTCTCCAGATGTTTTTTGCCTGCAACTCCCATCAGCCCCAGCCAGCATGGCAGATGACTGGGGCTGATGGGAGTTGTAGGCAAAAAAACATCTGGAGAGCTACCGTTGGCCACCCCTGTTCTATGGGATCCAGGAGAAAAATTACAGCAGCATTTAATGGCTCTTATCTTGCATGATTTCCTCCTAGGGTTGCCAATTCGTATTGGAAAATTCCTGGAGATTTGGGGGTGAAGCCTAATGTTTGGAGAGTGGAAGGTATAATATCATAGAGTTCACCCTCCAAAGCAGCGCTTTTATTCAGGAGGAAAACTGACCTCTGTCATTTGGAGATCAGTTGTGATTCCAGGATATCTACAGGTTTCCACCTGATGGTAGGCAACCCTGTTTTCACCTGTCCTGGCATGTTCCTTCTCTCAGGTCGAGGAAGGGATGTTTACGGTACAGTACCTTGCAGTGTTGCTTTGGGGCCATCAGGTTTGATTTTCCATACCATTCTGACTAGGTATCAGATCTAGTAGGTTTACTATTCTTTCTATAGGTTCTTGTTACTAGGTAAAGCTGTGTCTTATTTGTTCCAATTTTGATGTTTGCATTTTTATGGCTGGTTTTTTGGGGGGGGGGGGCGGCACTGTACAGCAATGGAATGTAAATTCACCTTTAAACAGAATATGAACACTTACTTTTTATATACTTAATACTGAGAAGTCATAACTTATTCTTTCTGAATAAAAACATAATTAGGTAAAGCAAGAATTTGTAAATTGCCTCAATTTTTTCAGGATTAATCCAGAAAAATAAGACAATTTTTAAAATATATTTTTATTTATTCATTTCCTTTATTTATACCCTGCACATTCCCTAAATGGCACCCAAAACAGCATACATCCTCCTCCTCCTTCTGTCCTCAATTTTATCCTTGCAACAATTCTATGAGGTATGTTAGGTTTAGAGAGGATTGGCCCAAGGTCACTCAGTGGCTTCCATGGCAGAGTGAGGATTTGAACCTGGGACTTCCAGATCCTACCCTGATACCCTAACCACTATACCATGCTGGGTCTCCAGATGATAAGCCAGATGGCTGCTGGATCTGGAGGACTGGAGAGGAAGAAAGAGGCAGTGAGGAAGTATCTAGGTTGTCAGACCAAGATTTTGGGGAACCAGGTTCAAATACCCACTCTACCAATGAAACTTATTGGAAGATCTTGGGCTAGTCACAATCATTCAGCCCAATGTCTATCACAGGGTTGTTGTGAGGAACTGATACATAGAGAGGAGAAGAACCATATACACCATGCTGAGATCCTTCGAGGAAGGCTGGGATTCAATTATTTATTTAAATCAATTAAATATATAAATAAACATTTTTTTAAAAAAGTCAGGTACTAATAAGAAATATTCCAATAAACATGGCAGATGGAATAATTTTTAAAGAAATAAAGAAACACAGTTCCATAAGAGTTATCATAGAAACTAAACTAAACAATCTTAAATAGTGTTTAAAATCTCAATCCTGTGAGAATTACTACTGCATTACTATGCTAGTTAAGCCATTCAAAAATAAATTGTAGGCATCTATTTGATCCATTTAGCAAATAGCACATAACGTCTACAAGTTAAACTAATGACATGGAAGGTAAAGAAGTACACTTACACTATGCAAGAATGCCAGATGCATTTTGACATTTTGTCTATATATGTGTTAAGCCATGCCCTATTGTTTATACAGGCAATTGCTCTTTCTAGTGTAACTAAGGGAAATAATAGTTTATGTACAATATTAGATCAACCTTAGATTTCACCCTCTTCATTGCCTTTCATCTTACAGGATGTCCATAAAATTTAGCTTTACTCCTAGCAAACTGAAGAAAAATCTTCCAGTGACTTTGGAATAACAAAGTCCTTAATAAAGGAGCAATCTATCTCATGAATGCATAAAGAAGTTCCATTCCAGAAATGAGTCTGTTTAAATCAATAACTTCTTCCTCATGAGTGGGCACTATTTTTGCTGTTCCTATATCCCATGCATAGTATTGACTGGTTTTCCATTTAAACAGTAATATGCTAGTGTCAACAATTAAATTGTAAGAAATATTTTGATCATAGATTTGGCCAACAGCAATCCATATGCTTATGGTGGCACTTAAATATTGTGGTTCACATGTGATATTTCTGTATACAAACAATAGTTCTGCTTTGTCTATTTTTATATTTAAGTCTTTGTTCATTATTTGGCTCTTTATGCCATTGGATTTATAAATTTATATGTACACTGGCATCATCTTTATATAGCACATGGTATCTTTTTACCTAATTCACAACATGGCCCCAGAATGCTGAACAAAAAGATCTGCAGAATGGGGCCACGCAGGACTGGCCCTGGACTGTCTGGAACCCTAGGCAAGGCTAACTTCTGGCACTCCCCGCACTGCTAACATCATCGAGCCACATTGGGTGGCCTGATTTGGCACAGCTGGAAGGCTAGTGCCCTAGGCAATTGCCCAGTTTGCCTACTGTCAGAGCTGACTCTGGGGCCATGTAAAAAAAAGGGGGGGGCGTGTAGAAAAGTCCACAATAAGAAAAAAAATGGTGAGAAAGTTCCACAATCTCCACCAGTAATCATTTTGGGGATTGCTAAGCAACTCCAGTAAACAATATGACAGTGTAAGAGCAGCAAAAAGTTATGGAGGGAGAAAGATGTGACATGAATAGGAGGGAGAAAACAAGGTCCAGCAGGGGGAGGAAACGTGGCCATGACCTCTACTGCCACTGGAAAGGGGGAAACTGGGGGGAAGATGTGAGTGGGAAGTGGCAACAGGAGGGGAAGGGGGAACAGCTGTGGCAGTAGGAGAAAGCAGAGAAGAGGAAACAGCAATAGGAGTTCAGGGAGAAGAAAGGTGTAGCAGGCAGGAGGGTGAGATATGAGAAGGTGAAGGAAAGAAAGACAGTGGTGGCAGTTTTATGTTTTGCATTCTGGCACTTATAGTTGCATTCTGACACTTGTAATCCCCCCACCCCCCATTCTTTCCTATAAATATTCAAGTGGCTTTCTAATATTGCTGCATTGGCATCTAGAAAAACTGTGACTGTTTTGTTGTAGCGTGATGGGCAAATATATGGTCTAGCCTAGTGGTGGCTAAACTTGTTTAACATAGGAGCCACATAGAATAAACATTGGATGTTTGAAAGCCACAAGACATAAACAAATATTACATATACATCTTTATTAAAACTCATAATACTTTCTTTGCACAGAAAGATAAAATATGTATGTATTGCACTTTACAACTGACCATGCTAGAAGGAAAATTTAAAAAAAAAAAAGCTGGAAATAACAGTCTTCATAAACCAGCATAGGGAAAGATTAGGGATTTTTGTTTTTTTGCACCAGTTGGTGAAGGAAACACACATGTGCCATATAAATCACTGACCATAGTTTGCATTATTATGCATCTCTCTTTGCCTTGACACCAAGGTTAGTAAATACAGCTCTAACAAGAACTATGAAACTAAGGAGGGACCCTGTGCCACCCTTTTTAATTCCATCCCTCCTTCAAGTGACTCCCTCAACCCTTGCACTTTCTTTCCCTGCTCTAGGTCTTCAAGTGACCTCTCTGGTGGACAAGAAGAGCTTACAACTTAAAAGCCTACCAGTTTTCCTCTCCTTTCCCATTTCACACGTCGGAAACAGACACCTACCTATGGGTCAGCTCTCAGAGGCTGACTGATGTCCCAATACTAAGCACACTTACTTGAGAGTAAGCCTGCATTAAGTTCCTTCTCAACGTCCAGGAGCTGCACAATATGTGTGAAAGAGCTGCATGTGGCTGCCAAGCCAAAGTATGGCCACCCCTGATTTAGCCTCCCTCCCTTCTTTTTTAAAGAGGCATTCATGGCATTACGGTTATTGATCTATTTGCCCCAGCCTGTTATTTTCAAATGCAGCATAAGAATGTAACATATGGCGTTCACAGTACGCAACCATTTCGTTATAACAATATATCGCAATAGCGTAAGTCCGCCCTAACAGCGGGGGCGACTGGGGACACCCAGACGCCTCCGCACTTAGCTGGGGCCAGCCGCCAATCACAGCCAGTGGCGGGAAATATAGCTGGACGTCATAGGACCGGCCAGCTGGGTAAATAGTTCCGGCACTGTATATAGGCGGCCCCGGACCGCGTGTTCTCCAGTTCTCCATCTTGTTTTGTACCTTGCAATAAACCATGTTGCCCTACGCTCGTCTCCAAGAGTGGTACATAACAGTGGCGACGAAGGTGGGATTCTAGCCCGACAAACAACAGGGCTACGGAGGAGACTCACGGGCAACCGAGCACTACCCTGCTACATCGCTACATCGCTACTTCGCAACGACCGCCGCCATGGCCAGCCCCAGCGGAAACACCGGTCACATTGAAGCCTTCGACCACACGAAGCCCGAGGGATGGGAGTCCTATGCGGAGAGGGTCGATTGCTACCTGAGGGCGAATCGCGTAACCGAGGACAGCATGAAGCGGGACGTGCTCCTGAGTGTCTGCGGGGCTGCCACCTTTGAGATCGCAAAGGGTCTCGCTGCCCCTGACCGCCTCACGGAGAAGACTTACGGGGAGGTCGTCCTACTCCTCACGGGCCATTTCCTGCCACAGCCATCGCGGGTGGCCCGTCGGTTCCTCTTTCACAAGAGGGACCAGGCCCAGGGAGAATCGGCCGCCGACTACCTGGCCGCCCTACGCCAAATCGCCGGGAGCTGCAACTTCCCGAACCTGGAAGAGACCCTGGCAGATCGCTTTGCCTGGGGCCTCCGCGACGAGAGGCTGCAGCAAAAGCTCTTCGCAAAGGAAGAGCTCACCCTTCAGGGTGCCTTCAGCGAGGCCGTGGCCTTCGAGCGCACCACACGGACATTCCCGAGGACCAAGTCAGAAGCCGTCCACAATGAGGAGCTGGACCTCCATCACCAGGACGAGGGAGAAGCATTCCAGATGCACCGCTCCTCAGGCCCCGTCTCCCGAGTTCCACAGCGCACCCGAACGAACGAAAGATCGAACCAACGAACCAACGATAGAGCGAAATGCGCCAGCTGCGGTGACCCCCACGACCGTCGGGACTGCCAGTACAGGACCTGGGACTGCAGGAGCTGCGGGAAGACCGTCCACATAGCACGGGTTTGCCGAGCCAAGCCCAACCGGCCACGACCAACCGCGCACCACGAGGCTGCAGAGTTCCACTCCACGGCCTCCACCACGCTCCAGGTACTGAACTTGCCCAGTTCCACCCCCAATAAGATTAAGATGGCGGTCCAGATAGAAGGCGCCCCATGCCTCATGGAGGTGGACTCAGGCTCCTCCATATCCATAATTTCGGAGGAGACCCTGAGGAAGCTGTGCCACAGCCAGAGGGTACCGCTGCGGCCCGCCAACCTCATCCTATGGGACTTCCAGCAAAACCCCGTACAGATCGCGGGGTGGGCCAGGGTGCAAGTGGAGCGGGGATCGTTCAGGGGCCTGCTGGACATCCTAGTGGTGAAGCGACCGCTCACCACCCTGTTGGGCCTCATGTGGTTCGGGCCCCTGGGAATCCGCATTGAGGGGGTAGAGCAAACGGCCTCAGTGGGGAGATTCGGGGAGGTGTGCGGGGAGTTCCCCGAAGTTTTTGACGGGTCGCTGGGTAACTACAAGGGTCCGGCCATCTCCCTACCACTCGACCCAACGGTCAGACCAATCTGGCTGAAGGCCAGGAGAGTCCCCTTCGCTTTGAAGCCCAAAATCGAGGCAGAGTTGGACCGCCTGGTAGCACAAGGGGTCCTCGAGCCGGTCGACTACACCATGTGGGAGACCCCCATAGTAACCCCGGTCAAACCTAATGGGGACGTAAGGATATGTGCCGACTATAAGTGCACTATCAATAAGGCGCTCCAAGACAACCCCTACCCAGTGCCCGTAGTCAGCCATGTCTTGGCCGCCCTGGCGGGGTCAAAGATATTTGGGAAGCTGGACCTGGCACAAGCCTACCAGCAGCTTCCAGTAGACGCGAAAACAGCTGAGGCCCAAACAATAGTTACCCACAGGGGGGCGTTCAGGGTGCGCAGGCTACAATTTGGGGTGAGCGTGGCCCCGGGGATCTTCCAGAGTATAATGGACGCTCTCCTTAAAGGGATCCCCGGAGTCCAGCCCTTTTTCGACGATGTTTTAATCGCCGCCCCGGACCCTGAGGAGTTCAGCAACTGCCTCAGGGAGGTGCTTCGTCGTTTTCAAGTGGCTGGGTTAAGAGTGAAAAGGGAGAAGTGTCTGCTGGGGGTGCCATGGGTGGAGTTCCTGGGATTCGCAGTGGACGCGGAGGGAATCCACCCGACTGAGGAGAAAACCCGGGCCATCGTGCAAGCCCCGGCCCCCACGTGCAAAGCGGAGCTCCAGAGTTTTTTAGGGGTGCTCAATTTTTATCATTCGTTCATCCCCCATAAAGCGGCCATCGCGGAACCCCTACACCGGCTACTGGACAAAAAAGCTCCGTGGGTGTGGGGGAAGAAGCAAGCCGCCGCCTTCCAGGCAGTGAAGGACGTTCTGGTCTCGAATGCGGTGCTGCACCACTTCGATGAGCGCCTTCCGGTCATCCTTGCATGCGATGCATCACCGTATGGGGTGGGCGCAGTCCTGGGGCACCAACTACCAGACGGCCGGGAGGTACCGGTCGCTTACTATTCCCGGACTCTTACATCGGCGGAGCGTAACTACGCTCAAATAGATAAGGAAGCCCTGGCAATCGTAGCGGGGGTCCATAAATTCAATGATTACTTGTACGGGCGCCGGTTCACAATAGCGACCGACCATAAGCCGCTATTGGGTCTGCTGGCCCCAGACCGACAGACTCCCCAAATCCTGTCCCAAAGGGTGTTGAGGTGGAACCAATTCCTTAATTCATATACGTACACCTTAATACACAGGGCGGGCAAGGCGATGGGCCATGCGGACGCACTCAGCCGCCTACCGCTTCCAGACACGGGCCCCGATCCGGCACCAGCACACCACGTCATGTCGATAGAATCACTCCCAGACCAGCCTCTCCATGCTGCGGAAGTAGCTAAGGCCACGGGAAAAAACAAAACGCTAGCGAGGGTGCTCGACTGGGTGGTGAGGGGATGGCCAGAAGGGAACATGGGGGAAGAGTTCAAGCCCTATAAAATGAGACGGGAAGAACTCGCAGCCCACAAGGGATGCCTGCTATGGGGGAACAGGGTGGTGGTCCCCCCCCTCTACAAAAACGAGTCCTGCAGTCACTACACGAAACACACCCGGGCATAGTGAGGATGAAGGCCCTAGCCAGGATCTATGTGTGGTGGCCGGGAATGGACGGGGAAATAGAAGACTGGGTCCGGAGATGCAGCGCCTGCCAGGAATCGAGGCCGGATCCACCCAGCGCCCCGGCAACCAGATGGGAACCTACAAGGAAACCGTGGTCCCGCCTCCACATAGACTTTGCGGGGCCATTTCAGGGGCAGATCTTCCTAATCATTGCGGATTCCTACACAAAATGGCTAGAGGTCATTCCGGTAGGATCCACATCTGCAGCAGCCGCGATCCGAGCCCTACGCAGGGTGCTGTGCACCCACGGCATCCCTGACACTCTGGTCTCGGATAACGGGGCAGCCTTCACCTCAGGGGAGTTTCAGGCATTCCTCCAAAGGTATCTAATAAAGCACATTAGGTCAGCTCCCTTCCATCCGGCCACCAACGGCCAGGCGGAGCGGATGGTCCGTACAACCAAAGAGGCCCTGGGCAGGATTGTGCAGGGCGATTGGGACCACCGGCTATCAGCGTTCCTCTTTGACAACAGGGTCATTCCTAACCCAGCCACCGGGGTCAGCCCAGCAGAGCTCCTCATGGGGCGCAAGCTTACCACGAGGTTAGACCGGCTGCACCCCGACCGCACCTCGGACGTGCGAGGGTCCCCAGAGGTATGAGATGCGGCTAGGGGGTTCTTCGCGGGGGAGCCCGTATTTGCCCGCAACTACGCTTCGGGGCCACAGTGGCTAGCAGGGCGGGTACTGCGGGTTGTGGGGTCCCGACACTACGAGGTGTCAACTGAAGGGGGCCAGACCCTGCGCCGGCACATCGATCAGCTGCGCCGCCGGACCCTACCAGAGGTACCCACAGAAATAGGGGAGCCGCTGGAGTCCGGGGAGCAGCCAACAGTTACCGAGCCAACACCAATCCTGCCTCCCCCAGCAGAGGTGAACCAACCCCCGGAACCGGCACCGCCGCCCACGGAAACTCAGGCCGACGATGACACCCCAGAAGTAGAGACCACCCCGGCGCCACAGGCAACCCCAAGGCGCTCAACGAGGGAGCGCAGACCTCCCGCCTACCTACAGGATTATGTGCACGAACTAAGGGGGGAGGAGTGTAACATATGGCGTTCGCAGTACGCAACCATTTCGTTATAACAATATTTCGCAATAGCGTAAGTCCGCCCTAACAGCGGGGGCGACTGGGGACACCCAGACGCCTCCGCACTTAGCTGGGGCCAGCCGCCAATCACAGCCAGTGGCAGGAAATATAGCTGGACGTCATAGGACCGGCCAGCTGGGTAAATAGTTCCGGCACTGTATATAGGCGGCCCCGGACCGCGTGTTCTCCAGTTCTCCATCTTGTTTTGTACCTTGCAATAAACCATGTTGCCCTACGCTCGTCTCCAAGAGTGGTACATAACAAAGAATTTAAGAAGAGTCCTGATGGATCAGACCAGTGGTCCTTCTAGTCCAGTATTCTGTCTCACACAGCAGCCAACCAGTTCCTCTGCAGGGTCAACAACAGGGCATAGAAGTCAAGACATTCCTCTGATGTTGCCTCCTTGTTCTAGGATTCTAAGGCTTTTGCCTCTAAAGGTGGAGGTTTCCCTCAGTCACCACAGCTAGTAGCCATGGATAGATCTGTTATCCATGAATCTATCTAAACTCCTTTTAAAGTTGCTTATTCCCGTGCCCTTCACTACATCCTCTGGTGGCAAATTCCACATATTAATCTCTCTGTGCATAAATAAGTATTTTATTCTGTTTATCCTGAATCTACTGCCTACAATCTACTACTTACACAAGCAAACACTGGTAGTGCATTTAAGGTGATCAGTCAATGATGAGTAGCAATGAAGGGCTATAGAAGAAGAGGGAAGAAGGAAGAAGAAGGAGTTGGTTTTATACTCCATCCTTCAATACCTAGAGGAGTCTTGGGAATCAAACCTGGTTCTCCAGATTAGAGTTTGCCACTCTTAACCACTACAAGAAGCTGGTGGCTTTTGCCACCTGCTGCTGAGGAGATACCACAAGATTATCTGGTCATTCATTTTTATGGATCTATTTCCCATTTGTGGATTATAATTGGATTACAATATACCCTTTCCTGATATAGATTATAAGAGCTGTATGCCTGCTGCATTATGAACAATTTTTGGTATATGAGTGAAGCTTTTTGTTCTGAATATTTAATATTGTAGTTTTTTTTATACTGCTCCCATTCGTCTTCCACAAAGAAGCGTTTTTGTTGTTGTTGTTATGAACTTGGGATCTGCCTAAACTTTTTGACTCTCCCTCCTGATCTGGATTACAATAACTGGGTGACCGCTGCACTATGAATGGTTTTATTTGCTGCATGGAATGAGGCTCTTCGTTTTGAGTACACACCTACACAACGGTTTATGCTGCTTCCATCTGCCTTTTTATAAGAAAACCTCTGCTACTGACTCTGAAACTATTTGAAACTTTGGACTTTAAGGGTGAGAGTTATTACTGCCTTGGCTCTCATTAATGTTACTTAAAGTATTTGTAAAAAGAGTTAAGTTCCTTTTACTATATTTCTTGCTTGAGGGAAGGACCTTTGAAATATTTACAGTATTGCTCTACAGTATTGTTTTTTAATTCTATTCTTATTCTGGTGTGGATTGTTTGGGTTAAGGAATATCTTGGTACAAACTTGCATTCTGATTATCTGACTAAGGTTGAGATTGTTGACAGTAAAAGAACAGTGTGTTCCAAAATAATGTATAGTGTAAATAAATATTTCCTCTAAGGAAAGCGGGCTATAAAATTTCCTTTTTAAATCTTCCCTCTAGGTATTGTGGATTACTTGGTGGCTATCAAAATGAGTAAAAAAGGATCCCCACTATTTTCTCCAAATTAGCATGTAGGCCCCTCCAAGTTTGGAACCCCAAATTTACAGGAGGAAATCAAAGAACTACAAAACACATTAATGACAGCTATGTCACTACTAAGATAAAGTAGTAACTTTAAGGGAGCAAATGAAGGAAGTTAAAGGTGATATAGAGGAATGTAAGAAACAAACGACTGAAACTAACAAATTGATGATGGCATTAGACTCCAAGGTGACATTGACTGATACCAAAATGGAAACTAGAGAAAAAATCATAATTTAGCAGAATCTAGGATGTTACAATTGGAAATGGATAGAGCAGCCTACATGCTAAGATTTCAAAACATCCCAGAGGACAAATCAGAAGACCTTACTAAGGTAATGACTGAGGCACTTACAGAAATCTTGCAGGGAGAAGATGTGGATTTGGAACAGGAAATTGACTTCGTTTGCTGTGTTACTTCTGCATTTGCTCACAAAAATGCCCTACCAAGGGAAGTACATATCAGGTTTGCTAAGAGGAAAGTAAGAGATCTTGTACTCAAACATAGTAAAAACCACGCAATAAAGAGAAGAGGAGAAAATGTGAAAGTCCTGAAAGAGATTCCTTGGCCACTGAGGCAAAAAATAAAGGAATATCAAGACCTAATGTCATTTTTTAAAGAGTAGACGAAATTGCTTATACTTGGTTAACTCCAGAAGGCCTTATCTTTACCTTTGAAGGGAAAAGACATAAACCGTTTTCACACACAGTTTACCTCACAGTCACAATCCTGTTCCCTCCGCAGCATCTGTTGGATTTCCCACCATCTGTGCCGGAGTTACAGGAAGTTCCATGGCTTTTGCGTAGCAAACGTAAACTGGGTTTTAGCGGTATATGTTTGCTACGCAAGCGCTGTGGCACTTCCTGTAACTTTGGTGCAGATGGTGGGAAATCTGACCAAACGCTGTGGAGGGAACAGGATTGTGACTGTGAGGTGAGCTGTGTGCAAAAACGGTAATAGAATTACTTCAATCTTTAAAGTGGAACATTTCCTTGAGAAACATGCTGGAAAAGAGAAGAAGAGGGAAAGGAAGGAAGGAGAGCATGTACAGTAGGGGTCGACCAGTCAATCTGAGTCATCAGATGATGAAAAAGACCAAGCACAGGCATGAAAAGGATGCAAGACAAGATCTCAAGTCTCCAAAGATAAAAAAGGTAATGATAAAAAACCCCAACATAATGGCCAAGGATCAAATCAATATTTTTTTCTCTCAACGTAAAAAGACTTAATTCACCTATAAAAAGAAGAAAAACCTTTGCATACCTACCTAAAGGGAATCTAATTCTCTGACCTCAGTCTTACTGGATTGTATATCCTCTCTGACATACAGAGCCACCCCACCTCCAACCCTTCCCTCCCTATCCTTCCGATATAACTTATATCCAGGAATCACCGTGTCCCACTGATTCTCCTCGTTCCACCAAGTTTCCGAAATTCCCACAATGTCTATGTTTTCTCCCCACACTAAGCATTCCAATTCACCAATTTTACTTCGAACACTTCTGGCATTTGCATACAAACATCTATAATTTCCCAGGCAAGCTAGGCCCGCCACCTTCCTCCTGCCACCTCAAGACTCTGGCAGACAGTCCATACTGCTTGTCACCATCACAGTGGACAACTCTGATCCATTACCTGGTAGAAAAATAGCAGCCAACCCTTCATCTCTTTGAGACGAGTCCTCCCGAACCAGAGACATTTCATCTCCTGTCGGCTTTCCCCCAAGATTTAGTTTAAAAACTGCTCTGCCACCTTTTTGATTTTAAGCACCAGCAGCCTGGTTCCATCCGGGGACAAGTGGAGACCGTCTCTTTTGTACAGCTCCTGCTTGTTCCAGAAAGCATCCCAGTGCCTAACAAACTTAAACCCTTCCTCCTTACACCATCGACTCATCCACACATTGAGACTTCTAATTTGTGCCTGTCTCTCTAGCCCTGCACGTGGAACAGGTAGGACTTCCGAGAAGGCTACCTTGGAGGTCCTGGCCTGAAGTCTCTCGCCTAGCAGCCTAATTTTTCCTCCAGGACCTCACGACTGCATTTCTCCACATCGTTGGTGCCAACATGCACCACGACCACAGGCTCCTCCCCAGCACTGTCTATCAGCCTATCTACTACACACGTAATGTCTGCTACCTTCGCACCAGGCAGGCAAGTCACCATATGGTCAGTACGTGGTTTCGCCACCCAGCTGTCTACTTGCCTAAGGATCGAATCACCAACTACCAAAAAAACCCCTCTCCCCCTGCCCAGGGATGGTTCCTTGGTGTGAAAGGATTCCCACTCACCAACCGAAGAAGAGGTCATTTCTGAGGGCGCATTCCCCTTGTCCTCAGCACAGTGCCCTGTTCCCTCTCTGAGTTGTGCTCAGCCTTTGGCAAGGCACAGCTTAAAATGCAAAGAGGGTGGAGCAGAGGCACTCCTAAGCAATCAGCAGCAATCACTCTCAATCACTTTCACATTTAGCCCACTCAAACAAAAAACAGTAGTTCCCCAGCTATCACAACTCAGAATTTTAGGCAGTCCCACAAACCTCAGAATGAAGTCTTTCAAAACTCAGAAATTCTCAGCAACTTCTACAGCTGTCTCAGCTATGAGAGCTGCTCTGCTCTGCCACCATCTTTTTCTGGGGCTCATAGAATTGGACCAATTGGTCCAATCTTTTTGAAACTTGTGGGGTATTTTGGGTAGAGGTACTGGATGTTATGCTGCAATTTTGGTGCCTCTACCTCAAAATACAGCCCCTCCAGAGTCCCAGATACCCACTGATCAATTCTCCATTATTCCCTATGGAAATGTCTCCATAGGGAATAATAGAGTTTCCAGCAGACATTTTCCTCCCCTCCCCCCGCTTTCTGATGACCCTGAAGTGGGAGAGGGCCTCCAATCCGGGGGATCTCCTGCTCCCAGCTGGGGTTTGGCAACCCTAGTCTGCCCCTCCCTTTCCTACGCCAGTGCCACATTGTGTTTCCCCCCTCCCCTGCCCATGCGAGCAGAGGAGCGAGGAAGCTCAGAGTCACCCCTACCTGCTTCGGCAGGAACCAGGCTGATTTAAAGTTGTTTGAAGAGCAGCTGGAGGAGGAGTTTCATCCCCTCCCTCACTTCTGGAAGTGAGGAGGGAGAAGCCTCCTTCAACGCGCTATTTAATAACTTAGAATCAGCCTGGTTCCTGCCGAAGCAATAGAACCAAGCCTCATCACCCCCCACCATGTGATCAGAGGGGTGCCACAACAAGGCTCAGGCAGCTTCCACAGGGCCAGGACTGATTCTAAGTTATTTGAATAGCACACTGAAGGAGGCTTCTCCCACCCACCCCTCACTTCCAGAAGTGAGGGAGGGGGCAAAACTCTTCCTCCTCCAGCCTGCTCAGTTCAAACAACATCGAATCAGCCCAGGCCCTGCCAAAGCAGGTAGGGCTGACTCCGAGCCTCCTCTGCTCACATGGGTGGGGGAGGGGAGCAAAACACGGCATGGTGCAGGGGAAAGGAGGGGGCAGGCCATGGCAGTGGTGAGGAGCAGAGCCTCATTGTGTGTGGGGGGGGATGATGGAGCACAACGCCGGTTTACAGCACTGCAAAGGGCAAGTGGGGGTGGTGGCAGCAGGGGGGAAGATGGGGAGTCGTGGGCAGGTTGCTAACAGGCCACAGACCAGTACCGGTCTGCGGCCTGGGAGTTGGGGACCCCTGCTATACACAGGCAAGGATAAACAAAGCAATTGGAATCTGCTGGTTGTTTGGAGCCAGGTTGGATCTGCCACTGGAAGGCTGCCTAACGCAGCCTTCCCTTTAAATATGTTAGTTAAATTTAATAACTTATGATATGGATCATCTAATTAAATAAAACTTGTTAATTGTCATCCTGTGGTTTTGCATGTCTACTTGGGGTGCTGGAGCAAAATGTTTATGTCTCATTAATTTTAATAGACAAGTGCTGAACTCAAGCCTAACTCACCCATCGAACTCAATGGAATGTCAGTAAAGAATGTCAGTACCTTTGAATGGAATGTCAGTACCTTTGATGGGATTCTACTTGCATTGTTTAGAATTTTTTGAACCTATGACTAACACCATGAAACAACAGTTTCATAAATCATTTTTACCAGGATTTGTTTTGGGTTGTTCCAATAAAACATAATGACCTCACACAAGAATATTAGCATACGTGTTCTTTTACCATTGTAGTACAGATATCTCTCCCCACCCCCCCACCCCATGCAACAATGACAACAAACACTCGTTAAAAATGAACAATAATTGCTTTGGGTTTCAGTACCTTCTGTAGTTGTAAAATGCCACTCTCAATTAATATGCATTAGTTCAAAGAAAGGCAAGCATTAACATTCAGTGGTTTTGAGTGACGACTTGGCAGTTACTGTAAATGTGTATTGAACTTAGACAAGTGTATTTCATTGTGAAAATAATAGTTTGAGCAAAAAAAAAAAAAAAACCCTCATAGGAATGGAAATGGTTCCGATTCAAGAAAATACATTTAATGAATAGTTAATAGATTTCAGTGGAAAGTTAATAGATTCAGAAGCAGGTTGGAAGGAAAATCTATGCCCGTGTGTTATTATGTTTTCCCGTTCCCCCTTCAAAGTCATGCGAAGCTCAAGGAAATTTTAATCTTCCATATTTTAGCTTCTGTGAGGTAGCTCTACCCAAACACCACTAAAAGAATTAAGAGTTTGATTGCTGTTAACACTTTTAATTAGAAATTGGAGTATCAAAATGTTTGTAAAATTAACAACAGCATGTATAGACCACCCTTCCTTGAAGGGCTCATGATGGTGCACAGCAGCTTAAAACACACAAAATAATTAGTTTCAGTTTACAATAAAAATAACAGGATTTAGTGATGGCATAAAATTGCACTTCACTCCCTCCCTTGGCCTGATCAGTAATCGGTCATAGAGGAGGCCATAATGAGAACCACAGTGTGAGCTGTTGCTGTCCTCAGACATAGGTCAGGTGGAACGTCTCTGTTTTACACACTCTGTGGAACTGAGCAAAGTCTTGCAAGGCTGGAGCCAGGGCCAAAAAAGCCATGGCTCTAGTTGAGGACAGCTGGATATCTTTTGGGCTAGGGACCACCAGCAGGTTTTCATCTTCCAAACTCAAGGCTCTTCAGAAGGTATACCAGGAGAGGCAGTCCGAGAGGTACATTTGAATCTGTCAGAAATAGAAGAAAGAGGAAGGAGATGGGGAGATGGAGGACAGAGGCTAATCAGCAATGGAGGAACCATTGCTGCCCTCAATTGTAAGCCTAGCAGAACTCTGTTTTACAGGCCCTGCGGAACTGCATTAGGTCCTGCCAGGGCCTGGATTTCACCAAGAAGAGTGTTCCACAATGTTGAAACAAGGTTGGAGCTGAAAAGGCCCAGGCTTTGGTTGAAGGGCATTCTTTGGGCCAGGGATCACTGGTAGATTTTCATCACTTGAACATAATGCTCTTTGGCGTATTGTGAGATCATGAGGTATGGTACTGTATTGCATCATTTTTACAATTCTGTAATTCATTTTGAGTCTCAACAAGAAAGGTGGAAGGAAAATGAAGAAAATAAATAAATAAACATCTACTTGTTTGGGAGGTCCTTAGGGTCTTTTTGACTGCAGCAGGAGGTGAGAAGAAGCCTTCTGTGATGCCAGCAGATCTTTGGACTGGTGTGACCACCAAGTATACAACATATACATAGACATGAGCCAGGCCCATAGCCTGGAGTTCTCGATTTGGGGGGGGGGGGCTTGAAAACAGTCAGAATGCACCACTGGAGGAGCGCAGCTCAAGTCGCAGCACTGCACCACAATGACCCTGCCAGCCAGCCCCCAGACACCAAAACTGGCCCTAAATCTGCCTTCTCCTTCTTCACCTCCCATCCCCTTCAGCCTTTGCACTAACAGAACGCTGCCCTTCAAAAGCTCCTTTGGCTCTCTCCAAAGCCCCATTGGCTCCCCTGCAGATCCCCATGCCAGCAGGGCACCCCCCTACTCTGCAGCACCCCCATGCCAGCTGGGCACCCCCCTACTCTGCAGCACCCCTCTACTCTTAGTTAACTGATAACTAAGCTGTTCTCAATAGTTCATATCCTGAACTGTGTTCTGTACTTAGGGCCACTGTTTGGTCCTGTTCACACAGCATATTGAGTCCGTGTTAAACTGACTCAGTTCTGTTCCAAATATCTTTGTTCCAGATATTATCGATCAGACTGCCATACTGCAATTCGAATCACTCCACGGTGAAACCGTCTTCTGCCATCCACACGATGGCACCATGCAGTTCTTTTTTCCTCCACTATTATGCACATGCACACACTATGCACATGCACACATTATGCACATGCGCACATGAACATACGCATAGGTTAAAACATTATGTGGTTATGCAGTTATGCACATATTGCTAAGTAGTAAAAAAAAATGGCGACCGTAAACCAGATGTCTGAGACTCCTTTTGCTCTGGGACAGCCTTCAGTCATCCGAAAGTTGGTTAATATTGCAGCAGAACTATCCAGATGGAGAAAACTACGAGGTGAAACTGGAGAACACCACAAAGGAGCAGGTAACAAAATAATCTGCTTCCGAGAAGGATTAGTGGGCGGGGGGGGGGTACCATGAGTTAATACTGGAAGGCAGATGTTGCTGTCTGATCAGCCGCTTTAAATCTGGAAGGAAACAGCAGCAACATCTGATTATATTGTGCATCTGAACAGGGCCCTCATGTATTTTTTTCATGTCAGTTACTTGATAAAGCCATAGCTTTTGTACACTGAGGGTCTAAGTGTACACAGAAACTCCTGCTGTCAGTGCCTGGTCTCCCCCCCCCCCCCTTACTATTTTCATGATTGCTATAAGCTATTTTACTATAATAACTCTATTAATGAATACAGGGGTTTTTTTTAAAAAAAACAACCTTATAATATCTGAATGCATAATTTTAGTCTTATGTCTCTGAGCTCTGTTATGGTTCTGTTTGGGAGAAGGACCACTGATGCATGGTAGCAGCTGCCATCAGCAGCCAGATACCCTCCTACCATCGTAGATCAAGGTCTCACTAAAAATGAGAACCTTCTTCCAGAGAACATTTTAAATTATATTTTAATAGATATTTGAATTTTTTTAGTCATTTCAACTTGCTTTTGGGGTCAGTTTTTGGGCTAAAAACCATGAGAAAATAGAGTAAATAAAGAAGAGGTCATGCTTTGTGTGTATAAAGATTCTAAGTACATCATCTGGCAATTAAAATATATGTGATACTGGTTAAGAATTTTTCTAAAACCCTATAAAGGTAAAACCAGTCAAAAGAGAGTTCTGAACAACATGAACCAATGTGGTTTAGCAACTCCTTGTGTCAAACTATCACACTGTATTCATCTTTTTCACTGCATTAAGTAGGTCAACATTGCATATGTGCTATGAACCTAAAAGTGAAAACACAAAGTTATGCCAGGTTCATAATTTAACTGTATCTTCTGGCCTTCATAAAGTGTGAAGAGTTTGCCTAGGAGCTTGTTTGACAAAGATTTGAATTCCATTGAACCATGCCCTTCAAGAGCATGAGTTTTAGGTTGTGAACATTGCTGCCAGTCTTGTGCTCAATGTGTGATGAAGGGCAAATGAAAATTATGCTCGATAGCCAAACAAGCTGCTAAAAATGTCAAACAGACCCACGCTTGGGAACTAGTGAAGCGAAAGCAAACACAAGGCGATGTGCAGAATGCAACCACTTTAATACTACCTGATTTTGAATATGATTTTGTACAGTTAGAATAGATGAATGTGAAAAGAAGTCAGAAATGCCAACAATGGAAGAAGTAGGAGAAACCCCAACTGTTGCCTATTCTGAAATGAATACAAGTGCTGGTTGCTTTTCCACAGGAAGACCAAAAATATAATCTAATTCATCCTCTTCTCAGAAGCAGAGTCATTCACTCATATGGGATTGGCAGCAACACTTTTTAAGGGTCAGGTAGTCTATGCAATATAGGCAAAAGCAACTTCAAATTCTGGGGCCAGACCACAATATTTCTTGATAAGCAACTGAAGAAGAAGAGGAGTACCCTGCTTTTATATTTTAAGGAATCTCAAAGCAGCTTACAATCACCTTTCTCTTCCTCTCCCTGCAACTGACATCTTGTGAGGCAGGTGAGACTGAAAGAGTTTTGAAAGAATGGTGACTAGCCCCAAAATATCCAGCAGGTTTCATGTGGAGGAGTGGGTAATCAAACCTGATTCTCCAAATGAGAGTCTGTCACTCTTGACTACTACACTATGCTGGCTCAGGTTCAAATTCAACCCCTTGAACAATATAATTGAGGAAATGTTCTCTTTTTCATTTTATATTTATTTATTTCAATGTATTGCTCAACCTCCTCTGTACAACTGTTTTAATTATTTGCTTTTTACAGATGGTTTTGCTGATTCATTTGTGTTTTGAATGCATGCTACACTATTTTATAGATAATTCATACATGCCATGTACATTATTTTAATGTCATCAGTGTCCCATTTCTCTAAGTGGTAAGACTTCCAGGGACTAGCATTTACCCAGATTGGTTCTGGTTGCAGGATGGATCACTGGAAGTCTTAGGTGTCTTTGCTTAGTTCTCTTTTTAATACAAATGAACTGTTAGGGCATAGGCAGGTAAAGAGGCAATAGAGCTGCTACCCCAAATTATATCACCAGAGAGAGAGGGAGAGATTTTTGCATCCCCCAGATGCTATAGCCAACTCCAGCAACATCTCTCTGCTTCTTTCTCTGCTTTCCTTCAAATGTAAAAATTATCTCCTTTTGCCACAGATCCTATATTTTTATTCCCCTCCCACTAAGTGGGAAACCCACCTCCTCACTTACATCAGTTAGTCAGAGCCATTTTTCAACAACTGAGGGCCATTAAGGAAATACCTATAATCACTGAGAACTGCATTCATGGCTATTAAAGCCAGAAATGTTGTTTGGTTGGATCTTTCTGGTTTCATATGAAGCATGAGACAACATTGTTAGAGCTGGTCATTAGCCAAAAGAGATGTTATTTGGAAGGGCTCTATAAGTAAGTTCTCTTATGCAGGCATTTAATGCATGCTGCTGACCCATCTCTCCTCCTGAAGGAGTAGCCAGTCACTTTTGAGCTAAGCAGGAATTTCTGGGATCCCCTATTTTCCTGGTTTTGCTTGCTTCAAGGTACTTACAATGGGTGGGATAAATAGGCCTGTTCTGTGATTGGTTAGGTCTTAATTAGTTTTTGAAGGAATAATATGGGTTACTTGGACTAGGTTGGCTGAATTGACAAGTGTCTTGAGGCATCATGGTGTGAAAATAACAAATGATGGGTTTGATTTCCCCAAGAGAAAATTAAAATGGTCAGTGAGTAGTAAGAACAGTGAGGATGAAAAATTACAGATAATCCCAACTGGAGAGTTCTAACTGACATCCTATGGCAAATCAAATGCAAGACTGTGATCAGGCAGGCAAAAGGGGATCATGAGGAGTATGTTGCAAAAAACATAAAGACCAACAATAAAATTTTCTTCAAATATTTTAGAAGCAGAAAACCAGCCAGGGAGGCAGTGAGGCCCTTGGATGACCAAGGGGTAAAAAGGATTACTGAAGGAGGATAGAGAAATGGCTGAGAAGCTGAATGCATTTTTTGCCTCTGTCTTCACTGTGGAAGATGAGAAGTGTTTGCCCACTCCAGAACCACTAATTTTGGAAGGGTTGTTGAAAGACCTGAGTCAGATTGAGTGACAAGAGAGGAGGTCCTACAACAGATAGACGAATTAAAAACTAATAAGTCACCAGGTCCGGATGGCATACATCCAAGAGTTCTGAAAGAACTCAAAGATGAACTTGTGGATCTCCTGACAAAAATATGTAATCTTTCATTGAAATCTGCCTCTGTTCCTGAGGACTGGAAGGTAGCAAATGTCACCTCCATCTTTAAAAAGGGTTCCAAAGGAGATCCGGGAAATTGCAGGCCAGTCAGTGACTTCAATACCAAGAAAGTTGGTAGAAACCAAGGACAGAATAAGTAGGCACACTGATGAACACAAGTTATTGAGGAAGACTCAGCATGGGTTCTGTAAGGGAAGATCTTGCCTCACTAACCTGTTACAGTTCTTTGAGGGGGTGAACAAACATGTGGACAAAGGGGACCCAATAGATGTTGTTTACCTTGACTTCCAGAAAGCTTTCAATCAAGTTTCTCATCAAAGGCTCCTTAGTAAGCTCGAGAGTCATGGAGTAAAAGGACAAGTCCTCTTGTGGATCAAAAACTGGCTAATTAATAGGAAACAGAAAGTGAGTGTAAATGGGCAATCTTTGCAGTGGAAGATGGTAAGTAGTGGGGTGCTGCAGGGCTCAGTACGGGGTCCCATGCTCTTTAACTTGTTAGTTAATAATTTGGAGTTGAGAGTAAACAGTGAAGTGGCTAAGTTTGCAGATGACACTAAATTGTTCAGGGTGGTAAGAACCAGAGAGGATTGCGAGGCACTCCAAAGGGATCTTCACCCAAAGGGTGATTAACATGTGGAATTCACTGCCACAGGAGGTGGTGGTGGTCACAAGCATAGCCACCTTCAAGAGGGGTTTAGATAAAAATATGGAGCAGAGGTCCATCAGTGGCTATTAGCCACAGTGTGTGTGTGTGTGTGTGTGTGTGTATATATATATATATATATATATATAAATTTTGGCCACTGTGTGACACAGAGTGTTGGACTGGATGGGCCATTGGCCTGATCCAACATGGCTTCTCTTATGTTCTTATCTGTTGAGGCTGGGTGAGTGGGTGTCAACATGGTAGATGATGTTCAATGTGGCCAAGTGCAAAGTTATGCACATTTGGGCCAAAAATCCCAGCTACAAATACAAGTTGATGGGGTGTGAACTGGCAAAGACTGACCAAGAGAGAGATCTTAGGGTCATGGTAGATAACTCACTTAAAATGTCAGGACAGTGTGCAATTGCAATAAAAAAGGCCAACGCCATGCTGGGAATTATTAGGAAGGGAATTGATAAAAAATCAGCCAGTATCACAAAGCCAGTAAATCAATGGTGCGGTCTCATTTGGAATACTGTGTACAATTCTGGTCACCGCACCTCAAAAAGGATATTATAGAATTGGGAAAAGTCCAGAAAAGGGCAACTAGAATGATTAAAGGTTTGGAACACTTTTACTATGAAGAAAGGTTAAAACGCTTGGGTCTCTTTAGCTTGGAGAAACGTTGACTGCAGGGTGACATGATAGAGGTTTACAAGATTATGCATGAGATGGAGAAAGTAGAGAAATAAGTACTTTTCTCCCTTTCTCACAATACAAAAACTCATGGACATTCAATGAAATTGCTGAGCAGTTGGGTTAGAACAGATAAAAGAAAGTACTTCTTAACCCAAAGGGTGATTAACATGTGGAATTCACTGCCACAGGAGGTGGTGGTGGCTACAAGCATAGACAGCTTCAAGAGGGGATTGGATAAACATATGGAGCAGAGGTCTATCAGTGGCTATTAGCCACAGTGTATTGTTGGAACTCTCTGTCGGGGGCAGTGATACTCTGTATTCTTGGTGCTTGGGGGAGGAGGGAAATGGAAGGGCTTCAAGCCCCACTGGTGAACCTCCTGATGGCACTTGGGTTTTTTCTGGCCACAGAGTTTTGGACTGGATGGGCCATTGGTCTGATCCAACATGGCTTCTCTTATGTTCTTATGTTCTGTTTGCTAATTCAGAAGACAGTTGGCTGTACAGAAGTAGTGCTGACCATAGCAAACACCTGAAGACAGTTTGGGATAACAGCAAGAGACTAGTGCTTCATCCCTTCCCTCATGGTAATTACTGATTATGGTGGTAAAAAGAACTACATGAGAGACCAAAATCAAGAGGCGATTTTTTTTTCTGATATGAAAGTACAGTAGTGGGTAATGCTACATTTGTTGATATTTCAGCTGTCATACAACCTTTAAAATCACAAACTCTATGCAATATTTTAAAAATGTTCAAAAGATCAACTCATTTTTAGGCACTGAATTCTCCCATAATCCTTTTTTTCTGTTAGCTCGTTATGTAGCTTGGGACAATTACTGTTCATACCAATTTATACTTTTTCATGTTCATGTGATTAGTTTAGGATACATTGTGACCTCGAAAAAATTGACAAAGGCATAGAATGCACATTGGAAATTGGCATACAGGGACTGGTAGACAAGACTGAATCACCTCCTGAAGATCATTTTAATACTCTCAGTCTTCATACATTCAACTATTCATTTACTCAGCATGGGTACAGATCAGCTTTCTTTCAAGTCTGATTACTGAAAGTGGTGCATAAATCGAGTAAAAATTAGGCGGCCTTTTACCTGCACCATTAACAAGCCAATCAATATCAGTAATTATTTTGCCATTAGTTTGAGCTGATTCCATATATTCATATTAGTATTGGTACCATATATTCAGATTAGTACTAAAATGAAATTATGTACAAATCGAAATAAGTTATTTAGAATGTACTGTTTTAAACAGTAAATGATGAAAAGCTGTGCAATCCTATGCATGTTTATATATTTTTTACTTTGTTATCAGTACAGTCCTAAAAAGAGTTAACACCCTTCTAAACACATTGACTTCAATGGACTTAGAATGGTCTAACTCTTCTTAGGATGAGTCTGCAAGTGGGTTTTCTCTCAGGTAAATTTGCATAGACTTAAGTCTAAATCTAAACATGTTCATAAACAATACATTGATGTTAAAAGTTTGCCAGATTCAGAATTTCTCATCTTTTTTTTTTGTTTTAAACCTTCAGTACTCCATCCAGAATTTTTTTTTTAATTTCTAAGTAAATCCAAACCACAAGGCTTTCATTGAAACTTTAGATGATAAATTAATTTCTGCCTTAGTTTCAATATAGACTGCTTTGCTAACCCAGAGAAAGAAATATAAACTTTTGAATAGGAGGAAGAAGAGGAGAAGAAATAGATTTATGAGTCAGGGTATATGTTCTCCTGCTGTGCTGTCATAATGTTCCATACTTCCCTGGGTCAGCCAATGATGAAGGCCAGAGAAGCACAGAACATAACTGACATCTGGACATAAGTAAGTTTTATTATGTTATGGAAAGGGAGCTAAGTGCAGCTGAAAACAGCAGCTGCACATTCAATGGAATGTCTAACCTGCCTTGGCCAAAAGGACTCACTTGCTGACTTCCTCTTTTTCCTAACCTCACTGTTTCATATTGATAGCAACAGTACATAAAAAGCACCAAATGAAAAAGAGGTGTTGAAAGCCAGTTTCTGGGTAGCTGTGCTGGATCTGGGCTTAGGGTTGCCAAGTCCAATTTAAGAAATATCTGGGGACTTTGGGGGTGGAGCCAGGAGTCTTTGGGGGTGGAGCCAGGAGACACTTGGGGCGGAGCCGAGAGCAAGGGACCTGGGGATTAGGAAGCCTAGTGGAAGAACGTCTCATTAGGGGGAAAAAAAAACCCGGCCGCTCTAGTGAGAATTCATTTGAGGCCCGCTGATTTCCACTCTCTTTCCTACTCGGGTGTAGGACCCCGACGTTACAAGGCTCGAAACCGGCTCATCCTCGCTTCGCCCAGCGAGTCCGCAAAGTAAACAGAACCCACACGCACAGTCCCCGCCCCCTCCCGGCCTGACCAATCAGGGTGGCGCGGCGGTTGGCGCAAGCTCCTGCCGTTGGGCCTAGCTGGGCAGGTCCCGAGGGAGCTAGGTGAGCCCGGAAGGTGCGGCTGCGGCGCCGGGCGCCATTTCCTCGGCACCTCCCGCGGTGACAGCGCAGCGGCATCACCGCTGACGTGGGGGCGACGCGCGGCTCTCGCCCGGCCCAATCCCTCCTCCCCCACCTACTTCCCCTGTGACGGGGGCGCCACGTACTTCGGTGAGTCGCTAGAGGGGGCGGGGACAAGGCGGGAGTGCGCAAGTCGGCGCGGCGGGGCAGTTGGAGGCTGCGGCTTTGGGGGGCTGAGAGGGGAAGCCCGGGCCGGCTCGAGCGCGCTGGGGCGTAGTCCTGGGACCGAGACCATCCTGGGGCCCGAATCCGAGCCTGCCGGCGCTCCGCCCTATATGCGACTCGAGGACCGCGAAAGAGCTCCCGGCCTTTGCGCCGTTCCCCTATTCCCTCCCCCCCCCCGCTTCCATTTTTGGGGACAGCGGGGGAGGAGGGTGCAAACCCGGGGGTCCCCCGCTAGGGCGGGAGGGTTGGGACCCCTATCTGGGCTTGAATCCGCACAAGTTTTAGAAAGCACCCTGCCTGATTTTTGCAATGAGGTGATTCCACAGCAGTTCATTGTGGTAAAATTCTGGTGACAATAATCTTACCACAATCAACTGCCGTGGAACCATCTCAATGCATCATCAGTCCACTGCTCTGCTATTCTTTCATTGTTATAGTTCCATTTTTTCCCTAGGAGCCAATTGGTTTCTTTTGCTTGGTTTGTTTGTTTGCTTTTGTTACAAATAGAAACCCCAACTCTGGTGTGTGGAGGGTCCTTGTGCTTCTATTTTGCCATGTTCTCAGGATGCTGTTTGCTTTGGAACCTGTTGGAAATCTGTTGGAAAACAGTCAACCTCCAAAGTTGCCATTTTTTAAAATGGTGTTGTTGTTATATTATGAATTTGCACCATTTCAACCATTAGGTAATATTCCTGGTGTCATGACCTAACAGCATTAAATGGCCCAAAATGAAGGAGATAAGTGATTTCAAATGCAAAATATCTACTGATGTATGGATGCTGCTAATGATAGAGCAGCATTGACGGCCCCTGCGTGGAACCATCCTTAGGTTCAATGAGACGAGGCACAGAGCATCAGCCTTTCTATGAGAAAAATCTGCTGGGCTGCATCAGGAAAATTTATGTAACACAAGTTGCCACTTGATCTGTGTGAGCTGGGATCTGATCCTTTAGCATAATCCCCTTGGCAGCCAAACTCAGCAAGGTGCTCCCTTATGCCCTCAGATCTTACCTCTTGGCATGCTTATTGGTTAAGTCTTTAACAGAGACTGAGTTGTTGAAGCAAAGGAAGTCACTAAACCTAGTGAACATTAGGAAATTACTACTGTCTGTATCAACACTTCCCCACATATTTTTTTTTCCCTTTAGCCTGCTAACGGTTATAAACAATGATTCATTTGAGTACAGAAATCTTTGAGAATGTATATGATTTATCATTTTGACAAAAACATTCCTCCATGTCTCCCCCACCCCCATATAATAGAGAAACATTATAATATAGACAAGCTAGACCTTGTTGCTGGGAAATTCTGCACCCCAGACTGCCCTAGTTTCAGTGCGACATCATAAAAATACATGTTTATGTAATTTAAAACACATGTTTAGAGGTGAGCTTTTGATCCACTGGAAAGAAGAAAAGTGTGGGCACTGCAGCCATGCTCAAACGGTTCCCATGCTTGACAAAGCTTAATGGCAATACTTTGAATTATTTTACATCACAGTCATCGTCTGTGCCCTAAACTGAGTTTTGGTGTCAAACTAAATTATCAGTTTTAGATGACAGGAAAATGAAAGATCATCACTCCCCAAAGTTCTAGGGAACTGGAAGAAAGAAGAGCAGGGAGGAAGCAACAGAATTGTCAAAGAGATGGATATGGTCTCTTAATACCAACTGTAACGAAGAAAGTGCTTGCCATCATGTAAATTTGTGCTTAGTGTGCAAAAAACATCTTCTGAGGTTTTACATCAATGTCAGATTGGTACCTACCATGGCTTCAACACACATGGTGAATTCTAATGCATAAATATATAATGCATTCATTTCTTAGGGGGGGGTTTAAGAAAAATGTTTTATTTTAGTGAATTATAGTCTAGATGCATGCTTTTATGTTAGCAGTGTTTTAATATACTGCACAGCATTTGGGGAAAATAAAATGGTGAACTTTAAAAACAGCTGTGTATGTATTTGTGAAAAACAAACTTGATATTTAGAAGGAAAAGAATACTCAGTTCAAATACTCACATAGTCTCCAGTGCACTCAAACAGCTCTCAAAGCTGCCCCCCTTTATCGTATCTATGGGACCGTCTCCTCCTGTATGTCTCTGGGATCCATATGAGTGCACTACATTTAAATATTTTTAAATATTTAAATATATTTTAAGAATGTTTTATTGTGATTGTTTTAATAATGTTGTAAATTGCCCAGAGTCCTGTAGCAGCAGGGATTGGGCAATCTATATATTTTTTTTAAAAGAAAGAAAGAAAGAAAAAAAAATCAGTGGGGTAAGGCCATTCTTGTGTATGTATGCTCCCCACTTCTTTTAATAGTGGAAGTAATTCTGTATATGTACAGAAGGCAAATTTTGGAACCCTACATTTGCTTGGGATTGGTGGATAGACACTATATTCTTAAACACACTTAGAGCAGTCTGCTGACATACCCTCTTTCATTTAATGCCCTTCCTATCTCTCTCTCTCTCCTGAGGAAACAGGCAAGTACAGAAAGCACAGGGAAGTTAAAACTGCAAGTAGACTCTAGCTGCAGGACATTGTGGCAACCCCAGGGGGGTACTAAGAGCCCTGTAAGCTCTTGGAGGATTGGCTACATCAGGGGTATGTGACCTAATATGCAAAGGAGTTCCTGCTACAAAAAAAAGCCCTGGAAACAGGGATGAACTACCCTGTCACTGTCCTGGTGATGATCAGCAATCAGAGTGGCCAAGCCCATTTTTGTCCCAAAACCAGGCCTGAACCCAGGCTAAAATGGGTCTACATGCATGTAGTTATAGCTTTCTAAGCCCATTTAAATTAACAACAGGTATTAATACTGAAGTGCACTTTCTCAAAGTGCATCTATAGGTTACACATCTGGTAGCTGCAGTTTTGTCCCTCAGTTTATAAGAACCAACTCAAACCATTGTAGTTTCAGCTGAGCCAATGAATGCCAGAAGTTCTTTGGCATCTCTGTCCAGAACCATTTTCAAGCAAGTATGCAAAAACAGAAGCAGAAGAGAGACTAGCATTACTCTGGTATAAATTACCATTTTGTAAAGTAGTTCTTTTTCTTTACTGCCTGCCTCAGTTAAGTTCAGTATGACTGGAGTCCAATTTACTGAAATCATGAACAAAAGACTTGAAAAACTGCCTGGGTTTTCTCTATCTATACTTATGCCAAATAAATATGGAGCAAATCCCATCAAAGCTCATAGGAAGTTCACTGCATAAGGGCAGAAATATCCTAATGGAATAAGAGGCTCATTCTTATTCCCTTACAATGCATGCTGGCCCTATGGCAATGCATTTACATTCATTAATCTATTCATGCAGCCTCTTTAATACAATCCTGGTTTCCTCACTGAATAAACTTGAATGCTGTTCTTGAAGTGTGGAAGAAAACCTCTAAACACTTTAGATAGATGGACCTGTGCTTTGTTGAGCTCTCATTATAAAAGGTTTTTTATTTTATACATAAATTTCAAAATATGAAAAGGTTTCCTAGGAGATTTTAAAATGGTGATGGAATATATGCTGGGATCCAAAGCCCTTAGGCCTACACCTGTACTGTTACATTTGCACCAGGGTTTCCTTTTTTTTCCTTTAAGTCATCTCCTTGTGCTCCTCTGGCAGGCACTCTTGAGGGGTTTAATCAGAGGTGGTGCGTCAGACAATATGAAAGGCTCAAGGAAAGGAAGTGTCAGAAACTCCCCATATATCTATTTGGATTCAGAGAACAGTTAGGCAGCAGTATAACATTTTGAAAATTATGATAGTGAGGGGCCACTACAACTGATATTCAGCATGAGATCTGGCCTCTAGTAAAGAGCCATCTTTTATTTAGTTAACCAAGCTTATAGTTCTCATCAATGCAGAGAGTTTATAAACCGCAGTCAGTTTTCCTCACCATGTGCACTCAATGCTCTCATCTTCTTACTTATCTCTCACTTTCCCTCATCCTGGTTTTCACTCACACTTGCATACACTCAAACACACATCTGACTCTTCATCTGTTTTAAAACAGGAAGTCAATCCACGTGTATCACCTCAGATTAGGCATAAGGACCATCTAGGGTGGATCTAACCATCCTCTAAGGAGTCTTCTTCTACCCTAAAGAGTCAATTGATTATCCACTGTCATCTATCGACACCCCCCCCCAAAAAAAAAAACATGGGTACCTCCCCCCGCTCATATTGTGTGTGTACTTGTCATGGGCAACGGTGATTGTGCTGAGCCTCCACCAGAGCTGACAGCACCATCAGAGCCTCTGATGGTCTGGGAGTTGACAGCTTGCTGCCACCACTTGAGTCACATTCCTCACACCTGGCCTGGCAGCAGCTGATGAGGCACAGCTGCAAACAGAAAGCCAACCTGACTCACCTCCATGAGTAACTTGACCGAGAGCAACTCCGCCAGGACTTAGCGACCCGTCATCGACATGCATGCCTGTGGGGGAGGCGGTCACTGACTCTGAGTACTAACAGGAGCTCCTCCACTTGCTAATTGAAGGATTGCTGAATGCCCATTTAGCCCCTGTTCGGAGCTCGGCTCTCCATGGAAGCAACAAGTTGCATCCATGATTACCTCACATCCACCCCAGTTTCTGTCTTTGGACCTCACCTCTGTTTGGTTTTCTCAGCTTCCAGACCCCTGCTTCAGACAACCACATTCTCAGACCCTCAACTGAGGTCCTGGATTCCTGACTCAGCTCTTGTTCTGACTTTCCTGGCTATGACCTCAGACTGGATCTGGACTCTGCTCCCCAACCGTGCACAGATTGTGACATACTGCTTGATTTTAATCTCCTCTGATACTTGGGCAGCAAAATAGTAATGCCAAGGTTCTTTCCAGCCCCAAGGCACTTCTCACATATGATCAGGGAAGCAACCCATTGTGCCAAAAAGGTCTCCTGATAAGCTATCATATCAGCTTCCTCCCCACTTAGAAGTCAATCGATGTCTACTAAGTTAGAAGAAAAAAGTTTGAGTCCAGTGGCACCTTTTAGACCAACTAAGTTTTATTCAAGGTATGAGCTTTCTTGTGCATCCACACTCCTTCAGATACAATGAAATGGAAATTACTAGTCCATACATATAAGGAAGAGGTTGAACAGCAAATTAGCATACAACATAATAAAAATGTTTTATCAGATGCAAACAGAAATAACAGGCTATATTTGTAAGGTCACCATTGCCTGGATTTAATTCTGGGGGAAACAGTGAAGGAAGTAAATATGTCAAAATTGGAGATAGATGTGTAAATCTATCCTTTTTAATTGTGGAGTGCTAAGAATAATTAACTGAGATGTTGCTATGTTCCATCAGGCTCCTCTCAAGTATGGAGATAACTACTAGCATATTTTTCTTTGAGGTGGGGTGATTTGTAGTGCAGTGGTATGTCTCCTCTGTGACCAGATCAGAGAAATGCATTCCATCTAATATTCATTGCATTATTTTACATCAATATTCTAATCTGGTTAGTCCAGTTTGCATCTGTTAAAAACATCTTCATTATGTTGTATGCTAATTTGATGTTCAACGCCTGCTTTATATGTATGGACCGATGACTTTTTTTCAATGTATCTGAGGAAAGGTGCATGCAAACAAAAGTTCATACCTTATATTAAAAAATTGTTGATCTTAAAGGTGCCACTGGACCCAGACAGTAAGGACTAGTAATAGCCTAATGCTATTACTAGTTTGAAAAAATAACACACACCTCATTTGTTACCAGCACCGGATCTGACACAGCTGTCACTTTGTTGCACTGAGCCATGTGTGCCATAAAATGTAACATGAGGTACCAGAGATATAAAGTTTATAAAGGAAATAGCAACCTTGATTGGATTCGGTGTTATATGCAGAAGGGTAGTAGGTGTGGAGATATCAGTATTGGTAATGAGATAGGGAATCTAGGTCTCAGTTTGGTACAGGAGGATTCAGTCCAGGAGGATGCAAAAAATAAATGGAAATAAGTTTGAAGAAGTGAGGAGTGAATCACAAAAGCACATACTCTGCCACAAATATTATTATTCTTTTAGGTGCTACTAGACTCTTGCTCTTTTTTCTTTTCTGCTGCGATTAGAAACCACAACAGTGAAAAATCAGTGGGGAAATATTTTAACCTTCCAGGACATTCAAATGCTGACTTAAGAGTAGCAGTTCCCCTACAAAAGAATTTCAAAGGGAGATTAGAGAGACTGCTGAATTGCAACTGATAATGAAGTTAAAGCATCCTCCTGGACTGGACTGAAACCTAGATTTCTTCTCTCATTACCAATGCCTGTTATTGTTATTTGGCATCTAAAATCACTTTACTCTCCAAGATACAAGGACAGATGGACTTACATTCTATTCTAGCTGTATCTGAAGAAGTGAGCAGTGACTCATGAAAGCTCATGCCTTGACAGAGATTCTGTTAGTCTTTAAGGTGCTGCTAGACTCTTATTCCCTTCCACTAATAAAGAATGGAAGCTGTACTGTTAGAAATGCAAAGGGGGAGTCTCTCTGTCTTGCTTTCTTTGGCTCTTTCTCTCCCCACTTCCTCCTTCTCTCTCTCTTTCTCTGACTCTCTTTTTTTCCTCCCCCTCCCTCCCCCTCTCTCAGAAGAAGTGTGCTTACACACAAAAACTTATACCAGGAATAACACTTTGCTTGTTTGCAGCCGTGGGATACCATTTTTTCTCTTTCTTTCTCTGGCTCTTTCCCTCTCCCTCCCTCTCCAGAGGAAGAGCCCTCAGTCAATTGAGGGAAGGCTTTCTCTGACTCTTTCCTCCTCCTCCCTCCCTCAGCCAATCAATGGACTTCTGCTCCATATTTTTATCTAAACCCCTCTTGAAGCTGGCTATGCTTGTAGTCGCCACCACCTCCTGTGGCAGTGAATTCCACATGTTAATCACCCTTTGGATGAAGAAGTACCTCCTTTTATCCGTTCTAACCCGACTGCTCAGCAATTTCATTGAATGCCCCAGAGTTCTTGTATTGTGAGAAAGGGAGGAAAGTACTTCTTTCTCTACCTTCTCCATCCCATGCATAATCTTGTAAACCTCTAGCATGTCACTCCACAGTTGACGTTTCTCCAAACTAAAGAGCCCCAAGCGTTTTAACCTTTCTTCATAGGGAAAGTGTTCCAAACCTGTAATCATTCTAGTTGCCCTTTTCTGCACTTTTTCCAGTGCTATAATATCCTTTTTGAGGTGTGGTGACCAGAATTGCACACAGTAGTCCAAATGAGACTGCACCATCGATTTATACAGAGGCATTATGATACTGGCTGATTTGTTTTCAATTCCCTTCCTAATAATTCCCAGCATGTTGTTGGCCTTTTTTATTGCAATCGCACACTGTCTTGACATTTTCAGTGAGTTATCTACCACGACCCCAAGATCTCTCTCTTGGTCAGTCTCTGTCAGTTCACACCCCATCAACTTGTATTTGCAGCTGGGATTCTTGGCCCCAATGTGCATTACTTTGCACTTGGCCACAGGAGAGACTGGGCAAAAGGAGCTGTGATGCAAGAAACAGGAAGGAGGAAGCAGCAGAGGGCCAGTTGCTCAGTGGGTCTGACTGGGGCTCTGCGGGGGATGAATATGGCCCACAGGCTGTATCTTTGACATCCCTGGCCTAATGTATTGAAGAGTCTACCAGGTAATCACGCTGAACATAAACCAAGACACAGCCATTAGGCACTTCTGATTCTTTGTCCTTTAGGATCATCATGCAAGCTGTCATTCTGACATTCATGTATCTCACATGCATACAAATGCAATTTGGCTGCTCATAATTTTCTCGCCTGTCAATTCAAACTGCCCAATTAAATCCAGACCTTTCCTCCAAAACCCCATCCCAGTCCAGAAGGGCTGAAGCACCATAAGAGCAGAATGATCAGGGTATACAAATAGCCCCAATTCCCCAGGTTCGTTGCTCTCAGGATCCCCCACATACAGACCCTTACTTCCGCATAAGCAAGCACACACACAAAAATACACACACACATTAAAAAAAGAAAGAAATGTGAGTGGAAATTAGGTATATATAATGAGTTAAATTACAATCCAGGCAATTCATAATTTGGACAAGAAAAGAAGAAAAGAAATTATGCTTCTCTATCACAGTTTCATCAGATTACTGATGAACTTTAAAATTATTAATGGTTCCAGTTTCAGTTATTAACTTCTTTATGTACTGGCTACAGAAACATATATTCTTTTCCTTCCTCATATCCTTCCTCACTGTTGGCTACCATGGTGGCCAGTTGATACAGAATAACATTTTTGTAGCATCTTGTGCTTTGCTGTGTTTATTGTCCTCACTTTTGTGCTTGTAATACAGTATGTTTTCCTTTGTCTTGGCCAGCAAATTCTAAGTTGGAGGGGTACTCCAAGTCTGATAGAAAAGTTCCTCATAAAATAGAAGAAGCATGTGAAGGGTTAAGCACCTGCCAGTCTTTTCTGACACTATATTGGTTTATTCCATATAACAGCCTAATATTAATGCACTTGAGGTGATTATTGCTGTTGTAAAATATTAAATGAAAGTATATAATGCAATGTGACATGTGAGAGTGCACATTTAAATGAAAGCAGAGCTCACATATTGTTTTTATGCTCTACCTGCCAGTCAAGCCAAAACTTTATGAAGAGCCAAAAAGCAATTTTCAGTTATGTTGAGTATATCATCCTGGTCAGATTCTTTTATGTAAATCCCTTTCACTTGGGTGTTTAAATTCCAATAAAAATTGTACTATTAAAAGTGTGTTTTTTATTTTGCCTTCTTTTCTTTAATTCATTTTGAGTTTTGGAGAACAAGTGTTTTATTGAGTGTGACATCTAAAAGAGGCGCTGTTTTAAGAAAACATTTAAGCAAGGGCTGCACATGCTTTGAATAACCCAACATTGCTTTGAATAACCCAACATTGCCCCCCCCCCCACTTTGTCCTGTGCTCTTGGCTCGTTTCCAGTGGGTGAGCTGGAGGTTATGTAGGCCAATGCAAAGCCTGCAGTCGGGAACCTAGTCACATTGTTAACAGAAACCCTTTTATTTCCTCTTTACCCAGTTTCTCCCTGAAATCAAACAATTAATTTTATGCCCCTCTTTTTTTAGGAATTGGGAGTCTGTTTGAAATCAATTTCATTTTGATAAAATTTCAGAATTTTGCTCTGTAGATGCTCAGAGGCAGGCAATGTCTTCCCAGATCTTCTTATCTTTTTTTTCTAGAGGAGCTACTTGCAAGGGCTGAAGTTGGAAAAGGGTGCACTGATTCCTTTACAAAGACAAATGAAAGAAAAATCTCTCTTTCAGAGACTCAGTGGCAATATCTAAAAATGAATTTCAAAAAAAGAAAATCCCCTCCCCATAACAACACTAGAACCTAATTAGTCATCCACTCATAAATCCTGCTGATGTCCTTGTAGCTAAGCAAAGTTCCAGCACTTAATACCACTAATCTATGGTATCTTCAAATGATAATGTGAAGATGTCTTATACTGAAGCACATCATTGGGTCATTTAACAATGACTCGGTATGGCCATTTTTATGTTTTGTTGGTTTTGTATGTTACCATTGTCACAGGTTTCAGTTTATATCATTTCTGCTTGCTGCTGTTGTCTTTTTTGCTGCTTTTCTTTCATTTATGGAGCTGATGCATGAACAATGCATTGATCATAACAGGAAACATTCAATGGAAAGTAAAACTGTTGTGAAAAAAATCAAGAAAAAACAAACAAACCATTCAAATGCAGATTTACTGGCTGAACAGTTCTGTGATATGACATTGGTGCAGACAAATTGTAAGCTGAGTTGGAGTCAGTTTTAAATCTTTGAAAATGTTATTTTTATAGGCAAGAGAAACAAAATTTGCCATAGGGAAAACAGTTCAGTGTATATGTAGGTGTGTGATTCTTAGTAGGGGGAAAAGGGAAGGGACTTATTATTTTCTGTATAGCTACCAGCCCTCCATTCAAAACTGCAGTTTCTATTACCTGCTTGAAAGGGAGGGTGGAATCCATCAGGCAAAAACTACCCAGAACTCTGTATCCTATATAGGTTGGGCCTATCACATCATCTATATGTTCTGCCTGTGCCAATGCACTACTGTCACTGAGTTATCAAAAGGACAGTAATTCCATTCCCACATCTGCTCGGAAAAGTTTTGTTCATGTGCTTACAATTGTGATTGCAAATAGTTAGTTTCATTGATTGCAATAAGATTCCCTGTGGTGCTGAAAATGAAGAATATGCATAATCAATTGCAGGATAGATTGCACTGTAATATTAATAATGTACTACATACCCTAGGTCCCAAATAGCAAGCAGCTGGGTGTTGGCCTGCTGAAGTCTTCAGCTCCTTGTGTGTCAAAGCCTAAGGGCACTATTTATATAACTTTCAGAACCAGATGTGCACTTTAATCCAGAACATTCTTATCCAGAGGTTAGACTCACAATAGAAACCATAAAAAGCAGAAACAAAACATTTATTATTTGTGAAAAGGACTCCATTCAAAGCATTGCTAAAATATTAGTACAAGGAGTCTCCTAAATACTAACACATTCCTTCCTATACATCTGAGACAGGCCATCTCAATCAATGTTACAATGCAAAAGTGACAAAATAAGTATGCCCTCCTTGCCCTCATCCTAGTTCATATTTCTATCTATATATATTCTGAATATAGCCCTGTGGATCAAAAAATCCACACAATGAGGTCAGGAATGGTTTGGGGAGATGTTTAGGAGAACTGGGAGTAATAAAAAAAAAGGAGAGGAGAGGAAAGCATGCTATAGATGCAAAAGCAAAGTTGTACTGGTGTTGACTCACCTACCCTCTTTCTGGCTGAGCTGCATGTCACTCAATTCCTCCAGCTCCAGAACAGATGAGGATTGGGCCACTGAGGAAGCTGCCTTTGCATCATATTGGTCTGTTCTGCTGGGTCCTCCATTTTCCCTCAGTGGCTGTTGCTAGGCAATCTATTCAAAGCTTGGTTTTGTCAGTAAAAGGCAGAGGGAAGAGGCCTTTTCCAGGTCTATTTTGGATTTTGAGGGAGAATGTTGAGGTTTCCAGCTCCAGGTTGGTGGGAAATTCATGGAGATTTTGTGGTGGAGTCTATGGAAGCCAAAGTTTGGGGAGGGGGGAGGCCTCAGCTGATAATGCCATACAAAAGCAGTTATTTTCTCCATGATGGGGAGAAAGATCTGTTGTGTGGAGTTCAGTTGTGATCCCAGGAGATCTTTACATTCCACCTGGAGGTTGGCTACCCTAGGCCTGGCAGCACCCACTGGGTGACTTGAAGCCACCTGACTGGCATGACTTAAGTAGGCCTGGCTGCTTGCTCTTGTTCAACAGCAGCACCCCGGCCCCCAGGACAGCCAGTGTGACTTAGCAGTTGCCAACTCCAGCTTGCCAAGTTTTTGAAGATTTGAGGAGTGGAGCCTGGAGAGGGTAGGTTTGAGGAGGGGTGGGACCTCAGACAGGTACAATGCCATAGACTCCACCCTCCAAACCAGCCATTTCCTCCTGGGGAACCATTGCTTCTAATCTCCATGTGAGGGCTAGAAGTCACTCAGAATTACAACTGATCTCCAGATGACAGAAATCATCTCCCCTGGAGAAAATGAATGCTTTGCAGGGTAGACTCTATGTCTTTATACCCTGCTGAGGTCACTTCCCTCCTGCTTTGGTCCTCGCTGTGGAGTGCTGTTTTGAAACCTTACTGGAGACTTTCTGTCCCACTTGTCCATTGAGAATTCTATGTGCAGTCTTTGGATGCACTGAAAAAGAATCTTGTGGGTTTTGCAGCTTTTTGCAATTTATTGATGCCTCAGAAACACTTTGATATTTTTTCTGAGCTTTTGCCTTTGGTTGAGATATGTGGTTGGAGCACCCTATGCTAGAAGAGGATTCGAAGCAGGAATAATCAAGTTGACCTCCCGTTCATTGGGACTTGTTTGATGGAATTGTGAAACTTTTGGGAAATTGTTATTGCTATTTAGTCATCTATTGAACATATTTGTATTATTTTGTTTCAATACATTCTTAGTTATTTGGTCACTATAACTTCGGTTGTGCTGTCTTTATGCTACTATTCAACAGCAGATCCCCTATGACAGCCAATGTGGCGTAACAGTTAGCACTTCAGAGCAGGGTCTGCCAGACCCAAGTTCTTGCTGTGGAAGATGACTGGGTGATTTTGGACCAGTCACAGACTTTCAGCCTAACCTCCTTGTCATGATCCTAGGCCTAGTGTAGCCCATAGGCTCCAGGGTTGGACTAGATGACCCTGGAGGTCACTTCCAACTCTATGATTCTATGACTCCTCTTCTTTTCTTCTGTTCTGTCTCTAATGTTGAATTTATAACAGCCTATCACTGAAGATTAAATAGGATGTAACTCTACCTTCTCACTCAGATTGGGAAATTAGATTTATAACCATTCTAAAAAAAATAAATTGGTGCTAACATAGATTTTTGGTCTATCCTAATACCTAATTTAACACAGAAAGATAAAGAAAAAGAGAAGAATCCCCCAAATTCTGCCCAGTTCTTGCTGGTAGGTAATGTTTAACAAAGTGGTCTTAATAGGATCAGCCGTTCACTTTTTTTCCTTTATGAAGACTTTTGTCAGCTTTCTTGCTCACATGGTACAGACTAGAAAAAAATGTTCACCCTTAAAACAAAGGTGTGGTCTTCTTGTCTTAATCCAACCTTTAAAAAAAAAATTAAAGATTTGCTACAAACTCATTTGGCCCCCTTCTTTACACAGCTGCTTTCAGAATCATGTGCCTGCAGCCTGCAGCGCAGTGGCTGGGCTGCAGAGGCACGAGTTTGCCTCCCCGGACGGGGAGAGACAGAGGGCGCCCGTTTAGGCGCGCAGGCTGGAGGGCGAGGTCTGGCTGATTTACAGCCAGACCTGTGCGCCTCTCAGGCTGCATCGGGCGCTTCTTTGGACCCTCCCACCTGCCCTGTATGTTATGTAGGCATTTGCTGGTTGCCTCTTTGAGGAGCCAGGTAGGAATTTTTTCGCACCCTGGTGGATTGGCACTGCCCAGGTTGTGTTTTTCGCCTACCTTACATAGCATTGCAGTGGATTGTGGATTTGGCTATTGGGAGGTGCTGTTAAATAGGCGGTCACTTTAGTGGCAGGTTTTTGAGGTTTAGGGCACTATGCGGCCAGGGGAGGACTGTGAAGCATCCCCCTTTTGGGGATTTTGGGGTCTGGCATGATCAACCCTGGGGTTTGAAGACCCGGGTGGAGATTGCAGACTGCCGGGAGACTCGGCTAGAGGGTGCTTTCTGACAAGATGTGCGTCTGGGTTTGGGCCCTCTGGTGCAGGCCTCCCTGCTGGGCCTGCCCAGAGGCAGCTGAGGCGCTCAGCTCTGGCCGGGGGGCTGGGTCTCTCACCCATTATGGCAGGGGAGCGGTCGCAGTGACCCCTAGCCCTGGCCAGGCCACTGGTAGGATACCCTTGCTGTTTATGAGGTTAATTAATAAAGTGGCCCAATTTTATTCCAATCACTTGGTGTCTGTCTCGTTATTTCATCCTTGGGGGGCAGCTATATCTGCATATGAAAAGTTAACAAGTGTCAGAAGAATGTCAGTAGTGTTAGTGTCACTTATCAAAATAATGCCACAATTGTATTAGCCACTGAGCATCCATGACAACTGCACAACAAAATTCCATATTGTTGCTAAAATAATCATACTATTGGAGACTAAAAATTGTGACCATTATAATATTTTGATGTGTGATTTTCATTTCAAATTTTAGTCTGCCAAAGATGTGGTTTTCTTGTCTTAATCCAACCTTTTTTTAAACAAACAAACAAACAAACAAACAAACAAACAAGATTTGTTACAAACCCATTTGGCCCCCTTCTTTACACAGCTGCTTTCAGAACCATATATGCATATGACTCAAGGAAATAAGGTTTCATGAGTCTACAGATCCAATCCAATACTACATTGACAATGAATTAACATTATGTATGATGCATGATGCTTCCACACTTCAGCAGTTCAAACTATGGTGATCAATGAAGCTAATAAACAAGATTGTGTGCATCTGCAGTTCTGCGTAATTACAGAAAAACCACAGCATTTGGCATTGGCCAGGGGATTCAGTGCTTTGAAAAACTCACCTTTTATTTATTCTGGAAGGCCTCTGAATAGGAAAGTTTATCTCTACATTTTAAGTCTGTTTAATTGCCCCACTTCTAGTGTTATGATTTATTTGATGATCATGGTTGTAATCCTACTTTCCTGGGAGTAAACTCCATTGAATAACATTGACTAGACTTGCCTGGGATTGCTCCCTTTATTGTAATTACTTTTGTGTGTGTGTACTGCTTTGAGCATGCTTGCCATGAATATAAAAATACTGTGGGTCCTGACTTGGAAATTCCAGGCAAGCCCAATCTCAGAAGAATTCAGAAGGTAAACAAGGCTGACCCTGGCAAGTACCTGGAAAAGAGACCTCCAAGGAATACCAGGGTTGGGACACAGGCAGGCAAGCAAGTCACCTCTCTGAAACATCCAAGCCCCAGCAGGGGTGGCCAGAAGTCAACCATGACTTCCAGACATGCACACAAATACTCAAAACCAAAAAAGAAAAATACTGTGAATAAATAAACTTGCATAAGGGTCATTTGAGCTAGTAGTTTCCCAAGAGTTCTCTCCTAACATTGCATTGTTGGTGCTTGTGTGCTGTGCATTGCCCCCAGGAATCTGCAGCTTCATTTGACCAGTCTGCACCCTTCCAATCCCACAGCACTATCCAATGGAGCATTTTTGAATGCTTGGAAATATTTCAAACCTGCCACCCAGAAGAACAAAATTATGGATTTTTTTTTTGAGGAGGGGGTTTCTTAGCAAGTAGAAATCAATATGTTTTTTGGTAGCAGAATTTTGATACTTAGTAGTATCCAAGAGAGAGGGAAGGTAGCACATATATATAGCCTGATATTATCAGATTTTGGAAGCTAAGTAAAGTCAGTACTTGGAAGGTAAACCACCAAGGAAGCCTCTGCTTCTTGATTGACTTGAAAGACCCTTGCTGGGGTCACCATAAGCCAGCTGTGACTTGATGACACTTCACATACACACACAGAGTATCCAAGGATTTCCAAGACCTGGTAAAATCTCTGAAGCCAAGAGTACTTCTAGCATCCGATATAGATACAATAAATTACACAAACTAAAAAAAAAAAAAAATCTTCCATTTTTCTTGGGGAAGATTTGGATTAGAAATGTGATTTATTTATTTTTTTGCATAGCATACTCCCAAAGTCAAGCCAATGAGAGATTACACAGCACATAGAATGACTTTACATCATCAAGCAAAACACTAAGATCTCAATGAATGAAAACTCAATTCAATCTATTTGTATAAATAAATATTCAGAACTGGGCATTGAACACAAGGTGAGTGAATGGGGTAATTTTGAATGTAGGGGGACATATGAAAGCAGATACAACTTTAGAAAAAAAAAATTCATTGCAGAGTTCAAGGAGGGATAGAGGGGAATGTGCCAGAAGGAATTAAACACACACACACACACAATCCTTTTCTTGGGAAAATGTGGCCACAGTTTATTAATTAACGCAAACGAGCAATGGCTCAGCAAAGGGATGGATCCAAGCACAGGGTGACCCGCCTACCACCGAATGAAGCCCTCCTCCAGCCTGCCCACAGAGTGACAGGACACCAGAACAATGTGGGTGCCAGTCTCTACCTGGTTCCCCTGCCACCTGGAGATGAAAGCCAGCCAGCAAGGCAGGCCATGGAGAACTGCCCTGCCCCACCCTGCCTTATGAAAAGGCACAATGCAGCCAGGCCTACCTCCATCTGACTTTTCCCACTTATTGCATCACAATGCCAGCAGAGATAAGTCTCAACCATGCTTTCCCCAGTGATGGTGTTTTGAATGCTGATAACGTTACCCTCACAAAACATCTTCCCATATGCTGCAAACATAGGTCTGAATCCGCTTCAATGACAAACTAAACATTTATTACACTAATCTGGAGAGCCAGTTTGGTGTGGTGGTTAAGTGTGCGGACTCTTATCTGGGAGAACCGGGTTTGATTCCCCACTCCTCCACTTGCACCTGCTAGCATGGCCTTGGGTCAGCCATAGCTCTGGCAGAGGTTGTCCTTGAAAGGGCAGCTGCTGTGAGAGCCCTCTCCAGCCCCACCCACCTCACAGGGTGTCTGTTGTGGGGGAGGAAGGTAAAGGAGATTGTGAGCCGCTCTGAGACTCTTCGGAGTGGAGGGCGGGGTATAAATCCAATATCTTCTTCTTAACCTTTAATCCCTTGGGTAAAAATTCTAGGGTAGGACAGGTACACTGCTGTTTTTGAGAAGCTACAGAAATATTTGGGATGGACTGGATTCCATTGTCCCTGGCAGGTTTTCTCCTCAAGCTTTTGTGTGTATTGAAGTCAACACTCAAAACTAGCCAGATGATTTAAGAGGCTGGTAATGAAGTCAAGTGAAGAATTGAAACTCCTAATTTATGTTTTTCTTTGCTTCAAAGTAGCATTGATTTCCATTCAGTCTCACTGATAATTAATGGACTATTGGAAAACGTTCTGCGTTTTGGATTTCTAACTATTTTCATGTTTCCTAAAATGAGTACTTCCATAGGAGAAAGTAATTAATTTCATTTCTAAAACTTTCTGTGTTCAAGAACTTTTCACCATCTGGAGTTATGTGATGCAGAGGGAGGGGAAAGATTAGTGAACAGCCATTCAAATGAAGCATAAAATTTTGCTTTGAAATTCCCTAAGTACTTCATACTGGACCTGCTTTGCTAGCCAAGTTCCAATTAATACTGTTTGCCTTGATTCCCATATTTGGAAGCTTCAAACTTCCTGCCTTGCCTCAAGCTATTCCTTAGTAAGGGCAATCTTGCTATCATTGCTTTGCAGTGTTATTGCCATGACTTGTCCCCCCACCCCCTTTGCATTTCCTAAAGGAGTAACCTGCAGTTTTGCTTTTGCTTTGATAGTGATTTTTTTTTTTTAAAGAATGCCAGATATTGAATCTACTTAAGATTTACCATGGGTGATATGTCTAGCAGGACAAGTGGCAGCAACTATATGCTGAACATAGAAGATCCTCAGATCCATCACCAGTTAAAAGACGAAGTAACAAATCTTGTGAGGAACCTAAGCTCACTGCTGGACAGACACTGCTGGTCAGATTGACCAATGGCTTGGTTTACTATAAGGGACTTTGATGTGCTGTTATGCAAAAAAAAAAAATCACTTTATTTGCATGAGAGAAAAAGTTTCATTAATTTTATTTGATTTCAGAGTCAGCAAAAGTCAGGTAACAGAATTTCTACATGAACATGATTTCCAGGCAAACTTAATTTCATCAAACTGCTCTGTTTTCATTGGATCATGTGAATGTTTTCTGTTGCAGTTAATCTCAACCATGCCAAGCAGCCTGGCACATATGCAGCAGCCGCTCATATTAAACAGCCAGGTTGTGCCTTGATAATAAATAATGAGAGAAATATAGACACTATAGTGGAGTTTAATCCCAGAAATTTAAATAAGTGGTCTCACCATTAATGCACTGCAAAGATGGCTTCTCAGTTTACTATTTATTTCTGTTTATGACAAAAAAATTTCATGTTAAGGACTGATCTGCTTGTTTAGAAGGCTTCTCAAACCAGGAGAAATTCATATAAAATTATTTCAACAGCCCCTTTCAAATGTGCAGGGCTTGATGACTACAATATTAGGCAAAAGGCACATGCTGTTTTTATGTGAACATTTTATATCTAACTGAAACTTGAATCCTCGCAGATAATGTGGTGAAAATCTTTTTAATTCCTGAAGCCAACTAGATCCCATGCATGTTTACTCAAAAATAGGGTCGCCAAGTCCAATTCAAGAAATATCTGGGGACTTTGGGGGTGGAACCAGGAGACATTGGGGGCGGGGCCAGGAACAAGGGTGTGACAAGCATAATTGAACTCCAAGGAGGTTCTGGCCATCACATTTAAAGGGACAGCACACCTTTTAAATGTCTTCCTTCCATAGGAAATAATGGATAGGGGCACCTTCTTTTGGGGCTCATAGAATTGGACCCCCTGGTCCCATAGTTTTGAAACCTGGGGGGGTACTTTGGGGAGAGGCACTAGATACTATACTGAAAATTTAGTGCCTCTACCTCAAAAAACAGCTCCCCCAGAGCCCCCGAAACCTCCAGAAAAATTCCCCATTATACCCTATGATAATCGATCTCCACATAGGGAATAATGAAGTGCTCAGCAGACGTTCCCACCCCCCCACCCCCCATTTCTAGCAACTCTGAAGTGAGGGATTGGCCTCTCTACTCACAAGTTGCAGCCAACTTCTTCCAAGTAACACAGACACCCCATCCCAAGAGGAAGCCTTTCAATCGGAGACTGGAGCCTCCGGAGGCAGAAAGTCACATGGTGGCTTTGGGGGCGGGGCTTCCCCCTGCTGGTCAGCTGACTGGGGTGGGAAGGAGCCTGGGAAAGCAGGAGAACCCCTGCTGGGACCTGGGGATTGGCAAGCCTACTCAAAAATAAGTCCTGATGAGTTCAATGGCACTTGCTCCCAGTATGCAGATTATTTTATATATTCTGTTTCATATTCAAAAGATCTATTGGTTACATTTCAGTGATAACATGGAATTCTGAACTCAGGAAGAGAATATCTGCTACTTAAGACTGTCAAACTCTCACAAAAGCATATTTTTAGATGTCGGAGCTGAAGACTTTAAGTGATAGAGATGGTGAACTGCATTCTCTCATAATTGCTCCTCCCTGTCGTTGATCAATGTCACTGGGGAGTGTGACAGAAGTCATTCATCTTGCTTGCTTCAGGCCAGATTGCAGCTTGCCCTTCATGCAAGAGAGCTGACGATGTGTAAAGTATATCCTTGTTTTCTGGCCGAAGTCCATGTTCCATCATTTCCCAGAAGCAGGAGGAAGTTGGTAGAATTAGTTCTTTCTGTAGGTGGACAGGAAACAGGTCAAGTTCTGGCTCTTGTACCTCCAGAGAATTCAGTATCCCTGTAGCTGTACAAGCATGCCAGATCAATTTCTTAGACAATATTACATTCTCCACCATCATTCCATTCTTCCTGTAGCATTATGGATGATGTTGTGGTGACTGTGATACTGGAATACCCTCAAGAGCTGGTTTGGAACACTGCTGGGAAAGTTCAGATCTATCCTGATTTTCATCTGAGTTTCATGTAATATGTATTAAATCTTTGCAAGTATGGCCATCTGAACTCACTGTGTTCTCAACAACAGACACTTGGAGGTTCATTCATAGGGCAGTTCTGGTCAGCCTTTGCATCAAGAAATAACAGTGCCAAATGGTACTCATTAAGGATAAGGGTTCTACTCGTTGTTGCAGAAAACATAACATCTAGGATAACAATTCTATGGTCAGCAATGCAAATATATTCCAAACACATAGGCTTGTATTTATCACTACATCAATTACGGCTGACACTGTAACCTGTTGGATTTGCACAGCAGCTCACTCCATAAGCCTTAAATAGTTCTAATGGAAGCCATAATGAAGAAAGAGGTAATTTTTTTTTAGGCAAAGAGATTCCTTAAGTAAACATATAGGAAAATAGGATCCTGATGTTTTCAGTCCATGTCTTTCTATACTGCACTCTGTTTATGTACCCACTACTACAAATCTTTATATTTCATCTCTGCTTCCCCATGACTTCTGAACAATTCTCAGTAGCAGACTAATATAGTTTTGTTCAAGTGCCCTGGCCTACTGGACTTGGTGTTTATTGGAGAGCAAATTGAAGCCCAGAAAGGTTAAGGCCCAGCATAAGCAAACAAGTGCATGTGGATTTTAAAATCTCATGGTGTTGAGACTAGAAGTTTGACCTTTCGTTTGGTGGTCTTGCACTTTACCACTCCTAAAACCACTATAATGGGAATCTGACAATCTTGCTGATAAATGGGCACTTTCTAAGAAGAGCAAATTTTATGATTGTATCAGCAAGTAAGGGTTGCATGGGGCAAACCACTGTCTTTATAAATTAAAAAGATAACTGAGAGTTATTCCCCTTAGAACTGTGTCTCTAAATTATATATACACTGAATGTTAATCCTCTTTGCCTAGGAGATTATATATGACATGAAATGTTCTTTTCTCAGTACAGGGAAATTACATCTTTCTTGGGTTTATTTATTTCTTACAGATGCAAAGAAGCCCATCCAGAACTTAATAGGAGCAAGGATTTCCTGGGAAACGGAACTGGTAGATAATCTTCATAAAACATGCATCTAGCCAACTGAGTTGGTTTCCAATAAATTTTGCTCAAAATATTCCATGTTGGATAAAGAATCTAATTTCCAATGCCAGAGACTAGTCTAATATATATAATTCAATGCATGTAATTCTTAGGCTGGTGATGTTTCTTGCTCAGTCCTCCAAGACTACAAACACCACAGAACAAGTTAGATAGAAAGGACAATATCAGTCTCCTTCCTGTCTGCTCTGATTTTTTCTCACCCTCTCTAATCAGTGGAATGTAATCTCAGGGAACTTCCTTCCTCCTCCTCCTCCTTCTTCTTCCCAGAATGCATCAGAAGAAACAGCATGGTGTCTCTCCTCCTGATCTGAACTCCTATCAATCCAAAGTCATCCACGGTTAGCTAGAATAGATAGTCACTCTTTCTCTCCACTGCACTTATGAGTTATGTTTCTTTAAATAAATATACCAGTATTGGTTTCTTAACTTATATCGCGGCAGAAGCGGTACCATGGTCGGATCACCTAGCCCTCAAGGCCCGTGTGGGGATGCCACCCCAACCCTGTATGGGCGGAGAGCCTATTTTGGCTTGCCCCCGGAGCCTGATGGACCCGGAACGGTTCCAAATGGCACTGGGGGATCCCTGGCCCCCTGGCGATTCCCTCGATGACCTGGTGGAGGCCTGGCAAGGCCGGCTAACCAGGGCCATCGACGAGATCGCACCTCGACGTCCTCTGCGCCCTCGCAGGAGGCTGGCTTCATGGTATACCCCGGAGCTACGCCGGCTGAAACAGGGGCTCAGACGACTAGAGAGGCAGTGGCAGCATACTCAGGACGAAGCTACGAGAACATCTTATAGAACGTTTATGAAGTTTTATGAGATGGCAGTCAAGGCTGCAAAGAAAGATTACTTTGCAGCCAAGATTGCATCTGCAAATTCGCGCCCGGCACAATTATTTAGAATAATTGGAGACCTTACTACATTGCCTCAAGGCAAACCAAATGTTAGGGAATTAGAGATTGGCTGTGAGGCTTTTGCGAAATATTTTGCAGATAAAATCACGTCGCTCCGCCAAGATCTGCCTATCACATTGGATGCAGTACGGGAACTTGAGGCTCCGCGCCTGTCTTCGGGTTTGGAGTTGGGTCGGTTTGACCCGCTCAGCCTGGAGGAAGTCGACGGAATTCTCTCTGTTGCGCGCCCAACAACTTGCGATTTGGACCCTTGCCCCTCCTGGTTGATTAAAGCTTGCCAGAGGGAGCTTAGATGTCCTTTACGGGACATAATAAATAGATCCCTCTCGGAGGGGCGTTTTCCATCACCTTTAAAAGAGGCCTTGGTCCGCCCCCTCCTGAAAAGATGTACAGCAGATCCGGCCGAATTGGCAAATTACCGACCGGTTTCTAATTTACCGTTTTTAGGTAAAATTATTGAGAGGGCAGTGGCACTGCAACTACAGGGTTTTCTGGATGACGCTTCCGTCCTAGACCCTTGCCAGTTTGGCTTTCGCCCGGGCCACGGGATGGAGACAGTGCTGGTCGCCTTGGCAGATGACCTCCAGCGGCAACTGGATCGAGGTGGCGTGGCGGTGCTGATGTTGTTAGACCTGTCGGCAGCGTTCGACACGGTCGACCATCGGCTACTGACCCGCCGCCTCGCCGACGTAGGGGTCAGTGGGCTGGCCTTACAATGGCTTTCCTCCTTCCTCAAAGGTCGGGGACAAAGGGTGGCAATCGGGGGTGAGCTCTCCCGGAGGTGCACACTAGATTGTGGGGTGCCTCAGGGAGCAGTTCTCTCCCCGATGTTATTTAACATCTACATGCACCCCCTTGCCCAGATTGCCTGGAGTTTTGAACTGGGTTGTCATCAATATGCGGATGACACCCAGCTCTATCTGCTAATGGATGGCCGGCCTGACTGCGTCCCAGTGAATTTAGACCGGGCACTGCAGGCTGTGGCAACTTGGCTTAGGCTGAGTGGGTTGAAGCTGAACCCGACGAAGACAGAGGTCCTTTGCGTAGGGCGCGGCGCTCTGGGAAGGGAAATACCTCTCCCGGTTTTTGACGGTGCGCCGCTGAAAGCAGCGGGCCGGGTCAAGAGCCTGGGAGTCCTACTGGAGCCTTCACTATCAATGGAGGCTCAGGTAGCGGCCACTGCCAAGTCGGCATTTTTCCACCTGAAGTGGGCAAGGCAGCTGGCTCCTTTCCTGGAGCGCCAGGACCTGGCAACAGTGATCCATGCGACGGTCACCTCAAGACTAGATTACTGCAATGCCCTCTACACGAGGCTGCCTTTGTGTCGAACCCGGAAGCTGCAGCTAGTGCAGAACGCAGCGGCCAGGCTGTTATTAGGACTCCCGAAATGGGAGCATATACAGCCGGGGCTGCGTGAACTGCACTGGCTGCCAGTTACATACTGGGTCCGATACAAAGTGCTGGTTATCACCTTTAAAGCCCTATATGGCCGAGGACCTGCCTACCTGAGGGACCATCTCTCCCCATATGAGCCCCAAAGAGCACTGAGGTCAGCAGGGAAGAACACACTGACTATCCCTGGGCCAAAGGAGGCAAAATTACAGAGTACACGGGCACGGGCCTTCTCTGTTATAGCCCCGTGCCTTTGGAATCAACTTCCGGAAGAGGTACGGGCCCTGCGGAATTTGGACCAATTCCGCAGGGCCTGTAAGACCATCCTTTTCAAACAGGCTTTTGTAGACGTTGATAGGATGGCTGTTTAATCCACCAACGATTTATCTAGTGACCCCTGCCATAATATAAGTGTTCAGAATAACATCAGGAAGATCACTGCCGTTTAAACTATGGAATGACCTAGACATTTGGAACTGGTTTTAGATTGTTGTTTTAAATTAATGTATAATTTAAATGTTGTTTTAAATCACCTTATATTGTATATTGTATAATTTTATTGAACTGTTGTTAGCCGCCCTGAGCCTGCCTGGGCGGGGAGGGCGGGATATAAATAAAATTTATTATTATTATATTATTATTAAAGCGAAGGCTCTCTGTGCAATTGGTGAGATTGTGTGGTAAACCATTAGACTAGGCTGCGCTGCTGTGTTGAAGCTCAGAAAGAGCACTCTGCTAAGTGAAGGTAAGGATGGCTGCCTAACCAGTCCAGCCATCTTAAACCAGACACTATATATATTTGTTTTCACACCCCACCACATCCTTAGGGCTGAAGAAGTCTTGCAACAACTTTGTACTGAATTAACACTTCTTAGGGTAGCTTTCATCTCACCCTTACATTGTTGTTTGATCCAATCCTTACTTCAAAAGGCGACTGTATCCCTGCCCCATCCATCCTCCCTCCCTTCATATGGCAATGTGGGGTTAGCTGGTTGTTTCAGACCAAGAAAGATTTGGGAACAGAGGTCTCAGACTGGCTGATTGAAGAACCCCCTCCCCCCCTTTTTTTTTGCTTGCTTCACACTGCAGGTGTTGCTGGAGATTCTGGTAAATGGCCCCAGTCTTAGCAAATATTAATTAGGCTCCGTAACTAAAAGGGTTGGCAGGATTAGTGTGATTTAACTGTTGAAGTTAATTAGATCAACAAACACTCTGAAGTATCTAAGGATAGGGAGAGGTAATCAAACCATACACTTCTGGCTGACATGTTGGGCATCTTTGCTTGAATATAGAACTTTAGGGAATCCCATAGGCCAAAGGCCAAAGAGCAGAACAGCATTCCCCCCACACCACACTCTGAATCCTGCCCTCAAGGCGGAACCACTGCAGAACAGCTCCTCTCAGTCCTGAAAGGCAATTCAGAAGGCAATTCAAATAATCATCAATGGTATCAAAAGATACCAAGAGTTCCAGGAGAAATAAAAAAAAAAAAAACTTGCACTCCTGTCCATCTCCCATTGTTTGCATTCACCAAGGTGATCAAGGCCATTTCAGGCTCATGCCTAGGGTTGCCAAGTCCAACTCAGAAAATATCTGGGGACTTTGGGGGTGGAGCCAGGAGACTTTCCCATTCCCTAAAATAAATAAAAATATAGTAATGCAATTCCCCTGAATACTCTTCATTTTTTCATCCCCTCCCCCCCTGCAATTCCAATAAATGAAAGTGAACACACACTAACAAAACAGCCAAAATAAACAGAGGGCGTTTTCGCACTGACCTTAATCGGCAGCGACGCCCCTCTTCACCGCACAGGATCTGCGCGGATTTCGCCCGGAAGAGCCGCAAAGTCCCGCGGCTTTTGCGGCGCAAATGGAAACTGGTTTTTGGTGGTTTCCATTTGCGCCGCAAAAGCGCGGGACTTTGCGGCTCTTCCAGGTGCTCCGCGGCAATTGGTGCGAAATCCGCGCAGATCCTGCGTGGTGAAGAGGGGCGTCGCTGCCGATTAAGGTCAGTGCGAAAACGCCCAGAGTTTGCAAGCACACACTTTTGTGATCTTACTGGGGCTTTACAAACAGGAGCTGCTGCATTTCCAACCAACTTCTTTAGACTATCACTGGCAAATTAAAAGAGAGGTGGAGTCTTCCTTCATCCCATAAACAAGTTCCTATACAAAGATTTCTGAAAGGAATCCAAAATAAGCACACAAATTGTTCTCTCTCTCCCTCCCTCCCTCTCTCTCTCTCTTGCACACACACATGCACACACACACATGACTTTGCTGTTGGCCCCTCCTGATGCAGCTTTCACTTCCTGCTCAAATTTAAAGGCACACACACATTTTAGAAGCCTGCAACGTGTTTGCAGGCTTCTAAACCTGTGGAAGATCTAAAGGTACATGGTGGCTGGCTGGCTGGGGGCAGGATGGAACCTGGAAAATTGGGGGTTGCCTTCCTGCTGGAACTGGAGGATTGGGAAGCCTAACCAGGCCTGGAAGCAAACTGGAATTAATCAAAGCAATCCCCTTCATTTACGATATCTGAAATTGGCCAGCCATCACTTGTTCAATCATCTTGCTCAAGAGTGGTGCATTTGAGACAGAACAGTAGTTATTCAACTCTCCTGGGTCCAGAGAAGGTTTATTTAGGACTGGATGCATCACTGACCACTTCAAGGCAAGAGCAACCACTGTCCAATATCTTGCAGAGGTGTTTACTCTTTCCTGGAGCAAGTCCTTCACCACCCCAGGAAGATTTAAGCAGCTAGGAGAGGCAAGGGATGTACAAGCAGGTGGTAGATCTCAAACTTCCAAGAATCCTGTTTACATCCTCAGACTGCACAAGCTGAAAGGTATTCCTCGCAGCTGGAAAAAATGGCACCTGGAACCAGCCGATCCTGTTGCTGCTAATGTAGAGTCCAAGCTGCAATGGATGTGAGAGAGTTTATCCTCAAAGTGTTTAGCAGAGTGATCATAGCAGGTTGTAAAGCAGTCCCCCTCCTTCCACTGGCTAGAACCTAATAGGCCCCTAACCATTTGAAAGATTCTGCAGGTCTACATTTTGTGGATGCAATGGTGGAAGAAAAATGCTGCTTCTTTGTTGCCATCACCACCACAAAGTAGGCTTTCAAATAAGGTTTAGCCCATACATTCATTTTGAGTCTTTCTCCACTGTCACTCTAGCCATTTCCTTGAAGCCCAAAGACGGTGCAATTCTGTGCTTATGGATTTGCAACTTCTGCAGTTTCTTTGCATCTCTAAATTTCTGTTTAGAAGCTGGAAAATGGGCCAGCACGCCTGAAATGCTGCTCTTTTAGGCATGAACAATCTTTACAATAGATGCACATCAGAACACCCATTCTCCACATAGGCTTTAATTTGCTTTCTGAAGGCAATACTATTGATACTAAAAATATAAACTATATTCTAGGACACCAGTCACTTGCATAGAGACAGTGCAACTGTGTTGTAGAAGATCATGGGAGAGAACCAAAGTTTTTAACAGTGAACAAATATGAACAAAATGGATGTATAAATGAATCTTTAAGTCTCCTCACTAAAATTCCACCACAGTTCCCCCGCCCACCCCAGGAGACTTGAAATTCTTGTCTCCTGTATAATTGGGTCCATTCATCTATTTCTGTGATGTAATTCTGTGCAGAGGGTGGCACTTGGTGGATATCTATAAAGCTGCAATGTGAGCAGCTAAAGACTTGTCAGTCAAGGACTATGCATTGGATCTGTCCAAAGTCAGAGAGTGAAAGGTTCAGTCCATGAGTCAGAGGAAAAGAACATTCAGGGCCTGGAACCAGTGCAGCTGTTCATCAGGTGTTGAATCACTCTAGTCAACCACAAACAATGAGGCAATCTTGGGATGATGTTGGATGCTGGTTCAGCTGTCTGCACATGCAACACATGGAACCAGGCATCCTGTTCCCAAATCTTCACAGCAGTGTTGCTGACTAACTGTACTTGATATGGACCTTCCGAGTTAGACTAGGCTGGAAGGCATTTTTCTAGTGATGGATCAGGACCCACACACTGTCTCCTGGGGAAATGTCAGGGGAAGCTACATCTGCAGGAACCACTTGAGCATTCTGCACCCACTTTTGAAGACAGTAAACAGGAGAATCACATAATTAGTGACATGGTCACTTTTTTCAGATAGAGAGCTTAGATGGGCTGGACTATAGGTCACATAGAAGAAAAACAGGGATCTAGTTCAGAAAGGGTGATCTCTTTCAGGAAATGATGCTCCAGTTTCCACACTGCAGTACTCCTTCCCTTGTCCTGGGACCTAGACCCTCAGATCAGTACTAAGTATCTTTTATGCTATGTAAATATGTCTAAAATAATACAACATAATTATAAAATGTCCAAACACTGACAGGCCAACCCACACTGAGTCCAGAAAAAAAACAATCTTTTACATAAGAACATAAGAGCAGTCATGTTGGATTAGGCCAACGGCCCATTCAGTCCAACACTCTGTATCACACAGTGGCCAAAAAAACCCTCAAGTGCCATCAGGAGGTCCACCAATAGAGCTAGAAGCCCTCCCACGGTACCCCTCCTTCCAAGCACAAGAATACAGAGCATCACTACCCCAGACAGAGAATTCCAACAATAAGCTGTGGCTAACAGCCACTGATTGACCTCTGCTCCATATGCTTATCCAATCCCCTCTTGAAGCTGCCTATGCTTGTAGCTGCCACCACCTCCTGTGGCAGTGAATTTCACGTGTGAATCACCCTTTGGGTGAAGAAGTACTTCCTTTTATCTGTTTTAACCCGACTGCTCAGCAATTTCATTGAATGCCCACGAGTTCTTGTATTATGAGAAAGGGAGAAAAGTACTTCTTTCTCTGCCTTCTCTATCCCATGCATAATCTTGTAAACCTCTGTCATGTCACCTCACAGTCGACGTTTCTCCAAGCTAAAGAGCCCCGAGCATTTTAACCTTTCTTCATAGAAAAAGTGTTCCAAACCTTTAATCATTCTAGTTGCCCTTTTCTGGACTTTTCCCAATGCTATAATATCCTTTTTGAGGTGCGGTGACCAGAATTGTACACAGTACTCCAAATGAGACCGCACCATTGATTTATACAGGGACATTGTGATACTGGCTGATTTGTTATCAATTCCCTTCCTAATAATTCCCAGCATGGCGTTGGCCTTTTTTATTGCAATTGCACACTTGCACACAATTTTGCACACAAAATTGCACACAATTTTGAGGTGCGGTGTTGTGTTTTGCAATGCGGTCCAGAAGTTACTGTGCAGCAACGCTACAGAGGTGACCAGAGGAAGTCCACTGGTCGCTTGATGTAGCGTGCGAAACTACCCCGCCAATCAAGATCTGTGGCGGGAAGTTTGACTGGCCAGGATTGGACCTGGCCAGACGGAAGGTTGTTCTGAGGGTTTGTATATATAGCGGGACCCGGCCCGCATTTCTCTCTCTTGGTGTAGTGGTTAAGTGTGCGGACTCTTATCTGGGAGAACCGGATTTGATTCCCCACTCCTCCACTTGCACCTGCTAGCATGGCCTTGGGTCAGCCATAGCTCTGGCAGAGGTTGTCCTTGAAAGGGCAGCTGCTGTGAGAGCCCTCTCCAGCCCCACCCACCTCACAGGGTGACTGTTGTGGGGGAGGAAGGTAAAGGAGATTGTGAGCCGCTCTGAGACTCTTCGGAGTGGAGGGCAGGATATAAATCCAATATCATCTTCTTCTTCTTCTTCTTCTTCTTCTTCCTCTTCTTCTTCTTCTTCTCTTGTGATGTACCGCTAATAGTATGTTGCCTTCAACACGTCTCGTCACTCAGTACATTACATGCGGTGACCAGAATTGTACACAGTACTTCAAATGAGGCCGCACCATCGATTTATACAGGGGCATTATGATACTGGCTGATTTGTTTTCAATTCCTTTCCTAATAATTCCTAGCATGCATTGGCCCTTTTTTATTGCAATCGCACACTGTCTTGACATTTTCAGTGAGTTATCTACCATGACCCCAAGATCTCTCTCTTGGTCAGTCTCTGCCAGTTCACACCCCATCAACTTGTATTTATAGCTAGGATTTTTGGCCCCAATGTGCATAACTTTGCACTTGGCCAGACTGAATCTCATCTGCCACATTGACACCCACTCACCCAGCCTCGACAGATCCCTCTGGAGTGCCTCACAATCCTCTCTGGTTTTTACCAGCCTGAACAATTTAGTGTCATCTGCAAACTTAGCCACTTCACTGCTTACTCCCAACTCCAAATCATTAATGAACAAATTAAAAAGCATGGGACCCAGTACTGAGCCATTAGCCATCCCACTGCTTACCATCGTCCACTGCAAACATTGCCCATTTATACTCACTCTCTGATTCCTATTAATTAGCCAGTTTTTGATCCACAAGAGGTCCTTTTACTCCATGACTGTCCAACTTACTAAGGAGCCTTTGATGAGGAACTTATCAAAAGCTTTCTGGAAGTCAAGGTAAACAACATCTATTGGGTCCCCTTTGTCCACATGTTTGTTCACCCCCTCAAAGAACTCTAACAGGTTATTAATAATAATAATAATAATAATAATAATAATAATAATAATAATAATAATTTTTATTTATATCCCGGCCTCCCCGCCGAGGCAGGCTCAGGGTGGCTCGCAGACATGGAAAATACCATGATTACAACAATACATTATACAGTAAAATACATTAAATAAATAAATAAATAAATTAAAACCATTACAATTAAGGTGCTATAATACAAGACCTGTCGGATGAATGTCAGATGGCTGGATGTCATTTCAAGATTCAGTCTTGAAGGCCATTTGAAGAAGGATGGTTTTGCAGGCCTTTTGGAACTGATTGTAGTCCCGCATGGCTCGAACCTCCACTGGTAATTGGTTCCACCAGTGAGGAGCCGTTACTGAGAAGGCCTGCTCTCGGGTTGTTTTCAGTTTGGCCTCCCTTGGTCCAGGGATTTTTAAAAGATTTTGGGAGCTAGATCTCAGTGCTCTCTGGGGAATATATGGAGAGAGGCGGTCCCTAAGGTAGAGACAAGATCTTCCCTTACAGAACCCATGGTGTAGGTCAGGTCATAAGATCAGAAGCAATAATATTTCAAGTACCTTCTCATTTTTATAACATATATTTTGAACATTTAAAATGAATGGATTTTTATGGAGAGCTGCAGATTATAAATTGAGGGTGGGGAGGGCAGGATACAAATAAAAGAAATCAGGGCTTTTGGGTAGAAAAAGCCCCGCGAGAACTCATTTGCTTATTGGGCCACACCCTCTGATGCCAAACCAGCCAGAACTGTATTCCTGTGCATTCCTGCTCAAAAAAAGCCCTGAAAGAAATAATAAATAATATAATATATGAGTAAAAGGAGATATTTTAGGCTGATACACGGACAAACTGGGTTTTGGTTAGAATCTGTTTATGACATTTTGAAAAAGGACTAGATGTGCAAATAATCTTAATGTACCTGAAACATAAGTGCTTAGGATGGCATGTTATGTCAGAACGTATGCTACTTTTGCAGGTGAAGAAAATATGATTAAACATCACAATGAAGCATCTAACAATGTCTTGCCTGTCCCTACTTTCCTTCAGCAACCATGGAAAAGGCTGATTTTTACTCCAGAAGGCACAGGTACAAAGGTACATCTACACATTACAAAGTCCTTGTGTTTGTTGAGGAGCAACATGAGGACTTTTCATCACTTGACCAATGCCGGTTTTGTGCCTCCCAAGCACAAACTAGCTCTTTTATACTGGTTGCTAAAGCCATCAGGAAGAAGCAGTTTTACCTCCTTCGCTGTGCTGTTTTGATGTCTGCAAACCACCCTATGGAGCTGCTATTGGCTGTGTTATGATACTTAAGAGTAGCCATGTAAGTAATGTGCTTTTTACAACCGAGCTAACAGCAGCTCCACTGGGTGGTTTACAGACACCAAAACAGCAGAGTAGGGGATGTAAAACTACTTCTCCCTAACTGCTTTCCTGACAAGTAGAAAAGAGCCCCAAACCTCCATTGAACATGTGATGCAAAGTCCTCATGTTGTTCCTAGGGTTGTCAGATCCAGGTTGGGAAAGTCCTGGAGATTTGGAGATGGAGCCTGGCGAGGGCAGGGACCTCAGTGGGGTTTGATGCCATAGAATCAGTCATTTTTTCCAGGGCAACTGATTTATGTATTCCAGAGATGAGCTGTAATTCCAGGGGATCCCAAGGTCTCTCCTTGAGGCCAGCATCTCTAGCTGTTCCGCAACAAACACAAGGATTCAGTGAAGTTTAGATGGAGTGTCAGTTGCCTTCTCCCTGGAAAATTATACATCAGTGGGCTAGATAATGGAAAAAAACATTGAGCAAGGAAGAACTAAAGTGGGTCCATCTGATTAAATGGGTTTGTTAGTCCATGGCATCTGATTGATAAGGGCTGACTTTGATCAGCAGGAAACATTCTATCAGTTGAAACAGCTTCAGGCCTGAACTCCTTTTCTATATGTCTCTCTGTCCAGTCCCTCAATGCCACAAGCTAATCTGGGACACTAAGCATAATTTTGCAAATGCTTGCAAATACCATTCTGCTCTAATTCTAAACCCACTTACTCAAGAAATTACTTCCATTAATGTCTATGTAATGTACCATGTTAAAGGTTTTGGATCGAGGTATTTGCAACTGTACTAATGAACCACCAAGTATATACTACTGATGAGCTCTCTCTCTCTCATGAAACCAGAGGAAAATAGGGAATCCTGTGAGCTTTTTTGCAAATTAAAATATTTTTCCTCATGAATAATTTATGAATAATCACAGTTCTAAAGTTGATAATGTTCAGCCATCCCAGGTCACCCAAAGATATCACATTATGCTGAGTATTCATAGTCAGACATAGTCTATTAATGTTGCCTACTGTCAATATAAAACAGTCTCTAAAGAACTGGAGATAAATGGATACATCAGTTCATATTGGTTTACAGCTGCATCTGGGCAATGAAGATTCAGTCAGCCATCTTCATCCTGAAAACATGAATGGTTATTTGCTTCACATTTCATAATTAGGCCAGCGCACAGGTTCCCATTACAGCTCACATTAGGGAAAATTATTCTTTTTCGCTGAAAAAAAGATTAAAATGCTTTTATGCCCTTTTCAATGCTGAAATAAGAAATCTGGGCTAATTTTTCATTTGTTGCTATGTTAGGCAAGCCTCTAGCTGTTATTTCACCCATGCAGGCAGAAGGCACACATTTCTTTATTGTACAGAAGAACAAGTAAATTCATTTTCCTAAATTGAGCCAATTGTGACTTGGAAAATATCATTTATACACTACCCATTTGGAGATTACGAGAAAGCAAAAGTCAGCTAGACGGGGAAAACAAACCACTCAGGCGTATTGACTGAAAGCTGCATATATGGAACAGAAAAGAGAGGGGGAATACTGGACTACATAAAACATGATACACCTGATGAATGGAGTGGCTTCACATGGGAAGTGCAAATGTGTAGAGCCTCTACCTCCCTCCGTCCGTCCTTGTTATGTATGAACAAGTAGGGTTGCCAGCTCTTGCTTGGGAAATTCCTGGTAATTTGAGTATCTGGGATAGCAGAGTTTGGGAGGAGAAGGAACTCAGCAGGGATGTGATGCCATATAGTCCACCCTCTGCAGCTGCCATGTCCTCCAGGCAGATTCAAGTCCAGCAGTAGCTTAGTGATCAACATGATTTTTGCAGTATAAACTTTTAAGAGTCAAAGCTTCTTTCATCAGATACGAGTTGTAATGGAGATCTCTGAGTACTTCTATCCCATTTAGGGGGTGGGAGGTATGTTGCAAAGAAGGAACTGAGGAGCCAGATTTACAATACACATAGTAATTAGCTTGAATGAAGCAGATGCAAAATGCATGGGGGTAGAAAATTAGCATCTATAGTGAGATAAGAGTCCCATGTCCCTATCCAGCCCTGGGTGGGACTATTATTTTGAACTTATGAGTGAATTCAAGTTTAGCAGTAGTACATTGTAATCTCCCCTTGATGCTTCTCTGTTTGAGGACTGTCACTCTTAGGTCAGCCATGGAATGACCTGGAAGATTAAATTTTTCCCACTGGTTTTTGAATGCTGTACAAATTTTTTTATATATTGGATTTATGTCCATTGATTATTTTGCATAGGGACTGACGTTTGTCCAATGCAGAGAGTGAAAGGGCATTACCAACATTTGATGGCATATATCAGGGGTGGCAAACAGTAGCTCTCCAGATGTTTTTTGCCCACAATTCCCATCTGCCCCAGCCAGCATGGCCAATGGCTGGGGCTGATGAGAGTTGTAGGCAAAAACATCTGGAGAGCTACCGTTGGCCATCCCTGGCATATATAGTGTTGGAATGAACCTGAGATGGTATGGCTGGTGTTGTTAAGTCTGGTGATTGTGTTGTCAGAGTGATTATGGGGACAGAGTTGGCATGATGGTTTGTTGCAGGTCCTGATCCTAGAGTCCATGTCCACATTAAGACAGGCATTTTGTGGGTGAGAAGTTATTTAAGGTTAGGAGGGTGTATGTGTGAAAGAAAAGATTTGCCTGCCAATGCTTAAGAAAGAGAAGTGACATTGTCCAGCTTAGGGTGTTGGTCATTAATGATGCATTCAACTGGTTTCAGCTGAGACAAGTATGTGACCACCGGTGTTCTGTTGTTGTTTTGTTTGGGTTTATCTTGTAACAAGTTATCCCTTGGTATCATTCTGGCTTTTTTGATCTGTTTCCATACTACATCAGGTGGGTATTGTAATTCCAAATATGTCTGTTGTAGTTCCTGCAGGTGAGAATCTCTGTCAGAAGAGATGTGGCTGCAGAGCAAAGCTTGACTGCAGACAATGGAGATGTATGGATATGTTTGCCAATCAGTAGATTTCTGGTATAAGGGTTTTTTTTTTTTAAAATAATGCTTCCATTATGTGTTTGTACAGTGCTGACTAGAATATGTATTTCTTGTGTGGTTTGGTTCATGGTCTGGTTATGGTGGGTTAGAAGTTGTTGAAAGCCTGGTGAAATTTCTCTAGTGCTTCTTTACCATGTACCCAAGTGATGAAAATGTCATCAATAAATCTCAGTAAAAGAGGGGTGTGAATGGATGAGAGCAGATGAATTGCCTCTCCAGGTCAGCTATTAAAATGTTGGCATATTGTGGTGTCACGCAGAACCCCATGGCTGTCCCATTAATTTAAAACAATAGATCATCATCACATCTGAAGTAGTTGTGGGTGAGGACAAAATGGCAGGGCTTGACAGTGAAGTCAAATGAGATGTTGTCTGATATTATGTTCCTAACAGCTTGTAGTCCATCTTTCTGAGGGATGTAGTTAGTGGCCAAAATAATATCTCCTGGGAGATTCTTAATAGAATGTACTCTTCTCAGGAAATTTGTAGTGTCTCACACATTACTGGAAGCATTGATGCCATAGGGTCTGAGAATAGAGTCCGTGTAACCAGACACACATACAATCAGAGTTGTCAGCCCTCAAGTCCCAGAGAGGGATCCCCCAGTTTCAGGGGCTTCTCCCCACAATGGACTGGCTGACTGGTAGGGAAAACCCTGACTGTAAACAGGGAAATCATCACATCCTCAATGCAATGACATCACCTGGAAGTGATGCCATTGCATCAGGGACATTGTGTGTGGGATGCTTTGGTTTTGGGGCAAACTCTATGGTTTAAGCCCAATTTAACTTTTGAATTTGCCCAACAAACAAGTGTCCCCCATGCCATATCCCCATCCACCCCGGAAGCCCTCCCCCAAAAAAACAAATCCTGGCAACCTTAAATACAATGATGGTGCCTGCAGCTTAGACAACAGGACTTCATGAGTTGCTGGGCTTGTGTATTTTGGGCAGAAGATATAAATATACTTGGTTAAGGTACTTGTGGTGTGTCCATATAGATCTATTCCTGTATGCATGTTGGTAATTCTTCCATAATCCTGTTTAGTTCTTTATGGTATTCCTGAAATAATTCTGAAATAATTCATTATAGAAAATGTTATTGCAGAGTTGTCTTTTGGCTTCCTGAATGTAGTCTCATTTGTCTGTGATGACAACTGGTTCTCCTTTATCAGCTTTTTAAATAATGATGTCTGGATTGTTTCTGATATGTTTATTGTGTTTCTTTCAATGAAAGTGAGGTTGTGTTGTGAGAAATTATGTTCCTTGATCAGGTCAGTTTGGGCTTCACAGCAAAAAAGCATTCCATTTAGAGAATGCAGTCATCAGGGGGTCCATGTAGAGTTCTTTTCCCTGTTGGGTCAGGTGGGTGAGGATTGGTGGTAAGTGTGGTAGATGGGAGAATGCCAGCTGTTCAGCAGTAAATTGCAAGTGGCTATGTTATGATGTTGCCTGTCTATCCATGTTCTGTCTCAAGACTTGATGAAATTACTCCTTCTAGGGTTTCCAGGTCTGACTCAAGTGGCCCATGGCTATGATGGGAGCTGTGGGGGTCCTGCTCTCAACTTCTGGGCAAGGGCTCCCAACCAGCCCTAGGGCCTCTGCAGTGGCCTCCTCCCTCTCCCCGGACCCAGATCTCAAAGGTCTGCTGTGTGGCTAGGCCTATTAGAGCAGCCTTGTCCATCCTGCAACCTTGTCCATCCTGGGCTTGTCCATTCTGCAACCTTGTCCATCCTGGGCTTCATTTTATGGATATATTGATTTACATGCCATGTCCTGGCTCAGAATTAGATATATGGTAATTCTATATACTGTTTTTAACCATGCAGAAGTGAGTAAATACATTTAAGAGGCTCTTGATATCCCTCAGCTTATGTCTAGAAGATCTGGATATCTAAATATTGCATTGGCGAAATTTTATGGTCTTAGGTATCTGATTAATCTACCATAGACTTGCTCAAGTGATTTGGTCACACCGAGCAGCAAGTGCATAGATCAGGAAAGGAATAGACCCTGACTCATGCTGGCTGCAACATGGACTCCAGAGGAAGGTAAGCACCAGAGAAGCTACCAACACCACTTGATGGGAGGCATGACATATTTGGTTAATGGATACAAGACATACCTATCACCTCCTTCTGCATTCCCACCATTCTAAATGCTTATTGCGTACACATACACACATTTACATGTTGTACCATACACCAGTCCATGGTACAGTATGAACTATATATAAAAATGAGCATCACTTTTTGAAAACCTCTGTAAGTGATCTTCAACATAAGGCAACATTTCCTTTAGAAACATGCACCATTAAAATATCATTGTAGGATATCGTTTCCATTTGTTTTGGGGTAGTATTATCTTGGCTATACCCCCATGTTGTGCAGGGTGAAGCAAGCATATTAAAGATAGACTTAATAATCAGATCTGGTGTTACTTGACTAATTAGCAAAATGGATAGTCTAAATGTGTATTTCATTAGGGCAAGATGCATCAATTTCCTCCTGTGCTGTTTCAGGCTTGATATATTATACTGCTGTGGTTTATTTCTAGCACATTAAGCTGTGTTGATTCACATGGTTATCCCTGGCAACATGACAAAAAGTGACTTCATTTTTTAAAAGAAAAGTTTACACCACCATAGAGAGACTGCAATTCTAATCTTAAACAAATTAACTTGAATGGAAATTACTGGTTAACATTATGCTCATATGCAGTTTTGATGTATAAATTTAGTCAAGGACCCAAGCCTGAGGCCCCCTTAGCCACTACCTCTAGGGCAAGCAGGCAGTGCTCTGAGATGTAGGTTTTCAAGGCTGAATGCAAAGCAAAGCAAAGCAAAGCAAAGCAAAGCAAATTTTATTTTTATATCCCGCCCTCCCCCACCAGAAGGCGGGCTCAGGGCGGCTCACAGCAAACCAGACCTTGGTAAAATATATGAACATTTATTAAATTTTTAAAGAATAAAACACAATCTCTAGGCAACACAATCTCTATAATCCTGCAGCAAGAAAATAACAAAGCTAACTTTTGTGTCTAATAATGGTATTAGATGGCACACCTTTTAAATATCAAAATCCAAGTGATAGGCTCAAACATTTTCTACATAGCTGTCCATTGCTATGAAGCCTGTCATAGTGAGAACCACTGTCCTGTTGAATCCCAAAGTCAGCATGGCTTCCCTCTTGTCTATGGCTTAGATGTAGTCTTTTGCTATTTGGCATCAGTTGGTCCTTCATATCCAATTAAGGGGCTCATTTGCTGGAATCCTCTAGAAGATGATGACACCACTCTGTCTTACCTCTCCCATCTGGCTACAAAGTTGAACACAGGGTCCCATGATTAGCTAATTACCACCTTCCTAAATCCAGCCTTGGAAGAGAACAGGATGGTGTAGGTAGGGAGGTCCAATAATGGACACCTGCACATTGAAATAGGCCTACTATTATTCACATTAACCCTTGGGAGGAAATCAGGGTACTTTGTCTTACACATTTAAACGTGAGGGTATTTTAAACTCCATAAAAAGCTTGTTCAAATGAACTATAAATGTGTTAAATATCAAGGCCTAGTCTAGCTAAACATAACATTTTGAACATTACTGGCCAAAACTGTTGGGCCTCCCCTGATGTCGCCAGCATGATGACATCACTCACAAGTGATATCATCGCACCTGCGATGTTGCGTGCTGGCTGCTCTAGGAGCTGTGTCTGAGTGTAAGCATTCCCACACATACAGATTCCAGACATTTTAGTGTATATACAGGCACAATCTTACAGGTGGGATTTTGAAGAGGGCAGAGTCTTGCAACTTGAATGTATTCTTGAAGTTCTGGCATTGTGAGGGTAGAATACAGCCATTTCCTGTTGAAGAGGTGATGGAGCCTGTGTGTACAATTGGACCTAAAATGCTGCCCCAGAGTATCTTCTAATACACTTTAAGTTTGCAATCTTTTAAGTCTGCACTCTTCCAGGTGATGTTCTTGTAATTTCCTGTAATATCTATGATAAAGACTGGTGTATGGGGTTTACCACCAAGGGTGGGCAAATGGCAAGCCTACCTCTTACTCTAATTTAACATTTGGAAAGCTTTGTTGCAACAACACTGACAGTTCTATTAAAAAAAAGATTTTGATTGGCAGTAAGCAGACTAGCAATTTAAAATGCAGTGATGTAAGATAACTTTCAATCCATCAAGTCTGATGTTATCTTTCACTTAATGATGTGAGATTAGCACTTCCCTCAACAGCCCTGTATGCTGATAGCTCAGTCCTAGACAGGCTTAAAAATTCCTTCTATCAAACCCCTTGCCCTTATCCCCAATATCCCATCCTCAAGAAATTGCAGACCAGGAGAAAAAATGGCTAGAAAACATGTTGTTCTAAGAATTTCCCAATTTCTCTGTGGCACTTACCACAGAGAATAGGGGAAGTTCCTGCACTGGAGGTGACATCACATCCTCCCCAGATTCTACCCTCCCCAGGCACCATCATCAAAATCTCCTGGCATTTGCCAAGTCAATGCTGGCAACCTAGCCAGAGGCCTGGACATTCATACAGCATGTGCATTCAACATTTAGATCTAAGGACTGTGTACCTATGGTTCCAAAGAAGAAATATGGGAAATGCCCAGAGGCGCAGCTATAGCGAACCTAGGCAGTATAATAAAAAGTAGAGACATCACCCTGCCAGCAAAAGTCCGTATAGTCAAAGCAATGGTATTCCCAGTAGTAATGTATGGCTTAAAGAGTTGGACCATAAAGAAGGTTGAGTGCAGAAGAATAGATGCTTTCAAGTTGTGGTGCTGGAGAAGACTCTTGAGAGTCCCTTGGACTACAAGAAGATCAAATCAGCCAGTCCTAAGGGAAATCGACCCTGACTGTTCCTTGGAAGGTCAGATGCTGAAGATGAAGCTCAAATATTTTGGCCACCAAATGAGAAGGGAGCACTCACTGGAGAAGATCCTGATGCCGGGAAAGACAGAAGGCAAAAGAAGAAGGGGATGGCAAAAGATGAGATGGCTGGACAGCATTACTGATGCAACTAACACAAATTTGAGCAGTCTTCAGAGGATGGTGGAAGACAGGAGGGCCTGGCATGACTTTGTCCATGGGGTTGCAAAGAGTCGGACTCGAATGTGTGACTGAACAACAACAACCTGCTCAGTTCTCTTGAAGGCAACAGGAACTAACCCATTAATCAGGATTTTTGCAAAAGGAAGCAAGCCATCTACAACTCACAATTCATCTTTCTGAAGCACCAGAAAGACCAGCAACTTTCTAGCCTCTTGCATGCTGCAGGCCACAGCAACAACTCCAGCAATATAGTCAAAATTCACAATACACCTTCAGCCAGGGTGAGGAATCTGTTCTTTCAAGAAGGCTATTCTTCCTTCCCACTAAATCTAAACAAATTATACAATTCTGTGGTGACTTGGAGGCCTTATTTCACTGTGTGCATCCAAAGGAGTTAGGGTTGCCAATCCCAAATGGGGAGCAGGGGATCCCCCCGTTTGGAGGCCCTCACCTCACTTCAGAATCATCAGAAAGCAGGGAGGGGGGGAGGTCTGCTGGGCACTCCATTATACTCTATAGAGACTGATTCACATAAGGCAGGAGTGGCCAATGGTAGCTCTCCAGATTTTTTTTTGCCTACAACTCCCATCAGCCCCAGCCAGCATGGCCAATGACTGGGGCTGATGGGAGTTGTAGGCAAAAAAAACATCTGGAGAGTTACCGTTGGCCACCCCTGCCATAGGGGATAATGGAGAATTGTTCCATGGGTATCTGGGGCTCAGAAGGGGGGGCTATTTTTTGAGATACAGGCACCATCCATAGCTTCCAGTGTCACTCCTCAAAACACCTCCCCCGGCAAATTTCAAAAAGTTTGCAACAGGGGATCCAATTCTATGACCTTCCAAAAGAAGGTGCCCCTATCCTTCATTATGTCCAAATGGAGGGAAGGCATTTAAAAGATGTGGTCACTTTAAATTTGATGGCCAGAACTCCCTTTGGAGTTCAATCATGCTTGTCATACCCTTGCTCCTTCTCCAAAGTCTCCTAGCTCCATCCCAGGGCCATAGCCAGAATTTTTCAGTTAGAGGGGCTTTTTAAAAATTCAGGGGGCACCTGAATTTTCAAAAAGCACCCCCACCTAAAAAATCCCCAGTATGTCCCCCAACCTTCTCTCCCCACTGCCCCACTGGTGCAGCACCCATGGCCCTCCCCATTCAAATTGCATGGGAGGTGTGGCAGGAGCAGTTCCTACCCTCCACTTGATCTGATTATTAAGTGTATCTTTAATATACTTGCTTCACCCGGCACAACATGGGGATATTGCCAAGATAGTACTACCCCCAAACAAATGGAAATGACATTCTACAATGATATTTTAATGGTGCATGTTTCTAAAGGAAATGTTGCCTTATGTTCAAGATCACCTATAGAGATTTTCATAAAAGTGATGCTCATTTTATATATAGTTCATACTGTATCATGGACTGGTGTATGATACAACATGTAAATGTGTGTATGTGTATGCAATAAGAATTTAGGATGGTGGGAATATGGAGAGAGGTGATAGGTATGTCTTGTATCCATTAACCAAATCTGTCATGCCTCCCATTCCCATGTCCGGTGGTGGTGCTTACCTTCTCTGGTGGTGCTTACCTTCTCTGGTGCTTACCTTTTCTGGTGCTTACCTTCCTCTGGAGTCCATGCTGCAGCCAGCATGTGTCAGGGTCAATTCCTTTCCTGATCTATGCACTTTCCGTTTGGTGTGACCAAATCGCTTGAGCAAGTCCTAGGTAGATTAATAGGATACCTAAGGCCATAAAATTTAGCAAATGCAATATTTAGATATCCAGATCTTCTAGACATAAACTGGGGGATGTCAACAGCCTCTTAAATGCTCATTTATGCATGGTTAAAAACAGAATACAGGATTGCCGTATATCTAATTCTGAACCAGGACATGGAGTGTAAATCAATAGATCCATAAAATGAAGCTCGGGATGGACAAGGTTGCAGAACCTGTTCAATTAGGCCTAGCCACACAGCACACCTTTGAGATCTGGGTCCGGCTAGGTGGTGGCATCCATGCAGCTGGTCCTGATTCATACTGGCACCAGCAGCTGATGCACAGCTGGGCCTGGCCTGGCCTTGTAGCATCTGCTGAACAACTGATTCCAGCCTGGTCTGATTGCAGCAAATGCCATTGTGCAACTGGGCAGCCAACACACAGTTTAGCCCTACTGATGGTAGCGCCCACCACATGCAAGTTAGCCCATCCTGGTGGCAACATACACCATACAACTCAGCCAAACCTTGCATTGGAAGCCACTACATGCCAGGACGAATCCAGTGCCAGAAGCAACTCAGTCAGACATTCCTTGGAAAGGGCTTGCAGGGGGGATGGAAGGGTAAAGAGGATGAAGATGGTGGTAGGGAGCAGAAAAAGGGAAGAGGCTATGGGGAGCTGCCCAGGAAGGAAAAAAGAAAATAGTGGGAAAGGGGGTGTGTGTGGAAATGAGATACAGCCACTTGTCTATGTGGGATCTCTGCTTTATGGATTTATTTTAAGATATTTATTCAGCTGGATTATCATCATTCACATCCAAATATCATTACTCACCAAATGCTGGACATTTGCTATGGCATATGTACATGTACACACACATACATTTTAAATAGTTATACTGAAATAAAGTTGAGCAAGAAATTTATTCCTTGAGAGAGGCTCAAATCTGTGTTAAAAGCCTAATATTTTGACAAGGATATCTGTCCTCTGGTATGATTTCTGTACCAGCTGACCATAGCTATTCAGCTGTAATATGTCACCAGTATGTTTCTGAAGGCATTTTTAAAATTGCTGTAGAAGAGATGAAGCTGAGCCCTGACACTGATATAGGCTTTAGGTTTAAACCCTGATGAAACTCATCATAAATGAAGCCCTCTCTTGTACTAGTGGCTGAAAATGTCTTGCAATTTTCTGAATGAGCATCAATCTTCACTGTTTGTTGAGGGAATTTACCTGATGTGGCATAGTAACGAACAGCAATCCTGAGTATGTCTGCTTTGAAGTAAGCTCCATCTTATTCCATTGTGATTATCCCTAGGAAAGTGTTCTTAGGATGGCACTATTTTAGCTATTGTGATATTGCTGGTTAAGATCACATGACAGCCGCAAGCTTGCCAACAGTGCAATTTTAAGCCAAGTTACACTTCTGAGCCAGTTGATTTAACTGGATTAAATCAGGGTGTAACTGCTGAGGATTTCAATAGCCAGTTGCCCATAGCTTTCTCTATATTATGGGGTTAATTTTTTTGGTGCCCTGACCTGGATGGCCCAGGGTAGCCCAATCTTACCAGATCTCAAAAATTAAGCAGGCAGGGCCTGGTTAGTAATTGGACAGGCCACCGATGAAGTCCAGGGTTTCTATGCAGAGGCAGGCAATAAGAAACCATTTGCCTTGAAAACCCTATGGGGTTGCCATAATTCAGCTGTTACTTGACAACTCTTTCTACCACCAATCTTATTGGTATACCATGCCAGGTTATTGAAAGGAAATGCATAGCTTTTGTCTGTTTTTGCCCTCAGTAGCACAGGTGTGCATTTAAAAAAAAAAAGACAAAAACTTCTAGTCACTGGAACTCTGGATACAACACCCCCCCCCCCCCGCCCCCAAGTTTAGTTTTCATTATGTTTTAAAAATAGCAAAAACAAGATGCCACAAACCTTAAGTAAATCCATTTGGCAAATTTTTCTCAGTTTTTTCAGTAGCTAATGACCAGTCTATAATATTTTGCACTAAACACAAGGCAGGATACAATGCCGGGGGGGGGGGGGCGTGGAGCAAGCTACAAGTGGAAAACAACAGACTTAGGTGCCCCTATCCTTCGTTATTTCCTATGGAAGGAAGGCATTTAAAAAGGTGTGCTGTCCCTTTAAATGTGATGGCCAGAACTCCTTTGGAGTTCAATTACGCTTGTCACACCCTTGCTCCTGGCTCCACCCCCAAAGTCCCCAGATTTTTCTTAAATTGGACTTGGCAACCCTACCATCCTCCAAAGCAGTGGTTTTGTCCAGGGAAACAGCACTATAGTCTGGAGATGTAATTCTGGGAGTTGTCCAGACTCCAGACTACAACCCCTTCCTGTTGGGTGACAAAGTCCCATGCACCAACCAGCCACATTGCCCCCTTTGAACAAACTGCTCAACCCAAGGGAACCCATGGGCACTGAGAGGATCCCTGCTGCTCAGCTCCAGCCCTGTGGAAGTAAGGAAAGGTAGAAGGATGATGGTTTCCCAAAGGCTGGGATGCACCATCTTCAGCATACCTGGTGCGACCCCCAGCTGACCTAGCACAGCTGGTCTTCTTGGCACCTGAGGGAGAGCGTGGGGCCACCTGGGGGAACCAGGAAGGGGCAATCAGTTCAAAGGGGGAAACTCGGAGCTAGGGAGCAGAGGCACATAGCAGTAGAAAAAGGGGACAGCTGGAACAGAGAGAGACCCCCCCCCTTTCAGTGGGCAATTGTGAGTGCTTTGTAAGGAGAGGGACTTAAATGATGTAATCGCCCTCTCCCAGTGGTCTGAGGCTCCAAGTGCCCCTGAAGGACAAGACTGGAAGTAGAACCCACCTCCTAGCTGGGTGGCCTGGCTCATCTCCCAGACATTCTTCTTGGAGGCTGACAGCCCTGCTCTAGTAGAAAGCAATTTTGCAAGGAAAGAAGGAAAAAGAAAGGCACATTTATGTACCTCTCTTTCAGCTAACCGCTTACTGGCAGAGGGTGGGCTGTTATGGCTTGAATAACTTCAGACATTGAAAATGGAAGGCAGAAATTGCTCTCTTCTTCCTTTCTTTGCTTTGACAGAGAAGGACAAGATGCCCTTACTGAGAGTTTTTCACTGTAAAGATATGGGTGATGAAGATGCTGGTCCTGAGATGAACATCTCATCAAAACTCAAAGTCTGCTGGTTATGATCTACAATTTGTTTATTGGTGAGGAAAAAAATGTAATGTAATGCCTAAAATATGTCATTCTGTGTTTTTTTTACGTTTATAGTAACCAGTCCTGGAGCTAAGTTAAAAAATTAGCCACCCATCAATATCCACAGACTTCTCCTGTTATTTTAAAGGGTGAGATTATGAATTCAGTTCTCAGTTTTCCTTCTTGATCAGTTCCACAGAGTATGTTTTCAGATGGAAGTGGCGGCATCTCATTTAAGAGCTCATTTTCAGAGGTGAACAGATCCAAGATAAAGTGTAGAGTGTGCCAAATAAACAAAAAGAGCTACTGCAGGCACGTCTGTCTCTGGTATTTGGCTCTTTTTTTTTTCTTTTATGAAGCAGCCTTTGGAAGGTGCAGATGCACAAATGATCACATCTTCATCCTTTCAGGCAGTTCGAGAGTTATAACAGCAACACTGAAGCTGCTCTGAAAGAGAGGCCTTGACCTTATCCAGAACAATCTCTTCATTTTGTTTCAGGAAAAATGGTCATGTAAACAACTGCAGGATTAAATCATACCTGCCAAATACAGTTCATTATTATGGGGGCACTCTGGCTCTTTTCAGACATACTGAACCCCAGGGGTTGTTTTGTAGAAAAATAGGTGGTGGAGCTCATCCAGGGACTGTTATGCAGCTGCACCTACTATTCAATGGACAAGGTGGGAAGGAGGAGGTGGAACTGTCAGAAAGGTTCAGGAGCTGTGCTCCTGTGAACTCCCGCTGAATCCGAGGCCTGCTGACCCCACACACCAGGAGCCTGCCAACAATGCTTATTGGGAGCACACACCACATGTGATATTTCTGACACACATGGTTGCCATGATGCCTGAAAACAAAAATGCACAGATTTTGCACATGCATATAGCCAATATATGCTACACAAAATGCAGGTTTTTCAGGGTTCTGGTTCATATGCATCAAAACTAAAAATCTGCATTTTATCCTTTTCAGACAACACATGTCAAATTAGAAACTATGCAAGGTGGCCAGCTTCCCAGTATTCTGGATTTCATTCCTGGATGTCCCCATATCTCCTCACCTAACTTACCATGGTAAAGGCAAAGTAAGCTTGGCAGCTGTCCTACATGCTTTCCTGCTCCTTTTGGGGCTCAGGAGGCAGCAATCAGCCAGCTCAGTGACTGCCACACATACACATGGCCCCTCCCTCTCTGGATCGCAGGTGGCACTAGCCCTCTGAGAGGTAAAAGCAATCTGCTCAACAGCACCATATGCCCCAGCCTGGCATGGGGCCAGAGCTGTAGGGACATTCTGGGCCTGCATCCTGGACTTTTGCCCAAGGGCAGAGAATCCCTAAAACTGCCTTCATATTAGCACTGGCATCAAGTTGAAAAATCATGCACACAACGGCATCCTTAAAAAAAAAGGCAATATTTTACTGTGCATGATTGTTCATCAGCCTGGCCTAGTTGCGGTGTGTGTGTGTGTGGGGGGGAGACATGTTGAAAAAAGAGAGAAAGAAATGGAAAGCAATGGGAAGCGAAAGGGTGTATGCCCAGGGGGCCTTAACACTTCAGAATATCCTAGCGAGGAGGAGGGCAGCAATCAAAGGCATCAGCGCTCTGCAGCATTCAGGACAAGGTTAATTGTGCCAACTGAGCCAGGTGAAGGGAGCAATGAGTATAAAAGACTAATGCTAGCCCGAAGTGCTGTCTATCTGAGCGTCTTGGAAGTCCTTCTGAGCTATTTGCATAAATGGTATTGCACCATACTTATGCCTAACATAATTGATTGTAGCACCTGACAGGAATTCAACTTGCTATAATCTTTATGCTGTTCTAAAATTAAAAGTAGAATATCTTAAATTATACGGTAAGTGATCCTGTAGAAAAGGTGTATTTAAAACTGTTAAATCAGAAGCTGGTACAACACCTAGTAGTACGCTGGCATAGATTTACAATATAAATTAAGACAGACCTTGAAATACATTAGCCTACCTATAAACACAGTGTGTTTTATCTCCCCTTGTCTTTGGGAAAAAAAGATGAGGAATCAAGCAAACAGTTTCATTTGGTTTTTCTTCCTTTCCCTTAAATCGAAGATTTCAAAGACTCAAATCTCTTCTCGCATCAATTAAGTGTATGTAGGATAAGCCTGTGTGGGCTCCTGATTCTCACATGGCACAGGCAAGGTGTCCTTTTGTCCTTGCTCAGTTTGTGCAGCCTGAAGCTATTTATCTTTGTCACCCCCATGCAACAGAGTCCCAGAACTGCAGAGTCCCTGTTAAGGCCATGTTCCTGTGCTAAGTGGATGCACTATAGGATATTGACTATTGTGAGGTTGACAAGGCTGGCCTTTTGGCAAGGTGAAAGAGGTTGTTGCAGTCACCTTTGGGAAGCTTGTGGTATTATAAATCTAATTCTTAAGGAGGCACAAAGTGTTTGAGACATAGAACTCTGTGATGGAGGAGCCTCTGGGGTCCTGGCTATACAGGGTAGGATTTTTCAAACTGTTACACAGTGTACACATAGTCAATATGCTTGCAAGCACATTAAACCCTTATTTTTCTGGTTTTTTGCAGAGTGCATTGATTCACAGGGCCAATCTAGAAAACTTTTAGAAATTTGTATGGGCAAACCTAAATCCCCCCCACCACCACCACCACTAACCCCACCAGAGGAAATAAAGCAAAGAACAGTAAAGAAGAAGATATTGAAGATACTGGATTTATATCCTGCCCTCCACTCCGAAGAGTCTCAGAGCGGCTCACAATCTCCTTTACCTTCTTCCCCCACAACAGACACCCTGTGAGGTGGGTGGGGCTGGAGAGGGCTCTCACAGCAGCTGCCCTTTCAAGGACAACCTCTGCCAGGGCTATGGCTGACCCAAGGCCATGCTAGCAGGTGCAAGTGGAGGAGTGGGGAATCAAACCCGGTTCTCCCAGATAAGAGTCCGCACACTTCACCACTACACCAAACTGTCTCTCCATTTTGTTCATATTCTCCCACTCATCTTGGCTTTGGGACTGCATCTGCTCAATATTTTTGCATTTAAGCAAGTTAACAGGTGACTCGTAATTGCAGAAACAATTAGAGAGCTGAAAAACCAGCCCCTCTCCCCGCCCCAAGTCCATTCTGGGCTGGACTTCCTCCACTATCACGCCGCGTCTTTCGGGCGGAACGGACATCCATGCTGAGGGACGCCACCTAGAGTGCTGAGAAAGCCTCGACATATGAGATGCCTCGGATTGCTGGTCCCAATCTGCAAAATCACGAGGGGGGTACCATTGGTATGGCGGGTATGGGTAGGCATAGGGAGAAGGCCACTGGCACTGATCCCACGGTGGAAGCGGTGGGAAGCGGCGAGCTATGATAGTTGGTTCCAGCTCGCTCCGACCTCTCGCCTGATCCAGCGGTGCCGATGGCTCCATCGGTACCGACACCTCTACTTCCGCGACAGAGTTGCTCTCACTCCGACGCCTCGACCCGGAAGAGTGGGAATGCTGAGTAAGGTCGATCTCTTGCTCCAATGCTGATAGACACAACTGCTGCAAAACACTGCCTCTCGACACTGAAGGGCTATGATGCGGGGACACCAAGATCTTCTTAGGTGGAGCGGCCGACATCGATGTCGAAGAGTCCTGAGAAGGGGAAGGAGTACAGGACGATCTCTTCTTCCGCTTCTCCTTGGATTTCACCTTCTAACCCCTTCTTGAAGCTGGCTATGCTTGCAGCTGCTACCACCTCCTGGGGCAGTGAATTCCACATGTTAATCACCCTTTGGGTGAAGAAGTACCTCCTTTTATCCGTTCTAACCCGACTGCTCAGCAATTTCATCGAATGCCCACGAATTCTTGTATTGTGAGAAAGGGAGAAAAGTACTTCTTTCTCTACCTTCTCCATCCCATGCATAATCTTGTAAACCTCTATTATGTCATCCCGCAGTCGACGTTTCTCCAAGCTAAAGAGCCCCAAGCATTTTAACCTTTCTTATAGGGAAAGTGTTCCAAACCTTTAATTATTCTAGTTGCCCTTTTCTCCACTTTTTACAGTGCTATAATATCCTTTTTGAGGTGCGGTGACCAGAATTGCATGCAGTATTCCAAATGAGACCGCACCATCGATTTATATAGGGGCATTATGATACTGGCTGATTTGTTTTCAGTTCCCTTCCTAATAATTCCCAGCATGGCGTTGGCCTTTTTTATTGCAATCACACACTGTCTTGACATTTTCAGTGAATTATCTACCACGACCCCAAGACCCCTCTTGGTCAGTCTCTGCCAGTTCAAACCCCATCAACTTGTATTTGCAGCTGGGATTCTTGGCCCCAATGTGCATTACTTTGCACTTGGCCACATTGAACCTCATCTGCCACTTTGACGCCCACTCACCCAGCCTCAACAGATCCCTTTGGAGTTCCTCACAATCCTCTCTGGTTCTTACCACCCTGAACAATTTAGTGTTATCCGCTAACTTGGCCACTTCACTGCTTACTCTCAACTCCAAATCATTTATGATCAATTTAAAGAGCATGGGACCAAGTACTGAGCCCTGCGGCACTCCACTGCTTATCGTCCTCCACTGCGAAGACTGCCCATTTATACTCACTCTCTGCTTCCTATTAATTAGCCAGTTTTTGATCCACAAGAAGACCTGACCTTTTACTCCATGACTCTCGAGCTTACTAAGGAGCCTTTGATGAGGAACTTTATCAAATGCTTTCTGGAAGTCCAGGTAAACAATATCTATTGGGTCTCCTTTGTCCACATGTTTGTTCACCCCCTCAAAGAAATGTAACACGTTAGTGAGGCAAGATCTTCCCTTACAGAACCCATGCTGAGTCTTCCTCAATACTTCCAGCCACTCCTCCCCCCCCATCAGGCCTAGTATGCCTTCCAGCCTCCGCTGCAGAGCCCACTGATGCTGCTGCATCCTCCTCTTAACCAATTTTAATAATAATAATAATAATAAATTTTAATTTATATCCCGCCCACCTCGCCAAAGCAGGCTCAGGGCGGCTTGCATGACGTAGTACATTGTACCATGATACAACAATAAAATTCAAAGCAATTTGCAATTAAAATACAATTATATAAAAACAACATTTAAATTAATAATTTAAATTACAATATATCATAAAATGGGGCTACAGTCTTATGAACACAGTTTTTGTGGTGATGGTGCAATGGTTCCACCTTAAAAGGCCAGCTGAAAGAGGACGGTTTTACAAGCCCGATGGAACTGATTAAGGCTCCGTAGGGCCTGTACCTCCTCTGGTAGCTGGTTCCACCACTGGGGTGCTGTTACCGAGAAGGCCCGCTCCCTTGTCGCTTTTAGTTTGGCTTCCTTTGTCCCAGGGATTTTCAGCAGATTTTGTGAGCTAGATCTCAGTACTCTCTGGGGAACATATGGGGAGAGACGGTCTCTAAGGTAGACAGGTCCTCGGCCATATAGGGCTTTAAAGGTGATAACCAGCACCTTGTAACGAACTCGGTACACAATAGGCAGCCAATGCAGTTCCTGCAGCACAGGCCATATATGTTCCCGCCTAGGGAGTCCCATTAACAGCCTGGCTGCCGCATTCTGCACTAGCTGCAGTTTCTGAGTTTGGCACAGGGGCAGCCCCATGTAGAGGGCATTACAATAGTCTAGCCTTGAGGTGACCGTTGCATGTATCATTGTTGCCAGGTTGTCACGCTCCAGGAAGGGAGCCAGCTGCCTTGCCCGCTTAAGATGAAAAATGGCAGATTTAGCAGTGGCTGCTATCTGGGCTTCCATTGTCAGAGAAGACTCCAGTAGCACCCCCAAGCTCTTGACCCTGCGCACTGCTTCCAGTGGCACACCATCAAAAGCTGGTAGGGGAATTTCCCCTCCCAGACCGCCACGGCCCAGGCAAAGGACCTCTGTCTTCACTGGATTTAACTTCAACCCACTCAGCCTAAGCTAGCCTGCCACAGCTTGCAGCACCAGGTCCAGATTTTTAGGGACATCATCAGTCCAACTGTCCATCAATAGATAGAGCTGGGTGTCATCAGCATACTGGTGACAACCCAGCCCATATCTCCGGGCAATCTGGGCAAGGGGCCGCATGTAGATGTTAAACAACATTGGGGAGAGGACCGCTCCATGAGGCACCCCACAATTAAGTAGGTGTCTCTGGGATAGTTCTTCCCCAATCGCCACCCTTTGTCCCCGACCCTCAAGGAAAGAGGAAAGCCACTGCAAGGCCAGCCCCTGAATCCCTGCATCGGCAAGGCGACGGGTCAGCAACTGGTGGTTGACCATATCAAACGCAGCCGATAGGTCTAACAACAACAGTACCACCGAACTACCTCGATCCAGATGCCGCTGGAGATCATCCATGAGGATGACAAGCACTGTCTCCGTCCCATGGCCCGGGCGGAAGCCGGACTGGAATGGATCTAAGGTGGAAGCGTCATCCAGAAAACTCTGCAGCTGCAACGCCACTGCCCTCTCTATAATTTTGCCCCAAAAGGGCAAATTGGAGACCGACCAGTAATGCGCCAATTCGGTCGGGTCTGATGTAGCCTTTTTCAGGAGGGGACGGACCACAGCCTCTTTAAGGGGTGTTGGAAAAAGGCCGTCCGAGAGGGATCTATTTATGATGTCCCGTATAGTACATCTTAGCTCCCTCTGGCAAGCTTTAATTAGGGACATGGGTCCAGATCACAGGAGGGACATGGGTCCAGATCACAGGTTGTTAGACGTACAGTAGAGAGGATTCTGTCAACTTCCTCCAAGCTGAGTGTGTCGAAGCGATCCAGGTTCAAACCAGAAGACAGGCACGGAGCCTCTAGTTCACCTACTGTATCTAATGTGGGGGGGGGGGGGCGTGTGGCGGAGCGACATGACCTTGTCTGCAAAAAATTTCGCAAAAGCCTCACAGCCTATCTCTAATTCCTTAACATTTGGCTTGCCTTGTGGCAGTGTTGTGAGATTCCGAATTGTCCTAAACAATTGTGCCGGGTGCGAATTTGCAGACGCAATCTTAGCCGCAAAGTATATTTGACTGCCATCCCATAGGACCTCATAAACTCTCTATAAGATGTTCTAGTCGCTTCATCCCGAGTACGCTGCCATTGCCTCTCTAGCCGGCTGAGTCCTCGTTTCCGCTGGCACAATTCCGGGGTATACCACGGGGCCAGCTTAGTGCGAGGTCGCAGAGGGCGTCGAGGTGCGATGCCTGGCATGGCTCTGGAGAGTCGGCCATGCCAGGCATCAACCAGGTCATCAAGGGAATTGCCAGGGGGCCAGGGATCCCGTAGAGCCATTTGGAACCGTTCCGGGTCTATCTGACTCCGCGGGCGAGCCATAATAAACTTGTCGCCTAAATGGGTTTGGAGTGGAGCATCCACACGAGCCCTAAGGGCAAAGTGGTTCGACCATGGCATCGCTTCTGCAGTTATATCGTCCACCATAATGCTTGAAGGAGGAGGTGTGTGTATTGTCTGTGCTTGCACAGACTGCTTTTATTTGGGGGTGGATTTAAACCCCCAATATATTTTTCAGCGTGTTTAGATTTTTCTGGTAACCTGAATGAACGTAGGAGCTTGGGGGGTGGGAGGTGGCATGATCTTGGAACCTAAGCAGGATCAGTATTTGGATGCGAGACCACCAAGGAAGACCATGCAGAGGAAGGCAATGGCAAACCATCTCTGCTTCTTACTGCCCTTGAAAGCCCCTTACTGGGGTCACCATATATGTCAGTTGTATTTGATGGCACTTACATAAGTATTGTCAGCCCTGGTCAGTATTTTCATGGGAGACCACCAAGGAAGTCTACGGTCACTATGCAGGGGTAGGCAAAGACATCTTTGAGCGTTTCTTGAGCGCTTTGAGCGTTTCTTGCCTTGCAGATACTACTGGCACTACCGGATCTTCATAAGGCAGCTTCAACTAGATGGCACTTTCCACCAGCAGCGTATACACAATCACAGGAGCTATGCTCATATTTGTTCAAGTTTCCATTTCATTTCCTTCTTTGGATTAGTTGTCAATTTTGATAGTTGATAGTTCAATTTTGAAACTCAGAGCTGTTCACCAAGATGCCCTTTAAATTATTTCCCTTTTAAAACAGTGATCATTTCTTAAGAGATTCTGACAACATCCCTGCTAGCACATTCTGAGTGCGCATGAAGTGAGACCAGAAAGGCACACACCCCCATCATCTGAAACATGGGAGTCACTGCTTCTGATCACTGATAACCTGATAGGGTTGCCAACACTCAGGGTGGTAGAGAAATCCAAAGCACAAGGCTTTCTGTGAAAACCAGCCTCTGTACAACCAACAAACTCACCAAACAATTCAACAATTACAAAAGCATGTATTAGTTCATGATAGACCATGCAATTAGTCCTTAGCAAAACAGGGAACGTGTTCACCAAGAATCAATCCAGTCTTTATAGCAATCGTTGCTCAGTTCATTCCAAGGAATCCTGGTGAAATAGCTGTGCGGTTGATCAATGTCTCTCAATATATGCAGCCAGCAATCCAAAAGGTTGAAAAGAATAAGGTCATACTGGAACCCTTGTTTCACACAGGCTTCTTCGAGCTGCAAAAATCCTTTTTACAACATTTTCATACCCTGGGCAAAAAACGCCATTCTGTTACAACAATGAAAGTCACTTGAACATTGCCTTTCAATGTTGTAATGGAATGACGTTTTTTGCAAAGAGTATGAAAATGTTGTAAAAAGGATTTTTGCAGCTCGAAGAAGCCTGTGTGAAACAAGGGTTCCAGTATGACCTTATTCTTTTCAACCTTTTGGATTGCTGACTGCATATATTGAGAGACATTGATCAACCGCGCAGCTATTTCACCAGGATTCCTTGGAATGAACTGAGCAACGATTGCTATAAAGACTGGATTGATTCTTGGTGAACACGTTTCCTGTTTTGCTAAGGACTAATTGCATGGTCTATCATGAACTAATATATGCTTTTGTAATTGTTGAATTGTTTGGTGAGTTTGTTGGTTGTGCGGAGGCTGGTTTTCATGGAAAGCCTTGTGCTTTGGATTTCTCTGCCTATAATTGCCGTGATTCTCTTTGTGGATTGCACAACTATTACGGTGGTGGCTGGAGATTCCCACTATTACAACTGATCCCCCAGGAACAGAGATTAGTTAACCTGGAGACAATGGCTGCTTTGGAAGGTGGACTCTGATATAATATCCCATTGAAGTCCTTCCCCTCCACAAACCCTACCCTCCTCAGGCTCCATCCCCAAAATGTCTAGTTATTTTCCAACTTGGAGCTTTTCCACAGTTGTGTAGGCACACAGGATGCAATGTTTATAAAAGCATGGAGGAGTGTTGTTTTCCCATTCCATTGAATTCATAGGATGACAACTAGGACCCAGAACCACCCATTTTAGACCACAACATGTACAGAGTTACATTGTCACTGAGATTATACTAGTAAGGTGCTATGGTGTCATCACATTATCCTATCTCTGGGTACACTGCCATGGGCTTTAGATAAACAAGGAATGGAGGAGCAGATCCTCAGTGCAACCAGTATACCCCCCAATAATAATAATAAAAAAGGATGGAAGGAGAAGACGACGACTGCGGATTTATACCCCGCCCTTTTCTCTGAATCAGAGACACAGAGCGGCTTACAATCTCCTATATCTTCTCTTCCCACAAGACACCCTGTGAGGTGGGTGGGGCTGAGAGGGCTCTCACAGCAGCTACCCTTTCAAGGACAACTCCTGTGACAGCTATGGCTAACCCAAGGCCATTCCAGCAGCTGTAAGTGGAGGAGTGGGGAATCAAACTTGGTTCTCCCAGATAAGAGTCCACACACCTAACCAATACACCAAACTGGCTCTCAAAAGATCTAATATATTATTCCTTCAAAAGAAAGGAAGGAAATATGAATGAGTATTGCCAATAATAAATGCAACAGTATAAAAACTTTTGAATAATTATCATGTGCATAGACTATAAATGTTGAACATTGTGGATTTTTTTTTAAATAAGCTGCTAGATAACACATTTCCCTCCTCAATCTTCCTCTGGTTTGTATGAAAAGCTTAACTGTAAAACAAGAGTTGCTATGGGAAGCAATTGAATCCCTGTTCAGAGCCACAGTCTGCAAATATCTCAGACTCTTCAATCAGATAAAAACCACTAAGTTGTTGTTTTTCAGAGGCTATTGCATGCCCCAGGTGCATGAAAGAAAATTGTAAATGGTAAGTGGCAGTATTTGGGGGATATTATTTACTAATATGTAGGTGATAATGCCTTTAAAGGCACCTTTGTTACGCCAGCTCTTAATTCTTTCAAAACTGCAACCAGGCAACTTTTTTATCCTGGAGTTTTAATAACAATAGCTAGATACATTTATTATATGCCACAAAGATATAAGCCTGAAATCTCGATATTTGTTGGAAAGCAAGCATGGAACTAGATATCTAGGAAAAATTCTCCTTGCTCAGTTCTGATCTGCCATGCAGGCTATCAGAGAAATGTAAGATGGCGTTGGTTTATCTCTTTCTTTTTAAAATACATTGCTAGCCTTATTTTTATTCTATGCTGTGGTAGAATATAAAGACCTAGACATCTTAACAATGCATGTGTATAGCTCCAGCTGAATTTATTATTAGCTATCCATCAAACTGCTTGAAGCTCTCTGTTTATCCATTTAGCATCAACTGACATTTCTGTTCATCTTTAACAAGTTCAAATTAGTGTCTTTGAACTCTGAATTTTCTAGCTGCCATGGCTACTGTTCATTATTTTTTCCAAAACTTTTGGAAAGTTTTTTGCTGTATTTACCATTTCTGGATCCCTTTATTAATAGAAGAGGCTGAAGAGGATTAAGTCCATAAGCAATGAAGTAAATAGAACTCACTTGGAGTAGAGAGAAACACTTTCTGACAGGTAGAGGAAGAGAAACTAACTTGAAATACTGCACAACAGCATGAGAAATGCCTATTTTTAAAAACATATAGAATAATCGGATTTGCAGAAAGTGGTCTGAGAATATTGGGTCAAGGACTGGTTTGGCTGGGATCATTAAAGTTTGCAGTCAAAATGTTCAAGTTTTGAATCTTCACACAGTTTCACATATGTTGTTCTTATGCGACCAGTTTTAGAGCCAAATAATATCAATTAAAATGTATAACATAAATATTATCAAATATATCAAACTACATGTATTTATTACAAATATAGGCCAAAACTACATGTAGAATATGCTTTCCTTGGACCAAGAGAGAAAGACACATAACTGAAGACACACATATATGACCAGGGCAGAAGGTATTTGAAAATGAGATCTCTGTATTTTATCCCTGACTTAAGAACATAAGAGAAGCCATGTTGGATCAGGCCAATGGCCCATCCAGTCCAACACTCTGTATCACACATTGGCCAAAAATTTATATATATATATATATATATATATATACACACACACACACACTGTGGCTAATAGCCACTGATGGACCTCTGCTCCATATTTTTATCTAACCCCCTCTTGAAGCTGGCTATGCTTGTAGCCGCCACCACCTCCTGTGGCAGTGAATTAGACATGTTAATCACCTTTTGGGTGAAGAAGTACCTCCTTTTATCCGTTCTATCCGACCGCAGGTACTAAAAGTGCAATCCGGGGGGGGGGGGAGGAGGCGCGAAAGTGCTTTGGGAGCAAACTATCCACTATGTTGGCACAAGTCGCTTTTGTGCCCATGTGAGTCCAGTTGCACCATGGTGGAAATGACTTATGCGGGTGTGGGCCCGCCGGTGTGCCACCCCACCTGAGAGCAGCGGCTCCTGAGGCTGTGCACAAATGGAGATGGAAGTATGGTGGAGCAAGCCATGCCAGCTCAGGACAGGGTGGAGTCAGGGGTGCAGCCAGGCTTAGGCAGCTCCCTAACACGCCCCCCCCCCCCGAGGCATAAAGTTACAGCCACGAAAATGGTGGCGTATCCCATAGCCACTCATTGAATCCGAAAACAAAGGTTGCCCCCACCACTGCGGGAGCTTGCAAACCCCTTAGGAAGCTGTGTAAGTGCCTCACCAATCCCCTTCTGCCCCGGGCTGGGCGAGCCCCCTCCCTAACACCTAATCGCTGCTCTCCACCCCCTAGAAATAATTCTGCTCCGCCCTCACATGACTCATTAGACAGGGAAAGGCGCGTGGACAAGGGGATCTGCCGGGGAGCTCCCTGCTGCATGGACTTAGAGCACATTTTGATGAAGGGCACTGCACAGCGAGGTTGCTTAGACAGTATCTTTGACTTGTGGGAAGAAGAGCGAAGTCTCTCCTCTGGGGCTAACTGCTCTTGTTTCCAGGTCTCAACAGGTTCCCAGCCCCCAGAGGCTCAGTGTGCGAGGACAGTTGCCCATGGCTGAGTAAGTGCAACTGTGCATCCCCACCATCCTCCTCCCCTCACTCAAGGCTGGGTGGTGTGCAAGCATCTTCAGCACTTGAACCAGGCCATGGTGCTGCTGCTGGCCCCCTTCCCTTGATCTGTCCTCTGCCGCATTCTCACCCCTTGCAGGGCACAAGCGGGGGGGGGGAGGGTCTGGCAGCTGATCCAATGCAGGAAGGTGGGTAAGACTGTCCCTTTAAGAGAGTCCCCGGCTGAAACACAGCCTGCTCCTCCAGCTGCCACCCCTGCAAGTGCTCTCGCTCTCTGTCTCTGTTTTGCAGGTGAGAATCCAACACAGAGGCTTCCGTGTGCAGTGCTCCAAACCCCCCCCCTCCCTCAGCTGCTCCTGCCTGCTGCTCCTAATGGAGCCCCCAGCGAGACTGTCCAACTTGCACTGATCACTTAGTGGACTGATCACCTGAACTAAGGTACATATCAAATCACTATCTAGCCATATTCAGAAAGTTTGCAACAATAAGACAACTTGTAATCTGTATGTCTGTACAAACCCTCCACTGATTTCTTGAATGTGAGCAAAATAGCTTAAGTTGTTCAGCACACTTGCTGACATGTTAGTGGGTTATGTGAACCAGTTAAAATCCTTTTGCCCCAATGAAATACCTGGAGACTTTGGGTGTGTAACTTGGGGGGAGGTACAATTTGGGAGGAAAGGGACCTCAGCAGGGTACAATGCCATAGAATCGACCCTCCAAAACAGCCATTTGCTCCAGGAGAACTGATCTCTGTTGTCTGGAGATCAATTATAATAGCAGAAGATCTATAGGTCCTGACTGGAGACTGGCAATCCTAGCAGCAGAGGAAGGGACAGTCTTTGCCAATGCATTGAGCCCAAACACCTGATTAAGTAGACTGAACTACTGCAGAAATCCTTCCCCTCCCAGGTGGAATGATGAGGCAGAGACAGGTTGGAATTAAAGGGCCACTTTATTAATTTAACAGTAACGGCAAGGGCCAACCAATGGGTCAGGTCAAGCCAGGGGACAAACTGATGGCTCCACCCTCCCCAAACCGTACAGCCTGGTTTGTGGTTTACTCCCATTGTGAGGGGATCCCCAGCCTACCTGGATTCGGCCCCAAGCTGTGACGCTTAATGACCACCCAGATAGGCCTTTACCACCCAGTACGGTGCCCCGGGTGCTCACCAACACCCATGTCCAACAGGAACATAACTGAATCCAGTGACCTATTTAATAAATCACCATATCTCTTGCCAGCAACCAGCATAACCAGTGTAAGGTAGGCAAAAACACCCTCAGCTGAGCCAATTAGTTGAGAGTGAAAAATTCCTACCCGGCTCCTTTCAACTAGGTGACCAGCCTATGCCTACACTGATAAAAGGGCAGGCAGGTGGGCCGAGAACGGTGAAAACTGCGCCATAGGGGCTGGGGCTAGCCAATTTAGCCCGTGCCTGCCCCTTGCAGACCCGGATAGCCGAGTACATACCACTGCCTTACCTCCAGCCAGGGGAGGCAAAAGTGGCCCCCAGCCTTATCAGCCGGTCAGCTGATTGGCTGGGAAGGGGCTGGATTCTTCACAAATTACTCACCAAGGAAGAAGAGGAAGGTAGACCACAGGAAAATGGGGAAAATAGTGAGGCCTAATTACACATCACAACATCTTTGTATTTTCTAGGTATCTACACTCATTAAGGTTGCCAGCCCCTGGGTCTCAGCAGAGGTCCTTCCACTTTTGGGGGTTTCAATCCAGAGCCAGCCAGTTGGCTGGTGGGAGAAACCCCACCCCTAAACAGGAATGTTGCTATGCAACATCCTGACATGATGACATCATTTGCAGTTGATGTCATCCCACGAGGGACATTGTGTGGCCAAGCTCTGGTTTTGGGGTACACTTTATAACTGTGAAGGGAAAAAAACCATAGAGTTTTGCCCCAAAACCAGAGCATCATGTGCAAAGCTGCCAACATCATTTCTGAGTGACATGATCACTTTGGAGATGTCACACATGATGTCCCACCCAACCCTGGAATGCTTCCCCCCCAATTCCCCCACCACAATGATGAGGGGACACGGCAATTCTAATACTCACCCTGTCAGCAGATGTGCTCTGAGAGTTTCATACTTAGAACTTAATTTCTAGAAGTAGAAGTGCCCAGTTTGAACTGACAATATGGGAGAGAGGTCTTACACCTCCCCATTTTACCAATCCAAAATAATCCTAGGGAGTAGCTATTTGCCCAACTGGGAAAACTTCTTACATTAACAATTACCTAAAAATTACGAAATATTTATAAGAACTGTTTCTACAAAAATTTCTATATGCAGAACTGTACAGCACAACTACATTTTCAAATGCATTACTTAATATCAGCACCTGAGGCCATTTCAGATCAAGAAAATGGTGGGGTGTGTGTGGGAGGGAAATATTAACCTTCCCATCACTGCACACTGTGGTCCTGATCCAAATTTGTCCAATATAAGCCTGGAAATGAGCTGGAAACTCCCAATGTACATTAGTTTTACAGGGATGGGATGCACATGTGGGGGGACAGAAGGACTTTGTAATGTTATAAAGAATGGGGAGAACTTCTGGCTAACTATAACATTTTGCTAATTTATTTCCTTTTTTGGTATAAGGTTTGGGCATGGGCATAGTCACATGCTTTTGGGTACAATGCAAATGGGTAAGAGCCAAAGCACTCTTGGCCCTTAGCGCACAGCCAGTAACTGTGGGTATATACCACTGTGAGCCAATTTGAGTCTCTTTGGAGGAGGAAGATGGGAGGCAATAAGTTAGGAATGCATGGTTTGGTCTGGCACAGGCTAAGTTAAAGGACAAGAAAGGATAACCACACAGCTGTTCCTGGTTATTAAGCTTGTTCAGACAGCATTTCTTCATAAAGACAAGGAGTGCAGTTTGGCATAACCAAATGATCTGTGTGCCTCAGCACAAAGGAAAAGGAGAAAACACACTGCTGTTTCCTTTTTAGACCAGTATTACCTTGCAGCCTCAGGCTGTTAAGTTACTTGTACCCAAGTAACAAGGAATCAGATTGCATGCATGTACATAAACAAAACCCTAGATAGTCTTTTGCTTCTTCCTATCACATAATCAATTTCTATTCTTCTGTAATCCAAGAAAAGGCACATCACCCTTCTTTTTTCATGCAGTTAGGTACATTGCAGCTTTGGTATTTTTTTGTTTTGTTTTTTGTTTTAAAGCAACAAAACTTAAACTGAAGATCTTGGGGGGAATTACTTGAGTTTAGGTATTGGGCATGACTCAGAGATCCACACAAACAGGATCTTCCTCATCTCATTTGTACAATCATGTGCTTTGCATTCTTAATGCGTGTTTAGCTGCACTGCATTTCTTCACATAGAAGAGAATGCTTTCAAAGGGCACTTGGACTGGGTAAATGGTTTGCATATGTAAGACACAGAGGCAGTTCTCCGTGGGAACTTGAATGCAATAGAATATCTAGACTACAGAAGTACAAAGATAAAAAATGCTAATCTACAATCATTTTACTTGATCTTTTGTTGCCACCAAGAGCAAAATTGGGTAAGGGATAGCCCTGGCAATGGGCTGCCCCAGATATCTATAGTTTTGGCTAACACATCCCTTGACAATGTTTCCTAGGGGTGTGCACTGAGGGGAAAAAAATCATTACAGGACTTGGTGGGGGGAAGCTTCATCATGATCACGAGGTTTTGAGTAGGACATTAATAATTCAGGTTTCAAATCTTCAAAATTCAGGGGGTTTTTTTTCTTGGGGGGGGGTCTGGGTTTTTGAGATCATTATTTTCAATCTGCAACCAATTTGAGGATCTGGGGCAGCTATTTTTAAAGAGAATAGTACCAAATTTGCACAGGCCATACTCCTCCCTATAATCTAAAGATCCCCTGAGTTTCAAATGTACTGCTCCAGGGGGTTCAGTTCTATAGATCCCTGAATAAGGCACCCCCAGCCATCCTATTTGCAGAGCTCTGGAAAAGTGCCCCATCCACAGAAAGGAGGAAGGGAAGGAGAAAGTGTGAGCCAGAATGGCAGCTCTGTCTTTACAGGGACTTTTATGGGTGGTGGGGAAGGTAGAGTGTTTGTTTTTCAACCAAATGACCAACATCTCAGGGGACATAGTGCTGCCTGTCCACTAAAGACTTCCTCAAATTCAAGCAAACTGGATTAAAAAGCCTAATTCCATGGACCCCTGACCAAGGTGTTCCTAGCCATCCTACCTGCTGAGGAAAAAAGTGACCCACTCCAAAAAAATGATGGAAGGGAGGAGAGGGAACAAGCCAGAACTGCATCTCTTTTGGGCCCTGCACCTGGCTTGCACTCATTTAGAGTTACATGGCCACTGCCTGGGAAATTCAGAGAATCACAGAAATACAAGGCACCTGGAGCTCCTAATGATAAGCACCCAAACACAGAAACGACACACCTTTTTGGAGGTGGTGGAGTCTAAGAATCCTGGATTTTTGTAACTGTTTCAAAAAATCATGATAATGACCCCAGACAGTGATTTTTTTTGTGTATATTTTCAGCTCAGAAGTTCTGGAATCCACATCCATTTTTCTTGCTCTGTTTCTGTGGCAAGAGATCTTTTTTGAGGTTTGCTCCTTGTTTTCAAAATGGTGGCTATCTTTAAAATAACAAAGAGACAATGAAGAAACATTCTGATGAGGATTCACAGAAAAAGGAGTTTGGGTTCAGGAGGTCTTTTCAAATTATAATTTGCTATATATCTTTTTTGACACTCCTTCTTGTGTTAATGTTTCTAAAGAAAATCCGATATCAAGAGCAATACTGTGCAAGTCTATTCAGATCTATTTAGTGAGATTTACTCCTGGGAAATATTTCAGTTGGATATGTTTCAGCTGCATAGGGTTTCACTTGTTTCCTACCCCTGGCAGCCTCTTCCCAGGGAAACTCTGGCTAAGTTGTGTGGTGTTGGCTGAACCAGGCCTTCTCGTGCTGTGGAAAACCTTCCAGGAGTTGCAGGACATTCTTCACTTTCTTCTGTATTCCCCTCCTTGCACTATTTCCTCTTTTTTCTATTTGCTGGCAGCATCTATATTCTCATCTTTCCCTGCTTCCTTCTCTTCTTCAAACCTATGAAAACATTTGTCTGTCCCATCTCCTGCTGTTTATTATTTATTTACTTCATTTATACCTCCACTTTGCTCATTCTCCTCTCCTCCATTTTATCTTTACAGTAACCCTGTAAAAAATGCTTGGCTGAGAGTGGGTGACACAAAGTCACCAGTGAACTTTCACAGCAAGGTGGTAATTCAAACCTGGGTCTCCCAAATCCTTGTCTGAAACGCTAACCTCTACATCACATTGGCTTTCATGGGGTGGCTGCTTTTGAACAATATCAAGCAGCCAAGCCTGGCTAAGCCATGCAAGTTGGGTGGTAGCAAGTCATACAGTGGTCACTGCTGGGCCTGGCCCCAATGAGTCCTTCCTTGAGTGACCAGAGAGCCCTGGAAAGGATGCTCCCCTGCCTTTTATTGACAGAAAGCAAGCCTAGAACACTGAATTATTGTGTTGGCCTAGCAGTGGCCACTAAAGGCATTCATTTTTTGAAGCTACATGCATTCCTATTATTTTTGAGGGGGTTAAAACCCCCATATATATTTCAGCTTTTCTTCATACCTGGGGAATTTGCTAGGTCTGTAGAAAGACCTGTCTTGTCCATTCATGCTTCCAATCTCTGTATTCAAGGATCATCAGATTTGACTGGTTGAGAATTAGATATATTTACAAGCGGAGACCCGCAAGAAACTTCCAGGAAGGGAACATCCCTCCTGCCTTTGCTTCTTTCCCTCTACCCCATACTCTGTCACTCTTCTCCCTCACTTTTTCTCCCCAACCGTTCTCTGTGAACCCCACCCCCATCTTCCTGTGCCTACCCCTTCTCTCCGTCTTCCACCTCTCTATTTCTTCCCCACAACTCTTCTCTGTCATTTTTGCCTGGAGCTATGGTGGCTTCTCCACCTGGAGCTGCATCAACAGCAGTGTTTTTTGGGGTGGGGTTGGGGGTGGGGTAAGTCATAAAAAGCAGCTTTTCTGTATGGCCATAATTGTATCAGATCCAGGTGGGCAGCCATGTTGATATGAAGCAGCAGAACCAAGATTTAGTTCAGTGGCACTTTTAAGGCAAAGTTTTATTCAAGGTATGAGCTTTCCTGTGCATGCACACTTCCTCTGAGGAAGTGTATGAACATGAGGCCTCATACCTTGAATGATTTTTTGGTCTTAAAGGTGCCTTTGAACTCAAACTTTGTTGCATAATTGTATCATGCTGAATTAATAGCCACATATAAATTTTGTTCTGTGCACCTGAGACAAGGAACCTACAGCTAATTGTGGCTTCTGGTTGTGATATGGGGAAGGGAGCCTAAACAAGTGATAATGCACCTACCCTGGATACATTTCCCCCAAAACATAACCAATAAATCTGTTTTGAACAGAAAAAAATGAACATTAACCTCTATATCACAGGACTCCCAGAGATTCACCATTAGGTATGTAAGTTGCCAGTTATTACCATACTTTGATTTGAAATTTCTCATTCCAGCAGTGATGAGTAAGGAAAAAGAGCCAGAGCCAGAGTTTTGTAAGACTTCTGTAAAAACATGACCTTGACTATGTACATATTAGAGCAAGGTAGCAGGTAGAAATAATTTCCAACTGCAATATATAAAAAGGCATAATGCACTGGACTGAAAAAAAAATGCTGCAAGAAAATTGTGAGCTATATTACAAATCTGCACTGGAACATGATGATGATGGCTGAGATCAGAGGTCTCAATAAGGTAAAAATGAAGAAAATATAGGGTATCTCAATTTTTCTGCATCAAAACAAACAACCCCCCCCCCCAAAAAAAACAAAAAACTGCTGTGTGCCATTGGAAATGCATGGAAGACAGTTTAAGATCTGTAATAGCTTTTACCCTAGATAAACAAATTTACTTGAAGGATAGGATAAAGAAGCAACACCTCATTTTTAGCTAAATGTTAAATAATAGAAAAGTCATTACAAATGCCTAAAATTAGCTATGAGTGTTATTAGAATACATTTTAATTATCCCTAGGAATAGATGCTTTTGAGATTTGGTGCTGGAGAAGAATCTTGAGAGTTCCTTGGACTGCAAGAAGATCAAATCAGTCAGTCCTAAGGGAAATCAACCCAGACTGTTCCCTGGAAGGTCAGATGCTGAAGCTGAAGCTCAAATACTTTGGCCACCAAATGAGAAGGGAGCACTCACTGGAGAAGATCCTGATGCTGGGAAAGACAAGGCAAAAGAAGAAGGGGATAGCAAAAGATAAGTTGGCTGGACAGCATTACTGTAACAAACACAAATTTGAGCAGACTTCGGAGGATGGTGGAAGACAGGAGGGCCTGGCATGACTTTGTCCATGGGGTCACAAAGAATTGGATTCGACTGTACGACTGAACAACAACAACAAAGGAAACCGATATCCACCATATCCTTTATTATATAGACTCTTTGCATTCATTATATTGACATTACAATATTATTTCTTAGAGATAATGCTCTTGTTCACCCAAATATTAATTTTTAGAGTGCCATTCCAAGTATCCTAAGAACATAAGAACATAAGAACATAAGAGAAGCCATGTTGGATCAGGCCAGCGGCCCATCAAGTCCAACACTCCGTGTCACACAGTGGCAAAAAATGTTATATACACACATACACTGTGGCTAATACCCACTGATGGACCTGTGCTCCATATTTTTATCTAAACCCATCTTGAAGGTGGCTATACTTGTGGCCGCCACCACCTCCTGTGGCAGTGAATTCCACATGTTAATCACCCTTTGGGTGAAGAAGTACTTCCTTTTATCCGTCTTAACCTGTCTGCTCAGCAATTTCATCGAATGCCCACGAGTTCTTGTATTGTGAGAAAGGGAGAAAAGTACTTCTTTCTCTACTTTCTCCATTCCATGCATTATCTTGTAAACCTCTATCATGTCACCCCGCAGTCGACGTTTCTCCAAGCTAAAGAGTCCCAAGCGTTTCAACCTTTCTTCATAGGGAAAGTGCTCCAGCCCTTTAATCATTCTAGTTGCCCTTCTCTGCACCTTCTCTAAAGCTATAATATCCTTTTTGAGGTGCGGCGACCAGAACTGCACACAGTACTCCAAATGAGACCGCACCATCGATTTATACAGGGGCATTATGATACTGGCTGATTTGTTTTCAATTCCCTTCCTAATAATTCCCAGCATGGCATTGGCCTTTTTTATTGCAAACGCACACTATCTTGACACTTTCAGTGAGTTATCTATCATGACCCCAAGATCTCTCTCTTGATCAGTCTCTGCCAGTTCACACCCCATCAACTTGTATTTGTAGCTGGGATTCTTAGCCCCAATGTGCATTACTTTGCACTTGGCCACATTGAACCGCATCTGCCACGTTGACGCCCACTCACCCAGCCTCAACAGATCCCTTTGGAGTTCCTCACAATCCTCTCTGGTTCTCACCACCCTGAACAATTTAGTGTCATCCGCAAACTTGGCCACTTCACTGCTCACTCCCAACTCTAAATCATTTATGAACAAGTTAAAGAGCATGGGACCCAGTACCGAGCCCTGCGGCACCCCACTGCTTACCGTCCTCCACTGAGAAGACTGCCCATTTATACTCACTCTCTGCTTCCTATTACTCAGCCAGTTTTTGATCCACAAGAGGACCTGTCCTTTTACTCCATGATTCTCAAGCTTTCTAAGGAGCCTTTGATGAGGAACTTTATCAAAAGCTTTCTGGAAGTCAAGGTAAACAACATCTATCGGGTCTCCTTTGTCCACATGTCTCCTTTGTCCACATCCTTAACTATGTGTACTTCTGTTGAAAATAATATTTTACTTACTGTATTTATTTATCTATTGAGATACTCATACCCTACTTTTCTCAACGGTGACCCAAAACTGCTTACATTATTATTCTCCCTTCCTTCATTTTATTGTTACAACAGCCTTATGAAGTAGGTTAGGCTGAGAGAAAGTGACTGCCTCAAGGTTACCCAGTGAGCTTCCATGGCAGAGTGGAAATCAAACCTGGGCTTACCAGTTCAGAATTCTAACTACTACATCACACTGAGTTCTCATAATTTCACACAAGATAGAATTCATAAGTCTGGCCTGTTTGTTTGCTGGGTGTTTATTCCATTTTCAAGCAAAGCTATTTTCATCATGATTGTATCTTTAGTATTATTTTTCAATCTAAAAATACCAGATAATTTTAGTCAGTTTGTAACCTGATTATACTAGATATGCAAATTAGTATATGCATTTCTATAACCTTCTGCATTAAACAATGTGTGCCAATTTGAATATAATTAATGCCAAAATTAAAGAAAAACTAAACTGCAACCCTTTCTTACTGTTCTATATGATCTCCATATTTTGTCCTGCGATAAAGCTGGCTCAGCAGTGTCAAGGTGGAGCATAACTCCAGGTACACATTTTAAATTACAATATGACTTGAATAATTTTTGAATTGCAAAAAAAAAGAAGGGGAAACAAACTCTCCAGAGCATCAGACAGCTATTATCATATAAAATACATTTTTAAAATCTTGTGCAATTAAGATTTTAACTAAAAAGTAAGATAGAGATGAAGTGGATTAGAGATGAATGAACAAGTCTTGGCCCATAATAAAATATTAGAATGCAGAAGAATGTAAATAAACACGGTCTTAGGAATCCCTAAAAGAAATGCCAGTTTCAAGAAATGGAGACTTTTTAAATAGAGTGACAGGTAACATTATTTCTTAAGGACACTGATAGGACTTCAATTATATGCAGATACTATATTTTGTAGATACCGGAACAGTCTTGCCAATAGCTCATTGAGGCTGCATTTAAACACCACAAAAATGCTACTGGCCATAAACAGATGTGCTATATAATAATGCTCCACCCCCCAAAAAATAGAAAAAAGAAGGTCATGTCAACAAAAGTTAGTCATAATAGAATGGCTTTCAGCCTGCATGCCACATTTTCATGACCTATAGCTATCCTGTGAACAGGTTCATAAGGTAATTTCGTAAAAAGGCAACTGTGATGGACTGCACTTTTTAAGAGGCTTAAGAGTGTTGTATCAACAACTAAAGGACTGTAAAGAGTTAATTATTCACAGCACCAGAGAGCTTGAGTGACAGGCTTCTGTAAACAATCTGATTGGTTGGCATCAGCTGAACAGAAAAAAGTCTTGTGAGAACTGGATGCTATGGGAAGGCATTCAGATTACTGCCTTAACTGTGAAGAGAGGAGTGCTGAGACCATCTGTGAAGAACCCTGTCAGAAAAAAAAGGTTTAGTGCTGACAGAATCAGATTTCAACCTTGACTGAACACTAGGGTTGCCAATCCCCAGGTGGGGGCAGGGGATCCCCTGGTTTGGAGGCCCTCCCCCCGCTTCAGGGTCGTCAGAAAGCGAAGGGAGGGGAGGGGAGGGAAATGTCTGCTGGTAACTCTATTATTCCCTATGGAGATTTATTCCCATAGAAAATCATGGAGAATTGATCCGCGGGTATCTGGGGCTCTGCGGGGGGGGGGGGGGGCTTTTGTTGGGGTAGAGGCACCAAATTATGATTGAGGCAATATATTCTAAATCTAAGGCGTTGATAGGAGTTGGTGGATCAGTAGAGGGTTATGTTCAGGTAATGAGTGGTACGAAGCAGGGATGCCCTTTATCCCCTATGTTATTTATTTTAGCATTGGAACCAAATTTTCAGTATAGCATCTAGTGCCTCTCCCCAAACTACCCCCCAAGTTTCAAAAGGATTGGACCAGGGGGTCCAATTCTATGAGCCCCAAAAGAAGGTGTCTCTATCCTTCATTATTTCCTATGGAAGGAAGGAATTGAAAAGGTGTGCCGTCCCTTTAAATGTGATGGCCAGAACTCCCTTTGGAGTTCAATTATGCTTGTCACAACCTTGATCTTGGCTCCACCCCTAATGTCTCCTGGCTCCACCCCTAAAGTCCCCAGATATTTCTTGAATTGGACTTGGCAACCCTACTGAACACAGTCTAAATTCAGCAGTAGCAGCCTGAGAGCAGTTACACAGACAGGAGAACTGGGGATAATCTGGCAAGAAAGTGGTTAGCAGAGAAGTCTCCCATTCAGGCCAAAGGAAAGGAGATAGATTCCTACCCAGTCAAACAGGGAGAGTTATCTCTGAGGAGTAAAGAGTTCCCTGGAGTGATTAGAAACTTACTGTAGAGAACTTAAAAGTCAGTCAAAAACTCAAGAAGAGTACTATAATATAGTGGGTTCTTAGGCATTGAAGAGGCGAGGTGGTAGTGATAACAAGCTCTTTATTGAGTACAACATGGTGGGTGGCTGCACTAACAAGACTGAGGTATGGGGCTCGCTGGCCAACTATATACAACACTGGGTTCCCACGCTAGCATGTTACTAGGTCATTCAAACCAGCAGGGGGGCTGTGATTGGAGCAGGGCAGTTTGGATTTGGATCCTATCGCCCATTGTTCCTTAGTCCCCAAGCTCAGTCCTTCAGGCTCCAATGAGCCAGGCAGGAACACCATTGGTAACAACACAGATTCTCATATATAACAAGTACTAAGTGTTCCAAAGATAAGGGGTTTGGGTACGGGGAAGAGGGTACTGGCCTTCTGGGCACGAAAAAGAGTCAGCATTTATACCAATAAAGCGAACATAAGATTCTCAATATAGAGATCTAGGTCACCATGAATGAATTTAGAACCTCTCATTAGCCTGATATATAAGAACAAAAGTCTGTGCTTGTGAGAGTCTTACCTCAATTTCAACCCCTTTTACCTGAAAAGGCTGAGATATTCTCAAGCTCAGAACAAGGTGGGACCTCAGAACCTTCTTGCCACATTATGCAACAGCTGTATTTTGCAACATGAAAATCTAAATGTGGCTAGTAAACTAACAGCCCACTCCCAGACAGAGATATACCTTTCAAAGCCTGTAAACTTTTCAATGGATTGTGTTACCCTACTTAGGGTGACCATGTAAACTATAAGCATTAAAATATGTAATTCTAATGTGTTCTGCATGCAAATTGTGGGACATTGTACAAGGATAGTTTCCTATGGGCACAAGGGAAACATTATATTGACTATCCTGTGCTGGTGCTGTAAAACACTGAACTCCCAGATTTTCCTACCCAAGCTGTTAACCCCCCCCCCCCCCCCAAACATTGATTCTAAAAACTTAAGAGATGGAGAGTGAGGGTTATGGGTTTTTTTTTTAAGATTGTAATAGTTTTGGTAGCATAAAAAGAAAGGGGCTGCACATTGACACATAACTTGTGTTAGAGTGGGTGAGGGAAAAGAAAATGTGGCTCTGAAAAATGAAAGGGAACCAGAGTCTCAGCCTGGTTTGGGCAACTACGTTAGTCAAACAAGATGTCTCTTTACTGGTTGAAAGCATCCAGTAGCTAAAGAGGGAAGACAGGGCAAAGACCAGATCTTGCAAGCACCATTTTGCACTGACATATAGATTGCATGTAAATTGTTGTCATTTATTTCAAAGAGAACATTTTTGCTTTCAATTTTTCCTAAATAATGTAGTTCTGATTTTTTTTTTCTTGAACTTAGAAACTCTTAAATTCTATTGGCTTGAAAGGCAGAAGCCCCATGTGCTCCATAATTAAATTGTGGTTCACTGCCTCTGATTAAGAAATATAAAAGGGAAAAGTATAATTTCATAGGTACTGTTTGTATTTTCTTAGCCTTAGCAACATTTAACATCATGATTGGTCAATGGCTGGACATGTTACTTTCATCAGAGGCTTCATTATCAGAAATGGGCTCAATTTGTGCTTGGAAGGTCCTTCAGTGTGGGGAGCAATGTTCCCTCTAAAATGTGTAATTTTGTGAACAAAAATTCTATTTTGTGAGTAAATGGCATTAAAGTTGTAAACTGCTGACATTAAAGTTGTGAGCTACTGCATACATTTAGTGTGCTCTAGGGGTCATCCTTCCTGAGCTAAGACAAAAATGTGTGAGCTGGAAGCTAAAAATCTATGAGCTAGCTCATGCTAACTCAGCTTAGAGGGAACACTGGTGGGGAGAAATATTAAGGAATACTCTCCCCCCCCTCCGCAAAAAAAAATTCTTTTAACTCAGAAAACTAGCAACTCAGGGGGTAAGCCTGATTGTGCATAAAGATTTTGGTCCCGCCCTGGCCGCGCCGCAAAGCGGCTGCGCACCGCGGGGCCGGCTTTTGCATCCCCGAAGGATGCAGGAGGCTCTGTTTCCCGAGCATCCGGGTAATTTTGTGTTGGGCGGGGGCGAGGCTATAAGTAGCCTTGTCCCCACCTCTCTCCACGCAGTCTTGTGGAGCTTTTGGCGCGGTCGTAGGCACGCTTGGCTGCCTACGATCGAGAGCTGCATGGGTGAGTGGCGTCGGGGCTCATGGAGCCTGCCTGCGGCGACGTGACTGAGGAGCTTGGGCTGTGTGTTTCAGCCCCAGGTGGGGGCCGCGAGTGGCGTGTGCAGTGGCGTCGGGGCCTTTCGGCCTGGGGTCATCCGCCAGCAGTGGCTGGAGCGGCATTGAGGAGAGCGGCAGCCAGTCTAGTGCAAGAGGAGCCTTGTAGATGGTTTTTCTACTTCCAAGGGAGTGTTCACTCGTTGGCGGTGGGCTCGGACGGTGGTGGCGCGGTCTTTGGGTGTGGTCTGGGGGCGATTTTGGAAGGCTTATATTAACAGGCTCCCCCCTCCCCCCCTTTTTGTTACCCCAGCCTCCCCCCCACCACTGTCCTTACTAGTCTTTCCCTGCTGAGAGCAGCAGGCATGGTGGGCTGATTGTGGTGACTCAGGGCTCGTTTGGGTTCATTTGTGCCTTGCTGTTTGGGATTGGCTTTAGTGGGTGGTTAGAGGGGTGTCCACCAAGGAGGTTGAGGGTTAATTCTTGGAATTTAACCCCCCATTTCCCCCCCACCCCCCCTTCCTTCCCCCTCGCTGTTTGGGTGGATTACATTGCAATAAAGGACTGTTGGGCCAAGGCAATGGGTCCCAAGAAGGGGCAGGGCCCTTCAAAGGGCAAGCAGCCAGCCAAGAGGGCTAAAAAGCCTACAAATCCTGATCCCCCTGGAGAAGATCAGCTGGATAGCATAGTGATGAGGCAGGCCATTTTGGACAGGGTTTGCGCAATGGAAAGGGACCAAGGGGCGTCTGGGTCACAGGCAGTTTGGCCAGGGTGGCACAGTGCCACGGGGCGGTCGGGGACCCTTACGTTTTAAAGACAATTGTTGTCCAGACTTTCTGCTTTACAGGAAGGTATGGGCTGTAGGTCACTGCCCGACCGCACCCAGGAGGACAACACGGCCAAGGAGGTGGTGCCGAGTGATGAAGCAGGAAGACGTTGATGACCGGCAGCAGACGGTACAGCCTTTGGCAGTTGCTGTGAATCTGCCAACGGGAGAAGGTAGGATGGCACCGTCTCACCAGCAAGTAGCTTGGCCTTGGGGTATATGGGGCCCAAGTGTATCACAGGGGCCCGGGGGGGTTGGGCATGCGCCCCCGATGGCAGAGCAAGGCGGGCAGTGGGTGTTCCCATCTCAACCTGGGCCTTCATGGGCGTTGAGCAGTTACCCGTTCGGGCAGGTACATGGAGTGCAGGCGGGTTGTGGTCAGGTGCCCCCAGCCGATGGGGGGGCTGAGGCCATCCAACAACAGTAGCGACAGGGGTTCTTCCATGGGGAGGCCAGATGCTGGTAGCCCATTCATCGGGGTGGCCCAGTGTGATTTGCAACCCGTGGGGTTATTCCCATAACCCATACGGGTCTGTCCCCTTTTTGTCCATTCCTTTCGGAGATTCAGCGATGCCTTTGGGGAACCACCTCACTTCCGCCACTAGAAAAAAAAATTTAAGAGGCAAATACGTTGATGTATTCAGCCTCTTGTATAGGGAGTTAGAGAAAAAGAGTAAAGAAGAAATGGATGAAAAGGAGAAGGAAAAGCTCCGGCGCAGGAAGGTCGACAGGACCTGGGCCAGTTGGCTGCCGGGCTTTCTCATCTATGCAGGAGTTATTGCTAGGGCGCAGCCAAGTAGGGCAGCCCCTTTATTTCCATATTTTACAAATATTTTCAGCATTTGAAACCGATGGGATGCTCGGTTTCCTGCACTGCCTTCGAGCGATTTAGCTCATTTTTGGAATGGCTGCTAAAACAGGTTGGGCCGCGACGAGATTGTGCATTATCTTGATGACTGCTTGTTCATGGGCACGGACGGTTTTGGGCATTGCGCTATGCTGCTGGATCTTTTTATCGAGCTGACGGGCGAGCTGGGGGTTCCTTTGGCCCATGTGAAGACAGAGGGTCCAGCGACTCGAATCACATTTTTAGGTATCGAGCTTGACACTGTCCGGCAAGCTTCTCAGCTGCCAGAGGAGAAGGTCCAGCAACTTAGGGCTAGGCTAGCAGCCTTAAAGGTGAAACGGAGGGTTTCACTTCTGGAGTTGCAAGAACTCATGGGGCATCTCAACTTTGCCTGTAGAGTGGTCGCCCCAGACAGGGCTTTCCTATGGCGCCTTTGTGATGCCATGGGGACCCTGTGTCTACCCCACCACAGAGTGCACATAACTGCGAGTATGCGTAGCGATTTAGAAGTGTGGGAAAACTTCTTGGAGGCATTAAATGGGGTTTCTTTTTGGCGAGAGGAGATGAAGGTCGAAGCTGACCTTCAAATTTCCTCGGACGCCGCCAGGTCTTCCAGTTTCGGCATTTTATTCAGGAGGCAGTGGTGCGCGGAGCAATGGCCACAGGACTGGCTTGTCAGTGGCATTTGTGAAAATTTGACGTTTTTGGAATTTTTTTCTGATCGTGGTGGCAGTCAGTATATGGGGAGAGCAATTAGCCAACCAGGTCATACATTTTTGGTGTGACAACCTGTCAGTTGTACACGTGATTAATTCTTTGTCTTCCATGTCTAAACCAGTCATGGAACTGGTTAGGGTTTTTACCTTGCGTTGCCTCCATTTAAATATGTTGTTTGTAGCTAAACATGTGTCCAGAGTTAATAACGGGGTGGCGAACACCCTGTCTTGCCGACAGATGGAGCGCTTTCGTCAGTTGGCCCCGGAGGCCGATCCTCACCCGTTCCGGATGCCTCCTGACCTGTGGCAGCTTGGCAGGCAGAAGCAGGTAGGGCTATCCTCTTAGCTTTGGCCCCAAGTACCCAGAGGGCTTATGATAGTGCTGCTTCCCAGTTCAGGGCATTCAGGAATTCTGTAGGGCTGGGTGATATTTGGTCCATCTCGGTTGCACATTTGATGCAATTTTGCGTGCAGCAAAAAACCAAAGAGATGGCAGTTAAATCCATTCGAGGGCAGTTGGCTGCTTTGGCATTTATCAGCAAGGCGCAAGGTTACCCAGCCGCCGGGGATGACTTCAGAGTAAAAAAGATGCTGGAGGATTGGTCCAGGGAGCGCGGGGCGAGAGCGGATGTCAGGCAGCCTATCACCCCTTCAATACTCAGAGGTCTGGGCGGGATATGGCCCGATGTTTGCAGTTCTGAGTATGAGGTCGTTCTGTTTCATGCAGCGGCACTCACGGCATTTTTCGACGCCCTACAAGTAGGCGAGCTAGTGCAGTTGTCTGGCAGAGACCAGTCTGATAGGGCTTTACAGAAGGGTGACGTCACATTTAAGGACGGGCACGCTTTACTGCGAGTACGCCGATCCAAAACTGAGCAGAGGCAGAAGGGCACTATGAATAAGCTGGGCCCCTGTCAAGAGCCAGGTCTATGTCCAGTACAGGCCTTGCATGAATTTGTGAAGGTTCGAGGGACCGCTCTAGGGCCGTTTTTCTGCCACTTTGGGGGGGGCACCCCTTACGAAGTACTAATTCTGGACAGTGACCGCATGAGCACTGGGTAAGCTGGGATTGGGTGGGTTCAAGTTTGGGACCCATTCCTTCCGGATTGGGGCAGCATCAACTGCTGCAGCTATGGGATATCTGGGACCAGCTATCCAAAGTATGGGAAGATGGAGATCGGCATCTTATAGGACTTATGTGCATCCATTGTTGTGTCCCTAGGGGACTTGTTGTTGTTGATGTTCAGTTATTTGACTGTGTTTTTTATTCCAGGTGCTGTGGCTCGTCAGGGGAGGCTGAGGATCCTCGTATGCGGGCACAGCATGATTTTTTGGGCCGCCCACTTTGCCAGAAGATCATCGGTCAGCTCTCAGTTGGGGCTGAGCAAGTGGGCTATGGTGGAGTGGCTGGGGCAACGGGGGCTCAGATGGGCTGGGCTGCTGCCATTGCTGTTTTGTGGAAGGGCCTGTCCCCCGCCTCATATATTGGTCATCCACCTTGGTGGGAATGACCTGGGCCTGATGAAGGGGAAGGCTTTGTCTTTGCAGGCAGTTGCATATCTGAGGGCCATCGTGCGGAGGTGGCCCGGGGTTCGGATCATTTGGTCTGTCATTCTGCCCCGGAGAGCCTGGCGTGCCGCTTGGGATCCGGCTGGGATTGAGCGGGCCAGAAGAAAAGCTAATAGGGCCCTGCGGTTGGCCTTGGAAGGTGGTCTGGGTACTTTCCTTCCCCACCCTGGAATCAGGGTGGATATGGTAGAGTGTTATTGGCCAGATGGAGTTCATATGTCCGATGTGGGGAATCGGGCCTTCCTGAAAGACTTGCAAGCAAGGTCTTCAGGAGGCTCTGGGCCTCCCGGGGGTCATGAATGCCTAAGCAGAGGCTTGGCATTGGCGGTGGCGGAATGAGCAAGGGGTTTAGACCTTGCCGGTGAGCACCCAGGCCTATGTACCTGTTGTGCAGGCCATCCATAGGAAAGGCAGGTGGGCTTCACGGCTCAATGTCATGGAATATGGATCGGATTTCATGCCTCCCCTTGGTTGCCTCCTTCTGGTGATTGGGTCGGGGTTAAGGGGAGGGCATGTGTGATCGGCCAGCCTGGTTCTAGCCACAGTAGCTGGCTAGGGCTGGGGGCAGGGTGGCTCACCCGTTGTTGGACTTGGCGGGGTCAGGAGTTGACCGCAGGGCTTGTCCAAGTAATGTTTATCTTGCCATGTTTTGTTACTTAATAAAGTGGCCCATTTTTTCCCAACATTCTTGTCTGCCTTTTTATTCCGAATGGGGGTGCAATTCGGCCGCGCCGCAAAGCGGCTGTGTACCGTGGGGCCAGCTTTTGCATCCCCGAAGGATGCAGGAGGCTCCGTTTCCCGGGCATCCGGGTAATTTTGTGTTGGGCAGGGGTGAGGCTATAAGTAGCCTCGTCCCCACCTCTCTCCAGTCTCATGGAGCTTTTGGCCCACCCACCCTGCGGTAGTACAGGTTTTACCAGCCGCCTTATTAGGGACCAGGTAGGAATTTTTTCCCTCTCACCTGTTTGGCTGTTGGTGGGGTGTTTTTCACCTACCTTGTACTGCTAGTAGTGGTGTGGTTTTAGGATGTAGGTAATTTGGTCACTTGGCTGAATGAGCAAGGGGTTAGACCTTGCCAGTGAGCACCCAGGCCTATGCACCTGTGTTGTGCAGGCCATCTGTAGGAAAGGCAGATGGGCTTCATGGCTTAATGTCATGGAATACAGATCGGATTTCATGCCTCCCCTTGGTCGCCTCCTTCTGGTGATCGGGGCGGGGTTAAGGAGAGGGCATGTGTCGTCGGCCGGCCCAGTTCTAGCCACAGTAGCTGGCTAGGGCCGGGGGCAGCGTGGCTCGCCCATTGTTGGACTTGGCGGGGTCAGGAGTTGACCCCAGGGTTTGTCCAAGTAATGTTTACCTTGCCATGTTTTGTTAGTTAATAAAGTGGCCCGTTTTTTCCCAACATTCTTGTCTGCCTCTTTATTCCGAATGGGGGTGCAAAGCATACAAATGTAAATTAATAAAATAATTCTCCCTGATATAAATCCGCACCAATTATCTGAAGTGATACAATCTAGACACATCAGGTGCCTTTTGCAGTAGGTAAGAAAAGGATATGTACATTGCTGCATCACTTATTCCCATATTTAAAGGCCCCATATTCAAACAGTAAAGGTGCCTGAAGCAATACTCACACTTGTGTCACATACTTGCCTTTTAAACATTTCCAAGCATAAAAATGGATTCTCAAAGTGGATCAGGCACATAAACTGAAATTGACCCTGACAGAGACATGAAGACAGCATGCTGCAACCTATTCAAATATGTAGACACTTGCAACAGCAGCTGCCCTGCACTAGAGCTCCAGCCCCAAGTCTGAAGGTCCAGCTGATTTGCTCAAACAATTTCTCCTAGTTCTATGCATGTTTTTGTCCTTGTCTTTGATAATGGGTGGAGGAATAAAAGTGTCAAAAACCAAACAGATGGTTGACAGTGTTTCTAATGCTGCCTCAACAGATGCCAGGACAGTTGGAAGGTGGTAACTAGGAGGGTGGACCTTGCAGAAGATGTGATGTCACTTCTGCATAATGCTTTAGGTTGTGATTAGATGAGCTGTTTGATCCAGAGTCACTGCTGTTCCCTGCTGGATCTGAAATGCACAGACAGAAACATCTGCCTCCCATCGTCCATTGGTTGACCTCTCATACTCACCCCACTCCTAGCACAAATTCCTTGTCACCGACAAAAGTCTGAGGTAGATAGATCTACCATGCCTTTCCTAATATCTGATCTTTCCACCACACAATCAAGCTGCAATGGAAGGGAAGTGTCCCTTCCTTTTCGGCACCATTTTTTTTTACCCCTTAGTGATATGCACGTAACCACATAAATGCCTCTCTGATTTCAATGTACGTCTGTGCGCTCCTGTGCTGTTTTTTTTTTTTGGGGGGGGGGGGGTCAGAAGCCCTCAGAGAGATTTCAAGGGGTAAACTCCAAGAAAACTACCCTTTTTCTTGTTTATGTTAGAGGGACAGCTTTGAAAATAGACCTTAGTCAGACTCAGGCTGATTCCGCATTTGGCGTTTGCCCTCCTTTTGCTCCGGGGTTGTTCCACGCAGGCCAGATTTCCCGATTCCGCAATAGAGGAGTTCCCCCAGATTCAATTCCCAATCTGTTCCATGTTTTCTGATTCCACATTACCGCTGCTCCTGGAGTTTCCCCCTCCCTCATACGTTTCCTTTTTTTTTTTACACGCATGCATGTTTGCGTTACAACGTAACGTCTTTGTTTGCATTACAACATAATGCCAGAGGCATAATACTGGCAAAGTCACGTGTTTTCCTTTTGCCCTGCCATTGGCAAGTTAAGCCCCATGAAATCTGAGTCGGCGAATGTTAAGCACAGGATTGATTTTTTTTCGGAGGGGGAAGAAAGTTATCACAATGCAATGGCACATTATCAAATTCATGTGGAATATACTAAAGAGCCTCCAAATGCCTCCAAATGCTTTCGAAGGAGCAGGGAGAGAGACCCCTTGCGTCCTTCTCAAATGGTTTCTTTGCATGCGAACAAAAAAAAGTTCCAGTCATGAAAGAGAGGTGGAAACGTGACGTTTGCGGGGGGGGGGGCACAGAAAAGGACCTAGCCGCCAGTTCGGGCAGCGCCAAAGTGCTCACCAACCCCCCCACACACACACCACTGAAAAAGAAGCAAAGGGGAGTTTGATTTCCCCCCCCCCAACAACCCCCTACAATCGATGCTTCAAAAACTGATGCGCCGTTCTCTTGGCAACCTGGATTTCCACACACACACCCGCAAGTCCCTCTTTGCAAGCAACTCCGAACTTCCCCGGCAGCCTGCGCCCTACCATAAGTGATGCATTCAGAAAAACAAAATAGTGTTACATTGTTATATTGTTTTCGTGTTGTAACGTGAAACGAGTTGTTTTTTTAAAAAAATTAATCCATTTCAGGAAAATATTACATAATTTTCAAAGGGAGTAAAGTTGCGGAAGTATGACAAAATAACTGGGCGGAATCATGGGCGTGGAATTATGTGGGTGTGTTCTACTGATGCTAGAAGTTTGACAGCGCATTGGCGCGAGTTCCGCACATAAAATTCTGCGCCTCGGAACCGCAGCAAAAAAAAAAATCTGGTATTTTGCCGATCTCCTGAATCCGGGGCAGCACTGCTTTGGAGGCGGGTCAAACTGCCACCCCGGATCAAAATGTGCAGAAACCAACATCTGCCCCGGGGGAAACACAGCGTCGGAGCCGGAGCAAAGGCTAATGCAGAATCACCCTCAGGCTTCCCTATAAGGATCATGTTCCTTATCCAGAACCAGTGTCATATGACAGTCTTTCTGTGGCAGGGAAATCTTAAAATGGTGGCCATTTGAGGAACATAGAAATGAAATCCTAGATTTTTGTTACCAGAGTTGGGTGAGAAGGAGGTCCAGAAAGGACCAGGCATAAAAAAATCACCTGGTTACAGCATACTCTGTGGTTGCCACACAGCAAAAGTTTGGACAGCCACAATGGGATGAACATGCAGTGAGAAAGGTTACAGGAGGATCTCTAAACATTCCTCTGTGATATGCTACAATAACGGATCAAATTAGAGGCATGATCAGAGCATAGTGAGCATGCAGTCTGACTGCAACCATAGACCAGCACTATAAGGGCTATTTTTTCTTCCACTCCTCAGTTTTTCTGGGGTGGAAAATTGAAGCTGAGGTCTGGTAATTCCCCACACTGGATGGCCTAAATGAGAGGCCTAATTGTTAAAGGGACCTAAAGGGAATATATTGATTTTTGTAGGACAGGTAATACTCTGTCCATCATATAAAATGCTGCTAAGGAGACAGGAGTGAGAATCTGCTTTAAGTGAGAGAAGGAAAGGGTTAAGGCCTAAGTAAGAGCTATACTTGCTCTGGCCTCCCTTTTCCTGTACCCCTTTTATATAAATATAAGGATTGGATTCAATTTTTCAGTGAGGAGGTTCTGGCATTTTGGTTATCACATTATTATCACAAGCTCAAGGTAGTTCCCTCACCTAAGTTTTACCCTCAACAAGGCTGTTGAAGGTAAAACTGCAAAATGGCTCAATGTCATGACAAGCATCATAGCTGATTAAGGAGTTGTATTTGGACCCCCCTAGTCACAGTGCAATACTCTAACCATACGAACTTAGAGGCACTTTCCTTTGCTATTTATTAGGTATTCCAGAGTTCAGCCCCCAAGCTCATATAGAACCAGGCCTTGAATTCAGCGAAAACTCACAGGATTGCAGCTGCTGAACCTTTCTGAATTCCAGAGTTCAGCCCCCAAGCTCATATAGAACCAGGCCTTGAATTCAGCGAGAACTCACAGGAGTGCAGCTGCTGAACCTTTCTGAGAGTTCCACCTCCTCCTTTCCACCTTGTCCATTGAATAGTAGGTGCAGCTGCATAATAATCCCTGGATAAGCTCCACCACCTATTTTTCTACAAAATGACCCCTGTATAGAACTGGGTGTTGGGAATTAAGAGTGGTAAGCCATATGAGCTTTCTGTGGAGAATTTGCCTGAGAGAAGGAAAGAAAATTGTGAAAAACAAGCCTTTTTAAAGGGTTGATTTGGAAGGATGCGGGGAACTAGTCTTGACTTTGATATGAAAGGGAATAGGCTGTGTTTCAACTTCTGTTAACAGACATGGATATTGCACTATTGAAAACCAGGTGGTGGAGAAGAAATGCTTTTTATTTTCAAACTCATCCACTTCATCTACTGTGTTGTGAGGGGGTAGTAGAGTTGCCTGGCTGCAGATGGTAGCTAGGGATCTCCTTAAATTGCAACTGATCTCCAGACAACAGATATCATTTCTCCTGGAGAAATAGAAATGTATGAGAGTAGACTCTGTAGCATTATACTCTATCAAGGTTCCTTTCCTCCACAAATCCCACCCTCCACTGGCTCTGCCCTTAAAATCTCCTGGTATTTACCAACCCAGATTTGACAATCATAGGGGGCACCCAGTTAGTCATATGTTTTGATAATAGAAGTACATTCCTTTATTACACCACAGCAAATTAAACCATCATTGCTTGCTACTTTTTTATAAACAAGAATTCTTAGATTATATATTTTGGGTTCCAAGGAAGTGCAGTGGGGTTGATCACCACAATTGCAAGCCAAAAACAAAAACAAAACCCCAAAATGTTATTTAAGATAGTGCTGTACCAGGCTATATTGATGAATGACAAAATTAAGCTTAAAATGGATTGCATTTTATTGATTCATATATCCCACACATTTCTGACATTTCTAACTTTAACATCAAAGCTGGGCACAATAGCTTTATATTCAATGACGGCTTTGATTATATTAATGAGAGAACATCTGTGCCCAAGGAGTAAACAGTGACTTTTTATCTTGTCAAGAGTTTGGAATCAATACATAAGAATGAGTCACTTGAAACTGATCACAATTCACTGGACATCAGTTTGAATTTATCAGGGAACAAAACGTTAGAATGGCTGATGCCAATCATTCCTTGGCAGGCGGTTTTGGCTCATTTTCTCAAAGTGCTTTGCTGGCACATGACCCACTGTGTGTTGGTTTCTTTGTTTTCTTTTCTTTTTTTTTAGCTGTTTAAAATATTTCTGTATTGTTTGTGAAAAATTATGTCCATGGAACAAGCAAAACAAAGGTTCTCCTGAGAGATCTAAAACTATCTCCTTAAATTTATTTATTCCCTTCTATAGCTTTCCCCTTCCTGAACTCTAAGGGTAGCTAGTAAAAACAAAAATCAATGAAACAGAATGATTTTGTAATTTCTTTAAAGTTAACCCTGAAACTCCATAGCTAACACAAACAAATAAGGATTATAGTTATTCCAAAACATCTCAGGATCTGGGCCCGCATAAAGAGATGGTAGAATGCAGTAGTGACAGAGTGGATTTCAGATTGCAAGGGAGAGATGCCCAGGGTAGCTAAATCGAGCCCAGGGTATGCCCAGGGTAGCTAAATCGAGGCTGGGAAATACTTGGGTATTTGAGAGGAGGGTTTGTAGGGGTCCAGTTTGGGGAGAAGAAGGAACTCAGTGGGGAAGTGATGTCACACAGCCCATGGTCCCAAAGTTGCCATTTCCTACAGGAGAGCTGATTCTACAGTCTGGAGATTATTTGTAATTCTGGGAGGTCTTCAGGCTTCACCTGGAGGTTGTAACCATATCCATATCTTAATAGTTCTCTGAAAATGGAAAACTAGGTTAGAATCTTTCTTTCTGGTAGGAATTTTTACATAGGCCAGGGGCACTTGCGAGGTGCCACTGGACTTTGATTTTATTTGGCTGCAACACAGCTTCCCTTTTGGACAGCTCGTTTTTCCACTTCAGAATTCTATCATCTCATAGGAAGACTAGGTTTAGTCTTGTTTCATAACAGATAGTGTGGCCTGGCCACTAAAAAGTCTACTTTTTGCATTATTCTGGAATAAAGAAATGAGGCAAAGAAATCTGTAAATGAATATCTCCATTTTTAAAACTGCAAATGGTGTCTGAAGATAGGATTTAGCATGGAGCTGTAACATAGGGGAGAGAGTTAATATTTTTGTAAATACACCTCTGAGGCTATTTGCTTTCAGCGTTGGGAGAGAATGCACAGGTACCCATGTGAGACCAGTATGCAACAACTGAGATAACAAAAATTGCACACAGTAAAGGGTTAAGCCTCTCCCCTCACAAATCATCATAATATAAATCAACCCTATTATAGAGTTGTTAACCTCCAGGTGTGCCTGTAGGTTTTCTGGAATTGCAACTGATCTCCAAACTGCAGAGATCAGTTCCCCTGGAGAAAATTACTATTTTTGAGGATGGATTCTTTGACATTATAACTGATGAAGTCCCTCTCCCAACCCCACCCTTCCCCAGGCACACCCCCCCAAAAAAAAATTATCAGGAAAATCCCAACCTGGAGCTGGTAACCTTAGCCCTCCACCATTAAAAAAAAATACCGATCTCAAATTATTAGATCTAGTTACATCCTAAGACAACGTACTTGTATTATAGAAGATGTCTTTGAAGGGTGCCAGGGACACCACATAGGTTTTAATGTGTCATAAGGAAGGTGGTATTTCTCAAGAAAGGTGAATGTGATCCATTCAAAGCACATGCAGGATTTCTTTTTCTGATAGCTGAATTAGTTCAGCTTGTCAAAATCTTGCCCACGTACTTCAAAAGAAGAAAACTGTTATTTTGAGATAGGCAGGAGTTCAAAAACATCAAGAACATATATTTGTATCATTCAGGCTGTACTAAATTAATTTCTATGACTTTATTGCAATCTATTGTCAGGCCATCTGGTCCTGAGGACTTCATTCTTTTGAATTTGATTGAATTGCTGTTAGTAATTCCTCATTTGAATAACTCCATTCATATGTTTTGAGGGTTTTTTTTTCCTCTTTAGGACTTCGGGTACATTTAAGTATTTCTGGCCACTCTTCAATAGATATGGCAAAATGTATGTTTTTATCTCTTTTCGGTGCAATTTTATAATTGCTATAATATACTTTTAATTGCTGCATTATTGTTTCTGATTTTCTTCACAACATGTTGTTCATCTTTTGAAATTTGGAATCCTAGTGCCAAAATGAAAGTGGCAGGATCTTCAGTCTTACTGAAAGTAGGAAAGAAAAAATAGTTAAGATTTTGAGCTGGGGCTCTGGCTCACAGTGATCTCTGGAGATTATCCAGTTTATCCATCAGTCCTTCCTCAGCATGTGCCTGGCCTTCCTTTGGTGTTTCATTCTAAATTGTTGTACATACTTGTCCCAATCCAGCAATTCCTTTTCAGGGGAAGGACTGACACCTACATAGAGTTCTCCTGGGGACAAAAACAAGTACTATTTATCTTGGAGATAGAGCCTCATCCATATTTATAAAAGGATGCTCATATGGAGCTTTCCACTGAAACAAAATGAATGAGGAACCCTACTTAAAGAAAACTCTCCCTCCTTCTCCTTGCCCCCTCCTTTCTCACAGAAAAAACATAGAAAATGAACCAAGACTGTTAAGTGGAGATGCTTGATTCTTTGCATCCTCCTTGATTATAGTGCTCATGGGAGCCAAACTGTGGGGGGCTGTTTCTCTGTATCTGGACAGTTCAGGGATGTCTAATTGTTTCTCACTGTAACTCCCTGTCAGTGCCTATAGTGGCAGTGATGCTGCTTCAGACTTTAAAGCACATTGTTAAAAGGGGGGGATGTTTTATATTTTGTGCTGAAGTCTTTTTATGCCTTTCTATATTAGTATAGCTTATTGTCTGTTAATGCCTGCCAAGCAGTACAAATCTACCTCCATTTATGCATAGGTCTTGCAAGGCCTATCACGTGAAGTGATGTTATAGCTTTACTCTGCTCTGGTAAGACCTCACCTGGAGTATTGTGTTCAGTTTTGGGCACCACATTTTAAGAAGGATATAGACAAGCTGGAATGGGTCCAGAGGAGGGCAACAAAGATGGTGAGGGGTCTGGAGACCAAGTCCTATGAAGAAAGGTTGAATGAACTGGGCAGGTTTAGCCTGCAAAGGAGGTGGTTGAGAGGTGACATGATCACTATCTTCCAGTACTTGAAAGGGCTGTCATAGAAAGGATGATGAAGAGTTGTTTTCTGTTGCCCCAGAGGGTAGGACCAGAACCAACAGGTTGAAATTAAATCAGAAGAGTTTCCAGCTCAACATTAGGAAGAACTTCCTGACAGTTAGAGCCAGGCCCATAGCCAGAAAAGTTTGGGTGGAGGGGCCTGGAAGATAACAATATTTGGTGGGGGGGGGGGGGGTCGCAGGGCTTGGCTGCTTCTTCCTTCCAAGTAACAAGCAAGCAAAAGAGGAAGTCATGTAAACAAACCGGGAATGCAAAAGCTCACAGCTGGATACTGCAAATACTAACATATTTAACCACACATGAAAAATCACTTATCAAAAATACCATATCCAAAATACAATTATAGTGCACACACAGTTGCAAAATAAAATCCTGACCTGAATAAAACAGTCATTACACAATGCTGTTCCACCTGAAAGGTGCGCATCTCTTCGTATTTAAATAGCAAGCACTCTATTTTGGCTCCTGCGCTCATGTGTAATTTTCTTGTAGATGACCAATATATTCCAGATGTCCGATAACTGAAAGTCCAAGTGCAACGGTAGACCGGTAAATGAACCATTTCCCAGAATGCTTCATCAGACACAAATGTAATATTGGGACTAACAAGTGATACAATTATTGGTTTTAAACAATTTTATTGATAGCATATGGTAACAATATTCATTTGTATCATCTCTATCCATAACCCATATGATATTTTCTAATCCCCCCTCCCTCCATTACTAGACTCCCGCCGAAGTTATATACTTAAAGTTCACTTATAAAGGTACCTTTAACTATAACAATCTAAATTCATATTCTACCTTTTTCTAATACTCATTATTAAAAAATTGTCCAATGTCTTTTTACGTTCCATTCTTTCTCTACATAGCCTCTAAATTTCTTCCACTCCCTTTTAAACACTTCCAAATCATAGTCTCTAAGAATTCTTGTTAGTTTATCCATCTCACTCCACGATAAAACTTTCACAATCCAAGCCCTTTTCTCTGGTATTTTTTCTTGCTTCCACAACTGTGCATACAATGTCCTAGCAGCTGAGAGCAAGTACCAAATTAAAGTTCTATCTTCTTTTGGAAATTTTTCCATTTGTAATCCCAACAGAAAAGTCTTTGCTACTTTCTTGAAGTCATATCCCAGAATCTTAGATATTTCTTGTTGTATCATCTGCCAGAACTTTTTCGCTCTTCCACATGTCCACCGCATATGATAAAAAGAACCTTCATGTTTCTTACATTTCCAACATCTATCCGACATCTTTTACTCATCTTTGCCAATTTTTTAGGAGTCATATACCACCTATACAACATCTTGAAACAATTCTCTTTAATACTCTCACATGTTGATATTCTCATGGAGTTCTTCCAAAGATATTCCCATGTTTCCATCTGTATTTCCTTATTTGCATTAATTGCCCATTTAATCATTTGAGATTTTACTTCTTCTTCTTCTGTAGACCATTTCAACAATAACTTATATATTTTCGATATTAATTTTTCATTATCTCCAAGCAGAACCTTTTCCATTTCTGTTTGTTCGCGTCCAATTCCTTCAGATTTAATATCGTTTTCCATCAAACTTTTTATTTGTTGCATTTGAAACCAATCATACTTGTTGTTCAGCTCTTCAGCAGATTTTAATTCAACTTTATCACCTTGGATCTTTAGTAACTGATTATATGACAACCCTCTCTCTTCATCAGATTCAACTGTTATTTTTATTACTTCTGCTGGTACTATCCATAATGGCTTTCTTTCATCACCATATTTCTTGTACTTTATCCATGTATTTAAAAATTATTTCTGATATAATGGTGAGAAAAAAAAACATCCATCTTTTTTCCCCCCATAGTACATATAAGCATGCCAACCAAATTTATTTCCATGAGCTTCTAGCAATAAAAGTTTTTTTTTATTTAACAACATCATCCAATCCTTTATCTATGCCAAACAAACTGCATCATGATACAATTATTGAGTCAGACAAGTACTGCTGGCATCTGGAAGTTTTTACATGCAATCTATCTGACCTTCACACACACAGTGTACATCATATATGCATATAATGTATTATTCTGATTCACACAATGTTGGAAATGTGCATATTTTACTTGATTTTTTTTTGCATGTGAGAAAATAAAGAATCAGTCACAAAAGGGAAAAGTGAAATGGAAACAAGAACAAGAAATTAATGTGTGTTAACTGCACTTAGTTCAGAAAGGGTTTTTATAATGCTTCTATATGTTTCTATTTTATTGGGCTTTTAAAGCTGGAATGTATGTATATAGAGTAGGTATCTCATTTTCCCCTCCATGTTGTTCCCTCTTTCTCTTCCCTGAAAGTCCCAATAGCTTCTCCCCTTTTCCTGTTTTCTTTTCTCTTTCCCACCCACCATCCAGTCTACCTTTATCTCCCTCCTGTTTTCAACTTTCTCTCCTACCCCCCTGGCAGCGTTTACCTACCAAAAGTATAGTCCAGTTATGTGGTGTCCACCTGGCAACTGGGTGGGCCCAATTGTGTGGTGTTTGCTGAGTTGGACCCAGTTCCATGGTACAAATTCAAAGGTGGGGAACACTTTGCTTTCCTCTGTACCTCCCCTTCTCACAGTATTTCTCTCTTCCTGGCAGCCCTCAAATCCTAAACTTTCCCTGTTTTCTTCTTTCCTTCCCACTCACTAACCAACTTACTTTTCAACTACACATCTTGTATTATTTATTTACTTTATTTATAACCCACCTTTCTCCCCCATCATTTTCTTCTTCATTTTATTCTCACAGCAATCCTGTGAGATAGATTCTACTGAGAGTGACTGGCCCAAAGTCACCCAGCGAGCTTCCCCAGCAGAGTGAAGATTCATACCCAAGTGCCTCAGATCATAATAAGAAATTCAATCATTACACTACACTGGCTTTCATGGGGTCACTGCTGCTGAACAGTAGCAAGCACCTTGGTTTCGGCAAGTCTTGCAGTGGCAAGTCATATAGCGGCTGTCGCCAAGACTCTTCCTAATGAGTCCTGTCTCAAAAGCCAAAACAGTTCCAGAAAGGGCTCTGTCCTCTCCCCCGTGCCTTTTATTGATAGGTGTCAAGACTTGAAGGTATCAATAGTGTTGTGACTAGCTAACAGTAGACACTGAGAGCATTCATTTCTAAAAGCTACAGGTGCTGATTCTATCATTTTAGGAGGCTATCTCCCCTCCACTGTGTGTGCTTTGTTTTTGTTGGTTTGTTTAGATTTCATATTTTTCTGCAAACCTGAGTGTATTCTCAGGTTTGTAGAAATGTATGTCTAATCTGTTCATGGCTTCCAATCTTTGGATTTAAGTACCCACTAGTGGGGTCATGTTGAGAACGAGATGTATTGATAAAGAAGCATTTGTGACTGTAGCACTTTTTAAAAAGGTCTGTTTACTTACCTACCTATCAGTAATTGACTTTGGAAAGCTCTTTGTAACGCTGTGAGCAAGAATAGGACTCTGGAGGCTTTTGCCGAAGCATCTTTAATTTAGGAAGCTATAACTGAGGTCATGTAACTTCAGGTGTCTTGAATTCTCCTGACCTTAACTCAATAAATTCAACAAATTAGATCATTAAGTGTGGATTCTTTAATGGAATGTATATCTAAACCATCCTAAACACATCTGAGTCTGTAAATTGAAATATGCCTTCCTGAAGAGCCTTCCAGACAAATAGTTTCAATTTAAGTTGCCAACAATTTTGCATACTCATACACTAAACTTCAGACCAAACATTGAAGACCCAGCTGAGGTAAATTTATCTGTATAAACCTTGAGGTGAGACAGATTCCTGCCAGACTGACCAGCTTTAAGGAAGTCTTGGTCTTAGGGCAACAGACCAATACCTCTCACCCAGTCACTTTTCAAGGTAATGTATAGAGTCCTTTCTTTGTGTAATTATAACATTGACCACATTTTGGAATCTGTTTTTTTAAAAAAAACTTTTAAAAAATGATCTAGCATTCTGACATTTAGCTTAAGCCAATTAGTGGTGTTTGGCATGATGCTTTGTATTTGTGCTTGTAAATGTTTTAATGTGCCCAAGATGTCTAAAGGGGATGGCATGAAAACTAAATGATCTTGAGAGAGAACACAATATACTAAGTAAGAGTGCAATTGCAAATTATTAAAATAGATTAGAAACTCTGCAAAATTATCACAGAAAACACACATGAGGAGATGTAACCACTGCTGCACATATCAGAATTTCTTCATGTGCTGCTCTTACTACAATTTACACAATACCCTGCCTTGTTCTAAAGGTGATCATCGTCTACACATCAAAAGCAAGAAGTTGACATTAACTGCTTTGGAACTGAAGCACTCTATGCTACCTTCAGGATACACAACACCAAATAGGCAAGATGCAAAGAAGAAACATTTCTGTGCTCTTTCATTTTGACATTGCCTGTTCTTCCCTGCCCCCATTAAATATGAATGACTTATGGCAACCCCATAAGGTTTTCAAGGCAAGAGATATTCAGAGATGGTTTACCATTGTCTGGCTTCACACAGCAACCCTAGCATTCCTTGGTGGTCTCCCATCTAAAGATTAGACTGGACCAACCCTGCTTAGCTTCTGAGATCTAAGGAGATTGGGCTAGTCTGGGTCATCCAGGTCAAGATAGCGTGTTCTGCCCATTTGTCAAGTGCTGGACCATCTGGTGAGATCATAATGAGTTGTAGATTTATTGCAGATCACTGATTCTGGCCTGTTATGCATAGCTACTGCTCATGAAGAAAGGGGCTGGGTGTGCACCCTTAAAACACCCTTCAGTTTGACTCAGGGGGGTCTTACCAATGGCTGCCACCACTCTGGGTTAAGGGTCTCCCTTGAGAAGGCCCAGAGTACCCTCCCAAGCCTTTCCATGCCTCTTCTAGCTTAGACCAAATAATAGGCGTGAGGACCAGGCAGAGTGAACAACAACAAAAAGGTTTATTTTAAAGTCAGTGCAATATAAATTAACGTACATAAAACAGTAAAAGGGTGAAGGGGAAATAGACAAAAGTCCTAACGCATCTGAACTTACAGTCCCTAAACAACTAACCAACACTCACTCCTTTCCTTAGGTGAGGGAGATTTCCCCTGCTCAAGCTCTTCAGGCACAGCCTACCTCTAGCTCAGCCTTCCAGGGAAAGAACCAACACTTCCCGGGCTGGGCCTTTATATTCTCTTCCCAGGCCCCACCCCTCTCTGAGCCTGTTTCCCTCCAAACCCCTTACTACCCAATCAGAGGGACAGAGGGGATCCTGGGATATATAGGCTTTTCCCAGTAACTTCTAAGCAGGCTTCCCTGGGACCTGCAGGCCTCGCTAGGCCCAGGATCATGGCAGCTTGTTTTGCAAGACATTATTCTTTCCTACTATAAGTGTATTTGTGTTCTATTACAACATTGTCTCTAGTTGTGGGGGGGGGAAAGCATTTCTGGGGAGGGGGCTGGCTAAAATTTAGCCTTTACATTCAAGCTGGCAGTAACGTCCCATTCCTTTCTATCTCTCTTCCTTCAGCTAACACTTTTGCTCCATTTAGAAAAAGAATTTGTCCAATTTTCCTTTCAGTACTTCCAATTGGCAGGAAATCTGATATGGCTCTCTTTGGAGGGTGCTGTTAATTATTCATGCAAAAATGCTGACTCATATGTGACATTAATGGGAACCTTATCTGCTTCAAGGAAATTAATTATTATTTTGCCTTTCTCACATTGCTCCTTAGACCCATATGGCTCTTTAGCCTCAGGGCCTAGCAATTTGAGAGCTATGACCCAGGCTGCCTAATTTGGGTCTATTTCATAGGGGAAAGAAGACTAATCTGATGGATCAATTTGCTTATTTAGGTATAGAGCTTGTAACAGTATTCCCTTTGCTTTTGTAATGGCAGAATGTAACATGAAAATGCTGTACAGTGAAATCTGAACTGATGTCCCCATTCAATGCATTATGCCCCCCCCCCCCTGCAGCATTTCGTTCAAGATAAAATTCCCCCAGACAACTGATTTTTAGCTTTTCTCTTGAGTGTGCATATCAGAGGTTCCACTATATGTAAAATCAATGGCAGGCTAATGTTTCCCCACATGTAGGGTTGCCAAGTCCAATTTAAGAAATATCTGGGGACTTTGGGGGTGGAGCCAGGAGTCTTTGGGGGTGGAGCCAGGAGACTGGGGGCGGAGCCGAGAGCAAGGGTGTGACAAGCATAATTGAACTTCAAGGGAGTTCTGGCCATCACACACACACACACCGGTATACAGAGCCACGTTGACTTGGAAACATGCTACACTGGAAACTCGCCTACTTGGAAATGAAAGCTTTGGCTGCCCAGCAAAGCTGAGGGCAACTTCGCTCAAACTGAGGGTATAGACCAATACTGTGGGGTCTTGTGAGCAAAAATTCTACTTTCTACTGGCATTAAAGTTGCGAACTACTGCATAAATTAGTTTTCTCTGGAGCCATTTTTCTTGAGCTAAGACAAAAATGTGTGAGCTGGAGGTTAAAAAACTGTGAGCTAGCTCACACTAACTCAACTTAGAGAGAACACTGGTACAGACCAAAGGATCCCAGCTCTGTTCTGCTTTGACCAAAGAAGGCTTTTACAAGTCTGTTTCCCTCAAAACCAGAATGACTCAAATCACTTTGGCAGAGATCAGAAGGAACTTGGAGATTTCACCCAAACTGACCTGAGTCATTTTGATCATAAGGAAAACAAGAAATAAGGTCTACTGGCTTCTCTGCTGTTCCCTTCAGCTGGGGGTGGGGGGAGAATGGTTGTGCTGGTGGAAAAAGAAGGTTCCCACAGGAACCATACCAAGGAGCCAGTAAAGAAGCAAGCCTTGGGGGGCTGCCTTCTGGCTGCTCATGGCACTTAAGACCCCACTGGGATATTTCCAAAAACTGGGGGGGGGGGCACATGCTCTCCAAGGCCTCAAAATAGCAACTGGCAACAACAACTTCTAGTAAGACATAAAACCTGTATTTAAAAAAAACAAAACCAGAAGGATCAAAAGAGAACACAGCCATAAAACCAGCTGGCGCAAACAGCAGATTAAAACAGCAATACCAAAGTCCCAGAAGATAATACCAGTGCCATAAACAATGTAATTACGGAATAAAGAAGCATTTGAAGATGGGAAGGGGATGAAGAAACCCACCAAAATCCCGAAAACATCATTAGCCGCCATTTTTCAAGACACAGACCAAAGGGAATCTGCAGTTGATTTGTTTAGCATATTTCTGCGATGCATTTTCACCCGGCCGGGGGGGGGGGGGAGAATTTGTCCAGACTACGTCCCTGCAGGGGTTTAACTGGAGTGGCAGGTATTTACTTACATTTTGCTATCAAGAACATCCGCAGGGGCTCTGGCTCTGATGCCTTTTCCAAGCTACAACCTGAGGCAAGATAAATAGTGTCCTTTTTTTGTACCCCCAGGGTGCCACTTCCAGAAGAGTGTAGGCAAAACATATCCTCTCATCAATGCCAACTTACGGTAATTGTCCTCCCTTGACCAAAAGGAAAGACTAGTAGCAACTCATTGAGTGGGGGAGAAGCAACAACAGGGTGTGGGGCCAGGCTGGCCAGCAGGTCTCATTGCTGGCTTCCATCACAACTTGCTCAGAGGAGACCCTCTGCCGCTCTCCTCGGAGCCTGTAACTTGGGCCGCAGCGGCGGCAGCACTGGCGGCGGCTGCCGCTTGTGTCTGTGCCCGGGGCCAGCCCGGGCCAGCGGCAACAGCGGCGGCGGCGGGACTGGCCCACTGGCGGCGGCTGCCGCTTGTGTCTGTGCCCGGGGCCGGCCCGGGCCAGCGGCAACAGCGGCGGCGGCGGGACTGGCCCACTGGCGGCGGCTGCCGCTTGTGTCTGTGCCCGGGGCCGGCCCGGGCCAGCGGCAACAGCGGCGGCGGCGGGACTGGCCCACTGGCGGCGGCTGCTGCTTGTGTCTGTTCCCGGGGCCGGCTCGGCCCGGGTCAGCAGGAACAGCGGCGGTGGCGGCACTGGCCCACTGGCGGCTGCTGCTGCTTGTGTCTGTGCCCAAGGCCGGGCCCGGGCCAGCGGCAGCAGCGGCGGCGGCGACACTGGCGGCGGCTGCCGCTTGTGTCTGTGCCCGGGGCCGGCCCGGGCCAGCGGCAACAGCGGCGGCGGGACTGGCCCACTGGCGGCGGCTGCCGCTTGTGTCTGTGCCCGGGGCCGGCCCGGGCCAGCGGCAACAGCGGCGGCAGCGGGACTGGCCCACTGGCGGCGGCTGCTGCTTGTGTCTGTTCCCGGGGCCGGCTCGGCCCGGGTCAGCAGGAACAGCGGCGGCACTGGCCCACTGGCGGCTGCTGCTGCTTGTGTCTGTGCCCGGGGCCGGCTCGGCCCGGGCCAGCGGCAACGGCGGCGGCAATGGCGGCGGCTGCTGCTGCCTGTGTCTGTGCCCGGACCGGCAGCAGCGGCGGCGCTGGTGTTGCTGCGGCGGCCCTGTGAGGGGGAAGCGCCGTCCCTCCCCCCCCCCCCCGCCTCCAGATTTTTGGAGAGCGGGAGAGGAGGCTGCGAAACCGGGGGTCCCCCGCCAGGGCGGGGGATTTGGGAAGCCTACCCACATGGGACTACATAGAGTACTATGACTGTGATATTAAGTGAGCAAAAGGTTTTAAGAGAATATTAATGTGTTTTACAGGGCTTGTGGAGTTCTTGCTCTATAGCCTCAGTTTAGCTACTCATGTTAATCATCATGAGGAAATAATTGTGTGTTGTAGAATGATGAATTCAATGGAAAGTCTAAAAAGGTGGTATTACAGCCGTATCTATTTATACACAACATTTCCTCATCTATGTAGTTAAAATGCACTATTCTGGTTCATACAGTAGAAGCATCACTAATTCCAACAGTATAGAAAATGAGTTGTAAGGTTCTTCTAACAGTGTTTAAAGGGATATATTTTGTATCAACACAGAAAGAGTTCCATCTGAAGTTTGTAGAGCAAATGAAAGTGATGAAAGTCATATCTATCTCTACACATCATCTCTATATGATTAAAAATTACAGTGTTAGGGATTTCCTGGATGATTAATTTTACAGTGAGGAGGCCTTCTTATACAGCAAAAATGAGCATGGCAGGCCACAAGAGGTAGATGGTGGAATTATGGTTCCACAGAAGTGAAGGGTGCACAAGAACCACACCAGAGCCAGTTCACTGAGCTAGGGTTTGTTATTCTCTGCTGCTGCTGGCATAGAAGGAAGTAACAGGCATAGCCTCCAAGAGCTATGACAACACTTCCCAGATCCCACAGTGAGTTCTAGAGGTTTCAGACACTACTACTGGAACTTGTTCCGCTTCCAAATGATAGGAGTACATGACAATTTATGAGCATAGCCTATTCTGTTATCATCTCCCAGACTTGTGCTCCTTCTTCTTGAGATCCAAAGATAAGCATCTGGCACTGACAATACAGAAGCTGGGAAAAGGCAATGGATGAGGTTTGTGGCTATAGTCATATCCCAAAACCAGTACAGCAAAATATCTTGATTTAATCCTGGCCCATCTAGAATGGTTTCTGGGGCCTGAATATTCAGTGTTCTTTTTAATACTGACCTTCAGGGATTTTTGGGGTGGTACAATTTGCATAATAGGCCACATCCCCTGATGTCACCATTGTTTCACGCAGGGCTTTTTTTTGTAGAAAAAGCCCAGCAAGAACTCATTTGCATAGGCTACCACACCCCCTAATGCCAAGCCAGCTGGAACTGTGTTCTTGCTTAAAAAAAAAAAAAGCCCTGCTGACCTTCCATTGATCATTGGTAAATTTCCACCATGTTTATTGCAGTAACGGAAACATTTCTATGGGAATTATTGGCATTTACCCTAAATATAGTTCTTTCATCAGTATGTTCATGCATAAAACCTCTAACCATATTGTTTGGCTATCTTGGGTGGTACAGAACCATGCCCACAATTGCTTTGAGTTTGGGTGGACATCATTGACTTGGTTCTGAACCATTCAATAAGAATCCATGTGGATGGAAATTTTATAGGCAACTTCAATGAAATTGGAGCTCCCACAGTGATTATTTAAACTGGATTTTAAAAGATAAAGGATTCCACTGAAGAAATTTGAATGTGGGTTTCCAGAGTATGGTTGGAAGGCTCACAATGTACCAAACCGGGCTTTTTTTTTTTTAGCAGGAACTTCTTTGCATATTAGGCCACACATCCCTGATGTAGCCAATCCTCCAAGAGCTTACAGGGCTCTTAGTACAGGGCCTACTGTAAGCACCAGGGGGATTGGCTACATCAGGGATTGTAAGCATCAGGAATTGGCCTGATATGAAAAGGAGTTCCTGCTACAAAAAAAGTCCTGGTACCAAACATGCTGAACCTAAGGAGGGCCAGGTTTGGTTGGTGCCTGGATGGGACAATGCTTAGCAATCTTATGCTTGCTGCTTTGAGTTTCATGTATGAAAGAGTGAAGTATGCATGTACTTATATGAAAAAAACGTAACACTTGCTTGGTGCATTTGCACCAGGGCAGGACTTACTGATCTGTTTAAAACCTTTCCTCATTTTTCTTCCCTTTTAGTATGGGACAGGGGTGGCCAAACTTGCTTAATGTAGGAGTCACATAGACTAAATATCAGGTGTTTGAGAGCCGCAAGACATGAATGCAGCTGGACTCAGCTCCCAAGATGCTGAGAAATTATATATTATTACAAAGAGGGAGGGAGAGGGGAATGTTAAGAAAGGTGGAAAGAAAGCAACTAGATGAGGATGGTGGGAGAGAGGCAGAGGTAGAAAGAAAGCAACTTTAACTTTAAATGCATTCTCCAAGCTGCTGGATGGCTTGGCTTGGAGAAGGGATTTGAAAAGACAAATGCCTTCTTCAAGCTGGCCAACAGGGCAGTGGGGGCTTCAAAAGCCACACGATGTGTGTGAAAGAGCCACAGCTTGGCCACTCCTGGTATAGGGCATCTTTTTAAATTTAACTAGTACTGAAGTTGTCCCATGTCTCACAACACTTTTCTTTCTCCAAATAACTATTTATGGAAAGTTGCACTTCTAGTTGTATTGCTTTTTTGAATTTTCAAAGTTTACATTCCTCCCCCCCCCCTTTGAATATACCAGTCAATAATAAAAAAGAATGCAAAACCATCATCTTCTTTCAGATGATTGTCAAAATGGACAATTTTGGCAATCTTTGTGTGTGAGACTATGCACTTTGCTATTGATTGTTTTCAGATGGCTTCTGTGGAATGCTTGAGTAACTATATACTTGATACACTGGACAGCATAGAATTGTTTTCCAATAAGTATTACATTGTTTGAAGAATATCTCTCTGAAACATAGCTGCTCATTAAGGATGTCTGTCATTATTTAGAATTGTTTGTTTATTCTGTGTCTAAATTTCTATATCTCTGGTAACTAATGACTTGGGATCCATTGAAGTAGAATTAATGTCAATTAATATTATGGTTGGAAAATAGTTTATTTTATTTCTTTATTTGCAGTTATACACATTTGTATTAAAAAAGTTTGTGTTTCAGCTTCAGATATTAACATTTTGGGCCACTTAAAAACAAAACAACAACAAAACTTTTGTTTTTGGTATTGTGATAAGTTCTTTGAATACAAAATACAAGTATGACACATCTCAGTTTGACCTCTACATGTGTGTCTTTTTAATTATGCCATTTTAAAACACAGTTTGATTTCTCTATTTTGAGCCCTCCTTTGTATTTTCATCCACAGTGATCCACATCACTTATGAGCTTATGGCATTATGCATCATGGCACCTTGTCATAAATTTGGTGATGTCAGAATGCAGGCTGTCCAACAAATTGTAGTTGATTCTAGGGATTTCCTGCCTTCAGGGGAATATACCACATAATCATTGGGATCTTTCCAAGAATGGCACACAGAGCTTTCCCTTTTGCAGTGGTCATTGGGGCACACCTATGAGGGGACATCCAGGGAAGAGGTTGTAAACTTTGCCTTCAAAATGGTAGTGTTAAGCTCTGTTTTTCTTCTACACTTTCATCCTTTCAGTGGACTTTTTAGTTCAAGTGTGCTACAACTGTGAGCATGACTCAGCTCAGAACAGGAGAAGGGTCTTGCCAAGATGCAGTCTCCCTTGGCAAGATTCTCATCTTGTCAGTCATCTACAGTGATGTGATGAAATGGGATTTGAAACCAAGATTCGATCACTGTCTTGTTCACTGTGGTTCTGAATGTTAAAATCCCAAGTATGTTCAGTATCATTGGTTCTGTAAGGGTCAAAAAACACATCACGTGTAACACGTCTGGTCATGGGTGCCCAAACTGACTTCTCAGCTTGCCATAGGCGTCCGTCCATTTCTTATCCTATTTATTGCTGCAAAGAAAATGGCAAGTGGGCTACATGCTAGTGAAGTAGTGAAGTGATGTAGTGAAGTACTTCTGGAAGCTCAGCAGTGTAAGGGAGCTAGTGATTCTGTTTGAAGGAAGGGGAACAAGGCAAACTCAGGCTAACTGGGATTTAAAAACAAACAGTGGTCTATTATGTACATCTGGTAGACCAACAGGGGTTTCCACTATAAACTGTGACTTAAGTTACAGTGTATTGTGTCTTCTTAATACATACAGAAACAGGATTAGGGAATAAGGGTAGTGTGAATGGTGGCAGCTAAAATTGGGGAAAGAGCTGCAATATTCAGTATTGCTGCAAGCCCATCAGACTTGCAGGGCACTTAGATAGTAATGAAAAAAAAAAACGGCCCCTTCCCAGCCAGGCCGGCTTACCGGCTAGAGGCTGGGGGCCGTGCTTGCCCTCCTGGAAGGAGGGAAGGCTGGCCCCCATCATTTCCAGGATGTGGGTAGGCTGCTGGGCGAGGCGTCGGGGCTATAAAGGAAATTCGGCTCTCGGAGGGAGAGCAGCTGGATGTCGGGTTTTCGCGCGGCTGGGGCATGGGTGCGGCAGCACGTGCGAGGCCTTAAGAGCACACGCGGAGGCACGGCGGGCTCAGTGCACTAGCGTCGGATTGGGTGCTAGTTTGTGCGGTGAACCGCAATTTGGGAGGGGTTGGGAAGAATTGGGAGTGCTTTTGGGGGGGTGTCAGGCTGGCGGCTTTTCGCCCACCCCCCCGGGACCAGGAGTGGGACTCACACCCGTCCCCCCTTGCACTTAATAGGGAGAGGGGGCCTTAGTCTTGGGGACTGCCCCCCTATATAAAAAAAGAATAAAAGAGGAACGTGGGCAGCCGCCCCCTCTTTGGCGCTGATTTGTGAAGCTTCAGGCTGCAGCCTTGGACTCTGCTCATGTCCTGAGTCCAGCCCAGGGGAAGCTGGATTTGAGTAGCGGCTCTAGGTTTTTTGTTTATCTTCACTGGAGAGTTTGGTTGCCTGGGGGTAGAGCAATAAGCTGGGTTCACTCGAGGGGTGGTTTGGTTTTTGTTTTGTTTTTTTGGTAGGCAAGGGTAGTTTAGAGAGGGATGGTTCCCAAGAAGGGTCAAGGCCTCTTTAAGGGAAAACAGCCCACTAAGAAGAGAGGGAGCGACCTAGGCCACCTGGGGACCCGGATGAGGAGGCCCAGCTAAGGCAGGCCATCATTGGACAGCTGGCCACTTTGGAGCAACAGAGGGTGCTACGGGGGCCCCCACATGGGAAGGGCACCATAGGGCGACTGGCTGTTCATCCAAGTTGACTTTTGAAAAGGAGGTGCTGGCTCGTCTCTCTGCGTTACAGGGCGTCGGCTCGGATATGCAGCAGGAATCGGATCAGGAAGCAGAGGTGGATACGAAGGAGGCCCACGGCGGGGAGCCTATGGACCCCTGCGCAGGAGGGGTGGTGGTGGAGACAACCCCAGCGGTGGCAGTTGCTGTTACCCCTTCGGGGGTAGAGGGTAAGTTATCATTGCAATAGCAGTCGCCGACCTGGCCATGGGGCCTCCCCCAGCCATCGGTACACTGTACATGGTGGGGTCACCACCTGGGCAGCTGGCCCCTTCTGGGCAATAGTCAGGTGGGACCTTCTTGGGCTTGGGGTGCACCTTTTGCCCTGTTTCAAAGCCAGAATACAATGGGTTCTGTTTCACAGCCCCCTTTGCAGTTGGTGGCTCTGCCAGCGTCGCAAGGCACATCTGCTTCACAGTCCACACCAGGCGTGCTGCCATGGGGTGGGCAGCAGCAGTCGCTGCAACAAGGGGCTTGATCAGGGCACCCTTGGGGTGTGTGGCATTATCCACCAAGTCCTTATGGATCCATACCATTTCTTGCCATATGGTGACACCGCATTGTCCCTGGGTGATCATTTGGCAATGGCCACCCGGGAAAAAATACTGCAGGTTGAATATGTGGATGTTTTCAGTCTCCTATTTAGAGAGCTAGAAAAGAAAGAAAAAGAAGAGCTAGATGACAAGGAGAAGGAGAACTTGAAGTGTAGAAAGGTGGACAGGACTTGGGCCAACTGGCTGCCAGGTTTCCTGATTTATGCTGGGGTAATTGCAAGGGCACAACCTTTACAGGCAGCAGCCCTTTTTCAGTATTGTGATATTATCCACTGTGCATATACAGACTTCGTTGGGGCCACGGGGTTGCAATATGATGAGGCCTTCAGAATGAGGGTGGCGGTCAATCCTGGTCTTCCCTGGGATCAAATTAATCAGCAGCTCTGGCTGCAGTTGATGTCCCCGGCGAAGCCCAATACAGGTGATAGGGCGGATAGTGGGCATTTGGTGCACAGGCAGCAGAATACGGTTGATGCCCACAGTACAGCGGGCCAGTCGTTTCAACATCGGCTGCTATGCTGGGAGTTTACCTCCAAGGGCGTGTGTGCTAGAAAAGCCTGTAAGTTTAAACATGAATGCCCGCTATGCGGGGGGTCACATGCCTTCTCAGCTTGTAGCAGGTCAAAAACTAAGGGGAATGCCAAGCGCCCCGGCGGAGGGAGCAATCCGCAGCCACCTGGAAAAGGGGCCCAGCCCCGTACGTCTGAAAGTGCTTAGATGGTGGTTGGGTAATTATCCCATGGTGGCCGACAGGGGCTATTTATTGGAGGGATTTTGCTATGGTTTTAGGATTCCGTATCAGGGACCTAGAGTCCCTTGTATCGCCCCCAACCTTCGTTCGGTGGTTGGGATGGATCACGTGGTTAGGGCAAAAATAGCCAAGGAGTGTTTGGAGGGGAGGGTTCTTGGCCCCTTTGACACTCCGCCAGTGCCTACGTTAAGGGTGTCTCCCTTAGGGGTGGTGCCTAAAAAGGCACCGGGGAAATATCGTTTGATACACCACTTGTCATACCCCAGGGGTGGTTCAGTGAATGATTCCATCCCTGATGTTCTATGATTGGTCAGGTATACTTCCTTTGACCAAGCGGTGAAAGTGGTATGGGGTTGTGGTGTGGGGGCTGAAATGGCAAAATGCGACATTAAGTCAGCATTTCGCCTGTTGCCAGTACACCCAGAAGATTTTGACCTCCTGGGGTTTTCCTTTGAAGGAAAATATTACATGGCTAGGGCTCTACCCATGGGATGCTTGGTATCTTGCGCCGCTTTCGAGTGTTTTAGTTCCTTTGTGGAATGGGCGCTTAGCATTAAGTCTGGGTTAAACAACATGGTGCATTACCTGGATGACTACCTTTTTGTGGGTCCTGCAGGGTCGGGGCAATGCACCAGGTTGTTACAGTCATTTGAGGACCTGGCAGGGGAGCTAGGGGTCCTGTTGGCCTATGAAAAAACTGAGGGGCCCAGCTTGATGATTACCTTTTTAGGCATCGAGCTGGACACTATTCGGAAAGCTTCACGGCTGCCTGCAAATAAAGTGGAGGGTCTTAGGGGTCATTTAGCTTCCCTTAAAAGGCAGCGCAAGGTGTCGCTTTTGGAATTGCAGCAGTTAGTGGGGCACCTCAAATTTGCATGCAAGGTTGTTGCGCCTGGCAGGGCCTTCTTGAGGCGGCTATGTGTCGCCATGGGGTCTCTATGGCTGCCTCATCATAGAGTTCGGATGACCACAGATATGCGTAAGGACCTGGAGTTGTGGGAAGAATTTTTGGAATCCTTTAAAGGGATTTCATTTTGGTGGGAGGAACTGAAGATAGAAGTGGAGCTTCACATTTCCTCTAATGCAGCAAGTGCCACTGGTTTCGGAATATATTTCCGGAGACACTGATGCGCTGAGCAGTGGCCTGCGGCATGGTAAGCCAGTGGTCTCTGTTGGGACCTCACCTTTTTGGAGTTTTTTTCCCATAGTAGTGGCAGTTTGGCTTTGGGGAGAACAGCTGGCCAACCACACAGTTCATTTCTGGTGCGATAACATGGCTGTTGTACATCTTATGAACTCCCTGTCATCCAAGTCTCCAGCAGTCATGAATATTGTGCGGGCATTCACGTTGTGATGCCTTCGTTTGAACATTTTGTTCCTGGCAAGGCATGTTCCGGGAGTGTGCAATGGGGTGGCAGACGCTCTATCTCGTCAACAGATTGAGTGTTTTCGCCAGCTCACTCCGGAAGCGGACCTGCAGCACGCGCGTATGCCACAAGACCTTTGGCAGCTTGGGAAGCTGAAGCCGGTAGGGCAATTCGATTAGCTCTAGCACCAATCACTTGGAAAGCTTATGATAGGGTGGTAGCGCAATTTTGGGTTTTTAGGAGCGTGGCCAGGCTTTCGGATAGTTGGCCGGTCCCAGTGGCGCATATATCACAATTCTGAATTCATCAGAAGGGCAGAGGGTTGGGGCTCAGGTCAATTAAGGGACAATTGGCTGCACTTTCCTTTATAAGTAAATCACAGGGCCTGGCTGAGGGCACTGGCGACTTAAGAGTTAGGAAGATGTTGAAAGGTTGGGTGAGGGAACACGGACCGCGGGTGGATGCCCGACAGCCCATATCTCTGTCAGTGTTGAGTGGGCTTTACAGGGTTTGGCCGGATGTATGTTTATCTTCCTTTGAGGCTGCACTTTTTCATGCTGCCTCTTGGGTAGCCTTTTTTGGCACGCTACGGATCAGTGAGTTGGTGGTATAGTCAAAAAAGGATACCTCAGAAAGGGTGCTTCAGGCTAGGGATGTCAAATTCGAAGGGGGGCAAGCTTGGGTGACAATAAGGCGGTCCAAGATGGACCAGCATCAGAGAGGCACAGTGATTATAATTGGGCGGTGTGCTTCACCGGAGCTGTGCCCCGTCACTGTATTGGCGGTGGCATGATGAGGTATGGGCTACAGCTGTGCCCCGTCACTGTATATACCGCTCAGGGGAGAGAGTGATGGCCCCTTGTTTCATCATAGCGGGGGTTCCCCCCTAACTAAATACCACTTTTGGGCAGTGACCGGTAAGGCACGGGTGAAGTTGGGGTTAGGAGGGGTTAAATTTGCTACACATTCGTTTCGAATTGGTGCCGCATCCACCACAGCTGCTATGGGTTACACACCTCGGGCTATACAGCAGTTGGGGCAATGGCGTTCGGCAGCCTACCAGTCATATGTTCGCCTGTTGGCCTTTCAGTGAGATCGGGGGTAATGGGCCGTTAGTTGCTATGTTGCTTATTGGATGTATTTTCTGGGTTGTGATTCTTTTCTGTTTTTCAGGTATTGCGGCTCTTAGGGAGAGGCGTCGAATCCTCATCTGCGGGCACAGTATGATTTTCTGGGCTGCCCACCAGGCCAGGAGATCACTGGTTGGCACCCAGCTAGGTCTTAGTGAGTGGGCGACTGTGGAGTGGCTGGGTTGCCGCAGCCTGCGTTGGCTGGGGATCATGCTACTATTGTTCTGCGAGAGGAGTGTGCCTCCTCCACACATTTTAGTCATCTGACTTGGGGGCAATGACCTTGGGTTTATGAAGGGGAAGGCCCTTTCATTGCAGGCACGGGATGATATGCGGGCCATTAAGCGGAGATGGCCAGGAGTTCTTTTGCTGTGGTCAGCAATTCTGCCACGCAGAGTCTGGCGGTACACTTTGTCCCCTGCTGGGATAGAGTGCGCCAGGCGCAAGGCCAATAGGGCCTTGCAGAAAGTCATGGAGGGGGGGTTTAGGGATGTTTCTCCCCAATCCAGCCATAGGAGTCGAGGATACCGCCTTGTATAGACCGGATGGCATGCATTTATCCGAATTGGGTAATCAGGCCTTTTTGGAAGAGATTAGGCTGGGGTTGCGGTTGGCTCTGGGTTGTCCGGTGGGCGCTAATGCCTAAGCAGAGGCTTGGCATTGGCATTGGTATGATGAGGTATGGGCTACAGTGTTTGTTCAGGGGAGCACCTATGGCCCTGCACCAGCAGGTGCAGGTGGTCTGTATGAACTGCAGATGGGCTGTATGGCTCAATGCGGGGAGAGCAGATGATGGCAAAGCCTCACCGGGGCAGATCTTTCCAGAGGGATTGATGCTGGCCTAGGGGGAGGTGGAGTTTGGGCCTGGTCACTCAGCACCAGCCAGAATGTTGGGCTCGTGCTGGGGGCAGGGTATCCAAGGACAAGGCGGGATCCTGTGGTTGACCCCAGGGCTTGTCCTGTTAGGCCTATACCCCTTGCCGTTCTAGTTGATTACGTTATCTTTAATAAAGCGGCCCGGTTTATCTAACATACTGTGTCAGCCTCTTTATTCCGACTGGCGAGGGGCAATACACATCACATCTTTGAATCTTTTGGAGATAAACAAATCTTAAAGAGGTGTTAAGTATAAAAAAATCCCCTATCCATAGCCTAGCATAATGTTGCATTTATTCTTTTTGAAATTAGACATTATTCATGTAAGATACTTTTGATGTCCTTGTCTGGAAATGTATTTTAGCAACAATAACAGTTAAGATTAATGATAAATGCCCAAGGTCCAGAAGGCTTGTGCTACTATGTTGATAGTACTAAGATAGTTGCAAAAGCTTATATAGGAAGGATGATCAAGCTGTATAACTAGAGCATGGAAAACTGGGCACAACACTGTTGTTAAGATTGTGTCAGCGCTTCTGTTATCTCATTTTTCATAAAACTATAATTAGCGTGTATAAAATTCACTCAGGGACAGAAAGTTAGCATACAAGGTCTCACTCTTAAGCAAAATTGCTTACCAAATTATGTATAGCTTAGCTTTACTAGTAAGAAAATCCAAGCCAAACAAGAAGTGTGCATTGGTTTCTCATCTTGAAGCCACTTAATTGGCATATCACTGTGGAAAGTGTAACACACGATAAGCATGAACAGCGGTCTCCAAGGAATGAAATGAACACTTTCCTGACCCCATCTCCCTTTAAGCTCCTTGTCAATTGTTACTGCTTTAGGCATGCTTGTGAACCAAAGCTCTCCTGAAACAAATAGGATTTTTATCGCTCAGCTAAAAAACAAACATGCAGGTTTTTTTAAATACTCAATCCCACTCCTACTGTGCAGATGCTGTCTTGTTTTGTGTACCTAGTAATGAATTTTGTTTAGATCTGCAGAACTGGGATGGAACTTTGGTGTTTGTTTTTTAAAAAATGTTTTTATTTTCATGGGAGCAGCAGCTTTGGGACTTTATCTTACAAAGTGAAGTGCACATCCATAAAATGATGTATAGAGTGGATTGAGTGAATTTTCACAACAGCATTACATAGTGTTAATACATGCCACCCCCTCCCATTTTATTCATTCATTTATTTATTTTATACCCCTGTTTCTTCTCAATAGTGACCCGAAGCTGCTTACATTGTTTTCCTCTTATCCGGTTTATCAAAACTGCCCTACAAGGTAGGTTAGATTGAGAATGTGAGGCTGGCCCAATATCACCCAGCAAGCTTCAGTGACAGATTTGAACCTGGATGGCCTAGATACTATTCCAACAGTCTAACCACTACACCACACATGATGCAGAGAACAAGATAGCTTTCTTTTGTAGTATGCTTCTGCTCAGACTCTGCCTGTACCATTCCACTTTGAACCCATAACTAATACAGCACAGAGATGAAAGAAGAGGTTATCAAGGCAGAAACCATGACTTACAAGAGTGACAAGTGCCAGTAGAACTACTGAGCATTACAGAGCATTGTCCGTTCTGGAGTATGAGGGCAGAAGGCGTTTGTAATCAAATGTTATACTAGACTACATGTCTGCAGTGAAAGAACCAGAAAGAATTTGGTTAAATCAAATTAATGTATAAAATTCAAAGCCTAGCATCATCCACTGTTTCTGGGTCTTAAGTGGAATGTCAGCAGCTATGTTCTTCTACATCCTATAATATTGTACAGCATTTGTATGGTGATAAGAGATTGGGGGAAAAGCTACTAATAAACCACATCCTCAGTTCATAGTTCTCATCTCACCACCAATACTATTTCCTCTTTAAGGCACCCTGCCTGTAATCCTCCTGTCCTGGGACATCAGCCTTTTCTAACACAACCTGTCATGTCTTCTGAATCTGTGAAAGGTTTCAATACCAAGCAAATGGGCAGGTTTACGTTTCCTCACCAAAGCTAACCTGTATACATTTCATTGGTTTAAAGATATTTACTGAGCTACTGGAAGGTTCATGAACATTCCATTGCATCACATCGGCTTACAGTGCAGTCCGAAACAGGGTTATGCACTTCTAAGTATATTAATTTAAATGAACATAGATGGATGTAACTCTCCTTAGGACTGCACTGCATCTCACAAGTGCAATATAGTTTGGAAATGCCAAACTGCTTAGGAGGAACTCTAAAAAAAACCCCAACCTTATGATATCTCTAAACATACACTATGGTCTTTCTCAATTTCTGTGGTGCTCTCTATGAAAAGGAAGGAACATACATGTGAAATGAGAGAGGGGGGGAATCATACCAATGAAAAACTGCTGTGACTGCTTATTCACTGGTACTTTGTACATAATTGCATTAGTCAAAGTAGCACTTCAAGCATACCTCTCTGCATGAATGGGAGCCCCATGCAGAGAAAAAGCTGACCTTAGATGCTGATTTGCATCTTATTGCCAAAAGAAATGAAGAGTAAAAAAAAATCACAGGCAATATTATGAAGCCGGCATTAACTTTTAGAGTCCTCTAATAATTTTCCCCTAAAAAGATGTGTTCATTCTATTGAGGACTGCTTCCAAATTTGACCATTGCTAGTGGTGGCAGCTTGGGATTTCCTGCCATAATGTCCCACAGCACATCCTATGGGAGTTTTGCAGTCTTACAAAAGAGAGCTCTGAAAGAATCCCCATAAATTACATTCTGGTTTATGAGACTGGGAGTGGTCTTCAGGAAAATGTCACTGCTCTAAAGTCAGGAGGCATATACCCGAATCTGTGTATATCTTCTTTCCCTTTATATTGTGCAAGAAAGTATTGTTTAAAAAAACAAGCCAACATCTTTACTCAAGATATATTTTCATACCAATCTGTGTTCATTGCTCTCAAAGATATCTGGAAGGGATAGCACAGCCTATTTCAGTTGCCAACCTGAGAATATTTCCCTTCCTCCTTTCTGATTACATATGGCATAAGATTAGACAAAGTTAAATATTTATGAGAATGTTTCATTTTTTAAAAAGAAAAATGATCAACTACCCTTTTATCGCATATGTTTAAGTCAGATAAGAAGCACCATAGAAAAAGAGTCAAATGTGGGGGCAAAATATATAATGTGTTCTTTCATATACCAGAACATTCTGAATACTGTGGCTATGCTGCAACCCTCTGAGTGCTTCAAAATCACTCAAATAATCATGTTTGCAACCTATTCACCTTTCCAAAAGTGACTTCAGTCCCCCACCTCCCACTCCAAAGTCTCCATCTAGTTTTACATTATGTTCTGGTCCTAAACTGTATCAGACAATGAATTATCTTAGTTGTTTTTCTTCTAGTTTTATAATTAGAAATCCAAGTTTCCCTATTTTTTTTTCCTTTTAGAAGAAATATTTTAAATCAGGGGTCTCAAAACTTTTTGAGCCTGTGGACCCATTTGGAATTCTGAAATAGCACAGCAAAAATGGTTACCATAAAACGGTAGAGACAGCCACAAAACAATTGCTGCAGCTTAACTTCAGTAACATAATGTAGATCCTTTTGCTTTGGTGGCAGTTGCTGCTGAGGCAACATTTTTTTAAAAAAAATCTACACAGCCAATCAAATATTCAATAGACAATCAGATGCCTTGCTGGGCAAAAGCTCTACCTGGCCCCAACTACTTCCTAAAAATACTTTGCAAGTGCCAGAAAAAGTGTTGGCAGGTACGATGGTGCCCATGGGCACCATGTTGGAGAGCCCTGACTTAATTGCGATAGCGAAGACAGATTTGCATTACTTGTGATTTGTGGAGCCAAGCAGAAAATATGAGACATATAAGAAGGCCTATCAGGTAGGTGATTCTTCATGGTTCTGGACCCCTGGGTAAAAGTTCAGCACAGAGCCTTAAAATCACTGGCACTGGGGAACCACTGCTATCTCACACTGCTGGGCCAAGCAAGGGCCTTCTGAGAGGCAGACAGGAGCCATCATCAAAAACCAAGTGCCTGAATCCAGATGGGCAGAAATGAGCTGCTGTAGCTGAGCTGACTGCCTCAGCCATAGATGCGAATGGCTGTCACCATGAGCAGGCAACCCAAGTTTGTATTGGGTCAGGTACAAGTGGTGGCATCTAAAGCTTGCTCTTGTTGTTATTTCCCCCTTGCATCAGGATGGGTATGGGCAGTTGTCCCCAGGCCTTAGTCAAGGGGGGGGGGGAGACTTGGGGTGATGCCACCTTCTGTATTTGCCCCACCCCCTCACCATTGGGATGGGACAGCCCCACCCTCCCACTCAGCCTGGGAGAGGGGAGGCATGTCTTGATGTCTCCAAAGGCAGAAAGCTCCATTGCTGGAGAGAGCTGAGGAGGATTGTTACAGCAAGCACATACCCACTGGAGAGGAGAAAATGATGAAGAGAAACCCGAGCGGGGGGGGGGGGGGGAGAGTGTAATAACAATGCATTTTTAATTATTTTTAATAATGTCTATGACGTAGTCTATTTTATTGTTGTTCATCACCCAGATCCCTGCGTACTCAGGGATTGGGCAATTCATAAATCCAAATTATAAATAAATAAACTTGTCTTCCCAGCGTGGTACCCAGGGCAGCTGTTCCTGTTACCCATTGAAGAAGGCTGTCCCTGCTACTGGAGCTTGAAATGTCTTTTGTGACCTTCCTGGGAACATAAAAATGAAGGGCAGTCAAGCATCTAACATGCCACAGTCTATGGGAGATGGCCTGAATTTGCTTCAAAACAAAATCATGTTTATCCCATTTAAGCAAAGAATTTCCAACAAAGTGCTTACTCTGAAATTGTTAATTATAAATAATAGTTTCTCATAAATAACAGTGATTCTTCATTCTGTGTAACAGCCATGGAAGCCTCTTTTAATTTAAGCATAGATTGCTGCTATTTATTTTTATTCCTTTCTCAAGCAATTCTGAAGCATTTATCTAATCATAACAAGGAGAAAATGTAAGCACTTTCAGAAAGAGCATTTTAATTTAAAAAGTTCACACAATCACTGTGAGTGAGCACAAAAGCATCATACTCCTGCACCATGAATTTTATCTCTGTAAATGCATAAATAGGAAAAAAAAAAAAAACACTTCCCCACTAGACAACATTATTCAAAGTTTCTGCTTTACATAAATATTTTGAACCTGCCTTGAAATTTGACTCTAGAACAAAATATCATCATTAGGTTAGCTGGTTCTTGACTGTCCAAATGATAACAAACACTAAAGTTAGCCAAATCCAATTTTTTTTTATATATATATGTGAGGAAAAACCCCCTTACAAAACATCGCGATCACCAGCTTGGTTGCCAGAGCACCTGGAGAATTGACTCACACACATCTGGCCAGAGTGTGAGCAAACCTATCCAGGGGCAAAAGGGACTTATGCAGTACAAGTGGCCACAATGCTACAAAGACACTCTAGACCGGTACAAGAGTACCCACCAGGAGAACGGAAGACTTCCCATAGTTCCATATGACATCCATCCCAGCCATGGAGCGGAAGAAACTGCGCCGCCAGGAGCTATCCAGGCAAATGGTTTTAAAGTTCTGACCATGGAATCCACCATGGAGGGCTAACACCACACGCAGCCATCTTCCTACCAGGCTTGACTCCATTCCAGCAAAGTGGATGGCTCACGTACACACCAGAAGTCACCTATGCCTGCAAGCAACCTACCCACCCCAGGAGTGGTTAGTCATCCAACCGCCACTTTCTTTGTTTGATGGAACTCTAGACAAAGACTAGTGCCCAGAAGAAGAAGAAGAAGAGGAAGACCATCTTCAGTCAGAGCCAAGTTCCTTTGTACAAACTGGGTGTTACCTAGGCCATGATTTGACTCTCTATTGTCACCCTTTTAGATAAGTCCATTAGTAATAAGTATCTCCCCACCCAAGTAATCTCTCTATTCTATAAGTATTAGTCAAGAGCAAGCACCCAATTAGGTGCCATCAATGAACTTTCTATTGGTTGTCACAGTAGTCCAGCCCTTATGGTCACTGCGAAACCTCCCCTTTTTGTGAGGTCATGCATCAGCTGACAACCTTTCTCCTCCCTCGTACCTCCCATCCTCTAAGGGCTCAAGAAAGTCCTTATAATCTGACTTCCGGGGAGGAAAATGGCGAGCTGAGTTGTCTCTCGTAACGGGAGCAAGCTGAAGGTCTTGTTCGGGGTAGTGGAGGGCAAACCAAAGCCCACTGCCTACCTTTCTCAGTGAGAGAAAGGTCCAAGACTTGCACTAAAAACTTTAGAAGAGATTTACCTTGGCTGAAAAGGAGCTTTGGAGAAGGGTCCTTTGAGGCTTTGAGGAGTCTCAGAAGTTTGCAAAATTATCGTCTGCAAGATCTCTCAGAGCCATGGATTTGGCATAAGCTCGTCACGATCCTAACCTTCTGGGACATTTTTAAACAACTAAAGTCTTGGAAGACCAGTGGAACTTGGATAAACAGAGGAAAAAAGGTACAGAAACTCTTCTTTCACTCCGGAGCTATTTACAGACTAAAGAGACGTTTTAAAGGTGGAAATAAGGGGAAAATATAAAACCTGCAAGTAGAAGAAGGGAAGGGTGAAGTTTGGACTATTTTGACATAAAAGACAGTGTTAAAAACTGCTAAAAATTGAAGAGAAATCATTGTTGTGTCTACTTACGATTTGTGGAATGTAAACAACCATACTGCGCAGGAATATACTGGAACAGTCCTTTAACTCTACTGAGCAAGACAGGAAGTGCGTCAAGCAATCTATAAGGTTGAAGGTGACAGAGACAGGAAGCAGTAAAGAAAAAAGCCTACTCTACATCATAGAGAAACATCGGCAGCCATTGCTGGGAGGTCCAATTTAAAACATCGTTTTAAAAAGATTTGGGACTTTAAAAAGTGACAGAAACGACAGGGAAAAGGGTAAGAAGATAAGAACTATTGACTACATTATTGGTGGGCTCCTGGGGTGATTTTAAAAGGGGAAAAAAAATCTTTAAAAGGAGAAAAAATCGCGGCCGCCATTTTGGATTTTTTAAAGACTTTTTTGTTAAATATCTTTGCTTTGGGGGCTCAGAAACCAGCGAAATTGGGCTTGCTGGAAAGGGCAAGCCCTGCTCTATTGAACCTGACTGTCAGATTTTAAATTGGTGAGGTCAAAAATTTCGTCATTTTTTTAAAGGGGAAAAATTCTTCAAAAATTTATATCTGGGCCTGGGAAGCTCAGAAGAAAACAGAACAAAGTTTAATTGAGAGAGAAAATTTAGACCTTCTGAACTTGGTAGTCAAACTTGCAAATTGTGCGACGGAAATTTTTGGTATTTTAATTGCATCCCCCTTGCTCTTTGCTTAAATGTCAGAGCCCAGGCAGCCCCGAACAAGAGCCCTTTCATTAGATAAAATGCAAGACCAAATGGAGGCTATGGAAGCCAGGATTATGAAAGGAGTTAAGAAAATGATGGAAGAGTTGAAGGAAGAACTTACTACAGTGATTAAAAAAGAAGTGGATGACCTCAAAAACCAAATTGGGAAAATAGACAAGAAAGTACAGGAGGTGGAGGAGAAAGTTAAAATACATGATACCACCTTGCTGAAAGTACAAGAAAAAGTGACGATTCACGACTGCAAATTAATGGAAAATCAGCTACGTTTGAGAGGAGTACCTGAGGAAGAGAATGATGATTTGAAAGGATATATAACAAACATAATCGCAGAATTCTTAGAAGAAGACCCTGATAAGACTAAAAGCATGTATGATCACATGTATAGAGTCAACTCGCTATATGCCAAAAAAAATAACTTACCAAGAGATGTGGTTGTAAGATTCATGACAAAGGAAATGGTGGGAAGGATTATGAAGAGAAACTTTGAACAATCATTGATAGTAAGAGGTAGCAGAGTGAGAATTATGAAGGAGCTACCGAAAGAAGTGATAAATGACAGGAGAACATATAAAAAGTTGACAGAAAAATTGAAAGACAATGGCACAAGGTATAGATGGATAATCCCCGAGGGTGTGAGCTTTGAACTTCAGGGGAAGAGAGTCACGATCACAAATGCCCGAGAACTGAGGAGATTTTTTGAAGAAAATAAAGAATTTGCACCATGATGGATTACAAACTATTGTCTTGGAATGTTAATGGACTAAATTCACCACAAAAAAGAAGGGCAACCTTTCATTGGATTAAAAAGCAAAATTGTAATATAATTTGTTTGCAAGAAGTCCACATTAAACAAAAGGATTATAAATTTTTATGGAACAAACAATTGGGAAGGGAATTTTTTTCGTTAGCTGACCAGAAAAAAAGGGGAGTAGTTTTTTATATTAAACAAGACCTGGAGCCAAAATTGGTATTTAAAGATAAGGATGGAAGATTTGTAGCAGTGGAAATAACATTAAATGGGAAAAAAACGCTGTTATTGGGACTATATGCACCTAATGGTGCAAAAGATGTTTTTTTTAAAGACATTACACAACAACTAGATGAGTTGACCTACGATCAAATACTCTTAATGGGAGATTTTAATGGAACAGTTGAGAACTCATTGGATAGATCCGGAGGGAAAAAAAATAGTGGAAAAGAAGGAAAATTGCCAAAGTCTTTTTTTGAATTAGTAAAACAGGAAAATTTGGAGGACATATGGAGAAAGTTTAACCCTGAAGTGCGGGACTATACTTTTTTTTCTGCAAGACATAAGACATTTTCTAGAATTGACATGCTATGGGGAACCAGAGATTTAGGCCTCATAACAAGAAAGATAGAGATTTTGCCTAAAATTGGCACTGACCATAACCCAATAATGTGGATTACAAAACTGTCCAAAAGATTGAGAAGATGGAGATTGAATGAAGACTTGCTACAGAACAAAGAAACAGTGACTTTCCTAGGAAAAGAAACTAAAGAATTTTTCCAAGTGAATGATAAAGAAGATATCGATTTTCAGACGGTCTGGGATGCTTATAAAGCAGTAATGAGAGGGTTGCTGATTACTTTGAACAATAAAGATAAAAGGGAAAAAGAAAAACAACTACTGGATATTCAAAATGAAATAAAGAAAAAAGAAGGAGAGCTGAGGAAAAGACCAGGGAAAAAGAAAATTCTAAGGGAAATTTCAATATTGCAAACTCAACTAAGACATTTATTAAACAAAGAAGTAGAATGGAACTTGAAAAGGCTCCAGCAAAAATCGTTTGAAGGAGCAAATAAGACGGGGAAATACTTGGCGTGGCAGCTGAAAAAAAAGAGGGAAAATAAAATAATTAATAGAATTGTGATAGATGAAAGAGACGTAGTTACTCAAGAGGGAATAAAAAGAGAATTTTTTAAGTATTATGCCAAGCTGTTTAAAGGTGCTGAAGTAAAGAGAAAAAAGATAGATGAATATCTACAGAAAATAAAAATTGAGCCATTAACTGAGAATATGAGAAAAATTTTGAATGACCCAATTGAAAAAATAGAAATTGAGGCAGCAATCAACGTGATGAAAAATGATAAAGCTCCCGGGCCAGACGGTTATACAGCCAAGTATTTTAAAATGTTTAAAGATGAATTAATACCAAAATTACAGAAGCTGATGAATGCAATAAGAGTCAAAGGGAAGGTACCAAATACATGGAAAGAAGCTGTTATTTCTTTGATACCTAAAGAAGAAAGAGATGTTACAAATGTGAAAAATTACAGACCAATTTCACTTTTGAACAATGATTATAAAATATTTACAAGAATTCTGGCAGAACGTCTTAAGCAATATTTGATAAATTTTATAAAAGAGGACCAAGCCGGTTTTCTTCCCAAAAGACAAATAAGAGACAATATTAGAACTGTTGTAAATATTGTAGAATATTATGAAAGACATCCAGAAAAGGAAGTAGCGCTATTCTTTGCGGATGCAGAAAAAGCATTTGACAATTTAAATTGGGACTTTATGTTTGCAGTGATGGAAAAAATGGAGCTTGGAGAAAGTTTTATAAGAATGATAAAGGCAATATATTCTGAACAAAGTGCAAGGCTGTGCATCAACGCAGATCTTACAGATGAAATGAAAATTAGTAAAGGTACCAGACAAGGCTGCCCGCTTTCGCCATTGCTGTTTATAATGACTCTTGAAATTTTACTAATGCAGATTCAAGAAGAAAAAGATTTAGAAGGACTACAAATAAAAGGATTTACCTATAAATACAGAGCATTTGCAGATGATATAATGTTTATAAATGAAAATCCTTTACAAGTTACACCTTTGTTGTTAATGAGAATACAAGAGTTTGGGGAGTTGGCGGGACTTTATATAAACAAAGAAAAATCAAAAATCTTATGTAAGAATATGCAGAAAAATAGACAACAAGAACTACAAAGACTAACGGGTTGTGAAGTTACCTCTAAGGTAAAATACCTAGGGGTAGAGATAACAATGAAAAATATTGATTTGTTTAAGAACAATTATGAAAAGCTATGGCGTAAAATAGAAGAAGATATGCTAAAGTGGAACAAGCTCAATTTGTCACTGTTGGGTAGAATAGCTGCAGTAAAAATGAATATTTTACCAAGGATTATGTATCTGTTTCAAACCATCCCCATTGTGAAAGATGCTAAGCAATTTGATAAATGGCGAAGAAAAATTTCGGAATTCGTGTGGGCCGGGAGGAAACCTAGAATTAAAATGAAAGTCCTGATAGATGCGAAAGAGAGAGGTGGATTCCAATTACCAGATTTGAAACTGTATCATGAAGCAATTTGTTTAGTATGGTTAAAAGAATGGATAACGTTATTAAATAAAAAACTTCTAATGTTAGAAGGCCATGGAAAAAAATTCGGCTGGCATGCATATTTGTACTATGGAAAAAAGAAGATGGACGGTCTTTTCTCTCACCATTATATAAGGAGTAGCTTATTAAATGTGTGGATAAAGTACAAGAAATATGGTGATGAGAGGAGACCTTTATGGATAGTGCCGGCTGAAGTGATAAAGTTAACGGCCAAAACAGTCAAGGAAAAACAACTATCATACAACCAGTTACTAAAAATACAAAGCGGGAAAATAGAATTGAAAACTGCAGAAGAACTAAACTATAAATATGATTGGTTTCAAATGCAACAAATAAAAAGTTTGATGGAGAATGATATTAAAGCTGAAGGAATAAGGAAAGAACAAACAGAAATGGAAAGAGTTCTGCTTGGAGATAATGAGAAATTAATTTCAAAAGTGTACAAATTACTTTTACAATGGGCTACAGAAGATGAAGTAGTGAAATCTCAAATGATAAAATGGGCAATTAATGTAAATAAAGAAATAAAGATGGAATCTTGGGAATATCTGTGGAAAAATTCCATGAAACTCGCAACATGTCATAGTATTAAAGAGAACTGTTTTAAGATGATGTATAGATGGTATATGACTCCAAAAAAATTAGCAAAGATGAACAATAAGATGCCAGATAGGTGCTGGAAATGTAAAAAGCATGAAGGTTCTTTCTACCATATGTGGTGGACTTGTGAAAGAGCTAAAATGTTTTGGCAAATGATTCAACAAGAGATATCTAAGATCCTGGGATATGAATTCAATAAAGAGGCAGAGACTTTTCTGCTGGGATTACAAATGGAAAAATTTCCAAAAGAAGATAGAACATTAATATGGTACTTGCTCTCAGCTGCTAGGACATTGTATGCGCAGTTGTGGAAGCAAGAAAAAATACCAGAAAAATGGGACTGGATTATGAAAGTTATGTCATGGAGTGAAATGGACAAATTAACAAGAAAATTAAGAGACTGTGATTTAGAACTTTTTAACCAAGAGTGGAAGAAATTCAGAAGATATGTAGAGAAAGAGTGGAAAATAAAAGGACATTGGACAATTTTTGAGGATTAAGATTTTTAAGATAACAATACAATTCTTGAAGGGGGTTCTTCTTCCCTATGTTTCTTTTTTGTTTCGTTTTTTTTTTCTTGATAGTTAAGGGTACCTTTAATATCTGTTTTTTTTTAAAGAAAATAACACTGGCGGGGGTCAAGTAATTGGGGGAGGGGTGGGAGAAAGTAAGATGTGGGGTAGAATGATGGTCTTTTTCTTAATATATATTAAGCTTTTTATAAGTTGTAGTTATAGTTCTACTACCATATGTTACTAATAAAATTGTTTATTCACAAAAAAAAAGAAAGTCCTTATAATCTGTGTACTAGCTACTCACAGGTGTGCTTCTATCAGTATCCCAATTTCCGCTGCATAGCTCCATCCCCGATTCCTGATCAGTTTTGGGTCCCTTCTCCCACATCCTCGCTTGTTGCCATTGGAGCCTTCCTTGAAGACTACGATAGGTAAATATCGCCCTGTTTGTCTACCCATGTGTTCCCCTATCTCTCTATGTTTCCTAGGACTGAATGTGTGTTTTGATGAATATTGTATCTTGTATGGAAGCCTATATTTTTCTTAATAAATTCTAACTGTTTTACTTAATTAGAGTCCCTAATATTTTAAGCATTACTTTTCTGGATGTGGTAATCCTGTATACACAGGTAAAAAGATTCTGAGTGAGCCAGGTGCCCACCTGACAATTCCCCAACCTCGTTTTGAGGGCATTTTGGCTTACACATATTGGATACAAATATTTTCACTTACAAATATTTTCACAATTCTCTCATTTTTACTCATTCTGGGAGCTGAGCAAGGCTGCATCAGCAAGAGCAGAAGGAAAGAACACGTGTGACATCTTAAGGCCCACTTTGTGGACATATGATCTGCTGGTACAACAATATGGAAGGAGTTACTACAGCACAATATTACAGTAAATTGATTAAATTTTACCAGATGAGCAGACTGTCTCATTCTGTTCAATTATTAGGACTTCGGTTTCACAGGCTTATTGTACAATTAGAAACCATTTCACAATGTTGGTAATTGTTTTACAAATTTGTTGGAGTTATAACTATTTGGTTCTCCTCAGTCAGCATGACTAGTAGCCACTAATAGACTTATCTTCCATGAGTCTGTCTAATCCCATTAAAGCAATTTATTCCTTTGGATACCACTACATCCTCTGGCAGTGAATTTCACATTTCTGTGTGGAACATTAGTTTTGGTTGTATGTCCTGAACCTGCTGCCCATCAGCTTCACTGGATACCCTTGAGTTCTAGTATTTTGGGAGAGAAGAAAAAAATGATCTTTGTCAACTTATATGGAGCAGAGGTCCATCAGTGGCTGTTAGCCACAGTGTGTGTATGTGTGTGTGTATACTTTTTTTGCTACTGTGTGACACAGAGTTTTGGACTGGATGGGCCATTGGCCTGATCTAACATGGCATCTCTTATGTTCTTATGTTCTTAACTCTCTCCATCCCATCAGAGACTGTTGGCTGTCTCTCACCCCCAGGTGGCAAGGGAACCACATAGCAGTGACTTATGCCCATGTGGGATTCCATAGCTTTCCACTCCACTGTTTCTCCCCTGAATATGCCGGCTGGGGAGCAGGGTAATACCAGGCAGCAGGTGGGTCACCCAATATAGGATATGTTCCCATGCTCACCAACTGCTCCTGCAGTTGTATTCATTCAGGCTGTGGCCTTTTTACTCCAACCTGGTCTGCATGGTGTTCTTCCTCTTTCTCCCTCTTGCCCCTGTGTCTGCAGACACAGTCTGTTAAATACTATGGTTTTTGGACATATCTGCCACTCTATCTCCTGCATCTTATTCAATAGAAACATGGTCTGGCATCTCATGTGTCCCAGTTTTGTTCTTGATGAGCCTATGATGTGATTTTTTCCTTCTGCCATCCATATTCCCTCACCAGGAATCCCACAGATTACAAGAACTCTGGATCAAATAATGTGCAATGATTGCTTTCACTACTAATGCCAGCATCCTTCTATCCTTTTAAAAAAATCAAATTTCTTTATATGTATGTTTGCCTGATAAACCGTGCAATCCTAAGCAAAGTTCCACCTTTCTAAGGCCATTGAATAAAATGCTTTAGCAACTAGAATGGTTGTGCTATGGAACTCTAGGCATGAAATCTGAAACATCCATCTGTGCTCTATTGAGCTGTGATGTTGTGGTAGAAGAAATTCTTTAAAATAAAAAGTACAGCGGAGATCTAGGTTGGTTTATGGAGTGATCTAAAAATAAAGGAACTCAGTGCACATTTTTTTTAAAAAAGCAACAAGAAATATACTGGGGAGAAGGAGATAAGACTAGGTAAACATCTATCAGTTTTATCCTGTCCTTCCTTCAAGGAACTCAGAATAGCATACGCAAGTCTCCCTCCTCTGTTTTGCCCGACCTCACAACAACTATCCCATGAGCTCATCCCATGAGCTTCATGGTGAGTGGGAATTTGAACCTGAGTGTCTTAGGGCTGCACTACATGTTAAATGTATGCAAGTTCACCATGGCGACTCACAGCTATTTTGAGGTTGCCACTGGGAACACTATTTAAAATCTTGCTGGATTCCAATTTTGATCAGCAGAGGAGCACTGAAGGAAGAAGAAGGGTTCCTGCCTTTCCCCAATACACCATTTTCCTGACCCATATAATGTTTGCCCACACTGCCCCCTGACAAGGCAAATTGCCACTGTTTCAGATCTGAAAAATAGAGGGGAGACAGAAAAATAGTGCAGGGGGAGGACAGGAACCTCTCCTCCCCCTGCACCACAATCCTGATCTGAATTGGGTCCCTGCAGCACACTTGCTTGGAGTACTCAGAAGAAACTTACAGCTTCATTATGGCTGTGAGTCCTTGTAGCAGTTTTTGTGCAGTGCACATTTGTATATTGACTGGCCCTCGGTCCTGATCCAACAAGCTACCACACTATAGTGTTCCTCCAGAGTGTGGCTACGTATATGAAATACAATGTACTTGGTCCTTACTTCATTTCTTCTTTATTTCCATCTCCATCTGTAGCGGTACTTTTAAAGATAAGTTTCTCAGCCTCCCTCTGGGGCTGGGGTTCCCCCAATTTGAGGGGTCCTAACCAGCCACCATGGAGCTGGTCACTGGCTAAGCCCCACCCCCAAAGAGCACTGCCACACTGTGAAATGCCCAGCATGGTGATGTCACCTAGAAGTGATGCTTTCACACTGGGCACATTGCTGGCGGGGGCGGGGGGGGACACTCTATCACTTAGGGAAAAAACCTATTGTGCCTGGCATGATAGCATCACTTCAGGATGATCTAATCACAGAGTTCCCCACCCAGAGCCAGGTAGGATCTGGCAATCCTATTTAAAGACCATATGCAGAGTGCTGGTTCTTGATTATTTTTTTTCAGTTGCAACATGACACCTTGGTGACAACAGCCATATCACTGATAGCAAGTAGGCTCCTAGATTATAAAGATTCAGGTAGGGATTCAACTTTCTGTTTGTTCCCCTTTTAAAATCACTAATGGAGAACACAGACAACTTTTTAGGGGGATTTTTCACACACACACACACACATATACAATTATATATAAATTGTTATATGTGACCATTTATAAACTTGTTGTCTTCTTCATCCTCCTCCTTTCAAGGATTTAATGATGTTTCTCGATGGAAATTTGGAAGCTTTGTTCACTTCCTTAAATGCAGGTGCAGGAAGAGATATTTGAAATCAATGACTCCCCCCCCCCCCACCATTTAAAAGTAAACCTCTGATGAGTCATTTTAAAAAGGATATGAGTAATATTTAAAACTTTAGTGTACATGACCTTGACAGCCAGCCAACCCAGTACAGACCTAGAGAACTGCTTAATAGAACCAATAAGAGGAAGAGAAAACCTTACAAACTGCAATGCTTCCTGCTGCTGAGACTTTAGAGATGAACTGCTTTGGAACCACTCAGAGACATATGATGTTATGTCTATGAAGCCAATGAATTAAGGAAATCAAACCTTTCTGTTCTATAAATGTCTCTGGGAAGATTGGATCCTCAGAACCCTCTGTTCATATGGAGCTATTTTCATATATCTGTGTGCATGGTGGTCTATCTTTGGATGCACAGGAGCTGCTGGAATTGGATAATCATAATAAACACATACTCCGTGTGTGTTGCCATCTCAAGCAGATATTTCAGAAGCTTAGCTTTAGCATTGTTATAGGAAGTGGGACTTCTTTTTTTCTGAAACTCGCTTTTGTAGATATATAGGTATTGATTCCCCTTACTCTTGCTTCTTCTCTTTTAGAAGAGGGGTTTTTCTGTCCTTTCTCTTTGTAGAGAAATCCATGCACTCCTTTGTAACTTTAGGCCCTGTGGTTGTTTTATATGACGCACCACCTGGTAGCCCTCCAACAGGAGAACAGATCAAGATGGGTAGCCCTATTAGTCTGTCTGTAGCAGTAGAAAAGAGCAAGAGACCAGTAGTACTTTAAAGACTTCCAGAAATTCTGGTAGGGTACGAGCTTTCATGAATCACTGTTCTGTTCTGAGTTAGTCTTTAAGGTTTTGTTAGCCTTTTGTTAAGAGCCCCGTGGCGCAGAGTGGTAAAGCTGCAGTACTGCAGTCAGAGCCCTCTCCTCATGACCTGAGTTCGATCCCAGCGAAAGCTGTTTCAGGTAGCCAGCTTGAGGTTGACTCAGCCTTCCATCCTTCTGAGGTTGGTTAAATGAGTACCCAGCTTGCTGGGGAGAACATGTAGATGACTGGGGAAGGCAATGGCAAACCACTCTATAAAAAGTCTGCTGTGAAAACATTGTGAAAGCAACATCACCCCAGAGTCGAAAACGACTGGTGCTTGCACAGGGAGCTACCTTTACCTTTACTTTTTAGCCTTTGGTTGTTGTTTAAGGTGCTACTGGACTCTCTTTCTTTTCTACTGTAACAGGAGAATAGGAAGGCTTGGGAAGATATTGCCTGCCTCTGAGCATCTATAGAGTGAAGTGATGAAACTTTCCTGTTCCTTTGAATTTCTCTTGCTCAAACAAGAACTTATTCAAAACAGACTCCAAATTTCTAAACAGAATACAAGAAAAGGATTGTTGTATTTAAAGAGGAATTAAGAGGATTTAAACACTATTCAGCTTGGACCCAGGCAACAGTGGGTGAGTTTGGAATGTGATGGCACAGATAAGTCTGTTGCCTTCTTCCACACTACCAACAACCAGGGCTCCAGCAGCACTGCAGTAATGTCAGTCTGGGTCTAGGAGAAGATATAAGTCTTACCCATTGTCTCCTCCAATGCTGCCAGCTGGGAGAAAGACTAGCCTCAAAGGCCTTGGCAGAAGCTCTGGGCCCAGGCAGTAGCAGCAGGGGATGACATCTATCCTTGTTGTGGTGACACAAGCAATTGTTTGCATCAGTTAGACAGGGAACACATGAAGCTGCCTTATATTTAATCAGACCATCAGTTCCAATAAGGTCACTACTCAAACTGGCAGTGGCTTTCTGGGGTCTCAGGTTTCATATTCATAGAATCATAGAATCGTAGAGTTGGAAGGGACCTCTAGGGTCATCTAGTCCAACCCCCTGCACAATGAAGAAACTCACAAACACCTCCCCCTAAATTCACAGGATCTTCATTGCTGTCAGATGGCCATCTAGTCTCTGTTTAAAAACCTCCAAGGAAGGAGAGCCCACCACCTCCCGAGAAAGCCTGTTCCACTGAGGAATCGCTCTAACGGGTCAGGAAGTTTTTCCTAATGTTGAGCCGGAAACTCTTTTGATTTAATTTCAACCCATTGGTTCTGGTCCTACCTTCTGGGGCCACAGAAAACAATTCCACACCATCCTCTATATGAAAGCCCTTCAAGTATTTGAAGATGGCGATCATATCACCTCTCAGCCGCCTCCTCTCCAGGCTAAACATCCCCAGCTCCTTCAACCTTTCCTCATAGGATTTGGTCTCCGGACCCCTCACCATCTTCATCACCCCCCTGTGGACCCGTTCCAGCTTGTCTATATCCTTCTTAAAATGTGGTGCCCAAAACTGAACACAATACTCCGGATGAGGTCTTACCAGAGCAGAGTAAAGCAATACCATCACATCACATGATCTGGACACTATATTTCTGTTGATACAGCCCAAAATTGCATTTGCCTTTTTTAGCCACCACATCACACTGTTGACTCATGTTCAGCTTATGATCCACTAAGACCCCTAGATCCTTTTCGCACATACTACTGCTAAGACAAGTCTCCCCCATTCTATAACCATGCATTGGATTTTTCCTACCTAAATGCAGAACTTTACATTCATCCCTGTTAAAATTCATTTTATTGGTTTTAGCCCAGTTTTCCAGCCTGTCAAGGTCATCCTGTATCCTGTTTCTGTCTTCTGTGTTTGCAACCCCTCCCAATTTAGTATCATCTGCAAATTTAATAAGCATTCCCTCTATTCCTTCATCCAAATCAGTGATAAAGATGTTGAACAATACAGGCCCCAAGACAGATCCTTGAGGCACTCCACTTGTCACTCCTCTCCAAGAGAACGAGGAACCATTCACAAGCACTCTTTGGGTGCGATCTGTCAACCAGTTACAGATCCACCTAACGGTAACAGGATCCAAACCACATTTTACCAACTTGTCAACAAGGATAGTATATGCAACCTTATCAAAAGCCTTACTGAAATCAAGATAAACAATGTCTATAGCATTCCCCTGATCCATCAAGGTAGTCACTTTCTCAAAAAAAGAGATCAGGTTAGTCTGACATGACTTGTTCTTGAGAAAACCATGCTGGCTCTTAATAATCACATCCATTCTTTCTAAATGTTCCAGGACCGACTTTTTGATGATTTGTTCAAAAACTTTTCCAGGTATAGACATCAAGCTGATGGGTCGGTAGTTACCCGGATCCTCTTTTTTCCCTTTCTTGAAGACAGGAACAACATTCGCCCGTCTCCAATCTTCTGGCACCTCTCCTGTTCTCCAAGAATTTTCAAAAATAGTAGCCAGAGGCTCAGAAATTACATCCGCAAGCTCTTTTAGAACCCTTGGATGCAATTCATCTGGCCCTGAGAACTTAGTTTCATTTAAAGAAACTAGGCGTTTATGTACTACCCCTGCGCTGATCCTAGGTTGGAACTTCATGCCCTCCTTATATGTTCTGTTTTTGCCATGTTGAGCACCATTCCCCTCAGAAGAGAAGACTGACGAAAAGTAGGAATTGAGCAATTCCACCCTCTCTTCATTACCTGTTACAATTTCTTGCCAGCACAATGGGCCTGCCATGTCCTTGCTCTTTTTCTTACTCTGAACATAAAAAAAGAACCCTTTTTTTGTTGTTTTTAGCATATTTGGCCAGCCTAAGCTGATACTGAGCTTTAGCTTTCCTAACTTTTTCTCTACAAGTACTGGTGATTTGTTTATATTCATCCTTGGTTATAAGGCCCTCCTTCCTAAAGGAGTCTTTTCTCAAGTCTTTAGAGAGATGTTTATGGAGCCACTTCAGCTTCTTTAGGCTTTTTCCATTTTTTCTTCTCATAGGAATCATCTGTGATTGCGCTTTCAGTATTTCGCTTTTAAGAAACTCCCACCCCTCCTGAACCCCCTTCCTCCTAAGTATTTCTAATCATGGGATTTTACCCAGCATAGTTCTAAGTTTATCAAAGGTTGCCTTTCTGAAGTCCAACCTATATGTCTGACTACGTATAGCTTTCCCCTTCCCTAAGACTGTAAATTCCAAAATCACATCGTCACTACTGCCCAGGGTGTCCACTATTTCCACTTCTTCAATCAATTCTTCCTTGTTGATGAGAATTAAATCCAAGATAGCAGATCCCCTTGTTTCCTTCTTCACTTTCTGGAAAAGGAAGTTGTCAGCAAGACAAGTCAGGAATCTATCTGACTTTTCATTTTTAGCAGGGTTGGACTTCCAACAGATGTCCAGGTAATTGAAATCTCCCATGATCACTGTATCCCTCCTCTTGGAGAACTTTGCAATCTGCTGTAGAAGTATCTCATCCAAGTCCTCTGCCTGACTTGGTGGTCTATAGCAGACCCCCGCAGTAATATCACTGTTGTTTCTTACTCCTTTTATTTTTACCCAGAGACTCTCAACTGAGCTGCCATGCTCAGATTCACATATTTCCTTACAAGTATATACCTCCTTCACATATACTGCTACGCCTCCGCCCTTTCTCATTTGCCTGTGCTTTTTAAATAAGTTGTACCCCTGAATGATGCTGCACTCGTCTCCCACTCGGTATCAGCTCTGCAGCATATGACGTCCTGCTTTGCAGAGCCTGCCAAGCTATTTGGCCTAGAAGTTAGTCTGAAGAAGACAGAAGTTCTCCACCAGCCTGCACCCCAGGAAGATTATCACCCTCCCTGCATCACTGTGGGTGAATCAGTTCTGAAGACAGTCCAGCAGTTCAGCTACCTGGGGTGCATCACCTCCTCAGATGCCAAGATCGACAAGGAGATTGACAACAGGCTGGCAAAGGCAAACCGTGCATTTGGCCGACTGCACAAAAGAGTGTGGAGCAACAAGCATCTGAAAAAAGGCACAAAGATCAATGTTTACAAAGCGGTTGTGATGACAACCCTCATCTACGGCTCCGAATCGTGGGTTTTATACCGTCATCACCTGCGACTCCTTGAGCGCTTTCATCAGTGCTGCCTTCGCACCATCCTCAACATCCACTGGAGTGACTTTGTGACCAACACTGAAGTCCTCAAGAGGGCGGAGGTTACAAGCATCGAGGCACTGCTGTTGAAGACGCAGCTGCGCTGGGCAGGGCATATTTCTAGGATGGAAAACCTCCGCCTTCCCAAGATTGCTCTGTATGGCGAACTTTCCACCGGCCATCGAAATAGAGGGGCACCAAAGAAGAGGTACAAGGACTCCTTGAAGAAATCCCTTAGCACCTGTCGCATCAACCATCACCAGTGGTCTGACCTAGCCTCAGATCGCAAAGCATGGAGGCACGCCATCCACCAGGCTGTCTCTTCCTTTGAGAACGCACGCATAGCTGGTCTTGAGGACAAAAGAAGATTGAGGAAGAATCGCACTGCTACAGCACCAACCCCAAATCAGACTTTTCCCTGCAGCCACTGTGGCCGGATCTGCCTGTCCCGCATTGGTCTTGTCAGCCACCAGCGAGCCTGCAGCAGACGTGGACTACTGCACCCTTCTTAAATCTTCGTTCGCGAAGTCAAGCCGAGAGAGAGACCCCTGAATCCTAATATTCCAGTTGTGAGTGTCATCCCACCATGTTTCAGTAAGTCCTATTATATCATAGTCTCCTTCTTTTATTAGGACTTCCAGTTCCTCCTGTTTGTTTCCCATACTCTGTGCATTAGTGTAGAGACATCAGAATCAACGTTTTATGCATCCCGAGGGTTTGGTTTCCGTACAAACCTGCAAGTTAACATTACCTAGTGTATGCGCCACTCTCTGCAAATCTTTAATGTTCTTATCCCTAGTTTCTGGCATCATACAAGGCTTTGAGTTATTGTCTAGCTCCCCCATACAATTTAGTTTAAAGCTCTCCTTATTAGGTTAGCAAGGCTGTTACCAAACACCCTTTTCCCTACCGCCGTAAGGTGCAAACCATCTCCCGATAGAAGACCACCATCTTGAAAGCGTAAGCCATGATCCAGAAATCCGAATCTTTCCTGACGACACCATTGACGTAGTCAGTCATTTATTTGAAGTATTCTTCTTTCTCGTCCTAAGCCATGGCCTTCAACAGGAAGCACTGACAAGAACACAATTTGTATGCCCAGCTCCTTCACCTTCTGACCCAGAGCCACATAGTCTTTTCTAATACGTTCAGGGCTATGATGGGCAGTATCATTCATTCCCACGTGAATCAGCAAGAAAGGATAGTAATCCATGGGCTTGATAAGTCTTTCAATCCTTTTGTCACATGCTGGATACGTGCTCCCGGCAGACAGCAGACCTCTTTGGATGACAAGTCCGGTCGGCACACTTTGGGCTCCACCCCTCTGAGCAAGGAGTCTCCAATCACCACCACTCTCCTCTTCCTATATTGGGGAGCAGTAGCTCCAAGCTTCTTATCCACAGGATCCTGAGAAACTTTGCTCAAGCTTTGTGGAGGCTAGGGAAGTAGACCTTGTTCCAGTGGTTCAAAATCAGTTACTGTGGGGAGATCTTGGAACTTATTGCTGAGCAGCAGAGGCTCAGAACATCTCCTGATTTTCTTTCTCCTTTGGGTTACATTTTTCCAGGAACCCTCCTCCTGTGTTGGGTTCTCTTCTAATTGCTGAGATACCATTTCCTCTCCCTCCTCTTGTCCTCATGTGTTTTGTCAAGAAAATCATCACCTTCTTTTATACACTGCAGTGTGGACAATTGTACCTCCAGTCCCTGTATCTTCTCCTCCAGCAGGGCCACTAACTTACACTTGCTGCAAGTGTAATTCATGCTACTCTCAAGTAGAAATATAAACATTCCGCAGTGTTTACACGTCACTGCCTCTGCTCCCTCACCAGCCATACTGCTGTAATCCATTTCAAAATTTTCTTTATCTTCACTTATCTTTAAATCCCACAACCAACTGCCACTTGAAATTACCTGTGGGTAACTACCCACCTATCTACAGAACCCCCAAGCTAGACCCCCAGGCTGAGAGCCATAGGGTGACCATAATGTCTGAAGGCCAGCCAGGGACACCTTTGGGGGGGGGGGAAGGTAGGGGTGTCTGCGCGCTACACGCGCGCGCCGCCGGAAACAGGAAGTGACGTCACTTCCGGTGATGTCATGCCACCGCCGGAAACAGGAAGTGGCATCACTTCCTGTGACATCATTCCCCCCCACACACACCACCTGCCGGAAGCAGGAAGTGACATCACTTCCTGTGGCATCATTTCCCCCGCGCCACCTGCCGGAAGCAGGAAGTGACATCACTTCCTGTGACATCATTTCCCCCAAATGACATCATTTCCCCCAAATGCCACTGCCGGAAACAGGAAGTGACTTCACAGCACTTCCTGTGACGTCCCCAAAAATCCCCCAAATATCACCGCCAGAAACACCAAGATTATTTATAGAGAGGGAAAGGGGGAAGTAAAGTTAAATGAAACTCTTTTTTTACTTTTTTCAAAGTGAGAAGACTAGAGAGAACGGGTTCCATGCTGAGAAGCCAGTCAGATTCCAGTGAGATTCCAGTTAGACTGTGCTGCATAATGCAGCCTATTTATTTTGTCCTGTTTGCTCTGTTGGCTCTATCTGCACCACCTTCATCACTTTTGGGGTGTGGATCCCCCAGTGGGGTGGTCTCCCGACTCCCTCCGCCGGCTGTTTCTGATAGCCCTGCACCCCCTCTTTCATTTGATATGTGTCCCGTGCGGGTTCCACCCTCCCGCCGGGAGATGCCGCAAAATGAGCGCCCTTGAGGCTTATGACGGCAGGGCTCGGGGGAAGCGAGCTAGACTGCTGTTCTTTTGAGGGGTTATAGAGTGTTTCGAGCCCGTCCCTGTGGCATCAGTCCCATCATTGTGGGACCCAGGGGGCCGGCGCAGCGGCACGCCGAAGCAGCCTGTCACTAATAACACAGGTCGAGATGCAGGACAGGAACCCGGAAGTGACCGACAGGCTGCTTCAGCGTGCCGCTGCGCCGGCCCCCTGGGCCCCACAATGATGGGACCAATGCCACAGGGACGGGCTCGAAACACTCTATAACCCCTCAAAAGAACAGCAGTCTAGCTCGCTTCCCCCGAGCCCTGCCGCCATAAGCCTCAAGGGGGCTCATTTTGCGGCATCTCCCGGCGGGAGGGTGGCACCCGCACGGGACACATATCAAATGAAAGAGGGGGTGCAGGGCTATCAGAAACAGCTGGCAGAGGGAGTCGGGAGACCACCCAACTGGGGGATCCACACCCCGAAAGTGATGAAGGTGGCGCAGATAGAGCCAACAGAGCCAACAGGACAAAATAAATAGGCTGCATTATGCAGCACAGTTGAGAAAGTGCCTTATCCCATATACTGATGAAGTAAATACAGGATCTGAGAACAAAATTGCACAAACACACAAACACAAAGCTCCCTTACCCTGAATCAGTGCTTGGGTCCACGAAAGTCAGTATTGTCTAGTCCAGTCACAAACACAAAGCTCCCTTACACTGAATCAGTGCTTGGGTCCACGAAAGTCAGTATTGTCTAGTCCAGTCACAAACACAAAGCTCCCTTACACTGAATCAGTGCTTGGGTCCATGAAAGTCAGTATTGTCTAGTCCAGTCACAAACACAAAGCTCCCTTACACTGAATCAGTGCTTGGGTCCACGAAAGTCAGTATTGTCTAGTCCAGTCACAAACACAAAGCTCCCTTACACTGAATCAGTGCTTGGGTCCACGAAAGTCAGTATTGTCTAGTCCAGTCACAAACACAAAGCTCCCTTACACTGAATCAGTGCTTGGGTCCACGAAAGTCAGTATTGTCTAGTCCAGTCACAAACACAAAGCTCCCTTACACTGAATCAGTGCTTGGGTCCACCAAAGTCAGTATTGTCTACTCCAGGGGTGGCCAGAGGGAGGGAGGGAGGGAGGGAGGAAGGAGGGAGGGAGGGAAGGAAGGGAGGAAGGAAGGAAAGAAGGAAGGAGGGAGGGAGGAAGGAGGGAGGGAAGGAAGGGAGGAGGGAGGGAGGGAAGGAGGGAAGGAAGGAAGGGAGGAGGGAGGGAGGGAAGGAAGGAGCGAAGGAAGGAAGGGAGGGAAGGAAGAAAGGAAGGGAGGGAGGAGGGAGGGAAGGAAGAAAGGAAGGAAGGAGGGAGGAAGGAGGGAGGGAGGGAAGGAAGGGAGGAGGGAGGGAAGGAAGGAAGGGCGAAGGGAGGGAGCGAAGGAAGGAGGAAAGGAAGGAAGGGAGGAGGGAGGAAGGGAAGAAAGGAAGGAGGGAGGGGAAGGAGGGAGGGAGGGAAGGAAGGCCGGCCGCCCCCTCCCGCCAGCAGCCCCCCCTCCCTGCTTACTTACCTTGTTCCAGGGCGGGTGGCGGCCTCTCCTCCGGCCTGCTGGTGCTGCTGGCAGGGCTGGCGGCGGCTGCGGAGGCCGGGGAGGTGGCGGAGAGGCCGGCGCTGGTCTCTGGAGGGCCTCCCGGGACCAGCGCCGGCACCTCCGCGGCCTCTCCGCGGCCTCCGCTGGTCGCTGGAGGCCCTCCAGAGTCTCTGGAGGGCCTCTAGCGACCAGCGGAGGCCGCAGAGAGGCCTCCGCTAGTCAGCGCTGGTCGCCAGAGGCCCTCCAGAGTCTCTGGAGGGCCTCCCGGGACCAGCGCCGGCGCCTCCGCGGCCTCTCCGTGGCCTCTGCTGGTCGCTGGAGGCCCTACAGAGTCTCTGGAGGGCCTCTAGCGACCAGCGGAGGCCGCGGAGAGGCCTCCGCTAGTCGGCGCTGGTCGCCGGAGGCCCTCCAGAGTCTCTGGAGGGCCTCCCGGGACCAGCGCCGGCGCCTCCGCGGCCTCTCCGCAGCCTCCGCTGGTTGCTGGAGGCCCTCCAGAGTCTCTGGAGGGCCTCCAGCGACCAGCGGAGGCCGCGGAGAGGCCTTCGCTGGTCGGCGCTGGTCGCCGGAGGACCTCCAGAGTCTCTGGAGGGCCTCCCGGGACCAGTGCCGGCGCCTCCGCGGCCTCTCCGCGGCCTCCGCTGGTTGGCGCTGGTTGCCGGAGGCCCTCCAGAATCTCTGGAGGGCCTCCCGGGACCAGCGCCGGCGCCTCCGCGGCCTCCGCTGGTCGCTGGAGGCCCTCCAGAGTCTCTGGAGGGCCTCCGGTGACCAGCGGAGGTCGCGGAGAGGCCTTTGCTGGTCGGCGCTGGTCGCCGGCGGCCCTCCAGAGTCTCTGGAGGGCCTCCCGGGACCAGCGCCGGCGCCTCCATGGCCTCTCCGTGGCCTCTGCTGGTCGCTGGAGGCCCTACAGAGTCTCTGGAGGGCCTCCAGCGACCAGCGGAGGCCGCGGAGAGGCCTTCGCCACCGCCGCCGGGCCCCGCGCGCGGGCGGGGAAGGCAGCGAGTGAGTGAAGGAGCGTCCCTGCACGTGCGCAGGGGCGCTCCCTCCCTCACTCGCCGCCTTCCCCGCCGGCGCCCACAGCCCACCGCCTCCGGGGCTGGCTAAACCGGGACCTCTAATGGTCCTGGTATAGCCAGCCCGGGAGGCGGGAATAGGGGGCCAGAACCGGGACATTCCCGGGTGCCCGGGACGGTCTGGCCACCCTAGCCATAGGCCAAGAGCCCTTCGACTCATGCCAAAGGTTCACTTGCACCTCTGGCAAGGATGAGCCTTGCAAATTAAAGGCTGAAGCTCCCACCCACCTCTGACTCAACAGCCAGAGCAACAGCAGAGGGTGGGGCCAGCAATTTCCCCCAGGCAAACAAGCTCTCCTCACTCATCAACAGTTATACAAAAGACATACAAAAGCAATCAGAAACCCCTCTTCAGCAGGCACCAAGCACACACACAGTTACCTCCCACAGCAACCCTAGGTAATGCTCCCCAGTCTCACTCAAGTCTCACATATTATCTGCCATCCTGTCCTACTGAGATGTCAGGGATTGGACCTGGGACCTTCTGCATGCCAATAAGATGACTCTACCATGGTCCCTTCCCAAACAGCCCTGCATACATTTATGTTTTATTTCAACCCTTCTACACATCTGGGTTACAAGAAGGATTAAACACATGCAACACTTTTTCTCCAAACCTGTGCCCTTTTTTGTAACATCTGCCCCAGATGAAGACACAATAGCTTGAGTTGAACTAGTTTATTCAGTAATTGAGTAGATCTATGTGATGCCATTAGATACAGTAGCATATTTAAATGCATGTGCTATGTGCTAGGCAGCCTGCCTGCAGCTTCACTTGTTGGGCAGACCCACACTGACTCTAAACTCAGCCAACAACTTCTGCCAGCATTGTAGGTCATCACCTGCACACAAGTGCCAAGAGGTGCCCAGCCCCACTCCCCTTTCCTGACACACCATACAGTCACTACCAGGTGTGTTGCTCAGCACCAAGGATGCTCCTTCTTAGATGCACTGTTCCAAACACTGTATCACTGCCAATGTTTCAGGGTGCTTGCCAAACATCCCTACCTATCATGGTCATCCTAGCTTGCCTTATTCCTGCCAAACGAGTTATGGCCTACACAGTCCAAAGGCAAGGCCTATTTAACCACCCCCCCCCCCGCCAATATGATATCATAAAGCAGGTGAAAAAGGCTCCTCCTATAGCCAATGTGGGGGAAACCCCAAATTCTTGTTTGGCCTCAAAAGGCTGTTGATGCGCCAGTGTTTAGTGAGGGTGGTCTTTAGTGAAGCAAAGAATGAAGGCTTGCACACAGCAATGGTAAAACTACTATATACAATTTATTTACACCTCCACTCTCCAAACCGACAGAATGCTCCGCTGTAACACCACCATACATAACCCACACACAGTAAAGTGTCTTTGTACATTTATACAATTCATCCACCCAGGTGACCAATCAGCTTGCTGCTGAGTCATGCTGACATTGTCCAGGCTGATGCAATCTGGCAAGCAGCCACCTCCTGTCACCTAGATGATCTACCTGGCAGATCAGTTACTTTCACTTCCCCAGCATGTGCTTAGAAACTGTCATTGTCTTCCACAATACTGACAAAGGCAACCAGCTAATCCTGTGATGTCTAAAGGGAGAGTGGGTGGGTCAGCAGCCAACAGCAATACCCTACTTGGGAGAGGGTGTAGCTTCTGGTTGCTACTAAGAGAAATTGCCCAATAATACATTGTGCCTTTGAATTAAATGGGACCCAGGCAAATTGATAGCCAGCTTAAATCACAGGAATTCCACTTTTTACCAAAAGTGGTAGAGGTTATCCTATAGTTTTTATCATTGTGCTTTTAAAAATGAGAGATGGACTCTGTTTGATCTCAATCCAGGACTGGAAAGATAGAACTCTGCCTTTACAAGATACTGGGGTTTAAATCATCCCAATATCATGAAAAACTAATTTAAAGCAGCAATTTCTAATTCTTGCTAATGGAGCCATTTAAATACAATAGTTGCTTATTTTTTTTATTTTACTTCCAGGATGTCTGATTAAGCAGGAGCTTGATACTGGAATAGCTGACCTCCCTCACTCATGATACACATGCCTACTACCCAATATGCCTCCCCTCCCTGGGCTGCCATTGTCCTTCTGATAATGACATGACATGAATCACTTGTCCAAAATTTATCAGCACTGTAGCACTCCCACCCACCATCACAAAGTTTTCTTTCTCCTCCCTTCCTTTATTCTTTATTTAGTTAAATATGGTTTTCTCCATACTCCACTGAAAATGCCAAGGGAACTATTTTTATATAATATTTTCATCAGTGCACAGACCCAGAACATCAAAACGGCTTGGTGGATCAGTGCTTCTTGCAAACCTTGTAAAATTCCTGGGATTTGATGTCCTGAATTTAAATGAGTACATATATAGCCCAGCATACATTAGCTAGTGCCCTGGCTACAGATGTTTCTGTACTTTATCACAATTATTTTGTTAGGTAAGTTGCAAAGAAAGATTAACTCTGTCTTTAATGTCTTATTTACATAAGTCAAGCGACCATACGGTGTGTGATAGGCCCTTCTGCTCTGCAGAAATGCAACACAAGATGCTTGCTGTTCCCTGCTGGGCCATCTGCAATAGCTAGCTCATTCAGATGCAGAACTTAACAGACTGACAGTCCAAAGCATGTTCATGTCCCACTGTGTTCACATGTGCTCAGTGATGCTTACCTCCATCTTCTGCTCCTATATTAAGCTGGATGTAAATGTCCTAGTTAGTGATACTACCACTGTTTGTAATAATTTGGTTTGAAATATAACATGGTTTGTTTTTGATATGAGGAGTTTGGAAAGCACTTTTACCATCAACAAAGAGAACAAGAAAATAAAGAACTACAGAGAGAGCAAACAGAGAACATATTTAAAATCCTTTGTATAAACATTGTTGGCTTGAGGAGCTTTCCAGAGGCTGGACAGAGAAGCTCAACAACTGTGTTGCCTTCCTTTTCTCCTAGAGCCTTTCAGGGGCTTGATTGCAGTTCTCTTAGTTTAAAAAAGACATTGGGGGGGGGATTGTGGTAATCATGGAACCAGACAAATAATGTAACTTGTTTTCATCTGATGTTTATATAGCATAAACATGTATGAAGGAGATCCAGTCAGAACTTTTTACAGGGGATCAATGATGGCTCTCAGGATCCTGAGTGAATGAAGTGTCTACTTAGTTTTTTTGGGTGAACTGTGATTTATTATCCAGAACTTGGGGAAAATAATTAAAATAAAACAAAATTGAATGCATATGAAAAAAAATTCCATTGACATTATGAGACAATTTAGAAATAATAAAAAAAAATCCAAATCACTAATCCTAGTCTTAGTCCTAGCACAAAAGTGAAACTCATCCCCTTGAAATCATAGAATTTTCAAAATGGTTTGTTGGTTAAAGGAACTGAGAACAATGTTAATTTTGAGTTCTGTTCTATGCAATAAGGAGCTATGTATGACATGGGTACTGAGTCCCATTGGTTTTGTATCGTTTATTGTTTTAACTGCCTTGGCAAAATGATTTTGTACTGTGCAGATAATATACATTCATAGATGACCAGACCAGTAAAAAGTTAATGCATATTGAGTACTTCTATACCAGATAATAGCCTATATCCTACCATTCCATGCAGCTAGGGTTGCCAGGTCCAATTCAAGAAATATCTGGGGACTTTGGAGGTGGAGCCAGGAGATTTTGGGGGTGGAGCCTCAGATACCCACAAATCAATTCCCTATTATATGCTATGGGACATTGGGGATGGTCTCCATATGGAATAATTGAGTGCCCAACAGACATTTCCCTCTCCCCCCACACACTTTCTGATGACCCTGAAGTAGGGGAGGGCCTCCAAACTGAGGGATCTCCTGCCCCCAACTGGGGGTTGGCAACCCTACATGCAGCATATTCTGAAGCCTTCCTTCAACCTCAAAAACTTTCCTCTAGATCAGGGGTGGCTAACGGTAGCTTTCCAGATGTTTTTGCCTACAACTCCCATCAGCCCCAGCCATTGGCCATGCTGGCTGAGGCTGATGGGAGTTGTAGGCAAAAAAAATCTAAAGAGCTACCGTTGGCCACCCCTGATCTAGATGAATAACTACTCAAGTCGAAGTAAGTTTCTTTAAGCTGAAGAAAGGCTTCAAATTTTGCTAAGCAGACAGTGGCAGGATATAGGTCAACGTTATGAAAGAGTTTTGGTCAATTCACATTCCTAAACATCAACATGTTGTGTGCCTGAAATATATTCAGATGGAGGTTATACCACAAGGAAATATACTTGTGGACTCAACTTGCTTAGGGTTATGGTGATTTATTCAACTGTACCCAGACAGACAGTGTTTCAATGCAGGCCATAGCCACAGGGGGGCCTGTGGGGGGACTTCCCCCTGACTCTTAGTTTGGGGGGCACTGACTTCCAGGGGTCCTTTGGGGCTCAGCCTGCTCTTCTTCTTCTACTATTACTACTTCTTCTTTGCCATGGCTAAGCCCATGAAGCAGCAGCAGCAGCAGCCAGAGCTGGGAGAGATGAGCAGGGCACAGTACACCACAGTAGCAAAATCAGCAGACGGAGAAGAGGGAGAAAGAGGAGTGGGAGGTGAAGGAAGCTGCATGCAAATGGAGCTGCTGGCTGCAAAGTGCCAGGGTGGGAGAGAGGGAGGTGGAAGAAACCCCCCCCCCCACTTGCACACAAGGGGCAGTCCCTTCTTGACTCCAAAGTTTTAGGGTTGGCTGCCTCGTCTTGGCCATTTTCAGAACCCCCAGCTATGTCCTGTTAGCCGCCCTGAGCCTGCTTCGGCGGGGAGGGTGGGATATAAATAAAATTTATTTTTATTATTATTATTAGTATTATTATTATTTGCCCCTACCCCAGAAAGCTTTAGAGAAGTGGCAAGCCCCACAGTGGATGGGAAAGGGTGCCCTCTGACTTTTTAAAAAGGCCCCCAACTTTTAAAATCCTGGCTACGGTTCTGTTTAAATGTAACTTTTTGCATATATGAACTGGGCCTTAGATCTAAAATGAGAATATACAAATTCATTAACATTGTGATGAAGAGGTCATGGTTGAATACTTATTCTAAATTCATATAACTGTAATAAAAAGGCACATGAAATGCAGCTTCTCCATTGTAGGCTGTGGAAATAGAAAGCCCTTATTCTGCTATAGCCAACAATAAAAATCCCATATAGAGAGGGTTTTCTTTTGTGGAGGCCATTATGTGAAAGTAGGAGCATGGATGTTAATTTCCTCCCAAGTGGTATTTTAAAGCATACAGGGTAAGTGAAATAAATATTGTTGGATGTGTGTGACAAGGAGTGGTGGACAAAGGAATAAAGGGCTATAATGTATTTAATGCCTCACTGTATTCTTTCCTAACCCTACAACATAACTGGCTTTTTTATGCATGCAGATTCTCACAATGTGAACACCTGCTGAACACGGGCTTCAGATCTCAAATTCTGCTCTGTTTCAGCTTTCCCAAAACATATTGATTAGGAGGGGTGGATTAGAAACTCACTCTCTAATCCACACACACCCTCCACACACACACATTGCTTTTTGTGGGGCACTGGGTAAAAGTTTGATCTGGATTATTGTAAATGGCTCCTCATACATTCATAGGATATTTTCCCTACTAAAACAAAGCAAAACTGCTAGTGTATCATAGCTTATACCTTGGTCTATAGGCAACATCATAAAAATAATGGCTCCTCATTATTTACATGGGGTTGACCAAAATGCACAGGAAGATCACATAGCACATTGAGTGGGTTTCTAATCTTCCCATTATACTAATAGTCTTTGCATAAAGACTATTAGTTGAGGCTGTGGGCATCTGTTCTTGATCTGGTTGGCCTCCCCTATTGGCACTGTCACCTGTGCTACAAAATGGATTATCATCTGCCATCTCTATGAGATCATGATGTGAGACGGCCAGGCTGGGCAATATGTGATGATACAGCAAACTTCTCTGAGTGCTGTTGAGTTGCCTGTTTTTAAAATGTGTTTATTGTATTTTATTGTTTTATCATATGTTGTACTCCACCCTGAGCCCTACGGGGAATGGGTGGAATAGAAATATACTAAAATAAAAATAAATAAATAAGCAGTTTTGTAAAAAAAAAAAAAAACCCTCATGCAAACCAGTTTGGAAGGTGATTATGGCTGTTTGATATGAACTGAATAGATCAGATAATCAAGTAGCATCTGATCAACATCTTTAAATATGATAAGCTTGACTGTTCACCATGTTCATAGAGATATACATAGCATCCCTAATCTTTGCAGCTGAGAAAGGATCTGATTATAATTAACAAGCCTACCATTTAAACAGTTTTCAACCTCCAGCTATGTTTAGGATTTCTTACTCCAGTGTGCACTACTTTGTGCTTGCCCATATTGAATCTCATTTGCCATGTTGATGTTCACTTGCCCAGCCTCAACAGATCCCTCTGAAGCGCCGCATAACCCTCTCTGGTTCTCACAACTCCTTCCATCTTGAATCACAATATAGCATTGTAAAAATGAACTGCACTGCATTTTTATTGGCACATTTCTTTCTCTCTGCCATCAAAAACCGAGAAGTCGCCTGTGATCCAAAGCTCTAAGAAGTCAATGGAATAAAATGATCAGACTTTACATGAGACTTTACTCTTGTACCTCAACTGTCAGTCAAGGCTGTAATTTTCTCTAGGCTTTGCACAAAGTTCTACTAAAGTCTCCAGCAACTACAAAGGAAAAAAATACATTCTGAAATGGAATACCAAATTTGAAGCAATTTTCTTTTTTCCCCCTAGTGTAAAAAAAAAACAACAACAATCTTTTTGCATGTTCTACTACTAAGCCCTGCAGACACTGACTTAATATTCTTTCCATCTTGTCCATTCATCTCTGTTCTTGACATCAATCAGAGTTCAAGATACAAAAGAAGAAAACACTGGAGATGACATCTGCCATTCAGATCAAAGAAGCTCATGTGATCTTGGGTTGTTTGATTTCACAAATCCTAGCTTTGCAAAAGTCCATGTACAGGTGCAAAAAAGCAAGTGGATCACCAATGGCAATAAGCAAAAGTATTAATTAAAAGCTAAGGAGCAGTGGAATGAATCACCATCTTCAACGTATTGTACCCAAAGGCTTAGATATTTGTTTTTCACAGTTTCATCTATGTATTCCCATCCATTCAAGAAATGATAGCTTGGCTGCAAAGTGTTTTGAAGGTCTGTATCAGCCTATGATCAATTCTATTTGGGGAATTTTTTATTCTGAAATCTATAAATTGGTTTTGAGCAGGAATAGCTAGGAGACGGGATTTTATCCCTGCCTGGCTGATGTGGGGGGAAGGGGATATTCTGGGCCCTGGATTAATTTGGGAGTCTAGGGGTTTGGTACAAAGTATAATTGAAATATATTAATAGCACATCTTTTTGTTATATCATTAGGAACATAAAAGGGGCCCCAAGATAATTTTGTGTGGAAAGCCCATAATAGGGCTGCCAGGTCTCCTCTGACCACGGTGGGGGATGGGAGGTAGAGTTGCCAGATCCAATTTGGGAAATTCCTAGAGATTTGGGGATGGAGCCTGGGGAGGTCAGGGACCTCAATGTGGTACAATGCCATAGAGTCCACCTTCCAAATCATCCATTTTCTCCAGGGGAACTCATCTCTATTGTCTGGAGATAAACTGTAATTCCAGGATGAAATTCCAGGACCCTAGATCCCACATTCAATTTTAAAACATACAGAATACAATAAAACCACAAATAACGACACTACCTCTAAAATAGCCACAGTCTTTTGCTGTGTGTTTGCATTTACTGTTTTAATCTTTTTAAAAAAATGTTTGTAAACAGGGCTTTTTTGAACAGGAATGCACAGGAATGCATTTCCGGCTGGCTTGGCATCAGGGTGTGTGGCTTAATAGGCAAATGAGTCCATGCTGGGCTTTTTCTACAAAAAAAGCCTTGTGTGAAACAATGGCGATGTCAGGGGGTATGACCTAATATGCAAATGAGTTCCTGCTGGGCTTTTTCTACAAAAAAGCCCTGTTTGTAACCCACTTCGAATGGTCTAAAAATCAGCTTAGACAAGTCATTTCCCATATCTCCCTTCACCTGGAGTTCTTGTATTATGTGCCAACAAAACTAGATTCCTATTGTATCTTGTCAAATCACCAAACAGCACTGCTATAATGAATCAGAAATGATATACCCATGAATGAAGCTGGTAAGTATTTCTCAGTCTTAGCAATTTTTTGCTTCTGTTCTACCATGTTCTATTAGTTGCCAACAAATTTAAAGTGCAGAAGAAAGTCATTGGGTTGCAAGCAAAAGAAGACCTTGTCAAGACTGCCCCATGTTTAAACAGGAATACTTTATGTGTACCAGAATTCTAGACTTTTTCCTGTGAATTAATTCCTACTGAGCTCAATAGGTCTTATGATCAAGTCAACTTCCATCTGATTGCAGGTTTTAGAGTCTAATTCTATGTATTTTTCTTGGGGGTGAGTCTCATTGAATTCTATGAGCTGTCTGTGTAGTACAATCCTATCCATGTTCACCTAGAAGCACTTCCCACCGACTGCTTCTCTATAAATGTGCACGGAACAGCACAGAACAGATTATGGAAAATCTCAGGAAAAATCCAAAGCAAAACTTCAGTTTTAGTTGTGAAAAACATTTTTTTTTCTCTTGGGTTGGTTGATTTACTTTTTTCTTTAGGTGACACATTACCCTGCTCTTCTCCAAAACAGTTGAGGAAAAAATAAATAGCAATCAAAATACCCCCCCCCCCAAAAAAAAAAAAATAATCCTTGACTGGTTTAGGGGAGGTTCTGAAGCCAGCGCTCAGCTCATTTCAATAACTGCAGGCTGCAAGCCATGGGCTAAGACCCAAGGGTCAAGTGCACTTTGGCTTGCAACAAAAGCACAATCTTGTGTACATTCCAGTTAGAACGTTTCTCAATGGGACTTAGTTCCATTAAAAATATGGATAGGAGTGGTTCTGCAACAGTCAGCTGTGGCACAGATACCAACATACCACAGATACACATAGTTGCAGTCTACAATGCCCCATTTGATGTAATCAGCCTACTGTTTCTATTTCTGTTACAGCTCTTGGTTTTCCCACAATTTTTTTTAGGGGTAGACCTGTAGCCAGAAACTTTGTACTTGCAGGGCAACCTGAGGCCTAAGAGAGAGCCACTGGCAGTCATTTTCAGAAATACCTTACTTTCAGCTGAAACACCTTTTTTCTGACTCTCAACCCACCCCCACTCTACCCCACCCTCACCTGCTCTGCCCACCACTTAGTCCTTGGCACTCTACTAACACCCTACCCTTCCTACTCTACCTACACACTGCTCTGTTCACATCTACCCCAATTGCCCTGCTTATTCCCTACCCTAACCTGCAGACCTCTTGCAGGAGGATTCAGAGCTCTATCATTACTGCAGGAGCTGAACCAGTGACAGGCCCATGCGGACTTAGAATCCATGCTGTAGTGACAGTTCAAGGATGATAAGGAAGAGCAGAAGTGTTGGCTCCCCTCCTCTTGCCCAGAACGAATGCAACCATGCTTGCCAGGATTCTCTCAGATGTGGGGGTAGTGCATCCTCCCAGGCTTGGGTGCAGGGCTAGTAAGTGAGGGGACATCACTGTGCTGTGCCTCACCATAGCTATGGGCCTGCAGTCACTGTGATGTGAGGATAGTCTTTGCATTTCTTTATTTATATATTTATTTATCCCTAGTTGGGACTCAAAGAGGCCTAGAACATTGTTCTCCTCACCTCCATTTCTTACAAAAAAAAAAGGCTGTTGGGGTAGCCCAGGCTGAGAGTTTGTGATGGGCTCAGGGTCACTCAGCAATCTTGCATGGTAGAAGTGGACCTTCAAACCTGGGTTTCCCAGGACCCTAGTCTAACACTCTATCCATTATTCCATGCCAGATTTCTTCTATCCTGCAAAATATCTTGTAATTTCCTGTAATCAATATTGTAATCAGCAACATTTCTTGTTTTCTGCAACTCTTGGGTAGTGTATTGACAAAAACGAATAGTCATATGCAATACTCCTAAGATGTGGAGTTTTGTGAGCAAAAAATCTACTTTGTGAGCTACTGAGATTAATGTCATGAGTTACTGCATAAATTAGTTTGCTCTGGGGGCATTTTTCCTGAGCTAAGACAAAAATGTGTGAGCTAGAGGCTAAAAACTGTGAGCTAGTTCACACTAAGTCAGCTTAGAGGGAACACTGGTCACATGTCTTCATTTTGAATCAGTGCGATTTCTCATCGTTTGGTTTTTGAGAATCAAATCTGTATTGGTGGGAGAGACCTTAAAATTTCTGTCTGGAGTTTGCTGAAGCTGGGGTACAGCCTCATATATATATATATATATATATATATATATATATATATATATATATATATATATATATATATATATATATATATATATATATATATATATATATATTGGGGGGGGGGCATTTCATAAATTGGTCCCTGGGTAAATTGGTATATTTACTAATTGATAGCTGTGTCTAGAAAATAGCAATATGGTGCCATGAAATAATAGTTCAAACCATTTATTTTTTCAATGGCCATGAGGGAAATCTCCACTGATGAAGGTGGCTAGTGGACAGGGTCAGAGTTCTTATCAGTATGTAATTGCTCTTTATGTGGATCAGAAAATCTATGCAATAAATTATTTCAGTAGTGCAATATCCACTAACATCTATATCCTCTATTGTAATTCCACATGAACCAGAATGCACAAGAGGAATGACTGAGTGATACAAAAGAACCGGCCCCTCCCAGCCGGCTGGCTTTGCCAGCGATAGGCTGGGGGGACGCTGTTGCCTACCTGGATGGAGGGAGGCTGAGCGACATCCCGGCCATCCGGGAATCTGCTGCTGGGCGTGGAGTCGGGGCTATAAAAGCCCCAGCCCTGCCCAGTGTGTTGCAGATCGTTTTCAGCTCTCGGCAGGAGAGCTGCGTCGAGGGAGCGTCCTGTTCGGGCCTTGACGAGCCGGTGCCGACGCGATTGGCAGTGCTTGTGAGGGGCAGTCCACTTTCTGGCATGAGCAGCAGCAGCAGGCTTGGCCAGTTTTCTGGCACTAGCAGCGGCAGCATAATTGGGCCGTTTACGGAAAGGAGAGGAGCGTCGATGAGGGGTTTGGCCTCAGTGGGTTGTGGGGCATCAGGGAAGGACCGCAGTTGTAGGGGGCTTGGCCAGTAGCCCCCCCCCTCATATTTATACTTGGCAGAGGCCTACGTGGGGCTGGTTGGGGTGCGCCCCTCTGTTTTGTTTTGTGTCCATTGCTTGGTCGGTGGACAGGGGAGTTAATTGTAAGGGGTTGGCTGCGCCCCCCTTCTTTTGTTATCCCCTCTTGCTGCACACAGGGTGAAGGGTGACAAGGAGTGCGGCAGGGCGTGTAACCCCCTCCCCCCTCCCTCCCCCCCTTTTTTCAAAGTAGGGCTTTATATAGGTGAGTCGGGGAGGCCACTGGGGCGGAGTTAGTACAGGGGCCTCGGTAATGGCTTTTAAGAAGGGTCAGGGCCCTTCTAAAGGGAAGCAGCCGGCCAGGCCTGCAAGGAGGCGGGGCCAGGAACCTGGCTCCTCTGGAGAGGGGGGCCAGGAGGCCCAGATAAGGCAGGCCATTATGGGCCAATTAGATGCTTTGGAGCAGCAGAGGGGTACTACTGAGGCGCCTATATGGGAAGGGCGCCGTAGGGCAACTGGCGGATCTGCCCGGTTGACATTCGAGAAGGAGGTGCTGGCCTATCTTTCTTCATTACAGGGTGAAGCCGAAGGTGCAGACATGAGACACGAGTCGGACCATGGGGATGGTAACGACACGGGGGAATTGCCCGGCGGGGAACCCCAGGATCGTGGGGCAGTGGTAGAAGTTGGGCAGTCGGCCCTGGTTGTCACAGTGGCGATTACCCCCTCGGGGGATGTGGGTAAGCCTCCTTTTCAACACCAACCTCAGGTGTGGCCTTGGGGTCCCTGGGGCTTGTCACAGTCAATAGTGTCCCCAAGTATGGCGGGTGGGGTAGCGGTAATGCCTGGAAATGTTGGGCCTTGGGTACCCCAGGGTTTGGCTGGGCTGTCATGGGCTTTGGGTGCTCCTTTGGTACCGCCACAAAGTCAGAGCGGTGCAGGTGCTGCTTCACAGGCTCCTTCACCGGCAGTTGCCCCAGTGGCCTCACAGAGTACTCCCACCCATCAGCCTGCATTGGGCGTGCTTCCATGGGGTGGGCAAGGACAGTTGCCAATGCAAGGGGGGTGGCCAAGTTCCCCGTGTGGCACGTGGAGCTACCCCCGGAATCCCTATGGGACCATACCATTTCAGGTGCTTCCATATGGCGATACTGCACTGCCATTGGGGGATCACCTGTCATTGGCTACAGGGGATAAGATTTTGAGGGGAGAATATGTTGATGTCTTTAGCCTCCTCTTTAGAGAACTGGGAAAAAAGGATAAGAAGGAATTAGACGACAAGGAGAAGGAAAAGCTAAAGCGGAGAAAGGTGGATAGGACCTGGGCTAATTGGCTGCCAGGTTTCTTAATCTACGCAGGGGTTATAGCTAAAGTGCAGCCAGTTCGGGAGGCCACACTTTTTCAGTATTGCGACATAGTGTACCGCGCATACACTGATTTTGTGGGTGCGGCCTGGTTGCAATATGATGAGGCCTTTCGGATGCGGGCCACAGTCAACCCTGGGATGCCTTGGGACCAGATTAATCAGCAGCTCTGGCTGCAGTTAATGTCACCGGCAAAACCTAACTTAGGTGATAGGGCTGATAGTGGACACCTAGTGCATAAGCTACAGGTGAGTGTAGGTGCCCGCGGTGCGGCAGGCCAGTCGGTTCAACCCCGGCTGTTATGTTGGGAATTCACATCCAAGGGCATGTGTTCCAGGAAGGCATGTGAGTTTAAACATGAGTGCCCGCTGTGTGGCAGGTCACATGCCTTTTCAGCCTGTAGTAAGTCCAAACCCAGGGTGGGTGCTAAACGTCCCGGGGGTGGGGGTAGCCAGTAGTCACCTGGAAAAGGGACGCAGTCCCATATACAGCTGAAGGTACTTAGGCGGTTGCTGGTCAATTATCCTCTAGTGGCAGATAGGGTCTATCTATTGGACCGCTTTTCCTTTGGATTTCATATTCCATATCAGGGACTTAAAGTACCTTGTTTGGCTCCCAACCTGCGTTCCATAGTAGGAATGGAGCATGTCGTAAGAGTTAAAATAGCTAAGGAGTGTGCGGAGGGGAGGGTCATCGGCCCCTTTGAGGCTCCGCCAGTACCTACTTTACGGGTATCTCCCCTGGGGGTGGTGCCTAAAAAGGTGCCCGGGGAATACCGTTTGATACACCACTTGTCTTACCCCAAGGGCGGATCAGTTAATGATTCCATTCTGGATGTTCTCTGTTTGGTCAAGTACACCTCGTTTGACCAAGCAGTCAAAGTGGTTCGGGGCTGTGACGTGGGAGCTGAAATGGCAAAATGCGACATTAAGTCAGCCTTTCGCCTTTTGCCGGTGCATCCGGAGGACTTTGACCTGCTGGGCTTTAGTTTTGAAGGGCAATATTACATGGACAGGGCCTTACCCATGGGTTGCTCAGTGTCTTGTGCTGCTTTCGAGCGTTTTAGTTCCTTTATGGAATGGGCGCTCAGCGCTAGGTCTGAGCTAAGTGATGCGGTTCACTATTTGGATGACTACCTTTTTGTGGGCCCAGCGGGGTCTGGGCAATGCGCCAGGTTACTGCAGTCATTTGTGGAGCTGGCGCAGGAGCTCGGGGTGCCACTGGCACATGAAAAGACAGAGGGCCCTAGTTCAGTGCTCACATTTTTGGGTATTGAGCTGGATACCATGCAGCAAGCTTCATGGCTGCCTGCGGAAAAAGTGGAAGGTCTCAGAGAGCGATTGGCCTCTCTTAGGAAGCAGCGCAAAGTGTTGTTGCTTGAGCTCCAGCAGATTGTGGGGCATCTCAACTTTGCATGCAAAGTTGTGGCCCTGGGGAGGGCCTTTTTGCGGCACCTATGTGACGCAATGGGGTCTTTGCGGCTCCCTCACTATAGAATTCGAGTAACAACAGGCATGCGGAGGGATTTAGAGGTCTGGGAGGAGTTTTTGGATTCCTTCAATGGAGTTTCTTTTTGGCGGGAGGACTTGAAGATTGAAGCGGAGCTCCAGATATCTTCGGATGCAGCAGGTGCCACTGGATTTGGAGTATATTTTCAGGGCCATTGGTGTGCGGAACATTGGCCCACCAGGTGGTTGGCCAGTGGGCTCTGCCGTGACCTCACTTTTTTGGAGTTCTTTCCCATTGTAGTAGCCGTTTGGCTTTGGGGTGAGCAACTGGCCAACCACATGTTTCATTTCTGGTGTGATAACATGGCTATTGTACATGTTATCAACTCCTTGTCTTCCGGATCAGAATTGGTTATGAATCTGGTGTGGGCATTTAAATTGCGGTGCCTCTGGTTGAACATCCTATTTCTAGCACAACATGTTCTGGGAGTGTGCAATGGGGTGGCGGACCCTCTATCTCGCCAACAGATCGAGCGCTTTCGCCAACTTGCTCCGGAAACGGACCCTCAGCCAGCGCGAATGCCCCAGGAACTTTGGCAGCTTGGGAAGCTGAAGCCGGTAGGGTGATTCAATTAGCGTTGGCTCTGAGCACCCGAAAAGCCTTTGAAAGGGCTGACTTAAAGTTTCGGGTGTTTAGGAGCGCTGCCGGGCTGCCAGATAGCTGGCTGGTCCCGGTGGCGCACATCATACAGTTTTGTATTCATCAGAAGGATAGAGGGTTAGGTCTGAAGTCAATTAGGGGCCAGTTGGCAGCACTTGCCTTTATCAGTAAAGCGTGAGGCCTTCCGGAAGGTACAGGTGATTTCAGAGTCAAGAAGATGCTGGAGGGCTGGGTTAGAGAGCGTGGGCTGCGGAAGGATGCCCAGCAACCCATATCCCCTTCTGTCCTGCAGGGACTTTATAAGGTTTGGCCTGGTGTGTGTTCATCCTCCTTTGAGGCCACTCTTTTTCACGCGGCCTCTTTGGTGGCCTTTTTTGGTGCACTTCAGATTAGTGAGTTGGTGGTGCAGTTAAAGAAGGACAATTCTGACCAGACGCTGCGTGCCAGTGACGTCAAATTTGAAGGAGGGCAAGTACGGCTGACGGTTAGGTGATCCAAAACAGACCAGCATCGGAGGGGCATGCTTATTACAATCGGCCAGTGTGCAATGCCTGAGTTGTGCCCAGTCAAGGCTATGGAGCAGTATTTACAGCTCAGGGGGGAGGGGGATGCCCCCTTGTTTCGCCATAACAATGGGTCCTCTCTGACAAAATACCAATTCTGGGCAGTGACAGGTAGGGTGCTGGCTAAGTTGGGGTTAGGGGGTGTTAAATTTGGGACACATTCATTCCGAAATGGTGCTGCATCCATGGCAGCCACAATGGGCTATCCACCCCCTACTATACAGCGGATCAGCCGTTGGCGGTCAGCAGCCTTCAAATCCTATGTGCGCCCATTGGTCACTTAGGACTTCGGGGGGGGGGGGGCTGGTTAGTATTTTCATGCCTGTTGGCAATTTTTTCCTGTTGGTGACTGTTTTCTGTTTTCCAGGTGCTGTGGCTCATAGGGAGAGGCGTCGGATCCTCATCTGCAGGCACAGTATGGTGTTCTGGGCTGCCCATCAGGCCAGGAGATCACCAGTTGGCACCCAGCTGGGCCTCAGTGAGTGGACAACGGTGGAGTGGCTGGGCCGCCATGACCTGTGCTGGTCAGGGATCATGCCACTGTTGTTTCATGGGAGGAGGGTGCCTCCTCCACACATCCTGGTCATCCACTTGGGTGGGAATGACCTGGGTTTGATGAAGGGGAAGGCCCTTTTGTTGCAGGCGCAAGTAGATCTTCAGGCCATTAAACGTAGATGGCCAGGAGTTATTTTAGTATGGTCGGCAATTTTGCCACACAGGGTCTGGCGTTCCGCCTTGTCCCCCGGGGGGATAGAGCGAGCCAGACGCAAGGCCAACCAGGCCTTGCAGAAGGCCATGAAAGGGGGCTTAGGGATATTCCTTCCCCATCTAGCCATACGAGTCGAGAATGCCGACTTGTATAGGCCGGATGGGGTTCATTTATCAGAATTGGGTAACCGGGCCTTTTTGGATGAACTAAGGCAGGGGTTGCAGTCGGCTCTGGGCTGTCCAGTGGGCGCGAATGCCTAAGCAGAGGCTTGGCATTGGCGGTGGCAGGCTGAGGTATGGGCCACAGTGTTTTTGGGGAGCTCCTATGGCTCAGCACTTGTTGGTGCAGGTGGTCTGTATGAACTGCAGATGGGCTTTACGGCTCAATGCTGGGAGTGCAGATCACGACAAAGCCTCACCGGGGAGGATCTTTCCAGTGGGATCGATGTCGGCCTAGGTAGAGGTGGAGTTTGGGCCTGGCTGCTCAGCACCAGCTAGAATATATTAGGCTCATGCTGGGGGCAGGGTGGCTCACCCTTTCAGTACAAGGCGAGGTCATGGGGCTGACCCCAGGGCTTGTCTTGTTAGGCCTTACCCCTTACCAGTTTTAGTTCGTTCAAGTTGTTTAAATAAAGTGGCCCTGTTTATCCAACATACTGTGTCAGCCTCTTCATTCCGACTGGGTGGGCAAACCAGCCCCTCCCAGCCGGCTGGCTTCGCCAGCGATAGGCTGGGGTGACACTGTTGCCTACCCAGATGGAGGGAGGCTGAGCGACGTCCCGGCCATCTGGGAATCTGCTGCTGGGTGTGGAGTTGGGGCCTATAAAAGCCCCGGCCCCACCCAGTGTGTTGCAGATCGTTTTCAGCTCTCAGCCTGCTCATCCACCCTTGGCAGTACAGGTTCTTTACCGGTCACCTTATTAGGGGCCAGGTAGGAATTTTTTCATTTTCACTGAATTGGCCTGTGTGAATTTATTTTTTGCCTACCTTGTACTGCCTTATGGCATTAGGGAGTTTGGGAGGAGTTGTTAGTTGGTCGCTGGGCAGGATGAGGTATGGGCCACAGTGTTTTTGGGGAGCACCTATGGCTCAGCATCTGTTGGTGCAGGTGGTCTGTATGAACTGCAGATGGGCTTTATGGCTCAATGCTGGGAGTGCAGATCACGACAAAGCCTCACCAGGGAGGATCTTTCCAGTGGGATTGATGCCAGCCTAGGTGGAGGTGGAATTTGGGCCTGGCTGCTCAGCACCAGCCAGAATACTGGGCTCATGCTGGGGGCAGGGTGGCTCGGCTTTTCAGGACAAGGCGGGGTCATGGGGCTGACCCTAGGGCTTGTCTTGTTAGGCCCTACCCCTTGCCAGTTTTAGTTAATTCAAGTTGTTTAAATAAAGCAGCCCTGTTTATCCAACATACTGTGTCAGCCTCTTCATTCTGACTGGGTGGGCAATAGCTTGGAACCATCCTTGGGCAGAGTTCAGACATAACACAAAAGGTGTTTTTACTCTGACTCTCTATCATTGCATTGGAAACTCACCTTTTAGATTACCTAACGTTCTCACAACTGTTTTGCATCATTGCTGCCGGAAGCATCTACATTTGTTTAGGTGAGATGGGTTCTGGCACTGCTGCTTTAATGTTTTTCTTGAAACTAGTTTTGATCTGGTCATTTCTCTACAGGTGTTTCAAACTTGTATTGTAGAAGTTTTCATGCATTTTAAAAGACTCCTGCAAAAGCCACAAGGTGCAGTAATTTGCATGAGAACTGACAGCACTTTAATTTTTTACATATCATTGCTTGCCTCATCTTGTAATTTAAATTTGTATTGTTTTTGCAGTGTTGACATGATTTCCAAGTAATCGTATACATTTAACTAAGCACTGGTATTCCGGCTGCCCTCTGATCAGAGACCCCCCCCCCCCCCCCAATTGAAATGCTTTCAGCAGGCAATATAAAAGTTTGGCTACACAAAATGAGCAGAGTAAGTCCACAAATGTAAAAGGAAAATAATTAAAGTGGAAGGGCGGCAGGCAATTTGAAGACTCTAAAACTCTGGATCAAACTGAATGTAAAAACACCCAAAGTCATATCATGTGAAACCATAGTTTAGACTGAGTGATAAACAAATTTCAACATTCCAGATCCTGCTTTGACAGATCTACTAACTATAATCAATACAGTTGCCCACATTTGTGCCAACATACTAATTATACTTAATTTAATTAAAGCATGGCTTTCATAAGAGCTCTAAAATGAGCCATATAATTTATTTCTGTTATTGTAATGTCCAAAGTTGTTTTCCTCAGGGTCAATAAGAATATGAAGATAGAAAATTTTTTAAATGTTTTTCATTGAAAAGTTTTATTCTGGACACCAGACATTACCCTTTAGCTCTCCAGCGAAGTGGGATAAAAGGCACCTTTCCTGGACAACTTCTCTCACTTTGGGGGCTTTGCTACAATAGGTGAGGGAGTACTGGATAGGTGACAAAATGTAGCAATGGAGCACTTTCAAGGTAAACTATCCAGTTCTTATATGTGATAGTGAGTCAGATCAGGTATACATGTTCCTACTTGTGCTATACCTAACATCTGGTAGGCTCACCCTGTCCTGGCCCACACAGCCCCTTCTTTTAACACATTAGTACAGCAGCTGGATACAAAGACAACTATAGCGGAGCTTTGACTAGCCTATAGCTAACAAAGTAGCATGGAAAACTTGATCTGATAAATAATTGTGTAGTAAAATGAAGTTATATTCTGGAAGAGAACTGCATAAAAATGTGATTTCTGTTTTGGGCTGAATTTCATATCCCATTGGTATCTCACACAGAATGGATAGCTCTTGACCTATAGTTAGAATTTTAACAAATGAACACAACAATAACGAAACATCTAGGGCACCAAATTAAACATTATGGCTCAATCCTATACATACTTATTCAGAAATAGATTTTGCAAAGTTCACTGGGGTCTACTCTTCCAGGCAAATGGTCCTCAGTGTGCAGCTTTTCCAATCAAATCTATGCATATTTACTCATGAGTTAACCCTATGGCATTCAATTCAGTTTACTGTTGGGAAAGTAAGCCTATGGCTGTTGACTTTCCACATTTTCATTTTTATGGATTATAAATGACTTTGGAACCATCATTAATTGTTTTAAGCATTAAGTGGTACCAATAGGGAGGGTTTGGGGGTTTGGATTACTTTAACCTCATTAACAGTTTTAACTTTTGAATATTTATACTACCAAAAATAAAAATACCTCCTTTATAGCCTCCTTTGGACAGTAGCATTGTGAGGTAACATGTTTACTATATGACCTTAAAGATTAAATCTTAAAACTATTTGCTGCTTCCCAACCCCAAGCCATGTAACTTGTAGAATTAAAAAAGGAAATAATTTGTCTCCACAGATTAAACCTTTAAATTAATAGAGTGACATGTTTTCTCTTATAGCAAACTTGTTTCGCACAACTCTCAATGGCAGTATAGATAAGATATTAGAACATTCCTGAGAGACAGATTTTACTCTGTTAAATTGTGTGAGAATTTCCCAGCCCTAACCTTTCCTCTGCCTATTCCGTTTCCTATTCTACCTCCTGGAGCACTATAAACAGAAAAGACTTGCATGATGGAAGCCATCTGTGCAGTAACTCATCTCATCAAAGTACTGAAGAGCTGTTCCATTTAAGTGTTATCAGTGTCTTCAAACTTATTGTGTATTTTTCTTATTGCTAAAAACAACTCGCGGCATTCTGTTTGGCAGTTTTGTAAGGGATTTAAGTAGCAGATGTCCAAATCACATTTTCTTTGTCTTCTGCTTGCATATTGATTCTCCATAATAACATCAAGATGAAGATCTGTTTCTTGGAACTTGTGTTAAGTGCACTTCAGCTATATTTCTACTTTATGGATAAAAACACTGATATAAGGAAATGATATTGAAACATCAATATTGAAAATGTCTACCAGTGGTTTCCAAGGATGGGTAATTGCTGCAGAATAAACACTCATGCCATCTTTAGACCTGACTGTGTGCCGTTTTCTTTTGACACTTATGCTGTAATGTCTAATTCATAGTTTTGGAATATGAACTGTAATGGCTTGAATTTTTTAAGCAAGTTTAGCTTGGAGAGGAGGCGGCTGAGAGGTGATATGATCACCATCTTCAAGTACTTGAAAGGCTGTCATATAGAGGATGGTGTGGAATTGTTTTCTGTGGCCCCAGAAGGTAGGACCAGAACCAATGGGTTGAAACGAAATCAAAAGAGTTTCCAGCTCAACATTAGGAAGAACTTTGTGGCAGTTAGAGCGATTCCTCAGTGGAACAGGCTTCCTCAGGAAGTGGTGGGCTCTTCTTCCTTGGAGATTTTTAAACAGAGGTTAGATGGCCATCTGACAGCAATGAAGATCCTGTGAATTTAGGGGAAGTGTTTGTGAGTTTCCTGCATTGTGCAGAGGGTTGGACTAGATGACCCTGGAGGTCCCTTCCAACTCTATGATTCTAAGTGTTCTCCTGTTTCCTTATTCCTCCTTCTCATTCATTTACCTAGCATCAGCTTCTGCTTCAGCGCATGCAGCAATTTAGAAGGAGGATCCTTTCCCCCTCATGCAGTGCTTTGATTGCTGTTCTTGGTGGTATCAGAATGCCCTGGAGAAGGAGAAGAAGAAGAAAAAGAAGACTGCAGATTTATAGTTCATTTCATTTCATTTTCATTTTATTTAGTTTATATCCCACCCTTCCCACCAAAGCGGCTCAGGGCGGCTCACAACACAAAAGTTCTAACATAGGATTAAGTTTTAAAATACATCAATTTACAACATTTAAACAATAAAGCAGTAAAAACAGTAAAACAGTAAAACAAAGCCATTTACCAAAATACCATACTATAGCCTTCTATTCGAAATTTTCAAGTACCGATCATTTGTATGCCAACCGGAAGAGGACTGTCTTACAGGCCTTGCAGAACTGCCCATGGTCCCGCAGGGCCCTCACCTCTTCCGGTAGCTGATTCCACCAGCAAGGGGCTGTGATTGAAAAGGCCCTGTCTCTGGTCGACTTAAGTCGGGCCTCCTTTGGCCCGGGGATTGCAAGCAGGTTTTGAGAACTCGATCTCAGCACTCTCTGGGGAACATGTGGGTGAGACGGTCCCTAAGGTAGGCAGGTCCTAGGCCATATAAAGCTTTAAAGGTAATAACCAGCACCTTGTACTGAACTCGGTATATTATTGGCAGCCAGTGCAGTCCCTGGAGCCCCGGCTGGATGTGCTCCCATCTAGGAAGCCCTAATAGCAGCCGGGCAGCGGCATTCTGCACTAGCTGCAACTTCCGAGTTCGGCACAAGGGCAGCCCCATGTAGAGGGCATTACAGTAGTCCAACCTCGAGGTGACCGTTGTGTGGATCACCGTTGCCAGATCATCATGCTCCAGGAAAGGGGCCAACTGCCTCACCCGCCTAAGATGAAAGAATGCGGACTTGGAAATGGCTGCTATTTGAGCCTCCATTGTCAAGGAAGGCTCCAATAGTACCCCCAAGCTCCTGACCTTGTGCGCCATTGTCAGTGGCGCACCATCAAAGGCTGGTAAGGGGATTTCCTTTCCCGGGCCACGATGACCCAGGCAAAGGACCTCTGTCTTGGCTGGGTTTAGCTTCAATCCACTCAGTCTGACCCATTTAGCCATGGCTTGCAATGCCAGGTCCAAGTTTTCTGGGACACAGGTAGGCTGGCCATCCATAAGTAGATAGAGCTGGGTGTCATCAGCATACTGATGACAACCCAACCCATACCTTCGGGCAATCTGGGCAAGGGAGCACATATAGATGTTGAACAACATCAGGGAGAGCACCGCCCCCCTGAGGCACACCGCAATCAAGCCAGTGTCTCTGGGACAGTTCACCCCCAATCGCCACCCTTTGTCCCCAACCTTCAAGAAAAGAGGAAAGCCATTGTAAGGCCAGCCTCTGAATCCCTGCATCGGCGAGATGGCAAGTCAGCAACCAATGGTCGACCGTATCGAACGCTGCCGATAGGTCTAACAACATCAGTACCGCGGAGCCGCCTCGATCCAGATGCTGCTGAAGATCATCCACCAGGGCAACCAGCACTGTCTCCATCCCATGACCCGGGCAAAAGCCAGACTAACGGGGGTCAAGAACAGAAGCATCCTCCAGGAAACTCTGTAGCTGCAACACCACTGCCCACTCAATGAGTTTACCCAAAAAGGGCAAATTTGAGACCGGCTGGTAGTGTGCCAATTCGACCGAATCTAATGTTGATTTTTTCAAGAGAGGGTGGACCACCGCCTCTTTGAGGGGCGCTGGAAAATGTCCTTCCATCAGGGATCTATTTATGATATCCCGTACAGGATATCTAAGCTCCCTCTGGCAGGTTTTAATAAGCCAGGAGGGGCACGGGTCCAGATTACAAGTTGCAGGGTATGCAGATAGGAGGATCCTGTCAAATTCCTCTAGGCTAAGAGCATTGAAACCATCCAGAATATGATCTGAAGACAGACACGAGGCCTCGAGTTCACATACTGTCTCCAATATGGCAGGGCAGTTGCGGCGGAGCAACGCAATCTTATCTGCAAAAAAAATTGCAAAAGCCTCACAGCCGATTTCCAATTCCTTAGAATCTGGTCTGCCTTGTGGCAGCGTTGTAAGAGTCCGAATTGTATTGAACAATTGTGCCAGGCACGAAATTGCAGACGCAATCTTAGCCACAAAGTATGTCTTCTTTGCAGCTTTGACTGCCATCTCATAGGACCTCATAAACTCTCTATAAGATGTTCTAGTCGCTTGGTCTCGAGTATGCCGCCATTGCCTCTCTAGTCGTCTGAGCCCTTGCTTTAATTGCCGCAACTCCTGGTTATACCAAGGTGTTGGCTTTGGACAAGGGTGCAGAGGACACCTAGGTGCTATCTCATCGATGGCTCTGGAGAGTCTATCATTCCAAGACTCCACCAGATCATCTAAAGAGTCGCCAAGAGGCCAGGGGTCCCGTAGAGCCATCAGGAACCGTTCCAGATCCATCAGGCTCCGCGGGCGAGCTAAAATACGCTCGCCACCTAAACAGGCTTGGGGTGGGACATCCACATGAGCCTTGAGGGCATAGTGGTCCGATCTTGGCACTGCTTCAGCAGTAATATCGTCCACTGAAACTCCCGCCATGAAGACCAAGTCTAACATGTGCCCCGCCTGGTGAGTGGGCGTTGTAACAATTTGGGAGAGTCCTAGTGTTGCCATGGATGACACTAGGTCCATCGCCTGATTGGAGGCTGCGTTGTCGGCATGGACATTGAAGTCACCCAGGATCAGAAGCCTTGGGTACTACAATGATCAGCCTGTTGCAGCCTCCATCAGGCCGGTGCGTTAGGCGGTCGGTACACCAGCCAGATTGCCAACCCCTCCCCAACGTCCCACGCCAGACCGGCACATTCAATGCCCTTGATCTCCGGGGCCGGGAGAGCCCGGAAGGAGTAAGCCTCTCGTATGAATAGGGCCACTCCTCCCCCCCGCCCGCTAGTCCGCGACTGGTGAAAGACCGAGTATCCTGGGGGGGTCATCTGGGAGACTCTGCCCTTCTCTCTGAATCAGAGTTTCAGAGCAGTTTACAATCTCCTTTATCTTCTTCCCCCACAACAGACACCCTGTGAGGTGGGGTGGGCTGAGAGATCTCTCCCAGAAGTTGGCCTTTCAAGGACAATTCTTGTGAGAGCTATGACTAACCCAAAGTCATTCCAGCAGCTGCAAGTGGAAAAGTGGGGAATCAAACCCCGTTCTCCCAGATAAGAGTCCGCACACTTAACCACTACACCAAACTGTGTCTCTGTGTTTCCCATTGTACCAAGCATGGGATTCTGATGGAGAAGAGTAAAAGGTGCCCAGGATGAGAGAAACGGAGGTGAAGGGAAACACAGAAAGATCTTATCCTCCCTCCTGAAGTGTGCCACTACTGCAGAAGGTACCAAAGGTGAATGCAGGTCAGAGCAGATTTGAAAAGAACTCAGGAAGGGCTTGGGGGCCTCACTGGGGAATTGCAAGCTTATGAGTGGAGTGTGGGGAAGTAATACAGAAATCTTATGGTGCCCCCCCAAATGTTATTGGTGAACTGTTCGCTCTTGGTTGAACTTACCTTGTTCACTATTCCTATTTTGCGTCAAGATAAAGACTTTATGGTGTTGTTCTAACAATTTTCTTGCAATTCAAAATGAACAGAATCTGGAGTAGTTTTCTTCCCACTTTCTTTTTAAAAATGTGTGCAGTGGTGGCATTTAGTGTGGCAACTGGTCAGGGAGTCACAATGTACCAGCTCCTTGAATTATTGTCCTTCCCAGGATCATCCTGAGCAGGTCATGCATTGTTTAAAATCAACCATGTAGCCTGTATGTGCTGCTTTTGTGCCTTCACAGCAACATTCAAGTTTCTCATGCATGCTCAGAATGGAGTGGATTAAACTATGGTGCAAGAATGCATAAATCAAATTTTCACAAATGAACACTAACTCATTCAGTTTTGGGAATCAGGCAGGAAGCCTTGTACACTTGGAACCCCATGTAGCTTCTGCAACTCCCCAAAACAATGGGATTGAAACAGTCAAGGAAACTACCTCTGTTATGCACTGGAGATTGTTTCCTGTTAAAAACATTGAACAAACAAGTGGTGGATGTGAAGAAAACAGCCATGGAAAAATATTAGCAATCTGGAGAAATGAACTAGATCCCCTCATGAAAAAAAATAAACTCTTTTTAAAATTGATTTTTTTAAAAAAATATATATAGCAAAATGGTGGATGAAGCGCATGTGTGTGTGTGTGTGTGTGTGAATTATTTTCAAGTCACAACTGACTTATGGTGACCCCAACAAAGAATTTTCAAGACAAGTGAGCAGCAAAGGTGGTGTGCCATTGCAGAGTCATCCTTGGCCGTCTCCTTTCCAAGTACCGGTACGGCTTAGCTTTTGTGATCTGATAAGATCAAGCTACACTATGTCACCTTCCCTTCCTGGATGAAGCATAGGAAAAGGAAAAACAGTGTGATAATGCACATGGACATAATCTTCTTCGTAAAATTTCAAACGTTGAAAAAAATTTTTTTTTGAGTTCGAGGATTCTGCTCATTAACATCCTTGGTCAATGGTAGCAAGCAGCCTGTGGTATTCGCAATTCAGAACTAGGCATAAAAAATGACTTCCTTGTTTTTGCAGAAAAATAGCTTGGTTTACTAAACCCAATTCTAAACCCAATTCTCAATCAACTGCAGGAAGGGTCATGTATCACCATAAGATACTATTAATACAAACCTATCTAATCAGCATAAATCTACACACACATATATACAGAAGCAGCAAACCTATAAACAACAGTGTTTGGAGGCTGCATCAGGGGAAGATGCTGGCCTCTATGCCTTGTTAGAGTGGTTCTCCAAGAACTTGTTGGCCGCTGTATAAAACAGTATGCTGGACTAGATGGTCTATTGGACTGATCTAGCAGGCTGTGCTTATGTTCTTAATACATGTGCATGTTCATTTTGCTATTGTGAATACTTGTTGCACTGTTCAACATATTCAATGTTTGACTGAACATTATTTCCTGCTAGCAATGTTTCTGACTGTAAATTGGAGAGAGAATTGAAATATAGCAATTAGCAAAAATTCCAAGAAAGCCTTATTCATCTTAACAGTATAGTTATGTACATTTTCTGGGAATATGTTAGAGAGACAACATTAACTGTTGGTATTTTTTATCTCTTAAAGAGCATCCATTTTCATGTTTTCTCTGTCTGTCAAAAGACATGGTCAGTAATTTGGACAAAATATGGATATGTCCAACAACACTTCAAGGTAATATTAATACTAAAGAGAAGGCATTTCAGTGACAGTCTTTCTATATGTAAATAAAGTTGTTGCTTTGCCATCATGCTTCAAATTCATATCAAGTTTAAACCCAATTCTGTAAATTAATTTAGTTGAAAGTAATTTAATTAACTGCATTCATTATTTATTTGTTATCTTTATTATTTGTGACCAGATTGATTGAACACATATTTATGATTACCTACAGCCAGGGCTCTTTTTCTAGCAGGAGCTCCTCTGCATATTAGGCTACACACCTCTGATGTAGCCAATCCTCCAAGAGCTTACAGGGCTCTTAGTACAGGGACTACTGTAAACTCTGGGAGGATTGGCTACATCAGGGGGGCGTGGCCTAATATGCAGAGGAGCTTCTGCTAGAAAAACAGCCCTGCCTACAGCTGAATTTTTGCTCTGGGCAATGAATTCCTTTTTATCACTTCAACATTTCTTTGAAAAGGCACACATGGTTAAATAAATAAATTGAGTAGAATGTACACACAGAGACTGTTGCAGATTGCTAAGAGGTCTGTGAAATCTATTATACTTCTTTCAGTTAGTGTGTAATGATGAGGTGATTGAGTGTGACAATTGTCTCTTCTTCTAGAAAACTTGAATGATATTAAATTGTTGATAATGGTTGGCGTCACTGGAAGGCCTCAGGAATCCCGGGACCTTGCATACAAGAAACACAATTATTCTGAAATGCTGTTGTGTCCACAGTGATCTCCATCACACCCCCCATTCTCTGAGAATTTAAATCATTGTTTAGCCTACAACAGATTAAATTCTCTGTCAGGGAGAAAGACTCCTGCAGAATCTAACTAGTCATAGGGTAAAGCTCAATTCCAAGCTTATCCTGTGGCGGTGATAGGTGCAAAGAGTACCATCGTTGTATCCATTTGTGTCATCCATTAAGACTGGTTCAAGTTGCATGAGATTTTTAAAACATGAGATTATTTTAGTGCCCACTGTGACCAATTTGTGAAGTACTCTGAGAATCTTTCATATCCCACTGAGAAAATGGACATGTAGATATAACCCACATTGTTTCAAGTACTTGATCCAAGATGAGTTGAAGATGTATAGCATCATGTTAGTTTCAGTCAGAGGAAGAATTCTATCAATTCTAGGCCACACACCCCTGATGTAGCCAATCCTCCAAGAGCTCACAAAAAAGAGCCCTTTAAGCTCTTGGAGGATTGGCTACATTGGGGGTGTGGCCTAATATGCAAAGGAGCTCCTGCTAGAATTCCACCCCTGGTTTCAGTCATTCTTGAAGGGGAAGTCTCAGAAGGTATGCTACATGACATGACATATGTTTTGTTCCAGAAATGTTTGTTCATGAGTTACCACAAGATTTCATTTGACACATATAATATCTAACATCTACATCAGTGGTGGCCAACGGTAGCTCTCCAGATGTTTTTGCCTACAACTCCCACCAGCCCCAGCCATTGGCCATGCTGGCTGGGGCTGATGGGAGTTGTAGGCAAAAAACATCTGGAGAACTACAGTTGGCCACCCCTGATCTACATAAAGCTTATAAGGAATGTAGGCCTCAGTGGGCGCCATGTGCTGCTGACACACAACTGTATTTCTCCCCCCCCCAATAATGTCAGGGATGAAGTGTCAATCTTAATATAGAAACATGTTGTCTTTGCACAGGGGCCGTATTAATCTTCTCTGCATTATTCCAATTTCAGTATATGTGGTATTAGAAGCATGAATAAATAGAACATTAATTCAGACAAAATGGAAATACTGGGATGAGGGGGGGAGACTCAGGTTGATCAGGGGACAAATGTTCAACCTTGTGTTCTGGACAGAGTTATGTCACTCCTGAAGGGCTTGGAAACTTCTCCCAGTGTTCTCATTGACTTTTATAAATAGGTGATTGAAGTTCCCCAGAGAACCTCTTTTTGGTTTTCCAGTTGCAGCCATTCCTGGAAAAGATAGACAGGATTCGCAGCTACACATACTTTGGCAGTACCTGCAAAGCTACAGACTAGGAAGAATCAGTGTTTCTTCAGCTGCACTGGCTTCCGATATGTTTCTGGACTCAATTGAATGTTGGCATTAACCCTTAAAACTCTAAACAGCTTGTGTCGAGGGTAATTCAAGGACTGCCTCCACTGATATTGGCCAGCCTGAACTCCAAGGTAAGGTCAATTAGGACTCAAGAGGAGACTACCATACTTAAACTTTGGAACTCTGTTCCTCAGGATGTGACACTTATGCACTTTTCATAAGCCTTTGAGAGTAATTAGAAAACTATTCTGCAAGACCTTTGAATTTGACTACGAGGAGATTCAGCGCTTGCTTACTTGTTGGATACATGTTTGCTGCTGCTACCTGTTAAACAACTACTCCATGAAACTATTGCATTATTTTTAATAGATGTTATTTTTTTTCTTGTCAATGTCATTTTAATCAGTGTTATTCTTTATATGCTGTATGTTTTGATCGATAGTCACCTTGGTGGCTTGTACTGCCTATGATCCCATTTACAGTGGAAATGTTTATATCACTTTAACTGCCATGGAATTACATCCCCATGAAATTATTTGAATTTTTCATCTCTGCAGTTCCATTCCCCAAATCCCTGTTTTGATTTTGTTTCTCCTTCTGTGACTAGATCCTTTAATTCTTTATTTTCAGGGTTTTTTCTGTTTCCGTGTACCATTTTTTTTGGTATAATATTTCTTTTTAAATGTTATATGTGCTCCAAAAATTACACAATGTATGTATATGATACATGTAAAGAGTGTGCTCTGTCAATATAAAAAATACATTCTGTATATATTGTGCATAAAAGCTATGCAACATGCATATGCATTGACACAAAATCAACAGGGGGAAAATAAAAAAATGAAACCACTGATAAAACTGGAAATTAATATTAAAAAGAAAAAAATAGGAACATTCAATCATCCTCTTCCCTTCAGTGTCCCTTCCCCCTTCCTCATAACTGTAGATTGGGGAAGTGCAGAGCATTCTCTGTTAAAGGAACCCAGGGGGAAAGGAAGTGTTAGTAAGCTGATGTCTGTTCTACAAAAACTGAAGGCATGCCACATATAAGCAATGCTATTAAGATAAATTTTTTTGATTCTTCTTTATGCACTTCCTCCCTGAAGTGCAACAATATGTTTAATCTTTTTAGGAATCTGGAATCAGATGTTAATCAATTCCAATTTGATCAAAGAGAAATTCAAAGAGAGGAGGAGCAGGAATGGTAGTTCTGCAACATTTTATTCTGCAGACGGTCAAAGGAAGGCAATGTCTTCCCAAACCTTTCCAATCCTTTTGCTAAAGCATGACCTTCTGATGTGTAAAACAGAAGTTACAAAGTGAATTACTCTTCAAAGAGAAATGGAAGAGAACTTAGAATTTAGAAAATAAAAAAGAATTAAGAATCAGTGGCTATATCAAAGAAAATGATTTTTGGAAAAAGAAATTCCCATCTCCATAATAATACTAAATAATATACAATTCAATTGTGCACATTTTTCATAGTTCAGCAAGGAGATTTATTTGTGAAAAGTAACATGCTGGAATGAACACTGCATTTTGGGGGTGGGTGGGAAGTTAAATAGTTCATAACACCTTCCTTCCTTCCTTCCTTCCTTCCTTCCTTCCTTCCTTCCTTCCTTCCTTCCTTCCTTCCTTCCTTCCTTCCTTCCTTCCTTCCTTCCTTCCTTCCTTCTACTGACACAAATCTTTGGCATATTTCCATACAGATGAGTAGATCTAGAGGCACATAGGTCATAGAATCATAGAGTTGGAAGGGACCTCCAGGGTCATCTAGTCCAACCCCTGCATAATGCAGGAAACTCACAAACACCTCCCCCTAAATTCACAGGATCTTCATTGCTGTCAGATGGCCATCTAGCCTCTGTTTAAAAACTTCCAAGAAAGAAGAGCCCACCACATCCAGAGGAAGCATGTCCCACTGAGGAATTGCTCTAACTGCCACAACATTCTTCCTAATGTTGAGCCGGAAACTCTTTTGATTTAATTTCAACCCGTTGGTTCTGGTTCTACCTTCTGGGGCCACAGAAAACAATTCTGCACCATCCTCTATATGACAGCCCTTCAAGTACTTGAAGATGGTGATCATATCACCTCTCAGCCGCCTCCTCTCCAGGATAAACATCCCCAGGTCCTTAAACCTTTCCTCATAGGACTCGGTCTCCAGACCCCTCACTGCCTTCATTGCCCTCCTCTGAACCCATTCCAGCTTGTCTATATCCTTCTTAAAATGTGCTGCCCAAAACTGAACACAATACTCTAGGTGAGGTCTTACCAGAGCAGAGTAAAGCGATACCATCACATCACATGATCTGGACACTATACTTATTATTGCACTTGCACTTATATTGCACTTGTATCCCTCCCTCTCCAAATGGGCTCAGGGCGGCTGATACAGCCCAAAATTGCATTTGCTTTTTTAGCCACCGCATCACACTGTTGACTCATGTTCAGCGTATGATCCACTAAGACCCCTAGATTCTTTTCACACATTCTACTGCTAAGACAAGGTCAGTGGGTCAGTGGGACTTTGATGCACAATCAATCAGTTGACAGCTATAACTTGCTGTTTATTTCTTATTATTCCATATGCTCAGTAATCAAAATAAGACTATCTCAACTTTTTCCACATATGCTGCAACCATTTGTTAAGGAAGGATAGATTAAGATTTGGCAGATCCTCATGGCGTAAACATAATGTTGTGCAGCATAATTTAGAACTAATTTTTGAAGTGCCTTCATTTTGTCTCTTTCTCTTTTTAGGACTTCTGTTGCCTACTTTCCGTTAGTCCTAACTTTGGACATTCTATTTCCGAACGTTTCCAAGGACTATAGACTGAGATGTCCGTGGAGGATACTTTTTTCTTGATGCTTGCTACTCAAGTATCCTCTGTGGACATCTCATTATTTCCTTGTTAACTAAATAGAATGATTAGCTTCTACTCTCTTGTAACATTTTGGCATCCACTTATAGCTAGGCAGTCATTATGCTTCCCCTATGGTCACTATGTTTGGGCAATTGAGCATCTGCTCAGAGGTTTAATGGCATGACACACAGCTTAAATGGCCAGTGGCAGATTATATAATGCAGAACAGGGAGTCTGGGCCCAAAAATGAGAATGGTTTAATCCCAAAGAAATACCATTTGCTCCTACTGAATAATGTTCAGGAGTAACTGAAATAGATTCTTAAACATTAAGTATTTTCTTTCTTTTTTCAACACAAAAGTGATGTTTTTGAGCATAGCTTTGAAGAAAGAATACTGATCCCCCCCCCATCTTGGTTTTATAGCTATACTTTGTATTTACTGAATTTCCCAGCATACAAGTAAGGTTTTCTGTTTACTCATCAATATTTTGTTGCAGGCTCCCATGAGGGTTTGACATTTCTATTTTACATACCTGGCCTCAGAGGAAAACGTTAAAAACCTGACAGGTGCTGACAAACCAAGCATCAGTTAATGAGCCATGGTGTTCATGATCAAATGCATGTCCTTTTGTGTTTTGTGGTCTACTTTTGTCAAAAAGTAATTTGCAGGTAAGAAGCTGTTTTTTACATCTAGGGCAGAGAGAGAGAGAGGGAGGGAGGGAGAGAAAGAGAGATGAACTTAAGGATAAGTTTTTTTAAAAAAACTTCAAAAGCAGAATGTCCCATTCTACAGATCATTTCCCCTTTTTATTTAATAATTAATGTCAGCCACACTGGCATGCTTAAATTCTCCACAGATAAGATATAATTAAGTTAACACCACTCAGAATGATACGTAACATCTCAATCAGTGAGAATTTTTAAGCAAGAGCAAAGAGAGTGAGATGATTAGAAAGCACCCTGAAGGTATTTCTGAATGTGTAAGCTGAAACCCAGGTTCACATAGATGTAAATGGAGACACTTTTTAGCAGTAGGGGTGAGCAGATCTCTTCCACTACATTATCTCATTCTTCCAGAATTTCACTCCAGAGTGCCTTGTTCTTCCATAATTCCCATTCAACCAATGTTTAAAATAATTTAAGGACTGAATCATAGACAGTTTGTCAGTTTTTTGTATTTATTGTACATATCATTTCATTAAGATTCTTTATGACAGGTGCAATCACCTGTGGGCTGCACTTCAAGAGTCTGGGACTTCCAGAGGGATATGTGAAAGTGCATATGCATGAAAGCCTGTTAGTTGCAGTATACTGAGTTGTACTGTACTGCCTGAATATGTGGAAAGTAATCCAATGGATAGGTTCAAACTCTGTAAACAGCTAAACTGATGGCTTATCTGCATGCTTATGCATGATTTTCTTGGGAGTCAATCCAAAAGCTTTGGAATCAGAGCATGGGTCTTTGACACGTATGCTCTCACTCTGCATTTTCACAGTTGCAGAGTCATTTTATTTTCTTCTTCATATGTCTTTAATAATTAGTATTTTGAAGGGAGGGTGCTATTGACACCAGGGTTATCACAACTCCATCACTTTTATTTTTTGTGCATGATTATATTGATATAATGGCTGCATGTTTTTAAAGAAAGCAGCACTAAAATATTGACACATCAATATAGTGCTCTAATGATACTTTAAGCAGGTTCTCTGAATTCACTCCTTTCAATTAAAAAAAAAGTTCTAGCTGTTTCTTCATGAATATGTAAGGAAAACAGGCATATCTACACAGGGGAAAGATAAACTTTTAAAAATGAAAGCTCAAAGAATCTTTTAAGCATTATATCAAGATTTTGCCTAACCATCCCTCGAATGAAACACAAGTTATGGGTTAAACTGGGAATTTTATTTAAATATAAGCTAATCTGCAACACATTAAAGCACAGGTTGTATTGTGTTTGCAGAGCAAGTGTCCTTACAGGGCAAACCCACCCCGGCTCAGAGCCAGGTCCGGGATCCTCTGGACCTTACTCATCACAACCCACACAATAGTGCATAGAGGAGAGGGAGTGCACATTCCCGCCCATGACTGCCAAGCCTTAAGGCTTGTAATATGCGCCCCCAACTCTGAAGAGGCCCTCAACTGAGATACCCTGACTGCAAAGGCACCCAATTTGAGGACCCCCCCTCCCATTAATGATATCTCAGGGTGTTTGCAAACTCAAAATCCTTTCAACGCATGCTTTTTCCACCTTCCCAGTTAGGGCTCAACAAGCTTTGCCAGGCCTATTTATCCCTCACCCCTTCTGACTATGCGCAGCAGGTAAAAAAAGGTCTTCTTCCCTGCCAATCTGAGTGAGACCCCAAAAATTGCTGCTCAGCCCCAAAAACTGGTGACTAGCTGATCCCACATCATCTAAAAGAGGGTGGGTGGGTGGGGAGCTTGTGCTGGGCCAAACTAATGCTGAAGGGTCTGGTGTCAGCCAACATCTCATTGGCTAGTACTCCCATACTGAGCCCCAATTGGTTTTCCCCAGCCTCGTGCTTCCTTCAAGGAGATGGGGTGAGGGGCAGTCTGGCAAATGCTGCCACCTGCTTCAGAAGAGGCAGCAATCTTGATGCCACTTTAAAAAAAATCCAAAATGAAACCACTTATTTTCAGGGGGGTAGGATGGAGTAGTTTGACGATGACAACGGTCCAGCCTCTGAAAATGTGGACTGAAGGTGAATGGGAGTGGGTGGGACAAAAAAATGGAAATATTATGCGCAAGAAAAAAGCTGACTCAAAATCAGCTTCCGGTGTGGGGGGGGGGAGTGGGACAAAAGTGGTCTCAAAAGAAATGGGAAAAGTCTGGGAAGGGGAGGGGAGTGAAAACTAAAGGCATAATATGTCATGCAGAAATCAGGAGCTTAACCAAAGCAGTATGGGCCAAAGATAATGGGGAAAACCTATGTAAATATGTGAAGAATGTATCCCTGCACACAACTTGTAAAGACATATAAGCCAAACTGGTGGGTGTTCAACCACCACCACTTGTGTAGTTGCTGGGCTCAAGTTTTTCTCATAATCACATGTCTATACTTGTCTTACAATCAAACAAGTATTTTCCCATTACATTCTTCTGACATCTCCTAGTTTAAAACCTTATTGAAAAGACATGTATAAAAGGTAGTACTGACTGATATTTGGCAGTACAACCGCATCCCATTTCTCTACTGAGAGGATAGTGCTCAATAAAAGTGTGGCTTTTTGTGTAGGATTATGGTGCTATCCAAGGGTTGCATTGTAGAAAAATAGGTGGTGGAGCTCATCCAGGGAATGTTATGCAGCTGCACCTACTATTCAATGGACAAAGTGGGGAGGAGGAGGGGGAACCCTCAGAAAGGTTCAGGAGCTGTGCTCTTGTGAGCTCCTGCTGAATCGGAGGCCTGGTATTAACATTACAGAATTCAATGAAGAGGAATTGTGTTGATTTAAGGCTTGCTTATGTTAGACTGGCAACTGCCCCATAGCATCCAAGGATACGAGACATCCAAATCAGATACTCATAAATGAGCAGTTGCATGAAGCCCACCAGTATTACCTACTTGTGGAGCAGAGGACTTCTCAGGGCTACCAACATCCTCTAAAGGAAGGGCTTACTTGAGAGGAGAAGCAGGAAAATAGGAACAATAAATGGCCAAAGAAAGAAGGATGAAATGCCCCAACTGAAGGTGGTAAAGGGAAAGCTGACTGGAGACTGAGAGAAGTTTGTGAGCAAGCAGGCTTGGGGCCTTTACAGACAGGAAGATGTCACACCTCTTTCAGTGTCAGAAGCCAGCATTCACACCTGACACAAACAGATGTAGCTACCCCCCCCCCACACACACACATACAGCTTAACCCTGAAAAAAAGGTGAAGCATCCACGTCCATAACAGCAGGACTTAGGAGAAAGACCCAGATGGGAAAGTGGCCCTGACAGTGTGGTGTAAAAGGTTGGTGGTGAGGAGGTGCAAGCTGGCTGAACCACAGGGTGATGACTGACTTCTGCAGTTGCCAAAATAAAGGAATCCAGCCACTAAAGTACTTGCTTTATAGGTCTTGTGTACTGCCTCCTATCCAACAATATGGGAAACAGTGGACCCTTCATGGTAGCACTCAGTCCCTGGTCCTGTGGATTTTGCAAAACTGACACATTGTCTTTGAGCTCTTCATTTCAGAATACAGGGACTACTGAACACAGATTTCTAAAGTGGTACAATGGTCACGAATTATTTTATAGTCTTGAAGACTACCCCTCACGAGCTCTGATTTTCCTCCCCTGCCTTCTGAGCTTCCCTGTATGTCTTTACCTTGGCCAAGGGCTTCCTTTAAACTGTGCTGGAACCTGTGTGGGGAGAGAAAAACTATGTGGGTTTATTTTTGCATGCCAAACACTTGCATTCCTTGAAGATAATGTGCTGTTAAGTTACAGCTGCTTTGTTGTTTTTATCCACAATTTAAATTAGACACAGGTAAGCTCTTTGGACCACCAGCTTCAGGCTCTATCTACAAATTACAAAATCCTCATATTTCATAGAATCATATAATTATAGAGTTGGAAGGGACCCCCAGGGTCATCTAGTCCAATCCCCTGCACAATGCAGGAAATTCACAAATACCTCTCCCTAAATTTACAAGATCCGCATTGCTGTCAGATGGCCATCTAGCCTCTGTCTAAAAACCTCCAGGGAAGGAGAGCCTGTTCTGGTGGGGAACAATGTGAGGATTTTGTTATCACACATGCAATGAGAGTTTTATGATGTGTAGATAGAGCCAGTCCTGGTTCTAGGGGTTCTGCCACTAAAGGCATACTCCTGTGCTGCACCCCCACTACAATCTCCTTCTGCATGGGCAAGGGGAAGTAAGGGGGTGCCTGGCAGTGCCCCAGAACAGGGTAGCGCTCTAGGTATCTGCCTACCCTGCCTACTCCCACCCGCTGGCCCTGGATGGAGCCTCATGCTTAAATCAGACCAGAGTCACCTCTCCTCATTTTTGACTTTGAACTTAACAGTCATCAGAAGATTCACTCTGCTCTTAAAGGTTGCCTCAATACTACAGGAGTTTATTTGTACTTCTAAAAAAAATAGGTGGTTATGACCACTGCAGTCAGCCCTGAAAGCAATATCTCTCCATAATCTTCAAGGCTGCAAAACAAACCAACAAACAGATACTCAAGAAACTCTACATTCCTGGACCTTAGGGGACCGTAGTCCTAAAAATAGCAAGTGAAGAAGAATAACAAGTAGCTTGAGGAGAGGCAAGTAGTACCAAAGCCTAAGAATGTGAAAGTTCTTAGCAAGTTTGGCCTCAAACACTTTTACAAATTAATCTTGAGTTTCATCCAGGCATCAGCTGCTGAAGATATTTTTTGCCTTTCCCTTGTCGTTTGTTCAAAAAAACCCAAGCTGCATATGTGATGTAAAGAACAAAAATCGATTTAGATTTGATTTTTAAAAAAGTTGAAAGTCAATGATGTTGCAGAATCAGCTGCCAATGAAAACAGTCCGTGCTCCAAGCCTGATAAAGGAATGAAAGTGTCTCTTTTTTCAATTGAAATTTCTGCTAGCATGGCCGCGGGTTTCTGCGGTGACAAACTGTACTTACCGATATACCCGAAGCCTCTGATGAAAAGCTTTTCTCATTCCCTAGTGCTTTATGGGAGCTCTGGAATATTTTTTCAAGCAGAAAGCCATCATCATGACAACACCGGAGCAAAGGAAATAAAAAAAAGGGGGGGAAAGAAAAGAAATCTTTCTGGTAGGGAAATAAAGACATCTTAAGCTTGACTTCAAAAGCTCTCTACAGCAAACAGTAGCTGTGCAGATACGGTTTCATCTTTGCCTCTGGGATATTATTAAGCCTTTCTAGTAGCTCTGACTGTAGGAGAAGGGATTACAGAAGTTGCTGCTGCGTAGCTGCCTGCCATACAAATACTTGGAAAGGTGCAGATCATGTTTCAGTGCAAAGGCCACACTTATTAGGCCCAAAAAGATTAACCCGGACTGAATCAAATAGCATACCACTCTAGTGTGTATGTGCGCACACACACACACAAAACACAAAGCATGTGACAAACTTACAATTCATGCAGGCCTTTCGTATCCACCAGGAGAATGTTTTCAGGCTCCTGGTCTGGTGCCAACTGAAGCTGCATTTCATTACTACCGATATAGAGATGTCAGTTGCTTGCCTTCAATGAACGGGAGCTCTATCATTTCCATGATAATTCCTTACTGTCAGAGTTATAGCTTCACTGTGAAGGGGGAAAATGTGGGGTTTTTTAAAGGAGAAAAAGCCACTATTGGCACCACTGATATGCATATAACGTTCCACTGTAAAGAGATTTGTGTCAGAGAATGGCAGAATCAAAGGAAAATACACAATTACACGTCTGCGTATGTATTATGTGTGCCAACTGATCCGCAAGGGCTTTTGGTTTGGAATGGAATGCCATTCAGTCACAGTTTGTAACTGGATATAATTAGAGGACTGTGCTGTATTTTCAGGGTCAAACTTGTTAGGTGCAAAAAAGCTATTTGGGACTGAACATTTTAACGTTTCTCCAAAGCATAGCTTTTCATGCCTTTTCATTCCATTCACTGTATCTCCCAGCACAGGCTTCATTGCCAGTATTTGAAGGGGAAAAAACAACTATCTGCTGGCTAGATGATCCCAAGCATTTAGCAATCATGTAGACAGTGCGATGATCAGATGCGGCTATGTAATACTGTCACTATGGGCCAACAGATTCCTCACAATGCCTTCATTCTGCATAGAGGAAGAGATAGAAATCTTGACCTATTACATCTATTTTGAATGTCCTTGTCTGGCAATATAATCCTAAAACTGCTGTCCTGAGCATTAAGTACACAAGGAATAGACCTCAGCAGGATTCTGTGTTGACCTTTTTATCATTTCTTGTTTACAGAGTGGTACCAATGTATTAGGTTCTTAAAGCCTCTCCTTGCATTTTTGGACTTTGTATAGCTGTTACATAGGTGCAGTTGAGCATGATTCTAGTTATTTAGAAATTCTCCATTTAAGCTTGAGAACAGGTAGAATGGAACATGGGAAATCCTCGCATTCCTAGTTACAAAAATGAAATGATCCTTCACCTATAGATTATTAGTGGAAAATTCTAAACAGTCATGCATTTACCATTTTCCTTCTGTCTCATAATGCTCTTAAACCATCAAAGAACTTTGATGAATAATAAACAGAAGTAGAAACAAACAATCACACTAATCCAAGCTGGGAAAACCTTTCCAGTATTTCCATTTCCTTGCATTCATTAAGATAATGTTTATTTCACTAAGGTAATATTTAGCCTAATTAAGAAACAAAAAAATAAAGTATCCTCTTTACCGAAGCCAAATAAAGTATCCTCTTTACCGAAGATAGTATGTGATAAAAACCCTGATCATGATGATGATCGCCTTAAGCACTTACTGAGTATTAACTGGTGGTGGGGGGGGGGGAGGTTTACATATTATAGCATTAAAAAAACAACATAATTGAAGGGGTTTTTTTTTCCAGAGCCCTGGCTCAGAACAGTGACTTCTTTAGCAAGGCACTCCAACATATGTTACGAGTCATGGGTTGGACAGGGAGGACAGACTGATGGCTCATTAGAAAAATGAGGATTTTTTTTTTGGGGGGGGGGGGTGTTGGTATGGTTAAATTTGTTTTATTTTTGGAAACATATTTACCAAAAACAGAAAGAAATAAAAAAACCCCAAAAAATAATAATTGTGCAAATCTACAGATAAGCATCTATAAAACGTTTCCAGATACCAAAAAAATATTTCCATGCACAATTGTCCTGTATATGTCATATGTTCAAATACTGATAAGGTTGTAAGGTCCTCAATCCATTAGATTACTGGAGGAGGACATTTATCTCTTCAGTGTTGTAATGTAACTCTTTTAGCAATGGTAAAGGCATGACTTCCGGGGAGGAAAATGGCGAGCTGAGCTGCTTCTCATAACGGGAGCAGGCTGGAACTTCTGTTCAGAATAGTGGAAGGCAAATAAATGCCTACTGCCTACTTTTCTCAGTCAGAGATAAGTCCAAGATATGCACAGGAAACTTTGAGGAGATTTACCTTGACTAAAAGAGAGTCCTGGGGGGGGGGCTCCTTTGAGGCTTTGAGGGGTCTTCGGGAAGAGTTGCATTTTCATCATCTGCAGAAGTTTTCAAAGTCATTTATTTGACATAAGCTCGACAGAATCCTAACCTTCTTGGACATTGCTAAACATCTAAAGCTACACAAGACCGGTGGGAACTTGGATAATTGGAAGAGAAGGTACAGATTACTATCTTCCACTCCGGGAAGATAGTAATCTGTACTATTTACTGTTTAATGGAGTAAATTTCAAAGGTGGGAAATGAAAACTTAGGAAGTTTGGAAGAAGAAGGGAAGAAAAGGTGAAATTTGGACTTTGTAAATATAAAGGACAGTGCTAAAAAGTGGAAAGGAATTTATTGTTTGGTCTACTTGCGGTTTTGAAAAAAGAGCACCATCGTCACAGACCTGCAGCATATTCAAGCAATACAGGAAATACGTCAAGTATCGTGAGATCTCCCTACCAGTGTGAATGAGACTTCGTGGCAAGTAAAAGCAGGAAGTACCAGATGGAAAACCTACTCTAGAAATATAACACCATTGAGAAATAGCGGCAGCCATTGCTGGGAGGTCAAAATTAAAACAAAGTTTTTAAAGTGTTCGGGACATTAAAAATTGTTGGAATTAATTGAGAAGAGGACAAGAAGATAAGTACTATTGAACATATTATTTGTGTGGACTTTAGATGTTTATAAAAGGGGGAAAAAATGTAAGAAGCAGCAAAAAGTTGTGACCGCCATTTTGAAAGATTTAAAAACTTTAAAAATAAATATCTTGGTTTTGGGAGCTCTGAGAACAGCGAAATTAGGCTTGTTATAAAGGGCAAGTCCTATTCTTTTGAATCTGATTGAATTTGAAATTGGTGAGGTCTAAATTTTTGCTGTTTTTTAAATGTCAGAACACAAGCAACCCCGTACAAGGGCTACTTCATTGGAAAAAATTCAGGACCAATTATGATTATTATGATTATTATTTTATTAAATTTTATTTGTATCCCACCCTCCCCGCCTAGGCAGGCTCAGGCGCCCCCCGCCTAGGCATTAGAAGCAATGGAGGCCAGAATGATGAGAGGGGTGAGAGAGATGATAAATGAATCTAAAAAAGAAATTATTGAATAGATTTAAAAAGATATGAAAGATCTCAGAAAGGAAACAGAGGAAGCATCTAAGAAAGTGCAGGAGGTAGAATGTAGAATGAAAGTATATGATTCCACCTTGTTGAAAATGCAAGAAAAAGTGACAATCCATGACTGCAAATTGATGGAGACACAGATACATCTGAGAGGAGTACCTGAAAAGGAAGATAGTGACCTAAAAGAATATATAATAAAAATAATTGCAGAATTTTTAGAGGGAGATCCTGAAGGGACTAAAAATATGTATGACTATATGTATAGAGTGAACTCACTTTATGCCAAGAAAAATAATCTACCAAGTTATGTTGTTATAAGATATATGACAAAAGAAATGGTGGGAAAGATCATGAGTAAAAAACTTTGAAAAGACATTGATAGTGGGAGGCAGCAGAGTAAGAATTATGAAGGAGTTGCCAAGGCAAGTGATAAATGATAGAAGAACATATAAAAAACTGACGGAAAAATTACAGGACAATGAAATGAGATTTAGGTGGATAATACCTGAAGGTTTGAGTTTTGAACTTCAGGGGAAAAGAATCACAATCACAAATGCACAGGAACTGCGTAGTTTCTATGAAGAACATAAAGAATTTGCAACATGATGGATTACAAATTATTGTCTTGGAATGTAAATGGACTAAATTCACCACAAAAAAAGAAGGGCAACGTTTCATTGGATTAAAAACAAAATTGTAATATAGTTTGTCTTTGTATTAATAAAGAAAAATCAAAATTTCTATGCAAAAATATACAATTAAATAAGCAACAAGAATTACAGAGACTAATGGGTTGTGAAGTTACCTTCAAAGTAAAATATTTGAAATATTACTGATGCAGATTCAAGAAGACAAAGATATAGAAGGATTTACTTACAAATATAGAGCATTTGCAGATGACATAATGTTTATAAATGAAAACCCCATACAAGTTACACCTTTGTTGTTAGCTAAAATACAAGAATATGGAGAATTGGCGGGACTTTGTATTAATAAAGAAAAATCAAAATTTCTATGCAAAAAATATACAATTAAATAAGCAACAAGAATTACAGAGACTAATGGGTTGTGAAGTTACCTTCAAAGTAAAATATTTGGGTGTGGAGATAACAATGAAGAATATTGATTTACTTAAAAATAATTATGAGCAGCTATGGCGTAAAATGGATGAAGATATCTTAAAATGGAACAAACCTAATTTGTCATTGCTGGGTAGAATTGCTGCAATTAAAATGAATAGTCTACCAAGAATAATGTATTTGTTTCAAACTATTCCCATTGTGAAAGAAAGTAAACAATTTGATAAATGGCAAAGGAAATGTTCAGAATTTGTGTGGGCTGGGAAGAAACCAAGGATTAAAATGAAAGTTTTGACAGATGCAAAAGAGAGAGGTGGATTTCAACTACCGAATTTAAAATTATATCAAGAAGCAGTTTGTTTGGTGTGGATAAACGAATGGATAATGCTGTTAAACAAAAAACTCTTAGTGATGAAAGGTCATGGAAACAAATTTGGCTGGCACGCGTATTTGTATTATGGAAAAAAGAAGATGGACGGTTTCTTCTCTCACCATTATATAAGAAATAATTTGTTAAATACATGGATGAAGTACAAGAAATATGGGAATGAGAGGAAACCGTTATGGATAGTGGCGGTGGAAGTAATTAAAATAACGGCTGAAATAGGTGAAGAAAAGTGGTTGTCATATAATCAGTTATTAAAAATACAAAGTGGCAAAGTAGAATTGAAAACTGCTGAAGAGTTGAATAATAAATATGATTGATTCCAAATTCAACAAATTAAGAGCTTGGTGGATAATGATATTAAAACTGAAGGGATAAGAAAAGAACAAACAGAAACGGAAATAGTTCTGCTTGGAGATAATGAAAAATTAATTTCAAAAATATATAAATTACTATTAAAATGGTCTACGGAAGATGAAGTAGTGAAATCTCAAATGATTAAGTGGGCAATTAATGTAAATAAAGAAATACAGATGGAAACTTGGGAACACTTGTGGAAAAATTCTATGAAGCTTTCAACGTGTCATAGTATTAAAGAGAACTGTTTTAAAATGATGTACAAATGGTACATGACTCCTAAAAAATTGGCAAAGATGAATAACAAGATGCCAGATAGATGTTAGAAATGTAAAAAACATGAAGGTTCTTTCTACCATATGTGGTGGACTTGTGAAAGGGCGAAAAAGTATTGGCAGATGATTCAGCAAGAAATTACTAAGATCTTGGGATATGAATTCAGGAAAAGTGCAGAGATTTTTCTGTTGGGATTACAAATGGAAAAATTTCCAAAAGAAGATAGAACTGTAATTTGGTACTTGCTTTCAGCAGCTAGGACACTATATGCACAGTTGTGGAAACAAGTAAAAATACCAGAGAAATGGGATTGGATTATAAAAGTTATGACATGGGGTAAAATGGACAAATTAACAAGAACATTAAGAGACTATGATTTAGAAGTTTTAAAGACAGAATTGAAAAAGTTTAGAAGATATGTAGAAAAAGAGTGGAAAGTAAAAGGACATTGGACAATTTTTGATAATGATTAAGTTTTAGAAGAAGAATATAAGTTTTTGTTTTAATAGTTAAGGGTACCTTTAAATATTAGCATTATAAGTAAATAACACTTGCGGGGGTCAAGTAACGGGGGGAGGGGTGGGTAAAAAGTAATATATGGGGTAAAAGAAGTTATTAAGATTTAAGAAATAATTTTGTTACTATATATTACCAATAAAATTGTTTTAATATCAGCAATGGTAAAGGCATGAAAGGTCTGATTTGTTGACAATAAGTTAGTCTCCAAAAGGATCTGTGACAGTATAGTTTAAAGAATATTATACCCCTAATTTAGACTGTGTACCCTAATACAAAATGAACATAATGGCACAGGCTCAAGCACTACTTTTTCTGAATTCAGTACAGTTCCTGCAGGGAGCAATATGGCCCCATTGCTTGTCATTTTCCTGTCCTTGTCCCTGCTGGGTTTTTGCAGTGCCAGTTCTGTGTGAGCAATTCCAAAATGAATGGAGCCTCACTCTGGGATTTCTGAAATGTGCTGCGATATTAATAGTTCCCTGCTGTAGTATCCATCTCTAGAGGTTCCTGCAGATAATTATTCTGGCATAAACTTGATTAGAGACTGAGGAATAGGAGGGGAAAGATAATTGTTTTAATCATATAAATTAAGACTGTCAACCAATTAAAGATTTTAGTTGATTAATCATTTGCGTTTTAACCAATTAATTACTCAAGTACAATAAAAACAAATTTGCATATTGTAAGTGGTGATGAAATCACCAGAATGGAAAAGTTGATGGCTAAAGTTCACCAAATAATGAATCTAGACTCTCAGCTGATCTAACAGCAAATGGATTTTATCCTTTTTATGCTGGAATATCCATTGTAAAAATATAATGTATTGAAGGCTGGCTCATTAGAGTGAATAAGGCACTGCCCAAGCAGGCTCCCAACCCTTCTTACCTGCCTCTTTATTTATTCCAGTTCAGGGGTGGAAGCCTGTCAATCTCCTCCTTAGGCAGTTTCAGTGTTGTCTTTCTGGAAATCAGCAGGCAAATTCCTCTCACAAAAGTACACATGTCAAACGCACAGTTTAAGCAGTTGTCGCTGCTGTTTCCTACTAGATTTGAAGTGGCTGATCAGACAGCAACATCTGCCTCCTGGTAGTCAATCGTTGCCTCCCCCCCCCTCAATCCTTCTCCAAACCAGATTATTTTGTTACCAGCTCCTTTGCAGTGTTTTTTGAGTTGTCCAGTTTCACCTCGTAGTTTTCTCCATCTGGATAGTTCTGCTGTGATATTAACCAACTTCTGGATGTCTGAAGGCTGTCCCAGAGCAAAAGAAGCCTCAGACATCCGGTTTACGGTCACCATTTTTTTTTTTTACTACTTAGTGATATGCGCATAACAAAACAAAACAAAAAAGAACTGCATGGTGCCGTCGTGTGGATGGCAGAAGAGAGTTTCACCACGGAGTGATTCGAATTGCAGTATGGCAGTCTGATTGATAATATCCGGAACAAAGATATTTGGAACAGAACTGGGTCAATTTAACACAGACTCAACACGCTGTGTGAACAGGGTCATGGACAGCTTGTCGCCCCCATTTATGAAGAAGTAGTTTGTGGAGGAGGAGGAGGAGGAGGAGGAGGAGGAGACCCTGGTGAAAGTAAAGAAAGATAGACAATCATGGTGAATAATTATTATATAACCTATTTGCCAGTCAGAGGCTCAGAAGGGCAATGAAGTTTTTTTCATTCTGGCCAATGAGTTAGCAAGCTGGTGCCTGAACTGAGTATTGATGGGTTTGGTCTGGCCTAGTCTAAGTGGGCTGGTACTGCTGCTTTCCACCACCACCCCCCACTTCCTGCCAGGGACACCAGGTCTCCTGTTTCATTGGAAGACCTCCTTCCTTCCTTCTTCTCCGCCTATCACTGCACAGCTGGGCAGTAGGGAGGATATGCTGAGGAAAATGCTGGGTGATTGATGTCATGCCAACATATTGATGACAGTTCCAGCATGACCTGGCAGTGACACTTCAGCATTTGCCAGAACTCTAGAACACAGTCTGATGTGATGGAGTCAATTTTAAATTACAATGGAAATGATGTCTCTGCATCAATGTGATGTCAAATACTAAAGTCTCTATGATTCATGACTTCCTGCTGGCTGCCAGCCACAGGCATGTAATTCTGTTCCCTACATAAAGGGAGTCTCTTTTGTGCTTTGGCAAAAGTCATTCTTCTGCAGCAACTATACCCTGATGCAGAGAGGAGGAGAAATGTGGGCATTATGGTTGCCAATTCTGGCTTGAGGAAATCCTGGAGGATTGCTTACCACAAGGTAAGCACTGGAGTTCTTGTGGAATAGCAACTGATTTCCAGATGACAGAAATCTGGAGAAAATGGTAGCTTCAGAAGGTGGGCTGTATTGAGCTGCATCTCTGCTGTGCTCCCTTCCCAAAATCCACCCTTCCCAAATCTCTAGGAAGTTCCCAAGCCAGAGAAGGCACCCCTAGGTGGTGGTACTTGGGGAAGGTTGGTTTTAGGGATGGGAAGGGGAGTGGGGATGCAGTGCCATAGAGTCCACCATCCAAAGTTTCAGTTTCCTTCAGGGAAACGTATTGCTGTTGGCTGGAGCTCAGTGATAATTCCTGTAGAACTTCAGTCTCCATCTAGATGTTGGCAACCCTCGTGGGCATTGCTTTGTTTTGTTCTGTGGAGCTGGGTGATTTATCTGGCTGCTACTGTTATTCTTAGGCTCATTGAGCAATCTAATATGGATTTGTTGATGTAAGTCAGCTAGTGCATTAACTGTATGCATATTTGCAGAGTAGTACTTGGATCCTATATCTTCTTTCTACTTGTACTCTTCTATCATTAGAGAGGTGTTTCTCAGCTGCAGTGCATGTGATCTTCTGTTGCTGGCACAAATCCCCCCCCCCCAAAAAAAAAATAAAAGTGCCTGGCTTCAGAAGAACATCCTGCACAGCAGAAGACCACACCTTTAATGGATGAAGAGGCATGCAAGCAGAAAACAAGGAACAGAATCTGAGCAATGGAACCATATGACAGAATACGTAGCCCCACATTTAAAAACAAAACAAAACACGAAGATTAGTAGTGAAGGATCTTGCTGCCCTTTCAGATTCAATGGGACCTAACCACAATGGACATGATAGAAAGAAATAACTTTTAGTACTGTCAGTACTTATTCATTTAGTTTCAGTACTCAAATTCTGCACCACAGCTTGCAAAACTTGACAGAACATCCAAGAAAGTTAGGAAACATAAAATATGACACAAGCCAATTCAATATGTATAGTTTTACAAATTTTAATTTATTTGTTCATTCATTTATTTTATTATATCTTTTTGTCAAGAACCTTCTCTCACAATATATTTCTATGTATTATTGGAATATTATTTTTATTATTTATATTCCCTTATGTGCAAGTATTATATTTCTATCTGTAATTTTAATAATAGTGGGTGATGGCTTTGGCATATTTTACTCTGTTTCGACTGTCAAAATATTCAATAATAATTTTTAAAATGTGCAGCTTACCAAAAGGTCATTACCTGTACATTTTTAAGTTACTGTGCCATGTCTTAACCTAACAATGAAAGCTACCACAGAATGGCTTTTTCTGTTTTTTTGTAGGAAAATCCCAGCACGAACTTATTTGCATATTAGGCCACACCCCCTGACATCACCATTGTTTTATGCAGGACTTTTTTGTAGGAAAAAAGCAGGAATTCATTTGCATATTAGGCTACACCCCCTGACACCAAGCCAGCCGGAACTGAGTTCCTGTGCATTCCTGCTCAAAAAAAGCCCTGGCTATCTTTACTATTTTGTTTATCCACACATGCCAGAATCAAAGTAGCTTTGTAAAATCAATGCTTGCTCTTAATTCTCAACCCCATCAATTCAATTTAGCTTCACTGATGAAAATTGGACACCACCCCTTAATCAACTTTCACTTTTAGTTAATACCGATTAAAGTTTGCAGCCCTGATGTTACTGTTATGAAGTAAAACTTGCATGTAGAACAGTAGTTATTTTTAATGTGCACAAAAATAGCTACTGTCACGACAGATTTGTAGCATGACTTCTAAACACAATGCATCTTATCCTAATGTCCAAATATTTTTTTTTTTTGGGGGGGGGAGGATATTACTACTGGTTTGGTTTGGTTCAGGTGAATAAATTGAATTCTTTGAGTTTATATCTGGACCCTAGCTAAATGGGTTGAGGTGTAAAAGGGAAACCATGTGCACCAATACCTCTAAAGTATTTTTATCCACTAAAGAAATTACATGATTTCTAGTAGAATGTCTTGATAGTCCTTCCATCTCAGAATGAAGGCAGTAGACTCAAGCTGATGGGCTAAACAAAGGCTTGGTTATTAAATTTAAACACTTATTTAACCTCCATTTCTATTTTCAGTTTGGTTAACCCTTCTTAGCTACCAGTGATAAGGCAGACCCACCAGTATTGCTATGCCTCATTTCTTTTAGCCTGAACAAACAAAAATATGTGCCAAGAAGATAATAGCTTCATCACCATTCCCTCATACCAGTCAACGTTAGGGTTCCAGGAATGCTGCCCATTCCCAACCCTCACCAGTGCTTGCTAATCACTAAGTTTTTGAGAGACTGGCTTAAGTAAAGTTCCCTCATTCTTAGAGGCATCATGGTACTCACCAATTTGCCTTGTCTTTTTGGTCAAAACGCTTACTTCTTCTGCCACTATCCTAGTTAGGAACTAACCAACCAACAAAAAGACCAGGACTAGCTGAATTACCTACCCCATTTCTCCAGCAAAGCAAAACATGGAAAAATCATTCTGCTTTACTCATAAGTGACTAGCCAACCTCATATTACCAGGTTTCTTACTGGAATGATATACCAGTAATGCTGCAGAACTGTCAAGGAACTTAAGCTACAAGGCTTCTTCTGGAAGCCTGTAGAATGGCATGAATAATACAAAGTGGAAATATGTATTTACATATGGAACTGTCTTTACAGTTTGTCTTTTCTTTAGAAAAAACTTGATGAAAATTGTTTTAGGAGGCACCTAACAACGTAAAGGTTGTCAAAGGTCTACAGTACTGTGACTACTGTAGTGAGTCCTGGTTTGAGGATGAGTTCTTCCACATGTTGTGGATAGACAAATATGCCTCCAGTTATCGGGAACAAGTAGTGAACATTATATCTGCTGGGTTGAAAATCAGATACTTTACTGCTAAATTACATCCTTTACTTCCTAGAAATCTTTAAATGATAGCCTTACATGTTTTTACTGCTATTCTTACTACTGCCAGGAAATGAAAGTAAAAATATATGCCTAAAATCCAAGATTGTTGAAAGTAAAAGAGATCCATGTTTTTTTTGTGAAATCAATGGTTTACCAAAAACAAAACAAAACAACAGCAAAACAGTGCTGTCTCCAGACTGGACTAGTTATATTCAGGAGTTGGACAGAGGATGGAACTAGCAACAGACTAGAGATGTTGAATCAGGAGAGTTTAATGTCGATATTCTTGTTTCTATGATCAGTTGGACAGTATGTAATAGGTAAGTCCTTTGATAATATACTCACTTGGTAAGATTTTTTTCCTTTTCTGTCTTTTTGATGTTTTGTAATTTAATAAACCATATTTAAAAAAAAAAACAAGGGAGGGGGGAGAATATGGGTTGCTTGCCAAATATTTAAAGAAAAGATTCTTGTGCCTTAGTGGAACCCATTTCAGTTCTGAGTCAGAACACTGTGTAGAGCTTTTGAGGGACAGAGAGTGGCAGGATAGCATCACACAACAAACTAATATCACTTCCAGCTGGTAACATGATTATTAGAATTTTTTCAGATCTCTGTGGGGCCGAACCTTAGGAGTAGGAACTAGTTTCCTGCCATAGCAGGCAACCTGGCCACCCCTCAGCTGGAACCAGAGTGAAGAAATTCTTGAGGTTTTTGTTTTTGTCAGACTGGGTGGCAGCAATGCTCTGTGCAAAAACAGTCTGTTCAGGTCTGTTTTGCACCATAAAATGGCTGAGAGAAAAATGAATTATGCTTTGCCTTTGTTTTGTTTTGTTTTTCTGGCAAGACCACAACAGCCTGATAGTTCTGCTTGGTTGACGATCCTACCATGGAAATGACAACAAATGCATAGAATTCAGAAAGTGTTCTCCTTTTTCTTAACCTTAGGTAATCTCTTCTAATACCTTACTGAATTTCATGGGCTCCTGATTTTATTTCAGCATCAAATCATCAGTACCAAATTAGCAAGCAACTGTAGGTGTTTTTGTCTCTGGTAGAATTAACCATAGCAAATGATCTATGGTCCCCCTTCCCAAGATATAACATACTTCATTACATTAATGTTGTATTTTATTTTTTATTCCTATTAAATGATTAATACTATTTTTATTTCTAGCATACAGAGTAACCAGAGAGGAAAAATTGTCCCAACAGCGTACAGTTGTTGCTTTTGAAGTTGTTCATGAGAAATATGTGGAGGATTACAGCTGTCTTTGGTGATAATAGCTACGGAGTAGCTTTTTGCTTTATCCATTTCTCTGATCAGACATTCTTTGTGTTGAAAATGGGAGATGTGAAGATAGTCTCCCTAGAATTTTTTTTGTTGGTTTCATTCCACAACTGCTGATAGAAAAGTGAATGCTTTTGCCCCAAGTGATAACTATAAGCTTTAAGAAACAGTCTGATCCTGACCATCTTTACACATGAGTAAGACACACTGATTTAAGAAATCTGCAACCTTAGAACAGTGCAGTACAGAAATTAAAAGTGATAAGAAGCCATATGTCTATTTTTGACAGAAGCAATTAAAGTTTTGTTTGTATTTTTCAATACTGAAAAAACTACAGTGACAATTAATTTATAAAACTCTGGGGAGTAGATATGCTTAATTTCTATATGCATGATTGTTTCAAATATGTTAATAAATTGTGGTGTGTCTGAGGTAAAATTAAGTTCCATACAGATGATAAAAAATAAACAAACATGTTCTTTAACAAAATTAGAAAAGAAAAAATACAATCATGAATCTGGAATCTTTTCAAAAATGCTCTGTTCAATACATTTTTGAAATAAATATTATTACTGTTTCTTCAGTCTTCTACCTTTAGACATATAATACTAGCAATAATATCCTTATATTTAATAGAACACATTTTTAATATTCAGCTCCCTTTCAAAGGTGAAAAATGTGACAACATATCTCTGTGACAGAAACTGCAGAATGTAGAAAACCAACAAGAAAAGCAGAAAAGGGTGAATGACAAGGAAAATTGCAGCAAGCAAGATGAATGGTTTAAATCTAATTTAATATTGGGAACAAACAGGACTGTAAAAGTAGGTTAATAGGAAAAACAGATAATTCAGTGGATCTAACAAGCTGAAAGGAAGCAAAGGTAAACTTAAAAAAAAGCAATTATTCTCAGATAGACTTGCTTGTAATGTAACATTATGGTAATTTTTAAAAAAAAATATGATGTGATTTAAATCACAACTCCTACAGTCAGAGGTAACATAGAAAGATAACAGCTGTAGCTAAGAGTGCCATGGTAGTACTGGAGACATTATGTCAGAAAAGTTACAATTCATAAACCACTTTAGTATAGATTATTCTTGCTAAAATAAATAAATATGATATATTCTTCGGAACCTGTTATTTGAATTTGAAGTGCAGTCATACTGTATAGAATGCATATAGAATGAAACCTACATGTTTCACTTTCCATCTATTTTTTTATCCCATTCATTCTTCAATAAGTTCAAGGCAGCATACATGTTACCCCCCAAAACATACCTATTTTATCTTTGCAACACTCATATGTGTTAGATTATACTTTATGACTGGACCAAGGTCACTTAGTGAGCTTCATGGCAGGGCTTGAATTTTGATCCTGCATCTCCCCCGTCATAGTCCAACTATACTTTACTGGCTTCTTGCTTGGCTCTCAGGCCGATCTCTATAGCAATATGCAAATAACAATAAATGCTATATTGTTGCTTTCTAACTCTCAGTAATAATTTCCCCATATCAATCAAAGTATAGGTGAAGTCTCTATTAAAGCCCTATAACAGAGACTGTCGGTTGACATTTATTTATTTATTTATTTATTTATATGCTTGCTTACCTTTAAAAAAAAAAAGTAGATTCCATTTACAATGCAGTCCTAACCAGGGCCTACTCTGAATCCTACTGAACTGTACTCAGTAGGGTTTGTTTCCAGGAAAGTGTTCTTGCACTGTTAATCCATACTGGGCCCTTAACTCAGAGCAGCTTACAAAAATTCACAATGACTACAAAATGACATGGAATAAAACATGTCTAATCAGACTATACATGGTATAGCAATAAAATGTCTTTCTCAGAGCTAACCCTATAGAAATCTTAATAACTTCTAACTTCTAACTTGGAGCACTCCTCAGGCTTGCTGGAAACAAATCTGAAAATTCATGGGGGGGGGCTAAATTCCCCCCAAAATCGAGTCTTCCATTCTTATCTGTGTGGTGGAGCTTGGGAGTGGCAGTGGGTGTTTGGGGAGAAGATGCCAGGAGCAGGTCAGGGTGACAGTGGATGTTGGGAACTGCTCTGAGTCCTGCCACAGGGGTGGCAGATGCTGGGAGCTACTCCAATCCCTGCGGCAATGGCAGGTGCCAGAAGCCATTTGGGGCCCTGGGGGATGGTGAGAGCTGCTCCATGCTTAGCAGCATTAGGTACTGGGAGCCATTATGAGCTGGGAGCAGCTCTTAGACACTGCCACCACTGTAGTCCAGGGCTTAGCAATGGGTGAGGGAGATGGAATTTCCCCCTCACACAAGTTTTGCGGGTCCCCACTTGTACTAAATGTCTCTTCTGATCACTTTAAGTATTATAGCCTCTTGAGCTTTCCAGTAGATAGCAGGACAATTTGGGAATTAGTCTCATTAATCTGTCAATTAGCTTGCAAATCAGCTGCTTTGCAATCTCTTAGCCTCCAAAATTAAGATCAGTCAACTAGATCCCACAGATTGTCTTTAAATGTATATCACCATTTAAGGATTTTTTAAAAAATAATATAAAGATCATTTAAAACTTTCATCAAATGGGGGAGAAAACTCTGTCACTTTGAATGCTTTCTATTAAAACATATATTGTCTGACAGATTTTGTTGATTGCAAAACAGGTTATTGATTCTTTTCCTATATGACCTGTGTAAGCAAACACAAGAATACATGATCCTTATTTTCTTACGTTTATCTAATCAAAGCATATTTATCCCAGCAGCATTTGTATTTTGCATTCTATTTCCCCCTCTCATCGTACTTGGAAGATCTATTCTATTTTCAGGTTCCAGCTCTTTTTGCTTGGGAATTTAGCATGATGTGTGATAAGGAAAAGCAGGGACTGCAGCAAGCCTCTTCTACTTGCTGTTCTTTCATCATTACCAATGCACATAGAGCTTGTGAGTCATTCTGAAACTTAGGAGACACTGCCACAAGTGACATCTTCCTTTATCATACCAATTTGATATAGACTCGTTTTTTGGGCAGATCTAAAGATTTCAATTGCAATGTATCATTTCTGCAACCCTGGGACCTGATTTTCCAAGATGGGCTTGGGAGTTCAGGAATTGGGGAAACACCACAAAGAAGGCTTTTTCACTCTCCCCAAAGAATGTACTGTCAAGTATTATGCCCTGTACTAAACAGCAAGAGAACTGCAACAAAACAATGACAAAGGCTGATACTTTTAGTGGCAACAGAGCTTCAACAAATACATTTGCAAGTTTTATAGTATATTGTATAATATACAGTATAAAGCTAATTAGCTACTACATTTCAAAAACAAGGTAGCCTTGTGTGAAAAATGCTGGATCAAAATAAGCCCATTAGGAATAGCATAAAGACAGGGAAGCCATCAATAGAATATATGGACACTGGGGGAATGTGCATATCTGTCAGGTGCCCTTTCCTAGTTACAGTTACTGTGATGATCACAACACATTCAGTATAACATCCTGCTCACAGTGTCCATTTCTTCTCAGGGTGAGCATATTCTTGGATTTTATTTGTTCATAGTTTGAAACAAGCACTGTTTTGAATGAATTTCATATTTGCCAGTTTTTAACATCTTGTAGGTGGCTGGCTTGTAGGTGGTCACACTTGGAATTTACTGGCTTGGTGGGGCTGATGGAAACTTTCATTTTCTCACTTTTATGCTTCAAGTCAATAAGCCAAAAAATTGAAAATTCCATTACAGACTGACTGGAAGTCATGTCAGGTAAGACTGGAAAGGTCTGCAGGAAAAATAGAAGTAGAATTGCAGATTTATACTCCGCCCTTCTCTCTGAATCAGAGACTCAGCTGCTTACAATCTCCTATATCTTCTTCCCCCACAACAGACACCCTGTGTGGTGGATGGGGTTAAGAGAGCTCTCACAGCAGCTGCCCTTTCAAGGACAACCTTTGCGAGAGCTATGGCTAACCCAAGGCCATTCCAGCAGGTGCAAGTGGAGAAGTGGGGAATCAAACCCCGTTCTCCCAGATAACAGTCCACACACTTAACCACTACACCAAACTGGCTCTTTCAGTTATCTACCAGGTCTCTCTCTCTCAGTTATCTACCAGCTCCACCACACATCTTCAGGAATTTTCCAACCTGGAGTTGGAAACCTTAATCTGCTCCCTGCTTTAGGCTTGATATTTATTACTATGGGAAGCTTCTATAGGTATGAAGAGTGAAACACGGCATGGAGTGAAATTCACAGTGATAAAGGAATTAGAAGGAGGAACCATGAATAAAACAGCAAGTGGAGATTGTCTTGAGATACAAAACAAGGAACCACAATAATTCAACAAGCAAGAAGCACTCACACTCATAGGACCTAGTTGAGGCCTAGCTTCTATTTAAAAGTCCATGTCCATCAAAAGCTATTTCTTCCCTTAAGAAGTTACATATTTTAGACTGACACAAAGCATGCTGAGCATCTGTATGCACATGTATATGTACCTGTGAACATTCTGTGAGTGCTTCTTGTTTGTTAAATTGTTTTGTATTTCAAGACAATCTCCACTTGCTGTTTTATTCATGATTCCTCCTTCTAATTCCTTTATCACTGTGAATTTCACTCCATTCCGTGTTTCACTCTTCATATTTATAGAAGCTTCCCATAGTAATAAATATCAAGCCTAAATCAGGGAGCAGATTAAGGTTTCCAACTCCAGGCTGGAAAATTCCTGAAGATGTGGGATGGAGCTGGTAGATAATTGAGTTTGGGGAGGGGAGGGATCTCAGCAGGCTATAATGCTATTGAATCTACCCTCCAAATCAGCCATTTTCTCCAGGGGAGCCTATATCTTGTTTTCTGGAGACCAGTTGTTATCTCTAGGCCCTAGGGCTGCCAATTCCCAGTTGGGGGCAGGGGATCCCCTGGTTTGGAGACCTTCCCCCTGCTTCAGGAGGGAGGGGAATGTCTGCTGGGCACTCCATCCTACTCTATGGAAAATGGTTCCCATAGGGTATAATGGAGAATCAATTCACAGATTTCTGGGGGGCTGTTTTTTGACATAGAGGCACCAGATTTTCAGCATAGGATCTGATATCTCTCCTCACCTCCCCCCCCCCCCACCAAGCTTCAAAAAGGCGGAGGTCCAATTCTATGAACCCCAAAAGAAGGTGCCCCCATTATTTCCAAATGGTATTTTCCAACTCAATCTTGTCAACCCTAAATGTGATGGCCAGAATTCCCTTTGAGGTTCAATTGTGCTTGTCACAACCTTGCTCCACCCCCCCAAAGTCTCCTGGCTCCACTCCCCAAAGTCGTCAGATATTTCTTGGGTCAGATCTGGTAACTTTACCAGGCCTCAACTGGCAACCCTAGAGCAGCTCAAAATGATACCTAAGAACTTCCCTCTGCATCGCATCTTATGTATGTTTCATTGCTTGGTTGAGAGTTGGTTAGATGCTCCTTTTCCCATGATGATTGCATTCATTTTTTAAATGTCTCACTCTAACCCCCATCTCCAGCAAAATAGTTAGGGCCATCATTATGCAGAAAGTTTTCTTGCTGTAGCTGTTGCCCACCATCAGTGAGGACAGCAGCTCATAAGAACATAAGAGAATCCATGTTGGATCAGGCCAGTGGCCTATCCAGTCCAACACTCTGTGTCACACAGTGGCAAAAAAAACAACACAACAACACACACAAAAAAAACCCCAAGTGCCATCAGGAGATTCACAAGTGGGTCTAGAAGCCTTTCCACTTTGCCCCCCAAGCACCAAGAATACAGAGCATCACTGCCCCAGACAGTTCCAATAATATACGGTGGCTAGTTGCCACTGATGGACCTCTGCTCCATATTTTTATCCAATCCCCTCACACGAGGGGAGCTCACACAAGGAAACTGATCACATGGTAGCCTTGGTTTATACTTGATAATATGGCTGGGGGATAGGAAACTTGACATGAGATTGCCAAATCCTAGTGCCATGAATAATGTATAGATCACCTCTGTTTGCATTGCAGGCTCCATTTGTGATATGACCTCAGGAGTGTATGTGAGCGTGCGGCTATTGCAGTCAGAATCAAATATGGGCTGACTTGTGAATGCGCAAAAATGCATGATAGTGGATAATTTGGGAAGGTGGTTGAACTGTACTTTTTTAATCTTATCCAACTTCTATGAGTCTATGATGTCAAAAGATAACAGAGAAATTATTTACAAAATAAGAGACATCACTGGATTAGGGAAGAAAGGACAGCAATGACACAGAACACATACAAGTATGATAATGATGATGTGCCAATGTCATAAGTGGAAAAGAAAAACAGGGTGAAAGATATTACAGCTTTAAAGGTAAACATGCTAGATGAATATTTGTCCCTGTTGCCAGTTCTTGCTTTTGATTCCCAACACATCTCCAGCACATTTCCTGCATCATAAATAGTGTTTTCACTCCCACCCCTATGCAATTCTGAAATCATTTGCGGAGCTTATATCCAACTGTAACTTTTTGCCAACAGGATACATGCAGGCGGCTGATAACTTTTGATTATCTGCAAACACTTCAAAAAACCGAGTGGTGTAATTTGCTGCCTCCACATCTGTAGAGCACTGCAATGTTGGAAAACTGCCGTCATATGAGGTGTGCTCTGCTTTTTGATGTGCTTTTTCACAATCCATTTAGGATTAGCTTTAAAGCACCTTTTTAATATATAGTGCTCAGAGATGTAAAGTTAATCCCCCCAAATGATTTACTGTTCAGCATAAATGAAAAATAGAACCATCTCAATAAATCAAATGTTAACTACCATTCCTTGTGAATATACTTCCTTCACTGGAAAAAAAATGCTCTTTTACCAGCATAGCATCATTACAAAAACAGCTTGTTCATTTCCTTAAGCTTTATGTCTTCACTATGGATTCATTTCCTTGAGCTTTATGTCACCGGCATGTATTCAGAGTGTTCTGTGCAACTGTATTTAACATACATACATAACATACATACAAAAAGAACAGCATTCAGTTTCATATTGTATTCTTCTTTGTGGACAATAAAGCCTAAAAATGAATTGATGCTCTTATTTGCCCTGAAATGCAAAAAGAAACAGAAATACAGATGCTGTCTCTTTTCATTTAATACTGCCATACCTTTCATTTGCAACTATAGAGTGACAAAAATATGTATATTATTTCCATTCGCACAGACCAAGAGATGGTCACAGCTCTGCCAGGAGTTTTTTTTTGTTCCATGTTTGTCAATACCCTGAGCAGTGAGAAGTTCCAGAGGAAACATTACCTTTGGAAGAAGGAGTCCTGGAAATTTACATCAATTTGGTAACATTTGCTCTAAATAAATACAGTACAGTGCAGGTGGAGACAAAGGAACACATAATTTTACAAGGCAAGAAATGCGTTACCCCAATATCATTATCAAACAGTGTGTTTCTGCACCACAAGGTGTTTCAGCCAGCTCACAACCTTCTCTGTTTGTTTCACTCTCTGGCTCTTTCAAAATCCACATAGACTGTTTCTTAATACATAATGCTCATACCTCTGCTCCTGCTATTATGGGATGGGACACCTTCTCTAATTTCTTATGGCAGTACAATCCTAAACAGAATTAATGCTGTTCTGAGAATGAGAAAGATGCAATTTCATTGGATTCCACTGATGGATACTTAACAGACTTCTCAGATGACCATCTCCTAATAGAACCCACTGAAGAAACATTAACTGATAATTCTGGTCTATTAAGCATAGTCAGGCAGCAACAATATTTAATGTTTTAATGGGCTAGGGAGACCAACATGATAGCAATCTCCTCCTCTATTCCACTATTCTATCAAAGTCTGATATTTCAGTGTGACCAAACTCATCTATTTATCATTGCATAAATGCAGCATCTCACTTAAATTGGGCCATCAACACACAAGTGATCTGTAGGCCATTTTTTTAAAATGCTGTCTGAATAAACAAGATGCTAGTAACATGAAGACTCACATGAGTAAATTCTTCTGTCCTGCCAGTTGTGTGTTTAAATCAACTCTAAGTTAGGAAGTATTTATAAGGAATATGAAATCGCCTGGAGGTACTTCCTTTTTGTAGCCATGCTACAGAAGACATTTCAATTAAAGGTGATGAAAAATCTGTTTTCAATAAACACAATTCCGTGGGGGGTTTTTTCCTTACAAAGATATTATCTGCAATAGTATTGCAGCCAATTACAGATAATCATAGGCTGAGTGATTCAACAGTATGAATTTGAAAGCTCAGTCGTGAAAAAGTAGTAACTTAAGGACGGAGTTACTCTAGAATTCCTTTTTAAAATAAATAATTTTATTATTTTATTAATTTACATTACTTATTGTCCTCCTGTCTCATTTTGATACATTGTAAGTAAATGTAATCAACAGGATGTCTCAAATGAACACACATGAAGCTGCTTCATATTGAAGCAGACACTTGGTCGATCAAGGTAAGTATTGTGTACTCAGACCAGCAGTGGTTCTCCAAGCTCTCAGGTAGAAGTCTTTTACATCATCTATGTTCTGGTCCTTTTAACTGGAGATGTTGGAAATTAAATCTGGGACCTTCTGTGTGCAAAGTCTCAACATCTAATAAGCAATGTAATAGGATGAGGATTGCAGAAACATGAAACAAAGCAGAAATATGAATAAAACATAAGAATTAAACATGACATTTTGCACAAGCTGCAAACTGTGTTACATAAGTGGAAATACAATGCACTGTGAATAAGATAATGTATACACTAATAGATAAGACGTACAATACACTATAGAAAAGTCCATATTTTCTGAATGTGTTATAATGTAGGCCCTTTTTACACTTACCAGTGGAAACCGGAAGGGAGCCAGTATTGTGACGGCCTGGAGTAATCCGGGACAGGGATGGGAATTTTCAGATACATGTGTTTTTTTCCCGGTAGGGTTCTGTGATTGAAGCAAGCCATTTCACACTATTCTGCATTTATCTTGCTTCCACGAGCGCTGGCTGTTTTTGCATCCTTTTTTGCCCACCGGCACACAATCGCCAGCTTTTTTTTTTTTTTAAACGTTGGGCTAAGATTGCTATAGTGCAAAACAGCACCACCATAGGATTGGATACACAGTTCAAGTGGGAAGAGAGTTTACAATGCCTGCAATCTGAACATGGTCTGTGGCTCCCCCCCTAATATTTATACCTGCTGCAGCTTGGCACAAGTCACTTTTCAGCCAATATCCTGTGAGCATGGATGGGTGCACATCAGGCTGAGTTAGCAACATCTGTCTCACCAATCACTGTTGGCCTTTTCTCCCACCTAAACCTGCTGCCCTTTGGGCAACCCATCTCCAGGTATCAACAGCCCCCCCCCCCCCATAAATATGCCTCAGAGTCACCTACAAACCAATCACATTCCCGTGACTCCTGTGTGGGCATGGAAATGATAGCAACAGGTGACAGACCAATGCCTGGTGCCCTGATCTCCTGCTTGAACTGTGTATCCAATGCGGCACTTGTTACAAAGTGTCAGCCACAGCGATCTCAGGCATCTCAATGGAGCCCAGGCATCCCTATGGTGGTGCTGTTTTGAAACATCTTAGCTCAATGTTCCAAAAAACCCCAAACAGCTGGAGATCGCATACCAGCAGGCAAAAAAGGGCGCAAAAATGGCACTCCCGGAATCACTACAGGACATTTCACAGTGTCCCATAGTGATTTCAACCCGGAAGGAGAGGTTGAAAACTGAAAGAAGCTGCTCTTTGTTAATAACGACTCAGGCATGCCTCACTACCGGGACAGCCATGGGACTGTGTGAAAAGGTAACATTATTCCGGTAGCAGCCTGTTACTGAATTGGGTCTGTCTGAAATGCCAGCAGAAACCCGTTACTGTTCAGTAACTGACCAGCTTGTATACATTGAGCATTGTAATGTGGAAATTCTCCAAACACTGTAACACCATCATCAATAACCACCACTACCATTATCATCATTATGAACTGTCACAGTTAGATATTTCACTGGTAGATGGTATTCTGCAATTCAAGATTTAGCCAAGTTCTTGGTAATTGCAGCTGTATCTTCGCAGGATTTACTATCCCACCTTTCTACAAGAATACCTAACCATATAATCTAGACACTAATGATTCTATGGTGCCCATATATTTGCTCTTAGTTATGATACTTACTTCAAAATATTTGATGTTCAGAGTACTCACAGTTCAGAGAGCTGTTTGCTTTTGTAGGGAGGAGAAATAGAAAAAAATACAAAATGGCTGGAGTTCAGTTCTGTAGTATTCTAGCAGTTTTGTTCATTAATTTTGTCTATGGGATGTAAGAGCTTGGTAAGATTTTAAATGATACCTCATATTTTCCATATCCCCCGCTTTTGTGGCATGACATATTTATGCTCATAAAAGCTGCAGAACAATAAAAAAAAGATATGAATAATTAACCCCTCTCCCATTTAGCTGCAGACTGCCAAACATGATTTCTGTTTGGAGTTGCAAGACATTATTAAGATGTCAAGGAAATCAAAACCAAGGTAATACATGAAATATAAATATTGTACATTTTTATTAGCTCCCTTTTTCTAGGGAATCTTTTGAAGACTGCTTAATGAAATTGACTGCGCAGCAGCTGAGATGATGTCTGTAGCAGTCCTTTGCCAAATGCCAGTCAGTGTCTCAGAAAGAATATTAGCTGACATAGACAGGGGGAAGCTTCTGAAATCAAAAGCCCATTTAAATTCAGCCTCAGCTCTACAGGCCTACTGTATAAAGGAAGTATTTCCAGGTTCATTAAAATGGAAGACTTCAATTGAAAAAAAGTGGCTTTTTTAAAAAACAATCAGCTTGTAATATAGAGTATTATAAAATTTACTCTTTCAAGAATCTTAAATTTTTCATCTCTACAATAACATCTCTGGTGTATTAAAATATATATACACTCAATAAAATACTCTGCCTACGGTTTTTAGGTTAGCATTACAACTTGTGGGGGAATCTGTAATATGGTATATTCATTAATTAAAGCACTATAAGAGCAACATAAAACCATAGTAAGTTCTGAAGAAAACAGTTACAATGTGGAAAATAGAGTAAAACTCCCATTGTCATCTTTCAGATTGTGATCAATTTGCTTTTCCACATGTAGAAAAGAAAAGCAACTGCTCTCTCACCAAGGGAAACAGCATAATCACACACAAAGCTACAAGCCAAGGAAATGAACGTTTACATTTTAAAAACATATGGTTCAGGACTGTAGGATGAAGACTATTAGATGTGTTCGAAATATGATAGCAACTCTTTCATTTTTAGGACATTATAGCAAGTCTGGTCCAAGTCAGCTGTAAATGAACACCCAATTTATTCCTGGTGTTAAGCAATACCATTGAAGAAATTGGCTGTAAGGGTTGCTGAAAGCTTGTGGTCTCTCACTAGTCTATGTGAAATGAATTGATACTCTCCAGTTTCAAGTGGAGTTACAGTGCATCAGCATATTCACTTAAAATGCCAACCAAGGTCTGAATGTTAGGTTGTTTCCAGCCTTGTGATAAGAAATGTACGAAGATAAGGGAGGGGGCAGATGACATGCAGCTAGGCATGAACCAATTAGGAAATGACACATTGCAATCCTAAGCATACATAGCCACTCAGTGAGATTTATTTCCAAGTAGTATGAAATTGATAATGTGATTGGACATGCCAACAGGACAGGCTGGAATACTGAACTGTTTATAGGGAAAGGAAAAAGTGAAAATGGCTGCCAAGAACAAAGAAAGAGTAAGAGATAGAGGCAAGGCAAACTAAACTATGAATATGCTTGTGATCGTGTAAATGACTAATTTATGACTCATTATAACTTCGAGGAACTCTGAGGAGAGAATGGTCCCCCATCATAAATGATAACATTTCCCATAGAAGTCCACTCCACACATTCTGTACTTAATAATCACTGAACTGCCACAGCAAGATTCTTAGATGTATTTAAGCTTCCTGATCAAATGAAACAGTGGAATAATTTGGAGAGGGGCAAAAGTAGTTTTTTTTAAAATGTATTGCAAAATATTCCAGTGGGGTGGCACTGTAGAAAAATAACACAGAAGCATCTGGGAACAGTGAACTCTGACTCTTGAAACCTCATCCTGAAATAATTGGATCTCTGTTTTATTTAGCAAAATATGCCAACATGTGTGGGCAGCTTCTATACATCCTATATATCTTCCAGTTAGAAATACAGCTATAACGAGAATTGTTTCATAAAAGCTGATCATATAAGTTAAAGACCTGAATTATTATATACTTTATGTTGACCTTCAAAACTGAAAAAGTTATCTGTTTGCTAAACATCAAAAGTCTACATTAGAAGAAAATGAATGTGTAGGTTGCTATGAAGATGGCCCCCTGAAGTAATTTCTGCATGGTGCATTATTCAGAGTGCAATTTGATTATCAAGGAACACAATGAGCATTATGATTGATAAAGGAAGTCATTGTGAGTACCATTTGTTGCATATTATTAGAGAATGGAAGGTTTTAAATGAATAAAGGCATGTGGATATTAAAATACATGCACAACTGGTTTTTACTCATCAATTGTGATAAAAGCAAAAATGATATATTATATATATATATAATATATATATGATATATTATATATATATAATGAGATCCTTCAGATCAGCATGGCAAAACAGGTTTCATTGAAGCTATACAGAAAATCATAGGAACACTAAAAATGAACTACAGAACTAGTTGGACTTCTGAATAATTAGTAACTGCAATATTAAAGAGAAATTGGTTCTCTAATATTTAAGAAGGCCAATATTGCTTTTCAGATTGAATGACTCTTGTCTCATTCATCTAGTTGTATACTACAGCTGTTAGTCCTTGATAGAGAAGTACATACCTAACCCAACTGTGCCAGAGAACACACATAAAGATTTAATGTGACCTAAAGCCACTTTCTATATGTTACAGTCCACTTGTACCAGGAGCATAGACCTGTGCATAGAGGCCATGTTGTCTTAAAGGTGCAAAATGCAGGTACATAAAAACAAGAAACGAAAAAAAATTTCAAGATTTCATGTACCTCGTACAGAGGCTATATGTATGTGTGCAAAATCTAACCATTTCCCCTTTCAGACAACTTGGTAATGGTATGTATTGGAAAGGTAGGTGTGCTTCAGATATACGTGTTTGGCAAGCTCTCGGGATACATCATCATAACATCTGAAAAGGGCTAGACCAATGTATCTTTGTAGGTTGTGTGTACAACAGTTCCTTCTTCCCACAGGTCTCCCTTGCTGAAGCATGAAGTCAGTCTTCTTTCCTTTAGTGATTCTCCAAGATGAGAAGGAAGCAATTATCTGTGACCACTCCCACGCAACTAGAAGAATATTTAAATGATCCAGAAACATTGATCAGCCTCAACTCTTCCTGTACACTTCTAGATGTACATGTTTGCAAAATCCAACTGTTGAGGCCCCATTCACATGACTGGGCCATTTAACTATTCTCCCCGTCCTGTGTGAAAACTGTTCATTGTTTCCCGTTGAGCTTCAACAGAACCTGACTGTAGACTGGAGAAGAATGCGGCTCCCATTCAGAAGCAGGCTGCACAGCCTTGCTTCTGGGGGCTGTTTTGCTTCCTCGCAAGGTGGAGGAGTGGACAGGGCAGCATCAGAGGTGGGGGCGGAGCAGGCACGCCTAGAGGCGGGCTCCGTTCCCTCCTCTCAGTCTTCGCCTCGTGCTCGGCCAGTGCAGAGCGTTGTGTTCACTCCTGCTTCGCACAAGGCCGATGGTTGATTACCGCGGCTGTTTGGAGCCACAGCATTTCCTTGGAGAGGAGAGGGACGTGCTGAAGCTCAGTCGGGCAGAGCGGAGTCTGGGCCAGCGTTGGAGAAGCGTTGAATCAGCAGTTGGGTGCTGGCTGCGGCATACTTGCACAGCTGGCATTTTTACATTCCTCCCCGCCTGCTGGGTTTTTTTTCCTTTGTGGGGTGTTTTGGGAGGGTTCTGGTTTAGGGGGAGCCGTTAGGGACACTGTGGTTGCTGCCATCGGTTGGCAACCCTCCCCCCTCCGTTTTTAAAGGGGAAAAAAAGGAACCCCTCATGTCCCTGTTGGCGAGCAGTTCTTCCATGTGTTGGGGGCAACAGGAATGTTTGCAATCTGTTTATTGAGGGATAGAGTCCTCGCAGGATTCTGGGCCAGCTGGCAGCCATTTTTACTTTTTCTTTCCCTGTTGCCAGGGCAAGTTTGTGGCTATTTTGGCTATAGCTTCTTTTTTCCCTGTTGCTATGGCAAGTTGGCAGCCATTTGGGGGCATAATTCCTGGACGGCCATTTTAGTGGAGGCTTGGGTTACTCTGGCTGTTAGCTTCTTCTTTCCCTGTTGCTGTGGCAAGTTGGCAGCCATTTGGGGGGTATATTTCCTGGGTGGCCATTTTAGTGGAGGCTTGGGTTGTGGTTCACTTAGGCAGCCACTCTAGGACAGCTTTGGGAGCCTGAGGATTTCAGTTAAATTCCTGCTCGCGCCTGTAAAGCAAGCTTGTTGACAGATTTTACTGCCTTGTTGGTTGAGTAGCCATGCCTAAAGGACAGGGTAAATCCAAGGGCAAGAGCCCTGTGCCGAGACCGCAGCGGCCTGTTCCTAAGCGCTCAGCATCTTTGTCTTCATCATCTGACGAGGAGGATGGCTCTTTTGAGCAGTCTGTTTTAGACAGAATAGCCGCTTTGGAGGGTTCCTGTAGGAGACAGCCGGTTTTTGTAACTGGTCTGGCTTCCAAGGCAGACAAGTGGGCTGCTAAGAAGCGCTTTCAGGAAGAAATCCTTAATCGCTTGTCTTCCCTTGAAAACAGGTCTTCCTCGGAAAAAAGGAGGCTGTTTCGCCTCTTCCAGCGGAGGTGCCCGACGCGGATGCTTTGCAGAATTGGCAGTTGGGTAGAAGTGAGTTTGCACAACACACTACCACAGCTTGGCCCTGGGGGCTGTGGGGGCAGTCTGCCACCTTCAGGCCAGTTGTTAATAGCCAGCCTGCAGCTTTTAACTATCCCCAGCCTTGGGCTGGGGGTTTTAACCTGGCTAACCCTTGGGGAGGCCTGCCCAGCCAGTTCCTGGGAGCATCTGGGGCACCATATGGTGGCTGGGGGTTTTTCTTATCCTTGGGGTCCATTGGTGAGCACCTGTAGCAGCCCAATTTTGGGGCACGGGGTCTCACTAAATCATTTCTGGACCATGCGGGATGGTTGAGTGATGAGGCGGACTGCTTTGGGTTTGCATGGATTGATTTGCCATTACCTGTGTGGCTGGGGATTGGAACTCCAGGGCATAACCTTTGCTAGGCCTACTGGGTACGAGCCGTGTATTTGGGCCAGACCTAGGGGCAGGTGGCTTGCCCGTCATGTGGCAGGGGAGGGGTATTTTGTCCCCTGGCCCTGCCGTGCTGCCTGTTATGTTATAGCCCTTGTGTTAATGTAATAAATAAAGAAAGTGGCCCTTTAGTTACCCAAACCCTTGTGTCCAACTCTTCCTTCCATCTGGGGGGGGGGGGCGGGCAAAAGGAAATGAAGTAACTTTGTAATCACACTAATGTAGGTGTTTTTGCTTTTCCACAAGATCTTTGAAACTTTGAGGAGCGAGGCTTTCTTTTCAGTGTCTGCTTAAACACTCAAGCATAGCTTTCTGAGTTTCACTGACATTTCACATTTAGAAGGCAGGAGTGTACAACCAAGTTCCACAAATCCTTCTATATATAAAGACCAAGGGATCACTCCTCTTTTTAGAGCTATCTCTCTTCACTGGGCAAGGATTGCTTTTCTTGACTAGAAGCAATTTCCCTTTTCAGCTTGAATAGGGATCTTCTTGTGATCCTCTTTGCCTCCTTCCTAGTCCTCAGGCAGTGCTAAAACTGCCTCTTTTTCAACTATCAGTTCCTAACTGTCATTTCTTAACTGATGCTCCCCACAGAATTCCATTTGAACAGCCTGTCACTCAAAGGTTCTCAGAGTCTGTGAGGCATTAACCCTTGACAGTCTGTCAGAGCAGGTTTCCATCACACCGGCCCCATGGGTCCCTTTTTTCACCTGTTTCATATAATCAAACTTGGTGGGGATGTGCAACTTAAATAGGCCTGGTACCACGACTGGATAATTGGGAATGTGTGGATAAATAAGAAATAGGAAAGATAACTTGGCAAGCACTCTATGGCATCTGTTGATGAAGGAGCTCATTGAAGACAGCAGCTTATCAGCAGTATGGCTGGGAGAGGGGAACAGAATGGTGCTGAGCAGCATTCACTTGAACTTTAGCTGCTGTGTGGCACTGACAGATGTTTGTGGCATTCAGCACCACTCTGCCCAGTTCTGTGTAGATAATGAAAAATAAGGCATGGCACCATTGGCTGCGTTCAGTTTGGAGCTGGAATGGGGTTGCCCTTACTCAAACAGCCTTTCATGGGATGCCATAAAAGTTATGTTGTTGCAAGTTAAACAGAGTTGCTATGTTGCTGCAGATTAGTTTTTAAATAAACATAGTTTAACCTATACATTTGCCTTGTGTCTTCATTCTGGGGCATGTAGGCAATTCTATTATGCTGTTCCAGTGCCAAAGAACACCTGTATGCATGAGAGTATCTAGGCAAAAATTAGTTAAGTCTTTGGACAGATTTTCAAGGCTGTGATTACATAATGGGCTAATGGGTGATAGTCTTATCTTTACCAGTTAATAAATATGTTTGATGGTAATCATGAGAACTAGTTATGTATGATTGTGAGAGTTGGACCATAAGAAAGGCCAAGTGCAGAAGAATACATACTTTTGAGTTGTGGTGCTGGAGAAGAATCTTGAGAGTCCCTTGGACTGCAAGAAGTGATCAAATCAGTCAGTCCTAAGGGAAATCAACCCAGACTGTTTCCTGGAAGGTCAGAAGCTGAAGCTGAAAATACTTTGGCCACCAAATGAGAAGGGAGCACTCACTAAAGAAGATCCTGATGCTGGGAAAGACAGAAGGCAAAAGAAGAAGGAAATGGCAAAAAGATGAGATGGCTGGATGGCATTACTGATGTAACTAACATGGATTTGAGCAGACTTCGAAGGATTGTGGAAAACAGGAGGGCCTGGCATGACTTAGTCCATGGGGTTGCAAAGAGTTGGACTCAACTGTGCGACTGAACAACAAAAAATCATGAGAACATGCAAGCAAGTGTGATATTAATGGAGAAATGGAAGGACCCACCCTTTCAGCTGCCTGGGGGAATGTGTCCTTTGGGCTCTCTTCTCTCCCACCCCCAATGAATGAAGTGGCTGGGGCCAAAAGCTACTCCCCTCTGTTTCTGCACAAATCCTGCCCTCTCATGGCTTGGAGCTACATAGGGCCGAGAGGCAGGAGCCTGAAAAGTCAGTGGGGGGGGTCTTCTTTTTTTCTTGCTACAGTGTGTGTGTGTGTGTGTGCTCTGCTGAACTGGTCATGCTACAGCTTCTCCATGATACAGCTGGGTTCACTTCCCCTTTGCCCCCTCCTTACAATCAACTTGCTACAGTGGGAAGGGGATTGAATAAAAAGAAAGTCCAAAGTGCATTTGCAGAGATGGGCATGTATGCTCAAAGGCTGAGACATTAGCAATGGTGGGCTGATACAAGAGTGAGGCAGGGGGCAAAAACAGCGAGGGGAGGTGGGCATAGGCTTGCTAGTCTCCAGGTCCCAGTGGGGGATCCCCTAGTTTTGCAGGCTCCTCCCTGCCACCAGCCATCACAACAGTCACCATGTGCCTTTATATCTTGGCAGGATTAGAAGACACTTGTAAAAAATTGTATGCATTTTGGAAGGTGTGTGTGCCTTTAAATTTCAGCAGGACAAAGCTGTATGGGGCAGGGTGATCATGCAGAGTCATGTGGCTCTTCCAGGTGAGTGTGTGAGAGAGGAAGCTAGCACAGTCCCTCTGTTTATTTGGCATTCATTTCAGAAGTCATTTGTATGGATAGTAAAGAGTTAATAAGAACCTGATTATTGGATGGAGGTGTGTGTTCACTTTCATTTTTTTAAATTTTAACTTAACTTTATTGTGAATGTAAGCAAATTACAATTACAAACATAGCAAAATAGTAACAAAGTAACAAGCTAGCACATACAAAACATATATCAATTAAAATAAGATAGAGACCAAGAACAGTTATCTCATTACAAACAAGTATGTAGTGTTTCAAAATATTTGAAAGAGGAGAGAAGAAATTAAAACATTTAAGAAAGTAAGGAAAAGAAAAGAAAAAGAGGAAAAGAAAAGAAAAGAAAAAAAGTTGTAAGAAGGGGAGGGGGGAAGGTTAGAACGAGGCTAATAAGGAGGTACATTCCTCAACTGAGAGGGAAGAGGAGTTAACAGATGAGTTAAGTTTCCAAGCTAGATATGACAATATTCACTTTCATTTAGTGGAAGTGTAGCTGCTTGGGGAACACTTTGAAGGCAGAGAAGAGGAGGAAATGAAAACTCTTCAAGGGAACTGCCATGCTGTATTTTGTTTATTTATTTTAGGGATTGAAAAAGTCTCCAGGCTCCACCCCAAAGTCTCCTGGCTTCACCACCAAAGTCTCCAAGTATTTCCTGAGTTGGACTTGGCAATTCTAGATGGGCAGGATCTGAGGAATGTGGCTGGTTTCCCAAGAAAAGAATGGGGAGAGGGGGAGGAAAAAGCAATGTGTAAAGGCAAGGTGGTGGGAAGTGAGTGTGCAGCAGCCAGATAAAAAGCAAGGCCAAAGGCAAGAGTGGGATCAAACACAACTGGTGTTGTGGGGTATACAAGGTGCTAAGCAAGAGGGGGAGGCAGGCCAGCAAAGTGGGAAAAGTATGCAGAAGGAGAGGGAGGTGGGGGCAGTGAACCCAAGCATCACAGCACAGGGTACAACAGAGGGGGAAGGATCCAAGTGCAGCATGGAGGCTTTCTTTTCTGTGGGGGACCTGGCATTTATTTTTGAAAGCATGGAGGGAGAGGTTTTAAGACTAGCAGTGACATGGATGGATGTAGACAAAGTGCAGGGAAATGTGTTCTCTTTTTTAAAAAAGGAAGCCTGTAGAGCAAAGCTAGGTGGTTCTCAAATGAGAGAAGACCCTGTGAGGTTTCTTTCAAATACATTTTATTGTAATTTTACATAATATATAGAATGCAGATATGAGATGAAGAACTGATGTAGTTTAAGATCACATAGGACTTATTGCAGATAACCAAAAAACGTTTACAAATAATCAATAATATGAGACAACTGAACCATAAATACAATAAAATTTTGAAATAAGAAATGAAAATAAAATACTGAAAATCCCTGTGTTTTTGACCTCTAATCACTTTGTTAGCCAAAATGTAAACACTACCACAAAGAATGGTCATTAACTATATCTGGAATAACTTCTTGTGAAATGAGATATTCTATAATAGGAAACCATAAAGCATAGAAGTTGAAAGAATAGAGAGGACGTTATAGTTGGTTAATGTTGTCAGAGATTTTGGCCATTATATAAGTGGACCAAAGTTTCTTGTGCCAGAGGTTTAGATGACCCTGTGAGTTTTCTGTGACAGGGTTTCTTTTGGGTTGGCCCTCTTTATGAAAGGGGCAACAAAAGTTCTAAGCTCTAAGCACCTTAAGCATTCATATTGCTCTCAGAGAAAACCGTAAGTGAGAATCTAGGTCAGCAGAGCAGAAAAAAACTAGGGTAAAGTTGAGTGTCTTTTGAGGACAGGAATCTCCTTATTTGGTTTGGACAGGAATCTCCTTATTTGGTATGGGAAGGAAGGAGCTTGCCATCTGGATCTATTGCCCCCCAAGTTAGAATGAAGAGACTGACACTGTATTTTGGTAAAACAGGCCCTTTTATTAAACAAACAACCTTAAAGCAACTTGTATGGCAAGGGTTTCCACAACCCCTTGCTCCTTCTGCCAAAACTTCCAATTAATCCCTCATTATCAAGCAGTACAAGCTCACCAACCAATTCCGGGACCTCAACCCCATCATCAGACTCCGCATCCGTATCTGGCTCCACTCCCGTTCGTTCCGCTGGCTACTCCCTGCCACCGCTGCCTTTCTGTAATGCAGAAAGTCGTGCAAGTACTTCTTGCTCAAATGACCGCCTACCTGACCACCCCATGACCCTGGAACTCCCAGACCCAAATGTAAAACCCCTTTTGCGTTCAAGGGCCCCCAGTTGGTCCATAATAGCACGCCGCATCTGAGCAGAGTCTTCTGTATGATCAGCGTCCTTGTCTACATGCACCTTCTTCCTCTGAGGCTTAGCAGGTTGCTTGCCCTTAGGCGCTTCCTGTCCCTTCTTAGGCCCCATCTCCCAAACTAAAAATATATACTGCTCTCCTTCAGACACCTTCTAACTGGGGCTACCCCGCGATCAGACAGAAGACTTTCAGGCACCACAGGGACTGCCCAGCCAACACTGTGCCTACTAAGCCACTGAACCCCTTCTCAGGAATGAAGATAAAAGGTGGGGGGGAGAGGAGGATAACTACAATACCCTTCCACCAAATACTCCCTCTGCAGATCTATCCCCTCCCTTCCTCACAAATACCGCTCCTGGACCATGTTCTGACAGGTATGGGTGTGTGTGTGGAATAAACTGTCTGGGGGATAGTAAAAGGAGTGCCCGCCCACAGCCAATGAGCCCCCCTTATTCAAAAACCCCAATTCCCCCACGCCTGGAATAATGCCCGCTGAGGGCCCGTCGCAACGGAGTCTCCTCACCAGCGCAGCCTAGCCCCGCACAGGCTCTTCCCCCCCCCCACAAGCCAGCTGTGAGACACCTGACGCTTGAACGACCCCTCTCCGCCACTTCTAGCCGCTGCCGCTTCTCGCTGCCACCTAAAAAACGCTGCCTCCCAGCTACTCGACTCGGCCAGACACAACATGCTGTTGCCGACCGAGAGCCGAAAACGACTGCGCCACTCGAGGTGGGGTCAGGACTTTTATAGTCCCAACTCACTGCCCCGACAGATTCCCCAGATGCCCGGGAAGCCTCTCAGTCTCCGCCTCTTCCAAGGAGACAAACGCGGGCCCCCAGCCTATGGCCGTTGTTGCGGTGCGGCCGTAGATGGGCCGAATTATCCACAGTACTGGAATTCAAAACATTAGCTGAAATAGAGATAAATGATAACGCTTTCCTTTAAAAGCCCTGGGTTTCTGAACAGAAGCTGCTGGTCTGCACCAGAGGCTGCCTCTATGTTGATCATGCTAAGCTAACTGGAACTTAGACTCTGGGCTGGCCTGCATGAGAGACAGTCAAGCCGTGAATTTAATAACTCTTATTAGAGAATGGGACTTGGGACTTAGACTTTAAATGACAAAATGTAGACTAACAGGGATTTAGACTTTTCATAAAATACTTGACTATAGCATGCTTTACTATGGAACTATGCTTGACTATGGAACTGAATTCTAACTGTATAACTGTATGAGCAATTAATGTAATCTCTTGTTTTGCATTTTTAACTATAATTTAAGCCTTCTGTCTAAAGGAGAAACTTGGCGTCTAATAAAGTTTATCTGTGAGGTCTTGAAACTTATTAGAGAGTATGCATTAGCCTTCTGATAACTGCAGGTTGTTTTGGTTTCTGGGGTTTTGCTTTTGTGTTTGTGTTGCTGGGGATACAAAATAAATCCCCCAACAGTTTCCAAGCCCTGAACGAACTCTCATGAGAGAGTTATGCATGGGAGATGATGCTTGAGTCTGAATCAACCAGAGAGCCCAATCACAGAGCAAGCTGACCAGAGGGGTGGGTGAGGTTATTGAGGCATACAGAAGCAGCACATGAAAAGGGGAAGCAGCAGAGGCATTAGAAGCAAGGCAGGAGGAAGATTTCAATTCATCAGAAGAGAAAGACGTTGTGATTGTCATTGAAAGCAATTCTGACCCAGATAAGTCTTCTCCAGATCTAGAAATAGTGGAAGCATGGGATATGGCTGGAGGAAGCCAGACACACAGCACATGAATTTTACTTGGATGAGGAGCATCCAATTGTTTGGCTCTTGGGCGGGTGGAGTGAGAAGCAGACCACAAGCACTGCATCTAACCAAGTGGAGAGTATGTGTGTGCGGGAGTGGGGACAGCATTGAAGCACCCATGGTGGAGAAGATATGGCAGAGGCAAAGAGGTGGGGAGTCATCCAGCAAATAGGAGAAAGGGCCCAAGCATATCCTGGAGGATTGGCAAGAGGTCTTAGGCATGGACCTGGTGGAGATTTCAAAGGTGATCCTGGCTCAGTTTCCATCTCCAAAAAGTATGCTTAGGCTGTGGGGGCTCCTGGCATCAAGATGGAAATAACTGATCTTCAGTGTGATGCTATGCTGAAAGATAAGCTTTCTGAAGCTGGAATTAGCAAATTTAACCAGTTTCTGGGATCAAATTACCCCCAACTTAAGTCTTTTGCATCTAACCTCTTGCTTCATACAACATATGGCTCTCTGTGAACAGCTCTTTTCTGTAATTAATGTCAATAAATCAAAAGTACATTTGCAGTTTAAAGATACATGCCTGAACAGCATACTTAAGATTGCTACAGCTCAACATGCTTAAGATTGCTACAGCTTACAACATTAAGTAAAAATAATATATTTAGCTGTGTTTGTCTGTGTCCTTTAGAAAATTTATATCTCTGCAACCTGGCATTATATTTTATGACACACTTGGCTCAGCCCAACAAGTCCCATTTAAGTCATATCCAGTCCTCATGAGTTCAACACCCCTGTCCTAAGGCTAGGTTTACCTATTCCCAGTTGGGGGCAGGGGATCCCCTGGTTTGGAGGCCCTGCCTCTGCTTCATGGTTATCAGAAAGCAGGGGGAGGGAGGGAAATGTCTGCTGGGCACTCCATTATTACCTATGGAGACCAAATCCCATAGAGTATAATCAGGGCGGCTCTAGGGCAAATAGCACCCCAAGCAGGCATCCCCCCAATGCCCCCCCACTGTGCTCCACTTGACTGCCCCCTGCTGTGTGCTCTGCTTGCTCGCCCCCCTCCCCCTGCTGGCTGCGACTAAAACTAGGCCCTGCCACTTTGCAGCCCATGCCTGCACATTTTGTTAAGAGTCTTTTAACAACACGTGCAGGCACAGGCTGCAAAGCTGGCAGAACTTAGTTTTAGTCACAGCAAGTGGGGGAAGGGGAGTGAATGAGCAGAGCGCTGCTGCAGTGCCAGAGGGCGATAGCAGGGGGTGGTGGGGGCAGTCCGGAAGGTGCTAGTGGCGATCATGACAGCAGTGGGGGGGGGAGGGAGGCAAACTAAGTGTTTGCCTGGGGCACTGGGGGGGGGAGTCCAATTTTCCACCCCAGCCTCTCAGCACCCTAGGCAACCATTTAGTTTGTCTAGCGGGTGAGCCGGCCCTGGGTATAATAGAGAATTGATCTGAAAGTATCTGGGGTTCTGAGGGGTTGTTTTTTGAGGTAGAGTCACCAAATTTGCAGCATAGCATCTGATGCCTCTCCTCAAACTCCCCCCCCCCATGTTTCAAAAGGATTAGACCACATGGTCTAATTCTATGAGCCCCAAAAGAAGGTGCCCCTATCCTTCATTATTTCCAATGGAGGGAAGGCATTTAAAAGATGTGTGGTCCCTTTAAATGTCATGGCCAGAACTCCCTTTGGAGTTCAGTTATGCTTGTTGCAACCTTGCTGCTGGATCCACCTCAGTCTCCTGGCTCCACCCCAAAGTCTCCAGATATGCCTTGAATTGGACCTGGCAACCCTACCTAAGGCATTCAACTGGCCAAACGGAGGAGAGGTCACAGAAAGCAGCATGCGTCACCTAGCTGAGAGCTAATGCAAGGCACAACTGATCAGAGTCTTTATGTTCCCTCCATGTCCTGCATCTGGCACAATAGCTGCTTCAGCTAATGGCTGAGAGCTGAACTTCTGCTTATGTTCCATAGCACAGGTGCTGCCACCAGGAAAGTACCAGTCCGAGCAATGACTGTTCTTTAGGGTTTGTAGAATCTTTTGGGATCAAGTGCCGTGTTCTACTGGAGAAAGTTTTCCTTCCAGACGTTTCGTTCTCAGCTGCGGAGAACATCCTCAGTGGCATTGCAGCCGGAGCAGGCGCTCAGACCTTCTTGGCTGCTGTGCATTGAGTGGAGCCAGGGCTGCTGGAGAGCTGCTATTTCTAGGCTGGAGGGGGTGTGATGAAAGGGCAATTGGTTTGTGGATGTGGCATTGTTTGGTGGGGGTTCCTGGAAGGGTAGTGATAAGGAAACTGGCTGTTGAATGTGACCATTGTTCTGTGTTAATTGCTGGGAGGGTTGGAAGGGGTTTGAAGATAAGGAAGATGGTTGTTGACTGTGCTGATTGTTCTGTGGAATTTGCTGGTTGTTCTGAGACTTTCTGCAATTTATAGTCTGTAGGGTGTTTTGCAGAGCTGGGTACCAAGATTGGTGGATGAAAATGCCTTCTTCCTTTCTGTTAAAATTGTGCTGGTGTTTGTAAATCTCAATAGCTTCTCTGTTCAGGCGGGTATGATAATGTGAGACCGTAGAAAGGACTTCAGTTCTTTCAAAGTGAATGACGTGGTCTCCTTCTTGAAGTGCATGTTCAGCTACAGCTGATTTTTCTGGCTGAAACAAGCGACATTGTCTCTTGTGTTCGGTGAGACGGGTGTTAATACTGCGTTGGGTAGTGCCACTGTAGACTGCACCACAGGAGCAGGGTATTTTGTAGACTCCAGGGGTTGAAAGTGGATCTCTCATATCTTTGGCCAAGCGCAGCATGTGGCGGATCTGTTGTGTGGGCTTGAAGACTGTGTCAACATTATGGCGTTTGAGAATTTTGCCAATGCGGTCGGTGACAGATTTTATGTAGGGCAGGAAGGCTGTACCCACATTTGTGTGTGGCTCGGGATTTGGTGTGAATGGTCTCCTGGGATGGAGGGCTCTTCTAATTTCTTGTTGGGAGTATCCATTGGCCTGCAGTGACTGTTTGCGGTGGTGTAGTTCCTGTTGGAGTTGGCTTGGTTCACAGATGTGTGATGCATGGTGAATGAGGGTTTTTACAACTGTACTTTTTTTTTGTTCACCATGGCCCATCAAAGAAACCCTTGTTCAACTACAACACATCTTTCCTGATGACATCACTGCCCTATTCCACCACGTGCTCACCACTACCTACTTCCAATGGAACAATAACTTTTATGTACAGATTGATGGAGTTGCCATGGGAAGCCCCCTTAGCCCTGTCATCGCTAACTTTTACTTGGAAACCTTCGAAGATACAGTGCTAAGATCTGCCCTCCTAAAACCATGTTGCTGGCTCTGATATGTGGATGATGTTTTTGCCATCTGGAGTCATGGAGAGGCTGCTTTGAATAACGCCACTGAGGATGTTCTCCGCAGCTGAGAACGAAACGTCTGGAAGGGAAACTTTCTCCAGTAGAACACGGCACTTGATCCCGAAAGATTCTACAAACCCTAATGATGTTACCAGCCATGAAAACCTGAAATCTTTGATAATGACTGTTCTAACTGACCTGAGTGGACAAACAATGAATGATCCCTGGTCTGATGAAGGTGGATGCCTTGAGTTGTATATTGGTACCACTGATTTAAAGACAACTCCCAGAGGCTCTCTGGAAAGGAGGGTGGTTTCACAAGAGATTTGGCCTGACCTAGGAACCCCTCCCATTCAATTCAAAGGTGCATGTTCACACAAGCACATCTGCCCTCCGAGTCCAGCCCATTCCCAGATGCCTCCTATCCACATTTAAAAGCTACCTGGATTCTCCCAGTAGCATCCCCCTGAATCAATTGTAGGTCACATAATTGGCTGCTGTCTGAATGTGCCAGCACGACTCATGAGCAGAAGAGCTGTGTGATCTCATCAAGCCACTTCCGGCACAGTCAGGATGTTTTTTTCCTAGCCCCTCTCCACGGTGCAGTTGTGCGCTTCTCGACATGAGCGCACACACAGGGGTCCTTCACAGAAAAGCCAGCCTTTCCACAAGGGAGCCAGGCTAGCAGTCTGAAGGCGGAAGCACGGATGGTTTCTGAGATGCTGCCGTTTCAATGGCAGCTGTCTGATCCCCATTAAACGGACCTGTCTGAATCGAGTTTTTCCGCCTCAGGATACTATTGTGTCAATTTCCCAGTGTGATAGCGCCCGGAGAGGCTCAGGTCTGGTGACTATAACTGGAGGAGGAGTTAGCATTACTGAGGCCTAGTTGAGGCCTGTTCTGTTGGTTGGCTGCTGTGTTCTAATAAACACAGTTCTTATGACATTGCTGCCTTCAGTACTGATCCTTTCCCTCTCTAAAGATAAAACACCTGTGGTGATGTATATATTATATACATCTGCTCCTGTATTTCTCCATTGCATTTCTCATTTTTAGATGTCATCAATTGTCTGCATGTCGAAAACTGCAATATGGGAGTTATTGTTGAGAAATGACTATAAATAGTCGCACTCTAAAGATGCAAAGCTTTGTATAGATAGAAAGATTAATTGGAATGGGACCCATCTCATATCATAAGATCCAGGCTCTGTTATTTGGAATCTATTTATGCAACATGCTTTGCCATCAGAGAATTGTTGTGATTGTTATTCCATACAGGGATTCCTATAAATATGTGTTGCAGAAGATAAGTTAAATGCACATCAACATTCTAGGAGAGGAGTTTACCTTCAGTGAAGCACAGTTTCTGTATCTGACTGCCATTCTCTCACACATTTTTATGGGACTTCTGTCATGAGATAATGTGAAGCTCTAGAATATCCTAATGTACATTTTTTTCTGTGTTTCTCTCTTTGAAGGGCATGTGACTAGTGATCAGTAAACAACTGGGGCTGCAGCTCATAGAATAAGCACTAAAATACATCCATGAGCACTTGACATCTGATGCATATTGTTAAGCAAAGTGAAAATCAGGCTTGGGATTCAAATGTCTTCAGAGCTGCCTTCCCAATCTAATAATTATTGTCCTTCCATATTAAATGAATATTCTGTTTTGTATTTTACCGAAGTACAAAAATAAAGTGTTTTATTTCATAAAGCATTTTTAATTCAGGAGTCCATCCATATTATTTTAGTAGGGTACATGTCACCTTCTCATTGCTGAGTTCTATCACATGGCAGTTACTCGTTTACTTGAATGCCTGTCCAGCTTACATTTTTGGGAGAAATGGTGGTCTCTTTTGGAATGAAATAAGAAACAGGTTGGAAAAACATTAATAAAACTTGGAGAGAGAAGAAAAAATGTGTGATGTCAACACAAGCGTCAAGTCCATAGATTGCATTTATTAAAAATAAATAAGTGTGCAGTTATGTCACACACTTGTCATTAATGTTTCATGCGCAAACACTGGGAGTATATTCTACATTTAATTAAAATAGAAAATTATGATTTCCATCTGCACATATAGACATGAGAAGTTGCTTTAAGGGACACACACATTTAAACCTATTATTATATATAAATGAAGGAGCTGTATATATGTATGAAGGAGCTGTGAAACTTTGGGACTCCCGAGTAATGGTAGGTCCTTAAAGGTATATGATATTATTTTTAGTGATGGCAGTCTTAAAAATGACACTTTTCTTTTAGACTGCATGCCACTTCGGGCAGATTCTAAAGCTATTTTTCAAACTGGCTGGGATGACAACTAAACCTTTATGTCAGCATAAGATACTCAAGGGTTTCTGGAGATATGTCAATGCCATACAAACAGCATACAAAAACCATGCAGATGGCAGAAAAGGAGGATCTACTTTAAAACAAAATCATTTTGGAAAACTTCCATGATAGTTTTAAACTGGTAGTAAAGGAGAAAAAAATGCCTGTTTAACAGTACCATTTGTGTGCGAGAGACACTCCACATGCTTATTTTTGAAATAAGAGACACTCCACACACTTATCTTTGAAACTTGAGCATGTGTAAGGACTATTGTGCTACCATCCCAGCCAGAAAACTTTGGCAAATGGCTGCTGGATTAGTTGGTTTGATCAGCAATAAACGAGCGGTATCTTAACACCTGGTGCTTACATGTTGGAAGTGAAGGTCTTCTTCCTTCTTTCACAGCTCTCTCTCACACCACATTGTCTCTTCCATCTTCGAAAGCATGAGAGCAAGACATGTCATTTTGTATCTCCATCCATCCATCTAGTTAGTTAGATTGGATTAGAGTCTGTCTCTGCCCTTTCCTATCTAGAAATGGAGTTCTACTAATAAAATTCTTTATTAGTTTGAAAAAGTTAAAAAAGTCTCCATGTATCTTTTTTCATGCTTGCACACACATAGCTAGAGCAATTTCACTTAGCTGCATTTCAGCTCTGAGCACTCTCACACACCAAGAGCCAAAAAAATCCAAGCCCACAGGAGATCTGTCTCCCCAATGAGTGTGGGCTATGCTTGTGTCTACCCAGTTAGAAGGTAGTCTTGAAAGAGTAAAAAAAAAAAAAAAAAGACTTTTAAAAATGGTAGAATAAGTGGCACTGACAGCTATATTCAATATTCCTTCTAAGCTGTGGAGTACTGTGAGCAAAAATCATACTTTGTGAGCTACTGGCAATAAAGTTGTGAACTACTGCATAAATTAGTTTGCTCTGGGGCCATTTTTCCTGAGCTAAGACAAAAATGTGTGAGCCAGAGGCTAAAAACCTATGAGCTAGCTCACACTAATGCAGCTTAGATGGAAGACTGGCTATATTTAAAGATATGAATTTCAGACAAAGAATTTTGTTTCCCTGTAACAAAATTAAAAGAGGAATACTTGTGCTTAGAGCGGCAAGTACTTTAAATATAGCCGTTCTCCTTCTTGACTGTTCATTCAAAATGCTCCCTTTTGGTACAAATTGCTCTTTCTCAGGGTTTCCTATCATCAGGCCTCGGATTCAGCAGGAACTCACAGGAGCACAGCTCCTGAACTTTTTGAGGGTCCCCTGTCTCCCTCCCCACCTACCTTGTCCATTGGATAGTAGGTGCAGCTGCATAACAATCCCTGGACTAGGAGAGCGGGCAGCCAGGCAGCCACCAGGGGCTTTGCCACACCCCCAGAAGCCCTAATTAACCCCTGGAGAAGCCCGTGCCACCCTTTCTCCACTTCTTACGTGATTTTGGGTGATGGGTGGCTTGCTGCCCTTTTGACTGTGGGGGGGCAGCCTAGGAGAGCCCCAGGCCAGTGAGGCCTGCTTGGGCTGGCTGGATCTCTAGCCAGCCCAAGCAGGCCTCATTCACCCAGAGCTCTCCTTTCTTGCATCAGGTTGCTTTTGGGTGGTGTGGGGGAGTGGCATATGCTAATGAGTTATACTAATGAGCTCTACCACCTATTTTTCTACAAAATGACCCCTGTCCATAAAAATGCATGCTCAACAATAGTTAGATTGCGTCACAAGAATGAGCCTGTGAGAGAATGCCCTTATGTTTCAAATTATGTTACATGATGAGAAAAGATTATTTCTTATCTTGTAATTTGGGTGATTGAAGTGCCAATTATGAGCAACATTTAAATACTTTGCCCATAATCACACAAGTAGGGAGGATAATCCAAGGCTTCTTGTAGTTAACAGGCTACTTTTTCTCATTGCAAGATCTTTAGCTATAGCTATTTATTGTTTCTTCAGCATTTTCCTTCTGGCCATATTCTATAAAATTGTCTTGCCCTATGGGTAAGTTTTTCATTCATGCTGGTTTAACTGTTGAAGCTTCTCAACCCTGCCAAAGCCAGCTCAGCATTCCTGTGCTTTACTTTGTTCTGCACTAACAGAGCAGTAAAAAAGGTCTCTCAGTGAAGGAGTTCAGAGTTATTATGACACAACACTTTTTTTAAAAGGGAAATAGGTTTTTCTCTTTTTTTGACCTTGTCCCGGGGGGTCTGCTCTCCTCAGTCCTGTATTTTCAAAATAACAAATAACATAATAATTCTTTTTGAAAATGTATATGATGTTCTTATTAAACTTAGGCTTAGACTCTGTAGCAGACATTTTGTCCTGGTTATCTTAAATTGTATTTACATCATATACCAACAGCCATTCCTAAGACTATAAGACCCTTTTACTTTTTAAATATATGAATACGATACAGAACTCACTATATTATTGAGTTTTATGATTATATGGGAAAGCAATTTGCGTACAAACTGGAAGAAATACAAACTGTATACTTATACTAGTGATTTCTCTAAGACTATACTATCCCCTAAGATTTGGGAGTGTTTAAGAATATTTATTTATTTTATTTACATTATATTTATATCCCGCCCATTCCATACAGACTCAAGGCGGCTAACAGCATAAAATAGACAGTAAACAACACAATATTAAAACAATAAAACAATCATATAAATAACAGTGGTGCTACTTCAGGCAGATCATATAATATTTTCTTTCTCATGCACACAGATCCTGGGCAGTTAGTAATAAAAGCACTATGGATCCAGATGTGGTGGCAGCCCTCTCCTATTAGATGATATATGCCATCCAAAACAGTTCAGTCTTGTTTCAGTAATAGGATTGACAGACCCTGCTCAAGGCTGGCCAGCTGGCCATTGGGGAAAGCCCCACCCCTGAAAGCCCCCTCCCATGTTGATGTCAGCAGTGCAATGACATCACACAAACGTGACATCATCACACTGGGCATGTCACATAGCAGCACTCTAGCATTTCAGCCAGAACTCTATGGTAACCATAGACTTTTGACCAAAATGCTAGAGTGTCACTGAATGATGCGCCTAGCATGATGATGTCACTTCTGCATGATATTGCCCCATCCTCCCCACTTCCAGAAGGCTCCCTTCCACCTCTAGCCTGGTAAGAAAATTTGGCAACCCTATTCAGTAACCATGTGTCCTTCAGGGCAAATTAAACTTGTATGTGAGAATCCCAAGCTTGGGTTCCCTTAGGTTATTGCTCCTTGTCCCTTGAGCAACACCCCAGATCATAGGTCCTTGAGGGTAAAATGCACACAAGTAAAACATATTTCTAAAATGTATAAAGATTTAATATAAGTTAAATAAGAAATAAAAGCAAATGCAATTTTGGGCTGTATCAACAGAAGTATAGTGTCCAGATCACATGATATGATGGTGTCGCTTTACTTTGCTCTGTAAGACCTCACCTGGAGTATTGTGTTCATTTTGGGGCATCGCATTTTAAGAAGGATATAGACAAATTGGAACGGGTCCAGAGGAGAATGATGAAGATGGTGAGTGGTCTGGAGACCAAGTCCTATGAGGAAAGGTTGAAGGAGCTGGGGATGTTTATCCTGGAGAGAAGGTGGCTGAGAGGTGATAAGATCACCAAGTACTTAAAGGGCTGTCATATAGAGGATGGTGCAGAATTGTTTTGCCCCCCAAGTTGGAATAAAGAGGCGGACACAAATACATTGGTAAAACTATGGGCCACTTTATTAAATAACACAGCAACGGCAAGGGCAACCAATGTCAGAACTTGTAACTGTGATCTCTTAGCTTAGCCAAACTGTTTCCATGTTGTAACTCAGGATATTGACAAGCGGTCATTGACCCAAGCCGCTTTGCTATGCTAAATATTTAGGGCGGTAAGACAGGCGGCAGAAAGTCTCTGCTTAACATCCACAGGTGCCCTTTGAAGCCGGGCCGTTTGGCCTTCACAATAGGGGGGCATCCCTCTTAGCTGATAACGAAGGCTGGGAAAGAGACAACCGCTTGGGACCGTGTGAATCACTGTGAGTTATTGTTTTATTATGCTTTGCTGTGGGCATAAAATGTAACCAACTGCCCAGAATCGCCATTACTGTTATTTCGTTTCTATAGTACTGAAGTTCTTCCAAATAAAGATTCCTAACTTACTACAAGTATTGGACTCTCTTGAAGTTCATCCAAGTTCTGACATTATAACAGTAATGGCGATTTTGGGCCAAAAAGGCCGGGAAGCCGAGTCCCTCACCGAGCAAGACAGAAGGGAAGCGTGGCCCTACGACTTCCACCCCCTCGGCAGCGGCACGAAAATGCTACCGGTGTGGAGACCCGAACCACCTGGCCGCCAACTGCCCAGGGAAACCAACTCCGACACCGCCGCCATCCAAATCGACGCCCACCGCGCCGAAGAAGAAGGGCGGGCGAGCGAAGGAGCCCAGTCGGGGCACCGTCGCCACCTCCTTGGCGATTGACGAGGATATTACCACCATAGAAGAATCCAGCGAGGAGTCCTGGGACCAAGAGTCGGCGGGAAACGACAGCGACCTGCTTTAATCAGTGCCGCGAAGCAGGTCGACAAAACGCCGGCACTACTGACGGTGAGAGTTACCGGGGGGCTATTGTTCATGGCAGTCACCCTTTTGAACCCCAACCTAAAAAGATTCATGCACGCCCGGGCTTTAATTGACTCTGGGTGCACTCGGGACATCATTACCCCCCGCTTAGTAGAAGCGCTGGGACTAGCCACGGCCCCCCTCCCGCACCCCATCCAATTTGAGCAAATGGACGGGACGCCAATGCGGGGGGAACCTTGCACCCTAGAGACCCAGGCCATCCCCGTGGGGACTGAAGAACACTGGGGGGTGGAGGCGTTTGTCATAGCCCCTTCTTGCTCTTTCGACGTGGTGGTGGGATCAGGATGGCTAGCAAGACACCAACCGGACATTCGAAGGGCAGAGCAAATAGTGCGGTTCCCGGACTGGCGGTGCGAGCACCACCACTGGAAACCGGAGTGGGGCCCGAAAGCACCCCCGCAGAACGAAAGACTCTGTCTCACCCTCGAGGAGATAGGATCGATTCCCAAAGAGTACAGGGACTTAAGGAAAGCCTTTAGCGAGAGGGAGGCGGACGAACTCCCCCCTCATCGCCCCACGGACTGTGCCATTGAACTCATTCCGGGGCAAGCGCTACCGAAAGCAAAACTGTACTCTATGGGTTGGGCAGAGAAAGAGGAGCTGAGGAAATTCATTGACAAAAATCTGAAACGGGGTTTCATCCGGCCAGCTACCGCCCCCCATGCCGCCCCAGTATTGTTTCGCAAGAAGAAGGATGGGGGGCTTAGACTTTGCACAGATTTTCGCAGGATAAACGGGATTTCGATGTCTAATGCTTATCCGATCCCGCTGATAAGAGACCTCCTAAACACTGTGGCCGAGGGCAAGATCTTCACTAAGCTCGATCTCAGAGACGCGTACTTCCGCATACGGATTAAAGAAGGAGATGAGTGGAAGACCGTGTTCAACACACCTATGGGACAGTTTGAGTACCTAGTCATGCCATTTGGGCTACAAGGCGCACCAGGGGTTTTTATGAACTTTATAAATGAAGTGTTGAGAGAATTTCTGTTCAAGGGGGTGGTGGTGTACCTTGATGACATCATTATCTATTCGAAAGATCTTGAATCCCATGTGCCTCTTGTGAGAAAAGTACTGGCGACTCTTTGTAAGAACAAACTGTATGCTAAACTGTCTAAATGTGAGTTCCACAAGACGGAACTAGACTATCTGGGATTCCGAGTGTCAGGGGAAGGGCTAGCAATGGACCCCGCCAAAATCCAAGCTGTTCTAGATTGGGAACCGCCCCGAACCCGACGGCAGTTACAATCTTTCATCGGGTTCGCAAATTTCTACCGCGGGTTCATTAAGGGGTTCGCCCGGGTGCTGCTCCCCCTCACGGAGCTCCTAAAAACGAAGGGGAAGGGGGAGGCGGCGAAAAAACCCGGGGCGCGCCTAACTTGGACCCCCGAGTGCCACCGGGCGTTCCAAGAGCTCAAACAACTCTTCACCTCTGAACCAATATTGGCCCACCCGAATGAATTGAAACCCTTCGTGGTGCAATGCGACGTCTCCGACGTCGCCGTGGGAGCCATATTGATGCAGAGGAACGAAGAGGGGGAACTGCGTCCCTGCGCCTACATCTCACACAAATTCTCAAACGAGCAAAGGAACTGGTCAGTGTGGGACAAAGAGGCTTTTGCTGTAATGTTCGCCTTGAAAACCTGGAGATCCTGGCTAGAGGGAGCACGAGTCCCCTTTGAGATTTGGACCGATCACAAAAACTTGGAGGCTCTCACAGGTCGCCGCAAACTGACCGCGAAACAAATTCGGTGGGCGGGTTTCTTTGCCAAGTTTGACTTTGTGCTGAAGCACATCCCCGGCACAAAAAACTTTTTAGCCGATGCACTGTCACGCATGCCCCAGCACGAAAGTCAGAGGGAAGAAGTGATCGACTCCCTCATCCCACCGTCAGCCATTGCAGGAGGGATCACCACCCGTTCAGGGAAAACAACCGGGGCCCCAGAAACACCACAGCAGGAGCGCTTCGCTTCGGAAGCAGACTTAGAAGGCGCAGACCGCCCAGATGGGCTAGAGCAAGGGGAGGGGGGACTTTGGCTCCACAAAGGGAAAATCTATGTGCCTAAATCCATGAGGAAGGAAGTGCTAGAAAAAATGCCATTCCAATCGCCTGGCAGGCCACTTTGGGTATGTGAAAACGCTCCACCTTATCACCCGACAATTTTGGTGGCCAAAGCTAAAGAGGGATGTTTCTGAATTCGTACTAGCCTGCCCTACATGCATCATGTCCAAACGTAGAGGGGGTAAACCCCCCGGACACCTCGTCCCTCTCCCCACGGCTAGCCGACCCTGGGCTGTGGTGTCCATAGACTTTATAGTGGAATTACCCCCCTCGCAAGGGAAAACGGTGATATTGGTAGTGGTGGATACTTTTTCAAAGCAAGCCCACTTCATCCTTTGCAAGAAATTGCCCACCGCTAAAAAACTGGCCCAACTTTTCTTCAATCACGTGGTCCGCCTACACTCATTTCCCGAAAAGGTCATTAGTGGCCGCGGGCCACAGTTCGTTGCCAACTTCTGGCGGGAGTTTTGCAAGTTAGCTGGCATCGAACAAGGACTTAGCTCAGCCTACCACCCACAAACGGACGGACAGACGGAGAGGGTGAACGGGCTTCTCGAGCAATATTTAAGGTGTTACATCAATTACCAACAAACAAACTGGGTGGAGCTACTGCCCTTCGCAGAATATGGGTACAATAACAGCCTCCATAGTTCCACCAAAACCTCCCCTTTCCAAATAGTCAACGGCTACGAGGGGAAGCCTTTTCCAAACCTTCCTCTTCCGGCAGGACCTAAAGAACCTACGTCCTGCCTCCAGTGGTGGGAGGGGATAAGGGGAGGGTGGAAAGTGATTCAAGAAAACCTGGAAGAGGCGAAGAGGGAATACAAACGGTACTTTGACAAAAAACATGCCCCTCAATGGGACATGAAGGAGGGAGACACAGTGTTCCTGTCTACAAAAAATTTGCCCCTCCCACAGGGATGCCGGAAGCTCGCACTTAAGTATCTGGGGCCATTCAAAATAAAGAAGGTTATCAACAAAGTAACTGTCGAGCTAGAGTTGCCAAAATCCCTCCGTAAGATCCACCCTGTTTTTCATTGCAGCCTTCTTCGCAAGGATCCTGGAGCTACGCCATTCCATCCCCGCCCCCCGGAACCGCCGCCGACATTAGTGAAGGGTCAGAGTCACCATGAAGTGTTAGAAATTCTAGACTCAAAGATCCGGAGGGGGGCGTTGTACTACCTTATTAGGTGGAAGTATTTTCCCCCTAGCTGTGATGAATGGGTCAAAGCCACTGATGTATCTGCTCCGCAACTGCTGAAAAAATTTCACCTACTGTACCCACACAAGCCCAAAGCGACGAGCTTAGGGGGGGCAGTATGTCAGAATTTGTAACTGTGATCTCTTAGCTTAGCCAAACTGTTTCCATGTTGTAACTCAGGATATTGACAAGCGGTCATTGACCCAAGCCGCTTTGCTATGCTAAATATTTAGGGCGGTAAGACAGGCGGCAGAAAGTCTCTGCTTAACATCCACAGGTGCCCTTTGAAGCCGGGCCGTTTGGCCTTCACAATAGGGGGGCATCCCTCTTAGCTGATAACGAAGGCTGGGAAAGAGACAACCGCTTGGGACCGTGTGAATCACTGTGAGTTATTGTTTTATTATGCTTTGCTGTGGGCATAAAATGTAACCAACTGCCCAGAATCGCCATTACTGTTATTTTGTTTCTATAGTACTGAAGTTCTTCCAAATAAAGATTCCTAACTTACTACAAGTATTGGACTCTCTTGAAGTTCATCCAAGTTCTGACAACCAAACTGTGGCCAGGTTAGGGCCAGGGGTCTCCTCAGACCGCTCCCCTGCCTTTTTTAGTGGGCGAGAGACCCAGCGCCCCAGCTGGAGCTGTGTGTGACAGCTCCCATCAGGCAGACCCAGCAGGGAGTCTCGCACCAGAGGGCCCAGACACCAGACTGAAATTAAATCAAAAGAGTTTCCGGCTCAACATTAGGAAGAACTTTGTGGCAGTTAGAGCGATTCCTCAGTGGAACAGGCTTCCTCGGGAGGTGGTGGGCTCTCCTTCCTTGGAGGTTTTTAAACAGAGGGTAGATGGCTATCTGACAGCAATGAAGATTATGTGTATTTAGGGGGAGGTGTTTGAGTTTCCTGTGCAGGGGGTTGAACTAGATGACCCTAGAGGTCCCGTCTAACTCTATGATTCTATGATCACTATGCAATGGAGAAAATAGAGAAACTAGCTGTTCTAATACATTGAATACCTGGTGCTAGATGGCAGATCTTGCAGCATAAAATGCAAACAGTAGCATAAAAACATTCTTTATGTTGCAGTTTATTGTGATGAGGCATAACACATCACTACATACTAGCATGGCATGAACATAAAGTTAACATGGCCTCCCTCTGACCTATACCCTTATTATAGCTTTTTGCCCTCTGGCACTAGGTGGTTTCATGGATCCAATCAGGAGTCTCTCTTGATGGAATTTCCAGAAGATGTTAGCATCTGCTCCTAATTCCCCCTCCCATCTGGTAATACAACTGAGTGCAGGTTTTCATGATTAGCTAATTATCACATTCTTAAATCTGGCCTTGAAAGAGATAAGGATAGTATCTGCAGGAAGACCCAAATCATAAACACTTGTGAGCCAGACTAGTCCCTCTAGTACTCATGTTAACCCAGAGGGAAATTAGGGTACTTTGCCTCACACATTGGCAATATAGATTCATGTTGTTCTGAAGCAGCAGAACAACGTTTGACTTCGGTGGCAGCTTTTATTTTATTCAAGGCATAAGCTTTTGTGTGCATGCACACTTCTTCAGATACATTGAAACAGACTTCACCAACCATTACATATAGATAGAGAGAGGGTAGGGAAAGGATTATTTTCCAGGAAGGGCTAATTGGAGTAAAGATGCTTAAGTAACTAAGCAATAAGTATAACTAAGATTGAATTAAGGGAGTTGGTAAGATATGAAATTTGCTGTGAATAGCAGCATATTAGCATACAGATAGTATGAAAAAAGAGTTGAAAAAAGATGCTAGAACTGAGTGATTTTGCATGTGTAGTGAGATAAGAACCCCATATCTTTGTTAAACCCTGGGGGTTCCATTGTTCTGAGTGTTGTAAAAACCTGCTATCAGAGCTGGCACATCCATTAGGCAACCTTAGGAAATCACCTAAGCACATGGACCTGGGGGGTGCCAAATTGGGCACCCTGTCTCCCGGGTGGTGGGTTAGGGGACCGAGTAAGCGAGTGAGGAAGGAAGAGCCACTGCCCTTCCTGTTCACAGATAAAATCTCTACCAATCAGCTGATTAGCAGGTCCTTTCACCTGTGCCCTCCTGCACATTTAAAATCTCCTGGGAGGGAGGGGGCAGCAGAGACAAAGGTGGCATGCATTCATGCATCTGAGTGTGTGTCTAGATCACAGTGCATGAAGCCAAACCATGCCATACTGAGGCACGGTGAGGAAGGGAGCTCCACCCCACCTCTCAGATGCCTCTCAGCTAAGGTGGCTGAGGTGAGGCTGGCCTGGCAACTGGGGGAGGAGACCAGGGGGTGCACTTTGCCTGTGGGTGGGGGCTCACCTGGGGCCCTGGCTCTGGTGTTGCTTTTAATTCAGCAATCTCTCATTCTAGTCAGTTTCTGAAATTCTTTTGCAATAAAACAGCTACTCTGAGGTCCTTCACTGAGCATCCTGGGAAGTTGAAATGTTTTACAAGTTTCTGTGGCAATATGTTTCAAATTTCAAGTTTATTTAAATTTATATCCCGCCCTTCACACCAAAGTGGCTCAGGGCGGCTCACAACACATAAAAATCTAACATAATTTCTGAATTTAAAACATCTTACACAGTTAAAACAATAAATAATAAAACATATAACTGTGGTCCATCAAAACTACACTCAGCTTCCAATGCCAGTTAGTTATAAGCCAGCTGGAAGAGGGCTGTCTTACAGGCCCTGCGGAACTGGCCAAGGTCCCGCAGGGCCCTCACCTCTTCCAGCAGTTGGTTCCACCAGAAAGGAGCCATTACAGAGAAGGCCCTGTCCCTGGTGGATTGCAGGTGGGCCTCCTTTGGCCCGGGGATAACAAGCAGATTTTGGGATCCCGATCTTCGTACTCTCTGGGGAACATGTGGGGAGACGGTCCCTAAGGTAGGCAGGTCCTAGGCCATATAGGGCTTTAAAGGTAATAAGCAGCACCTTGTACCGAACTCGGTATATTATTGGCAGCCAGTGCAGAGTCCGGAGCCCTGGTTGAATGTGCTTCCATCTTGGGAGCCCCAATAACAACCAGGCCGCGGCATTCTGCACTAACTGCAACTTCCAGGTTTGGCACAAGGGCAGCCCCATGTAGAGGGCATTACAGTAATCCAACCTCGAGGTGACCGTTGCATGGATCACCATTGCTAGAGCGTCATGCTCCAGGAAAGGAGCCAACTGCCTCGCCTGCCTAAGATGAAAAAATGCGGACTTAGCAGTGGCTGCTATCTGAGCCTTCATCGTTAAGGAAGGCTCCAATAGTACCCCCAAACTCTTGACCTTGTGCGCTGCTGTTAGTGGCGCACCGTCAAAAACTGGCAGGGGGATTTCCCCTCCAGGACCATGACAATCCAAGCAAAGGAACTCTGTCTTCACTGGATTTAGCCTCAGCCCACTCAGCCTGAGCCACCCAGCCATGGCCTGTAACGCCCGGTCCAAATTTTCTGGGACGCAAACCGGCTGTCCATAAGCAGATTGAGCTGGGTGTCATCAGCATACTGGTGACAACCCAGCCCATACCTTCGGGCAATCTGGACAAGGGGGCGCATATAGATGTTAAATAACATCGGGGAGAGAACCGCCCCTTGAGGCACTCCGCAATCAAGCGTGTGTCTCTGGGACAGTTCACCCCCAATCGTGACCCTTTGTCCCCGACCCTCAAGGAAAGAGGAAAGCCGTTGTAAGGCCAACCCCTGAATCCCCACATCGGCGAGGCGGCAGGTCAGTAACCGATGGTCGACAATGTTGAACGCTGCTGACAGGTCCAACAACATCAGCACCGCTGAGCCGCCTCGATCCAGATGCCGTTGAAGGTCATCTACCAGGGCAACCAACACCGTCTCCGTCCCGTGGCCTGGGCGAAAGCTGGACTGAAGGGGATCAAGGACGGAAGCATCCTCCAGGAAACTCTGTAGCTGCATCGCCACTGCCCTCTCGATAAGTTTGCCCAAAAAGAGCAAATTCGAGACCGGCCGATAGTGTGCCAATTCGGCCGGATCTAACATTGTTTTTTTCAAGAGGGGACAGACCACCACCTCTTTAAGTAGTGTTGGGAAGTGCCCCTCCATCAGGGATCTATTTATGATATCCCGTACAGGATATCTAAGCTCCCTCTGGCAAGATTTAATCAGCCGGGAAGGGCATGGGTCCAAATTGCAAATTGTCGGGCGTGCAGATAAGAGGATCCTGTCAACTTCCTCCAGGCTGAGAGCACTGAAACCATCCAGAACATGATCCGAAGACAGGCATGGTGCCTCGGGTTCGCAAACTGTCTCTAATATGGCAGGGAGGTTGCGGTGGAGTGACGCGATCTTATCCGCAAAGAAATTCGCAAAGGCCTCACAGCCAATCTCCAATTCATTAGAATTTGGTCTGCCTTGTGGCAGGAGACCGAATTATATTGAACAGTTGTGCCAGGCATGAAATTGCGGATGCAATCTTAGCCGCAAAGTATGTTTTCTTTGCGGTTTTGACTGCCATCTCTTAGGACTTCATAATCTCTCTATAAGATGTTCGAGTCGCTTCGTCTCGAGTACGCCGCCATTGCCTCTCTAGTCGTCTGAGTCCCTGTTTTAATTGCCACAACTCTTGGTTATATCAAGGTGTCGGCTTTAAACAAGGGCGCAGAGGATGCCTAGGTGCGATCTCATCAATGGCTCTGGAGAGCCTATCATTCCAAGATTCCACCAGATCATCCAAGGAATCGCCAGGGGGCCAGGGATCCTGTAGCGCCGTCAGGAACCGTTCCAGGTCCATCAGGCTCCACAGGCGAGCTAAAAGACGCTCTCTGCCTAAACAGGCTTGGGGTGGCACATCCACATGAGCCTTGAGGGCATAGTGATCCGACCATGGCACTGCTTTAGCAGTAATATTGTTCACTAAAACTCCTGCCGCAAATACCAAGTCTAACATGTGCCCCGCCTGATAGGTGGGCATTGTAACAATTTGGGAGAGTCCCAGTGTTGCCATGGATGACACCAGGTCCATCGCCCGATTGGAGGCTGCGTCATTGGCGTGAACATTGAAGTCACCCAAGACCAAAAGCCTTGAGTATTCCAACGCCCAGCCTGCCGTGGCCTCCATCAGGGATGGTAAGGCGCCAGCCAGTGTGTTAGGCAGACGGTACACCAGCCAGATCGCCAACCCCTCCCCAACGTCCCACATCAGACCGGCACATTCAATGCCCTTGATCTCCGGGGCCGGGAGAGCCCGAAAGGAGTAAACCTCTTGTATGAATAGTGCCACTCCTCCCCCCTGCCTGCTGGTCCGCGACTGGTGAAAGACCGAGTATCCTGGGGGGGGGGGGCATCTGGGAGAGAGCTACAGTCTCCCCATCACGCACCCAGGTCTCGGTCACGCATGCCAGGTCCAAGTCCTGCTCTAGCAGGAATTCCCAAAGGGTAGCGGTCTTGTTATTGATGGACCTGGCATTACATAACACCAGTGACAGAGGCGAGTAATTTTGCCTGGCCCTACTACCTGTCACCGTCGGGATGGGACGCAGGCTGGAAGGTGGTCAAGCACTGTCATGTCTCAGCCTCCTTCCCTTATAATTCTGCCTATTCCCACCATCATACCTTCCCCTCCCCAGGAGTACAGGTATCCCCAGGCCCGTCATTTCCTACTGGTGTCCACCAGCCCTTCGACTAGCAGAATAGTTGTACCTATTCCCTCTTCACCCTCCCGTCTCCAACCAATAAATTGCCAACTACCAGTAGCTAATAGTTATTTAATTTAAATCCCTCCCCTAATCAATCCCTAATTCACTAGCTAACAATGATTAAATTAGTACATCTGTTGGCTCCTTAAATAAAAACCTTCCCCAACTAATAACCCATCTCTAATTAGTTTGCCATAAATAAATCTCCAATTAGCTAATCAATAAATATCATTTAAATAACCAATAATTAATTAATTATACAATTCTACTAAAATTGGCAGTTAAAATCCGTTGGAGTTAAAGGGTAAGGAGACTTAAAAACTAGATAAAGTACTGTTATTTCCAAAGTGACGATAGCCGTAAAGTGCAATGTTCTTCTTCTTATTATTAAAGTGCATCAGTGTCCGTAGAGTGCAGATGAACTTATTCTTATTCTTGGGCAATGTCCGTGTAAGTGCGTGTGTTCTCATTCAGGGGGGGGGGGGGTGAGGTCTTACTCAGAGGTGCAGAGGTGCAGTGTACTATTGTGCTGTCTGGCAACCTGAGGCAGCCCTCCACACAACACTGGGGGCCCAGGGAGGTGCTAGCTCTCCTGTGTCCCTCCAGTTGCGCGGCTACACCCTCAGGGACCCAGAATTGCCCAGTAGCCTGCTGATGTCACCGTCCCTACCTGGCGTCCTCCAGTCACCTCACCACCATTGGTTTTCCCAGCCTGTTCCGACTCCCCCCCTGTTCTTTGTCCACAACCCCCAATCACAGTGTCCAGGGGGGGAGGGGGGAGGGGGGAGCGGAGAAGAGGAGAAGAGGAGAGGAGGGGCCGTCGTCCCACTGGTAGCCCAGCTACCTTGGTACTTCGCCCCGTCCCTTTCCCGCAGCTTTGCCAAAACGCCACCGCTCGACTCCTCCGGGCTTTGCTCACGCTCCAGTCTCAAATGCTCCAGCCTCGAACCACTCCACAGTTCACAGTCCACGCCCAGCTCCCAGCACTCACCTGGTCTCATCTGCCGCACTCCAGCCCTGACCACCTCAGAGTCCAGCCCACGGCCCCGACCGGCTTGCACTCCCAGGCCACGCCGTCCTTCACCACCGCGGCACCGGCCCCGCTGGTAAGCACTTTCCCGTCACTTTCCTCTTATATGAAAAGACGGGAGAAGCTCTAAAGTCGCCCTCACCTTCTCCAACTGCTAGTTAGACAGCATAGGTAGTTACAGAGGGTGTAGTTCGATATTATATTTAAAATTTGATGTTACTCCAGGAGCTTCAGCATCGGAGCTCCTTGCTCACCGCCATCTTGCAGCAGCATTTTTCAAATTACAGCAGCATTTTTCAAAAAACAGAATTGTTTGAAGTCTGTCATGAGAGACCCTCCTTATAGTTCCCACCGCACCTTCTACCCCGGGGGTGCCGTTCTGGTCGGTAAACCCGCTCAAGTTCTGCACTGGGATCATCCCTCTCCAGGGTTCCTGTTTCCAAGGAGCCTGCGTGGCCTCCTTCCCTCCAAGCGCCATGAAGTCCCTGCAGCGCAGGCTGAGAGAAAGTGAAAAGGCCCCAGCCCGCCCTGGAGTTTCGTGATGAAAATATGATTACAAGGACTTGGGTCTGGAACATAAATTATCATTGATGAGGGAACAGCTCCTCTAAGAGAACAACACTTCACTTTGTGAAAGATGGGATAGGGTGGGATGTGGGGGCAGCACTGGGTTTTTTCCTGCCCCAGGCCGCCCCCACACCTGCACCCCCCCATGGGAGTCAGAGCAAAGCCACATTGCCTCTTCTGTCTGTCCAAGTCCCAGGTGAGTGAAAGGAGTAGCAGGGCTGCTCTGCCTTGCTCCAAGGCTGTCTCCCCTTGCAGGGAAGGCAGCCAGGAGTGAGGCCACACTGTCTCTTTCACCCGCCTGGGTTCTGGGTGGGTGAAAGGAGCAGCAGGGCTGCTCTGCCTCACTCTGAGGCTGTCTCAGAGTGAGGCCATGCTGCCTCTTTCACCTGCCTGGTCCTGAGCGGGTGAAAGTAGTGGCAGGGCTGCTCTGCCTCACTCCGAGGCTGTTTCCCCTGCAAGGGGAGGCAGCTGGGAATGAGGCTGCGCTGCCTATTTCATTCGCCTAGGTCCTTGAAAGAGGAGACATCCTCAGAGTGAGGCTGCTCTCCTCTGAGCCCGGCTAGGAGAGCACACACTGGTGCACCATCCTACTGATCTCAGCTTCCTAGGTCTGTGGCCCGGCAGGGTGGGTACAGGGGGCACCCGACATCACCCTGTAGGTGAGGGGGCACCCCAAGTGGCCACCTAACTCACTTACTCCCACATGGGTGGTTTCTGCCAATTCCCTCCCTTCCGCTGCAAATTCTCACTTTTCCTCAGTTCTATTCTTATGGGTCCAATGACCAACAGGATGGCAATATTGGGGGATACAGAGTGCTGCAGTGAAAGGGAAATATGGGGAAGTTGTCTCCCTTAAGCAAAACACTGTTTGTGCTGCTTTGGATCCAAACCTTAGATTTCATGTTCCAACCCAGTGGTGGGTTTGTAGGACAGGACAGGACTGGACAATCTACAATCTTTCCAACCTGCCATCTTGGAATTTTAATGACTTGTTCATTAACAGTGCAAAGGCAAGAGAGAGTCACACATGAACGCACATGAAGCTGCCTTATACTGAATCAGAGCATCAGTCTATTAAGGCCAGTATTGTCTACTCAGACTGGCAGCAGCTCTCCAGGATCTCAGTTTAGAGGTACTTCACATCACCTGTTGCCTGGTCCTTTCTAACTGAAGATACCAGGGACTAACCGTGGACCTTCAGCATGCAAAGCAAAAGTCCACCCACTAAGCCACAGCCCCTCCCATATGGACACTGGAGTGGATCTTCCTCCTGTCATACCACCCCACTGATCAAAGGTTGAAGCCTTCCTCCAGCCTAAGGAGAATTCATCCACATTAAGTGGCTCTTCAGTTGGAGGAAGTGTCATTTAAGTTGGAGGAAGGATCTCTGAAGGAAGACTGTAAAGCATTTTGCACCTTTAAATTATTATACAAGAGGACCATTATTTTATTACAAAAAGGAAAGTAGTGTAAACTGAGCAAGCATTATATGTTAGCTGCCCTGAGTCTGTTCGCAAGAAGGGTGGGATACAAATATAAATAAATAAATGACATTGAGCTACGCACCAATGAGACATTAAATGTATTTTTGTACACTGGTAAATAAATGAATTTTTATAAAGGCATCAGGAGTCTGGACTGCTTGTCTGCCAGCAGTGCTGTCAGTGGTTGTGATGGCAACTGCATCAGTGCTCGCACACTAGAACAAGTATGAAGATTCCTGCAATGCTAATACAGAACTACCCTTTGTACTCCTCTGCAGGACTCATAAGGTTAGCCTGTATGTAGGGCTTTCACAAAATACCATTTGCCTCAGTGCCCCCAAAGTAAATAGTATTTAAGCTATGGTAAGAGTTTGGAACAGACTGCAATAATAAATGGAGATGGAATTAATACGATGGCATTTACATTGTGCAGCTAGCAATGTCTGTGATTCCTTAGATCAAGGCCATATGGATTTTTTTCTCTCTCAAAATGTTGTTGCATTTTTTTTTAACATGGTAACTTCAATTTTGCAACAATCTTCTCCCTCCTTTTTGGAATTCTTTTCCCTTTCTTAACTTTCTTTTTTAAACTTAAAGGTGTTTGTTGTAAAGTTATACCACTTGTTGTTTGAAAGTGGTAACATTTCCTTAACTTCCTGAGAACTTGTTCAGGAAAGCACCAGGTGTCTTAGCATAAACCAATATAGAGTTTACATAATCTTTAATACTAAACTAGTTTAAGGATTATCCTTTATGTGGATTATTTCATACCTCCATCAGAGCAGGTGGAGAGATTTTACATTTACATTAACTTAAACTACACCAATTTATTAATGAAAAATACCAGTTCTTATCAAATTTCTTTCAAACAGAAGATGTAAACTTTACTGAAATGTTAAGGTTCAAGTTCCTTTGACATCGGGAGGGGGGCCATTCCACAAAACATCACAGATCACTTTGAACAAAGTTGTCTTCTAAAAATAAACATTGAGATGATCTGTTTTCTGAATATTGTGAGGTCATTTTATTACTTCACATGCTTCACTGACCTCTCCTACACTCTGTGCCTTCTCAGATTTATTGGAAATCTGCTCACTGCAGACTATACCCTATTGCAGACTTTTTTTTCCCAAATGGGAAAAAAAAAGTTCTTTAATGCTGACTACCTGATTCACAGCTGCTAGGTTTTATTCTATGCCTTCAGAACCAAAGTATATGTTCTGAAAGTTTTCAGCCTTCAATTGAAATAGATGAGCTGGGAATACAAGGTGAAAGCCTTGTCTGTTCTTCCTTTGGATCCCCTGGCTAGTTCAGAAAGCACCTTGGGAGCCAAACATGTCAGCATATGTCTGTATTACTCCTTTCATTAGTGTAAAGATTTTACCAGAAAGGGAAACCAGTGATCTGATTACTAATACGGAGCAATGTTTAGACACATCAAGCATGCAGGGCTCTCAGTATACCATCCTTTAAAAAATCATCAGAGGATAGTGTTAGAATGGGAAACTTATTCTATATATTTTTCCTTACAGTTTTTTGTTCCACTATGAATAGGTCTAATTCAATCAAAAATAGTTTCACCTTTTCTGAGTCTGAGAGTAATGAATTTTGCTCAGGGTTTTTTTTTTTTTTTTTAAGCAGGAACGCACAGGATTGCAGTTCCAGCTGGCTAGGCATCAGGGGGCGTGGTCAAATATGCAAATGAATTCCTGCTGGGCTTTTCCTACAAAAACCCCTATGTGAAACAGTGGTGACATCATGGGATGTGGCCTAAGATGCAAATGAGTTCCTGCTGGGCTTTTTCTACCAAAAAACCCACTGATTTTGCTTATCTTTCAAAAGGCCATATTTGGCTTACATAAAAAAGAAGTATAATGTCCATTCCAACTTATGTTGATCTCGCCCCCGAGGACTCTGCCAGGGAGGAAACAGTGCAGGCCCCCACTTAAGGAAGTTTTTAGTTATGATGAGCAATACTAGCAGCATCCAGCACAAATGCAGGCCATAATGCCAGCAGAGGAATAGTGATAACTAGGGGTGTGAGTTTGGTATTTTGTTGTAGTTGTTCAGTTGCACAGTCGAGTCTGACTCTTTGTGACTCCATGAACAAAGTCACACCAGGCCCTCCTGTGTTCTACCATCCTCCAAAGTCCGTTCAAATTCATGCTTGTTACATCAGTAATGCTGTCCAGCCATCTCATCTTTTTGTCATTTCCTTCTTCTTTTGCCTTCTGTCTTTCCCAGCATCAGGATCTTCTCCAGTGAGTGCTCCCTTCTCATTGGTGGCCAAAGTATTTGTGCTTCAGCTTCAGCATCTGACCTTCCATGGAACAGTCTGGGTTGATTTCCCTTAGGACTGACTGATTTGATCTTCTTGCAGTCCAAGGGACTCCCAAGATTCTTCTCCAGCACCACAGCTCGAAAGTATCTATTCTTCTGCACTTGGCCTTCCTTATGGTCCAGCTCTCACAGCCATACATTACTACTGGGAATTCCATTGCTTTGACTATACGGACTTTTGTTGGCAGGCTGATGTCTCTTCTTTTTATTATACTGCCCAGGTTCACCATAGCTGTCCTCCCAAGGAGCAAATGTCTTTTAATTTCATGGCTACAGTCATCATCTGCAGTGATCTTGGATCTCAGAAATGTGAAGTCTGTCACTACTTCCATGTCTTCCCCTTCTATTTGCCAAGGTGTGATGGGGCCGGATGCCATGATCTTAGTTTTTTTGATGTTGAGTTTCAAGCCTACTTTTGTGCTCTCCTCTTTCACCCTCAACAAGAGGTTTTTTAGGTCCTCCTCACTTTCTGCCATTAGAGTGGTATCATCTGCATATCTGAGGTTGGTGATGTTTTCCCCAGCAATGTTAATTCCGCCTTCTACTTCATCCAGGCCGGTATTCCGAAATGATGTACTCTGCATATAAATTAAATAAGCAGGGTGACAATATACATCCTTGTTGAACTCCTTTTCCTATTCTAAACCAATCCGTTGCTCCATATCCTTTTCTGACAGTTGCTTCTTGACTTTTATACAGGTTTCTCAGGAGACATGTGAGGTGGTCTGGTACTCCCATCTCTTTAAGGACTTGGCACAGTTTGTTGTGAACAACACAATCAAAGCCTTGAACTTCTGGTAGTTCCCGATCTACATTCTGCCGAAGCCTAGCTTGTAGGATCTTTAACATGACCTTGCTGGCATGTGAAATGAGTGCAATGGTGCGATAGTTTGAACATTCCTTGGTATAGACTGGGCAAAACAAAAACAAACAACCTCAATATCTTAACAGTATTTACTCAGTCAGTTACCAAATGGCTTACAGATTCAGTTATCCAAAAATGACCACCCTGAAAAATCCCAAAAATATTTCAGATTTTTCAGGACTGTCAGATAGCTGCAGTTAAAGGGAACTCACAGGTTGCAAAGGGCATTTAAAGGAAATATGATCCCTTTCCCTGCTCCACTGGAAACAATGGAGAACAAGGGTGGCTCTGTTGATCAGTCAGATTTAAACCAGGCTGCCCAGCAGCGCCTGAGAGAAACCTTAGCTGGAGTTGGCTCCTCTATTCAACACAGTTTCAATTGAGCCGCAATGAAGAACCAGCCCAGGATCTGCTGGGGACTGGCTTTCAGCTCCCTCTGCCCAAGCTGATCCTCTATTTATTTATTTTTTCTTCTCATGTCCACTGGACCAGAAAAAATGTGGGAATTCTGAATATTTCCTAAATCTGAATATTACTGGCATTGTATTTGGGAATATCAGGAAATGCCAAATTTTTCAGGTTCAATATACCTGAATCTGAAAAATAACAGGAATTTTTTTTTTTGCACACCCCTAATGATAAGCATTCAGCAACTGCACATCTGCAAGGTACAACAGAAGTAGGAGCCTTGGTATCTTTGTCATTATATCGCTTAGCTTTCAGGCTCATTGAGACTATGGATAAGTAATCAGAACTGGGATGCTGGACATACAAAGCTAGTTCTGTGGGACCTGAAATGTTTCTTGAACAGCATCCCCTACAACCCAGATGGAAATCATTTTTTTTTAACAAAGAGGTCATTCCAAACCAGTTTGTTATGTTATAAAAATGCTCAAATCAGGATTTTTAAAAATGCCATCAATGCTCTTGTGAATGCCCAAAATGCCTATTTGGACCTTCTCTTTTCCCAAGATGCCACATATAACCATTGTGGAAATAACTAAAAGTGTAAAGCTTACTGTATACTAACAGTTCCATCCTTAAAAGAGCTATACCTTTCTTTGTCCACTGAAAACCATGTCCTGTGCTGCACAGACTACCTTATGAGTTGTGGAGTGACATGCTGGAAGCATTTATAAGGCAGGGGGCATAATTGGGTGCTGGGGAAGGGGTGCACTGGTGCAATGCAAGATGTTGATTGGGCATGCCCTCAGTTGGTGTCCTGAGTTGCTTGGGTTCCCATAAGCATGGCCACAGCAGGGTATAGGGGGCATGGATTTTGATTTAACATGGGCTGCAATAGGCTACACCAGCAATTTTTGCCAACACAACTTTGCTTCTGTTCAGAGGCACGTTCCCATACTGGAAGTGCTTAGGGAGCAGCCTAAATGTCACCACAACCCCTGGAACACCCAAATTCCTACTGATGCAGGAGTTTGCACTAGAGTTCTGCCAACACACAGCTCTAGTGCAATAGAGTCAGCCAGGGCTTTTTTTGTAGAACAAGTCCAGCAGGAACTCTTTTACATATTAGGCCACACACCCTGACACCAAGCCAGCCAGAACTATGTTCCTGTGTGTTCCTGCTCAAAAAAGCCGTATACAGAGGGAGAGAGAGAGAAAAAAATCACTGCCCTTCTCAGGAAATGAGAAGAAGATATTGGATTTACATCCCACCCTCCACTCCGAAGAGTCTCAGAGTGGCTCACAATCTCCTTTACCTTCCTCCCCCACAACAGACACCCTGTGAGGTGGGTGAGGCTGAGAGGGCTCTCAAAGCAGCTGCCCTTTCAAGGACAACCTCTGCCAGAAGTATGACTGACCCAAGGCCATGCTAGCAGGTGCAAGTGGAGGAGTGAGGAATCAAACCCGGTTCTCCCAGATAAGAGTCCGCACACTTAACCACTACACCAAACTGACTCTCCTATTTGGGGTTTCTTTTTTCTTGCGTAGAGCTGTTTGGAAATTGGGAAACATTTGGTTGGAAAGTGAAAACTTTTCATGGAAGATTTGCCTGAGACACAGGGAGACAGAGACATCCAAGCTATTTTTCAGAGGGCAAGGAAACTGCACTTTGGAATGGCAATGGGGAGAAACAGTATTTACATTCTCTTCCCTCCCTCAAGCAAGGGCTGCTGACAAACCCACCATGTGACTCCATTGCAAGTCTATTTTTATAGAAGAACTGGGAAAGGCTGAAACTTTGGAAGGGCATTGAAGTGCGAAACTGGACAGCCACAAAGGAAGAAGATGGTGAGTCACTCCCAGTCAATTGCTTTCTCTACAGAGGCTGCATCTTGCCATGAAGCACAGGCCAGGAGGAAGACAAAGCATAAAAGAGCTCAGCAGAAATTGCTGCTTCAATCTAGCTTGACAGACAGCTGGAGGACGAAAGCAGAAGGAGTACATGAGGCATGGACTGCTTTCCCATGCATGAAGAGACAGCCTGGTGTGTGATGGTGGCTGGGTGTCAGGCTCAGAGGTTGGAAAGCAGGCAAGATAGCCAGGGCAATGCTCTACTCAGTGGCAGCCAAGATTCTTTCCCATCTCTCACCATTGATTCTTAAGCCACAGCTTCATAGCTTCAAACAGGGAAGCAGTGGTGGAGAGGGGAAGGGAGGGGAGGCAGCCAAGAGGGGGGACTGGCAGCCAAGAGGGGGGACTGGCTACCAGGCCAGAGTCTTCTGCATCACCACCTTTTGGGCAGATGTCTGCCTTGCCCCAAGGAGCAGGAGAGTTGGCCATATGTGGATGTGGTATCAGAGCCAGCCCAAGGGTGCTCCTGGGCTTGGGTGGGGGAGGGAATGCCTCTTTGTTAGAAGGGTGGATGGGAGGAGGAGGAGGATTCTGATGTTGGAGTCAGCAGCACCAGCACTTTCCTTCGACTTTGGCCAGCACCCGCTGCAGCCACCACACATGCAATGCTTTCAGTGTCTATGATGTTTTACAATAGAGATTTTTTGGGGGGTGGGTGGGGGTGGGGATGACATAGATTCACCATTTTCCTCCCACTTTCCTCTTGTTGATTGGTGGACAGTCCTGGTGAATGCTCAAGCAAATAGCAACCCTAGATGGAGGTCTTAACTGCAGTAACTTCAGCAGCCATCTTAATAACAATATCTATCTTCCATTCTCTCAGGCACCACCAGCAGGCAGACAGACAGCCCCAACTTCAAACACTAACTTTTTAATTAACTGTAACATCCTTTGTATACTATTTATCAAAGAAAGGAGGGATTCAGAATGGGGAAACAGTGTGTGAAGTGATGCAAACACTGTCCCTTAGTGGTATTCCTCTGATTACATTATAAGTATTTTACATCAGATTTGAAGTAACCCTTTCCCTTTCACAGAAACAGGCACTGGAAGAAATTGACTATAGATCCATCACATCATGTCTAAAAGAACATCTGATTATCCCCTTGCTTCCCTTCCTTTTCATGACTAGGAAACAATGTGCTATGATTCCTACTTAGCTTATAACATCTGTAAAAAGTTTTGCCATCTGATGATGGAGCATTTGAATCAAAAGTTTAATGTTTTGAGGGGTCCTTCGCCATTGTTGTGTTTTCATTACTTGTGGTAAAGTATTTTCCCTGTTTTGTGAATTGTGCTTTTTTTTTTTTTTTGCTTTAACTCCCCTCAAACACTGAAAAGAGGCAGCATATACTGGGTTGACGTCAAGAGAATAAATCAAATTCTAATTACTGCAAGATCAAAATTCACCTGCTAAAGTAAGATGGCATCTAGGTTTTCAAACCACTGCATGTAACTCTCTCCTTTTGGTACTGTTAATCTTGCACATTTTAGAGTCTTGGAATAATCACGTTTCCAGGAGGCATGGCAGAAATCATTAAGAGGGATGTGCCTGCTGAAGTACAGGGAGGGAGGTTACTTAAGCAAAGCCGTTCTTCAATCATGTGCAAAACAGCATCAAGCCATTTTGATCTATGAGAGATCTATTCTTCGTGAACATTTCTCCTATTAATGATAATGAGAGGACTGCACACGCTTTGACAGCTGAATGGCACCTTTAGTTTTGGACTATTAGTCTAGATTACTCAAACCGTCAGTAGCAGGCGGAAGGTGGAAAGGCTGTAAATTTTCCTCTCTTTTTTTTTAATAATCTGCTGCTAAGCACATACCACTGTGTACCTTATGGATTCTAAATTCACCCAAGTACTTTAGCATCCCAGTAGTATTTCATAGTTCTAATTTCTATCAATCTTCCCCCAATGCTATGATCTATTATTTATTTGTACTCCATCTCCATTATTCATTTATGCCAGATATTATTTCACTGACTGGCTTATTCCTACAAACTGCATATAGTAAGTTTTGTATTGCCACAGAATAAAAACAAACATCCTAACATAATGTAATGTTAACACAAAATAAATAGTATTTATTATGTTAGGATTTCCACATGCCTTGATTTTATTGGCTGAATCCAGTAAAAAAAAAAAAGCAACAGGTACAAAAAATATTCAGTTATGCTCTCACAGTGCCAATCAGCAATATGTTAGAATCCCAAACAAATATGATTATGGATAGTGTTAAAATTTCAATTCAGACAAAGAGTAGGGAGGTGACCCTCAAAATTTGTCAGCAAGAAAAGTACTTCAGATAAGGAACTGCTGCCAGAAAAATGCTGACTATTGGATAGGTAGTCAAAGGATTTTGGCAACTGGGTTGACAAGTTAGAAGGTTAGTGGCAAGGGGGGATGATTCAGTCTACTGAGGTAGCAAGGGTCAATTCAAGAAGAGAGGAGAACAGCCCAGGGTTTTGTGGCTTTCATGATCCAATTCTTCTTCACTCTAGTAGTCTAAACCATGGAGAAAAGATCTATAGATCTGCTATTTGTGCCAAAACAGACCCTGTTTATTGGGCCACTCTATGCATGTTTTATGGTACAGAGTGGTTCAAGATCAGGTGGGGGTGGGGGGTGGGCTCCTTCTGGGAATCCTACCCCCCCAGGGAAAGTGCATGCGCAATACATAGCCTCTCCTCTCCCGGTGTAGTGAACGCCGCGTGGTCACTGTCTGGCTATGCCTGGCAGATGGTCACTGCAATGGCCTCTCCTGCATTACTGCATCCGTAGCAACACCTTCTCGCTGGTCCCCCCCGTTTTCACAGAGTTTGCTACGTCATGGTGCGACCGAATGTCCGGCGGTATAACCGGATGGGCAGGCTGGGCCCACCAACCTCGCCAGCCTAAGAGAAGGAAAACTCTAACATCAAACCCGGGCAGATAGAGCTCGTTAATGTAACACCTACCACCTGGAGGACTCGCTGCCGGCGTCCCGGCTTATTGGGCCATGGCAGATGACCCCCAGGTGAAAGGGTGGAGCCAGTACTGCGCACACTGTGCCTCACCTAAAAATTCCTCTGCGCAGGCCTGAAGGGCATATCCACACACACAACACACAACGCATCAAGTCCTGCAGCGATGGGCAAGGGGCGAAACGGCAGGTGGAAGGTGCCACTGGAAGCCGCAGTCCCGATCCTGCATGTAGGCGGTTCAGGGTATTGGTCGCCTGATGCTAACCCGGAGACGAAAGCATTTTTCAGCAGCACCCTGAACGACCAAGCAGCCTTATCTAGGGACAGCACTGCTTGCTCCACATGGAGAGGGGCCTAGAAAAGGTGGCCTAAACAAAGCTCGTCTCCTCCACCCCAGTTGGCTAGCCGCGGTCAACGGGCATCCTTACTTGCGGTCGAAAAATAACAACAAAGAAAAGGCATGCACCTGCCTCACAAAGTGTGCAAAGACTAAAGCTTGCGTGTTGGAACATCAGAACCATGCTTGACACAGTAGGCAGTGGTCGCCCTGAACGACGCTCTGCTCTAGTTGCCCACGAACTTCTCAGGTTGAATATCGACATAGCAGCTCTCAGTGAGGTCCGTTTCCCTGAGGAAGGTAGTCTTCAAGAACACGGTGCTGGCTATACCCTCTACTGGTCGGGTAAGTCAAAGGCTGAGAGCCGCCTTTCTGGCGTTGGCTTCATGGTCAGGAACTCCATTGCCTCCAAACTCGAAAACCTGCCAACAGGTCACTCAGATCGCATCATGTCCATGCGCCTCCCACTTCAAAACAAGCAGCATGCAACACTCTTCAGTGTGTATGCCCCAACCCTTCAAGCAGATCCTGCAGAAAAGAACAAGTTCTATGCTGATCTACGCAACCTCGTACGGAAGACCCCTACAGAGGACAAGGTGATCATCCTTGGCGACTTCAATGCCAGAGTAGGTAAAGACTCGGAAGCCTGGAAAGGAGTACTTCGCAAACACGGCATTGGCAACTGCAATGACAATGGGCGCCTCCTACTAGAATTCTGCATGGAGCACCAGCTCACCATCACCAACACTATCTTCCAGCAGAAGAACAGTCTGAAGACAACCTGGATGCACCCACGGTCCAAGCATTGGCACCTTATCGACTACATTCTGGTGCGCCAGAGAGACCTTCGAGATGTCTTACACACCCGAGTAATGCCCAGCGCAGAATGTCATACGGATCATCGTCTTGTACGCTGCAATCTCCGTCTTCACTTTAAACCCACACCCAGGAGAGGAGGTATCCCTCGGAGGAAGTTTCAGGTTGGCAGCCTCCAGTCAGCCGAAGTTAAAGCTGCCTTCCAGGCAAAACTCCAGTCAAGAATTGAGGACCCCAGTTGCCCCACAGACCCTTCTCCAGAAGCACTCTGGGAACACCTAAAAACTACCGTCCTGCAGATCTCTGAAGAAGTCCTCGGGTTCTCCACAAGGAAGAACAAGGACTGGTTTTATGAGAACAATCAAGAGATCCAAGAATTACTGGCAAAAAAGAGATCTGCCTACCAAGCACATCTTGCTCAGCCCTCCTGTCCTGGGAAAAAAGCAACCTTTCGCGCTGCATGTAGCAACCTCCAGCGCAAGCTTCGAGACATTCAGAACGAGTGGTGGACCAAGCTTGCAGAGAGAACCCAGCTGTGTGCAGACACTGGTGATTTAAGAGGGTTCTACGAAGCCCTGAAGGCAGCATATGGTCCATCATATCAGGCTCAGAGTCCCTTGCATAGTGCAGACGGCCAAGTGCTCCTCACAGACAAGGCATCCATACTGAACCGGTGGTCGGAGTATTTTCAGGTTCTCTTCAGTGCCAACCGCGTAGTTCAAGATTCAGCAATCCACCTCACCCCACTTCAACCGGTGAAAAAAGAGTTGGATGAGATCCCCACCCTAGAAGAGACTGTTAAAGTCATCAAGCAACTGAAAAGTGGCAAGGCAGCGGGAGTTGATGGAATTCCACCAGAGATCTGGAAGCATGGGGGCACAGTACTACATAGCTCACTTCACAAAGTACTTGTCACCTGCTGGAAACAAGGCAAATTACCACAGGACTTTCGCGATGCAATCATCATCACCCTATACAAGAACAAAGGGGAAAAGTCAGACTGCTCCAACTACCGGGGGATAACCCTGCTCTCCATCGCAGGCAAAATCCTTGCCAGAATACTCCTGAACAGACTGGTGCCCACCATTGCAGAAGAACTCCTCCCAGAGAGCCAGTGCGGCTTCAGAGCTAACAGGAGCACCACCGACATGGTATTTGTTCTCAGGCAGCTCCAAGAGAAATGCAGGGAACAGAACAAGGCTCTGTATGTGACTTTTGTCGACCTTACCAAAGCTTTCGATACCGTTAGCAGGAAAGGCCTGTGGCAAATCTTGGAACGTTTAGGATGTCCCCCAAGGTTCCTCAGCATGATCATCCAGCTACACGAAGACCAGCGAGGCCAAGTCAGACACTGCAACGACCTCTCGGAGCCCTTCCCAATAGGCACAGGTGTAAAGCAAGGCTGCGTTCTCGCGCCAACTCTCTTTACGATCTTCTTTAGCATGATGCTTCAAAGAGCCGCAGTAGATCTAGATGATGACGATGGTGTATACATCCGCTATCGCACCGATGGCAGCCTGTTCAACCTGAGGCGACTAAAGGCACACTCCAAGACAATGGAAAAACTCATCCGAGAGCTACTGTTTGCTGATGATGCTGCACTCGTCTCCCACTCGGTATCAGCTCTGCAGCATATGACGTCCTGCTTTGCAGAGGCTGCCAAGCTATTCGGCCTAGAAGTTAGTCTGAAGAAGACAGAAGTTCTCCACCAGCCTGCACCCCAGGAAGATTATCACCCCCCCCCTGCATCACTGTGGGTGAATCAGTTCTGAAGACAGTCCAGCAGTTCAGCTACCTGGGGTGCATCATCTCCTCAGATGCCAAGATCGACAAGGAGATTGACAACAGGCTGGCAAAGGCAAACCGTGCATTTGGCCGACTGCACAAAAGAGTGTGGAGCAACAAGCATCTGAAAAAAGGCACAAAGATCAATGTTTACAAAGCGGTTGTGTTGACAACCCTCATCTACGGCTCCGAATCGTGGGTTTTATACCGTCATCACCTGCGACTCCTCGAGCGCTTTCATCAGCGCTGCCTTCGCACCATCCTCAACATCCACTGGAGTGACTTTGTGACCAACACTGAAGTCCTCAAGCGGGCGGAGGTTACCAGCATTGAGGCACTGCTGTTGAAGACGCAGCTGCGCTGGGCAGGGCATATTTCTAGGATGGAAAACCACCGCCTTCCCAAGATTGCCCTGTATGGCGAACTCTCCACCGGTCATCGAAATAGAGGGGCACCAAAGAAGAGGTACAAGGACTCCTTGAAGAAATCCCTTAGCACCTGTCACATCAACCATCACCAGTGGTCTGACCTAGCCTCAGATCGCAAAGCATGGAGGCACACCATCCACCAGGCTGTCTCTTCCTTTGAGAACGCACGCATAGCTGGTCTTGAGGACAAAAGGAGATTGAGGAAGAATCGCACTGCTACAGCACCAACCCTAAATCAGACTTTTCCCTGCAGCCGCTGTGGCCGGACCTGCCTGTCCCATATTGGTCTTGTCAGCCACCAGCGAGCCTGCAGCAAACGTGGACTATTGCACCCTTCTTAAATCTTCGTTCGCGAAGCCAAGCCGAGAGAGAGAGGGGTTCAAGATCTGCCATCATGTGCAGCACTGTACCATGCCAAATACAGGAAATGGCTGAGAAGGTTGCCCCCCTCAGAAGTTCACTATATCTCTTCTGTCTCTAGTAGCTCTACTGAAATACTGTTGCCTCATAGCCACCCCCATATCTCCTCCCCTATGGACCTACCAGGATGAATCCTCCTTTTGCCTAACCATTTCACTTAAAATATGTATACCCCACCTTAACTTTTGTCTCAAGTTTGATATCTTCATCCAGCCTAAAGATCCTTCCTCCAGCTTCAGTGGCTCTTTCTCCCCTGCAACCCCATCATACCACTACTGTGCAGCAGCCCTCTCTACATCCCCTTCATCTGCAGACTCACTGTGCCACTATTACTACTCAACAGTTGATTGCAAAAAGGCAAACAGATCAGAGATTCTGCCTGCAGGCGGTCACAGCAGTTGATCACAGCATGCTCATCTGCCTTATCTCTCAATCGTGAGGTTCACAGCATCACTACGTTATTGTAGACATATGATGTGGAGGATCTTAGCCATGCAGCTTAATTGGGGCTCCTCAGGGATTTGGTGCCTTGTTTTCTTTAACTTTGTTGTTGGCAAAAATCTTTCCACCAAAGAAATTAAGGTGGCATTAAGCTATTTTTTTCATGACGCCAGACATAAAGAACTTATAACACCACCACTATTATCATCATCAATATGTCTATTTCTAAACTGCGCCACAGAGCTTATGATTGAAAAGCCTGCAAAATGGAGCTCTGGACAGATGGGAGTGGATTATCTGCAAACCTGAAGGAAATCCCATGGTTGCTGAAAAATCTGAAATCTAAAAAAAAAATACACTGAGGGATCAAAACTCCTCAAAATACCCCAAACAACATGTAGCTTTAAGAAAAGTATGCCTACTGATCTTTCAGTGGCTACTGGGGGTTGTTAGCCAACTACAACAATATTGGTAAGTCTTCTAAGCTTTGAATTCTGCAAAGAAAAACAGGGCAGCAGAAGTACACTTTTTACTTTTTTTATTTTTCCCATTTTCCAACTTTATTGATGTTAAACAGGATACAACACAATATTACTTGGGAGAAGGGAAGTGAAGCAGTAAGTTATCAAACCAAAAAGGCTTAGCATAGAGTATGGTATGCACATATTACATTGAATATGATCAATTATTACAACTTAGATTATGAAGTATTTTAATATTTCCAAAACACATATCAAGGCAAGTAAGTTTAGGAAAAACTGGAAAATAATTCCAGAAATAGACAAATAGATTTATAAATATATATATGACTATATACAGTAAATCACTGTTGGATGCTACAGATCAAGAAGAAATAATGAGCAGGCATTTGTAAGGTTGATGAAGTGCTTGATGTATACCATTTCATCCAACGAAATGGAAGCCATTTCTTTAATAGTGGTGAGCATTCTATCTGAGAATCTCAAAAGTGTAAATCAGTTGTAATTTTATCAAAGATGAAGTAGTTCCATACTTTGATATAGCATGACTGCACTGTAAGGGAAGCTGCATCTTTCCATTTTAGAGCTATTACATTTTTTGCTGCAGCGAGGAGGATCATAATGAGGTCTTTCTTTAAGGATGGAATGTGTACATTTGCAGAAGTGCACTTGAAGGCCGGAACAGCCCTGACAAAAGTTCTGTCCACTCCACTGTTTTGTACACTGATGGAGGAGAACTCATAGGGGAGAGATCCAGTGGCAATTACCAGACAACTCAGGCTAACTTGGTTGCAGAGGCTACTGCACAACTGACTGGCAGTGGTAACCACCATGAACCTCAACCCAGTCCAACCACCACACAACTAGACCCAGCCACTGCACAGCACAGCCAGAGCTTTTCAGAGACAGGCCGTAAAGTATAGGGAAGGAGGAAAGGTAAGACATAAGGGCAGATAAGATTTGCATTGGCTGGTGTGTGGGAAAGAGAGAAGGAAGTTGGCTCCATGGTGGTTAATTCTGAATAGAAGAGTCAACACTATATGATTTTGCACTTATGGTCTATTTATTGTATTATGAATTATGATTACAATTTATTAATTTGTACATGGTTTGCACTGGACTTTGTCCAGCAGTGGCACTCACTGCTCAATTTACACTTATTTTTTGTTGTTCCCAAATCCTTTTGGTTGGGAAGTCCACAGTTTACTTGTCTGAGGCATGAGTGTTATTCCAATCATATTTATATTCCTAGAAAATTGTTGTGCTGAAGTTCTTGTCAGAGACCCAAGCCTGGGTCCTACTGGGTCACTGATCTTTGATCCCTGAGCAATACCCAGCCCTGTGGGTCGTCAAGAGTAAATGCACATAAATAAAGCAAACCTTTTAAAATATATATATAGAGAGAGGTTTATACAAAGCTTTTTTTTTTTAAAGATATCACTATGCAGTACAGTCTCTGCAGCTTAGCAACATAGAAATAAAATCACTAACTGTTCTAATACATTTAATACCTGATATTAGATGGTTTGTCGTCATCGTCATCATCATCATCTAAACTTTTATACCACTCTCCCCACAAGGAACGGCAAAGGATGAGATGGTTAGACAGTGTTATCAATGCAATGAACATGAATTTGAGCAAACTTAGGAGGATGGTGGAAGATGGAAGGACCTGGCGTGATGTGGTCCTTGGGATCGTGAAGAGTTGGACTCAACTGTGCTACTGAACAAAAACAACCCCACAAGAGGAACTCACAATGGTTTACAGCATTTTTCTTCAAGAAACATAAAAACAATCCACTAAATTAGTATGTTGATAAAATACAAGAATCTTAAAACAAACATGATATGCCAAAAGTCTAATCTAGATGGCATTACTATACAAATTTAACCCTGGGTAGCGGGGTGGAGAGTGAGAAAGCAGCTAAATTTTCCAAATTGCTGATAAAAACTGTTGCTGCCTCAACCATATGCTTGGCAGAACATCTCTGTCTTGAAGGCTCTGTGAAACTGTAACAAGTCATGCAAGGTGTAGGAATTCAGGCTGTAAATCACTTGCTAAGAGGCTCGCTCAACTGTCCACACTCCACTCCAAAAAGTAAGGCAAAAGGTACTTTATTAACGCAGAGGAGCCCAAAAGATCTCTAATGTCCGTCACTAACTAGGCAAAGAAACTTTGGATTACTCTCAGAGGTCCACAGACACAAGACAATTAAAATCAAAGAACAAAGCAGCAGACAAGTGGCACCTTTAAGACCAACTAAGTTTTAGTCAGAATGTAAGCTTTCATATGCTTTAAGCATACAACAGTCTGCTTAAAGCATATGGAAGCTTACATTCTGAATAAAACTTAGTTGGTCTTAAAGGAGCAACTTGTCTACTGCTTTGTTCTATTGCTTCACACCAACACGGCTGCCCGCTTGGATATAATTAAAATCAAATAAATTCAAACTTCAAGGGCAGGAGGGTTTCCAGCCCAGCAGAATGTGGGTGATTAAAAAAACCCTTTTTTCTGCTTGGCTTTATCTTGAGAGGAAAAGGCCTTGACTCCCTGGCAACACCCTTCCTGTAGTCCAGCTGCAGCTATATACAAAATGAACAGTGAACCATTCCTGCAAAGTCTTATAATTCAGTGGTCTTCTTTTAATTTGTCAGTGTTGCTACTTTGAGTGTAAGTTGATCTCTTTCTTACAGAGGGCTTTAATGTTATTTGGCAGGGAGTTCCATCAAGTTGGAGCCAGGGCCAAGAAAGCTATGGCTCTGGTTTAGGACAATCAGATGCTCTTTGGGCCAAGAATTTTCAGCAGACATTCTAATGATTGCAACAGTTGGAGAGGCAGTCCCACTAGGGGTCCCAAATCCCCTGCCTGGGCAGGGGACCCCAGATTTGGAGCCTCCTCCCCCCGCTCACCAAAAATTTGGAAAGCGGGGGGGAATGGCGGCCCTTCCCACCAAGACGAGCCGAGCACCTCTGGCTGGGTTGGCTGCCCACCGAGGTCTCGCGCCGCTGCAGCTGGGCGCTCCTTCTCGGAGCCCTTTTCTTTCTGGTGGCACAGCTTCCCTTCCTGCCTCAGCCCAGCTGGCTGGGGGCTCTTCCGCACCCTGGTGGTGGAGGGCCAGCTGTCCCCGAAAGGAAGGAGGGAAGCGCGCTTGTGGGCCTCTTATGCGGCGGCAAAAACATTATCAAAGCTAAGGCAGGCAAAAAGTGAGCTCCGTTGCTGCTGGCCGCGCTCGCTGCCTTGGCGCCCGCAGCCACTCCGCAGGCGACGACGGCTCCAGCCGCATCACCACCCCCCGACGAGCCGGCGGGTGGGCAAAGGCCCAAGAAGAGAGTCGCTGCTGCCGGGGTCTTCCTGAGAGGAAGGGCAGCTTTCCCAGCGGGGCGACTCGCCTCCAGCCCTCCCCGTCCAAGAGCAAAGGAGCGGCGGCGGCTGCAAGCTGCGCGCTCGGCCAGCCGGGCTTGGGTTTCTCTGGGGCTTCTTTCCCCGAGGGGGCTTTCTTCTTTTGCTACTTGGTCGCCGCTCGCCTGCCGGGTAAGAGAACATAAGAACATAAGAACATAAGAGAAGATAAGAGAAGCCATGTTGGATCAGGCCAACGGCCCATCAAGTCCAACACTCTGTGTCACACAGTGGCAAAAAATGTTATATACACACATACACTGTGGCTAATAGCCACTGATGGACCTGTGCTCCATACACTGTGGCTAATAGCCACTGATGGACCTGTGCTCCATACACTGTGGCTAATAGCCACTGATGGACCTGTGCTCCATATTTTTATCTAAACCCCTCTTGAAGGTGGCTATACTTGTGGCCGCCACCACCTCCTGTGGCAGTGAATTCCACATGTTAATCACCCTTTGGGTGAAGAAGTACTTCCTTTTATCCGTCTTAACCTGTCTGCTCAGCAATTTCATCGAATGCCCACGAGTTCTTGTATTGTGAGAAAGGGAGAAAAGTACTTCTTTCTCTACTTTCTCCATTCCATGCATTATCTTGTAAACCTCTATCATGTCACCCCGCAGTCGACGTTTCTCCAAGCTAAAGAGTCCCAAGTGTTTCAACCTTTCTTCATAGGGAAAGTGCTCCAGCCCTTTAATCATTCTAGTTGCCCTTCTCTGCACCTTCTCTAAAGCTATAATATCCTTTTTGAGGTGCGGCGACCAGAACTGCACACAGTACTCCAAATGAGACCGCACCATCGATTTATACAGGGGCATTATGATACTGGCTGATTTGTTTTCAATTCCCTTCCTAATAATTCCCAGCATGGCATTGGCCTTTTTTATTGCAAACGCACACTGTCTTGACACTTTCAGTGAGTTATCTATCATGACCCCAAGATCTCTCTCTTGATCAGTCTCTGCCAGTTCACACCCCATCAACTTGTATTTGTAGCTGGGATTCTTAGCCCCAATGTGCATTACTTTGCACTTGGCCACATTGAACCGCATCTGCCACGTTGACGCCCACTCACCCAGCCTCAACAGATCCCTTTGGAGTTCCTCACAATCCTCTCTGGTTCTCACCACCCTGAACAATTTAGTGTCATCCGCAAACTTGGCCACTTCACTGCTCACTCCGAACTCTAAATCATTTATGAACAAGTTAAAAAGCATGGGACCCAGTACCGAGCCCTGCGGCACCCCACTGCTTACCGTCCTCCACTGCGAAGACTGCCCATTTATACTCACTCTCTGCTTCCTATTACTCAGCCAGTTTTTGATCCACAAGAGGACCTGTCCTTTTACTCCATGATTCTCAAGCTTTCTAAGGAGCCTTTGATGAGGAACTTTATCAAAAGCTTTCTGGAAGTCAAGGTAAACAACATCTATCGGGTCTCCTTTGTCCACATGTTTGTTCACCCCCTCAAAGAAATGCAACAGGTTAGTGAGGCAAGATCTTCCCTTGCAGAACCCATGCTGAGTCTTCCTCAATAACCCGTGTTCATCAATGTGCCTACTCATTCTGTCCTTGATAATGGTTTCTACCAACTTTCCCGGTATTGAAGTCAGACTGACTGGCCTGTAGTTTCCCGGATCTCCTCTGGAACCTTTTTTAAAGATGGGGGTGACATTTGCTACCTTCCAGTCCTCAGGAATGGAGGCAGATTTCAATGAAAGATTACAGATTTTTGTTAGAAGATCCACAAGTTCAACTTTGAGTTCCTTCAGAACTCTCGGATGTATGCCATCTGGACCCGGTGACTTATTAGTTTTTAATTTGTCTATCAGTTGTAGGACCTCCTCATTTGTCACCTCAATCTGACTCAGGTCTTTCAACACCCCTTCCAAAATTAGTGGTTCTGGGGCGGGCAAAAAGTTCTCGTCTTCTACAGTGAAGACGGAGGCAAAAAATTCATTTAGCTTTTCAGCCATTTCCCTATCCTCCTTCAGTAATCCTTTTACCCCATGGTCATCCAAGGGCCCCACTGCCTCCCTGGCTGGTTTCCTACTTCTAATATATTTGAAGAAAGTTTTATTGTTGGTCTTTATGTTTTTTGCAATATGCTCCTCATAGTCCCTTTTTGCCTGCCTGATCACAGTCTTGCATTTGATTTGCCACAGCCTGTGTTCCCTTTTACTAATCTCACTTGGACTGGTTTTCCACCGCTTAAAGGAGTCCTTCTTACCTTTTACAGCTTCCATTACTTTATTTGTTAACCACGCAGGCCTTTTCTTATGCCTGTTTGTGCCTTTCCTAACTTGTGGTATGTATTTTATCTGAGCTTCTAGGATTATAGTTTTAAATAGCGTCCAAGCTTTCTCAAGGGTTTTGACCGTATGTACCTTTCCTTTCAGTTTCTTCCTCACATGCCTCCTCATCTCAGTGTATTTACCCCTTTTAAAGTTAAACGTGGTTGTGGTGGTCTTTTTGGACAACTCCCTATTTATACAAACGGTGAAATCAATAACATTATGGTCACTGCTCCCAAGCGGCGCAATCACTTTTACATCTCTCACCAAGTCTTGGGCATTACTTAGGACCAAATCCAGGATCGCCCCACCCCTGGTAGGTTCTGAGACCATCTGCTCCATAGCACAGTCATTGAGAGCATCAAGAAACTCAATCTCTTTCTCTCGACCAGAACACATATTGACCCAATCAATCTGCGGGTAGTTAAAATCACCTATTACAACACAGTTTTTACGTTTAGCCGCTATCTTTAAGCCTTCCATCATATTATAATCGTCCTCTCTCTTTTGATTTGGTGGGCGATAACAAACTCCCATAGTTAAATTTCCTTTTGGGCCCTCTATTTCAACCCAAAGCATTTCTAAAAGTGAATCTAATTCTCTGATCTCAGAGACTTGCACATGGCCAAGATCCCCAGAGAGGAGGCGGCTGGGAGGGGAGAGGATCGCCGTCTTCAAGTCCTTGAAGGGCTGTCCTAGAGACGATGGGGTGGGATTGTTTTCTGTGGCTTCGGAAGGCAAGACCAGAACCAGTGGGTTGAAATTAAATCAAAAGTTTCCAGCTCAACATTAGGAAGGATTTCCTGACAGTTAAGAGCGGTTCCTCAGTGAAACAGGCTTCCTCGGGAGGTGGTGGGTTCTCCTTCCCTGGAGGTTCTTCAACAGAGGCTAGATGGCCATCTGAATTTAGGGGGAAGGGTTTGTGAGTTTCCTGCATTGTGCAGGGGGCTGGACTAGATGACCGTAGAAGTCCCTTCCAACTTTGATTCTGATTCCTCAGTGGAACAGGCTTCCTCCGGAGGTGGTGGGCTCTCCTTCCTTGGACGTTTTTAAACAGAGGCTAGATGGCCATCTGACAGCAATGAAGATCCTATGAATTTAGCGGGAATTTGTGAGTTTCCTGCATTGTGCAGGGGGTTGGACTAGATGACCCTGGAGGTCCCTTCCAACTCTATGATTCTAAGATCCCTCCTTCTGTTGTCTCGTCCTCATCGGGTTGCCAGTCTCCAGGTGGGGACAGGGGATCCCCCGGTTTGGAGGCCCTCCTCTTGCCTCAGGGCCATCAGAAAGCGGGGAGGGGGGGAAATGGCCGCTGGGCACTTTATTCCCTATGGAGACCGATTCCCATAGGGTATAATGGAAAACTGATCTGCAGGCATCAGGGGCTCTGGGTGGGGTGGGGGCTGTTGTTTTAAGATGAGGCCCCAAATTTGCAGCATAGCATCCGATGCCGCTCCTCGAAAGACCCTCCAAGTTTCAAAAGGATTGGACCAGGGGGTCCAGTTCTATGAGCCCCCAAAGAAGGTGGCTCTGTCCTTCATTATTTCCAATGGAGGGCTGGAGGGAAGGCATTGAAAAGGTGTGCGGTCCCTTTAAATGTGATGGCCAGAACTCCCTTTGGAGTTCAATGATGCTTGTTGCAACCTTGCTCCTGGCTCTGCCCCCAGAGTCTCCCGGCTCCACCCCCAAAGTCTCCTGGCTCCACCCCCAAAGCCCCCAGATATTTATTGAATTGGATTTGGCAACCCTAAGTCCCACAGGTACAATGGTCCCTGACATTAAGGGCCTTAAAGGTCAAAAACTGAACCTGTAACCTGACCCTGTACCCTGCCAGTGAAGCTGGCAGAGCTCAGGTTGAATGTGTGCAGTTAATTATGTCCCTGTAAGGAACCAGTCCACTGCATTCTCGACCAGTTGTAACTTCCAGATCAGTCTCGAGGGCAGCCTTGCATAGAGCAAGTTATAGTAATCAATCCTAGAAGTGACCATTTCATAGATTAAAGTGGCTAGGTCAGGGTGAGACAGGTAGGGCACTGGTTGCTGGATCTGGTGCAGTTGAAAAAAGCCAGTCTGACAATGTGTGATCTGAGCCTCCATTGAAAAGGAGGCACCCAGAAACACCCTCAAGCTTTTAATGTCTGCACCAGTGTTAATGGCACATGGTTAGGAGCCAGGAGTTGGTGCCCAAGTCCTAAATCTCCCTCATTTGGCCAGAGAACATGGGTCTTGGAGGCAAGTGGTTGGCCTTGCAGTACTCAGAATCCTGTCAACATCGACCATTGAGAGTTAGCTGAAGTTATCAAACACTGAATCCAAGAGTGACCACTGGGCCTCTAGTTCACATACTGTATCAAAGTTGGCAGGCAGTTTGCAGTGGGGTGCCAAGATTTTATTCATGAAAAAAACTTGCAAATGCCTCAGAGCTTAAACTCAATTTACTAAATGTTTTATGTCTCTCAGTGATAGAAATCTATTATCTAATCACGCTAAACATTTTTGCTGGGTGATGATGCAATGGAGGCTGCACAAAGTTCCCTCTTAGCAGTCTTTACTGCCATTTCATAGGATTTCATAATCCTAGGATTTCATACTATAAGCTTGAAGCTTCATCATGAGACCATCACCAAACTTGCTCTAGTCTAAACTTCTGCTTCATACTTCTAATTTGGGGTGAAAGCAAATAGGACATTGGGGAGCAATTTCAATAGGACATTGGGGAACAATTGGGGTCCATTAGTATCCATGAACAAACATAAACCCGCTCATCACCTAGCCGAGAGAGAGCTGAGACACTCAGCTGAACCTTCAGGGCAAAATGGTCTGACCATGGCACCGGCAACCGAAAAAAAGCCCACAGAAAAAAAGCCTATAGGAAAAAAGCTCGCAGAAAAAAATGCAGTCATAAATGCTCACAGAAAAAAAGCCCACATGGGAAAATACCATGTAAAGCACCATAGATTGTGGATAACCATTCACCTCCATTTATGAGTATGAACAGGTATTATTACCAGGCCTCATTTTGGGCAGCAGCTCACAGGAATGGAGCTCCAGAACCTCTAGATTCTATTTTCTTTCTTTCTTTCTTTCTTTCTTTCTTTCTTTCTTTCTTTCTTTCTTTCTTTCTTTCTTTCTTTCTTTCTTTCTTTCTTTCTTTCTTTCTTTCTTTCTTTCTTTCTTTCTTTCTTTTCTGGTTATCCACGATTATAAATATTGATGGGTGCTTTAAATGATGTTTTCCCATGTGGGCTTCTTTTCATGTGGGCTTTTTTCCATGTGGGCTTTTTCCATGTGGGCTTATTTCCATGTGGGCTTATTTCCATGTTGTCATTTTTCTGTGTGGACATTTTTCTGTGTGGACATTTTTCCTGTGAGTATTTATGACAGGAGTTTTTTCTGTGAGCTTTTTTTTCCTGTGAGCTTTTTCATGGAACCCATGGCACCACAGCTGTGGCTAACAGATCGATATATATCCCCATACCAAAGATCAAATCCAGTATATGGCCTGCTTGATGTGTGGTACTTGATACAATCTTGTAGCATAAGAATCCAAGCTGTAGCCTAAAAACATTCTGTACATTCCAATCCACAATGATGAAGTATAACATATCCAATCATACTATCATGGCATGAGCATAAAGTTAGCATGGCTTCCCTCAGGCCTAAACCCTTATTATAGTATTTTGCTCTCTGGCACCAGGTGGTCTCTGAGATCCAATCAGGAACCCCCTTTGATAGAGCTTTCCAGAAGATATCTCTCTCTCTCGCTGTCTCTCTCTCATTATAGTGACAGTGACCGGGCAGCACACATGCTCTGAGGTTCAGGAGCCATGCTGCACTCACCTATTTCCCTTGCCGAGGAGGCAGGGGTGGTGGGAGGGCCCAAATCGGTGCCCCCCGAGGTCATACCCTAAGCAGCTGCCTAAGGCTGCCTAATGGATGTGCCAGTTCTGCACACAGGTCATCTAATACAACCCTCTGTTCAATGCAGGATTAGTCTAAAGCATCCCTGACAAGTGTTTGACTAGTCACTGCCTGAAGCCAGTGAGGGGAAGCTCACCACCTTGTTAGGCAGCTGATTCTACTGCCAAACTACTTTTAACTACTCTTACTGTAAAAAATTTTTTTAAAAAATCCTAATATGCAACCAGTATCTTTCTGCCTACGATTTAAACCCAGCTACAAGAGAGAAAGTTGTGGAAAGCCTTCCGTAGATCCATCCACCTCAATTTAATCTTCTAGTTTTTGGCACCATGTTAAACCATTAGTTTCCACACATGCTGTTGATTAGCTGTTATTTTTGATGTGTGCCTCTTTTTCTCCTTTTACATATTACCTGTTTTCTCTCTTCTTGCACTTTTAAAAATATTCTGCTTGTGCAGCTAAATCTGCTGTTTTTAAGTTTTAGAAAGATCTTATTTTAAAATAGCCTTGTGTTGAATATTCTTACTTGTATTTTTCTAACTGTTTTTGAATATTGTGAAAGTATACAGAGGGAAAAGCTTTTTCTTTCCCCCAATAATCCATGCATGTGTTGGATAGTCATTGTTAGAAAAAGAATTTAGATGGGGCTTGAAGGGTGTTTTTAAAGTTTATTATTGTTTTTAATATACAATGTATTGTGCATATTATCAAGCAACCCTTTCCCTCCCATGAACTCATCCTGTTCCCTACCTGTAAGATGTCTGTAGTTTTTGTAAATACTTACCTTTAACTTCTACATACATGCACACAAACACCTGATTAATTGGGAGCACTGTTTTAGTCAATCAAAAATTGTAATTGATTAATCTAACAAATTAATGAGCTAAACATTGCAGCTCTAATTACCACAGATGCTGCTAACTAAAGATGATCCTCTGAGTCATGTGTTACCTACCTTTTGAATCTGCACCTGAGTCCACACCACCTAGTAAACACAAGCAGATGCTACTAATATTGTTTTCCCAAACCTTATGAAGCAGTATAAAACACAGGAACTGTCAGGGAAAAAGTACTATAATTACTCCCAAATGGTGCGTGTTTTAAAGAAACACCAGCAAAAAGAATAAAAGGAAAAACAAGGAAATTGATGTGCTAAAATGTTTCTGTGAAATAAGACAGCTTTTTTTACCCAACAATATGAAATATTTCACTTTATTTAATTTATGCCATTTTAAAGTTGCCTAGAAATGTGTTCAGTTGTTAATGACTTGGAGAGAAAAAGAAACTGAAAAGGAGGCAGAAAGGAGGCAGATGCCTCACTCATCCATCTAAGCCACCCCACACCCCCCGTCACCCATTTACTGAGCCCCCAGTTGGCCACACACCTCAAACCTTTTCCACTGGCAGTATCATCTCTCCTCAGCCATGATAGTGGCAGAAAGTGCCATCAAATCAGAATTGTTAGCCCTGGACCCCTCTCCCACCATTAAGGATTTCTCTGGCTCTGATGCCAGGTCCACATGAACTCTCTCTTAGCCACTATGGACTTTGGTCTTTTAAAATTCATTTGCCTTTTGTTTATGGACATACAGTCTTGTTGGACTATAAGCACTTGGCCTTTGTAGCAGCCTCAGTATGGACATTTGCTCTGTATGGATCATGCAGCGGTGTTACCAGCCAAGCTCCAGCCAGCTTCCTGCTTGTGCCTGTGTGACTGTTATGCCTGTCCAGCCAAGAGGACTCCAGATCTGCTTAGCCCTGTAGACAGCAACTGCACTCCTGTCATTCAGATGACAGTTTTAGAAGCAGCCTCTCATAGAAGCCATGTTTCTGAGATGTCCCAAAACAACAACCGTCTTTCTTGCAGACCTCCATACCAGGGAGATGTCCAGAACCCATATCACATCCCAGAGGCCAGTCATGCTTTGGAGATGTTAATGAAGAAGCCCGCAGTTAACAATAGAATTGCTGCAATGTCTTCCCACCTAACAAAAGACTCTTCCTGATGACCCTCCAGACAAGAATCTAACACAGTTGAACATCCTGGGAGATTATTGCTGTCAACAACTTAATCCTGTTGCATAGACCTTTTCCATTGTGTTTGTTACAGTGTCACAATAGTAAACAATTTGGCACTAGATTGCCCATGTAATTTTCTTTATTTTTACAATGGTTTGCATTAGGTGAAACCATCATTGCCCATTAATCCTTTTGTCAACCCCATGGGTGCCATCTCTGGGGTGATGTCAGGCATCACCTGACATTGCCTTAGGACATGAATTTGACTATAAGAAGGCTGGTTTTGGGCCAGTCTGGTGTGTATCTTACGGTATCCCTACCTTTGCTGTTTGAACCACCCCCAAATATCTGATTAGTATTGGGCCCATTATAGCAAGATACACTGGTCATTTCTTGCTCCTCCTTCCTTATCATCTTCACTATTGGACCGTTCTTCTGGATTCTTTGTATAGCCCTGTATGTGTTTTATCCCTTATGTGTTTTTTCAATCCAATTTTCCCCTCTTTATTTTCCTAAGAGTGTGTGATTGTTGTGTGATTTTTTTGTATGCTTGCTAATTTTTTTCTTAATAAAACCCCCTTTTTAGACTACAAAATCTCATTATTTCAAAAGGGCTCCTGGGTAGACTGACTCCTGTATACACAGGTTATTGACCCTGCACATTTGCCATCTTTGCCCACCTAAATAAATTCCTCTATACCTCATTCCAGGGCAATTTGGCTAACAGAACCGACTTATGGTGATGACCCAGCAGGATCTTCAAAGCAAGAGAGGAACAGAGGTGGCTTGCCATTGTCTGCCTCTGCGTAGCAGCCTTGGACTTCCTTGGTGGTCTCCCATTCAATTACTAACCAGGGCCAACCCTACTTAGTCTCCAAGCTGTGACTAGATGAGGCTAGCCTGGGCCATCCAGGTCAGGGGTCAAGCCATGATAGTGAAATGGAATACTCATACTCAGAGACTATCTGTGAATACAACAAATGGGGGTGGTGGTAAGAGAACAATATTGCACTGCTGCACCTTTGGTAGGTTCATCAAATATATTTGACAGGCAACAGTTGGAGACAGAGTACAAAATCAGATGGACTAGAAGGAGACAAGTTACTTGCCTGAGGCAGCAGCTGAGTTTAAGGCAGAGTGAGGATCTGAGATTAGACTCAAGTTACCATTCCATCATTCTCATACAGCATGTGCTGAATGGCTTCTTTTTCTCTAACAGGCTTTCCACAATTGCATCTTCAGATAAATGGGGCAAAGTGGTTTTTAGACAGCCTTTCAAATCATTGCAGCCCTTATGCATACAAATCAACAAATTTTACTATGATTAGGTAATTAAATGTATTGTTTGCATGAAGTAATGATAGCCATTGGAATACATGGTTTGAAACTACCATCCCCAGGGCTTTTTTGGTAATTTGCATATTAGGCCACACGCCTTAATATTACCATTGTTCCACATAGGACTTTTTTGTAGAAAAAGCCCAGCATGAACTCATTTGCACATTAGGTCATTCCTTCTGATGCCAAGCCAGCCGGAACTGTGTTCCTGGTCAAAAAAAGCCCTGACCATTCCTAAAATAAAACAAAACTATGGGTACATTTTCTGGTAGGTATTAGCAGTAGGGGTATGTATTTTGAATATTCCTGATCTGAAATGGTTTCCAAAATTCACTGTTTTTTTGTTTGTTTTTTAAGATCAGAAATAACCCAAAATGAAGCAATGTGTGTTTCAACAAAAAAGTCTGAACCCTGAACTCAGTACTTTATCTCTTGCCCTTCGTCTCACATCGAACTGTTCATTCCTCTGGATACTTACAGATACCTGCAAGAGGAGGAAGACCGACTTAGTTCAAATGGAAGTCAACTGTTGCAAGCCTGTTGTCAGCAAAACAACAAGATCTCCCTCCCTTCCCCCTGCCAGGAAGATAAAAAGTTCCTGCCCTTATTATTTAATTGCTTCTTGCAAATGTGACCAACTTAGGTGATTGCCATAGTGTGTAAAATAGACAATTGGTTAGCTCTTTATGCACAACTGGCTGGCATTTCTGACTTCTCCAAACACAAAGTGTTGTTACCCTTTGCATAACAACTCATTAAGACTGAGGCAAGTTTCTGGAGGAATTAGATAAACTTGTACAAGATGGCCTCTGCCATGAAAATACTGCAGCCATTTTTCAAAATCATAAATCACTGTAGCACTTGATTAGTAATAGACTTAAGACCAAGTCATAGGCTCTTAGGGGGAAAAGCTTACAGTGCACATTTGTTACCCATCAGAAGGCAGAGCACACTATGGTGCTAGTGATAGGAGTTAACTACATAATTCCCATTTTTCCTGCAGACTTCTGAATCCAAAGGAGCCATATGGTTTCTCTGAATTACAAGGAACTGATAGCCTGCCCTAAAATTCAAAGGGTAAAAACTTTGCAGGCAGCCATTTAGATCACCTGCAATATTTTAATCTTGCCTGTAGACAAAGGTGAGTGAAGTAGATTTCCCCCATTTCTTCCCCTAAAGCAATATTTTTATCACTCCATCTGTCACTACAGTTGGTGTCACTGGTGCATTGCCATTTTGTCACCAAAGCAGAACATGTCGCATTACAAGGCAGATGCTACGTTTTGACAAAATGCACTGGCGCTGAATTCCACTCTAATAACAATAGGTAGTTTGTAGCACACCTTCTCTGTTTGCAAATGGATTCTATTATGGAAAGAAAAAAGAGATGGCATGCTTTCAAATATATTTCCTTCAAGAAGTTTAATAGAAAAAAACCCACATTATTTCCATGTATACTTTGACTGAAACAGGGTGCAATCACCTGGAGGGTATGCCTTCATTAATATGGACAAAAAGGGGAGAAAATGTGATGAATATGTGTGCACTTTTCACATCTCGCAGATAAATTCCATCAGACAGAAAATAAATGCCGCATTTCCTTTTAAAGTAGTGAATTCAAGACTGCAAATTTAAGTGTTCATTCCTTGCATCTCCCTTAGTGCCACAGGAGGACAGTCATATTAAAGGACATTTCTACCCACTAGAATCCAATAAAATGAACACAATTGCATTTTGCTTCCTGCTTTCCCAAAACTTACAGAATGCAATAAAAGTTTAACACAAAGAGGGAAATAGGGTGCTTTTGCTATCAGGCCAAAGGGAGAAGGGTAGTCTTCTTGCCAGAAATAAATTTGGGTAGGAAAATGTGTAATCTCAGATCTGACAAAAAGTTTCTATATTATTAACAAGGATGATATCACTCCATGCTTCATTTAAAGTTGTATCGAATATTCTTCCAATTTCAATGTTGTCCTCCAGTTTCAATGTCCTCCAATGTTCAGCATCCTCCAGTTTCAGTCACGGAAACCAGTTATTTGGAGGAGGGGTAAATTCTCCTGGAAATGGATCACGTGAATATTCATCTTTCCATCCACTGTTTTCCCCTAGCAGTTGCTGCTTTGAGATGCCACAGTTCCCCAGCTACTATTTCTTCCTAATTAATCACATGATTAGCTCATCAAATGAGGAATGTTACAATGAACTGGATGAGATCCTCATGGTACCTAGCAAACTAGTTCTGAGCAAGTGGTTACATTAGGGTTGCCAGGTCTGAGTCACGAAATATCTGGGGACTTTGGGGGTGGAGCCAGGATACGTTCCCATTCCCTAAATAAATGAATAAATAAAAATACAGCAGTGCAGAGGCTTCCCAAACCTCCCGCTCTGGCGGGAGACTTCTGGGTTCGCAGCCTCATCTCCCGCTCTTCAAAACTCTGGAAGCGGGGGTGGGGGGTGGAGGGGGAGGAGAACATACCTTTAGGCTTCATGTTGTAGAGCTCCTGAGCCGTTTGCAAAATGTCTGCCCCTTTAAGGCTGGGCAGGAAGCAGGAAGCAGAAAGGGCTTCTGAGAACGGCCCCTCCCTTTCTTTGCTTTCGTTTTCACAGGAAGTAGAGTTGTCCGGAGGAAGATCTGGTAAGTGTGTGTGTGAGAGAGGGAGGGGGCAGGGGATTCCTTAGTTTGGAGGCCCTCCCCCCCTTTAGAAAGCGTGGGGGGGAGGGAAATGTCTACTAGGCACTCTATTATTCCCTATGGAGAACGATTCCCATAGGGAATAAAAGGAAATTGATCCGTGGGTATTGGGGGCTCTGGGGGGGCTATTTTTTGAGGTAGAGGCACCAAATTTTTAGTATAGCATCTAGTGCCTCTCCCCAAAATACCCCCCAAGTTTCAAAACGATTGGACCAGAGGGTCCAATTCTATGAGCCCCAAAATATGGTGCCCCTATCCTTAATTATTTCCTATGGAAGAAAGGCATTTTAAAAGGTGTGCTGTCTCTTTAAATGTGATGGCAAGAACTCCCTTGGAGTTCAATTATGCTTGTCACATCCTTGTTCTTGGCTCCACCCCCAAAGTCTCCTGGCTCCACCCCCAAAGTCCCCAGATTTTTCTTTAATTGGACTTGGTAACCCTAGCAGTGCAGTTGCCCTGAAAACAGTCTTCATTTTCTCATCCTCTTTTTTTTGCCTACCCTGGCAGCTGCACATCCACTAAACGAAAGTGAAACGTAAGTAACCCCATAAGTCCCTTGTTAGGCTTTAGAAGCATTTCCAAGCATGGCTTTTTTTATGGGACACACACACATACACACACACACAAAGCAGCCAAAATAAACAGAGTTTGCAATTCCACACTTTACTCACAGGAGTTGCAGTAAGTAGCAATCTTCTACTGTATTTAAACCAGCTTCTTCAGACAGGAATAGGAAAGCAGCTGAGAGGGTGGAGTTTTCCTCCCTCCCATAATCAGGTTCTAGCTAACTCTTTCCTATCCATTTAAAACATTTATTATCTTCCTTTCTACCTTGCAATAATCAAGGCAGATTACAATATAAATAAAACAACAATTATAAAAGACATAAAAGATGACAGTTTAAAATCTCAATTAGGACTGCCGATAAATAAAGACCAAATAAGATAAATGTAGTCCTAAATAAAAAGGTCTTCAGTTGCCTCCTGAAGATTGAAAGTGAGGCAGCCAGGAACACACCCCTAGGGAGGTTGTTTCATAATTGTGGAGCTGCCACTGAAAATGCCATCTCTCGGGTGCCCACTAGACAAGAGTTTTTGTGTGTGGATATCTTCCTGCAATCTTACTTTCTGGGCAGGAACATATGGGAACCCTGAACCCAAGCCATATAGGGCTTTAAAGGATAAAATCAACACATTGAGAGCTGATAGGTTGCCTATATAATTACAATAGTATTGGGGTAACATGTTTCCAATAGTTGGCCCTGAGTAGCAGTCTACCTCAACTTTTTGCACTGGCTGCCGCTTCCGAACACTCTTCAAGGGTAGCCCCAAATAGCATGCATTGCAATAGTTCAGTTTAAGTATAACTAAGGCATGGATAACTGTGGCTATATCTGACTGACCCAGGAACAGATACTGCCAAAGCTGCAGGGCTGGATCTGAGGATGGGGGGCAGAGGGGGTAGCTTGTCCAGGGTGCCGCCTGGAGAAGCACCAAATTGGGTACTCCCTGGGGGGCGGGTAGGAGGAGCTAGCCAGCAGCCCCACAGATCGGCTGCTTTCACACTTCTCTCTCTTGCGGAGAGCCAATAAAAGCAGCCTGCACCCCACGATCTGCCTCCCTCCCCATTTAAAGATTACTGGAGGTCTTTAAATGGGGAGGGAGGCAGATAAGCTCCTTTCACCACCTCTAGGCAAGGCAGAGAGGAGGTGAAAACAACCTCATGCCTCAATCTGCCTCCCTTTCCATTTAAATGGGAAGGGAGGCAGATTGGCTCCTTTCACGGCCTCTGCGCAAGGCAGAAAGGTGGTGAAAGCAGTCCCGTGCCTTTGAACTGCCTCCCTCCCCATTTAAATTGCTGGTGGGTCTTTAAATGGGAGGGAGGCAGATTGGCTCCTTTCACCCCTGTTCTACCTTTCACCTCTGCCTTGTGGAGAGATGGAAAAACAGCCCTGAGTTTCCCCCTCCCCTGGGGGGAGGTAGCACTCTAGCGCTGGTGCTGCCCCCCTACACCCCCTCTCAAAAATATGTAGATTTGGCCCTGCAAAGCTGGGTGAAAGCACTCTGAGTCTCCACAGCCAACTGACTTTCTAAGAAGACTGCTGTGTCAAGCAGCAGTGCACTCCCAAGCTTCAAACTTGGCTTTTAAAGGGAATCAAAACCCTATCCAAAACAAGAGCAATCTCAAGTCCCTGATCAGCCTTTCTACTAACCCAGAGAATCTCTGTCTTGTCAGTATATGGCTATAAAAATGTCAATGTGTTTTCTAAAAGGGCCACTGCTGAAGAAATTCACATACATAGATCCAAGGCTTTATTTGATCAGGAGTGCACAAGTATGCAGTTGTGGTTGGCTTGGCATCAGGGTGTGTGCCTAATAGGCTAAAAAGGGTGTGTGCCTAATAGGCTAAAAAGTTATTGCTGGGCTTTTTCTAGCAAAAAGCCCTGTGTAGAACAATGGTGACATCAGGGGGTGTGACCTGATATGCAAATGAGTTCCTATTTTGTTTGCACATGGAAGGGAACTGGCAGGAGGAAGAAATGACAACTTTTGCAGGGGACTTCAGAGCAAAGTTAACAGAATTTTAGGGCTACAGTTACTCCTGTGGAACATGGTGAGACAGGAGGAGTGCTGAATTAAGGCCACTCACATCCAATTAAACTGATGGCAGTAGGTTCAGGATGGATAAAAAGAAATACTGCTTTACCCAGAAAGTAACATGGAATTTGGTCACAGAATAAACATCTTTAATAGAGGATTAGCTAGATTCAAGCTTCTGAATCCCTGAACCAGGGGGCAACATTAGGAGATGGTCTTGGCCTCTATTCCCTGTTGTTGGCCATTCAGAGGAACTGGCTGACCACTGTGTGAGACAGGTACCGTTTTCGCACACAGTTTACCTCGCAGTCACAATCCTGTTCCCTCCGCAGCGTCTGTCGAATTTCCCACCATCTGCGCCGGAGTTACAGGAAGTGCCGCGGCTTTTGCGTAGCAAACATAAACTGGGTTTTAGTGGTTTACGTTTGTTACGCAAAGCTGTGGCACTTCCTGTAACTTCGGCGCAGATGGTGGGAAATCCGACCCGACGCTGTGGAGGGAACAGGATTGTGACTGCGAGGTAAGCTGTGTGCGAAAACGGTCAGGATGTTGGACCAGTTGGTCTGTTCCAGCAGGGGCCTTCTTATGGTCCAATGTTTCTAGATGAATTACCTCATGGGTCATTGATGGTGAAAATACTGTTTTCTGTTGTATTTTCCCCCTTGCATCTATAGTCAGAGATGTGAGAAAGTCTGTCTTATTTTAACAAAATCTGCTATTGAAAAATATCTGCAAGATAATGGCTGACTGATGCACAAAAAAAATACTTTGAGTAATTTGTCCAATTGTATTTTACTTTCCTCAAACATACTGTACTTTTCCCTGACATTCAGCAATACTGATAAATCAGTAAGAAGATGTAATGGTTCTATTGACCAGCAGTTGCTCCTTCATATCCCATGGTCTGAAAATACAATACTTCTTTGCCTGGTTAAAAATAATATAGCAAAAAAAAAAAGATTTAAAAAAAGCCTTAAAGAAGAACCTTTCGGGAAAAAAGTCTGAATAACCGATTTCTAATATCTGTTCCAACAAATCTATGATGTGAATTGTACACATAATGATAACACACCATGAAATATTTGATTCAAGGCTATAATTCTCTTATTCTACAACTATAAAAATATCCAAAAAGAATATAACTTGTCCGATAAAGTAATAGAATACATCAACTGAGGTCTGTCCCATTCAGTTTCTTTAAATTTATCATTTGACTATTTTGAATTTCAAATACTGTAACCTACAAGTAAGCATTTTCTAAATATAAAATTGTGAATGAAAAGCTGGCCCCTTATAAATTCCCTCCTGCACTTACAGATGTTGAAGGGGGGAGGGGGCCTGTGAATATTGGCCATAGGAAAATCTTAGAAATTGGTGGCTTCTCATACCTGTGGCAGCCTCTTTTTATTATATATTTTTCTTTTGTTTAGCAATATTAACTTCCCTCTGGAATTAAAGCTTTATCCAATCATTCATGTAGCCAAGGCTTTTTTTGAGCAGAAATGCACAAGAACCCAGTTCCAGCTGATTTGGCATTGTGGGTATGGCATAATATGCAAATGAGTTCCTACTGGGCTTTTTCTATAAAAAAAAGTCCTGTGTGAAACAACAGTAACATCAGGGATGTGGCCTAATATTTAAATGAGTTCCTGCTGGGCTTTTTCTACAAAAAAAGTCCTGCACAGTGCTATCAAGCCAAACATGCATGTAGGGAATTTGTTTCTCAGAAAATAGACAATAATCTTTTAAAAATCTAGATATTTGTAAAAAAAAAAAATGTCAGAAGGGTAGCCAGGAAGGACAAATCTCTTCAGGACCATTTGTAATAAATACATAGATTATGCACCAAATGATATAAATGGTGAAGTTTCCTCCTTACATGGATTGGGGTGCCTGATTCCATGGAGACAACTTTCCTGCTTGCTCCAGGAACTTCCCTGCTCTGAAGGATGTACTTCAGAGGATTTCCCAAGGATAAAATTGATCAGGGAGGACAAACACTTAGTGAGCTTGTGTCCTTTGAGACCAACCTCTTCCCCATTTAGTCATAAAGGAAGAAGTGTTAAGTTCCAGCTTGCTTTGAACTTGCACATCTACTTTCACCAATATTCAGAGCCAAGTATTAAGGCATTGCAGCCATCTTGATTTGCTAGTTTTCTTTTTTCAAAAAATGGGGTTGGGGTCTTTTCCATTAAAAAACAAGAATTTACCATATACTTTAGAGATCCCATTGCTATGCAGAAACTACTCCAAGTCTGTCTCTGTGGTTGTTCTGGTGCCCACTAAGTACATTTATGTTTTACTATCAATGAATGGTGTGGTAAAAGAGGAGACAATGTTTTCTGCCTTTTTTTCATAATACTAGAAATACTAGAAATTTGCTCTCCAAATCAGAAACACTTGAAAACTATGGTATGAGTTGTAGTAGTTTTTTGGACAAAGCTTGTTATGCAGGTCAGAGATATCATACAGGGAAATGTTTGCACTAAAGAAAGATTTTCCAAAAGTAGGTCACTGACACTTGACCTCCACCTAGAAATTGAGTAAAAGTTTACTGTGAGGGTTCATATTGGAGAAAATGGAGTATGCGTTCCTAGTGCCCCACAAATGTGGCCTAAAAAACTGGATGATAAAGGTTGTGGTAAAAATAAAACTGAACACTGGAGACCTGAGATGATCTTTTTGGGAGATAAATATCTGGGTTTCTTAGACAGTGGGGTAGGACATAAAAATCCTCTTCAGTACAAAAGCAGTCTTTTTAAAAAAATCCGTTTAACAAAAATTAAATGTGTTCTTTCATTTTGTTTCTGTACTCACTGACACTCAGTTTAAAAATATGTTGGAAGTTTTAGAGAAAGCAGTTCATGTGCTAGACTATGATCCAGGAAACCAGGCCTGATTTCCTACTTTACCAGCTCAATGGATGAACTTTGGGCCTGCTACTCACTTTCAGAAGAAACCTTTTTTCAAAATGTGAAGAAATGCATTTTGGGGTGGAGGTCTGAACTGAGTGAAACATTCACCAAGAGTTTTAAAAAGTTTTTCTCTCTGGGCAGACAGCAGGAAAAAAGGAAGAAGTCAATTCAATTGCTTCCTAGACTCACCTCAGCCACCTTCTTAGGAATGCTATTAGGTCTAGCAAGAGATAATGGCAGAGTTAAGTCCCCACCACCCCGATCCAAGCAAGGAACATATTTAGAGGTATTAAGTACCAGATGGGTTACAAGAAGCATCTTCTGAAGACTTCAGGAAAAGCTTCTTTGACCTTGTCAGTGGGTTGGGAAAAGAGAGATGATAAAAATTTTGGGAGCAAGGGGGAGGTCTTCTTTGGGTGCTAATTCCATTGAAGCAGACAGATGTCTTAACCGAGATCTGGAGGAGGTGGCCATTGCCATGTGTTGCCAACACACCTGAAGGAAATTTGAAGTTAGTGGAACGCCTGTGAAAATCTGTAACTTTTTAAGCTAAGGAGCCTGCATTATATTTAATAACTGATAGGGACATGTATAAAGGATAGAGGAATTGTGTTTTACTCTTTTCTTTTGAATCCCTTGCTCCATTTGGTGGTATGCTAAAAATATGCTTGTGAACATTTTCCTTTTAATAAATACTTTGTAACTTTTGATCCTGCTAGTGGTTCTCTGTGCCACATAGATCTCCACTGTCTTGGATGTGCTACTTTAAAAGAAAAGGGAGGGCAGTCAGTTAGCAAGTGGATACTTCCCCAGTGGCACATAAAGTAGTAAGCTGTCCCCATGATAACAAGGTGGTGGGTAGTGGGAGATGCGGAGGCAAGGCCCCAGAACTTGGAAGCAGTGTTCCATCTAAGCTCCACAGTGCTGTGAGCAAAAATTCTACTCATGAGCAAAAAAAAGCTAGTAGCATTAAAGTTGTGATCAAGTCTACATTTGACGACCATGTAAATTACTTTGTAGAAGATTAATTCCATAACCTTGTAAAAATCTCTGAATAAATTCTTTTAAATTACATTTGAACTATATTTTAAGAATAATTTAAACTTTATAAGAGAAAACAGAATCAAGTCAATTTCCACTCACCCCTTTCAACTATATTGGTAGAACTGTCCTCTGGAGAACAGGTCTACCTGTCCTCTGGAGGATTGGTCTACCCACCCTTTCCTCTATATTGATAGACCAGGCTTCCAGAGAACAGGTCTACCCACCCCTTCCCACTATATTGATAGACCTGGCCAATGAAGAGGGGAAAGTACCCTGTGGGCTGAAGCAGAAATCCCTGATCTGACTGTGCACCAATGCTCCTTAGCACAGTATAGAGGGAACAATGCTTGGAAGGAAGCTGGGAGTCTTAACACCTCCAGATGGCAATTCCTACAAAGATCAGGTGATGGTAGTAGTTGAACAGAGAAGGAGAAAAGACCCTCCAGGGGTTGGGAAAACCCAGGAGTGCAAGGTGGAATGGGGCCTGCTGGTTAAAGCAGGACTGTTCCTCCACACAGAGTTGGTTTTTTTTTTTTTAAATAACGTGAGAGAAGGGACAATGGATTCTACCCTGGGGTCCTTGGACAATGGTTGTGGGTGGGATAAAATAAATAAAAACAAAATTAGAAATTTATAACAGTGATAATTTAAAACCATAATGTATGGATGAACTTGACCACTCAAGATGTATTGTCAACCTACCTTTTCTTTAGGCTTCTCAACAGTGTTATAAACTAGTACATTTGTTGTTATTGCAATTACCTTGGCTCTTTTCTGTTTTGCCATGAGATAGGGAAACACATTTTGCATTCTCTTGTCTTTATCCAAAAAAGTTTGATTAATTTTCCTGCTGTTCTCAGTAGGTTTCTATTTCATTGGTGAAACAATATGGGCTCCATTCTTCACCTCATTTATCACCTATGCAAACTCTGGGATATTAATCAAATACTGGACAACATGGAGAGAAAACAGCTTTTCTCTTTTTTCCTCCTATTGAATCTTCAGAATATTAGGAAATTCATACCCTGTAGGGATTAAATATATTACAAATAGGCTTTATTTCTTTTCATGGCATTCCAGATGACTATATTTTCTCTACCTGAATGATTTCTTATTCATGCTATTTCAAGTAACTGAAGGGGGAAAATAAAAGAGACACCATCAAGATGTACATGGGGAGTGGGGCCTACAGATTTTCTGTTCAGAATTAGCTAGTTTGAAAGACAGTGTTAAGAAGAAAGAAGTAGCTTTCAAAGAGGTAAAAAAATGATGAAGAAAAATTAGGTTTATACCCCGCACTTCACTTGGAATGTCAGAGACACTTATAATCTCCTTCCCTTCCTCTCCCCACAAAAGACACCCGGTAAGGTAGGTGGGATTGAGAGCACTCTTTTGTGAACTGCTGTTGATAGCCGTAAAAATGATGCTGGATTAGAGGAATACTTGGTAAAAATGATGCTGGATTAGAGGGACACTTGATTTGATTGACCAGGTTCTCAAGTTCACATGCTGTAGTTCTACTGCTGTCTGAACTTAAAATAAGTTGGTCTATCTGGATGGGAGACCACTTAGGAAACACACATAAATTGCCCTGAGGTTATTAGAGGGAGATATTATTTTGGCATGGTTGAAATAATGAAAAATACATGAAGAGCTATATGTCAAAAACAGTTTCCCACATGGACATCTGCCATTTCAAAGCAGGGTTGTAAAGTAATTTTGCCAGGAGCAAACCAATGGTAGGCAGATTCAAGACATTATCTGGTATGCCAAAAGTAGAGTCAGGCAAAAGATTAGAATTTGATGGTTTGCAAGAATCCTGTAAGGGTTATCTCTGCGATAATATCCTCAGCCCGGTGTCTTGTAAGGGTTATCTTTGCAATAAAAAAAGCCAACGCCATGCTGGGAATTATTAGGAAGGGAATTGAAAACAAATCAGCCAGTATCATAATGCCCCTGTATAAATCGATGGTGTGGTCTCATTTGGAATACTGTGTGCAATTCTGGTCACCGCACCTTAAAAAGGATATTATAGCATTGGAAAAAGTCCAGAAAAGGGCTACTAGAATGATTAAAGGGTTGGAACACTTTCCCTATGAAGAAAGGTTAAAACGCTTGGGGCTCTTTAGCTTGGAGAAACGGTGACTGCGAGGTGACATGATAGAGGTTTACAAGATTATGCATGGAATGGAGAAAGTAGTGAAAGAAGTACTTTTCGCCCTTTCTCACAATAAAATAACTCGTGGGCATTCGATGACATTGCTGAGCAGTCAGATTAGAATGGATAAAAGGAAGTACTTCTTCACCCAAAAGGTGATTAACATGTGGAATTCACTGCCACAGGAGGTGGTAGCAGCTACAAACATAGCCAGCTTCAAGAGGGGGTTAGATAAAAATACGGAGCAGAGGTCCATCAGTGGCTATTAGCCACAGTGTGTGTGTGTGTGTATATATGTGTGTGTGTATATATATATATATATATATATATATATATATATATATATATAGAGAGAGAGAGAGAGAGAGAGAGAGAGAGAGAGAGAGAGAGTTGTAACTTGTATAGCAATGGACTCACTGTTATGAATCAAATGCTCTTGACATCTGCAAGCCCATATCAATTTGGGATGAAGATATCTCTGTTCCTGTACCCTTGTGCAATTTTCAAAGGAACTGATATCACAAATGTTATTTTTCCCCATGAAAATACAGTTCATTAGATCTCATTACTGGTCTGCTGCTGCTGTGCTGTATAGATTGGAACCTTACAGCAATGCATTGCTTTGCAAACTCTCTCTCAGGAAAGTAGGGAAACAATTGATTTTATTGTTAACCTTAAGTGACATCATACCTGTTTGAACTTACACCCCATTGCTCTTCTGTAAAGTATTTTACAATTCACAAGGTTCAATTTGCATTATATTCTTGCTTCCTTTAACTATGCCAGTTCCTTTTTTCTTTTTTTGGTAACATGCAAAGAAAGGAACAAAAATAGAGCTATGTTTTATTCATGATACAACGAGGTCTATTTTCTGAGATTCTGAGGATGATAGTGATATATTTGAGAAAGGGGATGTGTGGGAGTGTTACTGACTTAGCAAAATAATAAAATGTCTTGATCAAAAGCACGGTGTTGTTGAGATACTGTCTAAAAAGGTCAGTGCATATTTAAAATCTATCAGGATGATATGTAAGCCACCCAAAGAAATTTCATATTAACATACCTCGTTAGGAATCCAAATTTACATGTAACAGTCTCAAGCAAATAGAGTACAAATAGAATTCTTTATTCATTGCATGTACAAATGTTTTTTATAATAACACGTCTGAAAGTAAATCTACACAGGCACAAGAACCATGTGGTACTAACGGTATCTAGTTATGTGCAAGTGATACAGGAAGGGTATGTCCATCCTCGGCTGCTTGGAATAGCTGAAGGAACAGCATCATGCTATCAGAGTTTGTACCCCCCCCCCCAAGACTGTAGGGACTTCCATCTCACTCTGGAGCAGCAGGGTCTATTCAGAAACCTGATCAACATAGTTTGCCAATCAGGCTTGTTTGTTTATTTGTTATTTTCAATTTATAACCCACCCTTCCCTCAAGGGGCTCAGGGCAGAGAACAACAATTTCTCAATAGTTTTCTAATAGTTTCATAATAATTCAACAGCAATATTTATCACATATTTATTTACTCCCCCTTCAGTTGCATCATACAGAAGGCCAACAAATAGAAATGGTTGAGGCCAAATACTGGAGATGATAGAGACCTCCAGGCAAGACACTGGCAGCAGCGGAGTTTCAGAAATAGAGGGAGATCTCTTGAAGCTCAGACAGAATCAGTGACACAGACTGACTTGTCTGTTTGGTAGTAGACAGGGGTAGTGGATGGGTACACTTCACTTGCATAGCACAGCAAATGTCAAAGGGTCTTAGGGAGCAACCACAGAAGTCATGAGCCATTGCTATGGCAAAGTAAGAACTGGAGGCCTATAGGTGGATACTATGCATCAGCAGGCTGTGCCCCTGTATGTTTCCTTGTATTTGGTTGCTGTTAAATACCTGGCCAACCTGCCCAGCATTAACTGAGAGCATTCAGCACATTGTGAAGTAAACTTGATGGAAACAATGTTTGACACTGCCCTGCTTACATTTCAAACTTTCAGTGTATGCATGAATCACTCTTGCCTCCCCACCCCAGAAAACTTCATTCACAGACTTGCAAAGATGAAGAAGAATGAAGACATTAAAATAAATGTGGTAGTGACGAGTCAGAGGTATAGAAAGATGACACATCAGTAGTATAGCAATGTACTGAGAGTGATGCTGCAAATTTCACAGTGAATGTATTCAACAGTCAAACTCAGTGTGTTCAGTTGTGAGGTGATCACTGGTTTAATCGATTTGAACTGAACAATATTTTAAATCAGAGTTTGTTTGTTTGTTTGTTTTAAAAAAAAAACTGTTCATACATGAAAACCCTGCCCATCCAAACAGATGGCCAACATTTTTGTTTCTAAGAACTACTTAGATGAACACAGAGCAGTAGGATTTTGTTGTTGATGATAAACTCAGTATTTTATCACTAATTTAGTCAGTGGAACTAAGTGATGGGCTGGATGAGGGTGAACAAGTTGAAACTTAATCCTGATAAGACAAAGGTGTTCTAGGTTAGTAGCATCTTGAGGTGTTTCCAGGTTTTTAGAAAGATCTTTCTTTACTATTCATGGATCCAGTCTCCATATTAAAGTATCCACAAGTACAACCATGTTGAAAATTGTATAGTCAAATGTGGACTCATCAGTAGACACTTAAATCTACAGATCCTGTCACACTAACAGAAATCTGCAAACTTGGAGAAATCTCTTTGTCAGGGCCAGCCCTACACTATCTGGCATCCTAGGCAAGGCTACCTTCTGCTGCCCCTCCTCCCACCGAGACACATGGGGGCACCTAATTCGTCACCCCCAGAAGGCTAGCATCCTAAGCAATCGCTTAGTTTGCCTAGTGGCAGGGCCAGCCCTGCTCTCCGTTTGCAGAAAAACCTGAAAACATTAAAAAAAAAATTAAGATGTTTAAATTCCCCTCAAAACAAAACAGTTGTCTGTGCGTACAGACCCTTCAGAGTTCAGTCATGCTTGTCACAACCTTCCTCCTGGCTCCACCCCCGAAGTTTCCAGATATTTCCTGAGTTGGACCCAGCAACCCTAGAAGGCTGGGAGCTGTCCTGGGCTTGCTGGCATACACAGACAACAACACCTACCTCCTCCTCTGTCAGCATGGTCCCAGACCTGGTAGTGGCAACAATAATGGGTGACAGGGATCTGTAGCAGGCCTAGTAGTGAAGGCTGTAGGGTTGCCAATCCCCAGTTGGGAGCAGGGGATCCCCTGACTTGGAGGACCTCCCCCCACTTCAGGATCATCAGAAAGTGGGAGGGAAGGTTAAATGTCTGCTGGACTCTATATTATATCCCATGGAGATTGGTCCCCATAGGATATAATAAAGAATCAATCTGTGAGTATCTGGCTTTGTGGGAGCTGTTTTTGAGGTAGAGGCACCATATTTTCAGCATAGCATCTGGTGCCTCTCCCTAAAACACACCTTAACTTTCAAAAAGATTGGACCAGGGGGTCCAATTATATGAGCCCCAAAAGAAGGTGCCCCATTCTTTATTTCCAACAAAGGGAAGGCATTTTAAAGGAGTGTGGTCCCTTTATATGTGATGGCCAGAACTCCCTTCAGAGTTCAGTCATGCTTGTCACAACCTTGCTCCTAGCTCCACCCCCAAAGTTCCCAAATATTTCCTGAGTTGGACCTGGCAATCCTAGAAAACTGGGAGCTGTCCTGGGCTTGCTGGCAGCAATGGTGGAGGAGTGGCGGCTACCTGGCAGAGGAGGCTGGGATCCATACCAAACTTCCTGGTAGCAATAGGAAGCAGGGAGTTGTGGCAGACCCAGCAGCAGGGGATGGGAGCTGTGCCGTATTTGCCAAAAACCACCTTGGGGGATCAGGAGCTGTGTTGGGCACAGTGGCAGTGGCAACAATGAAGGGCAGGGAGTCATGGTGGGCTCAGCAAAAGTGATTGGGAAAATAAAGCAAAGGGGGAAGGAATCACCCCATGAGTATTACGGGTTCCCACATATATACACTATTACCAAGATGTGGCCCCCCATCTGAGAATATCTGTTGTGAGTCTGCCTGCCAATATCTCCTCAGATGAGAAAGAGATGGAAGAAGCTAGCCCCAGCCCTCACATGCTGCAGGAAGTCCCACCAGACAGAGTGGAGACTCTGTCAAGTGCCGAGGGGGAGATTTGGGCTGCCAAGCCCCCGGTCCAGGTGGGAATCCCCCGCCCTGGAGGTTCCCAAACTGCCGGCCCACAGTGAGCCGGTGGGAGGAACCTCCCCCTGTGTCGCCGGTGCAATGATATCACCCAGAAGTGACATCATCAAAATGGCAGTGTGCACATGGGGCTGCTCTAGGTGTTTTTGAGAAAACTTTATGGTACAATAGGTACCATAGAGTTTTAATCTCCCAAATGGCTAGAGCATCTGGGAAAACCATAAAGTTTTCCAGGAAATGCCTAGAGTGGCCCGCGTGTGTGCTGCCATTTTGATGATGTCACTTCTGGGTGATGTCATTTTGTTGCACTTGCACAATGCATGCTCACGAATGTCCCCCGCCAGGGCATCAAGAGGACTTGGCAAGCCTTGGGGAGTCTCAGGCTGAAGTCAGTGTGCCCTCAGTCTTGCAGCCTGGGATCTGAAGATGAAGCAAAGGCCCTACAGCTGCCAGCCTCACTCCCAGGTTCACCAGAGCCCTTGGAATGCCAGGGAAGGTAGGCCTGGAAAGAGGCGCTGACATTGTAGTGCATGGTTGACAGCCCAACACTGGTCAACCTCTGCCTATGAGCTGGAATCATTGCAGAATCAGGGCTGACAGCCCTGTTATGTTGTTCAGACACTGATGATTTGCACCCGTCCCTGGATGACTAGGCAGGTTCATAAGTTACACAAGGCCTTGCATGACTCCTGAGACAAGGAGCCAAAAAAGGGAGAGTCAGTGTGGAAGCATATTTTCTACAACCCTTGTGTGCTGTACTTTAGACTTACGTATGCTTGACCTTTTGGAATGTGAACTAGCTTGTGCTCTTTGGGTTTGCCCTTTTGGTTTGACACTTGGACTTTTGACTGGCTGTGCCTTGACCCCAGACTGTGCTTGGACTATGCTTATTGCTACTTACCTCAGGTGCCTTCTTGAACTTGGACAATATCTAAATCCATGAACTGGGGGCACATGGTTGCTAAAGAGATTTTTTTTCTGAATACTTGGGGGAATCCCTGGGTTTGCAGAAAAATCTGAAATGTTCAAAAAATATGGTGGGTTAAAAGGAGCATATTATACTGTATAGAGACTTACCCAATTTTCCTCAAAACAACCCTGTGATGTAGCTAAGGCTAAGAGATAATGGCTAGGCTCAAACAATTCAATGAGGTTTCTGACTAAGCAGGAACAAATGAAGATAAAGAGATGAATGCAGTATGCATCTATTTCAAACATTATCTAGAAACAAACCATAACTCAGTTCCTGTTCTCCAAGTCTAATATGACTGTTTTCTGTCTTTGCTACCTATTTCACAAGGTAGCCAGGTCTGGCTGTTGCTTGGCTGTTCCCTGATAGCAATATGTTACCAGTTTGATTTCTTCACATTTCAAATTTCCTGTGCATAGTGATATGATGTGTGAGGCTTTACTGCATCAATCTTGATAGCATTACCATGTGACAGGTCTTTCAGAGCCTTCTGCTGAAAAATATGCATAGGGATAAGAAGAGAAAATGAGGGAAAATAGAATTTATAGTGGTTTTCTGATTCAATAATAAGGTCACATAATTAAATATTTCTCAGAAAGGACTAGGATATGAATCTCCTGGCTACCACAACATTTGTTATATATAAAGCTGAGATGGTGAGACTGGATTGGATGTCATATATAAAAAGAAGTAAATGGAATGATCATTTATTGTCCACAGATTCAGCAATTCTGAATACATCATCTGCTATGGTGCCAGCAAAAAAGGAAGGCCAAGATCAGAAGGCATTCCCCTCCCAACTGGTCTTGACTTTTTTCAAGATATTCCTATCCTATTTTATCTACCTATTATAGATAGTTGATGGAAGTGAGTTGTCATGAAAAGGTGCTATGTGGCCCAAACTCATTTGGGCTTAGGGTTGCCAAGTCCAATTCAAGAAATATTTGGGGACTTTGGAGGTGGAGCCAGGAGACATTGGGGGTGGAGCCAGGAGCACTTGGGGATTGGCAACCCTCTTTGGGCTTATGGGATCACCCTGTTAAAATTGCTAGATAATACTGATTTTACAAAACTGTCAATCACAGCTCTTTTTTTTAAAAAAAAAATTCTTCATTTTTCAGTTTTACACTTTTCATGACAACAAACTAGCCACAATCAATCCCAAGTCTCAGACAAGTGTAAATATGTAATTTCTGGTCTACAGCACTTCAGACAATGGGTGATAAAGCATGACTTAATACTCTTTCATTAAAAAATCCTCTATATGTTACAAACTTGTTGTTTAAGAAGAAGTGTTCTAGTTTTCCAGGGGGACCGAGGGTGCTAGGTCTCCTGCTATGGAACTCAGGACAATATGTTTTGCTTACAAGCAGTCTATGGAAATTACGCCAAGCATTGTGGCAAGTTCTTAAATAGGTAAAACTGAATACTTTAGATTAGATTGCTACTAGGCTGTTCTTTCCAAGATCAATCTGAGATGGTTCTTCTACTCTCAACTTTGGTTGGTTGATTCCGTCACATTATCACAGACTGCAATTGAGCAACATCAATTCACATATGTGAAAATCTGATCCCTGAACTCAATTTATCCTTATTACATATTGTCCCACTCTAGACTAGGGTGCCATATAGGCATCAGTTTTTGTGTTTCTCAAACAAATCAATATGAATTGCACTGGATTTATTTGCAGTTGTTTGTGATAGGAAAATCCCAATGTCAAGTGAGGCAATATTTTAAGGGTGCTACTAAAAGCTGAATGGACATGGTGCATATTAAAATATTATGGTTATGTAGCTTTTGGCATTAGATTAATAATTTTAAAAGATTAAAGAAAATAAAGGGTGTTTCCTTTCCGTAATTACAAATTGCAATAATATTACAGTTGCTGTTTAAAATCAGTCCTAATCACTCATTATCAAATGAATCTGGCCTATGGTGTGTAGTAAATGAATGTGGTTGTAATGAATGAATGCATTCAGCAAAACGTATTTATGAATATTAAGATAACAGAGAAAACAAATTATTGTTTATCTGCAGAATGAATTTCCTTTGTAATGCCCTTGAAAACTGAAAAATGCACTTGCACAATGGCCATATTATTCAGTCTTGCAAATACATTTTTAAACCTGTCAGCTCCTTCTTTTTCATTGACTGTAGCACAAATTCCTTTAATTCCTCATGGCTTGTTTTCTCACTGGTGGAGATTTATCAGCACCAGTGAATGCTTCCACACCAGTTGTAGAACATCTCAAGACTTCCAGCCACATGGGTACCCTTGACTATATAGACAATGCATTGTCCAAAAGGCTAAGCATTGATAAATCTGGTTGGAAGCATCCATGGTGGTGGATTAGTACTTTGCCAAATACAGTAGCAACTATGGAAGGAAAGAAGAGTGTTGTAGCATTGTAGCCAGTTCTCTTTTATCTGTGCCCCTGCATTCACACGGTCCTCATTCTGCTGCCCGGAGAAGCACCAGTGGCATATGTGCAAGAGGAGCCTTCAGACTGCTCATACACATGCTGGGTGGGTGTGAGGTGGGTGCAGTGTGCACCCAGCCATTCAGACAGCCAGGAAATGTGCCCTACACATGATTTAGAAGTTTGCTACTTGGAAATTCCTGGTAGCTATTTACTCCAGTCCCATCCTGAGATGAGGTAGGTACAGGAGGGACATGGGAGGCAGATGCATTCATGTGATCAAGCACATTAAATCTGGATGGGAGGTGTGGCTAGGTCAGGCCAAATCTGTGTTGTGATTGCACCCTGTTAGGAAGGAGTATGGTGAATAGCCTGCCAAACAGCAATGGATGGATTGATGAAGACACAGTCTGTCAAAAATCCAGACCAATTCCCCACTAGCCTTGTCCCAGTCTCACTCTCCTCTTCTCCATGGGGCTTCCTTCCGATTTCGCACAAGCTGCCCCGTGGCTGTAACTTGCTCCACCTCTTTTGCATGGCAAGCAAGATCCTCTAAAAACTGGTTTCTGCTTGCCGCACAAAAGAGGCAGAGCGAGTTGCAGTCCCAGGGCAGCTTGTGCAAAATCGGAAGGAAGACCTGCAGAGAAGAGGCAGAGATCAGGACAAGGCTAGTGGGGAATTGGTTTCAGCGACCTGTTGTCAACTGGCAAACAAGATATCAGCAAAACAGCAGGTGTTTGGATATCTCTAATTGGTTCCCTAAAACTCAGCATCCATGCAAACTTGTCCAATATCTTGCAATGCCCATGCAATTTTATTTAAAAAAACAACAACACCTGAGCTCTAATAAATACAACACCACTAGATAGTGCCAGATAATTTAAGGACATAAAGAACAATGTATGTTCTCAAATAACAGATTTGTTGGTGAACCCTAGTCTTCACACTGCTATGGAAGTTTCGGAACTATTAACTTCACACAATATATGGTTGCCAGAATTCTCATATCTGGCATATCTACTAAATTTTTATCAAAAAATTCAGATTTGGCACATTGTAGTTGCCACAGTCACAGTGAGCAACCAGACCAATTAAATTTAATTTCCTTTCATTTTCCATCAGTAGCTGCAATCATTCCTCTTTATTAATATATATATAGGGTTTTTTAAAAAAGTTCTGCATTAACTGAAAGATCCAAACTACCCCCCTCCTCAAGTCTTTACCTTGATTGGAAAAGAAATTAATTAGCACAAATTATATAACCTCTTTAAGCAAGTTTTGACATGACAGAGACTTGGTAGAACTTTTTAGGTTGCACATTAATTACCTTTGCCTTGGCTTCATGCTGCTTTAATTATATTCATTACTTCTGTCACTCTTCAAAATATCATAACTGGAACCCATGGTCTTTTGGTGCATGACTATTACTTTCCCCCTGCTAGGTTATTGGCTTAGGTCCAAACTTAGTTCAAATGACTAAAGCTAGGAAGCAAATGTGGCCCTACTTAATTTATATCACAAAATAACCACTTAACTTTTTCATTAAAAGTCATAGGTACGATTTTGATTTCATTCAAAAAGATGTCATTGGTAAATTATCCATGATCACAATCTCAAAGAATAGGAGACTATTGTGATAACAGAATTATATGATCATCTATAGGATACAGAATAATTATTTAATTTGCATTTTTCTCTATGCATGCCCCTGTATGTGCAAAATATTATATAGTCTTCTTCTCAAAAGGGTAACAATAATCATAATTTACTGTGAGCAAGAGGGATCACCATCTAGCTTTATAGCTAGTCTGTTTAGGATTGCTCCTTATAAGAGCAAGTGGTCCCCTGATTTGTTGGCTTAAACTGGAGCACATTGGATTTATGAGAACAACATGGAATTTTTCACTGAATTCTGTTGTACCGATGACTCCTTTAGTCAGACAAATTGTATGACTATTTTTTGGGATAATAGGAAAATGTATTTTCAATTTCATTTTTAAAGTTTTTGTTGGTTGTTTCCAGTATTTTATTTTTCCAATTAGTTCTCATTGTCCTAGAAAGAAATGTAAAAACCCTGAGGACAAAAGGAAAAATTAAACGAACAAACTTTTCCTCCATTTCCTCCCAGAGGATTTTTTTCAGTTTCTCCAATGGAAAAACTAGGAAATGTTGGGGAGTGCTGGGGGACAAAACTCTTATAAAACTAAATGAAACTCATATTAACTAAATGAAACTTCTCTTACAAAACATTTCACTTCATCCTTAATCCCCCACTCAAGAAGAGCTGATTTAGGAAAACCTTATGGGGTTTTCAACGCAAAAAAACATTTAGAGGCAGCTTGCCATTGCCTGCCTCTCTCTCATGACCATGTGGACTACTTTAGTGGTCTTCCTATCCAAATACAAAACAGAGCTGACCTTACTTAGCTTTTGAAAGCTGACAAGATTGTGCTAGCCTGGGCTATCGAGATCAGGGCTATTCCAAATGTGCAGCACAGAGAACATCCTTCCCAGGGCTTCCATAGTATTGCCAGGTCCTGCCTCCTCCTTGAGGGGGGGCGGGACTTTGGGAGGCATTCCTGGAGGGAGACATCCCCAACATGATAATGTCACTCAGAAGTGACATTGTCACATTGAGAATGCGCCTGAAACCAAAGTGTCAAATTTGCTGCTTGGAATTCAAGCACCTGCCCTACCTCTCCAAAAGCCTTTAAAGTGTCCCTTTAAATGTTTTTGAAGAGCAGGGGCCACTCTTGGGATTCAGGGACATGCAGCCCCAATCCCTCATAAAAAGATCCTTTAAATACTTTCTGAAAAGCAGGGGTCCGCACTCCTGAATCTCTAGCAGCAAATTTGCCACATGCTCTTGCCAATCAGCTGTCCTTTAAAACTAGCAGGAGGGGAGGGAGAAGGTGGATGTGGGGCTTGGGCTTTCCCTGACAGACAGCTGGCCAGCAGTGGATAGCAGCCCCTGAAATTGGGGGATCCTCTGCCCCCACCCGGGGACTGGCATCCTTAATCCTCCATTATTTTGTTGAGATTACAGTGGGGCTGATTTCTCACTCACCTTATGCTGCTATCACGTTCCTCTTCTCAGTGGGGCTTCCTTCCAATTTCACATTATCTGCCCCGGGGCTGCAGCTAATGTTGGCTTTTTTGCACATCAAACAGAAACCTCTAAAAACCAGTTTCTGTTTGCCACGCAAAAAAGTCGACGCTAGCTGCAGCTCCGGAGCAGACAGTGTGAAATCAGAAGGACGCCCCACTGAGAAGAGGAACGTGAGAGTGGTGTAAGGTGAGTGGGAAAATGGTCTGGAAAAGAGGATCTTGACTTTGGAAGATAAGGTGGCAACCTCAGTACATGTGTAGACAGTGGTTCTTTATCTCCACATGCGAAGGGGGAACTGAGAAGAAGCTTGCCAGTGGAAGTGGCATCTTGTGGCAGAGACAAACTTCCATATCCTCTCCCTTACCTAATTCCTTCTCTCCTTCACATCTCCCCCACCAATCCACTTTTTATCTGTCCCCCATCTTATTTATTTACTTCATTTATATCCTACCTTTCTCCACAATGGAAAACCAAAGAAGCTTACATATTTTTCCATTAGGGTTGCCAATCCCCACATGGGGGCAGGGGATACCCCAGTTTGGAGGCCCTCTCCCTGCTTCAGGATCTTTAGAAAGCAAGGGGGGGAGGGAAATGTCTGCAGGGCACTCCATTATTCCCTATGGAGACAAATTCCCATAGGGTATAATAGAGAATTTATCTGCGGATATCTGGAGCTCTGGGGGGTGGGGTGCTGTTTTTTGAGGTAGAGGCACAATATTTGCAGCATAGCATCCATTAACTCTTCTCAAAAGACTTCCCAAGTTTCAGAAAGATTGGACCAGGGGGTCCAATTCTATGAGCCCCCAAAAAAGGTGCCCCTATCAATTTTTTCTAATAGAGGGAAGGCATTTAAAAGGTGTGCAGTCCCTTTAAATTCAATTGTTCTCTCCTCCTCTTTATCCTCCCAACAACCTAGTGAGGAAGGTTAAACTGAAAGCATTTAACTAGCTCAAAATCATCCAATGAGGTTCCATAGCAAGATGGGGTTTCAAACCTAGATCTCCCAGACCCTGTTCTGAGTTCCAGCTCATACATCACACTGGCTTTCATAGGGCGACTGCTGTTGAACAGTAGCAAAGAGCCAGGCCTAGTTAGGTAGAATCAAGTCACCCAGTGGTTGCTTTTATGCTTATGCTTGGCCCCAATGAGTCCTTACTTGATGCTGTCCCCTTCCTCCAGCTTTTTACTCACAGAAAGGAATCCTAGAATGCTGCAGTTGCCTAGCAACAGCCACTGAGGGAACTTTTAAAAAGCTATAGGTTCTCCTTTTATCATTTAAAAAACCCTCACAATGTATTTGTTTTAGAGTTCATATTTTTCTGCAAACCTGGGGTGTTTTTCATGTTTGTAAACAGATCTGTTTTGCCTGTTTATAGCCTCAGTTACCAGACGTATGTATTCTCAGATTTGGCAGACATGGCTATTAGAATATAGAAGTGGGGACCCTTAAACAACTCGGAGGAGCAGTTGTCTCATTTCCCTCACCTTTATTTCCTTCCCTCTCCCCTACTTCTCTGCCTGTCACTCTTTTTCCATCCCACCACCCCTTCTCTTACTTTTGCCCCCATGCCTGTCACATTCTCTGGTCCCTACCCAGCACTCTCTCTTCCTGCCTCCCTACCCTAGCATTCCCCCCCCTTTTCCTTTAAGAGGGGCCCCTACAAGAGTCATGAATAAAATCCTAATTCTTCCCATCACTAAGCCTGGGAGGATCCACCACCCACTTTTAAGCCTGGCCACAGCAGCAGCGGTGCCTGGGAGCCACTCAGATGAAGGAGCAAGTCCAAGTGTCTTCTGTTGCTGTGGCCAGGCCTAGAGCAGCTCCAGACATCTTCTTTCACCATGGCTAGGCATGGAGCTGCTCCTGGCATTTTCTGCCATCAGTGCTGGGCTGGAACTGTTCCTGGCATCCTCCACCACTGATGCTGGGCCTAGAGCTGCTCCCTGTGTCCATTGCCAGCTCCACAAGTAGCTGCTTTCAGATTTTCTTTCAAACCTAAGGGGGGTCTTCAAAGTTCACAGGAATATATGTTTAGGGCCAGTGTGGCCCTGATCCACAGATGGAGGTCACACATAGCAATTATAGGTGAGGATGAGAAGGAGAAAAGAGATAATATGACCTTTTATTTGAATAATTTCTTTACAGTTATTGTTGGTACCAATCATGAAGATGAGATCAAGATGGTGCAGGCCTTTAGAGTTAATTCTCAAATAGCTAGAAAAAGGCAGGTATCCTACAATATTATTGCTACTTTTGAAACAGTTACCATGAAAGAAATAGTACGAGGTAAATTATGAGAAAATTCATTAGAACTTAATTTAACTTTTCAGAAAAGATTTTTTTTTTCACAGACAAGATTAGAAATAATAATATCAGCTCTAGATGGGGATTTCCCTTTAGATTACAGTTTGGAGTAAAAGGTGTAATTGACACCATTAAGAAGCAGAAGAAATTGTTAACTAAATCTTTTTTGCAATGTATCTTTTGACAATTGTTAGGCATCTTGTCTGGAATCTGCTCACTTTAATTTTAATTTTGAGGGGGGATATATTATAAAAGGAGCATCCTTGAATTTTTTTTCTTAAAGAAACAAAAATATTTATACTTCTAAATTCCATAAATATGCGAAATAGTACAATTTTATATGCTAACGAAGTATAAAAGATGCATTTTATGTTCAATAAGAAAAATGAACTTGTTTTTAAAGAAAGTCTTGCATACATTTCTTTGGCTTTCTCACTCAAACTCAAGGCAGATTATACAATCTGCCTTGAGTCTGAGTGAGAAAGACAAAGAAATGAGAAACCATGTAAACAAACAAACAAACAAACATTTATTTCCCCCACCATGGTATCAAATTTCCAGAAATTTTACAATGGTAACTCTAGCTATAGAAATAGCATTTTTACTCTTTTTTCCTTTCTCTCATCTCACCTGCCACTGCAGTCCAGGTGTTGTATGGTATGATGATCTCATCCTCTTCCCTCCCACATGCAGGATTTTCCTTTTGTCTACTTTGTTCCTGAGCAGCCCTTTTATCTATTTTCTTCCTATTTGTTTGTCTGTGGCTGTCCCACCCAGTCACAACAGAGATGGATGGATGGATGCTGGCCCAGCCCTGGAAATTAATTGAAAAGGCAAAAATCACCTTCTTATATTCTGCTTTTGAAATGGAACCACACAACGTAGCATTCAGACAATAATAAAAGAACATGAAAGACACTGCAGACTTGGCCAGCCTGAAATATCAGCAGTGGCTGAACATAGCCTAACTCAAACAGGACACAGTATCTTATTCCAAGACACTGCAATGCTGGACAACACATCCAATTACCAAGTTAGATTACACAGAGAAGCCATTGAAATCCATAAATATAAACACAATTTCAACAGGAAGGAAGATAGTTTAAAAATGAATAGGGCGTGGCTTCCAGTACTGAAAAATACAAAATGCCTTACAGCTTACAACAGCACTACAGATAAGATTCATTGCAATAGCCAATCCATATACAAAAGAAATCCCTCATATAAGCTCCTCTATTAGCATGTCGCAGCCCAGGAAGCTCCCACAAGACAATGACTCGGCCCTACCCCACCTGGATTAGATATAAATTATCTGCCTACCAACTTCTTCTCAATATGACCCAGAGAGAACTCCAGTTTTCTGGGTTAGATCTCTGAGGATGCTTGTCACAGTTGCTGGCAAAACATCAGGTCTCACAATGCCATGACCACGGCCACACAGCCCGGAAAATCTACGACAACCAACAAATGTTTTCTTTTCAGTTTCTGCTTAAACACTCAAGCATAGGTTTTTGAGTTTCATCAACATGTAAAGTTAAGAAGGCTGGAACATACAACCAAGTTCCCAAAATCTTTCTTTATACATAGACCAGGGGTCACTTCTCTTCTAGAAGCTATTTCCCTTCTTAACCAGGCAGGGATTATTTCTTATTAGCAAAAGCTATTTCCTTTTTTGGTTTGAATGAGGATCATCAATGATCAACTCACTCTCTTAGCCGCCTTCTCAGTCCACAGTTAGTGCTCTACTGTCTCTTTCAATTGTCAGTCCCCAGCTGTCATTCCTTAACTAACTTTCTCAGCAGAATTCTCAACAGCCTGTTACTTAAAGGTTCTCAGACTCTGTTAGGCACTAACCCTTAACTGTCCATTACAGATGGCCCCAGAAGCTTGAGAACAGGTGGAAAGAGAATGTATTTCTTTTCCCTTTGCCTTCACAGAAACCTCTGATACTGTTTCTAATATCTCTGATATGACTCATCAATATATTTCCTGGGAAATGCAGTCATTGCCAAAGGTGAATCTCAAGTGGTGCTGCCAAGGCATTAACATCAGTCCCAGAGATGGCAGAGAAGAGGGAGGAGAGTCTTTCCAACTGTCCATCCTGCCTACCTGGCCATCTGAAGATACCTCAGTCCCAGCCTGCAGAGTAATATTCTAGGTTGGTAGAGGATTTGCTGTGAAATTAGTTTATATCTCTACAATATCACAATATGAAAAAAGTATCAGTGAAAACCCAAAATTGCATTCATATTTCTAAAAATGATGAAAGGAGAGGATGCAGCTCATCGGCAGAACATCTGCATGCAGATGATCTCAGTTTTGATCCCTGGTATCTCCAGTTAAGAAGCATCAGCTAGTAGGTGATGTGGAAGACTTCTCCTTTAGTCCATATAGATCTGCTGCCAGTCAGAGTAAGTACTACTGACCTTGATAGACTACTGGTCTGTAAGGCAGCTTCAGGTGTTCACATTGGCCATACACTACAATTAAAAGGTTGATTAGCTGATCATGACCCATTCTTGGCTTAACATCATCAACAGTCCTTGCTGAGACTGCCTCTGGGCTAGATTTTTCAACTTTGCATTCCTCGCTGGCACCAGGCTTTCCCTCCTTTAGCACTTTAATTCCATGGATCCTTGACTTCCTTGCCTCCTGGGACCCCCTCCCCTTGGCTTAACATCATCAGCTGTCCTTGCTGAGTCTGACCCTAGTCTTGATTTCCAGACTTTCCAACCCCACCTTTTGTGCTAGACCTCCCCACTTCGGCACTAGACTGTCAGAGAGCACCTTTACCCCTTGTGCTGGTGTTATTGTGTGGGAGAGGGGGAGCACAAGAAAATGTAGGGGAGAAAAGCATTACTTTTTACCAAGGAGAGACAAAAGATTGCCACCTCCCCTTTACCTCCCCTTTGACAAAAGATTGCCACCTCCCCTTGAACTGCAGCCAAAGTGTTAAAGCATTCCCAGCTGATGGTTTCTTTCTCCATTGATCAATGATTAGTGATCAAGTTATCATTTCACTAGACTCAATGGCTTTGTTAAAAAATGAAATTTAAAGATGGGAAACCTGCACAATAATGGAGCAGAAACAGGGAGGAGGGTGGAAGGTGCAGAATTGGAGGAACAACAAACCTCAATCTTGCTTGTGGTGTTGACAAACAAGAGAGGCAGGAACAGGGGTGGGGAAAAGGCAGGGTTGAAAGATCCAAGAAAATGTGTATGCAAGTGAAAAGCCTGCTGCAAAACAACTTTCAGATACAGTGGAAGGACAGTGAAATGAGAGCTGAATGGGTGAAAATCAACACAGAAGGAAGAAGAAAACTTGACAGACATACAGGTGAAAGTTGAAGGAAATGGAGAACGAAATTTAAAAGGCAATGGAGATGCTCAGAGAAATCAAGGGAAGCGACCAGTGCAGAAATTTTCTATTACAAACTATCAGTTCTGTATATGAAATTCCATCATAAATCATTTATTACATATCATTACTAAATACCACTCATATCAATTAATACTCCAATCAAATATCATATGAAGGTCAGAACAGATTTCTAATTTGTTTATGGATATTGGACAGTATTTTAATATTTAAAAACGTGTAGTGAATATGCAGCATCAAAATGTGCAGAACTCTGAAAAGAATGTTGGGAACAAATCCGTTCCGGATCTAATTTCAGGCATTTGCAATAATGTATTTGTCCATGATTTCTTCGTACTGTTCCTGCAACACTTATATGATATTTTGTGGTGTAGCATTTGTTATACCCCATCCCAAGTGCTTATACGATGGTGCAAGAAGGCTTATCATGCGGCTATTTGCATATAAAGTGCTTTGCAATTTAGATCTAATTCATCCTCACAACTTCTGTCAGAAAAGTAATTATAGCTTTCATTTTACAGCCTGGAAATTAAAGGTGAAAATGCCTTGTCAAAACCACCTAATGAGAATATGGGATTTGAGAAACATATATTCCTGATGCAATTGAAAATCCATATGGCTTCTAAGAGATTCAATGGGATTTTGAGGAGACGTTCTTCTATCAGTTAGCCCCAGGGAGGGTATATAGTTGGGAAAAGCCAGGAGAATGGTATGGGTAAGGGTGCAAGTGGACTGGCAAAAAGGACTTCATGTACCAATGGACAGTCTTGTGATAGGCTGTAGCTACATAACTGAACTTGCTGGTGGCCGTATCAGAACTTGGACCTTGTTGAAAAGACGATGTGTACTGTAGATAGAAAAAATGGCAATATATAAACAAAGTGTTTAAAATTCTCATATTGATAATCAAATCTTGGCTGAATTTGAAAGTGTGTGAAATCACACTGATAAGGGTTGCCAGGCACAGGTGGGAGGGTTGTTGCAGGGAGAGCGTTCCTAGAAAAAATAATAGAAAAATAAGGCCTTGTCTACTTACAGGAAGTTTTTTACCATAGTGTTCCTGGTGATTCCTAGGGCCAGGGGTCATTTTGTAGAAAAATAGGTGGCAGAGCTCATTAGCATAACTCATTAACATATGCCTCCCCCCCCCCAGCCAAAGGCAACCCAATGCAAGAAAGGAGAGCCCCGGGTGAGTGAGACCTGCTTGGGCTGAGTAGAGATCCAGCCAGCCCAAGCAGGCCTCTCTTGCCTGGGGCTCTCCTTGGCCACCCTCCCCCCAGTCAAAAGGCCAGAAAGCCACCCATCACCCAAAATCCCTTAAGAAGTAGAGAAAGGGTGGCATGGGCTTCTCCAGGGGATAATGAGGGCTGCTGGGAGCATGGCAAAACCCTTGGTGGCTGGCTGGATGCCTGTTCTCCTAATCCAGAGATTGTTATGCAGTTGCAGCTACTATTCAATGGACAAGGTAGGTGGGGAGGAAGTGGGGAAACCCTCAGAAAGGTTCTTTCTTTCTTTCTTTCTTTCTTTCTTTCTTTCTTTCTTTCTTTCTTTCTTTCTTTCTTTCTTTCTTTCTTTCTTTCTTTCTTTCTTTCTTTCTTTCTTTCTTTCTTTCTTTCTTTCTTTCCCCTGGGATGCTGCTCCCAACAATCTTCTCACCTGTTCAAGCCACTGCCTGGCAACCCTATGTATCAGTGTGATTTCACACTTCCAATTCAGCCAAAACTACACAGGGGTAATAATAATAATGCCTATGCAGCAGTAAGAATATTGAACTGGTTAAGAGTAACAAAAACTTTATTTGTGGATCTAATAAACTGGATAGGAAAGAGAAAAAAATAAACCTAGCTGAGAGAGAATTGTAGACTCCTCTAGAGACCTAAGGTTGGATTCAGATGGGCATCTTCTGTGGCAGCCTCTCGGCTTCAAAAAAAGTCAGCACAATTTGATATTGTGACAGACAGGCATGGGCTGTGTATGCCCTGGTCTGGCCATTTAGATGGCTGGAAGAGGTGCCAGGGGAGTGCTTCAGTGATTTGCCATTAGGAAGTAACTGGTGGCTTTTTGAAGTGAACTGGAGGTGTTGGAAGACAAGGTAAGGACAATTGTATGGTGGGGCCCAGATGTGCACATATGAACATGCTCATATAATCCAGTGGTGGTGGGTGGCTGTATTGGCTCAAATCTCCCATCTGAATGCAGCCTAAGTGTGGCATTCTGCAGACAGACAAGAAAAAGCCCCTATAGAAAGAAGGTATGCTCACTACAGCCCTGTCTAGCTAGAGTTTGCTGCTGGTATAAGCTTTGTGTCTGACTTAAAAGGCAATAAAAATGATTAATAACCTCATGACTACATCTTTTATGCTGACTCCTTGGCATTTTGGGAAAAAAAAACCCTAAACTCTTGACTATAAAAACTCAAGCCACCTCCGAAAAACTTTTTATATTAGTTTTTTTTTTAAACCCCACCTATTTGTTAATTTCATTTTTGTTATTTAATAAAACTATTTGTTTGAGTTAATAGTAGATTCAATGGGAAACGTATTTTTACTGTGCCTCCTTATCCCCCTATCCACTTGGGATGACATTCTCAAGGGCTAGTCTTCTCAACTATGGACTCTTGCCTGCCAAATCTGAGACAAATGAAATGACATCTCTATCAAAGAAACATACAGCTAACAATAATGTAAGGTATGGAAAGACATCATTATTAACTATTTACTGATAATAATAGATTTGCAAATTTTCATAGTTATGAAACAATTATAACAATCACCATTATCAAAATTTGCAGCAGAATCACAAAGGAACAATGATTATGCACACATCTCTTGGTGATGTAGTAGAGGTCTTGAAAAGCTTGCTGTCCCCTGTAGTTAAATGGATAAGAATGAACAATTTGAATAGAATCCAGACAAGACAGAGGTAATGCCAGTTAAGAAGGCAGAGATCTTGAAGGGCATTGTGCTTCCCATTTTTGATGAGGTTCAGCTGACCCTTGCTGACTCAGTCAAGAGCTTAGAGGTTGTACTCAATCCAACATTATTGCTGGAGATGCAAGTTAATGCAGTTACATAAAATGCTTTCTACCAACTTAGTATGGTGCAGAAGACGGCCTTGTAATTTGACTAGGCCAATCCAACCATCTGGATCCATGGCACTCTATGTAGGTCTCTCACAGACCATTTGGTGCAGAATGATGCAACTCAATAACCGAGTTGCATCATTCTGCACCAAATGGTCTGTGAGAGACCTACATAGAGTGCCATGGAGCTAGCAGAGCATGTATATCAGCCCCAGTGGCGTATGGAGGGGGGGCGGGGGGAGCGGGCCGCCCCAGGTCTTGGGGTCCCCGCATTGGCAAGGGGGGCCCCCAAACAATGGCCGTGACGCCGTGTTTGCTGCGCTGCGAGGGGGGGGAGAAAAAGAATGGAGGCGCGGCGCCCGACAGCGACGGGGAGCGCGTGCGCACATCGGGGCTCCTCGTGCCCTTCCCCCTCCCCTTTTTTTCCCCCTCTCTGTCTCACGCAAAGGCGGCGGCGCGTCGCTTTTTCTCCTCCCTCGCCTCGCCTCAGAAGGCGCGCGTGCGCAGGCAGGCACCAGCCTCCTTCTCGGGCATCGGGCGGGACGCGCCTCCTCAGCGCCCACGCGCGCCCCCGGGGCCCGAGGCGCCGTTGCCTTTGACTATTGGGGTCCAGGTCCAGATCCTCCACCCTTGTGCACTTGGTTCTTCTTGCTGAGGATGTGATCTGCACAGCTCTGTCCCCTGTGCAATGCCACTCTGGGCAGCTTTGGAGTTTCCCAAGGGCATCAGACCTGGAAACATGCAGCCTTTTATCTAGGCAGAGCTCTTTGCAGACCCTGGTGGAAATTACTGTCAAAGTAGCCACTTGTTTTCACAGATATTTTCTGAGCAGTTGTTCAGGGCTATGTGAGCAGATATGAAGATCTGGATCCAGGATTTGGCTGACTGCCACGTCAGTAGTAAAAGTACATCAGATGGATTACATATGTACGTGCCATCAAGTCACAACTTATTTATGGAGACCCCAGCAAGGGGCTTTCAAGAAAAGTGGGAAGCACAGGTAGTTTACCATTGCCTTCCTCTGCTGAGCTTTCCAAGGTGGTCTCCCATCCAAGTACTGGCCCTGCTTAGCTTCTGAGATCTGATGAAACCAGTCTATACCATGCTGCCTTCCTCCACCGTACAGATTGCAACAGCATAAATCATTTGGACATTATTCAGACCTGTCGCACATCTCCCTGCCCCGCCCCCCCCCCCCCAAAAAATCCCTTGACATCTTCTATCTTGGCAGAATTCTAAGTGAGGAATAATCTGAAATGGTGCAGCAGTAGCATGCAGAGTTCAACAGTCTCTGCCTTGGATGCAGTAATTACAGCTTAACCCTATAACAGGGATACTTGTGGTGGCTTGGAAGCCACATGTGATTTTTTGGCATGCGACATGATGCTCAGCAGAGCCACGTGAGTTTTTTTTCATGGGACCAGGAAAGGACGCAAAAGGCCGAGGCTGCTAATAGGAATTGTGATTAGCATAACTATCTGCGATTGGGCACTTCCTCCTCTGGATTTATTGTGTTTGTTCCTGGTGTGATCCAGCAGAGGAAGCCCTGCTGATCCCACCCTTTGCTAGCTGAGGGCATGTGCCCCTTTCCTTTTGCCACCACACTGGAAAATGTAGCAATGCTAGTTTTATGAAGGGGGGAAGTTGCTATACCAAGTCTGGCTTTCCTTCCCTGTTTGAATATTCATGACTTGAGCAATCTGTACTAGCCAGACTCTCTCCTCGCCCTTCCCTCTCACCCTCTTCCTGACGCGAGGTAGTTGTTCTGCACGATGCTATATTTAAACGTAGAACCATTTTAGCAATTTGACTTTAAAAAATTGTATATTAAACCAGAAAGCTCAAGGCAGGCAGAAGGCTGTGTCAGGTAGCACATGTGGGGGTGGGAGCAGCGAAAACAACACCCCCATCCCTCCCCCTCCAGACAGTGTCCTTGCAAAGTGGCAGGGGTGGGTGGAGTGGGGGGAGGGAGGGAGGAAAGATGGCATTAAAAAATCAGAGAATCTTGTACCCAAGAAAAAACAGAGGCATTAGGGCTTTCTTACAAGGACCCCCAGAGCCCCATGGTGTAGAGTGGTAAAGCTGCAGTACTGCAGTCAGAACCCTCTGCTCATGACTTGAGTTCAATCCCAGTGGAAGCTGGTTCAGGTAGCCGGCTCAGGTTGACTCAGTCTTCCATCCTTCTGAGGTTGGTAAAATGAGTACCCAGCTTGCTGGGGGGGGAAGTGTAGATGACTGGGAAGGCAATGGCAAACCACCCCGTAAAAAGTCTTCTGTGAAAACGTTGTGAAAGCAACGTCACCACAGAGTCGGAAACGACTGGTGCTTGCACAGGGGACTACCTTTACTTTTTTTTTTCTTTACCAGGACCCCCAGACGACTTTGGAATGACAGGACTGCTTTCAAAGCAAAACAGGCCTAGCAAGCCCAAGCTTTCATTTCCAATGAGATGGGGATTTCTGGGTGTTTTCAAAGTTTCATCTCAGTGTGTTCTGGCTGATGATTCCATTGCCTCTTTGGAAAGAGAAGGAAGGCCACGGTTGCCAGTCTTCAGTGTAACCTGGAGATTTCCCTAGAATTACAACAGGCAACAGAGATTGGTTCCACTGGAGAAAATGGCTGGTTTGGAGGGTGGGCTGCATGCCATCATGGTGTTTCCCCACCTCAAACTTTGCTCTCCCCAAGCTCCACTTCTAAATCTCCATGAAGTTTTAAGACAGGAGGTGGCAACCCTAGGAAACCCTTCAGCAATCTAAAGCTTGCTGTCAGTCACCCCAGCGAGGTCCTTCCAGAGTACAGCATGCCCTGCTCATCTCCATTTTAAGAAAAAATGACAAATTGCAGGAAGTGTGAGGGAGTCCCCCTGACGTTTGTTTCTTCAGTGTCATACAAGAGACTGTGAATCCTCCATACTTTGGGACCTGCAATCTTTGGTGTACCTAACTGTGTTTAATGCAGGCTTAGTACATATATATGTATGTGCTGTCAATTGATTTATGGTGTCCCCAGAGGGGGGGATATCAAGGCAAATGATAAGCAGAAGTGGATTTGCCATGGCTTTCCTCTGCTGCGCCTTTCCTAGTGGTCTCCCATCCAAGTATCAACGCTGCTTAGCTTCCAAGCAGCCCTGTAGCCAACCAGGGACCCACGGGGCCTGCCCCCCTGACAGGGTTTTTTTGGGGGGTGCTCACCCCCCATTCTTCCCCCTCCTGCATGATTTAAATCATGCAGGAGAGGCACCCAGGAGCAGCCACTGCCCCTCCCATGCCATTTATAGGGCCCACAAATCAGCTGATTGGTGGACTCACCAGCCTCCTGCATGATTTGAAAGGCCCCTCTTTAGATGGCCCCCTCCCTCCTGGCCCCTATCTACAGAGCTTCCAAGACTTGGCAAGATTGGGCTATGTCATGGACTTATGGTGACCCCAGCAAGAGGCTTTTGAAGCAAGTGAGAAGCAGAGGAGGTTTGCCATTGCCTTCCTCTGCAGCCTTCCTCGGTGGTCTCCCATCCAAATACCAGCCCTGCTTACCTTCTGTGATCCAACAAGATCAGGCTATATACCATACCATCTTTCCTCCTTTCATAGGGACACCTGATGGTTCACCTCAGTTCCTGTTTGCTGGTTGGAAACAGGAACCTGTATGTGCTTTTTTTAGAGTGCAGATTTGAACCTGAGTCTCTGAGATCTCGCGCTGACATCCTAACCGCTACACCACACTGGCTTTTTGCACAAGTGTTGCATGGGACTGGCCCAGGCAACTGCACAGACATTGTTGGTGCCTTCCCCGCTGGTAGGCATGCTGCTTCAGCCATCTTGGTAAGCACAACCAGACACCCATCTCCTGCTGATGCTCTCTGACAAGCTGCTAAACACCCCACAGAGAAAGAAACACTTCTCATTTACAACTATGCAAATTTGTTTCTTTTCTGATATGCAAATGAGGGAAGTCACATCACTTCCTGTTTCCAGCAGGGCTCCCTCGCAAGTGGTGGCCATCTTGCGGAAGTGACATCACTGGAAGTGACATCATATCCTGTTTCTGGAGGCGTGCACACACACACATAGGGGGGCCCACATAAATCTTGGGCCCCGGGCCCCCAAAGCCCTAGCTACGCCACTGATCAGCCCCATTCTGCAGTCACTCCACTGGCTGCCCATCAATTACTGGGTTCAGTTTATGGTATTGACTATCCCATACAAAGCCTTGGTACCCCATATCTGCGCAACCAATTATCCCAGCATGATCCCCTGTGACTTCTTCCATCTTGCCAGTGATTTCTGTAGATGCCACACAGCAAACGGATAAGATCAACAACTGCCTGTACATGTACATTCTCTGTTGTAGCTCCCATTGTACAGAATAGCCTGCCTCATAAACTCAGGAAAGTTCCCACTCTCCTGGCATTTTGCAAACTATACAAAACTGAATTATTCAGGAGGGCATGTTTACCAAGGTAATAGATTTTATTATAATGGAATGATTCAGGAAGAATGTTTTAGTAATGGGAGAGAAGGTGGACTATACTACTGTGCATAGTACATACAATCTATTCCTGTATGTATTACCTATCACATAATCTCTACATTGGTTAATATGCCATGTTAATACTTTTGCTTTGTTCAGCTTTGCTCCAGATTTTTATTTGGTTTTAATTTTTGCATCCTAATCCTATTACATTTCCTATTACATGTCCATCCTATTGACTGCGTGATTTGCACTTTGTAAGTCACCTTGAATCTCAATGATTTGGACTGTTTCTTCTTGGGTTGTTTCCTTCCTCACTTCAACTTGCACCACAGCTCTCAAAAGATTCTAATTTATATATTATAATCACACTGGACTGCCATAAGAGCATATGAATGATAGAAATCAGAAGGATGTGGAATGGCATGGTGTGGCCTGATTTTATAAGACCATGGAAGCTAAGCAGAATTGATACTTGGACTGCAGAACACCAAGGAACACTCTGCAGAAGAAGGCAATGGCAAAGCACCTCTGCTTCTCACTTGCCTTGAAAAAGCCTTACTGGGAGCTTTTTCCCACACAGCTTACCGCGGAGCGAAGTCCCTCCTCACCGCTCAGCATCTGCTTGGATTTCCCACCAACTGCTCCGCAGAAGCAGGAAGATCCGTGGGTTTTGGGTTGCTAACGTAAACTGGGTTTTAGCAATTTACATTTGCGACGCAAAAGGCCCGGCACTTCCTGCTTTTGCGGAGCAGTTGGTGGGAAATCCGAGCAGACGCTGCACGGTGAGGAGGGACTTTGCTCCGCGGTAAGCTGTGTGGGGAAAAGCTCTGGGAGACTCCATAAGTCAATTGTGACTTGATGGCATGTACATATGTAAAAGTTCAGAAACAACATCATGTTTCCTGAATTCTGAGAATAGAATTTTCCTTAGCATATCAAATGGTTTGGAAAAGATGTAAGGAAGTAGGTTATAACGTAAATTATGAACAGATGCCATGCAAATCCATAAGAAACTCATGATAAATATAATACATTTTCAAGCTTCAACCTTTCTATAGGAGGAGGATGACTACTAATAATACAAAGAAGACAAGAACAGGAAACACACAAAAATGGTGACAATGTGAGGCTGAAAGCATGGCAAACTGTTTCAACAAAAGTTATTTCCTAGAAAGATAAAAACATATCCAATCTGTATATGAAAGTCTGCATACATATGTGTCCTTAGACATTACTGCCATTGCTCATAGGTAACACTGTCTAGCTATGGTTTATTAATTCTGAACATGGAAATTACTACAAACATTTATTATGTAAGCCTTAACCATACTTTTTGGAACTCTCCGTATGGTATGGTATAGTACAGTGCCTAAGCAGGTATCTGCGCTGATCCTTTTCTAAAGATACAGGATGCATATGGATTTCCTCAATGCATCACAAGATGCTCCATTCACTGGGACAGCCAGTGTCCTTAGGATTTCCTTCACAAATACGGATCTACTGATGAAGTCATTAAACTGAATGGGGGAACTCTGCATACTACCATGTATGTGTAGAGGAATGAGATAATACTTATTTTATAAAAAGCTTATAAAGCCTTGGTGCTATTTTTTGTTTCCCTCCAAGCTGACAGAGACAGCAAAATGTTACGTAAAACAGTATCAGAAGAAAAGAGCAAGAGTCCAGTAGCACCTTAAAGACTAACAACTTTTGTGACAGGGTATGAGCTTTTGTCAGTCACTTCTCACTTCTTCAAATACAGCTAGAATATGAGTCTTTCTGTCCTTGTATCTGGGAGAGTGGAATGGTTTCAAATGACAATAGTAGGAGTGATTTAATTAGGTGTGATATGCAGAGGGGTAGTAGGCACAGATAAATCAACATTGGTAATGAGACAGGAAACCTAGGTCTCCGTCATGATCAGGCTTGACTTGTTTCCCAGCCTGTTTCAGTTTGCAACACAAGGTTTAACAATACTCTTAAAATCTTTAATTGAAAGATGTACCATTCAGGTACTTATGTCAGGAGAAAATCCTTAATAGTCATCTGAAAGAATTTGACCTTGGGTGTATGAAAGGAGGTTGGGAAACCATTTTGCAGAGGGGAGTTAATTTGTTGAATGGCCAAGCAAAGACCATTAAGTAATTATCCATTTAAAGGTAACTGTATAATTGACGTGAGAAGAGCAGTTTAGAGAAACATGCTTAATGTGAAGGAAGGGTGTCACCCTGTGCTCTTTGTTTTACTAAAGCATGCTTCTTTGTAGGCTGTTTGTTCCAGTTTTCTATTAACTTTGACTGAATGGGGAAAAAAGTATTATTGATTTTTCTAGGACTTTTTTTTTTTAGCATATTAGGCCATACACCTCTTATGTAGCCAATCCTCCTGGAGCTTACAGTAGGCCCTGTACTAAGAGCCCTGTAAGCTCCAGGAGGATTGGCTACATCAGTGGTGTGTTGCCTAATATGCAAAGGAGTTCCTGCTACAATAAAAGCCCTGAACTCTCCTTTGTAAGACTTATTTTTATGCCTGGAAGATGAGGCTTCTCATGTAAGCAGGAAAAAGTATAGTTAGATGTTTTTATTTTTGTGTACCTTAAAAACCTGAACCTTTACTGATACTTGTATTTTTACTTTATATTTTCTTTTAATACATTTTCTCTTTTAAGGTAGTTGTTTTGTGTGTACCCTGGAACCTGAAAAAGAACTCACAGTACTGGTATAGCCAGGGTCTTATAGTATATTACAGGAAACTCCTGCACTGGAGTTGGTGATATTCTGTGAGGAAGCAAGGTTTTGCTCACAGCATGCTCCTGAAAGCCTCTTGTCCTTAGTTTGGGTGGAGGATCTTAAAGGGGTGTGCATCATAGTCTTGATTCAGTCCAGGAGGATGCATGGTCTTGAGCTTCATTATCAGTTCCAATTCAACAGTCTTTTCTTCTTCTTCTAATATCCCTTTGAAATCCCTTTGTAAAAGAACTGCGACTCTTAGGTCAGAAACTCATTAATGTCCTGTAGGGTTAAAACGTTTCCTCATTGGTTTTTGAATGTTGTGATTTCTAATAGACTTACGTCCATTTATTCTTTGTTGTAGGGATTGACCTGTTTGTCCAGTATAGAAGGTAGGAAAGCATTGCTGATGTTATGCCTTCAATTCAGTCTTAATGTTACAACACAGTGAATGCTACAGAGGCAACCAGTGGAAGCCCACAGGTCCCCGGATGTAGCTCGCAAATATGCTCTGCCAATCAAGATCTGTGATGGGAAGTTTAACTGGCCAGGATTGGACCTGGCCGGGCGGAGGGTTGTTCCAGGGAATGTATATAATCGGGACCTGGCCCGCGTGTCTCTCTCTTGTGATGTACTCGCCAATAAAGTATGTTGCCTTCAACATGTCTTGTCACTCAGTACATTACAGTGGCGACAAAGGTGGGATCCTAGCCAGGTAACTCCCCAAACAGGACTTCGCAGACCTGGCCGGAGACGAGGAAGGCATGCAGTCTAGGGAGACTGAAGCGCCCACCACCACTGCCGCCATGGCAAACCCTAGTGTGATGATGGGCCACCTTACAGAGTTCGACCCCGCCAACCCCGATAGGTGGGAGACCTACACGGAGCGGGTCGACTGCTACCTATGAGCGAACATGATCACGGACGACAGTCGTAAGAGATGTGCTCCTGAGTGTCTGCGGGGAGGCCACATTCAAGATCGCAAAGAGTCTCTCGGTCCCCGCAAGGATCACGGAGAAAATGTACGAGGAGATAGTCAGACTCCTGACTGGGCACTTCTTGCCACAGCCATCCATCATCGCCTGCCGATTTCTCTTCCACAAGAGGGATCAAGGGGCGGGAGAGACGGCCGCAGTCTACCTGGCTGCCCTCCGCCAACTTGCGGGGAACTGCAGCTTCGACAAGCTGGATGAAGCCCTGAGGGATCGATTCGTCTGGGCCCTCTGAGACGAAAGACTGCAGCAAAAACTCTTCGCAAAGGAGGAGCTCACCCTCCAACTTGCCTTCAATGAAGCCACCACATTCAAGAGAGCCATCAAAGCTTTCCACAACCCATGAGCAGAAGCTGTCCACCAAGAGGAGATGGCGCTTGGCAACCCAGAGGAGGAGGAGGCACACCAGCTCCGTCGCCAACCAGGAATGGGGCCAAGATCGACCAATCAGCCACGAGCGATCGAGAGACCAGCCAACACCAAGTGCACCAGCTGTGGGGATCCACACGAACGACGGGACTGCCCCTATCGCAACGTAGACTGCAGGAACTGTGGGAAAGTGGGCCACATAGCGCGGGCTTGCCAGGCCTAGGCCACCCGCAGACACCAGGCCACCCACCACGACTCAACCGATGACTACTCGACCGCATTGACTAGCCTGCAGGTAATGAACTTGCCCCTCAACACCCCCAATAGGATCAGGGTGTCGGTCCAAATCGAGGGCGCTCTATGCCTAATGGAGCTGGACTCGGGCTCCTCCATCTCCATAATTTTGGAGGAGTCCCTAAGAAAACTTTGCCCCCGTGGCTGGCCCAGGCTGTGACCGGCTGTTTTTATGCTGCGGGACTGCCAAAAAAAACCCATACAGATTTTGGGTTGGGCCACCGTTAGGGTAGAGTTTAAGAACTTTAGGGGCAAACTGGACATACTCGTGGTCAAACGCCAGCTCACTGCAGTACTGGGGCTGGCCTGGTTCCAACTGCTTGGTATTCAGATAGTGGAGGTGCAGAAGCTGTGAACGCAAAATTTCAAGCACGTGTGCTGGGAATTTCCGGAAGTGTTTGATGGGTCCCTGGGGTGCTACAAAGAACCTCCCATCACCTTACCCCTTGAGACCGATAAGGCTGAAGGCCAGGCAAGTTCCATTCGCTCTTAAGCCAAAAATAGAAGCGGAGCTAGACCGCCTCACGGCCCAGGGAGTGCTAGAACCGGTTTCCTATGCTGCCTTGGCAACACCCATAGTCACTCCAGTGAAGCCTAATGGAGATGTGATGAAGAAATGGCAGAACATCTCAAATCTTACTTTTCCCCAGTCTTCTCTTGTGAGGGAAATGGTGCTCAACATGGTGCTCAACATGGCCTAGGACCTGACTACCTTAGGGACCGTCTCTCCCCGCATGTTCCCCAGAGAGTACTGAGATCGGGTTCTCAAAACCTGCTTGTAATCCCCGGGCAAAAGGAGGCCCGTTTGAAATCTACCAAGGATCCGGCCTTCTCAGTAACGGCACCTTGCTGGTGGAACCAGCTGCCGGAGGAGGTGAGGGCCCTGCGGGACCTTGGGCAGTTCTGCAGGGCCTGCAAGACAGTCCTCTTCCGGCTGGCTTACAACTAACCGACACTGGGAATTTGGATGGTGGTAGTGTGCATTCTGACAGACCGCTGGTTTTTATGTTTTATTAACTTACTGTTTTAAACTGCTGCTAATTGATGTTTTAAAGCCAAACCTATGTTAGATTTTATTATGCTGTAAGCCGCCCTGAGCCACTTCGGTGGGAAGGGCGAGATATAAATCAAAATATAAATAAATATAAATAAATAAAAACAGATCATATGATGAGGGAAGGGAATTGTAGCCCAGGATCAGCATAGAGGTAGTACATAAACCCCTAGTTTCTTTAAATGAAACTAAGGGCGTTTTCGCACTGACCTTCTAGTGGCACGACCACCCTCTTCACACCGGAGGATCTGCCCGGATTTCGCACAAGAAGCGCCGGCGCACCCAAAAGAGCCGGCAACTTCCGTCGCGAAACCCGCTCAAACGGAAACCGCCAAGAAGCAGGAAAACGTTTGAGCGGGTTTCGCGACGGAAGTCGCCGGCTCTTTTGGGTGCGCCGGCACTTCTTGTGCGAAATCCGGGCAGATCCTCCGGTGTGAAGAGGGTGGTCGCGCCACTAGAAGGTCAGTGCGAAAACGCCCTAAGTCCTTGGAACCAGATGAACAGCATCCAAGGGTACTAAAGGAACATGTGGGTGTAATTTCTGAGCCTCTGTCCATTATTTTTGAGAATTCTTGGAGAACAGGTGACGTGGTAGAAGATTGGAGGCAGGCAAATATTGTTCCCATCTTCAAGGAGGGGGAAAAGGATGACCCAGGTAACTATTGACCTGTCAGCTTGACATCTATACCTGGAAAGGTTTTAGAACAAATCATCAAACAGTAAGTCCTTGAGCATTTAGAAAAGATAGATGTGACTACTAAGAGCCAGCTGGGTTTCTCAAGAACAAGTCATGTCAGACTAACCTTATCTCCTTTTGTTGAAGAAAGTTACCACTTTGCTGGATCTGGGGAATGCTGTAGACATAGTTTATCTTGATTTCAGTAAGGTTTTTTATAAGGTTCCACATACTATTCTTGTTGACAAGTTGGTAAAATGTGGTTTGGATCCTGTTACTGTAAGGCGGATCTGTAACTGGTTGACAGATCACACCCAAAGTGTGCTTGTGGCTCCATCCTCTTGGATAGGAGTGACAAGTGGAGTGCTTCAAGGATCTGTCCTAACACCTGTTTGTTCAATAAATGAAGGAACAGAAGGAATGCTTTTTTAATTTGCAGATAATACTAAATTGGAAGAGGTCACAAATACAGTAGAAAGCAGAGTCAGGATACAGGATGATCTTGACAGATTGGAAAACTCGGCTAAAACAGTAGTCAATCCATGTAATGCCATTCAGTATTAAATATTTTTTTTTAAGTTGACTATATGTTTATGTTGCATAAGATGCTGGATAACTGTGTATGCTGTGCTTTACAGGTCTAGAAGAGGCAGGAGATCTGGGGGCAGATCCTGCAGAGAGCAGTGACCTTAGTGGGATAAAAGTTGCTCTTGGATTTCAGTCACTGCATTATTCAAAATGATTTGTGATATGCGTGCTAAAACTGTTTTCTGATTGAGAAAGGAAATGAAAGATTGTTGTATAACTTATTCTTACAATTTTTTTTAAAAAAATAGCAATTCTAAATTGGTTTCTTTGGTATTTTGTCTGTGCATGCACCTGAAAGTCATGTCAGCCTCTGGTGACTGACCTCTATTGGGGGCCTGGAGAATATTCAGAAAGGTGGTTGGGTAGAGCTTGCCTTGCTAACTTTGTTATTTCAAGGAAATCTCCCATCCAAATAATTGCCAGGGTTGGCCCTGCTCAGCTTCTGAGATCTGACAAGATCAGGCATGCCTGGGCTTTCCAGGACAGGGAGCAATTTCAAGTTCTGTGCTTTTCATTTTCCCCACAATTCATCTGTTTTTGAAAATTGGTTATCATTGCTGGCAGAGGGGGGGAGCGCCAAAAGTTATTCTTGCCTAGGGCACTAGATAGTCTAGAGCCGGCCCTGGATGTTGTGTGTTTACTGACTTATGAGCCAAACCCTGAAAACATCCTTCCAGAGGCACCAGCTCAAATCCAGTTCCTTGGTTACTGGGAGATAGCACCTGACCACCAACAGCAGCTCCAAATCCAGCCAAGGCACCTACACCACTTCCAGCCAACCTGCCCTCAAGGATAGACAGCCTTGTTAAGACATCAGTCTGAAACCATGCCTTAGATTTCTGCCTGCTATCAGAGGGCACCTGAGAGAGGGCAAAGCCTGAAGCATGTTCCAGAGCTCCAAGCCAATCCAAAATAGCTGTTAACCACATTCTCCTCTTCATCCTCAGATGAGGGCAAGGGAGGTGCAGGCTACCTTGGAGTGCTCTTAGGCACAGACCATTTACTCTTAGAAGAGCTGGTATCCTTCTTTCTAGCCATCCCAATAAAGAAGAATTAACCACCCAGGAATATATCTTTAAAAAAGAGAAGCTTAAAATGGCCACTCCTAGGGATATGTCTGAAATGGCTTCAAAGATTAGAATCCTAAAATGGCCACCTTAAAGAGACGCTTAAAATGGCCACCCACAAGGATTGGCCTCTGCAGACTGCCATCCACTGACTCATCGGCTGTACAAGGCTGACACTAGCTGCAAGGGAACTCTGCAGCCAGGTTCCTACCTAGGGTTGCCAAACCCCAGTTGGAGGCAGGGAATCCCTTGGTTTGAAGGCCCTGTCCCTGCTTCAGAGTTATCAGAAAGAGGGGTGGAAGGGTAGGGAAATGTCTGTTGGGAACTCCATTATGCCCTATGGAGATCTGTGGGTATCTGGGGCTCTGCAGGGGGCTGTTTTTTGAGGCAGAGGCAGCAAATTTTCAGTATAGGATCCAGTGCCTCTCCTCAAAACACACCCTAACTTTAAAAAAGATTGGACTAGGGGGTCCAATTCTATGAGCTCCAAAAGAAGGTGTCCCTATCCTTCATTATTTCCAAGTTGAAGGAAAGAATTCAGTCATGCTTGTCACACCCTTGATCCTGGCTCCATCTCCAAAGTCTCCTGGATCCATCGCCAAAGTTCCCAAATATTTCTTGAGTTGGATCTGGCAACCCTATCCCGACTCCACCCAGGCCTCAGATTCAGCAGGAGCTCACAGGAGCACAGCTCCTGAACCTTTCTGAGGATTCCCCCTCTTCCTCCTCACCTACCTTGTCCATTGAATAGTAGGTGCAGCTGCACAACAATCCTTGGATTAGAAGAACAGGCAGCCAGCCAACCACCAGTGGTTTTGCTGTGCCCCCAGCAGCCCTCATTAACCCCTGGAGAAGCCCACACTACTCTTTCTCCACTTCTTATGAGATTTCGACAACAGGTGGCTTGTTGGCCTTTTGACTGGGGGGGGCGGCCCAGAAGAGCCCCAGGTGGGCAAGGCCTGCTTGGGCTGGCTGGATCTCTAGCCAGCCCAAGCAGGCCTTGCTCTCCTGGGGTTCTTTCTTGCATCAGGTTGCTTTTGGGTGGGGGTGGCTTTTGGGTGGGGGCATGCTAATGAGTTATGCCACCTATTTTTTCTACAAAATGACCCCTGACCCCACCCAGCACAAGGCAAAGACTGGTGAAAGCAGTGAAGGAACCAGCCATAGCTCTGTAGGCTCCACCCACAAGGACCCAGATGGGCCTTGCCCCCGAGCTCTTTGCCTCTCAGGGAGGCAAAGACAGGTCTTCGACTGCACAGTTATGCAGCTGCTGGCCAGTGGGGTCGAGTTCTAGCCATTAATTTTTGGGAGTGTGGCAGAACAGGCATACAGTAGTATGGGGGTGCTATTGCCCTCTCAGTTGTTCGCAGCAATAATTATTTTTTTACAGTTGTCTATGGAAGTTCTGATTGGATACTGTGTGCCATGACAATTATCCTTTATTATATAATAAAAGCCCTTTTGTGGTGGCAAAATGGAATACCCAGATTGGTTGGGACTGTACTGCACCAACCTTTCACCCGTCAAACCATCAATCAAGGTCTTTTGTGTCCCACAGCCTGAAGATTGAGCCACTGCTTCACAAAGGAGAGAAAGAAAGCCATCCATTGATTGGCAGACAGAGGGAGGAGAGAAAATGCCATAGAAAGCCATCTCTCAATTGGCTGAGGGCTCCTGTGTCTTCCTGGTGAGTGTGTAAAAAAGGAAGAGAAACAGAAGAGTCCCTCTGTTTATTTGGAGGGAAACTCCACCCTCTAGGCTGTTCTGCTTTTGTTTTCCTGTTAGTCTGAAAAGGTTGGTTGAAATACAGCAGATGGTTTGTGAGTTTGTACTGTATGTGTGTTCAGTTTCATTTTGTGGAACTGCAGCCAGCTTGGATGGGAGACCAAGAGGAAGGCTGAATGAGTGCGGCAAATAAGCAGAGCCACCTGGGTCTTTGTGGTGAGTGTGTAAAAGGAAGAGAAGCAGCAGAGTCCCTCTGTTTGGAGGAAAACTCCACCCCTTAGGCTGCTCTGCTTTTGTTTTCCTGTTAGTTTGAAGAAGCTGATTGAAATACACCAGATAGTTACATTTAGCAGCTCCAGTGAGTCAGTTGCCCCAGTGAGATCACAAGAGTGTGTGTGTGCTGTGTTTAATTTGGCTGTTTGTGTGTGTATGTGTTCAGTTTCATTTTGTGGAAGTGCAGCCAGCTTGGATGGGAGACCAAGAGGAAAGCTAAATGGGTGGGACAAATAAGCAGACACACCTGGGTCTTCCTGGTGAGTGTGGAAAAGGAAGAGATTAGCAGAGTCCCTCTGTTTGTTTGGAAGAAAACTCCACCCCTTAGATTTCTCTTCTTTTGTTTTCCTGTTAGTCTGAAGAAGCTGGTTGAAATACCCCAGATGGTTACATTTAGTGGCTCCAGTGAGTCAATTGCCCCAGCATGTGCCCTGTTTTTAATTTGGCTGCTTTGTGTGTGTGTGTGTGCGCACGTGTGTGTGCATTCAGTTTCATTTAGTGGAAGTGCAGCCATCTTCTGGGGTATGGGGAAATGAAGAGTGTATTTAGGGGAATGCACTGCTGCATTTTTATGTTTTTGGGAGGAATGGGAAAGTCTCCTGGCTCTACCCCCAAAGTCTACCAGCTCCACTCCAAAATCCCCAGGTATTTTCTGAGTTGGACCTGGCAACCCTACCAAGCTTGGTTCTGTCAGTAAAGGGTGGAGGGAGGAGAGCTTTTCCTGGCCTATTTTGATCTTTGAGGGAGAACACATTGGGGCCAGTCCTGAGTAGGGTTGTCAGGTTGGGAAATTCCTGGCGATTTTGTGGTGGAGTCTATGGAAGCCAGACTTTAGGGAGGGGATAATACAGCTGAATATAATGTCATAGAGTCCACCCTCCAAAGCACTAATTTCTCCAGGGAAAAAGAGATATATTGCAAGGGTGACCAACGGTAGCTCTCCAGATGTTTTTTGCCTACAACTCCCATCAGCCCCAGCCAGCATGGCCAATAGTTGGGGATGATGGGAGTTGTAGGCAAAAAAATCTGGAGAACTACCTTTGGCCACCCCTGATATATTGTTTGGATTTCACTTGTGATACCAGATCTTCAGCCTACACCTGGAAGTTTTCTAGCCTAGGCCTAGCAGCATGCTCTGGATGACCTGATGCCACCTGACTGGCATGACTTAACTAGGTCTGGCTGCTTGCTCCTGTTCAGCAACAGCCCCCCTATGACAGCCACTGTGATGTGGCAGTCAGTTCTTCAGAGCAGGGTCTGCCAGGCCCAGGTTCCTACTGTGGAAGCTGATTGGGTGATTTTAGACCACCCACAGCCTAACCTACCTCACAGGGTTGTTGTGTGGATCAAAAGGAGGAGAGGAAAATTATATAAGTAGCTTTGGTCCCCACTGCAGAGAAAGACTGTCCTTTTCCTAGGTAAAGCCTGAAGGGAGGGAGGAGGAGATGGAAAGCAATCTACCCTATCTCTTTTGCCTCCCATCCCTTCTTAATCTCCCCCCTTCTCTAATAATCTACTCCATATTTCCCCACTGTCTCCATTTCCCTTCCCAATAGTTGCCTTCTTGACATACCTTGCCTCCCTCTATCTGTCCCTTCCCCCCAGCCTCCCCCAAGCCGCAACACTCACCCACAGCAAATTTCTAGTGACTTTATTACTAGTCTATAATAAGACTTCTTATCCTCTGACTGTGATTTTCAAACACCTGTGGATTTATGACCAAAATTTTCTATTAACCAAGAAATGTTTTGTGATAACATTATGTGTGTTGGCCATAAGTATTTATAATATTGCAAGATATTTATGTATTTGACAATACATGAAGCAAATATTTATTGTGTTTCATGCTGGTTGGGTTTTAAGAAGCAATTATTTAGTGGTGGTGGTGTGTTTATGTCAATCAATCAGATGAATGACTTAGTTGATTTAAACAGACTGGATGTCAGAGATTTGATATCACATTGCCCTGAAATAGAAAACTTCTTGAGGACCTTGTGGATGGCCTTTATTTGGAGTTGTTTAAACAACAAAGATAGACAATTAGAATTTCATATTGTCTTGTCCTGGAATAGCACTTTGATATTCAGTATTGTTATTATTTTATGTAAATATCTTACCATAGCAGGGAATCTTTGCTAGTTTTGACATGATTAGCTCCAAGGTTGTTTTTATAATGAGAGCAGAGCTAGCTTCTTGCTTATAAGGTCATTGTTTTTCAAGCTTTATTCACACAGTGGTGCTTTCCAAAATAACCCTTTGTGAAGTCTGTTATAGTTCCTCTAACTAGCTCCCAATGACCATACCATTATCAGAATGGAAAACTATGTCTACCTCTAAGGTCCTCTGGTAATTGGTTCATTTAAACCTATTGTTCATCCATGTGATTAGCGCTTCTGAACAGAATAATGGAACACTATATTTCCTATTCCTGTTTTCACCTTTTCTACTCATGCTGTGATGAGTCCTGAAAAACATGAAAATAGGTTGATGCAATTTCTAGGAGGATTTCTTTTGTAATATCTAAAGGGGATTGAAGTCATTGCTCATACTTTCAAGAATATAATCCCAATTGCAGTTTGAATTAGCCAACTGGAATTACCCAGTTTCTTTGCATCAAATGGAGCTTTGTTTCTTCATTTATCTCAAGTTTGCTATGTGAGAAATTGCTCCATTTGTACCACCACTAGAAATATACTTTTCTGAGAGGGACACCACTAAAGAGAATTAGCAGTAGATACCTAGTCAGTTTTCTGTCACAGTTTTATAAAATTTGATTAGCTTTGGCCCCTTCCTAATTTTTGTGGAAATGCACATTTAGGATCCATAGCTTTGTGTTTTGTTTTGGGCTAACACTGTGTTCTGTCAAGAGATATTTCTGTTTGCAATTTGTATCCCAGGAGATATAGGCCATTACATTGTTTACTAAGCCAATTTGGATAAATCTGTATAGGTGTCTTCACATTCCTTTGATGTTACCATATTGGTTTCATTTCATGGTTGTTTATCCTTGATTCCAGATCACTCCTGCCTTCCTTTATAGTTGTCTTTTTTTATTTTTGTGTGTATACTCCTGGAAGTCATGGCAACCTCTGGTGATTGACCCTTACTATGGTTTTGGAGGATATTCAGAGAGATAGCTGAATAAAGCCTGCCCTGTCCTCCTGGCGGCTGCTATTTCAACAAGGTCTCCCACTAAAATACTTGCCAGAGTCGACCTTGCTTAGCTTCCAAGATCTGATGCCTGGGCTATCCAACTCAAGGTCAGATGAGGGCTTTTTGATTGGTTTGGCATCATTACTAAAACTGTTATTAGCCTCTACACTCATTTTTTTTGTATTATGTCTGTTTATATGCTTTTATTGAACTATTGTGTGTGTGTGTGTGTATATATATATACTTCAATACATTTCAACATTAAAAACAGAAAAATTAATGTTTGATGTTTGCTGCCTTGGAAACCCAATTTGAGTGCAAAGGAGGCACAGAGATGTTTTAAATAAATAAATGTACACACATTAAATTGCACTGATATCAATACTGGCCCTTTGGGACGCCATTTCTTACTTAATCACGTGCCTTCTAATCATGTGCCTTATTGTCTAACTTCTACTTCTTCTTTAACCACATAAATCCATAAGAAAACTTGTTCTTTTAACTTGCAACTGATACATTTACTTATGAGACTTATGCTGAGGAACTTCTTCAGAAGGTTTTAACAAGAACAAGAATGTAACATTGATTGTTCTTGTCGATGTATTCATTCACATTAAGATTGCCAGCCTGAATCTGGCAACTGGTGGGAAAGTTTTGGGAGTGGGTACCCACCTGTCCAATGTGCCCTGGCATCACAATTTCATTTCCAGCATAAATTGGAACCACACAGCTAAAAAAAAATCTGGGTACATGCTAGAGTTTTCTCCAATGCACTGATGTGACTTCTAATTCATTCTGGAAATGACATTGTGACACTAGTGACAACAATTTTTAAATAGGGATCCAGAGGGGAACCAGGAAATTACAGGTCAGTCCACCTAAAATGTCTATTCCAGGCAAATTAGTAGAAATTATATTATTAGTAGAAATTATAACTAAATATAGAATTTTATGCACATAGAGGGATCAAGTTTGCTGAGGGGAAATCATCATGTCTTCTGCAAAGGGAAGTCCTGCCTCACCAACCTTTCAGAAAGTGAACAAGCATATAGAAAATGGTAACCTGGTAGACATTATATATCTGGGCTTTCAAAAGTCTTTTGAAAAGGTACCTCACCAAAGACTCCTTGGGACAAAATATCCCAACTAGGGTTACCAATCCCCAGTTGGGGGCAGGGGGTCCCCTGGTCTGGAGGCCCTCCCCCTGCTTCAAGGTTATGAGAAAGTGGGGTTTAATGTCCACTGGGTACTCCATTATACCCTATGGAGACTGCTCTGTGAGTATCTGGGGCTCTGGGAAGGCTAATTTTTGACGTTGAGGCACCAAATTTGCAGCATAACATCTAGTATGTCTCCTCAAATCCCCTCCCCCAAGGCTAAAAAAAATTGAACCAGAAAGTCCAATTCTGTGAGCCCCAAAATAAGGTGCCTCCATCCTCCAGTATTTCCAATGAAGAGAAGGTATTTAAAAGGTGTGGGCTCCCTTTAAATGTGATGGCTTGAACTCCCTTCAGAGTTCAATCATACTTGTCACAACATTGATTCTGGCTCCACCTCCAAAGTCCCCAGATATTTCCTGAGTCAGACCTGGCAATTCTAATCCCAACATAAATATAGGCCAATACTATCTGAACTTGTTGAGACTAAGAGGGGAAAAGACCCTTGGATTGTAGTAGATAATTCAATGAAAATGTCAACCCAGTGTGCTGCTGCAGTGAAAAAGGCTTAATTATTAGGAAAGGGGTTGAGAATAGAACATCTGACATTGTAATGCCCCTGTATAGATCTATGGTGCAATCTGATTTGGAATACTGTGTGTAGTTATGTTCCTCATATCTCAGAAAGGACATTGCACAGCTGGAAGAAGTGCAGAGGAGGGCAACCAAGATAATTAGGGGCTTAAAGTACCTTCTTCATGAGGAAAGGTTGAGAAACTGGGACTTATACATTTTAGAAAAGAGATGACTACATGGCGATATGGTACAAGTTTTTTCTCCCTTTCCCAAAATACTAGTACTTGAGGGCATCCATTGAAACTGATGGGCAGTAGGTTCAGGATGGATGAAAGGAAATACTACTTCACACAGAGAGAGATTGAAATGTAGAATTTGCTGCCAAGGGATGTAATACACAGCTTTAAAAGGGAATTGACATAAGGCTATGAATGCCTACTAGCTGGGATGACTGAGGGGAACCTTCACATTCAGAGATACTAAGCTTCTGAGTCCCAGGACTAGATGGCAACATCAGGGGAAGGCCTTGGCCTTTATACCCTGTTGTTGGCCATCCAGAGGAACTGGTTGACCTCTGCGTGAGACAGGATGCTGGACTAGATGGACCACTGGTCTGATTCATCAGGGCTCTTCCTATGCTTAATGGAAGCTAGATGTTTAGGTCCAAAATCAAATATAGATGAGATTACACATGAAATTTTCAAACATTCTGGCATGCAAGTATTAATGGGGAAGAAAACTGAGTGTTAGTAACATAGTGTGATGGTTCTGAATTTTCTGCATTGTATTTATAAACAAGATTTTCTATGTTAAGTATGAAAAAGCAAAAAGAAAGTGGTATCAGATCAATGGGTCTCTTTCTACATGTAGTTTATCACTTATGCCTTGAATGTATCAGTAATGACTGGCTATTCATATATATAGCAGTGGTTCTCTATCTATCATCCTGTTCACAGAATCATAAATAAATTATCTCATTATTGGGGCTATTGTTATTAGTGAATTACACATGATGCTGGAATTCCATGGCTGAACTTCGGATATGGAATTTGGCCCTAAAAAGCAGCCAGGAAGAGTACAATATGTCCCCACTGAATGTACATGTGAAAATACATAATGCTAGTTTATACTGAGTTAGAACATGGCATTTCAAAGGCAGTATTGCATTAACTTACAAATGGCTTTCTGGGGTCTCAGGAAAAGTTATGTCACATCATCCACTACCTGATTCTTTTAACTAGGACCTCCTGCCTGCAAGACAGATGATCTTCCACAGAGCCACGGTCCTTCCCTGTTGGAAAAAAATATGCATACATATTTGCCTTTATATTATCTGGGCTCGAATCAGCCCATTTTGGATCAGATAAATCCCCCACAACTGGGGTGGGGGGAGTGGAATAGAAACAAACATCCCACCTGGGCATATAGGTATTCATGTGGGTGTGTACACATGTGCATGTGCACATGCACAAACCCCTGCTGCTTTACATACTCAAATGTCTGGAACATTATTCTTGCATTTCCAGTACAATGTGTAGTTCAGCCCACAATAGTTCTATTATACATGCTTAAATCCAGTTTGCCTTTCATTGTCAAAATGAAGGAGATATTTGAAAACTCAGAAATGTGTAATTTGCCTCTCAGTTGCTCTTATAGCTGTTGTTTATGGCTGAGACCAGAAATCCAACTTTGCCACAAATAAGTCTTCTCTACTACATATTCTGGGAATTTTTGTTTCTGGTTAATATTTAATTGGATGTGGACACCTGCAATATTTTTTCTGTCCCTTCCTGCACCTCCATGATCCTTTCCCTCTATTTTTATACCTCACCACATTGCCTTGCTTTTCTTGTCCCTTGATGTCCCTTTCTGTCCACCCACCCCTCATTTTATCTCACTTCTTCTGATTTTTTGCTAGATCATTCTCACTCTTTTTGTCCCCACTGTTGTATTTCACTTTTCCTATCCCTCTGGCCCGTTCCCTCCTTTTTTACTTACCACTAGTTTCTCTCAACACTAGTCTGAACGCTTTCTCTAGGCCGCTTCACTAGTGCTTCCCTTCCCTGCCAGGATAACTAGGCAACCTCAGTAATCTTAAAATGTGGCAAGATCTCAAGCAGCATTGTCCCTTTTGGGTAGAAATTTAGGCCACCTTTCCCATTTTGTTCACTTTTTGGATTTTTTTTTTTTTGTAAGCCCTGGAGGCTATCACAAGGATGTGTAAAGTAAAACAAACTAAAAACTATCTGAACATGGCCTGATTTTATAGACAGTTTTGCTATGCATTGTTGGTAGGCTCCCAATCCCCAGGTCCCAGCGGGGGATCCCCCGTTTTGACAGGCTTCTCCCCGCCCCCAGCCAGCTGGCCGGTGGGGGAAGCCCCACCCCCACAGTCATCCTGTAGATTTAGAGCTCCTGCAGGTTTAGAAACCTGCAGTTTTAACATGCCTTTAAGGCTGAGCCGGAAGCAGGAAACAGGAAGGGCTTCATGGGAAAGGATCAGTAACAGTTTCCTCAGAGAACGGCCCCTCCCTTTCTTTTGCTTTCGTTTTCAGAGCAAGTAAAGTTCTGCAGGAACAAGACCCAGTAAGTATTTGTGTGAGAGAGAGAGGGAGGGGGCAGGGGATTCCCTAGTTTGGAGGCCCTTCCCCTGCTTTAGAAAGTGTGAGCGGGGAGGGAAATGTTTACTGAGCACTCTATTATTCCCTATGGAGAACGATTCCCATAAGGAATAATGGGGAATTGATCCGTGGGTATTGGGGGCTCGGGGGGGCTATTTTTTGAGGTAGAGGCACCAAATTTTTAGTATAGCATTTAGTGCCTCTCCCCAAAATACCCCCCAAGTTTCAAAACGATTGGACCAGGGGGTCCAATTCTATGAGCCCCAAAAGATGGTGCCCCTATCCTTCATTATTTCCTATGGAAGAAAGGCATTTGAAAAGGCGTGCTGCCCTTTTAAATGCGATGCCCAGAACTCCCTTGGAGTTCAGTTATGCTTGTCACACCCTTGTTCCTGGCTCCACCCCCAATGTCTCCTGGCTCCACCCCCAATGTCCCCAGATATTTCTTGAATTGGACTTGGCAACCCTAATTGTTGGGTCATTGCTTTATAATATCAAAACACCCTGATCTGGTGCCCTCTAATCTGGATACCTGAGATTTAAATTGTCACTTTCTTCCCTGCCCCCAATCAATTCTCTTTATGAAAGAGTCAGAAAGTCAAGTGAAAAGGTTTTGTTTTTTAAAAAACTGCAATGTTTAATATTTGTTTCCCACAAAGGGGATTAATGATAGCAACAAAGGTACAACCTTCTTTGTTCTTGCTCTCATTTCTATAGTCTACTACAGTTATTACTGCTTGTAGGACAGTCTAATTAGCTGATCAGAGACCAACCGCTAAACAAATGAAAATGGGGGTCTCTTTAAAATGTCACTAGGAACAATTCTAATGTTCTTTTCATTTTTTTCCCAATCTATATCTGTTTCATTTGAATCAAAGTAATATCTTGTCTCCTCAAAGATGTTAAATGTGGAACAAAGGAGCTTAGTATTTGAATGCAAATGTACAGTTCCCCCCACAGATCAGCATAATGAAACACAGGAAAAAATGAGTACATTTTATCTGCTGCTCAAGCCTTTAATGAAATGTGACTCTTCATACAACAACAGTGCCAAAAACTATGTTCAAGGAATGATGTGCAACTGACAGGTATCTAGCATTATGATCCAGTGCTCCATACTGTGCACTGAAATCAGTGAAGCTAAGTGCACTGCACTCTTGGTTATGGCTCAGCTATTTAGAAGGTGAATAGGTCTTTAGCAAAATAAAATTTTAAAAAAAAAATTGGATGCCACTATACATGTGGTTCTAATGATTAAATTTGAATATGAATGCAACAATATTGTATGTGACTGAGAGCACTTGTTTCAGGCCAGGTAAAGTGACCAGGCCATAGTCAGAATGTTTGGGGTTGGAGAGCTTTTTAAAAAGTCAGGGGATCCTTCAGAAGAAGCTGCCACCCCTGCCCCACAGCTCCCTTCTCCTCTCTCTGACAAGAAGGGTCTCCAGTGCTGCCTCCCCTTTGGGCTGAGGTTGCGAGAGGCCCTGCCACTCCTCCTTTTCTCCAGCCACCAGCTGCCAGGGGCCTTTGTGAGAAGAATGCCAATACTCCAGCCAGGAGAGGAGGACAGCATGTGGCTACTGCCTCAATTCACACCCAGGGAGCCTGATTGGCCTTCACGGGCCTTTCACCCGGCAGGGCAGGGCTCAATGTCTGGCCAGCATGGCCCCCTTTGGCAAGGCATGGCCACATGTCAGGATTTCACGATGAGCAAGGCTGCATGCTCTGCACATGCTCAGAGGAGCCAGGAACACCTCTTATCTCCTTCCTCCCTTGGTTCCCCCAGTCAGACCACAATGTCCACTCAGGCAGGAGCTCTTCCCTCCCTCTGGCCACACTCACAGGCCAGCCAGTGGCAGCCTTGGGAGGCATGGGCTGGCATGGTGGCAGCAGCAGGACCAAGACCTCTTCCCCAGATGCCACATGATGCCATACCCCCTCCCCGCTGCTCATCCTCAGGGGCCCTGAGTTGGGGAGTGTTCGCATGAAGTTGGGGGTGGAGCCCCCAGAGGCCCTCCCATAGCTACAAACCCTAAAGTTACTAAGAAATCTTATAAACGTAGCTTGTGTTGATTTTTACGGGAAGAAAACTTTGAGGGCTTTCAGCCTTTTTTCTTAGCTGCTCTGTGGTATGCTAACTAAAAATGTGTGTGATTAATATTTTTATATTATTCAAACCAGGATCAAAGGTTTTGAGGATATTCTCCACATAAAGGATAATGCTACAGTCTCCAAATATACCAAGTGGCGACTTGGACTTCATCCTGTTCTTTGCTATCCCTGTCTGCAACAGAGTCATATTAGCACTGTGCAAGGGGCAACTGGGAAGCAAATGGTAACCATTGTCACACAGTGCCACAGAACAGGGGTCCAAAAAGAGCCCTCAGTGGCACACAGTATTAGCCTTCTGAATGAGCAAGGATGAGTCAAAGAACAAGAGTCTGTGCCAGGTGGACAAGTGGCATTGCAGTCCCAGCAATCCTGGGGAGCCTGAGTGGTATTCCTTTGTGTTTAAATCATTTTCTTCCATCAGCTGCAAATGTCCTGCAATGAAGGCACAAGCCGTGAAACTATTAAATGGTGCCTGTAATCTTGCACAATATTTGTTACCAAGGATTCTCTGTACTTGAAGGTACACAGTAATAGCGATCAGCAAGCCAGCATCTTTATCTACCTCTGTCATCCTTTATGCATAATAAATAACCTCCAAATACATAATTAATGTGGGGGGGGGGGAGGAATGACTCCTTGTCTTTCTCAAAAAGATTCAGATCAGCTCCTTGAATTGTGTAAAGGGCTTTCATATTCAAAGCTGGTTGTTAACTTTTTTTTTTAATTTCCTGTGTCACAAACCTAGTCTGTCCAGAGCATTTCAGATCCTGACCACTCTTTGTATATAACCGTACTCAGCTGCTAAAAAAAGAGTCGCTTGCTGAAGGTTTTGACTCTGTGCCCCTTGAGTACTAAATATAGCCCTTTAGTTTTCACCTGATGTACGAGATTGTTTACTATGGTAATCAGCACAACCTCACTTGGCATGGGAAGGATATTTATACAGTGTTGAATAATTCAGGTAATTAAAAGAATCCAAGGTGGATCCATAAATATTGTGGATAAGGTTAATTTTGCTCTTGCATTTACCCTCACTGTGACTACATGTCAGTGAGTTAACTATCCCTTCTGAATTTAAGCCTATGAAAAGCACCTGCATTTGTACACACTGACAGGTGTGGCATTTAGCTTTTACAGGCTCCTGTAGCAACTACCAACAAGATACAGAGGCCACAGCATATGCTTGCATGTTGATGGATCTAGACTCTGTTCCTAATATGGTTCTGTATACCTAATTCTAGGCACACTGTATATGAAGACATGGGACACCAATGTATGAGTTAAACTAGCTTTTTTAAATTCTTGCTTTGTCTACAGGATTAAAGCAACAATGATGCATCACCTACTGTAAGCACAAGTTGTTAGTAACAGGTAACCTCTACTTGGAACCAGAATTATGGGCTTCAGACTTGGCCAGCGTTACCACCAAATTGATCCAAGAGATGTTCATCTCCATATGTCACTCAAGTGACTAAAGGCTAATGCTACTCAGGACCAACCAGTCAACTCACCCAGCCACTGCAGCTAGCTTCAGCACAGACCTTCAACTATTGATGCCTCTGGGAACTCTCTAAAAACCTACCAATAGTGTAGCAAATTGCACTGTTCCTGCCAACCCCAACCTGTAATGACCTAATCAGTCAAAGAGTTGGCTTTGTTATAATCAATCCAAATCCAAAGAACACCACAGGAAAAAAGCTCCTTCCCAGCCAGATTTGAAGGGAGAAAAAAATCCTATTAAGTGATCAACTAATCTCACATAATCCAGAATGGGTAGGAAGGCCAACTTGTGGCAAATGTCTCCTTCAGTGAGGTGGAGGAGGCATAAATATTGCCCCCCTGTGCTCAGCTCTGCTGAGTAACTCACAGTGGCCCTGTTCACAAGTTGTAGTAAACATATGTATGATCTATGTACAGTCTACACTTGATTGATCATTGCATGTGTATTGAGTAATTCTCATATTACAGTCAATCATGTACAGCAGAATGTGTGACACTGACTCCACGTTTAACCAGGTACTGGTCTCTAGTTTGATTTATAAAGTGCATGCACACTGGGACCGATTTCCCACTCACCTTACGCCACACTCTCATTCCTCTTCTCAGCGGGGCTTCCTTCCAATTTCACACTATCTGCCCCAGGGCTGCAGCTAGCATTGGCTTTTTCATGTGGCAAACAGAAACTGGTTTTTAGAGGTTTCTGTTTGGCCCATGAAAAAGCTGATGCTAGCTGCAGCCCCGGGGCAGATAGTGTGAAATCAGAAGGAAGCCCCGTTGAGAAGAGGAACGGGAGAGTGGCGTAAGGTTAGTGGAAAATTCAGATGGCTCTTTCTTACAAACAGAGGTATGTGTCTTTTCTGTAATATGTGAATTGGACTCATGCTACTGGTTATTTTGGGGATTCTAGTGAGGATATGACACACATTTAACAACGCAGGACAGGCTTACGAGTCAAACTTGTTTATGAAACACAGTAGTATACTACACTAAACAAAAGCAAATAATCAAGTAAAAGTGTACAAAACATGTCCTATTACTTCACCCTTAAGTGATCTTACAGTTGGCAAGGAGGAAGGTGATGCAGTCCTTCCTTGTAATCTTATAAAGTGTGTTTGAAACAATAAAAACAAGTTGGGTTTCTTTGGAAGGTATCACTCTGGGCTTACCCCTTTCCCATTGCTAGATGGTCCATATTTTAAGCAAATGTCCCTATAGTTGTCAATAAGTAGGTCAGAAGTTCAATTGCACCTTTTCTCTATAGCTGACTTTTCTGCTCCTATTTTGATTATATCTTATCCAAGATACTCTTGCTTTCATGTCTACATGTAAAGTGAAAGCCTAATATTTAGCACTTCTTAGTCACACCTATTCTATATTCCTTTTTACTATCTTTGGCTGTTGCTTGGAGCTGCTGTTCTATTCCAATTATAGCTTGGCATAAGCAGTTCTCCAGTTTCCAAGAAATAAATTTGTTTATTTGCTAACACTGAAACATTTATTCATGCAGAGTGTCCCTAGGAAAGAACTTCTGACCTTTGGCCAGTTTAACCACATATTCTTAACTTCTTTTACCTTTTGCCTTCTAATACTAAGACGACTTGGTTCTTTCTAGTCTTAATTTAGCCAAAACACCTTTTCAACCTACATACATTTTTTTATAACTAATTTGATTTTTCCCCTCCTCTGAACTTTTGATTGATCAGCCAAATCCTGACTTGGGTCTGCATTTCTTGAATCCCTAACTTTTCAGGTTCTCACACTACAATCCCTCCCCAAAAAAACTTCACATGCATTTTGTTGTGCTACATGAAGATTAACTGTTACCACCCTTGACCCAATAGGAGCCTTTGTTTCATTTGAAAATGACCTTCATCTTAGGGTTGCCAGGTCCAACTCAGAAAATATCTGGGGACTTCGAGGGTAAAGCCAGGAGACTTTTCCATTCCCTAAAATAAATTTTAAAAATAAAGCAGTGCAGTTCCCCTGAATACAGTCTTCATTTCCTCATCCCCCAGCAACTGCATTTCCACTAAATGGAAGTGAACATACACACACAGCAGCCAAAATAAACACAGTTACCATGCACACACTTTTCTTATCTCACTGGGGCAATATACTCATGGGAGTTGCTGAATGTAGCCACCTGCTGTACTTCAGACTAACAGGAAAATGAAAGCAGAGCAGCCTAGGGGATGGAGTTTGCCTCTATACAAACAGAGGGTCTCTGCAGGCTTATCTTCCTGTCTTACATGCTTCACAGACTCACTGGGAAGACCCACATGGCTCTGCCTGCTCACCCCACCCATTCAGCTTTCATCTTGCTCAGATTTAAAGGCATACACACAGTCCAAAACACAGTTTTTAGGCTTCTTTTAAGCCTGCATAGATTTAAAGGCACATGGTTGCTGTTGGGATGGTACTTCCCTCTGCTGGCCAGCTGCCTGCTGGTGGGTAGGAACCTGCAAAACCAGGGGATCCCTTACTGGGGCCTGGGGGCTGGCAAGCCTCCTTTATTCACTGGAAATACATTATTTTTAATGGCTTGGATCACAATGGAATCACCAAATATATCCCTTTACTTACTTTCACAGACATGAATTGATTATTCATTCTTAAGAGTTTTATTATGTAGTTGAAATGTGATATTTTATATCATTAAATGTTGAAATTTTTCTTGTATAATTAATATCTGAAAGCTGCCCTATGCCCTGCTTACTGGGGAAGGAGCAGGATATAAACAAAATAAAATAAATAAATTTCATTTTGGCAATATTATAGTGTTTATGAGATGGGACAGTTGCTATGTGAGGCCCTTTCTTTAACTGGAGAATCAAATAAATAGGTAAGTGTGTTTTGGTGATCCTTTAGTCTTGTTCCTCTAGTACAGGGGTGGCCAGCGGTAGCTCTCCAGATGTTTTTGCCTACAACTCCCATCAGCCCCCAGCCATTGGCCATGCTGGCTGGGGCTGATGGGAGTTGTAGGTAAAAACATCTGGAGAGCTACCGCTGGCCACCCCTGCTCTAGTAAACTCTTAAGCCTGTTACACCTCCATTAGTCTACCCTTGGATTGTCTGACAACTGAAATACACCTTCTAGAATTACACTGATTTCACCATGCCTGTCAGGCAAAGTGCCTTCTCCCCCTTCAAGCTCTCTCCCCTCAAGGGTTAATGTGGCTGGAAACAGGCCTGAATTGTCATGCAGGTGTTGGTAACTGGTTTCTCAGCCGGCTTATCTCATCTTCAAGGCCAACAATGGTGGGGAGGTTGAGAGTATGAGGTATCTTCTGAGGGGTTCCCCTGGAGACATATTCTGATTGGATATCACCATTGCTGTAAAGGTGGCTCCTATTCCTGCCTCTGCTTCCCAAGTTTGTATGGCTGTAATACACTATGCCCAAAAAGCACTACAGTTGCTTTTCTGTGGGAAGGGCACTGTTCTAGTGTGACAACCTTGTCTGGCAGGGATGCAGCCATCCTTCCCCGGCCAAAAACTTCTGGAACTACAGTGTGTTGAATCCTATCCTGCTCTTGGCTAGCCTGAATCACCATGAAAGCCCTGGGGTGTTATGAATTCTGTTTCATTGACATCTTTGGGGTAAAAGACAGCTGTCAATATCCCTTTGTGAGGTCTGAGACAGTGACATACTACGCTGTTCCCAAGTGGTTGATAAGGATGTCTGCATTGGACATGGGATATGCATCAAACTGTGTAATTTTGTTGGCCTTGCAGTAATTGATATAGAAGTGTGTGCTGTCATCCAGCTTGGGGCTAGAACAATGGGTCTGCACAAGGACTGCAGGAATCAAGGTGGTTCAGTGCGGCTTCAAGCATCTCTTGCACCTCCTAAACAATTTCCTCCCACCACTTCAGAAGGATTGGATTCCAGGTGACCTGGGACACTAGATTTGGGATATAGAAATGTGGTGCTGCACAGAACACTCATAGAACATGTGTGGGTGAGATCCAGTGGGGGGACCTCTTGTTCCACTGAGATCCACAAGATTAGCCAGGAGAGAACTGGTGGGGGGACTGTTGTATATAGGGGAGATCACCTGTCAAATCCAAGGGTTCTTCAGCCAAGTCCAAAGGACATCATTCCTGCCACCATTTCAGGAGGTTGATGTGCAGGTGTCATTTAGCCTGTGCCCCCCAAGCCATATTGTATCTTATATGTCAGTGAGCCTAGTACCATCTGATTCAGGTCAAACCAAGGGACTCGGCTGCACCCTTTTGTTTGACTGGGACTCCCCTTCTCTGCCTCCAAGTTGCTAGGAAACCAGGACATAGTACCTGAAAGTCTTCTGGGCCTCTTGAGCTGCTTAGAGATGCTTAGCTGACAAGTGCCAGGAATAAGCAAGCTGTTCCTGGAGCTCCTATATGATATCAGTGAGCTGTGCAGCTCAGAGGAAAGGCCCCACTGTGCTTCCATCACACTAAGAATGCTTTGGAGTTGATGCCCGTACAATAACTCAAATGGGGCAAAGCCTGTAGAAGTGTGGAAGTCTCATGAATGGCAAACAGCAAGGAGTGAATAACAACAACAAACCCTGGTAGGATGCAGTTAGCTTACACAGCACCATCTTGTTAAAACAGCTCAACGAGACCATCTGTCTGTGGATGATAGACATGAAGACCTCTGTTATGGACAAGGCTTTGGACAGATGTTTTAGGAGGGTGGACATGAGCCAGGGTCATAGCTGTTGCTGCAGCTTAAGTAAGTCCAGCCTTGGAGAATGGGCTGATCCCTATTTTCTTGGCCATGTCCTTAAATGAGACATAGGACAAACTGCTGAATGTATCCCTTTAGGGTCGTTGATAAAGATTGTCTTGAGTAGCTTTGTGCTTGTGAAATAGCCCCTTATATTACAGGAAAAGGTAGTTACAACTGAATTTTTAACAACTAAATGCATTTTAAAATTGAATATGGTGGAAGACAAGTGCTGTGTTTGTTTAGTGCCATCACGTGGCCTCTGACTTTATGGTGACCCTATGAATTAATGACCTCCAAAACTTCTTATCATTAGCATCCTTGATCAGGTCTTGTTAACTGAGGGCCATCGTTTCCTTGACTGAGTCAATCCATCTAATGTTGGGTCTTCCTTTCTTCTGCTGCCTTCAACTGCTTTTAGCATTATTGTATTTTCCAGTGAGCTTTGTCTTCTCAAAATGTGACCAAAGTATGATGACCATTTTAGTTTCTAGAGAGAGTTCAGGATTTATTTGATCTTGAACCACTGATTTGTCTTTTTGATGGTCCGTGGCCATCAAAACTATCTTTCAGCACCGTATTTCAAAGGAATCAACTTTCTCCCTGTCCACTTTCTTCATGGTCCAACTTTCACGCCCCTATATAGCAATGGGGAGTACTAAGGTATAAATTATTCTGATCTTTGTCACCAGTGGCACATTCTTACACTAAAGAATCTTGTCTTGCTCTTTCATAGTAAGGGATGTCTTCTGCAACAAAACAGTAAAAACAATGTAATTTTTTGGGGGGAAAACAGTAATCATGCAAAACAGAAACATCCAAATAAGTTTAGATGCATATGAAAGCTTGACAAATGATTGATTCTATGCTCACAACCAGTGAACCAGATGTAAGCTGAACCATGGGGTATCTAGTCAGCAGGCAAGATTCAGTAAACAGGTGTGAAGAACCACATACAAAGTGAATGTAAAATCCTGGTGTAATAGGAAGCATTAATGTGGTGCAGAGGTGAGAGAGTGTTGGGCTAGGACTTTGAAGAAGAGGAATCAAAAACCCCATTCTACCACAACCCAGTTACTTCCTTTTAGTCTAATCTATGCTACAGGGCTTTTTTTGAAGATAACTCCTCATGTATTCTGATCTTGGAAGAAGAAGAATAAACATGTAATATGTGGAAGGACAGACATTGCCACAGTTTCCAGTGACTATGATTCCATTGGAAATGTACAATATGTCTTTGTATTTAATGTGCAAAGAGATACATTTGCAGTTTCTTTGTAATGTACAAGTATTCTCTCCAGTCACAGCCTGTCTGATATAATGATATACATTACTCTAATTAAATAAAAAGTGGAATCTCTCATATAAGTGAACTCTGATGCTAGTAGAACAATACATAGTATTCAAATTAGTTATTTTGCTGTTATCATCTATTGAAAACATTCCAAGTGTTCCAGAATATAGAAATATTCTTTATAATAAAATAACAAATTTTAATGGTAATGGTGGATCTGATTGCTGACACGATTTTGAAAAATTAGTATGTAATATAAATATCACTAGGCAATGTTTCTGTCCCACAAATGATTATCACCTTTAAAATGGAGATTTTTTTGTGTGTGAAGAACTTCTGATATGACAAGATTTTTAAAATATATAAATATAGCTATTTAATGACAATAGAACAAAGGAATTAGAATACTACTTAATTCAACTGCCTAATAAATTATAACCCTCAGGATATTTCTAAAATATGAATCAATGCTGCCTCAAACAAGCAACACAGAATAGTACAAGAAAGAGCACAAAGCTTCTAAGCATGTTTTGAAAAAAAGGCAATGAGAGATTATGTGATGTAGATAATTAAAACAAATGGATATTCACATCCTACATGTTTTTTGAATTTGTACTTGACAGTACAAGCTTTGCAGAAAGACCAAAGCAGGAGCTTAAATGTTATCTAGTAAAAAGATGAAAGGCAGAACATATGATCCAACAACAGCAGGTGATCTGAGAAATTATTAGAGACCACTCCCAGAGTTCAGAGTATAAAACGATAAAATCAACAGAAAGGGTTTTGTTTTGTTTTTAATGCAAGTTGTTCCAGGGATAAATAAAAGACTTTCCCTTGTTCATTGTACTTAGCACAAGCCATTGCTTTGAACAAATAAAAGAGAGGGTAAAATCGATAAGAAAGCAAACCACTAGGAAAAGGAGTCAAAGGGGATGCTATATCAGACAGGTAGAAAGTTAGCAACAACTTTGTTTGATACAAGCGAAACAGGAAATGCACTGTTCTAAAAAAAAAAAAAATCTAAAAACATGGATTGTTACTTCTCCCAAAACATGAGAGGTGGTATGGAGCAGTGAGAAGATCATGTCTATTGGGCCAGTGAGCTGATTTAAATGTCAGAAGATTTCTATCTCATGCACGTATCATAAGCCACACAAGATCAGAAAGAAGGGGTTTAGAGCTCACTCTATTGTGTTGCGCATTAAAGTTTAGATATGTTGTGTGGTGACCTCCTCCCCCTCCCTGGAACCCTCAACTCTGTTCTCAAGTGATCCTGACATAACACTTTCTTTGAATGACTGATGGCCAATTCCTTATTCATAACAGAATATACTCTCCTATGTTTTCATTTGGTCTCTTTGAGGGTTGGTCTAGAATGATTAATGGAAGACTGCAAAATGTATCTCAAATGTATTGTGTGTTACTTAATAACAGCTATGATTATTCCCTACAAATTGGATCTGGGCCACAGTGCTACAGAGAGGATAGTTAACTATTTTCTCCCTTGCTATATGCCCAGATTCAAATGATCAACCACAGTTTCTATTAGCCTAGCTTCAGGGAGGGATGGGGGTTGGAAAACTGGATTCAATAGGTATCTAATTTCTCAAAATCTGCCATTGGGACTAAATATGCCCCCAAAGCACAGAATAAGTAACTGACACTATCTACTGGAACAGTAGGATTGCTACAAATTAAGAAGGAAGGTGGAGGTAAGGCCAAATGGTATAGCCTGATGTCATCAAATCTTGGAAACTAACCAAAGTTGGTACTTGAATAAAAGACCACCAAGGAAGACTTTGCAGAAAAAGACAATAGTAAAAATAGTAAATAGTAAAAAAAAAAAACCCACTTCTACTTCTCCTTTGCCTTAAAAGCCTCATGCTGGGGTCACCAAACACCAAGCTGTGAATTGACACCTTCTATATACAGAAGGAATGACCTAACTGTGATATCCAATAATGAAAATACCAGATTCCCATTTCTAAACAACTGACTCCAAGATCTGCATGCATTTCCTTGGGAATTTAATGAAGAATCTTAAACAGAATTTATGGGGCCTTCTTCCAGTCAGTCTAGTATATTCAGGAAAAAAAATGTGTTCACGTTCAGGGGAAAATGGGGGGAAACTGGGGTTTATCAATACACAGTACTGTAATAATAATTGGTTTGCAGTTAGTCAAACAATTCTCTGGTCACTGCTTCAGAGCAGTTGGATGGGGGATAGAGGAATTCCTGTCCATATTTATAAGAAAATAAATTGTGGAGAAAAGGGCATCTCAGCCACAGCTTTGCAAGTGTGTGGCTGCATAGCCAGTTTGGTATAGTAGTTAAGTGTGAGAACTCTTATCTGGGAGAACTGGGTTTGATTCCCTACTCCTCCATGTACCTGCTGATGTGACCTTGAATCAGTCACAAGTTCTTGCAGAACTGTTCCTCTCAGGAGCAGTTTCTGTTAGAGCTCTCTCAGCTCCACCTACCTCACAGGGTGTCTTTTTTGGGGAGGACAAGGAAAAGGAGATTGTAAGCTTCTCTGAGACTCCTTCAGATAGTGAAGTGTGGGATATAAATCCAATCTCTTCTTCCCTTGCTTTTGTGCCATTTGATCAAGTTAATGGCTACACATATAGTAACAATACACTTACATAGTTCTGACTGAAGAGCCCCTGTCTCCATCATCACCTCCTGGGCTTAAAAGTAAGCTTAGGAACTTCCCCCTGGTTAACAGTGAAGTCTTAAAGAGTACCCTTACGTGCTCTTAGCCAGGACTTTTTTTTATAGAAAAAGCCCAGCAGGAACTCATTTACTTATTCGGCCACATCCCCTGATACCAAGCCAGGAACTGCATTCCTGTGCATTCTTGCTAAAAAAAAAAAAAAGCCCTGAATTTAAGAATGCATACCCATATGCCTTCATCCTATCCTAGTGCCCTGTCTACATAGTTTTATGGCAACAACTGCAGACCCATTGCTAAATGCCTGCAGAATGCAGCCCACAGTGAAAGTCCATGGGACAAGTAGTTAAGCATGGGCTTCTGTCTCTCCCACTGAAATCAATGGGGCTATATAGTGCTCTTATCATATACATGCTTCTATAGCAGGGGTGTCAAACATGTAGTTCGGGGGTCGAATCAGGCCCCCGGTGGGCTCCTATCAGGCCCCCAAGCAACTGGCTGTCATCTGCTTCCTTCTCCCTCTCTCTTATTTCCTTCTGCATAACAGCTTGTTTTGCAAGGCTTGCACAACTGCACAGGAGCTACAGAGCAAAACCTCTATTTTCTCCATTGGCTGAGGCTCCTCCCTTGAGGAGGAAGGCAGGGAGAAGTAGCTTGTTTTGCTAGGCTCTCCCAATTGCACAGCAGAGCTACTGAGCCAAACCTCTCTTCCTTCTACTGGCTGAGGCTCCTCCCCCTCCTGGTCCCCTGGGAAAGGAAGGAAAGAGCCAGAGCTTCCTTTGCCCACTTCCTTGGATTCCATGGGAGAAATACAAAGAAAGCTTCTTTATGACCAATGAGTGCTAACGTTTTAAGCATGTTTTAAGTTTTTTTAAAATATATATATATATTTGTGTTTGTCTGTGTCCTTTATAAAATTTATCTCTCTGCTGCCTAATCTTAAATAGGTACACACATTGCCCGGCCCAACATAGCTTGGCCCAACAAAGTCTCATTTACGTCAGATCTGGCCCTCATAACAAATGAGTTTGACACCTCTGTTCTATAGTGTATTAGCTATTCAGGTTTTTTTCACCTTCTCAATATGTGTAGGCTACAGTGAAGTATATGTTAGGGAGCTCTGGCTGGACAACACACACATCCCACACACTACTTTTCTAATGTGTAAATGCAGTGGGAATAAAAAAGTTACATGTAGTCCTTTCACATATTACAGGGTAGAACCACCAAAGTGGGTAGCTTCTAAATCTTTTCATTAGTGTTCATTCTTATTTTAAAGTTTGAAGCAGGCATCTGAGTATTTTACTCAAAGATAAGGTGAACCCAAGTACACATACCTGTTTTTAAAGCAAGGTGAAACTACTGGTTATTTTTTATCACAGAAATCCAGTTTAGCAACCCGAAATGGTTGTTGTGTTGTTCCATTAAAAGACAGAGAGGATGCACCATTAACCAGCTGTATCAGAAGTGCATAGAGAGAAGATTTTAGAATGCATTAACTTCTCACAAATAAAGTGAGAAATCCCTGCCTGAAGCAGACTTTTCTGCAGCTCAGAATCCTTGCTTTCTTTCCTTGTTGATTCAGTTATCAAATATGTTATGAGAGGGAACAAGAGAGAAAGAGAATCCAAAGTAAGCACACACTTTTGTGATCTCACTGGGGCAATTTTCTCAGGAGAGATGTTGAAGGTAACCAGGTTTCAACCAAGTCTTTAGACTAGCACAGGGAAACAAAAGGTCCTAGCTTACTCTTACTAAAATGAATGCAAAACAAAAAGAGACTGACAAAGACTTACTTTTTCAAGCTTCACTATATATGTGTAAAGGACGGGGGCTCTTAACTGTTTTACAGCTTCACAGCGCCATTGTTCTACCAGCTCAACCCACCCCCATTCAGCCTGGCTCCTGCAGAAATATAAAGATACACATACCTTCTTAAAAGCAAGCTGGTCTTCTTCCAAGGTGAAAAGGCACATGGTGCCTGGGGCTTCCCCAGCCAGCCAGCTGGCTAGCAGAGGGGAGGAGCCTGCAAAACTGGGACCTGGAGACTGGCAAGCATAGGAGGCAGGTAGGCACTTAGCAATCTTCCAAAATGCCTGCTTTCTCCAAGCCATGTGGAGAGGGCAGGCACTTCATGAGACAGTCCCCTAAATGCCTGCCTTCTCTCCAAACCAGCTGGAATGCTCTGCAACCCAGCAGGAACACTCTGGGAGCTAGCAGGAACTGCATTCCTGTTCATTCTGGTTTAAAAAAAAGCCCTGGTTTTAGCCATGGGACATCTGGGGCAGCTTCCCAGTCTCCACCCTAGGGAAACTTTACTGCCTACAACCTTGCCCTCCAACAGAGGGGCAAAGAAGAGGAAAATCAGGGAAGCTGTATTTCCAAGGAGCAATGGTTCTTTCCTAGAAGGAATAGATAAGGAGGCAATGAATGCACAAATGGCGAAGGAAAACAGATTTTATTTAGTAGCTTAGGGAGTCTAAAAGAGATAACCTCAGTTATAGAAGAATCAATATAAGAAAACATTTTTACATCCCTTCAATTGCCCTGGAGTATGACAACAGATGGACCCCCTTGGAACTGTCCAGCTGTACAGCACCATTCTGTGGTTTCTATCTCCAAGAGGTTCCAATCTCAGGGTCACTCTTGAGGATTTATGTACAATCTTAAGAGTCATTAATTTCACTGGTGTTTGTAATAATACATAACTGACCTTGACAGGAGTAGTCTGTCACGGCTGGGGCCGGGTCAGGCAAAGTCCAGAGGCAGTCCGAGGTCTGTAGCCAGTAAGCAGGAGGGTCCGAGGCGCCAAATCCGAATCACTGTAGAAGTATCGCAGGTCTGAGGTCCAGAAGCCGAGGTCAGGGAGTCCAGAAGTCCAAGCCAAAGTCAGGGAGTCAGGAACCAAAGTCAAGCCGGAGTGGATGCTAGAATGTCAGGGAGATGACTAGTTGCTTCCACAAAGCTTCCTCCCAAAGCCCACAGCTATATAGCCCTCTGCTGGCTGTTGCCCGTTTGGGCTAATTGCTGGCTCAGGGAGGCAGCCAGGATCCTGTTACCACTCAAGCATCCTTGCTCTTAGAAGGGCCAGAATCCTCTCAGAACTCAGGGCTCAGGGAGCGTCTTGCTTATGAGCGTGCCGCCCTCCTCCGATCCCTGAGGTCCTGCCGGAGGCGGTCACGCACACGAGCCACCCGAGAGGGCGAGGCAGGGGGGCTGGGATCTTCTCCAGCAGGAGGCAGGGGCACTGGTGCAGGTGGCAGGGGCACAGTTTCCTCATCAGACTCAACTTCCTCTGAAGGGTCCCCAGCACCCATGACACTATCCCCCCCCCAGGGCCCCCCTCCGTCGAGGGACCTGGAAGGTCGGGGTGGTCGTTGTGGAACTGGTGCACCAAGTCCGGGGCATGAAGATTGTCCTCGGGCTCCCAAGACCGGTCTTCTGGGCCGTATCCCTCCCAGTCCACCAGGTACTGGAGGCCTCCACGATGGTACCGGGAGTCCAGGATCTGGCGCACCTCATATTCTTCCTCGTCATCCACCAACACTGGTGGTGGCGGCGGTGGGGAAGGAGTCCGAGCTGGGTCAGGGGGTGCAGCCGGAACAAGGAGGGAGCGATGAAACACGGGGTGAATGCGGAGGTGGGGTGGCAACTGGAGCCTGAAGGCGACGGGGTTTATTTGTTCAACGACGGGGTAGGGTCCAATGAACCGTGCATCCAGCTTGTGAGACCGACCAGGCCGGCGTAGGTAGCGAGTTGAGAGCCACACCTGATCCCCCGGCTGCACTGGAGGGCCTTCTTGCCTCTTTCGGTCCGCAGCCCGTTTATATGCCTCCTTGGCTTGCTGTAGCTGCTCTCGGAGCAAGTCTTGGCTGGCACGGAGTTCTTGCAGGTAGGCATCGACGGCGGGGACATTCGTGGGTGGTAGGATCGCTGGGAAGAACCGAGGGTGGTACCCGTAGGTTGCAGCAAACGGGGTCATTTGGGTGGATGAATGGACCGCGTTGTTGTATGCAAACTCCGCTAGGGGCAATAGAGTGGTCCAGTCATCCTGCTGGTAACAGGTGTAACAGCGGAGATATTGCTCTAGCGTGGCATTGGTGCGCTCTGTCTGGCCATCTGTCTGTGGGTGGTAGGCCGAGGACAGGTGCACTCGAGTACCCAGGCTGGAATGGAGGGCTTGCCAGAACCGAGAGGAGAACTGAGGGCCCCGATCGGAGATCAGATGGGCTGGGAGTCCATGCAGACGAAAGATGTGTTGCAGGTAAAGCTGGGCCGTCTCCTGAGCTGTGGGGAGTTTCGGGCACGGAACAAAGTGGGCCATCTTGGTAAATAGGTCGACGACCACCCAGATACAAGTCTGACCCTTGGAGCATGGAAGTTCCGTGATGAAGTCCATCGAGATGGTATCCCAGGGTCCTGAAGATGTGGGCAAGGGCTGCAGCAACCCTGAGGGTTTGGCTGGGATGTCTTTGGCCCGTCGGCAGACGTCACAGGAGCTGACATAGCGGGCAACATCAGCGCGAACTCGTGGCCACCAGAATTCCCTTGTCAGCAAGTGGGTGGTCTTATGCTGTCCAAAGTGCCCGGCGGGTAACGAGTCGTGGGTCAGGCGTAGCACTTCTGCCCGCAAGGGCCCGGGCGGCACATAGAGGCGTTCGCGGTGTAGCAAGAGGCCGCCTCGAGTCGTGAACTCCCCTGTTGGGTCATCTTGGAGAGCCTGGAGGTGTTGCTGGACCCAGGGATCATTGGCCTGGCTAGCCCGAATGTCCTCCACGAGTGCTGGTGAAGTGGAGGTGGCTGCAAATACTGAGGGCGGCAGGATTGGAGCAGCGGGCGCGGTCTCAGTTGAGGCAGGGGCGTATTCCGGTTTCCGGGAGAGCGCGTCTGCTTTCCGGTTCTGGGTATGGGGGATGTAGGAGATCCGGAAGTCGAAGCGAGAGAAGAATAGGGACCACCGGATCTGGCGCTGGTTGAGACGGCGGGTGGTCTGGAGGTGTTCCAAGTTCCGGTGATCGGTGAGCACTTGAACAGGGTGGCGAGCCCCTTCGAGGTAATGTCGCCAAACCTCAAACGCCGCCTTGATCGCGAGCAACTCCCTCTCCCAGATGGTATAGTTCCTCTCTGCAGCAGTGAGCTGCCGCGAGTAATAGGCGCAGGGCTGTAGTGGCTGGGACGGCTCCTCGCGCTGGGACAGCACTGCTCCCAGGGCCACGTTGGAGGCATCAGCTTCCACCGTAAAGGGAAGCTGGGGGTCGGGGTATCTCAGGAGTGGCCCGGTGGCAAAGCGAGTCTTCAGGGTGGAGAAGGCGTTATCGGCCTCTGGGGACCAGTGGAAGGGTTCTTTGGGGCGGAGTAGTTGAGTCAGGGGTGTGGTCAGGGATGCGTAGGCCGGGATGAATTGCCGATAGTAGTTGGCAAAACCGAGGAACCGCTGCAGGTCTTTGCGATTCTGAGGAGCCTGCCAGGTCAGGACCGCTTCTACTTTTTTCGGGTCCATGAGGATCCCCTGCGGTGACACGATGTGCCCAAGGAACTCGACGGAGCGCAGGTCGAAGTCGCACTTCTCCAGCTTGGCGTAGAGACCATGGGCTCGTAGGCGCTGCAGGACCTGGCGGACGTGCTCGGCGTGCTGGGCAGGATTGCGGGAGTAAATTAGGATGTCATCCAGGTATATGATCGCGAAGCGGTCGAGCAGGTCCCGGAATATGTCATTCATGAACCTCTGGAAGACAGCGGGGGCATTGGTCAGTCCGAAGGGCATTACCAGGTGCTCGTACTGCCCGTATCGGGTCCCAAACGCGGTCTTCCATTCGTCTCCGGGCCGTATGCGCACCAAATTGTACGCTCCACGGAGGTCCAGCTTGGTGTAGATTTGGGCCCCCTTTAGGCGATCCAAGAGTTCAGGGATCAGTGGTAGAGGGTACCGGTCGCGGATGGTGATCTTGTTCAGGGCCCGGTAGTCATTGCACAGCCGGAGCTCCCCACTTTTCTTCTTCACGAAGAGCACTGGAGCAGATAGGGGAGCGGTTGAGGGTCGGATGAATCCGCGTTTCAGGTTCTTGTCCAGGAAGTCTCGCAGAGCTGCCAACTCCGGCTCCGACATTGGGTACAGACGCCCCACCGGGAGTGGTGCCCCAGGTACCAAATCAATGGCACAGTCGTAGGGCCGGTGAGGGGGAAGCTGATCAGCTCCTGTCTCTTCGAAGACATCAGCAAAGTCCACATACTTCTGAGGGAGCTGAGGACCACCACTCGGGATGCCAGCTGCTAGAGTGGTGGGAGGAGTCAGATGGGGGCATGGGTCTCGGAAGCGTAGTTCCTGCTGGGCCCAGTCCACGATGGGGTTGTGCAGCTTCAGCCAGGAAAGGCCTAGAATCAGCGGGAAACGAGGCATGCGGGCGACATCAAACCGCAGCTGTTCTTGGTGCTGCTGGACGTGGAAGGTGATGGGACAGGTCTCCTGGGTGACGGGGCCAGAACGGAGGAGGCGCCCGTCAATAGCCTCCACCAGCGACGGAATCCCTTTTGTCTGCACAGGGATCTGGTGCTGCTTCACAAAGGCGGCGTCTATAAAACAGTGGGCCGCTCCCGAGTCCAGCATGGCATACACGAACAGCCAGCGTTCGTCAGGCAGACGGAGTTTGACTGGTAGCAGGAATGGCCCTGGGGTATCAGCCCGCTGTTCGGAGGACCCAGCTAGTCGCCCCAGGCTGGGGGGTCCACTTACGCCTGGGGCTGCCCTTTTGGCGGCGGTGGCAGCGAAGGTCCAGGTATCCGATGCTTAGCAGGGCAGCCAGAGGCATAGTGGCCTGCCGTGCCGCAGTAGAGGCACAGATTCTGCGTGCGGCGTCTGGTCTTTTCCTCTGGGGTCAGGCGGGGTCGAGCAGCTCCAAGCTGCATAGGCTCATCCTTGGTGCTGGTACTAGCTGGGGACGGGCGAGGAGCCAGGTAGCACGGCGCAGGGAGCTGGCGCCCTCTGGTCTTGGCTTGGCGGCGACTTTCCAGGCGGCCATCGATGCGGAGGCAGAGGGTGATAAGTTCTTGGAGCGTGGGTGGCTGCTCCACCCTGGCCAGTTCATCCAGGACCTCCTCTGCCAACCCCTCAGTAAACTGGTCCATCTGGGCAGCCTCATTCCACGCCAAGTCCTGGGTCAGGAGCTTGAATTCAGTGGCATATTGAGCCACCGAGGAGTTGCCTTGTTTCAGTGCCCTGATCTTCTGGTTGGCTGTGGCTGCTTGGACTGGGCTAGAGAAAGCAGCAGACAGGTGGGCCTCAAACCCCTGGTAATCAGTCAGTAGGGGAGAGGACGCGACCAGTAAGGGTGTGGCCCATTTGGCCGCCTGCCCCTTTAACAGACTGATGACGAAACACACCTTGGTTTTGTCATTGAGGAAGTCCCGTGCCCTCAGTTCAAAGTACAGCCGACACTGTGCTAGGAAGGCAGGAAATTCTTCCACGGCACCCCCAAATCTGTCAGGTGGGGGAACTGGGCACTTGGCTGGAGCACTGGCCGCAGGTTGTTGCTGCAAGTGCACTACTGCCTGTGTTAGCTGCTGTACCTGGGCTTGGAGCGCAGCCAGTAGTTCTGTGGTTTCACTTGCTTCAGCATCCATCCTGTGGAGTGGGTGTTTGTTGGTGGAAGCAATCTGTCACGGCTGGGGCCGGGTCAGGCAAAGTCCAGAGGCAGTCCGAGGTCTGTAGCCAGTAAGCAGGAGGGTCCGAGGCGCCAAATCCGAATCACTGTAGAAGTATCGCAGGTCTGAGGTCCAGAAGCCGAGGTCAGGGAGTCCAGAAGTCCAAGCCAAAGTCAGGGAGTCAGGAACCAAAGTCAAGCCGGAGTGGATGCTAGAATGTCAGGGAGATGACTAGTTGCTTCCACAAAGCTTCCTCCCAAAGCCCACAGCTATATAGCCCTCTGCTGGCTGTTGCCCGTTTGGGCTAATTGCTGGCTCAGGGAGGCAGCCAGGATCCTGTTACCACTCAAGCATCCTTGCTCTTAGAAGGGCCAGAATCCTCTCAGAACTCAGGGCTCAGGGAGCGTCTTGCTTATGAGCGTGCCGCCCTCCTCCGATCCCTGAGGTCCTGCCGGAGGCGGTCACGCACACGAGCCACCCGAGAGGGCGAGGCAGGGGGGCTGGGATCTTCTCCAGCAGGAGGCAGGGGCACTGGTGCAGGTGGCAGGGGCACAGTTTCCTCATCAGACTCAACTTCCTCTGAAGGGTCCCCAGCACCCATGACATAGTACACCTCAAATTCTCCCAAAGCCTACTAACTGTGGCATGTGGCAGGAGTCCAATGCAGATAATTGTGTTATGTTCCCACTACTCCCTTTACCCAGTAGCAGGTACATAAGTTATAAATGGTATACCTCCTAGTTCAGGACACCAACTAGAGCCACGTGCAAAGCAGTGGCAAATGTCTGGATCTGCAAGACTACAGATCTGCAAGATGACTCAGACATGAATGAAGATACACATGAATGAGACTCCTCAAGATGACAGTGGTCTTCTGCAATTTCACTACACAGGCTCCTATCACTGCTTGTGCCCATGCACTCAGGTAGCTGGCTTGGCAGTTGCCATGTGTGCTGACCACTTTTGGGGCTCCAGCAGCATCCAATTTATCAGTAGACATGTGTGATGTCTACCTTGCATTGGGCAAAGGACACCCCTTCCTTGAATCTTGGGTAACTCTCATATGTGTGTGGTTTTGGAAGTGATTTTGGGGCCTCATCCTAGACTTTTCCTCACACAGCCTCATAATCTCTAAGAATGCTCCTGGATTTAGAAAGCTACTGGTTGTCCTCAGTCCGAAGGATGTCTGTCTTGGCTCAGCTACAGCCAGGGCTTTTTCTGCCCTGGCTCCAGCCTGGTGGAACATGCGTCCATTAGAGATTAGGGTCTGCCTGATTTGCTACCTTTTAGTAGGGCCTGTAAAATGGAGCTGTTCCACCAGGCCTTTGAATGAGGCAGCAGTTGCCCATAGTACATCAAGTCTGGCCTCCCTTGTCGCAGTATTCCACCATGTACTGGGTCTATTGAGATATCATCAGTTCCAGCTCTGTTTGCACTATGGCCTGATTAGTTGTCTTCCACCTGAAATGGAGTAATTTTATTGTTTTAACTGTTTAAATTTATTATAATTATTGTTGATTATTGTTATTGCTTACGTTTGTTGTAATCCACCTGAGCCCGCGCACAGGATAGGGCAGTCTAGAAATTAACAAAAACAAATAAATAATAAATTTATTTATTTTAATTCCTGTGCTAAACCACAAGTACTAGCAGCCAATACTTCCAACTGTCCTCACTGGCCACCACTTTTCTTATATGTTTTAATTGTTATGAGCTTACTGCTAAGGTCCTTTTGTTTTTCTATGACCAGTATTAAACATGGATGACTAAAACAGAATATAGTTTTTACCAGGGCTTTATAGGATACTACTACTCGTTCTACTTGTATACTGGAAACTATATGCCTAATGCATTCAAAACTGACTTACAGTTCCTTTGTTTCAACAGCAACATCCCAATAAAGGAAGCTTACCATCTTACCTCTTTCAGATTTCTTCTGAGCAGATTTCCTCTGAAGAGAGTATTTAGGGAGACCTGTGAGATAGAAAGTTAAGACAGAGAAAAAAGAGGCTTGATTCCTTAGTTCACGTAAGAAATAAATAGGAGATAGAGAAGACTATCTCAAAGAAAAGTATATATTGCACAATAGCAGAATACCACCACTTAAGTTGCATACAATTGATGTCCTGAGTATAAATTGATTGAAGAGCCCTAACCACTGCGGAAGAAAAAATTGAAATGGAGTAAAAAAAATACCTAGGACCTTCGTTTGGAACTGGGCTATAAGACCACTGCGTAGAACAGAATCTAGACATGTTTAATTGCCTCAGATGTCTGAGGGATTCCAATCATGCAGAAAGAAGACTGAGGAAGGCAAAGTGAAGAATCTGCTATATCTGTTCGTATTTTTCCTTCCCCTTTTTTGAGCCCTATCCAGTTTGTTTATGATGCTCTAGAAAGTACCATGTTCAACAATGGCACTGTATGAATAATATATAATAGTATACAGAACTATCTGGGAGACAAAGATTCAAGGAATTCAGTGCTCTCACCGCCAGCTCCCTTTTCCTTCCCAAGAATCCTTTCAGACCTCTCAAACAGCCATCATCAGCCAGTTGTGGAAGATGAGACTGCATAGATGGCTGGCAGAGCCTATTTGTGATGTCCAAAGTTGTGCTACATCTTGGGTAGTAAGATCAATTCCACTAGTTATTAGCATTACAGGCCCTCATTGAGTGGCACACTTAAGCACACAATTAGTATTAAGCACTTGAATATCCCCTACTGAAGTTAAACACATACCTAAGTGCCCTGTTAAATAGAGACAGACTTACATATTTAGAGCTAAATGCATGCTTAGGCTCTTCACTGAATCGATGCCTTAATCTTCTCATTCCTGCAGGGCCATTGCTAAGATACTGTGTTTAGGATTTGTATTCAGTCCCTGCTCTCTAATTTCCTTGACACCTTCTAAATTCTTCATTGACTTTAATTATAAACTTCCACTACTTTCCTGAGTTTGATGAACTTTTCCCTTTTAAAGGAAACAAGCTTGCTCACTGAGTGGGTTTTTTAATCTCTCTCAGCTGTAATAAAGAGAAGGTAAACTATTCACAGCTTGATGGAAAGTACAGCTAATATCCCCTAACATTTCACCTGGATGGTGACTTTCTTCAGGATGTAACTGTCACTGGATGGAAGTGTTGACATCAATATAGATAATACAGAAGTTATTTGTTTAAGGCTTTAACATCCTCCCCCCCCCCCCCGCCGCTTTCACTAACTTTCAAGGCAGCTAACACAGAGTGAATGCAATACACCAACATATTAAGCTAATAAAATCAGACAAAAATTGCAATACAACCAACAACAGCTCAAACACAGCTGTAATGGAAAACAAATAGCTTGATGTAGTTTGTTCATTTTCAAATATTAGCCTATATTCTACCAGTTCACTCAGCAAAAACTAAAGCCTTCCTACAGTTTAAGGAATTTTCCTCCAACTTTGCTGTCTCTTCCTCTGGCAAAAGAGCCACTTCCATTGGAGGAAGATCACTTAGGCTGTAGGAAGCCTTCAAACATTGCTGAATGGACTGGTAGGATACATGTCATTTTTGCAGAGCAAAACATCTTTACAATACACTGGGATGACAGGAATGATGGGAGGGAATACTTTTTTTACAGGGGATTCCAGAATCCAGGTACTGTTGCCCAAAAGTTAATTTGTAAATTAATTTGACTGCAAATGTATCTTTCTTTTCCAGGAGTAACCTCCAAAACACAGAGCTAGTTTTGTACATTTCAAGCAGGATTGCCAGAGGAAGAACCAACAGCACTAGACTAGCCTGTGTGTCTGTATGTCATTCAGATTGTACAGCCAAGCCAGTTCCCATTGCATCTGATGGAGACACTTTGCATACTACATCTGCCTTTCGCAACTTCCTGGTTTGGATCATTGCTGTATAATTTCAAAAGTTATTGCTGTATAATTTCATTGCTGTATAATTTCATAATTTCATTGCTGTATAATTTCATTGCTGTATAATTTCAAAAGATCATTGCTGTATAATTTCAATAGCCCTAAATAGGAAAGAGATCACGAAATGTCAGAGAGTTTTTATTGTTTGTTTATTAAGCTTATTTATAGCCCACTGTAGATTATAGATTGTAGATTTATACCCTGCCCTTCTCTCTGAATCAGAGTCTCAGAGCAGCTCACAATTTCCTTTATCTTCTTCCCCCACAACAGATATCCTGTGAGGTGGGTGGGGCTGAGAGGGCTCTCACAGCAGCTGCCCTTTCAAGGACAACTCCTGTGATAGCTGTGGCTAACCCAAGGCCATTCCAGCAGCTGCAAGTGGAGGAGTGGGGAATCAACTCCAGTTCTCCCACATAAGAGTCCACACACTTAACAACTACACCACCTGGATTACAGAGCAAAGAAATTGAAAAAAATGTAACTGTACAGCATAAGACATCCAATGAATAATATAAATAGATACCTTGATCTGGATAGCCATGCAAGCCTGATCTTGTCAGATCTTGGAAGCTAAACTAAACAGGCAAATACTTGGATGGGGCTGGGAGGCAGAGGCAGGCTGTATCAAATCACTTCTCTAATTCTCCATGTCTCAGTTACCAGAAGTCACAATGATTTCAAGGCATGCATGCATGCACACACACAATACAAAAATGCTACTACTAAAAATAATATAGATTAAGAATATCAAAATTCAAAGACAATGCAAGCAACAATGACAACAGATCCCATCACTAATTTTTATTTGATTCTGAACATTGGGATGTTTGTTTAATATGCATGCACCCCCTTCCCCCCCACTTCACAAATTAAAGTTGCAGTGGTAGTCACAAATCCTTTAAAAAGACAATAACCTGTATATGATAATCTAATGTTTGGATACTATGAGGGAAATCTGGGCAATGTTAAGTCTTCACAACATCTCATTAAAAATCAATGGATCTTTCAAAACTTGGCCACTTCCATGGGCAAGTTTATTTGGAAGAGCAAACCTGAAGGATACCAAAGCACAGTGAGATAAATACTGAATACCTGTCTTGCACATTGAGTATTTATGTTGCTCCAGTTCTCTATGGAGACATAATAGCTAACAGGATTAGCTTTTGATTCTAAAGAAAACAAGCTTAATGACTGTAACTTTTCACTAGCCAGTTGAATAAATCTGTTTGGACATTAAAGATAATGGCTGCTGCTTACTGCTCTGAAACCTCAAAGCTATAACCACAGATCTATGGGTTGGATGGGTATGATTAATGCATTCTGTCTTCAATTGTATTAAAGAATTGAATATAAAGCAATCTGTCAAAAGAAGCACATACATCCCATCAAAATAAAAATGAAGGAAAGGGGGGGGGAAACATTTGGCATGTTTTCAGTTCTCTTGACACTTGTAGAGAATCCTTAGATAGATAAAAACACAAAAATCAATAGCTGTACATTTTCAAGGGGAGAAGCTGCACCAACCCTATGTAATGACTCATGAAGCTAAATAAAGGTTGAAGCAGTATTTAGGAAAAAAATGAAGTCTCACTGTGCTATTGATTTAAAGCAGTTTAGTAGTCTTAAAAGGTGTGGCTTAATTGAAATTCCATTGAGGGAAAGGGAACTAAAATGAGTTCTTAACTCAGAGTGAGACCATATGAACAGTCGTTAAGGAAACCTGGTTTGTGATACTCTGGTATCATCTGTAGGTCCGCATGAATAGTCATTCAGTGTAATGGGCAGCAAAATTGTGAAGAGATGACCTCGTGGATGTCAGTACTGAAGAAAAGCCAGAAAGAACAGTGTGCTAAGAAGATTATGGTTTCATTTCAAGTTTGAGAGAATGGGCTCATTTTCAGCTATACGTAAACAATACAATACTTTGCCTTGGCTTCTGCAATGGTGGACTGAGGTTGACATTCTGTTATTGGGTGGGTTCAGGAAAACACCTGTACATTAGATATATGTATGTGTGAAAGTGTCTGCCTTCCAGTTCCACTCTAATGCATGCTAAAATAGCCAGAGAAGACAGGCAAAATAATCCTCAAACCCTTCTTCCTTTCATCCCTGTGCTAAAGGAGCCACTGCATTAGTCTCTACATCCAATGAACTCTAGGCAGTGACTGATCACAAGGGATATGTTGACAAGTGGCAAGATTCCTGTACAAGTTTGGGAGGAGCACTGATAAGTGAGATACAGTGAAATCAGAAATAGAATGTATTTAATAGGATGATACAAAGACATAGTCTGAAAAAATTAGAAACTCAATCAAAGTAATATTAACCATTCAGTGTAGTGCCTGAAACTAGACAGCCCACATTAAACACAAAATATTCTAAACAGTAACACATACTGTGAAACATTTAAGAAGGGGGAAGTAAGCACTCAAAGGGGTGTATGGTGTAAGGGTAAAGCAGAGATTATAGCAAGGGTGCCCAAACTGTGTCTCAGGAGCCACATGTGGCTCTTTCACACATATCATGTGGTTCCTGGAGGCTAAGGAGAGCCAGTTTGGTGTAGTGGTTAAGTGTGCAGACTCTTATCTGGGAGAACCGGGTTTGATTCCCCACTCCTCCACTTGCAGCTGCTGGAATGGCCTTGGGTCAGCCATAGCTCTGGCAGAGGTTGTCCTTGAAAGGGCAGCTGCTGTGAGAGTCCTCTCAGCCCCACCCACTTCACAGGGTGTCTGTTGTGGGGGAGGAAGATAAAGTAGAATGTGAGCTGCTCTGAGACTCTGAGTGGAGGGCAGGATATAAATCCAATATCATTATCATCTTCTTCTTTTTCAGAGGAACTTAATGCAGACTTACTCTCAAGTAAGTGTGCTTAGAATTGGTACATCAGTAAGCCTCTGAGTGCTAACCCATAGGTAAGTGACTATTTCCGCCATTCGTAGAGTGGGAAAGGAGTAACAGGCAAGCTCACAGCTCTTCTCCTCCACTGCACCGGTCATCGGGAGACCTAGAGTGGGGAAAGAAAGTGCAAGAGCCAAGGGTGCCATTGGAAGGAATGACAAAATGAAAGAGGGCTGTGCAGGGTGTTACTGAGAGGCGCTGCCTGATAAAATGGAGTATCCCAGTGGCTGGAGAGAGAGCCAGAATCTCCTATTTCTGTTAAACAAAATGGAGTCTGACCAAAAACAGGCCAAAAAAAACACTCCATCGAAAAAGGTGGAGTGAACCCCTCAGAGAGCTTGTTCTGGTTGGTGCCTGAATTCTGTCTCTCAGTGTAGTCTCACCTATTCTCCCCCCCCCCCAAACACTTCCACCCAAACAGGATGCATAATAACATGGGAACTGCTGGTAAGTATTGTTCACACCCTAATCCTCAGCTACTGATCAATCAGCCATCTCCTTGGCTCTTCCTGCGACTCAGTTTCTCTTTGTCTACTGCTATGGTAATTTCTGACATCTGGGCAGATTCTTTGTCTTCTATGCTGGCCTTTCCCCAGGGGTATCTTTGCTGAACCGCCCAAACCGTTAACACGTATCCTGACCTTTTGTAACCTATTGGGAGGACATTACTATATCAGCCCCACTATTGTTACCTGAAGATCCATCCAGGTGACCAGAGTCTGCTGTACTCATTGGCTTAAGGTGGGCACCTAATCAGATACCCAGAATAGACTGACCACTGCCCACCACACAAGCCAGCCCCTTTTCTGGGTTGGTCTCACCCCCTCCAAAGATTATATACAGGATTGCAAGCCATGCTTGCTCTCTCTCTCTTCCTGCCTGGATACCATGTAACCATTACCCTAAGTAGGGGGTAGGGTCTCTCAGTCATGGCACGTGGCCATGCATGCCTTCATCTTCAAGGTCTCAAATGGACCTCTGGAAAGGTAATATGCCCTGTGTGTCTTCCCTTTGATTCTGCTGTATCTCACCTCTTTATTTTTTAGGTCTTGTGTGTGTGCTTAGATTATTTATGTGTGAAGGAATGATTGTATCGCAACACCTACATTTATTTTAGTAAAACATTATAAAATACAATTGCTTGGACTATTCTTGGCTGAAAACTCGAACTCCATATTATTGAAAGCAAAGATCCTCGCTCCTAAATTCACTCTACCAAGTCTCTTAGCTAATTTCCCATTAAAAATAAGAGACTTAAAAGCATTGCCTGTAACAAGGGTCCCCCTTTAATTTCATAACTTTTGTAGGAGAGATGCATAAGGATGCAAACAGTCATCAGTGATTTATATAATACATGTGTGTTTCCTGCTCCCACTGGTGCCAAAAATAATTCCCTAACCTTTCCGTGTGCTGGTTTTATGGAGACTGTTATTCCCAGATTTCATTTTTTTAAAAAGCCTCCTTCTAGCATGGACATGTTGTAAAGTAGATACATATGCATTTTGTCTTTCTGTACAAAGAAAGAGTTAAACATTTTAATAAAAATGTGTGTGTGATATTTGTCCACATGTTGTGGCTCTTAAACATCTGACATTTATTCTATGTGGCTCTTATGCTAAGTTTGGCTACCCCTGGGCTATAGCAACATATTCATGTAGGTTTGGCAAAGGTCCAGCTTCCCAGGCAGAGATCCTAGGATCCAGGAAGCTCATGATCTAAAAGTATTCAGAAGGCAAGGACAGGATCCATGTGACATTATGGTAGATGGGAACTTAAGCTGTTGCACAAATGCAGTTGGTTAGGAGCAGGCCCAAAACTTGTTTATTTGAGACCAACATAGAGAAGCTGGTTCCACATTAAAATATCAGAAGAGAAGAGAGGAGCAAGTGAACCAAAAAAGAAGGCTAGTTCTTGCTTTCTAAGAAGGCTGATTTTTGCACACCCATATACATTATTACATTCAACAAATTGAGTCTCTCTTTGCTTGTGAATATCATACACAAAGCTGTAAAACAAGAAAGCATTCTATTCAAATGACAAATGCAATTACTATGACTATTTAAACACCGTTTATGCTGATTAAAAATTAAGGAGATAAAGCAAGGGAAGGTGCCTTCAAAACTTAAATAAATGGAACTATTGTTGGCACAGTGAGTTCATGTGAACCAGAAATTTACTGCAAATAACAGTAGCAACTAGGGATATGAAAGCAGAAAAAAAATAAGGGTTTTTAAATCCAGATTTCATGGAGGGCATAAATATGGATATTCCAGAATACTCAATTCGCCAATACCAGTTCAGTATTCAGATTTTTTCCTCAGGAATCTGAATTTCATTTGGGTCTGTTATTCTCTATGGGGAATATTTCTGGGAGACTGGAGAAGCAGTTTCTTAAATCAAATTTCATCAAAATTGCTGCAGAGCTGGTGTTGCCTATCCACTAAAGAACCCCCAAGTTTCAAGTGAATTGGACAAATATGTCCAATTCCATGCTCCCAAGCATCCTCCATTGTTTCCTTTGGGGGAAATTTCCATGATTTATACATGGCAAAGAACAGGCAAACACTGGTGACAAGCCTGCCAATGGAAATAGAACCAACAAGACCAAGAAGACTACCATCAAACAGAATCCCACTGGAACCACAGACTAATGTGATAGGCACAACACATCCAATGTCAGACCAGATAATCTAACCAAACCAATGGAAGTAGGAATGAAGCCCAGTCCAAGAGAAAAAATGTCAAACCACAAAAGTCAAGCAGAACTCAGACAAATATAATAGCACAAGCCCAACAGAGCCAATGTTAAATAAGGGAATCCCAGAAGAAGCAATCTGACAAGTTTCACCTAAAATATTTGCCTGTGACTTCCTTTTAGATCCCATTAGCTTCCACCCTCCCTTCTGTCAGCCAGAAAACTTGTAGAAAACAAAACAAAACCCTCCACTAAGTCTGGCCCTGGACATTCAGAGATATTCCTGGATATTTCAGGGGTATTCAGCTCTGGGATACCGGTATTTGGCCAGGGTTTTCTAATGTATATCCAGGTCCAGAATATACCACCAAAATTCAAGCAAGTTATTTTTCAGGTACATTTTCAGACCAGATATATCTGAGTGCACATCTCTAGAAGTAGTTTTCTTATGTCAGTCATAAGAAAGGGCCAAGTCCAGGAACGGGCATCCAATCAGATTCCCCCTCCAAGTTGGCCATTGGTTACCACAAAAGTCCAGCCTTTATGGTCACTGTGGAGCCTCCCCTTTTCTGAGGTCATGTACCAGCTGATCACCTGTCATCCGCCCCTGTACCTCCCATTCCCTAAGGGCACAGGGAAAGCCTTATAACCTCTGGCCCAACTTTTTACACGTGTGCATCTAGCAGTACCCCATTTCCGCTGTTTAGATCCACCTCCGATTCCTGATCAGTTGAGGGTCCCCTTCCCCTAGTCCTCATTTTTTGCCATTGGAGCCTTCCTTGGAAACTACGATTGGTAATTATCACCCTGTTTGTATATCCCTATGTTATCTCTATATTTTTCTCTCTGTTTTTATTAGGACTGTATGTGTGTAATAATAATAATAATAATAATAATAATTTTTTATTTATATCCCGCCCTCCCTGCTGAGGCGGGCTCAGGGCGGCTAACAACAATTCATAAAATTATACAGAGTTTAAAATCACATTAACTTTAAAACATTCCAGTTAACCAAGTATTATACAGATTTCCAGGTGCTAATTCCATTTATAAATGATAATAGCGAAAGTCACCCAACAGCGGTCTCTCAGCCAGCAAAGGCCATCCTGAAAAGGGTGGTCTTGCAGGCCCTGTGGAACTGGTCAAGGCACCGCAGGGCTTGCACTTCTTCCAAAAGCTGGTTCCATAGGTGTGGAGCTGCGATGGAGAAGGCCCGTGTACGGGTGTTTTGGAGTTTGGCCTCCTTTGGTCCAGGGATAGTCAGCTGGTTCTTCCCTGCTGACCTCAGTGCTCTCTGGGGTTCGTATGGGGAGAGACGGTCCCTCAGGTAGGCAGGTCCTCGGCCATATAGGGCTTTAAAGGTAATACCCAGCACTTCATAACAAACCTGGTAGGTAACTGGCAACCAGTGCAGTTCGCGTAGCCCCGGCTGTATGTGCTCCCACTTCGGGAGCCCCAATATCAGCCTAGCCGCCGCATTCTGCACCAGCTGCAACCTCCGGGTTCGGCACAGAGGCAGCCCCATGTAGAGGGCATTACAGTAATCCAATCTTGAGGTGACGGTTGCATGGATCACTGTTGCTAGGTCCCGGCGCTCCAGGAAGGGAGCCAACTGCTTTGCCCGCTTCAGATGGAAAAACGCCAACTTAGCAGTGGCTGCTATCTGGGCTTCCATTGATAGTGAAGGCTCCAGTAGAACTCCCAAGCTCTTGACCCGGTGCACCGCTTTCAGAGGCACACTGTCAAAAACTGGGAGAGGTATTTCCCTCCCCAGGGCGCTACGACCCATGCAAAAGACCTCTGTCTTTGTTGGGTTCAGCTTCAGCCCACTCAGCCTAAGCCAAGTTGCCACAGCTGGCAATGCCAGGTCCAAATTCCCTGGAACGCAGTCAGGCTGGCCATCCATTAGCAGATAGAGCTGGGTGTCATCTGCATATTGGTGACACCCAAGCCCATACCTCTGGGCAATCTGGGCAAGAGGGCGCATATAGATATTAAATAGCATCGGGGAGAGAACTACTCCCTGTGGCACCCCACAATCAAGTGTGTGCCTCTAGGACAGCTCACCCCCAATTGCCACCCTTTGTCCCCGACCCCCGAGGAAGGAGGAAAGCCATTGTAGGGCTAGCCCCCCAACCCCTATGTCGGTGAGGCGGCGGGTCAGTAGCCGATGGTCGACCGTGTCGAATGCAGCTGACAGATCTAATAACATCAGCACCGCCACACCGCCTCGGTCCAGATGCCGCTGGAGGTCATCTACCAAGGCGACCAGCACTGTCTCCGTCCCATGACCTGGATGAAAGCCGGACTGGCAAGGGTCTAGGATGGAAGTGTCATCCAGAAAATCCTGCAACTGCAACGCCACTGCCCTCTCAATAATTTTACCAAGAAATGGCAAATTAGAGACCCGTCGGTAATTTGCCAATTCGACCGGGTCTGCTGTACTTTTTTTCAGGAGGGGACGGACCAAAGCCTCTTTCAAGGGTGTTGGAAAATGCCCCTCAGAGAGGGATCTATTTATGATGTCCCATAAAGGACATCTAAGCTCCCTTTGGCAAGATTTAATCAGCCAAGAGGGGCAAGGGTCCAAATCACAAGTTGTTAGGCGTGCAGAAGAGAGAATTCCATCGACTTCCTCCAGGCTGAGCGGGCTGAAGCGATCCAGAGCAAAATCAGAAGACAGGCACGGAGCTTCAAGTTCCTGTACTGTATGCAATGTGATAGGCAGGTCCTGGCGGAGCGACGTGATTTTATCTGTTGTGTGCATGCATTACCCTGTATGTGTGTTCTATATTTTTCTGAAATAAAGTTTTAATGGTTTCTTTTAATTAGTGTCCTTGGTAAACTTAAGCAATAGTTTTTGGAGGTAGAATCCTGTATACATAGATTCTAGATCCTTATTAAGCCAGGTGCCCACCTGACAATTCCCCAACCTTGTTTTGAGGGCATTTTGGCTTACAAGGTATAATATTTTCCTACTTTACTGTATAGTAAATTGTTGGTTCAAGATTTCATAAGCTGGATGCACTTTTCAGTCAAGTTATTAACTGACAAATAAAGTCACAAAAACCCAGTGAAAGTAAGAAGTAGGAAAGTTCCTGACATTCTCCTCATTTCCAAATTTTCTAATTCTGAATTACCTAGTCATGTTTTCAAGACAGAGCATTTTAAAATAAAACTTTTTGCAATTTGGTACAGAGTATCATGTGTGCCATACTGTTCTGCTCACTTCCATGTATTTACCTTCTGTGGATTAATAATGTGCACTGATAAAACAATTGCTATCTTGGATTCATCATATGGATGACTGCATCAAGAAGCCAATTGGTTGTTGTTTGCTGACATGCATGTACACTTGAGTGAATTGACAAAATACCACAGAAATCTATCTTGAATGTAATCATGCACCATCAGATCAAGGTTACTATTTAGGCAGTATGGTATCCAATGCATGCTTATCCATTAATAATACAGGCAGGGTGATTGTGGTGATGGAAACAATTGGAACTGAAGCTGAGGCAAACTGGTAATATTTCCATTCCAGAGTAAATTTTAGTAATGTTCATAGTATACTAAAATAAAGGAGATATGTTACTTTATTGTTGTAGAAATTTACAAACTTCTACAGCATTAAAGAAACAGAACTGGAAAAAATTGTTCATATCTATGAAACTGGACAAAATCTTGGGGAAAGATTTTCTGGAACAAAACAACAATTCTCAGTTCTGTGTAACCTGTCTTTCATAAAAGTCCAACTCCTTTGCAAACAGTATAGAAGAGTATAAAAGAAGTTTTTCTTTCTTTTTTTCTTTTTGTGAAGGTGACATCTAATTTCATATACTTAACCAGATGCATTGTATGCAACTGGTTGCAAGAAATGTAGAAACGAGTTCTGAATGAAAAGAATGTGTTTCTCTCTCTGTATATATATATATATATATATATATATATTCTTTTGTTTATAAAGTAATATTTACCAGGAGCTTTAACTGTAATATATCGTTCACCCACATCTTGAGGTCTTTGGAAAAGAAATACTTTTCAAAACCTTCCATGACTAGCCAATTTCCAAGACAAAATCTTCTTAAGACTTTCTTGACAATTTCTACAGAAGACAGGCAGGAAAGATATTTCAAATACCTACTGCCTTCCACTTAGCTCAAGCAGCCATACATTTTCAACAATAGTTACTGAGAGCTTCATTTTTGTTTGCTGTTTCCACAGTGCTGTCAATTAAGGGTACTGATGTGTGACAGACAAGTGTTGATTTGTAGAAAAGCATTGTCACAATTAATTCTCCTTGATATTTTATGGTAAATTTAGAAGACATCTGTGATAACAAATAATATTATAGTAAGATGTATTAGCCAAGCCTTGTCTGAAGTTGGACCAATTCCATTCATTTATTTTAACCAGAATTTCTCTTTGAACCGCAATCTGCTCCTTCTGAATTCTGGGTTAACGAAGACAATTTCTAAAATTAAATCAGGAATTGGATCATAAACACTTTGCCACGTTGTAAAATGAGGATGTGAGATGTAGCCTGAGGCAAAACATCTCTATTGCTTCTTCATTTTACTGTATGGTGTGGGCGAGCAAAGCCTTTGTCCTTGCCTGAAGGCAGTGGGTGCAATCACAGGGAATGAAACAGCTCATCAGACAGAGACTGTGCTATATAAAATGAGAAGGCCCTCTTAAATTCAGTGAGATGGTGCCCTGATTGACAGAAAATGTATGTTGAGCATAGCATTAGCAACTATTATGATCCTGTTTGATAGGGAGATAGGCTAATCGTTCTGGGTGGGCAATGTCCTTGTTAAGTAGAGTTGTTAAGATAAACTCTCTTAATTCCTCCATACCCAGTCCCTCCCTGAAATCCAACAATCTGCTTCTTTCCTTGTAAATTCCCACATTTATTTCCCAAAGGCATTCAATTTAAATTATTTCCTAATGCTGTGACTACTTCTGTACATTCTGTTCTTCACTTGTTAGTTGCTGGATGAAATTTAGTTCCCAGCCTATATGGGCCGCACCATCAATTTATACAGGGGCATTATGATACTGGCTGATTTGTTTTCGATTCCTCTCTTAATAATTACCAGCATAGTGTTGGCCTTTTTTATTGCGGTCGCATGCTGTCTCGACATTTTCAGTGAGTTATTTACCATGACCCCAAGAGCTCTCTCTTGGTCAGTCTCTGCCAGTTCAAACTGCATCAACTTGTATTTATAGTTAGTATTTTTGCCCCAATGTGCATTACTTTGCACTTGGCCACATTGAACCTTATTTGCCATGTTGGCGCCCACTCACCCAGCCATGACAGATCCCTTTGGAGTGCCTCACAATCCTCTCTGGTTCTCACCACCCTGAACAATTTAGTGTCATTCACAAACTTAGCCACTTCACTGCTTACTCCCAACTCCAAATCATTAATGAACAAGTTAAAAAGCATTGGACCCAGTACTGAGCCCTGCGGCACCCCACTGCTTACCACCCTGCACTGAGAAAATTGCCCATTTATACTCACTCTCTGTTTCCTATTAATTAGCCAGTTTTTGATCCACAGGAGGATTTGTCCTTTTACCCCATAACTCTTGAGTTTACTAAGGAGCCTTTGATGAGGCAGTTTATTAAAAACTTTCTGGAAGTCAAGGTAAACAGTCCCCTTTGTCCACATGCTTGTTTAACCCCTCAAAGAACTCTAAAGGGTTAGTGAGACAAGCTCTCCCCTTACAGAACCCATGCTGAGTCTTCCTCAATAATTTTTGTTCATCAATGTGCCTATTAATTCTCTCTTTAAAAATGGTTTGCCTCAACTTTCCTGGTATTGAAGTCAGACTGAGTGGCCTGTAATTTCCTGGCTCACCTCTGAAACCCTTTTTAAAGATGGGGGTGACATTAGCTACCTTCCAGACCTCAGGAATGAAGGCAGATTTTAATGAAAGATTACATATTTTTGTCAGGAGAGCCACAATTTCACCTTTGAGTTCTTTCAGAACTCTTGGATGTATGCCATCCTGGCCTGGTGACTTATCAGTTTTATCTAGCAGTACAGAGCTATTCTTGATATTGTGATACTGATGCAATCCAGTATTCTGGTGCTATTGTCAGTTAGCTCATTACACGAATGCAGCACAGTGAATCTAGAAGTCACACTGGAATGCTTTTATTGCACAACATTTTAGATTCACTCTGTAAATATTTTTGATGAATAATAGGATCCTGGAAGGGAGCTCAAGGAACAGCTTTCTGAGTACTGAAATAAAGTGGCTTGTTTTTTCCAAAATACGCTGGTCACCAGTTGTGACCATCTGGATCATACATCTGGATCAACAGGACTGTCAGTGCTCATGGATGAGTTCTTCCCCTTTTTACATTTGTGTCCTCAAATCCAAAGGTGGTAGGATAAGCAATTCTGAGTCTGTCTCCTTCCCCTTCACTGTTATTTCTAATACCTTACTAATAGTAGGTGAATCCTTCTTGGCCAGAATCTGCCTTGTTTTAAAGACCTGGTAATAATCTCTCCATGCATCCTTCTTTCCTCTCTTGCCCATCCTCTGAGATATTTGGGTCTTGCATACTGAGTCAAGCTTCTATCAACTTTGTGATGGAGCCATGGATCTGTGTGTCATCATATTTGAAGCCTTACACTGCTTGGAGACATGTGAGGCACTCCAGAGGGATCTGTTGAGACTGGCAAGGGGGCATCAACATTGCAAATGAGGTTCAATGTTGGCAAGTGCAAAGTAATGCATAGTGGAGCAAAAATTACAACTATAAATAAACATGAATGGGGTCCAAACTGGCAGTAACTGACCAGGTGAGAGATCTTGGAGTCATGGTAGATAACTCACTGAAAATGTTGACTCAGTGTGCACTGCAATAAAAAATGCAAATACTATGCTGGGGATTATTAGGAAGGGAATTGAAAACAAATCAGCCAGTATCATAATGTTCCTTTATAAATCTGTGGTGTGACCTTATTTGGAATACTGTGTACACCTGGTTACTGCACCTCAAAAAAGCTATTATAGCAATGCAAAAGATGCAAAAAAAAAAAAAAAAAGAGCAACTAAAATGATTTAGAGGATGGAACACTTTCCCTATGAGAAAGGTGAAAGAGATTAGGGCTCTCTAACCTGGAGAAATGATGACTGAGGAATGACAAAGCAGAGGTTTGCAAAATTATGCATGGGATAGAGAAGGTAGAGAAAGAAGTACTTTTCTCACTTTCTCACAATAGAAGAATTTATTGGCACTCAGTTAAAAGGATGAGCAGTAAGCTTGGAATATATAAAAGGAGGTACTTCTTCATACAAAGAGTAATTAACATGTGGTGGAAGCTACAAGCTTAGACAGCTTCAAGAAGGGATGGGATAAAGATATAGAGCAGAGGTCCATCAATGGCTATTAGCCTCAAGGTATAGATGAAACACTATTTCTGGGGTAGTGATGCTCTGCATTCTTGGTGCTTGGGAGGCCACAATGGGAGGGCTTCTGGAGTTCTGGTCCCACTGGTGGACCTCTTGATGACATTTGGTTTTTGGCTACTGTGTGACACAATGTTTTGGACTGGATGGTCCATTGGCATCCAACATAGCTTTTCTTATGTTCTTGCTGTCCCATCATGAAAATGATCAAAATCACATTGTCTGGGTGCGTTTCAGGACAAGATGCTGCCCTTTTTTGTGGATGCTTGCCATGTTCTGTGTAGATGACTGATCCTGAGCTTTAGCAAGCTTTAAAGAAATCCAAAGCTAGTCAAGCATATACAACAAACGAAGAAGGATTGGTGTCACCAATAAAGAAATTAGCAGTTATAGTGAAATACATCAATTTGGCACCCAGAGGTAATCTGTATTTTAATACTTCATTTCTGCACTAGCAAGATGTCCCCATCTTGTTGCTTTCATATAACTTACACTCATCCTGGCTGGGAAGGCCCTGATATTACATCTGAAAATATTCCAAAGCAGTTTGTGATATGGCTAGGACTGAGCTGAATTTTCCTAAATTTTGATTCTCTGTCAAAAATAGGGTACTAAGAGCAACTTACTGGGAAGACTAGCAATTCCATAATTTGAAATGATGAAGGCTTGTAGGTAGTAGAGATATTAATTCATGGCAAGTGATGCTTAGCCATGTAATTTGTCTACAGTGATTTATCACACACTAAGCTTATCACAGGACAGTTTGCTGCAGGCATTTGGTTACCAACCATTTGCTGTTGGCATCAAAATAAGAATTGACTTGTTTTCCTTACACATTGAGAGTGACAACAGGGATGTATACTAAAAAAAAAAAAAGTGGGGAGTTTTCATTTGATACATAATAATATTTTGATGGGCAATTTGTGAAATATGATGATGGCTGCCAAATCAACTATTGTAGCTGTGGTTAAGAACACATCATATGAAAGAACTTTGAATCCAAAGCGATATGTATTTTAGTGCTGCCTGAAGTTTACAGAATGAAAGATGCCATGTGTTTAATCTAACTGAAAAGCTGTTTTCACAACAGATATGTTGAGTACTCTGAGAACAACACATAGGGAGATCCAGCAATTGCAAGAGCCCACAGATGTTTATAATGCCCACTGGACCAGGCATTCAGACCTGTTACTTGGTAGAGAAGGTGTCTTAAGCTTCATAGAAATAAGCTAGTATCATAGTTATGGTAGCACAGCAGAGCTCCAGTATATAGCGATGAATTCATGATAGATTCTTATTCTCAAATGCTCACAAAAACTGGGAGTTGACCCTAAAGGAATAACTCAGCACTTTCAGTTTTGCCATCAAATTACAGGTGAGAAAATAAAGTAAAAATAGGTGCTAGGCAAATATCAAGGGGGAATGTGTTCCAAGGGTGAGGTGCCACCACAGAAAATGCCTGGTCTCTTCACTACCAATCTCGCTTCTGAAGGCAGGGGCACAAAGAGTAGAGATTGAGAGACATATCATATAGACGTTGGTCATCACTGGTGAGAGAATTGCCCCCTGAAAGACACCACACACAAGTGGGTGTCATGAGGAGGTCTGCCCACCAAGTGCCACCCTTTGCCCCAACCATAGAGAAAGGAGCAGAACCACTGTAAGGCAATCCCCTGAACTTCAATGTTGGCAAGGCAGTGGGTCACAATTGACCGTGTCAAATGCTGCTGAAAGATTGAGAAGCAACAGCAGTGCTGACCCGCCTCAATCCAGATGCCTCCGGAGGTCATCTGTAAGAGTGACCAATATAGTCTCTGTCCCATGGCCAGGACAGAAGCAGGACTGGAATTGATCAAGGATAGCTACATCCTTCAGGAAAACCTGAAACTGCTCAGCCACTGCTTTCTTAACCACCTTACCCAGGAATGAAAGGTTCAAAACTGGGTGGTAGTTGGCCAAGACCTCAGGTCCAATGTTGGTTTCTTTAAAAGTGGGCAGATCACCACCTTCTTTAGCCCCTCTGGGAAAATCCCCAATGAAAGGGACAAGTTGACAATTTCACCCAGAGGGTCCCGAATGCCATCCCTGCATGCTTTAATAAGCCAGGATGGGCATGGGTCAAGGAGGCAGGTGGTGGGCTTCACTGCAGCCAAGATCCTGTCAACATCTTCTCAAGAGAGCTGGTTGAAGTGGTCCAAAAGTGGAACTGAAGACAGACAAGGGGCTTCCAGTTCCCTTACTGTATCAATCGTGGAAGGGAGTTCCTGGCGGAGAGACAAGACTTTATCTGCCAAATAGGTTGCAAAAGCATCACAGCCTATGTCCAATGCCCTAGCAATTTGTTGGCTGGATAGCAATGTGGTTAATGATGGAATTGTCCTAAACAATTGGGCCAGGTGCGACTTCACAGTTGCAATGGAGGCTGCATAAAACTCCCTCTTAGCAGACTTCATTGCCTTCATTGAACTTTATAAATGTTCTATAAAAAGTCGTTGCCTCCTTGTCATGCGTATGTTGCCCATTTATATTAATGACCTCCAAAATATCCTATTGCTTACAGCCTTGCTCAGATCTTGCAGACTTTTAAGCAACTCTTCTGAGATCAACACCTACTGTGTTGGGCTCAGGGCTTTTTTTTTGTAGCAGGAACTCCTTTGCATATTAGGCCACACACCCCTGATGTAGCCATTGTCCTGGAACTTACAGTAGGCCCTGTACTAAGAGCCCTGTAAGCTCTTGGAGGATTGGCTACATCAGGAGCGTGTGGCCTAATATGGAAAGGAGTTCCTGTTACAAAAAAATAATAATCCCTGATTGGACTTATTTTGATTAGTCCTCCCGCTGTTGACCCCCCCTCCCCCCAGCACCAAGAATATATATATATATATATAGGCTTCATTTGACCAATCTGACAGTGCCTTTTGTTACTTTGCATATTTATTTATCCAAATCTTTATACCCTTATTTTCTTCTTATTGGGGACTCAGAGAGGCTTACAAAATCTTTCTCTCCTCTTCCATTCTGTTCCCCCCCTCCACCCCTCATAACCATTTATATTAGTTTGACAGTTTATGACTGGCTGAAGGCCACCCAGTGAACTTCTATGGCATAGTGGCAATTCAAAACTGCATCTTGTAGATCAGGGGTGTCAAATTCATTTGTTATGAAGGCCAGATCTAATGTAAACAAGACCTTGTGTATCATAAAATGTAATGACAGATAGGGGAGATATAAACAAACCGAATTAAAGGTTTAAAAAAAAAACTTGAAAAATAATAGCATTTTTGCAGTATTTTGTTTAACAGTTTCTGATAACTGATATCTCTTGCTCTGAATTATTGCATCAAAATCTGGAGAAAATGTCTGTGCTGTAGCAATCTTGTGTATGCTGTTCAGGGGTGTGTCTGTAAGTTGCAAACCTACTTTTGATTAATTGACATTCATTACAGAAATCTCATGGTCAATGCTTTGAGCCTAAGAGACAGTGGAAAACATGAAATGGCTGGGCATTGCAAGCTTTTGTACATAAATTGATTCATGTACTGGTCAGCCAATGGAGAGAATAAAGGCTTTGCTCCGTAGCTGTTGTGTGATTGAGCAAGCCTGGCAAAGCAAACTGTGATGCAGAAGGAAGCAAGAAGAGAGAGTAGGAAGCAGGTGACAGTGAGTTGCTTGCAGGCCTGATAGGAGCCCTCCAGGGCCTGATCCAACCCTCAGGTTGCACATTTGACACCCCTGCTACCAATCCTGGCCCCAAACACAAACCACTGCACCATTCTGTCCTTACACATGCTGTCCTTGTGTATCACATGCTACTTCACACATGTGCATCACAATACCAACCCACTCTATGTCTCTCAAGTGATGACTTATGGCTAAAGGTACAAGTTGTTTCCAGTTGACAACCATGGTGTTACAGGCTTTGGGGGTGATATGAATATTCATGTTGTCTGATGTGTGATGTGTTTCAGAGTCATCACTTAATGTAGGTTCCTGTTCTGGACTTCCACAGACCCTAATCTTATAAGGAATGTATGAAATCAAATCACTCGCTTGGGCTGATTACCTAGGAAAAACAGACTGATCTCAATGACCTGTAAACCAATAAAAAGAAACTGTTCCTGAGGAGAAGTGTTTTACTTCATAAACTGGAATACATAATCTTATTGGGTTCTCTCAGGGGTATATGCATTACAGATCACAGCTTTAGTCATAATTTTGCTATATGGTATATCTGGTACATTTATGTCCTTTTAATCTCCCTCATAAATCATTTCTTCCAGCTGCTTAATCACTTATATTGGCCTTCTTTGAAACTCTTCCAGCTTTTGATGTCCTCCTGATAATGAGGTGCCCAGAGCTGCTTGAGTATTCAAGGTGCACAATCTCTTATTGCCATATGGACAAGGGCTATCGGGTTGTCAAACCATGTGCATTTGGGACAGTCAAAAATACCTGATTATTTTAATATGATCATGCTAAGTTGGAATAGACACATACATTCACAGCTTTTGGGTTGCAAACATCATTTGTCATGCATTTCATCTCCTATGTTTCTACAGTCTAAGAATCTCACACCTATTGAATATAGCTGCATTTTGGATTACAGTTCCCCTGAGGGAAAGCTTTGTAATTTTCCAGGCTAAAGTCCATTTTTGTTATTTCCTGCTCATATGTTATTTCTCACCTTCCCTTTCTATTCCTCATTTCTCACCAGTGAGTCAAGCGCCTCTTAATTTAGTATCATCTGTAAAGGTAATTAATGCACTGTTTATTCCTCCTTCCAGATCATTAATAAAAATGTTGCATTCCACAGAAATATAAGAAAATTGCAGTAATCAGTCTTTGGAGTTTTAAGAACTAAATCTGATTCCTATTGTGAGTTTTCATCAGATACCCCAAAAATATTTGAAATGAAATAGGTCAGCCACATAACCATAAAAAGTAGTTAATATTATTATAAACATCCAACCAGTAGACTATGATCACATTGAAATATGATTTGACTTGATAGCAATCAAATGCTTGCTAGGAATGTGCACCTGTAAAAAGTATTATTTTGTGGTCTCAATATCTTTGGTAATTCTGTCCTGAGAGAACGCATTACAAGATTTTTAACAGTCATCTGAGGAAAAAGCTTATTTTAGACCATCCTTTTAAATATACTTAAAATATAAGTATGTTCTACCTAGACTCAGCCCTCTTGTTGCTTTTCAGTAGCTTCAGTTGATGAATCAACTGTAGCCCTTCCTGGGAGGAAAATATCTTGCTACTGTGGTGCATTTAGATTGGATTACTGCAATGCCCGCTGTGTGGGACTACCCTTGAAGACTGTATGGAAGCTACAGTTGGTACAAATTGCTGGTACAAACTCCAGCGTTGACTGGAGTGGGTCACAGGGACCATAGCACTCCAGTCTTGTTCCATATGCACTGGCTTCCAGTTTGCTTCTGGTCTCAATACAAGGCCTTTAAAACCCTGCACAGCCCTTGGACCTACATACCTTAAGAATTGCTTTCTCTTAGACGAACCTACCCACTCACTCCAGTCATTCTTGGAGGTGCTACTTCAGTTACTCTTGTCATCCGAGTCTAGACAGATTGCAACCCAAGAAGCAGCCTTCTCTATCATCAGGGAGATTTGTCTGACTCCCTCTAACAGTGTCTTCCACCAGTAGGTGAGGACTTTTTTTGTTTAATCTGGCATATTCCCAGTAATGGTTATTGGCCCTCCTTCTAATGTTTGTTTTTAAGTGAATTATTTTATAATTTTAAACTGTATTTTAATTGTTTAAATGTTTTAATTTTCTTTTGCTCACGCTCCTGTGGACCTTGATTTGGTGGAACAAAGGAATACAATATTTTAAATTAAAAAAATCAATGAGAGTTACTTCTGAATGAATACATTAGGAATGAAGGTATACTGCCTGTTGCTTGTCTGTATTGAAATTTAAGACAGTAAGAAGAAATGGCCAGAATTCTGATGGCCAAAAAAGTTATTGATCTTAGAACAATGCAAAGTTTTATCTAGGTTGATATGTATTCTGGAGAACCATGCACCAGGTGTAATTTAAAATAAATCCTTGAAATGGTATCCCAGCATTATATCTATAACATAGTTAATGGAGTTATTGATGCCAAACATCCTAATAAGCATGGCACTATTATATTTCTTTGTTGGAAGGTATGATTCTCAGTCTTAAGACAAAACTACTTTGATCAAGTTTTTCTTTTTTTGCAGAAAGCAAATTATATTCGTTTTTGCCATCTCACACACAAACCTGTGAACATTTGATTTCAATGATTTTGCACGAAGTTAAAATTGATGCAGTAACAGATGTCTTGAAGAAATACCAAGTCCTGACTGCAGGCCAGGTGGTGAAAATAACTGCAAACAGACAAGTTGTCAAAGCCAAACCATTATTTCTCACCACATATTCATTCCGTTAGAAAATACCATTTTAGAATGCGGCATAAGGAGCTGACCAGGTTCATCCTTTCTGTAACTGGATTCATTCAGGTAGGTTATTTTAAGGATGAATTTAGTCCAGGAGATTTTATCAGATCTGAACTATACAAGCACTCTGCAAAATGGATTAACCTACAGCTTTAATGGTATATTGAAAAGTACTTTGTGATGGCTGAGCATGATAAGGCACTATAAAAGTGTAAAGGAATAGTACTGGTTTAACTGCAGCAAGTGACCACCAACCATGTGTCAGGAGCTCAACTACTATACAGTTTCCTTGTAGATAAATGTTAAGGCAAATGCACATTAGTCAATCAAACATAAGAAGTTTCTGCAGTTTCAGATGGTTTGGATAATGTTTGCTTTTATAATCCATTTTCACTCTTGTTGTCAGAGGGCTACAAAAGCTCACCTATTTCCATTAGCAAGCAGTATCCTTTTTCACTGAAATGAAAAAGCTAAGTAATATTTGTGTATGTCTCCGTGCGTATGTGATAAAGAGGTATAAAATGTAAAACCTAATATCAATAATATATAGACAAGGCTGGTGCCATAAGATTTCTTTCTTTGCCTTGAGACAAAACCAAAAGAAGATTCATTTAATTTTCCCAAATCAAGCTGACTTTTATTTAAAAAAAATATTTATACATTCACCTTTCTCCTGAGCATCTCAGCACCTCTTAATGAGGATTGTTTTACAAGGGCGGGGGGCAGAGAAAGTGGAAGGAACGAAGTTTAGGCTTAGTAAACCTAGAAAATTCTTCAGCAGTTTCATAAGGATCTAAAAACAAAGCCAATGGGATGGAAAACTAATTGCCCCCCCATTCGGAATAACGAGACAGACAACAATGTGGGATAAAGGGCCACTTTATTTAAATTTAACGGCAATGGGAAAATTGGGGCCAGGTTAAGCCAGGGGTCAAAACACCGACCACCTCCTCAACCCGCAAACTGGGCGAGCCCCAGGCCCTGGGAGTGAGCCGACCCAACGGCTCAAACCCGGCCAGCCAGGCACAAGATCCCGTTCACTGAGCTCCACAGTCACCCGAGCCGTGCAGCCTGGGATGTGGACCACTCACCGGTGACGGGATCACAAGGCTCCCTGGAGCCGACCTTGAGCCGTGAAGCTTAGGTCCCCCTAGGGGCGCCGTGCACCCCCAAAGGTGCGTTGCCATGGGAGCTCACCAATACCCCAAAAGAACATGTTCCCAACAGTAAAACCGCCACAGACAGAGCCAAGCCTCAGCTTAGGCAACTGTCCCCCACACACAAGAACATGTTCAAGCCCATGCCTAATCCTGGCCCAAAAGGCCACCTGGCCCTCTATCGAAAAGTACGCTTATCGAGTCCCTGCAACAGCAGCTGGCTCTTACCCTTGTCATGGCCCGCTCCAAGCCTGCTGGCCCCAAGCCGCCCGCCCACGCGGTACGGCAACTTGGCCGACTCAGGACAAGGACGCAAGGCCATCTCCACTAAATCGAGGTGATCTCATCCCAGGCCTAAAGTGATAGGGCCATACCTTCCGGTAATCCCAAATCATTCCCCTAGGTGAATCACCAAGATATGTGCGGCGGCCCCCTCCTTTCCTTAAATAAAGCAAAAGGAGTCCGGCCCATTCATGCCACGATGGCCTTGCCATTCCACAGTGGCGTGCTCACACAGGCCCAACTGAGATCCATCCGGCATCCACTGGGCCTGAAGTGCCACCCGAAAAACGATACTGTGGCCGCAATGAGGATCCTCATCCTTTTCATGCCAGCCACCGCACCTACAGAGAAAACATAAAAATTTTAGAACTGCATAATTAACATTAACGTACTGGAGGGAAGCCCGAAATGCGACCCCCTTATGACGACAGAGGCCGAATGCAAGTCCGAAAGGCCCCGGACCCCAGCACCATCATAGCCCTTAGCCGCTGAATGGATGCTAAGCCTCGTCGGAACATGGGCCCAACGGCACGAGTAACCACTCTGCCCTTTGTTGGTTTGAACCGGCGGATGCAATGACTACCCGCCCCTTTGCCTGCTTATATCCCCGACCTGAAGGGCCCTCCCTGGGCCTAGGTACGAGAACCTACCACAGGCCTGATACAGCAATGCCCCAAAAACCTTTAATGCAGCACCATGAGATAATGCCTGCTCAAACCAAGAGGCACAAACTAACGCCCAGGTGGCGTAAAAACGCGAAGGATAGCAGGTGAGATAGGGCGCCTACTGTCAACCAGGCGCCCCGCTTCCCGCGACCACCCCTCCAACATTGAAGACGCGTCCTATTGATAAAGGACAGGCCTACAATCTGTCCCTTAAGAAATTTTACAGAAGGCTGTGGACTCGCCACCGCATGCAACTGCAGCGGATATTCGATCGAAACGGCCCGGTCTCCTCAAGGCCGACGCACGCACCAAGAACGTAAAAACTGACATGCCGCCTAGGATCTAATCCGTATTTATGCTAGGTGCTGTGAAAGTTGAACGGCCCGGCTCACTTCGCCTCTCCAATTTGCCACAGCTCTGCCAGCGTATGCACTGGACAACGATCGGCCTCTGGAGCAAACAACGAACACCCCACCATCTGTTGGCGGTACGGGGCATCTGCCACCATACCGTGGCCAGGCAAGTGCCGTGCTACAAAAACAAAACGTTCCAGTACAGCCGCGTAACATAAAACCCCAAGCACCTCCTAACTAAGGAGGAGGGGAGGTGAGATAAGTGACAACATGGAACACCCCCATGTATCCACCCACAAGTGCACTGAACAGCTGGCGAGGAAATGCCACCTAGAAAAAACAGCCACCACGAAAGAGAAGAACTCTAACGATAAATTACAATTAATTCTGACTCGTAGGACTCAACCATTCAGGGGTCAGAGCACCAGCGTCCACGAGATTAGCCTATGAATGATCTGCTGATCGACCCCACGGCAAAAACTCACTCCAAAAGACGTCTCATTGAAGCTTTCGAAGTATCCCAAACCACCATGTCACTGCACCCACACTTACTAACTCGGGTAAAATGATGGGTGAGCGCAAAGCTGTACTGCCTTCACAGAACTGTCTCATAAACGCCCCGACAGGCGCACCGCTCTAGCAAAATTGAGGCGGCCAGTCCATGACTGGAACTCGAGCAACTTTACTTTCACTATTCCTTTCACCTCCACTATTGTTATTATTATTATTATTATTATTATTATTATTATTATTATTATTGTCATTATTTTAAACAAGGTCTCAAACTTGACCATTGGTAGCCGGGTAACTGCTGTACCGCATCTCGCTCAAACCCCCAAGATATCAGAAACCGTGGAGTGGCCCTCCGTCTTTCCACTGCCAATGGTGAACCCGGGACCACCGCCCATCGGCCAAAGGGCCAGAGCAAATAGGCGCATTGATCGGAGCCCTGGGTGATGTAACGTGTCACGCACACCTGTCCTAAGCTGAAACGCCCATTCTAAACATCCTACCGCGCTCTAAGGTGGCGCAGGATGCGGGCCCCCATGGGGAGGGCTCGATCAACATAACACTTCCCTCCGAACAAAAACCCAACAACCCGAAACCATCCAGGTGTATGGGCAGCAAACGCAGGCAGACTTAATGTGCAATTTGCTGGCTCCACGCCTACCCACAGTGGCATACATTCACACTGCCCGCCCAAAGGATGAATATTTAACGGAACATAAGGCATCATTAACAGCCTAGGCACGCGTTGCAATACATAATGAATCATCCTGAACTCCCCTGCTGCCCCTTAGGCGCAACACCTAACGGGGGAACCCTTAAATAAACACAGGAGGATTCGGGAAGGGGCCTGACTGGCCTACGACACATTCACTCTCAATTATGTTCCGCAGTGCCGGCTCCAACCCCTATTACCATCTACAAATTGGAGCACAAGAAACGGAGTCTGCAGAACCCTGGTAAGGGATCCTAACCCAGAATGAAGCCCAAGTGGCTGACTGGGGCTCGCAACCGCTTGACGCCCCCTGGCATGTACCTATTACAAGCTGTAAAGGCATAGGGGCCCCCGCTTAGCGAGCCTTCGGGCTTGTATCTGCAGACCTTCCTGGTGCTTGTATCTGCAGACCTTGGAATATAAACGTCGCAGCCAAGCAGCCAAGCTGAACCAACTGCCCCGCAGTAACCGGGTAACCTATCGATCTGTCACCCAGATTAGGCATCGCAGGCGCCCTAAGTTGCTACCAAAGCCACTGGTTGGTGGGTCCTAAGGTAGCCCCAGATCAATAGCCGCCCTCCTCTGGAATGCCTCGTCGTATTAGAGCCGCACTCCGCCGACAAATCATTATAAGCGCCCTAAATGAAATCGTACTGAACAAGAGAGACCACCCTCGAGGGATGCGTCCAGGCGATATACGCCGCATATTCTAAAACCAGGCAAAAATTGGAAATTGTAAGGTGGCCAACTAAAAGCATGGCTGGATCTCTAAATGAAATAGCCCGAAAGGCACAGCACCCTATGGAACCAAGGGGTGAGCCGAAGTCCCCCGACCTCATCACTGTTGCGGAGAACAGGGTATAGGCCAAGCCAAAGCTAATTGCCCACCTTAAGGGGGGGGACTCCCCCAACCATGGGGTTCGTCAGCCTTCCCGCCGTATCGGGCTGCCCTGCCACTGAAGGCACCACAGATGGCCAACAGGTCATCGCCCGCTGGCTGATAGACATCACCAACCACATACAGGGAGCCCATCATATGGGGCGGCCTAGGTGTGCCAGAACCGGGTCCAATAATCGGAACCCACGCCCACCCCATCCCCCGGGTTGCCGCAGAGACTTACCTTCCTGAACCACAGAAATAACACAACGCCCTCAGGCTCCCACCTGTGGTACCTTCGACCCCAAGTCCAGCCTAGCAGTCTTCCCCCGCCCTGTGATGCAGAGAGACGAGCAGGACCTGCTTCTGAAAGGCAAACACCGTGGCAGCTGCTCCAGCTAGCCCCGTGACTTAAATGTAGAGACTGGCCCCTAGAGGACTCCCATCCAATGACCATCCAGGACCCACCCTGCTCAGCATCCAGACCATAACCAGACTGGGTACTCTGGATTATCCAGGTCAGAGCCTCCAAAGGGAGGGGCCTGCTACCCCCCCCTACTCTGCCCACTGTAGCCTGGCTGTCCAGTATAGCATTGGCGGACTGTCGTCATCCCACTCATCCGCCAGCAGCTCCACCGGAGTGGGCCTTTCAGTAATAAATAATAATAATATATTTTATTTGTGTCCCGCCCACCCCGCCTAGGCAGCTACAGGGGGCTGACAACATTATATGTGTTTTACACATTTATACATTTAAGCAGAGCTGGTTTGCCTCGTCAGCCCGCCTATTAACTCTGGATTTCATCAGTGGTCTCCCCTCCAAGCACCAACCAGGACTGACCTTGCAGCTCTGAAGAATGACCAGCTGAGGGCATGCAGGCCAGGACCCCCCAGCCGGCTGTTTTTCCCTTAAAGGGGGGAATCTCAGTGTTATTTGTTTATGCTTGGGCTCCATAGCCCCTACAAGCAACCCCTCGCAGCTCTAAGTCTCCCAGGATATTAACATGTAATTATCGAGATGCAGGGGGGGGGGAGTAGCGCCCGTGACGTTCTGTTATCAGGTATCTCTTATAAGTTCTCTCATCTGTCAACTCAAACTCCTCTCGGACATAAGGCGGGCCTTCTTAAAGACTGCCCTTCACCTAAACAGGGAGAACCCTTCTACCCACTACCCACCAGGAGGCTAAGAACGGCCGCAGCCGCCGAAAACCATCCCCCACGCAAGCCTCACACTGCACCCGGAGCACCAGGAAGTCGACGGGGGGGGGGAGCACTGGGACAGCTAAAACAGCCTGAACCAAGCCCCCAGAACAAAGACCTCATCACAAACCTCTCCGCCTCCCCGGCACCGATCGCACAGCAAATGGCTGGGGGAGGGTGTACTTAAGTGGAGCGAAGAAAAAGGAACCGCTGCCGCAGAGCATGTGGGCCCGCCGCCCGCAACCGCTGCCTGACGATGTGCAGAGCGACGACTCCGTTCGCCACCGTCTCCTCCCACAAAAGAACGCTTCCCCGGCCTTCCTTACATAAACAGCTCGCCGCATCAGCCCAGCTGATCGCGGCAGAGCTGTAGCCGAGAAAGCCCTGAATAGAACTGCGACACAGGGGGCTGGGCCAGCCTATATAAGGCTGCCCATCCCCAAGCAGTTAAGGGCAAACCATTGTCTCTCATCCAGCAGGGGAGGCAATGGACGGCCCCCAGCCTAGGGTGGCTGATCGGCCTCTCGGCTGGGTGGGGCCGAATTCCCATACACAGGAGATAGGTTTAGCCTTCACAATATTTATTTAACTATAAAAAGTTATGGCTGCTTTGCTTCCAACACCCTTTGTATGTTGTTTATGGAAGATTCATTAGGGGTTTGATTTATTTATTTTTTTAAAGCAGTTAAATTCAAATTCAGAAGACTCCATCAATACTATAACCCAGAATGGTGGTTTGGGTTTATTTTCAGAGATCTTAAAAAAAAATCCAGAACCTGTATTAATTATTTCTTATGGGTGAATGGGAGATCTTTTCAGGGGGTTGGAACAGGTGTTTTAGAGCAGATAGTGCCAAATTTCCACAGAACCAGTGACCCTCCTCTCCCCGAAATGCTAGTCAAGTGTGAAGGTGATTGGACAAACTTATTCAGTTTTATAGATTACTGAATAAGGTACTCCAAGCCATCCTGCTGTCCATTGTTTCCTATAAGAGCAGGGGATAGTGGAACTTTCCAAGAATTTGGGGTGGATGCTTGTAAAAATAGCACCAAAATGTCAGGATACCAAGTCTTCCGTTGCACTTTGGTGGAGTTCTAGAGCGTTCTTGCCATTTTCCCCATCATAAACTATGAAGACCAGAATGACTGGTGATACTTTATTTAGGAGTTTGTAAAATCAGACCCCTTTGTCAAATCCCTTAAAACTTGGAGGTCTTTAGGAGAGATGAAGAGCTTGGTATTCTGACATTTGGTGCTGTTTTCTCTACAAACGCTCACTCCAGAACCCTGGAAAGATCCTATAGCCCCATAGGAAATGAAGGCAATCACTTCCCCATAGGAAATGAAGGCAATCAGAATGGCTGTAGACACCTGTGAAGTTGGACACATTTGTCCATTCCCCTTCAAATTCTGGAGGTCTTTAGGGGAGAGGGTGGGTTTTGTTCCCTGAAAATTTCATTTCATTTGATCTAAAACACCTTCAGAACCTGGAAAGATTCCCTAGTCCACTCGAATTATTTGAGGTGTGTTTGTTTCTTGCAGTTCCAGAAAGTTGCATAATTCTGTTTTTCATTTGGCAAATACACAAACCAACTCCAAAAGATCTTTCAGGTTTTTGGGGGGTTTTGCTCAGATATTTTGGTATGCACATCTTTAACATTCATGTGCCCAAAGTGCCAAACTATGGTCCAGATAGCAAATTGTGGCATGTTTTGAAAGTCTTAATGGCATATCAAATAACAGAATATAGTACTTTTTTCTTCAGTCATCTTACCACTAGTAAGTTTACAAAATAAAATAGATGAACTGTCTCTCTTGCAGGACATTTGTGTGCTCTCTCATCTGTGTAAGCAAACACAACAGTCCATTCTAGTAATTTATGCATGATATGTCTGAGATTAGCCTCTGTGACACATGAATGTCCACTTCACCAACAAAACCTGAAAGAAATTTAAAAGTAGTTTTCTAATAGACTATATTGAGTTGAGTTCAAAAACACAAATGTGCACTTTTTTTAAAAAAGTGAGTTTCATTCCTTATGGAGAAGACCAATATTCTCTGCTGTGCTTTCCAAACAAATGTGCCCTGTTTGTCCTAGAATTCACTCTGGCCAACCCCACAAGAAGACTCCTCAATCCAATGAAGATTGGTTCTTCAGTTAAATGACTGGAAAGTAGATGGAGTGATGGTAGGCCTGACTCTTGGGGTTTCTGTCATGCTGTGAGAAATGCAAAAAACTCTAGGGGGCTGTTCAGTCGCACAGTATAATCAGTTGTCGCTGCTGTTTCATACTGGATTAAAAGTGGCTGATCAGACAGCAACATCTGCCTCCCGGTATGAACTCGTAGTAGGCCCCCCCCCTCCAAATCCTTCTCGGAACCGAAGTATTTTGTTACCTGCTCCTTTGCGGTGTTTTTTGAGTTCTCCGGTTTCACCTCGTAGTTTCCCTGTCTGGATAGTTCTCAACCCACTTCTGGATGTCTGAAGGCTGTCCCGGAGCAAAAGGAGCCTCAGACATCCAGTTTACAGTCACCATTTTTTTTACTACTTAGTTATATGCACATAATTGCATAACCACATAATGTTTAACCTATGCGCATAATGTGCATAAAAGTGGAGGAAAAAATACCTGCATGGTGCCGTCATGTGGAAGGCAGAAGACGGTTTCACCATGGAGTGATTCGAATTGCAGTATGGCAGTCTGATCGATAATATCCGGAACAAAGATATTTGGAACAGAACTGGATCAGTTTAACATGGACTCAACACATTGTGTGAACAGGGCCTAGGACTAGCTAATGCTATCTTCATGGATATCTCATGCAGCAGAATACATCCTATAACAAAAAAAAAAAATTCTGGGAAGGATTCATGAGATAGGAAAAGGATAGATAAGATGGTTTCTAACTTTGCCACACCCCAGTAGAAAGATGGTTTCTTGTAGTGGAATTGTGTCCTGCTCTTAAAGTTATACAACCCTCTCACAACTCAATTTTGATAATCCTTGAGTAGTGTTTTCCCCAGTATGTTCTTTGCAGCTTAATTCTTCTTCCCTACTTTGGGCTCCACTGGCCTCCTCAATCATCTGAGAGTTCTGTTATTTCCTCAGAATCTGGTAGACAGGAGCAGTAATTACAATAGATCTTCCTTCTATGATTCTATAGAATTTCCCTGACCATTAGAGCAGTTCCTCAGTGGAACAGGCTTCCTTGGGAGTTGGTGGGCTCTCCTTCCTTGGAGGTTTTTAAACAGAGGCTAGATGGCCATCTGACAGCAATGAAGATCCTGTGAATTTAGGGGAAGGTATTTGTGAGTTTCCTGCATTGTGCAGAGGATTGGACTAGATGACCCTGGAGATCCCTTCCAACTCTATGATTCCTCATCTGCATGAAGTGACCTCTAATTTCTATAAAAAATGATATATCCTTGGCCTTTCACATGCTCAGTTGTATTTTTCTTGAGTGCTTGAGGCAACATTCTTCACTATCAGTGAAATAGAAGCATGCCGGTTGAAATGGTTTAACAGACATTGAACTATTTTCTTGCATTTCCTTACCAAGTAAAACCAGCCTCCAAATATCAAGCAAACAGCTGAATTCTATGATTAAAGTGATGAAGTGCTAACAGCTTAATTGAAAGCTGCTTTTTACCTACAAACAAACACCATGACTTTGCCATAAAAGACTATTTATTTCTCCTCAGCTTTGCATCTTCTGTATTGATTTGCTGGCTTTTACAGCTATTTATCTTTCCAGAGATTTTGAAATTCCAATTCATTCAATTTACTATTGTGGTTTTTTTATCTAATTGCTTTAGCTTCTTCAATGGCAGATGAGAAGCAAAGTTTGCAGTAGTGCTGAGAAATATAATGAATTCTCACTTTTATGAATACAGGATAATTCCTGAAATACTATCGGAAGGCTATAGGCACTATAGAAGGGGGAGAATCTTTTATCTTCATGGTGACAGAAAACCTATGTACACACACATCTAACACAAGAAATCTTATTTTAAATAACCTGAAATGTCTGTACCTGCTTTGTGCCCTAGGAGTTAGGCTAATTTAATAGATTCTGCCAGCCACTTCTCCTTTGTTAGGGTTGCCAACTCAGTGTTGGAAAATTCCTGGAGAGGGTGGGATTTGAGGAGGGAAGAGACCTCAGTGAGGTACAATGTCATAGAGTCCATCCTCCAAAGCACTCATTTTCTTGTGGAGAACTGATCTCTGGAGTCTGAAGATCAACTTTAATTCCAGAAGATTTCCAGGTCCCATATCGAGGATAGAAACGCTATCCTTTGTCCATTTTCTTACAAATTCATTTATTTTAAAAAGGCAGTCTTTAAAAATTGAAACATCCTTTGTGAACAAATAACTATGTATGAACATAATTGTAATACATTATTTCACTCTAGTAGATATTATCATGATCTTCATCATCAACAAGGATTTTGGGTGTCCTTAAAACAATGACATAAAGACAGTACAAAAAAAGGAAAAGCCAACATGAGATGGATTTTAATAAAGGAAGCCATAGTCTTCCGTTTGCAAGACCTGAGCAAGGTTGTTAATGATATGACATTTTGTGGACCATTAATTCCACTAGGCATTTTAGACTTTGCCTAGGGTGCTGAGTGGGGGAGTGCCGAATTGGGCCCTCCCAGCTCAGTGCCAGACCATAGGCAAATGCAGGAGTTTGCTACCAGCTGCCACCTTGGGCTGTTCCCTGCGCTCCCTCCTCCTCCTGTCCTTCCCTCTTTCCAAAGCCTAGCAGTTGTTCTTGCCCCACAGTGCCTTTGCAGAGGACTTCACTCACTCACTCGGCCATCCAGCCACACCTTGCCCCACTCCCTCCCTCCCTCTCCCCTCCTGTGGCATAGAGTGAAAGCAAAAGCTGGGTGTGGCCCCGCCCCACTCACTGCAGCTGCAGGAAAGCTTGTCACGTGGGAAAAGCTCAGCGGGGTGCAGGTTGTGCAGCTCGGAGTCTGGTGTGTGCTGCTGGTGAGTTCCTGCCTCTTCCTGCCTCCCTCTCTCATTCCTTGTGGTTGCCCTCAGATGGGCACCATCGCTATCCCCTCTTTCCTTAACCCCTCCCTGCCTTTTGCTGTCACCTGAACCCTTCTGCCCTCCTCCAGCTTTGCCCATAGCCTGCAGAGGGGGAGAAAGGGTGCAGGGTGGCTGGCGGAGGGGGCAGTGGGGTGGGGCTTTGCCTAGGTTGCGAGATGGCACATTATACATAGAGCAACTAGATGGCACATAATACAGTTTATGGATGGCACACAAACTGGATGGCACATACTACATAGAACCAGGACTTTTTTTTAGCAGGAACGCAGTTCCGGCTGGCTTGATGTCAGGGTGTGTGGCCTAATATGCAAATGAATTCCTGCTGGACTTTTTTCTATAAAAAGCTCTATGTGAAACAATGGTGACATCAAGGTGTGTGGCCTAATATGTAAATGAGTTCCTGCTGGGCTTTTTCTACCAAAAAAGCCCTGCATAGAACAATAACTTCCCTGCACCCCACTGCAGGGGAGCACCCTACCCTCACACACACATCATGGGAAATTCCTGCCCTCCTCTCCCTGTACTATGGGGAAGCTGCATAGTCCTTCCTCCCTCACAACAAGGAAACTGCCGCTACCCACACAGTGGACAAGCAGACCCACTCATGTGATCCTCACTGGGTCTAAGGCTTGCCATGATACCACATCTTACAGAAAGGATGGATTGGGAGGCAAAAATGGCCCCACCTCTTACTAGCTGGGGAGTGATGAAAGAAAAGAGCCCATCCTTGATGGAGGGAGGGAGCAGACTTACTGCTGGCCACCCACTGGAGCCAGAAGCACTGACCAGGGCTGCTCCTTGCCATGCCAGACAACACTTTGTGCATTTGACTACAGGGCTAATTTGGGTTCACTTATACATCTGGCAACCTCGGCAATCATTTAGGTACATCTAATGGATGGCTCAGCCATGCATCAACATGTTGAATTAGAAATGTGCTGGTCCATGTTTGGTAGACAAAAGTTGCAAAACCAGGCTTTCCATAGAGAAGTCATGGATCTGTGAATACTCAAACGATTCCCTTATTTCGCACAAATTAACCAAAAAAACAACTGGTCATCTCAAAAACAGCCTGAAGAGGAATAAATCTGCTTCAGAAATGTTTAATGAGAGCAGCTGTGTCCACAAGGGGAAAGGTGAAATGGAAAAACTAGCCTGATCAACTCAAAGAATCCCAGAGTGGGATAGAGTACTAAAGTGAAATTTCCAGATAGTTTATCCTTGATTCCTCATGCCTATCCCATTGTTCTCTGTAATGGTAAACTAGTTGGTCTCTATAATATAGTGAGTTCAATGCATTGAAGAGGCGAGGTGGTCATGATAATCAGCTCTTTATTCAATACAGCATGGTATAGGGCTGCGCTCAAAAGACTGAAGAACCAGCCAACAAGGTCTCAACTATATACAACTTTGGGTTCCCGTACAAGCATAGTATTGGCTCATTCAAACCGGCCAGGTCCCTGTGATTAGTGCAGGGTAGCAGGTATTTGGCTCCTGCTGCCCATTGTTTCCAGTTGCCCAAGCTCAGTCCTACAGGAAACCCACACACAAGTATGGTCCACATATACAACAGTCTGTGAGCAATTATGAATGCTCCAAACCTAGGATTCCCACTGAGAACACGGGTGTTTGTACATATTCAGGACATTCTCCACCTATGCGGTAAATATAACTTTGGAAAGGAAGGAAGGAAGGAAGGAAGGAAGGAAGGAAGGAAGGAAGGAAGGAAGGAAGGAAGGAAGGAAGGAAGGAAGGAAGGAAGGAAGGAAGGAAGGAAGGAAGGAAGGAAGGAAGGAAGGACCTGATGAAGACTGAGTTTGTTCCTGAAGGGTTGGAATATTGAAAGCATATTTTAAAAAAATATTGAGAAATAGCCTGTGAAACATTCGGAAAACATAAGTGATTGTGGAGGATGATATTTGGGAATAATGTTTTCACATAGTTCCCCATCCTATGATTCACTGCAGGCCTTATCTAAGATTAATAATAGAAGTAATGATTTAACATTGATAGATAGCTCCCTTTAAGGAATGCTGTTGCCCTAACTGCAAACCATAAGTTCTCATTATGTGAATAAACCTGTAGAATTTTTTATGTATATATAGTTTTAAAAAAACAAAGAAATAGTAGAAGGGATACAAAAAGGAAATTAGTGATTATGTAACATAATTATATATGATATATGTATCAGGGATAATTATACATTACAGAGTGTATAAAAAAATATTTCTCCCCACAACCCCTCTATATTTAGTATTACATATTTTGCCATTTCTACATACTTTCTATAAATTTAAAATATCAAAGTACAAAGGAAATTCTATTCCACTTCCTTATACAGTTCTCATTCTGCTTCTGCATTACAATGCATTTATGTATAATTTTAAAATGTTTCTCATTTTAAATTTGTCTTCTTTTTGCATAGTATACATTCCATTGCTCCTCAAATTCTATAATGTTTTAGTTTCTCAAATAGGTTGTTGATTTTGCCATTACTGCATTGTCAGCAAGTTTATTTTCCCATTGCCCCCCCAGGCGGAATAACGAGGCAGACAACAAGTTGGGTTAAAAGGGGCCACTTTATTAACTTAACGGCAAGGGCAAAACATGGGGACAGGACAAGCCAGGGGTCATCCCGACCACCTCCTTGACCTGGAACTGGGCGAGCCCCCTGAGCCCCGGGTGTGAGCCAACCAAACGGCTCAGACCCGGCCGGCCCGGCAACTTGATCACCGCTCACCGGAGCTCCGCCATCCCCACAGGCTGCAGCCTGGGATGCGGACGCTCACCGCGTGCCGGGATCCAACAGACTCCCTGGAGCCAACCTTGGGCCGTACAGCTTGCGGTTCCCCAGGAAGTCATGCACCAAATGGCGCGATGCTACGGGAGCTCACCAATTCCCAAAACATAATGCCAACCACAAACTGCCAGTGACCAACCTATATACGGCACCGCCATTCTAATTGCCAACACCAAACATCATCAGTACAGGGTAGGCAAAAACACCCCCGGACAAGGCCAATCATCCGAGTGCGAAAAATTCCTACCCGGCCCCCGAAACAGGCGACCAGCCTTTGCCTGAACTGCATGAAGGGCGGGCGGGCGGGCCGAGAGCGATTTTCAACTGCGTGCAAGGGGGCGTGGGCAGCCTATAAAGGCTGCCCATCGCCCCCTCCCTCCTGAGATGAACCATTGCCTCGGATCCGCGCGGGGAGGCAATGGGCGGCCCCCAGCCTCAGCAGTCGATGGACTGCTCGGCTGGGAAGGGGCCGAATTGCCCCCCCAGGCGGAATAACGAGGCAGACAACAAGTTGGGTTAAAAGGGGCCACTTTATTAACTTAACGGCAAGGGCAAAACATGGGGACAGGACAAGCCAGGGGTCATCCCGACCACCTCCTTGACCTGGAACTGGGCGAGCCCCCTGAGCCCCGGGTGTGAGCCAACCAAACGGCTCAGACCCGGCCGGCCCGGCAACTTGATCACCGCTCACCGGAGCTCCGCCATCCCCACAGGCTGCAGCCTGGGATGCGGACGCTCACCGCGTGCCGGGATCCAACAGACTCCCTGGAGCCAACCTTGGGCCGTACAGCTTGCGGTTCCCCAGGAAGTCATGCACCAAATGGCGCGATGCTACGGGAGCTCACCAATCCCCAAAACATAATGCCAACCACAAACTGCCAAAGACAGCGCCAAGCCTCTGCTTAGGCCGCTGTACCCCCAAACTATAACCACGGCCCAGCCCTTGCCGCAAGTCAGTCAAGACCTCATTGCCCCTTTACTAACAAATGCACCCCAACTCACAATATAATTCTGGCCTACAGGATGGAATCGAAGGATAGAGACGTAATCCCAAGCCCCGCACACAGGGCCATGCCAATGCACGGCTGGCCCATATGCGGAGCGCTCCCAACCTGCAGGGTCCCATGCCGTCCGCTAAACTCGGCCCGGCAACATGGCCAACCCCAGGACAAGGACGCCCGGCCACCGTTTTTGGTCAAAGTCAGGTCCGACTGGGCCAAACTCGAAAGGGGCCTTGCCATTAGTCAGGCCAGAATCGTTCCCATCCAGCTGAATTGCTATAATCTGCGGTGGAGGGTCAGCCAGCTCCCTAAACAGCCTAGGCTGGAGCCCAGGCCACCTCAATCCACGGAGGCATCGCCAGGTGATCCCCGCTCGGTCGCTCAGGCCCACTTGTGAACCAATCGGTGTCCGACGGGCCTGGCGTGCCGCCCAACAGACAAAGCTGTGGCCGCATGTGAGGATCCACTCAACGCCAGCCGCGGCCCCTAAAAGAGAAAACTATTAGAACTGGAACAATAAAACGCCTGGCACGAACAACAAAAGGCTCCCCGCAACTAAGGGAGTAAACCTGCTTTAAGACCTCAAAGGCCTAACATAAACACGATGGCCCCAGTGTCCACCTCCCGACCCGCTGGATGTCATATCCCCATACCCAAACGCTGTGGGTGAGTAAGCCACTCTGCTTCTAAAGGAATGAATACCACTTATGACTGCCGAGGCCCAAATGTTGCAAGGCACGGCTAGTGATGTCCCAAATAGGTGGTTTGTCAAGGGGGGGGGGGCTTCCCCAGCGTGGCGGGAAATTAAAACCGACTCATTCCGACTACTGCTTAAGAGCCCTCCGGCGTATGGGGCTGGGGCCCCTTCGGAGGGTGTTGACCGGTACCATTACCTGAGCGCTCATTAGACCACCTCTGTTTTGATCTGGTGCATGCCGTGGAGGCGTGAGGGCCTGCGCAAATCGGGCACTCGTGTTTATATTTACAGGCCTTCCTGGAGCATGAACCTTGGGAGGTAAACTCCCAGCAAAGCAGCCGTGACTGAACAGACTGCCCCTCGGAAGCACGGGCGCCAGAGATGGTCGTTCCAGTTGTCTTCTGCACTAAATGACCACTGTCAGATCGCTCCCCAACATTTGGTTTTGCGGGCGCCATGAGCTGCAGCCAAAGCTGCTGGTTAATCTGATTCCACTGAAGGAACGGATTAACCGCCGCACGCATGCGGAACTGCTCATCATACTGGAGCCACGCCCCACCAGCAAAGTCATTATACGCCCGGTATATTATATCACAATACTGGAACAATGGGGAGGCTCTCCATGGCTGGGCCCTGGCAATGACGCCCGCATAAATAAGAAAACCGGGGAGCCAATTAGCCCACGTTCGGTCAACTTTACGACGCTTGAGCTTCTCCTTATCCTTATCGTCAAGCTCGTCCTTTGATTTTTTCTCAAGTTCTCTATATAATAGGCTGAATACATCCACGTATTCACCTTTCAGAATTTTTTCTCTAGTTGCTGCTGTGAGATGATCACCCAGGGGCATGGCAGGGTCCCCAAAAGGAACAGCATGGAAGTCCAAAGAATCGTATGGAACAGGTGGGTGGGGTGGGAAACCCCAGATTGTCCCGTGCTGCCCGGACCACGGTAGAGCCGCGGACGCGGCTTGCTGCCATCCCCACGGGGGCACACCCACTGACGGACCTTGGCCGCCGGACCCGGCACTACCACCATAACCATCGCTCCCGAACGCTGTGCCCCATGGAAAACCAGAGCCACCAGGCGTGGGCACTGCCGTAGAAGTGCTCGCCAGCGGCAGAGCACTGGGGACTGCGTGTCTACCTAGAAGTGATCCGGCCCACGAATAATTGGCCCCTACCCCTTGAGCTCCCCCTCCAGGCCTGGAAGCAGAAGATACGTTGGGCCCCCATGGGCCCCAAGGCCATGCCGTTCCCTGCTGTGGCACGGGAAACTCACCATCCCCAGCAGGCGGCACAACCACCACCGCCTCGGGCTCCTCAAACTGCTCCTCTTCCTGGGGCACTCCTTCCTTCGACGCGCCCCCACCTCCATCAGCTCCCTGCAACATAGAAAGGCGAGCCAGCACCTCCTTCTGGAAAGAGATGGTGGCAGCTCGACTGGACCCTAACAAACCGGTGGCCCTCCTAGCAGGGCCCACCACACCCCTAGCTTCCTCCAGGGCTGCCAAATGAGCCATGATGGCCTGCCGTGTTTGAGCCTCATCCCCTTCCTCCTGCGGGGGCAACTCTGGGGGTGGTCTCTTGGGAGGTCGCTTAGCCGGTTGTTTACCTTTCTTATTACCCTGTCCTTTCTTGGGACCCATGTTTTTACTTCTTATCTTTTGTTTCTTTCTTTCTTTCTTTTTTTTTTTTTTTTTATAACTACCCTGCAGAAGACGAGCACAGGGGAGTATGAAGGCCAAAGGAGGGGAGGGAGCAAGCACCAGGCCCCAGTAGAGGCCTAAATTCCCACCCTTACCAGGCCTGCTAAAGGCCCTGCAGAACGAATGGCGAGGGGGGGGGGCGAGCAATCAACAACTGGCCCCTTAAGGCGCCCGACGCCTCCCCAACGCCACCGCCAAACAGCTGATCGTGAATTCCTGTGCACGGAGCACCTCTCAGCCGCAAGCAACGAGGACTGCTGGTTCGCTGCAAGGGGTAAGGGAAAAGGAGGGGGGGTGGGGGCCAGAAGGAAGGCCTAGCCAGGGACTCCCACCGCCCCGCGGAAGCCGTAAGCAAACAGACCGCGCCGCTAGCAGTTTCCAGACGACGAACGGCTCCCGTCGCCCCGACAGGCTGCCGCCGCTCTTCCAAACGTTCCTCAGGCCGCCGCTGCTCCGAAGCGTGCAGAGGACGCTGACAACAGCCGCGCTCGCTCTCAACGGCCCTCAGTCAGCCTGCAGGTGACTGATCCGGCCGAGAGCGATTTTCAACTGCGTGCAAGGGGGCGTGGGCAGCCTATAAAGGCTGCCCATCGCCCCCTCCCTCCTGAGATGAACCATTGCCTCGGATCCGCGCGGGGAGGCAATGGGCGGCCCCCAGCCTCAGCAGTCGATGGACTGCTCGGCTGGGAAGGGGCCGAATTCTTCTAAGCTTGGACAGACATCTAATTTCCATTTTGCTGTGCAGATAATTCTGTCCTCTGTCTTCATGTATTTGAATATTTCTTCCATTTGTATGTTACTATCTCTTTCATTTTTGTTTTGTTTTGTTATTAGGCTGTGTACCTAATAGCATATTCTTAGCTTTCATAAATAATTTAAATTTTAATATGTTCTGTATTTTTCCATGTATTTTCTTCCAATATCTGTTTGCTTTTTACAAATCTACCATATATGGTGAAAGTTTCCATCTATTTCTTGTCATTTCCAGTATTTTCCTTTGTAGTTTTTATTTACTTTCTCAATATCCTTTGGGGTTATAGACCATCTAAAAACATTTTGTACCAGTTTTCTCTGGCTGGATAGAAACCTAATTTATTTTTCCCCATAACTATTGCCATTGATGCATAGGCACTGCTCTCTAAAATTATCCATCCATTTAAACATACATTTTAAAACTTGTTCTTCTGTTTGTAACTGAAGCAATAACTTATATATCCAATATAGTAAATGGTCTTTCTGTTTTATAATCAGCTGCTCGAACTCAGTCACCTCTCTTAGAGCTTCACTTTCCATGTAGATAATCTTGTTTAGTAATCTGTAATATCTTGCCAGGACTTGATTTCCCCCTGAGCATTTACCATATTGCTGAATGGTAAAAAAAAAAACCATTTATTTTTCAAGTTCTTACCACGATAAGCTTCTATTTGAGACATGAGTGGAAAATTTGGAGGGCTCAATAAATTCCAGCATGTAAAATATATTCTCAAAAGTCTATGTCTAATTATATCACACCTTTCTTGTGCTATGATCATTTTAATTTTCTCAGTTGTAGAGCAATCCACACACTCCAGTCTCAGGACTGATGAGGATTGAGTATAACTCTTTTGTGAATGGTATTTTTCAGTGGTATTTTCTTGTAAAATCTGTTTCAGAAAGTCATAATCTTTCCTTTTCCCTAATACATTTGTTGGTAGATCCTGAAAGATCTTCACTCCTCTTTCTGCTACTTTGAAGTGAAGATTCTCTTTGCTTCTTTAATATTGCATCTCGTGTTTTCTTATGAGTGACACTAGCCAATATATCTCAGGGCAGATTATTCTTGAATGCAAATCTTGACTTCACTCTAAATATCTGGTCAATATTGGGAAAATCTCCTTGTACCTTCAAATAATCTTGAAGTGGTTCATGAAATCTCTCTTCCAAATCTGGCCTCCCAAAGTCCAGGTATGCCTCTAAAACACAGGTTACTAGATCTGCATTGGGCTTCCAAAATTTCAATTCTTTATTCTGCTTTCTCAATCCAGAAGTCTTGCCTTTCTAAATATATGTCATTATCTTTTTTTCTTTTCTTTAATTCTTACAATTTCTTGGTTTTGCTCTTGTAGTTTTACATTAATATCTGACAATCCAGCCAATAGTTCTTGCATACTTCTTGGATATTCTTCTGGGTTCTTTCCTCAGATTCTTGAATGTTTCTCTTCATACTCTAACTTGGAGAAACGTCGACTGCGGGGTGACATGATAGAGGTTTACAAGATTATGCATGGGATGGAGAAAGTAGAGAAAGAAGTCCTTTTCTCCCTTTCTCACAATACAAGAACTCGTGTGCATTCAATGAAATTGCTGAGCAGTCAGGTTAAAATGGATAAAAGGAAGTACTTCTTCACCTAAAGGGTGATTAACATGTGGAATTCACTGCCACAGGAGGTGGTGGCAGCTACAAGCATAGCCAGCTTCAAGAGGGGATTGGATGAAAACATGGAGCAGAAGTCCATCAGTGGCTATTAGCCACAGTGTGTGTGTGTGTATACCTACCTTTTGGCCACTGTGTGATACAGTGTTAGACTGGATGGGCCATTGGCCTGATCCAACATGGCTTCTCTTATGTTCTTATGAATGTTCTTCTGAGTTTCTTCTTCAACTTGTTGTGTTTGATGCACACTGTTTGGAATAGCTTTTCCAACAGTTCTTTGATTCTTTCATCAGTGTCTTCCATTTTTCTTTTGTCTTTTTGACATGTTTCAGTTGCCATTATTCTTTTTGCTCTCCTCTTTCTAAAAAATATTATACAAACTTTCCATATACTGTTTCCACATACTTTTTTTGATGCAAATATAGACATTTACAACTATCACATTTTACCCCTTTCAGGATCTCTAGCCAAACTGACCTGAAGGAAATTTCTTCCAGACCCCTGAAACTCCCTCCCCTCCCCCCAGCACTTGACTGGCAACCTGGTGACTGCCCTGGTGACATGCCTGAATCTGTGAAACTTGTAGGATGGGGTCTGCTCGGGCAGGACGCGGACCTGGCTTGCGTGACCGAGACCTGGGTGCGAGATGGGGAGACCGTGGCTCTCTCCCAGATGACCCCCCCAGGTTACTCGGTCTTCCACCAGTCCCGGACTAGCGGGCGGGGGGGGAGGAGTGGCATTACTCATACGAGAGGCTTACTCCTTTAGGGCTCTCCCGGCCCCGGAGATCCCGGGCATTGAATGTGCCGGCCTGATGTGGGACGTTGGGGAGGGGTTGGCGGTTTGGCTGGTGTACCGACCGCCTAACGCACCAGCCGCCGCCTTATCATCCCTGGTGGAGGCCGCGGCGGGCTGGGCGTTGGAGTGCCCAAGGCTACTGGTCTTGGGTGACTTCAATGTTCATGCCGACGACGCGGACTCCGGCCGGGCGATGGATCTAGTGTCATCCATGACGACACTAGGACTCTCCCAGGTTGTTACAACGCCCACTCATCAGGCGGAACACATGTTAGACCTGGTCTTCGCGGCGGGAGTACAAGTGAACGATATTGCAATGGAAGCAGTGCCATGGTCGGATCACTTTGCCCTCAAGGCCCGTATGGATATGCCACCCCAAACCCGTTTAGGTGGAGAGCATATTTTGGCTCGCCCGCGGAGCCTGATGGACCCGGAACGGTTCCTGACGGCCCTACGGCATACCTGGCCCACTGGCGATTCCCTAGAGGAACGACGGACTCTCCAGGGCTATCGAGGAGATCGCGCCGAGGGGTCCTCTGCGCCCCCGCCTCAAACCGTCTCCCTGGTTTAATCAGGAATTACGGCAATTGAAGCGGGACCTCAGATGACTAGAGAGGCTATGGCGGCGTACTCGAGATGAAGTGACCCGAACATCTTATAGAGAGAGTTTGAAGACCTATGAGATGGCAATCAAATCCGCAAAGAAGGCATACTTTGCGGCTAAGTTTGCGTCCGCAACTTCGCGCCCGGCACAATTGTTTGAGATAATTCGAGATCTGACTACTCTGCCCCAGGGCAGACCAAATTCTAGTGAATTGGAGATAGGCTGTGAGGCTTTTGCGAACTATTTTGCGGACAAGATCGCATCACTCCGCCTCGACCCTTCGTCAACTTTGAGGCAGTTAACGCAACCGAGGCCCCGAGCATGTCTTCGGATTATATCCTGGACGGTTTCAGCCCCCTCAGCCTGGAGGAAGTCGACAGGATCCTCTCATCTGCCCGCCCAACAACTTGTAAACTGGACCCATGCCCTTCCTGGCTTATTAAATCTTGCCAGGGGGATCTCAGATATCCTATACGGGATATCATAAACAGATCCCTAACGGAAGGGCTTTTTCCAGCGCCACTCAAAGAGGCTGTGGTCCGTCCCCTCCTAAAAAAACCATCTTTAGACCCGGCCCAATTGGCACACTATAGGCCGGTCTCAAACCTGCCCTTTTTGGGCAAACTCATTGAGAGGGCAGTGGCGAGGCAGTTACAGACTTTCCTGGAGGACGCTTCCATCCTTGACCCACTTCAGTCCGGCTTCCGCCCAGGTCATGGGACGGAGACGGTGTTGGTCGCCCTAGTAGATGACCTTCAACGGCATCTGGATCGGGGTGGCTCGGCAGTGCTGATGCTGTTGGACCTATCGGCGGCGTTTGATACGGTCGACCATCGGTTGCTGACTTGCCGCCTCGCCGACGCAGGGATTCAGGGGTTGGCCTTGCAGTGGCTTTCCTCTTTCCTTGAAGGTCGGGGACAAAGGGTCGCGATTGGGGGGGAACTATCCCGGAGGCGCTCACTCGACTGTGGGGTGCCCCAGGGAGCGGTTCTCTCCCCGATGTTATTTAACATCTATATGCGACCTCTTGCCCAGATTGCCCGAAGGTATGGGCTGGGGTGCCACCAGTATGCTGATGACACCCTGCTCTATCTGCTTATGGACGGCCGACCGGTCTGCGCTCCAGATAACTTAGATCGGGCATTACAGGCCGTGGCCGAGTGGCTCAGACTGAGTGGACTGACATTGAATCCTGCGAAGACAGAGGTCCTTTGTTTGGGCTGTCGGGGGCCGGGGGGGGGGAAATCCCCCTGCCAGCTTTTGGCGGTGTCCCGCTGAGGCCGGCGGACAGGGTCAAAAGCCTGGGGGTGCTGCTGGAGCCGTCCCTAAATATGGAGGCCCAGATAGCGACCACTGCCAAGTCCGCGTTTTTTCATCTTAGACGGGCAAGGCAGTTGGCCCCCTTCCTGGACCCCGACGACCTAGCAACAGTGATCCATGCTACAGTCACCTCGAGGTTGGATTACTGCAATGCCCTCTACATGGGGCTGCCCCTGTGCCGGACCCGGAAATTGCAGCTGGTGCAGAATGCCGCGGCCCGGCTGTTATTGGGCCTCCCAAGATGGGGGCACATTCGGCCGGGTCTTCGGGCTCTGCACTGGCTTCCAATAATATACCGAGTCCGGTACAAGGTGCTGGTCATTACCTTTAAAGCCCTATATGGCCTGGGACCTGCCTACCTGAGGGACCGTCTCTCCCCACACGTTCCCCAGAGAGTACTGAGGTCTGGGACTCAAAATCTTCTCACCATCCCCGGGCCCAAGGAAGTGCGCCTCAAAATAACTAGGGACAGGGCCTTTTCCACAACGGCCCCTATGTGGTGGAACCAGCTACCGGAAGAGGTGAGGGCCCTGTGGGATCTTACTCATTTCCGCAGGGCCTGTAAGACGACCCTCTTCCGGTTAGCCTACGCCTGACTAGACAAATGTAGCTTTCTAGATCTTAGATTTTTGTGATTATACTGCACAGTTTTAATGTAAAATGTAAAAATTTAAGGTTTTTAGGTTTTAAATGTTTGAATTTAAATGTATTAAGTTGTTCCGATTTTATTGTTTTATTATTTGTTGTAAGCCGCCCTGAGCCACTTGTGGGAAGGGCGGGATATAAGTTACGGAATAAATAAATAAATAAAGACAGTCCATATTCCCAGCCCAGGGCTGTTAAACCCAAAGGGTGTTCCTGGTGGTCTTCTTATTCCAAAAGGACTATGCCAAATGGTGCTCACCAGATCAGCCTCCTTACCTGCACTAAACTGCCACATGGCCAACCTGCTTAATGGAGCCACCATGTCCAATTTTCTCAATGCCTCTGCTGAACAATGCAAGGTAGGAAACACCACCCCACCTAGGGTTGCCAAGTCCAATCCCAGAAATATCTGGGGACTTTGGGGGTGGAGCCAGGAGACACTGGGGTGGAGCTAGGGGGAGGGGGGAAACGGCACCGGGGAGCGTGGTGAGCTGCCCCATCTCGGAGCGGGCGACGCTGCTGCGCAGCTGCCGCCTCTTCTCCTCTCGCCGTGGCTGCTCCTCCGAGATGGGCTCAGGCTGAGCACATCTTGGAGGAGCAACTACGGTGGGGTGGGGGGGGCAGCAGCGGCGCGGCGGCCTCGCCCGCTCTGCCTCTGGGGTGGAATCAGAGGGGGGGTGGAGAGGCGGGCCGGGGGCATGGCGAGCCGCGAGTCCAGGTCCTAGAAGGGCCTGGATTTGCGGCTCGCCATGCTCCTGGCCTGCCTCCGCCCTTCCCTTCTCTGGTTTTGCCTGTGCTGCTGCCGCCTCTTGGCTGCTCCTCCGAGATGGGCTCAGCCTGGGCTCATCTCGGAGGAGCAGCTGCGGTGGGCGGGGAGGGGGGCGGCAGCCTCACCCGCTCTGGGATGGGGCGGCTCGCCATGCTCCCCGGCGCCGTTTCCCCCCTCCCCTGCTTCCATTTTTTGGGGACCGGGGGAAGAGGGTGGAAATCCTGGGTTCCCCCGCTAGGGCGGGAGGGTTGGGAAGCCTAACCCCACCCCAGCAAGCAAATTATAGAATGGGGCAAAAAATTCCTACCTGACCTCAATAGGTAAGACCAGCCAAAGCCTGCACTTCTTACAGGGCAGGAGGGCGATCTGAGCAAGATGCAAAAGTGGGAAAAGGGGGTTGAGCCATGCTTAATTCCTTTCTGGCTCTGCCTCCACTTCAGGGAATGATGCAAGGTGTCAACCCAGGCTGGGTCTTGTCTTCATCTCCTTCTGAGGAGGCAAACCAGCCCCTGCTCTCACTCACTGATGGCTCAGTGGGTAGAAGGAAGACAAATTACCATATCAACTCAGTGATCCTCACAAGAACCGAGATGCCCCAGTATTGTTATTCACAAGAGGAAACTGGGTAGGGAAAGGAACTAAAGGTGAGAGATTGTAATCTGCTGTAGGCTAAGAGCTGAGCTCATGACAGAAACGAGAACTGAATAGTTACCTTAGTTTACAGCTCAGTCTTTTGCTGTTCAACCCTAAACAGAATTGTATCCTTCTAAGCATTATGACTTCAATGGATTTAGAAGGGTGTAAACAGCTTCAAAATATTGAAGGCATTCAGGGGAGAAGGGTGTAACCACTTTGGATGGCACGGTTAGCCACTGTGTTACTGTAAGAATTAATTGTCCCTCCCAAAGCTGCTTTTTAACAGCACAAACTGCAATGTAAGCATAAATCACTGCTGTTGCTCCCATACAGAACTGGCTTAATCGTGCATCATCTACCCTTTTAAAGCACTGAACAAAGGATAATTGTTGCACTTAACTGCACAACAGCTTGCATAATTAAGCCCTTGCTTTTTCCAGAGATGTAACTATAATAATCAGAACTATGATGCTATTTGTGACACTTCTCCACCAAAGCAAACATAAACATCTTACTTTGGGAGTGGGATATCACATAAATGTGCAGCATACCCTGTTAAATGCAGCAGACTGCATAATTTAACCTCAGACCTTGTTGTGTTAGATGACTTGTTTTAGAATGTACTAATGTTAGGCATATCATACTTTAAAAAAAAAAGAAAGAAATATAGTCAAAACTGAAAACATGGTGAATGCCCCAAGTTTAATTCTGCTGATAAACAGGAACTGCTTTATTTTAAAGCTTTGTATTCATAGCAATTTTATTTATTTCACTAGAACATTTATATGCCACCCCTTCAGAGACTGAATTGATACCCTATACTCTCTTCCTGATGATAGTCTTAAGGTGACTTACATGTGTAAAATTAAAACTATAAAAAACACATCTAAAGTATACCCAAATAGCAACATAAAAATTAAGCAGGTAAAAATGAGCCGATGAATTATTACAAAGATAGAAAAGTTCTAAAAAAACCCTTAAGAATAGCAGTCATTAAAGATGAAAACTGTCCTAAACCTTTCCCAAGCCAGCAAAAAATGAGACAGGTGCAATATAACCGATAACACTTTAGTTATCTAAAAAGATGTGTCTGTAACTGCACCATTACAGTAAATCCATAGAAGTGCAGGAACTTCAGTTTGTACATGGAGCTCTCAGGTTCAGCAAGGCTTCCCAACAGTCTAATCCTAAACAGAATTGCACCCTTCTAGACCACTGAGAGAGCAGAAGGGAGCATGGTATAGCCCTGTCTTGGAAACTAAGCAGGGTCAATACTTAGAAGGGAGACTGCCAAACAAGACTCAGCAGAGGAAGGCAATGGCAAACCACCTCTGCTTCTCACTTACCTTGAATGGCCCCTTGCTGGGGTGACCATAAGTCAGCTATGGCTTGATAGTACTTTGCACACACAAGTCCATTGAAATCAATATGCTTCAAAGATTATAATTCCACTTAGGATTCGCCTGCAAATTCCTTTAGTGGAGGGGAAAGCTCCACATGCACAAAGCTGTGCGCACACAGCTTCTCCTTCTAATGAAGTGAGTGTGGAAGTAGTGCTAATACATGATGTCCTACATGAGTTTCCAAAGAATACTAAATTTGTATATCAAGTCTTGGTGGAATACTATGGGCAAGACAAATGCTGGAAATGAGAAGTGCATTGTTTCTGTTTTGAGAAGCATTCTCACTATTTATGGAACAATTTGACCCTGAAGCATGTGCATTAACTTTAGGTATATAAGGAGGGATAGGAGGAGACGTCAGTTTGGTGTAGTGATAAAAAATGCTGGGCTGGGGAGATTTGACCATGGAGCTTACTGGTGATCCTGGTCCACTCACTATCTGTTACAATCCAATTTGACAATACAATCAGAGGAGGATTGTACAGTTCCTCTTAAGTTACTTGGAGGAATACAGTGCAGAAATGTGATTGATACTCTTTGTTAGCAAGCCTAAAGAAGACTGTATAGGAGATAATAAAATTGACAGTATTAAAGCTGGAGATCAATTTGTCTTTGGCCCATTTGAAGGCATGAAGCTCATCGGAAGAACAGCCATTAGGAAAGTGTGGCTTTAAAGCATGTATTCTGGTCATGCCCCTTCCAAGCAGGCGTCTTCTGCTGGTTGTTAACTTATTCACCTTCCCTTTAAACAGCATGAGACTAGTTGGTCACCTTTGGGGCCAAGCAGAAATTAGGGGAGTGTTCCTTAGATTGAATATATGGGAGCTTTTTAAAAAACCTGCTTCATGGTGTCATACTGGAAGTTGGTTAAACAGCCCTGGTCTTTGGACTGTGTACAGGGCCAGTACATGGGAGTAGAAGAGGGACACCCCCTCCCCGTCCACGCTTGCACTGTCCCTGTTGTTCTTTCTCAGCTCCGCTCCGAGAGAAGAACGATGTGCCTCCTGCGCAGCTCCCTCCGAACTCAGAGGGAGAGAGGACTGAGCAGGAAGCACACCACGTATTCTTTCTTGGTTCTGAGCAATTGGAGCTGAGAAAGGACGAGGCATCCCCTGCTCAGCCCTTTCCAGGTTCAGAGGAAGTTGGGAGGGGGCGCCAAGCATTCTTTCTCAGCTCCAATCACTCGGAGCCAAGAAAGAATGATGTACCCCCTTCCGAGCTCCCTCTAAACCCAGAGAGGGCTGAGCTTGGGGGGGGGGGCGTGTTTCACTGGTTGTACAGCAGGGTGAGGCTTGGATGAGTGCCCTTGGTGCTGAGCAACATCTTTCCAAACCTAGTAACTGTGTGGTGCATCAGAGAAGAAGCTGGGACTGAGCACCACTTGGCACATTGCGTTTAGGCAATGATATATAAAGCTAGTGGAAGACTTGAACTGAGTTTGGAATCAGGGTGGATCTGCCCAACAAAGGCAGCCACTGCCAGGCTGCCTGGTGCAGCCTGCCTATTTAAATACATTTAACATATTTAATTGTATGATGTAGATATGCCTAATTCTTTATTTAAGCAAACTAGTTAAACTCAAGGCTGTTGTCTTGCGTCTTCATTGTGGGGTGCCTTTGGCAAAACTCTTAACTTCTTCAGGGATTCATGTTTTGTCCACCAGCACCCCAGAAGTGTGTAGGACTCTCTAAATACATTGGGATATGAGTCTTAACAGGGCATATATTTGTTCCTAATCAGTAACTGTTTATATATGGTTTGAAACATTTTAATTAAACTATTATTTATGCTTTGGAGCTCAAATTTTATCATAAGGATTTTTATTTCAGACTAACACTTTCCCTGTAATCCCATATGAATGGTACTTTAATTTTGACATTATCCAGGGCTTTAAGAAGTCTGTCTGGTATAGACAGGAACTGTGGGAATGACGGCAGCCAAAGTGCTTGGATTTCTTGCCCATCATCTCCACATAACCTTGAACATGACAAATGAGGATTTGAAGAGCATTAGTAATGCATGGGGAATGCAATCTATTCTCTGGCTCCGCAATCATAATTAAGTTCTGATAGAACAGACTGCAACAATTTACCACAAAACATGGTGCTGGGCTGGTTTGTTTTCTTTTTATAAGAAAAAAGGCAATCCTACATGTCCAGAAGTATTTGTGAATGATAAGGAAGGAACATCTGCTTAGAAACAAATTAATTACGAAGGTGCTTGGGAAAATACATGCCCGCACAAAGACTTCCTAGAACCACAAATCCTGTATAATCAAGAAAATCTGCTAAATATGTTAATACACCAATCCTGTAAGGATAACAAGTATTCTTTTCTTGTATCAATTTCAGCCCCAGCATGTGGCTGTGATCCAGCTGTAGTTATGCACAGAAAAGTGGTCACTCTGCATCCCTTGCAGATGTGGAAGCCTGACTTGTGTATATGGATTTCTTTTGTGGTATGAAACAAACAAACATAGGCTTCTGTCACACAAAATAATCCGCTTTCAATCCACTTCCAATGCACTTTCCAACTAGATTTTGCCCATTCACACAGTAAAATCCAGTTGGAAAGTGTGCTGCAAGTGGAGTATTTAGTGTGTGTGTGTGTGACCGCAGCCTTACAGTATCAAATGATTCCCAAATAGTCACACCTGATTTCTGCCAGTAGTGGGAAACAGAAGAACCCTTTCATTGGCCCCCTGTAGTTCTTTCTCTCTGTGTGATGCCCATCAGTAGCCCACTGTCCAGAAAAAAGAGAGGGAGAGAACAAAGCCTTTTCCATGAGCAGCAGGACCAATGCCATCCAAGCAAATAGGACTAGGTGAGGTCTTTGTGACCCCATTGCATTCCATATCCTCCCACAGCCTGCTCCAGGGAAGGCATCATGGGTGAGATCAGACAAAATTGATCACATGTGCATATCTGTCCCCCATGGCCCACTTGTGCCTGCCTCATGCTGTGATACCTCCACAATGGATCAAACAACCATGGAGAACTTCAGAGTCCTTGTGATGCTTCTGTGGCATATTTCTGGCCATGTGATCAGTCCAGATGCACTATGCATGCACAGGAATGGTGTGTCTGGCCCATGCTTATGTTGCCAGGCAGGCGGGTGCTGTCTGATCACCATGGCACATCTCTAACAGTATCAGCATTTTAAAAACTGAGAGACCACCATGACAACCAGTTCATCTGATCCCTCCCCATGAGTTACCATTTGATTTCAGGGGAAGAAAGTCTGCTCCTTAGAACAATGTCAGGTTTCTGGGAACCAGTTCAGTGACCTGCTCCTGGAAGAAGGGGTAATTCCTTCATTGTCATTGTGGCAGTGACATCATTACTGGAATAAGAGGGACTTTGTTTATCCATGTATGTATACTCTGCACAAGCCTGCCACTTTGGAAACAAACACATTTCTACAAGACAAGTTGGGGTGCCATTTGTCTATTTGTGTCCTACAATGGAGAGGGAAATGGCATTGTTCAAGGCCACGATATAATTTCTGCCCTAAAAAATTAGATGTAACATCAGTGCATCCAACAACACTCTAGTAATCCCTTCAATTTCTATAATTTTTACCAAGAGATTGGCAGATTCTTAGAGTACCATATGATGTAGCACTGCATGATGCAATTCCCGCATATCTCTGACCCCTGATCCATTTCCAGTCAAGGGCAGAAATGTTTCAATAAAGAAATAAATACCAATTGAACAAATGTCATATTCCATCATTGGTGCAGATGTTGCTATTAATTAGAGGGGCTGTTTGAGGAGAAAAAGCAATCATTATGTAGCAGTACCTTTTTTCTAATGTGGCTAAACTACTAATAGTTAAGGGAAATTGATAGGTGTGTTCAGGGCTTTTTTGAACAGAAGTGCACAAGAACACAGTTCTGGCTGGCTTGGGGTCAGGGGTCAGCAAATGAGTTCCTGCTGGGCTTTTTCTACCAAAAAAAGGCCCTGGGTGTGTGCATCTGGATCTACCCATGCCCAAAAAAAAAAAAAAGATATCTTTCAACATACCAAATGGGAAAACTGGGGGTGGGGGGGGGAGAATCCTGAAAAAATTCCTGATATATTTGGGGATCCCCAGGTAGATCTGAAAACTGTAGGGAGGTAGTAGCAGATTACTCCTGCCTCTCACATGTTTGTTGGGCTTCTACTGCAGTCCCTTTAAAGCTTAAAGCCAACCCAAGGATCAACTATGCTGGGGGGAACAGAATATTCCCTCAGCTGGGTTTGAGGCTGGTTTCTCACACAATCCGGTTTAAACTGGCTGCAGAAGAAGCCAGCCCTAGGGTCTGCTGTGCCATGGAGAGCAATCTGCAAGCTATGGCATAGCAGATCCTGGGACTAGCTTCTCACACAGGAGAAGCTAGTCCCACAGGAGAAGCTAGTCCCACAGGAGAAGCCATCCCAACCAGGATCTCCATGTTGCAGGGTGCAATCTCCCCACAGCACAGCAGATCCCAGGGCTGGCTTCTCCTGTAGCTCAGTTTAAACTGGACTGCAGGAAAAGCCATCCAAGCCTGGACCTGTGTGCTATGGGGACTGTGGAGAAACGCCATCTTAGTCAATGTTGGTGCTTCTTTGGGAAGGAACATGAAACTGCGAAGCAGGCTTCGGCCTAGCCTTCCCCTCACTCCCCCCCTCCCCTCCAGAGCCAAACCAACAACGCTAGGGGGAAAGTCTCCTAGAGCGGCAGGAAGTTCTTTTGTTCTTGGCATGTGTTAGGCAGGAAGAGAAGCAGTTTGCAGCTGGCGCTCTGGAAGAGAGGCTGCTTGCCTGTGAGCTCCTGCCTGTGGGGGAGGCCTGCTCAGGAAAATGAGGCCTCCAGGCAGTAAGACCAAGTAAGTCATCCAAAAAGGCAGGGCATGTTTAGATCAGGGCCAGCAGGATGCGTTTATAATCAACTTTTCTTTGTTATGCTGTGTGCTGTGCGGGTGCTGTGCTAACTTTTTAAATGCAACTGTTTTTGTTTTGTTTTTCTTTTCCTATCTTTTTCTCTTGTAAATAAATATATTTTTACTGTTTAAATGCTGGCAGTCAATCTCTGTACCACATAGATCCCCAAACCGCTTTAGACCACGCTGTGTTAAGAAGGGGGCCCCGGGAAAGGGGGAAGGCATGCAGTTGGATAAGGTGCCAATCCTCCAGGGGTGCCCCAAAGAAGTGCTGAGGTCTCTGTGAAACCCAAGTGCAGGGTGGCAGAGGACCTTGAGGCCTGGCCTCATAGCTGGAGAAGGGGATTGGGAGTCCTGTTCCTCTCAATCTGAACCCCTAGACTGAGCAGGTGGTGGCAGCGAGCCCAAGGGGCAGGAGGAGAAATAGCTCCCTCCAGGAGTTGGCGACTCAATAGGGAGCTGACGGGACCGGGTCTGAAGGCAGAATCGGGCCGGTTCCGTCACAGGGACCAATCTCCCTTTTACACAGCAGATCCTAGAGCTGGCTTCTCCTGTAGCCAGATTTAAACCAGACTGCAGGAGAAGCTAAGGTAGACCCTGGATCGGGATGGATTTTTTTTTTTTACCATTATTTTTCTTTTCAGGCCTATTTCACCTGGGGGAAAAAGGGAGGGGGGAATCTGAAAAATCCCAGATCTTAATATCATACTCAGTTGCCACACTCCTAAAAATAGATACTGAAGATCAATCATGGTTGATTTCACAAATGAGATATTTTAAAGGACAAAATAAATAAGTGATCTCCTCAGTTATGGTGAGTGCTTAATATATCAATTCTTAGCAATTTGTGCAAGAACATATCATTATACCTTTATTTTATGAGTGAGGAAAATAATAATGGCTATTAATAGATATCTAAAAATCTGCATGCATGAATTGATTATCATTTATCAAAACACAGTGGGATTGTCAGTCCTTGCTTGTGCTGAAAAAACAAAGAAGAATGCTATGAAATGTATGGGATCTTTCTGATTTCTTCCATTTGTTTCATTATTAAACTGCACACAGAGGATACATGGACAAAGAGAAAAATAAGCGAAAGGTAAAATTAACTACTTTAATGTCTTTCATCAAATGCATATGAATAGTGCAGAATAATAATGGCATAAAAATGGCTGCCAAATCTTCATAAATTTGAAGATATTTTCTTTGCATCTCTAAACTTGATAGAATTCAGTAATTTCTACAGCCATCACACTGCAATGATTGACCTGCTAAGGAGTAGTGAACAGAAGATGGATTTGATTGACAGTGGTTAAGGTTATTTTTCCTGCTCTGGCAAACCTTCCTTGGCTCATTTAACCAAAACTGCATGTCCATAAAATGAGGATGTTAACAAGTGGTGCTACCAAATCCCAGAGCCCTACAGTTGTGATTCAAGATACTGATTTTGGCTTTGTTTCTCTCTTCAACTGCAGAAGAGCATGCTCACTTAGCCTTGTCCAAAAAGTGAAGCATATTTTTGTCTACCAAGGAAGGTCGTCTTGTGTCCCAATTCCTAAGCTGCCAAGGAAGAACAGAGGATGAGCCAGCCGCAGCAAGGGGTATAAATAGCCCAGGGTTATTCAAGGCCTGCCCCAGAGCCTCTCTAGCTGATGGGGCAAGTTGGTCCAGACTGTAGTTGGCCATGCCCCTGGGGTTGCTAGCCTCCATGTGGGGCCTGGAAATCTCCCACTTTTACGACTGATCTCCAGCTTGCAGAGATCAGCTCCCCTGGAGAAAACTGCTGCTTGGAAGGGTGGGCTCTGAGGCAGTGTACCATGCTGAGGTCCTGCCCTTCCCCAAACCCTTTGCTTTCCTGGCTCCATCTCCAAAGTCTCTAGGTATTTTCCACTACTAGCTTGGCAACCCTACATTTCCCCCCAGAGCTTGCAAGCAGCATAAGGCTGCCCAGCCGCCTCTATCCTTGCCCTCCTCTCAATCTGCAAAAGTTGGCATGAGGTGAATTAGGCCATGCTTACCATAACTTCTATGCTGACAAATATATGGTGACAGCCCATTTGTTTCCAGGAACAATTCAGAGTGATGTTTTCTTTATCTATAAGGCTCTAAGGGACTTGGGGATAGAGTACTTGGAGGACTTCTTGTTAGTGGAATTTGTGATCATCATGTTTTGTTCCCTCTTATACTGGTATGAAAGCTACCAGGTTCATGTATCAGTAGGAAATAAAACATACTCCTTCTGGAAGAAAAAATAAAATGTCTCCTCTGTCCGTATAACAAATAACATTGGACTAAATATAATGAGATGACTAGAGAAAACCCGAGAAAACTATCTTCATTTTGAGATTGATTTCCACACTTAGAAACATCTGAAAATATGTTTCCCATTGCTGTTAATGATAGCTGATCTTCACATGTAACCTACAGGCAGACAGACAAATGTGTGTGCATGTTGGAAAAATAAGAGATAACTTTCATCTGTTATTTTTGTTTCTTTGTGCTGTGTAAATCACACCGGAAAGCTGAAGATGAGTTGTAAACCGGCATATTTCTTAAGTGTCATAGTGCTATTGTACCTTGTAGCCAGAAATAACAATTGCAATTTTGAGAATTCTATTTAGATCCATGTAGGATGTCACAGCTATGACAAACCAGACAAAAATGTATCTTTTTTTGTTGTTGGTTCTGATACAGAGACTAAAAGTGTTACAACACTAATGTATTCTAATTCTCCCACAAATTACCACCTTTCTCAGTACAAACTAACCAGATAATGCACATTGCTTGCAGTTAAATTAGAAAATAAGATTTAACAGTCTGGCTGTTTTTAGTAATAAAAACTCACATCTTCCATTGAATCTATTCAAATAACATCTTGTTGTTGTATTGATGTATGATCAGGATTCACCTAGCAACAAAGGCTTAAATTGTGTGTATTTAAGATGAACAAATAGATTCTTGTTATGTCCTGGAATGATTTTTAAATAGTGAATGCATGAAATATATATTTTAATAAGGAAAAGGAACATAATGATTTGCCACATAGACCTCCAGACTTCCATGCCAATTGGCTTGTAACATAACTACTGAATTTTTGCAATTTCTTTTCTTGTTCCCATATTTAACACATGTACATCAAGCAATGCAGGCATTGATCTTTTAACCATTCCATTGTCAAACACACAAATTTACTATTTAGTGGTAACAGAAGTTGCCTTTACATTTCTTGTTTTTTGTTGTTGAAATGTACCCAAAATAGGATTTCCAGGAAAATATTAGAAAATATCTGAAGACTTTGGGGATGGATCCAGGAGAGGGTGGGGTTTGGGATGGGGAGGCACCTCAGCATGTTATGATGCTATAGAGGCCACCCTTTATAGTGGCCATTTTTTCCAGGGGAGATGATCTCTGCCAGCTGGAGATCAGTTGTAAATGCAGGTAGGCTTGCCAATCCCCAGGTCCCAGCGGGGGTTCTCCCACTTTCCCAGGCTCCTTCCCGCCTCCCGTCAGCTGGCCGGCATGGGGAAGCCCCGCCCCCACAGCCATCATGTGCCTTTCCCCCTCTGGAGGCTTCAGTCTCTACTTGAGAAAGCCTTCCTCTTTGGATGGTGTGTCTGTGTCTTTAAGGCTGAAGGGGAGGGGGGGAGGCAGAACAACATGGCTGTGAAAGGAGCCCAGACCCTCCATTTGTTGCACAATCCTTGCAGAGGTCGTTTGCATAGTGTGAAGGTAAACTTGAACCTTTGGTTGCCCTGTGTTACTGTGAAAAACTTGAAAGTTCAGCAACTCGTGAGTAGAAGTGCCAATCCCTAGGTGGGGGCAGTTTGGAGGCCCTCTGGAGCTTCAGGGTCATCAGAAACAGGGGGGGAGGGAAATGTCTGCTGGACCATAGGGTATAATGGAGAATTAATCCCAGAGTATCTGGGGCTCTGGAGGGGCGGGTTTTTGAGGTAGAGGTATCAAATTTTTAGCATAGCATCTGACGGGTCTCCTCAAAATGCTCGCCAAGTTTCAAAAAGATTGGACCAGGGGGTCCAATTTTATTAGCCCCAAAAGAAGGTGCCCCTATCCTTCATTATTTCTAATGTAGGGAAGGCATTAAAAAGGTATGTGGTCCCCTTAAATGTGATGGCCGGAACTTTCTTTGGAGTTCAATTGTGCTTGTCACAACTTTGCTTCTGGCTCCACCCCAATGTCTCCTGGCTCCACCCCTAAAGTCCCCAGATATTTCTTGAATTGGACTTGGCAACCCTAAAAAGCAGGAGATCTCCAGGCCCCACCTGGAGGCTGGCAACCCTAACTCAAAATTGTACCCAAAATGATAAGGAATCAGAAAAATGAGAAGAAATATGTGGCTTTACAAAGTGGGAGGTTCAGAAATAGAACCAGCATCTTTTACAAGACAAATTATAGCTGCATTCAGGCCCATGCAAGGTGGGAAGGTACACAGTTTTGCAGCTTGAAACTGAGCTCTTGTGCAGTCACAGTCCTTTAAAAAACAAACAAACAATGAGATGCCTGTCTTTTCCCTTTAAAAATTAATAACATAATGGAAGCAGTTTGGATTAACAAAGCCGTGCAGGGACAAAAGATGTATACTCCCTTCATCTTCTTGTGTTGCCCTAGTACATTTCAGGATACCATGCAGTTATAACCTGACTTGGAAAGACTGACAGAGATCTGTTATCCCTATCACATCTACAGTGACCCTGAGACATGTAAAAAAGGGTTCATACTTTCTGGTAGTCATAGAGCAGAAGCCATTTGATCAGAAGCTGATTTTATTCTACCTAAAATCTACAGCTGCTTTTTGAGGGACTCGAGTTTCAATCTACCAACTGCTATTTTCTGCAGTACTAAAAGCTGCTTAGTCATGACTCATGAGTAGTATTTCAGTTCGCATTAGTGTTCAGGTCACATCATGACTACTTGATTCAGAAGCGTTTTGTGTAATGCCAGCAAAGAGCTTTTTTGGAGTGTGGTAAAGAAGACCATAGGGGTGAGATTGCCAACTTTTAAACTCATCATGTTTCTTTAATACCAGTTTGATCTGCAGCAAATACCAGGTGATGTTATACCTCCCATGCCATGAAAAATTTCAATTCCCCATTTTCACACATTAAACCTCTATTAAGGGGATATACCCTCACCCTAGCCACCAGCCAACCCTACCATAGGGATGTAAAGGACTGCATAGAGTCCTCAGCTATTGATGAGTTCTTTTGCTGGGAATTGCTCTAGCTAACTCATTCTAACATGAAAATTCAGATGATTCTGTTAATACTTCTATACAAAATATTTTTTTCCTTAAAATACTGATTGCGTATTTCCTGTCTCCTATGTTCTGTGTTGAATTGCTGGCAATCATACAGTCATACCCTCAGGTTGTCTGTTAACTGTTTCAGCAGTCTAAGATTTTTTTTTCTTTTCCTAGCTGAATTTATATATTAGTTTTCCCTAAATGTTAATCAAATGAAATCAAATATGCTGAAATGAAAACTGGAGTTATATTTCTGGGGAAAACTTACAACACATTCTCTGAGGGTGTCTATATGAAGGCATGTCCTTAATAAATATGTAGAGGCATTTGGTGTGATGGTTATATACAAGTGTGAAATGGAACAATTAGTTTCACATCCTTTTCTACACCCAGAATCCCTGTATGTGGAAACCCGGATTTATGTAGGATCACCAGCTTGTTTTAATGGTTTGCAGCTGTGCCTTTAACAGCTTGCTGGCCACACAGAAATCGATCAAACAAGAAACCCCCCCCCAAAAAATCTTTTCCTGACATTTAGATAAAGTGAACAGTAACCGGCCAAGCCTTGCCTCATTTATTTCAGCATCTATTTATTTACAATATTTTCCCCAGCATTCCTCCAAGGAACCCAGGACAGCGTATGTAATTCTCTCTTCCCCATCTCATTGTTAAATCAACAACAACAACAACTGTAAAGCAGACTAGGCTATTTAGAAAAGTGGAGATTTGAACCTTGATCTGACATCCTCCAGAACTCAGGCTCTAGAATGCAGGGTCAGTTTTAAAAAACAAAACAAAAACTGGTAACCCTATACTGGTATTATTGTATTCCTCTGCTTCTGCTATAAATGGGAAGTATATATCCAGTAAATTTCTCTTGCTGAGCGCTCAGACATTTCTGCCAGTGGCTTTTCAATTTCTCTTTCTACTTCCCCAGAAAAGGCAATAGCATTAATTTGGACCCAGTATTTTTGACATCATTTCAGCTAAACCCACTTTCCTGCTCTTTGTTTTATACGGCTGTAAAATATTTTCGTGTTACCCTTTTACCCCTCAGGAATTTTCAGCAGATTTGCTCTTCTGTTTCTCTTATGATTACTGAAAGAAAGTGGCTCCAGGCTTCCTTCATGTGGTACTAACTTCTCATGGCTTTAATTCTCAGAGTACAGAAATAGTTTCTGCTGCTGCCCAAGAAAGTCTTTTTATGGAGTCTGAGCTGTCTCTAGGTTAATTATCATCACTTAAAAAGCTTTCATGGGTTAATGTAGTACAGCATGGTCTACAGGAAACTGACATGATAATTCTAGTGCTGAAGCTAAACAGAACAGTACATTGCCTGAATGAAAACCATATGTAAGCCATTGAGCTATTTGGAAGAGAAGTGGAATACCTCTGGTGGTCAATATCATCCTGTTCCTAAGCTTAGGAGTCTACCCAGGAGGATTAAAAAAGGTCATGGTAACACCACTTCTGAAAACCCATCTTTGGATCCTTCCAATCCTGCCAATTACTGCCCAATTTCAAATGTTGTGTTTCTGGTTAAGGTAGTTGATCGAGCAGTGGCAGAACAGCTACAGAGTTTCTCCGAGGGCACATAGGCCCTAGACCAGTGATGGCTAACCTTTTCAGCTTGGTGTGTCGAAAATCGGGAAAAAGTGTAGTCTTCCTCGGGTCGCGTGTCACTTCACCGTGTCACTTCAAGAAATATCAATAATTTGATGATATTTGCAGCCCCAATAAAGAAAGAGGGTTGCCAAGTCCAATTCAAGAAATATCTGGGGGCTTTGGGGGCGGAGCCAGGAGACTTTGGGGGTGGAGCCAGGAGACATTGGGGTGGAGCCAGGAACAAGGGTGTGACAAGCATAATTGAACTCCAAGGGAGTTCTGGCCATCACATTTAAAGGGACAGCACACCTTTTAAAATGCCTTTCTTCCATAGGAAATAATGAAGGATAGGGGCACCATCTTTTGGGGCTCATAGAATTGGACCCCTTGGTCCAATCGTTTTGAAACTTGGGGGGGTATTTGGGGGAGAGGGGGATCCCCTGCCCCCACCTGGGGATTAGTAACCCTGCGGGAAAGGGTGTATCTTTTTTTCTTCCCGCCTTTTCTCCTCCAGCGCTTGCCAAGGGAAGCCAAGGGGGGCGACCCAATGCTCCCCTCCCCTTGCTCTTTTGCAACCCACACACAGCCCCCCATCGCCCACCCCCTTCCTCCTCTTCCAAGCTGAAAAGGGCAGCTTGTCCTTTAAATCTGAAACCCCGCCTCCGGCAGGCGGCCATGAGAAAGAGTGAGAGAGCAAAGTGAGAAAGATCATGTTGGTTGCAAAAAAACAAAACAAAAACCCAGGACCGGGTGGAGGAGGAGGGGGGGCAGCCCCACAACAGGCCCAAGAGCGACGCCCCCTCGGGCATTGCACCCCACACACACTGCTGCAATGCCATCTCTGCCTCCCCCTCCCCCAGCCGCTCCGTGCAAACAAACGGAAAAAAACACGCCTGCCTTGCTCCTGCATTTGCAAAGCCCCGGCATTGCAAAGGCGCGACCCGCCGAGGAGGGCACTTCTTTCCCCCCCCGCCTCTTTTTTTGCAATGCTCTTTTTTTCTTTTTTGCTGTACCCACCTATTTCCTCAGGCCCCGGGGAGGGCGGGAAAAGGGGGTTGCAAAGCTCGGCCCTGTTGCGAGGAGGAGGAGGCGCGTTTGGCTGCCTCTGCTTTGGGTGGGGGATGGGTTGCGCCAGGAGGCTGTCTCCTCCCACCCCCAGGTCAAGGCGAGGCGCTGGCAGCATCGGCCAACCTTCCCTCTCACCCCCAACCTTCCCTCCCACCCCCACCCCCGGCCTGGAGCCGGGGAAAGAGGCGGCGGCGGCCCGCTGCGCTGCTGCCGCCTCTTCTCGCCTTCACCTTAGCAGCTGCTGGTCCTCCGAGACGGGCTCAGCAGCCTCTGAAGGACTCGCGGCTCGCCACGCTCCTTGGTTTCCAGTGTGTCAGCCAAATTGCCTCGCGTGTCACCAGTGACACGCGTGTCATAGGTTCACCATCATGGCCCTAGACCCATTCCAGGCTGGCTTCTGCCTTGGCCATGGGTTGGAGATGGCACTGTCACAAGTGGTCTCCACAGGCAGCTGGATTGAGGTGGGTTGGTGCTGTTGTTATTGTTAGACCTGACAGCAGTGTTTGACTTCGTCAGTTATGACCTGCTGACCCACCACTGCACTGATGTAGAAGTTCATGGAATGGCCTCAAAGTGGCTTACTTCATTCCTTCAGGTTTGAGGACAAGAGGTGGTGCTAGGAGAGAGGATATCACCTTGACACCCCTTGGTGTTCAATCCTCTCTCCAGAGTTGTTCAGCTTCTATATGCTCCCCCTTGCACAACTGGTGTAGAGTTTCTGGTTGGGCTGTCATCAGTATTCTGATGACACCTAGCTTTATCTGTTGATGGCTGACTGGCCAGACACCGCCCCATCTACTTTGGGAACATGGTTGGTTAGATGAGACAGAGCTGGCTGAGACTGAATCCTTCAAAGACAGAGGTTCTATGATTGGTTTGGAAGGACTCAGGGTTGGGGTGCCAACTCCTGGCTCTTGATGGTATACCTTTAACATCAGTACCAACTGTCAAGAGCCTGGGTGTGCATCTGGATGTCTCCTTATCAATGGAGACTCAAATCACAAATGTTGCTAGACTGTCATTCCTCCAGCTGTACCAAATCTGGCATCTGCCCCCTTCCTGTCTCATCCTGACCTAGCCATAGCAATCCATGTAATGGACACCTCTAAACTAGACTACTGTAACTCACTCTATGCAGGGCTACTCTTGAGACTGACCTAGAAATTACAACTGGTCCAGAATTCAGCAGCCCAGATCCTTATTGGGACCCCACTGACAGCACACATCCAACTGGTACTTTGCCAGCTGCACTGGCCCCAGGTTGAGTACTGGATCAGGTTCAAGGTTTTGGTATTAACCTTCAAGGCCCTCAACTGTCTGGGAGCAATGTATCTATGGGACCTCCTCTACTGGTGTACCCCCTGGAGAGCATTACTCTCTAAGGAGAAGAACCTGCAGGTGACCCCTGTCCCAAAAGATATCTGGCTGTTCTCAAAGTCAGCACTCTTTTGGCCCTGGTGCCAGCATGGTGGAACTCTCTGCCTAATGGCATCCACACCCTATGGAACTTAGTGCAGTTCTTCAGGGCTTGTAAGACAGAGATGTTCTGCCAGGCCTATGGTTGAGGACACAAGCAGTCTGTCATTGAGCCTGCCCCCCCCCGCCATTGTTCCTCTCTTTCCCATGGGGCAAGTATGGAAATTGGTTCTTAAACACCATCTGAATAGTTCTAGAGTTGTTTTGACCATTTTAGCTGATCTTAAATGTATTTATTGAATTGTATTTATTGAACTGTTGTTCACCGCCCTGAGCCCTATGTATAGCAGAGTGCAGTCTATAAAACAAATAAATAATTATAATGTATAAGCAGGATGCATATTGCCTCTTATAAGTTGTCCTCATATTAACACAGCAAATGTGGGATATATTTGTAATCTACAAAAAATATTATTTGACAAATTTTCTACGTAGCCTATAGCCCTTAATAGAGAGAAAGTTAATTGTACTCAAATCTCACGAAAATAACTAGGATCTAAGTTCAATTAATATGAATGGGATTATCTTTGTTGCTTTGTAGGACTCACTCTGTCCTTGGCTCCACTCTTCCTTAATTTTGGCTTAGATTCAGGAACAGCCAAAATCAGTTATGGAAATGAAACATACACAGTTTACTAGGAATTGTAGTTTCTTCAATTCATTTGCATTTTTCTTCCCTTGTATTCTCTATCAATTCAGATATAAACTTTAATAAAACATTACCCAAAAGAAATATTGATGTATGATTGCATCTTGTTTTTGTTTGCTTATACCCACATGGTGTCTTGAGTATCAATACAACATTATAAATGCAGACTCTTGAAACAACTATGCAGAAACCTAGGGCTTTTTTGTAGCAGGAACTCCTTTGCATATTAGGCCACACACCCCTGATGTAGTCAATCATTCTGGAGCTTATAGTAGGCCCTGTACTAAGAGCCCTGTAAGCTCTTGGAGAGTTGGCTACATCAGGGATGTGTGGCCTAATATGCAAATGAGTTTCTCCTACAAAAAAGGCCTACAGAAACCAGAGATTCAAGGTGGTGGTGCCCCCCCCCCTTTTTGTAGTTTTAATCAATTTTCTTGTGTGTAGTGGTAATGCAGAAAGAAGGAAAAGACAAGAACAAACTTAAGAAACTAAGTCAGCAATTCTAAGGACGCTTTCCTGGGAGTAAGCTCTATTCAGTAAAATGAGATATGCTTCTAAGCAGAACTACTTAAGATTGCCCTCTGAAAGCTTCAGTGCATTAAATATGTTTGGTACTTCATACCTTACAACCAAATGAAAGTGGAGCTATGGATCTGTAAGTAATTTTTTTCCATTTTGAAAATATCATTTGTTTTCATTTCATTCATTATTGCAGTCATTCATTTTCATTTCCATTGGTTTGGATGGAAATACATTTGCGAATGAACAGTTTCATTTTGCATCCAGTTTTGATGAAAGGTTCAGGGAGTACATTACTCACAAAAGTGAACTCTTTCCACCGAAATCAAAGACATGGGAGAATGGCTTCTAGGGTCACAGGCAATTAAAAATTCTCATTTTGCAGAGCAGGCAGAGGAAGATATTTGACTTCCTTAGAAAGCAGGTGAACTTATACATTGGATAGTGATGTGCATTTGATGCCCTTCTTGGCATACATTACACTTTCTGGGGCAATATGAGGAATTACTGACAAAAGGAAAATAGATAAGAAGAAATCTTCCAATGCACTTAACTCACATCATACTAGTACACCAACCAATCTCAATCCAGATGTTCAGTGATGATGTTGCCACATTGTTGTTATTGAGTGGCTTAAGATAGGAGACTCATGATACAGAGCCTCATGTGGCCTACTATTGCAAGCAGCAGTAAACAAGCAGCATTATACAAAGTGGCCATAGCTGTCAATTGACTCTCCCAGGAAGATGGGCAACAAGACAGAGAGGGCAGAAGTGACATCTAGAAATCCCACAAGTGGACATCACATCCTGTACAATGTGAGCACATATCAGTGACAAACACTTAAATAAGGAAGACTCTCAAACATAGGCAGACACAGCCATATTTTAAATAACTAATGAACACAGAAAGAGGATATAGCAAAATACCAGAAGGAACCTGAAAGTGTTGTTTCAAAGGCTGCAGTCCTAAATAACTGCACTCTGGGGAGCAAGTTAATTTAATAAAATGAGACTTACTTCTAAGTAGACCACTTAGACTTCTTTCCAAAGAGAGGGAAAACACAAACTTAGTAAAAGAACTTCGGGGAAGGGCCATATAGATTCAACACCCTATTCTTAGCCACTCAGCTGGCAATATGCTTGGTAGAAACGCTGAAAAGGAACACCTACCAGAACATTTACAGAACTCCCGCCAGAAGTTGGCAATGAACTGAACGCCCCGGTCACTAATTAACTTGTCCAAGAACGAGTGTAGTTTCACCATGTGTTGGAAAAATAATTGTGCCAATTTTTTGGCCGTGGGTATTTGTGAACACGGAATGAAATGGGCTTGTTTAGAGAAGGTGTCCACTACTACAAGAATTGTGGTCCTTCCCTGAGAAGGAGGAAGTTCTACAATGAAATCCAATGAGACTACCGACCCTGATCTGGTTGCTGTCTTTAGTGGTTGTAACAATCCAGGGGTTCCCCCCCAATTCTTTCGGCCATCAAGCATATTGGACATGAAGCAACATAATTGGAAATTTCTTTCTTCATAAACTGCCACTAAAATTGTCTGTTCACTAAATGCAGGGTTTTGACATATCCAAAGTGCCCAGAGAGTTTACTGTCATGACAAAACTGGAGTACTTTTTTTCAGAGACTCTCTGACACGTAGAGTTTACCATCCTTGTACCAAAACCCCCCTTCACCTTTCTTTACCCCTTCGGATGTGGCATCTCCTTCTTTTTCCACCTCGGCAATCAGTCTCTCTCCCCCCCCACATACGCACTTTTCGTCTAATTTCTCACGCTTCGCTTTTGAGTGCGTGGTTACATCTCCTTCCAATTGGCTGCGGGATGTGAGGGAATCAATTACCTCCTCCCTTCGGCTATTGTGCTGATGGAGAGTCTCAATAAGGCATCTGCTAAAAAGTTCTTAGATCCAGGGATATGTTTTAACTTGAAATTAAATTTGATGAAGAATCCCATCCACCTAATTTGCTTCTCAGTTAGCTTCCTGCGCCCTGTTAGAACTTCCAGATTCTTATGATCTGTCCATATTTCAAAGGGGACTCTCGCTTCTTCCAACCACCTCCATGTTTTTAAAGCGAAAGTCACTGCAAAAGCCTCCTTATCCCACAATGACCAATTCCTCTGTTCTTGAAAAAACTTTTTGGAAATATATGCACATGGTTTGAGGGCCCCCTCCTCATTGGGTTGCATGAGAATTTCCCCCACAGCGACGTCGCTGGCGTCGCATTGGACCACAAATGGTTTTAATTCAACAGGGTGAATCAAAATAGGTTCATTGGTAAACAATCTTTTCAGTTTATTGAATGCTTCCTGACACTTGGCTGTCCAATCTAATCTGGCTCCTGGCCATTTGGCATATGGACCCCTCCCTTTTGTCTTGAGAAGGTCCATTAAGGGGAGCATAGTGTGGGCGAACCCCTGAATAAAATTACGGTAAAAGTTCACAAATCCGATGAAAGATTGGAGCTGTCTACGTGTCCTGGGGGGTTCCCAATGTAAGACGGCTTGTATTTTGGCGGGGTCCATGGTCAGTCCCTTCCCCGAGACTCTGAAATCCAAGTAATCCAACTCCATCTGGTGAAATTCACACTTGGACAGCTTGGCATGCAATTGATGCTCATAAAGGGTCTTTAAGACTTCTCTGACTAGTTTCACGTGAGATGATAAGTCACTGGAATAAATAATTATATCATCCAGGAACACCACTACCCCTTTATACAAATATTTTCGTAGTACTTCATTGATAAAGTTCATGAAAACAACGAGGGCACCTTGTAATCCGAATGGCATAACTAAGTATTCAAACTGTTCCATCGGCATGTTAAATGCTGTCTTCCATTCATCCCCCTCCTTTACGTGTACCTGGAAGTAGGCATCTTGCAAGTCCAACTTGATGCAAATCTTTCCCTCTGACTGTCAAGTCGGCTGAATTCAATAACGAGTCTTTGGTTGAAACAAAGTTACCAGTTTATTGGAGACAGAACTATAGACCATGATAGAGATTGAAGGACTGGGGTACATAGACATTAACCAAGCATTTAAGGTATAGATCAAAAGGATTCCTGAGGGAGGGGCATTCTATGCAGTGAATATTCACATCAGGATGTTACTACTTCGTTCCCAAGCTGAGGCCTTGGCGCTTTCACACTCCCACAGACACTCTGCCTGAGAAGGCTCCACTATCTTGTTCCCATATCACCATTTCAAAGCAGGCTACACAACAAAGGGACAGTGGGGGGATGAGGGAAGTTAGCTAGCAGCATTCGGTGTTCAGTGTGGTTTACCCAGAACCCTTTACTTCTGAACCAATGTTAGGATGATGCAGTTTGACCAAAATACAGCAGACTTGACACTGACACAGTGCTTAGTAAATCTTTTATTAATGGGATGGGGTACGCATTTGAGGTTGAAATCGCATTGATCCCCCTAAAATCCATGCAAAGCCTGAGCCCCCCATCCTTCTTCTTTCTAAAGAGCACTGGAGCGGCATGGGGCGCTGTGGCCAGCCTTATGAACCCCCGCTTTAAGTTTTTGTCCAGAAATTTGCACAGCTCTGCTTTCTCGGCCCACCCCATGGAATACAATTTGGCTCTTGGGAGGCTTTGCCCCAGGATCAACTCTATCGCACAGTCAGTGTCCCGGTGTTGCGGGAGTTCGTTGGCCTCCTCTTCACTAAACACTTGTTTCAAGTCTCTATACTCCTTAGGGATCGATTTCACCTTTTCTATAGTGAGTCACAATTTCTTGTTTAACGGAGGTGGCTCCGGGCCCCAGCTCTCATTCCAGTGGAGTGTTCACTATGAGTCCCCCTCACTTTATGTCGAGCTCGTGCTTGGCTAGCCATCCCACCCCTAAGACAATGTCAAAGGACAAAGAAGGGCCACTAAAAAAAATTCCGTATCCCAATGATAATCTATTCCCATTGGCACCTCATGGGTTTGTTCCGTGCATGGTTCCCCTCTCATGACTATTCCATCCATTTGTTCGAACTGTATGAAGTGCGGTAGGGGACTCATAGTGAGCCCAAGGGCTTCCACCAATTTGGGCGTGATTATGTCTCTAATGCACCCTGAATCTAGCAAGGCTCAGGCATGCATAAAACATTTCAACTTAGGATTCAGTAAAGTCAATGGGACGAAAAACAAAGTCCCAGTTATTCTCACCCTCAACGGTGCCGTTAACTCCGCGACCTGCTGCTCGACACCTCTCACTGCAGGTTGTCCCCATTTCCCACTGGCTCGTCTTCCCAGGCATCTTCCCCCAACTCATCCACCACGATAATCTCATCCTCTCGAGGGGTCGCTGATGCTGAGCTGCCTTTTGCTGGCTCCTTTGGTCATCCTTTTGCCTTTTTCCCTTTGGGTGCACTGGTCTTCGGAGTAAGGGGAGGCCTCGAGGCCGTTTAGGGCAATTGGCAGCTAGGTGGTTTGGGTCGCCTCACTGAAAGCAATGTCTGGGTGTGATTGGTTTAGTGGTACCCCCCACCTGGCTTTCTACTTCACCAGCCTGCTGCACCCTCCCCACCAACATGGTGGGGTGAGCCAGTTGGAGGGCTCGTTCCAGCATGCTCGCGTTTAGGCCCCTCTGAAATTGCTCTATTTTCATTTGCTTGTTCCACCCACGCACCTTGGCCATGTTTGCTTGGAATTCGGCAGCGTACTCTCTTATGGCCTTGGACCCTTGTTGTAGGTCCCGTAGGGCGATGAGGGCTCAGTCTCCTGTAGCGGATCTTCATACTGGGTCAGCAGCACTCGTAGAAACACCGCCACGGTGTCTAATTCAGGGCTTCTGGTCTTGTACAGGCTCACGTACCCCCCCTTACTTCAAAGGATAGTATACAGATGCAATTTGAGTCATGGGTTCAAAGGTTACTACATAGTATCTCTTTTATTACTAAGGAATTTAGGCTATTAAAAACATATCCCTTTCTCACACTTCTCTGAGACCTGATAAGAACTTTCTGTGTGAATCTGGGGAAGAGGCACCTCACAGCTTTACCAACTAGGCCATAGCATAATCTTCCTTGGGCTAGATAGATTTACTGCTTGCCCAAACATTGTAAAGAGGAGGGGGGCGGTGGATACTAGTGGCCTGCTCTCTGTCTAAGAAACCATCATGGCACTTAGAAATATGCATGCTTGACAGGAAGGAAGGAAGGAAGGAAGGAAGGAAGGAAGGAAGGAAGGAAGGAAGGAAGGAAGGAAGGAAGGAAGGAAGGAAGGAAGGAAGGAAGGAAGGAAAATAAATGGGGAGGAAGGGGGAGAGGGAAGTGGAAAGAAAGCAACTTTAGTTTTAAATGCATTCTCTAAGCTGGTGGCTGGCTTGGCTGATGGGGCATTGGGGGCTTCGAGAGCCACACAATATGTATAAATGAATCAAAAGTGGTTCCTGAGCTTGAGTTTAGCCACTTTCACTTTAAGCCAAATTCACTGTAAACCAAATTCAGATTCCAAAGAAGAGAGATTAAACTCTCAATCCAGACTGTAAAGCCCTACACAAACAAAGAAATGAATGAAGTCCCCTGATTCCAGAGGAGAAAATGTTTTTCAGCCAGAGTTGGTGAAGAAGGCCAGCTGCTCATTACCATCCTCTCTGGGCCACGGTAAACACTTTTTTGCCTACAACTCTTTTTGCCTACAACAAAGTGTGTTGTAGCTAGGATTGGCAACTGCTTGGGGTCAGGAGTCTTGTCCCTTTAATAGAGGCTTAATGGTATGTCAGTTACCAGTTGATGTTATTTACCTTCATGCCATGAAAAGCTTCAGCTGCCTCTTTCACACATTAACCCTCTGTTAAAAAGATTGTCAAGGGTCCTTGCCATTTTATGTATCCTACTGTGTTGTTATACATTTATTTTACCAGGCCTGCTTTGCTGCTTTGCATTTAGCCTTTTCTGTGTAACTCATAAGTATCCGCTACACCCCAGGAGTGGATACACAGCCTGGCGTTCAAGGCAAACTTTATCTATTCCTGGAGACAGCTTTGCTGCCCACTGCATACAAAATGTATTGTGAGAACTAATTTGCTTTTGGCTTTTAAGTTTGAGTATACAATGTAACAGCCCAAGTTAAGGTATATATTTCTGGGTTCCTCCCTGGTGCCTTTAGTTCTGACACTATCATGTGAAGCCAACTTTCTGAACAACCTGGAAGTCTTCTTTAATTAAGGATAGTCCCAGAGCTGACAGGGATAGGGCATTTTTCTCCAGACCTGTTGACAACCCTAGCTGGCAGCCATGGTTAGGCAAGACTAGTCTCAGTCCTGTCCTCCCATATGCCTCTATGGAAATTTCTGCCTAAGGAAAGGGCCAAGAGACCTATCTTACTTGGTAATTCTTTTGTTATATGGTTCAAAACAAACACACAATTCTAATGCATGGATTCTACTTTGAACATTTAGAAGTCTAAAATATAGAGATAATTTAGAGTGAGAAGAATTTCAGAAGCATCTCTAATGCTAACTTGGGACTAATAGCTTGGGGGTATTGGTAGTGAAAGCAAAATGTCATGGATCCAAGTTACACTGAACACTGATGTTAACTTAGATGTGTAGGTAATATAGACTTCTGGAAGCTGGACATTTAGAAGAAACGTATGCAGCCACCAGTCTTGTGCCACCAATCACTGAGACAATCCTCCTTTTGTGAGAGTGAGCCCAACAGAACAAAGTGGAACTTCCTTCTAACTAAATATGGACTGTTAAACAAAGTTCACATATTCATATGGTGAGGATTTCAAATCCAGATTTTCTTCTAAAGAATAGTATTCAAATATGCTCTGTAAATTTGAACAGCACTATTAATCATATCAGGAAATGTTAAAATTGCCAAATTGTAAGAATCAGTATGTTTCAAATAAGCATTACATTATTTGTCAGAAGAAATAAATTCTCAGATTTTATTTGCAGACTTGAAATGCTCTGTTTACTTAGTTTCTGCCAAAATGGGATTTGTTTGACACTTTTATTTTTTATCTCACCTTTTGCTTTTCTCTAACTTGACAGGCTTAAAAAAATATATTATTTCACCAGTAAATTTATTACTAAAACATCTTGTATATTTTTCAAAGTATAGTAAAGATACAAAATTACATACAAAAACACTCATTTTAAATGTAATTTTTTATAGCCAATTCTTTTACTCCTACCTTCTAATAATTGGGGGGGGGGGGCTTACGCATATTGCTTTGGGATATATTTCTGCACCAAGCCAAATTTCCTGTTGTAGCTTGTGGTAAAAAAAAGTCCTCCCCCTTTTTTTTTTGTGTGGTTGGTTTCAAAGGTCATTATTTTTCATAGCCCAAAAGCAGAGCTTGAAATGTGATTTGACATGAGGCAGAAGTCTCTTTTACATAGATTAATCTCCACTTATTGAATCTCATACCAGTATGTTTCCTTTACATTTTTACATTTTAAAAAAAAATTGAAACAACAAAAAATTATGTTAGAACCCCAAGATATTAGACAACTGTCATGAATTTGAAAACAAAAAAACGTCTAAAATTATTTTTGAATGTTCTTTTTTATCTTGGGGTATTTTATTTATTTATTTATTTATTACTTTGCATTTATATCCCGCCCTCTCCGCAAGCGGACTCAGGGCGGCTTACAGTATCATAAAAACAATCATTCCATAAAACATATAAAACCATAATACATTTATCAGTTTAAAACTATTACGCTATCTCGATCCAGTCTGGTGGTATTGGGTTCTGACTATGACCACCAGCTTCTGTAGGATGTCCGGTGGCAGCTCATTTTCAGTCAACCAGAAATGCCTGTCTAAACAGTTCGGTCTTACAGGCCCTGCGGAACGCCGACAGATCCCGCAGGGCCCTTATAGCTTCTGGGAGGGTGTTCCAGAGTTCTGGTGCTGCCACCGAGAAGGCCCTAGATCTTGTTGCACATAGCCTGGCTTCTTTTGGGCCAGGGGCAGACAGCAGATTTTTTGTCCCTGATCGCAGTGCTCTCTGGGGGATATATGGGGAAAGGCAGTCCCGTAGATAGGCAGGTCCCTGACCATAAAGGGCTTTAAAGGTTAATACCAACACCTTGAAGCGAACTCGGAACACAACAGGCAACCAGTGCAGCTCTCTCAGCACTGGCTGAATGTGCCCCCGTCGTGGTAGCCCCATTAACAGCCGTGCCGCAGCGTTCTGCACTAGTTGTAGTCTCCGGGTTAGCGTCAGGGGTAGCCCCATGTAGAGAGCATTACAGTGATCTATTCTTGAGGTGACCGTAGCATGGATTACCGTCGCTAGGTCGCTGCGGTCCAGGTAAGGGGCCAGCTGCCGTGCTTGCCGAAGATGGAAAAAGGCAGATCTAACAGTGGCTGCCACCTGAGCCTCCATTGTAAGGGAGGACTCAAGGAGCACGCCTAAGCTCTTGACCTTGGGGACCGGTATTAGTGGCACCCCGTCAAGGGCCGGCAGCTGGATCTCTCTCCCCGGACCGCCCCGACCCAGGTAGAGAACCTCCGTCTTCGTCGGATTCAATTTCAGCCGACTCAGTCTGAGCCAAGAGGCCACGGCTTGTAATGCCAGGTCTAGATTTTCCAGGGTACAGTCAGACTGGCCACCCATCATTAGGTAGAGCTGGGTGTCATCCGCATATTGATGGCAACCCAGTCCATACCTCCTGACAATCTGGGCAAGGGGGCGCATATAGATATTAAATAACATCGGGGATAGGACCACTCCCTGCGGCACCCTGCAACTAAGGGAGTGCCTCTGGGATGCTTCCTCCCCTATCACCACCCTTTGTCCCCGATCTTGGAGAAAGGAGGTCAGCCACTGCAAGGCAGATCCCTGTATCCCCACATCGGTGAGGCGGTCAGTCAGTAGCTGGTGGTCAACCGTGTCAAAAGCGGCTGACAGATCTAATAACAGCAGCACTGCAGAACCGCCCTGATCCAGATGTCGCATAAGATCATCCATGAGGGCGACCAGAACTGTCTCCATCCCGTGACCTGGCCGAAAGCCGGACTGGAATGGATCCAGTGCGGAAGTGTCCTCCAGGAATCCCTGCAGCTGAGTCGCCACCGCCCGCTCTATGACCTTACCCAGGAAGGGAAGGTTTGATACCGGCCGATAGTTCGCCAATGTGGCCGGGTCTGCTGATGGTTTTTTTAAGAGGGGACGGACCACTGCCTCTTTAAGAGGTGTGGGAAAGATCCCTTCAATCAGGGACCTATTGATGATGTCCTGTAGTGGTTCACGTAGCCACGTTTGGCTAGCCTTTATAAGCCAAGACGGGCACGGATCTAACCTACAGGTCGTAGGGCGTACAGCTGCAAGGGTCCTATCGACTTCCTCCAGACTGAGTGGACTGAAGGAATCCAGAATTGAACCAGAAGACGTGCTCGGTGCCCCAAGTTCATCTACTGTATTAATTATGGCGGGTAGGTCGTGTCGGAGTGACGAGACCTTATCTGCGAAATAGCTCGCAAAAGCCTCACAGCCTATTTCCAATTCTCTACTATTTTGTTTGCCCTGTGGCAATTCTGTTAATGACCGAATTATACTAAACAATTGTGCTGGGCGCGAGGTCGCAGATGCGATTCTGGATGCAAAGTGTTCCTTCTTTGCAGTCCGAATAGCCATCTCATAGGCCCTCATAAATGACCTATATGATGTTCTCGTAGCTTCGTCACGAGCGCGACGCCATTGTCTCTCTAGTCGTCTTAATCATCGTTTCATCGATCGCAGCTCCGGGGTATACCACGGGGCGGATCGTGATCGAGGATGAAGAGGACGTCTGGGGGCGATTTCGTCGATGGCCTCGGAGAGCCGGTTGTTCCAGGTCTCCACCAGTCCATCCAACGAGTCGCCGGTAGGCCAAGGGTCCCGCATAGCCATCTGAAGCCGCAATGGGTCCATCTGACTACGCGGGCGAGCCAAAATCTGCTCACCGCCTAAACGGGACAGAGGTGGTATGTCCACACGGGCCTTCAGGACCTGGTGGTCAGACCATGGCACTGCCTCAGCAGATATCTGACCCATTGTTACTCCCACCGCGAAGATCAGGTCTAGTGTGTGCCCAGCCTGGTGTGTGGGCGCTGTTACATATTGGGAAAGTCCCAGTGCTGCCATGGAAAGCACTAGGTCCGTCGCACGAGTGGAAGCTGCATCCTCGGCATGGACATTGAAGTCACCCAGGACTATAAGTCGAGGATGCTCCAATGCCCAGCCTGTTACAGCCTCCATCAAGGACGGCAGGGCACTGGCTGGTGCGTTAGGCGGACGGTACACCAGCCAGATTGCCAGACTCTCCCCAACGTCCCACTCCAGGCCCACACACTCCACGCCCTTGATCTCTGGCGGCGGAAGCCTCCTGAAGGAACAATCCTCCCGCATGAAAAAGGCCACCCCTCCCCCCCACCCGCTAGTCCGGGCCTGGTGAAGGACGGAGAACCCAGGCGGGGCTACTTGGGAGAGAGCAACTGTCTCTCCCTCCCGCACCCAGGTCTCCGTCACGCAAGCCAGGTCCATGTCCTGCCTGGTGAAAAATTCTTGCAGGACTGAGGTTTTATTATTTATGGACCTGGCGTTGCACATCACCAGGGACGGAGGCGAGTGTCTCCACTTGGCAGTCCCACTTGCCATCCTTGGGATGGGACACAGGCTGGTGTCCATTATCTCTCTTCTGTCCATTATCTCTCTGCGTAGTGATGTAAATATACTCCAGGGGGTTAGGATGGATCTTCAGATTGTCATGAATGGCTATATGTCTCTATAGTGCTTAAAAATGGTTCCCTGGATAATAAACTCAAGGGGTTAAAAAAAGAAAGAAAAGAACTTACCCAAAGGTATAACTTTCCAATGGTATTCTGATGGATCCAACAAGTTTTCAGATAACATTGGGGATTTTCCTGCTGATATGGTTGGTGTGCCGGTTGATGACCTGGTTGGCCTGTAAGGAAAAGCCCCCTACTTTTCATACACATGGACATCGTGATCACCAGTATGGTTGCCAGGGTGCCTGGAGTTTTGACTCGCACACATCTGCTCTAAGACGTGGACTTTGCCCACGGTTACTAAGGCTTATGTGGATACTATAAGCCTCAGCTTTGCAGCAGCATTCTACATCTCTGGATGGGTGTTAGCTGTTCCTTGTGTGCCCAGTCTTGGCCACTGCAATGGAAGAAGCCATGCCACCATGAACTGTACAGGCAGACAGTTTCCAGCCTGTTTCCATGAACCAAAGGCTAACACCACCAGAATCCATCTTGTTTTCCTGACTCCATATCCAACAGCTGCTTCAACTTCTGCATAAGGCAATCAAGCATATCCTGTCAGATCACTCAAGCCTTTGTCTAACGGAACTCAAGACAAAGACTGGTGCCAAGAAGAAGACTAAAGAAGAGGAAGACCATCTTCAGCCAAGAGCCAAGTTCCATTGTACATGCTGGGTGTTACCTAGGCCACAAGTAGACTCTCTATTATCACCCTTTCAGATAAGTCCATTTAATCTTAAGTGTTCCCCACCCAGTAATCACTTCTATTCTTCTTCCCAACTGTCACTTTGGAGCCTCCCCCAAGTCTGTTTCAACTTGAAAGTTTACTCAGGTACTCCTGGACCAAGCTTGTTCATTGGTCAGTCATGGGCACCCAATTAGGTGCCACCAGTTAACTTGCTATTGGCTACTGCAGTAGTCCAGCCCTTATGGTCACTGCAGAGCCTCCCCTTTCTCCTCCCTCATACCTCTAATCCCCTGAGGGCTCATGAGAGTCCTTATAACCTGTGGACTAGCTACCCACAGGTGTGCTTCTATCAGTATCCCACCTTCCACTGCATAGATCCATCCCCGATTCCTGATGAGTTTCAGGTCCCTTACCCACTTCCTCACTTGTCGCCAATTGGAGCCTTCCTCAAAGACTACGATAGGTAAATATTACCCTGTGTGTCTACCCTTTATGGTCCCCTAGCCATCTATCTATATTTCCTAGGACTGTATGTATTATTGTATGAGTATTCTATCTTGTATGTATGCCTATATTTTCTAGAATAAATTGTAATTGTTTTACTAAATTAGAGTCCCCATTATTTTAAGCATTACTTTCTGGACATGTATCTGGTATACATTGGGAAAAGATCCCTAGTGAGCCAAGTGCCCACATAATAATTCCCCAACCTCATTTTGAGGGCATTTTGGCTTACAGTAGGAAGATGGCTGCATGTGGTGTTATCTCTCCACAGTGGATTCTATGGTCAGTGCTTCAAAACCATTCGCCTGGATAGCTCCTGGCGGCGCAGTCTCCTCCGCTCTATGGTCGGGATGGACATCATACAGAACAACGGGAAGCCATCCGTTCTCCTGGTGGGCACTCTTGTATTGGTCTTGAGTGCCTTCATAGCGTTATGGCTGCAAGTACTGCATAAGTCCCTTTCGTCCCTGGATAGGTTTACTCACACTCTCTGGCCAGACGTGTGTGAGTTACTTCTCCAGGTGCTCTGGCAACCAATTTGGTGATTACGATGTTCTGTAAGGGGTTTTTCCTCACACTTTGGGGGCCTTACTTTGGTTGCCCCCACCATCTTAAGCTATGTGGATGGTAACCTGAGAAAGGGCTTCCTCTGTCGTGGCGCCAAAACTTTGGAACTCCCCCCCACTCCCCGCCGCCACCAGGGAGATTCATCTTTCTCTAGCAGTGTATTTTGCCAGTCAGTGAAGACTTTTTTGTTTCATCTGGCATGACCCCTATAATGGTTTTTGGCTCGCCTTCTAGTGTTAAGTCTTTATAGAATGTTATATTTTAATGTGCTTATGTGTTTTAATTGAATTTTATATTTCAACAGTATTTTCATTGCTTTAGTTTTGCTCCCTTATAGACCCTGATTGGGTTAAAATGTGGCATACAGATGTTTTAAATATATACATAATTATATTTGGGAAAAGTGGTATTGCCAACTGTGGGATCAATATATATTGGAGAATATTTCAGATAGAATCCACAGTGCAATGCAATTTCCTAAAAAAAAAGACTTTATTGAAAAATAGTGCCCCTTACTAGACTGCTTGGTAAACGAAAACTTTATACCATTTGGTTGGGCAGAACTACAGAGACAGCTATAAAATTGCTTTTTTAGGACACAAAATGTTATCGCTTTTTGTTACAAATACATTTTGTTGGTGTGATACTTTATACCTCTGTAACTCTACATAAGCTAATTTAAAGTGTATTGACTGTTGTCTGTGTAATTCTAATCTCAACTTTAATAAAGTTTTTTTTTTTTTAAAAAAAGTAAACTTTAAGAGGTAGTGGCTTTACATTTGGAACATTGCTTATTACTGTATGGGTGATGGTGTCTAAGCAGAAAAGATTCTACAGCTACTTTTCTCTGAATTCTACCAAAATTACAAATGGATTAGCTAATTTACTCCAAGGGTATGTAGAAGGTTATAACATAGCATTTGTAAGCATTATATATTTAAGACAGATCTTTGCACTGTCATTTTCAGCAAAACCCTCCCTTTTTTAGTACTGCAAAAGGATAACCATGGGCATCAGAGGTGAAAGCAGGAGGTCTTAGCCACATGTGGTCATCTACAGAAGCAGATTAATGGCAACAATAGCTGCTAGAGAGAAAGTGAAATGGTAGAGAGCAGCTGTATCAACATTTGATTGAACTGCTGGAATGCAATGGAATTACCCACTTGCAGGTGTCAGATGCTGCTTCACACAGAAATAAGTTTCTGCCAGCAAGGTGGTTTCTCCTCTGTTCTGTCCTTTTCATCTTGACCTCTTGTTCCAGGGGTGAAGATTTCATGAGCAGCAAGAAGAGTGACCTTCACAGAAGGTGAATTAGCTGGTTACCAGACAAAAAAAGACATTCAAAATGACCTATGAGAAGAAGAAACCCTAATGTCCTTAAACACAGCCACATGAAATCTTCAAGTATCCTCAAATATCAGTGTTTTGTTTAGATTATGTATATTTGATTCCTTTTTGAGTGCAGAAGGGATGAGTAACTATCAATGATAAACAAATAAAAATACATTATCATAATAACCATTCTTCTTGTATTGAGAATGCACTGATCTGCTTGCATTTAGGAACTGGGATGGAAGCTGTTTGGTTGATGTACTATAAAAGTGTATAGCCCAGGGGTCGTTTTGTAGAAAAATAGGTGGTGGAACTCATCCAGGGATTGTTATGCAACTGCAATACTATTCAATGTACAAGGAGGTGGAACTTTCAGACGGAGGAGGTGGAACTCTCAGAAAGGTTCAGGAGCTGTGCTCCTGTGAGCTTCCACTGAATCTGAGGCCTGGTATGGCCATTTTGTCAATCTACAATAGATCAAAAATTACCTAGAGAGGAGCAGCATTACATAGGCTATTAGCGTAATGCTGGTACTAAATTAGTGTTAAATGTGAATGGTAGTAGCAGAATAACATATTGCTAAATGTAAAGTAATTCTATATTTGTAGCATTGTACCATAGCTGTACTAACAAATAATACGGAATTTGGAAGGACAGTAATAAACTCCTGAACAGTTACTTAATTGCTATTACGAGATGTAGGCTAATCTTAATACTGTTTATAGAACATTGGATCCCCTATATTGCCTGGGTTAAATGCATAATATTATTCTTAACTTCTATTATGAATAACCCAGTCTTCCTTTCAGGCAGCAGAGGTCAGAATTTCATAAGCCACTGAAGCTGAGCTGCCTGTTGCTTCGATATGAAGGTCATGACCTGCTCTGTAATTATATCTGCCACACCTCTCATTTACCACTTTTGTGTGTTTTTCTTTCTTTTTAAATTGTTTTACAATGATGATTCATTTTAAGAAGCCATTGACTTAATCCTTACAAAATTCATTTCTTTTGGGCTTCTAGACAAATGGTAGACTTGTAGACAAATGGAATGTAGACAAAAGGTAGACTGCCTGTATTGTATTGTTTGTAGAATCCTCTTGACATTAAAGTACTGTTTGAGTAGTGTGCCTGCCTTTATTATTTTGATATATTCTGTGATTTCTATCCTGAATGGAATAAAATGTTAATCTTCTGCACCTGATACTGAGTTTAACTCAATATTAGTGTTATGCGTAGCCTTGTGCAGACATTTAGTTCCATACAGAAAAGAAAAAAAATACGGGAGACAGAGATCTCCCAACCACCATGCTCTCTCAGGACTCTCTGTGAGTACATCAAAGCATGCACCAGCTACCTATAGGCAATCAATTCCTACAAAAGTGTATGATAAGGACTGCATGTAGGAAGTCAGTGCATGTTGAGAATCATGCAGGCTCTCGTGCAAGTTCCTTCTTGAACCTGGCTTCTGTAATTTCGGGCATGAAATAGCAGTATTGCTCCATGTTTATATTTATCCAAAAAGCACTCTGCAGCAGAACAATATGTATGTAAAGTGCAACATGCAATTTGGTTTTTTTTAATGAAATTCAGAGATGCCTCCGTTTGGGATATCATATTGCATGCTCTGAGCACATCCACCATGACCACTATGCAGTAAAAATTTCTCCCATTTAAATGCTGAGGCATGGGAAGTCTCTCTCTCGGCTTGGCTTTGCGAACGAAGATTTAAGAAGGGTGCAATAGTCCACGTTTGCTGCAGGCTCACTGGTGGCTGACAAGACCAATGTGGGACAGGCAGGTCCAGCCACAGCGGCTGCAGGGAAAAGTCTGATTTAGGGTTGGTCCTGTAGCAGTGCGATTCTTCCTCAATCTCCTTTTGTCCTCAAGACCAGCTATGCGTGCGTTCTCAAAGGAAGAGACAGCCTGGTGGATGGTGTGCCTCCATGCTTTGCGATCTGAGGCTAGGTCAGACCACTGGTGATGGTTGATGTGACAGGTGCTAAGGGATTTCTTCAAGGAGTCCTTGTACCTCTTCTTTGGTGCCCCTCTATTTCGATGGCCGGTGGAGAGTTCGCCATACAGGGCAATCTTGGGAAGGCGGTGGTTTTCCATCCTAGAAATATGCCCTGCCCAGCGCAGCTGCGTCTTCAACAGCAGTGCAACGATGCTGGTAACCTCCGCCCTCTTGAGGACTTCAGTGTTGGTCACAAAGTCACTCCAGTGGATGTTGAGGATGGTGCGAAGGCAGCGCTGATGAGAGCGCTCAAGGAGTCGCAGGTGATGACGGTATAAAACCCACGATTCGGAGCCGTAGATGAGGGTTGTCATCACAACCGCTTTGTAAACATTGATCTTTGTGCCTTTTTTCAGATGCTTGTTGCTCCACACTCTTTTGTGCAGTCGGCCAAATGCACGGTTTGCCTTTGCCAGCCTGTTGTCAATCTCCTTGTCGATCTTGGCATCTGAGGAGATGATGCACCCCAGGTAGCTGAACTGCTGGACTGTCTTCAGAACTGATTCACCCACAGTGATGCAGGGAGGGTGATAATCTTCCTGGGGTGCAGGCTGGTGGAGAACTTCTGTCTTCTTCAGACTAACTTCTAGGCCGAATAGCTTGGCAGCCTCTGCAAAGCAGGACGTCATATGCTGCAGAGCTGATACCGAGTGGGAGACGAGTGCAGCATCATCAGCAAACAGTAGCTCTCGGATGAGTTTTTCCATTGTCTTGGAGTGTGCCTTTAGTCGCCTCAGGTTGAACAGGCTGCCATCGGTGCGATAGCGGATGTATACACCATCGTCATCATCTAGATCTACTGCGGCTCTTTGAAGCATCATGCTAAAGAAGATCGTAAAGAGAGTTGGAGCGAGAACGCAGCCTTGCTTTACACCTGTGCCTATTGGGAAGGGCTCCGAGAGGTCGTTGCAGTGTCTGACTTGGCCTCGCTGGTCTTCGTGTAGCTGGATGATCATGCTGAGGAACCTTGGGGGACATCCTAAACGTTCCAAGATTTGCCACAGGCCTTTCCTGCTAACGGTATCGAAAGCTTTGGTAAGGTCGACAAAAGTCACATACAGAGCCTTGTTCTGTTCCCTGCATTTCTCTTGGAGCTGCCTGAGAACAAATACCATGTAGGTGGTGCTCCTATTAGCTCTGAAGCCGCACTGGCTCTCTGGGAGGAGTTTTTCTGCAATGGTGGGCACCAGTCTGTTCAGGAGTATTCTGGCAAGGATTTTGCCTGCGATGGAGAGCAGGGTTATCCCCCGGTAGTTGGAGCAGTCTGACTTTTCCCCTTTGTTCTTGTATAGGGTGATGATGATTGCATCGCGAAAGTCCTGTGGTAATTTGCCTTGTTCCCAGCAGGTGATAAGTACTTTGTGAAGTGAGCTATGTAGTACTGTGCCCCCATGCTTCCAGATCTCTGGTGGAATTCCATCAACTCCCGCTGCCTTGCCACTTTTCAGTTGCTTGATGGCTTTAACAGTCTCTTCTCTGGTGGGGATCTCATCCAACTCTGTTTTCACCGGTTGAAGTGGGGTGAGGTGGATTGCTGAATCTTGAACTACGCGGTTGGCACTGAAGAGAACCTGAAAATACTCCGACCACCGGTTCAGTATGGATGCCTTGTCTGTGAGGAGCACTTGGCCGTCTGCACTATGCAAGGGACTCTGAGCCTGATATGATGGACCACATACTGCCTTCAGGGCTTCGTAGAACCCTCTTAAATCACCAGTGTCTGCACACAGCTGGGTTCTCTCTGCAAGCTTGGTCCACCACTCGTTCTGAATGTCTCGAAGCTTGCGCTGGAGGTTGCTACATGCAGCGCGAAAGGTTGCTTTTTTCCCAGGACAGGAGGGCTGAGCAAGATGTGCTTGGTAGGCAGATCTCTTTTTTGCCAGTAATTCTTGGATCTCTTGATTGTTCTCATCAAACCAGTCCTTGTTCTTCCTTGTGGAGAACCCGAGGACTTCTTCAGAGATCTGCAGGACGGTAGTTTTTAGGTGTTCCCAGAGTGCTTCTGGAGAAGGGTCTGTGGGGCAACTGGGGTCCTCAATTCTTGACTGGAGTTTTGCCTGGAAGGCAGCTTTAACTTCGGCTGACTGGAGGCTGCCAACCTGAAACTTCCTCCCAGGGATACCTCCTCTCCAGGGTGTGGGTTTAAAGTGAAGACGGAGATTGCAGCGTACAAGACGATGATCCGTATGACGTTCTGCACTGGGCATTACTCGGGTGTGTAAGACATCTCGAAGGTCTCTCTGGCGCACCAGAATGTAGTCGATAAGGTGCCAATGCTTGGACCGTGGGTGCATCCAGGTTGTCTTCAGACTGTTCTTCTGCTGGAAGATAGTGTTGGTGATGGTGAGCTGGTGCTCCATGCAGAATTCTAGCAGGAGGCACCCGTTGTCATTGCAGTTGCCAATGCCGTGTTTGCCAAGTACTCCTTTCCAGGCTTCCGAGTCTTTACCTACTCTGGCATTGAAGTCGCCAAGGATGATCACCTTGTCCTCTGTAGGGGTCTTCCGTACGAGGACGGTAGTTTTTAGGTGTTCCCAGAGTGCTTCTGGAGAAGGGTCTGTGGGGCAACTGGGGTCCTCAATTCTTGACTGGAGTTTTGCCTGGAAGGCAGCTTTAACTTCGGCTGACTGAAGGCTGCCAACCTGAAACTTCCTCCAAGGGATACCTCCTCTCCTGGGTGTGGATTTAAAGTGAAGACGGAGATTGCAGCGTACAAGATGATGATCTGTATGACATTCCGCACTGGGCATTACTCGGCATTACATGGGTGATTAACCACCCCAAAGATAGCAGAAGGAGAAAGTTGGGGTGGTAGAATCCCCATGGAGTAGGGGGGGGGGAGGTAGAAGCAGCACTTCTGACACAGCTTGCTGTGGAGGCATTCAGAGAGCAAGCACTGTAGAGTTGCCAAAAATGTCACACACACTATGGCTTCTAAGCATCTTTATTTTGCAATCAAGACTTTGCCTTTATTCTTTTGGGGGCAGGATAAATCCTTTACCTGCATCCTGGGAAGATCACTCTCACCATGCCATCATTGGTACCCCACCAATGAGCAGACATTTTATACCAAGAAGTTCTTAATGACAACAGAAAATTGTCATTTTTAAAAGAAAATCTGGGCTTTATTCATGTGCACACATTTGATTTGTAAGCATATAGTATACATAGTTTTGAGCATGACAGCAAATAACAGAAATAACCCATGGCACAGAGTGGTAAAGCTGCAGTACTGCAGTCAAACTCTTTGCTCACGACCTGAGTTCAATCCCAGCGGAAGCTGGGTTCAGGTAGCTGGCTCAAGGCTGACTCAGCCTTCCATCCTTCCGAGGTCAGTAAAATGAGTACCCAGCTTGCTGGGGGGGGGGGAGTTTAGTTGACTGGGGAAGACAATGGCAAACCACCCCGTAAAAAGTCTGCTGTGAAAATATCGTGATGCGATGTCACCCCAGAGTCAGAAACGACTGGTGCTTGCACAGGGGACTACTTTTTTTTTCCTTTTATCTACCTCTATACTTATTCATTGCATTCTGCTGCCAGAGACATTTGTCTTCATTTGCAAACTTGTACCAGATTTTACCACATGAGATGGCCTTTGCCCAATAAAAAGAATCAAGTTTCTGTCTTTCCCAAAGTTGTCAGGATGTATGGAAACAGTCAGTGTGTAATGTTGTAATCATTCTTATTCTTAATATTTTATAAGTGCAACCTCCTTCTTTCTCGCCTTCACATTTACAATTTCAGTTATCTAAGTTATTTGGCACATCATTTGGAACAGGATATGGACTGCCCATAAGAGAATTCAATGATTTCATTGTTATAAGTGAAGCTTATGAAAATGATACCTCAGTGATAGATGAAATGGCAATATTTTTAGATCATGGACCTCTATGGAATTTTTCTTTAATCACATTCAATGTTCCCATCAAGTAATTTCTCCTTAATTAGTATTTTCCAGAGGCAAACTTGACACATACCTGTTGATCCTATGCCCTGCAAAAAGATAGTTGACAGAAAATTGGATCTACCTGGGTCAACATTTATTAATAAATAAATAAGAGATGTTAATAGTTTAACTAGAGTTGCTATTGAATTTTGTCTAAAACAAAGTTTTAAGGTCAATTGGGAAGTTCCTTTTTGGCAAATTTGTCTTGAACTTTGAAGAGTCTCACTCATTCACAAAACGTATTAGGAGGACTCTGCTACTAAAGTGAAATTAAAGTTGGATTACTGTAACACACTCTACGTAGGCTTACCCTTGAGACTGATCCAGAAACTCCAGCTGGTACAGAATGCAGCAGCTTGGCTGTTGATAACAGTGCCTAGCTGGGCACACATCTAACCAGTGCTGAGTCAACTGCACTGGCTACCAATTGAGTACTGGATCCATTTCAAGGTTTTAGTTTTGACTTTTAAAGTCTTACACAGCCTGGGACCGACATATCTACGGGACCGCCTCTCCCCGTATGTGCCCCGGAGATCATTACGATCCAGCACACAACATCTGTTTACCATCCCTCGCCCAAAGGACGTCTGACTTGCTGCAACCAGGACCAGGGCCTTTTCAGCTTTGGCCCCAACCTGGTGGAATCACCTCCCTCTAGAGATCCAGGCCCTCACCGAATTGTTATTTTTCCATAGGGCCTGCAAAACAGAGTTATTCTGCCAAGCCTTTGGTTGAGGCAGCGGGCATCCTATTCCATCAGCTGGCCCTATGTTGTGATCCATCTCTGCTGTAACATTAAATTTAGTTACTGTTCTAGACTCTTAATATATACTATACGTGCCCAACTGAGCTGCCATTTATACCTTCTTATGATTTGTTAAATTGTATTACTTGATTTGGTTTTTAACTGTTGTTTTATACTGTTTTTGAATGTTGTTATCCACCCTGAGCCCATTTTTTGGGAAAGGGCAGACTATAAATTGCCTAAAATAAAATAAAATTAAGAGGTGAATTCAAATGTTAAAGCTCAAGTGAAAAATCAAACAAATGTAAATGAAGAAAAGTTCCAAGAGTAGCTATCTGGGGACAGGCTCATTCCCAGACTCATTGCGCTTCCTCAGCATCAAATCCAACACACATAAGGCAATTCCACAAGAGGTCAGGGAAGAAGCAATAGTTCCTGCTCCAGGCCTGTGACAGCAAGTATCTAGGGGAGAGAGAGGAACCAGGTCTTTCAGCCTCCTCCTCTCCCCTTTCTGAGGCCTGAGAAAGTTCAGCTGCTGAGACCCACATGACAGTAGGATAGGCTTCAAAATTAACTGGGGTGAGGAGGGTATCAAAGTCCTAGGTGGATTTCACAAAGCCCCAAATTCATAGCCTAATGAGGTTAGGGTTGCCAGACTCCAGTTGGGGCCTAGGGATGTCCAGCTTTTACAAATGATCTCTAGTTGGCAGAGATCAGCTCTCCTGGAAAAAATGGCTGATTTGAAGGATGGACTCTATGGCATTGTACCATGCTGAGGTACAATGCCATAGAGTCCATCCTTCAAATCAGCCATTTTCTCCAGGAGAGCTGATCTCTGCCAACTAGAGATCATTTGTAAAAGCTGGAGACTTTGAGGGTGGAGTCAGGAACAAGGGTGTGACAAGCACAATTGAACTCTGAAGGGAGTTCTGACAATCACATTTAAAGGAACTGCACACCATTTAAATGCCTTCCCTCCATTTGGAAATAATCTTGGGGCAACTTCTTTGAGGGCTCATAGAATTGGACCCCCTGGTTCAATATTTTTGAAACTTTGAGAGTGTTTTGAGAAGAGGCACTGGATGCTATGCTGAAAATTTGGTGCCTCTATACACTCTTTGACTGCCTTAGATATAGCCCACATAATCCAGTTCCAGGGAAATCAGATAACTTTTAGGATTGGAAATATCTGACTGCACTCCCCTAATCAGAACACCACACTGATGATGCCTGTGGCCCATGGATAGGGGACAGTCTTTAGAAGAAAGTTTGTTGGGACGTCTCAGCTTCTCCAAGGATGCCCTTCAGTTAATGCCTTGGTTCTCTCACTTCTGCTGCCATCTCTTTCCTTCCATGGGCTGACCCTGTAAACAAATGCTTTATGCATAGAATGCCCTACGCTTTTATTTTATTACATTTCTACATTTTACATGAACAGCCTAAACAGACTCATGGCACAACCAGGGGGCAGACATAAGACCAATGGCCTCTGCAAAGCCTTGCACCTTACTAATAAATGCCAAGGCCGCCAATTGACCCTAATGGATTTAACTGTCAACCCCCTGGCCTGCTAATGCACACAAAATTGCATCAAGTGGGGGACGGGGATGGGCCAAATACCCCTTTAGCCCTTGGCATTCCTGAATACCCTGAACTGCAATGCCGCCCTTTCGTAAGCTTTCCGCATACTTGGGGCCAAGGCTAACAAAATCACCCTACTGGCTTCGGCCTGGAGAGCCACCACAGGAGCATTTGCACCGGCCAGGGGTCTGCCTCCAGAGCCAACTGGCAAAACTGCTCTATCTGTCGACGAGACAGAGCGCCTGCAACTCCATTACAGACACTGGAACATGCTTTGCCAAGAACAATGCGTTTAAGCACAGGCAGTGGAGGGTAAAGGCCCTTACCATGTTCATTACTGGAACAGATCTAAAGGACAACGAGTTGATGACATGGACCACTGCCAAGTTGTTGCAACAGAAATGCACCACATGGTTGGCCAGTTGTTCCTCCCAAAGCGATACAGCTACCACAATGGGGAAAAAAAAACTCCAAAAAAGTAAGATTCCTGCAAAGGTCACTGGCCAACCATTCCTTGGGCTACTGTTCTGCACACCAATGTTCCCGGAAAAATACCCCAAAGCCTGTGGAACCTGTGGCATCTGATGAAACCTGGAGGACCGCTTCAATTTTCGTGTCCTTCCTCCAAAAGGAAACCCCATTAAAGGATGCCAAAAATCCCTCCCAAACCTCCAGATCCCCTCGCATGATCACAGTTATTCATACCTTGTGATGGGGGAGGTGCAAGGATCCCATGGCATCACAAAAGCACCTTAGGAATGCCCTGCCAGGAGCCACAACTCTCAGGCAAAATTTAAGTGCCCTACGAGCTGCTGCAGCTCCAGCAACAACACTTTGCGCCTGTCATTTAAAGACACAAGGCGGACACTGAATGCTTTGACCTTCTCATCAGGCAGCCTTGAAGCCTGCTGATGAGTGTCCAACTCGATGCCTAAGAATGTCAGCACAGTAGTCGGGCCCTCTGTCTTTTCATGTGCCAAGGGCATCCCAAGCTCTTCTGCCATTTTCATAAATATTTCTAATAATCTGCTGCATTGCCCAGTGCCCTCTGTGCCCACAAAAAGAAAGTCATCCAGGTAATGCACTACCTCATCTGATCCTGACCTATTGTGCAGTGCCCATTCCAAAAATGAACTAAATCGCTCAAATGCTGCGCAGGAGATCGAGCACCCCATCGGTAGGGCCCTATCCATATAATACTTCCTGTCAAAAATAAACCCCAACAACTCAAAATCCCTGGGGTGCACTGGCAGCAGGTGGAAGGCCGACTTAATGTTGCACTTTGCCAATTCTGCTCCCAGCCTGTAACCCCACACCACTTTGACCACCTGGTCAAAAGAGGTGTACCCGACAGAACAAAGGTGGTCAGGAATTGAATCTTTCACTGACCCACCCTTAGGGTAAGATAAGTGGTGAATAAGCCGGTATTCCCCCGGTGTCTTCTTAGGCACCACTCCCAATGAGGAGACTTGCAGCTCTGGAACTGGAGGGGCCTCAAAAGGGCTGAGTACCTACCCTTTGGAGCATTTCTTAGTGATCTTGGCCCTCACCACATGTTCCATACCTACCAACGAATGAAGGTTGGACGCCATACCAGGCATCCTAGGGCCCTGGAATGGAATCCGAAAACCGTAAGTGAACCCCTCTAACAAGTAAACCCGGTCAGCATCGCTTGGGTAACCCTCAAGTATTCGCCTAAGAGCTCTCAGCCGGATGGGACTGGGATCCTTTTCCAGGCGGCTAAGTGCTGCTACCACCCGCAGTGCACTTAGTGATCCCTTTTGTTTTGGCCTTGCTACATGCGGAAAAGGCATGAGACCCACCACAAAGCGGGCATTCATGTTTAAACTTACACGCCTTCTGTAAGCAAACCCCCTGGGATGTAAACTCCCAGTGTAACAGCTGGGTTGAACCGAATGGCCCGCTACAGGGTGGACTCCGGGGGCGTTCTGCTGCTTGTGAACCAGGTGACCACTATCTGATCAGTTCCCCATGTTGGGCTTTGCTGGTGACATCAGCTAGAGCCACAACTGACCTCCAGCGGCATCTGGATTGAGGTGGCTCGGTGGTGCTGATGTTGTTAGACCTATCAGCTGCGTTCGATACGGTCGACCATCGGCTACTGATCTGCCGCTTTGCTGATGTGGGGATTCAGGGGTTGGCCTTGCAATAGCTTTCCTCTTTCCTTGATGGTTGAAGGCAAAGGGTGGCAATTGGGGAGACCTGTCCCAAAGGCACCCACTTAATTGTGTGGTGCCACAGGGGGCGGTGCTCTCCTTGATGTTGTTCAACATCTACATGCACCCCCTTGCCCAGATTGCCCAGGGGTATGGGTTGGGTTGGGTTGTCACCAATATGCTGATGACACCCAACTCTATCTACTAATGGAAGGACGGCCTGACTGCCCCAGAAAATCTAGATGTAGGTCTAGATGTAAATCTAGATCTGGTGTTGCAGGCTATGGCGCGGTTGCTCAAGCTGAGTAGGTTGAAGCTGAATCCAGCAAAGACAGAAGTCCTTTGCCTGAGTCGGGGCTGTCTGGGAAGGGAAATCCCCCTACCAGCATTTGACGGTGCGCCACTGAAAATGATGCACAAGGTCAAGAGCTTGGCGGTGCTACTGGAGCTGGCCCTGTCAATGGAGGCTCAGATAGCAGCCACTGCTAAATCTGCTTTTTTTCATCTTAGGTGGGCGAAGCAGTTGGTCCCCTTCCTGGACCATGACGACCTGGCAACAGTGGTCCATGCAATGGTTACCTCAAGGTTGGACTACTGTAATGCCCTCTACATGGGGCTGCTCCTGTGCCGAACCCGGAAACTACAGCTAGTGCAGAATGCGGTGGCCAGGCTGCTATTGGGGCTCCCTAGGTGGGAGCACATACAGCTGGGGCTGCGAGAACTGCACTGGCTGCCAATAATGTACCGGATTTGTTACAAGGTCCTGGTTATTACCTTTAAAGCCCTATATGGCCAAGGACCTGCCTACCTTAGGAACCGCATAGGGCCAGTTTTTCTCAGATAAGGTCTCATCGCTCCGATGTGACCTTCCCACCATAGTTGATACAGTGAAAGAACATAGTTGATACAGTGAAAGAACTTGGGGCACCGAGCAAGTCTTCTGGTCCAATTCTGGATTCCTTCAGTCCACTCAGCCTGGAGGAAGTCGACAGGATACTTTTGGCTGTACGTCCTACGACTTGTAGGTTGGATCCGTGCCCGTCCTGGCTTATAAAAGCTAGCCAGACGTGGCTACGTGAACCACTACAAGGTATTGTCAACAGATCCCTGGTAGAAGGGATCTTTCCCACACCTCTTAAAGAGGCAGTGGTCCGTCCCCTCTTAAAAAAAACCATCTGCAGATCCGGCCGTATTGGCAAATTATCGGCCGGTATGAAACCTTCCCTTTTTGGGTAAAGTTATAGAGCGGGTGGTGGCAACTCAGCTACAGGGATTCCTGGAGGACACTTCCGCACTGGATCCATTCCAGTCCGGCTTTCGACCAGATCACGGGACGGAGACGGTTCTGGTCACTCTCATAGATGACCTCATGTGACATCTGGATCGGGGCGGCTCAGCGGTGCTGTTGCTATTAGACCTGTCAGCTGCTTTTGATACGGTTGACCATCAGCTACTGACTAGTCGCCTTGCCGATGTGGGGATTCAGGGGTCCGCCTTACAGTGGTTGACCTCCTTTCTCCAAGATCGGGGACAAAGGGTGGTGATAGGGGAGGAAGCATCCCAGAAGCACTCTCTTAGTTGTGGGGTGCCACAGGGAGCGGTCCTATCCCCGATGCTATTTAACATCTATATGCAGCCCCTTGCCCAGATTGTCAGAAGGTATGGACTGGGTTGTCATCAATATGCAGACGACACCCAGCTCTATCTATTGATGGGCAGCCAGTCCAACTGTACCCTGGAAAATCTAGACCTGGTTCTTCAAGCCGTGGCTTCTTGGCTCAGGCTGAGCTGGCTGAAGCTGAATCCGACGAAGACATAGCTTCTTTATCTGAGTCGGGGTGGTCCAGGGGGGAGAGGTTCATCTGCCAGCTCTTGACGGGGTGCCATTAATACTGGCCCCTAAGGTCAGGAGCTTGGGCAAGCTCCTTGAGTCCTCCCTTACAATGGAGGCCCAAGTAGCAGCCACTGTTAGATCTGCCTTTTTTCACCTTCGGCGGGTGCGGCAGCTGGCCCCGTTCCTGGAGCACAACGACTTAGCAATGGTGATCCATGCTACAGTCACCTCAAGAATAGATCACTGTAATGGTCTCTACATGGGGCTACCCTTGACGCTAACCCGGAGACTACAGCTAGTGCAGAATGCTGCGGCGCGGCTGCTAATGAGACTCCCTCGATGGGAGCATATTCAGCCGGTGCTGAAAGAGCTGCACTGGCTTCCTGTTGTGTTCCGAGTTTGTTTCAAGGTGTTGGTACTGACCTTTAAAGCCCTTTACAGTCAGGGACCTGTCTATCTGCGGGACCGCCTTTCTCTGTATATCCCCCAGAGAGCACTGCGTTCAGGGACGAAAAATCTACTGTCCATCCCTGGACCAAAAGAAGCCAAGTTGCATATGACATGAACCAGGGCTTTCTCGGTGGCAGCGCCAGAACTCTGGAACGCTCTCTCGGAGGCCATAAGGGCCCTGTGGGATCTGCCTAAGTTCCTCAGGGCCAGTAAGACCGAATTGTTCCAACAGGCCTTCGATATCTAACTGAAAGAGAGCTGCCACTGGACATCATATAGAGCACCATGTAGCGTACTGGTGGTCACCACCAAATGTTCAGAACCGCCTATATTGTATTGTATTAATGTAGCACCATGAAATGGTTTAAAATAATTTAAATAATTTAATATGCAATTATGTTTAATATGTTTTATTGGTTTTAATGGTAGTAATGTAATGTTGTGAGCCGCCCTGAGTCCGCTTGCGGAGACGGCGGGATATAAGCTTAATGTAATAAAATAATAAATAAATAAAATAATAAATACTCTTCTTCTCCAGCTCCCTATACAGTAGACTAAAGATGTCCACATATTCTGCCCTCAATATTTTGTTCTGCGTGGGGGGTGTCAGGTGATCCCCCAAAGGCACTGCTGTGTCCCCGAAGGGGAGGTCATGAAACGGGACCAACCCATAAGGATTTGGTGGATAACCCCATGTGCCCCATTGGGCACCGGGCCACCCCAGGTGCTGGGGCGCTAGCATGTGCCCACCCCATGGGAGAACCCTAGGCAATGCCATAGATGCGGCGCTCCCTTGTGAGGATTCTGCCGCCACCGTTATGGTGAACAGCTGTCCCCAGCCCATCATACCACATTGGACTGGCCTCTGAGGGGGAGGCACCGAAGCCGCCCATGACAGTCCTGGCTGCGCTGGGTAAACCCATTGCCCAACCTGTTCCATCATTGGTGGAGGGACACTAGCAGACCCTGAAGGCCCCACCATAGAATACTGTCCCCATGGGCCCCAGGGCTAAGTCTGTACCTGTTGTGGCTGTGCCGCTTTACCTTCTGTCTCCGATGGTGCTACTGCCGCCACCACAGGTTGACCGGACCTTTCCAGCTCTGGCGCCCCATCCTGGTCGGTGCCATCCTCTCCTGGCCCTACCTCCCTGCTTGGTCCAACCTCCTGTCCACTCTCAGCTGAGTCCACCATCCTGTTACCACCTTCCTGCAAAGCAGAGAGATGAGCCAATACCTCCCATTCAAAGGTTAATGTACCTGACCTCCCAGACGCTCTATGGCACCCAGACCATGCCATAGGTGTCCCAGCAGCTTCTCTCTTCCTTTCAAGGGCACCCAACTGATCAATTATGACCCATTTGACTCTCTTGCCCAGCAGCGCTCCTGGGCGTGGCAGAATAGGCCCTCTTCCTAATGGGCCTGGCCAGTTGTGCCTTTGTCTTCTTGGCCTGACTTCGCGAACGAAGATTTAAGAAAGGTGCAGTAGTCCACGTCTGCTGCAGGCTCGCGGGTGGCTGACAAGACCAATGCGGGACAGACAGGTCCGGCCACAGTGGCTGCAGGGAAAAGTCTGATTTGGGGTTGGTGCTGTAGCAGTGCGATTCTTCCTCAATCTCCTTTTGTCCTCAAGACCAGCTATGCGTGCGTTCTCAAAGGAAGAGACAGCCTGGTGGATGGTGTGCCTCCATGCTTTGCGATCTGAGGCTAGGACAGACCACTGGTGATGGTTGATGCAACAGGTACCAAGGGATTTCTTGAAGGAGTCCTTGTACCTCTTCTTTGGTGCCTTTCTATTTCGATGGCCGGTGGAAAGTTCGCCATACAGGGCAATCTTGGGAAGGCGGTGGTTTTCCATCCTGGAAATATGCCCTGCCCAGCGCAGCTGTGTCTTCAACAGCAGTGCCTCGATGCTTGTAACCTCCGCCTGCTTGAGGACATACACCAAGTGGGGTATGAAAGGCAGCTCACCTGCTGCCAAAGGTACCTGACGCTCGGCAAATGCCTTACTGGCCCTTAACGCCTACCCCCCCCCCCCCCCCGTGGCACTTATGAGCCTGGGCCTGCTGTGGCTGGGCCCCATTTCCCTGGGAAAACCTTCCCTGACCAGGGTGTGCCTACCCCACAAGACTGCCCTGACTCCTTGCTCAAAATAGCCACTGCTGGGCCTAGCCCTTCAGTGGCCACCAACCACCTCCCAATGCCCCCTCCATGGCCCCCAGGTGCTTGCTATTATCAGCGGCCTTCCAGCCACCGTCCCTGCCGAACTCTGTACCTCACTTGGCCCCACTGGCGTCGTCCTCCTTCCCGCACACTTCTGACACCACCCCGGCCATCACCTATGTGCCGCAACCTCTGACACTCTTCCACACTCTCCCTCACTCTTGGTCAGGATGCCACACGTGTGTCTGCTCTGACTGAGAGTCCAAAAGCAACTGCGTGGAGCTGGGCAGGGCCAGGACTAATATAGGCGTTCTGCCCACCCGTAGTTTCCCGGATACCCGGGCAGCCTTTCAGCCTCCAATCCTCCAGGGAGGCAAAAGGTTGCCCCTCGGCCTATAGCCACTATTGTGGCACAGCAGGCATGGGGCCAAATTGTCTTTAGAACAGCATCTAATAAATCAAAGCAATAATAATAGTATCAGCAACTTAGATAACTTTACATCAGATTTAGCTCAACCTTTGCCTTGTTCCTCACTTCATTTGGCATGTAAGTCACAATGGCACACTTTTTTTTAGCCTTCTACATGCATGGCCAGTTGGACTAAAGTTGCCAACCTTCAGGTGGTGGCTGGAGATCGTCTACTTTCATAATTGATCTTCAGGTGACAGAGATCAGTTCACCTGGAGAATATGGCTGCTTTGGAAGGCAGATCTATTATTATACCCAGTGAAGTCTCTGCCCAAACATCACCCTCATAATCTCCAGGTATTTCTCAACTCAGAGCTGGCAACCCTACAGTAGGCAGAATCCTGTACCAGGTCACATACTGCCAGGTGAAGGGAGGAGTTCCTAGGTTAGACCAACTCAGAGCTGTGTCTGGCTTATAATATAAACCACAAGACCATTTAGTCTATGTTACACAATATCGAATTGAAGGTAAAAAGGTAGTGCCCTGTGCAAGCACCAGTTGTTTCCAACTCTGAGGTGACGTCACATCACAACATTTTCATGGCAGACTTTTTATGAGGTGGTTTGCCATTGCCTTCCCCAGTCATCTACACTTTCCCCCCAGCAAGCTGAGTACTCATTCTACCGACCTTGGAAGGCTGAGTCAACCTTGAGCTAGCTACCTGAACCCAGCTTCCATCGGGATCTAACTCAGGTCGTGAGCAGAGAGCTCGGACTGCAGTACTGCAGCTTTACCACTCTGCGACATGAGGCAAATCTAACTAAACCAAGGCAAGGTCTTTCCAAGCTTTCCTGTATGTTAACAAGAGATACCAAGGAATGAGTGAGCGCTTCTGCATGGAGAAAATCTGCTGCTATTGAGTGGTGTCCATCTTATGTTCTTCATTTGCTTGACTGCCACCCCCCCACACCTGTGGCCTCCTTCTGTAGATCAGAGACAAGCTGTGTTCCCTTTAGATGTTCTTCCACTTTTACATTCTTCAGATGTTGTCTGTATCATATCTTTGCACTGAAAAAGTGCTGCAAGCAAATTTAGCTGGCTGTTACAATACTAGAAACATGGCTTAACCTGAACTACAGCATGTACTTTTAAACTTTAATTATCTAGTGATATCACAGTTTTATTTTACTAATACAGAAAACCAGTGTGACTATATGTTGTTTTTGATTGTAGTAATCTGTTGTGGAGTGGCAATATCAGCCATGCATTGAAAAGCATTAAACTGTGATACACAGATAAGATGCCATGCTGTGTTACAGTTATCTTTCTAACATCTGCAAACTCTCAAAAGACTGTCTGATTTCTCTAATTCAAATCCCCTAGTCAGAAAGTGATTTGGAAAGCTCAGGCAGGATAACACAATAGTATCTTGGCTTCTTCTGCATATGCATTGACAATGGACTTAAAGAAATGGTTAGCCAATACATTTAAACACAAGAGGGAGAGAAAAACAGTATGATACATGATATCTGGGACAGAAGATAAGCATATGATCAGCAGCAATTTATTTATTTATTTAATTGAACACATGAGGCCTTGGGATAACATCAATATGCTAATTATTATCCCTATTCCTGGTGACTAAAACTCTGCTTGAATAACAATGTCTTAAGCCACTTTAAGAAGGTGCATACACCTATTCAAATGACATATATGTGTAAAACAACACATTTACTGTGGAGAAGATAGAATTGCCAGTGCTGATCACTCAGCATTTATGCACTGCTCTCTGTATAAAGTTTATACACGTAAAAACAATATGCTTCATGTAAGCTCTCCTTTTTTCTATCTTGCCCTTTTCAGGTTATAGATAAAATAATGGTACTATGGATGTATAGCTTCTTCAAACACAGAAACTATTAATATATAGGAACTGTTCAGAGGTTTGGAACAATCTATGTGGGTGCAGAACCAGGCATGAGATAGCCTTCTCTCCCAAAACACATTCACACATGTCTATACATTGATTCTGCACAAGGATGAATAAGGCTACAGTCTCAGACTTTCGTAAGTCTTCAGGAAAAGATAATTCTAAACCTGAATGAAAGTCATTGACAAGACTTCTATGTGTACTCCTGTGGACCTAAATGGTTCATAGGGAGGAAGATCAAGCACCTTAAAGATCCTCCCCCCTTGGTGTCTGATGTAAAGTAGCACACTCTATAGGAGGTACTCTCTGCCTTCACCTGTGTTCTAATTTCTAAATAAACATGTATTACAAAAATAAAATTAAACTCTTGTATACTCTCCTCTTGCACATTTGTCCTCCATTGAAAGTGACATCAAAAACAAGGCATTTTGAAGGCAAGCAATAATTTGCCAACTGTATGTCTTTTGGTTGGAGGAAAGGAGAAGAAGTGAAAGAGATAGTGTGGAGAAATGCCTTGCCTCCTGGAGAGGTGGCAAGCAGGAAAGGGGGGAGAAATTTAGCCCCTGACATGATGATGATGATGATATTGGATTTATATCCCGCCCTCCACTCCGAAGAGTCTCAGAGCGGCTCACAATCTCCTTTACCTTCCTCCCCCACAACAGACACCCTGTGAGGTAGGTGGGGCTGGAGAGGGCTCTCACAGCAGCTGCCCTTTCAAGGACAACCTCTGCCAGAGCTATGGCTGACCCAAGGCCATTCCAGCAGGTGCAAGTGGAGGAGTGGGGAATCAAACCCGGTTCTCCCAGATAAGAGTCCTCACACTTAACCACTACACCAAACTGGCTCTCCCTTACATTACAGCAGGATCTGGGCTGCCTCTTAAGAGATGCGAATGGAACTACTTGAAGAGAGAATGGGCATCCCTTTTCCCCAGGCAGGAACAGAGTGGGTAGGGCATTGGGCTAGACCAGCCCCAGAGACTGTCTCCAGAAATGAGTGAGATATCCCAGAATACATGGGGGTTTCCCCGGATGCCTACCAGAAAAGAGGCTTCCTGGGGACAACAGGAAAAGAAGAGTAAACCTGGGCAGACCAGGTAACAAGGGGTGGAGAGTGATGTAAAGTGGGTGGGGTCAGAGGATTAATAAAAGTGCTTGCTCAAAGGCTCTCTCTCTCTCAAAAGAGACACTAACAGACATGAAACATAGATAAAATTGACTGCAAAAGAAAGTGGGGAAACTGGAGACTTTGCAAATAAATTAGTCGGAGGCATATTAATTTATCTTCTACATCTCTCCCCCCCCCCCCTATTCAAATAGTTCTGGAAAACTCAGATCACTATGGGATGTTTCCTCCTTTTTATGTGAATTAGTGCAGTTTTCTGGTTTCTTTGATATCTCTGTGTTTCAAGCTATGGCAACTAACTCACCTGAGAGTGAGTGAATGAGAGAGAGAGAGAGAGAACTCAAACACTCTTGAATTCATGCCATTACTTAACTTTAAAAAAAATGTTTTCATATCACTTGGGTTTTTTGGCCATTGTGTGACACAGAGTGTCGGACTGGAAGGGCCATTGGCCTGATCCAACATGGCTTCTCTTATGTTCTTACCAGGATATATTAATTTATAAGTATTAGCAGAATTGCCCACCTTATTGTTTTGTATTGTACATTATCTCATATAAGAATGGTCCCATTAATCTCAGTATGGTTCTGCCTCACTGATCTTGTTGCCTTGCACTGTCATCAGGGAAGCACAGGGATAACTCATTTGCATACCTGCCTGGTTTTCTTCAGGTATGATGAAAGAATAGTTATGTGTGATCCTTAGGGACAAAGAATGAGAAAATGAAGAGGAAGACAGTATAAAGAGAATAAATATTGGAGTAAAATAGAATATGATATGCTTGGGGGGTGGGATGGATACAATGTAAAAAAAGAGCAAAACAAAATGAAAAGTTGTCTGCCTATAAATGACTTCTGAACCTGCTTATAAATGAACTTCTGAACATAAGAACATATATATATATACACATACACACACACTGTGGCTAATAGCCACTGATGGACCTCTGCTCCATATTTCATAAGATCCATAAGAACATAAATAAAATCAATCATTAAAATTTAAGTGGGGCTGCCCTTGAATTGAACCTAGAAACTTCAGCTAGTGCAAAACGCAGTGGCGCTTCTTCTGACTGTTATCTGTCTGGGTGCACATTCAGCCGGTGCTATGCCAATAGCACTGGCTACCAGTTGAATACTGGATCTGGTCCAAGGTATTGGTGCTAACTTTTAAAGCCCTGTGCAGCTACGGGCCAACGTATATGCAGGGCCAACTCTTCTCATATGTGTCCTGTAAAACTTCGCACTCAGCAGACTAATATCTACTGGCAGTTCCTGGCCTAAATGACATCTGTCTGGCCTTGAGTAGGCCAGGGACTTCTCCACCCTGACCCAACCTGGTGGAACATGCTCCTGATTGAGATCAGGGCCCTGCAGGACTTATTACAGTTCCATAGGCCCTGTAAAATGGCACTGTTCCACCAGACTTCTGACTAATTGGCTGGCAACCATTCACTTTGGTCCTTCCTGCTCGAAGCGCCCTCATGTACACCTGATGGTACAGAGAGCAATGGTCTCCTTTAACACAGTAATCAGACTGTTATTATGTCTCTGCTCACAAGCCCTTCAATGCAGGTAACACAACACATATCTATTGGCTTGTCATCTGTTTTTAATTTGGATTCATTTTTTTCTGGTTTTATGACCTGATTTTATTGCTTATATTTCTATTGTGACATTCCCTGAGTCCACTTGCAGGGGAGGGTGCGATAGAAATCAAATAAATAAATAAATACCATAATAAAAGCATTTCCTATGCTTGGTATCAACAAAGCATGAGCAGGTTTTTATTTTAAAATTCCACAGTTAGAAATGAAATGGAGAAAAGGAGCTAAAAAGTGGTCCTAATAACAAATTCTAAGGCGGCATTTTTCACCTTATATGGAAACAGACCACACTGAAGACTAGCAGTGCAGTCCTAAGCAGTGTTACATCATTCTAAACCCATCAATAGATTTAGAAGAGTGCAACTTTGCTTAGGCTTGCACAGTAAGAAATTTACTTTCAAGGAAATTCTGTATGCATAAAATAAATTCTGAAGGATCTGTAAAAATGCTACTTTATATCTAGGATTGGAATATAACCTGTAATGATTCAGTGATGTCTTTGACTTTACTGGACTTGTGATTTTGTATATGCGTGTGTGTGTGTTTGATTTTAATCTCCATTTTATAAGCTCAATGGCTATTAAACGTGTGTTACATTGCCTAGTGAGCAGCAGTTATTGCTTATGCCTTGCAGCTGTTTTAAAACCCAAGTGTTTCTGCTGTTGTACATTTGTTTTGTTTTCCTTAAATACCCACCAGCACTTATGGATTAAAAGTAATAATTTTTAGATATTTATGTGTAGTGACTTTGAAATGTATATATTTCATGTAAGAAATCATTAGAGGTACACAAAGGGGAATTTAAGAAATGTTTCCTTTCTTCTACTTATTTTTTTAAAAAAGAACCAAATAATTCACATTGAACTATAAAAATGTTCCTAGGCTTCACATCTGTATGCCACTTAAAAATTCTGATGTTAGAGTTTATGGTAAATTCAGGGGTTTTTTTTAAAAAAAAAGGTAAGAAAGGAAATGTCAAAAGGTCCATTCATCCTTTGTAATAGTGCAAAGTTCAGACAATTTTCTATAATGCCAAACCCAGCAGTAAAAGTCTTCATCAATGGGCCAACCCATTGACCGGACTAACCTAGTTTGCAGCCTGGTGTGAAACAGAGAATTCTAATAACAATGAGAGTTAGTCTTTGCCATGAAATCAGAAATAAATGCAATAAAGAAGGAACTTTAAGTAAAATCAACAATGATGAGCTAGCATTTGGAAACTTGCAAAGAAAATGATCAGAAAGACCAAACTAAAGTGGAATTCATGTCCTGAATGATTCCACCTTTCCATAGAATAGCATGTATACAATCTTTCTTGTATCAAAAGAAAGGTACAAAATGCACAGCTAACAGATTCCTACTCCCCCCCCATCATGCCCATATACACTATCACTTTCTTCTTACAGGACCGAGATGGGAGTATGAACAGAAAACAAGAACAACAGAAATGTGTCAAAGCTGTGGTTCTAATTAAAGAAACGGGCTTCTCTAGAACTGTCCAATTATTTCTGCCAAATATCACAACGCTTTAGTTACTAACAGGTGGGCTACAGGTGCAGGATTTCAAGTGTCCTTCATGCTAGCAAGAGTCTTATTGACTTCAATGGAAGTGTTTGCTGTAGAAAAGGCTGGAGGTCAAGCCCATAATGGGATTTGAAAGTAATGCGAGCTAAAGATCTGAAACAGGAAGGTTTCGATAGCCTAAAAAGCACCAAGACTGAAAGGGACAAAGAATATTAAACAGCGTTTAACATTTTAGGTGCCCATGTGGGGTTTCTTTTTCTCTTGGTGGTTCTCATCGGAGTAAAAGGTTCATTTGCAGCTTTTTAATGTATTTGCCCCACGAGGCTTGTAAGACCTTCTGTGTCAACTTGTTTTGAGAGAAGACAAAGAACTAACAGCATGATTGCTAAGCTTAGCCTTGCCTGTACCAAGGCTTGTGGAAACAACCCATTTACATTGTGTGTGCTCAGAAGCTTACTCAGACATTACCATAAATCATTCCTATATGAGCAACTCAGGGCTTGGGAAGCAAGGTGGAAGCTGTCAAAAGACACAAAAGGAGACTTCATTGGATGTTAGATGTAATAAGGTTCTATAAAACAGGTACAGGGAATTTGTATAGTCAATATCATTTTCCATCCATTCCATCAATAGGATTTGGGGCAAGGATTACATTTGAACCCTTTCAACTCTTCATGCTTGGAATAATGCTAATCCCATTCTAAATTTGAGTGTGCAGCGCAATTCTACTTAATGGCTCGTTTAATATTTATTCCATGAAAAGTAAAAGGACTTTTTTCAGAAAGCATCCCCTGCTGTTTCATGCTGCTCTGTGCAGGATATTCATCCCAATTTATGGTATTTTCTTAATCAGTGATCAGGAAAGCTGTTACTTGGAAATTGAAAAGGATAGTGGAAACACTATTTTACTTTTATTTATTTATTTATTTATATATAAATATACTATTTAAGAATTCCTTTTCTGGCAAAGGAAGAACTTAAAACCATATCAGTTTTAAAAAAATTTAAAATACAAAACTATAAGTAATTAAAAGCAGATGGTAAAAGGGGGGGGGAATCAATGTAACAATAGCAGCAATGAGATCAAACATCATGGAAGGACAAGTTTCAGCTTGCCTTGTCAATCTCCATAAAGTGCCAGCCTGAAAGATTTACCCAGGAAAGGTATTCTGCAATTGAATCATCATGACAGAAAAGGCCCTGTTCTGTATATTGACCAAATGAATCTTAGATTCCAACAGAAGAACCCTTCAGATTATCTCAACTGATGGGAATTTCTGTGGGAGTAGATGCTCTCCAAAATCCAAAGAACTCCTTCATCAACTGTTCAGGATTCCAAGTAACCACTGCAAGAAATCTTTTTCTCTCCACTTGAAAGTAAGCTCATGTCTGAAATAACACAGAGGGCTCCTATCAGGTCCCCAAGCAACTGGCTTTTGTCTGCTTCCTTCTTCATCTCAGCTTGCTTTGCAAGGCTTGCTCAATTTCACAGGAGCTACAGAGCAAAACCTCAATTTTCTCCATTGGTTGAGGCTCCTCACCCTCCTGGTCCCCTGGGGAGCTTCCTTTGCCCAGTTCGCCGGATCCCATGGGAGAAATACAAAGAAAGCACCTTTAAGACCAACAAGTGCTAGTGTTTTAAGCATGTTTTATTTTAAGTTAAAAAAAACTTTAGTCATGTTTGTCTGTGTCCTTTACAAAGTTTATATCTCTGCTACCTAATCTTAAATAGGTACACACATGACCCAGCCTGACATGGCTCGGCCCAACAAGGTCTCATTTATGTCAGATCTGGCCCTCATAACAAATTACTTCGACACCCCTGTTCTAGACATTCTGGCAATACTGAGCATTCAACACATTCAAACATCGTTGATGCATATATGCAGTTAACATACATAAGTACTGTCAGGTCACAACTGACTTATGGCAACTTCATCAAGGAGCAATGAAAAGCAAAAGTGGTTTGCCATTGCTTTCCTCTGGAGAGTCTTTCTTGGTGGTCTCCCACTCAAGTACCAAGAACCAGTCTGCTTAGGTTCTGATATCTGACAGGATCATGTTATACAATGCTGCCTTCCCTGTGTGTGTGTGTGTGTGAAGTATTGCTGAGTCACAGCTTATGGTGACCACAGCAAGGGGATTTCAAGGCAATATAGAAGCAAGGAAGTCCATGGTCACCATGCAGAGGCAGAAAATGGCAAATCACCTCTGAACATCTTTTGCCTTGAATCCCTATGGGAGTCACCAAAAATTGGTTGTGACTTAATGGCATTTTCTACCACCACCAAGTGACTTTCACCATTCATATACAGCCCCAACCCAAATTGAAGCTAGGTGTGTGTACAGTTATCACAATGATAAAAGTCTGTGATTTTTGCCATGTCTGTTTGGGCCCTAAATCAATGAAAATATCATCTAGTTTTAAAGACATTGCATTGATTGTCTCTTCATCTTACCCATATGCAAAAGCTGTGAACTTAACACAAAATGTAAACAAGTAAAGTGGTAGAAGACAAGTAGCATCATCTAAGGAAATGGAATGCAGGGCTAAGAGGCAGGTATGAACGTTGGGGCTTTAAATCCCCTTTAAACAGAAGGTAATGTGCTATGTAGTTTGAGCAGAGTAGTTTCTCTACTTAAACCTTCTACTGACACGGAACAGAACTGCTATGCCTTCTTCATGGGGGAAAATGGTTTTTCCTCAGCTTCAGGATTTTCACAGTATAAATATGAGTTCCACTCAGAAATTAGAAATCATTGGTTAGTTTTCCTCTGATACCAGGCTTTGAGACATCTCCATTCTCTTCTTAACATATTCACTCTAGTAGCCTGCTTTTTCATAAAAAGACTAACCATGGCTGGTTCCAGACTGGAAGTTTAAGCCAGCCCAGAGGCAGCAGGAGAGCGGACAAAACACATCCAAAGCTGGGCTGGCCAGCTCAAAAAGATACGACTATCAAAGTGGTACCAAATCACAGAGGTGCCTCCCTGGCCATCTGGACAGGTGGGAAGTGCCCTGGAAGCACCTGGGGAGTGGGTGATGGGTGTGTGAGCGCTCTGGAAGCTCCTCTGGGGTGCTTGCAGCTGTCCCTATTCCAGCGGTGGGCCACATGCTGTCTGGATATTGCAGGATGCTCCTGTTTCCACCAGCTTACTTCTGGGTTGGCATGTTGCCACACTGAGCCAGTGGTCTGGAGCCAGCCTATGAGACTCCCAAAGTTCCCAGAGAAAGGATTATAAACCTATTCCCAATATAAATCCAAATGCTATCTCAAACATTCATTATTTTAGTCTGCTTACACTCATGACAGACTCTGAGACCTATATACTGATACAAGTTCTGTCCCACCTAGCACTCTGGAGACAGTCTAGAAACGCCAGCTTCCAGATGGGACCTGAGGATCCCCCAAAATTACACTTAATCTCCAGACTACAGAAATCAGTCCCCCAGGAGAAAATGATTTGGAGGGTGGACTCTATGGCATTGCACCCCACTGAGATCTCTGTCCTTCCCAAGTTCTATCACTGAAAAGCCAGGAGTCTCTCAACTTCTGCCTGGCAACTCTACTTCCCTATCCCCTGCTGGTGGCCAGGGGCATCCTGGCAGCCCCAGGGCTGTGGTCAGACAGCAATGCAATCTGGCCCCATCTCTAATCAATCCAGGGGGGTTTTTTGTATAGAGAGTTTTGATCAGATATGTTCCCCAGAGAGCACTGTGTTCAGGAACTAAAAATCTATTGTCCATCCCCGGACCAAGGGAGGCCAGACTGGGCATTACACGGGCCAGGGCCTTCTCAGTGGCAGCACCAATGCTGTGGAATGCACTCCCTGAGGCCATAAGAGCTCTGCGGGATCTCTCTCAATTCCACAGAGCTTGTAAAACTGAACTTTTTAAACAGGCCTATAACAACTAAGGGAGAAGGCTGCCGCTTTTATGCTACTGGGCAACTCCACCAGAAGGACCACCACAGATAAATTTGGAATGGGTGGGATATAAATGGAAAGTAAGTCAATAAATAAATAAAAGATATCCCACCATAACTCTTTTCAGTGTGCACTTGATAGAGAGGTCTTTTGTTTCTCTCTCTAGTCTAAGGAAAGATATGTGTTGAAACTGGGGCTGTGCTGTACCAGGAGTCGAGAGGTAAAAAGTTCAGGACAGAGGGTTTTTAGGCTCTGAGCATGCGTATCTCAGATTAGAGGCCCACCACTTTATGGGAAAGAAATTTCAAAGCTTGCTATAGGGAGTTTGGCTCTGGTCTGAAAAAAGTGTAGTTGCCTGGACAACTGCAAAGGTGAAAAGTTTAATTTGCTAGGGTGGGAAGCGTTAATGAGGTAATGTGCTCAGTACCTGTCTGTGCCTTCATGTAAGGAAGGGAGGAGGGGGCTGCTGCTTTGCGCTCGGGAGAAGTCTTAGATTGTGAATCCTCTGGCTTGATTAGTCACGGGGGCAGAGAGAAGGAGGGGAGGGGGGAAATGTACTCTTAGTTTAGACATGCGCGGTGCTGTTTAGTTTAGAATGGGAGGGGATCTTCTTATTGGAGGATCTCACAGGGTTTAGGGTTTTTTGCATAGACTATATATTAAGCTGTGCTGCGTCACAGAGTTAGAGTTGCTGGGTGGATCTTCCTGCTCTCAACTCTCCATGCAATTGCAATTCCATGTAATCAATAAACGATCCTTGCTGGACCCAAACGTGTGAGTATTTTCTGTCAGAGGGGCAGTTCTTTCTGGGTTAGAGTCCCAGGTTACTATTCTACACGTGACAATTTGGTGGCAGCGGTGGGATGCGCGGCACTCTAACGGGGGTCCCGGCGGTGGGAGGGAAGACCCTCTAGGGCCCACGGACCTTTTTGTCCAATTTGAGGTTTCTTCCTTCTGGCTGCCGTCCGGCCACCCGAGGGTGACAAGAACCGTTGTGGGTCCTTCAACGATCGATGGAAGGGACGGTGAGACTCTACTGACGACGGAAAGTTGGTGAGTTGGCTAGTGAAAACTAGACACCATGGGAAATAAGGGGTCCAAGGACAAGGGGCGCAGGGGAGACGTCCCCGAGGAACAAGCGCAGGAAAAAGGGCAGGATAATGGGCAGCCGGCAGTACAGGGGCGCCAGCGGAAGGTGGAGTTCCCAGTGGGAAGCCCCCTCTACCGCTTATTAAAGGTTTGGCACAGATTCAAAGACTATGGGGTAACTAAGGAACAGCTGGTAAAGAAATGTGTTACTGAATGGCCGGCCCTTCTAGATCTCCCATATGGGCATCGCTGGCCACGATATGGAACAACAGATGAGGAAATTATTTTAGACATGAAACAATATTGGCTGAGGTTGGTGCCGCGCCCGGAGGCACCCTTAAATTTGTATTGTGTGGAGGTTTGGGTAGAGTTTGCGAGGAACCCCTTCTTGACGACTGTTGCGCTGATGGCAGTATCGATAACACCTGAGGAGGACGATAACCCTCCCCCATGGAACCCTGTCGATTATCTAGCAGGACGGGTGGCTCCCACGGCCCCACGGGAACGGGAGCAGGCACAACAGGAGCAAGGGGAAGGCCGGCCAATGGTTGATCCCCCACCCTATGTACCGGAGCAACTAAACCAGCCTCAGGTAGCGGACCGGCAAGAAGGAGGGGGAAGACGGGGTGTTTATGGGGAGGTTCAGGATCTCCTGGATCGGAACCAGGAATGGGGACGACAGGAAGGGTCCGAGGAGGCGAGGACAAGATCTGAAACTAGGGTAGAGAAAAAAAGGAAAAAGGAACAGGAGCAGCCAAGAGGGGAATCACATGAAGAGGAGGTGGAGATGATGGCCCCACTGAGGCAGGTCCCGATGGGTGACCGGGTTGGGTACGTGGAGGTCCCGTTAACCAGTATGGAGTTGAGAGCTATGCGGAGTCAATTACCCCCTCTCTCTGAAAACCCACTTCTTTTTAAAACCAAGTTGGATGGGTTACTGGGACCTTCTGTTTATTCTCCGGAGGAGATGATCCACATATTAAAGCAGGTGGCGGGAAATGAAGAGACGTTGGAGGCACTATCCACTGCTAAAAAGCAGTGGGTGAAGGGGGGGGTGGACAGGACAGAAGAAGGAGCGTTGGGAGAGATCCCGAATGGCAACCCCAATAACTTGAATATTCAAACGGCGGAGGGTCAAACGTTTTGTTCAAATTTTCGAGGATATGTATTGGATGGTTTAGTAAAAATGATCCCTCCCGTTGTGAATTTTAACAAGGCTTTTGGGGAACCACAAGGTAAAGATGAGCCACCCTTCCAATTTCTGGAGCGCTTGAAAAATAGCATGACCGCCTTCACGGGGTTGAACCCCGATACAGATGAGGGACGGACGGTTTTGAAGTTTCACTTTGTGGAACAAAGTAATGCAGATATTAAAAAGAAATTGCAGAAGTTGGATGGGTTGCTGACTAAGCCCCTCACTGAATTAGTGGTGGAGGCGCAAAAAGTTGTTGCGAGGCGAGAGGAAAGGAAGGAAGAGGATACTGTTAAATTGATGGTGTAAACTGTGAGAGAGGTGCACAGACAGGAGGAAAGGAGAGGAAGGGGGGGGAGGTTGGAACAGTAGAGGGAGAGGGGGAAGGGGAGGTGGCCCGCGGCCACCATGGAATGACAGGGAGGAAGGTGAGGGGAGGGGGCGCCAGCCCCTCCCTAGAGACACATGCCAGTACTGCAGGGAACGGGGACATTGGGGGCGGGAATGCCCGAATAGAGTTCAGGGAGGTTGGGAGGAGGATAGGATCGCCGCCCTGTATGAAGACGCATAGGGGTGTCATGGGCTCCTGTATTCGGGACCCAGCCCTGAAGAGCCCTTGGTAAAATTAAAGCTGGGACCTAGGGAGGAAGAGAATTTGTTTTTGTATGACACGGGGGCCACCCTTTCTGCAGTTCAAGAATTACCAACAGGTGTGGCCCTGGGGGGCGGAAAAATAAAAGTCAGATGAGTGAGGGGTAGACCTTTTTGCGTCCCTGTAACTGAGGACATGGATGTAAAATTTCCAGGGAAAGAGGAAAGGGTGAAGCACGCATTTGTTTTGATGGGTAGGGGGGGATTAAATTTAATGGGGAGAGATTTGGCGAACAAAATAGGGACAGTTTCTGTTTTGAAGGGAGGGAAATGCGATGTTAGGCTGGCTGTGCTATCTGTAGAGAAGGAGGGGAAGATTCACCCCAAGGTGTGGGCGGATCCAAGCAACCCGGGCAAAATAAATATGACCCCCATTAAAATAGAGATATAAGACCCCAGGCCCATATATCAAAAGCAATATCCCATTACCAGTGAACAGCAGGAAGGTTTGAGACCGGTAATTCGAGAGCTGCTCCAACAGCAGCTAATAGAACCCTCCACCTCCCCTTGGAACACACCAATATTGCCTGTAAAGAAGCCGGACGGCTCATACAGGATGGTACAAGACCTCAGAAAAATAAACAAGGTGGCTGTAGTCCGGTCCCCACTAGTGGCCAATCCCCACGAAGTCCTGTCTACCATTAGGGCAAATGCCCAGTGGTACACAGTGATAGATTTTAAAAATGCCTTCTTTTCCGTGCCCCTTTCCCCGCGGTCTCGCCCCATTTTTGCCTTCCAATGGCCCCACCCGGACACCCAACAGCCAAGCCGCTGGCAATGGACAGTTATGCCCCAGGGGTACGCAGAGAGCCCTTCCATTTTTTCGGAAGCATTGCGGGAGGTGTTGAAAGATTTCATTGTGCCAGTAGAGGGCCCCACACTCTCCACGTACGTGGATGATGTGTTACTGGCAGGAGAAAACAAACAGGAGGTAGAGGATCTGAGTATTTCTTTGTTGAACTTCTTGGGAGAAAAGGGACTGCGAGTGTTGAGAAAGAAATTGCAATTTGTGGAGCCTACAGTGAAATATTTGGGAATACTTCTCTCAGGAGGGACTCGGTGTGTTCCACCTGAAAGAATTCAAGGGTTGTTGGGGTTGGGAGCTCCTAAAACTAAAAGGGAGTTGCGGGGATTGCTGGGGGGATTCAACTACTGTCGGCTGTGGGTGAATGGGTTCTCCCAATTGGCAGCCCCCCTGTATGCAAAACTTAAGGACGAAGAACCGGATAGAATTCATTGGGGAAAAGAGGAGGAAAGGGCTCTTGCGCAGCTGAAACAAGGAATGTTGCAAGCCCCCGCTCTACACCTCCCCCGGTTCACGGAACCCATCCACCTAGCCGTAGACGTAGAAAAGGGAGTAGGAAGAGCAGTGGCGTACCAAGAGAGGGGGGGGAGACACTGCCCACTGGGATATTTCTCCAATACCTTGGATCCAGTGGAGAGGGGGTGGCCGACTTGTTTTCAATCATGCGCAGCAGTAGTAAAGGCTTTAACAACAGCCAGACAATTGTTTTGGATGGGCCACTGGGTGGTGCACACAATACACAACATCAGAGGACTTTTAACACAGGCTGCCAATCAGCACCTCTCGGATGCCCGTTTGGCCAAGATGGAAGTGTTGCTGGTTTCCCCAGGGGATTTGACGCTTGTGACTGATGCATGCCCAAACCCCCTCCTAGGTCTGGTGGGGTGGGAAGCCTGTAAGGGACCACATGACTGCATCCAATTGGTCTCATTGCAAACGAAGGTACGGGAGGATTTGGGAGAAGAGGAGATACCGGGGAGTGAAATTTTCTATGTGGATGGAAGTAGTCGGGTGGTGGAGGGGAAGCGGGCGACTGGGTATGCTGTAGTTGAAGGCCAGGGTTTCACTGTAGTTGAACGGGATCAACTGCCCCCCACCTGGTCTGCACAAACGGCTGAACTGTATGCTCTAAATCAGGCTTTAAAGAGAAGTAGAGGGAAGTCTGTTACAATATACACAGATTCAAAGTATGCCTGGGGGGTGGTTCACACTTTTGGGAAACTGTGGAAGGAGAGAGGGTTGATTTCGACCAGGGGAAAGCAATTGGCGCATGACAGACTGGTCAGGGAAATTTTGTCGAGTCTGCTTCTCCCTGCTCAGGTGGCAGTAGTGCATGTTTCAGCACACCAGAAAGGGGAAGCTGATGTGATAAAGGGGAATAATAGAGCAGACGCTGAGGCAAAGAGAGCAACAGAACAGCATTACTTGGGTGCCTTGGTCCCTGTTCTACCGACTGTTCAAGCTGATGTTGGATTGTCATACACAAAGGAAGAGGTTCAGTTGGCAAAGGAGCAAGGGGGAGTAATGCAAAATGAGCAGATTTTTGTTGGAGAGAAGCTGTGGCTGCCAGAAGCCATGGCTCGGTGGGTGTTTAGAAGGCTACATGAGGGAGGGCATTGGGGAGCAAAGGCACTCATAACAACCTTCCAAGACAAATACATAACAAAAAGCCCATGGATTCTTATACAACAGGTTTTGAGAGGATGTGAGGAGTGCATGAAGGTGAACAAGAGTAATAGACCCAAAGGGGAAAAAGGGGGTAGGCCACTTCCACTGAGGCCGTTTCAACATGTGCAGATGGATTATATTGAGATGCCGAGGGTGGGGAGAGTCAAGTATGTCCTGGTTTTAATTGACCAACTTACAGGGTGGGTGCTTGCCTTTCCAACAACATCTACCTCAGCAACAGTGACTGCTAAGGTCATAATGGAGAAGGTGATCCCAGAGGTGGGGTTAATTGAGACCATGGACGCAGACAGAGGTCCCTCGTTTGTAGAGAAGGTAATGACAATAATATTGAAAGCATTGGGAATAGAATTGAGGCACCACACCCCTTGGCACCCCCAGTCTAGTGGGCAGACAGAGAGAATGAATCAAACTCTGAAAAAAGCAATAAAGAAACTGGTTTTGGAAACACACTTGCCATGGACAAAGGTTCTTCCTTTAGCATTGTTTGGGATTCGAACCAAGCCCAGGGAGGGGATACAGTTGTCCCCCTTTGAAATGCTCTACGGATTTCCTTTGTGGAAAGTGATGCCTGACACAGCTAAAGACAATTTACACTTGTTAAAGGATTTGTATGTAAAGAGATATGTGCTGGCTCTGTCTTCTCTTCTTAAGTTTTACAGGGAACAAGGGTTAATCCATCTCACTCCGCCGTTAGAGGTCCCAGTGCACAAGTATCAACCAGGAGACTGGGTGTACATCAAATGGTGGAAAGGGGAAGCCCTGCAGCCAGACTGGGAAGGACCTTTCCAAGTCCTCCTAATTACTGAAACAGCCGTGAGAACTGCTGAGAGAGGCTGGACACACCATACCCGCACAAAGAGAGGGGCAGAACCAAAGGTCTGGAAGAGCCAGATGGTGGATGGAGATCCCCTCCGGTTGCGAATAACTAATGTGGACCGGTCCAGACGACCCGGAGTGGACCTCAGCACAACGTTTCTCGGCTGTTGTTTCTGCGAGGCCTGACTGCGGTAACGTTTAGATTCCTGGCCTGACTGAGTCAACATTTACATTTCTGGCTTGTAAGGCAACCGTCTATTGAACCATTTCTTTCTAAACTTTCTGATTTTATTACAGAATGACTTTTGGTAAAAAACCTGGTTTTAAGAAAAAGTATATTGCTATATATATAAATATATTTTGCTTACCTGTATATGGAGGGATCATAGGAAGCTGGAAACCAAAATCCAAAACCACAGTTATGGTGCTGCAAGAGGCACTCCCAATAAAGTATATTATCACTGATTTAGACTAGAGAAAAATGCTAAAATAAAAAGAGGAGGGATTGATAGAGAGGTCTTTTGTTTCTCTCTCTAGTCTAAGGAAAGGTATGTGTTGAAACTGGGGCTGTGCTGTACCAGGAGTCGAGAGGTAAAAAGTTCAGGACAGAGGGTTTTTAGGCTCTGAGCATGCGTATCTCAGATTAGAGGCCCACCACTTTATGGGAAAGAAATTTCAAAGCTTGCTATAGGGAGTTTGGCTCTGGTCTGAAAAAAGTGTAGTTGCCTGGACAACTGCAAAGGTGAAAAGTTTAATTTGCTAGGGTGGGAAGCGTTAATGAGGTAATGTGCTCAGTACCTGTCTGTGCCTTCATGTAAGGAAGGGAGGAGGGGGCTGCTGCTTTGCGCTCGGGAGAAGTCTTAGATTGTGAATCCTCTGGCTTGATTAGTCACGGGGGCAGAGAGAAGGAGGGGAGGGGGGAAATGTACTCTTAGTTTAGACATGCGCGGTGCTGTTTAGTTTAGAATGGGAGGGGATCTTCTTATTGGAGGATCTCACAGGGTTTAGGGTTTTTTGCATAGACTATATATTAAGCTGTGCTGCGTCACAGAGTTAGAGTTGCTGGGTGGATCTTCCTGCTCTCAACTCTCCATGCAATTGCAATTCCATGTAATCAATAAACGATCCTTGCTGGACCCAAACGTGTGAGTATTTTCTGTCAGAGGGGCAGTTCTTTCTGGGTTAGAGTCCCAGGTTACTACTCTACACGTGACACACTCACTCCATGATTGACTGACCAGATTACTGCTGCGAAGCAACCAGAGTGGGAGGTCAGGCAGCCAGGGCCAGTGCTGATTTTTATGCCACCCCAGGCAAGGCCCCACCCCCCTGTCCTCCAGTGGGGGAGGGCCACCAGCGCCAGCCAAAATTGGACCCCATTTGCACAGAGGGCTGCAAACACCACCCCTGCTCAACCTTCCCATGCAGCGGGAAAGTGGTGGTGCGGGGCCTTTGCCTCACTCTCAGGCTGCCCCTCCCCTGCAAGAGAAGGCAGCCTGGGAGTGAAGCCAAGATGCCTCTTTCCTCCGCCTGAGTCTTGGGTGGGCAAAAGAGGCCACAGGCATGCTGGCATGTGGGACCGGTGCCTAGATGCACCCTGTAGGCCATGCGGTGCCCTAGGCAGTCACCTACATGGCATACTCCCATGTACTGGCCATGCAGGCAGCTTTTGTCATCATTTGTCCTCTGAGCATGTGCATAAATTCTTATAGGAAGCAGAGCTTCAGACTCCTAGCAGGATGGCAGCAGCTGGTGGCCACTGAGTTCACTGAAAGAGGCTACTGGGATATGTAATTCAGCAAGAAAGAAATGTTTTTCAAACTGTGCCTTGGAGGTTTTCTATGTTTTCCCATTTTTTATTTTTTTGAAAAAGGAAGGCACAATATATAGTCTTTCTGCAAAGTTAAGGAAATAAAATAACATAAAACAGAAGTATAATAAATGCTTTGCAGGGCATCCACTTGTATATTTACAAACATTAATAACAATTCAAGATAAGAAAATTCTATACCTTTTACTGTAAATGGTTACAAAAGCAAAAAAAAAATATTTATATATCTTATTCAAAGGGAGTTATGGTTTCCAGGTCTTACTCAAGAAATATCTGGAGACTTTTGGGATGGAGCCAGAAGTAAGGGTGTGACAAGTATGATTGAACTCCAAAGGGCGTTAAAGGGACCGCATGCTTTTAAATGCCTTTTGTCCATTTGGAAATAATAAGGGATAGGGGCACCTTTTGGGAGATTTATAAAATTGGACCCCGATCCAATCTTTTTGAAACTTGGGGGTAGGGTGTTTTGAGGAGATGCCACAGATGCTATGCTGAAAATATGGTGCCTCTGCCTTCAAAAATAGCCTCCCCAGAGCCCCTGATACTCACAGATCAATTCTCCATTATGCCTTATGGGAATCAATCAGACATCTCCCTTCCCTCCCTTGCTTTTTGATGGCCCTGAAATGGGGGGAGGGCCTCCAAACTGGGGGATCCCCTGTCTCCACCTGGGTATTGGCAACCCTAGAAAGATTATGTTGTTAGAACCTAAAAATTCCATTATTGGAAGCCACATTCCTACAAAGGTTGTTAAGCTGTCTTCTGAGTCTGAATTGTTAATTCCCACAGTTATTTTTCCATAATCATTTCCATAATCATTTCCAATCAAGGTTAATATTTTAATATACCAAAATCCAAGGATGAAGGTACATTCTCCTTCCATTTTGTAGTTATGTCTATTTTAGCAGCCACCAATAGAATTGTAATTAGCTCTCTTTTAGCCTTTCATAGTGAGTGGTCTATCCAATGATTTAGTACCATATCCAGTGATCTTTTTAATTTGGTTAAGTACATTCTGCCAGAGTTTGTTAATTGAGTTACAACTCCACCAGCAGTGAAGATAAGAGCCTATGAGACCACATGTCTTCCAGCATAGTGGGCCTTTGGAGGTTTTCTTAGAAAAAACATTGTATTGAGAGAGAGAGAGATGTCTGTAAACTGTAAATAATAAACACACAAGAGGTGATGACCCAGGGGCAATTATGTGCTTATGTGTACATTCCTATCTAATTTTTTTTAAAAAGTGATGGAATGCAAGGCTCACACTTCCCAACCACCTTCAGCTCACAACAAGGGAGTTCAGACATCCAGAAATGCAGGGTGAAAGTGCTGACATTTGTAAGGTTGAGACTCTCCCTGGTGCCTAATAACTCCACTTCAAAGTAGGGTCAAAATGGGGTGTCGGGAGGCAGATGTTGCTTTCTTAACATGCACTTTAAATCCAGAAGGGAACAGCAATGACTTTGGATCAAAGTGCTTGCCTGTTCGCAGCCCAAGAAACACAAACACTATCTCAGGGGTGGCCAACAGTAGCTCTACAGATGTTTTTTGCCTACAACTCCCATCAGCCCCAGCCAGCATGGCCAATGGCTGGGCATGATGGGAGTTGTAGGCAAAAACATCTGGAGAGCTACCGTTGGCCAGCCCTACACTATCTGATTTGATCCAACAGTGTAATACATACACATACACACCATGCAGGAATACAGGGGATTGGTGACTGGCAGAAAGAGACAGTACTTCTGCCCATTCTTCACAGCAGACCAGGTTACCTGCTTTGACAGGCAGCATGCCACCAATCACCTATGGCCTGCACTGCCATTCCATATGGCAGAAGGAACAAGATGGGTAGAGTAAAAGGACATTCCTCAGTGTTGTATTTTACCATAGAGTTTTGAATGACTCCTAGGGAGTCCTGTGATATTCTGATGACACTTCCTGGGATTGCCAGCCCTTAGCTCTCCCTGAGTAGTACTGGTATCATCTCATACTAATATAATTGCATCTTCCCTTAGTCCCTTTATTCTTTCCATTGTCAATAAAATTGTAATCTGTTTTGAATCCATGTCTACTCTCTATTTCTCTTAGGTCCCAGTAAAAGACATACCCCCCTGCATGTATGTGTATCTGTGGGTATATGTATTTATCCTACAGTTGTACAAATGTTCAGAAAAGAATTGCAAGTTATTAGAGACCAAATTGTAACCCTCCCATGAATACCCTATGTTTTCTGTAAAATTTCTAGATAGCATTCCATCTTCAGAAATGCTGCCTTCCCCATGCCTGAAGACTTTCTAGAAAAGTACAGTCAGGAATATCTAGAAATATGGTGGAAATCATTCATGAAATGCAGACAATTATCATGGCAAAAAAGCTCTGCACATGACATCTGCATTGTTCAACAGTTGATTCACTGAGCCTCCACATGGCTTTTCTGGCCAGCTTTTCCTCATAGTGCAAGGTGGCTTATAAATCACAATTAAAACATTACAACAAAATTAAGCCCAGATAACAATCCCCACCCCCCCACCCCACGAGAGATGCTTGTGATTTATATCCCATTTAAAATTCTGGCTAACAAAGTAGCCTTGTAGCACCTCCTGAAAATATTTGAAGACTGCTCTCTCTTTTCTTACTCAGAGAGCCTATTGCACAATGTGGGCACTACAATGGGAAAGGTTCAGGTTGATGCCAGGTGGGCTACCTTGAATGAATGAAAAGCCAGTAGCTGGCAACCTGGGTACTGTAGTTGGCCCATGGTAACAAACAAGAGGAGACTGTACTTCAGATACAAGCAGATACATTTTCTGGAGCTGATGCAGAAATCCAAAACAGCTCAATTATAATCAGTGAACCAATCAACAAGTGTGAAAAGTCTATGAGATGTTTAGAAATCTGATAATGGTGGAAATGCAAGAAATTCATTCAAGCATTGGTCCTTCTAGGCTGGATTGACATAGGGCTCATTTTGAAATTTATTTTGCCACACACTGGTCAACTAAAATTAAAGCCATCATGTGATGTGCTGTAATGATAGATTCAGATGACCTTTACTACAGTCCATCAGATATTGACAAAAGCAATTGTTCAAGCAATTTTGCAATGTGTAGGTCATGCCCTGCAAACTCTTCCCATGCATGGACATGGGAGAAATACTGCACAAGCCAGCTATCAATAGAAAATCCTTCCTAGCAGAGTATCATCCCAAATTACTCAGATAATTTACCCGTTTTTTTTAAATAAAATAGCAAATTAAAGGAAGTATCTTTGTTAAGGTTAATAGATAACTTCATCAGCACCTGTGAATTAAGTAGGTTTATTCTGAATGTATAAAAGGGTTTTTGTTATTTTTTTCCTCCTTAGTTGGAGATTATGGTAATTTTTCAACTCCAAAGATAGAAATTATTATGAGTGCTTCTGTTAGTAAAAATCCAGCTATTGCTAAAGGTAACATGTGACAACAGGGAACTATAAATATATACCAATTATGTACAGAATCGAGGTGCCCTTGATATGTTCTCCCAGCCATTTGGGATCTGATTAGTAAGGAACAACTTCTGTGCAGTTAGGAAAACATTAAATATAATATAACCATGCAGTGATGTGCCAATCACATGAGTCACAGAATCAGCTCCATGCTGGGAAGAGTGCTGATTGTGTGGGAAAGACCAACACAAACAGCCACCTCCCATGTGTCTAGGTTATTTAAATATTCTTCCAGAAGTGCAAAAGATGTTTGTGCATAAATGGCTCCTTCACACCTGGGAGAATACACAACAGTATACTTCCATAAACCTTTCCTTGAAAATTTCTGAGGATCATTTTATGCCTTGTTTGCTTAGTACTTTATTAGAGAATCAAATACCTTATTGCTATGAGGTTTTAATAGACGATTACTAATCTGTTCAAAATAACACTATATGTTGCCTTTAACAAAATATAAATAAAGAAGCTAAATATTTAAATATTTTAGTATTAAAACAGCATTTAACATCATATATAAAACAATTCAATAAAACCATATATTCTTAGAATCTGCTTAGTAGTTGCTTCAAGCAATTTGCTCTGGTTACAAATCTATTGATAGCACACAGATGGAAGCAAAGAGGTTCTCCTACTGGGCAGCAGATCCAGTATCTACATCAGATCCCCAAAAGAATCTCCAGAAGTGCATCTACTCCTAACAAAAACAACTTTGGACTCAGGAGACTCTAATAAATATTGCCCAGTCTCAAGTACCATTCTTGAGCAAGGTAACTGAAAGCATTGTGGCTGGGCAGCTTCATTCATTACTGATTGAGGCAGATTGTTCAGATCCATTCCAATCTGTTTTCAGGCCTGGTTAGAGAATTGAAATGGTCTCCCTAATGGATGTCCTGTGCTGGGATATGGATAGGAGCAGAGCTTTTTTTCTGGAAAAAGAGGTGCCAGAACTCTCAAGAAGGAAATGAAAGAGAAACACATGGGATTTTTTGAAACAATATTATTTTCATGTACTATAGACTTACCTCTACTTTTTTGGCCCCCTCCCAGCCAAGCGGCCATTCGCCGCTGAGGCTGGGGGCCGTTTTTTGCCTCCCCGGAAGGAGGGAGACAGTTGGTTCAGTCCAGGGAGGGAGGGGATAAGGCGCGGCCTTAAAAGGCTGGCCCCACCTCCTGCAACGCAGTTTGAATAAGTTTCTTGGACGAGGCAGAGCGCGCTGCTTCGTCCGGAGCTTGGAGCCTGGTCGGCCTGAAGAGATCGGCGTCGGAAGCTCCAGGGGCATGCGAGCGGTGGTGGCTTGAACGGGCAGCGCGGTTTTTGGGTGCCTCAGGGTCTACCGGGTGGGGACGAGCTTCGGAGGCTCGGGGGTGGCGCTTCAGTGGCTATTTCGGGCGGAGGCGTTGGGCTGTCGGGCGGTTCCCTCCTGGATGGTGCTGGCAGGGCGGAGCCTGCAGTAATTGTGAGCCGACGTTGTGTGTGGGGGGGGCAGTGTGTCATCCGTAGGTAGGGCAGTGTGCTGGCCTCGTGGGTGGCAAACTCAATAATGTGGGGCTGAGAGGGGCTCAGTGGTGGAGCATTTTGCTTGGCAGCAGAAGGTCCCAGGTTCCTTCCCCTGTATCTTCTTTTATAAAGGCCAAGCTAAAAGGGGCATTTGAGTCTGGTTTTTCACCAATTGGTGAAGGGGTAGTGACTCACCCCCCCCTCCAACCCCCAGATGCCACGCAGGGGTTTTTAGGCTGCGGTTAGCAGCATTGTTGTCATTAATATGGGGCCAAAAAAGGGCCAGGGAAATAAAAAAGGCAAACAGCCTGCAAAGTAGCCCTCTAAGAGGCCTCTCCCTGAACAGCCCCCGGTTGACGAGGGCAAGGATGTGAGGACTCGTCAGGCTATTATTTAACAGCTGGCAGCCTTGGAGGAAGCCAGGGGTGTAGCTGGACCCTCCCGAAGAGTCACGGGGATTATGGGTTCCGGGAGAGCGGCTACCATATCCTTCCAAAAGGAGGTGCTCGCCCGGCTGTCTGTTTTGCAAGGCGCGGATGCTGGTGGCGATGGCGCGGGGGGATGTTGTACTGCTGGTGGAGGAACAGAAGGACGAGCCTGATGTAGTGGTGGTAGTGCCACCTGGGGTCCTAGTGTGGTTTCAGGTCCTGGGACAGCAGTGGGGTCTCGGGGATTGGCTTTTTGGGGGCGGGGGCAGCTATTACCAGGCCAGTGTTTACGGGCTCGCCTTCCCCACAGGCATGCAGTTCGGTTGCATTGGTTTCAGGGAGTGGCCCCTGGGCACCTTGGTATTCAGCCATGGTGGCGGGTGGTCAGGGCAGCAGCCCCGGGCCAAGCGGGCACATGTCGGCTGGGGGTGTGTTACCTTGGGGTTGGCAGCAGGCCCCTTCTACGTCTTCAGCATGGCTCCCGCAGCAGAGTGGGTTTTGGGGGTTTCCATCTCACCCACCTGTCCCTTATGGCATGGTGGATTTTCATGCGCTGCCTTTCGGTGACCCCGCCATGCCTCTCGGCGACCATCTTACTGCTGCCACCAGGGACAAGATTTTAAAATACGTTGACGTGTTTAGCCTTTTATATAGAGAGTTAGAAAAGAAGTCAAAGGATGAGCTGGATGAAAAAGATAAGGAAAAACTGAAATGGAGAAAGGTGGATAGGACCTGGGTGAATTGGCTCCCTGGTTTCCTTATTTATGCTGGCATTATAGCGAGGGCTCAGCCATGGCGTGCTGCCCCCATGTTCCAGTATTGCAATATTATTTATAGGGCATATAACGATTTCATCGGAGGAGTGTGGCTTCAATATGATGAGCAATTTTGCATGTGAGCGGCGGTCAATCCGGGCCTTTTGTGGGACCAGATTAACCAGCAGCTGTGGTTGCAGCTAATGCACCTGCAAAGCCAAACGTCGGTGAAAGATCAGATAGCGAACACCTCGTTCAAAAGACGGCGACTCCTTCAGGCTCCCGCGCGACCGCGGGGCAGTTGGTTTAACCACGGCTACTTTGCTGGGAGTTTACCTCCCAAGGCGTGTGTGCAAGAAAGGCTTGTAAGTACAAGCACGAGTGTCCGCTTTGTGGAGGCCCCCATGCATTTACGGCCTGTAGCAGATCCAAATCAAAGGGAGTTAATAAGCGGCTGGGCGGGGCGCCAGGGCATTATCATGTAAAAGGGGCCCAGCCCCATTCAACTGAGGGTTCTGGAAAAACTGCTGCATGATTATCCACGCTTGGATGATGCAAGGTATCTTTTGGAGGGGTTTTCTCACGGGTTTAGGATTCCGTATCAGGGCCCTCGCATTCCGTTTTCTTGTTTGAATTTACGTTCTCTTAAGGGTTTGGAGCACGTGGTGCGGGCAAAAATTAAGAAAGAGTGTGCAGAGGGTCGAGTGTTAGACCCTTTTGAGTCCCCGCCTGTGCCAAATTTATGGGTTTTCCCCCTCGGGGTGATGTCTAAAAAAGCGGCTGGCGAATTCAGGTTAATCCATCACCTTTTTTATCTCAGGGGGCAATCAGTGAATGATGCCATACCGGAGGAGCTTTGTTCGGTTAAATATACTTCTTTCGACCGGGCAGTGCTGATAGTGCGGCAGTGTGGAGGTGGAGCAGAACTCGCTAAGTGTGATATCAAGTCCGCATTTCATCTACTCCCTGTGCACCCTGCGGATTTTGAATTGTTAGGTTTTGCTTTTGAGGGAAGTTTTTATGTTGACAGAGCGCTCTTGATGGGATGTTCAGTTTCATGCGCGGCTTTTGAGCGTTTTAGTACATTTTTTGAGTGGGCATTATGGGCCAGAATGGGCATGCAAGACACAGTGCATTATTTGGATGATTTTCTCTTTGTGGGCCCCGCGGGTTCAGGGCAGTGTTGTTTTCTGTTAACAGCTTTTGGGGCGTTAGCCAAGGAGTTAGGTGTTCCACTCGCTTATGAAAAAACGGAGGGCCCTACTATGGTTTTGACCTTACTAGGTATCAAGACTGATACGATGCACCAGTTCTCTAGGCTGCCTGAGGATAAGCGGGTAAGCCTCTTGGCACGAGTTAGGTCTGTACTGAGTAAGCATAAAGTTACGCTGTTGGAATTGCAGCAGATAGTTGGTCATTTGAATTTTGCATGTAAAGTAGTGGCCCCCGGCAGGGCTTTCTTAAGGCAATTTTGTGATGGCATGGCATCCCTTTGTTTGCCTCATCATTTTACCCAGGTTAACGCAGAGATGCGCAGGGACCTTAGAGTTTGGGAGTCATTTTTGATGGAGTTCGATGGTATTTCTTTTTGGCGAGAGGACATGCTGCTGGAGGCGGAGCTCCAGATTGTCTCTGACACTGCTGGTTCCACTGGTTTCAGGGTTTATTTTTGGGGGCACTGGTGTGCCGAGCAGTGGCTGTGCGAGTGGCTGGGTTATGAGCTTTGTCGGAACTTGACGTTTTTGGAATTCTTTCCTATAGTGGTGGCTGTTTTCCTTTGGGGTGAGGCTTTGTCTAATCTCACAGTACACTTTTGGTGTGACAACATGGCAGTGGTTCATGTTGTTAACCGTCTGACTTCCAAGTCCCCCCCCCCCCCCAGTGATGCAGCTGGTCAGGGCATTTACTTTGCGTTGTCTTAAGTTGAACATTCTCTTTTTGGCAAAGTATGTTCCTGGGATTTGTAATGGGGTGGCGGATGCTTTGTCTCACCAACAGATGGAGCGTTTTTGCCAGTTAGCTCCAGAGGCTGACCTGTTTACCACACACATCCAGCAGAGTTGTGGCAGATTGGTGGGATGAAGTTAGCCGGGCAATCCACCTTGCCATAGCGCCCAGCACCAAAAGGTCATATGACTTGGCAGTTAGCCAGTTTGCAGCTTTTAGAGAGGGGGCCAGGTTACCGGAGGTTTGGCCCGTGCCTGTTGAACAGCTGTTACAATTTTGTGTTTGGCAGTGGGAATACGGCCTGTCGACAAAATCTATCAGGGGACAGATGGCCGCGTTGTCTTTCTGGAGTAAGGCACGCGGTCATCCGAATGCGACTAAGGATTTTTGTATCCAAAAGATGCTTGGAGTTGGTCCCGCGAGTCAGGCCCCTGCATAGATGATAGACAGCCTATTTCGCCATCTATTTTATTGGGGCTTCGTGCCACATGGGCGTGGGTTTGCGGCTCCGTTTACGAGGAGGTGCTGTTCCATGCGGCCGCATTGACGGCCTTTTTTGGAGCCTTTAGAGTGTCTGAGTTGGTTGCGCTTTCCCGTAACGACTCTTCTGCAAGGGCCCTGCAGTTGGGGGACTTAAAATTATCTGGTGAGGGGGTGACGTTGCATGTGCGCAAGTCAAAGACGGACCAGAAGCAACGGGGTTGCACGGTTACGATTGGGCCATGTTCAGAGAAGGAGTTGTGCTTGGTTGCAGCCTTGGGGCTTTATATGGAGTTACGCGGGGGGTCCAAAGGCCCCCTTTTCCACCATGCTGATACGTCCCCTTTGACCAAGTATCAATTTTGGGCTGTCACTAGCCAAGCATTGGCAGTGATAGGTTTGGGCGGGGTAAGATTCAGCACTCATTCTTTCAGGATCGGTGCTGCTTCAGTGGCTGCAGTGTTGGGGTACGGGGGTGATGACATTCGGCGGGTGGGACGTTGGAAGTCCAGGGCCTATCGAACTTATGTTTGGCCGATGCGGCCTTGAGGCTTGAACGTCATTTCCGGGAGATGTATTCACCCCTCCCCCCCTTTTTCCCCAGTTGGTTACAGGGTAAATGTTGGGTTAATGTTAGTTGTTTTGATCAACAGTGCTAATGGAATTTTTCTTCTAGGTGCTGTGGCTGGCGTTGAAAGGAAAAGGATCTTGATATGTGGCCATAGCATTGTGTTTTGGGCGGCGCATCAGGCCAGACAGACGCTGGTTGGTTCGCAGCTGGGCCTGAGCGACAGAGCTGTCATTGAGTGGCAGGGCCGCCGGGGCATGAGGTGGTCGGGGCTCCTGCCACTGCTGTTTGGGGGCGCTTGGCACCTTCCTCCACAGATCTTGGTGATTCATCTGGGGGAGAATGACTTGGGCCTGATGAAGGGGAAAGCCCTTTCGATTCAGGCCCAGGCTGATATCGCCTTGATTGTGAGGAGGTGGCCAGGCATCCTTGTCTTATGGTCGGCCATGCTGCCGTGCAGGGTGTGGCGTACAGCCTGGGATCTTGCTGGTTTGGAGTGTGCCAGGGTCAAGGCTAATAGGGCTGTGCATAAAGCCCTTGGAAGGGGGCTTGGGGTTTATGTGCCTCATCCTTCCATCCAGGCTAATTTTTTGGAGTTGTACAGGGATGACGGGGTTCATCTGTCATTTAAGGGCAATGAGGCCTTTTTGGCTGACTTATGGCAAGGGCTAATGCAAGTTTTGTAGGTTGTTTGGGTACAGTGGCCTAAGCAGAGGCTTGGCACTGTTTGTGGCTGTTTTTGTTGGGAATATGTTGGGGTTTGGTGAGCTCCCGTGGCACCACCATTTTGGTGAATGGCCTCCCTGGGCGACTGTTAAGCTGTACGGCCCAAGGTCGGCTCCAGGGAGGCTGGGATCCCGTCACATGGAGAGTGTCCACATTCTGGGCTGTACAGCTTTGGGGGATGGTGGAGCTTTTGTGAGCGGGATCATGTTGCTGGGCCGGCCGGGTCTGAGCCGTTGTGTTGGCTCATACCCAGGGCTTTGGGGGCTCACCCGTTTTCAGGTCAAGGAGGTGGTCTGGCTTGACCCCTGGCTTGGTCTGTCCCCATGTTTTTTCTCTTGCCGTTTAAGTTAATAAAGTGGCCCTTTATTCCACTTCTGTGTCTGTCTCGTTATTCCAACTGGGGGGGCAATTCAGCCCCCTCCCAGCCGAGCGGCCCTTCGCCGCTGAGGCTGGGGGCCATTTTTTGCCTCCCCAGAAGGAGGGAGACAGTTGGTTCAGTCCAGGGAGGGAGGGGGCGAGGCGCAACCTTAAAAGGCTGGCCCCGCCCCCTGCAACGCAGTTTGAAGAAGTTTCTCGGCCCGCCCACCCACCTGTCATGCAGTACAGGCAAAGGCTGGTCGCTGTTTACAGGGGCCGGGTAGGAATTTTTCGCCCGCCGACAATTGGCCGGTTCAGGGGAGTGTTTTTGCCTACCCTGTACTGCGGGTCGGGGGTGCTGGCAATTGGATAGGCGGTGTCGTTTAATTAGTTGGTCACTGGCTGTTTTTGTTGGGAATATATTGGGGTTTGGTGAGCTCCTGTGGCACCACCATTTTGGTGAATGGCCTCCCTGGGCGACCGTTAAGCTATACGCCCCAAGGTCGGCTCCGGGGAAGCTGGGGATCCCGTCACATGGGGAGTGTCCACATTCCGGGCTGTATGGCTTTGGGGGATGGTGGAGCTTTTGTGAGCGGGATCATGTTGCTGGGCCGGCTGGGTCTGAGCCGTTGTGTTGGCTCATACCCAGGGCTTTGGGGGCTCGCCCGTTTTCAGGTCAAGGAGGTGGTCTGGCTTGACCCCTTGCTTAGTCTGTCCACATATTTTTTCCCTTGCCGCTTAAGTTAATAAAGTGGCTCTTTATTCCACTTCTGTGTCTGTCTCATTATTCCGACTGGGGGGGGGGGGGCAAAAAGCAGTTCCCAAACTTTTGGACATGTCACCAACTTCCTCAGTTTTTTTCTGGTCTTGCTTTTGGTGCCTAATACTGAATGATGACCTTGAAGCAACTATGTTTTAACATACTTTGTTGGCTCAAAAACTGTCATGATTCCCCAGTGCCCCTCATGAACTTTTAGACATTTTGGGGGAAATTTGTTTTCACAAAGAGGTTCTGGAGCTCTGTTCCATCATGCTCCCCCAGAAAAAAAAAACCCTGGATAGGAGAAATGTAGCCCTATGCATTCTCCTGGACCTGGAAGTAGCTTTTGATCCCATCAGTCATGGTATCCTTCTGGACCACCTTTCAGAGTTGGGAGGGGGAGGAACTCTTCTGCAATGGTTTTGCTTGAACTTTGGTTTTAGAGCATAGTGCTTGGGGGGCAGCTGGGAGCCCCTTGGCTTCTGGTTTCTCAGGTCCCGCAAAGTTATGTTTTTTTTTCACCACCATGCTTTTGAACATCTCAAAGAAATCAATGGAAGAGATCATCCAAAGATTTGGGCTGAGTTGTGGATGATACTCAGTTTTATCTCACATTATCAGCAGATCCCAGAGAGGTGTTGGAAAGTGTGAACCTGGAGGCAGTTGTGGAATGGAAGAGGGCTAAAAAAAACCCCCAATGAAACTTAACCTGATAAAACAAAGGGCGGCGGGAGGGGGGGGGGGAGGTCTGACCCAGGAATTGGGATGTCTCTTGCTCTGGGTGAGGTTGCACTCTCCATAAACTTAGGGGCCTTAATAAGCAGTTTTGTAGAGTAGGGGTGCTGCTAGACCTCCTTTTGACAAGTCAGCAACAGCCATTCCTGGATAGAGAACATCTTGCCATTGTGTTGCATGTCCTGGTGACATATAGATAGTACTACTGTAATGGTCTCTGTATGGGCTCAATTTTGAAAAGTGTCTGGAAGCTAGAGTTGGTAAAGAATACTGCAACCAGAACATTGACCAGAATGGATCACAGGGACCATATCATTCCAGTTTTGTTCCACCTATGCTGGTTCCAAGTTTGCTTCCACACGAAATTCAAGGTGCTGTTATTGATCTTTAAAGTCCCATATGGCTTGAGATCAGCATGCCTTATGGACCACCTAATCTCATATGATCCTGCCTGATAACAGTGATCATCTTCCAAGGCCCTGCTTCAGAGATCCCTACCATCTGAAGCTAGATAGGAGATATCATAAGAAGTAGCATTCTCAGTCATGGTGCCAAAACTCCAGAATTCCTTCCGAGGAAGGTTTGCATTCCTCCCTCTATTGTTGTTTTTTGCCAGCAGGTGAAGATGTTGTTTTGTTTGGCATTCCTTCACTAACTCTTACTGACTACTCTCCCTAATTGTGTATTCACATGTCTGAGTGTTTAGATGTGTTATTTAACTGTTCTGAATATTTGTCTCTATCTATCATTTATCTATCTATATGGTAGAAAGCGTCATCAAGTCACAGTTGATTTATAGTAACCCTATCAGGTTTCCAAGACAATAAGTGGCTTGTCATTGCCTGCCTCCACATCATGACTCTGGTATTCACTGGAAGTGTCCCATCCATATACTGTCCAGGGCCGACCCTGCTTAGCTTCTGAGATCAGGCCAGCCTGGGGTATCTTGGTCGGGTTACACACACACACACACACACTTTAGATAGATGGATGAGAGAGAGAGATCTTTTGCCTTCCGGTTGCATTAGTTCTTTCCTCATCAATGAACACATGAATAAATGAAGGTACCTTATACTGTCAGATCATTGGTCTATCAAAGTCAGTATTGTCAAAGTTAGACTAGCATTAGCTTTCCACAGTCCCAGGCAAAGGGTTTTTTGTATCATCTGCTACTTGATCCTTTTAATTGCAGATGCTGGGAACTAAAATTGGTCCTTCTGTATACAATGCATGTGCTCTAACACTAATCCACATCCTTCCCAACCCCACCAATGACTGCATGTTTCATTCCATGTGTTTGTCTTAGACACTGCATATTCTTCTCACACAGCTCAGAGCATATGTGCCCCATCCTAGGCAGGCAATTCATCTTGCACAGACAGCTCTCTGCTCTTATACATGGGAAATGTACACAGGATTTCCTGTTTTACAGGCCTTTAAACAAACTAGTAAAAGTAACCCCCCTCACCTGGAGATTGGGGCTGGCATTTTGAAGGGAAATGTGATGATATGATACCACTTATGCAGCTGTATAATACTTTTCCATTTTGCTCTGTGAATGTTGAGTTTACATTTTGTGAATGCTCAGGGGTTACAAGAACTTTATAGCCAGTGCCACGCCTCCCCCTTTCAATTTCTTCTGAATTCTTTAAGTTTCAAGTTTTTTATTAAGTTTAAACAGAAGGGGAGGGGGGAGAGAGGGAACAATACCAAAGAAAAATAAAATATACACACTACAGATATTTCTACTACAGAAAAAGCTGTAAGATTCATTATACCTGCAAGCTACCATATTCAACAAAATATTAACATTAAATTCTACAAACGTTTTGTGACCTTTTATGTTCTTACAGTTCTGTTAAACAAATTATAGATCATATCCATTTGTCCTTAAGCACATAAGAGAAGCCATGTTGGACCAGGCCAATGGCCCATCCAGTCCAACACTCTGTGTCACACAGTGGCCAAAAAACAAACAAAAAAACCCAAGTGCCATCAGGAGGTTCACAAGTGGGTCTAGAAGCCCTTCTACTTTTCCCCCACCCCCACCCCCACCCCCAAGCACCAAGAATACAGAGCATCACTGCGTCAGACAGTTCCAATAATATACTGTGGCTAATAGCCACCGATGGACCTCTGTTCCATATTTTTATCCAATCCCCTCTTGAAACTGGCTATGCTTGAAGCCACCACCACCTCCTGTGGCAGTGAATTCCACAAGTTAATCATCCTTTGGGTGAAGAAGTACTTCCTTTTATCTGTTTTAACCCGACTGCTCAGCAATTTCATTGAATGCCCATGAGTTCTTGTATTGTGAGAAAGGGAGAAAAGTACTTCTTTCTCTGCTTTCTCCATCCCATGCATAATCTTGTAAACCTCTATCTTGTCACCCCGCAGTCTCCAAACTAAAGAGCCCCAAGCGTTTTAACCTTTCTTCATAGGGGAAGTGTTGCAAAACTTTAATCATTCTATTTGCCCTTTACTGGACTTTTTCCAATGCTATAATATCCTTTTTGAAGTGCGATGACCAGAATTGTACACAGTATTCCAAATGAGACCTCACCATCGATTTATACAGGGGCATTATGATACCGGCTGATTTGTTTTCAGTTTCCTTCCTAATAATTCCCAGCATGGTGTTGGCCTTTTTTATTGCAATTGCACACTGTCTTAACATTTTCAGTGAGTTGTCTACCATGACCCCAAGATCTCTCTCTTGGTCAGTCTCTGCTAGTTCACACCCCATCAACTTGTATTTGTAGCTGGGATTTTTGGCCCCAATGTGCATTACGTTGCACTTGGCCACATTGAACGTAATGTGCCACATTGACGCCCACTCACCCAGCCTCAACAGATCCCTTTAGAGTGCCTCACAATCCTCTCTGGTTCTCATCACCCTGAACAATTTAGTGTCATATGCAAACTTGGCCACTTCACTGTTTACTCCCAACTCTAAATCATTAATGAACAAGTTAAAAAGCATGGGACCCAGTACCGGGCCCTGCGGCACCCCACTTCTTACCATCCTCCACTGCGAAGACTGCCCATTTATGCTCTGCTTCATATTAATTAGCCAGTTTTTGATCCACAAGAGGACCTGTCCTTTTACTCCATGACTCTCGAGCTTTCTAAGGAGCCTTTGATGAGGAACTTTATCAAAAGTTTTCTGGAAGTCAAGGTAAACAACATCTTTTGGGTCCCCTTTGTCCACATGTTTGTTCACCCCCTCAAAGAACTGTAACAGGTTAGTGAGGCAAGATCTTCCCTTACAGAACCCATGCTGAGTCTTCCTCAATAACTTGTGTTCATCAATGTGCCTACTCATTCTGTCCTTGATAATGCTTTCTACCAACTTTCCCGGTATTGAAGTCAGACTGACTGGCCTGTAATTTCCCGGATCTCCTCTGGAACCATTTTAAAAAGATGGGGGTGACATTTGCTGCCTTCCAGTCCTCAGGAACGGAGGCAGATTTCAATGAAATATTACATATTTTTGTCAGGAGATCCACAAGTTCACTTTTGAGTTCTTTCAGAACTCTTGGACATATGCCATCCGGACCTGATGACTTATTAGTTTTTAATTCGTCTATCAGTTGTAGGACCTCCTCTCTTGTCACCTCAATCTGACTCAGGTCTTTCAACACTCCTTCCAAAATTAGTGGTTCTGGAGCAGGCAAACACTTCTCATCTTCCACAGTGAAGACGGAGGCAAAAAATGCATTCAGCTTCTCAGCCATTTCCCTATCCTCCTTCAGTAATCCTTTTATCCCTTGGTCATCCAAGGTCCCCACTGCCTCCCTGGCTGGTTTCCTGCTTCTAATATATTTGAAGAAATGTTTATTGTTGGTCTTTATGTTTTTTGCAATATGCTCCTCATAGTCCCTTTTTGCCTGCCTGATCACAGTCTTGCATTTGATTAGCAACCACCTGTGTTCCCTTTTATTAATCTCACTTGGACTAGCTTTCCACCACTTAAAGGAATCTTCTTACCTTTTACAACTTCCATTACTTTGTTTGTTAACCATGCAGGCCTTTTCTTATACCTGTTTGTGCCTTTCCTAACTTGTGGTATATATTTTATCTGAGCCTCTAGGATTGTAGTTTTAAATAGCTTCCAAGCTTCCCCAAGGGTTTTGACTGTATTTACCTTTCCTTTCAGTTTCCTCTTCACATGCTTCCTCATCTCAGAGAATTTACCCCTTTTAAAGTTAAACATGGTTGTGCTGGTCTTTTGGGGCAACTCCCTATTTATACAAATGGTGAAATCAATAACGTTATGGTCACTGCTCCCAAGCGGTGCAATCACTTTTACATCTCTCACCAAGTCTTGGGCATTACTTAGAACCAACTCCAGGATTGCCCCACCCCTGGTAAGTTCTGTGACCATCTGCTCTATAGCACCATCATTGAGAGGATCCAGAAACTCAATCTCTTTCTCTTGACCAGTTGTAGGACCTCCTCTCTTGTCACCTCAATCAATCTGCGGATAGTTATAATCACCTATTACGACACAATTTCTACGTTTAGCCACTATCTTAAATCCTTTCATCATATTATAATCGTTGTCTATCTTTTGATTTGGTGAGCGATAACAAACTCCCATAGTTAAATTTCCTTTTGGACCCTCTATTTCAACCCAAAGCATTTCTAGAAGGGAATCTAATTCTCTGACCTCAGTCTTACTGGACTGAATACCCTCTCTGACATACAAAGCCGCCCCACCTCCAACCCTTCCCTCCCTATCCTTCCGATATAACTTATATCCAGGAATCACCATGTCCCACTGATTCTCCTCGTTCCACCAAGTTTCTGAAATTCCCACAATGTCTATGTTTTCCCCCAACATTAAACATTCCAACTCACCAATTTTACTTTGAACACTTCTAGCATTTGTATACAAACATCTATAATTTCCCAGGCAAGTTAGGCCTGCAACCTTCCTCCTGCTGCCTCGGGACTTTGGCAAACAGTTCATACTGTTTGTCACCATCTCAGTGGAGAGCTCTGATCCATTACCTGGTAGAAAAGTAACAGCTAACCCTTCATTTCTTTGAGATGAGTCCTCCCTAACCAGAGACATTTCATCTCCTGTCGGCTTTCCCCCAAGATTTAGTTTAAAAACTGCTCTGCCACCTTTTTGATTTTAAGCGCCAGCAGCCTGGTTCCTTCTGGGGACAAGTGGAGACTGTCTCTTTTGTACAGCTCCCACTTGTTCCAGAAAGCATCCCAGTGCCTAGCAAACGTAAACGCTTCCTCCCTACACCATCGTCTCATCCACACATTAGGACTTCTAATTTGTGCCTGTCTTTCTAGCCCTGCATGTGGAACAGGTAGCACTTCTGAGAAGGTAGCCATAAAGTCTTTTGGGTCATCCATTTTTACTTGCTGTGTCATCCTTCCACAAAATAATTCAGTTCAATAGTGAAAGCTGAATAATACCTCAAAGTCCCAAATTAACAAATCCTTCCACATTTCCACTTAAAATATATTTTTCTCTTACATTCCAGTTTGACTCAATTCAGTCTCAATAAGTCCTCAAGTGCACTTCTCCCTTTTAACATCAGTCAACCTGTGTTCAAGTTGTAATATGATATGTTATTTAGTTTTAAACTAAGTCAGCCCAAATCCATTTGTTCTTTTCTTTTGGAGGCCTCTGTTATGGGGGAGGGGTTCTCCTCCTCCCACTCTTTCAGAACAGTCCAAGTTGGTTTTGAAATAAAGATTTCAGTAGTCAGTAAAGTCGTAGATCAGACTTACTTGCAAGGTACCATTTTGATAGTTGTAGCAGGAAAAAAAGATGCTTTGAAAGATCGTTAGCATGAAAAAGAGAAGAAGCCAGTGGTCATCTCTGTTACCATTCAGAAATGGTAATCAAAGCAGCAGGGCATCGCAGCGACAGCTGCTCAGGGAGTCGGTCGCCACCAAACTTCAGAGCCTTGTCAATCTGCATACCTTTCAAGACCCTCCCAGAGTCTTGGAGTTGAGTCTCCCTGCCAAAAGATCCTCCAACTGCCAAATTTACAAGCAGCCACGGAGGGCTGCTACTAACACTGAGATGCCAGAACCGGAAGCCATTTCTTCTGAATTCTAAACTGCAGAATTTGAGGCAAAAAAGACATTGTGCAGGATGGCATGAAGCTACAGGTGATGGAAGCAAAAGCATACTGTACATTTTCAGAAATACTTTTCTTCCCATTTCTTTTCTAAGCCTTGTTACTGAAAGTGAACTTCTGTGCTAAGTCCTGGTAAGGTTAGGTTTACAAGTATCAAGGTAGGATCTGGAATTCTCTGAGAATTACAAATGACGGCCACACTACAGAGATCAGTTCCTCCAGAGCAAATAACAGTTTTGGAGGATGGCCTCCATGGGACACCTTAGAGTCTACGAGAAAAAGTAAGTCCTAGAGTAAAATCATATCACTGCTGAGTTTCCTCCCCTTCCCCTCCCCAACTCAGTCTTTCCCATGCATGACCCGCAAAGCTCCAGGAATTTTCTAAGCCAAACTTCACAACTCAAGGTGAGGTGTTTGCATGCAATAAATTGGGAGGGAGCAAATTAGGTAAGGAAAATAAATCTGGAAGAGCAAATTAGGTTGCAGCCAGGTCACCCAGGTCATTGAAATCTGCATCTGTTCCTGAGGACTGGAAGGTAGCAAATGTCACCCCCATCTTTAAAAAGGGTTCCAGAGGAGATTCGGGAAATTACATGCCAGTCAGTCTGATTTCAATACCAGGAAATTCGGTGGAAACTGTTATCAAAGAGAGAGTTGGAAGTAAGCAGTGAAGTGGCTAAGTTTACGGATGGCACTAAATTGTTCAGGGTTGCGAGAACCAGAGAGGATTGTGAGGCACTCCAAAAGGATCTGTTGAGGCTGGGCAAGTGGGCCTCCGCAGGGCTCCGCAGTGGGGTGCCGCAGGGCTCGGTACTGGGTCCCATCCTCTTTAACTTGTTCATAAATGTTTTAGAGTTGGGAGTGAGCAGTGAAGTGGCCAAATTTGCGGATGACACTAAATTGTTCAGGGTGGTGAGAACCAGAGAGGATTGTGAGGAACTCCAAAGGGATCTGTTGAGGCTGGGTGAGTGGGCGTCAACGTGGCAGATGCGGTTCAATGTGGCCAAGTGCAAAGTAATGCACATTGGGGCCAAAAATCCTAATTATAAATACAAATTAATGGGGTGTGAACTGGCGGAGAGAGATCTTGGGGTCGTGGTAGATAATCCACAGTGGTGACTGCAATAAAAAAAAGGCCAATATCATGCTGGGAATTATTAGGAAGGGAACTGAAAACATATCAGTCAATATCATACTGCCACTGCATAAATCAATGGTGTGGCCTCATTTGGAAAATTGTGTACAATTCTGGTCAACACACCTCAAAAAAGATATTATAGCATTGGAAAAAGTGCAGAAAAGGGCAAATAGAATGATACTTCCCTCACTGCTCCATGTGCATCCATCCCAAAGCTGGGCACTCAGTGGAAGAGGATGACCATCCCAGACAGAAGAAGTGTACTGTTCTTTGTTTAAGGGTATATGATAGCTGTGCTCCCCTGCTAGAACCTCCAAACAAACATCACAGAAAAAGATAAGAAAGATTCTAACTGTATGGAATTAAAGGAGACTGAAGTTCCTTAGAATGAGAGAAAAGAAATCTACATGGGGGAAGAAATACTTTTCTTTTTTTCTCTAGCTTAAGGCATCTCAGTCACTGATGCACTGATTTATTTTGAGCTAGTTATTTACTGTGCTTGTGTTCTTCAGCAACTCTATATAGGAGTGGGAAACAATGTACTCTGTGGTGAAAAAATATCTTGACAGGGTGCTATCAACTCTAGTGTTTCAGAACAGTTAAAAGAAGTTTTTGTTGGTGGGGGGGACTTTTTATGCTGCAGTCACAGAATTGATAGTATGACACAATCACAGCTCTATAGGGTGGTTTTGCTGTAGATAATTACTGGGAAAGTTTTGAACATTCTTTGCAACCAGCAATTGAAATGGTACTTACAACTAGGCCTTCTGCGTATAAGGAATATTTATCAGCTCTTTCAAACTTGCCCCCTAGTGGAGACTTGATGATGCTGGAATGACATGCAGATGAACAGCCAAATATAGACTTTTGTTCTGCATTGATGTTTAAATATAAGATATGCTAAATATCTTGGAAACAATTATTGGTGATTAGTTCAATTTGCTGGATCCTAAAAGATGCAGATGGTACAGCTGCAACGACAGTAATTACAGCTCAGATGCTTTAAATCCACTTGCAACGCACAAGGTTTTAAAAACTTCAGTGAATAAGGAGGATTAAAAGCGGTGGTGCCAAAATAAAATTCCTATTCCTCTGGATCCGGTTATACAGAAGAGTTGGCTAAATGTTTCACAGAATTATACCATATATAATACAGTAAAGAATAATTAATATGGTTGGGTGATTTGAAGACACTAGTGGAGAACAGAATAGACTTTAAAGAGGATTTTATATTTATGAGGAGTTTTCAGTTACTCTAAATACAGCATTTGCACATAGAATGAAATCTTTATTTATTGCAATTTATAGCAGCCTATAAATGTCCCCATCTGCTTCTCTGGTTATTTCTGACATTTTATTTAAAGAAACATTGTTAAAACTGATTTAAAAAAATCCCAACAGCATCACCACCACATTTGCGAAAGGCAGCAGCAAAAATCTTGGCAACATGTTGGAAGACAAAACATCATCAAGGAGTCCATTGACACAGATGGCACCATGTGAAAGATGTGACTACCATATCTTTCTAAAGATATGGGAGAAATTTCCCCCCAAAAATGCAGTGAAGATAACAGAAGAATCAGTAGTCATAACCTCTGAAGTCAGTACAAATGACCAAATTTTTTTTGGTTTTTTTTAGAGTTGCTTTCATGTATCACCCATCAGTAACTGGGTCCAGCACCATGGAACCTGACCACCTGCAGCCCACTGCTTTTAAAAACTTTCATCCTTTTGTCACAACTAACTGCATTTTAATGAATGGCCAATGCTTACTTTTACACAGCTTTACAGCCATTTATCTTCCTCTTAATGTGGGAAATCCTTTAGTGTTCAGGGCATTTTTTGAGCAGGAATGAACAGGAATGCAGTTCTGGCTGACCTGGCATAAGAGGTTGTGGCCAATATGCAAATGAGTTCCTGCTGTTTTTTTTCTACCAAAAAAAACCACCTGGAAGTTATATACTGAAGAAATGATGTTTCCAAAGTTCAGAGATCACAGGCTCAGAATATGTGTAGCCAAATCGTGGTTCCTATATGTGTTTTGAGGAGATTCCTGTTGATCAGAGATGTTTTAAATTGAGAGTTTTATTAGCATATACTTCATATCTGTACCTACATCATATGTTTTTTTTTTCAGATTAAAATAAATAGGAGTCTTGTAGTAACATGAAGAAAACAACATAGATGAGATGCAGCAGGTTGGAAAACCAATAGCAGGTTCAAGAGATTATAAATGTAAGAAGTACAGAATGAACTCGGCTCCCTCCCGGCCATGCCACTATCATGACTAAGGCTGGGGCCGCATTTGCCTCCCCAGAGGGAAGGGAGGCTATCAAGTCTTCCCGGCCATCCGGGGAATGGGAAAGAGAGGAGTGCTGGAGCTTTATAAGCCCCAGCCCTTCCCACAGTATGCAGTTCTCTTCAGGCTCTCGGCCCACCCTCCCACCCAGCAGTAGTGCAGGCTTAGCTGGTCACCAGTTTCTTGGGGCCAGGTAGGAATTTTTTCACCTCCAACTAATTGCCCTAGATTGGGGTGTTTTTCACCTACCTTGCACTGCTTGTTTGAGGTTTGGCGTTTTGAAGGGTGGCATCATTAAGGTTGGTCACTTGGCAGGAGTTAGTTGGGAGATATATATATCTATAATTGATGAGCACCAGGGGTCCATCCCTGTTTTGGGGGTATGTGGCAGGCTTGATTGGCAGCTGGGCTGTACGGCTCTTTTGTGGGTGCTGGCCACAGGGTGCCTTCCCCTAGGAAGACTTCTTCTGGGTAAGCAAGGCCTAGGTGGGGGGAGAGCAACCCAGACCCAGCTGGCCTAGCATCAGCCATCATACATGGCTCTTGCCGGGGGCAGAGTGGCTCGCCCTATACAGGACAAGGTAGGGTATTGTATACCCTTGGCTTGTCCTATGGTTTCAGTTAGCCCCTTGCCAGTTAAAATATGTTAATAAAGTGGCCCTGTTTATTACTCTAACCGTGTGTTTGCTTCATTATTCCGACGGGGGCGGGGGGGGGGGGGTTGGCGGCAAATGTAATTATATCAAATTTGCATTTCACTCTGTATATACAGCATTTCATGATCCCTTGACCCTGTTGTATGTTTGTTTTATTTAAACCTCCTAAATATTGTGAATGTAAAGTGAAGACTCATAGCATCTGAAGAAATGGGCTGTAGTCCATGAAGCTTATGCTAGAATAAAAAGATTTTAAGTCTTTTATCTGTTAAAAGATTCCTATTTTTTTTTTCCTGAGAGAGAATACAGAATGCTCCTGGTCCTCTGGAATTATTCCTCTGTCTAGACCCTCAAAAAAGAGCTAGTGAGGTCTGCACCTTCTCTCCTTTCAGTGTCATTCCTTGTCTGTCTCCAGATTGCTAAAGTTCAGACACCTTCCTTTTTCTTGGGACACACGCTCTCTCAGCTAGAAATGTAATTATGACCTATCTCTGTCTCTCCTCTTCTGTATCAAGCATATTAGTTACTAAATAAACCTTTACCTACTCTTTAATCAGATTATGCATCATTACTGGATTAATTACTATGCCAACAGGAAGAATTGGCAAGAGTGAATGTGGCCTGCCAGCTGCACCAGGAGCCATATATATGCCAGGCAAGCAGACCAAACTGAGGACTTCCCTTTAGGTCTGCCAGCTGCAGGAGCAAGCCTGGCAAACCCTGCAGTTGGCTGGCTGTAGATGGGATGTGAAACCTGGGAGAGCAGCATAGGACCCTGGGAACACACTGATGTGCTCTGGAAGATGGTGTCTGCTCTGGCATGCTGCCTATCCTATGGGGTGCAAATGGGGGATCGCAGTAAGCCGGGACATGTTCTTGGTAGAACAATAGTTTCTCAGTTACTGCCAGTCAAATCCTATGCAGTTAGTTCAGTCTAACCCAATTAAATCAATAGGCTTAGACCAGGGGTGTCAAACATGCAGTTTGGGGGCCAAATCAGACTTCCAGAGGGCTCCTATCAAGCCACTGAGCAACTGGCTGTCATCTGTTTCCTTCTCCCTATCTCTTCCTTCCTTCTGCATCACAGCTTGTTTTGCAAAACTTGCTCAATTGCACAGGAGCTACAGAGCAAAACCTCTATTTTCTCCATTGGCTGAGGCTCCTCTCTTTGGGAGGAGGGAGAGTTTACTTTGCCAAGCTCTCTCAATTGCACAGCAGAGCTATGGAGCCAAGACTCTCTTCCTTCTATTGGCTGAGGTTCCTCCACTCCCCAGTCCCCTGGGGAAGGAAGGAAAGAGCCAGAGCTTCCATTGCCCAGTTCCCTGGTTCCCATGGGAGAAATACAAAGAAAGCATCTTTAAGACCAATGAGTGCTAACATTTTGTTATGTATTGATCATAAGTGGCCAGGCCTAATGGCAATGGCCACCTAAGGGAGACCCTCAGGTTCCCGGATGTGGCTCGCCAGTGACCCCGCCCCTCCACATCTGTGGCGGGAAGTTTAACCAACCAGGATTTGCCTGGTCGGACCGGGGGGCCGTCCGGGGAAATGTATATATGCGGGACCCCGGCCGCGTGTACTCACTTTTGTAATGTGCTCGCAATAAAGAATGTTGCCTTCAAACCGTCTCGGCTTCCAGTACATTATAGTGGCGATGAGGATGAGATGCCAGCCCACCAAATTCAAACGGATCCATCAGAGACGACCAAGGCAACCCGTTGAGCGAACACGGCCACCGCCACAGCCACCATGGCTACCCAGAGCGGGACCACGGGCCGTCTTGAAGAATTCAACCCCGCTACTCCGGAGGGATGGGAGACCTACACAGAGCGGGTCGAGTGTTACCTGTGGGCAAATCGCATAACTGAAGACTGCATGAAGCGGGACGTCCTCCTGAGCGTCTGCGGAGTGGCCACGTTCGAGATCGCCAAGGGTCTCTCGGCCCCCGCGAGGATCATGGAGAAGTCCTTTGAAGAGATAGTCCGGCTCCTTACCGGGCACTTCCTGCCACAGCCCTCATGCGTGGCCCGCCGGTTCCTCTTCCACAAGCGGGACCAAGAGGCGGGAGAGTCGGCCGCTGACTACCTGGTGGCCCTCCACCAAATCGTGGGGAAATGCAGCTTCACACAGCTGGAAGAGTCCCTGGCAGACCATTTTGTCTGGGGTCTGAGGGATGAGAGGCTGCAGCAGAAGATGTTCGCGAGAGAAGAGCTCACCCTCCAGAGCGCTTTCAACGAGGCAGTGGCGTTCGAGCGGTCCACGAGGACCTTTCCCAAAACAAGAACCGACACCGTCCACCAGGGAGAGATGGACCCCTACAGACCGGAGGACAAGGAGGCACTACAGCTGCGCCACCAACCAGGGATGGGCCTACGAGCAACCCAGTGACCCCGAGCGATGGAGAGACCAGCCTCGACCAGGTGCGCCAGCTGCGGGGACCAACACGAGCGAAGGGACTGCCCCTACCGCCACGTGGTCTGCAGGAGCTGTGGCAAGATGGGACACGTAGCAAGGGCCTGCCGGTCTAAGGGCACCCGCCACCACCAGGCGACCAACCAGGAATCGACAGGAGACTACGCGACAGCATCGACCAGTGTACAGGTAATGAACTTGCCCGATGAGACCCCTCACAAGGTCAAGGTTCCCGTCAGGATAGAGGGCAAGCCTTGCCTGATGGAACAGCAACTGGTAACGCGGGGATTCGATGACGTTTGTAAAGAGTTCCCGGAAGTGTTTGATGGGGCCCTGGGGTGTTATAAGGGGACCCCCATATCCTTACCTCTCGACCCCCAAGTGCGGCCAGTAAGGCTTAAGGCCAGGCGGGTCCCATTTGCGCTAAAGCCTAAGATCGAGGCCGAGCTAGATCGCCTCACGGCTCAGGGGGTGCTGGAACCCGTTTCCCACGCGGAATGGGAGACCCCGATCGTGACCCCGGTGAAGCCTAACGGGGATGTGCGCATATGCGCAGATTATAAGTGCACTATTAACAAGGCACTTCAGGATAACCCCTACCCGGTCCCAGTCATCAGCCACATTTTGGCTGCGCTGGTGGGGTCCAAGATTTTTGGGAAACTAGACCTGGCCCAGGCGTACCAGCAGCTGCCCATAGATGCCGCCACGGCAGAGGCACAGACCATAGTCACCCACAGGGGGGTGTTTAAGGTGCGGAGGTTACAGTTTGGGGTGAGCGTGGCCCCGGGGCTTTTCCAGAGTCTGATGGATTCTCTCCTCAAAGGGATCCCCCGGGTACAGCCGTTTTTCGACGACGTTTTGATCGCTGCCCCGGACCCGGAGGAATTCAGCAACCGGCTGTGTGAGGTGCTCCGCCGTTTCCAAGAGGCCGGCCTGAAAGTAAAGCGGGAAAAGTGCTCCCTGGGGGTGCCCAGGGTCGAGTTCTTGGGGTTTGTGGTGGACGCAGCAGGAATCCACCCAACGCCCAACAAAACCACAGCTATCGTGGAAGCTCCAACCCCGAAGAGCAAGGCGGACCTCCAGAGTTTCTTGGGGTTATTAAATTTCTACCATTCATTCTTGCCGCCCTGATTCCGCTTGCGGAGAGGACGGGATATAAATGTAAAGTAATAAATTAAATAAATAAATAAATAAATAAGGCCGCCATTGCAGAACCCCTCCACAGACTCTTGGATAAGAGTGCCCCATGGGTTTGGGGACAGAAACAGGCAGCGGCATTCCAAGCGGTAAAGGACCTACTCACATCGAACGATGTGCTCCACCATTTTGATGAGAGCCTACCGGTGATCTTTGCATGTGACACGTCGCCGTACGGGGTGGGCGCCGTCCTGGGTCACCAACTCCCGGACGGGAGGGAGGTCCTCGTAGCTTATTACTCCAAGACCCTAACTACAGCAGAGCGGAACTATGCGCAAATAGACAAGGAAACCCTGGCAATTGTCACGGGGGTGCGCAAGTTCCACGACTATTTGTACGGGAGACGGTTCACAATAGCCACAGACCACAAGCCACTCCTGGGGCTCCTGGCCCCGGATCGCCAAATGCCACAGATTCTATCGCAACGCGTTTTGCGATGGAACCAATTCCTTAATTCATACTCCTATGCCGTGGTCCACCGGCCGGACAAGGCCATGGGGCACGCAGATGCCCTCAATCGCCTACCACTCCCCTCCATAGACCCCGACCCTGCCCCAGCCAACCATGTGATGCTAATGGAAACACTGCCAGAGCGGCCCCTGCACGCAGCAGAGGTAGCAAAAGCCACGGGGCGGGACAAAACTCTCGCCCGGGTCCTCGACTGGGTGGTGGGGGGGTGGCCAGAGGGAAAACCGGGGGAGGAGTTCAAGGCATATTCCACAAGAAAGGAAGAACTAGCTGCCCACAAGGGGTGTCTGTTATGGGAGAGCAGGGTGGTGGTCCCCCCCCCCCGCTGCAGAGACAAGTGCTGGAGGCCCTGCATGAAACGCATCCTGGGATCGTCCGGATGAAGGCCCTAGCCCACAGCTACGTATGGTGGTCAGGGATGGACGAAGAAATCGAGGGATGGATCTGGAGGTGCACCGCATGTCAGGAGTCCTGGCCTGAGCCACCCAGCGCCCCCGCTCAGCTTTGGGAAGCACACAGAAAGCCATGGGCCAGGCTACACATAGATTTCGCGGGCCCCTTCCAGGGCCAGATCTTATTTATATTGGTAGATGCCTACACTAAGTGGCTGGAAGTCATCCCGGTGGCTTCGACATCCACGGCGGCGGCAATTCAGGCATTACGCAGGGTCCTGAGCACACACGGGATCCCAGACACCATTGTCTCTGATAATGGAACCGCCTTCACCTCCCGAAAATTCCGGGAGTTTCTGCAAAGGTACCTGATCCATCACATACGGTCCGCCCCATTCCATCCAGCTACCAACAGCCAGGCAGAACGGATGGTCCGCACCACAAAAGAGGCCCTGGGCCACATAGTACAGGGGGACTGGGATCACCGCCTAGCCGCATTCCTATTTGACAATAGGATAACTCCCAACCCGGTCACGGGGGTCAGCCCTGCCGAGCTGCTAATGGGACGGAAACTCATAACGAGGCTAGATCGGTTGCACCCCAACCGGGCCACCGACATCCGAAACTCCCCCGAGTGCAGAGAGGCGGCTAGGGGGTTCTTCCCGGGGGACCCCGTGTACGCTAGGAACTACGCGAGCAGCCCCAAGTGGGTGGCGGGACGGGTACTTCAAGTAACCGGGTCCCATCACTACGATGTGTCCACGGAGGGTGGCCTCCTCTTGCGGAGGCATATTGACCAGATACGGCGCCACACCATGCAAGAAGAACCAACGGAAGGGTGGAGCACGGAGGCGCCCGCTGCCGCGGGTCCGCCACGAGATAGCCCTGATCCTCTGTCCATTCCGGCCGAGCAGAGAGTGATGCCAAACCAGGGCGAGAGCAGCGCAGCGGCTGGAGCACCGGTGGAACAGCCAGTCAGGGACACCCATAGGCTGGCGGCTCCTCCCAGTGGGGAGACCGCCGCTCCACCCGGCTCGGCAGCAACGATCCCGATGATGGTGGCAGCCTCTGCTCCCACTCCACTGGCCAGCCTATGGAGGTCCAACCGGGAGCGCACGGCCCCCACATACTTAAGGGATTATGTGTCCTGAGCTAAGGGGGGAGGAGTGTTATGTATTGATCATAAGTGGCCAGGCCGCATGGCAATGGCCACCTAAGGGAGACCCTCGGGTTCCCAGATGTGGCTCGCCAGTGACCCTGCCCCTCCACATCTGTGGCGGAAAGTTTAACCGACCAGGATTTGCCTGGTCGGACCGGGGGGCCGTCCGGGGAAATGTATATATGCGGGACCCCGGCCACATGTACTCACTTTTGTAATGTGCTCGCAATAAAGAATGTTGCCTTCAAACCGTCTCGGCTTCCAGTACATTATACATTTTAAGCACGTTTTAAGGTTTTTTTAAAAAAAAAATTGTGTTTGTCTGCGTTTTTTATAAAATTTATATCTCTGCTACCAAATCTTAAATAGGTACACACACAGCCCAGCCTGACATGGCCCGACCCAACCCGATATGGCCCGACCCAATAAGGTCTCATTAATGTCAGATCCGGCCCTCATAACAAATGAGTTTGACACCCTTAGCTTAGACTGTAAGCACGCATAGGTTTTCACTTTGTATGTTTATATGTATAAGATTTCTCAGTAATTAAACATTTTTTTATTATTTACTTCTATCAATATCTACTAGTGCTCATTTATAGTTACAAAACAGCATGTAAAGAAAAGTCCCTTCGCAATAGTTTTAAATATTTTGGGCACAGAATTATTGCTCAATACCAACTTCTGGAAAGAGTTTTAAAAGAAATAATCCTTTTACTCAGAAAGGAACATTACCCCCTCCCATTTGGTTTTTTTGTAAACATGTAAACTACAATTTACATAAAATCCTCTGGGTAGGATCAGCGGTAAAATAAGTTATGCATCAGTGTCTGGATACACACAAAGGGATAGTATTTGTTACAGTTGGGCAAACTGATGAGAAAAATGTATTTTTCAATTTTTAAAAAGCTTAGAAGTATAAGGCAGTGTTCTGATGCCATGTTGCTGCTGAAAGTTATTATCTAACCAACATTTATTAATAGTGAACAATTATATATATTGGAGTCTCCATCATTCTTCCTTTTGAAATTCTAAAATATTGTACTAAAAGATTTTTTTTTAGTGCAAAAATAAATTTGAAGTAAACGTTGAAGGTATAGTTGCCAACCTATGGGTGGTGGCTGGAGAGCGTCTGGGATTACAACTGATCTCCATGTGGCAGAGAACAGTTCACTTGGAGAAAATGGCTGCTTTGCAAGGTGGACTCTATGGCGTTATACCATGAAAAGGTTCCCACACCTCCTCAAACTCCATCTTTCTCAGGCTCTTTACCCTCCTCCACCCCAATCTCCAGGTATTTCCCAATCTGGAACTGGCAACACTAGTTGAAGGCATTTCAGGGATACTATTTCTATTATCACCCCTGGTGGGTTAGAACAACTTTGTCAAAGATAGCATCTATTCTGTTTTACAGAGTAAGAGTCAGGGGCTGTTGGAAGATGTACCTCAAAAAAGTCCATTACAATATGGGCATACCAAACTGCTCAGAGAAGGAGTAGGAAGAAGTGTAGCTGGCCTGTCCCCACACATGACAAAGCACACCTCGTATTTACACATGATCATCAAACACTACCTGTGAACATAGTTGTTCTGGATCACAAGGATGGGTGCTAGGGTTGCCAATCCCCAGGTGGAGGCAGGGGATCCCCCAGTTTGTAGGCCCTCCCCCCACTTCAGGGTCATCAGAAAGCGGTGGGGGGAAAATTTCTGCTGGGTACTCCATTATTCCTTATGGAGACTGATTCCCATAGGGTATAATGGTGAATTGATCTGCAGGTATCTGGGGCTCTGGGGGGTTGTCATCTGAAGTAGAGTCACAAAATTTTCAGCATAGCACCCAGTGCCTCTCCTCAAAACACCCTCCAAGTTTCAAAAAGATTGGAGCAGGGGGTCAAATTCTAAGAGCCCTAAAAGAAGATGCCCCTATCTATAATGTACTGGTTTCAAAGCATGAGGGTTCAGATCACTGAATAAAGAGATAGTGAATTCAGCTCTTGATTCAGTGATTCAGTGATACAGCATAGTATGATAGGAACAGAACTGTCTGGCAGGACCAATGGCCCTGCTTATACGCATGCAAACCTCCCCACCCAAAAACCCGTTACCACTATCCCATTACACACAACTATAGGTTAATAGCTGGCCTAATGATTCCTGATGGACCTCCTTTCTGAATCCTATTACCATAATCCCATTACACACAACTATAGGTTAATAGCTGGCCTAACAATCCCTAATGGGCCTCCTTCCTGAATCCAGGTAGCTATTGTTTTAGGGTCTCCAGCTCAGCCAAGTCTCTGCTGGCCCTAAGGCCAAACTCCAGTTCCAATACATAACACTCCCCCCAAGTTTCCCAACACCTAACAAACATAGTCTCTAAGATGTGCTGGTTTCCGTCACTCCCTGTTGGACTGATGAAGCTCCTCAGGTGTGGCCGAGGAGTCTGGTTCCCTTGTCTGGGCTGCCGGTGCCGGGCTGCTGGAAGGCTGCAGCGGTGGAGTGGTGGCAGGTTCCCCAATGTTGGAGGTGCCCAGTGGGGGTTCCTCCAATTCCTGGTGGTCTGGCTGGGCATTGACTCCTGCAGGCTCCTGCAGCGGCACCAACTGGGGTTACTCTGCAGTGTCCGATGTAGCGTCTAGCTCGGCAGGGAGCATGCAGCAGCAGAGTTGATCCATGTGACTGCGCAGGACTTGGTTCCTATCGGTCGAGACTTCATACGAAACTAGGGCCGTGACTCGGACGACTTGGGCGGGGATCCATGCTGAGCCACTGCTGAAGTTCTGGGCATATATGGAGTCTCCCAGAAAAAAATCCTTGGGGTGCCTCCTGGCACTCTGGTGACTGCCGAGGTTCGGGGCTCTATCTGGGTGGAGACAGTCCAGTCTGGTCATCAGTGGGCAGCCCATGAGAAGCTCTGCTTGGCAATGACCTGTAGTAGCACTAGGGATCACTCGATGGCCAAAAAGGAATGCAGCTAATCAGTGGTCCCAGTCCTCGTGAATTAATTTCTGGAGAGACACTTGTGGTGTGCACCATCCGTTCCGCCTTTCTGTTGGTGGCCGGGTGGAATGGGGCAGAGCGGATGTGCCTGATGAGGTAGCGACCAGGAAACTCTTGGAACTCCTCTCAAGTGAAGGCCGTTCCATTGTCTGTGACTACCATGTCCAGGATGCCGTGTGTGCAGAAAATCCTACAGAGCTCTTGGATCGCCGCTTGGGAGGCAGTGGAAGTGACTGGGACTACCTCCAATCACTTGGTTTATGAGTCCACCAAAATAAAGAATATTTGCCCCTGGAAGGGGCTCACAAAGTCCAAGTGCAACTGGGACCATGGGTTGTGGGTGGACTCCCAGTGTTGTACAGGGGCGCGGGGTGGTTATGGCCAGGTTTCCTTGACCCAGACCTCAATCTCACTGTCCATCCCCAGCCACCATACATAACTCCGGGCGAGCGCTTTCATTTTAATAATGCCCGGGTGAATCTCATGCAGGTCTTCCAAAACTCATTGGTGCAAAGCAAAGGGAACCACCACCTGGCTGCCCCAGAGTAAGCATCCCTTGTAGGAAGAGAATTCATTCCCGTGTGAGGAAAAGGCTGTAAATTTGGGGTGGTCGCCCCCTCCCCACCCAGTTGAGGATGCGTAATAAGATGCAGTCCTTACCCAAGTGGCAGCTTGCAATAGTTGGTCGAGGAGATCCTCGATGAGTAGGATCTGGTGGGCCGGCACCAGGTCTGGATCTTGGCAGGTAACAGCAGGCGACTGAGGGTATCAGCATGCCCCATCACTTTTCCTGGCCTGTGCTGCAGGGAGTATTGGTAGCCTGCTAGAAAAATAGACCAGTGCAGGACCCAGGGCGAAAGCATCTGGGGGGGTTGCCGATTAGGAGCAAGAAGACCCAGCAAGGGCTTGTGGCCCGTGGCAATGGTGTATGGCCACCAATAGAGGTAGTTGTAGAACTTTTTTACTCCCGCAAAAATGGCCAGCGCTTCTTTGTCAATTTGTGCGTAGTTGCGGTCGGCCGAATTCAGGGTGTGGGAGTAATAAGCCACTGGCACCTCCCTGCCGTCCGGGAGGCAATGGCCGAAGACTGCCCCGACACTGTACAGAGAAGCGTCACAGGCGAGGATGACTGGCAAGGATACACCAAAGTGTGCCAGTACCTTGTTGGAGGTCAGCAAGTCTTTGACGGCCCGAAATGTGGAGGCTTGCTTCTTACCCCAGATCCAAAGAGCATTCTTGTTGAGGAGACGGTGAAGGGGTTCCGCAAACATGCCTTTGAGGGGCAGGAAGGAATGCTAAAAATTCAGGAGCCCCAAAAATGCTTGCAGCTCTTGTTTGGATTTGGGTTCCGGGGCATCAACTATGGTGCTGACTTTGCTGGGAGCTGGATGGATGCCCTCTGTGTCGACTAAGACTCCCAAGAACTCGACCCACGGGACTCCCAGGAGACTTTTCCTGCTTCACTCTTAGTCCAGCTGAGTTGAAATGTTGTAGGACGGTGTGGAGACAGTTGATGAAGTCCTCTCCCGTTGGGGCGGCGATCAGAACATCATCAAAGAAGGCTTGATCCCGGGGATACCTTTTAAGAGGGAGTCCATTAAGTTCTGGAAGATTCCCGGGGCCATGCTGACCTCAAACTGCATTCTCTTAACCTTGAATGCCCCCCCTGTGCGTAACAATTGCTTGCACCTTGCCGATGGCTTTAGTGACTGGCAGTTGTTGGTATGCCTGTGCCAGATCCAGTTTGCCAAAGATTTTCGCGCCAGCAAGGGAAGCTAGAACATGGCTGACCACTGGCACTGGGTAGGCATGATCTTATAGCACCTTGTTCAATGTACACTTGTAGTCCGCACAGATGCGAGCATCTCTATTAGGCTTTATGGGGGTGACAATAGGGGTTTCCCAGATTGCATTGGGCACTGGTTCTAGCACCCCTTGGGTCACTAGGCAGTCTAGTTCTGCCTCAATTTTGGGTTTGAGCATGAAAGGGATGCTCCTGGCCTTCATTCTGATCGGCCACACTTGGGGGTCTAGATCTAGGGACACTGGCAGCCCTTTGTAACAGCCCAGGGTACCGTCAAAGATGGATGGAAATTCATTGCAAACGCTCCCCAAGACTGTGGGGGTTAAACTATGCACTCCCTGACTGCAAACCCCAAAGGCACAAACCATGCCAGACCCAGCAAACTTGTGTGTTGGCCACCCACCACCAGCAAATCCAAAAGTCCGTGGGCTTGGCAGCAGACAGACCTCTGCGGTGAACTGGTCTGCTGCCTCTGCAGTGAGGGCCTCTTCCATCATCACCTGGAACATGGGGTCCTTCTTGGCAAGGAGCCTCTGTTGGATTCTTTCATTCCTGAGGCTGCACACTAGCCGGTCCCGGAGGGCCTCCTCCAGGTTGCTGAAATTGCAGTGGTGGGCCATCCTTCGGAGAGCCATAATGAAAGCCATAATTGACTCACCCACTGCCTGGTTCCTTCCATAGAATGCATGGCAGGCCACTATGATGGAGGGTTTAGGCATGAAGTGCTCTTGAAGCTGGTTCAAGATGGTCTGGTACAGCGTGACTTTGAGGTCGGCTGGAGCCAGCAGGGAACGGGTGATCTCGAATGTCGAGTGACTGCAGACATGGAAGAAGGTGGCCCACTTCTTTGCCTCGTCCGTGATGTCTGAAGACTCCAGGAAGAAAGCAAAGCAGGACGTGTAGGATTCCCAGTCCTCAGTGGTGGCGTTGAACACATCAAAGTGTCCTAGAGCGGCGGCCATGTCATCCAGTGGCGGTGATGCGTTGTGTGGTGCTGGATGCAGAGTCCAGCAATACACGGTGCGGCGCCAATGGCTGGAGCTCCTTGCTCACCAGGATCCCACCTTTGTCACCAGTATAATGTACTGGGTTCAAAGCATGAGGACGCCCAAGAGATAGTGAGTTCAGCTCCTTATTCAGTGATTCAGCATAGTGTGATAGGAACAGAACTGTCTGGCAGGACCAACGGCCCTGCTTATATGCATGCAAAACTCCCCACCCAAAAACCCATTATCATCATCCCATTACACACAACCATAGGTTAATAGCTGGCCTAACAATCTCTGATGGGCCTCCTTCCTGAATCCAGGTGCCTATTGTTTTAGGGTCTCCAGCTCAGCCAAGTCTCTGCTGGCCCTAAGGCCAAACTCCACTTTCAATACATAACACTATCCTTCATTATTTCCAGTGGAGGGAAGGCATTTAAAAGGTGGGCAGTTCCTTTAAATGTGATGGCCAGAACTCCCTTTGGAGCTCAATTATGCTTGTCGCAATCTTGCTCCTGGCTCCATCCCCAATGTCTACAAAGTCTCCTAGTTTTACCCCCAAAGTTCCCAGATATTTCTTGAATTGGACTTGGCAACCATAATGTGTGTATGTATATATAGTTTGGACAAGATACTTGCTTATGACCATGTACACTGAATATGCATAGGAGCTGGTGGAACCAGCAAGCTCAGTTGTCGATTTAGGTTGAGCCAGCACACTTATCCACTCCCCCTCTAAGCAAGCAGGCCTGTCCATTAATATATCATGAGTTCAGGGCTACACAGAGAGACAGGTAGAGAGGAAGAGATGAGCCAGAAGACATCCATAAAAGATTGTCAAGTATACTTGTCCTGGAGATTCAATATTGCTGCTGAATGTGCAGTTGGATTCATTTGTTTGTTTGTGTAGGAAAAGGAAATTACCTCCTCCCCCAGTTCTGGAAATGTTATTCTTTTAAGCCACAACTATTGTATTTTCATATTAATATTCCATTTCGGTATTTCTAATATTTTCTAGCAGTTTATAAAACCATCATTGCAAAGCATCATAGCATTAAGTAGCTATAAAGTTTACATTATGAATGGCTTTCTGGTTGCTTGAAACTAAACAACATGCCTGCTCCCAATTTAGACCAAATGTTAGGGAAATGTAGTTTCTGGATTGTCAGGCCTGTTCCTCATGTCAGTTAAAAAAAAAATCTTTGTGTCCAAAAAAAATTAAACTCAGGTTGATAAAAATCATTTGATTAAAAAAAAATCAGATACAATCAGTATTCTCCCAGAATACAAATAGAAAAATCCTCATACAACCTTATAGATTGTAGACTGTGATATTTTCATATTTTCAGTGTGTTTTTAAACATGGCAATATATCACTATAGAAGGCTATCTCAGGATTTCTCAAAGCCCTGGTCTCTTAAATTTAGTCCGAACAAAAACACCTTGTCTGTAATTGAATAGAATAGTGGTGATATCATTCAACTATGACAGGGCAAGTTAACTTTTCATCTATTATGATACTGAGAGATATAGCCTATTGGGAGGGGCATACGGCTGCCAGATCTCTGTTGGAAAATATCTAGAGACTTCGGGAATGGATCCAGGAGAGGGCAGCTCAAAAAAAGCTCTAGTTGGGATGTTTTTAAAATGACTAGAGACCTCAAAAGCTGTAAGTGGACCTGGCTTCTAGTCTGGACCTCTGAGAGGACTATTGAATGATATAATAGAAGAAGAAAAAAGCTGTGTCCAGATTGATTTGTGGATTATGATCCTTCAGATCATTGTTTCAGAGGATTAGAGTGAAACTAAAAATTCTGCTAAAAGAAGGGTGGGGTAATTTCCACCAATTCCTTCTTCCTGCTGTAGACCCCCAATTTGCCTCTCATCCAATTCCTGAAGGCCCCCTGACCCCCAAGGGCAGCATTTTGGGGAAGATCAGAGGGCTTCAGTGAGAAGAGGGAGCCAGGATCATTCTTTTCCACAGACAGGAGTATCTTGCATGAGGGGGGGGGGGGAATTCAATCTGGATCCAGTACAGGGTGCTGAAACTGAAACTAGTCCATGTCTGCTGACTATCAGCACTGAAACTACCATGAAGAAAACTGCTAAAAAGCAGTATAAAACAGCATTTACCATTATAGAGTGGATTTGTGTTACCTGTCAAATTATTTGTAGGGGGAAAAAAAGAAAAGTGCATCATTTTGTGATGTGGGAAAGAAGAAGAAGAAGAAGAAGAAGAAGAAGAAGAAGAAGAAGAAGAAGAAGAAGAAGAAGAAGAAGAAGAAGAAGAAGAAGAAGAAGAAGAAGAAGAAGAAGAAGAAGAAGAAGAAGAAGAAGAAGAAATTGGACCCTGGCCTGCCCTTCGCTCAAAGTTTATACCTTGCCCTTCACTCAAAGTCTTAGAGAAGCTTACAATCTCCTTTCCCTTCTTCTCCCTACAACAGACACCCAGTGAATTGGGTGGACTGGGAGAGCACTCAGAGAACTGCTCTTGAGAGGACAGCTTTGCTGAGAATTTGGGTCACACCAGCAGCTGCATGTGGAGAAGTGCAGAATCAAACTTGGTCCTTTATTTCACCAAACTGGCTCTCTGGAATAAAATCAAGGCTATGAATAATGAATTAGATTTAACAGATTTAACATTTAGATATGTGGATATATTATTACATAATCAATTATCAAATTGCTTCACTGATAACCATTGGAAGAAAAGGACTAGATGCTGTCTCTTAGCCTCAGCCTCCATAAGGGGTTATAAGAGAGTCAGATAGACAGGCAAAAACTGTGAGCATGCTTCCTGTTTACTTTTTCCCTTTGGTGTATAGACTGATATTCTCAAGGAATTGCTTCCTTCTTCTGTTCTCACCTCTGTCTCTCTCTCTCCCCCCAAACACACAAAGAAGGAGCATGTTGCTCTCCATCTTTGGCACCATGGATGCAGGACATCATAGCTAGTTTAGTTGGATCCTATTTCTGTCTCTCATCTATCCTGTCTAGAATGGAGTTCATTAAATAAAGAACTCTTTGTTATTTCTGAAACTGACAAATGGCTCCTTGTAACTTTGCTAGCACATACAAAATAAAGAAGCTACTGCAGTGTGTAGTCTTTTTGTCCACTCTGCTAAATGAGACAGCAATAACTGGCTTACTGTACTAGTGAATCTATCAATAACTCCCATGGTTGAATAATATGGGGATGGAGCTAGCTCTATCTCTGATCTACTAAATATCAAAGTGAAAATAAAGATATAACTGAAGTGGAGAGTGAAAGTCTGAGAACTGTCATCAGTGTTCTGCTGAGAAAGAAGAGGTGGTTCCTGCTTCACTCTTCCAGTTGCATCCCCTTCTGTTCTAAAACCCACTCCTGCAAATCAGAATATTCTTTGCAATGGCACGTAGTTCCAAATGGAGGATAATCTGCAGATACTGTGTTCCCCTTGCACCTGTTAACCCCATCTATGTGCACACAGGATCCATACCAAAGAATCTAGCTGATTTATATATTTACAAATACTCATTGTTCCATAGAACATTCTGTCAAATATCTTCTCAATAGGCTCAGTGTGGCGGGGGGGGGGGGGGAGGCACACTCATTGTCATAGTACACTAAAGCTGTGGCAATCAAAAGCACTTATAATTAATTTACAGAATTTGCTGGCTCAAGATGTGGTATTGGTCACAAGCTTAATTTAGACAAATTCATGGGAGGTGTGTGTATCAATGTCAGCTATGAGAGGTACGGTAATCTTCATGTTCTATGCATATTGATTCTGGAAGTGAAGATAACAGTGGGGAGACTATTGCCTGCTTGTAGACATCCCAGCCTTCAAACAAGATAATGGATGAGAAGGACTTTTTGTCTATTCTTCACTTCCCATTTTCTTCAGTCACTATTGTACTGCAAGGTACAAGAATTATCGTGCATTATTACCAAAAAGATAAATGCAAGCTGTCAACATTAATTGCAAACTAACTAGCTATACTTTTCAGACACACTTAAACATATTACACTAGGCTTCTATTTAGGAAAAGCCTCTCTCTCTCTCTTTCCCTGAGCAAATGTGTCCATCTAGTTTTCTTTTTTCCATCTGGTATGTGGCATTTTATTCTGATGTAAAATTCCAAACTTCCCTGGGGCCTAGAAAGCTGAGGTTAACTGTTGCCCATTTTTCTTAACCACTGTGTTTGGTATGAGTCAAGCATTTTCTATAAGGATGTGGTATTGGCTATTTCTCATTACATGGTGGTTAGAAGAATAAAGACGCATCATAGGGAAAGGATTTGCTATTGTATGTTTAGTGTTAAAATGTTTAAATGCAGGGTCTTTTCCATATGCACTCATGCATGCACCTTTTATAGTCTTGTCCAAACTGTTGTTATGGTAAGTATAAGAATGATAAATAAGGAAGAGAAAGCATTTATATCTTTGTTTCACTTAACCATCACACAGAGATCAAGGCCATCAGACCACCAAGGAGAAGCATTCTTGATGATGATGAGGATGATGACGTGTGCTTGTTTTAGAACATTGCAAAAACATTTTCAGATAAAACAAAAATTTGATAGGTCTTATGCTCTTGCTAATTCAGTTGAACAGTATTTTGGACAAAATAATTCATGGAGAGGCTTGCCATACAACACAGAATTCATATTTTCTACTTGTGTACTTGAGGGACACCCTAACTGGGAGGAATATTGAATTAGAAACAAACTAGGTATTGCCTTGTTTTGCTGAATTGTATCCAGGTTCACCTATGCCATATTCCCCTCAGTCACACGGCATGTGTAGGGAATGCTGTTTTAAAGATCAGATGGGCCCCTTTTTGGCTTGGAAATGTGGTGTGAGGAGAGAAAGGACTTCACTCTCACCACCACTTTCACAAGCTGAAATAGCTTCCTCTTTGGAACAAAGGAAGCAGGAGTCCCTTTTATCCCACACCATAGTTTTGAGCCAAAAAGGACTCCCTAATGTTTAAGATGGCATTCCCTTCAGCTGATCCATGAGACTGCAGGGTACATGAGTTGGATCAGGGGAACCTTGGCTGTTTTCCCACTGACCTTACTCCAGAGCGACATCCCTCTTCACCGCGCAGTGTCTGTGCGGATTTCCCACCAACTGCTGCGCACAACCAGGAAGTGCCGCGGCTTTTGCATCGCAGATGTAAACCGCTAAAAACCAGTTTACATCTGCAACGCAAAAGCCGCGGCTCTTCCTGGTTGTTGTTGGTGGGAAATCCTGGTTGTTGTTGGTGGGAAATGGTGGGATGTCGCTCCGGAGTAAGGTCAGTGGGAAAACGGCCATAGACTCAGCTTACGCTCCCTACCCCTAAAGGTCTAGTTTGACCCTTAAAGGGATGATTGGAAGTTTTGAGGTAACATTTATCTAAGCCAGGTACTCCATGGCTGACATTGTCAAGTCCAGGCTATGGTTATAAACAGGAATATATAAATGTCTTGTTCTCAAATTCATGTTCTCATGCTCAGTGTTCCCTGTGATCAGACACCAGGAACTAGAAGTATAGGTGGTACTGCACAAAGACTGGGGGGAGGGGGGTTGGAACGACTTCTAGCATGCGGTTCTAGCATGCAATTACAAAAACAAACCAGTGTCTTAAATCCAAGTTAAAAACATCATTCTGTCTGCAACATACAATTCTGTACACTTGAAAAGGTCTCTGAGGCCCACGCACAAACATATTCAACAAATGAAGCTGCCTTATATTTAATTAGCACCTCAGTGCATAAAGTTCAATATTGTCTCTGACTGGCAGTAGCTATCACCCACCAGCTGAATAAAAACAACAACAACTGAAGATGCCCAGGACTGAACTTGAAGCCTTTAATGCAAGCAGATGCACTACCACTGAACCAGACTCCTCCCTGAGTAGTTTATTAAACTGTTTCTCAAGTCAACCCAAATCCTGAGTTCAAACCCCAGAGTACCTAACAGGCATGCAAATAACATTCCTTAAAGCTGTATTGGAATCTGTTCTGAGGTCATGGTTTAATATATGAAACATATTTGCATACGCTATATGATAAGCATTTTTTAAATTTTGAATAGGGGAATCCACTTCTAAGGAAAGAAAGCAAAAAAGAAAAAGAAAAATTTTGAAAGCTATATTTCAGCATTTACCAAACCTGGCCAATCCCTAAAATTATTCAGTGTTTTATGTGGGCATTTTGTTGTTCAGCATAATAAACCTCCATAGCCTCTCCTTTCTCAGCCAGGTTTTTGTTGTGTTTGGGTTTTAAAATATTCATATTTAAATGGCCTCCTGAGGTTTAAAGCACTCGTTGCAGCTGCAGTTGAAGGTATTCTGTTTTTGCACTCCAGTGGATTCAGCCAGTCAGTTATTATTGTTATATTCATAGCTCCTAATTAAATCAGAGACTGCCCTTTTCTTCCAACATCCAGCTTAGCATGTGCTGCCTGTTCCTTAAAGCCAGCCCCTACTAAAAGACATACCAAAGTGACTTGGCCTAACATTGCTTTGCCTTTTTGCCTGAAAGGCTACAGCTCTTCATACATGCCCAGCCCAGCCCACCCACACTTAACTCATCCAACGGTCTTCATTTTATTCCATCAGCAAGTCAAGTACAACCACTGGTCTGCTTTAAGCCTCGCCCCCACCTCGGCATGTGTGTAGACTGATACCATTAACAACTTAACATAGTGTTCTTGCTCTGCCAGCTGCCTGAACAGTTCAGAAGTTCAATTGATTCGAACACTCGGAGCAGAATAAATTTCCCACTGGCTTGGTGCAATTTTCAGAATGTTTTAGGCTCAGGCCTCCCTGTAGTGCCTGAGGGAAGGCATTCAAGCTCACAGTGAAGAGTGCCCTACCCATATCTAAAGCTTAAAAGTTCTGAGGGGATTGTTTATCAGTGTTTGTCACACTGGTGAAAGGGTTCACTGCAGCTCTAATTAAAAAAGCCTCAGGAGGCTTTGTATTGTAAGAACAGTAAAACTCCTGGTGTGACATTTGTTAGGTATCTGGTAGAGGATGCTAGATTAGATGTGACTTAGTCTTTAAACAGGAGCTTTGAAAATCGGATAAAAATTGCCTGTATTAATACAAATCACTGTTTTAAAAAGTGAAATGTTGAGTTAAAAATATGTCCATAATACTTAAAATGTCCAAACTATAATTTATCCACCGCTTTTCTCCCTATGATGCTGTGGTCTGTTACAGACAGTGTGGTGTAGTGGTTAGAATGTCAGATTAGGGTCTGGGAATGGCAGATTCAAATCCCCACTTAGTCATGAAGCTCACTTGATGACTTTGGGTCAGTCACTTTCTCTCAGCCTCATTTATCTCACAGGGTTCTTGTGAGCAAAACATGGAGAAGAAGAGAATGATGTACACTGGGGTAGACTACCATTTTGGGCCCAAAAGCTGAAAAAATGCATTATTTGCCAGTATTGATGTTTGTGTGTGGACAAACATATGGGGAGGGGGGAGTTGTACTGAGGCAGGTGTGTTTGGTGCAAGCCTAGTTCCATCAGCTCTGTCAAAATCTCATGCATTTTCCATGGACTTAGCTGGTGAGTGTACATCTGGGAGGGGATGATGCGCACACCCAGAGCTTTTTTTGTAGCAGGAATTCCTTTGCATATTAGGCCAGACCCCCTAATGTAACCAATCCTCCTGGAGCTTACAATAGGTTCTGTAAGCTCTTATAGGACTGGCTACATCAGGGGTGTGTGGCCTAATATGCAAAGGTGTTCCTGCTACAAAAAAAGCCCTGGGCACAGCCATGTCTGTTCCCCTTTCCTGCACCACTGGTCCTAGCAGTGCTAATCATGCCTTGGTTGCTTGGGCAGAGATCTGACCCTGGGTGTGACGAAAAATGCTGTAGTGTGCCGCTGTTGTATTCATGCAAAGACTTGCCTTTCACAACTATATGTCATCCTGAACTCATTGGAAAGACGAGCAGGATAAAAATATTCCTAATAGTGATACATTACACTGCCATGACAGAATGCTAAACCAGGTGGCTGGTTTCTGGCAGCAGTACAAGAGAAGCCACTTCTCTTTTACTTAGTATTGGAAGCCATGCCTGTCTCCTCCACTAGGTAGCAGCACAGAGAAAGTCATGAGAGGGAAAAAGAGAATATATCATCTGTAATGGTGGTAGGATGAGATTGAATTCCATGTTCACAGGTACAAAAGCAAACCACTTGAAAAGTATTGTCCTCACAAAGGAATAGTTCAGGATCTCATTTAGTAAATGTGAAATTAACAGACTGAGGATGGTCTTACCCAATGTATCCTTAGCCAGCATTCCCAGGTCCATACAGGGCCAAAATTGCATTCATTAGTTAGTCCAACATTATTCTTTTCCAGAATAAACCCACAAAGTTAGGTAACATTAGGTAACCCGCAAAATTAGGTAAAGTTAAGTAACAATATTCCCATTCTGCAGAAAAAGAAACAGTGGTTGAGAGAGATCATTTTACTGCTAAGTAGGAATATGAAGTAGGTTTTCACTCTACTATAGTGACTTTATAAGTTTAGAAAATGAAAAGAATAGATTTAATATCTTGTGAAAATGCTAAACTATATCAGAATCTTGAAAAACTCAATTTTCCATACTAAATGAAGTAGATTGACTGTCATTATCTGTAATATTTTGTTCGCAGCAGGCAGTACATTTCTTTGAAACTGCTTAGTTTGCAAATCTGAATGGTAATGATTCATTACCATCATTACTGGTGTGGATATATTACCTTGAAAATAAAGTAGCAAAATGTTTACAGCTGGCTTGTTATTTAAATAAATGCCTGAAGATAGTGTGTCCACACCTCAAAGGTGTGTAATTGCCTAGAGAGATAAACAGTGTTTGGAATGAAGCTGATCTATTGATGTTAGATGATAATTGATGGGAAAGGTTACTTATCATGTGTATCCTTTAGGGGGAAAAAGACTCCTGACTATTGCGTAGTTTCATCTCCCTTTGGGTAGTCCCAAAGGAACTGCATTCATTTTAAGGCATAGAAACCCCTGAAGTCAATGAAACTCCCAGGTGGTCTGCCTGCATGGGTAAAATATCATATGATTCAACACCTGTATTTATCAAGGACAGTCTGTATTTTCTGAAACCTGTCTCTGATAAATTCTATTGCTTCATGGGGAAGATACTGGTGAGGGACTGCTTACATTTTTGTTACTAGAGGGCTGAGACTTGTCCTTAGGGTTGAACTCTCTCTGCTCTTCACCCCCTCCCCTTGAAAACTTAACATTAACTCTCTGCATGTGGGGTGGCATCTTACCTCTAGTAGACATCCATATAAATGCATGTGCATCCTCACTAAGGCACTACACATTTCTTATGCTAATAAACAGTGTTCATAATAGACAGTAGTAGGACTGCCAACTCCAGATCAGGAAAATCAGTGGCAGTGACAAGCCCATGCCCACTCATTTAGACCATTTTCACATGTAGTACAGTGAGGGTTGTTAGCTCCGGGTTGGAAGATTCCCAGCGATTTTGGAGGTAGCTCCTTGGCAGGGTGGGGTTGGGAGAAGGGAGGGACATCAGTAGGGTATAATTACAGAGTTCTCCTTCCAAAGCTGCCATTTTCTGCAGGAAAATTGATCTTTGTTGTCTGCAGATGAGTTGTAGTTCCAGGAAATCTCCAAGTCCTGCCCAGAGTTTAGTAATTCTACACATTAGACAATTATGCATTTCTAGTATAACCTGAAAATCATCTAGGGTTTTTTTGCAATACATGGTATTGGGCAGGTGGGGAAGGGTGCAGAAGTCTCATGTCTACCATTCATGTATACCAGAAGTATCAAATGGGAGGAGATTTTTTTTTAATAGACAACACAGTAACAGATATTTCCTTTGCTTCCCCTGGAAGGGTTGGCTACTTTGTCAACCATCTAGTTGGAATGTGCCCTGCCCAAGCTCATGAAATAGAGTTTTGGTCAGTGACGATCTCCTTTCTTACACAGCAAAAGGATTTGAATGCCACTTGAGAAAGACAGCCAGTGATATGTATTTCACTGTAGGATTCAGAGTTTTCTAACTTGTTAGATGAATTTGTCAAACTTGAACAGCAAACAGAGAGAATTTGCTGTCTAGCTACAAATTCTATCTCTCTGCACCTGGTGTTGTTTTCTATTATGACTCAATCAAAATATTTAAATGAGAATTGCCAATAAAGGTTAATCTCCTAATTCTCACTCCCCCCCATAAGGGACATACACAGACCACTGAGCTGGGTTTTCACAAACCATTTATTTTTGAAAACTGCTGAATTTACAAAAAGAAAGTGCTCAGTGCAGCAAAAAAGGTGTGAAGTACGGAAGGACACTATTTATCACATTACTTTTACTCTAACAGTGTATTTGTTTTGCTTCTAATTAAGCAGCAACATACTGAGTATCTTTTGCCATAAATCTGTGAGTGTGTTTGAAAAATTATTTAATGGCCATTAGGGCCAGGGATGCTGTCCTGGCCCCTTCTAAATGAAATAAGGCACAAGGCATGGAGACACTGGGGAAGTAACATGCTTAGCTATGGGAAAACAAACAAAGGAAGAAGGTTTTTTAAAAGGCTCTCTGCTTCCTCCCTGCAGGTACTTGTTGTGTGCTGTTGCATACGCACCCAGGGACAACATGGAATAAACTGGATACTTTAGGGCCCAGCAGGAATTTGAGGGGAGAGGGATCTATGTTGTGCTTTAGGGAGCCTTTTATGACCTGCTTAATATTGCTCCATATTGCCTTTGGAGGGATGAGATAATTAGGCCTGGTCTTTGGGAATGCCATAACTAGAATAGGCTGTCTGGAATAGAACAGGTTGCTCATTATAGGTAATGGGAATTGGCATGCATCCTGAGGCAATGAGGCAATGACTAAAGACCATTCCTGAAAAGCCCATAGTTCATTGTACAGTATGGTACCCTGAACAGGAACATCTTTAGTGCTGAGCATCATCAGTCAGATCCTTAGTTGTCTATGCAGCACACTGGGGAGGAAAATCAAGCTGAAGACATGCAGCTGAGGACAAACAGTTGAGGGCAGAGGTGCATGGTTCTCTCTTGTCCTTTGTATCCTCACAACAACCCTTTGAGATAGGTTTAGCTGACAAAAAAGTTGGCCAAGATCACCCAGAAAGCTTTATGGCAGAGTAAGTATTTGAACCCCGGATTCCCAGATCCTAGTCCAACACTTGACTTGTCTGGGCTGATTCTACAATGTGTCTGAGTGTTTACTTTAATTCATATTCTAAACAGATCTTTTTCAAATTAAATTCCATAAAAATACTGGTAAAAATATTTGCCTTGAGTTAACTTGGAGTAAATAAACAAAAAGGATCCATTATTTCACGAGAATTCATTCTTCTTTAAACAGGATTAATAATTTCCTTCTTCATGGAATAATGAAAGCAGCATTTTAAAGGGCATCCCTTGGGTATGGCAATCATTTTCAAAATTAGAATATCAGTAAACACTTTTTTTAAAGACCTTCAATTATTTTCTTAGCACACCAACAATTGTATGCATGCAAGGAGACATTGGATGGGACATCTCTTTAATTATGTCATTAAACAGTCTTGTTCTTTTTAATATTAAGTTTGCTAATATTACTGTACAGATTGACACCAATCTTTATGAAATAACACCATCAGAGGAATCTCAAATTCACTTTATGCAATTTGAAATGCATGCAACAATTTCTAACGCCTTTCATTAGTGAGGTAAAACCATAAGTGAAGTGAAGTGCCTAAGGAGTCTGAATTGAAAATAAAGATGTTTAAGACAGGAGTGCAAAAAAAAAAAAAAAAGCATATGACTTGAAGTTTCACAGGTCTAGGTGCAGGACAGAGTTACATGTGTCAAGTATGTTTGACTTACAAGCAATTTTTTAAAATAAGCATCAGTATTGATGCTTGACATTATGGTTTGTAGACTGCATTTCCACCTAGGGATGCCAACCTCCAGGAAGGATCTGACGACCCTCTAGAATTACAGACAAGATGGATCAGTTCCCCTGGAGAAAATGGATGCTTTGGAGACTGGACTGTATAACATTATGCCCCACTGAGGTTCCTATCTTCCCCAAGCTCCCCAAATTTCCAGGAGTTTCTCAACCTGAATCTGCAACCTTCCCTCTCCTTTCTTTGTGTGGAGAGCCAGTCTGGTGTAGTGGTTAAGTGTGCTGACTCTTATCTGGAAGGAACCAGGTTAGATTCCCTGCTCCTCCACTTACAACTGCTGGAATGGCCTTGGGTTAGCCATAGCTCTGGCAGAGGTTGTCCTTGAAAGGGCAGTTTCTGTTAGAGTCCTCTCAGCCCCAGCCACCTCACAGGGTGTCTGTTGTGAGGAGAGAAGATAAAAGAGATTGTGAGCCACTCTGAGATTTGGAGTGGAGAGCAGGATATAAATCCAATATCTTCTTCTTCTTCCTTCCCCCACTGGTCGACAGGGGGAACCTGGCAACCCTATATTCCCCCCTATTTTACATTTCTAATGGTTGATAATTCTGACAACACAGATTGCAGGAGGATGGATTCATTCCACAATTTCAAAATGATGGATTGAAAGGAAAGCACTTTGCAGTCAACTTATGATTTTCTGTACTCCAAAAAAGTATGACCCTTCCTACACTCAAGTTTGATCCAGATTTAATGAGCACTCAATCCACCTGTTACAGATCCTCATCAATTAAATTGATTCTGCTTTTAAAAAATCGCTTTGCACCTTTCCAAATGAAACAATGTTATCTGTGGATTTTTACTTCTGTATTTGCATTGTTTAACACAATTCTGGACTATATTTTTCTTTAAAAACTAGCCTGTGGTTTTATAGGTTGTGTGCTAGATGGTGGTGCCTCTGCAATATTCCCATTAAGCTCAATATGCTTAACAAAAATAACTTTGCCTTAGTTTAAAAGTTAATGTCAAGACAGTGTGCGTTTGCAATAAAAAAGGCCAACGCCATGCTGGGAATTATTAGGAAGGGAATTGAAAACAAATCAGCCAGTATCATAATGCCCCAGTATAAATCGATGGTGCGGTCTCATTTGGAGTACTGTGTGCAGTTCAGGTCGCCGCACCTCAAAAAGGATATTATAGCATTGGAGAAAGTCCAGAGAAGGGCAACTAGAATGATTAAAGGGCTGGAGCACTTTCCCTATGAAGAAAGGTTGAAACGCTTGGGACTCTTTAGCTTGGAGAAACGTCGACTGCGGGGTGACATGATAGAGGTTTACAAGATAATGCATGGGATGGAGAAGGTAGAGAAAGAAGTACTTTTCTCCCTTTCTCACAATACAAGAACTCGTGGGCATTCGATGAAATTGCTGAGCAGACAGGTTAAAACGGATAAAAGGAAGTACTTCTTCACCCAAAGGGTGATTAACATGTGGAATTCACTGCCACAGGAGGTGGTGGCAGCCACAAGTATAGCCACCTTCAAGAGGGGTTTAGATAAAAATATGGAACACAGGTCCATCAGTGGCTATTAGCCACAGTGTATGTGTGTATATAAAATTTTTTGCCACTGTGTGACACAGAGTGTTGGACTTGATGGGCCGTTGGCCTGATCCAACATGGCTTCTCTTATGTTCTTATGTAAAAGTGACAATTGTTTTCACTCATCAAAAACCTCTAAAGTTTATTTCATCATGTTGAAGATAGGGTCATGTCATGATTGAACTGTGATCCCCATACAAATTAAAATTAGAAGTTAGAACGCCATGGAACACTCACTGATGTAAATTAACACAATAATCTTACATTTAAATGCAAACTACATAGGTCTGGGAACCTGAAATAAAAGTTCTACAATTAAGGTTTAGATCAGGATCTGGAGAAAGCTGCAGGCCAAAATGAGTTTTGAGAACCACAGCACAACAGCAGAGTGAAATTGGTATTGATATTTGCACAAAGCAAATGCAGAAGCTAGAAGAAAGTGCAAGGCAAGACACAACTGAAGATGGTATGTACTGTAGAAGGTAGCCTTGGAATGCACAAAGAAAGGATCAAATGGCTAGTGTAGAAAGGGTTTATGATCTGCAAATTTTACTCCCTTATTTTTTCCCTGAATCTTACATTGAATTGCTGATTGTTTTAACTGATATGGAAAAGTAGTATATAAATATCTTTTAAAAATAAATTTTATCAGATGCCTTTGAGAAAGTCAATTTTGGTTTCACTATCCACTAGCCTTTTAGAATTCTCTGAACAATCAGTGAATATCTACATAAATGTAGTCCCCCACACACATAACTTTCTCTTACATAGATCAATCTTTTTCTCTTGATACTTTTATGGTGGATTTAGTTGTTTATTAATGGCTCATCCACATGAATGAAACATCCCTGCATTAATGCTAACAAGCAGCCTACCACTGCTACCAGTATTTTCAGCAAACTCACATTAGCTCCAAACATCACCAGCACCTTCACTGACCTTCATTTGCATGTAGAACAATGCAAAGAGTTGCTAAGCCTAATTTCCATTTCCCACATGCTGCTCTGGCAACTAAGTGCTCAATTTAGGCTGTTAAACCACCAAGGTCATTCCTTACCCAGCCCATCAACTGCTTGAGCTAATGATGGTCTAGTTCAGGAATAGCTTCATCCCATCTTAGATGGTTCAAGGGGCTTGCCAATTATCCCTACTTATGTTGTATCAACTTGCATTATTTCTGCCCGGAACAGTTATGGCCAAACAGCCAAAAGACCAGAACTAAATATAGTATACAGCCACTCCACAGGACATTGTAGAGCAGGCATAAAAAGAGAGGGGGGAGACTCCTTCCTGGCCATTTTGAAGGAGTCCTCCTAAAATCACTGCTCAGCCCCTCAAAAGCAATCCTGGGAGTATGCATAATATCAAAAGGCTGCAGCAGAGAACGTAGGGTTGCCAAGTCCAATTCAAGAAACATCTGGGAACTTTGGGGGTGGAGCCAGGAAACATTGAGGGTGGAGCCAGGAGCAAGATTGTGACAAACATAATTGAACTCCAAAGGAGTTTTGGGAATCACATTTAAAGGGACTACACACCTTTTAAAAGTCTTCTCTCCATTGGAAATAATGGAAGATGGGGAACTTTCTTTTGGGGCTGATAGAATTGGACCCCCCCCCCCCGTCCAAACTTTTTGAAACTTGGAGGATATTTTGGGGAGAGGCACTGGGTTCTATCCTGAAATTTTTGTGCCTCTACTTAAAAAAACAGGCCAAGAATAATAACTTGAGGCAACTTATAGTGCATGAGAATCAGTCTCCAGGACTTCCAGGTTTTGTCGCCTTGAGCTCAGCGGGGGTCTGTGGAACTTGTCTCTTGCAGCCCCCCTGAATCAGGCTGTTGGAGACATGGCACCTCTAGGGGAGACCCTGGAGGGGTTTCCTTTTGGCATGGGGCTTTTGCAGGGAGACAGGGATACAGTGGCAGCTGTTTCTGTCCTTCTTGTGTGCTCCAGTGCTCCACGGCCATAATTGCCATTATGGCAGAAAGAGTTGAACACCTGACCACTTGCTTTCCTTTCTGTTAACAAGCCTTTGATGCATTGCTTTCCTACCTCAAACGCGGCAATTCTACTCTGCAAGTAAGTTTGCTTTTCATACCATCGGCTAATGGGTCATTTTACATAACAACAAACGGGTCAGTTCAAAGGAAGGGAGAGAGGTGAATTCCCCCCCCTTTCCCGTGAATCCGGCTTCCAAAAGATAAAAAGAACAACTTTGAATGACAGCAACAATCTGAATTTGACTGAATATAGATACTTAAATCGACCCGGATTATGATTGAATAAATGATAAAGAGACTATTATTTGGTTATAATTTGGTCTGAACAAATGAAATATATTCCAAAGAGATTGGTATTTGTCATTTGAGTGCAACTGAAATGGCAACAATCAAGATATACAGCTGGTGGAGATTTGGAAGGATAGACTAACTGGATCTCTGAGTTACTTTTCAACTTTGATTATTAGACTGAGTTATTCTGTGGAGTAAAATGGCATCACAAAGCGAAATGTTTCATTAAAAAGATAGAATGGCTATCATATTTTCTCTAAAGCAGGACTTTGATTTATTAACAGAGTTGATAAAAAAGCAAATGGGAGCTTTTATGTTGAAAGCTAGCGAAAACTTGAATCTACATGGGCGGAGTGACAAAGAGATCTTGGTGATGTCTGTAGAGTTGGAAATGGAAAAAGATCCGTCGGGAAATGAAAAGAAGAAAATTAAAATGGAACCTTATGGTGCAGTTACTAAGAAGAATCGGAAGTTAAGGCTGTTTGACTTTTTTTGAGAGGATCTAATGGCGTGGAATTTATACTATCATTACTGAGAGGGGTGCTTGCATTAAGGAGAGAGGATGCACATTTCATCAAAAAAATCAAAACGTGGAAAACTTTCATGAAGAAGGGATTTTAAATTGTTTTCCCTCTCTGTAGGTAACTGGATAATATGTAACTCTCAGCAAGATATGAGATTTTAAAAGTGAGATCTTTGGGACATAATAGGTTTGTTCCTCTCTGATTAATATGGACATAAGAGCTAAAGGATTGAAAAGTTCTGAAAAGAAATTTAGATAAACAAACAGTTAACTTGGATTAATTTTTAAGAAGACAGACAACACAATTATATTGTATCTGGTAGATATGCTCTTAATATGGTTGTTTGGAGAAATTGCTTATATTGTTTTGCTAATATGCTCCTTGTTTACCATTTTTCTTTCTTATCTCTTCACTTTTTACATTATTTTAAATTTGATCTTTTTCTCTATCCATTTGAAATATGTAAGTTAGAAGGATAAAGAAATATTTGTTTTTTATGCCTATCTAAATGATGACATTGTTAAAATAACAAGTCAGTTTGTATTTTTAATATGGTTAAGCTTATCCAGTTAGTTGAGACCTTGGTGATTTTTTTTCTCTATATCTATGTTTGCTGAAGAAGAAGGACTTGTATTTTAAGTAATAGTTTAGTAAAAAGTGTACAATGGAAAATGAAGACAGTAGAATATAAGGGGAAAACTCAATACTTGCAGGTAGAAGAGAGCCAGTTTGGTGTAGTGGTTAAGTATGCGGACTCTTACCTTGGAGACCGGGTTTGATTCCCCACTCCTCTACTTGCAGCTGCTGGAATGGCCTTGGGTTAGCCATAGCTCTGGCAGAGGTTGTCCTTGAAAGTGCAGCTGCTGTGAGAGCCCTCTCAGCCCCACCCACCTCACAGGGTGTCTGTTGTGGGGGGAGAAGATATAGGAGATTGTAAGCCACTCTGAGTCTCTGATTCAGAGAAAGGGGTGGGATATAAATCTGCAATTCTTCTTCTTCTTCTTCTAGAAAGGATTAGGTATTTTGTTTTGAGGTAAAAATGTACACAGGCTGTGGCAAATCAAATGCAAGACTGCGATCAGGCAGGCAAAAAGGGACTATGAGGAGCATATTGCAAAAAACATAAAGACCAACAATAAAACTTTCTTCAAATATATTAGAAGTAGGAAACCAGCCAGGGAGGCAGTGGGGCCCTTGGATGACCATGGGGTAAAAGGATTACTGAAGGAGGATAGGGAAATGGCTGAGAAGCTAAATGAATTTTTTGCCTCCGTCTTCACTGTGGAAGACGAGAACTTTTTGCCCGCCCCAGAACCACTAATTTTGGAAGGGGTGTTGAAAGACCTGAGTCAGATTGAGGTGACAAAAGAGGAGGTCCTACAACTGATAGACAAATTAAAAACTAATAAGTCACCGGGTCCGGATGGCATACATCCGAGAGTTCTGAAAGAACTCAAAGTTGAACTTGTGGATCTTCTAACCAAAAACCTGTAATCTTTCATTGAAATCTGCCTCCATTCCTGAGGACTGGAAGGTAGCAAATGTCACCCCCATCTTTAAAAAGGGTTCCAGAGGAGATCCGGGAAATTACAGGCCAGTCAGTCTGACTTCAATACCGGGAAAGTTGGTAGAAACCATTATCAAGGACAGAATGAGTAGGCACATTGATGAACACGGGTTATTGAAGACTCAGCATGGGTTCTGGAAGGGAAGATCTTGCCTCACTAACCTGTTACATTTCTTTGAGGGGGTGAACAAACATGTGGACAAAGGAGACTCGATAGATGTTGTTTACCTTGACTTTCAGAAAGCTTTTGATAAAGTTCCACATCAAAAGCTCCTTAGAAAGCTTGAGAGTCATGGAGTAAAGGGACAGGTCCTCTTGTGGATCAAAAACTGGCTGAGTAATAGGAAGCAGAGAGTGAGTATAAATGGGCAGTCTTCGCAGTGGAGGACGGTAAGCAGTGGGGTGCCACAGGGCTCGGTACTGGGTCCCATGCTCTTTAACTTGTTCATTAATGATTTAGAGTTGGGAGTGAGCAGTGAAGTGGCCAAGTTTGCGGATGACACTAAATTGTTCAGGGTGGTGAGAACCAGAGAGGATTGTGAGGAACTCCAAAGGGATCTGTTGAGGCTGGGTGAGTGGGCGTCAACGTGGCAGATGCGGTTCAATGTGGCCAAGAGCAAAGTAATGCACATTGGGGCCAAGAATCCCAGCTACAAATACAAGTTGATGGGGTGTGAACTGGCAGAGACGGACCAAGAGAGAGATCTTGGGGTCGTGGTAGATAACTCACTGAAAATGTCAAGACAGTGTGCGTTTGCAATAAAAAAGGCCAACGCCATGCTGGGAATTATTAGGAAGGGAATTGAAAACAAATCAGCCAGTATCATAATGCCCCTTTATAAATGGATGGTGCGGTCTCATTTGGAGTACTGTGTCCAGTTGTGGTCGCCACACCTCAAAAAGGATATTATAGCATTGGAGAAAGTCCAGAGAAGGGCAACTAGAATGATTAAAGGGCTGGAGCACTTTCCCTATGAAGAAAGGTTGAAACCCTTGGGACTCTTTAGCTTGGAGAAACGTCGACTGCGGGGTGACATGATAGAGGTTTACAAGATAATGCATGGGATGGAGAAAGTAGAGAAAGAAGTACTTTTCTCCCTTTCTCATAATACAAGAACTCGTGGGCATTCGATGAAATTGCTGAGCAGAAAAGTTAAAACAGATAAAAGGAAGTACTTCTTCACCCAAAGGGTGATTAACATGTGGAATTCACTGCCACAGGAGGTGGTGGCGGCCACAAGTATAGCCACCTTCAAGAGGGGTTTAGATAAAAATATGGAGCAGAGGTCCATCAATGGCTATTAGCCACAGTGTATGTGTGTATATAAAATTTTTTGCCACTGTGTGACACAGAGTGTTGGACTGGATGGGCTGTTGGCCTGATCCAACATGGCTTCTCTTATGTTCTTATGTAACTGATATATTTGCAGCTTTCTTTGTTTCTGATCTCCTGCTCTGTACTTCCCCCTCCCTCTTGATGTTTCTGTACTTGTGCTTATGCTTTTTCTTTTTGTAGTTAAAATTAATAAAAATTATAAAATCAGGAATCGGTCTCCTTAGGAAATAAATGAGTGCCCAGCAGACATTTCCTTCCCCATCTTTGCACTCTGATGACCCTAAAGCAGGCGGAGGGCTTTCAAACCAGGGGATTGATTCCCTGCCCCCACCTTGGGATTGGCAACCCTAGAACAGAGTGGAGTTTATACTCCAAATCCCTTAACTGGATGCTCCACAGAAAGCAGCAAATTGCTCACCAAAAGCAAATAGTGGTCTCACACTTTATTTACAGTAGGAACTGGGAACTCAATTGCCTAGAAAACTCTCTAATTTTTTTTGTGATATCAATTTTTTTTTATTGAAGAATTTGCAGAAATGAAATTTTTAAGTCTACAGTTCTAAGAGTTTCATTCTTTTAACTCCATTGAAGTTTGTGGACTTACAGCAGCATAACTCAACTTTTGTTTGCTCTATAAGTTGCCTCAAGTTATTATTCTTGGCCCGTTCTTATCAGCTGCTTGGCAATTAAGTAAACCATGACAGTGATGTTGTCTGAAGAGGGTGTTGTTGCTGTTATTAATATTTGCTTATTATAACAGCCTGAGAAAGCATAATAGTACCAATAGTGTGCTATTCACTGCAGACAGAGGAACAGCCATAGAAGACCTCAGAATGCAAACAGAATGATAGCACACATTTTAACTGCCATGGGCTGTGTGTGCATAATAGCTCTAATTTCAACTGAATGGGTAATTCTTCACATTACCAAGTTGCTCATGGGCATGTGTTGAGGCTGAGAATAAGGCCTATAATGAGAAACATAATCAACAAAATGAATTGCTTCAAGAAAAAAACCCAGCATGGTGGCCACCTTACCGTGTTAATCCTAGTTGTCAGACTACCATTCTATGAATACTTTTTTGGAAGGAGGGGGCAGAGGGTTCCCACCATGCAGTGTTACATAAAATATGTAATTCTAAATCAGATTTGTACAGTTCTGAACCAGGAATAATACAAAGAAAGTAAGTAGGAAACAAACGTCTTTATTAGACAGACATGCAGGCATTATGCATTGTTTGCTTTTTGTTCTCATGCTATTGCAATGCCTCAGATGTCTTCCTTTCATCTTGGGATGGTGACTCCTGATGACTTCATCATCAGTCCCTGACTCTGGTTTTTCAGTAGTGAAGAAGCCAATGCAGTGTGCATGTAGGTTCAGAAACATTTTCCTACCTGAAAAGTTCCGAAGAAAGTATGGAATAACAGAGCTTCTTCTTTGCTAAAGTAGAGGTAGAGGTGGCTGTGTGGTTATTCATGGGAGGAGAATGAGAAATATTTATTGATGTGAGTGCATATCTGAGGAAAATGTGCAAGGGTGTTATTGCAACATTTTACAAATGAAAAGACCATGCACATCCATAATTTACCAGCCACCCTTTTGCAGTTGAAATATTTCTTAAGAAAGCTTCTGCTGGGAAGAAAGTCCTATTGAGCTCAGTGGAAAGTCCTTCTCAGTAAACAGAATTGAGGTGGATGGATGTAGTGTACAAAAGCAGCCTGGCTCATTGAAACATCAAGTTGAACACCCTTACAAAAGTTAGTGTTTGAAATGAGGAAAATATCTGGTAGATTTTATAAAATTTATTTATAAACATTGTCAAGATTATAGCCAGCAGAGGGGGGCATAGGGGTGGTGCCCCTCATAGAACCTGTGACACCCCCACCCAATCTTCCCTGTCACTGAAAAAGGCATGTGTTGTTATTGTTTTTATTGAAGCATGTGTTTTTTATTTACTCTATTTATTTAGGAGCATTTGTTTTTTATTCACTGAAAGGGAAGATTAGGGAAGACTGGGTGGGGGTGTTGCAGATTCTATAGGGGTCCCCACCCCCTGTGCCTCCCCCCCGCCCCCGGCTGTGGTCCTGGGCTTTGTAGAAGAAAAGGGGGCAAATAGGTAGCCATTCTGAAGTCTGGGTTCACCTTAAAAACAAACAAGATTTCCAGGGAATAAGCTTTGCCTTTCCAGAGGCAAAGCATATTCCCTGGAAATTTTGTTACTCTTTAAAGTGCTACTGAACTTAAATGTTGCTGTTCTACTGCCAACTAGCATCACTACTGACATGAAATTATTCTGATACAGTATATCCTAAAATTACTGTTGCTTTAAAATAAATGTTATTTTACCTCTACAGCCACAAGTTTATGGTTGCCAACTTCAAGCTGAGGTTTGGGGATCTCATGGAATTACAGATGATCTGCAGACAACAGAGATCAGTTCCCCTGAAGAAAATGGCTGTTTTGGACGGTGGACTCTGTGGCATTATACTTTCCTGAAGTCCCTCCCCTCTCCAAATCCTACCCTCCCTAGGCTTCACCCTAAAAATGGGCATCTCCCAACTTTCAGCTGGCAACCCTGTCCACACTTAGAGTTGAACATACAGGCCTGTGGGATATGGCTGTTCTCTCAAAGTGGGGTGTGGTACTAATAATCACACAGATCGAGACTGGACTCTATGCACCCAGGTCCATTCCGCATTTATAGCCCAAATTCAGATGACAAACAAACCCAGACATGAATGAGTACATTCCTGTCCCATAAACAGTTATTACTTTGTTTAAATGAAGCCTCTATTCCCCCTGGTGCACTAAATTATTCGACTAGGAATCAAAGTTCTCCAATGGGCTGCATGCCCAGAGCTGTGGGGTCCAAACTGTTGCAATGTCCTTAATATCAACAATTGTTTTGAATGCACCAGGTGCATTCACTACCTATGCTGGGTGCATTCTCACCTCCATTTGTTCACATCTGCTTCTCAAACACAGGGCATGTTGTTTCTGAGAGTAAAGTTTTCCACAAAAGATGTCATATCTGCCTCCCCCCACCCCAAGAACTGCTACAAGGCCTCCTAAAGCTGAGTATGCAGAACTAGATCACCATCTTAACGGATGATAGATCTTAAAATGGTCTATGTGATGTGCATCAAAAGCTAAACTGGCAGAGAAACATTTGGGACACCTGTTCTAGATTAAGCTCAGACAGAGGCCTACAAGAATCACCAAAGTGTTTGAACGAAGACCATATATAGGCATATATAGAAGTTCAATTTGCTAACCATGTTTGGCACACAGACTGATCTACAAGCTCCATCTACAGCAAGATCTATATACACATCTGCAAAATTCAGAGGGCAGAACTGGAGATAAACTTCATTGCCCTGGTCAGATGTAAGCCTGCCAAAAGAGCAATGTTTTACTTAATTTAACAGGATCAAATGCTGCACTGATTCCATAACAGAGGTTTCCTGTTTATATTACGCACATAACAACAAAATCCTCTAGGTTGAAAATGAAATTAATGTGCTGTGCAAGCATGGTCACCCATACAAACAAGAACAAAGAGTCCAGTGGCACCTTTAAGACCAACAAAGTCTTATTCAAGGTAGGAGTTTTCGTGTGCATGGACAGTTCAGTTTATATCTGAAGAAGTGTTCATGTACATGAACGCTCATACCTTGAATAAAACTTTGTTGGTCTTAAAGGTGCCATTGGACTCTTTGTTCTATTACTTCAGACCAACTTTGTCTATTTCTTTGTTCTATTACTTCAGACCCACCTGGATCATACAAACAAGAGTTAAGGTACAACTACATTAGATGGAGGGAACAGGAGTTCACCTTGTTAACTCTTGAAACATAGCCTATGGTAATAACATTTATGGGTCTATTCTTCTCTCCAAGAATCTCTAAGTCAAAGGCACGTAACATTGTATTGTTTGACCCAAACCATCAGGACATTATGGCAGTTCAACAATGCCTTAATCAAACCATCTGATATTGTTGCTTTTCTAAGACAAACAAAAGAGGGAGGTTAAAAAGCATCTGATAGGCCACAGCACACAGGTTGTGCTTTATGGATAAGCTACTGCTGTTTACTGACACACAAGAGCTAGCAGTTTCCCATTTTCTTCTTTATCATTCCTTATCATCATTTCAAATGTTAGTGTATCAAAAGAGGGTTAGGCTCTGTGCATGTCCTTCTCATGGGGTGCTGTCATGCATGCTAAGTAAAGCACTTTTAATCCACTTTGCAACTGGATTATACTGTGTGAAATAGTAAAACTATTTTCAAGAGATCACTAAAGTGCATGGAAAGTGGAATGAAAGTGGTCATGATGGAGCAATAGTTGAAAGGGATGTTGAAACTGAAAATAAAAGCCTGCTGCATCGACTTGTAAGCAGCAGCATTTTCACAGAGATAAGATCTAGCTTTTCAATTTGCAAAACATAAAACAATATAAAAATGTTTCATTTTAATGTGCTCCATGTGTCACTGATGAAGAAAATATAATAGGTTTTTCTACATGAGTTTATAAAAACATCCAGAGGCTCAGATGCTTCATAACATCCAGGTTTCTCAAAATATATTGTGGGTTAGGAGGATTAATTCAACCACTTATCGCAGCAATTGACAACAATCTGAAATAGCATTTGAAGTAACAAAAACATTCATATTACAGCTATCTCATATTCCCAGTGTCAGAAAGCCAAGTCTGCAGTATCTTGATTTATGTACTAAATGACAAAATATTGTACACCAAAGCTGCTCTTTCCATTGTTGCTGCTTCTGGAGCACCCAATAGGTAGTCTCACTAGTAATTCAATTTCTTTTAAGTGTTTTAATTATGTAAAATTTAGTTGCAAAATGCAACATATTAGCATGACTATGGAGAACATGCTAAAATATGAATGCACGTAGCTGGCTCTCTTTGGGCATGCTTAAATGAGAAACCAAGCACTGTGCAAGTACTGGTGCTGTACAAGAGGGTCCTTGCAAGATTAACTCTCTAATATTTATGCCAGGTTTAGACACCAGAATTTTCACTACATATTGGGACTTCTAAAATTATCATGTGCATTAAAAGGAATTGTGGATGCAGCTAAGGAAAAGGGGACGAGAGAGAGAGAGAACTACAGAGATGAATGCATTCATTTATTTTATTTATTTATACCCCATGTTTCTCACAGGGACTCAAGGGACATAATGTCAGCACAACCAGTAACCAATGCATTAGAACTTTAGAAGTCTGGAACCCCCAGAAAAAATCTGAAGCATAGCATGAGTGTTAACATGACACATTAAGCAGTACAAAATTGCATAATAGGGTCTTACTTACAATGAGGTATATGCAGCTGTACATTCTCTAATCGTTTATCTGAGTAGGTTTGTGAACAGTGTTCCCTCTAAGCTGAGTTAGTGTGAGCTAGCTCACAGTTTTTTAGCCTCTGGCTCACACATTTTTGTCTTAGCTCAGGAAAAATGCCCCCAGAGCAAACTAATTTATGCAGTAGCTCACAGCTTTAATGCTAGTAGTGCACAAATTTAACGCTAGTAGCTCACTAAGTAGAATTTCTGCTCACAAGACTCCACAGCTTAGAGGGAACATTGTTTGTGAACCATTTTTGTACAGCACAACCCTTCTACCTGTGAAAAGGGTCCTCTTGAATAATTATTCAATTTTGCATTGCTTGTGGTATGGCCTGCATAAGGAGGTCAGGAAGGCTCCTTTAGACTATCATTATACGACATGTGCAAAACAGAAATTTTCAGGAGGGCATTCTTGTTTTGGAACTGAACTAGTAGTAGGACACAGAAGAGTCCAGTACCTTCACATGGGAGTGGGAAATGAATATTGTTTTGCTTTGCGTCTTTGCAATCCCTTTGCTTACACTGTGCTGGCCTGGGAAGTTTGCTGTTCACATTGTTGCTTAATTTTATATTTATAGTCCTAGTGCACTAGAATTAACATTTGTTTTGTATCCTACTGTGTAGTTTTAGGAGAATTTGAAGGCATCAGGAAAAGAGGAAGAGCCAACATGAGATGGACTAATTCAATAAAAGAAGCCACAGCCCTCAGTCTGCAAGGCTGTTACTGACAGGAGGCTTTGGAGGTCATTAATTCACAGGGTTACCATAAATTGGAAGTGACTTGTTAGCATTTCACACTCACAATGTATGCTAAGTTTGCTTAGTCATTTAGTTTTGTACTCCTGTTGCTTTGTTTATCTGATGTCCTATGCTGTATGATTACGTTTCCCCTCTCTTTCTGTAGTCTGCAATCCACCTTGAGTCTCAGTGAGAAAGGTGGGCTATAATAAACCAACAAAACAAATCATATTAATGGGAAACTGTAGGCCTTTTTCAGTTTCCATAGAACCAGGAACATGGGGAGTAACACAAAACCCATTCAGAGAGTGCTTTTATTATTGTTTTTATTTAAACTATTGCCCTGTGTACTCAGGAGCTCTCTCATGATGGCTGTCTTGATGTGATGAGGTGACAGAGTTCACATTCCTGGGATCCAAGATTACTGCAGATGGTGACTGTAGCTATGAAATTAAAAGATGTTTGCTCCTTGGAAGGACAGCTATGGCAAACCTAGGCCATATAGTAAAAAGTAGAGACATTACCCTGTCAACAAAAGTCCATATAGTCAAAGTGATGGTATTCCCAGTAGTAATGTATGGCTGTAAGAGCTGGACCATAAGGACTGCCAAGTGCGGAAAAATAGATGTTTTCGAGTTGTGGTGCTGGAGAAGACTCTTGAGAGTCTCTTGGACTGCAAGAAGATCAAATCAGTCAGTCCTAAGGGAAATCAACCCTGACTGTTACCTGGAAGGTCAGATGCTGAAGCTGAAATACTATGGTCACTAAATGAGAAGGGAGCACTCACTGGAGAAGATCCTGATGCTGGGAAAGACAGAAGGCAAAAGAAGAAAGGGACGGCAAAAGATGAGATGGCTGGACAGCGTTACTGATGTAACTAACATGAATTTGAGTGGACTTCAGAAGATGGTGGAAGACAGGAGGGCCTGGCATGACTTGGTCCATGGGGTTGCAAAAAGTCAGACTCAACTGTGCGACTGAACAACAAAAACTCAGGAGCCACTCTGTTCTTTAAACAGTGATCTAGAGATTATTTTGGATTTCCAGTCAGAAAAATATATTGTATGAAACACTCCTCAGATTGCAAAGTAATTATAGTTAAAATGCCATCCTCACAATCCCTCTTAAATAGGGTTGCCAGGTTTCCCTGGCCACTGGCTGGGATAGGGGTTAGGGTTACCAGATCCAGGTTGGGAAACTCCTGGAGATTTGGGGATGGAGCCTGGGGAGAACAGGGACTTCACTGGGGTACAATGACATATAGTCACCCTCCAAAAAATTCATTTTCTCCAGGGGAACTCATCTTGGTAGGCTGGAGATGAGCTATAATTCTGAGAGATCACCAGGTTCCACCTGGAGGCTGGTGTCCCCACACCTGGAGGCTGCTATCCCCACTAGTTGAATTAGTCCACCAAAGTTGTGCTTCACTGACATAATTCTACATAATTCTACTTTTATTTCTTTAACACTGCAAGGTAGAAATCTCAAATCCAACAGGACACTGATATATCGTAACTCCAATTTTATGTCTCCATTAGTTCAGAGGACTCTGAATTTTGATGCTGTTCTTAGGTCATAAGAATGCCAGGACTTTGTTGTAATTAATTAGTACTCTAGATATGTGCCTGAAGCAAATACACATACAAATCATAATTAATTATAAAGGGAACTAGTATGTTCCACTCGTGACTATGGAACTATGCCAAATAGCAACCACTCACTATATTTAGCAGTCCTTACCCCCACCTGCTTGGAACTGAAAAACAAAGTGGGAGTGTCAAGCACCTGGATGGGTACACTATGTAGCTTGTGGGGTGTGTTTGCTTGAAGGGACATAAGTTAGGTAAGCTTTGTTGAATAAGGGTGATGTCACACAGAAAGGAAACTTTTCTTGATTGCCTGAAATGGTGTTCAAAAGTTTAATAACATCTTGATTATGTATCTCCAATCCAAATATTTCTGTCCTGTTCTCCCATCTGAAATAATTAAACCAACGCATGAGCTAGCAGGACAACAAGTAGAAGCAAAACACGACTGAGAAAACATGATCCACTCCAAATGGAGAACAACATATAACTAAGGAATTAACTAAAATCACCTGAAAACAGAAAGGTCTTTAGCAGTAATTTAAAGGTCAACAATGAATGCATCAAGTGGGCCTCTGTAGACAGGGAATACCAAAGGCACAGACCACAACAGAACATTTCATTTTCTCCAGTTACTGGCTTTTCTGAAATGGGATAACAAAGAGAGGTGCCACCAATGAATATCTAAGTGGACAAGCACTGTACATTATCTAATCATTTCTCCAAGTAGGTTGGTGAACCATTTTGTGCAGCGAAACCTGTGTAGAAAAACAGGTTCATTTAAGGTCATAAGTTAATATTGCAAAAGCTGTGATACCTGTTCCCACAGTTTGTCAAAATACAATTATAATAAAATCACGGTCTGATTCTGCTGCCTGATTGCCACTGGTGAACAGGAAGTAAGGTGAAATAGTTGTATTCAAGTATCCCTAGTTCCTATAGCTCCCAGTGGTCTTTAAACTAAATAGTAGAGTGATTAGCAATGTGAGAAGAACTATTAACTATTTATATTCTGTGCATTTTTATTTGCAACTGTTATGCCATTAAAGGTTTGGTATGGTAACTATTATGAAAGGGAATACAACCTGTGTAAAATAAACCAAATCCAGGATATCTTTTTGGCCATTATTATATGGATGCTTCCATTAGCTAATGCAACTCTGGTTACCTCCTCTTCCTTTTACTTCCAGACTGCAGATTATAGTCATTAATTTAAAAAAGTAAAGGTAGTCCCCTGTGCAAGCACCAGTCATTTCTGACTCTGGGGTGACGTTGCATCATGATGTTTTTATGGCAGACTTTTTATGGGGTGGTTTGCCATTGCCTTCCCCAGTCATTTACACTTTATCCCCAGCAAGCTGGGTATTTATTTTACTGACTTCAGAAGGATGGAAGGCTGAGTCAACCTTGACCCAGCTACCTGAACCCAGCTTCCAATGGACTCAAATTCAGGTAGTGAGCAGAGCTTGGACTGCAATACTGCAGCTTACCATTCTGCACCACAGGGCTTTATAATTACTGTAATTACTAATTACTGGTTGAAAATCACTAATTACTGGTTGAAAATACTTATATGCTATCAGCTGCATTCATTCATGGCCTTTATGGACAGAGGCCCATTCTGAAATCAAACAAGGTATGGGACAGAGATGGACTGGGAGTTGATGGACTGGGAAGGTTATTTTTAGCTTCCTGCCTCCCCTCTACAGGCATTTGCTGCATGCTGTCTAAGGGCTGCACAGGTTTCCCTTTAATGCTTTAATGAATAAAGGGAGGAGGGGTTGGGGGGGGAACCATTTTGGCAGCCTCTGGAAGCCTAAGATTAAATGACAGTTGAGTCACATGGACTTTCTGCAAACTGCCAAACTTAAGAATCACTTTCCTGCCCCTCCTCTTCCTTCTGTCCTTCCTGCCATCCCACGTCTGCTTTCTCCCAGGCACGTTGTTTCCCTTCCAGCCTTCCCCTCATCCTTCTCTCCTTCCTGCACTCTGTCCCCCCCATGCATTTTCTTCCAAGCATGTTGTTTCCCTCCCAGCCTTCCCCTCATCCTTCTCTCCTTCCTGCTTTCTGTTGCCCCCCACCCCCCGCATGTTCTTCCAGGCACATCGTTTCCCTTCCAGCCTTTCCCCTCTTCCCTCTCTCCTTCCTGCCTTCATCCTCTGCTTTTTCACAGGTATTTTGTTTTCCTCCCAGTCTTCCCCTTGTCCTCTCTTCTCTCCTTTCTGCTTTCTGTCACCTCCCTGCAGGCACATTGTGCCCCCCCACCCCCTCTTTCTTCTTTCCTTCTTTGCTTTCTGTCTCTTCCCCAATTTTCTCCTGGGCATGCTGTTTCCCTTGTTGTCTCTCACTTCAGCCTGTCAATCCTCACAGGTGTTCTTGTGCAAAAATTCTTTAATTCTGGGAGTGATATTTCCAGGGGTTGGAAGTAGGTGTAGCCAAGGAAACTGTGGGGGACATGGGGAAACTCTCTCTGCCTTTTACACATAGATGGTAGGATACTGCAAATGTTGCATTTTATTATTTGTATATTATCACTATACATTGTATAATACCCAGCACTGATAAAGGCAAGGAAGAATGGTGTTCAGCTGGGCTACTTCATCTTCACATATAGTTCAATGGACATGAAAAAATAATCTTTTATTGATCCTTGAGATTATAATTGCCATTTTTCTATTAGATTTTCTATTCTGGGTTTTATAGCAGTTTAGCAAATAGCAATAAGCCCGTGAAGATGACTGGTCAGTTTTCCTAATCAAGAACAGTTTTCTTGTTATATGTTAATAACAGTTAACTGTAGGTGTGGGTTTAGGGTTTTGTGTTTTTTTTAAAGCCATACATTTGGTGTAGCTTGGAGTCTGTGGTTTGGTGTTATTTCTGTTGGGTTCACTGGTTCTGTTTGCATTTGAAGTTTCCTATAATATAGTGGATTCCATACAGTCATGAGGCGAGGTGGTAGTGAACATAGCTCTTTTATTGAATACAGCATGGTATAACGCTGCCTACAAAGACTAACTGCTAGGGCCGCGGGGCCCTCTATATATACACACCCAAAGTTCCCGCACTGCCTGTGACTGGACCATTCAAACCAGTCGGGGGCTCTTGATTGGAGCAGGGCAGCAGGATTTGGATCCTGCTACCTATTGTTCCCGAGTCCCCAAGCTCTTCCTTCAGGCCCCAGTGAGCTAGGCAAGAACTCCAACTTATAGATACAATTCTAAGCACATATACAACATTTCCCATAGAATTACAGCTCATCTCTAGACTGCAGAGATCCGTTCCCCTGCATCTTAACAAAGGATGGAGAAACCATGGTCTTGCCATCTAAGGGACTTTTTAAAAGGTAAAAGGTAGTCCCCTGTGCAAGCACCAGTCGTTCCCAACTCTGGGGTGATGTCACATCACAACGTTTTCATGTCAGACTTTTTAATGGGGTGGTTGAGAGCCCCAGGCGCAGAGTGGTAAAGCTGCAGTACTGCAGACCTAAGCTCTGCTCATGACCTGAGTTCGATCCCCGGCAGAAGCTGTGTTTTCAGGTAGCCGGCTCGAGGTTGACTCAGCCTTCGATCCTTTCGAGGTCATTGAAATGAGTACCCAGCTTTCTGGGGGTAAAGTGTAGATGACTGGGGAAGGCAATGGCAAATTACCCGCTAAAGAGTCTGCTGTGAAAATGTTGTGAAAGCAACATCACCCCAGAGTCGGAAACAACTGGTGCTTGCACAGGGGACCTTTCCTTTCCTTGCCATTGCCTTCCCCAGTCATCTACACTTTCCACCCAGCAAGCTGGGCACTCATTTTACTGACCTTGGAAGGATGGCAGGCTGAGTCAACCTTGAGCTGGCTACCTGAACCCAGCTTCTGCCGGGATCAAACTCAGGTTGTGAGCAGAGAGCTTAGACTGTGGTACTGCAGCTTTACCACTCTGAGCCACAGGGCAATAAGTAAAACTTACTTTACTTGTTACCAATAAGTAGAAATTTTGGAAGATAAGAGAGATGCTGGCCATTGATACTGCAAGGAGGTCCCTGTGGGTTTCTCTTTCCTTGAAGGCTTTTTGAAACTGGACTTTGAAAGGGTCCTCTTTGGAAATTTGGAGAGATCAATTCCCAAGGGGTGAATTTCTCAGCCCCTGCACTGGTTGTTCTTTGTACAGCATAGGATGTATTTGAGAGGGATTGGGGTACAGTGTTAATACCTTTATGTAACTCTAAATAGAAGCTCCATTTATGATGTCTCTTAAGTGCCTAGAACTTGCTTTGTTTCTGATAGTAGCTCATTTCTGTTAGCAGAAGTTCTGTTTAACCCTTTAAAGAATAATAGCAGTTATATGGACCATTTGGTAAATGAAACATTTCTACAGCAGTTAATGAAGCAGAAGTATGAGCCTTGGAGAATAAGTCCGGACACCTTCTCTTATTTTCTCTTCCATCCTCCAACAGCAGATGATCAGCTCAGACTTAGAGAAAAGTGCCCAACTGAGATGTTGAATAGAGCCTTCCCTCCCAACTTTGTTATTTCAAGGAGGTCTCCCATCCAAATACTTGCCAGAGTTGGCCCTGCTCAGCTTCCAAAATCTGACAGGATCAGGCTTGCATGAGCTATCTAGGTCAGGGAGCAATTTCAAGTTTTGTGCTTTTCATTTGTCCCACAATTCATCTGGTTTTTTTTTTTAAAATGGTTATCAGTGGGGGGTGGGGGGTGCCAGAAGTTAGCCTTGGGCACCAGATAGTTTAGGGCCGGCCCTGTCCTTACTCCATCCTTGCTAGACCATTGGTCCTTCAAACATGCTAGCATCTTACTAGAGTCTTTGAAAGCCTATTTCACGTCAGATGCCTGAGATCCTTTTGGTTGGAGAACCAAAGTGTGTGCCCTTCTCTTCTTGTGAGAAGATTGGTAAATTGCCCTCTGAGTAATCTTCTTAAATTCTTGTTTTCTGATCTCTTTGGTTTGTGAATTTGGTCACTTGTCAATTAATGAACACAATCACCTCTGAATAAATGATCATTTATGTTAAATGTTTGCAGGTTTTATATCACACAATTTCCTTGCAGATAAACTCTTAATAGATAATCAGATTTCTAATAACTCTGCCTATTATTACAGAGGATTGTGTATGAGAACTCTTTTATAAACTAAATTAAAGGGTAAGCTGCTTTACATTATTGTAATATTTTGGTCCCCCCCTCTCTCCACATAAACAAAGAACTGGACAGAGTGAGATAAACAGATAGAGGAACAGTATTGTATAGCCGTTAGAGTATCCTAACCTGAGACATGCAAGTTTGCGTTGCGTGACTTTGCCCATGGAGTCACAAAGAGTTAGGCTCGACTGTGCGACTGAACAACTGTCATAGAAAGTTTTGGGTGATCTTGTCCGGTCACTTTTTTTTTTTTGCCCTGTCTTTCTCATAGGGGTTTTGTTATGAGAATAAAACAATGTTGTAAGCTGCTTTGAGTCTCTATTGGATAGGAAAATGATATATAAGTATCTTAATAAATGGAAAGCTGTTTAATAAGTGTTAATATTAACCCCATATCAGATACATTTGTGACATAATGGCTATTCTTGGATCATGTGTGGATGATTCATACTGTAAAACACACACAACCAGCCAAGACTTATGTACAGAGTGCCTTTCCATCACTTCACAAAATTACCACAGTCAACTTCCATATTTCTCCAAGAACAGATAAGTAAGGGTAATATTTAGCCAAGAACTGGAGACAGTGCCTTCCCCACCAGACATTTGTCAGGATTGCCTATGTTTCTGGTAATCATGAGGCAAAAATCTAACTACAACAAATGCTTTAAAAAACCCCCAAAAAACTTCTGCCTCCAGCATCTCTTTGACCCTTTGAATCTTGCCACCATCTTCTCTGAAATTTCCAGGCTGTGTTAGGAAAGCTTTCAGTTTGAAGTTTAACTTCTAGATCGCAACCGCTTCTTACTTCAGAAACCAATCACTGTTTCCCATGTGTTTTAGATTCTTCCATGTAAAAATACCTTTGAGAATCACCAGTCTTTCAGCTTAAAATTAATTCCCACTTGCAGAAAACCTGAAAATTTGGTGCCCAGCTCCCTTTTCAGTTTATTACAAATAGAGTTAAGTTGACAATTCACATGAAATTATAAAGCTTCTTTTCTTGTTAAATGGAAGAAGAAATTTGTTTTTGAAGTCTCAGCATGACAAGCTTTATAAACTATGGAGCATTTTCTTATTTTGTTAACATTGTCAGCCACTAGGAAGATTATATTTATATATACAAATCATATCATGAAAATCAGGGGAAAATGAGGAAGAAAGGATGGATGACTGTCATTATTTCAGTGTGTTCTGTAATTGCATCCAGACAACGTTTTTGCAACCAGTTTTGTTCAGACAAAATGCAGCTTTTTAGATGTGGAGATATGCATATTATTTTCTTTCATTGAATTATTTTTCAAGCTATGTCTAAACTTTCAAGTACTATTTGTCTGTGCTTTGTTCTATGTTAAACTAGAAGATGGGGGAATTATCTGTTTTCATCACATGAACGGAAGTTTAGATTCAGCTCCATGAATTAAATACAAATCAACTTTTCTGTTGTTAGTAGTACATGTTTAAAGTATAGATTGTAAAAGAAAATTCTTCTTCAGGGAAATGGCTTCACCTATTTCATGTTTATGAGGGAGGGAAGGTAGCATGGTATAGCCCAATTTCATCAGCTAAACAGGGTCAGCCCTTGTTAGTACTTGGAGGAGAAGACACCAAGGAAGACTCTGCAGAGGAAGGAAATGGCAAATCACCTCTGCTTCCCACTTGTCTTCAACACATCTTGCTAGGGTCACCATAAGTCAACTGTGACAACAGCACTTTACACACATATCATGTTTATAGTAGGATATATCCATTGTGCTATAAACTTGATTCAAGCATTTGCTGATTAAAATACTGACTACTCTGATAAGGGCCAGCTATTAACCAAACAAATCAAAATGCTCATATAAAAACTAAAGTATGTTGAATACTGAACTATACATGTAACCAGTGCTTTTTTTTAGCAGGAAAGCAGTTCTGGCTGGCTTGGCATCAGGGGGTGTGGCCTAATGTGCAAATGAGTTCCTGCTGGGCTTTTTCTACAAAAAAGCCCTGCATGCAACAATAAAGACCACTTCTAAAATTTAAAGGAAGCACTGTGAAAAAGAAACACTCTTCTTTCCTTTTGTTTCTCTTACATGAGTGTGTGAGTCTCTTCAAAACTAAGGAACAGAACAAAGTAAGAAAGCACACAAGTTTCACAACAATGATTTACAATCTACTTCAGAATTTTGCATTATGGAACAATTCTGTTCTCCTACCTTGCTCTTTCTAAGTCACAGTTCCAAAATTATAACCATCTAAAATAATAATGGATAAAGACTCCTGTGTTGATCTTCAACAGGTTAAATTGTTTGCTGGATGTTTGAGAGCATTTTCTGGAATACTTACAAAATGTGTGCCCAAATTCATACAGCTGTGACTATTGTGCTCCCTGACAGCCCTCTCCAAGCTGCATGTCACCCTTTCAAAGGGACATAAGAGTAAGCTGCCAAGTGGTGTTGCTATTTAAACAGTGGATAGGCTCTGACTGGGAGGATGTCTATCTTTCATGTAAAACACCTTCCCAATATTAATCAATATGATTTCCAGTGGGATTGGTAAGAATTGTAGTTTTCACAGCATCTCAAATTAAATTAGAAGGCTGAGAAAACTACAGTTCCCATTAACCCTAATTCTTAGTATGTTTGTCCAGTGCTCATCAGCTTCACCAGGGACAAAAGGGTCCATGGCTGTATGGAGATTCTGAGGATTAAACCTGGGGCTCTCTGCATGCAAACAGATGCACTCTCAAAAACGTAAGAGAAGTGACACCATTAAAACAACACATTTTTTCCATAGATAAAAGGGAAAAGGTCTGATGGTATTTAGGAAGGAAGTTATGTTACCCTTTCTTGAGATGGGTGGGAAAGCAGAGACACCTCTGATGACCTGCATGAGGGTGTGAGACCATGTGAGTCAGAGCTGAGTACCCCTTTTCCATTGTAGTATCCCCTTGTTTGTTTATGTATATGTGAGTCTGTTATAGGATATAGTGAACATGTAAAGCATATTAGATTCCATCTTTCACTGCTTAATGCCATAAAATGCCACCCCCACAGAAATATCCTATACTGCTTCCAAAATAGGTCAAGCTTGAGCTCTGGATATCTTCTAATAAAAGTCAGCTTCATAGATGTGACCTTAATCTTTCAACATGGTGCATAGTTGGTATTTTTAAAGGGCAGTCTCAGGATCCATGATGTGACACAAGGGTGGAGTCAGTTCTGAAGTACTTATTGCGTTGAACAAAAGAGTCAAATCCACCTTTTTAAAAAAAGGAATAAAAACTGTCATTCTTACTTGGGAATAAGTCCCATTAAATAAACTGGGCCATATTTGTGAGTAAATGTGCATACAACTGTACAAAACTGTGAACTTTAATCCAATCACCCTTCAAATTTACCATGGCTGAACTGTTTATTTTAGTCCATCATCTTATCATTTCAATTATTTTGGTTGAAGTTTGAATGAAATGCCATATTAAGCAACTTTGCTCTCATGCAGTAGCCACTTTTACAGTAGGTGTTGAATAGACATACAATTTCCATAAGATAGTGCAAGAACTCACATACACAATTTTTTCCAGATCTTGGCAGTTTGCTTGCCTTTGTTGTTAACAAATACCAAGTCAAGCAGTCATAAGTAACAGAGGGAGTCATAAGGGACATATTTAAACCACTATGAAATAAAAATGTTTCATGTAATTGTGTGTATCTTGTGAGAACACAAGATGGAGAGATGCCAGATGTGTGTGTGTGTATGAGAGAAAGAGAGAAAGCAAAAGCAGCATAAGAACATGCATGTGCCATTAGCTTTTCACAATCAAACACATGTAAACTGTTTGAACACCACAGAACAGCTAGTTCTATGCTGATTACAACTTGTAGACAGTCTAAAAAGCCTACCAATGAGTGATGGACCATTGAGTCCATAAAGACACATTCAATCTTGCCATAATACCAACCCACAATATAATATATAATAGCTCCTTGGGGTTCATTACTTATGATACCTGTGATAGCTCATGAATACACACCCAGGAATCACAATGGTTCAGATTCTAGTAGCATATGCCTCTAGTGAAAACAGTCCTTTTCCAGTTCAATCGGTTCTTTTGTAGTAAAACAGTTTCTTGCATCAGCAGACATTTCTTTATGCCAAAGCTGACTGGAGTGGTAAGATACAAACATAAGTCTTACAGAACATATAAGCAAACAACTGATAACCCAGACAGTTAATAAGAAATTTCTGATGCTGATTGGACTGGGAGGAGGGAGAAGACCCTTGAACATACCCATAAATTCCAGTTCGAAAATTATGGCTGTGCCAGTATTTCCCTATATTGCAGTGCTAACATCATGCATTCACTTAGGGACTTCAGAAGGAATGCGGCCCCTTCCTGCCCGTGCCGCTGTACAGCGGCTTAGGGCAGGGGCTGTGTTTGCCTCCCCGGATGGAGGCAAGGCAAACGGACCTCTGCCCATCCAGGGATGTTTGGAGGGGGGGACTGGGGCCTTATAAGTCCCAGCCACGCCTCCAGTGGCGCAGTTCGCTGGCGCTTTCAGCCCACCCTCCCACGCTGCAATAGTACAGGCTTCTCTGGTTGCCGTGTTTGTGGGGCCAGGTAGGAATTTTTTCACCTCAACCGATTGGCTATGGTTGGGGTGTGTTTCGCCTACCTTGTACTGTTTGCATTAGGTTGGGATTTTTTGGTAACTTTAAGTTGGCAGGAGTTTGATTTGGGCTATGTAGGTAACTGGTGAGCACCCTCAGTTTTCCCTGTTTCAGGGGAAGTGGCAGGATGGGACAGCAGCTGGACTGTATGGCTCTCTGCTGTGATGCCCGCCATAGGGTTCCCTCCTTTGGCAGGCTGCTCCTGGGTGTGCGGCATGGTCACTTGTGGGTATTCCCAGCCCTTTGCCGGCCTGGCATTAGCCAGTACAAACTGGCTACTGCCGGGGGCTGGGTGGCTCGCCCTGTCCAGACAGGGAAGGGTCAGGGATCTCCCTTGGCCTGTCCAGTAGTTTAGGTTGCCCCATGACGTGGTTGTTCAATAAAGTTGCTCTGTTTGTTTACCCAATACATCGTGTTGTCTCGTTCTTCCAACTGGGGGGGGGGGAATGCTATTTCTGTTAAAAAAGAATGTGTTGTAGTATCTGTTATGTTAAGTCTATATTTAGGTCAGTTAAGATAGAGGTCCCCAACCCCCGGGCCATGGCCCACTACTGGGCTGTGGCCCGTTAGCAAGTAGGCTGCCACTCCCTGACCTCCACCCTCAGCCCACCCACATGCCCTTTGCAGTGCCGCAAAGCAGCGCCGCACTCCCTCCCCCCCACACAACAAGGCACCATGGCCCACCCCCCTCCCCTTCCTTCCCCAGCACCACACTGTGTTCTGTCTCCTTCCCTTGCCAGCAGAGGAGCAAGGAGGCTTGGAGTTACCCCTACTTGCTTTGGCAGGGCCCGAGCTGATTCTATGGTATCTGAAGAGCAGGCTGGAGGAGCTTCACCCCTCCCTTACTTCTGGAAATGAGGAGGGAGAAGAAGCCTCCTTCAGCACGCTATTGAAATAACTTAGAATCAACTCAGGCCCTGCCAAAGTGGTAGAGCCGAGCCTCATCACCCCCCACCCCCACCCCCGCCGCGTGATCAGAAGGGTGCTGCAATGAGGCTTGGGCAACTTTGGCAGGAACTGGGCTAATGCTAAGTTATTTCAATAGCATGCTGAAGGAGGCTTCTCTCCCCCTTGCTTCCAGAAGTGAGGGAGGGAGTGAAACTCCTCCTTCAGCCTTCAAACACTGTAAAATCAGCTCAGTTCCTGCCGAAGCAGGTAGGTCTGACTCCTCCGAGCCTCCTCGTGAGGGCAGGGGAGGGGGGGCAAAACACAGCATGGCACTGGAGAAGGGAGGGGAGAGGGCAGGCTAGGGTTGCTAATTCCCAGGTGGGGGCAGGGGATCCCCTGGATTGGAGGTCATTCCCCGCTTCAGGGTCATCAGAAAGCGGGGGGGGGAGGGGGAAGAGGAGGGAAATGTCTGCTGGGAACTCTATTATTCCCTATGGAGACTTATTCCCATAGGGATTAATGGAGAATTGATCCATGGGTATCTGGGGCTCTGGAGGTGCTGTATTTTGAGGTATAGGCACCAAAATTGCAAGACAGCATCCAGTGCCTCTCCCCAAAATACCCCCAAAGTTTCAAAAAGATTGGACCAGGGGGTCCAATTCTATGAGCCCCTAAAGAAGGTACCCCTATCCTTCATTATTTCCTAAGGAAGGAAGGCATTTAAAAAGGTGTGCGGTCCCTTTAAATGTGACGGCCGGAACTTCCTTTGGAGTTCAATTATGCTTATCACATCCTTGCTCTTGGCTCCACACCCAAAGTCTCCTGGCTCCACACCCAAAGTCCCCAGATATCTTTTGTATTGGACTTGGCAAACCTAGGATGGGCCATGGGGGCAGCAGTGGCGGCAAAACTGGTCCGTGGTGCCATAAAGGTTGGGGACCACTGAGTTATGCATTTGGAAGTACTTAACTGTTAATTCATCTTCTTTACATTATTCTCCTTTGCATTGAGCTAGGATTAATGCTGTCCCAAAGTGCTAAAGATCTTGGGGAGTGATTTCTTGCTAATAAGCATTGACATTGTCCCCAGAGTTTTGTCCAAATAGTATAAGGCCAAAAAGGACAGTTGCCATAGTCAATATAGGTTGTCGAACATACGTTTTTGGATTACACATTGGTTGCTTAGCTTTTCAGCTGTCTCACGGTGACATGATGTTCAATGGTGTTTTCAATTTAGACTTCCTTATTTTCATTAGTACAAAGGATAAATCAAGTTGCAGATAAAGAGAACATCTTATGCGCAAATGGCAGAGTCTCACAAGTTAAATCATGTGTGGCTTAAGGGGCTCATGTGATGTATTTCAGCCTTAATTCACAAAAGATTTCCATGGGAAGGACAGTGCTCACTGTTTTGAAAATAATGGTAACCAGAAGCAGAATTTATCATGGGAATTTTTCTGTATTACCTCCAGATAGCACAGAAGTATCCATGACTCACCAAGCCACCAAGTATAAAAAATAGAAAGATAAAAGGCCACTATTTTTGCAGAAAATTATATGCATACCTAATTTAAGAGCGCTCAGAGGAATTCTGCTTGATTTTCCATTCAAATATAATACAGAACATTTACTCATTTAGGAAGTATTAGATGAGCCACTTTGCAATGTGAGATGATGTTCAAGTGAAAAAAAAAAGTGTGCATGCCACACATGTAACTGATGTTACCTTCCAGATCATCAAGTTATATGAGGCAAAGAAAGAGAGGGTGTCACTGAACTTAGAACTTTTTTACAATTAAATATATATAGGAGTGGGATGCTGGCACAAAAGAATGTGGTTGATGTCAGCTGAAACTTGTACCATCTTTCCCCCACAATGACATATTATATTTTACAAGGTTTTAATAAGGAACTTTGTTCCCCATATGCAAAAATGAATAAATTAATCTACAAATCTCTTAATCTAAAATTGAAAATGAACATGATGACAAAAATTAAACTGTTTTTACCCTCCCCAGACACATATCTTACTATATATGCTTTCCATAGTATTTTAAAATATTATCTATTATTCTTTCTGTCTGTTTCTCTGCCTGTCTAGTAGTAGTAGTTACAGTCTGCTTGAACACTTGAAAAGGAATGTGTGAGGTAACAAGGGTGCCCGATGCCACCACACCTCAGGCCCAATCAGGATCAGGCCCTCATAGCATTTTTAAATGGCCACATTCAGCTGTAAAATGATAGTGCTGTTCATGGGTCAGACCCGTTGACACTGTAACATCTAGTTACATAATGCATGAAATCAATGTGTAGTTATATTTTGAGGAATACATTTAATCATGTTAAAATAATTATTTTTTAAAATATAGTCATTAGGGAAACATCATGTTGATTTGTTTTTCTTAACATAAAGGATCAACCTGGCCACAAAGCTCACCTTGGGTCAGTCATTCTCCACTGTCTCTGCCAAGACAGCTTCTGACATATGTGACAAATATGTGGTCAGAACGGTTATGTTTCCTACTGTGTGGATGCGTCCAGATTGGCAGCTTGGGGAAGTATTGTGCTGAGCGGGAAGTGGGCTGGCATAAACAGAAGTGCTCTGGGATGGCCAATCGGCATGTGGCCTGCTGCTGAGATAGAGGCGGGCTGTGCACACCTTAGAGGAGCATCCACAGTGCTCAAGTGCTTCAACTACCATGTTTCTGCTATTTCCTGGCCATTCAGATGGCTGGAAGGTGCTTCAGAGGTGCTCCTTCTATTTGCAACCACTCAAGAAGTGGTAGCTTTTCATGGTGGGACTGGGATGACTGCCGAAAGGGTGAGTGTGGGAGCGGGATGGGGGGGCAGATGTGTGCATTTGGTCGCACTTTTTTGGTCCACCTGCATCCCATCCCTGTGCTGGCATAAAATGCCAGTATGGACCCAGCCTGTGTGTGCATGTCTGGCAAAAGGTTATGGGGGGGGGGAGTGGGGGCTCAAACCTGCACTTTGGGGCTCCTTGGCAAAAGGTTATTGTTGTGTCCTAGGCTCAAATGGGAGAACTGTTACTTTTGGAGGGAACTCTTACTTTTGGAGGGAAGCCGAACAAGCCAGAGCTTGAACTCCATACCAGGGTTCCAGAGAAGGCCTAAGCGTGCCCAATCAGGGGAAGGATTGAAACATAAGTAGCCAATCAACATCCAGGCTCATACTGTACCCTGATAGGCCCTTAGGGCCCTGTAAATAGCCAATCCATGTAGATAGTTAAGGACCAATCAGAAGGGGGGAAGAATTGTATAAAGGAGCGGGAAGTTTGAACAGAGCCCAGTCTGTGTGTGTGTGTTCCTGAAGTAAAGCTTGCTGAAATCACTCTCCGACTTTGGTCTCTTACTGCGCCGATCCCAGTACATTACACTGGCGACGAGGATGGGATGCCAGTAAGAACCAGCAACAGAACCAGGAACACGGAAAGGCGGCTAAATCCAAGCCATCTGGTTCCGCACCTCCGCTCTGCGCACACCCCAGCTCACAAGCCGCCCAGACGCGCTGCCAAGAATGGAGGCTCCAGCCAACCTCCTACAGCCCTTTAGCATCGATCGCCCTGAGCTGTGGGACTCGTGGGTTGAAGGCTTCCAGTCATACCTGACCTTCCGGAAGATTACAGAGACTACCATACAGAGAGCTCTGCTTATCAGTACGTGTGGCATGGAGACCGTGGACTTAGCCAGGGCTCTTCTCCAACCCAGGAAGCTCTCAGAGACGCCGGTGGACGACATCATCAGCGCTCTGGAGAAGTATTTCCAGCCCCAGCCAACCAAGCTCACCCGGCACTGGGACTTCCGACAAAGGACACAGAAGGCAGGCGAAACCGCCATAGCGTTCTTAACAAGCCTGCGCCAGGTGGCAAGCCAATGCAGTTTCGCAGACCTCAACAAAGCCCTTCTCAACCAGTTTGTATGGGGCTTGAGGGATGAAAAACTAGTGCGGAAACTCCTGTCCCTCTCCGATTGCGACCTAACAAAGGCAATCGACGTGACCACCAGCTGGGAGAAGGGCAGATCAGCAGAGCCACGGCCGACAAGACAGGCTGCAGCACACCAGATCAACCCTGAACCATCTACTGAGGACTCGGACAAGGACAGAGCTCTACAAACCTGCTATCGTTCAGCAGGAAGGAAGACCACCCACGTCCCACAAGGCATGAGACACAAGACACCACCTGCATGTGCAAGTTGCGGGGGCCAGCACGAGCGGAAGACCTGCCGATTCCGGAATGCCACCTGTCGACTCTGCAACAAGGAAGGCCACATTGCCTGCGCCTGCAGATCCAAATCCAGAGCACGTGTCCCGCAAAGATCTGCACACTCCGAAGGCCAGCCAGACTTTGAGATCGACGCTCTCCACGCCCACCCATACCCGGTACAGTACCTACCCTCGCCAGTCAGGCCCTCCAAAATCCGGGTCAATGTAGAGATCGGGGGGGGGTGCCCTGCCAAATGGAGGTGCACTCTGGGTCAGCATCATCTATTATAGTGGCAGAGACATTTTTTAAAATTCTCACCAGGCTGAGGCCTCGGCTCAGGGACCCGGGGTTTACCTTAGTGGACTTCCAGAAGAACAAGGTGCCTATCTTGGGAGTGGGCCCGGTCCCAGTCCAATACAAGGGGTTCAAGGGCCAGCTACAAGTGCTAGTGGTCAAGAACCACCTTACAAACCTTTTGGGTCTCGACTGGTTCAAGCCCCTGGGACGAGAGATCAGGGGGGTCAATAAGACTGGCGGAGTGGATTTTAACAAGGTTTGCGAAGAGTTCCCGGCCGTTTTCGATGGCACCTTGGGCTGCTACACGGGTCCCCCGGTTTCACTACACCTTGACCCCACAGTGCGGCCTATTAGGCTTAAAGCGCGGCGAGTTCCATTCGCGCTCAAGCCTAAAATCGAGGAGGAACTGGATAAACTGATTGCACAGGGAATACTAAAGCCTGTCACCCACGCAACCTGGGAAACTCCCATCGTGACTCCAGTCAAGCCCAGTGGGGAGGTGCGGATTTGTGCAGACTATAAGTGCACCCTCAACAAGGCTCTTCAGGCCCACGCATATCCTGTGCCCATCGTCAGCCACGTTCTAGTCACCCTAGCCGGCGCAAAAATTTTCAGCAAGTTGGACTTGGCCCAAGCTTACCAACAGCTGCCAGTGGATGAGGCCATGGCCAACGCCCAAACAATTGCGACCCACCGGGGGGCCTTTAGAGTAAAGAGGTTGCAATTTGGTGTGAGTGTGGCTCCGGGGTTGTTCCAGGAACTAATGGACTCTCTTTTAAAAGGACTCCCCGGAGTCACTCCATTCTTTGATGATGTGCTGATCGCGGCAGCCTCGCCGGAAGAATTCGCCACCCACCTTAGAGGAGTCCTACAACGTTTTGAAACAGCCGGCCTCAAGGTCAAACGGGAGAAGTGCCTCCTGGGCGTGGATCGGGTGAAATTCCTGGGGTTCTCCATCGATGCCTAGGGGGTCCACCCCTCTGACGCCAAGCTGCGTGCCATCAGAGATGCTCCAGCGCCCTCCAACAAGCAAGAACTCCAGGCCTTCCTCGGCCTCCTAAACTTTTATCATGCTTTTCTCCCCCACAAGGCAGCGGTGGCCGAACCCCTGCACCGGCTTCTAGACAAGAACCGACCCTGGGCGTGGGGCCGCCAGCACGCTAAAGCCTTCCAGGATATCAAGGGCCTCCTGATGTCCAACTCCGTCCTTGCCCATTTCGACGAGACCCTGCCCTTGGTCCTTGCATGCGACGCATCCCCTTATGGCGTGGGGGCAGTTCTGGGCCACCGACTCCCTGATGGGACCGAAGTCCCCATCGCGTATTACTCGCGGACCCTCTCGTCGGCGGAGCGGAACTACGCCCAAATCGACAAAGAAGGGTTGGCAGTCGTGGCCGGCGTAAAAAAATTTCATGATTACATCTACGGCTGGCCCTTTACCCTCTATACGGACCACAAACCCCTCTTGGGCCTCTTTGCATCGGACCGGCAGACCCCTCAGGTGTTGTCCCCACGGGTCCTCCGTTGGTCCATTTTTTTAGCCGGCTACACTTACACCCTAGTGCATCGCCCGGGCAAGGCAATGGGCCATGCTGACGCCCTGAGCCGCTTGCCCTTGCCTGACGTGGATCCCGATCCAGCCCCGGCTCATCAGATCCTGCTGATGGACATGCTTCCGGACAGGCCATTGCTCGCCCGCGACGTTGCTGCCCGCTCTGCTCGTGATCCAGTCCTCTCCCGTGTCTTGGTCTGGGTGGGGAGGGGGTGGCCCAAGGGCTCGACTGGGCTGGAATTTACTCCGTTTGCAGCCCGGAAAGACGAACTATCCACCCACAAAGGCTGCCTACTATGGGGCAACAGAGTCATCATCCCCAAACCCTTGCAAGACCAAGTTCTGAGAGCCCTGCACGAGGCACACCCGGGCATAGTCCGCATGAAGGCTCTCACATGGAGCTATGTCTGGTGGCCCGGCCTCGATGCAGAAATTGAGGCTTGGGTTAAAAGGTGCCCGACGTGCCAGGTGTCAAGGCCTGACCCCCCACATGGCCCAGTGCAATCATGGGAATCCACCAAAACCCCCTGGTCAAGACTGCATATGGACTTTGCTGGCCCCTTCCATGGGCGGACTCTACTCATACTACTTCATACTCCAAGTGGTTGGAGGTGGTCCAGGTGCCCTCACCATTGTCGCAGGCGACCATCAGGGCTCTGAGGGCCATCTTTGCAACCCACAGTTTGCCAGAGACCATCGTCACCGACAACGGCACAGCATTCACGTCCGCAGTGTTCCAGGACTTCTTGGCCAGAAACCTCATCAGGCACATACGCTCTGCCCCGTTTCATCCAGCCACCAACGGCCAGGCAGAGCGGATGGTGCGCACGGCAAAGGAGGCCTTGAACCGTCTGGGCCCCTCAGACTGGCCAAAAGACTTGGCGTGTTTCCTAATGGCCTACCGGACCACACCCACCGCCTCCACAGGTCGCAGTCCAGCAGAACTCCTCATGGGCCGCCGCATCAGCACCCTGCTGGACAAGCTGCACCCTGACCGAGCCCCAGACAGGCGACCGGCACCGGAACACCTTAAAGCCCCCAGAGGGTTCTACCCAGGTGAGACAGTGTGGGCACGGAACTATGCCACCACTGGCCCCGCCTGGCTCCCTGGAAAGGTGGACCACGTCACCGGACCGGTCTCCTATGCAGTGAAATTGGAGGGTGGACATCTCCTGAGGCAACACATTGACCAACTCCGAGGTCGCCTGCCTGCCGGGGAGCCAAGGTCAGAGCCAGATCCAGATAACGTAAGTCCCCGAGAGCCTGACACAGAACAGGGTTCCATGGAGCCCGCTTCGGCCCAGCAGGAGGAGACCCCCGACTGCGCAGCTGAACCCAGGTCTCCCGGGTCCGCCGTCCCAGATGTCTCCAGCTCTGCAGCCGCGGAACCACCAACCGAGTCGGAACGCCCAGTCCCCTCGGAGCTCCGACGCTCGACACGAGACCGCCGCCCTCCAGCATATCTCCAGGACTATGTCACCCGATAGCTGGAACTATGGGGGGAGGGGTGTTGTGTCCTAGGCTCAAATGGGAGAACTGTTACTTTTGGAGGGAACTGTTACTTTTGGAGAGAAGCCGAACAAGCCAGAGCTTGAACTCCACACCAGGGTTCCAGAGAAGGCCTAAGCGTGCCCAGTCAGGGGAAGGATTGAAACATAAGTAGCCAATCAACATCCAGGCTCATACTGTACCCTGATAGGCCCTTAGGGCCCTGTAAATAGCCAATCCATGTAGATAGTTAAGGACCAATCAGAAGGGGGGAAGAATTGTATAAAGGAGCGGGAAGTTTGAACAGAGCCCAGTCTGTGTGTGTGTGTTCCTGAAGTAAAGCTTGCTGAAATCACTCTCCGACTCTGGTCTCTTACTGCGCCGATCCCAGTACATTACAGTTATACTAGGCAATGTGCTAGCCATGTCGAAGTCCTCCTTGAAAGGTGTTCTTTTTCTTATTGTGTCCTACATGTGGGCAACTATGGGCTGATTTCAGGATGTTGTAGCTGTGTCTGCATGAACTGGCAGGTTACTTCCATCTCTCCCTGTTATGGCAGCATATATAGCAGCATAATTAGTGGACAGTGACAGGGTTGCTGTAGATAAACTCTGGGGTCCTTCTTTTACATATTTCCCCTTTGCTGATTGCCTTCCTGATCGGATATATGATGGTGACTAGTGGTGCAGGCAACATTCCACTACTGAGATCTTTGGATGAGACAGTAATTGGTCTTCAAGACTGGATCTATCATCTGTTTTCCATTTGCACTACTAAAGATTCACCCTGAAAATTCTTGAAAAGACTGGTACATACTAAACCATCTACAAAAGAATAGCAATAGTTTTGTTATAACAAATAAAAACTGATGTTCTCTTGGATTTCAGTCAAAAAGTATTTTATTCTTTTCTATTCCATGATTCACTTGGGGGGGTTAATTGTTCAGAATTTTTAAATTGTAAAAAGATTGTCCAAGTTTTATTTATTATTAATAACTTGTATTTGACATGTTCTCAAAGAACTTCTCTCCCTCATAACTTCCACTACATTTTTCACTTGAAAATCTAATATGTCACTAATCGTAATTTTTGCCAGGCTTCTGTGATGTGTCTATTAATATACAGCCTGGTTGTTTTTTTTTTTTTTTTTGCTGCTATATTTTTATGCATGCAAGAGTGTTATGGATTAAATGCCAATCCTTAAATCTCCATCATAGAGTTGGTTGGTAAGGTATAGCAAGATTGTTGTTGTTTTAAAAAGTTTCCCCCCATCTAGCAAAGGAGAATGGATGTTTTGCTGGATTGCAAACAACATATGCAGACTCAGTGCAATGCATCCAATTCAATCCCCAGCTGTAATATTTTGTTTGGATGGGGATGGACCTTCCATCTGTCATGCAGTGTGGATGAAAATGTACATCTCCATCTGTTATGTCAGGCCATTAGCTCTTTGCAACATTTAGCTCTTTATGACTACATCTAGATGGTAAATAGTCTAGATAAATCTCAGAACCAGATTGCATCTGGATATGCCTACCTAGATGCAGAATTAACCATGGAAAGGGGATCTAAAGAACAGTCAATGGTTATTTTCTACTAATTCTGGAATTTTAAAATGTTAATATGCCTTGGTAAAAACATTGAGGTGAAATGTGGGGTATGCAGAGGGAGGGTGGAATTGACAAAAAAAAAAAAGTTCCTGCTTTTCAACAGGCAGAAGTACCATTTGCTGTGGAAAATATGGTTAGGATCTGGGCTGGAGGTTCCAGAAAAACAGTTTTCTAATATCTGTAAAGGGAATCCATGAGTAAGCAGAGATTTGAAGCAAATATTCCACTACAAAGTTCAGGCTGAAGTCATGTGACATCTCACTTCACAAAAACATTTTTGAAATCTCATCACAGCGAGATCCAAAGCGGAGAACTATTATGGAGTCAGACTCAGCATCCAGGCACTAGACTTCTGTACTAATAGACAAACCTAAAAGACCTGATACTTCTGTAAATGCTGAGTAAATGTCTGATCCACATGAGCTCAGTCCTTGCTTATTACTGATGACCTGATTTGTTTGCTCAGAATAATGAAGAGACCACTTAGTCCAAGTTTCCAGTGCTTCTGGGATATTGTTTGGAAATGCATAGCTCCCTTTAAGTGCTATGTTCCATAGAGTTCAGTAAGCTGATACTATTGAGCTTTCTTTGGTATCCCCCTTCCTTTAGGCTCACCAAAAAAAAAAAAATCTGAAGCTTGAAAACTGGTCCCTTTCTTTGCTTGGTTCTGTATTCAATGAAAAGTTCTACTTCATCAGAGGGGTATTTTTGGAATTATTAGAATGGAAGGCAGCACAATTTAAAAGTCTGCCAATCTCGGGGTGGGAGAATGCACAGTAGTTCTGCATACTCAGGATTTATTAACTTCTGAAGAAGTAGTCTTCAGTCAATGAAAGCTTATAATGGAATAAAATTGTTGTCACTCTTCACGGTGCCACTAGATTGCTTCCTGTTAGGGGCTGCAAAGACTATCATGGGTACAAAATTTGATCAAAGGGGAACCTTGTATTGTGTGTGTGTGTTTTTTAAAAAAAACACTTACATGTCTTGTTTCAATAATAAAATCAGTGTATTTGAAGACTTTTACTTTTAATTTTTTGTAAAAAAAAATCCGCTGTGAAATAGAGGTGAACATGAATGATGCAAATAAGATTAATCGAAACTAGGAGAATTCTTTCAAGCCTACATCACATTATTCTGAGTGCAAGAGGCCTCAACATTTTCCATAAGCTGTAGGCTTCCATTGAGCCTGGTGGGAATTCTAGTTGTCTGATAACACCATCTGCTCTAAGTTCTTGGCTGTTTATAATAGCTATATCATACTTCTGCAATATTCTTCTGTCACTGGTACTTCCTATTCATTGCTGCTTAGTACAATTTAAACCCCACTTTCATTTTTATTATTAAAGATTTGTGTGGCTATGCTGCTTAACATATTCAATAAAGAACAGGATTCCATTTTTTATGAGGACGGCCTTTACCCTGGTTAATTTGCAAATCCATAAAGAAATAATGAAAATTAGCTTCTTACCAACTCAGGCATAAACATTTATCACCCAAGACAGACTAAAAATGTAAATATCTTGCTCCAGCACAGTATGTGCAAAGAGGAGGGGGGACCATGAGAGCCAGTATGGTGTAGTATCAGACTGGGATCTGGGAGACCCAAGTTTGAATCCCCACTCTGCCAAGGAGCTTTCTGGTCACACGTTCTCAATCTAACCTACTTCACAGGTAGATTTTTTTAAAAAAATCCCTAGGGAAGATCCCTGAGCCCAAGGACAGGTTGATAATGTCTTCCAGGGACCTCATAGTTCCCCACCACTGGCTTTCACCAACCATGAGGGTCACAGATCTAGGGGGCAAGTGGTTGACCTAACAGCACCCATGTTGACTTTGTCTTGGGAGAGCCAGCCAATGTTATCAAAAACTGAATTCAAAGATGGCCAACATATTGACCATCAGATCAATATCTAATCCCATGCCAAAGACAGTCCAGTGTGTGGCCTGCTTGGTGTGTGGGCTTTGATATAATCTGTGTAAGCCCTAGTGCCAACATGGAAGACACCAGATCAGATGCCTGCTGTGATGAGGCACTGTTGGCATAGGTACTGAAGTCCCAAGGATTATTAGACTTGGGACTTCTGAGGTCCAGCCAGCCACTTCCTCAAGCAGGCTTGGCAGGCTGTATGCTGTTGCACTAGGTGGATGGTACACCAGACAGACCAGTTCCACACAAGGTTAACACATCTTGTTTCATCTCTTAGCATTCCCAGTCCAGACCTTCCTTCTGCCACCTATAGCTGCTGCCAATTAATTTCCTCCCCACTCTCTATCCTTTGAACAAGTCATGAAGCCTTGTCTGGATTCCTGCCTTTTACTTATTATAGGTTCAGCCTGGACTACCAGTATGGGGATTTGTGCTATGCTGGGCTCTGCATCACCGATGTATCTACTCCAGGTGTCAGTGTCATTGAGCCCAGGTCCACATGCCTTCCTGGCAACATGAAGGAATACATTGCTGGTGCCCATCCCTACTCCCACAACTCTTGTTTGCTGCTCCCAACTCTCTTGTTGTCAGAGAGAGTTCTTCTTCCAAGGATGCTGATACAGATGAGTCTGTTGGTAGTGGTGTGTGTGTGTGTGTGGGGTGGTGGTGGTTATAGATGTCAACAGACAATCTGCTAATAGCAGTCACCTTGGGTTTTTCTAAAAATCCTTGCTTTCTCTGACTTTCTATATTACTACAAATTTTGCTGTAGAGTTCACTGATTGAGCTAGTTGACCAAGTACTACAATGCTTTTCCCTACTACTCTGCAGGTTTCCTGGAATACTGGCAGCAAGGCATACTGGCAGCAAGGAAGAATAGGTACAGTCAATTAAAAGAGCAGGATTTTGGGTTGCCAAAGGTGGTAGACTCCTATAAGCAAAGGAAGAGGGATAATGGTAAATATGTACAGCAATACTGAATATTGAATTTGAAACAGAAATATGTACAAATGATGAACATATTGCTAAAATGTATAAACTCTTGTTGAAAGAATCTATGATAAAATGGACCAAAAGCTTTGGATATAATATAGAAATGCAACAATGGGAAAATATGTGGACAAAGTGTCTTAAATTTATGCTAAACTCTAGTCTTAAAGAGAATATTTATAACAACGATGTATCAATAGTACATGTCACCTGCAAAATTAGGAAAAAAGATTTAAAATATTTTGAATGTACGTTGGAAATATGAACAAAATGAAGGGACAATCTATCATTTGTGATGGATGTATAACAAAGCCAGATATGTTGGATACAAATACATCCATTAATTCAGAAGCTACTAAAGACTAATATACAATAGAAATCAGAGGTTTTCATTTTGGAGCTAAAGGACAGGCAGAAAAAAGTAATGGAACTGTATTCCTACATATAACGTTGGCAGCAAAACTGTTATATGCATGAAAATGGAAAAGTTTGACATTGCCCACAACAGGAGAATGGTTGGTGAAGATTATAGAACTTGCAGAGATGGCTAAACTTACTTATTTGATCAGAGAAAAGACATTATCTACATTTATTAACTGGAAAACTCTTATAAATTCTGTATGAAATGGGGGGGGATGAAATGATGATCTGTGAATTGATAATTAGGGGGGGCGTAAATCAGATAATAGAAAATAGAGAGGATTTTGTAACTCTAGAGTAATTATTAAGTTCGTAATTTTACTTCAGGTCCAGTTTTCGACCACCTCAGTCAGCTCTCCTAGGAGGAGATTGACAAAATACTGGCAGCCATGAATCTTACTTTCCTCTTTAACCTGTGCCCATCTTGGCTGGTCAAGGCCTTTGGAGATGGTATTCAGGTTCTTCTGGGAGAGATAATCAATCTATCCCAGTCTTCAAGGATATTCCCAGAGATCTTGAAAGAGACAGTGATGTGTCCACTCTTGAAAAAAAACCCCATTATTGGTCCCTGAAGTCCTCATTAACCACCATCCAGTGTGAAACATTCCATTCTTGGGTAAGGTAATTGAGAGAGCAGTGACTGAGCAGCTCCAGGTTTTCTTGGATGATGCTTCTATACTGGACCCATTCCAGTCTGGTGTCCATCCTGGCCATGGAAAAGAGACTGTATTGGTTGCCCTCACATAAGACCTTCAGAGATATATGGATCAAGGCAGGTCAGCGCTGCGTTGCTTCTTGATCATTACAATCTCCTGACCTGCCACGTTGCTGACATAGGGAAACAAGGGACTGCTGTACAATGGCTTTCCTCCTTTCTTCATGGTTGGGACAGAGGGTGGAATTTGGTGAGATGATCTTGCCATGATACCTTGCTGGAATGTGGAGTGCCAAAAGGGGTGATCCTCTCACCAGTGTTGCTAATATCTATATGTTCTCCCTCACCCAGATGGTCTGGGTGTTTGGACTCAGCTGCTACCAGTACGCTGATGACACATAGCTTCATCTGCTGACGGACAGCTGACCAGAATCCACCACAAATGTTTTGGACAAAGCATTGGAGGCCATGGCTCAATGTTTACAGCAGAGTCAGCTGAAATTAAATCCAGTGTACCTGAACCATGGGGGTCTGGGATCAGGAATCCATTGAACAACTCTTGGCAGGGCACTGCTGATGCTGGCACTGAGGGTGAGGAGCCTAGGAATGATCCTGGTTGCCTCACTATCCATGGAGGCCCAGGTAACCACTGTGCCAGGTTAGTCTTTTACCATCTGTGGCTGGTCAGGCAACTGGTTCCCTATCTCACCTCCCAGGACTTAGCTACAGTGATCCATGCAATGGTCACTTCCAGGCTTCTTTACTGTAACTCACTCTATGAGGGGCTGCCTTTAAACCTGACCCAGAAACTGCAGCTAGTGCAAAATGCAGTGTCATGCCTGCTGATGGCAATGTCTGTGTGGGTGCACATTCAGCCAGTGTTGCAACAATTGCACTGGCTGCCAATTGGGCTGCCAATTGAGTGCCCAATCCAGTTCAAGGTTATGGTATTCACATTTAAATCCCTATGAAGTCAGGAACCAACATACTATGGGACTGTCTCTCCCCATATATGCCCTGGAGAGCTTTATGCTCAGTAGAGCAACATCTCCTGGTAGTCCCTAGACTGGAAGATATCCAGTTAGCTTTGACCAGGGCCAGGGTCTTTCATGATCTGGCCTGGTGGAAAATGCTCCCACTTGAACTCAGGGCCCTGTGTCACAGGCTGGGCACAATCAGGGAGCAGAGTCCAAGTCCAGTCTGAGGTCATAGTCAGGACAGTCAGAACAAGAGCCAGATCAGGAATCCAGGAGCCAAGTCGAGAGTCTGAGGGTGTGGTCATCTGAAGCAGGAGGTCTGGGAGCGGAGAAAACTGAGCAGGGCTGAGGTCTAAAGACAGGAGCTGGGGGTGGACATGAGGTTGTCAAGGATGCAACTTTTTGCTTCCACAGAGAGCCCAGCCCCAAGCAAGGGCTATATGGGCCTCCAGCGATGCTTCAATTAGTGAGCAGTTGAGTTTCTGTTAATACTTAGGACTCAGCAATTGCCTTCCCTGCAAGCGTGCATCTCAGCGGTTGGTTGCTAAGTCCTGGCGGAGTCACTTTTTCAGCCAAGCCACCCATGGAGGTGAGTCAGACGGGCTGTTTAGTTTCACCTGTGCCTCATTGGCTGCGGGCCAGGTGCAGGGAATGCTGACTCAAGCAGTGGCAGAGAGCTGTCACTTCGCAAGGCATCAGAGGGGCTGGCTGCAGGTTCTGGTGACACTGCCAACTCGGGCAGGGGTTCAGTGTTGCCCATGACACCCTACGAGATTTATTACTGTTTTGCAGGGCCTGTAAAATGGAGCTGTTCTGCTAGGCCATTGGGTGAGGTGGTGGACATCTAATCTATCTTGGCCTCCCCTGCTTGCACTGCTTGCATTTCTTATAGTACCCACTGCAACTTGCCCTGATCAAAGAGGCCAACAGAGCTTCATTGGAAAACATGTTGCTATTAACTAGCATCTGATTCAGCATCCAGCAGGCGGCAGTATGAACTGCCTGAAGAGTTTGAACATATGAAGCTGCCTTCTACTGAATCAGACCCTCGGTCCATCAAAGTCAGTATTGTCTTCTCAGTTTCTCTTATAATTTTTTACTGAGATTTGGTTTTTTATATTTTATTTTAATGCTAGTTTTGCTTAAATTATTTGCTTTTTTAATTTTAATGTTTTAATGTTATTGTTATTTAAGAAAATATTGTAACCTGCCCTGAGTCCACTTGCCGGGGAAGGAGGGATTAAATCAAGCAAGCAAGCAAACAAACAAATAAAATGCTTACATTTGTCACAGAGAAAATTGGAAGCCACTTCTTCTTCTTTATTGTTTATCTTTTTATCCTTTTTTATTCAATTGTGTATTCCTATTTTCCTTTTTAACAATTGTTGTTAGTTTTTATCTTTCATTTTAAAAAAATCTCAATAATAATTATTTTTTAAAAAATATGCACAGCAATATGGCAAGACAGGAAACCTTTAAAGATAAGGGGAGACAATGAGAACTCAGTAAAGACAGGCTGTTAGACAGTCTAGTCAGTGTGATAATAATATTTTAGTTTGAATTATTACCAGGTGTAACCCCCCTCCCAAGAACAGCAGATTTCACTAAATGTCTCATTAGTCAAAGAATTTGTTGTGAATGTGTATTAATATATAAAATTTGATAAAAAATTCAAAATGAATATCATCCAGAAAAAAGATCTAGCAGATGTACATGGGGCACGAGGACAGAGGTTACATTTCGGGGGAAATGTCAAGCAGGAGTTAAGTCTGCCTTTTCTGGAAACCTTTTCTGAACTGCAGCATCTGTGAATGGCCCCATGTGTAATCCACCCAATAGAGGAGGTCAAGAGAAATCTCAATATAAATAATATGATAACTTGTGAGAAAAAATAGCTTGGGACATACAGATGGAGAGAGCTTACAGAAGACTAAATTAAGTCACAAAAAATGAAAATCTAATTTACTCTATGCTCCTTGTTTATGCAATTGGCACATTTTCCTGCTGTGTGATAAAAATCAGAAATATGTTAAAATTAAAAAGAAAAGATGAAAAAGTCAGTGAAATATACCAAGAAAACTCAGAGGGAAAGCTGGATGAATATAACAGCACTTAGAACAGTTGCTGCTGATTCTGAAGTGAGAAAAAGCTGTTCATACTTAAAATAGTAGTCCAAATACACCTGCTGTATTTTTATACTATACAAAAGAATGATTTAAAATTTCAGCTCCTGAAGCTTGACATTTTTGGCCTGCATTCTAATTCTGAAATCTTCTAGAATGCCAAGGAACCAATCTCTGCAATGCTCTAAGGATTTTTTTAAAAAAAATAGAATATTCACAAGTCTAACAAAGTGTTCCCTGCTCAACTCCCCTGATCAATGACTACTTCCCTGATCAAATTAATGGAGTGAATGCATGCACTCACACTTTTGACTAAGAAAATTACACAGTAAGAGTGGTGGATTGGCAAGGCCTTGTGGTGGGGCATCTCATTTTCACATACACCATACACTATTTTCTTTTTTTCCTTCCATGAAAACCCCTCATATTCCCTATTCCTGCTTCCTTCTCTCTTTCCAACCCACCAGCAAACCCACCTTTACCCACCCACCCCATCTTCAGTTTTTCCTGCTTCACTTCTCCTGGTAGCCTCTTCCTGGGAAAAACTCTGCTTGGATGCAGTCAATGGGCTGGGCCAGGACCATTAGTACAGTGAGGCACCTGCATGTATTTGACAGAGTGGGGAAAAAAGCCCAATGAGTGGCAGAAATGTTCCGGACCTGGAATAACAGCCCCAAGAGTGGGATGACGACCCCCAGGTGTAGCCCTATGTTCTAGGGCTGGAATAACAGTCCCTAGAGTGGAATGATGGCCCCTGTGATTTAAATCAGTAGCTGTTCTCATTCCAGGCTCTGGGAGTAGTCTGCATGTTGTGGGAATAGAATTACAGCTCCCCAGAGTGGCTGACTTCCATTAAATCAAATGTGCCTTCATGCCTCTCCCACTATTCCCAACAGGAAATCCTGTCTTTCATTTCAGTACATCCTGCAGCAAATACTCCAAATCCTCCCAAGCATGCAGGAGAAAATGCTATATGCCATCAGTATGTTGTGAGGGAAAAGATGCAGAAAGGAGAGGGGAGAGAGAGGCAGGGAGGGGTAGAGGGGAGATGGGAAAGAGGCAAACCCTCCCCCATTATCCGCTGATTCCTCCAGACTCCCTCCCTCATTTCAGTCCCAGAACACTGTTGCTACTCATTCCTCTTTGGGGTTGTCATTCCAGATTTAGAGCACTTCTGCTATTCCCAGGGGCTGTCCTTCCACTCTAGGGGCTGTCACTCCAGTCCTAAAATATTTCCACTACTCCTAGGGGTCATCATTCCACCCTGAGATCATCATTCCAGGTTCAAAACACTTCTCCTACTGCCAGGAGTTGTTATTCCACTCTAGGACAAGTTCATACAGTCCAGAACACTTCTGCTACTCCAGGGGCCATCATTCCACTGAGATCTGACACAGAGCTGAGATGGCTTGGTGCTCCTTATGAATCTCCAAGAATTGTGCAAGTGTAAATAATTTTAAATTGCAAATTTATGATCAACTCCTAAAGAAATTAAATTTAAAAATTATACAAAATGTAACTGTGACCTTTAGCTCTAATAAATTGGGCATTTTTATTGGTTCTGTTTCATTTTTTAAATGAAGTAGCATGGCCCATGAGTTCTAATTTTTACATTCTAAGAGTGAACAAAACACCAGGTGTGACACATCTTTCTCACTCAGACAGAGTGCCTACCACCCTCCACAGCCTCTCTTTCTCAGGTTCAGGGTTACTGATAGGTCAGACAGTCACAGGTCACTACCCTTCTTGCCTCTTTTAAAACATAGAGAGAGCCGTGATCATTTCATATCCCAGGTCTTCTGTCTCCTTTAATAATTGCCATTTAATAATTGCCCTCACTCAGACACGGCACAGAGCTATTAAGTTGGGGACTTGAACACTGTTCCATTCACATGCTGACACCATTTATCCACATTTTAAATGAATAAATTCATATATTGACCTGGATCTTAGCTTGGGGGGGGGGCATCCCTATGTGTGCATACTCTCTCTCTCACACACAAATAATTAAATAGAATGGCTCTTTGTGCACACAAAACTGATATACATTTGTCCTGTACACATTATAATTAGCCCTGTTCACATTACACATGTATCTGCTTCCTGTACATGCAAACATCCATGTGGAAAAAAGAAAGAATGTGAGTTATCCTTCTGAATGAAACTGAGGACAGTACCTGAAAAAATGTGAGGTTAGTTATCACACATTCAATTATACACACATTGACTGTAAAATTAGCATAACACAATGCACATACAAGGAACAATCAACTGTACACAGATTGTATGTACATAGATTGTGAGCCTGGCTATTATCTTTTAATTCTGTACTATTGCATTGTTGCATCTTATGCTGCGTGACTACACTGTTTTTATTCTGTAACAGGGCTTGAGTGTCAACAAGAAAGGTGAGCTATAAAGTAAATGAATAACAAATGAACATACACTGTTCTTGTCTTTCAACTATTTCAGAACTGTTGCATACAGTAACTTGTATGGTGCCAATTAACAATAGTGACAATAATCTAGACTAAGAATGAGTTCAAAATGTCACATGTGACATTTTCTACTCTTTACAAATGCAGTAATTGTAAATAAACATAGAGACACTTCATGAAGGAGAATGTCACTCCTGAGGATAGACCAGGCTGTGTGCAGACACTGCAAACAGATCAGAGATACTCAATATAAAGCTACCAATACCAAGTACCAGTTGGCAAATATTAGCTGAGTCTCTGTGAATATATCTGAGGAAAGCAGGTCTGATGCATCTACTTCGCTTGGTGTAAGTGGGGAGCATTGTCAGTGAAGGCCCTGTAATCAGGCTAGCTCAAAGCCCGTTGAAATGAGAGAGGAATAGGTACAGTGAATGGCTCCACAATACAATCAATAATAGCTTGATTTCCTCGATTCCCGAGAAGAGTAACTGCAAAATCAATTTACAATCAAACTGGGGGTATCTGGCATTTGCAGAAGAAACAACTCTGAGTTGCCAATCAAAATCAGTTATTTCTGATCTCCTTGACAGCTTTTCAGTGTTCAGGTTATTCAAGTGGCTTAAGTTTCGTTGGCAAATTAAACCAAGCAAATGTCCATAGAGGTTTTGGAAGGTTTTGTTTATTTTTATTTTTTTGCCCATTCCTCCAGGCTTTGATGTGTGTGTCAGAAAGAGCAGGATACTAAGCAGAGTAAATGACATTTTGACTTAAGCTGACCAGGGCTGAACCATTGGTGCTAAGGTAGACATTGCCAAGGCACCAGACATGTGTTCTGCATTATTAGAAATATGTGCAATGGGAAAACATTATGTGTCCAGCCTTTGTTTTGCACATCTTATGTATATTATTAAGCTCATGTCTGTATCTAAAGGAATGTCCCTGAAGCAAAATCAAAAGATGTTTTTTTCGGGTGGGGAAAGAAAGGAAGAAAACTATGAGAATCAGTATGGTTTAATGGTTAGTTTGGGCTAGGCTCTGGGAGAACTGGAAAACTCAACTCTGGCATGAATCATGTTGGTTGACTTTGCACTAGCCACACACTACTCATGTGCAGATAAATTGGGGAAGACCCTGTACATCTTTCTGAGCTCCTTGGAGAAAGGGGAAGCTGAAAATGTATGAGACAGGGATCCAGCTATTTATGCAAGATCCCTCAGCATTTTCTGTTTTCCATCAGCCAGTCTTGCAGTTTACAGAAAACTGATAGAGTGGACATGCAGCATTCTTGATCAGGGTTAGGAAATTAAGATTGGCAGATTCTAAGTATGTGTATTCATAATTAGAATAAATGGAATCAGGAGAAATTGCAAGGGAAGAAAATGAGCTATTTGAACATTTCCTCCAATAGCGTGGGACTCCTTCTGGGGAAAGATGAGTAGCTTTCCACTCATCTAGCCCTAAACCTTAGTATTCTGACCTCTGGGATGTGCAAACAGCATATGTTTTGCGTGATTTTGTTTGTTACTATCCCCATTTGGATCTGTTGTTTACTCTGAGATTCATTTTATTGTTTTCAACTAGAAACATATTTCCAGCTGTAACTTCTTCATTTCTCATCCCCCAGGGATAAAATTCTAAAGGATTGTATTGTACCCTAAACTTGTGGGATCCATTCTGTTAAATTCCAGGCACATAAGAGTAATGATTTTACATGCCAGCAAAGGGGGAGCATATTTCTGAATTTATCTTGTACCTCTCACCTAAGAAATTGCCTTTGGCAGCAAGAAAAGACTGGCCTTTATAGTGCTGACAAAGACTGGACACAAGAGGGAACCCATTTCTATTTAGCGGCTTTTCATCCATTTATCTAGTTAGCATGGGTTCTACCAGGTGATATGTCTCAAGTGCCCTCCTCCTTGCCCACCTTTCCCTGCAGAATGGAAGGCAGGCTGCAGAATAAATGCATCTCTGCAGCCTGCCTAGATAGATTGAAGGTGGCAGTGCTACAACATAAGGCATATACTTCCTCTCTTATTCATAACTTCTGTCTGCCAAATGGAAAGTGATTGCCAGTATATTTGGGAGAAGGCAGCTGGTGTAACTTTCACTGGTTGCTATCCTCCACTAGATCTGTGCCACAGCTGACCGGGTCCAAATAGGTACTGCTAGGGTTGCTAGGTCCCCCCTAGCTAGTGGCAGGCAATGGGGAGTTGGTTGCCAGATCCAGGTTGGGAAGGTCCTAGAGATGTGGAGGTGGAGACTGGGGTTGATAAGAAACCTCAGTGGAGACCAGTCTCCAAAGCATCAGTTTTCTCCAGGGGGACTGATCTGTGTAGTCTGGATATGAGCAGTAATTCCAAAGGATCCCCAAGTCCCATCTAGAGGTGGGCATAGCGCAGTCTGCTTTGAAAGCAGCAAGGAATGCTTGTGAGGAGGCAGCTCCCTGGTGCAGCTACTGGTCTCCACATTAAGAGCCCACACTGGCTTCATGAGAGTAGAAGTGTCACTTCTGTCACTTCTGAGATCCAAGATGGGTTGGAGAATACCTACTCAGCCTGCCTTGGAGTCCACACAGGTGAAGGCATATTCTGCTTACTACTGCTATCACTGCTAGGTTCAAACACTTGGAATTCATGGAGGGCAGCAGGAACACCAGGCACTTGAGGGTGTTACCGGAAATGCTTTGAGTCTCCTTTTTAGAATGGGGAAATTAGCTGGAGACTAGGTAGAGCGAATGAGGAGCAAAGGATCTTGTCTTCAATAATACGAAGGTTGAGTTTTCAAGCAAGAATACTCCAGGCAAATATATATTTTATAATGTTTACTTAAAATATGTAAAAAGGGTACATTCACACACACAAATACACAATACAAGCAATCAAGAAGCTAAGAAGGATAGATGTTATCAATAGAAGAATTGAGGGGTTGTTGAAGAGGGTGATACCTGTTCCAGATGTGGTGAGGTCCAGCAACAGCTTGAAGATGCAGACATGCATTACTATATGCCATGTCTGAGGGCCCCCATTACTTAGAGTAGTGTGTGTGTGGTAGGAGGGAACAATCTGGTTACATGTTGCTCAGGCAGAGAGAGAGAGAGAGAGCTGTCTCTCCTGCTATAATATTTTGGAAAGGAAGAGGTCCTCCCAAAAAGGGGCTGGCTTGTTGGTGAACATATATATGAACATATGAAGCTGCCTTATACTGAATCTGACCCTCAGTCCATCAAAGTCAGTATTGTCTACTCAGACTGGCAGCAGCTCTCCAGGGTCTCAAGCTGAGGTTTTTCCACGCCTATTTGCCCGAACCCTTTTTAGTTGGAGATGCTGGGGATCGAACCTGGGACCTTCTGCTTACTAAGCAGATGTTCTACCACTGAGCCACCATGACCCTCCCCATAGTAGGCAGTGTTTAGTCTATTCTGGGTACCTGATTGGGTGCCCACCTCAAGCCAATGAGTAGAGCTGACTCTGGTCACCTGAATGGATCTTCAAGTAACAATAAATAGTGCTGGCTTAGTAATGTCCTCCAATAGGTTACAAAAGGCCAGGACGTGTGTTAATTGTTTGGGCGGTTTAGCAAAGATACCCCTGGGGAGAGGCAAGCATGGAAAACAAAGAATTTTTCTAGGTACCAGACACTACCATGGCATTAGATAAAAGAAGCTGAGTTGCAGAAAGAGCCAGGGAGACGGCTGATTAATCAGTAGCTGAGGATTAGGGTGTGAGTGATACTTACCAGTGGTCCCCATTGTTATTATGCATCCTGTTTGGGCTGGGGAGAGGGCCATGTCCAGAGGGTGCCTGTAGGTGGGGGCCAAAACAAGCTCTCTGCTGGGTCTACTCCATTTTGAATGGAATATTTTCTTGGCCTGTTTCTGGTCAGACTCCATTTTGTTTCCAGAAATAGGAGCCCCACTCTCTCTCTCTATGTAATGGGGTGCTCTATATTAACAGGCAGTGCCTCTCAGTTACAAGGGAGCCAAATTAGTTGGGCCAGCCCTACGTATGTTGCTGCTATCTCAACAGCCAAAATAGGTTGCACAGGAAACACTTATGCAGCCAGTCTGGTTGATTTCTTACCAGGGCTGCTTTAGTTTCGTGGTCTGCCCCTGCAATCAAGTGACCACAAGTTAAAAATATACTTTGTTTTTAGAATTGCATTTTCATCTATGAGCAGTGGACAAACCAATATCTTTCCACCAATTTGGCTTCTATTCACAGAGGTCAATGAATCTGACATATTATTAACCATGTTTTGAAGAATATGTAGATTTTTCTCCAAGGAGCAATTTATCAGTATTATGGCACTTTGGTCCAGAAAGAAACTTCATTAAATGTTCATTTAAAGCAGCCATCAAACATTAGAAAAGTCCTTGTGGGTTTTATGGGTTTTTCCCCATGTAATAATACTAAATAACTGAGAACAATGCAATTTACTTTGCAGTAGCCACACAGTCCAGAACCAATGGTACAGAAGGACCTCTTTAAAAAATAAAACAAGAGCAAGTAAAACACCCAACCTATTGTATAACAGCAGCTGATATACCTTTATAAAAATAGTACTAATATCTATCATGTGCACTTCAGGACACAGTCATCTGGAGCAGATGTCATACCTCTTACCCATGGTTAAGTCAAGATGGGTAGCCATGTTAGTCTGTCTGTAGCAGCAGAAAAGAGCAAGAGTCCAATAGCACCTTAAAGGCTAACAAAATTTGTAGCGGGTATGAACTTTTGTGAGTCACTGCTTACTTTTTCAGATGCAGCGAAAACACATCCCATGGTGTTTTTTTCCTTGGTTAAGTGTTGATAAGTGGGATGGTCTCTATGGCATTATACTTCACTGAGGTAACACACTGCAAACCCTGCCTTCCCCAGTTTCTGCCCCCAAAATCTCCAGTAATTTCCCACTCTAGTGTTAGCAACCCTAATGTTTTCAAAAGATATAACTTTAGACACTTTGAAAAAGGAAGTGCATGCTGAAAAAAATGACAACCCAGCTTTAAAGAATTTAGCAAGGCATCTCCTGATTGCAAAAATAGAGTGGTATGACAAACAGGGGGCTGTCCTGAAGGGGAGAATGGCCACCCATCTGAGTCTATGGGACTGCTGCTATGACATCCAATCACCTTAGAAGAGGATGGAATGTTGGAGGGAAGTTTAGGTTTGCCTCAGAGACAATGCAGTGATTGTCCAGGTCTGCCTCAGTAAAACAGGAGAGAGGGTGATCAAGAAGGATGGCTCTGCCAGGTAGTGTGGCAAAGTGGTTTAGCTTTACCTCTGGAAGAAAACAGAATATCCAACTGTTAGACCTATCTTTGGTGATGAGCAGACCTTGTACCATTTACCTGACCCTTGAGAAAGGGCAGGCTTGTGTGGGTAAAATCCTGCATGTGTGAAAGGTTCCAACCTAGTGGCTAGTCAGAAAAGGCCTGTTCATGCTTGAAAGCATCAAAAAGAAAAATCAGATCACATTCTGAAGCCATAACTAGCTTAACATTATGTGCCTCAGCCAAGTTTCTCCTCTGCCTGACTGGAGACCTGACCTGTGCTCCTGATCTGTTCCTTGATACCAGCCTGTAAGTAAGTAAGTAAATAAATCTACTATATTGTTTATATACAGTTCCTGCCTCAGTGATCTCTGTATTCTACTTGTGCACCACAGAACATGAGCTCCTAGCAGCAAACCCAAAGCCTAGACAATTGCTGCCTTAAGAACACCTGATGAAAGGTTATGTGACATCTCCCTACAAATGGATAGATCACAAGCCTACTCTGTACAATCTGTGGGGAACTGAAACTAAAATTTTGTTCCATCTATCTTTATGCTGAAACTCTCCAAATATCACAGAGCTTTCACTCTGTCTTGACTTAAAATTCTTCCTTCTGCCCTTTTAGAAGGGAGATACGCACATAACCCATATGCAAAACACCTTGGCCCATGACAGTTGGGTAAGGCTGAGACAATTGAGTATGTCCTCTTTTATTGTTGGTTTTATCAGAACATTCAGAATATGTATCTTAATCCAATTATGCCCAATCATCTAGGTAGATCTAACCAATTTTATATTTCTCTCCTGCTCGGTGATCAATGTAAGGAAATTACCTTTAAAGTAGGTAATTTGTGCCTTGGCATGTTCAATTAGACAGAAGAAAATGTTATCATTTTAATAAAAGTTATTGAAGCAATGGATTTTACCAGGTATATTTGAGATATGTATCTAAGCAAGGCTTTTTTGTAGCAGGAACTCCTTTGCATATTAGGCCACATACCCCTGATGTAGCCAATCCTTCAAGAGCTTGCAGTAGGCCCTGTAAGAAGAGCCCTGTAAGCTCTTAGAGGATTCAGTTAGTTTATTACGATCTAAGATCAGAAATTTACACAAGTAGAATACTATTCAGAAAACATATCCTTTAGATCAGGGCTTTTTTTGTAGCAGGAACTCCTTTGCATATTAGGTTACATCCCCCTGATGCAACCTAATATGCAAAGGAGTTCCTGCTACAAAAAAGCCCTGATCTAAAGGACATGTTTTCTGAATAGTAAATTTCTGATCTTAGAGCATAATAAACTAATTGAAGAATATCTGATGAATGAGGTGTTTATAGTTTAAAACAAACCTTGCTTGCATCTTAGCATCGCAATACCATCAAGTCACAACTGACTTCTGGTGGCGCTAGAAGGAGGTTTTCAAGGAAAGTGAATAGCAGGGATGGTTTGCCATTGCTTTCTTCTGCAGAGCCTTCCTTAGTGTTCTCCCATCCAAGTACCAGCCCTGCTTAGCTTCTGAGACCTGATGAGATTGGGTTATACCATTCCATTGCATATCCTTCAGCATCCCAATCCAACCCTAGAAGTAGAGATAAGTTATTTACCAGGGATAAGCACATAAAATAGAGATGCTCCCTGGTAAACTAGATAAACAGTTCTGATAAATAGGGACAGCTGAATGTATGTTAGGGACTGAGCTTAATCAGAATCTGTTATACCTCTGTTCAGCGGTTGTATACTTCCTTAAACTGTTCTTAAATATAACCAATTTAAATGACTGCTTGTCAGGAAATGCAAGTCTGGGTCCTTCTGAGCCACTGCCTCCCAGACTAATAAACAGTGCTCAGACTCGTGGGTCTTTGAGGTTAAATGCACACAAGACCAGAACCTTTAGAAAAACACATACAGGTTTATTGAGCAAATAAAATGTTAAAAAAAACAAAACAACTATTAGGCAACACAGTCTCTAGAGTTAATTAGCAAAAAAAACAACAAAAGCTAACTTCTTCTTGCTGATACTTTAGTAGCTGACACTAACTGGTGCAACATTCAAAATTGCAGAGTCCAGGCTACAAGAGATCATGGTAACACCACTCAAAGAAGCCATCCTTGTATCCATCAGAACTGGTCAATTACTGGCAAGTTTTGAATCTTTCATTTCTGGGCAAGGTGATTGAGAGAGTGGTGGCAAAGCAGTTCCAGGATTTCTTTGAAAACGCATCAACCCTAGATCCATCCCAGTCCAACTTCTGACCAAGCCATGAGATGGAGATGGTGCTTATTTCCTGCTTTCTGGCATCAGGTGGTCTTCAGAATCTAGTTAGAGCACTCATTCACTGGAGTCCTCCAAGAGATGTGCTCCTGCCCCGCCCCCATCTAGTTACTGAACTGAGCACAGGTTTTTCTCTTAGCCAATTACAGTATTCTGATATCAGGCCTTGAAAGAGATATAGATAGTACCTATGAGAAAGGCTAATTTCAAACACCTGTAAGGTGAAACAGACTCACTATTATTTGTGTTAATCCTTGGTAAAACCAGGGTGCTTTGCCTCACACTGCTAATTTAATATGTGGCAGTCTCTAATGAAGAGACTGCCACACATTAAATAGAAAGAATTTTTGAGCTACAGGCACATAGTCCAGAAAATATAAACTAGAGCATATATTAAGTTGCCAAAAACCTGCTGTCCCCTAGATGTCTGTCATTCAGATATGAAAGCCAAAACACCTGGCTCTTACAAACTGTTTGGCTTAATCCCCCTAGTTTTACTACTGTGTCCATAATAATGTTTGGCATTGCAATTGCTTGCAAAAGAACAGATCCCTAAGAAGGAAAAGAGGAGAGAGTTATAGCTCCAGTCTGAGCACCAAAGCAGAGATTCGTGATTTAAAGGACTATAACATAGTGGATTGAGTATTAGAGTTCTGTTCACACTGTGGATTGGGACAAATAAAGAAAGAGAGTAACCATAATTAATTGCTGTCTTTTACTCTCTGTTTAGTACTATATTTCACTTTCCATTTGTGACCATAAAGCTATTCCCTTTACTGCTTAATCTTGCTTCCTTTATGTCTCCACTTTGAAATTATTTAGGCAACTGAGGGCATGACAGACCACTTATTTGTGAGAATAACTTGCTGATTGCTGTTTATCAACAGACCATTTGGGGGTTCCTCCTGTATGGGTCAGACACAACATTTGGTAAATCCACTTCTGTAAGGTTTATTGTGATGTTCTAAATTGCAATTTGTCTCAGCTAGCTGTTGCCCTGATATCTGTCCCATGATGAAGTCTCCAGACAATGTGTTCAGCATGACCAATCTGAAACCAGTTTAAACAGGAAAATGTGGGCCACTACAGAATGACTGGGTAAAGTTTAATTCTACAGCAATTCGTCTGTTTTATTTAATCTCAGAAAGAGTTAACATGGTGCTAAATTGCAACTTTTTACTGTGAACATGTATATGTTGTGTGCACTTTTGACATATCTATCTATGGCAAACTTTGAGGGTTGTATATGGCCCTTTCTAGTGTTGAATAGATGTTTTTTCTCAGACATTAATAGAAACTACAGCTGAACAAAGTAGGAGTCAAGCTTGGATCTAAGAAACTACAGCTGCTAGAGTTGCTCCTAGTGGTCCCCACTAAATTGTAAGACCACATAATGGCTGTTGTACTGACTCCAGTTTAATGGAATTATATGACATTTTGTGGAAAGCTAGAAAATTCCAAGAGAGGGATAGAATTGGGTTTGACAGTGCTATATTGATTGGCTCCAACTTGAATCCAATGAGAAAAAACACTCAGCATAATTTAGCATAATTCATGAGATGAGAAAGCAAAGCAAGAGAAGAAAGCAAATTCTAATCCCCAATCATGTGATAACAGCAGCAGTAATTGGGAGAAACAGAAAGAAGAAATGCCTGCAAGTACCCAAGAGTAACAGTGACATTTGAACATCTTCCTAATAATATGGTCAAAGGAAATTGCTTGATACCTTATAATACCCACTCTATAACATCCCCCCCCCCGTGTGGGACATTATTCAAATGTCAACAAAATCATCAAGGTTACATGGGAGTGGTAAGGAATGGAGATGGGCATGGTCCAGAAAATGGTGCTCCATCGGCTCCATTTAGTCTGTGGGACTGAACTGCTGATCTGAAATCTTGCAGATGTCTTTACTATATTTAAAATAATTGGAAGGACAACTGTTTTAATGAAGTAGGGCTGGCAGGAGATTTTGAGAGTGTTGTCTAGAGAGGGTGGAGGTTTAGCAGAATGTGATGCTCTAGGATTTTCTTTACAGACTCTACCATAGAGATTGGGGTATTTGCTATAATGGAATACAGAATGTGATGTCACTTCTGAGTGGAGGGTCAATTGATGTGATGTTACTTCTGGGTAATATTTTAAGAATCTTCCCAGACTCTATGGTAAAGACCATAGAGATCAGGGGAAACACCTAGAATGTCACCATCAATATCATGGGGGGTTGTATCTACTACTCTTCAAATTACTGAGGGTGGGCAAGAATGGGAAATTGCCTGTATGACGAAGGGGGAGATTTTGAATCCTGACCACTGCCGCCAATTATAAAACTGGCCTGACCAATTTAACCAGCACTCCACTAAAATCGATCACCCTGTTACTATTTCTGTTTTAAAATTTTACCCCTCAAAAATGGCACAGTAGGCAAAGGGAAGGATTTAAAAAGTTGTTTTATTAAAGCAAACTGGCAGGGAAGGGAATTAATATCTACATAGGTGTTTGGGCTTTAGCAGATGGAAATCGACATTTAAAACTGCACACAGAACACTTCTGAGGTGATTGGCTACATATGGTACACTGTTTCCCTGAAAGTTGCTTCAGTTTCCTTAAAGGTTTAAAGTATCTTTCTGGTTTAACTTTTGATGACTGGACTATAGTTCTAGTTCACGTTTCCACTTCACACTTTCACACAAACTTGGTTGCCATATGCTTTGTCCCAATGAGTAAAAGACCAAGGTGTCTGCACTAAACCTTCTCCTGATGGCACAATCGTTACTATCTGCCCATTCAGACTAGTAACCAGGGCTTTTGGCTTCTTTTGAGGACATTGTACTGTTGCCTCAAAATCCCTTTTTCAAAGTCTGATCTGCCAGCCTTTCAGTCTTCCCCCACCCCTTTGGACACTAAGCTTCATAAAGGGACTGTTTTTCCCCCTCAAGATGTGCTTATTTGATTAACAAATATAGAGACCATTCTTCACTTCTGAGAGCAGTCTTTCACCAGAGTCTCAAAGAATTAAGACTCCACTTCAAGGGCTCTGCATTAGACTCTATATAGCGACTTTGGTCACGTTCTCAAGAGCATCTCCAAAAGACCTTTGCTCTCTTCTCTAGTCAATCTTCAAGTCCCTTCAACTCTGTAACTGACTTTTTTTTCAACTGCCTAACTGCCACTCTCCTTTGACAATTTGAAGCAGTTCACCAATGAGAGTGAGTGCTATCAGCTGTCACGTAATGGTCCTTAGCATATGTATTGCTGCTGTTTGTCACAGCCTGTTTAGCCATGGGCAAATGGTAAGCCTATTGCAGGAGTCTAGCTGTTCCTAAGTAAAGAAGGAGGGTCTGTGTGTAAACAAAGTCAAACTAATAGGGAAGGAATGATACCCTGTTTCTCCCAATTGACCTTGCATCTCTCTGCTGCTTGAAGCATGTTGTCTTCTGGTCGGGATCTGATAAAGAAAATCAACTAGGTTGAAAAGAAATGCTGAGGTGGGAGGAGCAAAAAAGAATACATTACAGTGAGGTGTGAGAGGAACCAGAGTTTAGCTCTCCCAAACATAGGGTCCGGAAGATTGGAGGCGGGTGAATGTTGTCCCCATCTTCAAGAAGGGCAAAAAAAGAGATGATCTGGGTAACTACCAACCCATCAGCTTGACGTCTATCCCTGGAAAAGTTTTAGAACAAATCATCAAACAGTCGGTCCTGGAACATTTAGAAAGAATGGATGTGATTACTAAGAGCCAGCATGGTTTTCTCAAGAACAAGTCATGTCAGACTAACCTGATCTCTTTTTTTGAGACAGTGACTACCTTGCTGAATCAGGGGAATGCTGTAGACATCGTTTATCTTGATTTCAGTAAGGCTTTTGATAAAGTTCCACATACTATCCTTGTTGACAAGTTGGTAAAATGTGGTTTGGATCCTGTTACCGTTAGGTGGATCTGCAACTGGTTGACAGATCGCACCCCAAAAGTGCTTGTGAATGGTTCCTCATCCTCTTGGAGAGGAGTGACAAATGGATCTCTGCTGGGACCTGTTTTGTTCAACATCTTTATCAATGATTTGGATGAAGGAATAGAGGGAATGCTTATTAAATTTGCAGATGATACTAAATTGGGAGGGGTGGCAAACACAGAAGAAGACAGAAACAGGATACAGGATAACCCTGACAGGCTGGAAAACTGGGCTAAAATCAATAAAATTTATTTTAACAGGGATGAATGTAAAGTTCTGCATTTAGGTAGGAAAAATCCAATGCATGGTTATAGGATGGGGGAGACTTGTCTTAGCAGTAGTATGTGTGAAAAAGATCTAGGGGTCTTAGTGGATCATATGCTGAACATGAGTCAACAGTGTGATGTGGTGGCTAAAAAGGCAAATGCAATTTTGGGCTGTACCAACAGAAGTATAGTGTCCAGATCACGTGATGTGATGGTATTGCTTTACTCTGCTCTGGTAAGACCTCACCTGGAGTATTGTGTTCAGTTTTGGGCACCACATTTTAAGAAGGATATAGACAAGCTGGAACAGGTCCAGAGGAGGGTGACAAAGATTGTGAGGGGCCTGGAGACCAAGTCCTATGAGGAAAGGTTGAAGGAGCTGGGGATGTTTAGCCTGGAGAGGAGGCAGCTGAGAGGTGATATGATCATCATCTTCAAGTACTTGAAGGACTGTCATATAGAGGATGGTGTGGAATTGTTTTCTGTGGCCCCGGAAGATAGGACCAGAACCAATGGGTTGAAATTAAATCAAAAGAGTTTCCAGCTCAACATTTGGAAGAACTTCCTGATTGTTACAGCGATTCCTCATTGGAACAGAGTTCCTTGGGAGGTGGTGGGCTCCCCTTCCTTGGAGGTTTTTAAACAGAAGCTAGATGGCCATCTGACAGCAATGAAGATCCTGTGAATTTAGGGGGAAGTGTTTGTGAGTTTCCTGCACTGTGCAGGGGGTTGGACTAGATGACCCTAGAGATCCCTTCCAAATTGGGACAGGGATAAATGTAATGATTCTATAATTCTATGATTTTTAAAAGATTCCACTATCCCCATTATCAATTTGAGTCAGGAGGAAAGAGTCCACCCCCATGACAATACTTCCCTGTGCCCACTCTACGTGAGAATTTTCATTGCCTATAAGGCTGTGACTTTTTTTCTATCTACCTGAAGTTTGGGAGATAGAATTCTTTAAGTGACAGACATAATTCCAAGGAATTTTATCCCAAGTGGGCAAGTGGGTGGAATTTAACATCTGGAAATGTGATTTCAATTTAATCCAAAGGAACTAATGGTTGGGTTGTCTTTTTAGAGTGACTTTACTCAAAAACCTGAAGATTTTTTAAAGTGTTTTCATATCTCTTACATTTAGATTTTGAAATTTTAAATGTGAAATGTAGATTGCCATATTATCACAGCGTCGAAGTTCAAAATACTAATTTAAATAAATAACCTTGATCTATTGTTTAGCAATACTTTATTGTATCTTCTTAAATTCCATAGTATTTAGCTTTTCAAGGAATTTCAGTTGGTTTCAAGGAATATGTACCTTTCAGCACTTCATATTTACAAGACAAAAAAATGCTGTCCATGTGCAACAAGAAGAAAAAACATCTGGAAACACCACTGAAGCAGAAAAAGGGTTTTGCTTACTTCTGGCACAAAGAACTTCTCCTGGAAGTTTTTCAGAGAGGGAACCATACTCCATAGGAAATTAAGTTAGACAGCTGGCATTGACCAAGGGACTGATCTCTGTGGCTGCCAAGCCAGTTCATTGTGGTAAATGAGAAGCAATTCTCAGTGGTCTCTTCCTCATTAAACAAAGTTGTGAATGGATAGGTTTCTCTTCTTATCATCTGTCACCATAAAAGAAACACAAAGCTTTAGAAGATAATGTCATTTGGGGGCCTGCTTGTCATAGACTACTATACTGCAATATTTAAGAGACTGCATCATGAATAAAGAAATCCTTGTTTCAAATCTTCCCCATGCTAAGAACTTGCTTATTGGCCTGCACTACCTCTCAGCTTTCTCCCAGTATATGGAGAGAATAACAGGCAAAATGGGGATAATTTTAATCATTTTTTTTTTAAAAAAAGTTCTTATTGTGTTTATTATTACACATTTGTTTTCATTATTACATTTGCTATTTCCATTTATTTAAATGAGAAAGCATAGCAGTTACTTCTTCCTCGTCCTCCATCCCACTGATGTAATTTTCTTTCTCCCCTCATGCCTAATATGTCAGTAACTCTGATGACTATGTTTTCAGAGTGTTATAATATCGTGGGTTCCATGCAATGAAAAGGCAAGGTAGTAGTGAACATAGCTCTTTTTATTTGCACAGCCTCATTTGCACAGCCTCATTGCATTCCAAGACTGACTACTGGGCCAACAAGGCCAACTATATATACATTCCAGGTCCCCATGCTAGTGTCCTATTGGACCATTCAAACCAGCAGGGGCCCCGTGATTGGAGCAGGACAGCAAGGATTTGGATCCTACTGCCCACTGTTCCTGAGTCCCCAAGCTCGGTCCTTCAGGCTCCAATGAGTCAGGCAAGAACGACATATAATAGACAAATTACTATCACAAATATAACAGGTGTACTAGGGCATGGCACCTCAGACACATTGACACAGCATCTAAGTCTCTGAAGGAAGAAGAGTGGAGATGGTTCTCATCCCACCCATCTGCTTGTTCATTGGCCATGTGCCACTACCATTGTAAGCATGGTGAAAGGTGAGAAGGGTAAGCAGGAAGAAAAGGAGAAGCAGAAGGACAAGGGAAACCAATTAATGATTTAATGGTATTTATTCACTGGCTGGTTTTTGCCTTCCATTTCATTGCCATAAGAAATTAAAGAATAAGCTTTTTTAGCCCCCTCCCACCTTTTTTGATAAAGAATGCATATCCTCTAAATAATACTAATCTTCATTTGGCAATGGATATAATGTATGTGTTGTGCATTGTGCATTCTAAAGCACTTTGGTCATTTTATATCAATATAATTTTCAGATTGTGCGGCAAAAGGAACAACACAGCACTATGAAACCTAGGATTTTTTTCTCCTTTCAGAAAAGTCTAGTATCAGTCTTAATTCTTTCTGACATAGCAGCCATGCTTGCAAGATAGTCCTTGTCTAGCCATACAAAAGAGCTGGCTTTCATTTTCCTTCATGGATCTTAATCAAGCTGCTTGCATGAACTAAAACAAGTTGAAAGACTGGCTGAGAGACAGATTTTCTTTCTCAAGATAACACCATCCTACCAAAGATAACAGAACTCCAGCTCCTTATTTCAGTCAACTATGTAGCCCTGTAGTTAAATGTATCTTTCTTTGTTCCTTTCTTTTTTCTCTTGCCCTATCCCAAGGGCAAGCCATGTAACGACAACTTTAAAGCACAATGCAAAAGCAGAACTGCTCTGTCCTGTAAGTTGCAGGGTAATGAACCCTTTTCTCTGATGTGATAGCCCTTTAGCCCTGTGTACAAAGCTAGAAGAATTTAAAGTAATTGGACACAGGGCACTTTCTTCTGTTCTTGTAGACAAGGGTGCCAGCAAGGTGCAACTGCTACCAGTGGCAAGTTTGCATGTGCTTTATTTGGTACACAACTGGAACAGTGGGAATTGTTTGGCATTCTATAAGCACCACCCTCTCATTTAGGAACCAATAAGATTCAACCAAAGGCAGCATGCTTTTTAGGGTTGCCAGTCTGCAAACGTTGGGAGATGGAGGAGGCAGAGACTTGGCTTACTGACATCAAACCAACACCAATCACACAACACCCTATTTTGCCAGGCATTTTTCCTATGTTGTCCAACTAATGCAGTTATGAAAGACTTTTAGGCCTCACTCAACCATTAGATTGTCAACATTGTTAAATATTTCTGCTGCAGAAAGCAAACTGAAATTCTGTACACATTGCTCTTGCACAAGACCTTAAATGGCACAGTGACAAAACTATGAAAGAGCTATGTGTATACCAAATTTCAGCTTTCTTTTTGTAGAACAGTGTTGATAATCCTGTCAGTGAATGAGGCCTCATCTTTCATAACATGATGCCTTTTAGGCTTAATAAAATTATAGTGCCATTTGCCACAGTATAGTCTACTCAGACTACTCTCACTGATAGCCTGTCCCCAAATTCTTAGTCCAAGGTCTTTACCATACCTGCTTCCTGAGATCTTTTGGTGAGAAAACCATCCTTGACCTTCTACATTTTCTTCACTGAGGGCTGGGAGGAGCAATGACCACTCTCAAACTTTCCAAATGGATCAATTTTCTGTACAGTTATATCTGGCAAAGTTATTACCACAAATTACTCATAACTAATCTCATATCAAAGTTCCTAATTGTTGTTGTTAGCAAATTTTATGCCTGCTGGTAGAACAAGAGCCAGGGACAAGCTAAGTCCTTGTTGAAGATTAATCAGGCTCCACTGAACACCAAAAAAAAGGGGGGGGGGGAATTATGATGCTTAATTTGTTTCAAACGTAATTACTTTCATTCAAATACAGGAGAAAACAAGAAGAATTAATGTTTGCCAAATGCTGCTTTCCACAGAGCTCTAAGTAAATGATTAGAAACAGGAATAAAATCTCCCAGACTATTCTATTTTGGACTCAGATAGCATCAGCCATCTATGCAGACTGGAGACAAAGGCCATAGAAGCAAGTAACTAAAGTTAGAGCCTGAATAAAATGTTGCATAAATAACAAGAGGGGGAAATAAGATGGTCCATATGATAGTGTAGATAAACACAGAAACAGAGAGAAGGAAAAGAAGACTCTTTTCCAAAGATTTACCAAAGGAAAAAAGATACAATGTAACAACGTTGAAAAGCACTTTATAAGAAAATTAAGCTAGCTCCCACACATTGAAAAACACCACCATATTTATATTCTCATATATTAACAAACAGTAAAAACTAGGGGTTATATGAGTGATTGAATATTTATTGTATAAATACTTGTTAAAGCCTTTTAATATTTAAAATGTCAGTATATCTAATTCATAATGCGGCCAAATCTGAAGGCTCTTAGATCTGGAGACTAGAGCAAATGAACAAAGCCAGGTCTTCTTACAAAATACTCTTGGGTTGCTGAAAAATATGAACTCTAAAAAAAAAAAAAATCAAATAAAACAGGGGGTTAAATCCACCCCCACCCCCCACCTCCAAATAGAAGCAGCTCCCATAGCTTTAAGGAACAAATGGAAATTGCTAGGCAATCTTTTGCTCCTTGGGAGGACAGCTATGGTCAACCTAGGCAGTATAATAAAAAATAGAGACATCACCCTGCCAAAAAAGTCCATATAGTCAAAGCGATGGTATTTCCAGTAGTAATGTATGGGTTGTGAGAGTTGGACCATAAGGAAGGCCGAGGGCAGAAGAATAGATGCTTTTGGGCTTTGGTGCTGGAGAGGAATCTCAAGAGTCCCTTGGACTGCAAGAAGATCAAATCAGTCAGTCCTGAGGGAAAGCAACCCTGACTGCTCCATGGAAGATCAGATGCTAAAGCTGAAGCTCAAATACTTTGGCCACCAAATGAGATGGGAGCACTGAACAACAACAAAAAGGCATTCTCAGTATTCCAAATTTCCAAATTGAGTTCATCAGTAAAAGGCAGAGGAAAGGGCAGAGCCCTTTGCAGAGCTGTTTTGGCTTTTAAGAGAGGACACATGATCCCAAGGCTTGTAGCAATCACCAGGCAACTTGGCACTATATAGCCTTGCATGACTCACCTGGTTGTTGGCTACTGTATAATAGCAAATGTTTCATGAAACCCATCCTAGTGTATTGGTTAGAGTTTTGTCTAGGATCTGAGATATCAAAGTTCAAATCTCCACTCTGATATGAAAGCTCAGTGAGTGATTTTGAGCCAGTTATATATTCTCAGTCTTGTTGGAGTGAGCATCTCTACATGGGTAGACATTGGGCGGGGTGGTGGTGTTGCTACTCTAAGTCAGTATATCTGTTATCTATTTCAATGGGATTCTTCTCTTTGTCTTAACCTGGGAGCTGCTTTTTATCCCCTCCCCTTCTTTCTAGCTTTTTCTACTCACTCTTTTCATGTGGCCTTCCATGGAAACAGATGTCTCTTCAGGTCTCTCCTGTAGATAAAATGGCCAGATTAGCTGGCCATTTGTGATAGGGAAAGGACTCTTTAGATTAGGGTTGCCAAGTCCCTCAAGGCCTCCAGTGGGGGACTTTTTTTGTACACACAACGCCTATGATGCCACGCGCTGGCCACTCTAGGTGTTTCTGGGAAAACTCTCTTCCTAGGTTTCTTATGGTCCCACCTTCCCCTCCTCTATTTCCCCTTTCTCATTAGCCTCTGGCTAAGGAACAGCTTAGCTGCCATGTTCTCCAGAGACCAGGTTTACCATCGTGGAAACTGGCTGCAGGTAGACCTGTTCTCTGGAGGCCAAGTCTACCACCATGGAAGCTGCCTGTGGGTAGACCTGTTCTTTGGAGGCCAGGTCTACCACCCTGGAGGCCTGTGGCAGGTAGACTTGTTCTCCAATGGCAAGTCCCACTCATAGAAGACAACAGCAGGTCGACATGTTCTCTGAACACCTAGTTTACTCACATGGAAGGTTCAGGTGAGCTCAGAAGCACTGTTGATTATAGCTCCTGTTGTCCCAAATAAGCTTAGGCTCATAGTCATAGAATCATAACATGTCTTGTCTCTAACCAAGGAAGTAAGTTAAGCCATCTTTGCATATTCCAACATCTTTAACAATCATTTTTCATACTGTAGGTAGCACAGTAGTATTTTTATCTTCCAAGGGTTAAACTGCATTCTATTAATCCTCATCCACTGCAAAACTGCCTCCAGGCAAGGTTTCCATAGCATTCCTGGGATTGTTCAGCAGTGCAAGGGGGCACAGTGGAGAAGGCTATAGGGATTCTTGGAAGCCCCAAGGAAAGATCACTTTTTAATATGGAATGTTACAAACCAGCACCAAAAACATCAGATGACATTTTTAAAATCTGTTTTCTATGACTGAACTTCTGATTGTTGCACCCTGCATTTCAAAGTGTACCATCTTCATGCCATCCCAAATGTTGGACATCATTGCTCAGAATTTATTCTAGGCTAAAGGAAGCTAAAGGAAGTTGGAAGCTACAGATAGTTGTATCATGTATCCTATATGACACTGCCTTACAAATCAGTTACTATAACTCACATTTTGTCATTATACTTGAACACTGGTTGTTATGCCTTGTTATTAAAAAAAATGTGCTTTCTCTGCCCGTCTCTTTCATATTCATTTTTTGAGATTGCAAATAATCAGCAATGACACATCACAAAATATGACACTTTTTTTTTTTTTAAGGAATGATACAATGGAATTCTCCAGCCTGTATCTTGAGTTGCAAATGCCTTTTGTTTTATGTGCCTCTCTATCATCTGACAGACATGGCTCTGTTCTGCAAAAATACTTCTAGATAACTCAGCCCAAACTTTACATTAAAGGTCACCTTATCAGCATATCCCTCCTTTGGCTTATTTAGTTATAATCAAAACCTGTCCTGACACATGAAAGATGTTCTCATTATGCAAAAAATATCTGGCCTGGCATAATAATTTGAAAGACATCCAACAACTTCACTTCAAGACTAATACTGAAGAGTCTTCTTTTTATTCACCCACTGATTCCTTTTGTCTACCTTGAGGTTTGTTACAAAAACACCTATCATACTTTTTGCACACTGCCTGTACAAATGTAGAACATCTTCTATCTCTTTATTTTTTTAACATTTATAACTTCTAGTAGAAAACATCAATATTTTTTTAAAAAAATTGCAGAATATATTTATAATGAATTATATATGATAATATGTAAAAAAGGAGTATAATAGATGATATTAAAATAGATCAGCAAAAGAAATGTATGGACCATTCATGTCAGTTCTTCTTTCGCTAGCCTCATTATCCTTTTCAGTACTATTCATTTTATACTGTCTTTAGAGAGCAATGCTAAACAGGTCTACTTAGAATCCTGGTCAAGTCTGTTCAATGGGACTTACATTGACAAATGTTTTCTTAGGATTGCAATATTATTTGCCTTAATCAATAAAAACATATTGATCTATATTTACAAGTTTAGCACCCCCTGCCTGTGCATAACAAATAAATGGTGTCCAAGAAAACAACCAAGCTATTCATAACTTTGGGCTGATTACAAAGTTTTCCCATAGTAATATCCCCAAAAAAATTGTTAAAAAAAAAACCCTCTGGGATGGAGTCAGGGGAAAACTTCATGGAAACACTTACCAAAACAGAACAGCCGATCTTGGAGGGGATTATGCCCCTATGAAAGAACAAATTAATTGCTTTGGGGTGCTACTGGACCCTGGTCTACAATTGGAGGTTCAGGTCTCTGTGGCATTTGGCTCCTTTTAACATCTGCAGCTGACTTGCCTGCTATGGCCATTCCTTGAAAAGCATGATCTGGCCACATCCAAGTTACATTACTATAATGTGCTTTGTGTGAAACTGCCTTTGAAAATGGGCCAGAATCTTCTATTGACCAGAAATGTGGTAGCCAGGCTATTGTCAGGGATTGGTTACAGAGATCATATCACCCCTATGCAGAAAGATTTGCATTAGTTACTGACCTGTTTCCAGGATACACAGGATGGGGCCCTGTAGTAATGAAGAGAAATCAGGCCAAACCACAGTTGGAGAAAGAGGGGGAGAGAAGTGATTTTTCCATAAGTCCTATAATCACTGCAGTCCCATTGAATTGTGATACATTTTGTTTTTAAAGTTCTTAGGGAGGAATTTTGAGACAATTTTCAGACTGACAGGAAAGAGGAAGGTAGGAGAAGAACCCTTTCTCTGGATCCAGGGTAGTGATCACCATGCTAATGTATTTGCCTGGAACGGTACTTTTTCTTTTGCATAGTGTTATCCTTTCTATAATAAAAGCCTTGTGGTGAGGCCAAATGCAGGTCTCCCGTTGGCTTAGGGTTCACTCCTTAAACCATTGACCCATCATTGATCAGTCATCACCTCTGGGCTCCCATTGGTTGACTCCCCTGTCCCCTGCCCACTGCAAGACACATGACAGATGAGGATTGGGCCACTGGGGAAGCTACAATAGCTGTTGCTAGGCAGTAAGATATCACTTCTGTCAGTAAAATGCAACCAAGCTTGATTCTCCCAATAAAAGGTGTGAGGGAGACCCTTCCTAGGCCTATTTTGCCCTCTGAGGGAGAACTCATTGGGACCAATCCTGATTACAGTTGCTAGCTCCAGGTTGGTGGGAAATTCCTAGAGATTTTGTGGTGGAGTCTATGGAAGCTAGAGTGAGTTTGGGGAGGGGGAAAGCCTCAGCTGAATATGATGCCATAGAGTCCACTCTCCAAAGCAGTTATTTTCTCCAGGATGGGGAGAGAGATCTGTTGTCTGGAGTTCAGTTGCGATACCAGGAGATCTTCACCTGGAGGTTGGCTACCCTAGACCTGGCAGCACCCTCTGAGTGACTTGATGCCACTTGACTGTCATGACTTAAATAAGCCTGGCTACTTGCTTCTGTTCAGCAGCAGCCCCCCTATGGCAGAAAGTGAGACTTAGCAGTTGCCAACTCCAGATTGGCAAATTCCTGGAGATTTGAGGGGTGAAGCCTAGAGATGGTGGGTTTGATGAGGGGTAGGACCTCAGGCAGGTACACTGCCATATACACCACCCTCCAAACCAATAATTTCCTCCTGAGTAACCACTGTTGCCAATCTCCAGGTGAGAACTACAACTGCTGTCCAGATGGCAGAGATCATCTCCCCTTGAGGTGTATGTGTGGGGGGAGAGTGAATGCCTTCATCTAGGTGAGTGGGAAGACAACAAGGATGTAGGGCACATGCCCAGAGTCTCTTTCTAGGGCCATTGTATTTTCTTCACAATGGGCCTTATTCCTAGTAAAATAAATAATACGTAAATACAACACTGCATAAAAGGATTACAAGTTACTACTGACAGACAATACTATTGCTTTTACATTTTCTGTTTGGAGTGCTTATTTTATCTATGCTAATAGAAACTATGGCCTCCCTCCTTCCAGTATTAGCTGTATATTGTAAGTTGCTGTGAGGAACCAGTCAGGGTCAGCTTGGGAGAAGCGACCAGTGTAAATTTTTCTGTCACCTTCACCCAGTACCTCAGGCAGACCAAATAAAATCCTGTCAGAAAATAACTAGCACCAAACTTTTTAAATTCAAAAGCACAAAGTATATTTATTGATTTACAAAAAGCAAGGAAGAGGGCAAAATGATAATAATTGGTTATTATAAACAAATCGGTTGGCAGGCATAAGTTCAAATGAACAGACAATCTCTAATCACCAGAGATTTGGCAGGCTGAAGTACTATTAAATATAAAACTGGCAGAAGATATATATAAATAATATAAACAGTCAGGCAGTGTTTCCTTAGCCTTAAGAAACACTCTATTCAGAGAAGATAGTATAGCTCAGACTTCTTAAACCATAAAAATAATACAGGATCACACACTCTTTGTCTTTCACATAGAGACTTCTGACTTGTGCCAGAAATATTCCCTCACAGACTCACTCTCACTAGCATACAGGAACATGCCAAACCTTAGAATAATGCCCCAGGACTCACACCTTTGAGTACTATCACAAGCCCCTCAATCCTGTGTGTCTCAGTCCTATCCAGCTAGTGACCCAGTCTGACTATTGGGATTCCTTCTCAGCCACAAGAAGCTAGTCTCTCCCTTAGTGTGTTGGTGTTCTTAATTGAACCAGGAGTCTGCTCTGATGTGCTGACAGATCTCCTCAGAGAGTTTTTCCACACAGAAGGTGCCTGATCCCCCCCCTTCTTCCCAATAACTCTCTCTCTCAGACAGAACTCCTAATCCCAGTTCTGTCTCACAAGGAGCTCAGTCCACAGGCTGTCTCAGGTCCTTCCCTGTTGCTTTCACAACTGAACTCCTTCAGTACTCAGGCTAAACTAAACTCTGTGAGGTGTTTTTCTCCCCCACTGCAAATGATACATTTCATAACCATGGCTGTGGTTCAGCCAATCTGAGTGAGCTGTTCTCTGCTCACCAGGCTAACTGCCTTAGTCCATCACAGTTGCTTGAAACGCCTTATGGCTCTGGGGAAAAAATGCACTTCTGTATCAAATTGAGAGCCAGTGTGGTGTAGTGGTTAATAGTGGCAGTCTCTAATTTGGAGAACCGGATTTGATTCCCCGGTCTTCTACAAGAAGACTGCTGGGTGACCTTGGGCCAGTCAGTTCTCTCCAAACTCTCAGCCCCACCTACCTCACAAGGTGCCTGTTGTGGGGAGAAGGAAGAAAAGTGATTGTAAGCCACTTTGAGATTCCTTCAAGTAGAAAAAAGCAGGATATAAAAACCAACTCTATTCAAGTGATACTTCTCGGCAATGACTTTTAATGCTGATGTGCTCAGGGTCATGCCAATGATAGTACTAGATATAGCACTAGCACAATTCTAGACAGATGCACACTACCCAGCCACTGTTTTTAAGCCAGCTTTTAAAATTTATTTTTAAAAGTTTATTTGAAAGGCAAGATCTTTCATACCTGCTAAATTATTAAATATTTCTATGTATAAAATAAACTTAAAACACTCCATTATCTTGTTCTGATTTCTTAGCCCCAAATATCTTTTGACTGTTTAAACTTGGGAAGTTTTGATTTCAGCCGTCTATTATCACTGTAAAAGGGATCTAATATTAACTGCTATTCCACTGTAAAGTTTAGCTGGAATGGGAAAGGGGGAAAAGCTAAAGTCTCCAGATAATTTATTGGCAATGAATAGCTGGGTCTAGCTTTAGTCGCTCTATAACTCCTTGGGTTGTTTAAACAGCCTCCTTTTCTTCTCCGGCATCTTTGCCAGACATTTGATACTATCTTTCTAATCAGTGTTTTGCAGCTTTGTGACCATTTAAGGCATAATCCCTTGGCAATTTTTTTCCACCACTTTCCTCATTACTTGGGAGTCTTGTTTTGTACATTAAAGAGCAGTACCTTCCATTTCAATAATTCTTCTCTTTTATAAGGATTGGCCCTCCTGTTTTTATCTGGAGATCTAAACATCTTGTCAAACATCTTTCAAGTTCTAATGCTGTGACAAAAGCTAGGCCATCCACCAAGCCCTGCCACACTCAAAATGTCTTTTATGCTATACTGATCAAAAGGCTTCTTGAGTTCTGAATAGTTTACGTCTAATGTGTCAACCTGCCCTCTGCCATTGTCCCTGACTCTGAAGTTAATCAAGTTAGGTATGCCTGACTTCCTTTTTGGAAATCCACATTGATTTCCTCAGCCCAGTATAAACTGTCCATGGAATTAACTCTGCCTTCCTCCAACTTTGTTAAACACTGCACTGCAAACCTATTGTCATAAAAAGTCCAAACAAATTATGTTAATCCTTCAAAACAAAGTGGCTTCCTCCATAAGGAAGACTTGCCAAAATTCAGTACAAAATACAGCTCCATTAAAGCCTGCCAAGGCTTTAACAGAATCAGAAGCATGTTTGTCTTAATACATTTACAAATTTATAAGATTTCCAATGCCTATTCAAGATGTAGTGCATTGTGTACTAATACTTAAGCAGCTGTGAATCCTGCAGCTTCAGGATTATCCGTAGATCTTGAACATGTATCATATGCATACCATATAACTACACAGTACCTATATAACATTTATGAACAGTTATCTAGATGGAAGTCCTATTGATTTAAAAGGACGCTTACTTCTAAACACATTTCCCTTTGGATCTTGCTGAACTTAAAAGTCAGTGACATTGATGCTGGAACTAATTGTCTGTGTTCCCTTTTCTTTACATTGTTCACAAAGCATTCTTTGGTTTGGTGAACCCTAGAGGAAAGGAATTGAAAACTGGAATGACAAAAAATAAATATTCTTTACATGCCTTTAAGAGTTGTCATTTATACCTTAAAGTAGATGGCCAGGTGCCCTCTCTCATGAAATGAATGCAGAAAGAATAGTGCTATTATTGGCAACAGCAAAATTAGCATTAACTGCACATTGGGAAAGTAGTACAATACCCCCCTCCATAGAAGCTTGGAGATCTCAACTATAGAATTATTTCCTTTTGGGTAAGTTATACATTTAGTTCTAATATACAGGCAGAACACAGTCAAGAGAAGGTTATTTCCCTTTGGCTCCCAATAATTTCTTATCTAACTAAAAATGATGTTCTCCCCAAAAACAATTTTTTCATGAATTTATTTACTTTTGACTTTGCCTGATGTATATGAGCACTGAATAGTTACGTCTTTTGAGGAATGCCTGTTCTCTGCAGTTAAAAACAATGTAATCTGGCTTGAAATATTGACTGTGCATATCTGCTTTACAACTACTCCATTATGTTTCTAATTTATCTTGTATTGGTTTTATGATGCTGGAGATCTTGCTGTCCCCTATTTGAAACTATTCCTCTATTTTTTGTTTGGTTTTGTTGTGTCTGCTGGAAAAAAAATGATAATAAACTAAATTAAAATGATATTGAGGTACATTGAAGTAGTTTGTCTTCTGAAAATTACATGATTTTGCAAAATAGAGAGAGAAAGAGAGAGAGAGAGAGGTTTTTTCTCTAAATTTGGGTCATTGTTTCCAGTAGTTACTTTTGCTTTGGTGGCTCTTTCTCCTCTGATGCTGCTGCTTCTTCCTTCTATGCCTAGTCACATGGATGATCTCATCTCCTCAAGAATCATGTACCTAGTCAATTAGATGTAGTTATATGATATCAACAAGGAAGGGAAGGGAATAATACAGAGCATTTATAAAAAGTAAGAAAAACAACCATCCAAAAAGAATAGGAAGAAGATTGGAACGCTGCTATAATATTCACAAAAACATGAATAACTTCAGGTCAGTTCTTTATATTCAGGAATTGTCATGGAACAATTACATTATGCAAACTAGCAAGCCACAGTGTTGGCTATACACCTACACTTGAGAGTATGATTGATACTGTGATTTCTCCATTGGCAGGCATTGTACATGCGAGGTTCTGCTTCCTAGCATGCTTTCAGATAACAAAAGTGATGCCCAGCCACTCAGAAAATCAGCTACTTATATGGGAAGTAGACATTCAAGAAAACGGAATATGTGCAAAAGTATTTATGTATAAATAGCCTGATGTGCAGGTATGGTGACAGTGGCAGCTATGCCAGGGAAAGCACATGTAAAGTGATGTATTCTTCTGTATGGGTTTGCAAACTTAGGAATGATCTTCTCGGGGTCAATAGGGACTGCAGGAATGGAGAACAATACCATGCAACTCTGTGTACCTTCCAAGGTGGTTGAATATTAACTCTTGTTAAAACAAGACATAGCTTTTGTAAAGACAGTTGTGATACTTTTGTCACTTTAACTTTACAATTGCCTTTTGTAAGGCACTTGACTGATCAATGCATTAACATAATGAGTGAACAATCACCTCAAAGGCTGAGAATAAGCCTGGCTGAAAGATTTGGCCCAAGAAAAGAGGTTGCAAGATAAAACTTGTGGCCAAGAAGGGTTTCAGTTTTTCTCCCTTCCCCTTAAATGTCCCTATCTCATATTTCCATTAATAACTAGCTGCATCTGGCATTATATGAAACATCTTGTGACACCCCCCCCACCGCCCCGCCTCTAGCTCATCCGTAGCTGGTGGTTCTAGAAGTGACATCAACCTGAATTATGCCAGCAGACTGAAATCTGAACTTTGTTAACTAGAGATGGCACAAGAGTTGTAGAGCAGGCTGGTAACCTTGGGCAGCATTGTTACGTCTCACTTTCTTGAAAAGAGGACAAAAATACAGGAACACACAGGTTGGGGATAGGGCTTCTGCTGAGTTGCAGTCTGAGCTCACACTGGTCATGTGTTTGGGGAATATGTGTTTGCCGAAGTAACATGCCACTTTGCTGTCAGATTCATAACCAGGTATCAAGTGCTCATGCAAACGCAGACATCAGGGAGAAAAGATGCTTATGATCTTTTCTGTAAACTATACATATTTCCCCCACTAATTACATTTTAACCTTTGCCTACATGCTATATATTAGCCACCAGCGAGCCTGCAGCAGACGTGGACTATTGCACCCTTCTTAAATCTTCGTTCGCGAAGCCAAGCCGAGAGAGAGATATATTATATAGTATTGTTATGTAATATTGTCTGCTGTATAAATATATGCTTCCACCTTCTGTTTTCCCCAAAGAGTTACAATCACCAAAAAACTATGAAGGCGTTGTGTGCAGTGGCGTCACTGGGGTGGGTTGCACCCTGGGGCCAAGTGCGTGGGTTGCACCCTGGGGCCAAGTCGGTTGCACCCTGGGGCCAAGTGTGCCGGACTCGGAGGGAAGAGCAGCAGTCCTCGTGCGCTGCCCAGAGGTGCTAAATCCCTCGCGTTCGAACAAAGGAAGCCTCCGCCTGGAGAAGCCGAAAGATTTGGGGACGGTAACCGTCCCGAAACTTGAGGAGAGGCGCTGCTCGTCCTGCAAACTACTTCTTCCATCAGTCCGTCCCTCCCAAGGTGCTGGCGGCGGCGCGGGCTTGTGCAAGACCAGTTGCTAGCCGAGAGCGGCGGCTGGGGGAGCTCAGCGCACCTGGCGAGAACCAGCGAGAAAGAAGCCCGCTTCGGGTCCTCGTCGCCTGCCCCCTCCTCCCCCGCCGCCAGCAGCAGCGCCTGCGGTGCGGAGTCTTCAGCACTGGCGCTCATGCGCACTGCCGGCAATGCTCCTGCGCTACCCCTCACCCGCTCCTCCTCTTGCTGCTGCGAGCGCGGCCGATGCCGCCTGTTTTCCTCCTGCGTGAGGGACTCCCTCGCTCTCTGCCTGCCTGCCCCCTTCCCTTCCCTCCTGCGCCCCGCGCGTCTAAAGCCTCCTTTCCCTCGCTGGTTGGCTCGCAACGTCCTCCCTTCCCTGGTTTGCCTGCTCGCCCTCTGATGCCTGCCTGCGGAGAGCTGCGCTTTCCTCTTCCCTCCCGGCCTTCTCTCGCTTCGCCACTGCCTTGAAAGAGCCTCCCCGCGTCTCCCGCCAATAAAGACTGTGATTGCTTGCCGCCTGCTGCCTTCAAAGAGCCCTAGGGGGCCAATGAGAATGCTCTAGGGGGGGCCAATGGCCCCCTTGGCCCTGCCCTAGTGACGCCTCTGGTTGTGTGCTTATCATGGCACTAGATTAACATCATTGTCATTCTTTAGCACATAAGACCAATGGTCCTTCTAATCCAACATCCTGTTTCACACAGTAGCCAACCAGTTCCTCTGGAAAGTCAAACAAGGCATAGAGACCAAAGTCTTCTCCTGATGTTGCTGCTGGAAGTTCCTGGTGTGATATCACTGTGTCTCAAACTGCCAGAAGCTAGTGACCACAGAGTAGGCATAGAAGCCAGACATACACACACAGCATCTTCCTGTTTATTCTCTATTGTCAATGTGTTCCTTTGAAGATGCAGATGAGCACTCCTAGGGGAAAGCAACTCCCCCCCCTCTTCCTGCTTCCTTGAACACAAGATAGGAATCAGGATGCTGCACTCTGCATCCATCCCAAACTGCCAGATGGATAGTTTAGGATCTATCTCTTTATCTTAATCTATACTATCAGACACACATTTGTATAATGAAGTAGTTATTGTTTAGTTTCAACTAGAAACAATGGCTCTGTGTAACTTTGTAACTATATGCAGCCATTTGGTCTGTTCAGACTCTACATGCAGCTGCTGCATTAAAGCTTTGTGCCCTCTACTAATTAAAGAAGGATTCAAACCTACCAGAACCAGTACCCTTCCCAGCAGCTGTCTCCAGGTCTGCTTCGGTCATTCCTCAGAAGTTTACTGCCTCTGAATGTGGAAATTTCTTTTAGTCACCATAGGGCTAGTAATAGACCTATCCTCAATGAATTTGTATACTCCTTTTAAAGCTGCTTCAGGCTTGCCACTAAAATTTTATTTTTCATTTCCCTGAGCTACATTTGTCAATTTCCCTGACCACCATCCAAATATAACCACGAGTTTAAAAATGAATAGGCCATGTTGCATTAATGCAAGGCTTAATTAAATGTTCCACTCTACAACTACACAATGTCTCAACTTTGTCAAAGTAAGAGATTTAATATCAGCTTCTTTCAACATTAACTGCAGCAATATCTGTTTTGCAACTATGCCAAAAATTACACCAAGATACAAACTTCAATTCAAGTAAACTCTGAAGGCTAACAAGTAGGAACTTTCCAAAGCTTGGAAACTTTCATGAGCATATCAGCAGCCAGAAAGGAGATGGAGTTTCTGCAATCTAGAGAAGCAGACAACCCTCATTTTTCAACCTTTATGCATGGGATAAGTCAGGAAAGAGGATGAGAAAACTGGTACGCTGTAAACTCCATCAAGAACAAGCAATCACATTTGCAAAATTTACTTTGCATGGTGCAGAGTAGAAAGTGCTAGTTGTCTGTGAAATCCAACAGTGGCAAAACTCATTTGCAACACTGTACTGGGTTTAGCAGGAGACAAAACATCCATTCCATACACAAGCATGACCCAAAACATGCTTATCTTTATATGTAAATTAAATGCAGTACTAGCAGGTAGGGATGAAAACAATTTGTATATTGCTAAACATTTAAACTAGCCTTGCTTTGCAAATGCTACAGGCAGACCTTGGAAACCATGCAGGGACAGAGCTCAACAAACACATTAGGTTGGTTGCTGGGGGTGGAGCTGAGAAAAAGGTGGTGTTGAGAAAGTTTTACTTGTATTCTGCTACTTCTCTATTCCAGCTGTCACAAGAACAGATCATGCTCTTGCAGCAGCAGGTCAAAAATCCACTGCTTGAATATATTTTAATCAAAATTGTCCTGACTTTCCCTGACTTCAGACCAATTTCCTTGACTTTCCCTGACCAATTTCCCTGACTTTCCCTGACTTTCCAGAAAATGGCAACCCTGTGTTTATTCCTACAACTTCTGGCAGTGAATTCCACATTTTAATCATTCTCTGAGTTAAAAAGTAAACACAACTTGTTTGGTGTTGTTTGTACTTTGTTGGAGACTATAGAGTTGACGCAACTTAGGTTATAGAAAGGCTTTTTACACACAACATTGTTAATCAATTGTAGCTGTCAGAGATTGGAAGCAGTTTTACAATGCATCCTAAAGAAAATTGCACTCTTTAAGCCCACTGAGTTTAATTAGCATAGATGGGTGTAACTGTGCTTATGATTGTAGTATAAGGTGTTTTGAATGAAAGCTCTTTAACTTAAAGTGTATGGAAGTATTATTACATTTGCTATTTTATTACAAGAGATACTTCTGTTGCTGGCAAGGGCCTTATCTCTAGCGTTTTCTTCACTTTTTGCACAGTTGTCTGTAGCTGCATTTGAAAAGAAGATATGTACACCTGTGTCTCTGTTTCTATGCAGGAACATTTCACCACAGTGTTTTATTGCAGAACAGTACAGTGTTTACTATCATTTGTCAGTATTCTGAAACATCCACTATTGCAAGTAGACTAGACAGGCAAATGGAATTCTCTTCCTTAAAGGTCAACTTTGCCTCTAAGTTACAGGATGGAAATTCTTTCTGGAAAATCTCATTTGCCAGAAAGTACTGATCTTAGTTAAGATGTGGTGAGTTTTATTATTCTTGGGGTGGGGTAGGGATCTTCTTTTTTTAAAGCTGAGAAGCGGCATTCACAGCTGTTGAACCAGGGATTGATTTCTCCCAGTCCCTCTTAAAATGAAGCATGATATTGAAGTGGCTGAACAATGGTAACCATCCAATGGGAAGGCAAAATGAAGAGCCTGTAAAATTAAGGCTATATAATTAATGCACCCTACACTTGTTTTGTAGAAAAAGCCCAGCAGGGACTAATTTGCATATTAGGCCACACCCCTGGTGCCAAGCCAGCCAGAACTGCATTCCTGAATGCATCCATTTAAATATTAGCATAGTTTATTAATGTAGATCCACTAATTTTAATAAACTGGTTAAACCCATGCTATAGTCTCATGTCTTTATTTGGGGCAGTGGTACAATAGAGTGTTATGAACCTAGGATACATGCCAATCTTTTATGCTATATATTTTACTTCCAGAAAATATTACAAATGTATTTTGAGTTCTCCTTCTTATAACAGATACCAGATTATTGCAAACTGTGTTCAGGCCACCATGAGATTCTGCAGAAGTGGAATTTTTGGCAATTAAACCAGGGATAGATTTGTCTCAACCCCCTGTCTTGAAATGGTGCATGAGATACAATTGGGTAATTCCTGAAGGGGCCCAGCCAATGGGGAGGCACCTCCTTCAGTAAAGCTTTTGCTGCTGGCTGCTATCCCATCCACACTCCCTTGAAGGTATCATGGTATTAGCTGGTTACCATTGGGGCTGAACAGGAATTTTTGGGGTTCCCCCGAAATGGTGAAGGGGGGTATTTTGTCTGCTTTGTGATGTCATAGTGGAGGTCAGACTAAATAGTCCTGGTTGCTGACTGTTTTGGCCTTAACTAGGGATAGGGTGCGTTGTTAATGAGAGGTTGTCATCCATCTTTCTCTGTGTCTCAGCAAGCACCCTGAGACATAGAGAAAGATGGATGACATGGCCAGAAACACACATCACTGGTCATGCAGCATGGTGTAGCTGGGAAGGAATGTTCTTGATGCTGAGCAGCATTTTTCTGAACCTGGTAGTGACCATGTGACTGTGCATCAGGGGCTGGAGCTTGGTACCCCTCAGCAAATTGCAGACAGAAGATACCAGCTGAATTTGGAGTCAGGGTAGATCTGCCCAATAAATGCACCCATGGTCAGGCCACCTAGTACAGCCTGGCCACTGAAATATGTTAGTGTATGTAACAATCTTATGTAGATCAGCTTAATTAAATAAACTATTGAAACCCAAGCTGTTGTCTCTTGTCTTCACTTGAGATGTGCTTGGGGCTGGCTGATCAGACTGCTCAGTGAGAATTTCAATAATAGTAGAGAATATCCCCTGAAAGACAACTGGTCTGCTATCTTTCCTTGCAGTGAATACCTCAGAGAATGCTGGCTGTATTCTAGGGCACTATATCATTTCATGTGATTATCCATAGTCTTAACCAAGCCAAGTCAAGCCAATCATATACATAAGGAGAAACACATTTTGTTTCTAGCAGCCAGCAGCACGCTGCTAGGCTGGTGGAACGTCTTTGCCTCCTTGGGAGGAAAGGGAGGACTTTTGCAGCCCATTTGGGCATGCTTTTGAAGGGGCGGGGCATGCTGTGATAGCAGCAGCACCATCTGCCCCCTACCTCAGTCTCCAGGCTGAGATCGGGGCAGACGGAACTCCTTGGCAGCTCTGCTGTGTTTATTGGTTTCAGGGCTGGGAGGCTGAGCAGCGCGTTCGCTTTCTCCTCTGCTGCCTGATTGGATCGTAGATAAGGTGCACTCCTGAAGAGCGGCCTGAACGGAGGCTATAGGGGCTTGTCTCAAGTTCAGTTGCTGCGATCAGGCCTCTGATAAGGCCTCGCGGCTGGCTTTTTCTCAGCATTGGTCTGGTGACGTTTTGGTGACGTTTTGGAAGAGGAGCTCCATTTCATGGCCTGTTATTTCTTCCCTTTCTGCCCCCCCCCCACTAAGGATTTGAAGGTTCTCAGGGTGGTGGTGTTTTTCTGCGCACCTTTCCCTTTTAGTTTGGCCAAGGGGAGGGGAATTTTGTACGGGGCTGCTTCAGGCTGGGTCGGCCATATTTGCTTCTTCTACATAAGGACAGCGACCATTTTGGAGGCAGTGGAGCGGAGGCCATTTTGAGGGTTTGTTTCAGTATAAGGCAACTTCATATAGGCATCCAGTATCAGCTTCCAGTGGTTGTTCTTTGTGAAGGTGTAGGCAGCCATTTTAAGTGGTGCCTGGTGGCAGCCATTTTAGGTCAGTTTCAGTGAATTCAAGGGCAACCAGTTTTTAGGGGCATTTTGTTATTTATTTTTATCTCGGTTTGCAAAATGCCTGGGAAGAAAGGGTCTGGGAAGCCTAAAGGCAAGCAGCTGGCACCCAAGGCCCCTAAGGCCCTGCCAAAAAGGCCAGCCCCCCTTTCATCTTCTTTTGATGAGGAAGGCGATGAGGCGGTTAATACAGCTATTCTGCAAAGGTTTTCGGCATTGGAAAAGGTGGCGGGCATTCCTTCCTCACCGAGGTCATGCTTAGGCTTGGAAAAACCTTCTAAGGTGGCATTGCAGGCTGATATATTAATTAGGTTGTCCATCCTTGAGGGCAGGTCTGCAGGACTTGGCACTGGAGGAGTCAAGGGCACCGGCGGTGCAGATGGAGGTGCAGCTTTGTTTCCAGCAGATGCTGAAGCAGGGTCAGCACTGGTGCCAATTGGATCTGGGGGTAAGGCTGGGGGCACTACACAGTCATACTCGAGCATGGCTTGGCCATGGGATCCTTGTGCCCCTGCTCCTCAGGCGGTGCCAGGTGCTGCTGCTGGGGCTTTAGGTACTTCTCCCTCCATGGGCACTAGTCCACAGAGGGCAGGATTTTGGACCTTAGGGTTTCCCCCTTGGGAGTGGTGCCAAAGAAGGCGCCTGGTGAATTTTGTTTGATTCATCACCTTTCCTACCCCAAGGGTGCATCAGTTAATGATGGAATTCCTGAGTATTTATGCTCAGTTAGGTATACCAACTTTGATCAGGCCGTGGGCGTTGTACGACGCTGTGGAAAGGGGGCAGAGATGGCTAAAAGCGATATTAAGTCTGCGTTTCTTCTACCTGTCCATCCAGCTGATTTTGAGCTTTTAGGATTTTCCTTTGAGGAGCAATTTTACATGGACAGAGCTTTGCCAATGGGCTGCTCTGTCTCATGTGCAGTTTTTGAGTGTTTCAGCACGTTCTTGGAATGAACAGTTCGTGAAAAAGTTGGATCTCAGGATGTTGTTCATTATTTGGATGACTACTTCTTTGTGGGTCCTGCAGGGACTGGTCATTGTGCACGGCTGCTGTCTGGCTTCATTGAGCTGGCTGCAGAACTGGGGGTTCCGTTGGTGCAGGAAGGTCCAGCCCCAAAACTTATTTTTTTTTTTTAAGGGATTGAGCTGGATGCCTTGGCACAATTGTCCAGAATTCCTATTCAAAAAGTGGATTTGAGGAATAGGATTAATTCCTTCCTTCTTAAGAAAAAGGTCACATTGCTTGAGCTCCAGCAGCTGATTGGGCATTTCAATGTTGCTTGCAAAATGGTTGCTCCCGGACAAGCTTTTCTTCATAGGCTATGTGATGCTATGGCAGGCCTCCGCCTGCCCCAACATAGAACACGGGTTACCAGCAGCATGAGGGAGGATTTAAGGGTATGGCAAGAATTTGTGGAGTCCTTTAATGGGATTTCTTTTTGGATAGATGACATGAGGCTTGAGGCAGAGCTTCTGATGCTGCTGGGTCTTTAGGTTTTGGGGCTTATTTCCACGGACATTGGTGTGCGGACGCATGGCCAGAGTCATGGGCTCAGGCAGGTTTGAACCGAGATTTAAGGTTTTTCCCATTCTTATATGGCCAATCGCACAATTCATTTTGGTGCGATAATATGGCAGTGATCCATGTCATTAATTCTCTTTCATCCAAATCTCAAAGGGTTGTGAAATTGGTGAGGGCCTTCACTCTGCGCTGTCTGTGGCTTAACATACTGTTTTTAGCCAAGCATGTTCCTGGGGTAGATAATGGGGTAGCTGACGCTCTCTCTCATAAACAGATAGAGAAGTTTCATCAGCTGGCCCCAGATGCCGATCAAGAGCCGGCGCCAATGCCCCAGGAGCTATGGCTGATTGGAGAGCTGAGGCCTGCAGAGCAATAGGCCTAGCCATTGCACCTAGCACCAGGAAGTCATATGAACGTGCTGTGGGGCAGTTTGAGGACTTTAGGGCTGAGGTAGGGTATCACATTGTTTGGCCCCTCCTGGTGGAGCATGCTTTTCTTGAGAGCTCTCTGACAAGGGCTGCAGGTGGCCTTGGGCCTTCCGGTGGGTGCTAAGCCCTAAGTAGAGACTTGGCCTTAGTAGTGGCAGGTTGTTAATGAGTTTATGGTTTTCTGCAGCTAGAGGAGGACCAGAAAGCATCCCCCTTTTGGGGAGTTAGGGGTCTGGCAGGATCAACCTTAGGGTTTGATGACCTGGGGTGTGAGAATTTAAACTGTCTTGAAGCTCGACTAGAGGGTGCCTTCCATTGAGGTGTACATCTGGTGGTTGGGCCCTCTGGGGCTGGCCTCCTTGCTGGGCCGGCCTGGCGGGAGCTGTGCCACACAGTTCCGGCTGGGTCTGTCGACCGCTAATGGCAGGGGAGCGGTCTGTTGAGACCCCTGGCCCTGACCAGGCCGCAGTTCTTGTTGCCCTTGCCATTTATTATTATACTTAATAAAGTGGCCCTTAGTTATACCAATACCTTCTGTCTGACTCTTCATTCCGACTTGGGGAGCAATTCGTTTCTAGCAGCCAGGAGCATGCTGTTAGGCTGCTGGGATGTCTTTGCCTCCCAGGGAGGAAAGGGAGGACTTTTGCAGCCCATTTGGGCGTGCTTTTGAAGCGATGAGGCAGCAGCACCATTTGCCCCCTATCTCACTCTCCAGGCTGAGATCGGCCCTCCCTCCCACCCTGTTTGTTATGTAGGCAAGTGCTAGTCGCCTCATGGTTTGGGGGTCGAGTAGGAATTTTTTGCTTCCCAGCTGATTGGCAGTTTGCAGGGGTGTTTTTTCACCTACCCTACATAGCAGGTCAGTGGATTGTGGATTTGGCTATAGGGAGGTGCTGTTAAAAAGGTTGGTCACTTTAGTTTGGCAGGTTGTTAATGGATTTATGGTTCTATGTGGCTAGGGATTTATGGTTCTATGCCATTTATCATTATACTTAATAAAGTGGTCCTTAGTTATACCAATACCTTCTGTCCGACTCTTCATTCCGACTTGGGGGGCAAACTATGTCCTCTATGTTTTAGGGAAATGGTGAATTTCTCATTTCATTCAATTCCATTCAGAAAACTGCACTACCTTATAACAAATATATACATGCTAATTTTGCTATGTAGTCATGACAAGAAACTGTCCTCTTTATGCATATACAGCCTAATAGATATGCATGCATTACTTATGTATGGACAGCATTTATTATGTGAAATGTAGTTTATTTTTTCTGAAGGAGATATATTATATAAGAAGTCCTTAAACTCATTAGGAATTGCATCTGCTACCTGAGTTGTTATCTCTCTAGAATACAGATCTAATTTGCAAATCCCAGTAAAGCTATTAAAGGTCACCAAGTATAAGTAGTGTTAGTCATTCCTATATCAGAAAGTCTGTAGGATATCATTAGTTCCCAGATTCAGAGTCTAAGGTTTCTGAGTTCAAAGTAAATGTAACTATTGTTAGACAAAGCTATTAAATAACACAGAGACAATTTATACTTCATATGTGAAGAAGAGCTGTTGCTCAGTGGTAAAACAGCTGTTTTATATGTAGAAAGTACCAGGTTCAGTCACTGGCACATCCACATAATGTTATGTCTAGTAACAATGCTGGAGAAGACCTCTATTAGAAGTAGGGCTGCAAAGAGTCATCATAGCTTCCCAGAGTTGAAACAATACAAACATCATCAGAAAACAGATAACACAGCATGCCCAGCCTCCTTGGGCTCTCAGAGTTCACTCATTCATTCATTACTATCAAAGATCAGCAGACACCAACACCAACACAAGAGCACAAGCTAAACACAAATAAAATAATTTAAAACCAATAAAAATTATTAACCTCATTAATTGCTAATTTCAATAATACAAAGTGGTAAAAAGAGTCAAGCAACTGCTTCCGTATTATCAGAGCCAAAGTGTAAAATCTGGCCATCTTGAGGGTAGTTTCGTTAAGGTGATCTGCAAGAAGAATAAAGTAAAGGTAAAGGTAGTCCCTTGTACAAGCACCAGTCGTTTCCGACTCTGGGGTGACGTCACATCACAACGTTTTCATGGCAGACTTTTTATGTGGAGTAGTTTGCCATTGACTTCCCCAGTCATTTACCCTTTCCCCCCAGAATAGATACATAGAAATTGTCAGATCTGCCTGGAAACTTGGATAGAATTGAAATGATATATAAGGAATTAATATCCTTACAAAATGAACAGTAAAGTAATACATGTTTAACAGTTGCATCTGTGTTCAGTTGGCAAAAACAGAAACAATGGAACTAGGAGTATTTATTTATTGGACTTATATCCTGCCCTCCCCATTGGAGCAGGCTCAGGGCAGCTCACAACAATCAAACTGAGACAATAAAACAATAGATAAGCATTACAGTTTAACAATTAAACCAAGTTAATAATAACAAATAGCTTAAAACAATTTAAAACAATTTTGATGCTAGTATCATTAATTTCAGTATGGAATAGTTAAATGTTTCCCTTACAGCAGAACTGAGGGTGAAAGGTTGAAGCAGGATAAGGGTTTTCAGAGTGACTGGCCTCCCTGGAATTTTGCTTCCCTAGACCTTAATGCCCCTTGGTTCATTGACCAGCTGACAGACATATCCTGATTCAGTAAATAGGAACGCCTATCTCCAGATGAGACCTGTGGATAGACATCAGCTACCTTGGAGAAAATGGATGCTTTGGAGGGTAGACTCAGCATTGTCCCCTACTGAGGTTCCTATCTTCCCCCAGCTCCATCCCCAAATCTCCAGGAGTTTCCCAACCTGGATCTAACAACCGTACCCCACAATCCCTGCTGGTAGCCAGAGGGAACCTGGTAATGCTATCAGTAAATGTGAAGATGACTGTCTTATATCACATAAGAAGAACTTGTGAGTTGTGCACATGTAAGTTTTCTGTTCTTCTTATTAGGACTGACCAGACTGCAATGTCTCAGTTACCATCCATTGAGCATACTTTGCACATGCTTCATAACTGTGTAATAAAGATGAAGTTTATAAAACAGCCATCATAGTTTAAAGACAAGAAACAGAATTTTCATATCACTTCAGAGCCATTTTCAGTAGATGCCATTCACACAACTGAACTGTAAATCAACAAGAACAACAAAAAGATGCTGAGTAATGTCCATGCAGGTGAGACTTTTACTGTACTCCACATCCACATAAATATGATTATGACATAGCTTGGTTTATGGCTTTTCATTGGCTGTAAAATAAATTATTATTTCAGTACTTCCTGAACAGTTTGTGCAGATGGATTCACTATGTGCACTAAATATCCTTACTCAATGCTAATTGGAAGTGCTATAATGATGACATAAATCAACAGATGGGCAATAAAAACAAATATGACTTTGTGAACCAGAATTTGTGTATTGATCAGTAAATGCCAATGTTAGTCTGGAAATTTAGGTGTTTGTAAAAATCATTTAAGACTGGCAGTTAGTCACAGCATAACTGAGAATTGAATGGTGGAGATTGGTTTGTACCTTGATGACTAGAAGCATTTTACCTACCACAAGTATCACATACTTTAGGTCTCATATTTAGGTATAATGTGAACTTTGACACAAACTTGATTACCTAGAAAACATCTTGCTCCAGGGCTGGTTCCAGGTTTAGGTGGACCCTGACCAGAGAGCATCTGAAGGGCATCCTATGTCTATTACTAGGCCCCCTTTGTTGTCCCCTCCATCCACATGCCCCCACCTGCTTGTGCATCCTTCATCCTCTCACTTGCAAGTTCTCCCACCACCTATAGTCACAGCTGCCCCACTGCCTGTATGCCCTTTCTTTGATGGGACTGAGTGGTGAGTGCAGCTAGGGGTGCCAGTATCATAGCCACCAGGAACACTGATGCTTTGTGCACCACCCACATGTCTTTCTCCAGCAGTGCTAGGCAGCATATACAGCTGGGAGCACAGGTGGCAAAGCACTCACAAGCAGGCATCGGAAAGGTGTGGCATCAGAGGAGATTGGCTGCAGTGGTCTCTAGCAACTGCCTCATCTCAATGTATGCTGACACCATCCCTGCCTTTCTTGACTAGTTTGACTTAAGACCAAGCTCTTGATCAGATATTTCTTGTCAAGGCTGATGTTCAGCAGCTTTGTGTCTGTGCAATAGCCACTAATTCTACAGGACCAAGTAGTTGCTGCTTCAGCTGTTGCAGTTCCAGTTTTCAATCTCTGAACCACTTGCTGTGGTTGCCTTTTAAACATAGCTGAAAGTTGTGCTATTAGACCACTATATCTCTATCATGCCCAGAATAGCATGATCTCATCAGATCTTGGAAGTTAAGCAGGGTAGTATTTAGATGGGTGACCTCCAAGTAATATCAGAGTCATGATATGGAGACAAGCAATGGCAAACTATTTGTGAATGTGTCTGGCCTTGAAAACCCTAGGGTGTTACCATAACTCAACTGTGACTTGATGGCAAACAACAACAATTTCTACCGTAAGACTATACAGTTTAAAATCACTAATAATATAATCACAGTGTTGGAAAGTACCTCTAGGGTCATCTAGTCCAATCCCCAAACACAATGCAGGAAATCCACTAATACCTCTCCCCACACACCCCTAGTGACACCTGCTTCATGACCAGAAAATGGCAAAGAAACCATCTCCAGGTTCCCTGGAAAAATTAGTCTGGAGAAAGATTGCTGACTCCAAAGTGGCAAACAGCATTGCCCTGGACATGTAAGAAAGGCACGCGAGAACAAAGCACTGGTGCAACCCTTCCTGTCCTCTTCTCATGATCTGCCTAAGTTCACAGAATCAGCATTGCTATCAGATGGCCATCTAGCCTTTTTAACAACCTCCAAAGAAGGAGAGCCCACCACCTCCCTAAGAAGCCTGTTCCACTGAGGAAACCCTCTTCACTGTCAGGAAGTTCTTCCAAATGTCTAATGAAAAACTCTTCTGATTTAATTTCAACCCCTTGGTTCTGGTCTGACCTTCTAGGGTAAGATAAAACAACTCCACACCATCCTTTATGTTATAGCCCTTAAGTACTTGAAGATGGTTATCATATTACTTCTCAGTCATCTCCTCTCCAGGCTAAGCATACCCAGCCCCTTCAGCCTTTCCTCATAGGATTTGGTCTCCAGACCTCTCACCATTTCCATTGCTCTCTTCTGGACATGTTCCAGCTTGTCTATATCCTTCTTAAATTGTGGTACCCAAAACTGAACACAATACTTTAGGTAAGGTCTAACCAGAGCAAAGTAAGCCAATACCATCACTTTGTGTAATCTGGACACTATACTTCTATGGATATAATCCAAAATCACATTTGCCTTTTAAACTACCACATCATGTTCAATGTATGGTCCACTACGACCCCTAGATCCTTTTTGCACATACTACTGTCAAGACAAGATTATCCCATCCTTTAATTATGCACTTGATTTTTCCTACCTAAATGCAGAACTTTACGTTTTAAAATTCATTTTATTTGTTTGTCCTGTTTTCCAGCCTGTCAAAATCATCCTGTATCCTGACTTTGTCTTCTGTGGTATTTGCTACCCCTCCCTATTTGGTGTCATCTGCAAATTTAATAAGCATTCCCTCTATTCCTTAATCCAAATAATTTATAAAGATGTTGAACAAAACAGGTACCAGGACAGATCCTTGAGGCACTTGTCACTCCTCTCCAAGAGGATGAGGAACTGTTCATAAGCGCTATTTGGGTGCGATTTGTTAACCAGTTACATATCCACCTAACAGTAATAGGATCCAAACCACATTTTACCAATTTATCAAACAAGAACAGTATGTGGAACCTTATCAAAAGACTTGCTGAAATCAAGATAAACTATGTCTACAGTATTCCCCTGATCCGGCAAGGTAGTAACTGAAATGTCTAAAAAAAAAAAAAGATAAAGTTAGTCTGACATGACTTGTTCTTGAGAAACCCATGCTGGCTTTTAGTAATCTCAGCCATCCTTTCTTAGTAAACACAGCCATCAAACAGTCAAGGACTGACTGTTTGATTATTTGTTCTAAAACTTTTCCAGGTATAGACACCAAGCTGACAGGTCGGTAGTTACCCAGATCCACCTTTTTTCCCCTTTTTGAAGATGGGGACATTTGCCCACCTCCAATTTTCTGGCACCTCACCTGTTCTCCAAAAATTCCCAAAAATAATGGTCAGAGGCTCAGAAATAACTTCTGTGAGTTCTTTTAGTACCATTGAATGCAGTTCATCTGGACCTGAGGGCTTCGTTTCATTTGAAGAACCTAGGTGCTTATGTACAACTACTGCTGCTGAATTTTCTGGATGTTTCAATGTAGTAATTTTAATATATCATGATTTACTTTGTTATTTATATATAATGGAACCCACTGTGTTGTTTGTTATTTATATATCACCATTTACATTTATATTTATGTTAAATTATATCATAGTGCTACAGCACCAAAAATGCAATGGAATGTTTTAATGTTTAAGTGTTTTAAATAATTTTAAATTGTAGTTTTTATTGGTTAAATTGTAAAAATGTATGTTCTTAGCCGCCCTGAGTCTGCTTGCAGAGAGGGTGGGATAGAAATTTAAAATAATAAATAAACAAATAATAAATATATGATGGAACCCACCCTGAGCCCAAATAGGCTGCAACTACTTTCCCTCATTATGTATTCTGTTTTTGCCATGTCAAGGACCTTTTTCAGTACAAGAGAGGACTGAGGAAAAGTAGGAATTGAGCAGTTCTGCCCTCTCTTCATCACCTCTTACAGTTTCACTTTCCTTTCCCAGTAATGGGCTTTCTATGTCCCTGCTCTTTTTCTTACTTTGAACATAAGAAAATATATATATTTTTTATTTTTTAGCATCTCTTGCTAGCCTAAGCTCATGTTGAGCTTTAACTTTCCTAACTTTCTATCTACAAGCACTGGTTATTTGTTTATATTCCTCCTTGGTTATAAAGTCCTCCTTCCATTTCCTAAATGAGTCAGTTCTTCCTGTCGAAGGCCATGGGTTAGGAAGGGAAAGAAGACTACTACAAATAAATGACTGGCTACATAGATGGTGTCATCAGGAAAACTAAAAAATGTGAAGATACATTTTTGCCAACTACAGTAAAGAGAGGAGAAAGTGGGTTCATTGACTGTCATAGCAAGGAGAAACATTTGAACAGCTTTCTGTTTTCATTAAAACTGAGTGGACTTGGTGAGCAGAGGAAAACAAGGAAAGCTCCTCGGTGTGTAGGCTCAAAACTGAGACCTGGATTTAAACATTCTGCTGTGCAAATACTCTGGCTTGCTAGGAAGGGTTGATGATTTGTGTTCATGTGGTCATTTGAACCTTAAGTTTGAACTGGTTCATAACAGTCATTTTTGAATATGGATTTCATTTTTGTGTCTCCCTGTGAAAAGTTGAAAAATTCTGTTATCCAACTCTAAACCATCTTGCTCTAAAGCGCCAAAGAAAGGAAATAAAAATTACTCCCCCCCCGTCTTCTTTAGTTCCAGGTCTTAATGTAGCCTTCCAATTCTACTCAGTGATTTACTCTATTCTGTATTCTTAAAGTTTTCAACGAATTTGGAAAACGCAACAGTGGCCACAGGATTGGAAAAGGCCAGTTTATATTCCAATTCCAAAGAAGGGTAATGCCAAGGAATGTTCAAACTATCACACCATTGCACTCATTTCACACGCCAGCAAGGTCATGTTAAAGATCCTACAGGCTAGGCTTCAGCAATATATAGATCAGGAACTATCAGAAATTCAACTTGGGTTTCGGAGAGGTAGAGGAACTAGAGTTCAAATTGCCAACATTCGATGGATTATGAAGAAAGCACAGGAGTATCAGAAAAACGTCTATTTCTGCTTCATTGACTACACTAAAGCTTTCATTGTGTAGATCACAACAAATTGTGGCAAGTCCTTAAAGAGATGGGAGTACCAGACCACCTCACATGTCTCCTGAGAAACCTGTATAAGGGTCAAGAAGCAACTGTCAGAACGGGATATGGAACAACTGATTGGTTTAGAATAGGAAAAGGAGTTAGACAAGGATGTATATTATCACCTTGCTTATTTAATTTATATGCAGAGTACATCATGCGAAATGCTGGCCTGGATGAAGCAGAAGCCAGAATTAAGATTGCCAGGAAAAACATCAACAAACTCAGATATGCAGATGATACCATTCTAATGGCAGAAAGTGAGGAGGACCTAAAGAACCTCTTGTTGAGGATGAAAGAGGAGAGTACAAAAGTACGCTTGAAACTCAACATCAAAAAAACGTAGATCATGGCATCCGGCCCCATCAAACCTTGGGAGATAGAATGGAAGTAGTGACAGACTTCACATTTCTGGGATCCAAGATCACTGCAGATGGTGACTGTAGATATGAAATTAAAAGACGTTTGCTCCTTGGGAGGACAGCTATGGCAAACCTGGGCAGTATAATAAAAAGTAGAGACACCACCCTGCCAACAAAAGTCCGTATAGTCAAAATGATGGTATTTCCATTGTGAGAGCTGGACCATAAGGAAGGCCAAGCGCAGAAGAATAGATGCTTTTGAGCTGCGGTGCTGGAGAAGAATCTTGAGAGTCCCTTGGACTGCAAGAAGATCAAATCAGTCAGTCCTAAGGGAAATCAACTCTGACTGTTCCCTAGAAGGTCAGATGCTGAAGCTGAAGCTAAAATACTTTGGCCACCAAATGAGAAGAGAGCACTCACTAGAGAAGATTTTGATGCTGGGAAAGACAGAAGGCAAAAGAAGAAGGGGATGGCAAAAGATGAGATGCTGGACAGTGTTACTGATGTAACAAACACGAATTTGAGCAGACTTCGGAGGATGGTGGAAGACAGGAGGGCCTGGCGTGACTTTGTCCATGGGGTTGCTAAGAGTTGGACTTGACTGTACGATTGAACAACAAAAAGTTGTTAATAACACAAATATAAGAAAATAGTACTAACCCTTGAAGAACACATAGAAGAAGTAGACTTCAACCATTTTCTTTGAAATTAATGGGTTTAGAAGGGTGTAAAATGGTTAAGGATTGAATTGCTATTCATCACTGCTAGAAATGCTATAACATAAGCAGATGAGCAGATTCATCTGGCAGGTGATGCTGTAAAATACATACTATAAAAAAGTAAAATACATTACTTTCAAGCCAGGTGGGAATTAAAAAGTAAAATAAAGAAAACATTTTAAACCAAAAATTGCAAACCATTTAATGATGTTTTATTAAAAAAAAATCTATGGATTCAAATTGTTTTTTGCATGTGGAAATATAGTTTGTATATCATTGTTTAACCTGAGTCTTCTCTTCCTACCCTGACACTAACTCAAAAGTCAGGAATTTGTCTGACATGCAAACATGCTCCATAATAATACTGGCTCTCGCCACACTGGTCTAGGGCCTTAATCCTTAGCAGGGGCTACTGAGCCAGATCTACTCCATCATTATCCCTGCAGACATATGTCATCTTTACAGAGCTCCAGTTTTTGAGTGTGAAAAAGAACCCACTTATTCCATTTCCCCAAGAGATGTATTTTCTTTAGTTAAAGTATCATCGTATTCAATACCTCAGTTCCAGGTGTTGCACTTCATGGGTGAGACAGAGAATGCTATCCATTTTCAGTATTTGAAAGCTCTTTTTAGGACCTTTTGTATGTGACACAAAGTTGCTTTTAAAAATAGTATGAGGCATTGTTTGATGGAAAAAAATTCAAGCAACATTTGTTCCCTGTATTGGCTGTGCTCCAAGAAGAGTTCATGAAAAATTCATCTCTCACTCATTTAAAATCAGAAGTAACTCAGGAAAGTTGGTTGAAATTGCCTCAAATTAGCAGAAAACAATACATTTTGCTTCTTTCTAAGAATGGTTTTGAGTACACTGCCTTTTACATAATCTATTTATCATTATACAGTTTTCTTAATATGGAAGACTGTGGGTGGGGGTGCAGTTATTTGCCATACAAATGGAAGTGAAGACAAAGGCAGAATGAATCAATAAATCACTGAAAATCTAAATTAAACAGATATTTATGTGGGTTTCAAACCCACAAAATGATTTAGAAGTCTGAAAAGATAAAGAGTTCCAGTCATAACTTTGGTGGTTTTACAAGCCAGAACTCCAATCAGCAATATCAAATCAAGATGCAGGGACAAAGAAGAATCTACAGCCAACAGCTCACTGAAGTGAAAGAGTGAATGAGCCTGACATATGAACCCTATTAGTTGAAAAGGATCACAGCTGTAAAACAAAATGTCTACATTTCAGTGATTCTTAGACAGAAGCAAGAGATCTTTAACAGATGCAAACTTGAACTCATTTAAAGGAACAATTAAGAAAAATGAAATGTAAAAACTAAATTTCTGGGTCCAGTAGCCTTATTCATGCAATATGTGATAATTCCAAAAGCTGCCACACAAAAAAAAGTAATGTAATATAAGTAATATATTAAAAAAGTAACATAAAGGTGCTTTTTTTGTTATGGGGGAAAGTCTAGATATGTAACTATTTCACATTAAATTTATCATCTCAAAGAAAACATGTATTGCACAATCTGTTCAGTGATTCAGTTTACTTGATAAGGAACTACTGGACTGGATCAGCAATATGATACATACAATTCTTGTACATGAAGTGCCTTTATTTCAATGGAAGGAGATAATTTGTTTATGGAAAGGCCTCTTAACTGAATTGTGTTAAAGAGAAGTATTCTCTTTTCCTTGTTTTTGGTGTGACACTGAATTGCTGTCATGTAGGAAAATACTTTGCCAATTGCTTTGCATTGTAAAGTGCTTCTAGAACTCACTTGGTTCCAACTACCTTCATGCACCATTCCTGTTCCTAAACATATTGCAAGAAGTGAGGATCTCCTCCTGCAATAGATTTCTTGATCTGTATTATATAGTGAGTTCAGCCAGCTTGAGGTAAGCAAGAATGTTTATTGAACAAGAACAAAACTGAACTGAACACAAACTAGGGTTGCCAAATCCAATTCAAGAAATATCTGGGGACTTTGGGGGTGGAGCCAGGAGACATTGGAGCCAGGAACAAGGGTGTGACAAGCATAATTGAACTCCAAGGGAGTTCTGACCATCACATTTAAAGGGACAGCAAAGCTTTTTAAATGCCTTTCTTCCGTAGGAAATAATGAAGGATAGGGGCACCATTTTGGGGGGTTCACAGAATTGGACCCCCTGGTCCAATCATTTTGAAACTTGGGGGGGTATTTTGGGGAGAGGCACTAGATGCTATACTAAAAATTTGGTGCCTCTACCTCAAAATATAGCCCCCCCCCAGAGCCCCCAATACCCACGGATCAATTCCCCTCTCGTGGGAACACACAAGTCTCTCTTCCGCTCCCCTCTCCATGTGGCAAGATATGAAGACCCTCTGCCTGCTTTAGTCGGTGGAGACAGGAGGCAGCTGGTCTGACAGGTAGAGCCCGAGCCCTTCCCCTACCAGGGCGTCCAAGTGAGAAGAAAGAGACGGCGCCTCCCTCCCTCCCTCCCCACTTACCGTGCGGCAAAGCCTCTCCGCAATCAAACTGCACCTGGAAATGAAGCGGGTGGCTGAAGGGGCTCGGATTTTCCAGCACCGAAACTCCAAGCACCGACACCCGTGCCATGACAGATCCCACTCCCTTCTCTTGCATCTAACAGCTCGTGGCCACACTAAACCCACTCCACACGCAGCCGGTTTAACGACACTGCAGTGACGCGGCCAATCACTGCACCACAATACGCGCGTCACCCCCGATCCCAACACTTCATGCCTGAGATTACCCGCCCATTCCACAGGAGAGACCACACCTCCACCCTTCCTCTACCAATCTGTTTTGCTCTTGTGGTCCCTGGCGGGAGCTTAATCTAAACAATCGTCGCTCACCTACGCTTTCTTCCACCCGCCTCTCTTTACTCTGCTTCCAATCAGCAGCGCGCCTTGCTCGTTCCCTTCAGCGCGCTGAATCGTGATTGGTCGGCTGGTACTTTCTGGATAGGCAAAGAGACCAATGTAAGCATTGGTGGACGCAAGGGAAACCATTTAGAAACCCTGGATGCAGCAGTTTAAACCTGGGTAGTATAATAGTGCTACCTATGGGAATCGTTCTCCGCTTCACCTAGCTGCTCCTTCGAGATGGGCTCAGAAGGACCCGGACTAGTGGCTCGCCATGCTCCTTGGCGCTGTTTCCCCCCCTCCCCCCGCTTCCAGATTTTTGGAGAGTGGGGGAAGAGGCTGCAAATCCGGGGGTCCCCCGCCAGGGCGGGAGGGTTGGGAAACCTAACACAAACAGGGAACTCCTTATACACATTTGGCCTGAGTTAAACACGCCCCCTTATGTGGGCAGCAGTCTACCCTATTGGTCTCTCCAGGATCCTTCATTTGCAATTCTTGAGAGAAATATGTCAAAACAACCAATACACAATAATCTGAAAACTAAATTCAACAATTCAACTCTGTGAATCCCTATATAAACCACTATTTTGTACAGCTCTCATTTGTCTGTTAGCAACTAGTGTTGTTGAAGAGCAAATTTGTTTTTCGGTTTCAGTGTTAAAATGTAGATTGAAAGAAGCTTGCCCCTTTAGCAGGAAGTGGAAACTTTTAGGAGTGTACTGGGTTTAATTACAGAAATCACTGAAAAGTATCAAGAGGTTACCAGTGGTCTCCAAACACAGTTCAAGAACAAAGGCTTCAGAGGTTCTATGCCTCTAATACAGTGCTTGATTTAAAAAACGCCCAGATTTAGTAACATTTCATATTTTAATAAGAAACTTCTTTGCAGGCCTTCACAGTTTTCCACAACAAAGTAGTCTGGCATCCTGAGTACTGTTACAAGGAGGTAAGTATCACTTGTGGCAATAGAAATGCCATGAGTGTAATTGTGCAGAGGACTGGAACCTTGATTAATAGTATTTCTGGTGTTCAGTGGCTGAGTTATCTTCAGCAATCATAGCTAATCACTGAAATGGTACATTTACTTGTCTCAGTTAACATCCTAAGATCTTTCCAAGTCAAAGAGCATTTCATTTCTAAATCCATGCACATTTATTGTCATCATTGCCTCATTACTGTAAATGTTTTTTTTTTTCCAAAGAAACCCCTCTTCAACTAATCTCTGCTGATGCTGGATTATTAATTCCTCAGTACATTTCTGTTGTCTTCTAACATGTTTGGGGGATTGTATAGACATTTGGTATCGTAAAACATCGGACTGGAGAATTGTAGTTCCTTTAGCATGATATATTTGATCAATAGAAGAATTTCAGTGGACAAAGTAGTGTTAAAAGTTTATTCATTCTGTGCACTCTTTAGAGATGATTAACTGTCTTTATTATATTAAAGCAAACCCAAAGCCATCTGCCAAAGGCAATTGTGTCCAAGCACTGAAACCATTTCATGTGAAAACTAATTTTCAGGCTCCTAATTATTTTTCATTATAGTGGCAGTGTGGAATAGATTGGAATTGGACAGTAATTGCCAGGTCTGAGCAGTGTGGACCATTGCAATGTATCAGTTTAGATGAAGTGTGACAAGGATACATCTAACTACTATATAACTTCCATTAAGCAACTTCCCTGTCCCTGCTCATGTAACACTTCATAGTATGTGGTCAGCACAAGGTCATAATAATGGCTTTCTGAGTGACTTCAAGCATTTTGTACAAGCAAAAATTGTTAAACCCCCCTCCTTTCTATCAGCACCATTCTGACAATGTCCAGCTGTTACAGTTGTTGAGGATATTTCTTCAAAATGTGAGACCTTTCAAAGACACCTGGGTGTCAATGTAGGAGACAAAATATTTCTCCAAAATAAGTGAAAAAAATTGGCTTTGTGTTTTGAAAGACTAGCTTGCAGGAAAAAAAATTAAACTAGCACAGAAAGATGTTTGAGATGCTAGCAACCCTTAGGTATTCTTTTTTAAAAATAAAAGAAGATGCTATTTTAAGCTCTGGAATAGGGCTCCGCTAGTACTGCTTTTCTTTAATAGTCTGCCATAACCTAAGGTCTGAGGGCAGATAACATTATTATTCACTTTAATGAGATGCAGTTTCCTTTATCAGAGAGCTTCAAAAACTACAACAAGGGAAATTACATAGGAGGGATAAAGGAGGAAGTGGGGAAAGGAAGGAGAGATATTAACAAGAAAAACAGAAAGGAGAAAAGAGGCAGAATATAATCTTAGCCATCATTTAAGATGTATTCTTAGAATGAACTCAAATAACAAACAAACATGGTTGCTACTTTTAAATCCAACTGTAAAAAGGTAAAGGTAATCCCCCTGTGCAAGCACCAGTCATTTCAGACTCTGGGGTGACGTTGCTTTCACAACATTTTCATGGCAGACTTTTTTATGGGATGGTTTGCTATCGCCTTCTCCAGACATTTACACTTTACCCCCAGCGAGCTGGGTACTCATTTTACCGACCTTGGAAGGTTGGAAGGCTGAGTCAACAATTGCTGGCACAATGATATCATTTGGAGTGGACTCTCGCAGGGAAGCAGATGTGCGCTTGTGATGAGTTGGCTACGATGGAGCATTCAAACATAGAAAGTATGCACGGGAGTCATCGGAAGCATTCTTGGTCTGGATTTAATGCACTATCAAAATGCACTATTCGTGTCCCAGTTGTGGTAGTGCGGGACACGAATGAGCCAATGACCATTTTCAGATGCTGATGTTTAGACAACCGCATAAAATCCGACATGCATACGGCTTTCATCCATGCCCATCTCGTCTGACCTCGGTCCATGTGTAGTATCCATTGACGGATTTATCCTCTATGAAACTATCCAATCCACTTTGAAAGCTATTTGTTCCTGTGACCATCACTACATTCTCTGGCACAATTTAATTTCACATTTTTATCACTCTGTATAAAAAAGTATTTCCTTTTGTCCATCCTAAACCTACTGGCCATCAGGTTCATTGGGAGTTCTAGTATTTTGGGAAAGAAAGGGAAAGTTCTCTTTATCAACTCTCTCCACTCCGTACATAATTTTATAAACTTCTATTGTGTACCTCCTTTGTCACCTCTTTTCTAAACTGAAAAATCCCACATTCTTTAGCCTTTTCTCATGGGGAAGGTGCTCCAACCTCCAATCCTCTTGGTTGCCCTCCTTTGTACTTTTTCCAGTTCTGCAATGTCCTTTTTGAAATACGGTGATCAGAACCTTACACAGTATTCCAGATGAGGCTTCACCAAAGATCTACAAAAAAGCATTACAATGTTGGGTTTTTTTTTTTTTTATATTCTCAACCCCATTCCTAATAATTCTTAGCATAGAGTTTGCCTTTTTCACAGCTGCAGCTGGGTTGACACTTTCATTGAGATATCCACTACAATGCCAAGATCTTTTCCCCTCTCAATCTCAGCAGATTCAGACCCCATTACCCTGTACTTCAAGCATGGATTTTTTTTTTTTTGTCCCAATGTGTATCACCATACATTTGCTAACATCAAACTTCATTTGCCACATTGTCATCAAGTTTGTGGAGGTCCTATTGAAACTTTTCACAGTTAGCCTTGGTTTTCACCATCCTGAATAATTTAATGTCATCTGTAAACTTGGCCACAACACTACTCACCCCTAGTTCCACATCATTTATGAATAAATTAAATAGCATCAGTACTGATCCTTGTGGAACCCCACTGGTCACGTCTCTCCATTGTGAGATATAATATAGTGGTTTCAACACATGGATGAGATGAGGCAGCAGTGATCAAAGCAAAGATCTTTTATTAAGTACAGCATGGCAGTGGCTGAACTCAAGACTGAGAAACTGGGCCAACAGGGCCAACTATATACACTTCAAGGTTCCTGTGCTAAGACGTCATTGGATCATTCAAACCAGAGGGGGGCCTGTGATTGGAGCAGGGCAGCAGGGATTTGGATCCTACTGCCCATTTTTCCTGAGTCCCCAAGCTCGGTCTTACAGGCTCCAATGAGCCAGGCAGGAACCCATTAGTACATACTATTAATCAGCATACACAACATGAGAAATGTCCATTGATTCCTACTCTTTGCTTCCTGTCATTTAACCAGTTTTTTAATCTATAAGAGAACCTGTTCTCTTATCGCATGATTGCTAAGTGTACTCAGGAGTCTTTGGTGAGATACCGTCAAAAGCCTTTTGAAAATCTAGGTATATTATATCTACTGGGTCACAATTGTCTACATGCTTGTTCATTTTCTCAAAAAACTCCAAAAGGTTGGCGAGGCAGGACTTCCCTTTACAGAAGCCATGCTAATTGTCCCTCAACAGGCTTCACCCCTCTGTGTGCCTAACAATTCTGTCTTTTATGAAAGTTTCTACTAATTTGTTAGGCTGACTGGCCTGTAATTTCCTGGCTTCCCTCTGGAGCCCTTTCTTAAAAATTGGTGTCACATTCACTACTCTCCAGAATTCAAGTACAGTAACTGAATTTAGTGATGTGTTATATATGCAGGTTAGTAGATCAACTATCTCACATCTGAGTTCCTTAAGAACTCTGGAGTATATGCCATCAGGACCTGGTGACTTATCTGTTGGTTTTTAATTTCCCAGGTAGGTCTAAAATGGCATCCCTGGTAACCTCAATTTGGCTCAGTTCTTCAGACTCCCTTCATGGAAACAGAGGCTTTGGCATGAGTACATACCCCTGGTATTGAACTGAACTGGAAGACATGCCCCACAGTGAACACAGTGAACACAGAAGCAAAAAAGTCATTGAGCTTCTCTGCCATCTCTCCATCTTCATTTGACAATCCTTTTATTCCTTTGTCATCCAAAGGCCACACGACTTCTCTGACTGCTTTCTGATTCCAGATACATTTCAAAAAATGTTTATTAGTTATTTATTTATTGCTGTATTATACAACAAAAAATGCAAGTATATAGAAATCAGTCCAAATGTCCAAAACATGTATATTCAAGTCCCAAAGTAGTGTGGTGACAAGCCAATTGATTAAGTACTTGTTTCTTTCCAGTCTTCATCAGACCTGGGACCACTAACAAAAGAAAATATTATACAAAAATATCAGAAGGACATTCAGACACTACCAACCCTCTTCCAGTGAAAAAAATATATCATACTTACATATTTATTCAGCAATTTCACATCGGCTACAGCTCAGTATGCGGCTTCTTGTGCACCCTAATGGTGCAACTAACATGTTTAAAAAGGCAAACATCTCATTTACACAAACTCTTAAAGGTAAAGTAAGATATTTCTAATGCAACATGCTAAAAGACACAAACAATTGCTGCTGGAGATGCTCTGCATCCCTCTTTTTTGAAAATTGTGTAAAGAATCTGTATAATCTATATAATTGAATTAATATGTAAGTATGATATATTTTTTCGCTGGAAGAGAGTTGGTGGTGTCTGACTGTCCTTCTGATATTTTAGTATAATATTTTCTTTTGTTAGTGGTCCCAGGTCTGATGGGGACCCTTCTCCAGAAGCACTCTGGGAACACCTAAAAATAACCATCCTGTCGATCTCTGAAGAAGTCCTCGGGTTCTCCAAAAGGAAGAACAAGGACTGGTTTGACGAGAACAATCAAGAGATCCAAGAATTACTAGCGAAAAAGAGATCTGCCTACCAAGCACATCTTGCTCAGCCCTCCTGTCCTGGGAAAAAAGCAATCTTTTGCGCTGCATGTAGCAACCTCCAGCACAAACTTCGAGACATTCAGAACGAGTGGTGGACCAAGCTTGCAGAGAGAACCCAGCTGTGTGCAGACACTGGTGATTTAAGAGGGTTCTACGAAGCCCTGAAGGCAGTATATGGCCCATCATATCAGGATCAGAGTCCCTTGCATACTGCAGACGGCCAAGTGCTCCTCACAGACAAGGCATCCATACTGAACCAGTGGTCGGAGTATTTTCAGGTTCTCTTCAGTGCCAACCGCGTAGTTCAAGATTCAGCAATCCACCTCACCCCACTTCAACCAGTGAAAACAGAGTTGGATGAGATCCCCACCCTAGAAGAGACTGTTAAAGCCATCAAGCAACTGAAAAGTGGCAAGGCAGCGGGAGTTGATGGAATCCCACCAGAGATCTGGAAGCATGGGGCACAGTACTACATAGCACACTTCACAAAGTACTTGTCACCTGCTGGGAACAAGGCAAATTACCACAGGACTTTCGCGATGCAATCATCATCACTCTACACAAGAACAAAGGAGAAAAGTCAGACTGCTCCAACTACCGGGGGATAACCCTGCTCTCCATCGCAGGCAAAATCCTTGCCAGAATACTCCTGAACAGACTGGTGCCCACCATTGCAGAAGAACTCCTCCCAGAGAGCCAGTGCGGCTTCAGAGCTAACAGGAGCACCACCGACATGGTATTTGTTCTCAGGCCGCTCCAAGAGAAATGCAGGGAACAGAACAAGGGTCTATATGTGACTTTTGTCGACCTTACCAAAGCTTTCGATACCGTTAGCAGGAAAGGCCTGTGGCAAAACTTGGAACGTTTAGGATGTCCCCCAAGGTTCCTCAGCATGATCATCCAGCTACATGAAGACCAGCGAGGCCAAGACAGACACTGCAACGACCTCTTGGAGCCCTTCCCAATAGGCACAGGTGTAAAGCAAGGCTGCGTTCTCGCGCCATCTCTCTTTACGATCTTCTTTAGCATGATGCTTCAAAGAGCCGCAGTAGATCTAGATGATGACGATGGTGTCTACATCCGCTATCGCACTGATGGCAGCCTGTTCAACCTGAGGCGACTAAAGGCTCACTCCAAGACAATGGAAAAACTTATCCGAGAGCTACTGTTTGCTGATGATGCTGCACTCGTCTCCCACTCGGCATCAGCTCTGCAGCATATGACGTCCTGCTTTGCAGAGGCTGCCAAGCTATTCGGCCTAGAAGTTAGTCTGAAGAAGACAGAAGTTCTCCACCAGCCTGCACCCCAGGAAGATTATCACCCTCCCTGCATCACTGTGGGTGAATCAGTTCTGAAGACAGTCCAGCAGTTCAGCTACCTGGGGTGCATCATCTCCTCAGATGCCAAGATCGACAAGGAGATTGACAACAAACTGGCAAAGGCAAACCGTGCATTTGGCCGACTGCACAAAAGAGTGTGGAGCAACAAGCATCTGAAAAAAGGCACAAAGATCAATGTTTACAAAGCGGTTGTGATGACAACCCTCATCTACAGCTCCGAATCGTGGGTTTTATACCGTCATCACCTGTGACTCCTTGAGCGCTTTCATCAGCGCTGCCTTCGCACCATTCTCAACATCCACTGGAGTGACTTTGTGACCAACACTGAAGTCCTCAAGAGGGCGGAGGTTACAAGCATCGAGGCACTGTTGTTGAAGACGCAGCTGCGCTGGGCAGGGCATATTTCTAGGATGGAAAACCACCACCTTCCCAAGATTGCTCTGTATGGCGAACTTTCCACCGGCCATTGAAATAGAGGGGCACCAAAGAAGAGGTACAAGGACTCCTTGAAGAAATCCCTTGGCACCTGTCACATCAACCATCACCAGTGGTCTGACCTAGCCTCAGATCGCAAAGCATGGAGGCACACCATCCACCAGGCTGTCTCTTCCTTTGAGAACGCATGCATAGCTGGTCTTGAGGACAAAAGGAGATTGAGGAAGAATCGCACTGCTACAGCACCAACCCCAAATCAGACTTTTCCCTGCAGCCACTGTGGCCGGATCTGCCTGTCCCGCATTGGTCTTGTCAGCCACCAGCGAGCCTGCAGCAGACGTGGACTACTGCACCCTTCTTAAATCTTCGTTCGCGAAGTCAAGCCGAGAGAGAGAGAGATTATGTATTTTTATAATTATACTTAATTACACTTAACATGCAATTTCCCCCCCATTCCCTATTTTCCTTTTTCTTTCTGTATTCCCTAAAAAACTTAAATAACATTTATTTTAAGTTTATTGAATGCTTTGATGCTTTTAGCAACCTCCTCCTCAAAAACTCTTTTTGCATGCATAATTATTGACTTAAATTTCTTTTGCCTGAGCCTATGGTCCCTCCATTTCGTTGGAGCAGACTTCCCACTTTTTAAAAGAAGCTTCTTCACTTTTTATGTCTTCCTTGATTTGCATTGTTAACCACACAGGCCTTCTTTTAGACTTGGCAGTGCCTTGCCTAACCTGCAGAATGCATTCTATTGGTACTTTAATTAGTGTGGTTTTAAATAGCTTCCAAGCATCATCTAGAGATTTGGCCCTCTTGTATTTCCTCTTCAACTTCCTTTTTACTGTTGCCCTTAAAAAAAAAAAAAAGTTCCCTGTTTTGAAATCAAATGTGACAGTTTTGGACTTCAGTGGTAACTTTCTTTTTTTGGGGGGGGGTGGTGGGGGTGGTGGATATTTTTGTATTTGTGCATGTGTGCCTGGAAGTCATTATGACCTCTACTGACTGATCCTACCGGGGGCATGGACAATATTCAGAGAGATGGCTGAATAAATCTTGCCCTTGACTCCAGGCTCTGATATTCCAAGGAGGTCTCTCATCCAAGTAACTTGCCAGAGTTGACCCTGCTTAGCTTCTGAGATTCAATATGATTGGGCTTGCTTGGACTATCTAGGTTATGTCTGACTTAATGGGTAACCTTCCAATGGCCTGAATGCTATTTGATTTATAGCCCACTCTTCTTGTAGAACAGGCTCCAGTCGGGTTACATCATAGAAACAGACGGTAAAAACCAGATTAAAATTATATAAAATCTAAAATTACAGAATTAAACATTGAAAGCTAACAATGACATATTCAGCCTCACAGACATGGCCTATTGGTCCAGGTCCAGCAGGCCCTACAGCAGTGCATAGAATGGAGGGTGGAGCCCAATAATAGGTGATGTCTGCTTTCTCAACTGAAGGCCTGGCAAAAGACCTCTGTTTTACAGGACCTGTGGAATTGGAGTAGGTCCCACAGGGTCCAGATCACCAATGGGAGCTCATTCCACCAGGCAGAGGCCAGGGCTGAAAACTGGCCCTAGTTGAGGAAAGTTGGATGTTTCTGGGGCCAGGTACCACCAAAAAGTGTTGGGTTTCTGATCTTAAAGATCTATGGGGCTCATATGGGGAGAGGCAGTCCCAAAGGTATGCAGGCCCCTGGCCATATATTGGTAGGGTCTGTGACCTACTGTTCATTTATAATGTCCCGGAAGCTAATTTCTACAACACGATTCCAGCACATGTTTACCCAGTCAATATGAGGGTAATTGAAGTCTCCTAGTATAATAACACTCTCTGCTTTAGTCACATCCCTTATTTCCTTCTCCATCTCAGGTGGGTGATAGTACACTCCACTTTTAAGCAACCCTTATGGCTCAGTATTTCCATCCATATCACTTCTGTTGGGGAGTTAATTCCCCTGATGTTTTCTAACTTATGTGATTCTATGCCCTCTTTGATATACAATGCAATACCTCCCCCAACCCATCCTTTCCTGTCCTGCCTGTAGAGCTTATATCCAAGAATGAGTGAGTCCATAGATTTCCCCATGTTTCTGAGATGCCTCCTATATCTAAATTGTTATTGAACACCAAGCACTCCATCTCCACTACCTTGGCTCAGAGACTTCTAGCATTGGCATATTATATACTTGTGTTTCCCTCCCTCAGCCCCTTTGTTGCCACACATGGCTCTCCATCACTATCCTACCCTCACTCCCATATTCTCCTATAAGTATTACCCTGATGGTTTATACAATCATCCCCTTGGATTGACTTGTCCTGAACTGGGGGCTTCCTAGCTTCTGTCAGCTTTCCCACCAAGATTAGTTTAAAAGCTGCTCTGCCACCTTTTTGATAGCATAAAAATGTTCTAAATAGATAAATAATTACATTTCACATCTTCACTACTGTCCAACAAGCATGCTAACTAATGAGACTGGCTCCTTGTTATTCTGTTTTTGATCTCAATATTTGTGTTCTAAAAATGTAATTGTAAAAATGTAAAATTATAATCAGCACCAAAAATAATGAGAGCAATAATAATGATTATTTATTCCGTATGAATTCACTCACTAATTGAATGGTCATTAGAACTGCTGCTCCAAAACAATTGTCATTCTGCAGTAGTTTTGTGTCAGGACAATCAGCCATTGGCCAATGGATGAGAGTGCTGGCCTGACCTACATCAAACTATGGAGGGAATCTGCCCATTGTCCACTCCCTATATGTCTGTAACAATCCAGAACATCAGGCCAGTTAAGGTAAAACATAATCCAGATAATTGATTATTCATACAGGCCACAGGTTACCATGTAGTCATAGGCTTCGCAATGCTGCATAAGACAACTACCTCATGAATATCAAGCAAGGAAAGTAATTTAAATGCTGGCTCTGCCACTCTCCTCCATTGGATAAGACAAAAAGAGAGAGGTCACTCAAGGATGAATGACAAAAAACAACCAAAAAGGTTATAATGACCAAAATTACTAAATGTACTCCAAAAGCACCAACATTTACAGGCAAAACATAGGCTCATATATATTTTACAAACATATAATATATATTTTACAAACATATAATATATATTTTACAAACATATTACAATTATAAAGAACAGTCCCAGTATAATGTAAAGTTCCAGTGTACAGGACATCAACTTTATATCCTACTTCGAAGTTTCTTCAAGCAAAGGTGCACTTTACTTCCTTCTTTCTTGAATGACGACAACTTCAATAGGAAAGACAAATCCACACTGAAGACAATTTCAAGTTCTTCCTCCTTCCTATGTAATAATAGACTGATTTTGCACTCACCTTATGCCACTCTCACGCTCCTCCAGTGTACAGGACATCAACTTTATATCCTACTTCGAAGTTTCTTCAAGCAAAGGTGCACTTTACTTCCTTCTTTCTTGAATGACGACAACTTCAATAGGAAAGACAAATCCACACTGAAGACAATTTCAAGTTCTTCCTCCTTCCTATGTAATAATAGACTGATTTTGCACTCACCTTATGCCACTCTCACGCTCCTCAGCGGGGCTTCTGTCCGATTTCACACTATCTGTCCTGGGGTTGCAACTAGCTTCACCTTTTTCGCATGGCAAACATAAACTGGTTTTACACTATCTGCCCCACTGAAACTGGTTTCACACTATCTGCCCCGGGGCTGGAACTAGCTTTACCTTTTTCACATGGCAAACAGAAACTGGTTTTACACAAACTGGTTTCAAAGAACTCAATGGATTCCAGCTAGGGTTGCCTGGGTTCTAGAAGAAGAAATTGGATTTATATCCCACCCTCCACTCCAAATCTCAGAGAGCAGCTCACAATCTCCTTTATCTTCTTCCCCCACAACAGACATCCTGTGAGGTGGGTGGGGCTGAGAGGACTCTTTCAAGGACAACCTCTGCCAGAGCTATGGCTGACCCAAGGCTATTCCAGCAGGTGCAAGTCTTGGGTCAGTAATGTATGACGTGACTACAGATGGTGGGTTCACCTTAAGGTGGCACGTAGACCAGTTACAGCCACGAGAAACCCCCGAGGAAGAGGTCAAGGGCTACAGCCCCGATGACCAGCCTGCCACTCTGACTCCTTCCCAATCTGATGCGGCCAAGTCAGAGGCTCTGGCCCCCACCCTCCGGGCAGAGCGAGGGACCACTGCTAACCTGGAACTACCAGCTGGAAGCTCTGCATTGCCAACCCTTCTGCTTGTCACCACTGAAACCATGGCCGCTCTGTCACCCACTCCAGAGCCCAGGCGGTCCACGCGGGAGCATCGCAAGCCAGCTTACCTACAGGACTATGTTTGCTAGGCTTGTGAACTTGTGGGGGGGGGAGATGTTATACTGTATATGTGATCACAATTGTGTTAAATATTTGGAGTTCTTGCCTGGCTCATTGGAGCCTGGAAGACTGAGCTTGGGGACTCAGGAACAATGGGCAGCAGGATTCAAATCCCTGCTGTCCTGCTCCAATCATGGCCCCCCAGCTAGTTTGAATGGTCCAATAGCATGCTAGTGCAGGAACCTGGTGTGTATATATAGTTGGTCCAGTCTTTAGTCTTTGAGTGCAGCCCTATATGATACTGTACAAATAAAAGAGCTATGTTTACTACTACCTTGCCTCTTCACTGCGTGGAACCCACTATATTATACTAAGTATATACTGACTTATAGAACACTTTTTTGTAGCAGAATAGAAGAACAAGTAAAAATTTTGAAATAGAAATAACTGAAACAGGGAATAACAATGAACAGGCTGTGCGTGGGAACAGAGAGTCAGAAGGTAGGCTAGGAGCAGTGCCGGAGGTGTAGCGAGCTAGATCCTAAGGCATGTGGTTCAGACAAATGCACTGAGTAGGAACAGGATGTTATGTACCTGGCAACTTTTCAACAGACATATCATTTGATTTGGTTTCTGAAGTGTCTGGCTGCGATTTAGTAATGAATAATAATAAATCACTCCATTTTCATTAAAATCCTCTTCTCACCAGTTGGAACACATCATACAATCAAAAGCACTTCAATGTAGTTCTAGAATGCAATGGAATGGAATGGAATCACATAAATTGCAGCTGTAGTGAGGAGTGCCTTTTCCCAGCCAGTGGCAGCCTTTCCTATGCAAAAAAGATCTGATCATTGTGGTGCATGCCTTGGTTACATCTAGAGTAGATTTGCTGCAATGCACTCCACATGTGGCTGTCCTTGAAAAGTGTTCAGAAACGTCAATTGGTACAGAATGCTGCAGCCAGGATGTTGAATGGAGACAGTCATAGGGACCATAACACTCCAGTCGTGACTAGTCTATGCTGCCTGTCAATCTGTTTCCAGGTACAATTCAAGGTGTTAGCACTGAACTTAAGTCCTATATGATTTGGACCAGCATACTTGAAGGACTGCATACTCCTTTATGAACCTACCCAACCACTATAGTCACCTTTGTTAGGTACCCTGCTTTGGGTACCTCTGCCTTCTTTGATTAGGCTTGTGGCAACCAGGAAGAAGGCTTTCATATTTGTGGTCCCAAAATGCTGGAACTCTCTCCCTTGGGAAACTTATGTGTCTTCTTTCGCCATCTTCTTCCAGTGGGTGAAGACTTAAAATTTGGTTTGGTGTTACCTTAGGGATCCCTCCTTCATATCCTATGTTTAAATCATTATTTTTTATGTTTTTGTATGTATTATAGCTCTGGTTTTAATTGCATGGGATTTTTTGATTTTAATGGTTTTTAATATGTATTAATTTGTTAGCTACCTTGATAAAATAAATAAATAATATCTGCTTAATTTTTTGTTTTTTTAAAAAAGAACACAAGTGAATGTACTACAGGAATAGGCAACAGTGGATTCCTTAAAAAAATGCAAGACAAAACTAACAGTGTAAATTCAACTTTAAAAGTCTTGAGGCATTTTCCAACTGTGAGGATTATAGAATGAGATAAACTGAAGCCAATGAGTGCCAGAGCCCATCACAACAAAAATTCCTCATCCTTCTTCTACAGAAGTCAAGAGGATGACAGATTATTCTCAATCATACAGTAGACTGAGCATTTCTGGGAGTATGAGCCTACAGTCTCACAACAAAAACAGCACTTAGCATCATTATTATTCTCGTACTTAAGCTGGTTTTGTATGTGGAATCTATTCCTTAATTGTTTAGAGAAAAACCATTTATTTTCCTTTTTAAAAAAAATCTAAATTTTTAAAATGTTGATAAAAACTGCTTAGAGTTCAGAATATAAATCCAATCAAGTAATAAATCCAGTCAAATGATAAAAAATAATAAATATAAATCCAATCAAATATATTTTATTTGCTACCTATTTCAATGCATTTTCCCCAATTTTGAGACTCCAAAATTGCTAATGTAATAACATTCCATCTAGTATCCTGTTAAATGAATGAAAAATAATCTTAAAATAACTTTTAAGTATCATCAAAGCCAGAATGAAGCTAGCAATACAGGTCTCAAGGAGGAGAGCATCCTACAAAATGGATACCACCACTGAACAAGGATTTTGCTAGACTCTTTAGATAAATGAGTCAAATTTGTAGTGGATATGAGGCTTTCCTGTCTTTTCTCCCTCACATTAAATGGAGCCAAAATGCATATACAGTATTTTGCATATTTATTTGACTCTGTATTGTTTCTATAATTGTCTGACCTAGTTCTCACAAACAGCAGATGATGAAATGAATTTCTTCCCAGGATTTTCTGCTTCCAATCACTGGTACAGTTCACATGAAGGGAATGTTGCAGAATGGTACTATAATATGTGAGTCCCACCTACAGTCTGAAGTTGTAAAGCTCAGGTCCAGGTTTCTCTCCTGATCATGTTGTGACAAAAGGGCCTATATCTTTTCACAGCATGTGCTTTAATGGGGTGTGTTACAGCAACTACATTGGCATCTAGCAGCTGACAAACAGTACATTGACATTTTGTTCTATTCATCGTGCCATAACATTTATGATGACTTCTGTTCACAGAGGCTTTATATGATGCAGGGATGGCCTATTTCAATAAAAAATGACAAGGTCATTGCTTTTTTTTTAATTTTCAAGGTCTATAAATGATTTCAGTAGTAACAATAAATATCATTGGTCAAATTTATTGATTTTATCTGTGCTGAACATCATGGAAGTAAAACAGAGGTTTTTTCACAAGAGTTTTTTTTTAAATGAAGAAAAGAAATAAAAGGGGGGAAATTCAATTAATGATGCCATCGATCACCATTCAACCTGAAAATTAGATTTTTTTTTCAAAACTCAGGAAACCTTACAAATTCATAATTAGATACTTTTAAAATTAGCAGTTCAGTTTTATTTCCCCGATAATTTTGATGCTAATTTTAATTGTTGCATTTCAGAAAATTCTTTCAATATTGATTAAAAAGTATTTTCAACAGTTATGATTAGTGCAGTCAAGGAACATCTGCAGTCAAAGCCCACCAGATTGTCATCTTTCAATGTGTATATCTCTTTTATTCTTGTCTGTAGCTCACAAATGTATTATTGATGATACATATAATATTAAATATCACCTACAAGCAATAAATCCTTGCCATGAACTGTTCTGCTATGAGGAGATAGGACTGCAGTTAGGTGTGTTATCCTGGGATGGAGCAGATTGAAGAAAACAGATGGCCAAAGGGGGGAAAAGCCATGTACGAAATCAGCCAATTGCAGGAGTCCAAGGCCACTTGGCCACTTGCTCCAGAATTTTGGTACACACCCATATACATACCTTCCTGGTTATGAAGTCTGGGCCTTTTTGGCCACCTGTTTGGAGGCTGATTAGGAATGCCTTCTATCTCAGGCCAGCATTGGTTGGTGAATTGTGGGAACTTGTAGATAGGGTCAATGGCCAGTTTGGTGTAGTGGTTAAGTGTGCGGACTCTTATCTGGGAGAACTGAGTTTGATCCCTACTCCTCCACTTGCACCTGCTGGAATGGCCTTGGGTCAGCCATAGCTCTGGCAGAGGTTGTCCTTGAAAGGGCAGCTGCTGTGAGAGTCCTCTCAGCCCCACCCACCTCTCAGGATGTCTGTTGTGGGGGAGGAAGATAAAGGAGATTGTGAGCCACTCTGAGAGTCAGAGTGGAGGGCAGGATATAAATCCAATATCTTCTTCTAAACCCACCATTTGTTGGTCACCATTTGATATAGTAGTGTGGTTAAAATTGTATATACCTTAAGAATCAGGCGAGCTTGAAGCACACTGAGGCAGTAGCCTGGCGAATGGAATAGGAAACTCTGAGCAGACAAAACTCTTTGACCTAGTGTGGTTTGCCTTCCTGCTTGCCTTCTTTGGAGATGTTGAGGATGGTCCATATTTTTGTCTCCAATGGACATAGAAACACCTGACTCTGACAAAAGAACTGTCACCATTGTTTCCATGTTATGTATGACATTGCTTTCCAGTAACTGTGAATTCTCCTAGATCCTCCAGGTCACTGATGCCATTCAGGATATTCAATCCTATCTTAAGGGAGAAATGAAAAAAAAAAATCTTTCCTCTGCTATTTAGTTTTGGATCTTTGGAAATCCTTTCTAGGGCTGTGGTCAGACTGGCAGGTTGGCGCAGTTTGGGCATGCCCCTAATTATTCCATGGCATTTTGTGATGGAAATTTTCAATAAGATTCTCACCCTGATCTGGCTGCACCATACGCTTCTTCCATGGTTGACTGTTCAGATTAGTGTTGTATTTCAACCATGGAGCATGTGATCTGGTCTAAAAAAAAACTGGGGATGTGACTGCCAGATGTGGGTGTGTGAACAAGCTCATTTAATCTGTTAGGGTAAAGCAACTATAGTGAGCCAAACTGCCCATATGATCCAGGATAGGTTTTCCAGTAACTTGTGTGGTACTCCAATAACTTTGAATGACAAGATAAAGATAAAGGTGGGGGACCTAGTCAATTGTTATGTTACTCATCAATGATATTCAATGAGGAACTGATAACACAGATGCAGGATTCTGTATGCAACTACTTTTTTCTATAGAACTGAAGAGTGAATATGATTTTCTGTGTCTACTGCATCATGTATCCTTTCTTATAAATATTTGCCTAGAGACTCTTCTGTAGTAAACCAGAAAGAGCAGGCCTCAGAAATCTAAAGAGACTGCAAAGAATGATGCATGAGAAAAATTACAAAGTTCAGGATAGTGGTCTTGTAGTGTATAATAGCTATAAAATAGAATAGAAGTTATCAGAAAGATCATATTAAAAGGAGATAAGCCTGAGCCAAGAGTTTCAATATATCAGTATCATGAAAAATATCAGCAGTTAAAAACACACACACAAGAGTAAGCTGTGTGAATTTCCAAGGAACGCACTGATCCTTGCAATATATTGCAGCCATAACACTTGTAATTTACGTAACCATCAAGCCCAGATTCTCCTGACATGCGAAGAGTTGTGTAGCTATCTTGCTTTGCACTCAATCACGTAAGTGAAGCAAAGCGTGAAGAGGGAGTGCAATTTTGCCAAGTCTCTAGGTACTTAGAATCAACTACTGAATGGCTTTCTCTAAGGATCTGACTCTACAGTAATGCCTCTTGTGTGCTACCTCTCAGCAGAATACTGTGTAGTAGAAAGGGTGATTAGTACTTAGTTATATATCCCAGGGAGGGGTGTACTCATGTTGGCTTCATTCAGGGTTGACATTTTCTATTTTGCAGCAGGAAAAGTGCCAGACCAATACACACGAGAGTATAGTATTTTAGTTAGTTAGCCCTTTAATGTAAGATCAGACCAGTGATTTTCAATTATAAGTTGTGCTCAGTGGTGAAAACTTTGTTGAAATGGTTTTGGAACAAAAGGACATTTCAAGTTAAAATGCCTCAAAGTCAGGAATAGCAAGGTCCAGATGTGTTAAAGAAATGCATGTGACATCATTACAGCTATTGATTTAACAACACTGACAGTATTTTACAACACATAATACCCAGATTGTAATGGGTTAACAGTCTAAGGTAACAATATGAATAAAGTGGTGCACAACGATAATAAGAGATCAGTGTGAACAAATGCATATGTCTCATCCATTCCATATATAAACATACAAAAATACAGATCTTAATACCCATACATTCTAAATAGCTCGTATTATGTGCCTACACAGCTGAAATCAGATCCCTCCCCCATTGCCCTTATGCAACCTTTTGCTCTTTTTGCAGAGCTTGTTTCTTTGTGCATGAGTGAGGAAGCTAGAGCATCCTTGCATCTCCCCTTATGACTGCAGCCCTGCATGCTGTATTTTGTTATCGTTTTGGAGGCTCTTAGCAATGACTAGAAGGCCAGGCTTACATAGCTGCTTGGAGAAGAAACAGTGGCAAAGCTTCACTTCTGCGGACTTGTAAAATTCACAGGAGCTTATATGGATCAGCAAGTAGTTTCTGCAAACTTAAAAGCCAGGGTTTTGTCCCCTCTGACTTGGATTAGAAGTTTTCCTAAACTTTTGAATGCGTTTTTCTTTCACAGAAAATTACACTTTTTCTAATAATGACTAATTCATCTAATTATAAAAGATAATTGGATTGCAATTGCATTAACAATCATTTGTCATTTTGCTGACACTGTAGGTGCACAAATTCTGATTTCACTATAAATAGTATGGAGTCTGAATACTAGATATTGGTGTTTTTATAAGAATTATATTTGGTTTGTATACTTATAATAATATACTGTGAATAATAATAATAATAATAATAATAATAATAATAACAATAATAATAATAATAATAATAATAATAATAATAATAATAATAATAATAATAATGATATCCTATCCTGCCCTTCCCTGCAAATAAGCTCAGGGCAGGTTACAGCATAGGCTAAAACAATAATCAAGACATAAGTTTAAAACAATAATCTTACGTTAAAAACTACAGAGATGGTGCTCAATTGTTTATATTAATTTTGTGGTGTTCCACAATACAGAAAGAGATGAAAGATGTTCTGCTCTCAAAAATAACAAGAAAACCATATAAATATGGTAGTAGATAGTACAGATGGTGACAGAGGGGCCGGATGGTGTTAGAAATCTGCTGCCTCATCCCAAAACCTGGCGTAATAGCTCCATTTTACAGACCCTGCAGAGAGGTTGAGGGATTAGGCAGCGGTCATTTTGTAGAAAAATACGTGGTGGAGCTCATCCAGGGATTGTTATGCAGCTACACATACTATTCAATGGACAAGGAGGTGGAACTCTCAGAAAGGTGCAGGGGCTGCACTCCAGTGAGCTCCCACTGAATCTGAGGCCTGGACTTAGGAATGTTCAGTCTGGAGAAGATAAGGTTGGGGCGGGGGGACATAATTGCTCTCTTTAAGTATTTGAAGGGCTGTCACTTAGAGGAGGGCAGGAAGCTGCAAGGGAGGAAGCCGCAGATCAAAATGCATCCATGCAGCAGCTGGTGGGGAATTGATTGCTTGAGCCAGGGAAGTCAGAAGCCCGGGGTGGGGGGTGGGTGGGATTGGCAGCTATCTCCAATGTTTACTTATCATAGGGACAGATTACTGTCTTGTGCATGATTGACTACCCCCCTAATGCCCCTTCTTAAAATAACATCGTAATAGGTGATTTTAACTACCCGCAGATTGATTGGGTCAATATGTGTTCTGGTCGAGAGAAAGAGATTGAGTTTCTTGATGCTCTCAATGACTGTGCTATGGAGCAGATGGTCTCAGAACCTACCAGGGGTGGGGTGATCCTGGATTTGGTCCTAAGTAATGCCCAAGACTTGGTGAGAGATGTAAAAGTGATTGCGCCGCTTGGGAGCAGTGACCATAATGTTATTGATTTCACCGTTTGTATAAATAGGGAGTTGTCCAAAAAGACCGCCACAACCACGTTTAACTTTAAAAGGGGTACATACACTGAGATGAGGAGGCATGTGAGGAGGAAACTGAAAGGAAAGGTACATACGGTCAAAACCCTTGGGGAAGCTTGGACGCTATTTAAAACTATAATCCTAGAAGCTCAGATAAAATACATACCACAAGTTAGGAAAGGCACAAACAGGCATAAGAAAAGGCCTGCGTGGTTAACAAACAAAGTAATGGAAGCTGTAAAAGGTAAGAAGGACTCCTTTAAGCGGTGGAAAACCAGTCCAAGTGAGATTAGTAAAAGGGAACACAGGCTGTGGCAAATCAAATGCAAGACTGTGATCAGGCAGGCAAAAAGGGACTATGAGGAGCATATTGCAAAAAACATAAAGACCAACAATAAAAATTTCTTCAAATATATTAGAAGTAGGAAACCAGCCAGGGAGGCAGTGGGGCCCTTGGATGACCATGGGGTAAAAGGATTACTGAAGGAGGATAGGGAAATGGCTGAGAAGCTAAATGAATTTTTTGCCTCCGTCTTCACTGTGGAAGACGAGAACTTTTTGCCCGCCCCAGAACCACTAATTTTGGAAGGGGTGTTGAAAGACCTGAGTCAGATTGAGGTGACAAAAGAGGAGGTCCTACAACTGATAGACAAATTAAAAACTAATAAGTCACCGGGTCCGGATGGCATACATCCGAGAGTTCTGAAAGAACTCAAAGTTGAACTTGTGGATCTTCTAACAAAAATCTATAATCTTTCATTGAAATCTGCCTCCGTTCCTGAGGACTGGAAGGTAGCAAATGTCACCCCCATCTTTAAAAAGGGTTCCAGAGGAGATCCGGGAAATTACAGGCCAGTCAGTCTGACTTCAATACCGGGAAAGTTGGTAGAAACCATTATCAAGGACAGAATGAGTAGGCACATTGATGAACACGGGTTATTGAGGAAGACTCAGCATGGGTTCTGCAAGGGAAGATCTTGCCTCACTAACCTGTTACATTTCTTTGAGGGGGTGAACAAACATGTGGACAAAGGCGACCCGATAGATGTTGTTTACCTTGACTTCCAGAAAGCTTTTGATAAAGTTCCTCATCAAAGGCTCCTTAGAAAACTTGAGAGTCATGGAGTAAAAGGACAGGTCCTCTTGTGGATCAAAAACTGGCTGAGTAATAGGAAGCAGAGAGTCAGTATAAATGGGCAGTCTTCGCAGTGGAGGACGGTAAGCAGTGGGGTGCCGCAGGGCTCGGTACTGGGTCCCATGCTCTTTAACTTGTTCATAAATGATTTAGAGTTGGGAGTGAGCAGTGAAGTGGCCAAATTTGCGGATGACACTAAATTGTCCAGGGTGGTGAGAACCAGAGAGGATTGTGAGGAACTCCAAAGGGATCTGTTGAGGCTGGGTGAGTGGGCGTCAACGTGGCAGATGCGGTTCAATGTGGCCAAGTGCAAAGTAATGCACATTGGGGCCAAGAATCCCAGCTACAAATACAAGTTGATGGGGTGTGAACTGGCAGAGACTGACCAAGAGAGAGATCTTGGGGTCGTGGTAGATAACTCACTGAAAATGTCAAGACAGTGTGCGTCTGCAATAAAAAAGGCCAACGCCATGCTGGGAATTATTAGGAAGGGAACTGAAAACAAATCAGCCAGTATCATAATGCCCCTGTATAAATCGATGGTGCGGTCTCATTTGGAGTACTGTGTGCAGTTCTGGTCGCCGCACCTCAAAAAGGATATTATAGCATTGGAGAAAGTCCAGAGAAGGGCAACTAGAATGATTAAAGGGCTGGAGCACTTTCCCTATGAAGAAAGGTTGAAACGCTTGGGACTCTTTAGCTTGGAGAAACGTCGACTGCGGGGTGACATGATAGAGGTTTACAAGATAATGCATGGGATGGAGAAAGTAGAGAAAGAAGTACTTTTCTCCCTTTCTCACAATACAAGAACTCGTGGGCATTCGATGAAATTGCTGAGCAGAAAAGTTAAAACGGATAAAAGGAAGTACTTCTTCACCCAAAGGGTGATTAACATGTGGAATTCACTGCCACAGGAGGTGGTGGCGGCCACAAGTATAGCCACCTTCAAGAGGGGTTTAGATAAAAATATGGAGCACAGGTCCATCAGTGGCTATTAGCCACAGTGTATGTGTGTATATAAAATTTTTTGCCACTGTGTGACACAGAGTGTTGGACTTGATGGGCCGTTGGCCTGATCCAACATGGCTTCTCTTATGTTCTTATGTTCTTAACATACCTGGAACAATGGGGGTCTAAGGTGGTACAAAGAACTGATACCAGCATTAAAAGTTATAAAGCATTTATTAAAATGTTCACATGCATAATGAGTATAGTATCAGATTGAGCAAGAGATCCAAAAGAAAAAATGTAAAACACAATTTATCTGTTCCTTGGTCTGTACATGCCCAAGAAGATGTCAGTCTAAGGCAGGCTCTTTAGCTTAAAAGGTCACAGATGTTCTATAGCAGGAGTGTCAAACATGCAGTTCAAGGGCTAAATCGGGGCCCTGGAGGGCTCCTATCAGGCCCCTGAGCAACTCGTTGTCATCTTCTTCTCCCTATGACTTGCTTCCTTCTGCATAACAGGTTGCTTTGCAAGGCTTGCTCAATTGCACAGGAGCTACAGAGCAAAACCTCTGTTTTCTTCATTGGCTGAGGCTCCTTCCTTGGGGAGAAGGGGGGGGAAGAGCTTGCTTTGCCAGGCTCTCTCAATCACACAGCAGAGCTACTGAGCCAAGCCTCTCTGCCTTCTATTGGCCAAAGCTCCCACACACACACACACACAGTCACTTGAGGGAGGAAAGAAAGCTTCCTTTGCCCAGTTCCCTGGATCTCATGGGAGAAATACAAAAAAAAGCATCTTTAAGACCAATGAGTGCTAATGTTTTAAGCATGCTTTAAAATTTTTAAAAATATATATTTGTGTTTGTCTGTGTTCTTTATAAAATTGATATCTCTGCTACCTAATCTTAAATAGGTACACACATGGCCTGGCCTGACATGGCTCAGCCCAACTTGATATGGTCTGGCCCAACAAGGTCTCATTTATATCAGATCCAGCCCTCATAACAAATGAGTTTTACACCCCTATTCTAAAGGGTTTTCACTATCCTGAAGCTTTTCTTATGCCTAGAATCCTGCACATGGCAATGGCTGACTCCAGCAGATTTCAGGTAAGAGCTCTGTTTGCCTTAATGGAAACAGCACAAAATAGACCCTCCTCATGTCTTTCAGGAATTTTATCATCTCTCTCCTCCCACTGACCAGGATAAGCCAGGTCAAATAAGTTTTTCCTGAAGTCTCCAGGAATTTTTTCCTGAAGTCTTTGTAGCACTTTAAGTCTTCCAAATCTCTGTTCCCTGCTAGACCAGGGAACTCTAGACCAGGGGTGTTGAACTCATTTGTTATAAGAGCCGGATTCGGCATAAATGAGATTTTGTTGGGCCAGGCCACATCGGGTCAGGCTATTTGTGCACCTATTTGAGATTAGGTAGAGGAGATATAAACTTGATAAAGGACACAAACAAACACAAAGATTTTTTTTTAAAAAAAACCCAACAACCTTAAAACATGCTTAAAACATTAGCACTTGCTGGTCTTAAGGGTGCTTTATTTGTATTTCTCCCATGGGATCCAAGGAACTGGGCAAAGGAAGCTCTGGCTCTTTCCTTCCTTCCCCAGGGGACACGGAGGGGGAGGTGTCTCAGCCAATAGAAGGAAGAGAGGCTTGGTTCAGTAGCTCTGCTGTGCAATTGAAAGAGCCTGGCAAAGCAAGCTCTCCTCCCCCCCCTTCCTCCCCAAGGGAGGAGCTTCAGCCAATGGAGAAAATAGAGGTTTTGTTCTGTAGTTCCTGTGCGATTGAGCAAGCCTTGCAAAGTAAGCTGTAATGCAGAAGGAAGCAAGAGAGAGGGAGAAGGAAGCAGATGACAGCCAGTTGCTCAGGGGCCTGATTTGGCCCCTGGACTGCATGTTTGACACCCCTGCTCTAGACCTATTAGCATTTCTGCAAGGGTGGCTGTGGTAAGTCTGGAAAAAAATTTGGATCAGCTTTCCTTCTCCTGCCTGTTCTCTGCCAAGGGAGAGCAAAACTTTTTTAAAACTGTAGTCTCAAAGGTAAGAACCAACATTTCTTCAATTGTGCCCTGAAACAGATGGGCAGCTAATGCAGATCTTCAAACACAGGAATGGTATGATCCCTTCCTTGATAGTGGCCTGGCTGCCATGTTTTGGACTTGCTGAAGTTTCCAGACAATTTTCAAAGGCAGAAGCATATAAACTATATTTAATCTCATTTGGCCTTAATCGAGCATGGATCACTTATGGCCAGGTAATTATTTGAAAAAAACAACAATCATGCATATTGAAACTAATTCATGCAAAATCAATAGAAGCACAAATGTAATTAATTATGTGTGTGAATATGCATCTGAGTAAAGGAGAAACTGAAAATTAAGGATAAATACAGTACAAAATAAAATCAGAATATTTTCAGTTGAATGAAAACATTAACATTTGTGCAGGTGGACAGGATGAAGAGACCGAAATAGAAATCCTTTTAGAAGGTATAACTAAACAAACTACCAAAATTATAAATGATGTTCACATAACACATTTACACTGTTTAGTCATAAATTTAATCATAACTAGCCTGGCAGAAATCCCAGATTAACAGGTGTTTGTCCCTAACTTTGAGCAGTGGAATAACTCTGACTTGGCCTATCTCCAATGTTCTTCCTGTGGTCTTCTACCTCATGTTCAAATTAGCTTGTCAGCTTAATTTATGTTATCCTAAAAAGAATATAATATTACACAGTAGAAAGCAAAATATGAAAACAGCTGACCGCTGTCACTATTAGGAAAGTGCACACTGCTCTGTTAATTATTTCATTGAGAATTGTCACCTCTGCTTAAATACCTCCAACTGAAGTATCAGTATAAGTTTGGAATGTGTCTCATCAGTTTTTAGTATGAATTAAAAAACTGAGGAGCCTGTGAAAGTTGGGGGTTTAAATGCTATTTTAAAAAGACATAGCATGCTCTCAAGTTAGCCTTTATTGACATAAAATATATAGATGTATATATCAGAGCAAATTGGTTTAAAAAAAAAAGATAAAATGAACGATTGCATACATATACATCAGGAAAAGCATAAACATAAGCTATTTCTATGAGATCCTCTTATGTTCCTTTAAAACAGAATAAAGAAACTTAGCCACTTTCTCAGTGACACTAGATGAAGTATCGTTCAAAAGATTATAGACTTTAAGTACACCAGAACAATTAACCATGCTAACTAAATGAGAATGTAAATACTTGTGACGAAGATCTGTATACAAATTACAATAAAGAAGAATATAAGTAACAGACTCCACACATTTTTGCTTACAGAGACAGTATCTGACTGAGTAGGCTGTCTTGTTAAATCTGCCATATAGAATGGCAGAGGGCATGGCGTTGCATCTGGCAAGAGAAAAAGCTCTACACTGCTGTGGCACCTGCAAGACGGATAGATATGAGGCCATTTTCCGAGTACTAAGAGAAATCTCAAAACTCAGTGGGGAACAAGTTTTCTTAGCCAGACTGTATAGGTCTTGGTGCTCAGTTTCTAGCAACCTGTTTTTAATTTGTTGGACTGCGGTAGTGAAGGACAGCATGGACAATAGTTCTAGGGATAAATCCATTGCTTTTATTTTTCTCTCAATTTGACAAATTAAATTCAGAGAGCATTTGAGAGATATAGCTCCCCAGTTCAGAGTTGTAGTGCAAGTGTAGCCAGAGTTTGAAGGTCATGAGCCATGCACTAGTAACCATTAAAGACATCCCAGTTTCTAAGCAGATAACTGCATATGGGACACATTTTGGCATGCCCAGAATTTTACGCAAGAATTTGGATTGGACACGTTCAATAGCACCTTCATAAAATCCAATCCAGATTGGGATGCCATACAGAAGTTGTGAAATCACTTTGGCTTTGAATATTTTTATGGCAGCTGGCACAAATTGGTTACCTCTGCCATAAAAAAGCAAGCTATGGCAGATGCACTGATGTTAGCTTTCTTCACTGCATACTTGCGATGGGTAGACCAAGTCACATTATATTGAAAATAAACACCTAAGTATTTAAAATACTTGACTTGCTCTATCTCTTTACCATCAATAACCCATTTGTAAAGTCTCCACTTTTTTGAAAAAACTAAGATTTTGGACTTCTCATAATTGAGCTGGAGCTTATTACTAGTAAAATACAGAACACAACGGGACAACAGACGTCTTAAGCCCACTCTAGAGCAGGACAACAGCACCGTATCTTCAGCATAAAGTAACAAGGGTACATGTAATGCACCAAGTTTTGGATTATGGCAGTCAGGACAAGACAACTGAATAGCCAGGTCATTAAGGAAGAGACTAAATAAAAAGGGAGCCAAAATGCAACTCTGTTTGACACCCTTATTGGGAGCAATCTTTGATGTTAGGTTGCCTGCTAATGAGCATTTGATCTGGCAGGTGGTAAAAGTGTGTAATCTCTTAATTACCATAAGGAGTCTTTTATCCATGTTTAGTTTATCTAGCTTAATCCAGAGGCGGTCCCTGTCAACTGAATCAAATGCGCTTTTTAAATCTAAAAAAGCAACAAATAATTTCTGGTTATTATGCACAGTGTACTTGTTGACTAGATGGGATAGGAAAATGCAGTGGTCTAAAGTGGTCTTCCCTTTGCAGAAGCCCAAGTGTTCAAGGCCTAGAATTTTTTCCTGCAACATCCAGAGATTGAGTTTGACTAATAGATGTTTGGAGTAAAGCTTGCCAATGATGGAGAGTAGGCTAATCGGCCTGTAATTGGCAGGGTTAGCGTGATCACCTTTTTTGTATAGTGGGACCACTATTGCATTCAACCATGCCAAGGGAATTATGCCGGTTCAATCTACAATTGTAAACAGAGATACAAGGGAAGAAGCCCACCAGTCTGGGTCTAATTTTAAGATTTCGGAGGAAATGGCATCAGGGCCAGGAGCCTTTCCTAATTTCAGTTGTATAATTAATTCTTTTATTTCCTCTGGAGGGACAGGAGGCTAGTCAGGTAAATCGGCTAGAGGAAAATCAGATGGTTCAGCACAAGTTAGATCTTGATGGAACAGAACTGAGAAGTGCTAAAAGCAAACATAAGAGGAAATGGCAGACATAGATGGGTCATCGGCCCGGAATGCACCGAAGACTATGGCCCAGAACTTATTAGAATTTTTAAGGTAGTAGCATGGTATAGCTCTTCCCATTGAGTTTTAATATAATTGTGCCTCTTTTTTGTGATAAGGTGGTGCAACTGAGTCTTAAGCACAAAGCATTGTGATGGCAAGGTCAGGGCCTTTGAATTGCAGTATTGGTTGTAACCTTTACGCAGAGGAGTTTTTGTTTCTTCACATTCTCTGTCGAGCCATCGGTGTGTAGAATTTACTAGAATAGTTGCACCTCTGCTTGGGCACCCTGAACTGACATTCAGTGATTCAGAGATATAAGATGTTAAAGAATTATAAGTTGATATAGATTCATTAGGGTCAGATGCACATATTAAAGAGGATCTGTATTCTACAGCGGAACCAGATCTGAAGAGCTGTTGGGTTTTCCAAACTGTGCGATCGTTCCATGGAATTCTGGGCAATAAATCAGTCTTGTAAGGTTGCAAGGACAAGTTACAGGAAGGATAAATGTGAGGACCAATTTGAAGAGTCAAAATGAGGGGAAAATGGTCACTAATAATAAAATCCCCCAATGTAAAATCTTTGACATAAGGTTTCAATAAAGGAGAGATTAAAATGTAATCAATTACGCTACAGGTCCTCGGGGAGACAAAGGTGAATTCTCCTGAATTTGGGTAGCCAATCAAACCGTTTAACCAAATTCTTTTGTATTGCATACAGAATTTGGTAAGCCAGATGCCTGCTGAATTTAGAAGGCTATCCTTGGAGTATCTTGGATAGGAGAAAATGGGTGGAAGGGTGTCATCTTGGTTAAAATCAAGAGCTTTAAAAAATATGCTACAGTCTTTCCCTACCCTAGCATTAAAGTCACCCACTAGAATTATTTCTATAGTTGGAAATTTCCTCTCTAATTCCTCCATGAGTGTGCCCAAGTGTTCCCAATATTGCAAAAAGAGTTAGCTTATCTAGAAAGGGTTGTACATATACATTTACAATAATTAAGGAGAATTTTTTGAGGAGAAGCTTGACGACCTGCGCCATAGAGATGTTTGCCTGTAGAGTGATGTGTTCCAAGGCCAAATGTGAGGAGACAAGTATAGACAATCCTGCTTGAAAATGAGCCCTTGTATTACTCCTGAAGGCTGGGAGGGAATAGGATTTGTACCCTTCTAGTTGGATCTGGTGTGGAGTCCAGGTTTCTTGTAGTAGAATAATATCAAACCCCTTAAGATATCTTATAAACTCAGCATCTTTGGCCTTATTCTGCCAGCTGGCCACATTCCAGGAGATAATCTTAATATCCAGAATGGTGAAGGGTTTGGATGACGAGAGTATGAAAGGGGTGGTGAGTCAGTCTTCTCTAGCTAGTTGTTCAAGGGTGTCATTGGAATCATGAAACACAGATCCATTATCCAAGCCGCTCGAGATGTTCTTAATTAGTTGACTTGTACTTGGCCGCATGATCTCACTATTGCTGCTCAGAAGGGGGTTCTCAGCCATTACTGGAGACGTATGAACTTCAGCCTGTGTTGATGACTCAAGGTTCTCCTTGAGATCCAATTTGCCTTCTATGGTGGAAATTAAAACAGTCTTCTCTTCAGGATTCACTTGTGGGAGGGTGAGTGGTTTACTCCTGTTTTCCTTTGGTCTACCTCCATAGAAATGAGAGGAGTTAGAGGGACTGATAAAGCTGGACCATTCTCAAGAGTGTTGGGCATCATGAGCAGGTTAGATACTTGTTGCGTGTGATAACTTTTTGTTTGTCCCTCAACACTTTGAGTTTAGTTGTGATTGCAAGTTGTTCCATAGATGAGAGCGCTGTGAAAGAGTTAATTAGATCCCATTCTATGGAGTTCTCAAGAAGCAGATGCTCTGAAGCTGGATTCAGGTAGAAAGGTGAATCAGGACCCTGAGCCAAGCCACTCTGAGTCTCCAGCTTTCATCATTCCTGCCTTGAAATTGATGTCCTCTGTCAACGAGCCCTCTTTTTGTCAGTGGGGTAGCAGGGGGTTTATAAGAGAACTGACAAAGACCCTAGCTGGAAAAATCCCCTTGGTGTGAAGAAAGACTTTCTGAGACTGCAGCGGACTGGGGATCCTGGAACTGCTGAAAGTCAGCAAGATTCTTTGAGCCTGATTTGGGCTGGTAAGAGGTTCCACCATAATTAAGTCAATTGATGGTAATTTCCCCCTTAGAAGGACTTTTAGATGGTAAGTAGCCCATCAAATTGAGTTCCATAAGAACTTCTGTCCTTTCTAAGGGCAGACAGTTAAGCACACTTTGGAAGGTTGCAGCTTTAATTTTAATTGGGCTCCCTCCTCACACTGCTGCTGTACCAAGTTCTTCTTTGGGCTCTTAAACTCTTCACTTGCTAATTTCCCAGGGTTTGTTTTAACTTTGGTATTTAGCAAGTATTTCTGAGATAAGTGATCAATTTTATTTTCAGTTTGTCTAAGTCTCTCAAAAATAGATTCAACAATTTTAGCAGTTAGCTGTATATGATCACTTGTAGCAAGTTCGAAGTCTTTGTCAACTGTTTGCATCAGGAGAGATTTGCGGCTTTTAGAGTTTTTTCTCTCTCCCCTTCTGAGCCTAGGTTTGAATCCCAGTTCTTCATTATGGGCGTCAGCAAAAGAACTCACGACCTAGGTGACTCTTTCTCTCAGCCAGCATGTAAACAAACTAAAATTAATGATTTCTATGCTTCAAGTCTACTCCCACCAACCTGCGATATTCCAACTTCCAACCACTTTACACCCCTCATAAATCTCGAGGAAGACACCAACTCCACTGATGGGAAAGAAGATAAATCTCTCCAAAGCATGCTCTATATTTTGAGTACTGTGATTATTCTGGCCTCCATGTGGCAGATTGGCTTTAATTGGCTTCTGAAAGCAATATTTCCAGATAATGATTGAAGTAAGTAGAAAAAATCCCAGGAAGTTTTATTAACTTCCTTGGATAAAATAAGGGTGTGCTGCAGAGCAGGGGTGGCCAACGGTAGCTCTCCAGATGTTTTTGCCTACAACTCTCATCAGTCCCAGCCAGCCAGCATGTCTGGGGCTGATGGGAGTTGTGGGCAAAAAACATCTGGAGAGCTACTGTTGACCACCCCTGCTGTAGAGGCATGAAAGTATATACAAGGTAGAGTTTTTGCCATTAAGTCATAGCTGATTTATGGCAACCCCATAGGGTTTTCAAGGCAAGAAACTAGGAGAAGTAGTTTGCCATTGCCACCTCCCTGGCAATGCCCTGGTATTCCTTGGAGTTTTCCCAGACAAATACTAGCCAGAGATGACCCTGCTTAGCTTCTGAGATCTGATGAGGTCAGGTTAGCCTGGGCTTGCTATCCCAGTCAAGGCATACGCAAGTGTAATACAGCATTTGCTGGGCCCACAAGGTTATAATATTTCCATTACCAGCCAAGCTTTGATTCCTGAGGTAAAACTTTGGCCTTTCTCCAACCTTAGAAATCTCTAACCCACCCACCCCTACCTCACAGGGTGTCTGTTGTGTGAGAGGAAGGTAAAGGAGATTGTAAGCCACTCTGAGACTCTGAGATTCAGAGTGGAGGGTGGGATATAAAGACTATTTCTTCTTCATCATATTTTCTGGAAATTTCTGTAACAGCCTGCTTCCTTTGAAAATATGAGACAGCACAATTTCTTCTTTTTAAGTGTCCACTAAAATTATCCAGTTTTAAACCAAAAGCCAGTCCTTGAGATGTACAAAGTTTCCTGAGAAAGGATTTCTTTCAATTCACTCTTTTGAAGGCACAAACTCTATCTGAACACATTCACTGTTTATTCTCAAACCAGACTGTGATACAGAATCCTTCCAGAAGTTCCAGTCTCAAATCTGAAGGCTGAGACCCTATCTGACAATAGCTGACAGTACAACAGATTTTCTATCCCACTCTCCCCTGGGTCCTTCAGCTGTCAAAGGGGCCCTGATAGGCTGTTCCCATTTGCACACACACATCTTGTACAGGAAAACAGGGATTTGGTAACTGACAGAAAGGGGCAAGACATTTGCTCATCCATCACAGGGCACATTCAGATGAGTAACAGGAAGAGGAATGTCAAAGTGGGGAAGAATCTTATAGATGGGCAGATTTCAGGTTAGATCCCATGAAAAAAAATTCTACTGAGAGATGGAATTTCCATCAATGAAGTGAGACTTCTCTGCCTCCCCCTGTACCACCATAGGCTAAAATGATGCTCTTTGGAGGGGGGGGGCATGGAGGATCCCAAAAATGAGTTGAGGCATACATGGTTTTTTTGGGAGTGGTGGATTGGCAAAAATTGTTCACTTTCAATCAGTGGAAATGGATCAATCTACTAAACTAGGTGAGAATCTAGGATGTCTTTATGAAATTACAGTAAACATTCAAAAAGCCTTTTTAGAAACATTTTGCTTAATTAGAGTCCTGCTAGTAAGTATTTGTGAGAGGATTTTTGAGCATCACCATTCAATTAATATTATTATTACACAAAAATGTTCCATGTAAAGTATGCCTAGTCTTACAGAAGTAAAACCTTCCCTTGACAGTTTGAAATCCTTTGTTCACAGTCAGCAGTTTTTTCCTCTCCCCCCCACCCCGCTCCAATTCATCTTTTTTCTATAATCAAGTGAAAGGTATGTCTCACAAATCAGGATTAAGTATGGCATGTATTGCACAGTGGAAGCCTGCAGATGCTCTGGAGCTGGAACTTGGGGAAATCCTATTTCCTGCTGACTAGAATCCCAAGACTCTAGCAGTGAAAGATGACAAATTTCAGTCAGAGAATGTAATCCATATCTCTTTGAAGTTTGTCACATGAAGGATGCAAGTTGAAAGACACATTGCTAATATTTTCTGTTATTATGAGTTTAGAAACTGGAAATTACAAATGACATAATTTGTAATTGGTTTCATTTGCTGGATTTGTTCTTCCACCTCAACCCCTGAATGAAAACTGAAGAAGTCTATGTACATGTGGTAAACTAAGACTTTATCAATGGCTGGTCTGCATCATTAGATATTTATTCATTTTCACCATTTATAGTTCACCTTTCTCACTTGGGACTCATGGCAGATTATAGAGAATGAGTTAACATAATCAAAATGATGGTGTATCCAATGAACAATATAATGGAGTTAGAAGTATAGTACCAACCAGAAGTCTAAAAATGGAAGCAAAGCATAAGTATTAAGAGGACACATTAAATGATACAAAAGTCCATAGTAGGAACCTCATTTCAGCAAACTATACACAGAAAGATAGACCACAGTCCCTAATAATTTTTCCAAGTAACTTTGTGAATCATTTAGTACAGTACAACTCTATTGCCTAAATAGTAAAGCCCTCTTCAATAATTCAGTTTTGCATTGTTTGTAAAAAGCCATTATAGTGTGAGCCTTCCTGACCTCCTCAGGCAGGCCATTCAGCAAGGTGGGGGCCACAGTAGAGAAGGCATGTGTGCAGGCAAAACTTTAATATTAACTTTTTAGCTTTTGTTGAAATAAATAGGCAATGCAGGGGCTACCAGCATTTTGGACACCTTCATCCTGGCTCCAAACCTTGACCATTATTTCCTCCAGCTTTGTTTATCCTAGCCTACTGTGCTGAGAGGTGCTAAGTTCCCCTCCACCTGGCATGCTCAAGGAAAATTAATGGTTTACGTGATACTACCAAGCACCAATGGTGTCACATCATAAAAAGGCTTGGCTTCAAAGGCAGTGATGGGCTGATTGATGTCTCAGGGCACTTGCCTGTTAGTGTGTTCTACCAGGCTTCTAGCAAACTGTAATTTTCCTGCTCTTTCTAGATGCAGCTGAACCAGTGTTATAGGCTAAGGTCTATTTGCTACGAAACGTGCAATAAAAGCTCTCTTTTTATACAAATCTATAAGTAATCCTATTCAGCTTGTAAATGACTGTTTAATGCCACATAGTCCATATAGGAGGGGGACCGTGAATAGGACATCAGCATTCAGCAAATGCCTGCATGAAAGGGGAGGAGAAGACCTGTGAAACTCTCCAACTTGTCTACCCAGTGTCTGGGAATTAGCTCACATCTGTCAATGGTGTCCTGTGCCTCATTCATGAGAATGGATTAGACAAGATGACATTTCTATCTTTAGTCCAACCAACAACAAATATGTGCAAAATGTCAGAATACATTCTAGAAACTAAAGAAAGATCCAGTGCGAAGAATTTTTATGTAGAATGTGTCTTTCTGTCTTTTTTGCCAGAGAAATGAGAATGAATGTATATTTTTGACCACCAGTATGAATGAAAGTAAAGTAAATCCGCTTAAATCATTTTTTTCTGTAAAGGGTTTGTTTCCCTTTATATATTTATGATTAATCACAGGAAGAAAAATATAACTGAACATATTAATTTTTGCTATTTTTGCTATCTTACCTCTATATTGATATGAAAACATTTTGGAATATATGAATATTACATCTTCTAAGAGATTTCCAAATGCACTTAGTGTCAAATATACTTCTGATATTTTCAAAGGTTACTGTGGTAGAACAGCCCCCACTATGAATTCACTTCTAAGTTTCAATTACCATGACTGTTCTCTGTCCATGCACGGAAGCCCTACTGCAGAATGATATCTGGAATAAGGGAGGGAAATTGCAGATAGGAATCATAAAGCTACCAGCACAGAACATTCAAGCCCTTAAACATGCTGATGGCTTATTACCTCATCCCCTGCTAGCAAGTCACGCCTAGAGCTAGGAAGACTAAACAGACAGAAGGAAAACTTTCGCTTTGGTACAGGAAGGCCATCCTAAAAGTGTGTGTGGGGGGGGGGGGAAGTTATAAAAAACTTTAGATGTGTGGGCTGTCCTGCCTAGCTTGATCTCATCAGATGTCAGATGCTAAGCAGCCCTGGTTAGTATTTGAATGGGAGACCAGATCACCAAGGGATATCGGGGGCACTACACAGAGGCAGGCAATGCCAAACCACCTCTGAACATCTTTTGCCTTGAAAACTCTGCAGGTCTGCCATAACTCAGCTGTGAGTTGATGGCAATACACACTCACACACACACACACACAAATGAGGGAGTGCTCTCTCTCTCTCTCTCTCTCTCTCTCTCTCTCTGTTTGCCCTGCTTCCCATTTTGAACATCTCTTCAGACAAAGCTTTCACCTAGGGACTTCCTCTTGTCCATGAGCCCAGCGACAGTGTAGAAGAGTGCCAAACTGGAGATATAAGGTAATGATGGAATCTAATTTACTGCAATTTAAACTCTCCTTTCCTAAGGAAGCGTCTAATGTAAGGACAGATTACTTGTTTTCATTGTTTCTTTGACCCCTTGCTTAGTCCAATTGCTTGAACAGAACATGTCTATTCTGTTATTCATTTATTAAACTTTCTTATAAATGTTCTGCGGAAGCACCATCTATTTAGTCTTTCTTTCTTAAGTGTGGTACTTGGATGGGTCAGCAGAGTAGTTCTCCATCCCTGAACCCCATAACTCTGAAGTACAAAGCTGTGATAGACTGCCTTTGTGCTTGCTTGTAGAAGGGAAGTGGAAGGTGGAGCAACTAGGTGGGGCCTCCAAATTGCAACATATGACTCTGTCTAGCAGAAGATACTCCTAGGCAAAAGTTGGATGCCTAATTTGCTATTGACACCTCAGGGTACTGGTACAGAAGGTGCTGAGAAGGGCTTGCAAGTCTGTTCCTTTACAGTTACCAAACACAGTTTCATCATAACCACCACTGAACGACTAACATCTTGATATGTAGGTTAGTAGCAATGATAATATTTAGTTTGGTTTTTATTTTTGCAGGTCATGATGCTGGTAAAGAAACATTATCTTCATTTTATCAAATCTTCTTTGAAACTGTTGTCCAACAGATGTAGATTATACAACACCCAACAGAACCCTATGAAGATAGCTCATAAATTCTGTTGCATTTGAGGATTCATTCCCAGTGTGTCTTTTGCAATTATCTTTCTCCAAAATTTCAGGAATAGGTCACTTTAATAGATTTGTTCAGATGTTGCTATTTATTTTCACTGGAGCTTATCAAAACTTGTAATATTTTGGTACTTAATTTTTTCAGTATGAAAGCTTTGTATCAAAATTCAGGATTCAAATGGTTTGATATTGTTTTTGCAGTCTCTTCATTGTTTTGATTATGGAAAGCATCATATGCAATATAAAAATGCCAAATACTCTCAGGTATTAAATACTATAGTTTGCTAACTGTCAAATATTAGAATATAGATGCCACTACATGTCAGCTGTCAAGTGCAATGAGATATTTTAACTATTAAATGATATCAAATATACATTTGATTCCAGTATTTGATTTTGGTAGGTTTTGTTTTATTTTTTTTTATAGTATGTGGAATGGAAAACCATGTATGTTGCCTTGAGTTCCCTGATGGAAGTGCAAGATAAGAACATCCTGGAAAGACATTAAATTTCTTCAACTGTCCAAGTAAATGTGTCAAAGACATGAAAAATTGCAAATGTTTGTGCTCCAAGAATATTTGGTGAAGAGCGATGTCAGAATTCACAGAGAAGCAGTTTTAAAAATCACAAATTCATTTCATCTCTATCCCTGATGATCTGGTTACAAAAACAAAGTATAATTTTTAACTCTCTATAGCATTTGTACAAATTATCACCAATCATTGTTACTAAGGTAAAACTATCATAAGTGGTGGACTGTTTCCTCCCACACCTTCCCCTCAGCTGCATTCCTGTGAGAGTTTTAATCTAAACTTATAGTTAATTAAAAATAATGAGGTTATTTAACCTTGATTCTAATAAACAATCTCTTACTGTACATAAAGAAAATTAATAGGCAATGCTTTTGCTGCAGTATTCCAAAAACCCAAGGGATCAACTAATACTTTCAGAGACACAGTAAAATCAGGTTTTGACTGAGTAAAGCCCAACACCAATAGCCTTAACAGTCAATACTATTCTTCAAGTTGAACCCGACAGAGCCTATTACCTTGATTTGGCTGTGTACCCACAGATGTATTATGGGTTATATACAAGTAGATGATTGAATGCAAAAAGTACCTCTATCAAGGGGGGTGGGATTGGGATTTTTGGACCTGAATGCCTGTCCATTAGCGACATAAAGTGCTGACAAGCAGAACAAACAGTGAGAAATGTAATGTAAAGGCCTCTAGAGAAATGAAGTTTCATAACTTCACTGGAGTTGATGGATAGGTAATGATAACATTTTCAAGTGTAAGTATGTACAGTTTTAGAAATTGTGTGAAGCTTTCCAGGGAACTATATTGCTTTTTTAGAGCTCATAGTAAGTGGTTGCTGCTGCAGTTGGTTGTATACAAAAATGCATCTATTTTTACATGGGGCTAAGATGCCACCTCTCTTCAATATGGCAATGTATTTTACATTTCAGTACTTTCAGAGGTAATGCTAACACTATCTCAGTCAGACTAAATGCTGTCAAAATTTCCTCAGCATGAAAGACTGAGAAATCTGATGTTGACAGTATTAGAAATCTGACACAAACAATTTATCAGTTTGGTAATTACTTCTGAGGAAAAGTTAGCTGAGAAAAAAAATGCCCCCTGGGCTTTATCTATGAGGGAAATAATCCTTTGTGCCTCTGCAAATGTAACCCACCTTAGATTACATAGCTGATATAGTCATCTTTAAACCAGTCAGTTGTGAAGGAGTTAGATGTCACTAAATTATCTTATCTGCAAAAAAAGAGAATTATAGTCATACTAATAGTAGATACATGTTCATTTCAGTTTAAGGATTCTGATTTTTTTCTGCAACAAGGGGAAAAGATGCTAACATCATCTCTCACCTCAGGAAACTATGGATCACAGTTCAGTTAAGCTATTTGTAAGAGGCTTAAGAAGAGGCTTCAGCATGAGTTCTGAGAATTAAGACCTTTTCCCATTTGTGTAACTAGGGAGTTCAGTAATGTTCCAAAAAGAGCCATGCACAAAATGGTAATAGACCACTTTGTTCCTTAATGTTTAAGAACATGACAATAAACACACTCAGCAGTGATTTGTCTCTGTTCCAGCTACCACCACTAAAAGCTGCTGATGAAGAAAGCAGATGATGTGCTTTTAGAGGACATCAGGCAGAGGGTTATAACATTGGCAGTGGAGCCAGGCGCACAGCCACATAGTAGATTGCATAAAGCAGTATGGATGAGGGTAGTGACATTACTTGCGAGGTCCAGGTTGTTGTACACTTGCCAAATGGGCTCACTTACCTTTTGCACTTACCGATCAGGCAGCCAATTAATTGATGGGTTGTTTGGCTGTTTACAACCTGTTCCTGTGTATTCATAGGAACAGGCTGTTTGCAGCCCTCAGCCATGAGAATATGAGACATCAGCTGGAAGTCAGGTTCTGATCTCCTTCTGGAGACATTTTGCTCTGCACCCAGCAAAGTTTGGGAAGCAGGAGCCAACCCCCAGCTGATCAGCTGGAAATCAACTGCTTTGAATCTCACTTTCTGGCAATGTTGCTGCCTCCCATGCAGCAAATTTGGGGGGGGGGGGGGGGGATAATCAGAAGCCTTGCTGATGTCCCTCCTCTTCTCCCCACTGCAAGCTGTTGGCTTCGGCTGCAGAGGGGGAAAAGGAGAAACAAGCACTTTCTTTGGCAATGCAGAAATTAATTAATGAATTAAATTCATTTATACCCCACCTTTCTCTCCAATGGGGACCCAAAGCAGCTTACATCAGTCTCCTCTCCTGTCTTTTAACCTCACAACAACCCTGTGAGGTAAGTTTGGCAGAGAGGTTGTGACTGGCCAAGATCATACATCAAGCTTCCATGGCATCTGGATCTTCTAGATACTAATCTGACACTCTTTACCACTACACTGCACTGGCTCCCATTAAGAGCTGTGCTTATGTCCTCATTTAGCTTGGAAGGGAAGGAAGAGAAAGGTTTTTGTTTTTTTTTTAAATCCATTTTACAATGCAGAGATCAAAAACATTACTCTGTCTCCATCTAGCTGGAGACAGAGTAATGCAGTCTCATTTCTTGTTATGCTGAGGGGGAGGAATAGATAAGAACCTGACTCCCAGCTGATTCCCTGATCAGCTATGAGTCAGTTTTTGACCAACTGACAGCTACAAACTTGTTCAGCAAGTGTTCTGGTTCCTCAATGAAATCTGAAAATATACATGTAGGCTTGCAGTCTCAGTGGGAATATCAAACAAGATAACTTCTGAACAGGTTTGCTTAGGAATTTGCCACATCTCTAGTTCTGCTATCCAAGCAGTAGCAGTATTGAATCAGCAACTCCAGTGCCTGTTGCTGTGTTCTGATGCCTTCCAGTACAGGCGCATCCCTTTCTGCCTTCAGCAATGTTTAGTGGTGGTAGGTTTTGGTATCTGGCACCCCCCCCAGCACCCCACTATATTAGCTGCCTTTTACTACACACAATAAACTTTAATAAATTAGTGGGACACTGCAGCTACTTGTAGTTTTCCCTTTCATAATGTGGTGGAACTTGCTTCCTGTCAGATGTGTTTGCAGGACCATAACAACTTTCTTCTTTAGGTATGGAAAATATTATTCATGTACTACTCTAAATATCAGGCATGAAGTGTGACATGATTTAAATGCCTGCTCCAAAGCTCTGCAAACTAGCTGAAAACTTTTTTCTCCCTTCACCAATTTGGCATATGCAGGACAATGACATGGGGAGCGTCTTTCAAACAAGTGAGGCAAGTGAAACGTATCTCAGGTAGTGACAAAGCCCCAAGTATGGTTGGATCAAAACAGCTCTTGCTGTATAAATTTCCCATTTACTTTTCCTGTAATAGTGACCCACCTATTTAGCTAATGCTAATCAAAACATGCCTTCATTTTAATCAGTCTTTCAGGGCATCTTGCTGTAGTGCTTTAAGAGGTAATGCCCTATGTGTTCCACAGGGTCATTATTGGTGATAGTGAACCACATGGTTTGATTTCTTGAAGCACAGAGATAATAGGACATCATGAGTTAATTATGTAACATGATTAGCAATATAGAAAGATGAGATCTAATATTCAGAAATCATTACCAAAAATGAAGGTAAAAATAGCAGCAACTATGGAGTTTTAAAACTAGATGCTATGACTGTGTCTCCTCAGTCTCCTTTTAAATATTTTATAAAGCTGCTAGTTTTAGATTCATCTGTTTAAGAAGGGGTACTAAAGGGTACAAAATGACTGCTCCCCAAAACATCTTTCTTGCATGGCTCAGAACAGTACACAGTGTTCTGTCCTTGAGAGAAGACACCCTGTTAATGTCGTTGCTGAGTTGGGATGTCAGTCTGGGTCTTAGTGGCCTTAGTCTAATCTCTCTCTCTCTCTCTCGGCTTGGCTTCGCGAACGAAGATTTAAGAAGGGTGCAATAGTCCACGTCTGCTGCAGGCTCGCTGGTGGCTGACAAGACCAATGCGGGACAGGCAGGTCCGGCCACAGTGGCTGCAGGGAAAAGTCTGATTTAGGGTTGGTGCTGTAGCAGTGCGATTCTTCCTCAGTCTCCTTTTGTCCTCAAGACCAGCTATGCGTGCATTCTCAAAGGAAGAGACAGCCTGGTGGATGGTGTGTCTCCATGCTTTGCGATCTGAGGCTAGGTCAGACCACTGGTGATGGTTGATGCGACAGGTGCCAAGGGATTTCTTCAAGGAGTCCTTGTACCTCTTCTTTGGTGCCCCTCTATTTCGATGGCCGGTGGAGAGTTCGCCATACAGGGCAATCTTGGGAAGACGGTGGTTTTCCATCCTAGAAATATGCCCTGCCCAGCGCAGCTGCGTCTTCAGCAGCAGTGCCTCGATACTGGTAACCTCCGCCCTCTTGAGGACTTCAGTGTTGGTCACAAAGTCACTCCAGTGGATGTTGAGGATGGTGCGAAGGCAGCACTGATGAAAGCGCTCGAGGAGTCGCAGGTGATAACGGTATAAAACCCACGATTCGGAGCCGTAGATGAGGGTTGTCATCACAACCGCTTTGTAAACATTGATCTTTGTGCCTTTTTTCAGATGCTTGTTGCTCCACACTCTTTTGTGCAGTCGGCCAAATGCACGGTTTGCCTTTGCCAGCCTGTTGTCAATCTCCTTGTCGATCTTGGCATCTGAGGAGATGATGCACCCCAGGTAGCTGAACTGCTGGACTGTCTTCAGAACTGATTCACCCACAGTGATGCAGGGAGGGTGATAATCTTCCTGGGGTGCAGGCTGGTGGAGAACTTCTGTCTTCTTCAGACTAACTTCTAGGCCGAATAGCTTGGCAGCCTCTGCAAAGCAGGACGTCATATGCTGCAGAGCTGATATCGAGTGGGAGACGAGTGGGGCCTTAGTCTAATATGCTGATTGCTATACCACATTGGCTGTCACAGCCAACTTAGTGATGAATTCTTCTTCTACACAATGGCAAATTATAAATGGAAATAAAACAACTGATACTATGACCCTAACCCCAGTCCTGAGCAAGTTACATGTTTTCATTTCAATGACTGGCACTCATTCACATGTTTCTCTGTGGTGACTCTCACTTTGTGGAATAGCCTACCTGAGGAAATTAGGAAGGTCCCCACACTTCTATCATTTCACGGAATGAGCAAAACAGAAATGTTGAAGAAGCCATTTTTATAAGGGGCTTAGAACTGGGGAAGGCAATGGCAAACCACCCCGCAAAAAGTCTGCCATGAAAACGTTGTGAAAGCAACGTTACCCCAGAGTCGGAAACAACTGGTGCTTGCACAGGGGACCTTAGTATAATGCAACACCTTAAGGGCTCGCTTTTTTAAGGGAATAGGATTGTAGTCTATTGAAATAGCAGGCTATAATAGAAGCAAATAAATAAAATAAAAGTTGACATCGCGAGTTCTAATTGTACGCCATGGCAAGTATGATATCTGGACAGAGTACTATGATCATATTGCCCAAATAATATGTACCAGCACACATTCACAGACAGGCAAACTGCTTGCTTGATTTCAATACTGGCTTAAGGCAAAATGTCCTGGGGAGCAGAACTCTTAAATGCTTCCTCAGACCCAATAATGCTAGAAATACCAGTTCAAACTAGGGTTGCTAATCTCCAGTTGGGAGTCAAAACAAAGAACTGCAGCATGGAGAATGCAAATAAAAAATGCAGTGCTCAAGGCACAACAAGAGACAATTTAGTAATAGCCAATATACAACAAACATACAAATCCCAAATATAAAGTATGGACTATGGTAGGTCAATCTAGTATACAGTTTCAAATCTTCCTCAGGTCCAAGGATGAATAAGTTCAATCCAAAAAAACGTATAGTCCTGTTCGTTGCTATCATTTTAAAGTGGGACCGAACCAGATTCCAGATAGCTTACAATCTTATTATAAGAATTTGTGTTTATGTGGGAATCACCACAAACATTCATCAGTAGCAAAACCCTACAATAACTATACAGGGAGTCTGGTTTGATCCCTCTTCAAAGTGATAGCAGCGAACAAGACTATAAGTGGTGTACTGAATCAACACACAATAGTCCATACTTTGTATTTGGGATTTATATGTTGTATATTTGCAAACAAATGACTGGCTATTACTAAATTGTCTTTTGTGCTTGGAACAGTATATTTTTGATTTGTAATCTCCAGTTGGGAGCAGGGAATCCCTTGGTTTGGAGGCCCTCCCACCACTTCAGGACTATCAGAAAGGGAGAGGGGAGGGAAATGTCTGCTTGACACTCCATTATACTGCATGTAGACTAGTTCCCATAAGGCATAATGGAGAATTGTGCCGTAAGTATCTGGTGCTCTGGGGGTGCTGTTTTGAGGTAGAGGCACCAAATTTTCCTCAAAAACATCTGGTGCCTCTCCTCAAAACACCCTCCAAGTTTCAAAAATATTGGACCAGGAGGTCCAATTCTATGAGCCCGAAAGAAAGTCCCCCTATTCTTCATTATTTCCAAATGGAGGGAAGGCATTTAAAAAGTGTGTGGTTCCTTTAAATATGATTGCCAGAACTCCCTTTGGAGTTCAGTTGAGCTTGTCACACCCTGGCTCCACCCCCCAAAGTCCCCAGATATTTCTTGAGTTGGACCTGGCAACCCTAGTTCAAAGCGATAACTCACATCTTGTATTGAGTGACAAAGTGCTATCTCAATGGTTGCAAAGAATGTATAGAAGCCAAAACGGAATGAAATTTGAAATTAGGTATCAAAGGGGAATTGTACAAAGTATTACAGTTGGGGAGATTAGCAAATATTGATATTCCTAGCAACAACAGTATGAATAAATTGCAAGTTGCTCCCTTGTCCTGTGGGAGCTGCACTTTGGGCTGCAACAGAGGGGCGGGGGGGAGGCAAGAAGTCATGCCTCAAAAATGGAGACTTTAGGCAGGACTCAAGTTTAAATTTGGAAAGCAGCCAGTTGAAGTGTCATTCCTCCTTGTTCTTGTTCCTTATGTTGAATATGTTGCTATTAAAACTGGTGCATTTTCAGTGTTGCTTTTGCATCAGCTGCACCTAAATTGTATAATGATGGTCTAAAAGAAACAAGAGAAGAATCAAACTTCAGCAATGAAAATGAGACAAACAAAAGGCAATGACCATGACAGTACATGACATCAAAAATACACAAAATAGCTGTATCGGCTTCCCTCCAGGAAGCTCCTTCTGACTAAGTATACAAAAGATGTGAGCCTTAATGCTGCCCGTTCTTTTTCCAGTCTAGGTAAAGGCAAGAGAAAAAATTACAATCTGTTTTGGCATTCCTGATTCCCCATGAAGTGTGCCTATATTTCAAAGCCAAGTGCACATCTCCTGCCTTGTAAACTGTTACTACTGCTGTTCCTGTTTAACATTTCTTTAGTGCCAAATGCATACATGCTGGCAGGGACAGTTCCCGCCCAGAGGGCTTGCAGTCTGTGCTGGATGGACAAGAAAGGAGTGAAAAGAAAGAACAGGGACTGATAAAGAAGTAGAAGATTTAAATTAATGGGTAACAAAAGTAAACATGAGGGCATTAACATAGATCAATTTAAAGAGGTATAAGATAAGTTGATTTAAGAGAACATATCAAATATATTCCATCTGCCACCGAGGTTATTGGCAGCATTCCCACTGCATAAATTGGGAACAGAAACTGGCCGAAGGGATGTCACTATAACTCTTGTTAAGTCTTGTATTGCTTATGTGGGGATTTCTAATGTTGTGTGTCTACTTCAGGAATGAGAAGTGTTTATTTGAATAATGCCTAAATGTATATTCCACTGATATAAAATGTGCTTTACACAGCTGTCCCTGTCACTTCTAAACTGATATTTATATGCATTTTTCTCTCCTGAATAGAATTCACTCAGTCAAACAACATCATCTTGTGCTGTCGCATCCTGCTGGGCAGCTCAGTGTGGGCTGTTTGTTCAACATTCAAAGCAAACTGTCCACACTAAGGGTTCAGGCTGCATTTGAGAGCCAGTATGATGTAGTGGTTACAGTGTTAGACTAGGACCAGGATGTCAGGGTTCACATTCCCATTTAGCCATAAAACTCACTTGAGTGACCTGTGTCCCATCATACTCTTTCAGCTTAACATACCTCATAGGGTGGTTATGAGGATAAAATGGAAGGAGAACCATGTAAGTCATTAAGAGCTACTTGGAGGAAAGCCTGGATTTTAAAATGCAGTTAAATAGAGATTGTAGGTTGGATCCAAAGTGTCATGAGTTGAATGAAAACAGCTGTTCAAATGTTTCATAACATCATAAGTTAGCAGCAGCTCAGTTTGAACAGTCAATAGGTCCTGCTACTAGAACTGTTCACACACACAGTGCTAGATAGGGTTGCCAGGTCTGACTAAGGAAATATCTGGGGGCTATGGGGGTGGAACCAGGAGACTTTGGGGGTGGAGCCAGGAGCAAGGTTGTGACAAGCATGACTGAACTCCAAAGGGAGTTCTGGCTATCACATTTAAAGGGACTGTGCTCCTTTTAAATGCCTTCCCTTCATATGGAAATAATTGATAGGCAATAGATGCTATACTGAAAATTTGGTGCTTCTACCTCAAAAAACAGCCCCCCTTAACCCCCAGATACCCATGGATCAATTCTCCATTAGAGAATTATGGTATAATGGAGTGCCGAGCAGACATTCAACCCACTCCTTCCCTAGTTTTCTGATAATCCTGAAGCCTCCAAACCAGGGAATCCGCTGTGCTCAATTGAGGATTGTCAATCCTAGTTCTAGATTTCTATGTCAGGCAATATTTGTTCTGTACTTGAAATGAATTCAAGCAATACCTCAGGAATGGCAGACAGTGAGGGAGGCAATACTTACCCATCAGTCTTTATTGAACATATGCAATCAACAGAAGAAAAACAGGAAATGCAGACAGATTGGAGGAACAATATAAAATACTAAAACCAGGAAATTACTGAACTACGGGTAACTAGATGGCATAAAATAACTTCACACCAGCATATTTGAAGCTAGCAACAACAAGGTGATGACAATGGTTTCACTCATGGCAAGGTTTTCAGAGAAGTCTGCATTGCTAGGCATATTCCTGGATGGTTTTACAAGGTAGGTTATGGTTCTCCAAACATCAATCATTAATCATGGCCTGCACTTTGATGAACCCTCATGAAGTCCAACGAATAGGATCATTGACAAGGTTGCATCCTGGCTAGCAGGAGAACCTGGTGTGAGGAAAAGCCCCCTACTTTTCATACATGTGGACATCGTGATCGCCAGTGTGGTTGCCAGGGTGCCTGGAGATTTCACTCTCACACATCTGCTCTAAGAAGTGGACTTTGCTTACAGTTTCTAAGGCTTATATGGCAGCTTTGCATTCTACATCTCTGAAGAGTGTTAGCCAGAACTACAGACATGCTCCAGCTGCTCCTTGTGTGCCCAGTCTTGGCCACTGCAGTGGAAGAAGCCAGGCCACCATGTTTCCAGCCTGGCTCCATGGACCTAAAGCTAACAACAGCAGAATCCATCTTGCTTTCCTGACCCAAGCATACCCTGCCAGGCTGAACTCATTCCTTCTTAGTGGGAAAGTCACACGTACACACCCTGAGCCTGCAAGCAACCCATTTACCCCATGAATGGATTAACAGCTCCACTGTTGATCCTAATTGCTCAGCAATACCAGAACAATAAATCTTGCCCAGCAGAAGATGAGATAAGAGGAAGGACATCTCCTGTCTTCATCAAGTCTTTTGTCTAACCCGGGTGGTACCTAGGCCAGTATTTGATTCCCTATTGCCACCTTCCCAGCTAATCCCATTTAACCTTAAGTATCCAGCCATTCCCATTCTCACCCCAGTCTAATACCTTGGAGCCGCCCCAGGCAGCATTGCAGCTTGGAAATTTCCAGCTTCACCAGACTAAGGTGAAGTTCATTGGTCAAAACTGGCATCCAATTAGGTGTCAGCAAGGGATGTCCAGCCTTCTTGGTCATCGCAGAGCCTCCCCCTGCTCCTCCCCAAGACCTCCCAGCCCCTGAAGGGTCTGAGGGAGCCTATTTAACCTCTGACCCAACTCCACTCATGTGTGCATCTAACAATATCCCAGTTCCACTGTTTAGATCCATCCCCAATTCTGGCCACAGTTTTGGGTCCATTTCCCCTGTCCTCTTATGTCGCCATTGGAAACCTTCCCTGAAGACGACGATGGTAAATATGACCCTGTTTGTCTACCCATATATGTTACCCCTATCAATCTATCTGTATTTCCTTAGACCTGTGTGAATGTGTGAGTGTTTTGTATTTTTACCTTGTATGAAAGAACCATTATTTCAAATAAATTACAATTGATTTTACTAAATTAGAGTCCATGTTTATTGAGCATTGACTATCTGAATGGTTGAGCCTGGTATACACAGATAACAAAGATTCCTATTGGGCCAGCTGTCTCTCAATCTAATTCCCCAATCTCATTTTGAGAGCAGTTACCCTAACACTGGCTGCTTCTATATGAGTTTAGTACTTTATTTCCTGAGTCTAATCTTAATTTCTTAGTTTGAATACCAAACATGGACTCTTTCCCCACAATTGCAATCATCCTGAGAAGTCATTAAGGTCACTCCAAAAATGGCTACTGTACCTACCAATGTTCCCTCTAAACTGTGGAGTCATGTGAGCAAAACTTCTACTTCATGAGCGACTGGCATTAAAGTTGTGAGCTACTGCATAAATTAGTTTGCTCTGTTGCCATTTTTCTTGAGCTAAGACAAAGATGTGTGAGTTGGGGGCTAAAGAACTGTGAGCTAGCTCACACTAGCTCAGTTTAGAGGGAACACTGGTACCAATCCATGTCTGCTTTTGGGATTATAGACCAGCTGTCCAAGCGTGTTTCCAACAATGGCTGGCTGATACTTACAGGAAGCCCGCATGCTGGAGATGAAGGTGACAATCCTTCCATTGTCTGCAGCCCAGCAATTTACATTCAGAATATTGTCTCTGAATGTGGATGTTTCAAGCCCAAAGAGGCTATCCAGTTCTATGACAAGTACATTTTACATCAGATCTTATTAGGCATGCATTCAATTTTTCATTACCTAAACAAAATTAATGATTTGGCAAGGGGCTCAATTTGTGCACAAATGTGTAGCAGAACATGACAATGAGCAGTTATATTACAAAAATTCAACTACCAAACACATCTTCATATAAGTTCCCACTGGAACAGAATTGACTGTAATCTTATTGAAGTGAAGAGGATCTGGTCCTAAGCAGATGTGGATGAGAGACCATGTAAAACCAGATGTTCAGTTCTCTGAAGTGAAGGTGATCTGTCCACAAGCAGGTGTGGATGAGAGATCATGTAAAAATCAGAAGTTCATGCTCTGAGCTACAAAAAAAGAAAAGTTTAAAGGACGGTTTTGTTGGGTATTGTTGGCATATAAAAGAAAAGAGTAACAGTCCCATCCTAATCAGGGTTGTTCCCTTCTAAGATGATTTACTTCAGTGGACTTAGAGGGGTATAACTCTACATATGATGGCACTATAGGTTTGTAAGTGTCTTCTTCCTTTCTTTTATACTGCTTTGTGCTTCCCTTGAATTTTTCATGACTCCTTTCTAATTTAGGTTAGTATTTTATAATAATAATAAATAATAAATTTTATTTATATCCCGCCCTCCCCGCCTAGGCAGGCTCAGGGCGGCTAACAACATATTCATACAATAGTTATATAAAAACTTTTAAAACCAAGGTTATCTTAAAACCATTCTAATTCACATTTAACATAATTTAACAGTGACAGTGGTATTCCTGGTGCTATTCTGTCAGCATAGTGGTCCATAGTTACCACATGGTCTAGGGTTTTGTTATACTTTGACGACTAATTGTTGGTAGTTCTCAGTATATATTGTTAACACTTCATATTTTTATTCATAATGCTTAGTCTTCTTCTTTGGGTACAAGGGTGACTATGTAATCAAACATCCAATTGTAATGCAATATTATGTCCCTGTATAGTTCAATGGTCTATAGTTCTTTGGAGTACAGTGTACAGTTTTGGTCACTGAATCTCAAAAAGGGACATCATGGAGCTGGGGAAAGTACAATGGAGAGCAAACAAGATTATTAGGGATCTGGATCACTTTTCTATAAAGAAAGGTTGAAGAGTCTGAAACTTTTCAGTTCAGAAAAAAGATGACTGGGGGGAGGATTTTATAGAGGTTTATAGAATTATACATGCAGTGGCAAAATTAGAATTTTTATGCTCCCATAATACCAGTATTTGAGGGCACCCAATGAAGTTGATGCACAGTAGATTCAGGACAGACAAAAAGTAATGCTTCTTTACTCAACAAGTAATTAAATTGCAGAATTTATTGCCAGTGGATGGCCATGAGCATGGATGACTTTAAAAGGTGGTTAGATAGATTAATGGAGGATAGGTTCATCAGCCACTACTGGCTATGATGAGTAAAGGGAACCTTCATTTCCAGAGGTACCAAACATCAGAATACCAGCGCTAGGAAGCAGCACTGGGGAGAAGACCTTGGCTTCTATGGCATGTTTGTTGTTTGGAGATAGTTATTGTGGTGAATTATTTGCATATAGTTAATCTTCTTGTTGACGACTACATATTTAGGAAAAAAAACAATTATTTTCTTCTTGCACAATGATTATAGGAGTAGGAAAGAATCCCATGTCTCATTCTGAGGCAGATTCCTAAAAGCAACTCAGTTTTTAAGAACATAACAAAGGAAAGTGTTGGCTTAACTAAATGATATCACTCCTATGAATGACTTGCTACTGCTGACTCAGAATGAATAAACATGACTGAATATATAAAACTATTCTGTTCCTACAAGTATCAGGGTAACCACCAGGGAGTAGAATTTGGCCCTTTTTAATCTGAAATGTCACAATGCATCACTGAAACCATGGCTTCTATCCAAAGGACTAGAGAGATCATCTGAGCACTTTGCTCCAGTTCCCTCAACATGGGGTTTGTGTGCTCATTGTACATACCAGAGCTTATTGGTTTGAGCAAATGTTTACATTTTATACAGGCATGTGTTCTATCCAGGACTGGGCCTACAAAAAGCTGTTTTTGTAACTTGGCCAATGTGGCACATATTTTACTTTTTTTTTCCAGGTGTCAAGAAATTGCATTCAATAGCTAATATAGTTGATCCTCCTGATTAAGGAGTAGATGACCAAAATAAAGAAAATAAGTTTGCGAAGCAAAAAGATTTATGCTCTCTTTTCATTAAATTTAAAAAATTGGGGTGATCAACGTTTGATTAAAAGTCTCCATATGGAATTTCTAAAAAACTAGTGATTAAACATATACTTTCAACAACAACAAAACTTACAGCAAGTAATGTCTTCTGTTGCTGACCCTCTACTCTATATAAACAAGTGTATACCCCTACTTTCTTCTCTCAAATCCTCAGGATACAATGAAAAGAAGCATTTACAAAAGTTTAGCTGTGGATCTGTTTGCCGCTTCTACTTAAAGGAGTCATGAAGCAACACTGGTGGGACTGAAACAAGTCAGCCAATGGGGAAACACAGATGAGGGGGCTATATAAGTATTCTGCAGCCCCTCCAGCCGTATTTTATCTGCTTACTGCTGACCTACCTTCCCACCAAGAGGATATTGTGGATTAGATTGCCATTGGTTAAAGGGCCAAGAAGGAATTTGTGGGGGAATTCCCTGACTAACCATGGCGGAGCCTTTTTTCTCTTGTTCTGTGATGTCATTAGGAAAGGGTGCTAGATTAACTAGTCCTTGCAGAGGTAGAGTGGGTTGCTCATGTAGGCAGGGATGATCAGCAAGCACCATGAGGCATCAGACATGATAGAAGGCATGTCCAAACAGCCCATTGCAGGCATTATGACAGAATGGGTTTGGAAAGCAGCACTCTTGGTCTTGAGCTGTGGCAGGAAGAAAATGAGAAAGGAAGTCCTTTCCCCACTGATTCCCCCTTTTCCTGGCATTGGTTTGCAACTCTCCCAGAATTTATCAGACCAGTTCAGATGGGGCCCATTTGAAGATTTTTACCCCGCCCTTCTCTCTGAATCAGAGATTTAGAACAGTTTACGATCTTCTATATCTTCTCCCCCCACAACAGACACCCTGTGAGATGGGTGGGGCTGAGAGGGCTCTCACAGCAGCTGCCTTTTCAAGAACTGCAATAGCTATGGATAACCCAAGGCCGTGCTAGCAGGTGCAAGTGGAGGAGTGGGGAATCAAACCCAGTTCTCCCAGCCAAGAGTCCGCACGCTTAACCACTACACCAAACTGGCTCTCATTTGGTTTGGAGTTTGGTTAAGAAACCCTGAACTGAACTGCCTTTAGTTTCGTGCCCATTCCTAATTGCAAAGCACTCTACCTTTGAAAAGCATTTGGAAGTTGCAGCTAGTACAGAATGCTGCAGCTAGTCTGCTGGTTGGGACCAGTTACTATGAGCATGTGACCTCAGTATTACGGTTATTACACTGGCTACCAATTTGCTCCAGACCCCAGTTAAAGATCATGGGCCTGTATATATACAATATGACTGACCTCTGAAGAAGGCTTTTGGGGGCCAAAACACATAGGGTCACATTATTTGTAATTAGACTAATGTTAGACCCCTAAGTGGTTTTTTTAAATAATTTAATAACAAATACAGGTATTTTTGATAATATTTAAGCTATGTGTTTTGATTTTAACATTAGGCCTCAGTTTGGTTTGTTGTTAGCCTCTTTGGTTCTGCAATAAAGAGCACCTTGAAGAATACCTTTCATAGATGAGAAACACTTTTTAATGAGTAATTACTTAGAAATAGTTTGAACTGTACCTACTCTCACCCTGCAGATGAGGGAGTTAATGTCTGAATGCTTCTTTAAGTCAGTGTCCTGTATGACAGCAAGCGTAACCTCACTCTTGACAGAATGAACAGTTTGGCTTCTTTCCTTCGTATTATTTTGAGTTCTGAGAAAATGATAACTGACAATCTCTGGATTGCACCCTGGGGCTGCATTTTCATGAAGAGCTCTACTCCCCACCCACCCCCCAACACACACACACTTTCTTGCACAAGCTTTCTGTGCTCTGTCTCTAAAATGATACTGGGAACACATCAAGGGAGAATCTCGCACCACAACAGGGCCTATACCAGCTTGTTTTTTAAAAAAGTGTAATAACATGTTACCTCTTGAAAGCCCATTACGAGAGTGAGAGAGCTGGGTTAAGGCATTGGAGTTGAGACATTGGAGATGAAATATATAGCTGCCTATAAGATTATTTTTCAAGAAATTTATCTGTAGTGATTTTGTTTTCACTGATTAGGGAATTTCTTCTTTATTGCTCAAAGGTTTCCAAAGATAGCGGCTTATGACAGAAGTGCAGTATAAGGTCACATTTCATGGCAAGAGAATCTTGGGAACAATAACCATCCGTTTCCTTTGCCGGAACAAGGGATCTTTGGCTGTCTCTCAAAGAAATGTGTTTGGTTGCTCAGAAGAGTAGTAGCTATGCTACAGTTATTTAGAGACTTGTCTCTTTTCTGCTGCCCAGTAAATCAAGCACTGGTGAGCAATCTAAAAGGGAAAACAAACAGTTTGTTGCAGCATACTGGAAACTGCTGTGTAAGCGCCAAGCTGATAGATTCAAAAGCCATTAATCTTTTTCTGCAGGGCTCCCTGTCACCATCTCTTCACCGGTGACATATATTTAAGTCTGTATGGAAAAGGAAGAACCAATAGACATTGTTTTGAAAGTCATTCACTTTTGTAGTTGCATAATCCTATTTTTTTTAAAAAAAACCCACCACCAAGCCCCCTCCCAAAGAAAGAATGAATGAGAATCCAAACACTGAAGCACAGGTTCTTGCCTTCAGTATAATGTCAGCTTCTATGTGGCTGGGTAATCTTTGCAAATGAATTTCTCTCCCCGCCCCCCCCAAAGAACAAAGTTTTTTATTGAATATAAAACAGGATACAAATTAGAATCTTAAATATAACATAAGCCACAATAAAAGGGATAAAACCCAATAATAGTGTGACTTGCAATCATAGATACACACAATAAGGTTTAAAAGAAAATACTTCTAGAAAACAGACAAGTATCTTCTTGTTCTTCCCATGAAAGTCTGAGGATAAAGACAAACATAAAATCATATTTACAGCAAGCTGTTCAACCACATGCAAGTCGGACTTGTGCCTGACTTCATAGCTTAGATCGTGGATCCCCAGTGTAGTACCCATGGCCACATTGGTGTGTGCCACCACCTTTCCTGGTACCTACCAAGTGTTTTTTTAGAAAGTGGGTGGAACTTTTACACAGCAAGGCTTTTGATTGGTCATTGGAGATTTGATTGGCTCTGCAGATTTTTAAAAACATTGCTTTGGCAGCAGCTGCCACCACAGCACAAAGTTCTTTGTTGTGACTGAAGATAAGACATGGCAGCATTTTATGGCTGGCTCTGCCTTCTGCAGCAGCCATTTTGTGCCAGTGTTTTGCAACTGCACCCACCACACCATGTCAGAATTCCAAAGAAGACTGCCAGTTCAAAAAGATTGGGGATCCCTGGTTTGAATGCTGACATATATGGTAGTAAATTGAGCGTTGGCTCAGCATTTAAAACCCAAATTGCTGAATCTAAGGATCAGGTCTTTCCCCTGTTTTCTGTCTTATGCAGCCCTGTTTGCCACCTGAAAAGCCTTCCTGACAGTCAGGAAACAGAAATAGTGCAGGCTGCATCGGAGGGGTTAGAAGTTCATGGATTTTATTAGTCTATCTATGAATCTGTCTCCAATTTTATTTTGATTTTTAAAAAATATTTCTTAATCTAAACAGCACAAAACTCCACCAAGGTTGGGGAGGTGAGTATGTGACAGATATAGGGTTGCCAAGTCCAATTCAAGAAATATCTGGGGACTTTGGGGGTGGAGCCAGGAGACTTTAGGGGTAGAGCCAGGAGATATTAGGGGTGGAGCCAAGATCAAGGCTGTGACAAGCATAATTGAACTCCAAAGGGAGTTCTGGCCCTCACATTTAAAGGGACAGCACACTTTTTCAATTCCTTCCTTCCATAGGAAATAATGAAGGATAGGGGCACCTCCTTTTGGGGCTCATAGAATTGGACCCCCTGGTCCAATATTTTTGAAACTTGGGGGGGTATTTTGGGAAGAAGCACTAGATGCTAGACAGATAATTTGGTGCCTCTACCCCAAAAAACAGCCCCCCCCCAGAGCCCCAGATACCCACGGATCAATTATCCATGATTTTCTATGGGAATAAATCTCCATAGGGAATAGCAGAGTTCCCAGCTACACTTCCCTCCCCCCCACCCCGCTTTCTGATGACCCTGAAGTGGGGGGAGGGCCTCCAAACCGGGGGATCCCCTGACCCCACCTGGGGATTGGCAACCCTAGACAGATACCAGCTTCTGCTACAAACCTACAGACCCAGTTCTATTAGCACTGAAAGTGGAGCAATATTAAACTGTATTTTTTGTTCAGGTGAATAGATACAAAAATACTGATAGGAACTTTTGTGTAATTTGCTTGACAAAGGCTGCATTTAGCTCACAGCGGCAGCCTCTTGGCTTAAAAAAAAAAGCCATTGCATTTTGAAACACCCCACTGTGAGCAGACAGCACACCCATGTGTGTGCCCCGGAGGAGCAATCATGCCACTCATGATCTTGCAGGGCGCTTCTTTGGCATGCTCCGGATATTCAGACAGCCCAGAAATACACCAGGGAAGCACTCCAATGATTTGCCACCGGGAAGTACCTGGTGAATTTTTGAAGCAGCAGAGGTGTCAGGAGATGCGGTAACAGTGAGTGCATGGCAAGGCCCAGATGTGTGTGTGTAAATGTGCCATTTAATCCAGGGGTGGGGGTGACTGTGTTGGTCCAAATTGCTCATCTGAATGCAGCCAAAGTGGGCATCTGCATTAGGATTTTGAATGCTGTTGGGTATCCAGATACAAAAAAAAAATAAAATAACCTGCTTCTGGTAGACAGTTCCCATTAACTAAGGCTCCTAGTAATTATTGACTGTCATTTTACACCTCTGGAGTAGGATGAGGGGAACAGCTGCAGGCAGTCAGCTGTCTGCACGGTAGACAAGGTCCTAACATTTTTTTCCTTTTTTCTGAAAAAAGTAGATGGGTTGAGAAGAAATTATTTGACTTCTACAACGTAGAGTATAATTATATTATGCTTTAAAAATAAAACAGTAACAGAGAAACTTATGTTCAGAGCCAGAACAAATCTGTGCCCCAAAAGAGAGCTTATATTTTTTTTTTAAAAAAAAACCAGCCTGTAATTTGAAGAGACATCATCTTTCTTGACGTACTGAACATTTGGTTAACCTAAATGCTTCTTAAAGTCAATGCATGACCTAATATTGTTAGCCTCTTTGTGATTAAATCAGTGTTTATTCCTCTTGAGAGTCAGTGTTCTGCACTTGATCTGTTTGGGGTAACTGTAAATTTGTATAGTTGGAAACCACAGCAAAAATGATATGGGTGGGATGATATGCCTGGCACAGACCCAGATGCATAATCGAGGGAACCAGCTTTTAGCAGCATTAGATATAAACAAATCAACTTCCTTAAATAAGCTTTGCCAAAATAAATGTAGAAAAAAATGGGGGCCAACTCATTTGAAAAGACTCATCTGGAAATGGGACAACATGAATTGTGGTGGCCAGGATCAGACATAATATAGGCAACAATAATGAAAGCCCATTCACACATAGCTCTGCTGAAACAGTGGAATAAACTGAAACATTTTTTTAATTGTGCTTCCAAGTTCTCAAGAAATAACATGGGCATTGTCAGAGACTGACATTGGCAAGTGGCAAATGGCTTTTGTCAGCTGTGCTCTCTTCCTCTTAAAACACTGGCATTGGGTTAAAAAGGCAAGAAGAATGAAGAGCCACGAAGCTGTGAAGCTAGAAGTAAAGTTCCTGGCAGCTATACCATGCAAGGTAAATGATAAGGCAAAGCATTGTTCTATAGTGCCATGGAATAAGTCAGGAATGCTCTTTTAGGAAAGAAATCAGAACTGCAGTCTATACCACTGCTCATGGTATGCATTGGGGGGATGGGGGGTGGGCTCCCTCTGGGTGTCCTGCCCCCCCAGGGAAAGTGTATGCGCAATACATCGCCTCTTCTTTCCCGGTGTAGTGAACGCTGCGTGGTCACTGTCTGGCTTTGCCTGGCAGATGGTCACTGCAATGGCCTCTCCTACATTACTGCATCCATGGCAACACCTTCTCGCTGGTCCCCCCCCCCGTTTTCACAGAGTTTGCCACGTCATGGTGCGACCAAATGTCCAGCGGTATAACCGGATGGGCAGGCTGGGCTCACCAACCTCGCCAGCCAAGAGAAGGAAAACTCTAACTTCAAGCCTGGGCAGACAGAGCTCGTTAATGTAACACCTACCACCTGGAGGACTCGCTGCCGGCGTCCCGGCTTACTGGGCCATGGCAGATGACCCCAAGGTGAAAGGGTGGAGCCAGTACTGCGCGCACTGCGTTTCACCTAAAAATTCCTCTGTGCAGGCCTGAAGGGTATCCACACCGACAACCCACAACATACCAAGCCCTGCAGTGATGGGCAAGGGGCAAAACGGCAGGTGGAAGATGCCACTGGAAGCCGCAGTCCCGATCCTGCATGTAGGCAGTTCAGGGTATTGGTCGCCTGATGCTGACCCGGAGACAAAAGCATTTTTCGGCAGCACCCTGAATGACCAAGCAGCCTTATTTAGGTGCAGCACTGCTTGCTTCGTATGGAGAGGGGCCTAGAAAAGGTGGCCTAAACAAAGCTCGTCTCCCCCACCCCAGTTGGCTAGCCGTGGTCAACAGGCATCCTTATTTGCGGTCGAAAAATAACAACAAAGAAAAGGCATGCACCCACCTCACAAAGTATGCAAAGACTAAAGCTTGCATGTTAGAACATCAGAACCATGCTTGACACAGTAGACAGTGGTCGCCCTGAATGATGCTCTGCTCTAGTTGCCCACGAACTTCTCAGGTTGAATATCGACATAACAGCTCTCAGTGAGGTCCGTTTCCCTAAGGAAGGTAGTCTTCAAGAACACGGTGCTGGCTATACTCTCTACTGGTCGGGTAAGTCAAAGGCTGAGAGCTGCCTTTCTGGTGTTGGCTTCATGGTCAGGAACTCCATTGCCTCTAAACTCGAAAACCTGCCAACAGGTCACTCAGATCACATCATGTCCATGCGCCTCCCACTTCAAAACAAGCAGCATGCAACACTCTTCAGTGTGTATGCCCCAACCCTTCAAGCAGATCCTGCAGAAAAGAACAAGTTCTATGCTGATCTACGCAACCTCATACGGAAGACCCCTATAGAGGACAAGGTGATCATCCTTGGCGACTTCAATGCCAGAGTAGGTAAAGACTCGGAAGCCTGGAAAGGAGTACTTGGCAAACACGGCATTGGCAACTGCAATGATAACGGGCGCCTCCTGCTAGAATTCTGCACGGAGCATCAGCTCACCATCACCAACACTATCTTCCAGCAGACGAACAGTCTGAAGACAACCTGGATGCACCCACGGTCCAAGCATTGGCACCTTATTGACTACATCCTGGTGCGCCAGAGAGACCTTCGAGATGTCTTACACACCCGAGTAATGCCCAGTGCAGAATGTCATATGGATCATCATCTTGTACGCTGCAATCTCCATCTTCACTTTAAATCTACACCTAGGAGAGGCGGTATCCCCCGGATGAAGTTTCAGGTTGGCAGCCTTCAGTCAGCCGAAGTTAAAGCTGCCTTCCAGGCAAAACTCCAGACAAGAATTGAGGACCCCAGTTGCCCTACAGACCCTTCTCCAGAAGCACTCTGGGAACACCTAAAATCTACTATCCTGTTGACCTTTGAAGAAGTCCTCGGGTTCTCCACAAGGAAGAACAAGGACTGGTTTGACGAGAACAATCAAGAGATCCAAGAATTACTGGCGAAAAAGAGATCTGCCTACCAAGCACATCTTGCTCAGCCCTCCTGTCCTTGGAAAAAAGCAACCTTTCGCACTGTATGTAGCAACCTCCAGCGCAAGCTTCGAGACATTCAGAACGAGTGGTGGACCAAGCTTGCAGAGAGAACCCAGCTGTGTGCAGACACTGGTGATTTAAGAGGGTTCTACAAAGCCCTGAAGGCAGTATATGGTCCTTCATATCAGGCTCAGAGTCCCTTGCATAGTGCAGACGGCCAAGTGCTCCTCACAGACAAGGCATCCATACTGAACCGGTGGTCAGAGTATTTTCAAGTTCTCTTCAGTGCCAATTGCATAGTTCAAGATTCAGCAATCCACCTCACCCCACTTCAACCAGTGAAAACAGAGTTGGATGAGATCCCCACCCTAGAAGAGACTATTAAAGCCATCTAGCAACTGAAAAGTGGCAAGGCAGCGGGAGTTGATGGAATCCCACCAGAGATCTGGAAGCATGGGGGCATAGTACTACATAGCACACTTCACAAAGTACTTGTCACCTGCTGGGAACAAGGCAAACTACCACAGGACTTTCGCGATGCAATCATCATTACTCTACACAAGAACAAAGGGGAAAAGTCAGACTGCTCCAGCTACCGGGGGATAACCCTGCTCTCCATCGCAGGCAAAATCCTTGCTAGAATACTCCTGAACAGACTGGTGCCACCATTGCAGAAGAACTCCTCCCAGAGAGCCAGTGTGGCTTCAGAGCTAACAGGAGCACCACCGACATGGTATTTGTTCTCAGGCAGCTCCAAGAGAATTGCAGGGAACAGAACAAGGGTCTATATGTGACTTTTGTCGACCTTACCAAAGCTTTCGATACCGTTAGCAGGAAAGGCCTGTGGCAAAACTTGGAACGTTTAGAATGTCCCCCAAGGTTTCTCAGCATGATCATCCAGCTACATGAAGACCAGCGTGGCCAAGTCAGACACTGCAACGATCTCTTGGAGCCCTTCCCAATAGGCACAGGCATAAAGCAAGGCTGTGTTCTCGCGCCAACTCTCTTTACGATCTTCTTTAGCATGATGCTTCAAAGAGCCGCAGTAGATTTAGATGATGACGATGGTGTCTACATCTGCTATCGCACCAATGGCAGCCTGTTCAACCTGAGGCGACTAAAGGCCCACTCCAAGACAATGGAAAAACTTATCCGAGAGCTACTGTTTGCTGATGATGCTGCACTTGTCTCCCACTCGGCATCAGCTCTGCAGCATATGACGTCCTGCTTTGCAGAGGCTGCCAAGCTATTCGGCCTAGAAGTTAGTCTGAAGAAGACAGAAGTTCTCCACGAGCCTGCACCCCAGGAAGATTATCACCCTCCTTGCATTACTGTGGGTGAATCAGTTTTGAAGACAGTCCAGCAGTTCAGCTACCTGGGGTGCATCATCTCCTCAGACGCCAAGATCGACAAGGAGATCGATAATAGGCTGGCAAAGGCAAACCGTGCATTTGGCCGACTGCACAAAAGAGTGTGGAGCAACAAGCATTTGAAAAAAAGCACAAAGATCAATGTTTACAAAGCGGTTGTGATGACAACCCTCATCTACGGCTCCGAATCGTGGGTTTTATACCGTCATCACCTGCGATTCCTTGAGCGCTTTCATCAGTGCTGCCTTCGCACCATCCTCAACATCCACTGGAGTGACTTTGTGACCAACACTGAAGTCCTCAAGCGGGCGGAGGTTACAAGCATCGAGGCACTGCTGTTGAAGACGCAGCTGCATATTTCCAGGATGGAAAACCACCGCCTTCCCAAGATTGCCCTGTATGGCGAACTTTCCACCGGCCATCGAAATAGAGGGGCACCAAAGAAGAGGTACAAGGACTCCTTGAAGAAATCCCTTGGCACCTGTCGCATCAACCATCACCAGTGGTCTGACCTAGCCTCAGATCGCAAAGCATGGAGGCACACCATCCACCAGGCTGTCTCTTCCTTTGAGAACGCACGCATAGCTGGTCTTGAGGACAAAAGGAGATTGAGGAAGAATTGCACTGCTACAGCACCAACCCCAAATCAGACTTTTCCCTGCAACCACTTTGGCCGGTCCTGCCTGTCCCGCATTGGTCTTGTCAGCCACCAGCGAGCCTGCAGCAGACGTGAACTACTGCACCTTTCTTAAATCTTCGTTCGCGAAGTCAAGCCGAGAGAGAGAGAGAGAGGGGTATGCATTATCTGTTTATTCTATTCTCTCCCACTCTTACTGCATTATTTATTCATTTTATAATTCCATGTTTTGTTTTGTTTGACATATATCTAACACTTTTTTTTGCATTGTTTCTAATTTTGTAATTCTAGCCTGCCTTTTTCACTCTGACCCAATGGGGATCACTTAATGTTAAGTTAAACACAATCAAAGAATGGAACATCCGATGTACTGTACAATAGGAATTAGAATACAGAAATCAAAAGAAGAAGAAGACTGCAGATTTATACCCCACCGTTCTCTCTGAATCAAACCCGGTTCTCCCAGAAAAAAGTCCGCACACTTAACCACTACACCAAACTGGCTCTCAGAAGTGAGAGCGACTATTCACTGAAGAGAAATCTAAAACCTGAAACAAAGCATAAGCATTCAAACATGACACGTTTAACTGAGTTAGTTGGAAGAGAATGTTTTTTGCAAATGCATCAACTTATTTTCCAGCAGTAATGTATAACCTCAAGACTCTTAATTGAGTCAGTAGGTTTCCCAGCTAGGTTTGCCAAATCTAATTCAGAAAACATCTGGAGACTTTGTGGGTGGAGCCAGGAGACTTCAGGGTGGAACCAGGGAACTTTCCTATTCCCAAAATAAATACATAAAAATACAGTAGTGCAGTTCACCTGAATAGTCATCATTTCCTCGTCCCCCAATAGTTGCAATTCTAGTAAATGAAGTGTAAACACACAAAAAGTAGCCAAAATGCCTGAGTTTGCAAGCTCACAATTTTGCGATCTCACTGGGGCTTTATTCACAGGAACTACATTTCCCAAGAAAATTGTCCAGAGGGGAGAGAACTAGGAGTAAAGCATAAAAAGGCTAGTTATAGATAGGGATAGATAGGCCCACCACCCCCCCAAGCATCAAGATCACGACAGCACCATGGACCAAAAACTTGGATTTTAACCACGAATCCTCATGGATCCTCATGATTTTTGCTTTGGATCCCCCCAAACTCACTATCCAATCACATATCATCTCCATGGACACAGTTAGCACCCCAGAAACCATGGATCCACGATTTCTGTGGTGCAAACAATGCCCATGGACATGATATAAAAATTGATGGTGAGCTTCAGGGGATCCAAAGCAAAAATCATAGGGATCCATGCGGATCTGTGATTCAAAACCAAGTTTTTGCTCTAGGGTGCTGCCAAGAAGTCCTGGATCCCTGATTTCTGTGGTGCAAACTCTGCCCATGGATATGATATGTGATTGGATGGTGAGCTTGGGGGAATCCAAAGCAAAATTCATGAGGATCCATGAGGATCTGTGGTTCAAAATCATGTTTTTTGTCCATGGTGCTGCCACAAAACCATGGATCCATGATTTCTGTGGCACAAACTCTGCCCATGGACATGATATGTGATTGGCTGGTGAGCTTAGGAGGATCCAAAGCAAAACTCATAAGGATCCAAGAGGATCCATGATTCAAGAGCCAGTTTGGTGTAGTGGTTAAGGTAAAGGTAAGTAAATTTATTTTTGTATCCCGCCCTCCCCCGCCAAAGGCAGGCTCAGGGCGGCTCACAGACATGGGACAACCATGATTTCAATAAAATACAATTGAAATACAAGTGTGCGGACTCTTATCTGGGAGAACCGGGTTTGATTCCCCACTCCTCCACTTGGAGAACAGTTCTGCTGAGAAATTGTGGCTGACCCAAGATATCATGATCCTATGCCTAGTGAGGCCTACAGGCTCCAGGGAAGCCTGTGTTAGAGTAGCTACAGTAGCTACATTTCCCAGGAAAATCTCTGTCCCTCTAATCCGAGAGTTCTGAAAGAACTCAAAGTTGAACTTGTGGATCTTCTAACAAAAATCTATAATCTTTCACTGAAATCTGCCTCCATTCCTGAGGACTGGAAGGTAGCAAATGTCACCCCCATCTTTTAAAAGGGTTCCAGAGGAGATCCGGGAAATTACAGGCCAGTCAGTCTGACTTCAATACTGGGAAAGTTGGTAGAAACCATTATCAAGGACAGAATGAGTAGGCACATTGATGAACACGGGTTATTGAGGAAGACTCAGCATGGGTTCTGTAAGGGAAGATCTTGCCTCACTAACCTGTTACATTTCTTTGAGGGGGTGAACAAACATGTGGACAAAGGAGACCCGATAGATGTTGTTTACCTTGACTTCCAGAAAGCTTTTGATAAAGTTCCTCATCAAAGGCTCCTTAGAAAGCTTGAGAGTCATGGAGTAAAAGGACAGGTCCTCTTGTGGATCAAAAACTGGCTGAGTAATAGGAAGCAGAGAGTGAGTATAAATGGGCAGTCTTCGCAGTGGAGGACGGTAAGCAGTGGGGTGCCGCAGGGCTCGGTACTGGGTCTCATACTCTTTAACTTGTTCATAAATGATTTAGAGTTGGGAGTGAGCAGTGAAGTGGCCAAGTTTGCGGATAACACTAAATTGTTCAGGGTGGTGAGAACCAGAGAGGATTGTGAGGAACTCCAAAGGGATCTGTTGAGGCTGGGTGAGTGGGCGTCAACGTGGCAGATGCGGTTCAATGTGGCCAAGTGCAAAGTAATGCACATTGGGGCCAAGAATCCTAGCTACAAATACAAGTTGATGGGGTGTGAACTGGCAGAGACTGACCAAGAGAGAGATCTTGGGGTCGTGGTAGATAACTCACTGAAAATGTCAAGACAGTGTGCGTTTGCAATAAAAAAGGCCAACGCCATGCTGGGAATTATTAGGAAGGGAATTGAAAACAAATCAGTCAGTATCATAATGCCCCTGTATAAATCGATGGTGCGGTCTCATTTGGAGTACTGGTTGCAGTTCTGGTCGCCGCACCTCAAAAAGGATATTATAGCATTGGAGACAGTCCAGAAAAGGGCAACTAGAATGATTAAAGGGCTGGAACACTTTCCCTATGAAGAAAGGTTGAAACGCTTGGAACTCTTTAGCTTGGAGAAACGTCGACTGTGGGGTGACATGATAGAGGTTTACAAGATAATGTATGGTATGGAGAAAGTAGAGAAAGAAGTACTTTTCTCTCTTTCTCTCTTTCTCGTGGGCATTCAATGAAATTGCTGAGCAGACAGGTTAAAACGGTTAAAAGGAAGTACTTCTTCACCCATAGGGTGATTAATATGTGGAATTCACTGCCACAGGAGGTGGTGGCGGCCACAAGCATAGCCAGCTTCAAGAGGGGTTTAGATAAAAATATAGAGCAGAGGTCCATCAGTGGCTATTAGCCACGGTGTGTGTGTATATATAAAAATTTTTTGCCACTGTGTGACACAGAGTGTTGGACTGGATGGGCCATTGGCCTGATCTAACATGGATTCTCTTATGTTCTTAATTGGGTGACAGAGATTTTGGAGGGAAAACTTGTCCAGAGGGGTGAGAACTAGGAGTAAAGCATAAAAAGGCTATTTATAGATAAGGAAGGGGTCTCTCTGGAAAAGGCTGGGCTGAAGAGGGGTTGCAGCTGGAAGGGAGGTGGTGAGTCTGTTGGCATTACATGAAGGGACCGTTTAGTTAGTCATGCCATGATTGTTATTTTCTTTGCATCACGTTTACTGTTTCTATCTTTTCACTGTTGCACTAATAATTACAGTTCACTTGTTTGTTCTTGAGCACTTATAATAAAAATTATTGTTGTTATACTGCCTGGGTCTGCACACATCTTTGGTCACAGATAAAAGGTGCTTGCTGAGAAGGAAGATAGGGGTCATGTGGGTGCTCAGGGCCCTCCCAGACAGACCCTTACCAGAGTGGTGGCAGCCAGTAGAAGGCCCTTCCTGGTCCCCAGTTCATGTAGGTCACACCAGCAGTTGCAAGTACAGTGTCCTTCAAGACATCTACCTTCCAAACCAGCATCACTTCCATCTTGTCTGGGTTCAGTTTCAATTTATTTCAACCATTTGGGCCCAGCAGTCATAAATTGGCTCAAGATCTCTATTGGGGATTTGGATAGAGAGATGTAAAACTGGATGCCATCCACACATTGATGACACCTTGGTTGCAATGTTTTATACTGTGTCCTCCATCTTAAGTGAGTGAGAAAGACAGGATATAAATATATTAAAATCAATAAACAAAAATGAGCAGCATGGTTAGGCCCATGGCAACAGACCACAGGATACAGTTGGGAATAGAAGAAGGGAAGAGTAACTACATCTTGTTCATCTCTACTATATTTGAATAAATGTGTCCAACTGAGAGCTAGAAGAGACCTGGGGGAGTGCTATGATTGGGGAAAGTGCTGTGATTAAGTAGACATTTGAGTTGCAAACTGGAAATTACACAGATCAAGTCTCACCTCAGACATGGCTTTATTAGGTGGCTTTTGGCAAGTCAGCCTCTCTTTGCTTCCAATCTGTAATAAGGAGATAATGATGATGATTAATAGAGTACAATCAGTTACAACTTCACAAACTCTGAACAAGGGATTCTGTTGGGACTGCCTCACATCTTTAAAGCCTAAGCGGCTAAGGACTAGCATACGCACAGGACTGTCTCTCCCCATATGTGCCTAGAAGAACTTTACGTACAGCTGAGCAGTTCTGCTTAGCAGTGTCTGACCTGAAGGATGTCCACCTTGTTCCACCAGGACCAGGGCTTTCTCAGCCTGACCCCTACCTAGGGGTCCCAATCCTCCCGCTCTAGCGGGGGACCCCAGGTTTTCCAGCCTCTTCCCCCGCTCCCCCCAAAAACAGAAGCGGGGGAAGAAACAGCGCGAAGGAGCGCGGCGAGCTGCCCCTTCTCCGCTTCTGGGATGGGGTGGGGAGGGGGCGGCGGCGCAGCGGCATCGCCCACTCCGCCTCTGAGGTGGAGTAGGGGGGGTGGGCCAGGAGCATGGCGGGGGGGGTGGTGGCAGAGAGAGTGTGCCTCTCTAGGCTGCGCTGGGAAGTGCCTCCTCCTCTTCCTACTTGGGCAACCCAAGTCAGATGCCTTAGCTGCCTGCCCGCCACCTTCTGGCGCGGCCTCCTGGGAGGGGGGGGAGGAAAAGCAAGAGGGCCGCTCCAGGCTGCGCACGGAAGTGCCTCCCCTTCCTGCTCGGTCTCCGGGGCAATGCCAAGCAGAGGCTCGCTCGCCCGCCACCCAGCAGCTGCTGGCTTGGCCTCCTGGGTGGTGGGAGCGTGGCTCCCAGGGAGGGTGGGTGGGGGTGGCTCCTTGCCTGCCCCCTGGGTCCACTTGGGGTGAGGGGGGAGTCGCTGGTGGGCGGGCTGCTGCCATGGCTGGTCCTGCCGCCGCCATCTGGATTGGGGACCAGCTCATCTTGGAGGAAGACTATGACATCCCCAGCGAGCAAGGTATCCCCTCCTCGCCCTGCCCGGGGGGGGGGTAGGGGTCACCCGAGGGGGGTCTGGGCCCTCCTCCTCCCACTGTAGGGTTGCCAATCCCCAGGTGGGGGCAGGGGATCCCCTGGTTTGGAGGCCCTCCCCCCACTTCAGGGTCATCAGAAAGCAGGGGGGAGGGGAGGGGAATGTCTGCTGGGAACTTTATTATTCCCTATGGAGATGTATTCCCATAGGAAATAATGGAGAATTCATCCGCGGGTATCTGGGGCTCTGGGGGGGCTGTTTTTTGAGGTAGAGGCACCAAATGTTCAGTATAGCATCTAGTGCCTCTCCCCAAAATACCCCCCAAGTTTCAAAAAGATTGGACTAGGGGATCCAATTCTATGAGCCCCAAAAGAAGGTGACCCATCCTTCATTATTTCCTATGGGAGGAAGGCATTGAAAAGGTGTGTGGTCCCTTTAAATGTGAGGGCCAGAACTCCCTTTGGAGTTCATGATGCTTGTCACAGCCTTGATCTTGGCTCCGTCCCAGTGTCTTCTGGCTCCACCCCCAAAGTCCCCAGATATTTCTTAAATTGGACTTGGCAACCCTACCCCTACCTGGTGGAACATGTTCCCAGTTGAGATTAGGGCCCTGTGGGGTTTACTACAATTCTACATGGCCTGTAAAATGGAGCTGTTCTGCCAGGCTTTTGGCTGAGGTGATGGATGTCCACAATAACATCAGCCTTCCCCACTTTGCTTAATCAATCTGCCTTCCTGCTTAAGGCACTGCCTTTGCCATTCTAGCACCAGCACCAGCTGACTTAGATCTCTGAGAGAGAAACATTGCCTTCCCTAACAGTGCAGTAGGTACTAAAATTAGATATTGTTAATGCTGCTATCAGGAATTTTAACTGTCAGTGCTGGTTTTAGGAATTAAATTGATGGTCACTGGGTGCCATCATGTAATTCAATCTAAAAGTAAAACAATTTAAAACAGTTTAAAATAGGGTTGCCAAGTCCCCCGCGGCCTCCATAGAGTTTCCCTCCCAAATTGCTAGATCAGCTGACATAGAGTTTTCCCGAAAACTCCTAGAGCAGCCAGCGTGTGACATCGCCGGCACAATATCACTTGCAAGTGACATCATCATGCCAGCAACCTCAGAAGGGGATTCCCCTCCCCCTGCTGGCCCAATGCTGGTGGTTGGGGATCTCTGGAGCGGGAGAACCCCCACCCCGCCTGGGAGCTTGGCAGCCCCTAGGTTAAAAGCAGCATAAGTTAGCAGAATGCAGGAATTTCCAGCTGGTGTCATTGGTCTCCAAATCTTAGTCTGGGCCATGTGAAGATTATGTGCAGCTTCAGTGTGGGGTGGAGGTCTTATTGGACACCCACTGCCTCAACCAAAGGCCTGGTGGAACAGCTCTTTTTTACAGGCTCTGCAAAGTGGTTGTAAGTCCTGCAGGACCCTGATCTCTGATGGGAGCATGTTCCACCAGGGCGGCGGGGCCAAGGCAGAAAAAACCCTGGATCTGGTTGAGGCAAGCAGACATCCTTTGAGCTGGGGGACAACCAGTAGATCCTGATCAATAGAGCACAAAGTTCTCTGGGGCACATATGGGGAGAGGTGGTCCATCAGGTATGTCAGTCCCAGGCTGCACAAGGCTTTAAAGGTTAATACCAGTAACCTTGAAGCAGATCCAGTACCCAATAAGCAGCCAGTGAAATTGGCAGAGCTCTGGCTGAATGTGTACCCACACAGGCAATGCCCCCTGCAGCATCCTACACTTGAGTGGGAATCACAGGGAGACTTTCTCACCAAGCACCACCCCCTGTCCCTGATTACGGAGAAAGGAGGAAAACCACAGTAAGGTATACCCTCAAACTCCTATATTGGCATGATTAGTCACATGATGAGAAAACAAAAACCTTCCTCCCATATGCTTCCTTGTTAATAAATGAATTAATTTGCTTATTGTAGTTTACTTAGATAACCACAAGGATTTGTGTGTATGCTCCCCTCCTTTATAGCGCCTGTGATTTTTTTTTTTTTTTAAAAAACACTAACTCCTACTTTGAGTCCAGTAGCACCTTCAACAAAATTATATTCAGAATGTAAGCTTTCATATGCATGCATACTTCTTCAGACAATGGGATGGGGTACAGTGAGCAGAGCTACATATAATTGGTGGGCAGTGGTTAAGAATGCAAAGTGGTGCAAAGTTAGAATCCAATGGAATAGAACAGCATTTCCCTGGACATGTACGAAGAAGTCATGAGAATTAAGCGCTAATGCAACCCTTCCTGCCTTCCTCATGATCTGCCTAAGTTCACAGAATTAGCATTGCTGTCAGATGGCCATCTAGCCTCTGTTTTAAAACCTCCAAAGAAGGAGAGCTTACCAAAGGAAGCCTATTCCACTGAGGAACCACTCTGTCAGGAAGTTCTTCCTAATGTTTAGCCAAAAACTTCTTTGATTTAATTTCAACCTTTGGTTCTGGTCCAACCTTCTGGGACAACACAAAACACTTTTTTTCTGTTGCCCCAGAAAACGTTTCTTATATCTATCAGGGTTGTAATTAGGGTCATTGACTTAGACAAAATAAACAAAAATTACATCCTTGTGCAGTCTCTTTGAACATTATTCATTGGAATAATTCTCCAATTATGTTTATAGTCATACCATATTCAAAATTATGCTGAGAGTGGTTGGGATTGAATTTCTCTTGATTTACCTAGATCAAAAATGTGAAAAAACCCCTCAAGTTAGTTTCAGTTCAGAGAGATAAAGTTTGCCAACCTCCAGGTGGTGACTGGAGATCTGTTATTATAACTTATTTCCAGATAACAGATATCAGTTCTCCTGGAGAAAACGGCTGCTTTGGAAGGTGGATTCTGTGGCATTAGACCCCATTGAAGTCCCTCACCTCCCCAAACCCCATGCTCTTTAGGCTCCACCCTCAAAGTCTCCAGGTATTTCCCGACCTGGAGCTGGCAACCCTTCTACCAAAGCCTCTCTCTATATACCAGGGGTAGCCAAACTTGCTTAACATAAAAGTCACAAAGAATGAACATCAGATGTTTGAGAGGCGCAAGACAGGCAGGCAGTCAGGAAGGAAGGAAGGAAGGAAGGAAGGAAGGAAGGAAGGAAGGAAGGAAGGAAGGAAGAAAGAAAAATAGATGGGGGAGAGAGAAGTGGAAAGAAAGCAACTAACTTTAAATGCATTTTCCAAGGCTCTGGCTGGCATGGCTTGGAGAGGTGATTTAAAGAGACAAATGCCTTCTTCAAGCTGACTGATGGGGTGGGGGTTGAGAACCACACAATATGTGTGTAAGAGCCTGAGTTTGGCCACCCGTGGTTCCTGAGCCACAGTTTGGCCACCCGTGCTATATACTGTGACTAATAGTGAGGGCAAAAGCAAAATCCAAAAGGTAAAAGTTACCAAAGAAAAAGCTCTGACACAGATAGGAAATCTCCTTATTGCACCAGAAACTAGAAGCAGGCCTTGATCAGTGGAGCAGAATTACTGTCCAAAGTCTTGTAGATACACAGGGGGGAAATGGATATGTGTTTTTTCTGCAAAGAAATACTAGATCCAGTTAATGAGCTCCTTAGCATTTGGAGGCATATTTGTTTTGTCAAAAAATGGTAGGAGAGAAGTCTATAATACTGCATTTTTTCTTATAAATTGTACTTCCAATTCCTAACTTTTCAATTATCTTCTCCATCTACAATTCCTCTCTCCTGGCGGCAGTGATCAACACGATTATTTCCCAGTAATGACTTTTGATGGCTGCATATATGTTCTTAAAGGTAAAGGAAGTTCTCTGTGCAAGCACCGGTCGTTTACGACTCTGGGGTGACGTCACATCATGTTTTCATGGCAGACTTTTTACAGGGTGGTTTGGCATTGCCTTCCCCAGTCATCTACACTTTCCCCCCAGCAAGCTGGGGACTCATTTTACTGACCTCAGAAAGATGGTAGGCTGAGTCAACCTTGAGCCGGCTACCTGAGCCAACTTCCGCCGGGATCAAACTCAGGTCATGAGCAAAGAGGTTGGACTGCAGTACTGCAGCTTTACCACTCTGCACCATGGATACTCTAATCCTCCAAATAAAATAGGTTATGTCATATGGTATCTGTTTCCTTTCTCATCCTAATAAACTAACAAATCAGAAAGGGAAGGCAAAAGAGAAGTAGTTATAAGTGATGCAACAACACAGCTAAGACTATGACATTAGGTGAAAAGTTTATATTGATCAACTATAGAAAACAAGGTCAGTATTAAAACAGTTCTTGGGTGCTAATCAAAGGCATCTGATAGGAAGAAATATATAATAGTGTATGGGATAGGAATGAGGAATGCCTATCACTACAGCAATAGATATTCTTAATATAACTTACTAGTCTTTCCACCCCCATACTAGCCTGACCTTAACCTAACAAAGGCAATGCATTGGCATTCTTCACATTCTTCACAATTACCAATTTAGAGTTCATATAATTAACATTTAATTAATTGCATGTTAAGTGAATTCTAATTGGCAGTATTGGTGATTAAAGACATAATGGATGTTTTAAGAAGTCTGAGAGAGATTTTACTGTAATGAAAAGAGAGAAAAAGATGTAAGGGGACAACCTATATCCTACTGAAACTGAAGGCAAAAATCCCACTGTGATGGTAATCTGAGATTTTTTAACATGTTAAATGATAAATTTCCAAAACAACATATTTGTAGCAATAAAAATGCTTGAATCGATGTGATTCTTTATTAATTATAAAAGATAATACAATGCTATAACCCTTTGTATGAACCTTTGGCAATTCTAAACAGAATAATCATCATGGCCAAAGATTATGACAAATGAGATGGTGATGACTGACAGATACATGATGCTCAGTTTAGCTGTGATTAGTAACAAGTTCTATTTCTGGCCAGTTTAACTCCAATATTCAAAGCACTTCATCAGTTATCCATCTGGCTGCACTGTTCATCACAGAATATATTCCACAATTGCTAATGAAAAACTCAGATGTGGTCAACCTGTAGTGTCAAGCAATTCCATGAATGGATAGTTGTCTATGAGGGAGGTTATGTGGAGAGAAAGTGACATACCTAAGGGTGCATTCATATCCAAGCAGTGTTCTGAGCCTGGGTTTCCTATATCCAAAACACAAAATACTAACCACTACACATTGGCTTTTTGATTAGGCACTTCCAGTAAGAAAATTGTTATTATATTTATTAGAGATTTATTAGGGAAGCTGGAAACCTGCTGGTTCAGCTCACAACCACCTCACCACTTCTGATCAGGGAGCTGATTGCTATTTGCAACCTGTTTGTGCCATTTGGCACCAACAGCCTAGTTACAGCAGGGGAGCAGAAACTAACACCCAGCCAATCTGCCATCAGTTTCTGAATTCCTGCTGTGGAAACAGCATGGTTTTGCAGAGATCTTTGCTGTGTTTCAGCCTCTGCCAAAACACAGCAGTCCCCTCTTAGCTGAGCCGCAACTCTGTTTCTAATCCACTCCGCCTCTCAAATAAAACATTTTATTTGGGGAAGCCAGAAACACAACAAAATTAGAGATCGGGACCATCTTTATGGGACAAATGACACCTGAGGAAGGGGTACAGCGATCCTGCAGTGATTTCTGCTGATCAAAATGGAATGGGAGGGAAGCCTTAAGCATCTTCTCACCCCCTTGCAGCACCCTCAAGCCAAATGGAGCAATAGAACACTATGAAGGTGAGTCCCCCTGATTATATAAGGGTGCATTCACACACACTAAATAGCACACTTTGTAACCGGATTTTTACAGTGTAAGAATAGCAAAATCCACTTGCAAAGAGTCGCCATGTGAAAACACCCCAAGACAGGTCAGGCATCTGTGAACCAACACATGTCCTGCTAAATGAATCTTGAGATTGCATCCATTGTTCAAAATAGCTATGTCCATGGTCCCTCAATAAACTTTGAACCTGAGCTGAACACATTTGTGGTTGGTTCACAAACTGATCATGAGTCTTGAGCAGAATACATTCTGCTGCTGAACAGGCTTGCTGTGAAATTCACAGCATCCCCAGTATCTATTGTACAGAATAAGTGTGCTTATTTATTAAAATCTAAACAGGGGTAAATGAGGCTAAATGAGCTACACCCTTCTGAATCTATTGAATTCAGTTGAATTAAAAGAGTGTAACTCAATTAAGGATTGTCCTGCTAAATGAATCTTGAGATTGCATCCATTGTTCAAAATAGCTATGTCCATGGTCCCTCAATAAACCTTGATACTACCATTTTCTAAGAAGAAGAAAAAAATAGAGGTCTAGATGACAGCCCAGAATAGAGACATGACACACTCAGAGGTTAGTGGTATCATACAGAAGAGTATCATAGAGACAGAACTGAGTCCTCAAAAAAGTTCACTCATAGGAGAAAAAAGGAGGAAGGAAATCACTTATTTTGGAGACCAATCAAGGGCCTTAAAACTTTTCCACAGCTTGGGTCAGGGATAAACCATGCACATAGCATTATATGATTAATCAGACTCCAAGTCTATATTTCTTTTCAGTTCCATTTGGTCATTCCATTCAGTCCCTCATTTGGTAGCCTGGGTAAGCATTGATACAGTAAGGAGACCTGTGCTTGCAAAATCTCAAAGAGTTAGAAGTCCAAGTTTAGGCTATTAAAATCCAGTTAAATTAGTTGAACATAGGTACTACTTTATTAAGTCTAAAAAAGACTGTTCATTGGTCTATAAAAACTAAAAAAAACAAAACCCTGGATGATGAAGAACATACACAAAATTGTTCCTGAACAATGTTTTACAGTTGATTGTGTGAAAATATCACCTCACCACTGCACAGGTATGGAGTGCCTTGCTATGTTTAATTTAACATTTTCTGGACAAAATTCCACACACCGCTTATTTCCATCAAAATTACAAGTATTTTTTTTTTCTTTCCTCAAAATAATTGTAGCAATTCATTTGGCAGAATTTTAGATCTTTTGAAATTTATATATATCCTGCCATTTGTAAAATTTGTGTTGTAGAATGAGTTCTAAAATTAACATTCAAATTTTAGGAAGGAGAAAAAAATAAAGACAAGCCCATGCTCAGCCTGCAAGTTGGAAGTATATAAGCATCCAAACCAAAATGAAGTAAACATTTCCCACACACAGTGGATGAAGATGAAACTGAAAATGCATTCATCTTTAGAGAATATGATTTGTTACTGATTCACACAATCACTTTCCTCATAGTCAGCCGTTTAATTCCCCTGGTCATTCATCAGTGACCATGGTGACTGGTTATCTAAATCTACTGCCATCCAGAAAAGTAGTACTTGCCACTACTCAAAATGGCAAGTTCTGCTCATAGCACATAATTCATGTGGCCCAACAGTCAATGCAATTATGGAACTGAACTAAAAATCGAATGTGAAATCTTAAAATATCTGTAACAACCGCTGAAACTTTGGGGATTACAGGGTGAAATTTAATATACTTTTGTGAATCATCATCAGGCCTCAGATTCAGTGGGAGCTCTCAGGAGCACAGTTCCTGAACCTTTCTGAGAGTTCCACCTCCTCCTTCTGAGAGTTTCACCTCCTTGTCCATTGAACAGTATTGCAACTGCATAACAATTCCTGGATGAGCTCCACCACCTATTTTTCTACAAAATGACTGCTGATCATCATCTATATATCTAATAGTTACATGTGGGCTCATCTGCAGATAGCTAAATCCATGGATCAGGCCCACATTGACAGTGGGGCTACATATAGGACATGATTTTATGTCATCGTTCTGTTATTTAAATTGTTATATGATATTTTAGCCCCTATTTGATGTTATGATATCTTCCTGATATGTAAATGTTATTTATTGTTACCCTCCCTGAGCCCACTTGCAGGGAGAGTGGGTTATAAATAAATAAACAAACAAACAAACATAGTTCTACACACTTGAGGGACTCCCCCCCCCCCCCAGTTTTCCAGAGATATCTAAAAACATTTGAAAAATACATTTGGGAGGGGGTTAAATCTTCCCCACCCCGTTAAAAAGACTGTTCTCTGTGCCAGCAATGAGGCTACAAAGCTGCAAGCAGGGAGGCAGGTGGGGAAGTCACTGGCCCTGTTGTCATGGAGGAAGGAAAGCTGCTGCACAGGATGTAGAACTGTGGCGGTTGCTGCGGTGGGAAGCTACTGTGGGTGGCCAGCAATCAATCCATGGTTAAGAGAAACTATGTTTTATAACCAAACTTCAGGTCTTAGTAGGAGGTAGCTAAACTGGCTTTACATAATGTGATGAACTGAATTCTTATAATGAATTAACCATAGTTATTAGGATTTGTAGAATCTTTCGGACTCAAGTGCCGTGTTCTACTGGAGAAAGTTTTCCTTCCAGATGTTTCATTCTCGGCTGCGGAGAACATCCTCAGTGGCGTTGCAGCCTGAGCAGGCGCTCTGACCTTCTTGGCTGCTGTGCATTGAGTGAGGCCAGGGCTGCTGGAGAGCTGCTATTTCTAGGCTGGAGGGGGTGTGGTGAAAGGGCAATAGGTTTGTGGATGTGCCCATTGTTTGGTGGGGCTTCGTGGAAGGGTAGTGATAAGGAAACTGGCTGTTGAATGTGACCATTGTTCTGTATTAATTGCTGGGAGGGTTGGAAGGGGTGTGAAGATAAGGAAGATGGTTGTTGACTGTGCTGATTGTTCTGTGGAATCTGCTGGTTGTTCCGTGAATTTCTGCAATTTATAGTTTGTAGGGTGTTTTGCAGAGCTGGATACCAAGATTGGTGGATGGAAATGCCTTCTTCCTTTCTGTTAAAGTTGTGCTGGTGTTTGTAAATCTCAATAGCTTCTCTGTTCAGGCAGGTATGATAATGTGAGGACGTAGAAAGGACTTCAGTTCTTTCAAAGTGGATGACGTGGTCTCCTTCTTGAAGTGCATGTTCAGCTACAGCTGATTTTTCTGGCTGAAACAAGCGACAGTGTCTCTTGTGTTCGGTGAGGCAGGTGTTGATGCTGCGTTGGGTAGTGCCAATGTAGACTGCACCACAGGAGCAGGGTATTTTGTAGACTCCAGGGGTTGAAAGTGGATCTCTAATATCTTCGGCCGAGCACAGCATGTGGCGGATCTGTTGTGTAGGTTTGAAGACTGTGTCAACATTGTGGCATTTGAGAATTTTGCCAATGCGGTCAGTGACAGATTTTATGTAGGTCAGGAAGGCTGTACCTACATTTGTGTGTGGCTCGGGATTTGGTGTGGATGGTCTCTTGGGATGGAGGGCTCTTCTAATTTCTTGTAGGGAGTATCCATTGGCCTGCAGTGACTGGTTGAGGTGGTGTAGTTCCTGCTGGAGTTGGCTTGGTTCACAGATGTGTGATGCTCGGTGGATGAGAGTTTTTACAACTGTACCAGCTGATGTTACCAGCCATAAAAACCTGAAATCTTTGATAACCATAGTTAGTTTTATTAAACAATGGTTTCTCATAGCATCAGAATTAACTATGGAGGCCCAGGTGGCAGCTACTGCCAAATCCACATTTTATTATCTTAGGTGAATAAGGCAGTTGGTCCCATACCTAGAACGTGGCAACTTGGCAAAAGTGATCCATGTGATGGTCACCTCAAGAATAGACTACTGTAACTTCCTCTACATGGGGCTGCCCTTGACATAAACTCAGAAGCTGCAACTGGTGCAGAATGTGGCAGCCGAGCTGTTAATCGAGCTACATTTGTGGGAGCACATTCAACCTGCACTGGAATAATTTCACTGGTTGCCTGTGGCATTCCAGGTTCACTTCAAGATGCTGGTTATGACCTTTAAAGCCTTATATGGCCTGGGACTTGACTACCTCTGGGACCACCTTTCCCCATATGAGCCTCAGAGAGCACTTTGAACAAGCTCACAAAATCTCCTCATGATCCCCGGGCCAAAAGAAGCTCGGCTGACTACCACTAGAGCAAGAGCCTTCTTGGTGGCAGCCCCTGCCCCATGGAATGCCCTCCCCAAAAACATCAGGGCCTTGTGGGACTTGCCGCAATTCCGCAGGGCCTGAAAGACAGAATTGTTTAGGTTGGCATTTAACTTCTATTGACCACTATTCCACCAACCCCACAGCACTGGTATTTGAACCCATCCTACTATAAATAGAGTGCTAAACAACACCTAACATCATTATTACATGTAGTGCTCAATAAGAACTAATAACGCCATCTTGGACTCTAGGGAATGAAACTGAAACTGATAGGATCCTTTTAAATTGTACAAAATGTTTAATGATTTTATTGTGATTTTATTTTAGCATTATGTTGTTTTTATTGTTGTTAGCTTCCCTGAGCCTGTCAGGGGAAGGCAGGATACAAATGTAATAAAATAAATAAATAAATATAAATTGAGTCCCTGTGAGTGACTCCTTAATGTATGGAAGGCTGCGCAGAAATAAACATATAAGTATTGTATTTAATACCTTTAATTGATGAATTGCAATAGTATTTTTTCATAGAAACCACAATCCAAATGTTCTCTGTGGTTAAATACTATTTGGCATGTTTCTGTTCAAACAATGGTGAATAAAGATACTTATATTGCAATCTACATGATTTCAGAGAAGCTTTTCCTTCAGAGTAAAATATTAACTTGCATTAATGGATTCAGAGTTCATACTTTAAAAAAAAACCCTCTGTTTTTGCTCTCTTTATCATTTACAGTTATTGTCAATGGCATTCTGCAAGAAGGAGCAGAAGCTATAATCACAGCTTCTGTAAAATATACAAGATGCTGAGCCCATGAGATTTTTAAAACTAAATAAATCAAACCTATGCAGGAACAAAGTTACTAGAAAACAACTTTTCCATTACAGACTATTGTAAGTAGTTTCTGAGTAGAGGGCAAATAGGGTCACTATACAATCTCATGAGTGTGGCCCATACAATTTCTTCAAAACTTATTTGTGTGAATCCATGAGGCTATTGATCCAGTCATCTCCCTGAAAATTAAAATTGATATTCTCACCATCTTAATACCCTTAAATGACTTTTTACTTCTATTCAAATTATTTCCAGGTAAAGAGATGAATCAGGAGTATTCTACTCATTATACCAACCTTCATGGTGATACCAAAAGTGTGCAAATGTATAAATTCTTTGGCATGAAGCATAACAGTCTGAGATCTTGTGAAAAGTTGCAATCATCAAGACAGACATTTTTAGAAGCTTATGTGATATATACACCATACATTATTTCACAGATCTGGCTGTCTTTTACCTCTGCCTCTGCATATATGTAATTTGATCCACACTTAGAACTTTTATTCAGCTCCTGGATATACAGCCCCTCCTAAAATGCAAGAAGTTAGCCATAAACTCTTAAACCTTTTTGGTTGCTGAGATTACAATATATTATATGTCCCCTTTTTGGTATACTATTGTTGTGAACAGGACTTCTTTTTTAGAACAAAGCCCAAAGGAACTCATTTGCATATTAGGCCACACCCCCTGACACCAAGCCAGTCGGAATTGCATTCTTGTGCATTCTTGCTCAAAAAAAGCCTAGTTGTGAACATATGGACACATGAAGCTCTCATATTCTGAGTCAATCCATTGGTCTATCAAGCTGGGTGCTGCCAACTCTGAATGGCAATAGTTTTCCATGGTCTCACGCAAAAGTTTTGCATGTCACCCACTGTTTGATCCTAAAGATAGGGATGCCAGGGTTTTATCCTAGAACTACCACTGAGACATTGTTTTGAACTTTCTTAACTATTTTTATTGCTGGTGCTCCTCATTCTTTTGTTTCTTTTTACAGCATTTTAATGTGAGTTTATGCACACTTTGTGCCAGAAATTGATTGCGCTCAACTAGGGCTGAAATCAGACTGAATTTTTTTTCAGTATTCAAACTCTCAAATATGTGCAACCTATCTCCACTTTACTCTTCCTGTTGCCCCTATCAATCCCCTACTTCATAACATTCTTCTGTTCCAGGGGGGCTTGCTGTCAGGAAAATGTGCTTAAGAGTGCAGCCACATTCTCTCACAGAATTTATTGTATGACATGGTCCTTCCCCTGGTACACCTATATTGTGAGAAGATGGGACAGCCAGAATTCTTTAGAAAAGAAGAAAATGGTTAACAGATTACTGGGGCAGCTCAGTCACAAAAGGAAAGAAAAATGGAGAGAAAATCTTGCCTCTGAGGAAGGAAGTGGAAGAGTGTGTCATCATATGTGGTTTGAAAGGACAGGGCTTGGCTGAAAGCATTTGGGTGAAAATAAAAGGAGAGGATAGCGCTGTTGATGTTGTTGATGTTTATTATAGACCACACAGTCAGATGCAGGAATCAGATAAGGTCTTTTATTATCAATAATCATTTGTTTGTCAGAGTAGGAATATGATAGTTATGGGAGAGTTTAAATATCCTGAGATTTGCTGGGAGTCTTACTCTGCTAGTAGTGAAAAGTCTAGTAACTTTTTGCTTGCCTGGCAGACAACTTTATGTTACAGAAGGTGGATGAGGAAATAAGGGGTTCAGCTGTTTTAGACCTCATGCTTACAAGTAGGAAGGATCTTGTAGATAAGGCTGTAGTGGGAACTCTTGGTATGAGCATATTATTTTAAGAGTTACAATGGTCAGGAAGGGGATTATAGTGAGAAGTCAGGGGAACATACCCCCACAATCTGAGGCAAGCACTGGGGAGGTTCTTTGAAGCAATATGCTTCAAGAAAAAAAATTCAGGAGGGGTGGGATTTTTTTTTTTAAAAAATCAGATATTGAAGGCACAGTTGTAATTCATTCCCTTATGGAAGAGGAATGGAAGTCATTGTAGGAAAACAAATTTGCTTCAGGGTACTTTTCAACAATCTGAGGTTGAAGGGGGTGAACTAATAGGGAGTGGAAGTAGGTATGTATTGAGAGGGGTGAATACATAAGGATAGATAAGGTCTGTAAGGAAAGAGCCAAGAGGGCTAAAGCCCCCAGTGAGCTTTGGTTGTTGGTGGAGATAAATAACAATGAGAGGATTTTGTCGACTTATGTTAGGGGAAGAGGAAGAACAAGAAAATGAAAGCTCTGTTTACAGAATGTGATGGGCTGGCAAATACATGCTGGTGAAATGGCTGAGCTTTTAAATTCTTATTTTGTTTTTGGGTTTTTTTTCCTGTAGAGGAATTAGTGTACAATGGGGAGAGGAGGGTGGGGATGATCAAGTAGAGGGATTTCAATTTAGAACAAGTAGGGAAATGGTCTCAGAACACCTGACTGCTTTAAATCCATACAAGCCCTCAGGACCTGATGCATTGCTAGGGTATTGAAGAAGTTGGGGGATCTCATCTCAAAATTTCTCTCTTTAATTATTGAAAAAGTTTGAAGGATGAGAGAAGTACCCGGTGATGGGAAAATGCTGTACCTATTTTTAGAAAGAATAAAAAAAGATGGTCCATGAAATTATTAGCCAGTTAGTTTGACATCAATTCCACAAAAGATTTTAAAACATATTATTAAAGGGTCTGGTTGTAAACATTTGGAGAGACACAGCATTAATGTAAAATGTTTCTTAGGAACTGGTCATGTCAGAACAATCTGATTTCTTTTTTCAATACAGTTACTAGTTTGGTGGTTCAGGGGAATGGTGTTAATGTAGTCAATTTAGACTTTAGTAAAACATTTGATATGGTTCCCCATGATGTTATTGTTGAGAAACTGATAAGATATGGACTAGACTCAATTACTGTTAAGTGGATTTTGGTAGATCATCATAACCAAAAGGTGATAGCTTATGGTTCCTCATCAACCTGGAAGGAGGTGGCAAGTGGGGTGCCTCGGGGTTTTATTTTGGGTCTAGTGTTTTTTTAACATATTTATAAATGGCTTAGATGAGGGCATTCAAAATGTGCTTATCAGGTTTGTAGATAATATTAAACTTGTTAGGATAGAAATAGGAAGCAACTGGACTTTGGTAAGATGAAGGATTGGGCCCAGGGGAAAAAAAATAAAGTTACACGGGACAAGTGTAACATAAGAACATAAGAGAAGCCATGTTGGATCAGGCCAATGGCCCATCCAGTCCAACACTCTGTGTCACACAGTGGCCCAAAAAAATTTATATATATATATATATATATATATATATATATATATATATATATATATATATATATATATATATATATATATATATATATATATATATATATATATATATATATATATATATATATATATATATATATACACACACACACACACACACACACACACACTGTGGCTAATAGCCACTGATGGACCTCTGCTCTTGCCCTTGGCTAGTAATCACTTATGTAAATATCACATGGAGGAAAACTAGGTGGCTAGTACCACCTGTGAAAAATGATTTGGGAGTTCTAGTGAACAAAAAAATTAGCATGAACCAGCAGTGTTATGCAGTGTTAAAAAGACTAATGTGATTTTAGGCTACATTAGCAAAAGGCCTGACTTACTGGATGCCACATTTGCAGCTCTGGCCTGGGAACAAGTGAGAAAGGCAGGCTGCCAGCTCAGCCAGCACGTGGAGAAAGTTGTGGGTGTGTCCCAATTGTGACCCCTGGCTGGCTAGCAGTAGCATCACAAGCCCCATGGAAGCATGCCCATCCACTATTTAAGGCTTTGACCACTGGGTGCTTACCACATGGCAGCTCTTGGCTGTCATAAATAACTTGGATCTCTGGCTTGAGTATGTGGACTTTGGCAAGAGACTTTTCCTCAATGCCTACAGTGCACATCTGAGGGATGTTTGGCATTGGCAAGGATCTTTGAAACAGCTGATCAGTAGCTTGGGAGCATAGCACATAGCCCACCCACCTGGAGTCTTCATGGAACAGCAGTAATCTCTGTGAATGGGGCTCAATGGCATAGGACCTTGTGGTAACTATATTTTTGGGACTCTCTGCCAGGGCAATTGAGGGGAGCATGCAACTTGTCTGGATGGACTCAATGGGTTGAATCCATCTGATGCTGGTCAATTTGCACATGGCCCTCCTTCTGTGCACTCACCCTGTCCACTTGTTTTTGGCTTAGCACAAGGAAGCATACTACAGCTGCAGAATTGCCAATTCTCACCCCTCTGACTTGTCTCAGGGAATGCTGCAGCCATTTTTTTTCCAGCCTCAGAGGTGATTTAACCAGTTGTCATTCTCCCTTCCCACATATTGACTGTGAGTCTAGCAGGCAGCCAGGGCAGACTTTAGGAACCTATTTTCATGTCCTTGCACTGAAGGCCCATTGTTTGTTTGGGCCTTTCACTGGCAGTGATCTCAGCAGGCCCCTAACTCAGGCTGGTTTTCTATTAATTTTATTTATAATCATAGGGTGATTATAGACCAACACTTTGGGCCAACTCAGAGATGCCTTACAAATTGACCAGAAAAATCATTCCACATACAAACTTCTGCCCATCCTCGTCCCATCCTCACCTTGTCCTCAGCAGTGTGGCTCAAAAAGCTACCACTCCTGAAGTGACAAATATTTTGAGGGCCTGGGCTTTGGTCAGTCAATTGTTGCAATAGTTTATAATTGGGCCTCTCAAAATTCAGTCTCTTGGTGGGACCTGCTTAATGATATAATTTGGATTCTGACAGTGGGGACCTACATTAAGTCTAGGCTTGAACCTTCTAAAGCTAAAGCCTGCATTGAGGTGCGATACTCCTCAATGGTTCTGCTAGGAGTACAATCAGGGACAATGTAATTGAGCAAAATGCAAGTTTGATCACAGCTGTGATGCTTTTTTTGACCCCCATCTCAGGCATTTCTGCCCATGCAAGGTGCTGAAGCCCTTTTGAGGGACTCAATTCTCTGTCGATGCTAGGGGGGGAAATGATGGAGAATTGGATGCAACCATCACAACAGGAACCAGTGCTGCCAAATAATTTCCCTGTCACCCAACAGTCTTGCCCATATTCCATTCTGTCCATAAACCCTAATTCAATTCTTAGCCAATTAGGTCCCAATAGGTCCACCACCAAATTCCTTCAGGAGGGCTTCACTTCCTGGCCCATGCTTTGAGCTTGTCTGGAGGTTTTAGCTGGGGAGCGCAGCTATTGTGTATGCTTGACTGAAGAACGGTACATTCCTATCTGGAATGATCTTCCTCTTTCACTGAGTGTGCAACTTCAGGAGGGATGCACATGAAGTGGGGAGGGAGGGGACACCTGCCTAGCCAGCCAGATCAACCAAATCAATCTGCAATCAATGGGGTGACAGATGCCACAGCCAGATTGCCCTTACATTCAACTGACCCATATGTGGCTACCAACTGCAGAACCTCAAGTCCACTAGGTGTCAAGCCCGGCTATTGTTCCCTCTAAGATGGCTGAAGTAATGTCAAGTAGGAGTCTTGTTTCTCCTCCATTCCCTAACCCCCCCCCCTTTCCCATGCCCCTTCTGCCATCTGGCAAAGGATGTTTACCTAATGGAAATTGTCTTGTTATGTCTAATGCCCAAACTCCCCTGCAATTCCAGGCACTTTGCAGGCCTTATTAGGTCACGGGTTGGTGATAGAATGCTATTGCTAGGTAGAGGAAATTTACTGCTGTGCCCTTTGAACCCCAGATTTGAATGCTGTGTTTATTGTAACGTTTTATAATACCCTATATAGCATCTCGTAACCTCTGATATCTCAGTCTTCTCAAAGACAATGTTCTGTATGCACCCTGGAGTTTAATAAAGAAGTTCATTTGAAACATAACAAAGGACTTTATTATTGCAACTACCCAGGCTTGACACTAGGGACCTGCCCTTGGTAGTCACACAAAAGGTAGCCAAAGAATGTGCAGCCAGTGAGGTTGCAAGACCCTTTTCTTTCCCACCTGCCCAGTTTAAAGATATTTCCTTTGGGGATTGTTCTGAAAAAGAGTCTGGGTGAAGAGAAGTTGAAAGAGTGGGGAATACCTATACTGAAGAAGAGACATATTTGCCACCTTTCAATACCTAGGTGAAAGATATTGCAAAGTTGTGGATTCTTCATCATTGGAGATTTTAAGTATCAATTGGCTACTTATTTGTTGGTGCTATTATAGTTTTGGTTCCTGAATTGGAAGGGATTGAACTAGATGACCTTAGTGGTAGCTTCCACTTCTGAGATTAAATAATATAATAATATAAAACATTGGATGCATTTCTGAATATGCCTGTATCTCAGGAGCCATTAGAACATTCTATGTGGCAGAGCAGTTGCAGGTTTCCTAGATGAAACACCCACCCTGGACCCATTCCAGTCCAGTTTCCACCCCAGCCATGGGACAGAGACAGTTGCCCTTGCAGATGATCTAAAAAGACATCTGGACCAAGGTGGGTCAGCGCTGCTGATTCTTCTTCTATCAGCAGCATTTGACATGGTTGACTATGACCTTCTGACCCACCGCCTGGCCATCGCAGGAGTACAAGGAGTAGCTTTGCAATGGCTTTCCTCCTTTCGCTGGGGATGGAGACAAAAGGTGGTGCTTGGCAGGAAGACTTCTATGTGGCACCCACTCATATGCAGAGTGCCGCAGGGGGCTATCCTCTTGCCAATAATATTTAACATCTATATGCGCCCCCTTGCCCAGATTGCCCAAGGTTTTGGACTGGGTTGTTGATGGGTAGTAGACCGGCCTCCACTCCTGACCATCTGTCCAAGGCATTAGGAGCCATGGCTGCATGGCTACAGTAAAGCTGACTGAAGTTTAATCCAACTAAGATAGAGGTCCTGTGCCTGAGTCGAGTGGTGGGTGGGTCCATGCATCCAACTCCCAGCCTTGGATGGTGCTGTTTTAGCACCAGCCCAACAGTTGAAGAGTTTGGGAGTGATTCTGGATGCCTCTCTTTCCATGGAGGCCCAGGTCACGGCAGTTGCCTGGTCTGTCTTCTACCATCTACAGTAGATCAGGTGGCTAGCACCATATCTATCCCCCCAAGGACTGGCTACAATGATCCATGCAATGATCCTGGATATCCAGCAGACATCACAGGTCACTTCTAGGTTGGACTACTGTAACTCACGAAGGGCATCTACTTGTTAGATCAGTAGGCCTCCCCTGTGGTACCACCCTGCAGTACCACACTGCAGTACTACACTACTGTACCATGCTGTACTACTAACTAGTTAGTGTAATTTATTTTATTGTGATTTTATTGTAATTTATTGTGATTTTATTATTATCCATATTGATGTACTCTGTCCTGAGCCCCCACGGGGGAATGGGTGGAATAATAATAATAATAATAATAATAGTCTGGAAAAGTATATTATTTTGACTAGCCTGGTATCTAGCTGCTGTGATAGATTATTATTTAAATATCTTATTCATTGTTAGCTATTTTATGCTTTTGGGTTTTTTTATTGTGTTTTAATAATTACTGATTTTAGAGATTTTATGTTTTATAGTTTTATCTTGTTTCATGAGCTACTTTGAATTGTTTAAACAGGCTTTTAACATCTAATGGAGATGACCAGTACTTCACCACTCCACAGCTTTGATGTCCAAACCCAACTCAAACAGAAATGTAATGCACTAAACAACACCCAATAACATCATGGTAAATAGCACTAATTAAGAACTAATAATAACACATAGGAATTAGAATTATATATGTTCAAGATGTTTTAATGATTGTATTGTGATTTTATTGTAACAATTTAATTCTAATGTAATTATTTTATTGTGATTTTATTGTACCAATTTAATTCTATGCTGTTTTAACTGCTTTTAGGCACCCTGAGCCCATCAGGAGAAGGCGGGATATAAATATAACAAAATAAATAATACCTTGAACAGGTCTCTGAAGGTTTAAAATAAATAAATAAAATGTATTTCTTAGCCATAGCTTCCAAAGTGGGTAAGTGCTAGGGATGGGCAAAAAACAGGTTAATGAATGAACGTTCATGATGAATTTTGGCCAGTTTGTGGTTCATGAAACAATGTTCATAAACTGAAGAGCTGCCACAAACTTCCATGAATTTTAAGGTAGCTCATGGCAGCTTGTGAAGAGCAGAAAGCAGGGGTTTGAATGACTTCAAGTCAATTAAACTGCCGCTTTCTGCTCTTCATGAAAAACAGGTGAGCAGCAGGGAACAGAAAGCGGGGTTTAAATGGCTCTGAGCTCAGAGTAATTTAACACCCTGCTTTCTACTCCCCACAAAAAGTGGCAGGGAGCAGAAAGCAGAGGTCACAGACTGATACAGACTGGTTTGGTTCATGATTTGTGGTTTAGTTTGTCGTTATGCCACAAAAAAATTGGTTTGTACCCATCAAGAAAATTAAATAAATAAAACAGTTAACAATGCTTATCAATTTAACCAGCATTTCAGAAGGATAAAATAAAACCAAATTTGTCCTAGTGTAGGAAATAAAGAACCCCACCCCTCCATTCAGAATCGAATAAACAGATCATCATAAAATCAAACATGCACATGTGTACAGAGACAATTCAAACAAAAGCCTAGAGGAATAAAAACACCATGTTCCACTTGTAAATGGATGTCAGGTTAATGCTTGTGGGGCAGGCATTCAACAGTCTTGGTGCCACTACCAAAAAGACCCTGGAAAGTGACGCAATACTGAAAAGGACTTCAATGGAATATATGAATTGCTGAGCAAGCATGTATGTCTTTCACCGGATTACTTATCATTTGGTAACTTGCAGCTGAATGTGTGGAGTATTGTTCTAGTTGATATAAAAGCTCTATCCATGGTGCTTGATTTGTGGTAGTTATTTCATTCATGCAGCTGTCACTTCACATTGAAGTAACTGAAAGGTAAATGTGCCTTTCTACATCTATCTTTGTTTACTACTTCTATTTGGCCAGAAGGCTTTTTATGGAGACTCAGCATAGATTGAAGAAAAAAACTTCCATTGTAGGTATTTATTTGAGATTCTAGTTAGATTTCTATCATCTGACCTTTACCTGTTTTGTTTGACATACCTCCAGTAAACTCTTATTGGCCTTTATTGGTTGTGCATCTGCATTTGTATGTTTATATGTTTTTTTTTAAATTTTATTGTTTAATATCTATTAATATTTTAATTATTATTACTTAATAAGAACATAAGAACATAAGAGAAGCCATGTTGGATCAGGCCAACGGCCCATCCAGTCCAACACTCTGTGTCACATAGTGGCAAAATTTTTTATATATACACACACACTGTGGCTAATAGCCACTGATGGACCTGTGCTTCATATTTTTATCTAAACCCCTCTTGAAGGTGGCTGTACTTGTGGCCGCCACCACCTCCTGTGGCAGTGAATTCCACATGTTAATCACCCTTTGGGTGAAGAAGTACTTCCTTTTATCCGTTTTAACCTGTCTGATCAGCAATTTCATTGAATGCCCACGAGTTCTTGTATTGTGAGAAAGGGAGAAAAGTATTTCTTTCTCTACTTTCTCCATCCCATGCATTATCTTGTAAACCTCTATCATGTCACCCCGCAGTTGACATTTTTCCAAGCTAAAGAGTTCCAAGCGTTTCAACCCTTCTTCATAGGGAAAGTGCTCCAGCCTTTTAATCATTCTAGTTGCCCATTTCTGGACTTTCTCCAATGCTATAATATCCTTTTTGAGGTGCGGCGACCGGAACTGCACACAGTATTCCAAATGAGACCCCACCATCGATTTATACAGGGGCATTATGATACTGGCTGATTTGTTTTCAATTCCCTTCCTAATAATTCCCAGCATGGCGTTGGCCTTTTTTATTTTTTCTTGACATTTTCAGTAAGTTATCTACCATGACCCCAAGATCTCTCTCTTGGTCAGTCTCTGCCAGTTCACACCCCATCAACTTGTATTTGTAGCTAGGATTCTTGGCCCCAATGTGCATTACTTTGCACTTGGCCACATTGAACCGCATCTGCCATGTTGACGCCCACTCACCCAGCCTCAACAGACCCCTTTGGAGTTCCTCACAATCCTCTCTGGTTCTCACCACCCTGATCAATTTAGTGTCATCCGCAAACTTGGCCACTTCACTGCTCACTCCCAACTCTAAATCATTTATGAACAAGTTAAAGAGCATGGGACCCAGTACCAACCCCTGTGGCACCCCACTGCTTACCGTCCTCCACTGCGAAGACTGCCCATTTATACTCACTCTCTGCTTCCTATTACTCAGCCAGTTTTTGATCCACAAGAGGACCTGTCCTTTTACTCCATGACTCTCAAGCTTTCTAAGGAGCCTTTGATGAGGAACTTTATCAAAAGCTTTCTGGAAGTCAAGGTAAACAACATCTATTGGGTCTCCTTTGTCCACATGTTTGTTCACCCCCTCAAAGAAATGTAACAGGTTAATGAGGCAAGATCTTCCCTTGCAGAACCCATGCTGAGTCTTCCTCAATAACCCGTGTTCATCAATGTGCCTACTCATTCTGTCCTTGATAATGGTTTCTACCAACTTTCCCGGTATTGAAGTCAGACTGACTGGCCTGTAATTTCCCGGATCTCCTCTGGAACCCTTTTTAAAGATGGGGGTGACATTTGCTACCTTCCAGTCCTCAGGAACGGAGGCAGATTTCAATGAAAGATTATAGGGTTTTGTTAGAAGATCCACAAGTTCAACTTTGAATTTTCAGAACTCTCGGATGTATGCCATCCGGACCTGGTGACTTATTAGTTTTTAATTTGTCTATCAGTTGTAGGACCTCCTTTTTTGTCACCTCAATCTGACTCAGGTCTTTCAACACCCCTTCCAAAATTAGTGGTTCTGGGGTGGGCAAAAAGTTCTCGTCTTCCACAGTGAAGATGGAGGAAAAAAAATCATTTAGCTTCTCAGCCATTTCCCTATCCTCCTTCAGTAATGCTTTTACCCCATGGTCATCCAAGGGCCCCACTGCCTCCTTGGCTGGTTTCCTACTTCTAATATATTTGAAGAAATTTTTATTGTTGGTCTTTATGTTTTTTGCAATATGCTCCTCATAGTCCCTTTTTGCCTGCCTGATCACAGTCTTGCATTTGATTTGCCACAGCCTGTGTTCCCTTTTACTAATCTCACTTGGACTGGTTTTCCACCGCTTAAAGGAGTCCTTCTTAAAGGAGTCCTTTTAATATTTATATATACAATATATATTCACGATATACACGTTTACAATACATACACACATGCACATATATCTTTATATACTTACAATATGTGTGTGTGTGTTATTTTAATGTTTAAATGCTTTAATGCCTCATATTTGGATCTTGGAGATCCTATTTGGGTGGTAAGGTGGCATATACATGTTTTAAATAAATATGTGCAAAAAGCAATAGCATCCAATACAAGTTCTAAATTTGTTCTGGAATTTAGCATATTCTAATTGTTAATTACTATTAAAGATCTAACAGAACATTATTCACATCACATAAGAAATAAAAATTTATTATATACATTAAATAACTTATGATTCACTGTGAGGGGAAATGTATCCTGAATTTTAACATACATTTACTAGGGAATCCATCCTTGGGATGATAGTTTGATTGAGTCAATTTGGTTTAGTGGTTAAGTGCACAGACTCTTAATCTGGGACAGCCAGGTTTGATTCCCCACTCCCCACTGGAATGACCTTGGGTTAGTCATAACTCCATCAGGGCTGTTGTCTCAAGAGGCTGTTCTGTCAGAGCTTTCTCAGCCCCACCTACCTCCCAGGGTATCTGTTGTTGGGAGGGGGAGGGAAAGGAGATTGTAAACCACTCTGAGACTCCTTCAGGTAGTGAAGACCGGGGTATAAATCCAAGCTCTTCTTCTTTTCTTCTAATGTGAAGAAACTGTCTTTTGCAGTAGCTCCCCTAAGCAGAGGTTAGCATAAAATAATCAAATCTAGGGAGGCTTGTTTTCCCAAGGCACTGACTCTACTATTTATAATGAGATCATACCTGAATTGATGTTGTGGGCCAACTCATACAGCACATACTAGAGCACATCATCCTACCAGTTCAACAGCAGAATCATAGACCCTGAGAGGACTGCCTTCTCTCTTGTCTTGACAACAGTACACATCCTACATGAAGCCTAAGACAAGAAATATTGAGAAGGCTTTTCACTTGAAAGAATTAGACCCTTGGAGAATTAGGAGGGAGGGAGAAGAGGAAAGCAAATGTTGAATGGAAACATCCCTAAGCAATAAACCCAAACCTCTGTTGCTTCCTATGGTGTGTAAGTTGCCATGGTGCTCCATGTGCTGGAGAATAAAGTAAAAATAGACTATGTTAGATGCGAAAGTATCCATCACAGACTATACAAGAGGGATGTGTTACACAGAGGCAACTAGGTATAAATAGGGAAAGAAGCATCTACAGACGCAACCTTGTGTCTCTGAGGTGTTTTGGCGTACAGCGTAGCCAAGCCATATAACCGATACCTCAGAGCTCAGTGCTAACTAATTATCACATAGTAACCAACTCCCTAGAGTAATCTCACTGCTATTAGAAACCTTTTCCATCATGGGAGGAAAATACTTTTGATGCTGGAAGAAGATGGCATTTAAAACTGTGAATAGCAGCAGTGCCTTTTTGTTGTTTTGGAAAATGAGAGAAGAAACAGTGCAAATTACATATGAAGCACATTCCATAGTGACTAAACCTTCTTATGAGAAATTTTGTTTTCTATAAAATACTAATACAATTGGGTAGCCTTCAGATATAGTTTCCAGTTATGTGTGACCTGCTTTTTGTGATGCATTCAAATGTAGTGGGGTTATAGATGATTTATTTTTAAAATGTTTCCAAAAAAAGTGACTCAGAAAAAAATCACGAAACAATACAATAAAATTCATTAAACACTTGGAACAGTAATATAACACAAACGGAAGAGCAAACAAAAGGGAGCCATGAGAAAGCCACAATACTACCAGGTGAGCAACAAAAGGAAAAGAAAAGAAAGGGGGGGGGGGAGAATACTTAGGCAAACAGGGCAGCATTTTGCTGACATCTAAAAGAAAACAGAAAAGTTTTCAAGTGGATCTCCCTTGGAAAAGAATTTTGTAAGTAGGTTGCTATACAAGAATCTACCCTCCTAATACATTTGTTGATGGTCGTTTAAATAGAATCAAACACATGCAGGTTTGTGAGAGCAATGGGTCACCCTTTCTGCAAAGATGGTGTTATAGGGAAGACTAATGTACATGTATGTTCATGCTATCGGAGGAATGTTAGATAATGAAATTATGGCCAGTTGCTTCTACAAAACACACTTAGTGACCTTAAACGATGAATACATTGTATGTAATAATGGATAAAACATTTTTTTTTGCATGTGTTTTTATTTTTAATTTATTAAATGTTATGAGCCACACTGATACGCAGTGAGAATCATGATACAAAGAATAATTATTGTGATGAAAATACATTGCCTGATTAATTATATCCTTTACATTGTGGTATTGTCTTGTAAGAATGACGAGTTGACAGCCAAGAACCCAATGGACCCAAGAACCCAATGGACATGGTGAATTAAAAGGGAAGGTTTTAGAAGGGTTTCTTTTCCTTACAAGTGATGTGGATGCTACTTCCTGAGAAAGCAAATTGCACATCAAACACAGCACAAGGAGGATGCTTTCTCTTTCATGCACCCAGGACCAAATTGATGGAGGTAAGCTGCACAAATGGTGCTGACTCCTTCATGCCAGAAAAACTGAGTGGGACTTTGTGGTTCTTGTACCTTGGCATGTGTAAATGAGCCACATGTTTGAAACCATTAACATGCCTGTATGATCATTAGAATCCCAAGATTAGCTGCAAATTCCTGCTGAGTATATACTCAGAACCAAATCTGGGTTTTCTCTAGCATAATACAACAACCCATAAGTATATGCATTTAACTTCAATGGAAGGACAAGGAATACCTTTACATAGTGATGTATGATACAGTTTTGAATGGCATGAGTACATTGTGTTCAAGATTTCCTTTGGCTCTAAATTAGCTGACATTTTGTGAGCTGTTTGATACACTGAGCACAGACCAGGTGAATACACTTGCTATTAATGTTAAAGCCATACAGAAAACACTTCATTACACAGCTTACTGCAATATAATTGTTTAATAATATTTTGATTAGGTTATTTAGTCAACAATCCTTGCTGTAAAACACTGTCTTGCTATCAAATGCCTCACTGCCAAAAAAACCCAATCAGCAGCAAAATGCTTCAGACCATCTTATTAAAGGGAACAAAAACAGCTGAGAAAAGTGTTGCATTTTTAGGAAATCTATCTCTTTCCTTACATTATGTGCCTAGCAACAATTCAAGGTGTTCCCATTCTTCCAAGTGAGACTTAACATTAATTAGTGCTCTGCAGTAAGTCATCTGAGCAGATTGGATATACCTAAAGCATTCTGAGCTCAAAACTAGCGAAGTCTGGAAAATTCCATTTGAACTGTGTTCCCATGAGCCCTGTGTTCCAAAGATAAGCAGGATTCCCTTAGTGAGAAGACTCGTCATGGCTGCCAAATTTCATTGAATGACAGCTCGTCCAGCCAGTAGCGTAGCAAGGGCTTTGTGGGCCCGGGGCCCAAGATTTATGTGGGCCCCCCTATGTGTGTGCACGCCTCCAGAAACAGGATATGATGTCACTTCCGGTGATGTCACTCCTCTGCTTAATTTTTCTAGAAACTTTTAAATTTTCAAATTTCCAACAGGACTGCTTTTAAATGCCCTTAATTTTCCCTGAACTTGTGGGACTGTCAGTGCATTAATTAGCTTGCCATTTTCCCCTGAACTGAAACAAAAATGTGAGCTGGAGGCTCAAAAAACACTCAGCTTGGAGGGAACCCTGGGTGGAACCCACGTTGCTCCTTCCCTTCCAGACCCTCGTGGCTTCAGCGTCTCCCTTCATTCCCACCTGAGCTGTACAGAACGGCGTTAGAGCTTGCCCATCCTCCCAGCAGGGCAGGGGCCTTTTGCCAGCCCTCCCGTCCCTCCCCGGGCAGCAGCAGCAGCAGCCATCCGGCCTGCAGGACCAGGCAGCGGCTTCTCTCTCCCGGAAGAAGGCGGCAAGAGGGCCACCCAAAGCCCCGCCGGGCTCGCGGCCTCTCCCGCCCCAACTCACGTGAAGAAGGGCGGGAAGCTGTACTGCCAGGGCCACTCAAAGCTCATCATCGCCGCCCGACTGACCTTCCGCCACTTCCCGGCAGCTGCCGGTCCGCCTCTAGATACGCCCCGTCGCCCCGCCGACAGGTTCCGCCCACGCGCCTTCCCCTCAGAGACCAGGAAGCCCCGCCCCGGCCAGGCCCCCCGGGAGAACAGAGAGGCCGCGCTCCTCCCCCCGGCCCCGGCGCCGCTGAAACTGGCCATTTTTCGGGACCCCCTTGGCAATGCGGGGGCCCCCCAGACCCCCCAGACCTGGGGCAACCCGCCCCCCTGCCCCCCTCCCTACGCCACTGCGTCCAGCAAAAGTTATATTCTCCAGCAACATGTATCTAAAGCTGAGTGTTAGGCACACTCTCAGTCCTCTCAGACAACATAAAGTCCCAATAGGTCTTGCCTATGGTCCAGCATGCATAGAAGAAAAAGAAGAGGAAGAAGAAGATATTGGATTTATATCCCACCCTATACTCTGAATATCAGAGCAGTCACAATCTCCTTTTAATTTCCCCCCCACAACAGACACCCTATGAGGTAGGTGGTGCTGAGAGTGCTCTTACAGCAGCCGCCCTTTCAAGGACTACTCCTACAAGAGCTATGGCTGACCCAAGGCCATTCCAGCAGTTGCAAGTGGAGGAGTGGGGAATCAGAAAGAGTCTGTACACTTAACCACTACACCAAGTAATGATTCAGTTTCTAATATTCTCTGTCATGGAAACAGAGCCTATATATAAGGGAATAACTGATCATACAGGGATTTACCACACAATAAGCATTCACCTAATCAGCACTGTCCTTTTGGCAGGCTGACCCACAGCTTGTACTATTTTCCCACCTGTTTGGCTTACTGTGTGCTCGTCAGTCACTAACAGGGAGCCATTTTTTCATCAGTTAGGCTGTTTGTAAAGAGTTCGAACCGGTTTAAGTTACTTTTCACATATTCAAACGGTGTTGGGTACAGTGCCACCAATAGTGTTTCATGCTTGTAGATTATCAGCACAGTGGGAATCCCTTTCCCTGTCCGCACATAGTTCCACTCATAGGCAACAAGCAAATCAATCAGCCCATCATAATATGTAAAACCTGTATTTTTAAAGTCTTTTAGTTTTGATTCCATTAAAGTCTGTATAAATGTTATTTTGTGCGTGTTCATTTTTGCACAGCCTTAGGAAGCATAGTCACCCTCTCATGTAATTTAATTACTTGATACAGTTGCCCGCAATGCTGGACAGTCATCACACTGGGTAGGTGATGTTTGGCTAGGCTGAATGACAAACCTGGTATAGCCCTAGTCCCATGAAGCCTCATGGTTCATTCTTAATGGGGATTGGGGTGAAAATTTTCCCTATTCCCATGAGGACAGGACATCGCATTGTAGGTTAGATCCACTAGAGTTTTACTGCAGATGGTAAAAATTATATTCGCAGAACTCCATTTTTTCCCCTCCCTTCTCCAAGTGCAGCCCCAAAATGGCCCTCATTACTACTGTTGGGAAACAGGGACTCCAGTAGCACCATTCGGAGGCATTTGGGATTGTAGAGGGTGGAGAAGATGGGAAAGTCATGCTCCATGGACTGAAAGCCTTTCATCTGTGGGCACATTCTGTTGGATCTTTAGGATGATGACAATAAAGTGATTGATGATAACTTTGTTACTTATTATTTTTTTATTTAAAGTGATGATACCAATAATGTTGAACCGTTTCATAATCCTGATGTGTTTATTTAGGTGGGTGTAGGCACAGTGGGTTTCGACAAGCAATTGTTACAAAGAAAAGTCATTTCAAGGTGACATTCTCCCTTCCTCCTCCTGCAATTACTTAATCTGACATATGCAACCTATAAGGCAAACTCAAGATACAATTATAGGAATGGGAATGTCATTGCTGCAGTTTCTCTTGGCTGTATATCAGTTTCACTAAATGGGACTCTTGTATAAAAGAATGAATAAGAATAAACGTATGAAGGAAAGAACGATAAAATTGATCAGATAAACTTAACTTTGCATATTAAATTTGAACTTCTGGCATGCAAAAATCTAACAGAGCTTAATTATTACTGTGCTGTCATGCTTCTTTCTTGCATAAAGCAGATTGTATTGAAACATGCAGGCAGTGAGCTGTCCTTGTCAAACCAAGAAATGCTAGTGCGTTTGCAAATGGTTCTTGTCTAGATCTAGCAAGCATTGATTTCTAACCAGCTGTCTATTATTAGACAGGCAGTAAATATCCAATGAAGGCTTGGTTCACATTCACATTTTTAACTGTCATGTCGTGCTACTCTGAACCTCGTTGTATTCTGTGTTGATACAGGAAGATGGAATGGTAGAGAGTCTGAGGTGACAGGATGGTGAACAATCAAGGACAGATACCTTTCCTTGTTTATTCAGTTCAATTTGGATTTAAAAAAAAATATTTAAACATCAGACTCCAAGCAATAGAATGCACATCTGAATGGCATTTGATTTAAGCATCTTGCTATGCTTTCTGAATCTTCATGTTTCAAGCTGAAAATATAGCTGGCTATATTACACCAAATATCACTACTTAATACCAACAGTTCCTTTAAATTAGAAAGGTTAGGGAGACACTATACTATGGGTGTGCACTTGGTATAAACAGAGCAAAAAAATACTTGATAAATACCTTATTTATACTCTTGTATGAAATTATGAGTAAGAATATAAGTATAAATGAAAGAATAATAAAATTGATCAGATAAACTTAATTTGACATATTAAATTTGAACTTTGGGCATGCAAAAATCCATCAAAGTTTGATTATTATTGAACACCTTATTATTGAATAGTTATTGGTTTTTATTGGGTATTATTTTAGCCAATCACCAAGGAAGCTGGGGATCTGGCTATCCAAAAATGGCTGCCCTGAAACCCCCCCACCCCCTCAAAATATTCAGGATTTTTTGTGGGCACTGGATAGGCACAGTTATGGGACCTTTGAAGAACTCTCAGTCCATTTAAATGCCTTCAGAATTCACTTGCTGCAGTGCCATGTTTTGCAGCAGCTTGGGGAAACAGTGGAGGATGGGGGCATCTTCTTCTGGGGCCCATTGAATTAGACCCCTTAGTTCAACCTTTTAAAACTTGGTGGGGGGTGGGAGGTTTGAGGAAAGGCACCAGCAGCTATGCTGCAAATTTGGTACTTCTATCTAAAAAACAACAACAGCCCTCCCAGAATCCCAGCTTATGTGAATCATGGGCTGTAATGGTCCCCACAGGGTATAATAGAGCCAGAAAAAAATAAGCAATCCTGAATATTTCCTGAATCCCAATATTATAACCATTCTGGGATTTGGGAATATTTGGAAATAGTGATATTTTTCAGGTTCAATATCCCCAAACCTGAAAATACCAAACAAGGTCTGAGGGAGAGCAGAGCAGCTCTGAGATAAGAACATAAGAGAAGCCATGTTGGATCAGGCCAATGGTCCATCCAGTCCAACACTCTGTGTCACACAGTGGCCAAAAAAAATTATATATATACACACACAAACACACACACACACACACACACTGTGGCTAATAGCCACTGATGGACCTCTGCTCCATATTTTTATCTAAACCCCTCTTGAAGGTGGCCATGCTTGTGGCCGCCACCACCTCCTGTGGCAGTGAATTCGACATGTTAATCACCCTTTGGGTGAAGAAGTACTTCCTTTTATCCATTTTAACCTGTCTGCTCAGAAATTTCATTGAATGCCCACGAGTGCTCTTTGCATTTTAAGCTGCGCCTTGCCAAAGGTGCGAGCCTTTGGTGGGAGCTAAAGGGCTCTTAGCCTGTGGCTCTTAGCCTGGGGGTTCTGTAAAGACCAGGAACCCAGATCCCTAATTTCCTTGTTCTCCCAATAAGGTAAGTTGACCCTCCAGAAGGGGAGCCACTTAAACAAACAGGATTTAAAGAGGAATGTATATTAAAAAAAAAAAGCTATCATGAAGGTAGAATGCCAGCAGGGGGGTGGGGGCTTTCCAGTGTTTTTCACTGAGTGTCACATGTATGACTATCTGCCCACAGGACAGAAGTCTTGGGTGTGTGCTCGATGCAAGGAGCTCCTGGTCCTCAGGGAATGAGTACGTACCCTTGAGGCCGAGGTGACTGCCCTGGAGAAGCAGAGATGGTCAGTTAGGCACTCGGGGGAGATAAGCCCCGCTCTGAATGTGGCAGCCCCGTTGCTGCCAGGGAGCGTGAGGGTTGAGAGGGAACAGGGCACCGTGCTGAGGATAAGGGGAATGCGCCCTCAGAAGGGACCTCTTCTTCAGTTGGTGAGCGGGAATTGTTTCACGCCAAGGAACCATCCCTAGGCAGGGAGAGAGGGGGGGTCTTGGTAGTTGGTGATTCGACCCTTAGGAAAGTAGACAGCTGGGTGACAAAACCGCGTACTAACCATATGGTGACTTGCCTCCCTGGTGCGAAGGTAGTGGACATTACGTGTGTAGTAGATAGGCTGATAGACAGTGCTGGGGAGGAGCCAGTGGTCGTGGTGAATGTTGGCACCAACAATGTGGGGAAATGCAGTCGTGAGGTCCTGGAGGAAAAATTTAGGCTGCTAGGTGGGAGACTTAAGGCCAGGGCCTCCAAGGTAGCCTTCTCAGAAGTGCTACCTGTTCCACGTGCAGGGCTGGAGAGACAGGCACAAATTAGAAGTCTCAATGTGTGGATGAGATGATGGTGTAAGGAGGAAGGGTTTAAGCTTGTTAGCCACTGGGATGCTTTCTGGAACAAGTGGGAGCTGTACAAAAGAGAGAGTCTCCACTTGTCCCCAGATGAAACCAGGCTGCTGGCGCTTAAAATCAAAAAAGTAGCAGAGCAGTTTTTAAACTAAATCTTGGGGGAAAGCCGACAGGAGATTAAATGTCTCTGGTTCGGGAGGACTCATCTCAAAGAGATGAAGGGTTAGCTGTTACTTTTCTACCGGGTAATGGATCAGAGTTGTCCACTTTGATGGTGACAAACAGTATGGACTGTCTGCCAAAGTCTCGAGGCGGCAGCAGGAAGGTTGCGGGCCTAGCTTGCCTGGGAAATTATAGATGTTTGTATGCAAATGCTAGAAGTGTTCGAAGTAAAATTGGTGAATTGGAATGTTTAGTGTTGGGAGAAAACATAGACATTGTGGGAATTTCAGAAACTTGGTGGAATGAGGAGAATCAGTAGGACACGGTGATTCCTGGATATAAGTTATATCAGAAGGATAGGGAGGGAAGGGTTGGAGGTGGGTTGACTCTGTATGTCAGAGAGAATATACGGTCCAGTAAGACTAAGGTCAGAGAATTAGATTCCCTTCTAGAAATGCTTTGGGTTGAAATAGAGGGCCCAAAAGGTAATTTAACTATAGGAGTTTGTTATCGCCCACCAAAGCAAAAGATAGAGGACAATTATAATATGATGGAAGGATTAAAGATAGTGGCTAAATGTAAAAACTGTGTCGTAATAGGTGATTTTAACTATCCGCAGATTGATTGGGTCAATATGTGTTCTGGTCGAGAGAAAGAGATTGAGTTTCTTGATGCTCTCAATGACTGTGCTTTGGAGCAGATGGTCTCAGAACCTACCAGCGGTGGGGTGATCCTGAATTTGGTCCTAAATAATGCCCAAGACTTGGTGAGAGATGTAAAAGTGATGGCACCGCTTGGGAGCAGTGAACATAATGTTATGGATTTCACCATTTGTATAAATAGGGAATTGCCCCAAAAGACCAGCATAACCACGTTTAACTTTAAAAGGGGTAAATTCTCTGAGATGAGGAAGCATGTGAAGCGGAAACTGAAAGGAAAGGTAAATACAGTCAAAACCCTTGGGGAAGCTTGGAGGCTATTTAAAACTACAATCCTAGAAGCTCAGATAAAATATATACCACAAGTTAGGAAAGGCACAAACAGGTATAAGAAAAGGCGTGCATGGTTAACAAACAAAGTAATGGAAGCTGTAAAAAGTCAGAAGGACTCCTTTAAGAGGTGGAAAACCAGTCCAAGTGAGATTAATAAAAGGGAACGCAGGCTGTGGCAAATCAAATGCAAGACTGTGATCAGGCAGGCAAAAAGGGACTATGAGGAGCATATTGCAAAAAACATAAAGACCAACAATAAAAATTTCTTCAAATATATTAGAAGCAGGAAACCAGCCAGGGAGGCAGTGGGGCCCTTGGATGACCAAGGGGTCAAAGGATTACTGAAGGAGGATAGGGAAATGGCTGTGAAGCTGAATACATTTTTTGCCTCTGTCTTCACTGTGGAAGATGAGAAGTGTTTGCCCGCTCCAAAACCACTAATTTTGGAAGGGGTGTTGAAAGACCTGAGTCAGATTGAGGTGACAAAAAAGGAGGTCCTACAACTGATAGACAAATTAAAAACTAATAAGTCACCAGGTCCAGATGGCATACATCCAAGAGTTCTGAAAGAACTCAAAGTTGAACTTGTGGATCTTCTGACAAAAATCTGTAATCTTTCATTGAAATCTGCCTCCATTCCTGAGGACTGGAAGGTAGCAAATGTCACCCCAGAGGAGATCCGGGAAATTACAGGCCAGTCAGTCTGACTTCAATACCGGGAAAGTTGGTAGAAACCATTATCAAGGACAGAATGAGTAGGCACATTGATGAACACGGGTTATTGAGGAAGACTCAGCATGGGTTCTGTAAGGGAAGATCTTGCTTCACTAACCTGTTACATTGCTTTGAGGGGGTGAACAAACATGTGGACAAAGGAGACCCGATAGATGTTGTTTACCTTGACTTCCAGAAAGCTTTTGATAAAGTTCCTCATTAAAGGCTCCTTAGAAAGCGCGAGAGTCATGGAGTAAAAGGACAGTTCCTCTTGTGGATCAAAAACTGGCTGAGTAATAGGAAGCAGAGAGTGAGTATAAATGGGCAGTCTTCGCAGTGGAGGACGGTAAGCAGTGGGGTGCCACAGGGGTTGGTACTGGGTCCCATGCTCTTTAACTTGTTCATAAATGATTTGGAGTTGGGAGTGAGCAGTGAAATGGCAAAGTTTGCAGATGACATTAAATTGTTCAGGGTGGTGAGAACCAGAGAGGATTGTGAGGCACTCCAAAGGGATCTGTTGAGGCTGGGTGAGTGGGCATCAACGTGGCAGATGATGTTCAATGTGGCCAAGTGCAAAGTAATGCACATTGGGGCCAAGAATCCCAGCTACAATACAAGTTGATGGGGTGTGAACTGGCAGAGACTGACCAAGAGAGAGATCTTGGGGTCATGGTAGATAACTCACTGAAAATGTCAAGACAGTGTGCAATTGCAATAAAAAAGGCCAACGCCATGCTGGGAATTATTAGGAAGGGAATTGAAAACAAATCAGCCAGTATCATAATGCCCCTGTATAAATTGATGCTGTGGTCTCATTTGGAGTACTGTGTGCAGTTCTGGTCGCCACACCTCAAAAAGGATATTATAGCATTGGAGAAAGTCCAGAAAAGGGCAACTAGAATAATTAAGGGATTGGAACACTTTCCCTATGAAGAAAGGCTGAAACGCTTAGGGCTCTTTAGCTTGGAGAAACGTCGCCTGCGGGGTGACATGATAGAGGTTTACAAGATAATGTATGGGATGGAGAAAGTAGAGAAAGAAGTACTTTTCTCCCTTTCTCACAATACAAGAACTCATGGGCATTTGATGAAATTGCTGAGCAGTCGGGTTAAACGGATAAAAGGAAGTACTTCTTCACCCAAAGGGTAATTAACATGTGGAATTCACTGCCACAGGATATGGTGGCAGCTACAAGCATAGCCAGCTTCAAGAGGGAATTGGATCAACATATGGAGCAGAGGTCCATCAGTGGCTATTAGCCACAGCATATTATTGGAACTGTCTGGGGCTATTAGCCACATTGTGTATATATATATATAGAGAGAGAGAGAGAGAGAGAGAGAGATTTTTTGACACAGAGTGTTGGACTGGATGGGCCATTGGCCTGATCCAACATGGCTTTTCTTATGTTCTTATGTTAAAACAAAATTGTGCACACCCCTACACTATGCTCAGCTATACAATATAGTTTCCATTGCCTTGGAAATATATTGTGAGTATACTTCAAATAAATGTATTCAGTACTCTATAATATTAGACATCGAACATTCAGGTAGAAATTACTACCTTTTTTGCCATCAAGTCACAGGTGGGGTTTTCAAGACAAGAGATGTTCAGAGGTGGTTTGCCTGACTCTGCATCATGACCCTGGGGTTCCTTGGTGGTCTCCCTTCCAAATACTGACCAGGGATGATGCTGCTTAGCTTCTGAAATCTGATTAAATTAGACTAGCGTGGGCTATCTAGGTCAGGGCAATCTTCTACTTTTCTGTTGGATCATTTTATATTTCAGTTACATCTTATCTTTCTGTCTTTTTAAAGAAACACAAAGAGGTTTCTCATCCAGGCACTCACCCAACCCAGACTGGCTGCACTTTAGCAAGTTGCTGTATCATCTGCCTTCAAACCATAGCTAGAGATCCAAACAGGCTAACCCAAGATTTGAAAAAGAGAACTTGAGCATTTTCTCTCCTTTAGAATTAGAGCCAACGTATTCCAGGCATATATTTTAATTTAAAAAATAAAATGCTGTACAATGGTTTTAAAAAATGTTTCCAGGAGCCCTTTATAAAATTTCTAACAGTGGATGGAGAAGGAATTTGTTTCCGCTTTTAACCAAAATGTAAAGATCTACTCTTGGGTAAGATTTAAAAGAGTAACTTTAAAGCATTTGTTATGGTAACTTTAAAAAATACTTGTTCTTAAAATGTCATATTTTCAACGTAAACTGACCCTTCTGTAAAGTAGAAACGTTTGTGCCTGTAGTGTGCATATTTTATACATCGGCTATGACACAACCCGTCTTGAAAGGGTTGAGTGGGTGGGGGGATTACTTTGTCTCTTTAGTTGTGATCTATAAAAATCAATTCAGGACTTAATAACAAAGAAAAGAAGCAAAGAGGAAGGACTTTGAATGAACAAAGCAAAATGCAAGTGGGCTGAAGAAAAGCAAGAATGATGTGGCAGAGCAAATGATCTAAATAATTTATAAAGGTAGAAGCCCATATTGCTGTGAGTTATTCGTAACAGCAAGAAGGGAGAGAGAGAAGGAAAGACGCTGAGATGGAGATGAGCCCTGCATACTAATATAATTATCACCATGGTCAAGACAACAATTGACAATTGGGGTATACTTGAAATGGAATATATGGCCCATTTCGAAGATTGGTAGAGACTAAACACTACTAAACATACCCAGAAATTAAGACGTCTGGTATTCTCACCCAACTAAATATACGTAATTCACATTAGGAAGACAAGGGAAACTGCAGCCCTACCAAGTCTGCAAATATATATGTGACATACGGTTCCAGTGGGGAATCCCTGATTGCCTGGCAAAGCCTCTTATATCTTCCAGTTTGTGCTGCTTTCCTCCCAGCAGGCCAGCAGCTAAGCTGTGGACAGGATTGAAAGTTTTAGCATGATATTATAAGGCTGTAATAACAAGAACAATAAAATCAAACCTGTCTTTGCACTGCAGGATACATTGGGTTATTTTCTCTATCCACAAGTAAAAACCCAGAAGTGATTAACACACAAAGTAATTCCCCATGGTGGGGAATTAACAGCACAATCCAAAGGGGGGGGGAGGGCTGAAAGCGCTCTGGGAGCGAACTTGCCGCTACGTGGGTGCCAGAAGCATTTGCGTCAATGTACAACCAGTGCCACCACAGCGGAGGGGAGTTACGTGGGCGGGGGACCACCCCAGCACTGCTCCACCCAAGAGCAGCGGCACCTGAGGGCTGCACTCGATCGTGGGTGGAAGTGAGGCACAGCGTGGCATTCAGGTGGAGGAGGGGGTGGAGTTGGTGGCGTGGCCAGGCTTAGGCGGCTTCCTGAGCAGTTTGGATCATGACACACACACACACACACCCAAGAGGCACGTTATGCCTGTAAAAACAGCGGCATGTCCCATAGGCACTCATTGAAACCAAAAACAAAGATCGCCTCCACCGCTACGGAAGCTCACAAACCCCTTAGGGAGCAACGTGATTGCATCACCAATCCCCTCGCACCTCGGGCTGATGAGCCCCCTTCCCAGCACCCAATCGTTGTCTCCCCTCTCCTAGAAATACTTCCACTCTGGCCTCGTACAACTCAGTTCTTAGGGAGATGAGCGTGTGGCAGGAAGCTCTGCCGGCAAGCTCCCGCCAATGCAGACTTAGAGTGAGGGACAGGCAGGCACGTTGGTGACGGGTTTTGCACTGTGCTGTTGCTTTGACAGTATCTTTGATTTGTGAGGGGGAGAGAGAGGTCTCTCCCCAGGGGCTAGCTGCTCTTGTTTCCAGATCTCCACAGGTTCCAGCCTCCCGGAAGCTCTGCATGCGAGGACTGTCGTGTGGCTGGGTAAGTACCACTGTCACCCCCCTGGCCTCTCCCACCCCTCGCTCATAACCACTTGGTGTGCGAGCATCTCTGGCACTTGAACCAGGCAGTGGGCTCCAGCAGGGGGCATTTGCTGACCCTGTTCCTCTGTGCTGCCACCTGCTCCCTTCCCTTGGTCTGCCCTCTGTCGCATTTCCAACCCCTGGCAGGGCATGGTGTGTGTGTGTGTGGCAGCTGCCCCATTGCGGGGAGGTGGGTCAGAGACTGTCCCTTTAAGAGAGCGCCCTGCTAAAATGCAGCCTGACCTTCCAGCCACCACCCCTGCAGGTGTTCTTGATCTCTGTCTCCATTTTGCAGGTGGGACTCCAACACAGAGGATTCTGCATGTGTCTCTCCACTGCCCCCCCACTCCCTCAGCTGTTTCTGCCTGCCGCTCTGAATTGAGCCCCGCCCATGGCAAGACTACCCAGCACGTGCCAGGGAGACTGTTGCACCCTGTTCTGGAAAAATAAAGTCTGAGGTGTGCCCTCTGTTGTCTCTCCTGCTTGGCATCTGCTGCACGTTCCCTGGGCAACCCCCCCCCCCCCCCCCGCCGTCAGTGGCCTCTCTGAGGGAATGCCTGGGAAGGTGGCAGACTTAGGGGTTTTTTTGGGGGAATGGTCTATGAGCCGCAACGCTGCCCCCCATGTGGCTGGACAGGGGAGGGAAGTGCCGGCCCTCAGCCTCCCCGGGCTGACAGCCTATCCAACCCCACAGGGCTGTTGGGTGCAGAGCACTAAGGGGGGCTGATGAAGTGGACTCAGAGTTCTGCGGCTGATGCACTTGCACTCTGAGTTCTGTGGCCCCTGGGGGAGGTGTTCCATGCACATGGCACAGGGTGTCAGGGCAACACAGGGGGTCTCTGGGTGGAGGAGTGTCTGCTGCTGGACTGCTCACTCCCAGACACACATTCCAGCCACTGTCTATGACAGCAAACTCCTGCACTTGGTATTTCCTGCTTGCCTGCCTGCCACTGGCAGAGTCTCTGACAGCGGGAGGGTGTAAGATGATAGATAGATAGATAGATAGATAGATAGATAGATAGATAGATAGATAGATAGATAGATAGATAGATAGATAGATAGATAGATAGATAGATAGATAGATAGATAGATAGATAGATAGATAGAGATAGATAGATGATAGATAGATAGATAGATAGATAGATAGATAGATAGATAGATAGATAGATAGATAGATAGATAGATAGATAGATAGATAGATAGATAGATAGATAGATAGATAGATAGATAATTTTATTTGTATCCCGCCCTCCCCGACGGAGCAGGCTCAGGGTGGCTAACAGCATCATTTAAATTCCAACTATACAAAAAAGGCAAAGAAAACAAATTACATTTAAACATTAAAACTCTGATTAAGTTTAAAATTAATTAATTAAATTAGTAAAAGTGCTAATGCTATTTGTTCTTTTATGATGGCGGTTATCATTAGCAATTTCTTTCTTCATCAGCGAAAGCCAGTCGAAAGAGGAAGGTCTTGCAGGCCCTGCGGAATTGTTCAAGATCCCGCAGGGCCCGCATTTCCTCTGGAAGTTGGTTCCATAGGCTCGGGGCTACAGAGGAGAAGGCCCGGTTACGGGTGCATTGCAGCTTCACCTCTCTTGGTCCGGGAGTAGTCAACAAGTTTTTTCCGGCTGACCTCAGTGCTCTCTGGGGTTCATATGGGGAGAGACGGTCCCTAAGGTAGACAGGTCCTCGACCATATAGGGCTTTAAAGGTAATGACCAGCACTTTGTAACGAACCCGGTATATAACTGGCAGCCAGTGCAGCTCGCGCAGTCCAGGCTGTATGTGCTCCCATTTAGGAAGCCCCAGCAACAGTCTAGCCGCTGCATTCTGCACCAGCTGCAGCTTCCGGGTTCAGTACAGAGGCAGCCCCATGTAGAGGGCATTGCAGTAATCCAATCTCGAGGTGACCGTTGCGTGAAGTACCGTTGCCAGATCTTGGCGCTCTAGGAAGGGAGCCAACTGCCTTGCCCGCCTTAGATGGAAAAATGCTGACTTGGCAGTGGCTGCAATCTGGGCCTCCATTGATAATGAAGGCTCCAGTAAAACTCCCAGACTCCTAACCCGGTGCGCCGCTTTCAGCGGCGCCCCGTCGAAGACCGGAAGAGGTATTTCCCCTTCCCGAGCACCCCGACCCAGACAAAGGACTTCTGTCTTCGCTGGATTCAGTTTCAGCCCGCTCCTCCTCAACCAAGTTGCCATATCCTGCAAGGCCCGGTCTAAATTCTCAGGGACGCAGTCAGGCCGGCCGTCCATCAGCAGTTAGAGTAAGGGGATTGATGGCTTCTCCGTGGTCCCGTGTGGGCCTGTTTCACTCCCACCCCTGCCTCGCCACCAAACCAGGCTTCTCGTGCGTGCATGCCCAGCCTCACTCCTGTTCCCTTCCCATGTTGGTGGGACGTCTCTCCTTTGCCTTTGATGGTCTGCCCATCATTGGTTCTGTTCTCTGTTTGGGGGCGGGTTGGGGATGGATATCAGCCTCTCCCCATCCCTGACTGTCATGAGCCGCGGCACATGCGCCAAGACTGGCCAATGGGGGGGTGAGCTGGCCCTCCCCTCCGGCTGCCTCCGCCTCCCTTGTGTGCCTATGCCAGCGGCTTTGCCATGTTGACCGTCTCCCTCATGGCAAGCTATGCCTCTCCCCTCCCCGCGCTCCAGCGTGCCGAAGTCCTCAGGAAGTCTACTAGCGGCGCGGCAGCTACTCTACGGCCGATCACCACTTATGTCTGGATTGGGCTGTCCAACTATTTTACTATATTGCCTCAAAACTTTGGCCCACACAAACTATACTGCAAATTTACTGTATAAAGTCCAAGGAAGACTTCTTTGAAAAATACCAAGTATTCAGTCTCACAAGATGTATCTTTATGCCATTTATCAATGGTATTTACCCCCAGGGAAATGGCTTAGGATTCTTCATAGGATTTTGCAGCACATTCAATGTATATGTATCTGTGTACACACACACATTTAAAAACTCTGGAACCTGCAGAATGATCTAGTCTGAATGATACTGAGAAATGAATTTGCTTCTTCGAAGCTCTGGTGTTGAAGAAGCTGGGAGGATATATCTATCTCTATATAGAGATAGAAATATCAGTCTGCATAAATATCTAATCAGGAGAAGCACAGTATTTCTGCTACTTCAGTTTGCTAGCCCTATCCTCCAACAAAAAACAGGCTATAAGTGCTGGCCACCCAAAACAACATCTAGTGATTCCTTCTCTCCATCCCTGCAACAACCTCTAGGAAAAATTTCTATATGATGTACTATCATTGGGTGAATTTACCTACCTTTGTCAGTGATCAGTAACATGGAAAGCCCAGTTACTTTTTTTTTTTAAATGCAAACTTACTAACCATTTAAAAATAACAACATGGGACTAGACTAATTGAACTTTAATTTGTCTCTTCATTAATATCAACAATTTAAAACATGTATAAAATTATTTCAAGTTTGTCAACTGGTTGATACTTTAAAAAAAACACTAATTGATGCACTCATACAAAACCATTCTAAATTTGGTATAGACGTACTCTACTATCTCTAACAATGAAGTAATTTTGGGCAGCGCAAACAAATGTACAATCTCCCTTTATTCTACTACAGCCTACTAGGAAAGAATTTGGCTGATGATGCAATTACAAGATTCTGAACAAATGTCAGAGGATTCAGAAGATAAACCAAATACATAACAGTCATGAAAATGCCAACATGGTTGAACTTCCATTTAAACATATCACAGATAAGTGACAATTGTGCATGGCCATACGTTCCAGCAGGAACTCATTTGCATTTTAGACCACACCCCCTGCTCACCATTGTTTCACATAGGGCTTTTTTGTACAAAAAGCCCAGTAGGAATACATTTACATATTAGGCCAAGCCAGCTGGAACTGCATTCCTGTGCATTTCTGCTAAAAAAAAGCCCGGATTTTAGGTATTTGGAAAACTTCTATAAAGACTTATCTGTAGACTTACCACCATTGCTGTTATATTTTGTTATTTTTTATTTTTCTTTGTTAGGGGGTTATTTTTTTTATTTCTCTCTGTTAAAATTTTAAAAAAAAAGAATTTTGTTGTACAAAAAGTATGTATCTGATTTTTTCCATAACAACCATTTTTGTGTGTGTGGAAAATTTGAAAAATCCTGAATTCAGGAATACAGTTTAATAGTAGAAACGTATAAGTATAAAAGGCAAGTCAAATTCGATGCCGCATTATATGCCATATCCAAGCCTTGAATTCAACAGGAGCTCACAGGAGCACAGCTCCTGAACCTTTCTGACAGCCTTCCCTCCTCCTCACCTACCTGCCTTGTCCATTGAATAGTAGGTGCAGCTGCATAACAGTCCTTGGATGAGCTTCACCATCTATTTTTCTACAAAACAACCCCTGGCCATATCTATTACTAATTTTGATTACAGAGTGGATCATTCTTGAGCTTATAAAGGTAATGGAACAAGGAAAATATTGAGGCTAGGCTTATATATAATAAATATATTGGAGATATATAGAGTTGTACTGATCAAATGCTGATACCAGAAAAAGACTGGCTCCTTATCATATGACTGGGAAGGAATGCCAGTGCTTCTAGTCAAGGTACTGGCTAGAACAAGCTAATTATGCATGCCACATCATGTCAGATTTCAGGCATGGATGCAAGACAGGACATGGGACAAATTTGCCTTACCGTAGATTATTGCTGCTCTGTGCACTCTCTGAGAGCACAGTTAGATGTAGGATTAAGACATATGGCATATGAGGTGATGTCATATACTGGCAAATACAGTGTGAATTTGAGCCAAGAAGTCTCTTGATCAAATCTTCCCTCAGCCATGAACCAACTTGAGATAAGTATCCATTCTGCCAGTCTCAGGCAATATGTGGGCAACCATACTGTCCTTATAGGCTACTGTCCATTCCCAATAGCTGCTAGTTGGAAGTTATTTATATCCTCAGTAATTGGCCCCTGCAAAATATTTTTGTTAAGTTCTGTATTTATTAGCTGTCTGCAAAGTACTGTACTAAAATTGCTCCTTTCTTTTTTTTTCCCTATCCTTTTGGCATCCTTTTGTTTTTTAAAAAATCATTAGCTAAACATCAAGCACTTAAAGAATTTTGTATGTCTCCTAAGGTGACTACCAACAGGCATAAGTATCCAGCAGTGAATTAGAGGCCAGAGTGTTATGGTCATGACAAGCATGGAAGGAAATAGCATGATTCCTTAGGCAACCTGTACACTACAGTTCCCAGTGGGCATTGCAAAAGGCACATGGGCCAAAACATTGCAAGCCTATTTTGAACTGTCCGAATAGCTATATTTTCCATTTATCTGTAGAGGAAATTTCAAATGAGTGGAACAAAAACTGTTCAAATAGAAGAGGAGACTTTTATCAGTAGATGGAAAGTGAGAGCTTTAAGATAAACTTCAATTATAATAAGCACATGGTTCATTGTTCAGCATAACATTTTAAAATAAATGTTCTCTAGTGTTAAAAGGAAGATGTAATTAAGTTGCATGCATTAAGGTCTATAGAAAAGCAAGCATATACACATCTGATGCAGCTCCAAAAAGAATTTAAATACTATGTTGGAGGCAGGAACTTTTGTTTGACAAAGTACACTAAGCAAGTCTCCCATTCTTGTTGGCATATATTTGATATCCACTGCTGCACAGTAAAAAGTTGAACATGGTGATAAACTTTACTTTTAGCCAATATCAGTAAAAATAAAATGAACATTTTTAGCTTATATGTCTCTTTTCCAAGAATCCCAGAACTCTCCTGGAGATAAAATGATTGGGATTAGCTTCTCAATCTCTTCGCAGTATAACTGGATGTTTGAGCATGCTTATATTTGAAAGATAAATATTTATTCACACACACATTTACCTTTTTAATCTATGGAGAGCCTTTACAGCGTGTGTTTGTGTGTGTGTGTATAAAATAAGGTTGCAAAGCAAATTTCATTCATTTTGGATTGTCTTGTATGATGCATTTTGCCATTTTGATTCCTGCATTCACAAGGCCCCTCTGTTTTATATGGACAATAGAACATGCAGTTCCCAAAGCTCTGTTGTGCTTCTGCATTTGAAAGGCATATTATGCTGCTTCATAGACAAAAAAGGACTGTTGCTGAGATTGCACATCTCATAGGAGTAACATCATCTGAATGCATAATTTTCATGAGTTAAGAAAATGTGTGGAAGCAACATTTAATCTTGTACTTAGACCTGATGCAATAAAATAATGAAAGAAACTGATGGTGATGGAGATCTAGACTGACACCACATGTATGACCTCATGAATTCTGATTTCTCAAAGAATTTCTATCTTGAATAAAGAGCAACAAATCTTAAGAAGCAATTTACTACAACTCCCCTTTGTAGTAACTCCTTCATAACCTGTATAATCCTGGCAATAAATTACATCTTGTATTAATTGAATTGTGTCATGAAACAAGCTGAGAGCCAGTGTAAATGGTCGAAGACTGAAATGATGTTATCCTTATGATCCACCCCAATCAACAGCCTCTCTGCAGCATTCTCACCAGATGAAGTTTCTGAACACTTTTCTGGAATAGCAACACTTAACAATATTGCAGTAAACTAACTGACATGTTACTAGGGCAAGTACCCCAGTGGTCAGATCTTTTCGGGCTAGGAAGAGCCATAGGTAGTTAACCAGTCAAAGATGGTAAAATATACTTCTAGCTAGAGTTGCCACCTACTCATCCAGCAGTAGGCCCAGGTTCAAAAACATCTCCAAGCTATCCGTCTGTCCCTTCAAGAGCAGTGCGCTGAGAGCAGGTGACAAGTAAAATTTTGAAACAGATCTTCTGTTCACTTCCATCTCATCAGGAATAAGATGCAGTGTAGTAGCCTCCACCTATCCCTAAATTGCTTCCAGACTAAAGTTGCCAGGTCCAACTCAGAAAATATCTGGGGACTTTGAGGGTGGAGCCTGGAGACTTTGGGGGTGGAGCCAGAAGACTTTCCTATTCCCTAAAATAAATAAAAATACAGCAGTGCAGTTGAACATATGAACATATGAAGCTGCCTTATACCGAATCAGACCCTTGGTCCATCAAAGTCAGTATTGTCTTCTCAGACTGGCAGCAGCTCTCCAGGGTCTCAAGCTGAGGTTTTTCACACCTATTTGCCTGGACCCTTTTTTGGAGATGCCAGGGATTGAACCTGGGACCTTCTGCTCCCCAAGCAGATGCTCTACCACTGAGCCACTGTCCCTCCCCGAGTTCCCCTGAATACATTCATTTCCTCATCCCCCAGCAGCTGTACTTCCACACACATACATTCACAAAGTTGACAAAATAAGCAGTTTGCAAGCACACACTTTTGTGATCTTTCTGAGGCAATTTACTCATGGGAGTTGCTGAATGTATCCATCTGCTTTATTTCAACCAACTTCTTCAGACTAACAGGAAAACAAAAGGAGAGCTGTCTAAGGGGTGGAGTTTTTCTCAATCCCATCATCAGGTTCTAGTTAACATCTTGTTACTATACATACAACTTCTGAAACAAATGCAAAACAAACAGAGGAACTGTGCTCACTTTGTTTCTCTTCCTTTCTCACATGCTTCACATACTCACTAGGAAGAGCCTTGTGGCTCTGCTTGCTCATGCTGCCCATGCAGCTTCCTTCTGCTGAGATTTAAAGGCATACACACTGTTCAAAACACAAACAGTTTGGAAGCTTTTTAAAAGCTGGTGCAGATTTAAAGGCATATTGTAGCTGTTGTGGCAGGGTTCCCCCTGCTGGCCAGCTGGCTGGTGGCAGAGAGGAGCCTGCAAAAACAGGGACCTGAGGGCTGGCAAGCCTATTCCGGACACTGGTTCAGAATTTCTATAGCCTTTTTGGGATCTGCTGTAAGGGACAGATAGAGCTGAGTGTCAGCTGTATATTGTTATTAACCGAGCTCAAATCTGTGGATGAATACTGAATGGTCTCATGTAGATATTTAAAAGCATGGGGAACATGATAGAGCCTTGCAGGAGCCCATGGACAAGAAATGAAGGAGCTAAGCAACTATCTCTCAGTAACACTTTCTGAAATCAACCTTCAAGATAGGACTAGAACGACCAAAAATGGTGCCTCCCAGTCCTAACTCTGAAAGGCAGTTCACAAGGATACCATGAATAATGGTTCAGGAAAATCTTCAAAATCACTCTACCAGTGACTGTCTCCTGGCATGGGCCATCCACTAAGGTAACCAAGGTGTTTCAGTCCCATAACCAGGCTTTGGGTAATGTGTTTGTTTGGTTGGTATTTTTCTATGTTGTTTTTCTGAATGAATAATTTCTGGCTCTCTTTTTAGTATGGTTTTTAATTTATTTTTATTGTGATTGTTTAATATGCTAAGCCACCTTGGAGATTTGCGTTGGCGGAAGGGCAGGAAGGAATTTTTCAAAATCTATCCATAAGAAAATGATGTGGGAGACCTTTAATGCATTAGTGGTGCAGGGGGCAGGCAAGTTGAAGGAACTGCTACATTAACATCTTCTGTTTGTTTAAAATTGCAATCCAGAAGGCCCATTCCCTTCCACAGTTCACAGCACAAAACTCGTTTACATAGTCTTTGTGTGGAAAGAGGTGAATTTCATCCCATTAAGAGTCCCCGTTTAAAACATTTCCTATGGTGATGGTGGAGTAATTGTGTGTGCAAAAATCATAAAAGTAACAATTCACTGACTGTTAGTATAATAGGCTAGAAGTATCATGGATTTTGGTCCATTATATAGTGGAGAATAATGACATTTTTTTACTAACTTGACTGAAATTACTATTATGAGCTTCTCTTATTCTTTGGATTGTCACAGAACTTTAGTCCCAGTCACCTGCTTGCTCTAATAACATGCCTTTTTAAAGCTAGTCAACAGTTTGTGCCAAAAATATTGACATATTAGCTATTGCCCAGCAAAAACTCCTTTGACTTTCTGCCCTCAGGTAAAAGACTTTGTGTTAAAGGTTGTAATATGGAACCTTTGTGATGTATCACTGCTTGAAATCTCTTTTATTACTTCAAGTACTAAGTCAATTTTTTACATTTATTTGCAGGTCATCTTTCTATTTCATCTTATGTTTAATGAATTGGAATGAAATCCCACTGAAGATCAAACTACACATGACTGGATGCTCTATATTCAGGCCTTTAGATTTTTAACTTTAAAAAGCAGATGCTAATTGGCTACGTTTGGTGGGAGGGTTTTCTATTTTTCCCCCTGAACTGCAAAAGTATTTAAAAAAAAAAAACCACTGGCAAATCTATATTGTATTTGTAATTTATTTTACTTATCCAACTTTTATCCTTGATGGAAACTAAATGATATCTTAATTTAATGTAAAAACAAATTTAAAACAAATAGGATTGCTGACATTTATGTCCTGGCCCAGTTATGGGGCCACATATAGAATTTTTTTTTCTCTGTCACCATCCTGGTATTTTAATTAATTTTATCTGAGATTTTAACTTGTAATTGATTGTAGTCCTTGACTCTAAGTTTTATATGTAGTTACCCACCCTGAGTTCTTTCTTGGGAAGGCCAGGTTATACATTGAAAATAATAAATAAAATAAAATACAAATCAGGGCCAAACTAGACAATACAGCCTCCCAGCCCTGCTTGGGACCATGGTATGGGGAAGGAGGGGCTCCTGTCCTGCAATGTTTTCAAGAGCCTAAATGCCATAGCCCCAAAGAGGATTGGCCCCACAGTATTTTTAAAGTAACAAGATTCCAGAAGTAAATTGTTGGTAGCAGGGATCATTTTGTAGAAAAATAGGTGGTGGAGCTCATCCAGGAATTGTTATGCAGTTGCACATACTATTCAATGGACAAGGAGGTGGAATTCTCAAAAGGTAGAACTCTCAGAAAGGTTCAGGAGCTGCACTCCTGTGAGCTCCCACTGAATCTGAAGCCCAGTTGGTAGCATCTCCAGGACATAACCAACCCACAGAAACATGGGATCATGTGAACTATGTACCAAGAACCACTTGGATCTCTACCTTAATGGGGTGCCAAAAGGTTCCAACCTCTGGCCAAAACAAGACTTTATACCTGCAGACTAGGAAAGAAAGAAAAGCTCAGTTTTGGTGCTATATTGCTGGTAGTAGGTTTGCCAATCCCCAGGTGAGGGCAGGGGATCCCCCGGTTTGGAGACTCTCCCCCCACTTTAGGGTCGTCAGAAAGCGGGGGGAGGGGAGGGAAATGTCTGCTGGGAACTCTATTATTCCCTGTGGAGATTTATTCTTATAGAAAATCATGGAGAATTGATCCGCAAATATCTGGGGCTCTGGGGGGGGGGCTGTGTTTTGGGGTAGAGGCACCAAATTTTCAGAATAGCATCTAGTGCCTCTCCCCAAAATACCCCCCAAGTTTTGAAAAGATTGGACCAGGGGGTCCAATTCTATGAGCCCCCAAAGAAGGTGCCCCTATCCTTCATTATTTTCTATGGAATGAAGGAATTGAAAAGGTGTGCCGTCCCTTTAAATGTGATGGCCCGAACTCCCTTTGGAGTTCAATTATGCTTGTCACAGCCTTGATCTTGGCTCCACCCCAAAGTCCCCAGATATTTCTTGAATTGGACTTGGCAACCCTAGCTGGTAGTCTTATTCTCTGCTCCCTCCCTGCCATAAAAGCCTTCGGCCACGGGCAGCATTTTCCATTATAGGTAAACATCTCAACACACAAACATGTAGGTTATATTTATAAAGATTTATATATACATATAAATATCATATACATTTTGCATAAATACCATATAACATACACAGTACACAATCTACAAAGCCAACAGAAAAAAAACCAAATCCTTTGAGCAAAACATAAAATCCAACAGGAAATAAACTAGATAGCATTGCTCATCTCCAGCGGCATATTAGCCACTTGTTGAGTGACTCCATGAAAAGAAAAGAAACAGGGAAAATTTTTTGAAGTCACATTGAGGTCTTGTCACCTTTTAGTCGAGACTGGAAGTTTTTCTTTTAAAAAATCTTTCTGTCATTCTGATGACTGCCACTGTGATAGCCATTTACCCACCAGGAAGACATAAAGTGCTCTAGGAAATGATAGTATATTCTGGTGGTTTCTTCTTTTTTTTATCCCTAGCAATGTCAGTCTACCGCAGTTTCATCCTTCACCACTTTTCCTCACTCTGCAGAAAAACTTTCTAGTGGACAATGATATTGATGACATAGTTGATGGAAAACAGGACAGCAAAAAAATGTATTGAGTCCACTAAGGGAAAAGCATGTCTGAACAAATGACACTGTTATATAGGGTCTCAGCAAAATCTGAATCAGATAAAATAGGATACACACATATTTGTATGAAATATTTATTCTTTCTAGTATACCAAAAGTAGCACAAATGCTACCATTATTGCTTCCATGCCAGTTATTTGGGTCCTATTCCATAAAGATGGGCACTTTGGTTTTCATGTTTTTCCAGCAAATGTTTCTCTTTTTTTAAACCAGCAAAGTATATTCTTCTTTTGCTTATTTTTCAAAGATGTAAGAAAGGGGGGTGGGAATGCACATATGCAAAAGCTTTGAAATGGCTTTCCTAAAGAACAGACGGAATTAAAGGGCTATTGTCCTTCTACAAGCCAAAATGCTGCAGACCTTATTAATAATGTACACTGCTGCAGGTATGTATGGAGATAGCAAGATTTTGCATTTGTTTGAGTGGTAGCAAAAAAAGTATTAAAAAACTTGTATGATGTCTTTTAGTAAGGGCTGCAGACATTCTTGTTTTGGTAGCCTTATGGATATTGATTTTTATCTGATTTCTTGATAGAGGACTTAACTGTCTGATTATTTTATTGATATTCCTATAATATTGTATCAATCCTGCCAAATTGCTGGAATGGATAATAGAACCTGGAATGGTTTATTTAATTCAGTCCCTTATGTACCCCCAAATGTAAACTGCACCAGTTAGATGCAATTAATCTAGTCCTGTGAACAAAGTGTGGGTAGATGTTGGCCCATGTACCCCTCAGGTAAGGACACAAGACAACAGCATGGCTTAAACTGCCATACTTACTAAAGAGGAAGGAGTCTTTGAATGCAGAATGATCTCCTTAAAATGTAATATACAAAAAACCCTGTATTATTGGACATAACTGTGTCTTGTATGTGAATGCAAAATGACCCCCTCTTTTTTTTTTTTTTGATAGCATACTGATGGGAAAAAACCTTAGTCTTGCATTTGATTACATACTATAGTTTATTTAGATGGCTGATCTACATTCTAATGTATAAAAATATGCTACTATATGCATTAAGCAGCTTACCAATCGCTGGCTTTGTTGGGCGGATCCGAATCTGGCCAGTGATTCCTCTGGCCTCTCCTATAAATGAAATGTGCTGATAGGTGCCAAGTCTCATCCCCCTTCCCTGATGTGCCATACTACCAGGTTTGGAACAATGAAGATCAGCAGCAAGGGTGCTCCATCCCAACCCAACCAGCCATAAGATATGTGATGGTCGGTTTCTTTGTGATACAAGCCTCCATTGTGCCTTGATGCTTCAAGGTGCTTACCCATTACCTCAACATATTGAGTAACCTGCCCTGTAACTATCAAGTAGTTATGGCTTAATCAGTCAAAGACAAGGCCTAATTAATTTAGTGAGATTGCAAAGCAGGTGAGAAAAAGTCCCAGAGCCCCAAATACCTATGGATCAATTCTCCATTTTACCCTATAGGGACTGGTCTCCATAGGGTATAATGGAGTGACCAAGTTTGACACTAAATTGTTCAGGGTGGTGAGAACCAGAGAGGATTGTGAGGAACTCCAAAGGGATCTGTTGAGGCTGGGTGAGTGGGCGTCAACGTGGCAGATGAGGTTCAGTGTGGCCAAGTGCAAAGTAATGCATATTGGGGCCAAAAATCTCAGTTACAAATTCAAGTTGATGGGGTGTGAACTGGCAGAGACTGACCAAGAGAGAGATCTTGGGGTCGTGGTAGATAACTCACTGAAAATGTCAAGACAGTGTGCGACTGCAATAAAAAAGGCCAACGCCATGCTGGGAATTATTAGGAAGGGAATTGAAAACAAATCAGCCAGTATCATAATGCCCCTGTATAAATTGATGGTGCGGTCTCATTTGGAATACTGTGTACAATTCTGGTCACCGCACCTCAAAAAGGATATTATAGCATTGGAAAAAGTGCAGAAAAGGGCAACTAGAATGATTAAAGGGTTGGAACACTTTCCCTATGAAGAAAGGTTAAAACGCTTGGGGCTCTTTAGCTTGGAGAAACGTCGACTGCGGGGTGACATGAAAGAGGTTTACAAGATAATGCATGGGATGGAGAAAGTAGAGAAAGAAGTATTTTTTTCCCTTTCTCACAATACACAAATGTTTCGTGATATGTATATAATCGGGAACCGGCCCGCGTTGCCTTGCCTTGTGATGTACTCGCTAATAAAGCATGTTGCCTTCAACACGTCTCGTCACTCAGTACATTACACCCATCCTCCTGGCAACATTTCACTGTGTACTTCTCTCTCACCTACCCACCAACCAAACTTTTATCTGCCCCCCACTCCCATCTCCCAGATCCTAGTCTGAAACTCTAGCCACTACACTAAAGTGGATTTGAGGTAGTTGCTGTTGAACAGTAACAAGTAGCCCATCCTGGGAGAGTCATGCAAATCACATAGTATTGTGTCATTGGTGGTTGCTGCCAGGCATGTCCCCTGATGAATCCTCTTTCAAAGGCCAAAACAGCCATGAAAAGGACCCTTCCCCCCTGCCTTTTATGGACAGAACCACCCTGTAGGGTGAATAGCAATATGAAGTTGAATCATTTTCATTTGAGAAAAAAGCGTTAGGGGAAAAGTTACATTGTCCTCCCTATCCCGCTATCGCAGTCCAAACTGTCTTCCCCCATAATTTCTCTTTACCTTGGATATCTTCCATAGTGCTGTTTCGTTTGGCCCACATAAGTTAGGGTTTCCCTGTTATAGTTGTATACTTTTCACAGATGGGAAATTTCTCTGCTAGTGTATTCTGTTTAGGAATATTTCAAGAAATGAAACTCTTTGTCTCTCTGTGATAGTCAGATGCAGGGAGATAGATTCAAGAGGGTAGCTGTGTTGATCTGAAGCAATAGCACAATGTTTGGCACCATTAAGACCAACAAAGTTTACTTCTGTTCTAGGCTCATTCAAAAACTGACCATGTCAGGCAGACAGGGTTTTGTTTTCATTATAACTTTGTCCTCATGGAATGGCTTCTCTGCTTTTATGAAAAGCAGTCCCCTGAGAAGAAAGTTAAAGATTGAACCCTCACATATTGCAAAGCCTCCAAGATGGGAAGGGGAAGATGAGAAACACTCCATCCTTTCAGTGGAGGTGTCATAGTGTTTCCAGATAGGTCCAGAACCCCTTAAAAAGCAGCATGTTCTGAATTCCTTCTGGAAATGCTTCCATCCTTTGGAAGCCATAGTTTTGATGGGAGTGGATTCTAGAGGGTGTGCAGTTTTCCCCATTCACATATAAAATTTGTGGCAGTCTTGATCACATTGACTCAAACTGCCACATGACATCAATTTATTTATTTATTTATTTATTTATTTATTTATTTATTTATTTATTTATTACTTTCAATTTATATCCCGCCCGCAAGCGGACTCAGGGTGGCTTACAACATCATAAAATACAATCAATCAAATAAAACATATAAAACCATAATTTACGTATATCAGCTTTAATATCATTCTATAGTGCTATTTCAGTACAGTATAGGCGGTATTGAATTCTCGACTATGATCGCCAGCATTCTGTAAGATGTCCGGTGGCAGCCCTTTGTGGAGAGGGGTATGTTATACGACAGAACCAAAGCTTGACTGGTCTGGGTTAAATAGATAGAAAATATAGTAAAGAATTTTTATAGCTATGTATAAAACTTTCTATAAGATTAGGTACTGCCAAATAACTCTTTTACAGAGACAGATGAAGATGCATCTTTGTATAACAAACAGGATTTCTTCCCAAAAAGCCCTTGTGGAACTCTTCTGCTGGTACTGCACAGGCAGCTCTTCTCTTGGAAACAAACTTATTACTACCCTCCAGCAAGAAACAAACTTTATGTCAGGTCAGCCAAAACTGAATTCCAGCTAATACCAACGTCGATTAAGTTCTGCCGTTATTGAATCATACAGACTTGTATTTCAACAGATAAGGAGAGAAGGTCTTCCATTTTCTCCAAAGTTACAAACACAAACTACAGCATTGTGCTGAATCTTGGGTAACTACTATGATTGGTTTTGCTTATTGTTGGTAAAGTATTGTTACCAGAGAAGTGATATAAATATTTTAAACAGATATAAAATAACATTAAATGATTCCCAAATATGGTGTTTTCTCACTCACTGAATAATGCACTTTCAATGCACTTTACAACTGAAGTTTAATTTGGATTGAAAGTGCATTATTCAATGTGTGTGAAAGTGTCTTTATATAATAGTCAGTAATGTGATTACTATATACAACTGCCGGGTCATGAGTTTGAGCAAGTATCTAGTCATTCTAACCCTTGACACCAGCTTTGCTGAGCGCCTGCCTACTACAAATTCAGCTGGACCTTGACTTTTATGGTGTTGGTCACATTTGAGAAGCTGTCCTGTTCTCCATGACACTTTCTGAGAATGAGTCTCAGACATCATAGTTTGATAGCATATTTGATGCAGAGGTATTCATAACTTAGGCTGATTCCGCATTTGGCGTTTGCCTCCCTTTCGCTCTGAGGTTATTCCATGCGGGTGTGATTTCCCGATTCTGCACTAGAGGATTTCTCCCGGATTCAATTCCCAGTCTGTTCCGTGTGTTCTGATTCCTCATTATTGCTGCTCATGGAGTTTCCCCCACAATCGTAGCAATTTCCCCTCCCTCATACATTTCCCTTTCTTTTTTAACACGCATGTGTGTTCGCATTACAACACAATCATCTTTGTTTGCGTTACAACGTAATGCCAGAGGCATAATACTGGCAAAGTCACATGTTTTCCTTTCGCCCTGCCATTGGCAGGTTATCTAAGCCCCGGGAAATCTGAGTAGACGATCCACCATTTTTATTCACACACGCTGAATGTTAAGCACACAGTTTTCCATTAAAAGCTATAACAAATTACAAACAGATGCATGAAGGTGGCGGGGGGGGGGGAGAGATTTATGCAGAGGGGCTAAGGGAGAAAGTTTCCCCAACCTATAAAAAAATATAAACCTATAAACATAATCAAATTCCCGTTCCCATTTGAGACCAATGGGATCGATAAAGGTGGCAATTGCGCATCTTTAAAGTAGTTCGTGTAACATCGCTATTTATTTAGTTGCGTTGTAACGATCTTATTTGAAAAAAAAAATTATAATAGTCAGGCGTGATTTTTATCGAAGGGGGGAAGAAAGTAATCATAATGCAATGACACATTATCAAAATCACGTTACATCGTTATATATTTTTTGCATTGTAACACAAAACGTGAGTTGTTTAAAAAAATATTACTCTATTTCATGAAAATATTGGATAATTTTCAAAGGGAGTAAAATTAAGGAAGTATAATGAAATAACTGGGAGGAATCTTGGGTGTGGAGTTATGTGGGTGTGCTCTACTGATGCGAGAAGTTTGACAGTGCATTGGCATGAGTTCCACACATAAATTTCGAGCCCCAGAACCGCATCAAAAATAAACTTCTCGCATTTTGCTGATCTCCTAAATTCGGGGCGACACCGTTTCAGAAGCGGGTCAAATTGCCGCCCCGGGTCAAGATATGCGGAAACCATCATCATCATCATCATCATCATCATCATCATCACATTTTATTTGTATCCCGCCCTCCCCGCCGAAGCAGGCTCAGGGCGGCTAACAACAAGAATTCAATACATACATTGTATAATATGACATTTTAACTACAATTAATTAAAATCTATTAAAATTCTAAAAACAATAAAATTAATATTTTTGTGCTATTACCCAGATGGCAAGTTTTACTTACTTAGTTTTACAACATCTGCCCCGGTGGAAACACAGCACCAGAGCCGGAGCAAAGGCTAATGCCGAGTCAGCCTTACTTGTACCTATGTGTCTTTGTGATCTTGCAGCTGAAAATGACGCACCAAGTTTGATTTCTGTCTTTCCATTGTTTAGCACTGTAGTAAGCAATCACAGTAGCAATTTTTTATGCATTTAAGTGATATCAAAACATTCAGAAATAATATTTAATGTAATTTGAGGGGGCAGATTGCAAACACTGATTTTTTTTTCCAGTGTTTCATCGGTATGAAAATTTTAGTGATTATGATATCTGCCCAAAAGAGTTATTATTTCTTACCAGACGTTATCAAAAACGTTTTAAGACTAGAATTAAATAACACACAGGGTGTCCAAAACTATCTATTGAGAATTTCAGGTAGTACATAATGAGAAGAAATAAAAAATGATATGCCGCTAATGTTTTTTTAAAGCTGCCATTTCTCAAATAATAGACTGAGCCCAACCCCTGGGGTTACTTAGCTCTAAGAAACACCAGCCAAAGAATATTTCTTAGAAGTCAAAAGATATTTATCACAGTTAACCAATAATTCTTAGCATCTCATTAGAGAATAAACGTTTCCAGTAGAGAATACACAGTATCTGCGCAGTGCTATCCATTACTAAATACAACGCTTAAAGTCATTTTGCATCTACAAAAACTAAACTAAGGAGCTGCACTGTGCCTCACAAATTGTAAAAATCATAATTGAAAATGAAAATATGCTTACAAGATTCAATCAGGATTTCAGGATTTGTAATAGGCCCAACACATTGGGGGGGGGGGGGGAAACATATGCTGAACTTTTCTTTCTGCAGCAAGCAGCTTGCTGGTGATCTGATTGGAGGGCTGTAGTTGCAGCCCTTGTTGCAGTCAGATCACTATCTTATGAAGGCATAGTTGAGCTTACTGCCTCCTCCCTGCAGGGGTGGTAGACTGATTTGGATGGTCTGCCCTCAGAGATTAATGGATTCTATTGACTTCCAGGCAGCTCTGGGGGATTTTGAGAGCCTCCCTGGTGGCTCTGTGAAGGTCCTTGTAGCTGAGTGGAAAGATGGGCTGACAGGGGCCATTAACAGAGTTTCTTCTTGGTGACCTTTTCCATGATCTTTGTCTTGAAGACCTTCTTCATGATCATTGAATCAGACAGAGCACATCATAAAGCCCATTTACAGGCCTATCAGGTGGCAATGATAGCAGTGAATAAGGTTTTCTTATCTGTCACCATTGAGTCAGCAGAATCTCATCCAGCTCAATTAAGAACATAAGAACATAAGAGAAGCCATGTTAGATCAGGCCAATGGCCCATCCAGTCCAACATTCTGTGTCACACAGCGGCCAAATATATACATATACATGTATATATATATATATATATATATATATATATATATATATATATATATATATATATATATATATATATATATATATATATATATATATATATATATATACATACATATACATATACATATACACATATACATATACACATATACATATACATATACACATATACATATACACATATACATATACATACACACACACACTGTGGCTAATAGCCACTGATGGACCTCTGCTCCATATTTTTATCTAACCCCTTCTTGAAGGTGGCTATGCTTGTGGACGCCACCACCTCCTGTGGCAGTGAATTCCACATGTTAATCACCCTTTGGGTGAAGAAGTACTTCCTTTTATCCGTTTTAACCTGTCTGCTCAGCAATTTCATCGAATGCCCACGAGTTCTTGTATTGTGAGAAAGGGAGAAAAGTACTTCTTTCTCTACTTTCTCCATCCCATGCATTATCTTGTAAACTTCTATCATGTCACCCCTCAGTCGACGTTTCTCCAAGCTAAAGAGCCCTAAGCGTTTCAACCTTTCTTCATAGGGAAGGTGTTCCAGCCCTTTAATCATTTTAGTTGCCCTTTTCTGAACTTTCTCCAATGCTATAATATCCTTTTTGAGGTGCGGCGACCAGAACTGCACACAGTACTCCAAATGACACCGCACCATCGATTTATACAGAGGCATTATGATACTGGCTGATTTGTTTTCAATTCCCTTCCTAATAATTCCCAGCATGGCGTTGGCCTTTTTTATTGCAAACGCACACTGTCTTGACATTTTCAGTGAATTATCTACCATGACCCCAAGATCTCTCTCTTGGTCTGTCTCTGCCAGTTCACACCCCATCAACTTGTATTTGTAGCTGGGATTCTTGGCCCCAATGTGCATTACTTTGCACTTGGCCACATTGAACCGCATCTGCCACGTTGACGCCCACTCACCCAGCCTCAACAGATCCCTTTGGAGTTCCTCACAATCCTCTCTGGTTCTCACCACCCTGAACAATTTAGTGTCATCCGCAAATTTGGCCACTTCACTGCTCACTCCCAACTCTAAATCATTTATGAACAAGTTAAAGAGCATGGGACCCAGTACCGAGCCCTGCGGCACCCCACTGCTTACCGTCCTCCACTGCGAAGACTGCCCATTTATACTCACTCTCTGCTTCCTATTACTCAGCCAGTTTTTGATCCACAAGAGGACCTGTCCTTTTTAATTGTTTAAAGTGGATTGTGACTTGATAACACCCAAATCCGGCCATCATAAACTACTGAGGAGAACATCTAGAATACAGCACTGAAAATGTTAGTTTTAATTGTAATTTTATGGTTTTAATTATAATGGTTTTAATTAGTAAATTATATATATCGTTTTGAGATAATGTTTTTATATTGTAATTTGTAATTCTTATATGCTGTGAGTCACCCTGAGCCTGCTTCGGCGGGGAGGGTGGGATATAAATAAAATATATTATTATATTATTATTATTAAATTTAACCCTGCCAATGATGACATTTTGGCTCCCAGCTATGATGTTTTTGTAGGGCTGCCAAACTTCTGCCAGGGGATCCCCTACTTCATGTTGGTGGGTTAAGCCCAACGTGAAATAGGCTGCCAGGAGGGTCTACACCCCCAAAAAACCCCATTGTTACATGACATGCCTTGCACAGTGATGTCACCTGGAAGTGATGTCATTGTGCCAGGCACATCACTCTGAGGATGCTCTAGGATTCATGGTAAAGCTCTATGGTACCATATAGTTTTACCACAAATCCTAGAGCATCCCCAATGCAATGCGCCCTACACAATGATGTCACTTCTGGGTTACAGCGTGAGGGTAGTCCCCCACTGCTGCTGTGGAGGAACTTGTCAACCCTATGTTTTTGCTAACAAAAACCACTCTTATCCACTCTAACTTGGAGGCCAAGTTGAATGTAGATCTGGTATTTGAGGTATAATGCCTGCTTGTCCTTTGGTTATGGATAGTTTCATGGTATGAGGGCCACCATGTGTGCTCAGGTCCCAAGTTCATGATGGCTTTTAAAAACTCACTGGGAAAAGGTATCCACTGAATCTGATTTGCCAATATTAGTGAAAATCATCAGTTCCTGCCTGATTGAGGGGTAGACCTTTGAAGGAGGCAGTTATTAGGCCAATGTTCAAAAACCCCTTCATTGGCTGGGGATGAGGCAGCTAATTACAGGCCACTCTACAATTTTCCTTTTCTAGGAAAGGTGATACAGCATGCAGTGGCAGAGCAGCTCCAGGGTTTCCTGAATAACACATCTGCCCTTGATTGGTTTCAGCCTGGTTTCAGTCCTTGGTTTGGTACTGAGTTGGGTTGCCAATCCCCAGTTGAGGGCAGAGGATCCCCTGGTTTGGAGACCCTCCCCTTGCTTCTGGGTTATCAGAAATCAGGGTAAGGAGAAGGAAATGTCTGCTGGGCACTCCCTTATTCCCTAAGGAGACTGGTTCCCATAGGGTATAATGGAGAATCAATCTGTGGGTATATGGGGCAATGCTCCCTCTAAGCTGAGTTAGTGTGAGCTAGCTCACAGATTTTTAGCCTTTAGCTCACACATTTTTGTCTTAGCTCAGGAAGAATGCCCCCAGAGCTCACTAATTTATGCAGTAGCTCACAACTTTAATGCCAGTAGCTCACAAAGTAGAATTTTTACTCACAAGACTCTGCAGCTTAGGGGGAACATTGCTCTGGGGTAGCTGTTTTTTTGAGGTAGAAGCACCAAATTTTTAGCATAGCATCCAGTGCCTCTCCTCTAAATATTCCCCAAGTTTCAAAAAAGATCGAACTGGGGGGTCCAATTCTATGAGCTCCAAAAAAGGTGCCCCCATCCATCCCCCATTATTTCCAATGGAGAGAAGGCATTTAAAAGGTGTGTAATCCCTTTAAATGTGATGGCCAGAACTCCCTTTGGAGTTCAATTGCCCCCCAAGTCGGAATAAAGAGACGGACACAATTATATTGGTGAAACTATGGGCCACTTTATTAAATAACACGGCCAACGGCAAGGGCAACCGAACTGCGGCCAGGTCAGGGCCAGGGGTCTCCTCAGACCGCTCCCCTGCCTTTTCAGCGGACAAGAGACCCGGCCCCCCAGCCAGAGCTGTGAGCCACAGCTCCCGTTAGGCAGGCCCAGCAGGGAGGCTCGCACCGGAGGGCCCAAACACCAGACGCGAGTCTCAGCGAAAGCCACCCATCCAATCGAGTCTCCAGGACAGTCTGCATTCACACACCTCGGGCCACACCAAAGGTTGATCCTGCCAGACCCCTAACTCCCCAAAAGGGGGAGGCTAACCGGTCCTCCCCAGGCCGCATGGTGCCATAAACCCCATAAAACCTGCCCTAAAGTGACCAAACTCTACCAAGGCACCAACCCAAAGCCAATTCCTCAATCCACTGATATGCTATGCAGGGTAGGCAAAAAACACCCCCCAGTCAAATGCCAAATAGCCGTGGAGTAAAAAATTCCTACCCGGCCCCTCCAAATGGAAGCGACCAGCAGCTGCCTACATAACAAACAGGGTGGGCCAAAGACGCCGAGAGGACTGCCTTGGCAACAGACGGGGCTTCAATACTCACGTTGAAGCCCCCGCCCCCTCGGGATGCGCTCAAAGCACGCCGAAGCGTCCACTCTCCCTCCGGGGGGGGGGCAAAATTCCCCCTTTCGCCACACCGCATGGCGGCGGGCTCCCGGAGGCTCAATTGTGCTTGTAAGAACCTTGGTCCTGACTCCACCCCAATGTCTCCTGGCTCCACCCCCAAAGTCCCCAGATATTTCTTTAATTGGATCTGGTAACCCTAGTACAGAGTTGCATCTAGTTGCACTGGTGAATGATCTTTGTTTACATATGGATAGGGGACAATCCCCCCTATTGATACTATTGGACCACTTGGTGGTCTTCAATACAGTTGACCACTCCATTGGCTTGAATTCTGAGTTGTTATTAAGGACATAGCCCTTTGTTGGTTTTACTCTTTTCTGTCTGGTTGGACACAGAGAATCTCTGTCAAATGTGTAGAATCAACTGAGTGGTATTTATTTTGTGGGTTAATACAGGGTTCTATTCTCTCATTACACACACATATATACACTAGGAATAAGGCCTACTCACCCTTGCCATCTTCCCACCCACCCAAGTGAAGGTATTCACTTCCCCCCAACTAAAGAGGAACTGATCTTTGCCATCTGGAGAGTGGTTGTATTTCTGATTGATCTCTAGCTACTACCTGGAGATTGGCAACAGTGATTTCCCAGGGGGAAATAGCATTGCACCTGTCTGAGGTCCTGCCCTTCCTCAAACCTCACCCTCTCCAGCCCCACCCCTTAAATCTCCAAAAATTTATTAACTTGGAGTTGGCAACCCTAACTACTTCCATTTTTCTGCCCCTCTGCGTCCAGCTTTTCATCACCTCTCCCCTCCCTGCGGTCTCTATGTAAGCAAAGGACAGTCTTTCTCCACAGTGCTTTCCCACCAAGACAGCTCACATCATTGTTCTCTCACAACCCTGTGAAGCAGGTTAGGGTGGAAGTGTGTGACTGGTCCAAAATCACCCAGTCAGCTTCCACAGCAAGAACCTGGGTTTGGCAAACCCCACTTTGAAGCCCTGACTCTTATGCCCTCCTCAGATTCCACCAGAGAACCTGGAACTGCCAATCATAGTGGAGTTAAAGCCAGTCTGGCAACGTTTGTGATCTTGGCCTCCATTGATATGAAGGCATACAGAAGCACACTCAGGCTCTTGGGAGTAGGTACCAATGTTAGAGGTACTCGAGATTCAGGAGTTGGCACCTCACCCCTGAGTCCTCCCTTCCCAGGCACAGAACCTCTTTATTTGATGGATTCCATCTCACCTGGCTCTGTTTCTTTTTTTCTTTTTAAATGATTTTATTTCATTAAAAAGCCAGCTCTGTTTCAACCATTGAAGTATGACTTTCAACCCCTTGGCCAAAATGGCTGGGTTGGTGTCTGGCCAGCTCTCCATAAACAGATACAGCTGGCTGTCATCCACATATTGGTGACAGCCCAACCCCAAACTCCACACCAACTGGGTGAGGGGGCACATAGACATTAGAAAGAGGATTGCTCCGAAGAGACCCCACACACCAAAGGGTGTCTGGGTGACACCCTCTCTCCTAGCAACATCCCTGGATAAATGAGGTAAGCCACTTCAAGGCTATCCCACTAACTCCTCTGTCAGTGAGGTGGTGAGTCAACAGCTCATGGTCAACTATATCAAATGCTGCTGTCAGATCTAATAATAGCAGCACTGACCCACCTCAATCCAGCTGCCTGTGAAGATAATCTCTGAGGGTGACCAGTACCATATCTGTCCCATGGTCAGAGTGGAAATCAGATTGGAATGGGTCTAGGACTGATGTGTCTTCCAGAAAACTCTGGAGCTGTTTTTATTATTTTAGTAATAAACTAAAAAATAAACTAAGCAGAGAGATAGTTCTAGCAAAATCATCTATTGCCCAGTGGACAATATCACATTTTTGGACAAGGTGGCTACAGCAAATAATTATTATTCAATAATGCCAGGTGTTTTTTTTAATGAGATGGACTATACAAACTATTTCTCCTCATCTTCAGACCTTGATTTGGAACATAATCAGAAACAAAAATTGGATAACCCATACTGAGACAGACAGAAGAAAGACAAATTTTTCATTCATACGTGTCTCAGTTTTAATGGCTTTTGATATAATCTGTTATGGCATTCTTCTGGTCTGTTTTGCTAACATCACTCTCACATTTCCATTCCTATATGGCCAAATTTTACTAGTTTACTTGGCCCCTTTGATGTTTACTCTATGGGCTTCCACAGGACATGGATTGTAGGAATGCCTTTGCAATCTTAGGAAAATAATGATCTCAAGAATCAAAAAGGGATCAAAAGTAAAAAAGGACTTAGTGATGTGGGTAGATAGGAAATGCAAGGTTATTATGAAAAAAGTTCAAATTTCTGGCTACAGACAGGTTAGCAGTTGAATGCTGTTTTCCAAGATAATGGTACTGCCACTGTGAGAATAACTAAGAAAACTTTCTACTATATTTAATTATGCTAGTTACATCCTTTAATGACTGTTGTGGGCAGTATACAGTAATTATGATTACTATTATTTATTTTATTGAATTTGTATCCCACCCTCCCCTAATGGGCTCAGGGTGGCTGTCCTAATGAACTGAGTTTCGAGGTATGGTTCTCTTGCTTTCCATTTTAGGGTAGCATTTTGAAACTGGAGACCCATTAGCTAACCAGCACATTTGGTGACTAATTCTTTCAGTGCTTGTGCTAATTATTTCATAGACTTTTTGGAGATGGAAGGCATTGATCATGCATTCCATGGCTACTGATCATCACAGTTAATTTCCCTTTTTTAATGTTTTTTTTGTGTGTGTGGTGATTTTTTTCATCTTTTCAAAGCCCCATTCTTGGATCACGTATGACACAATTCCTAGAGATGTATGGAAGAACTACCTTTAGTGCTACTGTGCACTGAAACATCACCAGGATGGCATGAGCAGGCCCCACCTAGGAATCTCAGGATAAGGATGTTGAAGACTCAATATTGCTAAATTTAATGCTAGGTCCCATGTCTTCTGCTTCCTTCCATGGAAAGGATCTGGCATAATCTAATGATGTTCATTACTCTCACAGGGCCCAGCTCATAGTTTTAAGAGACTGCTTATTGCACATTATTACAACAAATGACTTCATACTTTGACTCTCAGAGTTCCTCATCTCTCTCTCTCGCCTCTTTTCAAAGACTCCATCTGGGACCTGTGTGCTGCAGCAATGATAATAATACCAAGAGGCTTATAGTTCTTGGTAAATCAAATGGGGGTTACAGAAGTTAATACTGGTGGCTGTAAAATGAAATCAGGAAAATGCCCTCTAAACAGGAAAATAGAACCTATCATCCAAAGATGAATATGGGATTGCAAACCAGTAGGTAAGGGATAAGAATAATGTCAAAAACAGACTTACATATCTCTCTGTATTCTCCAAGAGGGAGTTTTAAATAAATGAGAAACATTAAATTTAGAGGCATAGAGATAAAAGATTTCAGAATGAATTCTGGCAGTGCCTCATTTCCCCTTTGGCAAGACTGCCTTGAGACAAGGACAAATGAGGTCATTTACTTGCCACGCGGTCTATAATCAGAAATAAACCTATTTATAGTTGCAAAGCACAGGCCTAATGAAACATTATTATTTGAGACATCAGATATACAAAAAGTGCCATCTATGCTTACATGAAGTCATGAAAAACAAAACCTAATGCTAATTGTCAGATAAGTATTATCTCTCCCATATGACTTAAGTAGAAACGACATTTGTGTAACTGTAAAATGAGACCCTAAAGAATCATAAAATGTACATTAAGATGTAAAAGCCTCTGAGTTTACAACAGGTAAAGTTAGAGGCTTTTACATCTTAATGTACGCAAGCTATTTTCATTTAGTTCATAGAATTAACAATTACATACCTTTAGGGTGTAGCCAAATATTTATTTACTCAATTTCTAAAGCCTTCCTCTGTGAATAAGACATTGGCACAACGGATGTGATATAACGGTCAAAATGTTTTCAAAAGAAAGTATGATAATCTGTAAGGACTGTTGTTGCTTGTCTGCATGCATGTTTGTGAAAGAATAAACATATCTGCTCATCTTTAAAAAAATCTCCATGGTATAGACCATGAAACTAATATGTGCTGATGGTCATAAGGAAGCTGGGGGGGGGGGGTTGGAATCATTGATGGCAGAGTGATTAATCTGTGGCAGTTAATAAATTAAATAATGAGAATCTCAGTTTTAATATGATTATTCCCTTAGTTTACAGTAGTGTCTGACCCTCTTCTGGTTCCCTTTTCAGAAGGGGCCAACTGGGGGATGGTGCTGGTCCTGACAGGGACCAAGAGAAAGGAGCTACCGAGCTCAAAGAGAGAGACGGGCAGGCATACAGGCAGGAGTGGATGGTGGGGGGCTAGAAAACTCCCAGTTCTGAATCCAATGGACTATGTTTAAGGCTGTTGCTGAGTGAGAAGCTTTGATAGAGGAGCTCTGGTGGCAAGATCCAAAATCGAGAAAGATGCATTCCACCAGGCTTTTAGTTGAGGCTGTGAACATCCAGTTAATATTGGCCCCTCTTGCTCAAACTTCCAGCTTAAACCACCATAAAATTGCTCTGCTTGATTGGCACTGGCAGGGTACTGTATCATTTGGAACCCATGGATCAGACCATATTTATTAAGAGCTGGGACAGAAGTAGGACATTTTTTAGCATGCCATCTGATTGTTGTTTTACAGTTTTAACCAATGTTTTTATTTTAATGTAGTTATTGTTATTAATCCTTTGCTGTAGCCCACCCTGAGCCTGCTTGTGGGGAGAGTGGGATAAAACATAAACAAACAAACAAATAATAAGATGGAAGATGAGAAAGAGGGAAGTTGAGCAGGATGATGCAGTGGGATAGTATTTGCGAAATTGTTGAATGCTGTGGTAGTAGAGAGGAGGGAGAGCTATTAAATCATACTTTTCCCAATTATGTTGTCCTGGTGCTGGACTATCAGTGAAGGTCAGCCAGAGAAGAGACTGAACCCATTTTGTGGCTTAACAGTCAGAATTATATAACTAATAACTAGCAGTATTCTGGCTTCTGTCCCCACGCCTCACTTTACACCAGAGTAGATGTACTGAAGCTAATTAGGTTATACTGCTATCTCCTATGCCTTCCCCCACTGAAGTTTATGAGCAATATGTGTATCTTCTTCAGTCTCTGTCTGCATTGTTCCAGTAAACAGTTTTTAGGGAAATGGAGTTGCACAATTTTTTTCCCCTCAGATCACCGTGAAGATTGATATTGAGTCAGTGCCCTTTATAAGCAGAACTGCAAGAATCGGTATCAGGCCTCCCAATGAGATTGACTGTTTGTTTCAGTGCTTTGATCCTATACATATTTTCTTGGGAGTAAGTCCCATTAAACACAGTGGAACTTGCATCTGAACAAACCTGCCTAGGATTCAGTTGCCTAGGATTCAGTTGCACATTCGGTCTCTTTATCTTAAACCTAAATCCTTAGCCTTATTGCTGAACTAGGATTTCCCTCTCAAACCAAAAATACAAGCAAAAAAAGGTCACATGTGTGCTGGGACCAGAACTGGCTTACTTTGAAGTTGTGTTTGTACTTTTTAAAAAATAGGGACAAATGGGGAGCCAGTCAGTATTCCTGGATTTTCTTTTTAAACACAAAAGTTGACTTGAAAGCATCCCTGCCGCTGTCTAAAGTGTAGCTCAGGCAATGCACAGCCAGGTGGAGAAGAAAAAGGGTCTCTTGTTTTTGAACTGCAGCTACTTACAATCACATGTGCCAGATTTCAAAGGATAGCCCAGTGTGCTCCCATTCCATTCCAACCATTGTGCACTACTGTTCCTCTGAGTCAGCTGGGCAGCTTTCAAGTTTTTCCATTCATTCACAAAGGTAAATTAGAAGTTTTGAAACTTCAGAGGATCAGGCGGCTCTAAAGCGCTGCAGAGTGCCTCAGCCAGGCAAGAGGAAGGGAAAGGAAATGACATGTTCTAGACCAGCTTTCTTTTGCTAATGACAGTGGTAGGTGTTTAAATCACTAAGGGACCCTGCCAGAGAAAAAACAACACTGTTCTTTTTCTTAAAAACAAACAAACAAACAAGCCAGAGAAGAAAAACACTGAAACTATTTTTACCCTATTTTAATTTTAACATCATTTGCATTTAATTTTAAGCAAATAATTTGGACTATGTCTTGACATCCTTTCTCAAGCAAAAAATAGCTCACTGAATTTCATGATTCCTGTACTCAGTAACCCAAAGGCAAAATGAATTTTACCTGACAGGCATGTAATGTGATGGAGTGTAAGGCTGCATGGAGGGGTGCTCCAGTTTAATGCTTAATAACTAAAACTCTAATAGTCAGCCTGAGGTCTCTCCCTATCCTTGAGTGTGTTTGGAAGATAGGGAATGCTGTGTCTTACGGCATTTCTCAGCGGTAGTGTTTTATGGCAGAATGCTTCCTGCCAGTGCTGCTGAATTCATGCCGTTTTACTGTATTTTTGCAAAACTTGATATATCCACTGATGGCAGGTAGTAGTTAGTTGCTGAATTCTCAGTCTATGACACAAGGCTTAAATCCGCTCCAATTCTGCAGGGCCTGTAAAACAGAGCTCTTTCACCAGGCTTTCAGCTGAGGCAGTGGCCGTCACATTGTTACCGGCCTCCCCGCTTCATTCCATCCCTGTGCTATAAGATCTTCTGGACCTGGACAATAGGCCATGTCTGTGAGGCAGACCCTGCCATTTTAGTCTCTATCGTCACTCTGTAGTTTTAGATTTTATATGTTTTAAATTGGTATTTTATTGTTTTTACTGTTGATTTTTATGATGTAACCTGCCCTGAGCCTGTCCTATGGGAAGGGCGGGCTAAAAATCAAATAAAACAAACAAACAAACAAACTGCGCTGAAAGACAAGCAATGTGTTTGGTTGTTTCTTATTATACTGAATTTTGGCTCTGGATTTTCCAGAGACTTCTGTAATAAATTCTTACACCGAAGTATCTCAGATTCTTTCTGCTATTACTCAACTCAACAGTAACAATAGATGAGTGAAGACTTTATTTTTTATTATTCTTTCCCTTCCTGATAGACTCAGGGCAGTTCACAAATTATAATTCCAGGCAAAATAAAACCAAATTAAATTAGTAGTAAAAGCATTACAATTCCCTAAAAGCAAGATGGCATCAAGTCCTAGTGGTACCACTGTCTTGCAAGGGGAATGGAAGTGGGAGTGCTAGATGGAAACCATAGCTGTCCTCAGCCAAATACCTGGCAGAACATCTCTGCTTTACAGGCCCTGCAGAATGGTAATAATCCCCACAAAGCCCAGATGGAATTTGGCAGAGAATTCCACCAGGTTGGGGTCAGGGCAGAGAAGGCCCTGGCTATGGTTGAGGACAGTCAGATGTCTCTCAGGCTGAGGACCACCAGCAGATGTTGACCACCAGAGCACAGGGCTCTATTGGGGGTATACCAGCTGAGGCATTACTAGAGGTACATGCATCCCTGGCCATTGAGGGTCTTAAAATTTAGTTCCAACACCTTGGACCTAACCCAATAAACCACTGGGAGCCAGTGCAGCTCCTGCAGCACTGGGGAGATGTGAGCTGAGCACAGAGTCCCATAAGGGCCCAGGCCACTACATTTTGAACTAGCTGGAGTTTCTGGGTCAGCCTCAAGGGTAGATCCACATAGAGCAAGTTACAGTAAACCAACCTGGAGGTGACTGTTGCATGGATTGCAGTGGCTAGGTTGGGGTGAGACAGATAGAGGGCAAGCTGCCTGACTTGACATAGTTGGTAAAATGCCAGCCTGGCAATGTTGGAAACCTGGACATCCATTGTCAGTGAAGCATCTGGGATCATCCCCAAACTCTGGGAGGCTGGTGCCAATTTCTCTGGAACACCGTCCAGAGCTGGGAGTTGAGGCCCCACACCAGCTGCCTTTCAAGGACAACCTCTGCCAAATTGCCAGAGCTATGGCTGACCCAAGGCCATTCCAGCAGGTGCAAGTGGAGGAGTTTGGAATCAAACTGGGTTCTCCCAGATAAGAGTCTGAACACTTAACCACTACACCAAACTGGCTGTGGAAATCCCTTTCATTAGAATGACGGCAGCCAATTACAAACTCTGCCTTACAATGGCCCACCCACTTTCTGAAAACTTGGCAGGTGCCAAGAAAAGTACTGGCAGTTACTGAAGCAGCTAGAGGCACCACATTCATAAACAATGGTTTAACACATACACATATACTATGACAGGCTATGTGTGTGTGAGCATCCTCTAGCTGTGTAGGACTAGATATAGATTTTGTGGGATCTTTCAAATCCATTGAGAGGGAAAGTCATGGAATAATTAAAACCTTCTATTGTCAACTGGAATCAAAACACCAATATTTATGAAAATTGTCCCTGTAAGAACTTTTGATTAAAAAGCTGATTTGTTCAAATTAGTCTTTAAAAAAAAAAAGAAAATGAAAGAAAAGAAAGGTTTATTCAGCAACACCTTCAAGAGCTAACTGGAAAAGCAGGGAGAATAGAGGTTTCAGATGATATTTACCAGCCCTGGAGAGGTTTGCAGAAGCAGCAGATCTGGAGAGAAATGACCAGTGTTTTGTTCCATGAAGGAGAGTCAGAGAAGTCCATGAGTGGGGATATACAGGGTTGGTACCAAGAACACACAATACACTGAGTGGGTCTTGGGGGCTGATTCTTATAGGGAAATTGTGTCCTGAGGCTGTAGGAAGGAGTTTGTCCTTTCTGGTGGGAAACTTATGGAACAATCATGATGTTTGTTTTACTGCAGTGAAACAAAGATTTGGGCCATGATTTAATTGATGCTAATGGCTCTGTTGATGACCCAGGAAGGCCTGGCCAGGAGGCACTGAGAAAGTGATTGTCGCACTTAAAGGAAAAGGTAAAGGTATCCCCCCATGCAAGCACCAGTCATTTTCGACTCTGGGGTGACATTGCTTTCACAACGTTTTCATGGCAGACTTTTTTACGGGGTGGTTTGCCATTGCCTTCTCCAGTCATCTATACTTTCCCCCCAGAAAGGCTGGGTGCTCATTTTACCGACCTCGGAAGGATGGAAGACTGAGTCAACAGTGGAACCTGAACCAGCTTCCACTGGGATCAAACTCAGGTCGTGAGCAGAGGGCTCCAACTGTAGCTTTACCACTCTGCGCCACGAGGCTCTTATGATTGTCGCACTTAGGTGATAGCAAAGAGGAAAAGGTGATTTTACTTATGTGAAAATGGAGTTTGAGAGTAATTTCCTGCATGAGTTGCTAATGAAGTCTTCTAGAGATGTTTTGTATAAGTCCTGAGTGATACGTTTAAGTTATGCATGCCTTTATGATGGGGGGGAGACATCTGTTCTGATCACCTCTTGATCTAATCAAAGTGTATTTCTTATGGAGCTATGTGATTGGCATCCATGTTTGAGCAGTGTCCTGGCCTACCCAGGCCCTGGAAGTCCTTGCCCTTGGATGCTCTGAGCTTGAGGAGGGGTCTGGTTGCTTACATATGGTCTGATTCAGTATAAGGCAGCTTCATGTGTGTTTTCATACTTGATTTGAACTAGAAAGGCCAGCAAATCTCAACTCTAAAGCATAGTAGTTGACTTTGGTTGAGTCACAACCTTTAACCTCCTTATTTACCATATAGACCTGTTTTGAGGATGAAAGGACAAGAGAATCATGTACTTTATTGAATTACACAGTGGAAAAGTAGAATGAAAATGTATTTTTTTTAAAAAAACATATGTAAATGATGGCTTGCAGTGAGGTAGAATTATTGCTACATATGAATGTAAACTGTTCATTTGAGTAGGTGAAGAGAAGGGAAGGGATGATAACATTTACTTGTGCATTTTTAAAAGCCTATTTAAAAATGGAATTAGGCTAATGCTTAATAGTTTGATATGCGGGATTGGTTCTCCCTTTCTTGAGGGGATAAAGTCTTGCAATCCAAGTAGAAATTTTTAAATGCTACAACCCATCCTCCTAAATTTAGATACACTATGTATTCAGATAAGTGAATATTACTGAGGAACTCTCTTGGTAGAAATTCTTTAAATCTCTCTCTCAAACTAAGTTCTTTCATTCAATTCCCCATTGTATTACAGCTCCCTGACCTTCCTCATGCTCTCTTCACAGGGTGAACTACATAATAATAATCCAAACTGCGTATTTAATAGCACTCAGCCACTATGAACATATAAGATATGAATTATTGTCACATAATTCACATGCTGTCATATCTTGTTGTGTAATTATCCCTTTGTCACTCACACTCGCTCCTTCTAGAGTTTGGAGGAACCAGCATGATAGGAAAAAAAGGTTAAGCAAGCTGCCAAGATTGTATTAGGAAAAAAATATTCAGAAATATAAGTAGTATGCCTAAAAGTACCCTACATTCTCTAGTATCTATTTATCTCACTATGCAATAATGATCTTGCCAAATCAAGTGTAGCTGTGATGCTGAGGCATTTTCCAGAGTATCAGAGAGCTTTTGGGATTTAAATATAACCACACACTGTTCATTTGTAGAAATAATAAGTGTTACAATAAAATAAGCATCCACAGCCAACAAAAGGTCAAGAAGTCTCTGAGTAGGGCAAATTACTGCCACATTTTTTACTTATTGAATGGAATGAAATGTGTGAAATGTACATATTCTGATCATGCCAACTTGGAACACACCTGTGAACTTCCAAAGCAGTATAGACAGTGACTGAGTGAATTTTAAAAAGGCATTCAGCTTTCTGAATGAATTTATGCTTTTATTATTAAAAATTAGCAGGATTTGGAAAGAAGGGTAACTTTCATATTTATTTTATTTTATTTACTACATTACATTTATGGATCATCCTACATTTGTAGAGGTCTAGGTGATGTACAACATTATAAAAATATTAAAACCATAAAATCAATACATCGTATTAATACATTAACTTAAAAGATCAAGAGGCAAATTTTGCAGTTTCCTCCCATTTGTGGTCTGTGGGTGCTTAGTGGCTATGGGGGAGAGGAATTGAGTTGATCTGAGGGGATGCCAGTGTGAGGAAAAACCCCTTACAGAACATCATAATCACCAACTTGGTTGCCAGAGCACCTGGAGAAGTAGCTTGCACATGTCTGGCCAGAGAGTGAGTAAACCTATCCAGGAGCGAAAGGGACTTATGCAATACTAGCAGCCACAACGCTACGAAAGCACTCGAGACTGGTACAAAACTGCGCTGCTAGGAGCTATCCAGGCGAACAGTTTTGAAGCACTGACCATGGAATCCACCATGGAGGGCTAAAACCACACGTAGCCATCTTCCTACCAGGCCAGATTCCATTCCAGTGAAGCAAACGGCTCACGTACTCACCAGGTGTCACCTGTGATTGTAGGCAATCAACCCATCCCAGGCGTGGCTAATCGCCCAACCGCCACTGTCTTTGTCCAGTGGAACTCAAGACAAAGACAGGCACTAAGAAGAAGATAGAAGAAGAAGAAGACCATCTTTAGCCAGAGCCAAGTTCCTTTGTGTAAACCGGGTGTTACCTTAGATAACAATTTGGCTCTCTATTTTCACCTTTTAAATAACTCAAGCATACCTCCACCCAGTGATTTCCCCCATTCTTCTCTTTGTTATCCCCTTGGAGCATCCCCACCCTGGTCCATTTCAACCTGAAAATTCACTCAGGTATCCAGGATCCAAGTCTGTTCATTGGTCAGAAATGGGCACCCAATTAGGTGACACCAATGAACTTCTTATTGGCTACCGCAGTAGTCCAGCCCTTATGGTCACTGCAAAGCCTCCCCTTTTTGTGAGGTCATGCATCAGCTGACCACCTTCCTCCTCCCTTGTACCTCCCATCCCCTAAGGGCTCAAGGTAGTCCTTATAACCTGTGGACTAGCTACCCACAGGTGTGCTTCTAGCAGTATCCCAATTCCGCTGTCTAGATCCATCCCCAATTCCTGATCAGTTTCGGGCCCCCCTCTCCCACTTCCTCGCCATTGGAGCCTTCCTTGAAGACTACGATCGGTAGATATCACCCTGTTCGTCTACCCATGTGTTCCCCTCTCTATCTATTTTTCTTAGGACTGTATGTATGATTTTATGAGTATTTTATCTTTTATGGAAGCCTATATTTTTCTGAATAAATTTTAATTGTTTTACTTAATTAGAGTCCCTAATATTTTAAGCATTAATTTCTGGACGTGGAATCCTGTATACACAGGTAAAAGATCCTGATGAAGCCAGGTGCCCACCTGACAATTCCCCAACCTCGTTTTGAGGGCATTTTGGTTTACACCAGCCAGGATGTAAACTATCATTGTCCTCAACAAAATGCCTGGCAGAACATCTCTGTCTTGCAGGCCCTGCAGAATTACATAAAATCCTACAGGGCCCTGAAGGGATTTTGAATTTGCAAGCACCCTGTGATATCTGCGATAGGAGAGGGGGATTCCTCAAACTGGGTACCTATGGGCTTTGTTGGCTCCCCCCTTGCTTACTTTTTTGGTTTTAATATTTTCTGTGCTGCTGCCGGCATCACTAATGGTATTGTAACTTCACACTGGCTAAGTGATTTTATTTTATATTATTTTATGTTAGTATATTCTAATCCACTGGAGAACTATGCTGTAATAAATACATGCACACATATAATAGTGAGACTTTTAGGGAAATGATTTTCAAAAGGTTAGGGCTTCTTTGTAAAATGTGTGGCCAGGATATCCCTTTATTGAACTATAATTATATATTTATTGCCATCTCAACTACAAGATTTTTAATAGGTCAATCAAAACCAAAGGCTCCAACCTTCATTTAACATATTGCCAATTAATTTTTCCAAAGCCTGTCTTTCACAAACAGTATTTAAGGAAAGACTTTTACACTGAATGACAGTCAGTTTGGAGAGCTACATTTCTCTCCAGTAAGCACACTTCTAGAGTCTAGGACTATTGCACATTTTCAGATAAGCTTTAACATGAATATCCAATTGTATTCACAAAACACTCATCCGACTGCTGCTCTGTGAAATTACCTTCAAGAGTAAAATGTTTATCCAGCAACAAATATCATAGCATAGCCAATCAAGAATTAGGATTTGCATGTCATTCCCATAAGCTCTTTTCTTTGTGTTTTTTTTTTTCAGTGACCTTTTTAGAAGCAAACATAAGGAACTATTCAGCACTGGACAGAAGGAATTTATCAACAGTGTCAGTGACCCTCTGCATGACTGTAGCTTTTAATTTCTGAAGATTTTTAAAAATCATATACAATGCATCCTTCACATTTTTTCAGTGTCAAGAATTTAACTTCCTTGACTTGTGTGACAATAAGTCTTTGAGAGAGGAGGGTATCATAAACAGGGGTTTACAGATACCTTCATTCTGGGAGTTCCATAGCCAGTTATGATATATTCATGTCAGTTTCATTCATCAAACACACAGCATTTACAGATTTGGACCCAAAGCATCCCATAATTAAGTCCCAGGCAGATGCAATGCTACAACAGGTGGAAGATCACCAACTACATCCCCCTAGTTACATTTCCCTGAAGCCCTTTGTAACACATCATATACCAATTCTTTTCAGACGCACAAAGAGCTTCAGAGGGCAAATGCAAAAATACTGGTGTCTGTTTTATGTGCTTCTTTGATCCAAGCCATAATCTTCCAGAAGGATTTCTACTCCACCCAAAATTCAAAAAGGAGTGAAATTTCATGGTCACACTTGTGTAAAAAGAGATCACTTTTATTAGTGCCCTCCCCCCCCCATATTAGCAATGTGCATTAAGTAGTGGTGGCATTTTAGTGTGGTTGCTACCCACAAGCCATTTCAATGTAAGATGTGATACATTTTCTTCTCTCTATCCCAAGTTGCACTGAATATTTTCAAACTTATTAAGAATATAAAAAACAACATATGCTAAAGTATATTATGGGGAAGGAGGAAATCACAATTGTTTGGATAAATCTAAATGATCCCCAGGCTGCAATACATTGGGCATAGTTCTTCATTTATTTTATTCATTTATAAGATTTATATCATGCTTTTTCCTACAATTGTGTCTCAAAGAGATTTAAATCAATGTGGAGAGTCAGGCCTTTTCCTCAGGCTTAATATCTAGAAAGAATTTTATTCATATTTGTTTATTTAAAAACTATGTCCTGCTTTTCTTCTTAAAGGAACCAAAAAGTGGCTGTCCTTCCTCAAAACAACAAGAAAAAGCAATATAAATCAACTAGCAAACAAATCAGCAAACTATATCCTGGGCTAGTCCAGAGTTCCATAGCTGGCTTCTTCAGGAGCACCAGCATTAAACCACAGGCTAAGAGACAATGGGTCAAAAGCCTGAAAGCTCATGTCCAGGAGATTGCACTTCTGTCCTTGACTACACTTGACTACACTTCTGTCCTTGACTACAAGAAAAATCAATGCTCAACAAGATGTTACAAGTCCCAAGATGTTCTTTCCCACCTTCCATGCTGAAGAGGATCTGACCATGGCCAGACTTGAGCATAATTCCTGAAATAAGAAACACACAAGACTAGGGAAGGAGATTTTGGGCACCTGGGCAAAAGTCCAGAATGGGATCCCCTCCCACCTCAAAGGGGTGGCCTCCTATCCCTTGTAAGGTGGGCACCTGCCAGGTTGGCTGCTGCTACTGCCTCTTGGAGCTCTGGATAAGGCAGGCTCACATGGTGACTGCCAAGCCAGATAGCTACCACCCACCTGCATAAACCCTAGAGGGGATTGGTGCATATATTACCACTAAGCCAGCTAGCTGCTGCCTAAGCCCCAGAGGGATCAGAGATGCAAATGGATAGCAACAGCTAAGCTGGTAAGATGCCAGCCATCTGCTTGAACCCTGGAGGGAGCAGGCAGGCACAGCCACCTCTGGCTTTTGTTTCTTGTCTCTCTTTTGGGTGAAGGATGAAGTCTGTAGCTAAAATCACCCATTTATGGGCAATTGGATCAGGGTGATCTTCTCAAACTCTTTGCTTTGAAGGGAATGCAAATAACTTTTATAGGATCAAATAACTTTTATAGGATCAAATACAAGAGCTGTTTTGTTATTTCAACATCACAGTTATGCACTTGCAGCACAGGTGGGTGGATCCGATCCTAAATGTTGTTCTTGGACAGCAGATAGGTTCAGAGGTATTAGCATCAGCCAGTACAGCAACATCCCGAAGGCTAGTTTGAGGTGTTTCGTCATCTCTATGCAAGATAACTCATTGCATCCTGGTGTGCTACTTTCAGCTGAGAGCAAACTAGAGTTATTAAGATGAATTATCAATTTCTCTTTACCAATTTATCCCTTGAGGGAAAAACAACATTTCTTTTCCTCCTCACCCCCCCCCCCCCCACACTCCTTATGGCACCATGGGCAGCACTCCTAGGAACAATTTCTTGGTAGCATTCCTCATCGTATAACATTGGACATACTTCAGAGTAGACCTACTTTGTGTTGTCCCCCATGTTCAAAAGCTTCTGGCCTCAGATATGGGAGTCTGCACTGTTGGGGTCTCACTATGGGTGCAAGGGGACAGAAAAGGCAGTCACAGACTCCTGATCCAAGGCTGCTGGTCAGAGGAGCCATGCTATACCCCCTCCTGCTTTGTGATTGTGGGCTTGCCCCTTCAATGTGTGTCTCCAGGAATGAGGCATCTGTACATGCTAGTTACACTGCAAGAATGCTCCCTTTCTCCAGTGAGTGTTAGTTCTCCATGGTGCCATGCACACTTTTGACTTGGCATTCAGGATTGTGCTGCTGGATCAGAATCCTTCTTAAGCTATATTCAATGACCTACAGCAAGGCACTGTTGTTTTGATAAGAGTTAAACCACAGATCCATGGTAGAATCAAACTTTAAAAAAAATCCTGTCATGTTATTTTCTGCCTGTCTAAGATGTTCACCATGAGCACTAAATGAAACAATAGAGAAAGTGCTACACAACTTTTTACAGACAGATCTTTGTAGACTGAGCTTTGAGACAAACAATATGACTAGTTGACACAGTAAATTCAGGGATGCTGAAGATGGTTACATGGATTGAAGGTAAGTCTGCTTGTGGATTCTGTGACTTAACTAACACGAGAACATAGCACAAGAGATTTGCTGCATTACCTTCAAAAACAATGCTGCCGTTATGACATCGATGCAAACCAAATAGTATGCTTCCTAAATGTATTTAGATGTATTTTTAAGATCGGAATAAAAGATTGCACTGATTTTCAATAAGCAATGTTCCAACTTTTAAGTAAGATGCAAAATAAATTTTAAAAAGGAAAGGAGACAGAAGGAGTACAAAACCCATCCAGCGACAGCTAGATGAAGAGTAGTTTTCAAACATTTAATCTAATGTATGATTGTAAATTTCTCGTAAGTTACTGTCACTTTTAAAATCTTGTGTTCCAAGAATTGTAAATCGCTTCACCTCATGCCAGCAGCTAATAAATGTTGCATATATACAGCTGTACTTGGTGGATGGAGAAATAAATGTAAAAGCCAGAATTAGGCTAGTGTGGTTTTATCCTTTTGTTCAGGATTCTAATAACCTTTTAAGGGAAAAAAAATGTAAAGTAACCTTTTCAGGAAAATGTAAACTAACTCAACAAAAAGGAATACTTTATTGCTTATATCCTGTATTTCTTCAGGGGCCTCATGGGGAAGGGTGAACTGAAGAAGAAAACTGCTTGGGAGTCTGTAGCACCATTTCACGGAAGACCCTGGCATTTCTTTGTACTTTTAAGAATCTGCAGGCTTTGGTTAGGGCCCAGATGACTAAGGTGTCACCTCATCTGGCATGTCTTTTTATCATGATCAAACAGCACGGTTTTTAAACCATACTTTCTCTCTCTCATATTTTGGGCACTTTCACATATGCTTCCAATCCACTTTCAATGCACTTTGCAACTGGATTTTGCTGGGTGAAATGGCAAAATTCACTTACAAATGATCATGAAAGTGCACTGAATACAGACAGACAAGTTTTTTTTTCTTTAAGGAATTGAGCCAGAGATATGGAATTTATTCATATGCTGAATGTTGAAAATTGGAAGGCACAAGTGGGACTCTGGAATAACTTCACTGTATCTGTTGCCAGTGAATGGACTGAAGGAGCTTTTTAGACCCAAGAGCTTTTTAGAACCAAGACATATCTCAGGCTCAGTGACAGATCCTTCAAATTGGCAGGACCGCAGGGTCCTTCTGATTAACAGTCCCTTGCCAAAAGAGGGACAACATTTCCCAAGGGCAACAGCAAAGTGTTCTGGCTAGTGGCTACATGGAGGCAAATGATTAAAAGTATACTGCAGAAACTTCTGCTGCAGATGAAAGCTAATAGTTATCCCTATGACTACAGGAGAAAAGAGGCTTTAAAACTGAGTGGGCTCTGATCTAGCCTGCTCCCTTTCATGTTCAGATATCAGTACACTAGGAAGATGGGATAAATCAGGAATGGACAGGACATTCACACTGCACAATTTTTCAGTGAAAGTAATATAACTTAAAGAATTGTACACTATGCAATGAGACAGAAGTGTGCTGAATTAACAGAGCATCCACAACCCTATTCCCATTCCTTTTCTACTGATCATGAGTACTAGTAACCCCTCCATGCTTTGACTTAATGTTTAGACTGGGGGTTGCCAGCTCCAAATCAGGAGATACCTTAGCATTGCCAAGTCCCACATGGCCTCCAGCAGGGGACTTTTTTTGTGTGCGCTACATGATGATGTAACTCATGACATCATCACACCAGCGATGTCACGTGCCAGCTACTCTAGGAGCTTCCGGGAAAACTGTATGGTTTCCCTGGACACTCTAACAATCCTCCCAAATTGCTAGGGTATCCAGAAAAACCATAGAGTTTTCCCAGAAGCTCCTAGAGCGGCCTGCACAATGTCACAGCACTATGACATCACTTACTGGTGATGTCATCACTTACTAGTGATATCAAAAGGGGATCCCCCCGCCGGCCCACTGCGGTCAGGTGGGCTGGGGACCTCCAAAGCAGGAGAACTCTTGCCCCACCCGGGAGCTTGGCAGCCCTAAAATACCTAGAGATTTGGGATGGTAGAGCCTGGAAAGGTCAGGGTTTGGGGAGGAGATGACTTCAACAGGATATGATGCCATAGAGTCCACCTTCCAGGTGGCCATTTTCTCCAGCTGATGTGATCTCTACAGCCTGGAGATTGGTTGTAGCCCCAGGAGATCTTCAGTCATCACCTGGCGGTTTCTACTTATGGTTAGCAACATTCAGAAAGATGCATCCCTGATCATGAGGAGGGACCATAAGCATAGACATTTCCTCTGAGACACTGGGAGAGGCCAGTACTCATATACCTGCTCTCTCTTCCTGCTCATCAGTCAACATTGTGGAGGAGTCATGTTTTAAGAGACTAAAGTAAGTAATTGTACTTGAGATGAGGGATATGATCCATGAGTACAACTTGCAATTTTTTAGGCTGAAGCCATTCTGCTTAGATCCAGCACATAGATCATTTGCAAACAGTGATGTTAAGAGGAATTCTCGTAATTCCTATTGTCACAAGCAAGGGACCAGGGAGGGCCTTCTACTGGCTGCCACCACTCTGGTATGGGTTAATCTAGCATGACCCAGAGCACCCACCCAAACTCTGTGTCTTCTTTCTCAGCAAATACTTCTATCCATGACCGAAGACTCAGGCAGTGTAATAACAATAATTTTATTGTAAGTGCTTAAGAATAAACAAATGATTTGTAATTATTAGCACAACAGTGAAAGATAGAAACAGTAAAACTGATGCAAAGAAAATAAAAGCCCTGACCCAACTAACTAAATGTTCCCTTTCTCTAATGCCAACAGACTCACAACCCCTTAGGTGAGGGAAACCTCCTGTTGCAGCCTTTTCAGAGAGAACTCTCCTGACTGCAGCCTCTCAAAAGAGAACATTTCCCTGTCTCTAGCTAGGCCTTTTATTTACCTCCTTCCAGGTCCCACCCCTTGCCCTTGGTCTCCACTGGGCAAGTTTTCCCTCCAAAACTGCTGCCCATCCAATCAGAGGGACAGAAGTGATCCTAAGAAATGTAGACCCTGTAGCTACTCTGATACAGGCTTCCCTAAAGCTTGCAGGCCTCACTAGGCCTAGGCCTAGGATCATGACACATATTTACCCAATATATGGATTTCTCCCTGAAATCTGTTTCTTTCCCGTTTTTTTGGAATTAGGAGAAATTTAAAGAGAAGAGGGATAGGAAAGGAAGTTATGCAAAATTCCAGAATATCACTGTAGATACTCAGAGATAGGCAATGTCTTCCCAAGCCTTCCTGTCCTCCTGTTATAGCACAGCCCTGTGGTCTATAGCATAAAATAACTCTGCATGGACTGAAGATATTAAAGGGTGCACTGATTTCTCTACTGTCAAGCATGAGATTTCAAAATAACCAGTCCTTGGATTCTACAAGATGAAATCAAAAAGAAAATAAATACAAATAACTTTTTTTAAAAGGAAAAAGAGGAATCAATAATAAGTGAATTTAAAAAGAGAGAAATTTCCCTCAACACAACAATGCAAATATTTCAAAACTAGGACTAATAATGGTACTCAGTTTTTGTTCTCCCCTAACGGCATGGAAGCAGGAAATATGGTATGTATTCTCTGTCTTTTCTGACTGATATGGCTTCATCAGAGGAGAATGGGAGAGAATTTAATATTATATCTTGAGATATGACTTCCCTGCAGGCAGATTACAATGGTCAGATAATTTTCTTAATTGGAATCAAAGGAAAAAAATAGTTGCTGTAAGGGCAGATTGCAAAGGGAACTGGAAGGTCAAAATGTGAAATGTCTTCTGTGGCCAGTTTGAATGCCACATCATAACTATAACTATACCATGGTGAGAAAAGCCAGTTTAAATGTCATGCTGAGTAATTAGGCACTGTGAATACCAGCCTGGATCACTTCAGACAGCATATTATGAAAATGTTCCACAGGCTTCTTTAACCCACAATTAAAAAAAAAAAAAGATAAAATAAATATACTGATGGTAACGGATGTTATAATACAAGAGTAGAAAAGCATTATGAGATAAAACATTTTGAATGTGTCTCAATGGTAAAGCATCTGTGTTTGGCATGCAGAAGGTCCCAGGTTCAATCCACACCATCTCCAGTTAAAAGATCTGGCAGTAGGTGAAGTGAAAGACCTCTGCCTGAGACCCTGGAGAGTCGCTACTGGTCTGAGCAGACAGTACTGACTTTGATGGACCAAGGGTCTGATTTAGGGTTGCCAAGTCCAATTCAAGAAATATCTGGGGACTTTGGGGGTGGAGCCAGGAGACTTTGGGGGTGGAGCCAGGAGACATTAGGGGTGGAGCCAAGATCAAGGTCCTGACAAGCATAACTGAACTCCAAAGGGAGTTTAAAGGGATGGCACGCTCTGGGAAGTTTGAGGTCTGTAACACAACTACTTGAACTATCAGCATAGTTTTGAACATGACCATCTGCATATAAGGCTGATTTGCGCTTTCATGTTCCTTTTTAAGAGCTACCCCCAGTCAGGAAGAGTCATAAAGCAGATTCACTAAAACAGATTTAAAATAACAACTCTCCCCCTCCCCCCCCTTCCTTGCACTCAATCCGAAGCACATGCTCTGTTTGGAAGCACAAACAGCTAAGCAGCCCCACCCTGTAAGAAACATGCAAAGCGTTCAGAATAGTAAATAGTTGGGGGGGGGGGGAGATTGCTTACCACTTGCAATTCTAGTCTCAAAGTCCAGGCCCGAGGCCACGCCTGGGCTTCCAATCGGACCCAGGGAGAGGGGGGAAGGACCAGCAGGCGCAGAGGCGCCCTGGTGTAATCGCGGGGTGGATCCTGCCTTCCTGGTCGACCTGGCTGCGGTGCGCCCCCCCCCTTCCTATGCATACCGGCCAAGCCTCCCCCCCACCCCCAGCTTCCCCATTCCAAGGCCTTGATGAAGCCCAACGGCTCCTTGGCAGGTCCCAGGTTGAACTGCAGCCCGGACATTTTCTGCCGAGAGAGAAAAGAAAGCAAAGGGGGTGGTGTCTGTCTCCCGGGAAGGGAGGAGCAGGGAGGGAAATAAGAGGGAACGATCGCGGGCCGCCGCTTCTTCCTCCCTCCCGGGCCGGAACGCAAACTTGCCGAGCGGGAGGGAGGCTGCGAGGTGGCGGGGAGAAGTGGCGGAAGCAGCAGCAGCTGCAGCGACGAGAGGAGCAGCAGCAGAAGATCCCAGCGCCCGGCCGGCCGGTCTTGGCGGTGGCCGGAGGAGGACAAGCGTGGCCGCGCCGCCGCCTCCCCAGCCCAAGCCGCCCCACCGCAAGCCCGCCACCGGAGGAGGAGGAGGAATCGCGGCCAGGAACCCCGTGCCCCCGCCGCTGCCCGCCGAGCCGCCCCCCCGCAAGGCCCGCCCGCCGGCCCCCTGCGAGCCGGGCTGCCAGTGCAGGGCGCCCATGGTGTCGGTCTCCAGTGAGTGCCACCTGTTCTACAACCGGGACCCCCCTTGGCAATGCGGGGGCCCCCAGACCCCCCAGACCTGGGGCGACCCGCCCCCCCTCCCTACACCACTGCCTCCGCCTCTGCCGCCTCCTCCTGCTGCTGGGCGCCGGCGGGCCTGCTGCCTACGGCCTCACTGGGCGGGAAGGGGGCGGCAGCAGCGCGGTGGCCTTGCACGCTCCGGGACGGGGCGGCTCGCCATTTCCCCCCTCTCCCCCCGCTTCCATTTTTGGGGGGAGCGGGGGAAGAGGGGGGAAATCCTGGGGTCCCCCGCCAGGGCGGGAGGGTTGGGACCCCTAGTCTGATTCAGTATAAGGCAGATGCATGTGTTTATAAGATGATTTCAGAACTTATTTCACTACAGAAAATGACACAAAATGCCAGCATATTGGGCTCCCATTTCTTTAAACAAAAAAGTCAAGGTCTGGCAGTGCTGCAAGGTAAAACTTGACCAGTGTACCAGCAGTTTCCCTGAAAAGCCAGAGTCAAACAGCCATCCAGTCATCCCTCACTCCAAAGCATTCCAAAGCAGTCATACCCCACTCCAAAGCATTCCATACTCCAAAGCATTCCAGCTGCACAGCTAGTTGTTTCATTGAGAGTTCAAGTGATAAGCAGGACTTCAGTGTAGAAGAAATAAATTCAAGCACAACTTCTCTGTTTATTTGTTGTCTAAACATGTTAGCTGCTGTATAATTTAAAAAAGGAATATATCCTGCTTGTAGATTTACAATCTAAAGAACTCACTGCGATAATCCTTTATTTTTTGCCTCTGTTGTAGAAATAGTAAACTCTATGGTGCAGCAAGAATAATAACAGGAAGAGCAATGTGACCAGTTGGGGGCAGGTAATCCCCTGGTTTGGAGACCCTCTCTCCACTTCAAGGTTATCAGAAAGTGTGTGTGGGTCAGTGTCCCCTCGGTACTCCATTATACCCGATGAAGACTGGTCCCCATAGTGTATAATGGAGAATCAATCTGTGGGTATGTGGGGCTCAGGGGGCTGTTTTTTGAAGTAGAGGCGCAATATTTGCAGCACAGCTGCTGGTACCTCTCCTCAACACCCCCCCCACAAGTTTCAAAAAGTTTGGACCAAGAGATCCAATTCTATGAGCCCACAAAAAAAGAGGCCTCCCTCCATTATTTCCAATTAAGGGAAAGCATTTAAAAGGAGCGCAGTCCCTTTAAATGTGATAGCCAGAACTCTCTTTGGCGTCCAATTGTACTTGTCACAGTCTTGCTCCTGGCTCCACCCCCAGCATCTCCTGGCTTCACCTCCAAAGTCCCTTACACAACCCTATCCCTCTGTAACCTGGGTGTCAGACTTAAGGGCAAGTTCAAAGATAAGGGCCTCCTTTCTTAAAGCCCTCTTCCTTTCTACTCATATTGACTTAAGCAAAACTACTATTTATTAAGAACATAAGAGAAGCCATGTTGGATTAGGCCAATGGCCCATCCAGTCCAACAGTGGCCAGTATCACACAGTGGCCAAAAATTTATATATATTTATAAATAAATATACATATGCATATATATACACACTGTGGCTAATAGCCACTGATGGACCTCTGCTCCACATTTTTATCTAACCTCCTCTTGAAGCTGGCTGTGTTTGTAGCTGCCACCACCTCCTGTGGCAGTGAATTCCACATGTTAATCACCCTTTGGGTGAAGAAGTACCTCCTTTTATCCGTTCTAACCCAACTGGGAAATATCATTTGAACCCCAGATATGGAATTCCCATACCCCAAACTATTTTCCCTTTCTCAGTCCTATTGCCACGACATCTGACATTGGGGGGAGCATGAACAATAGTTGGGGGGCACTTAGCAGCCTCCTCCCCTTGCTGGAGGCCAGTGGCTGCTTCTGTCACCACTACCCCAATTTAAACAGCCCACCCTCCCTCCCGCCACTGCCACGGCCTCCTTCTTTTCCTGAGGGGCCATGGGTGCAAAAGCTAGGAGGGTGGGGGCTGCCCCTCTCTCCCAGGTGATTCAAGTCACATGAGAGGGGCACCCAGTAGCAGCTGCTGCCCCTCCCATTCCATTAAAAAGAGCTGCCAATCAATTGATCTGCAGGCCCTTTAAACTGTGTGGGAGGCTAGTGGCTGCTCCTGGGTGCCCTCCCAGGCAATTTAAATTGCCTGGGAGGGAGGGGGCAGCCTCACCCTCTTACCTTTTGTTCCCACAGCCCCTCAGGAGGAGGAGGGCTGTTTGAATCATGCAGGAGGGGCGGCAAGAGCAGCTACTGGCCTCTCAATTGATTTAAAGGGTCCATCGATTGTGGGCCCTTTCAAAGGCACGAGAGGAGTAGTGGCTGCTTCTGAACACTCCTCAGTTTTTCACCCCCTCAGTCTTTCACATCAGCTTCTTCCAGATCATTTTCACTTGAAATGCTGGGAACTGAACCCGGGTATGCCAGGCAGATGCTCTACTACCAAGCCAAAGCCTCTTCCTAAGTCTACATACTCTTCCTTCATTCTTTTTCTTTTATTCAGCTAAATGACAGGCTCCAATGGATATGAACATATTTAGTATCACTAATAATTCAGTTAATTTTTCAGAGTTTTGGCTTGTTTTCTTGACTTTGGAATGCCCACTAAGAAAGTTTGAAAATCCTTGTAGCAATGAAATGTTTCTAGCAAATGCTTCTATCAACTATTTGCTTATTTTGCTTGCCATAAGAATCTTTCTCCAGCTACTTACACTTTGAAGTGCTTTGGAGGTCTGGAGCAATGCCAAGCAGGCTTAGCAAGGGTTAGAGACTGTCCGAAGTTTGAACAGAGAAAGGAAAGTGTTTTTTTTTAAGTAAAAGCACTCAGAAATCTACTCACCCAGGACTAAAGCAGTGCTGCAGTTCTCCATCATCAAAATTCAGATTTACCCTCTTTTTTGACAGGCAATTTGGAAAACTGATGTTTGGCACACTCTTCGGCTGAATCCCTGACCTCTTTTCACTTCAAAGATTTCTGAAGGAAATTTCCTTACTCTGTATTAATTTTTTTTTTATCAAACTTTCAGAATTGCTTGAAGCTTTCTATGTGTGCAAATGTAAAAAGTCTAGAACAATTTTATTAAATAAAGCAATGTAAATAAAATCTCTATGATAATGAATAGTATATATTGTTAGTCCAGCCAAATGGTCTTTCGGAATGGAGAAATAAAATGGAAGTATTCATGTGAGATAATAAAAATAATCTGTTGATCAAATATCTTTAAAAGGCTGAGAGAGAAGGAGAAATCTGTTGATCATAATGGAGATTAAATCTGGGCCACAACTTTATGAGAGAAATGCAGGTTTATAAATGTTTTAAATAAATGTGTTTTATTTGGTGAGCTAAGGAAAGAGTCAGTCGAAGCCAAACTACATAACATTAGGTAGGACTGGTGGAGGGATACATAAGCATGCAGAAAAGATATCTTCAGACCTCCCAAACTGAACAGGGTCAGTGTTTCAAAGATTTCAATAATTTAGTTTGCCAGATTTTCGACTTATTCTTAGCGCTTGAAAGTAGCAGCTTCTTATGGGGATCATGTTTCACAGCAATGACCAGGTAGGGAATCCAAATACAAAATGTAAACAGAAAGGTAGGATTTTCTGTGGAAGACAATACTATTGTAAAGAGCAGTGGTAAGGCGGGGACTCACATTTCCATTCAGGCATTAGTTAATATTCTGTTTTTAAAATCATATACAGTAACCTGTGTCTGTGGTAGGAACAACAGCAAAGACAGAGTGAAGCCAACCAAGTCAAAGAACAGAGCTTGTCAATTACAGATCTTTCTTTTTTCCCCAAAGAAGTTTCCCCTTTGCCTTGGATGCCTGCCAGTATCTATAACATGCTTTAACTCTCAATGCATCCATGAACCATTAATGATAGGCGTGTTTTGGATTTTTAAAAAATGGCAACAAGTAGATGCACAAGGACATAAGGACATGCTCCCCTTTCTATGGGTTTCTCATTGTGAACAGCATGGGGCGAGGGACTGCCAAAGAACTACTGGTGCCTGCTGCTAGCAATTCTGGCAAGGCTCCATGGGGTTATCTAACTCTTGCTAGACACTATTTGCTGCCGGAGCTCGATACTAAAGGAAAGAGATCCTCCATCAGGTCTTGTGCAGTGATATATGTCAAAGCCAGTCTCAGCACCCTGCCTCAGAGCTAAGGTGGACCTTGGGATTTGGGCAGAAACTGCCAGGGCCAGACCTAGACTGTTTGGCACCCAAGGCAAGGCTAACTACTTGGGCCCCACCCCAGAGTTTAAAGTTTAAAACCCCTTCTCTAGTGTCACACTACAACAGCAGCCCAATCTCTCCATTCTGTCCTATGGGCTCATAGGATAGAATGGAGTCCATTGTCAGAATTGCTGGCTGGGTGCAAAAGCAGGAAGAAAGCCCTGCTGCCCATGCCTTTTGGAGACTCCAAGAGCCATGGGGGAGAGATCTTTTCCCCGCTTTTGCACCCCAAGGTGCAAATAGTGTCTAGCAAGAGCTAGATAACCCCATGGAGCCTTGCCAGAATTGCTAGCAGCAGGCACCAGTAGTTCTTTGGCAGTCCCTCGCTCCATTCTGTTCACAATGAGAAACCCATAGAAAGGGGAGCATGTCCTTATGTCCTTGTGCATCTACTTGTTGCCATTTTTAAAAAATCCAAAACACGCCTATCATTAATGGTTCATGGATGCATTGAGGGTGCAAAAGCAAGAAGAAAACCTCACTGGTCTGGAGGTCCAATTCTGCACCCCTGGACCAGCAGAACCCTAAGTCTACTAGTGGGAGGTCCAGCTTTGGGGACTGCATTCAAGGGTCAGACTGTGGCTGGAGTCTTTGGTTGTCTTCAAAAGAGGGGCTTACAGTGTTACCTCTAAACTGTGCAGGAGTGGCTGCTCATTCACAGGAAGCCCCACTCTGGAGCAATCTGTAGCCACATAGGGTCTGGCATTGCCCATTGACCATTTTAAGATTGCAACAGTTATATTCTGCTCATGATGTGAACTGCTCTGATCAGTAGGGGGGGAAATAGAGGGGATATTGCTTACAGTCCCGCTACATCAGAGGAAGCCACCAGCCCCTCCTCCAAGCTGCTGGTGGCTGAAGAAGGACCTTCATATGCAGCTTCCCATTTAAACTAGACTTCTTTCTGCATGTTTCTCTGTCAGAAAGTTAAGTTGCATACCACTGTGGGTCCCTGCACCTGTTCATCATCAAAATTCATACAGGAATCTGTAAAATAGAGCTGTAGCTCTTTGATACCCCCAGGATTAATCATTTCACCCTTGCTCGCCCTTTTCAGTTGAACCTTTATTGTAGGTTTGAGGCATATCATGTTCCCCATAGAAAAGCACACTTCTACACAGTACGAGCTCATAAGCTTTCACAACTTATGAGCTAGTAACATTCTTATTTTGATCCTATTATTTTTGAACTTCAGCAATATCACTAATTAGAAACTTAGGTAAAAAGCACACTCTTTGAGTCAGAAGCCAAATGACTAAAAGCTGCACATCTTACACGGTGAGAAGAGTATATCCATTAAGCAGGTTAGTTTCGCAAATTCAGTTAATGGGTTAAGAAGAACAATCTTCCAGAAAACATTAATGCTAATAATTGACTTTCAGCGCACAGAATGAATTGGGTTACTATTCAGGAGAAACAAACAATCATGAATGTCTGAAGAGTTTCCCATATTAAAAACAAACAAACAACATTCTTTGTGTAGGCAAAGATAGTTTATCAGGAAAAAAAAAATTGTGCACTATTCTACCTTTTCTCAGGCCACTGAAGTTAGTGGGCTTCGAAGCATATAACTGCTTTGGATGTCACTACTAGGCTGGAATCCTTGTACTTGTGCAAGGAGTTGGGTTTTTTTGTTTGTTTGTTTTTTAAAATGGTTTTGACTGTCCTGTTGGAAATAGTAAGCAAGAGTCCTGGTAAATGGGGCTGGGCTTGATGCCTCATGTGACACTAACAACTGAGAGGGGAAATGGAGCATTCTGTTTCAATCAGTTCTGTCTCTGAACTGCATGCTCTTTGCAACACCTGCATTGTTGGGAGTTTCTTGTGGACAGTCAGAATTTACCTTGGGCAAACTTCCTCCCTCATGGCTCCCCACCTTGTACCAGATTTCTGTTGGATTAAAGGGGGAAAGCTGGAAGTGACACCAGCAGAGATTGGAGCCCACACAATGCTGCCCAGAAATGATGGCAACTAGCAGGGCTTCCAATTAGCAGTAACCCATACCAAAAGAGATGTTGAACATTATATATTATTACTATTATTGCTTATTGTATGGTAGAACATTATACAGAGCAGTCTTTTTAAAAAACAAAAACAAAAACCCTATGATGTGTCTTCATTTTAACACATGAGGTTAATATATACCAGAGAGAACATTTCCCCCCTCTCTAGTGTGCAATAGCACAACCAAGATAAAGTAGTATCACTTTAAAGCTTTTATCATTTGTTAGCATTACCTTGTTTTCCATTTAAAAAACTTTTATCACAAAGAGTAGCTTTTTTATTAACTGCTTTTCCAGGTTCACATTTTTCACAATTTAACTAATGTACGCAATAGTTTTTATAGGAACAGCCTAGAGTTATCTTTTGTTAGCAGGCATATCCTTGATAGCTTGAATAGCACTTCAGGCTTTCATTCCTTGGAGATTTTTTTAAACTAAGTAACGCTTTTACTTGTCAAGCACTTAAGAGTTTTAAGTCAAATTTAGTTCATTCAAAACCTAGACCATGAGTCTTTAACATCACATTTAATATGAATCTGGTACAATCTCCAATTTTGGATGGTGTGTGCGTACCTTTAAATCTCAGCAGGGCTGAAGTTGCAGGGGAGGGGAGCAGGAAAAGCCACATATATGTGAGAGAGAGGAAGCCAGAGAGCCCAATCCCCATGACCAGTGCATGGGAGTAGGCCAAGTAGGTGGCTGGCTAAGGTGCAAATTAGCCTAGGGGGCGCCACCAGGCACCCCCTCTCCCCATGTCCAGCGTGTGTGCTCCTTGGAGCCTGCCTTCCCCAATGGAAAGCAGGCTGCATGGAGCGCAGATGCTGCCTGTCTGGTTTTTGCATTCCCCAGATCTGTTACAGACCCGGGAAACACGAAAGCGGACATTGCCCGCACAGTGCGGTTCTTGGAGTCCAGCAGGGATAAATTAACCAATTGTAAAAGCTGTAGAAGAGCCAATTACAGTTTCTAAAAACTGACTTCTGTTGAAGCCACTCCTCCTTACTACTCTACTTTAACAGAGCCATGGAGTGGGAGCTGTAGCTCAGTGGTCGAGCATCTTTCTTGCATGCACAAGGTCTTTTCACTGGCACCTCCAGCTCAAAGGATCAAGTAGAAATGATCATGTGAAGGTCTTGCCCCTGGGACATCCAGCTAAAAGGATTCTCACAATTTTCATTGCTTAATCTCACAATTAAAAAAAAATAAAATAAATAATTGTAAATTAAAAATGTAAATAGTTTCAAGTTTCTTCATTTCTCCTACATTTCTCTGTATTTTAAAAAATTGGGGGGGGGGATGTGCTAGTGAGCAGCTCACCTAGGGGACCAAAAACCCTAGCACTGGCCCTGCCAATCCCTCTGTTCATTTTGCATTCCTTTCAGAAGCTGTTTGTTTAGTAAAAGAAATAGTAAATAGTTAAGTAGAACCTGAATATGGGATAGAGGAAAACTAGACCTAGAACTCTGTGTAATTTGGTTGAAATACAGCAGAATGTTACATTCACCAGCTCTGGCGAGTAAAGCTATCTATACCATTGCCCCAGGGAAATCACAAAAGTGTGGGCATGTGAACTGCTTATTTTGGCTTCTCTCTCTCTCAGGACCTTTTCACACTTACCGGTGGAAACCGGAAGGGAGTCGGTATTGTGCCGCTTGCAGTAATCCGAGACAGCGATGGGAGTTTTCATACACATGTTTTTTTCCCCGGTAGGGTTCCGTGATTGAAGCGTGATTGAAGCGAGCCATTTCACACTGTTCCGCTCTTATCTCGCTTCCACCAGCGCCAGCCGGTTTCGCGCCGTTTTTCGCCCGCCGGCGCGCGCGATCTCCAGCTTTTTTTTTTTTTTTGGAACGTCAGTTTAGATTGATATAGCGATATATCGCTATATCGACCTGTCAAAACAGCACCACCATAGGGATTGCAACGGAGCCTAGCCATCCCTGTGGTGGTGCTGTTTTGACAGGTCGATATAGCGATATATCGCTATATCAATCTAAACTGACGTTCAAAAAAAAAAAGCCGGAGATCGCGCGCACTGGCGGGCGAAAAACGGCGCGAAAACTGCTCCCGGGTTAGATACTGGACATTTCACACAGCACCCCATAGCGATTTCAACCCGGAAGGAGGGGTTGAAAAGTGGAAGAAGCTGCTCTTTGTTTGTGACGACTCAGGCACGCCTCACTACCGGGACAGCCGCGGGAGTGTGTGAAAAGGTGAGAGTATTCCGGTAGCAGCCAGTTACTGAATCGGGTCTGTCTGAAATGCCAGCAGAAACCCGTTACTGTTTAGTAACTGGCCAGCTGCTATACCGGAATACTTAGGCTGTGTGAAAAAGCTCTCTCTCTCTGAGTTGACTTTCATTTTAGTGGAAGTGCAGCTACTGTGGAACCATTTGAATGCAAATAAGAGGAGGAAATGAAGACACTATTCAGTCTTCATTTTTTATTAACTGCTTTTTCAGGTTCAAAATTTTCACAATTTAACTAATGTAGGCAATAGGGTTTTTTTTACAGGAACAGCCTAGTTATGTTTTGTTAGCAGGCATATCCTTGATAGCTTGAATCACTCTTCAAGCTTTCCTTCCTTGGAGGTTTTTTAAACTAAGTAACTTTTTTACTTGTCAGGCACTGCTGTATTTTTTAAATTTAATTTTAGGGGGTGAAAAAGTCTCACAGCTCCCCCCCCCCCCAAAAAAAAGTCTCCTGGCTCCACAGAAAGCTCTAAGGGTCCAGCCTGGGGCAACATGCCTTATTTATTTATTTTATTTATTTATTTATTTAATGAACTTATATCCCGCCCTTCTCACCGAAGTGTCTCAGGGCGGCTCACAACATAATGATTCATACAATTCCATTTAAAACATTTACAGATACAATAAAAGCATAGTTAATAAAACAAGATAAAATAAAGCCAGCGGTCTATAAGAGCATTTTGTTCCATCCAAAGATGTTCCATCCAAAGTATCAGTTAGGTGTTATAGGCCTGCCGGAAGAGGGCTGTCTTGCAGGCCCTGCGGAACTGCCCTAGGTCCCGCAGGGCCCGCACCTCCTCCGGCAGCTGGTTCCACCAGTAAGGTGCCGCTGTTGAGAAGGCCCGATCCCTGGTGGATTTTAGGCGGGCCTCCTTTGGCCCAGGGACTACCAGCAGATTTTGTGAGCCGGAACGTAGTACTCTCTGGGGAACGTGTGGGGAGAGACGGTCCCTAAGGTAGGCAGGTCCTAGGCCATACAGGGCCATACAGGGCTCCTTAGAAGAAGGAGCCACCCCTGTAATCCTGGGTGGATTCATTCCAGAGGAGACAGCAACTTTAGTTAATCTCTTTTGATGGGCCCCTAGCTTCCATGGGTTTTGCTGGGCCTGCTTTGCTCCTGCTGCTCTCATTTTTGGAGGCGTGCTCAAATTTACACACTAAACTAAACTGAAAGTGAAAACTGAGATAGATTAGACACCAAAGAATGAGCTGCGTACAACAACCCCCAAACCCAAGTCCCATTCTGGAAGTATGCACTGCTTACTCAATATAATGCTCTCTTCCCAATATTCAATGCACTTAATTTTAAAAATGCACCCACTAAGTAGAACTGTATATAAAGCAAAAGGCGCTTACTAATAATAGCTTTGACAATTTACTTATTATTGAAACTAGTTTAACCACTAAGTACATCATATATAAAAAGTGTGTGTGTGTGTGTGTGTGTGTGTATATATATAAATACTACTACTATTATTTCAGTACACTAAAAAAATAGCCCAAGTCAACCAATTTAAAGGGCTACTAGCCTGTAGAAATAAGCTAAAGGCCTATCTTCACTGATATTATGTGCCCCCTCCAGAACCCTCAATTTCTCTTTCTCTCTTTAAACAAAACAAAACATGAGTCTAATAAAAAAAATTACAAGCCCAAAACAATAAACAAAAAGTCCCAAAACTGTTACCCCAAAAGAAACACTGGAAGAGTAAGGCTCATCCTACAGATCAAGGGCTCCGCACTGAAAACCAACCCCTGCAGGTAGAAACTTTCTCCCACTTTTTTAAAAGGAAAAAAATGCTACACAAAGGAACTCTGGAAAGATTACCCTACTTGATATTTTCAGGATTCTGGAGGCAATCCCACTTCCCTGTCTGTACAGCTGACCGAAGTTCCCATGCCTGGTCCAGCCACATGCTCAGAGCCAGAAGCCATCAAGAACCCAGTACTCATCCCAGCAGTGAGAACAGCTGTATCAAGCAATGAAAGCAAGCAGTGAGTCCAAACAATAAGTCCACACAGTGAGAACAGGCAGCAAGAAAAGATGATGGGAATATCCAGGCCATTCTTTGTATCAGGAACACCTTTGCTTATTAGGCCACACACCCCTGATTAGCCAATCATCCAAGAGCTTACAGGGCTCTTAGTACAGGGCTTACTTTAAACTCCAGGAGGATTGGCAAAATTAGGGGGTGTGGCCTAATATGCAAAGGAGTTCATGATACAAAAAAAGCCCTGTGAATGTCCAAATGCTGAGAGAAGGAAGCTCACCCAGCAGCTGAGGTTTAAATAACCCAAGGAATGGGACAAAGCAACACAACACTTGCCAACCCTCAGGGAGGAGCCAGCAGGAATGCCCATGATTGGGCCACAGTCATGAAAGCCAGCCCATGTCACTTGGAGGCCCTAAAACCACTACTAACCAGCTGGAACCTGATGAGGTGGTACACATGGCTTCCTTCCTAGTCAGAGACCCATGTCCTGTGGCATCAAAGACAGCCACTGGTAAGTCAGTGGCCACAACTTCCATTTGTAGCTCAAAAAGAAAGAAAAATTTTACATACTGATGGCTTCCTTCAAACAAGAAGACACTCTGGATTAACAATGACCAGGGGTGGAATTCTAGCACGAGCTCATCTGCATATTAGGCCACACACCCCGATGTAGCCACTCGTCCAAGAGCTTACAAGGCTCTTTTTTGTAAGCTCTTGGTGGATTGGCTACATCAGGGGTGTGTGGCCTAATATGCAAAGGAGCCCCTGCTAGAATTCCACCCCTGACAATGGCCCTGGTACTGGGATAGGGTTTTGGCAGAGCAAGGAAAAGAGAGATATCAAGGCAAGTAATGAAAAGACACGATAGCATATTTATATTTAAAATATTTAATTCATACGATTCATGCAGGTGTCCCCTTTTGAAAGCCTTTTTATGTGCTTTTTAGAGAATGGTAGATTTTTATCAACAATAGAATGTCCTGGGAGATATTCAGAAATAAGTGGGATTTCCCGTCCTCCCCCCTCCCTGCCCTCTGCTCGTCCAGTTTTTCTACCACCAGCTGCAGGAATGGCAGCATGGAGATGGCAAGCCTGACTGGGAAGGGAGCCCTGGGTGCTGAGCAGCATCAACCCAACCCTTAGTTGTCATGTGATATTTGAGACAAGCCAATGAGGCTTAGCACCTCTCAGTACCATTCATGTGTGGGTGAGGATAAACAAAGCTGGCATCATTTGCTGGTTGTGACTGAAGCAAGGATAGTGCTGCCCAGCTGAAGGGAACCGTGAGAGTATGCCAAGCATAGCCTGCCCACTTAGGAAGAGATTATGATGTTGATTGGCCATTTAATAAACAAGTTAATAATATTTCTGGTTGTTTTGAGTCTCCTTTGGAAGACATACTAGAGACAAATAGAAAAATGACTCATTACTACAGCTATTGGGAATTGTCTTTGAACTCTCATATTATATAATTACACTTCATCCTTTCATTTTTGCATCTCACATGCCCTGGAATTGTCTGCTTTTTTGTTGTTTTCAAAGTCTGCCTAGTGAGGCCCCACTATAGTCTGTTTGCAATACAGGAAATTGCAGTGGAGGGAACCTGAGTAGCCACCACCTTTCCCCTCCAATCCTGCTGTTCCAAGCTTTGCATATGGGCTGGATGGCATTGTCTATGTATTGGAGAGAAATTCAAGGTGCCCAGCCTACCACACCTCACAGATCTATTGCACATGTAAAGTGGGAAAGAGAACGATGTACATTGATCTGAGTTCTTTAGAGTGAGGGTGTGATAAACCTATAATAGGTGAATCAGGGTTGCCAGCTCTGGGTTGGAAACTACGTGGCGGCAGGCCTTTTTTGCAGCAAGAACTCCTTTGTATATTAGGCCACACCCTCCTGATGTAGCCAATCCTCCTGGAGCTTACAGTAGGCCCTGTATTAAGAGCCCTGTAAGCTCTTGGAGGATCGGCTACATCAGGAGGGTGTGGCCTAATATGCAAAAGAGTTCCTGCTACAAAAAAAAGCCCTGAGTGGAGGTATGGGGGGTGAAATCTGAGGACCTGAAGAGATGGATTTCAATGGGATATAATACCACAAAGTCTACCTTCCAAAGCAGCAATTTTGTCCAGGTGAACTGATTTCTTTCACCTGGAGATCAGTTATAATTCCAGAGGATATCCAGTTACCACCTGGAAGCTGGCAAACATATAACATGAAACACTTTAGAAATTATTCAGAAGGCCTCCTCACAGCCTTGAACTGGAATAATTATTGTAGCTGGTTAAGGGGAGAGCAGGAGACTCTGGACAATGATACCCAGCATTGCCTTAGCAGGTCACTCTTATGCTGATTTCTGTGGCCCATCTCCATCTAGCCAGCTATATCATAGGGGAAGCGAGCATACCTGGCACTCAGGCTTTAGAAATTATTCAGAATGTTTTCCTTTATTAGAAAACAATGCAGTTCCATTTTGTCTTAGATAAGATGATGCAGGAAGCAAAGAAAATTCTGCTGATCATAAACGATCAGTTCAGATACACACACAGTCAATGCTTTGCAGACTTACATCAATGCCGGTGGAGCTATTCATATCCTGCAGATGCATTATATGAAGCCTACATGGGACCATGGTGATGATCAGACTGACACATTGATTTGCCTTGGGCCTTAATCTTCAGATTATTAACAAATGCACTGACTCTAGCAGTGTTTTTTTTCTCTGAAAACTTCAAGTACCCAAAGTTAAAATGGGAAAAGATTTATCATCCATAATCTTACCAATCAGACTTGGAAGAGTCATGAAATTACCATGCCCTCTTACCATTCCCTTTTGACTTTTCCACAGGAGTTAACAAGTTAAAACAAGTTTGGGAGCTAACAAGTTAAAAGATAGGCATTGGGTTACAAAGATGTGCTGCACTAATTTGATAGGCTCTTATAATACATAGGCAACAGATCTGTGTAAGGGAAAGTATGTTCCACCTAACATTCTGTTGCTTTGTGGCCATGCAAGAGCTCACACAGTTCCGCAGGTTCTGCAATGCGGCGCTCTTCCGCCAGGCATTTCTGAACTGAAATCTATGACAACATATTCTACCATCTGGCCCAAACAGAAACCAATTGGCCCACCTCGAATACTCTATTGTGACCCTGGAACTTTTCTTTTAATAGGACAGCCAGTATCAACCGAAACATCAATATATTCCGTTACTAGATCGAAATAGCACCTGACATTGTTTTATGATATGTTTTTATATATTTTATCTACGATGCATTCTTATTTTTTTGCTTGGTTTATATTAATATTCGTTTTTGTGATCTTGAATGTGAGCCGCCCTGAGCCTGCCTCAGCGAGGAGGGCGGGATATAAATCAAATCAAATCAAAATACCTTTAATGGCATAACAGTATTAAAAGATACATTGCAACATACACTTCTGGTGATTAAAATTCATCCAAAAAAGTACATCCAAAAAAGTATTCATATAAAAAGCCTATATCTAAGAACAACTGCTTCTGCTAAAAATTTAGCTACCATGTCAGTAGTTTCTGTAAAAGTATAATTGAACAGATATCGAACTGTGCTATATTGGCTTCTAAATAGATCAGAGTATAAGGGTAGAAGTTTGTTACGAGACTCTGTGTAATTGGCAATCAAGCATAATATGGGAAATTGAGTCAATATCAGTAGCGGGGCAACTGCAGAGTCTTTCCTGTAAGGGAATGTTATGAAATCGACTCCACAGCATGTTAGAGGGGAAGGCATTCAGCTGCACTAATGTAAAGGCTCTACGACGGTCTTCAGTAGGAATTAGCACAAACTTATTTAGAATGTTTTTTATTTTTAAAATATTTAGAATGTTTTTTATTGTATTTTATTGTTTTATCATATGTTGTACTCCGCCCTGAGCCCTACGGGGAATGGGCGGAATAGAAATATACTAAAATAAATAAATAAACTGCCAAAATAAAGGGTGGTTTGTGGCCAAACCAAAAATCAAACCACAAACAGAACCATTTTACTCTCTGACTAACCAGTTCATGGTTCATGGGCTCAGCAAAACTCCTTTACAGGGACCCCAGCCCCTTTAAACTGGGTTTTCAGAAAGCTGAAAAAAACAGCAGAGTAGCAAGAGTGCTCCCAACCACTCAGCTGGTTTAGGCTTTCTTGTGCTGGACAACTGAGTACCTTGTCAAGGATGGGTGCTCTTCAACAGGGGAAGCACCTGTCCATTGCCCAGCAATCCAGAAGAGCCTGGGTGCTTACCTCCCTTTAGCTAAGGTGGTCAGTGACAAGATGGTGGGGGGGGCAAAGCCAGGCCCAGCAGGAAGCAGATGCCAGCACCACCTCCCCATCCCTGGGCTCCTGAGGTGGGTCCAGCTGCTGTACTACTGCTGCAGCCCACAGCCCTGCTGCTGCTGCGTTCCTCATCATGGCTGTCTCAGCCTTGCCACCAACCACCTCAGCTGGCAACCCTTTCTCTACCAGCAGCCTGTCCTTCTCCACTGTCCTCTTCTCCACCAGCCTCCTGTGTGAGTTCTCACTGGGAGGTCCAGGTGTCAGGGGCATAGCATCTTAAGGCAACATATTAGAGTGGGTGAGTCCCCAGGCTCTCCTGGCTCACTGGGGAAAAGATGGGATTCCCTTATTAAAGTGACTCCCAGCCCCATCCCTGGACAGGCTGCTTCCTGGTTTCTGGCTTTCTTTAATATTTAAAGGAACTGAACAAGACAGCCTGAAATAGCTGAGTGGCTGGGAACTCTCCCAGCCACTCAGCTGTTATTGCTGGAGCAGAAAGCAGGGAGTTAAAAAAAACTTGGAGTCCCTTTAAATCCCTGCTTTCTGCTCTGGTCACAAACTGGCACAAACCTGACAAACTGCCTTAAAAGTGCATGGAAGTTTATGATCGCAGACCTGCCATGAACTTTGGTTCACAAACTACAAACAGAGCAAAATTTGCCACTAATTTTGCTTCATGGTTCAGTTTGTGTCCATCTTGTGCTTTTACCTAGCATGACCTGTTCCTCATTAGACCAAAAGTGCCGAACTCATTTGTTATGAGGACCAGATCTGACATAAATGCGACTTTGTCAGGTTGGGTCATGTGTGTCATAAAATGTAGTGTCAGGTAGCAGAGATATAAATTTTATAAAGGACACAGACAAACACAATTATAGATTTTTTTAAAAAAAAATCCTAAAATAAAACATGCTTAAAGTATGATTCTTGCAATATTGTGGTCAGTATCAAAGCAAGCTCTCCCTCCCTCCACTTCCTCCCCAAGAGAGGAGCCTCAGCCAATGAGGAAAATAGTGGCTTTGCTCTGTAGCTTCTGTATAAGCTACAGAGAAATCCTGGCAAAGCCAGCTGTGATACAGAAAGAAGAAAGAGAGGAGAAGGAAACAGACTTGTTTGCAGGCCTGATAGGAGCCCTCCGGGGGCCTGATCCGGCCCTCGGGCTGCATAGTTGACACCCCTGCATTAGATACACTGACAATATCAGTTATGTCTATGGAAATGCCTACAGGGAGCAGGAGAGGAGGGCAGGGTTAATAGAAGAGAGGAGATTCCAGTCTGTTTCTGAAATGATGCTGCAGTAAAACAGGTTGCTCAGCTTTGTGAATCTTGATTTCAGATTTATGTCCATTCATCTTTTGGTATACCCAGCCCACAAGGGCATTGGGTTTAGCTGCTGGTCAGTACTTGGTAGGGCTGTTCACTTGGCTGGTCACTGTTAGGTTGGCACAGACTTCTGCTGCTTAGCACTAGTACATTCAATGCACTGTTTCTGTGCTGTGGTCCTGCAGAAACCTTCCTAGGTTTGTAATTCAGGGAGATTCTCAGATTTGAACTAAAGTCCTGCATGTGGCACTGGCACTGCCACAGTGGCACTTGTTCTGCTGGGCACATAACACCTTTATGCTCATTGCAAACATCCTCACCACAGTTGACTTTCCACTGCAGAGATTCTCTAGGAGAATCTGTCTGCTGCCTATGTTTACAAGTTTTTTTCCCCCCATCATAGGAGACAATGGGGAAGGGGGGCAACAACTTTGGGGTCCCATAGAATGGGAACCCTTGGTCCAATCATTTTTGGAAGTTGGGGGTTCCTTGGGAGACAGGCTCCTGAAGCTACACCGCAAATTTGGTACCTCTCCCTCAAACCCCCCTTCTCCCCATCATCAATTTTCCCACCATGGGGAAATTAACACCTTTCCCCCCTGTCATAGGAAAGCATGGGGAATAGGGGCATTCTCTTTGAGTGCCCCTAGAATTCAACCACCTGGTCTAATCTTTTTGAAACTTGGAGGTTCTGTGGGAGAGAGGTTCCTGCAGTTGCCCTTCAAATTTGGGACTTGTACCTCAAACCCCCTCCTCCCCAGATCCCAGATATTGTTGTTGTTGTTGTTCAGTCACACAGTCAAGTCTGACTCTTTGCGACCCCATGGACAAAGTCACGCCAGGCCCTCCTGTCTTCCACCATCCTCCAAAGTCTGCTCAAATTCGTGTTTGTTGCATCAGTAATGCTGTCCAGCCATCTCATCCTTTGCCATCCCCTTCTTCTTTTGCCTTCTGTCTTTCCCAGCATCAGGATCTTCTCCAGTGAGTGCTCCCTTCTTGTTTGGTGGCCAAAGTATTTGAGTTTCAGTTTCAGCATCTGACTTTCCAGGGAACAGTCTGGGTTGAATTCCCTTAGAACTGACTGATGGAAAATCAACCCAGACTGTTGCCTGGAAAGTCAGATGCTGAAGCTGAAACTCAAATACTTTGACCACCAAATGAGAAGGGAGCACTCAGATATTACCCTATGTTTTATCATTGATTTCAATGGCCCATAGGGAACAATGGTGGAATAGGGGCACCCTCTTTGGGTGCCTGTAGAATTGCACCCCCTGTCCAATATTTTTGAAACTTGGGAATTCTGGGTAGGAGATGGTAAAATGCATTCTTTGTCACCAAGGACACAGGTTTGTCCATGGAGAGCACAGAATCAAGCCATACTCCCAAATTCCTGGCCAAGTCAGTTGTAGAAAGATGGACCCCATTAAGGCTTAGTTGAAATTACCAATACAGTGGTCTGGGCTTCCCTAGCCACACATTCTCTCTCTCATATAGATTTAGCTTCAACCAACTTTCACCTATTCATTCCACCACTGCATCCATTCCAGCTACCAGCCACACCTTAAATAAGAGGTAGAACTGAGTGTCATCTGCCTATTGTTGGCATTCCACTCTAAAACTCCTGACAATCTCCACCAGTGATTGCATATAGATGTTAAATAACATCAGGGAGAGAATCGACCCCTGCAAACTTCACAGATCAGGGCCCGCAGTGACAACCTCCCCATGATTACCCTCTCAGAGCGATCCTGGAGAAATGAGGAGAACCAGCTCAAGGCTGAACCCCTCACACCTAGGGAGGTTAGGTGGTTGACCAGGACCAAATGGTCTATTGTGTCAAAGACAGCAGGCAAATCCAACAGCATCAGTAGTGCCATCCCACCTGCATCATGGTGAAACCAGAGTGTAATATGTATTGAAAACATTTGTAAGGCAGCTTACAAAGGCAACACAAGGTAGCAAAGATAAAACAAAAAGCAGTGATCAAAATTCCAGTGCATAATAAGCCCCTCTAATGTCCACTAATAATCTAAGATATCTGCCATAGTGTTGTAGGACACTTGGTACAAAAACCAGAAAGAAAATGGTGCACTCAGAACCAATTCAGGCACAGAATTCCAGAGCATTTAACTTATCACTGAAAATGCTGTTGCCCAATCTGAAGAAGACCAAACTGACATGAGAGGGCAGACCAAGGAGGCAATTGTCCAAGGAATGTAGTTTGTGCTCTAGAGTTTATCAGGGATGCACTCTATTAGTGCATTTACACTGGATGAATTCAGTCCATAATCTCAATAGCCTAACACTGCAAAGAGCAAAACTACATGGAAGCTTTCAATAAACAATCTGGTCATGTGTTGCTTTCTTAAAGTGTAGGTTTTATAATTTTATTGAAACCATTATCTGTTTGTCTGCTCAAATCCTTCAATGCCAGCAACGTTGTTGACAGAATATAGTCAAAAGACATTTTTAAAAGCCACATATGACTTTTGGAATACACAGATACTTGCATGCATAACAAGTATAGTACAAGTGATGGGGAAAAGCATGCTTGATGCCACTCAGATTTCTTTTGGTCCATGAAATCAATGACATAACTTGAATGCTATGGGGAAAGAAATAGATTGAAATGGAAATATTATTTATAGACCATGAGAGCTGCATGAATGGATAAAAATGCATTTGCTTCCAATGATGGAAGCTTGAGAATGGAAGATTTTTTATCAGTTCATCCTTATTAGAAGATCTTCTGCACTTGTATCTGATTGTCCAGGTATGAAGGAAAATCACTGCCAGGACCAACCAAAGATGTTCAAATGACACCCCGCTGTCGTGAGAAACGATAAAGAAAACCAAAGATGCATGATCTGATTAGGCAATATGTTAAACATGAGATGAATTAGAGTTTCTTCCAACTCGCATTTAATATATTGTCTAATCAGACACTTAATTAGCATGGAGTACAATCCATTGCAAACTTCTCTTGTATTGGTTGTTGTTATGTATGTGGACTCACGTGAGAACTGAATTGAGAGTTCCTGCCTGGCTTATTGGAGCCAGACAACCAGAGTTTGGAGACGTGGGAACAATGGGCAGCAGGATCCAAATACCTGCTGCCCTGCACCAATCACAAGCTCCCTGCTGGTTTGAACGACCCAATAGCATGTTTGCGCAGAAACCCTGAGTTGTATAAAGTTGGCCCCTTTGTCCCAGTTCGCGTCTTATGCTTAGCCTATACTATGCTGAAATCAATAAAGAGCTGATGTTTCACTACCACCTCGCCTCATCGATGCATAGAACCCATTATATTATAGTTGTGATGGGAGTTGCCATAATATTAGATGACCAAATCCCTGGAACTAATGCTATATGGCTGACTAGCTTTGTTCAGTTTGACAGGTAACATATATTATATGTTTCATATATGTTTCAAATAATTTATGTCCTGCTTCTAAGGAAGCCTGGGGCAAGTTTAATTAAAACAGTTCCAGAGATATAACTGTATTTAGGAAAGGGGCCTCAGTAATTCTAGCTTTGTTGCTTTTATAGAGCATTCTTCATATCATTATTATTTCATCAGTATCCCTTTTCTTTGCTTGTCTGCACTTTTCCTTTTTACTCTTTCCCTCATTTTTGTAAAGTTCCTGCTTTAAAATCTGAATATTTTAAGGAAGACTGTGGGATAGCACACTGATGAATTGCGTTTATTTTATTGTGTAAATTATTAGTGTATTTTAATTCTTAATTTTGTCAGAATTTTTATGTTGTGAGCTGCCCTGAGCCCGCTTCGGTGGGGTAGGGCGGGATATAAATCAAAATAAATAAATAAATAAATAAAAAATCAAACATACAGTTTTGGACTTTAGGGATAACTTTCCATTTACCTGAATGCTGAACTTAATAGCACTGTGGTCACTGTTCCCAATTGGTGTAATGCTTAAATTGTCATTACAACTCTATATCGATATATTGACGCTTCAGTTCCCTTTAAAAAATTCAGCGACGATATTGGTATATCAGTATAAGTTTGCACAAAATATAAAGTGAGGGTGGGTTTGCTGTGATGCCACAGATGATGACATGTGCAGATGACAATAAAGATAAGAAATAGGGCTGCCAACTCCTGGTTGGGAAATTCCTGGATATTTAAGGTGTGGAGCCTAGAGAGGGTGAAGTTTGAGGAGGGTGGAACCTCAGACAGGTACAATGCCACCCTCCAAACCAGCCATTTCCTCCTGGGGAACCATGGTTGCCAATCTCCAGGTGAAGGCTAGAGATCATTCAGATCATATCTGATATGTTAAAATATAATTTATATTTTTTTGTTTAAGCCTTGGTTGGTAATTATTATTATCATTGTAGTTCCTAAGTAATTAAGCCGTCAAACTGAAGAAAGAATTGAAACATCATCAAAATCTAGAGAGACGTCTTTTCAAGAAAGCGGCTGCATTGAAGCTACACTCCTCAGAAGCACCCACCTTGTGAATTTCAGTTGGACCATTTCCAAGTTTGGACTTGTATCTTTTCATTTGGAGATGGGGGTTTTTGGCCCCTTGGGATTTTCTGTTACTTTAAAAGGCCCTAGCACTGTTGGTCTCTATTATTATTGTGTTGTCTATTATGTGTTGTACAAAATCCTTATAATATATTTTTGCAAACTGAAAGACGGTGTAATACTTGGTGGCTTTGATCAGTTGAGTAATTATACCAAGTGCCCTTCAAGCAGCACCCCTGGAGAAAATGGCTGCTTTGCAGGGTGGTCTCTGTGTCATTATAACCTGCTGAGGCCACTTTCATCCTGCTTTGGTCTCAACTGTGAGTATTGTCTTTTTCCTAGGTAAAGGCTGCAAGGTGGGGGAGAGGATGGAAAGCTGAAGTCAGATCAGTTTTCTACAGAAAACAGACACTTTGAGGTGCACACTCTGTGGTATACCATAACACAACCAAGCCACGTTAGAAACCTCAGATCACACCAAAAGCTCACATTGATGCTAAATGCCACACGGCTGAATATGACAGGAAAAGGCTGCAAAAATTCACTGCAAACAAAAGAAATTCTGAACTTCAGCGCCTGCGTGACTGTTGTTATGCTCCCCACATCCCATAATTATTCTTTCTTATCTCCATTCTGGGCCTCTTTCAGAGCTTTGAGCCACCACAGACATAGGGACACACACAGACACATGAAGGAGTAGGGAAGCCAGCATCTGTTTCAGCTGTGGGGTGTGTGGAAAGACAGCAAGAGGGAGTCAATGAATGTCATGGGTGGGAGGAAGTGGGAAGACAGCAAGTGTGTGGGTGACTGAATGTCAAAGGTGGGGGGGTAGTGGCATGCCAAGGATACTGGGATAGTTGAGGGGAAGAGTGGTTGAGGGTAGGTGGTATTAGGATGAAGAGTGGGGGTGGGAAGTTGGGAGTGGGAAGACAGCAAGGGTGGGTAGTGCTTTCTAGAGCCCCCCCCCCTTTTCCCAAATGGGTCTTATCCCTAGTATAATTGATAACATAAATGACTGAATCTTTCAGCTGTTGTCAACATTCCTTCTTTAGTGGTACTGAACTTCAGAATGGCACATTAAATATAATCCTCTAGACACTGACCAGCACCAAAACATAAAACAATGGATGTCAAGATACCAATGAAGCAACAATTGTGTTTGTGTATTTTGGAAGGAATTTTAAAGGAATCTGAATATGTGGAATGAAGATTTTACTTTTCACAAAAAGAATTACTTTAGCAGAGCATTTATGCAGGATATAAAAATGGAAATGCCTTTAAAAACAGCAATTTGATTCACAGGATTTGTGTAATAAATGTGGGTTCTACTGTCTACTATTTATTATTTAATTGTAAAGTGAATTGTTTGGGGCACCTCTTCAGATACTTTGTTGAAATGTGCTTATAAATAATAAATGTAGTAGGATAATGGTTTCAAGAGGCAAGACATAAGTTATGGACCAGATATTGCCACATCTGACCATTGAAGCTAGATACTAGAAAGTTATTTCATCACAGTGCCCTTCTCCTTCCCAAGAAATAAATGTAGTGAATGACAAAATAAACAGTTCATTCCCTGGAGGGGTCAGTTGGCTGGATTCCTATCACGTGCCAAAAATGCAATACTACCAAATAGGATGAAAGTAAGCCAGTATGAGCTGGTACCAAGCAACAATAAGAAAATGCTAAGAGTGGTACTCCCATCCTCTACTTTGAGTCCCCCTTAGCAGGGATGGGCACAAACTGCATTTTTGCAGCTCAGTTTGGTTCATGTTCATAACTAAACCACAAGCCTAACCACGAACTGATATGATGGTTCATGAACTAAACAGGTTCATAGGCTTTTCACGGGGAGCAGAATGCAGCTATTTGGTTTAAATGGCTCTGAGCCATTTATACCAAAGCAGTGGTTTCCAAATAGCCGAGTGGTGGTTCTTCAGTTTGCAAACATTGCTTCCCAAACCTGGAACCAGCCAACATTTGTGATGAACTTTAGTTCATCAGCCAATTTGCGCTCACCGCTGTCCCTGAGATCCACAGTACCAGAAAGAAATTTACTATAGGAATTAGATTAATACTGTATGGAAAAGGGCTGCATGACAAAGTGGTTATTCATAGACTTCACCATTCACTCAGGTAGTCATGCATTATGGGATATGGTAAGCATATTTTTTTTTCCCATTCTGCTCTGAATAAAGGAAGTGAATGAAGTGGTGAAGCAGCCAAATGAGCACTTCAACACATGACCAGTTTTAGAAAGATCAGTGCTGGCATACAGCTGAGATTCTATGAAACAACCCACAGTGATAGAATCCCATATAAGTGCTATCTCATGTAGTATTTAATGCTGCTTCTTTTCTAAAATCATCTGGAGAACAAGACCTTTATTCTTCAAGCAGTCATGAGCATCACACAACAGTTGTAGCCGATGAAGTCATGGAATGCTTTAAATTATTGCTGGCAAGTGGGATTTTTAAAAGAGAAAACACATTTATTAGGTTTCTTGATGAGGAAAAACTATGAAGGCTAAAATTATATATAAATATTACCTTTTAAATGTGGACATATTACACTGAGCATATTTGTTTAGTGATTTAAAATGTACAAAAATATTTTAAGCATTGTTTCGCTTTTCAAGGACAATTTCATAAATGCTGTACTAAGCTGGAAAAATTGGTCTTCATCAAAGATGTTTGACAATGTTCAGGCAAATTATGACATGTCTCCAGCGGAGACTGGATATTTTTCATATTAAAAGAATTACTGCAAAGCAATTGTTCCATGCTGCTCCTTCTATTTAAAGGAAGGTTTCAGCTCACTAGTGTTCTTTGGAATGATTTCAAATTAGTATCTGAACTTTTTTTGGCATTGAATCCTCCTCTCTGATGACTAAAGCAGTTTAAAAGTTCAAGAAAGAATATGCTAGGGAATCCCATTAGAACTAGAACTCCATTCATATGCAAAGATATGGCATATCTTTCAGGTTATATATTAGCAGTAACTCCAGTTGTTTGCTTTTTCTGGCACAAATACACGGAACTGCTAAAAAAATGTTTTTTAACCAAAAGTGGAAAAAGAAATAATAAACAGAGGTTAGTCAGAAATACTTAAGAGAAGAGTCTGGAGAAGGAGGATTAACTCAGTATTGATAAGGCCTGCAGGAAGGCTGAGAAATTAATTGGCAAGCATTTCAGTGGTATGGTAAGGAAATCAGCTATGCAAAATCCGAGCTATAGCTAAGGTAGAGTAAGAAATGTTTTTGAAAGCAGTATTTTATTACATTTTTGTGGTAAAAAAAGGAGTGACAGATTCTGGTGGCACTACCGACCAATAACACAAACTCCAACCGTTTAATTATCATATGATATTCCTGGGTATTTCTCTTGTTCTCAAGCTGAAGACTATTGGCTATTCAAGGACATAGTTGTGAGTCTCCAGTAAAGAGTTCTTCCACATCACATAAAACTGATCCTTTGAGCTTGAGGTTTGACCAGATACCTCCTGCATGCAAAAAGACGCTCTACCTCTGATGCACAACTCCTCCCTGGGCAACTGGCTATTTGGAGCATGACATTCTACTGACTTTCTACCAGCTTCCTTTACTCTTTCAACAAAATCATGTAGCTTAATTAAAACCAAAGATGTATGCAACAAGAAAATCAAGTCCAAAACTGGGGGGGAGGGGCTTTGGATAGGAGATTGCTTGTTTCTGCCACTCCCGGCCAGGCCCTTCTCAGAATGGATTAGTAAAATAAGTTATACATTCAATGTGGCTCAAGTAAACAGAACACTGATTCCTAATCTAGTGAAAGCTATTGGACTTAATCATATTGATGCTGCCATTCAATCAGCTTGACTCTAAGACTTCTCAATGAAGTAAAATCAACATTCTTCCCTTCAACAAAGCTGGTTTTGACACAGGAACAAGCTTGCATGGTTTTGCCACTGTTGGAAAGGCTGCTAAGGCAATAGTAGGGTATAAAACATAGCAGATTTCCCTGCAGTTTTCCTACCCAAGTTCCCCAGTACCAGCCACCTCCCTCTCTGGGTCACAAGGATATTTTCATTTCCCCCCCTAAAAATATCATATCATTATTTTGATATGACATTTAAAAAAACAGGTATAACAGGTTGTCTGAATCCCCAGGAAGAAGAAGAAGGTCTCTACTTCCCTCATTGTTGTGAGGAAATACTTTTCTCCTTATATCTTTGAAAGGAAAAGGCTAGAATTTTTTTTAAGCGACAGCTGAAAATTCAGACAACCTATTACACATATTGTTCCAATAATATATTGACATAGTCTTTTTTTAAAAAAAAATCACCCTCCCACCCATGATGGTGAAGACAAGGCCAGCACCAGGGATTGTGGCACCCTAGGTCCCTGCTCCCCTGCCCCATCCCCTACAAGGAAAGGTTGAAGGAGCTGAGTATGTTTAGCCTGGAGAGGAGATGACTGAGAGGTGATCTGATAACTATCTTCAAGTACTTGAAGGACTGTCATATAGAGGATGATGTGGAGTTGTTTTCTGTTGCCCCAGAATGTCAGGGGAACCAATGGGTTGAAATTAAATCAAAAGAGTTTTCAGCTAAACATTAGGAAGACTTTCGCAACAGAGTGGTTCCTCAGTGGAACAGGCTTCTTCAGGAGGTGGTGGGTTATCCTTCTTTGGAAGTTTTTTAAACAGAGGGTAGATGGCCATCTGACAGTAATGCTGATTCTGTGAACTTAGGCAGATTATGAGAGGGAGGGCAGGAGGGTTTCATTGGTGCTTAGTGCTTGATGCTCTTTCTTACATGCTCAGAGCAATGCTGATCACCACTTTGGGATCAGGAAACAATTTTCTCCTGGCCAGTATTTCCAGAGATCCTGGAGAGTTTTTGTTATTGTTGTTTTTTGCCATATTTGGGTATGGAACAGGAGTCACTGGGGTGTTGAGGGTGAGGTATTTGTGAATTTCCTGCATTGTGCAGGGGGTTGGATGATGACCATGGAAGTACCTTCCAATTCTATGATTCTATGGTCTGCTTTTGGTAAAGAGAAGCCATGTTGGATCAGGCCAACGGCCCATCCAGTCCAACACTCTGTGTCACACAGTGGCAAAAAATTTTATATATACACACACACTGTGGCTAATAGCCACTGATGGACCTGTGCTCCATATTTTTATCTAAACCCCTCTTGAAGGTGGCTATACTTGTGGCCGCCACCACCTCCTGTGGCAGTGAATTCCACATGTTAATCAACCTTTGGGTGAAGAAGTACTTCCTTTTATCCGTTTTACCCTGTCTGCTCAGCAATTTCATCGAATGCCCACGAGTTCTTGTATTGTGAGAAAGGGAGAAAAGTACTTCTTTCTCTACTATAAGAACATAAGAGAAGCCATGTTGGATCAGGCCAACGGTAATGTTATAAGTGGCACAAGAGTCTTTTGGCACAGGAACCCTGAAGACCATCAAATACCCCCAAAATAGAGTATAATTCTGGAAGCCAGTGCATTTAAGGGATATGTGGTGAAACAGTTAGAAATGTGCCTGATTTGAAATTTCTGAGCTGAGTTACAGCACTGAAAAAAATTATATCCATCTTAGACACTTTGGTATACTGTTTTAATGCTAAAGACTTGCTTCATTACTAATAGACATGCTGCTCTTAGTGCTTATCATTTAAGGATATAGGTGTATTCTTAGTGCTTATCACTTGAGGATATAGCTGTGTTAAATTTTTGATGCATTCCAGGGTTCAGGGAGAGAAAAGAGGGAAGCCTATCACCATGCACAAGATGATTGTTGGTGTGAGAAGCATCACCATGGTTGTGAAAAGCATCATGAAGGGGCCAGCAAAATGGCAGCTCTTTCACTTGTCTGATTATGTAGATCTAGTCGACATTTTAAGAGGGCAGTCTGCAGGAAAATGAGGTTAAGTAAGTAGAGGAAAAAGAGGATGGCCCATCAGTAGGGATGAGGAGGAGTTAGGAAATTGCCTCACACACTCACTTGGGAAGAATTCTTGTATCCCAATGGACTGAATAAAACTTTGTGACTCCGCAATATTCAGAGCTCTACAACCATCTGTAACACCTATTCCTGATTTCCTACAATGTACCGTAAGTACCCACTAAATCTTGTGAGGCTGTTCATTTTGCCATATCCTACATCGGTCTCTTCTAGAAATTGTTTTAAAATAACCTTTCTTGTAAACAATTTAACTTACGAATTTATAACTGCAATTTGTGATAGAAGTCAGACTACAAGAATATAACAAAACAAAAATATCTAAAAATGTTAGCAATACTCGGTTTCAGAGCCCCCTCCCAATTGTTCCTTTTTCACTTTCTGCTTGGTGCTTTCTGGATCAAAGGCAATATTTTTCATCCGTGAAAGTTTAAATTTATATACCAATATCTCATCTCTTTCAATAAATTATGAATTAAGTTTACATTTAGAGTATAGTTCAAGCTATCTGCATCCCTATAAAATGTCCACAGTTCAGTCAAATGTACAAATCCTGGTGCTGTCCTCTTGTGGCTGGTGCAGGGGTCTGATTCATGCATTTCAACTATATAGTTAAAGTCACATTTCATGCCATTCCCTAGAGGTTTGTGGGACAGCAGGTTATTTATGTAACAAAATGAATATGAGTACAATCCACCAGGAAATTCTTCTGCACAAGTCTTATTGAAATACATGGGAGCTGCACATGTACACACAATTACATTTCAAGAGGATTTGTGCTGAAGAATTTTCCAGTGGATTGTGTTCTATATATGTAGATGGTAACAGGCTTAACACAGCAACAACTGTGGATTTATATTATATTTGTTCAGAACCTGCATTTGATAGTATCAGGAATTCCATAGCTGCCAATTTTATCACTAAGTTTTATTATTGTTGTGTTATCTATTTATTGAGAATGGATTTCCTTACAGCACAGTACCTTTTCATTCTTTTGGACTATTGTTTTGTCTTCTTGCAAAAAGGATCCATCAGTCAGCCTCATGTCCAAGCTATAAGAACAGTTTCCACATGTGTATTCTCCTTAAACCAATCTACTTTCCGCTAGAAACCTCAGGAGGCAGGCTGAGGGTAGGTGCTTTTCCTCATTCATTTGCAATCCTTTAACCTGTTAAGGCCAAATAGTACTGGATGCTGTAAAATAAAGTTATAACCTGATTTCTTACCCTAAAACTGCACAATTCCACTTATCCCAGAATTTCTGTCAATATATGTGACCAATAAGACATTAATATATTCTTTACTGACAAGTGCAACTACTCTATATTGCACTGATTATTAGCTGAAGAAGCAGAAATGAGACTGACCAGTAGAAACAGTACAAATATACATAAGAAACATCTATCTATCTATCTATCTATCTATCTATCTATCTATCTATCTATCTATCTATCTATCTATCTATCTATCTATCTATCTATCTATCTATCTATCTATCTTTTCCCTGGTGGGGGTGGGGGTGGAATCAACTCTATTCACCAGTGGTAGAACAAAAGAGAATTGTTTGAAGCTGAAATCACAGATTAGGAAAACACATTCAATTTTTTTTCAAGAAAGAGACCAGAAAGTTGCCTCTCCAGGGTCTAGACATTAGAAGTCCTTGACAAGACCTTGTGGTGTTCCAAAAGAAGGGCTATTAGTATCAGATGCTCAAACTCTTTGTTGCCCATATAAGACTGGAAAAGATTCCAGCAGGAAAAAAAAAATTGGAAAAGATTCTATCAAAAACCTTTTGGGCTTTAGGAAAAGATACATAAATTGTAAGCATAAATATGACAAAAGAGCTAGCAGAGTTCTCAGAAGTCTATAATTTAACAATATTCCCATTTACTCAGATATCTACTTTTTAAAGCCAATTGGCTCATTTGTATCTACTATTATAAATTCCAGAAACTGCTCAAGGTATTGATTCAACAGCCTAAGCAAGCAGCTTAGTGCCAAACCAGAACAGATGCTGAAAGTTCATTTAATCAGAATTCCCAAGCACTTTTAAAACCAGCAGGTCTTTGGGACTCAAGTTCAAATTGAGAGCACAGCCTACGGGGCTAGGGGAGTTTAAGCTTTCCCCCCATGCCATATCTTATCAATGGCCCCACAGAGCAAATAAGAGATCCAAAATTTATTGCTGGTCAAGAAACAGCACAGGGAGGAATGCTTAAAGCTTTATTCCCCAATATTGTGGTTCAGAAATTTAAAATGGTACCATACACACCTGCAAGGTTAAAAATCTGCAAGGTTAAAACTACTAGCATATTTTCTCTTGTGTATGGAAATACTAGCATGTTGTCTTCATTGGCATTTATCTGGTTTGTGCAGAACTTATATTATATTATGTGATCATAGAATCATAGAATTGGAAGGGACTTTCAGGGTCATCTAGTCCAACCCCCTGCACAATGCAGGAAACCCATAAATACCTACCCCAAATTCACAGGATCTTCGTCGCTGTCAGATGGCCATCTAGCTTCTGTTTAATCATAATAATCACATCTCAGCTTTCCTACATCATTAATTCATACTGTGATCCAATGTCAACTGTGTTGCATTTTAATAGTATTTCCCACCAATCACCCAATATTGGCCAAATTCTAAAATATCAACAAATGTAAATATGCAGAACTCTTATGGGATCATTTACTTCTTTTAGTTAAATTTATGTGATAGTTTTGATTAGAAAATGTAATCTTTTGCCATAAATTCAAAGTAATGTTTATGTATCACCTTGAAGTGATGACTCACATAAATTATCTATAATGAATAATAGCAACATTATAGTTTAAACAGGTATTAAGTAATGATATATTGAAGCAGGAAACACATGGAGGGTAGATCAATTCATCACCATCACTGTCAATCCATTTAGTATTTACAGAAAAATGAAATGTTTCATAATGATGAAGTAATTGGATTGTTACCAGTCTCATAATCTATAAATCTACATGCATAAATATGCATAAATTTGCAAATACTTCATTCATCTTTCTGCGTAGATTTTGACCTGTGGAATTTTGATGCTTGATTTTGAAAGAGATCTAAGTTGATACTAAAAATTGCCTAAATATTGAAAAAAGAGGCACCTTTTTTAAAAAAAAAAATGGTTTATTATATGATCCCTTACGTTTAATATATGTTATATAACCATGTTTTTTGTGTGTTTTTTAACTTTGCTTATGAAATCTCTTAACCATCCCTAGGGAAGAGATTGTAGGTTGAGGTGGCTCAGTGTGGATGATATTGCTAGATTCATCACCAGCATTTGACACAGTTGATCATTCTATCCTGGTCAGCCACCTAGCCTCACTGAGGGTGCAGGACCTTGGCTCACCTTGTTCCTCCAAGGTTGGACTCAAAGGGTAACCACTGCGGACTGAGATTTGGCATCCACTGGATTTCACAGAGTTCAAGCCTGTCTCCAATGTCATTTAATATTTATATCCACCCTCTAGAGCTTGTAAGGAGGTTTGGTGTTGAGTGCCTTCAGTATGCAGATGCCATCCAGCTCTTCCTCCAGCTAGATAAACAGATCTAGATGGCCCTCTCAGAGCTTTTTGGGTGTCTGGATATCATGGTTGGGTGGCTTTTTTTCTATCTCCACCAGGCCCATCAGCTGCCCCCCCTACTTAGCCAGGTCTGATCTCACCCAGCCAGGGCTTTTTTTGTATCAGGAACTTGTTTACATATTAGGCCACACATCCCTGATGTAGCCAATCCTCCTGGAACTTTGTACTAAGAGCCCTGTAAGCTCTTGAAGGATTGGCTACATCAGGGGTGTGCGGCTTAATACGCAAAGGAGTTCTGGATACAACCCCCCCCCCCGCTGCACCCAGTGATTAATATGACAGTCACCTCCAAACTAGATTATTAAAATGTGCTTTATGTGGGACTCCCCTTGAAGGTGCCTCAGAAGCTTCAGGTTGCTCAGAAAGTGGCTGCCTTGTTTGAAGTGCCTTGACTGCATACCAGGAAAGCTTTGTTTCTTGGCAAAATTTGTTTCAAGTATAGTTTTGCATCTGCACAGTGGACATTTAGTCATTATAGACCATTAGTAGTAAATAATCTTATTTACTGGAGAAGAGCCAGAATCCCCTGGAATCATGGTCAATTGGGTCATTAGCAGTTCATTCCTAAGCAGGGATCCAGACATACCCAGGTCTCATTTGTGGTGCCATGGGGAGGAGTAAGAGTGAGGGCAGCCATTGCTATTCCCTTTGCTGGGTGGAAGGGGTGGGCCAGGGCTGAGCTCGGGAAGCAGGGGCCCACCCTGGTCCGATGCTAGCCCTATGGACTGTCTCTGGGGAAGGCCAGAGGGCAGGAGTTTCCAACAGGGTGCAGTGTTGCCACCTGCCCTCTTTGGTCAATGGATAGCTTGGCCCACACTCCCTGCCCTTTATTTATTGTGTTTTTTTCAGCGGTTGTATATGTTTTGTCTTCTTGATTTTCTTTTCACAACTTGGTGGTATCATCATGGGGCTGGATCCATTCCCAGGAAAACAGCCTGTTTGCCCACTTCTGGAGTGTGGGGATCCCCTTAAGGAATCTTGGCATGAGAGGTGACTGATATGCCCAGCCCCAGGACATGTCCAAGGATTACCTTCATGCTCGGGTGGCAAGGGAGACCACTTCTGGGCTTCTGCCCTAGTGGGATCCCAGATCTGCCATCCCAAAGTGATCAGTGGATCATTGACTGGTAGGTGGGTCAGTCGATGAGTGAGTTACAAAATATTTTGTGAGAAGCAAACCTAAGAAACAGTGATGTGACTGAGATTAGGAACTATTAAATTTTATTATTTAGCCAGTGTTTATTTAAACTAGAAATATTATAATTGCCAAATTTATATTTGATGTAATTTTTATATCCAATGTATAAGTCAGAATGTGAGGAGAAATGGTTTCCCTATTTTCAATGTTACTTCAAACAATACAAAATACTGCAAATTGCCAAAGAAGTATTTGGATTTTATCTACTACTGATTTGTATACTCTAGTCTGATATTACTTATGTATTACTTTCAAATATATGCACTACTTTGCATTTAGTTAGTCTTGCTCCTTTTAGTTGTTTTGTAGATGTGATTAATGTACTTTGTTTGGATATTAAAGTTTTTTAAAGTTTTTTTAAAAAACAACAACATTCATCTATATTAATATATGTCTTTCCTTAACATTTTATTTGTTTGTTTGTTTGTTTGTTGAATTTATATCCTGCCCTTCCTGTGAGCAGGCTCAGGGTGGGTTACATCATATATGCACAACAGTAAAACACAATATTAAAATTATACATTAAAACGTCCAGAAATTTAGCAGCCATGATTCATGCCTCAACAGATACAGGTGTAGTTGATCAATCAGGGCCCTGGGGCCTAGGGGAGGCCTAAGAACAAGGAGACACCTGCTGCCTCAGCTGAAGGCTTGGTGGAAGAGATCTGTTTTGCAGGCCCTTTGGAACTGTAATAGATCACACAGGGCCCTGATCTCTGGTGGAAACTCATTCCACAAAATGGCGGCCAAGGCCAAAAAGGCCCTGGCACTCGTTGAGGAAAGTCAGACCTGGGTCCAAGGACCACCAGAAGATGCTGGATCCCTGATCATAGAGTCCTACAGGGTTCATATGGGGAGAGGTAGTCCCAGAGATATGCTGGCCCTAGTCATATAGGGCTTTAAAGGTGAGCACCAACACCTTGAACGTGTTCCATTAAACAATAGGCAGCCAGTAATAAGTAGTTTTTACTTGGAATTTTTGATGGGTTTTTTTCTTATAGTAAAACTTTTAGCTGTTGCAATAACGTTTTTTTTTTAATGAAAAACCCTAGATGTCCTTGGTCATATGATATATATTCTAATTCCTAGATAGCAGCCCTGTTCATATGTTGCAGTGAATGCTCATACAACCTCCATGCATGTGCATGCATCTGTTTGTAAGAAAGAGCCAGTGTTCATTCATTTTACCAATGAAATTAGGGATTAGTACCTGGACATATATGGAACTTCAAGCACTATATATACTTTGATCTTATCTTAGCCAAAATAGTTTATCGTTATTGAAACATGTTTGCAAACCTAAATATATGACTTTTTTTCAATAATAAAATATACTAGAAGGGAAGAACTACAAAACAGATAGAAAACCAATAAATTTAACAAGTCCAAGAGACAAAGTATTTATCCCAATCTGTTTCATTTGGTTAGTTCCTCTTTAGAGGAATGCAAAATAACATTTTCAACTTGGTCTGTTGCATGTATAATCCTGGACAGTAGTAAGAGCATAAGAGAAGACATGTTAGATCAGGCCAATGACCCATCCAGTCCAACACTCTGTCACACAGTGCCCAAAAAAACAGATGCCATCAGGAGGTTCACCAGTGAGGCCAGGACACTAGAAGCCCTCCCACTGTTGCCCTTCTTCACACAATAAATAATTAAACTGTGGAATTCATGGTCAGTAGGTACAGTGATAACTACTAGCATAGATTAATTTACAAGAGAATTATAGAGATTCATAGAAGATAGGTCTATCAGTGGCTGTTAGCTATAATGACTAAGGGAACTTCCACATACTAGTGGTAGGAGACATCAGATGAAAGGTTTAGCATCTATGCCCTGTTTGTTGGTCCTACAGGATCCTGAACTAGATGGACCAGTGTTCTGATCCAGCAGGGCTCTACTAATGTTCTTATACTCTCTGTGGTAAATCAGGCTGAGAAAGAGTGTCTAGCCTAGTAAACATCTGGAGGTCAAGATGTCTGAAAGACAATCTAAACCCAGGTCAATTCTAGTTTGACACGCTAACCACTCCATTAACTGTTTATTGGCTTAACAATAAAATATTAACACAAAAAGACATCACAGTGTTATGTCTTCTGTTAAAATTATGCTAGCTGTGAACAGCATTTTTCCATAGTGTCTCTTAGAATAAACGTTCTTTTATCTTGCCCATAAATTCTTTCATCCTCCCCTTTTTTCCTGTCTTTTTGGGGGAGTACACCAACACTTGGAATTGCTCCTTACAAGATGACACAAAGCAAAGGAAATGATGTATAGAATTAGAGAACAGGGGAAGGGGAGACATTTCAGAGCACTTATCTGTCAGCCTTCTCCAATGCATTGAAGAAATGGGGAACAGATTTGCTCATATGTATTTCTGACATCCAGTTTCCTCACGCAATCTGCATCCTGCTGTCTCTAATAATTCCATGGTCTCTCCTCTCTATTGGGCTGTGTCTCTTGTCATCCATTTTTGGTTATTACCATGGCTATCCAGCTGCAGTACTTTATAGGAAGCCAGGTTGCACATATTCATCATGAGAAATGCAGATCATTGGGAAAACTGAAACTCCATTGTTTTCATTATTGAAAACAATGGAGCCAAGCTTGATTCTAAGCTACTATTATCACAATATGTGATAGGACTTGAGGGAAAATGTGTATTTTATTGCATCCTATATCTCCATACAAGAATAATATGGCAGGCCAAGTAACAAATGTTTCATTTATCTTTCTTTCTTTCTTGCTTTCTCTCCTCTGTATTATTTTTTTCCCTTCCTCCCTTCCTTTCTATCTTGTTTTGAGCATCCTTAGAAGTTCAGAATCTTGAACATACTACATGACCCGCAGAGTCAAAGAGAAGGAAGTAGGCAATCGCCCACCTTCCCTGAGATGAAGAGTTTTGTCTGATAACATGGGTCAAAGCAGAGTTTATTGTTAACTATTGATCTGCACAATTTAGCAGAATATTCCCACACCTTTAGTGTGGGTACTCTAGCCTTGTACGGCCCAGGACTGACATATCTGAGGGACCACCTCTCCTCAAATGTACTCCAAAGAGCCTTGCACTCATTGGACCAACGCTGACTGATTATCCCCAGCTCAAAGGACGTCCTCTTAACTTCAACCAGTGCCAGAGCTTTCTCTGCCCCAACTCTGGCCTGGTGGAATCAGCTGCCACTGGTGATCAGGGCTCTGCAGGATTCTTTACTGTTCCACAGGGTCTGTAAAATGGAGCTCTAAAATGGAATTAAACATAAAGGGGAAGTGGGAAAGTCCCACTTGGTATATTCCTCTGCTTAAGTGGATCTTGTTGAGCTGTATACAATCCATACTTTGTACTTTATCTGCTACTTGCCTGACTACAGGCATTGCAGTCACTAATCGACCAGGCTTATATAAAATAACCCCAACTAGGCAATATAAAGCAGACAAAAGTTCCTTTCCATATAAGTCTGGGAGGTATCTATAACATTTTGCTCAGCTCCCAAATGTTCAGCCAATCCTACATTGCCCTGCTGAAAGTAAAATGAAAGCTCTACCCAGTAAAAGTATGTCTGAAGCAAATGGAATACGCCAAATGCTGGGACCTCTGCTTCTGCTGATTGGCTAATATACAAGTCTGCTGGCCTAGTTCCCACCCCCAAAAAATCAAAGCAACCTCAAACAAAGCAAGGTGAGTAGGGGAAAAGTGATGGTGGGGGCAACTTCTACACATTCATACATATGTCATCCCAAATGTTTATATGTTCCTTCATTATGCCTGGAATTCTCATTGTCTTAAAAATAACTTGTGTTTTTTTCATAGCCATAAAAGAGAAATTAGCTAGGAGACCATTTGTTTATTTAAAATGTTTATCAGCCTCCTTTCTTCATTGTGGAACTCAAGATGGCTTACAATATAAATAATTACATTAAAAACACAACAAAAGCAATAAAATTAATGAAAGTCAACAAGTTAAAAACTCCAAATAGAACTGCCAATAATAAAAGCTGAATCAATAAATAAAAAAAGGTAAAGATAGTCCCCCCCCCCCTCTCGTGCAAGCACCAGTCGTTTCCGACTCTGGGGTGACATTGCTTTCACGTTTTCATGGCAGACGTTTTATGCGGTGGTTTGCCATTGCCTTCCCCAGTCATCTACACTTTCCCCCCCAGCAAGCTGGGTATGCATTTTACCGACCTCGGAAGGATGAAAGGCTGAGTCAACCTCGAGCTGGCTATCTGAACCCAGTTTCCACCGGGATCAAACTCAGATTGTGAGCAGAGTTTAGGACTGCAGTACTGCAGCTTTACCACTCTGTGCCATGGGGCTCTTAAATAAATCAAAATGCAGTCCTAAATAAAACTGTTTTCAACTGCTTCCTGAACATTTTCAATGAGGGGTCCAGATGTACTCCCCAGGAGAGGTTGTTCCATAATTGTGGGGCTGCCACAGAGAAAGCCTTTGTTTACCCACCAAATGAACACCTTTAATTGGTGGGACAATCAGGATGGGGTCTCCCTGTGGTATTAATTACTGGGTAGGAATGTAAGAATTAATTACTGGGTAGGAATATTGTCACCCTGCTTATTTAATTTACATGCAGAGTACATCATGCAGAATGCTGGCCTGGATGAAGCACAAGACGAAATTAAGATTGCCAGGAAAAACATCAACAACTTCAGATATGCAGATGACACCACTCTGATGACAGAAAGTGAGGAGGACCTAAAGAACCTCTTGTTGAGGGTGAAAGAGGATAACACAAAAGTAGGCTTGAAACTCAACATCAAAAAAAACTAAGATCATGGCATCCGGGCCCATCACTCCTTGGCAAATAAAAGGGGAAGACATGGAAGTAGTGACAGACTTCACATTTCTGGAATCCAAGATCACTGCAGATGGTGACTACAGCCATGAAATTAAAAGATGTTTGCTCCTTGGGAGAACTGTTATGGTGAACCTGGGCAGGATAATAAAAAGTAGAGACATCACCCTGCCAACAAAAGTCCATATAGACAAAGCAATGGTATTCCCAGTAGTAATGTATGACTGTGAGAGCTGGACCATAAGGAAGGCCCAGCGCAGAAGAATAGATGCTTTCAAGCTGTGGTGCTGGAGAAGAATCTTGAGGATCCCTTGGACTGCAAGAAGATCCAATCAGTCAGTCCTAGGGGAAATCAACCCAGACTGTTCTCTGGAAGGTCAGATGCTGAAGTTGAAGCTCAAATACTCTGGCCACCAAATGAGAAGGGAGCACTCACTGGAGAAGATCTTGATGCTGGAAAAGACAGAAGGCAAAAGAAGAAGGGGATGGCAAAAGATGAGATGCCTGGACAGTGTTACTGATGTAACAAACATGAATTTGAGCAGACTTCGGAGGATGATGGAAGACAGGAGGGTCTGGCGTGACTTTGTCCATGGGGTTGCAAAGAGTCGGACTCAACTGTGTTACTGAACAACAACAAAGGAATGTAGGGGAGGCAATACAGCTGAAGATGGAGTGCATATGAAAACCAGGTTGACTGGCAGGTGGGGAAGGAGAGAAGGAAGCAGGGAAAAGGGAATATGGAGAGTGTCAGAAGGAAGGAAAGAGGAAGTAATGGGTTGGGGATGCAGAGAGAAATGAGTCCTTGCAGGTCTGCCAATTCTGTAGGTACTTTAATGAATGTCATTGTAAGTGATTCAATGTTGCATTTCTTTTATGTTTGGTACATAATTGTAGTTGCCCTTTTCCTCGACCATGTTAAAAAGTTTCATAGAAATATTGCTTTTATGATGAATGTCTGGTTTTCTATCAATTGCATATAAATAATGCAGAATTAGTTAAAGGTACAAAATGGCATGCTATAAAAGAACCAAAACAAAACGAAAAGAAGGAAGATAAATTTATGCACAAATTATAAGAAACAAGCAAGCATGCTAAATTCCCTGATTTCAAGTGCCTGTTTGTTTGTTTTACTTGCTTATTTCCTTTGAATTCAACAATGGAAAAGTTGCATGAGTCTGTGACTAGGGATGTGCAAAAAAAATAAATTCGGAATTATTTGGATTCGGAAATATATGGGGCCAAAGTATCTGGAATACTGTATATTTCCAAATACAGGTATTCGGAATAGCCGTATATATGGAAGATATACGGCTCTTTCCGAATATACGGCTTCATTATACCCTATCGGCCATTGAAATCAATGACAAAATAGGGTATATTGGAAGCCACCTGGAGAGGAGGGAATTTGAGGGAGAGCCCCCAAATTTGCAGGGGACCTGCAGGAACTCTCCTCTACAAAACCCCCAAGTCCCAAAAGGATTGGGCCAGGGGTTCCCATTCCAGGGGCATGCAAAGAGGTGTCCCTATCCCACCATTATACCCTATGGGCCATTGAACTCAATGGCAACATAGGGCATAATCAGAGGCTGCTGGGGGCAGGGGTTTGAGCAAGACCTCCCAAAACTGCAGGGAACCCACAGGGGATGCTCCCCTACAAAACCCCCAAGTCCCAAAAAGATTCGGCCAGGGGGGTCCCTGTCTTTGGGCTCCCCAAAAGGCCCATTGCCACCAATGCTGGGGAAAGCCCAATTAGCTACTTCCTCCACTATAATTGCTGTGGGGAAAGTGGCTCTGGCCAGAGGGGGGTTTGAGGGAGATGCCCCAAAACTGCAGGGCAACTTCAGGGGACTCCCCCACATGCAACCCCCCTGGCCCAAAAAGACTGCACCCATCTGTGGGCACCTCAAAAGGAACACTGTTCCCAATGGTGAGAAAAAACCAATTTGAGCCACTTCTTCTACTGTAATTATCGTAGGAAAAGTGACTCTGGGGAGCAGGGGGGTTTGAGGAGAGCCCCCCAAACTGCTGTGCAGTTTCAGGGCACTGTCCCACACAAAACCCACAAGGCCAAATGAGGAAGATCACTGGGAGGGCCTCAGATTGTGTGAGAGGAAGAGCACCATTCCTTCTCTCTCAGCTCAGCAGCAACACACCAGCTATCACTGTCCCATTAGAGGAACCTCTGCATTGGTATGGCTGCTGGCTGCCTGTCATCATCACTCCTTCCTCCTACCCCTGAAAAAAACCCTGGGTTATCCTGGCTGGGCCTGTGGGTGCTGTCGGTTACAGCAGGGCCTGCAATGGCCCTTTCAGTATTAGTAGGCATGTGTGGATGGGGATTGGGGAAATTTGGATCTGGGGACTAGGGAAATTCGGATCGCTTTGCAGATTTTAAATCAGCATTCACTTTTGGTTTGGGGATGGATGAGGGGGGTGGGGTGCACTGCCAAACAATTTGTGAGTGTTTTTGGACTGCCTTTAGACACTAGTCTATGTTTAGTGGGAGAGCGTTTTACAACCACCTTCCACATCCGGACCAAGAGGGGATGCAGGCACAAGTAGGTGCTCACTTCATTGACTCTCAAAGTCTATGTTTGGGGAGCCGAACAGAGGTAAGTTGACCTTCAGAAAGACCAACTGCTCAACTGTCCAGGGTTGCAGGCGATTGCGATGTGGACAGACAATGTCACCCAAATGCGAAAAGACAGGCTCACTCTGCACACTCGTCAGTGGGCATGAGAGGAACGCCTGGGCCACAGCAGAGAGGGCCGGCCAGACTTCCTCCTTCGCAGCCCAGTAGTTCAAAGGAGACATTTCCTGAGACTCATTGGGCTCCGAAAGATTGTCCCTCACCATCACAGCGTCTGTCTCCACTCTCATGGGCCTACCACTCCCAGAGGAGCCAATGAGCCACCCGATAAGTGTCATCTTGGCACTTTTCTTGGCATGAGTCTGGTGGGAAACACTGCCTAGCTTGGTTGGTTGGGGATGAACAGCAGTGGAAGTGGCAGATGAGCTGCTTCCACCCCTCTCCTCCTCAGCTACTGGCACTGGGACCCCCTGACTCTGCAGCGCTCGACCTTCAGGGAGAGCTAGTCTCACCAGAGATTGAGCTCGTTGGCCCGCTCGGCGATTGTGCCTTTAAGGAGCGGGTCTAACATGGTCACCATCATGAAGACTTATCCTGGGTGAGAGGCTTTAAAGCAGGCCTCAAGCCCTTCCTGCAGCCTAACAACCATGGCTTGCACCACTGGAAGAACGTCTGCACAACCTTAAGCTCGCACTAGAAATGAGGCCAAGTCCTCACGGGCCATGTGGACCATGGGGACGAGCAGTGTGATGCTCACCATATCAGATGAGAGCATTTCTGTGTGGGTCTTGAAGGGCCCAAGAACCTCCACAGTCTGAGAAATGACCACCCAATCGTCTTGGGTGAGATCGTTCTCATCCCGAAAGACCCTCATCTCAAAGATAAAGGCATCCAGGGCTGCTCTCTGCTTCAGCATGTGCTCCAGCATGGCACAGGTGGAGTTCCAGCATGTGCTGATGTCATTGATCAGGCAGTGCCCTGACACTCCTGTCAGTGTCTGTTTCTCATGCAGCAGATATGAGTCCGTATTGCTGCGTGAGAAGTGGCCCGTGATGTGTCAACACTTCTGCAGCAGAAGTTGGTACTCATGGGTCACAGGAAGATACCGACGGTCCTGGCTTTTTGTATGGCCCAATGTGTCCTTAACCACCAGGTGGAGAAGGTGGGCCTCACAAGGAAGGCATTTTAGGCCCTGAAGCTGGACATCTGCCTTGATGTTGGAGCCACTGTCAGTCACCACAAAGGCCGTGGAGATGTCCCTGCCTACCCAGCCCTCTAACTGCCATGAGAGGATGGCTCCGAAAGTGTTCCCAGTGTGCAACGCATTGACTGCTTCGGTGTGCAGCAAGGCCCAGCAATAGCCGGCCTGGTGGCCCTGACCCTACCTACCGCTACTGCCGCCCCCACCCTGCAGTTCACTGGGTTGCCACCAATGCGCAGTCAGGGAGCGATACCCTTTGAATGCATGTTGGGAGCTCCAGATATCTGAGGTGAAATGAAAAGTCCCCCCAGCAGCACGGGACAAATGCTCCTTCACCACAGATCTGGTTGCCCTGAAAACAGATGGCACAATGGTCCTGCTAATGGTGATTCTAGCAGGAACTTTGTATCAGGGCGCCAGGTACTCGAGCAACCCTAGCACTCCAGGATTCTCAACCACTGAAAATGGAAGCCCATGGGCAACTGACCTGATGAGAGTCCAGGTGATCACCCTCCTGCCATACCTGATACCCCCTCTTGGCACATAGGTGCCACCCCCACCAAACATCTCAGGCAGAGATACCTGGCGTCCCTGCCCTTGTGCGGAACTCTCCTGTAGAGCTCTGGAGGTGGTCGCAGTGGGATGGACCTCCTGGCTGGGTGGTGTTGGCCGCCTGGGCACCCCAGCACCAGTCTACTTCTCCCCCTTAAGAAGCACCGCCTGGTGGTGCTTCTGCAGGTGGTTCTGCATCCCCCCTGGAGTCAGGTGGGCAGGATCCCGCCCACGACTGATCTGGGCCCTGCACAGCTGGCACTGCACATACCGTGACTCCTCCATAAGTCGGAAATGTTTGCAGACGTCAGTGGTGTATGGATGCCCAAGCTGACCAGCAGTTTGGGTGTCCAGAGCCACCTCCTGTGAGGTGCTCAGGGCAGACACATCGTGTCTTGGGGTGGCAGGAGGGGCTGGCTGCCGGGGGAAAGTGGGCAGAGATGGAGATGCCTCATGTGTCACCATCTCTTCCCCCTCCACCCCATGCAGCCTCCCCTCCTGGCCATCCCCTGAAGGTCTGCAGGTGCCCGAAGGAACCGAGGAAGGGGGCTGGTCCTCCTCAACCAGTTTCTCCTCCAGCTCCTGCATGACACTCTGCACCCTCCTTCAGGTGATAGTTTTGGACAGAAAACTGACCTCCAAAGCTCATCTCCAAGGAGGACTGCTCTTGCTGCCCCTCCTTCGGCTGTTGAGGCCGAGTGACATAAGCTGGAGGAGAGACTGCCCAAGCAGCAGACCCCTGCTCAGTGCCAGCACCTAATGACACCTCTGCTGGGGGCACCCCAGCAGCAGCCTCGATGAAGGGCCCAAGGTGGGCCTTCTTCATCACACTCCTGCCAGAGGTTGGAGTGCCGGAAGGCAGTGGTGGAGTGGGCCTAAGCACAGGTGGGGGGGAAACCTTGGTACTCCCCCTCCCCTCCGCCCCTTTGGTTTTGTCCCTGGCCTTGCCCCCAGGGCCCCTCTTCTGCTGCCTGTCACTCATGTCACCCTTGGCCAGTCTCACACAACCTGAACTGAGAGTGTTTTTTTTGTTTGTTTTTTACAAACCTAACTCACTACACTGTACCCTGAACCAATAGGTACCCTGACTTCTTTTTAAAAACCCTCCCACCAAAACTTGTTTATTTGTTTTTTTGGTCCCTAACCTGTCCTTTGGGTTGTGATAGTAGTCTGGTAAAGTTTAGGAGACTAGGTGATCCTGCCTCTACCTGGCTACAGTTTTCAAAAGGCTACCTTGAGATGAAGGCAATCCTTGTTATATTCTCCTAGTTAAACTTCTCCTAACTAGATCCTGGGACAAACCAGATTTCCTTGCAAACTAGAAATCAGATGTCCCCTATGACTAGAGAGAAGCTGTGGTTTACCCTATGGAAATCTAAGGATACACCGGCTTTCAATGGCTGAAAGCAAGATGCACTGCAACCCTACTCTCTTTAAAAGGGAGCCTGATGTGGCCTAGTAGTCACGCTGCCTTTTATGAGAAACCTAAAAGCTTTTAAAATTGCCCCTATCTGGCCTAGTTGAATTTTGAAAGTAGATAAAGCCCTAAACTGGATTATTTTTAAAAAAAAATATCAAAAAGCACAATCCCTAAAAACACCCTTATTAGTGGAGCAGCCTATTTAGTGGCCCTAGCCAAACCGAAAACACCCTCAGACTCCAAAAATAACTCTAATAAACAGGAAAATTCATTGAACCAGCCACAAAGTCCACCCACCGGCCACCAACTCCCTCACACCACCAACCAGAAGGAATTTGGAAAACAGGAAATTTAACTCAACCAAACCTCTTGAAAACTTAACTTTTACCAAAAAAAAACCACCTCAAGGCAGACCACCCCTCCCCAAGAAACAGAACAACAGCAGAAAAAAATACAACCAGGAAACCTCTTGAAAACCTATTTTTTTTTCACAAAAAACCCCACATTAAGGCAAACCAGACCACCCCCACCAAGAAACAGAACAACAGCAGAAAAAATGCAGCCAGGAAACCTCTTGAAAACTTAACTTTTTTCACAAAAAAACCACATCAAGGCAAACCAACCCCCCCACCCAAAAAAAAACCAGAACGACAGCAGAAAAAATAAAGCTAGGAAATCTCTTGAAAACTTAACTTTTACAAAAAACAACAACACCTCAAACCAAACCAGAACCTCTCCCCCCCCCCCAAAGAAACAGAACAACAGCAGAAAAAATCCAAGCAGGAAACCTCTTGAAAACTTAACTTTTATCACAAAAAAGCTCCAGGCAAACCAAACACCACCACCACCACCCCTCAAGAAACAGAGCAGCAAGGCCAAGGAAAAACAGGAAGCACGCAACAGCAGAACAAACCCAACCAGGAAATGTATTAAAAGTTTTAAAACCTTAACTTTAACTTAAAAACTGGAATTTAACAAATGCAACTCGACCAACCTCCCCCAACAAACTTCACCCTAACCTCAAGAAATCCTAGCCACCCACAGAAATCAGGGAAAGTTAAAGGACACAGCACTTTTAAAAGTCCTCTTATTAAAGTAGGCAACCCCCCTCCTTCCCCCACCCCAGGCCCCCACCCCAAAAGAACCCCCTAACCCCAAATCTAGGTAAGTAAAGGGACTTTAAAGAGTTTTAAAAGGTCCTTTTATTTATATCCTGAGTATAATAAAAACAAGAAGAACCTCAAGACTTACCTTTGGATGTCTACTTCAGTCCAGGCAGGTCAGGCAAGGCTGAGGCAGAGAGCAGCAGCAGCTGAAGCCAAGGGGCCAGCGCAGCACAGTCTCTCAGTCACAGCTCAACAGCAGTCCACCACCAGGCAGGCACACTCCTTAAAAAGGTTCTCTGGCCCTACACAGAGCAGTTTAAAAGAATACCACTGCTCTGTTATTGGCCAGAGAGCAATGTTTACTTGGATACCCAAGTAAACAAAAGAACAACAATGTTGCTGATGGCTGGAATTAGCCCAGCCATCAGCAATACAATAGCCCTACAGTGCAAAAATGCATGCTTTGGATTGGCTGCTGGAACTCCTCTCCCCCTCCCTCCCTGATCCTAGGGAGGCTATGGGAGAGGCAGGAAAAGACTTCCAAAGCAGGAAAGGAGGCAAGCAGCTTCCATGAGGCCGCAGAAGCTCCTTTTCCATTGCATTCTGAATACTTCCGAATATTGATTCGGAGGTATTTGGGGGAGCCTATATGGCTCTCGTATAGTGCCTTTAAATTGGATGTGGAAGTATTCGGCGCCAAATACTTCCGAATCAGGGGGTATACGGGGGTTTATTCGGTTCAGCCGAACCGAATGCACACCCTATCTGTGACTTGGGTTGCCAGCCTCCACGTGGATTCTGGAGATCTCCCACTTTTACAACTGATCTCCAGCTGGCAGAGAAAATGGCTCTTGGAGAAAATGGCTGCTTTGAAGGGTGGACTCTATGGCATTGTAACATGCTAAGGCCCCTCCGCTCCCCAAACCTTGCCCTCTCCTGGATCTACCCCCAAAGTCTCCAGGCATTTTCCAACACAGACATGGCAGCCTTTTCTGTGTCTGTGTTTTAAAATTAAGTCAGCATGTTCAGGGAAAGAATAAAGCATGTCTGCATAGAGTTTCTCTGCCTCCATTTCCCCTCCTATACTTATTTTCCTTTCTAAAAAGTGTTTGGCAATCTCTTACACACATATTGTAAGAGAGATGTCACATTGTAGGTTATTTAAACCCTTTGCACATGGTGCCTTTTGAAGGCTCCTAGATCATGAGATCCAATGATCTCAAGGCAGTTCTGGATAGCAAAATTGGGCATGATCTCATTCGTCTCCCCACATTCATTGTAGATGGTTTTCAGCCAACTGAAAAGGATCTAAATCTGTTTGTAAACTTTAGTATTAGTGGGTCAGTAATGTATCTATACCAGCAGTTAGCAAGTGCATAATTCTGGATCAAATCTGAACCCTCCCGGAAAATCTTTCAGAAGAGTGATGTGAAGGGAGTAGCTTCTGTGGCAGCAGAACTTGCCAGAATTCTAGAGGAGGGGGAGATGTCTGTGAAAACTGGGGCCTGTCTCTTTTTCCTTGATTCCACAATTGGGGAGTGGCACTTGCTGCTAAGTCGGAATCTGTGCACTGTAGCTTGTAACAAACTTACAAAAAGTAAAAGGCTCATTTTCCCCTCAGCTGTTGCTTTTGTTTGCCTTTCATTCTTCACAAATTTATGTAATGGAACAGATGTTACTGCAAAAGCATTTTCAGATTTCATAGCACAACTTGAAGAGCTCCCTTTGCCCTTAACATTGAGATGTGCTACTGTAGCTAATGTTTAAATTTGATGGAATATTTACAGAAATAGCAGAAAGGTTATGGCTGCCTTTTTAGCGGTGCCCTTGTGAGTAGCCCTGCATAGTGTTTGAGAATGAAAGAAACAGTAGGTGAGTAGGTCTCTTCTCAGGATTTTTGCCTGCCCCTTTGCACTGGTTTTTTTTTTTTGTTTACTTTTACTCAGCAATGTCATGACCAGAACTAAATACCTCATTTCAGATTGTGATTGTTTGACCAAGTTTTGTACTTTTCTATTTTTCAATATTGATGAAGGTTCGGAATGCCTTGTGAGTCTTTAATATAAAACGTCACTTTTTGTGACCTTTCTTTAACTCATTTGGGACATTTTTAAAAAGGGCTCTGTCTTTCATGGAAAGTTTCAGTACTAATGGTTCTTTTTCTTTTTGGGATTTATTATATTAACTTGTCTTGGACAAAGGATCTGCACTCACTGCTTTCTATGGCAGACCATTGAGGTTATGGGAAATGCAACATTTGAGAAATAAGCAATAACTTTTTGTTTATATTATAAGGAAACTGTGGTTCTTGTTTCATCCTGAGGACAGATGTACTTAGTACATATTTGTATAGTGCATTTTTGTGGTTTTCCTGTACAGCTTCTGAGGAAATAAAAAACCCACCCTTCTTGTTTTTCCTCAAATGTTCATTACAAGGGTAAAATCTGTACAGAAAACCTACAGATAGAAGCAAATCTGAATAAAAATGCATACAATGGGAATGCAAGTTAATCAGCAGCAAGCAGGCACATTCTTGTCCATTTTCTTTGACTAATTCCTTTTCCTAATTCCACACACATAAATCTTGGGAACTTCATTGTACCTAATGTTGAATCAGGAGATCCCACCCTTGTTGCTCTTAAGCTCCTTTTAGCTGAAAATGTTGTCTTAACACATGTCTAGACAGCACCTTGTTAAAAAGCTTTTAATCCCTCACTGGGTTTCCAAAAAGCACTATAGCAACACACAATTAATACTACGTCTAAATTACTTTTAACAATAGGCCAAAAAGCTTCCACCCATCTTTCCAGAATTGTTGAGAAAAATAATTAAACAAATTCAGAAGCCTTTGTATTATAAGGTGTTAATTAAAAATTGAGCTTTCAGCATTCAAATTTTGAATGCAAAAGAAAAAAAATATTGAAAATAAAATTATGACAACAGTGTCTAAATCATTCAGTCTCAGAATGTACCAAACTGATTCAGCTTTCTTTTTTTAAAAAAAAAAAAACCATTTAGCACTTGTAAATACTATCTAACAGTACATTTTCTTTAATGTAATAGTCGGAAAGCACAAAGCATATCCTTGATGGTTAGCAATATTTACTCTGAATAAGCAAATTCTATATATAATGATCCATTAAATGTTGATTTCTGGCACACGCAGCATTCCAGTGCACATATGAAGTTTCTTTGTTCAAGGGATTTCTTTTTGCTTCAGTCCATGCAGGACTTTTAAAAAACATGTCACCAGACACAAAATAAGCGCTTCCAAGGACGGAAAGTGTATTTTTAAACAAAAGATTTGTGCAGTTAAAAATTCAAGCCAGGCATATATGTTAGGTGGTATAGAAAAATGAAATGAGTAATCCAGCCTAGAACTGCAGGCCTTGAGCAAATTATAGGCCTAAACAGAATTACACTGTTCTCAGCCCAGTGTAACTCTGTTTAAGATTGCAAATTAAGAAGCACATAAACTAAAGCAGGGGTGACCAAACTGTGGCTTGGGAGCCAAATGTGGCTCTTTCACACATATTGTTTGGCTTTCAAAGCCCTAGGGTTGCCAAATCCAATTCAAGAAATATCTGGAGACTTTGGGGGTGGAGCCAGGAGACTTTGGGGGTGGAGCCAGGAGACATTAGGGGTGGAGCCAAGATCAAGGCTGTGACAAACATAATTGAACTCCAAAGGGAGTTCTGGCCATCACATTTAAAGGGACAGCACACCTATTCAATTCCTTCCATAGGAAATAATGAAGGATAGGGGCACCTTCTTTTGGGGCTCATAGAATTGGACCCCCTGGTCCAATCTTTATGAAACTTGGGGGATACTTTGGGGAGAGGCACTAGATGCTATACTGAAAATTTGATGCCTCTAACGGAAAAAAACAGCCTCCCACCACCCCCCACATCTCCAGGAATTCCCCTTGCCCAGCTGGCAACCCCCTCCCCCCAAGAGGGAATATTCTCCTCCGAGCCCTTCTCCCCCCCCCCAACTGTAGAAATCTTCATCGTGTCCCGCAGGCTAGCCAGTGAGGGCATGCAGGCAGTTCCCTAGAACTACAATGAATTCCCAAAGTCCAGATTCCCGGAGGGGGGGGCTTAGGTCCAACCGAGGAGGTCTTTTGTTCTCCACCCGAAGCAACCCCCGCCCCCCGCGCATTTCTAGGCTTTTCCCATCCTAGCTGGAGCTGACCTCCCCGCCCCCCTGCTGCCCTTTACCTAGGCTCTCCAAACGGGCTGGCCGTGCGCCGCACCTTTCCTCTGCAGCGCCACAAGAGCCTTCCGGCCACAGGGCCAGCCCGGCTTCGCGCCGCCTTCCCAGCCAGACTCCACTCTGCTCCCGGCACCTTGGCTCTCTCTGGTCCCTGCCCCCCTGCCTGGCTGAGCGGCGAAGGCTGCAGGGAGGCCGCCACTTGGTCCCCATGTGCCTTCCCCAACAGCACCCACGATGCCTGACCGGTGCTCCTCCATCCACTGAAGGTGAGGACAAGGCAGGAGGCAGGGCCCCAGGGAAGCGCTGCGGCTCATCTCTAGTTCTGGCCACGCTTTCAGAAGCAGCAGCAGCAGGCAGCCAGCCGGGAGTGAGGTGCGCCCGGTGCCGCCGCCGCCTCTGGAGCCGCTGGCTGGGCTGTCCTCAAGGGTGGGAAGGGAAGGGGCGAGGAGAAGCTGCTGGGATCAGGGCTGGGTGGGAAGGGCCGCCATTCCCCCCGCTTTCCGGATTTTTGGTGAGCGGGGGGAGAAGGCTCCAAATCGGGGGTCCCCCACCCAGGCGGGGGATTTGGGAAGCCTACAAAGCCCCCAGCACCCCATCAGCTGGCTTGGAGAAGGCATCTTTCTCTTTAAATCACTTCTCCAAGTCAAACCAGCCAGCGGCTAGGAGAATGCATTTAAAGTTGCTTTCTTTCCACATCCCCTCCGTCTGCCTGCCTGCTTCCCTGCCTCTTTCCCTTGAAGCTCTCAAACATCTGATGTTCATGTCTTGTGGCTCTCAAAATCTCACATTTATTCTATGTGGTTCTAACATTAAGCAAGTTTGGCCACCCCTGAGCTAAAGCCTACTGTTCTGTCTTTGTGCACCTGTGCTCTTTTTTTCTTTCTTGCTCTGACTGTTTTTGACTTCGCATTTTGATGTCCCTCACTATCAATAATGTGGGGGGCATATGTGATGTGGATCTTGAATATAACCTTACCCAATTCCGCAGGGCCTGTAAGACATCCCTCTTCCGGCTGGCCCACAACTAATCGGCACTGAGCATTGAACACCGAATACTGAACATGGAACACTGAATTTGAAACTGATGAGTGTAGCCTTAGGACCGCTGTATGATTTAATGTTCATGTATATTACAAATGTTTAGATTTTTAACTATAAATTATGAATTGTCAATTTTAATGTTTAATTTTATATTTTATGTTAGTTTTACATGTTGTAAGCCGCCCTGAGCCACTTAGTGGGAAGGCGGGATATAAATCTTAAAATAAATAAATAAATAACACTCTTCTGCATTAGCACAGTCAAGTTCCCACTTCTCAGGGTTTTCTTCCACCTTAAATAGACCCTGCAATAAAGTATGTGCCTACATACAACTAAAAATGCCTTTGTAAATATGCTTGCTATAATCATACACAACTGTGCAGTTTCAAAATCCTTGATTCCATGCTCAAATATTTTTTCCACACAGATCTTCTCTTCTGTTGGAGGGAGTGTAAAAGCCTATTCCTGCAGTGATTTTGTGCACACTGGAGCATGAAGAGGATGAGGAGAAGTGGGGTTTGTAAAACGCACAGCATATGCTTGAATTTACCTGAAATTAATATAGTTGGTGGGGTTTTTCCCCCTGTAGATCAATGCTTGGGAGTGTTCAACACTCATTTTCCTTAATACTCAACGCGCTGCAGGTTTTACGCTTCTTCTTTCTCTGTGTCTCACTGTGTTTTCCTCTGTAGTATATGGCCCAAATGTAGATTTTTAGCTAGGGTTGCCAATCCCCAGGCAAACCTCTGTGAAGATTAGCCTCAAACAATACAACAATGTTAGTATTTATAAAAAAAATATTGCATATGATTTTCCAACAAATATTTACACAATCAAATTTGAAATAGCCTAAGGAACATCAACCATCTCACCCAAAGTCTCTCAAAATGCATATAAATGTCCAAGGATAAAAGTCTTTGTATCCTTATTAGATGGGTGCAGGTGATATGTTCAGTAGAAAAGTCCTCCATGGAGACCTGTGCTCCTTGCTGTACTGAAGAAGTCATTGGAGCACAGGTCTCCATGAAAGGGCTCATAATCTTAGAACTGTGCAAGTGCCCTTGTGTACAGGGCCAGCATGTGGGAATCAGTGACCTAGGCAATCGCCTAGGGTGCCAAAGTGGCGTTGCAGCCGGAGCAGGCGTTCTGACCTTCTTGGCTGCCGTGCATTGAGATGCACAGCAGCCAAGAAGGTCAGAGCGCCTGCTCCAGCTGCAACGCCACTGAGGATGTTCTCCGCAGCTGAGAACGAAACGTCTGGAAGGAAAACTTTCTCCAGTAGAACATGGCACTTGAGCCCGAAAGATTCTACAAACCCTAATGATGTTACCAGCCATGAAAACCTGAAATCTTAGAGGATTGGCTACATCAGAGGTATGTGGCCTAATATGCAAAGGAGTTCCTGCTAGAATTCCACCCCTGTATATGTTCATACCTGTATGTGAGCCTTCAAGAACTAGTTCCTATTTCATCTTCAATGTCTGTATAGGAAAGCAGTTTCAGAGGGTAGCCCTGTTGTCTGCAGTAAAACAGCTAGATTTGAATTCAGCAGTACCTCAAAGATCAACAAGGTTTATGGGGTGTAAACTTTTGACATTCAAAACTTCCCTTCATCAGATACAAAGAGAGCTCTGAAAATCTTGTTGGTCTCTAAGTTGCTACTGGACTCCAGTCTAGCCATATAGAAGTGGACTGACTTAGGTCTTGTTCTTAGTGTTGATTGCAGTAACCCTGTATGTGCGTGCGCGCGTTAAGTGTTCTCAATCTTTAAGTCTTCTCTACCAGAGTCTTCTGTGTGGCTACATTGAAGAACTTAAGGGTGATATAAAACTCACCCATACCCACCATGCTTCAGAGGATATTATAGTTCTTAGTTATGCTGACCCACTGTGATGATCCAGCACCTCGGTCTCCACCACAATGTATTACTTGCAGCCTGCAAGTTTCCAGGTTTTGCTCCCCTGGAAAGGGAAGAGCGGATCTCCAGCCCGTTTGAGTGCAATTTGGAGGGGGCGGGGCTTAGCCATTTTAACGGCCAAGCCTTCACTCGCTGTGCAGTCCGGATGATGATCCTGCCTGCCCTGTTTATTATGTAAGCGATTGCTGGTCATTTCAGGTGAGGGGCCAGGTAGGAATTTTTTGCTCCCCAGCTGATTGGCAGTTGCTGGGGTGTGTTTTTCGCCTACCCTACATAGCAAAGCAGTGGATTATGGATTTGGCTATCGGGAGGTGCTGTTAAATAGTTGGTCACTTTGGTTTGGCAGGTTTTACTGGGTTAGGGTACTATGCGGCTAGGGGAGGATCATGAAGCATCCCCCTTTTGGGGAGTTAGGGGTCTGGCATAATCAACCTTGGGGTTTGATGACCCGGGGTGGGGAAAATGCAGACTGTCCTGGAGGCTTGACTAGAGGGAGCCTTCCATTGAGATGTGCATCTGGTGGTTGGGCCCTCTGGGGTGTGCCTCCTTGCTGGGCTGGCCTGGCAGGAGCTGTGTCCCACAGCTCCAGCTGGGGGCTGGGTCTCTTGCCCGTGAATGGCAGGGGAGCAGTCTGTTGAGACCCCTAGCCTTGACCAGGCCGCACTTTTGGGTGCCCTTGCCATTGTGATTATTATGATTAATAAAGTGGCCCTTAGTTATACGAACGCCTTGTGTCCGACTCTTCATTCCGACCTGGGGGGGGGGCAATGCCTGACTGGGGAAGAAATTTGAAAGCATCATTATATTTCTCTTGCAGAAATGCAGTAGCATTAGTACTATGACAGCAAGCTCATAAAATGCTTTTAATGGAGGATGAATCTTTTATTATGATATTATTTTGACTTTTTTGTCTTGTAATTCTAAAAAGAAAAGAAAAAAAGAACCCATCAAAGTTGGTAATAACAATTGACAACCTCATCGTACTAACAATTTTCCTTCTCACCGGGTGATCTAATTTTATGTCATATTACCAACCATCTATTCTATTAATAAACTAATTAATTAATGTGACACAAGATTCACTAATTTGATAGGAATTTGATAGCATGCTATGTTAAATTGATACCTTATTAGCAAATCTCATACTTTATTAAATATGATACATTTCTAAGCACACTGGAAGTACTGATGACAACCAGTATCTGTTTGGAGTTAAAATAGCATTCATACAGGATGGGTAACAATTTTAATAAGGCACAAGTCTCAGCAATGCTTTATATTTAACTATTCATTCCTTTAAATCAGCATGTGGCTGAACATTTGAATATTGAGGACAAAAATCTTATTTATTAGTTTTCCACAGTTACTACTCAGTCCAAGAAAATGGTATATTTTTAAAAAGCATTTGAAACATAGTACTTATATACATTGCATTAAAAAAAACCCCAAACCTTTGGAAATGACTTGCACCTGATTACACCTCTTTTGGCAGAATGCATGGAGAAGTGTCTCAACAACATTACCCTTATTGGACATTGTTGCCTGAATGTTAGTAAACCATGTCCCCAGAGTACAACCATTTACTATGTATGCTTTCTTTTTTCTGCAAGGAGACAAGCACAACCCCAGAAATCTAACTGTTTCTGCACTGGGGTGCTTTTTCACCCCAGCAAATGTAACATAGTGGGGTAAAAAAAGGGTCATGAGTTCTCACAAAGGAAAACTGATGCAGGAAAGTATTGAAGTGAAATGTCATAGTTGTCAATAAAAAAAAGATAAAGGTAGTCCCCTGTGCAAGCACCAGTTGTTTCCGACTCTGGGGTGACGTTGCTTTCACAACGTTTTCACGGCAAACTTTTTACGGGGTGGTTTGCCATTTCCTTCCCCAGTCATTTACACTTTCCCCCCAGCAAGCTGGGTACTCATTTTACTGACTTTGGAAGGATGAAAGGCTGAATCAAACTGCTTAGTCCAAACATGGGGTTTCACTGGGGAACAATTTCCTCACAACAGACAAATAAATGCTAAAGGTAGAAAAATAACTACCATCTCATTCTACTACCACAAATATTGAAGGGATATGGAAAGATCCTGCTAGTTAGCTTGCTAGCAGCTGAGAAAGAGCTAGCTGAGGCTATTCTTCACCAGGCCCATAGCCACAGGGAGATCTGGCGGGGGGGCTGACCACTCTATTCAACTCCCCCCTTCAATCTCCGTGGTTGCTCCATTGGGCCGAGACCCAAATGAGACTCTGTTGGAAGACCCCAAACGGACGCTGTCTGCCGCATCCCCCCCTGCCAACCAGCTCATCCCTGGGTAAAATGCTGCTACAGTTGCTGCCACACCCTCCCCTTCTGCAACTCCGTGCTCCACCGCCCCCCCCCCCATGCAGTGAGAGCGCCTAGAATCAGCCCTACCCTTAGACTGGGCCCGTGCCTCTCAGTGTTCTCTTCCTCCTGCTTACAGATGCAGGCCAAGTCTAAGGGTAGGCCCAATTCTAGCTGCACTCAGCATGTTGGGAGGTGTGGCAGAAAGTGGCGGCGCCACAGAAGGGAAGGGGGTGATGGCTGTGGCACCAGCATTTTACTGCCAATCAGCAGGGGGTCACAGCTGGGGGGGGGGGGTCGCAACATTTTACCGCTGATCAGCTGATCAGTGGGGTTGCAGTGGGCGGCAGGGGAGAGCAGAGTTTTACCGCCAATCAGCTGATCGATGGGAGGGGCTTTAAAGAGGCTGGGAAGCTTCTTGTGACATTATTCTGGGCCCCACGCCCCCCCCCAAACGAAAATTTTTCTGGCTACAGGCCTGTTCTTCACAAGTATTTAAGGCATGTGAGACCCAGAGGCACAAGCAGTTGGGTTTAAGTCAAAGGACTCTTGTCCTTCAGTCTAAGGGTTGTACAACAGAAATGGCAGATAGATAGAGAGAGAAAAGGAGAGAGAGATGTTCTTCACTAATAAGCATTCTTTGCATTATTTTGTTTATGTTGTATGTGTTATAAGCCACTTGGGAGAAAAGTAGGACATAGTTAATTAATTATTAAATGCCCAAATACAATTTTGTATTGTGTTTTAGCATCAAAGTAACAGCTCAAGAACCTGACATTTCTAAAAAAAAATCATTTAGTGTTAATAATCATAAAGTAATTATTAGGAAAAACTAGTGTGAAGTAACAGATCTAATACTGGATTTGGACTGAAGACATCTTAATTCACATTTTACTGGTGGAACCAGCTGCCGGAAGAGGTGAGGGCTCTGCGGGACCTAGGGCAGTTCCACAGGGCCTGTAAGACAGTCCTCTTCCGGCAGGCCTACAACAACTAACTGACACTGAGAAAAATTTGGATGGAACTAAAATGCACTTAATAGACCGCTGGTTTTTATCTTTTTATGTCTTATTAATTATGGTTTTAACCTTATTATGTAAATGTTTTAAGCTGAATTTATGTGAGTTTATTGTGTTGTAAGCCGCCCTGAGCCACTTCGGTGGGAAGGGCGGGATATAAGTCAAAATATAAACAAACAAACTAATAAATAAATAAATCCATACTCAGCTGTAGAGTTAACGGGTTGATCTTCTAGTCACACAATATCTTATTTTAACCCAGGGCTTTTTTCCTGGTGGAATGCACCATAATGTAATTCCAGACGGGGCTGGCCCTGCCTCTAGGCAAACTAGGCAATTGCCTAGGGTGTCGGCCTTCTGGGGGTGCTGAATTGGATGCCCTCATGTGATTCAGTGACCTGGGCTATCCAGGTCAGGAAGCAATTTGAAGTTTTGTGATTTTTTATTTTCCCCACAATTCATCTGTTTTTGAAAATCTGTTTTCAGTGTGGGGGGAGGAAGGCACCAGAAGTTAGCCTTGCTTAGGGTGCCAGATAGTCTAGGGCTGGCCCCATTTCTGAAACCTCTTGGTGGAAACAACATTCTCAAAGAATGTTTAAAAGTTCATGAGAGGCACTGGAGGTAGACATCACTAGCAAAATCGCAAAAAATATTAAAATTAAATTTAAAAAAATAAAATTTAAATGAAAGAATGCCCAAAAGCAGTTGCAGGTGAGTGGGGAAGCAACCAGACAGTGCAGTGGACTTGTTGGTGTCTCTTGCCAAGGGCAATGTGCAGGCTGCAACTTCAGGGAGAGTCTGGGGCAAATCTGAGTGGGAGAGAGAAAATCACCTGCAGCCTACCCAACTGCAGCGCAACTTGGATCACAGCGTCAGTGAACTCAAGCTGAAGTTACTTGGCCACACCCCCTAACCAGCTCCTCTCCTGTGCCAAGGCCCACATGACCTTGTCAGGGCACTCCTTGCATGCTCCTTTGTGTCTCCTCTGCTACACTCCAGTGTGATGGGGACAGAGTCTGGGCCACCAATTGCTGGCTCTGCCTGGCGGAGCAACTCTGTCAGGGAAGCCGATTAAGCCCACAGCCACTGCTGTTTTTACCTTCCAGATCCCCACAGCTTCCACTGTTCACTCTTAGTAAGAGCTGCTCCGCAATAGGAAGAGGTAAGAATTGCTTTGGAGTGGCAGTGGCAGCTAGCTTCTTCAGATGAGGGAGCACTGCAAACTGAGGGGGAGCTATGTTTGTAGACAATGTGAAGACTGAGAACCATGAAAAGGATTTTGGACTATTTTACTGAGGCTACAATGAAATAATAATTCAGGTTTGGAACTTCAAAATGAAACAAGTGACTCAGGAATTTCCACTTTGGTCTCTGAAGTTAATGAAAGCTTCTGGCCCAGTTGCTGGTCTGTAAAGGAGACAAATGGGGGGGAAATGGTTATATTTTTTTCATGATGGCAAGTTAGGCTGCTCAGTGTGCAAAAATGTTGGAGGCTTAGGCACAAAGAAGAATGTGGGTATGTGGCTTTCTAAAGAATGGATAAATTGTGAGGTAGCATTTTATGGTGAAAATAGGAAACAGCGGCTAACATCTCTAAGGAAAAATATTTTTGACCATAGAGAAAGTGCAAGTCATAAGTTATTATTATAAAGTGCAGTTGAAATAATCAGGACTGGATCTACATGTTTTTTTGAGTGGGGAGGGCAAAATTAAAAAATGCCGCCCCCCCCATGGGCCATTCTGTCTTATGGTCCCATAGAATACAGTGGACTCCATACCAAATTTGGTGCCCCCCCCTCCATCGGTGCCTGGGGCAAGCACCCCCCTCTGACCCCCCCAGATCCGGCCCTGGAAATAATTGAAGGGGGGAGGAGCTCAAAACAATATGTCTGAAGTCACAAACAAGAGAGAAGTAAATTACAAATAAAATATTCTGTACTGCATATAAGATGGCTAAAAAGAACCAGTATTTTAGTAATTTTGAAGTTGAAATTGATTTATAAGAATTAAATTGCATTGATATGGGGATTATTTTGCACTCAGCTACTGCCTATATAAATCACATTGGCAGTGAAATGAGAACTAAATTCAGATAGATTATTGATTCAAAGATCAAAATCTCACTGATATGTGGTGAATGTACCATAGAGTCAGAAATCTGTACTGATAGTGTGCATTCACACCTACATTGAGGAAATAGACACGCAAGAACCTGTAAATCTCTTCAGTGGTTTGATAGAGCTGGAAGACATAACAGCAAATGGAATATACAAAAGTTTAATGTCTCATTGAGTCACTAAGGTTTACTGAAGAATTCTTAAAGGAAAATTTAGTTCCATTGACATGGGATGGTGCTACAGTTCTGCTGAGATCTCATGAAGAAGTTTCAAAACCTTTCAAAACCAGATTCCCTGCCATTGTTTTATGGCATTGTGCTAGTTTGATGTAGTGGTTAAGTGTGCGGACTCTTAACTGGGAGAACCAAGTTTGATTCCCACTCCTCCACTTGCACCTGCTGGAATGGCCTTGGGTCAGTCATAGCTCTCATAGAAGTTGTCCTTGAAAGGGCAGCTTCTGTGAAAGCCCTCTCAGCCCCACTCACCTCACAAGGCGTTTATTGTGGGGGAGAAAGATAAAGGAAGTTATGAGCCGCTCTGAGACTCTTAAGTGGAGGGTGGAATATAAATCCTTCCTTTCTTTCTTTCTTTCTTTCTTTCTTTCTTTCTTTCTTTCTTTCTTTCTTTCTTTCTTTCTTTCTTTCTTTCTTTCTTTCTTTCCTGCAAAAGAAGTTTCTGACATCAATTGATTTAAGAAGGTTGTGGGGGGGGGGGTTCACAAGTTATTAATCTCCCAAAAAAAATTCAAGGCAGTTCAAGTCATGTGCAGTTATATTGGAGATGAAGATTTAAAAATTGAAAGGATTCTATCTACAAGATGGGTTACATCTAGCTACAAAACTGTTTAGCTGTTTAGCAGGATTATGAAGCCTTAGAGCTTCATTTTGAAAAAAAGGTAAATCAGCGAATGGTTGAGACAGACAGGAAAAGTGCACATATGAAGGTCTTCATCGAAAGATTACGTCAGCTGAATTTATTTTGGATCTCAGATTAATGTGATGCTTTGCAACATCGGTCAGAACTGTGTTTAGATTTGCAGGAGTGCAATATCAATCTGTACAAAGTATCTTGTTGATGTTTGTGGGAAGAGAAGCACTGTTCCAGGTTCTTATTAAAAGAAAGCACTTGAAGCAATAAAAAAACTGCAATTTAAAGGTGTCCCACTGTTTAGAAAAAACAGATGACCCATCAATCTGCCCAGTTACATTCTATGATCAGCTTAAAATTTCTCTTCAGAATACACTGCTTTCAAAAGACAGAACTGTCAAGGTGTGGAAGAGTTCTGAATTCTAAGAACTGGCCAGCAAACTCAAGGGACAACATTCTCTGAGGGGAAGAAGAAATATGCACATTGGCAAGAAGACTTCAGCTCAATGAAAGAGGAGATATTCAGTGAACATTTAACATTCAGAGAAGAAATGCCCAAAGCACTCTCTCAGATTTGGCACACTCTCAATAGAATAGATATTTCTGGCAGTGAAAGGGGGTTTTCCCAGATGAATCTAATTGTCACGCCAAAAAGGTCCTCCGTGTCAGTCAAAACCATATCTTTTCTGTTTAGAAAACTTGTCAGACCTCCCTTAACAGTATTTGATCCAACAGAGTATGTTAAAACATGGTTGCTTCAAGGTAATCATTCAGCATTAGGCACCAAAAGCAAAACCCAAAAAAGAACTGAGGAAGTTGGTGATATGTCTAAAGTTTGGAAACGGCTTTAAAGTTGAAGTGAGCCAGTAGTGCATGAAAATAATATATATATATTTTCTCCTTCATTCAGGCACCTCTTTTTCCAGGAAAGAGTTCAGGCATCTCTTTTTCCAGGAAAAAAGCCCCGTACTAACTGACTTTACAATGTTAACATGAAGGTAAAATGTAAGTAAGGAAAACCTAAGGATACTGGGAATAATGGGATAAAAATGTGATAGAGAGGTAATTATGATGGGTTAGATTCCATCTAAAAAGCATGATTACCCTTTCCTACGGGAGCCTGAAATGACCCCATGAGGGACCCCAGAAGCAGCAGGAGAGGGAGTTAGAGGGGTGCCATAGAAGGGATGATTATGAAATTCACCCCTCTTGTGTGTCCTGGTAGTTTGGATGGGATCCTGCCTAATGCTTTCTTAAGATTCAGGGGGAAAGACCTGATAAGTAGTTCCAAATAATTAATAACTGCAAAGCAGTTTTCCATAATTAATTAACTCACTTTTTCTATGGACCATTATGAAAACAGGTCCATTTAACTATTGCTACTGCATTTTCCAAATTAATTCTGTGTTTGTTGACATTTCATCATTTTCCTTTCTACCAGTACTACTACATTTCACATAGTTCTGACTGTTTTCTCACATTATTCAACTTGTTTAGTGTGCTACCTCCCTCTCTCTGTTTTTTTTTTTTTGAAAGGGCACTTACTGAAACAGTGTGTGTGTGGGGGGGGGGGTAACTTTGGCCTGGATAAAAATTGCTGACTGACCCCAAAGTGTCAATCAGCTTTTCCTTGGGCGTGTAAGAAAGGGCTACAAGAACTAAGCATTGATGCAAACCTCCCAGCTCTCCTTCTCATGATCTGCTTAATTCACAGAACCAGGATTGTTGTCAGATGACTATCTAGGCTCTGCTTAAAAATCTCCAAGGAACGAGAGTCCACCATCTCCCAAGGAAGCCTGTTCCACTGAGGAACTGATCTGTCAGTAAGTTTTTTCCTAATGTTTAGCTGGAAACTTTTCTGATTTAATTTCAATCCGTTGGTTGTGGTCCAGTCTTCTGGGGCAACAGAAAACAATTCTGCACCATCCACTGTATGACAGGCCTTTAAGTACTTGAAGATGGTGATCATATTACCTCTACAGGCTAAACATACCCAGCTCCTTCAACCTTTCCGCATAGAACTTGGTCTCCAGATCCCTCACCATCTTTGTTGCCTTCCTCTGGACACTTTACAGCTTATCTATATCAAACTGGTGGGTTGATAGTCTTCAGGATCCTCCATTTGCCCCTTCTTGAAGATGGGGACAACATTTGCCTGCCTCCAAGCTTCTGGCACCTCACTGTTCTCCAAGAATTCTCAAAAATAATGGCCAGAGGCTCAAAAAATATGCCTGCAGGTTCTTTTAGTACCCTTGGATGCAGTTCATCTGGCCCTGAGAACTTAGTTTCATTTAAAGAAACTAGGTATTTATGTACTACTCCTATGCTGATCCTAGGCTGCAAATCCCTTCCCTCATCATATGATCTGTTTTTGCCATGTTGAGCATCATTTCCCTCACAAGAGAAGACTGAGGAAAAGTGGGAATTGAGCAGTTCTGCCCTTTCTTCATCACCTATTACAATTTCACTTTTGTGTCCCTGCAAGGGGCTTACCGTGTCCTTGTCCTTTTTCTTACATTATATATAAGAAAAGAACCCTTTTATCATTGTTTTTAGCATCTCTTGCTAGCCTAAACTCATACTGAGCTTTAGCTTTCCTAACTCTTTCTCTACAAGCACTGGTTATTCATTTATATTCATCCTTGGTTATAAGACCCTCCTTCCATTTCATAAATCAGTCTTTTTTATTTTTCAGGTCTTTAGAGAGCTGGTTATGGAACTACCTTGGCTACTTTAGGTTCCTCGCATTTTTTCTTCTGATAGGAATCATTTGTAATTGTGACTTCAACATTTTGCTTTTAAGAAACTCCCACTCCTCTTGAACTCTCTTCTCCTTAAGTATTTCTGATCATGGGATTTTACCCAGCATAACTCTAAGTTTGTCAAAATTTGTTTTCCTGAAATCCAACCTATATGTCTGACTACGCACAGTTTTTCCCTTCACCAAGACTGTAAATTCCAAAATCACATGGTCACTATGACCCTGGATGCCCACTACCTCCACCTTATACAGAGTCAGTATATCCATTAGGCAGCATGAGGTGGCTGCCTGGAGTACGACTTTGGGGGCAGGATGCCGGTTTCAGTGCTACTGCCCACCCTTGCTTCCTCAGTGAGGGAAATAGCAACCTCAGCGGCTGCTGCAGGGCTTCCAGCCTCAGCAGGTACACACACTGTTTGCTCACTCACTGTCACTCTGTCCTTCACATCTGTGCTTCCAGAAGTCTTGCTCCAGCCACTGCCGAGCTCACTTGTGCTGAGGAAGTGATGGCCTGGGGTTCTAGCCTTGCACCAGCTCCCCAGCATTGTGCTGACCTCATCAACCAGTTCTTCTGTGTTGGTGAGAATCAAGTCCAAGAAAGCAAATCCCCTTGTTTCCTTCTCCACTTTCTGGAAAACAAAATTGTCAGCAAGACGAGGCAGGAATTTATTTGATGTTTTGTTTTTAGCAGAGTTGGACTTTCAACAGATGTCTAGAATTGAAAACTCCTATAATCACTGTGTCCCTTCTCTTGGAGAACTTTGCAATCTGTTGTAGGACTATCTGTATCATCATCATATCATCATATACTTTTATTGGCATCTAAGTTCTCTGCCTAGCTTGGTGGTCTATAGCAGACCCCCAGCATAATCACTGTTAGTTCTTACTCCTTTTATTTTTACCCAGAGACTCTCAACTGAACTGCCATTTTCAGATCCATGTATTTCCTCACAAGTATATACCTTCTTCACATATAATGCTAAACCTCTGCCCTTACTTATTTGTATGTCTCTTTTAAATAAGTTGTATCCCTCAATCCTAATATTCCAATTGTGAGTGTCATCCCACAACATTTCAGTAATGCCTATTAAGTCATAGTCCCCTTCCTGTATTAGGACTTCCAGTTCTTCCTGCTTCTTTCCCATACTCTGTGCATTAGTGTAGAGACATCAGAATCCATTGTTAGCCATATTGCCCTCAAATGAAGTATGGGGAAATTATTTAGGTGGGCAAAGATGGCAAACTAAGTAGGATCAATAACCTGTGTATACAGGAGTTAGTCCACCCAGAAGCCCTCATAAATAATGAGGAGATTGGTGTACTAAAAATGTATTTTTATAGAAAAATTCTCAGGTACACAAGTAAACAAATTGTTATGGGAAATGCTTGAGGTCTCCTCTTTTAGATGAGGAAGTTAGCAAGAGGAAGACTGAGGTAGAGTGAATTAGGAGCATAGATCTTATTCACCAATGATACAGAGGTCTGGTTTCATTAAGAAAGATTCCAGATTAAATATATTTTATAATGTTTACTAGAAATTATGTAAAAAGGTACAATCACACACAGAGACAATACAATACACACACAATCAAGAGACTATGAAAATAGAGATGAAAGATAGGGGCTTTTAGGGTTACTTATAAAGGTAATACTACTTGTCCAGGTGTGCAGAGGTCCATTTAGAAGAAGAAGAAGATTGCAGATTTATACCCTGCCCTTCTCTCTGAATCAGAGACTCAGAGCGGCTTACAATCTCTTATATCTTCTCCCCCAACAACAGACACCCAGTGAGGTGGGTGGGGCTGAGAGGGCTCTTTGAAGGACTACTCCTGCCCTTTCTACAGCTGTCCTTTCAATGACTACTCCTACGATAGCTATGGCTAACCCAAGGCCATTCCAGCAGCTGTAAGTGGAGGAGTGGGGAATCAAACCTGGTTCTCCCAGATAAGAGTCCACACACTTAACCACTACTACACCAATTAAAGATGGAGACATGCACTGCCCTTGTGCCATTTCTGAGGGTCCCCTTAATTAGAGTAATGGGGAGAACAATCTGTCCACATGTGCTCAGACTGAACAGGGAGATGTGGTTTGCTCTCAGTTTAAATAAACTTTGGAGGGGTGGAGCCCTTCCCAGAGCTATGATGGCTCTTAATGGTCACTGATGAGTTTTTCTCTGGGTGTCTAAATAGGATCCAAGATCAAAACAAAAGGTGAGAATGAATCAATTGGTCTTCCAGGATGGGCCATGATGAACTTAATGTCTGTTATTAATTTAGTTTCAATATTCTGAGGAGGTGTCAGAGTGGAAAACAAAAGATTTAGCAGCATGGTCCATATTAGCATAGAGGTGAACAAAAGAGAAGCTGAGTTGTAGCAGGAAGGTAGGAAGATGGGCCATTAGCATCTGCCTGGTGATTAGATTGTGAGTAATACTATACCTGAAGACTCCATTGTTCTTATGCATGGTTTTGGGGCAGGGGAGAGAGCCAGGCCAGGAGGATGCCTATAATGAAATAAGAACAATCCCAAGCATATTTTCCTGGTCCCTTTGCAGAGAGCAGCTTCACTTGGCCTGTTTTTCTAACAAGCATCCATTTTGTTTCCCTGCTGATTTGTGGGTGCTCCCATATGAGGCAGGCAGTTCCTCCTGGCTACAAAATCAACAATAATCACAAAGTCCTAGGAAGAATAGGTAAGGAAACTGGATAGGGAAACATATAAGGGAAAACATACAGAGTGATACTTTACCTCCCAATGATGCAGAAGAATGATCCTCTAGCTAAGATAATAAGGGAAGGGGGAGCAAGAGACGACCAGCGTCCCTCATAATAATGGTCCAATACTGATTAGGATATTGGGGATGCCTCTGGCAGCAAGGTGTACTGTCAGAGAGTCACCTGACTGGCCATAAACCTGGCCTTCGTATAGCCAAATTCATATCCCGAGGCAGTGTCATGTGGTAGCTGACATCAGCCTGGAGATGGTTCCCAAGAGTTTGACAAAAGGATTAATGGGCAATGATGGTTTTGCTGAGTACAAACCATCATTGAAACAAATAAATTTGAGAGGTCAGTCTAGAGTGAAATTGTTCCCTATAACAACACCGTGACTGAAACAATGAAGAAGGTCTATGTGACAGGGTGAAGTAGCTGACAGACGATCATCTTCAACAACATTCTATTGTGTAAGACGCTTGCCTTGATGAGCGGCAGGAATAATCTTTTGTTAGGTGTGAAGACACTGCAGCAAGTCTGTTGTTGACCGTTGGTCTCTTCATTTACATTTCCAAAGAGTCTAGTCTCTGGAAGGCAGTACGTGGTGTTTGCAGGAGTAAGTATTGTCTTTTTGGGACATCTCAGGAACATGGCTTATATCAGGGCTGCTTCTGGTGCTGTCTTCTGGATGACAGGGCTGCAGTTACTGTTTGCAGGGCTGAGCAGCTGTTCTGGGAAGCACAGTCTGGAGTCCTCTTTGCAGGGCAGGCATAAACAGTCAACAATAACAGGCACAAGCAGGAAGCTGACTGGAGCCTGGCTGGAAACACTGCTGTGTACTCCATATAAGCTGAAGTGTCCACAGAGAACAGAAATTTATAATCCAGTGAGATTGAGTGTCCATAGTGCAGTTGGTTTATGAATTTAAGTGATTATAGTCCATTATAACTGGAAGTCCATGTGAGCCTGACATAAACATCAGAGAGCTATAGTCCATGATGGTGGGAGAGGGGGTTCAGGGCTAACTCCTTGTTTTATGCACCTGGAGGTTTTCATTTCCTTACATACCTGCAAGTTAGTTACCTAGTTTACATGCCACTTTTGAAAAATGTTAGTATTCTTATCTCCAGTTATTGGCATCATACTAGGCTTTGAATTATTGTCTCGGTGCCCATACAATTTAGTTTAAAGTCCTCTGTATTAGGCTAAAAAGGTTCTTACCAAACACCTTTTTCTCTACCTTTGTGAGGTGCATCCTCACTGAATTCCTGTGAATACCACTAAGTTTGTGTTCAGTTCTTGAATAAATTACACTTTAAAAGCACAGGCACAAAAAAGCAGTCAATGCAATCTAATCAATCTAACGCTGCAGGTTGAAAGATGGAATGAACAGCAAATGATTATGTGCTTGATACAGGTTGGTCAGTTTAACAATGCAAATGACTATGACGCCAAGAAATACTCATTTGGTAAATGAGATGACTCAGTACTAGAATTGAACAAAAGCAGCTGCAAGATATGTTTTTGTTAGGCAAGCATGTTACTGCAAAATTCTCAGCATGGCTAGCTACAACAAGCAAGTAAAATGATTTCTATTCAGTGTGCCTTTTCCAGTGTGATGCTGAAGTATATTGAGACTTTGGGGTTTTCTGACAAAATGATAGCAGTCTTGTGGGTCTATGAGGAAATAAGTGGTTCTCAGTTCATTAGTAGATCCATCCAGAAACATGGTAGCTTCCTTTCCAAGGAGAAATAACTGCAGCTCTACTTGAATTCTTGGATGAATTGCAGGATGTAGTTTATTAGACTGGTACTTTGTGCAACTAAACCAGTTTACAACATACAGGTGGAACAGTGGCAGAATCTGAACCATAGGATAAATTAAAATAGAATGCTAACTAAAAGACATTGATATATTTGAGTCTGGCTTTAGACAGATACCAGAAGATACCTATTTGTTACCTGGTGAAAATAAATTTTGTGCAAAATAGCAGGGTTTTTAAAATCTTTACCTCGTAGGATAAAATTGCTGGTAGTGTGGCAAGTTGTTATTGATACCGGTGTAGTTTTAGACACTCTAAGCTGTCAGGCCTCCTGAGAGCAACTATTATAAAATATGACAGGAAAGCCATTCTGGGTGATATGAGAAATCCACATTTCTGTATAGACAAAAACATTCTAAGGAAAATATGTACCCTGATTTGGATGGCCTAGGCTGGCTCAATATTATCAGAAGCGAAGCAGCGTTGGTCCTGGTTAGTATTTAGATGGGAGACCATCAAGGAAGTTCAGGCTTGATATGCAGAGGCATGCAATGACAAAGTACCTCTGAATATCTTTTGCCTTGGAAATTCTGTGGGGTTGCCTTAGGTTGGCTATAACTCGATGGCACTTTCAACCACCACCAGGAAAAGGTGCAGGATTTGAGTGCCTGAATGAACAAGAAGATATAACCTTCTCAAATTTTACTGCAAAATTGTATATATTCTGACTTCTCAACTTTCTCCATCCCTAACACTTGCAGTGGCTAAGCTTTTTAAACTAATCATATTTTGAATAAATGCATCATCTACAGTGGTAACTGATAAAATGAACAGTTCTATTTTGAGAGAGGGGGGAAACAAGCAATGCAGTCTTAAGCAGAATTACACCCTTCTTAGCACATTGACTTCAATAGACTCAGCAGGATTGTACTTAGGACCACACTGGCAAACACCCTGGAGAGAGAGATTTTGGGCCACTTAAATAGATCTGCACAGCTTGTGATCCACTAAACTGAACACAGCCCACCAGCCATGTATTATAGCCTGTTTTATGCAGTCACAGGCAGGCAGCAACAAACAGGGTTTTTATGGAGTTCCTGGTAAAGTGTTATACATGAGTCACAGGCTATATTCACCTTGATAGGTCATATGTTGTTCAAGCGTGCATTAAATAATGACAAATTGACAGTTATATAATATATATTTACCGGCACAATTTGGATTTCTGTTTTGTTTTAGGTGCTGAAAATGGTTGGCCCAGGTTGACAACATATCTATATTTCTTAGCTTTGAATGGCTCTGCAAATTTAATATGAGTGTAGAATTTTATTTTTTATATACATGCCTGCTTTGAGATTATTTTAATTAGACATTTGATATGTGTTTAGCTCATTGTTCCTCTGCAAAAAAACAAACCCATGGCAATATTTCTACAACAAAATAACCACCTACTTATTTCTTAATCCGCAATAACATGCAGTATTTAGCTCTTGCACTCTTGCTTTTTATTGAAACACCTATGGCACAATCAGGATTTCCTTGACACACAAACAAAATTAACCTACACAGAACAGATTGTGGCAAATTGTTTGCTTATGGTGTTGCATTGCAATATTTTCTCAGTCAATACATGAACAGCTTGGGAGCTGGTCCAAAATGTCTTTTATAAGAATTAAGGGTATCTAGTATCTGTGAAAATAGCAGCTAATAATTAAGTCTACATATTTCACAATGCAGTTTAGTGCTGAAAATGATGACTACATTTCATATTTCCCAAATCCCCAAATTTGATCTGTTTTTTTTTTAATTTAGTTTATTGTTCTCTTGCACGAGAGGTGTTAATTTTGTTCTTTTTCTAGTTTTTCTGTAATGATCTCATACATTGAGTATGGGATCAGTTCAGTACTCATTGTAGTGCTGCCTATAAAATATCATAGTTAAAATGTGGGAGAGATCATGTCTGAAAGAGGATCTCTTGGGTTGGAAGGTCCTTTATAATGTTGCCTGTATGAGCGTGGCATTATGCCTCCTTCTTAGTTTGCTTTTGAGGCCAGAAGTACAAGATCATGTGGGAGAAATCCATTCCATGATTTCTGTCTATGTCAGCATTGTCATTACTAGTACTGGAGATAATTGTAGTATGGAAAGACACTATAAACTGTGAAACTGCTTCCTCCCCTATGACTTGGGTTCTGACGGTTCTGGCACAGAAACAAGCACATTGTGACAGTAGCAAGTAACATTTAAAAGCTCCTTAAAGGAGCTTTACATTGCAAATACCGCATAACAGCAGCTCAGAACAATATGTGATGTGCTTGACTCCACAAGGCAGTTATTAGGTGAGCAGTGCCTTGTCCCATGGATCATCCTTGTTGCATGAGGAGTATCTATGCCACCCACAGATATTCCTGGCAAGTAGCGATATGAAAATTTAACATGATGCAGGTTATTCAGATAGCATGCTAGGATTGCTGTGTGGGTTAGAATCTGTTGCAAAGCAGCTCTATGTGGTAACTGCCAAGCAAAGAGCAGGAAAGATAAGCCGGATTACATATGTCTACCCGTTTACTCTAATAACATACACCATATTTCTAGAGACAGAAACGGGTGCTTTGAAGGCTTCATACCACATTTTGAACTGTCATGAGATTTAACAAACAACAGCAGCATTAAAGGGAGAAAGATATTCTTAGCTTCTCCTTGGAAAGGAGCCAGTGTTTGAAACTTACATTGCTGTTAGCATCCAACAGCTTATCACATTGATCAATCAAATGAGACTGTCTGTCCATTGCCGTGTATTGTACTGTGAACATGGTAACAGGGCTCCCTGGGGTAATCACAACTTCTTTTTAGATGCTTGTGCCACAATTCATTCAGGAAAGGCAGATCTTTGTGACTGGGAGAGTACAGTGCTTCGTAGAAGTCTTTGCACACACAGATCAATCCTCCACCATCTGAATTTGAAGCCACAGGGGATTATGTGGACTGATTGGCTATGAACACTTTTGCTCAATAAAACCCATTGCAAGGGTAAAAGCTCAAAGAAACAGATCTGGCACAAGCTGCCACATTCCAACTATAGTCTTTTAAAATCTGTAACACCAAAATGCAAATATTGTGTTTAAGGCATCAATGAAATAGACTTTAAATAAAGAAAAGAACATAATCTTTTCCTGTTTGCTCTTACTTGTAAACACAAACAGCCTTTTTGCATCTCTTTTCTTCTTTGTTTTAATCGCCCACCCACAGCACAAGACTTAAATACTAAATACACAAAATCATCAGAACACTGAAAATCTTTCTTTACATGCTATTTTGCTCTTATTGCACCAGGCAATCTGGATTCTTTGCAAACCCGTCCCCCACCTCTCTCACACACACACATGCGCACACACAGGCACAGATAAGTGGGTTTTTATAGCAAATCAATCACAAACTCTCACTAGAAGCTGACATGACTAAGGCTATCATACTTTTGTCATGCTATGGGTAAGGGATGTGCCTTTGGCTTGGCTGAGTCAAAGAAACCCCCATATGATGCCTATTTGGGATTATTTGGGCTTCCCGAATAGATATCACTGTATAGAAGCTGAATCTATTTGAGACAGCCAGTTTGGAGTAGTGGTTAAGAGTGTGAACTCTGATCTGGAAAAACCAGGTTTGATTCCCCACTCCTTCACATGCAGCTGCTCAGTGACACTGGGCAAACCACAGTTCTTTCAGAGCTGTTCTTTTAACAGCAGCTCTCTGAGAGCTTCCTCAGCTCCATCTACCTCACAGGATGTCTGCAGTGGGGAGAAAAAGAGGAGATTATAAACCTCTATGAGTGAAGGGCAGAATATAAATCTAATCTCTTCTCTTCTTATTCTTCTATGGACTTACCTTCCATTTCCTTCGCATGGTCCAGAAGCAGGGGAGAGCCAGGCAGGCAGACCAATCTGTCTTTGCTTCTCCAGTTGGCTTGCCATGGCAGGTCAGCTGGGGAAGCGAAAGGGAGGGAGAGTGGATCAATTTCACTCCCCTCCACTTGGAAGCAGCATACTGGCTGGGGGAGGGAAGACAGCAGCAGATGGCTGGGGGAAGAAGGCGAGGTATTTAAATACCATCCCTTCCCTTCTCTAGCCAGGTCCAGGTGTTGTGCCACAGCACAATCTCTCCATTGTACCCTTTGGGACCATAGGGTACAATGGAGAGAACATGCTGATGCTGCAGTGTGATGAGAGAGAGAAGGGGTTTAAATTTAAAACCCTTCTGCAGAGTCACAACACAGTCATGGCACAATCTCTCCATAGTACCTCCATTGTACCCCTGTGCATCAGAAGACCTGGAAAGACAGCCATTTCAACATGCCTTCCTGACCTGTCTTCCCTTTTCTGGGTGCCCTGCCACAGCAGAGCACCAGGGAAAAGGAAAGGGAGGTATGTCAACATGCCTGCCTGACCTGTTGTGCCTTCCCTGGGTAACCAGTTGTGGTGGAGCACCTGGGGAATGGAAGGGGAGGCATGACCTTCCATTGGTCAGTTTGATTCCCTTCCACAACTCAAGTTTAAATGGTGTAAACCTAACAGCTGATAGGTGGGGAGTGAAACTCTCTATTATACACTATGGGGACAATCCCCATAGGTATAATGGAGGTAAATATATTCCATTTCCTGAATATCCCCCCTTAATTCCAGTACAATACCAATACTGGCATTCAGAGATATCAAATATTTTTGGGTTCCTGATACCTAAATCCAAATTTTGCAGATTTTTTTTTCTTGCATTGGAAAAGGCAATAATGCTAGGAGAAGTTGAAGGTAGGAGGAAAAGAGGAAGACCTAACATGAGATGGATTGACTCAGAAAAGGCACCACAGCCTTCAGCCTGAGCAAGACTGTTGATGATAGGACTTTTGGGACATTAATTCTATGAGTTGGAGCTGACTTCATGGCACTTAACACACATACACATATACACATTTTAATGCCTCATTTTTAATTATATCGAAAATATTATATTTGTTTCCAAAACTGATAAAAGGGAATCAGCAATTACAAATATTGCCTGTTACCATTTCTTTCTTATCAACGTATACTTGTATTTCCCCAAAAGGAATAAAACAAGGCTGTATATTGGCCCCTATCCTTTTCAATTTATTTCTAAATGATTTAGCTTTATATTTGGAGCCAATTAATGGTCACACTCCCAGATTAGGACCGCATGCAACTCCCCTGCTTCTGTATGCAAATGATACCACAATCCTTTAATGTACCAGTTGGTCTCACAAGATACTTCTTCCATAAATATTGTCAGCTTAATGCACTGACTATCAATTATACTAAATATAAAGTTCTGGTATTTACCAAACGATGGTGCCCAAGCAAATGGAAAATAGGTAAAACAGAAATTGAACAGGTTAAAAATTTCAAATACCTAGGGGTAACATTCAAATTTAATTTAAATTGGACAACGCACAGATCCAGAACAATTGCCCAAGCAAAACAATCTATAACTCAACTTAAGCAATTTTTCTATCCTAAGGGAAATAAAAATATTCCACCTGCCATAAAAATTTATGAAGCAAAAGTGATGCCCCAAATACTATATGGCTGTCCAGTATGGATCAAAGCACTTAACAATGAACTTGAGCATACCCAAGTCAACTTTTTTCACCAATTCCTAGGTGTCCCTAGGTGTGTGCCTCATTCGGCACTATGTTTGGCATTGGGCCAACATCTTATTCAATCAAAAGGCTGGTTACTAACTTTTAAATATTGGCTCAAAATTCATTTCAGAAGTGCTCTTAATTCTCTAATCTCACATTTAAAAACCGATTCATTTAATTCTCCTTGGTTTGCAACAACAGAAGTGAAAATCCAGCAAATTGGCTTTTTGATTGACCACTTCCTCCAAATGGAAGAAAGATCAATTTTGAGATCTATCAGACAAAGACTTTTTGATTTAGAATTACACAACTTCTGCCCATCTCACCCTCATATTTTCTCACAAACTCACCTTAACCTCTCAATTCAGTTTGGCCAAATGGCCCAATACCTTCGTAATCTCAGTCACACCGACCATCGTAGAGCCTTTACATTAGTGTGGCTGAATGTCTTCCCCTCTAACATGATGTGGGGTCGATTTCATAACATTTCCTTACAGGAAAGACTCTGCAGTTGCCCCACTACTGATATTGATTCAATTTCCCATATTATGCTCGATTGCCAATTACACACAGTCTTGTAACAAACTTCTACCCCTATACTCTGATCTATTTAGAAGCCAATAAAGCACAGTTCGATATCTGCTCAATGATACTTTTACAGAAACTTCTAATACCATAGCTAAATTTTTAGCAGAAGCAGTTGTTCTTAAATATAGACTTTTTGTATGAATTGTACTTTTTTGGATGAATTTTAATCACTAGAAGTGTATGTTGCAATGTATCTTTTAATACTGTTATGCCATTAAAGGTATTTTGATTTGATTTGATTTGTATTTCCATGAGCACTGCATACCAAATTTTATATAGCCACTTTGGGGTTTTGTTTGTTTGTTTTGAAGTGATTTATTCCCATGTTTGAGCCATCTATTTTCTGGCTGCTATGTTTCCTGTATGGGATGACCAGAATATGTGTTGAAGCTAGACTAGGAGCAAGTATCACATTTTTATTTACAGAACCACCCAAACTAGAGTTACACCTTTCTATGCTCATTGACTTCAATGGAATTAGAAGTATACATTTCTGTTTTAGATTACACTATCTAATATATATATATAGATGCCTTCCAACTCAGTAACAATGCAATCCTAAACATGTACATTCAGAAGTAAAGCCTATTGATTTCAATAGGATTTCTTTCCTAGTATATGTGCTTAGGATTGAAACATAAACCAATCTGAGTCCATTGAAATCATGGAATTTCAAGAAACATGGTGGAAGGGAGAGAACCAGTAAGATACAATCATTCTTGGATATTAACTCTATAGAAGTGACATGGAAGAATATACAGAAGAGATGTTGCTATGTACAATGAGGAGAGCACAGTGAGTAACAAACTAGAAACCTTAAAAAGGGCTGACTCCTCCACAAAATTCCATGGGTGGTAAAACTGGGCTGCAAAAATAATTTAATACCAGGGACATGCAATTTGATCAGTCTATTGACCAAAATGCTCAGGGTGATATTGAGATGGAAAATTAAATAAGGGAGGCAAACAAAGGAGAAGGAGTTGTAATAATGGATGATTTTAACTACCCTCATATTGGTGGTATAAATTTATGTTCCAGTCATGCAAAAGAGGTAAAATTTCTAGATCTCATAAATGAATGTGCTCTAGAACAGCTGGTCATGGAACTCACCAGAGAGGAGCTAATGGCAGCTTTAAGACCAACAAAGTTTTATTCTAGATATAAACTTTTGTGTGTACATATACTTATTTAGATACCACAGTACGGGAGACTGCAGCAGCAATGAAGAATCAGGGGAAATCACCTCTTTCTGTTGATGCAAACCATGAGCCGAACGATGATAAAGAGCCCATTTTACTTGTTTCCTCATCTTCATTCCACTGAAACATTTTGTAGCTCATCCCACCCCCCACCGACAAGGCTCTTTTAGTCCTCAGACAGGCATTTCAAGACAAACAGCAAGCTTCTCAGAGAAGAGAAAAACAGACAAAAATTTGCTCTACCAACTCCTTCTGTGAAGTATTCCACTTGATCTAACCTTCTATCTTTATGTTTTTGCCATGTACTATAAACTCATAGGGCTGAAGTGTCCTTTCTAAAACAAGTACTGCCACAACATGGCCCTTGTGGCTGCTAAATATGGAGGGTTTCATTTGCCTCTAGGGAAGGATAGAGACTGTGGGGCTCTATCATACATATGTGGCTCAGTGGGAGCAGAGCCAAGTAGTTAACTGCTCTGCCCCCAGCTCCTATCCTCAGTCTTTGCTTATCACTTGGACGTGTGCAGAGGTGGCTCTTGTACTGCTGCTCAAGGCCTGGAATAATAGCTTCTGGTCCTGAACCATTTGGAGATGACTCAGTCCTGATTTTCAGGGATCTGAGATCAATCTAGGGTTGTGCCACAACAGGCAGCTTTGTCCAGTGAAGGCTCTTCAAAAAAATGTGGAGTTGTATGGTGAGGCAGACAGCCTCCTTTTCTGGCATGCCAATCAAACCCTTTGAGTAAGTTCCAGTTTTGGGCAGTCACTACAGAGGCATTGGTCACCTTGAGGTTGTCAGGGGTCTGGGTCGGGACCCACTCCTTTAAGATTGGGGCAACCTCCATGGCAGTAGACATGGGTTACTCTAGCCATGCTATTCAGAGAGTAGAGTGGTGGTGTTCAGCTGAATATCAGGGTTATGTTTGTCTGCTGGTCTTCCTGCAGGTTTATAAAAATGTTGTTTTCTATTTGTTGTTTTACTATTTCTAGATCCTCCTGTTCATAAGGAAAGCCTTAATATTTTGATTACAGGCCACAGCATGGTCTTCTAGATGGCCCACCAGGCTGGACAGATGGACATTGAGTCCTAGCTTGGCCTCAGCTCTCAAGCCATAGTGAAGTGGCAGGGCTGTTGAGGCCTTCATTGGTCTGGCTTGCTTCCCTTGCTTTTTATGGAGTGGAGCAGTCCTCCCAGGGACATTGTGGGCATCCACTTTGGAGGGAATGACCTGGAAATGTTGAAGGACAAGGTCCTTATTCTGCAACCCTTGACAGACATGAAGAACATCTGAGCAAGGTGGCCAGGTGTTTGCCTGGTGTGGTCTGCCATACTCCCCAGATCAGGGGTCATTTTGTAGAAAAATAGGTGGTGGAGCTCATCCAGAGATTGTTATGCAGCTGCATCTACTATTCAATGGACAAGGTGGGAAGGAGGAGGTGGAACTCTCCGAAAGGTTCGGGAGCTGTGTTTCTGTGAGCTCCTGCTGAATCCAAGGCCTGCCTCAGATACTTTTGGAGGGAAATCTGGGACCTTTATAGTATTGAGAGGGCCCTGTAAGAAGGCCAACAGAGGGCTGCAGAAGGCCATGGAGATGGGGTTGGCAGTTTACTTGCCCCATCCTAGTATCTTGGCAGATTTGGGTCAGCTCTACTGGGACAATGAAGTCCAACTCTCCAAATGGAACAACAATTTTTTTTCATTATAACCTACAGCAAGGGATCAGGGATGTTATCTGCTATTTCTGGGGGTCAAGGACCTAAACAGAGGCTTGACCCTTGACTGTGGCAGGAAGGAGGTAGGAATTGTTAAGTTTTGGTGAGCACCAGGTAGCATATCCCCCCTTTATTGGAGGATGGGCCATCTTGCAGGAACAACCTTGTGGGGGAGCTCTCAGAAGGAAATGTAAGTTGCATGTGTGACACCCCCCCCCTCCGATTAGGTCCTCCCTTAAGTTTTGTAGCCTGAGAGTGGACCATCATGCTTGGTGTCCTGGTTTTGGCCTGCATTGGGGGCTTGGTGCTCACCCGGTTAAAGGCATAAAGGGGACCCTTGCCTTGCCTTCTACAGTTTGGCCTTTGTCATTTATTGTTAACAATTTAAGTTGAATTTAAATAAAGCTGCCCCATAGCTTAATCCAACCAATGTGTCTGTCTCGTTATTTTGATTACTGGGGCAAATAAGTTCCTAACTGATATAGATATTTTAAAATATATTTCTCCGGAATTCACACTTACACATTTATATTATATTATATTATTGAAGAAGAAGATGAAGATATTGGATTTATATCCCGCCCTCCACTCCGAAGAGTCTCAGAGCGGCTTACAATCTCCTTTACCTTCCTCCCCCACAACAGACACCCTGTGAAGTGAGTGGGGCTGAGAGGGCTCTCACAGCAGCTGCCCTTTCAAGGACAACCTCTGCCAGGGCTATGGCTGACCCAAGGCCATTCCAGCAGCTGCAAGTGGAGGAGTGGGGAATCAAACCCGGTTCTCCCAGATAAGAGTCCACACACTTAACCACTACACCAAACTGGCTCACTTAACCACTACACCAAACATTATACTTTTATGTTTTATTTTACTTTTGTTTTATTTTATTATACATTATATTTTCTATTAATTATCTATTATATTTCATATTACATTTATTATCTCCTTAAGCTTTGTGCTTATAGGACCAATAGATAACTCCAGTTGACACAAGTCAGTCAAGTCTCTTGCTACATAAGAAACCAGGAGCAAGCTGATTCAAGAATCCTTCCTTCCACATAGAAATATTGGCAATGCTTTCACTTATAAGGAAATTAAACATATTTTATTAGTCTGTGACCACATTTTCTATATCTCTGAATATCTCCGGATGTCATAGGAGTCTGGGCTGCTTCTCTTCACTTTTCTTCATAGTGCCAAAGGGCTTTATGGCAGCATGTACAGCATAGTAAACTAACAGTGCATTCCTAAGCAGAGTTGCACCCCTCTGAATCAATTGAAATCAATGGATTTACAAGGCTGTCACTCAACTTTGGGAGGCACCGCAAAGTCTCCAGCTCAGTGACTGTGTCAACAATCCCTTCTGGCCTTTTGTGTATACATTGTCTGAGGGGCTAAGTAAAGATGCTGCAAGTTCCATGATCAGATATCCTCAACATTTTTTTTAATGAAATAACAGTCACACAGGACATAAATTAGATTGGGACCTCATGAAGTGGTAGGGCTTGAAGCCTTCCTCACATAATTTTTCCAATCAAGCTCCCCTATCTCACTTTGTCTTTATGAATCTTGAGGGAGAAAGATGGCCAATAGACAGGTTCCCATCTTTAAAAAAAAATGACCAATAACCAGGGCTTTTTTGTAGCAGGAACTCCTTTGCATATTAGTCCACACACCCCTGATATAGCCAATCCTCCAAGAACTTACAGGGCTCTTAGTACATGGCCTACTGTAAGCAGGAGAATTGGCTACATCAGGGGTGTGAGGCCTAATTCACAAAGCAGTTCCTGCCAATAACAGCATGTGGAATGTTGTGGTTCAATTGGAGTACCCATGTTGCATTAGGAGAGTTGTCCCATCTGTTCCCCGCTACAGTCTTGATCTGAATTACAGTCTCTAGTAACTGATATTTCTATTTTTAAAATTCTGAGAATAGATCATAGATCTCTCAGGGTCCTACCAAGTCTTAGATTCTGCTTCTTCCTTTCATCAATGCATTACCTTTACGACTATAAGAATCAAGTGTCTTTAAGTTATTCCACAAATGTAGATTTCTGGTACAATCCTCTCCGTCTCTGTTTCTATTCTATTCCCTTCTCCTTTGTAGTGGCATCCATATTTAGGCACCTTAAAAAGCCGCCTCTGTATTTTCAACTGTACAGCAAATCTTATTGAAATCAATTATATTAGGATTATAAAAATGTGGAGGAAACTATTGAATCATGCAGGAAATAAAACACAAAGAAAAGATCTACCTAGACAGTTTAATGAGCCTTCCATTCCCTTTCATGAAAGCTGCAGGGGTTCAGCAAGCAGCACAATAATATTTTACTTTATTTTAGGTGGTTAGAGATAGAAGTGGAAGGTTCATAATATCTCAGATTAAAGATGATATTTCTTAACATTCTTTATTGTCTTCTAACTCTTCATCTGGGCGATTTATCCCTGTATTACACTATGAAACTCAGTGTTGTTGTCAATGTTGCACATTAAAAACAAGTTGTCGTGTTTTACAGTCCTGTCCAGCCTCTTCAGAAAAGATACACAAGTTCACTCCTCATTTCAGTCTTTTCTTTGTACATACTGGGGGTATTATTTATAGAATCATCCACTGAGGAAGGATTTGGGACATACTACAATAAATACATATTGCATCTTTGGAAATGATCCTATACATGTTGAAGTCTCCAGTATTTCCTTTTCCCTAATTGATTTGATTGGTTTCACAAGATGATGCTATATAAGATGTTTCATTTTCAGATGATGCTTGGTAACAAATCTCAAAAGTACAAGATGAACTGTGGCCCTGTGAGATAAAGAGATGGGTGGTTTTTCTGTCATTGCTAGCATACTGATTGGTCTTCACAAGTAAAATCTGTGTTTCATTCCAATTAGAGAGAACCATCTGCAAGAAGAACATGTTTCAGTGCTGCAATCTTTTTCAGACATTATTTTTATACTGAAATGAATCCTATGAATGGAAGTTCATAAAGCCAATTTCTCCACTCCTCCCAGTCCAGCCAATCTACTCTTCAAACAGCTGGTCTGAATTGTTGGAGAACTCTCAGTAGGCTGGATCATAGGGAGGAGAAAATTTGAAGAATTATTCCCTCTGTCTTCTATGAGACATTCTGCAAGCAGAACAGCAGATAATGCAAGAATTCCTACTGATCTAGCCTTTTTTCTGCAACCACACTCACTAATGAGCACTTTATTTCCTAAGGTCCTGATTCCCAGGAGCAGTTTTGGAAACTGAGGAGATGGAAGGGGGAAATAAGGAGTCTTTCATTCAGTCAGCTCTTCCATTCATTGTTTATAGCAGGGATGGCCAATGGTAGCTCTCCAGATGTTTTTTGCCTACAACTCCCATCAGCCACAGTCATTGGCCATGCTGGCTGGGACTGATGGGAGTTGTAGGCAAAAAACATCTGGAGAACTACCATTGGCCACCCCTGGTTTATAGTGTTCAATTCACTATAGAAAAGCAGCCCTAAATTATTACTTGATTCTTGGGTCATGGTTTCTGGGAAGCAAAATGCATAGTCATGCCACAGCTTTTACAGGGTTGTATACTTCAGACTATAGGAGAGGGATGACTGTTCTGTTGGCATACTTAGGTGAGAAAGGATATTTTCTGTCATTCAGATCTGACTATCAAACTTCTTACAATGTTTTCCACAGAGCAGTAACAGTATGCAGGGGATGATAATGGTTTGTACTCAGCCACCACAGCCATTGTTCCCTCTAAGCTGAGTTTGCATGTGCTAGCTCACAGATTTTTAGCCTCCAGCTCACACATTTTTTGTCTTAGCTCAGGAAGGATGACCCCAGTGCACAATAATTTATGCAGTAGCTCACAACTTTAATACCAGTAGCTCACAAAGTAGAATTTTTGCTCACAATACCCTGCAGCTTAGAGGGAACATTGACCACAGCCCATCATCACCTATTGTGTAAAAAGTGTTGCTGCTCACTATAAACAGCTTCTTGAACGTGAATGCCAAGAATGGCAGGGAATAGTTTTAACTGTGACACAATCATTTCATTCGATTGGGAGTTGTTGTTGTTCTAAATGAGATTTTTAAACTCAGTTTTAATCTTCATTGTGGAGACTGCAAAAATATATCCCAGTAACAGACGCTGACACAAAGTGCCATCCAGTCACAACCAATTTATGGTGATCCTTCATGGGTTCTAGTACTTCAGGAGCTGAGGCTGTGGTCAGAGCTGTGGCTCAGTGGTAGAACATCTGTTTTGCATGTTGAAGGTCCCTTAGTATCTCCAGCTGAAACAGATTAGATATGAGGTGATGTGAAATGACTCTTCCTGAGACTCTGCCAGTCAGGGAAGGCAGTACCAAGGGTCTCACTCAGTAACAGACAGTTTCATATGTCATTATCTATGTTCAAGTCAAACTCTAATATTAATTGTGTATATTGTTATAGGTCTACAGAAGACCAGTGTTACATTATACATAAAGGTTACATTGAGATGTCTGAAGCATCATTCAAACTCGATTCACATTGCTGGGGCATATGAAATTGCTGCTGTGATTCATAAGAATGATTCTCTAGACAAGAACATATTATTCACAGTTTAGGTATCTAATCTTACATTTATACATTTTTAAATTTTAAGTATCTGTATCTCACTTTTCTCCCCTAAGAAACATATGTAACACCTAGAACAGACCTTAATCTGATTTCTGAAAATGAATGCACTGAGAGTTCGGTGAATAAACTTTCCATCTACTTTTAAATAAAATAATACATAAAATCTAACAAGTAAATCTAATCCCTGGGGAAGATGTTTGTGTGATTTGGGGGCATTAAGTTGTGTAGCACTCAGGAATGTTCAATCTGATGTAACCTATAATTATGGTGAAAGGAAAAGAAAATGTCAGTCTGCTTTGGAGTGCTTTCTTCCATAACCCTTCATCTGCACAGTGAACTATCTTTAAATAGGAGGGAAGTTTTCATTTCAAAGGGTTTCAACAAAAGGCTAGAATCTAATTAATTAGTTAATAATATATGAAGTCTGAACTACATTATCAGGATAGTCACCCAGATGGAAAGGCAGTAACACGGATGAAGTTCAGGTTTAATTCAAGTCTCTGCTTTTTTCTTGAAAAGTGCAGGTGGCTCCGACATTTTCATCAGTTCTGCTAGACAGATATCATTGTTTTTATCCATCATCCAAAGTGATGAGTATAAGAGATAAGCTTGCATGTGGCTATTAGAATATACAAGTGGGGACCCGCAGGTGAATCCCTCCCTCCCATTGTTGCTGATTCCCTCCTTAGGGCCAGTAGAGGGGCTAGGAGACTCAAAGGGGAAATCCCATATCCCCAACAAGGCCGAGCCTGGTGAGGCTCCAGGTCACCACTAAGCAGAGAGCTCAACAACCAGAATCCTCCTCCACCATGCCTGAGCCTGCTGTGGCTGCTGGTATCTGCCACCATGCTTGATTCCACAGAGGCAGCCGACATCTGCTGTCACCATGCTTGGGCTTGGAGTGGCTGCTAGTGTCATTTGCTGCCATATTCTGGCATGCAGGGCTGCTGGCATTTGTTGATTTCATGCCCAGGTCCAGAGCAGTGGCTGGTATCCTTCTCTGCTGTGGCTGAGCCTGCAGCAGATGTGTTCTCTGCCACACCGAGGCCCTCAGCAGCAGCCAGCTTTCATTACCGCCTAGCCTGGAGCAGCTGCTGGCCTGAAACTGTGGCTGGCAGCCCGTACTGCTGAGCTGGAGCAACTGCCTAAGCATGTTATCTGCACATGCACAAGGAATTCAATTGTATTGGGGGGCTGAATTCCCCTTCTCTATTTAAAAAAAAAAAGAAAATTAATTTTTTTCTGACAACCTAGGGAGTGCCCCAAGTTTGAAGAAAGATGTTTTTATCCTCCATGTGGCAATAGTCTGCAGAGTTGTTAGATCTGGAAATGAATGTGCATACCTACATGGTATAAGAGGCAATTTGAATGGTGAGCTACAGTGAAGGAGATTTACCCAGAAAACCAAAAAAGTTTTCCTTCTTGAATGTGTTAAAATAGGGAAAACCTCAGAGTTCTATATGATTCAGAATGCCAGCAGAAATCCGATAGTCTCTGCAAAGAGTTTCAACTCAGCATGGCTTTGTTGAGATGAGCCAGCAGTGCCATCATGCATGTTTTGTTTATGATATCCTGAGGGTATCCTTCTGCTTTCCCTGCAACCAATTTGGACACCCCATTAATATGCCTGGTCCAGTTACTAAGAAGAATAGCAAAAACACAGTTTCATTACATTTCCTTAATAATAGAGCCAATTTTAAAGTCTAATTCTGAAAGCAAATGTTATGCTCCCCTTGTTAAAACAACATACACCCCAAACAACATTATACATACATAAGGATTGGGCTATATGGGGCATAACGATCTGAATAGAAGATGAATATTTCAGGATGCTTCAGGAAAAGGCTTATTTACTAAGCAAGACCTCTTTAAACATTAAAATGCTTAGAAAATAAACAAAGCCTTATTAGCATTTCATAGGTTTACCACTGTAATGATACCAACTTTGTATGTATCAGGCACTGATAGACATTTATTTAGAGATTTCTTTCTTATTATTGTAAACAGAGTTATTTAATTGTAGGTAAATACCAGCCTCCTGCTTTAATGGCATAGCACCTGGAGCCCTTCATAACAGAGATAACAATTAACATAAATAAGATAGTCACAAAGTTTTATTTAGACATAGGCCCCAAACCATAAATTCTTGCATACAACTGTAGGCTGGTCTCCATGCTGAGTGGAAGGGTGGCCCCAATTCATAATTGCATGGCCTGGAACTGGCTATGAGTTCTTGTTCCCTACTATATCCTTCTGCACATGTAAGGCCCAGACCATGAGCAGAAACTTTTTTGGGGGGTTGCACATCACATTATTGAATATATAGAGCCAGTTTAGTGTGGTGGTTAAATGGTTGGTGTGGTGGTTAAATGCATGGACTTTTATCTGGGAGAACCAGGTTTGATTCCCCACTCCTCCACATGACCTTGAGTTAGACACAAGTTATCACAGAGCAGTTTCTCTCAAGAGCAGCTTCTGTCAGAGCTCTCTCAGCTCCACCTAAGTCATAGGGTGTCTGTTGTGGGGAGGGGAAGGGAAGGGAAAGGAGATTGTAAGCCACTCTCCTTCGGGTAGTGAAGGACAGGGTATAAATCTCCTCCTCCTCTTCTTTTTCTTCTTGTTAAAACAACTGATTAGGTTAAAATTAAGCTATATACAGGGAAGTTTACTTCCTTTCCAAGGGTTCATTCTCTAAGCATTATGCAATCAATATGCAATGATGTACAGAGATCTGAATAAGAGACAATATTATATATAATCATGAATGTAGTCAGCGCTGGCCATGGGGCCATGAGAAGAAAACACCACTGGCACCCTTGCCGAGCCTCCACCAGCTTCCTCCCCAACCCACCCACACCCAACCTAGGAGAACCCAGCCGCTCCCCCCCCCCCAGCAAGACAACTTATGGAAAGAGCAGGCAATAGCAGAGGTGGAGGTAAGATCACAAGGACTGGCAGCATCAGAGGTAGTGCCACTGGCACCCAAAAGAGGCCAGTGGATTACAGCAGAGAGAGGGGGGAGTCCAGAGGAGCTAAGGGAGGCAGAGGCTGTGTGGCCCACACTCATAGCAGGGCCCAAGCTGCAGCAGCTAGTTGTGGAGTACACAGAGAGTTCACTAAGGAGGAGCTGGCCAGGGCTGGAACTTCCTGGGCCAGGGCACTGGAGGGGAGTTTTTGCTGGATACAGGTAGGCCTGGATGGAACTGGGAAGTTGACCATGGCTCTGGAGGAGGTGCAACCCCACCTCTCCACAGCCAGGGTGCAACTGGGATTGGGAGAGGTCATGGCAGGGTGATGGTTGGAAGGCCCTCACACATAAAGAATCTGGCCCAGGCCAATAGAGATGGCCTGAAGGTGATAGGTAAGGGCAGGTTCCAGTGTAAGGGGTGGAATGACTCCCCCTCCCCAAGAGGAGGCCAGAGGATAAAAGAGGCTCTGGTAGAGAGGTGAGGGAGGAAAAATGTTGGGTGCTGAAGGTGGCAGAAGGTGCTCCAGCTGGGAGGAGGAGGACTGGAGTGAGTTAACCCCTTCCCCTCCCTTTCTCAGGTCACTGGGGAGCATCCCAATGCTGGTAGTGCAGTGACTGAAGACTCTACTGGAACTGAACACACTGGGAGGCAGGTGGGCTGTAACAGTAGTGTGGTTGATTTGTTTTCCATGAATAGAGAAGAATATATTTTAGACCAATTTTATTACTAAATAATGACTATAAGATATATACAAGAATTTTGGCAGAACGACTTAAACAATATTTGATAGATTTCATAAAGGAAGACCAAGCGGGATTTCTCCCTAAAAGGCAAATAAGAGACAATATTAGAACTGTTGTAAATATTGTAGAATATTATGAAAGACATCCAGAGAAGGAAGTTGCATTATTCTTTGCGGATGCAGAGAAAGCTTTTGATAATTTGAACTGGGACTTTATGTTTGCAGTAATGGAGAAAATAGAGTTGGGGGAAAACTTTATAAGAATGATAAAGGTAATATATACTGAACAACGTGCAAGGTTATGTATAAATGCAGATCTTACAGATGAAATTATAATCAGCAAAGGTACAAGACAAGGTTGTCCGCTTTCACCTTTGTTGTTTATAATGACTCTTGAAATTTTATTGATGCAAATACAAGATGATAAAGAAATAGAAGGGTTGAGAGTTAAAGGATTTATTTACAAATATAGAGCATTTGCAGATGATATAATGTTTATAAATGAAAATCCTACACAAGTAACACCTTTGTTGTTAGCTAAAACACTAGAATATGGAGAACTGGTGGGATTTTATGTTAATAAAGAAAAATCAAAATTTTTATGTAAAAATATGCAAGTAAATAAACCAAAGGAGTTGCAGAGATTAACAGGATGTGAAGTTACCTCTAAAGTAAAATATTTGGGTGTGGAAATAACAAAGAAGAATATTGACCTGTTCAAAAATAACTATGAAAAGCTATGGCGTAAAATGGGTGAAGATATGATAAAATGGAATAAGCTTAACTTGTCATTGCTTGGAAGAATAGCTGCAATTAAGATGAATATTTTGCCGAGAATAATGTATTTGTTTCAAACTATTCCGATTGTGAAAGACAGTAAACAATTTAACAAATGGCAAAGGAAGATTTCGGAATTTGTATGGGCTGGGAAGAAACCAAGGATTAAAATGAAAGTTTTAATAGATGCTAAAGAAAGAGGAGGATTCCAATTACCAGATTTAAGATTATATCATGAAGCAGTTTGTTTAGTATGGATAAAAGATTGGGTGACACTGTTGAATAAAAAAACTTTTAGCATTGGAAGGTCATGGAAATAAATTCGGCTGGCACGCTTATATGTATTATGGGAAGAAAAAGATGGATAGGTTTTTTTCTCACTATTATATAAGAAATAATTTGCTGAATACATGGATGAAGTATAAGAAATATGATGATGAAAGAAAACCATTATGGATAGTGCCAGCAGAAGTGATAAAAATAACAGCTGAGACAGGTGAGGAAAAATGGCTGCCATACAATCAACTATTAAAAATACAAAGTGGCAAAATAGAATTGAAAACTGCTGTGGAGTTGAATAATATATATGATTGGTTTCAAATGCAACAAATAAAGAGTTTGGTGGAAAATGATATTAAAACTGAAGAAGAATATATTTGTCACTAATGTGGCAAGACAAATGTCAGGATAGTTATAGGAGTTGAGAATAATGACACTTAAACACCCACCAGTTAGGCTTACTTCCTGTTCACCAGTCACAGGGCCGTATCTAGGGGGGGACAAAGGGGGATGCTTGCCCCGGGCACCAACAGTGGGGGGCGCCAAATTTGGTATGGAGTCCATTGTATTCTATGGAACCATAAGACAGAATGGTCCAAAAAGGGGCGTCATTTTTTAATTTTGCCCCCCCCCCCTCAAAAAACATGTTGTTCCGGTCCTGACTAGTCATAACCAGGGAGCTGCTTTTTCAATGACCAGTTCAACTGTTTGTTGAGCCATTTGTGGCTATTTGGCAGATTCTGTCTCTTTATTCCTTCCTAGCCAAGCTGCAGAGCACCTGGATTTTTGTGCATGCATGTCTTCTCATAGCCTAATTTTCTATTGCCTACTCCTGTCCTTGCTAAATAACTGCTCTGCTCAGCAGGCAATTGTTTAAACAGACAATTAAATCAGTCTCAAATCATATAAATCAATCATAAATAAGTTGTGTTTTAATAAAACCCTACCCTTTGGGGTTTGTCTTAGTAGGCCCTAGTGACGCTTATGGCTGCCGATCTGTTTGAATTGGCATCCCTTTTGCACATGTGCAGTGTTGCAAAACCCCAATGCAAAGCTGTCTAGCAGGCATTCACAGCTGTTCATTGTGAACCAGACAGGCTGGGTGATCGGCTCATTTCTGACTTAAACTTTCAAACTCAGTAAGTTCAACTGTCAGAAATGTTTATGGTGAAATTTGCAGCCTCCCTGGCTGAAAAGAGGTATGTTAATTCCCAAGCTTCTAGATGTGTACAAGGGGCTCAGGACAAGCATCTATATGTGAGAGGGTGATGAGACAGAAGTCCTGGCTATGAAGAACTAGGGATGTGTGCATTGAAAATGTCTGGGCTTGTTTTAATTTTTATAGTTTGGTTTCACTGTTGTTATTACACTGCTGCCACTTCTTTATTATATTCTTTTGCCCTGTAACCAACTGGGATGAAATAATCAGTCACAACCACAATTACTTCTACATACAGCACATAATTATTATAAATCTTTTCTCCCCCAAACTGTCAGCTCTTACCATTTTTATCTCTCAAAAAGAGTTTATGTCTGTGCTAACAGATATATAGTCCTCTGCATGGGTGCCCTATTGTAGCACATGCAGTCATGCACCACCATAGAATCTGAGTATATGCCAGCTCAACAAAAGTGTTGGACAGGTGGAACATGCTGTTTTGCCCAACTGAGAAAACTCTGCTCGGAGAAAGAAAATGAGAGTTAGGGAGGGAGATGAGGGGGAAATGGAAGAGAAATACTCCCTGCCCCCCAAATACTAATCAGGATTTTTTTATTAGAATGAAAATCCCTAAGGCACCTCTAATCCTTTCTATCCAAGATAGCAAAATTAATAGCATCAAGTCAACTAAATTAAAAGTATCAACCTGTGAAAAGGGCATACCTGGGCTTAGTTCAATAAAGAATACTTTCCATGTGAACAATAGGCTGGAGAACAATGTACTAGAAAAGTCAGTTACTAGAATAGCTGAATTTGCTCACACCAGAAAAGAATGCATACATTCTGATCAAAACAGCCAGTGAAAATTGTTTGAATAAAGAAGGAAAAATAAATATATCATTTAAAAGATAAAAACAGAATTTTCTCAGGAAGTTTTCCTATGACTGTTTTAAGCACAATCCTATGCATGTTAAGTCAGAAGTGAATCCTACTGAATTCAGAGGGTCTGCAGTAGAACAAGCTTGGAACCCAGTAGCACATTCAAGACTAACAAGGTTTTCAGGATTCCAAGTAGTGTGTGATGGTGAGCTTTGACTCCAAAAACTTAGACCAGGGGTGGCCAACAGTAGCTCTCCAGATGTTTTTGCCTACAACTCCCATTAGTCCCAGCCAGCATGACCAATGGCTGGGGCTGATGGGAGTTGTAGGCAAAAAACTTCTGGAGAGCTACCGTTGGCCACCCCTGACTTAGATCCCCAAAATGTTGTTGGTCTGAATGGTACTACTGGACTCAAATCTAGCTGTTCTGTGGAATTCAGCAAGACTTGAACCCACACTGCCATTGTGATAACAGGTGAAGAACAAATATTGCCATTATCATTTTAACCATTGTTATCATAATTTTTAAAAATCAGAATGTTCTATGCCAGTCTATAGAAACTGGAGTGGAAAGCTCTACCCTGGAGATCATGTCTATAGAAACTGGAGTGGAAAGTTCTGCCCTGATCTATGAATGTTCACTAGAACATACATGTTGAAGATATATATATTTAAAACTCCCCCCCCCCCACAGGGTTCCAGTTCACACATAAAGAAACTGATGTGTGTAAGCTTCTATACACATTGGGTCTCTCTATGTTCCAGTGAACCTGTGTAAGTAAAAGTGGTGCATGGCAAAACAGTCCTCTTTGCATGTTTATTCTAGCTACATAACATATCTGAAGAGATCTGATGATATTGTTATGTGAAGGAGCTCCTGCTACACACAAAAAAACCCTGCCAAGACAAAAACCCAAATGTAGCTATTTTCATTTGGCTTGGAGATATGCATAATAACTCAAAAACTCCCTAAGTAACAAAAAAAAAAATCTCATGGTAAAGCAGGAGCATTCTGATTTCTGAAATCAGGGAGGAAAGGAAAGAGAACAGAGCAAGCAAGCCAGGGCAAACATGTCCCTTTAAATTTTAAATGGACAAGCCTTCCAGAGGCCAGTACCACCCCCTGACCCCCCCCCCCCCTTGACAGCAACATGACCCTGGGGAGCCACTAGCTTGCTGATGCCAGCTGGCGAAGTGAATCTTACATCATTCCCTTTTCCATTTTGAAAATTTAAAGGACCGTCAGGGATACAATTCCCTTTGGAGGTCAGGTGACATCATAAATGGCTGTGCACTGGAACAATTGGCACAGAACCAGCCAGTGGAAAAGTAATTTTGGGCTTGATTCTGAGCAGGTCTCAAAACCTGGAGAGAGATGTAGAGGTTGTTACACCAATTGAGAAAAGTGACAAAGCTATGAAATTCAGCATTCAGATCAATCAGAAGTTTATCCTAAAGTCCAAATTTCAGACAAGGGAACTTTACAAAATTAGATGAATACTAAAAAGGAAGCTGAAGGGAAAACACAAGAGAGTCATATTCCTGGAGGATGCTTGGAAGTTATTTGAAACATACTAATTGAAGTCCAAGTAGAAAGAATTCCACAGGTTAGGAGAGGCACTACCAAATCTAAAAGAAGCCCTTTGTGGTTAGCAATGCAAGTCAAAGAAGCTGTAAAAGTAAAGAGGCTTCTTTCAAAAAGTGGAAGGTCTGCACAAATAAACTGGACAGGAGGGGCAAGAAATCAAGTCAATAATTGGGTATGCAAAAAGAGATTTTGAGAAGTGTGTAGCTAAAAGCCCCAAGACAAATAATAAACATTTTTAAAATATATCTGGAACAGGAAACCAACCAGAGAAGTAGTGGAGCCTTTGGAAGACAATAAGAAACAAAGGAATTTAGAAAGGAAGTGCTATGACTTTTCTGCTTCTGTGTTCACTGGAAAGTGTGGGACATGTACCCATGCCACAGGTCTTATTTTCAAGAAGGTAGTCTGAAGAACTGAGTCAAAACAAAGTGCAGAGATGAAATTCTAGACGTGTTGGAGAATAAGTCTCCAGGTCTTAATGGCATACACCAAAAAGTTCTTAAGGAACTCAGACGTGAGATTGTTGTTCTATTAACCTGTTTATGTAACCTCTCACTAAATTCAGCCATTGTGCCATAAGACTGGAGAATAGCAAATGCGATGAGCAATTTTAAAAAAGAGATCCAGAGGAGTACCAGGAAATTAGAAGCCAGTGAACTTAACAGTGTCCTAGGCAAATTAGTAGAAACTGTAATCAAAGATAGAATTGTTTGGAAGTGGCACATAGAGGGATAAACGCTGATAAGGAAAAATCAGCATGGCTTCTACAAAGGGAGCCGCTGCCTCATTTGGGATTCTTTGAGATGGTGAACAAGCATGTAGACAATGGTGACCTGGTAGAGAAAAGTGATTAGGAGTTTGAAACACCTTCTCTATGAGGAAAGGCTGAGGTCTGGAATTTTTCAGTTTAGAAAAGAGATGACTAAGAGAAGACATGATAGAGCTTTATAAAATTATCCATGGTGACAGGCTTGACAAAGTGAACTTTTTCTCTCCCTCCCAAAATACTAGAACTCAAGAACATCCAATAAATCTGATTGGCAGTAGATTCAGGACAAACAAAAGAAATACTACTTTACACAGAGAGTGATTAAAATGTGAAATTCACTACCAAAGAATGTATTGATGGCCACAGGAATAAACAGCTTTAAAATTGGTTTAGATCGATTCATAAGGGTAATTCTAATGCCTACTAGCTCTGGTGACCGAAGGGAACCTCCCCATTCAGAGGCACTAATCTTCTTAATCCCAGAGAAATGTTGCAACATCAGGGGAAGGTCTTGGCCTCTATGCCCTGTTCTTGGCCATCCAGAGGAACTGATTGGTAATAAGAACATAAGAGAAGCCATGTTGGAAAGGGTCAATGGCCCATCCAGGCCAACACTCTATATCACACAGTGGTCAAAACCCAGGTGCCATCAGAAAATCCACCAGTGAGGCCAGAACTCCAGAAGCCCTTCCACTGTGGTCCCCCAAGCACCAAGAATACAGAGCATCACTGCCCCAGACATAGTGTTCCATCTATACCATCTGATGGACCTCTGATCCATATGTTTATCTAATCCTTTTAGATAAACATAAGAAGCTGTCTATGCTTGTAGCCACCACCACTTCCTGTGACAGTGGATTTCAAATGTTAATTATTCTTTGGGTGAAGAAGTACTTTCTTTTATCTGTTCTAAGCCTATTGTCCATGAGTTCTTGTATTGTGAAAAAAGGAGAAAAGTACTTCTTGCTCTATCTTCTCTTTCCTGTGCATAATTTTTTAAACCTCTATCACGTCACCCCTCAGTTGTCATTTCTCCAAGCTAAAGAGCTCTAACCTCCTTAACCTTTCTTCACATTGAAAATGTTGCATCCCCTTCATCATTTTAGTTGCCCTTTTCTGCACTTTTTACAGAGCTATAATCTTTTTTGAGGTACAGTGACCAAAATGCTACACAGTATTCCAAATGATGCCACATCATAGATTTATAAAGGGACATTATGATACTGGCTGATTTGTTTTCAATTCCCTTCCTAATAATCCCCAGCATAGCATTTGCCTTTTTATTGCCATCACACACTGAATAATCATTTTCAGATAATTTTCAGTTTGGAACTCATCAATGTGTATTTATAGTTAAGGTTTTTGGCTCCATTGTGCATTACTTTGCACTTGCCCACATTGAACCTCATTTGCTACATTGACACCCACTCACCCAGCCTCAACCGATCCCTCTGGAGTGTCTCACAATCCTCCCTGGTTCTCACCACCTGAACAACTTAGTGTCATCCACAAACTTAGCCACTTCAATGCTCACTCCCAAATCAAAATCATTAATTAACAAATTAAAAAGCACTGTACTCAGCACTGAGCTTTGCAGTACCCCACCATCCACTGTGCAAACTGCCCATTTATACTCTGTTTCATATTAACTAACCAGTTGTTAATCCACAAGAAGACTTGTCCCATGACTACTGAGATGAGCCCCACTGTCTTCCTGGCTGGTTTTCTGCTACTAATGTGTTTGAAGAATTTTTTTGTTGCTGGTCTTTATGTTTTTTGCAATATGTTCCTCATAGACCCTTTTTGCCTGTTTGATCACCAACTTGCATTTTATTTGCCACAGCCTATGTTCCCTTTTATTTACCTCACTTACTTCTTACCTTTTACTGCTTCCATTACTTTGGCCTTATTATCCAGGCCTTATTAAATTTGTACCCTTGTATTTGTACCTTTCCTAACCTGTGGTATACATTTTATCTGAGCTTCTAGGATTATAGTTTTAAACAGACTCCAAGCTTCCCAAAGGGATTTGACTCTCCTGACCTATTATTTCAGTTTCTTCTTCACAAGGCCCCTCACTTGAGTCCAGGATCACTTCCTGTAGGTTCTGTGACCATCTCCTCTATGGTTCAGTCACTGAGAATATCTAGAAACCCAACTTCTTTCTCTTGGCTTGAACACAGAGTGACTCAGTCAATGTGTCAGTAGTTAAAATCACTATGGTAACTTGTGAGACAGGATGCTGAATTAGATGGACCATTGGTCTGATCTAGCAGGGCTAAAACAGACCATTCCTAAGGTCAGTATCGCTTTCCAAAATCTTCCATATCACCTAACTTCTGGGGGGTTTTAATATTCTTTTTTTTACTGGAGGATCATGTAAAAGATTGAACCTGGAATCTTCTGTATACTAAATAGAGGTTCTACCACTGAGCCACATTTTCTCCCTGATGGATGAGGGCAAATGCTGAAAATCAGTCTCACCAAAGTGCAAGCACTGCTGGTCAATGACAAAGCTGCTTGAGGATTGATTAGTCAACCTGCCTGGGATGGCATTCATAGCTTGGGATTCTTCTGGATTCTGACCTAAAGTTGGAAGTTCAGGTCTTTTATGTAACATGTAGAACTTTTTATTAGCTGCAGCTGATACACTAGCTGTCACCATTCCTCTAAAAGCATGACTTGGCCACAGTGATCCATGCTGCAATCCAGATTGTGTTACTGCAATGACAATGCACTGCCTTCAAACTCTCTGGAAACATCAGCTAGTTATTCACTTACTATTAGTTTGATTCACTTATACACTGCCTTTCTTCCCAGTGGAGCCCCAAATGGCTTATATCATTCTCCTCTCCTCCATCACATTCTCACAACTCTGTGAGATAGGTTAGGCTAAAAGTGTGAGACTTTCATCCTAAGGCTGAAGACACAAGGCTACCCAGTGAATTTCCATAACAAAAAGGGGTTTCAAACATGGGTCTCCCAGATTCTAGTTTAACACTCATTAACCATTACACCACACTGACTCTCAAAATGGTTCAAAATGTGGCAGCCAGGCTACGAACAGGGTCTGGATATAATGATTGGATCAGCTCTGTGCTGAAAGATCTACACTGGCTATCTATTTGTTTCCAGGATCATTTAAAAAGCACTACACAATCTGGGGCCAAGGTGTCATGATGGACCACCTCATCCAAAACTACCAAACATGCCAATTAAAACCCTACTCTCTGTGTCCCACCCTTCAGAGGTGAAGCAGTTGGCATCTGAAGTGAAACTTTGCCTATGGCATGCCCTCCCCCTTGAGGCTTGCCTGGTGCCCACCCTACTTCTTTCAAATTTCAAATGCCAAAGCATTTATTTTCACCTATGTTTTTAACTGGGGGTTGATCCATTTGATTTTTTTTCAGAATCTGCCTCTAATCTGAGGACTGGTATGAGAATCATGTAGGCTGCTATTTATTTCCTGTGTTTTTAATTCTCATTAATTTTGTTTTTTATGATTTTGTCTTGTTTTATTTTGTGAGCTACAGGAATCAGAACTGTAAAGAGGCAGGATATAAGTATCCCCTCTTAATCATTCTGCCCACTGGCCCTGACCTCAGCCACAGTCTTTTTATCATGTGAGCAAATTTTGGTATAATTATTATGACGACATTACAGGAACAAATCCTGCAGTAGCAAACCACCTTGCCTAACGAGCTTGCATCAATCATCTTTTTAATAATGTCACTTTATAGCACATCACTTTCCTCACAATATGTATCTGGCATTTATTTTAATCTTATTTTAATGGGAGTACTTGCAGACAGGCAGTGTCTTGGAATATTTGTATATCTGATGCACAACACATTCCAAGCACTGCTTTAATGCCCATAATAAGAAATAAAGGAGGGATTTGTTTTTTGTTTACTTGTGCAGTTCTGAAAAGACAAAGAAATAATTCACTTAACTGTTTTGTTTGTTTTTCCAAATTGCATTTCCCTTTCCCTTTTGTCTTTAGAAATCATGGAAATAAATATTCATGGTAAAGATTTTGTTCCTATGTAATAAACTGTATGATGAGAAATGACTAATGCTATAAATGGCAATTAGGTGTGGTACAAAGATGACTGGTGGGTCACCCATCAAAGTGGTCAGAGTTGGGGGGTTTTCAGTTTCTTAGCAGCAATGTTTTTTCTTTCAAGTTTCATTATCTGAGGAAATGGTTAACAGATGACAGGAAGATGCTGAATGCTCATGCCATCACTTGATTTAGTGATCCTTCTCAAAACTTCTGGAGTTTCCATACAGCAGAATGTTGAAAAGAGGAGCACATCCTTCCCACATTGTACAATTATATATATATAGCCAAATATAAATCTCCAAAAGCCAAGTAAAGAGAATCTGAGTTAGGAGCTTGCCTCAGAATCTGAGGCTTTTCATTATTTGCATTTATAGTGAATTACTCATAGATGATAAACACAACTCACTCTCTCACAGACATGTAGACAGAACAAAGTTTGAGTTCAGTGGCACTTTTAAGACTGGACTAGACTCAAACTTGGTTCTGCTGCTGCAGACCAACACAACTACCCACCTGATTCTATATGCATGTAGACAGACAGAGGAGCAGAGATGAATGTCCCATTTTGTTGATTGTACTAACTCACTATGGCCCTTTCAACATTCAGATTTGATCTACATTTTGTGAGCACTCAATTCACCTGCTACAGATCTGCATCACCTAAATTGATACTGCATTTTAAATTTGCATTTAAAAGTTCTTTAAAAACTAGTATTTTGTGGTTCTATAGGTTGTGTGTTAGATGAAATGAATGGGCTTAGACAGGAGTACCTGTATATAGGATTGCACGCTGTCAGGTGTTCCAGTTGCCAGTTCCGTTAGGGAAGGGAAAAGCTATTCGTAGTCAGACTTATAGGTTAGACTTCAGAAAGGCAAACTTCAATAAACTTAGAACTATACTGGGTAAAATCCCATGGTCAGAAATACTTAGGAAGAGGAGGGTTGAGGAGGGGTGGGAGTTTCTTAAAAGGGGTGGGAGTTTCTTAAAAGCGAAATACTGAAAGCACAATCACAGATGATACCTATGAGAAGAAAAAATGGAAAAAGCCTAAAGAAGCTGAGTTGGCTCCATAAACAGCTCTCTAAAGACTTGAGAAATAAAAAATACTCCTTTAGCAATTGGAGGGCCTTATAACCAAGGATGAATATAAACCAATTACCAATGCTTGTAGAGAAAAAGTTAGGAAGGCTAAAGCTCAGTACAAGCTTAGGCTGGCCAAAGATGCTAAAAACAACAAAGGGGTTCTTTTCTAATGTTCAGAGTAAGAAAAAGAGCAAGGACATGGTAGGCCCATTGCGAGGGCAAGAAGGTGAAATTGTAACAGGTAATGAAAAGAGGGCAGAACTGCTCAATTCCTACTTTTCCTCAATCTTCTCTTCAGAGGGAAACAGTGCTCAACATGGCAAAAACAGAACATATAAGGAGGGTATGAAGTTCCAACCTAGGGGTAGTACATAAACACCCAGGATAGGGGTAGTACATAAACACCTAGTTTCTTTAAATGAAACTAAGTCCTCAGGCCCAGATGAATTGCATCCAAGGGTTCTAAAAGAGCTTGCAGATGTAATTTCTGAGCCTCTGGTTATTATTTTTGAGAATTCTTGGAGAACTGAGAGGTGCCAGAAGATTGGAGGCAGGCAAATGTTGTCCCTATCTTCAAGAAGGGGAAAAAAGAGAATCCGGGTAACTACCGACCCATCAGCTTGACATCTATACCTGGAAACGTTTCAGAACAAATCATCAAACAGTTAGTCCTGGAACATTTAGAAAGAATGGATGTGATTACTAAGAGCCATCATGGGTTTCTCAAAAACAAGTCATGTCAGACTAACCTGACCTCATTTTTTGAGAAGGTGACTACCTTGCTAGATCAGGGGAATGCTGTAGACATCGTTTATCTTGATTTCAGTAAGGCTTTTGATAAGGTTCCACATACTATCCTTGTTGACAAGTTGGTAAAATGTGGCTTGGATCCTGTTACCATTAGGCTCAGAAATTACATCTGCAAGCTCTTTTAGAACCCTTGGATGCAATTCATCTGGCCCTGAGGACTTAGTTTCATTTAAAGAAACTAGGTATTTATGTACTACCCCTATGCTGAAGGAATAGAGGGAATGCTTATTAAATTTGCCGATGATACTAAATTGAGAGGGGTTACAAATACAGTAGAAGACAGAAATGACCTCGACAGGCTGGAAAACTGGGCTAAAATCAATAAAATGAATTTTAACAGATATAAATGTAAAGTTCTGCACTTAGGTAGGAAAAATTCAATGCATGGTTATAGGATGGGGGAGACTTGTCTTAGCAGTAGTATGTGTGAAAAGGATCTAGGGGTCTTAGTGGATCATACACTGAACATGAGTCAACAGTGTGATGCGGTGGCTAAAAAGGCAAATGCAATTTTGGGCTGTAGCAACAGAAGTATAGTGTCCAGATCACATGATGTGATGGTATTGCTTTACTCTGCTCTGGTAAGACCTCACCTGGAGTATTGTGTTCAGTGTTGGGCACCACATTTTAAGAAGGATTTAGACAAGCTGGAACAGGTCCAGAGGAGGGTGATGAAGATGGTGAGGGGTCTGGAGAAAGGTTGAAGGAGCTGGGCATGTTTAGCCTGGAGAGGAGGCCACTGAGGGATGATATAATCACCATCTTCAAGTACTTGAAGGGCTGTCATATAAAGGATGGTGTAGAATTGTTTTCTGTGGCCCCAGAAGGTAGGACCAGAACCAATGGGTTGAAATTAAATCAAAAGAGCGTCCAACTCAACATTAGGAAGAACTTCCTGACTGTTAGAATAGTTCCTCAGTGGAACAGGCTTCCTCGAGAGGTGGTGGGCTCTCCTTCCTTGGAGGTTTTTAAACAGAGGGTAGATGGCCATCTGGCAGCAATGAAGATCCTGTGAATTTTGGGGGAGGTATTTGTAAGTTTCCTGCTTTGTGCAGGAGGTTGGACTAGATTACCCTGATGGTCCCTTCCAACTCTATGATTCTATGATTCTAATATTTAATGTGTTTCATATCTAACTCTTTTTTCATTCACAGGAAAAGCTGAACTTCCGGAGACTGCCCAGACCTAACTACATATTATAATTCCCCAGGAACATTCCCAGGTTGGATGAAGAAGCATGGTCAAAATTTCTGAGCTTTCCAAGCATTTACAGAAGCAATTTAGATCACATTACAGCAGGGGTGGTCAACGGTAGCTCTCCAGATTTTTTTGCCTACAACTCCCATGGCCAATGTCTGGGGCTGATGGGAGTTGTAGGCAAAAAACATCTGGAGAGCTACCATTGGCCACCCCTGCATTACAGCATAGAGAGAAGGGCTTAAACCTGATCCCAAACACACACAGATTTTTTCTTTAACCTTAAATGTCCTTGGGACAGTGATACTGGCCTTATTGAGGGCTGCAAACGTATTGATGTGCTATGTGTTTTGTTTCCACAGCAAGGCAAATGGCACCCCTAGGGGCATTTCAAGTTGGAGAAGGTTTAAAGCCCGCTCTTTATTCGCCATCACCCCCGCCCAAGTTGGGCCTGCACATTATTGGAAAGTATTTCAGAATGCAATCTCCCACCCAACTCAGTGACCTCCACTGGAAAAAATTAACATCTACTTAGGCTCTAAATAAGTAAGGTTCAACAGTAACATTCTGTTGACAGTGGCCCCTTCATTAACTGCAAGAAGCCTTTCTCCAGTGCAACATGGGAGTTCTATTAGTGGAAGGTTACTAGCACAGGTAGAAGATTCATTATATTGGAGGAAGGCTCCAGTGTTAATAGGATGGAGTCACATTTAAGTATTCTCTTAGTTATAATCAGGGATGGGCACAGACCAGAAATGCTGGTTCGGTTCACGAACAGAACTGGACCAGTTCCTGGACCAGTTTGCAAATCAAACCACAGCCTGTTCGCGAACTGGTCCAGTTTTTAAAAAGCCCCCCACAGGACTTTGAAGCTCCAAAATGGCAGGTTGTCTCCAGATCACTCTCCTCAATGTACCCACCAAGTTTGGTCCACATTGGACTTTGGGGGGATGGGACTGAGTTACAGACCCTAAAAAAGGTCATTCACTGCAATGCTTTTCAATGGGATGTCACCTCTGCTGGTTCAGAAGTGAGCTTCAACACACACAATTCCTCCCTGGGGTGACCCTCCACATGGCCCACATGTTACATGCATGTCAGATTTTGGGGGATCCAAGTAGCAAACCACTAAGCAAGGTGTCTCCAGGAAACTGTTTTTGGGAGAGTTGTGTCAGTTTGAGACACTACAGTGTGGACCTGTTTAAGTTACAGGCATCAAACTTCCATAGTACTTCTCTGGGGACCACCCGCATGGCTGCAAGTGGCTGTGTCTTCCTGGACTAGCCACCCAATCCTAGTGACATGGTGACTGATAGGGGCCAAGCCTTCCATCCTACCTGGGAAGGTGATAGGGACAACCAAGCCTGACAACTGGGACTCACTGCACAGCTGTGGGAGGGGGCACTGGTGGACTAGCTAAGGGAATATGTGGGAATATGTGGCAGAGGAGAAAGGATGCTTTTTTGGAGGACCAGCAAGGGTACCCCACAGCCGGGGAAGAGGGCAGTTAGCCAAGCCCCCCAGAAATCTGTAGGTAGTTTGGGTGCCTGAGTAGGAGAGGATACCCACCAGGCAGAGACTCAAGCTATGCAGGAAGAAGCAAGGTGCTTTTTGGAGTAGCAGAAAGGGGATCCCACAGCCAGCATGCAGAGAAAAAGGCAGTTTTCAGAACCCGCAAAAGTGAACAGTCCACCCCCAAATCAAATCAAAAACATGTTTTAAATGAAAAAAAATCTATCCATGTTTCCCACTCCTCAAAACAAAGAAAAAGCTGGTGGGGATAGAAATGTAGCTCTGAATGCAAGGAAAGGAGAATAAAGAGAGAGGTGATGCTTTTACTCTGGCATTTTGTATAGAGGCCAGGAGATTCAACAGGTTTCTCCACCCATCTCAGTAATCCCCCCCCCCTCAGTCCACCAAAAGATATTCTTTCACATGCAAGAAGAACAAGACTCACAAAAACCAAACGTAAACATAGGACAGGAATGCACCTCCAGTGATTATATACATACCGCCCCCACCCCCGCATCCTGAGGAAGTCAGATCAATGCCTGTCATTGGAAATAAGACTTGCCTGTCATCTTCAGACTGTCACTATTGATCTCTCGATGGCTGGAAATATCCCACTCATACCCACTTTTCAGCACAAAACTCCATGGGTGGAGTTTCTTTGCCAAGAGTGCACAAGAGGTTCCAAACTGGGCAGAAAGTTCAGAAACTTCCTGGTCCAAACATGTGACTTTCCAACTGAGCTGTTCGAACCTTGAACAAGGAAAAGTCTAGGCCAGATTTTAGTTCGGGTTCGGGTCTGTGGCCATTCCTAGTTATAATTGAAAAGTTCTGTTTTGTATTTCTGAAAAGGTGAAATATTAAAAACAAGAATGGATCCCTGTCAAGCCGGATATTCTAAGATGAATGGATCAAACACACCAACAAAGATAAGAGAAGAATAATATTTTAAAAATGGATTGCATGTTGGTGGTTCATGTATGAAGAGAAATTAGATTACTCTAAACCTGAGAAATGCAGAATCATCTACATCATTATAAGGACATAAGAGAAGCCATAATGGATCAGGCCAATGGCCCATCCAGTCCAACACTCTGTGCCACACAATGGCCAAAAAAGCCAGGTGCCATCAGAAGGTCCATTGTAAAACAGCACATACCTTGACCTGGATAGCCCAGATCTCATGATATCTCACAAAGGAAGCTTTGACTCTCAAAACCTTACACCCCTAATCTTGTTAAGGTGCTAAAGGATTTGAATCCAGCTGTTCTACATTAGGATTGCATAGTATCTGTCTCACTAATGCAAACAGTGCCCTCCAGTTAAGCATGGCAGCCAATGAGGGACTCAACAATAACCCTTTGGTTCTGCTGCCTACTTAGAACTTTAAGCAGTGCTAAACGGGGTACTTCTGCTCTCAGGAAAGTGTCCATGGATTGCACCCTGGGTTAAGTATCTGTCAGGCCACAATACCTGCCCAGTTCAATTCATAAGTTTTGGAGTCTGATTTAAATGCTCTAACTTTGCAACTGATTGAGGATAAAAGTCTTCGGCAAACCATTGCAGTTGGGTTTTCCCAATGTTTGCCTTTTCTTTGAGAAGAGATCTTTGTGTTGTATTGGTGATGGGAAGTGCCATCAAATTGCAGCAGACCAAAAGGTGACCTCTTGTGGGAAGAGAGGAACAGGTGGTTTGCTATTACCTGCCCTGGACTTCCTTGATGGTCTGGGGCTAACCATACTTAGCTTCTGAGATCTCATGAGATCTGGGCTATCCAGGTCAAGGTTTGTGCTGTTTTACAAATACCATTATAAAATATGCATTAGAAAAGATCCAAGGATACATGCAAATTACTTCTTCTTCTTCTTTTGGCTTGTTAAAAATTGTCTTCCAGGATCCCCAGACTGTTGTTTGAATTGCTCTGGGTTAAAAAACAAAACAAAAAATTGTTTAGTAATTAAGCACAAGAGCTTTTCAAAGAGGAAGTCAGGCAAAAGTAGTGCATGTAACCCTGCGGCTTTCCCCTTATAACTTCTCTGATGAGCTGTTCATACAACAGAGCAACTGTTAGACATCAGGAAACTAGCTGAGTTTGGAAGAACTGTTGAGAAGTGCTGATTGTGGTTATTGGCAATAGTTTCTGTAGGCAGCATTTTGCACTGTGTGTGAAACATTTCTTGAAAAGATTTGGTTTTAATGTTTGGCCACTGTGAGTGGATTTTTATTCTGTTAGCTACTTTGAACATTTCAGAGACAAGTGAGATACACACATGTAAAAGCAACATCAGTTGGAGTCCTTCAACAAATGTTTTACTCTTCAAAATTCTGTTCAATATCATGTCACATTTCTCAATTTGAAGCATGTATTTTAGCGCTGGAGAAAGGAACGTTTCCATTGCATGTTTAACAAATATGATTCACTGCCTATTCTTTGTAAATATTTGGGGGGAATTAAATTTAAAAATGCACTAGGCACTAGCAGAATTTTCTGGGTGCATAGTAACTCATTCAAAGTACCAGCGCAGTAATTGTAAGGCATGTTAGAAGAACTTAATTAGAAGAAGTCCTGATTAATTTGAGAAAGCATCCCCCCCCCCCAAAAAAAAAATAGAAAAATGCCATGCGGGCTATCTACTTCCAAATCATTGAAGAAAAAAAGTTAATCATGTTTCACCATAAAGCTATGTACATGGATCAGAATGTAGAATTCAACCTCAATATGTAAATCATTCCATCAATAAAGTAACATATTGATCTTTGAAGAATAATGCAGAGTGAAGGCTTAAATCTATAATGCTGACAACAGCAGAGGAAATCAATAGCAGGCAAGAGGTTCAATGCAAAAGTCTGCTAAAACAATATGATTAAAATAACTATCACAGTCCAATATCCACAATTTATAGACAAAGAGATAAAAACTAAAAAAAAAAAAAACAGTTATGCCAATGAGCCTTTATTGCTGATTTCCTGTGTTATCAACACCAATAATACTCACATATGTCAAAAGTGCTCTGGAAAAATAAAAATGATATTGTAAGCCTACTGCCTGAAAGACATGTGCACTCCTTTCCAAGTTTGACTTCAGAAACAATGCAAAACATGATTTCATGGTCTCAGAGGAAGATAAGGGTAGCTCCTGAGGTATTACAGTTTCAAGAGGACATTATATAAAAGCAGACTCAAATAACCACTGAAAAGAGCCAGTTTTTTTTTTCCAGGTAGAAACTGGAGAACTGCCATAGCTTGGCATCTCCTTGAAGGGGAAAAAAAAAACCTAGTAAGTTGGATGAAATGTTGTTGGCTCACAGATTTAATTGAAATAACAGTTTCTATGTGAACGAAGGAGGCGGGGACGTCTGTGAATCTGAAGAATGCAGACAACTATTTGGTCCAGTCAGTTAGGGTGCTGGTTTTATAGACCCTTGAATATGTAGATAAAATTTCTGGACTGTGTCCCCTGCTTGTTGTTTATTTCATCATTTGGCTTGGAGAAAGAACAGATAAGGCACATGGCCTGGGTTCCACGTCAAATCTGGAATGAAATATCCATTGCTGGGACTCTTTGATCCATGCTCAAGTTTTAATGTAAGGCAGTGGGCAAATCATGATACTCCCCAACACAATAATAAATGGTTCCCTCCATTTCTCTATTTGCAAAAGGCTAGCCTTTTTGAAATTCTAAGAAGGTAGCCCATCTCCTCCTTTACACTGCATATAACCCACATTGCTGGAAGAAATCATGCTGAAGACAGGTAAGGGAGAACAGCACTGAAAAACAGGGCAAAAAGAGAGAGATTTTATTCTTATCCATAGGACGCTTACAAAAAAATTATTTTTTTTGTAAGAATGCTAAAGAAAGCTCATTAAAGATGTTGTGAAATATGTATTAGTAGTTGTAGGTAATTGGAGTATGTTGGGCTAAATAGGCCTGGTCTTTGACTATTTAGGCCATAACTAGTTTTTCAGGGATAAGGCAAGGATAAAGCAGGAAAGGCACCCTGAGATTCCAAGAATGATGGAAGACAATGTTGAAACCATGCATTACTGGCTGTGCAGTATGGTGTGGTTGGGAAGGAATGCCCTTGGTGCTGAGCAACATCTTCTGAAACCTGGCAGTGAGTTTACAAAGCAACAAGGGACAGAGATGGGTACCTCTTGGTATGTTGTATGCAGATGATGATGAGACTAGCAGAAAATATGCCCAATAAAGGCAGCCTAGTGCAGCCTGCCTGATTAAACATGTTAGTAATATTTAATAGATTGGCATAATAAAATTAATTAGTTAAACCCAAACTGGTAGCTCATGCCTTCATGGGGGCAAATCTGGGGTGGGGGGCTACATCCCCCCCCCGGGCTCCTGAGAGAACTATTTTCAATGCTAGAGCTTACATACAATATGTCTAAAACCAATAAATAAGAATGTTCTTCTTTGTCAACTGAATGATGGTAGGCACCCCTCATTTGATTTAAGGGCAAAGGGCTCTCAAAGCAAAGGGTAATTCTAGGAAAACACCATTAAACCTAGAACATTCCCTTAGGATGACTAATGTGTTGTTATAGACATGTTATCAAATTGCCCATAGATGTAAGGTTTGGTTTTATTGCATACTCAGATATAATAGCTGCTTGAGACCACCTGGGACCTCTTGATTTCAAAATTCAGCACTAATGACAGACTAGGCAGAAAGCATTTAAACCCATAACAGCTGGACAGTGAGTAAATATGGCTGCTGTTTCAGCTAGCAGTTTATTTTTATTTTTTACCCCCTGATTTTTATATCAAAACCTGTGTTGTAACTTCCGTGAAGTAGAAGCCTGAGTTTTTTCTTATGTTACTCTGTAATGTGATGTGTACATTGATGGATGACCTCAGTTTAAATAAATAAACAATGTGAGGTCATTATAGGCCAATTTCAGTTCTATACACTTAAACACAGCAAAGGTGAATAGTGATTCTGCCTATTGAAATCAATGGAACTAATCTAATCAATGTAACCAATCTAACTAGTCCTGCTAAAATCAATGGTACTGAAATTATTTGTGACTATATCCTGCTTCATGACATTCAGTAATGACTCGATTGTGCTGCATTGTCCCTGCTGTATATTTCTCTGAACACCAGAATATTCTCTCAGAGAATAGCAATAAGTTGACCTACATTTCTCAAATTATCCCTGGAAGCAGAATTTGATTTAATTGCATATTCAATTATAACATTTGCATCTTACAGCTTGAGCTTTGATATTTTTATTTCATGGGAAAGAACTGACCAGCGTGGCACAAAAAAAAAATTGGCTTCTTTTAGGTGAATTTCAATTGGCTTATTTTGGTTAATTACACCAGTTATTGTTATACAAATTGGCTACTAATGCATAAATGGTTGCAATTCAAATGCACTACAGACTGGAAATTATTGATAGGACAAGCACAGCTCCTTTGTGTAGGGAGCAAGAATTATAGGACAGAATGATTTAAAAAATGATTTTTTCCCCAGAAGAAAAACTATGCAGTGAAATAGTGAAGAATAATATGAAATGAAATATGAAAACAAAGTAATTTGCTGTGGTAGTCTGGTTGATGATATATGATTTTGTATGGAATTGCCCCAGCAATGGAGATTCCAGATAGCCCAAGGCAATCCATTTACTCTCCATTGCTAGTTGTGGTTTCCATTTCTCACCTGATGAACATTGATGCTCCACCCCTAATGTGTTCTTGCATGACTTTCAAGATTGTCTTCCCATCCCTTTTTAAAGAAAAGTTGAGGATCCTGCATTACTTATATGCAGTGTTACCCAATACCATATATATATTTATCACATTTTTGCAGAAACCTCCAATAATTATCTCCTCCCTCTCAAAAAAAAGCAGGGTGATTATCTTTTGTTTTTTTGTTTTTTAAACCCAGAAACATGAGTAATCCTGCATAGGAATAATGCAATAACTATACAATTAAAAAAAAACCCCTTCCCCCATCTAATCTGTCTAAAAGGCAGGCAATTCTCACTCTCAAGTTAATTTCTGCAAGGGAATGGCCCCTTGCAGTCATCAGCAAATGAACAGAGTAACTGATTAGGACTTAATCTGATTATGCTATTTTCCCTCTCAGACACAAGAAACTGATAGTGTCCTGCCCAGCAAAAAAAAGTTTTGATGATTTTAAAATAAAGCATATTTATGCCTGTGTGTGTAGAACAAAAGTGCTGTTTGGGCTTTTGCGTTCCTGACTCAACTGATGGATTCCCCACAGGTGCTGCATGGCTGCACTTTGACTTGCATCTCCCTCCAATTCCCCCCACATCTTCCTGATCGTGCTTTTTAGAGATCAGGAAGATGTGGGAAAATTGGAGGGAGATGTGAGCGAAAATGTAGCTGCACAGCAATTAGTGGGAAATTGATTGGTTGAGCCAGGGAAAACAGAAGCCTGAGGGTGGAGCAATTTCTACTGTAGAGTCAATCATGGTGTCACCTGTTCCATAATACTCCTAAATCAATGTGTGCTTTCAGGTTCTCCATGGAAAGCCTCATAGATGCCAGTTACATGATATGAGAATGAGTATATAAATTACCACACAATCCTATACAATTACCCCAGACTAAACCCATTGATTTCTCTGCATAGGATTGCATAGTTAAAGCATGGCATACACGTATCTCTCAATAAAACTGTTTTGTAACATTTTTAGGTACATCGCATAACTGAGGGGCACATGCCTACTGTTCCAAATTATGAAACAGAAGTTATGAGCAGGGCTTTTTTTGTAGGAAAAAGTGCAGCAGGAACTCATTTGCATATTAGGCCACACCCTCAATGTCACCATTGTTTCGCAAAAGCCCAACAGGAACTCATTTGCATATTAGGCCATACCCCCTGAAAGCAAGCCAGCTGGAACTGTGTTCCTATGCATTCTTCCTCAATTCCTCCCAGTTATGAGTAATACAAAAACAAGGCCAGACATCTATAAAATGATAAATAAGCCTCCTTTACAAAGAGGACATAAAGAAGACATAATTTCCAAAATATAAATAAAGGGAACTACATATTTAGTGCTATGTGGTAAGTAGTAACTATTATACTTATTCCTGTAACATTTATTGCCCCTCAAGTTGGAATGAAGAGTCAGACACAAGGTATTGGTATAATGAAGGGCCACTTTATTAAGTAGATTAGATTAGATTAGATTAGATTAGATAATTTTATTTATATCCCGCCCTCCCCGCCGGGGCAGGCTCAGGGCGGCTAACAGTAACAGTAACATTCCATTGTATAAAAACAAGGTTACATTCAACATTAAAATTCTAATAGATTTAAAATTAATTACAGTTATAAAAGTGCTAATGCTATTGCTATTTGTTCTTTATTATGATGGCGGTATCATTAGTACTTAATTTTCTACATCATCGAAAGCCAGTCGGAAGAGGAAAGTCTTGCAGGCCCTGCGGAATTGTTCAAGATCCCGCAGGGCCCGCATTTCCTCTGGAAGTTGGTTCCATAAGCTCGGGGCCACAGAGGAGAAGGCCCGATTGCGGGTGCATTGCAACTTCACCTCTCTTGGTCCGGGGATAGTCAGCAAGTTTTTTCCAGCTGACCTCAGTGCTCTCTGGGGTTCATATAGGGAGAGACGGTCCCTGAGGTAGACAGGTCCTCGACCATATAGGGCTTTAAAGGTAATGACCAGCACTTTGTAACGAACCCGGTATATAACTGGCAGCCAGTGCAGCTCGCGCAGCCCAGGCTGTATGTGCTCCCATTTAGGGAGCCCCAACAGTAGCCTGGCCGCTGCGTTCTGCACCAGCTGCAGCTTCCGGGTTCGGTACAGAGGCAGCCCCATGTAGAGGGCATTACAGTAATCCAGTCTCGAGGTGACCGTTGCGTGAAGTACCGTTGCCAGATCTTGGCGCTCTAGGAAGGGAGCCAACTGCCTTGCCCGCCTCAGGTGGAAGAAGGCTGACTTGGCAGTGGCTGCAATCTGGGCCTCCATTGATAATGAAGGCTCCAGTAAAACTCCCAGACTCCTAACCCGGTGCGCCGCTTTCAGCGGCGCCCCGTCGAAGACCGGAAGAGGTGTTTCCCCTTCCCGGGCGCCCCGACCCAGACAAAGGACTTCTGTCTTCGCTGGGTTCAATTTCAGCCCGCTCCTCCTCAACCACATTGCCATATCCTGCAGGGCCCGGTCTAGGATGGAAGATTCTCTATAATAATAAATGGCAAGGGCAACAAGAACTGCAGCCTAGTCAGGGCCAGGGGTCTCAACAGACCACTCCCCTGCCATTAGCAGGTGAGAGACCCAGCCCCCCAGCTGGAGCTGTGTGGCACAGCTCCTGCCAGGCCGGCCCAGCAAGGAGGCAAGCCCCAGAGGGATGACTACCAGATGCACATCTCAATGGAAGGCACCCTCTAGTCGAGCCTCCAGGACAGTCTGCATTCTCACACCTCAGGTCATCAAACCCTAAGGTTGATCCTGCCAGACCCCTAACTCCCCAAAAGGGGGATGCTTTCTGGTCCTCCCCTAGTCACATAGAACCATAAACCCATTAACAACCTGCCAAACTAAAGTGACCAACCTATTTAACAGCACCTCCCTATAGTCAAATCCACAATCCCCTGACCTGCTATGTAGGGTAGGCGAAAAAACACCCCTGCAAACTGCCAATCAGATGGGAAGCAAAAAATTCCTACCCAGCCCCCCAAACCATGAGGTGACCAGCACTTGCCTACGTAACAAACAAGGTGGGAGGGAGGACCGATCTCAGCCTGGAGACTGAGGTAGGGGGCAGATGGAGCTGCTGCTATCACAGCAAGCCCCGCCCCTTCAAAAGCATGCCCAAATGGGCTGCAAAAGTCCTCTCTTTCCTCCCAGGAAGGCAAAGACATTCCAGCAGCCTAGCAGCATGCTGCTGGCTGCTAGAAACGAATTGCCCCCCAAGTCGGAATGAAGAGTCGAACACAAGGCTCTTTATTAAGGGCTGCTTTATTAAGTATAACAATAAATGGCAAAGGCAACAAGAACTGCAGCTTGGTCAGGGCCAGGGGTCTCAACAGACCTCTCCCCTGCCATTAGTGACTAAAAGACCCAGCCCCCCAGCTGGAGCTGTGTGGCACAGCTCCCGCCAGGCTGATCCAGCAAGGAGGCAAGCCCCAGAGGGCCCGACCACCAGACGCGCATCTCAATGGAAGGCACCCTCTAGTTGAGCCTCCAGGAAGGTCTGCATTCTCACACCCCAGATCATCAAACCCTAAGGTTGATCCTGCCAGACCCCTAACTCCCCAAAAGGGGGATGCTTTTTGGTCCTCCCCTAGTCACATAGAACCATAAACCCATTAACAACCTGCCACTACTAAGGCCAAGTCTCCTTGCTGAAGATCTCTCAAGAAAAGCATGTCACCTTTTTCAGAGAGATTCACCCCATCCCTTCTGTAGAGGTCAGGAAATTTCATAGAAATATCCAAGTGGGGCAGAAAGTGGCCCAACCCCCCTTCCAATGCCTTCCTAATTTCTTTGTTAGCTTTATAACAGACCCTCTCTATACCTGCAAGGTTCCAAGCACTATGCCAAACAAGGCGGGGGATCATGGCTGACTAAATTATAGTGGTCCTGGGCCATCTCTCCCTAATGTGCCAAAAATCCTCACGGGCCTGCAAGACCAAAGCCTTGCCTTTTACTATCCCTAGATCATTCCCTCCCAGGTGGATGATTAAAACCTCAGAAGGAGGGCCCACATTCCAATGAAATAACAATGGCAGCAGGCCAGGCCACTGAAGACCCCAGCGGCCCCGCCATTCGACAGTAACATATTGGCTGAGTCCCAGCTGAGAGCTGACCAAAGTTCTCCGAGCCTGATGTGTGGCCCAAAACATATAGCTGTGTCCACAGGTGAGAACTCGGCTCCTCTGGCCAGGAACAACAGCATCTAAAAAGAAAAAACAGTCAAACTAGAAACAAGAACCATAACATCTCAATTACAAACAAACAAAGCTAGGAACTGAGCAGAGGGGGAACATAAGATTTATAGGCCAATGACCGGCAATGGCCCAAGCGCTGAATGGCGGAAGAAGGATATCCCAGGGTAGCAACTGTAGAGGCTGCCCCAATTCTAAAGGAGTGGGTATCAAATCGCACCCCAGACAACCCCAGCTTAGCTAAAGCCTGGGAAGTCACGGCCCAAAACTGATGCTTTGTCAATGGGCTGCCGTTACGGTGACAAAACGAAAACCCATGATTGGTCCCCCGAACTGCCAAATAAGCAGTCAAAGTGGAAACTGGGCACAACTCAAGCTCAGAGCACGTGCCTAGCTCCAACACAACCTATTAGTATCCAGATCGCACAACCTGGTAATTCCCGGGCAGAGGGAGGTGAAATTGAAGGCTACTAGAGAAAGAGCCTTCTCTATTGTGACCTCCCACTGGTGGAACCAACTCCCAGACGATGTTAGAGCCTTGCAGGACCTTGTCCAGTTCTTCAGGGCCTGCAAAACAACACTATTTCAAATGGCCTTCAACCAAAATGTGTAGATGCCAAACACCACTGAAGAATGGCACAATGTTAGCACCAAACTGTTGTTTTAAAACTGCACTAATAATTTTAAATTGTAACTTGTTTTAACTTTTAATGGACTTGTGATTGTTTTTATTGTTTTATTGTTGACATATGATTTGTTAGCCACCCTGAGCCTGCATCAGCAGGGAGGGCGGGATATAAATATGAAAAATAAATAAATAAATAAAACACGGTCCCTTTGCGATGCTGGTCAGTTTTAGAGCATTGAATGGTAATGACCGCCTTACCCTCAACTAACCTCAGGTCCAGTAGCAACAAAGCATTACCAGAAACATCGTTTCTGGAGCCCACCACTAACTCTAAGGGCCCCAAAAAAGGCAACCAAGGAAGCAGCATGGAACAGTACGGACTCAAAATAAGATGCACACACTGTGCCCCAAACCCCCTTCAAACCCTTAAGAATCAGAGAGGAAATAGACTTCCTAGTATCGAAATTAGTCCCAGCCTCTCTGGCCCATCCGTCCAGTATCTTTCGAAGTCAAAAGTCTGCTGTTTCCTCCTTGTATCCCAATGCCTTGCTAGCAAAAGCCAGAGCAGACAGGTATCCACTAATGGATCGCACGGCCAATCCCTTACCTTTTAGAGAAACACAGTAGTGGAGCAACTGCTCCACCGGGAGGGGCCAAAAATGCGATATCCTACCTCAGCCCTAAAGTCCTCAAACTGCCGCACAGCATGTTCGTAAGACTTCCTGGTGCTAGGCGCAGTGGCTAGACCTATCGCTCTGCAGGCCTCGGCTCTCCAATCAGCCATAGCTCCTGGGGCATTGGCGCTGGCTCTCGATCGGCATCTGGGGTCAGCTGACGAAACCTCTCCATCTGTTTACAAGAGAGAGCATCAGCTACCCTGTTAAATAACCCAGGAACATGCTTGGCTAAAAACAGTATGTTAAGCTGCAAGATAGCACAGAGTGAAGGCCCACACCAATTTCATAACCCTTTGAGATTTGGATGAAAGGAAATTAATGACATGGACCACTGCCATATTATCACACCAAAAATGAATTGTGCGATTGGCCATATAATCCCCCTACTGCAACAAGAATGGAAAAAAAAACTCAAGAAATGTTAGATTTCGGTTCAAACCTGCCTGAGCCCATGACTCTGGCCATGCGTCCGTGCACCAATGTCGGTCAAAATAAACCCCAAAACCTAAAGACCCAGCAGCATCAGACATGACCTGAGGCTCTGCCTCAAGCCTCATGTCATCTCTCTAAAAAGAAATCCTATTAAAGGACTCCACAAATCCTCCCTCATGCTGCTGGTAACCCGTGTTCTATGATGGGGCAGGCAGAGGCCTGCCATAGCATCACATAGCCTACAAAGAAAAGCCCGTCCGGGAGCAACCACTTTGCAAGCAACGTTAAGATGCCCAACCAGCTGCTGGAGCTCAAGCAAGGTGACCTTTTTCTTAAGAAGGAAGGGATTAATCCTACTCTTCAAATCTTCCACTTTTTGAATAGGAATTCTGGAGAATTGTGCCAGGGTATCCAGCTCAATCCCTAAAAAAATAAGTTTTTGGGCCACACCTTCAGTTTTTTTCTGCGCCAACGGAACCCCCAGTTCAGCAGCCAGCTCAATGAAGCCAGACAACAGCCGTGCGCAATGCCCAGTCCCTGCAGGACCCACAAAGAGGTAGTCATCCAAATAATGAACAACATCCTGAGATCCAACTTTCTCGCAAACAGCCCATTCCAAGAACGTGGTGAAACACTCAAAAGCCGCACAGGAGACAGAACAGCCCTTTGGCAAAGCTATGTCCATGTAAAATTGCCCCTCAAAGGAAAATCCTAAAAGCTCAAAATCAGCCAGATGGACAGGTAAAAGACGGAACACAGACTTAATATCACATTTAGCCATCTCTGCCCCTTTCCACAGCGCTGTACAAAGCCCACAGCCTGATCAAAGCTGGTATACCTAACTGAGCATAAATGCTCAGGAATCCCATCATTAACTGACACACCCTTGGGGTAGGAAAGATGGTGAATCAAATGAAATTCACCAGGCGCCTTCTTTGGCACCACTCCCAAGGGGGAAACTTTAAGGTTAGGCACTGGAGGATTAGGAAATGGGCCCAAAATCCTGCCCTCTGCTAACTCCTTGGCAATCTTATCCTCAACTACATGCTCTAAACCTTTATCAGAACTAAGTTTTCCAGACCTAAATGCAACCCTGGGACCCTTAAAAGGAATTCTAAAACCGAACATGAAACCATGTAACAAGTAAACCCTATCAGCCACTGCTCAAGAGGTCCCACCTTTATCAGACTGGGCCCCTTTTCCAGCTTGGTAAGTACTCCCCCCCCCACCTTGTCTCCTTTGGCCCTTACATGGCCAAGCTCTGGGGCAGTCACTAAAGGAGTGTGGGCCACCACACATGGGGCATTCATGCTTGAACTGACAAGCTTTCCTGCTGCACACTCTTTGGGAGCCAAACTCCCAGCAAAGCAAGCGGGGTTGAACCGCCTGCCCCGCAGAACTGTGGGAAGAGGATGACGAAGCGTAAGTACTTGATGTCTTAGCAACCAAATGACTACTGTCAGGGCGGTCACCCAAATTTGGTATGCCAGGGACATGACCTGAAGCCACAACTGCTGGTGGATGCGATCCTCATCCTGAATTCTTCATATTGAATTCAGGCGGGCCCATTAAACAACCTGTACCCCTTATAAATGATATCCATATACTGGATGGTTGCAGCCACCCGCCAAGGCTGGGCACGTGCAACCATGCCAGCATATATAAAAAACCCAGGCAGCCAATTGGCCGAAGTCCGGTCCACTTTGAGCTTCTTCAGTTTATTTTTCTTTGTCATCCAACTCTTCTTTATCTTTCTTCTCCAACTCATGAAAGAGGAGAGAGAAAATGTCAACATACTCACCCTTTAGGATCTTATCCTTTGTTGCAGGCAACAAATGATTGCCTAAAGGTAATGCTACATCCCCGAAAGGCATGGCAGTAAATGGGACCAACCCATATGCAGCACCAAACTGAGGGGAACAGCCCCATCCCCTCGAAAAGGGGCATGGCATCCCTTGCTGACCGGCTGCAGGCCAGGGTCGATAGGGACCAAACTGGCCCATTGGCCATGACCAAGCTTGCTGCGGACCCATGCCCATGGAGGGAGAGGTACCTGAAGCCCCAGTAGCAGCACCTGGCACCGCCTGAGAAGCAGGGGCTCAAGGACCCCATGGCCAAGCCATGCCCGAGTATGACTGTGTAGTGCCCCCAGCCTTACCTCCGGATCCAATCGGCACCAGTGCTGACCCTGCTCCGGCATCCACTGGAAACAAAGCTGCACCTCCATCTGCACCATCAGTGCCCTCGACTCTTCCAGCGCCAAGTCCTGCAGACCTGCCCTCAAGGATGGACAACCTAGTTAATATATCAGCCTGCAATGCCACCTTAGAGGTTTTTCCCAAGCCCAAGCCTGACCTCTGCCCAATGCCAAAAGCCTTTGCAGAATAGCTGTATTAACCCTCTCATCACCCTCCTCATCGGAAGAAGATGAAAGAGGGACTGGCCTTTTTGGCGGGGCCTTAGGGGCCTTGGGTGCCAGCTGCTTGCCTTTAGGCTTCCCAGACCCTTTCTTCCCAGGCATTTTGCAAACCAAGATAAAAATAAAAACTAACAAAATGCCCCTAAAAAATGGTTGCCCTTGAATTCACTGAAACTGGCCTAAAATGGCTGCCTACACCTTCACAAAGAACAACCACCAGAAGCTGATACTGGATGCCTATATGAAGCTGCCTTATACTGAAACAGACCCCCAAAATGGCCTCCACTCCACTGCCTCCAGAATGGTCGCTGTCCTTATGAAGAAGAAGCAGATATGGCTGACCAAGTTGAAGCAGCCCAGAAAACAAAATTTTGGCCCCGTACAAAATCTCCCTTCCCTTGGCCAAACTAAAAGGGAAAGGTGCACAGAAAAACACTACTACACTGAGAACCCTCAAATCCTTAGTTGGGGGGTGGGAGGAAGGGGGGGGGAGAAAAGGAAGAAATAACAGGCCATGAAATGGAGCTCCTCTTCCAAAACGCCACCAGTCCAACGCAGAGAAACAGCCAGCCGTGGGGCCTTATCAGAGGCCTGATCACAGCAGCTGAACTTGAGTCAAGCCCCTACAGCCTCCGTCCAGGCTGCTCCTTAGGAGCCTTATCTACGATCCAATCAAGCGCAGAGGAGCAAGCGAACATGCTGCTCAGCCTCCCAGCCCTGAAACTGACAAACACAGCAGAGTTGCCAAAGGAGCAATCTGTCTGCCCCAATCTCAGCCTGGAGACTGAGGTAGGGGGCAGATGGTGCTGCTGCTATCACAGCAAGCCATGCCCCTCCAAAAGCATGCCCAAATGGGCTGCAAAAGTCCTCCCTTTCCTCCCAGGGAGGCAAAGACGTTCCAGCAGCCTAGAAGTGTGCTGCTGGCTGCTGGAAACGAATTCCCTGAAAACATAAGTGCATTTTCCCCTCCTGAATCACTCAAGAGTAAATCATCCCAATCAAGCTCCTGAGAATTTAGAGGATTTTGGAAGGGGAGATGGGGAGGATGAGATGGCCCCTTCCTGCAATTTCTTGTGGCCCTTCAGCTAATAATGATACTACTGAAAATAATTGAAATTTGTCTGCTTGAAAGAAGACTACTTGTAGCACAGTTTAGCTTTTTTGTCTTCTAGCCAATTCATTGCTTCAGCAGCTGTTCCATCTGCCCAAGTGACAGATAAATTAGAAGGGCATGTTTACACCTTCTTTGCTCTGACCTCTGTTCTGGTGTGTGATAAAGCTAAATCCCAGCCTATCAGGTCACAGAAGCAGGATATGCAACAATTTAGCTAGGCTGAGCCATCTCCTTCAGTTTAGCTTGCAGTCCATTCCAGCAGAATGATAGGAAGTCAAAAAGGTAGATAGTCCTTGCTGTTTTCAGCACATCCTTTCTTAAGGGATGACCTTTCCATTAGACATGGTATAGTGACCCGCACTGTGGGAAGCTGTTCAAAGAGAATTTGTCTTGTGTTTTTTTCCCCACCAAATGGATTTATTTGTCTGGAAAGCAAATCATTAGCTGTCTACTAGTCTGTTCGGGGTTGTTCCTATCAAAACCTTCAAACCTCTTGAAACACTGGAAGTAAGCCAGCTAAATACACATTCTTTTCTAAAGCTCAGATCTAAAATCTGTATGGTGAGGGTTACATGTACCTCACCTCCTCAGTCTCCATGGGAGTAAGATTGATCTATTACAAGGATGGAAGAAATGGAGACAGCAGTCCTCAAGTAAGATGAACTAGCAACTCATTCCAAGGGGGGAAAATGAGCCTTGTTGTATTGCCATAATATTTGAATGAGATAATTTTACTGACATTTAACTTTATAACTTACTGTCTTTTCTTCTTTCCAAGTTTTCTTTTTTCACTTGTCAAGAAATATACATTGCTAGTATTACAATTAACAATGGTGTAATTTGGACTGTAATGTGCCAAGTTATATGCACTTAAGGCACATTGATACAATGGGGCTTCAGCGCTGGTAACAAAGAACAGGATTCCAGCTTTTCATAGTTTATTATTTGTTCCTTTCACCCCTTCTTTGCTCAGCATTGACAAAATATTTAATAATTTGCCATTCTTCATCTTACAAAAGAATAATAATATGATACAGATGCAAAGAAAATCTCCCTGTAATTTGCAGGGCTACAAAAATACTACATTGAAAGAAATTAAAAACATAATCCGACTTATCTAGTTAGTGAACTCCATATGCTTAAAGATCTTCATCTTGTGTTTATTCTTAGTGAAGGAAAAATTAGAGAGCTAATTGCAATGTGTGATGGGGTTCAGGTCAGGTAGCCTATATAGTCTGACCAATAATGAATGGCCACATGAGAGAAAGCTACCAATGAGCATTACAAATCTGAGGAAGCATGTAAATAATAACCAGTAGTCACTGGTTTGCATGGAAAGCTACTATGCAGGTGCCTCATAGAGACAGCTGTTCTGCTTGGTATGGTGTCACCTAACAGCTGTCACTGGTATGTGCAAGCATCATTTACACACCTCAGCTGTTGCTCAGTAGTAGCCAGGGACTCTTGAGTAGAATTAACTAACTCTAAGGTGTGATAAATACAGGGTCTGTGCACAGAAATGTTTATTATTGAAAGGGTTTTTTCAGGTATGGTCACTTCTCTCATCCTTCCTCTATGTAGATCAGCAGCAGAACATCTGCTTGAAGTGTAGGTCCCAGGTCCAATCCCCAGCATCCCCAGTTAAAAGGATGAGGTGGTAGCTGATGGAAAAGGCCTCTGCTTGAGAGTCACTGCCAGTTTGATCAGTCAATACCGACTGTGATTGACCAATGGAGAAGGATTGTGGTTCAGTGGAAAAGCATCTGCTTTGCATACAGATGGTCCCAGGTTCAGTTTTTGGCATCTTCAGTTAAAAGGATCAGGTGATGTGAAAGACCACTGCCTGAGACCCTGAGAGCCATTACCAGTCAGAGCATACAATACTGACCAAGAGTCTGATTCAATATAAGGCAGCTTCATGTGTGTACTATAGGCACACAAAGGAAACTTTGTGTGTGTGTGTGTTTGAACACTGCAAAGCAGGGAGTGCCTATCCTGAGGGAAGGAGCGTGGAGCACAGCAAGACTAAACTCTTACATGCACCAAGTTGTGTGACAGCTTCCCATCTTATAGGGCATATCAGCTAAGTATTTCTCTCTTTCTAAAGACACCATATGTAGGTTTAAACTTCTGTCTCTAAGATCTGCTTGTCTGCCTTCTGCTACATTGCTTTTGATTCATGCAGGGTATTTTCTCATGCCTGCTCTCAGTGAATAGAATTGCTGAAGCAAGCAGTACCCCTAGTTAAGTGTATTAAAAGTTCCCTCCAAGTCAGTAATATGATTGGAAGAAATCATATGCACAATACGAAGCAGTAATAATGCTGTATGGTACCTAACAATTATGAATCACTGACTCTACCGGCTGCCTCTCTCCCCTTTGTTTTGCTTCCCCAGAAAAACAGAAATTTAAAGATAGCTTGGGAAACTGGAAACTGAAAGCAAAGTGCAGCTGTAGACATTATGGTGCCATCAGGAAGGGGCGAGCCTGAGCTGTGATAACTGGCGTGGGTTCAAAAACATAATTTGGATTAATTTCCCTTACAAGATTAAGGAGCAGAATGTGTTGCCTCAGATTTTGATTACTACTTCCCTAGCAAACATCAGATGCCATCACCCCGAGGTCACATTACTAAGAAGTTATGTCTACTGTCAGCTGGAAAGTTCCCATATATACTTCATTGAAATATATAACAACAAATCATTAAGTTTTCCAGTGGGGAGTGTGTTTGGGTGGTTATTCTGGCTGGTTTGGGCTTTCTGATTAAGAAAATGGTCCTTGAAGTACCCAAATCCCAAATTTAGGGGGTGGCATAATATTGTGATCTGATGCATGCAATGACTCATCTTCATCCTTCTACTGATTATTATTGTACTTTCTGTGTCTGAGTTTTATGCTGGTTGGTTCTGTTGCTTCATTTTTATTAGTTTACTTCCATTTATTATTTTAGTTGTTGTAACTTTGTTCAAAATCAAACGGCAGAGAAATAAATACATGGGCAAAGCAATCTTCTGACACTCCTGAGTGATGGTGGCCAGATGCTGCATAGCTATGGTTCTGCTAGTTATGGCAACAGCCAGCAGACAAATTTGGTTGGATTGCAGTGCAGAGCATAAACCTGGTAGTATTCATAGCAACCATGCTGCTGCAGTTGATAGAGACACTGCATGGAGGCAAGAGCTCCAGTTCCCTTGCTAAAGCATCCAGGATCTGACTCAGGTGCCCACCACCCCTACCAGTGCTTTCCCCACCCATCCCAGCCACTGACTGTAGGGACCCCTGTGATCCCTTGCCCCCTTAGTGATACCTTCATAGATGTCTTCCCCCTAGGTTTCACAGATGTTTACTATAGTAAACTTCATTAATTCATTCTATCAATTGCCCACCTTTCTCCCCATGAGGTTCCCAAATGGCTCACATTGTTCTCTCCTCCATTTTATTGTCACAACAACCCTGTGAGGCAATTTAGGCTGAGAATGTGTGACTGGCCCAAGACCATCTAGCTAGTTTCCATGACACACGTGGGGTATAAAACCTGAGCCTTCCATATCCTAGTCTCACACTCTAACCCAAACACCAAGCTGACTCATTCACCCAGACCACTCTCTGGCCCATCTCCCTGTCACACCACAGTCTGAGAAGGGAGGCAGAAAATCTGGTGTTACATAGGTGGTGCTGCTGCTTGGAGATGCCCTGCTATGTTTGGCAGATGACCATGACGAGTGGCACCTACACAACTATCCACAGCCACCCAAGGCATCCATGAGCCCTCAAGGGGAATCACAGATTGGGTAGGGAGAAAGTGGGGCAGGGAACAGCATAGAACAGCATGGAGCTCCTGTCATGCAGTCAGAACCAAAGAAACAGAGATGCAGTTGTGGCACAACACAGACTTTATTGAACTGCAAATCATGGTAAGGCCTGAGGACTCCATTTGCCTCTCTGGGGCCATGGGGAAGAGGACTGAGGATCCCCTGGCATGGCATGCATCCAAATGGGTGGAGTTGCAAGTGGACCTTGGAAGGACTGGCTGGGTACAATGTTCCACTTCAAAAGGAAGGTTGGGATAGCGGACTGAGCAGACCATGTGTGTGGGGAGGTGGGATTAGCTGCACCCAGAGGTCTGTTGAAGTGCTCAGGGACTTGTGATGCATCCGCTGCAGCACCTGCTGCAGCAGCAGCTCAAGGCTCTGATCCTGTAAGGATGAGTCAAAGGGTCTCCTTGCAAGCTTGTCCACCACATAGAGTGGAGCAGCTTCCAGACTTCCCCCAAATGACCCCAGCAATGAGCTCTGCATGAATATTTTGTACCTTTTTTCTTTGCTATACATATATCCCTTTAATGAATGGTGGTGGTATGACACAGCTGTTGCCAATCAAGTCAATTTAGACTGTGAGAGTCTCAGACACTCTTTCTGAGCAATGTGAAGATGCCAGCCTTGTTGAAGACTCAAAGAGGATTTCTGAATGCATGAATTTGTGAGTATAGGAGTTGCAAATTGTTTTTGCCTTGCTCATGCACATAGAATTATTGTGCAGAATGTTGTTATTTAACAGTACCAGAAATATATGCCTGACAAAACCTTTGTGGGAAATGGCTTGGTATTGCCGGCTATCCGTCATGCTTTTTCATCCTTTTTCATACTCATCCTCACTCTGGACTGAACTTTTTACAATTCATATGTGCAAGGAAAGAAGAACTATATTTCTAATTGTTGTAGGATTTTCATGTGTGGACTTCCAAGTTTTAGTCTTTCGGGCCTGCAAAAAGCACTTCAAGTTGTTTCACAGCTTGTATCTGAATGCTGTTGAAATAAAATTGCATAATTTGTATTTACAGTACTTCTTACATAATGTTGCCAATGCATATATTTTTGCAGCATTTGGCTGTGAGCTTTTGCTTCTGAATTTGAGGGGGAGAAACAGGCAAAGAACTGAGTTTACAAACCAGTATGGGCCTGAAAACACCCCCAGATACAGTTCTCTTTGGAAACTTTTCTGGGATCTTTTCCTATAGTATGTCGGGGTCATGGTGCTAGAAGGCCATGGCTCATTAAATGGGAGAGGTCAGCCACAGAGCATGGTCTTTGCTCTCCTCCTTGGGTGTTAGCACTAAGTGCTTGCCCTGTAGTGGTAAGCACCCTGTCTGGGCTTTCCCCATCACCGAAGTTCTTGCTCTAAATCTACATAGCAGGAAGCTCTGAGACAGAGTCTTGTGCCATGCAGTTTAAATACTGAGTTGGACAATGGCTTTGTGAGGTTTTTGTTGGGTGAGGTGCCATGATTTGGTACCTGGGAAGAGGTTTGGTTGCCTCTGAGGATGGAGGTGAATGGTTGTACCAGTAGTAGGCATCCTGAGCTCCTCCATGACTAATGGTGAACAGCCACAGCAGAGGGGCACTTGATTTTTCAGTTCAGTTGGCACCTATGGACTATGCCATGCTTTCCATTGGTGTAACTTTCTGCCTCTGACATGGGGTCAGGCTACAATAGGGTTGCCAATCCCCAGGTGGGGGCAGGAGATCCTTCGGTTTGGAAGCAGCACCCAAGAGCCATGGAGTTGCACTGGGGGCATGCGCCATTGTAACTGGCTCTTATGTCAGCATATCTTGGAGATACATAATCACAAAGGTCAGTTGGTTCCCTCAGCACTTTCAAACCCCACTCCCCATTAGGATCACACTGAATAGTATATCTAGCTGCTTTTGTTAGCATGCTACTGCAAACATATAAGTAGAAGCAAAGATTTTCTACATGTAATTTAATTTAATTTTTAGATTTATATCCCACCCTTTCCTGCAAGTGGGCTCAGGCTGGCTTACAGCAGAATTTAATACAATTACAATAAATGTAAAACATCATAAAACATACACCTTAAAAGTCTGAGAGTAGAATGACATATCAGCAACAGGCTTAGGAAGATATGGCCACACAGCAGCATATAGGCCAACATCTGGCAGTATAGCATAGTCACAGTGATGGTAAAAAATATTGGGGAGGTTAGCTGGTAACAAGAAGATGCCCAGCGGATCAGTTAAAAGACTGACTTTGATAAGTCCCAAAGGGCCTAGATCTCTAACGGAAGCTCATTCCACCAGGTAGGGGCAATTCAATTGGTACTTACATGCCTGATGGGAAATATCAACAACTGTGGTTTCAGTGGAATATCTTCACTGAAATTCATAGCTGCCTTTAGTCCAAACATTCTAATAATTGCAAGATCCCCCCCCCCCCCAGAAATGACTAGTATAGAAGTTAGATTCCAGGGTTTCTATCAAAGTCTACAATGATGTAAAAGTTAGAGAGGGAAATTTAACAGCATTACAGTGCAAATATATGTAGATGATATATCTCAGTGAGATGTTCATCTTTGCTGCTGTGCAGAGAAATAATTTTCGTCAAGGTTTGGAAGAAATGCTGCACCATTCTTGGCATTCCGCTACATTTTTAACCATTTCCCCTACCCTTACACTTTTCATTATATGGGTTCAAATCCTAGTTATCTTGAAAGTTTACAAAGGTTAGTCATCATTAATCATGATCATAATGCTACACATACCTGTCAGTTCAGCTGTCTCATCTAACCATACCTCAAAAGTACCTCTAGTTCTGGTAAATGGATTCTAAACATTATCTCAGCCTGAAAAGAATGAAGTCTCCGTGATGTTCTTTATTTTAACCATCACTGTCTATCTGGGCCACATGCATCCCTGGCAATGGTTTCCCAGAAATGAACCCTGTCAAATAAGTTAAAAGACTTTCAGTTCTGAAATCTTTTAAATCAGCTTTGGCAGTATATATAGGCATCATGACACTGGACTGTACTTCATATGGATGGCTTAAATCATTACTTGCAGCCCACGCTGACCAGAAAACTCTTCAAAATAATTGCACTGTACAAAGAGGACTGCATGGTATAGCTGAACATTGATCTCAGGAAAGCTGGTAGAAATCAACTGGGATTTCTTCTGACCTCACAACACTGCAATTCAATTGGTACTACTGTAAGGCTTCCAGCAGCTTCAGGGTTGCTAGCCAAAAGCTCATATCTACTTTCTAGATATACTTTGTCTTGGAGTAGGAGTTCACATCTCACACAATTTTGATATACTTTTCTGTCCCTTGGTGCCTCCTTCCTTCCTCTTTCAACATTTCAGGATGCTGAACTGAACTAATGAAACCCAATGTTATGGAAAATGCTTTGAGTGTCCTTTTAGAATGGGGAAATTAGCAAATATGGAGACTAGGTAGAGCGAATGAGGAGCAAAGGATCTTTACTTCAATGATACGGAGGTTGGTTTTCAGTCAAGAATACTCCAGGCAAATTGATTTTATAATGTTTACTCAAAATATGTAAAAGAATACATTCATACACACAAATACACAATACAGGCAATCAAGACGCTAGGAAGGGTAGAGGTTATCGATAGAGAATTTAGGGGGGCTTGAGGAAGGCAATATTACCTGGTCCAGATGTGGTGAGGTCCAGTTACAACTTGAAGATGTAGACATGCACTACCATGTCTGAGGGCCCCTTACTTAGAGTAATGGGGGGGGGGCAGCCATCTAGTTACATGTGCTCAGACAGAGAGAGAGAGCGCTTTCCCTCCTGTTATAATATTTTGGAAAGGAAGAGGTCCTCCCAAAAAGGGGCTGACTTGTTGGTGGGCACTGTTTAGTCTTTTCTGGGTACCTGACTGGGTGCCCACTTAAGGCCAGTTAGCAGAACTGACTCTGGTCACCTGAATGGATCTTCAGGTAACAATAGTGGGGCTGATTTAGTGATATCCACCTGATATGTTACAATAGGTCAGAATATGTGTTAATAGCTTGAGTGGTTTAGCAAAGATACCCCTGGGGAGAGGCAAGCATAGAGAACAAAGAATTTGTCTAGGTATCAGACATTACCATAGCATTAGACAGAGAAGCTGAGTCGCAGCAAAGAGCCAGGGAGGTGGCTGATTAATCAGTAGCTGAGGATTAGGGTGTGAACAATACTTATCAGCAGTCCCCATTGTTATTATCCACTCTGTTTGAGTGGGGGAGAGGGCCATTTGCAGATGGAGCCTTTAAGTGAGGCTAGAACAAGCTCTCTACTGGGTCTACATTTTGAATGAAGTATTTTCTTGGCCTGTTTCTAATCAGACTCCATTTTGTACAGCTTGAGGTCCCCTTAGCTCAAGTGGGGTATCTCTACAGGCAGGCAGCACCTCCTAGCAACACCAAGTCCTTCATTGACACTCTCTTGCATTTCTAGATACTAATTATGTTATTTGTTGTTCATTTCTGTATAGGCAACCTGCATTCCTGACCAGAGCTAAGTTAAAACCCCTGACTGTTGCTTACTCTTTGCCTCATTCATGTCACGTGTTTTGCGAGTTCAGATCTACTTAAACTGAAAAGTATATTTTGGCATCCCAAAGGTATCCAGGTTTTCTCAAGGAAAAAAAATGGATATATTTGGGGACAAGCAGATAGATCCAAAATAACAGAGAGGCAGCAGCAGACTAGGGTAAACCAGCTGTTTGTCAGGCTTCTAATATAGTCTTTTTAAAGTTTAAAGGGACTGCAGAAGATGGCTCAAGGAACAACTATGCCAGGGAAAGCAGACTGTTCCCACTGGCTCAGCTTGGGGCTGGTTTCCCCTGCAGTCTGGTTTAAGCTGGGCTGCAGGAGAAGCCAGCCCCAAGATCTTCTCTGCCACAGTACAGCAGATCCTGGGGCTCGCTTCTCCTGCAGCCCAATTTAAACCAGACTGCAGGAAAAGCTGTCTTCATGTCATGGGGTGCAATTTCCTTGTGGCACAGTAGTTCTTGGGGCTGGCCTGTCATGCAGCTTAGTTCAAACTAGACTGCAGAAAAAACCATTCTAGCCATCTGTGTGCCACGGTGAGCGATCTCCCTATGGCACAGCTGATCCTGGAGCTGGCTTTTCATGCAGCCTAGGGTAAACCAGACTTCAGGAGAAGCTGTCCGAGCCAGAATCTGTGTACTGTGGGGCACAATCTCCCCATGGTACAGCAGATCCTGAGGCTGGTCACTTGTGCAGCCTGGTTTAAACTGTGCTGAAAATTCCAGATCCAAATACCATACCAGTACTGAGATCTGCAATTTTCTGGAAATTCCATTTTTTCCCCCCAGGTCCAATAGACCCAAACAAAAAATACTGGTTTTAAAAAAATTGCACACCCTAGTATTAATATTACAAAAACATGTATGCTCCCCTAAAGCAGTTCCTAAAGTAAAAAGACATTTTGAACAGGTACACTGTGTCAGGTGACAAATTACAAGCTCACAAATACATCCCTTTAACTTCTCCCCTTTCTCTCCAATGACATCTCTTCCACCAATTCCAGCCAAAAGCTTCATGAGAAGAAGATGGGCAGAAAGACTTGAAAAAGTGTACAGGGGTGTCAAACTCATTTGTTATGAGGGATGGATTAGACATAAATGAGTCCTTGTTTGGCTGGACCATGTTTGTCATAAAATGTAATGCCAGGTAGCAGAGATATAAACTTTATAAAGGACATAGGCAAACACAATTAAAGATTTTTCAAAAACTTAAAATAAATCATGCATTAGCACTCTTGCAATATTTTGTTTGTTTAACAGTCTCTGATAACTGACATATCTTGCTCTGAATTATTGCATCAAAATCTGGAGACAATATCTGTGCTGTAGCAATCTTCATGCTGTTCAGGTGTTGTTCAGGTGTGCATCTGTAAATTGCAAACCTACTTTTGATTTATTGACATTCATTACAGAAATCACATGGCCAATGCTTTGAGCCTAAGATCCAGAGCAAAACATGAAATGGCTGGGCATTGTGAGCTTTTGTGCATAGGTTACTTGGTGTGCTGGTCAAGAATATGTAAGGGCACCATGACACAGACTGAGGGCTTTGTGTTTGTCTACAAAACTATAGTCTTCTCCATAAAAATAACTATAATTCTTATGTGGCAGTGCAAGAACAGAGAGGCAGCCCTTGGCAAATAAGATGGGTGGGGGGAAGGAATGGAAGAGGGTGCCTAGAATCCCATGGCACTACTGCCAGCATCATTTGGTACACCATGGGGTTGTAAGTTTCCTGATGGCTCAGTGTTCAGCTCCAATCAAACAAATGTTTTGATTATTTATTCTCAGTGTTCAAGCTAGCAGTGTCCAAAGTGAGCTTGTCCACCTAGGTCAGGTCCTTTGCTTCTCTCCTATAGCTGTTGTTACCAATATTGTGGTTAGTATTGCCTTCTTTCTGAGAAGTCTAAGTTCAAAACTCCCAGTCTACAAAGGAAATGTGCTGAGCCTGAACTTGGTCTGGAGTGGACACACCGTCTCAGCCTAATCCGCTTTACTGGCTTGTTATTCCTTATCTAAATAGTTCACATGGCTTTCCTATGGAGAAAGTGTGGATCATTAGGACATGAATACACTGAAAAAGAGGAGGGGGACAAGATTGCACCCAGGAGAGTCCAGGCATAATGAGCTGTTAGAGTTCTTTGAGGGAGAGAACAAACATGTGGACAAAGGGGACCCACTAGATGTTGTTTACCTTGACTTTCAGAAAGCTTTTGATAAAGTTCCTTATCAAAGTTGCCTAAGTAAGCTCAAGTCATGGGGTAAAAGGACAAGTCCTCTTGTGCATCAAAAACAGGCTAATTAATAGGAAACAAAGGGCAATTTCCCACACAGCTTACCAAGGAGCGAAGTCCCTCCTCACCGGGCAGCGTCTGCTCGGATTTCCCACCAACTGCTCCGCGGATTCAGGAAGTGCCGCACCTTTTGCATCTCAAATGGAAATCGCTAAAACCCTAGTTTACGTTAGCAATGCAAAAGGTCCGGCACTTCATGAATTTGCGGAGCAGTTGGTGGGAAATTCGAGCAGACGCTGCGCGGTGAGGAGGGACTTCGCTCCTTGGTAAGCTGTGTGGGAAATCGCCCAGAGTGTGAGTATAAATGGACAATTTTCGGAGTGGAGGGTGGTAAGCAGTGGGGTACCACAGGGCTCAGTACTAGGTCCGATGCTTTTCAACTTGTTCATTAATGATTTGGAGTTGGGAGTAAGCAATGAAGTGGCTAAGTTAGCAGATGACACTAGATTGTTCGGGGTAGTAAAAAACAGAGAGGATTGTGAGGCACTCCAAAGGGATGTCGAGGATGGGCGAATGGGTGTCAACATGGCAAAAGAGGTTCAACATGGCCAAGTGCAAAGTAATGCACATTGGGGCCAAAAATCCTAGCTATAAATAAAAGTTGATGTGGTGTGAACTGGCAGAGACTAATCATAAGAGAGATCTTGGGGTCACAGTAGATAGCTCACTGAAAATGTTAAGACAGTGTGCAACAGCAATAAAAAAAAGACCAACACTATGCTGGGAATTATTAGGAAGGAAATTGAAAACAAATCAGCCAGTATCATAATGCCCCTGTATAAATCGATGGTGAAGCCTCAGTTGGAGTACTGTGTACAATTCTGGTCACTGCATTTCAAAAAAGATATTATAGCATTGGAAAAAGTGTAGAAAAGGGCAACTAGAATGAATAAAGGGTTAGAACACTTTCCCTATGAAGAAAGATTAAAACTCTCAGGGCTCTTTAGCTTGAAGAAACGTTGACTGAGGGGTGACATGATAGAGGTTTACAAGATTATGCAAGGGACAGAGAAGGTAGAGAAAGAATTGCTTTTCTCCCTTTTTAACAATACAAGAATTCGTGGGCACTCAAAGAAATTGCTGAGCAGTTAGACTAGAACGGATAAAAGGAAGCACTTCTTCACTCAAAGGGTGATTAACATGTGGAATTCACTGCCATAGGATGTGGTGGTAGCTACAAGCATAGCCAGCTTCAAGAGGGGTTTGGATAAAAATATGGAGCAGAGGTCCATCAGTGGCTATTAGCCACAGCATATTATTGGAACTTTCTGGGGCAGTGATGCTCTGTATGGCAGTGGAAGGGCTTCTAGCCCCACTTGTGAACCTCCTTTTTTTGGTCACTGTGTGACACAGAGTGTTGGACTGGATGGGCCATTGGCCTGATCCAAAATGGCTTCTCTCTTTTTTTGTATTTTATAATTTTTATTGATTTAAACTACAGAAGAAAGAAGCATTGCAGAGAATACATAAAAGCGGGGGGGGGGGGGGAGGGCCTTGACAGAATGGGGAAAACAGAAGCAGAAACCAGTACAAATGTATCAATTATAATTCTACCTCCCGATAAAATGCTCAAATCATTCTACCTACAAGTATAAAAATCTCCATAAATATTACCTTCCTTTCTTCTATTACCAGAATAAAAAAAAAATCTTTTAATAAACTAGTAGAGCAATATAAATCTAAACACTTCTTAAACACAAATAAGTATAACAAATTATTTTTCCCAAAACTGTCTCATCGCCAATTTTATCTAATTTAATTTAAGCCTATTAATTTGTGCTTATAATAAGCACAAATTAGATTGTTGGTTTAGCAAAATCCTTATTAAAACAAACACATAACAATAATTTCTTTATCCTTAGCAAATTATATAAAATACAACTGAATAATTTGTCTATCTCAGTCTAAACCGTTTCTCCTAATAACATATTAAAAACAAATCTGCCAAATTATCAAATCTACCAAATTACACAGCAATTATGTTATCTGCCTTTTCAACCTTTAATCCAACTCTTACATCAGTATAAGCAATCTCACTAAGTAGGCATACTGTAAATACATCTACTATATAGAGAAATATGTTATCTGCACTCATTAACATTACTTCTTCAAAATCTCCCTTATTCTTTTGAAATCGAACATCTGTTCATTATTAATGGTTACATGTTTGTTTATTCACAAAGAAAAAAAGAACCTAGATTCCAGAATCCTTCTTCCCAAGGATTAAAAACTTTTAAGTTCCTTTGATTTCTGCACCCATCTTGCATCCGAGGCAGCCCATTTAATCACAGTTTGCCTTTTGAAATCACATATCACTTCTTAGTCAGAGTTCCATATCCAGCCATTCACCAAAGTAAAAGAAAAAAATCCAAAATCCTTTTTCCAAAAAGCTTTTCATATCTTGATTTGTTGATTGGAGTGCAGCTGTTCTCTTCTCAACATGGCCTGCCCCCTTAACCATGGCGTGAAGAATTCATCGCCATTTTTCCCTCTCAGCCAAATTCCACTGGGTCTTGATTTCCGGTCTGGTTTTAAAACTGCAACACAGGAAACCATTTTAGTTTTCCTTTGTTTATTTCGAAGAGTATCAGTTTTCCCTTCCAATTTCACAGCAGTCAGTACACTCTCTTTAGCACTCAACCCCTGTAGATTTGCAGTTTCATTAGCTGTCAGCATAAAGCAACTCATTTGGTCTTTAAGGAGCTGCATAAATGAGATAAGATCTTTTTTCAGAGAAATGAGATTTGAACAGATATCTTTTCCCCGAGACATTTCACTAAGTAGTGCCATTTTCTGATAACAAAACTCAGTTTCTTAGATCAAATTGTAAAATCGCTTCAAGCTCCTGCTGATCCCCATTCCACAACAGCTCCAACTGAAGTTTTAAATACCATTCTTTCAAATACAGTCAGGCGATAGAGACAGATCTCTTTACAGTATATCTCCTTTGTGTCCAGATCATATTGCAACTTCTTAATAATCTCTTTAGTATATGTCCAATTATAGTCCAGGTCGATTTTAGTAATTGTATTCAATTGAATTTAAATAGTTAAGACTGCTCATGACATTCTGAGGCCTCTTCTAATTCTTTTGAGCTAGTCTTTCATTGTTATGCAGGGTGACCCATCAGGGAGTAGAATTAGAAAAACACCTACTTGTTAAGTAGAGTCATTGCTTTAGGAGTAAAAGAATGCTATTTCAAAGACGTACTGGAGAAAACGAAAGCAAGAAAGCGATCGGGCGTTCTTCTTTTTCTGCTGATATGCCAGCTTTCATGGCCACGGAGCTTCAGGATATATAGGGAACACAGGGGCAGCTGCCACTGAACCCCTCTCTCCCCATAAAAATCCCATGCTGAAGAAAAAGCCTCTCTGAGCTTTTTCTATGGGAGCATCACTTCTGTGACACCCCTCCAGCAGCCAGACTCAGAGTTGCCGCAGAGAGACAATCTGCAAGCCCCTCTGAAGCCAAGATGACAGATCCTGGAAGTCCAACATGGGTTCTCTTATGTTCTTAAGTTCTCAGGAGCTTGATTGGGATGATTTATTCTTGAGTGATTCAGGACAGGAAAATCCACTTATGTTTTCAAGGAATAAATGTTACAGGACTAAGTATAATAGTTACTACTTACTACATAGCACTAAATATGCAGTCCCCTTTATTTATATATTGGAAATTGCCCCCCCCCCCCCAGGTTGAAATAAAGAGTCAGATGTAATAATTGGATTAAACTAAGGACCACTTTATTTAATTTATTAATAAATGGCAATGGCTAAACAGAACCTGTGGCCTGGTCAGGGCCAGGGGTCTCAACAGACACCTCCCCTGCCATTTAACAAGCAAGCAACCTAGCCCCTGGCTAGAGCTGTACACCACAGCTCACACCAGGCCAGCTCAGCAAATAGGCAACAAACCGGGAAGGTCCAATCATGAGCCGGTTAACTCAATGAAAAGAACCTTCCAGGTAAACCCCAGAGGACTGCATTCTCCCACCCCGGGCTGGCAAATCCAAAGGTCAATCCTGACAGACCCCTAACCCCACAAAAGGGGGATGCTTTCTAGTCCTCCCCTAGTCGCATAAGCTCATTAACCATAGAAACCTGCCACCACTAAGGCCAAGCCTCTTCTTAGACCTTAGCACCCACTGGGAGGCCCAAGGCCACCCACAGCCCTTGCCAAAAGTCTCCCAAGAAGACACCATTACCCTCATCCGAAAGATGAATGCCATCACCCCTATAGAGGTGGGAACAACTAATATGAATGTCCGGATGAGGCAAGTAGTAGCCCAAACTGTCTTCCAAGGCTCTCTGAATGCTTTTATTAGCCTTGCAATGGGCCCTGTTGATGCCTAAAGGGTCCCAAACACCCCACCAAAAAGGCAGGGGATCATGGCCGACCAAATTATAATGGTCCCAGGCCATCTTTCCTTGATAGCCCTAAAATCCTCCTCTGCCTGCAAGTCCAAAGCTGTGCCCTTCATCAGCCCAATATCATTACTTCCCAGGTGTATAACTAAGACCTGGGGAGGAGGGCAAGCACTCCCTTGAATTAACAATGGCAATAGGCCAGGCCAATGAAGGCCCCTGCGCCCCTGCCATTCAATGGTAACCCACTGGCTGAGTCCCAGCTGAGAGCCGACTGAAGTTCTCCGAGCCTGATGAGCAGTCCAAAATACATAACTGTGTCCACAGATGAGAACACAGTTCCTCTGGCCAGGAACAAAAGCATCTAAAAAGAAAAACAGTTAAATCAGCAACAATAACCACAAACTCCAAGCTAACCCCCCCCCCCATGAAGTTATGAACTGAGCAGGGGGTGAACATAGGCTTTATAAGCTGCTGAGTGCCAACGGCCCAGATGCTGAATGGCCGAGGAAGGATAACCTAGGGCAGCAGCTGTAGAGGCTGCCCCAATTCTAAAGGAGTGGGTACCAAACCACACCCCAGACAACCCGAGCTTAGCTAAAGCCCAAGTAGTCACAGCCCAAAATTGATGTTTTGTCAACGGACTGCCAGTATGAATCAGCAGCTAAGCCTTGTCTTAGGTCTTTCAGTGCCAAGCTCAGAGATAAGAGCCTCATAAACAGCTTTGAGTTAGGGAGCATAAAAACCATTTATCAAATCCATTCTCTGAGAAGCCAATTTTAAAAAGGATCAGGAGAAGCAGAAAAAAGAACAAGAAACAAAATAGAATCTCACAGACCACAGCAATCACACTGGGAAGTGGCTAGGAGTCTATGAAAAAAGTTGTTTACAGCCATGCTGGATTCTGTGGCAAGGAAGATCATTTTCTAGGTTCCCTGGTGAGTAGATGGAGTGCTGAAACTCCCTAGTTTCCATACATCAAATAAAATATTTAAGTAAATTCTTGGTTTCCAGGCAGGGAGAGTCCAACAGACTGCCATTGACATGACGAAACAAAAATCCCTCCCTAGGACCGCGTACTGCCAAATAGGCAGCCAGAGCAGAAACTGGACACAACTCCAGCTCAGAACATGTGCCCAGCTCCAAAACGGTTCCCTTGTGACGCTGGTCAGACTTGGAGCGTTGAACGGTGATGACCGCCTTACTCTCAACTAACCTCATGTCCTGTAGTAACAAAGCACTACCAGAAACATCATTTCTGGAGCGTGCCACTAGCTCACTGTCTCTAAGGGCCCCAAAGAAGGCAACCAAGGAAGCGGCATGAAACAGTGTGGACTCAAAATAAGATGCACACACTGTGTCCCAAACCCCCTTCAAGCCCCTAAGAATCAAAGGGGAAATAGGCTTCTTAGTGTCAGGATTAGGCCTGGCCTCTCTAGCCCAGCACTCTAGCATCTTTCGCAGACAAAAGTCTGCGGTTTCCTCCTTATACCCCAAAACCTTACTAACAAAAGCCAGAGCAGGCAGGCGTCTCCTAATGGATTGCAAGGCCAATCCCTTTACCTTTTAAAACAACACAGAGTGGAGCAACTGCTCCACCGGGAGGGGCTGAACGATGCGATACCCTAAAGTCCTCAAACTGCCACACGGCACGTTCATAAGACTTCCTGGTGCTGGGGGTACCACAGCCATGTTATCACACCAAAAATGAATAGTGTGATTGGCCATATAATTCCCCTATAGCCAAACAGGGAATGGGAAAGAATGGGAAAGAACTACCAGGATGGGAAAGAACTCAAGAAACGTAAGATCTCTGTTCAATCCCGCCTGGTCCCACGAATCCGGCCACACATCCGCGCACCAATGTCTGAGGAAATAGACCCCAAAATCTAAGGAACTGGCAGCGTCAGACATGACCTGAAGCTCTGCTTCAAGCTTCATGTCTTCCCTCCAAAATGAAATCCCATTGAAGGACTCCAAAAACTCCTGCCATACCAATAAGTCTGCCCTCATGCTGCTTGTAACCCACGTTCTATGCTGTGAAAGTCATAGACCAGCCATCGCATCACAAAGCCTGCACAAGAAAGTGCGTCCAGGAGCTACAACTTCGCAAGCAAAGTTGAGATGCCCTACAAGCTGTTGAAGCTTGACTAAATTAACCTTCCACTTAAGAAGGAAAGAATCAACCCTCTCCCTCAACTCTGTGATTTTCTCAACAGGTATTCTGGACAATTCTGCCAGAGTGTCCAGCTCGGTCCCCAAAAAAGTAAGGGTTATCCTTCCTCAGCCATTCATCATCTGGACCCTTCGTTTTTTCCTGTGCCAGTGGAACACCCAGCTCCACCGCCACCTCAAGAAAGCCAAACATTAACTTTGCACAATGCCCAGTCCCTTCAGCACCCACAAAGAGGTAGTTGTCCAAATAATGAATCACTTCCTGTAAACCCATTTTCTCACGAAGAGCTCATTCAAGGAATGCGCTGAAGCGCTCAAAAGCCACACATGAGACAGAGCAACCCATAGGTAGAGCTCTATCCATGTAGATTGCCCCTCAAAGGAAAAACCCAGGAGCTCAAAGTCAGCCGGATGAACAGCGAGAAGGTGAAGGGCAGACTTAATATCGGATTTAGCCATCTTCGCCCCTTTACTGCAGCGTCGCACAATGCTAATGGCCTGATCAAAACTAGTGTACCTAACAGAGCATAAATGTTCAGGAATGCCATCATTTACTGATGCACCCCTGGGATAGGAGAGATGGTGAATCAAACAAAATTCACCAGACGCCTTCTTTGGCACCATTCCCAAGGGGGAAACCCAAAGGTTTGGCACTGGAGGGGTAGAAAATGGCCCAAAATCCTGCCCTCCCCCAATTCCTTGGCAATCTTACCCCTAACTACTTGCTCCATACCCTTAACAGAACTAAGGTTCCCCAACTGAAATACAACCCGGGGACCCTAAAAAGGAATCCTAAAACTAAACAACTGTAACTGATAAGATCTAAGCAGGAGTAAGCTAAAAGCTCTCCTGCCTAGACCGATCGTCAGACAGAGACTGGCATGAGTGGGGAAGGCGCACTGCTGCTTCAGCCAGCTCCGCCCACAAGCATAAGCCCATTGGGCTGTCAATTTTCCTCTCTTCCCCCAAAGGTTGCAAATGTGTCCCTCCGTCCTTACAGCAGGCGGTTGGGACAAATTATGTCTTCTTAATGTCTTCTACCGATCCTCTTATGTTGCTGAATGGAAGACGATAGAAAACTTATGTCTGTTGCACTATAGTTTTAGGGAAGCTCTTTGGAACAGTCATCATAGATGTTTTACATCTTCCTGTAACCCTTTTTTAAAAGCTTTGTTTAGGGTATGGCCAGTGGCCCATCCAGCTAGGATTGCCCCTCCTACTTCATTACTAGTGGAGTTTACAAATTACTCGCCTTTTATACCAGGTACTATTATCAATTCATTTAGTATCTGGCGTAAATCTAATCTCACCATATTTTTTGACATTCTGTCACATGGACATCTAAAGCCTAAGATCTCATTTGATCGTATTTCCACTGCTGCTTTGCCGTGGATGGAATACTTACAAGTGCAAAGCTTCTTAGCCCGTTATTCCTTTAAGCCAGCGTTGAGAGCAAAGTTTTTGAACTTCTTTTGTGTACTGAAGACAATCATATCAAAGGTCTGATCTCTATAATTTGCTTCTTAATAGGGACTATTATAGTAATTCATCTTGTAGAAATGCATGGCAAACAGAATTATCTTGTAGTTTTGATGACACAGATTGGCTCAGCATTTGGCAATCCCCTTCTCTTAAATCGAGATCAATAAATATTAAGTTACAGGAATATAAAATGTTAGCTAGGTGGTACCTAACACCAGTACGTTTGTCTCATCTTTTCCCATCTAGTTTCCCCCTCTGTTGGAAGGGGTGTGGCAATCGTGGCACGTACCTTCACTGCTGGTGGCTGTGTCTATTGATTAGGCCTTTTTGGTCTTTAATTCAGTCAAAGGTTTTATTGTTAACAGGCATTGTAATACCATCTGACCCTAAGGTTATCCTTTTAAATATTTAAGGGGATTTCCTAATTTCTAAGTCACAAAGGGAATTTATTTCCCTATAAATCACTGCCGCCAAATATGCTATAGCTTTAACTTGGAAAACACCTGAGTCTCCCTCTATCCAAATTTGGGCTTCTAAACTTTGGGAATATTTTATTTTAGATAAATTAGTTAGTTTTCAATCCCATTATGGGTCTAAGTCTTTTCCTTCTAAGTTGCGTAAATGGGAACCATTTTTGAAAAGGAATTTTGGTTCCTGCCTTCACACTTCAATGTTACCACAAGATGAATATTTTTCATTAATAACCTCGCATTGATTGTTTTCATAAATGAATCCTTGAATCTTATGTATGTATCTATATGTTTGTGTGTGTATTGTATTTGAGTTTATAGTAACTGGTCCTCATTAATTTATCTATTTAGTTATTTAGTTTAGATTTGCAAAGTACCTTAGGTAGTGGACTGCAGTATTATTATTATTAGCAATATTTTTGGTAGTATTGTGTTTATTGTAATGTTCTTTTTAGGCCTATATTCAACCTTGTAATGTGACAGCTAGGGATGTGCATTCGGTTCGGCCGAACCGTATTTATAGCCTTATCAGCACTGATTCGGCTGTATACGGAATAGGCTGCAGCCGATCCCCATAGGCACCCATTACACGGCAGCTGAATACGGCTCGCCGTATACTCCCGAATAGCTATTCAATTGTCAATTCAAAAGGCGGGAAAGTAGCTTCTGTAGCCTCAAAGGAGCTGCTTGCCTACTTTCCCGCCTTTAGTTGCCTTTTCCCGCCTCTCCCATAGCCTCCCTGGGATCAGGGAGGGGGAAGAGGAGCCCCAGCAGCCAATCCAAAGCATCCATTTGCAAAATGCATTGCAAATGCATGCTTTGCAGGGCTTTTTAAGGAGTCTTCCTGGCTGGACTCCTCCATTGCTGCTGTGTTGGTTGGTGTGAGAGATTGTGCTGCTGCTGGCTGGCCCTTGGCTTCAGCTGCTGCCTGCTGCTCTCTCACTCAGCCTTACAAGACTTCCCTGGACTAGAGAAGACAAGGTAAGACAGTCTTGGGGTTCTTGTTTTTATTTATTGTTGGTAAAAGGACTTTTTAAGACTCAGAGTCCCTTTACTTATCCAGATTTGGGTGGTGGTGGGGTAGCTTATTTGGGGTTAGGGGTTTCTGCTTGGGGAGGGGGCCTGGGGTGGGGGGTTTTGCCAGTTTGCCCATATCTTAATTTAGTGAGAGGACTTTTAAAAGTGCAGTGTCCTTTTACTTCTCCTGATTTGGATGGCTTGGATTTCTTGGGGTTAGGGTGAAGGGTTTTTTTGGGGGGGAGGGGTTGGCAAAGTTCCTGTATTGTTTAAAGTTATTTTTTTTACTGTTTTAAAAGTATTCAGTGTTTGATTTGTTGCTGCTGTGTTGTGCTGTGTCGTGCTGCTGCTGTTACTAATTTCCGTTGTTTAAAAGGCCACTTTTGTCCCCCTTTTCCTGGTTCTGGTTTTGGGGGGGGGGGTGTTGTTGACTGATTTGGCCTGAGCTTTCTTATTGGTGAAAAGGCCATTTTTTAACACTTGAGTTGCTTGGCCTTTTCTCCTGTTGTCCCTTTTCCTGATTTGGGGGTGGGGGTGAGGGTGTTGTTGACTTATTTGGCCTGAGCTTTCTTGTTGGTGAAAAGGCCACTTTTTAACACTTGGCCTTTTGTGATTCTGCTGGTTTTGTTTTGGTTTTTCTTTAATTACCTCTGGTTGGTGTGGGGGTTGGCGAGGGTGTGTGTGGGCTGGGTCACTTTCTTGTTTTTATAGAGTAGATTGTGTGTTCTGTGGCAGGGAAGCTGGCACCTGGGTGAGAGACCCAGAACCAGCAGGCTTGTTGTGGTTGGCCAGCTCTCCCCATGTTGTTTGGGGCAGGGCTGGAGAGCTGGCATCTGTAGATTGTGTGTTCTGTGGCAGGGAAGCTGGCACCTGGGTGAGAGACCCAAAACCAGCAGGCTTGTTGTGGTTGGCCAGCTCTCCCCATGTTGTTTGGGGCAGGGCTGGAGAGCTGGCATCTGTAGATTGTGTGTTCTGTGGCAGGGAAGCTGGCACCTGGGTGAGAGACCCAAAACCAGCAGGCTTGTTGTGGTTGGCCAGCTCTCCCCATGTTGTTTGGGGCAGGGCTGGAGAGCTGGCATCTGTAGATTGTGTGTTCTGTGGCAGGGAAGCTGGCACCTGGGTGAGAGACCCAGAACCAGCAGGCTTGTTGTGGTTGGCCAGCTCTCCCCGTGTTGTTTGGGGCAGGGCTGGAGAGCTGGCATCTGGGTTTGCTGCAGCCAGGTCTGCAGAGCAGACCTTGAGCAGATTGTGTTTTGTGTGGCAGTGACATTGGCAACTGGGTTTATATTGGTTCCAGGCCTGCAGGGTTCATAGAGTAGATAGAGGGATGTAGTGCATTTGGGTCCTATAGAGATTCTCTGGTGTGAAGTTAGGTTTGGCTTTGAGTGCCCCAGGAATTGGAACCCCTGGTCCAATTTTTTTTGGCCTTGTGGGTTTTGTGTGGGACAGTGCCCTGAAGCTGCACAGCAGTTTGGGGGGCTCTCCTCAAAACCCCCTGCTCCCCAGAGCCACTTTTCCCACAACAATTACAGTGAGGAAGTGGCTAATTGGGCTTTCCCCATCATTGTTGGCAATGGGCCTTTTGGGGAGCCCAAAGACAGGGACCCCCTGGCCCAATCTTTTTGGGACTTGGGGGGGTTGTAGGGGAGAGTCCCCTGCAGGTCCCCTGCAAATTTGGGGGCTCTCCCTCAAACCCCCTGCCCCCCAGTAGCCTCTAATTATGCCCTATGTTGCCATTGATTTCAATGGCCCATAGGGTATAATGATGGAATAGGGGCACCCTATTTGGGTGCCCCTGGAATTGGACCCCCTGGCCCAATCTTTTTGGGACTTAGGGGGTTTGTAGGGGAGAGTCCCCTGCAGGTCCCCTGCAAATTTGGGGGCTCTCCCTCAAACCCCCTCCTCTCCAGGCAGTTTCAAATATACCCTATTTGCCATTGATTTCAATGGCCCATAGGGTATAATAGGGCCGTATATTCGGGAATAGCCGCGCATCTACTGTATATGCGGCTATTCCGAATGCGGTATTCAGGAGTATACGGGGATTCCGAATTCCCCCCCCCCCGTATACTTCCGAATCCGTGTAAATCCGATTTTTTTTTTTTGCACATCCCTAGTGACAGCCTAATCTCAGGATTGAACTCTCATTGTTTCTGTTTCGCTTACCATTACTTATCGTCGTTCAATTTTATATTGTACTTGCTTATGAAAGTTTCAATAAAATCTCTTTTAAAATGTCAAAAAAAAGGAAGTACTTCTTCACCCAAAGGGTGATTAACACATGGAATTCAGTGCTACAAGCACAGACAGCTTCAAGAGGGGATTGAATAAACATATGGAGCAGAGGTCCATCAGTCGCTATTAGCTACAGCATGTTGTTGGAACTCTCTGTCTGGGGCTCTGTATTCTTGGTGCTTGGGGGAGGGCAACACTGCGAGGGCTTCTAGTTTCCAGGCCCCACTGATGGACCTCTTGATGGTACCTGGGTTTTTTTTTGGCCACTGTGTGACACAGAGTCTTGGACTGGATGGGCCACTGGCCTGATCCAACATGGCTTCTCTTATGTTCTTATGAGTCTAACATAACTCTCTCTCTCAAGGCAGAAAGCTCAAACCTTGAATAAAACTTTGTTGGTCTTAAAGATGCTTTGTATGTCTCCCATGCGATTGAGGGAGCTGGGCAAAGTAAGCTCTCACTCTTTCCCTCCATTCCACTCTCTTCCTCCTAAGGGGACAAGAAGGGTGAGGAGTCTCAGCCAATGGAGGAAAGAGAGGCTTGGCTCAGTAGCTCTGCTTCCCTCCAGCCAATGGAGTGAAGAGAGGCTTTGTTGTGTAGCTCCTGTGTGATTGAGATAGCCTGTCAAAGCAAGCTGTGACAAAGAAGGAAGCAAAAGAGAGGGAGAAGGAAGCAGATGACAGCCAATGGCTCATGAATTGGGTAGGATACCTGTGGAGGATGGATCTGGCTCATGGGCCACATGTTCGAACCTGTTGGTGTAGGACATTAGTATAAACATTTAATAACTTTTATTATTACTTTAACATACAGTCAAACAATCCTTTCAACTGTACGTGCAAATCCAAATGTCATCGACTTCAATGCCTTGATTCCCTCTGATATTAATGGTTCCGGACAGTTACCTTTTGTCATAATATTTATACTTCTGGTTAAAGCTTTCCCTTGCAAATGATTTTTAAAAAAATAAATAAATATAAATAAAAGGGTCTTGAATTACCTCAATGCTATTCATACAGTCTCACAAAGAATAGTTTTGTCATTCTGTTCTTTCTCTTTTATTCAAGTGCCACAATACCTAAGAAATCATATGGGGTTGAAAAAGAAAGAGAAGAAACTACAATGTTAAAAATAATGATAAAAAGTGTACAGTTTTGACCTTAATGGCTCTAACAGAAGATTAAACTCCCTTCACCATCAGTTTGATTACTGCCAGCAGCAGATTATTTCTTTTTGTTTCTGAAACAATAAATTTGACTTCATCCTTATCTCTGCAGCTCATCTGGAACATAAAATTATAATTTCCTTTTTTATGTCATCTTTACACAATATATGTAAAGTTTACTGGCTGTAAAGCATTAGTGTCTGACACAGAGGGCATTTCAACAACTGATAAAAAGCTGAAACTTGATACCTAGGTATTCCAGTATTTTACACTTTGAATGCTGGAAACGTTTAAACTATTGTGTGTGTGTGTGTATTAGTTGAAGCTTTGGATGCAAAAGCATTTGCCAGATGTTTGTCCACATGTAGAGAGTAGTATGGTCATGCCTCATTCCCAATGTCCATTATTCCACAGAATATCTGTGGTGAGCTATCTGAGTCACTATTGTCTACTCTGACAGGAAGTAATTTTCTAGGGTCTCCAGTGGAGGCCTTTTGGATCATCTACTACTTGATTCTTTTAAGTAGAAATGCTGGGGGTTGAACTAGGGTCTTCTGCATGGAAAGCAGATGCTCTACCACTGAGTCATATCCTGACATTCAGATAATCTGTCCTGGAAACAGATTATTTGAATGTGACCTATATATATAGTCACAGTTAGTTAACATTTTATAGGCCACAAAATTCACTACCACTTGCTAGAAGTAGTGTTACCTCTTCTGTTCTTCCCAGTGTATCTCACTTGGCCATGTAATTTGCTCCATCTAGTTGCAAAGAGTGATCATAAGCCTGAATTTAACATCTGTAATAAAATCAGGCTAACCCCCATAATATCACCCGAAGTAGGCTGTTTGGAAAAGCATCAGACATTTGCCCAAGTAAAAATAATGCTGGAGATGAGTTATGCTTAATAATATCCAAACATATTAGGTAGACGATTACAAGTGCTATACACAAGCCATAAAATCTAGGCTTTATGGATGAAATACACTCCCTGAGTGGCATATCTCACATTATCAGATGCATGAAATGAAATTTAGGGGAAAACATTTTACCTTTAATTAGCTCTAATTTCTTTAATCAGGTTGCCACTTAGTGTTCAAATAGCATCGATTAACCTCACAATATTCAGTCATTCATCTTAACATCATTCTTCCTATCATAAGCATGAAGGGAAAATAATTTTTTACTAGCTCTCCTTTCTTCACTACAGAGAAGCTATAAAATTGTTGCATTTAGTTTTCTCCCTGATTTTCATGAACCATCTAAGCTTTTCTGTAGCGTTAGACGAAGAGCTCTATGCCACCATCACATTCCAAATGAAAATGGTCAATACCTAAGACCAAACAATTTAATAGACATGGGGAGGGGAGTGAACCATATTTCAGCTAACAATCTACCCTGCATGTGCTTTTGACCAGGATGTTAAAGATTTGCCCCAGACACCCATCAATGAAGGCACGAGACAACACCTTGGGTTTAACTAGTTTATGTAATTAATTAAGCAATCTACATCATAATATGAAATATGTAACATATTTAAGTGGGTGGGCTCTGCTAGGCATGGTTGCCTTTATTGAGCAGACCCCCCTGACTCCAAACAAAACCAGCATCCTCCTCCTCACCTGATGTGCTGCACAGCCATTACAAGGTTCTAATAGATGTTGCTCAACATCAAGGGTGCTCCTTCCCAGATATATCCTGCCACATAGCAACCAGTGGTACTCTCTTCAAGATGTGCCCTCCACCACTTTGGATTTCTGAGGTGCTTCCTGATCATCCCGACCTATCCCAATTAGCCTGGCCAATCCCTGCCAAATTAGTTATGGCATACACAGTCAATGGCCAGGCCTATTTACTCCAACCTTGATTTAATCCTAGTGTCTTGAAGTAGATGAAAAAGACTCCCCTGAATGCCAATTTTGGGGAACTCCTACAATGCCTGTTTACCCCAGTGGTGACTGGCTAATCCCATGATGAATAAGGGAAGGTGAATGGATCAGCAGCCAGCACCAAAAGCCTGCTTAGGTGACATGTAGCTAAAATATAATTTGAACAGCTGTGTTTCTCAATTGGCAGGTACTCAGGAATCACTCAATGGGGCTTCATGCATGTATTTAATCCCAGTGGGCCAAGGCAAACTGTTCCCCAGTATTAATGCTGAGAATTCTACATCTATATGGAAGTAAGAACTGATTGATGCATACCTATTTATTACTTGATCTCTTGTCACTTGGTGGGTAATGAATGAACATGTGAGCTGTCTTGTGTCTGAGGTGATTTTCATAAGACAGAGGCGAAGGAAAAGCTTGGATTTATACCCCACCCTTCACTTGGAATCTTAGAGTAGCTTACAAGGTCTTTTGCCTCCCCACAACAGACACTATGTGAGGTAGGTGGGGCTGAGAGAGCTCTTTCAAGAACTGCTCTTCAAAGAGCAGCTCTTTTGAGCAGGTCTATGTGGAGGACTGAGAAATCAAATCAGGTTATCCCAGCTATATGCCAGTCTGTATGGATTTTGATTTGTGGAGTCTCTTTTGCACATGCGAGTCCCCACGTCATATTTTTTTGCATACAGAATTATATTAGTTATATAGTTCTTTTGACCTCCCCCACCAGTAGAATCAGATTATAACCCCCCCTTCCTGAGGGATTCATGTGGAACAGGCATGGTCAAAAATGATAATACAAAATGGATCCATTGGTATTCTACCTTCCACAAGCCACATGTTGCTCACAGAAAACACAATGGTCAGTTTCTGTTACACTATCGAATCTTCACATACCCAAAACATCTTTTTAAAAAACCTGCATTTGATTTTTGTAATGGCAGTAGAGGTAGAATCCTTGTCTGAATTAACTAAAAGGGCTAACTGATGACAATTTATTTTGTTATAAGTGTGTATATTCTACTTTGATTGACTATGTTTGCGTGTTTCAAATGAGCTCAATTTCAAGATCATTTATGATGCAATAATCATGATCATATACTTTAATTCTAGAGGGGAAAAGTGAGGAGTTTGATAATAGAAAGAGATGGAATAGGTATGGGAACGATCCCTTGGTTTCTGCTAAATGATTCCAATCTGATTTAGCAGAAAAAATAACAGTCAAGATTTAAACAACTTTGGAATTAATCAACATTTTAAAAATGTACAAATGTACAATATGTGATTTTATAATGATTTCAGATACCAAAAGAAAATGAGTCCACATCCTGGGATGTGTTAAAGTATACTCGGTCTTTAAAGCTGAAACTCATGATAGTGAATCATGTACAACAATTCAACAGTGGCTCAATTCAGCAACAATTTATTCATTTAGAAAATGTATATGCCACCTCCAGAGATCTCCTTGTGGCAGCTCACAAAGTAAAAGAGCATAAGCAAATCATAAAACAAAAGCATGAAGACAACAGCCCCTAAACATCAATTAATACTATCTCTCTGGAGAAAAACAACTTCTGTTATTATTCAACCTTTTCTCCTACTGATCAGAAGTTCTGTGGTAACATAGTTTGATTAGTTCATACCTTGGATAAGTAGAAAATCTGAAGTATTTTCTTACTTATATAGGTTTGGGAGAGAGCACCTCATACCAGTGGTTTATCATCCTCTTCCCATCACCTGGCCTTTTTTTTTCCATTTGTGAAAACACTTGAAGATTTCTAAGGAAGTCTCTTGCTGCATATCACAACTGTGTGACATTCGTCACTCACACAGGCTTATTACACTGCTGATATGATGAGCAAATGTTCAAATTCAAATAATGATAATCTGCCCTTTTTGTAGCTGGTTGTGCAGATTCATTTGTACTGAATTCATACATCTTGTACAGTTATTACACATGATCTATATAGTAAACCTTCATGCAATATAGATCATTTATATGTGTGAGTCTCATCAAAAAAGAGAAAATAAATGAAGTGAATAAAGTGAATGGATATATCTAGCTTTCAAAAACCCATTTGTGTTTAATGGGGCCACATAGAAGAATGGGGAGCTGCTTCCTCAAACCTGGTGGAATCCCAAAGCTTGCAACCCAAATGCAACAAAAATGATGGTTGCACAAGTTTTGATATTTCAGTTTTTTTAAGCAAACCATCCAGTGTATGGTGAGACATCATTGGAAGATCTCTGCAGCTGCTGAAGAGTTGATAGGCCATCATGTTGACCTCTGGTGACTGATCCCTACTGGGGACCTATTCAAGGAGATTACTGAATAAAGCCTGCCTCCACCTCCCAACTTCTGGTATTCTAAGAAAATCTCCCATCCAAGTACTAACCACAGTTGACCCTGCTTAGCTTCCAAGATCAGATGAGCTTAGGTTTACCTGAACTATCCAAGTCAGGGTCCTAGCACTGAATAATTCTTGATTTGTTGATGCATCAATGATGTTTCAAAATTACAAAATGTCTGAAGGAAGATTTCAGTGCAAGGAAACAAAAAAGGGCATAAAATGGAAAAAAACCCACAATGGAAGCAATTTGTTTAAAGGATAAATGTGCCTGATAAACTGCTGAGGCCAACCTGCTGAGTGTTTTTCTTCTGAAAATACTTGGGAGGGAAACTCTTCAGAAAGATATGCAATTTGCACATACTCTCAGATTATGACATATTATACAGATGTTAAAAGTGTGTTAAGGCTGCAAAATTTTGGCATGCAATGAAACGTTCAGTTCAATGCCAATTACAATTTGTTAGCGAAGAGCCTTTAAATAGCGCCATTAATTTCTTCAGCATTAGGGTAAATTATTAAGAAGGCTTTCTTAATACTCAGAAATATATTTAGTAAGATAACTCAGAACAGTTTTATGTGAATTACAGTTTAATAATGTTGGCCTTACAAAGATAATCTTTATCAGAAGAATAATCTGACCACCTCTTTTTTAATGATAAAATTATCCTCCTGAGTTCATATTTCTTTTGGCATGAACCGTGCACCTCAGACAAGGCGAGACTGAAAAGAATAAGCAAACTAATTCTTTTTTCCCTTTTACTGGGTTGTGAAATGCATTCATAGGTGACTCTCTTATCACTGCTACTTTACAACTATCATTTGTAGTTTTGTGCGATGTAGTTAAAAAGCTGTTAAGGAACATTAGAGTGCTGAGTTTTAAGCTTTTCTGCACCAACCTTTCCATTCCATCTCCTTTCTTCACTCACTGTGTTTTGCTACATCCAGCTGCTAATCCCCAAAACATCTTGGGGGTGGGGGGAGGGGAGTAGTATTTGTTGTCACTCAACATTGTAAAGTCCAGGCTTCTGCATTTTTAAGAATGTTATTAGGCATTTGGGCTACCACCAAAGCTATCAGTCCCACATTATTTTCTCTCCCCATAATGATTAGCAATTCAAATGATGTGTCACATTCCCATGGTGCAGTTCCCACTCTTACTTGCGGGGGCAGAATAATCTGCAGCATGGTGACATCACATCCTGGATTTTTGTGTCTCTAGAATTTTTGGGAAGAAATTGAGCATGTAGCTGGAGAAACTGCAGTTCAGGTCTGATTGCAATATTAATCATTTGTTTCCAAAGTTTGTAAACTGTCTTTTTTTGTGAAAGGGTAATGTATTTGAAGAATGTAGGACAATTTAATACTCTGACCCAGGGCAAGCCTTTCATTTTGGGAGTCTAGTGAGGTTTCTCCATTTGAGAAACCTCATCCATAAAATTTATAGAACATTTGTTCAATAGTGATTGAATCTGAGAACAGGTATTGTGCAAATTTCCTGCTGGTATAAACTCACAGGAGTATTAAATGTAATGTGTATTAAATGTAATCCAAGGCTGCACTCCTGACACAGACCAAATAACAAGGAACTAAATATTCAGAACCTATGACTTTGGTGAATAAATTCATTTTATGAAATCTATAATAAAACAGATCACTATGAACACAGTAACATAAATGCCATAAGCAAAGCAGAGATCTCAAAAAGCTATTTTGAAATACAAAGTCTTTCAATGAGTTTATTTTCTTTGTATTCTGGTTTTCAAGTGTTCCAGCTGCATCTGTGTATTCTTGAACTTAATGTTGTTTTTAAATGAGTTTTAACCCTTTAATGCTCAAGGTCATGCTAGATAATAGAGATGACAGGTCTTTCAGCATCTTTTAGTACTACATATCAGGAGCACTCAGCTGAACTCAGATCAAGGCCACATGATGGGAGGGCAATTTTCCACCTCTGTGCAATTTTATGAACTGAATCTACTTTTCCTGCCACCCCATGTTCCTATTAACCTTAGAAGAAGGAGAAAAGACTGGTGCCCTGTCTTTTTTCCTTCCAAGACTAAAGAAGTTCTATTCAATGAAACCTTTCAGGAGAAGGAATATAAAAACCCATCTCCCATCCTTGCCTTGTCCCAATCCTTCACTTGTGAAATGTAGCATTAAACGATTCTGGAACAGCTATGATCTCCAGCTAGACTGGCTTCCACTCTTTCCACATGCCATTTCTCAAGCATATCTTCTCCCCACGATTATAACGTTAAGAATATGTACTTGAACATCATTTATTTATTGATTTATTTATTACTTTCAATTTATATCCCGCCCTCTCCGCAAGCGGACTCAGGGCCACTTACAACATCATAAAATACAATCAATCCAATAAAACATATAAAACCATAATTAGGCTGTTTGCCAGTCTGTGGGAGGATCCCCATGCCTGCCTTGGGTTGGCCTGCCTTCCACCACCATTTCAACAGCACCTCTGATGCTACTGTGGTTTCAGATCTGGGAAGGGAGGGGGTTAAGTCACCTTTTCCACCTCTTCTTCTACAGGTCGGTTCTCTTTGCTCTCTCACACTCTCTCTTTCTCTCCTTTTTGGCCACTTGAGGAGATGCCTCCTTTATAGGACTTTGCCATCTGCCTGATCCCCCTGAAGGCATTTGTCCATCTGCTGACCTGTTACCCCCCTTTCTATCTTCCATTTCCTCCAGGCTGGCTCCCTCACTCCCCATGCTCTGCCTGTTCAAAATTATAACAATATAATCATGACCAGGCTCTTACTTCAGACTTGAAAAGCACAACCATTTGAGGAAACTATAAAAGAACCAATATTGTTATGTTCATTTAGACAGGTTTCATTTAGGACCACAGTTGCTGACTTTTGTGTGTGCCAAACTATCTAAACCAAAGTTAAATTTAGGATGCATAAACTACTGTGGGTTGATTGCCTCACAATTGCCAGCTGTGAATATGCCACCTATTTATCAATTATCTTTGACTGTCAAGCCTTTCATAGGAGTTCATGCACGTGTACACACACACAAATGTCAGCTTTCATTCATGTATGTTGCTTCTTACAGCCTAATAACACTGCAGGCATACTTTGTTTCTCTGCAACCAAACTTGAATCTATTACCAATGGCTTCCCAAATGAATTAATTTTGAAGTGCTACCGTTTCGTCTTCTAAGTACATCTATCAACAGCATGGTTTGCTTGAATGTGGAGCTTTGAAATATTTGCCATAAAACATGGAATAGAGCAAGAAAAATATGGAATGGCTCACAGAGCCACTGCAGGCTTTGGCAACTTGGGCAAACTTTTCTGGGAAAGCTTCTCAGGGAGGGAAGGAAAGAAAGCTGAAGACTGGGGAGGGAGTTGTCTAAAAATAGGTTCACTAATGTGTGATATGCAGATGATACCACTCTAATGGCAGAAAGTAAGGAGGACCTAAAGAACGTCTTGTTGAAGGTGAAAAAGGAGAGCACAAAAGTAGGCTTGAAACTCAACATCAAAAAAACTAAGATCATGGCATCTGGCCCCATCACACCATGGCAAATAGAAGGGGAAGACATGGAAGTAGTAACAGACTTCACATTTCTGGGATCCAAGATCACTGTAGATGGTGACTGTAGCCATGAAATTAAAAGATGTTTGCTCCTTGGGAGGACAGCTTTGGCGAAGCTGGACAGTATAATAAAAAGTAGAGACATTACCCTGCCAACAAAAGTCTGTATAGTCAAAGTGATGTATTCCCATTGTGAGAGCTGGACCATAAGGAAGGCCGAGTGCAGAAGAACAGCTGCTTTTGAGCTGTGGTGCTGAAGAGGAATCTTGAGAGTCCCTTGGACTGCAAGAAGATCAAATCAGTCAGTCCTGAGGGAAATCAACCCAGACAGTTCCCTGGAAGTCAGATGCTGAAGCTGAAACTCAAATACTCTGGCCACCAAATGAGAAGAGGGCACTCACTGAAGAAGATTCTGATGCTGGGGAAGACAGATGGCAAAAGAAGAAGGGGACGGCAAAAGATGAGATGGCTGGAAAGTGTTACTGATGTAACTAACACAAATTTGAGCGGACTTCGGGGGATGGTGGAAGACAGGAGGGCCTGGCGTGACTTTGCCCATGGGGTTGCAAAAAGTTGGATTCGACTGTGCAACTGAACAACAAAAAAAGTATGTGAGAAGAAGAGATGGAAGCATGAAAGAAAAATCTTCATCTAACAGTCTAGCACTACACCACACTGCTGGGAAAGGGAAGGAGGAAATAGTGATGGAGAGGACACAGGAACTGTTTGCTCATTCCTCTAGTTTTATAATGTGCTCCTCATTTTATTTGCACCTTTACATAGTATTTCAACATAGCCCCCCACTATTCTGCTTAGACAAAAATACTGTGCAGCTGTTTATCAACTCAGGAGTTCATAATGTTCTGGCAGTTCTGGAATGGGCTCACAATGGTCATTGCTAATGGTATTCCTAGCAAAATCCTTAACTTAAATACACACTTCAACTTTAAAGCAACATGAATCACCAATGTATTTACAAACTTAATCTGAATGGATGCAAATAGTCAGGTAGTTATTCATGATTTCTTGTATTTATTTTCATTGGGTGAAAGCCAGGTGAGATCTCAGTCATGGCAAATGGCCTGCCTCAGGGCTTGCACAGTTCTGCTGGCAGGTTATGCAACAGCAGCTGTTGTACCTTTTAGAATGTTTTCTGTCTAGGCAATCACAAAAAGTGACAAAGTGTGTTTAGATGAAATATCATGCTGCTCACCTGTTAAGCTGCCAGTGGAGAGTCAATTTTGGAAGCTGTATAGAAAGAACCCTAGTGCTGCAGTTGAAATTTCGCTATGAATATGGGTGAATAACATATCAGGGTAGTATAGTTGCAGTCTTTATTCACAGAAAGTTAAATGAACTGGATTGTTGGTCTGTCATTCCTTAGCTGTTGTTTCCATAGTCCTCCAACATTTTTTTTTTTTAAACCCAAACCAAAAAACTATTTGGTCTGTTTAGGCTTACTGTGCGATGCAGTACACCATGGCTAGCTTTTTATTTTCATTATATTTGTTTTCTTTATGCTTGACTGCACTGTACAATGCTGTTCCCTATAATACTGAGCAATCTAGCTTGCAATTTTAAAAGCATCATTCACAGTAAATAAATGCATCTGTCAGAGCTGAGAACTGAGTAGAAATGTGCTGAATCTTCTATGAAAGAATGCTCAATAAGAAAACTTCAAAGTAATTTTCTCCACTTCCATCGTATACACATATTTAATGGGCATTTCTGCCCAGAGTACTATACTTAAAAGTTTGATTGTTTATGTGGTGGTAGTGATATTGCAAGACTCCACACAGTAGAGATATGAGATGGGATTGTCAGGATAAAAGAGATAAATGTGTTCGAAAATGCACAGCGTGCTTACTATTACAGGTGGTTTTGAACTCCTCAAAATGTGCCTGCCAAGTCGCTTTGGGCTCACATATGTACAGAAAAATTGCCATGCGATGAGCAACATATTGCAATCTTAAATGCCATTACTAGCCATTAAGGTGACCATCTCATGCACACCTTACTTGGGAGTATTGTTTATTTATTACTTTTTAATTCCATCTTTCCTTCATCCTCATACTTAAGGTGGGGTCCTTAGGATTCTGAGGAAGTGTCCCCTTCAAGCACTGGTCCAGATCCAGACTTTCATGATCACTCTCACTATGAGAGTGAGGTTAACATTTCAGTCAACTTGTTTAGGATCAGATGATGAGGTATTTTCAACAAATCAGCTGGGATCCATAGGACTAGTCAGAAACTGCATTGTGAGAATCACAATGAGCACTTATTATTCCTTAAAGTGATATTCAATCACTGCTAACTTAGATGTCTGAGGGACTTTTCCCCCTGCTAACTGTTTTGCTGGTGTGCAAGGATCCAGTATAAACTATGGGAAATTTGTCAAGAGCATTGCTTTTCTCAGTCTTTTTTTTTTAAAGAGGATTAAATTCAACAGAAATAAAAAAGCAAACTCTCTTTTTTTAAATAAAACATCATAGCAAAGGTAAAACCTGTAGGGATTCAAATATACTTGAAAGGCTAGTTTCAAATCATACTCGATCTAAGCAGTCTAAAGGGATTTTAAGGCCAATGAATACTTCATTTCAGACTGGGGCAGATATAGTAGCTGGACTGCTCCCTTGACTTCATGCCTACACCACCAAAATCTTTATTTTAACTTTTAATTGTTTGTTTCATGAAAGATCTGGCTTTTATTTATCCCACTTTATTTTACCTATTCTACTATGTGGACTTGCTACAAGTACAGATATGAACATTTGATGCATATAAACATTCCCTCAATTTAGAGATTAGATAGATTCTGGTTCAGATGCAACTTTTGCCCTAATGAAGTGAACTAAAAGCACTTTTTTGTAATGAACTAAGGACCATTAAATAATTTCAACTATCTGCTCAAAAAGTAGTGGACTTCCAGCCATTGACTTTCTCCTCTTTCTTTAGTGTTTTTATGGGCTAGCAGTACACTCGACAGTGACATACATAAACCAGACAGAAAAGTCCTATTCCCTGTGCTCTTTATTACTAGTCCAATAGTTCACACTTAAACCCCACCACCACCTTTCTAGGCCCATTGGCTTCAGTGTAACTCTACTGGGCAGCAAATGAACTAGCAGAATGGCTATGGCAGAAAAGTATCTTTTAATGCAAAAACTATTAATGGTATTCCTAAACTTCAATGATCATGGAAGATATTTTTCTTCCAAAAAGCTTGAGGTTGGGATGAGTGAGGAAAAATTGGGAGGAAAGTCTTTTACAGCAAACAAGCCTGTTCCTGGTATGGGCAAGAAGTTGCCTTGCACTGAAAATGGCATTTTTTCCCTCCAGCTTAGCATATTAAAGGGCTTAAAAAAAAGATTGTTGCTTGTCTCTTGGCAAAAGGATGTCCCTTTTAGGGTACAGTGGGAGCTAGAGATGGGCATGAACAGGAAAATTGTTCATGGTTCATTTGATTGACCGTACTGTTTTATAGTTCATTTAATTCAGGAGGTATAGAACAGCCTCCTTATGAGTTAGAGATGCCAAATTCACTAGAAGTCTTCAGCAGGCTCTCCTTCACCTGCTTTCCAAGTTCAGTGAAGACTGGATTTGGAATGTCAGAGTTATAGACCCCCAAAGCAGGTACCCCCAGGAAATCTCAGCTTCAGCTCTCTCATGACAACTAACTCTTCTCTCTTTCTGCTGCAAAGTGAAAGCAGCTGAGTCAGAGTGTCTGCTCCCATAGAGCAGAATGGGAGCTCCACAGTTGGCTCCTAGAGCTGCCTATCAAGCTATGGACAATGTCTATGGGTGTTTCTAGGTCTATGAGTGTTTTCAGAAGACCTAGGGTTCTCTAGGAATTGATTGAATTGGCACCAGGCAGTTTTGCAAAAAACCTGCAAAAATGAAAAAAAAACAATACCTGGAAAAAATGTGTTTCATTTTTGGATCAGGGATTATGCAATTCCACAAATTGGTTCAAAATGAAGCATGAAGTGGCTAGATTCATACATGAACCACAATTTGTTTATTGGTTCATGCCCATCCCCAGGGATTGTTTTGTAGAAAAATAGATGGTGGAGCTCATCCAGGGATTGTTATGCAGCTGCAATACTATTCAATGGAAAAGGAGATGGAACTCTTGGAAGGAGGAGGAACTCTCAGAAAGGTTCAGGAGCTGTACTCCTATGAGCTCCCACTGAATCTGAGGCCTGCTCATCCCTAGTGGGAGCTGAGCCTGGTGCTACTTTGTGGACTTCATCAGGAGCTGAATGGGTGGCTGGGCCTGGAGGGCAGGAGCTTTCCTGGACTCAGAGCCTGGCCTCTTCATTGGCAGTAGCACCTGAGAGCAGGGTACAGAATGCTGTTAGTAGAGTGCTGTAAGACTTGGTTCCAGGGGCTGTGCAGCCACGATTATAAGGCCTCCTGACTGGGTTGTTTGCAGAATGGGACAATAATTGGTGCTACTTAAACATTTTCCCTGTAAGGAGAGATCTTTACTAGGGGTGTGCAAAAGAAAAAAATTCGGATTCAGGGGGATTCGGGGCTAAAAAATTCAGGTCATATATCTCCTAATAGCAGATTTGGCACCCGAATCTGATTTGGGAGATATCTGGCTATTCCCAAATATATGGCCCCATTATATCCTATGGGCCATTGAAATCAATGGGAAAATAGGGTATACTTAAAGGTGGCTGTAGGAGAGGGGTTTTGAGATAGAGGCTCCAATATTTCAGGGAAGCTGCAGGGGCCTCCCTTCTACAGAACCCTCAAGTCCCAAAAATGATTGGACCAGGTGCCATTATAGTGGCACCCAAAAAGGGTGCCCCAATCTCCCCATTATACCCTATGGGCCACTGAAGTCAATGACAAAATACGGTATAATGAAAGACATCTGGAGGGGAGGAGGTTTGAGGTAGAGTATTATATTTGCACACCCCTAATCTTTATCTCTGGGCAATCACCTACTGCCAGCTACTAAATTAAAAAATTATTTTTTTATTTTTATTTATTTATTTCTAAGTTATATCCCGCCCTTCCCACCAGGTGGCTCAGGGCGGCTTACAACATATAAAATCTAACATAAGAGTATAAAATTAAGCATAAAAGTTTAAGCATTTCACAATTTACATAGTTAAAATCTAAACATTTCACACAGTTATATACTTAAAACATTAGAAACATACAGCGATCTTACAAACTACACTCAGTTTCAAGTTTCAGTGTCGGTTAGTTGTAAGCCAGCCGGAAGAGGGCTGTCTTACAGGCCCTGCAGAATTGAGCAAGGTCCCGCAGGGCCCTTACCTCTTCCAGCAGCTGGTTCCACCAGGAAGGGGCCATTACGGAGGAGGCCCTATCCCTTGTAGATTTCAAACGGGCTTCCTTTGGCCCAGGGACAACAAGGAGATTTTGAGTTCCGGATCTCAGTACTCTCTGGGGAACATGTGGGAAGAGACGGTCCCTCAGGTAGGCAGGTCCTAGGCCATATAGGGCTTTAAAGGTAATGACCAGCACCTTGTACCGAACTCGGTAAAGTATTGGCAGCCAGTGCAGAACCCGGAGTCCCGGCTGAATGTGCTCCCTTCTTGGGAGCCCCAGTAACAACCAGGCGGCGGAGTTCTGCACCAACTGGAATTTTCGGGTTCGGCACAGGGGCAGCCCCATGTAGAGGGCATTGCAGTAGTCCAGCCTCGAGGTGACCGTTGCATGGATCACCGTTGCTAGATGGTCATGCTCCAGGAAGGGGGCCAACTGCCTTCCCCACCTAAGATGGAAAAATGCGGACTTGGCAGTGGCTGCTATCTGGGCCTCCATCGTTAAGGAAGGCTCCAGTAGTACCCCCAAGCTCTTGACCCTATGCGTCGCAATCAGCGGCGCACCGTCAAAAACCGGTAGGGGGATTTCCCTTCCCGGACCCTGACGACCCAAGCAAAGGACCTCTGTCTTCGCCGGATTTAGCCTCAGCCCACTCAGCCTGACCCACCCAGCCACAGCCTGTAACGCCCGGTCCAGATTTTCTGGGGCGCAGATCGGCCGGTCGTCGATAAGCAGATAGAGCTGGGTGTCGTCAGCATACTGGTGACAACCCAGCCCGTACCTTCGGGCAATCTGGGCGAGGGGACACATATAGATGTTAAATAACATCGGGGAAAGAACCGCACCATGAGGCACTCCACAATCAAGCGTGTGCCTCCGGGACAGCTCATCCCCAATAGCGACCCTCTGTCCCTGACCTTCAAGGAAAGAGGAAAGCCATTGCAAGGCCAACCCCTGAATCCCCACGTCAGCGAGGCGGCAGGCCAGTAGCCAATGGTCGACCATATCGAACGCTGCCGATAGGTCCAACAACATCAGCACCGCCGAGCCGCCCCGATCCAGATGCCATTGCAGGTCATCTACCAGGGCAACCAGCACCGTCTCCGTCCCATGGCCCGGGCGGAAGCCGGACTGAAGGGGATCAAGGATGGAAGCATCATCCAGGAAGGTCTGTAGCTGCATCGCCACTGCCCTCTCGATAAGTTTGCCCAAAAAGAGCAGATTTGAGACCGGCCGATAATGTGCCAACTGAGCCGGGTCTAATGATGTTTTTTTCAAGAGGGGACGGACCACCGCCTCTTTAAGCGGTGTTGGAAAATGCCCTTCCATCAGGGATCTATTTATGATATCCCGTACAGGATATCTAAGCTCCCTCTGGCAAGATTTAATAAGCCAGGAGGGGCACGGATCCAATTTACAGGTTGTTGGGCGTGCAGATAAGAGGATCCTGTCAACTTCCTCTAGGCTGAGAGGGCTGAAACCATCCAAAACACAGTCCGAAGACAGGCACAGAGCCTCGGTTTCACTAACTGTCTCTAATGTGGCAAAGAGGTCGAGGCAGAGCGACGCGATCTTGTTCGCAAAAAAATTCACAAAAGCCTCACAGCCAATCTCCAATTCTTTAAAATTTGGTCTGCCTTGAGGCAGCGTTGTTAAACTCCGAATTATATTAAATAGTTGTGCCGGGCGCGATGTTGCGGATGCAATCTCAGCCGCAAAGTATGGTTTTTTTGCGGTTTTGATTAGCACCTCATAGGACTTCATAATCTCTCTATAAGATGTTCGAGTTGCTTCGTCTTGAGTACGCCGTCATTGCCTCTCTAGTCGTCTGAGTCCCTGTTTTAGTTGTCGCAACCCCTGGTTATACCAGGGTGTCGACTTCAAACGGGGGCGCAGAGGATGCCTAGGTGCGATCTCTTCAATGGCTCTGGAGAGTCTATCATTCCAGGACTCCACCAGATCATCCAAGGAATCGCCAGGGGGCCCGGGATCCCGCAGGGCCATCAAGAACCATTCCGAGTCTATCAGGCTTCGCGGGCGAGCTAAAATGCGCTCTCTGCCTAAACAGGTTTGGGGTGGCACATCCACCCGAGCCTTAAGGGCATAGTGATCTGACCATGGCACTGCTCTAGCAGTAATATCGTTCACTAAAACTCCTGCCGCGAAGACCAGGTCTAACATGTGCCCCGCCTGATGAGTGGGCGTTGTGACAATTTGGGAGAGTCCCAGTGTCGCCATGGATGACACCAGGTCCATCGCCTGACTGGAGGCCGCATTGTTGGCGTGAACATTGAAGTCACCCAAGACCAATAGCCTTGGGCACTCCAATGCCCAGCCCGCCGCAGCCTCCATCAGGGATGATAAGGCGCCGGCCAGTGCGTTAGGCGGGCGGTACACCAGCCAGATCGCCAACCCCTTCCCAACGTCCCACATCAGGCCGACACATTCAATACCCCTGATCTCCAGGGCCAGGAGAACCCTAAAGGAGTATGCCTCTCGTATGAATAGTGCCACTCCTCCTCCCCGCCCGCTAGTCCGGGACTGGCGAAAGACCAAGTATCCTGGGGGTGGGGGCATTTGAGAGAGAGCTATGGTCTCCCCATCGCGCACCCAGGTCTCAGTCACGCATGCCAGGTCCGCCTCCTGTTCCAATAGGAAATCCCGGAGGACAGCGGTCTTATTATTAAGGGACCTGGCATTGCATAACACCAGTGCCGGAGGTGAGTAAGTTCGCCTGGCCCCACTACCTGTCACCATCAGGATGGGACACAGGCAGGAAGGCAGTCGAGCACTACCATGTCTCGGCCTCCTTCCCCTATAGGTCTGCCTGTTCCCACCGTCATACCTTCCCCTCCCCAGGAGCACTGGAATCCCCGGGCCAGTCATTTCCTACTGGTGCAAACCAGCTCATCAACCAGCAGTATTTAGACCTATTCCTGTTCCCCTTCAACCCTATTGTTGCCAACAGTAATAATATGGCAAGGAGAATATGTAGACATATTTTTTCTTGTTTCCAGAGCCAGAAGTGAAGGATGAAGAAAAGAATGATAAAGAGGAGAAAATAGGGAAGAAGCCAGCAGATTGTACATAGGATAATGGCTCTCTGGGTATAACATTTACATGGCTGTAGCAATTGAAGTTCAGCCTGAGAAGGCTCCTGCATTAATCAAATATTTGTACATAATCCACTGGGTGTATGTGGAGTATGCTGGCCCTGTATTTATTTATTTTATTTTTAGACCACTCTCCCACATAATTGGGGCTCAGGGCAGTGTACAACTTTAAAATTTACAATCATAATCAAATTTAAACAGCTAAAAACAGTAAAACAATTTCAGTAACCATTTCAGATGGCATCTAAAACAGATTGCTTACCCCAAGAAAGACACCCTACTGTGCAAATGCTCTTTGGAAGTTGTACCAGGAGTGGTGGTCCCAAAGGTAGGTTCATTCCAGATCATTTCAGGCCTTAAAGGTTAATACCAGAACCTTGGAACTGATCCAGTGTTCAACCTGGACTCAATGCAACTGGCAAAGCATCAGTTGAATGTACACTGTTTTAATGTAGTTCCAGTGAGAACCTGTGCTCTCATTCTGTACCAGTTGTAACTTCCAGGTCAGTCTCAAGGGTATGTATGGCTTAGATATAATGAAATGTTCAGAATGTGTGCAGCTTCAAACCCTGAATTACCTTGGAACTGGGAGAATCAGCAGTTGTGGTCTCAATGTTTGGGGTCCAGCACACCCCTTAATGGGATGATAGTGGCCATTTAATTACCATTCTCCATAATTTCAGCAATGCCCAGGGAAGGCTTCATTTCCACTTTGAGGCCAGAGTATCATATTTGCACAGGAGAGTAAAAATACAGCTTTAAATCTGAACAGTAACACCTTTCTAGAAAATTCATCAGACCATAACTTATTTTGCTTTCTTGTTTTCAGTAAGCTCACAAAGGGAAATTAAACACCTTTTCAGAAATCTGATTAAATATGATCATGAAGTTGCCCAGGATTTTGTAATACCTACTAGAAATCCAGATTTTAAAAAAACTTTATTTTAACTGGTTTTCTTTAAAAAATATTATTTTAACCCCAAAACTTTCCCATCCAAGTAACAGCATTATCCTGCAATGAAAGTTTCAACTAAATATACACTCAAATCCAAAATATTTGTGCTGCCTTATATAGCACTGGCAAAATGTTACTAGAAATCCACCCCAGTGTCATATCCAGTGGAGGCTGAATTTTTATAGCAGTTGGTACCCCTTTCTTACTCCCCCCCCCCTTACAATTTTTCAGCGTTGGCATAATAAGTCACAGGCCCAAGCTGTTGTTAAATGAATGAATGGATGTTTTTCCCAGGTTCTCTTTCAAGCTGTTCAGTGAAACCTTTTCACTCATACACCAAGGAGCAAGGGAAGACAAGGGGAGAGAAGCCGTCTGCAACCGTAAATTGAAAAATATCAAATCTGAAGCAGCAACATTTTGTTTTAAAGCATCTGAGAAGACGCTATAAACAATAATGAGGAAAACAAACCTAGAGAACATGCACACATAAAATAAATAACAGTTGACAGAGTAATCTTAAAAAGCTATTTGTATTTTGGACTGACCTAGAGTAAAATGTATTCCATCTGACCTACAGTAAAATTGTTCCTGTAAATATATTTTTTAAAAACAACCAACAAACCTGCTGAATAAGGCAGAGACAAACAACTTTTTAAAAGAGATTAAAATCAGGGAGTTACTAAGTGTCACCAAACAGATATGAATCAAAGCTCCCATATAGTTACTCTTTGAGAAGAGAAGAGTATTTAAATGGATATTTTTAAGACAATGAAGTATTTTTATTCTCGCTTTAGTATTACCATTGTTTTAAGTATAACCTACCTTCTGTTTAAGGTGTATTATGTTTCCATGTTGTACACATTGTCTTATTTTAGAGGTGATGATTAATATTTAAGCTAAAAGCCATTCACACTAGTATAGCAAAGCTAGATGGTGGTTCTTAAAATAAAGTGTTTGCAAATGTAATTTGTACACATTATCGTTAAGATCTCTCTGCGAGCAGACGTGCTTTGATTCATTGTACTGCAAGCAGTGGAACTGGTTACATGTAAACCACTCTTGGTGTTATTTTTTTTTTACTAAGGCAATAGGAATTTCAGGAAAACAAAGCATCACACTTCTTCTTTGAAACTCACACTTTAAAAAGCGGGTCCATATTGATAGGCATCTACTATTCTAAAAGCACTCATTTTCAAACCATTTGTACTTGTCATGGCTTCTAATGCATTGCTCAATAACTTCTAAGGGACACAAACATAACTTCAGATAGATTAGCACTAGTGTACTTATTCCACAGAATTTTAGTTTCATATTGTGCAAACACTTTCTTGTTTTATCATTTTAATCAATATAACTCTAGTTGGTGCTTCTAAGAGAAGTTTCCTCAGGCAATTATTTGGAAAGTGCTATATAAATACACTAGACAGATAACTAATAAATGTCATGCTGCTCTCATGGAGAATTCCACTGAAAAGAGATATGTGTGTGTACATTATACCATAGCAACATCCTACACCCAAGGTGAATAGGCACAGCACTTGCTCAGAAGTAGAGCACCAATAATGTTACAGCTTTGCTAATGTGACGGATACACTGCAGCCGGTTCTGCCAATCTATCACCACCAGTGCCTGTGTGGCACTTCAGTACACACCTGGAATGCCATACACACATGAAATCTATTCCTTTCATTGTTTGAAAATGTTTAAATGGTCAATAATGGATGCATACAGAGTGGACAGTCCTTGGTTAAAAAGAACTATTTGTGCATGTTACTACTTGAAATCAATAGGCTTTAGGGCCAATGCACAAGATTTTTTTAAAACACTTGGGTCCTGTTAAAGCTCTAATTCAGCTCAGGACTACAGCATGGGTAGAAAGAGGGGCTCTGACCTTCCGCAGCACTATTTTTATAAGCTAAAACAGCCTTGGAAGGTGTTATTTGCCCCACTGCACTTGGGGAATCCTAGCCCAACTCTTTTAGAAAAGTCTTGTGTAGTTTGGCTTTTAATCATGTATAAGTGGGGACCTGCAAAAAGTTGTGGGGAGGGATCTCATTTTCCCTTGTACCCTCTTCCCAATTATTTCTACTTTGCCTCCTCATATTTTCTTCCCTTTACCTGGTTTCTTGTCTCTTTCCCATTCACCAGCCATCATGTCTTTTCTCTGTACACCCAAAACTCAAAGCAGCTTATACTGTTCTGTTATCCATTGTATCCTTACCACTGAAAGGTAGGTTAGGTTGAGAGTATGTGACTAGTCCAAGGTCACCTAGTGAACTTCCATGGCAGAGCTGGGACTCAAACCTGGGTCTCCCAGAGCCTAGCCTGAAACTCTAACTAGTACACCACACTGGCTTTCATGTGATGGCTGCTACTGAACAATTGAAAGCAGAAAGAATAGTAGAAAGCAGCAGGGTCTACCACTGGTTGCTGCCAGGAATGGCCTCACTAATTCCTCCCTAGGTCAAAACAGGCCTGTAAATAGCCCTGTTGCCTCCCCCTGACTTTGACTGACAAACTAAAGCTTGAAGGGTGACAAATACTGTGGTTCCCCAGCAACCCCCACAATGGCCACCGCAGAGGGCTTCCTTTCCTTAAAGATACAGGTGCTTTTTCTATTATTTTAGAGCGTTTTAACTCCTCCAATTGTTTAAAAAAATTAGAGTGCATTGCGGTACTCTAATCTAGATGCTACCTGGGCATGTACCACCCAAGAAGAGAGGCAGTTGGCCTAGCAGCTGAAGTTGGTGAAAGGTACCCCAGCAACAACTGCCACCTGTTTATTCAACAGGAAGCCCAAGTCCAAGAACTCCACTTAGCTATAACCCTGCTTCTTTAGGGGGACTCAATCCAGAACAGGAGCTATCCCAATTCCTAGGTCAAACCTTCCTAGCATATTTGTGGCCCCAAAGTCCAGATTTAAATATCTGCAGATGGGGCCACATTGAGGATTAGCTATATTGCTGTCTGAAGCCCAAATGGGACATTTCTAATAAGTTTTCCATATCTGTAAACATTTCAAGCACATACTTATTATAAATTGTTCAGGTTGTTTTTTTTTCCCTTCTCAGCTTTTAGGTACATTGCTTTAATATAAAAGATACTGCAGCTTTAAATAAAAGCAGAACAATTGCAAATGGGCATAAGGTGATGGCATGACATATAATTAAAAATCATCTATCATCAGACAGCAGATGAACTACTCAGCATTTTAGCTAAATACAGTTTTGAGTGATGGATATTTCCAGTCATTTCAGAACTCCTTATGAATCTGAGGGGATTTTCTTTATGAAAATGATGTAGCCTGGCAAGTGTGGTTTGTCATATAATGTGCCATACAATGACAAGTAAGATTGCTACATTCGTAGCAATTTCTGATCTACCCAAAAGAAGTAGAAATCGGTTCGTTTTTAGCTGGAGGCAAATTGTATGCCTTTTACATTCAGCATCTACAGTGTCTTGCTTAAGCCAAAAAGACATCAGTTGTCTGGCTATTTCAAAGCACAGATTGTTCATGTCACAATCTATGCACAATAAAGCCATTAAGAAATATAAAGTAAAGAGAATCTAGTTCTAGTATGTCATCTGTGACTGTGAATTTAAAGGTAACTTTATATCAACTACTCAGACTTCAAGAAACCATTTTGTAGATAGTACATAATAGCTGTCTACTGGATCACACCAATTACCAGGGCTTTTGTTTTGTAGCAGGAACTCCTTTGCATATTAGGCCACACACCCCTGTGTAGGTCCTGTACACAGAGCCCTGTAAGCTCCAGGAGGATTGGCTACATCAGCAGGGTGTGGCCTAATATGCAAAGGAGTTCCTGCTTAAAAAAAAAAGCCTTGCTAATGACCATCCAGACCAGTACAGCATTCTGTGAAAGACAGTGTCAGAGGGAGATCTCTCCCAGCTTCCCCCTTGCCCCAACAGCTCCCTATGAGTACTGAAAAGGTGACAGCAGGGGTTGGGGTTCCCATCTGGACAAAAAACATGTAGTGAGCAGCAAGAAACATTTGAAATCTCCTTCATCTTGCACCAGAGGAATGTCAACCACTGACACAAGGCTTCTTCTATCAGTGGAAAGAAGGTGTAGGATCCAAGCAAAAAAACCTCTTATTTTGCCCTGGCCTGAATAGCCAAGCAAGCCCAATCTGGTCAGATCTCAAAAGCTAAGCAGAGCTGACCCTGGCAAGTATTTGGAAGGAAGACCTCCAAGGAATACCAGGGCTGAGTCACAGATGCAGGCAATACAAGTCACCTCTCTGGGGTTGCCAGAAGTCACTATGACCTCTAGGCATGCAAGTGCCTACACACACACAAATACTTTTTTAAAGATAAACCTCTCTATTTTCCACATTCTGTCTCCCTCTAAACAAATTCTAAACACTTTCCACATTTTAAATTAATATTTCTATTTGGCCTTCTTAAAAAATTAGTTGTTAGATATTTAGCTGAATGGAAGGTGAGCCCGAAAAGTAAATACTGCTCTCCCCTTTATGGCTTTCCCCGCATCACTTTGCAGCTGATTTATGTGACCCCATAGGGTTTTCAAGGCAAGAGACATTAAGAGTTGGCTTAGCATTGCCTGCTTCTGCACAGTATCCTTCAACTTCCTTGCTGGTCTCCCATCCAAGGACTAGCCTGGGCTGACTCAGCTTCTGAAATTTGATGAGATTGAGCTAGCCTGGCCTATACAGGTCAGGGTTTTGATTGCATTCCGGGGAAGGGGGGGCTAGTTTTATATTGGAGTGAATATAGTAATTGCAAAATTAATCATTTGGGGGGTTTTGTTGGAAAAAAAGCAGTACAAAAAGTTGTGCACTTAGAGTCATTACAATGTAGGTATAATATACTTAAAACTTTTCAGTAGCATTTATCCAATTTTGGTATAACTAGAAACCTGGATTTTTAGTATATTGGTTGTAATGTGGGTGGGTAATCGCTACTTTCAGAAATACTGAATTTCCTTGAATGCTTTATTTTACTGCACCACTCAAATCCTGACCACAAAAATAAACAGCTACAATAATTCTTCCTTGAAGCACATAACTAATTTTCTTTTTTATTAACCTTCTGGCTAGCTGTTTTCCTGAAGAAAAAAGAAATCGTATTTTCCCCACAAGCAGCTTTTTTCTGAAGGTTTTTTTTTGTCCAGTTAGTAGTCTATCACTTAGAAAAGTAGGCCTCAGACAATTCAATGCATAGGTTTTCCCTTTTCTTTTCTTTCTTTCTTTTCTCTTTCTGTGTAGGAATTTTCAGATCTTTTTTCTATGCTTGGCTGAGTCCACACTTAATTTTATTGTCAGAACTCTCTGAGGTACCTAGACACTTTCAAGATATGACTTCACCATTTTTAAGCTAGCGACCACAATCCTAAGCACCTTTGCCTGGGAGTAATTCTTATTGAACTCAGTGGGATTTATTTCTGAGTAGACTTCAGCAACTTCCACACAGAGCTCTTGTTTCCCCTAAAAGCTGTCACTTTCTGTCCTAATCAGAATCTAGAGTGGAATCACAGATTCCAGGTAGGACAGCAGCATTTGAGGAGCAGACTCTAAATCTGCTTGTTTACAAGGAGGTTCTGGGTACATTCTGGGGAAAAATACATCAGACATAGGTATACTGCACTCACTTCCTATTCAGACAACTCTGTGTACTTCATAGAAGGAGAGGAAAGGCTCCAAGTGACATGGTCTACTGAAGTCTGCAATCCATTAGGTAAAGACCATAGGACACTATAGGAACCCTTTGCATATACAAACCATGCCCACACAAACTCCTTGGCATGATCAGAACCCCATAATTTGTTTACTAGTAGGCATCCATGGTCTATAAATACAATTTCTGGTTTCACATGGATCCACTCACACAGTTGACTAAATATACTTTGGGATGGATATTCGGGGTGGGGGGGCATTGGAAAATTGGGAGTGGTTGCCAGTGCCACTTCAAGGGGAGCTCCATGGCTATGGAGGTCTCAGGGAGTAAAGTTATGTGCAACTCTCATAGCAAATCTTCAACATTTCAGGCAGAAACTCTGTTTAACAGGATGCCTTTTAAAAACGTATTGTTATAAAATATATTCTTGTATAAGCTCAGTTTACCTTCAATCATACAGTGAAGATCCTTGTGCTGTGGTGGCAGCTATTACCAAAGTACCATTTTTAAAAATCTGCACAGCCAAATCATATTTTCAACAGCCAGACACCCTACTGTACAAATGCCCCATCTGGCCACACTCACTTTCTTAAAAAAAAAAACCCATGGTAGATACCAAGGAAAGTGCTGGCAAGTTCCCATGAGTGCCAAGTTATAGACTAGGGGTGTGCAAATACATTTCAGGGAAATTCAGTTTTGGGGGTATTCAGGGCTTAAAAACTGGGGGGATATTCAGCTATTCCCAAATATAAGGCCCCATTATACCCTATGGGCCATTGAAGTCAATAGGGTATAATGAATTGCAGTGGGGGACGAGGGTTTGAGGTAGAGGCTCCCCCCAAAAAAAACCCAAGTTTCAAAAAGATTTGACCAGGGGATCCAATTCTAGGGGTGCCCAAAGAGGTGACCCATCTCACCATTATACCCTATAGGACATTGAAGTTAATGGCAAAACAGGGTATAATGAATTGTGGCTGGGGGGGAAGGGGGTTTGAGGTAGAGACTCTAAATTTGTACAGTAGCTGCAGGAGCCTCTCCCCTACAGCACCCCCAAGTTCAAATAGGTTGAACCATGGGGTGCAATTCTAGGGGCACCCAAAGTGGGCCTTTTTCCCCATGATGAGAAATAAGTTACATTTCCCACTGTAATTAACATCTAGTTTACTTTGCTTTTCCTTGGGATTTTTGTAGACTTGTAACAGCCAATGGCTAATTACAATAAACGGACTGACCACCTGACTGACTGACTGACTGACTGACTGACTGACAGTAGGAAACGTTACTCTCAGGGTGGGGGGGGGTTAAATTAGAGGCACCAAATTTGCAGGGCTGCTTCTGGTCCCTCTCCGCCACAGAATCCACAGCTTCCAAAAGGATTGAACCAGAGGGTTCAGCCCTCCTCCCCAGCTGCAATTCATTATACCCTGTTTTGCCATTGACTTCAATGGCCTATTGGGCATAAAGGTGAGATGGGGCAACCGTTTTGGGTGCCCCTAGAATTGGACCCCATGGTCCAATCTTTTTATTACTTGGAGGCTCTGTAGGAGAGAGGCTTCTGCAGCTGCCCTGCAAATTTGGATCCTCTACCTCACATTCCCTCCCCCCAGCTGCAATTCATTATACCCTATTTTGTCATTGACTTCAATGGCCCATAGGGTATAATAGACCTGAATAGCTGCTGAATTTGGCAGCTGAATCAGATCAGAGAATCTGATTTGGCTGTGTGTGGCCAAAATACAGCTGAATCAACTGTTTTCCAGGATTGTATTCTGTTCAGCCAAACTGAATGCACACCCCTATTATAGACCTCTGGATTAGAATTTAGTCCCATTTTAGATTTACAACTCAGCAGGTTTTGTGGCTAATCAATATTTTTAAGCATCACCTGCCTCACAAGATAGTGGTGAGGATAATATCAAACTGAGCTCCTTTCATGAAGGATTGAATACATGTGTGATGCCAAACAGATACCTTTATTTACTACATTTCTATATTGTCTTTTTTCCTCTGAAACAGACACAATAATTCTCAAGGGGAAAGAATGGGAAGGGAAGAGGAAAATAAGCCAACTCAGGTAACAACTATTAGAATTTCTTACTTTGAATTATTGTGTGATTGCACCACACAAAATTTGTGATAATAATATACTTTAAATTTAGATATATTAGATGATAACTATGTGCCCCAAAACCTTATACAGGATGCAATATTCTGAAACCTCATAGCACTGCACAGAGATCTTTCGGTTGTTCAGCCCAGTAATGTGAATGTAGCTTTAGTGAATGTTTCATGAAGTAAAAACTTATCATCAGTTTACCTTAACATATCCAAAATGCTTGAGTTAAAAAAAAAATCTTGCAATATAGAAATCATTTTTAATTAAATTGCAATCGAAGTATATTGTCACATTTTTGTTAGAAGCAAAGATATAATTAATAGCATTTAACTAGATTCTTGGAGCAGACTAATTATCAGCACATCTTCCAGGCTAGGCATGAATTAGATTTATATCATATTAACATGGTTGTTGTTCTGTTTACTTCACTGGTTTCTGATTTAGTCTATTATATCCAGTAGGATATTTGGGTAATTTGAAACAAATTAATTTCTTTATGGTCTGGTATTTTGCAAAGCAAAATAACCGGTATCATTAGTAATAGACAAATCGACCCTTAGAATTTCATAGCCTCTCAGAAACAGGTATAGCTTTTTAAAAACAAAAATAAAACATACAGACACAATACAGTTACTTTATTTTTTTTTAAAAAAAACATCCCCTCTGTCTATTCTACTACTTTTACTATTTTTAAACTAGAGATATGTTACTAATCAATATTCAGCATAAACTATGGTAATTTGAAAGTTAATTCCTCAAGTCTTTCTATATACGTATATATGGCTCTGGCCACATTTAAAATACCAGCAAAAAGGAAGGGAAACAGAAGCTCATTTCAAAACTCACTGGTGGGTAAAAATGTTACCTAGAATTTCCTTCTCTTCTTTTTAGTTAACAGTACTTGCAGGAGGATGCAGCTGTTTTCCCCATTGGGTCAGGCTTGTGTGTAGTTTCTCTGTTGGTGTTGCAACTGCAGATCCAGCACAGAGAGTACCAATGAGCATGAACTGGTAAAATGTGGCAGAATGCTGCCCTAACAGATTACAATGCTTGTGGAATGACTGCCAAGAAAATCAGGAGTGAACTGAGCATACGGAAAAGGTATTTTTAAAATAAGAGCTGGGAATTCAAAGAATGTCACAAAAGAAGAAGAGATTGGATTTATACCCTGCCCCTTACTACCCAAAGGAGTCTCCGAGCGGTTTACAATCTCCTTTCCTTTCCTCTTCCCACAACAGTCACCCTGTGAGGTAGGTGGGGCTGAGAGAGCTTTCCCATAACTGCTCTAGAGAGAACAACTCTGAGAGAACCTGTGGCTGGCCCAAGGTCACATCAGCAGGTGCATATGGAGGAGTGGGAACTCAAACCCAGTTCTCCCAAATAAGAAACCACTACCCCAAACTGGCTCTCAATACAGATAATTATAATGTTATAACTATATAAAAGTATTTAATTACCAATTACAAAAAACTTTTTTTAAAAAGGTGATGGAGAAGGAAATTGATGCCATAGGGATTGAAGGAGGGAAAATGCTTTCAATGTGAACAGAACCTGGAGAATCCAAATTTTCCCACCTGGAAACTTCCCCATGGAAACCATTCAGGCTTTACTAAAATCTTTCCCAGAACTTTGTAGCAAAGTATCGTTGGGAAAGATCAAAGGAAATATGGAGAAAACCCAAGAGATGCACAGATGTATCATGATGGAAGAACAACCTGCTGCTTCCCAACAGTATTGAACCCAGGACGAATAATCTATGTGGGAAAAGTTACTGAAACGTGAAAAGAACTCTTCCAAATGTGTGTGAGGGAGGGAATAGCAAACAGAGGACTAATGCCTTTCTAAAGAATGCCCATCTCATTGCACATTGTTAATCGTAATGCACATCATGGGAATTCTATAAATAATAACACAAGGCATATATAAATGCATAAATACATATATAAATAGTAATGAATCTATATAGGTGACTCAAAAATACAGGAAGAAAGGTCCAGAAATGTATATAAACAATCATATTATCATAGGCATAAACTACGGGGGGTGGGGCACTGGGGCTCCCCCCCAAATTTTTTCGATGGGAGCTAAGCCCCCCAACCTTCAGCAATACTCCTTTGAAATGATCTTCTTCAAAGGCATGTGAAGCGGTAAAGCTATCCCTTCTGGTTTTTTTTCCTCTCGGCTGCCAAGAAGGAAGTCAGAGACTGAGAAGTGTATCTTTTTCACTTTCTTACAAATGCTAACTGAGCTACAGTAAACATCCCTCTTCTCTCCCCTCCCAGGAAACACATATGTGTGAATAAGAAGACTGCTTTGTCTCTAGGAAAAGCTGTTTTGACCTGAGTAAACCTGCGTCAAGTTGGTGGGGAAAGAACTTTGATAATGTTTATGGGTAAGGCAACAGAAGTGGAGTCCACCTATCAGTAGGGACAGATTTCTCAGATCTACGAAAAGGTGCTTATTTTATCCTTTCATCTGGCCTTTCTAGAGGACTGGAAGAGGACAATTGATATTGCAAAAGGTAAGTTTTCTGCAAAAAAAAATTGCTGTATCTTTGGACTCTCTAGATTATTTGCTAAGGTTTTGATATGCAGAACACATCAATACTTAAATATGTTTGGTATCTGTTGGAAAAGAAAGTAAAGCCCTTGACCCTCCCTGGCTGCATCCACTTTCAATGTGGTAACAGTCAGGCTGTAAGGTTGGGCTCAACATACTTACAATTGGGGGAAAGTGAGATTGGGAAGAGGAGATATGAAGATCAGAAGTCTTTTAAAATTTCCTTTTGTCCTGTGTGCAGTCCAGAGACAACATTGCCAAGGAATGCACACTCTGTACATGTTCATGCTTTTCATTTTGCTGTTACCTAAAATGGTATGGTGCAGGTTCAAAGAAGCAACCAACTAGCTTACAGATTCAGGTGGGGTAGCCAGAAGCAGCAGAACAAAGTTGGAGTCCAGTGGCACCTTTAAGATCAACCAAGTTTAATTCTAGGTATAAGCTTTCTTGTGCATGCACACTGTTTCATTTAGATTCAGGTGGGTAGCTGTGTTGTTCTGAAGCAATAAAGTTTGAGTCCAGTGGCTCCTTTAAGACCAACAAAGTTTTATTCTAGGTATAAGCGTTTGTGTACAAGCGCACTTTATCAGATACAGGTGAAACAGAATTTAGAGTCAAGGTGCATAAGTACAGGAGTTGTCCTTGAAAGGGCAGCTTCAAGGAGAGCTCTCTCATCCCCACCCACCTCACAGGGTGACTGTTATGGAAGAAGATGATAAAGGAGATTGTTAGCCACTCTGAGACTCTGATTCAGAGAGAAGGGTGGGTTATAAATCTATAGTCTTCTTCTTCTTCCTCCTCCTCTTCTTCCTCTTCATCCTCATCTCAATTTATACCCTATCCAACCCCCTAGCAAAAAAAAAATCATGCCTCATGTCAGAGAAATATTTGTGTCTGTGTGTAACCCCAGTAACTCTAGCGTCTGAAACAATATCAAAAGGTAAGAAGGCACTGTGAAGGGGCTATAGACACCACTTTGTTGGTGTTAAAGGTGCTACTGGGCTCCAACTCAGTTCTCACATTTGTTGACTGCTTTATTATCTGTACTAGGAGTAAGGCCCGTTGTGAAGAAAAATACAACAGGCTGTAGAAGGAGGCTCTGAGCAAGTGCCTGCCACCCTTGCTGTCTTCCCATCCTCCTAAGTGAAGGCATCGACCCCCTCACCTCAAGGGGAGCTAATGTCTGTCATATAGAGAACAGTTGTAACTCTGAGTAACCTCCAGTGCCTCCCCAGAAGGAAATGGCATTGTACCTGTCTGAGGTCCTATCCCTTTTCAAACCCCACCCTCTCCAGGTCCCACCCCTAACCTGGAGTTGGCAACCCTATCTCCTTTCCTTTATCTGCCCCTCTGACTTCAGCTTTCCATTGCCTTCCCCCTCCCTGCAGTTTCTACAGTGGGGGAGTCAAAGCAGTTTGCATCATTCTCCTCTTCCCCCCCATGTGATCTGAACAACAACCCTGAGAGGCAGGTTACACTGGAAATCTATGCCTGGTCCAAAATCATCCAGTCAGCTTCCACGGCAGGAACCTGGGTTGGGCACCTTTTCCTGGGTTTGGCCCAGTCCATGGGCATTGTTGGGGGGCCCAGTCCATGGGGAGGGAGCTTCTCTATAAATTCATAGGTAATGATAATGGAGGCCCCTCCCTGTGATATCAGTGGCTCCTCCCTATGATGTCACTGGATTAAATGCCTCTGGCTGGGCCCCAGCCCCCCCCCCCGGAAATTGAAAAGTCCACGCCCCTGCGTATTATGATCACATATTGGTACAGGACAGATTATATCTCCCTCTCAAAGGGTCAACACATCCCTTCCAGCCCACATCTGATCATTCCATTCCTTCTCTCTTCATCGTCTTTCTTCCCCTCCACTACTTTTACTGTTTTACCCACTGCAAAACACTAAGCTACTAGTCTTCATAATAATGAGATATAATGGCAAATGAGGCAGAACAAGACATCTCTGTCCTATTCAGTTAACAAGAACTGATAAACGAAGAAGTGGTAAATACAGAATTTGCATTTTCACTGCTACAACATCAACTCAGGGCAATCTGTAAAATCAAGATGCCTGTAATGTCATAATCTGTCCTTGCTACACATAATATCTCTCAATTAGAACACCTATAATCTCTTCAATGAGAAAAAAATAAGAAATTGAAGTGTTTCACATCTTGAGTGATACTCTTAGGTGACATAAATGCCCCTTGGCCATGGTTTCCAAATACTACAGTATTCTAGGGTGGTATACTAATTATACATAAATAGATAACAAAAATGAGAGCAATAAGAGTGTGAGAATATTTTAAAACACAGATGACAGCATTATCATACATGATCAAGATCATGGCATTGTCATAAATGACATCCGAAACTATAAAAATAATTGCTCGTTATTCTAAATGTCTTTATAATCCATAACATGATTGGTAGTTTCTTCTGGTGATGACAGCGTTCCTGTCATTTTACCCTCATCCAGTTTCCTCACTAATTAAGCCATGCTTCATCATCTTTTTAACTAACATTCTGTGATCACTGTTGATCTCTAATACTAGAACCATGAACTCCACAGTTCCAGTCTTGTTGCAACTATAAGAGAGTGCTGTTGCCATGGGCAAACTGCTAGATCTCACTCTCAGTGCACACCACATTGTGAAATGCAAAGGTAATTGATGCTCATGGAGCGCTTGCTACATTGTCATTGTACTGACAAGCTATTTGAACACTCCAAAGTGCTGTATAAAATCTGTGATTAGTGTGATTAATTTCCTCAAAACCATACAGTTTGAGTTCATTTTTACCATTCTGATCATCTACAATAGCATTCTTCAACCTTTATTGAATCAGAAGCCAACTTAACTTCAGCCTTGGACAGACAGATGCACAGATAAATAGATACATAATTGCGTTATACAGATTCAGGCCACTGAGGCCTCAATATCATATATTTTGATTGACAGTGCTTCTTTGGGCAAGCAAAGATCTCTAACCCTATATGAGATATAAGTGGATATGAGAGGAAATGAATCTAGCATCTGCTGCATCCAAAGCATATGTTCAACCAAAAACTTACACCTTCTCCCCAGCCTTTATTATTTTTTTTTAATCTTCTTCCATCCTGGACTTTCCCCCCCACTCTCCTTCCTTCTGTCTTTGTGTTTATTAAAAACAAAACCAACAAAGAAAAAAAATAATTGTGGTACTACTGATGCAACCCACCATAGGTCAGGCATGGTTTACTTGTGGGTCCTGACCCCACCTGTTGAAGACCAGTGGTCTATTGCATTTTTATCCAGGCTGTTTTGAACCACACTCTGAAATGCAACTCTCTTTTTATAGTGTCCATTGTAGATTTTCCTCTCCCAAACCAATTCCTTTCATAAAGTTGGAAAAATAAAATGAAGGCAGGAGGTTAATTTCTACTTCATGAGAAGCAGCATGACTTTTTTCACACCCCTGCCAGGAGTAATTATGAGTGTACTTAATTCTTAGATGTTCAGCCCTTTGAACTGTTATTGAGTCTTCAAGGTTTATGCTCAGAGGGGGGGAAAATCAATGAACAACATTTTACAGAGTACTTAAACTTGATATTTACTCCCCATTATTCTGCAATTGTCAGGAAGTTCCAACTGTAATACAGAAGGCCAAATCTTTTTTCAGTGGTCTCCTGCCAACAGCTCATTCTGCAGACAAAGGTGACTTTGTCCTCTTTTCCATTATGGTAAAAACTTGCAAAATTTAAGGCTATATTACAAAACGATCATCAAACTTTTCCTCCATCAGTGCACTCTGCCATATCTATTTAATTCTCATTTGTGAAGACTCTTGCATCTGTATTTAAAATAAAACCCATTTTCTATGTGACTGGTCCTTACACAGATGTAACAAGAAATAAGGCATTATAAAGGAAGTCAAAGCAATGTTGAATCTTCTGCCATGTTCTCACACTGTACAGCTGCAATCTGGTCTTCTGTACGAATATGCTACATTCTCTGCCTAAGTTAATTTTTTGGCTCATTTCACCACACTAATTGGGGTCCACTGGCACACTAACCACATAATCTTGTAATTCATGTCCCTTTGTGTCTATAAAATTGTAATTGGATATACTCTTTCCCACACTACAAATTCACACCTCCTTCATTAACATGCAGTAGTCAGGTCAGCTACTCTTAAAGGAGTTTTTCTGCCCATACTCACCTTCACACCAAGAACACACTGACCCTCTGACATTAAAAGCAAAACAAAGACTGTTTGAAGCATATGTTTAATAGGCAGTTGTTGGCATGAAGGGGAAAGTACCGATCCTGAAAACTAGGAAATAATTTACATATGATTAAGAATGGACCAATGCATGCTTCTCAGATTGTGGGCTTTAGCCACCTTGGGACCACAAGGAACCTGACAGGACAAGAAAAATCTCTAGCTGTGCATCAGTTGCTGATCAGCTGTTATTTTTCATAGCAACTATCTTATTGGGGATTAGAATTGCCAGTTCAAGCCTGGCAACTATCAAGAGGATTGGGGCAGGAACATGGGGGACACAACAGCAACTGTGTTGTTGCATCATTCCCAAGAAAAACCCAGACTTGATATACAGTAGTTCTAAGAATTGGCAGAAACTGTGGTAAAATCATAAAATTTCAGGTTATGCCTTGAGCCTGTCACATCTGCGTTTCCTCCTGAAGTGACAACAATGCAGCTGCCGACACCAGGTTTTTATTTGTTTGTTTCTTCTGCCACTGCTCTGAGTGGTAACAGGCAATTAGGGCTCCTGGAACCATGATGCCTGGCAACCCTATTAGGGCCATACCATGCTTTACAGATGTTGGCATTACAGAAAGGACTAGATACCCTGTTGATCAGAAGCTGCTGCCTTTGTGTGGTCACCTTTTCTCTAATCGCAGATGGCAGCACAAAATAATAATAAATAAATAGTAAATAAATAAATGGTGACAATATAGCAATAATATAATTACAATAACATAATAATAAATAGCAGTGGCCCATTCAGAAGCATGTTTCCAGTTCCCCCAGGATACCATTTTAATGGGAAGATACATCCTTGGAAGTGTCTGTGCACACATAGAGAGACCAGTGAAGAGCTCTGACTCTAATCCTATATTTAATGAACTAAAAAGTAGGAGAAAGTCAATCAGATTTGTGAAATCTTTTTCAGGCACATGTAACTTTACATCAGATTATGTCCACCCTCTTGACCCAAACCAGAGGTTCTGCTATATGGTCCATAAACCAGCTCCCTTCCTGCCTAATGAAAAACTATCAGTTGCTAGAAAATTCTACATCTTATTTATTTTAGTATATTTCTATTCTGCCCATTTCCCATAGGGCTCAGGGCGGAGCGCAACATATGATAAAACAATAAAATATAATAAAAACATTTTATAAACAGACAGCTCAACAGCACTTGAAATTCTTGGTAGCCAGGGCAATTTTGAAAGCAACATGCTAAGGTAATACTCTAGGATTGTTAAATTGTAGAACCACTACTGGATAAGCCAATAAGCAGTATTTTATAGCTCATTCACATATTATTACACTTCTAGACTTTTCAAACTGCAACATAATGAAGTGAACTCAGTATTACTTTCCATGAATAAGCATAGCTGTTGTCATTACTATGCTATACCCAACACGGGCTGGTATGGTGCTTAGAGAAATCTGGGAGTGTGACCCAGTTCACACTCCCATGCCATAGAGTTTCTGCCAATCAGGGCCAGCACATGGGAGTAGGCCAAGTAGGCGGATGCCTAGGGTGCCTCTTGGCCTAGGGGCGCCATGAGGTGCCCCCTCCCCGTGCCTGCCGTTGTCCCCTGCCTGCTGCCATGCCATGCTGCCCGCCCACTGCCGTGACATGCCATGCTACCCACAGCCGTCCCCTCCCTGCTGCCCTCCCACTACTGTTTGCCTTCCCACTGCCATCCCCTTCCAGTCCCCTCCTGCCACCCACTCGCCGCCATGCCATGCCATGCTGCCCGCCGCCGCTGTCTCCCTGCTGCCGCCCTCCTGCCAGCATTCACCTCCCTGCCGCCATCCCCTCTCAGTCCCCGCTGCTTGCCTTCCACCACTGCTTGCCTCCCCGCAGCCTCCCATCGCCACTTGCCTCCCCACAGCTGGCTAGCTGCCAGCCAGCCACTGTTTATTTCCCCATGTCTGCTGCCAGCCCCCCGCCAGCTGCTGGCTGGGCAAAGTCCGGCTGGGCACGCATGGCAGTGACATCATAATTACATCATTGGGGCGTGCACGCTATGCACGTGTGAAAATAACACTGGGGGGCGGAGGTGAGCTGTTCTGTCAAGAGGCCCAGGCACACCTAGCACCGGGCCTGCTGGCAATTCTTAGAGCTACTCTATGTCAAGTCTGGGTTTTCCCTGGAAGTGATGCAGCAACACAAATTTAAGACAATCTGTCAGCCTAACATACCTCACAGGGTTGTTGTTACAAAGATAAAAGGGAAAGGGAGATAACAAGGTAGATAAGCCCTGAGCTCCTTGGAGGACAAATGGGATAAAAGTGCATCAAAGAAATATTGAGATCTTGGTTTTCAGGCTGTTATGTACGTGCACCAAAGTGTAGACTATTATGAGTGTTGCTGCCAGGCTCATTGGAGCCAGGACTAAGCTTGGGGACTTGGGAACAATGGGCAGCAGGATCCAAATCCCCACCACCCTGCTCCAATCATGAACCCCCCTGCTGGTTTGGACGTGCTTGGGCGGAAACCCAGGGTTGTATATAGTTGGCCCCATTGGCCCAGTTCCTCAAACTTTCTTTAGTGCAGTCTTCTACCATCCTGTATCTAATAAAGAGCTGATTATCACTACCACTTCACTTCAGTGCATTGGACCCACTATATTATGCAGGCTATATAATCATCCACTTCTACCATTTTTTTCCATATTGGAAACTTGACTGAAATTCACTGAGCAAATGAAACCCGTTCCTTATGTTGCTAGGAAAGAAGTAGGGGATAAAAATAGCTCTTGTTGTTTATCACCCATCTAATAATTTGAACTTCTTTGCTACAATAGCTCACTGTCCACCTGCCTTCTCTTTTTTTTCCCACTGCAAGTACAGAACACAGAGCAGATCACCATGTTAAGCAACAGGCAAGCAATTACTCAAATCTCAGAGGATGGTTAACATGGTTCTTTTTCTTTCCTGGCACCTAGAGTACAATTATAGATCTTCGCTATCCTGTTATTTTTCTTTTGCCCTCCCAACTCACATGTTTCTAGGACGGAGACTATTGTCAGGAAGAGGCTGAAATAATGTGTCTGTCTTCTGACTCTTCGTTATTCATTTCCCTCCCCCCTCTCTGTGTTAGCTTCTCTCCTCTTCCTAGACACACACAAGCCACAAACCTTAAGTAAACAGCATTTGCAAGAATGAAAACAAGCCTGCTACAGATAAATTATAGTAGGAATGGGGCAGGTGGGAAATCTAGTTGGACAATGATTTGCCTTGGTAAAATCAGTTTCTATGTATTCAAATAGGCAGAGGTATTAGGACAGGACCTTCAAAATAAAGGTTTAATTCCCACTAAGTAGGCTTTTGTTTCGGAAAGTCTCAATATACTATTTAGCCTGTCAGATGTCACAGTCTTTTTCTCTTGCAAAATAACTATTTTGAATGGAACAGGCTCAGCAGGAAAATTACCGAAGACTTTCTTAATGCCACCACTTTATCATCACAGCCTCACATAGAAAAGAAAGCAGAAAATTGGAACATCGAGAAGAATGGCTGACACCCAACTGTTAAAAAAGTATCCCTTGTTGAGGGAGGAGGGAAAATATTAAAAGACAAGTGCCACTTTTTGTGAGCGAAAAAGCAGAACATGATTCAGCTGTGGCCAAGTGCAGCCAAAGAGAATGGAGAGATTTCTAAACAATCTTTTATGAGGAGTCTGTGCAGGACAAACATTGGTTTTAAGTTAATGGTGGGCAAGAGAACAGTGAAATGAAGGATGTTAGTCTCTGCTGTGCAAGCATTTTCTCACAAAATCTGTACCAAAATGGTCTGAAGTTTTAAAGTCAGATTCCATTGAAAAAACAGCCTAAACCTGAGTAGTCCATTAGAGTGAATTAAGGATGGGTCAATGTTCCCTGTTTACATTAATGTTTTTGTCAATGTCTTTTGTTCTCCACATGTTGTTGGTTTGGCAGAAACCTTTGCATTATCTTCACATGTTGTGCGCACAAACATACTATATACAGTACATAGATTGCACATCACTCTATATGAATGCAGCTGATGTACTGATATCCCAATCATGTTAAAATGCATATATTTTACAAAAAAGAATTTAGTGTGAGATAACAGAAAATGGCACAAAAATGAGAAAGTAGGGTACAAATTGTGCAAGACAGATGAAATAAATATGTTGTGGGTCAAAAGAGCAGGGATGTGAAAATAGATATTATCCTTAAAGTGGGATAGTTTTCATCTAAAATATATTTGGATGACTTTTTGATTGAAAATGTTTTTTTTAAAAAAAATAGACAATATATAACTATCATCACATTCCATAGGTTTGTCTGATTAACAATAGAATGGAGTTGAAACTATTGCTGGGATATCAAGAATACCTCTGTTCTTCCCTATGTCAGATAGACCACCATGCATTTTGACTCTTTTTTAATGAATGAATTTAAAAACTGAATAAGAACAATGAAAATTAAGAAGGATAAATAATGCTAAGAGCTTGCCATAACTTACATAAAACATTGCTCCTTGTAGGAGGGAGGCTTTGTTTGGTATGTTTTAATTTGATATGAGAAAAATATTTCATTTTTTAAAAACCCCACTGCCTTCTAACATTCTGAAATTCACAGTACATGTTTCATGTCTGAATTATCTTTTTTATTAAACAACAACAAAAACCCATCATATAAAAACTTAATATATGTTAGCATACTAGTTTTTCTAAGTGTAAAAATTCCATCATATGAACCCCCCTCAACTGTAGACTAAATGGTAAAGCCACAGAGCTCTGTAAAAATTCATCCATTTCCTCCAGTTGTTTTGAAATACCTAGACCTAGATGATTAGAGGGTTGAAACATCTTCCCCATGAGGAAAAGCTGAAGAGTCTGGAATTTTTCAGTTTAGAAAATAGATAAGGGGAGACAGATAGAGGTTTACAAAATTATGCAGGGTGTGGAGGCAGCTGACAAATAACTTTTTCTCTCTCTTCCAAAATACTAGAATTCAAGGGCATCCAGTGATGCTGATGGACAGTAGGTTCCGGATGGACAAAAGGAAATACTTTTTGTTTTACACAGGAAGTGATTAAAATGTGGAATCCACTGCTAGATGATGTAGTGATGGCCACAGGAATAAACAGCTTTAAAGAAGGGTTAGTTAAATTCATGGAGGATAAATCTATCAATGGCTACTAGCAGCACTGGTGCTAGGGTGCCCTACCATGCTTGCTGCCCCAGGCAAGGTGGCCCCCACCCCGTCCCCACTAGCAAAGCATGCCCCCCACCCTGGTCTTCCACACCAGGTGCCTGGCCAGCTTTGCCGCAGCAGCCTTACCAGCTGGAGCTCCAGTGGCACGGCACAACAGGATCGACTGCGGGTGTTGTGATCTGGATGCATGTCCAGATGCATACCCCTGCCTCTGCTGCTTCCACCCTCCTGCATGATTTAAAACATGTGGGAGGGCAACAGAAGGGCCCAAGATCAGCTGATTATGAGTGCCTTTATTTGCAAGTGGGAAGGGCAACAGTTCTCCCTTCCTCACTTGCTTGCTCATTCCTCCCACCCACCCCCGGAAGGGGGGTCTCAATTCAGCACACACACACCCGGGCTGTGCCTAATGGATGCACTGGCCCTGGCTACTAGCCATGGTGACTGAGGGCAAACCTCCACATCCAGACACACTAAGCCTCTGAATCCCAGAGCCAGGAGGCAACAGGGGAAGGCCTCAGCCCCTAAGCCCTGTTGTTGGCCATCCAGAGGAACTGGTTGGCCACCATGTGGAACAGGATGCTGGACTAAATGTACTATTGGTCTAATCCAGCAGGGTTCTTCTTAATGTGTTATTTCTGAAATTAACAATGCAGTCCTGTGCAGTTAACCCATTTCTAAACTCTAGAATGTGAACAAGGAACTGCATAGAACCTTGTTGTAAAAGATGGAAGTCATGCTTTAATTTTTGATCAAGAAATTCTAATATCTAACCTGAGTGGCCTTGTGATAAGAGCTAAATTATGAGACTGTTGCATTTTCCAGGACAGGATCTACATTGAAAGGAAGTTTGATGTTAGGATCAAAATTAAGCCTCATTTCTCTGAGAAGGCATTTTAAAACATTTTTGGAGAAATCTATTGTCAGACATATTTTCTGTTTCTTTGCAAATCACCATTTTTAATCTCACTCACAAAAAGGGGCATGAGATAGATTAGAATTATTTATTTGTTTGTTTGTTTGATGGACATTATTTACAGTCCACTTTTCTAACTATATATAAGTGTTTTAGGGTACATTCCTCAGTTTGAAAACACTGGATTTACAGAAAAGCACTTACCAGTCAGCTTCAGATGCTTTTATTTCTTCCCCTATCCCTACTAGGATTTAATCATGAATTGTGAAATAGTTTACACAGTGGGCACATCAGGAGATATATACAGTCCATCAGAGAGATACTTTAACATTCAAAATTACAATTGGAAAACGAAACATCTAAAACAGGAGGGTCGAATCTGACATAAATAAGGCCCTGTCGGGCTGGGCTATGTGTTTCGTAAAATGTAATGCTAGGTAGCAGAGATATAAACTTTATAAAGTACACAAACAACCACAATCAAATATTTTTTTAAAAAAAAACTTTAAAATAAAACATGCTTAAAACATTATCACTTGTGGTCTTGAAGGTGCTTTCTTTGTATCTCTCCCATGGGATCCTGGGAACTGGGCAAAGGAAGCTCTGGTTCTTTCCTTCCTTCTCCAGGGGATCAGGAGGGGGAGGAGCCTCAGCCAATAGAAGGAAGAGAGGCTTGGCTCTGTAGCTCTGCTGTGCAATTGAGAAAGCCTGGCAAAGCAAGCTATTCCTCCCCTTCTCCCTCCTCAAGGGAGGAGCCTCAGGCAATGGAGAAAATAGAGGCTTTGCTCTATAGCTCCTGAGTGACTGAGCAAGCCTGGCAAAACAAGCTGTTATGCAGAAGGAAGCAAGAGAGACAGAAGGAAGCAGGTGACAGCCAATTGCTCAGGGGCCTGATAGGAGCCTTCCAGGGGCCTGATTAAGCCCCCGGACAGCATCTTTGACACCCCTGATCTAAAATTTTGACAGAACAATTGAATGCAGATGTGAGGGAAGGTAGCAAGGGAAAGATCACACTGTACTCCACACAGTTTGTTGCATGTTTTTAAAATTGACCATGATCTTTGTATGCATATGCACTTGGGGATATTTTGGACATTTTACAATGAAATTAAATGTTGTTAGGAAGAGCACTGTGAAGGAAGGATGCTTTTAGTTGCAAATAGCATCAGTTCATCAGTTTGGCTGTTCACGAACAGTTCTAGTCAAATAATACTTTCAGACACTCAAACAGTATAGTGCTGTGCAACTGACAGTGTTTCAAACACTGACACTGTACCATACTGTAATAGACTCCCTGCCCCTTGTTTTGTTGCTTGTTGCTTGGCAGCCAAGAGTCAATTTGGTGTAGTGGTTAAGTGTGCAGACTCTTATCTGGGAGAACCAGGTTTGATTCCCCACTCATCCACTTGAAGCTGCTGGAATGGCCTTGGGTCAGCCATAGCTCTGGCAGAGGTTGTCCTTGAAAGGGCAGCTGCTGTGAGAGTCCTCCCAGCCCCACCCACCTCACAGAGTGTCTGTTGTGGGGGAGGAAGATAAAGGAGATTGTGAGCTGCTCTGAGTGGAGAGTGGAATATAAATCCAATGTCGTCTTCTTCAAAAAAAACCAAACCAGAGAGCAAATCAGTCAGTAATTGATTATAAACACTGCGTTTAAAAAACAACAACACCCTTACTATTCGATGGTTGTTCAAATCTGCATTATATATGCCCTCTCAGATATCCATATTTCTATTAAGCCTTATGGGAGGCATAATTTCTTCCCTCATGTTATTCAATTGCATAACCAGATGATCCTGTAAAGAATCATGTCACCTCCTGCAAGGATGCAAAGGCCACCACAAGACAAGGAAATCAAAATACTACAACAAGAAAATGCTAGTCTGCTGCCTAGTCAGGCTCCCTGCCCAGCGTCCCCTCCCCCCAAAACCGCCTGCCATGCTCTGTTGTGCACACCCCCACCCCCAAAGCTCACCATGACGAGGCTGGCTTCAAAGTAGCCGTGCATTTTTTGAAGCCAGCGCAGGAAGAGCCTTCTCCCCCCTCCTTTCCAGAACCAGAAATGAGGGGGAGCAAAGCCTCCTCCAGCTCTGGCTTCAAAAAACATGTGGCTGCCTTGAAGTCAGTAGGGCACATTCTTGTCGCGGCGAGCTTGGAGGGAAGCAAAACGGAAGGGAGGGGGCTGGCGGCAGCAGCAGTGGGGGGAGGAATAGACAAACTGGTGATTGTCTTGGGCACTGGGGGGGAGCCCAATGTGGCACACCCTTCCTGGTGCCCTAGGCAACCGCCTAATTTGCCTAGTGGGTGAGCCAGCCCTACTGCTACCAAAATTACTGCAAAGCAGTCTGATGGTCATTTGGGATGGACAGTAGATTGGCAAAGGGATCAGCGGTTTGGCTGATGGGTAATTGATGTTGTAGAACATCCTATGTTTATCTGTTGAACATGTTCACTGTGAAGCTTACAGCATCCCTAAGAGAAGCCAGGATCTGGACTTACCCAAGTCCCATTTGCAGTGTTGCAGGGAGGGTGGAGAGTGGGGGCAGCCATTGCTGCTTTGTTGCAGGGGGAGTGGAGGGGGCAGGCTGGGGGCCTAGCACAGGGAGCTGGGTGCCCACCCAGCCCCCTTTCCAACCTATGGGGTCTCGTTGGGGGAAGGCAGAGGGCAGGGGCACCACATTTACTTAGGGTGCTGAGCCACTGCTGCCCTCCCTCTTTGGCCTGGTCACTTGGCCCACCCACCCAGGCCTTTATGTATGTGCTTTAGGGGTTGCATGCAGTTTATGTTTCATATGTTCCTTCTTGTCATAACTTGGTGATATCAGCATGGGGCTGGATCCATTCTCAGGAAAATCGTCCTGCATGTTCATTTCCTGAGTGTGGAGATCCCAATTTTATTCCACTTTTCTGAAAATGCTGTGTTTTATATGTTATTTCAGATATGTATATTAAGCTAGAATATGTACTTATAAAGGACTTAGTTCAGAGTGCTCACCTCTGCTCCTCCCCTTGCTGCTGGATCTGCAAAGGTGATTTCCAGAGTTCAAATTGTTTTCTGCTTGACAAATGCTAAATGTTACCCTAGCTGGTCATTTGAAGCTGACTGGTGTCCATATGACTAACATTATCCTTTCAGAATACATGATAGAACACAGAAGCAGAGGACACTGTTATAAACACATAATGCAATGTCCAAGTAAATTGACTGTAGTCGGAAAGGTCTGTTCAAATCTCACATATCCTGACAATTCACTACATGGTCTTCAACAATCCTCATGTTTTCTTACCATTGCCGCTAATCTGGAGTATACAAAGAAAGATATTGACTTACATTCAGAACCCTGAAAGCATTGAAATCCACTAGGGAGAGAGCCTTTTCGATAACAGTCCCCTCACTGGTGGAACCAACTACCAGAAGAGATTAGAGCCTTGCGGGACCTCGTCCAGTTCCACAAGGCTTGTGAGACAGCACTATTCTTGCTTGCCTTCGATTAAAGGATACCTAGAGTACTGAATACCATCAGATATTAACAACACTAGCTCCAAACTGTTTTAATTGTTATTTATAGAATGCTGAATGTTGTATTATTTTAAATGTATCATGAATGTTTTACTGTGATTTTATTCTTGTGAGCCTGCTTCGGCGGGGAGGGCAATATATAAATACAATTATTATTGTTGTTGTTGTTAATAATAATAATAACAACCACAAATCTCTTAAGAATTATGTAAATGCTAACAGCAACAACAACAACAATAATAATAATTAATAAAGACAAAAGAAGAACCCTGTTTGATCACACCAGTGGTCCATCTAGTCTGGCAACTTGTTTCACACTGTGGCCAACCATGTCTCCTTGAAGGACAACAAATAGGCCATTCAGGCCAAACCTTTTGTGACACTTACCGCTAACATGGGTTTGTTGCCTCTGACTATATGTATTCCTTTTAGTCATCATGGCAGACAGCCATTAATGGACCACAAATCTCTTAAGCATTATATAAATGCTAACTGTTGTTGTTGTTATTGTAATTTAACCAATATGAAAACTTCATAAAACTCATTGTCATCCAAGCAGGGCTGGCTCGTCCACTAGGCAAACTAGGTGGTTGCCTAGGGTGCTGGGAGGGGCGATACCGAATTGGGCTACCCCCCTCTCGGTGCCCAAGGCAACAGTCTAGTTTGCCTCTCTCCCCCCACCACCACTGCTGCTGCTGCCAGCCACCAGCAGCCCCCTCCCTTTCCTTCTGCCATGCTCTGCTCCTGAAGCTTGCCACTGCTGCTGCTGTCATCCACTACCAGCCCCCTTCCCTTCTGCTGCACTGTGCCCGCCCCAAAGCTTTAATAAATGTGCAGATGCCAGCTGCCTCAAAGATGGTAGGGCCCAGCCTTGTTGCGCTTCAGGGGAGGGGAGAAGGGGGTGGGCAACGGAGTGCAGTGCTGTGGAGGGAGGCTGAGAGGCAGCAGGCAGCAGTAGCGGGAGGACACCGGGCAGGGAGCCTGCCTGAAGCATCATGTGCCCTAGGGCTGGCACTGCATCCAAGTGTTCTCTAGTCATAACCTGTGTGTTGCAAATTGGATTCTCTTTTCTCCTGCTTTTGCTGGGCATTTCCACTGTTTAGCTGCAAAACTGGTATGGTTCTTCTTTAAAAAATCATTGCAGACATATTTGTATCTTAGGTACATAAAAATGCACAAAAAACAGCTTAAGAAATTTAAATAATGGTGTATACATTGCATTTAGAATAGCCGGAAGCAAAGAAGGATAGACATTCTGTACTAAATTTGTTATTCAAAAGGCAGCATTGCATCACTCTTTCAACAATCTGCCTGGCAGCTAAGACCAAAAGCCCTCTTCTGCATAACTATTTAAGATACAGGAGACCTGTTCTCCTTGGCCTTTGGTTCTGCCATATTTTTAAGGATACAGAAAAAAGACTACCAAATGGGACAAAAGACTTAATTCATTTATCAGCAGAAGTTCAGATATGTTCTACTATCATCTACTAACAGGTTTTCAATGGATCAGTGAAGTCTCAAAACATCTAAGTGTACAGGAAACAAAGAGCAGCTGCACAACAAAAATGTTTCTGTAACCCAAAATAGTTCCAGATACACTACCCAGAATGTCTAATAAAAAACAGAGTAATTTCACCTCCAATTGTATTACCTTTGTACTCCCATGCAATCTGCTGGAATGAAACATCCTGAAAAAAAACAGAAAGCTCTAGAGACCTAGCAACAGGATTCGCTTCTACTACAAATTGCCAGAGAAAAGAACAAGCAACAGGACAGATACTGGATGTACAAGCATGGGTGAATAAAATGTGGAATAATAAATAGTTACATATAACATATAATTGATTTCAAGGATTTCCTATACTGAGGGTGAAGTTAGATCTCTTGCAGGAGAAGACATATTTCATAATCTCAGTTGCTGCTCTCAGAGCTCTGATTTCATCCATGAAGAACCATAAGACACAGAATGGATAAAGAGATGAGGGGGAAGAGGAAGAATTGAGATCAAGAAAATTTTGTGGTGAAAAGTTTAAATATTTTTCCCCAAGCCATGATCACCTGAAAACCATTCACAAGGTTGTGTCTAGTTTTGTTCTCAGTAATTCTAGCAAAAGATATATAAAACTAGTCCCTGAAGACACAGTTCACTGCAACACAGACAACCAAAATTATCAAAATTCCAAGGGATTCTGTTTCCCAGACTCCTTAGAAATAGGCACTACAGCAGCATGGAAGCCACATCAGCACCAGTTCTGGTACGGTAACATGAAAAATCCTGGAGCACATATGGCTAATTCCTGTGACAATATGGCATCATTCCTTTGGAAACCAGATCAATGCAGGCATTGAAGACAGCCACAATAGGGTCCTGATCAAAATCTTTTTTTAAAAAAAAAAAGTCAGGAAGGCTCAAGAACTAAATGGCAACACTGGCCTGTACAAGTCCCACTATCACCTTTATTAAAATAGATGTTGAGGTTTCTGAAACAGTATTTTCAAAGTAGAAATATTTCAAAGAACAAAAACATCTACATCTCATAATTAGGGATGGGCACAAACTGGGGAAATGAAGTTTGTTTGATTCATGGTTTGTGGCATGTCTGGTTCATGAGCCATTATGCATCATGAACTTTAAGGCGCCAAATTAATCGGTTCAGTTCATGAGGTTTGTGATGTGATCAGGCCTCGGATTCAGCGGGAGCTCACAGGAGCACAGCTCCTGAACCTTTCTGAGAGCTCCACCTCCTCCTCCTGAGAGTTCCGCCTCCTTGTCCATTGAATAGTATGTGCAGCTGCATAACAATCCCCTGGATGAGCTCCACACCCTATTTTTCTACGAAATGACCCCCGGATGTGATAAAAATTTCCCTGGCATGCTAGAGCACCAAACTTGCAGCAGATCTCCAACTGACTCTCCTCTACCTTTCTTCCAAGTTTGGTGAGGATTGGCTTTATGGGATCTGAGTTACACAGCCCCTCAAAGAAGGTGCCCCTAGGAAACTGCTTTCTGAGGAAATGACAAGTGCAGGTTCAGAAGTGTAGAGAACAGTGCAGGGAACCTCAGCCTGATGCTCCTCTACATGCCCTTCAAGTTATGTACAGATTGGACTTAGGGGTTCAGAACTATCTCCCCCCCCCCCAAGTAGATGCTCCCAGTGAAGTGTTTTGGGAGAAAATGTCAGGTATAGGTTCAAAAGTGTATAGAATGGACCCCCTGCAAGCTAAACACACCAAACACACAAGGAATTTCACCCTGCTGCCTATGGTCTTTACAAACTGGGGGTAGATTACATTTCAGGAATCCCAGTTATGGATCCCCCAAAAAGGTATTCCCACTGCTCTCTCTGGCAAAGACAGCTGCAGTTACAGGAGTCTATGGAAAGGCTCAGGAACAAGCCAATGACACCAAACCCACATGGAAACTTCACCTGGCCAGCCCCAGCCCCAGCCAGAGACATTGGAAGCAAGGCAAGCATCCCCCTATATTTGCAGCCCCCCCTCCCAAGTCTCCAAGTTTCAGTTTTTTGTATTGAATAAAAGCTCTATGATACATTGCACTTGGCAGTGGATAATTGTTGTTAATCACTTATTGCCCAACTAAGAATAAGACCAGTTGTGGAGAAAAATACAACAGGCTCTAGAAGGCGGCTCTGGGCAAGTGTCTCCCCTGCTGTCTTTCCACCCATCCATCCAAGTGAACACATTCACTCCCCCCACCCTTGGTGTCTTCTGGGTTTTGGTTATTCACCATAAGTGGAACAAATTTCTGTACAGATAAGAGAGATGTTGTGAAAAGGAGTAGTTAAACAGGGGCTTGCTTGTTCAGGCAAATGTTTGTTGAGATACATGTTTGCTGAGGTGGGTGTTGTTCCATGAAGCAAGTGTTCTTTCATGGGGTAGGTGTTGTGTTATGATGTAGATTTTTTTCATGAAGTGAGGGAGATCTTCTTTGGGGGGTATCTAGGGGTTTTCTCAGTGGGAGAATTTCAGTGAGAAAGGGTTAGGTGTAGGGCCATCATCTCACCCAAGCATCAAGGGCACAACCCTCATAGCACACAGAGGTGTTCACAATCAGAAGGGGTGAGAAAGTATGCATGTGGGCTGTCTGCCAAGGCACCCAGTAGCCAAGCCCCTCTGCTCAGCATGAGGGTGGATCAGAGCCCTGATTCCATCTAACATCCAAACCCCACAAGGGAAAAAGTGTTCACAATCAAGAGAGGTGGGGGTATAAAATATGGGCCCTCAGTCAAGGCACCCAGTAGCTAAGACCCTCTGCTCAGCATAAGCACAGAGATGGGGTGACTCAGGGCACTGAGTCTACCTAAGACTGAAACCCACCAGAGGAGAAGTGTTCACAATAAGAAAAAAAAAAAACAGGCTCTGTTTTTAACAAGTTCCCTGCCTCTCTGTCCAACAGCCAACATTCAACAGAGGAGAGGGTGCTGAGCTGAGCTGAGCATTCTGATTCCATAGACCAGAAAGGGAACTCTGCTATTGGCAGCCAGTGATGCCTGTTAAGCTTTAGAGGGCCTCCATTGGTGTTTTCAGAATTGGATAATTTAAAAAAAAAAACTTGCTTTGAAGTTGGGAGACATTTTGATTGAGTGGAGACAGTCTGTCTGGAAACATATCTATTCACAGTCTGCCACAAACTGCTGGAAAGTTTGTGCTGGTTGACCTGCCATGAAATTCAGTTCACAAACCACTTTAGTTTGTGACCTGGTTTGTGCCCATTCCTACTCATAATAAAAAGTGAGTGTTGTCCCCAGTTCACACAGTATTAAACATTGTATATGGTTTCCTACTGCACTGTACGTAGTTACAATAAGTTTGGTCCCTATCTGTCAGAGGAAGGGGAGCTGACTAGGACAGAGTTGGACCAATGGTAAATTGACAAGAAGTGGCTTTTGCTAGAGCTGCTGCCCCTACTGTCTCAGACTTGAGAAACAATACAGGATGATCAAGTTTCTGTTTGAGAGTGAACAAGACATTTTTGGAATACCTTTGTAACAGGGCCTTTTTCACCTGTTTGATAGCTTTGTCAGGGATTTAGGTGTCCTTGTTATTTATTAGACCTGGTTTCCAAGGATTGTTTAGGACCAAACAAGGCAGTCCTTGACAGAATTACAGGAAAAATATGGCTTGTTTGCAATAACTGACAAGTACCTAATGATGTAGGGGAAATATTCCCAAGCCACTGCCACATTGGTTTGTATAAAGGTTGTGGGGGGCAGGGGAGAAAGAACTGGTTCATCTCTGCACCATTAACATAATCCTTAACTGCTGCATGGTGTGGGGGCATAACTCTTCTAAGCTTGGAATTGCTGTGTAGGCTAGGATAAACAAAGCGGGAAGTGATGCTGTTTGGGCCTGCTATTTCAGGACACATTGAGCAACCTCAAATGCTTCCTCATGTTGTAGAATGTATTTTAAAGTTATGTCCTTAAATTACATTTTACCTGTAGTACTTGAATGTTCTGCTGTTAAAAATCAGTGCTGTGCCACCTATCCTATCCATGCCAGGTATTCTGTGGCAGTGCTTGAATGAAGCCACAGTCTTTGTTATTTTTAAAGCACAATTGTCACACTTAAGAACCTTTTCAAAAAGAAGAAAAAGAGAAGGAGCAGCAGCAGTAGCAGTAGCATATGCTGGAGCTCTGCAAAATTACACATAGAATTCAAACTGCAAGCGGATATGCTGGTATAAAACAAGAGGGGAGTGGAACAAGGGAGTCTGATTGTATCACTGAATGGGGGGGGGACTCCAATGTGTGGGAGTTGTCTTTCCAGAGGATGTGCTGTACTTATCTTTCATACCAGTTGCTTAATTGTCTTTCTGCCAATTCATTTCTTCTAGCAGGACTGTTAAGAACTAAAAGCTAAAGCAATGTCACATATTTATTAAAAATCAACATAGTGTGACACATATTACATTATGTAGAACATAAGAGCCTACACTTTCATTTGATCCAGAACACTGGATAAATAGGAAGATCTGCTTTCTATTTATAGTTTTATAGGATAGAGCCCATAGTAATTATCAGGGCTTTTTTTTTTAGCAGAAACACACAGGAATGCCGTTCCGGCTGGCTTGGCATCAGGGGGTGTGGCCTAATATAAAAATTAGTTACTGCTTGGCTTTTTTGTGGAAAAAGCCCTGTGCGAAACAATGGTGATGCCAGAGGGTATGGCCTAATATGCAAATGAGTTCCTGCTGGGCTTTTTCTATTTAAAAAACCCTCCAGTTTGTACTTTTCTGACCGAGACAGTTACTGGAATCACATCTCACTGTCCTCCAAAAGAAGACTGTGAGGTGGAGAAAAACAAGAATATGATTTCAGACCACTTATGAGTATACTAGAGGTTCCATATTTCTGTCCAATTCACTATTTAGTGCAAGGAACTTGGACTTCTTTCACAGATGGGTCAAGCAGAGAGACTACAACTGTCCCAACGTAAGGTTGCCAACCTCTAGGTTGGACCTTAAGATCTCCCAGGATTACAGCTGATCTCCAGGCTACTGAGATCAGTTTCCCTGAGGAAATGGCAGTTTTGGAGGACAGACTCTGGCATTATACCTTTCTGAGTTCCTTCTCATTTCTATCCACTCCAGAAATTTCCCAACCCAGAGCAGTCACACCTACCCCAAGACCATATAATACACTTCATACGTATGTAGGGGTGTAAACGATCACTCTTGTCCACTGTTCTATCTGTGCTGGATGTTGGCAACCATTTCTTCAATGAGATCTGCTTCTGAGTAATGAAAAGAAATAGCCTGAGTTACAGACCTGCCCAGCATGCACCAATTTTATTGATGCCTAGAAACAGAATATGAACTAGGAAGAGCACCAAAAATCAAGCTATGATATAAAGGCTTTAGAACCTCCCAAAAACCTAAAAAAGATTTTTGGTGACATTTTCCTGGGTCATTCTGAGGATGAATGAGCTACTCTGCAGCAAGCTAGTAAGCTATTGGTAACTCATGAACCAATCAACATCAGTAAAACTTTTTTTTTTTAATGCATTTTATTTCCAAAAAGCAAAATATGTTGTACCCAGAACAATGCATTTAGTTAATACTAAATCAGCACTGTATAGATCTAGAAGCAATCTTTTATTTTCAAGGATAACAACACTGCACTTATATAGTGCTTTATTCAAAATGCTTTCAATACATTATCTTGTATCCTATGAGGTAGGACTGTACCTTTATTTTCCCCATGATGCATATCGGGAGCTGAGAAACAGTGTCTTGTCCTAGGCCATGTTGTCTCCATGTAGCAGAAGTCACTTTTGAATCAGGAACAGGCACAGGCACAAAATGAACCATGAATTGTGATTCATGCTCAAAACGGGCCGATTTGTGTTTTGTTCTAAACTGGTCCATTTGATCATGTTGTGCCCAAACTGGAAAACAAACTAGCTGTTTTCCTAGGTGGTTCATTTGGGTCATTTTTGGTTCATTTTTCAAGACAGTTTGGCAGATAGAGGAGAGCCCACTGAAGAACTTGATGCCAGTTTGGTGTCTCTAGCCCACTTGGGAGCTGCTCTACCACCTCCCAAATTAGCAAACCACCTAGGGGCAACTGCTTTTTTTTGGGGGGGGGGCTGTAATTCCCACCCAAAAACTCCAATTATCATCAAACTTGGAGAGCAGGTAAAGGAAAGTCCACTGGAGTGTTTGCCACAAGTTTGGTGTCTATAGCCCACTTGGAAGCCATTCTACCCTTCCTGAACCAAACAAACCAACACACCATTAATTAGTTGGGGAAACTGAAAAAAAATGAACTGAAATGAACCAACAAATCAGGTGACCAAATGAACCATGAACAGATACTAATCACCATTTTCCCAGTTTGTGCCCATGCTGAATCAAGAACCTCCCAGTTCACAGCTTACTCTAACTGCAATAACCTGCTTGCAGTGATTAGTTCAGTGGTCTTAGAATATACATTTTAAATATGTGCACTACAGAGCGGATTTATTCCAAACACAATATGCCAAAATAATTTGTTTGGATAATATAAGACAGAAACATGAGAGGATGTAATTAATTTATGAGTACTTTAAGTGCCAGACATGTGTCATTAACATCAGTAGCAACCATATTGTCAGTTTCAATAGTTCTGAATTTCATCTTTTGTTTTAATAGTTTGTTACGCTGTGGTTTGGGACCAGTAACAGGGAAGGATTCCAACTGAGAAAAAGTCCATTAGAAACTGGAAAGCAGATCTAACCTCAAACATAACATTAATATGTACTCTCAGTGTTAATACTTTAAAAAAAAAAAAAACAAACCCTATATATCTACTATTTTCCAAAAGAAAGCTTAAATTCCCAAGCACCATCTTAAAAGGTTTTTCATGGTGATTTAAAAATGTTGGACTCAAAAAACTATATTGATGAACTTAAACAGAAAATAGTGTACTTTGCTGCATACAAAAAGAAATGAGGGAAAGAATCATTCCGCCTTGGAACGTTAGTAGAAATTATACAAACAGTGCAGTTCAAAGTACTGACTCCAAGGAATTTAAAAGGGTGTAACTATGCTTAGGTGCAATCTTATTCAGAGTCAGCCCAGCCAAAATTAATTGGAATAAATACATTTTTAATGGAATGACTCTTCATCGAATTAACTCGTAAAGTTGTAATGCTGAACAGTACTGCAGTGTATGCCACTGTGTGTGCTATAAATCAGGGGTGGCCAACGGCAACTCTCCAGATGCTTTTTGCCTACAACTCCCACCACCCCCAGCCAGCATGGCCAATGGCTGGGGCTGATGGGATTTGTAGGCAAAAAACATCTGGAGAGCTACCATTGGCCACCCCTGCTATATATGTATGTATTATCCTGCTTTTACTGCATTGTTTTCTGTTTTTCTAGTTCTATTTTCTGCATGGCTTGATATATCTTGTCTGATATTGTTATGCTGTTTCTAATTTTTGTAGTCCTAGTTCTATTGCATTCCTTATTAGATCCCTCTTGCTATTTCACTGCATTGTTTTACACCGTGTTGATTACATATTTTATATTACTATATACTTCCTGTGTGTAACTCTGCCATATGATAAATAAATAAATCCACTTTGAGTCTCAGTGAGAAACATGGACTGTGAGATAGATAAATACATAAATAAAATTAAATTTACATCTGAGCAAACAGTACTTCACTGCACACACTTCAAGTGCTCCAGATCTAGCAGCAACCTGAAGGTTTAGATCCAGTACCAAGTTGAAGGAAACTGTAGCACTGCCCTCTGTCCTCCTCTATCCTCACATGTATCCTTCTCATTCAACCATAGAATACTCCTTCACAAGACCAAGAATTAAAAGTGTGGCTAAATTAGCACTTTTGAACATTTCAGTACCCTGGTGGGAAAATGTAACAAAATTAATGGGTTGAGTCTCATGGAACATTCACTTTATCTGGTGAATCTGAGCCTGCTTCAGCGGGGAGAGCGGGATACAAATAAAATAAAATAAAATTTTAAAATCTCATGGCAGATGGAAACCATTGGACAGAATTCACTTAATACTTGGCTAAAACTTTGTTTGTGGATAAAGCTGTCTTTTGATTAATAATTAGACATTACTTTTTAAAAGAAATGTAAAATCATTTCTGTCTTTCTGTTTCCCTTTCAGTGGATACCAACTTTTATTCTCCTAACTGCAGTGAATAGTTAAATATTTCCATCTACCACAAAATATGCCTTTAACTTTGAATCTGGTATATTGAAATGTTCTTGCAGATTTATTACTTTTTGGTTCTATACCAATAGTACAATACTATAAATCATACACTATTTTTAATGTGCACAAAATAATATTTTATAATTAACAATTAGCCTCTTAAATTCTTGTAAGGGAAAGGATACCTACAGGCTAATCTCTAAAACCATTTTATAACCAGTTTCACAAGTTGATGTGACCTTTCTTTACTTTTCAATGTTAAAGACTTTGATACTCCCAAAGCAAAAATAGGGTCATCTATTCTCTGTCCTGAAGTAATCAAAAACTAAGGATATATGATGAAAGGATTCTTTGAGAAGAATTTCACTATGGAATCCAGTTGTCTTACATGAGACCACAGAAAGAACCCTGCTACATCAGACCAATGACCTGTCTAGTGCAAAAGTGTAGAATATAAAGTATGTTCCAGCATTTAGTAGGGCTGCTTGATTGCCTCCAGCATCCAATTTTTCAGTGACCAAATAGATACCCTTGAAAGACAAAGAGACTATAACCTTCCTAGAAATAGAAAGCACCATGCTTTGGAATTCTGGTCGTCCTTTGTGGTGCTGTCATTCCTATTTTTGGCAGTGGATTTTTGCCAGGGTGCACCATGATTTTTTTTTCTTTTGCCAACAAGTCACAGCTGCTTTATGGTGACCCCCATGGGGTTTTGAAGGCAAGAGACAGTTTGCCATTGCCTCCTCTGCATAGCAATCCTGGTAGTCCTTGGTGGTCTTCAATATTCCCTCTAAGCTGTGGAGTCTTGTGAGCAAAAATTGTATTTCATGAACTGCTGGCATTAAAGTTGTGAGCTACTGCATAAATTAGTTTGCTCTGGGGCTACCCTTCCTGAGCCAGAGGCTAAAAGAATTGTGAGCTAGCTCACACTAACTCAGCTTAGAGGGAACACTGTTGGTCACCCTTCCAAATACTGACCAGGGTTGACTCCACTTAACTTCTAAAATGAGACTGGGCTAGCCTGGGCTATCTGGGTCAGGGCACCATGACCATAAGAACATAAGAACATAAGAGAAGCCATGTTAGATCAGGCCAATGGCCCATCCAGTCCAACATTCTGTATCACACAGCGGCCAAATATATATATATATATATATATATATATATATATATATATATATATATATATATATATATACACACACACACATACACACTGTGGCTAATAGCCACTGATGGACCTCTGCTCCATATTTTTATCTAACCCCCTCTTGAAGGTGGCTATACTTGTGGCTGCCACCACCTCCTGTGGCAGTGAATTCCACATGTTAATCACCCTTTGGGTGAAGAAGTACTTCCTTTTATCCGTTTAACCTGTCTGCTCAGCAATTTCATCGAATGCCCACGAGTTCTCGTATTGTGAGAAAGGGAGAAAAGTACTTCTTTCTCTACTTTCTCCATCCCATGCATTATCTTGTAAACCTCTATCATGTCACCCCTCAGTCGACGTTTCTCCAAGCTAAAGAGCCCTAAGCGTTTCAACCTTTCTTCATAGGGAAGGTGTTCCAGCCCTTTAATCATTCTAGTTGCCCTTTTCTGAACTTTCTCCAATGCTATAATATCCTTTTTGAGGTGCGGCGACCAGAACTGCACACAGTACTCCAAATGAGACCGCACCATCGATTTATACAGGGGCATTATGATACTGGCTGATTTGTTTTCAATTCCCTTCCTAATAATTCCCAGCATGGCGTTGGCCTTTTTTATTGCAAACGCACACTGCCTTGACATTTTCAGTGAATTATCTACCATGACCCCAAGATCTCTCTCTTGGTCAGTCTCTGCCAGTTCACACCCCATCAACTTGTATTTGTAGCTGGGATTCTTGGCCCCAATGTGCATTACTTTGCACTTGGCCACATTGAACCGCATCTGCCACGTTGACGCCCACTCACCCAGCCTCAACAGATCCCTTTGGAGTCCCTCACAATCCTCTCTGGTTCTCACCACCCTGAACAATTTAGTGTCATCCGCAAATTTGGCCACTTCACTGCTCACTCCCAACTCTAAATCATTTATGAACATAAATCATTTATGACCATAGAAGCTAACAGATCAGAGCCCAATGAAGAACCAGGGGGAGAGGTTAGAAAACTTGGAAATTCCACCTCACCCTTCAAAATCTCCTACTTCATGAGTCAATAAGCTATCAGGGCTTGATCGGTCAGATGACTGCTCCTTGTTTTCTGTTTAACTAGCTCTCAAAATTTCCTGTGGGACATCATCAAGTCTTCAATTGCCTATCATTTTTGTGAGAGGATGCTAATTTACACAATCATATTTTTATTCTGCATGCTTGGGAAGGCCCTTGCCACTCCTCCACTTGCAGCTGCTGGAATGGCCTGTGGTCAGCCAAAGCTCTCGTGAATTGTCCTTGAAAGGGCAGCTTCTGGGAGAGTTCTCTCAGTCCCTCCTACCTCACAGGGTGTTTGTTGGGGGGTGGGGGAGGAAGATGAGATTGTGAGCCACTCTGAGATTTGGAGTGGAGGGTGGGATATAAATCTAATATCATTATCATAATCATCGTCATCATCATTGTATCTATAGAAAGGCTGGTTTTCTGGCTTCCATCAGGTATACAGAGTCCAGTCAGTTTACTATTGGATGCATTGGGCAAGTAGAGAAAGAAAGCACTGCAGCTGGCACCCCAGCTTTTAATGGAAATGTTACTATACAAAGATTCCAGTTTGGGATGGATGGAGGATTTCAGAAGTGATACTTCAAAAGCATCTCCTCATAGGAGGTGGTGGTGGTGGCTACAAGCATAGACAGATTCAAGAGGGGGTTAGATAAAAATATGGAGCAGAGGTCCGTCAGTGGCTATTAGCCACAGTGTGTATATATATATGTGTATATATGTGTGTGTGTGTGTGTATAATTTTTTTGGCCACTGTGTGACACAGAGTGTTGGACTGGATGGGCCATTGGCCTAATCCAACATGGCTTCTCTTATGTTCCTCTAAAAAAAAATCCCCTGCCCAGAAATGTCTCCACCCTCTGCTAAGCCTTTAGGAACATCCTGGGGGTTTCAAGGAGTCTGAAGTGGAACTGGGAAAATGGTGGAAATCTTCTCCAAGTGGGAATTCATTTCACACAATTACAAGGCATAAGATCTAACCCATGGATTCTACAAGCAGATACAAATCCTTTTGACACTTTTATAAAAATAAGAAAACTGTTTTGCACCTTTTTGAAGCTGCAGTCTAACACAGTCTAACTGCAGTCTAACACAGTTAGAACCATGGTAACACAGTTAGAACCATGGTAAGGTTTAAGCATGCCTGATTTGGGGACATAAACTGTGGAATTAAAATCTGTTTTATAACAAAGAAACGAGTGTGATAAAACAATTACTAATAAACAAATTCAAAGGCAACCCATTATAAGAGCTCCATTTGAAAAAGAGCAGGAAATGTAGCTCTAAAAACCTGCTCCACAGTTTACTGAAGCTGAAGTACTTGAATTGAAGCCAGTTAAGCCATTAGAACTTCCACCAACCTCTTGCTTTCTTTTCAGTGAGATTCTACTAATTAGTTGCTTTTCAAAACAACTTTTAATCTGTTATTCAGTGTGTTTATTTCTTTTGGCTTTTTCAGACTCCAGTAATCAACAACTTAATGAAAGCACAGAACTTTGTAAGAAGACAATCTATTTATCCTGTTTGAGGTATGATGCCACTGTTTCTAGAGAAACATGTCCAGCATCCCCCAAATCCACTGCTTCAAGTAAGCAAAACTACATCTCCTCTAGATATTAATTAATGACGTATTTCAGACATGTTAATAAAATTTGAACAAAACCCAGACAACCAGGCCTGGGTTTAACAAAACCAGTCTGAAGGACAAATCTAATACTAGCAATTGAATTGTCATATCAACTCATCATCTCAAACACCATCTCAACCACATCATCTCAAACACTATATTGTTCAATTAAAATAGTTCATTTGTTCTTCTGAAAGACAATGAAGCCTGTCTTAGACAATCTGCTTACCAGAAGGAGAATTCTGTTTTCAAACTACATATAAGGGTTACCACATGCATGAGTTTGCTGAGTTGATAGCTTACCACCTCTGGAATCCACTCCAACAATTCCATGCTGATTTCAAATGATTATTTTAGCTCAAACATTTGAATTTTGCTGACAGGGAACCAGGCTTTTGGAATCATGCACAAATTGAGTTCTGATTCCAAACCATATCTAGCTTTCTGAGTGCTTATGGCACTCCAAAATGGTGCTTCAGCAACTTCATTTAAAAAACTAATGATGACTTATGGTGCATGAAATGCCCAAGCTCTAAGAGAGTGAGGGAGGGGGGAAATGGGCCTTTTAAAAATTTCAATGACATCAGGAGATATAGACTAATGTTTGCAACAATCAGTATTCATGAGCTAATACTCAAGTCATCACATCACCAATCTGGAACACACTAAGTAGTATCATGTAGACTGGGTCATCATATCAATGGCAGAGCAAGCAAATGAGTTCTCCCAGCCTTCTCTTACAATTAGGTACCAGCATCAATATTGAAGGTGGCCAAGAACAAATGTGATGTAAAGATTTCTTGCTGTAGCATTTAATCACTTTTAGTTGTCTCCACCAGCTAGCAAGTTTCAACTAATCCTCCAGGCTGACTGGCTCACCATTTTGCGCTGAAATCTGTGATAAATCCTTTAACCATTTATCATACAGCAGTCAACATAAGGAACTTTAAAAAGAGAAGAGGAACTTGTATGGAGTAAGAAACCTCTTGACTTCATTCTCTAGATCATATCATGAACCACAGGTTACATTGAATTGCAAACCAGTGATTCTCATCAGGATGACACACCTGGAAAGGCATATTCACAGATGTAAAAAACAGCCATTCCCACAAGTGTACTTCTAATGAAGAAGCACCTTCCTACACAGTAATAGTTCACTGATGATCCATGTTTTATCCCAGCATACAATTTATAATACTATGGTAAGAGTTGGGATGAATTATGCAGAAGAAAAAAAAATGTTTTGTTTCTTTTTGTAAAGTAGGTCATGACTATACTGTCATATATATGGTCAGAAGGGAATTTTTTATAATACCTTAGTGTTTTCTCATTGTATAGTGTTGAGATTCTCATCTCAACTTACCTTGGACAATTCCTCAGAATGTTGATTGTGGAAATAAACCTGCTGTAACTACCAGTGCCTCTCCCCTACCTGCTTTGGCTATCAAAGCTGAGTCCATTAAAAATCCTTATATAAGCATTGTAATGCAATGCCTTCAGTCCTGGAGATCCCATATTAATTTTAAATATTTGAATCTCATTTACAACATATATATGATATGCCTTGGAGAATGTTTATGGATGCATTCTGTTTTGCATTTTAAGGAGACAGGCTGAAGTCTCCTTTGAGCGTTATATAATGCTCAAACTCTGTTGTCATGTATGTGCAAATATGCTGGCCAAAGGGATAGTGAAAGCAGCTTATGAATATGGATTGGGTAGGTGACCTTTGTCCTACTAGGCTGTAGTGTTGTGTCTTTTTGCTTTCTACTCTTAACTATTATGTCATTTTATCAAACTTTACCATGAACCAAGGTTGTTATTCCTAAGGCACAGAAAAAGATTTTTTTAAAAAAGTATCCAGTGCTATTTCAATGCTCCATACTATTAGTTAAAGGGCTTACTTCCTTCACCGGATTCTGTCAGTCTTTACAAGCTTAACACAACAGCCAAGCTATATTTGTACCACTTCTCTGCATGCTGAAGCTTCACACTTTTCACCTTCTGAGCACACACACACACACACAAACATTACATGTTTATCTTTATATCCTCAAGCTTCTTAGTCTTTATCTTATCAGGAATCAAGGCCTTAATCCAGTTTAGTAGTGACAAGGATCCTGAGGATATAACTGAAAGATTATAGGGGAAGAGAAGAACCTAATCATAGAACCAATTCAGCAGTAAATAAGGCAGGAAAATACGGGATCCCAACAATTGCTCTGGGATTGATAGATCCAAATTTTTGTTGCTGTATCACAAATAAAGGAATTACAGCACATCCATATGATGATGACAGCCTCGGCATCCATGTATACTCTTATTTTGATTTAAAGTGAGAAAAAAAATCATTGAGTTATAGTAGGGTGCTTGACCTAAATCAAATCTAATTGTATGCGCTTAAAACCGCTCAAGTCTAAATTATCTATGCTGCACTGCACCAAAAGGCATTTAAAAATGGGTCAGAAGCATTTAGTTGTATTTTCCAGCCTTAGAGAAGCACCATTTGCATGTAAAGCATTACTATGCTGAATATCAGACAACTGCAGCTTGAAGAGACAGACAGCAGGAAAAGAGAAACTTTGCTTTGTGAGGTGCTCACTCGGGTGTTGTTAAATTAGGCTGAAAAATGCAGAACCAGGCAGCAATCAGAGACAAGTAGCTGGTGTTTCCCTATACAGCTCTTGTTTCTCATTGTAGGTGCTTTATTTAATAATAGCTCACAAGAGTATTAGGCCTTTGAATTACTCCACTATCAATGCAGGGCAGGCATTCTATGACACAGAATGATTTCATTAGCGAAGTCATTTCAAATAAATTTTAAACTTTAAAAAAGGAGACATTACTAACGTCTTAGTGTGTGCTGGATAGGGATAGGCAAAATCCACATTTTTGAGGGTTGGTTTGTGGTTCACGGCTGAACTACTAACTAAACCATGAACTTATATGAACCAAGAGGTTGGTTTGCAAACTGAACCAGTTCATATGGGTTCATGACCTCTGCTTTCTGCTCCATCCTGCTTTTTGAGGGATACAGAAAGCAGAAGGTTAAATAACTCCAAGCCATTTAAATCAAACAGCTGAGGGTCTGAAAGCCGCAAAGAGCAGAAAGCAATGGTTTAAATGACTCGCAGCCATGGAGCACTGCTCCACTGTTCGGTTTAAATGACTTGGAGCTGAACCCAAGAAAGCCCCTTTAAACAGCTGAGTAGTGCAGAGTAAACTGATGGCTTTCACTGGAAGGAGAAAGCAGGAGATGGGCAGCCCAATCCAGACATAAGTGGCAGCCTGGTTCAAGTGCCAAAGATGGTTGCACACCAAGTGGTCGAGAGCAAGGGGAGGAAAAGGCCGGGGGGGAGACAGTGGAACTTACCCAGCCATGAGCGACAGTCCTCGCATGCAGAGCCTCCAGGAGCCCAGAATCTGTGGAGACCTGGAAACAAGAGCAGTTAGCCCCAGGGGAGAGACCTCTCCCCCTCACAAGTCAAAGATACTGTCAAAGCAACCACACAGTGCAAAGCCCATCACCAAGATGCCTGCCTGTCCCTCACTCTAAGTCTGTATGGCCGAGAGCTTGCCAGGAGAGATTCCCACCACACGAACCTGTCCCTAACAACTGAGTTATGCGAGGCCAGAGCAGAAGTATTTCTAGGAGGGGGGCCGCAATTGGGCGCTGGGGAGGGGGCTCACCAGGCCGAGGTACGAGGGGATTGGTGAGGCAATCACGACGCTCCCTAAGGGGTTTGCGAGCTTCCACAGCAGCGAAGGCAACTTTTGTTTTTGGTTTCAATGAGTGCCTATGGGAGACGCCGCTATTTTTGCTGACGTGATGTTGCGCCTCTTGTGCAGGGCGTGTCATGGACCAAACTGCTCAGGAAGCTGCCTAAGCCTGGCCATGCCCCCAGGTCCACCTCCTCCTCCACCTGAACGCTGCGCTCTGCCTCTCTTCCGCTTGCGCTCGGGCGCAGCCTTCAGGCACCGCTGCCCTCGGGCGGAGTGGTGCTCGGGCGGCCCCCCGCCCACATAACTCCCCTCCACTGTGGTGGCACCAGTTGTACGTCAGCACATGCCTTTCCTGCGCCCATGTAGCGGCTCGTCTACTCCTAAAAGACTTTCCGCACACACCCCCTCTGGATTGTGCTGTAAAACCCCTGCTTTTTGCCTTTAAAGTTCATAGATTGTCATGGCCAAGCTGCAGTTCGCTAACTTCAGTTTGCAAATCACAAACTGGCCAAAATACATCACAAAGAAAGGTTCATGCCCATTTCTACTGCTGGATGACAGTATCTTGTGAAGAGGGCAGTAGAGAAATTTAATGAACTAAATAAATACCTGAAACAACATAGAGTCTCATGGTATCATACTGAGTCATGGCAAACACTTCACCAGGTGCAAGACAACAGACAAAAAAATTCAGTTTCCTTCTTAGTGTTAAAAAAAAAGGTAAAGGTAGCCCCCTGTGCAAGCACCAGTCATTTCTGATTCTGGGGTGGTGTCGCATCACGACGTTTTCATGGCAGACTTTTTTATGGGGTGGTTTGCCACTGCCTTCCCCAGTCTTAAAGAGGCAGTGGTCCATCCCCTCTTAAAAAAACCATCAGCAGACCCGGCCACATTGGCGAACTATCGGCCGGTGTCAAACCTTCCCTTCCTGGGTAAGGTCATAGAGCGGGCGGTGGCGACTCAGCTGCAGGGATTCCTGGAGGACACTTCCGCACTGGATCCATTCCAGTCCGGCTTTCGGCCAGGTCACGGGATGGAGACAGTTCTGGTCGCCCTCATGGATGATCTTATGCGACATCTGGATCAGGGCGGCTCTGCAGTGCTCCTGTTATTAGATCTGTCAGCCGCTTTTGACACGGTTGACCACCAGCTACTGACTGACCGCCTCACCGATGTGGGGATACAGGGATCTGCCTTGCAGTGGCTGACTTCCTTTCTCCAAGATCGGGGATAGGGGAGGAAGCATCCCAGAGGCACTCCCTTAGTTGCGGGGTGCCGCAGGGAGAGGTCCTATCCCCAATGTTATTTAATATCTATATGCGCCCCCTTGCCCAGATAGTCAGGAGGTATGGACTGGGTTGCCATCAATATGCGGATGACACCCAGCTCTACCTAATGATGGGTGGCCAGTCTGACTGTACCCTGGAAAATCTAGACCTGGCATTACAAGCCGTGGCCTCCTGGCTCAGACTGAGTCGGCTGAAATTGAATCCGACGAAGACGGAGGTTCTCTACCTGGGTCGGGGCGGTCCGGGGAGAGAGATCCAGCTGCCGGCCCTTGACGGGGTGCCACTAATACCGGTCCCCAAGGTCAAGAGCTTAGGCGTGCTCCTTGAGTCCTCCCTTACAATGGAGGCTCAGGTGGCAGCCACTGTTAGATCTGCCTTTTTCCATCTTCGGCAAGCACGGCAGCTGGCCCCTTACCTGGACCGCAGCGACCTAGCGACGGTAATCCATGCTACAGTCACCTCAAGAATAGATCACTGTAATGCTCTCTACATGGGGCTACCCCTGACGCTAACCCGGAGACTACAACTAGTGCAGAACGCTGCGGCACGGCTGTTAATGGGGCTACCACGACGGGAGCACATTCGGCCAGTGCTGAGAGAGCTGCACTGGTTGCCTGTTGTGTTCCGAGTTCGCTTCAAGGTGTTGGTATTAACCTTTAAAGCCCTTTATGGTCAGGGACCTGCCTATCTACGGGACCGCCTTTCCCCATATATCTCCCAGAGAGCACTGCGATCAGGGACAAAAAATCTGCTGTCTGCCCCTGTCCCAAAAGAATCCAGGCTATGCGCAACAAGATCTAGGGCCTTCTCGGTGGCAGCACCAGAACTCTGGAACACCCTCCCAGAAGCTATAAGGGCCCTGCGGGATTTGTCGGCGTTCCGCAGGGCCTGTAAGACCGAACTGTTTAGACAGGCTTTTCTGGTTGACTGAAAATGGGCTGCCACCGGACATCCTACAGAAGCTGGTGGTCATAGTCAGAACCCAATACCACCAGACTGGATTGAGATAGCGTAATAGTTTTAAACTGATAAATGTATTATGGTTTTATATGTTTTATGGAATTGATTGTTTTTATGATACTGTAAGCCGCCCTGAGTCCGCTTGCGGAGAGGGCGGAATATAAATGTAAAGTAATAAATAAATAATAAATAAATAAATAAATAAGTCATCTACAGTTCCCCCCCCCCCCCCCGCAAGCTGGGTATTCATTTTACCAAACTCAGAAGCGTGGAAGGCTGAGTCAACCTTGAGCCGGCTTTGTGAACCCAGCTTCCATCGGGATCAAACTCAGATAATGAGCAGCGAAGTTGGACTGCAGTACTGCAGCTTTACCACTCTGTGCCACGGGGCTGCTATCTGGTCACATTTAATCATAATCATCACTGGAGTTAAATGATTCCTACTCCCAAAGAATGTCCAAATGATTTCAGGTATACCACAGAGCTATGTGTGTTTTCTCAGAAGATGTTACATGCCATTCAATGGGACTTACAGCTAGAGAGCATTCCTGGAGAGCAGCTGCCAGTCTGAGTAAGCAGTACTGACCTTGAAGGACCAGTGGTCTGATTTATTATAAGACATATGTATGTATTCCAAGTACACATGCTAGGATTGCACTGCATATGCATTTAGGGTTGCAAGCATGCAACCTGACCATATACATGTTTACTCAAAACTAAATCTCACTGAATTAAATAAACTTTTCCCCTAAGTAAGTGTGCAAAGCACTGAAGTCTCAGATTCATGCTCTCCAAAATGTTTGAAGGAGGCTATAGGGTTACCACTTCTTACCTACCAAAAATCAAGCATTTATCTTTGCCAAGCACCACTGAGCTACTAGGGCAAAGGTCTCCCTAATGTTGAACACATGAAGCTTCTTTATACAGAATGAGAGTATCAGTCTATCAGTGTCAGTATTGTCAATTGACTGGCAGGTGCTCTCCAGGGTATCAGTAGAGACATCAACTACTATTTGATCCTTTAAGTAGATGCCAGGGATCAAATCTGGAACATTAATGAAAAGCAGACTGTCTAGCACTGAAGCAATGACCCATCCCCAGTGGTGGTTTCCTATCACCTTTTATTTCAACTTTGTCCTTTATAGGACTTGGCTACTAATAAAGTTCAGCTACCCCAAACCACATTTAAGACTCAATCAAGAGATACTTCCATGTGGTGCATGCCCACAGCTGCACAACAGATAAGTGACACTCACTTTTGAGAGCAAGATGGGTGGACAGAAGCAGATATCTAAAATGACTTGTTCCCTAAGTGACAAACAGCACAATAAGAGGGTCAATAATTTCTTTCAGGGATGGGTACGAACCAGGAAAAGGCAGTTCACAGTCTGTGACAGCACAGGGACTGAATCCCAAACCAAGCTGGAAGGCTTGTTAACAAACTGAAATGGGATTGCAGTTCCTTTAAACAGGATTTCCAGAAAGCTGGAAAATCAGCTGAACATTGGGGAGCAGCTTCCTCCCTGCCACTCAGCTGTTTCAGGCTGTCTTGTGCATTTCTTTAAAGTTTAAAGGGACTGCAGAAGACAGCCAGAAAAAGCTACATGGCAGGGAGGTGCTCCCCACCATCCAGCTGTTTTATGCTGGTTGGGCAGTCCAGATAAAGCCGGCCATCCCACTAGGCAGTCCAGACAGGGTCAGCCCTCCCACTAGGCAAATTGGGCTCTCGCCCCCCCCATGCCCCAGGCAAGCGCTTAGCTTGCCTCTCTCCCCCCTCCCCTGCTGCCTGCGCCCCTTGGGTGGCATTCCCGCCCCCTGAGGCTCCGCTTGCCTGCCCGCCGCCGCTAAAAGTGGCAGCACTCCCCACAGGTGCGAGCTGCTCACCAGCTAAGCTTACTTTTAGCCGGCGAGCCCCAGGGGGAAGGGAAGGGAGCAAACAGAGCGGTGCCACTTTTAGCGGCGACAGGCAGGCAAGCGAAGCACTGGGGGGGACAGGCGGGACACCATGCAGGAGGGAGGGAAGGGGGTGTGGAGCCACAGGGGGGAGCCATGGGGGGCATTTGGGGTTGGGCAGGCAGCAAGTCTGCCTAGGGTGCCCCAGGGTGTCAGGCTGGCCCTGAGTACAGACATCCCTAAACACAGTAACCAGCAGAAAATGGAGATCTCCCAGGAATGGACTTCCCTCCCACCTTTCTGCTGGCCATAGTGAGACCTGGCCAGCAGAAAAGGGGGGGGGGGAGATATCCCAGGATGATCTTGCTTCCTTTCCTATCTGCTAGCCATAGGAAGTCCTGTCATGGACTTACATTTATCCCATTAAAATCCATTTTATTTGCTTTAGCGCAGTTTTCCAGCCTGTCAAAATCATCCTGTATCCTGACTTTGTCTTCTATGGTATTTGCGACCCCCACCCCTCCAATTTAGTGTCATCTGCAAATGTAATAACCATTTCCTCTATTCCTTTATCCAAATTATTTATAAAGATGTTGAACAAAACAGTTTCCAGGACAGATCCTTGTCAACAAGAATAGTATGTGGAACATTATCAAAAACCTTATCAGAAGTATCTTGCTTTGTGGTAATTGTATTTGTGTATCCTGGAAACCACAGGCAGAGTCAAGAGCTAGCATGGTGTAATAGTTAAGTGTGGTAGACTCTAATCTGGAGCACCAGGTTTGATTCCATACTCCTCCATTTGAAGCCAGATGGGTGACCTTGGATCAGTCACTGGTCTCAGAGCTCTCTCAGCCCCCCCCCCAAAAAAAATAAGTCTACTTTGCCATTAAATTGTGAATAATGCTAAAGAGTTAGACATTAAGGCTGCCAGACAATATTTGGATCTCTGAGTATACATGCATAAACTTTATTGCATTAGCAATAAGAGCCATAGCAAGTAAATTTAAAAGTAAAAGAGCATAATACAATAATCAAACCTGCAAAACAATTAAAAATTGGGTAATTACACACAATGCCATACAATAATAATAATCCAGGTAGAATAACAACACCAGGCTTTGCTCTGAATGTAATACTTCCATTCTGCAGGCGGCAGCAGAAAGGAGGGAGGTAATATCTCCCTTGAAGGGACTTCACCCCTTCTATTTAAACCCTGCTTTCTGCTCCCTGCAAAAAGCAACCAAACAACTGAGTGGTGGAGAGCTCCTAGCTGCTCAACTGTTTCTCCTGAAAAGCAGTTTCTGCTCTTCATAATCTGTCATGAGCCACCACAAATTGAGCCCAAAATTCATGGTAATTAAAATTGTCCCAGTTCTTCAGTTTACAAACTTAAGTTTGTGATCCCCAAACAGACCAAAATTCATGAGCCAGTTTGTGTCCATCCTTAATTTCTTTAAAATAAGGATTCCATGGACATTAAAAGGTGGCACACTGCACAATGGTCTGGCAGCAGAATGGAAAAGGGAAAACTGAGTAGGTCTGAGCCAAATAGCTGCTGCAGCATAGGCATCATTAGACCAGTAATGGCTAGAACTTGGACTTAGTATGCTAAAAGTAAGCCATCCATGTTGAGAAGCTGTGAAGAAGCAACAGCTGAGCCACCACCTATCATCCTCATGGTTACCATCATCTGAGCCTGAGCACAGCTGCAGTGTTGCCAGTGGCCCTCAAAAGCTTCCATGTACACATGGCCCACTATGATGTTTTTTTACCCCCAGGGCTGTTTTAATTTGTCAACTGGCCCTTTAGCAAGGTACATCTGAATTCAAAATGCAGTGTTTAGAATCCAAGGTGAAGCATACTTGACTAACAGTTGTAGAATGGTAGATACTTCTAACTTCCCCTACTGATTTATTAAAATCATGAGGTGAACACTGTTTAAGATTTTTGTTTTACCATCAGGGCTTACCATGCCTTTGCAAAATCAGATTTAAAATGATAATTCTTGCATTGTTCCATACCTTATCAGGATGAGACTGTGAGAAGTAGAGGCTTCCTTATATTTCTTTTAGAATTTCCTCTCAAGTCCTTTCCAGTGTGATTCACAAAACACTAAATCAGGCATTTGTAGAAGGGGATTTAATTGAAAGCAGAGTTGTCAGAGTTGTTTGTGGCAACACTTCTCATCAATTAAGCACTGCTGAAAGCTTTACCATTACTAATTACATTCTGGCAATTGTTTTCTCTAACGAGTTCCCAAATGTCTAATGTCATTTGCACTGAGCATGGAGATCAAACTAAGGAAGTTATACTAAATGCCATCCGTCCAATGGATTATCCTGATCAAACATGGTAACCAGATTAGATTTATAGTACATACATAATCTCACCACTATATTGCTGAAGTATATTTTGCCATGATAGCTCTGGCAAGTCTTGGAGTGATGTGATTGTAAAGCAAAGAAATACTGCCAATACAAGACATGAAAACTGATCTAATTATTTTTCTAGATATATATTCTTGTAATCCATTAATGAAAGCAAGTTATTTTATTGCATATACCTATTCATTAGCTTCAGTTCATCAATTTACTAATTACTTTTCATCGTTTAGTAATTATTCTAATGAGCTATGTTAAATCTCAGCTTAGCAGTCACCATATCCTTGTATTTAAAAAGTCAGTCTCTACCAGTTATTTAAGATGTCCTCAGCTTTCTTCCCCATAGTCCTTAACTCTTCATTGCAGCCAGGAAAAGCCAGTTTTCAGGAACTCCCATGATGGTTTTGGCCTGTTTGATTTTTACATCTAAATAAGGAATAAATGAGCTGCACATCTTTCTCCCAATCCATGCAATAATTTTGTTTTGTTGTTTTCATATACCGTATTCATATATTCCAGCTTCAGAACAAACATGCAACATCACAGATTAATCTGTAATGGTTATCAGAAGGCAAAAGGGTAATCATGAATATCAGTGGGGTCACATGTAGCATGATTGTCCCAAGGATACTGTCACTGAGCAAAAAAAAAAGTAAGATCTGAACATGCTGTATTTTCAAAAAGCATTATTATGGGAAGGGGAATTTCTTTTTTTCCAAATTTCTTTTTTAAAAGAAAAAGAAGATAAGAGATTGGATTTGTACCCTACCCTTCACTCAGAGTTTCAGAGCAGCTACAATCTCTTTTCCCTTCCCCTCCCCACAACAAGCATCCTGAGAGATCTCTGAGAGAACAGCTCTTGTAAGAACAGCTCTGAGAAAACTTGTGACTGACCTAACATTACACCAGCAGCTGCATGTGGAGGAGTGTAAAATCAAATCAGGTTCTCCCAGATTAGAGTCTGCACTCTTAACAACTACATCAACCTGGTTCTCCAATGTAGCCATTGATTCTTCTTGGTCTCTTATTTCTCTTTTCTCTTTGATTTCTCCTTGAAGAGAAATCAGTGCACCCTTTTGTAACTTCAGCCCTTGCCGTTGGTTTATATTACACACACAACAGTGTGGTGATCTAGCTGTAGGGGAAGATATTTCCTGTCTCTGATTACTTACAGAGCAAAATTCTGAAATTTTCCAGAACCTCCCTTCCTGTTCCTCCTGTTTTTGAATTTCCCTTCAATCAAAATGGAACCAATTTGAAACTGACTCCAAATTCCTAAAAAGAGAAGAAACTGACTGCTGGATTTCAGATGAAAACTGGGTAAAGAGGAATTAAGAGAATTTATCTTAACAGCATTATTCCCAGCATCAGATCCCAACATCAGATAGGGCCCTATTGAAAATAATCATTCCTTCGTAGTAACACTAGAAAAGTTTGATTACAGTATGATAGCTTGGAATCCAAGGATATTCCTCTTTACAACCCCAGACAAGCTTTAACATACCAGGGTGTTTCCCTTTAAGTCCACTTCAAAACTGAGGCACAAGTTGCCCTTCTGTTCATACATGAATATGTGAAGCTGCCTTATAGTGAGTTAGACCAGTTCCAGGTTACCACTTAGCGAAAACCCCAAAACTGTTTCATTTCATATAATGTGGAAAACAGAAGTGTTCAGGAGGAGTTGTAGATGAATTGTAGTAAAATGAAATAGCTCAGGAAGTAGGGTTGCCAAGTCCAATTCAAGAAATATCTGGGGACTTTGGGGGCAGAGCCAGGAGACTTTGGGGGTGGAGCCAGGAGACATTGGGGGTGGAGCCAGGAACAAGGGTGTGACAAGCATAATTGAACTCCAAGGGAGTTCTGGCCATCACATTTAAAGGGGCAGCACACCTTTTCAAATGCCTTTCTTCCATAGAAAATAATGAAGGCTAGAGACACCATATTTTGGGACTCATAGAATTGGACCCCCTGGTCCAATCGTTTTGAAACTTGGGGGGTATTTTGGGGAGAGGCACTAGATACTATACTAAAAATTTGGTGCCTCTACATCAAAAAATAGCCCCCCCAGAGCCCCGAATACCCACTGATCAATTCCCCATTATTCCCTATGGGAATTGTTCTCCATAGGGAATAATAGAGTGCCCAGTAGACATTTTCCTCCCCCCTCACACTTTCTAAAGTGGGGGGGAGGGCCTCCAAACCATGGAATCCCCTGCCCCCTCCCTCTCTCACACGCACAAATACTTACTGAGTCTTGTTCCTGCAGAACTTTACTCGCTCTGAAAACGAAAGCAAAAGAAAGGGAAGTGCTGTTCTCTGAGGAAACTGTTACTGATCCTTTTGCATGAAGCCCTTCCTGTTCCCTGCTTCCTGCTCAACCTTAAAGGCACACATTTTAAAAATTGTTTGCAGGTTTCTAAACCTGCAGGAGCTCTAAATCTACAGAATGACTGTGGGGGCGGGGCTTTCCCCGCTGGCCAGCTGCCTGGGGGCGGGGAGAAGCCTGTCAAAATGGGGGATCCCCCGCTGGGACCTGGGGATTGGGAAGCCTATCAAGAAGTCACTTTTATAAAGGAATAAGATTGGTAGCCCATTGAAACCCACTTTTTGCATTACAATGTGTCAGTTTGTTGTTTGCTTGTTGGATTTCTTACGCTGTCTGAGAAAATTGTTTCCTATATTTTGTAATCTTCTCTTAGTCTCAGTGAGAAAGGTAGACTATGAATGCATTCAAATAAAACAAAACATTTACTGCCTGATCCGTTTGGAACTGGATATTCCAGGGATCGAATCTGGGATCTTCTGGATGAGAACCAGATGTTCTATTACTGAGCCATGGTCCTATCAGCTCAGATAGTGTCTGCAACACCCCTTCCTGAATGAACAAATATGTGGAATATCTGATTAGATCATTGGACTGAGTTCCACTCAAGCCACATAGCAACTGAACTTACCTCACAGTCTTAGGGTGTTTTTTACACTGGCAGTTTGCGATTACGCATTGGAAACTCACCTTTTACATTACTTAATGTTCTCACAACTGTTTTGCATCATTGCTGCCAGAAGCATCTACATTTGTTTTGGTGAGATAAGTTTTGGAGCTGCTCCTGCAACGTTTTTCTCCACACTAGTTTTGATCTGGTCTTTTCTCTACAGGCGTTTCAAACTTGTATTGTAGAAGTTTTCATGCATTTTAAAAAACTCCTCCAAAAGCCACCACAAGGTGCAGTAATTTTCATGAGAACTGACAGCACTTGAAATTTTTACGTATCATTGCTTGCCTCATCTAGTAATTTAAATTTGTATTGTTTTTGCAGTGTGGACACGATTTCCAAGCAATCGTATACATTTAACTAAGCACTGGTATTCCAGCTGCCCTCTGATCAGAGACACACACACACCCCCGCCGCCAATTGAAATGCTTAAATGTAAAAAGAAAATAATTAAAGCGGAACAGTGGCAGGCGATTTGAAGACTCTAAAACTCTGGATCAAACTGAATGTAAAAACACCCTTAGTTTCCTGAAATCCACACAGTATGCTAAGGAATGATGGGGCCAGTGGAAGCAATCTGTACCTTGTGGAGAAAGTAGTATAAAAAATAACAATCACATTTAATTATACTAACAATTGTATTTATATCATATGGTCACATGGTTTGCTTTTGTACTGCTCTCCACTTGGGAAAGCAAACACTGTTGGAAATTCCTTTGTGAGCTTCCCCTGAGGAAACAGAGAACCTATCACACCAAAATGTGCTTTTAGCCTGTTCCTCTGTTTGTAGGATGAGTCTAGAACTGAGCAGTTGTAAAATCTACTGACAGAAGATTATTGTAGTGATTGGAATTTACTTAGCCCTGTCTCAGAGACCAAATGACAGAGGAAAGAGTGGAGATATTGTTTATTATGTAAATCCCTGTAGGAAATAATAATAATAATAATAATAATAATAATAATAATAATAATAATAATAATAATAATAATAATAATAATAATAATAATAATAATAATAATAATAATAATAATAATAATAATAATAATAATAATAATAATAATAATAATAAATTTTATTTATATCCCACCCTCCCCGCCTAGGCAGGCTCAGGGCGGCTAACAACAGTTCAATAAAATTATACAATATAAGGTGATTTAAAACAACATTTAAATTATACATTAATTTAAAACAACAATCTAAAACCAGTTCCAAATGTCTGGGTCGTTCCATAGTTTAAACGGCGGTGATCTTCCTGATGTTATTCTGGCTGAGAAGAGCAGTTATAGGTTCTTGGTTGGCTTTGAATAGTAACCTCACTGGTTCCTTCCTATCCTAATTTAAAACCTACCTGTGTTCATACATTAGATGATTAATACTGCATACTGAAAAATGTTAAAGTTTGTCGGTTAAGAACCAGAGAAGTCTCTTTCTATCTCCCCTCTATATTGTTTGTCTTTTTCTATCTCAAAAGGCAGCATTTTGTTAGGATGCTGTAATGATTCACAAAAGATTTTATTTTTAGAGAATTGTCTTCCTTGCAGTCCTTTTACATCCTCCATTCAACTGCCTTCAATATGGGGAGGTAGTAAAGAAGGATTACCCGAGTTTAACAAAGTACAAAACTAATTGAATCATTAACTGGATATTCAGATTCAAATACCTTTGCCCCATCTGCACCCTCTGTTTACTCTTTAGCTTTGGTCCTTTACATACCTCTTTTATTCCTCTGTGTTTGTAAAACTGCTTAAGTTGGGGACCTGTTCTTACGAAAGGTCATGTGAAAATGCACATCAAACATGTCAATGAAAGTCTAGACTTTCTGGGTTAGTGTCTTACAATTCCACCTCCTACTCCCCATTTGGACTTTTGCTCTTAGCAGTTGAAAATGCCACACAAATACAATATGAATGGAAATGTACAGCTCTATTGACTGGGTCAGCTTTCTCATTCATAGATACTCTTCCATTTGCTATCGTTACAATGTTCTACAACTTAAATGTTCTGCAAAATGTTGTGCATTAAAATGTTCTGCAAAATGATCATGCTGCTGATGTACTTCAACACTGTCCCTTTCATTACAAATAAAGGATTTTTATTTAACAATCACCTTTTGTTGCTGAGATATCATTTTGTGTTGGAAAGGCTCCCCACTTAGTCCTAAAACACAATGTAGCAATTGCACATAAAGCATAGGATTATATAATGGTGTCAGAGCTATGAGGTGCCCTTGAAATCTCTAGAATTATGTCATTTCTGAAAGAGCCAATGAAGTTCTCATAGGACTCTAATTTCCATCTTATCTGAATTTGTGCTTTGGAACCTGTGAGTTACATGTAATCATGAATGGGCTGGATGTGGTGCAGAACTATTGACATGTGGGAAAGGCTCAGCGCTGCAACTCGCTGGCTGAAATAATAATAATAATAATAATAATAATAATAATAATAATAATAATAATAATAATAATAATAATAATAATAATAATAATACTTTTTATTTATATCCCGCCCTCCCCGCACAAGCAGGCTCAGGGCAGCTCACAACATATAAATGCAATACAATAAAATCATACATAGCAATAAAATCGTCATAAATCAATTTACAAATTACATTAAAAATTAACATTAAGGTGCTATAATAGGTCTTTCATAAGTTCAGTGGCAAAAAACATATACAGCGGCACTATCTTAACTCGGAATAGTTGAAGGCTATTTTGAAGAGGTAGGTCTTACAGGCCCCGCGGAATTGATCTAAACATCGCAGGGCCCGTACCTCCACCAGGAGTTGATTCCACAGGGGTAGATGGGCCAGCAACATCAGTAGAGTGGAACCTGGGCAGAGGAGGCTCAAGGCCTTCAAAAGCTAGTCGGGTCTCAGCAGCACACAGACAAAGGGGAAAGGGGCTAACAGAGAACATCAGGGCATATAGCCCTATAGCACTTTTGCCAGTTCGGTGTAGTGGTTAAGTGTGCGGACTCTTATCTGGGAGAACCAGGTTTGATTCCCCACTCCTCCACTTGCACCTGCAGGAATGGCCTTGGGTCAGCCATACCTCGGCAGAGGCTGTCCTTGAAAGGGCAGCTGCTGTGAAAGCCCTCTCCAGCCCCACCCACCTCACAGGATGTCTGTTGTGAGGGAGGAAGGTAAAGGAGATTGTGAGCCACTCTAAGACTCTTTGGAGTGGAGGGCGGGATATAAATCCAATATCTTCTTCTTCACTTACCTGATAGTGACAGCTGGGACGAAGGCATGCTGGTGTGAAGGAAAAAGGCTGGTGAACAATCTGGGAGCACAACAAACTGCTAAAAGAAACCAGCAGTTGAGTGACTAGGGGCCAAGGAAGAAAGCAAAGCGGAGAGTTAAAGATCCATTAAAAAGGATTTAGGGCCCCTGGTCTGAAGCCTGACTGGATTAAGGGTGACTTTGAGTGCCCTGGGTTTTTGAAGGCAAACAGAGGAAGTCCGTGCTTATTTTGTTTAATCATTTTCATTGATTTTTGAAATGCTGTGTTTTGGGTGACTATTAACTGTCCTGAGCCTCCAAGATTGGGCAGGCAAAAACATTTTCTTAATATAAAATTCATATCACATAGAAATATAACATGGTGCTAGTCCACAAGTGGACTTTCCAATCAATTTATGGCAGCTGACTGAAGCATCATCTCCTTTTCCCATGTGTTTGACAAAATAAAATATGGGAAATTATACTGCAGAGCACATCTCCCTACCCCCAAATGTAGCAACCAGTGCAGCTGTATGGTGGGAAAACTTGCATTGTAATAACACATTTTGTGTACTGCATGTTACAGAGAAGAGGATGAAAAGATATAGTCCTGAAGATATCTGTGGCAGTCACATATTGAATTCAGCATGTAGTTCTGGTCTCTGTTTTTCAGCATTTCAGTATTTTATTTTACAAATTCAAATGATACCTTATATTAAGGCTGTGGTCAGACTACAGGTTTGGCGTGATCTGGCCACGCCTCTAATTAAACCATATGATTTTGTATAACCGGCTTCACTTTGTGCTTGCCCTGTGGTTGATTATTCAGATCATCCCTCTGCAGGAACTGCAGCCCCTCTCAGCTGCCTTCGCATTGCCTCTCTTCCTTGGAACACATGGGGGGGGGGGAAGTGTAAGCATCATGCAGATTTGAGAGTAGCCCCGTTGACCTCAGTACATTTACTCTTGTGTCAATCAAGGGATGCTCTCAAACAGCAAACCTTTTTCTGAGTTTGAATGGGAAAAAGTAGGATGGGGAGTAGGGTTGCCAGCCACCCCAGGCTCCTTGGCACTATGGAAGCCTAACTAGGGACTATTTCCACAGCTTTCCAACCCCAACAAACAGGATGGGGGGGATTGTCACTCAAAAACAACTCCTCCAGGGGCTCCTGATCCTGACAGAGTGTTGAGTGCAGAAACGCACAAACAGTGAGTCAAAACCCTGGGGTAAAGATGCATACATCCCTACCTGATTTTTTGAAAACTGCGGAATGGAAGGTTCACATTTCCCAACCTTCTTGAGCTCAGACAAGAGATTTCGGACATCTGGAAATGCTGACATCCATAAGAACTCTGATTTGAAGGCAGGTCAGAACTGTCCATCAACTGGGGAATGGGATGCAGATATCACTGTCTGATTGTGCACTTTAAATACAAAAGAGAACAGCAGTGACATCAGATCAAACTGCTCATCTGACCACAGTCATAATGAGGCGAATCATGACTAGTAAAAAATTCAAGAGAATGTTAGTAACCATTTCCTTTTCTAGCACAATTGAGATCACAGATAACTTACTTGCAACCATAAAAAATAAAACACCTTTTCTACTTGCCTGTGATAAGAAATACCAAGGTCAAAAGTATACTCTGTTTCTGTCACAATTTACTGTTAAAACATCAGCTTGCTTCCCCCATCAGATTCCCAATTCATGGTGTGGGAGTTGGAGATACACTGTTCTAAGGCAAAAAGTTATCTCACAGGGAACTAAAATATGAAATAAAAGATGCTGTTCTCAGAGAAGTCAGCACTGGCATTGCTCAGTCCTACGTTCACTATTATAATGTACATTATTTATGTCATTTGTCAATGAAGCCAACCCATATACTAGTCTAAAAAGTTTCATCATAGCCAGTATAAATGATTGCCCCAGATATAACATACGTCATCATGACTGTACTTTTGCCTTCTGCATTTGAATAGCAGTGCCTAACAATCCGAGAACTATTCTTTTTTTTTTCAGTTGACAATATATCCTTAGCATTTCATGTAATGAATTCTAAAATTCTAAAATCATTAGCAAAACCATTGAAATAAATTCTAAAACCATTAGCAATACCATTTGAACAATTTGTGTTCTACTATTTGCAACTGGCATAGACCTTCAGTTTAAGGATCAAAGCATCCTGTCAGCCTTTCTTTCTTCTCCCATGTTTCCCCCCCGAACATGGTGAAAAATCAGATGACCTAGAGAGTAAAGATTTCTGGCTGCAATTGCCCTTGGCGTGGAATTAAAAGCAGATGTTATCAGTATAATGTTCTACCATTTGATGTTCATTACTAAAATATGTTTCTTTGCGAGGCTAATTATTTCCCGTGTATTACAAGGTAAACTGCAATGTTTAGGCAAGACAGAACTAAATTGCTTCTATAAGATTCTCCACCTGAAACCCTATAATTTTCTAATAGTAACAGGCAAATGAAAGTGTTGGAAAATAATGGAAATGCTTTTTTTAATTGATTTATTTTAATTATCAGGTTCCTTGGTCTTTTTAACCAAATGTTGTTATGACTGCTTCCATTTTGTAGCCTCAGTTTGGCATAAGTCCAACTGTCCTGCCTTTTTAGAAGGGTCCAGCTCATTCTTGACTTTACCTCAGTTGGTGGACATGAATATAAGTCACTGCACATTACATTGACTGTGAGAAAAAACAGGTGGATCATATTTGCATGACTGAATGTTAATCATGGAATATCATGGCCAGCTAGTTCAGCCACAGAAAGATGCACCCTTGGCTCTAAAGAACACTTTAGAGAAATGACTCTTTCAGGTACACTTTGCCTATATGGCTAATTAGTATAAAACATTTTCACCCAATCAAAGTTGTTTGGTCCTTATCTAGCCTAAGAAAAAAAAAAGAAAAAAAAAGACTTGAGGTGATCTGAACCTGTAAATAAAGGAGATGATACCTGACACTGACCTAAACCTTTTTTGTTTTGAATCTCCATATTTCTATAGAAGTCGGCCCCCTCCCAGTCGAACCGGCAACGCCGGTTTCAGGCTGGGGGCCGCGTTTGTCCTCCCGGAAGGAGGGAAGGCTGAAGACGGCTCCCGGACATACGGGGAGCTAAGGGGGCATGGCATCGGGGCCATAAAGCCCCGCCCCCACCCCAAGCAACGCAGTTCGTTTTGGCTCTCGGGAAGGAGAGCCGCGTTGCTCGTTAGCTTACGAAGGCTGAAGCGTGGGAGCGTGTGTGGGCGGCAGTCGTGGCATGAGCGGAGCTGAGTGACTTTCTTTGACAAGTGGGGCTGAGTGCCTTTCTTTGGAGAAGGCGCGGGGTGAGCAGCAGTGTGGCGCACTAGGCTTTGGGGAGCGTATAGCTCCGTCGGCCTGACACAGCCCGGGCAGTGGGGGTTGGTCTCAGGGGGATTGTTTAGCCTGGGCAAAGAGGGGGCTTTAGGTGAAGGAGTTGGGCCTGGGTGCCCCCCCTCTCCCATTTGTTGCGGGGGTAAAGGCAGCCAGGGGGTGCTGGGCTTCCCCCCCTCTGTTTTAACCCCCCCCTTTTTTCCACTCGCCCACCTCCCCCTCCCCTCTTCTGGGGACTATTACAGGGAGAAAAGCAGGTGCAAGGTGCACCCACCCCCCGCATTTTCTTAGGTGGCTGCGCTCCTGTTTGGGGGGAGCTGGCTCCTTGGACTTATGCGGGGGGGCGTTTTCTTTGGCAGGGTAAGATAGTGGTGGGCATGGCGCCCAAGAAAGGTCAGGGCCCATCCAAGGGGAAGCAGCCTGCAAAGAAATGAGCTCAGCAACCCAGTTCTCCCATTGCCTTGGGCGAGCGGGCCCAATTTAGGCAGGCCATTATTGGGCAACTGCATGTGCTGATTATTCCCCATCCAAGGGGAAGCATCCTGCAAAGAAACAAGGTCAGCAACCCAGTTCTCCCATTGCCTTGGGCGAGCAGGCCCAACTTAGGCAGGCCATTATTGGGCAACTGGATGTGCTGAAGCAGCAGAGGGGCACGGCTGGGGCTCCTACATGGGAGGGTCATCGCCGGGCATCCGGGCTGTCTTCCAGGTTGACTTTTGAAAAAGAGGTTCTGGCTCGCCTTTCTGCTTTGCAGGGTGTGACAGTCAGTGCAGACATGCGGCAGGAACCTGACCAGGAGGACGATGCGGAGGTGGTAGGCAGCAGGGAGCTCGGCACCCATGGAATGGAGGGGGAAGTAGTGCAGCCAGCTCTGGCTTTGGCAGTGGCTGTCTGCCTCTCGGGGGTAATGGGTAATTCCCTACCACAACCCCAGTTGCCAAGCTGGCCTTGGGGTCCTGTCCAGCCTAGCGCCTCTCAGGGCTTGGCAGGTCCGGTAGTGGCACTGCCAGGGCAGTCAGGGCTTTTTAGGCAACAGGCGCAGGCCAGACCCTCCTGGGCTTGGGGCCCGCCCTGTGCAGTGCCTCAATACCATGGCTTTATTGGGCCTGTTTCACAGCCCTCTGAACAAGGGGTGGCCACGACATCGTCACAGGGTGCCGCCACTTCTTCGGTGATGCCGGGGGTACTGCCGTGGGAGGGACAGCACCAGTTGTCTCAGCAGGGAGGGTGGCCAGGTTATCTGTGGGGTACCTGGCATTATCCTCCTAATCCTTATGGGTCCATCCCCTTCCATGTCCTACCATACGGTGACACTGCATTGCCATTGGGGGATCATTTGGCGGTTGGAATAAGATTTTGAGGGATGAATATATGGATGTGTTCAGCCTTCTCTTTAGAGAGCTCAAAAAGAAAGATAAGGAGGAGCTCGATGATAAGGAGAAAGAGAAGCTGAAATGTTGTAAGGTGGATAGGACCTGGTACAACTGGTTGCCGAGTTTCTTGATCTACACGGGAGTAATAGCAAGGGTGCGGCCTTTACGGGCCACGGCGTTGTTTCAATATTGTGACATAGTGCACCATGCATATACGGATTTTGCTGGTGCAGCGTGGTTGCAATATGATGAGGCCTTTAGGATGAGGGCCGCAGTCAACCCGGGGCTCCCTTGGGATCAAATCAACCAGCAGCTTTGGCTCCAATTGATGTCCCTGGCGAAGCCCAATACAGGGGACAGGGCCGATAGTGGGCATCTGGTACATAAACAACAGAGCAGCACAGGTGACCGCAGTGCAGCGAGCCAGTCGATTCAACCCTGGCTGCTCTGCTGGGAATTTACGTCCAAGGGCATGTGTTCCAGTAAGGCCTGCAAATTCAAACATGAGTGCCCACTGTGCGGGGGGCCTCACACCTTTTCAGCCTGCAGTAAATCAAAAACAAAGACTGGCCCCAAGCGCCCGGGGGGGGGGGGTAGCCAGCAGCCGCCTGGAAAAGGGACCCAGTCCCATTCATCTGAGGGTACTTAGGCAGCTGTTAGCTAGTTACCCCCTGACGGCCGATAGGGATTATCTGATGGATGGTTTTATTCATGGATTTAGGATTCCGTATCAGGGACCTAGGGTTCCTTGTTTGGCTCCTAATCTGTGCTCAGTGATAGGGATGGAACATGTGGTCAAGGCAAAAATAGCCAAGGAATGCTCCGAAGGGAGGGTCATTGGCCCATCTGAGACCCCGCCAATACCCACATTACGGGTATCCCCCCTAGGAGTGGTGCCTAAGAAAGCACCTTATAAGTCATATGTGTGCCCGTTGGTTTTTAAATAGGTTTTGGGGGATATATTAGCAGTTGTTGCCCATTGGCATGTTTTTTTCCGGGATGTGATCTTTTTCTGTTTTTCAGGTGCTGTGGCTCATAGTGCGAGGTGTCGCATCCTCAGCTGCGGGCATAGTATGGTGTTCTGGGCAGCCCACCAGGCTAGGAGATTGCCAATTGGCACACAGCTAGGTCTCAGCGAGTGGGCGACAGTGGAGTGGCTTGGTCGCCATGGCCTGCGTTGGCCGGGTATCATGCTGCTGCTGTTCTGTGGGAGGAGGGCGCCTCTTCTGGACATCCTGGTCATCCACCTGGGTGGTAACGACCTTGGCTTTATGAAGGGGAAGGCCCTTTCCTTGCAAGCACAGTAGGATCTGCAAGCCATCAAGCGGAGATGGCCAGGGGTCCTTTTGGTTTGGTCGGCAATATTGCCACGTAGGGTCTGGCGGTCTGCCCTGTATCCTGGGGGAATTGAGCTCACCAGACACAAGGCCAACTGGGCCTTGTAAAAGGCCATGGAAGGGGGCTTAGGCATATTCCTTCCCCATCTGGCAATACAGGTTGAGAATGCAGACCTGTATAGGCCGGATGGGGTTCATTTATCTGAACTGGGAAACTGGGCCTTTTTGGACAAGCTAAGGAGGGGGTTGCAGTCGGCTCTGGGCCGCCCGGTGGGCGCGAATGCCTAAGCAGAGGCTTGACATTGGCGGTGGTGGTGGCAGGATTGGCTACAGTATTTTAGGGGAGCACCTATGGCTCTGCACCAGTTGGTGCTGGTGGTCTGTACGAACTGTAGATGGGCTTTACGGCTCAATGCTGGGAGTGCAGATCACGACAAAGCCTCACCAGGGCAGATCCTTTCAGTGGGTTGGATGCCAGCCTAGGTGGAGGTAGAGTTTGGGCCTGGCTGCTCAGCACCAGCCAGATGATATTGGGCTTGGCCCTGGTCTGTTTTGGTCTGCATATCTTTTTAAAAGTTAGAATGATGTGTCATGTGTGCATGCATGTATGTGTTTATGATCCAACTCTGTGCTGGAAATTTTCATTGACGATAAAGTTCAGTAATTTTCAAACAACTTGACACTTTGGCCGTTTTCGCACTAGCGTTTACTCCGGCGTAGCACCCCATTTACCTCCGGATCTTTTCCTGGTTTTCCCACCTGTTGCTCCGGCACTGCAGGGTTTTCACGCCGGAGTATCTAGATCCACCTCCTTCCGGAGTTTTTGAAAACCTCCGGATCCACTCCGGATCCACTCTGCGGAGTTTTCTGTGGGAAATCCATCCACGCCGGATCGACTGCTGTGTGGGCGGCACCCTCTCCCTTTCCGTCCTCCCACCCCATCCACCCCCTTGGCCAATCATCAGCCTTTCGCGGCGCTTCCCCAAAGTGCCGGCACGGCCATTTTTTTTTTAAACTTCACAGTTTTGCGTAATAGCGATATTTCGAAATTAACAAATAGAAAAAAAAAACCCTCCTGGAATAGCCTCAATTGCCACTTCAATTGGTTTCGTTAGAATTTTTTATTATTATTATTGACTTTAGTTGCGTTATTTCGCTGTTGCGTTATCTCGATAATGCAAAAACGACCATTGTTGGGGGGGGGGAATCTAGTGCCGGTGCAGGCCAAAGCGTTCATGTGTGTGTGTTTTAAAAAGGGAATGCCTCCCTCAGCTGTCCCACCAGGATTTCTGGACCTGCACAAAATCGCCATGTATAAAATGGGAAGTTGGAGTCCTGCATTCTTCTCCCTGGCTACATTCCGCTCGGTTAGAAAATAGACGCGAGCTCGCTCTTCACACGCGCCACAGAAGGGGAAGGAGAGAATGGGGCGGGGGGGAGCTCTGGCAGCAGGAATCAGTCAGGTCCCCGTTGCAAGCGCCAGCCAGGGAGGGGAAAGAGAGCGGAGGAAATTTGGGGGGGGGAATCTAGTGCTTCAGAATTTGGGGGGGGGGGGGAATCTAGTGCTAGGATTCTCCACTGTGAATGCTTCTGTTAATACATAAAGGGCTGTGGAGGATTCTACAGCTGCAGCCAATCCATAAGCAGCAGCAGCACACGTGATGCGGTTTGTCCACGAAAAGAAGGGGAGGGAACAGCTCGATGTTACGTTAGTACGTCATAACGCAACCAGACTTGCGCTTAAAAAAAAATGATTGACAGGGCATCGAACTCAAGTCGATGCCAGTGGGAAAACGATTTGAGCCGGGGCTTCAGGGAAGGCGACTCCGCAAAGAGTCACTAGTGGGAAAACGAGAAAAATGATCCAGACATAATTGCGCCGCGGAATAAGGGGAGCAAACGCTAAGTGCGAAAACGACCTTTGACTGTAAGGCTACGCACAGTCATGTCCCCCTGAAAGCTGTATGTTTACATCTATGTTTTCCATATATCTAATAGAAAGAGCAAGTATGGTGTAGTAGTATGTGTGGCAGACTAGAATCTAGGTAACCCATATTTGAATCCTCGTACTGCTCTGGGAGCTCACTGGGTGACCTTGAATCATTGTGAGGATAAAATGCAGGCGAGAAGCATGATGTAAGCTGCTTTGGGTCCCCATCAGGGAGAAAGGCAGGGTATAAATGGAGTGAAGTAAATAATTTCTCTTCTATATTGCACAGACAGGTGTCCATGATGTGCAGGGATAAACCAAATAATGACTAATAATTTGTAATACTTGTTTGCCTTTCATGTGTTACATATAAATGCCAGAAGCAATGACTTGCAGCAGCCTTGAATCCACCTGAGAGCTTTACTGTCACTGGCTGGTTGACTTTCAGGGGAAGCTATAAGAGAAGCAAAGGACTACAGCTGCAGCCCATATGCTTGTAATTAGGTAAATGATGGGAAACTGCATCAGATAAATTCTGCTGATATTATTTACTAAGCACATCAGATACTGAAATACGCTGCATTCTTCCTCCTGTACTATCTTGGCAATGATTTACAGTACGTTCCTGTTAGTGATCTGCTCATATGACAACCAAGAATTTCCACTTACAATTTGTTATTAAAACATGTATATTTTCATTTTTAGGGCAAAATTAGATCAACACCATATCAATTCTGAGGATACAATCAAGAGCAAAATTACCTGCATCTAAATCCCACTGCAATCAATATAGCTTAAACACAACCAAGGCATTGCTGAATACTTGCCTAAGGTTGCATTTCAGGTCTCCTATTGATTCTTGATTTCAATGTGAAATGGATTATACTGATAGACTTAAAATGATCATCTTTCTTGTTAATATCTTTAGGAGTGGCAATTGTTAATGCCTTGGCAAATATAAGAAACGTTTCTTTCTGCCTTAATTGCTGCATGAAGTTTGCTTCTAAGCCAAAACAAATTATTAACACATTACTCTCATAAAAAAAATGGATTCTGCTTCTGAGATAGATCTGTATAAGCTGATCCTCATACAGGAATCACATTTGCAAGAAGCATCCATAATGTTAAAGTCTGCATCAGTATGACATAGAGCGATGGCTACAATCAGATTCCCTTTCCTGCTGGAGATGCCATATTTTCAGGAGGTGCTTCAGAGAAATAATGTAAAATCAGCGATTCTCTTTTAAACAAGGGAAACTGAGTTAACTTTGCCATCATGCCCAGAGGACCCTATGTACTACAGAGTCAATGAATTGTTAGTGCCAGGAACATATAAGTGGAACAAGAAGTTATTTATAGGTTCAGAAGTTTACTTATTTATGACCTAGTTATCTTAATAAATAATAATGTCCTTGACAGTACAATCCTAAAAATACTTTCCTGGGAGTAAGCCCCACTGAGTACACTTAATTAGCATTTTGAGTAAATGGATTTAGGATTGCACTGTAAATTACCCCCTTTATGTACCCAGTCATAGTAATTAAAGAGAGAGCTCCTTCCCCACCCCCCACCCTGCTTAAGTATGGTACTAATAATGGGGCTCTTGAAAAATCCACCCTGAGCGAGCAGAAATTGTGGGCAGCTGGAAAAAGTAGTATAGGTCAAGGGAATGAAGTCTGAAACAATAACCCTTGGGAGACATTGCACCATTCACCACTTTTTTTGTTTTGTTTGGAAACAAGAGATCTTTGCTATTAAATTAAAAATTAAATCTTAAAAATTCTTAGGCAAGGGAACAGTATACCTAGTGAACTAACCCTGGTTATGATCCTACATAGAAGACTGCAGGTTGACAAAAGCAGTAAGAAACTTAGTCACTCTGAGAATTCACATAAGATACCATTCTGAAATACCTTTTTCATCATTTTAGCAGACTTCAGTACTGTGATATCCTCCCAGTCTCCTTGGTATTTAATTGTTAAATATGAAATCCTGTTGGGAGCATGTAAACCCCAAAGTAAAATGGAACACCATAGTTGAAGATGCTGCTATTACGGTCATTTGGTGCTTGATTAAACTGAGTTGCTCAAATTTTGGTTCACACTAAAGATGGACAATCAATTCCTCCCTCTGCATCAGTGCATGTACAAACACACAAGAAAAAAGGGCAAATGTGCTGCAGCAGCATACATTATGTGTGCAAATAAGACTCACATATGCCCCATCACAGTCATGCCAGCTCCAAAATTCACTGGTCACCTTTACATTTACCCTGGGAACCCCCTGGGATTTTTATTGCTTTCATAATCAAAAATAAATAGTTGCATGGATCTCCTAAGCAAGATAGTCTGCAAAAATTTGTAAAGCAGATTTAAAAGAAAAAAGGATAGTTGGCAATCTTCTCTTCTAGAATGGGAACAGTATAATCTTGATGAAACTTTTATTTAACAACAACAAAATCTTCCTGGATCCAGGGCTGTATTCAAAGATGCATTCTCTGAGGGTCCTTCCACCAAAATCTGTAGCTTAGCATCAGGAAGAAAAAGGCGAGGCATCTAGGGCTTTTCTGTGCTTCATTTTACTGCAATTATCTTTCTATTTAGCCTGTTTAGTTCTGGGGGTAGCTCAGTAGGTAAAGCCTCGGATTACCAGGCAAGAAAAGAAAATGAGAGGTGGTTAAAGATAGACTGAGCTGTAATCTAAACAAGGAAAGAGTGACTGTGCATTATCTTAATATGAATGGAGATTCCTGATATAATGCATATGGCTTTTAAAAGGGGGGGAAGAAAAGGGCTTTGCCAACAGCCACCCCATTGTTCAGCATTTGTCAGGACTGAAATAAGAGAGGACTTGCTTTTCAGGTCCAGTCTGCGAAGACAGAGGGGTGGAATGTGGTTGGAATCCAGCTGAGTGTTTGATGTCTTCATTTTTGTGTGTGTGGGTTGTTCTAAAGAGACCTGGTAGGGACATGGAGCCTGCCTGGGGAAAGGGCAAAGCTTGAAACAAGTGGCTTCTCCAGTAACATGCAATTGGATGACAAGAGTATGTCTTTATTGCCATGGTAAAGCTAATAGAGTTGTGATGACTTCACACCTGCTGCACCCTGGAAAGGGAGAGGAGGGACAAAACCAAAAGCAAAAAAAACCCCCACCCCTACAGGACGAAAACTCCCAGAGGCGCACTACTTCTGCAGCCAGCGAGACTACAGTTTGACGGATGAAGTACCTAACAATGACATCTCTTCAGGAACAAAGCACTGACTGGAATTTTAAACCACAATTTCCATTTCATTTTCTTTCCCTTATTCCCCATCTCACCAAACAACCCCCTAAAAAAATGTCTTCAGCATGTGCAGACAATGCAAAGCTACTGGAATTTCCTGGGTTTTTTTTTTCCAAAATGTTCCTTAGCATCCTTATGAGACATGTCTATTTTCACATAGCTCTCATGACAATTTTCATATTTAAATGAAGGGATTTTCAGAAACAAGGATATGTAACTCATTAAAAGGTTAGTTGACTAATGAAAATGCTTTCCAGATAAGGGGTGATTTCATTGATAAAAGCAGACTGGCTCCCTTAAATGGCAAGGTGGCATCTCTGTGTTTTTTTTTTTCCTCTGTCTTTGACAGATACAAAGTGTAGCTATGTCACAGCATTATGGTAAACCTTATAGGGAAGACATAGTAGGGTCGGGAAGATTCTACATTCTTAGCAGAGCGTCTGGGAAAGGAATGTTTACATGACCCTCAGCGCAAAGTTTAAATATATGCGGCAGTTTTGCTGTTAACTCCCTGAACTCACTGGCGGAGCACAGACAGCGGCAGGGAAAAATTCTGCTCCACTTGTTGTTACTTTGTTACTGTTAAAACTGTTCATGTCCTGTCAGCTGTTTTGGACATCTGTTGAGTTCTATAAATTGTCTACATGGGGGCAGTTGGCCTTTTTTTTTCAGTTTGGTCAGTGCTGGGAGGGAAGGTATTGTGAAACATAAATATTAACTTGTCTTTTTATTTATGTTGGTTGAAGACAGATGAGAGAAGGGGAATGAAATCTTGCAAAGTGAGCCAAAAATAATGAGCAGCAATGTTCTTGCTTGATGGTGCCGTTGTTGTTAGCTTTCAAGTCTGTAACCAAAATGCAAACAAATGGAGAATGTATGGATGATCTAATGTTTGGTTAACATGCAGTTTTACAAGACCAGATCAGAAACCCATTTGGCAATACAAGACTCTCTGTAATCACATTCAGTGCCTTTTGACTTAGACATGATTGTCTTTTTCAGCATCAGACTCAACACCCAGTTACTCAGTAGATGATTCCAACTAGTTAAAGCATTTGAAATTTTGCAGAGCTACTGAAATAGGACAGAGGTACATTTCAGTTATTAAGTAGGTCAAATGGCAGAACCAACTCCATAGCTTGTGAAAAATTTTGATATACTTACCAAACAATTCATTACTCAGCTAGATTAATTGGTGTCGTGCTCCTTCTTAGAGATGGTTAGTAAAAATGTATTATCTCAACTGGGTGATATGTGAGTGATCTACTTGCATGAGCAGCATAATAAACGCTATGCATAGTATGCATAGAAAATTGCAGCAATTTTTTTTTTATGAAAAGGGATTTCTGGATTCCAACACACGCTACTTATAAAAACAGCTGCAGCAATCTTCCACAATGACAAATTCCAGAAGTATAGGCATATTGATCTCTTTCAGGGGGGAAACAAAAACACAGAATTTAGGGGCACCTTAAGACTAATGTATTGTGCCATGAACTTTTGTACAGCTAACTAACCAGGGCTCTAACATATGAAAGCTTTTGTAATTTTTAAAAAAATCTATTAAAGGTGACACAAGGTTCCATCGTAATTTTTCAGGACTTCTTCCGAAAGAATTCTATGTGAGGGAGAACTGTATATCCACAGTTATTTATACGTAACTATGATTCAGTATATTACTTAAATTGTGCCACTGGTGTCAGTAGCATATACTTCCACATGACATCTACAGAGATCCACTCTTCAAATTTTTTCTTAACAGGTACTAATTAACTGAGAAACAGCATAATGTATTAGCTAGAGCAGAGGTGTAGAAATCATTTGTTACAAGGGCCAGATCTCATATAAAATGGGACTTTGTGGGGCTGGGCCATGCAAGTCATAAAATGTAATGCCAGGTAGTGGAGATATAAACTTTTAAAGAACATAGAAAAGCGCAAGTAAAAATATTAATTTTTTACTTAAACTATTATTTTTTTACTTAAACCTATTGTAATATTTTGTTTAAAATTGAAAGGTAGGGGGATACTGGGATTTGGCAATGCAATTTTAAAAATAAAACATCAAGAAGCCGTACAGGGATCACAGCAGAAACTAAAAATATGAAATGCTCTGAGCCTAGGAAAGTATGAAATGGCTGGCATTGCAAGCTTCTCCCCACCACCACTGGGTCTAATCAGATTGGCAATGGCTCTCCAGTGTAATATTCCCCTTTGACTGTTAGTTGCCAGGTTAGAGTACTCACTAGGCACCAGTTCACCTGGCAAAAGGAACGCTGGAAAGTGAAACTGAGCTGCATGCCATTGAAACACACTGCAACACAGCCAAAGTTGCAAGGAAAACGGAATCAATTTTCCATTAAGGAATCTGGGCCCAGATAGACTATCTTTCTGAGCACAGAGACCTTAATGGAAAATCCATTCCACATTTTCTTTACAAGTTTGCAAGCCCCGATGACCTTCCTACTGCAGCCAGCAAAGAGAAGGCAGAAGGATCTGGGAACTTCAGCTGCCTTGGAGCTTCAAAAGAGAAGGACAGGAGGGGGAGGAGGGGGAAAAAAGAGCTGTGGGCCTGACTAAGGCCCTGGGTGGGCCGGTTCTGGCCTGCAAGCCAGACATTTGACACCCTTAGCTAGAGTACTGGATTCAGGTTCAAATCTCTACTCTGCCATGGAAGCTTGCTGGATGACCTTGGGTCAACTACACACCCTCAAACTAATTTACTTCATAGGATTGTTGTGAGGATAAAATGGATGAGAAAACAATGTTAAACTGCCTTGGGCCACCACTGGGGAGAAGGATGGAGTATAAATGAAGTAAATTTAAACTTGCATCATTGCAGAAGTTTACAGCTTTCTTAAAGCGGTACTGAGATCTCTAGTACATGAATATCTGTAAAAGTCCCACTGCATGTACATAAAACTATGCGTGTGTATAGCCAGCTCTCTGTCATTGGGGCATCCTTCTGTGTGATCAGAATCAAAGGTAGCAATCTTAAGCAAAGTTATATGAAAATAACATCTGCCACAAATGATCAGTTATAAATAGGAATGCCATAAATTTCTTAGCCAACTTGTTTGGTAGTCAAATTTACAGACAGTGAGGCCCATCAAGGATATGTTTGGATTGCATGGAGAACTAGCTGCCGGTTTCTCAAAAGCCATCTCACAGCTGATCAAGGGATCAGCTAGGAGTTGGATTCTGATCTGCCATCCGCTCAGAATGAAATGAAGTTAGAAAAATGAAAGAAGAATGAGCTTGTTTATCTTATCCTCCCTCTCCTTCAAGCAGGCAGGAAGAGAAGCTCTGCTTTTGATCCTTGGATTGCAAAAGGAAGAGGAGAAAGAGACCACTCCCTCTCTCAAACTGGGTGGGAACAGAAGCAATGCTTCTGAGCTCTCCCATGTAAAAAGGAGAGGAGAATGAGAAGTTAATTGCATACTTGTTTGCAGTCAATTGAAACCTGTTCTTGCAGACAGACATTGCAATCTAAAGGGCCCCATTTACACAATTTCCCAGAGGGAGAAGATCATCTTAGGTTCCATATTTAACAGATCTACAATGAAGAACAATGGATAAAATTGGTTGTATCATATCAAGATATGCATCCACATCCAGTGTAAGTGGTACATCCAGTTCCCAATCCATCAAGGACACCTTGAACAGAGGCCTCCTTCTTTGTGTGTAACTGCCTTGCTGAACTGGGGGAAATTTCTCCTTCTAATGATCAATATATACATTTTTGTTTTTTAAATAATTAACTGTTTAGTTGTTCATAAAATTAAGTCTCCATCAATAGATGTCAATACAAGTATGAACAATTTTTCTTCTTTAAAAGAGTCTCATTGAGTTTAATATAACATTTGTTCTGAAATAGAGTTAACAGACTGACAGCATCGTCCAAATCAAATATGTGCTTTTACATCCATTTATTTCAGTGGACTGGTAAAGTTAGAACTGATGGTGCTATACGTGCTGCAGATTTGGATCCTAAATCTTAAAAGTAAGCTCTATTGTTTTTAATTTGCTTTTTAAAGTAATACTTTTTTTTTTTTTTACATCAGCAATATACCCTTTATGGGATAGTAGAGTGGCTTTCACTCTCACCTGGATAGCCCAGGCTAGCCTGATCTCATCAAATCTCAGAAGCTAAGCAGGGTTGGTCCTGGCTAGTATTTGGATGGGAAACCACCAAGGAATATTACAGTCATGACATGGAGGCAGGAACTGACAAACCACCTCTGAACATCTCTTGCTTTAAAAACCCAACAGGGTCTCCATAAGTCAGCTTTCCACCACTACCAGTTCATCTGTAGGTCTATAAAGAGATACGGTTTTAGTGTGCTGTTTTATTTGGTTTGATCCAGTGAGCTCTGACAATGGTTGGTTTAATGGCTGCTGCCACATAGCAACTGAAAATCAGCTCGGTTTTCAAGTGGAAACATGGTAGAAAACATTTGTAGCTATGCAGGATAGGACAAAACCTTCCACTTGCACAATCCATGTGTGCATTTCATGAACCTCCTGAGGAACCATATGGTGGTAGCCTTCTTAGACTGTCTGCAGTATCACCACTTGTTATAACTATAATCCCATAACTAAGTATTCCAGCAAGAGAAATCAATTTGTATAAATAGCATGTGAATTATTCCAGAGAAAACAAATTGAGAATGGAAGCTTAAAGCTCCAATGTACAACCAGGGCAATGTTACAACCAAACAGTACTCTACACAAACAAGGGCTGCCCCATTCACTTCAGTGGAAAAATCCTCAATCAGTTGCTGACACTGAAATGAATGGGGCAGCTTCTATTTGTGCATATTATAATGAGCACATAGGAATAGCATTAGGCCATTAGATCATTCCTTACAGTTTAGATTCATCCTTTCTTTGTTTATAGCTTTTTTGTTTATTTCAGGCCACGGAAGAAAACGTTAGTGGCACAGTTTAGCAAATTCCCTTAAACCTTTCTTATTTGTAGACACAGGGGTTAAGTAAATATTTGTTCATTTGAATTCAATTTTCTAAACTACTGTCACTGTGTACAAATATATACATTGTAAAACTTAAAAAGAGGAAACTCAGTCATGCAGTAGAAGCACCAGGGAGAGGGTTTTCAAAGTTCAGCAGGCAGTGAACGATCTGAGGAAAATGACAGAGTGAATAAATTTTCATTCCTGCACCATGTAAAGACTAACTCAGTGACAACTTGGTTGTCTCTGTTACTGAAATGTTGGGGATGATCAAAGAAAAAGTGACAACAAATGTCCTTGTGGAAGGTATGTTCCATAACCCTAGTGACATCAGACATAGCTGACTTTTTCATTTGCATTTGTATAAACCAAAAGTCGCTATTTATTTTGAGATGGAAGCATTTCTCCATAATGCCAGTCACCTCACTTCACAGAGCAGTCCTCATGCATTTTTGGGAATACAAGAGAGTTTCATGAGGAATCTTGGAGCTTCTGATGTCTGCACCCCTTGAGAATGTCCCACAGATGGATCTGACAGCTGTTTGCGCCTGACAGATTAAATCTGGTAACTGAACTTGTTGTTTGTTCACTCAGCCAGTCCTTGAACTAGAACCCATGGGGAGTATTGAAAGCAGGTTTAGTAAGTGAGTCAAAAAGAGAACCTTCCACCAGCCAGACTAATAGCTGTGCTAAGCTTGTCACAGTTGGAAGTCAGCTATTTGAAAATTTTAGAGCAGCTCTGTGACAAGTGTCTCCCCTCCACCTTCCTTTCAGCTATATAAAAGCAAAAAGAATAAAGTAATATGATATAAATAGATGAATAGCTCCCATAACCTAAAACATAAAGCACTGGGATCATTAATTAAATGGCATCTACCAGCATTACTGATGTCGTATACAAGGTTTATCACATCGTAACTACTGGCTTGTTCATCAATAACTCCAATTAGGTCTGCCAATAGCCACCATGGGCACTCAAACAAAGGCTCACTTTGACCCACTCTCATTCTGCCCAATTCAAATGTAATATGAGAACAAATCACATGACCTATCTGGCTCTGTAGGCTTGAAAGGTAGTAGCCAGGATTAGTAATCAACAATAACACCGATGAAGTGGAAACACTAATAAAGGAAAGCTAAAGCTAGTCTCCTGCTCCTCCACTGAAATTTGAAAACTTGGATTATCTGACTGGTGTGCTCTGCACAGTTTACAGATGAATACCATGGTTGCTTCCACATATGTATGCCCTTTGTTAGATTTTCAAGAGTGCACACTGTGGGTGTCTTAGCAAAGTCTTAGCATAGTTGCACCCAGACATGAGAAGCCAATCCTGCTATCCCAATCCATAAGGATTGTTTCAAGGTATCCAGTTCCCTAATGGCCAAACTGTTTTTTGGACAGACAGACCAAATTAACCCTTCTCTCCTTATTTGCCTCCCTTGATCTCATGCTGTATTCTGTGCTTTTACAACATACTTGGTGTTGGCAGCTGTTTCCACAACAACATGAATTCCCACTGTTGTATGTCATGGTGCCCCATACTGGTATGTGATGCCAATATGACCCCCGCTCTTGCCCCAATTTGTACTGGCAAAATAATAATAATTGTGTCCTTATCCTAAATGCATTTGCCAGCTAAATAAAATGCAGGATTAGGTAGTACATTTATCTTAGTTTACTGATTCTATCTCCTGTGTCCTTTTCACAAAATTCCGCTGGACTTCACCTCCTACATTACTTCTGAGAAATATATGTAAAGTTCCCAATAGGGTTGCAGTAACTGGTGCTTGGCTTGTGTTGTTGTCTTTTTGAATGAGTACATTAAAGCCACCACATTTTATAGCAGGCTTAAACGATGCCAGTATGAATTAATTAGCAAAGAGAAGACACATTTTTTTCTCTCAGAATCCAGAAATCATTCTATTTCCTATCTTAATGATCAGAGTCAAAGGCAGATAAAAAAAAAATCATGCAAATCTGAGTGGAAAATTCCAAAAGAGAAACTAGCCTGGCTATTTGAAGGGGGGGGGGGTGTTGACTGTAATAATGATATACCATTTTCTCCCAGGTTTTGATCTTACAATTACAGTTTGCTAATTTATCTGCACAGGTGATAATCTCAGTGAAAGTGGTTCATGCAATAATCCCAGTGAAATAATGTCCCTCTTCCTATCTCTAATAACAGTGATGGATTAATAACTGATACAATAAAAATGAATACAGTATGAAAATCAGAGGAAAATCAAAACTGAAAACAAAAACACTTCACATTTCTATGAGATATTTAAGCTCATGCAAGATGGAGGCAATACCTATGAGTAGTGTCAATTGCCCAAGCATTTCCCCTATTTTGCACAAGGACTTCAACAGACTCAATAGTTGAGTCAGACAAATACTTAGGCCAACCGTAAACCAGCAGAATACATCAACCTCACTAGTTCTTGAGTAATGTTGTCATCACCAATTTAGGAAATTCCTGGAGACCGGGGGGTGGTGCTTGGGGAGGGCAGAGTCTGAGGAGAGAGGACACTCAGTACGGGATGTAATGCCATAACGTCTACTCTCCACAGCTTCCATTTAATCCTGGGGAATTGATCTCTGTTGTCTGGAGATCAATTCCAGGAAAACTCCAGGTCTCTCCTGGAGTTGGGCAATCCCATCCTCCACTTCCAGAGGTTTGGGGGAGCTATGAACCTACCTAACCTTAATCAGGTAACATGTGAAAAGCATGCCATTAATGGCAAAGGAGGTAGAAGTGGCTCTTCTAGTCTTGGTTTATCCTACATTTTATTCACTACAGAGCAATAGGTTCAATATATGGTCTGCTGAGTGCTTTAGGCCTAATACAAGCAGGGACGAACCTATGTTTCCCAGGACATTAATTAAATCTTGAACTATTCTTGTTGACATCCCCCAGAATTCTCAAGCTGGGAATCCTAAGCACTTATCTCTATGATCATCTGTATTAGGGATAGTTTTAGGTAGCAGTAAAGTCAACAACAGGATTCCAATTTCTGCCTTCATCACTACGCATCAATTACACATATGGTGTTCTTGGGCAGACCTAGCAAGGGAGATAGAGTCGTTACAGATCATAGCAACCATGTTTCCCTGTCTATTCTATTCCCTGCCATACTCTTTATTGCTGTTGGATGGCTTACCCAGCTTGGAGCAGTCGGAAGCCAAACACTTGAGAAAGAAAAGCCACTTTGGGCTACAGCTTGATTGATTACATATATTTGTTGCAAGTAACATTGATGAATTACAAAAATGACACAACAAAGAAAAGAAAATAGAATAATTTATGAAATTCCATGCAAAAATTTAGACATAAGATTGGGAAAAAAAATGTTGGAATCATTAAATGTGTCTGAAATATGCCATAACCATTGGTCATCCAGGACAATTCAGACTGCATTTCCTTGTCATCTAAAAATAATGCAGATATGTTTGTTTTTTAACTGTTCTAAAGCTTTTGTTGTTCAGTTGCACAGTCGAGTTTGACTCTTTGCAACCCCATGGGCAAAGTCACACCAGGCCCTCCTGTCTTCCACCATCCTCCAAAGTCTGCTCAAATTCGTGTTTGTTACATCGGTAACACTGTCCAGCCATCTCATCTTTTGCCGTCCCCTTCTTCTTTTGCCTTCTGTCTTTCTCAGAATCGGATCTTCTCCAGTGAGTGTTCCCTTCTCATTTGGTGGCCAAAGTATTTGAGCTTCAGCTTCAGCATCTGACCTTCCAGTGAACAGTCTGGGTTGATTTCCCTTAGGACTGACTGATTTGATCTTCTTGCAGTCCAAGGGACTCTCAAGAGTCTTCTCCAGCACCACATCTCAAAAGCATCTATTCTTCTGCGCTCGGCCTTCCTTATTGTCCAGCTCTCACAGCCATACATTATTACTGGGAATACCATTGCTTTGACTATACAGACTTTTGTTGGCAGGGTGATGTCTCTGCTTTTTATTATACTGCCCAGGTTCGCCAAGCTGTCCTCCCAAGGAACAAGCATCTTTTAATGTCATGGCTACAGTCACCATCTGCAGTGATCTTGGATCTCAGAAATGTGAAGTCTGTCGCTACTTCCATGTCTTCCCCTTCTATTTGCCAAGATGTGATGGGGCCGGATGCCATGATCTTAGTTTTTTTGATGCTGAGTTTCAAGCCTACTTTTCTGCTCTCCTCTTTCACCCTCAACAAGCGGTCTTTAGGTCCTCCTCACTTTCTGCCATTAGAGTAGTGTCATCTGCATATCTGCGGTTATGAACATATGAAGCTGCCTTATACTGAATCAGACCCTGGGTCCATCAAAGTCAGTACTGTCTACTCAGACTGGCAGCGGCTCTCCAGGGACTCAAGCTGAGGTTTTCCACACCTATTTACCCTTTTTAGTTGGAGATGCCGGGGAATGAACCTGGGACCTTCTGCTTCCAAGCAGATGTTCTGCCACTGAGTCACCGTCCCTCCCCTGAGGTTGTTGATGCTTTTCCCGGCAATCTTAATTCCGGCTTGTGCTTCATCCAGCCCAGCGTTCCACATGATGTACTCTGCATATAAATTAAATAAGCGGGGTGACAATATATATCCTTGTCGAACTCCTTTCCCTATTCTAAACCAATCAGTTGTTCCATATCCCGTTCTGACAGTTGCTTCTTGACCCTTATACAGGTTTCTCAGGAGACATGTGAGGTGATCTGGTACTCCCATCTCTTTAAGGACTTGCCACAGTTTGTTGTGATCCACACAATCAAAGGCTTTAGCATAGTCAATGAAACAGAAATAGACATTTTTCTGATACTCCCCTGCTTTCTCCATAATCCATCGAATGTTGGCAATTTGATCTCTAGTTCCTCTAACTCTCCTAAACTCAGTTTGAACTTCTTGTAGTTTCCGATCTACGTACTGCTGAAGCCTAGCTTGTAGGATCTTTAACATGACCTTGCTGGCTTGTGAAATGAGTGCAATGGTGTGATAGTTTGAACATTCCTTGGCATTACCCTTCTTTGGGATTAGAATATAAACTGATCTTTTCAAATTTTGTGACCACTGTTGTGTTTTCCAAATTTGTTGACATAATGTGTGCATCACTTTAACAGCATCATCTTTTAGGACTTTGAATAGCTCAACTGGGATACCGTCATCTCCGCTCGCTTTGTTGTTAGTAATGCTTTCTAAAGCACATTTGACTTCACACTCCAGGATGTCTGGCTCAAGGTCATTGATTTCACTGTCATGGTTGTCCGGGACATTGAGATCCTTCTTGTATAATTTTTCTGTGTATTCTTGCCACTTCTTCCTGTTCTAAAGCAGGACCCTGCAAAAACAAGAATAAAGAAATAGTGGCTGTGATCACACACACTAAATAATGCACTTTCAATCCACTTCCAATGCACTTTCCAACTGGATTTTACTTTGTGAATTGGCAACAATCCAGTTGGAAAGTGCATTGAAAGTGTATTATTCAGTTGCAGCTTTAAAATGAGTGACAGCACCATTCTTAGCAGTGGTACTCCATTCTAAGCCCACTGAATTATCATTGCACTGTAAATCACATAGATGTAACTGTTCCTGCCTTGATAGTCCTGTAATGACAATATTTCTGATCATCCTGTCTTTGAGTAGAAAATGCAGAAAATGGAACATCCTGCTATTGCATAGTTCGACTCGCAAACTACTTAGCATATTGTTGCTAAAAGCGTAGTACTCCCTTGTGATGGAACATAGATGGAAGCCAAATATATGTCACTTGGATAATGTAAGACATACTACACAGGCTGTTATAAAACATTCAAGTTTCTATATCTAATTATGTAACACTTTTTTTCTTCCATTTTCCTAGCAGATTTCAGTATTTACATGGGTGTAGCACAATGTGGAATATCAGAGGAAATATATTTCTCCTTTCAGGTAATAGTCATTTTGAAATGATTGTTAATACTAGTAATCTTGTCATGAGGGGGCCTGGTGTTTTTGCCCCTACATGATTTTCTTTCCTATAAAAGCAATAATTAACAACAACCTGCCACAATATTTTGCAAATTTTGAGGACTAAAAGTATATTTACACCATGAACAAGTTTGGGGGTGGGGGTGGGGAATTGCCATTACTTTCTCCAAGGAACTATAAATGGTAATACTTGGTGAGAAGTTGTGAATGTTCCATTGATGGAACAGGGAGCAAAGTCATCTGCAATGCCTTTTCAGGAATCCCTGGGGGCACCTGAGGGGCAGGGAGGCAGAGAAGACCCACCTCCATCACCTAAGGAACTACCACCTAAGGTTACTTACTCTGATTCTGTCTGCCATAAAGAATCAGCTCCAACTCACAGTTGCTCTGAGACTGGAAAAGGAAAAGTCACTCTGGACTTTGGCACCAGCCAGAAGAATAAGGGCTATAAGATAGAAGCCATGTTACACATTCCATTAAGACCTAAAACAGACATTAGAGTGGACTGTATCCCATTCCCTATCGGGGGGGGGGGAGGGGAGTGCCAGAGCTCATTAGCACAACTCATTTACATAACTCATTTGCATATGCCACACACCATTGACATAAATTATATCAGCTCAACATCTACCTTAAAATGCTTCTTGAGTTATAATTGTCATAATAAAATCTTACTCCCATAATTTCTTTTTCCTATGTGGCCATAGTGGCATGATGAAGATTTCCATCTGTTTGCTTTATACGTTTTGAGTATTTTTCCATTTTTGTGGGGGGAAATGTTAGAAGGTTTGTCAAATCTTAGAGTTCAACAAAATTCTCACAGGGTTTTTTTGGGTTTTTTTTGCAGGGGTGAGAAAGAAAGAGCACACTAAATTTAGAGGTTCTGGAGCTCTGCTCCTGTGAGCTCATGCCCAAAATGAGGCCTGCCTTATCCTATCACTCCTCTGAGCAAAGACTGAAGCCTTCCTCCAACCTAAGGCACTCTCCTCCAACCTAACCGGCTCTTCCATTGGAAGAAAAGACACACTGGAAGAAGCCTTCTTAGGCTCAGGGCTGGTGCTGGGCCTCGGGCACCCCAGGCTGGCACCTGCCCTACACCCCGCCACCACTTGCCCCAATGCTGCACCCCCACCCATGGGGAGGGCAGGTGCAGCAGCGCAGCAGAGGATGTCTGGGAGGGCTCCTGGTGTCTGTGCAGTGCAGTCTTGGAGTGCCTCCAAGACTGTGCTGCACTGGTGTGGCTCATCCGCAGCTCCTATTCAGCCTTCTCAGGCAGAGCCAAGAAGGCTGAGCAGAGGCTGTGGGCAAGCCGTCCTGCTCGGCTGCTGTCGCCTTGAAGGCAGCTGGGCAGGGTGGTTCTCTTTCAAGCTTGGTTTTCCTTGCGAGGGAAGCTGGGCACATTGGAGAGAGAGCACACGGCAACACACCATCCTGGTGGTCTCAGCTTCCCAGATTTGCAGCCCAGGAAGCTGAGAGAAGCAGGGCAGGGGGAGGGGGCACCCAACAGCACCCCCATAGGTGAGGTGGCACCCTACACGGCTGCCTACCTCACGTACTCCCATGCACCGGCCATGCTTAGGCTGTAGGAAGGGTCCTTGGAGATTGGTTGGATCCACTTCACCATTTAATACTTTTTGTGAAAAGAAACAGGGCATATAGGATGGCTGCTCCACTTCCACCAAAGAAAGAACAGTCTGGTCATATTTATATAGAAATTAAATTAAAGGGTGACTAACACGTGGAATTCACTACCACAGGAGCTGGAGGTGGCTACAAGCATAGATAGCTTAAAGAGGAGATTGGATAGGCATATGAAGCAGAGGTCCATCAGTGGCTATTAGCCACAGCGTATTGTTGGAACTCTCTGTCTGGGGCAGTGATGCTCTGTATTCTTGGTGCTTGGGAGGGCACAATGGGAGGGCTTCTAGCCGCACTGGTGACCTCCTGATGGCACTTGGTTTTTGGGTTTTTTTGGCCACTGTGTGACACAGAGTGTTGGACTGGATAGGCCATTGGCCTGATCCAAAATGGCTTCTCTTATGTTATGTTCTTAGGTTCTTAAATTCTGTCACTTTGCTCTCCCTTCACTTTTCTTTACTCTTCCCTTCTCTTATCTGTCCTGCCTTTTCTAGCCTATATCTTACCGATAGGATTTTGTTGTTCTGATCTTGGGGATCACCTTTTTACAAACACAGGCTGTGTTTGTCCAGTTTGCTCCAGGAGCTTAAGGGTCTGGCACTGCCTAAAATGGGACAAATAATGTACTGCATTTCCCAACACTGAATGTTTAAGAGGCATTTTTTGAGATTTAACAGGCCTTTTATCCCACAGGCATTTGTCTGAGGGTAGCTGCCCAAATGGTTCTAGGAGCTGCCAGTTTACATGCACAAAAACACAGTGCTAGCTTATAAAATTACAATAAAGCCTATAATCTTTTATTTACAAGCCTCTGTTCACTTTTTGCTTGCAACTCTCCCAAATGCAACAGAACACAAAGAAATGGCAAAGGTACTGTAAATGTTTTATATGGACATAGGGGAGAGCCTCTACCTTCCATAAAATAAAAGATAATTTGATGGAGAATGCATCCCTGCTGACACTTAATACTTTCAGTGTACCATTTATGATATAACTTCCGTGTAACAAAAACAATACCTAGCATTTTCCTGCGTATTCTTTGTGCCCTGCTATCACAGAGGTTTGTGGTTTTATTTAATGGAGGGGGGAAGAGAACATGGCAATTGATTTTCAGTGGTGTTTAAAATTACTCTGTATCTGTGCTGGACATTTAAAAAAAGACATACTTCCTACCTCCTGCAGTTATAGTACTGCTATCTTGATACCAATGGAAATTACATCACCTCCTGACTGCTAACCTCTTCTTAGGTGCCGGTTTTCAAGATATTTTGCTAACACAAAACAAAGGAATAGTCTGTACTTAGTTCTCTGTAGTACAAAATGCATTTGTAATGTTTTGGGTAGAAGACAGACAGTTTCATGACAGGTTAAATGAGCAATCGTCTTAATACAATAATAGTTGAGTTTTTCCAAGGTTTTCCTGACTTTTCTAAAGAAATCTGTCTACTTTTACATTGATGCCATAAATTTACATACTAATAGTTCTGAAAAGCAGAAAACCCAGGCTGTTTAAAAAACAAAACAAAATAGGAAGGTTGTTGAGCCTTGTAGGCTACAATACTCTGCTAGTGGTCTTGTTTTAGTCTGATGCAGGGGTGGCCAAACTGCAGCTCAGGAGACACATGTGGCTCTTTCACACATATTGAATGGCTCTCAAAGCCCCGACTACCCCATTGGCCAGCTTGGAGAAGGCATTTGTCTCTTTAAATCACTTTTCCAAGTCAAGCCAACCAGCAGCTTGGAAAATGCATTTAAAGTTAAAGTTGTTTTCTTTCTACCTCTCCACTATCTATTTTCTTTCCTTCCTTCCTTCCTTCCTTCCTTCCTTCCTTCCTTCCTTCCTTCCTTCCTTCCTTCCTTCCTTCCTTCCTTCCTTCCTTCCTGTATTGCGGTCTGAAAAATCTGACTGGTGGCTTTCAAACATCTGATGTCTATTCTATGTGGCTCTTACATTAAGCAAGTTTGGCCACCTCTGGTCTGATGGGTCACAAATAATGCAGGCTTGGTTTGGATAATTAAAGTGCCATGTAGTGCTTGTTGCTCTTAGCTGTATGCCACTTAAAAAAAATCTCATGGGGAGCAACATGTATAAATACATGTTACAACCAATGTTTTGATCTTACAGAACTGAAAATGTTTGCTATGAGCTAGCAGGAATATTTTACTTATTTCCTGTTTTACATAAAAACAGCGATTGTGGTCCCAGCACCAAAGGGGCCAGGTGACCACTCACTCCCAAGTGAATAAAACACTAAAAGACAACCTTCTGAATTGAAATGGCCACAACTTTATTGATTACAGCAGCTGACAGAGCCTTGGCACAGCATAAAACAATGGATCCTAGCATCAGCTGACCCACCTGACAGCTCATGTATCCCACCCCAGCCCACCTGCTGTGGGGGCAGGTATTGTGAGATGGCAAGATGCAGGATTCCACATGGATGCAAGCTACCACATGAAAATGAGGGAGCCTTGACATCCCCCAAGTTGGGCACGTCCCCTGTAAAGCCATCACCCAAAATCCCTTAAGGGATCCCCAAATGTGGGGAAAACAAGTGCACAGGCCAACTTTCCCCAAAAAATGGATTCAGCTCCATATAATAATAATAATAATAATCATAAGTTTTTATTTATATCCCGCCCTCCCCGCCGGGGCAGGCTCAGGGCAGCTTACAAAAAATGATATGGTATCATGATATAACAATACAGGTAAAATCAATTCGCAATATAAATACAAATACAAATATAAATTAATGTTAAAAAGCTAAAAAACAATACGGTGGTGCTACAGTCTCTATTTATCCAGGCAGCATAATATTCAGTCTGGTCACGTCTTGAAGGCTTCTTGGAAGAGGGCAGTTTTGCAGGCCCTGTGGAACTGGTTAAGGTCCCGCAGGGCCCGCACCTCCTCTGGCAGCTGATTCCACTATTGGGGCGCTTTTATAGAGAAGGCCAGCTCCCTAGTTGTTTTAAGTTTGGCCTCCTTAGGCCCAGAGATTTCCAAAAGATTTTGTGAACTGGAACGCACTACCAGTTTGTTTTTGTTTTTGTTTTAAATGGAAAAACCAGAATTAAAGGCGCACACTTCTGAACACGCACCGAGGGAGTTCAGACATCTGAAAACATGGGGTAAATGCATGGACATGCATAAGCACTGGACTTCCTCCAGCGGCTGTTTACTCCACATCTAAATCATCATATGATGGGGTAAGCAGTGGTGGGATTCAAATAAATTAACAACAGGTTCTATGTCCTAATGACCATTTTAACTATATCAAAAGATATACCGAAAGGTAGTTTAATAATTCACGCATTAAATACTGCAATAAGAACAGTAAAAGGGGTAAAGACAACTAGATTATGTTTAAAGAAAGATTTATTGAAGATATTTCCATATTGGGAGTTCTGGCCCTCACATTTAAAGGGATGGCACACCTTTTCAATGCCTTCCTTTCATAGGAAATAATGAAGGATAAGGGCACCTTCTTTTGGGGCTCATAGAATTGGACCCCCTGGTCCAATCTTTTTGAAACTGGGAGGGTATTTTGGGGAGAGGCACTACCGTCCTCCACTGCGAAGACTGCCCATTTATACTCACTCTCTGTTTCCTATTACTCAGCCAGTTTTTGATCCACAAGAGGACCTGTCCTTTTACTCCATGACTCTAAAGAGCCTTTGATGAGGAACTTTATCAAAAGCTTTCTGGAAGTCAAGGTAAACAACATCTATTGGGTCCCCTTTGTCCACCCCCTCAAAGAACTGTAACAGGTTAGTGAGGCAAGATCTTCCCTTACAGAACCCATCCTGAGTCTTCCTCAATAACCCGTGTTCATCAATGTGCCTGCTCATTCTGTCCTTGATAATGGTTTCTAACAACTTTCCCGGTATTGAAGTCAGACTGACTGGCCTGTAATTTCCCGGAAATCCTCTGGAACCCTTTTTAAAGATGGGGGTGACATTTGCTACCTTCCAGTTTTCAGGAACAGAGGCAGATTTCAATTAAAGATTACATATTTTTGTCAGAAGATCAACAAGTTCAACTTTGAGTTCTTTCAGAACTCTCGGATGTATGCCATCCGGACCTGGTGACTTATTAGTTTTTAATTTGTCTATCAGTTGTAGGACCTCCTCTCTTGTCACCTCAATCTGACTCAGGTCTTTCAACACCCCTTCCAAAATTAGTGGTTCTGGAGCGGGCAAACACTTCTCGTCTTCCACAGTGAAGGCAAAAAATGCATTCAACTTCTCAGCCATTTCCCTACCCCTGATGTAGCCCATCTTTGTATTCAGGTACTCATGATGTTATACATGGTTTACTAGCCTTCCCCTTTAAATCCGCACAACCTTGTGCAGTAGGTGGGGCTGACAGACACAGCACCATCCTTAGGAGATCTAACTCAGACTCTCACGCAGGTCTATGCAACTGGGCTGCATAGGGAAATGGCTTTAGGATTGCACTGATAGTGACTGATTGAAATCAGCCTGTGAGTTTTGCAGGAATCTGACCTTCAGTCTTCCCAGTCCAGAATTCTGATTGCAACAAATCTTGGCTTCTTCTTCTGGCCAATTAAATAAAACACGATTGCTCCTAACTTTGAACAATTTGAACAATTGCTTTGAACAATTTTGAGGAAGAGAAGAAGAAGAAGAAAAAGAAGACCATAGATTTATACCCCACTCTTCTCTCTGAATCAGTCTCAGAGTGGCTTACAATTTCCATTATCATCTTCCCCCACAACTGACTCCCTGTGAGGTAGGTGGAGCTGAGAGAGCTCTTCCAGAGGCTGCTCTTTCAAAGACAACCTCTGCAAGAACTATAGCTGATCCAAGGCCATTCCAGCAGCTGCAAGTGGAGGAGTGGGGAATAAAACCCAGTTCTTCCAGACAAGAGTCTGCACACTTCACCACCACAACAAACTGGCTCTTGATAGAAAGGATAAACAGGATAGAAACCTGGTAAACTAGTCACTAACTGCTGTTAATACACCTATGTCCTTAGTAATGTTTGATTTTTTCCCTCTTCAGTGTTGGATCCAACCATTTTCTCGCCATAAATACCAACAACTGTCCATAACAATATAATTCCCAGGGTCCTGGGTGGGACGTGCCAAAAAAGTACCTTTTCAGGTTCAGGTATATTGGACTGGGAATATATTGGTAATTCCAATATTCCTGAATTCCAGATACCTGTATGGTAATTGGATTTGGAGGGTCCCCCCCCCCCATTTCCAGTTTTTTCAGGACCATTATTCTGTATGGGGAATGGCTGGGGAAATGGAACAGTTGTTTTGAAAGATTTCCAGGTGGCCGGGGGAGTTGTTTTTAGAAGAAGAAGAAGAAGAAGATATTGGATTTATATCCCGCCCTCCACTCCGAAGAGTCTCAGAGGGGCTCACAATCTCCTTTCCCTTCCTCCCCCACAAAAAACACCCTGCGAGGTGGGTGGGGCTGGAGAGGGCTCTCCCAGCAGCTGCCCTTTCAAGGACAACCTCTGCCAGAGCTATGGCTGACCAAAGACCATTTCAGCAGGTGCAAGTGGAGGAGTGGGGAATCAAACCCGGTTCTCCAAGATAAGAGTCCGCACGCTTAACCACTACACCAAACTGGCTTTTAGAGGCACAAGCACCACAATCGCAGGGAAGCTGCTGGTGCCTGTCCTTTCAATCAGTGGCTCCCAACCTTTTTGGCACCAGGGACCAGTTTTGTAGCAGACAATTTTTCCACGGACTGTGGGGGGTGGTGCAGGGGTTCTTGCTGCCCCAGGCCACCCTGCTCCCATGCCCCTGCCCCCATGGGGGTCTTTAAATACGGGGGAGACTGGGGCTGCTTCTGGCCACCTCCCCTGGAAGGGGAGGCAGCCTCAGAGCGAGGCCACACTGCCTCTTTCGTCCACCACCGTCTTTGGAGTGAGGCTGTGTGGGTGGGCAAAAGGGATGGTGGAGCAAGCCTGCTCTCCTCTATGCCTGGGAAGCAGGGCTTGGAGGAGAGCACACGCCGCTGATCCATCCCACCGCTCTCAGCTTCCCAGATCTGTGACCCAGGAAGCCAAGAGTGCTGTCCCTGTGCAGCCTGGATGCTAACACACCAGGGACCGGGACCGGTCCATGGCCTGGGGGTTGGGGACCCCTGCTTTAAATAACCCCCAAGTTTCAAGTCGATTGGACCAAGGAGTGAGTCCAATTTTATGGGCCTCTGAACATTATTTCCAGTGGAAGGGGGGACAGAAAACCCTGCAAGCTGCTTCCAGGGCAACCCCCCCCCCCCCCATGTCTGCAAGTAGGAATCACTGACAGACAGCGAGTTCAGCAGAACTTCTACAGAACTCAGTAATCCCAGAGGAACCACAAGCCAATGTGTCGAGCCAGAGAACCAAAATCAAACCAGAGAATCTTGCAGTGGAACCTGAAGCAGGGTGGGGGTGGGAGGTTCAAGCCCATTACAACCAGTGTACAGACTGCTATGGAAGTGTCAAACTCATTTTGTTATGAGGGCTGAATCTGACATAAAGGAGACCTTGTCTGGCTGGGCCATGTCAGGCTGGGCCATGTGTGTTCCTATTTAAAGATTAGGTAGCAAAGATACAAACTTTATAAAGGACACAAACACAAATATATTTCCTAAAAAACTTAAAACATGCTAAAAGCATTAGCACTTGTTGGTCTTAAAGGTGCTTTCTTTGTATTTCTCCCACGGGATCCAGGGAACTGGGCAAAGGAAGCTCTGGCTCTTTCCTTCCTTCCCCAGGGGACGGGGGGGGGAGCCTCAGCAAATAGAAGGAAGAGAGGCTTCACTCAGTATCTCTGCTGTGCGATTGAGGGAGCCTGGCAAAGCAAGCTATTCCTCCTCCTTCCTCCCCAAGGGAGGAGCCTCAGCCAATGGAGAAAATAGAAGTTTTGCTCTGCAGTTCCTGTGCAATTGAGGGAGCCTTGCAAAGCAAGCTGTTATACAGAAAGGAGAAAGAAGGAAGCAGATGACAGTCAGTTGCTCAGGGGCCTGATAGGAGCCCTCCGAGGGCCTGATTCGGCCCCCAGGTCAGATGTTTGACACCCCGGCTTTGCAGAATGAAGTGTCACTCTGGCAATGTGAGCTTAAAAGGCTGGCCTCCCTAAAAAAGCAGTGTGCCAACCAAAGCTGGTTATACAAGCTTGAGCAAACACGGGTGGAGGACTCACATGTCCAGGCAGAGGGTTTTTTTTACCATCACCTGAAAGCTACTACAGTTGCGGCACCCAAACGCATGCCACAGAACCCATCTGAACAGATCAACCGTTGGCTGGGGAAAAGCCCGGCTATCAAGCCTTGTTTTGCATACATGGCAACACGCTCCAATATTTATCTCTCTGCAAAAAGAAAAATCTGTCACCTAATTTGACTGCCATTTGCAAAAAAACCAAACAAGCCCGACGCCCCCACAAGCGTTTGCAGCCCACAGACCTTCGCCTACTCATCCTTCCAGGAATGAAAGTGGGTGGGGCTTCCTGACTCCGCGAGCGTGCACGAGCGAGCGGAGCCCTTCTTTGCCGAGGGGCATGCCGGGCCTGGTAGTCTTTCGAGCCTCCTGCCTGCTGCGCTCCCGAGCGCAAGGACTACGAGTCCCAGAAGGCGCCGCGGTGGTTAGCTTGAGCTGCTTTTTCCTCGGCGCCTGGGTTTTAATCACACGTGGGAGTGGTGAAGCTGGAAGGGGCTGGAGGGAGTGAGACGCAATTCCTGGCAGGGCGTGCGTCTAACTTGTTCGCTTGGGCTTTTTTGCAGTCTGGTGGGGAAAAGAAACTGGTGAGTTTTAGGCACTTAGAGGGGAAAGTCCCCGTTGATCCGAGGGTGCCCGACCAACAAACGGTTCTATAGAACCGATAGCGCATTAGGTAACGGTTCCATAGAACTGGTGCGAACCTGCTGAATCCCACCACTGGGGGTAAGTACAACTGGGGAACAGGCACCAGATGTATGAATGAGCCCGAGCCCATTTAATCCATAAGTGAACAGCAACTATATCAGGCCAAACTGCCTATCTGATCCCAGCCTATGGCTGATGTCACAAAGCACACCACTATTATCTTTGCTTTTTTTACTTACCATGCCACTAAAAGGCTTTGGGAGGTTTTTTTAAAAACAAAAACAAACAGTAATTGTTTTTGCTCTATTGCAGTCTAGTATTCTAACAGTGTATTTCCATGATTACTGATGTCCCAGTTTCCTTTTTTGAAAGTCAGTTTCTAGCCTGTTCTATTGCAAAGTTATAACAAGAAAGGTGGGACCATCAGTCACAGCAATACATGCAGCAATGCATGGCTACTGAAAATAGCCAATTCAAATGTACTGCACTATTAGGAATGCATAGAATAAAGCAGCCTCTCAAACAGCCATGATCATGTCAACAAGCAGTTGAACTGAACTTGAAAAAAATTAACTTCTTGCTCATAACTGGTGAACAGGATTTGAATAGAACCACTGGATTTTCAGGCATTCCTATTCCCTACATGTGCCACAGTCAGTTTGAATTTGGGAATTGAAGAGAACATGCAACTCACATCTATTACAAAGGACAAAGAGTGGGTTTCCTGGACCCAAGGTAGTCCATACTCCATAAAGAGACCCTAAAAACTGGCTTGCAATCATGGTTTAGATGCTAAATAGCAACCAGGATAAATAAAATCCAGGTTGCTGGTCCAGACATACTGGCAAATGATTATGGCACATAATAACATTGGAAGCAGTTCATTTGATTCATGTGCATGAGAAGAAGAGAAGGGGATTGTACAAACCCAAGGCTATATTATACAACTCAAAATCAGAAATCATTCATCTTCATCTAATTCCTTTCTCCAAAGAGGTCCAAAGAGGTATACACTTTTGAAATCATATATATATATATATATATATTCTTTAAAAAAACTCTAAGTGCTAAGTTAGGCTGAGAGAGAATGATTAAACCAGGGTCATCTGTTGACCTGCTTGTTATGCCTGGAAGAGTCCAAAGTACATCCACCAGCATAGTCAACTGGTTAGGAAGATAAATTATAATGGCTCTTTCCCTGGAAGTAGTAGGAAAGGAAAAGGAAGAAGTGCCAACCATCAGCTTCATGAATATAGTCTGTTCTGTATCACTTTATTCTGCCAGCATAAGAAGATCCTATTGACCCAACTCAAGGATAACTTATGATCATTCTGTTAGTGCTCGATATCTTAATAAGAATATTTATTTGACAGACAGACCATTTTGCCTTTTCTGTGAGAAATATGAATTATTTTGAAAGAAAAAGATAAAAGGGATGAACTTTGTTTAAAAAGAACATGACTCAGTCTTTTTTGAAGGATCTGTTCTACATTACCTAGACTTTTTTTTCCCAGGTTCTGAAGGTGTAAGCTGTCTTTGAAAGGGAAAGAGGGAAACTGGAGCAAAAGCCTGGACATATCCACCATTGTCTTAATACAATCAAAGTATCTTCTGAATCCATTCAAAGATTTCATGCTGAGTGGCAATGACTTTCCTTTCAGTCCTGAGACATTTCAAATGGAGTAAAAACTAACCTTGTAAGGGCAGGTAAAAAAAGGAATGTGAATAATACCTTCTTTCATCTGAGACTCTTAGCTTGTCCTTATAAAAAAAAATTTAAAATAGCTTTCTCTTGTGTAAGGTTCGAGAGATGTCACAAAGGTATTTTTAACTAAGGATCTTTTCAGAAACATGGGAATTTCAGCCCATTTCAGAAATCTTGTCAAAGTGATAGGCATTCCTTTCCAAATGCAGGATTCCTGAATTGCAGAATCCCTAGAATCACTGCAGGAAGAATCTGTCCACTACATTTAATTTTTTTTCCCCTCCCAAGTATTCACATTTTCCATGGATCATTTGGACAAATGGAGAAGGGGATTAGTTTGATATAGGACAAAAGGAGATGCAGTCTGTTTTAATTTAGGCTTCTGGTGGTTAAAGTTCAGGAACTGTGACCAATCAAAACTGTAAGGGGGGGTGGAGAGACTTAAACCCAAATGAGGTGCAGCTGAAGGAATTATATTACCATTAATCATAAAGGTGGAAGGAGCCATACGTTCCATTTAGTCCAGGAGTTCCCAACCCCCGGACTGGGGACCGACGCCGGTCCACAGCCTTTAGCAACTGGGTCGCGCAGCCTTTCCCTCCCACCCCCTGCGCTGTCATGCAGCCTCGCTGCCCTCCCTGCGGCGCCTCCCTCTCCGTTTTCACAATTTTAAGGCCCAGGAAGGAGCGGTGAAGTGCCTCCCAGGCTCTTTAAAGGCCAACTCCCCCCCCCCCCGCCAATCAGCGGGGAAAACTGCGACAGAAGCAGCAAGCAACCTGCTGAAAAAGCGGCACTGCTGTTGCCTCCTCTCCACTTCCTTCCTGGGTATGGGAAGGAAATGGGGAGGCAAAGGCAGTGCTGCTTTTTCAGTGCATCGGTGATCAGTGGGGAGTGTCAGCCTTTAAAGAGCTCAGGAGGCGCTTCACCACCCCTTTCCGGGCCTTAAAATTGTGAAAATGAAAGGAGGAGGAGGCACCGGGGGGGGGGGGCGACTGGTGCCACCATTCTGCCAGCCCTGGGGCTGCTGTGGGTGGCTGGCCCTGGGGCCAGTCCCTGGTGCCAAAAAGATTGGGGGCCACTGATCTAGTCCAACCCCCTGCTCGATGCAGGATCAGCCTAAAGCAGAGGTGTCAAACTCATTTGTTACAAGGGGTGAGTCTGACATAAATGTCACTTTGTTGGGCCAGGCCATGTGTGCCATAAAATGTAATATGGTGCCTTAAATAGGTTAATTGTTTGTCATCAGAGGTTAATACCTTGATACTTTGTATCAATATTCCTCTCTTTTTTCATTCATGTTTATTATATGTGTAGGCTTGCTATTTATACATTTGCCTTTTTTGGGTTGTTGTACTGCATGCTTTTCTCTTTTCATTGCTATGATGCTTTATGAATAAATGAAGTATGCCTTTTAAAAGAAAATAATAAAATGTAATACTGGGTACTGGAGATATAAACTTTAAAGATGGTTTCAAATATCAAATGGCAATATCAGGTGAATGACAATAGGAAGCTTGATTGGATTAGGTGTGATATGCAGAGGTTAGTAGGCATGGAGATACCAGTGTTGGTAATAAGACAGGAAACCTGGGTCTCAATTCCATCCAGGAGGATTAAGTCCAGGAGAATGCAAAGAAGAAATAGACATAAATCTGACCACATCATTCAGTTGCTAAGATTAGCAGTGCTCTTACAAAAGGAACTTCAAAGGGAGATTAGAAAGAAAGAATGTACTGGGTGTTATCCAAATAAATAAAATTGATAACTAGAGAGGCTGCTGAATTGCAATTGATAAAGAAGCTTAAGACAATACATCCTTTTGGACTGAATTGAGGGCTAGTTTTCCTATTTTACTTCCAATGTGTACTATTATCATTTGGCATCTGAAATCACCACTCTCCAAGATATAAGGACCGATCCAAATATTCAAATTTCTATTCAGGGGGTGCAGTCAGACAGAACATTAACCTCGACTCACCCACGCCCCCCATGCGGTGTTAAAGCGGACGTCCAGACATTCACATCTGTCAAACGATGTGAAGTCGTTATCATCCCGACTTGCTCCACATGTATATCGGGGTAATTTGACTGTAGAAAAAGTCCGGTCCTTTCTCGAACACCCGCGACAAGTTCGGGTTTTTACAGTGTGGATGTTCAGCGCGGGATACAGGCGCGACAGAACCCCACTCTTGCCCTAGTGCTCACTGTCGTAGTTTGCGTATTCTTCCACTCAACAAACCAAAAGGCATATTCCTCTAATTAATATAAAATTAAAAGCCAAGGCATTAAAAGAAAGGAAATGTAACCTTTTCCCAGATGTAAAGAATATAAGACATGCGTTTCTCTCTTGTTTGAAATCTACTGCACAATGAAGTAGTCCCCCACCAAAACTTGATTTGAAATCCACTGGCTGGTTGACAGAACTACTTGTTTTCCCGCCTATCGCTCGAAGCACTTTTGTTTGGCTTGCACAGAACGTTTGGAACACGCTGCACAATATGTCTGGAGTTCGGGGCTTATCATGGAGGAGAGAGGAGGTTTTGGACTTGCTCGCACTCTGGAGGGAAAGCAGGGTGAAGAGAGTGCTCAAGCAATCCCACAGAAATATAGACATCTATGAGGAGATTGCGAAGGGGATGGTGGAGAGGGGCCACAAGAGGACGGCGTTAGAGTGCCGCACCAAGTCCAAGGTGCTTCGTTCGAAGTATCATAAAGTCATTGCGGCTAATGCGAAATCGGGATCCAACAAGAAAAGCTGCCCGTACTTCGAGGAGCTGGACGCCATTCTCCATGGAAAGGCGGACATTCGCCCAAACCGCGTGACACAGAGCACTAGACGCCAGAGCTCTTGCTCTGGGTTGGAGGGGGGGGCAGGAAGGTGAGCCTCCAGACTCCATTCTTCTGTTCTCCCAGGAGGAAAGAGCTACCGGAGAGACGCAGGGCGAGGCTGCAAGAGAACCCGTCATATCAGGTAAAAATCCTCACTGTCTCGTCTACCTGTAAGCGTCCCCATGATGTTGGGGGAGGGGAGTTCTCAAAACAGGATTGGTGGCGGTGAGATTGGAATGGAGAGCCTTGTTTTCCCAAGGCTTTGGTGTTCTGGGACATGGGGAATGGGCCTCACATTTTTTGGTCAGGGGGGGCATTCAGCAGAGTGACCAAGTACCCCTCTCTCCTTCCCTCTCAGCCTACTGCCCCCCCACCCATGATCACATGCTGATGTATTTCTTTTTCTGCAGATTCCTCCGGTTCTCCAGCAATGGATGATGTGGAGGCAGAGATCCTGGAAAGTGACACCACGCGGGTGGACTTCCCAGAGAGTTCTGGTGAGTTTAACCTGGTATGATTACTTCTCAGCTACTCCGTTAGGTGTCCTAGTTGTCGAGCTATGTCATGCGCTATGCTATAATGTGTGTTTTGACCAGTGCTTGACATTTTGGATTCTGCTCTCCATGCTCCTCATCCAACACGTCTCTCTACAGAACACACAATCACAGTGGACCTGGTTCGGGTGGATGTGAATGGGAGTGTTGACACGGGTGAGGGGCTTGTTGAAGGTGAGTTAGTGAGGGTTGCCCTTGCTAAAAACTTGGTTGAAAGTTTACAGAAAATAGATTGCTCTCTTCCCCTGTGGCCCTCGGTCTGGGGGGGGGGGTGTTAGGTGGGAGCGCTGTGAGATGGGGAATCATCACAGTGTTTAACCATGCCCTTTGAGAGGTGATGATTTGGGTCGAGACTATTATCTCGAATTATGGCAGCAAACCATTGCTGACTGCAACACTGCACTGACTGTCTGATGCTGCAAAGGGCATTCCTTTCCCAAGACACTCCTCAAAACTCTGCCACAGCATTTCTAGCTGATGTCTCAATTGTGCGTTTCCCAGGGCCAGACATTTCACCCTTGCTCCCTTGTATTTCCCCTAGCTGCTGTCGTTTCCGCAATGCCACCAACCATGCCTATGAGGGAGAAATCTGCTGTGAGCGACAGGAACCCTGACAGTAAGTTTGCAAGTGGAGAAGGTGATCTGACCCTCAAATAAAACTGCTAATCTTGACACTTTTCTGGGAGAACAGGGTATCTCTGATGGGATAATCCTGACCCTTGCTGGCACAGTTTTTTAAGACTTGCCTAAAAAGTTTCCTTCACCCCTGTCCATGTTATAGACTCTCTCAAACTCAGCCTTCAGCAACCATGCTGCATGTCTTTATTTCCTTTCGAAAACTCCGTAGCTGGCTATTGAGTTTGGAATGGAGGGAGTTTTGGAGGATTTCTCTTGCCCCAAAGGTGACCACGGGCTAACCAACTATGACTCCAATCCTCTTCACAATTTCAGCCCATTACTCAAGGTGCACAATCATTCCATCAGCCTTTATTTATGTCTTTCCCCTATAGCTTCCTTCTCATCCCGTGCCCTAGCTCCGTTTCAGAAGTTCTCACTATTTTTTAGGGCAGCACTGCGGAGACAGGTCCCTTTCATTGGACATCAGCGCGCAGCTGAGCGTCAGTCCACCAGGATGGGGTGGGACATTGGGAGCAGACCAACCCTGGGGTTAGGGTTGCCAATCCCCAGGTGGGGGCAGGGGATCCCCGCGGTTTGGAGGCCCTCCCCCCACTTCAGGGGCATCAGAAAGCGAGGGGGGGAGGGAAGGGAAATGTCTGCTGGGAACTCTATTATTCCCTATGGAGATTTATTCCCATAGAAAATCATGGAGAATTGATCTGCAGGTAACTGGGACTCTGGGGGGGTTGCTTTTTGTGGTAGAGGCACCAAATTTTCAGTATAGCATCTAGTGCCTCTTCCCAAAATAACCCCCAAGTTTCAAAAAGATTAGACCAGGGAGTCCAATTCTATGAGCCCTCAAAGAAGGTGCCCCTATCCTTCATTATTTCCTATGGAAGGAAGGAATTGAAAAGGTGTGCCGTCCTTTTAAATGTGATGGCCAGAACTCCCCTCAGAATTCAGTTATGCTTGTCACAGCCTTGCTCCTGGCTTCACCCCCAAAGTCTCCTGGCTCCACCCACAAAGTCCCCAGATATTTCTTGAATTGGACTTGGCAACCCTACCTGGGGTGGTGGAGTAATCCTTTAATGCACGCAGCATCACGATACTCAGAGACATTGGGGATGGAATCATAACTGTGGGGACCCGAGGGAAGGGCACTGATAGCGGCGCGTGTCAATCTCGAGTGGTCAACTCTCACCACATTTACCTGGACATCCTAAAGTGGAGTATCCACTGCTTATCCTCCCACACATGTGTTGCAAAGATGCCACCACTCCGTGAACCGTGGGTAGGCCCACCATCTCCGATGACATGTCAGCACCGCGAGTCTGCAAACGTTGGCAACGTTTGCGCTACGACGTTGGGCGAGCCGCCTAAGCCGTCTACGCCGCCTTTGTAGGCAGCCGCAGGCAGTCGAGAACCTCACTCTCCTTGCACTTGCTGGCTCATCCAGACCATCGTATACAGCAAGCAGAATTGTGAAAATCACAGGCAATGTCTCGGCCAACAGATTGAGCACAGCAGCCAAGATTTCCAGCTCCATCTCTCAAATTTAGGTGGGAAGCCTGGCACCTGCCCATACACAATGCATGCAAGTGGGGAAATTCTGACATTGTTTCAAAGCAGGCACATTCAACCAATCAGATCTCTGCATGAAGTGGGCGGGCATTTTTAGCGAGACCAGCGCACATCTTAGTGAGTGGTTCATCCACGCCGTTAGGTTGATTCCTGCGCATGCTCGGAAGGAAAACCCAACACACAATCCAACGTGTGATCGCTGAAAAGCGGGACACTGCCGCGATGCAACGGTGTGCTCGCGCAACCCCCCCCGGCATTGATGCGCGGCAAAGCTTCTCGTGTGATCAATCAACTGCTTTTCACTAACAGGACCAACCCTTTATATGACCACTCGTGTGAACGCCACCACGTCGGATTTTTCTGCCCCGGTCCAGAAAAAGGCTCTTCCATCTCACTTTAAGTGGTCCGTCTGGCCGCACCCCGGGTCTTTTTGAAAGAAAATAAATCCAATCTTTTTTTTTTAAAAAAAAGCAACAACTTTTCAGTACAAGACAAAATAATGTCAATGTACATAGTGATTGTCAGAAGAATCCCCCCACCCTTCCTCCTTCCCTCCAAAGAAATATTCTTGAATACAAAAGCTTATACCTTGAATAAAATGTTGTTGGTCTTGAAATTGCCATTATAAACTCTGACTCTCTCTTTCTCTCTCTCCTTTACCTCCCTTCCTCCCCTAAAGAGGAGGAGCAGCCCCAGAGAAGGAAGCAGAAGTTCTGTGTGTGTGAGTGAGTGGGAGGGGGGGGGTTGTCTTTGTATCTGTTATGTCTTGAAACATAAGCTAATGTACCACATGGCGACTGCTACAGAGGCGACCCAGGGAAACCCACGGATCCTGGGATGTAGCTCGCTAGATGCCCCACCCATCAAGATCTGCGGTGGGAAGTTTAACTGGCCAGGATTGGACTGGTCAGATTGGGGGGGCAGTTCCGGGAAATGTATATAAGCGGGACCCGGCCCGCGTGTTCCCTCTCTTGTAATGTACCACCGAATAAAGCATGTTGCCCTCAACCCGTCTCGCAACTCAGTACATTACAGTATCTTTCCCACACAAAGCAGAAAGCAGTCATGGAGCTCTCTTTGTGTGTGTGAAACAGGGGCAGGGAGGGAGGAGGGAGGTAAGAGGCAGGAAACAGGAAGCAAAGAGCTGGGAAAAGGCAAGCTATGGTGCAGCTGCAGCAGGCTACAGCTCTGGAAAAAGAAGAAATAGAAGGAAGTTGCTTGGGAGCTGCACAGGATCTGGCCATTTGGGCTGGATCTAGCCACTTGGGCCACATGTTTAACATCCCTGGCCTAAAGCATTCCTGAGAAGTGTTCCTCCACTTCCTGCTTGAAGGCTGCCAGTGAGAGAGAGCTTGTCACCTCCTTAGGCAGCCAATTCCACTGCTGAAATAATCTTACTGGAAAAAAATATCAGTTCATCTGTAGTTAATAGAACCATTATATCATTCCAGATATACAGTTTTTTCTTTCAATTCAGTTTCATGGCTGGTTCGCCCATTTGATATATTTTTTTAAGAAGACAGTCTTCAGGTGGCCACTTTTTTCAAATTTTTCTTTGGGGAGCTATTTAGTTGAAGTGGAAAAATACTCATTTTTAAAAAAAAAACCCTTTTCTCTGGATATTTTCCCAATATTGTACAATTTTCACTGAAATCTCTTCTCACATTAGAATTTTGCAATAAGATCCCTGTGCAAGGCTTTAAAATTGATGGGGGGGATCTTATTTAGATCTCAACTAAAATAATTACAGAGCCAAAAACAGTTCACATACTGGTTTATTGCCTGGAATATGTATGGATGCATTTGTGTGTGTGTGTGTGTGTTCCTCCTTGATTATATCCATCTATGTTAGCCATTGTTTGCTGTTGCGTTATCAGAATGTGCATGAAACTTCACATTCTCTAGTACAGTTGGCATAAGAAGAAAAAAAGCTGCCTAATGTCTGGAGATGGGGACTTTTAAAAAAACATTGAACATAGCCTTGGCCTTAATCCAGCTCCCTGCTGTTCACTTTCATATCCTGTACTTGAATGTGGGGTGCATGTTTTGAGATAAAGTCTTCTGTTGACTTACGAACGGCTGCATTTCAGTTTAATCTGGAGTTTGAGATTTGCCGCCCACACAAGCAGTCAAGAACTTGATAAGGTCAAAGCAAAAGGACAGAAAACAGGAATGATCATGCCCAGCATGTAACCCATTCACTTTGTTTGTGAGTCAGTATCACTTTACAGCTGTTTTTTTTAAAGTGTTCTGAAGGCAGTTTTATCATTAAAGGTTATTCAAAAGCTCATCCAGACATTCCAGATACCTGTCAGATGCAGGTGCTGCTATTGAAGTTTAGTTACTCAGGACAACCCCATTGTTTTCCTAATCTCAGCCTCTCAGATCATACTTCAAAAATGACACCTGTCAAACTTTAAAAAACACTATTTTAAAAAATGGGACAATTAAATGTGTGTTTTTACTTTTCTGTTTTACAACATTTTATAACATCTCTAGCTCATAGCTGAAACTGCCATAGTTTGTATTCCAATTTCCTATATATATTTCTTCATTCCTTTTGCCTCCTTTTGAACTATAGGTCATTTGGAACATTATTTTATCCTTTCAGGAAGTAGACCTTATATTTTGGTGCTATCTAAATAATGGTCATATATACCGACAGGCTTGTGATTAAAGACAGAGTTTTGGGGGGAAGTGTTATCCGCTTTGGGAGGGAAGTGAGTCCGCTTGCGGAGAGGGCGGGATATAAATGCAAAGTAATAAATAAATAAAGGGCTCAGAACAATTTGCTGTTACAGATCAAAACTGTTGTTTCAAACTTGTGAAGCCCATGGGACTTGGCAGTCTGAATCACTGCAACTGTAGCATTTTTTTTTTTTAAAGAGCAAACTATGTTTTCTTTGTCAAATAGACAAATGCCCATATGTCATGGTCTTTCTGAGCATGATCAAAATATAAAATATTTCTTTCACAACTCTTTTTTTAGATGGGAAGTGGTGATTATTGATAATATAAATTTACCACAAATTGCTATCCATCCACTGCACAGAGACACTCTTCAAACCATCTGGAAAAAGAAGGTAGTTCAAATTTAACATATTCCTAAACTCTCTATTCACATTTACCTGATTTGATAAGAATAACGAAATCAATGCTCACTTTCTTATCAGCACCTGAAAATTCCATCGTCTGGTCAAAAGAAATCCTATTGTCTCTTGCTCTCACATACATCAGCCATACTGTAGCCACAATACAAAGATTGTGATCAAGCATATATATGATGGGGACAAAGACCACTATTCAATAAATATTATTGAATATCCATCTGTATACAAACCATAGATTGCTCATAAAATGTAAAACATCCCTGTTTGTCAGATTTTAGGTGATAAAGTCTGGTTATTGCTGGGTATTTTTCTGATGGTTTTGTACCATTTTAATAAATGCGGCTTTTAATGTACTATTATACATTTTGCGGCTTTTAATGTACTATTATACATTTTGCACATTACCTTGGCACTTTGATGAGGAGGCAATGTATGACTACCAAATAAATAAATAAAATATAACGCAATTAAACAAAAACATTTGGGATCTAAGGAGCAAATATACTCTGGTGATGGTATTTCTGTTTCTAACTTGTCTTGCATCATTACCTTGAACGATAATTATCAAGATTTATTGTAGGTGAGACTGAAAGTGATTAATTTGGTGACAGAGGCTGCAAAATATCCCACTTCAATTTCTAGTAAATAAATAAACTGTGTGTATTCAGCTGTTCATAAATTCTTAATTGGCTACATGCAATTTTCTCTTTTACTTTCCTCTTCCAATAGAGGATTTAAATTATTAAAAATTGTTTTTACTAAAATGTTTGTCATTGCTGTGTTTCATTCCAGGACTGTAAATTGGTTATCTCTTTTCTAAACACCAGTTTGTAAATTGTGGAATCCAGAGGGGAAATGTTCACAAAGGTAGCCCTTTTAAGCCCTTTTAATTTATTGTAATTAATGTTTAAGTTGTTATGTTTTATGAATCACGGGACTCCCATGTCTATTATTGTTTAATGTGAATCATGAGACTCCCGTGTCTGTTAGCCGCCCTGAGCCCGCCTAGCGGGGAGGGCGGGATATAAAAATAAAATATTATTATTATTATTATTATTATTATTATTATTATTATTATTATAAGCATAATTTTGATTCTCATAAATCTTACTTGCCTCACATTGAGGGAATTTTTTCCAGTTCTTGAGATTGTTGAAAATCAAAAAACATTCAATGGTGTAAAACGGTGTAAAAGGCCTCTGGTAGCAGATGTGAGTTGACAGGTGGGTGTGATCCATCAATTCTAGAAGCCATGGAAGCCTGAGAAAGAAATAATCAAGCCTACTAAAGCCAAGTAAGACAGCTATCTTTTCACCCAATGCAGCACAATAGCAACCTTATATGTGATCTCCTGATCCAAGTAATGTACACACCTGCAACAAGTCTGCATATTTCATTTTATTGTCCTGTCTTTGAGACATTATGCAGACACAATTGCCAAACTATATCTCAATAAAGACCAAATTGCACCCCCACCACATACAGACATGTGGTAGTTCTTCTCCTTCTGTTTCTCCAGATTAAGTTGCCAGACTTGGACTGAATGAATCAAGATTAGACAATGACTTATCCATGTTCAAATTAGACTGAATGAATCAAGATTAGACAATGTCTTATCCATGTTAGCATTCACAACAAAATGATTTTTTACAAGAACACACTTGCCACCTTCAGTTTACATTCCCATTGTTAAGAAACTACATTGCATCTGGGCACTTCAGCACTGCTTTGTGTGGGTAGTTTTCCACCCCTCCCCATAAGTGAAGTAAAGAGAGAGCAATTTGTTTTGGCCTTTAAGTAATTTTCCTTCCATTCAGAATGGTGGAGTACAAATATCGGCAGACAATACTGCTGCAAAGTAATTGAAAACATCAAAGGGAAGTCGATAATGACTTCAATGTCAAAAGGTGATTTGAGCTGAAGAGTGTTGTACCAAGTATCAGGTGGTACCAGTGACTGTTCACCTTCCAGGCAACGAAAATAATGCTGTAAGAGCCATAGATGCTGCACTCAGCACAAGCAATCATACTGAGCACAGCGTAAGCCAATTGTGGAATCATTTCTCTTTTTTTAATGTACTGCTTCTGAAAGTTAAAAATGAAGACATTTAACATGTCATCAAATAGGTACAGATGAAATGCAAATCAGTTTGAAGCTGATGCAGTAATAATTTCAAGTCAAATGGATAAAATGTAAGCCCAAACCAGTACACAGGGCACTCTTCTACTGCAAAAGTGTAAATGATATCTTTTAAAAAATTCAGCCTGATTTGGAAGAGTAAGAAACAAGGCTGGCCTTTTCTAGACAAAGCCACAGTCAGGACTGTAAACCAGAAATGTATAGTGAGAACACGAGACACCCAGGAAGAGCTAGGGTTATCAGGTTCCCATCATACTAACCCTGAGAGTCATTGGGTACACCTTGATGATGTCATGGGATGAATTTAGGGCCAAAGCAGATAAACACAGTGTTTGCCATGAGAGTGCAGTGTCATTATAAAGCCTGCTTATTTTTATTTTTAAAAAACAAACAAACCATGGAGGTAGGTGTGCCAAGTCCATGACCCCAACTCTTTTTTGTGGGCACTGCTCAGAGTTGCAGTGGACGGAAAAAAATTTAAAAAGCTGTCAGCCCTATGGTAGGACCTAAGTATCAAGGGAAACGTGGAAGCGATGCCACATAATTGATGGTGCCCTTCAAGTCCCCCCCCCCCCCGCAAACCCTGCTGCTGTTATTCTGATAACACTGCACAACAGCCCAATCCTGCTGAGGACAACAGTGTGGGGGCTAAGGGACTCCTTTATCCCCTCTCTCTACTCTGTTTTCAAGAACTGAAATGGGCAACCCTCGAAGTATAACCATGCATCTCTAGTTATGTACAATATGGTATTTGTGAGAACATGTGGCTTTTAAAAAGACTGGTTATTTATCAAAATGAAAATAGCATATGTGCTATATGTAAAATGTACTTGAGCTTTTTAGTGCCAATAATTGTCTCCCATCTTCAATTTACATGTGCAGCAGTTATTACAAGCAGGCATGAAAAGAAGTCATTGAAGAAACCATATAACTGCAATTTGGCATTCCATTAACTATCCATGGAAAACTGATTTACTTATGATCATACTATGAGTCCTTTGTTGATTTAATTAGTGCACCTATAATCTTTTCTCAAGAGATGCTGCGGGGCATATAGACTGTGGGACAAGATTCAAAACTGTGTTGGGAAATCTGGGGGTGGGGAGACAGCAATTAATCTGTGCCATACAGTGTAATCCTGAACACAGTTACACCCTTCTAAATCCATTGAAATCTATGGGCTCAGAATGCTGTAACTTTGTTTAGGATTGCAATGTTAATTAATAAAATGGGAGAATTTTAAAATACACCTGCCTTCAAATTGCTTCTTCTGACCTTGAAATTATTCCTTAATGCCAGACAGAGAGAAATATATGTGATGGTACTGTGTAGGGAAGGAACAAAATGTTTGTAGTCTTGGCATTCAAATATGGGATTATTCTTGGCTTGTATTTATTTAAATATTCCCAAATACTTTGTTTGTCTATAGTGAGAAGGATTTCACACTGTTTGATCTTTGGCCTTCTGTAATGAAGATTTCTTTTCTCTGTGCTGAAAGGTTCTGCGCATTCAACCTTCCTGTTATGCCTCTTCAATCAGTCCTTTAGTCCTAATCCCAGATTTGGCACGGGGAGGGGGATGAGGACAGGATTTGATACTAGTTATTCCTTAGTGACCAAAAGGCATTTTTACATACATTCAAAGACATTCAAAGCAAATGGCAACAAGGTGATCTATAATTAATTATTAAAGCTAGATACCACGCTGAGCAAAATGTGACATTCATTTTTCTGCTCCTCCCCTGCAAGGCTCCAGCTACTCCTGAAGAAAATTTCCTATTGGAAACAAAGAAAGCAACCCCAGAATAGTATAAAGCTAACTCCAGTTTTCTGCCCAGTGTTCTTACGTATCACTGTAGACATTAAGGAGAGGAACAAAGGCCTCATGGAAAGAAAGGCCCTATGGAGAAAAGGGGACAGAACTGAGCAAATGAGAACAAATATGTTTAAGAAGGGGTTAACTGACTCTGCCTCAGCCAGTTCGCTGTTTCCCCTCCCTTGTACTGTCTCATGTGGGGGGTGGAGAGACAGATTCACATATCCCTTTACCTCTCTTCAATAAAAAGAGAGCTAACTTTTTTTTCAAAATGAAAGCTGGCAATTCAGAGGTGAGACATAACATATTTCTGGGGATTTCATGTGGCCTGCTGTCAGTATGGGCTTTAGATCAGTTAAGAAGCGTTCCAGTCAGCCAAATGATGATTTGAGGGTCAGCAATGTGCACAGGGCTTGCTTATTCCTTTGTTCCCCTTCCATAATTCTGACTGCCCCATACCACATTCCAGATTTCTCTCTGACTTCTTTGTTCAGTCAAAAACCACTTTCCATAACATCAGAACTGGAAATAGGGTTGCCAAGTCCAATTCAAGAAATATCTGAAGACTTTGGGGGTGGAGCCAGGAGACATTGGGGGTGGAGCCAGGAACAAGGGTGTGACAAGCATAATTGAACTCCAAGGAAGTTCTGGCCATCACATTTAAAGGGACAGCACACCTTTTTAAATTCCTTCCATAAGAAATAATGGATAGGGGCACATGCTTTTGGGGCTTATAGAATTGGACTCCCTGGTCCAATCGTTTTGCAACTTGCAGGGTACTTTGGGGAGAGGCACTAGATACTATACTAAAAATTTGGTGCCTCTATCTCAAAAAACAGCTCCCCCAGAACCCCCAAAACCTCCAGATCAATTCCCCATTATACCCTATGAGAATCGATCTCCATATAGGGAAAAATGAAGTGCTCAGCAGACGTTTCCCTCCTCTCCCTGTTTCTGGCCACTCTGAAGGGAGGGATTGGCCTCTCTACTCATGAGTTGCTGCCAACTTCTTCAAAGTAACTCAGACACCCCATCCCAAGAGGAAGCCTTTCAACCGGAGACTGAAGCCTCCGGAGGTGGAAAGTCACATGGGCCTCTGGGGGTGGGGCTTCCCCCCACCGGCCAGCTGACTGGGGGCAGGAAGGAGCCTAGGAAAGCGGAAGAACCCCCGCTGGGACCTGGGGATTGGCAAGTGGAAAGCTATTAGTAAAAATCAGATTTTAATTTTTTTTACATTGTTGTTCAAAATCTACGTTGTGGCCAGTGAACAGTAACATTTAACAGGTGCCAAAATTTACTGTAAGATACTTTTTAAACTATATCTTGCCATGAACTTTATTGGTGGCTGTTGCAAGCAATTGAAAATAAATGAATAAATAAATAAATTATGGCTTTCCCAGCAACTGGAATTCGATACAGATTATTTTTTTCAGAGCAATAAATGAATTTTCTGTTCTATTATTTATCCATTTGAACCTATATTTTTGAGTTATATACATATCTGATCACCTCAATTCTCTTTAGCTGATCAAAGAGATGCCCAAGGTGCTATAAATTTTCTGTGCCACATAATAATACTTTAAACATAATGTCCTCCAGAAAATGTAGTCCATTTAGTTTCTCCATTATTTTTTTTAAAAAAAACCAAGAACATTGCTTAATGTCCTGGCTTTTATAGCTGCTTTACTTGCTGTTATCATAGTCAGTTTTTGATAGTAATTTGCAGTGTTAAATTCAACCCAATGAAGGTCTCAGGAGAAATAAGGTTTGTGTAAGGAGAATTGGAAAGGAGAGATGAAGAACAAGTGTCCTACATTTTCCCAGTTAGGCAAGCTACACAGATGTTTTAACACTTCAGTGTGAGAACTTTCTTGATTTAAAATGGCCAACAGAAATGTTGAAGAGGTGAACCTAAAGACAAAGCATCTCCCCCCACCCCCACTCCTAGCATCATTTGAATCTGTATGAGGGAAGCACAGGAGAAAATCCTGCAAGCAGGATGCCATATCATCCTATAATTGGCTTCTCTGATCTTTCAAAAAAAATGGAACCCTTCCAAGATTAATAACTGTACATCTGTTAGTTTAAGGGAGAAGTGGATTTGTGATCAATAGACCGACACATGTATCTGAAGTGATCGGTAGCATTGAATGAATCTAACCATGTAATTACAGAAAATTGGCCTTTTTACAAGTCATCTGTGTCTGTGCTTCTATGATGTTTGATTCTGCTGCAATATTTTAAGTGTTCCAAAGTACACATTACAGCAGCCTAATTTTTCTTTGGACAGCATTCTTGTTAAGCATTTATTCAGCTGCAAAGAGGGGCGGCAGCAGACAATATTATGCCCAATGTATTTTCCATAATAATCTCATGGGCAAAGATGGTTTAAATTGATTACTAAAAACTTCAGGAAAGAGGGTTCCCCCCCCCCTTTCATTTTTGAAAAATATGGCCTACAGTTCTGTTGGGTTTCTTTGCTTCACCATTCCCATCTAATGTTGCCAGGTGTCTTGGACCTGTCAGTAGGGGAATGGAGGTGAACTTTCCAGGAGCATGGAGAAATGCAAAAATATAAATGTGATGTGCCTGAGTGACCTGGAAGTGACAGAGGCACACTCTGATTTTTTGGGCAAAACTCTATGGTAGAATTAGCTTCTACCATAGAGCTTTGCCCAAAAACCAGAGTGTCACCTCCTTATATCCCCTACATGCCTACATCACCTCCAGGTCATGTTGAAACATCACGTTTAATTTCTCTATTCTTCCCTATTTGGGGAGTAATTACTCTTCGCCAGCCAGTTGACCAATGGCAGAGAGGTGGAACCCAAAATCTGGGAACCCCCACCCTTGCTGGGGGGGTCTGCCATTCCTACCCCTGTCCCCAAATATAGCATAAATTGTAATCAGAAATGGAAGCCGTAACACTTTCTCTATGATTTTCTTGGTTCTCTCCACTGCTTATTGACCTACAACATAATGCTGAAGTATATTTCAGATCTGCCTACTGGGAATGGGAAGATCTATATCAGAAGGCCATTTCTTCTCCAGCCCTAGACCTACTAAGCCACATGCAGACAGATAGCCATGCTGTGATCTACCAGATGCTTGCCAGTCCCCTGCTGCTACAGTCTCAAATGAGTGACAAAAATAGAAGGTTCATCAAGCCCTTGTTGGACCACTTTGTTGGATCACCATAAACTGTTGGTGCAAAGCTCATAACAGAACATAATGGGTTATGTTGCATTACAGTGATTTTCTTTCCTCTTCTACCCACTTTATAAAAGTAAAGGAAGATTAAGCAATACAGCATAAGACAAATAGACTGTGGAAGGGACCAAGAAAAGCCCAGAGGAAGCATTTTGTCTTCTAACACTGTTTAAAATTGAAGCTATACTTTAAGTCAGTCTTATGAACATAAGAACATAAGAGAAGCCATGTTGGATCAGGCCAATGGCCCATCCAGTCCAACACTCTGTGTCACACAGTGGCCAAAAAAATTATATATATAAATTACACACACACACACACTGTGGCTAATAGCCACTGATGGACCTCTGCTCCATATTTTTATCTAAACCCCTCTTGAAGCTGTCTATGCTTGTAGCCGCCACCACCTCCTGTGGCAGTGAATTCTACAGGTTAATCAACCTTTGGGTGAAGAAGTATTTCCTTTTATCTGTTTTAACCTGACTGCTCAGCAATTTCATCGAATGCCCATGAGTTCTTGTATTGTGAGAAAGGGAGAAAAGTACTTCTTTCTCTACTTTCTCCATCCCATGCATTATCTTATAAACCTCTATCATGTCACCCCGCAGTCGACATTTCTCCAAGCTAAAGAGCCCCAAGCGTTTTAACCTTTCTTCAAAGGGAAAGTGTTCTAACCCTTTAATCATTCTAGTTGCCCTTTTCTGGACTTTTCCCCATGTTATAATATCCTTTTTGAGGTGTGGTGACCAGAATTGTACACAGTATTCCAAATGAGACCGCACCATCGATTTATACAGGGGCATTATGATACTGGCTGATTTGTTTTCAATTCGCTTCCTAATAATTCCCAGCATGGCGTTGGCCTTTTTTATTGCAGTCGCACACTGTCTTGACATTTTAAGTGAGTTATCTACCATGACCCCAAGATCTCTCTCTTGGTCAGTCTCTGCTAGTTCACACCCCATCAACTTGTATTTGCAGCTGGGATTCTTTGCCCCAATGTGCATTACTTTGCACTTGACGATGTAGTGGTTAGAGTGTCATACTAGGATCTGTGAGACCAGGGTTCAAATCTCCACTATGCCAATGAAAGCTGCTGAGTGACCTTGAGACAGCTGCACACTCCCAGCCTAATCTAACTCACAGGGCTGTTGTGAGGATAAAACAGAGAAGAAGAGAAAATGTAAGCCACTTTTTGTCCCTACAGGCAGGATGACATAAATAAAATTAAGTAGATAATTGTTACAGCATGTGTTATGATAGAGGGGGCTAGAGTTTTTTCCCCTTTCTCTGTGTAATGGTGATGAAGATCATTTCATTGTACTCTGCTACCCTGTGCAGCTGAGGCTGGAACAGATGTGAGGAATGCAGCACAAAAAAAAAAAAAAAAGCCTAAGTAGACATCCAAAAGGCCTAAAGGACAGGGGAGACAAAAATGGCCCATATCCCGAGGAGTCTTGATCACTGCAGTATTTGCTTTCAGGCTGGGAGATTTCTAGTTTAGTTCCTGGCACATTATTTAAAATGGCAGCTGTCACAAACCCAAGTGAATGATCATGTATTTATTGAGCATTAAGCTCAGTGTAATTGCCAAGTTGCAATTTGGCGGGGATGCTCAGCCTTTGCTCCAGCTCCATGGAAAAGAAGTACATGACAACTTGTACTGGCTTTTACAGATGACCTTTTGAATAATATAAAGGAAAACACTGTGGTAAGGGCTCAGCTTTATCATCTTTAATAACAACACTGAGGAATCTTTTGTTTTGATATCACCTCCATTAAGATCTTCCAGTGACTGTTTTAAAAAATGATACCATCCTTGTGTCTGAACATTGGTCTTTCAACCAGACACTGGTATTTTCTTTTAATTTGTAATGGCCAGAATTGTGTATCAGGTTTTTATATTTCACAGAAAGTCTAGATAAGAGAGGTTTCTTTTTTCAATTCCACACAGCTTTTCAGGATGGGAACCAACTAAATTCTTCTGCCAATTCTTCACACATTGGCCCTAGAAGACAAAGTACTGACATTTCCCTAGCAAAATGTCATGATTTGCAGTGAGAAAAGCCTTACCCCATTTATTAAAAAAATAGAATCAGAAATTATCTCACTTGACAAATTATATGTTAACAATTCAGCACATTCTTGTAAGGTATCGGAGTTACCGTATGATATAGAACTATATGTATTTTAGCCCATTAAAAACCATTGACTTAAACATGCTTAACTGAATTGGATTGTATGTTCCCATCACCAATTGAATTGCAGCAACTATTCTGAGAACATGAACACTTGATATGCATTGCAGTCATCAGGAATCTGTGAAGTTTTTCAATGTAGCTACTAACACAGACAATCAAAAGTGTCCAAACAGTTCCTTGTATCTGCGGTGTAGGGAAATTGTGTTCTGCCTAATACAACGCTACTTAAAGGTGTGCTGTGCATATGCAAAGCTAGTCCAGATGGCTATGATGTCCCATATACGGACCATCTGTTTTTGGAGGAAAGTGTGGCTATTCAGATTGTGAATGGTTTGGCCATAAATGCATGCAGAAACTGAGATATATGTTTAAAGGTCCAGTCCTAGTCAGAAGATTTTTCAACAACATCTTGTCTGAACCAATATACTATTTTAAAAGTTAGTGTGGGCAACGTGAGCCAATGGGTCCAACTGCATGAATGTTTGGGAACAGATGCAACTGAAGCCACTCGTCTTCTTTCATGCTACTTTCCTAAGACTAACCCTGGTTTCCTAAGCTGTCTACTGCTCCCCAACCCATGTGGCAGAAATAAAATTAATTTTTAAATGAGCTGTTTTACCTTCCCTCAAGCCTACGGAGGCCATTTTTTCTCCCACTCATTAATTTCTTGAGGGTAGGAAATTGGGCTTGAGGGTGGAGAATACCTCGCTGGGCGCAGGCATTTGGGAAGCCTGGCCAATAGCTAGCTGACATGCTTACAAATTGAACAGATATAGCCCAGAAGAACTGCCAGCAAATATTAAGCAAGCAGCTAGAGAAGATTTGGGCATTGCAAGACATGTAACTATGGTTACTGAATGCTCTGTGAACTCAAATAATCTCTCCTCTCTCACCATACAAAACCTACATTGTATGCCAGTTTGGTGTAGTGGTTAAGCGCCGTGTGGACTCTTATCTGGGAGAACCAGGTTTGATTCCCCACTCCTCCACTTGCAGCTACTGGAATGGCCTTGGGTCAGTCATAGCTCTCGCAGGCATTGTGCTTGAAAGGACAGCTGCTGTAAGAGCTCTCTCAGCCCCATCTATCTCACAGGATGTCTGTTGTGGGTGGGGGGGGGGAGAGATAAAGCAGAGTGTGACTGCTCTGAGATTCAGACTATAGGGGAGGATATAAATCCAATATCTCAGGGGTGGCCAACAGTAACTCTCCAGATGTTTTTGCCTACAACTCCAACCAGCCCAGCCATTGGCCATGCTGGCTGGGGCTGATGGGAGTTGTAGGCAAAAAACATCTGGAGAGCTACCGTCGGCCACCCTTGCAATATCTTCTTCATCATCATCATCCACTGGCAAATGATGGCACTGAGGCTTATACTCTGTTCTCTCTAGTACAGTACGGTATTCATATTGTAACAATTCACCAAGTCTTAACCTCTCTGCCTATTTGCAGTACAATCCTGAACAGAGTTATACCCTTTTAAGCCCACTGATTCTGATGCACTTAGAAGGGTGTAACTCTTATTTCTGAATCAATGTACTGAGAGTACCCCAGGATAGTCACTCCAACATGCTCTTCTTTGCAACAGGTTTTCTTTCCTGATGTCTTCCCTAATGAGGCATTATTTTCAGTTTTCAAATTGTTCCTGTAGCTGATTCAGTGCTTCTAGCTATGCCAAATTATCTAGTATATGGAGAGCTTTTTTTCAAGAGGGACCTTACTCCGCTATTGCCTAGGGCAAAGTCCTATTACATTCTTCTTGAATTCAGTAGGGTCTGGATTTCACATTAAGTGCTTTACTGGATTTGTTAGTATTGAAGCTGCCAAGATTTGCTTTTGGTTCTCCCCCCCACGCCCAGCAACTTAAATGTGGTGCCTTCATACACAGCTTAAGCTTGTCTAACACACAATACTTTAAGAAGGAAAAACCCTCCCACTCAGACAGTGTCAGGTAACATTATTTATTCCATCCAATATGCCATTTTGTCAAAAGAGTCATTTACATGATATCTGAGAGTGTAGAGCTTAAGGTGTTCTGAATTATTTAGTCTTATGAGCTGAAAATAGTCATTGTTTTTGTGAACATTTCCAGCAGTGTCTAAAGCTCCTCTCTCGATTATTTTCAGTTTGCTGCAAAAGAGTTCAGCTATTCATAAAGCATTAGCCTCCTTTTGAATTGGTTTTGTTTGTTGTCGGTGATGCCAACATTTAATTATTGACTTTATGCTATAATGATATCATTTCACTGACAGTATGAACCCCGATTGGTTGGTATCACCCATGTAACTTAACACAGAAAACATTGCCTTCACTGTCAATTTCCCCGCTGGCAAACAGCAAGTTTTATAGGCTACGTAGTGTTGTGAAATCATCATATTTATTGTTTTACCCCTCCTGGTAGGCTGGGATCATTCATGTGAGTAATACAGGAAGAAAAAATGATGCAAGGGAAAAAAAGTAGCTGGAAGAAACAAAGACACCAAACGGAATTTTTGCTTTTTTGTTTAAAAATGAACATTCTTCCAATTAAAATGACACTAAAGGACAATCTGGAGAATATTTGCTACAATCCAACATAAAAGCAGTGCTGCATTAACAGTTATTCTAAATATTCTGTTATATAAATTGCAAGCATAATTGAGGCCCATGCGACAGTTTAATTATCTGAAATATTCCAATTTGTAAAGCAGGCCTGTGTTGTTCCCTGGTTTCTTAAAACTCATCTATTTCAATTAGCTTACATTTGATCAAGTTGTTATTAATGCTTCCCAGGAGGTCTCTCATACAGACACTGTCCAGACCCAGATCTGGTGAGCTTTAGCAAGATTGCTGGCTCAGGTAACTTCCATACCTTGGTTATGTTAGTTAATTAATTAATTATATTTGTCAATTCTTTCTGTTTACTGCTGTGAGTAACAGCTGCATTTGGGGACAATAGAAATTGAAAATAAGACTTACCCTTCCCTGGTATGGTTTTCTCAGTCCCTTCTTCCATGTGCATGTCCACATTATATGGACATTTTCCTAGTTAAATAATAACTGGGCTATACCCTTGGGAAGCAAAAGTTGTACCTATACCATCCATTTGTATCGTCAAGAAAGGAGTAATATAGCCTAGCTTATAATGTGTTACTAATGATTATTCACTGTAATAGGGACACATGATAACATTAGAAATGGTTGGTTACTCAATGAAGGTTAGCAGCCTTCAAAGAACCAGTTTAGCCAGGGCTCAGAGCAAATCATTGTACTGCTGTGATCTAATGTGATTTTCTTATGCCAGCAATTATAGTCCAGAACCAGTTCACAACAGCCTATTATGCTCACATGTGGGTTTCTGGATTGCTGAGCTTACTATTAATTTTCCCAGTGTTATTGGATCAGACAAATGGGATTAGTAAGCATACTGAATGGAATATAAAAAGAGCAGCATATGATCTTAAAGAATGCCTTAAGAAATCTTAACAGAGTATCAGATAACCCAGAGGCAACTGTGTTGACCATTCTACCTCATCATAGCTACATAATCATTGAATGTGATTACTGTGAAAGCACTTATGCTTATGTGGACAAGATACCTTATTCAGTGGTCTTCCAGTACCCTTAGCCACTAATGCCGGTATTCAGTCATTATAATATTATCACAACCCTAGCCACAAAATTGAAAGTAACATTGCCATAAGTAACATGAGTTCATTTAGCATCACTGATGTACATATCTGTAACACCCATGGAAACAACACTACAACCCACTGAGGATAGAATGTGATGCCCCACATTCTGTAGCACTCATGGAGACAACTGCTGTTATGTCTGCTGTCAGGGAATCTGAACTGATGGTGGACAGGTCTGGAGAATGTGGGTCGGTTCTCAAATACTCAAATAGAACAAGACAAAGGCTGTGGAATAGAAGCTCACACACAAGCAGGATTTCTGGAGGGGAAAGGGAAAGTGAAAAACTTCTATTTCACAACCTTTGCCTTGTTCTAGTTACAGTATTTGAGAACCAACCCACATTCTCCAGACCTATCCACCATCAGTTCAGATTCCCTGACAGCAGACATAACAGCAGCTTATTAATAGTCTTTGCCAGGCAAACAGAAGAACAGCAAAGGAAGGACTGACATTCCTGTCACAGCAGTCAGCTAACTCCAGGGCTGATGCAAATAAATAAATAACTGGTTCTGTAGAGGAGAAATTGAACTCTTAAACTCTTAAGAACAATGTTCTTCAGTAGTAATCAGAATATTCCAAATAGCATATATTTTTAGCACCAGATCTGTCAGGTTTGCACCTCCTATTCCTGCTGCCTTGGCCACCATCCTCGCTCAGTGGACTAGTGAGAGCAAAATGGGAGGGCAGTGTTGTACAACAGATTAGGGATTTCCCAAATCTATGGTTTTTAAAATAGAGTGTTGGTGAATTCCTAGAGCATCTCACACACCATGAAACTATATTATAGCATTACATGATAACATCACTCCCACTTCCCACCCCCAAACACTTCCACTCCCCCACCCCCTACATATAGCAACCCTAATTAGTACCCATGTGAAATGAATAGACATCTCACAAGCACAAGGCAGAACAAGAAGAAAAAGAAAACGCTCATTGTAAGGGCACTAGGATTTGCCTGATAGCTCTGCAGAAAAGAACACTATAATGGTAAGAGTGAGAGTTCAGTAGTATCTTAAAGACTAACAAAAATCTTCTTCAGAGAGGGGTGTTAGGTATTGCTATAGCCTCCAATGTAACACCGTAGTACTCTGAGGTTCTAGCTTCACAATTGTCCTTTAGAAAAGGCTAATAAAACACAAAGGCAAGTACATCTGAGACAACACAATGTCATCATAGGCAGTGAAAGGAAGTGATACCTTAGCGGCACGATTCATGAAGATGCTTGCCATTTTTAACCAGCCACTTTCATTCTGTTCAGCCAGACCTCTCCCATCTTTATCAAGGGGACTGCAAATGCCTACAGGCTTTAACTACCATAATTCATATTGTGTCTACCCAATTATAGTTTGTTTGTTTTTTGAATGTGCGACTTTTACCCCCTGAGTCTATTATATACATGCTTTATCCAAATAGCTCTGAGGTTGGAGTGGATGTCTTGAAAACAAAAAGCAGAAGGGAATCTGAAGAGTCTGATGTTGTTTTTCATTCTTTCAAAATTATGTGGCTCTATTACATTTGGCAATAGTCAGAATGCATCCAACAACACATCATGATACTAACTACATGACACTTCTTTTGTTCTCACTGGGCAGGAATTCATGTTTTATCATTCCTTCACAATTTGCTCCAGTGGTGAAAAAAATCAATTGTCACACATTTGCCACACACTCATATCAGTGCAAAGAACATTCCTTCAGTAAGTAGTTGGTTATTCTTAGTTTGGAAGGTTATTTGGACAATCAGACCTTGAGCATACCCAGTAAAATATGTAATGTTTCTGAATAGCAAATAAGGATCGGTGGACATGACATCTTTATCCACTGTTCTCCTACATATATTATGTATTTATTAATGAGATTAATAGGCCTCACCTCCAGAATCCTGACTGAATATGAGTATGCCTGCTCACTCTTTCCATTCCATGTAGCCCATCTCACCATGCATGTGTTGCTTAATGTCCAAATATTGTATATACAGACACAGAGATACACATTAAGCAGTCATTTTCCTAATGAAATCTGAGGTCCAACTGTGTTAGTAAAGTGCTACGCTTGAAATGAACTTTGCCAGGGAACATCGTTGTAATTAGGGATGGGCACGAATCAGCTTACAAACTATAGTCTGTGATGAATTAGCCAGTCTGAGATTTACAAACTGAGGTTCATGGCAGGTCAAGTGGCACAAACTTTCCATGAACTTTCAAGTAGCCCATGGTGCTTCAGTCAGTCTCCACTCAGTCAAAATGTTTATCAAACTTCAAAGCAACAGGGGAAAGACTCTGGAGGAGAGGATGGCAGGGTGAGGTTCCCTGTGCAGTTGGTGCATATAGCTTACAATTTTGAACCTGCGCTTGACATGTCGCCCAAAACCAATTTCCTGGGGGCATTTTCTTTGGGATGCCATAACTCCCTAAATACAATATGTACATAACTTGGAGGGTATGTAGAGGAGCATTGCAGGGAGGTACTCTGCAAGTTTGATGTCTCTAGCTTGCACAGGGTCCATTCTTTACACTCCTGAACCTCTTAAACCTGCGTCTGATTTCCCCAGAAAGCACTGGGGGGCAACTTTGTAACTCAGACGCTGTAAATCCAATCCTCTCCAAACTTGGAGGGCAAGGAGAGGAGAGTCATCTGGAGATCCCTTGCCAGTTTGGTGGTTCTAGAATGCCAAGGGAGGTGTTCTATCACATCAAAAACATCACAAACAGTCCTGGTTTATTTGATGTCTAAAAGTCCATTATGGTTTGTGGCTTACAAACCAGGCATTCCATGAATCATGAAGTGAACCTCATTTTCCCGGTTCATGCTCAGCCCTAGTTGCAATCTGATCAGGAACTTGCCTCGTGTAATTGGGGGAGTTTGAACAAGTATGTTCTCCAGCTGAGCATGATTGCCAAGATAAACTCAGCACATCTAGTTCTTACATTGTCTGAGATCAAGTAGAGAACCATGTAACATAAACGCACATTTTATTAATGTAGCCCACTATCCAGTTTGACCCAAATACACACCTGGATGTGAAGAAGATACCTTTGCTTGACCACTTCTAATTCCAAAACTAAAAGAGCTTGTGGCTTAAGTTCTACAACCAGCTAAGGAAGTGCCCCTGTCTGGGAAGTAACACACAAGCAGCAGAAGGAATTTGCTGACAAAGGGGTACAGATTGCCCATAAAGGTCAAAAAGAATTCTGAGAATATGTATACAGTGACATCAGAGATGTGTATGCAAATAGTTGTTGCCTGGAGAATTAGCACACTCAAGGGCTCATATATAATACATTCATCAAAAACCATATATTCAGCAAAATACCCAACACTAGAATGCACATATTAAGGACCCAATGTTCTAAACACCCACACAGTTCAAGACAACCAGAAAGAGAGAGAGAGAGAGAGAGAGAGAGAGAGAGATCCATCAGGTTCCAGAAACATCTAACATCCAAATCAGGGGTGTAAGACATTCAGGCAGCCAGTAATTCAAAAAGACAGTCTAGGGGAAATTGCAGTAGATACACATGGCAGGGTGTTCAGAGCCTAGCATCTTGCCACTTACAAGACACAGGCAGTCCTAGCCAAGTCAAAATTCATGCTGCTAATGCAAGGCAGGACTGAATCCCGCAGAGTACACAGCAAGACAAAGAACTCAGAGGACAATTTGAGGAACAAGGTCTGGATACAGTAACAGAGCAAAAGTTTCAGTAAAAATATTTCTCCCACAGCCTGGAATATAGTGAAAGGACAAAATGAGCTAATACATGTGTCACAGGACTGGCCAAATCTAAGGAGGACCTGGATCCTAATAATATTTCCAAATAATGCCCAAGAAGGGAGAGCTCTTCATGGGGAATGTATATTGAGGGCAGCCTTAGTACCCTTATTAAACTGAACTTTCAGCAGGATATACAAACTAGTCTGAACTGGATTAGTCTAGAGTCTATACTAAGAACTTTTTTTGGAGGAAAGGTGAATGTGGGCATAGTTTTTTGTTGACAGCCATGCTGATGCTGCAGAATCATTTGTGTCTAACATTACCTTGATGAATAACTCAAGAAGTCAAAGTTAAATGTTCAAGTGATCATTACAGAAGAGAGGCTTATCTTCTCTCTCTGCCTATTCTTTCCAAGTAAAGATTATTCAGTAAGATATGTTCCTTCCTTCTGCTGGCCCTCAATCTTTTGAGGTGCTAATTGTCAGAAACTCTGCTTTTTGGCCTTATGTGACCAGCAGACAGAAGTAGGTCCCAAATCAACAAGGTGAGGGAGAAAAACAAAAGGACCAGGAGGGGGGGGGGGCGGGGAATGGAAGCTTGATGGTGAGTAGAACAGAAATAGCAGGAATTGCCAGTCAGAGATCACAGAGTCTCTGAATGAAAATCTAGCAGGTTATAATCCCATTGTCTTGTGACATGTTCTTATTGCAGTTGCTAGTTTTGTTTTTCATGTACTTTGTGTCCCTAAACTGCATGTCCATATACATTGTCATCAAGTATTTTAACAGAAAACTGAGACTATAATAATTTGGAGATAGGCAGAACCCCAAACAAGTTCTGCACATCTAGATTACTTTTCATCTGGATATCTGCTGACCTTTCAGACACCTCATTGGGATTCATTTCTTATTCTGAGGATTCCAGATATTAACATGACATAGATTTATACTTTCTATATAACTGCTAATCTAACTAGGCCACTGGCATATCTAACTCAGTATCATCTACCCAAACTTGCAGCAGTTTTCCTGAGAGTTACTGAAGGAGGATGGGGAATGGCTGAAAAGCTGAATGCATTTTTTGCCTCTATCTTCACTGTGGAAGATGTTTGGCCACTCCAGAACTGCTGATTTTGGGAAGGGTGTTGAAAGACCTGAGTCAGATTGAGGTGATGAGAGAGGAGGTACTACAACTAATAGTTTAAAAACTGATGTCACCAGACCCAGATAGCATACATCCAAGTGTTCTGAAAGAACTCAAAGGTGAAATAGTGGATCTCCTGACAAAAATATGTAATCTTTCATTAAAATCTGCTACCATCCCTGAGGACTGGAAGGTAGCAAATGTCACCCCATCTTTAAAAGGGGTTCCAGAGGAGATCCAGGAAATTACAACCAAGTCAGTCTGACTTCAATACCAGGAAAGTTGGTGGAAACTGTTATCAAAGAGAGAATTAGTAGGCACATTGATGAACATAAGTTATTGAGGAAGACTCAGCATGGGTTCTGTAAGGGAAGATCTTGCCTCACTAACCTGTTACAGTTCTTTGAGGGGGTGAACAAACATGTGGACAAAGGAGACCTAATAGATGTTGTTTACCTTTACATCCAGAAAGCTTTTGATAAAGTTCCTCATCAAAGGCTCCATAGTAAGCTCAAGAGTCATGTGGTAAAAGGACAAGTCCTTTTGTGGATCAAAAACTGGCTAATTAACAGGAAACAGAGAGTGAGTATAAATGGGCAAGTTTTGCAATGGAGGGTGGTAAGCAGTGGGGTGCCACAGGGCTCAGTACTGGGTCCGATGCTTTTCAACTTGTTCATTACTGATTTGGAGTTGGGAGTAAGCAGTGAAGTGGCTAAGTTTGTGGATGACACTAAATTGTTCAGGATGGCGAGAACCAGAGAAGATTGTGAGGCATTCTAAAGCGATCCTTAGAGGTTTACAAGATTATGCATGGGATGGAGAAAGTAGAGAAAGAAGTACTTTTCTCCCTTTCTCACAATACAAGAACTCATGGGCATTCAATGAAATTGCTGAGCAGTCAGGTTAGAATGGATAAAAGGAAGTATTTCTTCACCCAAAGGGTGATTAACATGTGGAATTCACTCCCACAGGAGGTGGTGGCGGATACAAGCATAGCCAGCTTCAAGAGGGAATTAAATGGAAATATGGAGCAGAGGTCCATTGGTTGCTATTAGCCATAGCATATTGTTGGAACTTTCTGAGGCAGTGATGCTCTGTATTCTTGGTGCTCGGGGGGAGGGGCAAAGTGGAAGGGCTTCTAGCCCCACTTGTGAACTTCCTGATGGCACTTGGGGGCGTTTTGGCACTGTGTGACACAGAGTGTTGGACTGGATGGCCTGATCCAACATGGCTTCTCTTATGTTCTTATGTTCTGTCGAGGCTGGGTGAATGGGCGTTGACATGGCAAATGAGTTTCAATGTGGCCAAGTGCAAAGTAATGCACATTTGGCCAAAAATCTTAACTATAAATATAAGTTGATGGGGTGTGAACTAATGGAGACTGACCAAGAGCGAGATCTTGGGGTGATGGAAGATAACTCACTGAAAATGTCAAGACAGTGTGTGACTGCAATAAAAAAAGGCCAACACCATGCTGGGAATTATTAGAAAGGAAACTGAAAACAAATCAGCCAGTATCATAATCTCCTGTGCAAGCACCAGTCATTTCCGACTCTGGGGTGACATTGCTTTCACAACATTTTCACAGCAGACTTTTTACAGGGTGGTTTGCCATTGCCTTCCCCAGTCATCTACACCCCCCCCCCCAGCAAGCTGGGTACTCATTTTACCGACCTCAGAAGGATGGAGGGCTGAGTCAACCTGGAGCCAGCTACCTGAAAACCCAGCTTCCGCTGGGGATTGAACTCAGGTCGTGAGCAGAGCTTAGGACTGCAGTACATGATGTGGCCTCATATGGAATACTGTGTACAATTCTGGTCACTGCACCTCAAAAATGATATTATAGCATTGGAAAAAGGGCAGAAAAGGGCAACTAGAATGATTAAAGGGTTGGAACACTTTCCCTTTGAAGAAAGGTTAAAATGCTTGGGGCTCTTTAGCTTGGAGAAATATTGACTGAGGGGTGACATGACAGACATTTACAAGATTATGCATGGAATAGAGAAGGTAGGAAAGAAGTACTTTTCTCCCTTTCTCACAATGCGAGAACTCATGGACATTCAATGAAATTGCTGAGCAGTTGGGTTAGAACTGATAAAAGGAAGTATTTCTTCACCCAAAGGGTGATTAACACATGGAATTCATTGCCACAGGAGGTAGTGATGGCTGTCAGCATAGCTTCAAGAGGGGATTGGATATTTGTATATATCTGGCAGGAAAAAAAGCCAAGAATTAAACTAAAAGCGCTACAAAACTGTAAAGAAAGAGCAGGTCTGGGCCTCCCAGGTTGGCAACTGTATTATAAGGCCTCGGTATTGACATGGCTAAGAGATTGGGTCTTATTGCAAGATATAAGACAGTTGTCTCTGGAAAGCCATGAACTTACCAAGGGCTGGCATGCGTATTTGTCGTACCAAAGACTAGAAGGACATTCTTATTTTAAAAACCACTGGCTACAGAAATCTATCTATTGTACATGGATATGGTTAAAACTGAATATCTATAAAAGAATGTTGAGATGGGTATCTCCAGTTGAAGCATTTACAACACCAAATCTTTTAAAACCAGATCAATGTTATAAATATGAGGAAATACTGCAACAAGATAATCAATTAAAAACCAAGGAAGAACTAAAAAGTAAGAACATTAATATGAGTTGGTGGCTCAGAACACAAATAGTGTCCAGATATGTTAAAGATAAGCTAGTAAGGTTTAATGTTGATAAATATCTGTTCGATAAAATTTTCCTGGGTCCTCAGGAAAAACTGATCTCGAAAATATACTCTTATCTACTACAGATGAAGATGCAAGATGAGATTGTGAAGGACTGTATGGTACAATGGGCTAAGAATATAGGGTGTAGTATTATGCTAGATGAATGGAAAACCCTTTGGAAATCCAATATTAAATTAACCAAATCAATATCTTTTAAGGTAAATTTGTATAAGATGTTTTACAGATGGTATGTAACTCCTCAAAAACTTTCTAAAATGTATTCTGACTAACAAATGTTGGAAATGTACAAAACAGATTGGGATCGTCTTTTCATATGTGGTGGACTTGTGAGAAGGCGAAAACTATTGGAAGATGTTAAGGGAACTATTGCAAAAAATGCTGAAGATGCAGATTCCTCTTAAACCAGAACTGTTTTTGCTGAATATGTATCCTAGTGATTATACAAAAGAGACAAGACATTTAATGTGATACTGAGAGGCGCTGCCTGTTAATACGGAGTACCCCAATACCTAGAGAGAAAGAGTGGGGCTCCTATTTCTGGAAACAAAATGGAGTCCAACCAGAAATAGGCCAAGAAAACGCTCCATCTAAGATGGAGTGGACCCAGTAGAGAGCTTGTTCTGGTTACCACCCAAAGGCTATCTCTCAGTGCAACCCCATCCAGTTCCTCTACCGCCGCCCGAACAGGATGCATAATAACAATAGGGGACTGCTGGTAAGTATTGCTCACACCCTAATCTTCTACTGCTGGTCAATAACCTTTGTTTATAATGACTCTTGAAGTGTTGTTGATGCAAATTCAATAAGATAAAGAAATAGGTTTGAAACTAAAAGGCTTTACTTATAAATACAGAGCATTTGCAGATGATGTAATGTTTATAAATGAAAATCCTACACAAGTAACGCCATTATTACTAGGTAAGATACAAGAACATGGAGAAATGGCTGGATTTTACATTAATAAAGAGAAGTCAACATTTTAATGCAAAAATATGCAAATGAGTAAACAAAAAAGAATTGTAGAAGCTAACAGGATGTGAAGTTACCTCTAAAGTAAAATATCTCGGTGTGGAAATCATAATAAAAAATATCAACTTATATAAAAACAATTATGAAAAGCTATGGCATAAAATGAATGAAGATATGGTAAAATGGAATAAACTTAATTTGTCATTGCTTGGAAGAATAGCTGCAATAAAAATGAATATTTTACCAAGAATTATGCATTTGTTTCAAACAATTCCGATAGTGAAAGACAGTAAACAATTTAATAAATGGCAAAGAAAAATTTCAGAGTTTGTATGGGCAGGGAAGAAACCGAGAATCAAAATGAAAATTTTAACAGAAGCAAAAGAAAGAGGAGGATTTCAATTACCAGACTTAAAGTTATACCACGAAGCAGTATGTCTAGTATGGATAAAAGAGTGGCTGATGCTGTTGAATAGAAAACTTTTAGCATTGGAAAGCCATGGGAATATATTTGGTTGGCGCGCTTATATGTACTATGGGAAGAAAAAGATGGATGGATTTTTCTCTCATCACTATATAAGAAGTAATCTGTTAAATACGTGGATGAAATATAGAAAATATGGAGATGACAGGAAGTTGTTGTGGATAGTGCCAGCAGAAGTAATTAAAATATCAGTTGAGACGGGTGAAGCAAGATAGTTGTCATATAACAATTATTAAAAATACAAAGTGGCAAGATAGAGTTGAAAACAGCTGAAGAATTAAATAATAAGTATGACTGGTTCCAGATGCAACAAATAAAGAGCTTGGTGGAAAACAATATTAAAAATGAAGGAATAAGGAAGGAGCAAACTGAATTAGAAAACGTTCTGCTTGGAGATAATAAGTTGATTTCAAAACTATATAAATTATTATTGAAATGGTCTACTGAAGATGAAGTAGTAAAATCTCAAATGATAAAATGGGCAATTAATGTAAATAAAGAAATACAGATGGAAACATGGGAATACTTGTGGAAGAACTCTATGAAAATTTCGACATGTTATAGTATTAAAGAAAACCGTTATAAAATGATGTATAGATGGTCTATGACTCCTAAAAGTTGGCAAAAATGAATAACAAGATGCCAGATAGATGTTGGAAATGTAAAAAACATGAAGGTTTTTTCTACCATATGTGGTGGACTTGTGAAAGAGCAAAACAGTTTTGGCAAATGATTCAACAAGAAATTTGTAAAATCTTGGGATATAAATTTAAAAGAACTCCAGAGACTTTCTTATTGGGATTACAAATGGAGAAATTTCCAAAAGAAGATAGAACTGTAATCTGGTACTTGCTTTCAGCTGCTAGGACATTATATGTGCAGTTATGGAAGCAAGATAAAATACCAGAAAAATGGGACTGGATTGTAAAAGTTATGTCATGGAGTGAAATGGATAGACTTACAAGAATCTTGAAAGACTATGATTTACAGGGATTTAAAATGGACTGGGATAAATTTAGAAGATATATAGAGAAAGGATGGAAAGTGAAAGAACATTGGGTAATTTTTGAGAATACCAATTGGGTTTTTAGAAGAAGAAAGAAGATGAATTATAATAACTGAGTGGAATTTTATAAAACATAAGAAATGTATTTTTATTTCTTTACAAAATGATATATATATTCTTTTTATTATTAAGATTCTTTTAGTGTTAAAGATACTTTTTGATATTAGAATTTTAAGTAATTGGCACCGGCGGAAGTCAAGATTTGGGGGGAGGGGAGGAGGGAAAAGAGTAATGTATGGGGAAGGTACTAAGTGTTTATTAATATTTTATTAGTATTGGATATAATTATCATATATTACCAAATAAAAATTGTTTTAACCACAAGAATCTATTCAAGAAGGCCATCTCAGGGCCATTAGAGGCACCTTAGTAACCAAAGGGTCCCCCACCTCTCAGAACTCTATATAACATGAGCTGGGAACCCATTTCAGTGTACATTCTGTAGGGCGCCATTTGCAGTTTGTACCCCCGTTACTCCTGTAATTGGGTCTATAGGGCTTGCTACGCTGGTCATGCTTGTCCCTCTCTCCAATTTTCCTGCTGAAAAGGGCATCTCCTCTTCTGGATCAGGTGACTATTACCCTCCTCAACAATCCCTAAAAGCTCCTCTATTGATAACCTCCATCTTTCCTAGCTTCTTGATTGCCTGTATTGTGTATTTTTGTGTGTGAATGTACCTTTTTACATATTGTGAGTAAAACATTATAAAATATACTTGCCTGGAGTATTCTTGCTGAAAACCCGACTTCCGTATCATTGAAGAAAAGATCCTTTGCTCCTCATTCGCTCTATCTAGTCTCCATATTTGCTAATTTCCCCATTTAAAAAGGAGACTCAAAGCATTTCCGGTAACAAATGGCACATATTAATATTGCAGCTAGGATTTTGTTTGCTCAGAAATGGAAGCTCCAAGAACTACCCACAAAACAGGAACTGATCGGGAAAATATTGGAAGCAGGAGATGGACTATTTATCACTATTGCTTGCTTGGAAATCCAAGGAAGAAGCAAGAAAATAATGGGAGAAGTTATATGTATGGCTAGAAACTTAAATTGCTTTGGTGTGAACTGTGATTAATATTCTTCAATTTATATGGTTGAAATACAAGCTAAATTGATAACCTAAATGGGAACTTACAATATAATTCTATATGACTACTGTGATGAGAGGCTAAGCGTGTAACAATATGATGAAATTTTCTTGTATTTGAATTCTACAGTGACATGCAGAATGCATTCTATTTTTTCTTTACAGATTTATTATTACTTTTCTATTTCCTTTTTCCCTCTTTTTTCTTGAAAATAAAAATGTCATACTCAAGAGGAGATTGAATAAACATATGTAGCCATCGGTGGCTATTAGATGAGAAGTGTATTGTTGGAACTTTGTCTGGGGCAGTGATGCTCTGTATTCTTGGTGCTTGGAGGGGGGGACACAGTGGGAGGGCTTCTAGTGTCCTGACCCCACTGATGGACCGCCTGATGGTGCCTGATATAGGTTTTCTGTTATTAACCTAGAGTCTGTTCCACTTGGTTATGTCATCCCATAGATCAGAGCTGGAATTTATGTCTCTTATGAACTTTTATTGCCTATGAACTGTGTACCAGCTATCTAAATCCACTGTGGTAATTTCCCCCTTCTTCATCATAACTCTTCCTGATCCCATTTAGGAATACTAATATCTTCATTGTTATTCGTTATTAATAAATTTCTAACACCCAGTGATCCTGGTTTTCCAAGAAAAAAAATCTGATTCGAATGAAATAAATATTTTTAATACATAAATAATGTTGCAAATAAATAAATAAATAATGTTAGCAAGATAAGTCACATACACCATGTACAAGCCTAAACTACGTACAAAAAACTGGAGCTTGTCCATTCCTTATATCTCGCATTTAGCCCATCTAACACAATTGATTCATAAAACAAGAGCCCTGACAAGTGAAAGTAGAGATTATATTTACCTAAGTGATGACTTGTTATAATACTTGCAGGGAGGATCCCTCTCTAAACTTACCATACTCACCAGTGGCTCCTGGCTACACACACTGATTGACTATGAACCCAATGTTGCTCCTGGCTTCCACCACTGGGCCCAATGCAACTTCTTCTTCCATTCTTCACTGCTGCTGTCCCTGGAGTTGCCACAACTCCCAGCAACTCACCACCCCCATCATTGCTGGCACTGGTGATGAGCCTGGCCTTGCTGCTTCTTCTCCCCCCGCCCCGCCCATTGCTGATGTATCCAAAGCCACCATAACTTCTGCCCCCCCCCCACACTGCTGACAAGTTTGGTGGGCCCAGCATGGGTCCTGGCTTCACCACCAGGCCTGCTGCAGCTTCTCTCCCCCCCCCCCCGTCCCAATAGCTACCCATGGCAGGTCCCATCCAATCTTCCCCCATTGCCAACAACACCAGTGGGCCCAGCAGGGCTCCCAGCTTTGTGCCAGGCCAGTCACATTTCCTCCACATTGTTGCAGCCACCACAGCTTCTGAGCACTACGTCACCATTGCCACCAGATGCCACCAGATGCCTGGGGAATTTTACCCTCCTCCTTTTTTAAGATTTCAGATTTTTCTGCAAATCCGAGGGGTGCCCCAAGTTTGCATGAAAATCTGTTTAGTGTGGCCTCAATCTACAAATTTAGATACCCACAGTATCTTCAGAGGGGGGCCAAACTTCACTATTAGATATATAGATGAGGAATATTCTATGGAAAATATTCCACAGGGAAACATAGTATCAGAAAATTTTCTGGAAAATGTTCAGCTTATTAGTAATCAGTGGTCAATTATTAGCTTCGTTATCAGGAGAAGATAAACTATAGGAACTATTACAAATATTAGTGTGGTATTTCTAAAGGCTCTAATCACAAACAATTGCTAATAATGTGGTAGTGAAAAGTGCTATTAAGTCACTGCTGATCTATGGCAATACATTACGCCTTTGAAAGCAAGAAACATTTAGAGGTGGTTTTCCATTGCCTGCCTCTGTGTAGCAACCCTAGACTTCTTTAGTGGCCAACCCTGCTTAGCTTCTGCGATCTGTTGAGTTCTGAGGTTAGTTTGGGCCATCCAGGTCAGGGCAATTACTAATGGCCTCCATACAAAGAGACTAACATTCAGTCAGTAGCGTTATGAAAGGTATTGTCTCACGCTAAAACACTATCTGATGATAAATTATGGTTCAGAGGAGAAAGAAAATAAAAACTTGTACTGTTAATCCTGGGAAGCTTCCATATGAGAGCCAATTGTCTTTCTGTTAGATGTTTTGCATCTCTTTGTATAGCACTCAGAACCCCCAAATGACCTATTGCTTATCGGCAGCTTAAGGTAATTTATGCTGTTTGGTGTGTCACCTCACAGAGGTGGCTCTTATCAGGAATGAGAAGGTTTAAGGAAATCTGATCCACTACAGTTTTAAATCCTCTCGGAGGCTATGGAACATAAACAAGCTGGGGTTTTTTTGTTTGTTTTTTTTTCCTCTGGAACAATGTTTTCTTTCTTGATCTACTTTTTGCTCCACTGTGCAAATGCTATCTAAGGGCAATTTGTTTAATTAGAACCACTACCACTTTATTTCCAGTCCCATCTCTTAGAAACCGTAGGTATCTGATATACGTGCATTGTCCTAACTCAAGTATTTAGGTGACTTTTTATGTATGTTTTTAGTTAACTAAAATTATTTAAACATTTTCTCCTTGACAAAGTATTGTCTTTACACTTGAGTTCACCCTGGCACCAAAGGGCCTTGCAATTACATACTGCTACTCCAGTCTCAGTGAGATTACTCATATGCTTAAATGAACACAGCCTGAAGCTTTAGCAATGATGTGTTTTCTGTAATACACACTAGTGATTAAAATGTTGATATTTGTTGTACTGCAATACCTGGTGTTAAATGTGATGCTTGATTTTGTGTTGGTCCTGAGTTGCTTGAATATATAATAGAACGCTGAACTGCTATTCTTTATGACAGTGTGCTGTGTATGGACAGAAGCCCATGCTCAGACTCAACCGCTCCCCCAGCTGGGGTACTTACCTGGTCCATAGCCATGGCAGGGGGGTGGTAAGGAAAGCTGCCAAGGAACAGGCTGTCTGCCTAAGGCAGACAAGAGAATCTAGAGGAGCCAGTCAGGACATGATTGAAGAAAGACACCTGGGCCAGGGAGACAGGTGAAGCCAGGCCAGACGTAGGTGTATGGCTATTGGGTGAATGGGGAGGCATGGATGGTTGGCTCATCAAGGACAGAAGAGACAGGAGTATGGCTAGAGAGAGAAATAAAAGACAGGCCTCATAGACAAGCCAGAGAGGAAGCAAGCAGTACAAAGCCAAAAAGGGAGGCAAAGTGCTGTTCCAGGGAAGGAAAAGAGGGACCTCTGGAGCTCAGCCAGCATCATTTCCCACTTCTCACAGCTAGGGAGCTCTAATGCAGAAGGCACGATGATGGGTGGGAAAGACAATCTCATGTGTGCACAAGCATTACATTTAAATCCTCAAGCAAGTCAGAGGATGTGATTATAAATTAATTCATAGAATATTTATGTTAGTAGTCTTTTTTATACTCTGCTTTCTATGATCTGTAGACTCTGATATGAACGTTGGGCTAATGATCAATGTGAGGCAGTACTAAGAAAATAGACAGATCAAGAATAACTGAGGTCAAATTTCTGGTCAGTCATGAATGAAGATCCCTAGGCAGCACCAGCGCAGGGGTGCCAGTGCAAGGTCTGTGCCCCAGGCAAGGCGCTATATGTATGTGTGTCTTCATGTGCCTATGTACATTCAGGATCACATTGGCACTGAACTTATAGTTGAAAAGCATCTCCTCAGTTGTATGGATATAGACTATGCAGGTACAGCCAATATTGTGGGTGCTCTTTGTCAACAAGGTACTTAAGATGCATAGGCAAATGGAACAAGCATAGGCAGGAACAGAGCTAGTAGGTGCAATCTTCTTCTCTATCTTGCACGTAACATGCAAACATATATAATGTGTGTGCAGGACTCATGCCATTTCAATTGTCAATCTGAAGCAATACAATTTTTCCATATGATCTTGTATAAATTATTATTAGGATAAAATTTTGTTTGCACATTGGAAGCATAACCTTTGAATCTCCAAAATGTCTAATTATTTTCAGATAAAAAATGTTCTATGCATGTTTATTCTCACTGCATATCAAAAAGACAGAAAGTGTGTGACCGGCCAAAGGCCATCTTGTGACCAGTAGGTATTCATACCTAGGTCTCCCATATCTTAATCCAAATGAATTACTGCCTCACACTAACTTTCTTGGGGTGGCTAATGTTGCCCAGTAGCAAGCAGCTGGACCAAGTCATGCAATTCACTATGTAGTTGATTCCCCACTTCTCCACATGCACCTGCTGATGTCACCTTGATCACAAGTTCTCACAGAACTGTTCTGCTCAACAGCAGTTCTGGGAGAGCTCTCTCAGCTCCACCTACCTCACAGAGTGTCTGTTGCGGGAAGGGAAAGGAGACTGTAAACTGCTCTTAGACTCCTTTGTTTAGTAAAGGGCAGGATATAAATTCAATCTCCTCCTCCTTCTGGGCTTGGCCCCAATGAGTCCTCCCTCAAGGGCCAAAAACAGCCCTGGAAGTCACCCTGCCCTCTCCCCCTGCCTTTTACTGACAGAAACCAAGGCTTGAAGGCTGGCTATACTGTGTAGTTGTCTAGCAAATACCACTATGACAATTTGTTTTTTAAAGTTAAAGGTGCTTGTGATAGACATAAGGTTGTCCTGCCCTGAAGGAAAAAAATAGGCATTCAGCTGAGCCAATGGGAGTGCTGCTCCAGCATCCAATTACCTTTCAGAAGGGGAATGGGATGCTGGAGAAAAGAACAGTAGGGGTTTAATTCAGGTTGGCTTAAGGAGTGTGCAGAGGAAGCTGAGTTCTGTTTTGGAGAAAGCAGTGGGAAATCAGGTCTGGCTCAGAAAAAGAGCAGACATATTGAAAAGTAGCTGTACTTGGTAATGTAGCAGAGCAGTTTAGCTCTACTTCTGAGAGTGAACAGAGTACTCGGTTGTTAAGACTGTCTCTGGTAATGAGCACACCTTGTGCTATTTGGTTTGACTCTTGGGAAAGGACAGGCTGGTGTGGGTGGAATCCTGTGTGTGACAGAGTATCTAAATTAGTGGCTGCTCAGTAAAAGCCTGTTTATACCTGCAAGTGTTAAAGAAAAGTCAAACTGATATCTGACACCATAGCAAGTTTAAATTTCTGTACCTCAGCCAAGTTTCTCCTCTGACTATCTGGAGACTTATGCTGTTGATCTGTTCCTTGAAATCAACCTGTAAATTAATCAAACTTCTGTGATTTTTTAATATAAAAATCCTGCCTCAGTGATCTTCATATTCTGCTTGCTCACCACAAAACTTACCTCATAGCAGCAAACTCAAAGCCTATGCACCCACTACCTTTAGAATACCTGGTAACCGAGGGGAAAGTTTATAGTTTAAAATAAACCTAGTTCCCCCAAAATCATAGCAGACTGTGGGTCCCCTCAGTTGCTAGAAAGGACTGTCACAGTGCTGCTTCTATTATTTTAGGGGGTTAACCCCCCCTTCTTTTAGATTTCATCATCATCATCATTATTGGAAAAAGATCTGTTTTCTCTGTTCATGGAATACACAGAAAAGACCATATTAATAACTAGATATATTAATGATTTTCCGCACCAAATAAACACATAAACTTTTACTATCCAGTGACCCCCATGCCTAACATTCTCCTTCTTTAACCCTCTGCAGTTTATATTTTCTGAACGTTTCAGTTCAACCCCATTTCAAATTTCTGCCTATCTCATGATATGCATCAGAAGTACAAAGTGTCATCAAATCTAAGGATGGACATGAACTGGCTCATGAACTAAAGTTTATGATGAATTTTGGCCGGTTCATGCGTCACAAAGTCAAGTTTGTGGCAGCTCATCCAGCACAAACTTTCCATGAACTTTCAAAATATTCATGGAAGTTTGTGATGGTTCTTGAATGGATACATTCCTAGATAGACTGCCTCCTCTCAATCAAACTGTTTACAGAACTTCAAATCAACAACTTGAAGGGCATGTAGAGGAGCATCAGGGAGAGGTTCCCTGTGACTTTTGTGCCTCTATCTTGCACATAATCTTCCACAGGATCCATTCCATGCACTCCTGAACCTCAGTCATTTTGACAAGTGAAGTTTCAGGAGGTTCAAGAGTGCATGGAATGGATCCTGTGGAAGCTAGAGATACAAAGATGAGCAGACCTCCCCTGGATGCTTTATATGTGACCTCCAAGTTTGGTGTCTCTAGCTTGCACAGGATCCATTTTATTTACTCCTTAATGTCCTGAACCTGCACCCGTCAAAATGACTGAGGTTCAGGAGTGTATAGAATGGATCCTGTGCAAGCTAGAGAAACCAACTCCCAGGGGATCTCCAGTTGACTCTCCTCTACCTGCCCTCCAAGTTTGGAGTTGATTGGATATCTAGGGTCCGAGTACTAACCAGGGCCAATCCTAATTAGTTTCCATGATCTGATGTGATCAGGCTAGCCTGGGCCATGTGCATTATAGCTCCCTAAGTGCCTTTTAAGCACACAGTCTCTCTCGCTGTCTTATCTTCAAAATTCTCCCTTCTCCTGGTCCTTACTGAGCAATGTCACGCATATATTATGACATCCATATATTAGCCCTTTATCTTAAAGAAAATCTGATCAATTTGCATCTGAATGTCTGACTGAAATTTCCCTGTAAATTTTCCCAAACTTAAGTATTCATTAATGGTTTCAATATTTTAATCTGGTTTTTTAAGGTACACACCCACATCCTCCATAAAAACAGAGCTGTTCTCAATACATACTAAGAGGCAGCACCTGCTGGGGGAAAGACAGATCTGTCCATCATTTTCTGCCTGTTAGCAGAGGAGAGCATTGACAGTGTGAAGTTAAACAGAGTTGACTGATGATGATAAACTTTGAAGGAGGTAACTCTACTTGGGATACCACTGTAAAAGAGCCACTACAATCTTTGTGTTCATGCTAAAAGCATCACACAGCCCTTGCTTGGTCCAAATTCCTTTGCATCATTTCTTCCTGGTAGTTGTACTTTGCTTAATCCCTATGTTAGGAGCCCAGTCTGTAAAACACAAGTGACCAGTATCTCTACAGAATGTGGACCTTTTCAGTCACTTATTTTATCTTTATATGCAAAATCCACAAAACTTCATATTTTGAGTTGCACTTTGTTCAGCCTTCAAAATAAACTGCATGTTGTTTTTCCACATGAATCACTCTTGTTGCTTATGTACACTGAACTGTGAAACTGTGACAGAAGTTTTAAAATATAACCACGTAAAGATCCAAAAATATATGCAGATCTGTCTTGAACACAGTACATTTCACAGTTTACTGGGAAAATTCATGGCTGTTTCAATGTTGTGGAGGTGGGCAAGGGGTGGATGGTGATGAATAAATAGCCTAAACATACTGTAGAAGGTTTGTTGCTTCCAAAGCCTCTCATAAAAATTGCTTTATAACATCACTGAAGGATGGAAATGGCGTTCAAGTGAGTTAGCTAAACTAATGCTAATTTTAGCTGTCAGGGCTGAATTCCCTGGAACAAAGTCACAGGTGATCAAGTATCTGATGAAGCATGAGGCCAAACTTTAGTAATCATTAGACATCCTGCTGCCAAAGCAAACAACTGTGTTGCTTATCCTGGGATCCCTAGAAGAGGCTGCCAATACATGCCAAGCCTTTTCCAAGACAGAAATTATTGTAAGGCTGGAGTAGCACATGGACTTTCATGACCATTATAGGGGTGGGTGCTTTGGATAAAATCATGGCTCCAAACCTTTCCTCTTAGCCCTTCTTTATACATCCTTGAAAGTTTGCTCTATCCATGTGCCCAATACACACTAACAGAGTTCAAGTACAGCAGAGGGTGGAGTGGAGGAATAAATAACTACTTTGTACCAGAGTCTGGGAGCCAGGAAATATGGCTTGGGATACAAGCCTGTTATCATGATATGATTTATTGATAATGTTTCAGAAACTACAATTACAATATTTTTCTTTCTTTCGTGTGATTATGCCAGGTCTTGTGCTACAAATTAATGTCAGGTCTAAAGAACTTCTATTTGGGCTCATCCTATTATTCCACCTAATGTACACATACACCCCTTTCTTAGTTGTATTTTCAGGGACCAAGGCTCAGTGGTAAAGCATCTACTTGCCATGCAGAAGTTTCATATTCAGTCCCCACTATCTCCAGTTGAAAGGATCAGAAAGATATGAAAGACCTTCTCCTAAAACAGTGGAGTGCTGCTGCCCCTCTGTACAGATAATACTGTGCTTGATAGAGAGACTGGCTGTTTTCCCACACAGCTTACCGCGGAGCAACGTCCCTCTTCACCGTGCAGCATCTGTGCAGATTTCCCACCAACTGCTCCACAGAACCAGGAAGTGCCGGACCTTTTACGTCGCAGATGTAAACCGCTAAAAACCAGTTTACGTTAGCAACGCAAAAGCCGCGGCTCTTCCTGATTATGTGGAGCAGTTGGTGGGAAATCCGTGCAGATGCTGCGCGGTGAAGAGGGACGTCGTTCTGCAGAAAGCTCTGTGGGAAACCCACCGTGGTCTGTAAGGCAGCTTCCTGCCTTCATGAGACACTGTATTTTTTTTTTTTAAAGATCAATTCACAATCTATCACTAGCTGGAAAGTTTACACAGTTGCATAAATCACTAAAGAAACTTCACGCACACATACCTGTTTGCCTCTATCCATTTATAGTTTTTAATCTTTTGATAGAGATTTATGCTCCTTCCCACAGTTGCTTCCTCCACAGAGGAAGTATGACCACACCCACTTTCTGTTCACATTTAACCAACTCAGCAGCCAGTGAGACACAATCATTTTTTTTCTACTGAACTAGACTGCTAGCTCTGCTTTGCCAAGCCACACTACTATCCTGAAGCAAATGGGGTGCTGGGAATTAGTTTTTGTACGGACAGAAAAATGCCTCATTTCTGGCAGCCTGGACTTATGAGTTTCCACTGCCAGAGCAACTGTATCATGTCTCTGGCTGTGACATATGCCACCCCATTGATCACCAAAGTTGATTAGGCTGATCTGGCTGGCTAAGTGGGTACCCCCTACGTCCCTCAGCACTCCATGTGTGTCCCTCCCAAAGCTGCATGCTCAGTGGAAGAGGACAACCATCACAGATAGAAGGAGTGTACCATTCTTCAGTCAAGGGTTCTCTGAGTTCTAACACTGAATACCAATTAGCTTATGAAACTTCCTGCTACCAGTACAGCCACTGATATTCATCAGCCTGGACCTTACCAGAAAGTCATGGTACTGGCAACATATTATTGATATTTATTTATTTGTTTGGTTGTTTATTCATTCATTCATTCATGCATTCACTCATTCATTCATTCATTCATTTATTACTTTAGATTTCTATCCCACCCTCTCTGCAAGTGGATTCAATGTTGTCAAGCCGGAACTGAATCATGATGACCCTTTAGGGTTTTAAGGCAAGAGACATTTGCCGTTGTCTGCCCGTGTATAGCTACCCTGGACTTTCTTGATTGGTCGTTTTCGCACTCACCTTCAGCCGGCGCGACCCCCCTCTTCACCGCGCAGGATCTGCGCGGATTTCGCACTAAACGCCGCGGAGCAGCCAGAAAAGCCGGAAGCTCCCGGCGCAAAAGCCGCTCAAACTGAAACCGCCAAAAAGCAGTTTGGCGTTTGCGCGGCTTTTGCGACGGGAGCTTCCGGCTTTTCTGGCTGCTCCGCAGCGTTTAGTGCGAAATCCGCGCAGATCCTGCGCGGTGAAGAGGGGGGTCGCTCCGGCTGAAGGTGAGTGTGAAAACGACCATAGTCTCCTATCCAACCATGTCATGCATACTTTGGTATTAGTAGGATGTTTCGTTAGGATTCAACCCATCACTTCTCAGCATCTCTTTCATACAAAATGCTCTTCAAAACAGAGAAAGAAAGGTTTCTGTCCCGCTTACAAGTGAAAACTGCCAGTTACCTGTTCATACGTGCTACTAAAATCAGTGAGATGACCATATAATGGATGTAGGATTGTTATCTAGGTTTACAAATGGAAGATGTAACACAGGAAACTTTTCAATAAACCATTTTAGCAGAGGACCAGAAAACATAGAAGAAAGGTCTTCTGATATGATTGAAGCCTTGAAAATCCTTTCCATGCCTGTGGCAGCCAGAATTAATTGACTTGCATGAACTGTGACCAAAATATACATTTCAGTAAATTATCAGGCTTTGTTTTTTGTAAACCAAAATAAAACATTAGTTACTAGCAATGTTGTTACTATTCTCTGATAAAGTTTTACAGCAGTCTTAGAACTGATCAATATTCTGGCACTGACACTGAACTCAGATACTTAAAACATCTTCCAGTATTAGAAATCCAGCCTGTAACCTTTACTAAAACCATCATACCTATAATTAGAAAGGCTATATATATATATATATATATATGAATATATAGAACTCTTTTATGTCAGGTATGATGGATATAGGAGTAAAAATCACCTACCAACTACATGAGACAGTGGGAGCACAATGGGGACCTTCCCAGTCACTTTCCAAGTGTTCCAGAAAGTGGGTGGGGCCAGGTGGAGCTTTTGCTCAGCAGGGCTTCTGATTGGCCATTGGAAATCTGAATGGCTATATAGATTTTTGAAGTTTCTTTGGCAGCAGCTATCCCTGTAGTACAAGGATCTTCATTATATAAATGAAGATAAGCTGTATATATTCAAAATACACTTTTTACCGGTATGTTCATTTTAAAATATATACTGTTAGGGCTTCTGTCGAAATGTTGAAGAGTTACTACTGATTGTCACTCCCTAAGATTTTGTGGTTGGCTTCACCTCTTGTGGCAACCATGGTAGTTGGCCACAGGCTGTGGAGTGTGGAGTCCAGACTCGCATGGATTGAAAATTCCATACAATGAAACAGTATACAGTGGGGCCAGGGACAGACAAGGAGACTTCCCTACAAGCCTAGTGAAATTCTGACATTTGAAGAAATAATTGAAATCTGAAAAGAATAGTATGGCTATCTTGAACATTTTATTGTAGGATCCCAGCAGCCATTATGCATAGGAAACCCCAACCAATTTTGCAAAAGCTTCCAAGTCTCAATTTGCAAAAGCTTCCAAGCCTCAATTAATATCAGCATAGTTGAGAGGAGAGAGATACAGACTACAAAATACAGAAGGCAGATGAGAGAAACTGGAAAGTGGAGGAGCAAAAAAGATAAAAAGAGAAAGGGGAACAAAGATAGAAGGCGGGGAGAAAAGACAAAGACCATGCCAGTGACAGAAACAGAACAAGGTAGGTCGATGGATGGAAGAAAAGGAAAAGGGAGGAGCTTCCAGGGGGTGGAAAAGCTGAATATGGGTAGAGGAAAAAATAGATTGGGAAGGAGGCTGCACATGCTGCTGAGTAAGAGCAAAAGGGAGAGCAGGAGTGGAAAAATGAGAGCCACCACATGGATCTGCTTCTTGTAGAACTTGAACACTGATAACATGACTAAGTCACAAAGGGAAGTTCAAAACTGGCAGTTGGAGATCAGTGTTAGCTGGAAAGAATTAACCCTGGGTGATAATGGAATAAATTCCAGAGTAGAAGCAAGGATTTCTCATTGAATCACTGAGTGTAAAGTGATTACTGAGTTACAGCAGGTGTTGCTGTGTTTATTTGCAATGGTGTAACCAGTGACCCAAAGTTATTCAAGCCTACCAGGAAAGTTTCTTGGCATGCAGTGTTTGTAAGTGTTAATCCCATATATCTGGGTTACTTGCTTTAATTACCTCAGTTCGTGCTATGCATAATAAACTATGCTCTTGTTCTCTTTTTAAACAAAACCTTGTCTTTCTGTCAAGTTTACTTCACACCTCAGTTATCAGCCACATGCTTGGTGGTTATTACATTAATGCCAAATTCTATCCTAGAATTTATTCCTGCTGATATCTCTAGTGCAGTGGGGAGGTGAAAAACTAGGCTTGCCAATTCCCAGGCCCCAGCGGGGGTTCTTCCGCTTTCCCAGGCTCCTTCCCACCCCCCAGTCAGCTGGCCGGCGGGGAAAGCCCCGCCCCCAGAGAACCATGTGCCTTTCCACCTCTGAAGGCTTCAGTCTCCAATTGAAAGGCTTTCTCTTGGGATGGTGTGTGTGGGGTTCTGGCCATTTGTATCAGCCTAAGTAGTGAAAATAATTACACATCAAATACAGAAGACATTTAAAAGTGTGGTTAAAGGATTACCTGTGTCTATCCAAGTTGTTAAGAGCCTTTAAATCTCGTACTTCTAATAAATCTAGCCAAAAGTTTTGCACAAAAGTTTGTTGTATTGTTTATTCTTTTGTCACAGCTAGTTCTACTATATTTCACCAATATTCTGCAGCTTCTCAGTAAGCAGTGTCACAAGTTGAAGAGGGGATCATTTCTTTTGTTGATTGCCCTACTTTGGTGTGGCACATGGATACAGAAGTTCAGAATACACATTTTTTATGTGCAGCAACTGGAAATGGGGTCACTTATCCCCAAACCTACCTACATTTCTGTCATGGCTAAAATCAATCTTCAAAAACAAGCATAGAAAAGTATGGCAAAGGTCAAAGTACTGTTATTGACAATGGCTTCTGTATGAACTTAGCTACTGAAAGAATCATAGAAGCATCTGATTTATAAAACCTAAACAAAAATCTCAAATATAGCCAAACATAAATAATTTTTACAGTGATGTTATCCTACCTGTTGCCAATTATTTCCCACCTCTTTTTAAATATATCTGTTTGGCTGTTAGTCACATCAATCCTCAGAGCATAGCAGTTGATCCTAAGTGCTAAAACATGTTAATGTAAAACTATGTTATCTCTGTGTTAAAGCACTCCAATTTCTGGCACAGTAAAAGGTTATGGTGCATGACCATTCTAAAGATTGCTCTTAAAAATGCATAACAAGGAAGACTCCCAGAAGCTGAAAGCAGATAGCATGGCAGTCACCCAGTTTACGGAAGGTGAATACAATTTCTCTCTCAACTATCCCATAACAGTTGAGATATTGTTTTCATTAACAACACAAACCACAACAACAACACAGGCCCAAAGTGTTAAATAATCCTGAGGAACTGCTCACTAATTTGACTGAATTGGGTACTAGACAATTAAGACATTCAATGATTTGCTTTGTGAGAACCCAGCTATCCCATTTCCCCTTCTTGCTTCCTCCCTTCTCCCCCTACTTCTTCGTCTCTCACTCTTTCTCTTTTGCATTATCTGTTCTCTTACTCTTTCTCTCTTTTATGCATATCACTTCCATCTGACACCCAACCTACCTTTATCTGCTCCTCTGCCTTAATTTTGCTGTTGCCTCCACCTAGCAGCCTCTGCCTAGGAAAACTGCAGTCTTTCTCTGCAGCGGGGACCAAAGCAGCTTACATACTTGCCTATCTTTTCTGCACAACAACCTTGTGAGGAAGGCTAGGCTAAAAGAATTAGACTGGTCCAAAATCATCCATTTAGCTGAACTCCAGACAACGGAGATCTGTTCTCCTGGAAAAAATGGATGCTTTGAAGGGTAGATTCTGGGGTATTATACCATTCTGATGCCTCTCCACTCCCCCAACCTTGCATTCTTCAGACTCCGCAACAAAATCTCCAGGAGTATCCCAACCTAGATCTGAAGACCCTAGGCAGGCCTGGCCCTGATGAATCTTCCTTTAAAGGACAAAATAGGCCTGGAAAGTGCCTTATCCCCCACCCCTGCCTTTTGCTCACTGAAACTGAAGCCTGGACTCTGTGGTTGCCTAGCAAAAGCCATCAAGGGAATCCATTTTTAAAGTTACAGGCACACCTTTTATCATTTTCACTTTTCTTAAACCCCCAGTGTTTTTTTTTTGTTTGTTTTAGTTTTCACATTTTCCTGCAAACCTGGGGCCCTTTTCAGGGTTGCAGAAATATCTCACTTGCCTGTTCACAAGTCCCATTGCTAGATTTATGTATTTGTACAAAGATGTGTTTAAAATATGCATATCCCACCTTATCTCTTCAGACCTAAGGCTTTAACAAAGTATCAAAAACACAGCCAAATCTACCAAAACACCTAATGTCCTCCTGAATAAAACCATCTTACATGCCTTGCTGAATGCAGCAAGCAAATACACTCTTTGTACTAAGGGCGTATTGGCCATTATGGGCACTGGGACATCACCTCCCACCTGGGCCAGAGAGGCAGCACATGGCCCGTGTAAGCCCTGTGCAGTGCAAAAGCGGCAGCACCTAGATGACCTGTGTGGCCCAGGGGAGGTGGTGCCCAAGTTCTACCTGAAGCAATGAAAGTAGACACTGTCCTGACTAAAATCTGTGGGGTCTCTCTTGTTTTTATCCCTAGTACTCATACGTCTTTCCAAGGAGTAAAAGTCTTTCTCTTTCCAAGGAGTAAAAGTGCAGCACTTTTTTTTCCAGAAGGGAAACAACAGGATGAAGAGGAGGAGTTTGCATCTCCCTTCTCCAAACTTGATAAAGCAATCCCAGAAGTTGAGTTTTCAGAGAGAGAGAGAGAGAGAGAGTTTGTAATAAGCACAGAAGAAATGTAATGCATTGTTGAACCCGGAGGCTTCTGATAGATATGTTGTGTTGTATTCCAGTATATATAATGCAGATACAAATTGTGGGATGCAGAGGAGATTTCTATGACAACAGGGATGTGCATAAACTATCTAGAGTAAGATGACAGGTATTATATCTGATAAACTCAGATTATACAGACAAGTAAATTATGCCAGTTACTACACAGAAAATAAAATCCTACCAGACCATCATCCAATCAAACACTAGTTGAAAGTTTAATCTTGGCTCCTATGATCTTTAAGACAAAATTTTCAACATCAGGCCCCTATTTGTTTGGCCTCTAAAGAAAAAAAAGACATCTCTGATGCCTCCAGGAAAGAGAAACAAATACTTTAGTCTCCCCCAAAGAAATAAAACATGCCTTTCTAACCTCATCCAGTTCACATGCCTGCAGTCCTGCAACCAGTTATTGTTCCAGTGTGCTGAAGTTAATATTACGATGCAGTGACCAATGTCATGCAATACCATATTCATCTCAATGAAGTACATGATCATTCTAGGTAGGCTGTTAAAGAATTCTAGTCATCAGATTGTATCTCCTGATCTTCAACTTAAATTTACTCGTAAGCTACATATATCCATCTGATATATTCATGTTCTTCCTCAAAAATCCCTCACTATCCCCAATACATGCCTCTTTCTAACTTTTCTGATGTATTTGTAGAGTGCAATAATATATTCTCTCATTTGCTTCTGGTTAAGCTATTTCGTTCAGTGTCAAGTCATAATAGCTTCTCTTCTCCTTTACTCTTTATAATCCTTATCTCTTTGTCCTTGTTTAAATTTGATTTCAGACTTCTGGATACCTACACCACACACCATATTCTAAAATTCTGCTTGAACTATACATAATTGTTTCTGTTTCTTTCCTGTAAATACCTCATTTACCACCTCCTAAATTGCATTTACTCTCTTTTCCTTGATCATGTAGTTGCCATTCTCTAAGAAAACTTTCCTATGTCATTCCCACTAATGATTGTGTCACTGTAATCATTTCAAATAATGTGCCAGAAAATTGCACTTAACCTGCTTGTGGTTGCCCTTTTCCTCTAAGCTGAGGACCCCATATTCTCAAATTTCTGAATTTGGGACACTCAGATTCTACTAAATATCCAGTGTCATTCAAGGTATTCATGCCAGCTTCACCCATCCATGCATCACAATGTTGTTTTCCTATTTCATCCTACTGTTCCCTGCTATCAGGGAAGAGATAAACGAACATCTTGCTAGCAGTGGCTGAATAAGATCTAGCCTGGGTTTGTTTCTCCTCTGCTTGTGTGGCCAGAAGGCTGAACATTTTGGTGTGAGCTGAAGCCCTTAGCCCTTGACCCTTAGACGTGAAGTCTATGGCATTGGGTTAGCCAGCCCACTGTGTCTGACTCTTGAACTGTCCCAGGGCATGGTTTTAGTCTATTGTTATATTTTGTATGTGTTAATTGTTTGTTTAAACTCATTTTGGATTTTTTTTTGTCTGCTTTCTCTTGAATGAGACACCTCATACGCTTATGTTGATTTAATTTAAACTGAGCAGTGTGTTTATCTATGTAGTTAGTAACATACTTCATATAGCACCAGGCAGCTGCTGTTGGTCCTTGATCAGAGTTTACTAATTTGTCAGGGTTAGCGGGAATAGAAGTTGTTTTGGACTTACAATTTCATTTCAGTGAGGCTACAAAAACTCAAGGATTCTGTTCAAATATATGCCCATGATTTTTATTCCTAAGGTTGTGTGTGTATGTGTGTGTGCGCCTTCCCACATTAAAAGGGTGGGAAAGCAGCAATCATATTTTTAATCCCTAAAGAGCCATTTCTAGCCTGCCTGGTCAGATCTCAGAAGCTACACAGGTTCATCCCTGGTTAGTACTTGAATGAGAGGCCACCAAGGAAGTCCAGGGTTGCAACGAGGAAGGAGGCAATGGCAAATCACCTTTGTTGTTTGTCTTGAAAACCCTATGAGTTACCATAAACTGGCTGTGATTTAACAGCACTTTCCTTCCACCACCAAAAGGACAAAACTTGGAGGATGAATTACACAGATTTCATATGGGACTACAAACAACCCTGGATCCTACATAAAATTTCCACAGAGCAAAGGATTCCACACATCCAAGGTCTGCTTAATGCAACTTTCCGTTCTCCTCAGCCCCAAATGTAATCTCAAATGCAATTCTGAGTGGCAGGCACACAAATATAGCCTGGAGAAAATTGCAGGCCTGTCATGGGGTGGGGAATCAGCAAAACTGCCCCTGTTCTATTAATAATTTTTGTAAGGTAAGATCCAAAACATATTTTAAAGGGAATTCATTACCTGCCCTTAAACCTATTTTTAAAATATTGTCCAATAAAACAATTTTATTAAGTTGGATATAAGAAACAGAACATTGAACCAGCATGATAATTTATATGTTACATATTGGATTTAGAAAATCATAGGCAATTTCAAATGCCAATGGCCCCAAATGGCTAAAACAATATCTTTAGAAGTTAGGCATCATATTTTTTTTCACAAAAGGTAAAACAGGTAGCTTACCTGTAACTTATGATCATCGAGTGGTTATCTGTGCATTCACACCCTTGGGATTCCAGGCGCCTGCGATGGCTCTGACCGGTACTGAAAAGCTCCATAAAAGAATTTTTGTGTCCCGACCTCTGGGCATGCTCACGGACTCAGCTGTGCATGCCCAGTAGGTGGAGCACCAAGATCCCGCCAGTTTCCTTCTGACCACTGAAAGCAGCTCCTAGAAATACCTGAAGAACTGCCAGTAGAGGGGATGAAGGGGGGGGGGTGAATGCACAGATGACCACTCGAAAATCGTAAGTTACAGGTAAGCAACCTGTAACTTCGTGGTCTCTGTGCATCACACCCTTGGGAGAATAGCAAGCTAAAGTTTACCTGGAGAAGGGAGCTGGCACTAGATGACTGCAGCCTGAAGCACAGCACTCCTAACACGCATGCGGTCTGTCACACACGCATCCAAGACATAATGCTTCATGAAGGTATCTGGGGTCACCCAAGAAGCTGCTCTGCAGATGTATGTAAGGGGCATCCCCTTGAGGAAGGCTGTGGACATAGCCAACGCACACATAGAATGGGATCTAAAAAGTCCCGGCAAAGTGCGTTTGGCCTGCAAATATGCTAACTTTATATTCTCCACAATCTATTTCGACAGTCTCTGGGAGGAGACCTGCTTTCCCTTAGATGGGCCCAAATAGCAAACAAACAGGCTGGTTGACAAACGAAACTTCTTAGTCCTATGAAGGTAGAATGACAAAGCGCGCTTAACGTCAAGGATGTGCAACGGCAACCCCCTGATCCTGATCCTGCAGAGAAGGAAAAAAAGGCCGGTAACAAAGTCTCAGAATGCAGGTGAAACTCGGACACCACCTTAGGAAAAAATGAATGTCAGGAGCAATGGCAACCCCCTGATCATGAAAGCGCAGGTACGGGGGGTCCGATTTCAATGCTGATAGCTTGCTGACTCTCTTAGCACATGTGATCGCCACCAAGCATGCCGCCTTCCAGGAAAGGAGGTGAAGGGGACATGAGGCCATAGGCTCAAAGGGACGATGCATAAGTCCTCTGAGAACCAAGGGAAGATCCCAAGCAAGGACTAATTGATGGACAGGCGGATGTAGACGAATAAGACCAATTAGGAAACACTTAGTGTCTGGGTGTGAGAACACAAAATAGCTCTCAATTTGGGCATGATGTGCTGATATCAACACCTTGATAGAAGAATACGAAAGACCAGAGTCTAGTAAATGCGGTAAGAAAGAAAAAATTGTGTGAAGACTAGTCTGATCCAAAGGGATCTGAGAAGAAGATACAAAAGAAGCAAAACGCTTCCACTTTAGACTATAGGACCTCCTGGTAGATGGCTTTCTATTGTTTAACAAGACAAAGTCAATTCTTTCAGAAACAGGAGCTAAGTGATAAGCCAAGCTGTCAGTTTCAAGTGAGGAATGTCGTGATGGTAAGTCTTGCCCCTATTGGTCAAAAGGAGGTCCGGCTCCTTTGAGAGAAACAGTGACCATCCGTGAGATAGTTGAAGGAGAAGCAGAAACCACAACTGCTGGGGCCACCATAAGTTTTCGAATGCAGCTGAGCTGTTCCCTCTTTATCTTAATCAGAACCCTGGTTAGCAAAGGGATGGGTAAAAACAGATAGAGGAAGCTGTGAGACCAATCGAGAAGGAGGCCGTTACCCTCTGAGAAGGGATCCACCCCCCCCAAGTACAAAAACGATGACACTTGTGGTTGTAACATGTGGCAAAAATGTCCATCTCAGGGTGGCTCCAAGTTGTGAATACAGGTCTGAGATAGACTGGATTCAATTCCCACTCGTGTAGCTCCGCTCCCCCTCTGCTCAGATAATCTGCCTGAACATTTAGAGTCCCTGGAATATGCACGGCACAAAGAAAGATTCCCTAATCCAGACACCAAAGCCAAATGCTCATCGCAAGATGACAAAGACTCCTTGCCATCGTGCCTCCCTGTCGGTTTATATAGGCCACTGCCATTGTATTGTCCGTTAGTATCGAGATGGATTTTCCTCTCATAGAGGGAGGAAGGACCGAAGAGCAAACCAAATCACCATCAGCTCCAAGTAGTTGATGTGACAAGGCCAATGCAATAGGTCCCAAGTGGCTCCCACAGTTAGGCCTCTGAGGTGGGCCCCCCAACCCAGGAGAGAGGCATCCGTTGTCAACGTCTCTGCAGGGGGAGGTAGGTGAAACGGGGCACCTTCTAGAAGATTGGAAAGATCCCCCCACCAAAGGAGGGATTGCAGAATTGATGGCAGCAGCGTGGCCATGCATGCAGGAGAGTGACGAGATGATTTGAACACCTTCAGAAACCATAATTGCAGAGGTTTCATTCGCAGCTTTGCCAGTGATATGACCACTGTCATTGAGGCCATAAGCCCCAGAAGCCTCTTGATGGAATGGGCGGAGGCTCTTCCCGAGGTCCTGATATGGCATGCCATTGTCGATAATGTCTGAGCTCTTGGGATTGGGAGGAATGCCCTGCAGACGGTGGAGTCGATGAGGGCCCCAATGAAGGGAACTCTTAGGCTGGGTACCAGATTGGACTTCAGTAGGTTCACACAGAGGCCTAGCATCTCTAACGTCCTCAACGTTATTTGGATGTGATGCAATAGCAGGGAGATGGAGTCGGCCACCAACAACCAGTAATCTATATAGGGGGAAACAGTGACCCCTAACAGGCAGAGATGAGCTGCCACTACAACCATGGCTTTGGTAAAGACCCTGGGGGACGTGGACAGACTGAATGGAAGGGCCGTATATTGGTAGTGGTCTGCCCCCACTGCAAAATGGAGGTATTGGCGTTGACCATGCTGTATGGACAGGTGAAAGTATGCATCCTTGAGATCAATGGTAGCCATCCATGAGTTCTCCTCCAATAGTGGGAGGATTTGAAATAAAGTGGTCATCCTGAACTTCTTGTAGACAATGCATTCTTTCAGGCCCTAGAGGTCTATAATGGGCCGCAGTCCACCACCTTTCTTCAGAACGGTGAAATAAAGGGAGTAAAACCCGTGTTCCTAAAGAGTGTGTGGGACGGGTTCGATGGCTCCCTTCTTTAGGAGAAAATGCACTTCGGTATTCAGGGCCTCCGAGGGAGGTGTGATGACAATGTATGGGATGGATGGTGACTCCTGGAACTCCATCGCATACCCCTGAGCGATGATGGTAAGTACCCAGGAGTCTGTTGTAATACTGTCCCAGGCATGGAAAAAGGGAGATAGGCAAGTGCTTCCAGGGGTGGCAGTGGGTGATTGAAAATCTGGTGTACTGACAACGGGGTGGTCAAAGACTCTGCTTGGGGTTGGTAGACTGTTTGCCCTTGAAATTTCTGCTTTGCTGGGAATGATTTGCCTTGTTGAGAGTGGGACCAGCTCTGCCAGGGTTGATCAGGGGAGGAATGGCTCTGAGATCTTCATGACCACGGGCAAGAATATGATTCTGTCTGAAGGAACGTATGGACAAAGAAGCACTCAAGGTACAAGAGGCCTTGATACTCTTATCCAGGTCTTGCAGGGTGGTATCAGTCAAGGAATGAAATAGGCCAGAGACATCGAAGGGAAGGTTCTCAATTACAGATCTTGTATCATGGTTAAAAGTAGTAGACCTGAGCCATGAGTGCCTGTGGAGGCCAACAGCAGAAGACAGTGTTTTGGCAAAAGTGTCAGCAGCATGCTTAGAAGAGTTGAGCTGTTGCTTCACTACTAACATGCCCTCTTTCTGGATCTTTTGCAGGGTACAGTGCTGCTCCTCCGGAAGATGCTGAAGGAAAGTAGAAACTTGGTCCCACAGAGCGAATTGATAATGTCCCAAGCAAGCAAGGTAATTAGTAGTCTTGATCCCTAGTGACACAGTGGCATAAAAATTTCTTCCAAACGTGTCTATCTTCTTCCCTTCTTTGTCAGGAGGAGAGGATGCACAGTGCTTGGCCTTGGACGAAGATGTAACCACCAGGGAGTTAGGCTTTGGATGGTTGAAAAGAAATTCTGCTCCCTTCTCTTGGACCTTGTACATGTGGTCTAAGCGTTTTGAGGATGCTGCGAGGCAGGATGGTTTCTCCCAGGGCCCTTTTGACTGTTTGCAACAGTACATTGGTGAGAGGAAGAGCAATGGCAGTTGAGACATCGCATTGAACGATGTCGAAAACTAGGTCATCGACCTTGGGCTGGGGTTGCTGAACGGACAGACCCAGGGAGGTTGCCATCCGTTTAAATAAGTCTCCATATGACTTGAGATCCTCCAAAGGAGAGATTGGAGCATCATTGGTCACTGGCGTCGATGGTGTAGGTTCAGATGGATGTTGATGCCAGCAGACTCCTCGACGTCTGAAGACTTGGATTCAGATAGGTTAGGCTGCGTGGCAATCGGTGTCGATGGGCATTTCGATGTCGATGCTGATGCCAGTTTTGATGGTTTAGGGTCCTCATGGCGTCGATCTGCAGAGTAGTAAGCCAAGCACCGATCCCATTCCGGCAGGTCCCGAGGGTAATGCCAGGAGTAAGGTGGATGATACAGCAGGTAAGGGTAGCCCTGTCTGTGCTCCCAGGGTGGAAGGGCACTTTGGTAGCACTGGTACCTGTCATCATCACATCGGGGATGACCCCGTCGGTCCGGAGACCTAGGCTTGTCCCGGTGAATGGGCAAACGCAGCTTTCGGGGTTGACCTGGGGAATCATCTTTGCTTACCTGTACTGATCCTGATGAGTGTTGTGTTAGGTCGATCTGCTCCACATCGGTATCGGAGATGCGAGCTGATGGAGAAGGGGATCTGCGGGGCACAGAATCCTTCCAGTGTGGAGAGGCCAGGCTCTTGGGAGGTACAAGTCTTGGCGGTGAGAGATCAGGTAGCGCCATAGTAAGCATCAGCCGAAATCTTTCGAAGGAAGCCTCCGATGGAGTTGGGGAGGCACATTCCCCAGTCGCAGCTGACTTGTGCTTTTTCAATGATTTGTGCTCCTTCTCCCACTTGCATTTGGGCAAAGCAGTTGAAGATTTAGAGCTGTGCACTGTTTTAGTCTTCGGTGTAGATGTTGGGTTGGCTTTCTGCAACATCGGTGTCTTGGCTGGTGTCAGAGTGGAACTCGATGTCGATTAGTCTGAAGACCTCGGTGCCAAGCTGTGTTCTATCAACTGAGGCACAAGAGCTGATTGGAGCAATGCCACTTTAGGCAGACAGAAACAACGATGGAGAAACACGAAAGGAACTGGAGCAACACAATTACTGAGAAAAATGCTTCAAAGAATTTTCCAGCAACTGGAGAGCCAAAGGTAGGTCCTAACAGCGCAGTGGTCAGAAAAAAAGTGGTGGGATCTTGGTCCCCTCCACTGGCAGTTCTTCAGGTATTTCTAGGAGTTGCTTTCAACGGTCAGAAGGAAACTGGCGGGATCTTGGTGCTCCACCTACTGGGCATGCGCAGCTGAGTCCGTGAGCATGCCCAGAGGTCGAGACACAAAAATACTTTTATGGAGCTTTTCACTACCGGTCAGAGCCAGTGCGGGCACCTGGAATCCCAAGGGTGTGATCCACAGAGACCATGAAAAAGATCCATAGGTTCTGCCTGTTTAAATTTTCAGCAAAGTCATTATAAAATCAAATATGTCTAGCGCCTTATGGCTTTTAGAGTGAATTCAAATAATAATATGAAATATTTCTGTGAACCTATCTCCAGCACACGTTTCTCATACATAATGGACCTGACTCAATATCAGAGACTTGGGGGGGGGGGGATGCATATACTCCAGACTAATTATAAAAGAGGATCTTGTATGTGTACATTTAGCACTCCTGGAGACATGAATGAATGAATTTATTTATAATGGTTATAGACCAGCCAACAATTCATAAAAGTCCAATTCATAACTGATAAAAGGTGATATAAATATATAATATATATTATACAATACTAAAATATGATACCACCTAAAATATACATAAAATACGAATACATACTTTAAGACACTGACACTGAAGATATAAAATTAGTGTTAAAACCAAGGATAAACTAAAAACCCTGTCTAGACCTCTTTGTTTCTTCCCTTAATAAATAAATTGTTTATTCATTGCCTAAGCCAGCGTTTAAAGCAGTAAAATCATACAAAATTAAAACTGATTGACCATAAAATCATACATAAAGCATAAAATACTGTTATAAAACTACAAATATAACAAAACATGGCAGTTACAGCAAACAGATTGGCAAAGGTGTTTAGCCATTTCCTGACTGAACTATTAGAGTTTTCCTTATTCTTGTGGCAAGCCAGCCAAATTTTGCTAATTTGTATGTAACCTCAGGGTTTTTATTGCTAATAAGATTCTTAAGGAGTTGCAATTTTTGGCTACTGGTAAAAGGTATGGCCGTGGAAAATGGAAGTACTTCTTGATTATCATTATAAGCCTCACAGTCAAATATGACATGGACTAGAGATTTGATACCATCATTGCAGCAGGGACATAATCGTTCTTGGAACGACACCTTTTTGTACCTCCCCTCCACCACTGCTGAAGGGAGAATGTCCCACCTCATAAGAGTAAACATTCTCCTATATTCATTGTTTGTTAAGAGGTATAGGTAGGGCATCGGGGTAACCCTGTTGATTGGTTCTCTCAGAGCTCGCCATTTGGTTGTGCTATTGTCTGACAATGTCCAATATTCTCTGTTTCACTATCTCCCTAGCATTATCATAAGTGAGAGAACTGAGATATTGTTTGGAAAGGCCGAAATAATGAATTATGTCCTCTATGGCCCTAATCCATCTTGGGACCAAGGTATCTTGCAGAGTTAAACTGATCAAGCCTTTAGGAAAAAAACATAAGTTTCAACCAGAACTGGATGGCCAAAATCCAAAGACTCGCTTCTACTGTAATCATGCCAGTTTCTATCCTAATTAATGCATTCAGAATGCCCTTGATACCTGGAGAACTGTTCTTTAAAATTTTGATTGAACACTCTCCAGTTTTTTGTAGTTTGCAGTGATGTTGATTGGGGCACCAAATGTTAGCTGGCAAAGGGATTTAGCCTTAAACAATCTATGGGCTGCAATTATGCATTTACCCCCTTTGCCCCAGTAGAATTTTTGGATAGCCCCCGCACTCCTTTTGGCATTTGAGGTAGTCATGTTTATATTGGTGGTTCTTCTTCCATTCACTTGAAACATGACCCCCAGGTATTTAAAGCATGAAACTTGTTCAATGGGAATAGAATTTAAGTACCAATAGTGTGGTCTGGGTGTCTTTTTGCCAAAGGCCATTACTTTGGTTTTAGCATAATTTACCTCTAGATTGTTTTCCAGGCAATATTGAGCGAAAGTTTTCAAGGCTCTTCTGAGGTCTAAGGGAGTCCTTGAAAGTAAAACAGCATAATCAGCATCAGGAGTCATTTTGTAGAAAAATAGGTGATGGAGCTCATCCAGGGATTGTTATGAAGCTGCAATACTATTCAATGGACAAGGAGGTGGAACTCTTAGAAGGAGGAGATAGAACTCTCAGAAAGGTTCAGGACCTGTGCTCCTGTGAGCTCCCACTTAATCAGAGGCCTGATCAGCATACAGGAGTACCCATATATGTTTGTTACCTAGCTTCTGTGGGTAGCGTTCTGGTTTTTTATATGTGATGCCATATCACTGATATAGAAGTTAAATAAGTAGGGGACCAGGAGGCATCCTTGCTTAACCCCTTTGTTAGTAGAAATGGGGTCTGTCAAATAGCCTTGATGGGAATATTTTACCCGAATGGTTGTTTGATCATAAAGGGCTTAAATAAGAAATAACAACTGTCTATCAATGTTGGTGGCTCTTAATTTATCCCATAGGATGGTTATAGGTGATTGACAGTGGTGGTTGGGGTGTTGCCGGCGAAGAGGAAGCCTGCGGTGGCGGCCCCAAGGCCACTGACCATCTTGGTGGAGCGAGAGTCCCTGATTGGACTGGCCAGCTCCACTGGAGGAACTGTGGAGCCCTGTGGCGTGACTAGGAGGCACGGGGGGGGGGGGGGTTCTACCTCCCTGGACCTGCCGGGTGGCGCCAAGGGTGTTGGCCGAGGACTCATGGACCCTTGATATATATACCATCCTACACCCAGATGTGCGACCACTGCCCTCAGTGCAGCACACACCTGCACCTATCTTTGCACTTTATCTACTCAGCACCTTATTCCGCACTTTACTCAATTCCAGAAGACCTTGCACTGACCAGCATGACAGCACTTTCCTTACTAACATTCTACCTCCACCCACTCACAATCTATTGTTTATAACTTAAGTTTTAATCAATTAACTCATTTGATTTGTGATTATTATATTGATTGGGTCTGATTTATATATATATTATTTGGCAAATAAATTGAGGGGTTATCAGGGAGGGATTATATTAATTATTGCCACTGATTTGTAATATGTGTTTTACCAATTAATATAAAGGGGTTATGGGGCGGGTTTAATCGGGTTGATTTGGAATTGGGATTGGTGGGGCAGAGTGGATTGGGGAGTATTTAAGGGTGGTGCTAGTGGGTACTGGAATTGGTGGCTACGACAACAAGTAACACTGCCAATGGGGGATGACTGGCCCAGGGATTCCAGTGCTCCTGGGGAGGGGGAGGTATGGCGGTGGGAACAGACAAGGATAAAAGGGAAGGGGACCGAGACCAATTAGGGCTCGATCACCTTCCAGTCTGTGTCCCATCCCAAGGGTGACAGGTAGTAGGGCCAGGTTAAATGACCCACCTCCGTCATTGGTGTTATGTAATGCCAGATCCATTAATAACAAGACCTCTGTCCTCCAAGAGTTTTTACTTGAGCAGGGCATGGACCTGGCTTGCGTGACCGAGACCTGGGTACAAGAGGGAGATCTGGTAGCCCTCTCTCAAACAGCTCCCCCGGGTTACTCGGTCTTTCACCAATCGCGGACCAGTGGGTGGGGGGGAGGAGTGGAGTTGTTCATACGTGAGGCTTACTCCTTCAGGGCACTGCCGGCTCCAAGGATCGAGGGCATTGAATGTGCAGGTCTGGCGTGGGAGGTTGGAGAGGGGTTGGCGATTTGGCTGGTGTACCATTCGCCTAGTGCACCGGCCAACGCCTTACCGTCCCTGCCTGAGGTCGTGGCAGGCTGGGCGTTGGAGCACCCAAGGCTGGTGATCCTGGGTGACTTCAACATCCATGCTGATGACCCGGCCTCCAAGCCGGCAGCGGACCTAGTGTCATCCATGGCGACACTGGGACTCTCTCAATTTGTTATAACCCCCACTCACCAGGCTGGGCACATGTTAGACCTGATCTTTGCGGCCGGGGTTATGGTGGATGATGTAACTACAGAAGTAGTGCCATGGTTGGACCACCTTGCTCTCAAGGCTTGTATGGACATTCCATTACAAACCTGCTTAGGTGACGAGCATATTATGGCTCACCCGCAGAGCCAAATGGACCCAGAACGGTTCCAGATGGCTCTACAGGATCCCTGGCCCTCTGGCGGTTCCCTCAATGACCTGATTGAGTCCTGGAATAGCCGGCTCTCTATGGCCATTGATGAGATCGCACCTTTGCACCGTCTGCGACCTCAGACTAGGCTGGCTTCGTGGTATAACCCGGAACTACACCAGCTGAAACAGGGTCTCAGACAGCTAGAGAGGCAATGGCGGCATACTCAGGACAAAGCGACTAGAGCATCTTATAGGGAATTTATGAGGTCCTATGAGATGGCAGTCAAGGCCGCAAAGAGGATATACATTGCGGCTAAGATTGTGTCTGCAAATTCGCGCCCGGCACAATTGTTTAGAACAATTCGGAATCTTACTACATTGCCACAAGGCAAACCAAATATTAAGGAATTGGAGATAGGCTGTGAGGCTTTTGAGAAATTTTTTGCAGACAAAATCCAATCGCTCCGCCACGATTGCCCTGCCATGTTGGATACAGTGTGTAGACTCGAGGCTCCGTGCCTGTCTTCTGGTTTGACCCTGGATTGTTTCGACCCTCTCAGCTTGGAGGAAGTTGACAGAATCCTCTCTGCTATGTGCCCAACAACTTGTGATTTGGACCCATGCCCCTCCTGGTTAATTAAAGCTTGCCAGGAGGAGCTAAGATGTCCTATACGGGACATCATAAATAGATCTCTTTTGGAGGGTCTTTTTCCAACCCCTCTGAAGGAGGCAGTGGTCCGCCCCCTCCTGAAAAAGGTTACATCAAATCCGGCCGAATTGGCGCATTACCGGCCGGTCTCAAATTTGCCCTTTTTGGGCAAAGTTATAGAGAGGGCTGCGGCGTTGCAGTTGCAGTTTTCTGGATGATGCTTCCACCTTAGATCCTTTTCAGTCCGGCTTCTGCCCGGGCCACGGGACAGAGACAGTGCTGGTCGCCCTCATGGATGATCTCTGGCGACATCTGGATCAAGGCAGTGTGGCGGTATTGCTGTTGCTAGACCTATCGGCGGCGTTCGATATGGTTGATAACCGGCTGCTGACCCGCCGCCTCGCCGACGCAGGGATTCAGGGGTTAGCCTTACAGTGGCTTTCCTCTTTCCTTGAAGGTCGGGGACAAAGGGTAGCAATCGGGGGAGAGCTGTCCCAGAGGCACCCACTTAATTGTGGGGTGTCCTCAGGGACAGTTCTCTCTCCGATGTTATTTAACATCTACATGTGCCCCCTTGCCCAGATTGTCCGGGGATATGGGCTGGGTTGGCACCAGTGTGCCGATGACACCCAGCTCTATCTATTGATGGGCGGCTGAGCTGCCGACGTCCCTGTAAATCTGGACCAGGCATTGCAAGCCGTGGCTGCTTGGATCAAGCTGAGCGGGCTGAAATTGAATCCAGCGAAGACAGAGGTCCTTTGTCTAGGTCACAGCGTTCCGGAAGGAGGGATCTCCCTTCCAGCTTTTGACAAGGCACCATTCGTACCAGTGCGTGAGGTCAGGAGCTTCGGAGTGCTACTGGAGTCTTCCCTGACAATGGAGGCCCAGATAGCTGCCGCTGCCAAATCCGCCTTTTTTCATCTTAGACGGGCGAGGCAGTTGGCCCCCTTCTTGGAACGAATCGACCTGGCAACAGTGATTCATGCGACGGTCACCTCGAGATTGGACTACTGTAATGCCCTCTACATGGGGCTGCCCCTGTACCGAACTCGGAAACTGCAGCTAGTGCAGAATGCAGCAGCCAGGCTGCTAGTAAGACTACCTGGGAGTAAGAAATTCTGGGAATTTCAGAAACTTGGTGGAATGAGGAGAATCAGTGGGACACGGTGATTCCTGGATATAAGCTATATCGGAAGGATAGGGAGGGAAGGGTTGGAAGTGGGGTGGCTCTGTATGTCAGAGAGGATATACGGTCCAGTAAGACTGAGGTCAGAGAATTAGATTCACTTTTAGAAATGCTTTGGGTTGAAATAGAGGGCCCAAAAGGAAATTTAACTATGGGAGTTTGTTATCGCCCACCAAATCAAAAGAGAGAGGACGATTATAATATGATGGAAGGCTTAAAGATAGCGGCTAAATGTAAAAACTGTGTCGTAATAGGTGATTTTAACTACCCGCAGATTGATTGGGTCAATATGTGTTCTGGTCGAGAGAAAGAGATTGAGTTTCTTGATGCTCTCAATGACTGCGCTATGGAGCAGATGGTCTCAGAACCTACCAGGGGTGGGGCAATCCTGGATTTGGTCCTAAGTAATGCCCAAGACTTGGTGAGAGATGTAAAAGTGATTGCACCGCTTGGGAGCAGTGACCATAATGTTATTGATTTCACCGTTTGTATAAATAGGGAGTTGTCCAAAAAGACCGCCACAACCACGTTTAACTTTAAAAGGGGTAAATACCCTGAGATGAGGAGGCATGTGAGGAGGAAACTGAAAGGAAAGGTACATACTGTCAAAACCCTTGGGGAAGCTTGGACGCTATTTAAAACTATAATCCTAGAAGCTCAGATAAAATACATACCACAAGTTAGGAAAGGCACAAACAGGCATAAGAAAAGGCCTGCATAGTTAACAAACAAAGTAATGGAAGCTGTAAAAGGTAAGAAGGACTCCTTTAAGCGGTGGAAAACCAGTCCAAGTGAGATTAGTAAAAGGGAACACAGGCTGTGGCAAATCAAATGCAAGACTGTGATCAGGCAGGCAAAAAGGGACTATGAGGAGCATATTGCAAAAAACATAAAGACCAACAATAAAACTTTCTTCAAATATATTAGAAGTAGGAAACCAGCCAGGGAGGCAGTGGGGCCCTTGGATGACCATGGGGTAAAAGGATTACTGAAGGAGGATAGGGAAATGGCTGAGAAGCTAAATGAATTTTTTGCCTCCGTCTTCACTGTGGAAGACGAGAACTTTTTGCTCACCCCAGAACCACTAATTTTGGAAGGGGTGTTGAAAGACCTGAGTCAGATTGAGGTGACAAAAGAGGAGGTCTTACAACTGATAGACAAATTAAAAACTAATAAGTCACCGGGTCCGGATGGCATACATCCGAGAGTTCTGAAAAAACTCAAAGTTGAACTTGTGGATCTTCTAACAAAAATCTGTAATCTTTCATTGAAATCTGCCTCCGTTCCTGCGGACTGAAAGGTAGCAAATGTCACCCCCATCTTTAAAAAAGGTTCCAGAGGAGATCCGGGAAATTACAGGCCAGTCAGTCTGACTTCAATACCGGGAAAGTTGGTAGAAACCATTATCAAGGACAGAATGAGTAGGCACATTGATGAACACGGGTTATTGAGGAAGACTCAGCATGGGTTCTGCAAGGGAAGATCTTGCCTCACTAACCTGTTACATTTCTTTGAGGGGGTGAACAAACATGTGGACAAAGGAGACCCGATAGATGTTGTTTACCTTGACTTCCAGAAAGCTTTTGATAAAGTTCCTCATCAAAGGCTCCTTAGAAAACTTGAGAGTCATGGAGTAAAAGGACAGGTCCTCTTGTGGATCAAAAACTGGCTGAGTAATAGGAAGCAGAGAGTCAGTATAAATGGGCAGTCTTTGCAGTGGAGGACGGTAAGCAGTGGGGTGCCGCAGGGCTCGGTACTGGGTCCCATGCTCTTTAACTTGTTCATAAATGATTTAGAGTTGGGAGTGAGCAGTGAAGAGGCCAAGTTTGCGGATGACACGAAATTGTTCAGGGTGGTGAGAACCAGAGAGGATTGTGAGGAACTCCAAAGGGATCTGTTGAGGCTGGGTGAGTGGGCGTCAACGTGGCAGATGCGGTTCAATGTGGCCAAGTGCAAAGTAATGCACATTGGGGCCAAGAATCCCAGCTACAAATACAAGTTGATGGGGTGTGAACTGGCAGAGACTTACCAAGAGAGAGATCTTGGGGTCGTGGTAGATAACTCACTGAAAATGTCAAGACAGTGTGCGTCTGCAATAAAAAAGGCCAACGCCATGCTGGGAATTATTAGGAAGGGAATTGAAAACAAATCAGCCAGTATCATAATGCCCCTGTATAAATCGATGGTGCGGTCTCATTTGGAGTACTGTGTGCAGTTCTGGTCACCGCACCTCAAAAAGGATATTATAGCATTGGAGAAAGTCCAGAGAAGGGCAACTAGAATGATTAAAGGGCTGGAGCACTTTCCCTATGAAGAAAGGTTGAAACGCTTGGGACTCTTTAGCTTGGAGAAACGTCGACTGCGGGGTGACATGATAGAGGTTTACAAGATAATGCATGGGATGGAGAAAGTAGAGAAAGAAGTACTTTTCTCCCTTTCTCACAATACAAGAACTCGTGGGCATTCGATGAAATTGCTGAGCAGAAAGGTTAAAACGGATAAAAGGAAGTACTTCTTCACCCAAAGGGTGATTAACATGTGGAATTCACTGCCACAGGAGGTGGTGGCGGCCACAAGTATAGCCACCTTCAAGAGGGGTTTAGATAAAAATATGGAGCACAGGTCCATCAGTGGCTATTAGCCACAGTGTATGTGTGTATATAAAATTTTTTGCCACTGTGTGACACAGAGTGTTGGACTTGATGGGCCGTTGGCCTGATCCAACATGGCTTCTCTTATGTTCTTATACCTCGGTAGGAACATGTGCGCCCTAGGCTGCGGGAATTGCACTGGCTGCCAATCGTATACCGGGTTCGTTACAAGGTGCTGGTAATCACCTTTAAAGCCCTATATGGCCGAGGACCTGCCTACCTTAGGGACCGCCTCTCTCCATATGTTCCCCAGAGAGCACTGCGCTCCAGCTCACAAAATCTCTTGGAAATCCCTGGGCCTAGGGAGGCCAAACTAAAAACAACCAGGGAGCAGGCCTTCTCTATAAAAGCGCCCCAATGGTGGAATCAGCTGCCGGAAGAGGTGCAGGCCCTACGGGATCTTAATCAGTTCCGTAGGGCCTGCACAACTGCCCTCTTCCAACTAGCCTTTTAAGATGGAACCAGAACTAATATTAAGCTATCTTGGACAAACAGAGATTGTAGCACCATTGTATTGTTTTTAGATTAATTTTAATATTAATTTATATATTGTATTTATGCCATTGTTTACTGATTTTATTATCTGTTTATTGTTATATCATGATATTATATCATGCTTTGTAAGCCGCCCTGAGCCTGCCTTGGCGGGGAGGGCGGGGTATAAATAAAAACTTATTATTATTATTATAGAGATAGAGTCAAAGGCTGACTTCAGGTCTAGAAATGCAGCATATAATGACACACTTGAGTTTGAGGAATATTTTACAATCGAGTGGTCCAATGGCATGCAGTGGTTTAATGTGGCACAACCTTCTCTGAAGCCAACCTGTTCCTCACCTAGGCAAAAATCGTTCTCAAGCCAGTCTCTAAATTTCCACAGTAGGTGTCTAGCATATAGCTTGCTTGTTACGCTTAACAGGCTGATTGGTCTATAGTTGTCTGAATCTTCTTTGTTACCTTTTTTAAATACGGGGATGATGATAGCTGCTCCCCAGTCCTTGGGAATTTTCCCTGATTGATCAATTTGTGAAAACAAAACTGGGGCCCACAATTCTGCATTCATTTTAAATAGCTCTGGTGGAATTAGGTCAATGCCTGGGGCTTTCCCTGGAGACAAATAAACACATATAAATGTGATGGTCCAAATGATTGGCTCCATCATTGGACTGTTGCACTAATTTCTCGTTCAAGGAAAGGGATGCATAAAATCTCACAACAAAAACTGTTACCACATACTGAATGAGAAATACCTGATGTCCAAGTTGGATTTAGAAAAAGGAAGATGCACTAGAGATCATGTTGCATTTTTACATTGGTTACTGGAGCATACAAAGGAATTTCAGAAGAAAATCAGCTTGTGTTTCAAAGATTACAGCAAAACTTTTGACTGTGTGAATAATGAAAAGCTATTGTTGACTTTAAAGGAAATGGGGGTGCAACAACAACCTATACTCTTGATGAGAGGCTGCTATGGACAGAAAATGGAGACATAGTATGGTTCCCATTTGGCAAACTATTGGACAAGGATGATTTTATCTCCCTATGCATTCAGTCTGTGGGCAGAACACATCATAAAGAATGCTGGATTAAATTTAGATAAGATGGTGGGAGGAACGTTAACAATTTGAGATATGCAGATGACAGCATATTACTGGAAGAAAATAGTGAAGGCTTGAAACAACTACTGATGAAGGTTAAAGCATAAAATGCCAAAGCAGGATTATAGCTGAAAATCAAGGTGACAAAAGTAATGACTTCTGAGGAATTACATAACTTTAAGACTGATGATGAGGAAATTGAAATTATTCAATATTTTCTATTCCTTGGCTCCATCAGAACCTGGCTAAACTGATGAGATTGATGTGTAGCCATCCAGCCATCTTGTGGATATTACGACCCATAGTAATGTAGCACCTTTTATATATTTTAACTAACTTATTTATTATGTTATTGATTATTTAAAATTGCTGTTGTATTGTATTGTTTTATTGAACCATGGAATTCCATGCTTGTGAGCCGCCCTGAGCCCGCCTTTGGCGGGGGAGGGCGGGATATAAGAATAAATTTATTATTATTATTATTATTATTATTATTATTATTATTATTATTATTATTATTATAAACCAAAAGGGAGACAGCAACCAAGAAATCAGGAGATTTTGAGACTGGCCACTATGAAGGAGCTAGAAAAGATCCTTAAGTGTCATTAGAACATAAGAAAAGCCATGTTAGATCAGGCCAATGGCCCATCCAGTCCAACACTCTGTGTCACACAGTGGCCAAAAAAAAAATTATACACACACACACACACTGTGGCTAATAGCCACTGATGGACCTCTACTCCATATTTTTATCTAAACCCCTCTTGAAGCTGGCTATGCTTGTGGCTGCCACCACCTCCTGTGGCAGTGAATTCCACATGTTAATCACCCTTTGGGTGAAGAAGTACTTCCTTTTATCCGTTTTAACCTGTCTGCTCAGCAATTTTATCGAATGCCCACGAGTTCTTCACAATCCTCTCTGGTTCTCACCACCCTGAACAATTTAGTGTCATCCGCAAACTTGGCCACTTCACTGCTCACTCCCAACTCTAAATCATTTATGAACAAGTTAAAGAGCATGGGACCCAGTACTGAGCCCTGCGGCACCCCACTGCTTACCATCCTCCACTGCGAAGACTGCCCATTTATACTCACTCTCTGCTTCCTGAGTGAGTGAGTGACTATTACTCAGCCAGATTTTGATCCACAAGAGGACCTGTCCTTTTACTCCATGACCCCATGTCAGGATAGGTCTCTGGTGGCCATGATGAATAATCCATACTATAGTATTCCCCATACTATAGTATTCACCATTGCTATGAATAGCTTTTGTTCTTTTACTGTGATACAATGTTTGGTTGTTGTTAAGAGAAAGCATTTGTCAAACTAATTTTATTTAAACTTTGCTGTGCACAGTGTTTTCCATCTAGCAAGCTTCTACCTTTTCTTATCATCAACATCATAAAAAGAACACCTGTCATTTGAATCAACTCCCACAGAATGTCATGCAGGAGAGGAATGAGAAGAGTCATTTATGGCACAGATAGACCTCTGCCTCCCCCCAGGCAGAGTCTACTATCCATTTAAAGCAGCATCCCCAACCACTGGGCCCCAGACCGATACCAGTCCGTGGCCCATCAGCAACCAGGATGCCAGCTGAGCTTCCCCCCCCCTGCACTGCCCCACAGCCTCCTCCTCCATGCCGCTGCCGCCTCCTCCCATGTCACCTCCTCCTCCCTCTGTGTTTGTTACGTTAAGCCGGGGAAAGGGCCTTCCCAGCTCTTTAAAAGCTCACCTTCCTCCCCTGGCAGCAGCGGCAAGCAACCGCTGAACAAGCCATGCTGCCTTTGCCTCTGGAGGCAAAGGCAGCGCTGCTTGTTTAGCAGATCGCTCACCGTTGCTGCCGGGGGGCGGTGTGGAGGTGAGCTTTTAAAGAGCCAGGAAGACGCTTCCCCTGGCTTAACATAATGAACACGGAGGGAGAAGGAGGAGGCGGGGCGGCTGTGCAGCGCCGGTGAGGGGGGGGGGTCCTTGGTGCCAAAAAGGTTGAGGACCACTAATTTAAAGCAAGGGTGCCCAACAGTAGCTCTCCAGATGTTTTTTGCCTACAACTCCCATCAGCCCCAGCCAATGGCCATGCTGGCTGGGGCTGATGGGAGTTGTAGGCAAAAAAATATCTAGAGAGCTACAGTTAGCCACCCCTGAATTAAAGGGTTATGAACTGTGGAAAGCTACTTCCACCTCTTGGAAGGAGTAGCTTGGGCACACACATGTGCATTTTTAGTGTCCTGTCAAAAGATCACAAATGTCCATCTAACTTTTTCCTCTGAGGGAAAAGGATGCAGTTTCAGGGCAATTCCCTTGCTTATTTTCCACAGATGATTTTCCATCCAACCAGACAAGCATTTTTTTTTATTATTATTTTCATTACCTAGCTGCTTGCTTGACTTTAAAGTTCTGGCTAGGAAACCATAGGCCATTTCTGTTACTTCAGGGCATGAAGCCATTCAGTTAATCTTGAATAATATTTCCAGGCTGTGCGTGTATATAAATGATTCCCTCCAAGTCTGTAATCATCAAATTTCAACACAGAAAATGAGTCCCAAGACTAAGGCTTCCATCAGTTAACTCCTCACTGGCTACAACTGTTTATTTTTATTTTAATGTAAACCAAACTGAACACTATAAATTGCACAGAAGATAGATGTCTGTTGGCACAATTTAATACAAGGGCAGATACTCCATCAGTATAATGATAATATCTGCATGCCAGTATCATGGAAAAGGGTTATCATAAACTTTTAAAGACTGACTTCTCTCCATCAGTACAGGATATCAGGCATTCTGAGACACTATTCAAATGGTTTGTATTGCCAAAAGAAACATGGGCCAAAAGAGAAGCTAATTTTATTCTATTTCAGTGACAGGCTGACCATATGAAATATCCAGAACAATATAACTCTAGGACTGCTGGCTGGGAGCCAGGAGTTAATAGAAAAAAATTACGCCTATGGTTAGCAATCCCCTGGCTAAATTATCTACAAATTCCTGAGAGAAAAGCAATTTAGTACAGACATTGAGACGATCCAGTGTAAAACTAATCCATAAGAAAAATAAACCCACAAAGGAATGTATCCTACCTCCTCCCCACTCTACCGACTGATATTCTGAGGACTGATCTCAAAGTATTGGTTGTCATTCTGGCTTGAAGATTAGAAGATTATTTAATGGTGTGAATCAAAGGACATTGCTTCTCCTGAGAGACAGAAAGGAACATTATTAATGCATTATAACATGCATACATCTCATTTGCTCAAGATGGACAAACCAGAGCAGATGTTTCATTACAGGTTGAGAGGAGAACTTGACAGAATTAATAGCCAAACATGCTTTAGCAAAAAAGAAGGGGGTGGGGAGAGAACAAGTTGTAGGAAGTTATTTTCTGAAGACATAGTTGTTCTTATCCCCATGGGTATAGCATTAACTAATTTAACATTAATAGATAAAATCCTAATTTTTAAAAGATTTCCCACTCCCATTGAAGATTTACTTTATCAGAAGGAAAAAAATTCAGCAAACAAATCAATGCCATTCCCTAGAAAGCTTGGAGGGAGTGTAGGACATGTAGCAACAGTCACAAAGAGGTATTGATACCAAAGTCAAAGGTATGACAAGATAAAGGAGATTAGAGTTCAATAAAATGAAGAAGCAGGATACACATAAAAGTACATTAAAAGTTCAACTCAAATTAAAGTGCTATGGAGAAGAGTGAAATGCTCCCTCCCCCAAAAAAGATATTGATACAAGATGGCATCTCTGATCTTTTGATTTTGTGAGGAGTTGTCATATCCATTCCGCCAGAATAAAGTCTCTATCCAGCTCAGCTTCTGTTCAAATGCTGCCAGAGATGGTGTCTTCAAAGTGACTGCACAAATCCTTTCTATGCTGTCTGCCTTATGTGGAACAGACTTTTGTACAAGAGCCTCTGCCTAGTTCTGAAAGGGCACTGTGAACGGGTCTCTTTGCATTTGTTTATATGACACTCTACAATTCCTTTCTATGATGGCATATAAGAATGCTATCTAAGTAGAATGTTTGTGCTTTAGCATAATTCTTCTTGCAGAGAAATTTTAACATAGATTTGAGCTGTCTAAATTCAACACAGATGTCAGGTAGGCAAGGAAAGGAAGGTCCTCTGTGCAAGCATCAGTCATTTCCAACTTGGGTGACATTGCTTTCACGATATTTTCATGGCAGACTTTTTATGGGGTGGTTTGCCATTGCCTTCCCCAGTCACCTACACTTTCCCCCCAGCAGACTGGGTACTCATTTTACTGACCTAGGAAGAATAGAAGGCTGAGTCAACCTCTAGCTGGCTACCTGAAAACCCAGCTTCCGCCAGGATCAAACTCAAGTCATAAGCAGGGTTTAGGACTGCAGTATTGCAGCTTTAACACTCTGCGCCACGGGGCTCTTATAGGTAGGCAAACCGCCTTTAAAATTATTTAATATTGTTGATTTTTTCAAAGCTGAGTATTCTCGACTTTTCTTTTGTTTTTGCTTTGAAATTTTGATCCCATGTGAGAGCCAGTTTGGTGTAGTAGTTAAGTGCATGGATTATTATCTGAGATAACTGGGTTTGATCCCCCATTCCCTCTACATGCAACTGCTGGAGTGACTTTGGGTCAGTCATAACTGTCTCAGAGCTTTCTTTGGGTAGTGAAGGGTGGATAATATATTCAACCTCCTTCTCTGTCTCCTTCTCTGTCTCCTTCTTCTTGAGCGTTTTCGCACTGACCTTTTACTGGCGCAACCACCCTCTTCACACCGGAGGATCTGCGCGGATTTCGCACAAGAAGCGCTGGCGCACCCAAAAGAGCCGGCAACTTCCGTCGCGAAACCTGCTCAAACGGAAACCGCCAAGAAGCAGGAAAACGTTTGAGCGGCTTTTGCGACGGAAGTCGCCGGCTCTTTTGGGTGCGCCGGCGCTTCTTGTGCGAAATCCGCGCAGATCCTCCGGTGTGAAGAGGGTGGTCGCGCCAGTAAAAGGTCAGTGCGAAAACGCTCCTTGAGTCAGACAAAAGGAAGAGAAAAGCATAAGTAAATAACCAAAATTCTTGCAAAGCCTCCTGATCAACCTAAAACATAAGCCTCTGCCATATGTTTTTGCCTATACTCTGAAATCAGCCCAGGGGCTTCTATTGCGGAAACTAGCATTATTATAGGACTGTTGATCAGGGACCTGTGCTAAAAGTCTTCTGGCTCCCACCACCAAGTTATGGAACTTCATTCCCTCAGATTTTCATTTAGCCCCTTATTGACTGGTCATCCAGTACCAGTTAAAACCCTATTTGTTCTGGAAGACCTTTGAGGAAAATTTATGCTGTCCCTAAGTATCTGTTTCAGTAAATGCTGTATCTTATTATATAGCACTGATCCTATTGTTTTTAACTTTTATTTTGTGACCTATCTTGGGTTTTTTATCTATGGAAAGGAAACATAAAAACCATAATTCAATAAATTCTAAGTTCTGTTTATTGCTCCACAAGAGAAACCAATATGTACATTTCTCTCTCTTTTTTGAGTTTGTAAGAAGGGAAGATATATAGAATAATGTTCCATTTCTCCACTTTTAATATTGCCATTCAACATTTAATATTAGGTAGTCTTTCAGATTATTTAATTATGTTTTGTAATTATGATTATTGGTTTTCCCTCTTGTTTTTAGTCTATTTTGGTTTTAAATTATTTGTAATTTGTTTTCTATTTACTGTCATGTTTTATCTTGAGCTTAAGACCATTGGTTAAAGAAGGTAACAAATACAAGGAAGGAAGCCGCTCAACGTTTTTAGTACCAATTCTATGGCTTGTTGTGGTGATTTGTTGATCTAAGGGTTAATATGGAATTTTGTCATGAAAGTGTTGGGAGTGTTACAGCAATATTTTACCTTGGTTTTATTTCACAGTTTATTTGGTAACAACCTTGGCTGAACAAATAAATATAGTGACCCCTCATGCCTTACTCAGCAGGAGGGACAGGGAGGTGGGGAACAAGAATGCTGAATAAATGGGACCACTTCCAAGACCTTTGCTCTGGCTGGTTCATTTCTTCTGAATAAGTCAAAGAATCTGCTCCAGATTTATATTGATATTCAGATATGAAAATAAAAACCTGACAAGTTCCTGAGCTTTGCCACAGTGAGGGCTGGTTTACAGATTATGGACACTGTGTGAAATCCACTTTAAGTCACTCCATATGGCAATTGTGACTGTGAGCAGTTCATGCGCAGCTTGAATGAGTTTCACCAGGCCAGAAGAAGCCTTTTGTTAAGATGTAAAGACAGTTACAGTGACATGCTGAGAGAAGAAATCCACCAGTCATCATGGTGAGCTGCTGAATAATAGTGGCTCACCATGTGGTAATGACTGCCACACAGAACAATTTAAAAGAGCCTTCTTGTGGTGGCCCTAATGTATAAACTAGACATAAGTCTCCATGAATGCATAGTATGTCATTTCTTAGAGCTGGGGGAGTTGAGAAACAGAGGCAGCCAAGGGTTTATAGAAACATTTTGATGACCTCCCTCAGTCTTGTTTATAAGCAAATAGAGATACATGACAACCATGGCATTTAGGCAGGATTTCAGCTCCTCCTTTCCTCTGTGATTGGACCTTAGGCACACTTGTATTTCCCAATACTGTATCCCCCTCCCCATTGCCAGATATTCTCAAAGTCCCTAACAGGACCCTTTCCCTCCCCTCTCATACTTTTAATTGCATATAGGTTATAGATAAAATCATAGAATCATAGAGTTGGAAAGGACCTCCAGAGTCATCTAGTCCACCCCCCTGCACAACATAGGAAATTTGCAAGTACCTTCCCCCTACACCCCCCAGTGACCCCTGCTCCAAACCTAGAAGACCCCCCCCCCCCAAAAAAAAAAACTTTCCAAATTCCCTAGCAAAACTGGCCTGGAGATTAGTTTGTGGAATATGCAGAATGCTGGATAAGGATATAGAAAGTGCACAGAAACTTCTTCACTCCTCAGACTGCACTGATACATGCACTTACATATTCATACTGAGGAAACAAGCGGGGAGACATGATGCTTTAGTGTGCTGAATCCCTGCCAAGTTCGAGGAGCAAACCTTAAGTGACTGTTGTCATGAACATGGTCTAGAACTGTGCAATTCTTTGGTGAGTCATTGATCAATGCAGTAGGGTTCCAGGAGGCAGCCTATGATCATAGGACAGTTTATCCCCTGTTAAGGCACCAGGGATCCTTTTAAATTAGTTGCTATTATGGGCTCTTTAGGCAAGGCACCCCTTTATTATTATTTTTACAGTTTTAAGTGTATTAAAATCAACTGGTCCAAGCTGAAGTTGTGAGGAACTGTATACTGGGAATATATTACCACCATTTGTTTCCAAGCACCAATTCAAAGTGCTTGTTCTTACCCTGAAAGCCCAAAAGGGCTTGGGATCAGCTTACCTGAAAGACTAACTCTACCTTTATTGTCCAGCTAATTAGAGAGCTTTTTCCCAAGCTCTGCTCTGCAGAGATGTGATGGATAGCAAAAATAGAGACACATTTTCAGTGGTGGTATCTTTGGAATGACTTCATCTGGCCTACTTTATTGTTTTCAGTCACTGTGCCTCTCTATGCCTAGGCTTTTAACTGAAGAGTGCTGTATTCTAAGCAGTTGTTTTTCTGGCCTGCTTCTGGTCTGCAGACTGGACACCATTCTGAGCTGCTAAAGTCTTATGCAAATTTTGTGACCTTGTTTTATTATTTTATTGCTGCATTTTTTAAACTTGTGAACCACTTGGTAGGTCTGTGGAGCAGTGGCAAGTAATTTTTAAAACTTATGTTAACATGGGGGGAAATATAAACTACAACTCCCCCGAGATTGCTCAAGAATATGCATGGACAAACTGCTTTAATTTGAACAGTTCAGTCGGTACACTACAAATTGTCAGATGGAATCAGATTAACATCCAACCAAAGGGTTTGGTTATTCATTAAATTATTTAATGCTTTATTGACACAATTGGTAGCTATGTACGATGGAGAGAACATGGTGGCATTGGGGAGGATGAATGTGTTTTTGTGCATGCACAGACTCAGCAATTACCCACTGCACAGTTTGAGCTGTTTGCATGTAACCTAAACAGACTGGTGTATGGTCAGCTTCTACAATTACAACATACAATCACAATGCAAGAGAAATTGGTAGGTGCTTGAGCATGTCTGCCTAGAAGGTATTATGGGTATCCATACCTTTTGATATGGTGCTGATAAACAATGAGGGGTTGAGCTTTAGGGTTGTATTCAAAGACAGAAATACTACACTGACATTTTTATTTGGGAAATGCAATAATTTCTGCCTAGACTGCCAGGTCACCCCTTACCCCCCCCCCCCTCAAAAAAAGTAGCATAATATAGTGGCTATGATCAACCATGATTGGTAGCAGGACTTTTTTTGAGCAGGAACACACAGGAAAGCACTGCTGGCTGGCTTTGCATCAGGGGAAGTGGCCTAATATGCAAATGAGTTCCTGCTGGGTTTTTTCTACACAAAAGCCCTGATTGGTAGTCATGTTGCAACCTTGGCAATACTCTGCAGTGCACCACTGGCCATTTCCACATGGGTTTGGTATCCCTTAGGTCAGATTAAACAAGCAAAACCCTTAGGGCAGATTAAACAAATTTAATCTGTCTAGTAGGAAATTACTTCTTCTGCAACATGTAACTCCCTTCCTTGCTCTTTCCAAACCCAAGGCTCTTTACAGTCACACATTTTGGGACAAGAAAGTTATTCTGTAGTTCATATATGCAGTTGATGCTGATTATATCTTAGGTTTATAAAACAGCCTGATCCACAACCCAGTTAAATTGATTTACACATCTTCTGTTTCCCTTCTGGGGCTAATTTGGCTTAATGTGTGCATTGTGGATAGGTTGTTGGGCTCCTTTGACGCAGATATGTTCTCATACAGCATTTTAATGGTTTCCACCTATCTAGAAAAGTAATTTTAGTATAAATTCTTCCTTCACAAAATAATTCAAAACAGTGAGAGTTAGATTCCATGCCGTTTTCATTAATCCATTCCTTGATATTACAATGTACATAAACAGCAGATGAATTAAGTGCTAATGGAGGGGGGCTTGAAAGAAATAAATCAGTTTTCTAAAAATTAAATTAGTCATAAAGTTTGAAGGAAATGAAGGGATCAATTGCACTAATTTTACTTACATTTCTAAATGTTATTTTGTTTATTTAGATAATGTATATGCTGACTCTTCAGAGACCTATTTGAGATGCTTCATGATACATAAAATTAAAAAAAAATCATGAAATTTATAAACAAGGCATTAAAAATAACCCATTAAAAATTCTGAGGGTTTTTTTAAAGGCTTGTTTTTTTAAATGCTTAAAAGAAAGATGAGACTAAGTTTAGCCCACAGATTCATAGATATGTTTTCCTACTATACAATATCCTGTATACATGTCCTATCCTTGTTTTCTTTTTGTATGTGTGTATAGTGAGGCTAACCCAGGCTAGCCCAATTTCATCAGATTTTGGAAGCTAAGCAGGGTCAACCCTGGCCAGTATTCAGGTGGGAGCCCTCCAAGGAATACCAGCTTACAGTACTAAAGTGTCCAGTAGCACCTTTAAGACTAGCAGATTTTATTGTAGTATAAGCTTTTGAGAAACACAGCTCTCTTCGTCAGATGAATGGAGGGAATGTAGAAACTGACCAGAGATATATAGGTGGTAAGGGGAGGGGGGAGTGGATGCAGAAAGTGGGTGCCATGTAAATGCAAAGCAGTTGCAAAAGTAATGAAAAAGGCAGAATGAACAATCTAGGCTGTGTGTGACCACTTCCTTTTATTGATCAATCTGAATGGAACAGCTGAAAGGGAAAGACAGTTACTTCTGGTAATGAGATAACCATCCAAAGTCTCTATTCAATCCAAGTTTGACTGAGTCAAATTTACATCTGAATTCCAGTTCAGCAGCTTCCCATTGGATTTTGTTTTTGAAATGTTTCTGTTGAGCTATGGTACCCTTTAAGTCCTGATAGATTGAAATATTCTACTAGTTTCTGGCTATTGGTATTTTTTATGTCAGATTTGTGTCCATTTATTCATTTGTATAGAGGCTGGCTGGTTTGTCCTATGTACAGAGCAGAGGGACATGAGAGTATATATCACATTAGAGGATGAGCAACTGTAAGAGCCAGAGACTGTGTAGTTAATGCCATTGGGTCCTGTAATCATATTCTCTGGGTTTGTAAACTCTTGGTGGTAAGCTCTTCTTACCTACAGACAGCTCCCCAACCTCAAACACCTTCTCACTAACAACCATGGCCCATCTAACAGAGTCACCAACACAGGAACCAGACCCTGCAACAGACCCAGATGCCAACTCTATCAACATATCTACCCAGAAAATACTATTACAGAACTCTTTACTATTTTGCAGTAACAGAGCAACATGGTTAACTCCTCTGGATCTAGGGTCATAATGCAGAGGCAGGCAATGGCAAACCACCTTTGGACATCTCTTACCTTGAAAACCATATGGACCCACCATAAGTCAATTGCAAATTGCTGGCAAAAAAAAAGACAACTGATTTATTATTAAATGTAGCTCATTAGGGTAATGTTATCCAGGACTTTTTTGTAGGAAAAAACCAGCAGGAACTCATTTGCATATTAGGCCGCACCCCCTGACACGAAGCCAGTCGGAACTATGTTCCTGTGTGTTCTTGCCCCCCAAAAGCTCTGATGTTATCTGAAAATAATATGAGTAAGAAAAACCATGTCTAAAATTCTTTGGCTTGGCAGAAGTGTTTAAACTTCCTAACTGTGGAGTCTGTATGTACACCATTTTTAAAATTGCAATCTTTTATTGTGATAGGAGACATTTTCACATACTTCTGTTGCTTTCTTGACTAACGAACTGGTTTTTAAACACCATGTGGATTCATTTACATTGTGATAAAAATGAGTTAATGGCTGAATAGAGAACTGTGGAGGGCCTCTGAAGTCCATAATTTTATCTGATTGGGGGTAAGCAACGTGCCTTATTTCATTTTTTTTTTTAAATACTGGCAATCATTTTAGCTAGAGATGGCCACAAAATCTGAATGATTCAGATTACATCATCAGATCATGCTCCCAAATTAGGACTGCTCTTGGAACTGAATCTTGATTCATGAGACTTCCAGCAAGCTGTCTGATTAAGTTCATGTTAATGGTAATTTTTCTAGTATGCAGGAACAACAGGTAGTGTGGAAAATGGTCCACAAGACCTTGATAAAATGTCTTTTTACATACAGTAAATGCGCACTTCCACAACTAAGAACTGAGGACATTTACAATAAAAAAAATCCAATTGATATGATTAGGATATGTAGATAACGAACAAAAGCATTCAGGAGTAGAATTGTTTAGCTCACTGCATTTTAGATCCACTTAGTTCTCTTCCTCCTATCATATTTAGCTCCACAGATAAGGCATGGCCCTATTGAAATCACTTTTCCCCTGCCATCTAAAAAGTATGCTGCTTTGCTACTCTGATCATTCTAATCAAGGTCTTGCATTGCTTGCTTTCTGCACCATTAGCAGGGAATTCTGCTTTTGTCTGGCTAGTCTTGGAAATTCCAATCTGTCCTCTACTGAGAACAAATATCATCACAGTTCACTTCTATTCTTTTAGTGTAAAAATAATATTTTCTTTTCTTCATTTTTCCAAATCTATTTGAACAAGCTAGGTATTGCCAGTTGCTTTCTCCTGTCTCAGTTTGGTCTGACAAATTCAGTGCTGGCATTAGAGTTAAATGACACCCAGTGAGCGTCACTAAAAAGATATTAGCCATATTTTGGAATAATGTGCCTTTATTTCACAACATTCCCTCACCTACCACTCTCCCAGTCTAATACCTTTGAATCATTTGTGACCTCACTTGTAATATTGGACACTTTATCTGTAAAAAATTGACAATGCAAAGGGCTATGTTTAAATTGTTTCTGTATCATACATACAGGGTTGGCTGTTACTCATGCCTGGGTCTCATGCTTAACATTTTTACTTTTGGTGATCCTGCCTACAAGCTCCATTTAGCTTAGAGCCTTCTAAATTGTGCATTTCACTTTGAGATCCCCCCCCCCCCATGCTAAAGCCCACCTGGTGTTCTCTGGATATGGAACATTGGTTGTCTTGGCTCTTCAGTAATGGAACACTTTCTAACATCTAATGGGGGTGTCAGCAACCATGATTTCAAAATTTTACATTTATAGCATTAGAAGTCATTTCAGAAGAGAGGAATTTGAAGGGGAAGGTAGGAGGAAGAGACAAAGTAATCAGGAGATCATGGATGTTCTAAGCCAGAGGTCCCCAACCACTGGGCTGTGGACCAGTACCGGTCCGTGGCCTGTTAGCAACCGAGCTGTGAGTTGTAGAATTATTTCATTATATATTACAATGGAGGAAGAAGAAGAAGAATTAGAAAACATTGGATTTATATCCCACCCTCCACTCAGAATCTCAGAGCGGCTCACAATCTCCTTTATCTTCCTCCCCCACAACAGACACCCTGTGAGGTAGGTGGGGCTGAGAGAGCTCTCCCAGAAGCTGCCCTTTCAAAAACAACTCTGGGAGAGCCATGGCTGACCCATGGCCGTTCCATAAGCTGCAAATGGAGAAGTGGGGAAATTAAACCTGGTTCTCCCAATATAAGAGTCTGCACACTTAACCACTACACCAAACTAATAGAAATAAAATGCACAATTGTGTCATCCCAAAACCATTGCGCTCTCTCTCCTGGTCTGTGGAAAAATTGTCTTCCACAAAACCGGTCCTTGGTGCCAAAAAGGTTGGGGACCGCTGTTCTAATGCATGAGATTATGTTCCACCATGATAATTGATCAGTGCCATATCACTTCCTCCTGGTGACTTTTTCTCCCCAAAGAAATTTTATGAGCAAGCAAATCTGGAAAAATCCTTTTGGGGAGTGATCTAGAGCAGAAAAATAGCTAGGGTTATGCATTCCCCTCGCTATCATTCTTTGCTCTAAATGCAAAGAGAGTTTTCATTTAAAACAATAAATAATTGGACTTAGGTACACACATTATACTGATGAACTTAGAAATGTTATCCCAGTCATTTTCAATTAGTTTCTTCTTATCAATTTTATTATAGTAATTGACCTACTGGGATCCTCTTTTCTATTATTTGTTGATATTGCTTTCTGTGAGGGACACATTTTCCTCTGCAACTATTTTTGTTGTTTTCCACTCAATTGTGATGACAGTATAAGGAATTGTGCAACTCACTGAGAGCATCCCATTAAAATAGGGAAGATAAAGTATTCCTGTATCACAGCAAGTGAAATTTGCTCCTTTCCTTCTTTCTTCAGATCCTCAAATGGGGAGAAAGTGAGGAGTGCCAAAGTACCCATGATTTACCTTACTGTACTCTGATAGTTGAATCCTTTTTCTTCCAGTTGGCTCAGATGCAGAAAGTTAAGTATGCTGGGGAGGGGGAGGACAGTCTTCAATGAGCAGAGTAAGCAGTAGGGTTGCCAGGTCAGAAAATATCTGGAAACTTTGAGGTGGATCCGGGAGAGGGGAGGGTTTGGGGAGGGGACTCAACATGGTGCAATGCCAAAGAGTCCACCATTTTCTCCAGGGCAGCCATTCTTCAGGGGAGCTGATCTCTGCCACCTGGAAATCAGTTGTAAAAGTGGGAGATCTTCAGGCCTCACCTGGCAACCCTAGTATGGAAGTATCCTTTTTTTAAAAAATAAACCACCCTTTCTCTTTAAATTTGTGGATTTGCTGACAAGACAATTGCTCAGGCTAAGATTGTTATCTTTCTCTTTTCTTTGGTTCTTTTTTGTGTGTGGTAAAGATGGTAAAACAGATGCTTAGTTAATGATTCTCACCTACAGCTGAGAATCTTTATCTCAGATAGTTCATGTCTTATCTGGTATGGCCTTGAGAAAGAGTCTCTGTTTACTCTTACTAATACTGGAGGTGGCAAACCCTGACTCTGTTCTCCTGCCCTAGTCTGCAAATGAGACATTTGCCTATTGCAGGGATGAGGAACAAAGCATTAAACATTTGCCTCTCTCACACTAGATTGCAGAGCCTTTCCTTTCTGCCAGTGAGTATCAGCAAATAATTTTTCGCTGTTCCTTGTAGGGCAGACATGATGCCTAAATCTTGCTCCAATCTGACTTTGCCACAGAATACAAGCAAAACATTTATTGACTTAGCATATATTTATCCTGCCCATCATCTAGCACACATTGGGTGATTACAGCATACATTAGGTGATTATAGACCAACGTGCTGGTTTGAAATCACCCAATGTGTCCTTCCCACTCAATCTGGAAAGGAAGGGGGAGAGGAGGCGATGGCAGCAGTGACTGCAGCCACTCTTTCAATGGCTCGCTCATCCTTCCTGCTGCTGCTGCCCCCTTGCCCAGCACTGATCACGATCACGCCAGAGGACTGTCATAGGAGTGCAGCCTCTGGTGCCTGTTTACCTGCTGTTGTATATATGGTTGGAATTGTATCTATTATATGGAGTTCTTGCCTGGCTCATTGGAGCCTCTAGGACTGAGCTTGGAGATTCAGGAACAATGGGCAGTAGGATCCAAATTCCTGCTGCCCTGCTCCAATCATGAGCCCCCTGCTGGTTTGAATGGTCCAATAGCATGCTAGCACAGGAACTTTGTGTGTATATATAGGTGGCCCTGTGGGCCCAGTCTTCAGTCTTTTGAGGCAGCCCACACTATGCTGTATTCAATAAAAGAGCTATGATCACTACCACCTCTCCTCATCATTGCATAGAACCCACTATATTATACCTGTCAATCTGCTCCACCACCCTTTCCCTGGCATTGAAATGGAAGGGACAGGAGCAATACTCCCTCTAAGCTGTGAAGTCTTGTGAGCAAAAATTCTGCTTTGTGAGCTACTGGCATTAACGTTGTGAGCTACTGCATAAATTAATTTGCTCTAGGGTCATTTTTCCTGAGCTAAGACAGAAATATGTGAGCTGGAGGCTAAAAAAGGACAGGTTTCTTACCTGTAACTGATGATCTTCGAGTGGTCATCTGTGCAGTCACACATATGGGTTTATCCGCCAGGATCGAGCCCATCTCGGAGAATTCAAAGCAATCCTAAGCGTTATTTTTGGCGCGCCTTTCCCCTCGTCCCGGGGAGGGGGCAGCGACTGCGCATGCCCAGACAAGGGGGAGGCGGCCAACCCACTCAGTTTCTTCCCGCCGCCAGGTAGGTGTATTAAATGCAATGATGTTAAAGTCCAGCAGCGGGGAAGGCTGGGTGGGTATGTGTGACTGCACAGATGACCACTCAAAGATCATCAGTTACAGGTAAGAAACCTGTCCATCTTCATCGTGGTCTCTGTGCAGTCCCACATATGGGTGACTGGCAAGCTACCTTGCAGGAGGCGGGTGCTGGATCTGTAAAGAAGATCTGCAAGTTAGAGTAGATTAAGTAGAATAAATTTGTACTCACAAAGGTCACAGATGACTTTAGTCGAAGCTCGATCTCAGCACAGCCTGCCCAAAGGATGTGTCACGCCGGGCACGAACGTCGAGAGCGTAGTGCGAGGCGAAGGTAGATGGGGACGACCAGACCGCAGCAGCGCAAATGTCCTCCATCGGAACGCCCTTACAGAAGGCTGTTGAGGTTGCGACCGCTCTGGTGGAGTGAGCTCGCAAGTGCTCAGGTACGGGCTGCTTAGCCAGTTCATAGCATAAAGATATGGTGGATGTAATCCACTTGGAGAATCTTTGGGTAGAGATTCTAGCACCCTGATTATGGGTAGCATAAGATACAAAAAGTCTATTGTCTTGTCGGAACTGTTTAGTTCTGTCGATGTAGAAGGCCAGAGCTCTATGTACGTCTAGGTGATGAAGAGTTCGTTGGGCCGCGTCCATAGGGTTTTGAAAGAACGCAGGCAGGACGGAAGGTTTCCCTAGATGAAAAGGGGATACCACCTTAGGTAAGAAGGCGGGATCTGGGCGTAGCACCACCTTGTTATGATGGAAAACAGTGTACGGAGGGTCCGCCCTGAAAGCGCAGATGTCGCTGGCTCGTTTGCCAGTAGTAACGGCCACTAGAAGGGCAGTTTTCCTCGTCAGAAGGTGTAAAGAGATGGAAGCCATGGGTTCGAATGGTGGCTTCATCAACTGACTGAGGACTAGGGATAGGCTCCAAGCAGGTTGTATTTTGCAGATTGGAGGGTGGAGGTGAAGGATTCCCTTCAGGAAGGCCTTGGTGGCGGAGTGTGAGAATACAGTGGAGCCATCAATGCATGGATGGAATGCAGAGATAGCTGCCAGGTGCACCTTCAGGGAGGAGTGAGATAGTCCGGTCTTAGAGAGAGTCAGGGTGTAAGTCAAAATCTGATTGATATTGGCTGACTCAGGTCGAAAAGAATGTAATTCAGCATATTTAGAGAAGCGTTTCCATTTGAGGGTATAGGATTTCCTGGTAGCAGGTTTCCTAGCATTGAGGATGATATGACGGACCTCTGGCGTGAAGGTTAGGAATTGATTCTCCATGCTGTAAGGCGGAGGAGAGTAGGGTTGTGATGGAGGACCCTGCCCCTCTGCTGAGAGAGAAGGTCCTGAGCTTGTGGGAAGCGGTGAAAGCGACTGTGGGACAGCAGGAGGAGAGTGGTGAACCACGGTTGATGTGGCCACCATGGAGTCACTAAGATGCAGTTTGCACTGTCTGTCATAATTTTCTGCAATACTCTCGTAATGAGAGGAATGTGTGGGAACATGTACAACATTGGGCCGCTCCAGGATTGTAGGAAGGCATCCCCTGCTGACAGTGGAGATGGCTGGCCTCGCGTGAAAAAGCGTGGGCATTGTGTGTTGTCTGGTGTCGCAAAGGCATCTATGTCCGGTGCACCGAACGTCTGAAATAACGGAAGGAGATAAGGACGGTTGATGGACCACTCGTGATCGTTGATGGGGTGTCGACTGAGTGTCCGCCTGAACATTTTGGGCTCCGGGTAGATGCACTGCAGATAGGAAAATGCCGTGGGCAATGCTCCAGTGCCATAGACTCAAAGCTGTCTTGCAGAGTCTGACAGAAGCAGTGCCCCCCTGCCGGTTTATGTAGAAGACAGTCACGATGTTGTCCGATGTGACTTGGACATGCTTGTTGTGAAGCGACGGAAGGAAAGATTTCAGGGCCCTGTGGACAGCCATCAACTCCAGACAATTTATGTGAAGGGAGCGTTCGTATTCTGTCCACTGACCTTGTACTGTGAGTTGTCCTAAGTGGGCTCCCCATCCCCACTTTGAAGCATCCGTAGTGACAATCACCGAGGGAGGAGTCTGAATAAAGGACATCCCCTTGAGAAGGTGATGGCGCACCGTCCACCATTTGAGAGAGGGAATGATGTGAGATGGAACAGTGAGCACAGTGAGCTGATGTTGGCGCTGAGGGTGGAAAGTCCTCACGAACCATAGCTGAAGAGGACGCATGTGCAGTTTGGCAAACAGGAGAACAGAGGTGGTGGCGGCCATGAGGCCTAGCATCCTCTGAAAGGTGAAAGCTGTCTGGGAGCGATGTCGGATAATGTCTCTGGCCAGAGAGATGATGTGCTGTGCTCTGTCTATTGGTAGATACGCCTTGCAGGACAGAGTCGAAAGATGAGCCCCTATAAATTGAATGGATTGAGTAGGGGTTAGGTGCGATTTGGAAGTGTTGACTTGAAGGCCCAGAGTGGCCAGGAGGGACAGGGTCGCGGAGACATCAGACTGAAGCTGTTCCTTGGAATGGGAGACGACTAGCCAGTCGTCTATATATGGGTAAATGGAGATGCGCTGTTGTCTCAGAATTGCTACTACCACAGCCATGCACTTCGTGAATACTCTCGGGGCTGTAGAGAGGCCGAAAGGGAGAGCATGGAATTGGTAGTGTAGATCCCCTATGGCGAATCTGAGGAATCTCCTGTGATGATGGCTGATGGAAAGATGAAAGTATGCATCTTGGAGATCTATCGAGGCCATCCAAGCCTGTTCTGGGATCAACGGGAGGATGGATTGGAGTGTGACCATCCGAAATTTCTTGTGATGAATATGGTGGTTGAGTTTTCTGAGATCTAGTATAGGGCGCAGGCCCCCGTCCCTCTTCGGAACAAGGAAGTAGCGGGAGTAGAAGCCGGTGCGATGATATTGGGGGGGGACTGGTTCTATAGCCCCCTTGGCCAGCAAGGTTGCTACTTCCTGGAGGAGATGGGGTGACGGAGGAGTAGTGATGAACCTGCGGTGAGTTGGGGTCAAATTGAACTCTATTGAGTACCCGTTTAGAATGATTGAGAGTACCCAGGAGTCGGATGTTATGGTTTCCCAGTTGTGGAAGAACGGCTGTAGTCTGATGTCCGGGCGATGAGGTGTTGGGAGAGGAGCAGGGGGGGCCAAAGAGACTGCTTATTGGTCGGTGTTGTCTTCTTCGTGGTCTGCGGGCGTGCCCTCTGTTGGAATGGCTGCTTAGTCTGAGTAGGCTTGCATCTCCAGGGCTCATTTTGGCGTGGAGATCTAGAGCGTTTGAAATAATTAGGCTTCCAAGGTCTTTGTTTGGATGTGGATAGAGGCTGGGTGACTCCTAGCCACTTCGCTCTTTTTCTGCTATCATCGACGTTGGTGAGTATGTCATCCGTTGTAGCATTAAATAGGCCTAGGCCATCAAACGGTAGATCTTCAATCTTGAATTTGATGTCCGGCTGCAGAGAAGAAGACCTGAGCCAGGCAGCGAGCGATGGCTGAAGCTAGGGTCCTGGAGGAGCATTGGACTGCATGGCGAGCAGTGTTAATTTGTTGTTTGGTCACTCTGGAAAGCTCCTGTAGAGCATGGTTGGCTTGCTTTTGGGTAGCTTCTGGAAGGGCTGTGACCAGAGAGGTCAGTTGTGATGTAAGGTTGTAGGCATAGGCAGAGAAATATGCCATATAATTATGTATCTTGGTAGTGGCAGTGGTGAGGGAGTAAATTTTTCTCCCAATGGTGTCTAGTTTCTTGCCCTCCTTTTCAGGAGGAACAGGGTGCTTCGTCTGCTAAGATTTTGAGGAAGAGTGGACGATCATAAAGTTGGGAGCCGGGTGGTTGAAGAGGAACTTCGACTCTGGCGCATGCACCTTGTAGAGTGCCTCAACTCTCTTGGACGTCGGAGGTACAGAGGCTGGCTTGTCCCAGGCTTCCTTTAAAGTCTCCAGATGGACTGGGAGCATGGGAAAGGATGATCCTGTAGGGAGGTCTGCATGTACCAGGTCATAGACCATGTCAGAGACTCTTGGTACGTCTGTTGTCAGTTTTACGTTAAGAGATGTAGCCATGTTAGATAGCAGGTCCAGGTAAGACTTAGGCCCTTCAGATGGTGAGAGGTCTGCTGGCTTGGCTATGTCTGAGTCTGGAGAGTGGAGGTCTGAAGCTGAGGAATTGGATGATACAGATTGCTCAGCCTCTGAGTCCTCGATGGTATCAACTTCTGCAGTTTTTCTGACTTGCTCTGGTGCAGGAGGCTCGAGTCTAGGAGGCTGCGCCAGATTGATAGGAGAAGGTAGTTTAGGCCTGTGATCACGGTACTGATGGTGATCATGGTGGGGCCTCTGAGGAGACCGGTCTCGGTACCGAGGATGGTCGCGTTCGCGGGAGTGATCCCTGTAGTAGGGCCTCTCTCGGAATCTGGAGTCTTCGCGGGACCGAGAGTGCTCCCAGGTGCGATGTCTGTAGAAGCCGGGAGAAGGTGATCTAGGGTATCTATAGTATCCGCGAGGTGATGGAGATCTAGACCTCGAAGGAGAGTAATAATAATAATGGTCCTTGCATCTACTTCGGGATCTATCATCTCGGAGTCGAGGGGGTTCTCTCGGAGTCGAGGGGTTCCTGGTTAACACAGGAGTAGTGCTCGGCTGGAGCGTAGGGAGCTCACGGAAGTGGTCCTCGAGGGGAATCAGACGTTGACTCCTGATCGAAGTCGGAGACTCAATACCTAGGATTTGGTCTGGCAGCGACTCGTGCACCGATGGAGACCTCGAACTAATGCGTACGATTTCCAGTGGAGTGATGGCCGGAGTCGAGGTGGATTTCGAAGCCGGGGTGGTCCGAGTCGAGGCAGCAGCAGCTGTGGCAGGCCAAGGTGTAGGAGGCCGAGGTGTAGGGGACCGAATTGTAACGACGGGTTCGAGAGGAGGTCGAATCGCGGCAACGGGTTCGAGAGCCTTGTGGCCGAGTTTTTGCCTCTTGGGAGACTTCGGATTCGAAGGGTTGCTCGGAGTCGAATTCGACGGGTCCCTCGGGGTCGACTCGGTACAGTGCCGTTTCTTGGCGTTGTCTGATTTCTTGTGATGCTTGCCGGATTTATGCTTGCTGGGAGCCTGCACCACGGAAGCAACCAGCTGAGTCATTCCCTTTAGAAGCAGGGAAGACGGCGAGGACTGCGAGACTGAAGCTTGCGCCATTACCAGGCGTAGGGACGACTCTAGCAAATGGCTTTTGAGTCTTGCCGCGCAGTTCTTCCTCGCCTGTTTGCCGAACTGGCTACAGTGCACACAAGAATCTGTTCGGTGTGCTTCCCCGAGGCAGAAAAGGCAAAGAGAATGCCCGTCGGTAGATGGTATTTTCGCTGCACAGCGAACGCACTGCTTAAAAGTAATTTTTTCTTTTTCCTTCCCTTCCATCCGCCCGGAAAGAGAGGGGGGGGAGAGGAGGTCGAAAAACGAAGTAAAGAGAAAGATTTTTTTTTAAACGATACCAGAATGAAGAGAGGAGGAATCGGGAACGAAGAACGGGAACGAAGATCAGGTGAAAGGACTGCAATGAAGCGGGAGATCAGCAAGATAGGTGTTTTCCGGATGGCGGTAAAGAAGAAACTGAGTGGGTTGGCCGCCTCCCCCTCGTCTGGGCATGCGCAGTCGCTGCCCCCTCCCCGGGACGAGGGGAAAGGCACGCCAAAGACAACGCTTAGGATTGCTTTGAATTCTCCGAGATGGGCTCAATCCTGGCGGATAAACCCATATGTGGGACTGCACAGAGACCACGATGAAGATCTGTGAGCTAGCTTACATTAACTCAGCTTAGAGGGAACATTGGACAGGAGGGAGGTGGAGACTGGAGAGTGCAGCCCTCAGCCAGCTGAAGGGGCTTGGGCAGGGGAGTTTGAGTGCCTTCTCAAAAATCCCCAGGCCCCCTGACCCCCCAAATCCTGTCTACCACCCTGCCGGCTTCTGAGGCACCCCCTGTCTGATTAAGCCAAGCTGCCTTGCAGACCGCCTCCCGCCTAAACATTTGGAGACTTTGGGAGGCTCTTTTTGAGCTGTCCCAATTCTGGACACCTCCCATCTACCCCAAACTGCCTGTCTGTTATCACCCATTATTTCCCAGCCTATTATAAGGTAGATTGAATTCAGGGACAGTGACAGGCTCAGTCAGCCAGAAAGCTTCTATGACTTGAGCGGGAATTTAACCAGGGTCTCCCTGGTCCTAGTCCAACAGTCTGACCACTATACCACACTGGATTTCTTTACTCCTGTGCTTAGTAGCCACAGTGATACATTATGGAAAAGCTGACGCAAATAGGACCTATGTTTCTATAGGATCGAGAAAACCTTCTCAGAATCCTCTAAGGGAAATGAGGCATTCACTGACTGAAACACTGTCTACAGAAATTGCAATCAGGATGACTCTATTCAAATGGAGCTTATGTTAACTGTCCTGGTTGGACAACATTCCTACTATGCACATGTTATGTATTGGATCAATTTCTTGCCCCAGTATCCCAAATAAAGACAATAGTGTGGGTTTACATACATTAGCACACTGTTTCCCATCGCCCCCCTTTTTATTTCTTTATAGACATTTTATTTATTTTAAATGACTTTTACCAGCCCAGCAGCACTCAAAGGTAAAACCTAGGATGGGGTTTAGCAGGGGGAGGGAAAGGGGCAGGGGAAGCAACTAAAAAGCTATAATGTTGGGGTGATGACAGGAGGGGGGGAGGAAGGAGAGAGCTCATGGAAAAAATGGGGGGGGGCGTGATGACAGGCAGGGGGGGGGCAGGAAAGAAACTGTAATGAGGGGAGATGACTTACATGGAGAAACTCTGCTGAATAGGGCTGACACTGCTTCACTTCCAGGATCTGATGAGATCAGACTGTCCTAGGCGATCCAGGTCTCACTGTTTTAAGCTAGCATATCGATTCACACATAGTTGAAAAACCTATAGTTAAATAATTTTGCTGTTAGGGAGGGGTGGAGGATTGTCTTTGGGATTTGTATAATACACACATATTGTGTGTTTTGGGTTTCTTCTGGCAGGCACATTTTTTAAAAACTGGTTAAACCATTGTTTTCTAAGGGATGTAACATTACAGGTGCTTTTATTTCTAGCTAAATACAAGACTGCAGAAGGCAAACATTTATTGCCTCAGCACACCCTAATGAAGGCACAAGACAACAACATTGAGTTTAACTAATTTATTCAATTAATGAATTAATTATGCAGGTCTATGTAAAAAGGCCCTCCCCAGAGCAATAACCCTTCAGGCAAAATGAAGATGTCCAATCACTACCTGCATTTGCTTCAGCGTAACTTTGTGACTATCACATCATTTCACCAACATCACTCTACAGTGCTCCACCTTATCCTCAGGCAAGTAACAAAACTGCCTGCTAATATCTAGCTCTATGTCCCAAAATGCAAATCATTGCTCAGGACCCTCAGTCTTTTTTTTTTTTTTTAGCTAAAGGAACTCCCAATTCATGTGCCAATTCCTTAACATTAGACATAAGCTGGGCACATTTGTCAGAACCCCCTGGACCTGCAAATAAGGAATCATCCAGTAATGAATGACCTTATCAGATTCTGCTCTTTCATGAAATGCCCACTCAAGCATGGTGCTGAAGTGCTCAAAAGCCAAGCAAGATATCAAGCAACTCAAGGGCAATGCCTTGTCAAAGTAAAACTGCTCCTCAGACTGAAATCTAATAAATCAAAAAACCCTGGGAGAACTGGTAGAAGTCTAAAGGCAGACTTTATGTCATGCTCCCCCATCATTGCACCTGGGCTGCAAGACCTAACCATATCTACTGCTGCATCAAATGATGCATACTGAACAGAGCAAAGCTCATCATGTGTCATAAGCACTTGGGCTTCCTTTGGAACTACTTCTAATGAAGAAATCCTTGGATTTTGTAACCGAACCACAGGAGAAGGCCCAGCAATCTTCCCTTCCCTTCTTTCCTTGGCTAACTTATCTCTACTTGCTTTAAACTCAGAACTGATTTCAAATTTCTTGCTTTATAAAAACACTTAGATCCTAAATAAAAAATCCTAAAACCAACCTTAAATCTTGCCTCCAAATTGGCTGCATCCATCCTCTTAGGATAGTGGTCCAACCACCAAAGCAGCACCTCTTGTTGCCTTTTTGAGGTTTTTTGAGCCAGTTTGGTGTAATGGTTAAGTGTGCGGACTCTTATCTGGGAGAACCGGGTTTGATTCCTCACTCCTCCACTTGCACCTGCTAGCATGGCCTTGGGTCCGCCATAGCTCTGGCAGAAGTTGTCCTTGAAAGGGCAGCTGCTGTGAGAGCCCTCTCCAGCCCCACCCACCTCACAGGGTGTCTGTTGTGGGGGAGGAAGGTAAAGGAGATTGTGAGCCGCTCTGAGACTCTTTGGAGTGGAGGGCGGGATAGAAATCCAATATCTTCTCTTCTTCTTCTTCTTCTACCTCCTGAACCACCTCTCCTGCTGCTTCTGGGGTTACAACCCCCTCAACCCCCTCTGAACCTAGGGCAAGCTGATCCTTGTGTGTCTAAACCTACAAAGCTTCTAACGGCAACCCCCAGAACTATTGAATTCCCAACAAAGCCACTGTGGTTGAACCAACTGCCTGCTGCATGTGGCCAAGTACATCTCAGTCATACCCTTAGCAATGAGGTACCCTGTGATGGACCATTAAGGGTTAATGCCTAACAGAGTCTGAGAACTTTTGACTGTCAGGCTGTTTGAATGGAATTCTGTTGAGAGAGTTAGTTAAGGAATGACAGTTGGGAACTGACAGCTGAAGAAGAGTCAGTTAAGCACTGACTGTGGAGTGGGAAAGAGGTTAAGAGAGTGAGTGGATCAAGGAGGCTCCTCATTCAAGATAAAAAAGGGAAATAACTTCTAGTAAACAAAAGTGATCTCTGCCCAAATAAGAAGGGAAATAGCTTCAAGAAAAGAGTGATCCCTGGTTTGTGTATAAGGAAGGATTTGGGGAATTTGATTGCATGTTCCTGCCTTCTAAACTTTATGTGTCAGTAAAACTCAGAAACCTATGTTTAAGTATTTAAGTAGAAACTGAAAAGAAATCCTCTCTCTTCAAAGTTTTAAAGACCTTGTTGAATAGCAAAAACACTTGTCTGCAACAAATTATCTGGTGTTTGTGTGAATACAAAGTTACTTCAGTTTTATTATCTGTTCACCTCATATATCCTACACCTGATTCCATCTAAGCTTTTCTCTTCCAAGTTAAATAAAACTTTTTTGTTTATTTTGAACTTTCAGAAGCCTCGCATGTGCCATTTCAATGATCTAATCTCTAAATCCTCTCCTTAAAAAAATTAGTATTTAATATTGTATTTATTTATCAGTATATATCTGCATAGTTTGAACAAACGCCTCACAACCATTGTCGAGTGTCTGAGTAGCAGCAAAAGTCAATCACTGACAAAATGGCCGCTACTCTATCTGTACAAAATGGCAACTGATTCTCTTTGCAAACTGGTGACTGTGCAGATATGACCATCCCAAAACACTCAACGTACCTTCATTTTTTTTAAAAAAAGAGTTCTGCACAAAAAGCTCCCAAATGAAATGATCTGCACTTCAAATCCAATTGGCCCTTTAAGTAAATGCACAGAAATTTTGGCTGCAGTAGAGCAAAAGCCCTGACAAACAGTCAAAACCTGCTCTGCCTTATTTTTAAAATGATGTTGACAACCAGCAATTTAGAAGAAAACAACAAAAGGCAGGATGGGAGGAGTGAGAAAGGTGGATTGATGAGAGCAGATGGGATGGGGGGGGGGTTCCTAAAACTAAATTTCTTAAACAAGGTGCCTTTTAAAAAACTATCAATATACAATAAATCAATTTAAAAAGATGGTTAGTAAAACAGAAAACCATCTGTGCAAATGCTAAGCCAATGGCAAGCATAGAGCTTGTGGGGATAGAAAAAAAGGCGGGAATGTCTGGCATGCAAAGCAGAGCCAAGCTGCCACAAACCTCTTAAACTGATAAAACCTCAATTAAAACAACATCCCTGTTAACAAAGGATGTAAAATGCAAGAAAAGGTAGAGGTGGGGTAAAAGAAACATGAGGGGTTTTTTTTCAGGGGAGGGTTCATGGCTCCAGCTTGTTAAACCCTCATCTAAAAGCCCCAAGCATGATAAATCAGTACCAATTCACCTCACTCTCTTTCTCTCACACACTCACTTTTTTAAAAAAAAATCACTGTCCAGTAAGGAAAAGGGGAATCCCCCCCCCCTCTAGCTTTCAAAGCAATATTTCACTCTCCCTCTCCCTCAGCAGAACGGCCACAATCTCCCAAACACACTAATTCAAACCCTTGTCCCCAGGGCTTTTTGGGTAGAAAAAGCTCAGCAGGAACTTATTTGCATCTTAGGCCACACCCCATGATGTCACCATTGTTTCACATGGGGCTTGTTTGTAGAAAAAGCCCAGCAGGAATTCATTTGTATATTAGACCACAAACCCTAATGCCCAGCCAGCTGGAACGGTGTTCCTGTGCGTTCCTGCTCAAAAAAAGCCCTGCTTGTCCCCAATCTCCCTTGCATTGATCATCAAGCTCTTGTCAATAGGTTCCAGGCAGCAATTAACAACAACAACAACATACTTATTAGCAGCCAGAGGAAAAGTCTGAGTGGTGGAGGTGTGGTCAGAATATGTGAGGCCAAAGCACTCCTCCTGATTAGCTGCTTCAACAACCCAATAAGATCTTGTGACTTCCTTGTCTCCTAGGGATCAAGGCAAATTGATCCTTGGCATTAATGCCATGAATTCCACTTCTTGCTGAAAGTAATTGTTGGCTAGCTTTTCATGGCCGCTATCTCCAAAAATATGTAACTGTCAAGAATTTGCGTTAAGACTTACTACACTCTGGTTAATTTTAACTTTGTCAACTGATATGAATTTCTGGTTCAATATGATTTATCAATAATTCTGAGAGGCTGATGCCATTGCCATCTTGATATCCTGGGTCCAGTGTGTTCCAGCAGATAGAATTTGCATGTGGGAGTTCCAAGGTCCTGCTCGACCATGATACAAATTGAGTAGCCTTGAGCCTAAAATTACTTCACTAGCTTGTGTCTGTCAGCCAGTTACCACAGGGATTTTGTAACCACAAACAAAATACAAATGTATTCTGTATTTGGGGAAGTATTGCAGAAATTGTCATGCAATGTGCTTTTTGATAGCGAGTGATACAGGGACCAAAATGTGCAACTTCTTTCATTTTCCTCCATACTACCCCAAGCAGCCTGACACTGCCAATCCCAGCTCAGCACAGCTGCTGTATAGTAATCAGATCAGTCAAAGCATATTCTGGCTAGGGGTGTATTTATTTACAATAATCCTAGACTGTCTAATGGCCCACAGTTCTCAGGCACTTCACATAAAAAACAGAATACCCAAATATGTAATAATCAGCTCCATAATGGTTTGTCAATAAAACAGAAGAAACGCAACAAGTAAATATAAAAAATAGGTCACCCAACTCCTGAGGGGTTTTTGTTAGGGACTGTTGTGATCTACCAGGAACACACAACTATATTATATTACCCATCTTCTCTAGGTCTTCTCTAGGTTTCTGGAGTGTGTTTCTGTAGAGTACTCTACACAGGGCTGTGCTAATAGTCCAAGTTGTAGATTGAGCCATACTTTGGGTTCTTCTTAGTAGATAGATAGCCTTTGACATATATGAGACTGTAATTCATAACCTTGTAAATATTTTCTCAGTAGCTTGTTGTTTTGGTTGTTTTGCATAGTTATATGTCAATTTATCTGTTTATAGGAGGATCCACAAGTCATTAGATACTGTGGTCATAATCATTTTCCTTCTAGTTTTTCCTGTCTCCAAAGGAAAATCCAGGAGGTGAATGATTATATTAGCACATTCTTCAGTGATGTGTGGGGATGCTTTCTCACTTTTCTCTGTGTTGTGTAACCAGTAGATAACCATATTACAACACCATTTAGAGTAGACAAGTGAAAGTGGAGAGGTATAATTAATACTTTTTCCTGCTGGCCCTTTTCTCACTCAAAAACACCAATCACTCAAAGCAGGTTTTCCCTCAGAGAGATTCCACATGTTTATGTTTGTATCCTGTAGTTAGCTTACTGCAACAGAAAGTGAATGGCTTATATCAGTGTGTGTATATTTGATATACTGTGCATGATGGTCATGCTAACTATTATTAGTACAGAAGATTGTGCTACTGTTTACAGTTTAAAAAAAAAAAAGCTGAAAGTGATCCATTCCAGCCTCTGCCCAAATGTATGATATGCAGGATCTAGCTTTAATTTGCATGTTTGAATAAAGACAGGTTGCTTACCTGTAACTGTAGATCTTCGAGTGGTCATCTGTGCGTTCACACTCATGGGATAGTGCGCCTGCGCCCATCCCCGAATCGGTACCTGAAAAAGCCCGGGATTTTTTCGCGCTCGGCGCCAATGGGCATGCGCAGGCGTCCCAATGCGCATGCCCACCAGCGCCAGCGCGGGGATCCCGCCAGTTCCTTCCTGACCGCCGAAAGCCTCTTACTGGAGGGAGACCGTCAGCAGCGGGGAAGGAGGGCGGGTAGTGTGAATGCACAGATGACCACTCGAAGATCTACAGTTACAGGTAAGCAACCTGTCTATCTTCTTCGTGGTCTCTGTGCTTCACACTCATGGGAGACTAGCAAGCAAAGCATACCTGGAGGTGGGAAGACGGTCAACCTGAAGAAACAGCTTGCAGCACCGCAGCTCCCAACCGAGTCCTCTGCTGAGCATGCACGTCCAGCGCGTAGTACTTCATGAAGGCATGCGGAGAAGACCAGGTAGCCGCCTTGCAGACGTCAGAAAGGGACACACCTTTCAGGAATGCCGCCGACGTGGCCATCGCCCTTGTGGAGTGTCCACGAACAGGTCCAGGTAAAGGCTTCTTCGCCAACAAATAACAAAGTTTAATCGTCTCAGTGAGCCACTTGGAAAGCCTTTGAGACGAAATCTTGAACCCTAACTTGGGGGCAGAGTAGGAGACAAAAAGTTGGTTGTCCTTACGAAAGCCCCGTGAACGATCCAAATAAAACAAGAGGGCACGTTTAACGTCTAAGGCATGCAGCCTGCGCTCCTCATCCGAGGAAGGGCTAGGGTAAAACGTGGGTAACCAAACTTCTAAGTTAAGATGAAATTGGGAAACCACCTTGGGAAGAAAAGTAATGTCTGGAGCTAGGGAGACCCCCGCTTCCCTGAAGGCAAGGTAGGGGTAATCACAGCGCATCGCCGTGAGCTCCCCCGCACGACGTGCTGAGGTGATGGCAACCAAAAATGCAGTCTTCCAGGACAAAAGTTGCAAGGAACATGTTGCCATGGGCTCAAAAGGACAACGAGTCAACCTGTCCAGAACCAGAGTCAAATCCCACAACTGTGGAGGGGATCTGGAAGGGGGATGAAGGCGGAACAGTCCCTTCATGAACCTCTTGGAGTGAGGGTGAGCGAAAACAGAATAGCCCTCTACTGAAACATGGAAAGCAGAGATAGCCGCCAAATAAACCTTGATGGAGGAGAATACCAGCCCCTCATCCACCAAGGCTAAAAGAAACTCAAAAATTGCCGAAAGCCCAACGGAGTCAGGCGACGTAGGGGAGTCAGCCACAAAGTTACTGAACTTCTTCCACTTCCTCTCGTAAGAGGCACGAGTGGAAGGCTTCCTGCTGCTTTGGAGGACTTGCTGGACCCTGGTGGAAAACCCTACTGATCGATGAACCACGCCGTCAGCTTCAGGTGAGGCACGTTGTGGTGGAGTACGTGCCCGCCCTGGGCCGACAACAGGTCCGGATCTGTCGGGAACTGATAAAATACCCCCCTCGACTGCTGGAGCAGGATCGAGAACTCTGACGGGGCCACCAAGGAGTCACCAGGATGCAACGTGGCTTCTCCTGAACTAACTTGTGGACTACCCTTGTCAGTAGAGGCAAGGGTGGGAACATGTAAAGGAACCAGCCCCCCCACTGAAGAAGGAGTCCGTCTCCCAGCGAGGCTGGATCCGCACCTCCCCTGGCACAAAACAAGGGGCACTTTTTGTTCTCCGCTGTGGCGAAGACATCTAGCTGTGGGTACCCCCAATGCTGGAACACCGGCTCCAGGAACCGCCATTGCAGTTCCCATTCGTGTGGGAGAGCTCCACCCCTGCTGAGAGAGTCTGCCTGAATGTTGAGGACCCCCGGCAGGTGTGTTGCCTTCAGAAAAATGTCCCACTGGAGGCACTCCGTCCAGAGGTCCATCGCCAGCGAGCACAGTCTGCGGGACACTGTCCCCCCCTGTCTGTTTATATAACACAGGGCAGTGGTGTTGTCCGTAAGCAGTGCCACAGTCTTCCCTGCTAACAGAGGGCGAAAGGAGCGAAGGGCGAAGTGAACCGCCAGCAGTTCCAAGTAATTTATATGGCACCGACTCAGTTTCGGAGGCCACTGGCCCCCCACACATAGATCTTCCAGGTGAGCTCCCCACCCCCACATGGAAGCGTCGGTGGCAATAGTCACAGTAGGGGTTGGTAGATGAAAGGGAGCCCCTTGACAGATGTTGCTCTCCAATCCCCACCATTGCAGAGATTGGATAGTCCCGGGTGGGATGGAAAACCTCTTTCGGGGCGAATCTCTGAGCGGACGAAAATGGCGTAAGAACCACAGTTGCAGTCCCCTCATTCACAGTCTTGTGAAACGTAGCACACTTGTCGTCGCAGCCATCAGCCCCAGCATCCGCTGGAGCTGCTGAGCCGTGCCCCACTGCCGCCTTTGGAGAAGCTGTACCAGATTGATGATGTCCTTTGCTCTCTGCGAAGGAAGGAATGCTCGGTGTTGATCTGTGTCCAGCAGAGCCCCTATGAATTGAACTGTCCTTGATGGAGTCAGATGGGACTTCTCCAGGTTGACCTGCAATCCCAGGGTGCTGAGAAGACGCAGAGTGATGGCGATGTGCGTTGTCAAACTCTCCTTCGACTTCGCCACAAGAAACCAGTCGTCGATGTATGGGAAGACAACAACTCCCTGAAGACGAAGGCGGGCAGCCACCACACTCATCAGCTTCGTGAACACCCGAGGAGCGGTAGACAGTCCAAACGGCAGGGCCCTGAACTGGAAGTGCCGAGCACCCACTGCAAACCTTAGGAAACGCCTGAACGCAGGGTGGATGCTGACATGAAAGTAGGCATCCTTGAGGTCCAGGGTCGCCATCCAGTCTCCCTGATTGATGAGGGGCAGGATAGTTTGCAGGGTAGCCATTCTGAACTTCTGGTACAGAATGAATTTGTTCAGACTCCGAAGGTCCATGATAGGCCTCAAACCCCCGTCCCGTTTGGGGACCAGGAAGTAACGGGAGTAAAAGCCTCCTGTCCTGGCCTCCAGCGGAACCACCTCTATGGCTTGTTTCTTGTTCACCTCCGCCAGCAGAGGTGGGGAAGGGGGAGTGGTAACTACCACGGACTGGTTTGGGGTCTGAACAAACTCTATTTTGTAGCCCTCTTTTACGATGGACAGTGCCCACCTGTCTGTGGAGATCAACTCCCAGGCAGGCAGGAAAGGGCGTAGGCGGATGGAAGAGCCAACAGTGGGAATGATGACGCGTGCTTGCAGGAAGTCAACCCCCCTGCTTCTGAGGACAAGCCCCCTTAGACTTGTTGGAGGGCTGGGCCCCGTAACGGTTCCTGCCGTTACCAGAGAAGGAGGGTCGTTCAGGCTTTGCAGGCCGGGGACACCATTGATCAGGGGAGAACCTTTGATAGGGCTTCTTGGTCCAGGGCTTAGGCCACTGCTTGGACCTAGAAGTTTTGGGGGTGGATTGGACGCCCAAGTTCTTGGAGGTCTTGACGCTCTTATCGAACTCTTGCAGCGCCGTGTCAGTTGTGGTGCTGAAGAGCCCGTCACCTTCAAAAGGCAGATCCTCGATAAAGGTTTTTGTATCTTAGTGGAGTGCCGTAGACCGAAGCCAGGAGTGACGCCTAATGCAGACTGCAGAGGTGATCTGTTTGGCTGAGGCTTCCACCATATGTTTCGCTGCAGCCAGTTCTTGTCTGGCCACAGCGAGACCTTCTTTCTGCAGCTTGGTTGCAGCGGCCTTTTTGTCCTCACTTAGAGAAGAGAGGAACGGGGCAAGTTGTTCCAGCACGGCATACTGATACCTAGCCATGCAGGCTGCATAGTTAGATATTTTTATACCGAGTGCCCCAGCTGAGTAGACCTTGCGGCCCATTCCGTCGATCTTCCTCCCTTCTTTGTCCGGTGGAGCGGAGTGAACCTTCCTGGCCTTCGAGGAGGAGGAGACTACCACCGAGTTAGGGCGTGGATGGGTGAATAAGAATTCAGCCCCCGTCTCCTGGACCCTGTACATGTGGTCCAGCCGTTTGGATGACACCGGCGTCGAAGATGGTTTGTTCCAAGGTTCCTTGACCACTTGAAGGATCACCTTGGTAACCGGTAGAGCGACCGCAGTGGACGTGTTCTTCTGCATTATGTCGAACACGGAAGATCCTCAGCCGTCTGGGAGACCGGTGAAGGGTCTAAGTCCTGGACTTCACCGTCCGACTCCGATGAAGAGTCTTGATGGGTGGAATGCTCTGACAGGATCGGGGTCGACTCTCGCGGCGGCAGCTGGACCGGCAGTGGTCTATGCGGAGTTTCAACCGGAACCAACTGTCGATCCGGGGGGACCAACACCGAAGCTGACGCCTTCCTGGATCGGTGCGAGACCCTCGACACAGAAGAATATTCTGACGCTCGCTCCCAGTCCTGGTAGTCCTCCGGGTACCAATGACAGGAGTCGTACTGGGAGTAGGGCGGTTGCCACCTGCGTTGCTCCCATGGTGGTATCGGGAAGCGTTGAGGCGCATGAAACGGCGCATGAAACGGCTCCGGTGCACGTCTGTCCCGAGGTCTGAATGGAACCAACGGGACTATCGGTGTCGACTGTTCCACCTCCGAGGCCGATTCGCTAGCCGACCGCCGACGGGACCCAGAAGATGACGAGCGTTGGGTCAGGTCGATCTCCTGCTCCTGCTCCGATGCCGACAGACGCTGCTGACTCACAGGGCTTCGGCGTGGAGAGGCCAAGATCTTCTTCGGCGGCTTAGAGATCGCTGACGCCGATGTACTGGCCAATGGGGAAGGAGTGCGGGGTCGCTTCCGCTTCTCCTTTGATTTCGCCTTCTTAGGAGCTCGGGTCCCCGAGTCCTCTCGGCGCTTCTTAGCGGGCGTATCCACCGAGCCCTCGCGGGAACGTTTTGTGGAGCCACGCTCTTCCGGCGGATCGGTCGGAGTCAGTATTGGAGCAGTATCGGCCGATGCAAGCTCCTGTGCCGGGGCGTCGGTCGATTTCGGTACCGACGACTCCATCGGTCTATGAGGCCGAAGCGCCGATTCGATGAGCGCCGCCGATAAATGAGCCGCCCGATTTTTTAATAATAATAATAATAATAATAATAATAATAATAATAATTTTATTCTTATACCCCGCCCTCCCCCGCCAAAGGCGGGCTCAGGGCGGCTCACAGACATGGAATCCCATGATTCAGTAAAACAATACAAACAATCTCAGTACAATCAATGACAAATAAATTATATAAAATAGATAAAATATATAAAATAGGTGCTAAAATACTGAAGTTGTAATATCCACAAGATGGCTAGGTGGCCGCATGTCAAGTTAATCAGGTTCTGTTTCAAAGGCAAGCTGGAAAAGAAATGTTTTGCAAGCCCTGCGGAATTGATTCAGGTCCCGCAGGGCTCGTATAATCTCTGGAAGGTGGTTCCACCAACGCGGGGCCATTATAGAGAAGGCTTGCTCCCTAGTAGCCTTCAACCTAGCTTCTCTTGGCCCAGGGACTGTTAGAAGGTTCTGAGAGCTAGATCTCAGTGCTCTCTGGGGAACATATGGGGAGAGGCGGTCCCTTAGGTAGGCAGGTCCTCGGCCATATAGGGCTTTAAAGGTGATAACCAGCACTTTATAGCGAACACGGTACACAACCGGCAGCCAATGCAGATCCCGCAGCCCAGGCTTCGAGAAGCGGAGACAGTGCGGACAGGATTCAACTCGGTACGCTTCTCCCAGGCACAACAGGCACAGGGAATGGCCGTCCGGAGGGGCGATCTTCTTTCCACAAGCACGGCAGCGCTTGAAAACCCCCCAGCGACTTTCCATAGAAAGAAGCCGCAGAAAAAACTACTCAGAATGATCTGAGAGAAAACGGGGGAAAGCGGGAGCGAAGCACCCCAAGGGGCAGTTCGCCAAACAAAGAACGCTTTTTTTTTTTTACACTAACACTAACTATACTAAACTATAAATTTAACTAACTAACAACGATAAACGGGCTAAGACGAGAAAAAAAGGCAAAGCCAAGGATTCTCACCGACCGGGGAAACGGAAAGGAAAACCTCTCAGCGCAGCGGTCAGAAAGGACCTGGTGGGATCCCCGCGCTGGCGCTGGTGGGCATGCGCATTGGGACACCTGCGCATGCCCATTGGCGCCGAGCGCGAAAAAATCCCGGGCTTTTTCAGGTACCGATTCAGGGATCGGCGCAGGCGCACTATCCCATGAGTGTGAAGCACAGAGACCATGAAGAAGATCCTCATAATTTTCATAGCATCAGATATCAGATCAAACACAGTATTTTCCACAGAAACAGTTCACACGTTCTGCTGAGAGTCAACATGTGCTGGGTAAGCAAGTAATGAGAATTCAAATAGGGTGTATACAGGTGTGAATGACAGTGGTTCTCATGACTATGCAATAGCTCTTCCAGCTTGTATGGGTAAGGCAGATGTGGGTTGGGGGAACTGGAATGTTAATTCAAAAACACTAGTCCTTATCAAATTTTGTAGCCCTAGGTATTTAGCAAAAAGAACTTTGGGACAATGTTTTTTAGACTGCACAAAATTACATTAGTGGATCCATGCTTTATGCACAGAGAAAAAAAATGGTACCTCCCATTACAAAGGGAATGACTTCTTCAGCAAGCAGTTGAAATGAATTCTTTTAAAATATTTTTTAAAAAGAATTTGTCCCAACCGGCCTGCAGCTACGCTGTAAGGTTGGAGGGACAAGTTTGCCACCCTGTTGTTGGAGGAGGGAAAGATTGACAGCCTGCTGGGCTCAGGCTTGGGGGCGGAGCTGGCTGCGATAGCAGTGTGCTCTCCCTGCCTGTCCCAGTCACTGTCGCAGGATCGGGCTGAGCAGGAGCACTTTTGGCTAGCTCCTGCTTCAATCGTGTCAGTTGCGTTTGGGCGGGGATCGGGTGGCTAATCGGATGGGAGAGGAGTGTCTTTTTGGCTGCTGGCTCTGGTCATCAGTTTCCCTCCACTCTTTTATAGCGGCGTTTAGCATGTTTGGGGAAGATCGAGTGGCTGATAATGCTGGGAGAGCGTTTGCTCTTGCTTCTTGTCAGTTTCCCTTGCCTTCAGGCCTTCAGGCATCTCACCAAAGATTGGGTTGCTGAAAAGGCAGCAGGCTTGGTAGCGATTGAGGTGTGTTTCTGAGTGTTTAGTGCTGCTGGTGGGACTCTGGTGGTCCTGTGGGAGTGTACTCACCGCGCTGTTGCGGTGGCATCATTATACGGCTGGTTTCACCCCCCCCTTCACCCCTCCTCTTTTACTGGGCAATTTTGTGGTGGGGTGGATGCAAATTCATTTCTTTCTTAGGGAGCTGATTTAGGATTGGGTAGTGGGTGATGTGAAAGGCCCTTTCACATCAGGGAGGTAGCAGGGAGGCAGCATCCATTTTAAGCTCCCTTTGGGTTGTTCTTTTTGGGAAAGAAGGTGGCCATTTTAGGTGCTGCGGAGAAGGGGCCATTTTAATTCCAATTGCATTGAGCTTCCCTGTGGGCTTTATTTCTGTAGGAGGAGTTGGCCATTTTGGGTGCTGGGGATCAGTGGCCATTTTAGTATAATCTTGGGTGTTTAAAATGACTTGGAAAAAAGGGACGGGCAGGTCTAAGGGATAAAACCCTTTGCTTAAGGCTCCTAAAGCTCCACCTAAAAGGCTACCTCCCCCTTTATGCTCTTCGGATGAGGAGGGGGATGATGTGGTCAATGTTGCAATTTTGCAAAGGCTTAGGGCACTTGAGCAGGCTTCCAGCTCCCTAAGAAAACCTCACAGGATTTGGGTTCTGGTTTGCAGAAAAATTTTAAAGCTTCATTCCAAGCAGATATTTTAATCAGGCTGTCTATCCTTGAGGGCAGGTCAGCTGGTAGCATCGGTGGAGGAATCGTGGGTTCTAGTGGCTCAGAAGGGGCCAGAGGGCCATCGCTTATGGACATCAGAGGGGGATCTGCTTTGGTACCAACTGGAGCTATGGGTAAGGCTGGTACCAACACACAGTTGCACACTGGGCAACTTGGCCTTGGGGCATGATTGCACCAGCTACATCGAGTGCTGCTACAGGGGCATCAAATGCTTTCCCTTCCCCTGACATGAGTGGTCCTGGCCATCTGGGCAGTTTGGCCCTTATGGGCCATGGCTAACAACTGGACAATAGGGCATGTCCGGTCCCATGATAGGGGGATGGGGCTTTCCTCCTCCCTTGAGCACTGCTTATGGGGATGTTCCTTTCACTGCCATACCTTTTGGGGAAGTAGCACTACCTTTAGGGGACCATTTATTGCCAGCGACGAGAGATAAAATTCTAAAAGGGGAATATGTAGATATCTTCTCCCTCCTGTTCTGTGAGTTGGAGAAGAAAGAGAAAGAAGATTTAGATGACAAAGAAAAGGAAAAATTGAAGAAGCGCAAAGTGGACCAGACTTGGGTCAATTGGCTTCCAGGGTTTTTCATATATGCTGGTGTGATAGCACATGCCCAGCCTTGGAGGGCGGCTTCACTTATCCAGTATATGAATATTATTTATAAGAGGTATACAATGTTTAATGGGCCCGCTTGGATTCAATATGACGAAGAATTCAGGATGAGGGCTGCTTTATACCCCTCCCTTCAATGGGATTGTATCCACCAGCAGCTGTGGCTCCAAGTCATGTCCCCTGCGCGACCAAATTTGGGCGACTGTTCTGATAGCGGTCATTTAGTTGTTAGGTCATCTGTGTCTTCTTCATCCTCTTCCCGCAGTTCTGCGGAGCAGACGGCTCAACCTCGCTTGCTCTGCTGGGAGTTTGGACTGCGCAAAATTACATTAGTGGATCCCTAATGCTTTATGAACAGAGGAAAAAATGGTACCTCCCATTACAAAGGGAATGACTTCTTCAGCAAGCAGTTGAAATGGATTCCTTTAAAACATTTTAAAAAAAGAATATATGTATTCATGCTACAGAGCACATAAAAATGTATGGCCTAGGTTAGGAAAACATGTTAACAAAAAGTAATAATCTGCCAATAGCAACATTAGATTTGGCTTGAAAGAACCAAGAAAAAGTACTCTTAAAGAGAAGAAAATGTAAACTGAGCCCCCAGCCAAGCTTTCTTCTGTTGGGTAGTCATCTAATAAAGACTTGAAGCAGTACTTGACCCTACCTTACAATGTCCAACAGGTCTGGGAAGCTATAAAGTACTCCATCATTAATATTTCCATTATAGCTACAAATGACATTGGAAAACCACCACTGGAGTTGCTGAATAATAATAACAGAGGCAACAGAGAATATATTGAGTGCATTTTAAGTCCTATTGAAGCTGGTAGGATTTCCTTGATTGGTTTCTATGGGGCAGCAACTTGCCTTTCTTTGGATTGAAATGATTGTAGGTGAATGATTAAAAGATAAAAATGCTTAACAAAATCTGAATGGTATTAAGGGAATATTGTTTTTATTCTTTCTGCATCCAATTATTCTGTCTAGCTGTCAAGTGCATATGTGATGAAATTCTTCAGATTCTGAGATCCTAAATGTTTTATTGGAGCTATAACTAAGAACTGCATTTTGTTTGCATTGTTCTTCCATACTGTTCTTGTGTGCTGAACTCTCCTGCATGGAATCACAATTGGATTCTTGAAGGTACTACTTCCTGCACTGCACATTATTATCCTTTCATGTCTGGAATACATTCTTCAATTTTAACTGCCTCTCAGCCTCTTCTCTTAGCCGCTAACTTCAGCTGTCACCATTCACACTTGAACAACTGTAGACCTCTTTGTGCAACTATCCTTCATGATAGCTGAAAACCACCAGCTGACAAGGTTGGATTAGGGTTAGCATATTGCACCACTGATCTGTGATGTGTAGGCCTCGGATTCAGTGAGCTCACAGGAGCACAGCTCCTGAACTTTTCTGAGAGTTTCTCCTCCTCCTTCTGAGAGTTTCACCTCCTTGTCCATTGAATAGTATCTGCAGCTGCATAACAATCCCTGCATGAGCTCCACCACCTATTTTTCTACAAAATGACCCCTGGTGATGTGTACTAGTTCACTATGTGATGATAACTTTGGCCAAGTCCTTAGCTCTAACCTAATGTGATTATTGTGATGCTAAGAGCTCCACCCTTGGAAAAAGGGCAAGATTCAAATGTTACAAACAAACATAGACTCATAGAGTTGGAAGGGACTTCCAGGGTCATGTAGTCCATCCCCCCACAACCCTGTTACCCCTGCTTTGTGCCCAGAAGATGGCACCCCCCCCCACAACCTCGTAGCACGGATACAACCCTTCCTGCCAAAGTTCATAGAATCAGTATTGCTGTCAGATGGCCATCTAGCCTATGTTTGAAAACCTCCAAAGAAGGAGAGCCCATCACTTCCTGAGGACACCTGTTCCACTGAAGAACTGCTCTAATTGTCAGGAAGTTCTTCCTAATATTTAGCCCAAAACTCTTTTTATTTAATTCAGTAATAAATGCAGCACTTTCAGTAAGGGGTGTTATATAGTAGGGGGCTGCATAATGAAATTTCTGAGCTGAAGCTATCCACATAAATAACTGGTTTGGTCCAAAATTCTTAGGTTATGAACACTCTCTCCTGAAACAATCTGTGTTTTTCCATCTTTGGATGCTGCTAGCCAGCTACAGCATGAGATTGTGTTTTTCTTTGATTCTATTGATTTCTAGTGCAATGGCATTTCTTCCTCCCAATTGGGTCCTTGCAAGGCAAGGACGCAGAGCATTTCCAGCCAATCACCTTTGGAGACACACCCTCCTTTGGGGATGTGGAGCCCTTTTAATCTTTGCAGCTTCCTATGGCTGAGAAAGTACAGAGTTGGAACACTTTATTTAGGAGCTCATAGTATGTCTCCTTGGTCCAATTTACTTGGAACTTGGGGATTCATTACAGGACAGGTAGTACTCATTCTGCAAGAAGCAGAAACTCTAGTGCTCCTAAAAATCCTCCATAGGAAATAATGAAATTGCAATTACAATAGCTGGGAGTGCCTTGTTCAGGGGCTCGTAGAATTTGTCCCCTTAGCCCAGTTGGCTTGAATCGTGGACAGGCACCACTCATTGTGATGCCATTTGGTGTGTTATTCGGTGGAAAACCAACTAACCTAACCCTCTTGAATAATCCCTCATAAGAAATAATTGCAGAATGATGGGAAGGGATGTGGTGGAGTTCTGTAAAGGAAATCACTCACTTTCACTTTGTGAAAAGAAGCAAGCAGATCATTACAAGGAAGTGTGGCCAGGAGACGCTGCCTGCCTCTATGGGGGTACCCCACTGGATAATAGGGTCCCAGCCAAGGAAACCAAAATGGATGCTGCTGTTCAGAAATACAGGCCAAGGGAGGACACTTCTCTCTGCAAAGTATCAGAGAAACATGCTTAGGCCTGGCTCTAATTACAACATAGGCCTGGCTCTAATTACAACATAAGCTTCCTCCTGGTCTGGCCTCTCTCCCCCTCCCAACGGGATGTTAAAATTCATTAAGGGTTCACAGGTAGGTATTGTTTCTACCTTAATCCTTGGCCACTGATTAATCGGCCGTCTCCCTGACTTCTTACTGCAACTCAGCTTCCCTTTTATTTACTTCTATAGTAATGTCTGTCACCTGGACAAATCCTTTGTTTTCTATATTTACTCCTTCTCAGGGTATCTCAGCGAAATAGATTAAACCATTAACACCCATCCTGACTTATCCTGACAACATTACTGAGTTAGCTACACCTATTTTCTTAACCTGGGAACCTGCCCAGGATTAGCCCATCAACAACTATTAGGGTCTCCATAGTTACAGGAGGGTCTCCACTCCTCAAAACCCTATATAAACTGGGTCTAAATCACATTACATTGTCCATTCTTTAAGGTGCCATATATAGTTTGTACCCGTTACTCTCTGTAATAGGGTCTATTGGGCGTGTCAGGCTGGTCGTGCACATTCTCCTCTCCATTTTCCTGCTACACGGACGTCTGCACTTCAGGACAGGTAATATCACCTTCTTCAACAATCCCTAAAAATCCCTATCGATCACCTCTATTATTCCTAGTCCTTGTTTGCGTGTATGTTATTGTTTGTTATTTAACATAATTTTATAGTAAACATTTTAAAATATATTTACTCTGGAGTCTTTGTTTCTGAAACCAGACCTCTGAATCATTGATGGATAAGATCTATGCTCCTAATTCACTCTACATCTCCCTCTTGCTAATTTCCCCATCTAAAAGAAGAGACCTCAAGCATTTCCGGAAACAGAAGCATGGCAAATTGTTTTCAGTGAAAAGGTATTTTTTTAAAAAATGTTAGTCACTCTAAGAGTAAGAAAATGCAGGCAGGGTTTTTTTTTTTTTTTAATGCCATGCTCATCTGCAGCTCTCCTGCTAGGCTGCTGCTCGACTACCATTTTAGGAATCAGTCAAGAGAAGTGCAACCACACAAAGTCACCTACTTCAGGTGACCATAACATTGCACTGCTTTGTTCAATATGCTTGAAAATTGGGGGTGGGGGTGGGGTCTTTAGATTACAGGAAGGACTGTGCTCTGTGCAAATTTGGTGCCATTATCTTTATAAACAACTGCCACACTCTCATATGCATTTCCCACTGAAAATAATGGTCCAAAATCAAGAACTACATGGATTTTAATCCTAAACTGGTAACATCTCATCCCTAAATAAACAAACATTGTACCTCCTGCACCAAACCTGGATCTGAAATTACAACAAAATTTTCTCAGCACACACCACATTCTAATTTCTATAAAAACAACACATACCTTTTTTTGTTTGGGGTGTTGGTGTTGGTGTCTCAATGAAGTTATTAGGCATTTAAGGCTTCCTGCTATTACTGTGTTTCAGAGACAGAACTATACATTCAGCTTTTTGTGCTTGCTAAATAAGGACAAGAGTATCTGAGGATAAGGGGAATAATTTTAGAAATATGCTTTGACCTCATTACTACAGATATGTTGCTATAGTGCAGCAATTGCTAATGAATCAATGGTCCCATGGTATCTACCTAGTCTTTCTAAGACTGGCCAACTGGCATTTAAATAAGATCCCAAGCTGTCTATTGGATGTAGTCTGTACAAAGAGCAAACAAATAATATCAATGCAAAACCTCACTGTAAGATTCTGGTTGGTAACCATGTTGGTCTGAAACAACAGAACAAAATTGGAGTCTAGTGGAATCTTTGAGACCAACCAAGTTTTATGCAAGGTATAAGCTTCGTTTCTTACCCAGTCCTTTCCCTGTGTTCCAATGGTTGTATTAAATGTAAATTTGACTGTCACTATGTGGCCGTGCTCTTAATATAGGGATTTCCAAAACTTAATAGAAGAAGATGAAGAAGATATTGGATTTATATCCCGCCCTCCACTCCGAAGAGTCTCAGAGCGGCTCACAATCTCCTTTACCTTCCTCCCCCACAACAGACACCCTGTGAGGTGGGTGGGGCTGGAGAGGGCTCTCACAGCAGCTGCCCTTTCAAGGACAACCTCTGTCAAAGCTATGGCTGACCCAAGGCCATGCCAGCAGGTGCAAGTGGAGGAGTGGGGAATCAAACCCGGTTCTCCCAGATAAGAGTCTGCACACTTAGCCACTACACCAAACTGGCTCTTGCCAGTTAATGAGTTGGGCTACGATCACATACCACTATTCAGCTGGATTGTATTATACTGATCCATTAAGCCTTTTGAAATATTCTGCTAGATTAGTAAACATGTTGGGTTAAGTTGTTTTATAATGTTTTAATATTTTAAAAGGAAAAGAAATGGTCAATTTGTGCAAGACAAGGTACAGCTAAATGTAGCAGGAATGGGGCTGATGCTGCTGTTAATCTACCCACACTATTAATACTTGATAATTTATTAGAGATATTTTGGTATTTGTGGATAGGGATGGGAACTGCATGCTCAGCTATACAGTTTTCCAGTCAAGCCTGAATATCAAATCTTGATCTCAAGAATCTTTCTTGTAGGATTCAAAGCAAGGTGTTAGGATAAATATGTGAAATATTCAAGGGTGAATATTTGTTGATGTTTGATAAATGTTATTCATACCAAACTGCACCCATTTGATTTGTTTGGCTCAAAAAGCAAAACACATAATCACCTTCCAAGTTCCTGCATGAAGTCAGAAGGAAATAACTAGTGATATTACTCTTGAAGTTAATGGTATAAGGCAGGAAAGAACCCACAATTTGTCAGTGGAAGCATTGCATTGAATTTGATGAGACTGGAACTACAGCCTTTTAGTCCAGTTCTGTGTAAGCAGAGCAATGGGTTACTACATGTGTTCCCTAGTTGAACAGCTCTCCTCCACTGTTTTGTTGTCAATAACAGTTATCTAACTGGGGAGTGGGGGTGAAAGGCTGTATTCTATTTCCACTGTTTTCACCCTTTCTCCTTCAGACAAATGATTGGCACTGCTGCTGACTTGGTCAGTCCATAGTTCCAGCACATCAATGGCCTTATTCATGTGGTAAATCCACACAGAATCTGCTAGTCAGTACAATCCTAAACATAATCTATTAAGTTAATGGACGTAGAAGGTATAACTTGGTTTAGGATTGCACTATATCTGTGTGTTCTCATGCAGCTGAGGATATGGGCACATAAGTTTGGTTCTGCATGTACAGAATGGTCCTAGTTGGATCAAGGCACAGGGTTGCTGTCATACACATCCTTACTAGGATATATACCCAATTAATGGAGGTTACTCTACAGCAAACATGCTAAGGATTACTCTGTTTGGCTATAGATTGTTAACTTCAAATAACGGATTCAGTAATTTTAAGTTAATTAAAATATACACAAATCTCAGAAACCTTTACCAGTGCACAGAAAAGTGAATTTCTAAACCAATATGAAATATATTTGCCTATATTTTTTATGTTCCAAAAACATAAAAAAACTTCTGTAAATGGACAATGAATAATAACCCTTATGCACATAGTTATATTTCCAAAAATATATTTACAGTCTATTACAAAGATTACAAATGGAAGTGTCTATGTAATGGGAGTATGTTAATTCAAAGTTTTTTTGTTCAATTGTGGAAATTTTTTTACAGATTTTCTTTAACAAAGGGAAAAATAGGAAAAAAATTAATATAATCAGCGATTTTACTAACCAAACAAATAAATAAAATGACAAATATAACACTGTACAATGATCAAAAAGGGGAAAATATGGAAGGGCAAATGATCTATTTGAGTATTCTGTAGCTATCTTTGGTCCTAAATGTGGGAAAACACATTATGTAGCACTGAAATAATTTTTTTTTGTGTGATGCTCTGTAGGTAAAATAGAAAAATATAGTGCATTTTCAATGTATTCAGAGCTCACTACACAGAAATGTGTGTACAAAACAAGACAGTATAAATAAAATGTACAAGTTTTACAAAGGAACATTTACAGTATTTTTTTTCTTTTTCTTTTTTTTGTGGATGCCCACATTATCAAACAAGACTTAATTTATATGACTGATCCCTAGGATCTTTCGGTATGAAAACCAATGGGAGCAGCCCAGTTCTCTTTGGAAATACAGCTATTCACTGCTGGGGTGGCTCACGATTTTCATGATTTTTTTTTGACAGCATTTATCATCTCTTTTTTTAAATATATTCCTGCAACACACTTTGTTATTGCTTATGGTACTTCTACATTTCATTAAACTCAAGTACGCATATATTAAATTAAAATGGTATCTTTAAAAAAAAGGAACTTCATTCAACAGCTACCTTTCAGTCAGAAGTCTTGAATGACTGTGCCTAGAGCAGCAAAAATCTTGTTTAAAAAACCCTCAAAAATTCTAAACTGCCACTTGCCTTACACTGTACAGCTTGAATAGAAAATCTAAAGGCACCATCTGATAGTAACATCTCCTGTGCAAACATAGATGTTCTTAATTTTCATTCACTTTACTAGGTTTACACATGAGTATCCAGAGAAAGTTAGGTACTCTTCAGTCCCATCAAAATCACTGGGAATTCATGGCACAATTCAGTTCTCAAATCACTTTACTTTTATTGAGGCATAACGGTATCTAATTTTCTCTGCCCTGTATTGTGCATCAGATATTCCTTTGGGGCTATGCCCCAAAGGTGCAATCCAGGAAAAGTTAAAATATATCTAGTTCATGTGGGTATTCTATAGAATGTGTGTAGGATAGGATAAGATGTGGGTATTCTAATAGGCTAGGTAGGATAGGGTGTGCGTATTCTATTCTCACAGGAAACTGGATTTGAATCATGATTCCCAATGGTGGAAGCATTTGTTGAATGAGATCTAGAACTGTTGCATTCTGAGATTCCATGTTGAACTGGAAAAATAGGAAAGCATTCCTCCCCACCACTCCTCTTCAGAACATGTATTTTTAAAAAATCCTTTCATTCTTGCAATCATTTCACTTTACTCAAGTCACAGATTCTGGAATGGCTTCTGTACTCCATAACCTTCCCACTCTTGCCGGCAGCCATGCTCTCTTTTAGGTGCCAAGGGCAGATATTCCTTGGAGATTGGAGATACTCCTCCAAAGTACAGCAGTGTCCAACTAAAGCAACTTCTTCCAGTCAACAAGGAAGGAAAAAGAATTACATTACATGGCTTGGTCTGACTTAATGTATGATGTCATATACATGGCTACTCCACCACCACACAAAGGACGCATGAACTGGTGCTAAGTCCCAACATACCAATGGAATTTATCTTCCCATTAACTGCAGTGGGATGCAGGTATGCCTACTAATTTCCGGATTGCACCTCCAAATATTTATTTTTATAGACTACATTCAGCTTAATCTCATTTTAATCACATGCCAATTAGTTCTCTCAGACTTTCTAATGTGAAATACTGGAGAAAATAATAATAATAATAACAATAATAAATGTGCTCAGATTCAAAGGCTAGGCAACACTACACCTGACTTTCTTGACACTCCTACAATCAATCATTCAGTGAAAGTTTAACGTTGCAGATGTACAGCTTCCATTTAACCCAGGCAGTACACTAGAGTCATCTTTCAAACAGCTTCTTTAAAAGCGCCCAGGCTTTTCTAGGGAATATTATTGCTAGATTTTCAATTTTAATTATGTTCTGTTTATAGAGAACATGTGATTAGTTATACAAAATTGTTTTTTTTAAAAAATATTAGAACTTGGCAACTTTTTTCCTGATTTCCTGCCAATTAGCAAACCACATTAAAGTGGTATTGAATTAACAGACAGAAGTAAACTTCATAAAGAAAACCTAACCTTAACCTTGCCTCATCTCTCCCAGTGGCCAGCCAGACACATGTTTCTTAGTTGCACTTCTTGTGTCTCTGGAAACTCATACAATCTTTCAAAGGTCCCCAGTGTAATGATGTGTCATATGCTTAGCACTAAGAAGGTCCAAAGATATAAAGGTCACACTAAAAGAAGATCTATATGAAGAAGAAACACAATTGATTTTTTTTAAAAAAGAGTCTGAAATCAAAGGATTTAAGGAAAATATTTTGTTGACTTTAACAATATCATGATTTTATCTGACAAATATATTCTTTCTTTATTTTAAAATCCTTTATGTACACTTTAAAAAGTCCATTAGATAAAAAGGAGGTTAGAGAGTTCAAGGTGTTTGTAGGTGTTTCAGGTAGTACTTTGTTTATTGTCACTGCTTTCGTTGCCGCCATCGGTGGATCTGGTTTCCCTTTTAAAATAACTTTCTGGTGGCACTTAGGAGTTCAAGTCTGTAGGTGCTTCTTATGGGCCTTCTATTGTCTGCAGGAAGGACCCAAGAAATCATGTGTCTTCTAGCAGCACTTCATGTAGACTGAAGGCCAGCACTGTTCTCTCAGTCTGTCACCTCCCTCATAAGGGAGAAATGTCTATCACACTTGGATGCCAGTGCCATGCAAATGTAACATTTGTGCTCTCATAGTCTGAATGCTGCTCATGATTTTCTTTTGATGGCCAACCAATGTGATCCCTAAACTCATAATATCACTAGGAGAAAAGAAAAGAGAAAAGTTCAACGTTAGGTAATCAACTGATAGTGGATTGAATTGAAATATACTCTTCTCACAGAGACTGTTCTTATAACAGAAGAAATAGTTCAGTGAACAAAATACTTCTTCAGTCAAAGGAAGATTCATCCATGAGTAGAAAGGTATGATTTACAATATCTCATGCTCTCCAGAAAGTTTAAAATGTTCTCTGTGATGGACAGCATTGTGAGATACCTTTTACAAAATGAACAAAGGCACACTCTTTTCAACTGCTAGTATCTTGTCAAAAAATGAGTAGAGGTGATTTCTTTGTTCTCCAGGAGTATGAGTGCCTGTCAAAGGATATGTTGTGACCCCTTTGTGTGAATGTTGTGGGGAAAATGGAGAAGACATTACAGTTAGGATTTCCCAGGATTACTTAGTTATCATCAGATTAATTGTAATTGTATTTACCAAGGTGGTAAAGAAACTTAATTATTAAGTAGTCTCAGTAGGAAGCGTATTACTTGGTAACTCTTACAATATAGAAGATATGGAGAAGGAGAAATGATCTGATTGAGGCTTACAAGGAAGTATCTTTAGCAAATGTCTCCTTCTACAAGGGCCAGATCTGGGCGAGGGGGGGGGGGGGGAAATTGGGCACCAACAAAGGGGGGGCGCCAAATTGGGTATGGAGTCCATTGTATTCTATGGGACCATAAGATAGAATGGCCCATAAGGGAGCATCATCTTTTATTTTGCCCCCCCCCCTCTCAAAAAACATGTAGATTTGGTCCTGTCCTCTACACTCATAACTCAGCAAAACAGAGCCTCCAGAAATGCAGCAGTCTTTACAGTGTTGCAAATGATTAGCTAGGATTCCTTGTACTGTGTAAATGATCATCAGTGCACCAAGATCTAGTCACCAAGGACAAGTTTGGAATCCTGACACTTTAAGCAGAATATTCCTCAGGTCGCAACCTGGGAGAGGGCCTTGTCATGGTACCAAAGCTCTGAAACTTTCTCATCTAGGAGATTCATCTGTTTCCTTCTGTTGACATCTTCCACCAGCACATGAAGACTTTTTTTGTTTTATTTGGCATTCACTCACTGACACCTCCTTCCTACTCAATGTTATGTTTTGTATGCATTTTAACAAAGTTGTTTTAATGATGTATGTTTTTAAATGTTTTAATTATGTTTTTTTTATAATATATGACTTTATTATAGTAGTTTTACAATGTGATTTTATCATGTATCTTATAAATTGTTAGCCGCCTTGGTTACTTGTGGGAAAAGAAAGGTGATTTATAAATTTTGTAAGCAAATTAAAAAAGTAAAGAGATGGTCATGCTACACATTTTTAGCAATACATGATTGATTCCCATTTATCATTCTTCCTTCTCTGATTTTTAAAAATGCATTTTTATATCTTATGTAACTATTTTTATGACACTTTACAGATAACTCAGTTTATTTTGTCTTTTACATAGCCCTACTAGTAGTGCTGATGGCAGTTGTGGGAATTTGTTTCTGTAATTGTAGCAAGTGAAGGACATCATCACATAACTGATTGTCTCCATTTCACAGACTTGCTGTTGAAGTGATAATCGCTCAAGCCATTTTGAGGACTGTTGAGACTACACATTTTGGATTTTTTTAACACTAGGCTGTTATTTAGTTTCAAAACCACAGACATACAATTAACTTACTCAATAGTCATTCTGGCTACTGTCTCAAGGTTATTGTAACCTGCTGCTGAAAAGTTATCCTTATATCTTTCCATCTTGATGGCTTGTAACCATTCTCCTACAGAGCAAAATGTAGTGAAGTCAGGGGTGTTCTGGTCCAGAAGAGGGCTGATTGGTCTAGATGGGGAAAGAAATCCAAAGTTATTATTACCATAATGGAAAAATTACAGTACTGGCATTAGGAACAGAAAATTATAATCTCCAGTTGGGTTAACCTTATGGCAAGAAACTAAAGATTTCAGAACATTTTCACTCTTACAATAACAACAAAAACCCTACAGCTATTGCTGGTCTTTAAATAAGAAAAGAACACAGAAACAGAAGACACAATTATGTATGATGGATAAACATCACTGATTCACTCACTAGGAGCTGGATAAAAATGTTATTCTTAGAAGCAGCTTCAGAATGGTCTTGGACTTTATGCAAAATCATTTAAGAGAAAACTATTGCTCTGAATTATCAAATCTAGATTATTTGATGTGAAGAAAAGACATGAAGAATCTGATGAACTATTATCTCACCGGTGGGATAATTCAAGCTTGTGTTTAGGTGGTGCCTTACCCTGAGTCAGCTTTCTTGATGTGGCACTACATGTGATTTTGGTAAAGATATTTGGAAAAAGTGGTAAGTAGCGTGGGTGTTTGCTATACAAATCACCCACTTGATTGTGTGCTGATCCAGCTGGCATACTAAATCAGCATATCTGATATGCAAATGACCCTTATTCTGCAAGAGCGCTAACATTCTGTGACTATAGGTTTAGGGCTGTAAACCAATCTGGGATGCCAGCTTCCAAGTCCCCCTGGAGAAAACAGATGATTTGGAGGGAGGGGTCTATGGCACTGTACTCCTTGAGCTCTCTGTCCTTTCTAGGTTCCATCCCCAAATCTACAGGAGTATCCCAACCTAGATCTGGCAACCTGCCATCCACTGGCAGTGGCCATGGGGGACGTAGCAACCCTAAATTCAATGTATTACTTGGAAGTAAGCCTCATTCAAACATTAGGAAGTATGGTCCTTTGTATCGCTTAGTCTCAGATAAAATATTTAATTAAATAAAGAGAAAAGAAATGAATTGAAGTAAACTAGTACATCATAATTTCACAGCTAAAAACCATTCACTTACTCCAGTTAAACGGTGCTAGAATTATGAAGATCATAAATGGAAGTTGTGAATATACCCTTTTTAATTCAAGAAAATGCACATGGGATATATATGTGTGTGTGTGTGTGTGTGTGTGTGGTTATTTCCCCCCCGCAATGAACCTGCAAGAGGCCAGTGGTCACCTTTGTTAGCTGGAGAGGCCCTGTTCTGAGATCATGAGGGAAAGGAACAGGTCACTTTCTGTGGTAGCACTCACAGACAATTATGTTCCCTGTTTTCCTGTCCATCTGATATAAATTTTTATACAGGGAAGCATTTTTTATGAAACGAGCAAAGATATTGGGTGCTTTTACATTGTGACTGTTTGCAAGTGGCTTCTGCTATTCTGACACAGTAAAAATCCAGTTGCAAAGCATATTATTTAGTGTGTGTGAACACACCCATTGTTGCTGCTTTTAGCATATCTATATCTTTTTAGTAATCTTGCATTTTAATGTCAGTCAGTCAGTCAGTCAGTCACCCTTAATGGCATAGCATTTTAATTTATTTAATGCTGTAACTCTTAACAGATTTTCGAGAGAATTATAATCTTTTTAAGTGTTTGTTTTAAATACTGCATCCTGCTTTGGAACAGAAAATGGTGTACAAATAAACACAATGTGAGAGTCTAAATCAGTAGCAATGCATTCTAACTTGTTCTTACAAAAATGTATATTGTTACCGTTCTGTTTATTTACTTATCAGGTTTATGATGCACAGCACAGGCCAAGATCTACTGGCTTATCCTTGTGAAGACAGCCTGAACATTAGATGTCTGTACCTATTCCTAAAAGGCTAACAGCAACCAATATATATATGAACAGTCTAAAAATATCCAGCTTAGAAAAATAATCAGTAATTTTACCTGCTACAGGTTCCCAAGGGAGTTTTCAAGCTGTTTGGGTTCCGAATCATTTTGTCCAGAATGCCCACTATCTGTTCAAACTTTGGCCTTTCTGCACGTTCTTTCTGCCAGCAGTCTAGCATCAGCTGGTGAAGGCCTGCAGGGCAGTCCATGGGTGCTGGCAAGCGATACCCTTCTTCAATTGCTTTTATAACCTAGTAGGCAAAACAACATGGTTTTGAATTTTCTTTACGGCTTAAAAAGAACTGAACGGCCAAATTAAGCAATCAAAGCTTTATGAAATGTATCTTTCAAATGCAGCCTGTTGTTTTGACACTTGCATTCATGTTGCTGTATAATGAACTTGTTTTTATTTTCCATGCTTATTAAACAGATTATTCTGTGGTGTGTACTAAGAACATGGTTGCATTACCTAGTCAAATCAGCAGCAGGGAACAGCAATTAAATTCACCAAGGGTGCAGCTGATAAATTGATACATAGAGATGCTCTTTGAAAGCAATAGCATTTACCCAAAAGGCTTTTTTTTCTTCTGGGCAAGGAAACAAGTAGCTTTTAATGAACAGAGGTTTGGGTATTTATGCATGCTATGCAAGAACTTGACAAAAATTATCTGAAAACTAGTGGACAACGAAACCAATAATGTAAAATGAACAAGCACAGCTTGGCTGGGTAATATCTGAAGGAATCAGTAGAAGTGAAATCTAGACGTATAAGGAAAGGTGTGATATGGTACAGGGGGACAATGTCAGAAGCAAAACTTACGCCCACTATTTCACTTCCTCAGCTGATTCCATTTGAGATTTAAGCAAAAGACAGAAGAAAGGAGGGGAGAGAAATCACAGGAAACTACTATAAGCCCCTAGAGCTGGATAAGAAACCATGCAGGGGAGCAATGTGTAGACAAAAAGAGTTGTAATAAAGTGTTAAACATTGTATTTTTTAGGGAATAGGGGTAAACTGTAGATACTGCCATGGACTGACATAACTGCATTAGAATTCTTGAAGGGTAGCATAAGACTGTTCCTTTTGCAGTTTGCAGAAAAATCCAACAACAGTGGTTTCTTTTGGGATTAGCCCTAGGAAATTAAGCTGATATGATAAATAAAAACTGGCAACTGTCCAATGTTTGTGTGTACATAATAACCTTGCATATATCTTTTAAAAAATTGTTGGTCTGATGCATGCAAATTCACTGGAGCACAGGACTGCAAAATGAAAAAAAAAAAGGATTGTTAAAAAAGAAAGAAAGAAAAAGAATAAGCAGGCTTTGGCACCAAAATCTTCCACAGAAAAACAAGTCATTGCTAAATGTAACATCACGAACACAGAAAGCCATTGGGATGTAGGGATACAATGTGGTTAGGCTGCTTGACTAGATAAGGGTTCAGATCCCACAGTGCCATAAAGCTCACTGAGTGACTGTAGCATGATTCCCTCTCAGTCTGACATACCAAGTCTCAAATACGGAAGAACCAGATGCATTACTGAGCTCCTTCAAGAAAGGGTGGGATAAAAACATACTTGATAGAGAGAACAATCACAAGTACAATCACGTTAAGACTATCAGTTCATAAAGCAAGGTAGGCAGCAATGTATGCTGTGGAATAATTTGAAGATAAAAAATAAGGTGCAATGTAACAAGCCATTATTGTTGTAACTTAATTCCCTTTACTATCCATCATTCTTTTTAAACATTATTCACTGTTTATCTAACATGTCCCTTTTTATGCATCATACATTCCAATGGCTCTAATTTTGTTTTTCTTATTCTCTACCACTGTTATCTATGACTATGATTGAGTGTAGCTAATACATGAAGAGGTTGCTGTAGGTTTGATGGTTTGTTTTAGAGAGTGTCAAAGTCCTTTCAGTTTTGAAGGGTAAAAATTGTGGTACTGAGCAAGGTATAAAGAAAAGGTGGCCATGTCTAGTGTTCCATCTAAGCTGAGTTAGTGTGAGTTAGCTCAGTTTTTTTAGCCTCCGGCTCACACATTTTTGTCTTAGCTCAGGAAAAATGGCCTCAGAACAAACTAATTTATACAATAGCTCATAACTTTAATGCAAGTAACTCATAAGGCATATTTTTTCCTCACAAGACTCCACAGTTTAGAGGGAATATTTAGAGAGAATATTGCCTGTAACCTATTATTCCACTCAACTTTTATTCCAACATAAAAGGCCTTCTTTCAACTTAAGGGGCTCTTAGGTGGAAATTGGAGAAAGACTTCAGACTTTGATAAGCAGAGTGATAAGATACAGGCTCGTTTTTTTTTTAATGATGATGATGATAGATCGATAGCTAGATCGATAGATAGATAGATAGATAGATAGATAGATAGATAGATAGATAGATAGATAGATAGATAGATATGATAATATAGATAACAGTAATGCTACTACAAGACACGAACAATGCAGCTGCTTTTCACACCAAAACACATCTATAGTTCAAATGAAGCTCAAGAAGTTATTAATAACACGCCATTTCTCCACATAATCACTATGAGATTTCAGGATCAATGAAATGACTTGCTGGAAACTTTAAATCAAGTAATTGTGACATCACTCAATCTAAAAATCCCCCAGCACACAATCAAAATAATATTACATCTTACAGATAGGGTTGCCAACCCTGGGTTGAGAAATTCCTGAAGATTTAGGAGTGGAGCCTGGGGGGGGGGGGCAGGGAAGGACCTCAGCTGGGTATAATCCCATACTCTCCTATCTCTGTAGTCTAGAATTCAGTCATAATTCTACAAGAAATCAGGTCCCAATTGGAGACTGGCAAACCTACTTACAGAACACCTTGTTGGCAAATTCCAAAAAGGAGAAAATTGCAACAGAAAATGAGAAGGGCACTACTGGGGATTTTTGCCAACATATTTGCTCTATCATGAGGAAGAAAATATGATGGAAAACAGCCAAAGATGTTGATGCCTTAAAAAAACCCAAAAAACTTTAGGCTACTGGCTCACATTTGCTCTGAAAGAATAAAATTACATTTTTGAATCGATCATTTTACATAAGATGATGCTGTGCTGGAAGAATGGATGTTGATGCCTTAAAAAAAACAACTTTAGGCTACTGGCTCACATTTGCTCTGAAAAACTAAAATTACATTTTTGAATTGATCATTTTACATAAGATGATGCTGTGCTGGAAGAAAGATAAATAATTCTAAGATTTAAAATCAAAACGTAAAGATGAAGGAAAGATACATCAGCAGTACAGGAAAAGGGCTAAGAAAATTATCTTGGGCTCTATTATTTGCATTATTTGACTCCAAAGTGCTCCCTGTATTAAGAAGTAAATGTATCATGAACACAAATTTAAATAATGCATAGCTCTGAAATGAAAATGTTGCATATAGAGAAAGGAACCTTAATGAGCAATGCTAATGGACACAGGAGAGTCAGAAGCAAGCTTCTGCTCTAACAGCTCACCATTTTAAATTTGGTCAGAACACTGCTACACTCATTCCCTATATTTAAACAGAAGATAAATATAAATATATATCCACATCTATGTATATCCAAACTCCCCTGGAATAACTTCCTGCTAGGGTTGACAGAACCTGGGTCTGGTGGTTGTTGTTTTGTGTGTGTGTGTGTGTGTGTGTGGGTACATACAAATGTGGATATTCTGCAAATGTTCACTTTGAAAACTTACAATTTCCTCTGAGCTTTTTCAAATATCTTTAAAATATTGCAAAAATGAAGACTTATTTTGCATTCACCTTACGCTGCTCTCACATTTGTCTTCTCAGTGCGGCTTCCTTATGATTTCACACTATCTGTTCCGGGGCTGCAGCAAGCAGCAAACAGAAAAGACAGGTTGCTTACCTGTAACTGTAGATCTTCGAGTGGTCATCTGTGCATTCACACTCATGGGATAGTGCGCCTGCGCAGATCCCCGAATCGGTAACTGAAAAAGCCCGGGATTTTTTCGCGCTCGGCGCCACTGAGCATGCGCACGCGACCCACTGCGCATGCCCACCAGCGCCCGCGCGACAATCCCGCCAGTTCCTTCCTGACCGCCGAAAGCCTCTTACTGGAAGGAGACCGTCAGCAGCGGGGAAGGAGGGCGGGTAGTGTGAATGCACAGATGACCACTCGAAGATCTACAGTTACAGGTAAGCAACCTGTCTATCTTCTTCGTGGTCTCTGTGCTTCACACTCATGGGAGATTAGCAAGCAAGCATACCTGGAGGTGGGAAGACGGTCAACCTGAAGACACAGCTTGCAGCACCGCAGCTCCCAACCGAGTCCTCTGCTGAGCATGCACGTCCAGCGCGTAGTGCTTCATGAAGGCATGCGGAGAAGACCAGGTAGCCGCCTTGCAGACATCAGACAGAGACACACCCTTCAGGAATGCCACCGACGTGGCCATCGCCCTTGTGGAGTGTCCACGAACAGGTCCAGGTAAAGGCTTCTTAGCCAACAAATAACAAAGTTTGATCGTCTCAGTGAGCCACTTGGAAAGTCTTTGAGACGAAATTTTGGACCCTAACTTGGGGGCAGAATAGGAGACAAAAAGCTGATTGTCCTTACGAAACCCCCGTGAACGATTCAAATAAAACAGGAGGGCACGCTTGACATCTAACGCATGCAGCCTGCGTTCCTCATCCGAGGAAGGGTTAGGGAAAAAGGTGGGCAACCAAACTTCTAAGTCTGGGAAACCACTTTCGGGAGGAATGTAATGTCCGGAGCCAAAGAAACCCCAGCCTCCCGAAAGGCAAGGTATGGGTAGTCACACCTCATCGCCGTGAGCTCCCCCGCACGACGTGCTGAAGTGATGGCAACCAAAAATGCAGTCTTCCAAGACAAAAGTTGCAGGGAACACATTGCCATGGGTTCAAAAGGACGGCGAGTCAACTTGTCCAGAACCAAAGTCAAGTCCCACAACTGTGGAGGGGATCTAGAAGGGGGATGAAGGCGGAACAGCCCTTTCATGAATCTTTTTGACTGCGGGTGAGCAAAAACGGTGTAACCCTCAACCGAACCATGGAAAGCAGAAATAGCTGCTAAGTAGACCTTGATGGAGGAGAATACCAGTCCCTCGTCCACCAAAGACAAAAGAAACTCAAAAATTGCCGACAGCCCAACCGAGGCAGGCGGCATCGGGGAGTCAGCCACAAATTTGCTAAACTTCTTCCACTTCCTCTCATAAGAGGCACGGGTGGAAGGTTTCCTGCTGCTTTGGAGCACCTGCTGGACCCTAGTGGAAAAGTCTAGTGGTCGATGAACCACGCTGTCAGCTTCAGGTGAGGCACGTTGTGATGGAGCACGTGCCCGCCCTGGGCCGACAACAGGTCCGGTTCTGCCGGGAACTGGTAAAAGGTCCCCCTCGACTGCTGGAGCAGAATCGAGAACCAGCTCTGACGGGGCCACCACGGAGTCACCAGGATGCAGCGTGGCTTCTCCTGCACTAGCTTGTGGACCACCCTCGTCAGCAAAGGTAAGGGCGGGAACATGTACAGGAACCAGCCCTCCCACCGAAGTAGAAGTCCGTCTCCCAAGGAAGCCGGATCCGCACCTCCCCTTGCACAGAACAAGGGGCACTTCTTGTTCTGCGCTGTGGCAAAAGCATCCAACTGCGGGTAGCCCCAAAGTTGGAACACTGGCTCTAGGAACCTCCAATGCAGTTCCCATTCGTGTGGGGAGGCTCCCCCCCTGCTGAGAGAGTCCGCCTGTATGTTGAGGACCCCCGGCAGATGTGTGGCCTTTACAAAAATGTCCCACTGGAGGCACTCCTCCCAGAGATCTATCGCCAGCGAGCATAGTCTGCGAGACACTGTCCCCCCCTGTCTGTTTATATAGCACAGGGTAGTGGTGTTGTCCGTAAGCAATGCCACAGTCTTTCCCGCTAACAGTGGGCGGAAAGATCGAAGGGCAAAGTGAACCGCCAGCAGTTCTAGATAGTTTATATGGCACCGGCTCAGTTTCGGTGTCCACTTGCCCCCCACACATAGATCTTCCAGGTGAGCTCCCCACCCCCACATGGAAGCATCGGTAGCGATGGTCACTGTAGGGGTCGGCAGATGAAAAGGAGCCCCTTGGCAGATGTTGCTCTCTGCTCCCCACCATTGCAGTGAGCGGAGAGTCCCGAGTGGAATGGTGAACCTCTTTCGAGGTGAGTCTCTGAGAGGTCGAAAATGGCGCAAGAACCATAACTGTAGGCCTCTCATGTGCAGTCTTGCGAAGCGTAGCACGCTTGTCGTCGCAGCCATCAACCCCAGCATCCGCTGGAGCTGCTGGGCCGTGCCCCACTGCCGCCTTCGAAGAAGCTGTACCAAATCGATGATGTCCTTCGCTCTCTGCGAAGGAAGAAATGCTCGATGCTGCTGTGTGTCCAACAGAGCCCCTATGAATTGAACTGTCTTTGAAGGAGTGAGATGGGACTTCTCCAAGTTGATCTGCAGCCCCAGGGTGCCGAGAAGACGCAGAGTGATGGCAATGTGTGTTGTTAGACTCTCCCTCGACTTCGCCACAAGAAGCCAGTCGTCGATGTATGGGAAGACGACGACTCCCTGCAGACGAAGATGGGCAGCCACCACACTCATCAGCTTCGTGAACACCCGAGGGGCAGTAGACAGTCCAAACGGCAGGGCCCTGAATTGGAAGTGCCGAGCACCCACTGCAAACCTTAGGAAACGCCTGAATGCAGGATGAATTGTATAAGATTTTATTAGGTACAGGGAAATCCCCGAGAGAATTTTTGAAGGAACATTGGGAAACAGATATTGGAGATAAAATTTTAGATGAAGATTGGGAGAGGATGTTTAGATTACCTCCCTTTGTTACAACATCTAGGTTAGTGCAGGAGCAGGGATTGAAGATGATACAGAAATGGTATTATACACCCATTAAGATGTATTATATTTCTAAATCAGGGAGTAAAAATTGTTGGAGGAAATGTGGAGAAATTGGAACTTTCAGTCACATGTGGTGGGATTGTCCCTTAGTGAAAAAATTCTGGATGCAGGTTGGCATAGAGATGACAAAGATTATGGGATGGAAAATAAGTATATCCAAAGCAATGGCAATTATTAATTTGGATGGTGTGGGATTAAGATCAAAAGAGGATAGTAAATGGATTAATTTGATGTTAGTAGCAGCAAGACAAGTGATAGCAAGGAATTGGAAAGAAGCTGAGGAATTGACAATTAATCACTGGAGGGATAGAATGAATAATATAATTATTTTGGAGTATTTAACGATGAAGATACGAAGAATGAATGGATTAAAGGTTAGGGAACAGGAGGAGGGGTGGTTTAGGAAGATGGTGAGATATTTGGAAAAGTTTAAACAATTTAAGACGATTGGTTGGTTAATAAGAAAATGAATGGATAAGATGTTTAAATAGAGTGACGGAGTTGTATTTGGACGAAATGTTAATAGTTATAAATTTATGGAATATTATAATGTATCTATGGCCTGGGACTCTCACAGAGGTGGATTGGTGGTGGAATACATAACAATAAAAATTTTTATAAAAAAAAAAAGGATGAATGCTGACATGAAAGTAGGCATCCTTGAGGTCCAGGGTCGCCATCCAGTCCCCTTGATTGATGAGGGGCAGGATTGTTTGCAGCGTGGCCATTCTGAACTTCTGGTACCGAATAAATTTGTTCAGACTCCGAAGGTCCATGATAGGCCTCAGGCCCCCGTCCCGTTTGGGGACCAGGAAGTAGCGGGAGTAGAAACCTCCTGTCCTGGCCTCCAATGGAACTTCCTCTATGGCTTGTTTTTGTAGGAGGTTGTTCACCTCCGCCAGCAGAGGTGGGGAAGGGGGAGTGGTAACTACCACGGACTGGTCTGGGGTCTGAATAAACTCTATTATGTAGCCCTCTTTCACGATGGACAGAGCCCACCTGTCTGTGGAGATCAACTCCCAGGCAGGCAGGAAAGGGCGTAGACGGATGGAGGAGTCGGCAGTGGGAGCGATGACGCGTGCTAGCGGGAAGTCAAACCCCCTGCTTCTGTGGCCAGGCCCCCTTAGACTTGTTGGAAGGCTGGCCCCCGTAACGGTTTCTGCCGTTACCGGAGTAGGACGGTCGTTCGGGTTGTTGAGAACGAGGACGCCACTGCTCCGGGGAGAACTTTTGGTATGGTTTTTTGGACCAGGGTTTGGGCCATTGCTTGGATTTAGAGGACTTGGAGGACGACTGGACACCCAAGTTCCTAGACGTCTTGACACTCTTGTCAAACTCTTGCAGCGCCGTGTCAGTTGTGGCGCTGAAGAGTCCATCACCCTCAAAGGGTAAGTCTTCAATAAAGGTCTTGGTGTCCTGGTGTAGTGCCGTTGACCTGAGCCAGGAGTGCCGGCGGATGCAAACTGCAGAAGTAATAGCCTTGGCTGAAGCCTCAACCATATGTTTCGCCGCGGCCAGCTGCTGTCTGGCCACAACGAGACCTTCTTTTTGCAACTTCATTGCCGCCGTCTTCTTGTCCTCGCTTAAAGAAGAGAGGAAGGGAGAGAGCTGTTCCCACACTGCATACTGATATCTGGCCATGCATGCAGCGTAGTTAGCCACCTTAATGCCGAGTGCCCCCGCTGAATAGACCTTGCGGCCCATTACATCAATCTTCCTGCCCTCCTTGTCCTGTGGGGAAGAATGCACCTTCCTAGCCTTCGATGAGGATGAGACCACCACCGAGTTCGGACGCGGGTGGGTAAACAAGAATTCGGCCCCTGCCTCCTGGACCCTGTACATGTGGTCCAGCCGTTTGGAAGAGACCGGTGTCGAAGAAGGCTTCTTCCAAGGTTCCTTGATGGCCTGAAGGATCACCTTGGTAACCGGCAGGGCCACTGCAGTGGACGTGTTCCTTTGCATGATGTCAAACACGTTGTCATCCACTACAGGCTCCGGCTGAGTCACAGGCAGTTTGAGGGTGGCAGCAATTCGCCTCACGAGGTCTCCGTAAGACTTAAGATCCTCCGACGGCGAAATCGGAAGATCTTCCGCCGTTTGGGGACCCGGTGAGGGTTCCAACTCCGGCTCTTCAGTTTCCGACTCCGATGAAGAGGAGTCTCGCTGGGTAGAATGCTCCGAGAGCATCGGGGTCGATTCTCGAGGTGGAAGCTGAATCAGCGGTGGTCTTAGCGGGGTCTCGACCGGAACCAGCTGACGGTCTGGGGGAACCGAAACCGATGCCGACGCCTTCCGGGATCGATGCGAAACCCTCGACATCGAAGAAAACTCCGACGCTTGCTCCCAGTCTGGATACTCGTCGGGGTACCATCGACAGGATTCATACCTGGAGTAGGAAGGCTGCCACCTGCGCTGTTCCCATGGTGGTATCGGGAAGCGCTGGAGAACGGGAAATCGCTCTCGCCTTTGTCGGGACTTGAACGGCGGATCTATGACCGGTGCCGAAGCATCCACCTCCGACGCCGAGTCACTGATCGACCGCCGACGGGAGCCGGAAGATGAAGACCGTTGTGTGAGGTCGATCTCTGGCTCGTGCTCCGACGCCGACAGCCGACGGACTGATGGGCTCCGAATCGGAGAGACCCGCGCCGACTTTGACGGTTTTGTCGATGTCGATGCACCACCCGACGGGGAAGGAGTGCGGGGTCGCTTGCGCTTCTCCTTCGACTTCGCCTTCTTAAGAGCTCGGGTCCCCGAGTCCTCTCGGCGTTTCTCAGCGGGCGTACCCGAGCCCTCGTGGGAACGGTTTGTAGCGCCACGCTCCTCCGGCAGTTCTAAAGTCAATATCGGAGCGGCATCGGCCGATGCGAGCTCCTGTGCCGGGGTGTCGGTCGACTTCGGTGCCGATGACTCCATCGGTCGATGAGGCCGAAGCGCCGATTCAGTCAGTGCCGCCGATAATCGAGCCGCGCGGTTCTTTCTGGTCTGTTTAGAGAACCGAAGGCAATGCGGACACGACTCTACCCTGTGCGTCTCTCCAAGGCACAGCAGGCAAAGGGAATGGCCGTCCGGAGGGGCGATCTTCTTGCCGCAAGCACGACAGCGCTTGAAAAACCCCCAGCGACTTTCCATAAGCAGCCGCCCGAGAAAAAACTCTCAGCTAAAAAACGACTGAGAGAAAAAATGGGGGAAAGCGAAAGCGGAGCGCCCCAATGGGCAGGCCGCCAGACAAACGGAAAAAAACGCTTTTTTTTTTTTTACTATCTAACTATACACTATCTAACTATATACTAATGACTAACTAACGAACTATTTACACAGTGAAAACGGGCAAAAACGAGAGAAAAGAAATTCTCACCGACCGGGAAAGCAGAAAGTGAACCTCTCTAGCGCGGCGGTCAGAAAGGAACTGGCGGGATTGTCGCGCGGGCGCTGGTGGGCATGCGCAGTGGGTCGCGTGCGCATGCTCAGTGGCGCCGAGCGCGAAAAAATCCCGGGCTTTTTCAGTTACCGATTCGGGGATCGGCGCAGGCGCACTATCCCATGAGTGTGAAGCACAGAGACCACGAAGAAGATCTGTTTTTTAGCGATTTCTGTTTGCTGCGTGAAAATGTTGACTCTTGCTGCAGCCCCAGGGCAGATAGCATGAAATTGGAAGGAAGCCACGCTGAGAAGACTAACGTGAGAGCGGCGTAAGGTGAGTGCGAAATTGGTCATAAACAGTTTGCATCAAGAACAAAGGTGTATACTCCCAATGCCTTTTAACACAGATCCCTGTTACTGTAACCCTACATGATATTATAGTTGTTCACCACATTGCTTCAGCTGTTTCCCTGCAACAGTTTGTTTCCTATAAAATGCTTGAATTTTTCAATGTAATTCATTCATCAAGAAATTCATACATATAGCATATATATGATATTGACTGTATGTGTAAATACCATATATGGCCAAATAAATAAATTGAATTGAAATTGTAAATACCATATAAATTGTTTGTAAAAATTGCAAAATATGCATTTAAATACAAATTACTTTACAAAACCAACAGCAAAAAACAAAAAACAAAAACAAAACTATGGAAAGTAATAAAACCAAATCTACAAAGGAATGAAAGATGGAGTGTTCACTGATCCATAGCTGATTTTTCCTTTTTCTAAATTTCAGATTCTCCAAGTGTTTTTTCAAAAGGAAATTTCAATTCAATTTTTCTATCTCAAAAATATTTTTCATTCAGTAAAAGTCCGTCTTGAAAGTAACATTACTCCACCTATTGCATTATATAGGTGGGAATTTCCAAAGCTACTCTAAATATAAGCATGTGTGTTTTGTTCATTTTTTAAAATACGTTTTTTTTTCCTATTCAGAGTCCAAATATTGTTTTAAAATAATAGAGCTAAAATATACACTTTGTGGATTATGCCTTCTGGCTGTGGGTTTTGTTTTGTTTTTGCTTTTCTATTTGTCTTTTTACTTGTGTAATCTACTAGGGCAGTGGTACTCACTGCACAGATCCTGAATAACCACATTCACAATTCTCATGAACCAAAAGAATGATATAATTACACAAACAACACAAAACAATATATAGCTATAATATAGGCCCCTTCTGCATTCTGTTTTTACTCCATAGTTTCCCAGCAGTTAAGTTGTTATGCCTTTTATTTGGATAATTTGCTTTCATTCTACATATGTTAAATTGCTCAGTATTTCATGCCTAGAGCATCACTCTGTATGGATTATACTTTCTGTATTTCCACCCCATCTGGGGGAGGGGATATACAGCTGCTAGCTTATAGAGCAATTTAAAAAAACACCTAAAGATTGGCAGCCCAGCTGATTCCTTTCAAATGGTTCTTGCACTGGTTCCCTTATACCTGTATCCCACAAACCATCAATAAAATTATTAATGAGGGTGGGAAAAGTTAAAGAGGATGCTAGTTGAACGTTGCCATTTTCCTCTGAGGAAAGGAAAGCAGGAAATCACTCTGATGACCTCACAGTTCAGTAATTTTTTTTTCACCAGTGATCCCTTTGTTTTTAAAAAATGTACCTGTCCAATACAGGACTTGAACAAACAACCCTTGTATAAAACTTACAAAACTTAAAAATACAAAACTTAACACTCTGAGGCAACTGGCTGCTTTGTTTAAGCTGAAGAGAAATACAAGCATGTTTCAAAACCTTTAACTGCAGACTCAACCTCTCCCTCCATGATTCTGCGAAAAGAAAGAGAAAGGCTCTTTTGTCTTTGTAGAAGGAGAGAAAGAAAAAAGAAGTGGGGAGGGGGCATCAACCAAAAAAGAGAGAAGCAGAATGAGAGGGCAGTGGGCAGCACTTAAATACCCACAGAAAGAATTCTACTTTAGAAAGGATTAGCAATTTAAAAGCAGTTGAGAACAAAGAACTGCAGCAAAAGGAGTTTTGCTTATTGCAGGGCAGTAGAGTGCTGGAAGCGGTCTGGATGCTGAATGATGGTTAACAAATGCAGAAGACATAAAAATGAGCGCAGCGAGACAGATGTGAAAGCGAAACACAATGTAGAAGAGAAGACTTCAATGTGCCCAGAAACTGAAGCAAAATACAAATGCAGAAAGGGCCATAATCCTTTCCTTTTTTTCGAACAGGAACACACAGGAACACAGTTCTGGTGGGCTTGGTCAGGGCTTTGACTCAGAAAAAGGTCACGGCAGAGGGAAGCCACTAGGCAGCCATGCGCTCCCAGACTGCGTACTCTATCCTCTCTGCTGCCTCCAGCCTTCAACGGGCTTGTGAAGAGAGTGCGAGACATGAAGCCACCCACGAGTGCCCCCTCCCAGGAGAAGCTGGGCCTGCTGCTGCCTGCTCCACTGCATGAGGCTCTCTCTTTCTGGCTGTGTTGGGGTGGGGCAAAACACGGTCTCTCATTGGGCTGTGTGAGAACACACATCCATGAAATGCAGTTGATAGCATATTGGGGTCTGTGGCCTAATATGCAAATGAATTCCTGCTGGGCTTTTTCTATTAAAAAAAGCCCTTACCTTTTAAATTACCAAGGCACTTCTGATTAGGGTTTCCTCTTCCCACTATTGCTGAACTTTAGCCAACAGCCCTTGTGTATCTGAAGTAAGAAGGGCTTGCAAATCGGACTTGAGTACAATATGATTTATATATTATTATTTATAGATTATATATGTATCAGACTTTAACTTATCTGTTATTTTTCTTGTCACTGTAAGAAATAACAGCTGAAAACAGCAAGGGTACTTACGGAGGCAACAAAATACCTTAAGTGCAATGTAAAACTTTGGCAAGTAGTACAAGAATATTGATTTTGTCATAGTTCCCACTCATACTTATACTGTCTTGTAGGTTTTTTTTTTTTTGAAAGACAGGTAAGCTTTGCCTTTGAGGCATCTTATATTCCTGTCAGACACCTTTTATGTTTGAATCTAGTACAGAAGGAAGGTGTCAAAAGAAATGAAAATCTACTGAGTGTCTAGGGAATGTAAATATTTCTCTTACTCTGCCCCACAGACTTGTTTTCCCATATTTTGACAGTCCATGAAATCTCTGACACCGAGACTGTCAAATATTAACAACTCTGCACTCTGCCAAACTCTCATAATTTAGATTGTAGATAGTAGATTGAAAAAACCCTCTGATATATATCAGCTTTATAAAAATTACATTGAAATGGCATGGTACCCCCACCCTTATTTGCACATATATATATTATTTCCACTAGGAAACTGAATGTCACTTGTAACTTTTGCTTCTAGGGTTGCCAACTCTGGGTTGGGAAATTCCTGGAGATGCGGACATGGAAACTGGGTAGGAAGGGATTTGGGGAAACGAAGTACCCAAGCAAGGTATAATGTCATTAAAGTCTACCCTTCAAAGCAGTCTTTTTCACCAAGAAAATTGATCTGTGTAGTCTGAACTTCAGTTACGATTCTATATCTCTAGGCCCCACCTTGATCTTGGCAACCCTATTTGATCCTCATAATAAAAATCAACTGGCTGAAAGGCATAAAAGACAAGAATATTACTGATACACTAAGGATGACATAAGCATGCATTACTCAAAAAACTGTCTCTCTGGGGTAAAGAATGATCTGCCACATAACTTTGCAAATGCTTTGGCCCTGACTACATTGGAAGTATGCATGTTTCTTATCCCCTGTCCCTGAAACAGCATCCAGAAAGAAGGAATAGTAGCACTTTCATATGATACACTTTAATATGACGCCATCGGAGTTCACAATCTGTTTTTGAATGTAATTGATTTTATTCGTTATGTATTTTTACCCATTGTTGTACATCACCTAGAGCTTTGGCCAGGATGGGGCGATCATGAAGCCTAACAAATAATAATAATAATCTATCGAAGAAAGAAATAAGAGTGGGGGGTGTCTATATTTGAGTGTGTCAAGGTGAGCAGTAATTTTAACTGCAGGAAGGTCATTTAAGAAGCATGTAACGTACAGCACAATCAAATAAGAATTCAAATTTTTACTTAATGTCATTATGACAGAAAAAGTCAAAATATTAATTTCTATATAGTTGTATCAGAAGCAAACACCTTCAGTATTTATGATAGCTCAAAACTATAAATGTATACAAATTTGTCTCCATCTATGGAAAGTTCTGCAAGTAGTTGTAACAGAGTCAAACATCTTAAGACCAGGGGTGTCGAACTTGTGACCCGTGAGCCAGATCAGGCCCCCAGAGGGCTCTTATCAGGCCTGTAAGCAACTCACTGTTGTCTGCTTTCTTCTCCCTCTCTTGCTTCCTTCTGCATCACAGCTTGCTTTGCCAGGCTTGCTCAATCTATCTACAGAACAAAGCCTCTATTTTCTCCATTGGCTGACCAGCATATGAAGCAACTTATGTATAAAAACTTGCAATATCCAGCCATTTCATATTTTCCTCTGAGTCTTAGGCTCAAAGTATTGACCATGAAATTGCTGTAATGAATGTCAGTAAATCAAAAGTAGGTTTGCAAATTCAGATAAACATCTGAACAGCATACTCCAGATTGCTACAGCACAGACATTGTCTCCAGATTTTGATGCAATAATTCAGAGCAAGATGTGTCAGTTATAAGACACTGCAACAGTGGTATCTTTTAAGCATGTTTTAAGATTTTTTTTAAAAAATCTTTAATTGTGTTTGTCTGTGTCCTTTATAAATTTAACATATCCAGTACCTGGCATTACATTCTATGACACATATAGCCTGGTCTGACAAGGTCTCATATATGTCAGATCTGGCCTTCAAATGAGATCAACACCCTTGCCTTAGACTCAAATATTCAGATATAGCTCAGTTTCATACCTAAGCAGTTAGTGGGTATGTAGATTTATAGCTTTAAGTTATCACAAGGTGAGAGTTTAGTTGTAACAATTATATGACAGCGAGTTTGGTGTAGTGATTAAGAGTGGAGGACTTTATATTGGGTTTGAGTCCCCACTCCTCTACATGCAGCTGTTGGGTGACCTTGGGTCAATCAGAGTTCTCTCCAGGGCTCTTTTTCTAGCAGGAGCTCTGCTGCATATTACGCCACGCCCCCTGATGTAGCCAAGCATCCTGGAGCTTACAGTAGGCCCTGTACTAAGAGCCCTCTAAGCTCTTAGAGCATTGGCTACATTGAGGGGGCGTGGCCTAATATGCAGAGGAGCTCCTGCTAGAAAAAGAACCCTGGTTTTCTCAGAGCTGTTCTTGAAAGAGCAGTTCTCGAAAGAGCTCTCTCAGCTCCACCTACCTCACAGGGTATCTGTTGTGGAGAGAGAAAGGGAAGGAGATCGATGCTCTGAGATTCTGAGTGAAGAGCAGGGTATAAATCCAATCTCTTCCTCCTCCTCCATTACTTCACATAAGATGTCTGTTTTTTATAAACTTTATCAATGTGCATGGACATAGCTTGTTTACAAAGTTCACACCACTGCATTTCTTGTTTGGAGTTTGAGTGAGCTCTTCCTAGTTTGATCGAGCACCAATATAGATGCCTCAACAAAATTAGAAGCTAGGATTATAAATGATATTAAATCCCAATTTAGAACCCTGGCCTGGAAAGGAAACAAATCTCAATTTGCTGAGGTGCCTGCACTCAGAAGTAATGGTAAAATGGAATTTGATCTAACTAGGATGTATTCAAGCCAGCTCTGATTTTGACAGGAAGAAAAACTGTGGAGGAATGAGAGAAACACATGAGCACAGTCAACAAACTGTGCTTGTGCACACCTACAAAATATTTAGTAAGAATTTGGTATGACATCTGAATGTATTATTAGTTCACATCAGTGCTGAAACTTATATAAAATATAGATATTTGTAGTTTTTTTCAAAAAGCACCATGCACTAAAATCTGTGCATATACTTGCAAATTTTCATTTTCATTTCCAGTCCAAGCTCCTTGCTCTACAGTGAATATTGTTCCAGAGATCAAGCCCACCTTCAGAACTGGCAGGGAAGGGAAGGGGGTGGGAAAAACTGTGGTGCATTCATGAAGATCACAAGCAGTCTTTTGCATCCCAAACTTTTATATTAAGTTATTGTTATATTTAAATAGCATCCAATCTATGTATGTACTGAAAATGCACACTTTTGTGGGTTAGGATTAATATTAGTTCCCATAAGGAATTTATAAACATAGGAAAAATGTAAAAAGTAAACTATAAAAATACATACAGTGACATTGTTATTGTATTAAAATAGAGACAGATTCTTTTATATTACTTCTTGATGACGCTATGATCCTAGAGGGAGGTTCAGCCATTTTATTCATATGCTCTACTTATACAAATCTATGCAATATAAAACGTTTTAAATTTTTCGTTTTTTAAAAAAAACTTACATCTTGATTTGACATGTCCCAGTAAGGCCTCTCTCCGTAAGACATTACTTCCCACATAACTATTCCATAACTCCATACATCACTAGCTGATGTAAACTTGCGATACTGTATGGCTTCTGGTGCTGTCCATCTTACTGGTATTTTGCCACCCTACGGACAAAAGATTGCTTCAGATAGATTCATTACTGCATTTGTATTTATGAAAAGAAATTAAAACTGGGGGATGTATTTTCTCCTTATATTTCTCCTTTGAACTTGGCAATAGCTCACAGGTGCTAGACAATTCCCTCCCCACCCCCCAAAAAACCAAAACCAAGCGAGACAGTTCACAAACTCATACTACGTGGCTTTTACTGTAGCACTTATGACTATCAAATCATATATTTGTTTGCTTCCTAACCCCATATAAAAAGTATCCTTTATAATGAAAACTAACATGTCAAGCTTATTCTTCTGCCTTGCATGCTAGTTTTCTGTAGTTCAGAGAGCATAAGAAATCAGGGGCTTCAGGGGAAACAGCTGGGGTTATGTGGCATAATGGAGATTTGCCAGCAGTACTACTCAACACAGCTGTGGACCAGCAACATTATTATCCTGCACTGAAAATTGTAGAAGCCTTCTGCAACAGGTCTGGTGGTTTATGTACTATGTGCTTTCAGTCTGCCTCCCTGAGTACTTTCTTTTCATTTCAAATGGATCTCAAGTGGCTACACATGGTTACTTACTGTTATATGAACCTCTCACATGTATTAAAGCAGTTCAGTGAGCAGGCTTTTGTGGGGTGGTAATGTTCAACTTACTGTTGTAGTGTAGACAGCTTCTGGGTCATCTTCTATAACTCTGGACAGGCCGAAGTCTGACACTTTACAAACAAGGTTACTGTTAACCAAAATGTTGCGTGCTGCTAAGTCCCTGTGCACATATCCCATGTCAGCCAAGTATCTCATTCCAGCAGCAATCCCTCTCAACATGCCTACTAGCTGAATAACTGTAAATTGCCCATCATGTTTCTGAAGAGAATAAAACAAAAGCAGATAGAGCAATAGTTCAGTGAGAAGGATGTAAACATTTAAAAGTCTCTGCATGTTAGACCATTTAATACATCCAGACTGCAAATTCCATGTGCTAGGGACATAAGCTGCTGTGCCATGCATCCCTTTTCAATGTCCAATGGATCACACCTTTTAGGGCCTATTTGTATATGAGTATACAAGATTTAACTTTCTTCATATAAATTGTACCGCAGAAGAGGGGAGGGAGAAAAGCACACCCTGAAGTTTGCCCCATGCTCCACTGTGTAAAGGACATAGAGTGATATGTGAATTAACACTTAGCTAATATTTGAGAATAAGAATTTACACTAAACATTATATGTTAAAGTGTGTGTGTGTGCTTGCAGCTTTAAGAAATTAATGGACTGAGATCTCATTGGCCATGGGGGGATCATTACTAGACAATTACAATAGTATTGCCAGACTTCCAGCTTCAGGAGAGAAGGGCCTTTCCAGTGCTATATGGTCTCCCAGTCCCTTCCTCTATCCTGGATGAATGACTGGTCAAGGTCAGGCCTTGTATCAACAGCTAGGCAACTCACTACTACACAACTTGCATGATTCATTCAGTCCCAGCACTGATCAACTGGTGACTTACTACTATTTCACAGCAGCCACCACATGAAGACAGTGTGGTGTAGTGGTAAGAATATCAGGCTAAGACCTGGGAGATCCAGGTTTGAATCCACAATTTGCCATGAATAGGTGACCATGCACTATTCACACACACTCAGCCTAAGTGTAACATACCTCATAGGGTTGTGAGGTTAAAATGGAGGAGAGGAGAATCATATATGCTGCTTTGGCTCCTCTTTGTGGAGAAAGGGAGTATATAAATAATTAAATAAAAATAAAGCTGGAGACTGGGGTGGGGTGATGATTGGTGGGAAGAAAATGAAGCAAGGGAAGGGGACAGGATAGGGCTGCCAGAAGGGAAAATGAGATTCCCACTTGTGGTCCCCCCCCCCCCCCCACCGGTTAGGCTACTGCTCTTAACTTCTGTGATACAGACCTCAATTGAGTCCTGGCATCTAACACCCCCAAACAAGTTACAATGCAATCCTGTGCAGAGTTACTCCATTCTAAGTCCACTGAAGTCAGTGAATTTAGACTTGAGTAACTTTGCACAGGATTACAATGTTAATATACTGTCAGCACCCAACATCTTTTCTTCCTTAACTTTTTAATTTTAGTAACATCTGTCTGAAGGATTATTATGACCTTATGAAAGCTAGCAGAATATTCTGTGTAATTTTGACTGACCTTAGTTTAAAGGCATTTGCATGGATTTTCTTTCTTTTTCTAGATTTTGTGTGACCAGTATGGTTGTCCCCCCCCCCCGCCCCATATGGAGCAGAGGTCCATCAGTGGCTATTAGCCATAGGGTATTGATGGAACTCTCTGTCTGGGTTAAGTGATGCTCTGTATTCTTGGTGCATGGGCGGGGGGCAACAGTGGCGAGGGCCCCAATGATGGACCTTCTGATGGCACCTGGTTTTCTGGCCATTGTGTGACACAGAGTGTTGGACTGGATAGATCATTGGCCTGATCCAACATGGTTTCTCTTATCTTCTTATATTCTTAACAAGAATACCCTGTTAAGATTGTTTTGCTTGGCCATTCTTTATATGGATTTTGACATCTGGTAATAATGGTACTTTTTAAAGGGCCCTTGGAGTCTAGACAGTCTGGACTATGACTGGTAATTGTCTTTGAAATGAACCCATTGGATTTTGACTGATGATTAATGTACTTTGGATGAGGAATGATTTTATTTTTCTGGCTTGTGGGTTTTTTTGCAGACTTTATGGCATGGTTTTTATTTTTATTTGCTGTATCTTTTTCATTTCTGTAAGCTGCCCTGGGTATCTTGTATAGGATGGAAGTGTGAGATAAAAATGTTGCAATAAATAATTTATTTCTGGTCCTCAGTAGGGTTTTCAAGTTTACCCCAAATGGCAAATTTACACAAGTTATTAAAACTTCCTTACTGAATGCTAATGTGGGGTGTTTTTTTTCATGCATTCATTTATAAATTGCTGCTGTACTTAATTTAAGAACTTTCTTGTCTACCATGCTGAAAAGATACAAATGTGTCTCCAAAGCATGTGTTCCCAAAATATGGCTTCAGGACGCAGTCTATGATCGTAATCAAAACCACTATATCTGCCCCACATTGGATCACTTAGATGGGCAAAAATGCTTTTTGTTTGATCCCGTCTGGACTTCTAATTTCTAATCTGATTTTGCCGAGACCATTCAGAAATCTGTTAATGTTTTCTGCATTCTCATTTTACACTGAAAACGTTTTATTATGCTAAATTGGTAGCATATATATTTTATTCTTGAAGTGCTATATATGTTTCCCTCTGGCACTCACTCACCCTGAGAAATGCATCGAGGGCTCCATTCTCCATGTATTCTATTACAATCATTACTGGTTTCCCTAAAAAAGAAAAAAAAAAGCACATGTTGCTTAAAGAAATTATAATCTGAACAGAGTGGGGGGTTTTCCCTAGATAAAACACATGTTGTTCCTTTGAAGGGAAGAATAGCTAAGGCATGAGTGCTCTTAAAACTTCTAGCACAGTTGCCGAGTTTTGATAAGTCCTTAAATGTCTGTGTCTAGAGTATGGTCATGATTGACAAAATTAAACTATACAAATCAAAATGTCACTATGTTCTCCTTATTCCTGCTGTGTGAACAGGACTGGGGAAAATGACACTTCAGTTAATACTAGAGGACATAATAATTATCTTTCTATGCAAGGCTAAATGAGAGAATATCAATAATCACAAACACACAAATTGTTCAGCTTTTCATCATACATGAATCAACGTTTTCTTTGGCTCGAGCATAAATTATGTTTTTGTTAATTACTATCAGAAGAAAATCTATTAATTTAGGTAATACATACAAATAACTAATCTGAATAATTGACTGTGAGTGCAGTAACTCCTGTTTACTGTCTTGGTTGGTTTTGTTTTATTACTTTAGTTGTGAACTGCCTCAAGCATGTCTGAAAGACTGACATACAAATCTTCTAAATAAGGAAGCAGCAATTTTCTGCCATTCATAATGTTGTCTGAACAACAGATTTGGCAGTTACTTACCTCTGGTAACAACCCCTTCTAAATGAACAACATTGGGATGGTCGAACTGTCCCATGATGCTGGCTTCACAAAGAAAATCCCTCCTTTGCTTTTCAGTGTATCCCACTTTCAATGTTTTAATGGCTACTGCAACATCTCTCTTGCCAGGAAGCTTTAGACGCCCACTGCATACTTCACCAAATTCTCCTGAAATGGAAAACATACTATGTGACGGGGAACCACTTTCCATTCATATTTGAATCAGAATTAAAACATTCATATGTTGACTTGAATTGTATCACTTGGAGTATATCTAAGCGAAGTTATGTGCTTAAAAATTCATTTGAATGGGAAATATTTAAGCAAGTGCTAAATAGTCTCCTGCTGAAATCAGTGGCATGAAGAAGTTCATTTTAGTAGGATTATGTGTCGAATGATGACATTTTGGCCTACTGCATCCGTACCCTAGTAATAGTATAAGAAAATGTCTGAATCTGAACCAAAGACTAGCAAGCATCCATACCTGTGCATATCTGGTATCACAAGAGGTCAACAATTTAAAAAGAGCAAAAAAATATGCTACTCTCATCAAAATCAAACACACATATCAACCATGTGAAAAATGGTAGCTTTTCCTCCACAGCTAATTGCAGCACAATATCAAAGGAATCATACAGAGAACTCTATGCCATTTTTCCATCTGTCACACAGATATACCACATGTTATATTTGATGTGACTGGTGTAGCTATTTCTTGTTGCCTTTGTCAGCTCACTACTACTGGTCCATTGTGCCGTTCAATATTTGTAACTAAAATGCTCCATGAACTGCATGATAAATCAGATCAGCACAAACAACACTTTTATTGCACCCCTCCTTTCCAAAAAAACCCTTAGGGCTTGTAGATTCATTTAATTATGTGCCAGCAGAATATTATTTGTCATTTTAAAAAAACACTACAACTGAATCAGATTTACCTCATATTCAGAAATGTAAATACTGTTATCTCATGGTGTCAAAAGCTGATTTACAGTGCAGGCCTATGAAGTTACTTCCATCTAAGCACAATGAACTCTGTGTAAATTTACACTATTAATCATATACCAAATCATTAATCTATTATTCCAAGTAAGTCCTATATCAGAGAGTGCTTGCTATGAATTATGGGTTTCACATACTCATAACCTACCAAAGACACTGACCATAGTATTGTTTACAACTGTCTTGAGAAATAGCAGTTTTACTTATGGAGACAGCAGTTAGTTAATTATATTATTGAAAACCCCACCAGTTAACCTGCTAACTTCTTCTGTATGGGTCAGTATCATAAGGAAACATAGCTGCTCCATCTATAAACAGCAAGAAAGGACAAGGAACATGGGAAGAGAGGGAAAAAAACCTTATTTGGTTAGATGTGATTCATGAGACTGAATATTAATGAAGGAGACAGGAAACCATATCTCACCACTCTATACATATTTCAGCTTTGTTCTAAACATATAAAGCAGGGGTGGCCAATGGTAGCTCTCCAGATGTTTTTGCCTACAACTCCCATCAGCCCCAGCAAGCATGGCCAATGGCTGGGGGTGATAGGAGTTGTGGCCAAAATCATCTGGAGAGCTACCGTTGGCCACCCCTGATATAAAGGATTATGTTAGCAATGGAGCTGCCAATTTCAAGTGAGTTAATTTTTCATCTGTGGCTATAAAAAAGCTCTCCTCCAATGTTACATGTTTCTGAACATGTTGTGTGGGAAGACAAAGACTTCAATAGAAAGTTTTTTAGGTAAAAGAGTATTCAGCCACAGTATGCATTGGATTTCTATCACTAGGGCACCATTAAATAATTCTAAGGTTGCAAATCCAAACACAGTGATTGGGAAATTACTTTGAAGTAAACAAGCATAGGTTTGGTCAGTAAGTGTTTCTTATTTGCTTTCATTGCCTAGGTACCCCCCCTTTAAATTAATGATTCCCCATCCTTTTAAATAAAGAATATCACGTGTAATTTACAGCACTTGTCAAATCGCAGCAAGGGTGATTTAAGAAAAAATGGGGCTCTAAAAGCACTGCATAAAACCAGAGGAAGTCAAAGAATCTTTCCTTTACAAGTCTCAGGTATTTGATATTTTTCTTGCCCGTGGGTACTTAATTTCACTACATGAACTAGTGCAATAAAAGTGTCACATATCTTATTAATGCAAACAAATGGAAACAAGTTTCTCCACCACAAATATCACTGCCTAAATATGTGGAAAAGGAAGAAAACTAATGTAATGACAGTACAATTACCATCATTCACAAAGCAAGGACTTCTTACAGCAATGAACTACGTTAAAAATGACACCTCAAATAGTCCCTCAAGAAAAGCTTTCTCTATAAAACCAATAACAATGTAGCAACCATAATATAACTTCAGTGGTGGCTTCTTTACATGTATATGCAAGAAAGTCTGCCTCTGGAGGTTAATGAAAATATTTACACAAACACAGTCATCAGAACTTGAACTCAAGCAGGCCTCCTTCTCTAAGCCTGCAGGGGTGAATGAAATTATTGACATTTGCAATATAAAATTTTCATCTTATTTTTTTTTAACAAGGAAATGGAAACACATACATGCTCATTACCAAACAAGACCATAATATTTATTTATTTATTCTACATTTATGAACAAATGCAGGTTCATTGCTTCCGACCAGTCTCATACCGACAAAGAGCTCCATTCTTCAGATATAATTATTTCCCTGTCATCATGATGTATGAGTTTCGATCCCAGCTAAATGGAAGAGTTGTATAAGGAAGCCACAGCCAGCTTACCTGCACCGATCACACGCTCTATTTTAATACAGGAGGCATCTAACTCCTTGGCGAATTGATGGACAGCTCTATTTGGGTCCTCGTAGGTTTCAGGGTCAATGTAGGTTTTGGTGCCTGGAAATTTAACTGTAATGATGTAAGAAAGCATGACTGTGATGAAGCAAAGCACTTATTGTGCAGCCAACCTTGGAATTTCATTATGCAGAGTGCTCCGCGGAACAGTGAAGTTTCTGCCAAACCATCTGAATCAAGCAATAGTGTTTTCAGATTCAGAGATTTCCTGTAAAGCTATGAAGAGGGTTCTGTACATATAAACATTCCCTACTGAGTGTGATACCCAGTTAGGTCTCCTATTTATCTCAATGAATACTGTGGCTCTTAGTTGTGGCTCTCCATTGTCTTAAGCAAAGAAAATCTGACACCTTTTTTACAGGGCATGCCAGGAATCATACGTGACCTTTTGTAAAATGTCTCTGCCAGCATGCCCAGCTCTCTTTAATATAGGATAGAAATCTTCCCCCATATACAAGATATTCAATGAATCTAACTGCCATACCGACTGCTTACTCCTTTGCTTCTGGTCTGGCAATCCAGAGGACCAACTGATAATCCTCAAAGGACAGGATTTGGGCCAGGCACCTCCAAGTACTAATTTGTACCTTTTTTTACACTACACTGATACATTTAGTCGTATGGAGGCAAGACTGTGTAACAAATTATTGTTTTGCAGTATGTCTTTTCCCCTAGATTCTAGCATATCAGAAACATATTGCCCCATGCTCTGAAAATATGCATATTCAGAAGGTGAAATTAATTCTATTTCATAATCTGTGAGTGCCTCTGATTTGGAGAAATACCAATGCTTTTGGAATAAAATTTTGTTTGATTTAGCCATATCATTTAATTATATCTCCCTAAATGAGAACATGCTTGTAAGGGATTCCTAAATGAGAACATACTCGTAACAGAATGCAAAAATCAGTGCTGCAGGGAACTCATGCAAGTTATCCCACCCCTTAAATCACATAAAAACATTTGTCTGCTGGCCATAAGGGGGAGGGACTCCTGCCGTGCATTTTTATTAACCATATAGGCTTGTGCATTTAGGGAAAATGTCATATGAGAAATGACATAAGAGCTTTTGTTCTAGATGACACATCGGCCATAGAGTAAGCACTAGCCAGATCAAAAGCTTTTTTCAGAAGCAGACTAGTATCTTCCAGGAAGCTGTTAATGAAACAGTCTCATACAATACCATCAGTAGGTACTGCATGTTTCAGTTGCATTGTTAGACATTCCATGGAAAAGCAATTCTAGTGATATGGAGGTTATCCATGGAGCTGAATCGGTTAATTTTGCTGCACTGCACTTTTCAATCGGTTTATTGCTAATCATAATGATAATGGCTAAGCTCCCTGAGCTGGTAAGTGCTCTTTTTTTTATTTACATCCACAACCAGGGGGGAAAGAGAACAGAAAAAGAAACAATAGGTTAACCATCTCTATTGTGCTTTCAAGCGGACAGATGGAGAATGAGCCATCTTCTTGTGCTTATGATAAGGGGCCCGGATTGGAGGTAACCCTGTGAATCTCAAATGGGTCTTTGATGGTTCTTTATACAAGCTGTCATAAAACATTTTGACAGGTCAAAGCTTTTTTGGCATACCAACATGAAATAACACTGCCTTAGATTCAAAGACATTGTTAAAAGAAAATTGTAGGAGGAAACAAAATGTAAATAGGAATAGGTTTAAACTCATCCATTGTGGTTATATCTTTAAAGCTGTAGCACTTGGGGTTATTGAAAGTTGAGGGGAATTGAAAGGAGAGAGAGGATATTCTATTAAACTTAGAGCTCTGAAAGCTAGTTAAAGGGTTGTCTTTTCAAGTTATTGTGGAAATATTGTAATATCATAATATCACAGGATCACCTTACTATCACAGAAACAAAATGGGAGGAAAAGTAAATGGCTGGTAAATACAGCATGGTGTTTAGTTTTTCCTCCTGGAAGCAATGGTCAAATCAAATTAAATACTATGCTTTCTGTCTAAAGGTCTGGGAGAAAAAACAGGTCCCCCCCCCTCAAAAAAAATAATCATAGTAGGCTTCACAGTAGATAATCTTTTCTGACAGATTTTAAACTTTCCTAGATATTGGATAACGAGGTTTCTTGAAAGAAATACAATGAAGGAACAAAATGCTATTTTCAATTTCAGTTTCTGACTATTAAGACTAGGCTATTGGGTAGCTTATTTACATTTCCCTGAAACTTGCAATCTAAAAATAGTGTATGCTGGGGAAAATCATTCTTTGGCTAGCACATTCACTTTCCCTACAGACACAAGTTAAAGGAAACACAATTAATTTCATTTCCTCCTCAGACATCACTCAGTAGGGAATGTTTAAAATGACTTAAAAGTATTTTAGAGATGTGAAGAGACTCACTGCAACTAAAAGGGGATTGTCTTAGTAAGTCTCTCACCTTCTGATGAAGCTTTATTTCAGTAGTATAACATTTGCAATTGCTTTATTATTAGAAAAAACATCTCAGAACATAAAGAACTTATTTCCATTATTTTCTGTTGATAATGTAGAGCACCCTGTTGGGTTTTCCTAAGGGTGGGAAGGTTTCGATCCATATTTTAATTAAATTAATTAAGTCTTTTAGTATCTAAACTTAGGAAACATGAATAAACAAACTGATCTTACTTTCTGAGGGTAGAAAAGACCAAAAAGAAACCTTCACTTGACTTTGACCAAATCACTGGGGGATGTTATTTAAATGAAAAAAAAAAAAAGCTTATGAACCACCAGAAATAAACTTTTATGACCAAGTCCTTATGCTGTTTCATATACTATGGAATAGTAGGACCCAAATGCTAAGTGTCTAAATCTGAATTTCCATTTGGTCTTCTTGAGAATTTCTTTTAACATGTCTGTTGTTCAATTATAAAATTATATTATTAACCAATCAAGTTCTAAAATCAAGTAGATTACATTAAATTATTCAGTTATTTTATCACAGTAATGAATACATGTCTGCATTAATGCATCAAAAGGATACACACAGTGCTGGAAAAGCAGCTCCTGAAAGTTATGAATCCCAACACAGTGGCATCTGAAACAGTATGGTGGACTCTAGTTGCACATTAAAACTGAAGAAGCTCTTCTGCACATGCAGAAATGCTTTAGGTGCACACACTGATTTCTTTATATCTTGCCCAAAGTATGAATTAGTGTGTGATAATTTTAGAGTTCACAACATTTCATGGTTTTTATATTAGGTATCCACCAATCTTCCAGGAAGATCAATTTATTGAGAAAATAAACAAGATGTTTGGAACAGAGCCACATAGGTGGCCAGGATGTTGATTGTCCATGAAATATGAGGCAGGAACCAATTTCAGTGAACACATTGTTTCTGGATATGTAGTGTACTCTGAACAGATAATCTGCACCACAAGTGTTGTTGAATAACTGCTGTTAATCAGTCAAAGAATGAGTTAACCACATTAACAATGCTGATTTTAATTAATTTAAGATGAAATGCTTGTGAATGGGATTTTTCTTGAGTCCTGTTGAAAAGTTCTAATCAGATTACTGCAAATAGAAAAAATTAAAAAAGTTACATGTTTAGAGCTTCTACCAGGTATTAAAGCATCAATATCCAAAATATTTATGCTTCCTTCCCCCAAAGAAAGGTTGTAGTTCTTCATTCAGTTACATAGACTGATCCTCTATATTAAGAACTATTCTGCAAAACCGGCAATCATTCTAATGCAGCAAGTGATCTATATTAGAAGCAGGTTGTGACAGTGTTCTTTGGGATTTGATTCCAGACCACTAAGGGGGTTAAGTGGAGCTGGGAAAGCCTAAGAACCACAAAGGTGCTCTTTTACCACTGATTAAGAACATAACCATTTCCCCCTCCATATGCGACCAATTCTGTCAGAGTGGTGCAGTTGATTTCATTGCAAAGAACAGCAGTAGTGAAAACCTGCTGCCACCTGCAACAGAGCCTGATTCAAGTGGAGGTGGTGCAATCCCAGAATGTTAAAATTTGCTGTAGTTGTTCCATAAAATTCACTGGCCACCACCCAACATTCATTTGCTTTAACTAAAGACACTGAAGTTGTGTATGTCTAACTTTATGCTACAAGTGGTGTCTCATGATACTTGCATGGAGGGAATCTTACTGCCCCTAGCTGCTGAGCCCATTGTGGCTCTGCACACAACTGGGCCTCACTGCGGCAGCTGTAGTGTCTAAAGCTGAAGTGGCTCAGAATGAAGGTAAGTGTGTGCATAGACAATGTGGTTTTATTTTGGAGGTATAAATCCTACACACACACATCTGTATATATGTTTTCAGATTTTTCTGCAAGTCTCTTGAGTGTGCAGAACTATCTGTTTTCTGTCAATGTGAACCTGATCTGTGGATTTAGGTATCTGCACACCAGCCTACATTCAACTATTAGAATATAAGATGTATCCTATGACATATGAAAGGAGCCCTGTGGCACAGAGTGGTAAGCTGCAGTACTGCAGTCCAAACTCTGCTAATGACCTGAGTTTATCCTGGCAGAAGCTGGGTTCAGGTAGCTGGCTCAAGATTGACTCAGCTTACCATCCTTCCGAGGTCGGTAAAATGAGTACCCAGCTTGCTGGGGGGAAAGTGTAGATGGCTGGGGAAGGCAATGACAAACCATCCTGTAAAACGTCTGCTGTGAAAACGTCATGATGTGACTCCAGAGTCAGAAACAACTGATGCTTGTACAGGGGACTACCTTTACCTTTTTTAAAATGACATATGAGACCTAATGTAAGCAACTGAGAAAATGGTTAGTTGTATTACTTATAATGCAGTCCTAAGCAGAGTGATGTCTTTCTAAGCACACTGAGACCAACTGACTTAGAAGAGTGCAACTATCATTTTGGGAATATTATCTTCCTTAAATGGCCTTAAAACATCCATTTGAAGATGTGAAGATGTGAACTGTGAATTCTGTCAATTAAAAATTGGCAGATAAAAACCAAGGCTCCAGTAACAATTTACATTGTTGACTAAGGTATTTTCTATACCAGTTAGTCTATGAATACTATAGTTGCTGGTGTAACTGAACTACATTTTGGATTAATAGGATTCTTTTAAACCTTCAGGTGATTATGAAGCTCTAGCTCTCATAAGAAGAGATTTGATGAACAAAGAATAAAATCAAACAGCAACTGAGCTAACTAGCTATCAATCACAGTATCGTGGGAGGGACCATTATGATACTGTGAAACACTTATTCAAAAGACTCCAAAGGAAACTGTGGATTGAGAACAGTCATACATCATACAAATGCACAGCAATAAAATCTGCGGTGTGAACAATGTTGATTTTATTCTGTGTCCTTTTGGAAGAGGTCATACTTCTTTTACAGTTTTTAACTTCACACTTGCTGTTTACACAGCATTTAAAAAAAATTATAGTTGTTCCTTTTTATGAATGTTGCTATAGTATTGTCTCTATTCTTTTACTGCCAGTCCCAATGCATTATAACTAGTCTGGAAATTCCTGGGGGAAATAACAGCAAAACACTTACAATGAAAGTAAAGTTCTTCATCTCCTTCTTGATCAGCTTTGCTATAGCCACAGTGCCTGCAAAGAAAGACCACAATATTACCAAAATCAATAATTAAAAACAGTTTTAATTCTACTATTCTTTACAGTTGTAAATGAAGAATGGATACATAAAGGAAGTTGCACTGAATTCCTTATAGGTCTTACCTCACCATTATCTCAATCTTGACACTGATAACAGAAAATCTGTCTGATGCATATGTGGAAAAGGAGAGGCATGGGAAGTAACAGTACAATTTATTTTTTTTAAAGAACCCTGTGTGTAACTGGAAAGTACACACAGAGGTGCTGCTGATTCCACCCTATGTTCACTACATCCTATATAGGGCAAACAAACAACAACTTGTTGAAGATCTTATTCATGCACCTTCACCATCACACTGAGTTATGTTGCACAGCTAACAAAACAGGTAGCATGTATAATCTTCAAAGCTGAAGTTGTCTAACATTTATTTATTGAAGAAGAAGACTGCAGATTTATACCCCTCCCTTCTCTTTGAATCAGAGTCTCAGAGCAGCTTACAGTCTCCTATATCTCTCCCCCCACACCATGGCTGAGAGGGTTCTCACAGCAGCTGCCCTTTCAAGGACAACTCCTGCGATAGCTATGGCTAACCCAAGGCCATTCCAACAGCTGCAAGTGGAGGAGTGGGGAATCAAACCTGGTTCTCCCAGATAAGAGTTCGCACACTTAACCACTACACCAAATTGGCTCTCTGTATACAGGACTCAGAGCAGTGGACAACATTTCTGATATAAATATTTAAAAGCCAGTTAAAACAATTAAAATACAAAAACATTCCAACAACACTTTACAGATGACACTTAAATTCACCAGTTGGTGTCATTACCCCCATGGGAAGGGAGGGAGAAGGAAGGAGTCAGGCTAGGTAGAAACTGTTGCTGTCCTCAACTATAAGCCTGGTGGAACATCTCTTGCACTAAGTCCCACAGGGCATGAAGTCACTTGGTAGAGTGTTCCACATGAAGACAATGTGGTGTAGTGGTAAGAATATCAGGCTAAGATCCAGGAGATCCAGGTTTGAATCCACAATTTGCTATGGATAGGTGACCATGCACTATTCACACACTCTCAGCCTAAGTGTAACATACCTCATAGGGTTGTGAGGTTAAAACGGAGGAGAGGAGAATCATATATGCTGCTTTGGCTTCTCTTTGTGGAGAAAGGGAGTATATAAATAATTAAATAAAAATAAAGCTGGAGACTGGGGTGGTGTGAAGGTTGGTGGGAAGAAAATGAAGCAAGGGAAGGGGACAGGATAGGGCTGCCAGAAGGGAAAATGAGATTCCCACTTGTGGTGCCCCCCCCCCCCCCCCACCGGTTAGGCTACTGCTCTTAACTTCTGTGATACAGTCCTCAATTGAGTCCTGGCATCTAACACCACCAAACAAGTTACAATGCAATCCTGTGCAGAGTTACTCCATTCTAAGTCCACTGAAGTCAGTGAATTTAGACTTGAGTAACTTTGCACAGGATTACAATGTTAATATACTGTCAGCACCCAACATCTTTTCTTCGTTAACTTTTTAATTTTAGTAACATCTGTCTGAAGGATTATTATGACCTTATGAAAGCTAGCAGAATATTTTGTGTAATTTTGACTGACCTTAGTTTAAAGGCATTTGCATGGATTTTCTTTCTTTATCTAGTCAGGCTAGGTAGAAACTGTTGCTGTCCTCAACTATAAGCCTGGTGGAATATCTCTTGCACTAAGTCCCACAGGGCATGAACGTCACTTGGTAGAGTGTTCCATCAGGTAAGCACCAAAATAAATACTTAAAACTTAAAAACAGTACCTTCGTCCAATGATGAAGCCGAAAACCATAAACACCAGAATGATGGTGCCTGCTACAGCTACTACAGCAATGATAATAACAGGATTCTGTTCACTGGAGACAGCAGTGGCTGCCAGCAAGGGGAAAAAAAAGAGAGAGAAACATTAATTTTGAAGTGCAATTATTAGAAGAACCAGAAATGGTTATTAACCTTTAGAAGTTGTAAAATATTTTGTAAACTAAACTACTGCTGCGATCACACACACTAAATAATGCACGTTCAAGCCACTTTCAATGCTCTTTCCGACTGGATTTTGTCAGTTCACACAGTAAAATCCAGTTGGGAAGTGCATTGAAAGTGGATTGAAAGTGCATTATTCAGTGTGTGTGATTGTAGCCCACTGGTTACAAATTATATCTTTATGAATTAGAATCAGCCTTGACTCTGACTTTTCATAGCAGAAGTTCTACATCTTTAGAACTCAACAGGTACCTAGCAATCCTAGTTAGGGTCAGTCAGTGTTGCTGGGAACCTGTTGAGTGCAAGAGCTCTCCAAACCCAAGTTCTCATTGTTTGCCAACACTCTGGCAGCCACCCCAGAGTCAGAAACGACTGTTGCTTGCACAGGGGACCTTTCCTTCCTTTCCTACATACATACACACACATATACACTCTAAAAAATTCTGAACATTATTTGTTTTCTCCTTTTTTAACACTGTTGAAAAATATAAGCCCTGCTGGTGTTATATAAAGAAGATCTGAAAACTATCCTTTGAACATCTCCAAAATCTACAATTATTTTGACTGCTAAGTTATCAGCAACCAAAGCTCTGCCCAGAAGCAATGGCATTGATGTCAGAAGAATAAGATTCCCAAACGTGAATCATATGGAGACGAGCTGGCTAAGAATACCAAAGGTGAGAAGTTTTAATAGTAACCAGTTGTTTCAAAGTGTAAAAAAGATGAATGCTTCCAGACAAAGGACTATTGTGTATTATTTAAAAATACATTTTTGAACAAATGAAAAAACTCCATTTTGTTCAGGTTTCCAATGAAAGCAAATGACCTTTCTTGCTGTTTAATTGGCTGCAGGCATATTCTCAGGGTGTTTTCACACACAATGCTTACAGCAGTTTTTGCATTTCCCAGGTCTGCAATTCAAATGCAAAACCTTTACTGACTAGAATATACACTGTATTCTGAAACTGGGGATCTGGGTCATTGTAACTACTCTGTATTAACCATGTTCACAATTCAAAACAAATATCATGGAGAAGTTTCATTTGTTTCAAGTGAAAAATATCCCAAGTACCTTCCCAGTACTAGCAAAACAAAGACTATGAAGGTTCTTATTCTACCCTTACACCCAGGGATTTTCTTAACTTTCTTTCAATTTGGCAATGGTTATTATAATATCTAACAAGAAGGGACCAACAACAAAACACTGCATATTGTGTTCAAGTCTATTTTCAGTTGTACTTGGATGTTTTGTGGTTTTTTTGAAACCCCCAATGCTGCTTTCCTCTACACTTTGCAGGTTTAGAAGCCATCTGGAGAGTTTTAAAAGGGCAACTATGCCAGGAAAGAGGCTGGGTTGAGAAGGAGCCTTCTCTCCCATTCCCAAGCTCTGTGGACCCCTAGCTCAGTGTCTTTTTAAAACTTTCTTCTTGTCAGGCTTGCTAGCCTCGTGGGGACTGGAGATCTCCCGCTACTACAACTGATGTCCAGGTGACAGAGATCGGTTCACCTGGAGAAAATGGCTGCTTTTGAAGTTGGACTCATGGCGTTATACCCCCCAAACCCTACCCTCTTCTGGCTGCACCTCCAAAATCTCATGGCATTTCCTAACCCAGAGCTAGTGGCAACCCTAAACTGCATTAATTACAAGGAGAGGGAGAAGAAGTGCAGGAAGAATCCTCCATGCACCTCGCATCTCTGTTTTTGGCAGTTAAAAGCTGGCAAGAGAGTTTTAAAGCCTTGTGAATGGGAGATTTGACTCCTTTTCACCCCAGGCTCTGTAGCTGCAGACTCAGCTGCCCTTTTAAAACTTCTCTGCCAGATTCTACCCAGCTAGACTGCAGTCCCCCAAGTGCAATACAATCATGCAAGAAAGCAAAACATTCTAAGATTAGAGATCACTGGCCATCTGGTGGGGTTCTTTCCTGATGGGGCCAGCAGTGGATGGGAGAGAGCAGAATCAGCCAATGGCACACCAGAGACAAAGTGCGATTCAGTCCTGCATAGCCAACACCCTACCAATGAAAATTAACTAAAGTAGAGGTGTCAAACTCATTTGTTATGAGGGCTGGATCTGACATAAATGAGACCTTGTTGGGCTGGACCATATGTGTACCTATTTAAGATTAGGTAGCAAAGATATAAATGTTATAAAGGACACAGACAAACACAATTAAAGGTTTTTTAAAAAACTTTAAATAAAACATTCTTAAAACATCATCACTTGGTCTTAAAAGTGCTTTCTTTGTATCTCTCCCATGGGATACAGGGAACTGGCAAATTAAGCTCTGGCTCTTTCCTTCCTTCCCCAAGGGGCCAGGAGGGGGAGGAACCTCAGCCAATCGAAGGAAGAGAGGCTTGGCTCAGTAGCTCTGCTGTGCGATTGAAAGAGCCTGGCAAAACAAGCTCTCCCTCCCTCTTCCTCCCCAAGGGATGAGCCTCAGCTAACGGAGAAAACAGAGACTTTGCTCTGTAGCTCCTGTGCCATTGAGCAAGCATGGCAAAGCAAGCTGTTATGCAGAAGGAAGCAAGAAAGAGGGAGAAGGAAGCAGATGACAGCCAATCACTTGAGGGCCTGATTTGGCCCCCGGGATGCATGTTTGACACCCCTGATCTAAAGGATACACAGTATGAAGGAGAGAAAAGGAGAATTTTGTGATCCTCAAACAGCAGCTGGCTACCAATTGAGTACTGGATCCATTTCAAGGTGTTGGTACTGATCCTTATAGTCCTATGCGGCCTGGAACCAACATACCTAAGGGACTGCCTCTGCCTATATGTGCCCCAGAGATTCTTGAGCTCAGTGGACCATCATTTACTAGTTGTCCCCAGCCAAAAGGACATCTGCTTAGCCTCAACCAGGGCCAGGGCTTTCTCTGCCCTGCCCCTGGCCTGGCAGAACATGCTCCCATCTGAGATCATGGCCCTAAAAGACCTATTACAATTTTGCAGGGCCTGTAAAATGGAGCTGTTCTGACAGGCTATCGGTTGAGGCAGCAGGCACACAATTATTTGGCCTCCCTTGCTGAAGTTTTCTAACTGCATGTTGCCCACATTAATAAGATCTTGCTTCTTGATTCATGGCCTTGTTGCTCCCAGCCATTTGAGATTGTTGAGCCTTATTATTGTTGTGACCTGCCCTGAGCCCACTTGTGGGAAGGGTGAGATATATTATTATTATTATTATTTTAACTGACAACATACAGTTCTAGCCTAGCTGTGGGGGACTAGAGTTGGGCTCCGACTCCCAACCCTGGACGGTGCATCTCTTGCACCAGTTCAGAAGGTGAGGAGTCTGGGAGTGATAACAATAATAATAATATTTAATTTGTATCCCACCCACCAAAGCAGGCTGAGGGCGGCTCACAACACAGGTACTTCAACAATTAAAACAATACACACACACACACACACACACACACATATATATATATATATATAAATCAAACATATATAAAATTAATCATCATTGTAATTGTAATTGTAATTGTGGAGAAACGCCATTTTAGTCAGTGGTGGTGCTTCATTTGGCAGGGGTCAGTAAATCCCTCAGCAGGCTTTATAGCCTTCCCCTCACTCCCCCCCTCCCTTGCAGAGCCAAACCAACAACACTAGGGGGAAAATCTCCTAGAGAGGCAGGAAGTGCTTTTGTTCTTGGCATGTGTGTTAGCAGGAAGAGAAGGGCAGTTGGAAGCCAGCGCTCGAGCGAGCATGTGGTGAGCAATGGAGGCTCCTGCCTGGGAGGCCCCCAGGCAGGCAGGCAGACTAAGTAAGTAATTCACAAGACAGGGCAAGTTTAGATCAGGGCCAGCAGGACGCGTTTATAACACATTTTGTTTGTCAGGCTGTTTGCTGTGCTGTGCTGTGCTGTGCTAATTTGGTAAATGCAACTGTTTTTGTTTTGTTTGTTTTCCTTTTCCTATCTTTTTCTCTTTTTAAATAAATATATTTTTACTGTTTAAATGCTGGCAGTCAATCTCTGTACCACCTAGACCCCCAGACCGCTTTAGACCACGCTGTGTTGAGAAGGGGGCCCCGGGGAAGGGGGAAGGCATGCAGTTGGATGAGGTGCCAATCCTCCAGGGGTGCCCCAAAGAAGTGCTGAGGTCTCTGTGAAACCCAAGTGCAGGGTGGCAGAGGACCTTGAGGCCTGGCCTCACAGCTGGAGAGGGGGATTGGGAGTCCTGTTCCTCTCAATCTGAACCCCGGGACTGAGCAGGTGGTGGCAGCGAGCCCAAGGGGCAGGAGGAGAAATAGCTCCCTCCAGGAGTTGGCGACTCCATAGGGAGCTGACGGGACCGGGTCTGAAGGCAGAATCGGGCCGGTTCCGTCACAGTAATCATCATTGTAAGCCGCCCTGAGCCCACCTCGGTGGGGTAGGGCGGGATATAAATCGAATAAAATAAATAAATAATAAAAAAAACATTCTAAGATTAGATTAATATTAAAAATCTTGATGTAATACATCATTCAGTTTTTCCGTGGTGATGGTATTATTCAACAATATGCTGTAAGATCATTAAGTAAAGGCCAGCTGAAAAAGAGCAGTCTTGCAGGCCCTGCAGAACTGAGCAAGGCCTGAACCTCTTCTGGCAATTGGTTCCACCAGTAGGGGGCTGAGATCGATGAGGCCCTTTCACTAGTAACTTTCAGTTTGGCCTCCTTCGGCCCAGGGATTGTTAATAGATTTTGAGAACCAGATCGCGGTACCCTCTGGGGAATGATATTGGATGCCTCACTTGCCATGGAGGCAGTTGCTCGATCTGCCTTTCACCATCTTCGGCAGGCCAGGCAGCTGGTGCCCTACCTATCCCCATAGGATTTAGCTACTGTGATCCATGCAACGGTCACTTCCAGGTTGGATTACTGTAACTCGCTCTACGCAGGCTTACCCTTGTGGCTGATCTGGAAACTCCAGCTAGTGCAGAATGCGGCAGCATGGCTGTTAACTGCATTGCCTTTAAGGGCAAGCATTCAGCCAGTGCTGCACCAACTGTACTGGCTACCTACTGAGTACCAGATCCACTTCAAGGTTTTGGTACTGACAATTAAAGCCTTACGCGGTCTGGGACCAAATATCTGAGGGACCGCCTTTCCCCATATACGCCCCAGAAGTCGTTGCGATTGGCTACGCAACACCTCCTGACCAGCCCTGGTCCAAAGGACGTCCGACTTGCCTCAACCAGGGCCAGGGCCTTTTCAGCCCTGGCCCCTGCCTGGTGGAATCAGCTCCCTGTGGAGATCCGTGCCCTTCCAGAATTACTGCCATTTCATAGGGCCTGCAAGTCGGAGCTGTTCCGCCGGGCCTATGGTTGAGGCAGTGGGCGTCCTATTATTCCATCATTTGGCCTCCCTTGTGGTAACATCATGCTTATTGGTGCAACTGATTATTTATATGCTGTGCCCTGTTCACCAGTGGTGCATTTTATTTATTGTTTTTATTGTTAATTTTAAATTGGTGTTTTAACTTTGATATATAGGTTTTTATTGCTATTTTTATATGTTGTGATCTACTTTGAGCCCGTTTACGGGAAAAGATGGAATATAAGCCTATTAAATAAAATTAATTTTAAAAAATAGCCTAGGCATTATTAATATAGAAGGTTTAGTTGAAAGTTCAATCTAATCCTTACTGTCAGTTCAATGAAAGTACAGGAGAAGTAAAATCTACATTTTGGCTTGGAGATTTAGAGGGGAGAGACAATCTTTTAGTAATAATTATCCTGTCGTGGTGGCAAATCTGACCATCCTGATGCGTTGGGGCTCAGTCAGACTGTGAGGTATTAGCCTTTGGCCCATCAAACTATCAATCAAGAGTACTTGTGTGCCATTGGTTGTCTGCTCCTCTGTTCTGCCTGAGTGGCTGTGGCTAGTTAGCAAAGATGATTCTGTCAGTAAAACACAAGCAACTTTAGTTCTGGAAGTTACTGTTGGAAACACACTATTGGCCCATCACACTTAGGGGTCCCCATCTCTGGCCTCCCAATGGCTGACTCCCCTGCCCTTGCCTACAGCAGATCCAGGAATGTTGAACACACTGCCAAAAGCAGTCTTATCTTAGAGATAGCCACATCTCCAACTTTTCTCTGTGTCCTTTCTTTCATTCAGCCACAGAAAGGACTGCAGAGCTACTGTGGCCTCACGAAAGGCCACACAAGGGAGGTCAGGCCCCACTGGGAATGTTTCCTTAGAGCCCATGGCTGCCCCTGGGAAGTGCAAGTCAGAGGCTGATGCTAGGCAATCCAGGTTGCTTTTATCAGGAAAGGAAGAGGCCTCAGGGGATATAATGTCATAGAGTCCACCCTCCAAATCAGATGGGGAGAGAGATCTGTTGTCTGGAGTGCAGATGGCAGAGATCAGCTCCCCTTCAGGTGAGGGGGGGGGAGGGAATGCCTTCACTTGGATGGGTGAGAAGACAGCAAGGGTGGGGGCAGCACTCGCCCAGAGGGCTTTAGTAATACCTTTCCAGGTTGGTGGGAAATTCTTGGAGATTTTGTGGTGTAGTTTGAGGAGGGCATAAGAGTTAGGACTTCAGAGTGGGATCTGCCAGACCCAGGTTCTGGCTGTGGAAGCTGACTGGCTGATTTCAAACTAGTCACAGACTTCCAGCCTAACCTGCCTCAAAGGGTTGTTGTTCAGATCAAAGGGGTAGAGGAGAATGATGTAAGCTGCTTTAGTTCCCCCTCGCAAATGCACATTGGAGAAAGACTGTGCTTTTCCTATGTAGAGGATGCAGGGAGGGGGAAGGCGATGGAAACCTGAAGACAGAGGTGCAGATAAATGGAACGAGACAAGGTTACCAACTCCAGGTTGGGAAATTCCTGGAGATTTCAGGAATGGGGCTTGGAGAGGGTGGGTTTTGAGGAGGGATGGGACCTCAGACAGGTGCAATGCCATTTTTTCCTAGGAAACCACCATTGCCAATCTCCAGGTGAATTACAATTGCTCTCCAGATGGCACAGATCAGTTCCCTTTAAGGTGGAAGGGGGGGAAGTGAATCCCTCTACTTGGGTGGGTTGGAAGACAGCAAGAATGGGGGACAGTCGCTCAGAGCCTCCTTCTAGAGCCCGCTGTATTTCTCTTCTCAATGGGTCTTATTCCTAGTATATAAATGTGAAGTTCATAACTATAACTGCCTTTGTCACATTACCAGATTATTGTAGTCCCAGAATGTGTGTTTTTGTAAACAAAATAATACAAAACAGTCCACCATGAAGTACCAGCCCTCTGTGAGCTCATTTTCCAGTTTTCAAGTATTAGTCACCCATGATTATTGTGCAATCATTTTAAATGAAGATGTATATTGTATACATTTTACCTGTGGCTTCCTCTAGTGTGGCAACATCTAGTCTAGGGCTATAACTTCCATAGCCAGCAGCAGTGAATGCACGGATTTGGAAAACATATACTGTTCCTGGTTTCAGATTATTAACAGATGCAGAGGTGGACCTGGTTTTCACTGTTGAATAGGTCCTCTCCCTTTGGTCCTGAAAAGACGAAGACAAACAATTTGATATTATTTGCAAATCAGACCTCAGTTTTGCTCTCTCTTAGCCAATGACAACTGGTACTGGCAGTTCATTTCAATTTGTTATGAAGGTTGTTCTTTATTTTTGCCCACATAAGAATGTAGCACACTCTGTGGAGCATTATAACACAATTTCATTTCATTGTGGGGCTCTTAAAATGACATAAAATGTAAATGAGAAGCACATGGTGCTGCTCATAAAATCCTGGTGATAAAAACACTGCCTTTTTGCATTTGATTGTTATACAGTAGTTTCTCCTGCTGGATCATCAATTGGCTCAAATGCTGTATTCTGCTAGCTTATGAATAACCCAATAAGGTATATCTTGGCAAATCATTTTATAAGTTCCTTTTTTCTTTCAAAATAATACCTTGCAATTCTTCAATAAATCATAGTAAAAGCTAGTTTCACCTAAGCAGACAAAGCTCATTCTCTATAACACTACTATGTTTTCTGGGTGCATGATTGCAGATCTCTTCTGATTGCGGATCTCATCCATTAATTTCAGCAGAAGCAATGATTACTTGCATCCATTCCATTGTGCACGCATGTCCTTGTATTGACAAAAGTGAGGCATCTGTGAGTTACATGTGAGTTACATTGTATGTGTAGATCTGTAGCTAGTAAACTGTGCTATTTCTGGCAAGGATGGAGAAAATTTTTATTTTGTACCATCAAAACAACACTATGCTAATATTCTTTAGCAATAAATACACAGAATAAGATCCTTATTTAGTGAAATCACAAATAAGTTGAACTAGATACAGGCTAAATCCTGTTGTGGAGACTTTTTCGTACAAGACTTGTTTAAATTACTAGGATAGGTACAAGTGCACTCTGCCCCTGGACACCTCCCACTCACTTGGGGCCTACACAAAAGATTGTTTAAAGTTAACTGCCTAATAATCAGATTTTACTGATAATTCAATTAGTTAAATTACTCTAATATTTATAGATGAAAACTCAAGCAGTATGTATACTATAAGCACTAACTGGTTTAATAATATTTTCCCCACAAAATCCTGGCAAATAAGATTCAGGGAGAAAAGATAACTGATAAAAAATACTCAGACTTTATCAGACTACAATTCCCAAGTTTCTTTGGGAGAAGTAATAGCAACAGTTAAAGTCATACAAAAATGAAATAAGTGTGTTCACAAATGTTAAAGAAAAAACTTTAGGTTGAAAAAAGTAAAATTGATATTGAAATTTTAATTAGACACAAATTTTGTATTTAATCATAAACTGCTAAAAATCCATAGAAATATTATAGGAGAAAGAAAGAGAAAGAAAGAAAGAAAGAAAGAAAGAAAGAAAGAAAGAAAGAAAGAAAGAAAGAAAGAAAGAAAGAAAGAAAGAAAGAAAGAAAGAAAGAAAGAAAGAAAGAAAGAAAGAAAGAAAGAAAGAACATAGATTTGGTTTGTTGTACGTAATTACTTTTCAAGAACAGCAGAATGGAATGTGATTGTGGGAGAGGAAAAGGGGAAGAAGTAAAACTGAGTGGGAAGTAATGTATGCTACACTGGCTGTGGACATAATTTAGATGACCTCAAAGACAAACTCAGGTTTACCTAGGTTTGCAAATGGGGCCAGAAATCTCAGAGATACATGAGGGAAAATAGAACATTTACTTGTGCACAATTTTTGGGAGGGAGGCATTTTACAGATTTGGATATACTAGACACAAAAAATTCAGGATTTCAAAAAACCAAAACCCAACCTTTAATTCCAATACCAGTATGGTATTCTAATTCTGGTTTGTTTGTTTGTTTTTAAATCCCATTTTTCCCCAAGCTCCAGTATACACTATGGGATCATTATAGTCAATGGGGAATCTATCCAGGGTTATCCAGGGGTTTTGGAGAGCTGTTTTTTGAGGTACAGGAACCAAATTTTCAGTGTAGCTTCTGGTGCCTCTCCTCAAAAGTTCTTTCAAGTTTCAAAAATATTGGACCAGAGGATCCAATTATATGTGTCCCCACAGAAAGTGCTCCCATCCTCCATTGTTTCTAATAGTGCTTGTGTAGGGAAACAGGAAAAAAAACTGATGTCAAACCAGAGAGTCTCTGTAGTAGAAAATGAAGTGTGTGTGTGTGTGGGGGGGGGGTAGTTTCCAAGCCCTGCAGAACCAGTGCATGTACAGAGTGCCCAGCAGAACCTGTGCCATAGTGGCAATGCCAGTTCAACAAATCCAGGTGTGTGTGTGTGAATTGCAAGTCCAACACAGCCAGCACATGTGCAGAGTGCCCAACAGAACCAGTGCATCATGTACAGAGTGCCTAAAGGACATGCCCCCAACCTCCATTGTTTTCAGTCAAGGGGTGGGAGCATTTAAGAGAAGGGTTTTGCTGGGCAGTAGTACATTGCAATGGTACTATTGGTACTCTGTACATGCACTGGCTATGTTGGGCTTGGAACTCCCCTCTGTTTGGATTTGTTGAGCTGGCATTGCCACATTGACATTGGATCTGCTGGGCACTTTGTATATGCACTGGTTGTGCTAGGTTTGCAACTTCTCCCTACTTGGATTTGTTGAGCTGGCATTGCCACAGTGGCACAGGTTATGCTGGGTGCTCCGTGCATGCACTGGTTCAGCTTGACACTCTGTACATTCACTGGTTCTGCTGGGCACTCTGTACATGCACTGGATGTGCTAGGCTTGCAACCCTCCCCCCCTTGCTTGCATTTGTTGAGCTGGCATTGCCACAGTGGCACTGGTTCTGCAAAAATGCCCCCCCCCCCCTTTCAGCTTCTTCTGCAGACTCTCTTTGTTGGAGCTTAGTTCTTGTTATGTGAGTGAGTATATGTGTGTTTGGCCGTTTTTTCCCCTCCATTGGAAATAATTGAGGATGTCACCTTCTTTGGGGGCCCATAGAATTGGATCCCCTGGCCCAAACTTTTTGAAACTTGGAACAGTCTTTTGAATAGAGGCGATAGAAACTATAACAGTCCTCACAGGCCATAATGGAGCTGAGGTCATTTAAAGGTGCTGTGGTCCCTTTAAATGCATTTCTGAAGCTTCACCTTCACCCAGAATGGCATTTAAAGGGAATGTACCTATCCTGTTTTCTTGGATAAACCCCTTTTTTTTGGGGGGGGGGGGTTATCCCAGATTGACTGTGTTTGATAGTCAAAAATTTCTACATCTGGCTGAAAGAATAGCTTATATTTTCTGGTTATTTTTTCAGCTGGATAGAGCCAAAAGCACACCCCTAATACAGAATGTTACATCAGTGCAAAGCTGTAAACCTCAGCCTTATGGCAGGTCCCGCAGGAATGTCGCTCCAGCCTTTTAGGCAGATAGCGAGAATAAATATGTATAAAACAGCCTGGCAATTAAAATGAGAGTCAGCATTCAAATAGGAAGGTCTGTTTAAAAATAACACGTCAGTCCTTGGAGGTAAATCAATCAAATATCCTATTCTGGCTTAGCAAAACAGTGCTGTGAGTATAGAACAGTCAAATATAACTGAGAAACTTAAACGTAGAAAGCTATCTAGGTCATCAGACACAACTCATCCTGGTAATTCTGCCAAGAAAAGAATGTGTCATTACTAAATAAGAAAGATACATAGGAAAACATATATGAATGTTGTTCCAATGCAGGGGTCATTTTGTAGAAAAATAGGTGGTGGAGCTCATCCAGGGATTGTTATGCAGCTGCACCTACTATTCAATGGACAAGGGAAGGAGGAGGGGAAACCCTCAGAAAGGTTCAGGAGCTGAGCTCCTGCTGAATCTGAGGCCTGTTCCAATGTATTTTTTTGTCCCACAAAGTGGAACTAGTGAAGGGGGAGGGAGATTTTGAAGGGAAAATCTGTGAAGACAGCAATATTGTCTCCTGCTTAAAAGTTTTGTTCTGCATAAGAATCCACATTCAGATGTAAAGTTTTTTTTCTCCACTGATTTTAAGGGAGATATCAATTTACAACATTTAAATAAATCCTAAATCTCTGGATGGAACAGCCAGGTGTTCACAATTCTGAGTGTTGTAATTAGGGTTGTCGCCAATTGAAAAACTGAGTAGATTAATCACCTGTATTCAAATGGATTAATCAATTACATATAATTTACATATTGTCTAACCCCTTTCAGATTGTGAACTAAATATGAAGTAAATAACATTGTAACAAACAAAAAAGATAAATAAAATACATTTGCCTATAACACATAAATAATGGAAAATAATAACTTCAAAAAACAAATGTGTCTGTAATTTTCATTTCCACTAATTAAATCTGACCTCACTAATTAAAACTGAACCTAGCAATTAATCAACTATTGTGGATTTATCTACCAATTAAATTTTGTAATCCCAGTTATTAATTTTTGTGTAATTTCTCATGGATAGGCCTTTAAAAATGTTTAATATATACATAATAGCAATAGAAGAGGTAACATAAGAGGAAATGGCTATGTTTCCTGCATGCTGAATCCAATCTGCATATGGCATTTCCCACAACTCAGAAAAAGGACATGTTAGGAAGACGGCATAGTTGAATGTTTCAGAGTACTGCTTACTTTCTCATAATACTTGATTTCATATTCTGTGATGACTCCATTGGGATGCTCCGGTTCCTGCCAAGAAAGCTCCACACTCCTTTGCAGCACTTTCTCTTTCATTACACCGCTAACTTGCGACGGAGCTGTTTAGAGAAGATGTGTCAATAAACAATGAGAAAATGCGCTGGATTCCTCCCATCAAGTGTCACTACTGATCAGTCCCATGCTGTGCCACCGTCATTAAGGTAAGAGAAAGCACCTTTCCATAGTTCACAATTCAAAAGCTAATGAATATTCAAGCAGGGTCTTATTACTGCTCATAAACTATAACAGAAATCTAAATTAAAGTGCAAACAGCAAAAGACAGCATTGTTCAAGTTACTGCAAAATGGCAATTGATGGGATCAGAATGATAATTAAGCAAATGAATTCTAATTAAGCCAGGAAAATATGCTTTCAGATTAATCTCCTGTGGTAGCCAGTAGACCAAATATTTATTACACATGTTTCTGGAGTATTTTCAGGAAAAATGAAGGAATAAGGACTTAAAATGAGGTCGTATTTCAGATAAATAGCATGGCAATTGCAGCTGCATTTCAAACTCATCATGTCCTTCCAATAACACACTACGCTAAAATAACAGAAACCAGGTACCACTGCAAACCTTCATGCTTGCTTAAATGCTGATTTTCTAAAACTTGAGAAAAGTATGCCTAGCAGCATATCAGTAGATCTTTGTTCATAACAAGCATAATGGGCAATATTACGGCAGTCTGCAGTGCTTTCAATATTTCTGTGTAGTCCACTGTAATCTCTGAAACTTCAGGCATACTTTGGAATAGAACTTGATCCAGGGGCACACTGACCATTTAACTTACAGAGGAATTTCCTGGTGGGTCACTCCTCTAGAGATCTGATGGTATTCAAGAGCAAGTGGAGCCAAGCCCTAGCAACTTTGTGTTCAGTCCAGACCCCTTGTCAGTCATGGCAGTTGGTACCAGTTTACCAACTGTCTCCTCCTGCACTGCTTCTAGTGTGGGGGATGATGTAGTGGATGAGCTAATGCAGACTGGCAGCCCCACTGAACTGAGTGGCCATGCAGTTTTGGCTAGAAGCTTGCCTTGCTCCAGAGCTGTTTTCATTTCCCCAGTCCATTTCTGATAAGATCTACTATTCCAATTCCCCAGTGACGTGTTGCAATATACCAATATGCAATTCACAGCTGATTCCCCCCCCCCCCCACCTTTCCTGGCAGAATAAAATCTGTATGGCCTGAGAATGGGAGATGTTATATCACTGCCAGTGTTATAACCTATTTACAATACTTTTGATACCCAGATATTTCATAGTCATTTCAAATGATGGAATAGTGCTTGACAAAAAACAAAGTTAATTGAAAATGAAATGCCAGGCAAAAAAGAATTGCATAGCTTTTTTTTAACAAACTAGTTTTCTACACGAAGGAAAGTTACCAAGTAAATCCCCTCCCCCACTTTGTAGAACAATCTCCCCATTCCATAATATAATCTTGTTTAGGAACATTAATGCCTGCTTAATTGATCTATCTTTTCCTGAGGAAGAAACTAACATCTACATTTTCATTCTGCGGATATGACCGCTTCCAACAGTGGAAGTTAGTGACCTAGAATCTAGTATGAAAATGCAAAGTATGGTGACATCACAACATGTATTCTGCACTATATATTACCAGTAACAAAGGAGGATGTGATGAAGACTGCCATTTTTGATGCCAGCTGTTTGTTTCTTGGAATGTTTAGTTCCACTCTGAGTCTTCAGGAGAGTATAGCATCCCTTGTGACTCCCTTGGAATTTCAGATTTATGGCTCTGTACACACTTGCACACAATGTCTAGAGATTCAACATTATTCCTTAAATTGTGAATATGTTGGCCATTGTGTACATCGTGTGGTAATTAGGAACTCCACCCCTCTAAATATTTTAGTATCTTCCTGATTCTCCTGCTTACCTTCAAAAAGCTAAAGTTTGTTTCAACTCATATTTTCATCTTTACCTCCTTCTCATTTTAAAATGTTGCTTCTATTTTGTGTGTGTTATTTTATTGCATTGTTTATTTCAACAGGATTCAAGCAGTGGGGACCCATATGATTATATCTATGATGATGAATCAGAGGAACCAAGTCTGCTGAGATCTGCATATGGCAGTAACATACACTTTATCTGAAATTAGAAAATGCAGGAAAATTTTCACTAGGATTTGGCTCCAATAGTAGATGCCTAGTGAAAATAGGATAAAAATAGCATCCCAATAAGGGAGAAATAAAGTCCAATATGATTCCCAAAGCTTGGTCCTCCACTATTGAAATAATCGGACAGACATCCCTTCCTTCCACTTGAATCCCCCCTCCCACTTTGGAACTTCTTCAACTACTTTTAGTACTTCTGGACCACAAAATATATGAGATGTTATGTTCTATCTCACTCTTCCTTTTTCCCAAGGACTTCAGTGCTGCTCAGAGATAACCTGCATCTTCTGCCTTTCCACCTCACTCTCTTTCTCTAGGGACACAGTACACTCATAACAACACTGAGGGTAAGTATTCAACTGCATTTTCCTTCTGTTAATTTTATGTCCAAATAAGATTAAAAATTAAGTACTGTCTTCTTCACTGTCTGCCATTCCAAACCCCTCCGATGTTCAAACTTGCTTCAAAAGCAGAAATAAGGATCCCCTGACATCTAGGAATGTCTGCACATGTACTCTGACAAGTTCTGGTAATGCTGGTTCGCAGCTGTAAACAGTACTAGACTAAAAACACAATGGGTAGTCAAGGGACCTTTATATTTACATGTTCATCATTCAAGATGAAATCATTGGTCTAAAGGATATGCTACTCAAGTTTTTCTTTTTTCCTGAAAAAAAGCAAATATTCAGGAAAAAGGCACATATTTATAATCTGCCCTGATTTTTCTATATCCAGTATTCTGCATACTGCTACGACAAGAAGCCAAAATCCCTAAGGAAATTCCCACTTGGCTGGTTTCTCCATTTAACAAATGGAATAATTTAATCCATTTGGCAAAAGGAAGTTTGGAGGATTACACTTGTCCTTGGATATGACTGCCAAACAACATGAGAAAAACTTCACACTTCCTCCATGGATTAGAATAGTTTAAACAGACATTTGCCAGGCTGCTTCATTCAGGATCAAAACATAATTCATACCTTCAGCCCACAACTGTTTCCCTGAAATATATGCATAAAAACAGGAATTAAAGTGCCCTCACCACATTCTGTTTGCTTTATATATATGATATTGAAATTTCAGCAGGTAACTTTAACATGTTTATTGGTAAGCATATCCCACTGAAATCAGTAAGATTTCCAAGAAGGCATACTTAGGCTTGGGTTGAGATACAGACTACTCCAAGTAACTGGAAGTATCTGTAAGGGGGAGGTCATTCCTATACCAAATGATTTTAATTGGAGATGCTGGATGCTTTCTTTTTTCATGAAACATCTCCCTTTTACCAATTAACCACTCCGATATGAAGCTACCCAACCATGATGTTATTTTCAGAAGCAAGCTTCAGGTGCTCCCACCATCTGAGTCTAGACAGGTGGCAACTCAAGAAACAGTCTTAACTTCAGAAGTGGTAGCTTTCTGAGCCACAGCTGAGACACCTAAGGACAGGGTGAGTACAGGATCAGGACGGGAGGCAGATGTGGGTGTTTGGATTTGATTTTCTGATTCCTCTGTGAGCTGTCTCTGTGTTGGCTTAAAGTGCTGGTCTGAACCCAGCCTCTATGATGTTATTTCTGGCTGCATAACAGAAAGCAATGTCACCACATTGTGGGATGCTCTAGCACCTTCCCCGAAGCTCTGTGCTCTATGGGGAAATGCCGGAGTGCCCAGTAATGTCATTTCTGGTTACAGCCACAGCTGATCTTGTAGCATCATTGGGCAATTTCCTTCTCCCCTGCCTATTCTTTCCTACTGGTCCACTGAGTGCTGGCAGGGAATAGGGGTGTTTGGCTGTGGAATGTGGGCAAATGGCATTCTTTGGAAAGAGGTTTTGTGTATCTTTAATAATGAGGATTTTGGTGAATATTTTTGTCTCATTTTAATGTTGTATTGGTGGGAAAAGCTGTATCCATTAAATATTTCCTATCAAAGTAAGGACCTCTTACAGAGTGAATCCATCTTGAGTCTAATGCTCATGAACTTTTGAAAATGCAGCCCTTAGTATGCAAAAATATTTGATTATTTAAGCATCTTAGACATACAGAAAAGAAATTCTGCTGGGCTTCACTGATAAAGGTTTTAAGATGTATAGCTTTTAAACTTGTCATCTTTTTATGTCACGTCGCAGACAGAATTAAAACTGAACTATCAAAATGAATGGCAAAAATGTTAAGCTGCTGGGAAAATAAACCAGACAGGTGCAAAAATGTTCACAATCAATTTAATTAACTATGGTGCCAAAAAATAGTAGAGCTGAAGAATTTGAACTTGTCTTTTCATTTTTTTTTTTTAAATTTCACATTATCCAATATTAATTTTAGCCTGTATATTCAATGGAGAGAAAACAAAATAAAAGATACAAGTGCAAAATGGAGGTGAAAATCCTGTAACACTTCTCATTAGAAAATATAAAATTTATAAAGGGCAGAGACTGATGTCATATGAAATGTTTCCGTTTCATTTAACCCAAGTCCCAAATGCACCAAAACAACAAAAGACATAAAATTGCATGAATGGGAAGCAGTAGATTCCAATATAACATAAAGCGTATGGAGCTGTTTCTGGTGTTAAAGAAGCTTAATACAAGTTTTCATATAAAATATCAGCAAAAGTGAGTTACTCAGCCATTTTCTCCCACAAAGTTCTGTTCTGTGTATCAATATATCAGAGCTATACACAGCACTATCAGTCATCAAGGAATATGCTTGGATGTATATTTTGGTACAGTGTCTTAAGGGGGAAAAATATGAAGGCAGGCACCAAAATGTCCATTAAATGTAAACTGAAGGGAAAAGCTTATACATCACTGGCAATTTTTACTTTCAAAAGGAAAGAGATGCATTGCAAGAATGAAGTCTGAAAATATGTATTAATAGGATCATCTATGTAAGATTTCTTCTTTCCTCTTAACACTGTCAGTCAGTGTAGATCTACTCATTCTGTCATAAAGCATTGCATTTATGCCCTTAGGGAATAGCACTGCATAAGTTTTGCCATCTGTTATGAATTGGGCAGTTCAGGGCATAGCTATCAAGTGCCCCTTACTAGGAGCAGCCAAACTTTAGGTCCATTAAAGAAAATATCTCCTATTGGCTCTGGAAACTGTCCTCTGCCCACCAAGTATTTCTGGAATGCTGAAGGAATTCTCATTGGCTTGCCCCTCGTTTTTTGAGCTCACCATGCCACATTTTACAGTTGGTAGGATAGAAGAACACAAACTTAATGCAGGCTGGGTTTAAGGTTCTATTTCCAGAGGGAGGGGGAAACCAACGAAAATCTGTGTTTTGGGGGGACTATGTTTAAACTTGTTTCACATTAAGCTATGTTTTAGGTACACAAAGTAGACTTTTGACAATATAGTTATAATATACAGGATATATTGTGCTTATATGCTCGGTAATTTATATTGGAGGTTGTTAAAATGTTTCTCCATATATCTATTCTGTATTGTCAATATAGTTAATCAATAATATCTTTGAAAACTAAAAAAAAACCCCTATGTTTTAGGGTCTGCATCTGTGTGTGTCAAGTGATGTAATGTCACTTCCAACTCAATGGCAACATTATGAATTAATGTACTATTTATTTTATTTTATTTCTATATTTATTTAAAAACTCAAATGTCTAAAAAAAAGAGAGAGATAAAGCTAGTCTGACATGACTTGTTCTTGAGAAACCCACGCTGGCTCTAAGTAATCACAGCTGTCCTTTTTTAGTAATCACAGCTATCAAACAGTCAAGGACTGTCTGATGATTTGTTCTAAAACATCAAGCTGACAGGTTGGAAGTTACCCGGATCCTCCTTTTTCCCTTTCTTGAAGATGGGGACAAAATTTGCCCACCTCCAATCTTCTGGTTCCACTCCTATTCTCCAAGAATTCTCAAAAATAATAGCCAGAGGCTTGGAAATTACATCCAGAAGCTCTTTTAGTACCCTTGGATGCAGTTCATCTGGCCCTGAGAACTTGGTTTCATTTAAAGAAACCAGGGCCAAGGTCAGACGCACATAAACTGATGAGATGGGCATGGATGAAAGCCAGATGCATGTCGGATTTTATGCGGTTGTCCAAACATCAGCATCTGGCAATGGTCGTTGGCTCATTCATGTCCCGAACTGCCACGACTGAGACGCAGACTTTTTTGATAGTGCATTAAATCCGGAATAAGAATGCTTCCGACAACTCCCGTGCGTACTTTCTATGTTTGAACGCTCCATTGTAGCCGATTCGTTGCAAGTACATATCTGCTTCTGTGCAAGAGCCCACTCAAAATGATATCATTGCTCTAGCAATTGTTGACTCAGCCTTCCAACCTTCCGAGGTCGGTAAAATATGTACCCAGCTTGCTGGGGGGGAAAGTGTAATGACCGGGGAAGGCAATGGCAAACCACCTCATAAAAGGTCTGCCGTGAAAGCTTTGTGAAAGCAGCGTCACCCCAGAGTCGAAAACAACTGGTGCTTGCACAGGGGACCTTTCCTAAATGGGGAGGGGGGGAGGCAGATCGCCCACCTTTGCTGTCTCCCTGCCAGGAGAGGAGGATGACCCACCTTTGCCGTCTCCCCGCCAGGCGGAGAGACAGCAAAGAGAGTTGCCATGCCCCCCCCATTTAAACACCACGGCGGGGCGTTTAAATGGGGGGGAGGAAGATCCCCCACCTTTGCTGTCTCCCTGCCAGGTGGAGAGACAGCAAAGAGAGTTGCTGTGCTCCCCCCACAATTTAAACACCATGGCGAGGTGTTTAAATGGGGGGGAGGAAGATGACCCACCTTTGCTGTCTCCCCGCCAGGCAGAGAGACAGCAAAGAGAACTCCTGGGCTTCCCCTTCCTTTCTGGGTGTTTAAATTGGGGGGGGGGGGGGCAGATCGCCCACCTTTTCTGGTACCTTTAAAAAAAGCCAAGCACGATATCCCATGGTACTGCACTTGTGCGAGTGTGGAATGCCATCTCAAAAAATGAGGTCCAGTTGAGACCTCTGATCAACCAACAATGGGACCAACGCTGCTTAGAACTGAAGGATGGAGGGATGTCTGATCAGGAAATTCGTTGTAAAAAATCGGGGTATAATAGGGACGGGTTAGGGATGGATTTAATGGTGAGTGTGACTGCGGCCTAGGTGTTTATGTACTATCCCTATGATGATCTTAGGTTGCAACTTCATACCCTCATTATATGTTCTGTTTTTGCCATGTTGAGCACTATTTTCCTCAGAAGAGAAGACTGAGGAAAAGTAGGAATTGAGCAATTCTGCCCTCTCTTCATCACCTAATACAATTTCACTTTCCTGCCCTCGTAATGGGTCTACTATGTCCTTGCTCTTTTTCTTACTCTGAACATAAGAAAAGAACCTTTTTGTTGTTTTTAGCATCTTTGGCTAGCCTAAGTTCATAGTGAGCTTTAGCTTTCCTAACTCTTTCTCTACAAGCACTGGTGATTTGTTTATATTCATCCTTGGTTATAAGGCCCTCCTTCCATTTCCTAAATGAATCTTTTTTATTTCTCGAGTCTTTAGAAAGCTGTTTATGGAGCCACCTCAGCTTCTTTAGGCTTCTCCCATTTTTTCATATCATAGGAATCATCTGTGATTGTGCTTTCAATATTTTGCTTTTAAGAAACTCCCACCCTTCTTGAACTCCCTTCTTCTTAAGTATTTGTGACCATGGGATTTTACCTGGCACAGTTCTAAGTTTGTTAAAGTTTACCTTTCTGAAGTCCAACCTATATGTCTGACTACATACAGCTTTTCCATTCCCTAAGACTGTAAATTCCAAAATGACATTGTCACTATTGCCCAGGGTGCCCACTATTTCCACCTCATCAACCAATTCTTCCTTGTTGGTAAGAATCAAGTCCAAAACAGCAGATTCCCTTGTTTCCTTCTCCACTTTCTGGAAGAGGAAGGTGTCAGCAAGACAAGTAAGGAAATTATTTGACCTTTCGTTTTTAGCAGAGTTGGACTTCCAATAGATACCCTGGTAACTGAAATCTCCCATGATCACTGTGTCCTTTTTCTTGGAGAACTTTTTAATCTGTTGTAGGAGTATCTCATCCAAGTTCTCTGCCTGGCTTGGTGGTCTATAGTAGACCCCCACCATAATATCATTGCTATTTCTTACTCCTTTTATTTTTACACAGAGACTCTCAACTGAGCTGCCATGCTCAGATTCACATATTTCCTTCACATATAATGCTATCTGCCCTTTCTTATTTGTCTGTTCCTTTTAAATAAGTTGTACCCCTGAATCCTAATATTCCAGTTGTGTCATTCCACCAAGTTTCAGTAAGGCTTATTATGTCATAGTCTTCTTCCTGTACTAGAACTTCCACTCCCTTCTGTTTGTTTCCCATACTCTGTGCATTAGTGTAGAGACATCGGAATCCATGTTTTATGCATCCTGAGGGTTTTGTTTCCATACATACCTGCAAGTTAATGTTACCTAGCATATGTGCCAGATGAACTATATCTAGAGCAGAGTGTTGAGGATAATACTTTGTCACGGGATCCTGGTCAAAACACAGATCAGCTACAGGAGAACACCTGCTAGTGGTGCAGCTTATTCTGATTACCTTCTAGTGCAACGGCCCCCAACCTTTTTGGCCCCAGAAACTGGCACCAGGGCTTGCCAATCCACTATGGCCACAGCGCGAGCAGGGTGGGGGCACCGAATTTAGCCTCCCCCTGCAGCACCTGCTCCTCCCTTCATTTTCACACCTTTAAGGTCCAGGAAGGGGTGGTGAAGTGCCTCCAGGGCTCTTTAAAGGCCAACCCCCTGCCGATCAGCTGATTGGTGAGGGAAACCGCAGCAGCAGTGGCGAGTGACCTGCTAAAAAAGCGGTGCTGCCCTTGCCTCCTCCCCATTTCCTGAAGGAAGTCCCACTTTCCAGTCTTCCTTCAGAAAGTGGGGAGGAGGCAAGGGCAGAACTGATTTTTCAGCAGGTCACTCATTGCTGCTGCCATGATTTTCCCTACTGATCGGCCGGGGGGGGGCAGCCTTTAAAGAGCCCAGGAAGCGCTTCACCACCCCTTCCCGGGCTTTAAAGTTGTAAAAACTGAGAGAGGAAGAGGAGGCACCATGGGGGGGGGGGCAGGCTGTGCGGCACCATGGAGAGGGGGTTGGGGTGGCGAGGCTGCGTAGCCCAGTTACTAACAGGCTGTGGACCAGGACCGGTCTGTGGCCCAGGGACCCCTGTTCTAGTGTATCTAGGCTGAGGTTTGGTCAAACTGCATTGTTGGGTCGAACAGTCCACTAGGTGCATGGTTGTGTGCCAGCTCCTGGCAACACTCACAAGCCTCACTATCTAGACCTGAGGGCACTGCCCCAGAGGAGATATGACTAGGTCTACCTACAGAGTACAAGACAGGGACTGGGTAAAACACAATCCAGAGTGTCAGGGAGACAGGCAGAGAGAAAACTAGTGGCTGCCCGGGGAAAAGGTGGCTGACTCTCCCCTTTTAATCACTTCCAGGGAAGACTGGTGTTGTAGTGATGGGATATGGGCTCAGGCTGGGGTGGCGGGACAGAAACCCAATAAAAAAGGGCTTCCACATCTGATTGGGAAGGAAAGAATAGACTGAGCACACATTATGAGAGTAAGTAATAATGAGGAAAGAAGAGGACAAGGGTTTCAGAACCCTTTCCTTCCCATTCTGAGGTTGGTAAGGAAACTGCCCTAACCCTAAACAGGATGGTGGAGGCCAGGGTGCCCAGGATGAGATAAGGACAGTTTCACAAGGACATGCATAAAAGGAAGGGTGGCTTTGGTTGAAAAGTGGAAGTTTTGCCCAAACGAGGAACCAAGAAGTTCTGGCAAAATAAGTGTAAGTTGACAGTTAGGCAAGTGACAACTTAAGGGGCATATTAATTTAAAAAACACACTGAGTCAGAAGCATTTATTTATAATTTTAGTGTAGCGAATTTATAATTTAGATACATTCCTCTATATTTTACTGTGTTAAAGAACTGGTAATTTATGGACTTGCCCTAAGATCATATGACCTATGAACTTTAATGGATGAAGCGCATAGAATGTACCCACACCTCAAAGCCATTCGTTTTATAACCTAAAGCTAATTGATGTGGATACACATAATTCTGTATAAATATTGTATTGGAAATGGGTTTTGTACAGCATAAAATAGTTGGGTGCATTCATTTATAGTTAGGATTTTTGGCCCCAATGTGCATTACCTTGCACTTGGCCACATTGAAACTCATTTGCCATGTTGATGTCCAGCCACCCAACATCAGCAGATCCCTTTGGAGTGCCTCACAATCCTTTCTGGTTCTCACCACTCTGGACAATTTAGTGTCATCCGCAAACTTAGCCACTTCACTGCTTACTCCCAACCATCCATGAATATATGATGCCAGCAGTAGTAAAAGTTCTGAAATTGAGTATTTTTGGATAGCTATACATATTGAAGAGCCCTGTCTGTTTTAATAAAAAACATTTTAGTTGTCTACATTTACCACACAACAAAGTTGTGACCACAAGCCAAGAAAACCCCACATAAAGATCATTGAGTAGCCATGAATATTAGTAACAAAGGAACTTCTCATTATGCTTATAGATGGAGAGGAGGCTAAAGACAAGCCACTTACATACTTTAATTTCTGTTTCAAAAACATAACTCCACTTCTGAGCACTCTAAGATGTGGCTAGAGAGGCAACCAGCTCACTGTAAGCCACATGGGGCTTGAAGCAGTAGGTTGCAAAAGAGAACTTACTCCGAGAATACTTGACTGCATGACTCCATTACAGATTTCTATCATTTTTTTTTCTGGTTGAACAGCTCTTAAATTACTTGCTATTCTTAGAGGAGCACCAGTGACTATCACTGCTTAAATACATCTCCAAACCAAGTGAGCAGAAATACACAGCTAGAATAGAAAACTCATAAAATCTGACAAAAATGGCTATGATTATTTTCATTTCATTTAGTTAATGGAACCAATTTAGCATAAACTTTATTAAAATGTTTAATAATATATTGTTGCATTTTTTGAAAGTGGTATCTGGCTGCACTCTGCCTTGCTCAATTTCCATTTCTGCTAAATGGCCTTCCAAAAGGGAAACTGAAATCAGTTGTGAGACATTGTTTCAACTACAGAGTTTGGGAGAGTATATTTATTACACAGAGAAGTAAACTCAATGTTTAGTGAAAACATATCCACCATTTATTTATTTTTAAATAATTATCTCTCCCCCCAGACTTAAAGTATTTAGCAATGCAACCAGGCTGTAAGGACTCAGTATTTCTAGTCACGACAATTCCTAGATCTATTTTTAAACACCTATGTGTTTCTATTTGGTACAGATTTCAGCTGTATGGCTTGTGTCCCCCCCCCCCCCAGAGCTACTGACATGTGCATTAACCATCACTGAACTGATCCTGAATTGTGTAACAGGTGGCAATATTGACTGTGATGGCATCTGTAAGTATTACATCAGAATTACAAATGCTTTCTGATGCATAAACTTGATATTTTCAAATGAGCAAGGGATGGCAAACTAACTTATCAAGCTACAATTCTACATATATCGGTGTGCATCCAATTTAGATCTCATAGATTTTTTTCAAAAGAAATCCCCAGGCCCCAAAGGTGTGCCCATAGGAATCATATTTTCCAAATGCCCCTCTCCAGCCCCAAATACACCCAAATGTTTTCCCCTAGCAAGCTCACACATTTGTGTTCTAGCTTTTTTCATTCACTATCCATCTTCCATGACAAGTGTCAATTATGGCCACAAGATTTATGGGATGGAAAGATAAAGCACAATTTACAAATAATTTCCTGCAGAAGCAGACAGGTGTAATGACAGAGATGGCTTTCTGTAATTGAATTCGTTGCTCCTATCTATTCAGTCATAAGAAGATGTCAGCTTCAAGGATGTTAGCCATGGGGGAAAAGGAATCTTAATACTTCCATGTTTTACTGTACCACTGGCTATACCATCCAGCTCTAAACTTGCCTATTAATATGGATGGCATTGTTGAAATAGGACACCTAAAAAGATTTCTAGGCTGAGTGGTGCTGTGGTTATGTCTATTATGGCAAGGCTCAAGGGATATTTCAATAAATTTCAGTCTCCTAACGAAGTATATTGTTCATTGGTTGAGCCTAAAATAAGCTAAAACTGAGTGACAAGAAAAGCAAATTAATAGTCACACAAATATACAGTCAAATATTAACAGCAAATTTTATAAGTAGTCCATCCAGGTGTCAAGAGAAACCAGCAATTAGTGCTGTGCTGGAGAGCTGTTGAAATTGCCACAGTCAAGGATATAATTTGTGGCAGAAAACTACACCATCACTTAGTATGAGTAGTAGCACTCTTAAAACTGCTTCCAAAATTCTGTGAAATTTAACCAGAATTTCACAGGTATAATACTTGCCACAGAACTCACAGACAGGATAACATATGACATAAAAATCAGTGAGGTTACCTCTTAAATGAACTTCCATTTTTGTCACTGATCAAGGTTTTTTTAATTATTATAATGCACCTTGGAGGAGCCAGTAAGACAGGGGTGTCAAACTCATTTGTTAGGAAGGCCAGATCTGACACAAATGGGACTTTGTGCAGCCAAGTCATGTATGTCATAAAATGTAATGTGAGGCAGCGGAGATATGAGCTTTATAAAGGAAACAGACAAGCACAATTAAAGATATTATTTTTCTCTTGAAATACAAATATGCTTAGAACTCTTGAAATATTTTGTTTACAATTGAAAGGTGGAGAAATAGTGGGATTTGGCAATGTAATTTTAAAAATAAAATATCAAGAAAAAGCATAAAGATCACACAGCAGAAACTAAAACAATAAAATACTCTGAGCCTGGAAAACAATGAAATGGCATTGCAAGCTTCCCACCACCATGCGGGTCTACTCAGATTGGCAATGGCTCTCCAGTGTAATATTCCCCTTCGGCTGTGGGTTCCCAGGTTAGAGTACTCACTAAGTCAGGTGCATTGAGTAGAGACAAGCTGACTCAAAGCATCAACCCTTTATTTGCAAGGACATAATTCCAGGAAGCCTGAGCTTCTGTTGGCTATATAGGAATGCTGAGAGTGAAACTATCTCCACTCTAGTGAAACACACTGCAGCACATACAAAGCTTAAAGGAATACATGAAATAGATCTTCCATAAGGTCCCTGAGTCCTATCTATCCAGGCACAGAGACCTTAATGGGAAATCCACTCCACGCTCTCCCCACAGCTTTGATGAAGAGTCTGTTCCACATTTTCCTTGCAGCTTTATCTGTGTTGCAGCCTGCAAAGACAAGGCAGGGAATGGAAAGAGAAGGGAACTTCAGCCAGCCTTGGAGCGTCAAACGGTGAGGACAGGATGGGGGAGAAGTGAGTCATGCAGGCCTGATTAAAGCCCTAGGTAGGCCGGTTCTGGCCTGCAGGCCAGACATTTAACACCCCTGCTGTAAAACTTTTATATGTTATTATATAGACTATACATCCACCAAGGTGCAACCAACTTATGGTGATTTTATGGGCTTTTCAAGGCAAGTGATTAAGCAGAGGTGGCTTGCCATTGCCTTTCTCTGCAGAACCTTCCTCAGTGGTCACCCATCCAAATATTGACCCTGTTTAGATTTGGAAATCTGACAAGATCAGGCTATGCCCAGCTGCCTTCCCTTCCCATAGAGTGTTAACAACTCCAAAAACAACAGACATAGAATGTCATGTGGGTAGATGTATATTTGCAAGAAGCTTTCTAGAATGAAAAAGTTCATGTGATAATTTAACGAGAGTAAGTAAGTTGGTTCTGTGACTAACTTTTTACACATTTGGATGGGAAGCATGAAACCTGTTTTTTAGAGTCGCAATCAATGGACCACTTACAGTCTATTAATTTCATTGATGTATACAGATTAAAACATTTTGTAAATTACAGTTTGAATACATCAATTGTGTATTTTAAGGAGCATATAAAACAAAATATATCTATACAACAGTTCTGTTACATTTACTGTCACATGTTGCTTCAAACTCTTTTTGTGTTCATACTGATGAACAGCTGATATATAGTTTAAATTGAGGTATCTCCTACAGCTTTTCCCTTAGCAAAAGTGGGAAGGGGATCTCTTTTGACCACTATTTCTATGCCATAGTAGGAACTTTCATCCTTACAAACCAAATGCACACAGGCCAGAGGGTGTAGTGAGGAGGAGAAGCAGGACAGATGGCTTGTGAAAGCTGGTAGTTTCCACTGACTGTCAATAAACATTGACTATTTATTTATTTCAATGTATATCCCACCCTCTCCACAAGCAGGCTCAGGGCAGTTCACAGACTGGAAGATACCTCCTCTGAGTTTTTTAAAAAAGCCATTAAAAAGTAGAATATAGTGGGTTCAAAGCATTGCAGAGACGAGATCATAGTGAGGACAGCTCTTTATTAAGGAAAGCATGGTGAAGGCTGCTCCCAACAAAGACTGACTAAGGGCCTGTGGGCCAAACCTATATATAACTCTAATCTCCCACGCTAGCCTGCCATTGGTTCATTCAAACAGGCAGGGGTCTGTGATAGGTGCGGGGCGGCAGGTATTTGGATCCCACTACCCATTGTTATACAGTCCCCAAGCTTTGCTTTCCTGGTTTGCCATTGCCTTTCTGCAGAGAAAGGCAATGGCAAGCAGGAAGTACGTACTTTAAGACATATAACAAAAAGCAATATATTAATCTCCTATTTACTTCAAATAGGAAGTTTTCATGCAGACTTGGTTAAGATATATGGTTTCCTGAGGGCAGAAGAATTTGCACTCGGGTACAACTTTCTTGCCTTAACCCTCCTGCAGCAGCTTGAAATGCAACCTGAACTCTTGTTCCTGGGGGCCAGGGGATCAACAGGATGTTGGGGACAATTCAGGAGATGGAAGGTGAGAAAGTTCACTCCACATGCACAAATCCTTCTGCCCTCAGAAAACCTCCTAGGCTTTAAGCCAGTGCTTTCAGACCACAAACAATACATTGAAAAATGTGAGGCATACTTCCAAGTAAACATACATAGGGTTGGTTTGAACGTCATTTATCACCTAACATTCATTTGAATAACTTGCATAATATACCCAAGGCTTACTTGCCCTGAGGAAAAGTACTCTGTGTTCTGTAAATACTTATTTATAGAAGATGTACCAGGTTGAACTAACCATTTCAGTGTGGATAAAAAAGGTAAATGTGTCATCATTTATTTATTTATAAAATTTCTCCTTTGCCTTTTCATTAAAATGCAAAAGAGGATATATTTTTTTAAAAGCCTATCAAATATAAATCGTAAGAATTAAGGTTGATAAGCTGTTCCAAACAAAGTTGGATAGTTAACTCATTGGATTCATCATTATAATGGGTGATTTTCTTTTTTTGGAGGAAAAGGATTCATGCGTATCAGAAATATTACAATTGTTATAATGTAACCATAAAAATATAAAGCCTAACATGTTGATTTATATAATTACTATAAAGTGAAGCTTAACAATTCTAAATCATAACCAAGAAACATGCAGCTAGATGTAGGAAGTGGATATGTATATGATATTCTTGTACTGAATAATCTAATTGAAGTATTTAGTACACATAGTGGTTGTTGTTATAATGGAAGTCACTCTCTCTCCCCCCCCTTCCCTCCATATATATAAAATCAGCTCGAAAACATACTTAACATGTTTAGACAGAGCAAATCAGTCAAGCAGAAAAACTTTTAATTCAGCTCAGAATTCTGTATACACTAACATTTATTCAAAAGCCTATTGATGCCCAAAATTTGCGGACCGTGAAAGAAAACTTGGGAATATTTTATCATGTTGCTCTAAGAGGTCAGACCAGAACAAACTGGTGATACTACTTACGGTAGTAAGTACTACTTACAACAAAACTATAGTGCCGCTATGGGGCTGCAACAATAATCCATGCCAGCTGGTAAACCTTTATAGCAGTGGTCCCCAACCTTTTTGGCACCAGGGACCGGTTTTATGGAAGACAGTTTTTCCACAGACCGGTGTGGGGGGGGGGGGATAGTTTCGGGATGATACAATTGTGCGCTTTATTTCTATTATTACATTGTAATATATAATGAAATAATTATACAACTCATGGCCCGGTTACTAACAGGCCACGGACTGGTACTGGTCCATGGCCCAGGGGTTGGGGACCCCTGCTTTATAGAAATTTCAAAAAAAAACAAAATAGAGCCAGGGTCGTGTACTGGTTAGAATATCAGTCCAAGATAAGAGAGAGACAGGTTCAAATACCTACTTTGCCGTGAACACTTGCTGGGTGAGTTCAGCCAGTCACACAGTCTCAGCCTAACCTACTGAGCAGGAATGTTGTGAGGATAAAATGCAGGAGGTGAGAACAATGTAAACTGCTGAACTGAAGTTTAAATTAACTACATAAAGTGAGAGAATATGGTTGCAAGTCCATTGCATTCAATCAGAGTTACCAAACTAATTATTCAGAAGCAAGTCCTACTGAAATCCTCAGACTTATTTGAAAGCTAGCATCATAAGATTACAACCTTAAATACACTGTATTAGATTAGGAATTAAAGGATTTGGATTTGGAGCTACACTGTTTCTAGACATCCTATGGATGTCAATGCATCAGCAATGCAGCATGAAGTGGATAAAGTGACTGTAAAACAAGTAACCAAAGGTTAATGTACTGTGTAAGTCAAAGCTGCTGCTATATGTATTATTAAAGAAAATATCACTTAAGTCTTATTTTTAAAGTGTACCGATTAAAATTAAAAGAAAATGGGTACATCCTTATTTTTGGTGTTATTTCACTGACTTCAGTGGACTTATTCTTAGTTTGCAGCAGGGTATCAGAATAGAATCTGACATGGAAAATGTTATTTCCATGTGTAGTTTCACTTCTCACTAATGCATGGCTTGTGAAGCATTTCTACATTATTAAAATTTTAATTATTGTAACCAATCATAAAGCACACATAATTAATACTGCTAACCATTTTTCATAATCATATTAAAATTTTATCAGGGAATGGTTATATTATTTTTAAGTAATTTTGTCTACCACTTCCATAGATCATCTAAAATGCACAAATCTTAAAAGACAAAGGATTAGCAAAGTAAATCTTGGCTTAACCCCTGCAAATACTCACTGCTATTAGTTTGTCCAGATACTGCAATCCTTCATGTTCTAAAATGCAAACAAAAGTACACAAAGATCTGGTCCTGGATCCAACAATAGCTTCCACCCTAATCTGGTGAGAATAATCTGTGACCACTGAATCAAAGACAGAGCACAAAATTTACAGTACTCACTGTTCTCAGGGTGTCATCTTTGCATGTATATACAACACTGATCATTCCATAGAAAATCAAACTGAACAAGCAGTACCTATCACCTTTGATAGTTCCAGCTCCTTTAAGGTATCTTTTTCAAAGGCTGCTGGGCATAAATTCAGTTATTCCCACTGGGAGGATCAGCATTGTCAAACTTTACGCTGAGAGCAGTGCTAAACAGGCCTACTCAGATCTATTCAGTGGGGCTTATGTCCAAGACAGTGTGATTGCCTAGGGTGAAGGCCTTCTGGGTGTGTCAAATTGGGCACCACCAATTGACTTTTAATTTCCCCCACAATTCATCTGTTTTCGAAAACTGGTTATCAGTGTAGGAGGGGGGTGCCAGAAATTAACCTTGCTTAGGGTGACAGTTTAGGGCTGGCCCTGTTCTTAGGCATGTACTGAAAACTATTGTCTGCTGAATGGCTAAGTGAGCACACAGGCAGTCTACTCATGTATGCCCATTTCTCTGTTTATGGAACTGCAATGTGCTGAGAGCCCATAATGCAATCCAAAAGCACAATTCTAACCAGAGTAAGTACAGATGCCTACACAGAGATGCCTACATAGTTCTCAAAGTAGTGTTCTTATGTTGAAAAATATTTCAAAATTCATAATGATACAAATGGACCACATTTGGTACAAATATAAGATGTCTATCCTGTACCTGCAAGGAACTGAATGATCCACTTTTCAGTGCCTACAAGTGTGTTCTAGCAGAAATTTGTTAAACACCAAGTATACTATAATAATATTCAAGTCCTACAATAGTTATATTCTTCATACCTAAGCTGACAGGAGTACTTAAAGATAATGTTTGTTTCGGGGAGTGAACTGTTGCTTGTTTAATGCAGACCATGTAGGAGATACTGTTTGTATCAATCTCATTAAGGAGACAGCTGAACCTGCAGGGGAATGCCAGCATGGGGATCTTGGATGGCTGCCCTCCCCCACTTTTCTTGCTGTAACAGTTCAGGATTATAGAACATTGCTCATGGCTGGTTCCCAATCCCGATCCCAGCGGAGGATCCTCCAGTTTTAGAGGCTCCCCCCTGCCCCCAGCCAGCTGGGTGTCGAGGGGAAGCCCCACCCCCACAGACACCATGTACCTCAAGATTTCCTGCAAAATGGTCCCATTTTAAAATGTGTGTGTGTGTGCCTTCAAATTTGAGCAGGAAGTGAAAGCTTCATGGGGAAAAGCCAGCGGCAGAGCCACGTGAGAACAGAGTCCCTCAGTTTGCTTTGCTTTCATTTCAGAGTAAGTAAATGTGTATGAGTGAGAGAGAGAAAGAGAGTAAGCACAGCCCCTGTACTTTTCAGAGGTCTCTGCGGAGGAATCAGAGCCAGTAAGTGTGCGTGTGCGAGTGTATACTTCCCAATCCCCAGGTCTCAGCGGGGGATCCCCCAGTTTTACAGGCTTCCCCCCCACCCCCAGCCAGTTGGCCAGTGGAGGGGGAAGCCCTGCCCCCACAGCCACCATGTACCTCTAGAACTCTGGCAGGTTTAGAAACCTGAAAACAGGTCTGTTTTTAAAAAGTGTGCCTTTAAAGTTGAGCAGGAAACAGGAAGTGCTTCATGGGGAAGGGTCAGCAGCAGTTTCGTCAGAGCACAGACCCTCAGTTTGTTTTGCTTTCGTTTTCAGAGCAAGTAAAGTTGAAGAGGAACCAGACCCAGTAAGTGTGTGTGCGAGAGAGAAAGAGGGAGGGGGCAGGGGATTCCTCGGTTTGGAGGCCCTCCCCCCACTTTAGAAAGCAGCAGGGGGAGGGAAATGTCCACTGGGCACTCTTTTATTCCCTATGGAGAATGATTCCCATAGGGAATAATGGAGAATTGATCCGCGGGTATCTGGGGCTCTGGGAGGATGTTCTTTGAGACAGAGGCACCAAATTTGCAGCATAGCATCTGATGCCTTTCCTCAAAACATCCTCCTAGTTTCAAAAGGAATGGACTGGGAGGCGGCAATTCTATGAGCCCCCAAAGAAGGTGCCCCTATCTTTCATTATTTCTAATGGAGGGAAGGCATTGAAAAGGTGTGCAGTCCCTTTCAATGTGATGGTCAGAACTCCCTTTGGAGTTCAATTGTACTTGTTCTAACCTTGCTCAACACTGCACCCCCAGTGTCTCCTGGCTCCACCCCAAAGTCCCCAGATATTTCTTGAATTGGACTTGGCAACCCTGAGAGAGAGAGAGAGAGAGAGCATGCCAGAGTACAGTTTCTGTGCTTGTTTTGCATTAGTTCCAGAGTCTTTATATAGTTACCTGTTTATGGGATGGAGGAAAACTCCACCTCTCTCTCTTTTTATTTGCTGGTGTTAGCCTGAAGAACAGCAGTTCCTGTGAGTAAAGCCCCAGTGAGATCACAAAAATGTATGCTTGCATACTCTGCATTTTGTTTGCTTTGTGTGTGTTCACTATCATTTACTAGAATTGTAGCTATTGGGGGATGAGGAAATGATGATTATTCAGGTGAACTGCACTTCTGTATTTTTATGTATTTATTTTGGGAATGGGAAAGTCCCCTGGCTCCGCCCCAAAGTCTCCTGGCTCCACCCCCAAAGTCCCCAGATATTTTTCTGAATTAAACTTGGCAACCCTAGTCATGGCCCAGAATGGAAACTTAACTCATACTGCTTTTATGGCTAGCCCAGATCTCACTGTTAATCCCTGAGCCCACAAATTACTCCTAACAAGGAAAGAAAGAGGACGACAAGGGCTGGATCATATTTCTAGCATTACTGTTTTCTCAGTACTTTGTAATCTTCAAGGACGTGTAACTACATTACTGTGGTACTTAATTAGTTGGCAAATTTAACACACATACTGTGTTTCACATTTCATCTTACCAGACTCACAGTCCATTCATGTCTTTAAAATGTAACTTAATAATAATGTCCATAGCAGAAAAGGGATCTGAATCTGGGATCTGAACCTGGGTCTGAACCAGATGTTAATTTGACACACTACCTGCTATACTGCATTAGCTCTTTGAAACGTTTATCATAAAAAAGGCATTTGGGACAATATACATGGAAATTTTTAAAAGATTTTTGCAATATTGTCCAGGATTGACTCTTATTAGGAGAAATGAGGCCAGATTTTGGCTGAACAGTTATTGATGAATGCTTTAAGTTGTATCTACTTTTTAAATGCTTCTTTATAGTATCCATATTGACTGTCCCTTAACAATTCATGTTTATCCATGTGCTTACCTAGCCATTCTATTTTTAAGTAAGGTCATACTTCAAACAGGAAAAACAATAAAAAGCAGGTTGCTTACCTGTAACTGATGATCTTCGAGTGGTCATCTGTGCATTCACAGCCTTGAGATTCCAGGCGCCTGCGCTGACTCTACCGGTACTGAAAAGCTCCATCAAAGGATTTTTGTGTCCCGACCACTGGGCATGCTCACAGACCCATCCGTGCATGCACAGTAGGCGGGGCACCAAAATCCCGCCAGTTTCCTTCTGACCGTTGAAAGCAACTCCAAGAAACATCCGAAGAACTGCCAGCAGAGGGGAGGAAGGGCGGGTGGTGTGAATGCACGGATGACCACTCGAAGATCATCAGTTACAAGTAAGCAACCTGTTTATCTTCTTCGTGGTCTCTGTGCATCACACCCTTTGGAGAATAGCAAGCTAAAGGTTACCTGGAGGAGGGCACTGGCACTAGACGACTGCAGCCTGAAGCACAGCATTCCCCACACGCATGCGTCACACCCGCATCCAAGGCACAATGCTTCACAAAGGTGTCCGGGGTCGCCCAAGAAGCTGCTCTGCAAATGTCTGACAGGGACACCCCCCTAAGGAAGGCCGTGGATGTTGCCAAGGCACGCGTAGAATGCGCTCTGGGAGGAGACCTGCTTTCTCTTAGAAGGGCCAAAATAACAAACAGGCTGGTTGACAAGCGAAACTTCTTAGTCCTATGAAGGTAAAACGATAAAGCACGCTTAACATCAAGTGTGTGCAAGGCCCGTTGTTCCTTGTCCTGCGGAGAAGGAAAAAAGGCCGGTAACAAAGTCTCAGAATGCAGGTGGAATTCGGACACCACCTTAGGTAAAAAAAAAAACGAATGTCAGGAGCAATGGCCACCCCTGGTCAAGAAAACGCAGGTATGGAGGGTCTGATCTGAAGGCTGAGAACTCACTGACTCTCCTAGCAGATGTAATTGCCACCAAGAATGCTGCCTTCCAAAAAAGGAGGTGAAGGCGACATGAGGCCATAGGCTCAAAAGGATGATGTGTAAACCCTCTGAGAACCAAGGAAACATCCCAAGCCGGGACCAATTGACGGACGGGCGGATGTAGACTAATAAGAACTTTAAGGAAAGGTTTAGCTTCAGGGTGAGAGAACATGGAAAACCCCTCAATTTGGGCGTGATATGCTGATATTGATGCTAGGTATACCTTGATAGATGAATACAAAAGACCAGAGTCCAACAAATGCAATAAAAACGAAAAAAAATTGTGCAAAGACTAGTCTGATCTGGAGGGAGTTGAGAAGGAGGAACAAAAGAAGCAAACCACTTCCACTTCAAACTATAGGATCTCCTGGTAGATGGCTTTCTACTGTTTAATAAAACAAAGTCAATCCTGTCAGAAACAAGCGCTAAGTGATGAGCCAAGCCGTCAGTTTCAAGTGAGGGATGTCGTGATGGCACGTCTTGCCCCCATTGGTGAAGAGGAGATCCGGCTCCTTCAGGAAAAACAGTGACTGTCCTTGAGACAGTTGGAGGAGAAGCAGAAACCACAACTGATGTGGCCACCATGGGGCTATCAGAATGCAACTGGGCTGTTCCCTCTTTATCTTGATCAGAACCCTGGTTAGCAAAGGGATGGGCAGAAACAGATAAAGGAAGCTGCGAGACCAATCGAGAATAAGGCAGTCGCCCTCTGAGAGGGGATCCAGGCCCCCCTGAGTGCAAAAGTGATGACACTTGCGGTTGCAACGAGTGGCAAAAACGTCCATCTCAGGGTGACCCCAAGCTGTGAATACAGGTCTGAGGTAGAGTGGATTCAATTCCAACTCATGTAGTTGCGCCTCCCCCTCTGCTCAGATAATCCGCATGGACATTCAGGGTACCCAGAATATGTACTGCACAAAGAAAAATCCCCTGGTCCAGACACCAGAGCCACACGCTCATCGCAAGACGACACAGGCTCCTTGACACAGTGCCACCCTGCCAATTGATATAGGCCACAGCCTTTGTATTGTCCATCAGTATCGAGATGGATTTTCCCCTCATTAGAGGGAGGAAGGATTGAAGAGCAAATCAAATTGCTAGAAGCTCTAAGTAACTGATGTGATGAGCACGATGTGATAGGTTCCAAGTAGCTCCCACAGTTAGGCCTCTAAGGTGGGCTCCCCATCCCAGAAGAGAGGCATCCGTCGTTAACTCTCTGTGGGGGGAGGTAGTCGAAACGGAGCACCTTCTAGAAGGTTGGGAAGATCCCCCCACCAACGGAGGGAGTGTAGGACTGACAGCGGCAGCATGAGCATGCGTGCAGGGGAGTGGCGTTACGGTTTGAATACCCTGAGGAACCATAACTGCAGAGGTCTCATACGCAGCTTTGCCAGTGATATGACTGCTGTCATAGCAGCCATAAGCTCCAGAAGCCGCTGGATGGAATGAGCGGAGGCCCTTCCTGAGGTCCCGATGCGGCACACCATTGTGGACAATGCCTGAGCCCTTGGACTTGGGAGGAAAGTTCTGCAGACAGTAGAGTCTATGAGGGCCCCAATGAAGGGCACCCTCTGGCTGGGTATCAGATTGGATTTCAGAAGGTTTATACAGAGGCCCAGCAATTCTAGCGTCTTCAGCACTATTTGGATGTGCTGCAACAGCAGGGATCTGGAGCCAGCCACCAACAACCAATTGTCTATGTAGGGGAAACAATTGACCCCTAACAGTCGGAGGTGAGCTGCCTCAACCACCATGGCCTTGGTAAAGACCCTGGGGGCAGTTGACAAACCGAATGGAAGGGCAGTATATTGGTAGTGATCTGCACCCACTGCAAACCGGAGGTATTGACGGTAACCCAGCCATATGGACAGGTGAAAATACACATCCTTGAGATCGATGGTAGCCATCCACGAGTTCTCCTCTAATAGAGGAAGGATTTGAAATAAAGTGGTCATCCTGAACTTCTTGTATACAATGCTTTCGTTCAGGCCCCGGAGGTCCATAATAGGCCGAAGTCCACCATCCTTCTTCGGAACGGTGAAATAACGGGAGTAGAACCCCTGACCCTGCAGAGTGTGTGGGACGGGTTCGATGGCTCCCTTCTTTAGGAGAGATTGAACTTTGGTATTTAATGCCTCTGAGGGAGGTGTAACAACGATGTGTACGATGGGAGGTAACTCTTGAAACACGATCGCATACCCCTCAGCGATAATTGTAAGTACCCAAGAGTCTGTTGTAATACTCTCCCAAGCATGGAAAAAGGCAGATAGCCAAATGCTTCCCGAGGTGACAGTGGGTGCTGGAACGCCTTGAGTAACAATACCGCGGAAGTCAAAGACTCTGCTTGGAGTTGGTAGGCTGCCTTGAGTGGGATTGCCAGAATTGTCCTTGGAATTTCTGCTTAGCTGGGAACGATTTTCCCTGTTGAGAGTGGGACTGGTTCCGCCAGGGTTGATCAGGAGAGGAATGGCTCTGAGATTGACATGGCCATGGGCGAGAATATGGCTTTTGTCTAAAAGGACGCATGGATGAAGAAGCGCTCAGGGTACGAGAAGCCTTAATATTCTTATCCAAGTCCTGGAGAGTGGTATCGGTCAAAGAGTGGAATAGACCAGAACCATCAAATCGGAGGTCCTCAATTGCAGACCTTGTGTCATGGTTAAAGGTAGTAGATCTGAGCCAAGCGTGCCTACGGAGGGTGACCGCAGAAGACAACATCTTAGCAAAGGTGTCAGCAGCATGCTCCAAGGAGTTGAGTTGTTGCTTAGCAACCACCATGCCCTCTTTCTGGATCTTCTGTAGGGTACGGCGGTGCTCCTCCGGAAGATGCTGAAGGAGAAGACAAAAGATCCAAAACTACTGGGAACTCGAATAATTTTCCAAAAATCGGAGAGCCGATTGTAAGTCTCAACAGCGCGGCAGTCAGAAAAAAAACTGGCGGGATCTTGGTGCCGCACCTACTGGGCATGCGCAGATGGGTTCATGAGCATGCCCAGTGGTCAGGACACAAAAATCATTTGATGGAGCTTTTCCGTACCAGTAGAGTCGGCGCAGGTGCCTGGAATCCCAAGGGTGTGATGCACAGAGACCACGAAGAAGACCAGCAAATTTCTTCCTTTTGTTTTTTAAAAAAATTAGTACTTATGGAAGTCTTTTTTTAAAAAATCCAGAAAATTAGTCCCTACAATGCAAAGTAAAAAAACGCAATTGGGTTGCTATTAAAAACTGATGCTAATTGCACCTTGGTCACAAAACAGTTCACAATTTTAACCCTTAAAACCTAGGCATGCATTTCTAACATGAGACTTTATACTGAAGAACAGATAGTGCTAAATACAGAGAAAGCACCAAACCAGCAATCTTCCCTTAATATTGAAAAAATCATCACCATGAGGTGAGGGAACAGAGAAAATTTATTTGTGGGTTGATGTCATTCTCAGTGACAGCTGATGAATGGAAAACATTGAGAAATAATCTTCAAGATTCTCCAGCATATTCTCATTTACTTTTTTGTGACTACTATCTAGCTTTTTCTCTGTTGTTCACTAAAAAGCAATGCTTTCAGACATATACTTAAAGCGAGAAGTCTGAAACAACTGAATATGCTTCATGCAAATATAGGAGAGAAGAAGGAAAGCAGGCTTGTAGATATGAGACAGTTCTCATTTTTAGCTAGTGGCACCCAAAAAACTATGATTACTGGGTAATTAGCAGTAAACTGTTAAAAGCTACACCAGTGTCTAAGTAGCTTATACTGTGGTATATTTATGAGCCTTTATTTGATTCAAAAGAATCTCCAAAAGTGACCCTGATCATTGACTTTTATCCTCAGCACCATTCTCAAATTAAAAAAAAAAGAATAACCATACTTGGGTTTAATTAATTAATTCAAATACCAATCTACATCATAACATATTATTACATTTTAGGGCAGGATGTGCTAGGCAGCCAACAGTTACTGTTATTTGTTTGGGCAATTCCATACTGGCTCAAAACTTCGCCAGGAATTCCTGCCAGCTTTGTTTATCCTTCCATGCCAAGAGATGCCAAGGCTCATCCCCTTCCCCAGCCCACATATAACGGAAGAGTCTGTTTGATTCCCTCTCACCCCATCCTGCCATACAACAAATGAAGGGCTTTCATCATCACATGATATCTCAAGGTCCTCATCAATTTGCACTAACAGTCACAAACAACTGATTCAGTTCCTGCAATCCCTGGTTGCAGGAATGATGATGTACATTTTCCAAGGTACCTTTCATCTACAGTATGTACTCAAGCACCCTGAAGTTCTGCATTCCCTAAGCTTTCTGCTATATGAAGTATATATCTGCTGTGCCAGGGAAGAAGAGAGGTGAGCCTTCACAGAAATGACTACAAATGACAGGGAATGTAGGATGCCCTGAATAATACACAAACATACTTGTTTTCATTTATTGATTTATATCCCACTTTTACTCCCCAGCTGCGACTCAAACAGCACAATCCAGAGAGGGGAGGTGGAAAGTCTTTTGGGAGCAGACAAACCGCTATGTTGGCACAGGAAGGGTTTGCACTGATGTACGACTGGTGCCGCCACAGTGGAGGGCAGTTATGTGGGCAGGGGGCTGCCCAAGCACCGTTCCGCCTGAGGGCAGCAGTGTCTGAGGGCTGCGTCTGAGCGTGGGCGGAAGTGAGGCAGAGCGTGGCATTCAGACGGAGGAGGAAGTGGAGTTGGGGTGCGGCCAGGCTTAGGCAGCTTCCTGAGCAGTTTGGCCCATGACACGCTCCCCCCCCCCCCCGAGAGGCACAATGTTATGCTGGCAAAAATAGCGGTGTGTCCCATAGGCACTTGTTGAAACCAAAAACAAAGGTCGCCTCCACTGCTGCGGAAGCTCGCAAACCCCTTAGGGAGCGGTGTGATTGCCTCGCCAATCCCCTTGCGCCTTGGGCTGATGAGCCCCCTCCCCAGCACCTAATTGCATTCTCCCCCCTCCTAGAAATACTTCCGCTCTGGCCTTGCTCAAGTTGTTAGGGAGAGGAGTGCGTGGCAGGAAGTTCTGCTGGCGAGCTCCCGGCCATACAGATTTAGAGTGAGGGACAGGCAGGCACGTTGGTGATGGATTTTGCACTGCACGGATGCTTTGACAGTATCTTTGACTTGCGAGGGAAGAGAGAGGTCTCTCCCCTGGGGCTAACTGCTCTGGTTTCCAGGTCTCCACAGGTTCCAGGCTCCTGGAGGCTCTGCATGCGAGAACTGTCACCCATGGCTGGGTAAGTTCCACTGTCTCCTCCCCTAGCCTCCCCCTCCCCATGCTCTCGACCGCTTGGTGTGCAAGTGTCTCTGGCACTTGAACCAGGCAGTGGGCTCTGGCAGGGGGCATTTGCTGACCCGCTCCCCTGTGCTGCCGCTTGCTCCCTTCCCTTGGTCTGCCCTCTCCATATTCCCAACCCCTGGCAGGGCATGGGGTGGGTGTGTGGCAGCTGCCCTGTTGTGGTGAGGTGGGTCAGAGACTGTCCCGTTAACAGAGTGCCCAGCTGAAACACAACCTGCTCTTCCAGCCGCCGCCGCTGCAGGTGCTCCTGATCTCTATCTCCGTTTTGCAGGTGGGACTCCAACACAGAGGCTTCCGTGTGTGTTGCTCTACTGCCCCCCCACTCCCTCAGCTGTTTCTGCCTGCCACTCAGAATGGAGCCATGCCCACAGCGAGACTGCCTAGCGTGCACCAGGGAGACTGTTGCACTCTGTTCTGAAAAAATAAAGTCTGAGCTGTGCCCTCTGTTGTCTCTTCTGCTTGGCATCTGCTGCACGTTGCACGTTTCCTGGGCAACTCCCCCCCCCATCAGTGGCCTCTAAGAGGGAATGCCTGGGGGTGTGAGCAGACTTGGTTTTTTTTGGGGGGGGCGGGACAGTCTATGAGCTGCCATGCTGGCCCCTGCGTGACTGGACAGGGGAGGGGAGTGCCGCCCCTCAGCCTGCCCAGGCTGACAGCCTACCCAACCCCACAGGATTGTTGTGCGCAGGGCACTAAGGGGGGCTGATGAAGTGGACTCAGAGTTCTGCGGCTGAGTTCTGCAGAACTCAGAGTGCGGCACTCGCACTCTGAGTTCTGCGGCCCCCGGGGGAGGTGTTCCGTGCACATGGCAGGGGGCATCAGGGCAACACAGGGGGTCTTTGGGTGGGGGGTGTCTGCTGCTGGGCTGCTCACTCCCAGACACACATTCCAGTCACTGTCTATGACAGCGAACTCCTGCACTCGGTATTTCCTGCTTGTCTGCCTGCCATTGGCAGTCTCTGACAGTGGGAGGTTGTGAGGGGATTGATGGCTTCTCCGTGGTCCCATGCAGGCCTGTCTCACCCCCACCCTCACCTCGCCACCAAGCCAGACTTCTCGTGCACATATGTTCAGCCTCACTGTTCCCTCCCTGTGTTGGTGGGACGTCTCTCCTTTGCCTTTGATGGTCTGCCCATCATTGACTCCGTTCTCTGTTTGGGGGTGGGTTGGGGATGGCTAGCAGCCTCTCTGGGGCCGCCTCTCCCCATCCCTGACTGTCATGAGCCGAAGCACATGCGCCAGGACTGGCCAATGGGGGGTGGGGGTTGGGGTTGGGCTGGTCCTCCCCTCTGGCTGCCTCCGCCTCCCTTGTGTGCCTACGTCAGCGGTGTTGCCATGGCGACCGTCTCCCTCGCAGCATGCTATGCCTCTCCCCTTTCCACGCTCCAGCGTGCCAAAGTCCTCAGGAAGTATACTAGCGGCGCGGCAGCTATGCCATGGCCAGCCGCCACTTAAGTCTGGATTGGGCTGAAAGTGGCTTAGAATATCATTCTTCTTTCCTTCATTGTGCCACAGAAACAACTATGTGAGGTGTGACAGTCTCAAGGTCGTTACCCAGCAAGTTTTCATGATAGAAGTGAGGATTTAAAGCTGGATCTCCCAGGATGCTACTCCAAAACTACACCCACAATGCCACTCCATCTCTCAGAGAAAATAGGGTGACAAACCCTCCTTACATACAGAGGAAAAGCACAGCTACTTATGATTATTGATGAGGTGGGGAGAGACCATTTGCCACACTGCCAGGAAGAAGCAAGATAGATTACTTGTAATATCCTGACCGGGGGTCTAAAAAAACCAGTAGTGCACAATATGATAGGCTTGGCGCAACTGGGGTGATGTACTCAGCTCCCATTACATGATAGATCAGATTTCTCCCAATGATGGAGAAAGAATTAAAATATTCACTTTCTTATTTGTAAGCTGCACAAGCCAGGAGCAGGGAACCAACAGGAAACTGAGTTGGGTTTGCAAAACCATTATCTATTTTACATGTTTCTTATGTCTTGTGCCTATTTCTCTGGGAGAAATGCTGCATTTATTACTGCTATCTACAGTTGTCAGGTCTTTCCTGGCAACCTGCAGGGGATAGGGGAACCTACCAGGAGAGGGGGGGGGGAGGCCCATGCAATGTGGCTGCATAACTTTGGGCTTGCACAGGGAGTGACATCATCATGTTGCAAAGCTAAAAATGGCTTCTACTATAGAGTTTTTTGCCCAATATCAGAGTGTCATCTGGATGTTGCCAGCATGATGTCACTTCCTTTTTGGTGTAATGGTTAAGTGTGTGGACACTTATCTGTTGTAGTGACCTTGGGTCAGTCATAACTCTGTCAAAAGGCTGTTCTAGATTGAGCAGTTTCTGTCAAGCTCTTAATCCCACCTACCTCACAGGGTGTCTGTTGTGGGTAGGGGAAGAGAAAGGAGATTGTAAGCCACTCTGAGCAGTGTGTGGGGGGGTGTCTGGTGGCAGGGGACTCCTGCCACTACCAATGGGCTGGCAACCCTGCCACTAACTTAGTACTTTGCCCCCCCCCCCATTTCAGTAACACCTAGCAGCACTGGGTTTTTTTTTTAAGAAAAGCCCATCAGGAGCTCATTTGCATATTAGGTCATACTGTCTGGCCTGGGAACACATGGCTGCCACATGGCAGGTTGAGCCAGCCAGAGTCATGGCCAGCCCAGGCGGTGCTCTGCTCCTGTAGAAAAAAAAGCCTTGTCTAGTAGCATTGTTCTGATATATATTTTCATGCCTCTTTATTCTTAGTAAATAGGGTTGCTTCCTAGGTTTTTTTTTTCCTCTTAAAGATCTCAGTCTCTGAATAAATTGTCCACCCATGCATCTATCTGATTGTCCAATGCTGAGAAGAAACACCTAGTCAAGTTAGAGAGATGGGAATATGATAGAAGGTGGGAGGGGGCTGAGAAATTATGGGCTCAAGGCACCTGTTGCCACAATTGCCACAAAACTGAGAAGTCAAGGAAGCAGCTCTGAGCACAGAAATTACACCAAGTGAACTTTATATAGCAGTTCTGAAGTCTGGACTAGCTCATAAAATAATCTTGATAAAGAACCAGCAAGTACTTATATGCATTCTATATAGTCATGAATTAACAAATAAATTAAAAGATGGCAAGCAAACTGTCTTGTTACTTAACATTTAGCTTTATAAATATCGTATTTTGATGCTGTTCCCAGGAGATTTTTTAGAATCCAATCTCATTTATGAAAAAGGTTTTGTTTGCGTTTGAAACAGTTATGGACTTCAGATTCTTTAGGCCTTGCTGGATTTCGTCCCTTTCCAAATAAATTTTCATTAGGTAAACTATTTAACAGAATGTGAATGGGAACCTAAATGTTAAAACTTAGTAACAAATTTATACAAGTAATGCCAGATGAAAACATTGATAACGTAAAGTGCACAGCAAACATTTCTGCAATTTTTTTTCTCATTTTTAATTCCAGTAATTCAGTTTTAAATGCTGGAATGGAGAATAATCTATTTAATGACACTTTTGCACTACAACCCTGTAAATCTTAGATACAGCAAACAGAACAAACCACTCTTCTAATGAGTCCATTAATCACAAAAGCAAAGGGAAGCCCAAAAGGGCTACTATTTCTTTTAAAAAGAAGAAACTCATCACTGCCAAACTCTCACTAGTTATCCATGCCATGGCAGCAATTCTATTTTCGATTAAAGTTGCACTACTCTTTCTAATCTAACACTAAATCTCCGTTTCTCTTCTTTGAGTCTCAGTAAATGGGGCTACATCAAACTAGAAGAACATTTCAGGATAAATAATCAATCTTTTTAACAGAATGGCTGAAAAATATCTGATCAAAATCCAGCAGTATGTAGGGGACACTTTCTGGTTGAAGAAGTTTGAGAATCTTTTTTTTACAAATGGAAATAAGGTATATTAAATGACTTGTCATTGTCAGTAGTCCCTTCCCCCATTTCTTACCAGTCCATACTCAGATACTTGGCTCATTTTAAAATATATATATATATAATGTGTCCTGTTATTTAACTACATCAAGCTTAGTTCAGTTGTTAATGGGAAAGATTAAAAAAGAGTCTGGTTTAATCAAAGCCCTGAAGATAACTTATACTATGATGTCAAACTAGTGTTGCCAGCCCCCTGCCCCCAATCAGTTGGCCTGCAGGGGGACTTACCATGAGTGAGGCCCAGGCTACATTGCTGGTAATGAGAAGATTTCACTTCCAGTGTGTAATGGAAGCAGGGCTTTTTTTTGTAGCAGGAACTCCTTTGGATATTAGGGCACAGACCCGATGTAGCCAATCTTCAGGGCTCTTAGTACAAGGTCTACTATAAGTTCCAGGAAGATTGGCATCAGGGGTGTGTGGCCTAATATGCAAAGTAGTTCCTGCTACAAAAAACAGCTCTGAATGGAAGTGACATCATCACATCGGTGATGTCCGGGCAAAACTCTGGTATTTGGGAAAAACTCTATGGTAGAAAGCATTTTTACCAAACAGTTTTTACTCAAAAGCCAAATCATTGCAATAACATCTCAACATGATGACTTCCTGTATATCTTGGAAATGATATTGCCATGTCGCTGATGACATAGCCTCGGCCTTCCTCCTGCTTCTGGTAAGTCCCTCACCTTTTCCAATAGGGACTTGGCAACCCTATTCCAAACATTTGTGTTTATATGACTCCCTGAAGAGAAACTGGGTTTCTTCAGATGCTGCCTGAGACAAGATCATACACAGATCTCAGGCTGACACACATTTTCTTATCACTTGATGGCTCAAAGTGGTAAGTGTCCCTCTACCATATTTCACCAATAACACTGTGCCTGGTAAATAATCCCCCCACTAGGCTTCCCAATCCCCAGCTCCCAGCGAGAGATCCCCTGGTTTTAAAGACTTCCTCTGCCCCCAGCCAGCTGGCTGGCAGCAGGAAGCCCCGCCCCCACAGTCACCATGTACCTCTAGAGCTCTGGCAGGTTTAGAAACCTACAAAACAGGTCCATTTTTAAAATGTGTGCCTTTTGAACAGGAAACAGGAAGCGCTTCCTGGGGAAGGGTCCGCAGCAGTTTAGTCAGAGCACAGACCCTTCGTTTGTTTTGCTTTCATTTTCAGAGCAAGTAAAGTTGTGGAGGAACCAGACCCAGTAAGTATGTGTGTGTGTGAGAGAGAGAGGGAGAGGGCCCTCTCCCCACTTCAGAAAGCAGTGGGTGGAGGGAAATGTCTACTGGGCACTCTTTTATTCCCCATGGAGAACGATTCCCATAGGGAATAATGGGGAATTGATCCACGGGTATCTGGAGCTCTGGGGGGGGGGGGATGTTCTTTGAGGTAGAGACATGAAATTTGCAGCATAGCATCTGATGCCTTTCCTCAAAACAACCTCCAAGTTTCAAAAGGACTGAACCAGGGGGGGGGCAATTCTATGAGCCCTTAAAGAAGGTGCCCCTATCCTTCATTATTTCTAATGGAGGGAAGGCATTGAAAAGATGTGCAGTCCCTTTCAATGTGATGGCCAGAACTCCCTTTGGAGTTCAATTGTACTTGTTCCCAACCTTGCTCATGACTCCACCCCCAATGTCTCCTGGCCCCACCCCCAGTCTCCTGGCTCCACCCCCAAAGTCCTGAGATATTTCTTGAATTGGACTTGGCAACCCTACCTCCTACCTATATATAAGGATGGGAAAATGTTTCAATGTATCTGATGAAGTGTGCACACACACACAAAAGCTTTAACTTAAAAGAATTAAACTTTGTTAGTCTTAAAGGTTCCACTGGACTCAAACTTAGTTCCATTATGCTCAACACTAAGTACTTGATAGTACAAGAAGTTTTAGGGTCAGTTAGGCTGGTCTTTGTTTTTCCCTTCTTTACCTAAGTTTCCTTGATAAGGATAACAAACAAGCCAATGCAAATAACTAACAAGGGCTCAGATATTATGGGTGAAACATTTTGGAGGGAAAAACAATCAGTGCTATGCTGTGCACAACTATTCCAATCAAACACCACTGTCAGTGTCTTATACACAGGGCTCTTTTTCTAACAGGAGCTCCACTGCATATTAGGCCCGCCCCCCTGATGTAGCCAATTCTCCTAGAGTTTAGAGGGCTCTTAGTACAGGGCCTGCTGTAAGCTCCAGGAGGATTGGCTACATCAGGAGGGCGTGGCCTAATATGCAGAGGAGCTCCTGCTAGAAAAAGAACCCTGCTTACACAGGAAGAAGTTTGCATAGGATTGCACTGAATAATGAGCTGCTGATTTGCTAAATCGTGGAGTGAATCTATTTTAGGTAGTGGAGTGAATCTATTTTAGGTCACAGTTCGCCAACCTTTCCTTTACTTTTGAGTAATGAAAAATATCCTGAACTATAACCCACCCCAAAATGTTACCACATTTTGTTCTGCTTTAGAACCAGAACATGGGTAAAACAAACAAAAAAGAACAAAACAAATGAAGTTATCAGCTGTCCAGTACAGAAGAAAATCCTATGAAAGAAAACATTTTAAAGGCTAAAGCAGATGTTTTTGGTGATATTTTCATAAGAAGTCACAAATTACTCTGCAGTACCTAGTGAACTACTGGTAGCTCATGAGCTGCCTCTCGAAACTCCCCATCTTAGGCACAAACAAAACTAAGTCTGCTATTCTTTTTGGTGTACTTCACAGTGTTACTAAATCTTTGTATACTTCTGTAACTTCTGTCTTGTCACCACTGATAACACAAGATCTATACTAGATTTGTTAAAAGGTAAAAAATGCTACACACCAGTAGCATTGTAAGAAATACTTTTTTAAAATTTTAAATCTGATATCCTCTCCAAGACTTATCATCTTATAACTGGACTACAGAAAAGAAAAATTGATGTTGGATAGATAAATAAAACACTTTTAAGTCCCATTTGTTTCAAAGGGAGAAAAGAAAGCACTTGCTTATTTTTACCACTGAAATATGTGGGACTTAAAATGCTGAAGCCAGAATGGATCACGCTCATTCTTAGACAACATTCATTTTACATGCTTCGTTGCTTTTTTGTGTACCCCCTTGATCAGTCCATTTACTTTACTTTGTTGTATTCTCTATCTCTGGCAGTTGTTCAAAGGGCTGAAGTCTTTGTTTTCTCTTCTATTTATCTTTTACTACTCAAACCCCCACACACCTTTTCTCGTTTTCTTTAAGGCATGCCTTTATGGATGGATTTAGCCAGTCTAGCTTTCTTCTTTTTTAAAATGTTCTGTTATCCCTGTTTTGTGTTTGGGTTTTCAATAGCTCAGGCCTTCTCTGACAAAACCATAGAAGTACCAGCATATTATTTAATCCAGACATCCTGTGTGGTGGTGATAGTGAAATGTGCTCCCATCTCATACATATTGCCTGGCTCATTTGTTTTAGGACTTGTTTATTTGCCAATCTGATAAATATCAGCCATGAATGGAATGCCTTTCATCCATTTTGTTCTAAATTCTTTATTCTAGCAACAAAATAATGATCACAGCAAGTAATGTAGGGTAATGGTTGCACTTACCTGTGATGTTCGTCAAGTGGTCTTCTGTGCAAGCACACATGGGATTGTGCATGCACCAGCCTGCTGCAGAGAAGAACTCTGCAAAGAACTTTCCAGGCTGTGAGGGTGCTCCCTCCCTCCCTACCTCCCAGAGCAGGTATTTTCTGCCCAATGCGTCTAGGAGAAAGGGAGCAATCTTCCCTCAGTCTTCCTTTTGCCACTGTAAGGGTATGGCCTTGAGCTAGAGCTACAGTGGGGAAGAAGACCACTTGACAGACATCAGTTACAGGTAAGTGCAACTGTGTTTTAATCCTTTTGGCTTTTGTGCAGTCCCACATGGGACAATAGCAAGCTCATTTACTATGGAGGAGGGTGAGGGCTGGCATCTTGTCTGGAGACCGCATCTATGACAGTGTCAGATGAATGTGGACTGAGTCAACCAGGGAGATGTCTGTCAAGGTGACTTTACTGAAGAATGTTGCTGAAGATGCTTGGACTTTAGCTGAATGAGCTCTTAGAGGAAATGGACATGGAGTTTCAAGGCAGCATAAGTGGCTCTGATCACCAAGACAACCCATCTGGACACAAGTTGAGAGGAAGATGCTCTACCATTGTTACGTCTATATTTGCTCCAATAAATTCCATAAAATGAGTGGAGCTAAGCTAAGTTGTCTCAAAATTGATTAAAAGTGAGGGTACAAACTGTTAAATCCATGGAAGACAGTAGTGCCCATTCTGATGTGCCCACAAAAAGCCAGTAATGTAAATAGGGGTATACCACACACCCTTTCAATCTAAGGTGAGTGATGACAGCAGACATGCACTTCAAAATGACCCTGGAAATTGCTGCTGGTCCAAAGGATAGAACACAGTATTCAAAAGTGGAACAGCCACACTGGAATCCCAGAAACCTCCTGCAGCTCTCATGGATGGCTATGTGAAAACAGGAATCCTTAAGGTTTAGGACCCTAAATCAAACCCCTGGCACTAAAAGAGACAGACACCATTCTAAATTTGGCCACTCTCTGCAACTTGTCCAGGCACCTTAATTTCAAAATAGGGCACAGACAACCTCCTTTCTTTCTTTCTTTCTTTCTTTCTTTCTTTTATGAGGAAGTACCTGGATAAAACCCCATCCTGACAACCTGCCCATGCCATCTGCCTAATAGCTCCTTTTCCCAGGAGGGTCCTGACCTCCTTCACCAGTAAGGGGGGGAGGGGCTACCATTGAAGGTTGGGAGTCAGTTGAATGGGGGCAGGAAATCAAATTTCAAGAAATAATCATGACACTATGAATAGAACTCAACAATCTTTAGTAACTTCCAACCAATTATGAAAATACTGAGATTTTTCTTGCTTGTTCCATAGAAGGACTAAGTTGCAGTTTCTCTCTGTTGATTCATAGGCTTCCTGCTCCATTGCCATTCTGTATAGAATAGGTGAGAGGTATCGTAGTGCTGCTGAGCAGGTTGGTAGCAATATGGTTTATAGAACTGATTTTAATGTCTCAGAAAATACCTCAGTTTGCCTGAGGAAGCTGGAGGGACAGTCAAGCCAAAAGAACTTGCTGGGGGTTTTTTGCATCTGCTCCAGCATGGCTACTAAACAGTTCTTTGCCCTCAGAGGGCATTCTCTAACCTTGGCTTTTGTATCTGCACAGAGTGCATATGATCTCAGCCATGAATGCCGCTGCAGGACTATACTAGATGCCAAAGCCCTAGAGGAACTGTCAAAGGAGTGTATCGAGGTGTTTAGTTGTTGCTTGCCTAGATGGACCCCTTAGATGGACATGAATCATCTTAGCCAAAGCCTTCTTATCTTGGGGGAAATATCCAGACATTGAGACATGTGTATTGAGCTATGTGCTCCCAGAGAAGCCGTAAAATTGGCCATTCTCGTGCTTATTGCCCCTGATGAGTACATTTTTCTACCAAGCACATCTAGTTTGTCATCTTATTTGCTCAGTGGGGAATGCATAGGATCCTACATGTTGCCTAGACGGCAGAACCTCCGCAACCAGTGAGTTCGCAGGGGAATGATGAAGTAGGAACTCACAGCCATCCTTGGTTTCTGATAGTAAAAGACATTTGTTGCTCCCTTCCCTCATGGTCTGGAATGAGGACTTAGATGTCAGGTCCAGCCGCAGCTTCTGTACAACATGCTACCATGCAATTTGTGCAACTCACGTAGGTGTCACAGTGGATAGCCACAGCAACTTGCCTGAGTCTGGCATTAGTCCCAACACAACTTAAATCATTTGACTGGCCCGACACATAACTCACCTCAGTAATTTTTTACTGCACAGCTTTTGCTACTTAGCCAGTCTTCTCTCAGGAAAAACTGCCAGGGAGTAGGGAAGGATGAGCTGAGAACTAGTGTAGCATAGGGGTTAGATTCTTCGAATCCGAGAAGTTCAGCTTTGAATCCCCACTCTGCCATGGAACCTTGATGGGTGATCTAGGGTCTGTCATATCTCAAAGAGTTGTTGCTATGGGAGAATGTACTTGAGAGAATGTTGCTATAAGAGAATTATGTATTTCGCTATGTTGTTATAAAGATGAAATGGAGGAGGAGAATGATGTAAATTGCTTTGGGTCCTCACTGGATATAAATGAAAAAAAGAGAAATAAATAATAAACAATAAATTAAGCTGGAGACTGAGGAGGTAGAGAAAAGAAAGTTTCATTGGTGAGTGAGAAGGAAAGAAGGAAGCAGGGAATGGGGATTGGTTATGGGGTTGCCAGGATGTGAAAATAAGATACTGAGGGAATGGGAAACAAGGGGACATGAAATGACACCCAGTTTGTGGATTATCTGCTTGATAACTAGATAATAAATTGTTTGGAAAGGTCACTTAAACTTTTCTAAGGGTTTACCTAGGTAAGGGAAGGGAGTATCATATGCCACTCACTCTCAGTTCTTTGAAGGAAAGGTGGATAAAAATGTGATAGATACATGTGTGGAGAGATTTTACATAAAAAATTTAGTGCTGCCTCATTGAAAGTGATGATTTAAGAGAGTGTACAGCTGAAGTAACTAATGACTCTCGCCTGTCTTCAAGCTGTTCACAGATAAGGCTCCATGACTCTCATTAATGGAAAGAAACGGTTGAAGGGAGACCTGCAGAAATTATTAATAAATTCTAATCTTACTGGGGTAATGAGGCTAACTGCAAGGCAAAAATGAACATTAGGAATGAAGAGTTTCACATAGTAAACATGCAGAAAAGTAATTCCAAAGTGCAGCATATAGTTAACAAAGAAGTCATTTGTAGCCAAAATATCTATTAATATATTCATGACCACCTCAAAATAAAGACAGTTCCTAAAGTCACTTGTTGAAACAATGAATGGCTTGGCCAATCGAACACATACTATTACATGGCTAAAATAATATCCACTGGGCTAGCTGCAACGCTATAATCCATGATGAAGAGAAGCTGAATATTTGTTTTCAATTTGCTCTTTTTACAAATAAAGGCATTTGCCACGCCATGCAATTCAAAGGACACAATGTCACCTCTGGCAATAAGAGGTCAACAAAAAAAAATAGGCTAAAGTGGCAAGACAATTTAAACTGGACTACAATAGGTAAATGGCTAAGGAACTCCTGATGAGATTACAAACATGCAGACTCATATTTTAACATGTTTCTTCAGCAGGCATGAAGAAAACAGGAATAGTCATATCCTAATAGTACTGATTTTAGTTCTGACGCTGATTACTTACTGGCTGTCCAGTTCATTATTCCAAAGTTTGAATCAATCTATGGAAGCATTTGTGTGTGCGTGTTACACACACACACACACACACTGTGGCTAATAGCCACTGATGGACCTCTGCTCCATATTTTTATCAAACCCCCTCTTGAAGCTGTCTATGCTTGTAGCCGCCCCCACCTCCTGTGGCAGTGAATTCCACATGTTAATCACCCTTTGGGTGAAGAAGTACTTCCTTTTATCTGTTTTAACCTGACTGCTCAGCAATTTCATTGAATGCCCACGAGTTCTTGTATTATGAGAAAGGGAGAAAAGTAGTTTCTTCTCCACTTTCTCCATTCCATGCATTATCTTATAAACCTCTATCGTGTCACCCTGCAGTCAACATTTCTCCAAGAATGATTAAAAACTGGACTGATACACCCCAGGAAGATGATATACCAGACATCACTGGGATGTTGGAAATTTTTCACATAGACCAATGTCCAGGGAGAATCCATATTTACCCAATTTTTCCTGAAGACCAGGACTCATTCTGCCAATGTAAATCATGAAACAATACCTTCATATATAGCTAATGTTGCCATTCCCCAAGTCCAGGTGGGGAAATCATCTAGTTTGGGAGGCTTCTGCCCACCTGCCAGCCAGCTGGCCAACTAAGTAAACCCCACCTTCAAACAGTGATGTCCCTGACATGCTGACATCAGACTTCTCTGTCACCTTCCTTTCTTCCCCTGGTGGTTAACAGTTGCAAAGCACTATGTGAGTGTGTGGATGCACATGAAGAAGGCTCCACCATCATCCCCAGACTTTAAGTGGAAGAAGAGAGGAGCAGGAAAACTGTTGGTGGGTGGGGCGGAGCTGGTGCAAACTGCCCTGTACTCTGGCTTGCAACCTAGCTGGACTTGCACCCAAGTGTCTTGTGTAGATTCCAAAATCATTTTTAGTCATTCTACCACCACATGCTCTAAATGCAAATGGGAATAGAATATGACAGTGTCCCTTTGTACTCTAGGGAAGTATAGGAATGGGGGGTGGGGGAGAGAGAACAACCTCAGAAAAAAAGTTGCTTTCTGTATGGGACTCAAACAAGTCACACCCTCATCCTAAACAAGGGAGAAGGGGAAGGCAACTGAACCCATCCCTAACCCAGGAAGGAGCTGCTGTCACCACATCCTACTTAATATACTGTTTCCAAATCCAGCCAATCATGGTTCTCTCCTGATGTCAAAGAGAGGTAGATAACCACAGCAACAGCAGAGAAGCTTAGTCCTTGCCCATAACTGGGTGATTAAAATGGCTTTTCTAGGCATTGAGTCTAGGAGGGTGGATGGCAGAAGTATCTGCTAGCCTGCCTTGGTGAGCTTTGCCAGGACTTCCAAGGTTCAGGATGCCGCCCTGCAGTGGAATCAGCATGAGTTTCGGAACAGAAGATGCAAGAAAGTTGCTTGTGAGGGAAAATGAGGAGGTAAGACTTTAAAAAAAAAATCAGAGTTCCTAACTGGTTTGCTCTGTCTTTACTGAGATATCTGTAAAGAACTTACAAGTATTCTTGGAATGAGCGTAACTGGTTGACTTCACACAGCAAGTAAAGAGGATACCTGAGCAGGACTAAGTACCACTACAGTTTCTCAGAAAGAGAAGCTGCTTCTGTACAGTGAATTTTTAGGGTGTTTCAGCCACTTGCTCGAACTGTGACTAGAGATGCTGAGAACTTCATGACAAACATGTTCATAAGGGGAACATATTCAGGACAACATTTTTGACAGCCACAATCACTCTTGAGCTGAGTCACAGATTTTCTCACTTTGCTGCTGTCTGATTTGAGCAGCTGGCAAGCTGCTTTGAGGTTGTACTTCAGCTGTGGTGGTGTTGCTTCATTTCCTTCTGTCTCGCAGCTGCTTTTGCATCTGCACAGTAAGTGAAATCAATTCTCCCCTAGGGCTATGAATGGTCAGACCTGGTAATTAAATGAAACTGGGGGGCTCTCATAGGTATGTGAAAAAATGTGTATATAATAATGATGTTAATAACACAAACTTAAATGAACACCAAACAGTAAGACTTAAAAAAAAAAAAAATCAGAGTTCCTAACTGGTTTGCTCTGTCTTTACTGAAATAACTGGTTGCCAAGCAGTATATATTGACAACAGGTCTGGGGAAAGAACACTTGTACTGCCACTACGCTATGAAGGACAGGTATATGTGAAATACAGCTTATTAAAATGCAATGTGCTGTTCAAATATGTGGAAAGTAATCTGCTGAACAGGCTCACAAGATGGTCACAGTCAAACACCTTAACAGAAAACTGACTCCCCTGCTTGCAACGTGAGCTGAACTGGTGAATGTACAAGCCTCCCTAACTGTCGGTAACTGTAGGCAGTTTTCGACTATGGATTTTAATTCTGTAATAATACATTTGTTATTTGCAGCATGAATCAAAAAGTGATAACAAAGGGACTGATTGAAAGCACTGTATCACGCTACAGTCTTTCACTACTAACTTTTGATTTATCACCTGAACATGTAAACAAATCAGAAGCTGAACGGAGTTCAGCGATGGCTAATTCTTATAGACACTATGGAAGAACACAGTAGAATAATCTTGTCTCCCTATGAACATCTATAATGTCCAAAGCCATCTCTAGAGAGCCAGCATGACACAGTGGTGAGAATGTTGGACCAGGTGCAACTAGAGTTGAATCTTAGCTCTGCCTTGGGAGCTTACCTTGGGACTATCACATCTCACAAGGTTGTTGTTATAAGGATAAACTGGAGGAGAGGAAAACTATGTGATAAACAACATTAGGTTCCTACAAGAGAAAAAAGAGCAATGCAATTTAAAAAAAATAAAAACCAGATAAGATTCTGTCAAAGTTAAGCACTTCTAAACCAGTGGGAGTGTTACCTGTATATTTAAATATTTGTCATTATAATCAACAGGTGTTGAACATGTTTGACTTTGGCTGGGTACAGCTGCTATATCTGCGTACAATCAGGATCACCAGCAATGAATTGCTTTGTCAGATGGTAATACAGCCAAAATTCTGCAACATTACAATCACCCACAAACATAATCATGAGCCAAAATAAACATTTCAAAACATGTTTCTTGTTTAAATTCTTCCTCTTTTTTGCCAAAAAAGCGTAGGCACAAGCAATAACATTGTGTTCTTCTAATGGCCTGGTTTGGAGGAAAATAATGAGCTATTATTGTGAGAATATTCCTCTGGCAATTACTTCTACAATAAACATTGGTGACTGGACCAGAAAAGAGTCCAAGTTCATTTCTGTGGCCTATCCTAAGAAGCTGTTTTCTTCTAGCCTGGCAAATGCACACATACAATCAGTTACAGCACATTGTAACTATCCCAGAGGACACATTAAGTAAAGCTTCCCAGATCCCCAAGGCTTCACATCAGTGATACAGTATGTGATCACTTTAGCTGTGTGAAAATGAAATTTTGATGCTGAAAGAAATTTCAACTCTTTTGTGATCAGCTTCTACTCCAAATAAGAATAAAGGTCAAGATGTAAAAAATAAATTAAAATAAAAACTAAAAACTGCGTTTCATAAAGGTTTCTAAATAAATGCCCCCTCCCTCCAAAAAGTAAGAGCCCCATGGTGCAGAGTGGTAAAGCTGCAGTACTGCAGTCGGAGCCCTCTGCTCACAACCTGAGTTCGATCCCAGTGGAAGCTGGGTTCAGGTAGCCGGCTCCAGGTTGACTCAGCCTTCCATCCTTTCGAGGTCGGTAAAATGAGTACCCAGCTGGCTGGGCGGAAAGTGTAGATGACTGGGGAAGGCAATGGCAAAACCACTCTGCAAAAAAATCTGCCGTGAAAACGTGAAAGCAACGTCACCCCAGAGTTGAAAACGACTGTTGCTTGCACAGGGGACTACCTTTACATTTTTATCCCCCCCCCCCAAAAAAAAAGACTGGTAGTTTCCCATCAAAATAAAATTGTTTGGAATATAAACATTCTTTCTCTTTAATCTGCTTGATACTTCATTATCAGGTTGTTTCCAGAACATCTACCAGTTATTCCACTGCTGACTGACTGCTGCTGCTGCTGTTCAGTCGCACAGTCAAGTCTGACTCTTTGCGACCCCATGGACAAAGTCATGCCAGGCCCTCCTGTCTTCCACCATCCTCCGAAGTCTGCTCAAATTTGTGTTTGTTACATCAGTAATGCTGTCCAACCATCTCATCTTTTGCCGTCCCCTTCTTTTGCCTTCTGTCTTTCCCAGCATCAGGATCTTCTCCAATGAGTGCTCCCTTCTCATTTGGTGGCCAAAGTATTTGAGCTTCAGCTTCAGCAACTGACCTTCCAGGGAACAGTATGGATTGATTTTCCTTAGGACTGACTGATTTGATCTTCTTGCAATAAACAAAGGACTCTCAAGATTCTTCTCCAGCACCACAGCTCAAAAGCATCTATTCTTCTGTGCTCAGCCTTCCTTATGGTCCAGCTCTCACAGCCATACATTACTATTGGAAATACCATCACTTTGACTATATGGATTTTTGTTGGCAGGGTGATGTCTCTACTTTTTATTATACTGTCCAGCTTCGCGAAAGCTGTCCTCCCAAGGACAAACGTCTTTTAATTTCATGGCTACAGTCACCATCTGCAGTGATCTTGGATCCCAGGAATGTGAAGCCTGTCACTACTTCCAAGTCTTCTTCTTCTATTTGCTATGGTGTGATGGGGCCGGATGCCATGATCTTAGTTTTTTTGATGTTGAGTTTCAAGCCCACTTTTGTGCTCTCCTCTTTCACCCTCAACGAGAGGTTCTTTAGGTCCTCCTCACTTTCTGCCATTAGAGTGGTATCATCTGCATATCTGAGGTTGTTGATGTTTTCCCCGGCAATCTTAATTCCTGCTTCTGCTTTATCCAGGCCAGCGTTCCGCATGATGTACTCTGCATATAAATTAAATAAGCAGGGTGACAATATACATCCTTGTCAAACTCCTTTTCCTATTCTAAACCAATCCGTTGTTCCATATCTCATTCTGACTGTTGCTTCTTGACCCTTATACAGGTTTCTCAGGAGACAGGTGAGGTGGTCTGGTACTCCCATCTCTTTAAGGACTTGCCAAAGTTTGTTGTGATCCACACAATCAAAGGCTTTAGCATAGTCAATGAAATAGAAACAGATTTTTTCTGATACTCCTGTGCTTTCTCCATAATCCAGCGAATGTTGGCAATTTGATCTCTAGTTCCTCTACCTCTCCAAAACCCAGCTTGAACTTTTAGTAGTTCCCGATCTACGTACTGCTGAAGCCTAGCTTGTAGGATCTTTAACATGACCTTGCTGGCATGTGAAATGAGTGCAATGGTGCGATAGTTTGAACATTCCTTGGCATTACCCTTCTTTGGGATTGGGATATAAACTGACCTTTTCCAATCCTGTGGCCACTGTTGCATTTTCCAAATTTGTTGACATAATGTGTGCATCACCTTAACAGCATCATCTTTTAGGACTTTGAATAGCTTAACTGGGATCCCGTCATCTCCACTCGCTTTGTTGTTAGTAATGCTTTCTAAGGCCCGTTTGACTTCACACTCTAGGATGTATGGCTCAAGGTCAGCGATTTCACCATCGTGGTTGTTAAGGACATTGAGATCCTTCTTGTATAATTCTTCTGTATATTCTTGCCACCACTTCCTAATCTCTTCTGCTTCTGTTATGCTCTTCCCCAGTAGCATATTGGGCACCTTTTGACCTGAGGGGCTCATCTTCCATCGCCATATCTTTTAGCCTTTTGTTACTGTCCATGGGGTTTTCTTCGCAAGGTTCCTTCTCCAGTGGATCACATTTAGTCTGGGTTCTCTGTGGCCTGTCCATCTTGGGTGGCCCTGCATGGCATAGGCCACAGCCTCATTGAACCGTGAAAGCCCTCTCGCCACGTCAAGGCAGCAATCCATGATGCTGACTGACTAATGCATCCTAACATGTCGTTTTCTACATGTCCCTCTACTTTTTGCTACATTGAGGCTTTTTAAAAACATCCATGTTTTCCTCTCAAGACTTCGTTACAGAGTCTATGATGCTCACAATGGTGTCAGGCACATGGTAAAAGGGTCACACTAAAAGGAACTACATTTATCTACATACATAGTGCATGACAGAATTTCAACAAAAGCTGTGTGAGGTTAAAGAGATGACCAGACTTCGTTGTGCAGGGATAGTGGGTAAGATAGTGTGTTGAAAACCCTTTTTGGTCCTTAAGTTAACCATAAAAGGTGTAAATAAATAAGTCCAAAAATAAGTCCAATGGAATATAAACATTTGATATAAATTATTTGTAATGAAATCTTAGTGTTATAGCCCTCTAAGCCAATGACTTAGTGGAGGTTGAAGGGTGTACTCTGCTCAGTACTAAATTGTTGGAGAAGCAGAATCTATGTAATGACCAAGATCCATAATAGCTGACAATAAAACAACTAGGCTTGTGGCACTGATGCATGAGAAACAAACAGTTATGTCAGTAAACAGCAAAGCCTGACTGTTTCAATTAAAATGTCTTAGAATGTGATCATATATTTATAATTGAATGTGAACAATGCTTAATACCATTGCATTTTATGCTGTCTGGGAGATAGGAACTAAAAATTACACTCAGTCTTTGGTTTGTCTGAAGTTTCTTACAAACATTTTGTCAGCCAATGATATTTTTTTCTAGGTTTATGCCACTAAAGAAGTCTCTGGTCATGCCAAGTGGGAAGAAGTTTAAAGAGATGCCTTTTGAAGGGGAAAAATATCCCACAATCAATCCCTGGCCTATTTGTCTGTTTTTGGACAAAATAAATACCTGGACCAAGAGAATGACTCAGTCTTATCCCACAATGTTATTCAATCTCTACAATTGGGCAGCCGACAAGGAGTTACACGGATCACTTCATTTCCCCCTATATCCCCTTCTTCACCGTATTTCCTCTTGACTTCCTCCTGGCAGCCCCCATATCTTCTCCCTTTCCTTTCTTCCTTCTCTTCTTTCCATCTACCCACTTTTCCTGTCCCCACCCCCTAACTTCAGCTACTTTTTTCCCTGTCATGTCACAGCTGACTTATGGCAACCCCACAGGGCAGGGGTGTCAAACATACAGTGTCAATGTCTGGCCCACAAGCAACTGATGCAAGGGAAGGAAGGCAGGAGGTTGCTGGAGAAGATGAGCAGGTGCAAACAGTGAGGTGTGTGCGGTCCAAGCTGTCAAGAAACAGAAAGGAAATGGCTAGGGTGCAGGACTAAGGGGCAGAGGTAAAATAGTGTGGGGGAATGGCAGAGAAAGATGAGATGGGCTGTTTCCACCTCCTCCAACTATAGCTCAGCAATAATTGGAGAAGCCACTACATGAGGAGGCAGAGCTGAGCAGCTTCTGCTTCTTTTTCAAATGGAACCATGAGGGGAGTTGGTGAAAGTGGACACCTGGAGCATCAGTTCACCAATGAAGGGATGGGCTGTCGGGAGAGAGGAGGGCTGGAGCATGGATTGGGAGGCAACTAGGCTGTGTCATATGTGTCACTCTGAGAGGAAAGATGCCCTGGCCTCAGAAGCGAGTGGAGGAGTGAAGGGAAAAAGGAATGCTGCTGTCGCTTATACATATATGAACAGCTGCAGAGTTGGAAGGCAGTGAGAGTCAGGGTGCATGAGGGACAGCAGCCTTCCATCTCCCCCAACCTGTTCTCAGTCCATGAAGGAAAGGGGGTTGCAGCAGGACAAAAACTGTTCTATGAAAGTTTCAGAAACAGCCTCTCCATCAGGGTTTCCTTTTAGCCCTACTACTTCTATGGGAAATGCAGGAGGGATGAGACCTGGGGGTGGGAAGTCTGAGAGAGCTAGGTAAAGCCCACCCACCTCCCCCCCCAAGACAGGACACTGCTGTCCGGGTCATCTGGGACCAGTCATTCAGTCTGGGCCACATCACAGGATAGTTGATAGGGGAGATGGGGTGGTAGAAGGGGGAGTCTGGTGTCCCTCCTTGAGATCCTCAGAGGTAGGATGAGAGAAGAGAGGAAACAAAGAGCAAGAGACAAATCATAGCTGTGCTCAGCTACTGAGGCTGAATGTATGGTGGGGGATGCTGAAAAACCTTATTTGTTTTCAAGGGAGATGGCTCGTCTCCTCTAAATGCTATATAAAGAAAAATTAACTAATATGAATGAAAATGTAAGATAAACGCCTTTTATGGTATCCCTTGGGGGAGGGAACCTAGTTCTGCATATGAGTAAATATATTTATTGGGGCTTCTGTGAGTTCCTTAGTGAATCAATTGTTTTCATTTGCATTTTAAGTAATATATAACATTAATAGGGATTCCTGTGTCCTTTATAGAGTTTATATCTCTGGTACCCAACATTACATTTTATGGCACACATGGCCTGGCCCAACAAAGTGAAATTTATGTCAGAGTTGGAGTTCAACACCTCTGCAATAGAGTTTTCAAGGCAAGAGATGCGCATAGGTCATTTGCCATTGTCTGCCTCCACATCACAACCCTGGTATTTCTTGGAGGTCTCCCATCCAAAAAAGCAGTCAGGGCCAACCCTGCTTAGCTTTCACTACCTGATGAAACTGGGCTAGCCTGAAATATTTAGATTAAGGTATCTTCAGCTTTATTTATAATTTATTTAATTCATTTATGCACTGTCTTTTCCCCTCCATGGGGATTCAAAGCTAGGGTTGCCTGCCTTCAGGGGTGGCTGCACATCTCCTGGGATTTCAATTGATCTCCAGGCAACAGAGATCAGTTCACCTGGAGAAAATGGACATGTATGACATTATACTCTGCTTTAAAAATATTAGATTATTTTAAAATATATTTCAGCTGTTATTTCTTTTATCCTTTTATCCCAGCTTTCATGGGGGGAAAGGGGGGGGATTGGACTGGAATAGTTATCCTGGGTTTTATTTTTTTTAAAAAGACCAATAAATCATAGATTAAAGTCTCACAAATGTTAATTTTAAAGAAAAAGAGCTTCAAAACAATTTAAAAACAACATGACACACAATGTGTTTCAGTTACAATACTTCTAATTGGTTCAGTTCAATGGAATTTATGCATGTTCAGCTGAGTAGGAGATTGCAATCTTTTCCTTTGTGTTTGTTAAATAATGCACAGTACAGGTTGCCTTTGTTATAAAAATAACAATTAACATATCTCATGCTAATTTATTGTATGCAATTTTAAATGATAATAGTCCCCCCCCCCCAAAAAAAGCAATCAATGAGACACCAGTGGCTACTGTATCTCTTCCAAATCCTAAATTTTTAATTTTTGTGCAAACTTTTTAAAAAGACTGCAACATTCTCTTTAAACATGTAGCAACCTAACTATTTTAATGTTCTTCATTCTGTTTTCCTGCAAAAACCTAGAAATAAAGGAAAAATCTAAGTCAAATATCCTGTTCTAACAAAATTTAGTCACAAATGGAATAGCCTTAAAATGCTAGTTTTTAAAAGTTTTGATAACTTTAAAAGCAACACAGGTCCTATTATCCTATCAGTGTTATAGTTATAATTCTGCCAATCGGTTCTCATATATAAACTTGCAATGCTGTGAATTTCACTGCATTTCTTTCAGCTCTGGCAACAGCAGAGATCTGTTTTTGTTCAGGATTTTGGACCAAAGTAGTAAGCCGATTGCTTCCTGGGACTTGAGCATAATGTCTATTCTCACAATCCCAGTGTGCTCAGGGTCAATCCCAGTGTGCATAGGCTGGCTTGTGATTTTTTACATATGTTGTGGGCTGCTACATTTTATTTCTTCGTCTTAAATGATCAGCCACAAAAGTCTAATATACATATATTGTTAATGAAACTACATGGTGGGTGGGCTCTATTTTACTTGGTGGGTCACAAATTGTGTGTGGGCCTGAGTAGATTGAGGCAAAATGATGCCTTCTGAAATATAGGAACGAAAAAGACCTATGGCATTGTGCTGAAGATACATGCAGATGCAGCAGGTAAAAAAGCTGCTGACAGGCACGTACAGAAAGTCTGTCCTGGAAAACCACCAATTGTAATTCCAATTTAACAGCTCCCCAACAAGCATCTAGGAACACTATCCAACTACCACTACAGTGGTACATGTGTACTGACTTAAACAAAACACTCCATGTCTAGCTACGTACAAGATTGCAATCTCAAGGATAAAGTATGGCATCAAGGAAGCTACCTCCATTCATGATGCAAAACTTTTACAACATTCTCTTCTATGTATTAAGAGATTCTTCTTCACAGGGCCAAATCATTCACTTCATAAATTTTGTTGCAGAGATTTTATAAACTCTTGAATAGGACTAGTTTCATTTCAGAATACAGCCACTTGAGAGGAAACAAAAACAAAGATCTTGCTACTATTGAACTGGTTATTACCAGATCTCAAGTATAAAATCAAATAGATGTTTTGTTTTGTTAAAATGATGCTATGAAGTTATCAGGCTTATTCAATGTGTCCAAAACTGTTAAAGTAAATTTTGTTTAGTGATAATAAAGTCAAGTATTTAGAAGAAGCATGGAGGCACACCATCCACCAGGCTGTCTCTTCCTTTGAGAACACACGCATAGCTGGTCTTGAGGACAAAAGGAGATTGAGGAAGAATCGCACTGCTACAGGACCAACCCTAAATCAGACTTTTCCCTGCAGCCGCTGTGGCCGGACCTGCCTGTCCCACATTGGTCTTGTCAGCCACCAGCGAGCCTGCAGCAAACGTGGACTATTGCACCCTTCTTAAATCTCCGTTCGCGAAGCCAAGCCGAGAGATTTAGAAGAAGAAGAAGAATTGCAGATTTATACTCCGCCCTTCTCTCTGAATCAGAGACTCAGAGCGGCTTACAATCTCCTATATCTTCTCCTCCCACAACAGACACCCTGTGAGGTGGGTGGGGCTGAGAGGGCTCACACAGCAGCTGCCTTTTCAAGGACAACCTCTGCCAGAGCTACAGCTGACCCAAGGCCATTCCAGCAGCTGCAAGTGGAGGAGTGGGGAATCAAACCCGGTTCTCCCAGATAAGAGTCTGCACACTTAACCATTACACCAAACTGGCTCTCAGTATTTAGTATACACATTCAAACTGGAACTGATTGCTATGAATCTTTTTTTTTTTTTTTTTGCCTTGTGCTCAATACTAACCCACATACCCTGCTCATCTATAAGATCTTCCTGGAATGTAGTTTTATGTATTTTAACAAAAGTCATAAAAGGCAAGGATTTTAAAAAGCAGAAGAAACACCCTTTTATATCCTTATGGAAATGACCCTCTACTTCAATTATAATAGTCATACATTTTTCTTGTTAGTATAGACTGAACTCTTTTTTATTGGCTGCCACATAATTTGTAGATAAAAAGATAGCTAGAAGCCTTCTAATTGCATTGTTTTAGTGGGTTTGGAAGCATAAAAAATTGAAGGGGTACATATGGACAAAGTACTCTTTATGTCACATAAAAATAGTCACCTTGTCAAAGTCTTTGAGGATTAACCACTACTGAGTGATGTGCTACCTGATAACTCAAAGCTCCATATTAGGATCTAACCCAACCAAGCTTTTAATGCAACTAAAAAGTATCATCTCAGAGGCTTTCAGAAATGCACTCAAAGGTTCCCTTTATCACCTGTTTTGGCGAGTGCAAGAGGTTTCAATAAACCCAACTGAAAGACCTGTCAAAGGACTGCCATTTATTAACAGCATGCTTTAGAAAGAAAAATGTGACTTCCATTCCCCCTCCAAACTAAATCAAAACTAATCCGTCTCTAAGAGAAAAAGAAAGCCACAAAGCTCACAGCTGGTGGAATGCTGGGTTAGGGATTAATAGAGCCTAATCTGCAATAAATTCAGAAGAATGTGATCCCCTCCAAAGTCATCAATGAAATCAGCCTGAATGTTGCTTTATACCTCACTCAGTCATCCTTTAATAAGATGAACACTTGGCAAGATCCTTTTCCTCTCTTCTTCCTGCTGGATTACAATTAGAAAAGCTTTGATTTTTATATGTATAGTTAAAATACTGGCAGTACTAGAGGGGGGAGGGAAAGAAGCTTTAGCTAACAAGTGATGTAAGACTCTAAAGGCATGAATAAAAAGAATGAAGAATTATGTTTCTCCAATAACTTTTTTTTAGAAATATGCTAACCTCACTACATATCTTCCAATGAATTAATAATTTGGATAAAGAAATTATGAACGTTAATTTATAAAGGTTTGTTTAACTACCACAGGTGAATTCAAGAACATTTTCTGTGGATATAAAGAACGGCACAAATCCCTGCTTATGAGGTATAATCATTAATAAAAGTGATCCCTTGGGCTGACCTCCACCAATTCAATAGCCAGAGAAAATTTCCTTTCCTCCAACATATATGTCTATAGATAACTAAATGGGATCTTAGTATATGTTTTTTCACAACATTTTTTTATCATACTTCTCTTTCAACCAAAGGCAAACGTAAGTCTATCATGGAGGAAAGGGGGAGAGAGCATCTCTTTCAATTGTATAAATTTCATTGTCATCCTCATTGCCATTTTAAAGTACAAACTTTGATAATATATTATTAGTCTTTGAAATATGAAACTAAAAGGACCTGGATTTACAGCTGCAGAGATGGGTTACTTCATAGCTTCATCATGGAAATTCCAGCAATATATTGAGAATAACACAACATGATCTACTTGCTTGCACAACATTACAGTTAGACGTCCTGTATTACTTGAGTGTTATCTATGGCATGAATTGTCTTTTGGCAGATATGACAGACAACCCAGAGAGTATCCAACCTGTGGCATCTACACAAGCCCACAACGTAAATAAAAACAGAAATGAAAGAAGCTTTGTCTTGCACTTTTCAGCTCTCCATCCATTATCTGTGATATATTCCAAAAGAAATAGGATCAGGAAGAGATAAAAGACATGAAAACCCCAGTAGAATTATGTGTCCAGAGATCAATTACTGTGGATGGTGTGAACAGAAAGAGAAAAAAGCAGAGTTCAAATTCTATGCTCCACAACAGGAAGTGACACCTGAGTCCCAAGAAAATCCTTTCTGCCTCCAGTGATGCCTCTGTTTTCATAGTTAAGTTTTGTTGTGCTTAACAAGACACAGTAGTCTCATCGAGGAAAGGGAGAACATGCATGAAACATAGGGTTACCATTCCCCAGGTCCAGGCAGTGAATCCCCCAGAGCTTTGGGGCCTTCTACCTGCCACCAGCCAGCTGGCCAGTGGGAGAAACCCCATCCCATGCACTGACACCACATGGTAGTGACATCATCACCACTGTGTTTGTCAGGGCCTCATTCACTTTCCCTCTCATCTGTTCCATGAGTCCCATTCCATTGGAAGATTCTTGCCAATGCAAGCCTTCTTCCCAACCCATCCTTGCTCTCCCCCACTGACAGTCCTGGGAGGATATGGCCTCCCAGCCTGACGTCTCTGCATTTGCTGCTTCCTGGGTGTTTGCTGGAGCCTCTGCCTTGACCTCTTGGCTGGTTGCTCCGCAGAGGCTGGAGGGCAATGGGTCCCCTGCGGTCCCATTGTCCCCAATGTAACCAACATGATTGCATCACTTCCAGGTGATGTCAGTGCATTGGGGATGTCCCCACTCATTCCCAGAACACCCTCAAAATCTCCCTGCTGGCAAGAGGAAAGGACCTGGCAAGTGGCAACTCAAATTAAACAAGGAAACTAGATAAGTGTTTGTCCAGGTTAGACTCAATTAATACATTGTTTTTAGATATCTTATCAGCCTTTCAAGAAAAAACATGAGTCCTCATTGATCTATTTGTGATGAATCTCGCTTAGATAACTTCTAGGGTCCCTTTCAGTCCTACAATATAATTAAAACATGACTGCAATATACCAGAAAGAAAGAAGTACACTTCTAATTATAGATCATGTAATTTTAAATTGTAATTTACAATTTTTAACCCTGTAAAATATTGGTACTTCAGCTCTTTATACATTTCTCACTTGCAATGGAACTGCCTTCAGGGCTAGGCTGCTAGCTTGGCATTTAAAGGTGCCAGTTCAGCAAATCACTTATGTGTGTGCTTAATTCATTCCCAAATGGAGGGGAAAAACACTTAATGTTAAGCAAATACATCCGTGCTTCCTGAATACGAGTGATTTTTCTGAAACGACACCAAAATTAATGTTCTATCTATATTCAAATACTTATTACTTCAAATTCTGAACTTCCCAGTGTACTTTATGATCTACATAATCAGAAAGATGATATGCTATTGACTCTAATGAACTATTCAGACTATTAAAAACTTGTTAAGATGCAGAGTTGCAGGAATTTGAAGGTGTGACTTGAAACCAATTCATTTCAATCTGGCACAAGCCTGCATAGATATTCTTGTTTTGCTTAAAACCAGATTGCTGAAGTTCAGCCTTCACATGTGAGGTCTAAATACAGCCAGATAATAATCCATCCCTTCCCTAATGTGAACTGCCTTGCCAAAACATGTTTCACTACTAGCCTAATCCATTACCTTGGAACATAAAGTTTATTAACCATCCTGATTCTGATGCCAGGACCCACTCCAGCTATCTATAATTTGCAACAGACAAAATTGTGATGCACAACAGCCCCTTCCAATATGACTAGCTGTTTTTACTGCAAGTACTTAATGTCCAGTTATTTACTATTCCATCCTAGTCTATTATTTATAGCTACTGAATCCCAAGTGAGTATTCCAGAGAACTAAAATTATCTGAAGAAAACTATATTTTCTCCCTTCTCTCTCAAAATCTACCTCCTTGCAGGGAAATAAGCAGAGAATTCCCCTCTTAAATTTAGGAAGTTTTCCTGATGTTTGCTACCGGTATTTTGTAATCAGCATTTAGGATCCACCATTTGAGAAGAGTGTTCTGCCTAAGGCAAATGAGCATCTTGAGAATTATGGGAAATTCAGAATTGTAGGTGACACTGGCACTTACTGATTTCCTGTTGTGTCTGAATTCCTGTTGAGCATTTTCCAGCTTCTTTCCCCCACTCATAACTGAAGTTCTAGTGAAGGGGGACCCCTGAATAATTAATGAATACCCCTATGATAATGAATAAAATTAAAATAGTGCCTTCAAAACTAGGATGTCTAATGCAACTCTTCGTTAGAAACACAGACAGCCCCAAGTGGGTGTGAATTCAAGGTTTTATATTAGATAAGAGACAGTGACCTCATTGAGGCCTCTGGATGTGTACTAGATAACAAAGGGGCCTCAGAGAAGCTTCTTGATGGAGCTGATAAAGCATGGAGACAGGAGGAATTGAAAAGTACTAGAAAGAGTTACAAGGGGGTGGGGAATATTGAATCAGATAAGCCTGTGTGCCTGCGCTGTTGGGTGTCTGTGTAAATAAAACGGTCTGTATGTAGAATGATTTTAACTTAGTCATTTTGGGGGCCCATGGCCAACTAAGTTCTGCTATTAGTACCAAAAGTAAACCTCGTTTCATACCAGTAATGTGTGCGGACCTCGTTATTTCCCTGCTTCATTTTGGTGCATTGGCCAATGGGAAATAAACAGGGTTAGGATATTTCCTTCCCCTTGGCTGGTTGTATAACCATCTGCCTTCCACCCTCGTGGCGGGAAGAGCCGACTAGGTGCCACAGTCACATTTTTGATTGAGTCCGGCTCTCTCTGCCCCGGTGAAAGGTGTCCGGTTTGCCAACCAAGATCCTGTGCCTGGTTGAACTGACGTGTGCAGGGGATCGAAAGATCTTCAGGATTGTGAGTATGAACTGTCTGGGAATTCTGATTACCTCTCCTTAGGAGAGAACATATGAACATATGAAGCTGCCTTATACTGAATCAGACCTTTGGTCCACCAAAGTCAGTATTGTCTTCTCAGACTGGCAGTGGCTCTCCAGGGTCTCAAACTGAGGTTTTTCACACCTATTTGCCTTTTTTGGAGATGCTAGGGATTGAACTGGGGACCTTCTGCTTCCCAAGCAGATGCTCTACCACTGAGTCACCGTCCCTCCCTAAGAAAGGTCTGATCACCCCTTAAGCTCTATTACGCTCTGCTTTGGAGATGAAGCACAGAAGCTACGATCTGGGAGGATTTCTGTGGTGTGTGAATAGAGACAAAGCCTCTAAGCGAGAGCATGTACAGAGAATGCCTAAGATCAGCCCAAACTGGAGCCTGGCCTAGAGATTGCAAATTTGCAGTCCTCCTGCCCTTCCCCCATTAGGGAAGGAATGCTAATGCTCTTCTCCTTACTCAATCTGAAATCTTTAACAGAACCAGAAAAGGGCAAAAGGAATAATATTTTTTTTAGAATGCAGTGCCCTGAGACATTAAGAAGGAAAGAAGACACTCAGCCAAATTTAGTCTTAATTGTAGAAATAAGAAGTGTAAAAATCTGAGCCCCCACTAGGCAGATATCTCATTACCTTCCCCATCTTGTGTTTAAAAGTTGCTTAACCTGGGGGGGGGGGGGGGAAACCCTGTATCCTGGAAAATTTATCAAAATCAGATAAGAGAATACTGGGATTAACTGCCCAGCAAGGATTATTATCTTCTCTTTCTATCATTTGTTAAACCAATTTTCTCTCTCCCAGCCTTAGAGAGAGAAGAATCTTTTATATATATGCCCCATGGTATCTAAGGGAAGATATTTTTCTGAATTCTCATCTTCTCCTGATTTTGAGTCTAAAGATACAAATTCAAACTTTTGAAATTCTGCAAGTATGTCTCCATAAACAAAATGAGTAGTTCTAGAAGACCACTCCCAGCCAGGAAGATGCCTGGAAGGAAAGATGTGCATATGTTGAAAGAAGCAAGCCAGTTTGAAAGCTCCTTGGCTTGCTCAAAACACTACTGTATTTTGCAAAGGTGCCAGTCCCAAAAATATAATGTAATGCCCAGAACATTAAGGCCAGTGCCTCTGGGAGAGAAAGTGTCAAAGAAAATGGACTGCATGTCTTGTAATCTTCAAATTTAATTCAAATATTCAGAAATCTCCAGCCTGGAACTGGCATCCCAAAGTTCCACTTACAGCTAATCTTTCTCTGATAGAAAAAAGACCCTGCCTGTAAACTGCCCTGAGGCTAAGAGTTCTCCTAGATTAGAAGCTTTTCCTCTGATCATGTATTTTTTTTTTTTTTGCTTTACCTTTTGAGTCTGAAAATATTTTTCTAGTGGCTGTTAGCAGTTTCCCTTGTACTTCGATTTTGTAGTTTTAATTTTAAGGGGAATACTTTTAAGATATTCAGCTTGTGATCTCCTTTGTTTTAAAGAAATGGTGCACCTAACAGATCTTTTGTTGTTTTTTTAAAATCTGAGACAATGGGTTAAAAGTTTTTATTTGCAATTTTGAGTATATGGAACATCTTTTTCTGCTAAAGCAATACAGTATCAACCCTTTTGGAAATTTTATTTCTCTTGTGATTTTTATTAAGTACATTTCATACCAAGAACATGTGGTCCTCAAGTGTTACATCTAGCATAGTTTTCTATCTTATTTTGAACTGCTTCCCAATTTTTCATTCATTTAAATATGAAAATTTCTTTTGTTGTTGGTACTGAATTTTTATTTTCTGAAAAGAACAGTGTTTTAAAATTCTACCTCACCAATTTTGGTTTCTACAAGACCTCTTTTCATTTGAAGTTATAGCAGGTGTTATAAAAGAACATCTGTACCCTTCCTTGGGTAAAACTACTCTCTCACTGTGCATATTCTTTCTTAAGTCTTGAGAAACTAATACTTTGTTTTACCAGTGATCCAGTTATTCTCAGTGTCGTGTTTCCCATAGAAATACCCTTTCTAGATTTGTTGGTAATTCACTAGGCAGAATTCCTGAAAACTCTTGGTCTTCATTAGAAATCTGGACTTTAATAATGTTCTGCATTCCTCAAATGTATATCTTTATTTGCTCTCTTAATGTCATTTATAGTTATGTTCCATCTATGAACTGTGCATATCAATCTTCCTATTTAGCTATTTGGTGAACCTCTTACCTATGGAAAGAGGCATCTATATGCTTATCTATCTTATTTTATACCTCCATCTATAGTATCTTGTTAGAGCTTGACATTTTCTGAGTGTTTTGTTTAGAAAATCCTTTCTATGTTTCATGTTCTTACCATGGTAGATAACAATTCCAATTCTGCTTGATTTTGTGTTTCAATCCAGTCTCCGGTCCTGGCTAGGCTTGCTACTGGATAACACATTTCCATTTGCTTGTTTTAAGTTTCTGCCTTTCCATTATTTTAACCTTCTTTGTCAAGGTGTATTAACCAGAATTTGCTTTCCAGGATTGTTTTGTTATATATAAAGGAAACCTGGATCTGCAATTCAAGTTTATTGCATGCTCATTATTATATAGTAGTTTTAAGAATTGCTGGTATGTCTGTTAAGAATTGTTTGTTTGAGGATTAACTATTATTTGTTTTTAGGATTTTTGTTCTTAAAGTTTGCTGAAATCCACTCTCACACCTATGTGAGACCCACAGAATAAATTTTGGATGAGCTGGCACAGGGGAAAATGGGGTTCAGTGGGACTTGAACGCCCCACTGATGTACAATGGTTTAAATTCTCTGATCCAGTTATCTAATCATTTTTGGTCTGATCCTTCACATACATGTATGTTAAAGCTGGCATTATTCTATTGAGGCCTCAGTTTTGTTTTGTGTGTTTGTTTTTGAAGTTTTTCTTATTTTTGACAATTTCATATATTTCATAGCTATAGAAAAAGTTTTTCTTCCCTTTTTGTGACCATTTTCATAATCCAGGGATAACCCCAACTCTGGTAATCTCTCCTTGGAGCTCCCAATTTTGTGCAAAATTTCATGTTTTCTTTTTTTAAGATTCATATCTGTTGCAAAAAAGTAAAAAGCCTCTCATGAACCTCTAGGTGCTCGCTTTCTATATGAACGTGCACTAGCCTGAATCATGAGAAGTGATGCATAGGTTTATATTGTGGGTTTGTGTTCTGCATAATGTATGGTGTATGAAATCTGCCTTTAACACTGGAAGGGTCGAGACCTTGTCAAACTGAAACTCCATGTGAGGAGGAGGAAGTCTCCACTCCAAAGCAAGTGTGGTAATTTAGATAATGTGTGCAACTCTATCTCAACAGGGTTGGACTCAAGTTATGGCAATTTGTGGACAGCCAAGGAAAGCTTTAAAGGGGAAAAGCACCTACTATTGTTGTTTTGTTTGTTTGTTTTTCCAAGTATGTTTTCCAGGCTCTTCCATATCTACCCAGAGGTCCTGAAATTTGCCTGGCCATGCCTCATTGATGTTGGCAGGAAAGCCTCCCCCAGAACCCCATCCAAACTGAGCTGTGGAGCAAACTCATTTCCAGGGAAATTCCTCTGCCTAGCAAAAGGCTGGTTGCCCCAGCTGATCACAATAGCAGCGCCACTGCCACTTCCAAGTTGTGCTTCCAGAAAAAGAAATTATTTTTTCCCTGCAATAGAAACAGATTTCCCTGTGAAAAGACTGTCATGCATAGGGCACACAAACTCTCCATGAACTCAAGAAAGAAGACCTTTTTGTTAGACTAGGGGAAGGAGGGGAACTAAGGAAGGAGGGGAACAAGAAATTAGTCAGGAAATGGTTTTTCTATTGTAAATAATGTGGCCAAATGTGGACTGCCCACAACTGGCAATGTTTCCAAGTGTGTCTGAATGTGTGTATCTTAATCACCCAGGCTACAACAAGGTGTTTACCATAAAGGGACATGAGTTGATCCAGTTTATAGCATGTCACTTGCATATGTCCCTTATTATTGCTTATGCGTTTTAGAAATTGAGATGAATTCTTGTATTCTTGCATCATAGCTAGCAATGTTTTATTGATAAAGAAATAAGTTCTTTAGGATCCTTCCAAGATATATGTTCACAAATTTAGACTGGACATATGTAATTATTCAATGCATATACCATGAATAGATTTCTCTGTTCAAGTGATTGATTATCTCAAAAATGAAATGTATCTCTAGCCTCCTCTTTCCTCTACCTCCTCCTCAAGATCGTCCCAAATTTCAGTGATAGTTAGTCTTCAGCACCAAAACACATAGTCCCCTTTTTCCTGATTGGATTTTTTTCATGTTTAACTCATGTATAGCCTTTTTTTTTGTAGATGACATTCCTAAGCCCTTCCCCTTTGACCCAACTGTGTCTCAACCCTGGTTGTTTGAAGTCTGATCGGCAGTGCACCATGAAATGTGGAACACATCCTCCAAGGATTGGGCAGCACCAAAGGGAGGGGAATTGATACCAGAGTGCTGCTGAATAAAGAGGGTAGCCTTAAAAGACATGGGGGGCCCTCTCAAGCTAGCCTGTGTGGTCAGAAAGGCCCCATGATGGAGACCAGGAAACCTCCATATTGGAAGGCTGGGCTGCATAGTCAAGGCATGGCTCTGAGTGACCTTCCCCCCCCACACACACATCTTCTCTAGATGGAAAAATACTGGGATGTGTCAGTGTGAATGGATAATCCCATCACTGTCTCTCCTCCTCCCGTGACCCATCTTTACCCCATCTCTGTCAATATACTATTTCGCTACCCCATTGTAGCGTCATTTCAGTCTTTCTTGGGAATGTCGAAACCAAATTGTCACCTAGCTGCCCTTCCTGAGTGGTCATACAGAATTAATTTGTTTGATGATGATGATGATGATGGTCAGTCTCCTTCAGACTTAAGCTTTCAGAAGACTGAAAGGGGGGAATGAAGGGGGATCCCTGAATAATTAATGAATACCCCTATGATAATGAATAAAAGCATGCTTCTGCCTTCAGAACTAGGATGTATGATGCAACTCTTCGTTAGAAGCACAGACAGTCCCAAGCAGGTGTGAATTCAAGGTTTTATCTTAGATAAGAGACAGTGACCTCATTGAGGCCTCTGGATGCGTACTAGATAACAAAGGGGCCTCAGAGAAGCTTCTTGCTGAAGCTGATAAAGCATGGAGATAGGAGGAATGGAAAAGTACTAGAAAGAGTTACGAGGGGGTGGGGAATATTGAATCAGATAAGCCTGTGTGCCTGCGCTGTTGGATGTCTGTGTGAATAAAATGGTCTGTATGTAGAATGATTTTAACTTAGTCATTTTGGGGACCCATGGCTAAGTTCTGCTCTTGGTACCAAAAGTAAACCTCGTTTCATACCAGTAATGTGTGCGGACCTCGTTATTTCTCTGCTTCACTAGCAAAGACAATTTTCGTAACAACTGCCCTGATAGCTTGAACTAAGGTCTCCTGGCTCTATGAACATTTCCTTTTAGCATTAGGATTTTCAGAAGCCATCTATTAGTGCCCCCAAAACGCTTCCATGTGCCTCTGAGTCTCTGTCTATTGTATTGTGCCTTTCCTTTACTGGAGGCTTGAGGAATGCTGTTTCAATGTATTTTATTAAGTGTGCTTGCACATGGAAGTTTATACCCAGAATTAAACTTTCTTGGTCTTTAAGGTTCCATTGGACTCAAACTTTGTTCTGTAGTTCATCTTTGTTAGACTAAACTATTTCAGTAGGGCTTTCATATTTGAATGTTCTTTCATATAAAAACTTATTTGATATACAGTTTTGGGGTAATAATATCTTTTCCATGAAATGCTGGTTTATAACTGGTAGAAATCATTTCTAGAGAAAATGTTCAAATTTGAGATTCTCCTGAACACTGAAATAGTGCAGTCTATCAAAATCGTTACTGCTTGATTGCTGTAGACATATTTTACCTCAAATAATTCTCACAATGAGAATGCTGGAAATATTCAATAGTGTGTCCCGATAGTTTTAAAATCATGGATCTGGTACATAATATTTCACAGCTTTAGCCTCAGTTGTTATGGCCTGATCCAGAGAAAATTAGTTTGACTAAATCATTGTGTCTGTAAATTACCCTCAAGTCACAACCAAAATATAGTGGCCAGGTTGGGTCTTCAGGCAAGTGATTAAGCAGTGGTAGTTTGCCATCACCTTCTTCTACAAAGTCTTTCTTGGTGGTCTCCCATAACATCCAAGTATCAATCCTACTTAGCTTCCAGGATCTGGTACCAGGCTACACTATATCATTCCACATCCTGACTATATCAACAGAACAAGCTCTGCCATAACTAAGTCCCAATGATTATAACAAGTCCTTTCTCTGAACAAAATAAATAATCAAATAAGTAACAATACATTGGGAAGCTTTAATTACATTTGTAGAATTTGAAATCATACTAACTTGCAATGCATTAAATAGGAAACATTTTTGGTTCTTCTGTCTACAAGTAATGAAAGAATTAGGACAGCAAGGGATGAGCAAAACCCTCAGACTCCCATTTTATCACTTTTTCTCTGATTATCTAGGATAGTGACATTTGATTCCTCTACCTTTCTACTTCTTTTTTAAAATCTATTTTTAGTTGTTTTACCGCAAAATAATATCTGAATATACTTGATATGGAATTTCTTCTGTGGTTAGCTGAATGAACTATGAAGTTTTACACTGTTCCCCGAGGGCGTAACTGTGTGTGTGGGCTTGTATGAGGTGGGGCTGATAGTAGGTTGTTCCCCAGGCTGTACAACTTACAGGCTCTATGCATTCTGGCACCTCATCAAGAGTGTCAAAGCCTATTACATACATAAATATGCATTAAGTAATCATTTCATAGGCAGTAAAATGACAGAATCAGAAAAATGTGTAGTTGGGCCGCATTTCAATATGTTGGGCTCATAAACGGACAGGATCAATGCTGACAGACAAATTTGACAGCAGAAAATTTCATGAGCACCCTAAGTTCAGCCTCATATGTTAAAGTTTCTCTACTGAATTTCATATGCATAATACATTTCTTTGTAACCACACAGACTTGACTGGTTGATACATGCAATTTTACCATGTGAAACAGTGCCCAGATATTATGGCATGAAGGGCCAGGAGAGTGAACCTAATAGATGTCATGCTGTGAAACTTTACTGAACGCTTAGTTAATTTAGAAGGGAGAGAAGCCCTTTATAATAGAAAATTCCACATACTGCAAACAATTTAAGAAGTAATCACACTGTTCCACCCATTAAATTGCTACATTTCCCTAGAAATGATGGACAAATGAGTACAAAAGCAAAATTATTTTGATTATGACTATGGTATTTCTAAATAGAATATGCTAGATATTGTAGTAAAAAAAATTAGTTAGTAGTGAATGATAATGGGGGAAAATTATATATTAATGAAATGTAAAAAGGGCAATGTACAGTAACACAGCTGTTAAACGCATTACAGTTAAGAAACAGATAAAAATATTCTAAAATATTTCCTGTTATGGTTTCCATATATGAGAACAAGCATGCAACACAATTAGGCTTCTAAAATTAAAATAATAGTTGTGTTTTTTTTAAAATGAACTTATTTTGGGAGGGAAGCCTGACTCTTAAATAATTATGGAGAACAATATAGAAGTTTGGGCCCTGGTTTAACAAATATAGTGCAATGGCTGCAAACGGGATTCAATACAGACAAGGACAGACACCTCGAATATGAGCAGGAAATTGATTTTCAGATACTCATATAATGCTTGGATTCCATGGCATGCAGTGGAAATGACTGAAACGGAGGTGATTATTAAAGAGTCAATCTCCCCAACATTCCCCAAGAGATACAAGGATGGAAAGGCCAGTGTGGATAGCCTTACATACAGAAGCGACAATAAAGCCTGCTGATGACTTATACTTGGAAACAAAAGCAGATCTCTCATCAGTACAGAAGAAACAACTGACTTTTATGCAGATGCTCAGGTAAGTTGCTGCTCTGACTATAGAAGTTATAACATCATTTTCTTGATTTGTTCATATCTCTTGCCATATGGTTGTGATAAGAAAGAATGAGGTTTAAGCAATTCAAATAGATAAAATCAGAAATCAATGGATGCTTTCCTACTTCCAAATGCTGTGCCTTTTTGAAAGCAAAACATGTACATGGATATATATATATATATATATATATATATATATATATATATATATATATATATATGTGTGTGTGTGTGTGTGTGTATATATAAAGATTTCCTTTAAGGCCATTATTAATTAAAACCAATAATGCAGGGGTGGCCAACGGTAGCTCTCCAGATGTTTTTTTGCCTACAACTCCCATCAGCCCCAGCCAGCATGGCCAATGGCTGGAGCTGATGGGAGTTGTAGGCTAAAAACATCTGGAGAGCTACCGTTGGCCACCCCTGCAATAATGGGTTTGGAATGTCATTCTTAAAAGTTATGTTATTACTTGCTAGAGTAGGCTTATTCTTACATTTTAAAGTGAAATATAGCCCAATTAGGGCTTCTCAGCCTCCTCCTGGGGGCAGGGTTTCTTCAACTCTTGGGTCCTCCAGTCCTCCAAGTCCAACATGCCCAGCATGCTGCCATCCACCTGGAAGTGACATCATCACAATGGGAACGCAAGGGGATGCTCTAGCATTTGGGGAAAAACTCCACGGTACCATGCAATGATTTCACTTTCAGGTGATGGCATTGTGTTATGTGCATAAAGCCTTTCCCCCAACAGCCAGATAAAACCTGACACCTCTAGGCCCAATCTGCAGATATCTAAATCGGAGAATCAGGGCCACACTGGCACAAAACAGATTATTGTGCCATTGTGAGGGACCCCCTAAGCTTGTAGAAAAATCTGAAAACATAAAAATACATTTTGGGAAGTTAAGTCCCCCCCATAAAAGAGTACCCTACCTCCTGTGTCATCCACTGGAGGCAGATAGTTGTTTAGCGCCTGGTGACAGAACCTAGGAGCCACTACTAATCCCAAAATGGAAATTGAGATCTAGAACCAATTTGGACTAGTAGTAATTGTGGCAAAGTCCAGGAGTAACTGATGCCTGGTGGCAGTGACCATGCAGACCTGGAGCTGCTCTGGGCATGGCAGCTGAACAACTCTGGCTTGGCAGTGAGAGCAGGCCTGTAGCTACAGGGGGCCCTGCCCAGACTTCCTGTTGGGTGCACCAGCTCAGGTGCCCCCAACCTTCCCTCCCCCACCCCCTGCCACCACCACAAGGGTGAAATCTGAGAGGCTGGGAGCTGCCCCTCCCTCACCCATGATTTAAATTACACAGTAGCAGCCACTGCCCCTCCCATGCCATTAAAGGGTCCTCAAGTGGTAGTGATGGTGAAAGGTGGGAGGGAAGGTCAGGCCCTGGCAGTGGCCAGGGAAGGGAACTGCTAAGTGCTCCCTGACTTCTCTGCCCTAGTCTGGTAGAACATGTTCCCATCTGAGATCAGGGCCCTGCAAAACCTATTACAGTTTTACAGGGCTTATAAAGCGGAACTGTTCCATCAGGCCTTCGGTTGAGGCAGCAGGCGTGCAATTACTTGGCCTCCCTTGCTCCCAACTGTATGCTGTCCATATTAATAAGATCTCTACTGTAGAGGAAAAAGGTCGAGGCTAAGCAGATGACCTTTGGCCCGAGGACAACCAGTAAATAATGGTCCACTGAGCACAAGGCTCTCCAGGGCACATATGGGGAGAGCCAGTCCTTTAGATGTTAGCTTTAAAGGTCAATACCAACACCTTGGAAGTAAGGCTTTTGATAGTTTATCTTGATTTCAGTAACGCTTTTGATAAGGTTCCACATACTATTTGTGTTGTAAATAGTAAAATGTGATTTGGATCCTGTTACTATTAGGTGGATCTGTAACTGGTTGATAGATCGCACCCAAAGAGTGCTTATGAATGGCTCCTCATCCTCTTGGAGAGGAGTGACAAGTAGAGTGCCTCAAGGATCTGTCCTGGGACTTGTTTTGTCCAACATTTTTATACATGACTTGAATGAAGGAATAGAGGGAATGCTTATTAAATGTGCAGTTGATACTAAATTGGTCACAAACACAGTGGAAGACAGAGACAGGATTGCAGGATGATCTTGATAGGCTGGAAAACTGGACTAAAACAAATAAAATTAATTTTAATAGGATAAATGTAAAGTTCTGCATTTAGGTAGGAGAAATCAATAGGATGGGGTAGACTTGTCTTGGCAGCAGTATGTGTGAAAAGGATCTAAGGGTCTCAGCAGACCATACGATGAACATGAGTCAGCAGTGTGATGCAGTGGTTAATATGGCAAATTCAGTTTGGGGCTGTATCAACAGAAGTATAGTCAGGGGTAATTTCACAGCAGGAGCTCCTTTGCATATTAGGCCACACATCATTGATGTAGCGAATCCTCCAAGAGCTTAAAAAAGAGCCTTGTAAGCTCTTGGCTACATCAGGGGGTGCAGCCTAATATGACCACCATCTTCAAGTACTTGAAGGGCAGTCATATAGAGGATGGTGCAGAATTGTTTTCTGTTGCCCCGGAAGGTTGGACTGGTGGTTGAAACTAAATCAAAAGAGTTTCTGGATCAGTATTAGGAAGAACTTGCTGACAGTTCGAGCTGTTCCTCAGTGGAACAGGCTTCCTTGGGAGGTGGTGGGCTCTCTTTCTTTGGAGCTTCTTAAGTAGAGGCTAAATGGCCATCTGTTAGCAATGATGAATTAGGCATATCATGAGAAGGAGGGCAGGAAGGCTTGCACCAATGCTTAGTACTTGTGACCCTTTCTTACATGCCCAGGGAAATGCTGATTGACACTTTGGGGTTAGTCAGCAATTTTTTTTCCAGGCCAGTTTGGCAAGAGATCCTGGAGGTTTTGCCATCTCCTGGGCATGGAGTAGAGGTCACTGGGGATGCATGTGTGTGGGGGAGGTATTTGTGAAGTTCATGCATTGTGCAAAGGATTGAATTAGATGACCCTGGAGGTCGCTTCCAACGTTATGATTCTATGATTCTACCTTACCCAGAAGTGGTAAATTTGAGACTGGGCAGTAGTTGGCTAGGATCACAGGGTCCAATTATTATTATTTTTTAAAGAGCGGACGTACCACCACCTCCTTCAATCCCACTGGGAATGTCTGGGAAGAAAGGGCCAAGTTGGTAATTTCTCCCAATATATACGTGTTGGGCAACTAAGATAAATAGTACCATCCTAAGCATGTGCCAATTACTTTAGAATGGTGTAATATATTTGGAACTAGCCTGTAAAAGTACAATTTTCTAAGGCTGCCATTTGCCTCTCCCTTTTTCCTCTTGTGCCTTTTACATAGGGACTGGTATGTGATACTCATAACTCTACCCTAGAATCATAGAGCTGAAAGGGACCTCCAGGGTCATCTAATCCAACCCCTTGCACAATGCAGGAAATTCACAAATACCTCCCCCTAAATTCATAGGATCCACATTGCTGTCAGATGGTCATCTAGCCTCTGTTTAAAAACCTCCAGGGAAGGAGAGCCCACCACATCCTGAGGAAGCCTGTTCCACTGAAAAATGCTCTGACTGTAAGGAAGTTCTTCCTAATGTTGAGCTGGAAACTCTTGATGTAATTTTAACCTGTTAGTTCTTGTCCTACTGTCTGGGGCCACAGAAAACAATTCTGCACCATCCTCTATTTGACAGACCTTCAAGTACTTCAAGATGGTGATCTATCACCTCAATTGCCTCTTCTCCAGGATAAAAAAGTCCCCCACTGGAGGACGCAAAGGACTTGGCAACCCTATAGCTGCCTAGCAACAGCTGCATTTAAAAAAACAAAGGTGATTTTGTTCTGTTCAAGTTAGGAATGATACTAAAAAGAATTGGAAAGATTCCCCCTGATGATGCTGCACGTGAAATGCATAGGGGTTGTACAATCATCAAACATTCTTTTTCCGTTTGCACCATTTAATCTTTTTCTTCTTTGTCTCCCTCTGACTGCCCCACAAGCCAATTTCCCAGAACTCTCACTGCTTCCATCAAAGGGAGATCACACCTCCTTTCCTTCTAAGCCTGCAATTCTTGATTTGGGTACCTCCTCAGGTTCCCCTTTTTGGCTTGGCCTGATCTGCTGGCCTCCCCCTGAATGCCTCATGGGACAGTTTCCCAGAACTAATACTGATTTCAGTCAAAAGAGATTTCCTCCCTTTCCTTCTGACCCAGCAATCCCCAACTCCCGGGCCTCCTGGGGTCCCCTTTTTTGGCCTGGCCTCATCTGCCAGCATCCCTATGATTGACCCATGGGTTGGTTTCCTGAAGTTTCCACCACTTCTGAGAAAAGGAGATTGCTTTTTCTCTCCCCCCCACCCCTGCAACTTCAGATCTCCACTCCTCTCTCTCCTGCACAGCCACCGCTTATCTCTCCTCTGCCACTCTCTCATCTCCTTCCATCCCTGACCTGGGCTCTTTCATGCTTTCCTCCACACCCCCAGATCCCAAAAAACCCACTTCATTTGGTTTCTGGAGGACCACTATTAGTATTCTGATGCAAGAGCTGCCAACACAAACCTCTATACCATGGAGGTTCATGGGAGGTGCTTTGCAGGTGCAATTGCATGATCCTAAGCTCATAAACGATGAACCAGGAGTTTTCCGTGACAAATTCAGGTTCATGTCTATCCCTATTACAGAACATTCTAAGACCATTGAAGGCAATAGGCCTACAAAGGTGTAACTATGTCTAGGATTGCATTGCTAATTTTGCATGTACAGTCTTACAGAGTGAAGAGATAAACATTCTTCTTTGAGACCAATTCGGATTGAAAGAACAGATACACAGATGAATGTCTATATTACAGGCACAATATTTTATGAAACATCATGATCACCCAACTATTAATTCAACACAACAGAGAAGATACATGTTAAGATAGCTGAGTGCACGCAAACTGAATCCTACTATTTTTGATAATAGAAAACTGATACACTGTTCGATGGAGAAAGATATTCTTCACACAATCAGACACTTATTTAATATTTAAACACAGACATATTATATAGGATAAATGTCAGCATGTGTAAATCATTTATCAGAAACGAGAGAAAGACAAGCAGTACCCCACCCTCCCAGGACCTCTTCTATGGAGTCCCAAGATATATCCACCCTGCAAAGAACTGTTTTGTTGAGAACCAAGGATGAGGCTATACTCTTTTTAGGAATTGCATTGTTCTGGGAAATTCAGGTTCTCATACCCTTTTCACTACACTGTTTTCTTCCCTCTTCTACCCACTCTAGCAGTAATAATAACCAGAAGGGCTGTGTGTTTCTTCATAACTGCTTCATCCTCATAATCTTATTTGGGCAGGGGCGTGGAAGTGGGGAAAATAAATTAGTATCAAGACAACTGCAAGAACAAATATAATTAAACAGCACTTTGGCATTAACTTTAGTAGAACAAGGATAGTTATTAAAGGGAAACAAGCCAAGACCTGTGATAATTCATGCTGAAATGCCTATTTACCTAAATTCACTGTATGCCCACTGGGCAAAAATTTTAGGTCAGTATAGCCCTATTATGACTGGGAGTTCTAAGGTCATTTAGATAAGTGCACAAAAAGGCAGATCATGTACCCATTTTGTTTCCTGCAAGAAACTGTTAAAAATTGGTTTATTATACTGGGAAATAAAAAGGGCTGCTATATATAATAGCTAGTGTGGCACAGTGCCTACACAGTTGGATGTGGAAAATCCAGGTTCATATCCGCACACATCCTTGCAACTCACTGGGTGGGCCTAAATAAATCACTGTGCCTCAACCTAACCTACCACATGTTATTGTTGTTAATCTAAACTGCTGTTATGAGTTCCTTGGTTGGGATACTAAGGTAATAAATACTGAGGTAATAAAACAAGCAGGTAATTTTTAAAAAGTTGTAGAGGGGGAAAAATAATGTCTTGGTAAAAGTAGAGCATTTGGATTAAATTGTAACAGACCCTGGCCTCCCAACTCAGGTTCTATCTACAGTGTTTCAAACAGGAATTCAAATTAATTCTATTCAACATCACAATGTACGACTCTCAAAGCATAACTCTGTATTTTTTTCTGTGTGGATTGTAATTTAGAGGTATGAGTAGTTATAGTCTCAGTGGACTTGATTTATACCTGTGGGCTTGATTTCTACCCATGACAAGGTATAATTTCAACAACATTAAAGGGGGGGGGGAGAAATTACTTGGCCATCCAATCTTAATATATTTCAACTGTTACTCAGGATACTGCCTCTTTAAGTGCCTGAAAAATCACTTGTATCTTCCACATACTCAGTGATAAAAAGAAGAAAAATCACAGAGGAGAAGATATGGGGTTTTGTTTTGTTTGTTTTACAGCTAACCTAATAGCTGAGAATAGGACACATAAATCAATCAATACCTCTAACTGGTGTGGACTATATGCAATGAAACTGGTGTATATTCAACCATCTGCAGACTTTGTGGAGTGGGGCTTTCTAATTTTCCCCACCTGCTACAGCCTACCACAGTCTTGCCTACATGGTTAATGGCTGGGGCTGATGGGAGTTGTAGGCAAAAAACATCTGGAGAGCTACTGTTGGTCACCCCTGCCTTAAAACATGAACATCAAATGTCTGAGAGCCGCAAGGCATGAACATCAGGTGTTTGAGAGTTGTGAGACAAGGGAGGAAGGCTGCTTCCCCTTCCCATTTAAAGACTCCAGCTGACTGGTGGAGATCTATAAATGAGGGGTAGGTGAAAGTCGCAGCCCCACCACCGCTTGCACCCACCAGGGACCCAGGTGGATGAGAGGCAGTGCAGCTTCACTCCAAAGCTGTCTTCCCTTGGAAGCAGCTTCAGAGCAAGGCCACACTGCCTCTTTTGTCCACCCGTGTCCCAGGCAAGTGGAATGGACAGTGCTGCTGCGACCTTCGCCTACCCCTCATTCATAGACCTCCACCGATCAGTTGGGGTCTTTATATGGGAAGGCGAGGCAGATTGGCTGCTGGGAGTCACTTAGGTTGGGAGCCACTGCCCTAAGCCACTTAGGAGTCTCATTAAAAATGACAACGAATACCTTTATGCCACTTTATATCACAATTTACTGTGGCATAAGTTGTAACACTTCATTCATTTGATGAAGTGGATTCTGATTCAGGAATGTTTGTGGTACAATTTGAGATGTGAAGGCCCAGAAAAAAAGAAAAGAAAATTTGGAAACAAACAAAAAACACCACTGCTTTCTCCCAAACCTTTATTTTCCTGAGACCTTTTTTTGTTTTTTGTTTAGCAACGTCACCCCAGAGTCGATAACGACTGCTGCTTGCACAGGGGACTACCTTTACCTTTGGGATAATAGTGAAATAAAATCTTGTGACAATTTCAGAGGGTAGCCATGTTAGTGTGCAGTAGAACAGCTAGATTTGTGCCAAGTAGCACTTGAGAGACCAAAATGATTTTAGGAGTATGTAAGGTTGCCAGCTCCTAGTTGGGGAATTTCTGGAGATTTGGGATTGGAGCTTGGAAAGGGTGTGGTTTGTATGGGGAGGATATAGTGTTATACAGCCTACCCTCCAAGTCAGCCATTTTCTCCTAGAGACCAATTCTATTCAGGCCCTATCCAGAAGTTGGCAACTCAAGGTATAAGCTTCTGAGAATCAAAGTTCTCACAAAGAGAGTTTTGATTCCTGAAAGCTTATATGCCTAAAACCTTGGTCTCCAAGGTGCTACTTTCATTGCTTTTCAACAATTGCATGCTTCCTGTTGTCCTTTTGACCTGACATGGTTGACCTTTTCACCTCTCCCTCAAACCACTGCTGACTCATTTACCCACAGACTGGGTAAAAAGTAGCTTATTGCCCAACCTTTCAGGAGGGAAAAAAAGTTCAAAAGGAGGTGGGACAGAAACTGCACCAAAATCTCAAAGAAAATCTTCCACGTTTCATCGAGAAGTGAGCTCTCTGTAACCGCAAAGCAAATGCTAAGACAGCACAGAGTGTATCAAGTATCTGCAGTTTTCTGTCAAGTATGTACAATTTTACTTATACAAAACTAAGGCATTTATAACTTTTAAATTCCATAACTATTTCAACTATTGCAACTTTATGTGCTAAGCATTATAAATGAAGTGTTTTTTATCATTTACTAGGAATAAAGCTGGTTGTGGAAATAAATACAACAGGTTCTAGAAAGAGGTTTTGGGCAAGTGCCCCAGCCTTGGGCACTCAGCATCAGTTTGCTGTGGCACCATACCATATCAATGATCACACAGATGCTGAAGCTCAGCATTCCTCTCATCTGCAGTGTTTTGTTGCCACATTTTCCTGTCATATTCAGCCTTGAAGCTTTTAGCATCAATGTGTTTTTATAGTGTGATCTGTCTTTTTTGGCCTGGCATGGTTGTGTTATGGAATACCACAGAGTATGCACTTCAAGGTGGCCATTTTCTGTAGGGGAATTGATCTGACTTCAGCTTTCCATCTCCTTCCCACTCCCCGCAGCCTCTACCTAGGAAAAGAACAGTCTTTCTCCATTGTGCGGAACAAAGCAGGATGGAGGCAACCTCACCGAGGTATAATGACACAGAGTCCACCCTGCAGAGCAGCCATTTTCTCCAGGGGAGCTGATCTCTGCCATCTGGAGAGCAGATGTAATTTTGAGTGATCTCTAGCCCTGACCTAGAGATTGGTAACAATGGTTCTCCAGGAGGAAATGGTTGACATGGAGGGTAGAGGCTATGGCATTGTACCTTCTGAGCTCCCATTCCTCCTCAAATCCACCCTCCTCCAGGTTTCACCCCACAAATCTCCAAGCATTTTCCAATCTAGAGCTGGCAACCCTCTCTCCTTCCCAGCCACCATTAGTCTACATTTATTTGCCTTTCTGACTTCAGCTTTCCATCTCTTTCCCGCCCTCCCTACAGTCTCTACCTAGGAAAAGGACAGTCTTTCTCCTCAGTGAGGACCAAAGCAGCTTACATCATTCTCCTCTTTTTCTTTTGATCTGCACAAGAACTCTGTCAGCTAGGTTAGGCTGAAAGTCTGCGAGTGGTCTGAAACCACCCAGTCAGTTTCCATAGCAAGGACCTGAGTCTGGCAGACCCTACTCTGAAGCACTAACTCCTATATCACACTGGCTGCCATAGGGGGGCTGTTGCTGAAGAAGAGCAAGCAGCTAGGTCTAGTCATGTCAGTCAGGTGGCATCAAGTCACCCAGAAGGTGCTGCCAGGCCTCGGGTATCCAACCTCCAGGTGAAGCCTGAGGATCTCCTGGTATTACCACTGAACTCCAGATAACAGACCTTTCTCTCCCTGGAGAAAATAACTGCTTTGGAGGGTGGACTCAATGGCATTATATTCAGCTGAAGCCTCTCCCCTCTCCAAACTCTGGCTTCCATAAATTACACCACAAAATCGCCAACTTAGATCTGGCAACCCTAGTGCAGGACTGGTCCCAATGAGTTCTCTCTCTTAAAGGGCAAAATAAGCCTAGAAAGGGCCTCCCCCCACCTTTTATTGACAGAACTAAGCTTGGAATACTATGGTTGCCTAGCAACGGCCACTGAGGGAAAATGGAAGACCCGGAAGGACAGGGCAATAGGATGCAAAGGCAGCTTCCCTAGTGGCCCAATTCTTGTGTGCCCTTGAGGTGGAGGGATTGACTGATATACAGCACAGCCAAAGGCAGGGTAGGTGAGTCATCACCAGTACTACTTGGCTTTTGTATCGATAGGATAGAAATTCTCCAATGGGAACTCCAAGTGGCTGACATCATTCTTCTCTCTTCCATTTTATCCTTGTAACAACTCTATGAGGTAGGTTAGGCTGAAAGAGTGTAACTGGCTCCAGGTCACTTAGCTAGTTTCTGTGGCACAAATGGGGATTCAAACCTGGGTCTTCCAGACACTAGCCCAGTACTCTTAACCACTACACTCCACATTTTACATTGTTATATCAGTAAAATAAGTTTAGGTTTGATAGGACAGTAAGTACTGAGTATTTTTCAATGTTTTTCATAGTAAAGGTGAAAAAAACCTTTCTCCCCATGGCCTCAAAATTTCTGGAAATTTTACACTTTTAGCCACAATACACTGTTACAGCACAACACAGTTCTCTGCTGTTTGATTGCAGCAAGCAGCCATTGCTATGGATCTAATATCAATACAATGTCAGTACAGTCTCTTCACTGGTCTGCATATGACTTATTTTCTTTATTGTTTTCCTTTGTTTCATAATTTACTCAGACACTAAGTAAACTATTTGTGAGATGCTTTGTCCCATTTCAGTTCAAAGCCCACCCTAATTATAAGTTTCTTTTTTAAAAAATATTTTAGGCAGAATTACTAAAAGATGAGAGAGTCCAAGTAATATTCAGACCAGAGATTAAAGATTTTGATCATTACTCATAAACTCATCCAGGAGAAATTTAAAATTGTACCTATGTCATATTGCAACCATTACCTGTTCAGGGCTTCTGCAGCCTATGATCACTACTAGGCTGATGAGCTATTCTGGCACCATCAACTACTATTTATTTCTAGAATGCCCCTGAGGATTCTGTGGTTGGTATTACCGACAATTCTATTACCATTCTAGTGGTTCTCTAAAATGAGTTCAAATGGATGGATGTTACAGTTGCTATTCTGCCCTATCTGGTTGATTACAGTTTGTGATTATTCTTGCTATACTGAAAATCTTTGAATATGTAATAGTGGGATGATGGTGCAAGAACAAATACAACACAGCATAGGTTCATACTGGAGCGCTTACTTCATCCCAACTACTTTTCTATCAATACTACTTCTGCTCAGTGTTGCATAGTGAAATTATTCTAAGTAATGTGTAGCTTAATTAGTCCTTGATTCTTATCTGATGTTGACTACTCAATAACATGATGTGACATGTCTGCAGATAAAATCTCCCATAAATGACTGGATTTACCATCTTATCCCCCCTCCCATCTCTTCCTCTGGCAACTACTGTTTCCTCCCCACCTTTCTGATACACCTTTTCCTCCTTCGGCCCTTCACTCTTCTTCTTCTTCTTCACCTGTTCCTCCCTCTCCAGTTTCACTTTTCCAATTCCATCTCATCTTATCCCTTTCAGTTTATTTCCCCCTCCCCCAGTATTGCTACTAACTGAGGCTGAGAATTCTAAGCAAAGTTGGAAAGTAAGATCTGTGTTATTTTATCTTATATATTTATTTTGCAGGCTAATATTCCACCCTTTCCTGTAGATGGGCTTATCCTTAAACAAATACGTCCTTACTCTATTTGTATGCATGTCTCAACGAATATTATTATTTCCTTGTCTATTTTCACTGTTGAGCAATAATCAAATTGAGTTGGATGGACGTATTGGCATAGGGAAGAAATGAAGTATCATGTTTTTTAAAAAGTTCATTCTTGATTTTATCCCAAATTTAGATGTTTATAGTTTTAAATAGCATTTTCTTTTTATTATATAATTGTATTGCCTCCTATTTCCTACTACCTCAATTCCTATGAACAAATGCCTAACAAGGGTTTCAGTATCATGACTGGACTTGGACTCCCCTGAGCTGAACATGTGTATAACTGAAGTGTTCTTGTCTCATCACTTTTAGTGCAATGAGCTTCTGGTTTTGATGAACTTATGCTGCTATGAATTGCAGGCTGAGATCATCAGACTTGTTGCAAGGAAGGAATTGTCCCTGGGCCTCTTAAGGATTTCATAGTACAGCCACTACTTATAGAAACAAGAACAAATACAAACTCTTATGGATCCTAATTTTTTTTGGGGGGGGGGGCAAACCTGGCCAATCCTTAAGCCAAGGTGATAGGAAAAGGTAGTAGGGCTGCCAGCTCTAGATGGGGAATTGCCTGAAAACTTGGGAGTTGACCTGGGAAGGGTAGAGTTTGAAGAGGAGAGAGACCTCAGCAGGGTATAATGCCACAGAATCCACCTTCCGCAACAACCATTTCCAAGAGATCTTGAAGGAAAGTCCCTGAATAATTAATATCCCTATAATATAATAATGAATATAATGATTAAGAGCATGCTTTCCCTGCAAAATTAAAATGTCTGATGTAACTTTCCGTTAAGGCGCTGGGCACAGCATAGTGGGTATATGCCTAAGCTGGCCAGCTAAGATAAGAGAAGCAGCCTCTTAGAGGCGACTTGCTGTAATAGCTAAGTAAAAAGGGATGGTGTCATGGAATTTTACCAAGGAGGATTCTGTGAAGGAGGGATCTTGAAATCAAATAAGCCTGGGTGCCGGCCTTCTTGCTTGCCTGTTAAGAAAACTGTCTGTATGCAGAATGATTTTAACTCAGTCTCTGGGGCAGCCAAGCCCAACTGAGCCCTACTTTTGGTACCAATAGTAAAATATCTCGCTTCAAACCAGAAATTCTGTGCAGCCCTCATTATTTTTCTGCTACAATCTCCGGCCACCACCTGGAAGTGCTAAGACAGCTCAAGATTTTTATTTTATTTTATTGAGATAAGAAATGTTATAAACACATTTCAAATTCATTTCAGATCTCAGTCGGGAAAAGAAGCTGCTTTGGATATGATGGTGTATAGCTTTCATTAGGAATTAGACAGGAGAATATGCCTCTCATAATACTGTTCTGGACTGGATAAGCATGATGGAAATAGAATGTATTGCTTTGCAGTGGACTCGTTATCTCCTGGCAGTCTTCATGAGATGTTAGTACATTCCTGTTTCTCTATAAGTTTACTGTGTGGGATGCTGCAGAATTCTATTTTGCACTCTATGTTTTTAAACATGTATTTATTTTATTTTATTTTATTTTTCAATAAGGGCCATCAAGGCAGTTGACAAATAAAAAACATAAATAAAATCACATCTTAAAAACCATTAAAATCAACAAAAGTACAACACTGAAACAAAACCAGAGCTAAAACATACAAAAACATAAAATCAACAATTAAAATATTGGACAGGAAGGAGGGATCACTGAGAGAATACTAAATGAAAGGGGGGGGATCACCTATAGTAGAAGATGCCAACAGAAGGAGACAGACGAAGCTCTCTGGGGATGGAATTTCAGATTTTTGGTGCCACCGCCAAGAATGTTCTCTCCTGGTTTGCTATTTGCCTAATTTCAGAAGCACCCAAAACAGGGCCTTGAAATATGTGGTGTGATCAGCATTCCATCTCAGCATATTTATTATTATAATTATTTTATTAGATTTCTATCCCATCCTCCCTGTGTTGCAGGGCTTAGGGTGGGTTACAACAACTAATAGATAAAATAATGGTTATGCCAATAAAGGTTTCTGGAATTGGAACTGGATAAAATAATGAAAACAGCATTCCAATATTAAAACTATACAAACGTGTACATGAAATGGACAGAGGGGTTATTTGGATTTCAGCATCTTTAGTAAGCTGGTAAGATTTAATTATATCCCAACGTATTTGCATCCCAGCAAGGTAATACAACCCCTGAATTATTGCTTGAAATCAGCAATGAAAATGAGACAATATATTAAAACTTAGACCAGAGAAATAAAAATGAAGTGAGATGATGGTGCTGTAGATCAAAGAAAAGATAAATTATTTACTGTAGCTGGAATAGTTTTGCCCTTGAAAAACCAGTGCATACCTTGGGAGATTTTTCTGCATCTAAACCTGTTCCCAGATTTCTCCTCCCCCCTTTTTTTTTTTTGCAACTTCAGACAAGTGCACCCTCTTCTACACTGATAACTTCTATAGATAATACAATTATATATCTAGTTCTTAATTGTGGCTGTCTTACATGTATCAAAAATTCACCCAGTGGGGCTACCTACTGTTAAGGTTGATAGCATAATATAAAATTTGAACAACTAAAATGAAAATGGGGCTATAAAAATTCACAAAGTAAAAAACAGGTAAAAAATATTTGCATGGCAATTGGATTTTTTATATATAAATATCCAGGCATAAATATATATAAATATCCAGGCATAAATATATATAAATATCCAGGCATTACGGTTCTGAAATGAGACTGACAAATACATTAAACACAGTCTCTGAGCCCTTTCTTAAGCACATCTTCCATGGTTCTAGAATTCTAGACACAAAAAAACAAGAATTGCCATGTAAGGCCATATTAATATCTAGCTCAACAATCTGTATAACCATTCTTGTTCAGATAAATAATATTTACATGTAGCTCATGATTTTTATGTAAATGTAGAGCCCTGTGGCACAGAGTGGTAAACTGCAGTACTCTGCTCAAGACCTGAGTTCGATCCTGGTGGAAGATGGGTTCAGATAGCTGGCTCAAGGTTTGTTCATCCTTCCATCCTTCTGAGGTCAGTAAAATGAGTACTCAGCTTGCTGGGGGTGAAGTGTAGATGACTGGCCATCCCTTAAAAAGTATGCTGCGAAAACATTGTGATGCGACAACACCCCAGAGATGGAAACGACTGGTGCTTGCACAGGGGAATACCTTTACCTTTTTAGGTCATGGCATCCCGTCATGCCACTAGTGGGCTGAAGTACCTCACCTGGTGATAGATATAGGAAGCTATTAAAGTGTCAGTTATTGATTATATTTTTACAATCAGTATGAAATCCCTTTCTGATTTTCTACTTCAGGCTGCAAAATTTCTTTGGCTGCTTCAGATGACAGCTATACTGTGTCTTTGAACAGTTGCTCTGAGCAGCAGTAGGAGAAAAATAAAGGAGTTGGGCTGATGTCATTTCTGGGGAAAGTGATGTCATATGTGGAAAAACACAGTAGTAGTATCAGGCCCCCCTACAAATTGCCAGAAACTGTGGTTTCACCATAGATTTTCCCACAATTCCAAGAGAGGTGTCACTTCTCCTCCATGACCCTCCCACCAATTGTCAGGCATACAGTTCTGCTCTAAATTCCCAGTTACTCACAGGTATACAGAAATGCAGGACCATTTATTTTTCAGTGTGGACATCTGTCACTGATAACCTTTCCTTCATTATCCAGAGAAAGAATGGCTAGCTTAAGATACAGTTTTATTTAGGGTTGTCAGGTCTTCCCTGTCCACCAGAGGCAGTCTGGGAAACACAATGGATATTTAGCACCAGGCTAGTTGGCTAATTTAAATAATCTTGAATTGAAAAACTGCTTGCATAATGTATATTATTTATACATTTTCATTTATTTATCATTTTAGTGCATAAAAATTTGGAGAGCATGTGCAGTTACCATGAGAGAGTATCCGTGGTCTATTGTGTGAACTCTTAGTAACTGCACATCCCATGAGGTAAAAATAGCAATTTTTGTTTTTATTTTTGAATTATGTATGGGATTATTATATGCATTTGCAATGTAATAATTTGCCCTTCCTCTCTCCTTTTTGACAATTCCAGAAAGCAACACCTTTTTCATATATTTACTCTTGGTTGCATGTTGTTTTATAATAGTAATACTGACCATTAAGACCCTAGGGGGCCAGAATATGTATGGTCTATTGGTCATAAATTATATTCATCAATTGTATACGTCTAACCATTATCTCTGTATGTAAAAAGTTTCAGGAGTCTGATATATGGACAATTTTTAACCTATTTTATCTTTTGCTAAGTGTACACCATTATAAATATTTGTATTGTTATAATAATTTATTTTGACAGCCTGACCTTCATAAATCACAGCCATATCTTATGTTGAGGCCCCCCACCATTTTCATTTTTTGCCAGGTTGGGAAACATCTAGAGATTTGCACTGGTTTACAGTCCACCCTCTAAAACATGCATTTTTTTCCAGGAAAAGCTGATGTCCGTAGTCTGCAGACAAGCTGCAATTTTGGGGGATCCCTAGGTCCCACCAGGAGGCTGGCACCCCTAGGTACAACTGAAGAGATCTAGGGCTAGGCCTAACCAGAATCTGAGAAGCAGTCTTTCTGAAAGGCAAGAATGCCATTTAATACTGTTCGGAGACATTCTTTCATAATGATGTAATAAATATAAATGGGTTACTTTATAGACACATAATTGACTAATCCTTACAAAATGGCACTTATTTTATTTCCTATAACAACATCCTGTGTAAATGAGTTCCATGGTATAAAGAACTGGGACGCAGGTCAGAGGACATACCTGTTACCTATCAATTTGTATATTTTTAAGAGAAAATAATATATTTCTTTTCAGTCTTTTCAAAGCCCTTGCGTTATAAATATATTTTACAGCAAAAACATATTATATTGTCTCAGAAATAAAAAAAATATATTTCTGAAAGTTCAAACTGATTTCTCATTTATTTTTCTGTCAAGCCTGTTTTAGACTGATATAGTTTTGGGAAGTCAATAAATGCCAGGTAACCCGTTAAACATATACAGTGCCAGCTGTGGTTCCATCTGTTCAGTTAAACATTTTTACATCAAATCTGCTAAAAAAAAAATAGAAACATTTGTTTTGGACTTGGTTTGTAGCAAATGAAATGATAAACTATGAACCCCAGGTGTTCCTGTGATTTTGTTTCTTTAAAAAAGAAACCTTTAAATACACTAAAACAATTATTTATACTGCTTCCTTAAGACTCCTAAAATCCAGATGGAGTTGATACAGAAAAAGAACTAGAGGCAAACTGCAATTAGAAAAGAGATTTTTGTCTCCAATTTTTAAAGTTACATCATGACAGTTGAAATATATGAGACAACTGTGACTTTCCCAGCTTCTATATTAAGTTTCTGTACATCTTCATAGATGATTTCAAATCATAAAATGTCCTGTGGACTAAAATGATTAGATAAAAACAATATTCTATCATTGATTAATCTTACATGTTTTCATATTTCTAAACCACTCTAACAATTTAGAATTATATTCTTTGAACTTACTATAAAAGCCCTGAAATGGATAGCCTAGGCTAGCTAGCCTGATTTAATCAAATCTCATAGGCTAAGCAGGATCAGCCCTGGCTAATATTTGGATGGCAGACTTTGAGGGACAGTAAGCTTTCATTGCTCTGAAGGAAAAAAAATAGGTTGAGCCTACGGGGGTGTTACTCTTGCATCCAGTCAGTTTTCAGAAGGGGGATGGAATGTTGGAAGAAAGCATAGCAAGAATTTAATTCAATTCTGCCTCAAGGAGAGATCAATGAGAGAACTCAGGTCAGGCTAAGGAAAAGAGCAGTCAGTACGAAAGATAGCTCTGCTTGGGAGTGTGGCAGAGAACAGAATATAGGGTTCCTAGCTTCCTGATCAGGGAAGGGGTTCCCGCTGTTTTGAGGCCTCCAACCCACCAGCACAAAGCTGGCCAGCGGGGGGATCCCTGCCTCCCAAAGAGCTCCGCTGACACCCACTTCATTCAGAAGTGATGTCATCACACTGGACACGTCATGCACGGGATGCTCTAGCATTTGGGTAAAAACTCTGTAAATAAATACATCTTTCTTGTTTATATCAAAATCCTGCCTCAGTTATCTCTATATTCTATCTGCTCGATGTGAAACTTACCTCACGGTGGCAAACCCTGAGCGTATGCTCAGGCCTAGGGGATGGTTTATGTTTTAAAACAAACCTTGACCACCTCAAAAATCATAAGGAGGCTGTGTGGGTCCCTAAGTCAATTTAACAAGTCCCCTCAAGAGGCTGCCAACTTGGCAGTGCCAAGGGTTGTGACAGAAAGGCAGCCAATAACAAACCACCTCTGAACATCTCTTGCTTTGAAAACCCTATGGGTTGCCATGTCAGCTGTGACTTCATGGCAAAAAAATAAAAATAAAAAAATAGTTTGTATATTTGTTTGCTACATATGTCACTTTCCTTTTTTTTTTCATAGGGTTGACACTTGGTTGGCTTCAAGTAGCCACACCATTAATTATGTCTTCCACTTGCCATGCCTTTTGTCAAATGACTGTAGCATGGCTGCTCTTATTGAAAAAGATTCCTTTCTTAATTAAAGTGGAAGGCATATTTGATAGAGCGTCAGATACCTCAACTGCTATTTCAACGCAATCGTTGCTGCATTAACGGTAAGTAACTTGGCCTGATAGGGTGGAGTCAGATTCTCTTGGACTGATCTGTACATTGAAAAAAAAAAATCAGTGGGAACAATGGAAATTGATTTTACATTATTTTTCTTTTAGCATGTAAGAGGAAGCAAACACTGATTAGTATTTTCTAAAGTAATATGTTTATGTTCAATGGATAGAGAGCCAAGAAATGCAAAGTACCAGGACAATTCCTCTCATGCCAGCTGAAAAGTCCCCTCCAGTACCTATGAATCATCTCTAAAAAAGAGTATATGATAATCAGTGGCTAATGGCTGGCACAAAATACTGAAATACAGTTTTAATATTTAGCAAAATCTCAGTTTTCACTTTTAGGATTTTATAATGTCATATCAGACACTGACCCTTACACCAGACATTCTGGATCTGATATCACTATAAAAATTATCCTTTTTCTAAAAAAAAAAAAAAAAAAAATCTCTTGATAGGGATGTTTCCTGGCTGCAAAAACAAATGAATGAAATTAGTTCAAAATTTACTAAATGAAGAGCACAGTCCGGGGGGGGGGCAGAAAGTCTTTTGGGAGCAGACAAGCCGGTATATGGGTGCAGGAAGGGTTTGCGCCAATGTACGACCGGCGCCGCCACAGTGGAGGAAATTTCTGTGGGTGGGAGGACGCCCGAGCGCCGCTCCGTCCAAGGGCAGTGGCACCTGAGGGCTGCACCTGAGTGTGGGCGGAAGTGTGGCGGAGCGCGGCGTTCAGGCAGAAAAGGGGGTGAAGTTGGGGGTGCGGCCAGGCTTAGGCGGCTTCCTGAGCAGTTTGGCCCATGACACGCCCGCCCTAAGAAATGCAACTTTACTCCTGCAAAAACGGCAGCGTGTCCCATAGGCACTCATTGAAACAAAAAAAAAAGGTCACGTCCACTGCTGCGGAAGCTCGCAAACCCCTCACCAATCCCCTTGCACCTGGGGCTGACGAGTCCCCTCCCCAGCACCCAATCGCGGTCTCCCCCCTCCTAGAAATACTTCTGCTCTGGCCTCCTCCTCAGTTGTTAGGGAGAAGAGCGCGTGGCAGGAATGCCTGGGAGGGTAGGCAGACTTGGTTTTGGGGGGAACGGTCTATGAGCCACCATGCTGCCTCCCACGTGGCTGGATAGGGGAGGGGAGTGCCGCCCCTGAGCCTGCCCAAGCTGACAGCCTAACCGATCCCACAGGGCTGTTGTGTGCAGGGCACTAAGGGGGGGGGGGTGGGCGGCTGATGAAGTGGACTCAGAGTTCTGTGGCTGATGCACTCACACTCTAAGTTCTGCAGCCCCTGAAGGACGTGTTCCATGCACATGGCAGGGGGCGTCAGGGCAGCACAGGGGGTCTCTGGGTGGGTGGGTGTCTGCTGCTGGGCTGCTCACTCCCAAACACACATTCCAGCCGCTGTCTATGACAGCGAACTCCTGCACTTGGTACTTCCTGCTTGTCTGCCTGCCATTGGCAGAGTCTCTGACAGTGGGAGGATGTGAGGGGATTGATGGCTTCTCTGTGGTCCCGTGCAGGCCTGTCTCACCCCCACCCCCACCTCGCCACCAAGCCAGGCTTCTCGTGCACGTTTGCCCAGCCTTACTCCTGTTCCCTCCCCGAGTTGGAGGGCCGTCTCTCCTTTGCCTGTGATGGTCTGCCCATCATTGGCACCGTTCTCTGTTTGGGGGCGGGTTGGGGATGGCTATCAGCGTCTCTGGGGTCACCTCTCCCCATCCCTGACTGTCATGAGCCGCGGCGCATGCGCCAGAACTGGCAAATGGCGCTGGCCCTCCCCTCCGGCTGCCTCTGCCTCCCTTTTGTGCCTCCGCCAGTGGCATTGCCATGGCGACCGTCTCCCTCATGGCAAGCTACACCTCTCCCCTCCCCATGCTCCAGCGTGCCGAAGTCCTCAGGAAGTCTACTAGCGGCGTGGCAGCTACACCGTGGCTGGCCGCCCCTTATCTCTGGATTGGGCTGCCCATGTGTAAATCAGACATTTGATGCTATAAAAAGTTATCTGCTGCAGTTATTTCCTCCTGTAAATTTTTTCTGTGTTGAATGCTGTTCAGAGTAGCCATAAAATATCAGGAAGATGTTCAGAGAGTATTTGCCATCAGAATTTGCAGAAGAGGTTTTTTGAGGTCAAATTCATTTCAGTACTTGATGTTCTTCATTGTTTCTTTTCTCAGGGTCATCTCATAAAGGCTATGTCTAGGCATACCACTTCAAACCTCAAGTGAGAGGGAGGGTGGCTCAGTGGTAGAGCATCTGCTTGGGAAGCAGAAGGTCCCAGGTTCAATCCCCAGCATCTCCAAAAAAGGGTCCAGGCAAAGAGGTGTGAAAAACCTCAGCTTGAGACCTGGAGAGCCGCTGCCAATCTGAGTAGACGATACTGACTTTGATGGACCAAGGGTCTGATTCAGTATAAGGCAGCTTCATATGTTCAACATTATACAAAAATTTCTTGTGCATAGAAAACTTGATGTTGAGAAGGGCTCTTGACATATTCATTTTCTATATGGAAGAATATTAAAATTAATCTTTTTTGTGTCACGAGTACAGCCAAGATCTAAGCTTATGTAACCCCCATTTAAGCAAATGTCAGCCCCATCTTTAAAAAAAGTTCCAGAGGAGATCCGGGAAATTACAGGGCAGTCAGTCTGACTTTAATACTGGGAAAGTTGGCAGAAACCATTATCAAGGACAGAATGAGTAGGCACATTGATGAACACAAGTTATTGAGGAAGACTCATCATGGGTTCTGTAAGGGAAGATCTTGCCTCACTAACCTGTTACAGTTCTTTGAACAAGCATGTGGACAAAGGGGACCCAATAGATGTTGTTTACCTTGACTTCTAGAAAGCTTTTGATAAAGTTTCTCATCAAAGGCTCCTTAGTAAGCTCGAAAGTCATGGAGTAAAAGGGCAGGTCCTTTTGTGGATCAAAAACTGGCTAATTAATAGGAAGCAGAGAGTGAATATAAATGGGCAGTCTTTGCAGTGGAAGACGGTAAGCTGTGGGGTGCCACAAAGCTCAGTACTGGGTCCCATGCTCTTTAACTTGTTCATTAATGATCTGGAGTTGGGTGTAAGCAGTGAAGTGGCCAAGTCTGCAGATGACACTAAATTGTTTAGGGTGGTGAGAACCAGAGGATTGTGAGGCACTCCAAAGGGATCTGCTGAGCCTGGGTCAACGTGGCAGATGAGGTTCAATGTGGCCAACTGCAAAGTAATGCACATTGGGGCCAAGAATCCCAGCTACAAATACAAGTTGACGGGGTGTGAACTGGCAGAGACTGACCAAGAGAGAGATCTTGGGGTCATGGTAGATAACTAATGGAAAATGTCAAGACAGTGTGTGATTGCAATAAAAAAGGCCAACGCCATACTGGGAATTATTAGGAAGGGAATTGAAAACAAATCAGCCAGTATCATAATGCCCTTGTATAAATCGATGGTGCAGTCTCATTTGGAGTACTGTGTGCAATTCTGGTCACCACAACTCAAAAAAGATATTATAGCATTGGAAAAAGTCCAGAAAAGGGCAACTGCAATGATTAAAAGTCTGGAACACTTTCCCTATAAAGAAAGGTTAAAACGTTTGGGGCTCTTTAGCTTGGAGAAACGTCAACATGATAGAGGTTTACAAGATTATGCATGGGATGGAGAAAGTAGAGAAGGAAGTCCTTTTCTCCCTTTCTCACAATACAAGAACTCGTGGACATTCAATGAAATTGCTGAGCTGTCAGGTTAAAACGGATAAAAGGAAGTTCTTCTTCACCCAAAGGGTGATTAACATGTGGAATTCACTGGCACAGGAGGTGGTGGCGGCTACAAGCATAGCCAACTTCAAGAGGGGATTGGATAAAAATATGGAGCAGACGTCCATCAGTGGCTATTAGCCACAGTGTGTGTGTGTGTGTGTGTGTATTTAGCCACTGTGTGATGCAGAGTGTTGGACTGGATGGGCCACTGGCCTGATCCAACATGGCTTCTCTTATGTTCTTACTGTATCTGTGTGTTCAAAGCTCCAGTTAAGTAAGATCTCAAAGAATTTGTAAATTGGTGTGAGGCAAGTTGCAGTAAAAATGAACACCAACACACTTTTTAAATATCATGTAGATATTTTCTACAAAAAGTGGTTAATTGGCATTCTAAGAAAGCCTGATTTAGGCAATCTCAAAACATGTGTGTGTATACACACACACACACATGCCCACCTGGATCAGATCAACGGTCCATTTTATCTAGTATCCACAATAGTGGCCAATCAGTTTCTTCTGGCAGGTCCAACAGACCACTGCTGAAGCTCACCTCTGTTGCTTTCCCCATAGCTTGGAGAAACGTCGACTGCGGGGTGACATGATAGAGGTTTATACGATTATGCATGGGATGGAGAAGGTAGAGAAAGAAGTAGTTTTCTCCCTTTCTCACAATACAACAACTCATGGGCATTCAATGAAATTGCTGAGCAGTCGGGTTAGAATGGATAAAAGAAGGTACTTCTTCACCCAAAGGGTGATTAATATGTGGAATTCACTGCCACAGGAGGTGGTGGCGGCTACAAGCATAGCCAGCTTCAAGAGGGGGTTAGATAAAAATATGGAGCAGAGGTCCATCAGTGACTATTAGCCACAGTGTGTATATATGGTCTGACCTAGCCTCAGATCGCAAAGCATGGAGGCACACCATCCACCAGGCTGTCTCTTCCTTTGAGAACGCATGCATAGCTGGTCTTGAGGACAAAAGGAGATTGAGGAAGAATCGCACTGCTACAGCACCAACCCCAAATCAGACTTTTCCCTGCAGCCACTGTGGCCGGATCTGCCTGTCCTGCATTGGTCTTGTCAGCCACCAGCGAGCCTGCAGCAGACGTGGACTACTGCACCCTTCTTAAATCTTTGTTCACGAAGTCAAGCCGAGAGAGAGAGAGAGATGTATGTGTGTTTGTGTGTGTGTGTGTGTATATATATATATAAAAATTTTGGCCACTGTGTAATACAGAATGTTGGACTGGATGTGCCATTGGCCTGATCCAACATGGCTTCTCTTATATTCTTATGTTCAGATAGCCTCTATGAATAAATTCCACTTATTTGGTATATATAATTCTGAACTACTTCCTGCTGTATGCTGATACCTGCAGTTCTCACTGTGCCAGAGTACTAGTAGTTAGGTGTAATACCCAATTCTTGGAAAAGCTTGTGGACAGTTTGCATAACACATTGGGAGCAGTAGGTATTATCAAAATCTGCACTGCTTCAGCACGCAGAAAGACAGGTTAAGCAAGTTGTGAGTAACCTGTCCTCCAAAAATGTATCTAATATCTCATTTTAAAGCATTAAATTATTAGCTGTCACCACATCTTGTAGCAGTGAATTCTGTTACTTGTGTACTATGTGAATAAGTATCTCCATTTATATATCCTAAATAAATCTTATTTTATATTATCTTAAAACCCAGTAATTTCACTGAGTGATCTGAAGTTTTTAGAATCATGGCAGAAATAGAAAAAACAAAACTATTCACTTTCTTTACCCCATGCATACCTTTTATAAAACTCTTTTTCTGAAGAAGAAAAATCACTAAACACTTTAGTTTTGTTTAATAACACATTAAATATTTTTTAAAAACACTTCATTCCATGAATAAATATATACAATAAAATGTATATATTTCAGCAATGCCAATATATATCATTACACATGGCCTATTATTGAGCCCATTTGCCAAACAATAAATAAATAAGTCAATTGGTCAATTGAACTGTGTTGTCTTTAAACGGAGTGCTAGGGCAACTGTATGATTGTCAATGTTATGAACAAGCCTTGGTACTGAACAACATTCTGCATACTACTGTAAGTACTTGAAAAGCTACCCTTGTGTTTGCCTGCATAAAGTCAACACACATTGGATTTGGCATTCATGATACCATTACAACACATAACACACACAGCTGGAAGTAATCACAAATGATTTAATATCACAGCTCCCACTTTCTGAGAGATTCATCAGAACAGACCAAATTGCCAACACCATTGCTAAACTATATTTGGCTTTTATATTTTACCATTAAAAGAGTACACTAGATTCAGGTGGGCAGATATTGTTCAAGCCAAGTGGCACCAACAAAGAAGTGCGCATGCACATGAAAACGTATACCTTGAATAAAACTTTTGTTAGTCTTAAAGGTGCCACTGGACTCAAACTTTCTTAAGGTTATACTGAGTACATCTAGTTTATGTTAACAAAGGAGGGGTTTTCAAATGCACATGTTCCACAGTTATTTCTTCTAATGTCTTACTGTAAAACAGAACAGAATTTGAGTCGTTAAGACCAACAAAATTTTATTCAAGGTATACGTTTTTGTGTACAAGCACACTTCTTCAGATACAGAATGAAGTATATCTGAAGAAGTTTTCTTGCACACAAAACCTTATACCCAGAATTAAACTTTGTTGGATGTAAAGGTGCTACTGGACTCAAACTTTGTTCTGCTACTTCAGACCAACATGACTATCCACCTAAATCTGTAAAACAGTTAAACATACTTCTGCCTATAAGGCAGATTTTTTAAATCTATCTATCTATCTATCTATCTATCTATCTATCTATCTATCTATCTATCTATCTATCTATCTATCTATCTATCTATCTATCTATCTATCTATCTTTATATCCTGCCCTCCCCTAGTGGGCTCAGGGTAGCTAACAACAGTCAAAACAACAAATAAGATTAAAAAACAAAATATACAATAAAATAATTTTCATACATTTTACAACACTAAAAGCCCAAATTTTCATATTTGTAGGGAAAAAATGCAATCAGAAGGTTCAACTGTTTTTTGGTTTTTTGGAGACCCAAATTCTTGATTTAAGCCTGGGGAAAGACATGGCTGTTATGCTACCATCAGCTCTGTACAGAACACCGTTTTCTCAGTAGTATTCCTAATCAAAAGACAAACTCTAAGGTCGTTTTCGCACTCACCTTCCACCGGCGCGACCCCCCCCCCTTCACCGCGCAGGATCTGCGCGGATTTCGCACTAAACGCTGCGGAGCAGCCAGAAAAGCCGGAAGCTCCCGTCGCAAAAGCCGCGCAAATGCCAAACTGCTTTTTGGCGGTTTCAGTTTGAGCGGCTTTTGCGCCGGGAGCTTCCGGCTTTTCTGGCAGCTCCGCAGTGTTTAGTGCGAAATCCGCGCAGATCCTGCACGGTGAAGAGGGGGGTCGCGCCAGCGGAAGGTGAGTGCGAAAACGACCTAATAGACTTGAAACTGACTTGCATATGCAGGCTCATGACTTAACGACTGCAACATTGACTGATAATGGGTTAATGGGCCATCTCAGCTACAGGACTTTAATGTCTTCTAAAATATAATGCTACCAGCGAGAAAAATCAACCAATGTTCTTGTATGTATGGACAAACCTGAGCAATGCTAAAAGTACCTGTACAAATATTTTAGAAGAAAAGCCTATAATACAATGTCACAACTCTAGGTATCTTCTTTTTCCACTTCAGGATGTTTAAGTAATACTGAACAGCATATTTTGTAAAATATTATTTGTGGTATTTAGAAAAGGTAACTTTTAAATTCAGTATATACATTCCTTTATGTCTACACATAACCAAACTTGTTCATCAACAGGAACAATAATAAACTATCAACACTAAATGTCAAAGAAAATTTTACATTAACTGGCAAAATGTAATGAAAGTAAAGTTAATAAGAGAAGCCATGTTGGATCAGGCCAATGGCCTATCCAGTCCAACGCTCTGTGTTACACAGTGCCCCCCCCCCCAAAAAAAATAACAGGTGCCATCAGGAGGTTCATCAGTGGGGCCAGGATACTAGAAGCCCTCCTACTGCCCCCCCCCCAAGCACCAAGAATACAGAGCATCACTGCCCCAGACAGAGAGTTCCAACAATACGTTGTGGCTAATAGCCACTGATGGACCTCTGCTCCATGTTTATCCAATCCCTTCTTGAAGCTGGCTATGCTTGTAGCCGCCATCACCTCCTGTGGCAGTGAATTACATGTATTAATCACCCTTTGGGTGAAGAATTACTTCCCTTTATCTGCTCAAACCCAACTGCTCAGCAATTTCATTGAGTGCCCGTGAGTTCTTGTAGTGTGAAAAAGAGAGAAAAGTACTTATTTCTTTAACTTCTCTATCCCATGCAGAATCTTGTGAACCTCTGTCACCCCTCAGTCAATGTTTCTCCAAGCTAAAGACCCCAAGTGTTTAAACCTTTCTTCATAGGGAAAGTGTTTCAACCCTTTAATCATTCTAGTTGCCCTTTTCTGCACTCTCTCCAATGCTATAATATATTTTTTGAGGTGTGGTGACCAGAACTCTACACAGTACTCCAAATGAGGCCACACCATCGATACTAGCTGATTTGTGTTCAATTCCCTTCCTAATAATTTCCAGCATAGCGTTGGCCTTTTTTATTGCAGTCGCACACTGTCGACATTTTCAGTAAGTTATCTACCATGACCCCAAGATCTCTCTCTTGGTCAGTCTCCACCAGTTCACACCCCATCAACTTGTATTTATAGTTAGGATTTTGGGCCCCAATGTGCATTACCTTGCATTTGGCCATGCTGAACCTCATTTGCCCACTCGCTCAGCCACATCAGATTCCTTTGGAGTGCCTCACAATCTTCTCCGGTTCTTACCACCCTGAACAATTTAATGTCATCTACAAACATAGCCACTTTGCTGCTACTCCTAATTTCAAATCCTTAACAATCATTAATGTTTGTCTTCCTATGTACAGCAGCAGCAAGATATTTTACTCTGAATTTTTATTTTCCCCCTTTGATTGTAATTATTTTTTTTTTGCAAACATTGATGGAGTTTTTTTCAACCTAATCTGTTTTTAAATGCATTATGTGTTTGTTTGGATCAAATAACAGGAAAATCAAGGCAAGGAGAAGGTGGATGCACCATTAGAGAAAACAAAAACAATGCATTACTGTAATTAAAACAGCAATCCTGGAAATGCTATCCCAATCTTCAATTTATTCAGGGCATTTCAGCGTATGGCCATAAATAGTTATATCTGACCTGTTGTTTCAGACCAAACTAAAAATGTGTAGAAAGCCTTCCAGAAAGAAAGTAAAATATACCAATGTCACATCTTTGGCTATGTTTTTAGGGTACCTAGAGTCAGCATCATTGTCATTACCGGGACAACCAGATGTCATCAGCACAGACTTAGCAATACAATTCAAGACTACATGTTACACACAAACACAACAACTTGGTAGTCAAATGTTGCTTAAAAACCCACCTTGGAACTGAAGCACTGGAAACCGAGAATTATTTATGCAGCCTTTTATGACTTGCTGTTTTCCCTGCCCAGATTTCCATCCCACTGTATAAGAAATTCCACAGAGGACCAATTAGGGGGCTCAGTATTTCAAATTAATTCATAATTTTATTTAGTTCCGTTCCTTTGGTATCAAAACAAGCAATGGAAACATGAAAGTATTTTTACTTTTACATATATACTACAATGGGTCACCTTTTCATCATTGTTTGTTTTAATACTGGCCTGCGTATGTATGAACTACATGGTGCTTGTTCCAGTTCCTATGAAATTGAAATTGGGGGGCAAAATCAAGAGCAGGGAAAGGTTGCCGTTATGAGGGTAGCATTTGTAGCAGAATAGAAGGATGCTAACAGCTAGCTTGGCAGGCTTTCTGATGCATGGTCTTGCAAACTCACTTCAGCAAGAAGTAGTGGTTGGCCACCAACTGGCCTGTAAGTCAGACCTCATAATGCTCACAGGTCTGTCAGCAAGAAACATGACATAGTGAGCTGAATTTCAAAATATTGAAGCTCCATTAAAAATGCATAACTCTCTAAGTATCTAATTTTACATTCCCTTCTGGATCTGTGGCTAAAAAGTCATCAAATGCACTGGCTTATCTCAGATAAAAATGAATGGAAAGTTTGTAGCTGTTTAGTATAGCACCTCCTAGATTATGTTTTAGTTGATATTCCTTTACTGGAAAACATCCAGGGAAGGTTCTTCTGTAAAGTGTCAATTTATACATACTACTTCAAGCGTTGGTATCTCACCGCATCACAGGAAGCTTACAGAGTTCCTTTAACTGCATATTAGTATTAGTATTGGCATTAGTATTATTTAGATTTGCAAATCGCCTTATCCCAGCCAATGCTGGGCTCTAGGTGATATACATCAACATAAAATACATATAAAATCAGTAAATTCAATTAATTTAAAACAGTTAACTACCTGATAACATCCTTTGTAGTGTGCAACAATTCAGCTTTCAAGGTATCAGGAGCAGAGAATCCCCCCTGGAGGGGGGAGAAGGGGAGTGTCAGTTCAACAACTATCACTATCCTCAACCAAAAGCCTGGCAGAACATCTCTGCTTTACAGGCCCTGTAGAATTGTAGAAGATCTCGCTGGGCCCCAGTATCTTCCGGCACAGCGTTCCACCAGGTTGGGGCCAGGACTGAAAAGGCCAGATCTCTTTGGGGCCAGGGATCACCAGTAGATTTTTACCTGTAGAGTGTAATGCTTTTATATGAGCTGCTTTTATGTAGTCAGTTTCTACTCTCACACTGAGATGTCTGCATTCACCACAGTACATATTATCACATGGTAAATTTCTCAGACCTCACTAGCACCTGCTACCAACATGCAGCAGGAGTGTGACAATTTATAACATCATCATGCCACAAAACAGTCCCTGTTTATAGAAACTCTCTACACTGGTACAAGTAAATTAAATGTCTGTGCCAGCTTCCCACACCAGAAGGTAGGTAAACTGATGTCTGGACTACTTATTTAAATGAATGGGGTTACATGGAAGCAGCATTTGTTAGACAGCGCTCTTCATTCAATCCATAGAATCGTTCCATTCTATGTTTTCTTCAGTGCAAAATGATGTTAAAACAGCAAAAAGCTACTGAATGCAAAGTGAAGTTAAAACAACAGCAAAAGTCAAGTCTTGTCTACCAACTGCGACACTACTTGCTTGTGGTACCAGTGCTCCCCCTAAGCTGTGCGTGTGAGCAGCCACTCATTATGGAGTAAGTGATATGATAAAATGTTACTCTAAAATTTCCTGTGGTAACCCACCAAAACACCCTATTTTAAAAAGGCTAGTCACATATCAGAAATCAGTAAAACAACCAATTTCATACACATTATCAAATTCATATATGAAGTTGACTGTTTTGCTGTGGCTAATCTCTACAGATATTAAACCACATAACATTTGAACCAAAGCTGTATTTATTTTGGAACTTTGCTGTAATATATATGTTCAGAGTGGATACTGAGCAGATGTTTTATGTGCTCTAATAATAAAAAAAAGCTCTAGTTTAATACACAATCTGTATCAGGAAAGCTATTTCTACATTTTACTGCAGATCTTCAGTATAAGCTTAGTATTTTCAAATTCCAAATATAAGTATTAAGCAGAATGTTATCCATCGTAATATTCAAACTTAGATTACTTGGAAGGTTTATTAATGTACTTTTATTTGCTTTGCTTACAAATGGATTATACCATAATCTAGCAAACATTTACAATAATTTTATCATATAAACTTCAGCACAGTTATTTCAGCATTATACACTGGACTATAAAATCTGTATATTATATATGTACACGAAGTTCTTTGCCTTATCAAACTTTTCATCTACTGTTTATTGATCACTGCTAGGTAATGTTCAAGTTTTGGAACCTATGCTTTCATTCCTACAAGTCTCTTTTAACACACCCTCTCCTGACCCACAAGAAGATTATGCAGGGTTGGTGCTTGTATGGGGTCTGTATGCCAAAAGGGTAAGACAACTGCAGTGAGGAAAGGAATACATCATAATCTCCTCTCCTCCTCTTGTACTGAAAGTTGGTAGGATCCACTAGGGATACCAGCCCCCAGGTGAGACCTGGAGATCTCCAGAGTACAGAATTATCTTGTATACCATTTTATTTTATATCAATATCTCAACAGTTATTCTGACAGCCAAAACTTAAAAGATAACCAGTAGAGCACATAATGCAGTTGAAATATTCTCTATGTAGCCAGTACGTCATGACAAGTTCTTATGTTTTATATATAAAGAAGATACTCCTGATACGTCCAATGGACAGGATACTATTTCAAAGTCAAATTGCTTGAGGGGGTGGAGAACGCACAGAAAATCCTTATTTGCCAACTCTTTTTGCTGGCTTGTAGGTGGACACAATGTAGTCTCTTTATGGTTACTTTCTTCCATGATTTTTAACTTCCAATAACAATACCTATAGAATTAAACAACTGTTTCAACAACAGGACAATACAGCCCACCACAGTCACCTCTCCCCTCTGTACCAAAGAGGCGTGCTCACATGTGCACATCTGGCCTCTGTGCTACTCCCACCCCTACCTCATCCTGCAATGCCTCCCACACCCTTTAAATAGCTGCTGATACTTCCCTGAAGCACTTGCATGGTGGACTGCCTGAATGCGCAGGAAAGTGCACATGCAGCCCATGCCTGTGTCAACTGCAATATGACTGCCATTGCACATCTCTATCTGTGGTGGTTTTTTTAAACCACCGCAAATTCCTAGTGTGATCCCACCCTATGTGTGGTACCTCCTCATAGCATATGGAGACAATCTGTTGTTCTTGCCGGAATATACTTTGTATTCCACACACTGACAGAATCCCTCCCACTACAAAGTGCTATCCTAACACTCTACACCAACTACAATCACACATCAGTTTTCCTATACACTTTAATACATGAACTAATTACATCTGGCTCAGGCACAATCATATGACTAGCGTGTTTAACAGCCAGTTTGGTATAGTGGTTAAGAGCATGGACTCTATTCTGGGAGAACTGGGTTTGAGTTCCCACTCCTCCACATGAAGCCAGCTGGGTGACCTTGGGTCAGTCGCAGCTCTTGCAGAGCTGTTCTCTCAAGTGCAGTTCTCTGAGAGCTCTCTCAGCCCCACCCACATTATGGGGTGTCTGTTATGGTGAGAAGAAGGGAAGGAGATTATAAACCACTCTGAGGCTTCAAGTGAAGGATGGAGCATAAATCCAGTTTTGTCCTCCTCTTCAGTTTCTACTTCCTCCTCCTCCTCTGTCTTCAAATGATCACAATTTTCCCTGTTACCCAGAAGCACTATTGGCTTTACCATGCCAACATAGTGAACAACAGCATGTGGAGTCATTGCTGATCTATAGACAACTAGCCAGACAGATCAATGTACAGCAAATCAACATTCATTCACCCTTTTCCAAGTTTTAAGGACCTGTCTTTCATTTCCATATAAAGGAAGCTCATTGCGGCATGTGTATTTAACTCTGCATTTCTCCCTTTGATCTGACTAGAAACGTCTTGTTAATAATTAGGCTTATGCAAAAGAAAACAAAATCAGATGATTTACATGAACTCTGCAAGCAGAGTTTCTATTCTGCAACTCTGTTTCTATTCTGCAACATTCACGGTAGTATATCCCAGCAGAAAGACTTTTTAGGAGCAGCCAAGTGCCTTACTTTTATAGGGAAAGCACGGGGAGCGGGGATTTAAAGAGAACTAGGGAGAATTTGCGAGGCTGACAAGATAGAGGTAAACAAAATGTTTTTGTTTATGAAAGTGCATATAAATACTAAAGACTGGATCCTGTTAAAAAGATCAGCCTCTGAAACTGCAGAAGATATGCCTCTCATCCCCGAGAAGCAACATTTGGTGGGTATTTCAAGCACCAGTTGGAAGAGTGAGGGGGAAGTCCTTCTGGGTAAGGAGATTTGGAAAGGATCCAACTATAGAACTTGAAATGAAACTGATTACCTGTACTCTGAAGGGAAACACAGGAAAGTACTTCACAAAGTACTTAACATAATTATGGAATTTAATACCATAAAATACAGTAATGCCATTGTTGAGATTTTTTTTAAAAAAAGCATGGTAGGCAGTTAGTCTCTCAAATATGTGAACAGATCTTCCATGTTCCTAGGTGGCATATGTCTAAGATGCTTGGGACAAGTAATGGGATAGATAGCTTTTGTGATCATGCCTGGTTTATGAACTTACCAAAGGCACATTGTTGCCTTTTATAAAACCAGAATGGTACACTAAACTATTATCAGTTACCCAAGTTGGCCTACAGAACTATTTTAGTTTGACACCCATAAGTTCTCAAGGGCTGGGCTACATAAACTGAGATCCTGCTTATGTCCTTATCTCACCTTAAATATATAAAAGGAGTTTTGCTTTTAGAAACCTTTGAAATGCTTTCTAAACACTGTATGATTAAATCAGTGAACAGAGAGAGGAAATGATACGAAGTTATTCTGACAAAGAATAAGTGAAAGTAAGTGAATGCTTGAATACGAAAATACTTCCAGGATCAGGCAGTAAGACTGACACAAAAGGAAATCTCAAATATTTGGGAAGCAAAGGACTCAATTCGAGCTAAGTGTTTTAAGTCACCCCTTATTATTTGCGAAGAAGCAAACAGCTTCAGAAAATCAAAACAAATTTTCACATAATGCACTTATATACTTTTCTACTCTTAAAGTCCAAAAGGGCTCTAATTATGTTTCTAATTTTTCTTCTGTACAGTTCTTTATTTTCTCTACAGCTATCCCCCATACCGTGAGCTTAATTACTGCAGACCTTTGCTTTAATCTTTTTAAAGGAGTACAGAAGCAGAAAAAAGAATAATCTTCCCTACAAGACTGTCTCCATGCAAGCAAATCTGCTGGCTCAACTGCATATTTTAAGCACTATTTTTTTTTTTTACTCTGACAGAGTGAGTGGAACTCTAACTGTACAATTCTAAAAGGAGTTATACCCTTCTAAGTCAACTGAAGTCACTGAGAGGTGTAACTCTACTTAGGACTGCACCATAAATACAACACAGCTGCAATTTCTACTCTTAGTGACAGAAGGGTTTCAGAACATACCAAGGGCACTACCCTTCAGGAAGTCTACCCTCTCATGTTCCAATAAAATAAATGGAAGTGGTTCAAGAGCACTGTCTTTTCTTGAACAGAAGGACTTCTACTGAAATGAAAGTGTTCTTAACATTCAATTCTATGGGACTTGAGTGGGAGAATTTCTTTAAATCTGTGAAACATTTTGGCAAGTTGAATCATGACCTGAAACCTATGAATTATTCACAGGACAAGAAACTGTTATTGCTTCTCCTCATCTTGACTCACTGCTTTTCAACTACTTCAAAGTTTTTATGGTAGCCAGTTTTTTGTTACTTTGGTGATTTTACTGCTGTAGTCACTTTATAAACTGTTGCCCTTAACTCCTAATTCCTCTAAAATGGCAGGTAAGTTAAGCAAGGTAAATTAGCCAACCAAACCACTCCAAAGTAAAGGTACCTTTTTTAAGGGAAGGATAAAAGAAATATGGAGACCCCCAAAATTGTCTCATGACATGTTTGGCTTAAAATAGACCAAATACCCATTAAAGCACACATAATTCAAGAGGGCTGCCTGCCAGCAATAAAGGCCGAAATTGGATACTTGGTGAGATTAATTACCTAGATAGGGCATGATAATGCAAGTCAAATGGGAATGTAATTAAAGTGCACCTTCCATGAAAATTATTCATTGCTGATGGATCAGGTGACAGATAAATCAAAGAGCTTTTAAAAAGAAGCTACATGTTAACTTCGGGCAGGTCCTCTTACAAGCTGTAGTAAACATAGCTACTGAACATAATTTTGCTACACAACATCTGCATCATTATAAGACAAAATATTATATTGTAATCATGCTTCCAAGAAAGAGAAAACAATGAAAAAGTTTATAGAATTGTGCCTACAAAATAAAGAGACATATCATGCGGGATCAGACACTCACAGCTTTCAAGACTTCTGCTCTTTTAATGTTATAGCGGAGGAAGCACCATAAAAAAAGGCAGAGTGATTAATTAATAAACTGAACTGTCTCTTGGGTGAAGTTCTTACAAATGAAGACATGCTGTGATAATAAAGTAGGATCATAAATAAGGTTTATAATAGTACAAGAAAAATGTCACCTAAGCATTAAAAAACTCTATCATCCAAATCTGCTGTTCCTTTAGTGCCTTTGGTAAGTGCTACTAGTCCCACCATGAAAGCCTCTCCCACATTTCCTTTAACTCCACCCATCCCAAGCTCTTCTGATTCCAGCCATCATCTGCCCACATTAGATTATCTCATCAGCAATGAGAACTAAATGAAACTTCTGGTTTTGAAAACAGAATACTTCTGAATGAACATTCTGGGGACAAAGAACAAGGAATTAAGTTGCTGTCATTCTCTGGTTATAAACTTCTTAGGGGTATTAATTTGCCACTGTGTTGGACTGGATAGGCCATTGGCCTGATTCAACATGGCTTCTCTTATGTTCTTAGGTTCTTATGTTGCCAAGTTCTGTGCTGCCTGCTATAGCATCCGAAAGACTTGTTTTATTGCTTCTCAGTTCAGTTCACTTCAGTCCTTTATTGGCATAAATTATTGCTTCTCAGTTTTAAGATGCTCTGTTTTAACTTGTAAGGTAAGGTAAGGTAAGGTAAAATTTTATTTGTATCCTGCCCTCTCCCGCCGAAGCAGGCTCAGGGCGGCTAACAACATTTAAAAGTGAACAATACAATAATAAGACATTAAAATCACATTAAAACCAATCAATAATTAATTAAAACATTTCTAAATCTAACACTATTAAGTCTGGCAGTAAACATTATTGTTTGACGCTATGTCTGTCAGATGGTGTAGTGGTGGTGGATCCCTAGACCAGACCATTTTGGCGTTTCCTTTGTTGTGCACCCATAATTCAGTCATTGACAAACGCCTGTTTAAAGAGGGTAGTCTTGCAGGCCCTGTGGAACTGGTCTAAGTTCCGCAGGGCCCGTACTTCCTCTGGGAGCTGATTCCAGAGGTGTGGGGCCGCGGCGGAAAAGGCCCGAGTGCGGGTGTTTTGAAGTTTAACTTCTTTTGGCCCAGGGATAGTCAGTCTGTTTTTTCCTACTGACCTCAGTGCTCTCTGGGGCTCATATGGGGAGAGACGGTCCCTCAGGTAAGTCGGTCCTTGGCCATATAGGGCTTTAAAGGTAATAACCAGCACTTTATACTGGATCCAGTATACAATCGGCAGCCAGTGCAGTCCGCGCAGCCCCGGCCGTATATGCTCCCATCTTGGGAGACCAAGTAGCAGCCTGGCCGCCGCATTCTGCACTAGCTGTAACTTCCGGGTCCGGCACAGAGGCAGCCCCATGTAGAGAGCGTTACAGTAGTCCAGTCTTGAGGTGACCGTCGCATGGATCACCATTGCTAGGTCTTGACGCTCTAGGAAAGGAGCCAACTGCCTCGCCCGCCTCAGATGGAAAAATGCTGACTTGGCAGTGGCTGTTATCTGGGCCTCCATTGATAGTGAAGGCTCCAGTAAAGCACCCAGGCTCTTTACCCGCTTGTGTCTTGATGTAACTCTTATACTGAGCATATTAAGACAACTGTCTATCCTAATACTTACTACAGCATAGATCTACAGTGTTGCTTTTATCTTCTGTGTTGAAGAGTTTAAATTCTTGGGTTTTTTTATTTGGCCTGTGACCGTAAATAAACTGACTGACTGACTGAGGTTCTTATGATCACTGCCAGAAACTAGAGTGCAAGTCAAAATGGAAACAAGTAATTTACCTAAACTTTGTACAAAGCAATGTCTTTGACTTCATATTTCTTAGTAAAACATACCTATCTGTTTTACAGAATAGTGTCTACATTTGCCATTAAACAACTCTACTCTGCTTAGAATTACATTGCTAGTGAGGCTGAAATTCTCAAGACAAGGAATTGAGTACAAGCAATAGAGAACAAAGTTCCAAATACCACACCCTCCAAATAATTTTGTCTTCAAAAAGTATCACACCTGTCCCAATGTTTGCTGCAGTGCCATAGTATACTTTGATATGAATTGTTAATCACTTCATCACCTATACTGCACATGTTTATCAAAACATGGCCATCACATTTAACACACGCCTTTTAAATGCCTTCCCTCTACTGGAAATAATGAAGGATAGGGATACCTTCTTTTGGGGTTCATAGAACTGGACCTCCTGGTCCAATACTTTTGATACTTTGGGGTTGTTTTGAGGAGAGGCACTGGATGCTATGCTGAAAATTTGGTGCCTCTAAGTTAAAAAAAAGAAGCCCCTCCAGAGTCCCAGATACCCATGGATCAATTCTCCATTATACCCTATGGAAATCAGTCTGCATAGGGAATAATAGAGTGCCCAGCAGGCTTGGCTTGGAAAAATGATTTAAAGACAGAAATGCCTTTTCCAAGTCAGCCAATGGGGGAGTAGGGGCTTCAAGGGCTACACAATATGCATGAAAAAGCCACATGTGCTCTCAAGCCACAGTTTGGCTACCTTTGACCTAAACAATGCAATTTGCTCAAATATTTTACTACAATCACTTATCTATGAAAAAAATCACAAACATCTGTCCATAAAATTACAAAATAGCACAGACATCATGTGGGAGAAAATTCATGTTATGAATTGACCATACTTATTAACATAAAGTGGGTGCTTTAGGCCAAACACAATTTAACTTTTTTAAAATGCCTTTGCATAACACTCTGGGTTTATGGCAACATTCTTGTCATAGTTTACAATAAAAAGTACCCAGTTTGTCAGCTTCATAAAGAGAATACATCTGTATAAAACCCAACTAGATATGAAAAGCCACTGTTACAAAATTTAATTGTAAACTGGGTACCTTACAAGTATTTCCAGTTGCTATCCAAGACAACTTTTCTTCCTTTAAATTTCATTTCACCCCTTATTGGTCCTGAAACAATGCTCTAACATTACACATATACTGTCCCCCTATAATAGCATTCGCATAACAAGTTATTATGTTAATTTAAATCTACTGAACAATGATATATAACTATATTTTTGAATAAGTTTTATGTAATGTGTGAAAAAGGGAGTGGGCACTTTTGAATGTTTAGTACATGAAAAGGAAACTACCGTATCTCCTTTCTTCTGTCAGTTGCTAGGACAGCTGTGGCCATGAGGCCAGATAAACATCCAGATATAAACCTCTGGCATAAAAAAACTGTGGTCTACCTATGTCATGGCCAAGATAACAGACAATATTGCTCAGTTTAAATGTCCTCTCTCTCCTAATTTCTATGCTGTCTGGTCTCCTATTCTAGCATATCTAACTTCACAAGAAGCAATTCCTAATGTAATTAATGTCTTTGTGGTAATGTCTTCTGATGGAGTCAAATGGATTTACACTAGCTTTTTATTGAGTTTTAATATTAATTATAAATATATTTCATTAGTTGTTATATGACTTCTTAGACTCTTTGTCTTGTACTTTTGGTTATAATATTTGCTCCGTGTAAGAACTATGATTCTGATATGTACTTTGATCGAAAATACAATAAATTGGGTTTTTTGAAAGAAAGAAAAAGGGAGTGGGCAGTTAACCTTGATGCAAGACCAGAAAATAACCAGTTTTCTAGACTGTAAACTAACTAGCTTACGTGAAACTGAAGGAGCCACTATTCGAACTATTTCTAGACTATGATTTTTTAAAAAATGGTTAACAGGTACAATCTCATGTTTTAAAAGCCCTGGCACTTAAGGGCAGAATAACACCTTTAGTCTGAACTCATGTGCTGTAAATCAAGCCTTAAATAATTAGCAAGCAATCAAGTGGAAAGTAGGGTTGTTTCAAAATCTCCAGATCCATTTATGAACTTAGAGACACCATGCTTCAAATTATGCTTAAGTTTTACTGAGTGTGAGAAACACAAATATGACTAAAAGCTAAGAGCTCTGAATCTATAGTACTCAGTGATGTTACTTTCTCAAAACAATTATGCGACACAATTTAGTGATGTGCTGACATTTTTTTGCTATAATTGCAGTTTGATTGCAAGCAATGTCCTTGAACAATAAAAAGTTCATTTCTTATCAAACATTCAAAATTATTCTACATTGTATTGTAAATATTTCATATATGGACACTCTCACTCTATTTTTCCACACAACAGGAGGGGAAAGTATAGATTCTGCTGTTGGTTGCTTTAATCTTACTGTCTTATTCTTCTAATATTCCATCCTTGTCCATTTTACCTGGCTGACTCTGAAAGCTGATCATGTTCATATCTTAAGTTCTACATTGAAACACAAATACCATGTCTGTTCTTGTCAAGAAACCTTAGTTCAATAATATAATTTCTGAAATGCACCAATGTGAATTCTGCCAAGTGTTTGGGTACAAAAACAAGACATACATTCAAAATGCTGCTGATTTTAAATTATGCATGACCTGTCTATCGCCCTGGGGGAGAATTGATTTCACCTGCTGCACAGATGCAATAGAAACTTGCAAGGCAGAAAGAAATGAAACTGAAACAATATAGCTACACCTCATCTACCAAATGGATTGGCAGTGTTTTGAACCAGAGAGAAGCAAGGCCAGGACATCCAAGTCTAAACTCATGAGGTAGCATGGCTGTAGAACCCAGGATGTTTGCTCACTAAACCTGTTTGCTGCAAAGTTTATGGCATCCCTCTATATCACTGAGTTTATGGCATCCCTCTATATCATTGTCTGTGTGTGCAAATCTGTGTGTGCACAGACAATGCTCTTTTATTTTTTGGGGGGGGTGTTTTCCTAAATGTTCAGATTTTGCTGCAAACCTGGGGTCCCCCCAAGTTTACAGAACTGTCCATGTAGGCCCAGTCTGTTCATTTAAATATATGCAGATCATCCCACACTTTACTATTAGAATATTAGATAACAGTAGGAAGTTCCTCAGCTAGTAAGGGTTGAATATTCTTGAAAGTCACCCTTCGTATAGAGATAAAGATCACTACATTACTCATTGTTAATAAAAAAGTTGACACTACAGTGAATATGCAATGAAAACAGCAAGTCAAGTATGAATCTTCCACTTAAAGAGGTAATATAGGGGTCCCAATCCCCCCGCTTTAGCGGGAGACTTCTGGGTTCCCAGCTTAATCTCCCGGTCTTCAAAAATTGAGAACCGGGGGGGTGGGGGGGTGGAGGGGGGGAGAACATACCTATAGAGCTCCTGAGCAGTTTGTAAAATCCCTGTCCCTTTAAGGCTGGGCAGGAAGGAGGAAACAGGAAGGGCTTCGGAGAACGGCCCCTCCCTTCTTTGCTTTCGTTTTCACAGCAGGCACAGTTCTCCGGAAGAAGACCAAGTAAGTATTTGTGTGTGTGTGTGTGTGAGAGAGAGGGAGGGGGCAGGGAGGGGGATTCCCTCGTATGGAGGCCCTCCCCCCCTTTAGAAAGCGTGGGGGGGGAGGGAAATGTCTACTGGGCACTCTATTATTCCCTATGGAGAATGATTCCCATAGGGAATAATAGGGAATTGATCCGTGGGTATTGGGGGCTCTGGGGGGGCTATTTTTTGAGGTAGAGGCACCAGATTTTTAGTATAGCATCTAGTGCCTCTCCCCAAAATACCCCCCAAGTTTCAAAACGATTGGACCAGAGGGTCCAATTCTATGAGCCCCAAAAGATGGTGCCCCTATCCTTAATTATTTCCTATGGAAGAAAGGCATTTAAAAAGGTGAGCTGTCCCTTTAAATGTGATGGCCAGAACTCCCTTGGAGTTCAATTATGCTTGTCACACCCTTGTTCCTGGCTCCACCCCCAGTGTCTCCTGGCTCCACCCCCAAAGTCTCCTGGCTCCACCCCCAAAGTCCCCAGATTTTTCTTTAATTGGACTTGGCAACCCTAAGGTAATAGTATATCTGTTTAGATCAGAGCAGAAACAAATCTTTATGTGCTTTCACAATCATAGTGGGATACCTTACATACTGTTGCTTAATTAATACACATGTACACATATATAAAAATAAATCTCACTTTGCCCTGTTTGATAACACTGGAAATAAACTTGGTTGATATTATTTACTAAAAGAATTGTTCACACACACACCTCAATTTCTGCAAGAGTGCAGAGTGAACACTTTAACAAACTGGGTAATAAACATTTCAGTATAAGCTTTTGTGTGTCAGTGAACTTTACAGTCAATTTGTTCAGTTCTATTGCCACATAGCACTGTGTTCAATTACATTTAACAGTTCACCTGTTTTGAGTGTTTCTTAAAAGGAGATATCAAGACTCTAAAGAACTTTTACAGTAACACTATAGTGGCACAATTTGTAAGGTGAAAGCCCCACAAGAAGTTTATTTTTCTGGTCAACTTTGTGAAGCAATCTAGATTGCAGGTTGCAAAAGTTAGTAAATATTTTCTAGGACATCACAGAACAAAGATCAGATAATTTGATACAACTTAAATTCATTGCATTCATTGCTAGGAGTGCCTAGCCATGTACACTTATCTTTTAAACTCTGAGGTGTATTTTTTAATTATTATTTTCACTTGGGTTTGTTTCCCTTCATGCTTAATTTACTACTCTACATAAATTACATAGACCAGAATCTAAAACTCTGCATTTTTTTTTAAAAAAAATGTCCCCTTATAGTGACAAAAGAATAAACCTTTTACAGAGCTCAAGACATTCTGAAAACCACCAGTCCCCACCTCCAGTTTGTACATGTAATTTGTTTTCATATATCAGGGTCACTTTGGGTCATTATCAGCGATTCCTTGTTAGAGCTTAATTTATGAGTATTTGCATCAGTGGAAAAATAGCCAGGCATCTATGCTGTATCATTGCCATGATCTATTTGACTTGTTTTAACATATGATTGCCACTATATAATACTGACTTTAATCTTGCTCTTCTATTGCATTTAATCACCAAATACTGTTAAAATTGGAACACTAATTATCTGATGTCAACATGTTATGGATAATTAAGAATACTTAGTCTAACCACGCTAACTGTTTTTCGCAGGTCTCCTTCTCTTCTCCTTGCATTCTTTCCTAGAGAAGAACCTACCAGTTTGTACATACATCTCTGTCATGTACTTTATCACAGAACATGCATCATCCTTGCTCATTCAAGATTAATTTTGCTGCCTTGCAGCAATTATCACTCCCTTTGTAACTGACCTTTTGGCAAATGGAGCTGAAGGTGGATGGGTAATCCCTCCCTCCCGGATTTTACTATTTAGTTTATACTTATTTTCTGCTTACTATAGAACAATGTGAATTTAAATCATAATGTACCATATAAAAAGAAACCAGTGACAATGATTTAGCAATTAAAAGTGATAGCTTTTAAAAGTTTAGATCTTGATAATGTTTTTTCATTTATCCGATTACTTGGATCAGTTGGCTAGAGTTGTTAATGATCCTCTTGGATCAATGTCTTTTGCTTGTAGCAATAATTTACTGCACTGGTGGAGTTGTACAGCTGTTTTCATAGATGGCTCTGCATCATTCCACCAGACTGCTTGTCTACAACAAATTTGCTCTCATTCATCACTAACAAAGCAAAAAATAAGATAATCAACTTTTCTTAAGTTAGCATTAAATACAGAACACAGTATACCAAATACTACCGGCAATTTACAACTACCTCAGGAACTTGCCTTCATTTTTTTCCCCCCCTCTCAGAGTGAAGGAACTTTCTACTGTAGAAGTATATCATATTGCTATATTTTGTAACAGTAAGTGATTGATATGATACAATGCACAGAAATAACCATTTTAAAGGAGAATATAGACCTCACAACTAGGGATGATCACAAACTGGGAAAACATGGTTTGTGTCAATTTGGGGACGAACCATGAACCAAACCGAACCAGCAGTCCCTTTAACTGTGGTTTGCAGAAAAACCAAAAAAACAGCTGAACGCCTGAACAGCTGTTTTGTGTGTGTACGCCTTTAAAGTTTAAAGGGACTGTACAAGACAGCCTGAAATAGCTGAGAGCTGAGGAGCAATTCCATGTCACAAAGCTGGTTTTGAAGCTTTTACAGGGAACAAAAAGCAGGGGTTTAAATGGACTCAGAGTGAATTTTTCTTCATGATTCAGTTAGTGTGAGCCAGAACCCCCTCCCTCACACTTATACGGACATCATGATTTCTGGCTTGGGTGCCAGGTCGCCTGGACTTCCAACTTATATACATCTACTCTTGGGCATAGGCCGAGTTACCAGTTTGCTACTAGGCCTGTGCGAGTTGCTCAAGTCCCAGTCGCCAAGGCAGTGCCTTCATGGATGACCCAAACTCAGCAAGAGGACTCCCAGTCTGCTATTGTGCACAAGGCCCCAGCTCTGCAGAACAAGAGATTGTGCGACCGCCATGAGCTGTCCAGCTATGCAGTTTTCAGCCCTCCTGATGGAAGCCATTACAAGGGCTAACAACATCAGCAGTCATCTTTCTGCATTTTCAGATGCCATGAGAGCAAAGCAGGAGCCCCACGTACTCAATGTGCAATCCAGACATTTCCATAAAGCAAGCCTATCTCTATGTGCATCCTGCCAAAACATTCCAAACTATACATCTTACAAAAGACTGTGCCAGCCAAGATGGGAAGAAGACAAAGACCAAACCCAACCCGAAGACCAACGCCCTATATTGTCATTGTAGATAACTTTGTTTAGTATAGTCAATCCATCCTCTCCTGTTACTTTCCAAATGTCACCATGTAGCCTCCCCTTTTCTGAGGTCACATACCACATGTCCCAGCATCATAGCCCACCTGACCCGGTGTCACAGGCCATCTGACCTCAACTCCCTGAGGGCACTGGGTAGTTCTTAAAAGATCTAACCCATGGTTCCTCAGGTATGCATCTGACAGTATACCTAGCCTGCTGTTTAGACTCATCCCCAAAACCTGATCAGTTTCGGGCCCCCAATAGTAAGATACGCAGGCCGTGTCTTGGTCCCCCCTTTCCTTTTTCGTCGCTATTGCAGCTTCACCTGAAGACTACGATAGGTAAAGTATCACCTTGTTTGTGTTAACCCTTATATGTACCCCTATCAATTTCATCTCTTTTTTTCTTAGACCTGTAAGAATATGATGATGATGATGATGATGATATTGGATTTATATCCCGCCCTCCACTCCGAAGAGTCTCAGAGCGGCTCACAATCTCCTTTACCTTCCTCCCCCACAACAGACACCCTGTGAGGTAGGTGGGGCTGGAGAGGGCTCTCACAGCAGCTGCCCTTTCAAGGACAACCTCTGCCAGAGCTATGGCTGACCCAAGGCCATTCCAGCAGGTGCAAGTGGAGGAGTGGGGAATCAAACCCGGTTCTCCCAGATAAGAGTCCTCACACTTAACCACTACACCAAACTGGCTCTGAATACTAAATGAATTTATTTCCTTATATGTTTGACTAATTTTTCTAAATAAAACAATTTTAATATTTTATCCAAAGATCCTCCTGGTTATTTAAAAGGGAAGTTCTGGAGGTCATCTCCTGTATACATAAATTTTGTATCCCACTGAGCCATAGTTGCCCATCAGTTTAAATTCCCAAACCTCTCTTTGAGGGCAATTTGGCTTACGTTTATGCCCATACCTATTCACAACCCTGTCCAATAAAGTGCATATAGTAGGCCTATAACAGCTAGTGTATGTCATACTGGTACAAATATGGTGTTCACTATACTGATCTATTATAACTCTGTAGAAGCTAATAAGGACATTGTTTTGCAGGATAGAAAAGCTGAGTAGTTTGAAAAAGGTAGAAGAAAAAGCACAACAGAAGACAAGGTAAGTTTTTAGAAAGGAGTAACGTACTTTGTCTCAGGATCTTTCAAATTGGTGCTGTTTAAACAAAGCTCAGGGAACTACATTTTACCTGATAGCAAAAGGCCATGTGCAATCTATTGTACCTTCAAGGAGCTTTTTAAGATCCAAAACCAGGAAACAAGTCTTCCTTAAATAAATAAATGTAGTATTTATTGAATTATATGATTTTATTGTATATCGGATTCATGGTGTAAGCCGCCCTGAGCCTGCTTTGGCGGGGAGGGCGGGATATAAATAAAATGTATTATTATTATTATTATTGCTCCTGAAGATTGTGGCAATTCCATGGCAAGGGCTGAAGAGCTGATGTTGGAACAGCTGCCACTCCTCTAAGAATTTAGCAATGCTTTTCATGCACTCAGGTCTCAGTAGCTTATTTTAAATAGAACAGGAAAGTGGCTGACTGGCCAGGTTTTTTTTTTTTTTAATCATGTTGGCATTGGAGCCTTTTCAGCATCCTGAATGAGTCTGTCTCCAAATGATTATTGCTATTTTTTTTTCAAAAAATGGCAAAAAATGTGCATTGCCTTTCAACACTGAGCTCTCAATTATGTATATTACTACTAATGCAATATTAATTCAGTTTTTGGAAGAGGGTACTTAGATTCTTAAATATCAGAATACTTAATGTACTTTCACTATTTGCTTACCTAAGTGCAAATCTGAGCTGTTTATAAAACAATAAAGAAAGGGTGCCAAAGATTTTGCATAAGCCTACAGAAATAGGGCAGAGGAGATGTATCATTCTTTACTAGTTCATTATGCTGTATTCTTACAATTAAAAAAAAATCAGTTAGGAGTTAAAATGTTTTATTTTAAATTCTACTCTGGTGAAAATAGTTAATATAAAATATTTCAAAAGATGTGAGTTTATTTGCAAAATACACTTGTTTTTTAGCAACCAGAATAGCACCATACAGGTCTTCAACTCAAACTGGACCATGGGGCAACTCAAACTGGACCATGGGGCACCTATCAGAACCAGCAGTAGAAGCCACTGAAAGACTGGTATGCGTTTTTAAAGGTAAAAAGGTAAAGGTAGTCCCCTGTGCAAGCACCAGTCGTTTTCGACTCTGGGGTGACGTTGCTTTCACAACATTTTCACGGCAGACTTTTTTTTTATGGGGTGGTTTTGTCATTTCCTTCCCCTTTCCCCCCAGCAAGCTGGGTACTCATTTTACCAACCTCGGAAGGATGGAAGGCTGAATCAACCTCGAGCCGGCTACCTGAACCAGCTTCCACTGGGATCGAACTCAGGTCATGAGCAGAGGGCTCCAACTGCAGTACTGCAGCTTTACCACTCTGTGCCACGGGGCTCTTCTCTGCCATTTATTCAATGGGACTTATTTCCAGGAATGTCTTCTTACATTTTTTAGAAAAATGACACTTTCACCCTAAAAGAAATGTTATTTTGGTGACAAATTGTAAAGCTCATTAATAAACTATATAATCTATTTTTAATTCATAAAATAGCTACAATCCACCCACAGTATAGGTTTCAGTCCTGTTATTTCACTGGCAGACATTTAAGCAAATTTTACCACTGAAGTCAATGGCTTTTAATGCTTAATCATTTCATGGTCAAAATCATGAGGTGATGAAGGAACAATCTGGAGCATTTTATTCAATGGAACTTACTTCCAGGAATGTCTTCTTACATTTGTTAGCTAAAAGTACTTCAGATATACTCAGATAAAGATAGATTATAATGCATAACTACATGGGTGGGGAACCAGAATGGACTGGCTACCAGAATTTATGCAACACTGGCAGAAATGGAAGGAAGACTGTATGTCAATGTTCCCTCTAAGCTGAGTTAGCTAGCTCACAGTTTTTTAGTCTCCACATTTTTGTCTTAGCTGAGGAAAAATGGTCTCAGAGCAAACTAATTTATGCAGTAGCTCATGACTTTAATGCCAGTAGCTCATAAAGTACAATATTTGCTCACAAGACTCCACATCTTAGAGGGAGTATTGCTTTATGTACATAAGAGCAGACAGTGTCAGATACTGCATGGGATATATTACGAAGAGTTTTTAATAAGGCTTTATTTGGCACTGGCAGGTGATGGTGTCACAATCCTAGGAGCCTATCCAAAATGACACAAATAGCTTCAAAACTCTGTTGAAGATGCATAAAATTGTTCTTTCATATTTGATGGCAGTGGTTAGACATTAAGAAACGTTGGCATGAAACATCTGAAGTTAAAATAGAAGAAGAGAAAACCCATGCAGTCCTGACGTTGCCCTTTTAGGGTTCTGTTAAAAAGAGAGAAAATCCATGTATTCAGTAAGAACTCTACTTACAGCAGTGAGACTATTAACAGCACAATACTGGATGCTACCCTGAAAAGGTACGATTCGATGTGTAGATGGGGGGAAAATTACTTTATACAAGAAAATGTGGGAAAGTAAAGTCCTTCAAGATAACTTTATCAAACTATCACAACCATTTGTTTGGTATTGGAACAGGTTTAAACCAAAGTAAGGACTGAAATTCTGTTTTACATGAATGGCTATATAAATATACAATATCAGATCAATGTTAAATTGGGACTTGAGAACAAGTAATAGTATATTTGAGGTGGAAAATATGTCGCTGAGCTCTTCTTTCTTTTTTTTTTCTTTTGAAATTGTAGTAAAAACATAAATACTTTGAAGTCCTAAAATCAGGAGGGGAAGGGGGGCAAGAATGCACAGGAACGCAGTTCCTACTGACTTGGTGTCAGGAGCTACGGCCTAATGAGTATGGCAAATGAGTTCTCGCCTAGAATGTATTTTATTTTTTATTAAATAAAGATTATTACTCCATTAGAACTTTTGTAGACCTTAATGCCTATGTACAGTCACTTAAAAGCCATTCTCCTTGTCTCTACATCTTGCAAAATGAAATGTGCTATATAAAGCAAACAAGCTCCTGAGTAATTCATATGGTTTTCTAACACTAGAGATCTTAGGATAAAAAGCAAGCACTATATTTTCACAAGTACAAGCTCTCTGTTGATAGGCTGTGTTTATATAAAAAAGGGAACTTAATGCAGTTTTTAAAGTCCAATTCATTTCAATGGGAATCTTGAAATCAATGGAACTTTAGCTGGATTTAGTTATTTGCAGAAATGTATCTTTAAACCAAAAGATGAGCAGCTTATATTCTTTTCTAAGTTAACATTTTGTAGTGATAACAGTCAGGCCTGGGATATTAACAGCAAGTAAATTAATTATGTAAATAATGTAGCCATGGGCCTCCCAAATTCCTCCACTGACAGATTATATCAGAGAGTCTTAAAAATCATAATTGATCTACAAAGACTTAAGGCTAAATGGGTGTGAAGACTCAGTTCTTCATCTGCCTGGCCTCCTGCATTGCTGCACGATAAATTAATGCTGAAGGCTCTGGATAACTGAGCTGGCTGTTGATCATACCAATTCAAAGTTCTCACACAGGCTTCAGTTCCAAATCATTTTGATCACAGATAATAAAATCTCATAGATATAACACATTTTGGAAAATCAGACCAGGCTGAACCTAGCATTATACCATTTCCAACAGGATTTATTACTTTATTTTGAATTGTTTAAAATGCTTTAAATATGATATAACAATTAATACAGTCAGTATATCACTTTTAATCTCTAGCTTGTTGCTTCTTAAAAAATCTCTAGCTTGTTGCTTCTTAAAAAATCTCTAGCTTGTTGCTTTTTAAAAAGATGCAATAATGACATTGTCTCGGTTTTTTGTCTGATGCCTGTTTTATCAAGACAAGACAGCCATTGTGTTTAGTTTTAATTCAAGCATAACCCAATTATGAAAGTGTGTCAAGAGACCTGACATATTAACCTGACACGAGGGGCAATTAACTTTATTTAGGCTTTGCCAGTGTACAGTGGCTAATGAACAACCTTTACTAAGTGATTACAGAATAGATTCAACAAAGTGTCGTGGTTATCAATTTACTCAAGTGAAAATACTTTAACTTGGCATTTTGAAATATAGAAATTATTAAGGAATTTTTTTTGTCAAGTACTTTAACCAGGACAGTACTTTAGATACTGAATGTTACTATTTGTCTGCAAAACAAAAGACTTTTAAAATGTATTATACACAGTTATATATCCTGGATAATCTTCAGGTTAGAGCACAAAAGCTTACTAAGTAGAAATACAAAAATTTAAACAGGGTGAAGAGACCAGCTCAGTTATATTTTGGCCAATATTAAAACAAGATACCCTCTTTAATGGCTTAAGTACTTTCATTTTTTAAAAAAGTTTACACGTAACACTTTAAACAATGGAAGACTATCACCTGCACACCTTACTTCTATTTAGTGAGCTGATGCTTAATATGTGCAAAAGTTCTACCTCAGAGCAGACAGTGCTTATCTTAAAGAATTCAATGGGCTTAGAAAGGTATAACTCGGCTTAAGCATACTAACTTCTGAACTAACCTTTACAATGACCCTGTAGTGGTTCATTATGCCTGGCAGACAGATGACAACACATATGTTTAGGACTGAAATACTAAGTACTCTAGGGAAGTTTTAACATCACAATTTAAATAGTAATTTTTCATTTACACTCGCAACAGCTTTATTTCATTTTTGCCATAAAGATGTGGAAACAAAACAAGCCACATTTGTTGAGACCTTTTGCTACAACCATGCATGCCACTTACCAATTTCAACTTTTAATTATAGCATAACACAAAATAATTATATTATGAAGCTGAGCAATGTGGCCCTGCTGTGTCTATTATCCTGTTACATACACCTCCTCCTCCAATATTATCCCAAAATGACAAATAATTTGATCTTAATCATCTGCCATCTGCCCTCCTATACTCAGCTGATTTGGCATCACTCTTCTCTTCTTTGATACAGCTCTTTGTCCCCTTAGGGTTCAGTGTTGCATAGGCAGAACAAAAGAGAATTAATGAGTTGCTCATATTCTAAAGCCTTACCTCCTCTTCTTCAAACAATTTGATGTTATCATTACACAATGATTTGCATGCTGAGAATGCAGTCTCAAAGCAGAATATAGAGAGACAAAATCCTTTAAGAACTTCTCTTATTGGGGGAGGAAGGCTTTATTATATAATAAACCACCCATTATTGATCTTGGTCAGATAACATAGTGGCACAACTTCAGCTTCTACATATTTTTTAACTACAAAAAAATACCCATTTTTGCCTTTGCAAAGAAAATAATAATCACAAATAAGAGCTGCATGAACCCAGCTATAAATAAAGCTAATCGTTTCCTTTTCTCCATAGTAAACTTTTAAAATAAAGGAACGGAAGCAAGACTCTTTTCTGTTGAGTTCTAAGCCTTTGTATACTCAATTACAGTAATCTATCATTTGTCCTTAAAATATCTCCTCTTCCCTTAACTGTAGGGCCACCAATTATATGGCAAAACTGTTTGGTGCTACAGAAAAACACAATAAAATTGTTTTCATTCTTTGGACTGTAATAATGTTTTTAAAAAACATAACCTTCCATGTTTTTCAAAAAGGGTAAAATATATTTATATAGCAAGCATCATGTTATCAAAAATGTCCAGTTGTTCTCCAACGATAATTATGTTCTCCCTTCTTAAAGGTGGCAAACCTGAAAACAAGGGAAATTTTAAGGGCAAAGGTTCTCTAAGCATACAGTCCTTCCATGTAACACAGTTGCAAGTCAAGCAACAGGATAACTGGAAACCCAATATATCTTCAATTAAAAAGTTCCTCCTTTTGACAATACACACTTAACAGAATTCCAAGTATCGGAACTGGGCAGAATAGAAAACTCAACAAATCACCCAGTTTTTGCTTCTCTCAAATTAAGCTGGGAGAACTAACTTCTACTGCGGGGCATGTCACTAGTTTTGTAGTAAATTCATTCCCATGTAGTTTTACACTAAGCCCACAACAGTATTAAAATACATGAATCTCATGAATGAGGAGTTTGCAGTGGCAAAACTAAACTACATAGACAGATTCTACTCCCCTGCCCATCCATCATCTATTTATTGGTTACCATTCCAGTTCAATACACTACACGGATCTCTCAGTATATCACCACTCAACTACCATATAATGAAGTCCACATGATCAGCTCAATTGTTGAGACTCAAATTCTCCTCACCATATGGCAATCTAAGGCACTGACAGCATGGATTTATATATGCCACTGAGCACTGTCTATTTGCCAACCATTTAATTAAAGTAGTGCCAGTTTGCAAATAAAAAATAGCAATTTAGAGGCAATGGCTCAATTTATACATTGTGCCAAAACATATTTAAGAAACTTTAACTATGTTTTAGTGTGATGACTGAATTCATCTGAGATCAGTTGAAAAGCCATAACAGAAGCTATGTTTGAAATAGGCTTTCATTATGTTTGGCCTAATAATGGTTGGGCATGATGTCTCTATTTGATAAACTATGGTTTGCAATCAGCTGCAAAAGCAGAATTAGAAGCGACTGTGTAAAATACATTTTCGAATCATGGTTTGTTCTAGCTAAGGTCTGTAGTGAAGTCTGATTGGGAAAGCTATATTATGACTGTTGCACTGATTCCAAAAGCTACAGCAAATATAGCATGGACAGAAAATGAAATAAGTAGCTATAAATAATAGTTTTATGGTTTTAAATTATATATTATTTATATTGTATTAATTTTATGTTGCATACAATCCTGAGCCCCATTTGGTGGGGGAGGGTGGTCTAAAATTGAAAATACTTTACCTATATTGTGTAAACACTGACATTTGGGTTCTAAATTATGGTTACTGCAAATCAAAGTTTGGTGTGATGTTTAAACTGAACCAATAAAATTGGTGACTACATGGTGATAACATTTTAAAATAAATGAAGGGTCTCAATATAGATCTCTATGCTAAGAATTTCAGCCCAGTTCTGGAATGGATAATGGAGAGCCCAATGCCCTCTTGAACTTGCAAAAAATGTAGTCAGTATAATAATCATTTAAATTGTGTGTGAGTTTCCACCACCAATTAAATTGGTCTTAGTCTTACAAAAAGGACAAATCTTTCAGCTGTTTTTGTTTTTTTAATGGTAATAATTCTTTTTGCTCTTCTAGATACTCAAGAAATATCACAAGGCCAAATAAGACTGAAAGCAGAATTCCAAATTTCCAGTCACAAGAACCAATTTTTTGGGGCAGGAATCTCGTGCAGTAAAAATGTAAAAGAAGAAAAAGCAAGAATTTGTATCCAGTGTGCACATGCCTGTATAAGTACTCAGCACTTTACAGAAATGTAAATGCTACTGTATGAAACATGTGCAGGAATCTTTTTTTTTACAGTTCTAGGCCTAAAGTCACATTCATGTTACATGAGAGACCCATGATATCTGCCTCTAATTTCATTAAAAAGAGCTGTGAAAGTTTTCTTTTCTGATACTGTGACACTAAGGGTTAACCCTTCCCTCATGCAATTTTCCCTAGAAAAAGTTTCCTCCACCAAGCTGCTACAAGCCACAGCAGAGGGTAAACAGATGCTAAACAACCACCATTAAAAATTGCCATTTAAAAAAATCTGTTGTGAAAAAGGTGCTGCTGAAGTCATGCTGCACTTCTGTTTCCCAGTTTGGAGAGAGAATCAAGGCATTGTCAGTTTTCTGCCTGGGAAAACACTGTGGCCGCCAAAACTACATAGTACCACTTACACAGGGCAATTACTACTTGGCCCAGGAAAACCAGTGAGCAGCTAGCTGTGTCTCTTGATTAAATGAAGCTTGCAGATTGTATTCATAATTGATACCAGCAGGGAGTCACAGTAAGAGAAGACAACACGATTCATATACCCCTGAGGAGATGCAACTTCCTTTACAGGGAAAACCCTAGGCACAGTCCAGGGCAGAGAATTTCTTCAACCCAGCAGATGTACTCAAGAAACATTCACTGAGAACCAGACAAAACACTGCAGTAATATTTTCTGCTTTCCTCAACAACCAAGGGCTAGACGCTTAAGAGAACTACACATCCAGTATTTCGATTATGCCCTTACTTTTTTTCTGGAAAGCAAGATTTAAAATAAAAACTTAAAAGATAATTCTGTAAATGCTAGGTAAATATCCATCTACACATCACTCTTCTGGTACTATACCAGAAAAATGTGGATTAATGAAAGACCAAGCTATTGTCTTACTATGCAATGGCTAATTTAAACTTCAATATAAAGGCCAAATTAAATAAATGATTTAACCCAAATCTTTAATTTTATTATTTAGATACTTCCTAAATAATAGTATGTATAAACCAGCTGCAAAGCCATAAAGCATGCTGGTTTAAAACTGCACAGAGCCTTTAATATAACCTTAGAAAGGAACACTTAAATTTTTAACTGAATATTGGTACCACTTTAGGAAATGTCAACTATTCAGTGTGCTGCTATTGTTTTAAATAATAACATACATGGATCAAACAGGGATCTCTTTTTATGACCTGCATCCATTACAAACTTTTGTAGAGTGGTACTAGATGGAATCAAGAATAGAAGATGATTATTTGCCCTTGTGTTCCCTTTCGGCTGTGATCTGCTCCTTCTTCATGAAACATAGTGATGCTGTTTTGCCCTAACCCTCAAAAAAGTACAAGTATCAACTAGACGTCAGGCTGGTGGTCATTATTGTCCAGATCATAGTTCTCCATGAGATTGGAGGTAGTCTGAAAGGTAGATAGAGTCGTATAAATATTTATAGATACTGAACCAACTGCAGAGATCAAGTAATTCCTAAGTAATTCCTTATGACTGTTATCCACCCTGAGTCCACTTTGGAATGGGCGGGCTAGAAATAGAAGGTAGGTAGGTAAATAAATAAACAAGCAAGCAAGCAAACAAGCATAGAATAAGAACAAAGAATTATTCAAACAGATTAGTAGTGTTATTCTAATCAGAACTATATCCTTGTAAGTCTGTAAGGTCTATAAGCTTTAGGAGGATACAATTTAGGCTGGCACTGAATATGACCTCTGAGAAGACTTGCCAGTACCTCAAGCCCATTATATATGTGCATGAATTACTGTACTATATAAAAACTAATGAAAGTGTTTTCTGCATAGTTCTTTCCTTACAAGAAGAAACTAGCCACTTTTCTATATTTGAAAGTGGGTAATAAATTCGGTAAAAAAACTACATTAAACTCAGAATACATTTTAAATCAGGTTATTTTAAAGCATAAAATTATTACAGCTGAAACTTTAAAAAAATGCATCTGACTCTGATAAACTATTTGTAGATGAATACAGAATAAAAAGAGCCACACAGTCTTCAGGGATAATTAATATGACACAGCTTTATAGAAAGCACAACTTCACAAAAATGAGCAGCATAACAAATCATTTTAATTCTAATATAGTTCAGTTAATAACAGAATGTAAAGGAGTCAGGCCTGTAAATATTTAGGAAGCAGGGAAAGGGCCTCATGTGTTGCTGCCTCCAGGCTGCTTCCCTTGTCCACTTAAAACATAGCCTCCTAGGGGTGCCAATCCCCAGCTGGAGGCAGGGGATCCCCTAGTTTGGAGGCCCTCCAGACTTATCAGAAAATGTGTGTGTGTGGGGGGGGTGCGGAATGTCTGCTGCACACTCCATTATACCCTATACAGTAAAGTGGTTAAGTGCACGGACCAGGCCGGTAGTCAGAAAATTCTCATGGGGGGTGGCCCACGGAAAAAAAATTTGGGTGGAGGGGCCCCCCTCTGGTGGCCCCTGCTCTCTCCACTGCCACTTCTCTGGTGGACCTGCCCCCTCCACACAGCACCTCTCCCTCCCTCCCACCCACCCACCCACCAACCCGGCAAAACAGTAAAAAGCGGGCTCTTTCAAGGCGCCCTTCCGTCAATCATCTGATTGTGGGAAAAGCCACACCAAGGCCGGTGGTTCTCTACACCGGCTTTCTGGCATGCACAGCAAGTTCAGGGCTGGCCTTGGTGTGGCTTTTCCCATGATCAGATTATTGGCGGGGGTGGGGGACGCCTTGAAAGAGCCCTAGGAGCCCGCTCTTTACTGTTTCACTGGGTTGATGAATGGGTGGGTGGGAGGGGGAGGTGCCATGAGAAGGGGGCGGGGCCGCCAGAGCCGCAGGGAGATCGGGCCAGCAGAAAAGTGGCAGTGGAGAGAGCGGGGGCTGGGGAAAGGAGAGGCCATTAAGGTCCAAGGGGGGGGGTTGGGCGGAGGGCCATGCCCCCCATGGCTACGGGCCTGGCACGGACTCATCTGGGAGAACAGAGTTTAATTCCCCATTCCACCACATGCAGCAGCTGGAGTGAACTTGGGTCAGAAAAGCTCTCAGAAGCTGTTGTGGAGAGAGCAGTCTAAGTTAGAGCTCTCAGCCCCACCTACCTCACAGAGTATCTCTGTTGTGGCGACAGGAAGGGAAAGGAGATTGTAAACTGCTCTTAAGACTCTGTAGGCTCTGAGACTGAGTAGTAAAGGTCAGGGTATAAATCCAATCTCCTCTTCTTCTTAAGGAGACTGTCCCCATAGGGTATGGAGAATCAATCTGTGTGTATCTGTGGCTCTGGAGGGGGGCTGTTTTTGAGGCACCAGATTTTCAGCATAGCATTTGGTGCCTCTCCTAAAGAAAAACAAAAACCAAGTTTCAAAAATATTGGACAGGGGGTCCAATTCTATGAGCCCCAAAAGAAGGTGCCCCAATCCACCATTATTTCCATTGGAGGGAAGGCATTTAAAAGGAGTGCAGTCCCTTTAAATATGATGGCCAGAACTTAAATTGGCCAGAGTTGGCCAGAGATGGCCAGAGTTAAATTGTGTTTTTCCTGAATTGAACTTGGCAACCCTAAGCCTCATTCAGGACTCCCTTTTCCAGAGGTCGCTCATGAAGCTCCATTTCCATGCCATCCTCTTAATGGGAAGCAGTCAGGAGCAGCATTATGGACAGTAGTTATTATGTATATTTCTACTTACAAAAATAAATATTTCTTCTAATACTCACTATAATGATCAATATGAAACAATATAAAAAATAAAAACAATGAGAGAACTCTATACGAGTAAGCTGACTGAATATACCTGGAGAGTGGTACATATATGGAGGGAGGTACATTTATGGCTTGCGTATGTGGGCCAGTCAAGAATTAATAGAGAACAGATAGGGATATTTTTGATTGAGAATACAGGCATAAATGTTTTATGAAAATAAATAAGAATGCTCCACTGAACCACTGAATAAATTGTCTCCACTGCAGATGTCCCTAAGAATAAAAATCTTTGTAAATCTCCACAGACTTCACACCCTAAATTGTATTCTCAATCCACGAAAACATTACAACTTCACTGATATAAGGATTTTGTGTAAATCTCAACTGGCCTGTTGCACCAATCAGATTATTTTGTACTAGTATTAACACAAAACAACATAAAGCACAGATTTGCCAAACCATCATTTCATCAACAAGCAATTCATCATTTCACATTCCAGAGTAGGAGACTTCCTATTTCAACATGAAAACCCACTAAAACACTTTTCTCCCTTGGGTGACATGCTAGTTTTGATTTTATTGTCCCTGATATTTCACCTGTCAGATTATAAGAAAACAAAGAATAATTGTCACTTTTCCACTGAATCTCATCATCATATACGTTGGAAGTATTAAATATGTTGGAAGCATTATTGTGGGCAAAATATGTGAATATGGAATGTGAAGGCAGGCACCCACCTAAGTAACTCAGGCTCCAACAGTCAAGTTGCATCATTTCAGAATGAAATATAAAGACAATGGAGCTCAGCTTGAAAATATTATACCATTAGTAGTACATACAAGCAAACAGTTTAATATGGACAGTTTAATATCTGGCTAAAATGTATTTGATTTTAAATAGGGGCATTTCTGTCTGCATTCACAAGCTTCCTGATAAAACATATAAACTTATATCCAGGGCTTGTTTTGAGCAGGAACGCCCAGGAACACAGTTCCAGCTGGCTTGACCAGCGCTCCGGTTCAAAAAACGGTCTCAGGCAGAGGGAAGGCACTAGGCAGCCATGCTTCCCCAGATCATGCACTCCATCCTCTCTGCCACCTCCATCCTCCAAGAGGCTTGTGAAGAGACCAATGAGAAATGGAACAGCCCCGAGCAGCCCCTCCTAGGAGAAGCTGGGTCTGCTGCTGTCTCCTCTGCCACGAGTGATTCTCTCTCGGGGAAGGGGGGGGTGAAATAAGGTCTCTCATTGGGCTGTGTGAGAACTCACCTCCATTAAATGCAGCTGATGGCACTGTATTGTTGTGTCAACATGCAGAAAGTAACCTACTGATTGGGTGATGTCTTCTGGTGACATCAGTGGGTGTGGCCTAATATGCAAATGATTTCCTGCTGGGCTTTTTCCACAAAAAAGTCCTGCATATATCTAACCAAAGTTAAGCACTTTGAAGCCCTTGAATTTTAATTGGGAAGATTTTGTTGAAATCAATGGGTTATGAAGTGCTTCGCTTTGACTGGATTGTGACATACAGTGTAAGTATACTAATTTCTCAGTCCTACAATAGGAGGCACAACAGAACCTGCAGAATTTAGAATGCCCTTGCTCTGGCACTGCAGCCCAGCTTTGCCATTGGCACTGCTATACCTCTCTATAGGAAATCAGCCTTCATTCTCAGAACTACCTTAATTTTATGTTAGTGAAATACTGTTGCATTGTTGACCTACTTAAAAGCATGTGGAACACACTATAGTTCTGTGGTTAGTATCAGGTGTGGCACAAAGCAGTGTTAAGTATAGTTTGCAATGTCTCTAAAGAGTGCTCACTCACCTGCTTGACCAGTGGTAACAGTAACAGCTGCAAAAAGCCTCTGGGAACGGCTCAAGTCGGAAACACCATTTACAGCTTCTACTTCAAATGTGTAGTTAGCATGAGCTAGCAAATCCAGGATGGTGACATAGTTGTCTGCTAATCCGGTTTGTTGGGGCATATATCCAACATTGCTCCCACAGGGAACACATTCGCCCTGTTCCCAGCTGCACCTCTTGCATAATACCCTGTAGGTCACATCATTTCTTCCTCCATTATCAGCAGGAGGGCTCCATTCCAAACTTACAGTAGTTTGATTAATATTAAAAATAAGGTTCTGCGGTGCGGATGGAGGCCCTTTGTGAAATACAAACATAAAAAGGGGGAGGGGAGAGAAAATCAGTCGGGGAAAATTTGCTCTTCTTTTAATTACCTAGTCAAAACTTTGCCAAGACATCAACTTTCATTATATTTACTACCAAGCTACCAAAAAGCCCTCTTGAACACACTTGACAAGGAACTTTATTTATTTTCCATTAAGGAAACAGGATAGCCATTCTTTATGTATTTACTACATCCAGCTTTTCTTCTGTGCAATTAAAGGGATAAGTTAATACACCTCAAAAGCTGACAAACAGAATTCCTTCTGTTGAATTCTGTCTCCTTAAAAAACCCCAAAAAATAAAGTGGAGTGGATTTAGTTATTTCTTAATCAGTTTTGGTGTGATTTACAGCTCCATTTGAGTACAGGCTTGATATAAGGAACTTGCATAAACTCAGTACTTCAACCCCCAATTTAAGAGGTTAGTCTATCTGCAGATGGAATGTAAAGCCAGAACACATAACATTTCAATCAAACTATATAGATTAATTTTGCATCTTCTTTGATTTGTAGGTTATATCACATAGGAAAACTTTATTGACAAAATACATTCTCCATTCCTCCTACTGTTACAGATTGTGCAAAATTCTGACTTCACCAAGGTTATATTAAAAAAGCACATTAACCATATGCGTTCTGTATTCAGTTTACTTTCTCCACATTGCTGTTCAATTGTATCTTATATTTGCAAAACCCAAAGGTTCATATTGTGCACTAGATGGTAGCTTATAATGGCTATATCTATTTGAGCAACATCTTTTTGTGATTAAAATCACAAATAACTCACTTGTGCATGCGACATATGGAGGATCAGTAGGTGCTCTGTAATAGCTGTCTTCACAATCACATCGTGAAGATCCTTCCCTGTCTGAGAAACTGTGCATAGGGCAGCGTGAGCACTGCAGATCTTGAGAGGATGACTTGTAGAATCCACGGCCACAGGCTAAGGGAGAATGACACAAATAGATAACAGTTTTGAACATTAAGGAGTTTTAGACAGCTATTGCATTAAGGTATATGTAAAAAATACTTCATTACATGTAGTACTGCACAGATTTCTTCATATCTTTTATATTCTGAAAAGTTGCATTGTATAAGTAGCACTTAAGAATATGAACTATGTGCTGAAATTCTTAGAAATCCCCCAGTGTCAAACCATCGCCCTCTTCCACAAACCAAGAACAATGCCAGTTTACATTACAATGTAAGAACATAAGAGAAGCCATGTTGGATCAGGCCAATGGTCCATCCAGTCCAACACTCTGTGTCACACAGTGGCCAAAAAAACCAAGTGCCATCAGGCGGTCCACCATTGGGGCCAGGACACTAAAAGCCCTCCCACTGTTGCCCCCCCCCCAATCACCAATAATACAAAGCATCACTTGACCCAGTCAGAGAGTTCCATTTATCTATACCCTGTGACTAATAGCCACTGATGGACCTCTGCTCCATATGTTTATTCAATCCTTTCTTGAAGCCATCTATGCTTGTAGCTGTCACCACCTTCTGAGGCAGTGAATTCCATGTGTTAATCACTCTTTGAGTGAAGAAGTACTTCCTTTTATCCATTCTAAGCTGACTGCTCACTGAAGTTGGCTAGTCCATCATGATTCGCACACATGCATACAAAATACATAGGAGTTTCAAGGTATGCAAGGCAAATACAAAGATAATTTCATTTATATGCCAAATTAAACCATACTTGGTAAAACAAACTCAAGCAATGTTGTAAGACAATAGAGTAACCAGGCAATGAGAAACAATAGGGAAATGGCTGAGAAGCTGAAAGCATTGTTTGCCTCCATCTTCACAGTAGAAGATGACAAGTGCTTGCCCATTCCAGAACTGCTGATTTCTGGAGGGGTGTTGAAAGACCTGAGTCAGATTAAAGTTATGAGAGAGGAGGTCCTACAATTGATAGACACTGATAAGTCACCAGGCCCGGATGGCATACATCCAAGAGTTCCGAAAGAACTCAAAGGTGAAATTGTGGATCTCCTAACAAAATATGCAATCTTTCATTAAAATCTGCCTCCATTCCTGAGGACTGGAAGGTAGCTAATGTCACCCCCATCTTTAAAAATGGTTCTAGAGGAGATCCAGGAAACTACAGACCAGTCATTCTGACTTCAATACCAGGAAAGTTAGTGGAGACCATTATTACATTTATTATTTATTACATTAAATTTCTATCCCGCCCTCTCTGCCACCGGACTCAGGGCAGCTCACAACATTCATTTCCACAAGTTAAAAACCAATAAAACATAATTACAATTTTAAATTTTTAAACAACCATTTCATGGTGCTGTATCGCTACAATGTACAATATAGGCGGGTTCTTCTTTTCAGATGGTGATCACCAAGTACTCTATATGATGTCAGGTGGCAGCTCTCTTCCAGTTAAATATCAAAGGCCTGTCGAAGAAAGAATTAGTAGGCACATTGACCAGAATTAAAGAGAATTGAAGAATTAGAGAGAATTAATAGGCACACTGATGAACAAAAATTATTGAGGAAGACTCAGCATGGGTTCTGTAAGGAAAGATCTTGTCTCACAACCTGTTAGTTCTTTGAGGGGGTGAACAAACATGTGGACAAAGGAAACCCAATAGATGTTGTTTATCTTTACTTCCAGAAAACTTTTGATAAAGTTCCTCATCAAAGACTCCTAAGTAAACTCAAGAGTCATGGGATAAAATTATTTCCATTTTCTAATATTTCTCGATTTATAAAAAGTTTTATTGATTTAAACGACAAAAAAAAAGCATTGCAGAAGATACATTAAAAGAGGGGGAAAGAGGGGAAAGGGGTCTTTACAGAGTGGGAAAAACAGAAACCAGTACAAATATGTCAATTATAATTCCACCTCCCAATAAAATGCTCAAATCTTTCTACCTACAAGTATAAAAATTTCCTTAAATATTGCCTTCCTTTCTTCTTTTACCAGAATAAAAAAAAGAATAATTCTTTTAATAAATTAGTGAAGCAATGTAAATCTAAACAGTTCTTCTTAAACACAAATGAAATATAACAATAAAAAGATTTTTTCTTTCAATACTGTCTCAACATCAAGTTTATCTAATTTAACTTACGCCTATAATAAGCACAAATTAAGTTGTTGATTTAGCAAAATCCTTATTAAAAGAAGCACATGAAAATAATTTCTTTGTTCATAGCAAATTACATGAGATACATCAAATACAACTGAATGCTTTGTCTATCTCCGTCTAAACCATTTCTCCTGCTAACATATTAAAAGCAAGTCTGCCAAATTACCAAGTCTACCAAATTCCACAGCAGTTATGCTGCCTTTTCACCCTTGATCCTATTCTTGCATCATTAGAAGCAGTCTCACTAAATAGGCAAACTGTCAGTACATCTACTATATAGAGAATTATGTTAACTACACTCATTAACATCACTTCTTCAAGATCTCTCTTATTCTTTTAAAGTTTAACATCTGTTCATTATTAATGGTTACATGTTTACTTATTCACCAGGAAAAGGGGGGGAAAAAAGAACCCAGATTCAAGAGTCCTTCTTCCCAAAGATTAAAAACTTTTAAGTTCCTTTGATTTCTGCACCCAAATTACATCCGAGGCAGCCCATTTATCCACAGTTTATCTTCTGGTATCACCTTTCACTTCTTAGTCAGAATTCCTTGTTCAGCCATTCAGTAAAGCAAAAGCAAAAAAATCCAAAATCCTTTTTCCCAATGGCCTTCCAAATCCAAATATGTGATTGAAGTGCAGCTTTTCTCTTCTCAACATGGCCTGGCCCCTCAACCACAGGGGGAAGAATTCATCGCCATTTTTCCTTCTCCACTTGATTTTACTGCAGCTTAACTTCCGGGCTAGTTTTGAAAGTGCGTCAGAAGAGACCATCTTATTTTTCTTTTGTTTGTTTCGCAAAGTAACAGTTTCCCCTTCTACTTTCACTGCCATCAATTCACTCTCTTTAGTACTGAACCCCTGTAGATTTACCATTTCATTAGGGAGGGACAGTGGCTCAGTGGCAGAGCATCTGCTTGGTAAGCAGAAGGTCCCAGGTTCAATCCCTGGCATCTCCAAAAAAGGGTCCAGGCAAATAGGTGTGAAAAACCTCAGCTTGAGACCCTGGAGAGCCACTGCCAGTCTGAGAAGACAATACTGACTTTGATGGACCAAGGGTCTGATTCAGTATAAGGCAGCTTCATATGTCCATTTCTAGCTGTCGGATCTTCTTCCCTCAAATCATTAGCTGTCAGCATAAAATAATCTCTAAGAAGCTGCGTAAATGAGATAAAATCTTCCTTTAAATATCTTTGCACAAATATCTTTTCCATGTGCCATTTCATTAAACGGTGCCATATCAAAACTCAGTCTCTTAGATCAGATTATACATTCAAAACACAGTCTCTTAGGTCAGATTGTACTTTCGCTTCTCTCCTGCTAATCCTCGTTCTAGACAGCTTCAACTAAAGTTTTAGAAGGCATTCTTTCAGTTACAGTCAGGTAATAGAGACAGAGCTCTTTTCTGTATATCTCCTTTGTGTTCAGATCATATTGCAAATTCTTGGTAATCTCTTTGATATATATCCAATTAAAGTCCGGGTCAATTTTAATAACTATATTCAATCCAGTTTAAATAGTTAAGACTGCTCATAGCGTTTCGAGGCCTTTTGAGCTGATCTTTGAGCTAGTCTTTTGTTGTTATGCAGAGTGACCCATGGGGGGGGGGGTAGAGTTAGAAAAAACACCTACTTGTTAAGTAGAGTCGTCGCTTTAGAAGTGGAAAAATGTTGCTTTAAAGATGTACTGGGGAAAGTGAAAGCATAAAAGCGGTCGGGAGTTCTTTTTCTGCTGATATGCCAGCTTTCATGGCCGCAGAGCTTCAGGATGCACGACGAGTACAGAGGGCAGTTGCTGATGACCCCCTCCCCCCCCCAAAGAAGTTCCCATGCCAAAGAAAAAGCCCTTCAGGCTTTTCCTATGGGGGCATCACTTCTGTGACACCCCTCCAATGGCCAGACTCAAAGTTGCCACAGGAAGAATTTCTGCAGGCAACTCTGAAGCCAAGATGATGAATCCTGGAAGTTCATTTTCTACTATTTCCCTAGAAACATGAGTTAAACTAATGGCAGAGATTGTTTCCTGTTCCAGCTTCCAGAACCCATAGTGTACCCAGACTTGCAGAATATACACTTTAAGAAGAGCTATGTTCTAAAGGGTTAGAACACTTTCCTATGAAGAAAGGTTAAAATGCTTGGGGCTCTTTAGCGTCGAGAAATGTCGACTGAGGGGTGGCATGATAGAGGTTTACAAGATTATGCATGAGATAGAGAAGGTAGAGAAAAAAGTACTTTTCTCCCTTTCTCACAATACAAGAACTTATGGGCACTCAATGAAATTGCTGAGCAGTCAGTTTAGAATGGATAAAAGGAAGAACTTTTTCACCCAAAGGGTGATTAACACATGGAATTCACTGCCACAGGAGGTGGTGGCGACTACAAGCATAGATGGCTTCAAGAGGGGATTGGATAAACATATGGAGCAGAGGTCCATCAGTGGCTATTAGCCACAGTGTATTGTTGGAATTCTCTGTCTGGGGCAAGTGATGCTTTGTATTCTTGGTGCTTGGGAGGGGCAAGAGGAGCAACAGTTTGAGGGCTTCTGATGGCACCTCCTGATGGCACCTGTTGTTTTTTTTTTGGGGGGGGGGGACACTGTGACACAGTGTTGGACTGGATGGGCCATTGGCCTGATCCAACATGGCTTCTCTGATGTTGTTATTATCATTATTATTATTATCTGTTTATTTATATTCTGCCCATTCCCCCATTGGAGGCTCAGAGTGGACTACAGCAAATAGAAATAAAATCACAATAAAATCATAATAAAACCAATTATAACATTCATCAAAGTGCAGAAAGATGATTCAGCAAGATGACATGACAGCAAGGTGGTATAGCACAAAATAGTACCTCAATACAGCATCACAGTACAGTAGTGCAGTAGAGCAGCAGAGCAGTAGGGGGGAGGCCAACCCACTGATAAATAGATGCCCACTGCCTCATCCAAAGACCTGGCGGAACAGCTCCATTTTGCAGGCCCTACGAAAGGCTAGCAAGCCAGGTAGGGCCCCGATCACCATAGGAAGCTCATTTCATCAGGTCGGGGCCAGGACAGAGAAAGTCTTAGCCCTGGTAGAGACAAGATGGGCATCTCTTGGGCTGGGGACTTATGATTTTCTTCTTCCTAAAGCATGACCAAGAATGACTTTGTTTCCGAAGTTAATCCAAAGAGAAAGTCAGAATAATAGTGAACTTCTGCTGGATTCCAGTTCTATCAATAAATACTAAACTGTATATCTGAACATTTCCTTGCTACAAATCCTAGTGAGATTCAGGGTGATCCAGCAGACAGAGTGGGAAGGAGAGGAAATAGAGTGGGAAATAGGACAGGGAAGGCTTGGGCTTGAATCCTTGTTCAACAACTATGGACCAGGACATGATAAGTGCAACCTTTCCCCCAGACTCACTGTGAGAACAAAATGGTAGACGTGATCTCCATGGAGTATAAACTCCCTATGAATTAACTGACAGAAAACATGTACAAGTATTGAACTTACAAGAAGAAGCCATTGAACATCACCATTCAGAATGTATCACATTTACTAGGAAGTAAGTCCTAACTGGGCAAAGTGAAACTTACTTTTAAATAAACATGATTGGAAAGGAATTGCTCTACTCTCTTTATGAGTCTTTTATCCAAGAGTAGAACAACACAAGCCCAGTTCTACTCTTCACCTGATACAAAAAAATCTGCTTCACATGAAGCCTGTCAGTTACACAACCATTATTGCATTTAAATCAAATGATAAAATAAACTCAAGCAATATTATGGGTACATAAAAGAGCATCTGTGAGAGAATAATTTAGCAATAATTTAGCAAATGTAACTGAATTGTAGCATTACAATGTCTGAAATTATAAAATAGTTCTAAGTACATATGAGCCAAGTTAATTGTATTGGCAGTTTTGCTGCTGGTCATGAAGCAAAATTAAACCAAAGTAGAATCTGTTTTCATTCAATTGGCTAGACTGTTGATAGTCATCTTTCACATACAAAAAGATCACCATATCAAAGACCTACAACAGCTGCTCTGGTGACTACAGAATAGTTAAAACAATGACAAAATTTTCCAGGAAAGTGTTTGATAGCACTATCCACAGCAATTCGCTAAACAGCTCTGAGGCTACAGTAAACCTGCTAATTGCTCCCTACTCAACTAGGCAATGAGAAGCTCCAGAAGTAGTACTACCAGGTTTAGTGTCCTTTGGATAAGATTGTTCTGGAAAGTTGTGTAAAATTTGTTTTATTTACTAGCAGAAAAGCATTACCAAAGGCAACCATTCATGCCTGCTGGGTAGCAGATCTATTAAAATCAACCCAATGCAAGAAGAAGAGCCCTGGGCAAGTGAGGCCTGCTTGGGCTGGTAGAGTTCCAGCCCAAGCAGGCCTCGCTTGCCTGGGGCTCTTCTGGGCCGCCTCCCGCAATCAAAAGGCCAGCAAGCCCAAAATCATATAAGAAGTGAAAAAGGATGGTGTGGGCTTCTCCAGGGGTTAATGAGGGAAGCATGGCAAAGACCCTGGTAGCTGGCTGGCTGCCTGCTCTCCTAATCCAAAGATTGTTATGCAGCTACACCTACTATTAAATGGACACGGTGGGGGGGGGGAGAAAGGGGGGGAACCGTCAGAAAGGTTCAGGAGCTGTGCTATAGTAGACAAACTATAGTAATGTTCCCATCTTACCCTAGGAGACAAACTATAGTAATGCTCCCATCTCACCCTATTGGGGTAACCCATGATGAAAATATTGGATCTGAACAATGCCTTTAAGTAGGAGCTACCAAACTGGACATTACAATGATAGGCCTGTTGTTTAAACAGTCTCAGTCAAAAAAACAAAGTCCCTGCCAGATGAGATGTGACTGAGGTAGAATGATGTTCTCAGGTAAGGGAAGCATGATTCTGATTTCAGCATATTCTGAGTGATATCTGCATAAGCGATAGGACAGGGTTGTGTTTTTTTTTGGGGGGGGGGGGGGAATTCAGTACCCATTATCATATTTTATACCCAAGATCCAGAATGGAACAACAGCACTCACTGAATCACACTGCAAAGTCAAAGGAACTATACATGAAACAGCTGCTTTGCTATAGCAGGATAGGTCATTGTGATCAAATTTAGGACACAGAGTCAACTCAGTAAATACAAAACTTGTTACATATTGGGTACAATGGGCTTAGAAGGGTGTGACTCTGCCTAGGGTTTCGCTTTTTGCAACAGTCATAATGTTGTGAGGAAAAACCCCTTACAGAACATCGTAATCACCAGCTTGGTTGCCAGAGCACCTGGAGAAGTGACTCGCACATGTCTGGCCAGAGAGTGTGAGCAAACCTATCCAAGGGCAAAAGGGACTTATGCAGTACAAGCAGCCAGAACGTTACGAAGGAACTCAAGACCGGTACAAGAGTGCCCACCAGGAGAATGGATGGCTTCCCATCGTTCCGTATGACGTCCATCCCAGCCACGGGACGGAGGAAACGGCGCCGCCAGGAGCTATCCAGGTGAACGGTTTTGAAGCACTGACCATGGAATCCACCGTGGAGGGCTAACACCACACGCAGTCATCTTCCTACCAGGCTTGACTCCATTTCAGCGAAGCGGACGGCTCATGTACTCGCCAAATGTCATCTGTGCCTGCAAGCAATCTACCCACCCCAGGAGTGGCTAATCGTCCAACCGCCCCTTTCTTTGTCTAACGAAACTTGAGACAAAGACTAGTGCCAAGGAGAAGACAGGAGAAGAGGAAGACCATCTTCAACCAAAGCCAAGTTTCTTTGTGTAAACTGGGTGTTACCTAAGCCATGATTTGACCCTCTATTGTCACCCTTTTTGACAAGTCTAATAGTCCTAAGTATCTCCCCACCCAAGTAATATCTTCTATTCTTCTCCCCACTGTCATTTTGGAGCCTCCCCCTGGTCCATTTCAACCTGAAAGTTTACTCAGGTATCCAGGATCCAAGCAAGTTCATTGGTCAAGAGCAAGCATCCAATTAGGTGCCACCAATGAACTTTCTATTGGTTGTTGCAGTAGTCCAGCCCTTATGGTCACTGCAAAACCTCTCCTTTTTGGGAGGTCATGCAGCAGCTGACCACCTTCCTCCTCCCTCGTACCTCCCATCCCCTAAGGGATCAATAGAGTCCTTATAACCTGTGGACTAGCTAACCACAGGTGTGTTTCTATCAGTATCCCAATTCCGCTGCATAGATCCATCCCGATTCCTGATCAGTTTCGGGTCCCTTCTCCCACTTCCTTGCTCGTCGCCATTGGAGCCTTCCTTGAAGACTATGATAGGTAAATATCACCCTGTTCGTCTACCCATGTGTTCTCCTATCTCTCTATTTTTCCTAGGACTGTGTGTATGATTTTATGAGTATTTTATCTTGTATGGAAGCCTATATTTCCTTAATAAATTGTAATTGTTTTACTTAATTAGAGTCCCTAATATTTTTAAGCATTACTTTCTGGATGTGGAATCCTGTATACACAGGTAAAAAGATCCTACTAAGCCAGGTGCCCACCTGACAATTCCCCAACCTCGTTTTGAGGGCATTTTGGCTTACAATGTATTAATATGTCTCAGATCATGTCAGAAACTCATTCAGGCTTCTGCCATTGAAAGCACTCTCTACTGTTGCTATTAAACTATTTGGTGTTTCCATTTGGATCATCTTTTGTTTTTTTTCCCTTTTCCCCTTTCCTCCCCCCACCTTGATTGAACATTTGGAGTCTCTCTGATATCCTGGGAAAGTGATAACCCAACAGGAATCATGCTCCAGTGTGAACAGCAGGAGCCTGGAACGATTCACCTACTCATGTGTTTTTTGTTGTTATTCAGTTGCAAAGTGCAGCCTTACTCTTTGCAACCCCATGTACCAAGTCATGCCAGGTCCTCTTGTCTTCCACCATCCTCTGAAGTCTGCTCAAATTCATGTTAGTTACATCAATAACGCTGTGCAGCCATATCATCTTTTGCCATCCCCTTCTTTTGCCTTCTGTCTTTCCCAGCATCAGGATCTCCAGTAACTGCTCCCTTCTCATTTGGTGGCCAAAGTATTTGAGCTTCAGCAACTGACTTTCCAGGGAACAGTCAGGGTTGATTTCTATTAGAACTGACTGATTTGATCTTCTTGCAGTCCAAGGAACTCTCAAGAGTCTTCTCCAGCACCACAGCTCGAAAGCATCTATTATGCTGCACTCAGCCTTCCTTATGGTCCAATTCTCACAGCCATTCATTACTACTGGGAATTCAATTGCTTTGATTATACATACTTTTGTTGGCACGGTGATGTCTCATCTTTTTATTATACTGCCAAGGTTTGCCATAGCTGTCCTCTCAAGGAGCAAACATCTTTTAATTTCATCAGCAAACATCTTCACCATCTGCAGTGATTTTGGATCCCAGAAATGTGGAGTCTGTCATGACTTCCATGTCTTCCCCTTCTATTTGGCAAGGTGTGATGGGGCCGGATGCCACGATCTAAGTTTTTTTGATGTTGAGTTTCAAGCTTTTGTGCTCTCCTCTTTCACCCTCAAAAAGAGGTTCTTTAGGTCCTCTTCACTTTCTGCCATTAGAATGGTATCATCTGTGTATCTGAGGTTCTTGATGTTTTCCCCGACAATCTTAATTCCAGTTTCTGCTTCATCCAGGCTGGCATTCTGCATGATGTACTCTGCATATAAATTAAATAAGCAGGGTGACAATATACATCTTTGTCGAACTCCTTTTCCTATTCTAAACCAATCAGTTGTCCCATATCCCATTCTGACAGTTGCTTCTTGTCCCTTATACAGGTTTCTCAGGAGACATGTGAGGTGGTCTTGAACTCCCATCTCTTTAAGGACACGCCACAGTTTCAGAGCCGGCATGTGGGAATAGGTGGGGTAGGTGGCCGCTTAGGGCGCCACCCCACCTGGGTGCACTGCTTGGCTCCCCTGCCCCCTATCAGTGAGGAAGGGGCTTGCGTCCCGCACGCCTTACAAGGCGCACGGGACACAACTGTCAGCTCCCCCCACCTCCCACCCGATCTGGAAGCCAGAGGGGGATGGGGGGATCTACTTGATGACATCACTTTTTGTGATGTCATCCTGCCAAGCGCATGAATGTTTTTTTCTAAAAGAAGATGGGGGGGCGCTGAGCTGGGGTCTGCCTCCAGCGGCAGAAACCCCAGCGCCAGCCCTGCACAGTTTGTGGATCCACACAAAGGCTTTAACATAGTCAATGATACAGAAATAGATCGGGGGTTTTTTTGTACTTCCCTGTTTTCTCCATAATCCAGTGAATGTTGGCAATTTGATCTCTAGTTCTTCTACCTCTCTGAAACGCAGCTTGAACTTCTAGTAGTTTCCGATCTACGCACTGCTGAAGCCTAGCTTGTAGGATCTTTAACATGATCTTGCTGGCATGTGAAATGAGTGCAATGGTGCGATACTTTGAACATTCCTTGGCATTACCCTTCTTTGGGATTGGAATATAAACTGACCTTTTTCCAATCCTGTGGCCACTGTTGCATTTTCCAAATTTGTTGACATGTGTGCAACACTTTAACAGCATCATCTTTTAGGACTTTAAATAGCTCAACTGGGATACCGTCATCTCCACTTGCTTTGTTGTTAGTAATGCTTTCTAAGGCCCATTTGACTTCACACTCCAGGATGTTTGGCTCAAAATCAGCAATTTCACCATTGTGGTTGTCAAGGGCATTGAGATCCTTCTTGTATAATTCTTCTGTATATTCTTGCCACCACTTCCTAATCTTTTCTGCTTCTGTTAGGTCCCTACTGTTTTTGTCCTTTATCATGGCCATTTTTGCACGAAACACTCCCTTGATTTCTCCAATTTTCTTGATCTCTTGTCCTTCCCATTCTGTTATTTTCCTCTATTGCTTTGCACTGTTCCTTCAAGAAGGCCTCTTTATCTCTCCTTGCTGCTCTCTGGAAATCTGCATTCAGTTGGGTGAATCTTTCCTTTTCACCTTTGCCTTTCGCTTCCCTTCTTTCCTCACCTATTTGTAAAGCATCTATTTGCTTTCTTGCATTCTTTTTCTTTGGGATGGTGCTGATGGCTGCCTTCTGTACAATGTCACAAACCTCCTTCTTCAGGCACTCTATCAACTCTAGTTCCTTAAACCTATTCTTCACCCCCACTGTATATTCATAAGGGATGTGATCAAGGTCAAACCTGAATGGCCTAATGGCTTCCCCAGTTTTCTTCAGTTTAAGCCTGAATTTTGCAATGAGTAGCTCATGATCTGAGCCTCAGTCAGCTCCAGGTCTTGTTTTTGCTGACTGTAAGGAGCTTCTCCATCTTTGATTGCAGAGTATATAATCAATCTGATTTCTGTGTTGCTCATCAGGCGATATCCATATGTAGAGTCGCCTTTTAGTTTGTTGAAAGAGGGTGTTTGCTATGCCCAGCTTGTTCTCTTGACAAAACGCTATTAGCTTTTCCCAAGTTCATTTTGTTCCCCAAGGCCAAACTTGTCAGTTGTTCCGGTTACCTTTTGACTTCCTATTTTGGCATTCCAGTCCCCTATGATGATATCTTTTTTTGGTGTAAGTTCTAGAAGGTGTTGTAGATCTTCATAGAAAAACAGGTTTCCTACCTGTAACTGATGATCTTCGAGTGGTCATCTGTGCAGTCACACTGATGGGAGTAGGCGCCAGCGCCGATCTCGATCGGTAAACTTCAAAAGCTGCGGATTTCTGCGCCGACGTCTCAGTGCGCATGCCCAGAAGCCCCACCGCACATGCTCACTGGGATGGGAACGGACATCCCGCCAGTTCCCTTTGACCGCCGCGTCAGCCCCTCAGGAGGGACCGTCAGCAGTGGGGAAGGAGGGCAGGTAGTGTGACTGCACAGATGACCACTCGAAGATCATCAGTTACAGGTAGGAAACCTGTTTATCTTCTTCGTGGTCTCTGTGCATCACACTGATGGGAGACTAACAAGCTCAAGGCCTACCTGGAGGAGGGTGCGACGGTCCATCAAGAGGAAACAGACTGCAGCACAGCACGGCCCACAGAGGAAGCTTGTCACGCCTCAAGTCCAGCGCGTAGTGTGAAACAAAGGTATGCGCTGACGCCCACGTGGCAGCCTTGCAAATGTCCTGCAGGGGAACTCCCCTCATGAAAGCAGCCGAGGTTGCCACCGCTCGCGTCGAATGGGCCCGAAGTGGACCAGGAAGAGGCGTCTTGCACAGGAGGTAACACAACCGGATCGTCCCCGTAATCCACTTGGACAGCCGCTAAGAGAGGATGTAGCATAGGACACGAACAGCCTGGAGTCCTTCCGCAAGGGGTTAGTATGATGTAGATAGAAGGACAGCGCCCTCTTCACATCCAGGGCATGCAGGCAGCATTCTGCGTCATTAGCCGGGGAAGGAAAGTACACCGGTAGGAAAATTTCCGTGTTGAGATGAAAAGACGAAATCACCTTAGGCAGAAACATGATATTGGGGCGGAGCATCACCCCCTCAGCAGAGAAGATCAGGTAGGGGGCATCACACCTCAGCACCGCCAGCTCCCCCACCCGCCTGGCGGATGTAATGGCCACCAGGAAAGCCGTCTTCCAGGCCAGGAGGTGAGGAGAGCAAGAGGCCATTGGCTCAAAGGGCTTCCCCACCAGCGCCTTAAGCACCAGAGCTAAGTTCCATGCTGGAGCAGGTGCCCGCACCGCGGGGTACAGCCTCGCCATGCCCTTAAGGAACCTTTTGGTGTCCGGATGCGTAAAGACTGAGTGGCCATCAATTTGAGCATGCTGCGATGAGATGGCCGTTAAGTACACGCACACCGAAGACTGCGCCAGGCCCCCGTCTAGCAGGGCAATCAAGAAGTCGAAAATCACAGGCAAGCCCACCGTTTCAGGCTGCGAAGAACGGTCCGCGGCAAACCTGGTGAACTTCACCCACTTGGAGGCATATGACCTCCTCGTGGAGGATTTTCTGCAGTTCAACATAACGAACTGAGCCCTCTCCGAGACCCGAGAGGCCCCAGACGCCAAGCAGTCAGCCGTAGGTTGTCGCTGCCATAAGCCCCAGAAGGCGCTGTACCTTCCGGGCGGAGACTGTCAGATTCCGCTGGAAAGCGCCGACCATCTGGACAATGGCATCTGCCCGATCCGGAGGAAGAAACGCCCTGCACGCCAGCGTGTCCAAGATCGCCCCAATGAACTGCACCCTTTGGGCAGGCTGGAGACGGGACTTCTTCTGATTGATCTGAAGTCCTAATTCGTCCACCAAGGCTAGGGTGATGGCTATGTGCCGCAACAACAACTCTCTTGTCTCTGCCACCAGGAGCCAGTTGTCGATGTACGGGAAGAGAGTTATTCCCTGCAGCCGCAGGTGGGCGGCGATGACCACCATAGTCTTGGTGAACACTCTCGGAGCCGTGCATAACCCAAAGGGCAGGGACCTGTATTGGAAGTGGTCGTTCCCACCAGTGAAGCGTAGAAACTTCCGGTAGAAGGGATGGATTGAGATTTGAAAGTACGCATCTTTCAGATCCAGCGTGGCCATCCAATCCCCTCACCCCAGAAGAGGAAGAATGTAAGGCAGCGTGGTCATCCTGAACTTGTCGCACCTTACGAATGTGTTCAGAGCTCGCAAGTCCATGATGGGCCAAAGGCCACCATCCCGTTTCGGGACCACAAAGTATTGGGAGTAGAACCCGAGTCTTATTTGGTTCGTGGGGACCCGTTCAATGGCCTGCTTGAGGAGGAGGGACTGAACCTCCTCCCAAAGGGTCTGCGAAGGAGCGGTGGAAATGAAGGTTGGGGTGGGTGGGGGATAGCAAAACTCTATTCCATACCCCCGCCGGATTATAGATAACACCCAGTAGTCCGAGGTGATACGGGACCATGCTGGGAAGAACCTGGAAAGGCGGATAAGGTCCGAGTCCACAGGGCAACCCAAAGATGGGAGGCAGTCAAAGGCCCTGCTTGTGCTGCTTGGTGCCCTTCTGCCAAGAGGTGGGGAATACTTGGGCTTAGCCTGGAACTGAGGTCTGGTAAATGTCGCCGGTTTCGAATGCCACTGCCTGTCCGGGGACTTCGAGTAGGGTTTCTTTTGCCACGTCTTTGGCCACTGACGCTTGGCTGGTGTGCGAGGCCCCGAGACTCCCAGATTCCTGGACGTTTTTATACTTTTGTCCAGCTCCTGCAGGACCGAGTCTGTATTTGAGCTGAAGAGGCCTGTGCCATCGAATGGAAGGTCCTCCACATAGGCCTGCGTATCCTGCTGAAGAGCAGTGGACCGTAGCCAGAAATGTCTGCGTAGGGAGATGGCTGTAGTCAAAGCTTTGGCGCACGTATCCCCCGAGTGTTTGGCAGAGTTGAGCTGCTGCTTTGCTAAGATCATGCCCTCTTTTTGTAGTTTCTTGAGGGCATTCCTACTCTGCTCGGGAAGGAAACCCATGATGGTGGATACTTGGTCCCACAGGGCGTATTGATACCTGCCCATGCAAGCTGCATAATTCGCAATCTTGACTAACAACTATACTATAACTATCTAAACTAACTAACAATACAAAAAATAGCGAAAAAACAAAGTTCACCGACCATAGCAGAAAGATCGACTGATCAGCGCAGCGGTCAGAAGAGAACTGGCGGGATATCCGCTCCCGTCCCAGTGAGCATGCGCGGTCGAGCTTCTGGGCATGCGCACTGGGACGTCGGCACGGAAATCCGCAGCTTTTGAAGTTTACCGATCGAGATCGGCGCTGGCGCCTACTCCCATCAGTGTGATGCACAGAGACCACGAAGATCTGGTCCACTTCAGCCTCTATTGTATCAGTGTGTTAGTTTCCCTTGAATCTAATGGTCAGGCTGGACTTCCTTGCTAATCCTTGTCTCTTTGATATGTATTCTGTTTTAGCTGAAAACAAAAGTAGAGAGGGAGGAAGTAGTTGAGGTATTTTAATGTGTCATGTCATTATTCGGTCTGGGGAAGGCAATGGCAAACCACCCCATAAAAAGTCTGCAGTGAAAACGTGAAAGCAACGTCACCCCAGAGTCAGAAACAACTGGTGCTTGCGCAGGGGACCTTTCCTTTCCATTCCATTATTCGGTGCCCCGATGGGGATCAGAACGCCTGCAATGAATCATAATAAAAGCTTTTTCTGAAGAAGAGAACTTTGTGTGAGCATTACTCGCAAGTCTTATTAATCACCGACTTTTTAAAAATGCCTTTGAGAACATAACCCTTAGGACTAGCAGTAAACCTGTGATAATCAAACTATTTGTTTTCTTGTAAAGAAAAGATTCACATAAAGTAAGCATCTACTAGGTTCTCTCAACCAGCAGAACTCTACCAAACAGCTGTGAAAGGGAGCTATCTTTTTGCTGCTGGAAATCTTCCGGGGGGGGGGGGGAGGGGGAATTGCTCTGAAGTAATATGCCTCATTCTTTCAGTTTGTATTGAAGCCCATTGCCATTGAAAGGACCTCAAAGGTATGGTTCTTCAATAATGTGACCCTCTAGCATATACTCATTTCTATCATCTTGAAAATTCTATCAGAAGAAAAGGAGGACTAACTAACTGGATATAAAATCAATGGAACCACAGTCATCCTCCCACAGAGAAAGTAGGGGGATATTCCTCAGCTTATGGATCTAACTTATGAACAGATATATGTGTCAACTCCCACTTACATCTCTTCATCATATCTTACACTCAGTACTAGTTTAGCACTAGCAAGGGGAGAGAGTTAAGGTAGCTATGCTGCTTTCCCAGTAACTTCCATTATCTGCCAGCTGCTCTTGGAATTCAAGAGTGCTGGTGGAAAACATCAGCTGAGTCATTCCAAGCACAGAGTTGGCAGTGCAACTGTGAAAATAAATTATAGCATAATATGTAGAATTCCCTTTAAGACAGATCTCTAGAAAACTGTGGGGAAATACAGAAAGTTAATAGTATTTCAGCTTCCTTTTAGGTAGAAAAGGTTTGCCCCCCAAGTTGGAATAAAGAGTCAGACATAAAGAAGTTGGATAAAACTAAGGGTCACTTTATTTAACTTAAATAATAAATGGCAATGGCTAACCAGAACTCTGGCCTGGTCAGGGCCAGGGGTCTCAACAGACACCTCCCCTGCCATTCAATGGGCAAGTGATCCAGCCCCTGGCCGGAGGTGTACACCAAAGCTCTAACCCGTCTGGCTCAGCAAGGTCTGACCACAAGCCATACACCTAAATGGAAGGAACCCTCCAGGTAAGCCCAAAAGGACAGTCTGCATTCTCCCACCCTGGGTCGTACATCCCAAAGGTTGATCCTGCCAGATCCCTAACCCCAAGAAGAGGGGGTGCTATCTGGTCCTCCCCTAGCCACATAAGATTAACAACCACACAAACCTGACAGAAGTGACCAGCCTATTTAACAGCACACCCCCCCACACACACACCGGTAGCCAGTCCCACAATCCACTGACATGCTATGCAGGGTACATGGAAAAAAACACACACCAACAATCATGCTAATAAGCTGGGGATCAAAAAATTCCTACCCAACCCCTCATACTATGAGGCAACCAGCAAATGCCTACATAACAATCAGGATGGGAGCGGGGGCCGATCACCAGAGAAAGACCAGGGAAGGGGCTGCTGCTAAGGCAAAAAGCTCCGGCCCTCCCATAATCAAAAGCCCAAATGGGCCTGCTTGTCTTTCTCCCTTCCTCACAGGAAGTCAAATGAGTCCCTCCGGCCTCACAGCCAAAGCTGCTGGCTGGCTAGGACAAAATATTTAAATTCATACTAAAGTTGCATTAATGAAATGTACCACTTTTTGGTAGCTACAATACAATACGACTGATGGTTTAAGGCAAAATTCCTGTTCTAATGTACTTGGATACCAAACAACATCAACAACAGCTAAAGTAACTTGTGGTGCAAGACGGAAACAGTTTATTATAGCATGATTAAAAACTCCGATTCACTGTCTAAATTCTGGAACTAACCTCATAAAAGAGTTACTCTTCTTTTCTTAGCTGAATTTTTAATTTACTGCAGGCAGAGGCAAAGGCTTCATTTTGCTTCAGCTTAGCCCTTTCAAATCCCAATGTATATTACTCTGTGACTGTCACCTTAGTTCTTCTACCTTGCTTGTCAGTTGTATTTATGGCATCCCTCACCTGTCTTAACAAATTATTTACATGTGTTTATGCAGATGCTTCCCTGATGTAAATTATGTGCATGTAGTCTTTAATAATTATAGGATGTAAATAAATTATTATGTCATAGGAACACTTTTGGGAATAGGCCATTTTAATATTAATATACAAAGCTAAATTAACAAGAGAACAGACATTGCTAGATTATTTGTTGCAAATGCATTTTGCTTATTTGGGGAAAATGTGGGCTTTTTTCTCCACCACTGCAGCTTTTAGCTATTTGTGTCATATTAATGTCTACAGTTCTGTAACTCAGTGCTGAAAGCACAGCTTGCAAAAACAGTTCTCCTACTGCTAGTGTTGCTGACCTCATCTTGGATGGACAGATCCAGAATCTTCATGTTAATCCTATTGACAGTGTCTCAGTGGGAATAATTACAACAGCCTCAAATCCAGACCTGCTGTCATTGATATATTACCTTTTTTTCCCCATACTGGAAACGAACAGCATACAGAGTGGATGGAAACAACATGGTGCAATGATTAAAGATTTGTGAGTATTCTGATGCATTAATCTATTGCAGTTATTCAGAACCCATGACAATTTGGCACAGGAGACACTAGAAATGTAAATTCTTATCAGATGTAGAATACACCATTTCAGTATACTTTTTTTTAAATAAAGGCACACTATGGATGGGAAGGAAAATTAATTGTTTTAGCAGTTATGTTTATTGTATTATCATAAAACCAATTCTCCTTTTAATTAAGCTACTTTCATCATTTTACTGATGAGTTTTTTTCACTACAGACAGACAGAACCTTTATTGGCATAACAGAAAAGAAATACACTGTTTTCACTGTATTTTGTGTCTAATTTTATGTGTTTTAATTATGATGTATATTATTTCTTCTAAGTCACTTTTCAGGAAAAGTAAGAGATAATGGCAGCAAATAAATAACAATTTAATATGAAACTGATGTTCTTAGAACCCACTCATATGCAAATATTTGATATAAATGCAGATTACTAAAATGTTAACTTCCAAATGAAAAATGTCTGCATTCAAAAGAGGTATGATGAAAACACAACCGCCCTGGCCTCTCCCATTCCTCAGTTTGTTTTTTACAATATAACTTTCAGTCATTGCTAAATTGGACAGCATAACATTTTTTTCAGTAGTCAAAGATGTCATATGTTATGTTTTCTATGGCACCTAATATATAGTTGTGATATATATAAAGGTACCTGATTGCTGCATTTTGTTTGTCTAACCAGGATGAAGTGATAAATTCCTGGTTTAAAAAATGTTTGCTTTATCTTGCAAATGTTTCTCTTAAACAGCAATAGTGTCTAAAAGACTGTTTGTACATCAAAGAATTGCATTGTATGGTTAGCCAGAGTAAATACAAGACTTTTAATGGTTCTTCAGCAACAGTGTGAATGACATCTCCAAATAGAACTGTCCTCTGGCTGCATACCATCACTAAGCTCAGTTTTTACTGTTGCCTGCCAAGAATCATTCAGAATTGTTATTCCTTTTCAGAACCCAGTAATACCCTTGCTGTCATATGCAGTCATGTTTCTTGAAATTTGCTCACACTCTATTGTTCCCAAGGAAGAGAAGCTTTGAAACTTGAAAAAGCCTTATCTTAGTGGGGTTTTATAAAAGGGTGAACCTAATAAATCAGAATGTCTTCTAGCGTTGCATATGTGCTACGTGGCACCCCTCTCAATTCTGTTTTAGCAACTATTATGCATTTTCTCAATCATACTCTGAGGTGGGTTTCTGATCAGTTGATCATATACAGTATATACCTCCAATCATCTTCCAATGAGCTGCATATTTTATGATGCTGGCCAAATTCTGTTTTTTATCTTCCTATCAGCAATGTGATGTTCCCATTTCCCCCACCACACTGCTGCAGCCCAGCATGTCTTTCATAGAGTATGGGAGGGGTCACCAGGAACAATGGGCAGTCAGAGGTCTAAAAGAGAGGAGAGGAATCAGAGGGAAAATCCCTCAGAAAGCAGAAATATTAGACAGGATTCAATTCACTATGAAATACTGTTGTTTTTTAAAAAATAAAGATTGCAAAGTATTACTGTGAAGTCAAAAATGCTACTGTGTGTTTAACAGTTTATTTCATGTGGGTCCATGACTGTGTCATAGATGAGTTGAAAGGCCAGAAAGGAAAAGAAGGAATGGAGTAAGAGGAGCTTCTGGGAGGCACAATGAAAAAGCCACAAATCCAAACTGCTGTACAGTAATGTTATACATTTATAAATGCTATCTATGAAAAATATAAATATAAATTGATCAATAAAAAATAAAATACAAATTGATCAATGTTAACAGATGAGAGGTTCTTGTGCTTTAGTGTGGAAGGGGTGCAGTACGATGGAACTACTTTTCAAGATGGTCATGAAAATTAGAGCAAGATTCAGTATATCGGGCATTTTTACAGGAATATGCTGCCTCACACACTGTCGGGAAGGAACATCTCCCTAGTCATTTTAAGCCAGATAATTCTTCTCCACATTGGCCTGAGCATGTGCAGTCCAAATGTGTGGCTGCACAGAAGACACTACACAAACAACATTTATGGGCAAGTGCAACTTTGTATAACAAATGCAGTTGACTAAATTAGGCCTAAAATGGCCCGTTCTTATAAAAACACTGAAAAAGAAAACAATAAGGTAATACAATATTTTAAAAAATTGTGTCATGGTTCTTTTGAACTAAATTTTTAATTTAATTTTGCAATAGTCATTCTTGAGTTAAAACAATTTTACTGGTAACATATGGTAACAAAATTATTTCTTAAATCTTAATGACTTCTTTTATCTACCCCATATATTACTTTCTACCCACCCCTCTCCCTGTTACTTGACCCCTGCCGGTGTTATTTACTTATAATGCTAATATTAAAAGGTACCATTAACTATTCAAACAAAAACTTACATTCTTCTTTTTCTAAAACTTAATCATTATCGAAAATTGTCCAATGTCCTTTTATTTTCCACTCTTTTTCTACATATCTTCTAAACTTTTTCCATTCCGTCTTAAAAATTTCTAAATCGTAGTCTCTTAATGTTCTTGTTAATTTGTCCATTTCACTCCATGTCATAACTTTTATAATCCAATCCCATTTCTCTGGTATTTTTTCTTGCTTCCACAACTGTGCATATAATGTCCTAGCAGCTGAAAGCAAGTACCAAATTACAGTTCTATCTTCTTTTGGAAATTTTTCCATTTGTAATCCCAACAGAAAAGTCTCTGCAACTTTCTTAAATTCATATCCCAAAATCTTAGTAATTTCTTGCTGAATTATCTGCCAATACTTTTTCGTCCTTTCACAAGACCACCATGACACCTTTCCCCTCCCTAATGGCGATGCTGCTGGACCCTCTTGTAATTTCTGGCCACCCCACCACCACCACCCCACAGTAATGGTGTCTGGCCATCCCCCAACAAACTCCTCCAACACAGCCAGGCCAGGTGCACCTCTCAGTCTTACCACAGGTTTGCTGAAGCTTTCCCCACCTACTACTGCCATCTGGGCCACTGCCGCTCCCAGTCACCCCTCCATCATGGTCAATGCAGCTGGGTTAGGCATACCTCCTGCTGTTGCCACCAGAACGGTCACAACTTCTTTTCTCCTCCATCTCCACTACTGTCACCTGAGCTGCAGTGGTTCCAGGATCAGCCACCCCCCTCCATAATTACCAATACAACTGGCTCAAGTGACCCTCCCAGCCTTGCCATCAGGCCTGCTGCATCTTCTCTTCCCACATCTCTGCTAATGCCATTGGGGCAACAATGCAACTGAGTCGGGAGTGTTTCTTTACTTTACTTTATTTGATTTATATCCCGCCCTCTCTGCTGAAGCAGGCTCAGGGCGGCTCACAACATAAAATCACAACAAAAAATTAAAATTCCACAACAATTACAAAAATTTAAAATTCCAAATTTAAAATTAAAACAATCCAAAAACATTTTGGTGCTAGTATCCTTCAAGATCGCTCCAATGGTTTCAGTATTTAAGTTTTCCCTACAGTAGCAATGGCTCAGTGTCAGTTAAATGCCAACTGGAATAGTATGGTCTTACAGGCCTTGCGGAATTGGGTGAGGTCCCGCAAGGCCCTCACTTCCTCCAACAGTTGGTTCCACCAGTAGGGGGCTGCTATTGAGAAGGCCCTCTCTCTGGTGGACTTTAATTTTGGAATCCAGATCTAAGTACCACTGAGGAATGTGTGGGGAGAGATGGTCCCTAAGGTAGGTAGGTCCTTGGCCATATAGGGCTTTAAAGGTAATAACCAGCACCTTGTAGTGAATCCGGTATACTGTTGGCAGCTGGTGCAGTTCCTGCAGCCCCGGCTGTATGTGTTCCCACTTGGAAAGCCCCAGTAGCAGCCTGGTCACCGCGTTCTGCACTAGCTGAAGTTTCAGGATTCGAGACAGGGGCAGCCCCAAGTAGAGGGCATTACAGTAGTCCAATCTCGAGGTGACCGTTGCGTGGATCACAGTTGCCAGGTTGCTGCGGTCCAGGAAGGAGACCAACTGCCTCAACCGCCTGAGAAGAAAAAATGCAGATTTAGCACTGGCTACTATCTGGGCCTCCATGGTCAAGGCATGCTCCAGCAGCACCTCCAAGCATCTGACCTTGTGTGCCATTGTCAGTGGCACACCATCAAAAGCTGGTAGGGGGATTTCCCTGCCCAGGCTGTTGCAACTCAGGCAAAGGACCTCTGTCTTCGTTGGATTCAGCTTCAATCGACTCAGCCTAAGCCATCCTGCGAGGGCTTGCAGCGCCAGGTCCAAATTTTCTGAAACCCAACCAGACTGGCCGTCCATCAGCAAATAGAGCTGGGTGTCATCAGCATACTGATGGCCCCCCAGCCCTAACCTCCGGACTATCTGGGCAAGGGGGACCATGTAGGTGTTGAATAACATCTGGGAGAGCATCACCCTGAGACACACCACAATTAATCGTTTGTCTCCGGGACGACTCTCCCCCAATCGTCACCCTTTGTCCCCAACCATCTAGGAAAGAGGAAAGCCATTGCAAGGATGACCCCTGAATCCCTGCGTTGGTGAGGCAGCAAGTCAGCAACCGATAGTTGACTGTATCGAACGCAGCCGATAGGTCTAACAACATCAATACTGCCAAGCCGCCTCGATCCAGATGCCACTGGAGGTTATCCACTAGGGTGACTAGTACTGTCTCCGTCCCATGACCTGGGCAGAAGCTGGACTGGTGGGAGTCTACGATGGAAGCGTCCTCCAGAAAACTCTGTAACTGTAGTGCTACTCTGCCCCTCAATGATTTTACCCAAAAAGGGTAAATTCGAGACCGGCCGGTAATGTGCCAATTCGGCCGAATTCAATGTAGGTTTTTTCAGGAGAGGACAGACCATAGCCTATTTAAGAGGCATTGGAAAAAGCCCGTCAGAGGGGGGTCTATTTACGATATCTTTTACAGGATATCTAAATTCCCCCTGGCAAGCTTTAATTAGCCAGGAAGGGCAAGGGTCCAGATCACACGTTGTTGGGCGTACAGTGGAGAGGATTCTGTCAACTTCCTCCAGGCTGAGTGTTTCAAAGCAATCCAAAGCTGATCCGGAAGACAGGCATGGGGCCTTGAGTTCCAATACTGTTTCAAGTGTGGTGGGGAGGTCTGCCAGAACGGTGAGATCTTATCTGCAAAGAAGTTTGTGAAAGCCTCACAGCCTATATCCAATTTCCTAAGATTTGGCCTGCCTTGTGGCAGTTTTGTAAGAGTCCAAATTGTACTAAACAATTGTGCCAGGTGCAAAGTCGCAGACACAATCTTGGCCGCAAAGTAGGCTTTCTTTGTGGCTTTGACTGCCATCTCATAGGACCTCATAAACTCTCTATAAGATGTTCTAGTTGCTTCATCTCGAGTATGCCACCACTGCCTCTCTAGTCGTCTGAGCCCTTGTTTCATCAGCCGCAGCTCCGGGGTATACCACGGGGCTAGCTTAGAATGGCAGCGCAGAGGATGCCGAGGTGCAATCTCATCGATTGCCCTGGAGAGCTGGCCATGCCAAGACTCCACCAGGTCATCTAGAGAATCGTCAGAGAGCCAGGGGTCCCCCATAGAGCCATCTGGAACTGCACAGGGTCCATCAGACTCTGCGGGCAAGCCAAAATATTCTCAATGCCTAAACGGGCTTGGGGTGGGACATCCAACTAGCCTTCAGGGCATAGTGGTCTGACCATGGCACTGCTTCCGCAGTAGCCCAGTCCACTAAAACTCCCGCCGCAAAGATCAAATCTAACATGTTCCCTGCCTGGTGAGTTGTTGTAACAAATTAGGAGAGTCCCAGTGTCGCCATGGATGGCACTAGGTCCGTCGCCTGATCGGAGGTCATGTCATCGGCATGGACATTGAAGTTACCCAGGATCAAAAGCCCTGGGTACTCCAATGCCCAGCCTGTTACGGCCTCCATCAGGGACTGTAAGGCAGCGGCTAGTGCATTAGGTGGACGGTACACAAGCCATATCGCCAAACTCTCCCCAACATCCCAAGCTAGCCCGGCACATTTAATGCCATTGATCTCTGAAGCCGGGAGAGCCCGGAAGGAGTAAGCCTCTCATATGAATAGAGCCCCCCCTCCCCCTTGTCTGTGATTGGTAAAAGACTAAGTATCCTGGGGGAGCCGTTTAGGAGAGGGCTACAGTCTCCCCATCTCACACCCAGGTCTCAGTCACACAAGCCAGGTCCACATCCTGCTCGAGCAGGAAATCCTGAAAGACTGAGGTTTTGTTTTTTATGGACCTGGCATTACATAACACCAATGACGGAGGTGGGTAATTTAACCTGGCCCCACTACCTGACACTGTTGGGATGGGATACAAACTGGAAGGGAGCCGGAGCACCTCCATGTCTTGGCATCCTTCGTTTACATCTATGTTTGTTCCCACCATCATATCTTGCCCTCCCAGGAGTACTGGGATCCCCACGCTGGTCATCTCCTACTGGTCTCTGCCGCAGCCTCAGACCAGTTGTGAAAAATGCAGCTCACTACCCTATTATGAATAGCTAATCTTCCCTCTCCACCCTTGCTTGCCTAAGAATCGCCCTTCCCGTCCTATCTATCCTTGCCAATTAATCTAACCTAATAGTTAATTAATATTAAGACCCCCAACCCCATTAATATCTACCCAAATTAATTAGCTAATAATAAATTCAATTAATTCTAATAGCTCATTCATTCTAAAAACTCACCCATCAAAATTTAATACATTCCTAATTAATTTGCCAAAAATACAATAAATTACATCAGAAAGCCAATCAATTAACAATCCTTTCCTAACCCCGTTTAATTTTCCACTCAAATTAATTAACCAATAATAAACAATCAATTTAGCAGTCAATGATAATCGATTATAGACACAAAGTCAGATCTTATAGGCTAACAGTTGGAGACAGATGTTTATAAAATGTGGAACAAGATAAAGTGCTGCAGTGCTTTATATTAGGTGCAATATATTTAAAGTGCAAGACGTTAAATGCAAATATCTTTAAAATGCTGTAGTGCAGAAGCCTTTGCATCCCGGTCCTTCAGTACTGTTATGTTCCAGACGTCCTTATTTCACAAACTTAGCAGACTCAAGGAAGGTAGAGACCCTCCCCGCGTCTCCTGGCTGTGCAACCAAGTTCTTCGGGCAGCGGGGTGGGCAGCAGACTGGTAGCAGCGGACTGGACAGCAGCGTGAGGCAGTAGCACCGGCAACCACCTGAACAGCCACCAGTGGAACTTGGGGAACCCAAGTGCAGCAGCAGACTGGGCAGTCATCCTGTAATCACCGTGGTGAACTCACAGGGCCCACCAGTCACCAGCCAGCTCGCGGTTCATCACACCCCAGAGGGCAGCAGTGGCGGGCCAGATGGTAGGCAGGAATGACCGCCGGAATAGGTTCTTGGAGGTGAGCAGAAACACAGGCGCACAACAGCGCAGCAGCCAATGGCATCTGGCCAGGCAGCAGTCCCCAAGCGCCACCGAAGCAGCCTCCACAGCCAAGTCATCGATGGTTCGCTCCCCGTCTCCACAGGCAGTTCAGTCACCACCAGCGACTCCTTCCACCAGTGCCTCAGCTCAAGGCGTCTTGTCTGGGCTCTGCAGCCAGCCCTGCTCTCCAGCATCCAACTGCCACCGCCAGCACACTCCGCCTACTGCTCAGTTCGCCCCACACTACCCAGCGGTCGCACCAGCCCTCCATAGCGAAGCTTCACCATAGGGACTGCCTCATCTACTTCTCTCTCCCATCGCTGCTGCTGTCCTCCAGGCCACTGTGGCTTCCAGCCACTCCCCATTACTGACAATGAATGGAGGAAGTGGTATATGTGTTGTCTGCACATGTGCATACACAGACAACACTTTTTAAAAATATGAGGGAGTATTTAAACCCCAATGTATTTTTTTAACATTTTAGATTCTTCTGCAAAATCTGTTTAACATTGGTGTGGCCCTGATACCCAGATTTAAGTATCCACAGATAGGGGCCACATGTTACTACTAGATATATAGATAGTGCTAACAAAAATATGGTCTCTTTTAACACAATTTATTGTTGCTGATAGTGAAGATGATAGTAGCATTTCCAAAACACTATAGACGGTTCGCAGCACTCCAATTACATTATATTGATGACCCTTACCAACTGTACTGGAATGCAGTTCAGAGATACCGCATGTGTAGGTTGGAACAGAGACTGGTGGCTTGCCTAAGGCTATTCAGTTCCTAGCTAAGGCAACATTCTTATCAATGACATTGCAAAAGTTCTCAAAGAGATAGTCAGTTGTTTGAGAATCAAGTCCTAGACCGATGAATGTGTGAGAGGCAGAGCCTAGGCATCATACCACCAAATGGTCATTTACTTTTAAAACCAGTTATCAATTAGGGTTGCCAACAGGCTTGGGGAAAATGTGCTGTTTATTTAACAGAGGCTTATGTGGAAATGAGACAGTTGAAGCTTTTCACAGCATTGAGACTGAATAACATCACCTGGCAAATAACATTTCATTTAGCCTCTATTAAAAAAAACAGGGCATGTTTCTCCAGGCAGTTAGCAACCCTAGTTTTCATACCACCGAATGGTAAACTTTAAAACTAAACACTGTGTGTGTGCATGGATGAAAACTGTAACAATATCAAGAAATACACATTTATACTCATTTGTCCATCTATTTCTATTAATATATAGCCCCAATTAAGAAACTCTGAAATTAAATAATTTAATGTGGTAACACAAGAGAAAAGTTAAATAAAACTTTTTAACAGGAAGATGTTGTGGCAAAAGAGATGTTGGTAACTGTATGACAGGTTTATTTGTTAGAAGTTTTTCTAGGAGGGAGTACTCCCAGAATCATATAAGATTGCAAGTTTCAAATAGCAAGGCAAGAGTCACTGCACTGTGAAATGAAACTGTCTCTGCTAATTGCACACCCAGATCATCAGAACTATATCACAGCTGAGAGTGTATCAAATCTGCCTGGCTGAACTTGAGGATCTGGCAATGTCACTTTGCACAAAATGTAACACAGAGAGGGAAAGGAAGGTGTACTAAAGCTCCCATCTGAAAGGATAAAGAACACACAGAAGAAAAACAGATGACAGACTGTGAGGACAGAACCATCACAGATGGAGTCCAGGTGGAACAGGTCAAATAGGATTTGTAAATTCTGTTCATTTTCATACTTAAACTGTGCCCCATGTGTAAATGCTCAAAGGAAATACATTGTAAAGGCATCCACACAAACAAAAGATCTTATATTCAAAAGAAGCTTACCCATAAATAATTAAAGGATGGTATGCATAGTTAAAGAACATGTGGGTCAACAACAAAAATTAAACCCAGACTTGCAACACTTATAACTAACTGATTAAAGACTAAATGCAGAGTTGTGAAACTAAATAACTGCAGAAAATCTTGGCAATATGGTACACTTACAGCAAACACTTTTACAGAGAAAGAAAAATACACTACATTTAGTAGGACATTTTTTCCAAGTCCTAAATGGATTCTGAACAATAATATGAAGATAAGTACATGCTGGGCTTTTTTATTCTTCAGTCTTGATAATATTTCTATTTTGTCTACCCCCTTGTTTTACTAATCATGTGAATCCTGCTCTTATCCCAAGTAGTTCAGGGCAGCACACATCTCAGGTAATGCTGATAAAGTTTAAATTCAGGGAGTTCAAAATGTGAGCTCCCTCACTTCAATATTGTAAAGCAACTTTAATTTTAGCTTCAGCTTGCAGGACATTACCCCTGCCTCTATCACTAGTTCTCATCACTCCCCAGCTGCTTATACTGTTTCTTCCCTATTCTGTCCTCACTGTGCACCTGCTGGGGTAGGAACAGCGGCAAACTCCTACTATCTTTCTGCCCCAATAAGAGGAACCTCAAAGCCCTAAAATCCTGGAACACTGTTTTATAGCTATTCCAATAAGGAAAAAGAAAAACAGAGATTGCTGCCACTGCTCTGTCATAAGACTGGTTTGGGAAAAGGACAGCAAAGGAACTTCAATGTCAAACTCATTTGTTATGAGGGCCAGAACTGACATAAATGTGACCTTGTTGGGCCGGGCCAAGTGTGTTATAAAATGTAATGCCAGGAAGCCAGGAACTTTATAAAGGACACAGAAGTGCTTCCTTTCTTTTTTAAAAAGGTGCTTTATTTGGCTGATAACAGATGGCTGGTTTGGGTTGGCTTCAAGCCATCCAAAAGAGAGCTGGCCGGAAATTGAGCGCCCTGGAGCTTCCGAACAATGCGCAGAAAAGGGGTGGGTTATGGGCAGCCAGGGAGCGTCTGGAATGCTCTCGTGTGCCATCTGCGGCTCCCCAAGCACTCACTGGGAGCCTCCCGGCTTTCCAGATGGCCGGGGAAGTGCCTCAGAGGCGCCCCAGTGAAAAGGGACCACTTTGAAAGTGGTGCCTTTTCAAGCCGGCTCCTGGCAAGCCTGGGACGGGAGCGGGGTGGGACAGGGACGGCAGGCAGATGTGCACGTGTGGACGCGCTTTTTTGGTCCGCCTGCCTCCTGTCCCCCGGGCGGCTTTAAACATCCATCTGGTATCACTTTGTATCTCTCTCATAGACAAAGGAAGCTCTAACTCTTTCCCTCCCTCCCCAGGGGACAAGGAGAGGGAGGTTTTTGTTGTTGCGTTCGACTCTTTGCAACCCCATGGACAAAGTCACGCCAGGCCCTCCTGTCTTCCACCATCCTCACAAGTCTGCTCAAATTCGTGTTTCTTATGTCAGTAACACTGTCCAGCCATCTCATCTTTTGCCGTCCCCTTCTTCTTTTGCCTTTTGTCTATCCCAGCATCAGGATCTTCTCTTGTGAGTGCTCCCTTCTCATTTGGTGGCCAAAGTATTTGAGCTTTAGCTTCAGCATCTGACCTTCCATGGAACAGTCCGGGTTGATTTCCCTTAAGGACTGACTGATTTGATCTTCTTGCAGTCCAAGGGACTCTCAAGATTCTTCTCCAGCACCACAGCTCAAAAGCATCTGTTCTTCTGCGCTCAGCCTTCCTTATGGCCCAGTCATACATTACTACTGGGAATACCATTGCTTTGACTATATGGACTTTCGTTGGCAGGGTGATGTCTCTACTTTTTATTATACTGCCCAGGTTCGCAATAGCTGTCCTCCCAAGGAGCAAACATCTTTTAATTGTCATGGCTACAGTCACCATCTGCAGTGATCTTGGATCCCAGAAATGTAAAGTCTGTCACGACTTCCATGTCTTCCCCTTCTATTTCCCATGGTGTGATGGGGCCGGATACCATCATCTTAGTTTTTTTGATGTTGAGTTTCAAGCCTACTTTTGTGCTCTCCTCTTTCACCCTCAACAAGAGGTTCTTTAGGTCCCCCTCACTTTCTGCCATTAGAGTGGTGTCATCTGCATATCTGAGGTTGTTGATGTTTTTCCCGACAATCTTAATTCCGGCTTGTGCTTCATCCAGCCCAGCATTCCACATGATGTACTCTGCATATAAATTAAATAAGCGGGGTGACAATATACACTCTTGTCGAACTCCCTTTCCTATTCTAAACCAATCAGTTGTTCCATATCCCATTCTGACAGTTGCTTCTTGACCCTTATACAGGTTTCTCAGGAGACATGTGAGGTGGTCTGGTACTCCCATCTCTTTAAGGACTTGCCACAGTTTGTTCTGATCCATACAATCAAAGGCTCAGCCAATAGAAGAAAGAGAGACTTGGCTCAGTAGCTCTGCTATGCGATTCAGAGAGTCTGGAGAAGCAAGCTCTGCCTCCTTCCCTTCCTCGCAAAGGGAGGATCCTCAGCCAATGGAGAAAATAGGGGCTTTGCTCTGTAGCTCCAGTGCGATTGAGCAAGCCTGACAAAGCAAGCTGTGATGCAGAAGGAAGCAAGAGAGAAGGAAGCAGATGACAGCCAATTGCTTGGGGGCGTGATTTGGCCCCCAGGTCGCATGTTTGACACCCCTGATCTAAAGAGTGGCGGAGGGATGGAATGGATGTCTTTTTTTAGTTTCCTTTGTAAACACTCCAAAACAGGACTTTTAAAGGCATTTTCAAGAAAAGGTTACAAAAAGACACTATAAATCAAGTTCACTCCTTATCCAGTTTTCAGAGCCACCCACTGAAGTAGGCTGAACTGAGTGCTACCGAGTCTCTCATGTCTCTCATCCTTTTTCTTTCCCTTTTGCAATGAGGAGATCAGAAGCATTGCTTCTGTCCCATCCCCTGCAAACTGGAAAAGAAGGAAGAGAAAATTATTTCCTTATTTATTTTATTAATTTTATTCAATTCATTTATAACCCACCTTTCTCTTCAGGGGAGTGTCAAGACAGCCTTCATCAATCTTCTCTCCTCTGTTTTACCATGACAACAACCCTGTAAGGTAGGTTAGGCTGAGAGAATGTGACTGGCCCAAGGTCACCCAGTGAAATTCCATAAATCTGGGTTTCCCAGATACCAGTCCAACAGTCTTAACCACTAAAGCATACTGGCTCATACCTTCTTTTTCCCCTTTTGCAAGGTGGAATTTAGAAGCCAGTCCTTTTTCATCTGCAATTTCATTGTGCAGTCATTTTTCTGAGGAGGTGGCAGATCAGAAGCCTACCCCAATTGATCTACTAACACCTGAGAACTTCTGGGTCCCATCCCTTCATAATAAGAGTAGTGCTGTGAGATCAGAACATGACTGCCAGATGATTCCCTGATCAGCTACAAGTCAGCTACAAGACCAACAGGTAACAGCAAATTGGTTTGGCAGCTGTTCCAGTTCATCACTGGAAGCTGAATGCATCCTTGACTGGCCCACAGACTGACTGTATCACTGAACAGGGTATCTTCAGCTGCTGAACAGGTCTGCTGAGAAATATGCAGCATCGTAGAACAAAAATATTGCAGTTCAAAAGCTATATGACTAACTGAAATGTTGGTTGGTTAAGCAATTGCAGAAATTAATGTCTTGGAGAGAAGTAATGAGATGTGCTGTGCTATCTAGAAGGATACCGCATTGTCTTTAGAGGATGGAAATGGATATGGAGGACCTCAGTTTGGTATGAGAGCCAGTTTGGTGTAGTGGATAAGAGCGCAGACTCTTATCTGGGAGAACCGAGTTTGATTCCCCAGTCCTCCGCTTGCACCTGCTGAGGTGGCCCTGGGTCAGCCATAGCTTTCATAGAAGCTGTCTTTGAAAGGGCAGCTGCTATAAAAGCACTCTCAGCCCCACCTACCTCACAGGGAGTTTGTTGTGGGGGAGGGGAGGTAGAGGAGATTGTGATCTGAGACTCTGAGATTCAGAGTATAGGGCGGGATATAAATCCAAATCTTCTTCTTCTCATTGGCCTTTTAGTTATTCTGCTTCAGTAACTTTTTTCTAACCATGTTATATACATATGCAATAGGCATTACATAACCTGTGACCTTCTAAGCCATGCAATCTATGTACTATGTACTAAGCTTTGCCATGAGACTATTTGTTCTTACTTCCCAAGCAGGAAGCAAAATGAGAAGGATCATTGAGTGTATAAAGGCTGCAGTGAATAGTTGGTTGGCTGACTTTGGAAAGACTGGGATTAGATAATACATCTAGCATTCCAGGTGAACAACATCTGGATCAACTGCCATTTTAATTTTCCTTCAAATTAAATGTTGCATTATTGTGGGTGAGGAGTGGTTTGAGATGGGGGGTTGTCTATGCACAAGCAAAGGTTTGCCCCCAGTACTGAACAGCTGCCAGTCATTCCAATTAAAAGAAAAAAAGTCTGACACTCATGCCACAGTCACATCTGATTCAGGCTCCACAACACGGGGGAATATTGACAGGACAAGATCAGATAATCTGAATCTCAGGAACTGTTTTTTGAAAAACCTTTCTACGCTTTTACTAGAAAACTACTTTTGAATAAAATCATATCACTTAAAAAGACTTACCCCTTATTTATTTGGCATTGCTTCAATTCTTTGTTTTAAAATCCAGTAATTGTTTATTCCAGTGAAAGAAAATGCCCACTCCCACTCACATTCTGGATAGTGACACTTTTTTTTTGTAGTTTTGATGTTGTGATCTGCATTTTATATGTTTGACAGTGAGAACTAAAAAATAAACTGCACTGATTTATTTGATTCAAGTACTATGTCCTACATATTCTCAAGAGACCATGTTCTTCAGAATGACAAAGAAACATACAAATACAGTTCTGCTTACAGATTTCATTTCCTGACACAACACTACAAAGAGTTTATTTATTCACGTCTGCAATGTGCAATTAATACATGCAAGAACACAAGCTCAATAGCAGCGGAAGCTGTTTCTCAAGTTAACTTCACACTTTCATGATGGATAAATTCCTAAAAAATTAAAACATGCTCCCAAGATTTCATGTCACTTGCTCAAAATATACTTAATGTTCTCTGGGAGGGGTTATTCTCCATTCACATATTGTATTCTAGGTACCTTTATGCTAGATTTTTATGTAAAGACTGGTTCTTAAATTAAAAAAGGTAGTCTCCTGTGCAAGCACCAGTCGTTTCCAACTCTGGGGTGACGTCACATCACATTTTCACGGCAGACATTTTATGGGGTGGTTTGCCATTGCCTTCCCCAGTCATCTACACTTTCCCCCCAGCAAGCTGGGTACTCATTTTACCGACCTTGGAAGGATGAAAGGCTGAGACAATCTCAAGCCGGCTTTCTGAACCCAGCTTCCGCCGGGATTGAACTCAGGTTGTGAACAGAGCCTAGGACTGCAGTACTGCAATTTTACCACTCTGCATCACAAGGCTCTTAAATTACCTGATATTTATAAATGCTACTTCAAATGGAAGAAGCATAAAGAAGTCGAGCTGACTCCATAAACAGCTCTCTAAAGACTTGAGAAATAAAAAAGACTCCTTTAGCAATTGGAAGGAGGGCCTTATAACCAAGAATGAATATAAACAAATCACCAGTGCTTGTAGAGAAAAAGTTAGAAAAGCTAAAGCTCAGTATGAGCTTAGGCTGGCCAAAGATGCTAAAAACAACAACAAAAAAGTTCTTTTCTTATGTTCAGAGTAAGAAAAAGAGAAAGAACATAGTAGGCCAATTGCAAGGGCAGGAAAGTGAAATTGTAACAGGTAATGAAGTGCTCAACATGGCAAAAACCAGAACATATAACGAAGCTATGGAGTTGTAACCTAGGAACAGCATAGGGTAAGTACATAAAAAACTAGTACATAAACCTAGTTTCTATAAATGAAACCAAGTCCTCAGGGCCAGATGAACTGCATCCAAGGATTCTAAAAGAGCTTGAGGATGTGATTTCTGAGCCTCTGGTTATTATTTTTGAGAATTCTCGGAGAACAGGAAAGGTGCCTGAAGACTGGAGGTGGGCAAATGTTTTCCCCATCTTCAAGTAGGGGGGAAAAGGAGGATCCGGGTAACTACTGACCCTTCAGCTTCACATCTATACCTGGAAAAGTTTTAGAACAAATCATCAAACAGTTGCTCCTGGAACATTTAGAAAGAATGGATGTGATTACTAAGAGCCAGCATGGGTTTCTCAAGAACAAGTCTCATCAGACTAACCTGATCTCTTTTTTTGAGAAAGTGACTACCTTGCTGGATCAGGGAAGTGCTGCAGACATAGTTTATCTTGATATCAGTAAAGCTTTTGATAAGGTTCCACATACTATCCTTGTTGACAAATGTGTTGGTAAAATGTGGTTTGGATCCTGTTACCGTTAGGTGGATCTGTAACTGGTTGACAGATCACACCCAAAGAGGCCTTGTGAATGGTTGCTCCTTTTGCAGAGGAGTGACAAGTGGAGTGCCTCAAGGATCTGTCCTGGGGCCTATTTTGTTCAACATCTTTATAAATTATTTGGATGAAGGAATAGAGGGAATGCTTATTAAATTTGCAGACGATACTAATTTGGGAGGGGTTGCAAATACAATAGAAGACAGAAACAGGATACAGAATGACCTTGACAGGCTGGAAAACTGGGCTAAAACCAATAACATGAATTTTAACAGGGATAGATGTAAAGTTCTGCATTTAGGTAGGAAAAATCCAAGGCGTGGTTATAGGATGGGGGAGACTTGTCTTAGCAGTAGTATGTGCGAAAAGAATCTAGGGATTTTAGGGGACCATACACTGAACATGAGTCAATAATGTGATGTGGTGGCTAAAAAGGCAAATGCAATTTTGGGCTGTATCAACAGAAGTATAGTGTCCAGATCACCTGATGTGATAATATCGCTTTACTCTGCTCTGGTAAGACTTCACTTGGAGTATTGTGCTCAGTTACGGGCACCACATTTTAAGGATATAGACAAGCTGGAATGTGTCCAAAGGAGGGCGACAAAGATGGTGAGACCAAGTCCTATGAAGAAAGGCTGAAGGAGCTGGGCATGTTTAGCCTGGAGAGGAGGTAGCTGAGAGGCGATATGATCACCATCTTCAAATACTTATAGAGGACGGTGTGGAATTGTTTTCTGTGGCCCCAGAAAGTAGCACCAGAACCAATGGGTCAAAATTGAATCAAAAGAGTTTCTGGATCAACATTAAGAAGAATTTCCTGACTGTTAGAGCGGTTCCTCAGTGGAACAGGCTTTCTCAGGAGGTGGTGGGCTCTCCTTCCTTGGAGGTTTTTAAACAGAGGCTAGATGGCCATCTGAAGATCCTTTGAATTTAGGGGAAGGTATTGGTGAGTTTCCTGCATTGTGCAGGGGATTGGACTAATGACCCTGGAGGTCCCTTCCAAGTCTGATTCTACGATTCATTGATTCATTGGTATCTGAAGAATGTCAGATTATGGGGCTACTTTACAACCCAGCTTTACTGGATCCCAGGAAAGGGTGATACCAACACAGAGCATCACATCATTATCTATATCTGAAGAAATTATCAGTGACCCACAAAATCTCATACTCTGCCACAAATTTTGGAGGTCTCTCTTGAAAAAGGCGACATCAGATCCGGCCGAATTGGCACATTATCGGCCGGCCTCAAATTTACCATTTTTAGTTAAAATCATTGAGAGGGCAGTAGCGCTACAGTTGCAGAGTTTTCTGGATGACGCTTCCATCTTAGTTTTCTGATGACGCTTTCAGTTGCAGAGTTTTCTGGATGACGTGTCCCATGACCCCGGCTTTCGCCCGGGTCATGGGACGGAAACAGTCCTGGTCACCCTTATGGATGACCTTCAGAGGCATCTGGATCGAGGCAGAGTAGCAGTACTGATGTTGTTGGATCTATCGGCTGTTCAGTTGCTGATCCGCCACCTCGCCAACACAGGGATTTGGGGGTTGGCCTTGCAATGGCTTTCCTCTTTCCTTGATGGTCGGGGACAAAGGGTGGCGACTGGGGGAGAACTATCCCAGATTGTGGGGTGCTACAGGGGGCAGTGCTCTCTCCGATGTTGTTTAACATCTACATGCGCCCCCTTGCCCAGATTGCCCAGAGGTACGGGCTTGGGTGTCATCAATATGCTGATGACACCTAGCTCCATCTACTAATGGACGGACGGCCTGACAGCGCCCCAAAAAATCTGGACCTGGTGCTGCAAGCCGTGGCAGGTTGGCTCAGGCTGAGTAGGTTGAAGTTGAATCCAGCGAAGACAGAGGTCCTTTGCCTGAGTTGTGGCAGTCTGGGAAGGGAAATCCACCTTCCAGTTTTTGACGGTGTGCCATTGAAAGTGGTGCGCAAGGTCAAGAGCTTGGAGGTGCTACTGGAGCCTTCCTTGTTAATGGAGGCCTAGATAGCAGTCACTGCTAAATCTGCTTTTTTTCACCTTAGGCGGGCGAGGCAGCTGGCTCCCTTCCTAGAGCATGACAACTTGGCAACAGTGATCCATGCAACGGTCACCTCGAGATTGGATTACTGTAATGCCCTCTACATGGGGCTGCCCTTGTGCCAAACCCGGAAACTGCAGCTAGTGCAGAATGCAGTGGCCAGGCTGTTACTAGGGCTCCCAATGTGGGAGCACATACAGCCGAGGCTGCGCGAACTGCACTGGCTGCCAATTGTATACTGGATTTATTACAAAGTGCTGGTTATTACCTTTAAAGCCCTATATGGCCGAGGATCTGCCTACCTTAGGGACCGTCTCTTCCCATATGTGTACTCCCAGAGAGTACTGAGATCAGGTGCACAAAATCTTTTGACAATCCCCGGGCCGAAGAAGGCCAAATTAAAGACTATGAGAGAAAGTGCCTTTTCGATCTCAGCTCCACACTGGTGGTACCCACTACCAGATGAGGTGCGGGCCCTGCGGAGTCTTGTTCAAGTCTAGGGCCTGCAAGACTACTCTCTTTCAGCTGGCCTTCTCTTAATGTGGATCCTAGCCTATTATACGGTCATCATAAATTACAAGAGGAGAACATCTAGAATATAGCACCTGAAATGTTAGAATTTAATTAATTGATGGTTTTAACTATAATGTTTTAATGTAATAGCAAATATTGTGAATTGTATATTGTGTGATATAATGTTTTATATTGTAACCTTGTATTTATGCCATATTTTGTGAGCCGCCCTGAGCCTGCTGTGGCAGGGATGGCAGGATATAAATAAAATATTATTATTATATTATTTAAAGTGCTACTGCATGCTTGCTCTTCTCAACTGCTACAGATGTACCAGTAGAGAAGAGCAAGTGTCAGTAGCATAGCTACCCATCTAGTAAAATAGTGTGATGGACTGAAAGCAGTCTGCATGAGTGATAGCTGAGACACTCACTATGATTGGCTATCTCCATGGTAACCAATGCAACAAGTTAAAGAGCAGACTGAGCTGATATTCAGTTGAGTTCCAGTGCAGCTCTGGTGGAGATCAGATTGAGAGAAATCTGAGTGAGATGGCAGTCTAGGCCAGGGGTGTCAAATGTGTGGCCCGAGGGCCAGATCAGGTCCCCGGAGGCTTCCTATCTGGCCCGCAAGCAGCTCACTGTCATCTACTTCCTTCTCTCTTTCTCTTGCTTCCTTCAGCATCACAGCTTGCTTTGTCAGACTCACTCAATCACACAAAAGCTACAGAACAAAGCCTATATTTTCTCCATTAGCTGACCAGCACATGAAACAAATTATGTAAAAAAGCTTGCAATGCCCCGACATTTCATGTTTTCCCCTGGGTTTTAGGCTCAAAGCACTGCCCATGAGATTTCTGCAATGAATATCAATAAATCAAAAGTAGGCTTGCAACTTACAGACACACACCTGAACAACATCTGAACAGCGTACTCAAACTTTTAATGCAATATTTCAGAGCAAGAACTGTCAGTTAACAGAAACTGTTATAACAAATGAGTTTGACACTCCTGGTCTTGAGACAAAGCTGGTGATTTATTAGAGCTCTTGTCTATGAGTTTATTTATTAGATGGGGATAACAGTGGCCTTTTCAGAAGGAAACTCTCAAGGATGTGGCACAGAGTGTCACACGGCAGAGGGAGATTTTAAGGCTCTGCTGAGAAGATTTGTCAGAGTCAAAAAGGGCAGAATCCTGGTTCTAAGAAAGAACACAAATATACATACTGTGAGAGGGTCAAAAGGTTCTTGTGGCTGTGTGAAGATCCCAGAAGACAGAGAGAAATCCTAGCAATTAAAGGGGGCTTCACATATGGTGAATGAGGTGTCAGTCCAGGGAACAGCTCTTCAGTCAGAAGGGCTACTTTGCTAGGGGAAAGTGTCTGTGGTGGGAAGTTCTGTCACAAGTTCAGTCAGCCCTCTCAGGGAGTGAGATTAGTGTGTGGAGATATTTGAGAAGCCAAATCCATCTAAAAGTCTTTCTATTTAGTAGTGTATTCAGTGTGAGGGAAACACTTTTTGTTTTCTTATTATAATAACAGACTGCCTATATAAGAAGTGTTCCTGAGTTTATTACTTTGATTTTCTGCCTGCCAACTGTTTTAACTATACCGACTTCTGATATTATATCCTTCCTTCCCAGCCTTTCTGTACATAATAAACCTTATTCTTTGTTTTGAACTTCAGAAAAGTCCAGAAAAGGGCAACTAGAATGATTAAAGGGCTGGAACACTTTTCCTATGAAGAAAGGTTAAAACGCTTGGGACTCTTTAGCTTGGAGAAACGTCGACTGCGGGGTGACATGATAGAGGTTTACAAGATAATGCATGGTATGGAGAAAGCAGAGAAAGAAGTACTTTTCTCCCTTTCTCACAATACAAGAACTCGTGGGCATTCGATGAAATTGCTGAGCAGACAGGTTAAAACGGATAAAAGGAAGTACTTCTTCACCCAAAGGGTGATTAACATGTGGAATTCACTGCCACAGGAGGTGGTGGCGGCCACAAGCATAGCCAGCTTAAAGAGGGGTTTAGATAAAAATATGGAGCAGAGGTCCATCAGTGGCTATTAGCCATAGTGTGTGTGTATATATAAAAATTTTTTGCCACTGTGTGACACAGAGTGTTGGACTGGATGGGCCATTGGCCTGATCTAACATGGCTTCTCTTATGTTCTTATGTTAACTTTAAACTGCTACCTGTGCCATCATTTATTTCTGACAAGATTCATTTTAATTCTCCTGAGATACTGGGTATAGGTGTGACAAGATTCATGATGGTCTCCTTTGCTCGCTGACTCTGGCTCCCTCACACACAGCTACCCATCTTGACCATTTTAAATGCTATAAGAGTGGTCTGGAATCAAATTATGTATAAGTGGTTTCCACGGGGCTCAATTAATATAGTAACTGGTCACTCCCAAGTCTGATAGATCATCATCAACAAAAAGAAGCAAAAATAAAAGCTACAGCAACTCAACTACATTGGGGGAGGGGGGAATTGCCATTCTGCTTATTGTGGTTAACGTAATGGTGATACTTGTAGCAAACGAACCATAAATGATTACATTTGGTACTAACAGTCATTTTCCAGGCACAGCATTTACATCCCTTAAAACCCCAGCCTATTCTCTCATGACAGTTTCAAATGAAACCCTTCAATAACGAAATATACCAAAATAGTAAAGAGTCCAACTCCAGTAGCACGTTTAAGACTACCAAATTTTATTGTAGCATAAGCTTTTGAGAAACACAGCTCTTTGTCAGATGCATAAGGGGTATGTAGAAACTGGCCAGAAATACATAGGTGGTAAGGGGAGGGGGGAATGGATGCAGGAAGTGAGTGCCATTGTAAATGCAAAGCAGTTGCAAAAGTTATGACAAAGATAGAATGCACAAAATATACCAAAATTAAGTTAGGACTCTCAGAAACATTCCCCCCCTTTTTATTAGCAATCACAAGCTGTTCATATATATTTTTATATATCTATACATACACACACACACTTTTGTTGTTCAGTCACACAGTCGAGTCCAACACTGTGCGACCCCATGGACAAAATCACGCCAGGCCCTCCTGTCTTCCATCATCTTCCGAAGTCTGCTCAAATTCATGTTTGTTATATCAGTAACGCTGTCCAGTCATCTCATCTTTTGCCATCCCCTTCTTCTTTTGCCTTCTGTCTTTCACACACACATATATACATATACATTTATGTGTGTGTGAAAGATGTAAGCAACTATATACTTTGTATACTTACAAAACAATATCACACAGCAGTTTAAGGTCTGAAGTTAGCAATAAAGGTTTTTAAAGGATGGCACAGAAATTATATGCAAGGCTGAATACTTTAACCAGCTGGAGTTCTATCATCTCCATTCACAACAGATATGTGAAAACAGACAGAAAACAGACAGGCCAAATATCCCAGTCGCACAGTCGAGTCTGAGCACAGTGCTCCTAGACAATGTAATCTAGTTTGTAAAGAAAACAAAGAAAAGAAAGTTGGAAAGAGGTAGTGAATAGAGAAAGTGGTATGACCACAAGATACTGCGCTGCTAGTCAAACAGAACTCCTACTTGGACTATATGTCCTGAATATTGTCCCTCAAAGACTGGCGCATATCAGTTTTTACACTTCTGCCAGAGAAAGTGATAGGCTGAAATCAGAGCTACTAAAACCAGCCAGGTATTGTGAAATCTAAGGAAACACAACATAGAGAAATGGAGGGGAGGGGAGAGGAGGATAAATTTCTCTTTATCCTCAGAAAATCAGCACATTATTCCAACCTGGCTAACAGGCTCAGTCATACCGCAGATTACTAGGAAGCTAGAGACAAATGTTTCATTCAGAACCTGAAGTCTTCACAATAGATAACCTTCTGGAAAGCAGCAAAGAAACGCTATGCCTCTTATTAAGTTCACTTCTCCTGTTTCTATGGAAAATACTCTGGAGGAAAAGAGAGACTGGCTCATGAACATACTGGCAAGTGCTCCTTCTATTGTTTGAGTCTACAGCATTTGACATGGCAAATTATGCTGCGCATATAATGTTTTGACTTAACTTTACTAAATTTTTGAAAAAACAAAACTAGCTTATTTTAAAAGAAATACTTCCAATCTCATTAAAAATTGGAAATTAATTCTTGGCAAGACTCTCCCCCCCCTTCCTATTTTGAAAAATTAAATGTTATAAAACTAATTTGCATAGGACTGGATGCAAGATTTTGGTGAACATTGAATATTGTTCTTATTCCTACCCTTAATTCACAGTTCTTACCTGGTATCCCAAACAGCTTTGAAACAAAACACATCAAAAGTCCTACTGTATTAATAAATAAATGCTACTCTTTGTAATCAGTCTCAAGCTGATTTTGCTCAGCTTTCAAGGGAGCATCAGAATGCCTACCAATAGTAAACAAAAGATAAGAATCACAAACACACCAAACAAGAGAAAGCTAAAAATGACTGCAAGTCCCAAATGATTTCACAGGACCTTAAACATACTTCCCCCAATATCTGTAATATAATGATAAATGGAAATAAATGCTGCTTAAGTGTATGTATATGTATTTATGTACTTCTGTTTTAGCAAGAACCTTAGCAGAAAAACACCTAGTCCTAAGTTAAAATTTATCCTCCTTTAAGAACACAATGAGGAGATGATTAAAATATACAAGACAAACTATGGAGAGGCAGGTATAAAAATATGCTGTGGCCCTTACTGGGGCAACCTAAACCTGGGACTAATCTCAGCGATCTTGCCTAAATACATGGTGGGAGACACAAATTACATCACTGAGCACAGACAGGGGGGATTTATTGACAAAATTGGAGCTATTAATATAATTTCTCTCAATGTTACATTTCATTAAAAAATAATTTGTAAAACTCACGTAGGCTCCTACAAAGAAAAATGCTTGGGGCAGATTCTATCCCATCACTGACAAGGACAGATCATATTGTGTCAGATGTTCCTTCGCAAACAAACACAGTTAAATCTATCACAAAGTTTGAAATGTAATGTTCCCTAAAGGGAAACTATTTCATAACAGGTCCCCCCGTTTCCCCCCCAAACTTCCAATATTTCCATTTGACTTTTTAAAATATAAAAAGAAAAAAAAGGCCTCCCTCATTTTTTCCCTAAGCCTTCCAACCTTTATAAAGCAACAGAGAGTGGACCTGATTCTTAAGAACATCAGTGGGACTTCACACTTTTTTGAAGGGGAAAGAAAAGAACCTTAAAATGGAAGCGAATAATATATATTATTAAAGCTCCAGATCATAACTCAATCAATACAACATAGCTCTATTTGTAAATATGAAGCCATAAATTATTTAACTCTTGGCTCATAATTTTAACAAGAGAAGGAAACAGCTGAAATATACAATAAAAAGTTGATAATGTAAGCTATTTTTAATCTACTTATGCCCTAGTATGTTAATATTGCTCATTTATCACAGGACTGTAAGGCACCTGCTGACCCAGCAATGCAACTTATTGCAAATGCACAACAGACACTCACTAATAGCTCTAAGTGCTATTACCACATTGTAGTGAGAATAAACATACAATGTGTTTTTAATGAGTTTAAATTGGCTACCTTTCTGCAGCATCATGAATGTTCTTCATTATCAGAGAAGCAGAATATTAAACAAAATGTTTGCTATTTTAAATAATTAAATTAATAAATATTACTGGCATATCCCATATACTGTTTTATAGCAATCTAAAATGGGCGGAGTGGATGGGTTTGGAATAAAGCAAATAAATACAAACATGGAAAAGGACACAGAAAACATAACACTTTGTTTTGATCTCCAACCAGGCCCACATATGTCACTTGCCCTCTGTTCATGTCTCACATGCTTCCCCACCCTTCCACATTCATATTTTGGTTATGATTCATTTCTTACTTAATTATGCTTTACTGTCACAACCTGGTGGTTTGGGCACTGGGATGAATCCTTCATGGGGAGAGGCTGTGCCTGTGTACCTGCCTCCTCCATTTGGGGGGCTCCCATTAGGAGCCTTGAGATGTGGGGCCACTCAGCTGCATGACCAGGTGGAGGCTGTTGGCTGACTTACACCACCAGGTGGCAAGGGGACCTGGTAGAGGCCAGTGCCCACATGTGTCCTGGTATCTTGCCACTCTGTGGTTTAAACCCCAGGCGACAAGCTAAGGAAGGGGTTCATTGGGGTCGGCATGTGGCCCACCCAGTGTTTGGATCCGTCCCCATGCTGTGCCATTGCTCCCTTTGCCTGTATTCAAACAGATAGGATACAGCCATGTTTTTACCAAAGGATGGCAAAGGATCCTTTTACCAAAGGATGTGTTTATTCCAACACACCACCCCCTGGCCCTCCTTCGACCTATAAAGATACTTTTCCAAAATAAACTGACCTTGCAGCATCCTTAACCACAATTGGGCTGTAGTGACCAAACATCAGATAATTTCTTTTTTGCACTCTCTTCTAAATGATTACTTTTCTATACATATATTTTGCTCTCAAAAAACAATTAATTACATCATAGTACTTAAAAAATGATCCCAAATGATTATACTTTCAGTATAATGTAGAAGAAACAAAGAGAGATTAGGCTGATCTTACCTGTGATGATTGTTGCAAAATGTGGAACACATGACATGAGTGCACTAGATAGCACAATGACATGTGTGGGTTTTTTAAGAGCCAAAGCAACCTCAACAGGCTATGATTTTAAGTAGATGTAATGTACTCAGAGACGAGACGTGCTGAAGGCAACATGCTTTAATGGATGGTTCATCACAAAACTGGGACACGCGGGCCGGGACCCGCTTTATATACATTTCTCCTGGAACAGCCCCCTAGCTGGCCAGCCCAATCCTGGCCAGTCAAAGTTCCCGCCGCTGATCTTGATAGGCGGAGTCTTTTCCCGCACTGCGCGGGGTGACCAAAGGACTTCCCCTGGTCGCCCTTTACTGCGGGGCCGCATGGTGCTTTGTTTAAGCACAAGACACTACACTCCTCCCCCCCTAGTCTAAGATACATAGTCCTGAAAGTAGGCTGGTGCCCGGGTAGATCGCCGCGGGGTTGCTTGCGGCACGGAAGCGGGCTCCGGGCAGGGAGCCGCCTCTTGGGGATTCTCCCTCTGTGGCTGGCGGGCCGGCTCTGGTTGCCGTTCAGGATTGGCCGGCCTCGGGGAATCGTACGTCAGCAGGCTCGGCGCTGGCGGAGCCGCTTCTGGGGTTTCCGTTGCTGGCTCTCCCTCGCTCGTCGCTTCCTCCGCCTCGTGTAGTTCCTCCGGCAAGGTACGGCGGTGCAGCTGATCGATGTGCCTCCTCAGAACTTGGCCCCCCTCGGTCGATACCTCGTATGAACAGGACCCCGTCACCCTCAGTACCCAGCCGGCTACCCATTCTGGACCACTTGCGAAGTTCTTCCCATAGACGGGATCGCATGGAAAGAACTCCCGCACCGCTTCCCTGACTTCTGGGGAACCGCGGACGTCAGTGGCTCGGTCCGGGTGTAGCCTGTCTAGCCTGGTAGTCAATTTCCTTCCCATGAGCAGCTCCGTGGGACTGGACCCTGTTGTTGGTTTGGGGGTGATTCTGTTATGGAACAGGAAGGCTGTGAGGCGGTGGTCCCAGTCCCCTTGAACAATGCGACCCAGAGCCTCTTTAGTGGTTCTCACCATGCGTTTGGCCTGGCCGTTGGTGGCCAGATGGAAAGGGGCGGACCTAATGTGTTTTATTAGGTATCTCCCGATGAACTCCCAGAACTCCTGAGAGGTGAATGCGGTGCCGTTGTCCGTGACCAGGGTATCGGGGATCCCGTGCGTGCAAAAGACCCTCCGCAAGGCTCTGACTGCTGCTGCCATGGAGGTAGACGCTACCGGGATCACCTCTAGCCATTTTGTGTAGGCGTCGACCAGTATGAAGAATATTTGCACCTGGTACGGCCCGGCGAAATCTAAGTGGAGACGGGACCACGGCTGTCAGTTGTGACTCCCACCGTTGGACTGGTGTGGAGGGCGGATCGGGCCTGGACTCTTGGCAGGGTTGGCACCTTCTCACCCACCCCTCTATCTCTTCATCCATACCTGGCCACCACACGTAGCTTCGTGCCAGGGCTTTCATTCTCACAATCCCCGGGTGGGTTTCGTGCAGCGCTTCTAGCACCTGTTTGCGCATGGGGCGGGAACCACCACCCTGCTGCCCCACAGTATGCACCCCTTGTGGGTGGATAGTTCATCCCTACGGGATGCCAACGGCCTGAACTCACTGTCCACCTTGCCCATGGGCCACCCCCTCCCCACCCAGTCCAAAACTCGTGCGAGGATACGGTCCCTGCCTGTTGCCCGAGCCACCTCAGCAGCGTGTAGGGGCCGCTTGGGCAGGGACTCAATGAACATCACCAAGTGGGCCGGGGCAGGATCTGGGTCCGTCGCGGGAAGCGGCAGGCGGCTGAGGGCATCCACATGCCCCATGGCTTTGCCCGGGCGGTGTACTAGGGCGTAAGTGTAAGAGTTCAGGAATTGGTTCCACCTTAGGACTTGCTGTGACAAAATTTGGGGGGTCTGACGGTCAGGGGCGAGGAGGCCTAGGAGCGGCTTGTGGTCTGTGGCGATGGTGAAACACCTACCATATAGGTAGTCGTTGAATTTGTGCACCCCCGCCACAATTGCCAACGCCTCCTTGTCGATCTGTGCATAGTTGTGCTCCGCTGGGGTCAGTGTCCGTGAATAGTACGCCACCGGAACTTCCCTCCCGTCTGGGAGTTGGTGACCCAGAACTGCACCCACTCCGTATGGGGAAGCATCGCAAGCCAGAATCAGCGGCAGGCCCTCGTCGAAGTGGTGAAGCACGGCATTCGAAACAAGGAGGTCTTTCACCGCTTGGAATGCAGCGGCTTGGCGCTTGCCCCAAACCCACGGGGCTTGTTTGTCCAGCAGCCAGTGGAGCGGTTTCGCTATGGCAGCTTTGTGGGGCAAGAACGAATGATAAAAGTTCAACAACCCCAAAAAACTCTGTAGCTCCGCCTTGCACGTGGGGGCTGGGGCCTGGACTATGGCCCTGGTCTTTTCCTTCGTCGGGTGGATTCCCGCCGCGTCCACGGCGAACCCCAGGAACTCCACCTGCAGTACTCCTAGCAAGCATTTTTCTTTTTTTGACTTTCAGCCTCGCCGCTTGGAGGTGGCGGAGTACCTCTCTCAGGCGGCAGCTGAACTCTCCTGCGTCTGGGGCGGCGATTAGAACATCGTCAAAAAATGGCTGTACTCCAGGGATCCCTTTAAGAAGAGAGTCCATTATACTCTGGAAAATCCCCAGAGCTACGCTAACCCCAAATTGTAGCCTCCGAACCCTAAAGGCTCCCCGGTGGGTTACAATGGTCTGAGCCTCGGCGGTCTTGGCGTCAACCGGCAACTGCTGGTACGCTTGTGCCAGGTCCAACTTCCCGAAAATTTTGGACCCCGCTAACGCTGCCAGTACGTGGCTGACCACCGGAACAGGGTAGGGGTTGTCCTGGAGCACTTTGTTGATCATGCACTTATAGTCAGCGCAGATCCTCACATCCCCATTGGGCTTTACCGGTGTTACTATGGGAGTTTTCCAGGCCACGTAGGATACTGGTTCTAGAACTCTCTGGGCTGTGAGGTGGTCCAGCTCCATCTCGATATTTGGTTTCAAGGCAAACAGGACCCGCCTCGCCTTGAGCCGGATCGGTCTGACCATGGGGTCGAGCGGCAGCATGATGGGCAGCCCTTTGTAACTCCCCAGGAACCCATCGAATACTGCTGGGAACTCTCGGCAGACGTCCTCAAAACTGCTCGCCTGTACCTGCTCCACCCCCACTAACTGGATCCCGAGTGGTTGGAACCAGGCCAGCCCCAATAGGGTGGTGAGCTGGCGCTTTACCACAAGAATATCTAATGGTCCCCTGAAGTTTCCTCTCTCTACCCGTACCCGGGCCCAGCCCGCAATGCATACCGGGTTTTTTTGGAAATCCCTTAGAACAAAGTCAGCCGGCCTCAGTTGGATGCGGCGGCAGGGACATAATTTCCGTAGGGTTTCCTCCGAAGTAATGGAGATGGAGGAACCCGAGTCTACTTCCATAAGACAGGGGGCGTCCTCCATGAGGACCGACATTTTGACCTTGTCGGGGGCGGAGAGGGGCAAGTTCAATACCTGTAGGCTGGTAGACGCTGTTGTGTGGGCCTCGGTGGAGTTGTGAAGGGTGAGCTCTTCCTTGGCGAAGAGCTTCTGCTGCAGCCTTTCGTCTCGGAGGCCCCAGACGAATCAGTCTCTCAGGGCCTCCTCCCGCTTATCGAAACTGCAGTTCCCTGCGATCTGCCGGAGGGCGACCAGGTAGACTGCCGCCGTTTCCCCGGGCTTCTGATCCCTCTTATGGAAGAGGAATCGGCGGGCTATGATGGACGGTTGGGGCGAGAAATGCCCTGTGAGGAGTCTGACGACCTCCCCGTATGTCCTCTCGGTGAGCTTCGCGGGGGCAGAGAGACCGCGTGCGATCTCGAAGGTTGCCTCCCGCAGACGCTCAACAGGACGTCCCTCATGCAGTTGTCGTCCGTGATCATGTTGGCCCGCAGATAGCACTCGACCCGTTCGGTGTAGGTCTCCCATCGTTCGGGGTGGTCAGGATTGAACTCAGCAAGATGGCCCGTCATTACGCTCGAGTTCGCCATTGTGGCGGCGGGCATCTCAAATTCTTGATAGGCGGAGTCTTTTCCCACGCTGCGCAGGGTGACCAAGGAACTTCCCCTGGCCGCCCTTTACTGCGAGGCCGCGTGGTGCATTGTTTAAGCACAAGACACTACAGTAGATGAACAGTTTAGGAGTGGGTATATTTAATCCTTTCCACATCTGTAATTTTTACATTTAAATCTTGAAAAAGCTCTACCTGAGACCCTGGAGAGCTCCAGTAGACAACACTGACATGAATATACCAATGATCTGACTCAGTATAAAGCAGCAGCATGTGCTGTTGTGAAAGCTCTATCCATCGATGGCTGGATACAGCTTGTATAATTTTTGGCCTGTGTTTTCATCTGCATGCAGTAGTTTAAAAAGGTGGTGCTACTGCAAAACAAACAAACAAACAAAAACCTCCTTGGATTTCTGCATTCAGACATCATGATGACAGCAAGCCACAGTTTGCTGATCAAACAGAGACCACAAGTGGGAACCCGCAATACTCATGGGAAGTATTCCCTGCACAGCTTCCAGCTGCCTGACCTGCCAAGGCTTCTCCCCCACCCCCGCAACAGCAGTAATGGTGGTGAGTCCTGTGTGGCTCCCAGCCCCCAGGCCTGCCAAAGCGTCCCCTCTCAATGCCAGCAATGGCAATGAGCCCTGCATGGCTCCCAGCTGTCAGTCTGCTAAAGCTTCTCCCCATCCCCAACAACAACAATGGTGGTGAGTCCTGTGCAACTCCCAGCCACTTGGACTGCTGAAACTTCCCCCACCCAACACCAGCAATTGTGTGAGCTCTGCATGGCTCCCACCTGCCCAGCCTGCTAAAGCTTCTCCCCCGCACCACCAATAGCAGCAATGGTAGCAAGTCCTGTGTGGCTCCCAGCCACTGGGCCTACCAAGGCTTCTCCCTTCTGACAGTGGCAATGGCAGTGCATCCTGTGTAGCTCTCAGCTGTTGGGACCTCTTAGGCTTCTTCTCCACCCCCACCCCCCACAGCAATAACAGTGAGCCCAGTGCAGCTCCCAGCTTCCAGGTCCACTAAAGCCTCTCCCCCGCAACAGCAGCAATGGTGATGAGTCCTGTGTGGCTCCCAGCCACCGGGGCCACTGAAGCTTCTCCCCTCCCAACAGCAGCGGTGAGCCCCATGCAGCTTCCAGCCTCCCTTGCAGCGCCATTTCCTCCCTCCAGTGTAAGGAGGAGTTCTCAGTGCTAAGTGCGTTCCCTGTGCATGTGCAGGAAATACTCTTTTACCCATCTTTTTTTAAAAAAAATGTAATATTTTTGCACACCTGGAGAGCGCCCCAAGTATGCAGAAAAATCTCTTTACTCTCCATGTGCCCCCTATCTGTGGAAATAAGTATCTGCAAATAGGGGACACGGTTAGGAATTAGATATATAAACAGTAGTTTATTATAACATTTCAGTGTAGTCCTAAATTATTTTAGCTGTAAGACTGACTGCTGTTTAGCTGTAATATTTATACACCACATTTCTGGAGAATTGAAAGAGGCTTACATATGCAATGCTAGGTAGCAACAGGAATAAAAACAATACCATAAATAATATAATCAGACAAATCACACGGCACACTGGCAAATCTGAGCTGCAGCCACTGTGTCACAACTGCTGGATTCCCCTCACATACTATTCATCATGCACAGCACATGGGTAGCTTATCCCCTTGGACATAACGGGAAATTCTTCAAGCTCTAAGTCTCCAGAGTTGTTGGTCAGCAAATATATATACTTGCAAAATGACAGATGTGCAATCTCTTGGACTTTTTGAATATGGAAACCTAGCTTGATTCTTTCCATTTTGTGCTCTATAAATCATCAGGGGACTTCTTCAGGAAATAAGTATTTTCTGCTGCTCTAAAGAAAAACCCTACTGTATTCAGTGGTACTTCTGTAAGCTCCTAATTTTTAATAAATTTACACACGTACTGATACTGTGAAAACATTTCTGTGGTATGTGAATCAGATGTAACACTTTTCCGCTCTTTTTTAAGATATGTGGGTTCTACAGAAGTTCACAGAATAAAATAGTAAAAAGAAGAAATAAAGTTGTATGCATACGCATATATGTACTATTCAGGAGAATGAATTTTACAGCAGACTAGTAAGTATGAACACAATGTATTAAAAGCAAGACAATTGTCTTCAAGGCTGTGAGTTTTTATTCTGATAAAAGCTATTTGTGCTGATCTCCATCTTTGTTATAAGAAGACTTATCTCTCCCTATCCTGTTTTCTTTTAATGGAAATATATAAACAGATACATTCAACTTTGAATGAAATACAGTTTGAAACATTATAAGAATTGCACATGATCAACAATGAAAACAGCTCACTTCTGGTTCCCAGTGTCATATTGCAGGACACTACAAGGACCTACTCCATATTTTTTAGGCTTTTTTTTTCTGAGGGCTCAAAAATAAGGCCAAAGAGAAGGACCAATTTATCTTCACTAATATCCCTTCCCCTTAAGTAATCAATGAATTAATGAAATTATCAAAGGGTCTTAGTGCTTTTTAGAATTTTTTCAGTTTAGAGTTTTTAAATCTTTAATAGATTACTTTTAATCAACTGCTAGGGTCTTTTTAAACAAATTATGAGTAGGAAGAGTTCATACCTTTGACTTCAGTAGGCTTTCAGCTAATAAACAAACTAGACACCATTTTATAATATCAGAATTAGTAACCACTTTTCTCTTTTACCAGATTAATTCCTCCCTCTTAGGAAAATGAAAACAAATTACAAGCAAATTCTTTAGCTCCATTGTCTAACCATATTCCTACAATGCTTAGCCACACTTCCAGTTTACCTTCTCCTGACTTACCTGTAGAGGAGGATTTGACACCTGGGAAGGACGTTCTTCAACTTTTAGCCTTAAAGAATTTTTAAATTGCCAAGGCTTCAGAGAAGATCTTTGATAAAGTTAATGCTTTATGCCAAGTTCTTTCTACCAATTTTCAGGACCACACCTAATCTCCAGATTTGCCTGGAACCCATATCAGTATCCAAAAGGACTTACACAGAGGCTATAAAATGCAATCTAAGGAATCTACAGGAGCCTCCTTGATATTAGAAACTTGTAAATTATCATTGACTATACGTCCCTTTCAAACCAGAGTTATTAACTGGAGAGGGAAATGGCACATTAAGGAGCATTTGGTCTAAAAGATGCTTTTGTTCTCCAGAATAAATACCACTTATGCCACTAAAGTTTCATTTGTAAAAAATCTACAGTAAATCTACAGTAAATCAATAAATGGGAATAGAAATGATCCTAAACTATATACATGATCCTTAACTGATTTATCTCCAAACTGAAATTATACATGTTCAAGATTAAGTCTGACAGTCAGGAATACAACAGTGAATAGTAAAAAATCATCTACAATTTTAAAGAGCCATCTGTACCCTCAAACATATTAAATGATGAACCACTAGGCAGAGTGGACTCTAAATTAATGCAGTTCTTCTGTGTTTTGCTAAAGGAGAAACAGATTAACATCACTAATATATTAGGGTATTTTAAAGAAAATCTAAAACTTATTACTAAAAATCAGACAAAGCATGACACAAGAGGTATATCGAAAACCCTCTTATGGACTGTGAAAGACTAGAAACTCAATCTTTATCTAAATCTGGGGGGGAGGGATGTACTTCGCTTGGTTAAAAAAAAATCTTGCCCCCTCCTAAAGTAAACAAACTCGAGGCTACATGCACATCTTCTGGTCACTCAGCTCAGCCTAGAGAAAACTGACAGAATTCTCTCAACTGCATACCGTGACCCAACTGCTTGACCCATGCCCATTGTGGCTAATTAAAGCTGACTGTGATAAGTTACGGGGCCCCCTAAGGGAGTTTGTCAACAAGTCCATCTTTGAAGGGGCTTTCTCTGAGGCACTTAAAGAAGCAGTGGTCCACCCTTTCTTTAAAAAGCCATCTTTGGATCTGACTGAATTGGCAAACTAGCTGAATTGGCAAACAGCTGCAGAGTTTTCTGGATGATGCTTCCATATTAGATCCATTCCAGTCTGGCTTTCACCCAGATCATGGGATCGAGACAGCACTAGTCACCCTCACGGATGACCTCCGAAGGGACCTGGATTGAGGCCAGTCAGTGGTACTGTTGTTGTTAGATCTGTTGGTGGTGTTCAATGCTGCTGACCACCAGTTACTGATCCACCACCTCACTGACATTGGGATTCAGGGGTCTCCCTTGCATTGGCTTTCCTCTTTTCTTCAAGGTTGAGGACAAAGGGTGGTTCTAGGAGAGCAGCTGTCCCAATGGCACCAACTGGTATGCAGAGTACCACAAGAGGCTGTTCTCTCCCCAGTGTTATTAAACATATACATGTGCCTCCTTGCTCAGATCACCCGAAGAAATGGACTGGGTTGCCATGAGTATGCAGATGACATCCAGTTCTATCTGTTGTTGGGTGGCCAGTCAGGGTCTAAACTGGAAAACCTGGACCTGGCACTTCAAGCTGAGGTTGAGTGGCTCATGGTGGGCTAACTGAAATTGAATCCAACAAAGACAGACATTTAGTATCTAAGTCGCGGCACCCTGGGGTCAGGGATCTCACTCCTAACCTTCGATGGGGCACCACTGGTGCCAGCACCTGAGGTCAGGAGTTTGGGAGTGCTCCTGGATGCCTCCTTAATAATGGAGGCCCAGGTAGCAGCCAAGTCAGCTTTTTAACATCTTCAGCTTATTAGGCAGTGGGTTCCCTTCCTCAAATGCAGCAATTTGGCAACAGTGATCCCTCACAGTGGTCACCTCAACACTGGATTACTGCAATGCTCTCTACATGGGGCTGCCCTTGACACAAGTCCAGAAGCTGCAACTGGTGCAGAACGGAAGTTTTGTTTCACTTACCGTGAAGCTTCTTTCTCGGTGGTCCTGGAGTGAGTCAGTCCTTACTGCTGGGAATGTAGCTCCTCCTCTTCCAGGATAGGAATTTTAAGAAGGACATACACAAGCTGGAATGTGTCCAGAGGAGGGCAATGAAGGTGTTGAGGGGTCTAGAGACCAAGTCCTATGAGGAACAGTTGAGGGAGCTGGGTATTTATAGCCTGGAGAGGAGATGGCAGAGGTGATATGATCACCATCTTCAAGTACTTGAAGGGATGTCATATAGAGGATGGTGCAGAATTGTTTTCTATGGCCCCCGAAGGTCAGACCAGAACCAACAGGTTGAAATTAAATCAAAAGAGGGGTTTTTTTAAGCCATACCAACCCTTTAATGGCGTAACAGTTGTGAATAAAAATACACAGAATATAAAAATGTAAACATTGGAGATAAAATCAAAACAAAACCGAGATTACAGATGCATTCATACATGGTCAGATTTAAATTTAAGGATGTCAGCCAAACATTTTGCCACAGTCTCGCTAACCTTATTTATCGTTCAATAAATAATAACAGGGTGGCAGAATAGACAAATCTGGGGAGAAAGAAAGCTTGCAGAATAAATCTTTACGGAGATTATGATAAATGGAACCGTCAAGCAATATATGCTGAATTGAGTCGGGAATATTCGCTCCACAGGAACAGAGTTTGTCGCCTAAAGGGACTCGATGATATCTCCCTTGTAGAACTTTGGAGGAAAATGCATTTAGTCAAGTCAACATAAATGATCTGCGATGACTTGGAATGGTTAAGTCTGATAGATAATGGGGCATTTTGCCACAGAAAAGCATAAAGACCTAAGGATGCTGGAGAGCAAATATAAGGGTCTGTTGGGCATAGTTTCATTTCCTCCAACTCCAACAATCTCAATTTAATACATCTGAAGATATATGACTCATCAGATGTAAAAAAAATTATCAACCTCTATCCCCAACTGGTTAAGTTTGGACATAAGAACTGCTGACCAGGATGAAATATATGGGTCACTTTTCATACAATCAAGAAGACTGTTAGGATCTGTTCTAAAGTGAATTTTGAGCCAGAATTTAAACACTGCAATCCAGGCTTTTGTCTCCACCAAAGACTGACCCACTTCAGAGCAAAGAGCAAAGTAGGACACACATTTTGGCATACCAAGAATTTGTCTAAAGAATGAGGATTGAATGCCCTCCACTTTCCTGGTAAATGCTGAGATCCATATAGGGATACCATAGAGAATTTGGGCTAGCGTTTTAGCTTTAAACACTTTAATTGCTGCCGGAACTAACTGGTTGCCTCTAGCAAAGAAAAACTGTTTAATTTGAGCAACTGAATATTTAGCCAAGTTGACAGTATTGTTACGATGTGAAACCCAGCTTAACTTGTGGTTAAAAGTGATCCCCAGTATTTAAAATTTTTTGTTTGCTCAATTGTTGAGTTGCCAATAAACTATCTCTGTGGGCGCCAGTAATCTGAAAAGACAACTACTTTAGATTTGGCATAACTGATAGAGAGTGAATTACAATCACAGTAGTCATAGAAGGCATTCAAATACCTTTGCAGGCCCACACTTGTGCAAGAGAGAATGGTAGTATCATTGGCATAAAGTAGTAAGAGGACCGCTCGAACTGCTAGTTTAAGCGGATGGCCATTAATAGGGTTCAAAAATTGTACCATGTCAGTTAAAAATAAATTTAAAAGATGTGGGGGCCCCTTTAACACTGGGATTTTGCTAGTCAGGTCACCACTAGAAGAAAATTTCACTTGGCAAAAAGTATTAAAATGCAGTTTCCTCAAGAGAAACAGCAAACGAGGGTTTTTGACTAAACATTAGGAAGAACTTCCTGACAGAGTGGTTCCTCAGTGGAACAAGGTTCCTTCAGGAGGTTTGTGGGCTCTCCTTCTCTGGAGGTCTTTTAAGCAGAGGCTAGATGGCCATCTGACAGAAATGCTGATTCTGGAAACTTAGGCAGATCATAAGAAGAAGGACAGGGTTAGGTACTTGTGAATTTCCTGCATTGTATAGAGGATTGGACTAGATGATGCTGGACATCCCTTCCAACTCTATAATTCTATTATTTGTTCTAAAACTTTTCCAGGTATAGATGTCACGCTGGCAGGTGATAGTTATCTGGATCCTCCTTTTTATCCTTCTTGAAGAGGGAAACAAAATTTGCCTGCTTCCAGTCTTCCACCTGTTCTCCAAGAATCTCATCTGTTCTCCAAGAATTCTCAAAAATAATGGCCAGAGGTTCAGAAATTACATCCACAAATTCTTTTAGTACCCTTGGATGAAGTTAAACTAGCATCAAGGACTTAGTTTCATTTAAAGAAACTAGGTATTTATGTACTATCCCATACCAGTCCTAGGCTACAACTCCCTTCTGTCGTCATGTGTTTTGTTTTTGCCATGTTGAACACCTTTTCCACATAAGAGCTGAGGAAAAGTAGGAATTGAGCACCATCTTTCTTTTATTTTATATATGTGTCATATGTTTGAGTCATGTTATAAGGCAAGTTTATATATCAAAAAAACAAAATTTTCTGTATTGGATTTGTTGGAAGAAAAATACTGCCTTCTTTGTGCAAGATATGATCACCCCAAAAGTATTAACCCTGAAGAGATTATTACTCATGTCAGATGTAGTTAAAAGCTCTCGTATTGTTTTGCATAGGCTACTATCTGTTTTTAAGTCTCGGTATATTAAAAGCATGTCTGATACTGCTCCTCCTGTAAGACCTCTGGCCCTTAAGAATCAAAGCATGTTGTTTGGTAAAGAGTACAGATCTATCAAAAGAGAGCTACAAAGAAAACATAGGGAGCATAACATCACTATATCTGTTTTCAGGGAATATTTTGCCCTCAAAGGATACTGTAGAGATCTAATAAAGTATAACAAGACAAATGGGGATGCCTAATCCTGGCTGTAAAATCCAAAAATAATTTGACATTTTGAGCAAATATTAATAGAGGTATTAGAGCCCATGTCAACATTCCTTTTGGCATTCAACCAGAAATTTGAGAGTCATATTTTAAGGGTCTGTTTGCTACCTTTAAGGAGGATCCACTCTTAGCTGAACCAGTTGTTTCTCAACCAGCATGACCTGAGGTGACCCACTCTTAAATTGACAGTTTGATCCATTGCCTCAGCTTTGAAAAGGCTGCTGGAGTAGATTTTATTCCAAACAAATTATTTAAATCAAATCCACTTTGATGGGCAGAGATTCTTGGTCCAGTGTTTTCACAGATACACGTATCTGAAGTTATCCCAAAATCTTGGACGTATATTATAATTCCTATGAAAGGTCAACATTCAGACCCAAGCAGTTACCAACCAATTAAGTCTATTATTATGTTTGAGTCAATTATATTCTTAATATTTACTGGGAATTTTAATTGATTAGTTAACAGGATAACATTTTGGGCCAGGAACAGATTCGGTTTAGGAGAGGTAGCTCAGCTCTGGATCACTGTTTAGTGTTATACCATCTGATCGAAAAATACACTCCCCTACCAAATGGCTCTCTTAATGCAGGATTTATCAATTTAAAAGTGGTCTTTTGACAGTATTCCTAGAAAAAACTCCGGAAAAAGCTGCTGCACATGATGATTGATTGAAGGCTGCTGTGGCTTATGCAGCAACTTCATTCAGATTTTCCAGCACAGGTTAGCTGTGATTATGGCAATTAGCTGACTGAATCATTCAACCTTTGACAATGGGGTCTGACAGGGACATCTCTTGGCCCCATTTTTATTCATAAATGATATATAAATGATTTTTCAAGTCATTTTAATGAGTCTTGTTTGACCTACTATAATTTTCTACTTTTGCTTTATTTACTTTATGTATTTATTTACTTTAAATTTATATCCCACCCTCTCTGCAGATAGACTCAGGGTGGCTAACATCCAGAAAAAATTACATATTAAAATCACTAAAATAATGAAGAACTAAAAAACGTAGATACATCATAATGTTGCTATTCACAACTTCTTATGGCAGTTCACAGCTTCTTCAGTGGAACAGGTCGATTTCTATAAGTTTCTTAAGTTGGTCTATCCGTCGGTGGTCCTTGAGACATTATCTTACTACTCATAGTTAGTATTAGCTCAGTTATTAGGGTGGCAGCACTCTCCCACTCAGATGTCACAGGCTAAATAAAATAATTCTGTTTTACAGGAAAGATCCCGCAGAAGGATATTCCACAGTGCCAGTGCTGCTACTGAGAAGGCTCTGGCCCTTGTAGAGCTCATTCTGGCCTCCCTTGGTCTGGGGATGGAAAGAGGATTTTGCCCTCCCGAATGCAGTGCTCTCTGGGGATCATGCGAGGAATGGCAGTTCTGTAGTTAGGCAGGCCCCCAGCCATATAGGGCTTTATAGGTCAGTACCAGTACTTTGAAGCAGATTCGGAATGCAATAGGCAGCCAGTGCAGTCCTTTTCGCACCAGTTGAATGTGCTCCTATTGCCAGGTCCAGATTTTCCAGGGTGCAGTTGGACTGGCTGCCCATCAATAGATAGAGCTGGGTGTCATCTGCATATTAATGGCATCCCAACCCATACCTCTTGACAATAAGAGCAAGGGGACGCATGTAGATGTTAAATAACATCACAGTAAGAACCACCCTTTGAAACACACCACATATAAGTGAGTGCCTCCAGGACAATTTCTCCCTAATCACCACCCTTTGTCCCCGACCTTGGAGAAAGAAGGAGAGCCATTGTAAGGCAGACCCCTGAATCCCCATGTCAGCAAAGAGGCTTGACAGTAGCTGATGGTTGACCGTATCAAATGCAGTCAACATGTCTAACAGCAACAGCATTGCTGAGCCGCCCCAATCCAGATGCCATAACAGGTCATCCATGAGGGTGACCAGAACTATCTCCATCCCATGACCTGGGCAAAATGAGTCCTGTATGGAAGCATCCTCCAGGAACTTTGAAGCTGTGCTGCTACTCCCCCCCCCCTTTATAGGGTAAGTTCAACACCAGCCAATAGTTCACCAATACAGCTGGGTCTGCAGATAGTTTCTTTATGAGGGTGCAGACCACAGCCTCTTTAAGATGCTGTAAGGGATCTGTTGACAATGACCTGTAGAAGCTCATGTAAAACCGTCTGGCTAGCTTTTATAAGCCAGGACGAGCACGGGTCCAAAACATGTAGGGTATACATGTAGGGCATACAAAAGAAAGAATCCTGTCAACTTCCTCCAGACAGACCAGAAGATGTGCTCGGTATCTTAAGCCCACTTACTGTTTCAAATGTGACAGGGAGGTCATGTCGGAGTGACAAGACCATATCTGTGAAAAAGCTTGCAAAAGCCTCACAGCCGATTTCTAATTCCCTAACATTTGGTAAGGTAAGGTAGTTAATGACAAAATTATGCTAAATAATTGTGCTGGGTGCGAGTTCAAATATGCAACCTGGGTCACAAAATAAGTTTTCTTTGTGGCTCTGATTGCCATCTCTGAGGTCCGCATAAACAACCTATAAGATGTTCTAGTCACTTTGTCATGAGTACACCGCCACTGCCTCTCTAGTCATCTAAGTTGCTGTTTCATCAACTGCAATTCTGGGGTATACCACAGTGCTAGTTGTGAATGGGGGCGAAGAGGATGCTGGGGAGCAATGTCATAAATGACCATGGAGAGCCGGTCATTCCAGATCTCCACAAGCTCATCTAATGAGTCACCTGAGGACCAGGGATCCCGCAAAGCCAACAGAAGCCACATTAGGTCCATCTGGCTTTGCAGGCAAGCCAAAACATGCTTGCCGCCTAAATGGGTTTGAGGTAAGATATCCATACAGTGCTTCAAGGCAAAGTGGTCCAACCATGGCACTGCTTCAGCAGTAATCTGGTCCACTTCAATTCCCGTTGCAAAGATAAAATCTAGCATGTGCCCAGCCTGATGCGTGGGAGTTGTTACATATTGAGAGAGTCCTAGTGCTGCCATGGAAGACACTACATCTGCCACCCAAGTGGAGGCCGTGTCATCGGCATGAACATTGAAGTCACCCAAGACTATCCGCCAAGGGTGCTCCAGTGCCCAGTCTACTACAGCTTCCATCAGGGATGATAAAGCATTGGCTGGTGCATTAGGCAATTGGTACAACAGCCATACTGCCAAATTCTTCCCAATGTCCCACGTCAGGCCAATACACTCAGTGATTCAAATGGAAAATATGGTGGCATGTGAAAGAGGCCAGATGCCAGGGCTCCAAACAACATGAGCTGACTGATTAGCTGCCTGCCTTCCAAATTTATTTTAAAACCATTTCTGACAAAGAAGAAGTATTGTTAATGCAGTGCTACTGGAATGGCAATGCTAATGATAATGCCCTAATATCTTGAAAAAGAGTTGGTCATCAGATTTTTTAAAATGGGATATTGTATTAGGGAAGGTCTGAGGTTAAACTACCACAAATCTAAAGTAGTTGCCTTCTCTTTAAAAATAAATCCTACAGTGTACTAATGGATACTGAATTGTGAAAAAATTCAAAAAGTAAAGAATTTTCATATCTGAGTATTTTTTTTCATCCATTTTAAAATGGGGACCAGATCAGCTGATCAGAAATAAAGCAAAAATTTATGCTAGCAGCATTCTCCCTCCACCACCACTTCCCAAAAAAATGGAGGTGGCAATAATGTTCCCAGTGCTGAGCCAGTTTTAAAAGTTGCCCCACTATTCTTTATGGAATAACTTTAAGGACTGCTTCAATTAAGAAAGCATTAGCCAACTATTATTATTCTTTTTGCAGAAACTGTTCAATATTCCCCAGTGCATAGCTACTGTTGATCTTCATTCTGAATTAGGTCAACCTTCTCTTGAGGCAAGTGCTTGATTACAAACATTCAGGCTATTTATCAGTGTATACCTGAGTAACAAGGGGAATTTGGCATGCTTAAAAGAAAATTCTTATGTCTACCTGGGTTAAGACTGATTCAGGTAGGTCCACTGACACCTTTAATTCCAAAAAGCTTAATTCTAGTATACATGCATGCACAGGGTTAAAACTATTTCATGAGAAACTTTGGGTTGTTGATATTACTCTAAATACTATTCAGGAATTAAATTTTCATGTAACATTTTCTGTGGTGAGAAGTCATGTAAAATTAATTGACTATCAAAGCTCAAATTTTAGACAATGCTGAACTTGTTCATCTCAGTTTTTCAGCATTCCTCCTCCAAAATCTATTCCCTCTTATACTTATCTGTTGGCCTGTCCAAGTCTCTTAAGACTTTGTACTGGCCAGGTTAAATGCCCACTCGTCAGTAGTTGTGAGGGATAAGTTTTTGTGCTTACCTGAGAACAAATTTGTTTTTAGGCAAGATTGATACTACTTTGTCTAGGTCGGGGCGCTCGGGGAGGGGAAATACCTCTCCCAGTCTTCGGCGGGAGAGGAGCCTGGGAGTCTTACTGGAGCCTTCACTATCAATGGAGGCCCAGATTGCAGCCACTGCCAAGTCAGCCTTTTTCCATCTAAGACAGGCAAAGCAGCTGGCTCCCTTAATAGAGCGCCAAGATCTGGCAATGGTGATCCATGCAATGGTCACCTCGAGACTGGATTACTGTAATGCCCTCTACATGGGGCTGCCTCTGTACCGAACCCGGAAGCTGCAGCTGGTGCAGAATGCGGCGGCTAGACTGCTGTTGGGGCTTCCCAAGTGGGAGCACATACAGCCTGGGCTGCGCGAGCTGCACTGGCTGCCAGTTGTATACCGGGTTCGTTACAAAGTGCTGGTCATTACCTTTAAAGCCGTATATGGTCGAGGACCTGTCTACCTTAGGGACCGTCTCTCCCTATATGAACCCCAGAGAGCACTGAGGTCAGCCGGGAAAAACTTGTTGACTATTCCCGGGCCGAGAGAGGTGAAGTTGCAAAGCACCCGTAACCGGGCCTTCTCCTCTATAGCTCCGAGACTATGGAACCAACTTCCAGAGGAAATGCGGGCCCTGCGGGACCTTGAACAGTTCCGCAGGGCCTGCAAGACCATCCTCTTCCGATCGGCTTTCGCTGAAGAAGAAGGAAATTGTTAAGAAAAACTGCCATCATAAAAGTAAATATAGCATTAGCACTTTTATTAATTAACTTTTAAAATTTAATCTGAATTTTAATTAAACTGTTTAAATGTAATTTTATTTATTCCTGTATGATTGAAGCTTGAATTGTGCTGTTAGCCGCCCTGAGCCTGCTCTAGCGGGGAGGGCGGGATACAAATAAAAATTTGTTGTTGTTGTTGTTATTACACACATTCTCCTGAAGTGTCTGTTGTATATTAAGATCAGAGGGTACTACACTTCACCATGTCTATCAGCCTACTTTGATTCATGTGTCTATGATATGGATACACCTCTACTTTCTGATATGGACTCCCAAAAAACTCTAGTCGTTCAACATTTTTTTTACTCCTTTTGATTTATCTTATATTCTTGTAATTGTCAGCCACAGCTTGGGATACTTAAATCCAGTGGCTGGAGTTCTGAAGGGGCAAGACATATTTTATACAACCCTAAAAAGGCCCCCAAATGGGGAAAAAAAGTGAAATTTAAAAAAAAAAACCACTGGGTGGTTTAAAAAATCCAAAAATGACAAAAGAAATGCCTGTAGCTTTAAGCAATGTATTTCCATAGTGGCTGTTGCTAGGAAACCACAGTCTTCCAGGCTTTGGTTTCTATAAGTAAAAAAGCAGGGGGAAAGGGGAAGGGTGGGGTTTTAGGAGGGGAGGGACCTCAGAAAGGTATAATGCCATAGACTCCACCCTCCAAAGCAGTCTTTTCCTCTAACCGCCAGGCGAGGGTTGGAGATCACTCAGAATCACAACTGCTCTCCAGATAACAGAGATCAGTTTGTGAACTGTTAGCTTCACTGTGCAGAAACATACAAATAGAAGTACCGGCCATTGTTCCATACCAGAGTATATTCAGTTCCATAGTTCATGCACAACTTTGAAAGGGGATGAATTCAAACATATATGCAAGAATTAAAGGTCCTGCTATCCAAGCTACTTTTTTAATATTCAGTATAATTCACTTCAGCTGTGTAACTGATGGTCTGTTTAACTATAATCCCTACTGCAAACTAGTATGCATAAAGCTTAATTGTTGGCTTCAAGGTGATTCTTTATTATTCACATAATCTGCCTTTTTATCAAACAATGCAGTTTACTGGCCATAAATATTCTTTCTACATTTCCATTGATTTTGTTTTGCCTTTTCTCCCTGTAATATTAAATTTTTCATCTACAATTTTGGGTTTATTCTTTATAAATTTAATTACCTGCAGATGCGGTAAAAATTGTACAGAATACTCTCAAAACCTGTTTTTTAGAACTCTTCAGAACAAAGCAATTTTTCATACTTTAATTCAATTTTTCCTCTTTCCTTATCCCTACTGATGTAACTGTCAGAGAAAATCACAGCTATGCTGACAATGCAATACACAATGAACTTCAATCCATATAGACCTTTTCTACAGAGACTCAGATGAAGAGGAGGTGAAAATTACCTGGTTTTCTGAATAACAGAAATGGGTCAAAGTTTGCCTCTTACAATCTTGCCCCCCTATAAATCAGATTAATCGAGAGCAAAGTCATGTTAACTCCCAATGAGATGTTATCTTCCCACTCCCTGCATGATCTTCTGCTTGACTCTCTTGATAGGAAGCGCTGGATAAAGTGACAATGGTAAAGTTGGACAGAGCGACAATGTTAAAACAGCTGTTGATAATGGCAGGCATATTTCTCCCTTAGACAGTTACAAAGAAAAAGCAGCCATCTCCTCAGAAACCCGCAAGTCACAGCTAGAGATGTCACTATTGGTGTAATGAATCTTCTGCTGACATTTAGTACAAAGAACTTGTCTTCTGACTTTTCTTTGCTTCTTTTCTTTATAGAGAAAACAAATAGAAGTGTACCTTTAACCAAACACTTTCTATTTAGATTATTTGAGGATCACTTGCTTGGTTCCTGGCCTACAAGAAAAGCCATGCTTTGTGAACCTGAAATCTAAAAACCAAAATACCTATGCAATATTGAAAGCTGAAGTGAATGAACTTTCATGAGACTGATTTGTTTTCTTTTAATAATACCTCCATTAACACAAGTGAACAAAAAGATTGAGATATAAAACAATATTACATGCCTTTAGGAAATGGCAGCTTCAGAGGGTGAACTTTATGACATCACATAAAGCTCCCTCCATAGTCTCCACCCCCAAAATCCAGTAATCTCCCCATCTGAGTACCCTCTTGAGAGCTTTGAAGGGGTCAGCAATAGCAGATAACAAAGCTTGTTCACCTCTGTTAATCTTCTCAAACATATCACTATAGGAGGAACACTAGGTGTGTTCTAGAACACATTTTAAGTTCAGTGAGACCCAACAGGTCTGGGCAGACTGTGATATGAATCAAAAGTACGTATCCTAATAGTCTCCCAAAATTCTCTGAAATTACCAGTGGTTTATTAAGAGGCTGGTCAATATGGAAAATGTTTCCTGAAAATAGGAAAACTGAATGCCTCTGGCTTGGAGCAAACACTTCTGATTATACCAGATTCTACCATTTATATTTAATCTTTATTTAGTACCAACAATCTGCTCTACATAATACAGTATGGGAAAGGGTTGGCTCCGACATAGTGCTGTGGATGGAAAAATTTCCATCCACAGAACTTGCTTTCCTCCCATAATGTCACCCCAAATGCTGCTCCTAGGGGTGCTGCCAGGAAATGTTACATTAAATCTAAGCCACTAGTATTTCTGCAGTCTAAAGGATTTCTGCCTGCAAAACATGACTATGATGACCTTACTGGCTGATCAGGCAGTCACAGTTCATCACCTGTCCTGCCTCATTTAAAATATATAGAAAGCTATGACCATTTCATATCTCAGGTCCCCTCTCTCACTCACAGACACATCACCAGGCAGCACAGTCAATTCCCTTTAATAAGCATCTCTCACTCGGACACTACACAGAGCTGTTTGGGTTGGGAATAGGGTTGCCAGCCATGGGTTGGTAAATACTTGGAGATTTTAGGGATGGAGCCCGAAGAGCATGGGGTTTGGGGAAAGAAGGGACATCAATGGGGAATAATGCACAGAGTTTAGCTTCCAAGAATCCATTTTTTTTCCAGGTGAACTCATCTGTCACTTGGAGATCAGCTGTAATCCCAGGAGATCTTCAGATACCACCTGGGAAATATGAACCCACAGTACAGAAACTGAAATAACAAAACTGAAGACAATATCATATTAAAAAATCAGTGAAAAATTTCAAATATTCTTTTCTATTTGTAAGAATATATTTCATTCAAACATCTCACAAAGATTTCTTAATACATAAAAAACCATACCAAAATACCACAGTGCTGAGTAATAAAGTCAGAATCCTCATGATGGAATTCTAAAGATGGACTTCCTATGTTTAAAATAAGGCCATGTCCAAGTGTTTATGTAGTCCAAGAAATGTGAGTTTCCATCCAGCCATCAATGAATTCTTGCTTCTTCTCAGCGCATTCACTAGCTTGAATAAAGCTGTGTTTCACATTCTGCTTTTTCAAGAGCCAAAAGAACCTTTACAGCATTCTGATGTCCCAAGACTTCTACACCTTTCTTGAGGAACTAGATATCTGTGTAGAAGTCTTGAAACATCAGAATCCTGTAGGATTCTGACTTTATACTCAGAAATATGGTATTTTGGTATCCTTTTCTATGTATTAAGAAATCTTTGTGAATGTTTCAATGATGTAATTTTTATAAATGAAAAGGAATCTTTAAAATGTTCCATTGATTTATTTGATATTGAACACAGTTGTTTTGTTTTTTCATCATTTGTAGGCTGGCAACTCTAGTTGGGGACTCAAACACTGCTTCATCCATATTGCTACTATTTATTCATATCCGTATATTTATATTTAGGTCAAGAACTTAGCCTGTGTATGTGCTTCTTCCCTTGAGACACTCACTACAGAGGGCTAAACAAACAAGACATTAACTCTTCCTCCTATGTTTTAATATAACTGTAATCCAGGAGTTAAGGCCTCCTTTCTTAAAGCCCCCTCCCACACACACACTTTTGCTTAAGCAAACTATTTATTACAACAGAGGTAATACAATTTTGTACACAGGGTATGGACCTCCCCACCCCCAAACTCTTTCCAAACCAAAGGTCCAGTAGTAAGTATTCCAGAAGTGCTGTTTTCTTGTTGAAGCTGGTCCAGCTGCAGTTCCTCAGAAGCAGGCCTCCAGTGGGAAGGAAAGTTCTCACGGTCTGCCTCCTCACCATTCGAAAGAAGAAAACAGCTCCAGTTCAAAGACAGATGGTCTGCGGGCTAACCTCCTCCGAAAGAACTGGTTTCCATAAAGGGAGGGCTTGCACCAGACAAAAACGTCTTCAACTGAGGCCTCAGAACTCCAGTCCTTGAAGCGACAAAGTACTAGGCCTCATGCTCCGTCTCCTACCCGATTCTTCTTTCAGTCACTCCTACACATACTCCTCCCAATATGCAAATTCAGTTGTTTCACTGCTCTCCCCAAAAGCATGCAGTTTATCCCTAAAGCTCTATATAACATTGGAGTAGATCAGGTCACAGTTTCAAAGTTGCTTTTCAGCTGAACTTTGATCCATTTCCCTATTCAGGCATTTAAGTTTCTTCATTGCAATTTGACCTTTCCCAGTCACCATTAAACAGACCTTCTCCACAGTTTTGCTCAGCCAGACTTATCCTTTAACTGAAATAAGAGCTATTCTTCAACTTTCTTCCTCACCAACATTCTGTCAGCTGCCATTGACTGCTCTTAGGGAAAAAACAAAATCTAACCTGTCTGTCACAGTGACTTTTTCACTTTCCTCCTCCAACTGCACTGCAGCATAAAATGCCTCCCCAAATGTTGTTCCTGGGGGACAGGGGATTCCTAGAAACAGCATTTGAGGGTGGACATTTGAAGCTGCAGCAGGAGAGGTGGTGAGAAAGTTTTGTTCCATGGATGGAAATCTTTCTGTCTGCAGAAACATTCTGGTGGATCCCAGCCATCTGGGATTATAACTAGTCCCCCAAATCCCAAAATTAATTTACTTGGAAGCATGTCTCATTAATTTGATTGGGGTTATTATTTATAGTTTACTTACTGCTTCGAAGGAGGACTGGAGCACAATCATTGCAATAACTTTCCCATTTAGATTTGCCATAAGTATTGAAAGAGAAAGGGACAATTTAAAAAGGACATTCTACCCAACGACTTCTATCAAGGACTGCTTTCAACACTAGTACTGCTTCCTTAGTACTGACTTCTTAGAATGCTTAAAAATTTTACTGCATTTTGAAGAAGTAATTTTACACTGAACTACAGAATGACTGTAGATGCATCAACACAAAAGCCAAACCTGGAACAGTGACTCTGAATAAATAGTATAAAGAAAACATTCTAATATAATGAGAAACCTACATAGCAATTAGGAAAAAATACATCATAAATATTATTTTTATTATTATTACATTCATTCTGTTATCAATTAGATCAAGTAACTCTTGAATGTCTTACAATGTTAAAAATGTTAAATAGACTTTTTCATTGCCTTCTTGACCATTTGCAGATGGCTAAGACTAATAAAACACAGCTATGACTCTTTTTTTTAAGTTCATTTTTTCACATGCTTTCATACAGCAACATGTAGACCCCACTTTATCCCATCTGACTTGAATTAATCTAATGAAGGGGAACCTTCAGCTGATCAGCTGCTGTCTGAATAAATCTGTTGTTACAAAAATTGCATTAATATCTTGAATAAATAAAAATGAACAAGTCTTATTAAATAATGAAAAATCAATACAGATCTTCCAAAATTCCTACAGAATAGATCCAGCATAAGTGATACATACAGATCTGTTCTGGTGATTCTCGGTACATTTTCAAGCATGTCAAATAACCACCAACTGAGATTCTTTTCTTCTTATAAAAACAATCAGTTTGAACCGTTTCATGAAAAGCTATTTTTCAGAGGTGTTTGCATCAGAACAGTTTATAGACAGACACAGATTTATTTTTTTTAAGTGCCAGGTCATCCTAAAGCAGTTCTGATCACCTCTCCAAATCTCTGCTACCTCGATTTCCTAACCATTCCCATGTATTTCCAACTAAGACATTAGCATGCAAGTCCATATGAATGCTTGATTGATTGATTGATGTTTCTGTTCACCCTTTGTTTAGGAATCTCAAGGGGACATACAGAAGGTTCCCACCTGTTTGTCAGTTCCCTAGTGCTTAAGCATTGTGACACCCAGATAAAGGCAGTTGTTCCATGAACCTCTCATAATAAGGCAAGTATTATGACAAAGGGAAATGGTTAAGATAAGTAACTGCTGTTTTCTTGCTCACAAAGTTACTGCTTGCTACTTTTAAAAAAGTATTGCTATTTATCCCAGCATAGTAATTATTCTGCTTTTTTTCATTTATGACCATTCAGTTTGCTGAAGTTTCTAGTTGCATGAAAAGTATAATGAAAACACATATGGTGCTCAGTCTACAAGCAAAATCACTTCCTAAGGCTGCTTATTTAGTTTATTCCATTTTTAAAAGTTATAAAAGACTTTCTGCCAAGTTTTTGAATCATTTAGTTATTACTGATATTTTCATCGTGATTTTCCCCCCAGGGAAAAAATGCTGCCAAGATAACAGCAAGAAAGAACCATTCATTAGTAAGGCAGAGTAAAGAAAGCTGCACAGTTGCTTTTACCCAGATTTAAAGAATTCACCGCTTCATTGAAAAATGCTGCATGCATCAGGCACAGCTGATGTTACTTAAGCTATTTAAAAAATAACAACTGTGCACATTCTGTTAACATCTAATAATGCCAGAACATAAACAAAATTTTATTTATTCCCAAAATTGACCTACATTTAGTGTAATTTTGTAAGGCTTTGTAACATAAAAATGCAAAATAGCAAAGTATACTTTATACTCATTTGAACCTGAAATATCCTCTCAGTGAATAAGATTAATCAGTTAAGAAACTAGTGTGATGGCTGAACAATGGATATCTGCCTATTTCCACAGTGCAAACACAAACACACACAGGAAAAAACCCCCAAGAAATAAACACACAACCTGCCAGCATTTGCTTTTGAAGTGTCAGATAACATTATTTCCAAGATGACACCGTAGACCTTCATTGGCTATGCATAAGGTCAGTGAATATTAACTTCATTTACACTTGGCTGAGAATTGGCTGGTGTCAACAATAGAGGTTTAGATCCTCTGCTGAGCAGGGCTAGGAGCTGACAGAAAGCTGCCACTGAGGAAGATGGATGATCGTACTGGCTGACCCTATTCCTCCCTAAGTGTCACTGTTTGGGCCTCTTTTCTATCTCTACAACAAAAGACCCTCTCTGAGCTTCCCAGTGGCCTTCAGCTTTTATTGGTACTAACAGGTCCAGACATTTTCATCGATTGGATTCTATACCTCTTAAACATAAGAGTTTGCCCTGTTTGGCTATCCAAACCTTGGCACAGATGTCTTTTTATTTTGTAATTGCTTCACTATTGTCTGTTGGGAAGGATGTGATCGGACAGGTGAACATCATGTCAACATAGAAATTGCAGCACCATTTATCTCAGTTTCCCAATGGTATTTTGAAGAAACTGATATGTGGTTTGACTGTAAAGATTAACCCCTTTACAACTATTTTCTCAAATAAAGGGGAGGGGGTTAATCTATGATGTTTCAACAGGTATGGCTCAAATGTCTGTATTTCAATATCAGTCTTAATCCCATCTGACATTTATATCAGTGGTACTTTAAAAAATTCATTGGGTGTTTGTTTAGTAAAAATTTATGCTGCAGACTGTGCTTACCCGTATGCAATTCACATCCTGTAACTGTAACCTATTTCTCCCGGAGCAGTCCAAAGTATACAGGATTATACTCACAGTATTATATATATGGCAAACCAGGGTTTTTTTGTAGCAGGAGCTCATTTGCATATTAAGCCACCCACCCCTGATGTAGCCAATCCTCCAAGAGCTTACAGGGCTCTTAGTACAGGGCCTACTGTAAACTTCAGGAGGATTGGCTACATCAAGGGTGTGTGGCCTAATATGCAAAGGAGTTCCTGCTACAAAAAAGCCCTGTGGCAAATGATTTTATACTCCTGGTATACAGACAAAGATACATTCACATGAAACACTGTCTTGTGGCTTAGTGTTTAATTCAATGGAGCAACTCAGGGTGAGTGGGTGGGTTGGTTGGTTGTGTGTGTGTGTGTGTGAACTGCAAAGCTAAAGCTGGACTGAAACAGCTGTGTATGGAGAAAGCCAAGTTATGCTGGATATGATTAAATGCATTTGAAACCACACAGGGCTGAACCAAAAGTATTCATATCAAATTCTGACATGGTTTTTACTTATACTGGGCGGGGGGCTTACTATTTGTTCTACATTTCTCACAGTTGCCCTATGGAGGAGCTTTCTTAGGGGTATTTGTCCTTTGGCGTCAGCTTGAAAACTGCCATAGCTCTCTCCTACCGGTGGCTAGGAGCATTCATAAGCTGGACCATCTTGAGTCAGCTTGTGGACCTGACTCTTCCCAAATGAATGGGGGGAGGTGTCTTATCACTTGCCCAGTGATTTGACAAAAGGGTCCACCTTGTCAAAGGGGTACACTAAGATGTGAAAATCTAAACCTCCCAAATATTCCATTCAACCTTCTTCAGGTATCTTGTTGTCAAAGAAGCAATCACAAAGCAGAACAAAACAAAATGATTTGGCACTGAGGGGAAACAAATCATATGTGGCTGCAAGTCATAGATAACACTCTTAAATTATTAGCATGACTGACTGAATATACTGCAATCCTTTATTGTGATACATACTATGGAGACAGTGAACATTTCATTGCACTATACAGTATACCAGATTAAGTTTTGAGGTGCACTCCAATGGTATTAAACACAAGAAAATATCCTTACCCTACCACCACTATTTTAAGTGAAGGCCATCTAATTAACTTTGGCAAATGGATATAAATAAGCCATGGAGTATGCCCACAGAAATGGAACTAAAATGAACTCCTGCTCGTAAACAAAGACTACCCATAATCATGCAGACATTATTAATCTGTACAATTCAGATTTTAGTATGCCATGAGCACAGAGTATGGGTGCACTGCAGCAAGTCAAAGTTACCATGCACTAGAGTTAAGATTGTCAGGTCCTGCTTCACCTCCAGCAGGGGATGGGGGTAGGATTGCCAGACTCAGGTTGGGAAACTCCTGGAGATTTGGAGATGGAGCCTGGGAAGGACAGCAACCTCAATGGGGCACAATGCCACTGAATTCACCCTCTAAAGCATCGATGTTCTCCAAGGGAACCGATTTCTGTAGTTTGGAGATGTGTTGTAATTTTGAGGAGTTCCTAGATCCCACTTGAGGCTGGCATCCCTAGAGTTCTACTGCCTTTAGCCTCTCTAATGTGCATAACGCCTACGGTCAAGATGATGCAAGAAATCTTCATCCTGAAGTGGTAGCAAATACAGTAGAAGTCAGAGTCAGGATACAGGATGAACCTGACAGGTTAGAAAATTGGATTAAAACAAATAAGTTCTGTGTTTAGGTAGGAAAAATCAAATGCATAATTATAAGATGGGAGAGATCTAGGGGTCATAGTGGACCATACTTTGAACATGAGTCAGCAGTGTAATGTGGTAGCTAAAAAGGCAAATTCAATTTTTGGGCTGTATCAACAGTAGAATACTGTCCAGATCACATGTTGCCTTACTCTGCTCTAGTTAGACCTCACCTAGGGCGTTTTCGCACTGACCTTCAAGTGGTGCGACCACCCTCCTCACGCCGGCGGATCTGCAGGGATTTCGCACCAGAAGCGCCGGCGCACCCAAAAGAGCCGGCGACTTCCATCGCAAAACCAGCTCAAACGGAAACCGCCAAGAAGCAGGAAAACGTTTGAGCTGGTTTCGCGACGGAAGTCGCCGGCTCTTTTGGGTGCGCCGGCGCTTCTGGTGCGAAATCCCTGCAGATCCGCCGGCGTGAGGTGGGTGGTCGCACCACTTGAAGGTGAGTGCGAAAACGCCCCTAGAGTATTGTGTTCAGTTTTGGGCACTACCGGAGCTTTTTTTGAGCAGGAACATACAGGAATGAGGTTCCAGCTGGTTTGGTGTAAGGAGGTATGGCCTAATATGTAAATGAGTCCTCACTTGGCTTTTTCTACAAAGAAGCCCTGTGGGAAACAATGGTGATGTCAGGGATGTGGCGTAATATGCAAATTCCTGCTGGGCTTTTTCCACAAAAAAAGCTCTGGGCACCACAAGTTAAGAAGGATATAGACGAGCTGGAACATGTCCAAAGGAGGGCAACAAAGATGGTGAGGGGTCTGAAGACCAAGTCCTATGAGGAAAGGTTGAAGGAGCTGGGCATGTTTAGCTTGGGGAAAAGATGACTGAGAGGTGATATGATAACCATCTTCAAGTACTTGAAGGGCTCTCATATAGAGGATGTTGCAGAATTATTTTCTGTTACCCTAGAAGGTTGGATGAGAACCCATGGGTTGAAATTAAATCAAAAGTGTTTCAACTAAACATTAGTAAGAACTTTCCTGACAGAACGGTTCCTCGGCAGAACAGACTTTCTCAGGAGGTGGTGGGCTCTCCTTCTTTGGGGGCTTTTAAACAGAGGCTAGATAGCCATCTGCCAGCAATGCTGAATCTGTGAACTTATGCAGATAATAAGAAGGAGGGCGGCAGGGGGGGTATTTTTCCTGCATTGTGAGGGGGGTTGGACTAGATGACCCTGGAGGTTCTTTCCAACTCTATGATTCTATTATTCTAAAAATAAAATCAGAGCCTGGAGAGGAGAAGAACCACATATAATCAGTTTAGACTGGCTGGCACTAGCTCCATCAAAAAAAAAAGAAAACCTGAGGAAAGCAAAAGGCAGAAACCAAATAGCCACAGACTATCAGGGGTGTGGGGGTAGTTGAAAGAATGAGGAGGTTTGGGATTGGGATTGGGTGATAATTGGAGTGGTTGAGAAAACACCAAGAGTGGGGGGAGTGAATGCCTTCGCTTGGGTGGGTGAGAAGGCACCAAGGGGTTGGGGAGCATTCATCCAGAACCTCTCTCTAGAGCTCATTGGACTTTTCCCCACTAGTGGATAATCATGATAAAAGTGACAATTCTTCTAGTTTCCAAACCAGAGATTTATCAATTGTATGAATAATGCAAGCAGCCCAAGGGAGATAAGCAAGTCATAATAAACATCACTTTCTCAAATTAAGGGTAACTTAAGAGTAGTCTCAACTTCACCAAACAACACATCTCATATAGTGGGGCTAGGGAAAGACTGTTTCTCAAACCCTAAGGAGTTACAGCAGTAAAGATGGTCAGCGCTGAACAAACCAGGATGAAACAGCTTCTTGTTTCATTCTATCTTACAAGATCTATATTTTCTAAAGTTCTTATTTCTAAGACAATAACACTCCTGGATTTTCAGCTATCATGACAGGTTGCTTACATACCACTGCAAAAATAATGTCAAAACCAAGATCCAAAAAACAATAAAAATGGAACTGTCCATGGTTTTTTTCTTCATTTTTGAAGCACCTATCCCCATTTTGCCTACCACATTACTTTTGGAACTAAGGGGAATTTCAAAGTAGGATTGCCAGGTCTGTTTGAGATGCCAGAAGGGGGGACATTCTGGGGGCTCAAAACATCACCCCCAATGTGCCGATGTCACAGGAAGTGATGTTGTGAGCCATGCTTACATCACCCAGAAGTGGTGTAGGCATATCAGAGGCAACACTCTGGTTCTTGGGCAACATTCTATAGTAAAATTGCCCTCAAACCATAGAGTTTAGCTCAAAAAACAGTGTCATCCCCACCCCCCACCCCGGTGTGCCCATGTCACTTACAAGTGACATAGGCATGTCACATGATATTGCTGTTGGGGGGGGGGATTTCCAGGAGCCCACAAAACCAGGGGATCCACCACCCTAAGAGCCCATTTCAAAAGCATTTTGTGATATTAGCTCAATAATTACAATGACTTTGAAAAGGTAGAGCAAAAGCCTCCCAGAAGATTCTAAGGAAATTTAGGTACATAAGAGTCTGGAGACAGGGAAGAAAATGAACACATTACAAGCCTGTTTCATAACTAACATTCTGCAGTGCAGTCATTACTAAAAAGATATAGGAATTACTACATCCCTAAACCATTCCATCTTCATGGTTATATGTATAAAGCAAAAAAAAAAAAGTTAGCCTAGAAAGGGGAACATAATCTCTACCAGCAATTTTTAAACATACTATTAATCTTCAACTATTGAAGAATAATTATTCACATAAGAAGATATGGAGTAAATTATGGTCTATAAATTCCTAGTGTTCTTAATATAGATCTTTCTTTGCTGTGGAACAGTTATACCCCTAAATCAAGGAAATGAAGAATTTCAATCCCAATTCAGGAGAAGTTTTGTTGACTGTCTGTTATATGGAACCAGGTGCTCCTTGATGAGAATCTTACTGAAAATAACCAGTTGAGGATTTCTACTTATTCTCATTTAATGATCTGCCTCACAGCACAGCAGAGGCTCTCTTCTTTACTGAGGTGCCAACTATTTCAGAGCATTATTTGGACCTTAACTGTTAGAGGCAAATGCCCAAAGCTACCCACACCAGCTGAGGAATCTCCCCACTATTGGGGGGGGAGGGCATCAACTGTTACATTTCTAAAGTCAACAGCTGAAATTCTGCCTGTTAGTACAATATTTTTCTTACCTTTTTAAAAAAAGAATTGATACAGTGATATATGTACTGTTCACAGCACCAGCATATGATTTCAATCTCTCATCTGCTTTACAGTAGCATGATGGAAAGCGTCTACTATTTAAGCATGCATATGGAAATTCCCATTGTAAAGCAATATGTCACTCATATGCAAACATCCTATTTTTAATGTAAATTCTCAGTTTACAGATGAATCTTGATAATGTTTCCCAGGTGAAGATAGGCACTCTTTATAATTCATGACTGTGGCTTTAGAAAGCTGTAGTTTCAAGTGAATTTCACATATCCTGGGACAACTCTGGCTAAGGATTATTTTCTAATCTTTGGAGCTGTGCTGCAATGGCCTCATGCTCAAATGACCTAAATAGACTGTATGTGCGTAGTCCCAGAGCATGTCTATCAATCAATGTCAATGTTCTGCTAGACTCCATTTTGACTGGCATGTTATCTACTCTATTTAATGAATAATGAATGGTATATCTTTCCTAAAATTAGATACAAATATTCCAAAACACAGAACTAGAAAGTTCTGATAGAAAAACAGATCATGTGTATTCTCTTTTCATTTATACTTTAAGAGACCTTTTAAAATGTGTTCTCTGTTTATGTGTCTGTGCTATTTCAAAACTTTCTTTATCTCCTAAATCCTGTTATCAGCTCAACTCAAATTATGCTTTCTGCGCATCATATTTCTCATAGAATTGTATTTTTTTAAAAAAAATGCACTAACGTGGAATAAAAGACATAATAATTAGGGCTGCCAGACAGGGGGGCTGGGAGCAGCATCCTGGGAGAAAATTTAAAAAGAAAAATAAAGCCCTGGTTACATACAGGAAGTTATTATTATCAAGTTCCTGGTGACTCCAAAGCTACCTGACTGTGACAAAAGGTGTCTTTCTGGACCTACTTGCAGGATCAGGTGCCAGACACATGTCACTCTCTTAGTTCTCCTATTAGCAGGGCTTTTTTTGAGCAGGAACACACAGGAAAGGAATTCCAGCTGGCTTAGCATCAGGTGTATGTTCTAATATGCAAGTGAGTTCCTGCTGGGCTTTTTCTACAAAAAAAAAAGCCCTGTATGAAATAATGGTGATGTCAGCAGGTGTGGTCTAATATGTAAATAAGTTCCTGCCAGGCTTTTTCTACAAAAAAGTCCTGCCTATCGAGGAAGGCAGGTTTCAGAAACTGGTGCTGGGAGATGTTAATACTGCACCCTGGCAATTGTGCTATTGCAGTTTTTCTCACAGCTTTTCTTCCAAGAGGTCCATGATTCCATTGACCACTAACTTCAAAATGGAATCTTCTCAGTTTCCTAGGAGTAGGAAAGAATCTCTCCCCTTCAGGAGAAATTGGCTTCCTCCTCTTTTCAAAGGGTGGGAGCTCACAAAGTCACTAATGTCTTCAGCCACTTAGCTTACTAAGGAGGTATAAAATTGACATAGTCATCATAGAAACTTCTGGTAAAAAGTTGAACTGGTTTTCATTATTTTCCAATGCAAAGGATTTAATCATAAAGAGACAGTCATTAATCTGCATCCATAGTCAGGAACAGCCAATATGTACGTATGCTCTGTCAAGTGTCAGCTGATCTATACCTACCCCAGCAAAGGGCTGTTGTCAAACTTTCACACCCATACGTAAGAATGGACGATACTATAGTATGAATTATCTTGAGCTTAGTCTCCACTCTTACTACTAAGTTGTATCAGAGAACTGGATGAATAGTAACATACACCTGCCTAGCATTCCACACTCAAGAAAACTGAATTTGAGACAGTACAAAAATGCAATCTTCATCTCTTCTTTCTCCAAGGTGAACCCTTAAGGCAGGTGTGTCAAATGTGCGGCCCGCGGGCCTAATCCGTCCCATACAGGGTTCCAATCAGGCCCGCCAGCAAATGGTTGCCTGTTTCCTTTATGTCGGATCCAGCCCTCATAATAAATTAGTCTGACACCTGCCTTAAGGGTTTTAATATCGGTTTGTTTGACCGTGGAAGGGAGTTCACACTATTCAGCATATGCTTAATTTCACTACATGAATTATGCATAATGATGATTAAAGATGTTAAAATGTAAATAATCTATTAGTCAGGACTTTTTTGTAGCAGGAACTCCTTTGCATATAAGGCTACACCCCCTTGATGTAGCCAATCCTCCAAGAGCTTACAGGGTTCTTCTTACATGGTCAACTGTAAGCTCTTGGAGGTTTGGCTACATCAGGAGGGTGTAGCCTAATATGCACAGGAGTTCCTGCTACAAAAAAGTCCTGCTATTAGTTAAACAAGGATATAGTTAATGAAGTCCTATATTATGTAATGTGGTTTACGTTGCTTTGAAATTATTTTATTTCTAAGTATTTTCCTGATATTTAACTCGGGAAGGTCATCTAGTGAATGTATTTGATTTAACTGTTATTAAAGCTGGTTGGTTTTTTACATGCTACTGCTCTCAACAGATAAGATACCTGTGCATCTCTGGGGTTATATGGGGGGGGGGGAGAACAAAAGAGATCCGAGTAAGGCTAGGCAAAAATATACTTTTTATCATGTAACTACTCTTACTTGATTCTGTATGAAGAAGAGACAGGCTGCAGTTGCACTGTGGTTTGAGAAATATTTTTTTTACCATATTCTTGATGGTTATGAACTGCTAAGAGCACCCATCAATTGCAGGCCATTGGACGGACTACTCAGCAAGAAGAAGCAGTAGAAAAATATAAATGATATGACCAAGAGGAAAATAAGAGGCAGAAGTGCAAACAAGGATTACCATTGATGTTGAAACATCTGATCTCCAACAGAAAATGCCATCCTAAGCAGAATTACACCTGTTATGAATGGGAGTTGCTTTGTTGCTTAAATAAGTTTATTTGCTGACATGGGTAATCAGATCCCTAGCACTGCTGAAAGGGCAGAATGGCAGTTTTAGTATGAAACATCACCTGGGGAAGCTCCGAGCAAGGAATGAGCCACTGAGCTGTCACCTGGGGTTGCCAATTCTGGGTTGGGAAATTCCTGAGGGCAAGATTTGAAGAAGGGAGGGACCTCAGCAGAATACAATGCCTTCAAAGCAGACATTTTCTCCTGGGGAACTGATCTCTCTCATCAGGAGACCAGTTGTAATTCTGAAGATCTGCAGGCCCCACCAGGATAGCAACTCTACTGACTTTTTGCTGGATGAAAGATCCTTCTTTGGCCTTTGAGTTGCCAAGAGCTTAATGGTCCTAACACCAAATTGGAGCGCACAGCCATCAAACCTCTAACCCATAACTGGAAATATTATTGGTATGTTGGTTCTTTTGGGAAATAGAGAATAATTGGTCTCAGTTGTAATTGGTCCAAAGGATGGAGGGGCCCCCAATGCAACCCCAGTCCTGGAACCTTAGGAAGGCAGAGGCAGACCCTTCCCTCCAATTACAAAGAGGGGGATGATTGCTAACTGCAATTTGGTTTGTTTCTTTCCCTAGCCAATCTTGCTACATTCTTGTGGTGTAGAATACTTTCTATTGTCTGTGTTTCCATCTTAAAAGCATAAAGTTTTAGAAAATGAAGAATTTGATCCCTGATAAAGTGGGACTGTTCTAGATAAAAAGGATCCAGCCCACCTAAACTTGATAGGCCTCGCAAAGACATTGACAGCCCTAGAAAGAAGAGAGAGGGGAAGAAAGAGCAGCTCATAAACCTGCACACCTAAAAGAAGTGGAAACATATTTTCCAGTTCTATACTGGGAAAATATTCCGTTACTGGGATTTCTCAAATGGTGGTGCTGTCTTGGTTCTGATCTAGCTAGGGCAGGAGGAGCCCAAATTGGATAAAGCTTTTGTCTATGAATGCTGCCTCATTAGAGCTTTAGCGCAAACACTGAGTCCAACAATAGCAGGCAAGAATGAGCTCTGTGCCCAAAGGGAGCTCTGATGTATTTAAAAGGTTGTGACACTGTTTAGGACTGCACTGGCGGGTGACATTTGGCATCTCATCTAAGAATGCAGACTTATTTAGGCTAACCACCTGAATATATTTAGATCACCAAACACTAAGCTTGCAAATGGAATAAATCCTTAAATCTCACCAGCCAGTTAAATGCTAGCTGACGGAACAGAATGCTGGTTTTCTTACTGTTAAATGGCTTTTATTTAAAAGACATGCTCTTTAGATAGTGCACAAGAGGCTCCTGGTTGCTAAACATGGTAATGCTTTGTGTAATGATATTATGTCATCTCAAAGTACTTGGATTTTATAGTAGTCACTTCATTTGCTGGATGATCATTGAAAGCAAAATTATCAAATGACTTCTGCATTTTGCCCCAGGGGACAGAAAGAAGATGTAAAGACCATAAATAAGGTTTAATGGGCTGAAACTTTATTAGATTAAAAATCAGATCTTACTGAAAGGTTCTTTAGGCTTATGCTACACTGGTTTCATGTGCACAAGTTACCTAAGCAGCTTGTTTGTGTATATTTTCAGAGTATGTCCATCAATCAACCTCAATATTCCCATAGTTCCATTTTTTGACTGGTAACAAGCTGTATGACATTCACTGAATTTTAATGAATGATGAATGCTATTGCCTTTCCTTAAATGCATGTAGGGATCCCAGCAGGGGAGGGGGGGAATCAGTACAATGCCACAACTATTAACATCTGCATTCCACCTGCCATCTACCACGGCAATATTTCTGGTTCTCTCAAACTCCCTGAGATTTCAATTATCCCTCAAAGCAATAATGTTTATTATAGCAGAGGTGGTCTAAGCCACCTAAAAAATTATCACTGATAGCCACAACAAGCTAGTTGTGCTCTTCTCCCAATCCAGGGATTATAAGAGACTGCATTCATATATTTTGCTTTAACTGAGAATCAGAATCTTTAATATTGCAGACACAGTCAATAGAGTTACTAATAAAATACCCACTTTCCCAAGAAAGATCACTGGGTGAGATCTTTAATATTGTAGACACAGCTAATAGAGCTACTAATAAACCTCTGTGATACCCACTGTGACTTGTTGGCTGCAATTCTTTCAGGCTGGATGGCAAACTGCATGAAAATGTCAACTATCCTTACATATAAGCAGCTTTCTATGCACACTGCTAAGCTAGTTGACCATCAGAGTCCTACTGAATTCTTTTCATGAATCTTTTTATATTAATGAGGATATCCATCTGCCCATGACCTCAGTAGTGGCTGAGTATGCAGTGAACTGTCATTATTGAATGGTAAATGATAGTGTGAGAGGGGACCCTGTTATGTGTTGCATTCTGGCAGCTGAAATAGCTGCCCCCACCATGTAATGCATGTACAAGATGAAGGTGCTGCTCCAATGTGCACACTTGATGATATACTGCAGATAAGCCTTGATTATTATTGTCTCTGCTTGTTTTGTGGTTTGATATAAAGTAAGTTAGTTAGTTAGTTAGTTAGGAACCCTCTCTTAGCCCTGACCTGGAAGGCTCATGCTAGGTGATCTCAGCAGATCTCAGAAGCTGGCCTAGTTACTATTGGGATGGTACACCAACAAGGAAATCCATGCTATGTGGAAACATGCAATGAATGTCTGAACCTCTGAATGTCTCTTACATTCAAAATGCGGTCACCATGAGTCAGATACAACTTGAGGGCAGTTTTCATCCCCACTGAACTGCTCCAAGTGTTTTTTTTTAAGTGGAAAGGCAGGATATAAATGTGTGAAACAAATGAACTCTAGCAGCACTTAGCACAGCCAAACACTTTCTTAACCTGCATCTGTAGTGCAAACTGTTAGTCAATCCTCACGCACAGGGTCGCCAGCTTAGAGTTGGAAAATACCTGGAGATTTTGGGTTTGAAGCCTGAGGAGGGCAGGGGTTGGGGAAGGAAAGGAGCATATGGGGTATAATGCCATGGAGTCCACCTTCCAAAGCAGCCATTTCTCCAGGTGACCTGATCTCTCCCACCTGGAGAAATGACAGAGAAATTCCAGGGCATCACCAGCTATCATCTAGAGGTTAAAGTTAAAGATATGGACAGTTCCAGTGTGTCAGTCAACACATAAAGATATTTACACTGAAATAAAGAACCAATAAATATTTTTTCAAACAATTTTGTGTCTTAATTTGAATAGTCATAAGATTTATTTACACAATCTAATCATCAATGAAAACAGGTTCAACACAACAGGCATTAATTCAACAACGATATCACACTCACTGCTAGTTTACAAAAAATCCTAACCTCACAACAAAGGCTCTTATCAAAATTTTAAGGCATGGAGTGGCTGGCTTTTCAAATTTCATAATAAAGGATGCAACAAACTTCCAATAATCATTCCACAGTCCTGTTGTAATTTTCTTCCCTCCCAAAGATGTGATGACAGGCAAATGGAACCAATAAAGCACACATTCCCAAAGGTGGTGGACATCTACAAATGGGAGTGGAGATTGGAGAATTCATCTTCCAGATTACAGTTTTGTTTAACAACACTTTTCCAACTCACTCCTCAACATGCTTGTTTATCCATGAACTAGACACAGAAGGATAAAACTTAAACTAATGGATCCAGCCTGCTCTCATCTTCTGTATTTGTCCCACAAAGGTAATGTTTTTATCCCTTCCCTCACCAATACTACTATTTCATGTATGCATAGGGCAGGCTTATCAGATCCCAAGTTTATAGCAGTTAATTTGTACGGCCCTATGAAACACACGGCCCTCAAAGGATCAAGTCAGAGTATACTGTGATCTGCACATATTTTCACCATTTGGCTCCTTGCGTTTAATGAGATAAATTTTCATATAGCTTACAACAGATGGCTGATTAAGTCCTTTCACTTACAAAATTCCTTGAAGTTCTTATTTATAGGTGTGTGTGTGTGTGTAACTTGTATTTTTGCACTAATTTCAATTTCATTTAAGAAGACCCCACAGAAGAGACCTAATCACAAGTTTTAGTTTTAAAAGAATAAACATTTGTCAAATATAGAATAAAAGGTCTCCATTTCTGAGAAGCAGTTAACTATTCCATAGTAAGCCACACAGAGAAAATCCATTTGGTCTACTTCAGCACATTAATTTGAAACAGTTTCATTCATAACCTTTCAGGCTTAATAACTACATGCTCACATTCTATGAACATCTTATTGGTTTTAATCATCTAGACTACCATTCTAGTTCAGAACTTGCACAATGGAGGGAAAACATTAAGAGCATGTATTATTAACGAAAAAAGTGAGGGAGCAATAATTGATTTTTACACTATAGTCTTAAGTGGCAATAAATATAAAAGTAGCTTCAGGCCCAGATAGAGATCAAAGAGAGCACAATTTCCATGGTTTCTCAGGTAAAAGGAGTCTCACATTAAAATTCTTGAGCTAATCAATACAAATGGACTGACAGGTGGATGAAAACAACTGCATGATTTCATCTTTCACTGGCACATGAGGCTTGGAATGCTACACCCAACCATGTGAATATTCATCACATAAATCTTTTATTCTACATTCCATCCACGGAATGCTTACACATTTCCATGCTTAGATTTTCTCCCCCGCCAACACCACAAGCTTTCCTCCGACTTCGCTTTTTGGCTTTTGAATATGTTAAGGCATTACTTATTCCTATCATGGCTTCATGCACAGAGATGAACAGACACACACACACACGCAAATATACTATATACGCAATGCATCTAACTTTTTATGTAATTTCAATAGGACTTCTACAGAACTATAGTAAGAAAACGTATGAATGAAGCTTTTGTATCTCTTGAGCATAAAAAAACCTTCCTCCTGGAGTCTTTGCTCCTTCAAACAAGTCTGGCCTGGCTCCTCCATATGTTTTGCTTTCGCAGTCCTAGGGCTAATATTCCACACTAGAGATGGACACAAACTGGAAAATGGTGGTTCATGTTAATTTGTGGTTCATTTGATTGCACAAACCATGAACATATATGAACTTTCCCATTACCCAAACTGGTTCATGGTTTGTTTGGTTTGCGTGGTGGTAGAACAGCCGCTTCATGAGTTAGAGATGTCAAAGTCACAGGGAGTCTTTAACAGATTCTCCTCTACCCACCCTCCAAGTTTGGCAAGGATTGAATTTGGGATGTCTGAGTTATAGCCCCTCAAAGCAGGAAAGCTCAGGAAAGCTCAGCTCAAGTTTCACGTTCAATTCCTGAAACCACAGCAAGGAACACCTTCCCAGCCAAGAGAGATGTTTAAAAAAAAATTGCCTCACTGTGTGCAAGGGAAAGGAGTCCTCCAAAGCCTCCCCAAAATCAGCCATGCGGCAAACAATTCTTCTTCAGCTCTCACAACAATTAACTCTTCTCTCTTCGTGCTGCAAAGTGAAAGCAGCTGTGTCAGGCTGTATTATTATACTAGTAAATAATCTGCTCCCATACAGGAGAATGGTAGCTCGGTGATTGGCTTCCAGAGTGCCAATCAAGCTATGGACAATTGCTTTGGGTATTTCTAAGGTTCTCCACAAGTTCACACTCAACATTGCCTAGGAATTGACTGAATCAGTGCCAGGCTGTCTAGAGAACAAACCACAAAAATGAACCACCTGAACCTCCATAGTAAAAAGGGAGTTCGTTTTTGGGTTTGGGAATGACGCAACCAAACAAACTGGTTTAAAGTGAACCATGAACCAGTCTGGTTCATGCTTGAACCACAGTTCATTTTTCAATTCATGCCCATCCGTATTCCACAACTTACATTTAAATTAAATTGCAAAGAATATAATTCCAGTCTTTGGTGTGGCTCCAACACAACATTTACATGAACAGACCCTTGAAACATGATTTTATTATCTCCCTCCTTCCACTACAACCCAAAGCACTTCCAAAAGTGCAGTTCTAGGGAAGCAGGAGCAGCAGTTGGGGTCCAAAATTTGAAGTAGAGTAGAGAGGTGAAAAAATTGAAGTTTGAGGGCAGAAATCTTCAGCCCAAGAAATGTGTGTGCTGGATCATAGCCATTTATTGAAATAAATGAAGCATCCTACTGTAGATGAAATGTGTTTTGAATGTGCATTTCTGCATGCACTGGGAATGCACTGATTCCAGCACAGGAAATGCACATTGAAGTAAAGGTTGTAACTCTCTTAGGATTGAATTGTAAAGTTCCACATATTCTTTCACTACATTGATGACTTTATTGCCAAGAGGCAATGGTTCTACGTGATATAGAGAACAATGAACACTTTTGGAAACAAAATAGATGTATTTAAGTAGTCTAGATGAGCCTACAGAAGAGAACTCTTATTCACAGAAGACATTATGCATTACACATATCCCTTCGGCGCTTCAAACCCTGAAGGACAGCGATGGCTGGACTCCTCTGGCAAAATGCACAGCACTGCTCTGCAGCAGCAGTCTGGACCAAGATTAGCTGATGCGGTGATTCTCTGAGACTTATGTAGCTCTTGGGACTTCACCATAACTAACCATAGAGTGGAGAAATAGATTCAAAGTCAACGTAAATACTGTTATGTGATGACCATCCAAGGTAAGCGATGCTGTTCCCAATTGTGCTGCCTAGGAGACCCTGATTAGATAAATGAGCACTAGTAGAGAAAAATACATTCAAGGGAAAAACAGCTTCAAGGCAAGGATAATCTGGACTGGTATGAAAGACAGTTTGGGCACAAGATACAGGAAGTGTGATACACTAATGCTAGCTCATCAGATTTATGATGGTCTTCCACAAGTGCCACTACAATGACCACACAATCTACTAGAACAGTGTACATCAATTACTAGTGTAGAATACTGTATATCAATTAACTTACCATTAATGTGAGTGTTTCACATATGTTAATTGTAAGTATTAAATTGAACTTGTGAACTTTCCTTTGGATTCTGGACTCTCATGAAACATGGAAAAGTCTGATTCTAGCGTTAGATAGAAACCATTTCACAAAAGAAATAGAGATGGGAAGACACATGCAGCAGAAAACTTAGAAGTACTTTTTCGGTCGCCAATTCCTTTCAGTTCTGCCTTACAAACATGCCACACCTAGAGATGTGAAAGCCCAGAAAAAACTGGAAAAAATACGGGGGGAAAAACGTGTTTTTTTCGTTTTCCTGAAGCTTTTTTTTTTTCAGAAAAATTAAAAAAAAGGAAAGGAAAGGAAAGGAAAGGAAAGGAAAGGAAAGGAAAGGAAAGGAAAGGAAAGGAAAGGAAAGGAAAGGAAAGGAAAGGAAAGGAAAGGAAAGGAAAGGAAAGGAAAGGAAAAAACGGATTATGGAACGTTTTATTTTAACATGATGAATAAAATATTTTAAGACAAGGTGTTCAAATATTTTCCAAATTATTTCTAAAAAATAAGTATGGTATCAGATTATTCTAATTTCTGTATACTGAGGGCAAGCAAGTCCTAGGTCATGCCCATTCATTGAAACTTATTCCTACACTCCCTTCTATACACTTCCCCCAACTTCAATTCTTTTTATGAGAATGGGTTTTTTTTATTTTTAATACTGTGGAGAGGAACTATGAATAATTGTTACTTCTGGATTTTTACAAATTGTTTTGTGGAAGTTTTTTTGTCTGTTCCACATAAACTAATAAACAGTTCAGGAGATTGTTGCTCCATTTGATACAATTACAAATAAATATTATTTTAAAACTAAATTATGTTTGTAATAATGTTTGGATACACTATGTTTTTAATATGGTAGTTGTGATAATTTCATGCCAAGTAAAATTGTCCATAGTCATATTTTATGTTCCTAAAGTAACAGAATGACTTTCAATCTGGAAAAGAAAATAAAAGTGCTAATTTAGCATTTTTTTTTCAATTTTTCCAAAAATTTCCCTTTCCCCTGGAAAAAAACGGAAAAAATCTGGGTTTCTTTCTGAGCTTCAAAATTTCTGGAAATTTTACATCACTAGCCACACCTCCCAGCTGCTGTTTCTTTTTACTTTGAAACCACAATTAAACCTACTTGGGGAGAAAGTCACAGAATAATATCTGCAAAGGAGAATCATTGCATCGAACCTGCACTGTTGTATTTTGGAAGGGGAAGAATTAAACACATACACACACACAAATGTGCCTATATGTATGCCTTGGCATCACAATCCATAGTGTATATGGAGAGGTGATAGGGTATGCCTGCTTCTACAGCATGCAAATTACAGTGCTGGTCCATCAGTGTGTGAGTCAAGCCACAACCATACTTTACCCAAATAATTCCTTTTAGCCTGCAATATCCTGCAGTTCTTCATTTAGCACACTGGCAATAAAACAGACAGCATTAAGCTATATTTAACTCTATTTGTCAATGAGTAAATGTGAAATGCAAGTTTTAAACACATCTTTTGTTACTGAGACACTCCAAACCAAGAATATTGTATTGTATACCTGACAAAGAGAAATGACGTTTAACACGTAACGATGTAATGAGAAGGGGGAAAACCCTGACCCTCTCTCCAGATAACTAGCAATTAAACAGAAGACTGGATCAGATTTGCTTGTTCTAGAAGTCTGAATTTTCAGACACAATGCCAAATTACTTTTCATGCAGATTTCACTCACACTGAGAAGTGCTTCCTAGCAAATGAAATATTATATAGCTGTGTATGAGCAAATGGATATTATTTCCCTTTTAAATAACACAGACCATATGGAATATGGATTATATCAGCACCTCTCAATGTTTCTCCACCTACCAAAAAACCCCCCAAAAAACCCTCAAACACCACAAAGAAAATGTATATGTGAGAAAGTATTTTCTGGAATTAGTTTTTAGTGCATTGATTGTTGTAGACTTTCCGGACTCTGTGGCCGTGGTCTTGGCATTGTGAGACCTGACATTTCACCAGCAACTGTGACTGGCATACTGAGAGGTATAACCTAGAAAACTGGAGTTCTCTCTGGATCAAATGGAGAAGAGATTGGTAGACAGCTTTAAGATCAACAAATGCCACATACAATTTTTTGAAAAGTTGAGTTGTATATTTACTAATGAAATGCTTCAGTAATAAACAGTGGTCAAGAGTGGAATGATCCTGTCTGAATCCTATTTGATGTGGTACTATCGAAACACAAAATTCCCTACAACTTACAACAGCACTACAGATAAGATCAAATGTCAATAACCAATCCATATACAAAAGAACCCCCTCAGGTAAGCTCCTCCATTAGCATGTCACAGCTCAGGAAGCACCCACAAGATAATGACTCAGACCTACACCACCTGCCTGAGTGGATATAAATTACCTTCCTACCAACTTCTTCTCCGTTTGACCCAGAGAGAACTCCAGTTTTCTGGGTTACACCTCTGAGGATGCCAGTCACAGTTGCTGGTGAAACATCAGGTCTCACAATGCCAAGATCACGGCTACACAGTCCAGAAAATCTACAACTATCAATAGACTCCGGCTGTGAAAGCCTTTAGCAACATATATTTTAGTGCAATAACATGGTATATGTATGTATGTATACTGAATATGTACTGAAGAAACTTTATTTAATTGTGATTGCTTAAAAAAATTGACAATCAACTAACAAAACAAAAGCTTTTCAACTACCATGTTTATATAAAACACAGCCATGTAAATGACCAAATTCTAAAGCCTCCAGTTAGATATGTGCAAGCTCACAAACAACTCAGAAGATGCATCAAATTTCATTTAAATTTTCCTCAAGCGTTGTGCTTCCATGAATGAAGCTGTACCTTTTTTCTGTACACAAAACAAACACAGAAAGCTACCACCTAACAAGACACCTCACTCAGCATCAGAGGCTACATACATATGCCTAATGCTATATCAGGCTTATTTAAAGCAGACGACCATCGCCAATAGGTTTGATGGGATCAATCATGCATTTCCAGAAGTGAGGGTACTAAATTCAGGCTTCATTTTTTTTTCTTCATAAAAAGTTAGCATTTCAAACTCGTGTTTGGGCCTATAAAGGTCCTGTTACACCAAAGAATGGAAATATGGGGCCAATGTATTCAGGGTCAAGGTGCCAACACCTAGCCTGCAAACATTAACTTTTAGATAAGTATCTATGAAAGGAAACTACAAGATTCAGCCTGAAATGGAAACTACAGGATTCAGCCTCAAATGATTGCAAGTAGACGCCTTTAAAATATTAAAGCTATGCATGGGATAAGAAGTCACATTCCTGTTCTGTTCTTCTGTGATATGCCACAAAGCCCAGCAGTAATAAAGTATCCAGTTCTATTAATATTATTATATTCAGTTACAGTTTCTGTCAGAGTGAATGTATCACTCTGCCAGCTATATTATAAGTCACCACATGGTTGATCATTAACACTTTCTCAGCAGAAAATCCTAACTATCTGACTACAACAGCTGACTAAAAGACATTAAGTCACTGCATATTCTTCCAAAATCAAATAGCTTAACAGCTTTAACAGGACCTATTCTCTTCATATAGATTCCTGCACTAAGGATCAAGAATAAAATTTTGAAATTTTTACATGATTTTTAAAAAGGGAAGTAAAAATATTACAAAATGAACAACTGGATCACTTCCAACATACCATATTCTTTTAGCAGCTGCTTTGGAAGCAAGCCAGACATGAGAAGTGTTCTTACAAATGAACACACAGTTACACTCAAGCGCAAGTTACAATTTAATACCTTTGTCAACATCACTGAGGTCTGAAATTAAGAGGTCTATTTAACAATTTACTTGAATTATAATTACCAAATACTGTTTTAAATCAACAAAAGTTTTTAAACTTTTATTTATCTCTACAATTTAAGTACAAATAAAGTTATTACTGTTATTTTTCAAGTTGCTCAACTCCAAGACAACTACAAAATAAGTTTAAAATGAATGGAGAAAACCTTCAGAGTAAGACCTGATGGGAAAAAAAGTACTTCTGAATATTTCTAGCAGAACCATGTCATCTCCCTTTTTAATGCATTCATTCCTATTCGCTAATTTCTCAGTGTTGTCCAGTCATCAACAGGTCCAGAGTCAATACCACCTTAATACCACAAAATCCATCAATGAAAGCTTACAGAAAGATTATATGAAATAACCATATTTTAGAAATCTAAGTATCCAATGAAACCTTTTAAAAAGAAAACCTCAGATCTAGCTAAGGATGTGATATCCAATAATACTGGTACCTCTACATTCACATTCCTAGCCCTTCTAAATCCCATGTTGCTTTTCATTTGCTAGTCACAAATTACACTCCTAGGCAAGGATTTTGTAGTTTCCCATAAATAAGCAACAAACACTTAGATTCCATCAAGATATTGACAAGCTAAGGTTTTTCTCAAGCATGGTCATAAGAACCGCAAGAACACCTTTATTATACTATCTGTATGTAAAATATCATCATGTAACTTCATCTGAATTTTGTATATATGTGTGTGTGAGAAACACCATAAAGCTATTCTGCATAGACTAACACTGATTTACGCTTAAGTGTGAAGCATATATTTCCCCAGGCTCATGGCATCAAAGTGGATAGTGCAAAATTTTCAACCATTGATTTTTTTTAAAAAGGCAATGTAAAGCAATGTCTACAGAAGGAAAATATGTAAAGTATTATACTACTTACGTTCACATGTGTCCCCTTTTTGCTGGAATCCAGCTTTGCAGATACACTTTCCAATAGGTACTAACCACTCTCCCTCTGCACTACAGTGCATTCTGGGAGAGTTCTCGGCCTCCTCTTCTGCACTGCTGACACAAGTTCCTCGAACTTCAACTAGAGAAGAGAACTCTGAGCCAGTCACAGTATCTGGAAAAATAGCTAAGTTCTCAATAATAGACCAGCACTTCTTGTAATATACTTTGACAGAAACCAAAGCAATACAGGCACCTACATCCTGGAATGCCAGGTAGAATCCTTTTTTGGACAGAGGTCCAATCTCTCTCACCTCTGTGTTAAGTTTCATTTTTCTCTCCCCAAGGTCACCCTGGGTAAAGCTTTCATCAGCTGCAATAGTATCTATTTTTACATACTGGTTTTCTCTGATACTCCTGCCAGTGTCATAGTCTGTTTCATAATAATGCAAGTTGAAAGTTTCTTTACATGTGCCCAGGACTCCAGGAAGGCTGTTACAATCCCTTAGAGTAAATTTCAGTTCTACAAAAATCCTTTGTGCATTGCCTTTAGCGATCCAGTTAGTCCGAAGCCAGTTATTTTGGTTAGGTTCCATGACTTGGCATACCTGGTATGTTCGTATAGGTGTGTAATTTTCATCCAGTCCACTAATTTCTTCCCACTAAAACAAAGAAATAGCAATGTTCATTTTTATCATATTAGATAAACAAACGTTGACAATAAAAAGATAAACTGATCAAATGTTCTCATCTTCCTTGGCTTTAAAAATATGATCAATTAAATAAGGATGAATCATCATCAGTTTGATCCAGATCTGGGAGAGGGGGAGATCAAAGGTGTGCTGCAGTGGATAGGATACTGAGTAATAAATCAAGATATTAACAAATTAAATCTTGTCTGGCATGAACCCATTTGATAGTTTTAAGGAAGTCATTCTTCCACAGATTCAACCAATCTGGAATTTAAGGGTAATAATACTGACCTATCTTTATGGGGATGAATGTCATAAAGCCTAAAGCAAGATAATGATGCATATTTTGAAAGCTCAAAAACTATATAAATGCAAAGATATTGTTATACCATCTCATTGCAATTTGTATCAATTCCAACAGGAATGCTGTTATTGTTTCCACAGGCTGTACATGCGCCTTAGATAAGAGAACATTTTTCTTAGATTAAATTTTGTTTCATGAACTGAGAACCAGTACTGACTTGGATCCTGGCCTATGAAACATGTAAAAGTTACCTCAGTTTTATAAGGCAGCTTGTCACACACCATTACAAGACTGATCGGGAAGAATTTAAAGAGCGCTGTGAAGTGCATGAAAGCTCCACATGTTCAAAATCCACAGCTTGATTTATATTATTCAATAAAGCCAAAGGTTCACAATCAATCTAATACAAAGAAATTATGTCTAAGTCCATGGGACTGCTGAAGTAATTGGACTCCAATTCTATCGGAACTATGAGGTATAAAAATGCCTTCACAAAGATACAAATATATTTTTAAAAGATCCCAGTAACAGCAGTTACACTCTGTTGTGCAGATGCTTCCCTGAAACACTCATGAGGAAAGGTATTTATGAACTCCCTGCATTGTGTAGGGGTTTGGCCTAGATGATCCTGGAGGCCCCTTCCAACTCTATGATTCTATGAGCTTCCTGTGAAAAGGAAATGTTCAATGTGTACCGTGGAGATGGACAAAAAGAAATATTACTTAACACAGAGAGTGATTAAAATGTGGAATTTGCAGCCAAAGAATGTAGTGATGGCCACATAGCTTTAACAGGTGATAAGATTCATGGAAGATGAGTCTATCAATGGCTAGTAGCCATGATGACTGACGGAAACCTCTGCATTCAGAGACACTAAATTCGCACAGCCAAGAGGTAACATATGGGGAAGGCCTCAGCCTCAATGAGATGTTGTTGGCCAGAGGAACTGGTTGGCCACTGTGTGAAACACAATGCTTGACTAGGTAGACCACTGGTCTGATCCAGCAGGGCTCTTTTTATGCTATTATGAGAATTCCTAGTGCAGGCAAAGAATAAGTTCCTTTATGGGAAAAAGAAAACTCATTTCTATGTAAGGCTCATAGTACATATATATTAGTAAGCAAATGCTAGAACCTGTCAGTTTTTCAATAGTAACCTTGGTTTTCTACTTCTGTGTACATTAGTATATGGAACAGAAAGTGAGAATGCTTACATATAATTTTGAATGCTTAAAAATGTTCAGCCCCCAATTATTTATTATTCTCTAATGATCAGAAATAGAAATAATCTTTTTCTTAATTATGGTTGTTGAGCAGTTTGGATTAAGAGAAGAATGTTCTGTATTCACTTTTTTATTCTAATAGCATTCTACTTGCTTTTATTTAGTCTAAAGGCCTGACTCACATGAGTTCTTCATCTGCCTTCATTAAAATAACCTACATTTCAGTAAATGATAGATATTATTTGTATGAACTAAGGCTTCCAGTTTAGGAATAAAGTCACTTAGATTGTAAGTGTGGGAGCCTTGGTAAGAATACAAGACAAAACAAAGCTGGATGGTCATACCAAACCAACACCCCAAAATAATATTTTGATTGTAAAAAAAATAAAGAAAATGAATTCACACATTCACAGGGCAACCCAGTGTTACTCTAGTCTAAGCCCACTGAAATCAGTAATTCTGTTTAGGATTGCAATGCAAGTGTGGGATATATCACATGATATGCTACTAATGAGTACACCACATGTCTGTGGTGCTAGGAAACAATTTCCATTTCATGTGGTTACAATAATTTAGCACTTTGTAATTGTTGATAATGTGAATTCACTCTTTTCTTCTCCAAAAAGCAGTGTAATAATTTACATCAGATGAGACAGGGCTGTATTTCACATTAAACAAAGGAATAACTGGAATCATACTTTGCCTATCTTTACATCAGAAATTACATTTTTTTTCTGAAAATGATAAATATTTAAAATTAAATGTTTGAAAGCTTGGCCATGTGCATCAAAGATTCAGTTTAGCAGAATTAAAAATAGTCTGCTATGACTTGGGAAACCCACTAAATCTACACCAACAACACCAGAAAAATCAGTGAGATAACTGATAAACTCAGTGTTCAGCAAGTAGGGTTGCCAAGTCCAATTCAAGAAATATCTGGGGACTTTCGGGGTGGAGCCAGGAGACATTGGGGGAGGAGCCAGGAGCAAGGGTATGACAAGCATAACTGAACTCCAAGGGAGTTCTTGCCATCGCATTTAAAGGGACAGTACACCTTTTTAAATGCCTTCCTTCCATAGGAAATAATGAAAGATAGGGGCACCTTCTTTTGGGGCTCATAGAATTGGACCCCCTAGTCCAATCGTTTTGAAACTTGGGGGGTATTTTGGGGAAAGGCACTAGATACTATACTGAAAATTTGGTGCCTCTATCTCAAAACACAGCCTCCCAGAGCCCCCGATACCTCCAAATCAATTCCCCATTATACCCTATGAGAATTGATCTCCACATAGGAAATAATGAAGTGCCCAGCAGACATTTCCCACCCTACCCACCATTTCTGGCGACTCTGAAGCGAGGGACTGTCGTCTCTATTCATGAGTTGCTGCCAACTTCTTCCAAGTAACACAGACACACCACCCCAAGAGGAAGCCTTTCAATCGGAGACTGAAGCCTCTGGAGGTGGAAAGTCACATTGTGGCTGTGGGGATGGGGCTTCTCCCTGCCGACCAGTTGACTGGGGGTGGGAAGGAGCCTGAGAAAGCAGGAGAACCCCCGCTGGGACCTGGGGATTGGCAAGCCTATCAGCAAGTAGTGAAACACAGATCAAGATAGGACCAGAATACTCAGTATATTATATCAATGCACTGCTCATGACCACAGCAGAGATAGCGGAAGTGATCAGTACCGCAGTACTAGGTCATATGCTTCCCTCACACAAACCCCAGGCCTTTCTCTCTGTGGACTGAATTTGCTTACTGGTTATATAACTGCAGCTAATTTTATATCAGCATCAGTGATTAATCATTCAACCCTCTCAACTAGGGTTGCCAGAATGGTGATGAGAAGAAAGGAATTTAGAGAGTAATCCTGCAGCCTGCTTTTGATTTCTTACCCATGGCTGAGAAATCACCCAGTGTTAACATCCGCATAGGTCCTCAACTGTTGTTTCACTATTAATTATACATGGTAGGCTAGCTTAACAAGATCACTAGTACTTGACAGCAAATGAGATTATTTTAGTGTCAGTCCACTGTTCCAAGAAAACCAGACAGTGATGTACTGGTGCTGGAACTTACTACCGCAAAATATATTATAGCTGTAGATGTTAAAATGCACAGCAATTGTAAATATAAAAATGAAATTTCAAAGTACTGCAGAATGTGTTACAATACGCATGGTATGATTATATTAACTTAATATATTGAATGTTATTTCAATGACTTGGGCTAATTGCTCATTGGAAAACATTTTTTTAAGGAAAAACTATTCTGTTGAACATACAAAGCTACCTTAAACACACATTCAGACTACTGGTCATTCTACCATAGCACTGCTGATTCTGACTGGCAGTAGCTCTCCAACCTTGGTACCAAAACGCTTTAGCAAAGACACTAGAAACCACAGCTGAGTATTTTGAATAGAGGAAATATTCTAAGCTACTGCCTCTTCCCCTTGCAAATCTAGTGTACCTGATCAAACAAACGTATTAGGTTGCATCTTGCTAGACTGAAAACACGGTTTACATAAGCAAAATAGGGAAATTTGTACTACTCCTTTTAGATATGATTACTGCAAAAGCACAAAAGTACTATAAAATGCAGAATGAAACAAAATGCAGTGATATCAGAGCGATCCATTTTCTGATCTACTATTTGATACTAAAATCAAACAGTAGATCAGATTTGATACTAAAATCTTCTATAACCGAACAAAAGTTGGTCAGAAACTACACAGCTTACTCAACAACAGGATGATAATACACCTATATTTAAGTGTACAAAGTGAGAGCTGACAGAAATGAACCTATATAAATCCATCTAAATTGATAAATAGGCCAAGTTGTCTACGTAATTAATATGGGAAGTCCTCAAGTATTTGGTATTGCTTACAAAAGTCAGAAGAACCCCGTGGCACAGAGTGGTAAAGCTACAGTGCTGCAGTCGGAGAGCTCTGCTCACAACCTGAGTTCGATCCCAGATGAAGCTGGTTCGGGTAGCGACTCCAGGTTGACTCAGCCTTCCATCCTTCCGAGGTCAGTAGAATGAGTACCCAGCATGCTGGGGGAAAAATGTGGATGACTGGGGAAGGCAATGGCAAACCACCCCGTAAAAAGTCTGCCATGAAAACACTGTGAAAGCAACGTCATCCCAGAGTCGAAAAATGACTGGTGCACCGGGGACTACCTTTATCTTTTTACAAAAGTCATCCCCGAATATTCTCATTATGATGGTGAAAATATTATTAGGAATTACAAAAAAAAACACACCTCAAAGGCATTCCTATACTGAAAATGCATTCAGGTTTGAGGATGTAACAGCTTCATACGAATAATTTCATCCCTTGATTTGAACACCAAGCTGCAACTGCTACAATCATCTTTAAGTGCCTGCAAGTTGGAACCTAAGCAGTGACTACAGATAAAAGACAATAGGAATTGCTCCCTGCCACTAGCACAAGGTAGGGAACCATCTTCAGATATAAAATTTCAAAATGAGATATACTTATAACTACTACCACAAATCACAGAAATATTGTATATGGGGCAGGGATGTATTAATGGCTCGTTGAGGCATGTGTGAATAAGACTTTTGTAGTTACATTTCACAAGCTTCAGCACCAGCCCTCAATTAGCTTATTCCTCAAAGACTGCCCACTTCTCTTTAAAATGTTTGAAAATATATTCTTAATCCTTTTGCTAAGACTGCAACTACAATGCTTACGCAATGAATGCAGGTGCTGCCCGTCTTCCTTTCATACCACAGATACACAACAGGCCAGTGGATCACATCGACTAGCTTGCCAAAACATAAGCCATCCTGGAACAATCGAGTCATGGGAAAGATGCCACATGGAAGGAACATGAGGCTGTTCAGGACATTGAGAGTTCTTTGCTACACTAGATAAGGGTCATACTTTGCCTACTTCTATTCTGTTTAGGATCCATGCAGGGCTTTTTTCCCTAGAGAAATAGATCCTGGAACTCTCAAGAGGGAAATGAAAGAGAAACACACAGGTGCCCATCATGAACTTTTAAACTTTTTTTTAGAATTTTATTTTCACCAAGAAAGTGCTGTATTTCCCCGGAGAAAAAAGCCCTGGATCTATGTTACCAGCGCATTATGTTGACTCCATACAATGCCATATTTGTCTCAAGCATTTTATTCTATTTTCCCTCTCTTATTTTTTTGAACATGCTCTATTCAAAATGAAGTTTGAGTTCAGTATCATCTTTAAGACCAAGAAAATTTTATTGTGTATGCATGACAAGACTTTGTGCGCATGCACACTTCTCCAGATACAGTAAACTGGAAATTACCACTCCATACATATAGGTAGAGGGTGAACAGTAAATTAGTATACAGCATAATAAAGATGTTTAACAGATTCAATGACCAAACAGGAATAACAAGCTTAGTTTATATGATTACCATTTGTTTGTGTTTAATTCAGGGGGAAAACATAATGAAGGAAATAAATATGTCAAAATTGGAGATTGATAGGCAGCTGTATCCTTAAATGTGCAATGCTAAGAGTAATTAACTGAGACCCTGCCATTATGCTCCATCCAACTCCTCTCAAGCATGGAAGCAACCTTACAGCATCTTCTTCTTTGATATGGGGCGACAGGCTGTTTAGAATTATTTCCCTTGTCCCCAGACCAGAGAAATATATTCCTACCTTTCTAAATTACTTTACATTCTATTATTCATTATGTTACATTGCAATCTACTATTCTAATGTGTTATTCCAAATAAGAATAAAATAGAATAAAGAGGATGTATGTCCCTTCTGGGGGATTGGTGAGAATACAAATGTAAGGGCTGAATGAGATGGGCATATGTATTGAGTTAAGAAACCAATATCCCTATTAAGTCCTGGGGATTTCATTATTCTGAGTGTTGTAATAACTTGTAAGTAACATGCTTTATACAAATGAGATTGCTGAATTTTTCCATTGTACTAAATTACTTTATATTTTTCACAATTTATTTTATTAAGAATCATGGTAATAATGTTTTTTCCCCTTAGAATCAGTATTTTAACCTTGCTAACGTATTTTTACACAACTATCCATAATTCAATTATAGCCCTATAACCTTTCATTAACATAGCTGTTTTTTTCTTTCTAATAATATGGCATGTCCATTCATAGATGGACTGTGATCCACTTTCTAATACTTCTCTTAAAAACCTTTCATCAACAAAAAATACTAATGCTAAAGTTATTGCCAGTCTTAAGCAGTTAGCTTACATTCCATATGTTCTGAAAGCTTTTGATTCACTTCCATTCTGTGCTTGGGCTGATTTTACATTATTGCCTTTTATGCTAAGACACTTTCAGGTTTTCATTCTTCATTTATAGGATTTGTTACACTTTTGTATCCACACTTGCAGTTCACGGTCTTTTGGTTCCAGATTTCCTTATAAGCTTTGGATTAAAGGCTTGTTCTGCAAACCTTTGTTCACATACATTAAAAGACTACCTGCATGAGTTAGATCTACTCTAAATGATGGGCATTGGCCAACACAGTTCTCAAAGTGCTGTGGCAGCACAAATCCCATTGAAATTAATCAGAGTTATCTGGTGAAGTATTTACGGAACACTTATTTTATTTGAAATGGTTATCCATTTCAGGCTAAGAGACAGAGTCTTTGAACCCTGTTAAAAGTACTGGTTTGTACAGATCATAATTTGTCCTCTCATAATGTTATTAGACTAAAGATATGTGACAGCCATAATTATTTGGCATGATCTGAATGGGTCCTTAGCCTGACTGCAATAGTGACACTGTTAGTGCAGTGTCAAGATATACTGGATGAGTTTATTGAAAATGCAGTGAAAGTTAAATATGTAGATTGCTGCTTTTGGTGACCACTAATACAGGATTCAGACGTACACAGTGAGTCAAAAGTTTGATTAATGCATAAACATTTTTCGTATTTTGTCTGTAACGTATATGTCTGTCTATTTTAGATGTTCTGGGACCATTTATATTTTTAATTTTGTTGCTACATATGCTACAAAATGTTATTACATGATAAACATAATTTTGAATTACAAAAGAAACTCCCAATTCAATTATGATTACAAACTGCAATACCTTTTCTCAGAAATAAACATATTAGAGGTGACATTGTTTTGAATTAGAACATAAAGCTTTTGGGTTACACCGCATAAAATAATAACAGTATTTAAGTGGGAGTCTTGGAAGATGCTTCTAATTATTTTACAAATTGTGCTCTAACTTGACTTATGCTTCATCTCACTTAAGAAAAACTTCACAGATATAAGCACTTATTAAAATCAGTGGACAGAACTAAGCTATATTTTAAAAACTAGAATATTGGTTTTGGAAATATATTACGTACTTTAATGCTAATAATGTACTTACCCCATTGGGAGGAGAAGAAATCCATTCCAACTCTGTCTGTTGTGCTTTAGAATCCAGCAATATTACTGAGGAAAAAATATATCTTTATGTTAAACTATCTTAGGAAAAAACAGAATAGAAAAATATTTTTAAATTATTTCCTCATAACATTCACTTTTATAAAGGACAATATACAGTATCTTCTTGACCACTGACATTTTGTTTGTAAGCATAAATAACAAATCTTTATAGATCTGCAAGTGTGCAAACTCTTTATCAGTTGGTAAATTCAAATAATTTCATACAGAAGGAGCCCGTGTTGTATCATGTATTAGTTGCATCTTTACTTCATGAAAAAAGAATTTTGTATATAATATAAATTCAGAATACCTATGTACATTTAGCCATACATTTTACCTTTGTACATATAATAAACTATTTCAACTTCTGCTGGTTAGAGGGAATTTAGGAAATATGAGAAACAATAATATGTATGCAAAGACTGAACTAGACAATTAAATGTATGAGAATATTTCATAAAACAGTGTTACACACTGTTTTCAACATCAAAAATTGTACACACATTACTTTAGCAATTCACCACTGAGCAATACACACACACAAATATTGGAAATATAGTTTTAAAAAATCTAAGAGGCAACCTGCAAACTAAAAAGTCAATAGTTTTTGTTTGTTTTTTGTTTCCCTCTTCAGCAAAATATAGATTACTCTTTGATGTTTCAGGAATAAAATTGGTAATAAAATTATAGTTATTGGAAAGAAATGGGTAGTATCTGCTGGTACACTGTTAACAGCAGGTTCTGATTCTCACTCCAGCAAAGTAATAAATACAAAAAAAGGTTTGTATGGGGGTAGTTTTATTCATATTTTGCTGGGTAGAAACACAATGGTTAAATAAAGTAATAAAACGCTGCCAATATACTACTGCAGTTGCATAGTACTACTTAATATGAAACTGTAAACAGTTCAAGTTAATGATTTCTTGAGTCGTTTTCCAAACAGTATTCCATTTTAAGCACTAATATGAATATCTAAGCACCTACAAATTTTAGCACCAACCACCTATTCTAATTTACTGTATATTTTAGCAAAAGGAAAATACCTTTCAATTTAAAATAACCTATTGGTATAAATCTACGTACATCCTAAATTCCTATTACACAGTACCTTATTAATTAATTCCTTTGAAATCCAGAGAGTGCTTAGCAGACCAGTACTGCATGTACAATTTACCAGCATGTACAACTCTTAAAACAAGGTTGCATGCCCTCACAATGAAAAAACAAAACTTTTAGAACTTTGCAAACAGGCATCAAAAGTCTTTGAACACCAGCTAACCTTATAGTCAATTGCCATCCATGTTAATTGGAGCAAGTCCCACTGATTTCAATGCAATATTTACTTCAGAGTGTAGCCTTACAGTCTAAGCCATTTACTCAGAAGTAAATTCCACTGATTTCAGTATGACCTATCCCCAAGTGCATTTTCACTGTTAGTCTTAAACACACTGAGGAACAATGACTTCTGTACCATACTGTCTTGAAGCTTCTCATTGAAGAAGACCAGAATCTGTCAAACTTTAAATAGCTTAACTTGTCTTTTAATGATTTAATTAATTAATTCAGGCACCTAAGGGATTTTGGCTATTAATAGTACCTAACTAGGAGTTGATATAGTGCTGTGTACTGAGTAGCTAATTAAAGGCCATGCTGATAACTTTAGCTTTTTTTTAAAGTACATATTACAACCCCTGCATGATGATATCGATGCATCTATTGAAAAGCAGCTGTATTTCTTTGATTGCCCTACACATTTCCAAGGGTGCTCAAGCGTACTTCAAAGCTAGAGTGAAAAGACTTCCCATTTATGGCGTTACTATAAAAGTTCTGACTATAAATTGTTCTAGTGTGCTCTAACTTCATTTTTTCTACAATATGAGAATAATCCTCTTATAATACTGAATTTTGAATAAAGCCAGGAGTTTTGCAGAGAAAACGACACTTTCACAGGTGTTGAGGGACCCCTTTATTCATACTTCATAAGGCAGTCCTGAAGTTCTGGCCAACTGCTCAAAACAGAGCTTTCCGTTTTCAAAGAAACAAGGTCCGTCAACTAGCCAGGTTGATAAACCCAGCAAATGAAAAAAAAAAAAATAGAAGCTGTTCAAGAAAGCCCTGTAATGAAATCTGCAGCCCACACATTAGCCAAGTCTGCTTCCCTGCAAAATCAGACCCCCCATAGATCAACATTTCAAAAATAAGAGACACAGCAGAGCTTTTCATATGGAGCACGCTCAAGGCTATGAAAACATGTAATATTCTATGAAATGAGTGGGGGCCAGTCCTTAGGATGCCAAAGGAGTTTTGCCTTTTTAGAACTACCGTTTGTCCCATAAATGTATAATGAAACGTAATGTAGCACAATAAGGAAACTGCATTCTGATTTACTGTGCTGTTTTTCTGGATAGTAAAGTTCCAAACTCCTCAATCCCTCTTCAGAAATACAACTACAGGGAGGTGACAGCCTCCCATCTCATTTTTTTTTTTAAAAAAAATAAGCCTACTTAACTACTTCCTGCAATATAACAAACACTTTTATAACCCCTTTTCTTTGCTAGTGTACATCTTCTGCTCTATTTAATGCCCCTGGCCAAACCTGTCCGAGAGCCCTAGCATTTCCCTAGAAGATCAGGCATGCCCGGTTCATGAGTGAGAACAGACTACCCATCAACCTGCGGAGTGGGAAGGTCACTTTGCACATGGTCAGAAAGACATATTCCCGTCATATCCCTTCCCAGGCCTCACTTCTGGCACTGAAACCAGATCCCAATACTATAAAGCTTGGCACAAATTACAAACGCGCTCCCTAGAGAGCAAAGAGGGATAATGCAGGTGTAGGAGAGAGATGTCACAGGGAGCCCATTTGCCCCTAACCTGAGGGAGGAAAGGGCTTCCTCGGACGGCGGGGTCCTTATATTTCAAACTGGCTCTCTGCTATAGAGAATGGCGCAAGGGATAGCTGGTGGAGTGGGAGAGACAGAGATATCTCCCGTCCGAGCGGAATTCCCCTCCCTTTCCGCTCCGCAGCTGAGGCTTGCAAGCGGCGCTCCAAAGCCTCTTCTCCCTTCACACCCCCAGCCTTCCCGGTTCAGCTAAAGAATACGCTGACTGACTGACGCCCCGGGAGTCGCCAGTTCCCGCGCTCGTCCTTGCTAAGCAGCAGCCCTTCACTACACCCACGGCACAGCCCAAAGCTGTTTCCCGAGCGGCATCAGCTTGGCCGGTGGGCTTCGTTTTGAGTCACGACGAAAACATCGTTCACTGGCCTAAAGGGACCCTGAATTCTCTCTCCCCCCCTCCCCAACCTCAACGCATATACACACGCACACACGCCCCGTTTCAAGCAATTTCCTATGTCGGTTCCAATTGCAGTGGGCTGCCTAGGTTTCCCTTTCTGAACGCCCTCCTCACACAGATGTGCATTCTGCTTCGCCGTGTCTTACCTTTGTAAAAAAAACAAAAAACGCCAACACGAAACCCCACCACCTTTTGCCCCCGTGTTTTTCTTCTGCAGCAGAAAGAATGCGCGCATGGGTTGCAAAAGGGGTCTCCTGTTTCTTCCCGAGGGAGGGGGGGCGCTCTTTCAAAAGTTACTTTGGGAAACACTTTCTTGAGCCTATGTCTCAGGTTTAAGAGAAAGAGATCACGATAGACACATCTACTACAAGCACACGCACGGCGTCCCTCTTTCTAGCAGCTCAAATCAACCGAAAAGCCAATCCACGAATTGCTACGCGATTGGAGATAAGCAGGAAGATACTCGAAAGTCACCGAGGCCCGGTTACTTCGGGCCGCCTCTCTCTCCCTTTCCCCCACAGAGGCACACAAGCCTACAGCCTCCATAAGGGTAATGCATGGAATAGGCGGGCAGCTTTCCATCCCAGATTTCGCCCTCTCGCAGTTAGGCTTTGCTGCCTGTCGCCTCCCTCTTTCAGCCTCCCACCATCCTGTTCAGTAGTCTTGCAGATAAACTTTTCAACCCTGACTTGAGAGGGCTCTTGTTTTCCCTCCCTTTTCCTATTGAGGGACAGGGGGCATTTTAATGCGAGAGTAACCCACCCCCCCTCGTCCGGTTCTGCCTATTGGGTCAAAAATGTATTTTGACTTATGCCAATAAATTGGGGGGGGGGGTGTTCCTGATGTATGGGGGGGGCGATGGAATCACCTCCCTCAGGAAAAATTATTGCATCCCTTTAAGTAGCAGCATAGATTCCCCTCCAAAGCACGGAAAGAGATGTCATTCATGACTCGTGCGGTTCCTTGAATATTAATGGTGTTTTCAGTGTTTCCTGGATTGATGGGATTTTTTTAAAGCTCTGCTCGCCATTCGGGGGGGGGAAATGTCGGTGAAGTGCTACCTCCGCTCGCACGGCGGGAGCTTTAGACAGGCGACTGCCTTCTGCATAGGTATGCACGTCGATGTGTTGTGTGCATTCCCTACAGACATGCTCCCCGTATACACACAAACGCGGCGTGCCACATATGTGTGATGTTGCCGCTAGTTTGTACACGAGCGTCCTCTGATCCGCTTCGTGCTTTCAGGCTGATGGACGCTCTTGTAGAGCTGCAGAGCACACCGCCAGTACGATACGAACAAGTGGACTTCATTTATTAGCTGTTTTAGAGATGCCATGGATGGCTAACCAGAAATCTCCCCCCCCCCCGCGCCCACCAAGGGGGAGAAGAAGAAGCCCCTTGGGTGCATCCTCTGTCACCAAACTCCACTGTAGTCCTGGAGTGGGAGTTTCATTCCCCCAAACTCCAGCAGCCTCATCACGGATGAAGTATTTCTCTGGGGAAAGAGGCGAAGGGGGATTGCACTACTCGCTATCAGTGACTGTGTTAAATGGCAACCTAGTCGTGATGGAAGAACTCCTCCCCCCCCCCCCTCGCCGCCCCGCAAACACACGCAGACATACACACACATTACATATATAGGCTGAAGGGGTTTGCATCCCGAGCAGTGTCTTGGAAATACTAAATCCTTGCCGGAAATTTCAGACACATACACAACTAAGGCGCGATCCAGCCTGATCAATGAATCGGTACCCATTCACTCCAGTCGGAAGTAGACGGAGTCCCTCAGCACCGGGATGCGGGTGCTAACCGCTCTCTTTTAATCTTTGCTGGGTTAAAGAAGGGGGGAGAGAGAGAGAGAAGGCTGCATGCACTTTGCATCTTGCAAAACACTCTAAAAAGCCCTGACCACCGAGAAAGCGAGAGATAAACTTTGACTTCGGCATCACCTTACCTTCTTTTGCAGCCTGTGCCTCCCCCGTGTGTGCAAAGCGAAGCAGCCAGATGCAACATAACATAATCCAAGAAGGGAACCTAGTTTGGAAAACCATGGTGGTGCATGAGCTTGAGGTTTTTAAATATATCTATTTACATATATATTCAGAAAGAAACTGTACGATCGTTGCCGCTGCTCCCGCTGCTGCCACTCGGTGGGTATTAAAGGGCTTGTTCTGCAATGTGTTTTATTTCGCAGTGCTCTTGCATAGAGAGCTCTCGCCGCCTGTCTTCGTCCCTTCTCTTATCGCTTTTCTCTCTGCATTTGCTGCCTGCGAGTCTCCGACTGCAGATCGGCCGCTTGCTCCACACTCCAATAATATCAATAGGCGCGGGGGGAGGAGGGGGGAAGGGGCAGGACTAGAGCACGGAGCGCTGCCCGTCTATCAAAATGATTGGCACCCAAGCCCAACCTAAGAGAAAGCTGAATCCCAGATGCTCGAGGTTCGGCTAAGCAACGAATCGCCCCGGCAATTGAGGCGGAGCTATACAATGTAGCCAATCAGCGATAAAAGGTGTCAGATTGCAGCTGGTCCTGGATTCCCCTTAAGGTTCTTCTATTCCTCCTAGTGCTCGTTCTTAGGAGGTGAACGGGGAACAGCTTGAATGAGAAACAGCGGCAAATTGTAACTCAGTGCTGTGTGTACACTCACGGCCTGATCCGCAACAACGTTGAGCAGGCAGGCTGGAATTTGAGCCGATTTTGTTTCCATAATAAAGAAAATTAAGGCAAAGGCTTAAGTCAAATCAAACACTCCTAGAGGACGGTGTGAAGGGGTGGGGGAGAGAATGTGAAATTTTTGTAGTATGTTAACTTCCTTCTCGGAGTATTGGCTTTGATCCTGTCCTGACTATTGCTATATTATTATGAATTTACAGACGATGGGATTTCCTTGCTGCTTTCCCATCCTCTCTTTAATTTCCTGAACACTAACATGAAGATATGGTTTTATTTTCTTGATTTGAGAATACTGTTCAACACATTATTTTTTTTTTTGGGGGGGGGGGGAAGTTTGAAACAACTGGAGATGTGTGAACTGTACAAATATATTAAATGTTAGGCCAATGCACACCAAACAAGTATGTACTTAAACACTTTGTGTGGGTTGTAATGTCTTTAGTGTTTATAAACAAAGAATACAGCTTAAAAATAACAAGATATACAATGTGTCACCTCTTATTTGATCTTCCTCGATTGCAAACATCTGTAATAAAACATTTGATTCTTTTTAGATGCAACTGTTGTGCATCTACAATAATCTCTTTGTTTCCTGAATTCAAACTTCTGTATAATTTGCATTTTAGCAGTATGTTAAAACTTTTTTTTTTAAAACCTACTCTCCTATCATGGCAACATAAATCTGGTTGCTATTTGGCATTCCCCCCTCCCTCAGGCACTGCTACAAACAAGAATAATCAGATAAAAGTAAAATTTGCTTTCTTTTGTAAAGGAAGAAAATGGTCAAATTATTTATATCTAAAACTCAGCCAGTTTATGTGAATGCTGTCCCAACAACAGAAACCTGGTAAGTGTATTCTTTCAATGTTCTTCCAAAAAAAGGAGGGGGAACCCAGAACCCTGAAACCACAAGTTTTAAAAGTTCCTTTAACATAAAGAAAGCTCTTTAGAATTAATAAAGGATGAGAGGATAGGAGTCTCGCTGTTGATTGTGTTGGTCAATTTAGCCCAGCAATGCCTTTATATGAACAGAAAAAATAAATCTAATTGTCGACAAGTGCAAATCAGAGTATTATGTTGTTGGAATGACTGGCTTCTACTCTGGATAAAAGTTAACAGCCTTGGAGCACAGGGCATGAAATTATTTATCTCTTTACCTAAACCTTAGTGATTGCTCATTTCAGAATGTAGGTGTTTCTAGGCTTAATAGGATTCTGTATAATCTGTATTTTTTTCTGAAAATACATCAACAGCCTGATACCTTCTAAGAGATACCAATATACTGTAAATGCAATTTACAGCATCTGTCTACATCTGTGAAACAGATGAAGGCACACAAAGAAAAGTGCAGTTCTAGTGAACAAAACCCTATGAGAATATTTGAAAAGTCACTTACTTGGATGAATTGGAGATGTTCATCTGTTTACATGAATATGCATATACCGTCACTCTTCTAACTCTATTTCTCCCTTATTACAAAGAGTGTCCTGAATAAATAACAAAATAATAACAAAGCTAGAACATTATAATATGCAGCACAAACACACACAACTTTTCATCTATTAGTTTGCGATATATAAAATACGAGTACAATCCAGCCCAAATAAAGGGATTGTAAGCCCACATCCTTTACCTTCCCATTGAAATTAATAGGACTTCAATGTGCTTACCTTTGGATGAATCATTTTCTATGCAACTCTGTGTGTATGTACGGATATCAAATAAATCCTCCAGGCACTTGAGCTTTCCAATTAGTTGCATCATTATTTTAGAGACTAAAAAAGGAGACTTTAATGTGTTGCATATATGTTTCAGCTGCTGGATAACTAATATACCTTAGAGAGAACAGAAATATTTTCTGACCAAATTCAAGACTACCACTTATTTAAATATAATAGCACAATTTATCTCATAGGGATGAGTGAAATTACAGGTTATAATCCTTCTCCTTCCTTCTCTGTTTTGTGTTTGTGTTTGCATCTGAAGAAGAGAAAAGCCAAAAGTATAAGTACTGTCATAACGATGTGCATTACTTAGGAAATAGCTCCTCACTGAAGTTAGTGGGCTTTGTGTTAATATTTTTAGGATTATTTTTAAGTAAATAGTAGTGTTTAGAAGTCCTGTTCTGATTTCTGTGTCCCTCCCCATTTGCATGCACATAGGTATTCCACATGTACAATTCTTAAATAACAGACTGGGCTGCAGAGTTTTGGGGTTGAGAAACGTTATAATGCAATACTAAGCAGAATTACACTGCTCTAGGTTCACTGAAGTCAGTGGTCTTAGAAGGGTATAGCTCTGCACTGCACTACAGCCGTCAGAGCACAAAAACTGCTATACCAACAGAAAGAGCTTTAGAACCAGGTAACAGAAGGCAGCTTCTGAAAACATCTCCTTCCCTTGTGTAATTTTCCATTGATGGTTGGTTTTAGAAAACTGTGTGGGATACTCTCTTATTCTGTTCTTATGCCAGTGTTGGATCTGTGTTCCAGGTCACATGTCTGTATGTACACATACATGAGGTGCACATATGCAGCTATGTATGAGGTCTCTGTGTCCCTGCCTGCCAAAGACATGAATACCACTGAGGTGCACTTAGAAACTGAAGCATGTTTAATCGTTTATAGAAGTTTGTGAAACACTATAAGAACATGGTATAATTTCATGTAATGCAAAGTCACTGGATCAGTTTCCCAATAAAATAATAGAATCATAGAATTGGAAGGGATCTCCAGGGTCATCTAGTCCAACCCCCTGTCCAATGCAGGACATTTACAAATACCTCCCCCTAAATTCACAGGATCCATATTGCTGCCAGATGGCCATCTAGCCTCTATTTAAAAAGCTCTAAGGAAGGAGAGCCCACCACCTCCTGAGGAAGTCTTTTCCACTGAGAAACCACTTTGACTGTCAGGAAGTTCTTTCTCATGTTGAGCCAGAAACTCTTTTGATGTAATTTCATCCTGTTGGTGCTGATCCTACCTTCCGGGGCAAATCACTCATTTGTCAAATACATCTCTGTTTTCCAAAATCTGTATTCTACAGTGAAGAACAATTCCATTGACTTTAAGGAATTGTGGGCTATATTAATTATTAGAAATAATTTTATATTTTTAGTAATGTCAATTACACACTATTTATAAAGGAAAGATGCAGAAGAGAATGGAAACGTTGAAGTTACATGAGTTACACAGAAGTGCTTTTGTAGCTCAGTGACTCATATGGAATTGTATGGTAATTTAATTTAAGTAGCATAATCTAAGGAAGATGGGTGGATCAAAAATGTAATAATACAGATTATTCTGTATCTGTGTATACTACACTTCAGCTGTAATATCAGGAGCCCCTGGACATACAGTGTGCCTATGGTAGGGATATACACTTTTTTATAAAGGTAAAAGGTTTTACACCTTAATTTTTTATAAAATCACACAATTTTTTACAATACATATCTAAACACTTCATATTAGGGATGTACACCTGAAAAAAAGCAGCATTTTAAAAATTAGGGGGCCAAAAAATATTGGTATTCCCAGTTGTCTGGTGTTTTTTTCAGGATTCTGATATTATTTGCCTCCATTATTCCTATGTGGAATCTTTCCAGAGGGGTGGAGGGACTGTTTTTGAGCAAATGACACCAAAATCACGGTGGAGCTGATGGTGTCTATCCACTAATCTCCAAGTTTCAAGGGAATTGGACCAAGGTGCCCCATCCATCCTCCACTGTTTCCTGTGGTGGAAAAAAAAATCCATGCTTTCTCCAGGGCAAAGAATAGCCAAAAATACCAGAGCAAGTGCAGCCACTGGCCAAAAGGCTCACAAAGAAAAACTAACAAGTCCAAAGAACCAATGCAGAACCATGGAATTTCAGCAAAAGCATGAGACAATGTGGCAAGCCTAACTCAACTAATGCACAACTCAAGAATCCAAGCCAATGTCAAACCAGAGAATCCTTCCAACCAAACCAATTTAATGAACCCTTTTGCAAGCCCAACAAATGTAAAATAAGACAATCAAAGCACATGCACAACCTGAGAATCCCAGCCAATGTTAAATCAGAAAATCCAAACAAACAATCCTGACACAAACCAACTCACACAAAGAACACAGTGCTGTGAGATGAACAAAACCACTTTCAAAGGACAGAATGAAAGCCAAAACAACACTGCAAGGCAGGGGGGAGTCATGGGAGCCTTAAAACCAGGGGTTGTTTTGTAGAAAAATAGGTGGTGGAGCTCATCCAGGGATTGTTATGCAGCTGCACCTACTATTCAATGGGCAAAGTGGGAAGGAGGAGGGGGAACCCTCAGAAAGGTTCAGGAGCTCCTGTGAGCTCCTACTAAATCCAAGGCCTGCTTAAAGCTCTGGTTCCCAATATTACTGGTTATTTCTGAATATTTATGGATTTTTTGGGACCCATTTCCCAGCATGCAAAAAACCCCAAATAAACCATTTGGATAACTGAATATATCTGGAAAATACCAGGTATTTTGCAGATCTATATTTGGACTGGAAATATCCAAACTCACATCACTACTTCACAATACTTAATTGCATGCCTATTTAATATAGTAGAACCTACTTCCTAATAATCATGTATATGATTGTGGTGTACATCTTCATGATCAGCATCTTTGATGAAAACACACAGAGCATGATTTTGACTGACTTTAAAAAATGTAGTTGCCTTACACTCTGCATAGTACAGGGAACAATTCTAATATAGAAGAGTGTCAAAATCTGAAAGATTTCTCTCCAGTTCTCTTTACACTAATGACCTTATTGATGTATCAGATAATATTGTGTCTAATTGATTAATTTTGCTTTGGACACATTCTGGGGTATAAGCTGAAATCTTTTTCAATAAAGGACTGTGGCATTTTCCTCCCAGTCTACCTTTTGGTAATATTTCTTAAACATTTTTCATTTGTTCTGCAAGAAGCTATAGAACCTGCCCAGCATCTTCCTGCTGCGTAGTTGCTATTTACCTTCTGTGAAGAACACAGATAGGAAAGAGAAAATATTACTTACAAGTAAACTCAAATACCTAAAGGGAATAAACTATAACCATCAATTTTCCCATAAAATTCCCTGCCAAAAAAACCACTGGAGGCACCATACAACTCAGTAGGTTATAGCTCAAAGACCATCAAATTAAAAGTTTAACCGCAACAATAACATCATGAAGCTGCTTTTAAAATTGATATTTTTAGTAAGTGAACATTTATACTCAGTGTGCTAGCCTCCACACAGTTAAAATGGCAAAAATCCAGATTTACCTTTGAATGCTCTTGACAGAATGACAAGCCAGTGTGGTAGAGTGATTAGGATAATAGACTACACTTGGGAAAACCCAGTTCCAGTTCCTACACAGCCATGAAGCTTACTGGGTGACCTGGGCCAGTTGTTTTCTTTCAACTTATCCCTCATGGTTTGTGTTGAGACAAAATGTAGTGGAGAGTAATGACGCACATCACCCTGAGTGCTTTGGAAGGGATAAAAATATAAAACTATGCTTTGTTGTTATGTGAATACACCTGAGGAATTCTTGGGCTGACACACTTTATCCTCCTCTCATGCATGAACTGATGATTGTCAATTGTCCATTGTCACAGAAAACTAGAGTATGTTGTTTCATCCTGAACAGAAGCTATTGCTTTCTCTCTTAACTCCAAACTAGAATGTCAAACCATTGTTTAATCCTGAGAGAAAGGTGTCTTTGCTTTGAGGATGCTTGTTTTTTCCCTGCTTCCTCACAGCATTGTGGCAAATTTGTGCATCTCTGGGGATTTCCCCAACATTTATCTGATCTTTCTCAATCCAACTTTGCTCTGAAGTTTTAGGGAAGATTGCAGGACAGCTGGAATGACTGTTGTGTTGGGAAATTTGGATTTTCCACCTCACATTATCCCTGACCATGTACCCATCACAGCCATTTCCTACCACTCCCTAGTCCCTACCACTGAGGGTTATTTTAAAAAGGCACTAGAATATAATTACATCAATATACCTTTGTAACAATATAAAGTCTCAGCTTTCTTTTTTTTTAAAAAAAAGTATGTCTCTAGTTTCTTTACTTGCAGAGATACGAAGATAAAGGCTATTCTTTTTCAAGAGAACAGATTTGATACCTTTTTTAAAAAAATGAAAGCTCAGAATTCAGATATCCTGGTGCAGTTATTGTTACAATGTATATTGATATAACAGTATAACAGTATTTCAGTGCCATTTAAAAAAAAATCAAAATCCCTTTTGTCCTGGGCATGATGGTCCTGGGCATGATGGTTCACTCTTTACATTGGCATATATTTCTGATGATGAAGAATACTTTAAACTGAGAAGTTCGAGATACATGACTCAAAATATATATGCCAAAGGGATATATGTGGCGGAGCCACAACAAAGAAGAAGAAGACTGCAGATTTAGACCCTGCCCTTCTCTCTGAATGAGACTCAGAGTGGCTTACAATCTCCTATATCTTCTCCCCCCACAACAGACACCCTGTGTGGTAGGTGGGGCTGAGAGGACAACTCCTGTGATAGCTATGGCTAACCCAAGGCCATTCCAGCAGCTGTTAATGGAGGAGTGGGAAATCAAACCCGGTTCTCCCAGATAAGAGTTCACACACTTCACCACTACACCAAACTGGCTCTGAATGTTTCCCTTCATATTTCATAGTAAACAGTATGAAAAATACCTGTGTACAAAAAGCAGTCATGTCTGTAGGATCCAAAGTGAACCAGTCATCATTCTGTTTTGGTAGAGAACTTCAGTATTGTTGGGAATATGAAGAAGAAGCACAAAAGGTCTGACGGTGCAATCTAAGTCCATTAATTTCATTTGGTGCATTTCAGGGGAATGCCCAAGAAAACTTCTGCTCTAACATTATATAGCATAGTCATGTTTGAAGAGTTTTAATATTCACTTAGCATAGTAACTTTTTGATAGCAACATCATCAAAAAGGATAAGGCAAAGCAAATGTGTATAGCCCACATTGCATGGACTTCAATAATGCTTAAACACTAAAAATATCAGTGTAGAAGTTATGGTTGTGGTATAAGTGGTTATGGTTTATGTGCATCTCTAAAGCATCTCTGATTTGATTTCTTCAGATAAATTATATGCAACTTTGCTGTGTTTAAAATGGTGGTGGAGGAACTTTTATTAAGTTTCCAGTACCAGGGCCTAAATGTTTTGGGGACAGACTTACCTTCATTGGAAGCTAAAACTTCAGCTTGATTGACATATTAACAGAATGGAATGGTTATTATTTCTTATAGATGGTCCCCCTGCTATTCCAGTAACATTTGAATGATCAGGTATGTGGTTTCCTATGTTTGCCAAATTCAAGGTGGGGCTTGCAGATCTCTCAGAATTACAATTGATCTCCAGACTACAGAGATCACTTCCTCTGGAGGAAATGTCTGTTTGGGAGGGTCAGCTCTGTGACATCACATCCTTGCAGAGATCCCACCTCCCCAAACTCTATCCTTAGATCTCCAGGAATTCTCCAACCCAGAGTTGGCAACCAAGGTGACATATGGATTGGCCTTTGTTCAAATCTACTCAAAGTTTGATGAAGATAAATGTAGCTTTGAATTGTGAAATATAGTTTACATGATAATTGTGCCCATCCACATAGCTATCTTTAGAGAGTGTTTGAGTTCTGTGCTATCTTAACTGTCTTTTTAAAACACTAAGACTTACTTAGGAGTAAGTTTACTTCTTGGGGCTTGCTTCTGAGTAAACAGGAATAAACAGGATTGAAGAAATATTTGCTTCTGATAGTCCTGAAATTCAAGTCCATCTATTCCCCAGCACTGAGTGAATCTCAGAAAGTCTGATGACTTTCAACAGATTGATTGCTTCCCATATTGCTCCACTGGGTATTTGGATGTTTATTCTAACATGTTAGTCGAACATGCCCGTGACAGATGAGTGAATCAATGACATTGACTGCTATCAATTGTGAATTACAAAAATGGTTCCCAGAAGTCTTCTTCCAGCAAAAACTTCACTGAACTGCCTTTATAATGAGATAGTTCTTTATATTGTTCCAGTTTCAAGGCTTCTTTGAGTCTATAAGAATAACTACCTAGATATATTGCTTTAATGCTGTAATTGCAAAAGATGAGTCTAGGCATACATAACTAACAGAGCCACTCAGCTTGTGAAAGCACACTCATTTTATTATCCTTGTCTTGAAACATGCTTCTCCTCAGAACAGATTTTTCAACTTTAAAATACATTATTTAAAAAAAAATAGGGGCAATATGTATGATCGTTCCGTTGTACAGTAGTACAAGTCACATTTTAAACAAGCAACCAGAAAAGGGAATGCCCTGCCAGAAGTCGGTGGAAAGTGACCAAACTAACCAGGAAATCAGTGTTCACTAGAGAAGCAGGTACTTGAAGAGCAAAGGTGGTGGGAAGCCAGCCTCAGCCAGCAGTGGCAAAAACTAAGGCTCCTTCCTATTTTAACATATAATCATATTCACACTCACCTGTTGGTAGTCCCCGGGCCAAAGGAGGCCCGTCTAAAATCCACCAGGGATCGGGCCTACTCAATAACGGCACCTTATTGGTGGAACCAGCTGCCGGAAGAGGTGCGGGCCCTGCGGGATCTAGGGCAATTCCGCAGGGCCTGCAAGACAGTCCTCTTCCGGCAGGCCTATGACATTAGCTGACAATGTAAAACATCTTGGATGGAACAAAATGTATCTATAGGCCGCCGGTTTTATTCTATCTTGTTTTTTACTAATTTATGGTTTAATTGTATTTTAAATGTTTTAAACTGAAGTTGTTTTAATTATTATGTTGTAAGCCGCCCTGAGACACTTAGGTGAGAAGGGCGGGGTATAAATCTTAATATAAATAAATAAATAAATAAATAAATAAATAAATACTAATGCCCTTGGCTTGTAGACTGTCTGCTCTCCTAGATCTGGCTACGCTGATTCTTGCTACTATATCTTCCAGGCTAAATTGCAGTAATGGGTCCTACTTGAGGTTACTCTGGCAGATAATGCAGAAGCTGATGAAGAATACTGTCACCCACTTGTTGGCTAGGATTAGGCAACCCTTCACATATTTGGCCTATTTTGAAACAATAACTTTTCATTTGGGGCTCAGTTCAAGAGCTGATACCTTTCCTCTAAAGACTTCCTATCATTCCTGGTACTTCCTGTCTTGCCCCATAAAAACTTGTGCACCCACTGACATCATTCCAGGAGATCCTCCTAATGGTGTCTTTTGATGCCTTCTGTGTTGCCCTTTCCATTCTGTAGAACAGTCTTTTAGAAGACTACGTAAAGCTTCTGTCTTGCAGGTGTTCCACAGGTTATATAAAGGCCAATTTACACTTCATAAAGTCCTCCCATTTGCTGGGCTATGACACATCACGTGTTTCATAGAAGCTTTGTGCCTCCAAGTTTCAAGCATGCCCTTTCTTTCTCTGGACAGGGTACATGGGCAGAATCAGTTGCACCCTTCTCCTTTGCTCCGTTTTCTCTCCCTTAAACTGCCCCATGGAGCTACTGTTGGCTGCACTGCAAAACTTGTGTGCAGCTGTGTAAGTTCCATGAATTTGCAAATGGAGCCAACAGTAGTTCATGAGGTACCATAAGGAGGATAAAATAGCACCGGGTGGGGGGGAGGTTACAGCCACTTCTTCCCACTCTGGTCATTGAAAGAAGAGGTCATGTTTGAGTGAAGCACAACACTATTATGGAAAATCTGATCCAAAGTCCTTGTGCTGTCACTCATCATGAGGACATGATAATGGCTAGGTTGGCCATAAGGGCTTTAGCAATATCTGAGATTTTGTATTATTAAGACTTGCTGTTTACTAATTATTGAATCTGTGATTTAGCTGTTTTATTGTCTTATCTGACAAGTTGTCTACTATATTGGAAACACATACATTTTGTATTTTATAATATTAGAAATGTAGTAAATTAAATTATGGTAATATTTGATCTGGAAACTCCAATAAAAATAGCAAGTATGTGTAAAAACAGGCCTCAGACTTCCTGATAGGGCTGCCAAGCCCCCGGTCCAGGTGGGGGTTCCCCCGCCCGGGAGGTTCCCAATCCGTTGGCTCACATTGGGCTGGCGAGGCGAACCTTCCCCAACGTTGTCAGCGTGATGACATCACCCAGAAGTGACATCATTGTGCTGGGGCACGGCAGCCACTCTAGGCGTTTCTGGGAAAACTCTATGGTTTTCCTAGACAAAAACCATAGAGTTGTCCCAGAAATGCCTAGAGCGGCCGTGAGTGCCGGCGCCGTTGTGATGATGTCACTTCTGGGTGACATCATTGTGTCTCACACATGCATAGCAAATGCATGAAGGTCCCCCACTGGAGAGCGAAGGGGACTTAGCAATCCTAGCTCCTGAACCTTTCTTCTTCCCCACCTGCCTACCTACCTTGTCCATTGAATGGTAGGTGCAGCTGCATAACAATCTCTCAATTAGGAGAGGCCAACCAGCCACCAGGAACTTTGCCACTCCCCCAGCAGCCCTCATTAACCCTTGGAGAAGCCCACACCACCCAGTTCTTATGTGAGTTGCTGGCCTTTTGACTGGGGGGGGGTGGCCCAGGAGAGCCCCAGGCAAGCGAGGCCTGCTTGGGATGGATGGATCTTCAGTCATTCCAAGAAGGTCTCGCTCACATGGGGCTCTCCTTTCTTGTATCAGGTGGTTTTTGGCTGGGGGGACGGCATATGCTAATGAGCTCCACTGCCTATTTTTCTACAAAATGACTCCTGGGTACCATAAGGAGGATTACTAGAATACTAGAATTACCAAAAAGATTACTATAATAGAATGTTTTTCCTTTGCAGCATTCAAAAATGTAGTTTGCCAGTTTTGACAACATTGTTATCTATAGCATCTTTAATTTTCAGTTCTGTTGTTATGAATCTCCACCTATTTAGTTTACAAGGCTATGGTTACTTTTTTCCTAATTCTCTGATATGTTGTTCCATCCTTTGCAGTATGTACCAAAGAACAGAGCTGGTTGTACTCACCTACTAAAAGTATAGGAACAAGCTGCAGATGGTTTGCATAATATTTATATGTTCTGTAGCTTTGCTTACCTACGATGACTCACCCATCTCCATTTGGTTCTTGTCATTTACACTGTATTCTTGGTGCTCATGTAATTCTTTCCCTACTCCATGCAAAGCCAAATCCTGTTTTGCTTCTTCTTTTCTTAGGAATTATTTGTGAATGAGCTCCCCCAAACAAATTATCCCATTACACAAGCCCTTCACTCCCCTTCTTCAAATCACTCCCACAGAAGCCACACACTGTGAGCTCTGTCCTCCTCCAGAAAATCAATTCATGCTCCTTTCTCCAAATACATATTCACTTTTACTTAGATAGAGATTACGATTACACATCAATACATTCATATAAGATTTTTCTCCATCTGTTCTGAAGCAATCAGTTTTCTGTTTCTTGAATTACTCTGTTCCTTCCACCTACGAAAATATATTCTTGTTTTGTGTTAAATGTACAAGGAGTTCATAGTGCAGCACTTAGCAAGCATAATGAGAGAAATGTTTTAATACAGAACTAGAAAACTTCCCCTGCCTAATAACTTTGAACTTCAAAATTTACATTTTCTTGAAACTCAGAAACCAGCCTCTTCATATTTAAATGTAGTTTCAGAGGCTAGTCGGCAGTGGAACAATTAGATTTGGGTCCAGTGGCATCTTAGTGATCAACTAGATTTTCAGAGTATAACCTTTCATGAGTCAAAGCTCCCTTCATCAGAAACAAGTAGGAATGGAGATCTCTGAGTTTTGTTATACCAGGAAGGTGGAAGAGGTGCTGTAAAGAATGTTTGTAAAGGATGCTAAGGTACAGTGCATATTGTAATCAGCTTGATTAGAGCAGAGGAGAAATGGTTGTGGGCAGAAAATTAGCATCTGTGGTAAGATAAGAATCCTATGTTCCTAGTCAGCCCTGGGAGGCTTCATTTTTCTGAACAAGTAATGACCCCAAGACCAGCAGCCTGGTTTTGTAATTTCCTCTTGAAGTTTTCTTGTTTGATTTTTTTTTTTATCATACAACATCGACATCAAACTTTCCCCCTTCCAGCTAAAATTGAGCCCAGTAGTACCTTATAGACCAACAAGATTTTCAGGATATAAACTGTTGAGTTTGGTATATTAGGAGAAGAGCACTGGAAAAGACAATAATACCATAGTTCTAAACTCTGCTCACAACCTGAGTTTGATCCCGGCAAAAGCTGGGTTCAGGTAGCCGGCTCAAGGTTGACTCCATCCTTCTGAGTCTTCCATCCTTCTGAGCTTGGTAAAATGAGTACCCAGCTTTAGGGTTTGTAGACTCTTTCGGGATCAAGTGCCGTGTTCTACTGGAAAAAGTTTTCCTTCCAGTAGAACATGGCACTTGATCCCGAAAGAGTCTACAAACCCTAATGATGTTACCAGCCGTGAAAACCTGAAATCTTTGATAGTACCCAGCTTGCTTGGAGGGGAAGTGTAGATGACTGGGGAAGGAATGGCAAACCACCCCATAAAAAGTCTGCCATTAAAACGTTGTGATGCGACGTGACCCCAGAGTCGGAAATTACTGGTCCTTGCACAGGGGACTACCTTTACCTTTTTATAATTGAAGGCAGCTGGAAAAGATGAAGACCTGACATGAGATGAATTGACTCGGTTAAGGAAGCCATGGCTTTCTGTTTGCAAGACCTCAGAATGGATGTTACTGATAGCCAGGCTCATAGCTATGGGGAGGGGCTGTAGGGGGCCTGCCCCTGACTTCTGGGTGGGGCTCCCAACCAACCACCAGGAGCTCTGCTGCAGCCAGAATTTTTTAGATGCTTTATAAAAATTCAGGTGCCCCCTGAATTTTTTTTAAAAGCCCCCAAGCTAAAAAAAAAAAAAATCCTGATGATAGAACATTGTGGAGGACATTGATTCGTTATTGATTCTTATCAGCAACTTAAGCAGGGAGTGTGATAGACTAGGCATTTGATTACCAAGGAAGGAGATACCTGGGAATCATGGGTTCCCCACGTACAAAAGCAATGTGAGACAGAGGCATGTGATTGAGTGAAAAAGCTGACTGCATTGGCTGCAACTACCAGTGCAAATTACATATATTTCTAAAAAATAGCCACCAACTAAAAGTTAGCCATTTATTTCTATTTTCTTCATTTGTAAATATAGTTTCTGTTGAAGGATCTTCTCATAGTTTTATGTATTAAAAATCTATAACAGTCTGAATAGCATAGGTGTCTGTGCCTGGAAGGCTGAACGAACATGAAGCCAATTGAGTTCATAGAAAGGGTAGCATCATTTAAAAGCAAGATTTCAGGTTTCAGACTGCTACACCACCAGAGAATGGAGATCCATGTGATAGGATTACCAATCCCGAGTTGGGGGCAGGGGACCCCCCCCCCCATTTGGAGGCCCTCTCTCCACTTCAGAGTTGTCAGAAAGGGGGAAGTTGAATGTTTGCTGGGCACTCCATTATAATGGAGAATCGATCCATGGGTATAATGGAGAAGGTTTCCCTATCCTCCATTATTTCCAATTAAGGGAAGGCATTTAAAAGGAGCACAGTCCCTTTAAATGGGATGGCCAGAATTCTCTTCAGAGTTCTGGCCTGTTTATCACAACCTTGCTGCTGGCTCCAGCCCCAAAGTCTTCAGATATTTCCTGAGTTGGACCTGGCAACCCTACCACATGATAACCTCATCTAATAAACTGAGGTGGGTCATGGTCCTTCTCAAGCTGATTCCTTCTGTTTACAAATGGTGTAATTTGCAAACTGAATCCAGTGTAGTTAAGGACAGCTTGGAGAGATAGGGCTCACACAGGTGTGCTTGGCTGGGCTGACTGAAAGTTGTTCTTTTACAGAAAGAGTGTAATTAGTTAGCCTTAAAGTTATGCCATTACTAACCTTAGGTAAAGCAGATGTATTGTAAAACATAAGGAGCAAGTTTTTATGGAAGGATTCTAAGTGGTCCCCAGCACAACTTCTAGCACAGATCTTAAAAACTGTTAATAAAGTAAAATTCCATAGAAGGCAGAACTCGAACCAATACAGAACCAACCGAAGCACTCATATGTGCAACAGCACCACCCACTGGTAGGAATGGTCATAGAATCATTACAACTTTCCCACATGTAATGTAACCTATATTTTAATATTTAGGAAGGCCCATCATCTGCAAGCCAAAGAGGCTCTCAGTGTGTATAGCTATACACCCACAGTATTCCAATGTATTTCTTTTTTATAATAGTGTATCAGAATAATGTTTTATATTGACATACTCATTATCTCATTACATATACTTAACCCATTTTCATTTTATGTATTTTTGTTTTCTAATGGCAGACTAGAATGATGTTTATAATGCATAGATTGATGTTGATAAGTAAATTAGGTAGACTACATCTAGGAAATACATGTCCTTTTGTGATTTACCTAGATTTGCAGAAACACCATCTGGCAGGAAACTTTATTACGTTTTATGGCTATTCAGATCAAATGGCCAAGCCACACCATTTCACCATGTGATCACAGTCAGTTTGCCCTCTTAATCAACAAACTGCATGTATTTCAGCTCACTATACCTGATCCCCTCGTCTGATTAAGTGTGCTTAGAGAGCACACGAAAGCTCACATTCTGAATAAAACTTGGTTGGTCTTAAAGGTGCTACTTGACTCCTCCTTTGTTCACCCATTTCTGTTTGCTGAAGTGTATAATACATGGGATCATGGGCTTACAAAGTCCAAAAATAATTTTGTAAGGTGGATACCGGTTTGTCAAATGACTGCTAGTGTCACAAGCAAGCGGACATATGAAACCTTTAAATCCCAATTCTTCTGGTCTTCACTGACCAGAAGTCTAACCATAGAATCAATTGTGTGGTTCACCCTTTCCACTCCAGCAGGGTGGGCAACAATTGTATTTACTTTAGCTACCTGAAAATGTTGGCATAATTTATGCAGCAGTCATGATTTAAACTCTTCCCCTTGGTCACTGCAAATATAGTGCGGTTGGCCAAACTGCAACACAATATGCTTCGTGAGTGCATCTGTCATGGTCTCAGTTCTTTATTTTTAAGTCACTTACTTTGAAAGAGTGTTATATGATATCAACAAATACTGATTTTCAGTTTGTATTTCTTATAGCAGGCCCTTCAGGTCAACTTGAACAAAATCCCATGGTTTTGCAGGCTGTGGCATATCCCCTAATGAGGTTATCTGTTATCCTGCTGGTCTTTCTTTTGTTGGCAAGTGAGATAGGACTGCACCCATTCTGCTACCTCCTTTGCTATACCAATTTTTTAAAAAACCCATGAAATACCCATTCTGATACACTATGAGGTTTCTTTTCATATCCTCAGTGACCTTTTGTTTCATTGTCATGAACACACATGAAGTTGCCTGAATCAGACCCTTGGCCCATCAAAATCAGTACTGCCTATACAGACTGGAAGCAGCTCTCTAGGGTCTCAGGGAGAGGTCTTGCACATCACTTACTACCTAATACTTTTCACTGGAAATGCCGGGGCCTGAACATGGGACCTTCTGCATGCAAAGCAGAAGCTCTACCACTGAGACATAACCCCTCCCATGTAGGCATTTTAATACTGCTCTTGGTAACATTGGTGGCATACTACCAACCTTGTGACCCTCAAAAACAAGTAAGTTTGAAACAGAACCAATTTGTTTTTTTCTCTTCTGGATTAGACCAAACCTCCCCAGCCTCAGTTTGTTTCAATATATCTGTTGAGATACAACACTCAGTTCAGAATCCTTGCAGTGCTTCTGAACAAAGTCCTCCTAGGACCTGGCAGCATCTACTCTGTTCTTATACAGCTGAGACCATCTGCAGCAACATTGTGCCTTCTTGGCTTGTGATGAATTATGAATGTATTGTCAGACAACTTGTGGATGCATCTCCACAGACTACCATAATTCTCAGGTTAAACACTGGCCATTAAAATGATGTTAAGCCCTTAAAGAAAAGCTGAGTAAAAAGAATCATTTTGACCTTGCACCTAAAAGAAAGTAGGATAAGCCCTAGGTAAGCCTAAAGAGGAAGGACATTCCACACGAGAAGTGCCACTGCTGTAAAAACTTCGTCTCAGGTCCCAATATCTTCTTCACCTCTGAAAGTAGTGGCACTGAGAGATCTTGGCTTGGGGGCTGGACATTATGAGAGAAGAGATGCTTCAAGTATCAGACCCCCAAACAATTTAGGGCCTTAAAGGTAAGAACCAGCTCTTGGAATGGTGCATTGAAACAGATGGACTGCCAGTGGATCCCAGTTGTACCGATGTCAATCTACATAAAATGTAGAACTTTAGATAGATTGTTCAATTCAGTTCAGAAAGGCTTATCTCAACCCATGATGACATAGGAAGAGAAATAAAAGAAGGGAAACAAAATGATTAAATTCTGTCATCTGGAAATTTTTGTCACAATATTCAGGAAGTCAATGACTTTTTCTAATTCATCATCCCCTTTATTTATTACTAGAAAATTAATGTGCTTTTGAAAAGAATTCATTACCCTTTTTACACACACCACTACTTGCAGATCATTTATTCATCTGTATTATCTAGTGCGACTAAAAACAGCTGTAATTACATTGTTAAACACTGATTAATAAGCAACCCACATCACTAATAAAAGAAACAAGGGAAAATACAAACTCTTTAAAACATACAACACCAATACAACACAAATTTATTTGGAAGTAAATTGCATTATTTCAATGGGGCTTGTTTTTAAAGAAGCTGTGATCAGGATTGCATTTGTTTATAAAGTCTCAAATTTTGGCAGATGGGTGAGATTGAAACTATGTAAATAATTGACTTTAAACCCCAACTTTCCTAGGACTATCAATATTCCATTCACATTTTCTTATCTCTTAGCAAATAAATTTGATTACATTATGGCAGGTTACCATGAAGAATATGAATAACATTTAAAATTAACCATGCAAACATTACTGAATCTAAATCTGTTTTCCAGATTAACAAAAAGGTGACATAAAAAGTCATTCTTTCTTTAAGCAGTTGGTGTGTTGTTGTCCCCTCCCCCTAGAAATTCAGTTTGATGGAAGCAAATTGTTAGGTGTCAGAAAGCAAAACTGTTGTTAATGCAAAGTAAGTTGACTGTCTCAAATGCTTGATAAAATCAAGCACATTTTATGATATAGTGCTCTGATAATTTAAAGCACAACAGAAGGCGAAGCATTTAGATAAGACATTTGTGCCTTAAATCACAGAAGAATTCACATAAATCTTTTCCCCCACAGATAACCCTGTACTTAGAATTCTTCCTATATGCCCTTTGTTAATCATTCCCCTATTAAAATGTTTGTTATTCACCATTCAATTTAAAAACAAAAAAAGAAAAAGAAACCACGAGACATTTTGCAGGGTGTGGGTTAAAGTGACACAATCAAAAGGAGGGGGTTATGATGAATTATGTTTTTGTTAATGTGTAACCATCTATCAATGGCCCCCCAGCCAAATCAGAAGGAAGCTGGGTGCTATGTATGTGGACTCAAGGGAAGACTTTGGATGTTTTTGCTGGGTTCATTGGAGCCAAGTGGACTGAGCTTGGAGACTTGGGAACAAAGGGCTGCAGGATTCAAACCCCTGAAGCCCTAGACCAATCACAAGCCCCCACCAGTTTGAATGACCCTTTGATGTGCTAGCGCGGGAATCCAGAGATGTATATAAGTTGGGCCGGCAGGCCTCATCCCCAGTCTTGTACTGTAACCTTTTACTATGTGTTTCCTATTAAAGAGCTTGTTATCACTTACTCCAAGACTCTTCCATACATAGAACCCACTATATTATACTGGGAACAGGGAATATGGGAGCACTTCATCATTTCCCCACCAGCCATTTTCCTGATCCAAATCCCCTCTTCATACTACAGCATTCTTTGAAGTGTGACAATCTGTGTGTGATTGTTCCACTGATCAAATAGTTCATCAAGCAGTTCACAACTAGGGGGGGGGGTGGTAAAGGGAAAGCTATATAGTTTGTATTTCTAGTCTTTTTCATTTTGTCTTCCTGACTGCCAAAGCTGAATGTGTTCATTGTGTGTTCTAAATTTGATTCCAAACTTTGCAAGTTTTCTGCATGGCCACCTGGGAACAGTAGTTCATTGAAATAGGTTCCGAACATGCTCCTCCAATACGGTGGATTCCACCAAAGGATGAATGCCACTGATTGTGCAAGTGCCTGCCTGAGGAGGCCAAGAAGGCTCTCATGCTTTTGTCTTTCCATAAACTATGCAACACAGAATGGTCCAGGAAGGTAACAGGCAATATTACAACAGAAGGTGCTTTTGACAAAGAACAAAATTATGGACTAGACTACTGTGTTAAGAATTATTTGTTGCTGTGCTATCTTGCTCCTACCACATTGTCTTCTATGTATGTAATACCATTTTCTGCATAGTTAACGTATTATGTCTAATACTTCTTTGTTTGTTTGCCCTCAAATATCTGCAATCCTAGTCTGGTTATGTTGGTTATTAATTAAGATGCTTAATTGTGTTGATTTACACTGTAATCTGCCTTGAGTCTCAGTGAGAAAGGCGGACTATAAATAACATAACTAAACAAAACAAATAAAACAATCAAAATGTACTTTCTGATTAATGAATTGTGTCTGGGGCGTGTGCTATACTAGCAGTTCAGTAGACTACTTGGGCAATTGCCATGCTAACAAATAGGCAGACACATCCTGACTTGAAATACTGCTTATTTTGAATGGTGAACAAATCATTAACATTAGTGTTCGGGGTAATAGCAATAGAGAAAAGGAGGGTAAGTTTGATTTACAGCCACTTTTTTGGGGTGGGTGGGCGGTGGCATTGCAATAATCACTAGAAATATCAGTAAGTATAGAGGTTACTGAATCAAATTCATCACTTGTATCTGGGGATTTTTTTTTTCTCCCATTGTCTGCAGGTTCTAGAGAACACTGTAGAAAGAGAGGGTTGTTTTTTTTTAAAGAAACATAATTTCCTTGTACTGCTGTGTGCTAATTGGTTTTATGCTTTGCACATTAAGGGTATTACTGTTAATTTGTTGGCCTTAGAAGTGATTATGTGATTAAAGCTATTAGAGAGAGTCTTCTGTTACTAGACTTGACCCAAGTAAGAACTTTTTAGAAAATCATCCTGATGAAAGATAGCACTTTACTATTTAAGTGTACATTAGTATAAACAAATGTAACTCACACACATGGATCCCCCCCCCATAACCTTTGAAGCTGAGGACATAAAATATGGTACTTAGAAGTTAATACCAACCTTGCATTCTCTAGGTCTTTTTCCCTTCTCCAAAGTGAAGCCATTAGCCCTTTCTCTGACTTTATCAGAAACACACACTGCAGACAGTGGAGAGTGCACACTTATCTCAACTGAAGGTCAGTTGCTAGCTAAACAGCCCAAAAGTCAAGCATACAATAGACCATATAGTTTCTGAAACCCTGATACCGGCATGTCTCATCACACCAGAGACACTTGCAACATGAACAGAACATGTAACTGTGCATGGTCATCATGATTCACAAAGGTCCCATAGAGCAGATATTGTTAGCAAGGTGAAAGGTGCTCACTATTGGTCTGAGTTGCCTCTTCACTCCAGAGGGAGTTATCCTGCTCAAGCAATCCACACTTTGCACCAGTCACAACAGAGCTTCTCTCTATGTGCTTTTCAGTTTCCTTTGCTTAATCTGGGAGTCTGTGCTGGGGTTGTCTCTACTTTGTTATCTGTCATTGCATAAATGCTATCTTAGATGAGAGCCTGTTTCTCTGTGTTGTGGGTACTGGAAAGAGAGAAGATCCTCACTGCCTTTTGTTGCAAAGGTCTGATCAGCCTTTCCACGTTGGAACTATTTATTTAACTAAGTCCTAAGAGGACATTTCTTCAAGGGGCTTTAGACCTTAATGCAGCATAAACCAATGAGATTCCTTTCCAAAGGAGAGGAGAAATACCATATTTAACAATAGAAGAGAAAAACATAAACAACTTCCCTGTATTAAGCAGTGTGTCAGAAAAGAGACCATGTTCTTGAGAATATGCTAAAAACCAACTAATGACAAATGTCTGGAACAAATTGTTATTTCCAGTGATTCAAAATCAGACATTTGGCAAGCTGAGAACTTGTATATATTGTACCATTCTGCTGGTAAAAATCTATGTATTCAGAATAGAAAAATCTATTTGTCACATTTTTATTTCACCCTTTCTCCAAGAAGAGCAAAGCGATGTAACTATATCCATTTAAAAACAAACAAACACTTTACAATTGTGTTGAGCAAGACACTAGGATGAATCTTACCAGCTTTATCACTCAGTTCCTCTCTTCCTGTGATTCCCATCCTGCATGGCTTTTGTCTATATGATTTCCATAATTTCCAGCTCAACCTTGTTGGTGGTCAAAAGGCACCTCTCTTGTACTTATACTACCAGAAAATCTAGTAGGATCCAACCCAGGATTGACCAAAAGACACTCAGCAAATGAGGAATCAAACCCAGCTGTCCAAGATTATAGTCTGCACACTTAACCACTGCACCAAACTGGCTCTCGGTAGGTTTGTTGTATACATGCCTATACTAGAATGGTTTTAATGAATTATCTATTAAACAAATTATCTACAGATTAGCACTATGTGTTAATATAAATCATATTAAATAAATGAATAAATGTCTACAGAACCCCTGGGACTGTACCATTGTGGTCTTTTAAATGACATTTAAACAGAGGTAGTATGATGTAAAGCTCAACCAGTGTGGTCACTAACCCAGCCTGCCACCTGACATATGTCACCCAAGTTGCTTCTGAATGAAATAAGTTCATCACCCATGAGGGAAGCAGAAAACTACAGTAACTTTTATTTAGTCCCAAGGAAAGAGGATAGAAGCTATTTACAAGTGTAATATAGACTTGCTCATTCATTTATAAGATTATAGGTGATAATTTAGGATAGTAGATAGTAATTAGAAGACAAGTATGTATCCTTGATGTGAATATTGGCATCCCCTTATCCTCAGAATTCTCACTGTGAGAGAACTCCTTTCAGAAACCACAAATCTTTTACTATTTTCCCTCAGAAATTGGAGGTTTGAGGCATACAGTTTCTTTCTCAAGTTAGTCTGGTTTACCACTAAAGACAGGTTCAGAGACTTCCAAAATCTCCTGAGACAGGTTCTCTCCCAAATAACACTGTGGAGATACAAACCCTATCTCCATTGCGATGGATGAGAGGAAGGAAGGCAGGGAATGCTGTGACAGTTATGGTGATGGAAGGGGACACTGGTGTCTCTGTGACGGGAAGGATATGGGATAGGTGTTCTCCTCCCAATAGAGCCCATCCTTTCCAACTGATGAGAAAACACATGCTAGCCTTTGATGTGTTAACATCACTTGAATGGAGGGTCCAGGTTCTTTGTGGCTGAGCCCAGGACCTGACGCTCAGATTGGTTAAAGGCCCTGGAGCGCATATGGGGAGGAGGCTGAAAAGGAGAACTGTTCCTTTGTCTGGGAATATATTTGTAGGTGCATTTGCCAGGCGAGCTTTCATGGCAACCTGTGAGGTTGCCATGAAAGATGACAGAAGGGAATGATGCTAAAGATGGTTGCAAATGCACAGGGGGTGGGGTGGGGCATCATACAACTAACAAAGAGCTGATATACCATGGATTGTAAGCACCTACTTAGTAACTTTACTTTTGCTTATTTTGCTTAGTGCACCAAGATCTAATCTTGTAGTACCATAAGTTTGTGCCTTGTAGAAATAAAGTTGTTTAATTAGAGAAAGTCAGCACAAGTACGTATCCAGCTGCCTTGACTACTTGGCATGCTTCAGTTATACCCCATCAGCTTTAGACAACCCATGAGAGAGGACTGGTTTAGCCAACTTACACAGAGAGCAGACACTGAGGCAGAATCTCTCTAGTCTCTCTCTTTCTGAGGATTCAGATCCTATCTGCCTGAGCTCCCCACACCTCCCCTCTCCCCTCTCCAACTCTTCCAGTGACCCTGATTAGCTGCTAGCTGCTCCGTTCCCACAACATAAAGGACTAAATGAGATTAGTGTATTTTGGAAAGGGGCATGGCTTGTGTCTATATGCCTATGCTAGATGAAATTTAGCAAGTGATCTATCTAAAAATGATCTATACATTAATGCCGTTTGTTAAAATAAATCCTTGCCCCTAAAGAGGTCAGGCTAAATACAACCAGAACTATGGTCTTCTATGTTGCAGCTCCATGCTGGTGGAATGAACTCTCTGAGGATGTTAGGGCCCTGTGGGACCTTCTTCAATTCCACAGGGCCTGTAAGACTGTGCTCTTTCATGAAGCTTTTGATAGCTGAGACCAGAGACTGCCATGTTGCATAAAATGAGCTGGCCACCTTGAAGTACAGACCTGAATCCTATGTCAATCTGGAACATCAGGATATAACAGTTATGAAGATTATGAAACAGATCTGCTGTACTCCGCCACCATTAAATACATTAATATATTAATATTGTACCGATATAGCCCCTGTATTGTTTAAAGTTCATATTGGTTTTATTTTTTTTTATAATTTTTAAAATTTTATTGTTCTATATTCCAACACCACTACACCTCTGTGAGAGTCCCAGGCCATAGATACATTATAATATTCCATATATTTATAATTATAAACATTTCATCCAAATACAACTCCTTCCCTCTATTTAACCTTCTTATCCATTCATTTCCTTATTAACCAACCAATCATCTTAAATTGTTTAAACTTTTCCAGATACCTCACCATCTTTCTAAACCAGCCCTCCTCTTGTTCCCTAACCTTTAATCCATTCATTCTTCGTATCTTCATCGTTAAATACTCCAATATTATTATATTATTCATTTTATCCCTCCAGTGATTAATTGTCAGTTCCTCAGGTTCTTTCCAATTCCTTGCTATCACTTGTCTTGCCGCTACTAACATCAAATTAATCCATTTACTATCCTCTTTTGATCCTAATCCCACACCATCCAAATTAATAATTGCCATTGCTTTAGATATACTTATTTTCCTTCCCATAATCTTTGTCATCTCTATGCCAACCTGAACCCAGAATTTTTTCACTAAGGGACAATCCCACCACATGTGACTGAAAGTTCCAATTTCTCCACATTTCCTCCAACAGTTTTTACTCCCTGATTTAGAAATATAATACATCTTAATGGGTGTATAATACCATTTCTGTATCATCTTCAATCCCTGCTCCTGCATTAACCTAGATGTTGTAACAAAGGGAGGTAATCTAAAAATCCTCTCCCAATCTTCATCTAAAATTTTATCTTCAATATCTGTTTCCCAATATTCCTTCAAAAATTCTCTCGGGGATTTCCCTGTACCTAATATAATCTTATACAATTTTGAAACTATTTTTGATTTATCTTCTCCATACTCTTTCACCAATTTTTCAAAGGGAGTATTAATTCTTTTACCAATATTTTTAATTTCTTCCTCCTTCAACAATGAGGAGATTTGACTTTTTAACAACCAATTAATATTATTCAAAATATTATACTCCTCTTTCTTCACCCCATCAGTACCCCAAACCTCTTTCAATTCTCGAATCGTAATCCTCTTCAGTTTATCTCCTACTTCCTTTGACAGCGATCCTTTTAATGGAGCAAATTTATCATAATACCACATTTTAGTAATAGATGATATCTCCGGAGTGAGTTCTTTTTTCCACTTCTCCCATACCCTACTGGGCCCCATAAAGGTTGATAATTTATCACCTATCTTCTTCTTCCTTTTCGTTCTATCAAATAAACTTTCCTTTCCTCCTACTACCTCTAAATTTTCCTTTTCTATCCCATTCAGCTCTTCTCCTAACTCTCCCTCCAACCAAGTCATTAAATGCCTTAATTGATATGCGTCATAATAGTAAATTATATTGGGAATCCCCCATCCCCCATCTTTAATACCATAATATCTATACCTACTAGCTGTCCTTGGTTTCTTTGAAGCAAAAACAAATCTATCTATATCTCCTTGCCACCTCTTCAGTACATGTTCTGGTATATGCCAAGGCAATACATAAAATAAATAAGTCAACCTGGGAACTAAAAACATTTTAACCATAGCATTCCTAGTACTAATTGATTCTTTCCTCTTCCTCCAGTCTCTCATTTTAACTTGAATTCCACTCCAGATTCTTTTATAATTATACTCAAATATTTTTTTAATATTCCTAGGAATATTTACCCCTAGATATTTCACCATTTTATTTGCTATGGGAATACCCAAGATTTTTGAAACTGCTAATTGTAACCCTGGTTTTACATTAACACACATCATCGAAGATTTTGAAAAATTCACTTTTAACCCTGACACTTCCTCAAATTCCTGTAATATCTTTTTTAAGGGTGCCACTGCAGGCTCCACATCCTTAATTGTCACCATCATGTCATCTGCATACATTGTTAAGAGATTCCCATCTATTTTTCCTTTACCTGGAACTTCAAAGCCTATAATTCTTTTGTCCTTTTTTAATTTATTCACTAACGGTTCCAATGCTAAAATAAATAACATAGGGGACAAAGGGCATCCCTGCTTCATACCACTCATTACCTGAACATATCCTTCTACTGATCCACCAACTCCTATCAACGCCTTGGATTTAGAATATATTGCCTCAATCACATTTTGAAATTTCTCCCCAAACCTATACTTTTGAAATATAATCTTCATGTACGTCCAATCCACAGAATCAAAGGCCTTATAAATATCCAGCGCCAAAAGCGTAAGCGGCAAATCCTGATTTTTAGCTAAATAAACCATACCCATCACCTTCCTAACTGCCTCTACTAAATACTTTTGAGGCATAAACCCAAATTGATCTTTCCCAATCAATTGTGTTATACATTTTTTAAGTCTCATTGCCATAACCTTGGCAAATATTCGATAATCCATATTGGTGATAGAAATTGGCCTATATGAATCCCTTAGAGTCTGATCTTTCCCAGGTTTCGGAATTAACACCAATCTCGACTCCAACCATGTAGGCAGTGTAGGAGATCCATCCAAAATTCCTTGGAACAATTCAGTCACATGAGGCACCAATATATCCTTAAAATGCTTATAAAATACCACATTAAAACCGTCCAGTCCAGGTGCAGATTGCATATTCATAGAATCTATAGCCATTTTAACTTCTTCTTCCGTTATATCCTTATCTAATTCTTTCCTACTATCTTCCCTTCATTCTAAAAATTCCAACCCCTCACAGAATTTTTCTATATCATCATTTTCAATCCCTTTGTTTGCATACAATTTATTATAAAATTCTATAAAAATCTCCAGTATCATTTTAGGTTCAGTTTCCAAAAACCCTGTATCATTCCTGATTGCCTTAATATTTTTCCTTACCTGAAAATTCTTAATTTTATTTGCTAAAATTCTTCCTCCTTTCCCTTCGAACTCATAATACTTCTGTCTATAATACCATAATTTTAACGTAGTCCTATTAACATCCAATAGATTCAATTCTTCCCTTTTCCTAACTACTTGTTCTTTATCCTCCTTCTTCTTAGATTTCCTAAATTTCTCCTCCAATACTCTAACTTCTTCTTCCACATCTTTAATCTTCCTATCTTTACCTTTCTTCAATCTCACCAAATTCTGTATACACACCCCTCTAATAGTGGCTTTCATTGCTTCCCATATTATTGTTAATGAAGTATCTGATTTCCTATTCTCCTCAAAATATCTTTCCATTGCATTTTTAATATTACACTTACTTACTTCATCGGCCACTAACCATGGGTTAAACTTCCAATGATAAGATCTGTTATAATGACCTATTTGCAAAAAGGCTGAAACAGGGGCATGATCAGTAATCTTAATCATTCCAATCTCCATATCTTTTACCCAATTCCTCATTTCTTGAGAGACTAAGATTCCATCCAATCTTGAATAAGTTCCATGAACGGCAGAGTAAAAAGAATACACATCATCATTAGGAAACATTTCCATCCATAATTCTAGCAGACCAAATTTCCCGCACACTCTTTTAAATTTCTCTGCCTTTCTTTTTTTAACATTGCCTTTTCCTTGCAAGTTAATATTAAAATCCCCCCCTATTATTTTAGTATAGGGCGAAATTTTTTCAAATTTCTGCAAATATCTGTACAATACATTCAACTGATGCACATTAGGGAGGTACAGAGAAGCTAAAGCCACCGGCTCTCCCTCCAAATGACCCTGTACAAAAATAAACCTTCCATCCTTATCTCTCATTACTTTATCTTCAACAAAATCTATTTTGGAATTAAATACTATTCCCACCCCTCTGCTCTTCGAGGAGCCTGGAGCAATAAATTTCTTACCTTTCCCAAATCCAGGAAAATTCATCTCTCTTTCCCCCCCATTATATACCTCCTGCAAAAACACCACATCTGCTTTTAATTCTTGAATATATCTCCCAACTCTTGCCAGTTTCACTGGATTTCCTAGCCCTCTAACATTAAGAGTTGTACATATAACATTAACATTTTTTATCATATTATACCTAACCATAGCTCATCCCCATATCTCTTCTGCTCTCTACCAGCCTGGAATTCTAAACCCCAACAACCCTTAACCAACCCCACCTGATGTTGCTTATCTACCCACCACCTACAATCTACCCATCCAAGAAAAATGCAATATGCCAATGCTCGTGGCATATCTCTTGTATAAAGAATTCTTCCCAATATGCATTCACACACCTTCTTACTCCATTCATAATCCACCCATTCACCCCTTAGATCCCAATCATCCAACCACACCCCAATCACACCATCCAAACATACCAACATCATCCCAATCAGCCACCATATACCCCTCTTCTTCCCATTCATACCACCAAACACATCAGACATCCAGCTACCACTGACATCCATATGGGGGGGGGGGAGAAAAAGACAACTGTAAGCTCAAAAAGAGCAACAACAAAACAAAAAAAAAAACCTGTTCATGTTGAGCTATTCCGGTCCTTTTATCTTCTTTCCTTCTTCCTTAGTCCATCTTTCCTTAATCATTAATCATTTTTTAGTCTTAGTCCTTTCCCTGAAGTCCCAAGTCTTTTTTTCATCCTTCTTTTTCTTCTTCTTCTGTTTCTGAGTGTTCCCCAATTCCTCTTCCAAACTATTTTCCCCTTCTGTCTCCAAGTCAGGGAATTGCTTGTAATCCTTAGGCAGCTGCAGTCCCACACGTTTAAATAGCTCCTCCATCTGCTTTTGATCTTCTGCAAACAACTCTACTCCTTCATGCACCATTTTCAGAGCAAAGCGTGCCATTCTCCAGCTGTATTTCATTCCTTTATCTTGCAGCACCTTGGTAAACACTCTTAACTTTTTCTTCCTGTTAATTGTTTCCTGTGATAAATCTTCAAAAACCAACACTTTTTTATCATTATACAGTAACTTATCATGCCTATCCAAGGCCTTCATGCCTTTAAGCACCTGCTCCTTTAATATATATTTACCAAAGCACATTACCACATCTCTTGGCCACCTCCACTCAGCTGTATGCTTCCCAACTCGATGAATACGATCAAAAACTTCCCTTGAAATTCCTAAGTCTGGGAGCATTTTAGCCATCCATTCAATCACATTATCCATGTCCTCCGTTTCTGGAATATTTTTCAACCGCAAATTTGACCTTCTGGCCCGATTTTCCAAGTCCATCAGTTTATCTTTAAAGTATTTATTTTGCTTTTTCAACTGTCTGGACTGTTTTTGCAACAAGTTAATTTTCTTCTCATTTAGCTGCGCCATTTCCCATGCACTATTCACAGTCTCTGCCATGGCTTCAACGGCATCTGCTAAATTAGTTATTTTTTCATCCACTATCTTAGTAACTGCCTTAATAATGCTATGTTTGGCAGCTTCCACCGCTTTTTAAACTTCTAATTGAAAGTCTTTTGGTTTCATTACCTTAACTTCACTTTCAGCTTCTGAGTCCGAGGTCGCCATTGCCGTTTCTCTCAGCACCAATTAATTTAAAACTTTATCCTCTAGCCAACTTCCAGACTCCCACTTCACAATTATCACCAGCTTATATTAAGGTCTTCAAGGCTTTGTTATTTTTATCACCAGAAGAAGGAATACTTAATTCCCTTTAGCATTCAACCGGGAGCTCAAACAAAACACGTCTTCCTCTCAGCTGAGCATGCCATGCCCCCCTAAAGTTCATATTGGTATGATGGTTTTATGTTATTATTTCTATTGGCCTATGAGCTGCCCTGAGCCTGCTCCAGCAGAGAGAGTGAAATATAAACCAGATAAATATGAAATTGTACAGCTGAATGTTCAAAAGTTCCTGTTCATGAAAAAAATAGTATGTTGCAGAGGGGATACAACTTAGACTTCTGTCCAGTGTGCTAATTACCTACATATAGGAAGTGATTTAATATAAAATCCCAGTAACACTTTACTATATGAGATAAGCCATTTGTATTAACTGGTTCTTAATCATATATATCAGGCATGTCCAACTTCGAACAGGTCGTGATCTATTTTTTCCGGACAAAAGTGCTGGTGATCTACCACCATGAAAATTAAGTTTCAAATTAGTTTCAAATTAGATTTTAGCCCACCAAAGTTGGGTTCCACAGCCCCCCTCCTTTAAAATGCACCTTCTGTCATCTACTGGTAAGCAAAATAAGCAAAAACAAAACAGAGACAAAGACAAAGATCCAGAAAGAACTGCGAACAGTTTTTCTTAAATTTTTATTGTTATAACTTTCTTTAACTTTTATTGAGTAATTTGTGTTAAATGTAGGTCAAGTATTGATCCAGGCTGATCTTGCGCAATCTTTAAAACTTTGCTCTTGCTAATTAGTGAGATGAGCCTGCATTTCATCCACCAGCTTTTTGAAGTTGGGTGAATATTGCGTGAGAGCCAGTTTCAGGGAATCCTGGAGACGTTCATCTGTCATGTTGGAATGCTGTGTACTCTTTGTCATTTTCAGATGGGAAAATGCAGATTCACACAAATAAGTTGAACCAAAACAGGAGCATACAGCTTCACTGCATCTTCTCAAGTTGGGAAATTGTCTCTAGGCACTAGCTTGTCTCTAGGCACTAGCTTCCAAAACGATTCTTGTTCAACACGGGTCTTGAGAAAAATGGTCATTTTTAAGGGTTACTATTTCATTTTCAAGAGATGCCTTGTTCAATGAGTAATGTTTACTGATAGCTGCTGCAGTTTCCTTAATGTCCATATCTGCTTTGAATGGGTATGACAAGTACTCCACAATATTTTCAATTCTTTTTTCGAATTCCTGGATAACAGAGCAGATTTCTGTCACATACTTCTCGTTCTTAAAACCAAAATGTGGATATTGTCCCAGATGGTCCTGCGTATTAGGAAAATGATCAAAAGTGTTGTTTGCAAGGTCAGTCATCATTAGCTCAAATTTGCTCTTGTAGGATGAAACTGTACTCATCATCTCACCAATGCATTTGTTTTTACCTTATAATTCAAGGTTCATATCACTTAGTTCTCCTGTAAAGTCAGCGAGAAATGCCAGATCACATAACCACTCCTCATCTTCCAACTCTGCTTTGTCATCTCCGCTCTCCTTCAAAAAGCTTCTTATTTAATTCAGCAAATCACAAAATCTTTGCAGAAATTTGTGCCTATTTAGCCACATTACATCTGTGTGCAAAATGATTTCCGCTGCCCCTTCATCAAGAGTAAGACTGAAAAGCCATCTTTGAAGTGATCTTCCACAAGCTGAATTACAATTTTGAAAGTGATGTCCATGACAGTCTTTGTATTGAGTCTCTTGATTGCCAAAACTTGCTGGTGAATGATGGAGTGGTAAGAAAGGAAATCTGGAAAGTCGTCATGCTGTCTACGGAGGCCTATGAAACCCTTAACCTCACCTGTCATTGCTCTTGCTCCATAAGTAGTGATGGAAACAAGTTTAGGCAATGGAAGAATGGAAAGAGCTGAATATTTCCTGACCGGTAGTTCTCCCTTTTAAAGAAATCATTCCAAGTAGTTCTTCTTTAACACTGAAGTCTTCAAAAACCATCTGGATAAAGACTAGTAACTGGGCTATGTCTCTTATGTCTGTAGATTTATCCAGTTGGAGTGAGAAAGCAATACAAAATGAAACATCCTCCAACAATTGTTCAGTTGTGTCTCCACATATCTTTTCTATTCGCCGCACGACAGTGTTTCTTGACAATTGTACATCTTGAACAGCAGCTATGATCTCTTTCTTATTCTTAAATCCTTCAAAAAGATTGTCTGCTGCTTCAAGAAAGCAATCTTTTACAAATTCTCCTTCATTGAAAGGTTTGCATTTCTTTGCGATCAGGTTGCTGACCTTGAAGGGTGCCATGGTTGCATTGACCGAATGTGACCTTGGCTTCGCCATCAACTGTTGCTGTGCAGCCAATTTAGATTTAAGTTCTTTGAGCTTCAGTTTACGAATTTCACTTTTGGGTGGAAAATCAGCATCAAATATTGCTATGCAGAGCCTTATAATGACGCTCCAGATTACCCTTTTTGGGCAAGGATACAGCGGCGTTACAAAGTAGACAACAACACTTGTCTTTCGCCATGATGAAGTAGTAGTCCATTTCCCATTCATCATGAAATTGGTAGATTTTGCTCTTCTTTGGAACACTCATCTTCGTTATACTGGGGTGGCTGGGATGCTAAGTTAACACTGGCTGAATCTGGTCCAAAACTGTCACTGTCCCAAAGTATTAAAGATCAACAGGAACTGAAGACCTCTGGATGATGCCAAAACCACTCATGCAGTTCTAAAAGTAAAAATAAGAATTCATCATACTGGCACCAATAATCAAATACCACCACACCAAACAATCATCAAAAAAACCCCAAACACCTGTCCAGCAAACCATGAGACCAAGTGGGGCTGGTGATCTACCTCTGCCCCTCCGCGATCTACCTGTTGGACATCCCACCAACCCCAAGACAGATAAGGATTGGGCCACTGTGGAAGCTGCTAGGCAGTGGCTGTTGCTAGGCAATGAAACTTGGTTCCGTTAGTAAAGGGCAACCAAACTTGGTTCTGCCAGTAAAAGATGAAGGGAAGAGGTCCTTTCCAGGCCTGTTTTGGCCTTTGAGGGAGAACTCATTGGGGCCAGTACTGGTTGAAAAGATCCCCATTACAAAAGAGTAAACACAGAGATGCCTCCTTGTGCCTGCTCTCTTTAACGTATTTATGTCTGATTTGTCAGTATATTTAACCAGATTTGATGATCATGCACCCAAGATGAATTAATTTCCAGTCCCTCTCCAGCTATATGCAGGTGACACTGTTCTTCTATCTATCTCCAAGATTGGATTACTTATGTTTACTTTCAGCCTTTTCTGGGTTTTGTTCTTAGAACGAACTGTTCATCAATTCTGATATTTACTAAGACTTGGAAACCTTGTTCATGGAAGGTAGAAGAAAAATCTATGGAACAGGTCAAATCCTTTAGATACCACAGCCTTTCTTTCCACTATCAACTCAATTGATCCTTTCATTGGAAGGTGGCTGTTACAGCTGCAAGGAATCAACTGTCTGAGATCATTCAATTCCATTTTCACACCAAGAATCAGTATGTGCCAGCTTTTTTTCCATTTTGACACCAAGGATCAGTATGTGCTGCTTTGCAGTTCCTCCAGATGAAGGTTCTTAACCAGCTTCTATTTGTTGTTCAGTTACACAATCAATTCCGACTCTTTGCAACCCCATGGACCAAGTCATGCCAGGCCCACCATCCTCCGAAGTCTGCTCAAATTCATGTTAGTTATATCAGTAATACTGCCTAGGCATCTCATCTTCTGCCGTCCCCTTCTTCTTTTGCCTTCTGTCTTTCTCAGCATCAGGATCTTCTCCAGTGAGTGCTCTCTTCTCATTTAGTGGCCAAAGTATTTGAGCTTCAGCTTCAGCATCTGACCTTCCAGGGAACTAGTTTCTATATGGAATCCCAATTTGGATCTGGGTAGTAAACTCTGACGTGGATCATGCTGTGACTACTTTCTTACGTCACATTCTGGGTTTATCAAACATGTTTAGACTTTCTACTATTTCTAGTGAACTTGGCCCTCACTTGCCATCAACTACAGCCTGGATTATTACTATCAAATACTGGCTATGACTTCATTTCCAGACTTGTCCCAATATTCTGCTATATGATCTATTAAGGGATTTTTACATTTCCAAATGGCACCAACACATTAGATCCGAAATTGCCTCCTTTGGTATTAATCTAGAGTCCCTAACTAATTGTGATAAGACCAAATTACTTCATGTTATCCGTCAAAGAATTTGGGACATTGAGAGCCAGAGTATTATAGCATGAATTAATTTGACTTGTTCTCCTCGTTTTGTTTTTGGCTTGTTGCCCACTACAGGACAAGGAGATGCTTACATGCAAAACCTTACTAATCTCTGACAGCATTGGGCTTTCATGCCCACTAGGTTGAATATTTTCCCATCAGCTGTTCTTTCAGGCAGATACCACAATATTCCCTATGAGAAATGACTATGCAAATATTGTTTATTGGAACATGATTCAGTTACTCATATTTTACTTCGTTGCCCTATGTTTTGTAAGATTCATCATCAGCTTCTTGACCCTGTTATCTCTAATTTCTCTGGTCCTCCAGAAAGAATTACCCAATGTTTACCTGCTGACAAATCTCCCAGATTTACTGAACTAGTAGCTGAGTATTTGGCTATTGTACTACACAAGGGCTATGATATTTCTAGGCAAAGACTATGAATATTTGACCAATCTTGATTCTATGCACTTTTTCTCTATGATATTGTTTTAACTACCCCTTGGACAGTATAATTTTACTGGATTTTACCCATTCTGACCCTGTCTGTACTTTTATTTCACTCTTTAATGTCATTAAAGTTTTTTTGAATTTGATTTTTGACTAGAGTTGCCAGTTCCAGGTGGGTGGGAAATTCCTGAAGATTTTGTGATGGAGTCTAAGGAAGCTAGAATTTGGGGAGAGGAGAGGCCTCAACTGAATATAATGTCATAGAAACTAGCTTCCAAAGCAGTTATTTTATCCAGGGGGAGAGAGATCTGTTGTTTGAAATTCAGTTGTGATACTGGGAGATCTTCAGGCTCCACCTGGAGGTTGGCTACCTAGGTCTGGCTGCTTGCTACTGTTCAGTAGTATCCCCCCTATGGCAGCCAGTGTGGCATAGGAATTAATGCTTCAGAGCAGGGTCTGCCAGACCCAGGTTCTTGCTGTGGAAGCTGACTGGGTGATTCAGACCAGTCACAGACTTTCAACCTAAGCTACCTGACAGGGTTCTTGTGCAGATCAAAAGGGGGAAAGGGAATGATGTAAACTGCTTTGGTCCTCACTGTGGAGAAAGGCTTTCCTTTTCCTAGGTAGAGGCTGCAAGGAAGGGGGAGGAGATGGAAAGCTGAAGGCAGAGGGGCAGATAAATGTTGGGTGATGGTTGGCTGGGAAGGAAATAGGGTTGCCAACTCGAGGTTGGGAACTTCCTGGATAGAATGGGGTTTGAGGAGGGGTGGGACCTCAGACAGGTACAATGCCATAGACTCCACCCTCTAAGCCAAACATTTCTTCCTGAAAAACTATTGTTGCCAATCTCCAGGTGAGGGCTGAAGATCACTCAGAATTACAACTAGTTTCCAGATGGGAATGATCACTTCTCCTGGAGAAAATGGCTGCTTTGCAGGATGGACTCTGTGTCATTATACCCTGCTGAGTTTGCTTCCCTCCTACTTTGGTTCCCACTGTGGAGAAGGACTGTATTATTCCTACATAGAGGCTGCAGGGAGAGGGGAAGAGATGGAAAGCTGAAGTCAGATCAGTTCTGCAAGAGAAAAATGACCACCTGGAGGCACATACTCTGTGGTATACCATAGTACAACCATGCCGGGAAGGAGGGAGAAACAGATCACACCACAAGCACACACTGATGCTAAAAACTGCAAGGCTGGATATGACAGAAAAAGATCACAACAATGCACTGCAGACAAAAGGAATGCTGAGCTTCAATGTCTGCATGATGGTTGTCATGCTATGATGCCGCAGTAAATTACACTGAGTGCCCAAGGCTTGGGCAGTTGCCCAGAGCCTCTTTCTAGAGACCATTGCATTTATTTTCACAATGGGCCTTATTCCTAGTTTTCTAAAAATAAAACTATACCATAAAGCAGGGGTAGCCAACGGTAGCTCTCCAGATGTTTTTTGCCTACAACTCCCATCAGCCCCAGCCATTGGCCATGCTGGCTGGGGCTGATGGGAGTTGTAGGCAAAAAAACATCTGGAGAGCTACTGTTGGCCACCCCTGCCATAAAGCAAATTCTTTTTCTTTCAACTATTTGTGTTGCTAGAAAGTTTAAAAGAAGATGTTTTTCCATGCAGTTATTATTGATAGTGTTATTTCTATGGGCCAAAAGTTAATACACTTTAGAAAGTTATAAAAGCTACAGACTGTGAATGGCAAAGTATCTGATCCCTTATTCCCAGCATTATATACTTACAAGCTTGCAGAAGATCCAAGCTATAACTCAGTTCTGATGACATGATAAACCCAGGTTATGGATGTTGTATATGATGGTGAGAATAAAAAATGAATATTTTCCCTTTCTGTGTCCTGAATTATAATTTTTTCCCCCATGCACACTATCATTTTATGTTTCAGTTATCAGGTAGCTTGTGTAGATCTATGTGGCTGTTTTATATAACTGTATGTTTACTGACCATCTAGAGGCCATCTAGAGAAAATATTATGTCCCACAGATTATACATAGTTATGGAGTAAGCATTCACAAACACAATTAAAGTGACACATTCCAGGGTTTTAACAGTTCTTGTCCCACTCATACAATGGCATTCCCCATTTCCATGCAGACCAAAAAGGCTGATCTTATCCCAAAGCAACAGCATACTATTTGCTCTATAATTCTCAATTTATCCTCCCAATCAAGGCTAGTTGAGGCCAGTGGCTAGCCTAGGGTTGTTTTTCTCCCTATACTTCTTGTTTTAAATGATGTAAATATAGCCTGGATATGCAGAAATAATGGAATTAGGCGGGTAATGCTTTACCCTTTTTGTGATTTAAAGACTGTGAGGTGCTAAACTCTTGCTTACTTAGGTTTTCTTTGGATGAAATTCTGTTGACCAACAGTGCAATCCTAAGGAAAGTTGGAAAAAAGGAAAGGTCCCCTGTGCAAGCACCAGTCATTTCCAACTCTGGGGTGATGTTGCTTTCACAACATTTTCATGGCAGACTTTTTATGGGGTGGTTTGCCATTGCCTTCCCCAGTCACCTACACTTTCCCCCCAGCAAGCTGGGTACTCATTTTACTGACCTTGGAAGGATGGAAGGCTGAGTCAACCTCGAGTCGGTTACCTGAAAACCCAGCTTCCACTGGGGATCGAACTTAGGTCGTGAGCAGAGCTTAGGACTGCAGTACTGCAGCTTTAACACTCTGCACCACAGGGCTCTCTGAGCAAAGTTACACCTTATTAAATTCATAAATGTGTAACTTGGGCTGAACTGTACATCATCTTGCTAAGTTCAAGTACATTGTGAGTGTGGTTTATGAGTCCCATGTACATTATTCTAGAACATTTTGAGCAACAAAAGTGGCTCAGAAAAAAAAGCTGTGTTAAGAATAAAACTTAATACTTTGATCCTAAATCTCTTATGCTCCACTCCATATCAGCAGCAGGATGTAAAATCAGGATTTAGGCTGAATCTAGACATAATATAAAAGGTCTTCATTCTGCTTTAAATATTACATTTGTCTTCTGTTTTAGATTTTTAATTGAATGTCTCATCACAGAAATAAGCAGTTTGTATTGGGGTAGAGTTGACAACTTCCAGCTCTCCCAGAATTACAGTTGATCTCCAAACTATAGAGATCAGTTCTCCCATAGAAAATAGCTTCTTTGATGGGTTATGGCATTATATGCCACTGAGATCTGTCTTCTTCCCATACTTCTCCCTCTCTAGGGTCCACCCGATAACTTCCAGGAATTTCCCAATTTGAAGTTCACAAGCTGAGTTTCAGCCTTCAAAATGCTGCAACAAGGTAATGTACATGAACCAAATATTGGACTGTAATCCACTGTCAATTAAGTATATTATGACTTTATTATTACAGTTTATAGGTGGTTTTATTATCTTCGTGTATGTGTGTGTGTGTTTTGAACAGATTCAATTCACCTTGTGAGTATGTATTTGTGCTAGCATACAGTCTGAATCATAAAGCCTCCATTTAAAGACCGAACATCATAAAAACATAATAGTTTTGTTAACGATCTTATAGCTTTAACATATTGTATAATAAAAGATCAGTGCTATAATATTATTAGCTACCTTATGTTACTTTCTTAAGGCTAATAAAACAGCCTCAAATCTGCATAGCAGTGGGTAGCAAAATGACTAATTGACTGACACAATGAAGGTTTCCGTGGTAAGGTTATCACCCCCAACCTCATTTTTAAGGTTTAAAAAAAAAAAAAAAATTAAGGCTTTCATTGTCAGTAGAATGGTGTTAAGCTCTTTTTTACCTTTAAGAAGGCTAGTGGGGGATCTTTTCATATTTCTTAGTATTAGATTTACTTGCCCAGTAAATATAGCTGATGAAAGAGAAGCTGGCGATCCATAAAAGACCAGGCTGCAGGGATCCTCATTAATCTTCTAATAGTTTTTGCTGTCATCCATTTTTAAAGTTCCTTGCCTTGTAAAGTATTTGTTGGAGAAAGCAGAAGCACTCTCGCCTTCTACTAAGCAATGACTTCCAGCCAGAGCCCAACAAAAGCTTTCATTTGCTTTCAAGCAGTTTGAGCTTCAGCTGTGTCATTGGCCCAGGTTTTTTGCCATGATGGAGAAAGCATTGTTTGTTTAACTGGGCGCTACGAAGCCAGGAGAAGGAATCAGGATGGGAGGGAGAATCATAGCAAAAATATACCTCTCAGAGCCCTGCAGTCTATGGAGAATAATGCAATTATCGACTTCAGTTGCTATGGGGAGCTGATAAAATTAAGTATTTTGATTTAACTCTGGACATCAGAAAGATTTTAACTCAAAAGTCCAAATTGAAAAATCTGATTAAAAGAGATCAGACTGATCCACAGCTAGTAGGACTAAATTGTCTTCAAGTACAGTATTCTGTTTTAATTAGTTTCTAGATGTGGCTGGTTTAGTTTAAGAAATAAGATAATGACACCCTGTGCACATTTGCTTAGTAGTAAATCAGTGGCTCTTACTTTTGATTAAATATGCTTAAGATTAGGCTGCATGTGAACAATCTTTTGCCAACTCATCTGGGAATTAGTCCCACTGAACACCGTGGAACTTAGTTCTAAGTCAATATTTATAAGATCAGACTGCATGAAACCTCACAGTCAAAAGTTGCAGATCAGTCAGTTTGCATGCAGGGGTGGAAAAATCTACCCCTTTAGTTCTGTATGCCCAAGGAAATTTGGGGCTTACATATCTAAGAAAGCAACCCCCTATAACAGTAGACACACCCGTTTTGAAACCATGGGAAGTTCAGTTTGTAATACAGATTGATTAAACACAGGAATTTAAAGGGAAAGAGCTCCTCTTCCCCAAAAAACCCTAGTCCTACTGTTTGGGTTACTAGCTTAAATTCTTCCACCCGGGTCATGCTACGGAAACGGCCTTAGTTGGTCCCACTGATGACCTTCAGCTACACCGGTGGATCGGTGCGGTTCAGCATTGCTGATGCTATTAGATCTTTTGGCTGCTTTTGATACGGTTGATCATCAGCTGCTGATTCACTGCCTCGCCGACATGGGGATTATGGGGACAGTTTTATAGTTGCTGGTCTCCTTTCTCCAAGGTCGGGGACAGAGGGTGGCAGTTGGTGGAGAAATCTCCCAGAGACAGCCACTTGATTGTGGGGTGCCACAGCAAGCAGTACTCTCCCCTACACTACTCAACATCTATATGTGCCCCCTTGCCCAGGTTGCTCAGAGGTATGGGCTTGGGTGTCACCAGTATGCAGAAGACACCCAGCTCTATCTGATGTGGGATGGTGGGCCTAATGATGTGCCAATAGATCTTGACCCAGCATTGCAGGCTGTGGCTGGTTGGATCAGACAGAGCTGGTTGAAACAACCCAGCGAAGACGGAGGTCCTGTATCTGGGGCATGGCAGTCCAGAGGTGGGGCTCCTTCTCCTGACCTTTGATGCCCGTGTGGGAGGCTAGGAGTTTGGGAGTGCTCCTGGATACCTCCATATCTATGGAGGCCCAGGTGGCAGCTGCAGCCAGATTGGCCTTTTATTGTCTGTGGCTGATCAGGCAGTTGGTTCCCTACCTCGACTGCGGTGACCTGGCTACAGTGATTCATGCTTTGGTCACCTCTAGATTGGATTACTGTACTCTCTACATGGGCCTACCCCTTGACACTAATCCAGAAGCTACAGCTAGTGAAAACACTGCTGCAAGGATTCTCCTGGAACTCCCCAGGAGAGAGCACATAAGACCAGCATTGCAACAACTGCACTGGCTACCTGTAGCATATCGGGTTGATTTCAAGGTACTTGTTCTTACTTTCAAAGCCCTACATGGCCAGGGGCCAGCATACCTGTGGGACCTCCTTTCCCCATATATTCCCTGGAGAGCACTACAGTTGAGTTCACAACACTGTTTATCTATCCCTGGCCTGAAGGAAGGCAAGCTGGCTTTGACCAGAGCCAGGGCTTTTTCAGCTCTGGTTTCTAAGCTATGGAATGAGCTGTCAGAGGAGACCAGGGCCCTGTGGGACTTGCTTCAATTCCACAGGGCATATAAGACCAAGCTTTTCTGGATGGCCTTCAGCTAATATCTCGATGCCTCTGGCAAGAGTGTTTGGTTTCCCTATGGGTTCTTTGCAATAAGAATACGTAAATCAACAGGCCACATGGCCACTATTATTATTATTGACTGTAGTCTGCTGTATATGACACCTGTTTTATAGCATGATATATGATTTTATTGATATGTAACTATTTTATTGTATTTATTTTACTAATTTTAATATTGTTTGAAGCTGCTCCGAGCTGTTTTGAGAGGAACAGAATATAAATGTTCAGAAATAAATAAATAAGATCCTGGCCTGTATCTAACTATGCAATTCCTCTGGCAGAACAGCATCTCCATTTGTGGAGTAGATTTCTACAATTCCCTCTCCAACTGCAGACCTCTCTTTTGGCTTTTATGCTGTTCTTGTAGGTCCACTGACCACAAGAACAAAATTCAAGTGGGCTTAGAGGGCTGCATCAAGATGGGAAAATCCAAATCCAAAGAGGAGGAGGAGTTGGATTTATACTCCACATTTCACTTAAAGTCTCAGAGCTGCTTATTTATTTATTTACGTTATACAATTTCTTACAATCTCTTTCCCAATCTTGGTACCCAGCTCTGTAAAACACCCTACAGACTATAAATTGCAGAAAGTCTCAGAACAACCAGCAAATTCCACAGAACAATCAGCACAGTCAACAACCATCTTCCTTATCTTCAAATCCCTTCCAACCCTCCCAGCAATTAACACAGAACAATGGTCACATTCAACAGCCAGTTTCCTTATCACTACCCTTCCAGGAAACCCCACAAAACAATGGGCACATCCACAAACCAATTGCCCTTTCATCACACCCCCTCCAGCCTAGAAATAGCAGCTCTCCAGCAGCCCTGGCCCCACTCAATGCACAGCAGCCAAGAAGGTCTGAGCGCCTGCTCCGGCTGCAACGCCACTGAGGATGTTCTCCGCAGCTGAGAACGAAACGTCTGGAAGGAAAACTTTCTCCAGTAGAACACGGCACTTGATCCCGAAAGACTCTACAAACCCTAATCTCTTTCCTTTCTTCTCCCCACAATAGATGCCTTGAAAGAATTGCTAAAGAGAATAGCTCTATGAGAACTGTGATTGACTAACTTAACTTTACAGAGATTACGGTATGAATTACTACAAGATGTACTTTGGTCAAATGTCTTCTGCAATAATTTTATGCTTTTTAATCCAAATGGTTAACATAGAATCTATATTACTTCCAAGCTTTCTCGTGCTTTTAATGTAAAATAAAGATGCACAATTATTGTTCATCTTGATGAGGGCTATATCTCCTCTGAACAAAGGTCTGGGAGCACTTAGATCAGGATGCATGAAAGATCTGAAAGCATAGAAGTTAGTGTGGCAGCACAGGAGAGGAGAGAAAGGAATCTGATGTTATTGACATTCCAGAAAACAACATGTTAAAATTTCATATTCTATAAGAAATAATTACCCAGCACTGTTTTTTTGAGCAGCCAAATTAACAAGAAAATAACATTAAGACTATAAGGGCATGTCTTTGAATAGTTTTAAAAATAATTTGATAAGGGCATGCTTTTGTGTAGTTTTAAAAATAATTTGATAAATTGAGAGTGAATAATTAAATTAAATGAATCATTGGAGCCACATGGGTCTAATTTAGGAGAGTGAATATTTTCTTCCAGGATATACAGACCATGCAATATACAAGCAAATGATGCTTCATTCAGTCTGTACTAGCCTTTGCTGCTCCAGTGTGTAACTGGCCAAGGTCACCCAGCAAGCTTCCATGATACAGTAGGAATTCAGACTTGGGGCTCATAGACCTGGGGCTCATAGTATGATACACTAATGCCTATTCCACAATGGCTCTCTCTCTCTCTCTCACACACACACACACTGTCCCACCAAGCCCGGGCGAGGACTGCACAAGGGGGGCCTCCCTACTCTTGCCAGCCGTTCCCCCCCGTCGCCGCCCTGAGAGCTTCCCACACCTTCCCAAGCCCCTGTAGCAGCCCCGCCGCTCACCTGGACTGACGGAGCCCCAACGGCGGCCCGAGCAATGCCCCACAGCCGATGCACTCGTATCTGGGTCCGAGGAGCATGGCCAGAGCGAGACGTCGGGAAGCAGGAGGGAGAAGCCAAGCCCAGCACTGGGCAAAGAGGAGGAGAGCCGCCTGACCCGTGACGGCGAGAGACGCCACACCCCAGCACGCTGCAGAGGCCCAGGACACCTGAGGCACGCCCAGGCAGCCCAGCCCCGGCACGCTTCTCCCGGGCATCTGGGGCTTTGAAGGGGGGCAAAGCCAGGGAGGGGTGGAACCCAGGAGGGGGGGAAGGACTGGGACAGGAGGATAAAAGGAAGGGAGGCAGGAGGTCAGAGAGGAAGCTGGCCAGTGCTTATTGAGGCTGCCTCCAGAGAGAGAAGGACAGGAGCCGCTGCACAGCCAGAAGGGGAACGAAGGCCTGTGGTGAAGTAACCTGGCTCCCACCCCTGTTTCTGAGACCTCCGGGGAACATCCACAAAGTACCCGAGGGGGCTGCCTTGGACAGAGGGACGACGGCTGCACCGGGAGACCGGAAGGGCGCCTGGGGTGCGACACACACATACTAAATAAGAACAGCCCTGCTGCATCAGACCAGTTGTCCAAAAGTCCAGAATCTTCTCTCACACAGTGGCTAACCAGTTATTTTGAGGGTCAAGCGTAACCAAGAGGTCCTGCCTGTTCATATGGAGCACCCCAATTGCTAGAGAGAGAGAAAGTGGGGCTCCTATTCCTGGAAACAAAATGGAGTCTGATCAGAAACAGGCCAAGAAAATACTCCATTCGAAATGGAGTAGACCCAGTAGAGAGCTTGTTCTGATTCCCATCTAAAGGCACCCTCTGATCATAGCCCTCTCCCCTGCCCGAACAGAGTGCATAATAACAATGGGGACTATTGGTAGGTAGGGGGTAGGTAGGGGTAGGTATTATTCCTGACCTAATCCTCTGCCACTGATTAAATGGCTATTTCCTTGCCTCCTTACTGTAACTCAGCTTCTCTTTTGTTTAATGCTATGGTAATGTCAAATTCTTTGTTCTCTATGCTTGCCTTCTCCTCAGGGGTATCTTTGCTAAACTGCCCAAACAATTAACACATATCCTGACCTTTTGTAACCCATTGGGCGGACATTACTAAAACAGCACTAACTATCGTTACCTGGAGATCCATTCAGGTGACCAGAGTCAGTTCTGCTCATTGACCTGAGGTGGGCACCCAATCAGGTACCCAGAATAGACTAAACACTGCCCACAAACAAGCCGACCCCTTTTTTTTGGAGGACCTCTTCTCTTCCAAGAGACTATAACAGGAGAGAAGGCTTCATCTCTCTCTCTCTCTGCCTGAGCAACATGTAACCAGATTGTTCCCTTCTCCCTACTCTAAATAAGGAGCATCAGACATGGCACATGGCAGTGCATGTCTATATCTTCTAGTTGTAACTGGACCCTAAGCCCATCAGGACCAGATAGTAGACCCTGTCTATGTTTTACCCTTGTGTTTGCCTCTATCCATTTCATATCTGTTTTCTTAGGAACTGTGTGATTGTTGTATGAATTTTACTTTCTTTGTATGTGTGATTTCTATATATTAGTTTACTCAAAATCTCCTCATTATTTAAAGAGAAATCCTTGGGTGACTGCCTTCTGTATACAAAGGTTTAGATCTTGCTTAAGTGAGCCATAGTTGCCAACCTTTTAAATTCCCCAACCTCCCATTGAGGGCAATTTGGCTTTCACAAGAACAGGGCATAGATGTTTACAACTTATCTGTTGTGCATCCATATATGTATCGTTTTTTTTAATGAATGCATAAAACAAATACAGAGGGAAATTATATTGGCCATCCATATATTTTATGTTTTATAAATGCAGATAGCAGACTATTATTCTGATATCTATTCAATGGTGTGATGGTAATAGACTCTTCCAGCTGCCAAGGGGGTAATTTGGGGAGCCCTTGTAGAAACTCTGAGGGTGTCTGCCTTTCTGTCGGCCCTCTAAATACTGACTGTGTGAGCCTTGACCTAGATAGCCCAGGCAAGCCTAGTTCTCAGAAACTAAGCAGGACTGATCTTTAGAAATATTTGGATGGGAGACCTCCAGAGAATACCAGGGTTGAGAGGCAGGCTATCAAACCACTTCTCTGAGCATTCTCCATGCCCCATTAGGAGTCATCAGATGTAGCTATGACTTCCAGGCATGGGCACACACACACACAATGAGAGAGAGAGAGAGAGAGAGAGAGAGAGAGAGAGAGAGAGAGAGAGAGAGAGAGAATGAATGGTGACCATGTGTTTCAGCTCTGGTGCTGTGTGTATATTCACTTGTATTCACTGAAGAGCAAGCTATATTGGAAATAAACAGATCATTTATTTCTGAAGCAATATGTTTAAGATCTAGATACGGATAAAAGCTGACTTGGCCCTACCAGCAGTATATTTGTTTCCTTTCTGCACAGCTTTTTTTACACGTGATTATCGTATTCTTCACTCCAGCCATCAAGTCATTACTGAAAATATTGACTAATATGAACACCAATATAGACCTTTCCAAGACACCTCATTTAACAATTTCTGCCAACCTGACAAAGAGCCATTAGTATTAGTTAGAGAAGAAGAACAATTTTCACTGCGTAATTTATTGGATGACTTTCATTTTTTATCATTACAAATTACTGGTGAGAAAAACAAAATTGTCATTTAGGGTTATTCATTGAATTATTTATGGGCATCTGCCATTTACAATAGAAAAAAGTCAATAGGCAAAATTTGAAAACCAGAGCAATCTGAGCCCTGGTCACTTGAATCAGATGACAGACTTCTGTTCTTCCACAAGGTGAACAATTTTCTGGAGGCAGGGTTCTACAATGTATGTGTAAACTTAGCTTCCTCTAAATGATTCCAGTGTTGTGAAATGGTAGAAAGGCTGAGTTCTAAGTCTTCATTTCATGTAAATTTCAGTTTAGTAAAATCTCCAGATCAGGCCCATAGCCATTTTGGGGGGTGGGGGGAGGCTGTGGGGACCCTGTCCCCAGCTTCTGGGCAGGACCCTGACTTGGGGCCCCCAACTGGCAGCGTTTGCTCCCCACCATCGCTGGGGCCTCTGCTGCAGCCATCTCCCTCCCCATGATCCAAATCAGCCACCAGCCTCCCTATATGATTTAAAGGCCCTGCTTACTAGCAGGGCCTATAAATCTCATGAGGCATGCAGCTGCTTCTGCCAGCCCTCTGTGCAATTTGGATTGCCAGCAGGGATGGCCCTCATGTGGCTGCTGAGGCCACCATTTTCTTTTCTCCATGCTTGGAAGCCTTCCTTCCCCCAAGGGGCTTGGTTGGCAGAGGACACGGTGCACAGAGAGAGCCCAGGAAGCTGAAGCTAGTGTACCTCTCCCCTCCTAGAGAGGAGGGCATTTGCCTGGCCAGTAGCTGCTGTGGTCATCCTTCTCTTTGCTCCCTGCCTGGGCCATGTCCCCACTCCATTTCTCCAGGTTCTTGTCTCTGCCTTGATGAAAGGCAAAGGTCAGGGTGGTGCTTTCCCTGCCTGGTCAGTTTCCTGGCTTTTGCCATCAGACCCAAGCTGGCCAACTAGAAGAGCCTCCTACATACCGTTCTCTCCCCCCATACTTAAAGCATATACCTAAAGGGGTGAGGGTGGAAAAGGGATCTGATTGGCTGGTTACCTGCCCACTTTGAAGGAATGGATCAGCTCCCCAAAAAATTTGCAGTGGTGTTCTGAAGTCTGTCAGGTAGGGAAGGGACAAAGAGGGTGAGAGAGGACAGGAAGAGGGGAGAACCTTTGGGATGGGCAAAAGGGAAGGGAAGAAAGAGGTGAGGGAGGAAGATGGGTGCTGGTTGCATTCTGGAAGATACAACAAGAGATGTTCTCTTCCCCTTTGTTGAACTGTTTCTAGCTTCAGTGATGCCTTTCTCTGTCCTTCACTTCCCTCCTCTGTCTTTCACCTCTGTAATGTACTGAGAACCGAGACGGTTTGAAGGCAACATAGTTTAAGCAGAAGTACATCACAAGAGAGAGAGCACATGGGCCGGGCCCCGCTTATATACATTGCCCGGTACAACTCCCACATCCGACCAGGCCAATCCTGGTCGGTCAAACTTCCTGCCACAGATCTTGATGGGCAGGGCCTCAGGCGAGCTCCATCCGGGGACCCCAGGGTTGCCTTTAGTCGCCATCGCCATGAGGTCTGGTTACTTATGTTCAATACATAACACTCCTCCCCCCTGGCTCAGGACACATAGTCCCACAAGTAAGCGGGGGCCTTGCGCTCCCGGTTAGACCTCCTCGGGATAGCTGGTGAGGTCGGAGCGGTCGCCCGTGCCTCCGGGGGCTCAGCCTCCATCGCAGACGGGGTTGCAGACTCCCCGCATGAGGAAACCACCGTCCCAGGGTTGTCAGCGCCTTGTGGCTCCTCGGGTGCCCCTGCTCCCTGGGGCAGGCTCTCGCTACGGTTGGGCTCTACCCCCCAATTTGCCGGAGCGGTTGGTTGTGTTTGGGTAGATCTTGGTGGGGCTGCGGTCGTGAGCTCTTCCTCGTCCCGTGTCTCAGCCAGTTCCTCCGGCAGGGTGCGGCAACCTATTTGGTCGATATGCCTCCGCAATATCCTGCCTCCCCTCGTGGACACGTCGTAGTGGCGGGACCATAATACTCAAAGCACCCGGCCCTCAACCCACTCGGGGCCGTTCGCATAGTTCCTCATGTACACTGGGTCCCCTGGGAAAAATCCCCTGGCCGCTTCTCTGGTCTCGGGGGAGCTGTGTATGTCAGAGGCCCAGTCGGGGTGTAGCCTATCTAATTTTGTGATTAGCTTCCGCCCCATTAACAGCTCGGCTGGGCTGACCTCTGTGACTGGGTTGGGAGTTATCCTATTTTTGAATAGGAAGGCAGCTAGGCGGTGGTCCCAGGCCCCCTGTACTATACGGCCCAGTGCTTCCTTCGTGGTGCGCACCATCCGCTCGGCTTGGCCGTTGGTGGCCGGATGGAAAGGGGCGGACCGGATGTGCTGGATCAGGTATCACTGCATGAACTCCTGGAATTCCCGGGATGTGAAGGCAGTCCCATTGTCCGAGACGATGGTGTCCGGGACCCCGTGTGTGCATAGGACCCTGTGTAACGCCCGGATTGCTGCCGCCGTTGAGGTTGAAGCTACCGGAATCACTTCCAACCACTTGGTGTACGCATCCACCAAGATAAAAAATATTTGGCCCTGGAAGGGCCCTGTGAAGTCAATGTGTAGTCTGGACCACGGCTTCCTGTGTGCTTCCCAGCGTTGTGCAGGGCCACTGGGTGGATCGGGTTGGGACTCCTGGCAAGCTTTGCACCCTCGGACCCAACCCTCTATTTCTTCATCCATCCCCGGCCACCAGACATAGCTGCGTGCTAGGGCCTTCATTCGTACAATCCCTGGGTGTGTTTCATGAAGGGCGCCCAACACTTGTTTTCGTAGTGGGGGAGGAACCACCACCCTGCTCCCCCATAACAGGCATCCCTTGTGGGTGGATAGTTCTTCCCTGCATGTGTTATGTATGCCCTGAACTCTTCGCCCTGTTTTCCCTCTGGCCAGCCCCTCACCACCCGCAGGGTCTCCTCTAGATTTTCGAAGCTACAGTTGCCCGCGATTTGGTGGAGAGCAGCCAGGTAGTTTACTGCCGTCTCTCCCGCCTCTTGGTCTCTCCTGTGGAAGAGGAGCCGGCGGTCAACGAGTGAGGGTTGGGGCAGGAAATGCCCGGTGAGGAGTCTGATTATCTCCTCGTAGGTCTTTTCTGTGATCCTCGTGGGGGCCGAGAGACCCTTGGCGATCTCAAACGTGGCCTCTCCGCAGATGCTCGGGAGGACGTCTCTCTTTAGGCTATCCTCCGTTATCCTGTTAGCTCGCAGGTAGTACGCGACTCGCTCCTTGTAGGTCTCCCACCTCTCTGGAGTAGCGGGGTTGAGCTCTTTGAGATAATAATTTTGTTATTAGATAATAACAAAATAATTATTAGATAATAACAAAAGACTTATATTATAAAATTTTAAAAGGGATCATATACAGTTTAAACAAAATAATATGAGACAATTTATGTAAAGAAAATATTGTAGAATCATACTTGTGTTTGTTGAAAATATTTTTTGTAGAATAAGATAGAATGTATTGTGCTTTTATCTTTCTTTTTCCCCTACCCTTACCCTCCCATTCTTTTGGAAACTAATAAAACTTCTGAAAACTGGAATACCATCGCTTTGACTATACGGATTTTTGTTGGCAGGGTGATGTCTCTACTTTTTTTATACTGACCAGGTTTGCCATAGCTGTCCTCCCAGGGAGCAAACGTCTTTTCATTTCATGACTACGGTCACCATCTGCAGTGATCTTGGATCCCAGAAATGTGAAGTCTGTCACTACTTCCATGTCTTCCTCTTCTATTTCCAAGGTGTGATGGGGCCGGACACCATGATCTTAGTTTTTTTGATATTGAGTTTCAAGCCTACTTTTGTGCTCTCCTCTTTCACCCTCAATAAGAGGTTCTTTAGATCCTCCTCACTTTCTGCCATTAGAGTGATGTCATGTGCATATCTGAGGTTATTGATGTTTTTCTTGGCTTAATTCCAGTTTGTGCTTCATCCACGTCAGCATTCCGCATGATGTACTCTGAATATAAATTAAATAAGCAGGGTGACAATATACATCCTTGTCGAACTCCTTTCCCTATTCTAAACCAATCAGTTGTTCCATATCCCATTCTGACAGTTGTTTCTCGACCCTTATACAGGTTTCTCAGGAGTACTCTCTGGTACTCCCATCTCTTTAAGGATTTGCCACAGTTTGTTGTGATCCACGCAATCAAAGGCTTTAGCATAGTCAATGAAACAGAAACAGACGTTTTTCTGATACTCCCATGCTTTCTCCATAATCTATTGAATGTTGGCAATTTGATCTCTAGTTCCTCTACCTCTTCTAAACCCAGCTTGAATTTCTGGTAGTTCCCAATTGACATACTGCTGAAGCCTAGCTTGTAGGAGTTTCTCAACACTCCATATTATTTTAATTCAAGATTTGATTGTGAGATTAATGACTCTTGAAATATTATTGATGCAGATCCAAGAAGAAAAAGATATAGAAGGATTAAGAATAAAAGGATTTACTTACAAATACAGAGCTTTTGCTGATGATATAATGTTTATAAATGAAAACCCCATACAAGTTACACCTTTGTTGTTAGCTAAAATACAAGAATATGGGGAGTTGGCGACACTTTGTATTAATAGAAAGAAATCAAAAATTTTGTGTAAAAATATGCAGAAGAACAAACAACAAGAACTACAGAGACTAACGGGCTGTGAAGTCACCTCCAAAGTAAAATATCTGGGGGTGGAGATAACAATGAAGAATATTGATCTGTTTAAAAACAATTATGAGAAGTTATGGCATAAAATGGATGAAGATATATTAAAATGAACAAGCTTAATTTGTCATTATTGGGTAGAATAGCTGCAATTAAAATGAATATCTTACAAAGAATAATGTATTTGTTTCAAACTATTCCTGTTGTGAAGGATAGTAAACAATTTGATAAGTGGCGAAGAAAAATCTCAGAATTTGTATGGGCTGGGAAGAAACCAAGGATTAAAATGAAAATTTTGACAGATGCAAAGGAGAGAGGTGGGTTTCAACTACCAAATTTAAAATTATATCAGGAAGCAGTTTGTTTAGTGTGGATAAAAGAATGGATAACGTTGTTAAATAAAAAGCTCTTAGTGCTGGAAGGTCACGGAAATAAATTTGACTGGCACGCGTATTTGTATTATGGAAAAAGAAGATGGACGGTTTTTTCCTCTCACCATTATATAAGAAATAATTTGTTAAATACATGGATGAAATACAAGAAATATGGAGATGAGAGAAGACCGTTATGGATAGTGCCAGCTGAAGTAATAAAAATAACAGCTGAGATAGGTGAAGAAAAGTGGTTGTCATACGATCAACTATTAAAAATTCAAAGTGGCAAAATAGAACTGAAAACTGCTGAAGAGTTGAATCATAAATATGATTGGTTTCAAATGCAACAAATAAAGAGCTTGGTGGAGAATGACATTAAAACTGAAGGAATAAGAAAAGAGCAAACAGTAATGGAAAAAGTTCTGCTTGGAGACAATAATAAATTAATTTCAAAAGTATATAAATTACTACTACAATGGTCTACAGCAGATGAAGTAGTGAAATCTCAAATAGTTAAATGGACAATTAACGTAAACAAAGAAATACAGATGGAAACTTGGGAATATTTGTGGAAGAACTCTATGAAACTTTCAACATGTCAGAGTATTAAAGAAAATTGTTTTAAGATGGTATCTGACTCCTAAAAACTGTCAAAGATGAATAATAAGATGCCGGACAGGTGTTGGAAATGCAAAAAGCATGAAGGTTCTTTCTACCATATGTGCTGGACTTGTGAAAAAGCTAAAATGTTTTGGCAGATGATTCAGCAGGACATTTCTAAGATTTTGGGATATGAATTTAACAAAGTTGCAGAGACTTTTCTGTTGGGATTACAAATGGAAAAATTTCCAAAAGAAGATAGAACTTTAATCTGGTACTTGCTCTCAGCTGCTAGGACATTGTATGCGCAATTGTGGAAGCAAGAAAAAATACCAGAGAAATGGGAATGGATTGTAAAAGTTATGACATGGAGTGTAATGGATAAGTTAACAAGAACTTTAAGAGACTATGATTTAGAAGTATTTAAGATGGAGTGGAAGAAGTTCAGAAGGTATGTAGAAAAAGAATGGAAGATAAAAGAACATTGGACAATCTTTGATAATGATTAAGTATAAGTGGGAGGAGGTTATGAATTTTGGTTCTTATTAATTAGGGGTACCTTTTATAATGATGTTTTGATTACAGTACACCGGCGGGGGTTAAGTAATGGTGGGAGGGGTAGGTAGAAAGTAATATATGGGATAGAGAAAAAAGTAGTTATTAATGATAGAAGAAATTGAATATATTGCCATATGTTACTAATAAAAATTGTTTGGAAAAAAAAAGATGTGATTGTGAGATGTTGACTAGTTTCCAGTTTTTGCTAATGCCAATTTTACAGCTGTAATCGCATCAAGAATAATCTTTATACTGACTTTCGAACTATTTGTATTAACTAATCCTGGTAATACTACCTTGGGTTCTAAAGGGATCGTAATTCCTGTAATACAAATATATTTCTGTAAGAATCTTAGACTAGAATTGTTTCACCATAGGACATTATCAAAACATATGTATAAGATCAGTCTTCTTTCTCCACATTCCCAACATACCTATTGGCCTGTGTGAAAACATCTTATTTAATATATGTGAAGTTAAATACTGATTATAGTTGATCTCATTCATATTGCTATAGAACAGGAGAAAAACATTTTGTCATTCTTTTTTGGTAATGACTTCACCAATCGTCTGCTGCTATTTCTTTGCAAAATTACATTTTGATAGTTCCAGAACTGGAGATAAATAGCCATATATGACTGAGATAACCCCCTTCTGTACTTTTTAAATTATGTAGCATATCCTAAAATTTAGTTACACACGATATTGTTTGCCAACAGTTTTGTCATAATAATGCTATGTATTTGATTTGATTTTTTTTGTTGCTGCTTCTTGTTTCTTTCTCGTTTCCACATACAGGAGACAATTCCCATTAAGAGTTACATCCAATAACCTAGTAGAGTTTGTTTTAATCCAGTCTGATGATGGCTGTGTGATTTTAAAGCATGCATTAAATACAGACTGGAATAATGAACCACCTTTTAATTTACAGTATTGTTGCAAAGACTGATGTGTTGACATACGGTAAACTCACAAATCCTCTAAAGTTCATTATAAATGGCTATTCTTCTCTCCCTCCAAATTTTCTGATGCCTTGATAGTTTCCATCACAAAATTCACTGACAGAAATATTTGTGGAAAGAGCTCAAAAGTCTACAGCACCGTAGAGTTATCTAGTCTAAACCCACTGAAATCAATTAACTTAAACTGGAGTTAACTCTACATAAGCTTGCAAAGCTAGAATTATAGAGGCAAATGCACATAAGCACTTAGGCATATTTTTACATTGGCTTCCAGAAATAATGCTTTTTGCATTTTGCATTAGTTCCCCAAACCACGATGAACATGACATATAGGACCATGTTGTCAAATGACTTTCAAATGTCAAGACATACTATATTAAAATTACATGATTAATCCAATTTAAGTCAATAGGGCCACTTAAATATATGTACTTGAAAACATAGGGTCGCAATAATTTTTCACTAAAATTAGCAGGGGGTTTTGCTATTGACTTTAAGAGGAGGATGATTACACCCATAGTACTAAATTAGCTACTTCTTCTAGATGCTTGAAAGTTGATTGTATTGTTTATTTGCTGTAATAATAGAAAAAAGCAGAAGTTTAACCTTATATTTTAATTCACTAAATTTCATCAGCTGATTTCTTTAAAAAAAAACACCCCCAAATCTCCATAATTTTAATGTATTTTATTTGTATACTTTTTCTCTATTGTCTCCATAAAGTGAGACATTTACAAAACAAGGGGTTCATTTAGTTCAATACTTTAAAATTTAAAATGTCTGGCTTCAGAATATTTTTTTAAATTACAACAGAGGGTAAGTAATAATATTGACAAAACTGTATTGGTTATTTCAGAAAGTTTTAGATATAAAATATACTTGTGGAAGAAGGGACCCATGAAAAAAGGGACCCAGCAGAAAAAAATGGGACAGTGTGCTAAGCCTAACACAACAAATGTACAATTTGAAAATCCAAACTAATGTCAAATAAGAGAATCCTCCAAGCCACTCCAATTTAACAAGGAACTCTGTTGCAAGTCCAATGTTAAACCAGACAAGCCAAGCCAATGTAGAACCCCAAAATCCAAGCCAATGTCAAACTAGATAATAAAAAACCCCAAACATCCAACATAAACTGACTCATACAAAGAATATAATGTTGCAAAAACAACAGAATTGCTTTCAAAGGACAAAATCAAAGCCAAACTAACATGACACATTGATACCAAGGCCTTGCAAGACACAAACACACAGTAAAATTAAAGAGGGGAGGGACCCTGTACTGCAAGCCTTACAACCCTGACTCCAGCTATTGCCAGTTATTCCCAAATATTTCCAGCATTTTTCAGAAACTGTTTCCCATGCCCATGCCCACAGTAAACTGGATACCATATATCCTTCTGTTACCTTAATTCTATAATCTTCATATATAAAATATATGGATCATTTTTAAAGACAACTTTTATGCCCCCACAAAAATATGTCAACAGCTGAGACCTGTTAAAGATCAATTTCACCTATTATAAACATCTGGAGTATTCAAGATCCCCTATGAATGTGGCAAGGTTTACACTGGGATGACTGATCATTTGGTAACTATTAGGAAGACTGAACACAAATGTTATATATAATTAAAACAACCAGAAAAAAATCAGCAGTTGCCCAGCATCCCATGGAAGAAAATCACAATGTTGTGTTTAATAAAGTAGAAGTAAAATATTGTGTTTGAAAAAGTGGAACTAATTGCAAAGGTTAATGGCTATTATAATTTATCTAGAAGAGAAGCTATTGGGATAGAATAGCACCCTAATAACATCAATTGGGAGAAAGAACATTCTATCAGTAAAGCATGGAACCCTTTACTACATAATAAAGAAATACAATTATGTCATCCTTCAAATACTTTGCAGAGAACAGGAAATTCCAGTGATGCCATCATAAACATGTAAGCTGAGGTTCCACCTACAGAGCAGTGTCCTTCTTAAGATGCTCATTAGTTGCTTTCATAACAGAGTAATTACTTTGCCAACAGCAAAGACCAGAGAAACATCTAAAGAGATAAGTTTTTATCAGCAAATATGGTCTTCAAGCCCCAAAGTTTTAATTAAAGATTGTAATGTATGGATCTATTTATCCATTCTCCGATATCACATTCCTCAATTAATGCATTTTTTGCATTAAGAAAGTATCAAGATTCCTTCTATAATCACAGAAAATTCTATGGGTCCTATTATACGTTAAGTTAGTCTCTACATTATAGAGACTACTTTATTTCCTTGCAGTTACCTTGCTGAATAAGATAAGCAGTGCATCTACCATCCAACTTATCTTGCTACATATAGCACCAAATATAGTTAGGAAATTTCTGAAGGCACATATTGTTTGGTAGCTAGGTAGCTACTTTTCACTAAGAGCCAGTTACTACATCACAAAAGTAAAATTTGTTCCTTGGTGGCAGGTTTTCTTTTATATCTTTAGGCTTGTCACAAATTATTTAGCAATTGGTTTCACTGCTCTTACATGACAGCCCAAAGAACTTGCTCTGAGCTGTCACGTTAAGAGCTGTCTTATGTCACTGTTCCAGTGGGACAGTTCAGTGAAAGGTTTGAAGTTGAACTTCATTCAGCAAATTTAAGTTTCCTTCTCCAGGCATTTAACACAGGGCACCCCTGTAAAAATGATACTTACAGTAAGAGGCGGCTCAGTCCCCAACCAGTTAAGCTAAAGGACTCCTAAAGACATATCTGCATATTGTTGCAAAAATCCAAATGCTCAAGAAATATGCCTTTTAAAGAAAGCTCAATTTCCTACAGGACTCCTTTAAATGAACAGTGGCAATCTAATCATCACTGGGACAAGCATATTAATATCTAGTAAGTGGGATCCACTAACTAAAGCCCAATTACCCCCTGACACATGCCTTTTATAGAGTTTTTTCCAGTTTCATTTTCAAGTTTCTATCTACCATTGTTGGAAAAGATGACAACTGAAGTTCAGTGAAGGCCTATTCATCTTGTGATTTCCGAATCTGCCTTAAATAAAGGTTTTGTTTAAGCCATTCAGCTTCGCAGTGCAGCATCTCTGCCATGGCTATGAGCCGGAGGCTGACAATTCTACAGGTACAAGCCTTGTATTGCTAAAGGGGTACTAGCAAGCTGGGCATGAAATGTTTGCAAATAGTGGATACTCATGGAGATGCAGCCATTCATTCTCATCAAAAAGTCAAAGGATATAACCCAATAGGTCTTCCAACTTGAGGAAGTTCTACACACTACACATGAGGGATTGTTAATTTCCCCCCCCATACAAATCCATGTTTTATATGTATTGCCAATATTCTAAGCATAAGTTACAATAAGTTTCAATGATCTGATTTAAACTATTACTTCTATGTAATTTGACATGCAAATCTTGTTATGTGGTTCTTTTAACATTAGTCAGGATGTTCTACTTTATTAGATCCTGCCCCAGAAATATTTATGTAGAATGGCTCTTAGCCAATAATAAGCCTTTTGTTCAATAAAACTGCTCTGTGAATACTTTTAATAGGTACTTCCATTGAATGCTGGGTAAGAACATTGGTCAGTATTTTTTCAGCCAAGTTGCTGTCTAGTTTGAGATGAAAAATAACACAGAGACTAGTGGTCTCAGATAAAACTGAAATTAAAAACCAGGAGAGAATGTTCACAATAACTGTTTTAAAACATGAGATTATTTAGACCAGCTACATGAACAGGGTATCATGAAGAACTGTGGTCTTCATGATACTGAAAAGTAACAAATAACCTTGGTGCTTGATAGGTAGACAGCATCTTCTGCTCTCATTTAAATGAACAAAACATGGGATTGCTCACTGATTCTCACATAACTGAGCCTACAGAAAGGACTAAACTATGGTCTATTATGCATGCCTGTAACATTTCAAATGTGCATGATCATCTGCTTTTCTTCGTCATTCTGCATTTTCCCTTGCTTTCAGCATGCAATTCCATTGGGTTTTATTTTTCATTCAGCATTTATTTGCCCCTCCCCCCAAAGTCAGAATAAAGAGTCAGACACAAAGAAGTTTGTTGAAACTAAGGGCCACTTTATTTAACTTAAATAATAAACGACAAGGGCTAACCAGAACTGTGGCCTGGTCAGGGCCAGGGATCTCAACAGTCACCTTCTTTGCCATTTAACGGGCAAGCAACCCAGCCCCTGGCCAGAGCTGTATACTGCAGCTCTAACCCGGCTGTCTCAGCAAGCAGGCAAAGCCCAGAAAGTTCAGTCACAAGCTGTACACATCAATGAAGGAAACCCTCCAGGTAAGCCCAAAAGGATAGTCTGCATTCTCCTGTCCTGGATCATCCAACCTAAAGGTTGAACTTGCCAGATCCCTAACCCCAACAAGAGGGATCAACAGCCACACAAACCTGTCACAACTAATGCCAAGTCTCTGCATAGACCTTAGTGCCCATCAGGAGGCCCAAGGCCACCCACAGCCCTTGCCGGAGGTCTCTCAAGAAGAGATCGTAACCCTTTTCTGAAAGATGAACCCCATCACCTCTGAAGAGGTTAGGACACTTGAAATGAATGCCAGGATGGGGCAGATAGGGGCCCAGACCCACTTCTAAGGCTTTCCTAATTTCTCTATCGGTCTTGTGATGGGCCCTGTCAATGCCTAAGGGGTCCCAAACACCATGCCAAACAAGGCAAGGAATCATGCCCGACCAAATTATAATGGTCCTGGGCCATCTCTCTTTAATAGCCCTCAAATCAACTTTGGTCTTGCCCTTCACCAGCCCAAGATCTTTACCTTCCAGGTGGATAACTAAGACCTGGGGAGGAGGGCCAAGCTTCCCATGAAATAACAGTGGCATAAGGCCCGGCTAATGAAGACCTTGGTGCCCATGCCATTCAACAGTAACCCAGTGGCTGAGTCCTAGCTAAGAGCTGACTGAAGTTCTCCGAGCCCGATGAGCAGCCCAAAACACAAAACTTTGCCCACAGATGAAAACTTGGCTCCTCCTGCCAGAACAATGACACCTAAAAGGAGAAAACAGTTAAACTAGAAAAGATAACCACAAAGCTTCCAACTAAAACCCACTAAATTAGGGACCCAGCAGAGGGCAAATGTAAGATTTATAGGTCACCGAATGCTATCTGCCCAAGTGCTGAATGTCAGACAAAGGATAACCCATGTCAGCAGCTGTAGAGGCTGTCCCAATTCTAAAGGAGTGGGTACCAAATCGCACCCCAGACAACCCGAGCCTAGTTAAAACTCGAGAAGTCACTGTCCAAAATGGATGTTTTGTCAGCAGACTTCTGTCCATGTGACAAAATAGAAATCCATCCCTAGGACCATGTACTGCCAAATAGGTAACCAAAGCTGAAACAGGACACAGCTGCTGATCCAAGCATGGGCCCAATTCCAACATGTTTCCTTTCTGATGCTGGTCAGTCTTAGAACGTCGAACCATGATGGCAGCCTTACCACCCCTGTTCTCAAATCCAGGACCAACAAAGCATGACCAGAAATATCATTTCTGGAATGCTCAACTAGCGCATTGACTCTGAGGGCCCAAAAAAGGCGACCAGAGAAGCAGCTTGAAAAGGGTGGACTCAAAATAGGATGCACACACTGTGCTCCAAATACCCCTCAAGCAGTTAAGGACCAAAGGGGAAATAGGCTTCTATCATCAGGATTAGACCCAACCTCTCTAGCCCAAGTCTCGAGCATCTTCCACAAATGTCCTCTAATGGATCAAATGGCCAGTCTTTTACCTCTTAATGATACGCAATAATGGAGCAATTACTCCACCAGGAGGGCCAAACTATGTGATTCCCTACCTCAGGCCTAAAATCTGCTGCACATCATGTTCATAAGACTTACTGGTACTGGGTGCTATGGCTAGGCCTAGTGCTCTGCAGGCCTCGGCCCTCCAATCAGCCGTAACTCCAGGGGCATTTGCACTCGCTCTTGATTGGCACCCCATTATTTACCCCAGGAACACGCTTGGCTAAAAACAATATGTTATGCCACAGACAACACAGAACGAAGGCCCTCACCAACTTCATAACTCATGGTGATTTGGAAGAAAGGGAATTAATGATATGTACCACAGCCATATTATCACACCAAAATGAATTGTGTGATTTGCCATATAATCCCCCACAGCCAAACAGCAACAAGAATGGAAAAGAACTCAAGAAATATGAGCTCTCTGTTCAATCCCACCTGTACCCATGAGAACAGCCACTCATCTGCACCAGTGTCCATGGAAATAGACCCCAAAACCCAGAGACCTGGCAGCATTAGACATGACCTAAAGCTCTGCTTCAAGCTTCATGTCTTCTCTCCAAAAGGCAATCCCATCAAAGGACTCCAAAAACTCCTGCCAGACCAATAGGTCAGCACACATGCTGCTGGTAACATGTGTCCTATGCTGTGGAAGATGTAGGCCGGCCATAGCATCACAAAGCCTATGTAAAAAATAAAGTTGAGGTGCCCTATCAGTTGCTGAAGCTTGAGCAAAGTAACTTTCCACTTCAGAAGGAAAAAAGCAACTCTCTCCCTCAGATCAGAAATTTTTCAGCTGGTATTTGGGACAATTGTGCAAGAGTGTCCAATTCAGTCCTCCAAAAGGTAAGTTTTTGCACTGGACCCTCAATTTTTTCATGTGCCAGTAGAACACCAAGCTCCACAGCCAACTCAAGAAAGCTAGATTAACTTGGCACAACACCTGGTCCTACAAAAGAAACCTACAAAAGAAAGTCGTCAAAATAATGAGCCACCTCCTACAAGCTAGCTTTCTCATGCACAGCCCACTCAAGAAATGTGCTGTAGCATTCAAGGGCTGCACATGATACAGAGGAACCCATAGGCAGAGCTCTGTCCATGTAAAATCACCCCTCAAAAGAAAAACCCAGGAGCTCAAAATCAGCAGGGTGGACAGGGAGAAGGCAAAAGGCAGACTTAATGTCACATTTAGCCATCTCCACACCCATACCACAGCATTGTACAATGCAAACGGCCTGATTAAAAGTGGTGTACTTAACCAAACATAAATGTTCAGGAATGCCATTGTTCACCGATGCACCCCTGGGATAGGAGAGATGGTGAATCAAATAAAATTCACCAGGAGACTTCGTTGCCACCACTCCCAAAGGGAAAACTTGAAGGTTAGGCACAGGAGGGGTTGAGAATCGGTCCCAAATCCTACCCTCTGCCAGCTCCCTGACAATATTATCCCTAACTACTTGCTCCATACCCTTAACAGAACTGAGGTTTCCAGACCTGAAAGGAACGTAAAGACCCTGAAAAGGGATCCTAAAACCAAACATGATAAATAAATCTCTTAAATTTTAATAAATAAACTCTATCAGTACAGTGTGGATATCTTGCAAGCCATTGCTCAAAAGGTACCACCTTTATTTGGCTGGACCCTTTTCCAGACTGCTGGTTGGTTCCACCGCCATTCTGCTTCCTTTGACCCTTGTGCAGCCTAGCTCTATGGCAGTTGCTGAAGGAGTGAGACCCGCCACACAAAGGACACTTGTGCTTGTACTGGCAGGACTTCCAATTACACATTTCTTAGGAGCCAAATGCCCAGCAGAACAAGCGGGATTGAACCACCTGCCCCACAGAACTGCAGGAAGGAGAAGTTCCAAATGCTCTGAGCACTAAATGACCACTATCTTAACGGTCACCTAAATTCAGTCAAGCAGGGGACATAACATGGAGCCAAAACTGCTGGTGGATTCAATCCCACTGAAGGGAAGGGTATAAAGCAGCCCACATCCAGAATTCCTCATCATATTGGAGCCCAACAGGGCCATTAAACATTGTATACCCCTTTGTTAATAATATCCATATACTGGATCAGCGAAGCACCCCTCCAAGGCTGAGAGCATGCTATGAAACCAGCATATATGAAGAAACCAGGAAGGCAATTGGCTCAGGTTCTGTCCACCTTTTTTTCTTCAACTTTTTCTTGTCATCATCCATATCCTCTTTGTCTTTTTTTCTCCAGCTCCCAATAAAGAAGGGAGAATATATCTACATATTCATCTTTTATTTTTTTTCTCTTTTGTTGCTGGCAACAAATAGTCCTTCAAAGGTAAAGCCAAATCCCTGAAAGGTAAGGTACTAATGGGCACAGACCCATAAAAAGCACCCAAAGGGGAAGGATAACCCCATCCTCCCCACAGGGAAACTGGCATTCCTTGCTGTCCGGCCACAGACTAAGTACTGTAGGAGCCAACTTGCCCAGCTGGCCAAGCCCAAGATTGCTATATGCCCACTCTAGTAGAGGGAGAGGTACCCTTAGCAGATGTAGCAACACTGGGTACAGCAGCAGCAGGGCCCCATGAGTCCCAAGGCCAAATCAGCCCAGTGTGTGATTGTGGTGTGTTCCAGCCTTACACTCAGATCCCAGCGAACTGCTTCTAACAGGCACAATGGCAGATCCTGTTCCTGAATCATTCAGAAATGGAGCCATAACCACAGCTGCACCTTCAAAATCCCCAGCTCCTCCAGCAGTATTTCCAGCCAATGGATCATCAAGTTAAAACATCAGACTGAAACTGAGCCTTAGAAGTTTGCACAGATCCCTGAGGAGGAATGCCAGAAGCCTGCTCCAATGTCCTAAGCCTGCTCCAAAATGGCAGTATTAACCACCTCATCACCCTCCTCATCAGAAGATGATAAAGGAGGGTCTGACCTCTTAGATGGAGCCTTAGGTGCAGGTCGTTTGCCTTTGAAGCCACTTGCCCCTTTTCTGCCAGCCATCTCAGAGAGCTACAAAAGCCCGAATACAAAAGGCTGAATTCCCCCTCTTCAGCACTCAGCACAAAGGAAGCCTAAAATGGATGCTGCCTAACAGCATCTAAAATGGCTGTTTGATTTCTTTGAATGAAATGGCTGCCACCAGGGGTCATTTTGTAGAAAAATAGGTGGCGGAGCTCATCCAAGGATTGTTATGCAGCTGCCCATACTATTCAATGGACAAGGAGATGGGACTCTCAGAAGGAGGAGGTAGAACTCTCAGAAAGGTTCAGGAGCTGTGCTCCTGTGAGTTCCCATTGAATCTGAGGCCTGGCTGCCACAAAGGGGAGCCTAAAATGGCCATCAAACAGTAAATTGCAATACCCTGATTACTTTGAATGAAATGGCTGCCACGGGACTTCCAGGGTTGGAAAATGGCGAGCTGAGTTGCTTTCTCTAATGGGGGGCAGGCTGGCGCTTCTGTTCAGGGTAGTAAAAGGCAAATTAATGCCTTCTGCCTACATTTCTCAGCTAGAGAATTGTCCAAGATATGCACAGATACTTTGAGGAGACTTACCTTGGCTGAAAGGGAGTCCCGGGGGGGGTGGCTCTTTGAGGCTTTGCGGGATCTCCAGAGAGAAGTTGCATATTCATTGTCTGCAGAAGTTTCCAGAGTCATCAATTTGGCATAAGCTCAACAGGATCCAAACCTTCTTTTACAATTTTAAACATCAAATCTACGAAGGACTGGTGTTAATTTGGATAAACTACGAAAAAAAAGGTACTGATTGCTATCTCTTCATTCCGGGACTAATTAAAGTTAAACAAAACAAAAGTAAAAGGTGGGAGTTGGAAATACTGAAAGCCTGAAAGGAGAAGAAGATAAGGGGCTAAATTTGAACTTTGTAAACTTAAAAAACAGTGTTAAAAGAAGAAAGGAATTTATTGTTTAGTCTATCTGTGGTTGAGGAGGCAGCTCCATCATTAGAGATCTGCAACGTTCACAGTCAACACAGGAAATACGTCAGATATTGTGAGATTTCTCTACCAGTGAAACAAGATTTGAAGGCAAGAAAAGCAGGAAGTATTGGAGGAAGAAGAAGGAAGTCAACGAAGTAAACAGCCTACTCTAGGATTATAATACCAGAGAGAAACATCGGTGGCCATTGTTGTTGGGAGGACTAAGTTTTAACATCATTTTTAAAGTGACTGGGACATTAAAAATGGTGGAGTTAACAGATTTGGCAATTAAAAAATTACTACTGTTAGATAGTAGATAAGAAGACTTGAACTGGTAAAAGGGAAAAAAGATTTTTTTTTTTTTTTTAAAGTGAAGCAAAAGTTGCGACCGCCATTTTGGGAGAAATAAAAGCTTTAAACATTAATATCTGAGCCTGGGAGGCTCAGAGGACAGTGAAATTGGGGGCATTGGAAAGGGCAAGCTTCACTTTATCAAACCTGATGGTTCAAATTTAATTTGGTGAGATCAAATTTTTTGATCCTTTTTTAAATGTCAGACCCGAAACAAACTCGTGCTAGGTCTGCTTCAATAGAGAAAATGCAAGCCCAATTAGATGCAATGGAAGCTAGGATAATGAAGGGTGTGAAAGAAATGATAACTGCCTCTAAAAAAGAAATAGGAAAGGATACTGAGGACTAAAAAAAAGAATTTAAAAAAGAAATAGAGAATCTCAGAAATGATACCGTGGTAATAACAAAGAAAGTACAAGAAGTGGAAGAGAGAGTGAAAACACATGACTCCACCTTGTTAAAATTACAAGAAAAAGTGACAATTCATGACTGCAAACTGATGGAAACTCAGATCCATCTAAGAGGTGTACCTGAAGATGAAGTATCAGACCTGAAAGAATACATAATAAAAATAATTGCAGAATTTTTGGAGGAAGATCCTGAAGGGAATAGAAATATGTATGACTATATGTATAGAGTAAATTCACTCTATGCAAAAAAGAACAATCTGCGAAGAGATGTGGTCATAAGATTTATGAAAAAAGAAATGGTGGGAAAGATCATGAATAAAAACTTTGAAAAGTCATTGATAGTGGGAGGCAGTAGAGTAAGAATTATGGAAGAACTGCCAAGACAAGTGCTAACTGATAGAAAGGCATATAAAAAACTGACAGAAAAATTACGTGACAATGGAATGAGGTACAGATGGATAATACCAGAAGGCTTGAGCTTTGAACTTCAAGGGAAAAGGATTACAATCACAAATACACAGGAACTGCGTAGATTTTATGAAGAAAATAAAGAATTTGCACCATAATGGATTACAAATTGATATCTTGGAATGTAAATGGACTAAATTCACCACAAAAAAGAAAGGCAACATTTCATTGGCTAAAAAACCAAAATTGTAATATAGTATGTTTACAAGAAGTGCATATTAGACAAAAGGATTATAAATTTCTGTGGAATAAACAATTGGGACTAGAATTTTTTACATTGGCTGAACAGAAGAAGAGAGGAGTAGTCTTTTATATTAAACAAGAATTAGACCCGAAATTGGTATTTAAAGATAAAGATGGAAGGTATATAGCGGCAGAAATTACTTCGAATGCCAAAAAAACGTTGTTGTTGGGACTTTATGCTCCAATGGTGCTAAAGACATTTTCTTTAAAAATATTACACAACATCTTGATGAAGTGACCTATGAACAAATTTTATTGATGGGGGACTTTAACGGAACAATTCAGAACATGATAGATCTGGGAAGAAAAAAATGATAAAGAAGGGAAATTGCCAAAGTCTTTTTTGAATTGGTTAAACAGGAGTGTTTGGAAGATATATGGAGGAAGTTTAATCCTTAAGTACGGGACTATACCTTCTTTTCAGCTAGACATAGCTCCTTCTCTAGAAGTGACATGTTGTGGGATACTAAAGATTTGGGACTTATAACAAAGAAAATAGAGATATTACCTAAAATAGGAGCTGATCATAACCCAATAATGTGGATTACAAAACTGTCGAAAAAGTCAAGAAGATGGAGATTAAATAAAGAAATAGTGACATCTCTAGAAAATGAAACCAAAGCTTACTTCCAAGTAAATGACAGAGACGATATAGAATTTCAGACAGTATGGGATGCCTATAAGGCAGTAATGAGAGGATTACTAATAACATTGAATAATAAAGACAAGAGAGCAAAAGATAAACAGATGTTGGACATTCAAAATGAAATTAAGAAAAAAGGTGAATTAAGTTAAAGGCCAGGGGAAAAGAAAATTATAAGGGAAATTACAATATTGCAAGCACAAATGAGACATCTGTTAAATAAAGAAATTATTTAACAGAAGAATTTGAAGAAATTAAAACAGAAATCTTTTGAGGGAGTGAATAAACCTGGAAAATATTTAGCCTGGCAATTGAAGAAAAAGAGAGAAAGTAAAATTATTAATAAAATTGTGGCTGATGGAAGAGAGATGGTAGATCAAAAAGGAATAAAGAGAGAATTTTTAAAATATTATGCTAAACTATTTAAAGGTGTTAAAGTAAGAAGGAAAAGATGGAAGCGTATTTGCAGAAGATTAAAATAGCACCCTTAACTGATTATATGGAAAAAGTTTTGAATGATCCAATTGAAAAAAATAGAAATTGAAGTAGCGATTAATGCAATGAAAATTGGAAAGGCACCTGGACCAGATGGATTTAAGGCAAATTTTTTTAAAACGTTTAAAGAAGAATTAATACCGAAACTTCAAAAATTAATGAATGTGATAAGAATAAATGGGAAAATACCAAATACCTGGAAGGAAGCAGTAATTTCGTTGATTCCAAAAAAAGATAGAGATGTCACTAATGTAAAGAACTATAGACCAATCTCATTATTAAACAATGATTACAAGATATACACAAGAATCTTAGCAGAACGGCTTAAACAATATCTAATAAACTTTATAAAGGAAGACCAAGCGGGTTTTCTCCCTAAAAGGCAAATAAGAGACAATATTAGAACTGTTGTAAATATTGTAGAATACTATGAAAGACATCCAGAGAAGGAAGTTGCATTATTCTTTGCGGACGCAGAGAAAGCTTTTGATAATTTGAATTGGGACTTGATGTTTGCAGTAATGGAGAAAATAAAGTTGGGGGCAAACTTTAAAAGAATGATAAAAGCAATTTATACTGAACAACGTGCAAGGTTATGTATAAATGCAGATCTTACAGAAGAAACGACAATCAATAAAGGTACAAGGCAAGGTTGTCCGCTTTCACCATTGTTGTTTATAATGACTCTTGAAATCTTATTGCTGCAAATACAAGATGATGAAGAAATTGAAGGAACGAGAATTAAAGGATTTTCCTATAAATATAGAGCATTTGCAGACGATATAATGTTTATAAATGAAAATCCTATGCAAGTAACACCTTTGTTGTTAGCCAAAATACAAGATTTTGGAGAATTGGCAAGACTTTATGTCAATAAAGAAAAGTCAAAAATTTTGTGTAAAAATCTGCAAGTGAGTAAACAAAAGGAATTGCAGAGATTAACGGGATATGAAGTTACCCCTAATGTAAAATATTTGGGCGTGGAAATAACAATGAAGAATATTGATCTGTTTAAAAACAATTATGAAAAGTTATGCAATTAAGATGAACATTTTGCCAAGAATAATGTATTTGTTTTAAACTATTCCAATTGTAAAAGACAGTAAACAATTTAATAAATGGCAAAGAAAGATTTCAGAATTTGTATGGGCCGGGAAAAAACCAAGGATTAAAATGAAAGTTTTAACAGATGCTAAAGAAAGAGGAGGATTGCAACTACAAGATTTAAGATTAAATCATGAAGCAGTTTGTCTAGTGTGGATAAAAGACTGAGTGACGCTGTTGAATTAAAAACTTTTATCGTTGGAAGGTCATGGAAATAAATTCGGCTGGCACGCTTATATGTACTATGGAAAGAAAAAGTTGGATGGTTTTTTTTCTCACCATTATATAAGAAATAATCTACTAAATATTTGGATGAAGTACAAGAAATATGGCGATGAGAGAAAACCACTATGGATAGTGCCGGCAGAAGTAATAAGAATAACAGCTGAGACAGGAGAGGATAAAGGGATGTCGTATAATCAATTACTAAAAATACAAAGCGGTAAAATAGAATTGAAAACTGCTGAAGAGTTGAATAATAAATATGATTGGTTTCAAATGCAACAAGTAAAACGTTTGGTGGAAAGCGATGTTAAAACTGAAGGAATAAGATGAAAACAAACAGAAATGGGAAAAGTTCTGCTTGGAGATAATGAAAAATTAATTTCGAAAATCTATAAGTTACTTTTAAAATGGTCTACGGAAGATGAAGTAGTGAAATCTCAAATGATTAAGTGGGCAATTAATGTAAATAAAGAAATACAGATGGACACATGGGAATATTTGTGGAAGAACTCTATGAAACTCTCAACATGTCAGAATATTAAAGAAAATTGATTTAAAATGATGTACAGATGGTATATGACTCCTAAAAAGTTGGCAAAGATGAACAATAAAATGCCAGATGTTGGAAATGTAAAAAAACATGGTTCTTTCTACCATATGTGGTGGACTTGTGAAAGAGCAAAAAAGTATTGGCAGATGATTCAACAAGAGATTTCTAAGATCTTGGGATATGAATTTTAAAAAGTTGCAGAGACTTTTCTGTTGGGATTACAAATAGAAAAAATTCCAAAAGAAGACAGAACTTTAATCTGGTACTTGCTCTCAGCTGCTAGGACATTGTATGCGCAGTTGTGGAAGCAAGAAAAAATACCTGGGAAATGGAATTGGATTGTAAAAGTTATGACGTGGAGTGAAATGGACAAGTTAACAAGGACCTTAAGAGACTATGATTTAGAAGTATTTAAGATGGAATTGAAAAAGTTCAGAAGATACGTAGAAAAAGAGTGGAAAATGATCCATGCTACGGTCCATGCTACGGTCCGTGATCCATGCTATGGTCACCTCGAGGTTGGATTACTGTAATGCCCTCTACATGGGGCTGCCCCTGTGCCAGACCCGGAAATTGCAGCTGGTGCAGAATGCCGCGGCCCGGCTGTTATTGGGCCTCCCAAGGTGGGGGCACATTCGGCCAGGTCTTCGGGCTTTGCACTGGCTCCCAATAACATACCGAGTCCGGTACAAGGTGCTGGTCATTACCTTTAAAGCCCTATATGGCCTGGGACCTGCCTACCTGAGGGACCGTCTCTCCCCACATGTTCCCCAGAGAGTACTGAGGTCTGGGACTCAAAACCTTCTCACCATCCCCGGGCCTAAGGAAGTCCGTCTCAAGACAACCAGAGACAGGGCCTTTTCTACAATGGCCCCTACATGGTGGAACCAGCTACCGGAAGAGGTGAGGGCCCTGCGGGATCTTACCCAGTTCCGCAGGGCCTGTAAGACAACCCTCTTCCGGTTAGCCTACGCCTGACTGGATAAATGTAGCTTATTAGACTCTGTGAATTATACTGTATAGTTTTAATGTTAAGATTTTAATGTTTTTAGGCTTTTAAATGCTTTGATTTTTAAATCTGCACTCTGTTTTATAACTCTGCACTTTGTTTTATTGTTTTATCGTTTGCTGTGAGCCGCCCTGAGCCATTTTGTGGGAAGGGCGGGATATAAGTTATAGAATAAATAAATAATAAATAAAAGGACATTGGACAATTTTTGATAATGACTAAGTATAAGAGGGAGGAGGATATTAATTTTGGTTCTTATTAATTAAGGGTACCTTTAATATTAAGATTTTAAGTATATAACACCAGCGTGGGTCAAGTAACGGGGGGAGGGGTGGGTAGAAAGTAATATATGGGATAGATAAAAAAAAAGTAATTATTAATTATGTAAGAAATTGAAATTTATTACCATATGTTACAAATAAAGTTGTTTGAAACAACAAAAAAAATGGCTGCCACAAAGGGGAACCTAAAATGGCTGCTAAATACCTGTAATACCAGGTATTACCTGTATTACCAGGTATTACAGGTATTACTGACTGTAATACCAGGTGTCCTACCGAGGCTTAAAATGGCTGACAAAAAAACCAACAAGCCCCAGGCCTATCTTAAAAACAACCTTCAAAAGCTAAGCCAGAATAAAATTCAAATGGGGCTCACTCCAGGATCTCAGGTACGGGTCTTTCACATCACCAACTACCTGATCTTTTAAATCAGTTGTTCCCAACCTTTTTGGCCCCAGGGACAGCCTGCCAACTACGGCTCCAGGGCCGGCAGTGTGGGGGCACCCAATTTGGCCTCCCCCTGCAGTACCTCCTCCTTCTTCCATTTTCCTCCTCCCTTCTTCGCCCCCTGCACAGCCTCACCACTGCCCCCCTGCGCAGCCTCGCCACATCTCCTCCTCCCCTCATTTCGTCCTCCCTCCTTTCCCCACCCCATGCAGCCTCACCACCTCTTAAAGGTACAACTTGACTTCTACTTTTTTCTACTGCTTCAGACCAACACGGCTGCCCACCTGGATCTATTGTCCTCCCCCCATTTCCTCCTCCCTCCTTCGCCCCCTGTGCAGCCTCGCAGCCCCCCCCCTTTTTGCCATTTTAAGGCCAGGGAAGGGGGCATGAAGCTCCTCCCAGGCCAAACCCTCCCCCCCAGGAAGGAGGCAACTGATCGGCGGTGGGTCGGTCGGCCTCGGAGGCACTTCACTGCCCCTTCCCCAGCCTTAAAATGGTCGAAACGGGGGGGGGGGGAGGAGGTGCTGTGGGGGGGCAAGGCTGTGGGGTGTGTGTGTGTGTCAAGGCTGTGCAGCCCTTTGCAAACAGGGGTTGGAGACCTCTGTTTTAAACAGAAGATACCAAGGACTAAAACTGGGACCTTCTGCTTGCCAAGCAGAAGCTCTGAAGGGAGAAAAAATGGCGACTGCCCAGAAAAGTGATGGGAAGAACTCACAAGCAATTAGACAGCCCCAAAAGGCTGCCAAAAACTGCCCCACTCACCATCCTAGGACAGAAAAACCCCAAAGCAGGACTACAGCCAAATGCCTAAACCCTTTCCAAAAAAGACAGGTCCCTTTGGAGTGGGGGGGGAGGGGGAAAGTTAACAGGCCGTTCAATGAAGAGCCAACTTTCCAGCACTGATCTGAAAGCCTCCCGATCAAAAAGTGAGCCTCCAAGCCTTATCAGCAGCCCCAATAAAAAACTGAAGTGCAGGAAATGCTTCGAAGAGGAGAGCTGCCAACAGCTTGCTCTCCTGAATGCAGGAAGGGAGAGCAACTGACACAGCAGTGAGGGAGCAACTGAGCAGATCTCCTTCCTTGCCAGTCGTCAGACGGAGACTGGCAAGAGCAGGGAAGGAACTGCTGCTAAGACAGCAAGCTCCACCCCTCCCAGAATCACAAACCCAAATGAGCCTGCTTGTCTTCCTCCCTTTCTTGCAGGGAGGCAAATGAGTCCCTCCGGTCTCACAGCCAAGGCTGCTGGCCAGTTGGGAAGAATTCCCCCTCTTCAGCACTCTGTTTGATTTCTGGTTGCTGTTTTCCTGGGTTTTCTTAGAGTAGTTTTGTAGCAGTTTCCCCCCTTACTTTCAAGCCCAAAGTAATTCAAACACATACAGATTGCCCCGAAGCCCACCCCCCAACCTTTCCCCACCCATCAGAGGCCACTCCACTGCCCATACTGACGTCATTCCTCCCACTTTGTACCTTCCCCCATCCATCCCCCTCCATTGGTGTACAAACTCCACTATTGCTTAAGTTTTCCATCTTTTAAATTTTGGGGTTTTTTTTAACCAGCTGGCGCAGTCTCTCAATGTGAGGGTTTTTTTTTTTGCTAATCTTGGATTGTTGGAGAAAAAAAAATACTTTGTAGAGAATGCTTTAAAAGTTTGGGAAGAGATAGCATGTGTGTGTGTGCAGCTAGAAGTTTTAAAAGATGCATGCCCTCAGGAGGAGACACTGAGATGCAGTGGAAGGCATGCCACTCAGGAAGGATGGAAGGGAGCCAGCAAACAGCTGGGCATGCATTGAACTGGCAGTGACCTCGCCTAGCATGCGAATAACCACCCAAGCCTGTCCCCCTCAGCAGTCCCACAGCAAGGCTCTGGCAACTTGGTAATCGCCAGCCCTCAGGCCAGGCTCCCACTTGGGGCTAGTGGCCAGGTGGTGGTGGGTTTCCAGAGTCAGCTATGGGCAGAGCCACTGGAGGTTTACAATCAAAGCAGGAGACTCAAGGCCAAGATGTAGAGGATGAACGTCACAACTTCTGCATCCCAGCTCCAGACTGAGGAGTCTGGCTGGTGAAGAGCCCTCCACCATGTGAACAGAGAGCATGTGAGCAGAGCAGATGGCAGCATGTAAGTGGAGAGACCCTGAACTGTGCAAGTTACCAGAGTCCTGCCATAGGGCCAGTGTGTGTGTGGGGGGGCAGTCTCAGGCAGTTGGTTGCATGCTGGGCAGGGGGGCGGTGATACCAATGCAACACACACTGGCTGCTCATTAGCTCCCTTCATTTCTTGGTGGTGCTCATGCTGCTGCCTGTCTGGCCATGTGTTTGGTGTTTCCTCCTGCGGGCAGGCATCTTTAAAACTTTTGACTGCATGCATGCGCGCGCACACACACACACACACACACAACTTCTAACCAAACTTTTAGACCATTCCTTGTCAATGATTTTCTTTCTCCAGTGATCCAAGATTAGCAAAGAAAAAAAACCCCCGCTGGTTAAATTTTTTTCTTAAAAGATGGAAAACCTAAGGTATAGTGGAGCTTGTACAATGAAGAAGAGGGGAGAGAGAACCACTAACATTCTGCTAGGATGGCTAATACAGCTTGAATAATCTCCTATTTTTAAACAAATAAAAATAAAAACATGCCCAACGTGAAACTGACCAATAAAAAAAGACTAACCATGCTGCACAAAAAAAAAAAGGGGGGGGATTTCAGTGCTGCAACACTATCTAGTTTTTTTTTTCATTGGCATGCAGAAGATATACTATGTGATTCCCAATAGAAAAATCAGAGGAAAAAACAGCTGCAGACTTCAGGCATAGCATTTAAAATAAAGTAAAACTGTATTGACTGTACTTCAGTGAAAATCAGAAGTAAGCTGTGTGTGCATAACAGGCCTATGTCTACACCTGTAGAAGTCTAACCAGATGGGAAATTCATAAGCTGCTTGCTCATACCTTCACTGGCCTAAAATAATGAGAAAGTGGAGAGTAATAGCAGCAAGGAGAGGAGCAGGAAGAAGAGCTGGTTATTTCCCTGATCGCTGAAAGTTTTCCAGGCAGGCAAGCAAACAGCCAATAGGAATGAGATAAATCAAAATGAAGCAATATTGCAACATGACAATAGTATGGTAAATCAATAAAACCCTGTATATTTCAACAATCCTAATTGTATTGTTATGCATATTCAGGAGAGGGTGAGTGGCTAACAGTGAGGAGGACTGTGAAGCTGTTCATTAATAACACAACAAAATTAAATATAAGTCAAGTGACATCAAAACTTGCAGGGAGTTGAGCCCAGGGAGAAAGGGTAAAAATCAGGGAAGTAAGCTCATACGTTGTCTGTCTTGAAGAGAAAGGTCTATAACCGTCAGGCTGGTGGCTTTGGAAGATGGTGTGGTAGTAAACATATTAACTGGAAGAAAGTCTACAAAAATGGTGAGCTTGATGTTTTCTATTTATGTCCCTGGACTTATTTGGGTGCAAACTAGGGAAGCAGTTTGACTACATTTGGTGCAACATAAGGTCAGAACACTGGAATATTATTCCACTGGTGGGATTTGAGTTGCACTCTGTTTGAGACTGGTATCAGGAGCCAGGCACTCATTGGCTTGGGGGCCCAAACTCAGCTTGTCATAGGACAGTTTAAACTCCTTATTGTGAAGAGACTGCTTGAAGATATACTATAGGGGTATCAAACTCATTTGTTATGAGGGCTGGATCTGATATAAATGGGACTTTGTGCAGCCACGCCATGCATATCATAAAATGTAATGCCGGGTAGTGGAGATATAAACTTTATAAAGGATACAGAGAAACACAATTAAAGATATTTTTACTTAAATTACAAATGCTTAAAACTCTTGCAATGTTTTGTTTAAAATGGAAAGGTGGGGGAATAGTGGAATTTGGCAATGCGATTTTCAAAATAAAACATCAAGGAAAAGCACAAGGATCACAGCAGAGACTGTCTGCAGTGCAAGTTTATGCTGGTCAGCATGTTTTCTGGGGCTGGGTAGGAATTTTCCACCTTCAAACTGATTGGCAATTGTTAGGGGTGTTTTTGCCTACCCTGCACTAATGAGGCAAGGGTTGTGGCAATTGGCAAGGTGGTGCCATTTAAATAGGTTGGTCACTGGCAGGAGATAGTTGGACACAAGTTAGAAATGGAATCCAGTGAGCACCTAGGGCATAGCACCATTGGTGGTGTAGCGATTGGTCTGGATCGGCTACTGAGCTTTATGGCACAAGGCTATGAATCCAGATGGCCTGGGGACCCTGACCAGGAAGTAGCCAGCTCTCAAGCTGCATGGTGTAGAAAGGGTGGAGCTTCTGAAGGTGGGGATCATCATTGCCTAGCCGGCCTGGTAGGAGCCAGTGGAGACTGGCTTGCACCTGGAGCTTGGTGCTTGCCGAGAGCAGGACAAGGAGGGGTTTAAGGAATAACCCCTGGTTTGTCCTGTTCCATCAGTTTTGCCCTTGCCATTTTCTTTGAGTTAAATAAAGTGGTCCTTTAGTACCCAAACACACTGTCTGTCTCATTATTCTGACTGGGGGGAGGCAAATGCATCTTTGCTCTCACTCTCCTCTTGGTGCATTTTATGGCTCTCTTCCCTGGGAAAGTAAGCAGCAGTCAAGGTCCGAGGAACTCATGGTGAGTTGCAAAGCACCTTACATCTCCAGATCATGACAAATATGACCACAGACAAATTATTGGATTCATTTCTGCCTCTTCTTTGACAATGTAAGCACTTCATTTGACCCACTGAATCAATGTAAAGCAATTAAGTGGAATGTTTCTCAGCTGAGAGGAGTTGTCTTTGCTTTCAGAACACTTGGAGCAATAATGCAGATCATTTGGAAGTATTATGTGTCATGTATGCAAGTCATTTTGCAGATAAAATCATTTGCATTCATTCTGATTTGGATTCCAGTAGTCATGCAGGATAATCACAGAAGGTTATTAGAGCACAAGGTTGTTGCAATCGCTTGGATGAATTTCAATTGTTGCTGCCTGAGGAAGTTGACAAGTTGCTTGGGAAGAAACAGTCTATCACCTTTATGCTTAAGCATTGTCCTTCTTGCCTTGTTACAACATGTTAAGGAGTGACCAGCTTGCTCTAATGATTTCTTAACATTCATTTGTTGGAGGGCTATTTCAAGCATAACATTATTTAAGGCAAAACATATTAACACAAAAATGTGTTAGAGCTAAACACTTTTCAACCAAAGTGTCTTCATCTATGATATATCAGCATGTTGCAAAAATACATAATAGAATGATAGAATACCGCCAGGGTTGTGTAAAAATTAAGAATTTCATAAGAATCTTATTGCCAAAGACTCCAGTGAGAAAGAAAAAAAGGAGGGGGGAACAATACAATGGAGCATCTACAGGCAAAAAAGTGCAAGCTTACATTACGAAGGGTCCAAGAGAAGCTGTACTATCAAAAGATGTAATTTGCTCAAGGACTCTACTGAACTGAATATACTATAGCTTTGAATACTATTCATCATGGTATCCTTCTAGAAAACCTAATATATACAATGGACATCATGCTTCGATTCTTATCTAGGCAACAGCAACCAGGGGGTAGTGTGGGGAGACTGCTGCTCAAGCCCTCAGTACTGGTGCTATGGACTCCACAGGATCTTGGTCTCTTGCTATTTAGCATCTGCATGAAGCAAGTGAAAGAAGTCATCTTCACTTCTAACATGCCTATCCTTCTGGGGCGATAACAACAAATTAGAGTAGGTATCAAGATATCATCTTGATTTTGACAGGATTGCAGTCTAGATTAGCAATAGATTAGCAATTTGAGGCCACTGGATCTGTACACACAGATGGACACTCAAATTTCATCTAGGGTTCATAGTACCTTTAACTATTGTATGTTGGTTTACCACCTGTCCGGAAGAGTGATGTTTAGCTACAGCTATTCATGCTCTGAATTAATCCAGATTAGGCTATTTCAATGTACTTTATGTAAGACTATCTTTGAAAACTGTTTGGAAACTTCCATTAGTCCAAAATGCAGCCCCAAAACTGCATACTGGAAAAGGCTTGTAGATTGAATCATTTATTGCCAGCAACAAAAGAACTGCCAATTAATTTTCAGGCACAAAATAAAAATGCCACTTCTTACCTTTAAAGTTCTAAATCAGTCTGGAAGTAAAACTGATTTAAAAATGAAGTATAAACAAAATAAACAAATGGTAACATGCCTCCTCTCATCCTTCCCAGTTATTGAGGCCTTCAACAGATGTCATGAACATGTTTTCCCATTTTCTGAAGTGAGAGCTAGTATGGTATAGTGTAGCACAGTGTCAGACTAAGACCTGGGAGAACCACAAAGCTTCTTGGGTGACCTTGACCTAGTCATTCTCTTCCAGCCTAACTACTTCTCAATGTTGTTGCGAGGATACAGTGGAGCAGGGGAGAACTATGTATGGTACTATGAGCTCCTTGGAGGAAGACCAGGATGAAAATATACTAAATAAGTAAAACTAATAGGTAGTTACCAGAGGTGGAACCTTTCTGTTGTAATGTCTTTCCCTAAAGAATATCCTCCCCGCCCCCCCGGTCTCTGTTCACCTACACGTATGAGTTTTGGCACCCAGTGGAAACATTTTGTGGTTTTGCCAAGCTTCTGGGCTCCTTCCACATTCATATCTGCTGTTCTCCACAATATGTAAAGCAATGCTAAACAGTTTGTAACTTATTATCTTCCTGTGTCCCTTATGGCAGTACTACTCAATAGTGAACTGTCTGAATCTAGATAATTTTTGCACATGTGAATTCTTACTTTATCTCACGGTGTCATGAGTAGGTACTGTACCAGGGAACATTTCAATTGCCACAGAACACTGGTGACAGTTTGGAAAAAACAGCAGAGGAGATTGTTACATGGTTGGTAGCTGTGGGGTTATGAAATTTTAAGAATTGACTGACAAGAACCACACACTGTGTGTAGTTTTAAACCCCCCCCCCCTCTGATTTGAGTAAAGGGAAGATGAGCACATGAAAGGTGAAAAGATACACATGAAATAGTTTTTAAAGGTCTTTTGGGAGCAACTAGATAGGATGGAGTAGGATGAGGGAAATGGAATGGCAACACTGTTCTAAGGACTCCATTGTCTTCCAAAGCTTACAAAGAGGAAGATTCATCTCAGGCTGAAGTAGATCAAGCCAATTTTTTTTTTTTGTGGTGAAAGCAGCTTCTTGATGATAGATTTGTCAGGGTTAAAAAGCATGGTATGACAGACCCCTGTATCTTCCCTACTTCCAGGCAGATTTTCCAACCAAAACTTCACTTCCTCTAGGTGGCTGTCATCGTACAAGTAGTGTGTATATCTTCTCTAGTGAAATAAATTCAAATTGTCCCACCTTTTATTAAGATGATTATTTAGGCTTTTACTCAATGCAGTAACTCAAGGGAAAACACAGAACCTGTCTTATATTTAGACCCTTATTGAAATGGCACTTTTCCAAAACAGAATAAAGACTTTATTAAACAGGCATGGAATATAAATATAATAGAAGTCAAGGTTTAGAGATTGCTGAGGTAAAAATTTCCTAATATATGCAGATTTTAATTTTTAGAACATTCAAGAGAGTGTAATTGTAGTTTAGTTCAGCTCCAATACAGTTCTTAATAATGTTTCTTCTGGAGAACAGCATTCGCTTTAAAAATCTGGTTTCTCCCTTCAGATATTTGGTTTCTCCCTCATAACTCCTGAGGTTCTCCAAAACTTAATCTCTCTCTGCTCCAGACCCAGGTTCTCCTCAGAGCAACCCCTATTCACTAGCAGGAATTATTCTTCTTTTCCCTAAGAAGCAATAATAACCTTTCCTGTTTGGATTGACTGGGAGTTTCCATTCAACTCTTGCCAAATCTATTTCCAGTAATATTGTCTGAGTAAAGAGTGTATCATTCCCACAGAACCAGATAATCTTATTGCTGATCATTTTTGCAATTCTTGGTTGATGGTTTTCTGGGATTCTCAAGAGTTTCAGAAGTCTAATTTTATCTCTGGCAATTTTCCTTTCACTCCCACTAAAATGCCAATTATTGCCACATCCATCATATTTGTTAGAGCTTTTACCTGTTCTTCTTATTCCTGGTAATAGCTGACCTTTTCTTCAGCTGCCTCTCTTGGGCCATGTGTTCTATTCTCATATCCAATTTTAATATCAACCACGAATGGTTCTTCCCTGCTCCATCTGTCTGCTCCATCTGATTTAATCTCTTCCTGTCCAAAATTATCCCAAATATTAGGAGTTTCTGCTAGTATTCCACCCAATTTGACCCATGGCATTCTTTGTTCATTATGAATTAAACCGAAGCAGCATGCATATCCAACCACCTCATCAACTCGAGCAATTCTATGTAATCTCTTAAACCTCATTCTTGGAACCAATTTCTTCAAACATACTATTTGTAGTATAGTTAGAATGAGAATAATATACACTATTTGCAGTACATACTGGCAAATGTAGCCATTTCTTTACTTTCAGTTTAATCATATCATTGATGCTTCTTAGGGGAGTTTTTCCTATTTCCATATGACATGGTTTGTATCAGTTTATAAGCCATTTAAAGTTTAAACCCCCTGCTTTGTGCTCCCCATGACTTTTCAAAGGAAGCAGAAAATGGGGTTGGGATGGCTGGGAGCCATTTAAACCAAACAATTGGGTTTCTTTTGTGAAGAGCAGAAAGCAGGGGTTTAACCCTCCTATTTCTGCTCTCCATAAACTGCATCTAAAATCATGAAAGTTCATGGGCTTACTCAGTTCAAGAACATTGCTTCGCGAAACATAAATTGGCCAAAATTCACAATGAATTTCAATTCATCAGCTGGTTTGTGCACATCCTTAGTCCCCTTGTTTTATCAAGACTTTGGAACAATCTCTTTTGGAACAATCTCTATTGTAAAACCCCAGTGTCCATTTGAAATAATATCTCTTTTTCCTATTTACTCTCCTTTTCATTCCAATAACTTTTTGTTCCACCATGAAATGTATTAACAATTGCTCTGTTAGAATTTCAACCATTTGTCTAAAACCTACCTTCTTTTGGATCCAAGCTTCAAGCAATTGTTCCAGGAACATACCCGCCTGAACAGAGAAGCTATTGAGATTTACAAACAACAGCACAATTTTAACAGAAAGGAAGAAGGCATTTTCATCTACCAATCTTGGTACCCAGCTCTGCAAAACACCCTACAGACTATAAATTGCAGAAAGTCACAGAACAACCAGCACATTACACAGAACAATCAGCACAGTCAACAACCATCTTCCTTATCTTCAAACCCCTTCCAACCATCCCAGCAATTAACACAGAACAATGGTCACATTCAACAGCCAGTTTCCTTATCACGACCCTTCCAGGAAGCCCCACCAAACAATGGGCACATCCACAAACCAATTGCCCTTTCACCACACCCCCTCCAGCCTAGAAATAGCAGCTCTCCAGCAGCCCTGGCCCCACTCAATGCACAGCAGCCAAGAAGGTCAGAGCGCCTGCTCCGGCTGCAACACCACTGAGGATGTTCTCCGCAGCTGAGAACGAAACGTCTGGAAGGAAAACTTTCTCCAGTAGAACACGGCACTTGAGCCCGAAAGATTCTACAAACCCTAATAAAATGGAACTGTATCAATTGTCTCTTTTTCTATGCAGGTTGGTATTTCCTGGCTGGCACATAGACTTCACAGCAAATGACCTGTATTCCAAGTCCAACTGACTTCTTTTGTGTAAACAACTTATTAAGGTGAATTTGTCACAAATTGTCATTTCTACCCCATATGAGGAGGGATTATGGAACCCCATATGTGAAAATAGGGGCAGCATATGCTGCACAAGTTAAATAGTGCCATACCACAAAGTATGTGCAATAAGCCATTTACCAGCAGTAGCACAAGATTTCAGAAAGGAAGGTAGTATGAATTACACTTAGCTAGAGTATTAACTCTGTTACCAGCTGGACCACATGGAGGTGGTGATTCAAAACTACATTACTACCTCAGTAACTAATAGAGTCATAGTTACTCCTGCAATTTACCCATGCTTCATTGAATTTCTTCGCTTTGACATTTACAGCACTGGGAAAAAATCACATTCTGTCAACATCCACTGCAGGCCATTGCAGGTCTACACTCTAAGCCATGAATGACATGAAACCAAGGGTCTGCTCTGTCACATCTCTTAGTATGTGTTGTGTCATATCACATGGGATATATTAGGCACTTAGTAGGGGAATAATAAAGGCATAAATCCTGCTATTTTTAGCACATCAAAATGAACCTTTCAAGGGCATTACTGGTCAACAGTTTAGGCTAATGCAGCATATGCTTGTAAAACCTGAGCTCAGAGAAGTCACATTGGCACATTAATAATAATTAGTTTCTCATAACTGTTCATCTCATGAGACTTTGCTAGGACAAATGCATTTGCCCTATAGTTGGAAGGAGGATGAAGGTGAGGCACATCATTCCTTAGCAAAAAGGGATTTTTTTCTAAGTCTTTTGTAAATAAAATAAGCAGTCCCTGCTCTGCTGACAAACCCATGGAAGCAATAAGGTAGAATTGTGTACACACAGTATCATTTCATGATATGCATATGACTTAGGGGATAGGATAACGTCTTTCAGCATTATAGGTAACTGCTCTGTTTCTATTCATGGAAGCACACAATATATTATGATTATTAGAAGAATCAACAAACTGTATTATGAAGCCAGGTTCTATTCTAATGGGGTAGGCAAGGGCTTATTTATGTATACTTAAGTGATATGAAGCCTAAAAATCTGTTTTGTTGCATGAACTGATATCTTCTTCGCACTAGGAGTGGCAGTCTTCTTAATATGTAGTGAGTTTGTGGCAAAAGCAGCACTTGAACCAGGAACCTTTATGAATCATCTTCTTAGCCAGTTATGCAGATCAGGTATCAAATTATTACAAATGAAACGTGTATATACCATCCACATAGAATTAATGTCTGAAATAAGCCAATTTCTTACAGCTTGATTTTTTTCCCCAAAGCAAACCTGCATGAACTTCTTAGCATAATTTGAATACAGCATTTTCCCCCAGACATATTTGGAAATCTCTAACCATGCATACTGGGGGCATGCATTACCTATGATTCTCTCAATACACATGGTTGCCATTTTGTTGGAATAGGATACTGCATATATTTTCAGCTTCAAAACATGAACCCAATGGGTCCATATTTTCACTATCAGTAACTTTCAGCATATTTTCAGCATCTTTCTGCTTCAGTACACACTACATAAAAATCATAAATACATGTGGTCCCCTATTTGCGTGAAATGCTAACCATGTGCATCAGGAACATTTTGGAGCACATTTGCAATGCAGATAACATACTCAGAAGCATGTGTGGGTACACATGGTTGCAGTCTCAGAAAAGGCCTATTGTAATAAGACCAACAGGGGGCTGATAGATTGGATCCAGCCAGCTTGCTATCTTGTACAAGATCAATAGCCCACGAGTTCTGCTTTTACAAATTCTTCAGTCCAATCTAAAACACATCTACTATGGTTTAATTCCCAGTGAACTCTGTGCAACTCATAAGTAAAAGAAGTTTAGAGTCATACTGCACAAATAAAATAGGAAAAGATTAAACGAGCTCCTGGACTAGCAACAGCTGGAGATATAAAAAATGACAAATCATTTACACTGATGGTTTTGTATATTGCACTCATTCTTCTACTTCAGCAAAGATCCAGTCTCCTCCCTGCCAAACGCACAGAGATTGTGTTTCAGTCTGTACTGCCATCCAGTTAGCAAGTTCTGAAATGACGTAAATACAACATTGTCATTTGCCTGCCCTCTGCCCCCACCCGGTGAAGGCTGTATAAAGAAGCTAATACAGCACTCACTGAATGACTGTCTTAGTGCAGGGTCTGTTTTTGGGCTGTCACTGTACTGACAAGCAAGGAAGGATAGAAAGGAAATCAATAAGGATGGCTGTGTCACATTGATTCAGGAATTGCTTAAGATCATCAGGGAAGGAGTGGTTGAATGGTTTCTTTTTCTTTCTCTCTTCCCCAGTTTTTGCCCAACTGTGTGGCAATGATGCTTCACTCAATGTCTCATCCGTATTGGGTGGGAGGTGCATTCCTATACCTTCTTGCAGGAAGGGCATTGAAATTTTGACAATGCTTCTTTCATATTGCTCCCCACCCCCCGCATCATCCTTTTGTAGGACAGCATCTATACACCTCACAGAGTAAGGCATGCAGTTTTGAACTGTACTGAATAGACTAGATGCTGAATAAAACTTTGCATTTCCATACTGGGGCACTGGAGACTTCTATAATATTTATGTTATTTATAGTCCATCTTTCTCACAGAAACTCAAGGCGCATTACATATAGTGAATCAATATATTCAATCAAATGGGATATTCTATAACCAAGGCATTAGGATTTTAACACTCTGGAAGCACCAGAAAGAACGGAAGCATAGCATAAGTATTCATATGACATATTAAGCAGTACAGAAAGTACATACATAAGATACCACTTACAATAAGCTATATATACCACAGTCTCTAATCATTTATCCAAGTAAGTTTGTAAAACCATTTTGGACAGGGCAACCCTCTTATCTGCACAGAAAATCTCTCCTCAATAGTTCAGTTTTGCAGAAAAGTCCTTTCAAATAGTTCAGTTTACATAGTTTGCAGAAAGCCAGGCATACGAGAGGTTCCTGCCTCCCCCCTAACTTGGGTAGACCATTCCACAAGTTGGGAGCTACCTCTACAGGTCTGTTAAGTCAGCAGGAGAACCACAATTTGCTTTAAACTGTGCAGCTCAATAGCAGACACAGAATGTTAGAAATGCAACAAAGATTTAGCTGCTGTACACAATCCTAGAGCAGCATGTATGAACTGTTCAAATTAACATGTGCTGGAGAATGATGACAGTAGTACAGTGCAGTATCTCAGTCATATCAGTACCCTGAAAAACTAATAGTCTGCTTTGCTGACTGGATCCATTTTGGATCCAGGATGATTTTAATAAATGGATTAAGTTTTAGATGGCCAGATTTCACCTTGAACATAGACATTACTGGGGGTCAAAACAAATGAGACACTGGAAGATCCATGAATGGTTCTACAGTGTGTTCAGATCAGGGTCATAACATTGGAGGTGGGAAGTTTAATTCTGTTCTTCCAAGCTCAAATGTTTTGTGGGTCTATGTTTTTCCCTGGTGGGAGAGGATGGAAGCATACAGAGGACTAGAAAAAAATAAAATGCCAGGGTTCCTTATCACCTGGGAACCCACTGTAGTGTTCCCTCTAAGCTGAGTTAGTGTGAGCTAGCTCACAGTTTTTTAGCCTCCAGCTCATACATTTTTGTCTTAACTCAGGAAAAATGGCCCTAGAGCACAGTAATTTATGCAGTATCTCACAAAGTAGAATTTTTGTTCACAAGACTCCATAGCTTAGTGGGAGCATTGGCCCACTGACCCAATTGTCCTGTGATATGATTTTAAGTGATATTTGAGTTAAGTCTGGGTGAGTGGGTGTTTTGGGACCCAGAGGGATTCTTTTTTATTGGGGCTAGTAGTGGCTTTCAGAAATCCTGCCTTTTAGTAGAACAACCAGTGGCACTAGAGGATCATTTGATGCTATGAAAATGAGGAGAGGAGAGCAAACCTCCCCCCTCTTTGTAGCATGGCCTGATCCACATTTCCCTCTCCTTTTCTCAGTAGGGGTCCCAAATCCCCCGGTAGGCCTGGAGACTCCCGATTTGGAGCCTCCTCCCCCCGCTGGCCATAAAAGGGAAAGCGGGGGGGGGAGGGGAGGAGGAGAACGGCAGCCCTTCGCACCCAGCCCCGATCGCAGCAGCCAGAGCTCTTCCGTTTTCTCAGGCTGCTTCCCGCCCCCAGTCAGCTGGCCGGTGAAGGGAGGGGAGCCCAGCCACGCCCCCAAAGGACCATGTGCCTTTGCACCTCCGGAGGTGAGTGAGTTCTGTCTCCTGCATCAGATTTCCCAGAAAGGGGGGGGCGGGGGGGAGGGGGGTGGAGAGGGAAACGTCTTCTCATAGGGTATAATGGGGAATTGATCTGGAGGTTTCGGGGGCTCTGGGGGAGCTGTTTTTTGAGGTAGAGGCACCAAATTTTCAATATAGTATCTAGTGCCTCTCCCCAAAGTATCCCCCAAATTTCAAAACGATTGGACCAGGGGGTCCAATTCTATGAGCCCCAAAAGAAGGTGCCCTTATCCTTCATTATTTCCTATGGAAGGAAGACATTTAAAAAGGTGTGCTGTCCCTTTAAATGTGATGGCCAGAACTCTCTTGGAGTTCAATTATGCTTGTCACACTCTTGTTCCTGGCTCCGCCCCAAAGTCTCCTGGCTCCACCCCCAAAGTCTCCTGGCTCCACCCCCAAAGTCCCCAGATATTTCTTGATTGGACTTGGCAACCCTATTTCTCAGCTGGTTTTAAAAGTAAAAATGGTTTTGCTCTTGATTGCAAGGTATGCAAGGGTGCCATTACTCGTTACAGCAAAGGGTGGCAATTTTAATAGAGAGTCAGAAATTCTCAGAAAGTTTCAAATTTCTTGGACCTATTCAGCTTTTTTTTTTTTTTTTTTATAAAAGGAGCACATTCTTAAATGATCATTGTGGTTACTCTTGATACCTCATAATAAACAGAGATAAGGTGTTGAAGAAGAATAAGGTCTAATCTGAAATGGGGATGGACAATAGCTTCCTTCACCTTTTCAAAATCTGTTCCTGTCCAAACCCAAATACACCTCTCACCTTTTCTTCCACCAACTCCCAGGCCTATGAGCTGGCTACCAAAGAGTTGTTCTCTTCAACTCTGAAGAGAACAAATATAGGTGCTATCCGAGACTGGGAAACCACTGGTTCTGTTAAGGCCCTCACATTTCTTATTAGAAATCTTGTTAACCTACCTAAATTGACCTGCACTTGTCACTTGATTCTTCAGTTTGCTGGCACTGAAGGTGAAATCTTATCCTGGAAATTTCTCATGAGTCTTAGCCCAGGGGATGCCTGTCAGACCAACTCCTGAGTGTAGTGCTCTAAGCACAGGGTATTAGTTCCTTAGTAAATTGTATCCTGAGATGGCTACCCATCTAAGAATGGCCTCTTAAATGAAAGGAGAAAAGGAAATGGAATTGTCAGCCTGCTTTAGATATGAATAAATCCTAAAGTGGATTGCCCTGAAATTGCAAGATGAAATAGTCATGCTTTATTGACTTACAAGGCTATTAATCAGATATGGTAATGATGTTGAGTAGAAATTATTGGATACCGAGCTTTGATTCCGATGAAAAGCTCTGGGAGATATTCAAATGTTTTCAAAACGCTATTCCCTCTTTGTCATTAATGTAGTATTTGGAAAGTATTTTACATTTCAGCACATAAAAACATATTCATTAAAGTGTCTATAAAAAGAGTTCTCCATATACGGTGCAGTAAGCAGAACAAAATCCTTTGTAGTGAATTCATGCCAATAATAGGACAGAATCAGGTCGGTAAACATGTTGGTCTGAAGCAGCAGAACAAAATTTTAGTCCAGTAGCCTCTTTAAGAACAACAAAGTTTTATTCAAGGTGTAAGCTTTTGTGTTCACACACACTTCTTCAGATACCTCAAGGTATAAGTATGTGTGTACATGAAAGCTTATACCTTGAATAAAACTCCATTGGTTTTAAAGGTGCCACTGGAGTCAAACTTTGTTCCAGCAATATGACAGTTAATTTAAAACAATGGGATTCATCAGGTTCACATTTCAGAGTCAGCTGCTATTCATAGCCAATTGTCATGTTCTTATTATAGGTAAATTGTGAAACTGAAACTTTCTGATAATATACTTAACCTCTTTGTAATTGAAAAGTAGTCCAAAATGTCTCCCTCCCATTTTCTATTAGCTTCTCTTCAACATAAAATATTTCAAACACCCTGCTTTTTACATTATGCTCTCTAGATTTCTGCTTCTTGTGGTTTCAGCAGGGTAGCTCATACATAAACATATTCACATCCTAGATTGGTAGTGACAGTTTATTTCTGCTATCCTGATGGATTGTACAGGATATCTACAGCTTTCTTCACTAACTAGACAACCAAGCGTGGACTGCAAAATTAATCTTGAATTGGCAAGATACCTTAGCAGACAGAATCACTTCCACACATGTTTACTTGCTTCAATGAGATAACTTTTCTTTATAGAGTCTTCTATATTATATAATTTTTAACCAAATCGGCTGGACACTGTAAAAATATCACTTTTGGATTTTTCAAGAACCAGGCACAAATGTAGGCTTGAATAGCCTGTTTGGAGGGATAGTAATTTGTAGGCAGACTCAGCAGCAAACCCAATAATCAAACTTTGCGAATCTGTATATATGGTGAATAGTTTTTTTATTACAAAGAAGCAAGAGACACTATCCAGTGCATCTTTAGTTAATCAGATACATGATTGAATCCCATTATATTGCTTTTAGTAGAAGTCTTTGTTCAAACATATGTGTTTCTTGATTACTAACTGACAGGGGACTGACTCCATTGGAAACATTGATCCAAAAGTTCTGACCATGTTATTCTATCTGTGATGACCCATGCAGTCATGCAGGTGATTACTGAATTCTGCAAATATCAAATGATGGACATGAGCAATAGGGACTTGCTATGCCCCAGTGGACCCTGGGTCAATTCCTGACATTCTTCACCTAAAAAGATCTCAGCAGCAGGTATCTGGAAAAGCCTTTCTCTGCCTGAGTCCCTGAAGAATCACTGCCAATCAGAGTAGATTGGCAGTTACTGAGCTAGGTAGATCAATAACCTGACTAGGTATAAGCCAGCCTCATATGTTCAACAAACCCTTTCTGACTGCAAGCTGAATATATGAATTAAATCTTTTGAAACAAATTGAGTGAGAGCTAATGTTGATGTTCTACTTGTGCTGTTGCAAATATGATGACAAATTCACTATATGCAAGCTCACTATGTGTTATAGCTGTGTCCATGTCTCAACTAGACCGTATCCCTACTTAAGAACTGATTGACTCTGAAGTACAGTCTTCCCACCCATATTGCCCTGTCTTTAAATATTAACAGGATTATTTAATATAACTATTTTTTTCACATGAAAGCAAGGCATCTCCAATTCATTAATCACAACATCCAGAAGTGCTTGCACTCCAGATTATTTTCAGTATGTTACAGTGTAATCCTAAAAACACTTTCCTAACCCTAAACTCCATTGAATAGACCTGAGGATTCTAAATAATCCTGTTTAAAAGTGCTAAAATGTATTTATTATTTATTTATTTTATTCAATTTATATCCCACCCTACCCCACCGAGGTGGGCCCAGGGTGGCTTACAACATAAAAACCAACAAAATCAATTTAAATACATTAATAATACATTAATAATTATACAATAAAATACATAAAATACCTATAAAATACATAAAAACACATAAAGCTCACTTCAGTATGTACTATGCTACCTTCCTTAAATCAATTCTTCATATTCCAATATTAAATAATCTGGTATTCGACATTGAGTGTTCAGGCATTCCGATAACAATTAATTGTATGCCAACCGGAAGAGGGCTGTTTTGCAGGCCCTGCGGAACTGTTCAAGGCTCCGCAGGGCCCTCACCTCCTCCGGGAGCTGATTCCACCAACAAGGAGCTGCAATCGAGAAGGCCCTGTCTCTGGTCACTTTCAGACGGGCCTCCTTTGGCCCAGGGATTGTAAGAAGGTTTTGGGACCCCGATCTCAGCACTCTCTGGGGAACATGTGGGGAGAGACGGTCCCTAAGGTAGGCAGGTCCCAGGCCATAAAGGGCTTTAAAGGTCATAACCAGCACCTTGTACCGAACTCGGTATGTTATCGGCAGCCAGTGCAGTCCCCGAAGCCCCGGCTGAATGTGCTCCCATCTAGGGAGCCCTAACAACAGCCGGGCAGCGGCATTCTGCACTAGCTGCAATTTCCGGGTTCGGCACAGGGGCAGCCCCATGTAGAGGGCATTGCAGTAGTCCAACCTCGAGGTGACCGTTGCATGGATCACTGTTGTCAGGTCGTCGTCCTCCAGGAAAGGAGCCAACAGCCTCGCCCGCCTAAGATGAAAAAATGCGGACTTGGCAGTGGCTGCTATCTGGGCCTCCATAGTTAAAGTAGGCTCCAATAGCACCCCCAGGCTCCTAACCCTGTGCGCCGCTGACAGAGGCACACCATCGAGGGCCGGTAAGGGAATCTCCCTCCCCGGACCACGGCGACCCAGGCAAAGGACCTCTGTCTTCGACGGATTTAGCTTCAGCCCGCTCAGCCTGAGGATATGGTCAACAAATGTAGGATATGGTCAACACCTTTTTAATAGTCTGTGTGTGGGGGAGGGATTGTTGTTGTTTTGCTGCCAAGTCCTCCTGGGGTTTGACCACTGTGCAACATGGGGGTTCGAATATATGGGTCATTGGCTTGATCCAACATGGTTTCTCTTATGTTAAGTCACAGCTAACTTATAGCAACCAGGTAGGGTTTTCAAGGCAAGAGATGTTCAGAGGTGATTTTGCCATTACCTGCTTCCACATTATGACCCTAGTATTCCTTGGAGGTCTTCTATCCAAGTACTAACCAGAGCTCACCCTGCTTAGCTTCTGAACTCTGATGAAATCAGGCTAGCCTGGGCTATAGTAGCTTGGAATTAATCATAATGCATAACATACATTTATTAAAATTAGGTAGTTCTACATAATTTCTTAGGCTCACATAGCTATGTTAAGGAATGGAAGAGCAAGGAAAACTATGGAATCATCAGATGATTCTGAGAACAGATTAGATAGATTTTTTCAGTATACAATTTTCAAGCTTGAGGCAACAGGAACGTACTGTATGCCACTTCCAGCTCGGTGCTTCTATGATTTAATTCTATATTGTATTAAAAATAGACATGCCTGGTTTCATAAATATGAATAGAGAAATCAGTATATTTCAAGCAAGCTACCATTTACTATACCTTTCTTTCTGTGGTAGTATCCTGTGTAGATAGCAAATATTTGTAGCTGAGTTGTTAACTGTATGTTTGTATTTGTCAATGAAGACACACTTAAACTCTATAACAAAGGGATTTTATTGTTGTTGTTGTTCAGTCGCACAGAGGCATACAAATACAGAATTACTGTAACAACTAGTTTGGGGGGTGGCCTTACAATGGTTTTCCTCCTTTCTCCGGGGACAGGGACAAAGGGTGGTGCTTGGCGAGCATCCACTTGTATGTGGAGTGCTGCAGGGAGCCATTCTCTCGCCAATATTATTTAACATCTATATGCACCCCCTTGTCCAGATTGCCCAAAGTTTTGGGCTGGTTTGCCACCAGTACGCTGATGACACCCAGCTCTATCTGTTAATGGGTGGCCAGCCAGTCGCCACCCCTGACCAGTTGTCCAAGGCATTGGGAGCCGTGGCTGGGTGGTTAGAACAGGGCCAGCTGAAGCTGAATCTAGCTAAGACAGAGGTCCTGTACCTGAGTCAGGGTGGTGTGGGTATGGGCATCGAACTCTCAGCTTTGGACGGTGCCACATTGGTGCCAGCCCAAAAGGTGAGGAGCTTGGGAGTGAGCTTGGATGCCTCCCTTCCCATGGTTGCCAGGTTTGCCTTTTGTTATCTTCGGCAGATCAGGCAGCTAGCAACGTATCTTTCCCCGCAGGATCTGGCTACAGTGATCCATGCAATGGTCATTTCCAGACTAGACTACTGTAACTCACTCTACGCTGGCTTACCCTTGAGACTGATCCGGAAACTGCAGCGGGTGCAGAACGCAGCAGCTCTCCTGCTGACTGCACCACCTTTATGGGTGGGCATTTGGCCAGCGCTCCCAGTCTACACTAGCTGCCCATCGAGTACCGGATCCACTTCAAGGTTCTAGTGCTAACATTTAAAGCCTTACACAGCCTGTGACCAACATACCTGTGGGACTGTCTCTTTCCATATATGCCCAGGAGGTCATTACGTTTGGCCTCCCAACATCTGTTGGCTGTCCCCGGCCCAAGAGACTCCCGCCTTGCCTCAACTAGGGCCAGGGCTTTTTCAATCCTGACCCCAACCTGGTGGAATCAGCTCCCTATTGAGATCCGGGCCCTACCTGGCTTATTAGCCTTCCGTAGGGCCTGTAAAATGGAGCTGTTTGCCTGGCTTTTAGCTGAGGCTGTAGGCGTCTATTCTTGATCTGGTTGGCCTCCCCGGCCAGCACTGTCATCTGTGCTAGGAATTGGAACAAAAACTGCCATCCCTATAAGATATCATGATGTGAGATGGCTAGGCTGGGCAATATGTGATGTCATGGTAATCTGAGTGTTGTTGAGTTATCTGTTTTTTTTTAAAATTGTATTTTATTGTTTTATTATATGTTGTACTCCGCCCTGAGTCCTATGGGGAATGGGCGGAATAGAAATTTACTAAAATAAATAGATAATATTAGGAATTATGCTTTTATTTGCTTTTGCCTTATTTGGCAAACTCTACACATGCACACAAAAAAAGATAAAAGGATTGGAGACAGATTTGTGACAGAGATACAAATTTTACCTTTCCAGAATGCAATACTGCAATCTAAGAGTGTGAGCACACATGTTCATCATTGCCAAAATTTAAGTATTCATTAATTTGTTGCCTCAGTTAGTCAAATGACCTCATCAGTACTTAGATGCTCCCCTGGTTTGATATGAGGAACTGTACTTTGTATTGTGGTTCTATATTAGAAAACCTCCAGATGACAGTTTTGCTGGAAAAGAATGAATTTTGAAGTTTGCCTGCAGGAAAGGCAGTTACACGTCAACTGCTCTCTGAATCAGAGTAAAAGTTTTCAGATGATTTCATTCCCTCTGACTTTTCCATTCTCCTGCAGCCCCTCATTGACAGCTAGCCCAGTATTATTTAGCACAAATAGGTGTCAAGTGTAACTGGTTGTGACTTTGAAAGTCCAAAGCAGCCTGGGCCCAGCGTATTTGGGGATAAGCCTCTCTCTGTCCCTTTCTCCCCTTAAATTCTCAGAAGGAATCTTGTTCCAGGTGCCATCCATCAAGTAAGGCATTTAGTTCAGGCTTGAAGCACAAGATCTTTTTCAATGGTGTTTCCTTGTAAGAAGTCCTACCTAAGCATCTTAACACCTGGCTTTAGAAAAGACTGTAAAACATTTCTTTGCTAAAAGGTTTTAATTGTTTCATTTAATTATCATTCTGAATAAGAACGTAGAATTCTATTGTTAATTCTGGTAATAATAATAATAAATTTTTATTTATACCCCGCCCTCCCCGCCGAAGCAGGCTCAGGGCCGGCTTACAGGACATGGTGGGTCACACCATGATGTAACAATAAATACAACATAACCATTAAAATACATTTCTTAAACCAGCGATTAGATTAAAATTTAAAATTTAAATTACAGTATAAATTAATGGTGCTACATTCTTAATATACATGTAAACATAGCTTATCTAATCAAAATGCAAAGGTCAGTAATTGGCATAGTTACGTAAAAAGAGTCAAGTATGGATCCATATGCTCTGACAGTTATTATGTGCAATCACACATCCCAAGGGAATCACAAATATAAGCCTTCCCCACCATTCAGTGAAGTCCACTATTTTGATTGCTGAGCATGCGCATTTTATTGGAAAGTGCAGATTTCGTGCCACCTTAATTGCAAGAACCAATGGAAAGTAAGATTGCAAGAACCAATGGATAAGAAGTCAATGAGAAGAAGCATACTTTAAAATGATGTTCCTCCATTCCTGTGGCTAAGCAATCAAAAAATGAATGAGCCAGTCATTCAGCCTAAGCAATCTTGCAGGGTTGTTGTGAAGATAAAATAGAGGAGACAATCATGTACACCGTTCTAAGCTCCCCAAAGGTATAGCAGGATAAAAATTTAACAGATTACTTTTGCAATATACTTGAAGATGCTGAACTTCTTTCTTTGTCAAATTAAAAAAAAAAAAATCAAAGCTACCAGCTGAGAAATGGTCTCCTTATGATATGTTGTTAGTGATGCTGTTGTCCTCACTGAAATGGTAACTGTCACCCTAGCAATATACACCACTAGTCTTTATGTGGTTCTGAGGCTAGGAATATGCATAGCAAGCATGAAAATTCGCCACACAGCAAAAATGTGGCACTGCATAAAACCAGACGTGGGTGTCATTTCAAATGGTGGCAGCATGAAAAGAAAAATGTACCATTCTGGCCTTGTGTTGAGAGCTGAGAAACACTGTAGGTACTGATTCACATTCCATCTACAGCGGCAATAGGACAATGCCCTCTGCAAATCAAGATCTTTGTTAATCTTACTTTAGCATGTACCTACACATTCTGCAGCTCGTCCACCACTTGCCCATGTTTTAAAGGAAGTTGTAGTTTGAATTTATGTGCCTGCTGATGTAGAAGAAGAAGAAGAAAGAGCAGCAGGAGGAGATTGGATTTATATGCCTCCCTTCACTTGTAGTCTCAGAGCTGCTTACAATCTCCTTCCCTTCCTCTCCCCACAACAGACACTCTATTATGTAAGTGGGGCTGAGAGAGCTCTAAAAAGGATATCATGTGTCTGCTTTTTACACATGTACCCAGGGTTGCCACCTGGAGGCATCCAAGACAAATAATACATTGTGCAATTGTAAAAATAACACCTTATGTGTATCAGAACTTTGCTAGTACTTCATTTCATTCTACCATGCATATAATGTACTGAATTAAAGATTTTTTGTATTTATGGTGCACATCTTTTTCATTCATATTTCTAAAGGAACTGAAAAAGAAACAGCATCTTGAAATAAGGAACTTGGGAGCAAGCCTACTTGGTTCATCTTGCTTTGTGTGAGATCTGTATCTCTAGTGCTTTTGCATCACATGGGAGAGATCTATGAATTCCCCTTTCAGAGCAGAATCACATGCAGATGTGCAAGCCACATAAATATCAGCTCTCACTTCTTTCTTTATAGCAGCCAAAGCAATCTCCAGATGCAGCTTCTCTCCTTGCTCCTCATATGCCTGCAGATAGTAGAAATTGGATGCTTAGTTCTAAACTCTTGAATACAGCAAAAAAATATCATGCAATGCATGAACCTCAATCGCTAAGCACCAGGTCTCAGATTCAGTGGGAGCTCACAGGAGCACAGCTCCTGAACCTTTCTGAGAGTTCCACCTCCTCATTCTGAGAGTGCACTTCCTTGTCCATTGAATAATATATGCAGCTGCATAACAAACATAAATAGGTGGTGGATGAGCTCCACCACCTATTTTTCTACAAAACAACCCCTGCTAAGTACCATTCCAGGATGGCTTTCTACAGCTTGCAAACCTCTATAAAAGAAAGGATCTATTTCATCCCTCTTCAGGAAATGGAAACTGAATAATGCCTCCAGCCATCATTTGGCGCTTGGCATATCTGAAGTGGATTGCAAAGTTTAAAATTTTGGAAGCAAATGTTCAAGTCACACCCTTTACATGGTGGGAATGTTCAGATTATAAAGAAGCAAGCAAGCTTTTGTTTTTGGTGTTTTGCAAGCTACAGTACTAAACAACTAAGTTTAAGAAATTCCTGACTTGGAAAATGCATGGGGTAGTCAGGCACTGACAATCATTGGGAGGGCTGGGAGAGGGGTAAAGTTCCAGAAGAAAAAAATGAAAACCATGCCTTGAAGAATCATGCCTTGAAGTACATCCATGCATTAGATGTTACAGACACATTTCCACACAGTGCCAATGCACACTGACTCAGTAACTGGTGTCTATTACCAAGTAAAATTATATGTGTGGGTGAACAGGGTGCAGGTTATCAAACCTATGCTCTACAAGAGTGATTCTGATTCTTAAACTTCAGGAATCCAAGGATATTCATTCTTATCAAAATATTTTTGCTGATTCCCAAGCCCTTCTTTCTTCTCTTGCCTGCACATGCTGCCCAGTGAATGCTCTTTGCGCAATGTGCACAGCAACCTACCTATGCCCAATGGAGGTTTCCTTCCTCTCATGATGTTATATATGTGCCTTAAAGTATGTACTTCCTGCCAGGTCATTGGAGCCTGAAAAGCAGAGCTTGGGGACTGTATCACAATGGGTAGTGGGATCCAAATACCTGCCGCCCTGCACCTATCACAGACCCCTGCCTGTTTGAATGAACCAACTGCTGGCTAGCGTGGGAGATTAGAGTTGTATATAGGTTTGGCCCACAGGCCCTTAGTCAGTCTTTGTTGAAAGCAGCCTTCACCATGCTTTCCTTAATAAAAAAGCTGTCCTCACTATGATCTTTTCTCTGCAATGCTTTAAACCCACTATATTATACATATCTTCAAAACAGCACAGTTTAAGCCAGTCTTTAAAAGGAAGTTTAATAAAAACAAAGTTTTTATTGTCTGAATATGGCTTAGAAGCAGGAATACACAGGAACAGGAGGATAGCACACATTTACCACACATCAGTATATATTACCTCTATAGTGATGAAACAGATCTATAGGCCTGGCAGACACAATCCTGCTACTCTATCTCATCTTAATTATATCTAGTTCACCTGACAACTGTACAGGATCTAGGTATGTTAATATAAGTTCATATCCGAAAAGCAGTGAAGTAAAGGAGATAGGAACTCTACAAATACCAATGGAAGAATTAAACACAAAGAGCTGCTTTATGCAAAGCTGAGCGTAAAACTTTGCCTAATTATGTATTCATTGATGATAAGCAGCAGTTTTACATAGGTGGAGGGTAAGATACTTATTTTTGAAAGTAAAATGAAATTGGGAACTGGATGATTAACAAAATGTTAATTGCCAAATGTGCTATGTAATTGAAAATGTGGTAACTGCCTTATAATTCCAGACATTAACACATTAGTGTAATGTCCTGCTTTGAAAAGCTGTGCGCCTGCAGCTAGACTATGTTGGCAGAACATACAGTACCAATGTCTTCACCAACTACTTGTGAGTATCTCCTTCTACTTTAACCACTTTAATATCAAATAATTATTTTTTCATTATAGTTTAACTCCCAGTGTCACCTCAAGAGCAAACACATGCACTCATATCAAAGTCAGTTTTGAACATTTCCATTGGGCCTATGGTTGAGGGCAATATTGGGCATCTAGCCGAAAGGCTACAGCAAATTTTACCCTCCCCCTCCTTCCCTCTCCTTTCTTCCCTTCTTCAGACATTTTATATTGGACCTTCATATCAGTTTTATGCTGATATACATTGTAAACATTATAAACATTGTATTTTATGATGTTGTAAGCCGCCCTGAGTCCGCTTGCGGAGAGGGCGGGATATAAATTGAAAGTAATAAAATAAATAAATAAATAAATAAAATACATTATATACATAGTATACATTGTATACTAACTGTTTCACTTGTTTTTTACTGTTTATTTATTAATTCTGTTTGACTTATGTTGTATGTTAAGTTTTAAATTGCATATTTATAAATTGTTGCTACCCTCTCTGAGCCTGTTTTGGGAAGAGTGGGTTATAAATTGAGATTAATCAATTAATCTATCATATTCTAGTGAAAGACCCATGTAGATAAGAATACACCTGATTCTCATTACTTGGGTCCTACCCCAAAAGTGTCACCCTTTACTTTATTTGACATGGATAATTCTTGTCATTCATTCATCTTGTGGAAAAGCAAATCACTGTATTGGGGAAACATTTATGCATTGAAAGCAAAATAGCAGCCAATTCATGACACTGGATGTTCTGTCCTTCATGGCACATGAGTTGCTGCTTTATGATGGAAGTGTCAATCTTTCAGTTGCAGAATATCAACATATCTAATTCACAGTGTGCCCAAATATGTAGATAAATCTGGAAACTGAAGCCGTGAACATACATCTTTCTGCATACCCGAGAAAGACCCCAGGTTTGCAGCAAAATTCAAAACAAATGGAGGGAGTTAAAGGGAGTACCTGTAAGAAAAATTGCCTTCAGCAGCAGTTGCTAGACAACCGCAACAGTATAATCAGACTTCAAACCCTGGTTTCTGTCAGTAAAAAGTAAGAAGAGTGTGAAGACACTTTTGAGGCCAGTTTCATTCTTGGGGGACTCACAGGGATTATGCATGTCAGCAACAACTGGGAGACTTGATACCATGTTACTTGATACCACATGATTAATACAAGACTAGCTGCTTGCTACTGTTCAGTAGTAGCCACCCCAGGAATAGAGTTGCCAGGTGAGATCATTGTGCTGGCGGGGGGATTTGGAGAGTGATCCTGAAATGGGCAGGGATGACCCTGACAGGATGACATCACATGAATGTGATGTCATCACATTGACAGTGGCAGGGGTGATGCTCTGCTTTTTGGGCAAACTCTGTGGTTAAAATTGGGCTCAAACCATAGAATTTTGCTCCAAACCAGTGTTATCACATGATATCACAGACACAATGATGCTACTTCTGCATTTCCAATGTCATCACATTGGAAATGTTGCCATGTGACACAGGGGCAGGGCTTTCTCTGCCAGAACTGGCTGGTGGTGGGCAGAAGCCCCCAAATTGGAGGATCCTCCATGTGGACTGGGGGTCTGGGAACCCTGTCCAGGAAAGTACAGAGGATTTCAATTTCCTGTATAGCTTACTAGAGCCTTTTGGGATATTCATGTCTTGGAGAGCTCTTAAAGAAGGTGTGATTTTGAAGGACTCCTTGTATGAAATATTATGTTTATTGGAATCATTTATGGAATATATAACACACACACACACACACACACACACACACACACACACACACATATATATATATATATATATATATATATATATATATATATATATATATATATATATATATTATGTGAAATTGATTTATAATGAATTTTTGCTGTTCATAATTGATTGCATTTTTTATTTATATTGGTAGTGTGTTTGTATTGTGTTGTCCCTGTTTAGCTTCATAGAACTTTCTGTAAACCTGTTTGCAACAAACAAATAGACAAACAAACTACAATTTAAAAAAATCCATCAGGTGGGTTAACCCCAACCCCCAACACTAGAAGCAACACCAGTACCTTAAGAAATGAATGTTCGCTGAGATCTCAGTGGCCATTGTGGGACTTGCTGGTCAACCACAACATAAGAACATTGGATCAGAACAGTGGTCCTTCTAGCCCAGCACCATTTCTTACACAGTGGCCAACTAGTTCCTCTGGAACAGGGCTTAGGGGCCAAGGCCTCCTGTCTCTTGGATTCAGAGGCTAACAGCCTCAGAATGTGGAGGTTCCCTTTAATTGCCATTGCTAGTGGGCCACTAATCAACCTATTCTTCTCTCTAATCCCCCTTTAAAACTGTCTGTGTAGAGTTGCCAAGTCTGTGTTAAAAAATACCTGGAGACTTTGGGGGTGGATCTGGGAGAGGCAAGGTTTGAAGGAGGGGCCCCAGCATAGCAGGGTGGGAGGGTGGGCTGAAAGCGCCCGAGAACTGCTTCTCCGGTCGCCATGTTTTCTGGGGCCAGGTAGGAATTTTTTCATCTCAACCGATTGGCCATGGTTGGGGAGTGTTTCGCCTACCTTGTACTGTTTGCATTGAGGTCGGGATTTTGGTAACTTTAGTTGGCAGGAGTTTGATTTGGTCTATGTAGGTAACTGGTGAGCACCCTCGGTTTTTCTTGTTTAAGGGGAAGTAGCGGGATGGGACGGCAGCTGGGCTGTACGGCTCTCTGCTGTGATGCCCGCTATAGGGTTCCCTCCTCTGGCAGGCTGTTCCTGGGTGGGCGGCATTGCCACTTGGGGGTATTCCCGGCCTTCACTGGCCTGGCAGTAGCCAGTACAAACTGGCTGCTGCTGGGGGCTGGGTGGCTCGCCCTATCCGGACAGGGAAGGGTCAGGGATTTCCCTTGGCCTGTCCGGGAGTTTTTAGGTTGCCCTATGCCGTGTTTGTTCAATAAAGTTGCCCTGTTTGTTTACCCAATACACCGTGTTGTCTTGTTCTTCTGACTGGGGGGGGGGGGGGGGCAAATGGACAGAAGCCTGAGACACAGTGGATATAGTGGTTGAACTAGCATTTCAAATTCCCACTCTTTCATAGAAGCTTGCTTTGTGACCTTGGGCTAGTTACTCTCACCCTAATCTATCCACAGGGTTGCTGCAATGGTAAAATGGATGTAAGGAGAAGGATGTAAATTGCTTTGGGTTCCCATCAGGTAGAAAAGTGGGATATAAATGTTCTTTGATGAGTAGGATGGAGAGAAGAAAACAAGGAAAGAGGAGATGATATGGGAAGTTCCAGGAAGAGAAAAAAAAGGAAATACTGTGAGGGAAGGGTATACAGGGGAAAATGAAATGGCCTCTATAAGTCATTCTGCGTTCTCAGCTTGTACCACATTAAATCATGAAAACACAACCCTTTATTGTGGTACCTCCAGAGGTATCTCTGATGGATGACTCCAAAACATATGATCTATGTTCTTAGATCTTATGATGTGAATTTTCAGTCCATTCCATACAACACCACAGTTGTTCTGCATAATAAACTGTAAAACTGTGTGATTTCATAATATCACTCTTGAGTAGGGACATTAACCGCTTTGTCTGCTGGGCAATAAGGAGGGCTAGCAATATTTCTAACTATTTTAACATACCAGATAAATTTATTAAACACCATTTGTCAGTTCTTTATGTGTTTTGGGAGGATATAGATTGGAAATAGTCCAGAAGAAATAAAATATTTTTGGTAAATTTATCATTTTGATTACCCATATTCCAGTGGATGAGTTTAAGTGAAATTCTTTCCTCCCTAACCTCATTTTTGTGACCTTTTTATGACACATCAATATGACCTCATTTCAGGGTAGGCCGCTCTGAAGCTTTTAAAATATAATATAGAATAAATGCTACTGCTTTAAAGGAGACATCTCATATATAAGTGAATTGCTAGGGTCTTTTCTCCTATGTATGAATATATGATAATTAAATTAGAATAGAAAAGCTGTTAGTTTTGCCATGTGCAAAATTTGGCCTAAAAGGTCCTTGAAATCTTTATGTACCAATATAAATGAGTTCACTTATAGACAAATGGCATCTCTCTCCTAGGAATCAAGCATATCGTGATAATGTGCTCAGATGTTTATTAGAGAAAATGTGGAAAAATAAGAAGAGTTTTAGCTTACCAGTTGTTGAGCTCCCCTAAAATCCAAAGCATCTTACCTAAATTTTGTGATATATTCGGCATATATCAAGAAATATACTATTAATGGGCCTGTTCTGGTAAATCACATGCAAGATGTATGAAAACTAATCATTCCTTCATATAAGTAACAAAATAAATGACCAGTTTCACACTAGACCTTTAATCCTGGTTTAGCCCTGTCCCCAAGCTAACATTCTACACTAAAATAATAAAATCATACAGTCATAAAGTTGGTTTCTCTGAATCTATGATTCTAGTGTAGAACATCCGTTTGGGGACAAGGCTAAATTTAAAGTCTAGTGCGAAACTGGTCAAAATAAAATACCACACTGTAAATTTTAAAGGGGTTCCGTTAAGCCACAAACTGCAAGAACATGGGATTAATGTTCAGAAGCAGAATTACTTTCCATGTCAGGGAACTCATAGTCATTTGACTTTGGATCCTTACTTGGAACACTGGCTGCCTTTTCAGAAGTTGAGAGAAACTTGGCCAAGCACTATTTGTGAGGTGTTTATAACCAATCCTTTACTATAATTTGGAAAAATCCTATTGACAGGGCATTTTCTGAAGCCTCCATTACTGCTCTGAATGTTTTTTTTTTTTTTTAAAAGCAACCCCCCCCCCCCCCCCAATGACCACTACTGAAGTAAAATCTTTTAAGAAAAACATGATAAAGCAACTAACTAAATAGGGGAACAAGGCAATTGATATTGTTACCATATTGTTTATACCTCTGTGGTTGCCTTGATTATTCATTTGTATTGAAAACTAAGGCAGGGGAAGATGAACTGTATAAAACAGAGATACCAGGTTAAATATGATGGACAGCTTTGAAGACACAGGGAGCAAGTCAACTCTGTGTTCCGTGTTGTTGGGGAAAAGGATAAGGGAAAAACAACTGAAATTTACCATTATTGGGCAAAGCATAATTTTCAAACCTGAAACAGAGCTGTCTCCATAATCAATTAAATTCTTATAATCAGTGTTTGAGGTCAAAGAACACCGGATCACAGTCTGCAACAAATAATGAAACTTACCATACAGGACAACAAACCCCAGTAAAAGTTACTTAGCTTCGTTTATAGACTGCTTTTCTCCTCAATGGAGATGCAAAGTTTCTTATACTATTCTTCTCTCCTCCATTTTATCACCACAAGAACCCTATGAAGTAGATTAGGTTGAGAATGTGTAGCTGTCCCAAAGTCACCTAGCAAGCTTAAATGGCACAGTGGAGGTTCAAACAGGAATCTTCTAAAATCTAGTCCAACACTCTAATGTATCAAAGCAGATGTGAAAGGCACACCTTTAGTTCTGCAGTTGTTTTGGTAGTGGATCATGGAAAAGTCCCTAGTGCTATGGGCTGACTGGATAACTGTAAAAATCCAGAACTGGACAAGCATCAGTTCTTGAAGACCACATGGAGCTATTCAAATAATTATTCACTATCCTAAAGAGATTAATTACTAGTATTTGCGTAAATCTTGATGACTAATTATATTTTTGGAGGTCCAGCCAGTTTCCTCCACTATGTATCACAAGATGGATCAACTACAGGCTCCAGGAATTATTGAACCTAGTTTTCTTATTGGGCTGTTCCAAAAACAGATGGAAGCCAAAGAATACTTAGATATGACAAAGTAACTATGAACTATGTAATAAAGCTGGATCTATAGGACTGAAAAATTATATGTTACATTAGCCACCAAGGCAGAATGTATTGAAGTAGAACATGATTTGCATATTAAAGCAAATCTGAAGATGCCACCCTGAAAATGGGTATGATCAACAACTGTCCTTTTTCTAACTTTTTCTGTTCTTCTGGCCCCTTCTTTAAAATGGAGCATCTGACTAGTTCAAATAATCCCATGCTTTTTTGCATTCTGCAGAATATGTAAAATAGAATGGTTCAGGAAGGATTCTTATAAGGGAAACAGGGTAGCAGTTTTAATATCCATAAAAATAGGCTTCATTTCATTCTTTTCAGTATTATACTTCTTACTGACCTGTTTTCTAATTTTACTGTATTACAATCTGTATTTCTAGTTTTACTGTATTACAATTCAGTTTTACTATATTGTATGCTTCTGGATTTTAGTGGCTTTTTATTTTGTTAAATTAAATGATTTATGTTTTTATGATCTAATGCTTTATTTTGTGAGCCACCTTAAGCAGGTCTCTGAGAAGGTGATATATAAATGTTTTAAAGAAACTGTAAACTGCCATGTCAGTTAGAAAGCTGGAATATAAGGTAAGCAAGTGTACATAAAGAAATACCACCAAATTGCTTTGGATAATAGTTCTAAATGTTATGTGACATGAAATGGTCTATGGGACTGTTTCATTACAACCAGCTAGCTTTGTTATTCTGAGATATTTCCTTGAATCTTTCAAAGGGCTATAGACATTTTTTTTCCAGGGAATAATATATACCAGAGGCAGCGAATGGCAAAGCACCTCTGTTCATCTCTTGTCCTGAAAACCCAACAGGGTCATCTTAAGGCAGCTGCAACTCGATGGCACTTCCCACCACCATAATGCATGCTTGTATAGACCTCAGTGATATCCTCATCACAGGAAAGACTATTGTGGAACACTTGTATACTGTAGAACAAGTATTGACAAAAACTGTGTTTTGCAAGTTTGTTTCTTAAGAAGAAGTGTATTTTTCAGGTGTATGAAGCTCTGAAACTGGGATACAAGTTTGATGCAGTTGGCTAACATCCTATAGAGGGGGGAAAGTATAGGCTATTACAGAAGCAGCCTCACCCACATCATTGTCTGAACCGTAACACTTTTGGCACTTCATTTCTAGATTATTACAGCAAATTAGTTCTAGATCACTGTACACATTTTTGTGGGAAAAGATAAAATTCCAGTGGTCTGGCAGTTTCAGTTTGGCCAAGGAACTCAGGATAACAGGATCATTGTCTGACAGCTAAACAAGGCTTGGCTCACGAGGAGCTGTCCAAGGAAGCTGGGAAGTGTCATGAGCAGCAGTGCTATTAAATATCTTGCCCTTGCTGGATCTACCCAGAAATGTCTATTTTAGCTTCAGTTTTTCCTCTTCAGTGACTCATGCATGAGTTTTTTAACTTCATATCGTTCGTTTCCTCACACCAATGTTCTCCTATTAATATTAATGCATTTTAAATATTATTTTTGGATCGTATAAATATATGTGTGTATAAATGATGTAAAAATGCTTTAAAGGAAACAAACTGGAAACACCACCAAAAATAGATGGAGTGAAAATGACAACAAAACAAAACACTAAATGATTGCATTTGTATATCCCTAGTCAAGAACTGGTGGGCAGATAATCAAAAGAGCTATCTAAGCAGTCTACTAGGGTTTCTTGGAGTTCCCGAGCCGATCATAGCAGTCCAGCCTGGGGTTTCCTTGATTCCTGATTCTGACAGTTCTAAAGATGGAGCTTTATTTTGGAAAGTGAGCTTAGAAGCCCTTCTGGGGGTCTTGACCTCCCCATTCCATAAGGTTGCTTGGATAGACTCTAGATAATTACAATATGCCACTTTGACTCAGTGGTTTACCAAAGGAATGGCTCATGTTTTGAAAGATGGCTGTGGTCACAAGAGCATCTTGGTACCTTTGCAGATTTAGAGATGATGATCAGACAACCACATTTGCCTTCTGTGCCCCAGTCATGGTCATCCTATTTTGCCCGGCTTTGGAAGCAAAGTAATCAGGCACCAGGGAAAGTCTGGTCTTTATGGATGCCAGCGCTTCCACTCTGATTTTCTGGATGTCTGAACTACCCCAGCCACAAACTGAAGCTGGATGGGATGCTTGAACTGTCAGATCCATTTCCACTGCTTTTTTTTTTTTTTAGTTGAGTGCATATGTCCATGGACCCACCACATTTTTTTTAAAAAAAATCAAACAACTAGACATTGCACTCTGTGGTTGAGGCACTACAGTAATATGAATGTCTGATCATTGGCCGAGCATGCAGGGAAGCTGCTTCAGGGTGTCCTGTCTGGTCAGACCTTCTTGAAACAATTTAAATCGCTGCAAAAATCAGAGATGTGCTGGGACCACACCAAGCCTCCAGTGTGACTTCAGCCTGAGTTTTTAAAAAAGATGGTATGTGACACTGCATTTCTGAAAGTAACACATTAAGATAAAAGATTAAGATTGCTGGAGGCAATGCCCACTACTAGAAGCTTTCTGGAGACAGATTCTTGAACATATTAAGCATATTACTGGTTACAACATCCCAGACTCTCCTGAAGTCTTTTTTTTTTTTTTTTTTGCAATATTGGCAAACTTTGAAGATTCCAAAGCTTTCTCACAAATTGATTGAAAGTCTTCTTACAACTGCTAAAATGGCTATAGCATCCCTATGGAAATCCAACACCTTACCATCACTTGAACTCTGGTTTACAAAAATCTGGGACATTTTAATAATGGAGAAAATCACAGTACAACTTTCCTTGTCCGACATTTATCCCAAGGTCACATCTTTTGAAGAAAAATGGCTTCCATTTCTGGAATATACTGAATCTAAAAACATTTTACCTATTAACACAACCTACCTTCAATTTCTCTCACTATAATTCTTTCTAACTTACGCTATCCCTTCTTTGCCCCCCCAAGTCAGAATAAAGAGATGGACTCAATTAAATTGGTGAAACTATGGGCCACTTTATTAAATAACACAGCAACGGCAAGGGCAACCGAACTGCGGCCAGGTCAGGGCCAGGGGTCTCCTCAGACCGCTCCCCTGCCTTTTTCAGCAGGTGAGAGACCTGGCCCCCTAGCGGAGCTGTATGCCACAGCTCCCACCAGGCAGGCCCAGCAGGGAGGCTCGCACCAGAGGGCCCAGACACCAGACGCGAGTCTCAGCGAAAGGCACCCATCCAATCGAGTCTCCAGGACAGTCTGCATTCACACACCTCGGGCCACACCCAAAGGTTGATCCTGCCAGACCCCTAACTCCCCAAATGGGGGAGGTTAACCGGTCCTCCCCAGGCCGCATGGTGCCATAAACCCCATAAAACCTGCCCCCAAAAGTGACCAATCTATACGAAGGCACCAACCCGAGACCAGTTCCTCAATCCACTGATATGCTATGCAGGGTAGGCAAAAAACACCCCCCAGTCACCAGCCAAACAGCCGGGGAATAAAAAATTCCTACCTGGCCCCTCCATAAAAGAGGCGACCAGCAATTGCCTACATAACAAAAAGGGCGGGCAGGAGGGCCAAGCACGAGGAAGAACTGAAGGGACGGGGAGCGGAGGCTTCAGTATAACCGCTGAAGCCCCGCCCCATCCAGATGTGCCAAAAGCGTGCCAAAGAGTCTGCTCTCCCTCGGGGGGGGCAAAATCTCCCCTGCAGCCACGCTGCGATGTGGTGGGCTGCCAGAGGCTCTGTTCTCTTTGTATTTAAATATTCCCTTTTGTTTGGCTTGGGATGGAGCAAGGCAGTATTCTTAGCTTAAGAGTCAAAATTCTAGCCCAATTACCAGTTAATTTATCCTTAGAAGATATTTATTTATTTATAGATTGATTGATTGGCGAACTGGATGTTATCTTAAATGCTAAGTAAGAAGTTCTACAATGTTATATATACCATAGTACTTTATGCATAGAAAAATTTTGTTATATAAAAACCCTGATAAACCCAGAATTAAACTTTGTTGGTCTTAAAAAAAAGATAAAATAATGTTAAGATCCCTATCAAAGTATTTATTTTTGTTTTATTTTTATGTGTGTCACAGAAGAGTACAACTGCAGTATGTATAATATAAAAACAAATAAAACAAAGCATAACACTACAAAACCAACCTCTTATGAGCCAAAAGCATACTTATATGTACTTTGTTTTTATTTTTATTGTTTCCATGAAGTACAACACCTTATTACTTTCGTTAACATAAACATGAAAAAATTACTGTCTGTGAGTATGCACTTATACATAATAGAACAATTCCAGTTTCATATTATGTGTGTTTTGTGTGTGTATGTATTTCACATACTAGTGGTTAGTTTTGATGAACATTTAAAAATATATATGTGATCACAAGTTTGCAGTTGTGCTTCCATGGGGCACAAAAACAATAGCAAGACAATAAAATGTAAAATAACTGCTTCAGCAGAAATTTTTATTTCTTTTTAAATGTGTGGTCTTGTTTAACACAAAACCAAAAACAGTAAAGTTTTGAAGGTTTTTTTTTGTGGTGGTGGTGGGGGAGTTTAATTATGTTTTGCAAAAAAACAATAGTCTTACAGCTTTGCAAAAAAGCTCAAAATACATTTTACATTTTTCTTTCTTTTGGAAGACTACCAGAGGAAAACCCTGAACTGTGGAATAATAATAGAATTATGGAATAAAAATGCACCAGAATCAAGAGAATAAGCTCCCTACTAAGATCTTGTGACATAATATGCTAACAGTGTTATATCTGTTCCTAAATCTGCTAATACTGGCCTGGCTTCTCAGTGTGAGTCTTCCCAGCCTCCCCAAATGGTTGCTTTTCCTCCTATGCTTATCTGTAATTTCTTTTAATAAGTCTTTTATCTGTAATTTCTTTTAATTTTTTATCTGTAATTTCTATTAATCTATCTCAGATCTGATGTTCTTTGCCCAAGACAACTCCAGCTTCTCGCCACCCCCACCCCATCTACATTGGGTTGGAACCAAGGAGTCTTTCTTTTTCCATTTGAGGAAGGCAAATGCTTGGCAAAATGGGGCCATTGGAGCCAACCCACTCCTCATACATATTTTTCAGGGCACAGTTAGCTATGTCAACATCTGCTCTGAATAGTCTAAGCCCTCTCCTCATGGTGCAGGTTTCAGCTACTAATAGATTAAAGTATAATAGCATGCATCGCAGATTTATCCAAATTTACCTGGAAGCAAGTCCAGTTGAGTACATGAGAATTGATTTATGAGTAAACATGCACAGGATAGCACTTGCTGAGTCTGCAAATGTTGAACATTAGAATATTTGCAAAGGAAATCTAACCAACACAATGAGAAATATAGCTACTTATTGTTCAAAAATACAATAAGTGCTCTTCTAACAAACATAGCTTGTTCCCTCCCCCCATTACAGTGCAATGCCACACATGTCTACATTGTATTCAATGAGGCTTAGTCCCATAGGCTCCCATAATTGAGTTATTTCCCCTTCTTCACCTGCATGTAATTCTTTGCTCCAGTTCTTTTTTCTATTCCTACTCTTGCTTTCTGCTACTGCATCTTATTACTCAGGGTGGATCTTGAAAAAACCCTGTAGAAGAACCCCTGAAGAAGCTTAACAGTAAAATGAATAGGAGCACAAAAACAATCATAAAATGTAAAAATGTAAGATAATGAAATGTAAAATAAAGCTCTAATAAATATTTTCACCTTGCACTTGCTTTTTTCCTTTTTTCCTGCCACTTGAAAAAAGTAGAATACACAGACTTAAGAAATGTAAATGGCTGTAAGTTTTAAACACACACACACTTAACTACGAAGCGAGAGGTGCACAATGTACTTGGGGTCCTCTGTTGTGCTGCCTGAGTGGAACTCCAAGACTCATCCTTATGCAGGTTTTGAGAACTGATAACCAAATAACTAATTTCAAAACCAACTCTATAATTAAGCTACATGACTTAACTTCACTGAGCTCTGTGGAAGTTGGTCCATAAACAAGTCAGAGCATAGTTAGGTTGCTCTTGCTACCAGTTATGGTACGGTAACACTCATAGTTGCTGAAACCACAGGGAAAACAGCAGGTTTTGTGAATGATAATGAAGTGAATCCAGAATGTTGTTATACTGAGCCTCCCACACAGTTTGAAAGTTGGAGTCTGAAGAGATTAGTGCTAATGAAGTAAAGAACAAGCTCTATACATTGCAGTTGTAACAAGCAGTATATGGGTGGGGGCACCCTTCTGCCAAGCAATCTAAGGCAAAAAAGAAAAAAATCAATCTGCTTGTTCTCAAAGCTTGGAAGTTTCATCAAGAACAAACTGACTTTTCATACAATCAATAAAGAATAAAGGTCTCTTGTACTGGAGATAGCTATGAGTCTGTAAAATGTATTTAATAATGCTTTTTAGCTGCATATCTCCAAGGAACACAAATATCACCACCCCACTATCTCAGTTGGTGGAACTGAGGCACAGAGATAAAGCTTTTTGCCTTAACTTACCCAAGTTGATAGTAAGAGTAGTGCCATGGCTTAAACACCCTCATCCTTCAGTCATGTGCCGTTTGAACCTTCTGAAAGCAAAGCCTTCCTTAATCTGCAAATCTGTTTGTAATTATTACATATATTTGAGGAACAGAGGAAGAGAATCATCATTAGTGTAGTTGAGACCCCTCCCACTTTGCTGCACTTCAGAGGGAGGGAATGTATGCTACAAGGAGCCAAATCTCAGGGTGGATAATAAGGGAAATGGTTTTCATGTCAAACATGAACTGCTATGAAATTTGATACTATGATCAGCACTATGAGGCCAGCAAGACATCACTATGTAATTCAACATACCATAGACTTCTGGTTCATATATTTCCAGCACATCTTTTTCACCTCACGAGATAGCAATTGCTATCTGCATTCACTGAACGGATTGTATAATAGCTGTACAATGGCTATCTCAATATTGTAAAGTTATATCCATAGATGACTGCTTTCTCTGTCTCTCATAGTTGTGCTGTTGTAGTTTTTATAATAAATGCAGTTTTTATAATAAATATTTTTTGAAAATTGAACTTTCCTTGTTTGTATTCTGTTGCTTTGAGAATATAATATGGCAGATCACAGATGTACTATTGGCAGCAATTATCATGCAGACAAATGGTTAGTTCATACCACTGGCGCAAGCTCAGAACTTACTGAATTGCTTGGCCTGATTTTGTTCAGGAGTTCATGGAAATTACTTGTTTCATCAAGCCTGTCAGAAAGTCATGGTGAGGAAGGTAGGCAGAGGAATTTATAGGAAAGATAGCTCCCTGTCAGACCCTATCGTCTTTTAAAGTTCCATCAGTGGAAGGATATTGTCCCCAGTTGTACAGGTGACATTTGTGTATCTGGAGGCAAGAGAACTGGCAAGGAGAAAGAATACAAACACACATATTTTGGGAGAATCCAGTCAAACACTTGCAAAAATGTGTTGAACATTTCTGCACATGTTAATTTTCTACCTGGAGGGACTTTTATATATATATATATATATATATATATATATATATAGAGAGAGAGAGAGAGAGAGAGAGAGAGAGAGAGAGAGAGAGAGAGAGAGAGAGAGAGAGAGAGAGAGAGAAATGGATTCATTATGTCAGTTCCCAGTTGCAGACTGAAAAACTTGGCCTTTGTCAACTATAAACATAATGGCTTGGATCTAGACTAAATTGTCCCGAATGGAAGAGGAGGTATAATTTCCACTGGTTCCTTCTTCCCCAGTTTGTCCCTCATGCTATCCCCTGCCCCTTGGAGTATCATTTTGAGGAGATCAGTAGGCTGCTGCAGGAGAGGAGAAGGCACTTCTATCAGTGGAAAATTTAGTCTGGATTGAGGGAGATGGAGGAATGAAATCAAAAGGTCCTCAAAGAAGAAAGGTCTATTTCCCTTACCAAGCAACGTATCATTTTTGCAATAACACACTAATTATGGATGGTGATATTTATATACTAAGCTGCCCTCAGTTTCAAATGCTGATTTCTGTGCGGCATTTACCCATTTTTAAAAGTTTTTTTAGTGCAGTCACAGACTGTGCTAGCATCTTGTCACCATGGTATTGTCACAATGGTATTTTTACTACTATCAACTTGTCATTATAGTATTTTGAAGCATATGGATGTTGAAGTTATGGCAGTATTTTTAAACAAGGAAGGAAATGAGGTGGCAAATGTCTGAGAATAAACGTACAATATACAATATAAAAAAGAACTTTCCCAGTAATGAGATTACTTACATAGATAGGTGTGGATTAGGGCTATGCAGTCAAATATTGCCAGCCCTAAAAGTCATCAGACATACTCAGCTTCAGATCAGGTAGGTAGACTCCCAGTTCTCTTAACATTGCAAATTAATTGTCAGGAAATTGTTGTTGTTGTTGTTAAAATGTATGAATCACCCAATCCCTCATACTGCAGGGCTCTGGGCAATACATAACATATTATAAAAGCATCAGATCATAAAAACAGGAAATTTTACTACGCAGTCTTACTCTTGGGACTGATCGGTCAAATTGTGTTGGCCAATCACATTAGTCCTTCTTGAAAGGGAGGAAAACTGTCCGTTATATTGGCCATTTTTCACCTCATGTATCCTGTTCATGTGCTGTGTTCATTGCTCCTTGCATCTTGGGAGAGATGCCTTACTTGGATTTCACTAGACTCTGGCTAGACAGATCCTGTCTGGACAGTGCTTCTCAACAGACTGGTGTGAAACTCTGAGTCTTTAGAAGAGAGTGTGAAATAGGTTTTCTGATTGATATCACAGGGTGAAAAAAGTCCTCACAGTAAAATCTGTTGCTTTACATGCATAGAAAACAATGGGTAGACATTTGACCCAATCTTAATGGAACCAAACAAGTTTTTACACTACAGCAACATTACCCAGAATTCTTAAAACCAACATATCTTCCCTTTATTAAATTATAATACATAATTAAAGGTATAATTTTCTGAGTATATACCTCTAGTGTATTTTCAAAATGATTATCTCTGTCTTGTTCAGTGCCAGAGAGTTCTGAGCATGCTGTATCCCTCAGCAGACTTTTAAATGCTGTATTTCTTTGCAAAGAGAAGAAACGGAGACACAATTTAGTCAATGTTAAGCACTAAGGGCACCATGCACAGTACTTTTAAGGATATGTCTGAAATGTGGGCTGGATTGTGGTTGTGTACCCAGACATTCAGAAATGTAACACTTCCTTCCCCCAGACTCAGTTTCAAACTATGAAACCAAGAGAACATTTGGAATACATCTTGTTTCCCCAGCGTGAAAACAAAGTAGCTTGTTGGAGGATGTCTCTACCTCCTATATGTACCAGTCTTTCCATTTCTAAAAGCCACGCTCAATTAATGACCTGTTACCAAACCGTTCTCATACTCTAACTGTGCAGTTACAAGCCAAATGACAGCATGGAAAACAAAAAGCAGTCTAGTGCAGCTGAGCAGTACATGAATGGTTACTGTGTAAACCTACTAAAGTTAGAACACAGACTGTTTGTATGAGGATATGAAAGATGTTTCGTCAGGACTTGCTGGCCATCTTTGTACAGTGAAGTACCTGCAGCTGTGATTATGTCATTACTAAATACGCAATACATGTTGCCTACCAGAACTTTCTGTGCTTGGTGACATCATGGCACACAGAGCTTCCTGAGGTATGTAGATGGAAGGCTGCTGGTGCTTTGGTTTCTTGCTAGTATGACTAGTAAAAAAAAACAAAACAAAAAACCCCACTCCCAGTAGATTGTTCTATGCTGAACAAAAAGATAGCTTTAAAGTATGGATTAATCACAGCCTCAGTTTATGTATTCAAGAGCATTTTGACTCTTTCATTAATTACAGCCTTCAACTGTAGCAATGAGCTTTTTCATTTCCCCCCAATAAAGATAAAGGCAGGATGTACGCCAATGAAAACAACTGTTACTTATACAGGAAATGTGTCTGGCATTTCAGTAACAATGTCCTGTAATGGAGGAGGAAGACTGTATAAACAAACTTCATGACTGATTTTTGAAAGCACAAATAAAAGCAGAGACACAGAGGTTTAATTTAAAACTGCAGCCATTTTATTACTGATCAGAATCACAATTATCAGGCAGCCCTGCTAGTCGGGCAACAAGATAGTCAAATATCACCCATATACATAATCGTGTTCAAGTTGTACAGACCCAGCAGTCTTTGCAATCTTTTTGTTCACACTCCTGTCGTAGGGACCATGTGAATCTCTAACAAGAGGTCATCTTCTTGGTAGCCAAGCAAGTCTCACAGCTCAGATTCTGCCAAAGAGGTGCCAAAGACCAGCCACTGTATGCCAAGTAAGTGATTACTCCAAAAGAGGGCATTGAGACATAGTTCATGCATGACTTCGGCAACATGGCTGTTGCTGAAAACTTGCTTGATTTTTTTAGCAGTACTAATGTATACTTATACAAGTGACAACACGAATGTTTCTTAATTCATGTAACTACTGTCACTATTCCATTAAAGTCTCCCAATACTCTGTCTCATACTATCTTGATACAGGTGAAGATGCAGGCTTGAATTTTAATCAGGATTCATCAGGGGACCCAGATCAAGGGTGGTACCCAGATTAAATAGGCAATTTCCACCTTTTCTGCAAACTCCCCTTAAGTTATTTCTCAGAGTTCTCTATTCCCTAAGAGTGGTATTTCATGGCCATCAATGGAATGCAGTGGGAATGGGAAAACAGGAAATTTCTATTTTACTGATGAGAAATTCAGTTTGGATACAGTCCCACCCCAATGATATATCCAAGTGTACCTTTTTAGTTTAGTTCATCTGAGTGACATTCTTTCCTATGTGAAAGAAATAATATGATGCTTTTGAGAATGACAGTAAAACCTGTTCACCAGTCCTGACATTCAAAGAGATCTTGAGTGCTGTGTTTGTTTTCAATGTAGTTCTGCTAACAAGATTTACAAAGATGCACTATACTCTCCAGGAATTTTTGTAATGTACAGTGTAATTATGACAATGTATTAGTTAGTACTTGATGAATGAAACATAGTAAAAACACATTTGCCCCAGCACTGTAGCCTCTTAATGATGACACAAGGCAACTAGTTTTCATTTAAGTATCTTTTTTCAAATTAACTAAATGGCTAATCTAAAAATCACTCTTTATTCAAATAAACTGAGGATTGTGAGGATGGGTTGCCCTAAGCACCCAGTTGATATGTCTTTGGGGCAGATCCACTCTGACTCCAAATTCAGCTGGTGCTTCTGCCAGTCTTGCTTATCACTGCCAGGACAGCTGTATCATGCAGAAAGGTGCCCAGCTTCAGCCCTCTTCCCTGATGTGCCACAACTCTCCTATCCTGTTCAAAAGATGCCACCCAGCACCAATGATGCTTCTTCATGGGACAGCCTATTCTGGATACCCCACATCACACCTGATGTCATACAGTGTTAGCTGATTAGCCCTACCTATCCTGAGTAGACTCCCGATTCCTACTAACTAACTGAGGCCTAACCAGTTTCCAACCAGATATATTTAAATGACAATACCCTGTCCAAAGTGAAAACACAGAGCAGGTGGTGGTGGGGGGGAAGGCTTTGAAGGCTAATCTAGAGAAACCCCTCAAAATTCCTGCTTGGTCCTGCAATAGCAATCAGCTAATCTTATGCTGTCCTTAGGGAGGGTAGGTGGTTCAACAGCAGAAAAATGCCTGCAAGTGAGAGGGTTCAACTGAATAAGCAGCCTGCCATGCTTTCCCGATTGTCTGACCATTCTGCAGCAAACCATTAGTGTCCCATGTCACATGAAGTTCATGTGGCCAGAGCAAATTGATCCATAGCATTATCTGACTACTGAGACCAATGCCTCATTGGTCCAGTCAAATCACATACAAAACCTGGGCTCAGGAAAAGGTCTGTACGCAGGGATGCCAGCCTCCAGGTGTGACTGGAATTGCAGCTCATCTCCAGACTACAGAGATCAGTTTCCCTGGATAAAATGGATGCTTTAGTGGGGGGACTCTATGGTGGTGTACCCCACTGAGGTCCCTGACCTCCCCAGACTCCATGCTTAAATCTCCAGGAGTTTCCCAACCTGGTTCTGGCAACCCTACCCCTCATCTCCTGCCAGGGGGCAAGGGGGACTGGCAACCCTATCTGTACTATGAAGGAGCATGTGCTTTCCTCCTCCTTTTTTTATTGGGTTTGAGCAACACAATGCTAACAAGCCCATAGTAATTGGTAAAGGGGCATTTCTGAAATCTGAAGAAATGACAAGAAGAAACTCTTGCAAACTGTATATTTAAGAATTCAAGGACCAATCCAACTTTTTGATATAGCACAGCAGTTAAACATTATACTGCAATTTACAACCCTTGCAAGCACTTCTGTTCTTTAATAGGTATTGAAAACTGGCCTGAAGTTCTATTGCAGCATGTTCTAACATATTACTTAAAATTATAGCAAATCATTTCAGGATGTACTGAAGTGACTCTGAACATTTATAGCAATGTATGACATAATTAACAGTTAATTCAAGAGAAATGAGAATATGTTTTTTAAAATATAAAAAGAGAGCCAGTATGGTGTAGTGGTTAGGAAGATCTGTGGCCTCTGATCTGGAGAACTGGTTTGATTCACCACTCTTTCTTCACGAAGCCAGTTCTCACAGAGCTCTCTCAGCCCCACCTACCTTACAGGGTGTCTGTTGTGGGGAGAGGAAGGGAAGGTGGTTGTAAGCTGTTCTGAGATTCCTTCAGGTAGTGAAGAGTGGGGTATAAAATCCAACACTCCTCTACCACCACTTCCTCATCATTTTTTTCCCCTGAGGAATCAAAATCTATACTAAGAGTAACATTAGTGTGGCCCTACTCTGTTTGTAGACTTATGCTACCATCACAATTCATTTATTAAGTCACTCAAATTTCATAGAACTAAGCAGTGGGCTACCCAGTTATTCATACCAGGCCTTGCTATGCTTTTAGGACATTTTCGGGTCTAAAATCTATCCATCTGATTGCTTATCATAGGTTTTTTTTTCTATTCTAATAATTTGCAAATAAAATGCAAAAAAACCCCTTTATATCATATCATATATCATAAATAATCTAAAATGTTTTACAGTATCTCTAAAAAATCTACTAAATCTGAACAATGGGTCAGGGAATGAACTCTAATTATAGGCTGCGGAGTGGGCCCATACAGCTTGTGTACAACCAAGTTAAATGCATCCCACTTGCCTTGTGGCCTGCCAGATGCTTAACAACCACCCTCTTTGGAGGCAAGTAGCAATAACAGCAGGTTTATCAACCTCATGGTGGGCTACCATACGGGGCTGGTGGGCTGCATTTATTGACATGGATCACAAGCTGTGCAGATCTATTACAGAACTGCAGAAAAATGCAACAGTCAATATCTGTTCAAATGTATTTTGCATTTTTAAAAATCCTTCCAAAAAATCTCTCAACATAAATAAATTAATGTCAGGGAGAAGGTTGTCACCTGGCATTGTTATACTCCCAAGAGAAGTATATTTGAATGATTAAATTGATTGGGATTAAAGCAATTTATGAAAAACTAGGAAATCTGCAAACATCCAGAGTGTTTTGCAAATGTCAACAACCATAAAAAAAATTAAGTAGCCAAATTATATTATATTAGAGCCATTTTAGTATGAGTGCACATCTTGAACCTAAGTGTATTTTGCAGAAAAAGAAAAAAATAAGAAAATGAATTAAGTCAGTTTTTATGCAGCAAGTTAAAAGGGAAAGATCTTGTTACTAGGGGAAGAAAATTAAGATTTTTTGGGAAATGTTTCCCCAATGATCCCTAGGGGAAAACAAGCACATTTCCTGCAATCTTCTCCGCATCTCCGTGTGTGTACACACATATATATTGGCCACTGTGTGCACAGAGTGTTGGACTGGATGGGCCACTGGCCTGATCCAACCTGGCTTCTCTTATGTTCTTATCTCAAAATAGCTTACAATATCTGTGGTGAAAATGAAATGATAGCAAGAATGTATGAGTTGTTAAATGTGTGTTCTTGTTGTGAAATATAAGGCTATGTGGACCAGGTTGGACAAAAGAACTGCATTTGATAATCTATTTCCTGCCTCACTCAGTATATCTTTCAAAAGCTACATTACAATCAGGCTACAACAAAGAGCTGGATATGGCTATAATGCTCTTCACTTTGGTCTGCACTGAAGCTGATATCCTCTGCCTCCCGAATTGTCTTAGGGAATAAACCAAACCATGCAGATCTGAGTGCGTTTGAAAGCTGGTGAGGCACAAAGGATAGGAGCATGCGCCATGAACCAGGAAACATCTGGATCAAATTTCACCTTTTATGAACTCACTGAATATCCTCAGGCAAGTCACTATCTCTCAGCTTCAGTTCTCTGTCAAGTAACCGTACATTACATTGGGGATTTTGTGATTAGAATTGCTGCCATGTTCTCTAAAAGCAGCTGTAGGGCTGTCCAGTTTGGACAAGTACTATGCTGCCAGACAGGAGAAGGCTTAATATACTTCCTCCAAAGAAATTGTTCCTCTCTCTATGACAACTGCTAGGGGAAAAGGAGATCCTTCCTAGGGTGCGTTCAGACACTCCTTTAGTTCTAACATAGGCACGTTTCCCATTCGGATTTCCTGAGCACATTTAGACTTCCACATCTGTTACTCAGTAGCAACTCATAGTCATCCTGACCTGCCCCGGATTGATCTCGCCGCAATTTGACCCCAGAGAAAGTCTGATCCTTTCTGCTTGGTGCGTCATACAATTGGGTTATTTCTGCCTGAACGACTCATCTGTGATACAGCCGGTTTGTGCTTCCCTCAAACTGCGACCGTTTCTGGCGCCATTATTAACATGTGTGCGCATGGCCACATAACCATTTAGCAGAGTTTTGCATTTTCCCTGTCAATATATGCTACTGGGAACAGAATCTTTCATTTTTAGAGGAACTGGAATATAATATCCCCATTATGTGGGATCTCCATGTCTCAAAGTCCCACTTCTCCCTGAAAGTAGTTCTCTGCTGATCGGCAGTTTACGTCTGGCTAGGCTTCTCTCCCTGCCCCCCCCCCCCCCACTTGTGAGGATCCCTTCCCACAACAGCTGTTTTTCAACTGCACAAAATGCATTGCAACTACCTTGGGCTTTTTTTCCCCCAAACACATGCACTGAAATTGTCATTCTCCTGGAAACACTCCGGCTTCCCCACACACTCTCTTCCAAAAGTTTAACTGCATCCTTCAGCTCACCCTGTAATAAAAAAAACATCATCCAGATTTGACTCTTTCTCTTTTAAAAAAGGTTTTGGAAAGAGCTGCTTTTCTTTCTTGGAAAGTGATCCGTCATCAACAATAACACTAATAACGGGAGGGGAGAAGGTTTGCAGGAGGCGTGGAAAGCAAAAAAGCTCTCCCCGCTGCCCGAGGTCTGAACCCAAGTCCTTTTCCCTTGCCATCCATCTACAAATGTCTTGAGTTCTAGAGCAACCATATCGACAAAGAGATTGCAATACCCCCCCCCCCACGGGAGGTGTGTGTATGTGCTGCTTTAGCTGAGGGTGCAACGTGCAATGCAAGTAATGGTTCCTAGGGAAAGAGGCAATTGGGATCTCTTCATCCCCCACCCCCTCCAAGTGTGTGTGCGTGTTTGCTTCTCTCTCCACTGCAGGTTTTGCCAGAACTTATTTCAAGCACAAGGAAGAAGCGATACAGGTCTGCGATATCTGATCATTCAAATATGGGACCAGTGCGGGACCACTCTCTTTCGGAAGTGGTTGTCTGATCAGAAATGTGCCGATACAAAATTTGGCGGTTCAAATTGGAGCGTGATGCATTCGCTTTTAGTGTAACGTCTGATCGCACCCCTAGTGGGGTTAACAGCTGCTTTGGAAGACCAAACCACAGGAAGAGACCAATGGCTAGGAGGTTTTAAGGTTTAAACATAAATTGTAAGAGCCAGTCACATCTTTCATGTATCTTCTAGGGGTTATAACACAAACCATCCTTGGGAATCTCTATTCAAAGTAGTTGCTCTGGGTTTAATGCTGCTGGAAGCCAGGTTCTTTTTCTGCTTTCCCACACCACTATGGTGTATTTGTGCATCTCCTGAAGCTTCCCCAGTTTTTCTCAAACCTGATTTGTCGTGGTTGGGGAAAAAATGGCAGTAAAGCCTGGAAGGCTGCTGTGAGAGTGAGAAATTTTGGATTAACCCAACTACATGGCACTCATTTCCCCTGCCCTTGCCCCATGGTGGCCATTACTCCACTCACCAACAGGTGGTGCTTTGGTTTTTTTTTTTTTAAATCTGTATTTAATATTGTTTAATAAATACAATGGTATAACAATTTGTGCTTTGGATTCTCTGAATTTCAAGCTGCTTTTTTAAAAACAACAACAACAACAACCTATTATCACCTTTGTTGTGGAGAATGAAAGGAGCTATTGATTTTTTAAAAATGAAAGACGGGAATTCAGGCAACCTGTTGCACATATTATTATAATGTTATGTTCATATAACAATATCCACTTGCTGATTTAACATGCCCCAGTAAGCCAGGGAGAGAGGATGGCTGCTGCTGGGGGACTGGGGCAAAGAAATTGTGAAGAAACCTGTCATGTGCAAGCCCCATTCCTGCTTTCCCAGGACAGTAGGAGAAAAAAAAGGGTGGGGGAGATAAGGGATTCTGGCCTCACATCAGCATTTAAGCATAGAGTTTTGAGCAAATCTTAGAGCAGGGGTGGGGAACCTTTTTTCTGCTAAGGGCCATATGGATATTTATAACATCATTCGCAGGCCATAAAAATTTATCAATGTAAAAAACAGTGCTCCAGCAAGAGAGAACGATTTAGGTTGGCAAAATTAATACAAATAATTGTTTTACTTTTTGAAGTCATGTGGGGAGAGCTTAATCTGGCACACACACACACGTCCGGCCCACCACCCTAGGCAAATGCATAGGTCCAGGGCTTTTTTGTAGAAAAAGCCAAGCATGAACTCAGTAGCATATTAGACTAAATCCCCTAATATTAGCATATTAGGTCACACACTCATTAGCATATTAGGCTACACTATCTGGGATAATCAAGTGCAAACTGAACTGTAGCAGTAACTTTTCCAGGCTCTGCAGCAATTCTGGCTGGACAGTCAGGCCCCAGGGAGGCTGCCGCACAGTACATCTGGGCCCTGTGATCCCTGCCTGGCCCTGGGGAGGCTGCTGCACAGTGTGGCTGGGCCCCACAATCCTCACTGGCCAGCCAGGCCCCAGAAAGGCTGCCACATGGCTCGGTTTGGCAATCCCCGAGGGCCACACCAAGTGACCTCGAAGGCCACATATGGTCCTCGGAACAGAGGTTCCCCACCCCTGTCTTAGAGTTTCACCTGAGATGTAATGATGTCACTTTCAGTTTTTTCCTAAGGCTATGCCACTTACTAGTATGGCACTGATGCACTTGTTTCCACCCCATCTACATTTCTCGCTGCCATTTTGAACTTTGCTGAGGTTTCCTGAGACTTGGGAGGCCGTGGCAAAATGGGGGGGGGGGCATGGCAGGGCAGCAAGCGAAGTTGTGAGGCCTTGGCAAAGTCATGTGCAGGTGTAGTGTGTGAGTGACATCATTGTGAGGTCATTGGTGCTTGTGCTATGTGCATGCAAAAATATACCATGGCGGGGCAGAGGAGCACAGTTCAAGCCTGTCTCCAAGTACCCCACAGAAAACTTCCTGAGATTAAAAATATACTTTTTATCTGTGTATCCATATATCAACATACAGAAAAAAAATTAAACACATCCAAGAATCATACATTCAGTACTTAATTCGTGCTTTAAAGAGATAGTGTCCTATTGTTGTGTAATCCTTAGGCACATGCCTGTAATTAAGTCATTAGGTAAAAGGGCATCTTTTTCCTAACAACCCATCAGAAAATCATATGCACCGGACAACATCCCAAAGTTACAATGTTCAAAGTTACAAAGTATAAATGGTTACAAAGTCATTACATAGAACATATTTTACAATTACAAAAAGCATGTATAATGCACATTTTGATTCAAACCATTAGGTAGCAGGGTCCGTAAACGATGTATGTAAAATGTTTCTCTTTGAAGCAATACTCTCTGAAAATCAATCCTGTTATATACATGTCCCCTAATTGTTTCTAGTATAACAAATTTAAAGTCTTCCACTGTGTGATGCTTTACATTAAAGTGGTGGATCAGCAGCATTTCCTCCACGCCCCTTCTAATTTTCTATTTGTGTTCCACTATACATGATCTTATTATTCTAGTGGACATTCCCATGTACATGAGGTCACATTTGCATACCAAAAGATACACATGTCTTTTTGCAGAGCATGTCATGAGTTCTTTTATCTCCAAGTCAAAATTAACTTTAGGTTCTAGCTTCTGGTCAGTGGCGGAGCTTGCCTGATGTCAAATGGGCCCCTGATAAAGTCGGCCCCCTTAAACATTAGACAATATGTTTAAAATGTTAATGTCCTTTTAGTAGCTTGAAAATATAATAGAAGTTCCACTATTATTACTGTAATGCAACTAAAATTTACATTGTATTTAGGGTTGCCAGCCTCCCACTTTTACAACTGATCCAGAGCTCGCAGAGATCAGCTCCCCTGGAGGAAATGCAATCTGTATTTACATTTAGTATGTACACAATATATATATGTACACTGTGTATAGAACTGCCTCCCTCAGTGGTCTGAGATGCCACTGTTTCATTCTTGGGTTCTCTCACCCTGCAGGCCCACTTCCCTGATGCCCGGGATGCCACTGAAGGAGAGGTAAACACAGCCCTGCAAACAGATACCAGGTTTCCACTGTATCCAAGTCTCCCTGAATTACAGATGCCAGCCTCCAGGTGGAACCTGGATATTTCCTGGATTTACAGTTCATCTTCAGATTGCAGAGAGCAGTTCTCTTAGAGAAAAGGGATCCTTTGGAGGCTAGATTCTGTATGGTATTGTACCTCATTGAGGTTCCTGTCCTCCCCAGGTTCCATCCCCATGTCTCCATGAGTTCTCCAACCTGGAGCTGCCATCCCTTAACTATGGCCAGGGGAAACTTGGCAACCCTAGGAGGCAGTGCACGCAAAGGAAGCCATGTAGTAAATGTAAATGAACAGCAACTGCTCACAGCCCAAATTACTAGGCAAAAAGCATATATTATTTTTCAAGAAGTAAAGTGCAGCATATAGAAACTTGATACAATTATTTCATGAATATCAATAACAAACAAAACATTGCACAATTCCACACTCATATATATTGACTAGAAGGCTGAAACCTCATCCCAAAGAATAATTAGAAGCAATTCAACTGCGATTTAAGTTTTATTATATCCCTGGGAAGCTGCAGTTCATACAATAGAGGTCCACTCTTTTCAAAGTGCTCCTATGGGCACTTCAACAATAACCTCTGATGTCCCCGCATGTTCTGGTGCCACAATGGACCACTAGCTGAACTGAGCCATTTTACAGTAGCTTTATCAGGCGAACAGGAGGTTTACAAATTTGGTAATACACATTCAAAAACACCAGAGTATGTTTAAATAAAAAAACCATTCAATATCCTCCATTCAATGTAAAAAACCCATTCAATATCAATGTAAAATCTGCAAGGCCAAAAAACTTACCAATTCATATCTAGTCTTATGCAGATTGAGCCAAACAAAATTAGGCTGGCATCTCCAGAATGCACAGGAAGATTGTCTGGATATCTCACAATCTAAAAGCAGTAAACAGCAACAGCTGGGATATGTCAGCATTCCATTTAAAGATACATACACATTACAAATATCATGCCACAAACAGATGTAAACCAGCAGATTAATTGCAGTGTTATATTCACTCATAGAAAAAACGCAAGATCCAAACTAACATTAAAACCATGAGGGGCTGCAGAGTCCAATTTAAAAATCCAGAAGGATTCCTCTTGTACCAATATCTGGCATATGTTCTTATCTAAACATTGAGTGTCTTCATATTTGTATAACACAAAAAATCTGAAATCATTGGAACTGCGCTTCATCTGTACAAAATGGCTGACCAAAGGGGCTTGGGAACAGACAAGTGAACCCAAGATTTATGTTCCAAAATGCAGGTGCACAATGATTGGGTGGTACTTCCAATGTACAATTTTTGGCACCTACACACCAAACAGTAGACCACCCGCCAAGTTTGACAATTACTGAAAGTTTTTAAAGTTACCATAACCCAATTGAGGTTAAATTCTTTAAATTGGAAAGCTTGAGGGCAAACAGAGCACCCATCACACTTAAAATGTCCAATTGCACCTACAGATGATGAATTTCCCTAGGTAAGCTAGCTCTAACCAGATGGTCTTTAATGCTCCTAGTTCTTCTATAGTCTATCAGAGGAATCTCCTCACCAGGAATATGGGACAGTAAATGCCAGTGTTTGTCCATTATGTGTCTTATAGTATTCGCTAAAGGCATATAGTTAAAGGTGCACTTCAGTCCAGTCTGTTGTCCCCTATTGAAACCGACATCCTGTAATAAGACAGTCCTGTCCTCCAATTCTTTCTCATAAAAGCCCCGGAATTCACTGTTGGAGGATATCCTTTGTCCCTAAATTCCCTGTTCATTCTGTTCTGCTCCTTTGGGTAATTATTAATTTTGGTCACATTTCCGTGAGTTCTAACAAAAAAAGGGTGGGAGACAGACACAGCCTTCAGTTGGCAGTTATGACCTACTTTATCTCTCCCTCTTTCTCCATCTCTCCCTCTTTTTCTCATTATGGCCCACAAATCATAGTGTTTCTCCCTGCTGCTCTGACGTTGCTCTGATGCCACCTTCCTTTTTCTTCCCCTCCAACACAGTTTGCAAGGGAAAGTTTGGTCCTCATCCCCCCACTCTCTCACTGTTTGTGAGATTTAACCTAGCAACCCTATCCAGAAGCATGAAGCAAACCTCTTGGCCTTCAGATCTTACCCTGATTGTACCCTGGAGATAAAAGGATTGTCTGCTGGGAGGGGGAGACAAAGGACCAGCCCTGTCTTTGGAAGCCTTTTTTCTTTTCTTCACATATTTGTTCATCTAAACTTTATTTCTGCCTTGTAATCTGCTTTGATCCCCCTTAGGAGAAAAGGATATAAATGCTTAAATCCTTAAATACATAAATAACCCTCTCTTGCTGATTCTTTCTCCCAGATTACTCCATGATGGCCACTCCTCTAAACATTCATTTCTTATGACATCCACAATCCAGGCATTTGTATGCTATTTAAGACAGACCTAAGCATCCATTTCCCTGTTCAGTCTTACCTGGTGTAAAACTTATTTGCCGACCAGTTGCCAACTTTTAGAAGACAGAAATCGGGAAATGGGTAGTGCCCATCCTGGTGTGGAGTATTTTCTAGAACCCTCCTACCTAGAGATGGCTACCATTTAGCCATTATATCCTTGCTGCAATGCTGAGAGGGAAGGAAAGGAAGAGAGCAGGAAATGCCAAGCCAACATCGGGGTGATATGCAAACTCTGCCTGCCATGGCTGCTCATTTCTTTGGTAATCAGATCAACATGGGCGACTTTGGATGAGACTGGAGGGGACTCTGACCTGACCCCAACTGAGCCAAATAGATCAAGTTATGAAGGAAACAATAAAAAACAATAAAGAAAGCAAAAGTTTAAAAATGGCCTATCTCCTATTCCCTCCATCATAAGAAGGCCAATGGACGACTGTCCTGTTGCAATCCTGCCTCATATCCAAATATGAGAATCAGGCACAATTCAAACATGCAGGGGAATGAGGTGGCAATGAAGAAGCAGAGGTCTAAGGTAGTTGGTATAGAGCCAGTTTGGTGTAGTGGTTAAGTGTGTTGACTCTTATCTGGAAGAACTGGGTTTGATTCCCCACTCTTCCACTTGCAACTGCTGGAATAGCTTTTGGTCACCCATAGCTCTTGCAGAGTTGTCCTTAAAAGGGGCAGTTTCTGTGAGAGCTCTCTCAGCCCCCACCTACCTCACAGGGTGTTTGTTGTGGAGGAGGAAGGTAAAGGAGATTATGAGCTGTTCTGAGATTCAGCAAAAGGGTGGGATACAAATCCAGTGAAGGGCAGGATACAAATCCACTATCTTGTCCTCCTCCTCCTTCTTCTGTACTGCCTCTTGAAGAGGCTATCCCAGTTGGCCTCAGAGCAAGCAGGAGAGTAGGAGTGACTCAGTGTTCTCTATCAGTCTCCCCAATAGCAGTCTTCAGGGCCTACTAAGAAGCTGCAGAATCATGCCCAGACAACCCTGGGCTAAAGCTCTAGAAACAGCTTTGTTAAGTATATTGTTATTTCTTATTCCAATAGCTAAATTACCTGTCCTACAGTTACTGTTAATAAAGAGGCCTTCACTGGGTGTTTGTTTGCTCCACAGCATAAAAGTAGTCAAAAAGATTTCATTACTTCAGACTGCAGATGGAAGGTCACATTTTGCTCCATTATGTTAAAAACTGCCTGCAAATAGGAAACAGCCATGCAAGCAAAGAGAGTGAGTAAAATCTTTCTCCCATTTAACTGTTCTTCATTTGCAAGTTTTCTATTAAAAAGAATTCAGAATGGGAATCCTTCCCCTTCAGTCTCAAGTGGTGCAATCCATTGATACTAGCACACAGGGTGTTATCATCTGCTTACCATCTCATCATGTGTGCTATGTGAAACAGGCCTCGTCTGTCCCAAATTTTCCCTAGAGATTTTTTCTTTAGTACAATTCTCTTCCTCTGTGGTGATGCAATTGAACAAGCTTTGCTAAAATGAGGCATGCTTTGAATGTTGAGGAATGCTCTTTCTTAAAAAGTAAAACAAAAACAAAACACCCTAATTTCAAAGTGCTGGTGAATTGTTATTTCTAAGGCCCCATTGAGACTGAGAGGAAGGACAGTCAGACTGGCACTCCACCTCACAATGGCAAGGTGGGATCATTTTACTGTTTCCACAGCTGCAGGGTATTAAATGCTGACTGCACCCAATTCTGTGATCATTGTGCTGTGTCTAACCGTGCACCCAGTCAAGTGTTAGATCTATTGCTGGCACAGACCCCTACCTTCCTTTGGCTGTTGAAGCACTGATAAGTAAATGTCCTCTTGTTCTCCAATTATCTGCCCATCAGCTATGACAGCTTCTCAATGACCATCACTAACCTTCTTTTGACTTTTTGCTCCTTGTCTCCCCCTCCACTGTTCTTCCACATATACACAAGGCATGCCTTTGTATCTTTTCTCATTTATGTTTCTTTTATCTCTGCCATTATTTGAGTTATTACTCAGCAGGTGAGGGAAACATTTTACCAAGTTTGGGATATGGGGAGAGCTTCAGATAGGCTTTCACCAATGTCAAAACAGAGGGAGGAGAAAAGCGGTGTATTCAAAAGACTGAGAACCTGTCACAAACTCAGAACAAACTTATACCTGTATATGTAATGTTTTATTTGAACTCCTAGAGAGTCTGAAAGACATGTTGTTAATTAAAGGGAAAGATGGAGGTCATTAATTTGAGTCTCAATTAATTTGTCATTCAGTGAAGGCTATTTATTTCAGCATGAAATGCTGACAAAGGAATGGGAAAAAAAATTCAGTTTGCAACAAATTTTCAGCCTTCTCAAGCTGTGTGTGATGACTAATAGCCAAAAGGTAAATCTCAGCCACTCTGTATTGATCATGTGGAAAAAAAATTGTGAAAATGTGGTTGTATGCAGACATGGCTGACAGGTATTTCTGGTTACTGTTGACCTGGAAAACTGTTAAGCTGATAGAGATGACCATTTACCAAGGAAAACTTAACATGATTATTACATTTTTATCCCACTGTTCCCTCCAAGCAATTCAGTGTGGCATATATCCATTTGTTACCTTAACAACAACCCGGTGAGGTAGGTTAGGATGATAGAGACCATCTGGCCCAATATGGAGTGCAGGGCCTCATTCCCAGGCCTAGTTCAGCACTCTTATTTATTTTGTAATGATAATTTGACCATCTCTATCATCCTGCCCAGGTGAGAAGTAGAATTTTACCTCATATTTGGTGCAGATTTAAAGTAAAACAAATGTTAACATAAGAGCAGCCTTGATGGATTAGACATTGGTTGTAGTCCAGCAACCCGAGTAACAGAAGCTCTGTTCACATGTTACAGTGAGCAGACATACATCCCAGATATGCACACAAACACCATTTTGTAGGAAGGGACTCATGCATGATGTACGTGTATTCACTGTAAGTTGTGAACAGAACTTCTAACAAAGCCCCTTTTAAAGCTATCCAGTGTTGTGGCCTCCAATATGTCCACTGGCAATTAATTCCACAACTCAATTGCTTATTGAGTAAATAAATATGTCCTTTAAACTAGTTTAATTAATTTTTGAGTAAACTAGCCATTAATTACCATCTACTGGCCAAGTTATGCTGGGGCAGGGAAGGGGAAGTGTAGCTGGCTAATTGCAAGGCTGTCTCCATGGTGATTGCACTGCAGTGTGGCCTCTTGGCATACCATTGAGGCGGGGTGGTAGAGGGGAGGAGCACTTAGAGTCAACAAGAGTGGCCAGTCCCAGGGCAGATGTCATGACACATGACAGTTGGTGAAGAAGGGCAGCTCAGGAGAGCCCAATCTCTCCTCCCACCCTGCTCCCTGACAGAGACTCATGCAGTTTGGGGGAACCTCATTCTCCTCTCTCACCCCGCCCTCTGACAGAGATTTGTGCAGTTCAGGGGCTGCCTTGTTCTCCTCTCCCACTCTGCCCCCTGACGGAGACTCATGTGGCATGGGGTTACTTAATTCTCCTCCCCCAGCATGCTACATGGGCAAGCCCCCCATGAATCTGCCCACTTAAGGGGCTCCCTGTACCACTAACACAGGGAACCCCCATGACCCAATGCCCCCCCCCAAGTGCTACTTGCACAGATGCCTTTCCCCAGGTGCCAGAGGAGAGCCTCACCCATGCACTTATTCCATTAGTGACATGTCCCATAGGTTGCATCATTCCCATCTTCTTCATGCCATGCTCACAACAGCTCCATGAGGTTGGTCAACCTGAAAGTGTGTATCTGGCATCTGGCCCAAGGCCACCCACCTCAGTTCCATGGTACTAGTAGGGAATGGACCCTGGGACTCCACACTCCAGCCTCATGCTTTAGCTTGTGTGATGAGGTGGCTCATTCACCCAGACCACCCTCTGTCACCTCCCCCCTGCACTTGAAAGCCTGTGAGGCAAGTGAGCCTCCCTCTTAGACATTCCCTTGGAAAGCCTACAGGGGCTCTCCCTGTAGATGGGTGGGGAGAGAATGGGGTGGGGAGGGATGTGGAGCTCTGCTCATGTAGCAGAAATTAAGCAACAGAGACAGAGTGGGGTCACAACATGGACTATATTGCTCTGGAATCCATGGAAAGGGATGACGACTTCATCCCCTTCCACTCTGGGGACTGAAGGTGCCCGGCTTGGCATGAACCAAAGTGGGATGGCATCCCAGGTATAGCTTGGAAAGACATGCTGGGTGCAAAGCTCCACTGCAAGAGGAGGGCTGGAACAGCTGACTGAGCTGAGTGTGTGGAAGGGGGACTTGATACCCACACAAGCCTCACTTTTGAATCTCCACATACAAAATAGTACAAAAGAGCCATGGCAACTGAGCATGAGTTCCATGGGGGAACATGATTGGGTGCTGGGGAGGGATCTTGGCCATCACAGAGAGGGAGGGGATTGGCTGAGCCCATAGTCGGCATCCTGAGGGTGGGTGGGAATTCAGCAGCAAGGGACGACTTCTTTTTCACTGTTCATGAGAGCCTATGGACTACAATGCAAAATATGGAGTGATGGTTCAAAGCAAACAAAATGGAAAAAACCAACACTAGGCAATGTTAATTATTGAGTCCCATGCTGCAATATATCTCAGCCCAAGTAGTCCATATGAAGACCCCATATGAAGATTACTTCATTTCAATTTTTCAATCTTCCACAGTGGTGTGGGCTCTAACAAAAACATGATACATCACTACATGTTAATCCCTTACAATAATATATAAATTAATACATGAATTTAATTATTAATAGCTATAAATTTTTGTTTTTCAGGCTAACCTTTAATCAAGTTAATTTGGACACCAAGTCAATTTCTATTCTGCTTCTGAATTTGCTTCTAAAATGTTTGTTTGTTTATTTATTTATTTTATTCAATTTATATCCCGCCCTACCCCACCGAGGCGGGCTCAGGGCGGCTTACAACAGTAAAAGCTAACAGAGATCGGTTTAAATATGATTAAAATTATACAATAAAATACATAAAAACCTAAAAATACATAAAACTCACATCGATATACACTATGCTACATTTTCCTTAAATCAGTCCTTCAATTTCCAATATTCAGTAATCTGATGTTTGAAATTTAATATTCGGCATTCTGATCACAATTAATTATATGCCAACCGGAAGAGGGTTGTTTTACAGGCCCTGCGGAACTGTTCCAGGTTCCGCAGGGCCCTCACCTCCTCCGGGAGCTGATTCCACCAACAGGGAGCTGCAATCGAGAAGGCCCTGTCCCTGGTCGCTTTCAGACGGGCCTCCTTTGGCCCAGGGATTACAAGGAGGTTCTGAGACCCCGACCTCAGCACTCTCTGGGGAACATGTGGGGAGAGACGGTTCCTAAGGTAGGCCGGTCCCAGGCCATAAAGGGCTTTAAAGGTCATAACCAGCACCTTGTACCGAACTCGGTATGTTATTGGCAGCCAGTGCAGTTCCCGAAGCCCCGGCTGAATGTGCTCCCGTCTAGGGAGCCCTAACAACAGCCGGGCAGCGGCATTCTGCACTAGCTGCAACTTCCAGGTTCAGCACAGGGGCAGCCCCATGTAGAGGGCATTGCAGTAGTCCAGCCTCAAGGTGACCGTTGCATGGATCACTGTTGCCAGGTCGCCGTCCTCCAGGAAAGGGGCCAGCTGCCTTGCCCGCCTAAGATGAAAGAATGCGGACTTGGCAGTGGCTGCTATCTGGGCCTCCATAGTTAGGGTAGGCTCCAGTAGCACCCCCAGGCTCCTAACCCTGTGCGCCGCTGACAGAGGCACACCGTCGAGGGCCGGTAAGGGAATCTCCCTCCCCGGACCACGGCGACCCAGGCAGAGGACCTCTGTCTTCGTCGGATTTAGCTTCAGCCCACTCAGCCTGAGCCATCTAGACATGGCCTGCAATGCCAGGTCCAGGTTTTCTGGGATACAGGCAGGCCGGCCATCCATAAGTAGATAGAGCTGGGTGTCATCAGCGTACTGGTGGCAGCCCAGCCCATATCTCCGGGCAATCTGGGTAAGAGGGCGCATATAGATGTTAAACAACATCGGGGATAGAACTGCTCCCTGAGGAACCCCGCAATCCAACGGGTACCTCTGGGACAATTCACCCCCAATCGCCACTCTTTGTCCCCGACCTTTGAGGAAAGAGGTAAGCCATTGTAGAGCCAACCCCTGAATCCCCACATCGGCGAGACGGCAAGTCAGCAACCGATGGTCGACCGTATCGAACGCTGCAGACAGGTCTAACAACATCAGTACCGCCGAGCCGCCTCTATCCAGATGCCGCTGGAGATCATCCACCAGGGCGACCAGTACTGTCTCCGTCCCATGACCCGGGCGGAAGCCCGACTGATGGGAGTCAAGGACGGAAGCATCCTCCAGGACACTCTGTAATTGCAGCGCCACTGCCCTCTCAATGAGTTTACCCAAAAAGGGTAAATTCGAGACCGGCCGATAGTGTGCCAATTCGGCCGGATCCAGTGTTGGTTTTTTTAATAGGGGGCGGACCACTGCCTCCTTAAGAGGTGTTGGAAATTGCCCTTCCATCAGAGATCTATTTATGATATCCCGTACAGGATACCTAAGCTCCCTCTGGCAAGATTTAATAAGCCAGGAGGGGCAAGGGTCCGAATTGCAAGTTGTAGGGCGTGCAGACAAGAGGATCCTGTCAACTTCCTCCAGGCTGAGAGCGCCGAAACCATCCAGAATACAATCTGAAGACAGGCAAGGAGCCTCGAGTTCGGATACTGTCTCCAATATGGTGGGGGTGTCGCGGCGGAGCGACGCGACTTTATCTGCAAAAAAATTCGCAAAAGCCTCACAGCCTATTTCCAATTGACTAGCGTTTGGGCTGCCCTGTGGCAGCGTTATAAGAGTCCGAATTGTGTTAAACAATTGTGCCGGGCGTGAAGTTGCAGATGCAATCTTAGCCGCAAAGTATGTTTTCTTTGCGGCTTTGACTGCCATCTCATAGGACTTCATACACTCTCTATAAGATGTTCTAGTCGCTTCGTCTCGAGTACACCGCCATTGCCTCTCTAGTCGCCTGAGTCCTCGCTTTAATTGCCGCAACTCCTGGTTATACCAGGGTGCTAGCTTTAGGTGAGGGCGTAGAGGACGTCTAGGTGCAATCTCATCGATGGCCCTGGAGAGCCCATCATTCCAGGACTCCACCAGGTCATCGAGGGAATTGCCAGAGGGCCAGGGATCCCGTAGAGCCATCTGGAACCGTTCGGGGTCCATCTGGCTCCGCGGGTGAGCTAAAATAGGCTCGCCGCCTAAACGGGCTTGGGATGGGATATCCATACGAGCCTTAAGGGCATAGTGGTCCGACCATGGCACTGTCTGAGCAGTAATATCGTCCACTAAAATTCCCGCCGCGAAGATCAGGTCTAACATGTGCCCCGCCTGGTGAGTAGGCGTTGTGACAAACTGGGAGAGTCCTAGCGTCGCCATGGATGACACTAGGTCCATCGCCTGACTAGAGGACATGTCATCGGCATGGACATTGAAGTCACCCAGGATCAAGAGCCTTGGGTACTCCAATGCCCAGCCTGCTACGGCCTCCATCAGGGATGTTAAGGCGTCGGTTGGTGCGTTAGGCGGTCGGTACACCAGCCAAACCGCCAACCCCTCCCCAACGTCCCACGCCAAACCGGCATATTCAATGTAAATAAAATTGTAAACTTTGATTCCATTGACTATATTTATTTGGATAAGGTGGGGTAAGTGTTAATGTTTATTCTTTATTATTTATGTATGTTGATAAGCAAGAGAATGCATTGTAATAATTAATTCATTAAAATTATTTAATTTTTATTTAATAGAAATCAGGAGGAAATCTGTAAGGTAGAAGGAATGATTTCTTGATGTCCATACATAACTTGATTGTAGGTATCCTGTGAATTATAATAATATTACAATGGACAGGTGACAATTATTTTATTATTTTTATTTACAATTGTGTTTACATTTTTAGAAGTATTTTTATTAACATTTTTATTATTGTAAAGAATTAACATGTAGTGATGTATCATGTTTTGTTTTAGCCTATGGATTTTTTGTTGTAACTTTCCCCCCTCACAGGGGGCATTCCCTGGCTGAAAAGGCTCAGGAAGCCAACTAACTCAGTCTTATCTGTGTGCCTAACTCCAGGTCAGCCAGCTTGGCCTAGAGGGTGCAAAGTCATTCTCTTAAAACCAGGAGCTCCTTGCACTGAGCACACACCCATGACTTCTGTCCAGCTGGCAGATAGTCATACATATTGCTATTAGTGCAATACACTGGACAGCCCCCAGACCCCTGCTGGCATTTTACCTACAAAATTGCTTTTTTTTTTTTAAAAAAAATCCCTTTTAAATACATTTTCTTTCACATATATTTAATTGAGGAAAGTGTGCTTACCCTTTTAGGGACATGGAGAGACTAGTGCCCTGGCTTCTTTACTCTGCTGCTGAATTAGAACATTTGCTAAATTTGCCTGTTTATTCCCTTGTTCCAGACACTTTGTCACTGGATGTGGGACACTTCATTACTGGAGCAGAGCCTGCTACTTTGCAGTGTTTCCAACCCCCTGCTGGCATTCTAACCCCCTACACCCTGCTGGCATTCTGCCTCCTGTTGTTTAACAAATGTCCTGGTCATGACCCAGCAATTGCACAGACATGGGGTGGGGAATGGGGCCACTTGTGCTGCTCCCTCTCTTGTGTTGACTGAAATCATGCATGTGAAGGACTGCTAGCACTGCCTTGGAGAAAGCTCAGAGATTCTGAGGATAGTACTGGAAAGGTGGAGATTGGGGAGGATGTGATGTCACTTCTGGGTGCTACTCTAGGGATTTACCTTAATCTCTGTGGTAAAGACCATGGAGACATGAGGAAATTCCATGAGTGTCACTATGGAAGCCATTTAACCACCATTGTCTGTCTTTTGCCTTTAAAACACCAGGAATAATCACTGTAAGTTGGAGGCAACTTAACGACACTTTCCACCACCAATACAAATGCATTTATTTAAAACATTTTCTCCAAACATGCCATTATATGCCTTTGCAATAAGAGTTCATATACAGCACTGTAGAATGATGGTCAACATTTCAGAGTAATTTGCAAGACAACAAGATATCACAATTTAGAATCTTGGTAAAAGTTTACCATTTTTCTACCCAGTATTCAAATAATATTTAATTTGAAAGAATATAGAAATATTCTGGGCATGGTGACACCTGGCACTTCTCTTATATCTTAGGTCTTATCTGGCAGTGCAAGCTGGAAAAAGTAGTGGGACAAAGAAAGATTAATCCCAAGTTTACTTCACACTAGGTAGAAAAATGTTGCTGTGACCAGGGTACTTATATGTGTCTCCAAATAGGAATAACAGAGGAAACAACTACCAATACATTATTTAACAAATCATTTGACTCCACCACTTATTCTTTGAATTCACCTTTTACTCTTTATATAAGGATTTCATTTGAGAAGAGAGGAATGAATAGAATATCTTTTGTGTAAGAAGAGGGAAAGGCATGTAAGTGGGAGAAGGAGACAGATGGAGCTTTGTGGATGGCATTTTTGATAGATTATATGGAGGTGATGTGTTAAGATAAAATGCCAGAGATGTGGGCTGGGCCTGTGTTACAAAATGGCCTTAAAATGCAAAGCCAGAACATAGGGTAAGTTAACGAGCTTTCATATTTCAGGTGAAAAAAAAATCAGATTACAAGTGAGAAAGGTCCAAGTGAGAAAGGTGTTGTTCAAGCCCAGGCCGTAAACAACTGTCAGATGCTAAATGGTCTCTTAGGTATTTATAGCACCAACCAGGCAGGAAAAAACCCAGAGAGTTTACTGAGGCCCCATTGGTCTCAAAAACTTGTCTATGTTCAGCTTGGTGAGTCAAAAGTTGTGCAGGTTTATTTAGTCCGATGTTCAAAGTAGGAGAAGAAAATATGTACGTTGTTTTTGTTTCAGTTAGGCAACACTCAGCTCAGCCTGTGATTCTTCACCATCCTTGGGTATACACAGGCCTCATTTTGGGCAGGAGCTCACAGAAGCGGAACTCCGGAACATTTAAATTTTATTATACTCTTTCTTTCTTACTCCCCCCTCCCCCAATACTTACTTCTGGACTCCATTGGACATTCCTGCACTGTGAGAATTTTGCTGAACTCTAAGATTTGACAAACTTTCTAATATTTTTCCTCCCCAAAAATGATAAAATAACCAAAACATATCAAGCAGTCAGATGGAAGTCTTCATCATGCCACTGCGGCCACATAGGAGAAAGTAATATAAAAGTATGATGGGAGTAAGGTTTATTATGACAATTTAATTCAAGAAGCATTTTAAGGTAGATGCTGAGTTGATATAATTTAGTACACCTTCTGGTGATGCCAGGAGTATGTGGCATATGCAAATGAGTTTTGTAAATGAGTTGTGCTAATGAGCGCCAGCACCTCTTTTTTCTACCAAATGACCCCTGGGTACACACACATGGTTGCCAGCCTCCAGGTTATGACTGTAAATCTCCTGGAATTTCAGCTGATTTCCACACAACAGGGGTCAGTTCACCTGGAGAAAATGGCCTTTTTGGAAGGTGGACTTTATGGCATTATATCTCATTGAGTTACCTTCCCTTCCCAAACCCTGCCTCCTTAGGGTCAACCCTCAACCAGGCATTTCCCAATCTGGAACTGGCAACCTTAAGTATATAATTGCTGCATAAGCTATTTCTTTCAAATTTCTATTAGATATTCACACTTGGAAATCATTGGAGTTCATTATCAATTGATGCCAATAATAAAGTTAACAAATAAAGTCAAAACATTAATAAACATGGCCTAATATTAATAAACATCAATAAATAAACATAAATTAATCAGCATACCTAATATCCTAACCTGGATAGCCCAGGCTAGCCTGATCTCATCAGATCTTGGAAGCTAAGCAGGGTCGGCCCTGGCTAGTGTTTGGATGATTGGCCTTCAAGGAGCACCAGGGTTGTGATGCAGAGGCAGGCAAGAGACCTGTAAATGTCTCTTGGCTTGAAAACCGATTGAATTGTCATAAGTCAGCACTTTCCACCACAAGATCTGGCAAATCTGATGCAACTCTGCTACATCCTGAATGGTTTTTCAGCCATTCAAAAACAAGTGATGGGTTTAGGTCAGCCTGGAAAGAATGAAATAGCATCCCACTTCCATTCAAAAACCCACATCCAGAAACTGACAAGTGTCTTCTTTTTGCATTCTTTGTACTCTCTGCTATTATTTACTCCTGAGTTACTTACTCATTTACTCAAATAGCCTCTTAAAATTAGACTTATTATTAACATCCTTGGGATGCTTATGCAAACATTCAGTATAACGGATGCTATTTATTTACTAAATGTGTAGTTTAATGTAAGCCAAGGATTTTTTGGTTAGTTGGTTGGTTGGGGTTTTTTCTTGTGTGTGTGTGTGCATGTGTGTGTTTGCCGGCAGCACACAGGAGCAGAATGAGGCTTCTCTATTCTCTCCCCCCCAGCTTTGAAATGTTTAAAACATTGAAATTTTCAAATGCACAGGTTTTTTCCCTTTAAAATCTTTCCTTACACTAACTGGACAACATATCTCAACAGCCTCCTCCAACGATTCCATTGGCCACCAGCTGCTACCATTCTGCCAGCAGTTAAAAAGTGGTGCTTCTCATAAGTGTTTGTGTGCATGCTAAGAAGACAAATGGGAGGCAGGGAAGCCCACTGCCCCACTCCCTGGCTGCTGCATCTGATCAATCAAAGATGGGGTGAAAGCGCATTGGAGCAGGCTAAGGGGGTAAGATGTTCTAAATTCAAATGTTTTAAATTCAAATTCAAATTATGTTAGAGTTTTATGTGTTGTGAGCCGCCCTGAGCCACTTCAGTGGGAAGGGCGGGATATAAATAAACTTGAACTTGAACTAAGTCTGATCAGAATTCTCAGTTTGTTTGTTTTTTTAAAAAAACTGATAAATTAGAAACAGGGAGAAACTGGATCAAGCTGTACATTTGATCATAGCCATTTAGTACATTTGTATCCCACCCTTCTTCCAAGGAACTCAGGATGGCATATTTTCCTTTCCTCAGTTTTAGCCTTGAGAGGTGGGTTAGTCTGAGACATGGGGGAGGGGGGGGAATAGTGGTACAAGGTCACCCTGCGAGCTTTATGTCAGGGTATTGATTCAAATATAGGTATCACAGATCTAAGTCTGATACTGTAACCATTACATCACACCAGCTCAAAACAAACAAAACTCATGTGTTGGACTGGGAAATATTGCTACTACAGAGCCTGCCAGTTGCAATAAACTGCTGTGGGGTAGATGGGCCAAAGATTTAGCTCAGTAGGAGGTGGCTTCCCTGAGGGATTCTGGCATATACAAAATGTAATTAAGAATAGTACCATGTCATTACAATTTATGGGATGCCTTACACTTTTGAATTGTAAGACAACAGCTTGAAGCACTCTGCTCTGAATAGGGCAACACAAATGAACAAGGCTGACTGGGATGTGAGCAGGAGATCAGGAACAACGGTATTCAAGAAAGCAAGTCCTGTGAGGAAAAGCTGAGGTAGAGAAAAAGAAGATTAAATTATCATCTTCTAACTATTTTAAAAGAGTGTTACAATAATAGTGACAACAGTTGTTCAAACTATTAAAATAAGAGATTTGCCACTTTTGTTTATGTTTTTAATATTAATTGATATTAATGAATTTGCTGGGAACAAACAATGAGAAAGGATCAGCAAATTCTGTGTCTAGTTTTTGAGCTTTTCCACTACTGGAAACAAAAAACTGGTCAAGATCAAATTTTGCCTCATCTTGCAAGGCACTTTGGTCTTTTCATGATTTTATATGCGGGAGCCATAAGTAATCCAAGGGGGGAAGAAATCTTTACTTCTTCCAGATCTCCTCACTGTCACCTCCCTCTCTTCTTCTTTGGATGCTTATCACCTTTTTGCTCCTTCTGATTTCGATCACTTCCACTAATCTTTCTGATTCTCCTGCTCACCACTGCCTTGTACTTTCAGTTGCCGCTACTACCAAAGGTCTATTATCAGTCTGGATCCAGATACCTCTGCATGCACTGTGGTGGCACCTAAACTCTTGACTTTTTTAAAAAAAACCAATGTCTGTAAATTTGTGTCAGGGTATTTCCCTCATTTTTTTTTATTGCAAACCTAAAGATTGTTCCATGTTGGTAGAATCCTTAATCATAGCCATGTCTGACCCTATTGCTAGTCCTGAATGATTAGATATGCAGATCTATCATGTTATGCAAAAGAATTCAATATCTGTACAGTGGAGAGAATTTGAATATCCGTAATAGTGGACTGGATATTCTAATCTATTGGGTTCCTCTTGTGATTCAGTTAATCATTTCGGCAAAATCCTGGCTGGATTAGTTTTATTTCTGTTGGAAGATGGTTAATTCACACAACTATTGGGTTTATGGTAGTTTCTTGAAAATTCCATATGTGCCAATTCTTTGCCTTTGATCATCAATTGGTCATGTACATCCGCCACTGTACACAGTCCCGCTTTTGAAATACTTCTGTGCAAAAGTCATTTGCCAATAGCTGCTGAAATCTAAATCTTGTGTATGGTGATGGGTGCACTGAACTGACTGGCCAGAGGATGGTTGTGAGTGTCAAAGGCAAAGCTTTTTTTTTTGGGGGGGGGGTAGAAAAAACCCAACAGGAACTAATTTGCATATTAGGCAACACCCCTGATGTCATTGTTTCACATAGGGCTTTTTTGTAGAAAAAGCTCAATAGGAACTCATTTGCATATTAGGCTGATGTCAAGTCAGCTGGAACTGCGTTCCTGCTTTTAAAAAACTAGTCTAAGGAAGTAATATTTGTTGGAAATTTTATGTTTGATTGTTTGCTGTGGCCTCTTTAATTTATAAACAAGTGGCCCTCTGGGAAAAGAAAGAGAAGCAGACTCCATCAAGTAATTTTAGTTTTGAAGATGTAGTTCATGCCTGGTGCATTTTTAAGCCTTTTCTCCAATTGAATAACACATTACATAAAACATCACAATATGCAGAATATTCAGATGCTTTCCCCATAGCTATCCTATACAAATGGTTGTGTGAAGATGCTGTGGCATGGTTGGAATAGATTTTGTGTTTTTTGTTAAATAACAGCTGTTAATGAAGTTTGTGCAGAACTATGTAAGCTATTTTTTTCTAGCTGAGCACAAAACATAAACCATTAATATCTCTAAATTGGCAAAGCCATGACATTATTTCCATGTAAACTATTTGCTTAATGTACTTTTCTTGTCAGATAATTATTAGTGGTGGTAGGCATTAGCCCATGCCCTCTGCAGGAGCAACATTTGCATACTGTATTGCTCACGATCTTAACCCTATTACCAGCTATGATCTGCAGTCAGTCTTCTCTTTGTGATGTCCTCTCTTCAGATTGTTCATATGAATAGTTGGTGGTGGGGGGTGGAGAGGTCACAGACTTTTTTTCTTTTCTGGAATGGATTTCCAGCCTGAGCGTAAGGGTACTTTCAATTATTTTAGGAAGGCATGTAAGATAATTTTATTGCAGAGGGAAAGGAGGGTCTGGTGTGATTTGGTCCACGGAGTTGCAACGAGTTGGGCTCGACTGTGCAGCTGAACAACAAAAAGCTGTTCTGGCAGATTTGGATAGATTTTTAATCCATGTGCTTTTAAACTACGTGTTGTTTTCAACTCATCAATGGATTGTTATGTTGATGTTTCTGTGTATGGGTTCTTCTGGCTTGCTGTTCCTCTGTTAGCCTCCTTGACTCTAAGAGAAGATAAAACAGGATATAACTATTGTTATGTTGTTGTTTCTGTATGTGGATTCTTGTGGCTTGCTGTTACTTAGTTAGCCTTCTTGAATCTAAGTGAAGATAAGACAGGATATAAGTATTTAGAATAAGTAAATATTCTTTTTTTTTAAAAAAAACCCTGAAAATCAGTATACAATTATTTTTAAAACAATTGAACTTATTTTGGAATTTCTCAAATCTGAATTCTTTGACAATTTTTTGTTCCCAGTGTCAGTAGGAGACAGAAAATGAGTTTAACCTTTACCATGTCTGTGAAGTCATTGTACTGTTAGGAATAACCAATGAAGATTTGCTGAAGGAAGCAACTTTCTGGCTCTACGCACAAGTCATCACAGTGAAATTTAAGAACATAAGAACATAAGAGAAGCCATGTTGGATCAGGCCAACGGCCCATCAAGTCCAACACTCTGTGTCACACAGTGGCAAAAAAATTTATATACACACATACACTGTGGCTAATAGCCACTGATGGACCTGTGCTCCATATTTTTATCTAAACCCCTCTTGAAGGTGGCTATACTTGTGGCTGCCACCACCTCCTGTGGCAGTGAATTCCACATGTTAATCACCCTTTGGGTGAAGAAGTACTTCCTTTTATCCGTTTTAACCTTTCTGCTCAGCAATTTCATCGAATGCCCACGAGTTCTTGTATTGTGAGAAAGGGAGAAAAGTACTTCTTTCTCTACTTTCTCCATCCCATGCATTATCTTGTAAACCTCTATCATGTATCATTATCTTGTAAACCTCTATCATTTGGGGACAAGTGGCCTTAGAACACTACACCCACTGTTGATTTTTATATGCGACACAAACTAATACAGTATTTTCATACTGTAAATGTCAAATATTGCAGTTCTCTGATGGGAAGTTCTCTCATTATGGTTTCCATACACATAAACACTCGCTTGAGTCACACCACCATCTTAAAATAGGAACAAATCATCATGTATATAAAAGCCAGTTCTCATTTTCTGTCATGCTCCAGCGTATTTGTAACTTGAATGTGATGGAACTGAGTTTGGGGGAGGAGGTAGAATGAAACTATTCTCCATCTTCTTCTAACAGGGGCTCTAGCTCTTAAAGACAGAATCTAATAATGCCTAGGTAAGTAAGGCCAAGATCTTCCTGAGAAAGAAGAAATATGATTGTATAAAGGCCCCATATATTGCCAGGACTGCCTCTCATGGTGTGTTCTGCTGCGACAGCTTCACTCATCTGCAGGAGTGGACTGCGAAGTGAGGCTCTGGCAGAGTTACTTGAGCTTGTTATGATTGCTTCTGGCCACCAGTGGCCCTCCAGAAAAATTCCTTAAAATTAAATAGCTAGGCCACACCAGCTCATTGAAGCAAAGCCACTTTGTAAATAGGTAAATCAACTGTTGCCTCCACCTGAGAATTTTCTGTTACCATATGTATAGTTTATTATGATCCAAAATCAGCATATATATCAGCAATCAAGTAAACATATACATTTGTTACATACCTGAATATATCAAACAGAAATATGAGCATACATTACCAGAAAAAATCAATTCAAATTGTTAAAAATAAAGCAATAATAGTCTATCTGATTAGACATGCCAAGGCACAGAATCTTTCTACTTCAAAGGTAATTTAATTGCAATGATCAGCAATGAGAAAAGAAGTATAAAAGTGATTAGATCTTCTTAGATATAATTGAGGTGATATACATTTTGCACCCCTAAACGGAATAAAGAGGCAGACAACATATTTTGGGAAATGGGCCACTTTATTGAAATAAACAAAAACTAGGCAAGGTGAACTGAGAGGACAAGCCCTGGGGTCACACCTGACCCCGCCAAGTCCTACAAGGGCGAGGCACCCAACCCCCGGTCCTAGCCATGCCAATGTGGCTATAACCGGGCGGCAGACCAAACATGCCCTCCCCTTACCCCCGCCCCGATCACCAGAAGGGGGGGGGGCGACCAAAGGGAGGCATGGACCCGATCCGTATTCCAGGACATTGAGCCGTGAAGCCCATCTGCCTTTCCTACGGATCGCACGCACAACAGATGCCCAGGCCAGGGTGCTCACCAGCAAGGTCTGAATTCCTTGCAAATTCCGCAAAGTGACCAAATTAACTACCTAACCAAACCACACCACTACTAGCAGTACAAGGTAGGCGAAAAACACACCACCAAAGGCCAATTCAGGTGATAGTGAAAAAATTCCTACCTGGCCCCTAATAAGGCGACCGGCATAATCCTGTACTACTGCAGGGTGGGCGAGCGGGCAAACAACTCCACGGAACTGCGTGGAGAAGGGAGGGGCCGAGGCTTCTTAAAGCCTCAGCCCCCGCCCTAACAAACTCCCCGGATGCCTGGGAAAGCTGCCCTTTGATCCTCCAGGGCTACAAAGCACGGCCCTGCGGCGCGCAGCCGCTTTGTGGCGCGGCCAGGGCGGGGCCGAATTGCACCCCTAAACGGAATAAAGAGGCAGACAACATATTTTGGGAAATGGGCCACTTTATTGAAATAAACAAAAACTAGTCAAGGTGAACTGAGAGGATGAGCCCTGGGGTCACACCTGACCCCGCCAAGTCCTACAAGGGCGAGGCACCCAACCCCCGGTCCTAGCCATGCCAATGTGGCTATAACCGGGCGGCAGACTAAACATGCCCTCCCCTTACCCCCGCCCCGATCACCAGAAGGGGGGGGGCGACCAAAGGGAGGCATGGACCCGATCCGTATTCCAGGACATTGAGCCGTGAAGCCCATCTGCCTTTCCTACGGATCGCACGCACAACAGGTGCCCAGGCCAGGGTGCTCACCAGCAAGGTCTGAATTCCTTGCAAATTCCGCCACCGCAATGCCAAGCCTCTGCTTAGGCATTCGCGACCCCGGGAGGCCTAAAGCCTCCCGAAGACCTTGCCGTAATTCAAACAGAAAGGCCCTATTTCCCTCATCAGACAGATGTACGCCATCTGGCCGATAAAGCTCCGCCCTTTAAACACTAATCCCAGGATACGGTAGGAAGGTACCCAGACCTCCTTCAAGAGCCAACCTCAGGGCCCGATTAGCCTTCCTCCTGGCCCGCTCAATCCCAGCAGGATTCCAAGCGGCACGCCAATTCCTGCGAGGCAAAATTGCAGACCAAATGATCTGGACCCCGGACCATCTCCCCACAATGACCCGCAAGTCCGAAATCGCCTGCAAAGAAAGGGCCTTCCCCTGTAAAAGGCCCAAGTCATTCCCACCAAGATGAATGACCAAAACATTGGGCGGGGAACCAGACCTATTAACAAACAACAACGGTAACAGCCCAGACCATCTGAGTCCTCGGCGCCCCATCCAGTCGATCGTAGCCCACTCGCTCAGCCCAAGCTGAGAACCGAGCGGCGATCTTCTCGCAAAGTGGGCCGCCCAAAAAATCATGCTGTGCCCGCATATGAGGATCCTCAGCCTCCCATGACGAGCCACAGCACCTGAAACGAAAGAACATAGTTAGAACAGAACAACAATAGCCCCTCCCCCCCTAGGAGAGCAACAACGGGCTCACATAGGAACGGTAGGCGGAGGACCTCCACCGCCCTACCCTCTGGATGGTCGGTCCAGGATAACCCATGGCTGCGGCCGTTGACGCCGCCCCAATCCGGAAGGAATGGGTGCCCAACCTGAAACCACCCAGTCCTAACTTGCCCAGAGCCCGAGAAGTGACAGCCCAGAACTGGTACTTCGTCAAAGGGGCCCCGCATTCATGCCGGAAAAAGGGGCCCTGAGCAGTTCCACGGGCTTTAACATACTCCGACAGGGCCTGGACAGGACAAAGCCCAGGTTCCGCACAAGGGCCAAGCTTAATCGTCATGCCCTTCCTAAGTTGATCTGTCTTGGACCGGCGGACCCGAAGCAGGACCTGCTCCCCTTTGAAAGACACGTCGCCGTTCTGCAAGGCGGTGTCCGTGGTATCCCTTCGCGAAGCCTGAACTAGCTCGCTCACCCGGAGGGCGCCAAAGAAGGCCGTGAGCGCCGCAGCATGAAACAAGGCCACTTCGTAGCCAGAACTACAGACCACGGGCCAAACACCGCCCAGGCCTTGCAAAATAGCAGGGGATATAGGCTGTCTAGTGTCAGCTCCTAACGCTTGCTCCCTAGACCAACCCTCAAGCATCTTCTTAATTCTGAAATCGTCCCCTGTGGCCGGAAAGCCCTGGGCTTTACTAAGGAACGCCAAGGCCTCCAACTGCCCTCTGATAGTTTTAACTTTCATACCTTTGGACGTCTGCAATATGCATCAGATGGGCAACCGGGATGGGCCATACCTCACCCGACCCCGAGGCTTGACGGAATGCCTTAAACTGCGCCGCCGCACGATCGTAAGCCCTTCGCGTGCTTGGGGCCAGGGCTAAAAGGATTGCCCTCCCGGCCTCGGCCTGCCAAGCTGCCAAAGATGGGGAGGCATCTGTGACGGGTGGAAATCTGCCTCCGGGGCGAGAAGGCGGAACCGGTCCATCTGTCGGCGAGACAGGGCGTCCGCTACCCCGTTATTCACACCCGGCACATGCTTGGCTACAAACACAATGTTTAACTGTAGACAACGCAAAACAAAAACCCGTACAAGTGACATAACAGGCTTGGACTTTGAAGTCAATGCATTAACCACGTGCACCACCGACAGGTTGTCGCACCAAAAATGTACGACCCGGTTGGCCAGCTGCTCGCCCCATAGAAAAATCGCCACCACAATCGGGAAGAATTCCAAGAAGGTCAGGTTTCTACAAATCAGGGCTCCGCGCACCACTGCCTTCTAAAGAAGACTCCGAAACCGGAGGAACCGGCGGCATCAGATGAAATTTGGAGGTCAGCCTCAACCTTGAGGTCCTCCCTCCAGAAAGATACCCCATTGTATGCGTCAAGAAACCGCTCCCAAACCTCCAGGTCTCTGCGCATGCTCTCAGTTATCCTGGCCCTGTGGTGGGGGAGTCGCAGGTGCGCCATAGCATTGCAGAGGCGACGAACAAATGCCCTGCCCGGGGCAACGACACGGCAAGCGAAATTTAAGTGCCCTACGAGCTGCTGCAGTTCGAGGAGTGACACTTTACGTTTCGCCTTCAATGCCTATAGCCTGACCCTGAGCTGGTGGACTTTATCGTCCGGCAACCGCGATGTCTGCAGCTCAGTGTCCAATTCGATGCCCAAATACGTGATGCGAGTTGCAGGGCCCTCGGTTTTTTCGTGGGCGAGAGGTACACCCAACTCCCCCGCTAACCTAGTAAACAGGTCGAGCAACCTGGCGCAACGACCCGACCCAGGGGCGCCAGCGAACAGGGTCCAAATAGTGAACCACCTCGCTGCGGCCCGACATGTGCCTAACCAGCCATTCCAAGAAAGAGCTGAAACACTCAAAGGCTGCGCAAGACACAGAGCACCCCATGGGCAATGCCCTGTCCACATAAAAACTGCCGTCGAACTGGAAACCCAACAACTCAAAATCGTCCGGGTGGACCGGCAACAGCCGCAATGCCGACTTAATGTCGCATTTAGCCATTTCCGCTCCAGGCCCACAGCCCCGGACGACCTTAACAGCCTGATCAAACAACGTGTAACGAACCGAACATAGGTGATCAGGAATGCCATCATTGACCGATCCCCCAGCGGGGTAGGACAAATGGTGAATCAGCCGAAATTCCCCCGCGGCTTTTTTAGGGACTACGCCTAACGGTGAGACCCTCAAGGTGGGGACGGGGGGGGGGCTTTAAAAGGGCCAATAACCCGCCCTTCAGCGCATTCCTTTGATATTTTTCCCCTCACCACATGCTCCAAACCAACAATAGAACGCAAATTAGAAGCCGTGCTGGGGACCCTCGGCCCCACGTACGGAAGCCGGAAACCAAATATAAAACCATTCAACAAATAACTCCTATCTGCAGCCCTTGGGTAATTGGCAATGAACTGCTCAAGGACCTTCAGCCGAATGGGGCTGGGACCCTTTACCCAGCGTTTGTGAACCGCCACCGCCCCCGGGACACTTGTGCCCGCCCTTTGGCTTTGCCTTGCTGCAAGCCGAGAAGGCATGTGAACCTCCGCATAGCGGGCACTCATGCTTGAATTTGCAAGCTTTCCGTGAACAGACTCCCTGAGAGGTGTACTCCCAACACAACAGCCGGGGTTGAACCGGCTGGCCCGCCGTGAAGCGGGCTGTTGGGTTACTTGCCTGTTTATGGACCAAATGCCCACTGTTAGCCCTATCACCAAAATTTGGTTTAGCCGGGGCCATCAGTTGCAACCACAACTGTTGGTTGATTTGGTCCCAAGGCAATAAAGGGTTGATGGCCGCCCGCATGCGAAACGTCTCATCATACTGTAACCAGGCTGACCCCGCAAAATCGGAGTAAGCCCAGTAGATGATGTCGCAGTATTGGAACAAGGCGGCAGCCCTGCCCGGCTGGGCCCTGGCAATGACCCCAGCGTAGATGAGGAAACCTGGAAGCCAATTGGCCCAGGTCCTATCCACCTTCCGCCTCCTAAGTTTCTCCTTCTCCTTCTCATCTAACTCCTCTTTGCTCTTTTTTTCCCAACTCCCTATACAAGAGACTGAAAACGTCCACGTACTCCCCCCTCAGAATCTTGTCCCTTGTAGCCGGGGTCAAATGATCACCCAGTGGCATCGCCGGATCTCCAAACGGGATAGATAACAGGGGCACGGACCCATAAGGGTTCTGAGGGTATCCCCAAGGAGCACAAGGCACAGCAGGCCATCCAAAAGGATAAGCTCCAGGCATTTGACCCCCCCCCCCAAGGCAAAACTCCTGTGGCCGGCATGGGTGCGGCAGACCCAGCAATGGCCGGCACCCCACCTGCCACATGTGAAGATTGGCCCCAAGCTGCCGGAGGGAACAGAGCACGCCCCGGTGTGGAACCATCCGCGGCCCAGGAAGGCCCCGGCAATGCTGGGGCGACCCTTGACTGCCTACGGGGGGGGGGGGGCGGGGACATGCCCATACCCACCAGAATGTGGTGGCGTAGTAGGGCCCCAACCCCCCCAAGGCCAGTGTGTTTGCTGTGGAGGCAATGTCGCCCTACCTTCCTCTGGAGTGGGAGTCACTGCCACGGCCAGGGGTGGCTCCGCTGGTTGTTGGTCGTCTGTCTCCTCGTGGACACGGCCATCACCCCCCGACGCAGCCGCTTGGCCGAAATCTGAATCCTGCGGAGGCTCCGCTCTTGACCTGGCGACCATATTCTCCTGCAGAAAAGAAAGCCTGGCAAGCAATTCACGCTCGAAAGTGAGCGTCCCTGATCTCCCCGTAGCGCTATGGTGCCCAGGCCAGACTGCCTGAGAACCAGACACCGCTTGCTCCTCCTCCATCACATGGACCCGATCCAAAATAGCTTGGCGTATTACAGAGCTATCCAGGTCCTCAGCAGGAGGGTCAGTATTCCTCCTTTTAGCAGCGGCCTTAGCCGGCTGCTTGCCCTTGGAAGGGCCCTGCCCTTTTTTGGGTGCCATAGCCAAAGCGAACAGCAAAATCCTGCACAGACCAGTGCTAACTGGAGGCAGGGAGTGTAATACAACAAGATTCCAACCCCCAATGCTGCAACAGCAGAGAAAAAACAGCACCAAAGAGGTAGAAATAAGGAGGGAGGGGGGAGTGTTATCCGCCCACCTGGAAAGGTAACCAGGAACCCACAGCTATAAATTACCCAGGGGTACTCCTGCCCTTCAGGCCCAGGATCAACCAGCCCCCTTCAGTAAAGCCCTCCCAGAGAAGGCAGCTGCGACTGCAGCAACAGCTCCCCAACCCTCTTGCCACCCTTGCGGCCCCAAGCGAGGATGGGAGTAAAAACACCCGGTGGGGGGGGGGTGAGGCAGCCCGCTCCCCAGGCCCTCTAACAGGCCGCGCCACAAAACACCCTCCCGGGTCAGCTAAAGCGCTGCCAATCAGCTGGGCCGTTCGCCGCCCAAGGGGCGGGAGGGGTGGGGGTGAGGCGGCCCGCTCCCCAGGCCCTCTAACAGGCCGTGCCACAAAACAACCTCCCGGGTCTGCTGAAGCGCGCTCCAAGGGGCGGGGGGTGTGGGTGAGGCAGCCCAATTCCCAGGCCCTCCCGCCGGACCGCTCCAAACAGACCGCGCCGAAGACAAGCCTCCGAGGTACGTGCGGAGCGCCGCCGAACAGCTGAGGCCTCCCGCTGCCTTAAACGCCGCCCGGCCGCTCGCCAGGCCCGACGCTGCTGGGCACACGCTGTCTCCGACGCGCCAGAAGAAGCCGGCCAGAAGTCAGGCCGCCTTTCGGCCTGAGGACACTGACGCAGCTCCCGGATAGGCAAGGCAGCAGCATGCTGCTGCTCCAGTCCAACAACTCCACGGAACTGCGTGGAGAAGGGAGGGGCCGAGGCTTCTTAAAGCCTCAGCCCCCCCCCTAACAAACTCCCCGGATGCCCGGGAAAGCTGCCGTTTGATCCTCCAGGGCTGCAAAGCACGGCCCCGCGGCGCGCAGCCGCTTTGCGGCGCGGCCAGGGCGGGGCCGAATTCTCAGGAGTGGAATTCTATTAGGAGCTCCTTTGCATATTAGACCACACACCCCTGATGTAGCTAATCCTCCAAGAGTTTACAAAAAAGAGCCTTGTAAGAGGATTGGATACATCAGGGGTGTGTGGCCTAATATGTAAAGGAGCTCCTGCTAAAATTCCACCTGTGAATTTTCTGAATATTCTGGTCAGGGCTTTTTTTTGTGTGGCAAGAACTCCTTTTCATATTAGGCCATACACCCCTGTTGTAACCAATCCTCCAAGATCTTACAGGGCTCTTAGTACAGGGCCTACTTTAAGCTCCAGGAAAATTGGCTACATCAGGGATGTGTGGCCTAATAGGCAAAGGAGTTCCTGCTACAAAAAAAAGCCCTGATTCTGGTAATACGGGTAATACTGTCTCTACTGATCCAGATCATCAAGAACAGAGATGTTGTGCATATGGAGTGCAGGTGTATCTCCCCTCAAGAAGGAAGGATAGGGGAACGTTGAATCTAGCCAGGGTAAAAGCTCTGTGGTATTTGGGGAATTCCAGTGAAAAAAGATAATTCAGTGGAGTAAAATTCAAATTAGTATTCCCTCTGCCAGAACAGAGCAAACTCATGATTTGTCCACTTGAAGAGAGACATCCCATAATCTCTGTTTAATAATTTATTGCTTTAGTTCCTTGGTATCCAAGATGCAAGAGAGCTGTCCTGGAAAAACCCACAAGAAACAGTTTGTGTTCTATTTTGTCACCCACCTTGAATAAAAAGTATCTAAAGAAATTAAAGGAATTAATTCAGAGGGAGAAAAATTTCTCTTAAGCCAAAGTATAACAGCATAAAACCAGACCTGAGTTTCCAGTGTCATTAGTCCTGCTTCTAGCCTAAGCAAGGTGTTGGGAACGCACCAAGGTACTCCAAATAAATCTCTTAAAATGTTTGACTGGATTATTTCTAATTTACAGTTATTATTATATAAGGAATCCTGAGTTCCATACATAAACTGAAGCACTACCTTACCCTGAAAAACTTTCAGACCATATGGGATATGACATTCATCTTATGCATAGAAGAATCTTAATGTAGCTGAGGGCAATCTTTGGGTGGATGCCATGGCCCAAGAAAGGTGAGCTGTCCATGAGCCAGATGAATGGAACACAAAACCTAGATATCATTACACTTTAACATGGTCGATCTTATGGTCATCTATTTGCCACCTATGCTCAGTGAGTCTTTTGGCAAAAACAAGTACCTTGGTTTTAGCAAAGCTTATGGCTAGATGTTCTTCATTACAAGAAGCTGTGAGTGCCAAAGTGTTTTTTTCAGCCCTACCTTGGGATACGACAAAATAGTTGTGTCATCTGCATATAGAAGAGTGGAAATTGGTCTATTCATTATGCTTGGTGGGTGGAAATCAGGGTTAGATAAAGTCTGTGCCATACATGTTATATAAAAAATAAATAGTAAGGGAGCAAGGATACAACTGTGCTTCATTCCTCTCTTAACTGGGACCTTATGGGGCAAACGCCCTTCTGGATTGCAGCTCACTGATAATTGATTGTCCTCATAAAGGGTACATATGAGGGCAAAATAACAATTTATTGTGGATGCTTTGAGTTTTAACCAGTCTGTTGTGTCAGGAATTTGGGGGTATGGTTCAATGTTCCCTCTAAGCTGCAGTTTTGTGAGCAAAAATTCCACTTTGTGAGCTACTGATATTAAAGTTGTGAGCTACTGGCATTAAAGTTGTGAGACACTGCATAAATTATTATGCTCTGAGGTCATCCTTCCTGAGCTAAGACAAAAATGTGCGAGCTGGAGGTTAAGAATCTGTGAGCTAGCTCACACTAATTTAGCTTAGAGGGGACACTGGTATGGTTTGATTATTTGCTTTCCAGTGACAAACATGTCCTGAGCAACAAAGATTGCATTTTACCATCTATACTGGGCCCACCAACTGGTTCCCAATTTGTCTGGGGTGGACTTAACCATAGCAATTCACATAATGGTTACCTCAAGACTGGACTACTGTAACACACTCTATACAAGACTACCTTTAAAGATGCTTTGAAGTCTGCAAGTGGTCCAGAATGCAGCTGCAAGATTGCTGACAGGAGCAACCTGGTCAGTGCACCTATCATACAGCAGTTGCATTGACTCCCAATTTAGTTTTGGTTGCTACTGTGAAGGAACCACTAGGCTAAGCAGACCTGCTTCCAATTAGTTTCTGGTGCCAACTCAGAGTGTTGGTACTTACCTCTAAAGCCCTAAACAGCCTGGGACCCTCATACCTTTGGGACCGCCTGTCCTGGCATGATCCTCTCCATCTTCTCTGATCTTCATCTCAGAATGTATTGAAAGTCTGTGGTCTACAACCACCTTGTGTCAACAAGGGTGAGGATCTTCTCAGTAGTAGTTCCCATTCTGTGAACCAGCTGCCTAAAGAGGTTTGTATCTTACGGGATTTCCCTAGGTTTTGTAGAACATATAAGGCTGCTCTTTTTTGGATGGTCATTGGGTGCTTGCGGTCTGTCAGATAGCTGGTAAATGATGCTTCACCATCCATGCACCCTACCTTGCTTGATAGTGGATAGAATTTAACCAGGACAGTTTTTAAAATCATTTTATATGTTTAAAGTTTATTTATTGTATCTTTTGTACTGCTTCTATTGGGTATATTTTTATTTGTTGTTTTATATGTTATTAGCTGCCCTGAATCCCATTCAGGAGAGAGGGAGCAGGATATAAATTTGATAAATACATTCAAAATAAATAGAAGACCGGATGGCTTCAGGCAGTACGGTGAGGAAGTTGATCTGTCCTGGTATCTTGGCCTCTATAGTGTTATTGGCTCTGGTTTGTTCTGGAATGGGCTTAAAAGAGAGGCGATTGGCTAGAGAAAGATGGGGTGGATTGAGGTAGGAGGTGGAATGGTTTGCAGCAAGTACTGGTGGTGGAAGGAGCTTAGGGATGCCAGCTTCCATGTGGGACCTGGAGATTCCCCAGAAGTGCAGCTCATCTCCAGACTGTAAAGATCTGTTCCCATGGAGAAAATGGATGCTTTGGAGGGTGGACTCCATGGAATTGTATCCAACTGAGGTCTCTACCCTCCCCAGGCTCCATCCTCAAATCTCCAGGATTTTCCCAATCTGAATCTGGCAACCCTACCCCTTCATCTCCTGCAAATGGCCAAGAGAGACCTTACAAACCTACTCAAAAAGATAACCAGTCCTGCCCATCAATTGACAACACTTTATGCTGTATAGAACAATTAAACATCAAGTCTGAGACAAAATCCACAAACTGCACAGTGGGAAATTCCTGCCCTGTGATCTTGTTTTGCACCTTGACAGAGACTGCACTTGACAAACCTTCTCCAGTGATGTTGCAGCTTCAAAGGGTAGCTGTGTTGGTCTCACAGATCTCAGTTCATACTTGTGTATGATGAAGGGAGCTTTGACTCCTGAAAGTTTACACCTGGAAATGCTTGTCGGTATCTAAGGTGCTATTGGACTTGGCTCTTACAGTTATATTGCAGAAAAGGAAAGAATGCCCAAATTCTACTTCCATTTGACAGAGGCTAGCTAACCATGATAGCAACCAAGGAACAAAAGAGAAAAATAAAGATAGTAACAAATCTGCATAAAAAAACAAGAAGCAATCAAAGGGGTTTTTTTTTCTTAAAGGTGGGAATACAACCAGGACTCTTACATCTGAATCAGTGATCTTTTTTGTAGTGATTCCATAAAGATATAAAATAATGGGTTCATAATGGAATATTCTTCTGCTTGTAAGTATTCTTCCCCTGGAATTATTACTCTATTAGCAATTAAAAACAAAATGAACTGTCTTTTTCTCCACAAACGCTATTTCTAATCACCTGTGTGTGAGAATGCACTTGCACAAAAAAACAAGATGATTTAGAATTGTCTTTATTTTTGCACATCTTTGATAATTAGTGATCCAATTACCTTTCAAATCACATGTTTAGTACGATTCATTGGTTAAAGTGTCAAAGTTTGACCATGAAGGACATGCTTTAAAAAAATCTATGCTTGGATAATGAAGCATCGAGTATCACTCTCTTTCTCAGTGTTTCCACTTCAAGGTTGTTGTGAGAGAAGAATGACATAACCTCATTTTTGGACACAAATTTGAAGGTTGGATATGACAAATAAATGGGGATTGATTCCACATATTACTGCTTTTTTATACTTCTCTATTTTTCCTCATCTGCTCTTCATGTGTTGCCTTCCCATGCTTGCTGCCCTCTTAGAACTATGGGATGATTTTAGGATATGTGTGTTACTTTATAGCAATGGTGGGCAAACATTCTGATAATGCTGCAGTATGTAAAATGGTAGGGGGAGACCCCTGGAGAATTCTAGGTCAAAAAAATGGCATGGGTCACAACAAAGGTCACTGAACAGGACCAAGGAAGCAATATCTTGCATCCTGGGAATTGCTCAGAAGCAACACAGGTGAATAATCAAACAGAAAATTGTGAGGTAGTGAGGAAGTTCCAGGCAGTAATGGTCAGGATGGAGAAAATTTGCAACATTTGTCTAAACATTTCAAAGGTTATTGTGGGAAGGTTGGTAATAAAGACTCAATGTTCACTTGAAGAAACAGAGAACCAGGCACTTGAAAATGGTCTCAGGATGAAGTTCAGAAGGTTACTGCAATTGTTAGTATTAAAATCAGGGGCATGTCATTAAATAATTAGCTACGACAAAGATTCACTTAAAATGTCATTGATTTTTTTGTATAAAATTGAAAAATATTACATTTAACGTTCTTGATGTTAATACTCTGCCCAGTTCAGTGTAGAAGTGCTGAAGAATATTTCCTTTGGACATAAAAAAAATTACTCTACTTCCATTAATGACTCTTTACATTCAGGATTGATGGTTATGCAGAAAATTTCCTGATGCTTAAGGTCTACATGTATGTATGAGATATATTGTGCAATCCTCTGTACAGTTATTTCTGTATTCTGTTCTTTCCATGGATTTCAATGAATTTAGACGGAAGTCACTTGAGATTTGCACTGTGAGTTTTGAATTTCTGTTCAGGTTTACACTTGCTGGAAATGGAAAACTATTTACAGTCACTTTGGTGTATCAAATTGTATACAAAGAACTGGCTAGCTGATTAAAATAAATATGTTTCTTGAATCCTTTTACTTATGCCTGCTTTACCTTCCCTTCCCTTAGCCCATGTTTCTCAGTGCACTGGCTTTTCATTCAGCTAAAGACTGTCCTGACTCCTGGCCTGGATGGTCTAGGCTAGCTCAGAAGTTAAGCAGGGTTGGCCCTGGTCAGTATTTGGATGGGAGATCATCAAGGAATACCAGTATTATTACGCAGAGGCAAGCAATAGCAAACCATCTCTGAATGTCTCTTACCTTGAAAAATCCATGGCATTGACATAAGTCAATTGTGACTTTATGGCAAGGGAAAAAATCCTATATCTATCTTAGTTTGCTCACCTCTATTTCCCCTTTTCAACCTGTCCCACAAAGTCACTAGTTTTCTGAACATCAGTATGAAGTTTCATAGATTTACAGCCTTCCCTTCTTTCACAAAAGTTGGGATGTAAACAGATGACACTGTTTCAGTTAGCATTTAATTGAAATGCTGACCACCACCACAAAGACACTAGATCCAATGGATGCTTAAGATCATTGAATGCCATCTTAAATGTGTATCAAAATTAGCACCAAATTATTTTAAACTGTTTGATGCTTTTAATGGAAATGTTTTTATTGTAAGCTATGTGTTGTGAGCCATTCTACTTTGGCGGGGAGGGTGGGATAGAAATCCAATAAATAAATAAATAAATTTGGGAGCCTTTAAAAAAACACTTGAACACATAATATTTATTAACTTTCTGTGTCATTGCAGGACATTCAGTCAGTGCCACAGGAATATCAGGAGTGGATTATGGAAGAGTACACATTGTTTTCCCATCTGCTTCTTGCCAGTGGTGGTTGGGAAAGGTACAGGCTTCTTCCACCTCAAGAGGGCGAGGCAGTTGGCTCCCTTCTTGGAACGCGATGACCTAGCAACTGTGATCCACGCAACGGTCACCTCAAGATTAGACTACTGCAATGCCCTCTACATGGGGCTGCCCTTGTGTCGAACGCGGAGACTTCAGGTAGTGCAGAATGCAGCGGCCAGGCTGTTGGTGGGACTACCTAGGTGGGAACACGTGCGGCCTGTGCTGCGGGATCTGCATTGGCTACCGGTTGTCTACCGCGTTCGTTATAAGGTGCTGGTTATTACCTTTAAAGCCCTATATGGTCGAGGACCTGCCTACCTCAGGGACCGCCTCTCCCCACATATCCCCAGGAGAGCGTTAAGATCTAGCTCCCAAAACCTTCTACAAATCCCTGGGCCAAGAGAGGCCAGACTGAAGATAACTCGAGAGCAAGCCTTTTCATTAATGACCCCTCGCTGGTGGAACCAACTTCCAGAGGGGGTGCGAGCCCTGCGGGACCTGAACCAGTTCCGCAGGGCTTGCAAAACCTCTCTTTTCCAGCTCGCATTTGAATTAGGACCAGACTAAACTGATTAAATCATCGTAACTTTAGCCATCTTATGTGTAACTGAAACTGATGTTTGATAGTATGTAATTGGGATGACAGAATTTATAGCACCTATTTTTATCTATTTTAATCTATTTATGTAACTGTACTATACTTAAAATGTTGTTTATCTGTCTTAATTAAATCATGACGTGTCATGTCTGTGAGCCGCCCTGAGCCCGCCTTCTGGTGGGGGAGGGCGGGATATAAGAATAAAATTTGATTTGATTATAGCTAACCAGCAGCTGAAGAAGGGGAGTGAAATTACAACTGGCCAGCTGGGTTTTCCACACTTATCTTTGGAATACGGAGTATACACAGGCTATCTCCCTCTCTTGTGTGATCGCATCTTTATGTACTTGAAATATTTCTGTTCTACCTTCTAATATGAAACTGGTAGTTAACATAAAATTAGCTATGTTTATGTTGGTTCAGGATGCCAGGGCGGAATGACATACTTGAATAATTTCCTTGAAAATTATGTTTAAACCCCAATTATTTCAGTGTAGAAAACTAGTATGCCAGGAACAAAGGTTCTGCATAGCTTCTTCCTAACATGCTAACTCCATATGCTATAAGGATTTTTCAATGTGATTGCGTTCAAATATATATACATGCTGTATGCTGCCAAGTAGTATGATACATGTGCTCCTTCTTGGTATATGAAGCAAATTACAAACTTCACTATAGTGTTTGTTTCAAGGCAAGGGAGGTTAGAGGGCTATTTCTCAGTCATGCTGCTATTGACTTATTTATTAACCAATTTGTTGGAAACATATTCAAATGGAATACAGTGCTGATGGTAATTGAGATATATGTAAGGTTTTCAGGGAGCTGTTTTGCTTTCTCCTTTAAACTGTATCATGCATCAAAAAGAATTCCCAATGGGTTGTATTGAATTAAGGAGCATATCTGCTATTTTATTGATTGCATTTCCAGCAGTGCAACAAACTTTTATTTGCCATCCTGGTGCACGCACATGATCTGCAGGAATATACATAAAAACAAACTTGGCTGTCAGGTTGCCTAACCTAGAATGCAAAATCCTGTCATACTCATTAAGTTCACGTTTGTCTGGCAGAGCTGAAATAAGAATATGCAATCCATGAGTACAGGACAAGAGATAGAACATACAAGTGTAGTAGATCACTGCATCTTTTTTTTTGCCCCTAAAATATATGCATACTTTAATAAAATTATGGTATGCCATGATTCAAATCCTCCATTGTTGCCTCTTTGCAATGCCTCATTTTTGGTAATCATAAAAAGTCTAATTCTTGAACACAATTAGATTTAGGGGAATAGCTGTGTTGGTCTGAAGTAGCAGAACAAAGTTTTAATCCAGTGGCACCTTTAAGACCAATGAAGAAGTGTGTATGCATACGAAAGTTAATAGCCAGAATAAAACTCTGTTGGTCTTAACGGTGCCACTGGACTCAAACGTTGTATTACTGAATTCAGTTAGCACTTATCCATGGATTTAAAAAGAGGACTTCTAAAGAAAAGAAAACTATGGAACTATGAAGGTAGAACTAGTAACTTCATACATTAGTTTATCTACATTAGTTACTGAAGTCAAACTACAGAGGAAATGATTGTTAGAGAATGCAAGAAGAGCAGAGGAAGGATAGTTGGGTATAGATTACTGAACATTAATTCTATTGTTTGCCCGTTTCCCATAGAACATTGTTGCAATGTATTTATTTCTTTAATATCTCATATTTCTTTCAACATGTAACTGAAAATATTGAATACAGAATTCCCAGGTGGTCTCCCACCCCAGGCACTGACCAGATATCCATAGCTTCAACATTCTTGTGTCTTCACACTATATCATAAAATGGTCCCAGGAAACACAAAATAATTGAGTAACCCAGACATGCAGATCAAGTTTGAAGAGAATATATAGTGTTTATATATTACAACATTATTTCTTACTAAGCCAAAGTGTGATGACCTCCATAAATTAGATATGTTACAGCATTCTAGGGTAAGGCTTTATTTTAATGGTTGTTGAATCACTGGTTCACTATAGTAAAGTAAATGTTATTATTTTTAAGGACACTGAGACACTTGATGCAGGATTATAAAAGAGCAACAGTTGTGATTTAATTTTCTTGTCAAACTGGTTAAAATGCTTAAGTAGTCAACAGGCTACACAAGAATGTTCCACTACAATCTTTGCTGAAGTAAAATATTTTCTTCTTAACAGTTTATAATATCATAAAGTTTTATATACAATTTAATTCAATCGCTGAGAGAACTTAAGTGTAATTTCTCTGCATTTAATTTAATCCTTTCAGTCAGAAGTTATTCAACTAGAGACAATTTATCTCTCTCAGACTCCCTGGGTCTTGAGAACCAGTTTACAACTGATCTCCTTCTTTCTGAAGCATAAATGTTAACCAGATTTTACGAGTTTATACACCATGGTTCTAATCTACCCAGTCTGTTCCACTGTTGAAACAGAAACTTTTTCTTATTATTCACCTGTTCTCTACAAGAGACCTAAATTCCAGTCCTTCTGCTCTTTCCAGATACAGACATTTATGTGTGTGATCCCTCCAAAAGTCAGACCTTAGCTTCTATCTGTCCACACTCTGATGAGATCTGAACTATCTGTGACAAACTAGGAAAGACATCTTGGAATCAGGGCTTTTTTTTGTAGCAGGAACTCCTTTGCATATTAGGCCACACACCCCAGATGTAGCCAGTCCTCCTGGAGCTTACAGTCGGCCCTGTGCTAAAAGCCCTGTAAGCTCGGAGGATTGGCTACACCAGGGATGTGTGGACTAATATGTAAAGGAGTTCATGCTACAAAAAAAGCTGTGCTTGAAATCATACCCACACACACAGAGCCCACTTTTCTCCCCAATGGGGACCCAAAGCAGCAGCAGCAGCAGCATCTTCCATTTTATCCTCGGAACAACCTTGTGAGGTAGGTTAGGTTAAGAGTGTGTCACTAGCCCAAGATTACCCAGCTTCCATTGCAATATTGGGATTTTAACCTGGGTCTTTGAGATTCCAGTAACACTCTAACCTTTACACAACCTGTGTTGGGCTGACTAATCATTGACAATGGAATCATGGAAGATAAGTCAATGGAATTATTTAGTAAGTATAGTAATGGGGGGAAAATCTGTACCCATCATTATAAGGGAAGCGTTATTAGGAAATATTCATCTTTTATATCAATCTGTTGCATTTAGAATATAGTGTACATTCCCACTCTTAAAAAGAATAACATAGTTAATCAGAGGTGCAGGAGAGTACACTTGTAATAAGTTGTTAGCATGTCTTTGCTACAAAAAAGGCTAAATCAATTGGGATGTTTTATTGGGGAAGAATGACTGTAGAGGGACATGGTAGCAGTTTCTAACATTAAACAAGCTGTAACAAAAGTCTATAGAGAAAACTCTTCATCTTTCTCCCATAATTCTAGAATTCAGGATCCTTCACTGAAACTGACTGAAGGTAGATTTAGGGCAGACAAAAAGAAAGCACTTTGGTATACAAAAGATAATTACTTTATGGAATTTACTGCCACAAGATGTGGTGATTGACACTTTAGATGCTTTTAAAAAAGAGAGTGAGATGGCAATTTCAGGTTCAGAGCAAGGATGCCAGTGAATAACAATTACTTGTGGACAATGGAGGTGTACTATTGCCTTTGTGTCCTGCTGGTTGTCTTTCTGGAAGCATCCAGTTAGCTGCTGTGGGAACCAGGATGCTGGACTAGATAGATTTTTGGTCAGATCTTGCAGGACTTCTTTTTAGACTATTATCTTCTTGTGTGATGATTCTAGAGAGAAAGATACTAAGCCAGAAGTGACAAATTGGATTTGCACCCCAGAGCAAATTAAACACTACAGCTATTCAGCATCCCTTTACGACATTCTTGGGACATCATTAAAATGATGCTGGATGGAGGTGCTTTTTCATTCAGTGGGAAACAAAAGGATTATAAGGGCTTTGGACAAGATCACTCAGAAACACAAGAGATCTAACGTGCTTTCATCTTCATTGCCATAAATCCTCAGCCTGGGAAGGATTCAAGAAAAGAATTAAGGTTCTTCTTGTTCCTAAAGCAGTCCTGGTGTCTTAGCCTGCCAGGCATGCCTTGAAAAAGGCAAGAGTCAATGTCCCTAGCTCACTTTAATTCAAGTACTGCTACATTTTGCTGAAATGCATTTAAACTGATGAGAGTAAAGAATACTATATTTCTGTCTCTGAATACTCACCCCCCTTGACTCCCTAACTGGAGCAGTTATTTAATCATTACTGCTTTGCTTTTTCCTTATGATTCACTCTTTTGCATGTTTCAAAATTTCAGAAGGCAGTTGTCTTCATTTATCTGGAAATACCACAGATGCAGCTGCTATTCCTTTCTTTTTGTCAAGGAATAATTTGTAATATACTACTGAGAATGAAACCAAATGTGACACTGATCCCTGGGCCACAGTCAGAAACAGTTTCCACTTCTCGCTTCAAACATTTGGTAATGAAATATGATGTGACATCATCACAACCTCCATATCCTTCCCCCATTATCTATTGCCTTGGGGGTTGCTGAAGGTTATGTACTTAGAAAATTTATATGCCTTTCCCCCAGAGACCTGCTCAAGGTAGCTCACAACGTTAAAACAATACAAAATCATAAAAACAATAACCATTAAATAAATGCTAAAACTAGCCATAAAACAACACTAAACAGCCTGAAAGAGATCCACAAAGCCTTCTGGCTAGAAGCAGATCATACAAACAACAAAAAAGGATAGCAGCGTTCAGTGAAAAGCCTGGAGAGGAATAAAAGTTTTGGCCTGATGTCTAAAAGACAGTAAAATAGGTTCCAGGTGAGCCTCAGTGGGGAGGGCATCCTGAAGACAAAGTGCAATCAGTGAAAAAACCCCTTTGCCTGGTTCCCACCTGCCTCCCCTTTGGTTGGGAAAGTCGCAGAAAGCAGGGCTTTCAAAGAGGATTCTAATTGGCAAGCTGTATAGTATGGAAAGAGGAAGTCTTTCAGGTATCCCAGCCTCAAGCCATTTAGGGCCTTAAAGGGAAGAAGCCACAGTTTTAATTGTTATGACAATATGCTATATTTTATGAGGATAGGAGAGACTAGTTGTTGGCTTGCAGTTTTTAATGAAATCTTTGCCGTTATTTCCACATCCTATCGGTCTCACAGTTTGGCTAACTTGTTTGAGGATTCGCATTGGGTTTTCTTTTCAGCAACTGAATAACAGTATGGAATCATCATATTTCTACATAGATCCAGAGGAGTTAGCTGTGTTAGACTGTTGCTGCAAAATAGTAAAGAGTCCAGTAGCACCTTTAAAACTAAAACATCTTATTGTAGCATAAGCTTTCAAGAAACACAGCTGTCTTCTGCATCTAACAAAGAGAGCTATGTTTCGCGAAAGCTTATGCTGCAATAATATTTGTTAGTCTTAAAGGTGCTTATTTCTTCATAAATTAAATATCCATGTAAGTATATAAAAATAAATTACATAAATGGTGATTCCCTTATAGCTTGATGGTGTCTTCCAATGCTACACATTTCCACTTTGAAACATTATTATGCAGGGAAAAGAGCATGGAAACCATATGTAAGCTACATGTAAAAAGCAAGCTTGTTTGCTTGAAACACATGAAAAGTTTGCGATTTGGACAGGAAACCATATATTCCCTGTATGTGTCTGTGCATGAACTCCATCCTTCCTACCAGTGCCTTCATTTCATTTTGTGTGTCCCCCAAGTAGGTTCATGGTGTGGCAGCCCATCGGAGGCACTTTCAATTGTTCCCCTGGTGAATGGGCTATCCATTGTCTCCTTAGGTTCATTCAGAGGAAATTGCTCAACAGTGAAAGACCTTTGTTGAGTTTTGCTAAAAGTTGTGGAGAATGACCCTTCACCCAATCAATCTTTATTGTACTAGGAAAACAAAATAAAAAGACATAGCAACAATACAAAGTAAAATGTAAATATCCAAACAGATAAAATTTGAAAAATAATAAAATAATAAAAATTGTCCATTTTTACAGGAAGCATTAAAATATGGTCCAGAGACAAATTACAAATGACAAGTGACCTAGAGTGGAGCAGTCATGGGTCAGACATACTTTGGTAAGCATGCCCCCACCATCTTTTTATTCCTTAAGATGGTGGCAGCAAATCTTGCCAGTTAGAAAGTAATGATTTGTCCCTACCTGCCAACGATATGACTAATTTCTCCTGATCTGATCTACCTGGAAAGTGGGATATTATGCTCTGCAAAAATTCACTTAGTTTAGCCTCATATCTCAGACATTGGAATATAATGTGAGACAATCCCTCAATGAACAATAAATCACTGGAGCAAACTCTTTTTCTACATGGAATCCCATGAAAATGGCCTTCCAAGGTTGAAGGTGGTAATATCTAAGCATGTCTTTGTAAAGGCTTTTCTGTACTTGCTAGGGTTCCCCTGATTTAGTGGACTCTTGCCTGCAGCCAGCCAGCTGGCCAGCAGGGGATAGGGGAATCCTAACTTCAACTGCTGTTTTGTGGTGACTTCCTGTAAAACCAGAAGTGTTGTCCCTGATGTGGTGACATCACCCTCAAGTGATGCTATCACATTGGGGGGCAATTCTCTGGTTTTGGGGCAAAAACTCTATGTTTTGAAGGCAAATTTTCCATAGAGTTTTGCCCAAAAACCAGAGTGTCACTGTCGATGTCCCTGATATGATATCACTTATGGGTGATGTCATAATGTCAGGGATGGCACTTCCAGTTTTACAAAGGTTATGCAACATCACTCCCGGAAGTTCATTGGGAGCCCCCCATTGGCCAGGCAAGTGGACCTGGCACCCAACTACTTGTAGTATCTTAAATAGGGAAAGGGAGATAGCTCATTATAAAGTATAGATGTTCTCAAAGTGCCTATAAGCCTACACTTTGGTCTAAGAATCTTTGTTTTATGAGTAGTTTGGCTGTATTGAACCCAAGGCTCCTCCAGTGTTCTACTGAAAAGCCAAGACTAGCCACTAATCTCAGTGCAGAACTGTACCATGAGTTACCTGGCACCTCTCCATTCTATGGCTTTTTTTGTTATGCTAATGCAATAAAGATTGATTTATTGACTGGAGCCAAATTTGTGAGGCTTCAGGTGTCTATGTACCAATGCCCAAACCTTGGGCAATAAGAAGGAAGAACTTGTGCTTCTAATGCAGACAGAGGGATATGATTTAGTGGGCATTACAGAGAATTGGTGGGATAATTCTGAGGACTAGAATGTAGTTGTGGATGGATAGGAATTGTTCAATAAAAATGAAAGTATCAAAGAGGAAGTGGTGTGGTACTGTCTCTTCTGAATAGTGTCTGTCTCTTCTGAATATGCTGCTCTGATTTATTGGAACTGTTTTATGATGTTTTAATTCTAATGTTTGTTTTTACTGTTGTAAGCCACTCTGAGCCCACTTGCAGGAAAGGGCAGGGTATAAATTAAAATAAATAAATAAATTAAATTACTGCATGTGAGGAGAGGGTCTGTTTGTCAGGAAATACTGGAGGAGGAGGGTGACAGTTCAGTGGAAAGTATCTGGGTGAAGCTAAGGGAAGGAAGGACAAACAGTATTGTGGTCGGGGTCTGCTACAGACCTCCTGACCAGGATGAGGATGTGGATGCTGTCCTCCTTGAACAGCTTGACAGGGTATCCAAAAAAACCCCCATGACCTGGTAGTTATGGGTTCAACTTCCCTGATGCGTGTTGGTAGACAAACTCTGCTAAGTGTCCACAGTTAATCACCTGTCTGGCTGACAAATTTCTTCATCAAAAGGTAGAGGAAGCTATAAGGGGCTTGGCCATTCTTGAGTTAATATTGACTAACAGGCAAAAGATGGTAGATGGGGTGAAGGTGGTGGGAACCTTAGGGGGAAGTGACCATGTCCTGCTAAAATTCCTTTTGCTGTGGGGGACTGAGAAAGTTTGTAGCCACACATGTATATTAGTTTTCAGTAGGGCAGACTTTAATGCACCCAAGAGTGCTCAAAGAACTTTCCAGGAAGCTTGCAGAGCCTTTGTTAATCATCTTTCAGACCTCTTGGAGGAAAGGAGACATGCCACAAGACTGGAGGAGGGTGAATGTCTTCAAAAAAGGGAGGGGAGTTGACCCAGGAAACTATAGGCCAGTCAGTTTGACCTCTGTCCCAGAGAAGATACTGGAGCAGATTTTAAAGGGATCAATCTGCAAGTACCTAAAAGACAACTTAGTGATCTGGGGGAGTCAGCATGGTTCTGCCAGACCAACCTCATTTCCTTCTTTGATTGAGTAAGACTGAGGTCAGAGAATTAGATTCCCTTCTAGAAATGCTTTGGGTTGAAATAGAGGGCCCAAAAGGAAATTTAACTATGGGAATTTGTTATCGCCCACCAAATCAAAAGATAGAGGATGATTATAATATAATGGAAGGATTAAAGATAGCGGCTAAATGTAAAAACTGTGTCATAATAGGTGATTTTAACTACCCGCTGATTGATTGGATCAATATGTGCTGGTTGAGAGAAAGAGATTGAGTTTCTAGATGCTCTCAATGACTGTGCTATGGAGAAGATGGTCACAGAACCTACCAGGGGTGGGGCAATCCTGGATTTGGTCCTAAGTAATGCCCAAGACTTGGTGAGAGATGTAAAAATGATCGCACCGCTTGGGAGCAGTGACCATAACGTTATTGATTTCACCTTTTGTATAAACACAGAGTTGCCCCAAAAGACAAGCACAACCACATTTAACTTTAAAAGGGGTAAATTCTCTGAGATGAGGAGGCATGTGAAGAGGAAATTGAAAGGAAAGGTAAATACAGTCAAAACCCTTGGGGAAGCTTGGAGGCTATTTAAAACTACAATCCTAGAAGCTCAGATAAAATATATACCACAAGTTAGGAAAGGCACAAACAGGTATAAGAAAAGGCCTGCATGGTTAACAAACAAAGTAATGGAAGCTGTAAAAGGTAAGAAGGACTACTTTAAGCTGTGGAAAGCTAGTCCAAGTGAGATTAATAAAAGGGAACACAGGCTGTGGGAAATCAAATGCACTCCTGCCACATGATCAGACAGGCAAAAAGGGACTTTGAGGAGAATATTGAAGAAAACATAAAGATCAATAATAAAAATTTCTTCAAATATATTAGAAGCAGGAAACCAGCCAGGGAGGCAGTGGGGCCCTTGGATGACCAAGGGGTAAAAAGGATTATTGAAGGAGGATAGGGAAATGACTGAGAAGCTGAATGCATTTTTTGCCTCCGTCTTCACTGTGGAAGATGAGAAGTGTTTGCGTGCTCCAAAACCACTTATTATGGAAGGGGTGTTGAAAGACCTGAGTCAGAGAGGAGGTTCTACAACTGATAGATGAATTAAAAACTAATAAGTCACCAGGTCCAGAAGGCATACATCCAAGAGTTCTGAAAGAACTCAAAGTTGAACTTGTGGATCTTCTGACAAAAATATGTAATCTTTCATTGAAATCTGCCTCCGTTCCTGAGGACTGGAAGATAGCAAATGTCACCCCCATCTTTAAAAAGGGTTCCAGAGGAGATCCGGGAAAATACAGGCCAATCAGTCTGACTTCAATACCTGGGAAAGTTGGTAGAAACCATTATCAAGGACAGAATGAATAGGCACATTGATGAACACAAGTTATTGAGGAAGACTCAGCATGGGTTCTGTAAGGGAAGATCTTGCCTCACTAACCTGTTACATCTCTTTGAGGGGGTGAACAAACATGTGGACAAAGGAGACCCAAAAGATGTTGTTTACCTTGACTTCCAGAAAGCTTTTTATAAAATTCCTCATCAAAGGCTCCTTAGTAAGTTTGAGAGTCATGGAGTAAAAGGACAGGTCCTCTTGTGGATCAAAAACTGGCTAATTAATAGGAAGCAGAGAGTGAGTATAAATGGGCAGTCTTCGCAGTGGAGGACGGTAAGCAGTGGGGTGCCGCAGGGCTCAGTACTGGGTCCCATGCTCTTTAACTTGTTCATAAATGATTTGGAATTGGGAATTGAAAGTGGCCAAGTTTGCGGATAACACTAAATTGTTCAGGGTGGTGAGAACCAGAGAGGATTGTGAGGCACTCCAAAGGGATCTGTTGAGGCTGGGTGAGTGGGTGTCAATGTGGCAGATGAGGTTCAATGTGGCCAAGTGCAAAGTAATGCACATTGGAGCCAAAAATTCCAGCTACAAATACAAGTCGATGGGGTGTGAACTGGCAGAGTCTGACCAAAAGAGAGATCTTGGAGTCATGGTAGATAACTCACTGAAAATGTCAAGACAGTGTGCGATTGCAATAAAAAAGGCCAACGCCATGCTGGGTATTATTAGGAAGGGAATTGAAAACAAATCAGCCAGTATCATAATGCCCCTGTATAAATCGATGATGCGGTCTCATTTGGAATACTGTGTGCAATTCTGGTCACCACACCTCAAAAAGGATATTATAGCATTGGAAGAAGTGCAGAAAAGGGCAACTAGAATGATTACAGGCTTGGAACACTTTCCCTATGAAGAAAGGTTAAAACGCTTGGGGCTCTTTAGCTTGGAGAAATGTCGACTGCGGGGTGACATGATAGAGGTTTACAAGATTATGCATGGGATGGAGAAGGTAGAGAAAGAAGTACTTTTCTCCCTTTCTCACAATAGAAGAACTCGTGGGCATTCAATGAAATTGCTGAGCAGTCAAGTTAGAACGGATAAAAGGAGGTACTTCTTCACCCAAATGGTGATTGACATGTGGAATTCCAACATGGCTTCTCTTATGTTCTTATGTAATGCACATTGGGGCCAAAAATCCCAGCTACAAATACAAGTTGATGGGTTGTGAACTGGCAGAGACTGACCAAGAGAGAGATCTTGGGGTCATGGAAGATAACTGACTGAAAATGTCAAGACAGTGTGCGATTGCAATAAAAAAGGCCAACACCATGCTGGGAATTATTAGGAAGGGAACTGAAAACAAATCAGCCAGTATCATAATGCCCCTGTATAAATCGATGGTGCGGTCTCATTTGGAATACTGTATACAATTCTGGTCACTGCACCTCAAAAAGGATATTGGAAAAAAGTGCAGAAAAGGGCAACTAGAATGATTAAAGGGTTGGAACATTTTCCCTATGAAGAAAGGTTAAAACGCTTGGGGCTCTTAACTTGGAGAAATGTTGACTGCGGGGTGACATGATAGAGGTTTACAAGATTATGCATGGGATGGAGAAAGAGAAAGAAGTACTTTTCTCCCTTTCTCACAATACAAGAACTCATGGGCATACCATGAAATTGCTGAGCAGTCAGGTTAAAATGGATAAAAGGAAGTACTTCTTCTCCCCAAGGGTGATTAACATGTGGAATTCACTGCCACAGGACGTGGTGGCGGCTACAAGCATAGCAAACTTCAAGAGAGGGTTAGATAATAATATGGAGCAGAGGTCCATCAGTGGCTATTAGCCACAGTGTGTATATATATGTATATGTATATAATTTTTTTTGGCCACTGTGTGACACAGAGTGTTGAACTGGATGGGCCATTGGCCTGATCCAACATGGCTTCTCTTATGTTCTTATGAGTGATTAGCTTACTGGTTCAAGGGAATGCTATTGATGTTGTTTACCTAGATTTTAGTAAAGCTTTTGACAGGGCTCCCCATGAAGTTCAAATGGGTAAGCTAGAGGACTGTAGACTGGGCTCTAGGATAGTTAGGTGGATAGGGAACTGTTTGAAGAACTGCACTCAAAAAGTAGTTGTCAATGTCATTTCATCTGAATGAAGGGAGATGTTCAGTGGGGTGCCACAGTCTCAGTTTTGGGCCCTGTACTTTTCAATATTTTTATTAATGATCTAGATGAGAGTGTGGAGGGGCTACTCAATAAATTTGCAGATGACACCAAAATGGGAGCAGCAGCAAATACACTGGAAGTTAGAGTCAGAATTCAACAAGATCTGAACATGCTAGAAAAGTGGATGGAAGTGAACAAGATGCAATTTAACGAGGAAAAGTGCCAAGTTCCAGGTAACAAAAATGAGGAACATGCATACTGGGTAGGGGATACACTTTTGGGAAGCAGTGTGTGTGAACAAGATCCTGGGGTACGGGTGAACCATAAGTTAAATATGAGCAGCCAGTGTGATGCAGTGACAAAAAAAGCTAACATGACCTTGGGGGTGTATCAACAAAGCCATAGGTTCCAGATTGCAAGATGTCATTGTTCTGCTGTATGCTGTATAAGTCAGTCACACCTGGAGTATTTTGTGCAGTTCTGAAGGCCTCAAGTCAAGAAGGGTGTGGACAAAATTGAATAGGTGCAGAGGAGAGCATCAGTGATGATGAGGGGCCGAGAGATCAAGCCCTATGAGGAAAAGCTGAGGGATTTGGGCATGTTTGTTCTGAAGAAGAGGAGGTTGAATAGGGACATGATGCTCTTTTTAAGTATTTGAAGGGCTGTCACTTAGAAGAAGGCAGGGAGCTGTTCTTGTTGGCAACAGAGGAGAGGACTCACAATAATGGGTTTAAGTTAAGAGCAGGAAAGTACCAGCTGGATATTAGGGGAGGGGGGGACTTCTTACAGTAAGAATTATTCAACAGTGGAATCAGTTACCTAGAGAGGTGGTGAGCTCCCCCTAATTGGCAGTGTTTAAACAACGGCTGGATACATACTTGTCAGGGATGCTCTAGGCCAGGGTTGGCCAATGGTAGCTCTCCAGATGTTTTTTACCTAAAACTCCCATCAGTCCCAGCCATGCTGGCTGGAGCTGATGGGAGTTGTAGACAAAAAATATCTGGAGAGCTACCATTGGCCACTCTTGCTCTAGGCTTATCCTGCATTGAGCAGGAGGTTAGACTAGATGGCCTGTATGGTCCCTTCCAACTCTATGATTCTGTGATTAACCCCTCACCCCACAATTTCCACTGCACTTGGCATACCTTGCAATGTAGTTGTAAGCGCAGTGTTTATCTTTCAGGGCTGATAAGATACTAGGAACCAATTAGCAGTCTGTGAACCAACTTCCAGCTAAGGAGAATCAAGCCTATCATCGTGCAAATAGGCTCTGCCAGAGTAAAATCACAGGAGGTAGTAATCATACCCATATCAGAGAGGGAGGGGCCCCAAAGGATAGCTAGATCACCTTCTCCTGAGCAACAGGAAGATGCAAACAGTTATGACAAGATTCTCAACTAAAGTGAGGCATAGGTTCTGGGCCCGGAAAGGGAGGTCTCTCTTTTCCAGACTTTTTTTTTTTTTTTGGGGGGGGGGGTTGTACTAGTTTCGTCTCTGGACTTTGTCAACTCCATTTTGACCATGTTTAACCACATAAATGGAAGAAGCTCAGACACTGAATTCAAGGTAATTATAATTTCACAGAAGGCTTGCACCTCTAAGAATTATGCCTCTTCCTTTAATTACAGCAGCTAGGGCAAGTTTAGTCAGGCCAAGGTGGATTGTGGTTTGCCATTTTATTTTCTATCTTTTGTTGTGTGTAAGTAATCTGGGTGTGTGCATTATTCTTTTATTAAACCTTTATAAGATGAATCATAGAAGTCTGCACCCCTCCAGTACCACATCCTGTTTTCAACCACATTACCAAAGTTAGGAAAGTAGGCAAGATTACTTCCTGCATCCCTGAGGGTGAGAAAGTATGTCTGCTCATGGTTGTCAGATCTCAACCAAGCAAGGTGATGAACACACTAAGGAGGTGGAGCTGGCCCAAGGCATAGAGCAGGGGTGGCCAATGGTAGCTTTCCAGATGTTTTTTGCCTGCAACTCCCATCAGCCCCAGCCAGCAAGGCCAATGTCAGGGGCTGATGGGAGTTGTAGGCAAAAAACATCTGGAGAGCTGTGGTTGGCCACCTCTGGCATAGAGGGTTGGAGTCCCACCCTTTGGGCTAGTTATTCTCTACCAATTGATTGCGTGAAGATGACAACCAACAAAACAGTTGATTGGGGAGAAGAGGGAAGTAGGTGGCTTGCCAAGCATTACTCAGGGGTGCCTGGAAACTTTCCAGTTCTCAACACAGAAGGAACTCAGTGTGCTGCAACGGCCAGAGCAAGCTTCTACAGAGCAAGCCTCTAAGTAAACAATCCTACGTAAGGTCATGTCATACATTTTTAATATCTGATCAAAGCACATTGGTAATACAGAGGAGAGAGAAAGACATAAATGAATTAAAAGCATGGAAAGCTTTGACTGTGTCTAGAACTGGGTCTAAAATCACTATGTAAAATACAGATTTTTTTTTTAATGAAGCCATGTTGAATTTATAATGAAAATACTTTGAAATTCCAAAATTCAGGAAGAAGTTTGGTTCAGAGGCATCCTAAAGTTTTTCATCAGCTTTTTTATATCCCAGTAGATTCCAAGTTTATTAACCAGCATCAACTCATGTCTCAGGTGACTCCACCCTTGCTCTTTCTTACCATGATGCATGGCATTTTGGTTATAAATATGACAAGAACAAAGAGGATGTAAAGACCTCCAAAACCATTAAAAGAGCTCTTGGCCTTCTTTTACAGTTCAGCATTTCTACATTGCAAATATGTGGTAGGACAGACTGACACGATGCAGCTGCTATAACAAAAAGGCCTCAGAATCAAGAGATCTAACTTTTATTATCTCCTGTTGTCTTGATTCTGGTGAAGGAGATTAGAGTATATAGTGTAGATTTAATGTCACCCTGGCAGGAGGTGGCAGGTGAGGAATCCTGTCAGTCCCTGATTTACTGCTTAACAGTAGGGGAAAGCTTTAGAACAACCCCCCTCAGGACCATCTTAAGCACTCCTCTATCGTCATCCTGTCAGAAAACAACATAGGAGAGCCCCTAAGCTTAAAAGAGATTTATGATAAGATGCTATTTTGATCATTTTAAAAGGACATAAAAATATCATTTTCAGTTGTATCCCTTCCCTGGTCACTGTGCAAATTCACAAACAGGCAATTCACACAGGAAAGGGTGGGGGAGAGAAGAACCCTGACAACCTGATGGCAATGTTCCTTCTTTTCTGGTATTGTTGACCAATTTGTTTCTATTACTAGGCTTGATTTGCAGTGTACTAACCCTGCTTTGTTGACATTTATAATATCAATATGCATAAGGCAAGACAGTTCCCCAAAAGCAGGCAGTCTTAAAATTGTGCTAAATACTCTTAAATTGAAAGAGAAACCTAAAAGGAAACATGTTTTGAAAACCTATCCTGTTTCCTTTAACTTTTAATCTATGCTTAACAATGCCATAAAGCTATTATTTAGGAATGTCTGAAATCTTAACACATAATGTGACTTGTACTGTACACAGCTCTGACAGCAATGTATTAGTGTCGTTGTTAAAAATATTTAGGAATAACTGATGATTTTTATTTTAAAAAACCTACAGAAATCACCTATTTTAAATGGTGACATGCCACAGAAAGAAAGCAGCAATAGTATTATTCTAATAAATTTGTATACAATTAGGAAAATGGCAATAGTCTTATCTATTGTTTTTTAACAGGATCTAGAACTCCTGAATGCTAAAGGAAGTTTGAAAAGAGACATACAATCTTATATCGGCTGAAGGGTCTTACATTACTTAAAGTTACAGTGGTAAAGAAGATAAAATGGTTAATTTCTAAAATGGTACATGTGGCAGCTAAAACTGTCCTGAAATCTTTCCTGTTCAGTGGAATGGGTTGTAAATATTTTCTGAACATACACAGAAGCATGGTCCTGGATAGGGGTGTACATTCAGGTCTACCTGAACCAAAAATATACCCAAAAAACACCTTATCAGTATTTTTCAGATATATTTTGGCATCCCAAATGTATCTGGGAGTTTTTCAGAGAAGTGAACCCTCCCCCCACCCCCCCCAAAATTCCTGAATATAATTGGGAATTATTGGCAAACCTGAAACAATGGCTGAAGGTTTGGAGAAGGTTGCTCCTGCCACTCATAGAATCATATAATTGGAAGGGACTTCCAGGGTCATCTAGTCCAACCCCCAACACAATGCAGGAAACATTCAACTGTTTATGGGCTTTCTTCTGCAGTCCCTTTAAACAGGGGGTGTTCAGAAGACAGCTCGCAAAACTGCTGGAGCGGTGGAAATCTTTTCATTGGTTCAGCTGGGGCTCTTTCAGGAAGTTTGACGGAACTGCTGAAGAGATCCCCAGCTGAGCCTATGGGGAGTTCTCCCTGCAGGATAAACTTCTTTGTGAGCTCTGATGGGCAGTTTGGTTTAAATTGGGTTATCCAGCAGAGCCTGTGGGGAGAAATCTTCACACAGGATCAGCTGTTTTGAGGGCTCCATTGGGCAGTCCAGATTTTAAAAAACCAGAATGGGGCGTATGTAGCTTGTCCAAGTAGATTTTTACTTAGCATACATTCTACCAGAGCTGATTCCAAGGAGGTGGTAGGGCTAGGCAGATGGTGCCCAGCCCCAAAACCCACCCATCACCAGACTCCCTCATGCCTCCCTTTCCACCCACCCCATATGCTTTCCTCCACCTGCCTGTTGCCTGCACACTGTTTCCCCAACAGTACTGGGTGGTGCATCCTGTTGGCATCCCAAATGTATCTGGGAGTTTTGCTGCCATGGCCACCCAGAAAATGACCATTATGAACCACCCACATGCCCTTCCCCAGTGTTCCTGGGCATCAGGAAGCATAAGTAGCAGAGCACATCAGGCGAACAGATGGGTAGGGGCATGCAGACAGGTGCAAGGAGAGAAGCATGCGTAGGAGTCACAGTAGTGGGTCCCATAGGACAGGGGTGGCCAACGGTAGCTCTCCAGATGCTTTATGCCTACAACTCCCATCAGCGCCAGCCAGCATGGCCAATGGCTGGGGCTGATGGGAGTTGTAGGCAAAAAACATCTGGAGAGCTACCGTTGGCCACCTATGCCATAGGAAACCCTGTGCTCTGGCAGCTGCCCCACCTTAGTTTATGCTGATGCTGGGCCTGCATTCTAAAAAAAACAAAAAAATGTCCAGATTAAATGAGCTTGATAACACTTTGCAGGTGACATAGCTAAGAAAAGAGAAGTGGAAAAGAGAAAAAAACCCGCTTAGCCTAAACGGAATAAAATTATTATCTTGCATTCTCTCCTGTGAGAGCCAGCTGTGATATAGTGTGTGGTAGTGGTTAAGAGTGATGGACTCTAATCTGGAGAACCGGGTTTGATTCCCCACTCTTCCACATAAAGCCAGCTGGGTGATCTTGGGTCAGTCACAGTTCTCTGAGAGCCCTCTCAGCCCCACCTACCGCATAGAGTGTCTGTTGTGGGGAGAGGAAGGGAATGTGACTGTCAGCTGCTCCAAGACTCTTTTGGGTAGTGAAGGGCAGGGTATAAAATCAGCTCTTCTTCTTCTGCCCTAAAGGATGCAAGTGTCTCAGCAAAGTTCTCCCTTCATTTTCCCCTTTCACTGTGTGCCTTTCCGAGACTAATTTAATTTCTCCCTCTCAGCTGGGATGATCTTTGTGGGACCAGTGCTTTCTTGTGGTTTATGTCTCTCCAAACCCATGAAATCTTTATTGATCAATCCTACAGTGTTCTGTTTTGCACAATTGATCTTTAGAGTTTGCATCTGTAGATAATGAGACCTATTCTCCTCTTTATCCTGACAATGGTGCTAAATGGTTTCTGCTGTTTCCTGACATCTATCTCCATAATCGTATGCATTTCTGCCCTTTCCTTTCCAACATAAGGCTAGGAGCCTCTTCTTCACAATACTCCATGCTGGTTCATATCAGCTAACTAACACCTGACACAGCCCTGTCATTATTGCTTCATATGTTCCAGGAATTAATCTTATTATTCAGAATATGGATACTGAGAACATTAACACAGCCTTGACTGCCAGGCAAACTTACCTTGATTGAAAATCCTTGTTTACCTGCAAGGCCAACTCTTAATCAGTTTTCCTTGTTGAGTTTGTTATGAACACTGTATTGGAGAATCTTTGTGCCTACACAGTATCTGCTTGTGTTCTAAGGCCAGGGGATACCTTTTTATAATCAATGTGTGTTGCACCTTACAGAAGCCTTTGCTCTTGCACAGTAAAGACTGGAGCCTTTTAATGGTTGGTGGCAAGTGGGTGGCAACTGTGAAAAAAACAGTCTAATCAGGCTAGTGGATACATTAACATTTGTTCATATCCAAACAGCTCATCAAATGACCAAATTCCTGATTGCAACTGGTGAGCATGTGCAAATTGACCCAGTAAATTATTGAAATCCCAGTTTTGACATTAATTTATTGTTGGATCCCACTATTCATTGGTGTAAGGCAATGGTGGATCCCAATCTTATCCACTTTCCTCTCCCCGTAGCAGCCATTTCCAGGGGTCATTTTGTAGAAAATTAGGTGGTGGAGCTCATCTAGGGATTGTTATGCAGCTGCACCTACTATTCAATGGACAAGGAGGTGGAACTCTCATAAAGGTTCAGGAGCTGTGCTCCTGTGAGCTCCCACTGAATCTGAGGCCTGGCCATTTCTATCCTCAGTAAACCGGTGCTCTGCTGCAAGAAGGGAAGGAGAGAGGCATTTTATCCCATTCCCCTTTCCCACTGCAGCCTCTTGACCCATGTGGCTATTACTCCACTCCACATGGGTCTCTTAGACCAAGAATACACTTTGCCAGGAATTGGATAGGAATGACTGCTAGGGGTGGGGGAGTTGGAAGGATTTACAGTCCTTGCCCTGAATCCAATCAATATCATATTTTGACATGATGTTTAATTAGCTCTAACTCCCACTTACATAATGTTAGAGACAATGCAGTTTTCTTTTGTCTCATATCTGAGCAGAGAGTAGTGCATTTGTATTATTCATAAATGGGAAAATCAGTGTACTTATTCTTAAAAGGGTCTGAAAACAAATGCTCTGATAATTTTTAGAAGCTCATCTATTTATGGTAATACTAAGTAATTGACACATAAAGGCTTCTGATAGATCCTGTGGGTTGCTTAGCATGTCCTTTCATAGTGCTAAGTACCTCAGAAAAATTTATAAGTCCAAAAGTGGAAACATATTTAATTGCCTAAGTGGTTTAGATGTGGACTGAAGGGATTTCCTTTTGTAGTTGTCGTCTTTCCCCTGGCAACAACTGTGGTTTAAAGCACCACTTTATTTGTCTCTGATTGCTAATGATTATTTTCCAGGCCTCCATATGCTTTATTCTTATATTTAGTTCTTCCCTGTTAGGCCTTTGTTGATTTGGATAAATCCTTCTTTCTGTCAGCGCTTTTGTTACTGCCATCGTTTGATGGAATGGGAGCTCTGAGAGCGAGAGACAACTCACCTGACAAACATATTTTGTTAAGCTTCTGAGCCAGGGGAGAGCTTATTTGGACTGAGCATCACATTTGAAAGAGCAAAAAGAGATTAGGAAGCAAAATAACAAAATATAAATCCTGTCAGCTTTAAAGCTAGTTTGCTGTTAACGAAGGTGAACGGAATATCTGTTGCAAGCAACAAGAAGCGTTTCAAAGCTCTTTTTAATTTGTCATCAGGACTTCCCAAGGTGAATTTTATGTGCTTATTTTGTGTCACAATTAATAACATAAATAAAAATCTGAAGTGGTTTAAATTGCTGAGTTAAAATGGAATTCCCTACCCTCATCAACATATAACACTGGAAAAGTGAAAAGGCTGTGACTACATCCAAGTCTTTAATTTTTAATAAATAAAGGTCATTAGGAGGATATAATCTTACAATTCAAACAAGTTCTGGGTCTAATCATACCCCCAATAAATTGATCAGCTGATGTAAAATATTACTGATTTTTTTAAAACACTTTGCAAATGAATTTTTACTGTGTAAGAATGGCAAAATCCACTTGAAACAGTTGCCATGTGAAAGCAACCAGAGTCTTGTGGCACCATAAAGACGAGCCCTCAGAATTTTTTGCGCAGCAGGAACTCCTTTGCATATTAGGTCTCACCCCCCTGATGCAGCCAATCCTTCAAGAGCCTTACAGGGTTCTTAGTACAGGGCCTACTGTAAGCTCCAGGAGGATTGGCTACACCAGGGGTATGTGGCCTAATATGCAAAGGAGTTCCTGTTACAAAAAAAGCTCTGCTACTTCTGATGCATGAATATGTACCTAAGAAAAGGCATTATCCATTATCCATTCTCACATTGGAAGAAGGCTTCTTCACTGTTGTACCACACACTTAAAATTAGTTTTCTTCAAAAAACATTATTTTAGTCATAATTGTACGCTTAATCAAATAACTGAACGATCAGATAAAGATTTCCTTCTAGGTGGCTATTCTTCATAATAACTAGCACTTGAAAGTTCTGGAAGACCTCTTCAGTTACACATCACATTAAGATTCTGCTCTGCATTTTTCTTTTGTATAAATATCTGTGGTTCATAATATCAACTTGATTCATAATATTGATTCATAAGGTTGAATTCTCTGCCTATAAATGTGACTTAGCATACAAAACTTAAGATCATAGAAAAGAAGTTGAGGAACCCATCCTGAATAGTGATACCATCTATTTAGAAATTTAACTGTGAAGCTAGGGTACAATGTACATATAGATGCTCTTATCTCCTGGTTGACACTAATTTTGCTACTTTCTGAGGGGGACTTCCTTGGCAAGACCTACACAGAATATCATCAAATAATAACAAAATTGGTTCCATTAAGAGTCATATGTCCTTAGGCATCACCCATAGTTGTACATCTCCCATTGTTTAGCAGCTCAGCATCCTTCTTCACTTCCCTCTTCAGAAAGCAGGTAAAAAAAGACCTGTTACAATGCCAAGTTCTTGGCAGCTGAGTCTAATATATCATGGAAATTCTACTCTGTGGCCATTTCAGGATGATTTTAATTGTTAGTTATATTTTTATGCTTATGATTTTGTGGTTTGTTAAAGCTTTGAGTACTTTTTGGTAAATAACTGTTTGACAAAAAATGAATAAATAAAATCTAGGACCAAATATTGGTAAGCTAAATAGGGTATTCATCTGATTAAAACTGATATGTTTGGACTTTTATTCTAATGGGATATGTTTTTAGAGTAGATCAGTGGCCAATGACAGCCAAGTCCTCCATTCAACACTGTTCCTGTTCCTGCAGTGTTGGTTGAAGAGGCCAAGTTATGACCTCCCAAAGGTGGTGCCCCCAGGAAAGTGCTTTCTGGGGAAATGACAGTTGACAGCCAGCCATTTTTGACAAGCACAGGTTCAGGAGGTTCAGGACTATATAGAACAGACCTTATGCAAGCTAGAAACATCAAACTAACAGGTGATTTATGACTGACTCTCCTCTACCCACCCTTGAAGTTTGGTGGAGATTGGCTATATGGGGTCCAAGTTATGGGGCTCCAAACAAAGTGTCTCCATTGTTTCCAAAGGAGAGGTGAAAACAAAGGCAATAGAAGCACAGCAGAACATAGTCATTGTCTCTGGGAATGTGTACAGTAGATACTGAAGGGGGGGGGGGGATCTAGTAGAACCAGTGTCACATAGACGCCTGCACAGACATTCCATCCAGTCTAAAGAACACACCAATAATGTATTGTAGGGAGCTCCCAAGTCCCAGCTGGAAACAGGGGAAGGAAAGAAGTGGTATACTGGTGCTGCAGGGATCCCCCAAAAGGATGGTATGGGTGACATTCCCTGAAAGACACCCAGTTCCTGCAGATATTTCTTATGAGTATAAATATGATCCCTTGCTGGCTGTGGCATGCACCTACTAATGGGAATTCCTAGCTCTGCTGTCATGGTTGTATCTTCCCCCTTTCAAGAGATCCATTCATTGTTAACAGCAAATAGGAAGATTCCCTCCCCTTGGCTGCATGCGTCCAGGTTCCAGTTTCCCAAGGACTCGCATCCCCATCTGCCCCTCTCTTGTTACTTCCTCTGGGGTCCATACACTCCAATGAGTGTGGTACATGGGCCAGGGGAATGTATATGCATACCAGGCCTGTAGCTGCAGGGGGTGAGGGAGCTTGGTCCTGGAGATCTGGGCTTAGCTCCTGGCACAGGGCTTTGTCTAGATGAAATAAATTGAGGAAGGTATTATCCAACAGATGGAGGATACTGATTTAAGCTTGGTAACAGCAGGCATGGCAACTTTGCTGTGGCTGTGCCACCAAGATGTATAGCATTGGCAGTAAGCAGGTGTGGCAAACCACTAACATAGTGACAAGGGCAGTGACTGGCTGGGCCTTGAGAGAGGAAGTGGCAGCTTTCACAGTAATGACAGACAGCTGAGACTGGCAGACACTACCTGGGCACCTGGCAGATCCTCCAGACACTACCTCTTTCTGCACCTGTTTCCCCACTGGCAGTGGCACTTTCCTGCTGAGTGGTAGCCTTGGTGGAAGCACTGGAATAATTCCTTTGGTCTTGCCTAGGGGCATGTCTAAGTCCTCATGGCCAAAGGTGTCCCTCATGGGAGGGCAGTGGAGGTGGGACCACCTGGAGTGGTGGCTGTCACTTGGGTGGTGACAGGGAGGAGGGGTGGCAGGGGTAAAGCACATTCTCTTGAGCCAGATGTTGTAGCTCTGGTGGCCCAGATGAGGAGAGATTCTGATCTGTTTTTGGGGCCCATGGCTGGCACATCATGTCATCAATGTGGGTGATGATTGAGCAGAAATAGCTGGAGAGCTGCTGTGAAGGTAGGAAACCTACACCAGAGAGTAGCAATGGATGGATGGGCTGGCAGTGTCTGTGACTATGGCTGCTGTGCACCCACAGAAGCTTCTTGCTGTCACAAGTGACATGACTGAAGCACAGGGGCACAATTGAGCAGCTGCTGGGGGACCTGTCAGAGGCTCTTCAAGCCCCTTCCTGCTAGTCCTCCAGCAGGGTGGCAAAAGAGTTGGCATGGGGGTGCCCTCAACAGCATGGCCTCCCTGCTGGATGGCACAGCTGCAGTGAGCTGAGAGCATCCACAAATCCATGCTGTTGCGATGACAGACCACCCTGTTCATTGTTGCTTTTGAGACCCTCTGTTCTCTGTGTGCAGTGACATGGTTGGAATGACCGTGGCATATTTCAGACATAGAAACATGCACTCCCAGTCAAGCATTATGCTATGGGTGAATGAATTCTATGAAACTTATAAATATGTAGCAATTTTGTACATTGATTTTTCAACAAAAAAAACCAACAACCCCTCCCCCCAACTTCCCGCAATATATATATATATATATATATATATATATATATATATACATATATATATATATATATATATATATACATATATATATATATATATATATATATATATATATACATATATATATATATATATATATATATATATATATATACATATATATATATATATATATATATATATATATATATATATATATATATATATATATATAAGCTTAATTTGTCCTCTGACTACCAGAATTTTTATTGTTACCCTAAATCCCCCCTCCCTGTTACCCCAGTTTTTTATCTTGGCCCGCACATTTTTAAAATTCCAGATAACCTTTTTAAAAAGGTTTAAACCAGACCTTGGAAAATTGACTTAGCTTCATCAAGCCCATCCATCGCATTAAGAATTTTACAGAACAGTGAAGTAGTTACTAAATGTGGTATCTCAGATTTCTGCTAAATGATTATCAGACTTTGAAAAGCTATTATCACTGGATTAAGTTCATCAGTTTTGTTGAATAAATTAAACTAAAAAGCGCTAACTGGAGTTTGAATAAATGTGCAATTAATTGTTACTGTTTTGAATTTTATTGTTACTATTTTCCTTAGTGGGTCATGTGAACCACTATTCTTTTTATAGGGTCAGGTGGGGCACTGGGGATGAGTTTATCAATCCAAGGGTGCAATGGCCTGCAAAGCCTTTGGAAATCATAGAGTATATTTTTTGGAACCAGAAGATCTAAACTACAGATCATAATAGACACACTTTTAGCCCCTGTGGTACTCTAACCATGTGATATCACTGCCCTGAATTTAAAATACAGTGTCAGCACATTAAAAAACGTGGAAAAAATTAAAAGTATGATATGTTCAAAGAATTCAGACCTCTGAAACAGTGTGACGAGAAAATCTTCAGCAGCACTATGGATTATTAGCATTTAACAGAGTTTCAGCAAGGTAAAATAAAAGGCTGTTCGATAAAACACAGTCTAAAAATAAAATAGGGAGGAGAAAAAATCAGAGAATTTCAGAAACCGGCAAGCTGTTAAATAAGTATACTCTCTTCTCAGTTAAAACTACTGGGAGACAGAATGTGAAGTCTGTATATCTAGTCAGGGTTTCTGGGTTTTTTTCAAATCATTCAACCAGATCTTCAGATTTTCATACTGCCTCTGCTGGGAATAGCTTGATATGAAGGGGGAACTAGCCAGCAAGCCTGAGCTATGCAGTCTCATGTTACTTCCCATTTGTTTTTATAATGTTCACAGATGTTTCTGAATGCACCCAGATTACAACTGATTTATATTCACTCTATACTTTGTAAATGGTCTACTGACAATGAGTGACACGTCACAGAAGGGTACACTGTGTGTTCAGAAATGAGACTGCATTTCCTGCTCAGACGTTAGAGCAAGAAACAAATACTTTAAGAACAAGGCAGGAAAAAAACCAAAAAGTTCTTTGAAATAACTTGCTATGGAACTATTTGCAAGTTTATAACTGGATTCAGAAGGCATTACCAGTCAGCTTTCAAGTAATTCTTCATACTCTGGTGAAACAAGGAAGTTGTCAGAAAGGTATCCCAGGGAATTTGGGAGGGACAATTTTCCTAATCTCTTCCTAAGTAGTTTGCAATAGTTACTATTCAGAGAAAAGTGGGATTACTCTGGATGAAAATGGGTGATAGAGAAAGGATGATTGATTGATTGAACAGATGAATTTTTAATTTATCTCTGTAAAATGGAAGGTAATAAAGTGAGACCTGTCTTTAATTCCACTGAGGTGTTATTTTAATCGTTCCTGTGTGATGAATGAATGTGTGGGATAATAGATTATCCTCTTTGAAAAGCTCTCTCTGCCTCGTTGGGATTCAACCACATATTAGTTTCAGTAATGACACTGCAGATGTAAAGTTATCTAATGTTAAGTGGAATTGCAATGTTTATTCTATTGGTGTGATAGGTGAAATTTCCAAGGGATATCCACAAGTTGTGCAATTCATTAAGCAGATTCTGCACAATAGGATCCACTACACTGGTCACAGCCCTTGCATGTATTTATTGTGGATTCCTGACATTCTACTTCACTGTTTCAGTTCTGAGATAAAAGAAATAGGAAGTTTCTTAAACCTCTGCTGGGCTGCTTCATGTGGACAGTGCAGTTAAATGGTTTGCAGCCATTTAGACCTAACAGCTCAGCTGGTAGGGTTGCCAGACCCCCAGTGTTTGTCTCCCATTGCTTGTCTCATTAACTGTGATCCCTTGTTTATTTATTAGACCCCCAGTGGGGGCATGGAAACTCCTGCTGGGGAATCCCCACCCTGCTTTCTAAGAATCAGGAAGCAGGGGGCAAAATGGTGGCCACATTGTGCCACTCTAGCATTTCCATCAGTCAAGTCTTTATGGAAGCCATAGAGATAAAACCTAGAGCAGCATAGCTGGGGGCCTCCAAGGAGCCATGTGTTTGCCATTCCCCCTAAGGTACATAGCACTGATCATTTCCTCCATCCCTTGCCCCGCCCCAGTGTACACGTCTCCTCTGACTGGCTGGCAGTCTGGGCACTTGCTCCAAGGAGTAGGCGCTGGGCTCAGGCAGACCTGCTTTCAGCAGCCACCTATGCGGGTGCCCTGTTCTCAGCAGCCCTCATTCCTCAATGTGGTGCTGGGCAGTCTGCTTGCTGAGCTGACCATCACCTCAGACCAATCAACCTCTTCCACTACACTCTTGAGCTGACTAACTCCGAGGAGTCTGAGTTGAAAGTCGGGGGTTGTGCTGCACTGTGCAGGGGTCCTTCTTGCAAGTTACTGGGAAGGTAAGGTCTTCTGTCTGGTTGGGGTAGGTGGCCCATGCCAGGCTCGTGAGTCCCAAGTAGCAGGCAGGGGTGGTGTTCCTCTCAGCCTAAGTGCTTTTCAGAGCCATCAGTGCCTGGGGGCAGGTGGGTAGGCCCTTGCTGCCATCAGGCAGCTTAGCTGGGGGACTGGGAGGGAGGTCTGACCACCTATGGCATGCTCTCTGGGCAGGCAGGGCTGGGGGGTGGGGGTTTGCTTTGGAACTCGGGCTGGGGGTACAAATTTTTCAGTGAGGTAGCAGGGAGAAATCACCACTAATTAGATTAGAAGGGGATGGCAGCACTGGCCTCTGGGTAGTGGGACACTCAGCCTTCCCAAGTCAGAGCCCAAATCTCCTCCAAGGAAAAGAGGGACGCCTACTCTAAAACAAATACCTCAGTAAATGAAGTAAGTCCCTTCATCCTGGAGATACATGTTGAAGCTGCTTTCCCTGTGTCTCGAAGACACAGGCTTGGAAATTAAACTGTAAAAGGGAGCAGCGACCTCCAAAAGCTCTTCCCCTGCCACAAATTGTGTTAGTCTTTAAGATGTTAAATCAACCAATCAAAAGAACCTTAAAAAAAGATGCTCAGTCAACCAAGCAGAAGCAACCTCCGAAGGAAGTTTAGAATGACCTGACAGATAACATACTGATGTTACACTAGGCCTGATAAGGGGATTTTACTCTTTGGACCTAAACTGGAAGGTGCATATTTGCAATATTATTATTTGATGTATATATAATTGCTGTTGACATAAGGCCAGATACATTTGTGGCCTTCTAAAAATTATCATTCATTTCCATATTGGGATATTCCATTTTTGGGTCCTATATTAATTGTTTGAAGAGCTTAGTGGTGCAGAGTGGTAAAGCTGCAGTACTACAGTCTGAGCTCTCTCCTCATGACTTGAGTTCGATCCTGGTAGAAGCTGGGTTTAGGTAGCTGGCTCAAGGTTGACTCAGCCTTCCATCCTCCTGAGGTCAGTAAAATGAGTACCCAGCTTGCTGGGGGGAAAGTGTAGATGACTGGGAAAGGCAATGGCAAACCACCCCGTAAAAAGTCTGCCATGAAAACGTCGTGATGTGACGTCACCCCAGAGTCAGAAACAACTGGTGCTTGCGCAGGAGACTACCTTTACCTTTATTATTATTTTTAATTGTTTATTGATTTATAAGTGTAACTGAGACTTTGCTGTATTTGACTTCTGAAGAAGGCCTCTGCAGGCCAAAATGTGTCAGGTCATATATGTATCTTTCATGTGCATTTGTCACTTTGATGATTTTATGCGCCTTCATTTGGGACCCTACAAGATTTTTATATATTTTTGTAATAAACTTGTGTACTTTTGTCTATAACTATTAATGTTTTTAACTTTCGGCCCCTTCGTATTCTAAACTTCCTTTTTGGAGGTTTTTGTTTGTTTGGTTTAATTTCTCTTCCCCTCTCTTTGTGGTAGTCTGTAAGATGCTTCTGGGCTCTTGATCTTTTCTACTGGGCCCCCAACTAGCTTGCAACTAGAGACAGATGGCAGCAAGAGGAGGGCAACCGGGGCATGGCTGTTGAGTGTGGGGCTGGGTGAACCAGATGCTGCTCCCTCTTCATTACTCCCTTCTGCCTGGCTGGCTGGAACAGCCAGGTGTGGCTCCTCTCCATGCTGCTGAGGTGCAGGGTGGCATCAAATGCCCCAATGCACTCAGGAACCCCATGCTGAGGAAATCTCTGAATGCAAGGCACAAACAGAGCAGCCAGGAAGAGCTAACTTTCCCTGGGACCACCTTTCCCCATATGAGCCTCAAAGAGTAATTTGATCAAGTTCACAAAATCTTGTCATGATCCCCAGGCCAAAAGAAGCTCAGCTGTCCACCACTAGAGTGAGAGCCTTTTCGGTGGCAGTCCCTGCTCTGTGGAATGCCCTGCCCGAAAACATCAGGGCCCTGCAGGACTTGCCACAATTTTGCAGGGCCTGCAAGACAGAACTGTTTCTCTCTCGGCTTGACTTCGCGAACAAAGATTTAAGAAGGGTGCAGTAGTCCACGTCTGCTGCAGGCTCGCTGGTGGCTGACAAGACCAATGTGGGACAGGCAGATCCGGCCACAGTGGCTGCAGGGAAAAGTCTGATTTGGGGTTGGTGCTGTAGCAGTGCGATTCTTCCTCAATCTCCTTTTGTCCTCAAGACCAGCTATGCATGCGTTCTCAAAGGAAGAGACAGCCTGGTGGATGGTGTGCCTTCATGCTTTGCGATCTGAGGCTAGGTCAGACCACTGGTGATGGTTGATGCGACAGGTGCCAAGGGATTTCTTCAAGGAGTCCTTGTACCTCTTCTTTGGTGCCCCTCTATTTCGATGGCCGGTGGAAAGTTCGCCATACAGAGCAATCTTGGGAAGGCGGTGGTTTTCCATCCTAGAAATATGCCCTGCCCAGCGCAGCTGCGTCTTCAACAGCAGTGCCTCGATGCTTGTAACCTCTGCCCTCTTGAGGACTTCAGTGTTGGTCACAAAGTCACTCCAGTGGATGTTGAGGATGGTGCGAAGGCAGCGCTGATGAAAGCGCTCAAGGAGTCGCAGGTGATGACGGTATAAAACCCACGATTCGGAGCCGTAGATGAGGGTTGTCATCACAACCGCTTTGTAAACATTGATCTTTGTGCCTTTTTTCAGATGCTTGTTGCTCCACACTCTTTTGTGCAGTCGGCCAAATGCACGGTTTGCCTTTGCCAGCTTGTTGTCAATCTCTTTGTCGATCTTGGCATCTGAGGAGATGATGCACCTCAGGTAGCTGAACTGCTGGACTGTCTTCAGAACTGATTCACCCACAGTGATGCAGGGAGGGTGATAATCTTCCTGGGGTGCAGGCTGGTGGAGAACTTCTGTCTTCTTCAGACTAACTTCTAGGCCGAATAGCTTGGCAGCCTCTGCAAAGCAGGACGTCATATGCTGCAGAGCTGATACCGAGTGGGAGACGAGTGCAGCATCATCAGCAAACAGTAGCTCTCGGATAAGTTTTTCCATTGTCTTGGAGTGAGCCTTTAGTCGCCTCAGGTTGAACAGGCTGCCATCAGTGCGATAGCGGATGTAGACACCATCGTCATCATCTAGATCTACTGTGGCTCTTTGAAGCATCATGCTAAAGAAGTTCGTAAAGAGAGTTGGTGCGAGAACGCAGCCTTGCTTTACACCTGTGCCTATTGGGAAGGGCTCCGAGAGGTTGTTGCAGTGTCTGACTTGGCCTCGCTGGTCTTCATGTAGCTGGATGATCATGCTGAGGAACCTTGGGGGACATCCTAAACGTTCCAAGATTTGCCACAGGCCTTTCCTGCTAACAGTATCGAAAGCTTTGGTAAGGTCGACAAAACTCACATAGAGACCCTTGTTCTGTTCCCTGCATTTCTCTTGGAGCTGCCTGAGAACAAATACCATGTCGGTGGTGCTCCTGTTAGCTCTGAAGCCGCACTGGCTCTCTGGGAGGAGTTCTTCTGCAATGGTGGGCACCAGTCTGTTCAGGAGTATTCTGGCAAGGATTTTGCCTGCGATGGAGATCCCCTGGTAGTTGGAGCAGTCTGACTTTCCCCCTTTGTTCTTGTGTAGAGTGATGATGATTGCACCGCGAAAGTCCTGTGGTAGTTTGCCTTGTTCCCAGCAGGTGACAAGTACTTTGTGAAGTGCACTATGTAGTACTATGCCCCCATGCTTCCAGATCTCTGGTGGGATTCCATCAACTCCCGCTGCCATGCCACTTTTCAGTTGCTTGATGGCTTCAACAGTCTCTTCTAGGGTGGGGATCTCATCCAACTCTGTTTTCACTGGTTGAAGTGGGGTGAGGTGGATTGCTGAATCTTGAACTACGCGGTTGGCACTGAAGAGAACCTGAAAATACTTTGACCACCGGTTCAGTATGGATGCCTTGTCTGTGAGGAGCACTTGGCCGTCTGCACTATGCAAGGGATGGTCCATATACTGCCTTCAGGGCTTCGTAGAACCCTCTTAAATCACCAGTGTCTGCACACAGCTGGGTTCTCTCTTCAAGCTTGGTCCACCACTCGTTCTGAATGTCTTGAAGCTTGTGCTGGAGGTTGCTACATGCAGCGTGAAAGATTGCTTTTTTCCTGGGACAGGAGGGCTGAGCAAGATGTGCTTGGTAGGCAGATCTCTTTTTCGCTAGTAATTCTTGGATCTCTTGATTGTTCTCGTCAAACCAGTCCTTGTTCTTCCTTGTGGAGAACCCGAGGACTTCTTCAGAGATCAACAGGATGGTAGTTTTTAGGTGTTCCCAGAGGGCTTCTGGAGAAGGGTCTGCGGGGCAACTGGGGTCCTCAATTCTTGACTGGAATTTTGCCTGGAGGGCAGCTTTAACTTTGGCTGACTGAAGGCTGCCAACCTGAAGCTTCCTCCGAGGGATACCTCCTCTCCTGGGTGTGGGTTTAAAGTGAAGACGGAGATTGCAGCGTACAAGACGATGATCCATATGACATTCCGCACTGGGCATTACTCGGGTGTGTAAGACATCTCGAAGGTCTCTCTGGCGCACCAGAATGTAGTCGATAAGGTGCCAGTGCTTGGACCGTGGGTGCATCCCGGTTGTCTTCAGGCTGTTCTTCTGCTGAAAGATAGTGTTGGTGATGGTGAGCTGGTGCTCCATGCAGAATTCTAGCAGGAGGCGCCCGTTATCATTGCAGTTGCCAATGCCGTGTTTGCCAAGTACTCCTTTCCAGGCTTCCGAGTCTTTACCTACTCTGGCATTGAAGTCGCCAAGTGTTTAGTGTTTAATAGTGTTTAATAACTAACTAGTGTTTAATAACAAGCTAGTGTTGAATAACTAATGGGGAGGTGACCACTATTCCACCATCCCACAGCACTGACACTTGAACCTATCCCAGTACAAATGCAGAGCACCACATAGCATCCTATAACATCATTATATGCAGGGCTTTTTGGGTAGCAAGAGCCCAGCAGGAACTCATTTGCATATTAGGCCACACCCTCTGACATCACCATAGTTTCACACCCCCTGACACCTAGCCCGCCGGAACTGCTGTCTTGTGCATTCCTGCTAAAAAAAAAAGCCCTGATTATATGTAGCACTCAATAAGAATTAAAATCTGTCATCTTGGAGGGAGTGAACCTGAAACTCTACTACATGTATGAACTGTTTGAAATGTTTTAATGATTTCACTGTACCTTTTTCTTAGCATTATGTTGTTTTAACTGTTGTTAGCCGCCCTGAGCCCATTAGGGGAAGGCGAGATATAAATGTAATAAAATAAATAAAATAACTCAAGCCTCTCCCCCCATGCCTCATTGGCAGAGCTTCAGCTAAGGGCTTTGCAGCTCATCTCATTGAGGGATTGCATGGCAGCCAGTGTGGGGAGGAGCGGAGGGTAATGTGGAGATGAACTGTAATTCTAGTCTAGGTGATCCCCAGGTCTCACTTGGAGGCTGGCATCACTGGTGGCGAGTGCTTATACCATTTGGAAACTTGTGGTCCAGACAATGAATGAATCTGAGAAAAGCATCTGGCTTCACAGGCTGGTGGAATCCTTCAAGCAGCTGCTTGGTCTGTGGTCTTGTCTCTTATGCCCTTGCTTCTCTTGCCTGTCATTCCTGCTCTGCCCATTAATGAGGTTCCATGCCAGAAAGTGATCTGAAGGTTCCACTATTTCTGCTTTTCTTTTTCTAATTTTATTATGAACAGTCTTGACTTGCCCATTAATACAGTATCATTATAATAGCCTGGCAAAGAGGGGATGCTGGAATTAAGTCAGGAAAGTTCCTTTTCCATCTGTTTCCATTATTCTTGGAAAGAGACAGTAGTGCTGAATGCAAGGGGCTGGGGTCATGGAACCTCCCTTGAAGCTTCTTGGCTTTTACTGCGGCGAGTGTTTCCTCCCCCTTTTATACCTTATGAAACACCTTGTAATACAATATATTAATGTTGATGGTAATGTTGGTTTGTTGTTTTTTCTAAGGGCCCATCTACACAGTAGCATGTGCAATCCAGGCTTTTCAATGTAACCCCACTATAGTATAATTCGCAATGATGCATTTTAGGCTTTTATTTTTAAAAGCAGGTTTTAGCCCTCATGGCTGAGAAAAGGCTGGCAGTGCATTGTGAGATCTCTTTCAGTATTCATAGTATTATAAAATTTAACACCACGAACTGCAGGATGGCTCTTAAACCTGGGGGGAGATCAGAGGGATTTCCAGTATTGGGATCAAGGGCTATGGATAGCTCCTTCCTTTCCCCATGACGTACACTGCTATTCTAAAGAGAGTTACACCCTTCAAAGTCCATTACAGTCAATGATTTTAGAGGGGGATAACTGCCCAGAATTGCAAAATAAGTAAATAGACTTATCTGGGCAATTTGAATAATTCAATTAGGCTGCAAAATCCAGCCTTTCAAGGTGCAGAATTTAAGTCATGGACTCTGTAAAGTGTCAGTGGGGGGTGAGGCAGTTAATATGGGTGAGGCATTTAACCTGTGTTAGGCCCATGGTAGACTACAGATAAGGGTACACATGAATGAATGTCCCAAAACTCTTCTGCAGGTAGAAAATAACATAGTGAGAATTGTAATGAATGGATGCAAGCCTGGCAGTTCTCATAAGAAAAAAGGAACATTGAGATTTAAAGGGGCAGTTGAGATTAGCGGTTGTGTAAGTGTTGCCAGCTTTGAGTTGGGATGCACCTGGAGCCTTTGGGGGTGGACTCAGTTGGGCTGCGTTTAAAGGAAGCATTCTGTATAACAAAACTCTTGTAGATGTGTAACTAAGCTCTCTGGATCCTAGCCATGCATTAAGACTAGGATGACATCACAGGAAGAGGTGCAGTTTCGGGTGCAGTGTGCTGGAAGTGACATCATCTGAAGGGGTTGGTGTTTAAGAAGTGACATCACTTGACCTTTACCTGGAAGTGACAACACAGGACATGACATCACAAAGGTCTCCTGGCTCCAGCCCCCCAAGTCCTCAGATATTTGTGGAGTTGAACCTGAGTTGAACCTGGCAGCCAGATTAGCTGGTCTGCTGCTGAGCAGTTAGGTTTAAATGGCTGTTCTGTTCTTGGGTCTGCTGAAAGTATTCTGTCATGCACAGACAGTGGGAAAAGGAAACTGAATCATCTGTGTGGATTTGGTGGGGCAGAATGATAGTCCATGTGAAAAAACTGATTCCTCTGCTGGGCTGAGTCTCTGCTGTGAAAGTTGACAATATTGTTGGAGGAGTTCTTGTTGTTTTGAATAGCAGCCTGCAGGTTAGAGAGTTTTTTGGTTTCTTTGTTTCTTCAGCAACTCCAGTGGAATGGTAAATGGTTTGTCTTTTCTTTTGGAAATTTTGCCAAGCAAGTTGATTCCTTATAGAAATGTCCAGAAGTGGTGATGATGGATGCCATTGAAAGGCAGGTAAATACTTGCAATGTCTCTCTCCTTTTCTCTTCCTACCAAAGTGACTTGAGTAGGTCATACTAGATATCCTTTTGCCTTGTTCACTTTGGGAATTACATAATCCAGAATGTAAAGGTAAAAGGTAAAGATAATCCCCTGTGCAAGTACCAATCGTTTCCAACTCTGGGGTGATGTCGCATCACGATGTTTTCGTGGCAGACTTTTTACGGGGTGGTTTGCCATTGCCTTCCCCAGTCATCTACACTTTCCCTCAAGCAAACTGGGTACTCATTTTACCGACCTCAGAAGGATGAAAGGCTGAGTCAACCTGGAGCTGGCTACCTGAACCCAGCTTCTGCTGGGATTGAATTCAGATTGTGAGCAGAGAGTTTGACTGCAGTACTGCAGCTTTACCACTCTGTGCCACGGGGCTCTTAATCCAGGATGTACCAGGAATAAAGTGAACTACCCATCCTATGCATATAGTACTTTCTGGGATACATAGTTCCTATAATGCCTGCCATTCATTTTTAGGTGTTCTGGAAGCAAAAATTCACAAAATGCAGAAGAAGAAGAAAGAAGAAGAAGATATTGGATTTGTACCCTGTCCTTCACTCTGAGTCTCAGAGTGGCCTACAATCTCCTTTACCTTCACCCCCTGACAACAGGCACCCTGTGAAGTAGGTGGGACTGAGAGAGCTCTCACAGAAGCTGCCCTTTTAATGACAGCTCTGCAAGAGCTATGGCTGACCCAAAGCCATTCCAGCAGCTGCAAATGGAGGAGTGGGGAATAAAACCTGGTTCTCCGAGATAAGAATTCGTGCGCTTAACCACTACACCAAACTCGCTATAGTGATTATTAATTTCAGCTACTTGGTGTTGCGGGGAGAAAAGAAAAGCAGAAGAATAATGGATACTGCAAGATTTTTCTTTCTCTTGTTCTTTTCCCAGTGCCACCACTCAGCTTCCGTTAGGAAGGCTGATAAATTAGGGTGCAGTGAAATACAATGCTTAGGGAACATTTAGAATGTCCTGGGGTTCTGATGATTTTTGAGTATGCCATGATGTCATGAGCTTTTGGAGAGCTTCTGTATCAGTTTGACTAAAACAATTTTTTTTTTGTAATTTAAATTTGAACATTTTTTTGTCTGAGCTAGGCGTCGAGATGAGCTGTGAGGTGGGGAGCTTACCCATTTCTACAGACTGGACATTTGCCCTTACATACCATAACCACTTGGGAAAACTTTTGCCAATATTTTATCTTTTGAAGTAAAAAAATATTACTGCGTAGTGCTTTCTGGTTGTGTTATTCTGCATTGGATTTAGGTTAGGTTTTTTTTTTTTAAATTCTTTCTCTTAATTTGATTCTTAATATTTCACAAAAGGCAACAATAAACACACACACACACACACAAGGAAACTGCCAAGGGTTGCAGCGGGGTCACTAGGGCGGGGCCAAGGGGGCCATCGGCCCTCCCCCCGAGCATTCTCATTGGCCCCAGGCACTGACCCATGACCCCCCCCAACAGGAAGGGGCTGGCCCTGGGACTAGAACGCTGCTGCTGTGTGTGGGCTGGCCGGGATTCTGAAACTGGGGCCGCGCTGCCACCGGCTCAGCTAACAGCGTGTGAGTGAGTGGGGGAAACGTAAATGCTGCAAAACTGGTATCTTGGATTATGGGGGCTGGTCATGTGACCAGAGGGTGGATGAGGGAGGGGCCATGTGAAGTGGGCGGGGTTGTGTGTGGAGGGGGTGACGCAGTCCTCCAAAAGGGGTGATGCCCAATGGGGGGGGTGACTTGAATCAGTTACACCCCAGGGTGCAACCCACCCTAGTGACGCCTCTGAAGGGTTGTGATCATGTTGAAGTTTGTAAGGAAAGCGAGGCTGGCCTTGAAAGTGGCCTTGAAACATGTTAATATTCATACACAAAACTGACACCGCTTTTCATCTGTCTCAGCATTTGCATTTGATTACTAGATATCCCTACATAACGAATAAGAAGAGAAAATGTATAAGAAAGATATCAATAGCAATATTTTACCAAGCCCTGACCTCAACAGCCCAGGCTAGTCTTATTTTGACAGATCTTCGAAGCAAAGCAGAGTCAGCCCTGACTGGTATTTGGATAGGAGATCATCAAGGAATACTAAGGTCAAGTTTTGGAGGCAGGCAGTGGCAAACCACCTCTAAATGTCTCTTGCCTTGTTAAAAAAAACTGTAGTTTAGTGAAACTACAAAGCCACAATATGTTGTATGTCCTTGTTTTTCTTGTTTCTGCATATGCATTGTGTTTTATGTCTATTCTTCATTCAGTATGAGGTGCCTTGGTAAATAATGCATAACTTTTTATCCACCAAGTTGATAATCAATAAAGATGTCTTACATAAAGACAGAAGCCAGGTCCCTGCAAGCCTTACTCCCTGTCCATTCTTGACCTGGCTTGCAAGCAGAAATGAGATGATATTTCATGGAGCTTGCTGTTTTGATTCAAATAACCCCATATCATGTTTCCCTTCTGGGAAACAAACCATTTCCTGTTTCCTTACATTAATATTTCCCCTTAACATTTTCCAACATTATTTGTTCATCAATAGAACATAAATTAGGTTTATATGGTATATAAATGGTGCATGTGCGTTTTGCACTATTCAGCTCTTCATCAAGATAAAATTAAAGACAAAATAGTCTGAAATTATTCAATTTCACATAACTAATTGAACAATCAACTGCATGAAACTGAACAGTTTTGAACTAGAATAAATTTTAGTCCAGTTCCACCTTTAATGCCAACAAAGTTTTATTCCTTGGTCTTAAAATTGCCGTTGGACTCAGACATGGTTCTGCCGCTTCAGACCAAGACAACTACCCACCTGAATCACCTTTGGACTAGTTTATCTTTGTGTTTACATCAGTTAATTTATCCTTGTAATAAATCTTTCTTTGCATTTAGATTTAGCCACATTTATTTTCTTGCATTCATTTCACAGCTTGGTAAAATAAGTTATATCCCTGATTTAACTCAACAGAAAACAGTGATCAATACATTGCTACTTGTCCATAGTTTGGTGGGGTTTTTTTTAATAACTTAGTAAAGTTTAAATTTGATATATTTTGTCTTCAGTCTTAGAGCTTGAAGAGGAAAATAACTTCACATAAGATGAAGAAATGTTTTTGTGCTTCCCACTGTAACCCCCCCCCCCGCCCAGCACTGCTAAACAGAATGGACAAACAATGTGATTTATTCTACTTTCTCTTGCTCTGCAATATGATAGGCAATTAAATTTTCCCTAGTTTCACTTTCACCAGCTGAAGTCAACAATTGATTTGACAAGAGACCTTCTTAGGTTACAAAATGTCTTCTGTTAACTTGTTGAGCAAGGCTAACTGGAAAGATTTGTGAAATGGGCCCACTAAGATTCAGAATCCACTGCCACTTTGCTGTCTGTCACAAACTGCCACTTTAATCAAGAAAGGAGGTTGTTAACACTTCAACGTGAGATAAAATCTTTGTCTCATGTTTCACAGTTTAAATATACATCTCTGCTTGAATATCAAAAGAGCATCACTGGCTTTGAAAATGGTCCCCAAGCACCTGATCATTAAGAAGCTGATACAATAGGTAGCAGCGTTTTTCTTGGTCATTAAATGCAATGCACAACACAGTTCTTGCATAATTTAGTAATTATTTAGCAAGATCAGCCTACAGGATCTGGAAATATTGATATTCAAATTATTTGGATTGTAACAATTGGCATTAGTTTATATTCCATATGTTCTTTTCAAATATACAGTAACAAATGAAGGTGAAGCTTCTGATCCAGAACTTCACAGAATCATAGAATCACAGAGTTGGAAGGAGCTATACAGGTCATCTAGTCCATCCCCTCCTCAATGCAGGATTAGCCAGAACATCCATGACATGTATTCATCCAGTTGCTGTTTGAAGACTGCCAGTGAGATGGAGCTCACCACCTCTCTAGGTAGCTGATTCCACTGTTGAACAACTCCTACTTAAAAAAAGTCCCCCCTCCTAATATTCATCCAGTACTTTCCCACCCTTCCCTCTCATGGATTGCTGCCTTGACGTGGCAAGAGGGCTTGTGCAGTTCAGTGAGGCTGTGGGCTATGCCATGCAAGGCCACCCAAGATGGACATGCCACAGCTGAGAACCCAGACAAAATGTGATCCACTGGAGAAGGAAATGGCAACCCACTCCAGTATCCTTGCCAAGAAAACCCCATGGACAGTAACAAAAGGCTAAAAGATATGACGATAGAAGATGAGCCCCCCAGGTCAGAAGGTGCCCAATATGCTACTGGGGAAGAGCGGAGGGCAAGTCCAAGTAACCACAGAAAGAGTGAAGCGGCTGGGCCAAAGCCGAAAGGACGCTCAGCTGTGGATGTGCCTGATGGTGAAAGAACAGTCCGATGCTGCAATGAACAATACTGCATTGGAACGTGGAATGTAAGATCTATGAATCAAGGTAAGCTGAATGTAGTCAAACAAGAGGTGGCAAGACTGAACATCGACATCTTGTGAATCAGTGAACTAAAATGGATGGGAATTTAACTCAGAGGATCACTACATCTATTATTATGGGCAAGAGTCCCATAGAAGAAATGGTGTGGCCTTTATAGTTAACAAGAGAGTGAGGAAAGCAGTAATGGGATAAAATCTCAAAAATGACAGAATGATATCGGTCCATATCCAAGGCAAACCATTCAATATCACAGTAATCCAAGTCTATGCCCCAACCACTGATGCAGAAGAGGCTGAAGTGGACCAGTTCTGTGAAGATCTACAGCACCTTCTAGAATTAACACCAAAAAGATGTTCTCATCATAGGAGACTGGAATGCCAAAGTAGGAAGTCAAAAGGTAACTGGAACAACTGACAAGTTTGGCCTTGGAAAACGAAATGAAGTTGGGCAAAGGCTAATAGAGTTTTGTCAAGAGAACAAACTGGTCATAGTGAACACCCTCTTCCAACAACCTAAAAGGCAACTCTACACATGGACATCACCTGACGGGCAACACATAAATCAGATTGATTATATACTCTGCGGTCAAAGATGGAGAAGCTCCTTACAGTCAGCAAAAACAAGACCTGGAGCTGACTGCGGCTCAGATCGTGAGCTACTCATTGCAAAATTCAGGCTTAAACTGAAGAGAACTGGGGAAGCCATCAGGCAATTCAGGTTTGACCTTGATCACATCCCTTATAAATGTACAGTGGAGGTGAAGAATAGGTTCAAGGAACTCGAGTTGATAGAGTGCCGGAAAAACTATGGATGGAGGTTCATGACATTGTACAGAAGGCAGCAATCAGTACCATCCCAAAGAAAAAGAAATGCAAGAAAGCAAAGTGGCTGTCTGATGAGGCTTTACAAATAGCTGAGGAAAGAAGGAAAGCGAAATGCAAAGGTGAAAAGGAAAAATTCACCCAACTGAATGCAGATTTCCAGAGAACAGCAAGGAGAGATAAGGAGGCCTTCCTGAAGGAACAATGCAAAGAAATAGAGGAAACTAAGAGAATGGGAAGGACAAGAGATCTTTTCAAGAAAACTGGAGAAATCAAGGGTATGTTTCGTGCAAAGATGGCCATGATAAAGGGAAAAAACGGTAGGGACCTAACAGAAGCAGAACAGATCAGGAAGAGGTGGCAAGAATACACAGAAGAATTATACAAGAAGGATCTCAATGTCCTTGACAACCATGACAGTGAAATCGCTGACCTTGAGCCAGACATCCTGGAGTGTGAAGTCAAATGGGCATTAGAAAGCATTACTAACAACAAAGCGAGCGGAGATGATGGTATCCCAGTTGAGCTATTCAAAGTCCTAAAAGATGATGCTGTTAAAGTGATGCGCACATTATGTCAACAAATTTGGAAAACACAACAGTGACCACAGGATTGGAAAAGGTCAGTTTATATTCCAATCCCAAAGAAGGGTAATGCCAAGGAATGTTCAAACTATTGCACCATGGCACTCATTTCACATGCCAGCAAGGTCATGTTAAAGATCCTACAAGCTAGGCTTCAGCAGTATGAAGATCGGGAACTACCAGAAGTTCAAGCTGGGTTTCGGAGAGGTAGAGGAACTAGAGATGAAATTGCCAACATTCACTGGATTACGGAGAAAGCATGAGAGTATCAGAGAAAAGTCTATTTCAGTTTCATTGACTATGCTAAAAACCGTTTTCGCACACTGCTCACCTCGGAGTCACATCCCTCTTCACTGCGCAGTGTCTGCTCGGATTTCCCACCATCTGCGCTGGAGGAGCAGGAAGAGCCGCGGCTTCTGCGTCACAAACGGAAACTGGGTTTTAGCGATTTCCGTTTGTGATGCAGAAGCCGCGACTCTTCCTGCTCCTCTGGCGCAGATGGTGAGAAATCTGAGCAGACGCGGCGCAGTGAAGAGGGACGTGACTCCGAGGTGAGCAGTGTGTGAAAACGGTTATAGCCTTTGATTGTGTGGATCACAACAAACTGTGGCAAGTCCTTAAAGAGATGGGAGTATCAGACCACCTCACATGTCTCCTGAGAAGCCTTTATAAAAGTCAAGAAGCAACTGTCAGAACAGGATATGGAACAACTGATTGGTTTAGAATAGGAAAAGGAGTTCAACAAGGATGTATATTGTCACCTTGCTTATTTAATTTATATGCAGAGTACATCATGCGGAATGCTGGCCTGGATGAAGCAGAAGCCGGAATTAAGATTGGCGAGAAAAACATCAACAACCTCAGATATGCAGATGATACCACTCTAATGGCAGAAAGTGAGGAGGAACTAAAGAACCTCTTGTTGAGGGTGAAAGAGGAGAGCACAAAGGTAGGTTTGAAATTCAACATCAAAAAAACTAAGATCATGGCATCCAACCCCATCGCACCATGGCAAATAGAAGGGGAAGACATGGAAGTCATAACAGACTTCACATTTCTGGGATCCAAGATCACTGCAGATGACTGTAGCCATGAAATTAAAAGACGTTTGCTCCTTGGGAGGACAGCTATGGCAAACCTAGGCAGTATAATAAAAAGTAGAGACATCAACCTGCCAACAAAAGTCTGTATAGTCAAAGCAATGGTATTCCCAGTAGTAATGTATGGCTGTGAGAGCTGGACCATAAGGAAGGCCAAGCGCAGAAGAATAGATGCTTTTGAGATGTAGTGCTGAAGAAGAATCTTGAGAGTCCCTTGGACTGCAAGAGGATTAAATCAGTCAGTCCTAAGGGAAATCAACCCAGACTGTTCCCTGGATGGTTAGTTGCTGAAGCTGAAGATAAAATACTTTGTCCACCAAATGAGAAGGGAGCACTCACTGGAGAAGATCCTGATGCTGGGAAAGACAGAAGGCAAAAGAAGAAGGGGATGGCAAAAGATGAGATGGCTGGACAAAGTTACTGATGTAACAAACACAAATTTGAGCAGACTTTGGAGGATGGTGGAAGACAGGAGGACCTGGCATGACTTTGTCCATGGGGTCGCAAAGAGTCGGACTCAACTGTGCGACTGAACAACAATAACTTTCCCACCCTTAATTTAGACCCATTGTTGTGAGTCTTTTCCTCTGCTGCCAACAGGAACAGCTCCCTGCTAAGTAACAACTCATCAAATAGAGCAAAATAGGAGTGAATTGCACCTTTAAGACTAACTTAGTTTTATTTAGAACTATTTATTAGAACTAAGTTGGTCTTAAAGGTGCGATTGACTCCTATTTTGTTCTACCACTTCAGACCAACACGGCTGCCTACTTGGATCTAGCTCATCAAATACTTAAAGAATATTCATATTCCCTCTGATATGAAGAAAGGGGTTTTATTTACAGAATTTCAAAGTAAGCACAAAGTCTGCGTTGCCATACTTGTTTCTACTAATCCCCAGAGTTTTTTTTATTTCTGCCAGAGCCCACAGGAGCGGCACTCTGCCTGGGCTGAGGGTTCAAACTGTCCCAAGCCACCATGCAGCAGGCCAGGCAGTGTGGCCCAATATGCAAATGAGCTCCTGCTGGGCTTTTTGTACAAAAAAAGCACTGCTAATTCCTAAAATGACAGTCAAGGGCAGCCTAGCAGGAGAGACCCTGCTGGCCACTGCTATATACACACCCCTACCTGTCTGCATTTTTCTACTCTTTCAGTGGTTTACAATAAAAATTGCTTACCTTTCTACTAAGAACGCTGCAGCTACTATCCTTCCTTATATTGGCCTGTTTGTTTCTTTTCACAAAATGAAAGTGGTTTCTTTGCACTCCCTTCTGCATTCCTTTCTGTCGGTCTGCCATTATTTCCTATGGGGAACTTTTCATGGTGATAGAATGGCTGCTCTTTCCACCAAATGAAGCTGAATGAGTGCAACCTGTCCTGTAAAGTACCTCCATTTTGAAGCAAACTAGGCCAAGGGGATGTTTCAGAAGGACTGAAGTGGGTGTTTTTCAACCAAATGGTATCAAAATTGCAGTGAAGTGAGTACTCCCTATCTTATAACGAACATCCATTAAAAAAAAAATACTAGACAAGGAGATTTTCTGTAAGCCCCTGAACTGTACCCCCAGTTTTCTATTTTTTCAGCTACAGGATTGGAAAAAAGCAAAAAAGCTCCATCTCCACAAAGGAGAGAGGGAAAGAGAATGCAGCTTTCTGTGGTTGATCTCCAAAGGTGATTGGCTGAAAGTGCTCTGTGCTCCTCTCCTGTAAGGAAATGATTGGAAGGGGAAAATCTCATTTCTTGGAAAATCAGTAGAATCCAAGAAATTTGTTTCTAGCAGCCAGCAGCACGCTGCTAGGCTGCTGGAATGTCTTTGCCACCCTGGGAGGAAAGGGAGGACTTTTGCGGCCCATTTGGGTGCGTTTTTGAAGGGGCAGAGCTTGCTGTGATAGCAGGAGCACCATCCGCCCCCTACCTCAGTCTCCAGGCTGAGATCGGGGCAGATGGAGCTCCATGGGCTGCTCTGCTGCGTTTGTTAAGTTTAGGCTGGGAGACAGCACGTTCACTTGCTCCTCTGCCACCTGATCGGAGCATAGATAAGGCATGCTCCTGAAGAATGGCCTGGACGGAGGCTGTAGGGCCTTGTATTCAGTTCAGCTGCTGCGATAGGGCATCTAATAAGGCCCTGCGGCTGGCTGTTTCGCAATGTTGGACTGCTGGCATTTAGGAAGAGGAGCTTATAACAGCGCGCCTCACGGTCTCACTGGATTGCTTCTATATGCGGCTTATGGCTACCCCAACCCCTCTTCCGCCTCAGTTCTTCCTTTTGAATTTTACCTCACATCTATGAAACTCAAGGGGTGGGTGTAGTATGGATTTCTCAATACTAGTCTCTTCGTGGGTTTTTTGTTTTGCTTTCAGATGGATATAAACTCAGTTTGTAGGGGACCACAGCAGCTTTGATAGTTTTCCCAATATACTGGCACCAGAGAACTTTAAAGTAAACCACAGAAATTTATTAACATACACACACCGTCTTCAACTGGGGAATGGGAAATATATATACATGGGCTATATTGTATCTCAAGCAGTTAACAGTTTCTTCGTAGTTCAGGCTTTATAATATCAATTTCGCTTAGGTCTTTCAGGTTTCACAGATCATATAGATTTCACTCTCCAACACTATTCTAGGTTGGCCTCTTGGGTATAATGTGCCAAGTCCCTTAGTTGACTGGTGTCTCTTCTCCCAGCCCTTCAGACTTCTAGACCCACATCTTTCCCTCAACCACTTCTTTAGCTCTTAAGAGAAGTGTCTCTGTGTCTATGACCACTCAGGTCTTTTACTGTGACTCTCCTTTAGTCACACAAAGCCCCTTGGCTGTCTTTATAGTGTGAACAGTGAGCTTTGCTTCTCTCGAAGACTCTCCTCAGCTCCTGTCTCAGCTCCTTCTCAGACCAACTGCTCTCTTCAGCAGTCTCCCTCAGACTCAGTCTGACACTAACTGCCCTCAGCCATTAGCTGTCAATCACCTCTGAGAGTTCCGAGCACTCTGGCCCCACCCTCAGATCACCTGACACAGGCTCCATGCATCCTTAGTTTTCTTGTTAACCCATTCATTACCGTCACAGAGCTCCATTTTCACGGCCTGTTATTTCTTCCTCTTCCCCCCCCCCCCCAAACTAAGGCTTTGAGAGTACTCAGGATGGTGGAGTTTTTCTGTGCACCTCTCCCTTTCAGTTTGGCTAAGAGGAAGGGGATTTTGTTCAGGGCTTAAGAATTTTGTTTTCTGGGCTGCTTCAGGCAGGGTCAGCCATATTTGCTTCTTCTACATAAGGACAGCAACCATTTTGGAGGCAGTGGAGCGGAGGCCATTTTGGGGATCTGTTTCAGTATAAAGCAGCTTCATATGGGCATTCAGTATCAGCTTCCGATGGTTGTTCTTTGTGAAGGTGTAGGCAGCCATTTTAAGTGGTGCCCGGCGGCAGCCATTTTACGGTGGCAACCATTTTAGGTCAGTTTCAGTGATTTTAAGGGCAACCAATTTTTAGGAACATTTTGTTCATTTTTATTCTTAACTCTGTTTGCAAAATGCCTGGGAAGAAAGGGTCTGGGAAGCTTAAAGGCAAGCAGCGGGCACCCAAGGCCCCTAAGGCCCCACCAAAAAGGCCAGCCGCCCTTTCATCTTCTTCTGATGAGGAGGGCAATGAGGGGATTAATGCAGCTATTCTGCAAAGACTTTTGGCATTGGAAAAGGTGGCGGATATTCCTTCCTCACAGAGGTCATGCTTGGGCTTGGGAAAAACTTCTAAGGTGGCATTGCAGGCTAATATATTAGCTAGGTTGTCCATCCTGGAGGACAGGTCTGCAGGACTCGGCACCGGAGGAGTTGAGGGCACCAGCGGTGCAGATGGAGGTGCAGTTTTGTTTCCAGTGGATGCCGGAGAAGGGTCAGCACTGGTGCCGATTGGATCCGGGGGTATGGCTGGAGGCACTACACAGTCATACATGAGCATGCTTGGCCATGGGGTCCTTGGGCTCTCGCTTCTCAGGTGGTGCCAGCTACTGCCACTGGATCTTCAGGTACCTCTCCCTCCATGGGCACAGGTCCGCAGCAAGCTTGGTCATGGCCAATGGGCCAATTTGGTCCCTATGGACCATGGCCTGTGGCCGGTCAGCAAGGGATGCCATGCCCCTTTTTTGGAGGGATGGGACTGTTCCCCTCAGTGCTGCATATGGGTTGGTCCCATTTACTGCCATGCCTTTCGAGGACGTAGCGTTACCTTTAGGCAATCATTTGTTGTCTGCAACAAAGGATAAGATCCTAAACGGTGAGTATATTGACTCTTCTGTGTGTTGGAGATTTTTTAAATGTTTTTTAATGTTTTTAATTTCTTAACTATGTAAATTGCTATTATATTTAAAATTTGAATTCTATTGTTAGAATCTCTTTATTGTAAGCCGCCCTGAGCCTGCTTCAGTGGGGTAGGGTGGGATATAAATCAAATAAATAAAAATAATAAATAAATAAAAAAGAAGAAAAATAAAAAGGAGTTGGATGACAAAGAAAAAGAAAAATTGAAGAAGCGCAAGATGGATCAGACTTGGGCCAATTGGCTGCCTGGGTTTTTTATATATGCTGGCGTGGTTGCACGCACACAGCCTTGGCTGGCGGCTTCACTTATCCAGTATATGGATATCATTTATAAGGGGTACATGATATTTAGTGGGCCCGCCTGGATTCAATATGATGAAGAATTCAGGATGAGGGCCGCTTTGTACCCTTCCCTTCAGTGGGATCGCATCCACCAGCAGTTGTGGCTTCAGGTCATGTCCCCGGCGCAACCAAATTTGGGTGACCGCTCTGACAGTGGTCGTTTCGTCACCAAGACATCGGCTACTTCTGCTTTGTCATCCTCTTCCCTCAGTTCTGTGGGGCAGGCAGTTCACCCCCGCTTGCTTTGCTGGGAGTTTGGCTCCCAAGGTGTGTGCAGCAGGAAAGCTTGTCAGTTCAAGCATGAATGCCCCATGTGTGGTGGTCCGCACTCCTTTAGTAATTACCCCAGAGCCCAGCCATGTAAGGGCCAAAAGAGACAAGGTGGGGGGGAAGTACTTACCAAGCTGGAAAAGGGGCCCAGTCCGATAAAGGTGGGACCTCTTGAACAGTGGCTGTATAGGTACCTGAAAAGAGCTGATAGGGTTTACTTGTTAAACGGTTTCACCCGGGAGGGAATGATCTTGGGCTAGTAAAAGGCAAGACTTTGGTCTTGCAGGCCTGTGAGGATTTTTGGTAAATTAGGGAGAGAGGACCACTATAATTTGGTCAGCCATGCTTCCCCACCTTGTTTTGGCGCAGTGCTTGGGATCCTGCAGGTGTAGAGAGGGCCCGTTATAAAGCTAATAAAGAAATTCGGAAGGCATTGGAAGGGGGGTTGGGCCACTATCTACCCCACCTGGATATTTCTACGAAATTTCCTGACCTCTACGGAGGGGATGGGGTGCATCTCTCTGAAAAAGGTAACATGCTTTTCTTGAGAGATCTCCGGCAAGGGCTGCGGGTGGCCTTAGGCCTCCCGGTGGGTGCTAAACCCTTAGTAGAGACTTGGCCTTAGTAGTGGCAGGTTGTTAATGGGTTTATGGTTCTATGCGGCTAGGGGAGGACCAAAAAGCATCCCCCTTTTGGGAATTTAGGGGTTTGGCAGAATCCACCCTTGGGTTTGATGCCCTTGGGTGGGAGGATGCAGACTGTCCTGGAGGCTCGGCTAGAGGGTGCCTTCCATTGAGATGTGTGTCTGGTGGTCGGGCCCTCTGGGGCTTGCCTCCTTGCTGGGCCGGCCTAGGGGGCTGGGTCTCTCACCTGCTAATGGCAGGGGAGTGGTCTGTTGAGACCCTTGGCCCTGACCAGGCCCTGCCATTTATTATTATACTTAATAAAGTGGCCCTTAGTTATACCAATACCTTGTGTACGACTCTTCATTCCAACTTGGGGGGGGGCAATTCGTTTCTGCTAGGCTGCTGGGCTGCTGGAACGTCTTTGCCTCCCTGGGAGGAAAGGGAGGACTTTCACAGCCCATTTGGGTGCATTTTTAAAGGGGTGGGGCTTGCTGTGATAGCAGGAGCACCATCCGCCCCCTACCTCAGTCTCCAGGCTGAGATCAGCCCTCCCTCCTGCCCTATTTGTTATGTAGGCATGTGCTGCATGGTTTGGGGGGGCAGGTAGGAATTCTCCAGCTGATTTGTTGTGGTGTTTTTTTCGCCTACACTACATAGCAGGTCAGTGGATTGTGGGTTTTGCTATAGGGAGGTGCTGTTAAATAGATTGGTCACTTTAGTTTGGCATCGACCCTTGGGTTTGATGCCCTTGGGTGGGAGGATGCAGACTGTCCTGGAGGCTCGGCTAGAGGGTGCCTTCCATTGAGATGTGTGTGTGGTGATGTGTGTGTGGCCCTCTGGGGCTTGCCTCCTTGCTGGGTCGGCCTGGCGGGAGCTGTGCCACACAGTTCCGGCTGGGGGGGGGGCTGGGTTCGTCAACCGCTAATGGCAGGGGAATGGTCTGTTGAGACCCCTGGCCCTGACCAGGCCGCAGTTCTTGTTGCCCTTGCCGTTTATTATTATACTTAATAAAGTGGCCCTTAGTTATACCAATACCTTGGATTTGTGTTAACATTCTGGAAAATGGCAGGGGAATGGTCTGTTGAGACCCCTGGCCCTGACCAGGCCGCAGTTCTTGTTGCCCCTAAGCAGTCAAAATCTCAGGGGCTCTCTCACAAATTATATCAGAGTCTTAGTGTCCGCCCCACTGTCCTTAGCCCCTGCTGCAGCCTGCAGGCAGCTTCTTAAAAGCCTCTTTTACTAAGGTACGGGGGAGAGGCAAAGAGAGGCAAATTTGGCAACAATGCCAGCAGCAGCCACACCAGGCAAGTCGGTCAAAGAGCGGCTCAGTTGCTGGCTGTGCATGCAGGCTGGGAGAGCTGCAAGCAGGGGGGGAAGCTGGGGTGAGGGGGAAGCCAGCTCGGGGCCACTAAAGGTGTGGGGGCCCATAGGCCAGTGCCTAGTAGGCCTAATTGTTAATCTAACCCTGTGGCACTCTTGCACATGTTGATTACTTCAGAGGTGGGGCTGTGGCCCCATGACAGAGCATCTGCTTTTTATGTTAAATCCCTGGCATTCCCAGTTTAAAAGTTGGGTAGCTATTAATGTGAAAGATTCTTACCTGGAACTCAGGAGTGCTGCTATGAGTCAACATATGCAATAATAGAGGTGTAGAAAAAAAGTTCATTTTAATTTCATATTCAGGATTGGATTGGAGAGGGGGCTTTACCATGATTGCTGGGTTTGGGGCAGGACATTACTGGTTCAGGTTTCAAATTTATTGGGGAGGGTGGTTTGGGACCATTGTACAGTCCTCCCTCTAATCTAAAGGCCCTTGAAATTTCAAGTGAATTTGACTGAGGGATCCAGTTCTATGTGCCTCTGAACAAGGTGGTCTTTGTCATATTACTAGCAGATGAAAAAAAAAAAAGATTTCCCACTAGGGTTGCTCCACCCCTAGGCTTCTGTTTCTCTTGAAGCAAGCAATTGATTTCCCACCAACTGCTCTGCAGTGCATTCTGAACTGCAGCAACCTCCAATTCCCTGCGTGGCAATGTAATTCTGAAAAGACAGCATCTCAAAACGGTGCAGGGAAATGGAGGTTGCCACAGCTCAAAATGCATCCGCGGAGCAACTGAAAGGAAATTGATCACTTGAGCTGGGGCGGTGGGAGCGGGGGTGGGGCAGAAGCCTGGGGGTGGAGCAACACTAGTGGGAAATTGGTCAAAGTGTTCTGCCCCCACAAAGGATGGAAGGAATTTATCCTTCATTATTTCCTATGGAGGGAAGAGATTTAAAAGATGTGCGGTCCCTTTAAATGTGATGGCCAGAACTCCCTTGAAGTTCAATTATGCTTGTCACACCCTTGCTCCTGGCTCTGCCCCCAATGTCTCCTGGTTCCACCCCCAATGTCTCCTGGCTCCACCCCCAAAGTCCCCAGATATTTCTTGAGTTGGACTTGGCAACTCTACTGTAAACTCACAATGTGAATTCTATTTCAAACAGCCTCACTGATAGCTTCATGAATCTTGAACTCTGTTGTTAGTTATTCAGACCTGGTCAAGTGAAACATTTTTTAAAAACATACAATGTTCAGCTTTTCCTTAGAGCTGATTTAATAAAGTTCACTTGGAACTGGATAAGTTAATGCAGTACACAATATATAGGGATACCAGGATTGGCTTGCGAACCAAGCAGAGACCAGGGATGGAGATATGGGGGGTGCCGTTGTCAGCAATGGTGTGATTTTGCTTCTGGGAAAACCTGGAAACAATATCACACCTCTGTAGAAATCACTGGACACTCTATGGTGAAGTCACAGAGAGTAGGCTATTCCTATAGATGAATGACATCACTTTCATGTTCTCCATGGAAGTGATGTGATGCCATCAGCCTAATGGCAATTTCCCCCCTCCCACCACTGCTCTGAGAAGTGTGGGGAATGAGGAACTGGGGGTTGGCAACCGTAAGAATTAGACAGTGGTTGCCAGTGTGTGATATAGTGGTTAAGAGCAATGGACTCCAATCTGGAGAACTGGGTTTGCTTCCCCACTCTTCTGCAGCAGCTGCTGGGTTACCTTGTGACAGTCACAGTTCACATAGCTGTTCTCTCAAGAGCAATTCTCTCAGAGCTCTTTCATCCCCACTAACCTCACAGGATGTCTGTTGTGGGGAGAGGAAGGGGACTATGAGCTGATCTGAGACTCTGAGTGAAGGGTGTGGTATAAATTCAACTCCTCCTCCCCCTTTTTTCAGATGCATTTGCACTCTGATGATTAGATTAAAAATTGGAATAAGTTTAGTCAAGAAACCTACCCATATCAGGCCCATAGCTATGGTGGGGCCTGGGGGGCACAGATCACTTAATTTAATCCCCCCCTTCCCTTTGTAGGGCTCATCCATTGGAGGGCCGCCAGGGCCCAAGGAAAAGGGAGGGAGAGAGCGCATGAGAGAGAGAGAGACCACAAGAAAGAGCAACAAGAGTGAGCAAGAGAGAGAAAGTGACAGTGAAAGCGCACGAGAGAGTGCAAGAACGAGAGAGCAACAGCAAAAGAGAGAGTGTGAGAGCAACAGTGAGAGAGAAAGAGAGAGAGCAGCAGTGAGAGATAGAGTGGCAGCGAAAGAGAGAGTGGCAGCAAGGGGGAGAGTGAGAGAGCAGGAGCAAGGGGGAGAGTGAGAGAGTGTCAGCAAGAGAGAAAATGGAAGAGCAACAGCAAGGGGAGAATGAGAGAGTGACAGTGAGAGAGTGAGAGCAACAGTGAAGCAGAGAGAGCGGGAGAAAGAGACCATGAGAGTGAGAGAGCAACAGCAAGAGAGAAAGAGAGCTGGGGCCGGATCAGAAATGCTTCACTCTCTACAAGAGAGGATACCCCATTTTTTTATTTATTAAGGTGTCAAGCACATAAGATGGGAACTCTCCCCCTTCCTCCCACCTTCTCATTTTTATCCCTCCTTCTTAAGGCAGGCACTTTGTATGTTTGCAGAGACCTCTGTCTGAACTGAACCCACTTTTTATCAATCAAACAAAGTATTTTGCTATGGATTTCTAGATGTACAGGCTACAACTATCAGTGCTGGTATTTTGTGATGGTGTTTTCCTGGACTCCTTGATTAGCCCACTACTGTTTCGTTCCTTTCTTTTTTTCCTGTTGTCTTTTTCTTTTTTGGGGTGAGAGAGAGCTGGGGCCAGGAGGGCTGGCCACTGGAGGGAAGAAGCAGCCAAGCCCCATGGCCCCCCCCCCCACATTTTTTTATCTCACCCCAAATTTTCTGGCTCATGGGGCTGACCCATTTCAGGATAGTGTAAACAGGAACATTTCAAGATGGACGTAAGTGTGATCCATGGACAGAATAAAGGAACAGAAGTTAGAGCAAGCATTAAAGCAAATGCCATTCATGTTAATGGGATGGATCTCATAGTATATTTCTGCTCATGCAGAGTTCTTGTACCAGTGGATGTACGAGAAAATAATCACAAATAGCCCTTGTTCTGTCAATTTGACTGTGTCCCATCTTGCATTTTGCTTGCACAAGACATAGTGCAAGGCTTGTTTTGGCAATTGCTTTCCCAGCAATGCCATTCTCCCATCAGATCACATCACAGTTTCAGATTGGACTGTAATGACTCCACCAAATACCCGTTAAAGATTTTGCATACAAAAACAGTGGTGTGAAATCAGCACTTGATTTTGCTGTAACTCTTGTGCAATGAAAACCAATGTGGAGGTAGAAAGTCAGACTAGAATCTGAGAGACTCAGGTTCAAACCCCACTCTGCCATGGAAACTTGCTGAATGACCTTGGGCCAGTCACACATGCTTTGCCTAACCTGAGTCATAGGGTTGTGGTGAAGATAAAAGGGAGGAGAGGGCAATGATATATACTGCTTTGCCTCCATTGGGATGAAAGGTGGGGCATAAATTAAGTAAATAAATGAATCCTGTCTCTCTCAAATTGAACTTCATTAAGTAAAACTTCTGTTCCACTATTGCATGGCAGTATACAGCCCTGCACCTTGCATCACAACATAAGCTGAGGTGGAATTCTGTTTTAATTGTTCCAGATCAGGTTCTTTAGTTGTTGATGTTTGTTTATATTGTACACAGAGTGCTATATAACGAGCTTATGGATCAGTTTTATGCTGCAGTAAGGCAGAAGTGATTTGACCCAGGGGGGCAGGAAATCTCAATTACTTCCCGTACTATCAATTATACTCAGTGAAACTTTGTTACAGCCTAATTGCTCCTGTGGGTCAAAAAGGCCTACCGATTCCTAGTGAGGTTTAAGGCATAATCACTCTTCTTTGGCATAGTTGTACCATGAGGGAGAAGTACCATGCAAACTGCTTTGCCATTTCTGGGGCCCTAATCATGGTTTGGAAGAGATGACATCTCTCATATGGAATTGCATTTCACAGGGAACATTCTTGGAATGATACACCCCTCATCTCTTGGCAAGCACTGTTGCAAGGGAACAGGAAATTAACGCTGTGTGTTAGTCTGCTGTTTTACCACCTTGAAGGCAGCAATCTGTAATTTTATCAGGATTTTTCAACCTTTCTTTGCAAAACTGCAAAGGACATAATCCTTTGCTAAGAGAGGGAAGAGTGCAGGCCCCACTACCGTTTTAAGCTCCTTTAACACAGCAATTGTAATTTTAAAATGTGTGATTAGCAGCAGATACTGCATCAGCCTGCCTGTTTAGACAATATACTTTCCAAGAGATTTGGGAACTGAAAGCAAGTAGATGAGATGATTTCTTTGCTCCTGTTTCATGACTCCTGTAAAACTGGCAAAATGAGAGCCCTTTTCTGGGGGAGAAAATGTCCTACAAAGGGCACTCCCCATTTCAGTTGAGTTTACATCTCAATTTGTGTAACCTTAAGAAATTTTGTAAAGATTTAGTAGATTGCCATCGTAGCAGCAAAACCACTTCAGCACTGTTGTCCCCTGGGATTACAATGATGTTTTTCACCCCATCCCAAGCTTCTGAACTGGCTCCTTTTCCCACTTGGATTGCATAGGCCTGTCATTATCTGAAAACTCTGTAATAAAAAAGCCTTTATTTTAACATATGATTAAAGGGTTTCCTTTTCCATTTAAGACATAAATTAATGTTGTTCAGATTTAATCACATGCACATATTCAAGAGTGATTCATCATTTGCAAACTGGATCCAAAATAGGGAAAGTCACTCTTTTCTCCTTCTTTGTAAAATGTTTTTCTCCTTCTTTGTACAATGTTTTTAATCTGTCACTGTGTCCTGCACATTCATGACAGGGCATTGTGCAAAAATACAGCTTCTTCTCTTATTTCTGTGGAACTGATATTGAGGTACAGGTAGCTGGCTTTTTAAAAAACGTGTATAATTTTTCACACATATTGGAATTACACAATCATGACTATTGGTTATTTTAGAAAGAGTAAGAACCGAAATAAACAAAACTAATTGGAAAAATAAACTCTAATTTTCCAGCTTGTTTCAGCTCCAGCCAAATACATTCTGGTTATTTGTTCAAAAGATGGTCTTTCTAAAAGAAACATTCAGTTATATTAACTTTCTGAGACGAATGTCAGAACTGTGCTGCTCCTTCCAAGTTTTTCAATCTAATTCCAGTCCATTTTTAGGGGATTCCAGTCCATTATTAGAATGAAGCTGGCACAGCCTGGCAAAAAGCAGGAGAAGGAGGAGGCTGGGACTTAGGTGTCAGCATGATGGCACCACTTGTGGCATGACCCAGAAGTGACTTCATCACATGGAGGGGGAAGCTCTAGTATTTGTCCTAAACTAGGACTGCCACCCTCCAGGTGGGGGCTGGAGATCTCCTGGAATTGCAGATGATCTCCAGATGACAGAGATAAAATGGAAAAAAATGGCTGCTCTGGAAGGTGGACTCTATGACATTTTGGCCCAAATCTTGCCCTCCCTAGGCGCCACCCCCAAAATCTCCAGGCATTTCACAAGTGTGAGTTGGCAACCCTTCCCCAAACACTGTCCTATAACCTGTCATGATAACATCCAGATCATTCTGGAAGTGACATCCTCACTGCAAGGGTATCAATCACACCTCCCATTTTGCCTGCCATTTTCCTCCTACTGAGAGGCAGCAGGCGGTGGGGTGCAGGAGATCTCTTGCACCCAGCAGACAACTCTAGTTAGGGGCCACATATGGACTGCCTATTTAAGTTTCCAGAGAAATTTTATGTAGCCCATTATCCTTGAGGGATGCTGGCAGCCAGAAGCAAGAAGAACAAAGCCCCCAAAACCAAGCCTGCTTGGCTTGAAACCTTCAGTGGCCACAATGAGAGATGTCAGCGCAATAGTTGCCTCCACCCATATGATCATTGGTGGGCAGCAAACTCTCGGTAAATCAGAGCCCAGAGTTGATGCCACTATCTAAGTCAGAACTGAGTGGCTTTGGCAGAGCTGGTTACCACTCACCCTACGCTGCTCTGACGTTTCTCTTTTCAGCCCAGTGCTCTTCCGATTTCCCACTATCTGCCCCGGGACTTCAGCTTGCACTGGCGTTTTTGTGCAGCAAACAAGAAACCGCTAAAAACCAGTTTCTTGTTGCCGTGCAAAAATGCTGATGCAAGTTGAAGCCCCAGGGCAGATAGTGGGAAATCGGAAGGATGCTGCGCTGAAAAGAGGAATGTCAGAGCGGTGTAGGGTGAGTGGGAAATCGGTATCAGTGTTCCTACTTAGGGCACTACTGCAAGGAAGAACTACTTGTGCTGCAGCAAATAGAGGTTTCTGTTCCAGTATACAAATAGGAAGAAAGGAAATGGCCTCATACTGACTCTGTAGGGACTAAGGTTGCCAGCCTCCAGGCAGGGTCTGGAATTCCTCCCCCACCCTCACCCTGAATTACAACTGGTTTCCATGCCACAGAGATAGTTCCCCTGGAAGAAATGAAAGCTCTGCAGGGTGATCTCTATGGAATTAAATCTTTCCTGAACTCTTTCCCCTCTCAAAAGTCTACCTTCTGCAAACTCCATCTCTTAGGCCCTTTTCACACTTACCAGTGGAAACTGGAAGGGAATCGATATTGTGCCGCCTTGCAGTAATCCGAGACAGGGATGGGAGTTTTCAGAAACATGTTTTTTTTTCTGGTAGGGTTCCATGATTGAAGCGAGCCATTTCACACTGTTCCGCTTTTATCTCACTTCCACCAGTGCCAGCCGTTTTTGTGCCCTTTTCGCCCGCCGGCACGTGATCTCCAGCTTTTTTTTTTTTAATGTCAGTTTAAGAGTGCTATAGCGCTATAGTGATGTCTCACAACAGCATCACCATAGGGATGCCTGGGCTCCATTGAGATGCCAGAGATTGCTGCTGCTGAAACTTGGTAACAGGTGCCCCATTGGATACACAGTTCAAGCGGGAAATCAGGGCAGTAGGCATTGATCTGTCACCTGTTGCTATCACTTCCATGCCAATACAGGAGTCAGGGGAATGTGATTGGTTTGTAGGTGACTCTGTGATACATTTTTTTTTTTGGGGGGGGGGTTGTTGCCACTTGGAGAAGGGTTGCCCATAGGGCAGCAGGTTTCGGTGGGAGAACAGACCAACAGTGATTGGTGAGACAGATGTTGCTAACCCAGCCTGATGTGCACCCATCCATGCCCACAGGCTATTGGCTGGAAAGTGACTTGTGCCAAGTTGCAGCAGGTATAAATGTTGGGCGGGGGGAAGCCATAGATTGTGGATTGTAGTTGGTGAATGATTTCTGTGGAAGGCTATTGTTCTATTAGTTCTATTGTTCTAATAGTCATGGTTTCCATCACAACAGTATTGAGACTTATTATGGAGGTGGTGCAGGTGATGGTCAATGCCACTGCTGCTTTGTCCAAAGTGCTTCTGCACCATCTATCTAAGGAGCAGGTAGAGGAGGAGGAGGAGGAGGGCAGCAACTGCAATTAATGTGCCAGTCTTAAGCCCTGAACCCTCCAGGTACAGCAGGAGGGCATCTATGAGGGCACAGTTACCTGTCATTGCTGCCCATACAGTGCCTAGACACTGGTGGGTGAAATCACGGAACAAGGACTGGTGGAACAGCAATGTAATGGGCACCTGGACTGATGAAGACTGGCTGGAGAATTTAAGGATGTCTCAGGCAACATTCTTTGAACTTGTTGGCACCCTGAGGCACCGTTTGGAGCGGCAGGACACATGAGGATGGCAATTCCAGTGGAAAAACGAGTAGGAATTGCCATCTGGTACCTAGCCAACACAGAAGTATTTAGAAAAATCAACCCTAACCCTAACCCAAAAAATGTGCCTCAGAGAAACCTACAAACCAATAACATTTCCCTGACTCCCGTGTGGGCATGGAAGTGATAGCAACAGGTGACAGACCAATGCCTGGTGCCCTGATCTCCTGCTTGAACTGTGTATCCACTGGTGCACCTGTTACCAAGTTTCAGCGGCGGCGATATCTGGCATCTCAATGGAGCCCAGGCATCCCTATGGTGGTGCTGTTGTGAGACGTCGCTATAGCGCTCTTAAACTGATGTCCCCCCCCCAAAAAAAAGCCAGAGATCACATGCTGGCGGGTGAAAAAGGCGCGAAAACTGCTCCTGGATTAGATACTGGACATTTCACACAGCGTGCCATACCGATTTCAACCCGGAACAAGGGGTTGAAAACTGGAAGAAGCTGCTCTTTGTTAGTAATGACCCAGGCATGCCTCACTAACGGGACAGCCGTGGGACTGTGTGAAAAGGTGACAGTATTCCGGTAGCAGCCAGTTACTGAGTCGGGTCTCTCTGAAATGCCAGCAGAAACCCGTTACTGTTCAGTAACTGACCAGCTTCCATACCGGAATACATAGGCTGTGTGAAAAAGCTCTTAATCTCCATGAATTTCCCAAGCCAGAGTTAGCAACCTTAGTAGAGATGCTACTAAATTCTCCAGCCCCATTGTTAGAACACCAAAAAAATTATCCTTTTTATTTTGTTTTTTTTTTCCTTTGAGTGAATTGAACCCACAAATCTTGATTTTTGTTCCACTTTCTGTTACCTCATCATGTTGATTTTTTCCCATTAAAAGTAATGAAATGTTCAACATTATTTCTGCATTATTTTGACATATAGATGGCATAAAATATAGCAATGGCATATGACATAAAAATGTCATAGAACGACCTAATGAATTGGGACGAATGAAAATGAAAGTGAGAGAAATGAATAGGATCATAATGACAACATATAAAATAATAAAAAATGAAAAGTGCATATTCAGGCATTTCCTACTTCTTTCCCCTCTACTTATCTCTCTTTCTTAAGGAGCAATATTTTTATGTAGACACAGGCTGCCTTCTGCATCTATCTTCACATATCCAGCATAAACTAGACTCCTACTGGCCCTCTTCCTTGGCTGTGTGATGTGTGTTTATATGAACTGTTTAAATATATTCTATATACCTTATTTCAAATTCCTGCTTTAATGCTTTAAGTGTTTTGATGTTCACTGTCTTTGGGACTCTATTTGGCAACCCAGAGTTTTGGTTTTTTTAAAACAAATTTTTAAAAAAGTGGGAAGATAGAGTCTGGTTCTCCATTGGATGACTGGAAGTATTACACCCGTTGGTCCTTCATTAATCATTCATGTGCTATTCCTGATCCAGTGTTCGGGGGCTCATGTGTAATCATAATGGATAACTGCTGGATATTGGATGTTTGTGTGGACAGAAGCCACTAGCATGCAAAGATTCCATTTCAGCAGACAGTATTCACATGGAAGACCCCTTATGGAACCTTATTGTTCTTATGGAACCATTCATCTGAAAAACACAATACAGTTACTCAGAGAAAAACTTTACTGCATTAGCAAGACTTACTACCATGTAATGATGTTCCCATGCTGCATCAAAAGTATAACTGACTGCTATTTACTGACATTGAAACTTTCCTGTTTGGGTTTTTACTGATCTTAACTGCTGTTTGTTGTCTAATTGTCTATTTCCTTCTTATGTACAGGATACTTATTCCCTTTCTGGTCTAATATTGAGAAAAATATACCAAAAGGTAAATATATCATTAACCTAAAAAAAAGTGATTAGTGGTGGTAATAGAATGCTGAATGCTGATAAAAATGTTCACTGCCAACTTTTATACCTACTGTAAACTTCTATACCTATTGACATTTTATTCATTTTTGTTTTCATGATGGGTTATTTTCCATTGTTGTTTCACAGAAAGGCATGTTTTAAATATAATGGTTAGCATATGCTGATTACTACACAATGCATACCCATGCAAGAAAGTACAACACACATACAGGGTTATGAAACAATGTATAATTAATGACACCCCTCCCATCCTACTATGCAATTTTTTTATTCCTTCGATAAGGCAGTAATAGTAATGGTAGCTACATGATGCAGTACATGATTTATTTATAGACTGCTAATGAAGACATAACTAATCAACATAATTAATTGAAATTTATGTGCTTGAGGGCCTAATTGGAGGAATTTTTACATACTGGCTTCAGCTCTGGCTAGCTGTGGGATACAGCTTGCACAGGAAATGGTATGCTGTTCCCTCAAGCTTGCTCTTTGGCTGATCTGAATCTGCTTAATCCACAGATCACTGAGTAAATTTATAAGTGCCTTGGTTTGATTGAGTGAACCTAGTCAGGAAGGCAGATACTTTGTGACTCATGAGTGTGGCTTTCACCATGAAGAACATAGCACACAGCAAGATAACCCCAGGATATCATGAAAAAGAGGAAGAGAGCAAACCCGTACGCCGTGGGACTCTGAGGAAGGAGGGAGGAGAAGGGAACAAGGAACTAGCCAGAAGAAAAGCTGAAGAAATATTTCAATGAGCTCATCAGATGCTTTCTTCATATCTCTAATTTTGTTATCTCATTTTCTATATGTTCTTTCTTGTTATAACCTATTTGCTCTTGTTACCTGATTTTTATTGCTACAGTTTTGTTACAAAACAATACTTTTGCATAATGCTTCTTTTGAAACACATTTCATTTTTGGAACATTGAGCTGTGAACCTTATTCTGAGGTTCTAAGACTCACCAAGCAATTACAGATTTGGGTGGAGTTTAATTAATTATCCAATGTAAGGAATGAATTGGTTCATTGGTTATTATATTTTAATGCATTTACATATTATCAAGACTTCAATAAAAGTCTGGTTTGGAGGTTACTGGAAAAAAAATCAGAGGTCGCATACAAACCACAAACAAGTTCTTCACCATTGTTAGAAGACAGAGAGGTCTTCCTTTTTCATTTTCTACAGCAGGAACACATTAGAGTCATAACAGCTTTAAATAATAAACAATTATGCCCTTTAGTCTCAGCCCACCAATTACAATTTTTCAGCATTGATTAAAATGCATTCTTACTGATTAATAAACCAAACTGTGTTTAAAATTATCATTTAATCTATTAAAACATGTATCCATTATAAATGGATACTTGTGACAACAAAATAACTGTTGAGTACAAAAATTAATGTGTGTGGTCTGCCCTAAGTTATGCACTTTCAGGTCTCATGGACTTCGATGGGAAACTTAAGCATGTGCTTAGCAAAATCATTCCTGCAGTAGATTACCAATATTAGCTTGTACCCTAGCATGCCTCCTTTCTCCTGCTGTAGCCCAAAAGTGTGGGGGGGGAGGGTTTGGTGGATAATGGAAAATTGCCTTTCATTTGTTGGATCCAACTCTCTATAGATCTTCTTTATTTGCATCAATTCAGTGTTCTTATTTTTTTCTTGAAGGTGTGCAATGCATTTGGATCATTTTGTATCCTTTGGCTCTAAAGGGGAACAGAATGACACTGGCAGGGATGAATCCATCGTCAAAGTTTTTGAATATCCACCAAAGCCAGAAGTTGCCTTAGGAAATAAATTTCTAGTCAAATATCCCTGTTCCATATGCCAATACACAGAATAAGGGTGAGAACATGACTGGCAGTATCCCAAATGCTAGAGGCAAGCCATTTTGTCCTATGTTTTGGATAATGCCTGCAGGGTATGGCAGGTGTTTTATTGCTGGTAACAAACCTTTGAAAGAATGGACAGAAGCTTATTTATTTGTGTCTAAATCACAATTGGAATGCATAGTAAGCAGCCAGCTTTTGAGCCTCAGTTTACAATATTTATATCTTTTTTTTTTAATGTCATCCAGACAAAGTTAAGCACACTTGGGTGTTGTTGATATGAATGAGAAAGAGTTACGTGTGTCTCTTTTGCTAGAGTAGAAAACTTTTTAAAAGTGTTAATTTTGGTTGCATCATACGTGCAATGTGATAAAATTTATTTCAGATCTAACAAAAAACCCCCCCTCCTCAGCGAATAACCATATTGTGATTTCTTTCCCTTCTCAAGGAAATTATTTTATTTAAAATAAAAAAATAAAAACCTCCCCATCAACTTAGCATAATGAATTAATTTTATTATATTATATTACAATTTTGGTCCAGATCTTTCTTCCATAGTTCTTCCTTCTTTCTTCTCTTGCCTGTGACAACCCAGAGGATGCCTTTGGGAATACTGGAGGAAAAAGGCTCGAATGGCTCATCTGTGATTCCTAACATACAATACTAGACAACAGACCACTTAGAACATTATTATGGACAGTCTCAGTTCTGCATTACAGAGCATCATTTTTAATTAATTCTAGATAATACTCCTTCTAGAAGGATTCTCCAAAATATACTAAATTCAAGCTCTATATGTGTTACTTTGGGAACTAGGCTTTGCATAAACCATTTCATTTGGTCCCAAAACAAATGTATTTATCAAACAGAGGATATGGGGAGGGGGGAGACTCCATGTGATTGCTTCACCACGTTACAGCTCTACTGTGGAGAATTATGTAGTTCTTCTGAAGAGTTTCCACACTAGCTGTAGCCCCTTCAGAGAAAGTTGTCATTGGTATAAAAATTCTTTGATGACTACACAACATATAAACATGTTGTGAGGCCATTTCAGACAGCATATATGGAATTAAGGTAAAGGTAGTCCTCTGTGCAAGCACTAGGTCATTACTGACCCATAGGGTGATGTCACATCAGGATGTTTTCTTGGCATTAAGATAACCTTAATAGAACATTCTAGATTAGAAGTTCACAGTTTCCCAAGAAATGTTTTCTCAGATTTACTCAGAAAATATATGTGAACACTTTAATATATTTAAATAAACTAGCAGATAATTTACACACATACATTTCATAAGTAGACATATCTAGATTCATATTGCATATCTGAAAGATATAAGATACATGAAATTTTCTAGTAGAGTGTCTTCTCTTCATATCCTTCAATAGTACAATTGGTGCAATGGCTATTTAGTTAATAGTTTTCTCCCTCTCAACATTAAAAGTTTGGCATCTCACCTATAATTATCTTCCCCATAACTTGAAAACAGCAGTATGCTTTATAATTCCCAGATGCCTGGATAGTACTTTTACTAAGTTTCATGCTTTTGAATTTGTGGGAACTTCAAATATATCTGGACAGTAAATGATATTTTCCCAAGGATTTGTGATTGGCACGAATTGTCTTACAGCAGACACTTAGAAACAATCTCTTTTGTTGTCAAAGATACTTTGTCCTGTTAAGATCTCATGAATACTTAAAGGCACATACCATGTTGTGTGAGGAATCTGGTTCCTCTGCTTGCTGAATCAAAGACCCCTGGAGCCAAAAGCAGTGACTTCATCAGATGAATGAAAGTAGAAACGCCATTAGCCATAGTAGCAAGACTTATAAATTATTGCTTAGCCTCTCGTTGAAGGACAGACCATAAAATACTTCTACGAAGTGCTTGATTTCAATTGAGCAAATACAAAGATGTTCCATTGCACTGAATTCATGGCATGCATATGGCTTTGGCAACTGCATATTTAGCTGTGCTGTACTAGTCAAGGGAAAAGAGAGGAAGTGGGTGGCCTAAGTGGGTGACAGCTTGATTAAGAAGTGCTCGCTGTGTGGCACATGCTGGACATCTTTACTCACAAAATGAGCTGCTTAGATGGTGAAGCTGAAAAAGAAAACTACTAAGCATTATTCCTACTCTAACAATACTCAAAGGGGATTTTTCACCCCCCCCTTTCAAAATCAAATTGAAAGAGGAGCAAGAATACACAGGGATTTTGTTTTAACCAGGGATTTTGTTTAAAAAATATCACCATTGTTTTTCACAGTTTTATACACCAGCAGATCTCTCCAGCATGACCAGGAGTCATTTTGTAGAAAAAGAGGTGCCGGAGTTCATTAGCACAACTCATTTGCATAACTCATTTGCCTATGCCACACACCCCTGACATCACCGGAATGTGTACTAAATTATAATCAACTCAGCATCTACCTTAAAATGCTTCTTGAATTATAATTGTCATAATAAAACCTTACTGCCATCATACTTCTAAAATTATTTTCTCCTATGTGGTCGCAGTGGAATGATGAAGATTTCTATCTGTCTGCTTTATATGTTTTGGTTATTTTCCCTTTTCTTTGGAGGGGGGGATATTAGAAAGTTTGTCAAATCTTACAGTTCAGAAAAAAATTTCACAGGGGGGCTGAACAATGGAGCCCAGAAGGAAGTACTTTTTTGGGGGGAGGGGGGTAAGAAAGAAAGAGCACAATAAAATTTAGAGGTTCCAGAGCTCTGCTCCTGTGAGCTCCTGCCCAAAATGACGCCTGCCAGCATCAATATTCCTACTCTTACTAGGAGTTCAGTGCTGTCTCTCTATTTCTAACGGGGATGGGCACAATAGCTTTAAAAAATTTTCCCCTTTATTATCGTGTTCATTTACTATATGGGGGGGGGGTGCCTATGCAGACTTCAACAGCTTTCTATTTTTTAAAGAAAAACTGTACCAAAAATGACATCTTCAGGGATTGTACTCCTCACCAGATGCATCATCCCTGCCTAAAGTCAGCAAACAGAAGAAAATACCCCCATTTTATAAGCAATTAAATGTCCCAGTAGCTACTGGAGGAAAATGTTTAGGAAACCAAAAAAGCAAGTAGCACAAATAATACAAAACAGGAGAGATCTTTGTATGTTTAAATCTGAAGTGGTGAACGGGTTAGAGTCTATTTTAAAACCAAAATGGAACACCCAGCTGGGCTGTGCACAAGAGCCCTACGTGTTCACTGAATGTATGGGGAGGAAGAATCAAAATAAGTGTACTGACCTACCCCATGCTTCCATGTGAGGAAGTGGCCTGCAAGCTCTCCCTTTTCTTGATCAGGGACGTCCCAAAACCAATATCACTGATTATGGAAAGTGAATACACACAGCTACTTTCAATGCATAGATGACCTGAAAATGACCAGCGACCAGGCAGGGAGAGAAGGCAGTGTACTGGCACCCACTGTCCTTCTTTGGCTCTTCACTGAAGCCACTCTGAGTTTCTAATTCAGGGAGAAGGGCAGGGTATAAATCTGCAATTCTTCTTCTTCATCATCTGTGGCTCTAGTGTGTACCTGGATACAGGAGAAATGATTTAAGGTTTTCTGGGCCTTGATTCCCCTCACTGTCCACTCTCCCACCTCTTGTTTTCTTTTCTCTCATGTTGCAGTTTGCTGTATACAAATATTACACCATCTTATGGTGAGGGACTGTGACATCTTTCTCAATTTTGCCTCCAGTCTTCTGTGCTGTATTCCAACCTTCCCTTCCAAGGTTCTTTAAATTCTTAGGCCAGGGGTGGTCAAGCTTGCTTAATGAAAGAGTCACATAGAGTAGGGTTGCCAAGTCCAATTTAAGAAATATCTGGGGACTTTGGGGGTGGAGCCAGGAGACTTTGGGGGTGGAGCCAAGATCAAGGCTGTGACAAGCATAATTGAACTCCAAACGGAGTTTTGGCCGTCACATTTAAAGGAACAGCACACCTTTTCAACGCCTTCCTTCCTTCCATAGGAAATAATGAAGGATAGGGGCACCTTCTTTTGGGGCTCATAGAATTGGACCCCCTGGTCCAATCGTTTTGAAACTTGGAGGATATTTTGGGGAGAGGCACTAGATGCTGTACTAAAAATTTGGTGCCTCTACCTCAAAAAACAGCCCCCCTAGAGCCCCAGATACCCGTGGATCAAATCTCCATTTTTTTCTATTGGAATAAATCTCCATAAGGAATAATAGAGTTCCCAGCAGACATTTCCCCCCTCCCCCCGCTTTCTGACGACCCTGAGGCGGGGGGAGGGCCTCCAAACTGGGGGATCCCCTGCCCCTACCTGGGGATTGGCAACCCTAACATAGAGTAAATGCCAGATGTTTGAGAGCCACAAGACATGAACATCAGATGTCTGAAGAAGGAAGAAAGGAAGGAAAAAAATAGATTGGGAAGGGAGGATGGAGGGAGATGGGAAAGAAAGCAATTTTAACTTTAAATGCATTCTCTAAGCTGCTGACTTGGCTTGGAGAAGTGATTTAAAGAGAAAAATGCCTTTTTCCAGCTGGCTGACGAGACGGTGGGGGCTTTGAGAGCCACACAATATATGCAAAAGAGCCACATGTGGCTCCTGAGCTGCAATTTGTCTACTCCTGTTTTAGAGGCTTGAATCAGCAAATTCCCCTTCTTCCTGCTGTCTACTTTACTCATTCTATGCCTTCTAGTGCTTTCTCAATCCTCATCTGGCCACATTTAAAATTGCCTTCTACTGGCTGTCTACTTCACTCAGCATTCTGTACCTTCTAGAGCTTTCTTGGTCCTCATCTAGCCACATTTAAAGTTTTGTGTGTGTGTGTTCTTTTGGCTAATTACCACATTTTCTACTACCACATACCTAGGTTGTTCCTTAAAAATGTAAAATAATGCCTTGCTGGGAGTAACCTGACTTTGCTTCTTTAGTGACTATGACAGGACCAGTGATGGTATTAGTAGCTAGTATAGGGAAAGTTCATTGTTGGTTCATACCCCTTGGAATTAACATTAAACATTTTCAGTTGGGTTTAAGTGTGTTTAAATGTGTATTATATTTTCCATGTGTTGTGCACATTTTTCCAAAGATAGCTGGGCACAGTGGGTTTTAATCTCTTTTCCAGCTCTTCATGTCTCTTATAAACCCAGGAAGCCACCTTCTAGTGAGTCAAACCATTTAGTTTAGTATTGCCTATTCTGACTACAGCAGCTCTCCAGGGCCTTGGGGAAATAAAAGTAGTTCCCAACACCTGCAACATGATTTTTTTTCCCCCATTGGAGATGAAAAGGATTCAGTTGGAACAATGTGCTGTTCTACTGAGCCACGACCCTTTACATCCCCCCTCCACACTAATTTCCTGGCCAAAATTTTATATTCACAATTGTGCCAGCTTGTAAGAAAGCATCTCTTGTATTTATTATATAATTTGTCATCATGGACATTCTGGCCTCCTGTGAGCAAATTTCCCTAACTATTCATCAGGTATTCTGAAATGTCTTTAGAAATTTAAGTGTTATTAAACTAATGGGCAGAGCTATTATTATAGAACACAGTAAACAGCAGAGGCAGCCAAAGGGGGCAAATTATTGAAATAATTACTATGTATAACAGCTTAATTTCAAAATGTTTGCTCTTCATCTGAAATTAAATGGAACTATTCCAGATAAACTAATTTGTTTAAAAATCAATGCAGTTGCTAAAGTTTGGGTTTTTTAACAGGTGCAAGTTGGATGAGATTGCACATTTTTTAACAGGTGCAAGTTGGATGAGATTCTCAGAAAGGATGTATAGGATCATGAGATCCTTCCTCTTGTACAACTGGAACAGCTGGTATGATCCAACCTGTTTATGTTTCCATGAGGGAACTGTATAGGATCCTTTATTTGGTAGCCATAAAGTAGTGCTTACATTACTTCAAAATAGAGCATCATCAGATAATGTGCTGAGACTGGCACTCTCGTTACACATACTATTGCAATATAACAGAATAGGGATATTAGAGAAAATGTGATGGGGCTATGTTAAATAAAGATTTGAATGGCATATAAGTGCATGCCCTAGAGATATCAGCAGATATGAGGTGGGGAGAGATTCTGGGTGGCATGTGGTACAGATCCAAGTTACATGATAAAGAGCGCAAATGGCACTCTCTTACTAGACAAGAACTCTATAAAGTGCTGATGATAACTAGCAGTCCCTGAAAATACAAAAGAAGCATATCATGCAAAATTACTCTACACCCTTTCTTTTACCACTTTTCTATTTTCAAGACTGTGAGGAGCCTTCAGATATGTAACTCCTCACTATAATCTGATCCAACTAAACTGCACCTTTGTTAATGTTAACTGGCTCTTAGAAGGATCTTTGTTCAGCAGCAGAGTTTTCCCTCCTGGCTCCATGTAGGTAATGTTGGAGTCTGTTTTAAATTAATTCCATTTTGATCAAAGAAAAGCTTGAAGGGGGGAGGGGCAGGAAGGAAAGTTCTGAAACATTTTAGAATTTCACTCTGTAGATGTGTAGAGGCAAGCAATATCTTCCCAAACCCTTCTATCTTCCAGACATCAAACAAAGAGACATCAAAGAGAAAATACAATTAAATTCTCCATTTAAAAGATGAAAAAGAATGAGGAATTAATGTTAATGACCGTTTTCGCACACAGCTTACCTCGCAGTCACAATCCCGTTCCCTCCGCAGCATCTGTCGGATTTCCCACCATCTGCGCCGGAGTTACAGGAAGTGCCGCGGCTTTTGTGTAGCAAACGTAAACTGGGTTTTAGCGGTTTACGTTTGCTATGCAAAAGCTGCGGCACTTCCTGTAACTTCGGCGCAGATGGTGGGAAATTCGACCAGACGCTGTGGAGGGAACAGGATTGTGACTGCGAGGTGAGTTGTGTGCGAAAACGGTTTATATCTAAAAAAGTGGATTTCAAAAAAGAAACTTGCCCTTCCCAGAACAACACTGATTTGTCAGCCTTTTCTTTTCAACATTGATTTTTAGATATTTACAGACAAACACTTGATATGCTACAAACTGAAGCATGTACCTTCAATTGTTTCTGTTTCCAGATGGGTTTGGGAAAACCTGATTTTATGGATCAGATTTAGCTTTAGCTGCCACAGTGTAAACAGTGTTTGAAAGAAACTCTTTGTTCTACATTAACATCCTCCTCCAATCAATTTTTCATAGATCTCCTTATCTCCTGAAGCCCAGTGCAACTACTAGGGCATTGGCCCATGAAATATCCCATAAGCAGCACATTCCTCCTTCCTTTCACAACCACCATCCTAACTTGTATAGACCTTGTATATTGTATGCTTATCTCCCACCCTCATCCTATTCTTGTCTTGAGTGGACTCTGCTTGTAGCATCCTAGGTTAAAGGAGCAATACATTCACAGTTAGTCTTGCTGCACTAAATGGCACCATGTTAACTTGTGGTATGACATTAATGAAGAAGGGGAATTCAAGTCTTATGCTCTTTGTTCCAGAAATCAAGTATTGGGGGAGCAAATGCTAAGCTTTGGAATACATGCCTGTTAGCAGCTAAAATGCTAATGGGCCCATATCCTTTTTCTGTGTTTTAAGGAGCATGCATTGCATTGTGATGAATGTTGTGACTATATTTTGAATTATTTGGTGTGTATGGCTTTTAGTGAAGTGACTGAGATTTAGAGAAAATATGACAATGCCTAATATGAAGCTAATTCAGACCCAAGCAGAGAATGACTTACCGGAAAGCTGGGTTACAGGCTTATGAGTTGCTGCTGTGGCAGTGAACAGAAATAATCAGGAGAAAGCAAGCGAACAGAGAAAATTCAGTACCATCAGTCTTGATTGAGCAGTGGCAGCTATTCAATAACATATAAAAAGTTAATCAACATATAGGTTTCATTCCCTAACTATTAAAGGGTCAAATGTTATAAACTGTAGACAGAGTGAAGCTTCTTTCATAAATTAGATGAAGAAAGTGAAGAGCACAAAAGGTACTCTGATATTATTTATATTTAAAAATGATACATGAGTAGGGCTGCCAAGCCCCCAGGCCGGGCGAGGGTTCTCCTGCCCTGGAGGTTCCCAACCCACCGGCTTACATTGGGCTGGCAGGGGGAACCTCCCCTGATGTCGCCAGCATGATGACGTCACTCAGAAGTGACGTCATCATGGTATCATAGAGTTTTTCCCTCCCAAATTGCTAGAGAGTCTGAAAAAACCATATAATTTTCCCGGAAATGTGAAGTGTTGCTGGTGCAATGACATCACTTCTGGGTGACATCATCACAAAGTCCTCCACTGGAGGCCAAGAAGGACATGCCAACCCTATACATGAATGTGCTGGGCCAGGCTTCATGGTTTGGGGGCACAATTTTCACACTGAAAATGAGAGGTCCTCCATAAAGTTTCTGAACAATTTCATGTTCCAGGTAAAAGGTACTGCTTTGCATTTGTTCAGTCTTGCTCAATTTTGATTAAGTTTTGCTCTGTACTGTTGAGGTTTTATTTATTTATTTATTTATTTATTTATTGGTTTTGCTGTATTGCTTTTGAAATTTTAATAAACAATTTAAAAAGAGCACTTTTTTTTTCTCCACAGATGCATCATTAATTTATAAAATTCATGCCAGTTCAATGAAGGTAAATGGCTTTGATATCTGTAAAATAAGTTTAGAGAAAGCCATTGAGAATCAGTTTACCAACATCTATTGACCAAGACTGCTAAATGGAACTTTCATATTCATTCATTAGTAATATGCTGATGATGAACAACAGAGAATGCTGTTGCCTTTACATCCTACTTAGACTTCACAGAAGCATTTGACTGGCCACTAGAGGAATAATGACTTTTAGCCAAATTCAGCAGGGCTTTTCTCAAGTCCTTATGAATGGTACAGAAAATGTAATGTCTCGCTGCAGTTTTAACAATTGCTGTGCATAAGTTTTGCACCAGTTATATACCTGCAGTTTACCTCAGTGGTTCTCAACTTTTCATAACTTACTTCCCACCATTCACTGTATCAAAGAACCTGGGTCACACCATGATAGAAACAAAAACCCACTGTTTTCAGAGAAAGAATATCTTTAGAAGCTTTTCTATTACTTTATAGATCATTTACAGTAAGTTTTAAAGAAATAAAAATGCTTTAGTATTGTTGGCAGTAAACATCATTACTGTGTCATTAATGGGTAATTCCTGGAAAGTGGCGTTGGAAGGAAGTAGTACATAGAAGACAATTGTTGATGGACAGGCATAATGGGGGAATAGGAGAAACACTTAGGCTGAATTCATAGGGCCAGTTTGAGCCGACATAAGCATAGTCCCTAGGCAAATTAAAAAAGCAAGGTCAGACAGGCACAGCTGCTGCCTGTCCTGCTCCCGCAGTCACCCGGTTTTCTGATGTCTCTGAGACGGATCTAATAGCTACCACTTGGGAAGTGGTAGCAAATTCTGCTGCACTCCATCCATCTTTCTGTGTGCGTTCTGTGGGAACAAGCAAGCAAGGTGGATTGGAGGAGTAAACCTGCCATTGCCCACCAAGGTCGGAATAACGAGTCGGACACAATGTATTGGATTAAAATTGGGCCACTTTATTAACTTACAACATGAACAGCAAGGGAACCCCACCAGCGGCCTGGCCAGGGCTAGGGGTCACCGCGACCGCTCCCCTGCCATTAACGGGCGAGGACCCAGCCCCCCTTCCGGAGCTGAGCTGCTCAGCTCCCTCCAGGCAGGCCCAGCAGGGAGGCCCGCACCAGAGGGCCCAAACCCAGACGCACGTCTCGGCGGAAAGGCACCCTCTAGCCGAGCCTCCTGGACAGTCTGCATTCTCCAACCCGGGTCTCCAAACCCCAAGGCCGATCATGCCAGACCCCAAAATTTCCCCCAAAGTGGGGGTCGCTTCACAGTCCTCCCCTAGCCGCATAGTGTCCTAAACCCCTAAAACCTGCCACTAATAAGGCCAAGTCTCTACTTAGGGCTTAGCACCCACCGGGAGGCCCAAAGCCACCCGCAACCCTTGCTGCAAATCTCTCAGAAAAAGTACGTTACCCTTTTCCGAGAGATGCACCCCATCCCCTCTGTAGAGGTCAGGACATCTCGCTGAAATATCCGGATGGGGTAAATAGTGGCCCAAACCCTTTTCAAGTAATTTTCTAATTTCTTTATTGGCTTTATACCTAGCTCTTTCTAAAGCTGCAGGGTCCACAGCATGACGCCACACTTGGCGGGGCAGCATGGCTGACCAAACTATCGTGGTCTCCGGCCATCGCTCCCTGATGCGCTGGAAGTCATCCCGGGCTTGCCACACCAAGGCCTTACCCTTCAATAACCCCAGATCATTACCTCCCAGGTGAACCATTAATACCTGTGGAGGAGGACCCGCTCTACCCTTGAATAACAACGGCAGCAAGCCTGGCCACTGGAGGCCCCTGCGCCCCTGCCATTCGATAACCGCATGCTGGCTGAGTCCCAGCTGAGAGCCGACCGCAGTTCTCCGTGCTTGAAGAGCAGCCCAAAACACGTGGCTATGGCCGCAGATGAGAACTCGGCACCGGCTCCTCTGGCCAGGAACAGCAGCATCTAAAAAGAGAAAAACCATTAAACACAAACAGAACCAACTCATGCACACCATCCCATGTGCACAATGCCCGCAATGTGCTCAATGCCCGCAAAAGGGGCGTATGTATGCCTTATAGGCTGAAGAACGCCAACGCCCCAACCTCTGAATAGAGGTGGAAGGCAACCCCATAGCAGCCGCTGTCGAGGCCGCCCCAATTCTAAAGGAGTGGGTACCAAACCGCACCCCTGACAACCCTAACTCACCCAACGCCTTGGACGTAACCGCCCAAAACTGGTGCTTAGTTAATGGCTTCCCATTCATGTGTATAAACAAAAATCCGTCCTTGGGCCCGCGCACTGCCAAATAAGCAGCCAACGCATTAACTGGACACAACTCGAGCTCTGAACAACTGCCCAGCTCGAGCACGGCACCCCGCTGCAGCTGATCCGTCTTCGAGCGACGGACAGTAATGACCGCCCTAGGCCCCAACAACCTCAGGTCCCTCAGCTGTAAAGCCCTACCAGAAACATCGTTTCTAGATTGAGCTACCAGCTCACTCACTCTAAGCGCCCCAAAAAAGGCTAACAAGGACGCGGCATGAAATAAACATGCCTCGAAAGGCGAGGCACACACCACGCCCCATACCCTCTTTAACCCCCGCAGAATCGACGGAGACACCGGATTCCGCGTGTCAACCCTGGGTCCGGCCTCTCTGGCCCACCCCTCCAGCATCTTTCGAATACGAAAGTCTGCAGTATCCTCCTTATAACCCAGTGCCTTACTTGCAAAAGCCAATGCAGACAGGCACCCCCTAATAGATCGCACAGCCAACCCCTTACCTCGTAACGCCACACAGTAATGGAGCAATTCCTCCACCGGAAGGGGCCAAACCCTGCGATACCCTACCTCAGCCCGAAAGTCTTCAAACCGCCGCACGGCCCGCTCGTAAGACTTCCGAGTGCTAGGCGCAATGGCTAGACCTATCGCTCTGCAGGCTTCGGCTCTCCAATCTGCCATAGCTCCCGGGGCATTGGCACCGGCTCTCCGTCTGCCTCCGGGGCCAGCTGACGAAACCTCTCCATCTGTTTACGAGATAGAGCATCAGCCACCCCGTTGTTCACCCCAGGAACATGCCTGGCTAAAAACAATATATTCAGCCGCAAGCAGCGCAGAGTGAAGGCCCTCACCAACCTCATTACCCGCTGCGATTTGGATGAAAGGGAATTAATGACGTGGACTACCGCCATGTTATCACACCAAAAATGGACAGTGTGATTGGCCATATCCTTCCCCCACAGCCAAACCGCAACTAAGATGGGAAAGAACTCGAGGAACGTAAGATCTCGGTTCACTCCTACCTGCGTCCAGGAATCAGGCCACACCTCCGCGCACCAATGTCCGCGGAAATAAACTCCAAAACCTAAAGATCCTGCAGCATCAGACATGACCTGGAGCTCAGCCTCAAGCCTCAAGTCCTCCCTCCAAAAGGAGACTCCGTTAAATGACTCCAAAAATTCCTGCCAAACCCTCAGATCATCCCTCATGCTGCAGGTAACCCTAGTTCTATGCTGGGGCAAGCGCAACCCTGCCATAGCATCACACAGTCTCCTAAGAAAAGCCCTACCAGGAGCAACCACTTTGCAGGCAAAGTTGAGGTGCCCCACCAATTGCTGCAATTCCAGCAAAGTGACCTTCTTCCTAAGAAGAAATGCACTAATCCTAGCCCTCAGCTCCTCCACTTTCTGCAAAGGCATCCTAGACAATTGATTGATCGTGTCAATCTCAATCCCCAGGAAGGTCAACCTCTGAGTTGGTCCTTCCGTCTTCTCCGGCGCTAAGGGAACCCCAAGCTCGGCCGCTAGCTCCGCAAAGCCAGCCAGCAGCTGGCCACACTGCCCTGTCCCTACTGGCCCCACAAACAGGTAGTCGTCCAAATAATGCACGACGTCCTGCAACCCCACTTTCTCCCGCACAGCCCATTCCAAGAACGTGCTGAAACGCTCGAAAGCAGAACATGACACAGAGCAGCCCATCGGCAATGCCCTATCCATGTAAAATTGGCCCTCGAATGAAAACCCTAAGAGATCAAAATCATCGGGGTGGACGGGCAAAAGGCGAAACGCCGACTTAATATCGCACTTCGCCAACTCAGCCCCCACCCCGCAGCGCCTCACCACAGCGATGGCCTGGTCGAAGCTGGTATACCTGACAGAGCATAACTGCTCTGGGATCCCATCATTCACTGACTGGCCCCTAGGAAAAGACAAATGGTGAATCAAACGAAATTCACCAGGCGCCTTTTTGGGCACCACACCTAAAGGCGAAACCCTCAAGGTAGTCACTGGAGGCTGTAAAAAGGGACCAAGGATCCTTCCCTCAGCCAACTCCTTAGCAATCTTGTCTCTAACAACCTGTTCCAAACCTTGAACAGACTTAAGATTCTTAGACATGAACGGAACTCTAGGCCCCTGAAAAGGGATCCTAAACCCAAACTGGAAACCTTTCAACAGATACAAAGCGTCCGCCCTCCTAGGATACCTAGCCAGCCAACGCTCAAGCTGACCCACCCTTATCGGGCTGGGCCCCTTTCTTGGCTGGAAAAGCTCCTCCTCCCCCGCCAGGCTTCTTTGGATTCCTGCGCCCCCGGGCTTTTGGGCAGCTGTCAAAGGCATGGGATCCACCGCACAAGGGGCAGGCGTGTTTAAACTGGCACGCCTTTCTATTACACACCCCCAGGGATCCAAAGTCCCAGCAGAGCAAGCGGGGTTGAACCGCCTGCCCCGCTGTACCGCGGGGGGAGCTTGACGAAGTAGATGAAGATGCCCTACTCACTAAATGACCACTATCTGATCGGTCACCCAGGTTAGGCCTCGCCGGAGACATAACCTGCAGCCACAGCTGCTGGTGAATCCGATCCCACTGGAGGGCCGGATATAGGGCGGCCCTCATTCTGAATTCCTGGTCGTACTGTAACCAGGCTGATCCACTAAAGGCAGTATAACCCTTGTAAATTATGTCCAGATATTGGAACAATGATGCAGCCCGCCACGGCTGCAACCGGGCAATTACCCCGGCGTAAATGCAGAACCCAGGCAACCAATTAGCCCATGTTCTGTCAACCTTTCGCTTCCGCAGCTTTTCTTTCTCCTTTTCATCTAACTCTTCTTTATCTTTCTTCTCCATTTCGCGGTACAGAAGGGAAAATATATCCACATACTCTCCCTTCAAAATTTTCTCCCTTGTGGAGGGCAGCAAATGGTCCCCGAGAGGCAGAGCAACCTCGCCAAAAGGCAAGGCTGTAAAAGGCACCATCCCGTACTGCGATGGTGTTCCCAACATGGGACCCGACAGGCCCATCTGCCCTGAACCCGGATGCATACAAGGTATGCCCTGGCCCCCTGGCCAAGCCCAGTTCTGTACCAGCCCAGACCCAGAAGGAGTAGGCACACCTAAGCCTGACCCTGCAGTGCCCAGCCCGGCTGCTGAAGCAGGTCCCCATGCCCCCCATGGCCAAACCTGCCCAGGCCCCAGTTGCGAACCATCGCCGGACCTACCTCCAAATCCAGCTGGCACCACCGGCAAACCGATGCCCGACGTCCGCGCCTCCTCCACCGCGCCTGCATCGGGGCCACCGGAACTGGCATCCCTGCCCTGCACGAGTCCACCAGACCTGCCCTCAAGAATGGACAATCTGGTGAGAATGTTGGCCTGCCTTGCTTTCTTAGAATGCCTAACATCGCCCCCCACACTTAAAGAAGGAACACCCGCCGCCTGCTCCAAAGCCTGCAGCCTTCCCAAGATATTAAAATCCACCGCCCCCTCACCCTCCTCATCCGAAGATGATGACGGAGGCGGTGGCCTCCTAGCGGGAGCTTTAGCTGGTCTGGGTGCAGGCTTCTTGCCCTTAGGCTTGCCGGAGCCTTTTCCCCCAGACATCTTGCCCACCTTCTTTAAAAATTGGGACCTAAAATGGCCGCCTTTTCCAAGAACCTGAAATGGCCGCCTAGTCTGCCCGGCAACAGCCCCCAGTTACCAGCACCTCAAAATGGCCGCCCAACTGCCTTTCTTCCCCTCACTCAAGCTACTCCCAAATGGCCGCCCAAACTGCCTGACAACAACCAAAGGCAAAGCAACCCAACGCTGCTCCACCGTAACCTAAGGGTTGGTCCGCTATAGCCAAGGTGCTCTACAGCCACCCAGGGAGATACAGGGGTTGCAGCAAAAGGCCGCCTCGCTGGAAGACCAAAACCACCTTAAGCCCCTCACCTGGCCCACGCTTCCCCCAGGATCAACTCAAGGCCTATTTATTTATTTATTTATTTATTTATTTATTTATTTTATTTCTATATTTTGAGTACCCAAGCTGTAATACTGCAGCTTCGACCCCCTGGGCAACCAAGCTCCTATAGAAAATAGAAGCCTTCCAAAGCCCTAACAGGGGACCCAATCTCACCAGGGGAGGGAAACCACCCCAATCCCCAAGGCTAGGCTACCACCCCAGCAAGACCAGGCTAATCTGGCCAGCTACGCTAGCCCACAGCCCCAGAAGCAACTCAGCCTGATAAGGTCGCCGCCGCCGCCGCCGCGCTTCCCGATGAGCGCCTGCCAAACGCCGAAAACACTCCCGAAAAGGCTCCCGATGAGCCCCGCGCCCCGAAATGGCTCCCGATGAGCCCCGCGCCTCCCCGAACACCTCCAGGAAGGCCGCAGACGCACGCCGACGACGAGAGCCCTCCGATCGCCGAGGGACTGAAGACGGGACTGAAGAAGGGACGGGGAGCCAGCCGTTGACGCGGCTAAACCCCGCCCCCAGCAAAGCGCGCCTAAACGCGGCGCAGTCCCACTCTCCCGCCCTGGAGGGCAAACAGGTCCGAGCAGCCTAGCAGCTACGCTGCAGGCTGCAAGACCACGAATCTGCTCTAGGTGCTCACTGGTATTCTTTTTTTAAAAAACTGCCCATAGCGCATGAGTACATGGCCACTAAAATGTAAGGAAAAAAAAGAAACCCAAACTCCACCAAGGGGGTGGTATACAACAACTGTATGCAGGGCCAGCCCTCCTGCTAAGCAAACTAGGTGGTTGCCTAGGGCGCTGGCAGGGCAGGGGCAGCAAAATTGGCCTCCCCTCAGGCACCCGCCTAGTTTGCCCACCCACACCTCCTCTTCCTCCCTCCCTTCCCTACCGCATGTTAATTTCAAAGCCGGAACGTGCTCTAGCACCGACTATCTAAAGCCCTCCCCCCTCCTCCTCCCTCCCTTCCCCACTGCATGTTAATTTCAAAGCCCCTCCCCCCCCCGCGAGCGGAAAAATCGCACCAGTTTGTCAGGAGCAGCATCCTGAAAGGGCAGTCCCGCTGCTGTTGACTCCTCCCCTCCCCACTTCCTGGATCGAGAGGAGTCAGCTCAGCAGCCGCGGAAGCGCCCTTTCAGGACGCTGCTCCTGACAGACTGGGAGCATGGCAGCAGCCTGGTTTTTCTGATGGGGGGGGGTTGAAATTAACATTCAGTGGCCCGCCAGTGGGGAAGAGAAGGAGGAGGAGGAGGCAGGGAGGATTTAGATTGCCGGAGCGCAGGACTAGAGCCCATTCCAGCTTTGAAATTAACATGCTGTGGGGAAGGGAGGAGGAGGCATGGGGGGGAGGGAGGCTGTGGAGTTGGGGGGGCACCTGACAGTGAGTCGGCCTAGGGCACCATGGGGTGTCGGGCCGCCCCTGACTGTATGAATGTGCCAAAGTGCCCCCTGTACAATATATAGACACATTGTGTGGGAGCATCTGATTGAGATTTGACTGCTCCAGTTAGGGATGCCTCTGGTGAGCCCAAAGCAGCCCATCTGTACCCAGCCTTAGTGTCCAAGATTAGCAAGCCTAAAGGTCATAGATGGATAATCCATGGCAGGCAGTGTCAGCAGGAGACAGCACATCACACAAGTGAAAAAAGGGACCGAGGGACAGTGAATTTTTAGCCATTGTAATGCCAGCCCTGCTTCCTTTCTAGATTACTGCATTCTATTGGTGGTACAGAAAGCTTTTATGAGCAGGAATGCAAATGAACACAGTTCTGGCTGAGTTGGCATCAGGGGGTGTGGCCTAATATGCAAATGAGTTTCTGCTGAGCTTTTTTTACAAAAAAGCCCCACGTGAAACATGGTGATGCCGGGGGTGTGGCCTAATATGCAAATGAGTTCATGCTGGATCCCCCCCCCCTTCCAAAAAAAGCCCTGATAATACACATATCACCAGCTGAGTACCACTGGCTTAGAAAATACAGAAGCCCAGTATAGACAATTCCCCATACACGTTGACTCACCATGCAGGGAGAGAGAGTGGGCACAAGCATCCTGGCCCTGGCCTCTGCCTCTGCACAATTGCCTGGTCAATCAAGTTTTATCAGCTTTCCCTTCTGCCAGCAGCTTCCTGCAACCCTGCCACTACTAAAGTTTGAGGATATCCCAGACAGTATCCCATGTGGCATGGGGGATGGCTACAGCAAGAAGAGGGGCTAAGCAAGATGGAGAGAAGGGGCATGATTCTGCTTATCCCCCCTGTGCAATGTGGCATATTTTTTTGGAATAGCCCTTGACCAACTGTCATGTCAGAAACACAGGAAGCTGCTTGGGAAATTGGAAATATTTTTTAAATATTTAGCATATAAAATATTTTAATTATTATTTAAAATAAAGAAAATGTATGAAATTTTGATTTGAACAACAAATGTTGAACATCCTTTTTCTTGCACAAATCAAGTCTAATACAAATTGACTCATCAATTTCCATTGTAGCATGTGTGGATAACTTGTTTTTAACCAAACTATGGTCTTATAAAGAAAGCAAGTTTTAAAACACTATTGCTTTGCAGCCCTTTGCCCCCATGACTCCAAAAGAAATGCCATTGACAAAGCCATGGGGGTGAACACTTGGTAGTTTGTTCCCTAAAGACCTCAAATGGGTTATGTTTGGGCATTAGGCAATAGAGATATTAAGAGACAATGAAATTGCACAAAACGTACGAAGAAAGCAACCCTTGATTTGAGGTCAACCAACAAAGGAGAACGCAAAAATAGCTTTAGAAGCACAGTAGCAATTGAATGCTAGTATGGAAAGCATAATTAAGCATAGAAGCAAAATTCAGTTCCCTAAATAGCTCTCTCTAATGATATACAACTGGCATGTCATTATTTCCTATTACAAACAAAATGAACAGGACAGGAACAGAAAGCAATATTAGTCGTTATAGTGCTGAGTTCCTAATTAAGAACTCTTCCAAATCAGTGCCCCCCCCCCTTTATTTTCCCCTCATTTCTAAAACATGGAACTCTACAACATTTTGACAGCATCATATTCTAAGCAGACACAGTTTTTGCCTGCCCAGAATCTTGGCAAAGAATGCAATGGCTCCCTTCCAATTTTAGAAAATCACTTCAATAATTTTGGGCAAAGCTAAACAAAATAATGCACCATTCTGTCCTAGACAAGAATTGCTCATTTCTTTTTGTTGTTAGGTAATAGTTGGTCCTTCTGTCTCAAGTGATCTGAAAGAGATCATCAATATCATGAGACAAGAATTTACTATCAAGTGTATTATCTGATGGGGTTCAAGGTAAACAAAATCCAGACAATTTCCCATACCTGCTAAAATAAAAAAAGTAAAATTGGTCTTCTTAAATTTGCTGAAGAACCAAAACAATCTAACTTCTATTTTCTGTCCCCTATAATAAATCTGAAACCAAGTAAGATACATATATTCAAATGGGTGTGCAAACGATTTCAATATTAAGTATTTCAGGTTCTATGGGGGTGATCTTAAAGAAATAATAAAAAAATGTTAAAGCTAATTCTGTCAGTTGCAATGTTTGACAAAGGATAAAATGCTAAAAAACCTTATAATTTTAGAGATAATTATAGGAAACCCCCAAGAATCCATTATATTCTGTTATAGTAATACTATGTGTTTCATTTCAAAGAAATTAGTTCAGATAGCTTAACTGATAATTGTAAATAAATTGCTGCCCAGTTAGTGTATTTTGTTCTGGTATAAAAATGCAGATCAGATCCATAGAACCTGAGATATTCCTTTATTTATATCTTGTCCCCAATTAGTTACAAAATTAGCCATCATTCTGAATTCTGTGAATATTAGGTTTCCCTTTGTATATACCATTGTGCTTTTTCCACACACTGTACAATTCCTTTGTTAAGTCACTGTGCTAGATCTTAAATTATCTATTTAAAGCTTAGTGAAACCATGCTTATGACAAAAAATGTGTTTATTTCTTAAGTTCATTTAATAAAAGTATACTTTTAAAAATATTTAGCTAGCTTTTAGAAAACAGCTTTTTTCACTTGCATTACCAAAACTCAATACCAATGCATATTTCATTATTTTGTGCTATGGCATATGGCAAAGAAAATTGGGAAGTATTTATTTTTTTGTATTTTCTCAAGGCCAGAGATATGATGATGCATCACTTTAGAGTTGCATCTGTCACATTTGTGCTGCTTAAAATGACATGATGCAGTGTGGCATGTTGATGAGGATTGTGACATAGGACATAGATTTCAATATAGTCCATGAGATTGAAAAATATAACTGAGGAATCCTAGATGAGCAAGGAGCAAAGGTAATGTTGAAACAATAGATATGGATCATTTTTTTATACTTAAACTAGGAGTAAGGCCCGTTGTGGGGGGAAGGGGGGAATACAACGGGCTCTAGAAGGAGGCTCTGGGCAAGTGCCTGCCACCCTTGCTATCTTCCCTCCCACCCAAGTGAAGGCATTAACTTCCCCCCACCTCAAGGGAACCTTATCTCTGCTATCTAGAGAGCAGTTGTAAATCTGAGTGATCTTCAGCGGTTCCCTAGGAGGAAATGGCATTGTACCTGTCTGAGGTTCCACCCCTCCTCAAACCCCACCCCTTAAATATCCACAAATTCTCTTACCTGGAGTTGGCAACCTATCTCCTTCCCTTTATCTGCCCCTCTTACTTCAGCTTTCCATCTCCTTCCCCCTGCTTGCAGCTTCTACATAGGCTGTCTTTCTCCACAGTGGGGGGGTGAGGAACCAAATCAGCTTACATAATTCTCTTCTGCCCCCTTTGATCTGAACAACAAACCTGTGAGACAGGTTAGGCTGGAAGTCTGTGGCTGGTCTGAAATCAGTCAGTCAGCTTCCACAGCAAGGACCTGGGTCCGGCAGACCCTATGCTGAAGTCCTAACTTCTATGCCCTCCTCAAAGTCTATCACAGAATCTCCAGGAATTTTCCATCAACATGGAAAGATACCACTGAAGGCCTCTGGGCAAGTGTCTGCCACCCTTGCTGTCTTCCCACCAACCAAAGTGAAGGCATTCACTTTCCCACCCACACACACCTCAAGGGGAGCTGATCTCTGGCATCTGGAGAGCAGTTGTAGTTCTGAGTGATCTTCAGCCCTCGCCTGGAGATTGGCAACAGTGGTTCCCATGAGGAAATTGTTGATTTGAAGTCTATGGCATTGTACCTCTTTGAGGTCCCACACCTCCTCAAACCCTGCCCTCTCCAGGCCCATCCCATTAAATCTCCAGGAATTTCCTAACCTGGAGTTGGCAAGACTATCTCCTTCCCTTTATCTGCCCCTGTGACTTCAGCTTTCCATCACCTGTGCCCTCCCCGTAGCCTCTATATAGGAAAATTAGTCTGTCTACACGGGGTGGGGGGGACCAAAGCAGTTTACATCATTCTCTCCCCCACATGTGATCTGAACAACAACCCTGTGAGGCAGGTTAGGCTGGAAGTCTGTGACTGGTCTGAAATCAGTCAGTCAGCTTCCACAGCAAGGACCTGGGTCTGGCAGACCCCACTCTGAAGCCCTAACTCCTATGCCCTCCTCAAAGTCCACCTCAGAATCTCCAGGGATTTCTCACCAACCTAGAACTGGCAGCTGTAGTCAGCACTGGGCCCAGTGATTTCTGCCTCAGAGGTCTGTAGTGAGACCTTTCAATCCAACAGACTATCTCTGACAAACTGTTTAATAGGGAGGAGTCATCAGCCATTACATCAGCTTACAGCATTCCCCTCTCATCTCCCCTCCTTTTATCTGAACAACAACAACCCCGTGAGACAGTTTAGGCTGGTTTGAAATCACCCAGTCAGCTTCTACAGCCCTCACCTGGAGATCAGCAACAGCGGTTCAGGAGGAAAGGCCTCACAAGAGTCCATTCTGTCATATGAGCCCACTGTAGCCTAATTGGAATAGAAAGAGTGAAAAGTATTGGCAGGTGGAAAGGGCCCCTCCTTGCTGTGAATGAACATTCCTTTTGCCTCAGTTGAAGAGAAGGAACCCTACTGTTTTCTCATGAGCACAGGCCCGTAGCTGGGGGAGGGTGGGGCTGGGGGCCAGGCACCACCAATCTTTCCCCTGTTTTACACGCTCACACCTCCTTGCCTGCTCTCAGATGGACTGTCCTGGACTTCCTATAACAGGCCCTGAGAAGAAGCAGTCCTGCTCAATAAGCTCCATGTCAGGAGAGAACTGTCTCCATCAAAGGTCAGTGGCCTTCTGCTGGGGTTCTTGCCTGATGGGGCTGGCGGTCGGTGGGGGAGAGCTGATTCAGGCAATGGCACAGCAGAGACAGTGTGAGTCAATCCTGCTCAAGCCACATCCATCCAATAAAAATCTTGAGAACTGCTACCATGCTTGGATTTTTATTTTTTACCTAATTACAGGGAGAAAAATGCGCTTCAAATAGAGAATCCATTTATAATGACTATAAATTAGTATTAGTGTATGTGAAAGCCAGGTTTAAATATTCAGACATTCTTTAATATTGTAGTCTTGCACTGGTCAAGATCTGAGACCCATTGAGCCTGCAGTCCACTGAGCTAAAAGTATGTGCCAAGAAACCACATGAAATTGTAGTCAAGTGACAGAAGGGGGGGCAGAGATATAACCTCACTAGTGTCAAGGTCACCAATTGTTCTGAGTTCTATCCTCACATTCACCTATGGAGGTGAGAGAAGAAAATATGAGACTTGGATTCACTACAAAACTGATAGCAACAACCAACCATCAGGTAATTTCTTTCTGGATACTATCAATCAGTAGTGTCATGACATGCACAGTGCCCAGGGCTGCCGTTTTCCTGCTGGGGATCCCTCCCCTTCAGCTCCTGTTTCCTGCCACCACCCCTGTGGAGGAAGAAAACTAATGTTAAATGGTATCATCATAGGTGGCATGCTATGGGTTTTGACTGACTTCCTATTGGTGAGAGTCGTTAAAAAAGTTCTGGTGCCTTTTGATGGAAACCTGCTGTTAACAATGTAAGATAATTACAATTGTCTTGTAGGTTTATGTAAGGTGATTTTGTGTGAACATTTTTGGACTTTTTACCCTTTGTGAAAGGTGCTTCATGCCTTGCTGAGATGAATATGTGAAAGGGAATGCCATAGCTATTTTTAGAAAACACACCTCTGCTTAACATTCCCCATGACCACTATTCACTGCCATGCTATTCCGAAACCCATACTGTGACACCATCCTGCATTGCTATGTAATTTAGGTAGTTGAGAGGTGTAGTAGAAGTATCAATAGCTTCAGTCAATATTTTAAAAGCATTCTACTCCTTCTTTTCAAGTGAATTTCTGGGTGTGCTGCATTTTTATAAATATTCAGGCTATTGACATTTAAGAGACAGCAACGGGGGCGGTGGGGAAGCTTAGAGCAATAATAACACAATGGAACAATTAAAAGCTAGTATTGGTAGAAAACAATGAAATTTCAACATAGCTCTCAACAGAGGCAAATAGCTGGTGTGAGGTGGACTTTCTTGTGTTGCAGTGAGCCTGCAAGCATGGATTTGCATTGCCATGCTAAGCAAGGACCCCCTCTAATAGCCGAGAGGCAGCAGGTGTCCACTGACTTTTCGGTGTTTGCATTCATTTCATTATTTGTTGCTTCATTCAACCATGACAGATTCCAGCCCAACTACATTTAATCATGAGACGCTACTGTAGGTAGGTCACAGGATCCCGTTTGGCTGCTGCTGCTATAGCCATGGTGCTATATTTGTGAAATTGTCCATCCAAGCCCCAATGATGGAAGTTAGAGGAAATGAGATGGAAACAAGGTTGCTGTCCTTGACAACCAAATCAAGGAATATATGATCTTGTGCCCACACTTAAATGTAGATGTTGAAACAATATATGTTGAACAATTTTCAGGTGGGCAACTGTGTTGGTCTGCAGTAGAAAAGAAAGATTCCAGTCTAGTATCACCTTAGAAACCGATAAGATTTTCAGAGTATAAGCTTTCAAGAGTCAAAGCTCCCTTCATCAGATCTGACAAAAGAAGCTTTGAGACTTGAAAGCTTATACTCTAGAAATCTTGTTGGTCTTTAAGGTGATCCTGGACTTGATCCTTGTTCTACAGTGAACAAAGTATTCAGAAGCTGATTCCTGTCTGCTTCTTGTGAGGGAAAAAAACCACAGTTGCATCATTAGGACAAGGGATGGGCATGAACCGTGGAAATTTGGTTCAGTTTTGCCTGTCATTTCCTGAGAAAGTTCTTTCCTGGGGACATCATCTTTGGGGAGCCATGACCCAGACCCTGGAAGTCCAATCCTCATCAAACTTGGAGGGCAGGTAGAAGACAGTTAGCCAGAGGTCCCTTCCAAGTTTGGTGTTTCTAACTTGCACAGGATTCATTCTATACACTCCTGTGCTTCCTGAACCTGTCAAAATAACTGCCTGCCATTTTAACAGGTGCAGGTTCAGGACATTCAAGAGTGTATAGAATAGATTCTGTGCATGTTAGAGACATAAAACATGGTGGACATGTAGGGGAGCATGTAGAGGAGGTCTGTTGCAAGTTTGGTGTCTCTAGCTTGAACATGGTCCATTCTATACACTCCTGAACCTCCTCAACCTGTACCTGTTAAAAATGACCGAGGTTCAGGAGCTTATAGAATAGATCCTGTGCAAGTTAGAGACATCAAAGGTGCAGGAGATCTCCCCCAAATGCTCCATTACATGCTCTCTGAGTTGTTGCTTTGAAGTTATGTAAGCATTTTAATTGAGTGGAGACATGCTTGAGAATGTCTCTGCTCATGAACATCCAGGAACAGCTTGAAAGTTTGTAGAAAGTTATTTTTTTTTTTTTGAGTTTAACCATGTTTATTACACCCAAGTGCAAATACAATACAACAGATAAAAACACAAATGCTTACAAATACATACAATACATATACATACACATTCCATACATCCTCCAGCTAGCTCCGAACTCCCTCCACCCACAAACATACTCCCAAACATCCCGGGTACGAACAGAGATTTATTTATAATGTAACTATTATTCCAATATTAGACCTTTACTTTTTACCCAACAGTATATTGGTTCCCAAGTCTCTTTACATTTTTGTACATTGCCTTCACGTAGCCTTGTCGTCATTAAATCCGACTCCACCGCTTCCAGAAGTTTAACAATAAATTCTTCCCTAGAAGGAATTTGAGGCGTCTTCCAATATTTAGCAAATAATATTCTAGCAACAGTCACAATATACATTAGTACCTTAATCGTTTTAGGTGGAAAATTCTCTCTACAGATATTCAGAAGAAATAGTTCTGGGGAATGGTGTAACTTAATTTTTAAAATTTTTTGGGTCCACATGTTAATTGACACCCAGTATTTTTTTGCAATCTCACAATTCCACCAAATATGGAATAATGAACCTTTAGTCTTTTTACATTTCCAGCATTTGTTGGAGTAGCTGGGATATATTTTCGCTAGGCGGTCTGGTGTTAAGTACCAGCGGTAAATCATTTTGTATAGATTTTCCTTGAACAAAGCCGGCGTAGTTAATTTTATATTTCGTTTCCATATTTGTTCCCAGTCATCCAAACTAATATTAGACCCAAAATCTCCCAACCATTTTATCCAAGATTCCTTAACTACCTCTCCCTGCATTTTCTCTCGTAATAACCATTCATAGATTTTGGAGACTAGTTTCTGGTCTGTCAGGATAATTTGGTCAAAGTCATTTAATTTCTTAGGAAACCCTCTTTCTTTATCTTTTTGATAACTTGCTTGTATTTGACATTTCAGCCACCGATCTAGTTGGACCGTTTCTTCCAGTTTCAAGTTATTCTGTTCATCTAATAAGTTTTGATAGTCACTTAAATTGTTCCAATCATAAAGATTGGGGTGAGTGTGAGCCTCCACTGGTGATATCCATAATGGGGTGTAGGAATCCATAATGGGGTGTAGGAACTTTCTAATATCCATCCAAGCCCTAAAGAGGGATTTCCTTATTTCATGCCTCCAAAATAGACTATTTGGTGGGGGGTTTTGGTACCAAAGATATCCATGCCATCCTCTCCCCAAACCTGCCCCCTCCATGATCAGCATTCTTTTATTTCTCAATGTAATCCACTCTGTTAGCCAAGCTATACGACTAGCTTTATGATACAAGTTCCATTCTGGCAAGGCCAGCCCACCTCTCAGTTTACTGTCCTGCAGTACTTTCAGTCTAATTCTGGGTTTTTTGTTCTGCCATATGAATGATAGAATTATTTTGTTCAACTGTTGGAAAAATTTCCTCGGAAGCATAATAGGAATCATCTGGAAAAGGAATAATACTCTTGGCAACACATTCATTTTAATAGTTGCAATCCTGCCCAGAAGAGAAATATGCAAATCTTGCCATCTGTTTAAATCCTCTTGAATCTCTTTTATTAATTTCTCATAGTTATCCCGGTACAGGTCTTTGAGTTCATTAGTCATTTGAATTCCTAAATATCTCACTTTTTCCCCATATGCAAATTCTGACTTAGCTTCAAATTGGTCAATTTGTTCTTTATTCATATTTTTGGTGAAAAATTTCGTTTTCTGCGCATTAACCTTGAGTCCCGATATATATCCATATTGTTTTAATGATTCTTTCAATTCTTCAATAGATGAGTTTGGATCTTCTAAGATACACAACAAATCATCTGCAAAGGCTTGAATCTTCAGCTCTTCTCCCCTAATTTTAGTACCTCTTATTTGATCTTCATTCCTTATTCTTTGTGTTAACAGCTCTAGCGTTAGTATAAATAATAGTGGCGATAGGGGGCAGCCTTGTCTTGTGCCCTGTGCTATCGCAATTAAGTCTGTTTTAGTATTATTAAAGCTAATCCTTGCGTTTTGTTCCGTATATATAGTTTCCACCAGTCTACGAAAATTTCCTCCGCAACCTATTGCCTCCAATGATTTCAATATACAATTCCAATTAACATTGTCGAAGGCTTTTTCTGCGTCGACAAATATTAAAGCCACCTGCTTCTCTGGATGTTCCTTATAATATTCGAGAATATTCATTAGAAATCTTACATTCTGTTTCATTTGTCTACCTGGCACGAAGCCTGTTTGGTCTTCATGGACAACCGCACTTATAACTTTTTTAAGTCTGTTTGCCAGCACAGTAGCGAAAACTTTATAGTCACTGTTTAGCAACGAAATAGGTCTATAGTTCTTTATTTCCGCTGGATCTGTACCTTCTTTGTGTATCAAGGTAATGAGTGCTTCCTTCCAAGATGCTGGTATTCCACGGTTCTTTTGTATCTCTTCAATTACGTTTTTATACGGGATAAGCAATTCTTCTTCAAACGCTTTATAAAATTCAATGGGGAGACCATCCGGTCCTGGTGCTTTGTTTGCCTTTTGTTGGCTAAACGCTTCCCCAATCTCATGCATGGTTATTGGTGCTTCTAGTTTCTCTTTTTGCTCTTGTGTCAACTGTTTTAGTTTAGTCTTTGCAATATATTCTTCTTGTAACTGGTTAGGGATTTCTTGACCTTTATATAATTTTTGATAAAAGCTTTGAATTATTATTTTCATCTGGTTGATTTGTGTTGTCTCTTTTCCTTCTTCATCTTTAAGTAGTTTTATGATTTTTTTTACTTCTTTTCTTTTTTAACTTGTATGCTAGCCATCGGCTGGCTTTGTTTGCACTTTCAAAGTGAATTTGTCTCATCCATTTCATCTTCTTCTCTACTTCTTCCATTAGTATTAAGTTAATTTGGTGTTGAATAGCTGAAATCTTTAGTCTTATTTCTTCTATATTCTTTATCTTTAGCTGCTTCTCTTGTTCACTTAATTTTTGAACCAATTCCTTATAGGTCTTCAAACGTTCTTTTTTCTTTCCTGCTGTATATTTTATTGCAATCCCACGAAAGAAGGCCTTAAATGTATCCCAAATGATGTGCATACTAGTATCCTTGGTTAAGTTGTGCTGGAAGAATTCCTTTATTTCCTTCTTTGTTGCCTCCAAAAACTTTGTTTCTTTAAGAATTTGCAAATTAAGAGTCCACCGTGAGCTCTTCACAGTACCTAATAACTTAATCTGGATAGGATTATGGTCCGCGTATGTACTAGGTAGGATATCCGCTTGTTGAACTGATAGCATTAAGTCAGCCGACAGCCAACACATATCGATTCTCGACCAGCACTTGTGAGCAGAAGAATAGTAAGTATAGTCCTTGGTTGCAGGATTCTTTGTTCTCCACACGTCTAATAGATTAAGCTCATCAGCTAGTTTTAAGAATTCTTTGGGTAAACTACTTCGCAGCTTCCTTTTTTTTTGTTCTTCAATTTTTTTATCTTTTTCTATGTCGAAGACCGCGTTATAATCACCTATAATACAACAATTCTTAGGTTCAAATTCCATCAATTTTTTATGTAGAGCTTTGTAAAATTTTGCAAGGTTTTCATTGGGGGCATAGATGTTAACTAATATCAATTTCTTTCCACAATACTCTATCTCTACCATCACTATTCTTCCCTTCTTATCCGTGTATAAACAACTAGATTGAATAGACTTGGATACATATATAGCCACCCCTTTTTTTTTTCTTTCTGGATCAGATGAATGGTAGAGCGTACCTAATTTTTCATTTCGTAAATATTTTGTATCTTTTTCTTGAATATGCGTCTCCTGCAGACAAATTATTGATGAAGATGTTTTTTTGAGTTGTTGGAATATCCTTCTTTTTTTCCTTGGGTCGTTTAAGCCGTTTACGTTGACTGAAGTAATCTGCATTTCAGATCTGGTATTCATTTTAGCAAGTCTATACTATCAGATACTATTTTCTGAACTTTTTTAGTTCGGGTCCTTGTCTTTACTCCTCCTTTCCACAACTTCTGTACCGCACCCTCTTCTGCTTTACTCCGACAGTCTTCTTCTTCTTGTTCTTCTTGTTCGTCTCCCGTCTCCGATTCATGACTACTTAAGTCCACATATTGATCCCAAAATTTCTCTAATTTTTCCAACGATGTTATGTTATGTCTTCTAGTTTGATATATGAAGAAAACCCCTTCCGGGATTAGCCATCTAAATTGCCCTGAATGTTCCATCAACCAGATTGTTAATTTACGATATTTAGTTCTACGTTGGCGGACCTCCCAGGGCACATCTTTCAACACTTTTATATTAGCATCCTTCCACTTCAATCCCTGCTCTTTGACTTTTTTCAAAAAAATTTCACATGTTGTGAGATGGGTAAATTTAACTTGCACCTCCCTTGCTAAATTATGTTTCCTCGTGTAGTTGGAGGAAATTCTTCTGGCCCACTCAATATCTCTCCTTCCCTCCTCCAGGCATGGATCATCTTCAAAGGTCAGCAGTTCCAAAAATTTTTCTATTATATTTTCATCCTTTTCCTCTGGTATATTTTGGAAGAGTAATATATACGCTGCTTTTTCCATCTCTAACTTTATTACTCTTTCCTCCAGTTTGGTCACCATTACTTTGTTTTCTCGGGTTGTGTTGGCCACCTCCTTCTCACTTTCAGCTAATTTGTCCACTTTAGCGGCCAAACTATGAACTTGTTGAGTATTCGCTAATAACTGCTTTTGGAATTCCTCAGCTTGTCTGTTTGTTTTCATTATCTGACCCATTAAGTCTGCTTTCATCGCCTCTAACGCTTCTTGGTTTTGTCTAAAACCAGCCGTCACTATATTTTGCAATTTCTCAATGGCATCTTGATTTGTTGTTTCTGGTATTGATTTTCCCCCTCCCCCAGGGGTTGGTGAGGGGGTACCTTGCCCAAACTTTTTAGGACCCATTTCTGAATCCTTAGATAATTTCTCCTTACTCAGAAGGTATACTTAATTAATTAATTAATTAACTAATCAAACAATCCAATTAATCCTCAAGTCCCAGAGCTTTATATAATCAACAACTATTCAATTCATTACATTAGTTTCTATTTCCTTAATAACACAATTACCTTAAAATGCTAATACCTTAATTAATTACAATTACAATTACCCTAATATCCTAATTTATCCTTACATAATTAACTATTTTCCCTATTATATCAATTATCACATCAAATATCTGATACTCTCCTTACCACTATACAACAATTATATCTAGAGTTATACACTCAATAATTATATGCACAACATTTAGCCAGTATTCTACCTTTCAGTTGACTTCCCTTTCTACAAGATATTTATTATTAAGTTCACTTTTTCTTGCGTCTTCCTCTTTCTTCTCCTTCTCCTGCTCTTCTTCTTCCACAATAAGATAGCCTTCTTCCGTGTTCCTTTCTTTCTATAGTTATTGTCTTTATCTTTGACTTTGTTATTCTTGACCACACAAATTATTCCAACAACTTCCAAGCAGTCAAAAGCCCATCTTCAGCGGGGAGATGGCCGCAGCGCAACTGCTGCTAAAAACCCTCTCCCCACCCTTTACCAAGTTATATCTCCAAGTACCGTATTTAAGTTCTTTTCTTCCTTTCTTTTACACCATTCTGGACCATTAAATAGTTTCCAAAAATCTTACATGTGTTCAAACGCCTCTCTCTTCCCGTCTCATACTTTCACTTTTAAACCACAGCAGCGCCGCCATTAATCTACTCTCCATGCGTCAAAATCCGACGATTTATCCAGTCAGTTTCTCCTTCCCCTTCTGCTCTCTCTTTTTTATGTCTTATGTCCTTTTCTTTTCTCTTCCTCTACTGTTATATTATATTGTTCACCTTAAACCTTTCTGTCCATTCCTCCAGCTCTGAAAGCTCACTCAGCCTGGTGGCCCCTTCGCTTTATCTTACAACCTCCGCCATTACGACCACTGTTCGCCGTCAGTTTCCCTGTCTTCCACCTGGCTAAAGCGACTAAGTTTTGTCTTTAGTCTTCTATCTTCTTCTAGTGCCAATGCATCATCATCATCATCCTAACTCCACCTTAGCCCAAAATAGTCTCGTACCTGCTATATTTCTTGTTTGCAATCTCATTCGCCATTCATCCGCTGCTTTCCGCTCTCTGTTCCCAGCCTGCGCCTCCTGTCCGAACTCAACACCAACTCGGCTGCCGGGTCTCTGCCACCGTTGGAGATAGGTGAGAACAAAACTTCATACCTCAATTCTTTTAGTCGTTCTTTATGATGGATAAAAGATGTTGTCTCTGCTCGTTCCCTTCTCCGGTGGCCCAGTTAGTCACTAAAGTGTTGCTAGGCATCGGCTGTAGGGACAGTCTGGGATTGAAAGAGGAGCCTCCGCTCCCCCCCCGATCCCAAAAGGCTCCCCAAACTGCGATACGTCTTCTGACGTTTCTTTAGGGGGTACTTCCCTTCAGAAAGTCCCCCCGAATGCCCAGCAAAACAGTGCAGTTCCCGGAGCTCGGGAAAGGCTCAGCCGCACCACGCCATAGACCGGAAGTCCCTCAAGTTTGTAGAAAGTTAATGCCTGGTGACCTGCCACAAACTTGACTTTGCAAAGCATGAACTAGCCAAAATTCATCATGAACCTTAGTTCATGAAGTGTTTCATGCTCACCTATAATTAGGACATCATGCTTCCACAGAATTAAATTTCATAGAAATCATGTGTGACATTAGAACTACAATCCAATAGGTAGAGTATACGTAGACATGTTTCTGCACACAAATATTTTGTTGTTCTGAAGTAAACAAATTTCTCCCTCTTCACATGAGAAAGAAACTTCCAAAATGAGCTATAATGCAAATGTTCTCAAATTTCTAGTTGGCCTCCATGTGAATGGTTTCTCAGAGATTGTACACACTCTATCCCTATCATGTCCAATGAGGGTTTCAATTTATCTGGGGGAGAGGTTCTTTCTTTGGCCAACCTCCTACAGTCAGTGACACATAAGTATACTGAGTAATTATTGCTTTAATTTTTTAAAGAACATGTTTGAAAATTGAAGTCATCCTGGTTGTACAATGCCTGCTTTCTTTTGAGTCAAGCACCCTATATAACATGAATTATCCATTCACAGTTCAAATAAGCAGAATGTTCAATAGGTTTACATCTGCACAGTTGGACATAGCATTCAGCATGGCAGCTGGCAAGGTAGCAGTGAAGTAGTGTGACTTACTGGAATTATATCTGTCTGAAAGTGATTGTGGTGTGCAGGGTTTTGTTTGTAGAAAAAGCCCAGCAGGAACTCATTTGCAATTAGGCCACACACCCTGGCATCACCATTGTTTCACATATGACATTTTTTGTAGAAAAATCCCAGCAGGAACTCATTTGCATATTAGGCCACAACTCCTGGCACCAAGCCAGTCGGAACTGTGTTCCTGTGCATTCCCCAAAGGCTTGGTGGTGGGCTACCAACCTTTTATTTTATTTTCTGCTGTATCTTTAGGATTGGACTGACTCTTTTGCTAGGCATACATAAAACCAAGACAAAGTTCTGGCTTTATTGAGAACAATAGGTAGAGTAAGCAGTACTGAGACAGATGTCATCAGGTCACTTAAGAGAAAGGAATTTGAAACGTGTCTGTGTCCACAATCATACCATTAATCAGGACCTCTCAAGTGATTAATCAAGGTACATTTAGTCACAAAGGATGTTGCTTGCTATAGCAGTCCTGCCCATAAAAAATTAGGCTCACATTAACATTCTTCACAAATACAGTAGATAGCTCATGTAGTGGAAGGCTGTTTGAGTTTCTTGCACAAATCCCAGTTGCGTGAAGTACCTACAACTGCTTCCGATTTTGTCTGTCTAGCAATGCAAACTTAAGCAGAGTTTCACTCTTCTAAATCCACTGACTCCAATGGATTAAAATGGTGTTTAGATTGTACTGAGTCCTGAGTCCGCTTGCGGAGAGGGCGGGATATAAATGTAAAGTAATAAATAAATAAATAAAAATACTGTGGAACCCCTCCTTTTATTACCATTTCTAGAAACAATCATGCCTCTGGACAATCCTCTTTCTACCCTTTAGTCCAGGGGTGTCAAATGTCTGTCCCATGGGCCACACTCAGCCTGCCCAGGGCTTTAATTACTCTACATGGGGCTACCCCTGTGCCGAACCCGGAAACTGCAGTTGGTGCAGAACGCTGCTGCCCGGCTGTTATTAGGGCTCCCAAGATGGGAGCACATTCGACCGGGGCTCCAGGGTCTGCACTGGCTGCCAGTAATATTCCGAGTCCGGTACAAGGTGTTGGTTATGACCTTTAAAGCCCTATATGGCCTAGGACCTGCCTACCTTAGGGACCGTCTCTTCCCACACGTTCCCCAGAGAGTACTACGTTCAGGTTCACAAAACCTGTTGGTAGTCCCCGGGCCAAAGGAGGCCCGCCTAAAATCCACCAGGGATCGGGCCTACTCAATAACGGCACCTTATTGGTGGAACCAGCTGCCGGAAGAGGTGCGGGCCCTGCGGGATCTAGGGCAATTCCGCAGGGCCTGTAAGACAGTCCTCTTCCGGCAGGCCTATGATATTAACTGACAATGCAAAATATCCTGGATGAAAAAATGTATCTATAGGCCGCCGGTTTTTACTCTATCTTGTTTTTACTAAATTATGGTTTAATGGTATTTTAATTGTTTAAACTGAAATTGTTTTAATTATTGTGTTGTAAGCTGCCCTGAGACACCTAGGTGAGAAGGGCGGGGTATAAATCTTAATATAAATAAATAAATAAATAAATAAATATAAATTTAATCAGGCCTGCGGGGCTCTTTTCTCCTCCCTCCTATCCTCACCCTTTGAAGCTCCAAGGCTGCTGAAGTTCCCAGCTCCTTCTTCTTTGTTTTTGCAGGCTGAAGCAAGGAAGCAATTCTGAGTTTGCAAAGCTGCAAAGAAAATGTGGAATAGATTTTCCATTAAGGTCTCTGGACACAGAAACTTTAATGGAAAAATCAATTTCATGTTTTCCTTGCAGCTTTGTCTGTGTTGCGATGTATTTTAATGGAGTGAAGCTCAGTTTCACTTTTGAGCATTTATATAGCCAGTTAGAAGCAGTTCCTTGTTGGAGTTATGTGACCTTGCAAATAAAGGGTTGATGCTTTGAGCCAGCATGTCTCTGCTAAATGGACCTTAGAACTAGTGCCTAGTGAGTACTCTAATATGGGAACCCACGGCCCAAGGGGGATATTATACTAAAGAGCCATTGCCAATCTGAGTAGATCTGGGGGCAGTGGGAGAAGCTCACATTTTCCATTTCATGTTTTCCTAAGCCCAGAGCATTTTATATTTTTGGTTTATATTTTTAGTCTCTGCTGTGATCCTTGTGCCTTTTCTTGATGTTTTATTTTAAAATTGCATTGCCAAATCCCACTATTCCCCCACCTTTCCATTTTAAACAAAACATTGCAAGAGTTTTAAGCATTTGTGTAGTGGTTAAGTGTGCGGACTTTTATCTGGGAGAACCGGGTTTGATTCCCCATTCCTCCACTTGCACCTGCTAGCATGGCCTTGGGTCAGCCATAGCTCTAGCAGAGGTTGTCCTTGAAAGGGCAGCTGCTGTGAGAGCCCTCTCCAGCCCCACCCACCTCACAGGGTGTCTGTTGTGGAGGAGGAAGGTAAAGGAGATTGTGAGCCGCTCTGAGACTCTTCAGAGTGGAGGGCGGGATATAAATCCAATATCTTCTTCTATCTAAGTAAAAAAATAATATCTTTAATTGTGTTTCTCTGTATTCTTTATAAAGTTTATATCTCCACTACCCAGCATTACATTTTTTGATACTCATGGCCTGGCTCCACAAAGTCCCATTTATGTCAGATCCAGCCCTCGTAAAAAATGAGTTTGACACCCCTACTTTAGTCAATCAAACAGCTTACTTGAGTGTTCACCTTGGTCCTCCCATCTCAATAATCCCAGAAAAACAACAATCTTATATTTTAAACTCAAACCCATGGTCCTATAATTTGACCCAGTACCTGTTCCCTAATTGGGCATTTCCCTGACAAAGGTTACCACTGTCTTGTCCGTTCATCTACATAATTTAAAATGATATATTAGCTTTGAAAAATTACTTCAGTTTTCTTAAAATGCCAGCAAATATATAATTCTGTTGATCAAAAAGAGTACTAGAATGACATTTTCCCACTTTTTGCCTGAGCAGAAACTGCTTTCTCATCTGCTGGTACTAAGAAACCAGTTCAAGGACACTGCTAAGCTCCAGGCAAATGCAGTTAATAGACTCCCCTGAATGCAGGAGCATTAAAAATGTGTAACTGGGGAAACTTTCTCTCTCTCTCTCTCTCTCTCTCTCTCTCACACACACACACACACAGAGTTTCCTTTTTTGGGGAAAAAAGTCATATCCAAGCTACTTTTTGAATTTGTCCAAACAGCAGTTGTGGGGGGAGAAGGCGTTATTTGATCAAACTTCTGAAAAAAGGCATTTTAAGAAAGAAAGAAAAAACATTGTTCAGTGGATATCCTTTTTGGATCATGACTTATGTATTTTATTGTCTACTAATATCATGTGATGCAGGGTGCTTGTGGGACAGCCTTATACTAATGCCAGTTTTGACTTAATATAAAAAAGTAATCATGTGGTAATATTCCCATGAAGGATGGAGAGACACTCTTATACACCTGTACTTAAGAAACCTGTACACATAACACCTGACTGTACTCTCACCAAGGATCACTGTCTGTACCCCCCTATATTACGCATTTGGAAGATTGTTTTCTGTACCTATTCACTATATTCAAGTAATCTGTGATACAGCCTAATATGGAGTGGCTTCTCAACAACAGGTAATAGTAAACTGACAGTAACAATTTCCTTTCCTATAATTAAAACATTCTTAATAGAATGCTTCACCACAAGATCTGGTTGAATCCATTATAGAGTAGCTGTACTCTTCGACATTTACTTTCTAAATTGGCATTTATAGGTGGACTGGAAGAGATGTTGTTTCCCCTGTGTACATACATTTAAAAAAAAAAAAAAAGACTCTGACCAAGGTAAAATAGGAATAGTATTTCAGCTGGTACCAGTAGCCAAAAAAGAGGGCATTTGGGGCATAAGTGATTAATATGAAATATTGTCTGGCTCTTTTTTCTGCTGAACATGCATGTGTGTGCGGGTGGGAGGGTGGTCAGAAATCAGCGTGGGCCTTCAGAGGCTTAGATGCCCGTTGCCACAATATGGTCTTTGAAATCATGATCAGAAAATTGTCGATGAATCATGAAATTGTATGCATGGGATGGGATCAGGGAGCAATGCCTGTGTTGCAGGAGTTTTTTCTGGGCCCAGAAAATAATGCTTGATCCTGCTTTAGACTTTGCACCTGCTGTAGACTGGTGCAGATCTCACCAAATGGCCATTTTGAGATGCACAAGCTATCTTGCAAAAAAAAAGGGGGGGGGGAAGCAGCTAGAGCAAACATGCTTGAAGTGAAATGAAAGGGAAGCACTTTTTAAATAGAGTAACTGTTGTTCTTTCTTTTAAAAGATGGTCCGTTACTGAATTAAACCTTTCTGTAAGGGTGAGAAATGTGATAGGCATCTTGCCGTATCACAGCAACTACTAAATTGATACAAAATGCAACCCCCCTCCCATAGGGAGTAAAACATACAAAAAGTCCACCAAATGCTTGACAGTGTACTAGAGACCAAATCTGGGATGGTTTGCAGTATTTGCACACCAACAGAACTGCCTCTTGATGTGCCATTTGTTAATGTCATACCTGCTGTATAGTTATTGAATGGCTGCTATTGAGGCAAACTTTGAACTTCTTCTGTTGCTAGGATCAGTGTGATGTGCTAGCAGGGTAGCTGAGTTCTTTTTATTTCCTGTTCTTCAGAGCTCCTTTGTGTGAGATCTTTGTTAAAGTATTTTTAAAATTAGGAAGCAGCAATTCAGAAGCTCTTCCACAATATCCTAGGATTTGGATAAGAAGAAAACTGAGGATACAGGAAGAAAAGCCAATGAAAACACGAGGCTAGCCCTGGATTGTGCTGGCTATTTCAAATAAATAGGAGAGTTTCAGCCTTTTTTACTTGTTCTTTCTGTCCATTCCCTTCCCAGTTTCCCTTGCCTTCTCAGACTCCTGTCTTCAGAATTCTCCAATTTCTCTCATTTACTAGTCCATCTTCCAGGTCTCCTTTCACAGACGTAGCTACTTTTAGCCTCTTGCCTTTCCCAGATCTTTTTTCTGCTCCTTCTCTAGGCCCATTTTCTGCATTACCTCTCTCTAGAATCTGCCATGACAGATTCTCTCTCTAGAATCTCTCTCTAGAAGCTGCCATGACAGTAGGTCTGCCCAGTACCTCTGTGACATTAGGGTAGCTCATCCAATCAGTACTAAATGCTTCACCAGGACAACCAAGACAGATTCAGTATTACTCAGTCTGAAGCTGGACTGAAATAGATCTAGATGGATTTAAGGTATAACAAGACAGAAGGCAAAAGAAGAAGGGGATGGCAAAAGATGAGATGGCTGGACTGTTACTGAGTTAGTTACTGTAACTAACATGAATTTGAGCAGATGTCGGAGGATGGTAGGAGTCAGGAGGGCCTGGCATGACTTGGTCCATGGGGTATCAAAGAGTCGGACTCAATTATGCGACTGAACAACAACAAAAAGTCACTTGAATTAATATAGGCCAGCATTCTGTCTGAAGCAGTGATCAGCCAAAAGCCTGTGAGAGCTTATACTCAAAGAATGAGAGCAGTATTCCCCTGGTGTTTTGTCACCAGCATCTGCTATCCAGAGATGGGGGGGGGGGTTGTTTGTGAGAGAGAGAGAGGGAAGGAGGAAGGGGGGGAAGAATGAATATACTTATGTTAGGTTCAGGTGGGTAGTCATATTGGACTGAAACAGCAGAACAAAGTTTGAGTCCAATGGCACCTTTAAGACCAACAAAGTTTTATTCAGGCTATAAGCTTTCATGTGCCAACACACCTCTTCAGATACAGTGAAATAGATTTTCCTCAACCATTACATATTGGTAGTGAGAGGGTGGATTGTTAGTTGCCAGGGAGGGCTAGTTAGAATCAACATGCATAAGTAACTGGGCAATTATAGCTGAATTTGGATTAAGGCCGTGGGTAAGATCCGTGAATAGCAGTAAATTATAACAGCCCACAGGGCATATTGTACCATAGAGTTTTTACCTCCCAAATTGCTAAAGTGTCCAGAAAAACCATAGAGTTTCCCCAGAAACACCTAGAGCGGCTGCATGCAATGTCACTGGCACGAAGATGTCACTTCATTGTCATGCGTGCGTGAAAGTCCCCCACCAGAGGATGCAGGAGACTTGGAAACCCTATAATCTGTTAACTCTAGCATTTGTATACTAATTTACTGCCATTTACAGATCTTAACCACTGCCTTAATCCAATCTCAGCTATAATCATCCAATTACTTATGTGCCTTGACTCTAACTAGCCCTTTCTGACAACTAACCCTGCCCCCAGGCCTGAAACTAGGACTTTTTCTGGGGGGCGCTAATTTAATTAATGGAGTAGCATATGGGGACTGGGTGTTTTCTTTGAGCTTTCTATGTTGACCCACCAAATCCCACCTCTTGAATTAAATCAGACCCTATTTGTTGAATCTTGACAAGATAAAACCTCCCTTTTGACTCATCAGGGGCTGACTGTTGGCCATCTACTGCCAAGACAAAATGAGAGCAATGGAAGTGGAACAAATTCTGTTTTTATGTTAATCTACATGTTGGGATTTGGCCATGAAACACTAAGTACATCAGGGATGTCAAGCATATGCCCTGTGGGCTGCATCCTATCCCTGCTGAGCTCGTATCTGGTCCATGAGCAACTGGCCTCCTTCCTGTTCCTCCTTCCTGTTTCTAGCATTGGAGCTGGCTTTTTCCCAGTCTCTCCTATTTTCTGCTTCACAGAGAAAGAAAGAAAGAAAGAAAGAAAGAAAGAAAGAAAGAAAGAAAGAAAGAAAGAAAGAAAGAAAGAAAGAAAGAAAGAAAGAAAGAAAGATAGATTGGTTGAAGGTTAGAAGGAGAGAGTCCCATAGCACTTCTAAGAAGACCAAAGTTTTATTCCAGGTATAAGCTTTTGTGTGCCTCCACACTTCTTCAGAGAAAAAGAAAGAGGGGGGAGGGAGGAAAAGGAACCAGAGGGAGCATGCTAGAGAGGGAGGGAGGGAGAGAAAGAGTCCCATGGCACATGGAGAGATCCCCCCTTTCCATTTCTAACATATAGAGGGAGAAAACCTAAGAGCACAGCTTGTGTTTGTTATTAGTAGAAGGGAACAATAATTCAGTAGCCCCTTAACAGCTAACAAAATTTGTGGCAGGACTTGAGCGTTCATGAGTCATTGCTCACTTCTTCAGATACAGCTAGAATGTGAGTTCACCTGTTCTTATATCTGAGAGCAAAGTTTTTTTCAGATGCCACATGACAATAGCAGACATTGGTATTGAAACCTAGGCCTCAGTTCAGTCCAGCAGGATGCATTGTCTTGAGCTTCATTATCAGCTGCAATTCAGCAGTCTCTCTTATCTCCCTTAGAAATCCCTTTGTAAGAGAACTGCTACTCTTAGGTCAGCTGCTGAATGTCCTGGAAATTTAAAATGTTCACCCACTGGTTTTTTTTTTAATGTTTTGGTTTCTAATAGCAGTAGAAAGAGTAAGAGTCCAGTAGCACCTTAAAAGCTAATAAAATTTATGGTAGGGTATGTGCTTTTGTGAGTGACTGCTCACTTGTTCAGGCTTATTTCCATATATTCTTGACATCATCCTGGACTGACTTCTCCTGTGCCAAACTGAGACCTAGGTTTCTTGTCTCATTACCAGTGCTGATATCTCCATGCCTACTGCCCCTCTGCACACCTAATCCAATCATGCCTGCTGTGGCCATTCAGCATCTGAAATAATTTTTATATCTCTGGTACCTTGTGTTAGATTGCCATCTGACAGCAATGCTGATTCTGTGAATGTAGGCAGATCATGAGGAGGGCAGGAAGGGTTGCATTAGTGCTTAGTTCTCGTGGCCCTTTTTTACACACCCAGGGAAGTGCTGTTTGTTATTTTGGGGTCAGGCAACAATTTTTCTCCAGAAAGTAGTTCGACATATTCACATTCCTTTGTATGGGCTTCTTAAATGACATGTGCATTTCAATATCCTGCTGTATTTCTTTACGTTCCTCTCTTTTTTTTAAATTGACAACATCACTTGCAAAGTATTCTGTGACCTCCAAAGTACTCATTAGAGGGAGGGACGGTGGCTCAGTGGTAGAGCATCTGCTTGGTAAGCAGAAAGTCCCAGGTTCAATCCCCGGCATCTCCAACTAAAAAGGGTCCAGGCAAATAGGTGTGAAAAACCATAGCTTGAGACCCTGGAGAGCTGCTGCCAATTTGAGTAGACAATACTGACTTTGGTGGACTGCGGGTCTGATTCAGTATAAGGCAGCTTCATATGTTCATATGTGATATGTTCATAATAGAACCTGTGCCTTAAGCCACAAGTCACTAATGCTATGTATTTGTAGTTGTTTGGGATCAAGGATGACTCCCTGCTGTGAGATAAGGACACAGGCCGACCCCAACCCTTGCACAACTGAGGCCCCAGTGCCCAAACTCAGCCGGGGCGTGCCCAACTTACTCTGTCACGGCTATGTCTCATGGCATGTATAATACAGTGGGTTCTATGCACAGGGGACTACCTTTTTTATGCATGAGTGAGACGAGGTAGTAGTGATAACAAGCTCTTTAATAAGTGCAGTATTGTAGATGGCTGCACTTACAAGACTCTGAACAGGTCCCGCGGGGACAACTATATACAATACTGTGTTCCCACACTATCACATGATTGGATCATTCAAACCAGCAGGGGCATGTGATTGGAGCAGGGCAATTAGGATTTGGATCCTACTGCCCATTGTTCCTCAGTCGCAAGCTCAGCCCTTCAGGCTCCAATAAATCAGGCATACATGGCAGCATGGAAGGGTCAGTCAAATGAGAGGAGAAAGAAAGCCATGAGAGGGGGTTCTGGCAACTGGCTAATGGAATCACTCCTAGCCAGATGCATTAGAGGGAGATCCAATGGGATGCCATAGAGAGGGTGAGGTGGAAAGGGGGCAAATATAAAAGGGAGCTCCTGCCAACAGGCCGGGAGGGAATAAAAGCCAGCACCCTAGGCTGCATGAGGAAAGTTGATGGGCCAGGAGGAGCAGGATGACCAGGGTGGACCAAATGCCCTTCCCCCTTATCCCGAGGCTTGTCAACATGGCAGAAGGCGGCATTAATATAGGGGCAGTTGTGGTTGTGACAGAAGTAAATCAGTTATATTTGTGTCAATGAAAGGAGTATAAGGCAATGGAAGACATGAGAGCCAGTATGATATAGTGGTTAAAGTGACAATTTTGGAAGAGTCAGTGTTATGTATTGGCATACATTCCTGTAACAAAGCTTGCTTCCTCCGGGATCCTAATGCCTGCTCTGCAATTGGCTGTTCCTGGTGAACTGGCCAATCGTGGCTCCAGGCATGTAACTACTATATGCAAATAATAGGACCTTGGAGAGACCAATCGGGCAGTTTCCTGCCAAATAAGAGGCGTGTTTTGGTGTTTTGCCACTGTATATATTCCCTATCTGTCTGTGTATCTTCCCAGCCCCCAATTCGAAATAAAACAGAGTTGCATAAACCCATGGCTGAACTCACTATACAACAGCCAGGTCTAGACTCAAGACCAGAATAAAATCCTCGCTCAACAACAAAGTCACCATTTGGGTTGAATACAAAAGTGATTTCCCCCTGGTATAAGTTATTCCTCCAGTAGAAAGGAGGTGATTGTACCACTTCTCTCACCCTATACCACATTGAGATCCTTAAAATGTGGCTCCTGAGGACAAGGGACCCTCAGTAAGAGTTCAAGGGGGAGCATAGAGGGGATTTCCAATAGGAGAGGTGGTTGTGTATATCTTGTTATTTGAACTGGTCTTGAGTGCTTGGCAGTGAAGTCCTTTATGCTTAATAGTTGTACACATCACATAGAAAATTTGCTGTCCTCAAAAAATGCTAGCCTGGATCTTCTGTAGTGCAAGTTAAATTACGTTATATGAAGGTAACTTTTACACCTCTTTCTGTCCCGTTCCAATCTTCTTTATCCTCCAAAATTGTGCTCCCTTCCATCAACACTGGAAATGCTTTTCTGCCAATGAAATTGCTGCTGCACCAGCAGAGCAACAATTTCAGATGCAACATAAAAAATAGTTATACAGCTACTTGAGCTGGGAATATCATTCTCAAGCTACTCAGCATAGTGTGGAAAAGGCAGACTCTGTGAGTCATACACTGCATGCAATGCTTTAATTTCTTATAAGACAGTCTAATGGCCCATTATTGTTTTACATACCACCTTACTGAGCTCTTTGAACAAATTTGCTGTCATATTATCTTTTAACCTTCATATATTGCATTTGTATTGACCCTGACCCCCTTTGGAATGGTACGTTTGAGAAATGCTCATGTATTCAACAACAAAAAAAATTCAAATCCAGTTTTGCTCTTTCCTGTAAGCATGCAATTAGATTGCTGTCCATTAGAGGGATTTATATAAATAACATTTTAAATGCATCGCATGCTTTGCTAGTGAGAACCTATCCAAGCCAAATCTAGTCTCTCTGTCTGCTTGTTTTAGTTGCACTTTTTAAAATGTATTAAGCCTTGGTACATAAAATGGCTTCCCTGTGGGTGGATATTGCACACACTAAGACATTTTGCCACTTGGATTCATTAATTTCCTCCATGCTCTCTCCATAATTTGTTCTGAGACCTGCATCCCTTGGCCCTCACAATAAGTCAGCAGGCACAGATGGCTTGCCATTGAGGTTGGTAGCCATGAAGAAGAATTTAAAGTAGCCTCTAAATGACAGCCATTTTGCATATATTTGCTGTTGGTAGAGCCTGATCTGGGTTCTGAAAAGACTCTAGTTTAATAGCTGCAATGAAATGCATTAATTTTGTTCACCTTAATAATTTCTGTTGCTGAGTCTGAATAAAATGTTTGCCTTGCTCAAATGCTGAGTCTTAGAGACAGATTGTCCAGTCTGGTATGTTGTACTTTAAAAAGTTAACTGCTCAAGCAGAAAATTATGCTGGATTAAAATTCAAGATACAGAGGATATTGCCATGGAGTGAAATTTCAGAAGAATATTCCATATGACTCCTCTGAATTCCTACCTGCCCTTATATAGACCCTGTAACACAAGGTACTCAATAAGGTGTTACCAGCTGGTGAACTTTGTATGGGATATTTTTAGGGATCAACAGTGTATCTGATATCTGCAAACTACACAGAGACTCATCCTTTCTCTCTCATCAATTATAAATACTTCTAATATTAAAGCATCTGCCACATATTTTTAAAATGGCATAAAACTCCTTTCTGATCCCCAAATTTACTTTGTACATCTGTAATAAAAATAGGAATTTATAGAAATTGGGCTACATTTTCCCTGGACTCCTTTTTCAAACAGGTGAAAGGTAGAAATTCAACAGGTAATGTTTTATCCTTATATGAATTTCTATAGTAGGAAAAGTTGTACCTGTTATATTTTTAATGGTACTGCTTGGTTTATGAAATATGCGTTTGGCACCATTTAGACTTCCTTATAGATGAAAACCTGACCTTGATAGCGCAGGCTAGTCTGATCCTATCAGATCTCAGAAGGTAAACTGGGTTGACCCTGGCTAGTATCTGTGTATATATATATATATATATATATATGAAAAGGCTAGATCAGTTTTACATTTGCCCTGAGCCTGCTTTGATGTGTAAGAAGAAGACTGCAGATTTATACGCTGCCATTCTTCTGAATCAGAGACTCAGAGCGGCTTACAATCTCCTATATCTTCTCCCCCCACAACAGACACCCTGTGAGGTGGGTGGGGCTGAGAGGGCTCTCACAGCAGCTTCCCTTTCAAGGACAACTTCTGCGAGAGCTACAGCTAATCCAAGGCCATTCCAGCAGCTGTAAGTGGAGGAGTGGGGAATCAAACCGGGTTCTTCCAGATAAGAGTCCGCACACTTAACCACTACACCAAACAGGGCGGGATATAAATCTAATAAACCAAACTAAGCTATTCTGTAGGCTTTGGTACATGGCAGTAAGATAAACAGGAAAGTAGATGCAAATGAATGGAAGGAATTGATTGCTGTTGCAAACTGCAGGTCCAGTTTTAGAATTACATTTTAGAAATTTGCCTAATTTAACTGGAACTGAGAAGGACTGGAATGAGGCCATGGTGAGAAAGCTTGGAAGAGCAGACGAAAAAATGGGGGAACTCCTCTCATCCCTATATGATGGTACACATAAGTGAGGCTCATGTTGCTTGCCATATAAAATGCCATGTTGCTTTGTTCAGAATCCATTCCGAAAGGTGGATATGTCTAGACCATTAAGTGAATACCATCAGCTAATAAACAATACCAAACAATCAAGAGACTATGTGGAACCAGCGAGAGAAAGAGTGGAGGAACACCTTTTTCAGCTGCATCATCTTGGCAAGGATTTCTTCCTCCCTTTGTGCTCACCTATCTCAGCAGCATGGGCATAGTCAAAGAGGTGCTTGGTCCTTTGATTCAAAGCCTGTGACTCACAGCCTGGACCTTCAGAGGAGCCTGAGTCCAGGCCCTCATCAAAACTTGGTCCACTTTTGTGTTGTTGTTATGTTGCTTCTTAGATTATGCACATGGCTTTTTTTGCAGCAGAAACTCCTTTGCATATTAGACCACACACCCCTAATGTAACCAGTCCTCCTGGAGTTTACAGTAGGCCCTGTACTAAGGATTGGCTACATCAGGGGTGTGTGGCCTACTATGCAAAGGAGTTCCTGCTACAAAAAAGCCCTGATTATGCATATAGCCACTTGGATCCTTTGGGGGGGGGGTGTGGGGTACAAACTGTTAAATAAATTGCCACCCTTTTCCCATATATGGTTGCCAACCTCATGGTAGGGCCTGGAATTTTGCCAGGATTCTAACTGATCTCCACACTTCAGAGATCAGTTCCCTTGGAGAAAATGGCAGCTTCAGAGGGCTTCAGCTCTGTAGTATACCATAGATTTTAGGTGAAATCCCTCCCTAAATTTATCTCTTCTACTGCACCCTTCCAAATCACCAGGAATTTTCCAGGCTGGAGTTAGGGTTGCCAATATCCAGGTGGGGCCTGGAGATCTCCTGCTTTTACAACTAATTTCCAGCTGGCAGAGATCAGCTCCCCTGGAGAAAATGGCTGCTTTGAAGGGTGGCTCTATACCATGCTGAGGTCTCTTCCCTCCCCAAAACCCCCACTCTCCAGGATCTACCCCCAAAGTCTCCAGGTTACGGTTGCCAGGTCAGAAAATGCCTGGAGACTTTGGGAGTGGATCTGGGAGAGGGCAGGTTTTGGGGATGGGAGGGGCCTCAGCATGGTACAATGCCATAGAGTCCATCTTTCAAAGCAGCCATTTTCTCCATGGAAGCTGATGTTTGTCAGCTGATCAGTTGTTGAAGCGGGAGATCTCCAGGCCCAACCTGGAAGCTGTAAACCAAACAGAGAACCCCCCTGCGAGGTTTTCTCCAACCTGGAAGCTGGCAACTCTACTCCAGATATTTTCCAACACAGGCCTGGCAACCCTAGCTGGAGTTGATAATTAGGCTTCCCAACCCTCCTGCCCGGGTGGGGGACCCCTGGATTTGCAGCCTTTCCCCCCGCTCTCCAAAAATCTGGAAGCGGGGGGGGGGGGGGAAACGGCGCCAATTTTGGTGCCACTCGCAGTGCTCTTGGGGCATTTGGACGGCTCTGCCTCTGAGGTAAAATTGCAGCCCAAACTTTCTGCCGGCATTTCTGCCACCTAGCCTGGCCTCCTGTGCTCCAGGTAACACTTGGGCTGTCACCCTGCCTCGCACCAATCCCAAGCCAAGCATCCTTCCCCTTCCTCCCTCTGTCTCCGCCTCCTCTTGTAAAAACACACCGAGCCTCCCCTTCCCTTCCTGGCGCTTGCCAAACGCCGGCCCCGGCCGACCAATGCAGGGAGAGGCTGCCCCTTCCCGGACCAGGAAGCAGGAGAGGTGGCTGGAGGGGCTCCAGGTGATGCGGAGGATCCCACGATCCTTTGCATTTGCAAACCGGGCCCCACACTTCTGCATTTGCAAGCCGGACTCCAGCTTGAAAGCAGCAGCAGAAGGAGGAGGTATGGAATTTGGGGGGCGCGGTGAATGCAGCCCCTGCCTGCCGGGATGAGGAGCACAGCAGCAGGGCCGGTTCTCCTGGGCAGCCCAACAAGGAGGCCGGGGAGCAGGGGGAGGTGTTCCGATGCTCAGCCAGCAGCTGCGGCCCAGCCTTCTCCAAGCCATGCTGCCTGGGTCCCAAAGTTGCCAGCCTCCCAGCCGTCCCTTTAGATGTGATGGCCAGAACTCCCTTTGGAGTTCAGTTATGTTTGTCAGGACCTTGATCTTGGCTCCACCCCCAACATCTCCTGGCTCCACCCCCAAAGTCTCCTGGCTCCACCCCCAAAGTCCCCAGATATTTTTTGAATTGGACTTGGCAACCCTATTGATAATCCTGTCCCCATATCTGGAAATTGTACTAAAGGGGATTTCAGTGGATCTGACCAAGCTATCAGCATCCATAAGCGATAGATGGATAGATCCATAAGCATGGAACTCAGTCAGGAAACAGCAAGAAAGGATAATGGGATTGAGACTGTGAAGTATACTACCATGACTTGTGAACTTATTCACACTTGCACCGAATTTGACAATGGGATGTAAAGATAGCTTTTCTTTTCATTTTATGTCCAAAGCTTGCATATATTTTACTTTTCCTTCTGACAATAAAAATCACAAGCAGCTGAAGTTAATAGATTTGAAAGCAGATTGTAGGTTTGAAAGCAGCTTGCTCTGCCATGTGAATGAGCTGCTGCTTGGGATAGGGGTGGGGATAGGGGCCCAAGGCCTGCTTGGAATCCATAGTCAGTTTTTTGAGTCTTGGGATCCATAGTCAATCAGGCTTATAGCTTTTTCAGATTTTACAAGGAATCTGCATGGATAATCGCAAAAATGCACAAATAACGTAACTATGGACTTTCACATTTTTTTTGCAACTGGAATGCAACCTTTGGGGTTTTTTTTTTCCTTGTTTCATCCTGGAGATTTCATCATTTTTGAAATCAGTCTCAGTTTTCAGACCCATTGGACTCACAATTGCCTAATTCTGCTTCCTCAACTTATTTTCAAAATTAAATTACTGTCTTTTATTGGTTTCATGAAATGGCTGCCTAATGTTTCAAATGCTTTCATCTTTTTTATGGTTCCTTAATTCCAAATGACTTGACAAGTCAGAGAATCCTGGACATAAATAGATTAAATAAACAGTGTAAGAGGTTACTTAAATGGAAGGCGCCCTTACACGCAACCCCCCCTCCCAACTAGTAAATAAAAATATGTCAATAAGTGTTTTCAGCGTGTCAAGAAAATATTAACAGTTTCCAAGTGTACAGCTATTAACTGGATGATCCTTGATCCTTGACATCACTCTGCTGTTGTCCACAGGCCAACGGCTGGCTGCTCATCACCCTGTGGGAACTGCACTCTTAAGAAGATTACACTACCCAAAAAACAATCAAGTCAGACTGAGAGCAAATCAGGAAAGAGCCTTTTAAACCTTTCACATCATTACTAGCCTCATTGTTTTGCAGATCAGGAGCACAGAGGAGAACAATGAACACGAGACCTCTTGCTGACTCTTGGGATACCAGGATTTCAGCACTGTGTTGATTACCAGTAAATGGACAACCTGAAGGCTAATCTCTTCTTTGGTCCAGAGACTTCGGATGCTTCAATCACAGGCTCAAGATTGTTTTGTATTCTGGATGCAATCTTCTTTTTATTATGTGCTGAAATGTTATGTTTGACTATGTCTGTGGTCCCCACAAGTCATCTCACACCTAAATAGCTAAAATTGGTATTTGGAAGGAATTGTTCTTGCTTAATAGACTCTGTCTCTCAAAATACTTTTTTTTTTTTAGAAACAGCAAAATGCTCAAGAACATAATTATTGCCATGTTGGATCAGATCAAGGATCAATGTTGTAACCCACCCTGAACCCACTTGTGGGAAGGGTGGGCTAGAAATCAAATCAATCAATAAAATAATGTTCTGATGTATTTGTATCCTAAGAATTCCCCTATTGAACTCATAAAAAACATTTGATATGTAATTCCATATAAATGTTATTAAAGTTAGCTCTTTCCTCTGTACTAATGAATATGGATGGGCACAACCTGAACCCGAGCCAGAGTCCGGGCAGGACTTTGCCAGGTTTGGAGTTCATGAACTGAGGTTTGTGGAAGGTGCCTTCCCCTGAATGCTAGCTGAGCTTTTCTGCTTAGTTCAGCTCATGTGTTTGGCATGCCGCTTCCAGGTGGCATCAGGCCTCACCTCAGCATGCCCATGTCATCTGTAAGTGATGTAGGGGTCCCAATCCTCCCGCCCTAGCGGGGGACCCCAGGTTTTCCAGCCTCTTCCCCCGCTCCCCAAAGAAACGGAAGCGGGGGAAGAAACGGCACGAAGGAGCATGGCGAGCCGCCCCTTCTCCGCTTCACTATGGCTGCTCCTCCAAGATGGGCTCAGGCTGGGCCCATCTCGGAGGAGCAGCTGGGATGGGGCGGGGAGGGGGCAGCGGTGGCACAGCGGCATCGCCCGCTCTGCCTCTGAAGTGGAATGGGGGGCGCCATGGGGGGGGGGGCGGGCCGCATGCGCAGTGGCTCCGTTCGAGAGCACGTGCTGTGCAGTTGAGGTGCAGGCTGAGGGAAGGCGGGCCGGCTGGCTCGCGGCTGTCTGGCCTCGGTCTGTGGTGGCGGTGGCACCCGCAGGACGTTCCAAAGCCCCCGGGGCTATGACCTGCCTCCATGGCTTCCTCAGCGGCGGTTCTCCCTGCGCCGCCCTCCGCTCCCTGTTCAAATCCTCGCGGCGGTGCCAGCAGCATCATCACCATCAATGGCGCTTCACCGCCCGGCGGAGGCGAGGAGCAGAAGCTTAGACGTTAAGGTGAAGCGCTGTTGATGGTGATTATGCTGCTGCCGCCGCCGCAAGAATTTGAACAGGGAGCGGAGGGTGGCGCAGAGAGAGCTGCCGCTGAGGAAGCCACGGCACCTCAGTGCGGATGCTTCCTCCGAGCTCCCCTCGAAAGCCGCCGGCAGGGGGTTCCGCCCCTCTCGGGTGGTGGTGGCCAAGAGTTCGAACAGCAGTGGTACCGCTTCGCTGGCCTCTCGGAGGAGGACCTTAAGCAGCTGGTGAGCGGCCTTCCTTGGGTTGACCCAGTGCAGGGGTGGCCAAACTGTAGCTCAGGAGCCCCATGTGGCTCTTTCACACATATTGTGTGACTCTCGAAGCCCTCACAGCCTCATTAAAACTAAAGTTACTTTCTTTCTACCTCCCTCCCCCTCCATCTATTTGCATCCCTTCCTTGTCTTGCAGCTCTCAGACATCTGACGTTCATGGCTTGCAGCTCCCAAACATCTGATGTTTATTCTATGTGGCTCTTGCATTAAACAAGTTTGGCCACCCCTGACCCAGTGCGTGGGGGTGGTGGTAGAGTCCTCAGGTGCCTTGTGGGGAGGGCTGTACCACCTCAGAGAACAGGTGCATGATAGCAGTTGGGGGATGATAGCCTAGACAAAAAGTGGAGGGGGTTCTTTACACAAAAAAAAATCTGGACTGGAGGGTTTCAGTCTCTTCTCCCTGGGCTGCTGGTATTGTGTTTACAGAAAGTCCCTTTTTCTGTGCAAGGAGGAGCATTCAGAAACAATACCATCTCATTGGACTACTGTGTGGTCCCTTTAATTGTGATGGACAGAACTCCCTTTGGAGTTCAATTGTGCTTGTCACACCCTTGCTCCTAGCTCCACCCCAATGTCTCCTGGCTCCACCCCCAAAGTCTCCTGGCTCCACCCCCAAAGTCCCCAGATATTTCTGAAATTGGACTTGGCAACCCTAAAGTGATGCAAGCTTTCAATATTGTTGTGGTTGCCTAGCAATTGCTACTGAGGACACTATGTCTATCGTTTGTGGAGAGTTTAACTCCTCCCATTTTATTTAGGTTTCAGAATTTTCTGCAAATCTGTTTTTTCCCTCTGAATTTTCTAGAAAGTTTTGTATTTTGTCTATCCATGGTCTCAGTATCCAGATCTTTGTATCCCCAGATGGGGGCCATGTTGAGAATTATGTAGATTGATACAATAACACAGTGAGACCAAGATAATACATACAACAAATAGGTAATACATACTAACTGCAGAGGCATAGTTCACAGTCCCATTCCCTTTACGAAAGTGCCTTCCTAAATCATTTTGTTATAATATAGCCTAGGGCTTTTTTTGTAGAAGGAACTCCTTTGCAAATTAGGTTACACACCCCTGATGTAGCCAATCCTCCAAGAGTTTACAGGGTTCTTAGTACAGAGCCTACTGTAAGCTCCAGGAGGATAGGCTGCATCAGAGGTGTGAGGCCTAATAAGCAAAGGAGTTCCTGCTACAAAAAAGCCCTGATATAGTCTTATTTTTTTTCTTTAAAAAGTCATCCTGAACATTCTGTTTTACATACCTTGCAGACTTGCAAAAGCATGGGAACTCCTTCCTGAACTCCTCAAACAATCTATTTCTAAAGTGGGGGTCACAACAGAGAATGTATTGTGAGAATGATCACAAAAATGAATAACAAGCAACTAACAAAAATCTTCCCATCACGTTGCATGACAATAAAGGTAGCTAATTTACTGGGTGGTTAGATGCACACTGTGATAAGATATATCTGGGTTGACCCCCTTCTATATGGAGCATAATTTCTTTTCCTGTCAGCAGTAGGAAAGACAGTGTGCCTTAGAGTGCTAGATTTCATCTGAGCACCAAGACTCAAATCCCTGCTCATCCCTGAAGTTCATGGGGTAATTTGGACCAGTCTATCTCTCTTAACTTACCTCATGGGTATTTGTGATAATAAAATTGATAGAGAAAACACTTGCCTAAGCTCCTTGGAGAAAAAGTAGAAGAAAAAGTGAAGAAAAATATGAGAGATGGGTGATCCTTGGCATGTACAGAACAATCATGTTGAATCACAGCCATTATGAAAGGAAGTCTGGAAAGCCTTCAAGATGTAAAATAAGGTTGCTGTTAAGATCAGTGATATAGATAATACTATCGACTGAAAAGTATGGGCTACCACAGAAGAGAAAGCTTTAACAGATCACTATTTTGCCTCATAATGAAGGATTACCAATGCCAGCTTTTCATTAATTTTGTCTACCTGTCAGTCAGCTTAGCTTGGCCAGACAAAGTAAGGCACCAGTTTAGTGCAGCGACATCATTAAAGGAAGCTTGAAGTGCTTTGCTGCTGTTTTTCGAAGTCACTTCACAAAGCACTTATGCTATTTTGCTTTATTATGAAAAAGTGGTCCTTGTTTTGGAGGCCTGCCTAGAAAGACTTAGCCTCCCTCCTTGTCCTGAGAAATCACAGGGTGCCTAGAAGGCTGGCTTGCCACTGCTGTATAGAAGCTATAATTAGAACACCTTCTTATTATAGCTATAACTCATATCAAGTAAACAGGTCAGCCCAGTGACATTTGAGAAAAAAATATTACTGAAAAATCACTACAGGAAATGGATATTAAATATACATAGAAGAAATATGATCAACCTCATTAACCTAGTTGGGAAAGTGAATAATAGCCACTGAAAAAGCACACTACCAAAATAATGTCACAGGTAAAATTCCAAATTACTTTATTTTAGCTCAATCCTAAACCTTGCCATGTCACTATAAGGCATCTATGCTGTTGCATACTAGCAGGCAAAAACTAACACTGTGATCACAAGCACTGGGTTATTCCACAGAGCCAATGCAGACAGTCAACATGCCATGTGGCAGTTTTCTATTATGTGCTTGGGTTGGCGTATTACTAAAAACTAGGAATAATCATATTCCCACAGTTCCATCCTGTTTAGGATTCAATAGCTCTTTAGTATACAACATTTGACTTGAATATCTTACATCAAATTTTGTGAACTTCACCAGAGCAGAACCTCTACAGAGTAAATGGTCCTCCCCTTCCCTGCTTAAAATAATAATAAAAAATCCTTGCCTTCTGCCTTCATATCTGCAGAGATGATGGATCTTGGAATTAAGAGAAAACTCCAACTGCTATTAGAACACATTTGTATTATTTTGCCATTCTTGATGAATAACTTCCATAGAGTACAGGGTTGTTGGCTCAGTGGCAAAGCATTTGCTTTGCATGCAAAAGTTCCTACATTCATTCCCTGGCATCTCCAGTTGAAAGAATCAAGTGGTAGAAGATGTGAACCTCAGCTGGAGACCCTGGACAGTGGCTGCCAGCTAAAGTAGACAGTACTGACCTTGACAGGCAAACGGTCTTCTTCAGAACAAGGCAGCTTCATGAGTTCATTTCCCAGGATACCATTTATTTATTTAAATATTTTTATGCCAGCTTTCCACCCAACTAGGGCCCCCAAGGCACAAATGTGTTCATATAACAATTAGAAGTCATTCCTAGAACTTGCAATTACTCTATCAGCAGCAGTTCTGGAAATCACAAGGTTCTGTAAACATCAGAATCTCTGCCCTTTTTCTTACACCCAGCCATAGGGAAGTTATCTGTGTGGTGGTATCCACAACCTAACACTCAAAGAACCACCCATAAGACAGTTTTCCTATAGGATTGAATTTGAGGTACTTGGAATTTGAAATTTAAAAGGAAACACCTTTGCTAGAGATGCTGGATCCCAATTTTTAGGAGGTCCTATAGACCCAAACTGAAAAATACCAGTTAAAATACCAGCCTGATTATGGGGCTGGCTTGACTTCTCCTGCAACCTGGTTTAAACTAAGCTGCAGGAGAAGACAGCACAGAGCTGATTGCACCCTGTGGGCACAACAATCCTGACTGGGCTGCCATCTCCTGCCACCCTGTTTAAACTGAGCAGCATGAGAAGGCAGCACAGAGCTACATAGGCAGGGAGCTCTGAACTTCCCATTGACCCAGTTGATCTTGGGTGGCTTCTCTTGCAGCCTGATATAAACCAGGCTGCAAGAGAAACCAGCCACAGCCAAGGTGACAGGGAGCTCTCAGCTACCTGACTTCTGCAGTCAATTAAAAAAACCCTGCCCAACAAACAGCTGAGAGGTGGGATCAATCTGCTTCTTCCTCTTCACAGTTTTCAGATCTACCCAAATTTCCCAATGATATCCAGGATTTTCTTGGGAATTTTTTGTTTTGTTTTTCCAGGAAAACCTGGATACATTTGGGAAGTCTTAGAACTAAGAAGTGTCAGTGTTGACCTCCAATGAATATCAGGGTCATGACACTAAGGCTGCCAATGGCAAATCACCTCTGATATCTGTCTTGCCTTAAGAAAACAAGTCTAGCTCACCACTCAGTGGTGCATAATGCTAAAAACCCTAGAATTTCTGTCTGCCAAACTCTTAGGATCTCTGGACTATACTACACACACTGCCATACAATAATATGATTGCCTGGAAAATACAGATAAAGTATTTTTTGGATATATTTTCAAGTTGGGTAGCTTCAAATGCACATCCCTAGATAGAACTTCTGATCCTTGGGTCCAACAGAGATTGCAAAGAATGAGGCTGAGATAGATAAGCATTTGAAAATGCAATAAGGGGGAAGCAGGACCATATTTCATGCACCAAATGAGGATTTCAGAAACTCCAATACATGAAATATTGATAGGGTTGCCAAGTCTAATTCAGATAATATCTGGGGACTTTGGGGGTAGAACCAGAAAACTTTCCCTAAAATAAATAATAACACTGCAGTGCAATTCCCCTGAATACAGTCTTCATTTCCTCCCCCAAGCAGCTGCAAATCATCTCTCTCTCTCACTCACTCACTCACACACACACAGAAGCAAAAATAAAACAGTTTACAATCCCACAGGTGTGGTCTCACTGGGGCAATTTACGCATGAGTTGCTGAACTTCCAATAACACAGGGAAACCAAAGGCTCAAGTTTACCCTTTACTATGCAAACGACCTCTGAAAAGCTTGTACAACAGAGGGTCTGGGCTGAGAGCAGCCACATTGTGCTTCCTGCTCACCCCGCCCCCATTCAGCCTTAAAGACACAGACACACCATCCAAAAAGGAAGCCTTTGCAAGCTTTCTCCTAGCGTTCTGAAGGGGAAAGGCACGTGATAACTGTGGGAGTGGAGCTTCCCCCCACTGGGGGCGGGAAGGAGCCTGGGAAAGCAGGAGAACCCCTGCTGGGACCTGGGAATTGGCAAGCCTAAATATTGAAGAAGGCAAGAAACACAATATTAGGGAGGAGGGTCTGTCCCCAGTTATAGGCAAGCAGATAGGGCATTTGTTTCTAGGCTTAGTGGGGGGAAAGAAAGGTACAGAAGGAAAGTGGGTTTTGGGCATGGCTTCTGGGTGATCTAATGGATGTGGTAATGATGGTTAGGTATGTTTGTCCTATGCAGTGTTTCCTCTAAGCTAAGTTAGTGTGAGCTAGCTCACAGATTTTTAGTCTGCAGCTCACAGATTTTTGTCTTAGCTCAGGAAGGATGACCCCAGAGCACAATAATTTATGCAGTAGCTCACAACTTTAATGCCAGTAGCTCACAAAGTAGATTTTTTCCTCACATGATCCTGCAGCTTAGAGGGAACATTGGTCCTAAGCAGAGGTCGTTTTATAGGAAAAAAGGTGGTGGAGCTCATCCAGGAATTGTTATGAAGCTGAACCTACTATTCAGTGGCCAAGGTGGGAAAGAGGAGGTGGAACTGTCAGAAAGGTTCAGGAGTTGTGCTCCTGTGAGTTCCCGCTGAATCCAAGGCCTAGTCCTAAGTGGTAAACATATGTTAATGATGACAAGTAAAAAGCACAAAGATCAGCTTCTGGGAGGTTGCTAATTGTGGCCTGATCACCAGTCCTTTGGTAACTCATCTGCAGGTAACACATCCACAGGGAATGGTGTTTTAAAATTTGCAGGACCCAATTCATCTTGGCATATGGCATGGAGGGAGGAGGGGGTGTAAGAGATTTTGGGCAACTAGGAGATGTGTATACCGGAGATGTCTCCTAGGAATTTTCCCAATAACAAGGAGATGCTGTCTAATAATCAATGGTGCTTATTATAAAAATAAGGCAAGCATACAAGGGTATAAAATCATTCAACACACATACAGACCTAGGAAAAATAGCATGAAATAGACAGGGGTAACACAAGGGTAGACATACAGGGTAATACAATTACCTATGGATCTGTGTCTTCATAATCTTCTATAATATTTCATGCACCATTTTCCAATAGCCCTTCACCATCTCACATGTCCACCACATATGGTAAAAAGAACCAACCTGTTTAGTGCATTTCCAACATTTGTTAGACACATTAGAATAAATCTTACACAATTTCTGTGGGGTCAAGTACCATCTATAAAACATTTTATACACATTTTTTTAAACGTTACTGACCTAGTTAATTTAACGTTAAGCTTCCACAGTCTCTCCCATTCTTCTCATGTAATATTATAATCATTTTTTTTTGCCCATTGGACCATACAATCTTTTACAACTTTATTTTGTGTCTTCATTTGAAGTAGATATGCATATAATTTGGAGATTAGCTTTTCTTGTGGACCAAAAAGAATTGTGTCAAATAAATATTGTTCTGTATTGAAACCTTAATTTCTTTAAGTAGTTTGTCATAATTATCTGTTTTTAAGTTGCTACACTTATTTGAAATAACAACACCTAGATATTTAATTCTTTTTTCATACAAACCCCCTGATTTTTGCTGGAAGGATTGAATTTATTCCATCGTCATATTCTTTGTAAAAAATTTTGTTTTATGGTAATTAATCTTTAATCCTGCCCAGTAACCAAATTGTTTAATCTTCTTTATAAGACAGTCTATTGTCCATCGATTGTTCTAGTATAAAGACTAAGTCATCTGCGAAGGCTCTTAGTTGATATGGTTCATCTTTTATTACAGCTCCCTTTATACTTGTATCTTCCCTTATTTGATTATCCAGTATCTCTAGAGATAAGATAAAAAGTAGAGGTGACAATGGACAGCCTTGTCTTGTACCTTTTTGAATGTTAATTACAACTGTTAGTTCACCATTCACTGTCACCCTTGCATTTTGTGAAGAATATATTGCTTCACTGCTCTCAAGAAGTTTTCACCACATTCCATACCTTTCAGTTGCTGTAGCATAAAGTGCCCACGAACATTATCGAAGGCTTTCTCAGCATCTAAACAAATTAAAGCCAGTTGTTTCTCTGGATGAATCTCATAATATTCCAAGATATTACAAACTGTTCTGACATTATCTTTCAAATATCTTTTAGGAAGGAATCCTGCTTGATCATAATGTATTATAAACTGTAGAACTTTCTTCAAACATTGTGCCAATATTGCAGCAAAAATTTTATAATTCACATTTAAAAGGGAAATTGGACGATACTTTTTAATATCTTTCAAATCATTATTTTCTTTTGGGATCAAAGATACTGTAGCTTCTTGCCATGAAAGTGGTATTTGGCCTCCCTCTTGAATCTTTTCAATAAGATGCTTAAATGGTAAGAGTAAAGATTCTTCATAAGCTTTGTAGAATTCTGCAGGTAATCCATCTGGACCCAGAGTTTTACCATTGTTTTGAGATGCCATTGCATCTCCAAGTTCCCTTATTGTTATTGGCTCATTTAAAATTTTTTGTTGTTCTTCTGTAAATTTATTGAGATTATTTTGATTGATATATTCTTCTAAATCTATTTTATGAACTTGCTTATCTTCATATAATTTTTTTAACTGTTCCACAATTTGATACATTTCTTGCTTTTCAGTCTTCTCTTTCTTGTTCTCATCTTTCAGTGTCGTAATTATTATTTTGGCCTTTTCTTTTCTCATCCTATAAGCCAACCACCTTCCAGGCTTGTTGGCATGTTCAAAAAAAATTTGTCTAGCATATCTTAATTTAATCTCCATCTCTTCTATAAGAATTAAATTCAATTTGTGTTGCATTTCTTTAACCTTTTTTTGAAATTCATATTTTGTTGGCTGTTTTTTAAGATTCTTTTCAGCTTCTCCAGCTTGTGACATTAAGTTTTGAAAATTTTCAGTTCTTTCTTTCTTTTTCGTAATACTATATCTAATTGCAAGGCCCCTATAATAAGCTTTAGCAGTGTCCCAAACTACTTGCATCTTTACCTCTTACGTTATGCTCTGTTTAAAAAAGGATTCCATTTCCGCCTTAAATTCTTTGAGAAAGTCTTTATCTTTCAAAATTGAAATATTTAGCCTCCATGATATTCTCGTCCTTGGGCCTTTGAGCTTTATCATTACAGGGCTATGGTCAGAAATAACTCTTATTTGAATTTCTGTATCAACTAAATCTTTAATCGTACTTGCAGAGAGCCAACACATATCAATTCCTGACCGAGTTTGGTGGCTAGAGGAATAGTAAGTAAAGTCTTTGGAGTTGGGATATCTTGTTCTCCGTACATCAACCAAATCCATTTCTTCTGCTATTTTCCAAAAACTTGTTGGCCACTGAAGACCTTTACTTTCCATCTGTTTGTGCATTTTTTTGTCCAGTTGTCTGTCAGAAACTGCATTGAAATCTTCTATTAGACAGTATTCTATATACTCCAAATTTGATCATTTAAGATGCAAATCTTGAAAACATTTCTTTTGATGATCATTTGGGGCATAGATATTTGCAAGTATTTTTTTTTTATTATCCACTTTAATTTCCACTAATAGAATTCTTCCATCTTCAGAAGCATACTGCAGTTGCGGGTTAAATTTATCTTTAATATATATTGCCTTTTCTTCTTGTTCATGTCTGTTGCTGTAAATAAATTACCAAGTTTTTTATTTTTCAAAAAATGTTGATCTTTAGTTAAAATATGAGTTTCTTGTAAGCAAATTATGTCCATTTCCATTTTTGTCAAATATCTAAAAGTCTTCCTCCTTTTGACAGGAGAGTTGAGTCCATTCACATTAACTGAAATTATTGAAACCATTATGGGTTTTGCTTATCATTATCTTTCTTATCTTTTTTGGAATGCTGTCTTGTATGGTATCTCAGTTGTTCATTTGGATTTTCTTCACCAGAACTTTCTTCCTCCTCCTCCTCCTTCTTTTCCTTGCCTTCTTTTTCTTTCACTCTATCCAGAAAATTCTGAGCTTTAAAAATGTAGTTAATCCTGTACCTGTTCTTCTGGTAGGTAAAAAGAAGGCCTTCTAGCATTAGCCACATTAGGATATTTCTCTTCCTCTCAAAAAGTCTGTTAACACTTGATATTCTCTCCTCTTTTGTCTCACTGGCCAAGGTACCTCTCTTAGAATTTTCACCATATTTCCAGCTATCATCATAGGTCTATCTCTTACTTGCTTCAAAATGTCATCTTTAATCCTCTTTCTTGTGAGTCTCAAATGAACTTCACTAGGTAATTTGTTTTGTCTTGTATAGCTCGATGGCACCCGTCTAACTTGATCAAACTCTTCTTCCATCCTCTGAGAAGTCACCTGTAAAATTTCAGCCAAGGCTTCACTTAAAATTTTCTGTAAATCTTCATTTTTTTTCTTCTGGTATATTTTGAAACCTCCACATATAGCTGTCTACTTCCATCTGCAAGAGTCTAGAATCCTGTATACTCTGTTCTTTTTCCAAATGTTCCACCTTTTGGATATTCTCTGTCACCTGACCATCTAGTGCTTTTAAGGCTTTGTTGGTCTCAGTTGTCTGTCTGCTATTCTTAAAAAGCTCTTGTTTAATCTCTGCCATATGTTCACCAATATTGTCTACTTTACTAGTCAGCTGTGTTATAGCAGTCATTAAGATGTTTTGCATTTCTTTCATATCTCCCTGCATGGTCGTAACTTTCCCTGGCCCAGGTGGAGCATTAGGCGAAGGAAATGGTGGCTTTCCTTCTCTGTTATCTTTTTTTTTACTGTTTCTTTGAAATCAATCCCAGCTTTATTTTCCATTCTTATTAGAGTAAGCACACTCACAGCCACAAGTTCAATAATGTCTCTTCAACATTTGTTTTAAAACTCTATGTTCCTGTTTATAACAGATAAACTAATCTCCACCAAGTGATGCCCTTATTATGAAGTAGCTTTAATAAGAAAACAACCTTCTAGCTTCAATTAACAATTTGTGGTAGCCAAAACAATGCTAAGAATAATAATAAACAGAACTTTTTAGCCAACCACACTAAATAGTCAATAGGCAAAACAATTCAGTTCACTACAACAACAATTCACTGTTACAAGTCATCTAGCAATGCTGATTCAGTTGAAATCCAAATCACCACAACGTCTTTCAAATAACTTCAAATTTCAGAAACTTAAAGGTGTAAATTTGTAATCCAGGGCTAAATGCCCTATTTGTAATCCAAGAGTAAGATCCAAAATTAAAAAATAAGACAATCATCCAAACAAAAGAGAAGGAAATCAGGCACTCCCAAAAGTAAAGGCAAAAATTAATAAAAAATAGGAAAAAGTTCCCCTTTTGGTGATAGAAAAAGGAATGAAAAATGAAAGGTGCATAAAAAAGAAAGAGTCCCAAACCAAAAAAATATTTAAACCATGTCAAAAAAAAATTCCAGCCACAGATAAAAAGAAGGCAAAGAAAAAATAAAAACAAGTTTAAAAGGTTATATCCATATCATCCAACAAGAATAGATAAAAATCCACTTTGGAAATTTGTAGAGGTATTCTTCTTACCGCCAGAGATTCTGTTATGCCTTATAAGTCAATATCAAGTACCCACCAGCCTTTAGAAGTTAATTAAAACTCTTATAAATTCATTCAGAGCACTTCAATTTAGGCTTCAAAGTATTTTTAAGTCAGCTATCTTTCACATCCATATACACTTGTCAACAAATATCTCTCCCAAAATCCAAAGCATTTTTCTTCCCCAAAGGGGTTTAAAGTAGATCAGATAAATTCAGCCATCGAGTCTCTTATAAAACTAAAAGTTGGCGTGATCTCCTCATGCAGGTATTTTCAATGTTATCAGGTTAGGCAGAAACTTTTGCAAGCCTTGAAAAAGAATGAGGGAGAGTTCCCCCCCCCCCTCAGTCTTTTGCCCCACTTGAGATCTGCTTCATTCCTGATTCTCCTCTTCCCTGCTTGTCAGAGATGTTACCATTCAAATGAATAGTATAGGTAAAGAACACTTACAGTAGTAGGAAGATCAAAGTCACTTATCTTGATATTAAAAGGTTTTAAGGTCATCCAGCATATATTGCTTGATTGTTCTTTTTACCATAACCTCCGTAAAGATTTATTTGGCAAGCTTTCTTTCCCCCCAGATTTGTCTATTCTGCCACCCTGTTATTATTTATTGAGTGATACTGAGGGGGTGGTTAGTGAGGCTGTGGCAAAATTTCTGGCTGACATCCTTAAATTTAATTCTGACCATGTTTGAATGCATCTGTAAGCTCGGTTTCATTTTGATTTTATCTCCAATGTTTAATTTTTTATATTCTGTGTATTTTTATTTGAATCTATTATGCCATTAAAGGTTTGGTATGGTATGGTTTTAAGGTCCAAAATGTAGCATGCTGAAAAAAAGGTAAAGAAGCCGGTGGTTGACCCTCTTGCCATTTAAAAATGGCGATTAGAGCAATGAGGCTAGAGACAAGCAGGATTGGGGAGCAGTCGTCTCCGCTGACACCCCCGATCTACTGCTCAAGTCCCCTGTCGTCTGGAACCCTTCCTGGGCCCCAGAGTCGAGTTATCCTTCAGGGGCAACCCCTCAACAGACTGATTTGAAAGCGGCTCTGGACATGTTGGTCCGAGCCGCTTTCAGCTGTGGGTCGCCAAAACTGGAAGTCCTTGGGAGCATATCTAAACAGCAAGGTAGGGGTACTGTCAGATGCACACCTGGAGGTCACTGGGTCAGATTTTTTAAGGACTACCTTGAGTCCTTAGGGGGAGGGATGTTTGAGGACCTGTGACATGGGGTCTGGTGGGTCATGATGCTGGAACATGTGGTACATGACCTCAGAAAAGGGGAGGCTCCAGGATGACATTTGAAAAGTGACATAGGATGAAGGAATTAAACCATGCTACACAAACTTATCTAAAGTGACAATAGAGGGCCGAATTTTATCTAAGGTGACACCTGATTTATACAATAGTGCTGGGCTCCAGGTTGAGGTTGGCCTTCCTCTTCTTCCTCTTCAGGCTGGCACAGTCTTTTCTGTAATGTTCTGTTGACAATAGGATTGGGTTGTCTGGCAGGATACACGCCTAAGATAAGAATGATTGCCTTATGCAAATGTCTGAAGCAACCGCTGGATATGTGGGGCTCCCATTTCTCCCTTATGGTGTCTGGAAGTGCATGAAGATGATTGCTGGTGATGTTAGCCTTGGCAATGGCTTCCACCAACAAGGATCTGAAGACCACACAACTGGACAGCTCATGGTGATGGCACAACCTCTTTCATTGCAAAAACTGAGGCTAGGAAGTTGATTTTCTCAGGCCAGGACCCATCAGAGAAGGGGCTGCTGTATAGATGAGGCCCACAGTACTCGCATAGATAGATAGATAAATTTATTGTCATTGTTCTCCACAAAAAGAGAGCAACGAAATGAGGTGCTCTTCCACAAACATACCAACATATCAAACACACATATTCATATTCATACCATTTAAATACATCTAAAACCATTAAAACCATTAAAACCATTTAAATACATCTAAAACAGATAAACATTCATAAAACCATTAAAACCATTTAAATAATCTAAAACAGATAATCCTTCATAGGCCTGTCAGGAATCGGCTGGCCAAGGCCCAGGTTTTAGTGCAGATGTGTATAAGTTGAACTCCAGGCATTCTGGCAACCAGGCCAGTGATCACGATGTCCGTATATACACAAAATGGGGTTCTCGCTCACATAGGGTTCCTGCCTTCCCCTGTGCCATTTTCCAAAACCAAAATTTCAGAGCTGCATGTACAAATAACTCCCCCTGGGGCTATTTCAGTTTGCCACAATTGTAAGAAAAAGCCCCCTACTTTTCATACACATGGACATCGTGATAACCAGTATGGTTGCCAGGGTGCCTGGAGTTTTGACTCGCACACATCTGCTCTAAGAAGTGGACTTTGCCCACGGTTTCTAAGGCTTATTTGGATACTATAAGCCTCAGCTTTGCAGCAGCATTCTACATCTCTGGATAGGTGTTAGCCAGAACTACAGACGAGCTTCCAGCTGCTCCTTGTGTGCCCAGTTTTGGCCGCGGCAGTGGAAGAAGCCACACCACCATGAACTGTACAGGCAAACAGTTTCCAGCCTGTTTCCATGAACCAAAGGCTAACACCACCAGAATCCATCTTGTTTTCCTGACTCCATATCCAACAGCTGCTTCAACTTCTGCATAAGGCAATCAAGCTTTTCTTAGGCGTGTATCCTGCCAGACTGCCTAAGCCTTTGTCTAACGGAACTCAAGACAGAGACTGGTGCCAAGAAGAAGACTAAAGAAGAGGAAGACCATCTTCAGTCAGAGTCAAGTTCTTTTGTATAAACCGGGTGTTACCTAGGCCATGATTTGACTCTCTATTGTCACCCTTTTAGATAAGTCCAATAGTCCTAAGCATCTCCCCACCCAAGTAATTTTTCTATTCTTCTCCCCAACTGTCATTTTGGAGCCTCCCCCTGGTCCATTTCAACTTGAAAGTTCACTCAGGTATCCAGGATCCAAGCAAGTCCATTGTTCAAGAGCAAGCACCCAATTAGTTGCCACCAATTAACTTGCTATTGGCTACTGCAGAAGTCCAGCCCTTATGGTCACTGCAGAGCCTCCCCTTTTCTGAGGTCATGTACCAGCTGACCACCTGTCATCCACCCCTGTGCCTCCCATCTCCTAAGGGCTCAAGGTAGTCTATATAACCTGTAACACAGCTCCCCACAGATGTGCTTCTATCAGTATCCCAACTTCCGCTGCATAGATCCATCCCCGATTCCTGATCAGTTTTGGGTTCCTTCTCCCACACCCTTACTTGTCGCCATTGGAGCCTTCTTTGAAGACTACGATAGGTAAATATCACCCTGTTTGTCTACCCATGTGTTCCCCTATCTATCTATGTTTCCTAGGACTGAATGTGTGTTTTGATGAGTATTTTATTTTGTATGGAAGCCTATATTTTTCTTAATAAATTTTAATTGGTTTACTTAATATTAGAGTCCCTAATATTTTAAGCATCACTTTTCTGGATGTGGTAATCCTGTATACACAGGTAAAAAGATCCTGAGTGCCCACCTGACAATTCCCCGACCTCGTTTTGAGGGCATTTTGGCTTACACAGTCCTGAACTGAATTGGGCCACCTGAGACTTCTAAATCACTGCTTCCTTCAGTTATTGGACATCATTAGTGTAGTTTGTGTAGTTTGGCCCAGAGTTTTGAGGCTCAATTACCATGAATAAAATTCTAAAAGAAAATTTCCACTTTACCTCAAAGTGTGGGAATTTTCCCTTCAGTAATAGTAGATATTTTAACAAAACCTGAAAGAAAAAGAGAGTAAATGTGTTTCCTAAGATACCACATCTCACAAAATACAAAACTGTGTAGTTCTTACTATGGCCTTTTGCAGGGCTTTTTTTGCAGAAAAAGCCCAGCAGGAACGTATTTGCATATTAGGCCACACCCCCTGACATCACCATTGTTTCACACATGGCTTTTAAAAGAAAAGGTCCAGCAGGAACTCATTTGCATATTAGGATATACCCTCTGACACCAAGCCAGCCGGAACTGCTTTCCTGTGCGTTCCTGCTCAGGAAAAGCCCAGGCCTTCTGAATACACAGAGTTGTCTTATACTGAAACAGGTCATTGGTCCATCAAAGTTAGTATTGTTTGACTTTGTCTACTAACACATCTGGATTGTTAAGGGCAGAAAGGTTAGAATGCAATAATAGTATTATTTATTATTATAACGAAGAATTGCTGTAATGTGTATCTAGTGTGTTATCTGAGGGTAAAAGACTTGTATATTCTTCTAGAGGCCAACGTCATCTGCATTGCAAAAGCCAGACAGTTTTAAATGCAGTAACATATTTTTTAAATATTTAATAAAAACAAGAATCATTGCAATACTTATGATAGGAGGTGAGCTGGGGTGGGAGGGGGGAGGTGATCAGGCAGGGGTCTTACTGGGTGTGGGGGAGGCCGGGCCAGGCGACTGAGGTCAAGCTGCAGTCTGTTCATGCTGGAGTGCAGCTGTGTGATCTTGAAGAAAGCTTTGGGTTGGTGTGCTTTATTTCAATTAACATGGGTAATATGGTTTTACAACTGGTAGCCCCTGAGTGAAGCTGTGTGCACCCTAACTGCTGATCCCAGCAGCAGAACATGGGTGCAAATAAGCTATTGCCAATTAGATTTGACTGCTGTGCATGGGGGAGGGGGCACAGTGTTTTTCCATATGTGGCCTTCTAGCAAATCAGTTGTGGGTTGGAAGTCTGTGAGACTTTGGAGAATGGTAGACTTGGTTTGAAGGAATGTGTAGAAAGGACCTGAGAACACATTCATTTTGGCTTTTTTGCCCAGACCACTACTTCAAACTATCTTTGCCTAGTTAACTTTAACAAGGCACTGCTTCTATCCCAAGAAAGTGTAGTGCTAGTGAACATCTGTGTTGGGATGGGGGTGGGGGCTGTTGATACATAACACCCATCTGTTCACAAAGTTACTCACACTCACCATATTCTGTTTGTTTTCTCTACTGCTACTAATCATTGTGGCAGGATGACTGCACTTCCACTGGTTAGGGATACGGTCTAATATGCTAATGAGTTCTACCAGGCTTTTTCTACAAAAAAAAAAGGCCCTGCTACTCCTTATTGTCTTTTCAGAGTGGTGGCAGCTCTCTAGAGTCTCAGGTGGAGGTCTTTCATATCACCTACCACCTGATCCTTTTAGCTGGAAATTCTTGGGATTGAATTTGGGACCTTCTGTATGCCAGACAGATTCTCTTCCACTGAGTTATGACCCTTCCTCATGGGTCCTCCAAACAAGTCCTCTTGTTTTGTCTCCTACTGCCCACTCCACATTTCTTGGACAAATGGGAAAAAACCCAATTTGTAAGTCTACCATGATGTGCAGAATATTATTCATGGCTATTGTGACCAGGAAAAAAAAGTCTTTGCACTGCAGACCACGTTCTCCATTTTCTTACTGAATACATTCCATTATATCTTAGAAACAAATAATGGAAAGTGATAGGGGATCCAATTTCTGTATATAACAATTCTGAAAAAAGAATTGTGGCACAGCAATAACTGATTGAAATTTTATGATGTTCTTGCTCTGGATTCTCTTTTCACCTTTGATTAAGCACACTATTGCTGGGTTAAAATGAACTAACCATCAGGACAGCGTCCCTCTGTATTGTCTGAGAACAGCCAGTTAGCAAGACATGATAGTAGTGCTCCCACATACAGCAATTCACATTGTAGAAAAATATTTTAGAAAATACTTGCTCAGGTTGAGTGGGGATTAGACTGTTTATAAGCAAATGGCTGGTGCTATCAGTTCAGATTCAACAAATCATTTTTGGTGAAAGGAGATACTTAGAACTATTCTTCTTACCCATCAATGAAGGACTAGTACTAGATTAGATTATTCTTTTTGTTAGTTTAGTAGTACAATCACAGTCTGGAACCCATAATTAGAAAGTCACATGAAGTTCTGGGTGCTGAAATAGATTATTTTGTTTTTTGCCCCAGTTGAGTTTACTTTTGTGCATGCTAGACCTTACTGTAGAACAGAAGGCAGATCCATCTGTAAAACCGATTTGTATGCGCAAATCAAATCCTTGCTGGCTTGTGCTTTTCCTGTGCCTGCCGAAAGGCCCATTTGTATCAGTTGTAATAAAAAATGTGATCAATTTAGCCAAGAAGTGTCTAAACAAATTATAGCAGGATGCTTGGTCCTGAGAGATCCATCAGTCCCACTTTCATTATCTTAAGATCCAGTTCATTAGACCAAAATAAACAAAACCCATAACATTATGATTCATATCTTCAGTCCCTTGTTTTGTTTATGTGTATTTGTTTGGACTTAATAAATGCAACACATTTTTTTATGAGACTAGAAGAATAACAACAAATAACACCAATATCATATCTTTCTCGTGCATAAATACACATCTCCAAATCAATAACTGGAGTACATAAAAATGAAACTGATATATTACATGCCTTATGTAAAGGAAACCAACCCCTTCCATTAATATCTATAATATTTTATTCTGTTTCATGTTCCTTACTGCCCAGGTGGTTAAAAAAAAGGAGTAGGGGCAACGTTGCAAGAACAGAGACTTCTAGTGGTTAACTGGATGGGCATGATGATGACATGGCGAGAGAAATCATGCTGGAGGCAGAATCAGGTGGCAAAATTCTCAGAGCTACTCTTGATGTGGCCACAGCCCCTTCCACTCAATATATGTGGGGAAGTGAAGGGCTCTTCCCTACATGATTCACAGCTGGTAGCTGTGCAGTGTACTCCAGTCAAAGGCAAGAGAATTAAATTGCGCTGGTAGAGCAACTGCTAAAGTGCCACATATTTAGCCTAATGTATGGATCTGCTCATTTTCATGTGCTGAACATGCTTGCATAAACACATTCCCATTGTGATGGAGCCACTGCAGCTCCTGTAGTGCACCCTTGCCTACTGGAGATTCTGCTTAAGTAGGGAAGACTATCTTCCTTTGTGCCTTGTCCTTAAACTGATAACAGACCTCCTTAAATTGGAGAGTGAAAGAAAAGACATTCTGAATCAAGGAAGGATTTAAAAAGAAAAGCGGAAAGCAGAACGGATCAGCATTCACAGGAAAGGAGGGAAACAGAACAATACAACTCATGGGAAACAAAGGGAGAATAAAACCATCTAAACAAACACTGATGTCTGGGAATTCCCTTCCCTACAGGGAACTAACATAGCGAAAGGTGAATGTGTAAAATGACTAAAACATCAGGGGTTTTGTGGATTCAATCCATCTTTTGCATGCTGTTCAAAATATATTGTTTTGTTGGCCAAAAAAAAAAAAAAAGCCAGCTTGCTTATTCAAGTAATTTGGACCTATAGTAATGAGAGTTCACATGTATGCTGCTGGGATGCATCCAAATGTAGTGAAAAGAAGCACATTGTTCCATTGGTATCTACTGTTCTCCACCAGCATGCTGGAAAAGGCAATCCTTGTATTGGCCCAAGTGGTAATCAGTCCCTGGCTCTCGGCTTCACATAATAATCCAGTGTCACATACAATTCTTTGTCACATTAACAAGCTCGTTTATCTTTTCTGATACAACATTCATATTATGGCTGATAACTTCAGGTCCTGCAACATGTATTCCAACTGTGCTTGGCAGGTGTCTTTCTGTTCCCATGTGACATTAGATTCTCTTCCTGGCATCAAGGATGTGCTGTGCTTCCACTACTTTCTGTTCTGGAAGGCAAGCTGATAAGGATGTTTCAGAGGTAAAGTCACACACCTCCAGTCTTCTGCAAGGAGCACATTCTTTTTCACATTTGAACCCCTGGAAAGCATGACTGTTCCAGTTTCTATGTTCCAATATCAATGGCAACTGCAATCTGGACCTGCAAAACAAACAAACAAAAACAGCATTAAAGCTTATTGTCGCTGACAATATTGTTATTATGCCCTGGCCTGACTAGCTCAGTCTCCAAAGCTAAGCAGAGTATTTAGATGGGCAACTTCCAAGGAATACCATGGGTGTTATGCACAAGCAGGCAATGGCAAACCACTTCTGAAATGACTCTTGCCTTAAAAACAAGTCTGGCTTGCTACCTAGTGGTGCATAATGGCAAAAAATCTAAAACTTCTGTCTGCCAGACAATCTTAGGATCTCCTGGCTACATACACTGTCATGTTGTTAATTACATTATGTCATTTTTATTAAAAATATAATTCACTTTTCTGTTTAAGATGCAATCAACCATACAATAAAATACCCTCAAGACAATCCAATTCTAGTCAATAAAATGTTATGAACCATAGCACCAGTCACATAATCTATTAATCTGTAGTCCCAAAGGCTCACTGACCCCCTAAAGTCTCCTTGCGTCTGCAAACTGAAGAGAGATCAGAATGAGAATTTGGAGACAGGGTGCTTCACTACTTTGGTGCCACCACTAAAAAACCAAACAAGTCCTAACATATAAAACCCACCCAAACATATCTTAGTATCTTTAACAAAAACCATTATAATGTAGCAGTTATGTTGCTGAACCAACATTACAGAGACCTAGGTTCAAATCCCCAGTCAGCCATGAAATTCACTGAGCCAGTCTTTCCCTCTCTCTCACTCTAATCTCCCTTGCATTGTTGCTGCAAGGATAACTTTGAAAAAGAAAAACCATCCATACTGTCCTGAATTCTTTGGAGGATAGAAGATGAGCCACAAGTAAATAAGATTATTATTGGGATCCTTTTCATTTACTTTTATACCCCATTCTTCTGTCCCAAACAGACTCCAAGAGGCTTTATATCATGCTCTCCTCCTCCATTCCTGTCAGATAGCCCTGTGAGATAGGTTAGGCTGAGAGTGTGTTACAGGTCCATGGTTACCCAAGCAAGCTTCCATGGCATAGTGAGGATTTAAACCTAGGTCTCCCAAATCCTAGTTCGGCAGTCCAGCCAGTGCACAATGCTGGTTCCAGATTTTGAAATCTGTCCTGTGGTAGTTGAGAACAGATTTTCCATCCTGTACAGTCAGAGGTTGGGACCGTCTGCCAGGCTTCTTCTCATTTGAATTTTAGATCATTAGTAAAAGCTTCTCTTATCCTTAGTCATTTGGTTGATGATCCTTCTACTGTTGTATTTCAGCTTTTGTGTCATTTCATGTGGTTTTTCAAAGGTATGTTTGATGGTGGTCTTCTTACATTATAAATAGCTTCAGGCACCTTTTTAAAGGAGAGAAGCAGTTTCAAAATATTGAAATTAAACAAATATTCCCAGAATAAGTCTGAGGATCAAAAGGGGAGAAAAAGCAGAGACATGAAATCTCATGTATTTTGATTTTTAGTGGGATCCTGCAGAATGACTATCTATCTATCTATCTATCTATCTATCTATCTATCTATCTATCTATCTATCTATCTATCTATCTATCTATCTATCTATCTATCTATCTATCTATCTATCTATCTATCTCTCTCTCTCTCTCTCTCTCTCTCTCTCTCTCTCTCTGTCTATCTGTCTATCTGTCTATCTGTCTATCTGTCTGTCTGTCTGTATTTAAAAATCTCTTGCTCCACTGTACAGTACCATCTTTCTTGGTAAAGTGAGCAGCCATGTGGATGTACATCTGGATTCTCTCATTTAATGATAAATCTAATTTGGAATGAAAAAATATGCACTGTGAGCTACAGCATAATCACTTTCCTTCTCTTTGCAGCCCCTACTCTAAACAAGGCAAACATTTTTGTTGTATATGTAACTAGAATTGTATCTATGGTATGGAGTTCTTGCCTGGCTCATTGGAGCCTGTAGGACTGAGCTTGGGGACTCAGGAACAATAGGCAGTAGGATCCAAACTCTACTGCCCTGCTCCAATCATGAGCCCCCTGCTGGTCCAATTGTATGCATATATAGTTGGCCCTGTAGGCCCAATCTTCAGTCTTTCAAGGCAGTTCTATACTAAGCAGTATTCGATAAAAGAGCTGTGTTCACTACCACCTCGCCTCATCATTGCATAGAACCCACTATATTATAATTTTAATTAGAGTTGCCAACTGGCCTGCAGAAAAATGTCCTGAAACCTTAGAAGAACTTTCAAAAATGGAAGGGTGAAGCTTTTCATGGCACAGAGATGAACAACATCTGGCCTCTGTTAAAGGGACAGATTTTTTTTTTTTTTATCCAGGTCAATTGGTATCCTTAATTTTAATGTGTGATTCGATTCTTGAAAGATCATTACAATCAGGGGAGGTGCTGTTCTGATTTGGTGTGAAATTGGAACTGTTTCCCATTTGGGCTCAAAATCTATTCTTGTTTGTAATTTGGTTTATGTGTAAGGGCTCATATCTGGGAACTTAATATTTTCCTAGTCCTTTAATTCTGTAGTGGAGAAAAGAGCAAGGTGCGTTAGCAGCCAGCTCATAGGAAATGTCACATCTTTCAGAAATACATTGTCAAATCAGATAGCCAACCAAGATTATATGACACACTAAATTAGTGAATGAGTCATCAGTCATAAATTATAAAAGAAAATGAAATTATCCCTGGGATAAAAGAATGATTTTAGCTTGGAATACATCTCTTAAGCAAAAACCAGTTTCACCATAATGTTTTATCAAAACATGATTTCTAGCCCTGAGTATATTTAATAATTACTGGGTGCAGCCTTTTCATTGTAATATATAATTCTCTTTATGTAACTAAGCCTACCTTAGCTATTGGTACAGAAAGAAATGTTCAGAGTTTTATTCCATCCAGTCATGTTTGTTTTCCACTAGGGATGGGCATGAACCGACTTATGAACCCCAGTACAGCAGGAACCAGGCCAGTTCGCAAAGTATGATCAGAAGACCGGTTCATTCCCAAAGCCACCCATAAACCTTCTATAAGGTTCTATAAAAACCTTTAGAGCTCACTCTGAGAACTCATTTGTGTTGGGTCACCCAACTCAACTGAGCTCACTCTTGGAGGTCAATCTGGCCAGCCAGACCTTGAGGTGGGCTCCGAAGGCACAAACCTCCATTTTTCTGGTTTGTGCCCATCCCTATTTTCCAGCATATATGCCACAGCTCCATTTTTTTCTTGCTTTTCTTCTAAAAAACATCAAAGACAGAGTTCTTTTGGTGTGGCTTGAGGTTCCACAAGTGATGAAACACCATTATGTTTTCATTAGTTATTATTTAACGTTTTCATATATTTACATATGTGTCAGCAGGAAATACATCCTGGAATGATATCATTATTAACACAAGGGTGTACCAATTATGAGTTGGAGTTTTTGACTGGGATAAGATGCCAGCAAGATTTATAATTAACCAGTTCAGAATGTTTGTATTTCTCAGATGATGACACTTTAAATGTTACTTCTTCAAGGGTTTTTTTTTTAAAACGCAGAATTCAAAGCAAGATTTGTCAGGTGTGCAGAATGTATCTTCAATTTATATCTATTTTAGCACAATCCTAGAACACAAAGCATATATTAGTTACAGCTAAGTAAATACTCTTAAGGAATTACAGATCTAGACCTGGCCCTTCAAGCCGTGGCTTTGTGGCTCAGGTTGAGCCGACTGAAATTGAATCCGACGAAGACGGAGGTTCTCTATCTGAGCCGGGGTGGTCCGGGGGGAGAAGTTCATCTGCCGGCTCTTGACTGGGTGCCATTAATACTGGCCCCTAAAGTCAGGAGCTTGGGCATGTTCCTTGAGTCCTCCCTTACAATGGAGGCCCAGGTAGCAGCCACAGTTAGATCCGCCTTTTTCCACCTTTGGCGGGCATGGCAGCTGGCCCCATGCCTGGAGCACAATGACTTAGCAATGGTGATCCATGTTACGGTCACCTCAAGAATAGATCACTGTAACGCTCTCTACATGGGGCTACCCTTGACATTAACCCGGAGACTACAGCTAGTGCAGAACGCTGTGACGCGGCTGTTAATGAGGCTCCCTCGATGGGAGCACATTCAGCTGGTGATGAAAGAGCGGCATTGACTTCCTTTTGTGTTCCGAGTTCGTTTCGAGGTGTTGGTGTTGACCTTTAAAGCCCTTTATGGTCAGGGACCTGTCTATCTGCGGGACCGCCTTTCTCCACATATTCCCCAGAGAGCACTGCGTTCAGGGACGAAAAATCTACTGTCCATCACTGGACCAAAAGAAGCCAGGTTGCATACGACATGAGCCAGGGCCTTCTCGGTGGCAGCACCAGAATTCTGGAATGCTCTCCCGGAGGCCATAAGGGCCCTGCGGGATTTGTCTACATTCCTCAGGGCCTGTAAGACTGAATTGTTCTGACAGGCTTTCGACATTTAACCGAGAGAGAGCTGCCACTGGACATCATATAGAGCACCATGCAGAGTACCGATGGTCACCATCGAACTTTCAGAACCGCTATACTGTACTGTATTAATACAGCACCATGAAATGTTTTAAATAATTTAAATATGTAATTATGTTTTATATGTTTTATTGGTTTTTAATGGAAGTAATGTGATGTTGTGAGCCGCCCTGAGTCTGCTTGCGGAGAGGGCGGGATATAAGCTTAATGTAATAAATAAATAAATAAATAGGAAAACTCACAGACATTGGAGGAGAGTCAAGGAAGAAAAAAACCTATGTAATCCCAGAGTTTGTCTGATCAAGTTTCAGAAATATTAATATTATATAGTGGGTTTAAAGCATCAAGGAGATGAGCTGACATTGATAACAGCTCTTTATCAGAATCAGCATGGTAATGGCTGCTTCCAACAAGACTCACAAAGGGCCTGCAGCCCAAACCTATATACAACTCTAAGCTCCCATGCAAACTTGCCATTGGTTCATTCAAACAGGCAGGGGTCTGTGATTGGTGTAGGGCAGCAGCTATTTGAATCCCACTCCCCATTGTACTCCAGTCCCCAAGCTCTGCTCTCCTGGCTCCAATGAGCTGGCAGGAATCACATATTTTAAGGCACATACACAACATCCCTCCCTCCTAAGTTCGCAAGCCCTACTGCATATAATCCTATAGGTACGTAGGCTTGCGGCGCTCGCGTGTTGACCATCTGAACTCTGGGGCTGCAGGTGGGGAGGTTGTGGCCTTGGGTGCTGCAAGCTGGGGGGCCAGTGGTGTTGGCACCTTGGCCAGTGGTTCAGGGTCTTCCTGATGCTAAGTTCCGGCCAGATCTTCTGGTTCCCCCTGAGGCTTGGGTGTTTGTTGAGCCGCAGCAGCCAAGGCAGCCACTTCTTCTGTCTCTGCCTCCAGACTGTTGACCGGCAGTTCGTCTGGGCTTGCCGCTTTGCCCGCAGGTTCCTCATGGGACTGTAACTGGTCTATGAGTCCCCTCATTGTGAATCCACCTTCTCAGGTGACCTCATATATCACCGCCCCCAGTACCCTGGAGACTCGGGCCGGTATCCATGCTGCCCCCCCCCAAGTTTTTAGCAAACAGCAGGTCCCCTCTGTGTTGAACCCTCTGGGTGCCCAGACCGTCCCAGGTACCTCCTGTAGGTTTGGGGCCTGATCCGGGTGCATGCGGTCTAGTAATGTGTTAAACCTCCTACCCATGAATGGTTCTGCCAGGCTTCGGCCGGTCACCGTACTAGGGGTTTAGTGTTGGGTGAGTAGACATTCAGCCAGGTGGGCTTCCCAGTTGCCCTGGATGATGCAGCGAAGCGATTCCTTGATAGCCCGCACCATCCATTCTGCTTGGCTGTTTGTGGCGGGATGGAAGGTGGCTGACCGTATATGCTATATTAAAGTTCCACCACAGAAGTCTTGGAACTTAGCCAAAGTGAATGCCATCCCGTTGTCTGAGACAAGGGTGTCTGGCAAACTGTGTGTGGCAAAAACCCTTCAGAGTGCCCCTATTGCCACCCTGGTGGAAGTGGATGCTACCGGGATTACCTCTAACCACTTGGAGTAGGAATCTATGATCCAGAAGAATACCTGCCCCTGGAAGGGCCCCGCGAAATCTAAATGCAGGCGGGACCAGGGGTTGCGCATGTGTTCCCACTGTTGACCTGGGGCTCTCGGCAGAGCTGGCCAAGTCTCCTAACATGGCTGGCAATGAGCTACCCAGGACTCAATGGCATCATCAATCCCCGGCCACCAGACATAACTGCGGGCCAGTGCCTTCATGCGCACTGTACCAGAGTGTATCTCGTGCAGTGCATCGAGGACTTGCTGCTTTAAAATTGGGGGTACCACCACCCTGTTTCCCCACAACAGACACTCCTTGTATACAGATAATTCATCCTGGTGGGATACAAACACAGAGAATTCTGACCCCACCCAGCTCGAAGGCCATCCCCTCCACACCCAGTCCAGAACCCACGAGAGGGTCTTGTCTTTCCCGGAGCAGTGGGCAATGTTGGTAGTGTGCACCAGGCAGTCCGGAAGAGACTCCAACAATATGATTTGGTAAGCCGGGGTAGGATCAGGGTCCATGGAGGGCAGTGGCAGCCGGCTCAACACATTCGCGTGGCCCATCACCTTCCCTGGTCAGTAGCACAGGTCGCACTTGGGCCTTAACGCCAGGGGCACCCTCTAGGCCTTCAGCCTAATAGGCTGCACATTGGGGTTTAGTTGTACGGTCACTGGTGATCCAGTATATGTACCCAAGGTGCCATTGAAAACGGCGGGGAATTCCTCGCACACCATTTGAAAATTAGTCTGAGAGGGTGTGGTGGATACCTATCTCCCCATATGAACCCCAGAGAGCTCTGAGGTCAGCTGGGAAGAACCAGCTGACTATCCCCGGGCCGAAGGAGGCAAAATTAAAGAACACCCGTTCACGAGCCTTCTCCATTGCAGCTCCGCACCTATGGAACCAGCTCCCGGAAGAAGTGCGGGCCCTGCGGAGCCTCGAACAATTCCACAAGGCCTGCAAGACCTTCCTTTTTGGGATGGCCTTTACCTGACTGAATGACAGATGATTCGCCTTAAGTGATTCCGCCATAGTATTTACACTTAACAGAGTAGCACTAGGAATGTTAATTTTAATTGGAATGTTTTTAAGTGAATGTGATTTTAAAACCTGTTGTATAATTTATTGTATGGATCAATGTTGTTAGCCGCCCTGAGCCTGCTTTGGCGGGGAGGGTGGGATATAAATAAAATATTATTATTACCTGGATTCCCAGGGCCTTAAACCAGGACTGCCCCAGTAGACTACACAGGTCCCCTTGACTACTATTAGGGGAAGCCAGCCCCAAAACTGGCTGTATTTGACGTAGACCTTTTCCACTCCCAGCACGGCAACCTCCCTCTTCTGGAAGTCCCAAACTACAAAAGGGGATGGGCTCAACTGGGCTTCCCTCCCCGGGCACAGTTCCCTGAATGTCTGGGCCAATATTATCATCTGGCCCGCCCCAGACTTGACCTCCATCAGGCAGGGCTCGCCCGCTATTAGCACAGTCACCTTGTATGGGAGGAAGTAGTCCTTCAACTACCCTAGCACCAAATTGTTTAGTGACTTAAATGTAAGATCATGAATTTGAACTGTGCCTACAAAGAAATGGTCTATCTGGGCAGATCTTTTAGCACCAGACTGATACCATCCCTGCATTCAGTCCCCAACAATAGCCAGGTTGCTGCATTTGGGGCCAGCTAAAGCTTCTGGACAGTTTTCAAAGGCAGCCCCACATACAGTACATTACAGCAGTTAACCTGGCTGTGAACAGAGCATGGATCATCATGTCCAGACTAGGTTTTACTGTTGTTCTTACTGTGCCATTTTCTCCCTTCTTTGATAGTTTTCACTTCCATTTTATCCTATCACCCATGGAAACTACATAAACAACATACTTTTTACTATTGTGTGATAATGCTATATTTGATATGATCATGTCACAGACAGTTATAAGCAAAGTTACCACAGCTAATTGATTTATAGCAGAAGGGAAATGGCACTGAGAAGCGGCAGTGACCAAGAGATCGCAAGGACACCTAGCAGCATTGAAATAGCTTGAATGTTAGGCAAAAGGACTTGTTTAGCGGCAGGGAATGTTTTACTTAAAATGTGAATATCAAAATCATATCAACTCCACTCTTTAATGGGGTATGATATGGTCTAAACCAGAATCCTAGAGTTAGGGATGTTTTGCCTTTACTTGTGCATCAGTCGTGTGCCTGCGCCTGAGACCCTTCAGTTTGTTTCACAGTTTTTAATCACAGCACACTAATGTGTAAGAATAATATGAAAAAAACATGCTATGAGCTTTTTGAATTTATTGCATTTGGGATACTCCATATGTGCAAGTTAGACTCTCTGCACATTAGAATACTAAACTGCCAAATTATATTTTTCCTATAGCATTGATATTGATACATATCCAACTGTGCTGGTCTGAAGACTTAAGTGCACTTCAGTCTTTGAAAAAAGGAATGGCAGTTTCTGCTGATTCCCTCTTCCTGGGGCAGACCAAGAGGACCTTGGAAAAGGCCATGACCCTCCCCCTCAACAAGCACCCCAGTGAGCCAGTTGGAGAGAAAGGAGGTGGTACTGTTCCACTGTGGTCCTCCATTTCAGCCCCAATGTGTCCAGGCCAGCAGTAGGACCTGGGCCAGTGGAACGAGTAGCCGTCCAGGGAAGAGTTCCCCCAGGATTTCTCCTGGTATTAAATAGGCAATCCATCACTATCCCCTCCCATTCCAGACCCTTGCTTTGCCCACATGATGATCCTAATGGTCTGCTGATATCTAGGAACCAAATGTCATGGGGTTCAGTGGGCTGCAGAAATGGGAAAATTCTTCTGTGTGGATCACAGCATATTTACCACTGAGACAGCTTGATCTGAGAAGAAAAATGTATATGCAGGGCTGGCTCACCCACTAGGCAAACGAAGCGGTTGCCTAGGGTGCCAGGAGGGTGGGGGCACCAAATTGGACTTCCCCCTCCCGGTGCCCCAAGCAAGTGCCTAGTTTGCCTGCCTCCACTGCCTGTGCATCCACCTGCTGCCACCACCACTGCTGCCACCTGTCCCTCCTTTCCCTTCACTTCCCATCCTTTCTCCTCCCCCCTGCACTGCACGGCACTCCTGCCTCCTCCGTCCATGCGCTGCCTGTCCCCACCTCCGCCTGCACGCTGTTCGCCCCCTCCTTCCCTTCCTGTCCATCCCAGCTGCGGTGTGCCTGCCTCCTCCTCCACCTGCCGCTCCTTTCCCTTCCTATTCCTTTGTCTTCCCCCCACACACCTGGCCCCTGCTGGCTGTGGTGTGCCTGCCTTCTCCTCTGTCTGCGTGCCCACCCACCACCACCGCCCCTTCTTTCCTTCCCTTCCTGTCCCATCCCTTTGTCTCCCCCCTCCCCCAGCGTGATCACAGCACACCGTGCTGGAGGATGGAGGTGACGGGACAGAAAAGGAAGGGAAGGGGGGGTGAGCACTGTGTCTCAACGTGGTGCCTGGGGGGGGGGGTTGCAGTGCTGTGGGGGAGCAGCAGCAGGGGGGTGGTAGCAGGGGGCACCTGCCTGGGTTACCATGTGCCCTTGGGTCGGCGCTGTGTGTATGTAGGACTTGTTCCTTTCCTGAGACATAAAGCCTGAAAAGGAACAAAAAGATGAACCCTGATATAGTAAAGTGGCCATATGTGTCCCACTGTAGGATCAGAAACCACACAGGCCCTCCAGTCAGATGGCTCCCCCTTTGATAGTACTGCTAATTCATTCAGGAAGAAGGGAGAAGGGATAACAGTGTATGCTATGTGGGGAACAAAATGGCTGAAGTAAACAGATACTGCTGGTGGACTTTCCCTTGCTAGAGGTTTTCATTCTGCTAGTCATGTTTGGATCTTCTGCATTTTTCAAGAGGATGTGTTAGATGGCCTACCTGGCCACTTCAAACTCTTGGATTCTATGATTCTATGGAATGAGGATTCTCCCAATAGTCTGAGACCAGAATACTTGCCTTGTTTAAATTTATACTCGATGTGGGAAATAAAAATATTTTAAATCATAGAGTTGGAAGTTACCTACAGGTTCATCTAGTCCAACCCACTGCACAATGCAAAAAAAAAAAATCAGAAATACCTACCCCCCCCCCCCCCCACACACACACATACATCCACAGTGACCACTGCTCCATGACTAGGAGATGGCAAAAACCTCCTGGATCTCTTGCCAAACTGGCCTGGAGAAAATTGTTTCCTGACCCCGAAGGGGCAATCATCATTTCTCTGGACGTGTAAGAAAGCACCACAAGATCTAAGCACCAATGCAACCCTTCCTGCCTTCCTTTTCATGATCTGCCCAATTCACAGAATCAACATTGCTGTCAGATGGTCATCTAGCCTCTGCTTAAAAACCTCCAAAGAAGGACAGTGCACCACCTCCCAAGGAAGCCTGTTCCACTGAGGAACCACTCTGTTAGAAAGTTCTTCCTAATGTTTAGCCGGAAACTCTTTTGATTTAATTTCAACCCATTGGTTCTGGTCCAATCTTCTGGGGCAACAGAAAACAATTCTGCACCATTGTCTATATGGCAGCCCTTCAAATACTTGAAGATGGTGATCATATCACCTCTCAGTAGTCTCCTCTCCAGGTTAAATATGCCCAGCTTCTTCAATCTTTCCTCATAGGACTTGGTCTTCAGACCCCTCACCATCTTCATTGCCCTCCTCTGGACATGTTGCCCAAAACTGAATAAAATATTCTAAGTGAAGTCTAACTAGAGCAGATTAAAGCGATACTGTCACTTCACTTGATCTTGGCACTATACTTCTGTACAGGGCCGGCTCATCCACTAGGTAGACTAGGCAGTTGCCTAGGGCACCGGGAGGGAGGGGGCACTGAATTGGGTTCCCCCCCAGTGCCCAGGGCAACTGCCTAAATTTGCTTCCCTCCCCCACTGCCGCTCCCACCGCCGCTAGCCCCCTCCCTTCTGCCATGATCCTGCCGCCCCTCCATTGTGCTCCTGCCTCCCCCTCCCTCCAAAGCTCGCTGTGACAATGCTGAACCCTACTGCCGGCTTCTTGTAGCCACATCTGAGTGTTTTCTGCAGAGATGGATGGAGGAGATTTCGCTCCCCCATCACTTCTGGTTCTGGAAAGGAGAGGGAGAGAAGCCTCACAAAACGCACAGACGCAGCTGCGAGAAGCTGGTAGTAGGACTCAGTGTTGTCATGGCGAGCTGGGGGGGTGAGTGGAGTGTGGGAGTGAGTGGAGTGCAGCAGGGGGTGAATGCAGCACAGCAGGGGGAGCCTGCCTAGGGTGCCATGTGCCGTAGAGCTGGCGATGCTTCTGCTGATACAGCCAAAAATTGCATTTGCCTTTTTAGCCACCACATCACACTGCTGACTCATTTTTCTTTCTCATAGGAATTGTTTGTGATTGTGCCTTCAGTATTTCACTTTAAAGAAACTCCCACTCTTCTTGAACTCCCTTCTCCTTAAGTATTTCTGACCATGGGATTTTACCCAGCATCAAAGTTTGTAAAAATTTGCTTTCCTGAAATCCAATGTATATGTCTGATTACTTACAGCTTTTCCCTTTCCCAAAACTGTAAATTCCAAAATCACATGGTCACTACAACCCTGGATATGCACTACTTCCACCTCATAAACTAGTTCTTACGTGTTGGTGAGATCAATTAAATTAAGATTAACATTGGGTCCAGAGGAACGTGGAGAATTATATGAATTAAATAAAATCTACTAAATAAAGATTGTGTCCAGAGAAACATGGGGAACAATCTGAGGCTCTATTCTATTTCTATAGCTCAAATAAAAACAGGTACTAGCCAGTTTATACAACGCTGAATTACTTTTTCAGGAGAACAAGTAATGTACCAGAGTCCTTCATTTCAATGTTATTTTAAATGTAACAAAACAAACCCATTTTACTGGGCTTATTGGGTTCATAAATTTATTGGGTTTAGTGGCAAGGAAAGATAATTTCCAACAAAAATATGCAACTTTTAAACTTTCCAGTTACAGATAAAAGAGTAGTGCATGCAGTTTGGGGTCTCAGATTAAGATTCAGAAAGTGGTATGAAACGACTTCAGGGTTGTAGAACTGTTGATGTACACAATGTGCAGTAGAATGTTCTTCAACCCACATCTCATAACAGTACTGCTACTATGCTGGTTTAGGAAGCCTGAAAAGCTGTCAGTGTTAAAACAGGACTATAACTACAGCACATCAAAAGTAAATGGAGCATGTTCCTGGTTAAGAAAAGTCTTATAAACATGTGGTCTGTTATCTTCCCCTCATCTGAAAGTGTCTTGAAGCCATGACATAGCCCCTTCTTCCCTAGGTTGCCAGCCTCCAGGTGGGGCCTGGAGATCTGCTTTTTATAACTGATCTCCAGCTGGCAGAGATCAGCTCCCCTGGAGAAAATGACTGTTTTGAAGGGTGGACTTTATGGCATTGTACCATATCAAGGTCCCTCCCCATCCCAAACCCTGCCCTCTCTCAGCTCCACCCCCAAAATTTCCAGGTATTTTCCAACACAGACCTGGGAACCCTATAATTCCACTGCATTCATAGAGCAAATATATATACAGATAATTATATTAGGTTGTAACTGTAACTAACTCTGTGTTAATGGTAGCCTATATGGATTATTTAGGACCCTAGGTTTGGCAGCGACTCTCAGCAACTGTTAGCGATCTCCGTCCCCCTCAGTTTCCCCCATTTTGTTCCACAACATTTAGTAATGCAGCTCAACAGCATTCAGGTATCTCTTGACTACAGATATTTTCTCTTCCTCTGGAACCCTGGGAATTAGAGTTTTCTCATCAAAGATCAGCCCCTTTTCAGCCAGGCTGGCATTGCTGGCTAGAGGCTGGGGGCCGCTGTTGCCCTCCCAGAAGGAGGGAGGGCTGGCCCCATCTCCTACGGTGTCTGAGAAGGTGCGTTGGGCGCGGCGTCGGGGCTATAAAGGCCCTGGCCCCACCCAACACATCACACTTGATTTTCGGCTCTCGGACTGAGAGCATCGTCGGAGCTCTGGGATTGTGCGGCTCAGCCAGGCACGGTGGTGCGTGCGAGAGGCAGCAGCGAGGACGATTGCAAGGCTCATTGCGGCTCCTGCACACAAACGGTGGCGTCGAGTGCTGGGGGTTCCTTTTTAATTATTGGGTGTTTGTCAGCAGCGAAGGGGTGATGCTCAAAAGGGGAAAGGGGGCTCGCAGGTCGTGGGGGCCAGGCCGGCAGCCTATTCATCCCCCCCACCCCCATACTCCACCCCATTTTGTGTGTGCTGGAGTGAGCACTCACACCCCGCACCTTCCCTTTTTGTTGGTTAATCGGGTGGTGGGGGTTTGAACTAGGTTGTTGCTAATGCTCCACCCCCCACACACGTATCAGTTACTTATAGACCCTTTGTTGCCTGTGGGTGGAGTGACAACCAGGGGGAGCTAAGTTACCTGTAGGGTGGTTGTTTTGAAGGGGAGTTAATAGTGGCAGTTATGGCTCCCAAGAAGGGTCAGGGTCCTTCTAAGGGTAAGCAGCCCGTGAAAAAGAGAGTGCAGCAATCCAGGTCACTCGCTGACTTGGGCGAGGAGGCCCAGTTACGGCAGGCCATCATTAGCCAGCTGGGCATTCTGGAACAACAGAGGGGTGCTGTAGGGGCTTCCAAATGGGAGGGGCACCGTAGAGCAACAGGCCAGTCATCTAGGTTAACGTTTGAAAAGAAGGCTTTGGCTCGCCTTTCTGCGTTACAGGGCGGTGCCGTTGGCTCAGACATGCAGCAGGAATCAGATCATGAGGCAGAGGTGGATACAAGGGAGGCCCCCAGCAGGGAGCCAGTGGACTCTGGCGCAGTAGGGACAATAGTGGAGACAACCCCGGCAGTGGCGGGGTGGAGGCAGGCAAACTAGGCCTGCCGTGGCAGCTGCCCTCTTTTGGGCAATACAGTCAGGTGGGGCCTTGTTGGGCTTGGAGCACACCTTGTGCACTGATTCAGAGCCCCAACACGGTTGTTCCTGCCTCGCAGCCTCCTTTGCAGTTAACGGCTATGCCATCGTTGCCGGGTGCCTCTGCTTCACAGTCAGTGCCAGGCATGCTGCCGTGGGGCGGGCAGCAGCAGTTGCTGCAACAGGGTGCATGGCCGGGTCATCAGTGGGGTATGTACGGCTCAATGCTGGGAGTACAGATCACGGCAAAGCCTCACCGGGGCAGATCTTTCCAGAGGGATTGATGCTGGCCTAGGTGGAGGTGGAGTTTGGGCCTGGCCGCTCAGCACCAGCCAGAATATTGGGCTCGTGCTGGGGGCAGGGTGGCTCACCCTCTAAGGACAAGGCGGGGTCCTGCGGTTGACCCCAGGGCTTGTCCTGTTAGGCCTATACCCCTTGCCATTCTAGTTGATTAAGTTATCTTTAATAAAGCGGCCCCGTTTATCCAACATACTGTGTCAGCCTCTTTATTCCGACTGGGGGAGCAACTACAGTTCCACAATTTTTGAGTGTAAACTACAACAGTTAAAATGATTCAAAAGTGAAAAAAGTGATACGTGTACAGTATAGCTATGTCCTCAGTGATCTTTTTCAGGGATTTTCCAAAGGTACCATTAGGGGGTGTTTCTTTGTTACAAAAGTGTCCTGAGGTTCTTGCTAGCTTTGGGCTTCTGAAGAAAATGTAATATGTAAATAAAACCTTTGATATGACAATGGGCACAATCACGGGTAAGTTCTCCTTTTCAAGTCCAGCTGAAGTGAATCAAGTTTCATTTCCATGGACTCCCTGTTAGTTTTACCCGAAGACATTTGTATTCTTTAATGAAACTTGCATGAATATTAGGCAGAAAATCGACTTGAAATGACTCAATCCATCTTTTTATTTTGTCTCAAGTTTGATGTCATACTCCAGCGCTTCAACTTCTGCCAGCCAAAGTTCATGCAATAAAAGACAGACACTTACTTATTTTATGTTTCTTGTCATCTGGGACCAACTGGCTTTCTGTACCTACCTTTAAATCTAAAATCAGAATAAGCATGGTGTTACAAGAGACTTCTGTGCCTCAGTTAGAAAGCTGAACTGTGTAAAAGTTTCAGCCTTTGGATTTACAGTTTCAGCCTGGACAGATTAAACTGCTTGCATATCCTGACCTTTAAGAAGAGTGAGCTGGAATAGTACGACAAAGGACCTTGCTGGTCTAATTTAAATGCAATTGCTAGATACAGCCTGGGTTGTAAAGCCATGTGAGTTTAATGTTCAGACAGAATTCAAGCTTTTTCTACCTGGATATTGATGAGGGTGTCCCACAAATGATTCTACATTAAGGCCATAATTTTATTAGCATGATGATGTGCAATAAAAAGATGATATAGATTACTGCAGTCTTCTTCTTGAATGATTCCCCCCAGAACCATTGCCTATACAAAAGGCTTATGCTTATGGTTCACAGTTCTGGATTGTATTAACTAATTTATATTCTAGGAAGGTAGGGAATATATATATATACCATGTATAGAGCTTGTGCCCATGCTTTTGAATTGGATTGTGTAATTTATGTCAAATGAACAAAACAGCAGGACATCTACCATGTTAAGAACACTTTGCATGTTTTTTCTTGGTTGACAAATAGCAATTGGGTAGGAACTCAGTAGCTTTAGTCTTCCCTCTCCAAATGTGATGACCATGATCTAGTTTGGACCCCCAGGAATTGTTTTTACCTTAATAAAAAAGGGAGGCCTAATCAGATTTTGTTATGTTTCACCTACTTTCTTTTTTAAAAAAAAGTAAAAATAAAACTTCCCAATAAATGTTGAGGTTAAAGTTCAAACATATCAGGAAGTTTGGGTTTTGTGAATGGATGCACAAATGGAATTTTGTATCTTCTCGTCAACTTTGGTGTATTGCCCTCTTGATGTGGGTCATGTAGCAACAGCCCAAGGGATGTTTGGACAAGGCAATGGGCAGTCAGCCATGTGGACTGCAGTAGTCTCTATCACATATGGGTTAAAACCTTAAGAGATGAAGACTCTGAGAATCAGATGTATCAAATGAATTTATTCATTTAATTAACAGGCTTTATACCTACATGTTTATAAACAAAAAGAGGAAAAAAGAAAATATTGAAGATATAAGGGCCCTTATTAGAGGCACTCATGTTTCTTAAAAAAAATTATAAAACCATTATATTTTTATAGACCCAAAGAAATAATGATCTGGGGCCTTCATAGGAATAAGGAGATACTTTTGTTGAAACTATTGATTCATTTTATTTATTTTTGGTTCATTCATGCTCTGCTCCACTAATTGAAAAATGTGAGAGCCCTCCAGTGGCCAAAATAATACTTCCATATTTCCATAGACTAACTGCACTCATGTGAATCTTCTTGTTTATGTTAGTAAAGAGTTTCCAATAAGGCAAACCCATAGGATGTGTGTGTACATACATACACACGTACATAAATAGGCACACAGAGATTCTCAAAAGCCTTTTCAACTCGAAAACTTGTACAATAAAGAAGAAGAATTGCAGATTTATACTTCACCCTTCTCTCTGAATCAGAAACTCAGAGCTGCTTACAATCTCCTATATTTTCTCCCCCCACAACAGACACCCTGTGAGGTAGGTGGGTTGAGAGGGCTCTCACAGCAACTGCTCTTTCAAGGACAACTCCTTCGAGATCTATGGCTAACCCAAGGTCATTCCAGCAGCTGCAAGTGGAGGAATGGGAAATCAAACCCAGCTGTCCCAGATAAGAGTCCATGCACTTAACCACTACACCATACTGGCTCTCTAAATATCATGCTTATCTATTCAGCATATGGTGATCTTCCTCCTGCTTCTGGTTTTAAGGATATAGCATTTGCCCCCCTAGTCGGAATAAAGAGGCTGACACAGAATATTGGGAAACGGGCCACTTTATTTAATTAACACAACAAACACGGCAAGGGCAACCTGCGGTGGGACAAGCCCTGGGGTCTTCCTCAGACCCCGCCAAGTCACACAAAGGGCGAGTCACCCTGCCCCCAGCATGAGTCATAAGATTCTGGCTAATGCCAGGCTGACCAGGCCAAAACCCTCCCCTAAACTTCTGCCCCGATACCCAGAAGGAGGCGAATTTAGGAGGGGCATGCATACGATCCACATTATACAGCATTGAGCCGTAAAGCCCATCTGCCGCTCCTGCGTATCGACTGCACGAACAGGTGCAGCTGCCTGGGTGCTCACCTGCAAGGTATAAACCCCTTGCACCTTCTGCCACCGCCACCGCCAATGCCAAGCCTCTGCTTAGGCAATGGCGCCCCACCGAGCAGCCAAGGCCGCCCGAGCCCTTGCCGAATGTCGCGAAAGAAGGCCCACTTACCCACATCGGCAGATGAATCACATCACACTTTCAATAACGGTGGGAGCCGTAGCCCACTCATCCACCAGGCGCCCCTGCATTCCGCCACAGCCCGCACACTCAGCACCGAGGCTGCCGCTGGCAATCTCCTTGCATAATGGGCCGCCCCAAAATCATACGGACTGCGAACAAATCAGCCTCCCTTGGCGGGACACCCACCTTTTGATGGTCAAACCTGGAAAGCCCACGGGTGCAGCAGTGGACACGGCCCCCATTTGGAAAAAATGGTTGCCGACCTTATACCAAGTCCATACACGCTTAACCCGGGCCAGACCCATAACCGCCCAAAATGACTTAATGGGGGGGGGTGACTCTGTACACTCCCCCCTTCAACCCATAGCGTTGACGCTTACACCATCACACACTGGCCCCGCTCCGGGACAAATAAGCAACAAGTGCCCATGATCCGGTGGATTGCCATACTTGCAGCCCTATTCTTCAAAATTTGACGTCGCCATGTGACGCCCAGACCTACCAATCGTTCCGAGCAGCCAAAGGATGCCGAAAACAGAAGTCAGTGCGACTGCAGAAAATCATTCCGTCTCCTGGCCTGAGCCGTCTCAGGCAAACCTGGTCAAACCTCCTGATATGGACGGCGAGGAGGCTTGCCATGTGCATCCTGCGCACCCAGCTCACGCAACCAACCTTTCAACCACTTAGGACTCTAAATCCCCGACTGGATTTGAAACGCTAATCGTCCTGCTAAGAAGCTAAGAAGCTAACTGTGCCAGATAGGCCTCAACTTTAGGCCCCATATCATTCTGATGCACGCCGAACGACATACGAACCACTGCAACATTGGGCCGACTATCCCAAAAGCGCATATGTCTACCCCTCCTACATTGTCGAGTGACAAGCTCAGCACTTTCCGTCTACCTGGGGACAAGGTAACACAATTCCCCTACCGCTATCGCCTGGCGAGCTACAATGACTCACAGAAAATTGATTCCAGCAGAAACTCTGCCTCCGATCACTGGCATAATGATCGTCCCTTCTCTAGACAATGTGTCCGTCGCCAGTTACGATCCCGCAGTATGCTTATCCTAAAAAACAACACATTTACTGAGGCACCGCAGAGTAAGCCATTACCGCGTTCATTACTGGCATGAACTTAGATGTCAATGAGTTAACAATGGGTGCTACTGGCCAGTTGACGCAACCAGCCATACGCCTTATTAGCCATCCGCACCCCCAAATCCCTACTACCACAACAATAGGAAAAACACAAAATGCTGGGTTCCCGCAAATCCCCTGTACTGCTAATGCCGGTGCTACCGACCAACACTCCGGTGCCGCCAGCAAAGAACCCGAAACCGGATGACCCAGCCGCACCAGAGGATATCAAAAGGACACTTTGCTTTCATGCCCTCGCGCCAAACAGAACGGCATCCAACAACTGCAAAAAGGTGACTCAACCTTGAATCGGTGCGCAAACTAGCTGTTAATGCGCACTATGATGGGAGGGGGACCAGAGTGACTGCATGGCGCCGAAAGACACCACAAACCAACTCTCGCCGAGGCCACCATTCTAGCGGCAAAATTGGGCTCCCGACACGCTTAAGAAACCAACACCACACTCCCTACAATCTATAATAATGGCTGTGAGTCGCTACCGAGCTGTTGTCCTCCCGTCAGAATACGCGAAACCAACTGTACCGAGTCCAGTTCAATCCCCACTGTCAGGCATGTCCCAGACCCTCCGTCTTGTCATAAGCCAAAGGCACATGCCATTCTGTAAGAACTGAATCTCACAAAGGCTGCGCAGGAACCAAGCGCCCACTGGATAGAGCTCAATCCATATCACATTTCCGTAAAAACAGAACCAACAACTCGAAGTCTTAAGGGTGTACGAATGAGAGGCGAAATGCCAACTTACCATCACCTTATCCCTTTTGCCCCGGCCCTAGCGCATGCGTCACCTCGACCGTATAATCACGGAAGTGTCCCAACTGACCCAGATGTTCAAAAGCCTATATTCACCTGCTAGGTACCTGGGAGCCTGCCAAGGGGTGAAACCCGTAAACATAGAATTAAGAGGGGGGGGGGTCATGAAAGGGACAGGTAACTCGTCCCTTAAACCTCTTTTACTATCTTTCACTATCTGCCGAATGATCTGATCGGGTCCTACAGTAGGCCAGAGGCTGTGAACCCGCCAAGGTGCCCAATGCCCTGGAAAAAGGTATAATGAACCCTGGGGGTGAACCCTTTCGACAGCCTCAACACTACCTACCCGCCCTAATGTACTAAAGAGGGGGGGTGTGTGGGGGGAAGGGCGACCACCCCGACACACAAAGGCGACTTAACCAGGGTACGGAGCGCCACCCACGCCTCATTCCCAATTTTTAGGCCCCCACTGACATAATAGCCTGCCTCAACTCAGACCCGACCGACTACTCCTCAGGCAGATTGCCCGGGAAAACCCAATTAGCAGGGCCATTGTTATATGCTTCCCATTGGAAGGAACTTGCTCTTTCTTAGACCCATTGAAAGAAAACCAACCATTTCGACCGGAATTACCGTCACCGCACCCACGCAGAAAATTAACCTGTAACAAATAAAGCTGCCTTATACTGCCTCAGACCGACGGTCCACCACAGTCAGCACCACCCATCCAAACGGCGGCGGCTCACCGAATCTAAAGCAGAGATCCTTACGCCCGTCTACCCGGACCCTCTTTAGTAGGGTACGCCGTAAATTGAACCTGGGACCCTGCACATCAAGCAGCTGCTCAGCCATTGAGAAACCAACCCAGAAGAAGGCGGGACGGTTAGCGAAGAAGAAAGCATAAGCCAGGCGGAAGGCCAGCAGCATCCCCATCTCCGGTCGCAAGGAACGGCCAGCCTGGCAATGACGCCCTTTACTTGGATGGGCAGGGGATCGCATCCACCAACCCTAGCGCACCCCTGGCTGACTGTTCCCCAGAACCCCGAAGGGGTCCCCACTGCCTACCTCCTCAACATGAACTCTGTCTTCCTTAGAGGTCTCCCATTCAAAGCAATGACCCTGACAAGCCCTGCATGGCAACCTCAATACAAACCATGGACGACTCGTCCGGCCACCGGGACTGACAGGACTAAGCCAGCCTGGACTAACCGGCTCAGGGGAACTTCATCACGGCTGGGGAAGCCCGGCCCTTCCTAATGCATTTCCCCCCAGCAAACAACCCATAATAACATAAGAGAAGCCACGTTGGATCAGGCCAAAGGCCCATCCAGTCCAACATTCTGTGTCACAGAAGAACATAAGAGAAGCCATGCTGGATCAGGCCAATGGCCCATCCACTCTGTGTCATGAAAGAACATAAGAAAAGCCATGTTGGATCGGCCAATGTACCATCCACTCTCTGTCACAGCAGAACATAAGAGAAGCCATGTTGGATCAGGCCGATGGCCCATCCAGTCCATCACTCTGTGACACAGAAGAACACAAGAGAAGCCATGTCGGACCAGGCCAACGGCCCCTCCAGTCCAACACTCTGTGTCACAGAAGAACATAAGAGAAGCCATGTTGGACCAGGCCAACAGCCCCTCCAGTCCAACACTCTGTGTCACAGAAGAACATAAAAGAATCCATGTTGAACCAGGCCAATGGCCCATCCAGCCCAACACTCCGTGCCACACAGTGGCCACAAATTCCACATATACACCCACACTGTGGCAATAGCCACCAATGAACATGTGTTCCACATCTTTATCCAAACCCCGGTGGCCAGGAATATCCAGCCTGGCAATAGTGCCCAGGAGGGTACGGCCGCTTCCCCCAATAAACCCCCTTTTACTTTAAATATACTGTCCTGAAGGAGGGAGGTGGGGGGGAACCGTCCCCGATGAGTCGCAGCCCCAGACTGCGGCTACTTGCGTGCGGCGAGTGGGGGGGGGAGGGGGGATGAGAGCGGATAAAAAACCTTGCCCGACCCCCCAGCACGCAAGCTGACCGCTCAGCTCCATCCTCAGAGGCCCCCAGCCCTCAGGCCGAATGCCTCACAATCTGCTCCCCTCGGGAGCTCGCCGCCCAACCGCGTCCTGATCCTCTGAAGAGCCGGCCAGCTCGACGTGGCCCTCCTCCGCTTTCGGCCTCTGATGCCAGGAAACCTCCGACCTGGCCGAGAGCGGCAACGAGACTGAGCTGGGAGGGCGGGGTCGAGGCTACAAATAGGCCCGGCGCTCCGCCCGACTACAACTCCCAGATGGAGGGAAGCTCACGCGCAGCCTCCCCTCCTTCCAGGGAGGCAAAAAGCGGCCCCATGGCGCGCAGCCGCTTTGCGGCGCGGCCTGTGTGGGGCCGAATTTCCTGGTAGCAGATTATATTATATGGGGGGAATGCACTTCTTTCCCATGGTAGCTTCCTTTTGTCTTTTCTGATTGAGATTTGAATGTGAAGTTGTGTTTGTGTGTGTATGTTTTGTTACCCAAACCCATCATTTTGTTAGCTTTGTCATGTGAACAGCATCCTCCATATGTGAAAACCCTACATACGTGAGTCAAGGGGCAGGAAAGGATTGTTTCGATCTAGTGTATACACCACAGCCCCGTGGCACAGAATGGTAAGCTGCAGTACTGCAGGCCCAAGCTCTGCTCATGACCTGAGTTTGATCCTGGCAGAAGCTGGGTTCAGGTAGCCGGCTCAAGGTTGACTTAGCCTTCCATCCTTCTGAGGTTGGTAAAATGAGTACCCAGCTTGCTGGGGGGAAAGTGTAGATGACTGGGGAAGGCAATGGCAAACCAGCCCGTAAAAAGTCTGCTGTGAAAAGGTCATTATGTGATGTCACTCCAGAGTTGGAAACAACTGGTGCTTGCACAGGGGACTAACTTTACCTTTTTAGTGTATACACCAGTCCAAAAAGGAGAAAGGGAAACATCATTTAACCACAAGGGAACTTTATTACCTTGTCCAAAGTTAAGAAGAAAAGCTGAAGTCAAGGCACAAACAAGAGACAGCAAGGAATTGTAAAATCACAAGTAATTTGTATACAAATCCAATGAAGCCATTCACTTTTGCACAATCCTAATGTTTGGTTGTAGGATTTTTTTTTTTTTGCTAAATTTCTAATTAAATTAGTGGTTAACCCAACTGTATTCCTCCCATTTCTCTAGTCCAAAGCAAACACAGGTGAAGGAGGTATGTGAGGGGCCATTCCACTGGGACAAATGTGCAGTGGAATGAGCAGGGAAATTGTTCCTGGCTAGGTAGGGAGTATTATGGAAAAGACCCGTTGGCTGTAAGGCACGCCAACTCAGAACAGAAAAGTGAGGAGATGGGGGCAGTAAGTAGAATGTAGAGGATGGGATTGGAGAAGGGAAAAGAAATGGGAGAGGAAAATACTGGCCTAAAGAATGTCCAGTTCATAAAGCACATATGAACATATGAAGCTGCCTTATACTGAATCAGACCTTTGGTCCATCGAAGTCAGTATTGTCTTCTCAGACTGGCAGTGGCTCTCCAGGGTCTCAAGCTGAAGTTTTCCACACCTATTTGCCTGGACCCTTTTTTGGAGATGCCAGGGATTGAACCTGGGATCTTCTGCTTCCCAAGCAGATGCTCTACCACTGAGCCACCGTCCCTCCCCACATGGTGGTAAAAGAAGGTTTGGATGCACAGCATATTAGAAAAATGGTGAGTTTGTGATTCTCTTTTATACATTTTGCATTTCCCAGGTCCAATGTGGGGTTTCTCTCCATTAGCTGAATTCCACATAAGGTTGAGACCTTGTGATGGCACTGGGCCAAAGGTTGGATGGAGCTGCCCATTGGTAGATTGAGCACATGAGAAATATCTAAATATGATTCTACAGAAGGAAAAGAGGATCGTGGGTATCATAGTGACATTGCAAGGAAGGTCCAGGTGTTAGCACTTCCTGAGGGGAAGACTGGATTGACAACTACAGATAAAGGCAGAGATTTGGTTCAGTGGACCTTCCTGGGTTTATGCTTGAATCACTGGAGACATGCAAATTGTGAGGAACATTTGCAGGACACTGGTTATTGTCCTGTGACCTTGGATCATTGCCTGTGGCCATGGGAGTGAAGAGCTCTGGAATGTCAGACAAAAGACCAATGGTTTCTATTCTCTGGGGTCGCCAGTTGTTAGTCTACTTCTCTATGAGAGTGCCTTGAAGGAGTTCCTGCCTTGCAAAAACGCTTCCTTTTGATATTAGACTAGAGGAATCTTTCTCTGCACCCAAGTATATTAAATCTTGCTGTGTCTACTATATGAGTCTTAGAGAAGGCAAGGCTAGGGGGTCCCTGTTGGGCGATTCTGTGGATGTGGATCGCAGGAACCTTTTCTCTGCCATCCATGATGTGACAGCGGCACAATTCTCATGCTTTATATATTAATCCCATTTTGCGTCCTTTCCATTCTCTTTTTATTATGTTTGGTAGTGTTTCACTACTGTACTGCTGTAGAGTTGATGAAACAAACAAACAGATAGAAAATCAGAAAGGTTATGTCTTCTTTCCCCCAGCACTGCCCCATTACTTAACAGGGATGTTGGAATAAAGCATTAAATATAGGCACCCCAGTCTAGAAATTCATTTTGAAGCAGTGGTGAGCAGAGATGCTCTGATCTCCATCTGTGCTTGAGGATATATATATACATATACAATCTATTCAAGGCAGCTGAAACAGGGACAGAGAAAATGCTTACCCTCTCAGGACAGATCCCAATGAGAGCTGCTTTATGCATGTTTTGAGGGATATGCAATAAAATAAGACATGCACACAGCTATTGTGGAGTTACATCCTGAGTATCTGACACAGAATTGAATCTATACTTCCTCTTGGTGGGGTGAGCATATCTTTCCATATGAAACTAGTCTGGTTGCTAGAGACCAACCATTTGGGTCGCAGTCCACCCACTGCCCTGAACTGGTTGTACTCAGCTGACAGTACTCAAGAAGGTCCAGCATGGGCTCAGACACCTTGACAGATCTTGGCACTGGATATCAGAAGTGCTGAAAAGCTCAGCTAGCCCTGAAGTTAGATCACAGGCTCCTGGGTGTGTCTTCATTCAACTCCTAATACAACTAGATAGGCTCCTGTACAGCGGTCCACAGGGTGAGTCTGTGTGAAGTGAGAGCCAGCTTTTTGTGGAGTGATAGGCATATTAGAATATAAATGCCAGAAAATCAGGACTCTTTTCAGAAGACCCTTCTCAGACAGTGGGAACATTTGTAGGTTGGCAGGGGAGGCAAAAGGATTAGAAGGCTGTCTCCTTTCTCCTTCTTTTAACAAGGATAACATTTGTTAACAAAACGTGCTGATAAGGGCACCCAGTTTCCAAGGATTTTTCTTTGAACCTTTTCGCATCTGCGATATTCATACGCAGCCAACAGAAATGCTATACAGTCAAAGCCTGCAGGCCTATTGTGTGCAATACAATTATCACACACAGGTGGGTTCAGCCAAAGAATGGGGGTGGGGGGAGTTAATCTCCTTGTTATGGTGTGGAAATATAGATCTCCTGTTTTGTTTCTCAGGCTATTTAGGCAGCAGATTATTGCTGAGATCTTTTTGCAGCTTCATTTTTGCCCCACAAATAGTGTCTGTCTTTATTTAATTTAAATATTTATGGTCTTCTTTTCTGTTCATTGGGTTTGAAAAGCAGTTTAGGGAATCATTCTACTCTTTTCCTTTTTATCTTCACAACAGCAACCTTGTCTGATAGTTTAGGCTAAGTGAGAGTGACTGACCCAAGATCACCCAGTGAGCTTCCATGGTAGAGATGAGATTTAGATCCGGGTCTCCCAGGCCCTAGTCAGACAGACACTTTAACCAGTACCATGACACCACTTGCTGCTTTAATTTAACTATGTAAGTAAAACTGAATCAAGATGAGATAGAGGTGATTCTATTTGATAATGCTGAAGCTCTGGAAGGGGTCATATTGCCAACTGTAGGAATGGCAAGCCTTTGAGTAGAGATGGCTCAATACAGAGAGCATTATTAGATCATACCCTGATGATGGAGAAGCAGGTAGGTAAGGTTGCAGCTGCATTTGGCAATCAGCTGTTCAGGCTACACTGATCAACTGTAAACTCAGTTCCTAACTACTGTAGAGAGTTTTTGTGGGGCTGCCCTTCAACTGGTACAAAATGTGTCCACAGAGCTTATTTACTGGTTGGAACAAGCACTTTGGAATGCATCACACAATTCTGAAACACCTATTTGTTTCATTCCAGGTTCCATGTAGGATGTGAGTTCCTACTTTTAAAACTCTTTACAAAATGAGATCCATATACCCTTTAGGAATCCTCTTCCTCTGTATGAACCTGTGTGCCACTTATGTTCCTCATACTAACATCTCATCGCCCACCTCCACTCCCCAGGACAGTTAACAGTTTCAGCCTACTACCAGGCTTATCAAAAAGTGGCTCCAAATATGTACAGTGTGCTCCCATTAGAGATCAGGATCATATCTGCATTTTGAGCCTTCAATAAGGTATACAAGGTGGCTTGACTTAGGAAAGACTTTGGTTTATGGCACCTAGAGTTGTTTGTTGGTGTGAGGACTAGGGATGGACATGAACCAGAAAAATGTTGTTCATGATTCAGGGCCAAACCACAAACTAAGGCACCAACAAAACTGAACTGGGAGGTTCATTTGTGAACCAAACCAGTTTGTGGTTGGTGGCCCCACAAACCCTGTTGAAAGAGATTTCAGTCCCTTTTTAAAAAAAGAGTCAAGTAGCACCTTTAAGACCAACAAAGTTTTATTCAGAATGTAAGCTTTCGTATGCTCTGAATAAAACTTTGTGGTCTTAAAGGTGCTACTTGACTCTGCTTTGTTCTACTGCTTCAGACCAACATGGCTGCCCACCTGGATCAGTCCCTTTAAGTTTGCAGAAAGTTTCAGGCTTTCTTGTGCAGTTCCTTTAAAGTTTGGGGGGGTTTTTTGCTTTGTGATTTGGTTTGTGCCCATCCCTACTGATTTCTTAGGTTGTGAACTGCCTTGTCTTTCCTTTTTTTTTTCTGGGGAGGGAGAGAAAAGTGGCATTAAAGTGCTTCAATAAAGAAAATCAATTAATTAGCTCCAGCACTTTAGTATGACATTACTGGAAATTATTTTTTTAACCTTACTTGCTGTTTTAACCAACTTGCTGTTGCCAGGGACAAGAAGGCCTATATAACTGCTAGAGAAGCGAAAGAGTATAATGTGTGTTTGCTATGCTGAGGCTTCTGTTTTATGTGTCAGCCATTCATTCCAGGCACTGCCACTGAGCATCCCCATAGCTCCTGCTAAAGTATGTGGGAGCAACCATTCAGGTCATTCCTATAGTCAGTTATCCAATTAAATGGGAGAAGAGGCCAGAAAAATAGCTGGGACAAGGTGACAGAACAAGACAAAAAAGAGCCAAACACTTACGTCATTAGAATATATCAATTAATGCTGGAAGACTAAGAATATGCTGTCGGTGAGGCTGTTTAATTTTTTTTAAGGGGCAAAAGTAACACTGATTGGAGGTATCAGACCAATAATAAACCCACAGCTTCTTTAGCACCAGGCAGTATCCAAAATATGCAGTGTACCTCAGTGCTGCCAAGTACTGCCATCGAGAAAACTTCATCATTGGAACCATGATTGCCTTGTGATAGAACAAATCTGACAGACAGCACACACTACACATTATCCCCGCTACAGTGATGTGCTTCCTTTCTGGAAGATTACTATACAGAATTTTTTTCCCCATTGGAAAATATAACCAAGCAGCTCCATTTGCTCTGAAACACCTGCTCATTTTCGTTCTGGCAGGCCACCTGCAACCCCAGTGACCTCCTAGGCTTCGACTGCCTGTGATTATGGCAGGATGTGAGTCTCTTGGACGGGCAGGAATGAAATAGGCCTGCTATTACCTATCTTGCCCTTGCATGACCGAGCCTGAAGCAATCACCTCAGTGTTTCATAACACCGATTGTCATGGCACAAGGTCCCTCCTCTTGTTCATGGAGTGGGCAAATTAAAGGCCAATCACAGTCTTCAAAATTACTTGATTCTTCTGGGCAAAATTTAAAAGTCTCAGCAATTAATGCAGCAGTTTGATGGCTAAAATATATCTCTTGATTTTCTTTTCACCAGGGTTTACTGCAAAAATATCTCTTATATAAAAGAAGAGGCAGAGTCATCTGTGTGGAGAAACAGCATTCTGTTTTTGTGCATGTATTTATATATATATATCCTTATTAATTTAGCAATTTGGTTTCTTTTGTTCTTATTGTTCTCAGAGGAAGGCCGGACAAATTTTGTATGGAATTAAGCTTACTTGGATTACTATAAATAGTATAGGATAAACTTGCCAAACTCTAAATTGCACATGTCATCTTTATAAGCAAGAATATGAGACACGTGCTTAAAAATGATATCCAGTAACACTGACTCCAAGTTAGTAGGCTACAGATAGTCAAGTCTTTCATTAGTCTGAGATTCAGTGTAGTGCAGTAATTTACAGTATTAGACAAGAAGGGGAGAGATCTGGATTTAATTCCTCGCTCTACTAGGGTGACGTTGGCCCAGTCATTCAGTCTCAGGCTTACATATCACACAGGATGGTTGTGAAGTTGAGGGGAACGTCCCATGAAAAATCACCATACATTCCCTGGAAGAAGCACAGGAGAAAACTAATAATAAATAAGTTGGCTTGTCAGTGTCTACACATGACTGAAGCTAACTAGTGATGGTTGCAGACTGAATCACAGCACTTCTCAACTAGTTGTTAAAAGTGAAAAACTGAGGAAATTGTTAGGCACTCTCTTTAAACCTTTACCTGCCCCCCTCCAAAAAGTTTCAGTGGCAGAAATAAATTTCTCTAGCCATGACCATTTTATTTCAGAACCATGTGAAGAACACAGTCCATAAGGAATTATCAGCATTCACAGACAGAAATTGACATTTGCCTAATTTTGGCTGTAACTTGTGCATTTTAAAGTGACATCCTTGATTTATTTAATTTATTAAATTTATTTTGCAATTTCAGTTTTCCCTTTGATTGTTAATTCAATGTAACCTGTTCTCCAAATGGAAACTTGACTTCTGCCATTAATCTTCTCCAAGACCTCTACAGATTCCCTACCTAGTGCCATAAATGTTAGCGTATTTTTTTTTATATCATTTATTGCACTTTCCATTTATACACTGATTTATTTTCAGTATGGACCAGACAGATGCTGCCATGACAGCATCAGATAACACCTTGTGGTAGTTAAAACGTGGCAATTTCTTAGCCTAGATTTTGTTTTATTGGAACAATTTTCATGAGCAGCTTTATACCTGTAAACCAAGATCACTAGAATGTCATATTACAATGGAAACACATTCTGTAATGACAGCATATTATTTTCTTCTGAGTTCTGGCATGCTTTTGTAGCCCACAAAATTATGTGGGCTATTTTCAATTACTGCAATGACTGCTAATGATTAAATAAGACAAAGGATTTTATAAAATGTGAATAAAAGCCTTTTATGAGTTCTGGCTCCATTCACTTCAGTGGGGTTTGAATTTGCATCTCTGAAGGAGTGTCTTTTCAGGTTTCTGTAGACAGGACAAAGACATTTCAAAGGGGGGGGCAAGATCTACACATTTCAAAGGCCTGCTGTTCAGTAGATGCAAGACTCTTTGTATAATGTGGGTTGTGTTGATGTTTCATAATAATGAGATAGGTTCTCTTAAAGAATATGGTAAAGGCAGACCTCTGTTCTCCTACTTTCTGTAAATGATATTCCTAATCAAGCATCAGAGTTATGGAAATGTTCAGAGCTCTTTCTCCCCATACCCAGAAACGTCAGTTGTGGGGCTTGGAATGATTACCTGTCTCTGCGCTGGTGTTGTTCAATGCCAGGTATAGTAACAATAAGATCCCTGTCCTACAAGATTACCTTGTGGAGCAAGATGTAGACCTGGCTTGTGTGACCAAGACCTGGGTGCAGGAGGGCAAAACTGTCACCCTAAACCAACTTGCTCCCTCAGAATTCTTGGTCCTCCACCAGTCCCAAACAACTGGTCATGGGGGTGTGGCGTTGCTCATTTGAGACTCTTTTTTCTTCAGGATGCTCCCCAAACCAAAAATCTCCTGCATTGAATATGTTGGCCTGGCATGGGATGCAGAGGAGAGTTTGGTTATCTGGCTGGTAAACCAACTGCCTAACACATCAGCAGATATCCTGCCTAGTCTGTTGGATGCATCTGGCTATGCATTGGACAATGTTCATGTTGATGATGTGGCATCCTCACAGTCCAAGGACCTAGTGTCATCCATGGAGGTGCTGAGACTGTCCCAATTTGTATAGATGCCCACACACCAAGAGGGCCACACTGTGATTTAATTTTTTGGAATGGGGATAAATGTGGATCTGGTGACTGCAGATGCCTTAAAGGTCCAGCTGGGCATGTCAAATCCTCCCTAAGGCAGCAAGCATATTTATGCTCACCCATGGAATCAAATGGAGCCTGATCAGCTTCAAGAAGCTCTGCAGGATCTGATACACTAGATGTGCTGGTAGAGAACTAGTATTCCTGTCTCTCCAAAGCCATAAACAGCATCGCCCTCCCAGTGCCCTGTTCACTGTCGGGCCAAAGCAGCCCCTTGGTAAACCGTGGAGCTTCAGAGGATGAAGCACCAGCTGAGATGGCTAGAGAGAATGTTGCAGCATACTTGAGTGCTGAGCCTGTTAGGAGAGGGCCTGATATATAAATTTGATTTAATTAATTAATTAATTAAAATATATACTTGTGCTGGAGTGGCATCTTATAGAACGTTTATGAAGGTCTATGAGATGGCAGTGAATTCTGCTAAGAGAGAATTCTATGGAGCCTCCATTGCATCTGTGAAGTCGCAGCTGGCCCAGTTTTTAGAACTATTCTGTCATTAACTTCTCTGGCCCAAAGCAAGAAAATAGTAGGGAATTGGAAATTAGCGGTGAGGCATTCTCAACTCTTTTTGCAGACAAAGTCCTGTCACTCCACCAGGCTGGTTAAAGCCTGTAGGGATGGTATTCAGGGGGCCTGAGTGAACTTGTCAACTTGTCCCTTTTCTCTGGGACTTTCCCAGTGGAATTGAAGGAGACAGTGGTTTGTTCCTTCTGAAGAAACCAACACTGGTTTCGAGGTAAGGTAGTTGAGAGGGTGGCAGCTAAACAGCTCCAGCTCTGCCTGGATGATGTATCCATCCTCAACTCATTCCAGTCTGGTTTCTGCCCTGTCTGTGGGATGGAAACAGTGCTGGTAGTCGTCATAGATGACCTCTGGAGGCACCTGGATCAAAGCATGCCAGCACTGCTGTTACTTTTAGATTTGACAGCGGCATTCAACATGGTTGACTACAGTCTAATGACCCACCAACACATTGCCATAGGAGTTCAGGGAATTGCCTTATAGTGTTTTTCCTTCTTTCTCTTCTATGGGGGCAGAGGGTAAGGCTCAGCAAGTTGCTCTCCATGCATCACCCACTATACTGTAGCATGCTGCAGAGGGCAATCCTCTTGTCAATGTTATTTAACATATACATGCACCCCCTCACCCTGTTGGTCTGGGAGTTTGGGTGTCTTGTCACCAATATGCAAATGATACCCAGCTCCAGTGTTCCCTCTAAGCTGAGGTAGAGTGAGCTAGCTCACAGATTTTTAGTCTCCAGCTCACACATTTTTGTCTTAGCTCAGGAAAAATGGCCCCAGAGCATAATAATTTATGCAGTAGCTCACAACTTTAATACCAGTAGCTCACAACGTAGAATTTTTACTCACAAGACTCTGCGGCTTAGAGGGAACATTACCCAGCTCTAATTTATTTATTTATTTGACTTATATCTCGCCCTCCTCACCGAAGCAGGCTCAGGGTGGCTCACATTGAAAGTTCATAAATGCCAGTATTAATAAGCTGTTACTTAAAAATATAAAGTGCATCATATATAAAAACATATAAAACAATGTCATAAAACAATGGAAGGTGCTATTTGATCTGTTCTCTCAGAGCTGTTCCCTCAAGAGCAGTTCTCAAAAGAGCTGTCTTGCCCCACCTACCTCACAGGTTACCTGTTGTGGGGAGAGGAAGGGAAGGAGATTGTAAGTTGTTCTGAGACCCTGAGTGAAAGGTGAGTCAGAAATCCAATCTCTTTTACCTCTTTTGCTGATAATCAAACAAAGGAATGGAAGTGCCTGTTAGAAAACTAGCTGTAAATTTCTTTTCATTAAGAGAATTCCATGAGACTTGGTCATCACTGTAGCTGTATTATTAGCACAGAAACTATTTTGATGTCTGTATGTGTATACAGCCGCCCTGAGCCTGCTTCGGCGGGGAGGGCGGGATATAAATAATTTTATTATTATTATTATTATTATTATTATTATTATTATTATTATTATTATTATTATTATTATTATTATTATTATTATTATTTACCATGTCCCTAATTCAGATTTCCTTGGACTTCTTATGTGTGCAGATTTCCATATCCACTTTGGCAGAAAGGGCAGATTCGTACATGAATCTCTTTTCATCTCAGATGAAATAACGTGGTTGGCCAGTGTATGGGACAGGACACTGGACTAGATGGACCATTGCTCTGATGCAGCAGGGCTCTTTTTATGAGGAATACCTTTGGAGATGTAAAAGTTACACATTCACATGGGAACCTTACACTCACACAGAATGATTGACTGAGAGGATATATTGCAAGCAGAACATACCATTGGCCAATGACAAGGTGAAAAAAAATTTCTTTTACCTATTTCCACAGTTGCACAAATTAGAAATAATAACTTGAACTTTAAAAAACCCTGAAACTTCTGAAAGTAACTGTGTTTCAACAGAAGAATTGTGGATTAATAAGAAATTACTTACAATAACAGACACTATGCATATAACGAGGTGGGGGAGGCAGGTGAGGCTAAGTCTATTAGATCCTGCCATGTAATAAAATATATACTGCTGATCTCAAAATATGTCCCTCTTTTTGTGGCCATGATGTGTTGCCTAACTCATGGGAGTACCCATGGCAGGGGTCTCCATTACTGGTCTGAACCAGAGATCTCAAAAGACAGACCAAGTGAGAATACTCTCAGCTTGGGCCAAAGAGCCAGCTGAGGCTCCACAAAAAAAGGATTTCTGTTTAAGTTTGCAAAGAGGCATCCTCAAGGCATCTCTCTTCCTCCCTCCAAGAAATGAAATGACAGTGACAATCAGTTCCATCAGGTAACAACCTGCATTCTCAAAGCTAGCTAGCAACATCTTTCTAATCTTCTCCTGTCTTCAGAACCCCACCCAATTCTTTTTCTGTGATACCTGTGTTAATGTACAAACCCTTTGTTCAGAAACCCGTCCTTCCTGTCTCCTCCTCAGAGTACCAAGGTAAAATTAATCTCAAACAGTAAACTATCATGATCCTTCCTGACTCCCATCAGGAATCCATTCCCACCTTTTGTCTCAAACTGGGAATCTATCCAATTTGCGCTGGAAAGGCAACGGTTGTTAAATCCACTACATTCCAGGATGGGAGGCCATCCCTCAAAATACTATAAAAACTGAGAGCAAACCACGCCTGGGTGTGCAATCTGAGTGTGTCTATGATTACACCCCCTTTACGCTAGTTTTGGGCCGTAGTGATGTGACATGCTGGTCGTGCACATCTCTCTTATTTCCTTCTACACATAAATCTGCGCATTTGGAAAGGTCGTATCACCCAATAACTGTTCTAAATGTCTCTCTTCTGACTTCTTCTTTTCCTAGATCCTTGATTGTGTGTACATTTTGATTGTTTTTTGTGTGATTGTAATCCAGCATATTTTCTAGTAAAAGTTCATAAAATCCTTTTAAATCTAGAGTCTTCTTGCTGTACCCAACTTCTGCAGACATAGGTGTGCAATCCCTGTGCCCTTTTTGGTCTCCCCAGTCTCATAGCTAATCTCCCTAACAATGAGATGGGACCATTTCAGGTAACATCCTCTTCTGTGAAACTATAGATAAATGTAAAAGATGTTTGAATCAACATACATTCCAATATGTGTATCTTCTGAAATAAAAACAAATATTTTCCCTTTATCACAAATGCATTATCTGGCTGTAACCATTTAATAGTGAATGTAAATCAGTCTGTGTTTACACAGATGCCTGGGAACCTGGAGCTAGGTGAGCAGAGGGCACCACTCTCTTAAACCCCCTCTCCGTGCTCCTTCCAGCTCCTCTTTGGCACCAAGGTGGTTTCTCAAGTCTCCACCAGCCACAGTCCAAGGAATGCCAAAGAGAAATTAAGCTGGCAGTGGTGCTTCCTGGGACAATAGTTTGCTATGGGGCCAAGCAACCAATCATGACCAGCCACAGGGAAAGGAACTGGCCACAGCTCATGTGCATTGGCCAGTGCAGCACTGCCCAAGATTCTCATGATGTACCTCATAGCAGGCCCATAACCAGAAAAATTTAGGTAGGAGGGCCCAGGGGATAACATTTTAGATAGCGAGGCCATGGGGCCCAAAATGACATCACAAACTAAAAAAAAGATAAATTAAAAGATAAATTAAAAAGGTCAGTAGAGAAGGCAGGGGACACCCTCAGGTCTGTCCTCGCCTTCCAAGAGGCCTCTAAAGGAAAGCTAGTGACTGGCAGAAGGGAACCAGAGACACTGTAGTGGGATGAAAGCAGGACACAGAGGGAGGGGCAAAGCAGGACTCCCCCCCCCTTCTTCTCCTCTGGGAACATGATTTTCTTCCCTTTTGTGTTCTCCCCCCTCTGACCCATGGGAGTTGTATAAACCTTTAAATCCCCCCCCTTTTTTTAAAAAGGACTGGTTGGATGTTTTTGGGTAATGACGTCCTGGGAGGGTGGTTATTGCCAGCTGACATAGTAACTCCTCTACTCCTCTCCACACAGTTGGTGGCTCCAGGAGTGTTCGGTGTGGCTGGACAAGCTGCCTGCATGGACTGGCAGGAGGGACCCAGGCAAGGAAATGTGCTGCTCAGTTTTTGGAGCTCCAGATGCTTTCTCATGGCTACCTTCCCTCTAAATTGAGACGCTGAGCCATTAGGCAGAGAGCTGCCCCAATGCAAACTAGCTTTGCTCCCTCTCCAAAGGAAGCAGAACCTGGCTCTGGAGCAGGAGGGTCATGGCGCCTGGCCTGTTTTGCCTTAGGGACAGCCTCCTCCTCCTGCTACTCTGGAGCCACTTGAAGGTCCTCCAGTGGAGGGGCTGTACAAGTGGAAGGGGGTTTGAATGAAGTGGCCTGTGTCCCCCCCCAGGCCCTACTGTAGCTACAGGCTTGCCTTATAGACAGGTGCTGGGTGGCCAGCTGCATTACTGACAGCGCCAACTGAGGATGGTCCCACCTGGCCATCCATTTCCAGTTTCCTTGTGGTGATGGCACCTTAGGGTGTGCCACTTCTTGCCATGGCTAATCCATCACAAGAGGACTGGCCTGGCCCCACACATACCTGGCCCAGACATTGTTGCTCTTCCACCTCCAGAGCTCTAGCGTTCACCTAGATATGCCTAATGAATGGTCTCATTCAGAGCAGAAACTCAAGAAAAACACCATGTGCTGTAAAACTTATTGCTAACTCCTCTTGTTTCTGTTTGCATAAGACTTAGTGCAGCTAATTTTGGGGTGCTATAATATATTGAGAGTAATGCTCTGGGCATTACAGAATACCTGAGGGACTGCCTCTCCTCATATGAGCCCTGGAGGTTGTTACATTCGGCCACCCAACATCTTCAGACCATCCCTGGCCCAAAGGACGTCCACCTTGCTTTGACCAGGGCCAGGGCTTTTTTGACCCTGGTCCCAACCTGGTGGAATCAGCTCCCTTTGGAGGTTCGGGCCCTCCCAAATCTGTTACCATTCTGGAGGGCCTGTAAGACGGAGCTGTTCCACCAGGCCTCTGGCTGAGGCGGGTGGGCGTTCTTATTTAGTTATACCATCTAACTGGCCTCCCAACACTGACTACCATCTGGATTGGAGGAAATTGGGCTGATATAGCTGGCATCTTCAGGCACCTAAATTAAGTGTCTACCTTATCGGGTTAAAACAATTTTATTTGGTAATATATGGTAATAAATTATATTTCTTGCATCATTAATAACTTCTTTTATCTATCCCATATATTACTTTCTACCCACCCCTCCCCCAGTTACTTGACCACCGCTGGTGTTATTTACTTAAAGTACTAATGTTTAAAGGTACCCTTAACTAATAAAAACAAAAATTAATATCCTATTTTTTCTAAGACTTAATCATTATCAAAAATTGTCCAATGTCCTTTTATTTTCCACTCTTTTTCTACATATCTTCTGAACTTTTTCCACTTCATCTTAAAAACTTCTAAATCATAGTCTCTTAAAATTCTTGTTAATTTGTCCATTTCACTCCATGTCATAACTTTTACACTCCAATCCCATTTCTCTGGTATTTTTTCTTGCTTCCACAACTGTGCATATAATGTCCTAGCAGCTGAAAGTAAGTACCAAATTATAGTTCTATCTTCTTTTGGAAATTTTTCCATTTGTAATCCCACAGAAAAGTCTCTGCAACTTTCTTAAATTCAGATCCCAAGAATCCTAGAAATTTCTTGTTGAATCATCTGCCAATACTTTTTTGCTCTTTCACAAGTCCACCACATATGGTAGAAAGAACCTTCATGTTTTTTACATTTCCAACATCTGTCTGGCATCTTATTATTCATCTTTGCCAATTTCTTAGGAGTCATATACCATCTATACATCATTTTAAAACAGTTCCCTTTAATACTATGACACGTCGAAGGCTTCATAGAGTTCTTCCACAAATATTCCCAAGTTTCCATCTATATTTCTTTATTTACATTAATTGCCCACTTAATCATTTGAGATTTCACTACATCTTCTGTAGACCACTTTAAAAGTAATTTATATAATTTTGAAATTAATTTTTCATTGTCTCCAAGCAGAACTTTTTCCATTTCTGTTTGCTCTTTTCTTATTCCTTCAGTTTTAATGTCATTCTCCACCAAGCTCTTTATTTGTTGCATTTGAAACCAATCATATTTATTATTCAGCTCTTCAGCAGTTTTCAATTCTATTTTGCCACTTTGTATTTTTAATAGTTGATTATATGACAACCACTTTTCTTCACCCGTCTCAGCTGTTATTTTTATCACTTCGGCTGGCACTATCCATAACGGTTTTCTCTCATCTCCATATTTCTTAAATTTAATCCATGTATTTAGCAAGCTGTTTCTTATATAATGGTGAGAGAAAAAACCGTCTATCTTTCCCCCCCCCATAATACATATAAACGTGCCTGCCAAATTTATTTCCATGACCTTCCAATGCTAAGAGTTTTTTGTTTAACAGCATTATCCATTCTTTTATCCATACTAAGCAAACTGCTTCATGATATAATTTTAAGTCTGGTAATTGAAATCTGCCTCTCTCTTTTGCATCATTTAAAATTTTCACTTTAATTCTTGGTTTCTTCCCTGCCCACACAAACTCTGAAATTTTTCTTTGCCATCTATTAAATTGTTTAATGTCTTTCACAATTGGAATAGTTTGAAACAAATACATTATTCTTGGTAGAATATTAATTTTAATTGTGGCTATTCTACCCAACAGTGACAAATTAAGTTTATTCCACTTTAACATATCTTCATCCATTTTACTCCATAGCTTCTCATAATTATTTTTGAACAAATCAATATTCTTCATTGTTATCTCCACACTCAAGTATTATACCTTGGAGGTAACTTTACACCCCGTTAGTCTCTGCAATTCTTGTTGCTTATTTGTTTGCATATTTTTACATAGAAGTTTCAATTTTTCTTTATTAATACAAAGTCCCGCCAACTCCCCATATTCTTGTATTTTGGCTAACAACAAAGGTGTGACTTGTATGGGGTTTTCATTTATAAACATTATATCATCTGCAAATGCTCTATATTTGTAAGTAAATCCTTTTACTTTTAATCCTTCTATTTCTTTATCTTTTTGAATTTGCATCAGTAATATTTCAAGAGTCATTATAAACAACAGTGGGAAAGTGGACAACCTTGTCTTGTACCTTTACTAATTATCATGTCTTCTGTAAGATCAGCATTTATACACAGCCTTGCACATTGTTCAGTATATATTGCTTTTATCATTCTTATAAAGCTTTCTCCCAGCTCCATTTTCTCCATTACTGCAAACATAAAATTCCAATTTAAATTGTCAAATGCTTTCTCTGCATCCGCAAAGAATAATGCTACTTCCTTTTCTGGATGTCTTTCATAATATTTTACAATATTTACAACAGTTCTGATATTGTCTCTTATTTGCCTTTTGGGAAGAAACCCCGCTTGATCTTCCTTTATAAAATTTATCAAATATTGTTTAAACCGTTCTGCCAAGATTCTTGTGTATATTTTATAGTCATTATTTAATAATGAAATTGGTCTATAATTTTTTACATTCGTAACATCTCTGTCTTCCTTTGGAATCAACAAAAGAACAGCTTCCTTCCACGTATTTGGTATTTTCCCTTTTGTTCTTATCATATTCATCAATTTCTGAAGTTTCGGGATTAACTCCTCTTTGAGGGTTTTAAAAAATTTAGCTGTATATCCATCTGGCCCAGGTGCTTTTTTCATTTCCCATTGCATTAATTGCTGCTTCAATTTCTATTTTTTCAATTGGATTGTTCAAAACTTTTCGCATATTTTCTGCTAAGGGTGCTATTTTTATCTTTTGTAAGTACTCATCCATCTTTCCTTTCCTTATTTTAACACCTTTAAATAACTTGGCATAATACTCTTTTTATTCCTTCTTTATCTACCACCTCTCTTCCATCCACCACAATTTTATTAACAATTTTACTTTCTCTCTTTTTCTTCAGTTGCCAGGCCAAATATTTCCTGGGTTTGTTTGCTTCCTCAAAAGATTTCTGCTGCAATCTTTTCAGATTCCATTCCAGTTCTTTATTTAACAAATATCTCATTTGCGTTTATAATATTGTAATCTCCCTTATAATTTTCTTTTTTCCTGGCCTTTTTCTCAGTTCCCCTTCTTTTTTCTTTATTTCATTTTGAATGTCCAACATCTTTTTTTCTTTTGCCCTCTTATCTTTGTTATTCATTGTAATCAATATTCCTCTCATTACTGCTTTATAAGCATCCCAGACGGTCTGAAATTCTATATCCCCTTTATCGTTTATTTGGAAGAAAGCTTTAGTTTCATTTTCTAGAGATGTCATTATTTCTTTATTGTGTAGTAAAGCTTCATTCAATCTCCATCTTCTCAACTTCTTAGACAGTTTTGTAATCCACATTATTGGGTTATGGTCAGCCCCAATTTTAGGTAAAATCTCTATTTTCTTTGTTATAAGGCCTAAGTCTTTAGTGCCCCACAACATGTCAATTCTGGAAAAAGTTTTATGTCTTGTTGAAAAAAAGGTATAGTCCCACATTTCAGGATTAAATTTCCTCTATATATCCTCCAAATTTTCTTGTTTGACCAATTAAAAAAAAAAAGACTGGCAGTTTTCCTTTCTTATTATTTTTTTACCCCCAGACCTATCCGGTGTGTTCTTAATTGTTCCATTAAAGTCTCCCATTATCAAAACTTGGTCATAAGTCAGTTCATCAAATTGTTGTATAATGTCTTTTTAAAAAACATCCTTTGCAACATTTGGTGCATACAGTCCCAATAACAACTTTTTTTTTGCATTTAATATTATTTCTACCACTACAAATCTTCCATCTTTATCTTTGAACACTAATTTCGGCTCCAATTCTTGTTTAATATAGAAAATCACTCCCCTTTTCTTCTGTTCAGTCAATGAATAAAATTCAATTCCGAGTTGTTTATTCCATAAAAATTTGTAATCCTTTTGTTTGATATGCACTTCTTGTAAACAAACTATACTACAATTTTGCTTTTTAATCCAATGAAACGTTGCCTTTCTTTTTTGTGGTGAATTTAGTCCATTTACATTCCAAGATAATAATTTGTAATCCATCATGGTGCAAATTCTTTATGTTCTTCATAAAACCTAAGCAGTTCCTGTGTGCTTGTAATTGTAATTCTTTTTCCTTGCAGCTCAAAGCTCAGACCTTCAGGTATTATCCATCTATACCTCATTTCATTGTCACGTAGTTTTTCTGTCAATTTTTTATATGCTTTCCTGTCATTTATCACTTGTCTTGGCAATTCTTTCATGATTCTTACTCTGTTGTCTCCCACTATCAATGTCTTTTCAAAATTTTTATTCAACATATTTTCCACCATTTCTTTTGTCATATATCTTATAACCACATCTCTTGGTAGATTATTTTTCTTGGCATATAATGAGTTCACTCTATACATATAGTCATACATGCTTCTAGTTCCTTCAGGATCTTCTTCAAAAAATTCTGCAATTATTCTTATTATATATCCTTTCAAATCAGTCTCTTCATCCTCAGGTACTCCTCTCAGACGTATCTGGGTTTCCATCAATTTGCAGTCATGAATTGCCACCTTTTCTTGCATTTTTAGCAAGGTGGAATCATGTACTTTCACTCTCTCTTCCACCTCTTGCACTTTCTGTGATGTTACCACAGTCTCATATCTGAGATCTTCTGTATCTTTCCTTAGCTCTTCAATGTCTTTTCTAATTTCTTTTTTAGAAGCAGTTATCATGTCTGTCACCCCTTTCATCATCCTGGCTTCCATTGCTTCTAATTGCTCTTGCATTTTCTTCATTGAGGCAGTCCTTGCATGGGTTAACTTATTCTCTGACATTTAAAAAAACACCAAAAATTTTGACCTCTCCAAATTAAATTTAAACTATCAGGTTCGATAGAATAAGGCTTCCCCTTTTTAATAAGCCTAATTTCGCCGTCCTCAGAGCCTCCTGGGCTCAGTTATTAATTTTTAAAGTTTTCATTTTTTCCAAAATGGCTGTCGTGACTTTCTGCTTCCCTTTAAAAAAAATTTCCCTTCAAAAGGCTTCTAAAATAATTATCAACGATAATGTGCAATAGTATTTACCTCATAATTGTCACCTCTGTCAGGTTCACCAATTTTTAATGTCCCAAACACTTTAAAAACTTTGTTTAAAGTTTGACCTCCTAGCAATGGCCGCCGATGTTTTTCTATGACATTATAGTCCTAGAGTAGGCTAGCTGCTTCAATGATTTCCCTTTTCCATCCGACACTTCTTGCTTTTCTTGCCACCAAATCCCGTTTTCACTGGTAAAAAGATCTCGCGATGTTTGACGTATTTCCTGTGTTGACTGTGAGAGCTGCAAATCTGTGACAATGGGGCTTTTTCACCAAAACCGCAAGTAGAGAAAACAATAAATTCCTTTCCAATTTTTAGCACTATCCTTTAAATTTACAAAATTCAAATTTTGCCCCTTCTCCCCTTCTTTTTCCAAGCTTTCTGAATCTCTATTTCCCACCTTCTGATTTCATTTTGTTTAACTTTAAATAGTCCTGGAATGAAGATAGTCATCAGTACCTTTTTCTGCAGTTATCCAGATCCAACACCGGTCTTATATAGCTTTAGATGTTTAGCAGTCTCAAAGAAGGTTAGGATCCTGTTGAGCTTATGTCAAATAAATGACTCTGGAAACTTCTGCAGATGATGAATATGCAATTCGTCTCCAGAGACCCCTCAAAGGAGCCCCCCCCCGGGACTCCCTTTTAGCCAAGGTAAATCTCCTCAGAGTTTCCTGTGCATATCTTGGACTGATCTCTGACTGAGAAAAGTAGGCAGTAGGCATTAAATTGCCCTCCACTACCCCGAACAGAAGCCCCAGCCTGCTGCCCTTCTGAGAAGCAATTCAGCTTGACATTTTCCAACCCCGAAAGTCACCAAAGCGTCTACCTTATCCACGCTGCCTTAACTTACATTAAATCATAGCTATTGGCTCAACTGTCAATTGTCTTAAACTTTTAATATGTTTTAATTGTTTAACTGTTTAATTGTTTATCTATTGATGTATTGTTTGGTTTTAACTGTTTGATATGTTGGAATCCACCCTGAGCCTTATGGAAAGGACAGAATACAAATCCACACAAAAAACCAAATAAATAAATAAATAAATAAAATTTTGTCCAAGCAGAACTGTGCTAAGTCTCTTGTGTGTTACTGAATCCAAGCCACTGTCCACCTAAGAGCCAAACTAGATGGATGTCCATGAATGGATCTTCCAAGGCTTTAACAAGAAACTATCAGCTATTCACAGTCCTGAATCTCTGCTGTATCAAAGAAGATGCATTTTAATCCCTACCCTACATTGATGAACAAATGTTATTGAGGAAGATTCAGCGTGGGTTCTGTAAGGGAAGATCTTGTCTCACTAACCTGTTAGAGTTCTTTGAGGGGGTGAACAAACATATGGACAAAGGGGATCCAATAGATGTTGTTTACCTTGACTTTCAGAAAGCTTTTGATAAAGTTCCTTATCAAAGGCTTTTTAGTAAGCTCGAGAATCATGGGGTAAAAGGACAAGTTCTTTTGTGGATCAAAAACTGGCTAATTAATAGGAAACAGAAAGTGAGTACAAATGGGCAATTTTTGCAGTGGAGAGTGGTAAGCAGTGGGGTGCTGCAGGGCTCAGTACTGGGTCTGATGCTTTTTAACTTGTACATTAATGATTTGGAGTTGGGAGTAAGCAGTGAAGTGGCTAAGTTTGTGGATGACACTAAATTGTTTAAGGTGGTGAGAACCAGAGAGGATTGTGAGGCACTCCAAAGGGATCTGTTGAGGCTTGGCGAGTGGGTGTCAATGTGGCAAATGAGGTTCAACGTGATCAAGTGCAAAGTAATGCACATTGGGGCAAAAAATCCTATCTATAAATACAAGTTGATGTGGTGTGAACTGGCAGAGTCTGACCAAGAGAGAGATCTTGGGGTCGTGATAGTTAACTCACTGAAAATGTCAAGGCAGTGTGTGATTGCAATAAAAAAGGCCAATGCCATGCTGGGATTTATTAGGAAGAGAATTGAAACAAATTAGCCAGTATCATAATGCCCCTGTATAAATCAATGATGCAGCCTCATTTGGACAATTGTGTACAATTCTGATCACTGCACCTCAAAAAAGATATTATAGTATTGGAAAAAGTGCAGAAAAGGACAACTAGAATGATTAAAGGGTTGGAACACTTTCTCTATGAAGAAAGGTTAAAATGCTCGGGGCTCTTTAGCTTGGAGAAATGTCAATTGCGGGGTGACATGATAGAGGTTTACAAGATTATGCATGGTACAGAGAAGGTAGAGAAAGAAGTACTTTTCTCCCTTTCTCAAAATATGAGAACACGTGGGCATTCAATGAAATTGCTGAGCAGTAACGGATAAAAGGAAGTACTTCACCCAAAGGGTGATTAACACATGGAATTCACTGCCACAGGAAGTGGTGGTGACTGCAAGCATAGACAGCTTCAAGAGGGGATTGGATAAGCATATGGAGCAGAGGTCCATCAGTGGCTATTAGCCACAGCGTGTTGTTGGAACTCTCTGTCTGGGGCAGTGATGCTCTGTATTCTTGGTGCTTGTGTGGGGGGGGGGCACAGTGGGAGAACTTCTTGTGTCCTGGCCTCAGAGATGGACCTCCTGTTGGCGCCTGGGTTTTTTTGGCCACTCTGTGATACAGAGTGTTGGACCAGATGGGCCATTGGCCTGATCCAACATGGCTTCTCTTATGTTCTTATATTCTTACCCTGAACTATTTTTCTGATTAAAACTGGATCTTTATGTTCCAAAGACAAAAAAGACACACAAAGAGAGGGTTCATTGTTAGACTCATTTATGGAGAAATTGTATACCAAAATTGGTTCTTCCAGACCAGTGATCTGACCACATAAAATTTAGAAGTAGTCAACTTGAATGTTCTGTAAAATAGACAGATTACCTTATACATTCCTACATATCTTTCTGAATATTTGTCAAAACAACAACAACCCAGGCCTTTCTGTATGCAAAATGATCAACATTCTTTTATGCATGTTCCAGGCCTGGCATTGAAATCAGGTTCCAGCATTAAAGACTTGGCTCAGATTAAGCTCTGAAATTCCCATTAGGAAATAAACACTTTTAACTAAAATATATACATTTATACAAGTGTTTGTGATGGATTGTAAATTCAAGCTGGCTACAGTTTGCTATTATATTTGACACGGAGGCCAGTTCTGATTCCCTGGTTTTTCACTCAGCAACAGCTTGATGCATTTTCTATACATGATAGCCCAAAGCACATCTCTATAAAACACCTGGGAACACTATCAGTAGTAAAACTAATTCTTTAAGGACTTGTATTTTACCACATGGCATTGATGTGCTTCTATTTGATTTGTAATTTTTCCCCTTTATATTATGAGGGAAGTCAGATGATAGTCATATTTTTCAACATCCACTGAGTAACTAGTTTTGTATTAAAAATACAGTGTGAATTATTTAATGCAAGATTTATTTACAGGTATACAGCAGTTCAGTACATAAAGTGTTACTCTGGTAACACAATAAAAATAAGATGTAGCTCTTAAAGCTGTTAGGAAACAAAACCTTTTACTCTCTGACAACAACTACTGACATTTATAGTATAGTTCCAGAGGGCCTTAATGACCATAATGTCAAACCAAATCTGCTATTAATATACTTCACTGGTAAAGAGTCAGTGTGATAGTTTTCATCCATAGTGTGATAGTTTTTATCCATAGTGTGAAGGGCTCATATTTCATACAGGCCATGATCCCAGCTGAGTTATTAAAGGGGTTCCCCTAAGTAAAAGGGAAAAAAGAAGTCACTCTGTCCTTGTAGAAATTTACCAAGCACTCAGAACACTCCTTAAAGTGAGATGCTTTGAAAGAGAAATTAGTGTTTTGTAAAGAATGAAATCAGGGCAGATCCTCCCATGCAGCAGATAGCTACAAAAAGCTACTGTTCATGCTCCCATGTACACTTCCACCAAAACAAATGTTTGTCCCCTAATAATACCTCTGACACCGTTACTGATTGCCTGGTGGATAACATCAAAAGGAAGGTCTGGGATAATATGGTTTTCATAGATATGCTCTGCATGTGATCACAGGGATGACTCACAATTTAAAACAAGTTGTTTTGTGTCAGCGCAGTAATAGCATTCAGCACAGCGCAACTAGCTGGATAGCTGCTGTCAACACATGATCACAATTTAGTGACTTGCTAATCTGACACATTCTCTAGGGTCATTATGGGCAGATCCTACATCATTAAAATCAGTTGCACTTTTAGCATCTGTGCTGTTTTTATGCTGTGCAGTTAATTGATGCTCAGCTTTAAGACAAGCTTGATTAAAATGAAGATGCTCAACTTTAAGACAAGATATACAGTTCCTGAGAAGTTATGCACAGGAAAGTGATTTGAATCTTGCATGAATTTATTATGTAGCTTCCATACAGGAGAATTCTGTGGCTTCCCCACTGCTGGTGTGGTTGCAGACTGAGGATGGGGCTTCCACATGGTAGATTTCACCACCATTTCTCTGCCCCAATATCCAAGAAGTGTCCATCTTCCCTCCCCTGGAATGTTCTGTTAAAATGGTTTTTGTAATATCTTCTCCCACTTCCATTCTGCTGGCCTCAGGGAACTCCTGCCAGCAGAAAGGAGGGAGGGAAGATCCATCAGCCTCACAAACCAAACCAGTTCATGAATCAGGGGAGGTTTGTGGGGCCTCATGAACCATAAACTGGGATGAACTTCCGTTTTCCCAGTTTGTGCCCATTCCTACCTCTAGTAGCAAGGTGCAAGCAGAACCAAGCCATAGCATCTTTGCCATCACTCCAAGGGCCACTTGGCTTCAGCCAGACCCGTTATTGGTACCAGTTCACCGATCATATCCTCCTGCATTGCCTCCACTTATCATCAGGAAGCTAATGTTGGTGCTGCTGAACTGAGTGTCCTCTGTGGCAGTGGCTGTAATGATACAGGCCCAGTCAGCTTTGTTTGCTCAAGGGCCATTTTGACCACCAAGTCAACTTTTGGCTCGATTCTTCTTCTGTTTTTGTAGTAGATCCCAGGAACAGAAAAGGCAACAATTAATGTGGTGTATTTATACAATTAGCAAACTACTTATACAAGTTTGGCTTGCCTGGATTTGAGAAACTAGAATATGGCAAACCTAAATGAAGACTGGAATCTCATGGGCAGAAACCTGGATTAACCATCATGCAATACCTCAATTAGTAAATGATCATGATTACACAGAATGTGCCATTTGACCTGGTTCATTTATGAAATGAACTGCAGAAGTCTGGCAACTACTTCCATAACTGTATCTGCCAGACCGTACTTGACACTTTCTATGAATGTATGTCATCAGAGACAGATATATTGCAAGAAGATGATTTTGACTGTGTGAATCTGCTGTGAGAAACATATTTTGCTGGCAGAAGGCTGGCAGCATAGCATCACTCATCTTGGCATTCCAAAATTTGGGATTTTTTTCTCTATATAGATTTTTTTCCTATTACTGTTGAAAGATCGAACTTTTCACTCTAAATATGCAGTGGAACCTCTATTTTCAGAAACCTGACATTAGAAAATTGTCTGTGCTGCCCACATAGATCTTTTCAGATGTAACCCTATCTCAGCAGCACTCCTATTTGAAAGAAAGTTTGGAATGTCCTTAACTCAGTCTGTTAAAATTTGTTTGTTCAGACATTTTTAACCTGCCTTTCTCTTTGATGAGATCAGATTGACCTACGAGGAATATACACTACAGCTGTTCCTTTTCCAAGAAAAGACTGAGATCATGTACAGTAATGTACATCATCATCACAAGCAAATATACAGAAATAACTCTAAAAAGAAAACCTATAATAATAGGGGAATTAAAAGCAAGGGACCCATAAGGATTCTCGGGGACATCTGGGTGTGCAAAAAAATAAAATAAAAAAATAAAAATTGGAATTAATCGGATTCGAAAATATATGGGGCCAAAATATTTGGAATACCGTATATTTCCGAATAACGGTACTCAGAATAGTCGTATATACAGGAGATATACGGCTATTTCCGAATATACGGCCCAATTATACCCTGTTGGCCATTTAAATCAATGGCAAAATAGGGTATATTTGAAGCCACCTGGAGGGGAGGGGGGTTGAGGGAGAGCCCCCAAATTTTGTAAGGGGCCTGCAGGGGACTCTCCCCTATGAACCCCCAAGTTCCAAAAAGATTGGGCCAGGGGTTCCCATTACAGGGGCACCCAAAGTGGGTGCCTCTATCCCACCATTATACCCTATGGACCATTGAAATCAATGGCAACATAGGGCATAATCAGAGGCTACTGGGGAGCAGGGGGTTTGAGGGAGAACCCCCAAAACTGCAGGGAACCCTCAGAAGACTCTCCCCTACAAAACCCCCAGGTCCCAAAAATGGGGTCCCTGTCTTTGGGCTCTCCAAAAGGCACATTGCCACCAATGCTGCGGAAAGTCCAATTAGCCACTTCCTCCACTATAATTGCTGTGGGGAAAGTGGCTCTGGCCAGAGGGGGGTTTGAGGGAGAGGCCCCAAAACTGCAGGGCAGCTTCAGGGGACTCCCCCACATGCAACCCCCCTGGCCCCAAAAGACAGCACCCATCTGTGGGCACCCCAAAAGGAACACTGTTCCCAATGGTGAGAAAAAACCAATTAGAACCACTTCCCCCACTGTAATTATCGTGGGAAAAGTGACTCTGGGGAGCAGGGGGTTTTGAGGAGAGCCCCCCAAACTGCTGTGCAGCTTCAGGGCACTGTCCCATAAAAAACCTACAAGGCCAAAAAAAAAAAAAAAATTGGACCGGGGGTCCAATTCCTGAGGCACCCAAAGCCAAACCTAAGTTCACACCAGAGAATCTCTATAGGACCCAAATGCACTACACCCATCTATCTACTCTATGAACCCTGCTGGCCTGGAACCAATATAAACCTAGTTGCCGACATCACTGCCACACAAAACACAATCTGCTCAAGGTCTGCTTTGCAGACCTGGCTGCAGCAAACCCAGATGCCAGCTCTCCAGCCCTGCCCCGAACAACACGGGGAGAGTTGGCCCAATGGGCATGCTGGTTCTGGGTCTCTCACCCAGATGCCAGCTTCTCTGCCACAGAATGTGCAATCTACAGATGCCAGCTCTCCAGCCCTGTACCAAACAACGCAACTCTCAAACAAGAGAAGCGTTGGACCACACCTAGTTCCACATCATTCTGTATCTGACACAAAGCAAGAAGCATTTAGAATTACCTTGAGTGATGGATGGTTGACTGGTCCAGGCTCTTTTGTGTTACCCAGGGTGCACCACGAGGAGGCCAGCCAGTGTTGCACCCCAAATGAGGAAGAACACTGGGAGGGCCTAAGATTGTGTGAGAGGAAGGGAACCATTCCTTCTCTCTCAGTTCATCAGCAACACACCAGCTATCACTATCCCATTAGAGGGACCTCAGCATTGGTACAGCTGCTGGCTGCCTGTCATCATTACTGGCACCTCCCTCTTTCTTCCTCCTGCCCCTGAAAAAAAAAACCTGGATTATCCTGGCTGGGCTTGTGGGTGCTGTTGGTTACAGTTGGGGGCTGCAATGGCCCTTTCAGTATTATTAGGCATGTGTGGATGGTGACTGGGGAAATTTGGATAGCTTTGCAGATTTTAAACTAGCATTCACTTTTGGTTTGGGGATGGATGAGGGGTGGGGGTGGGGTTCACTGCTAATCAATTTGTGAGTGAGTTTTTGGACTGTCTTTGGTCTCTAGTCCATGTTTAGTGGGACAGCATTTTACAACCACCTTCCAAACGTGGGCCAAGAGAGGATGCAGGCACAAGTAGGTGCTCACTTCATTCATTCTCAAAGTCTACGTTTGGGGAACCGAACAGAGGCAAGTTGACCTTCAGAAAGACCAACTGCTCAACTGTCCAGGGTTGCAGGCAATTGTGATGTGGGCAGACAATGTCGCCAATATGCAAAAAGATGCGCTTGCTCTGCATGCTCATCGGTGGGCATGAGAGGAACGCCTTGGTCATGGAGGAGAGGGCCAGCCAGGCCCCCTCCTCTGTGACCCAGTAGTCCAAAGGAGGCGTTTCCTGTGTCTTGTTGGTCTCTGAAAGACAGTCCCTCACCATCGCAGCACCCGTCTCCGCTCTCAGGAGCCTACCGCTCCCAGAGGGGCCAACGAGCCACCTGATGAGTGTCAGGCGTGACACTCTTGGCATGAGTCTGGTGGGAAACACTGCCTAGGCGGGGAGTTGGGGATGAAAAGCAGTGGAAGTGGCAGATGAGCTGCTTCCACCCCCCTCCTCCTCAGCTACCGGCACTGGGCCCACCCTGACTATGCAGTGCTTAACCTTCTGGGAGAGCTCATCTCACCAGTGATCGAGCTCGTTGGCCCGCTCGGCGATTGTGCCCTTAAGGCATGGGTCTAACATGGTTGCCATCATGTAGACCTTATTCTGGGTGAAAGTCTGAAAGCGGGCCTCAAGCCCTTCCTGCAGCCTAACAACCAGGGCACGCACCGCTGGAAGAATGTCTGCACAGCACTAGAAACAAGGCCAGGCCCTCACAGGCCATGTGGACCATGGGGACGACCAGTGCGATGCTCACCATGTCAGACGAGAGTATTTCTATGTGGGTCTTGAAGGGCCCAAGAAGCTCCACATTCTGAGAACTGACCACCCAATCCTCTTGGGTGAGACGGTTCTCATCCCGAAAGACTCTCGTCTCAGAGACAAAGGCATCCAGGGCTGCTCCCTGCTCCAACATGAGCTCCAGCATGGCACAAGTGGAGTTCCAGTGTGTGCTGACATCACCGATCAGGTGGTTCCCTGGCACGCCTGTCAGTGTCTGTTTCTCACGCAGCCGATACAAGTCCGTATTGCTGCGTGAGAAGTGACCCATGATATGCCGACACTTCTGGAGCAGAAGTCGGTACTCATGGGCCACAGCTAGATACCAACGATCCTGGCTTTTCGTCTGGTCCAATGCATCCATAACCACGAGGTGGAGAAGGTGGGCCACGCAAGGAAGGCGTTTTAGGCCCTGATGCTGGACAGGCGCCTTGATGTTGGAGCCACCATCAGTCACCACGAAGCCCGTGGCGACATCCCCGCTGCATACCCAGCCCTCTAACTGCTGTGAGAGGACAGCTCTGAGAGAGTTGGCCATGTGCGGCACGTCGACCACTTCAGCATGCAGCAAGGCCTAGCGATAGCCAGCCTGGCAGCCCTGACCTTGCGTGCTGCTACTGCCACCCCCACCCTGCAGCTCACTGGGTTGCCACCAATGCACAGTCAGGGAGAGATACCCCTCAAACACATGTTGGGAGCTCCAGATATCTGAGATGAAATGAACAGTCCCTCTGGCAGCACGGGGTCAAATGCTCCTTCACCACAGATCTGGTTGCCCTGAAAACAGATGACACAATGGTCCTGCTAATGGTGGTTCTAGCAGGAACTTTGTACTAGGGCGCCAGGTACTCGAGCAACCTTAGCAACCCAGGATTCTCAACCACTGAAAATGGAAGCCCATAGGTGACTGACCTGGCAAGGTTCCAGGCGATCACCCTCCTGCCATACCTGATTCCCTCTCTTGGCACACAGGTGCCACCCCCACCAAACATCTCAAGCAGAGATGGCTGGTGTCCCTGCCCTGTCACGGAACTCTCCTGGAGAGCTCTGGAGGTAGTTGTGATGGGACGGACCTCCTGGCTGGCACCCCAGCACCAGCCTGCTTTTCCCCCTTAAGAAGCACTGCCTGGTGGTGCTTCTGCAGGTGGTTCCGCATCCCCACAGATTCAGGTGGGCAGGGTCCTGCCCACGACTGATCTGAGCCCTGCACAGCTGGCACTGCGCATAGCATGGATCCTCCATAACTCGGAAATGCTTCCAGACTTTGGAGGTGTATGGATGCCCAAGCTGACCGGCAGCTTGGGTGTCTGGAGCCACCTCCTGTGAGGTACTTGGGGCAGACACATCATGTCTCGGGGTGGCAGAAGGGGCTGGCTACTGCGGGGAAGTGGGTGATGGAGGCACCTCAGTGTCTCCATTTCTTCCCCCTCCACCCCATGCGGCCTCCCCTCCTGGCCATCCCCTGAAGGACTGCTGGTGCCCGAAGGAACTGAAGAAGGGGGCTGGTCCTCCTCAACCAGATTCTTCTCCAGCTCCTGCATGACACTCTGCACCCTCCTTGGGGTGATCGTTTTGGACAGATGATCCAAAACTCATCTCCAAGGAGGGCTGCTCTTGATGCCCCTCCTTTGGCTGCTGAGTCTGAGTGACATCAGCTGGAGGAGAGACTGCCCGAGCAGCAGACCCCTGCTCAGTGCCAGCTCCTAATGGCACCTCTGCTGTGGCACCCCAGCAGCAGCCTCGATGAAGGGTCCAAGGTGGGCCTTCTTCATCACACTCTGGCCAGAGGTCGGAGTGCTGAAGGCGGCTGTGGAGTGGCCCTACGCACAGGTGGGGGGGAAACTGGGTCCTCCCCTCTACCCCTCTAGTCTTTTCTTTGGCCTTGCCCCCAGGGCCCCTCTTCTGCTGCCTGTCACTCATGTCACCCTTGGCCAGTCTCACACAACCTGAACTGAGAGTGGGTTTTTTTTTACAAATCTAACTCACTACACTGTACCCTGAACCAACAGGTGCCCTGACTTCTTTTTAAAAACCCTTCCACCAAAACTTGTTTGTTTGTTTTTTTGGTCCCTAACCTGTCCTTCTTTGGGTTGTGGTAGTAGTAGTCTGGTAACGTTTAGGAGACTAGGTGATCCTGCCTCTACCTGGCTACAGTTTTTAAAAGGCTACCTTGAGATGAAGGCAATCCTTGTTATATCCTCCTAGTTAAACTTCTCCTAACTAGATCCTGGGACAAACTGGATTTCCTTGCAAACTAGAAATCAGGTTTTGCTATAACTAGAGAGTAGCTGTGATTTACCCTATGGAAATCTAAGGATACACCAGCTTTCAGTGGCTGAAAGCAAGATGCACTGCAACCCTAGTCTCTTTAAAAGAGAGCCTGATGTGGCCTAGTAGCCACGCTGCCTTTTATGAGAAACCTAAAATCTTTTTAAATTGCCCCTATCTGGCCTAGTTGAATTTTGAAAGAAGATAAAGCCCTAAACTGGATTAATGGGTTTTTTTAAATTTCAAAAAACACAATTCCTAAAAAACACCTTAATTAGTGGGGCAGCCTATTTAGTGGCCCTAGCCAAACCAAAAGCACCCTCAGACTCCAAAAATAACTCTATAAAAACATGAAAGTGACCCACCCCACACAGCTCACATGCCAACCCCCTCACACCAACCAGAGGTAATTTAAAAAAAACCATGACAGAAAGAAACTTAACTTCTTAAACCCCCCCCCCCCAAAAAAAAAAAACCCCACCAGAACCAGGAAAAGGAATAACAGGACAGGATGCAAAACCAACAACAGATCCAAACAAATCACTGAGAAAAAGCCAAGAAACTCAACTGTTAAAAAGTGACCTTTTTAACAATAAAAAACCTCAGGCCAAATCAGTCAACCACTCCCCCTCCCCACAAAACCAGAACCAGGAAAAGGGACAACAGGACAGGATGCAAAACCAACAACAATAGATCCAAACAAATCACTGAGAAAAGGCCAAGAAACTCAACTGTTAAAAAGTGACCTTTTTAACAATGAAAAATTAGGCCAAACAGCCCCCCCCCCAAACAACCAGAACCAGAAGAGAAAAGGAACAACAGCAGCATAACACAGCAGCAACAAATCAAACACAGAATCCTTTTAAAACAGTAAAAATACCTTGACCTTTAACAATACAGGAACTTTACCAACCCCTCCCCCACAAAAAAACCTTTACCCTAACCCCAAGAAATCCAAGCCACCCATATCAGGAAAAGTAAAAGGACACTGCACTTTTAAAAGTCCTCTCACTAAAGTAAGATATAGGCAAATTGGCAACCCACCCCCCACCCCAGGCATCCACCCCCAGCAGAACCCCCTAACCCTAACCTCAAATAAGCTACCCCGTATCTAACCACCCAAATCTGGACAAGTAAAGGGACTCTGAGTCTTAAAAAGTCCTCCTACTTTTATCCTAACTAAAATAAAAATAAGAACCCCAAGACTGTCTTACCTTAGATGTCTTCTCTTCTCTAGGCAGGTCAGGCAAGGCTGAGAGAGAGCAGCAGCAGCTGAGGCCAAGGGCCAGCACAGCACAATCTTCCTCACACACCAACACCAACACAGCAGCAATGGAATGGAGCCCAGCCAAGCAGAATCCTCAAAAAGATTCTCTGGCCCTACACAGAGCAGTTTCAAAAAATACCACTGCTCTATGATTGGCCAGAGAACAGTGTTTATTTATTTATTTATTTATTTATTTATTTATTTATTTATTTATCTGGGATTTATATCCCGCCCTTCCCATCGAGTGGCTCAGGGCGGCTTACAACATATGTAAAACTAACATAAAAATAAATTACACTATAAAATTAACATTTCATTAAATAATTAAAATCCAACGTTTGTTATAAATGTACATGTCGTTAAAATCAGACAGCGGTCGTAAAGCTACACTCTATTCAAATTCAAATACTGATTCGGTATACCGTTTACTTTTATATCCAAGTAAACAAAATAATAACAATGTTGCTGATGGCTGGGGGATTAGCCCAGCCATCAGCTACGCAACAGCCCTGCAAAACATGCACTTGCAATGCATTTTGCAAATGCATGCTTTGGATTGGCTGCTGGGGCTCCTCTCCCCCTCTCCCTCCCTCCCTGATCCCAGGGAAAAGGCTTCCAAAGGCGGGAAAGGAGGCATGCAGCTCCCCTGAGGCTGCAGAAGCGCCTTTCCTGCCTTTTCTATGGACTTCCATATACTTCCGAATATTGATTTGGAAGTATATGGGGAGCCTTATATGGCTCCTGTATTATGCCTTCCAATTGGATTCGGAAGTATACGGCGCTGTATATTTCCGAATTAGGGGGTATTCGGAGGTTTATTCAGTTCGGCCGAACCAAATGCACACCCCTACATCTGGTTTCCCACTTTTCTACTATTTCCCCCTTTTCTACTTTCCCCCCCTAAGGCCCATAATAGTCTGTCTCCTTTTCCTGCCTCCTTCTTTCCTTCCCAACTACCAGCCAATTTACCTTCATCTGCCTCACTGTATTCAATTTTCCCTCCTTCTAGGGTTTCCAACCTCCAGTGAATGGAGATATTCTGCTATTACAACTGATCTCTAAGCACTCCTGCTTTTATGCATATTCCTTGATTTTGGCAACCTCCCCCCCTTCATCCTAGGTCTTTTATAGTAACTTTTATTGGTAAACATTGGAGTTAAGCACACAAACATGGGAACTGAGAACTGGAATGACTTTTTGAAGACATTCACACAGCTTTTTATTTTGAATTGTGTGATTACTGTTATAGTCATTTGTTAGTATATAAACTAACTCCAAAGCAGTTTTATTTCAGATTATGTTTAGACTAGAGCAGGAGCGGCCAACAGTATCTCTCCAGATGTTTTTTGCCTACAACTCCCATCAGCCCCAGCCAGCATGGCCAATGGCTGGAGCTGATGGGAGTTGTAGGCAAAAACATCTGGAGAGCTACCGTTGGCCACCCCTGGAGTAGAGAACAGATGAGTCTTTTTTTAAATCAATTATTTCCCCAGTATTGACTATGTAATATGGCAGTAATTCATGATCTGCCATTAGAGTGAGTTTAGATGAATGAGGCTTGCTTCCTGGTATCCCTTTTCATTTTCATTAGAAACTGCATAAGTGAGAATTGAAAGAAATTATGAAGGATAGGCTCTTTAAGTCTGGTAAGGAAACCAGAAGCCATAGATTGTCTTTAGAGGCTATTAAATGTGATAGTGTTTTAAATAAGACCAGTGGGGATTTCATATCACCAATATATCTGCAGATAGCTTCCCTTCTCTCTCATAATCTTGTGAAGTAGATGGCAATTCACAGCACCTGTATCCTAATTCTGTCCTGCTCTATTTAAGCCATTTGTGGACTGTGGCATTAAAAGACACATGGCTGAGGGTGATGGAATAATTTTATTAGTGCATGTGCTCATACAGAAGCAACAGTTAAAAAATAATGCAAATTATTTGAGTCCTTCCCAGATGGCTGTAATTAGGGTTCCCAGCCTCCAGCTGAGACCTGGAGATCTCCTGGAGTTAAAAATGGTCCCCAGACAATGGAGACTTGAAGAAAATGGCTGCTTTGGACTGTATGGCTGTTGTGTCCTAGGCTCAAATGGGAGAACTGTTACTTTTGGAGGGAACTGTTACTTTTGGAGGGAAGCTGAACAAGCCAAACCTTGTACTCCACACCAGGGTTCCAGAGAAGGCCTAATCAGGGGAAGGATTGAAACATAAGTAGCCAATCAACATCTAGGCTCATACTGTACCCTGATAGGCCCTTAGGGCCCTGTAAATAGCCAATCCATGTACATAGTTAAGGACCAATCAGAAGCGGGCAAGAATTGTATAAAGGAGCGGGAAGTTTGAATAGAGCTCAGTCTGTGTGTGTGTTCCTGAAGTAAAGCTTGCTGAAATCACTCTCCGACTCTGGTCTCTTACTGCGCCGACCCCAGTACTTTACAATGGCCTTCCTCAAAAAACTCTGCCCTCCCCAGGCTCCACACCAAATCTCAAGAAATTTCCCAACTAGAGTTTCCAGCCCTAGCTGTAATCACCATGTGGACTGTGGAGGGAACTTTTCAGGCCTCTTCTCAGCTTTGTTTTTAAAAGAAAGAGCTTAGTGAAAATTGGATATTGTTGTTTACTAAGTACCAACCCAACAAAGCACATGTATGTTAATTATGTATGTGCAACCAGGCCTCAGATTCATCAGGAGCTCACAGAAGCACAGCTCCTGAATCTTTCTGAGGGTTTCCCCTCCTCCTCCCCCCCCCACCTATCTTGTCCATTGAATAGTAAGTGCAGCTGCATAACAATCCCTAGATTAGGAGAGCAGACAGACAGACAGTCACCAGGGGCTTTGCCACATCCCCAGCAGCCCTCATTAACCCCTGGAGAAGTCCGTATCACCCTTTCTCCACTTCTTATGTGATTTTGGGTGGCGGGTGGCTGGCTGGCCTTTTGACTGGGGAGGCGGTGGTCCAAGAGAGCCCCAGGTGAGCAAGGCCTGCTTGGGCTGGCTGGATCTCTAGCCAGTTCAATCAGGCCATGCTCGCTCGGGGCTCTCCTTTCTTGCATTGGGTTGCTTTTGGCTTCAGGGGGGGGGCAGCATATGCTAATGAGTTATGCTAATGAGCTTCACCACCTATTTTCCTAAAAAATGATCCCTGTGTTCAACTATCTGTATAGGGCAGGGGTGGCCAACGGTAGCTCTCCAGATGTTTTTTTGCCTACAACTCCCATCAGCCCCAGCCATTGGCCATGCTGGCAGGGGCTGATGGAAGTTGTAGGCAAAAAAATCTGGAGAGCTACCGTTGGCCACCCCTGGTATAGGGTACATTTTTATAACAGCAAAAAAAAAAAAAAAATCAAAAGTAACGGCAGAATCCCACTGCAGATAAAACATTTTAAAATGTTCATTCATTTAAATGCTAGAGTTAAGCACATATTTAACTTTTCTCCCACTTAAACTAAGTATTGAATATCGGTATTGAATATTGGTATGATCAGGCCAAATAATTATGAATCCCTGTTATTTATGGAAATCAAACTGCAGAATATACAGATAGTATCCTATCTGCTGCTCAGAAAGAAGCAAAATTGCTCCTGCTTTTTTTAGTTCAGACCAATGAATGGACTAACTTCAATATTATTCACAAAAAAATATTTTGTGAAAGCTCCAGTGATGTGGATCAATGAATAAGCCCAGCTGCATACTGCAGATGTAGTTTTGAGTAACAGTCATAGTAATAGTCTACAAGTTTAGATTAGATCAAGATGGGTAGCCATGTCAGTCTGGTTGCACATACATAATTAACATACATGTGCTTTGTTGGGTTGGTACTTAGTAAACAACAATATTTTCACTAAGCTCTTTTGCAGTAGAAAAAAGTAAGAATCCAGTAGCTCCTTAAAGACTAACAGCATTTGTGGCAGGGTAGGGGCATTCATGAGTCACCGCTCACTTCTTCAAATACAGGTAAAATAATAGGGTTAGCTTGCGTAGTTATTCTGTGGCATCCTTTTTATCCAACTACTTTCTTTAGCATTTTGCTAATACAAATTTACCTTTGGCCATGCTTAGTGAATACAGATGCATATACGCAGTGCAATTTCTGGCTACAGACCTGCTTGTAGAAATGTCCCAAGAAAGCCTGGGTTTTTTTTTGAAGGGGGGGGGGAGGTGGGGTGTCAATGTCACTGAAATCAGCAGGAAAGTAATCTTTCTTGGGACATGGAATCCTTCTTTTCTCCTACATTTTAATAGTAAAATAGTAAAATAACTGAGAGACAGAGAGCTAGATAATATCTTTCTGAAGACTGTTGGAATGGGGAAATATTTACATAAAGACAATGTATTCTTTGTTTATAAGCTTTCAGAATTCCTGCTCCTTCTTTACTTATGTCTGTAGGCCTTGCATGTCTGTTTATATTATTAAACACTGTCATTTGGGCCCAGCTGTGCTCTTGTGTTTCCTTAGTGTTTGCTGTGTAAAGAACAAAACACACAATACTGACCAACTGTGCAGAGAAGCCCCCTCTGTACTTCCAGCCACAGGGTAAGAGAACAAAGAAACAGTGTTGTCATCTGTTCCAGACCACTAGCTGTGTCAGGAGACTTCATGGGGAGGTAGAGAAGGCCATAAAATTTGTGGCAATGACTGAACACTTTGCACTGGAAGCTATTATCATTGTGATTCAGTGCCTGAAAAAATATCTTATGTCCACACCCATAGGTTGCTGCAGAAGAATCATTCTTGGTATGAAAAAAAGAAACCATTGTTTTTTCTACATTTCTGTGGACTGCTGTTTAACATACCTTCATTCAATAATTACAAACTTCCTCTTTTACAATAATGTGCAGTAGATAGTTCAATGTGAACCTCAAAACTGAGCATAACATACGATCAAAGCAAGACCTATTTGGCTGGTTAAAATATCAAATAAGCCCTTTACAATCTGGCCTGGGTCTTTTGTACCTGAAGAACTGAAGAATTCTCAACCAGTGAATCAGCTTATGTTTTCTTATGTCTCATCAGTTTATTTTAGTATTGCCATAAATTTGGAAAAGATCACAATTTTAAATACAGTGGTGCCTGCTCTGTGGAATAGTCATTTGGAGGAGGTCTGCAAGGTGCCTTTCTTACTAGCCTTCCACAGGCTGTGCAAGGTTATCCTTCTTTCAATGCTATCCTAAATTCAAATGCTAGAACTGTTTGTTTGTTGCTGGCATTGTGTTTCATTCTTACATTGTAAGCTGCTTTGGCTGGGAGCCCAGTCTCATCAGATCTTAAATGCTAAGCAGGGTTGATCCTTGAACGGAAGCTCACCAAAGAAGGCTCTGTAGAGGAAGGCAATGGCAAACCACCTCTGCTTCTCACTTGCCTTGAAAGCCCCTTCCTGGGGTTTTTTCTATAAGGGCGTTTTCTCACTGACCTTAATCGGCAGCAACGTCCCTCTTCACCGCGCAGGATCTGTGCGGATTTCGCACCAATTGCTTCGGAGCACCCGGAAGAGCCGCAAAGTCCCGCGGCTTTTGCGGCACAAATGGAAACTGGTTTTTGGCGGTTTCCATTTGCGCCACAAAAGCTGCGGGACTTTGCGGATCTTCCGGGTGCTCCGCAGCAATTGGTGCGAAATCTGCGCATATCCTGCGCGGTGAAGAGGGACGTCGCTGCCGATTAAGGTCAGTGCGAAAACACCCTATGTCAACTGCACCTTGATGGCACATATGTAAATACATAAGATACTTTAACTAAAGTGATAAAATAGGGTATCTAAGGATAGATGTTCATCCATTCCAAACTGGTGGTGCTACAAGGGGAGTGAGGGGTCACTGTGATGATGAGGGCATTTAGAAAGCCATCACATCAGCTGAATGATGGGCAGCTGCTCACTCCACATTGTGGCAGAAAGAGGTGAAGAGAAACAGAAGCCAAAGGTGTACACAAATCTCCTCCTAACTGGAAGCTAAAGAGAGGGGATTCAGAACAGGGATTATAGCAGGGACCATCAGGGTTGGAGTACTTCTGCCTGCTGCATGGGGTCTAAATAAATAAATATTTGGTAGCATATCACTTTGGTAGCATATTTATTTTTTAGCTTGTTCCTGTCTCCATAATCCATTAGCATATATGATTTTGCAATCTTTTTCTTTTCTTTGAGGACTAATAGAAGATGAGAATAGATTTAGATAGGGATAATTTTTTTGGGGGGGGGAACCAAGTATTTTTCAAGTATGTTATTCACTCTTACTGAAATGAGTGAGAATTAATAGTGTTTAACTTTGGATAGACCATGTCTATTGTTTTAAATTATGGCCAGGATCCAAAACCCACACATGATTTATTCCACTCTTAGTGCAACTTCCTCATCTTTCCCCAAAAGCTGTCCCCTACTGTCACCTGAAACCCTCCAGAGCAGAGTTCCACGGAGGATACAGATGTCTTGTGTGTACATCAAAGCACTTCATGAATGTATGTGGGAATTTGCATTTTAGAGTCAAATTAGATGAGATAAAAGGAAATCTGTAAGTGAATTTTTCACAGTGTTTTCTAAATGGAAATACATGCCACATGGGATCCTAATCATGGCAAACAAGTTTGACTGTTGAATTCATTTTAATGGCTGCAATTAGGGTGAACTGATACCCAGATTTGTACAGTTCAACAGCAAACAGCTCAAACAATTTGTGATCATGTTTGTGACTGTGCTTGCTAGTGTTTATTTGCACGGGCATGTGAAGGCACCCAATCAGATCAGCCCTTTCTTATGATGTGCTAGGTTGCCTAGTAGAAAGTCTAAAAAAGGGCTTTTCTGGAACAGTCTGACTGATACGGGGATTGTATGGGTGATAACAGATGGGCAGTTCAAGCTGCACTGGGGATGGGAGGCAGGCAGACCAATAAAGTGCATCCACATGCGTACATCTGCCTCCCGTCCCGACTGCAACTTGCCCGGGCTGAATCAAAGCTGCCTCAGAAATTCTGAGGTGGTTTTGAGGTGCTTCCCAGCTGTCTGGATGGCTGGGAAGTTCCTGGGGAGCTGCTGGGAGGTGCACAAGTGCTCCGGAAGCTCCTCCAGGGTGCACACGGCCCATCCCTGTTTTGGGTGCAGGCCGCAGGCTGTCTGGAGGCTTCTGATCTCCTCCCTTTTCAGCTGGGTCTCTTTGGGGCAGCTTGATGCCGCCCTGAACTGGCCATCTGCAATCACCCTATATGTTACATTTCAGTAGGGGAATCATGGGGAAGAAAGGTTAAACCATCTCTCTCCACTGTATAGTAGCCTTCAATCAGATCAAATGTCTGTACAGCTGATAATTCAATTTTAAAATTCTGGGAAGATTAGGGTTGCCAGGTCTGACTCAAGAAATATATGGGGACTTTGGGAGTGGAGCCAGGAGAATTTGGGGGAGGAGCCAGAAGCAAGGGTGTGACAAGCATGATTGAACTCCAAAGGGAGTTCTGGCAATCACTTTTAAAGGGACTGCAACCTTTTAAATGCCTTCTCTCCATTTGGAGATAATGGATAAGGGCACCTTCTTTTGGGCCTTTTTGAAACTTTGGGGATGTTTTGAGGAGAGGCACTGGATGCTATGCTGAAAACATGGTGCCTCTATCTATCTATCTATCTATCTATCTATCTATCTATCTATCTATCTATCTATCTATCTATCTATCTATCTAAAAAAAAACAATCTCCCCGGAGCTCCAGATACCCATGGATCAATTCTCCATTATACCCTATGATAATTTATCTCCATAGGGTATAATAGAGTACCCAGCAGACATTCCCCTCCCCCACTTTCTGATAACCCTGATGATCTTGATACTTGAATTGTGGTTTTTTAAAGTAATACTTTAGTAGGCCCCTTGGACACACATATAAAAAATAAGTAACTATCTAATAACCAGCCTAAGTGAACAAATAAATTTTAATTATGCAAGTTAAGTTTTTGGAATTATAAATATTATAATATTTGGGATCAATATTAGCTTGCAACAAGGAAAAGAAAGAATATACCTTGAATGATGAGGATACCACATTTTGTTAATGTAGCCTGTCAGCCAACTATGTGGTAATAGGTTGTTCATGCCATTTGATTATTCCTGTACTATGAGGAAGAAGAACTCTCTCACATAATACAACACAAATATGTTTATTTGTTAAACATGAAAGGCTATGAAAGATGCATACCTTCATTAGCACTTGGATCAATGAAGAAACAAGTAGTGGATAGGAAAATCTGAACATCAACTAATTTTTACAACCAGTTGAAAGGACAATCATTGTCCATTGTTTTACTAACAAATCACTAGAGGTGATTTTCATCAAATCAGCCTTTGGAAAGCAGATTTTAGATACTAGAAGGTTAAAAAGAATTTCCTTTGATGAGTCCCAGAAGGAGGAAAGCAGTCAAATGGGGGGAGGAGGAGAGAAAAAAACAAACCACCCCTGCTGTATATCAGTGTCCTTTATGTATAAATAGTGATGAGCATTCTAAGTGTTGATTATATTTAAATGTTGAAATAGAAACCAGTTTTCAATCAAGGTTGGAGCACAGAATTGTGATTATCCTTCGACGATGGACTTCCTATTGCAGCTCACTAAAGTCTCATGTACAGAGCTGCAGATGCTTCTTTTTAAGTTCCATGCTCTCCCATGCTGTGATGTTTTCCTTGTTTCCTATGTGCAGGTCATTCTGCATATTTCCCACAGAATTCCCGCAGAGGACCTTTGACATGTTCATGAAGTTACAAAAACATTTGGATGAGCCAGCCTTTTTTAAAAAAAATGGATAAACATTCCAAAACCTTACTGGGTAAAATAATATGAAAAGAAACACCAAAGGAAAGTTGATTACCTTTGTAAGAATGTGTGTGTTTTTTCCAGTTTCCCTATTGTAAGCCCTTTTCTTGTGATGCCCTGATGTGTACGAGTGACACTTTGAATGGCATTTCCAAAAGCACACGTTGCTATGCTAGGATAGTACCCACAAGGTCCAATGATAATATACAGGGCACTGACACATGTTTTTTCAGGCTGATTTGGTGGCTTAGTAACAGTGCAATGGGAGGCCTAGTTTCAGCAGCTGGCCTTGTTCCTTGAGTGACAAGGGATGGCAAGGGAGGCACTGGGGAACGTCTTCCATCTCTAAGAAATCAGGAGATGAATATGCATCCTAGATGCCTTAGCAGTAAAGCAGTTAATGGAATCTAGTATAAATAGGATTACTCTCCCCACCCCCAATTTTCTTATGAGAAATGTGAGATGAGAGCTTTCAAAAGATGAGTAGCAATGGATAATGACACTTCTTTATGTTAAATAAGAGCTTTCCCCCTCAAAATGTGGGGGGAAGCTCTTATTTACCACTTTCCCCCTCAAAATGTGGTTTCTGAGTGGGTGTTCAGTAGTATTTCCACTGACAAAAGAAATGCTTGCAATGTTAAGGTATCGTGCTCTGTTATACCTTGGATATGGGTTCATTTACTGATGCCTGTTTCTTTTGGGCAGAGCTTTTGTAAACTCCCTCTGAAGTTATAGGCTATGTCTTAGCACAGTGTGGCCAATAATTAATGTCTAGTGCCTCATTTGAGCTATTTGTGCTGGCACAACGACTCATGGCATTGATTGGTCAATGAATTAAGATAAAGAGATTTAACTAAACTTTGGTCATGTGGATTAAATTGTGAAAAATGTTTTTTGAAGGTCCTTTGTCAATCCTTTTTCTGATCCTTTATTTGCTCATAAACAAGAAGAAAGGAACAGGACTGTGTTCTGTAGTTCAGAAGATCAGTGTTTACAGTCATATTCATGGACATTTGAAACTTTTATGAACATATGCATAACAGTTATATCGTAAAGCTTACCACTGTAACGTATAATGCTGACAAGCAGTATAAACACTTTCATTAGTGATTGTCAGATTTGCTGCTTTCACACTCTGTTGTACACCAAGAAAGGCTCTGAAGTACTGCATCATAAATTTGGAACTTTGCTTCAGTGCCATACAGCCATACAGCAACTGAATCTCTGGATCAGACACATACATATTGTGACCCACCATGATGAATAGGGATGGGCATGAACCCCATTTTTTTGCAGTTCATTTAGTGTTTTGTGGCTGAACCACAAACTGAACCATGACTGAATATGCCAAATTGGTTCAGATCAGTTCATGAGCCATTTAAAGTTTAAGCCCCTGCTTTCTTCTCCCCACAGTTTTTCATGGGAAGGAGAAAGCAGGTGTTTCCAAACAGCTGAGCAGTGTAGACTGTTGCTCAGCTGTTTGGTTTAAATGTCTCTGAGCCATTTAATCCCTGCTATCTGCTCCCCTTGGCTGTTCACAAGTTACAGAAAGCAGGGGTTTAAATGGTTGGGAGCCACCAAACCACCAGAAACTGCATCAACATTTGTTCAAACAACATGATGTTCAAAATGGTTCTTCAGTTCATAACAATCACTTTGTGAACCATGAACTAGCCAAATTTAAGACAAACTTGTTTGTCAGCCAGTTTGTGCCCATCCCTAATTATTAGTATGGCCTATTAGTTTTGATTTGTGGCCTGCCAGGTGATAACAGCTCTTGCAGTCCCAAGAGTCTGGGGACCTCTGGTGAGTCACCATAACTGGTGGATGAAGTGTGTTCAGCTTCATGGGTCACATGAATGGTTGCATTTAGCTTGGTTGTGCAGCCATTTCTGTAGACTGTAAATCATTATTTGACAAGCAAAATTTAAAGGTCAGTTCAACTCAAATGTGAGCCCAGAGAATCTGAAATTATTAGATGCAGCAACCTTGCTAAAGTTAGGCATGTAAGAGACTAATCACTACTTAAACAAAGATTGCTTGATAAGCCTATCTATCCCATCCAGAATTACCTGGGAAAATGACAGAATATCACTAAAACAAATAAATGAATTTAATTTGTCAGTCATTCTGTTTCTCTTATTGTTAATTCATTTAGAATTTCAATGGTCTTTGAGCATGGATCCTACAAAATGACGAGTGACGGCAGATCAAAAGTCATGTAAAACATCAAGCAATTTTGGTCTTTATGGCAAAATAAATAAAATAAAATTGTGGCAATAAGCTAGGATTACTGTAGATCAAGTATGGAATAGAACTGTGGATTGTACACATTACAGGTTATGTTCTTTTAAAAATGACTTAGCTTGCCTTCTATCTGATACGAGTGACCAGCCATTTCTAATCCTGATCGTGATTGTTTATTGAAATTATATTAATCAAAAGAATTTACTACTATGGGATCAAAATGTTTTGATGTTTCCAATAATTTCATTTAAAAGGGCAAACACATGTCATACAAATGGCTTGTATTTTGCATCATTCCTGTCAAATACTTGAAAATACTTCACAAGCATGTGTGTGTTTGACTGGATATTTACAAAATGTGCATATGTTCACATGCACACAAAGAAGTTCTCCTCAACACCAGATCCTCCCCCAATTGCCCCCTCCTCAGACCACAGACCTTATTTGAAGGAGTTGGAATAACTTGCCAAAGTGCATGGTTTTTAAAAGGCAATTGGCCCTGCTGAAGGCCTGTTTTTCCTGTAATTAGTCTTGGCACTTTTCTCCAGAATTGCTTCCTAGTGGAATTGATGCGAATCATAGATATTACATCTTTTTCAACTGAAGTGGAAGACTATTTCAATCAGTGCTGAAGTCCACTAAGTTTTGGGAATGTACCAGCTGGCTGCCTATGTGATAACGGATGCTGCCAATGACACAGATATAAATACACCTGAAATGCCGCTCATTTTAAATACCATACAAATTAATAAATGTGAAGTACTTGACTTGTGCAAAAAAGATAAATTTGACATTCAGATACTTTATTTATTAAGATTACAGCTTTTACTAACTCTTCACAAAAATGCAGAAGCTCTCTTTTTAACTATTTTGGAGTTTCCAATTTGCACATGGAGGAAGTGTTCTACATGCAGTTCTCTCGATACAGTGTTCATCCTTTTATGTGAATGGGGCAATCTGCAGATTTTCCAACTTCTGTATGCATGAATGCATACTCTCAAAAATCTGGGCTTCAGACTGTGGGTACTAAAGCTGGGAAATGTGCACAGGTGGCCTAAGATCACAAAATGGCACACACTAGTATCAAGAGGGTCAGGGGGGCAGCCATGTTGGCTTGCAGCAGCAGAACAAAGTTTGAACAAGTGCATACAAAAGCTTATACTCAGTATAAAACTTTATTGGTCTTAAAGGTCCCACTGGACTAAAAAACAATGTGAGAACAGCAAAATGGCAATGACTGGAAAAAAATCTGGAGTCAGAATACAGCTCCTTGCTAAAACTTGCATTGTAAAGTGATTTAAAAAAAAACCAAGTTAACGGACCTTGTAGAAACAACCATACCCTGTCATCATTCTTGCTCAACACTAGCATGTTTAATAAAAAAACAACAACATGATGCTAGAATACAAAAATAATACTGTTGGTTTAAACTGGCAAGAATAGCTGCAGTGACATTGATTAGATAATAAAGCTTCAGTGCCCCAAGCATGCATGCCAACAGGGGATCTGTAGCTTCAATGAATCTCCAGCAGGAATAAATGGTATCAGGATCAAGATTCACAAAAGACTTCTAAAAGGTTGAAGAATATTGCTAGAGGCCTTGGTTCCACTATTATTGTTAGTACCACCCTCGATTCATAAAAATAAATAAAAAATATTTCAAATTTCTGCTTTAATAAGTTGGAGAACTAAAAGAGGAGGTTTTAGTTACATGTTCATTTCCTGGATTTAGTAGACAGACAATATGCAGCAAGATGTGGGTGGGGGGATATTATCTCCCTCCCCTCCCCCAGTTAGCTTCTTAGTTAATGTTTTAACTTTCTTCCTCCAATTACTCTGTACTCTCTGAGAAAAAATACCATAGCTGACCCAGCTAGTCATCGGCACATGATGCTGTCCCAGTCACTGATGAATTTATTTACAGCTCATGAAATAAGTGGCCATGTGTCACACTGTTGACTGAGAACTGAGAATCTCTTTTAGCACCTCCAAATAGAGCTTAACCCTAAGGCCATGATTTAAAACCACAGTGCCATTTCAGTGATATGTCTAAATCTCCAGCAATGCAGCTCATTTTAAGGCACAGTCAAAGGGAAACTGGGATTTAAGAATATGCCTCGAGGAACGTCACAGACACTGCCTGTGGTTCAGGCATGCCTAAAGCAAGTAAACATGACTTTATGACAAAATCCCTTTATGCATATGATTATGCTAAATTTTAACAAGATAATTGCTGATATATCTTTGGATTTGGACAGATGGGCAACTTTAAGCTTGTCATTATAGGGCAAAATAAACACACTCAAAATGAATATAGTACCTAGGATTATTTATATTTTATGTGTATTTCCTTCCTATATACCTTGCAGATATATTCATGAAATTAATACTTTGCTTTGGAATAAGTGCATAAAAATACAAGTTACAATGCAACCCTAAGCAGATTTACTGAGATCATCTTCTGAGGTCACTGAATGGGCTTAAAGGAATGCAGCTCTGTTTGGGATTTCAGTGTCAGTAAATTAACTAAAAAGGGGGGGGGAGTCAATTTAGAAGCATCCTAAATATAATCCAGAGAGTAACTCAGTGTACGTTAAAGTGGGAAAGGAGAAATCTGTTTATTTAGATTTGTATCCTGCCCTCCCGACAAGCAGGCTCAGGGCAGGTCACAACAATCATTTTGCAAAACTATTAAAAACAATTATAGCAAATAAATAATTAAAACAAATTAAAAGGCAGGTACTACAATAGGTTCAAGAATCCCAAATAGCTGGAAACAACTAGGCCATACACCAAGAAACAGTTGAAATCTTATTATTGTGGGCAGCATGTGGTTGGAAAGCTTCAGCAAGGGAGGCCAAATAATTGGGTGCCTGCTGCCTCAACTGAAGGCTAAGAAATCAGCTGCGAAATGTAGTAGAACTATGGCAAAAAAATCAACTCCCACAAGCTCCTGAGAACTTAGTGAATCCTGGAAGAGGAGGAGTTTTCAGGGTAGCATTTCCAAATTGTCCCTCCCTTCTGTGATTCCTTGTGGGCTCACAGCTGGTTTTTCTTCCTGACAATCAGTGGGACTATAAAGTGCTTGACTTGGGCTTCTTTGTGCCCTTTGTACTTTCCTCTGAGTTCTATAGCTATATCTCTCTCTATTTTAAATTGTATTCATCACCTTTCTATAACAGTACTCAACAGTGTTTTATACATTTTAAGTAGTAATTGTCTGAACAATAAAAAGAGTAAGGAAGCCTCATACCTGCGTCAAAGAAAGAAAAAAAGGAAAGGAAATGTCTGGCTGTTTGTCTCATACACTGTGCCAAGTTGAATGCTACCATCACCCTGACTTTCAGCACATTTTAGCCTTCTTGAAACTTATTTAAATAGGTTTCCTTGGAAATCAACACCCTTTGCCATTCTTTACAGCCTCTTTGTTTTATACTTAAAATTCTGCCTAAGACACCTTACTGCCGAGATGAGAACATTCCTAAAAAGGAATGAGAAGACAAGGGGAGCTGATCAGCAGTAATGGACAATGTTCAGAGATTTGGTGAGAGCCCTTATATTTCAGTTGCACCAAGGGAACTGTTGCCCTACAGTACCTTCCCATGTTTCTTGTGGGGCATATAGAAGAAGAATAAGTGCCTTCCCTTCCTTGTCAGTGTTGCACTTTGTAGAAACTGAGGCTACACTAGGATGGATAGGAACAACAGTCCTGCTACATTTCTCAGCTTTTGGCACTGAGCACACTGCGCAGGGAGGAGTCATGTTCAAATGAAATATGAGTAAAGCCTGGAGAGCATACATATAAGAGGCTGTGTGAATAAATACCTCGTTTTCATAATTGAAAGGCATAAAATTGAATTTAGGCAACCAGGATTTACAATGCCATTTCTATAACTTGTCATTTTGTATTATCACATATAGTTTGCTTGTAAAACATACTGTGTTCTCCCAGTGATTGACATCATTTGCATTCATTGGATTTTGCAGACAATCCCTATAGCCCTTCTGTCATTCTTTAAAGATCCTGAATCCTGCAAATCACAAATGGAAAGTCTTTATGGATGTGGATCTTTCCTGCTTCAATCTGGAAGCCTCTTATGACCCCCAGCTCCTTCCCCAAAGAGAACTGATGCCAGGGGGTCTGGGAGCTCAAGAACAAAATGACATGGAGTATGAAGTACTGAAGTTAGGAAAGGGAGTTGTGACACCACCCTCACATTCCTCTTTAATCAGCAGAGCCTATTATGCCAGTGGAAGCAAAAGAAAATGGGGACACTTTGTCTAATGCCTGGTTTTCATTGCAGCCTCCCATGATCCATATCAAGGTCAGAGTGGGCTGCTTGGAGAAGAGGAAGACAGAAAATATTTGTTTCCATAAGTGCCATTACACTTCTGTTTTGTAGGATCCAACCCATAATATTCCTCTCTCTGGGCAGATGAAGTGCCTTCCTTTCGTTTCTCCCTGTCCAACCTTCAGATAAAAGTCAACTTAATGAAGTAGCTACTATGCACTTGACTTTGGGGTGGCTTCTGTCAATCAGACAGTGCCCCTCTAAGTCAACATCATAGCACATGGGCCCATGGCTGATTGTCCACATCTCTAATATGCCACAACCATGGACCTGCAGCTGGGTTGAGTTTTTTCCCTAAGTTCTGCTGTGTGTGTGCAGGAACAGGAGTCCCCCCTCCCAAGTTAGACCATTTAATGCATATATAACAAACCATTTACAAAACCAGTACATAATATGCTAGGTATTAAGAATTGAGAAATAGCTGATAATTCATTCTATTAGGCAAAAAAGAAATTTTCTCAAAGAATTCCAGCACTGGGACCCAAAGCAGGTCATAATCTATAGCTAAATCAGTATCATTATTGAAGAAAGGATTATCCATTGTCTTTCCCATTACATACTGATCCCATAACTTATCATACTACATTTCATTGTCGAGTGTAAAGATTTCTAATCTTTACTCGCTAATTTGTCAGGGCAGTTATCAAATAAAAGAAGTTTAAAATCTACAGGAATTGTTAGATCGAATATAAATTTTATTTGCTCTACCACCTTATTCCAAAAATTTGATGCTGTTGGACATTCCCACCATATATGGTATTGGGAGCCTTTAATTTTACAATTCCTCCAGCAATCTTGACTTCAGACCTAGAAATTTTACTCATCGTGACAGGGTTTAAATACCAAAGTGAATGTATTGTTAAAAATTGGATACCAATGCTTAGTAGTTTTTTCCCTATGTCCTCCTATGTGTGTGAAGGAACAGATGAGTGCACATGTGCTCCTGACATTCTATGGGGGAGCTGACGTGCATATTGGAGTGGGATTGGGAAAAAAGGATACTCTGGAAATGGAGTGGAACAATCACACCACTCATGTGTTCCCATGGCTCACCCAGGCAATCAGATGCCTGGAAACTTGCCATGGAGGTGTTGCATCAAGGTAGCCACCAGAATTTGCTGGTGGCTATTTAATGCATGTGGGAATCATTTTACTATGAGGTAGGGATGAGTGGGGCATGGGAGCCAGATGTGTGCATTTGATTGTGCCCCTTTGATCTGGAGGGGAGGGGTGGCTATGTCAGACCAAACTGCTCATGTGATTGCACCCTATGTGATTCTACCTTCAGTATGTAGATGAAGGTTAATTTGATCAACTGATTGGGGTTTTTTATGATTGTATTATCAGGATTGGCATGTGAAATACTTCCCTGTCCTGTTCTAATCAGTGAAGTGGAATATATTTCTTTTCATTTGGCTTAAGTAGATTTAATCACAATCATAACACAGATTCTGTACTTCAATTTAATTTATACTGGCTTTCTAGAATATTGTCAGACTTTTGTTTTTTAAAAAAGCAAAGCAAAAGAAAAGGTTTCAAGTGCTTTTACTTTTTAAAGTTTGAATTCCTAAGAAGCATTAGATCTTTTTTCCCCACCTGTCAGTAGACTTCTGAGAGGCACAAGACTCCAAAAATCACTGAAGAATTATCTAGCAGAAAGCTGTTGAATTTAACAAAGCTAATAGCATAACATATGAAACAGAGCATTCTTTAACACTGTGTTGAGATGAGATCACATGGTGAGTTTTCCAAGTCATTATTACAAGCATTAGGTCTTGTTGTACCATTTCTAGTAAGATGGAAATTTAATAGGTCATTGTCATAGAGGTAGCCTTTTTTAAATCTTGTGCACATCCACAGAAAATTCACAGAAATTCACAGTACAGTGTCTCAAAAAACATTGAATGGAACACAGGAAACTGAGAGAATAAATCTGGAGCAAAATGAGTAATGTTTATCCAGTTTAACCATTGATGTGTATGATCTAGTATATGGCTACTCCTGATCAATGTTCCATCTAAGCTCCACAGTGTAGTGAGGAGAATTCTACCCTGTAAGCAAAAAAAGCTAGAAGTTGTGAGCAAATCTACCCTTGACGATATGCAAATTAGTTTTTTTTAGATTACTTCCATAGCCTTGTAAAAATCTCAAAATAAATTCTTCTAAATTATATTCAAACTGTATTTTAAGAAAAATTTAAACACTATAAGAGAAAACAGAATCAAATTTTCACCTACCCTTTCCATTATATCGGTAGATTTGGCCTCTGGAGAACAGGTCTATCCATCCCTTTTCCATTATATTGGTAGACCTGGTCACTGGGAAACAGGTCTACCCACCTTACTTCACTATCTGGCCTGTGCTGAGCCTTAGAAAACATACCAGTACCTTTTTGGGGGAGGGGGACACTTGCAGACTACTTTGTCAGTTGGTTTGTTTATTTTTAGTGAAATATGACTACCAGCATTACAGGTCAAGTATAACAGATGAAGAACAATCACTGTCGGAACCCTTCCTAACTTAACAAACAGGAAGCTGCTAAAATGTTATCAACCTGCCCAAACTACTTATTTATTCAAATATTTATACCCCACTTTCCCCTTCAAGCCAGCTTACAAATCATACTGAAAAGCATAATAAGGGTGTGCAAAAAAAAAAAGTTTTCTCCTGGCTCCATTGTACCCTATGGGGATTATTATAATTAATGAGCTCCATAGGCTATAATAGATAATTGATCTAGGGGTATCTGGGGCTCTGAGGTGGGGCTGTTTTTTGAGATAGAATCACCAAATTTGCAGCATAGCTGCTGGTGCTTCTCCTCAAAAACCTCCCCAAATCTTAAAATGATTGGACAGGGGAATCCAATTCTATGTGCCTCAGAAGGAGGTGTCCCAATTCTCCATTATTCCCAATGGGGGTTGTGAGCAGAGAGCAGAAACCTGTGAAAAAATGTGCCTTTTGAAAAAAAAAATGTGTGTCAGCACTCCCTAGCACAGCTTAGAGGGTCCTGATATACATTCATCAATTGAGTAAAGTATACAGCATTCTGGGGCTTTTAGAGCTACACTGCAACCATAAATCCAACAAATTCAGCTTTCTCATCACTGCGTCTTAAGTCTAAGGTTAAACAATCCCAACAGTGCAAAAGACTCAGAGCACATGTTCCAAGTTCTCCGTAGCACACCACAGGCAAAAGTAACCTGGTATAAAGTACATGTGAGAAAGTAGCTGAAGTGATACTTTCCATCTTCTGCTTTGAGCCCTCTTGAGTGAGGTAGTGCCAGTTTGAAATTCAAGTTGTTCTAATCTTACCGTTAGTTGAAAAATTCACATAATTATTAAGATGAATTCAGAGGTTCATAATTTTCTCATCTACTTATCCTTGGGTCACTGAACCAATTCTGTGTTAGTCCCTGAGTCTAGCAACAGAAGAACAATTAAGCTTTCAACAAACACATAGATATATTGTGCTGCTCCATTTCATTACACACTTCTTGAAAATTCTGATCAGTCAGGAGACACCAGAATACTCGCTCAGTTCTTTGACAGCCCAAAATTCCCACTGAAATCTCAGATGTGACTCCTTTGCTACCTTCAGCTTACAAAGCGGTCCCACTTATATTCCAGGTGCGAGTTGTTATTCATTTTCAGAGAATTGAGAAAGCCAGACTGACCTTCTTAGGTCAGGATAGACCCTTTAAGCGCTGATGACAGGCACACCCCCTTCACGCAGCTAATGATCATACCTTGCACTATGGCTTCTCACATACCAGAACATTCAGCTAACCACTGAGGCTCTATAGTTTAGCAGCTCTTGCAGTCTTGGCTTTTTCACAGCAGACATATCAATTTTCCTTTTTGTGCGTCGATTAAATGACTGACAGGAAAACTTTAGCATTCTCTCTTTTCAGGTGTCGGGGACAGATTTGAGTCAGCTTTCTCAGTGGTATTTTAAAGCAAGTATATCCACCTGTTCACAGGATCCTATGCTTTGTTAAAGGGGTTTCTTTCATAGGCTTTTTTTTTAAAAAAAAAACCTGGAAATGCATACATCAGCCTTGAGCCTGTCATAATACTATCAAAGAATTTCTGTGACAAACAGCTCATATTAAAAGGAAAAGTGGTGATTTAAATTTATTCTGAGTCATTCAATCAAACAATGAGGATATTATAGTTCAGTTTAAGTTTCCCTCGGTTTGTGATCTACACTTAGGAAAAGTGAGAGAAGACATAAAAACAAAATCTGGAGACTGGCAAAAATGGAATTAAAGTGAACATGTAAACAAATAATGAGTTGTGCCAGACTGAGGATAAAGCACTGACCTTGGTCCAATCACACACTCTCAGCCTAATCTCACAGGTGGGCAGCTAAAATTCAGGTGGACAATCATGTTCTGAAGCAGCAGAACAAAATTCAAGTCCAGTGCCACCCTTAAGGCCAACAGAATTTTAATCATAGTATAAGCTTTCATGTTCACATACACTTCTTCAGATACAATGAAATGGAAGTTACCAATCCATACATATAGGTAGAGGATGAGCAGTAAATTAGCATACAGCATAATGAAGATGTTTAACAAATTCAAGGACCAAATAGGAATAACAAGCTTAGTTTATATGGTTTCCATTTATTTGGGTTTAATTCCAAGGGGAGGGCATAGTAAAGGAAATAAATATATCAAAATTGGAGCCTGATGGGCAGATGTACCCTTCTTAATAGTAATTAACTGAGACCCTACCATTATGCTCCATCCATCTCCTCTCAGGCATGAAGGGGACTTTACAGCATCCTCTTCTTTGAAGTGGAGTGATTGGCTGTGTAGAGTATCTTCTCTGTCTCTGGACCAGAGAAATATATTCCAATCTACCATTCCAAATTACCTTACATTCTTCTATTCATTACATTATAATCTACTATTTCAAATGAGAAATAAAGAGGGTGTATAGCCCATCTGGGGGATTGGCGAGAATACAAATGTAAGGGCTGAATGAAGTTGGCATATTTGGTATGCAGGGTCTCAGATCCACTTATGCGCACATTGCTAATGGATCCCCTTTGAATAAGCTTGAATAAAACTGTGTTGGTCTTAAAGGTGCCACTGGACTCAAACGTTGTTCTTCTATCTCGTAGGGTTGTTGTGAGAATGAAATAAGAACATAAGAAGAGCCTTGCAGTATCAGACCAATGGTCCATCTGGTCCAACATCCTGACTCACATTACTGGCCAACTGTTGGACCAGCAAAAGGACATAGAGGCCTTCCTCTACCTGGAAGCAGAAGAATGATGTAAGTAGCCATGGGTAAATGTGAGATAAATGAAGTAAATTGAATATTCACTTCTAGTTGATTTTTAGGAATCTTCTCAGGTCAGTATCAAACTCAGAAACTGAACATTTAATTAAATGCCATGCTAGAAAACAAATTGCTTTAAGTTCTAAAATTCTCTGGTGGCCCAAACTATATAAGCAAGACCACAATAGAGCATTCTATTTGACTAATATTAGGTTCTCCAAGCTTAGACTAGATTTTGCGGTTATTCATTTTCAAACCATGCCACAATGACATGACTGATACTTTAGGTACATGATTTTGTTGTTCCTAAACTTGGTGATCTTCCACATTATGGCTGTGGTCAGATGAGCAGTTTGATCCAATGTCACTACTGTTCCCTTCTGGGTTTAAAAGTTCACAAACAAACAGCAACATCTGCCTTCTGTCCCCTGGTCATTTGCATTCATCTTCAAATTGGAGTTATTTGACACCAGAGAAAATCTGGTTTTTACAGATTTTGGCACTTTCACCTTGAATTTCTAGCAGTCTGAACTCTCATGTTGTGAAGTCAACCTGTTTGGGAAGTCTGAACCTTCCTTTCCATTTTTGCCTTCTTGGTGGTGGTTGTGGTGGTGAGGGCAGGATCAGTTAGCTATGTGTGCATTGACAGATCTTCGCCCCAGGGTTTTGTATCACTGCTTACACGTTTCTGCACCCAAACACTCTGTCAGTGCCCCAGGACCTGGGAGTTGTTTTTGAGTGACAAATCCCTCCCCTCAAAACTCCTCCTGCTTTTTGGGGTTGGAAAGATGTGGAAATAGTCCCTAGTTATATTTTCCCCACTTCGGAGTTGCTGTTTGACAACAACCCATGATTGACACAAGAGTAAGTGTACTGAAGTAAATGGGGCTACTCTAATGTAAATCTGTATGATGCTTACACTTCTCCCCCCCCCCCTCCCCTGTATTCCAAGGAAGTAGCAAAGGAGGCTGAGAGGGGCCACAGTACTTGACAGAGGGATTGTGGAACTGTCAAAAAGGAACTGGTGCTTCAGCTATGTGCTTATGTGCATGCATGAAAGACCAAAAAAGGATGCCGCCTGCCTAGCCATTCTGTGGTTGACACACAGCAATAATCTGAAAAATCAACCACAGGATGAGCACATGGTGAAACCGGTTCAGGGTGGGATGTCTGATCAAAACTTCCCATTACAAAATAAAATAGTATAATTAGAGGCACAGCTAGATGGCACCAAGCCTACCATTGGGCCACAACCTATATGTTGTTTTATTCTGATCTAAACCACATCACAAATCTCTTGCTCCCAAACTAGTATAAATTCCTCTAAAGTGGAAAAAAAATAACTTACCTACTCTCCAGTAGAGCACTCAGCATAACCTGTAAGTTTTCTTTATATTTTCTGGAACCCATGAAATGTTGAGAAAAGGTAATGTTTGATCTGACTAAATTGCCATAGTAGTGCATTGATTTAATGTATTTTAATGTTCTTATGTTTAGGCTGTGTTATTTCAATATTGTTTCAATACAAGTAAATTTTGGGGGGGTTGAGGTTTGTATTTTTTTTGGATTCTGTATTATATTTTTTATTATTATATTGTTTCAAAGAGCCCTGGGGAGTAGAGTGGTAAACTGCAGTACTGCAGTCTAAGCTCTGCTCATGACCTGAGTTCAATCCTGGCAGAAGCTGGGTTAAGGGTAGCCGGCTCAAGGTTGACTCAGCGTTCCATCCTTCTGAGGTTGGTAAAATGAGTACCCAGCTTGCTGGGGGTAAAGTGTAGATGATTGAGGAAGGCAATGGCAAACCACTCTGTAAAAAGTCTGCCAAGAAAATGTCGTGATGTGATATCACCTCATGGGTTGGTAATGATTCGGTACTTGCACAGGGGACTGGAGAAATGGAATAGAATTTTTTTTAAATAATCAGGTGCATGAAAATTTCCTTGGAAGAAAGATCTCTTTCCCTGGAAGCAGATCTCTTACAAGGCTCCTTGCATTCAAGTCATTAGTTGAGTGCAGTTGTAGAATGCAATTTGTTCAATCTATCAGATAGATGAGAGAAAGAGAGAGAAAAAGATCTCCAAAGCTTGTTATCATCTGGCAGAAAGGTACTTTTGCTATTGGGAAAGGTGGGGATTTTCATAGATCCCACCTTTAATTCTGGACACTAACATCACACCCAGGAATATGCCAGGCGTTCTCTTAATTCCTTAGGCAACATTTTGAAGGCTGCATTAGGTCACAACAGGACAGTGTCATGCTATGACCAGAATTTCATTTATGGCACTTTGGATCCAACGCCACATAAGCTGAATATAAAACAAAAAATAAAAACAAAACACAACATGCATGCACAACGTGAACAAATCTACAAAATCAACAGTGAAAGAGGGAAGCTTGAAAAAAATGAACAATGCAGAAAGAAACAAAGCAAGGAACGTTTCGCTACTTAAGACACATATGGCTATCCATATTTTATTTTGAAAAGTTGATTTCCATCTTAGACTTCATTACAAATAGGAACATCAGTGCTGCCGAATAGGAATGTTCCTGATACACCTCTGTACCATCTCTTTAAGGGAAGCAAATAGGGATAATTGCTTTAGCATGTAATTACAGCCACAAAAACACCTGTCAATTTGTAGGCATTGTAGCAGAAGCTGGGGCTGGTGAACTCATAAAAGCCTAATATGTCTGTATATATATATGCAGCACATATTGCAGAATGATTCAGAAGCTGGAAGACAGCAAGAGAATCCAGAAAAGTAATATAATTTTACAATGTTTAGTTTTCTGCATGGGTCACGTAACAAGGAACAGATGGTGTAAGAAAAACCTAACATTTGCTTTTCTAATTTCAAGTTTAAAGGATGTCATGCATGAGCAAAGCATAAAATCTAATGGGGTGAAGCACTTTCAGAGCAGGTCTAGAAAAAATTTGGCTCCTAACTTGTTTTCAGAGATTATATCAAAGTATAACCAGCATATTTTAAACTGGGTCTAAAATTCTGTTTTGATATCAAAGTGGAATAATGGCATTAAAGCCAATGGCATCAGGTATGGATTATGTCACTGTAGTGGACAGCCAAATATTATTATTCTTGTTTTATTCTCATTGAAATAACAAATGGAACCAGAATGTCCAGTATAACAACACTCACTCTGTGCAATCCACATTGAGTTTAAGTGAGAAAGGCAGACTATAAATAATGTAAATAAATAGGTTAAATACAGCACACAATGGATTTGCTTGACAACACTGTTGTCATTTTACTGCACCTGTTATTCATGCTGGGAGCTTGTAGTTCATTGAGAACTGCTCAACAGGGTTGTGGGTTGCACTCCCTTTGTTTACTATGGTCCGGCTCAGAGGAAGTAGAATTTACAAAGCTATTTGGTAAAACTGAGGGCCTTCAGGAACACAGCAATCTCATCATACACACACACATCCTGAGGAATATCTTGGGAGAAGATGATGGGATTCATGTGACAAACAGCAGATGCTCATAAGCCACATGGACTGGTTAGTTTACCTGCATGCTGCACAGAACCCTAGCAAACACACAAAGCTACCTTATTCTGAATCAGACCCTTGGTCCATCAAAGTCAGTATTGTCTACTTAGACAGGCAGCGGCTCTCCATGATCTCAGGCATAGACCATTCACATCACCTGATTCTATTAACTGGAGATACCAGGGACTGAACCTGGGACCTTCTGCATTCAAAACAGAGGGTGTTCCACTGAGCCACAATATATGTGCAGTCTTGTGAACTGAGATGCCAATAATCATCTTAATAAAGCATCTGCTGAGAAGTGCTCCTTTTGACAACACAAAAAGACTTGTGTTTACAGTCACAAGTGTAGCTTCCACAGCATGTGCTGGACTCTACTGTTCTAATATAGCCAGCCTTCCTAACCAGACACCCACATGCTGAAATATGCACTATGATGCATGCAAGCATTAAGAAAAACCAAACTAGATTTTTCTTCCTGGTGTGTCTTCTTCAATTTTGGAAGGTAGCCAAAAGCATAAAATTCTGGTGGAGCCAGTACAATTCTGTCTGGATGACAACCCTATTAAATACAGAGTCTCCCAACCTTAAGGAGAAAAATAGGTGCCTCATTTGAAATATCATCAACTGGAATGCTTTGGCCAGGAAGAGTAAAATGAACTGACCAAGGTCACAGAGGAGGTCAGTAAGTAATGAGAAAGTGATTATGAGAAAGAGACTGTATTTCATTTCTCTGAATTTGGAGGCTCTGATTGTCTTTGCAAAAGACTAAAACACTTTGCATTTTTCTTCTGTCCTGGCCTTCTGCCCTTTAGTGGAATACGCAGCTTGCTGTATTCAAAACTTAAAATGAATTTCCATGCCTTGCTGTCCTCCACCGAGCTTTCGTATAACTGGTGAAGCATTTCAGCTATTGCCCATTTACTTGTCGGGGCTCAGAAAACAAAAGGCCCAGTCAGATGCTGAGTAGCAGGTATCCTATTGCACAGGTAGCTAATGAAAGAGAGATTTGATTACAAAGGGATAAGTAACCTTTCTGTAGCCTGCAATTAACATTTAACTTGATATGACCAATAAGCCAACAGAAAGGACCGTCAAGTATCTAAAAAGAACTTTTTCTCTCATCAGTATTAGTCTCCTCTAGCTCATACACTGGCAGACATTATTCCATTGTGCTTGGTGATTTTGTTTGCACTTAGCAACAAAGCTCAGCTTTGGATATAATAAGCATTAGATCAATTGAACAGTTCTTTACTCATTGTTTCTAGTAATGTTATAAATTGCTCAAGTTTCCAAATTCATGGGAATATTTTGTAGCCCAGCAGGTTGGTGGCACCATCCTGATGTAGCAATTTAACACAGGCTTAGGGGGTCTGAGGTGTGTGGAGAATTGCTGGCAACAACTGGCTGTCCCACTTACTTCAGTTGGAGGGAACATCTCCATACATGATTCTCTTTACAAGCAAGACAGCTCCATATACAGTATGGGTACAATATGCTCTACATCAGAAATCAAGAAGTAGTAATTGGGGGTGGGAAGTATGTCTACATCTGACACTTATGCAAAAATTCATACACATTAAGCATTTGTGGAAGGTCTGTGCCACATTATTTATTTCCTTATTAAAATATGTATCTTCCCTCATTCTTCCATCTGATGCTGGATTCCAAAGTGACTTTCAAGGAAAAACAATCAAAGCAACACAAAACAACAACAACCCCCCCCCCCAAAAGAAACACAAGTCAGCAGAATAAAATTAGCCTTCTGCCAAAGCAATTAAAGCACCATTTTATCAGCAGTTGAAATATCAACACAAGGGACTAGCTGAATCTCTTTTGCTAGAATTCTGAAGTTCCATAATAAAAAGGTCCCTGCCTTGAGAGCCAATTTAGTGTAGTGGTTTAGAATTTAATCTGGAGAACTCAGTTTGATCCCCCACTCCACATGCAGCTACTGGATGACTTTGGGTCAATCACAGTCTCTCAGAACTATTCAAGAGAGCTCTCTCAGCCCCACCTATCTCACAGGGTGTTTGTTGTGGGGAGAAAAAGGAGATCACTCTGGACACCAAGTGAAGGGTGAGGTATAAACCCAGACTGATTCCTCACTGGTCTTTGTCCTGATTTCATGCTCCTTTTCCCCACAGTTATTCTGCCCAATTTTGCACATGCTTCTGTGGGACCACCACTTGCCCCGTCTCCTTCACAAGCTCCCTCCGCAGCTTCAGAAATCTGAAACAGAGGAGGGAACTTGGGAAAGAGGCAGGACAAGTTGTAGTCCTGTGGCAGCATGTGCAAAATCAGGCAGAAGAGCGACAGGGAAAAGGAACACATGATCCGGACAAAGGCTAGGGAGAAATTGGTTCCAATCTCTTCTTCTTTTTATGACCATCATTTGTATCCATGATGTTGGAACACACAGAGAAGGAACTTAAGCTACCCTGGTCTTATACCATTGAAAGAGCACAACCAGCAGACTGAATTGTGATTGAAAACTAACTGGCAGCCAATATAGATTAAACAAAATCATGGAAACATATACCTGGTGGCTTGCCACTTTGAATAATCTTGCAGCTGTGTTCTGGATCAGCTGAAGTTTCAAAATGTTCTTCATCATCCCACAGAGAATGAATTCCAGGGTGGCCAATGGTAGCTCTCCAGATGTTTTTGCCTACAACTCCCATCAGCCCCAGCCATTGGCCATGCTGACTGGGGCTGATGGGAGTCGTAGGCAAAAAAAATCTGGAGAGCTACCGTTGGGCATCCCTCCGTTACAGTAACCTTGTCTTGATGTCACTATGGTATGAATAACCATAACCAGATCCCTTCAGTTTAGGAAAGAGAAACACCAGTGGTGAACCAGCCTAAACTGATAGTATTTAGGACTTTGCTAGTCATCACAATTGTCTGATATCTAAGCTGCAAATCCAGAATTTTAAGGAGAACACAATGTCTTTGAGCAGAGGAGCAACTCCCATCCCACATCATATTTCTGACCAAGAGTATGCCTTCTCTGAATGAATATCAAGTTATTTACCCTTATCCAGTCCATCACTGATCACAGAAGTGGTGAGTTCTTACTCTAAAGAAAGTGTAGATATATTTCCTAAAGATGGGAAGGAACCCAAAAAAGCTGGTTTGGGGCAGCATCCATGCTGAACCCCAAACAAAACAGAATGGGTCCCACCCAAACTGAACTGGTTTGGCAAGTTTGGTTCCCCTTTTCTCCCAGCTGCAGCTCACTATCGCCAGGAGAAAAGGGGAGGGGATTGCCAAGGGGCAGTGAGGGGTGAGAGAGAGGTAAAATTGACCTTTCCCTTTCCTGCATCAGTGCAGCTTCCATACTGGTATTTCACTGTTTTATTTGGGTCTACTAGTACTGTTTTGTTGTATTATCATTTTGATATTTTGTGATTAGTGTGTCATATTTTCATTGTCAATTTTATATAGTGAAATTATATTTTAAGTGACCCATAATTCTATTTATTTGGCAGAAAGGTGGATATAATTCTTCCAGACTAATAAATCCCTGTTGTTTTCCAAACCTGTGAATGAATACATCTTCCTAACTACTGCCAATGCATTTGGTTCATGCATTTGCTCAAAGTTTGATTCAAAGTAATGAATATTTACCTAGATTTCATCAGACTATTAGCTTGAATTGAATTTAAGACCAAAATTTAACAGAGCTCTTTTGGGGTTATAGTTAGCAGACTTATTTTTGAATGGGACTCTGTTACTGAACAGGTGAGAAGTAAAGAATAACTGACCCTAGGCTGCAGTGCTCAGTTCTTCAGTTCTTTGCATTTTCTTAAAAGAGCTCTGAACTCCCGTGGATTCAAAATGGAGAAATTCCTAAGTGTTAATGAGTCACAGTCATTGTGAACGATTATAGGTTTTCTCCACTTCTACTGTGAATACTATCTCAACTGGGTTTTCACAGCTTGGTCAAATATGAATCATAATTTGATGAAAGAAATGCCTTACTCCCACACTCTTTTTGCCTTTTTTCTTTTCAAAATTCTTTTTATTTCCCAATATTAAAACTATTACAAACCTAATATTACGGCAGTTCTCCAATGGATGTTTTTAGCATGAAAAAAGGACTTTGGGATTGAGGAGGAGGTGGAAAGTTTTCCAAAAGCCTCCAATTTTATTTTGTACCAGTTCATTGCTATGCAGTTTTAGTACCATTTTTTTAAATAGCCTTTCAGTATGGGTGTGCTGTTATATAGCCAATCAGATTTGACTATGTGATTGATGATGTCAATGAGACCAAACAAAATTTACTTTGAGTGAGCATAGTGTTTTTAAATTGGTATTGCCCACTCATAAGAACATAAGAGAAACAGTGTTGGATCAGGCCAATGGTCCATCCAGTCCAACACAGTGGCAAAAAAATCCATGTGCCATCAGGAGGTCCATCAGTGGGGCTAGGACACTAGAAGTCCGTTCACTATTGCCCTTCCCAAACACCAAGAATACAGAGCATCACTGCCTGGACAGAGAGTTCCAACAATATGCTGTGGCTAACTTTGTTTATCCTCTGGGATAACTTTGTTTATCCTCTGAGATCTCATCAGGCAGTTCAATCTGACTTGCTCCATTATCACTTAGGAATAAGGGCTAATTTTAGAAACTGCAGAGATTATAACTGATCAGGCTACAAAATGGCTCACAAACCAGTTTTGCGACTGCCTGAATGGCATGTGTCATCTAGGCTAACGGAATATGTCTCAGTGGGATAGTACACCAGTTGTCTAAAGTGCACTCAGCAAACTACTACTATACATGATGATGGTGAAAAAGAGCCCTTATTGAGAGAAAGGTTTTCTCAAAATGCCTCTTCCCATTGCAGCTAAAATAATGGTAAATTGTATTAGATGGTTACCAGTCCCAGAGCAAACATAAGAAATCTGCAGAATATCAAGTTCTGGACCTAGTTTGGTTCTTTGTTTATATGTTTTTATCCTTTGCTTTCATTCAATTTGTGCAGGGTGATCCCCACATATATAATCACAAATCTATTAAGAGACAGTGGCATGTATGCAACCCAGCAGTTCCTCTGAGAGGGTGGGGATTTCCATTTAATGGAAGAATGGGGAAGGGAGCTGATACACTCTTCCATTGCAGACCTTCTATGTAAGGGGTGGCCAACAGTAGCTCTCCAGATGTTTTTTGCCTACAACTCCCATCAGCCCCAGCCAGCATCTGTTCTGTGTTGTTCTTGAGGGTCTACTGGGGGTGGAGTGGGTTCAGAAGGGGGAATAAGAAACTACCATGAAACAAATATGCTGAATGAATTGGTTACACATCAGTGACTGACCAAGGGTTAGTCAGTCAGCTTCATAGCTAAGATCTTGTACATCCCTGGGCTGCATACACATAGAATTGAATATTGCACTATTACTGTGGTATAGCAATAACTTACAAATGTATTTTTCTGTGTAGAAAAGACAGCAATTGATCACTGTAGTACACTGTTAGCACAGTATCCAACAATACGGTGATGAAGCCTTGGCTTAACTCTGGCTTTCTTTTCATTGCACCAGCTCTGTGATGATTATTTCACATTAACCTATGAGAGTGACTGCCAATTCCATCTAAAAGACAATGCTGGAAAGTTGGAAAACAAGGCGATTCACCCTTGGCCATTGTCTAATTTAGACTAATCTTTACCAGTACTGAGTCCTAGAGTAACTTTTGGTATCTAGACTCAGGCATTGAACAAGTGAGAATTACAGAGGTTTAACTGTGTTGGTCTATAGCAGCAAGAATAGATGAAGTGGGCTCTGGACAATTAAGGTTTATGCTAGAATGAAAACATGTTGGTCTTTAAGGTACCATAAGACACTCTGAATTTTGTTGAATTGGTAAGGGATGCTAAAGAAGGAATGCTTTTCATTAATTAACTAACCAAAGCAATTCTAACATCACATATACGAAATGGGAGAGAAAGATTTCCAGAAAGATTGTCCAAGCATCCTTCATTTAGAAATGAACTGCTATCCAAGTACCTATTTAAGCTAAATTTAGCATTCAGGTTGGCTACAGTACTACATTTTGACTATGGCCACTGGACAAAATTCATTTAAGAGTGCTTGATCTGGACAACAAAGCCATCCAAAGTTCTGCTGTTTTGCCCAAGTATCAGTTCAAGCACTGCTAGTGACCTGTGCCCAGGCAAATTATTTACTACAAAGGAGTGACACTAAACAGCTTCAGTGATGCAGATCTTTTGTAACATTGCCCCTCTGCACGCTGCTTGCTCTTGTTTATTTCCTAGGCTCTGTGTTCCCTCCCAGGCTTTCTGAAGTCTGGCAGTGATTCCCAAGCCGGAGATTCATTGTGGCAGAAGGCTCATCAACTGATGGCTGATTTTCAAATGTCGAAGGATATGCTGGCATTCAGAACCAGTTGTCCAAGCTCCAGTACTCTTCTTCATCACTGTCAGCTGTGGAGATGTCATGACATGGCAGAGTTGCCAGCTCAAATTTTCCAAAATAAGGGACACTGCAGAACTGTGATGTTTGGTCTACAGAGTTTTGAGCTATATATAGCCTCCTGAAATGAGAGACATCCATCATATTGTACTGAGCTACAGTGTTCTGGAATAAGAGACAATCCCCATTATAATGAGAGATGTGTCGAACACTTGGGGACATGTGGCTGCTATATGATACGCACAATTCTATAATATGCTTTTATGCACATGGGAATTATTAATTATATCATTTGTTTTATGTAGGACCCTACAAACCCTACACCTCAAATCATATCAAAAGAATCTCTGCTTCAAGAGAAATCATTTAGGTGGGGTCAGTTCCTTTAGCTATGTGCATAATATGAATTTTTTTTTCAGATTTAAAGAAAATGCATTTTCTATATTGCACAAATCAATGTAAGGTTCTTTAGCATTACTTTCACATCATAGAGTTCCAGATTCAATTTTGTTGTTTAGCAGTACAATAGCACCCAGTAATATTAATATCTCTTTTATTATAGACACATTCTATATGGGTAACAAGTTAACCTGTTGCAGGGGAAGGGGAAGGAATTTTCTGCACTTAAAAACTAATTGATCTAAAATGACTTAAGAATTCATGGACTACTGACTACTTCATCAGATACATGAAATGTATTCTCAGTTGTTAAACAAGTACCTGGATATAAATTAAAAAAAACAGGGACAAAAAGATCAAGATGTACAAGAATGACAGGATGTCAGATTTCCACATAAACTCCTTAGCATAGAGTTCACAACTTAGTATGTTCTAGCTTAGAATTCTACAGCTAAATTAAGGTTTCACATTGTGGTTATAGAAGGATGGTCACAATGTTTCCTCTTCACTTAAGACTTTTTGCATGTCTAAAGTACCTTTAATCCTGCCAGGGTCATGGATGGTCAGGTCAGGTCATTAAATGATATGAGGGGGGAACTAACTCTGTGCAGAAACTCTTGTACGTGCATTAAATAACATTACTAACATGGACTTAAGTGAACACTAAATGAGATCTTTTTTTTAAAAAAAAAAATTAGCTTATACCTATAATTGCCGGCTAGCTGATTTGCTCACTATTGATTTACACCTTTGGTCACCAGCATGAAGCAACATCAGGTCTGTGGGGGAGAGGAAAAAGTGAAGTTGTCATTAGGCTCTATGAGAATACACACATGTGTGAAACACTGCTGATTTCTGATTTGTGAAACCACTGTGAAAACAGTTTCACACTGCTCACTAACAGTGGTGCCTTCTGGCTGCAGCCTTGATCTGTATTTTCATGACTTCCAGAGTGCCTCTGTTGATTGTGCCTTTGGAGCATTTGTTCCACACTTCCTGTTTTTGTATGGAGAAAGAGTGTGTGGGGGGTGAAGACAAATTGGGACAGCGCAGGATTGTTTCACAGATGTGTGAAAACAGGAGAGGGGAGGTAACATAGTGAAATGAAAATGGAACACTGAGGCCATTTAGAAGACACCAGTGAATGGCAAACAATTGGTTCATGACAGGCAAACAGATGGTGAACAGAACTGGGGGTGTGTGGGTTGAGCTTACCTAGCTCTTGCAAACTTGAAAGGTAAGTGAATTAGTCATCAAAGCAGCAGGGTTGAGAAGATCTATAAAGCATTTGGAAGAACAGTGGCATGGTATAGCTGATTTCATCAAATCTTGGAAGCAAAGCAAGGTTGGAACTTGAATGGGAGATTGCCAGGGAAGATCTGCAAAGGAAGGCAATGGCAAACCACCTCTGCTTCTCACTTGTCTTGAAACCCCCCTGCAGAGGTTGTTATAAGTCAGTTGTGGCTTGACACTCAGGTACTTATGCATCATTCTCTTTCTCAGATATAACTAGTTCCAAATATGGAGGGAGATGATTCCTGAGCCTGTTCCCTGCTGGACTGGATCTGTCATAGTTCAGCGGTAAGACCCCAGCTTTTTTCCTTCTGTGAACTAGAGTATATGTGTGACTAGCTGACATCACTAGATGAAATTGTTAACTACACTTGAAACACTGAATATTTAAATGAAGCAAAAGTACTTATTTAGTTAGTTAGATTAATTTATGGATTGCCCAGTCCCTGCTACTGCAGGACTCTGGGTGGTGTACACCATTTCAGAACAACATCAAAACCATAACATAAACTCAAAACTGTACTAGTACAATAAATCTAAAAAAATAAATAAATGGAGAAATTCCTTTCACTTTTCTGAAAGTGAAAAAAAGCAGTCTGGACAGAAAGAGAAGGTGCCAGTCAGAATAGAAACCATTGCTGCCCTCATCCAAAAGCCTGGCAGAACATCTATGCCTTATAGGCTCTGCAGAACTGCATATCCCTCAGGGCCCTCTCATTACCTGTGGAGGAGAGCAGGCTGAAAGTATCAAAAACTGAGTCCAAAGGTGGCCAAGGGGTCTCCAGTTCACATACTTTATCAATATTGGTGGGTAGGTCATGGTGGAGCGACAAGACTTTATCTGTGAAATGTCTTGCAGCTAATAGTCAAATTTCTACTATTTTGACTCCCCTTCATGAGAGATGTCAAAGACCTAATAGTCCTAAACCATTGTGCCAAACATGAGCTAGTGGATGCAATTGAGTCTGAGTAGAATTCCTTTTTGGCAGCCTTCAATACAACCAGTGTTCCCTCTAAGCTGAGTAATTGTGAGCTAACTCACAGTTTTTTAGCCTTGAGTTCACACATTTTTGTCTTAGCTCAAGGAAAATGGCCCCAGAGCAAACTAATTTATGCAGTAACTCATAACTTTAATGCCAGTAGTTCACAAAGTAGAATTTTTGCTCACAAGACTCCACAGCATTGAACACCACCTCATAGATTTCATAAACAACCTATAAGATGCTCTTGCAGCTTTGCTGTGATCCTGCTGCCAGGCTTGCTCAAGTCATCTGAGTTCTCATTTCATCCACCCGAATTCTGCAGTATACCAGGGGGATGATTTACTGGGAGATCATAGAGAACATTGGGGAGCAACCTCATTGATGGCTTCAGAGAGATGGGAGTTCCAGTTCCCTATCAGCTCATCTAATGAGGTGCTAGAAGGCAGTGGATCCTGCAGAACATTCTGGAATCCAATTGGATCCATTAATCCCCATGAGCAAGCATGAATTGCTGCCTAGATGAGCAGAGATTAGGAACACCCAGCTGAGCCTTTAAAGCCAAGTGATCTGACCACGGCACTTCCTCTTTTGAAATTAGATCCACGTCTATCCCCACACCAAAATCCAATGTATGACCCCTTTGATGTGTGGGGCCTGATACAAATTGGATGAACCCCAGTGCATCCATGGAAGACACCAGGTCTGAAACCTGAGTGGAGGTAGCAGACTCATCAACATGGATATTGAAATCACCAAGAATTAATAATCTTGGGAATTCCAAGGCCCAGCTGGCTACCACATCCAAAAAACTCAGCAGGCTGTTGGCTGGCATGCTATGTGGACAGCACACCAGACAAATAGCCAAGCTCACCTCAGCATCCCATACAAGGCCCAACACAATCAGTATTGGTGATCTTTGGGGTGGGGAGTGGCTTGAAGGAGAAACGCTCCGTGATGAGTAGAGCTACCCCTGCCACCAAATTCAGGACTGATGAAGGACCGAGAAAATGGGGGTAGGGCAGCTCTTGCAAGGTGACAGTTTTGCCTTCCCTAATCCAGGTCTTGGTCATGAAAGCCAGATCTACAATCTGTGCTGCAAGATAATCCTGCAATGTTTTGGTCTTATTATTGATGGATCTGGCATTGCACAACATTACTGTTGAAGGAGCGTTTGAAGTCCCAGCCTTCACACCAACGTGTCTCAGGATGGGAAGAAGGTTGGAAAGGGACTGAGCATAGCCATATCTATCCTAGACCTTCTCCCACTGCCATACCTCCCTCAGCCCCAAATATGCATGTGTATAATACATCATTTTAGAGTATTCTATAGTGTTCCAAACCTTTATTTCAAACCATTGACACAGATCTTAATTTGTCAACATACTTTTCACTACAGAGAATCATGATACAGATTGAAATAAGCTCTTAGCAGCTCAAAAGCACACAAGACAAGAATTGTGTTCTCACCATTTTTTAAATCTAAAACATACAGATGCTTATAGTGTGTATATTGTGTTCCTAAAGAACATTAAGAATATAAGAACATAAAGAGACCCCTACTGGATCAGATTAGTGGTCTATATAGTTCAGTATCCTGTGTCATACACTGGACAACTAGTTCCTCTAGAATCCCAGCAGTGCATAGAGGCCAAGGCTACCTCTGATGTTGACTCCTGGCACTAGTATTCAGAAGTTTAGTGTCACTGGATATGGAGGTTCCCTTCAGTTACTGTTGCTAGTAGCTACTGATAGTTCTGTCCTCCATGTAACTGTCTAATCCCCTTTTAAAGCTGTCTGTGCCTGTGGTCATCATTATATCTATAGCAATGAATTTCACATTTTAATCACTCTGTGTATTTCTATTTGGCCATCCTGAATCTTCTGCCCATCAGTTTCATTTGATGCTATTGAGTTCTAGTATTTTGGGAGTGAGTGTAAAATTTCTCTTTGTCAGCTCACCTCCCGCCCCCATGCAAAATTTTCTGAACCTCTATCATGCCCTCTTCCTTAGTTGTCTCTTTTCCAGGCCTCGGATTCAGCGGGAGCTCACAGGAACACAGCTCCTGAACCTTTCTGACAGTTCCACCACCTCCTGAGAGTTCCACCTCCTTGTCCATTGAATAGTAGGTGCAGCTGCATAACAACCCCCGGATGAGCTCCACTACCTATTTTTTCTACAAAATGACCCCTGCTCTTTTCTAAACTGAAAAGTCCCAGATTCTCTATCCTTACCTTGCAGGGAAGGTGCTTCAATCCCTTAATTGCCTTGGTTGCCCTCTTCTGTTTATTTTCCAGCTCTTCAGTGTCCTTTTTGAGATACAGTGACCAGTCAGCAGAACTGCACCAGTATTAGGGATGTGCAAAAAAAATAAATAAATTCGGAATTACATGGATTCGGAAGTATACGGAGGAAAAAAAAATCGGAATCCTGTATATTTCTGAATTTCGTAGTCGGAATAACCGCATATACGGTAGATGCGCGGCTATTTCCGAATATACGGCCCCATTATTCCCTAAAGGGCCATTGAAATCAATGGCAAATAGGGTGTATTTGAAGCCACCTGGAGGGGAGGGGGTTTGAGGGAGAGCCCCCAAATTTGCAGGGGACCTGCAGGGGACTCTCCCCTACAAACCCCCAAGTCCCAAAAAGATTGGGCCAGGGGATCCCATTCCAGGGACACCCAAAGAGGGTGCCCCTATTCCACCATTATACCCTATGGGCCATTGAAATCAATGGCAACATAGGGCATAATTAGAGGCTACTGGGGGGCAGGGGGTTTGAGGGAGAGCCCCAAAAACTGCAGGGAACCCGCAGGGGACTCTCCCCTACAAAACCCCCAAGTCCCCAAAAAAAAATTGGACCAAGGGGTCCAATTCCTGGGGCACCCAAAGCCAAACATAACTTCACACCAGATAATCTCTATAGGACCCAAATGCACTACATCCCTCTATCTACTCTATGAACCCTGCAGTGCAGGCCTGGAACCAATATAAACCCAGTTGCCAACATCACTGCCACACAAAACACAATCTGCTCAAGGTCTGCTCTGCAGACCTGGCTGCAGCAAACTCAGATGCCAGCTCTCCAGCCTTGCCCCAAACAACACGGGGAGAGCTGGCCAAACACAACAAGCCTGCTGGTTCTGGGTCTCTCACCCAGGTGCCAGCTTCCTTGCCACAGAACACACAATCTACAGATGCCAGCTCTCCAGCCCTGTCCCAAACAACATGAGGAAACTGGCCAAGCACAACAAGCAGCAACAAATCAAACACAGAATCCCTTTAAAATAGTAAAAAACTTAACTTTTAACAATACAGGAACTTTGCCAACCCCTCCCCCCAAAAAAACCCTTCACCCTAACCCCAAGAAATCCAAGCCACCCAAATCAGGAGAAGTAAAAAGGACACTGCACTTTTAAAAGTCCTCTCACTAAATTAAGATATGAGCAAATTGGCAACCCCCCCATCCCAGGCCCCCTCCTCAAGCAGAAACCCCTAACCCCATAACCCCAAATAAACTATCCCACCACCACCCAAATCTGGATAAGTAAAGGGACTCTGAGTCTTAAAAAGTCCTTTTACCAACTAAAATAAAAACAAGAACCCCAAGACTGTCTTACCTTGTCTTCTCTACTCCAGGGAAGTCTGGTAAGGCTGAGTGAGAGAGCAGCAGGCAGCAGCTGAAGCCAAGGGCCAGCCAGCAGCAGCACAATCTCTCACACCAACCAACACACGGCAACATAGCAGCAATGGAGGAGTCCAGCCAGGAAGGCTCCTTAAAAAGGTTCTCTAGCCCTACAGAGAGCAATTTCAAAAAATAGCACTGCTCTCTGATTGGCCAGACAACAGTGCTTACTTGGATACCCAAGTAAGCAAAAGATCAAAAGAACAACAATGTTGCTGATGGCTGGGCCATCAGCTACACAACAGCCCTGCAAAGCATGCATTTGCAATGCATTTTGCAAATGCATGCTTTGGATTGGCTGCTGGGGCTCCTCTTTCCCCTCCCCCCACTCCCTGATCCCAGGGAGGCTATGGGAGAGGCGGGAAAAGGCTACCAAAGGCAGGAAAGTAGGCAAGCAGCTCCCCTGAGGCTGCAGAAGCAACTTTCCCGCCTTTTGCATTGAATTCCGTATACTTCCGAATATATATACAGAAGTATACGGTGAGCTGTATTTGGCTGCCGCATAATGGGCCCCAATTGGAATCGGCTGCAGCTGATTCTGTATACAGCCGAATCAGTGGTGATTCGGCAGCTAATTCGGCTCGGCTGAACCGAATGCACACCCCTACCCAGTATTCCAAATGAGGCTACACTATAGATCTATACAGGGGCATTACAATATTGGCCATTCAATTTTCAATCCTTTTCCTAGCAATCCCCAACACAGAGTTTGTGTTTTTCACCACTACAGCACACTGAGTTGACACTTTCACTGAGCCATCTACTGTGACCCCAAAATCTTTTCCCCTCTCACTTTCATCAAGTTTAGCCCCCATTAGCCTATACTTGAAGTTGGAATTTTTTGTTCCAATGTGCATCACCTTACACTTACCAGCACTGAACTTCATCTGTCATATTGTTGCCCACTCATGCAATTTGTGGACCCTTTCCTAGTAATCCCCAACACAGTTTGCCTTTCACTACATTATTTACCCTTAGTTCCAAATCATGTAAGAACAAGTTGAATAGCACCAGTTCCTATACTGATCCTTGTGGGATCCCTCCATTGTGACTACTGTCCATTTATTCCTACTCTTTGTTTCCTTCTATTTAACTATTTTTGATCCATTAGTGAACTTGATCTCTTATCTCATCACTGCTAAATTTACTCAGGAGTCTTTGGTGAGGTACCTTGTCAAAAGCCTTTTGAAAGTCCATGTATATAATATCTAATGGGTCACTGTTGTCTACATGTTTGTCGTTTTCTCAAAGAACCCCAAAAGATTGGTGAAGCAGGACTTTCCTTTGTAGAATCCATGCTGATATTCCCTCAGCAGACTTTATTCCTCTATGTGCCTAATAAGTCTGTCCTTGATTACAGTTTTAATTAATATGACTGGGACAGAGGTTAGGCTAACTGGCCTGTAACTTTAATATTGGTTCTAATAAGTTGCCCATAAAATGGTGGGTTTTTTTTTTTTTTACAAATTAGCCATTAAAAACCTCAAGAGATCCCCTCCAGGGGGGGGGGGAATCTCTAGGGGTTTTGTTTCCTTTAGATAAAGTAGGTTTGCTAACTCTAAGGTGGGAAATTCCTGGAGATTTGGAGGTAGAGCAATACCACCTCTAAGCTGCGAAGTCTTGCGAGCAAAACTTTTGCTTTGTGAGCTATAGTCATTAAAGTTGTGAGCTACTGCATAAATTCATTTGTTCTGGGTCTATTTTTCCTGAGCTAAGATGAAAATGTGTGAGCCAGAAGCAAAACAACTGTGAGCTCACTCACAATAATTCTGCTTAGAGGGAACACTGGAGGGGAGGTACCTTTGCATGGTATAATGCTATAGTGTTCACCCTCCAAAGCAGCCATATACTCCCTATACTCTGGAGATGAGTTATAATTATGGACCTCTCCAGGACCCATCTAGAGGTTGGTAACCACAGGTAAGAAAGTACTGGAAACATGGTGTCCTTGTAAAATTTGCTTTATTTGTAAATATACAATAAATATATGCTTCTTATATCTGTCTACAAGTTGAGGAAACAACTCCAGTCATTAAACTTCTTCAACATTCTCTTGTTATACCTTAGTAACTGAGCCATTCTCAGAGATCAGGGGAACATTTATGAGCCCTTTTAAAGAAATAGACCCCTTTAATGTCCCTTCAGCCACCCGATGCCTGAAATTTTACTTAAAATGTCTGTTTCCATACAAAGAATTTAAAAGTCTGTGTGTCTGGGTTTAAGTCTTGCAAAGTATATCTTCACAGAACTGTTAAAGTCCAAGTATAAAGTTGAGCATCTATTTCTCTGATCTAGATTGTCAGCTTCAGGCTGATCTTGTGTCTTTCACAATGACTTCTTTTCTAAACCTTCACCTGCTAGATTCCTGCACTGGCAGCCTAGCCTTGATCAAATGCAATTGCAAGAGGGCGAAAGTATCAGTGAATTTCTGTTCAAAGATGTGCACCTCTTATTCTCCTCCTGTTCCTCGCAATGTTGTGTGATTGGAAATGATAAGGCAAAACAACCACTTCTTTGGAAAATGAGAGGTATCTGGTAAACCAGTACTTGTAGCCTTATGTTCTGTTTTTACTGTCCAGTTTCAGCATGGCGCCCTTCAGTTATCATCAAGGAAAGTAAATAATACACAAATCAAAGAAAACCCAGATAAAGGATGAAGAATTAACATTAAAAGGCATGAAAGGGCTTACCAAATGATATTATTTAGTATTTCTTCTCCTTGATAGCCATCTATTTCCTCCACAGGAAACAGGAATAAGGAGACCAATGATAAGAACCAGCACAGTACAGGGGAAACCTTTCAATGCACTTTATAAATCATATTGCAGTGTTTGGGGAGCCCCCAAGTGTGCTGGATTGAAGGCCTATAATGCATTCAAAGCCTTTCAATTTTATTTCTTTAATGGCTGCATTCGATCTGCTGCGAAAGAAAGAAATAGAAAGCACCAACTTTCTCCACTTTGCACTCTGCATTTGTAGACTGTTACTGCATGGTTTTACTGGGCTATTTGGGCCTAAAGGACACGCAATGTATTTCACACAATACAATAAAAATCTAGCCAAATGTGACCCATCTATATTGGAGCAAATGTACATTCCAAGTTACTTTGAATGAACCTCTTTTTGGAGATGATGTAAGACTCCTATCTTTTTTAGCTCTCTATGTACCAGCAAAAGTATGGTAAGCCTGAGACATACAAAGCAGCAGATACAATTCAACACAACTTTGTTTTATGCTGCATTTCTACCATATTTGAGCTTCCTTTCTTTTTTTTTAAAGATACTATTTGCCCCTTCAAAGGAATGAAATACTTTATCTTTCTGACAGAACTAATTGACTGGAAAATTACATAAACCCCTTAGCAGATGTTCTTTCCCACATTGTTTGGGAATTTATCCCCATTATAGACTGCTTCTAAATCTCAAATCAAGGTGAACTGGGAATACCAGAACACATGAAGGTATATCCATATTCTGGCATGCATGAGGGAACAATAATTCTTATATCTCATTGGCCACACTTGAGGCAGTTAACACTGCTACACTATTGTCTGCTACCGGAAAGAGCTGTATGGCACACTTTTCTTTGACCGTGATTGCCCTAGGATCTCTGATTCCCTCCCCCACCTAAAGTTATTACAGTCCAAATGATCAGCATATCTAAGATGCAAATCAACTGTACAGAAACCTTCCCTCTTTTTACAGAAAAAAGCCACACAGCCTAGACCTCTATAAATTCATTTTGTCATAATGAATGGGTCTCAGAGTTAAAGCTGTCAGGCAACAAACAAGAGGAAAAATAAACCAATTCTAGCTTCCTATTCCCTGCACTGTATTTCTAGGCATGTAGCATACTAATCTGTGCAAATCAGCTGGCATCTTCAAAATTATAATGCACATCAGTGAGTTAAGCATCTGTATAACAATAAGATTTGTCATCCATCATTCAGGGAACAACATAAGGCAGCTTACTGTCACTTAGTGCCAACTGACATCTATCTAGATTGTCTCCCTGCCCATTTGACATTAGAAGCTTGTTGTAATCTCTGATCCATTTCTTTATTTCCAACCTCCCCCCACCCCCCATCTAAAGCTCGGGTGAAGCATCCATGGTGCTTGTGAGTAAAAATAAAATAAACCACACAGCATATAATGAAGAACCAATTGGCTAGAGTGCAATTATCTCTAAATATGCCAAGAGTTTTAATAAGTCTTAATATGTATTAATTACTAATAATTCTAAATTATTGTTTTGATGCACAATCCTATCCTGGCTGGATTACCATGAGATGCCAGCACAGTGCAATCCCAAGCAGTGTTTTACTCTCTAAACCCTTTGGCTGCAATGAAGTTAGAAGGGTCTACCCATGTTTAGGATTGCAAACGTATCCCCTATACCAGCATAAAACAACAGCATAACGTCACCATGAAACTGAGAGAACGGCAATATTGGCAGATTTCTACTAGCATAAGGCCAAAAATAGGCATTGTGTTCAGTTCTTTCTGAAAATGGTGCTATCCACGAATGATGTGGCAACATTTTGCTGGCATTTAAAATGTTTGTATTGAACTCTGTTGTTAAGACATTTTAAAAAAAACCCTGCATCTCCCTTCCAATGGCCTACGATAATGTCCTGAGACAGCATAGGATTCTGAAAAACTTTGCAGTCAGTCATGACATATCAGTACCAATATGACCCCCTGACAGACAGCTCTTAGATTATAGAGGATGCAGCAAGCTAAACTCAGGTTGCAAACACTAGGAGCACACACGTAGGAATGTTGATTATGGGAATTCTAGCAATTCTCTCCACCCCCCATCACTAACATTGGCCAGACACTCATGATTCCATCTGCCTTGCAGGATCCAAGAATGGTCTCATGAGGTAATCCAAACAGAAACTGATGAAGGGGTTCCAGTGCATCTTCTCCCAGTGGGCTATCAGGGTAAGGGACTGAAGCAGATGTCTTGGGCCTCATCTCACTGGCACAACAGTTAGGTCCCAGGCTGAAGTTTCACATTGGATGAGTCCATTACTATTTAAAGGTGCATCTCATAAGACAATTCACTCCAGAAGGCATGATTGCCTGATTGCGTCACTGATATAGGGAAGAAGGCAAGTATTGTCTCAACAATTATTTTTTCCCCCAGTATCTGAGTCTGAAGATGTAGAAAGTTCAGAGGAGCAGGGGAGATAATGCAAGGAAACTTGAAAAGCTTCTTGATATAGACCAGGGGTGTCAAACATGTATCCCATGCAGGGCCCAAATCCAGCCCCCAAGCAACTTCCTTCTCCTGCTTCTTTTCAAGGGCTACTATTGTAGCGGCTCTTTTCTTCCTCAGTGGCTCTTTGCTTCCTGCCCTCTCAGATGGAGGGAGAGGCATGCCTTTGTGGCTGAGCCATATCCGGGTGTTTCATGAGGAGGTAGGGGCTGACGTGCTTGCAAGCAGCCCCACCTCCTCCTATCAGTCATCACCCGATCACAGAGGGAATGGACGTCTTTTCTCCCTCCCCAACAGCAGGCCAGGAAGTGGCAAGGCATTTGACGGTGGTTTGGCCTGTTGGCAGTGGCTGCGACTCAGACAGGGCTTGCAACAGCAGGACCTCGGTGGTGGAGCATTTGGGGCCTTGGAGGCCCGCTGGGCTGAGTTCAGCAAGGTGGCCTTGAGGGGAGTCAGCGTTCATCTGTGGGCGGGTGGTTTGGGCACTCCCTCTCTTTTCCCCCTGGGAATGGGTTAGGGGTCTCTCTTTAGCCCATAGTGTAGTCGGTGGGCCTCGCACTTGGGTTCCGGTGGGCCATGGCTTTTGTGCCCAAGATTGCCAGGGCTGTGAGCCTCTGGGCTGGGGTTCTGTTGAGCCAAGTTTTCTTGAGCCTGATTGTGTTGGGCTGCCCGGTGAGCTTTTGTGGGCGCTGTAAGAGGAGGGACGAGGCTCTCATTTCTTCCTAGGGTGGGTCAAAGGCGGACCATTGTAGGGGCACAGGGAGACCTTGGTAATGGCACAGGGAAGCCCACGGTGTGGCACTGTAGCCACCCCTATTATGCTAAGACCTGCCATTTGGGGCTCTCATTGAGTAATTTGGTGGTGGCCATTTTGTGGGGTCAGTTGGGTGGCCATTTTGTTTGTCATTTGGGACACTATGGCTCCTGGAAAAGGCAGAGGGTGTGATAAGGGGAAAAGGCCTGCACATAAGCCCCCCCCCCTCAAGACCACTCAAGCCAAAAGCTCCTTCTAGGAGGCCAAGATGTACGTGTGGTAGATGGCAAGGCTTTCAGAACAGTGATGCATTCTAAAACAGGTTAGTGGTTGGCTGGGACTGTTATCCCTTTGGGAGTGTGCTCCAAGAGGGAGTTATGTCCAGTCTTGGCACTGATGGAGTATATGGGCTTGAGGGGAACAGGTGGTGTTTTTTTCTTCTGCCATCAGGATGGGACTCCATTGACTAAGCATTAATTCTGGGCGGTTACGACCAGTGCGTTAGATAAGATAGGGTTGTCCGAAGTGTGTTTTTGTATGCATTCTTTAAGGATTGGGGTGACTTCCACAGCAGCAGCCTTGGGGTTTTAGACCCAAAATATTCAGTGCTTAGGTCATTGGCAGTCCTTCGCTTGTAAATCTTATGTGCTCTCAATGGTTATTCCTTGGGGTTTGGTCAGTTGGGTTCAGTTTAAGCATGGTTCATCCTGTTTATGTGGTTTATTGTTCTCTTTTTTATGGCTCCAGTCACCAAAGGTGAAAGAAGGCAGGTCCTCATCTGTGGCCACAGCTTTATATTCTGGGTGGCGCATCGTGCTCAGTGGACCCCTATCGACACTCAAGTGGGTCTTAGCCAGTGGGCTTCTCTCGAGTGACTAGGTCACTGGGTTTTGCAGTGGCTGGGCCTGTTGCCTCTACTGTTTGAGCTAAGGAAAGGTCCTCTGCCTGACATCCAACTTATCCATCTGGGGGGGCAATGATCAAAGGCAAAGCCCTGATCTTGCAAGTTCAGGATGACTTTGAGGTCATTAGGACCTGCTGGCCTTCAACATTAATAGTGTGGTCAACTATTGTGCCAAGATTAGTTTGGCGCGGAGTAAATGATCCTAAGGGCATTGAAATGACCAGCTGCAAGGCCAACTGGCAAATCCGAAAGGTGCTTGAGGGTGAAAAGGGGTTCTTTTTGCCACATACTGGGATCGTGGCTGCCTGGGCCGAGTTGCATCAGAGTGATTGGATACATTTGTCTAAGATCGGCATGGATTTGTTTCTAGAGGAGTAACGGCAAGGGCTTCAAGAAGCTCTGGGCCTTTCTGTGGGCACAAGGACCTAAGTAGAGGCTTGGCATTGGCATAAGTTAGTGGGCATGGGGATGCAGTTTTGGTGAAGCCCCACCAATTACCCCTTTGGGTTCAGGAGTCCGGTGAGTACAGCCTGGGGTTGTACAGCCCTGGGCAGGGAAAACTGACTGCCTTTAGGGATCACTTGGGTTGACTCTTTCTTAAGTTGTACGGCAAAGAGGAGGAACTCTTGGGTGATCCCTGTTGCAGGGCTGGCCAGGTCTGAGCTATGCTTTGTTGGCTCCAGCCTGTGGCTAGGGGGCTTGCCCCTTATCTGGGCAAGGGAGGGGTTTTACGATCCCTGGCCTTGCCCATGCTACAAGTTTAATGCCCTTGCTGTTTTAACCTTTAAGTTAATAAAGTGGCCTTTAGTTATCCAAAACTCCTGTATGCTTCTTTCTTCCGACTGAGAGGGTAAACAGCTTATGCTTCCCTTTTCTGGGGCTACTCCTCTTTCAGGGAGGAAAGAGAGAAAGGGAAAAAAATGTTGGAATTCCATGTCACATTAAGACCAACAATATTTTATTCAGGGTATAAACTTTTGTGCGCAAGCACACTTCTTTGGAGGGAGGGAGGGAGGGAGGGAAGGATTCTTCTGCAGCCCTTTAACCAATCCAGAGACAAGACCCACTCATAGTTCACTACAATTCAAACCATAGGTGAGCCTTTAACAACACCAGCACCTGCGGTAATCAGTAGGCATCCAATGATGTGACAAGTAAAGTCATGCAGATGTAGTGTCAGGGAAAGATTGATCTGTTATTTTGATACATGTCATGGAGTTTTCAAAGGCATGGGAAAGGACAAGATTTTAAATCTAGTTCATCTGACTCACTTTCAGAAGAACATACTTGATATTATTCAATGAAGATTGGACTGTTTCAAAGCTTTGTCTCTGTGTAAAAGGGATTTGGTAGTGAGATTTCTTCAACCTTCACTTAGCACTCACTGCAGCTATATTCAGGATAGGACAAGAGGGTTAAAAACATAAGAACATAAGAGAAGCCATGTTGTATCAGGTCACCGGCCCATCCAGTCCAAGACTGTGTGTTACACAGTGGCAAAAATTTTTATATATACACACACACTGTGGCTAATAGCCACTGATGGACCTGTGCTCCATATTTTTATCTAAACTCCTCTTGAAGGTGGCTATACTTGTGGCTGCCACCACCTCCTGTGGCAGTGAATTCCACATGTTAATCACCCTTTGGGTGAAGAAGTACTTCCTTGAAGTACTTGAGATGCTCACCCATATTCGAACTACTTTTGATAACCATCTTGCTGATCATTGCTGGTGTGATAACACCTGCATTTAGGTTGCATGAAGAGAAACAGATATCAAGGTCTACCAGTATAATAAGCACTAGGCCAAGGTAATGTACGAAAAGGGGAGACGTAGCTAGAACGGAGGAGCCTAAGGCAAATGACAGACAGCTGGTCAGCTTAATGGTGTACAGGACCCATTGCTACTATCTCAGATTTTTTTTTTCCTGGAGGAGTACTTCATAACCAGCCATATAAAGGATATGAAACTGGGGCATCATTCATGCTAGACTTACATTGTTTCCTAGGAATAAACGTGTTTTTGTTTTTTTTTTAAGATCCTCTTTGGTCCCAGGATATAAATAGAACAGCTCTATTTTACAGGCACTGCAGAGCTGTAGTAAGTCCTGCAGGGCCCTTATCTCAAATGGGAGCATGTTCCACCTGGTTGGGGCAAGGGCCAAAAAAGACCTTGCCATGGTTGAGGCTAAGCAGACATTCTTTGGGCTGAGTATCACCAGAAGTTGTTGGTCAGAAGATCATAAAGCTCTTCAGGGCTCATATGAGGAGAGGAGGTATGATGATCCTAGGCCACATGGAGTTTTAAAGATCAGAACCATGACCTTGAAACAGATCTGGTATTTGATCAGCAGCCAGTGTACTTGGTGTGGTTGAATGCGTATCCATAGAGGTGCTGTCCAGGACTTTCTTTGATCAGGAACACAGGTCTGTCTGGCTCAGCAACAGTGTATGTGGCCTAATATGCAAATAAGTTCCTGCTGGGCTTTTTCTAAAAAAAAAAAAGTCCTGTGGGAAACAATGGTGATCTAAAAACAGCAGCAACAACAAAAACAACAAACCACACTGGGGAAATGCTAGAAGCAGTCCTTGTAGCTTTGAGAAATGAATACACTCAGTGGTTGTTGTTAGGCAACTGAAACTGTATGGTCAGCCTTCAAGCCTTGTTTTCTACCAAGAAAAGGTGGGGGAGAAGTCAGGGTCCTATTCTGGATTGCTTTGGCCTTTGGAGGGAGTCAAAGGGATCAGACCTGGTAGAAATTACCAGGCACCTTGATATCATGCAATTTGCATGACTCACCCAGGACTGGCTGCTCACTACTATTTCACAGCAGCCCCACCCCCTCAAAAAAAAGTCAATGTAGTGTAGCGGTTACAGTTTCAAACTAGGATCTCAAAGACCCATGTTTGGCTCCTCATTCTAACATGGAAGCCCACTTGGTGACTTTGGGCCAGTCACATGATCTTAGACTATCTTGGTGACTTTGGGCCAGTTACATGATCTTAGACTATCTCACAGGGCTGTTGTAAGAACAAAATAGAAAAGAGAATGATGTAAGGTGCTTTGGGTCCCCATTGTGGAGAAAGGCAGGATATAAATTAGGTACATGGATAATAAATATAATTGAAGAGGGCGAGAGCAGATAAAAGTAGGTTGGCTGTTGGATGGAAAGAAAGAAGCAGGGAAAGGTGAAGTAAGGGGGCTAACAGTAGAAGGGGAAGAGGCAATAATGTGGGAAGGGGACACAGGGGGAAGTGAGATACCCCTGCAAGCACTTGTAGGTTCCCCATCTGCAAGAACCTGTTTAAGCTGGCATCATGCAACTTGGTCAGAGTTTTCCTAGGGAGAGGTTGCTAGAGGGAAGGAAGGATGGAAAGCTAAAGATAGGAGTAAATGAAAGTAGGTTGGCTAGTGGATTGGAAGGATAGAAGGAAGTAGGAAAAACAGAGAGGCTATGGGGGCTGCCAGGGAAGGGAAACAGTGAAGGAGTATTAAAAGCAGGGCTTTTTTTGTAGCAGGAACTCCTTTGCATATTAGGCAATGTAGCCAATCCTCCTGGAGCTTATTGAAGGCTCTGTACTAAGAGCTCTGTAAGCTCTTGGACGATTGGCTACATAAGAGGGTTGTGTCCTAATATATAAAGGAGTTCCTGCTACAAAAAAAGCCCTGATTAAAAGAGATTTCCCCCACAAGTTTTTGTGAGCCCCCTTGCTTATAGGTACTATTCCACAAGCAGGACTTGAATCTGTCTATAAAAGCCATTCATCTTTCCCCCTGGGTGATTTTCTGTCAAGTGGGCAGTTGAAAAGATTAGATGAGATGGTTGTACTACCCATCCCTTTCTCTGTATTTCTACTTGCGAAATGTGTGATATAAGGGGTTTTTAAATATTACTCCATTGGGATCCATGAATCATGTAGTTATATATTATCTGCTGTAGTCCCATCATGACTCACACAGTTAAGAATCCTGTGCCGTGTTCTTCTTGTACACATTTTGGTTTGTGTGCCTATTGGGGCATGGTGTCAATATAGAAAAGTCCCGGCATCACAATATGTGGATCGGCTCCTTCCCTGCATGGCTAACACGAGGTCATTCATGATCGTTTGAACATTACTATTATTGGTTTGTTATGCCTGTAAGTTGTAAGCCACCTTAAGATTCATTTTAAGGAAAAAACAATAAAGTTTAATATAGAAATGATTGGTGTGATCATAATCTTCAGAGCTATTACTGATTAAGCTATGGCTGACATCATGATAGTGTGAGCTGGCTGCTAATGTAGTTTGGCCATTGGATTGCTCTGTTGATGTAATAAAAGTGCTTTATTTCCATTCTTTGTACAAAGGCCATACAGCACATATAACGACAGTTGTGTAAAAGAAAGAAACATGCCCACAGCAGATACCCAAAGTCTTTCATGAAAGAATCCAAGTTGTATTATTGGAATGCATTTTATAAATGAGGTTAGGGTTGCCAGGTCTTCTCTGGCCACTGATGGTGGTGGTGGTGGAAGAGGGGGTAGACTGGGAAACTCCTGGAGCTCCAGACTGGGAAACCTCTGGAAATTTGGGAATGGACAGGGGCCTCTGTAGGGTACCATACTCAGGGGTCATTTCATAGAAAAAGAGGTGCTGGAGCTCATTTGCATAAATGATTTGAATATGTCACACAGCCCTGGCATCACTGGCAGGTGTACTAAATTATATCAGCTCAGCATCTACCTTAAAATGATTCTTGAATTATAATTGTCATAATAAAACCTTATTTCCATCATATTTTTCAAATTACTTTCTCCTTTATGGCCACAGTGGCATGATTAAGTTTTCCATCTGTTTGCTTTATGTGTTTTGGTTATTCTCCCATTTTTTGTGGGGGGAAATATTGGAAAGTTTGTCAAATCTTAGAGTTCAGCACAATTCTCATAAGGAGTTTGAGCAATGGAGCTCAGAAGCAGTATTTGGGGTGGGGAGGGGGTAAGAAAGAAAGAGCGCAATAAAATGTAGAGGTTCCAGAGCTCCACTCCTGTGAACTCCTGCCCAAAATGAGGGCTGGTACCCCATATCCTGAAGGAGCAAACAGTGAAATTTATGGAAGTTCATAGACTGCTACCAAAATTTGTTAGCCTTTAAGGTGCTACTGGACTTTTTCTCTTTTCTGCTGCTATAGACAGATTACCATGGCTACCCATCTTGATCTATCTCTGTGCTGCCTGCGTTACTTTTTGGAATCTTTCATATCAATTCTCCATACTTAAAAGTTAAACATGGATACATTCTGTGGCCTTATAAGGTGGCTCTTTTATCTGTCTCAAATTTGGCAGTGTGGGTGTCCTAGGGGAATATTATAATCCCCTGAGATTTGTCCAATCTAGATGGAAAACCATAAAGGGGGAGATCTTGGGGGTGGGGGGGAGAGTTGTATTCTATTGAAACCAATGGGAAATAATCATGAAACAGAACTATCAAAATAAAACAATAATGAAAGAAACAATAAGAAACAAAAACACATGAAACAACTCAATAATAAAACAGTCCCTTTTGGAATTAATAACAAAAACAAAAGAAACAGAATAAGAATATTCTGGGGATAAGAACACTACAGATTTGCAGAGTGGTGCATATACTAGGTAATGTTAACTTGCAGGTATCTACAGAAACTAAACCCTCGGGATGCATAAAACATGGATTTCGATGTCTCTACACTAATGCACGGAGTATGGGAAACAAACAGGAGGAACTGGAAGTCCTAATACAGGAAGGAGACTATGACATAATAGGCCTTACAGAAACTTGGTGGGATGACATTCACAACTGGAATATTAGGATTCAGGGGTACAACTTATTTAAAAGGGATAGACAAATGAGAAAAGGCAGAGGTGTAGTAGTATATGTGAAAGAGGTATATACTTGTGAGGAAATATGTGAATCTGAGCATGGCAGCTCAGTTGAGAGTCTCTAGGTAAAAAATAAAAGGAGTAAGAAATAACAGTGATATTATTGCGTGGGTCTGCTATAGATCACCAAGCCAGGCAGAGGACTTGGATGCTATATTGCTGCAACAGATTGCAAAGTTCTCCAAGAGAAGGGATACAGTGATCATGGGAGATTTCAATTACCCGGACATCTGTTGGAAGTCCAACTCTGCTAAAATGAAAGGTCAAATAGATTCCTGACTTGTCTTACCGACAACTTCCTTTTCCAGAAAGTGAAGAAGGAAACATGGGGATCTGCTATCTTGAATCTGATTCTCACCAACAGGGAAGAATTGATTGAAGAAGTGGAAATAGTGGTCACCCTGGGCAGTAGTGACTGTGTGATTTTGGAATTTACAGTCTTAGAGAAGGGAAAATCTATACGTAGGTTGGACTTCAGAAAGGCAAACTTTGACAAACTTAGAACTATGCTGGGTAAAATCCCATGGTCAGAAATACTTAGGAAGAAGGGGATTCAAGAGGAGTAGGAGTTTCTTAAAAGTGAAATACCGAAAGCTCAATCACAGACGATTCCTATGAGAAGAAAAAATGGGAAAAGCCTAAAGAAGCAGAGTTGGCTCCATAAACAGCTCTCTAAAGACTTGAGAAATAAAAAAGACTCCTTTAGGAATTGGAAGGAGGGCCTTATAACCAAGGATAAATATAAACAAATCACCAGTGCTTGTAGAGAAAAAGTTAAGAAAGCTAAAGCTCAGTATGAGCTTAGACTGGCCAAAGATGCTAAAAACAACAAAAAAGGGTTCTTTTCTTATGTTCAGAGTAAGAAAAAGAGCAAGGACATGGTAGGCCCATTGCGAGGGCAGGAAAGTGAAATTGTAACAGGTAATGAAGAGAGGGCGGAACTGATCAATTACTACTTTTCCTCAGTCTTCTCTTCTGAGGGAAAGAGTGCTCAACATGGCAAAAACAGAACATATAAGGAGAGTATGAAGTTCCAATCTAGGATCAGCATAGGGGTAGTACATAAACACCTAGTTTCTTTTAATGAAACTAAGTCCTCAGGGCCAAATGAACTGCATCCAAGAGTTCTAAAAGAGTTTGTAGATTAATTTCTGAGTCTCTGGCTATTATTATTGAGAATTCTTGGAGAGGTGCCAGAAGATTGGAGGTGGGCGAATGTCCCCATCTTCAAGGAGGAGGATCCGGGTAACTACCAACCCATCAGCTTGACGTCTATACCTGGAAAAGTTTTAGAACAAATCATCAGTCAATTCTGGAACATTTAGAAAGGATGGGTGTTACTAAGAGCCAGCATGGGTTTCTCAAGAAGTCATGTCAGACTAACCTGATCTCTTTTTTTGAGAAAGCGACTACCTTGCTGGATCAGGTGAATGCTGTAGACATCATTTCTCTTGAGTTCAGTAAGGCTTTTGGTAAGGTTCCACATACTATCCTTGTTGACAAGTTGGTAAAATGTGGTTTGGATCCTGTTACCATTAGGTGGATCTTTAACTGGTTAACAGATCGCACCCAAAGAGTGCTTGTGAATGGTTCCTCATCCTCTTGGAGAGGAGTGACAAGTGGAGTGCCTCAAGGATTTGTCCTGGGACTGTTTTGTTCAACATCTTTATCAATGATTTGGATGAAGGAATAGAGGGAATGCTTATTAAATTTGCAGATGATACTAAATTGGGACGGGTTGCAAATACAATAGAAGACAGAAACAGGATACAGGATGACCTTGACAGGCTGGAAAACTGGGCTAAAACCAATAAAATGAATTTCAACAGGGATAAATGTAAAGTTCTGCATTTAGGTAGGAAAAAATCCAATGCATGGTTATAGGATGGGGAGACTTGTCTTAACAGAAAAGGATCTAGGGGTCTTAGTGGATCATACGCTGAACATGAGTCAACAGTGTGATGCAGTGGCTAAAAAGGCAAATGCATTTTTGGGCTATATCATCACAAGTATAGTGTCCAGATCATGTGAACTTCGTGAAGTGATGGTAGCACTTTACTCTGCTCTGGTAAGACCTCACCTGGAGTATTGTGTTCAGTTTTGGGCACCACATTTTAAGAAGGATATAGACAAGCTGGAACACATTCAGAGGAGGATGACGAAGATGGTGAGGGGTCTGGAGACCAAGTCCTATGAAGAAATGTTGAAAGAACTGGACATGTTTAGCCTGGAAAGGAGGTGGCTGAGAGGTGATATGATCACCATCTTCAAGTACTTGATGGGCTATCATATAGAGGATGGTATGGAATTGTTTTCTGTGGCCCCAGAAGGTACGACCAGAACTAGTGGGTTGAAATCAAATCAAAAGTGTTTCCGTCTCAACATTAGGAAGAACTTCCTGACTGTTAGAGCGATTCCTCAGTGGAACAGGCTTCCTTGGGAGGTGGTGGACTCTCTTTCCTTTCTACCTTGTGGAACTCAAGGTGGTATATTAGGGTTGCCATTTCCTTTCTGGCCACTGGTTGGGAATGGAGGGGTAGGGTTGACAGATCCATGCTGGGAAACTTTTAGAGATTTGGGGGTGGAGCCTGGAGAAATCAGAGACCTCAATGGGGTACAATGCCATAGAGTCTACCCTCCAAAGCACACATTTTATCTATAATAATAATAATATAATAACTTTTTATTTCTATCCCGCCCTCCCCGCCGGGGCAGGCTGAGGGCGGCTTACAACATAAAATGCATTATACATCAGTTTACTTATAAAATCATAGTTAAAACAATTTACAATTATTAAAATTAACAATAGCAATATCAACATGGTACTAAGCGTTAGGTCTTCAGCAGAATTCAGTAATTAAAAGCATTTTCAATGGCACTTCCCGGTTTGTCATTGGTTGAAGGCTACTTTGAAGAGGTGGGTCTTACAGGCCCTACGGAATTGATCTAAGCATCTAGAGGAACTTATCTCTGTAGTCTGCAGATGAACCAAAATTTTGGGGAATTCCCAGGTCCAACCTGGAAGCCGGCATCCTTACTTACAATGTAAATAAAACAGCAATTATTTTTTTAAAAAAAAAAAAACCTTAAAAAGTACACTCTGAAGTGGATTGACTCAGCAGCTATGTCACTTTCCCCTTTTTTGTGTAAAATTTTATTTTTTTTATAGTTAAGGAGAAAGTTATAATGGAAACGGTAGCAGAAAGAGAAGAAAACAATGACATATTTATATATATAAAAGGTTGAGATTAAAAGTAGATTCTGGATTTAAAGAGGTTGACTGCTTGTCTAGATCATTTCTAAACAGGACTCTAGTTTTGTCTCATACAGTCCACCTATCAACAGCATGCCATTGCAACAGTTTTCTGCCCTTAACTCCTTTGCAGCTGAGCACTGAAAATGCCCCTTGGGCCTTAATAGTTTGGCCTGACTATAAGTTTCAGCATAACAAAATACAGTGGCATCCTGAGGGACATCTGTTGTATCAGCAACCTTTTTGCTAACATGCTGAGATGACATCCAATATTGACTCTAACCCTATAACAGATGTTCAATATGTCTAGATGTTTCATTTTCACTAACTGTTAAGTCCCAGGACCTTGCTTTATCTTATGCTTAGTTGCACGTATGGCTGACAGCTGTGAGCCACAGCATACCTTGAAGATAAATAATAGCATTTGTTCCAAAATCATTTTCAAACTCTGCACATTGTTCAGATTGTTGTAAAGTACATACTGTTCCTGAAAAAAGATCAACTCCCTATAGGTAACCTAACCTATCAATTACTTGGTCAGGTTTGGCTAAATGTGTGCTCTGAGCATTACATATGAAAAGTATCTGAGGAGCTGAGATCAGTCTGTAATTACCAACTGCTGGTACTGTACATTCTGTCAGATACCTAGTAGTTAAGCAAATGACCATGGGTAGGTTGGCACCCCAGGTTGCCCAACATTGTCACAAGGTAAGCTGAAATATTTCCAGCTTCCCCACCCCCATTTTTACAGCCACATAGGTTATATATATGACCTATAAGACACAACTTATAAAATCTCTCTGAGAAAGGAAAAAAGAAAAGAATAAATGTTCTGTCACTGAATGAAAAAAGACGAATTCTGCAGGTTCCAAACATATGGATTGGAAATGATTCATATTGATTTAAATTTGACTGCATTTGAGCATTATTAGGCCTATAAATGGCTGTGAAAATTAGGCAAATATGTAGATCTAGTGAATAGTCTGTTGTTTGTTCTTTCTGATAAGACCTGATTGGATCAAACTAGAGGTTCACCTGCTCAGTTTTTCCATTTGATAGTGGAAGGAACAGAGGAAGAAATAAACCTGACTTTAGTGAATTATAAACCAAATTACCCAAACTGAAATATTTTGCTGATTCCCATCGGATATTGTCTGCAAAATGAAAATATAAAAAAGGGGATTCAGTATTTCTTTAAAATCTGTATCTTATTTTGTGAAGCTCTGATTTTTTAATGCCATGCAAAGAACAGTCTAGTCATTAGATCCAAGAGGGCAGCCATGTTGGTCTGAAGCAGCTGAACAAATCAGGAGTCAAGTTGTACTTTAAAGATCAACCAAGTTTTATTGAGAACGTAAGCTTTTGTGCGCTCTCTAAACACACTTCATCAGATGAGAGAGCACAAGAAGTGTGCTTAGAGAGCACACGAAAGCTTACATTCTCAATAAAACTTGGTTGGTCTTAAAGGTGCAACTTGACTCCTGCTTTGCTCAGTCTAGTAATTGCAAACTTGCTAGATAACTTCAAAGTGAACAAATGAATGTGCATTCAACAGAGCAATAATTGTTCCCTGCTTTAAATCTGCCACCATTCAAATGCATTTGATGTGGTTTCATATTGTGCAAAGAACCCTTCCCTATCACTTTGTTCCTGTGAAGTTTAGGGGGTCAATAACTTCAATTTCTGCCAGCAAGTTTAGTTGTCTACTCAGGTCCATGAATTAAACTAAAATGCTTCATTTATTTTAGAAACAGAAGTTATGAAAGTGCCCCATAGAAGAACAAACATGTATAGTGGGCTTATAGGCAAAATAAATGCCATCATGCAGCCCCAGCACCTAAAGAACAGGAGAGGGCAGCTTTAATTACCCCTTTATACACAGGTGTCAACCTCATTTGTTCTGAGGGCCAGATCTGACATAAATGAGACCTTGTCGGGTCAGGCCATGCCACGTGTATCATAAAATGTAATGCCAGGCAGCAGAGATATAAATTTTATAAAGGACACAGACTAACACAATTAAATATTTAAAAAAAAACTTAAAAGAAAATAAGCTTAAAAGATTAGCATTCTTGCAATATTTTCTTTATTTAATAATTTCTGATAACTGACACCTTTTGTTCTGAATTATTGCATCAAAATCTTGAAACAATGTCTGTGCTGTAGCTATCTTGAGTATATTGTCCAGGTGTTGTTCAGATGTGTGTGTGTGTGTAAGTTGTAAGCCTACTTTTGAATGGCATTCATTACAGAAATCTCATGCTCAATGCTTTGAGCCTAAGACCCAGGGAAAAACATGAAATGGCTGGGCATTGTGAGCTTTTGTAGATAAGTTGTTTTATGTGCTCATAAGCCAATAGAGAAAATAGAGGCTTTGTTCTGTGGCTCCTGTGTGATTGAGCAAGCCTGGCAAGGCAAGCTGTGATGCAGAAGGAAGCAAGAGAGAGAGAGGAAGCAGATGACAGCGTGTAGCTTGCGGGTCTGATAGGAGCCTTCCAGGGGCCTGATCCAGCCCTTGGTCCACATGTTTGATACCCTTGCTTTACAATTTACCCCTTTACAATTACTCACTAATAGCACCACATGCACAGCGTATTTGAATGGAATGTGTAATAAATTGGCCACAACTTTATTGGTTGTAGCCTTGGCACCAGATCCTGAAAATGACTGATCTGCCTGCCTGTCAATGTACCCTGTCCCACCCAGCCTGCCTAGTGGGGTCGGGAGAACCATGGGATGTCAGGTTACCAGATTCTACAATGGTGGTCACCCCTAAGAGGTCTCCCCTGCCACCTGAGCGTCACTGTCACTGGTGACAGTTTTAAATGATTCACTTAGCTTTAAGAGGTCTTGTCTCTACAACTGTCTCTACATTGGCAGCCATCACCAAACTGAACATACCTTTCAATTGGCTCACCAGGGAAGGGGAGGTCCAGGTTCCCCTTCCCTGCTGCTGCTTATGAAGACTGCCCCACTATGAAGAACATGGTAACCATGGACACTTATCACCCCCTTACTCTCCCTATCATGCAGGACCGCAAACTGCGCCCTTCTAAAAGCTATCTTTGCTTTTGCAGATCCAAAGCTTTTACATTTTATGCTTTAATACTTACTATCCTCTTTACTGGGATTGTCTTCTGCCATGCAGGAAAGATCAATGTAAATGTTATTTGGATGTGGATGGTGGGCGGGGGGAATTGCACTTTCATTATTTATTTGAAATATTTATACTCCGTTATCTTGATAAAATATTTCTGCCATGTGTTACTGCATCCATTTTAACAATAAAACATATAATGGCAATGGCAACCATTAACATAAAATCCAGTAGAGCAGCAGTGAAAGCATGAATCCAGCAGTTCAAAGAGCAGGAAGGTACAATGATAGCAGCAACTCAATAGAGGCAGAAGGAATCAACCAGTGTTCCAGTCCAGCTTGCAAAACTCTCCTCTTCACAGTCATATTTTCACTGGTGACAGTTTTAAATGATTCACTTAGCTTTAAGAGGTCATGTCTCTACAACTGTTCACGGCAGCCTCCCTCTGAATCAAACTTTTCTTTGGTGGCCATCTTTGATGCCATCTTATGTTCTGCTTTACATAAACTGAAAGCTGCCTGAATCTAAGTTTACCTCCCCAACATCTGTCTGTGAGGATGCAGCTTGAGTATTTTCTGCTTTTCTTGCAAACTCTTTAGTAAAACATGGTCCACTCAGTTTGGGCTGATGTTGTTATGGGTTTTTTTTTCTTTGTGGGGAGATGTATTTGCTGGCATGGTTGAAAAAGGGCTTAAATCACATGGGTGTCACTCCGAACAAAGCCCACACCTTGTCCAATTTTCACCAAAGTTAGAGAAAATTCTCTGTGGTTTTGCCATGAACTCATGGCTGATTTATGACAATCCTAAGGGGTTTTCAAGGCAAGAGAAGTTCAAAGGTGGTTTGCCATTACATGGCTCCACATCACAACTCTGGTATTCCTTGGTGGTCTCCCTTCCAAATACTGACCAGGGCTGACCCGGCTTAGCTTCCAAGATTTGACAAGATCAGGCTAGCTTGGGCTATCCAGTTCAGTGCAGACGGTTTTATATGTTGCACATAATTCTATATAAAAAAGAAGTAGAGTTCAGAAACAAACAAAAAAACCCCCAAATTCTTGGAAGAACATACTCCTTTGACAAAATTCTAATATAAAACAACAACTCTTTGGATCTTGTGTAGATCTGGGGCTTTAATGAGGGGATGGGGTGCCTCCAAGCACTTGACTTAAGATCCTACTTTTTTTCTTTTTCTTTCTTTTTTTTAATATATAAAAAATCATTTATGTCAAAACTTGGGAATGGATTTTGCAATCTAATCTGGAATCTGAAATAAATTATAAAATATTTGTTAAGTGTCACTAGGGTTGCCAGGTACCTCCTGAAAACCTGTGGAGGTTGTGGAGGGGGGGAATTACCAAGGAGAAAAAGAAAGATCCAGACCTTATTGCCAGCAGGAAATGACTTTATCACACCAGCAATGTACAGTTTTCTGGTATTTGGGCAAAACCTTAATGGTAAAACTTCCACCATAGAGTTTTTGCTCAAATACCAGACCATCACCCAGGCATCACTGGCATGATGATGTTACTTTCTATGAAATGCCAAGCATATGGCCTGGGTCTTTCTCTTTCTCCTTGAAAGTCCCCCCGCTGGCCAGCTGATCGGCCTGGCAACAGGGAACCCCTAGCTCCACTGGGGCTCTGGCAACTCTAAGAGTCACACTTCCTTGAGAACATGCTCTGTTTCACTATGTGTTGTTCAGTATGGCAGAGGACTGATGATATAATCTGTTAGAACAGATAAAAGGAAGTACTTCTTCACCCAAAGGGTGATTAACATGTGGAATTCACTGCCACAGGAGGTGGTGACGGCTACAAGCATAGCCAGCTTCAAGAGGGGATTGGATAAAAATATGGAGCAGAGGTCCATCAGTGGCTATTAGCCGCTGTGTGTGTGTATTGGTCACTGTGTGATACAGAGTGTTGGACTGGATGGACCATTGGCCTGATCCAACATGGCTTCTCTTATGTTCTTAATCATACCTAGTGGGAAGTTTCAGAGTATACATAGCAAGACCTTCCATAACCTCTGAGGACTCCTGTAAACTGGGGTGTGTCATCAGGTAAGCCTGCACTCAAAACGTGTGTATTTTTTTTTCTGTCACATAATTTGTAACATCCCTATTCAGAGCTCCCAGAGAATTTTGATCAGGTTGATTTTGTAGATGAAACATTCCCTAGATAATCCCCCCCCCACAGTCATTATACTTCTTTTGTGTTATCATCAGGGCTGTTTTTTTTTTTTAAAGCAGGAACACACAGGAATGCGGTTCTGGCTGGCTTAGTGTCAGGGTGTGTGGCTTAATATGCAAATGAGTTCCTGCTGGGCTTTTTCTATAAAGAAAAGCCCTGGCTATCATGCATAGGTCTAATATGGAAAAAAAAGGCTACTAATCATACAGAGATTACAGTGATTTGTGTGTTTTTCTCATCTGATCAGCAAACAGCCAGTACCCCAAGCCCATTGTAATTGGTTTCACTACTCACATGAATACCACAACTCATCATATACCAGCCATTTCTGTAAAATGGCTTTAACCTACACATTAAAGAACCCAAATCAGGGAAAATGTATTTAGGATTGAAGCATACAAGTACTGAAATATAATCTAGCCATTTGTTTTCAAGATACCATTATTTTACATGGAAGCTACACATAACCAGAAATGTCATGAGCAAAGGAAAATTAAGCATATTAATCTGGTTCTCTGGTCCTGCCATTAATTTGCTATAGATTCTATCTTTACTTTCATATTCATTATTTCTTTAATGAAAAAAGAAAGATATTTTAATGGTAAAAATATCAAAATGATTAATGGTATGTCTGCTAATGACATTTTAAAAGTATTTTGGGCTGGAAATGTGACACTATAATCATTAAAAATCGGATTCAATTTCCAAAGGTACTCATCTTAAAATTTTATACCACTAGCAGAAACATTAAAAATTATATCTGGTGAGTTCAGAGGCTTCTAATAGGATGGGGAAGGGAAAAAGACTCAAGCTCTAGAAGATCTGTCACAAAACAAATGTACCTTCAGAAATTTTGGAAGGATCCATCAGTAGCATTGAGAATATATGTGCCCATATGAATGATACACATTCAGTACAGAGAATGTACCCTATGTGCTATTTTTTTTCTGTAAGATAAAGAATGATCCGAGAGCAGCTGAATGGCATACAAATGGGGGGATTTAGAGAATATCAAATCTGATATCTACTTCCAGTTTGTTGGAAATACTGCATTAGGTGCATATGTATGTATTTCTGAAGTTCTACAAAAAGGTTATGCCTATATAGACAATGTTATACTTATATAACATAGGCACAACAAAAAATAATGATGCTTTTTATGCCAACACTGTCACCACCTTCTGCATCAATGATTTATTCAAGAAACAGATGAGTTAATTTTCAACTAAATGTTCTCAAAGCAAGTTACAAAATATAATAAAACCATAAAATCAATAATACAATACAAGCAAGAGATAAAATATGTTGTTTCTTCTTATTCAATTGTAGATAGTGTATACCATACATTTCTTCAGAAATTTCTCTTCAGAACTAACAGTGGCATAGCAAGGCTGGGGCAGGGAGTTGACTATGGTGAAGGCACACTTGCTGTCATGGGGGGGGCAACTGCTGAACAGGAGCAAGCAACCAGACCTAGATAAGTCATGCCAGTCAGGTGGCATCAAGTCACCCAGAGGGTGCTGCAAGGGCTAGGGTAGCCAACCTTCAGGTGGAGACTGAAGATCTCCTAGCATCACAACTGAACTCCAGACAGCAGATCTCTGTCCCCATCCAAAGCAGTTCTTTTCTCCAGGATGGGGACAGAGATCTTCGACCCTTTGCTGGCCAGGGTGCATGATGCACAACGGGCAATGGGCACTCATGCTCTTCCCCAGTTACTATAAGACCACATGGAGAAGGAGGCTCTTTCTGTTCTTTTTGAAAATCTACCCCTCTGTTTGTCAGTGCCAGTGTACACTGAGCAATGCGCTGGTTGGAAACCTGTCCATCTATCACTTTCCCTGAAGGAATGTATTTGAGCGGAGAGTGTGTGGTCTGCACAACTACTCTAGCTCCTTCTATGATGATTTCACAGTGAGTAAGGCTTCAGACAAGTGCTAGACAAACTTTCTCACATGGGGAAAACTTTTCTTCCATAGCAGAGAGGTTCCGTGAAGCATAATCTATCACCCGTTGAACTCCTGCCTGCTGCTGGATCAGGGTTGCACCTAGGCTTTCTTTAAAGCCAATTGAATATAGAAGGGCTGTGTCACATCGGTGTGCACGAGAGCAGGGGCCTTTGCGAGGCTCATCTTGAGCTCTACAAATGCTTTCTGCTGCTCGGGTCCCCACTGCCAAGCCACATCCTTTTTCAAGAGCTCGTAAAGAGGACGCACTTTTTCTGAGAACAGCTCAATAAAGTCTCAGGAGAAGTTGAAAGTCCCCAGTAGGGCTTTCAGTGAGTGGGTGTCTGTGGGAGCAGGGAGCTTAGAAATTACTTCTATCCTCTGGGAATCTGGCGTCCTGCCTTCTGCCCCTAAGTGTAATTCCTAGGTACTTCACCTCAGTTTTTACCAATTGGGCTTTCTCTCTGCTAGCCTTGAATCCAGTTTCTTATACAATACTAAGCACTTCCTCAGTGACCTCCCGAACCCTTTGTTCAGTTTCTGCATGTATAAGCACGTCATTCATGTAGCTTAACACGTGATCCCTTGAATCTGGTTGCAATTGGTCCCACATTTGCACTACATGCGTGTGGCAAATGCTCAGACTTGAGTGGAAGCCTTGTGACGTCCGCTTAAAGACGTGCTGTTGGCCGTGAAAAGTGAACGCAAATTTGTACCAACAGGACTCATGTAAGCGGATCGAGTGGAACGCATTAGCCAGGTCCAAAACGCTGAAATATTTGGACCCTGCAGCAATGGCGGCCACTATCTCATTGTACTTGGTGACCACTGGGGCAACGGGGGGGAGTTACTGCATTCAGGGCTCTAAAGTCGACTGTCATCCTCCAAGTGATTCCATCTGCTTTCAAAACTGGCCCCAAGGGGGCATTGCGGATGGATTGCATTGGGAGAATGACGTCCCACCTTAAAAGTCCTTCTATGGTCTTTCCTATGCCTACTTCTGCTTCCGCGGGATACTTGTACTGACGCTGCGGAGGGGGATCTTTGCCTTCTATCGGAACACAAGCCTTCTTTACTGTTCCACATTCCGCCTTGTCAGTGATCCATACCCCTGGGAATTTTTGAATCCATACATTGCTAGTGAGAGGCACCAGTGGAAGAGGAGCCTTTAGTGCTGCACACCGGTGTACTGCGTTGATGAATTCTGGCCCTCCTGGGATTTGCCACAGGAGGCAGTTGGCCATATCAATGATTATCTTATTCTTGGTTAGGAAGGGAGCCCCTATTATGCCGTCGTCTTCCCCCTGATTACTGCGTTTGGGCCTGTCTTAAGGCTGGCAGTGTATTTTGTTGTGCAAGAGTTAAGGTGCGCTTGTCAATTTTAAGCTTGTCCACCTTTTCCCTTAGGTCCTGGACCTCACACTTCAGGTTATTTTCCTCCATAATTTCCCGGACATACACTTCATTTCCTCTACGCAATTGCTCTTTTTCTTCCTCATGGATCTTGAGCGCTTGCTCTTTTTCTGCCACATGGCGTTTAAGAGCTTGCTCTAATTTTTGCCCTTTCTGCTCTAATTGTTCCCTTAGCTGCTTAATCATAGCCGAGCTGTCCTGCAAGGCTGTGAACAACCCCCATGATGCAGAGATCTCTCTTGCCTGAACTGATCTCTTTCTTTGCACAATGGTCCTGGAACGTGTCCCGAAAGAATTGGAGGGGGTCGGGATTAGTGAAAGATCCCTTTTCCCACGGGTTATGCCCCTTCTTCACAAGCCACTTCTCCAGCTTGGGAAGCTCCTGTTCTTTCTTAGCATGGAACGTCATGGTGACATGTGGGTTGGCCGCTTTCTTTGCTTTTTCTTGCTTGTTCCTCAGGGGATGCCTAGTGGAGGGCTGATGCCTATCAGCAGTTTTCCTTCTAGGACTTTTTGTGCCCGATGCTAAGGTCACTTGTGGTAGCTAATCGTGGACCCTGGGACTTTTGGTGCCTAGGAAGCTAACAGCGACTAGCCTAGGACTTTGTTTGGTGCCTGGGGAGCCAATGTCGATTGGGTCTCCTGTTTCCAGGACTTTCCCCACTGCCCTATACTGAGGATGCTTGCAGCATGCAGAGCAGACCCCCGGGACTTAAATGAGTGCCTCAAAACTGAACCTTTTTCCTACACAGTTTTTTAAGGCCTTGTTTTATGTGCTGCCCAGAGCTGATCCATTACCTGTCCAGCTCTATGGACTTCTACGTGTGTGGATGCATGTAAAGTGTATGTGTGTGTGCACTGCGCTCCAAATAAAGAGAAAATGCGGGAAGGTAGCCCTATCTGTTCAGAAACAGTCCTGACCTATCCTGACGTTCCCTCCACAGACAGACTTGTTTAGGAAGGCCTTGGGATGGTGGCTGGACTTTACGAGATTCTCCTCTTGCGTTCCAGGCAGGCTCAGTCCTTTTGCAAGGGTTCTGGCCCCCTGGGTGTGGCTGGAGAAGCTGCGCTGAATAATAGAGCAAGAGCAGCTCAACCCACAATATAGAGATGCTCTCTAGAGCCTTTCACACAAGTCAAGAATCACTCATTCATTCACACAACAGCCCAGCTAGCAAGACTTTCTGGATGGTGTAATCCCACGTCTGGCTGTTTGAAGACACGCGTGTCGACTTGCGTGTATTCACACAGTCAGGGTTGCCCAATGCTTTCTCCACCAATATCTGTAAGCCAAAATGCCCTTAAAACAAGGTTGGGGAATTGTCAGGTGTGCACCTGGCTTAATCAGGATCTTCTACCTTTGTATAAAGGATTCCACATCCAGAAATTAATGCTTAAAAATATTAGGGACTCTAATTAAGTAAAACAATTAAAATTTATTCCAGAAAAATATAGGCTTACATAGAAGATAAAATACTCATAAAATCATTCATACAGTCCTAAGAAAAATAGAGAGAGAGAGAGAGATACAACACATGGGTAGACAAACAGGGTGATAATTACCGATCGTAGTCTTCAAGAAGGCTCCAATGGCGACGGTAGAGGACAGGGGAAATGGGACCCTCAACTGGCCAAGAATTGGGGATGGATCTAGACAGCGGAGATAGGGTACTGCTAGATACACACCTGATTGGAGTTGGGTCAGAGGTTAAATAGACTACCTTAGATCCTCAGGGGATGGGAGGTACAGGGGAGGAAAAAGGGGAGGCTCTGCAGTGACCATAAGGGCTGGACTTCTGCAGTAGCCAATAGCAGGTTAATTGGTGGCACCTAATTGGGTGCCCATAACTGACCAATGAACAAGCTTAGGCCCGGGTTACCCGATTGGCTGTACAGGTAACCATGGGTCAAGGGGGAGGCTCCAGGATGACAGATGAGGAGAAGAATAGGAGAGATTACTCGGTGGAGGGGTGCTTAAGATTATTAAACTTGTCTAAAAAGGTGACAATAGATGGCCAAATTGCTACCTAGGTAACACCCAGTTTGCACAAAGCAACTTGGCTCTGGCTGAAGATGGTCTTCCTCTTCTTTAGTGTTCTTCTTGCCACCAGTCTTTGTCTTGGATTCCGTTGGACAAAGGCTTAGGCAGTCTGGCAGGGTCCACGCCTGGATAAGCTTGATGGCTCCATGAGTGGGTAACATATGTTGCATACGTGTGATTCCCATTGTGCTGAAATGGAGTCTTGGCACTGCTGGAAGATAGCTGGTGTTAGCCTCCCAAAGTGGATTCTATGGTTGAGGCTGAAAACCGCATGGCCTGGATAGCTCCTAATGGCACACTTTCTTCCACTCCAAGACAGAGATGGCGTTCGGCTGAAGCGACTGGAAACCATCTGTTCTCCTTGCTGGCTCTCTTCCAGGGACATGGAGCGCTGCTTTAGCGTTGTGGCTGTTAGTACTCATAAGTCCTTTCCAGTCTGGTAGGCAAACCCTCGTTCTTCTGGCAGATGTGTGAGAGCTCTGTCTCCGGGCACTCTGGCAACCAGACAGGTGACTACGATGTTCTGGAAATTAGGGGCATTTCCTTACAGTGCAGTCCCTTTAAAGTTTAAAATGACTGCACAAGACTAGTGGTGTGCATTCAAATCTTCTTATGCTAAAAACACAACCCAAAATAACTTATCAGTATTTGGAGGGTGTATTTTGGCATCTCAAAAGTATCCAGGATTTTTCAGGAAAACCAAGAAAATCCCTCCCAAAAATTCTGGATATTTTTATGAACCAGGAAGATGAACAAAAACAGCTCCCTTGTTTCCCCCAATTTCTTTTGCAGTTCCTTTAAACCAGTCTGGGGGTGGGTAGGTGGGGGGCTAGGTATGACCTGATATGCAAGAAGTAGTCTCTCCATGTCTCAGCCGTTTCCCTGTCATGCAGCTGGGGATTTTTGGAGGGATGGGGGGGACTGTCTTCTGCAGTCCTTTTAAAGTTTAAAGGGAATGCAGAAGACAGCCCGAAATAACTGTGTGGTTGTTTTTATGGTTTTGACAAGGAAAAAAATCTAGGACTTTAAACCTCTGCTGTATCCATGAATCACCACAAACTGCTCTAAAAGTCTGTGGAAATTTGGAATAGTAGACTCATCACAAACTTTGATTTGCAAACAACTAACAAGGTTTGGTTCATGCCTGTCCCTAATTCCTAGTTAATACATAGTGGCTGAACTTTGCATTATCTTTAGTTTCTATATATTTGGGGTATAAATATTGCACCCCACAGTGTTGTGTGGGTCAACTAGGTTATCTAGCATTTTTTTTAAAAAAATCAATATCATTAATGTTTTCATATTGATTATTTCATTGGACCATATGAGTCTGGTAGTACAATGTTTCTAGATACCATATTTCTAGTGATAAAATAAAAATGTTGGATTGAATCCAGTGGAGGATTTTCACAGATTAAAAGGAGGGGAGATTTTTGTCAGTTCCCTCAAAACAGACCACCAATTCACTCCTTGTGATTTTCCTGAGAGTACACTGTCCAACAGGAGCAGCATTTTGGAACTATTCTGGGCAGCAGTGGCGGAGGGGAGGAAAGAAAGTTTCACTGTACTGATAGAAATCCCTTTCATCAATGGAACTCTCTGGAGGATCCAAGTCACTGAGTAAATGACAAATTATACCACCCTTCATAATTCATCTATACACTCACTGAATTAATGAAGAGGGTAGCTGGGTCATTGCTACTGGACTTATTCCCAGTCATCTGTATATCCAGCAGATTATTTATATCAAGCCACTATGTGTGTATAAGGATATTTGCATTGGTCTCTACAGAAGGCTATAGAAAGCTGAAACCTGGTAATAAGCTTACATGTAGGAACTTATTGTCAACATTTAGTTGATTGTGTGGACGCTGAGGATGAAGCAAGCAGAGCCCTGCTCCTCTCTACACAGCTTCAGTGAATGTATAGACAAATGTCTGAAGAGCACTATGGTCTCTTTTTGAACCAAGAGGGTGGGCAGGGTTGTTTTTGGGGTTTTTTTGAACTGTATATATTATAGTTGCCAGTTCAATGGGTTCCTTCACATGGTGACTGTTTGCAAGTGGATTTTGCTATTCTTACACAGTAAACATCCAGTTGCATAGTGTGTTATATAGCGTGTGTGAACGCCTCCTATGACTCTACATTTCTGCCAAGTAATTCTTTAGGTTATCTAACAAAATGTAAAACAATGATATAGGTTTTCCAGGACGGATGTGTTTTAGGTGAGAGGTAGAGATTTCCTGTTCAAATGTTGCCCAATATATGCATTAATTCCGCCCCCCCCCTCTCCATGGAACACCAAATACACCTCTGCAGTGCCCTTTCTCCAGATCCCAGGAAGAGCTGACAGCAAATACTGATCTTCCTGAATTTATCTGAGCCTGCAATCCTGGTGCATCAGTCCATTGCCTTGACACAGTTCAGTGAGATGGGATAAACAGTTGTGTAAATCTGCCTTAACTCACTACCTCAGTCCTCCTAAATATTTGTGCTGACATATCAGCCCATAGTGACAACCAGAGTAGCATCAGTAGCTGCATAGCATTATGGCTTATGGCAATGCACCGGAGCAAGAGTCAGCATGATCCATCCGAAGCAATTATTTGCAGGTAGAGCAAGGCTTAGAAGGCAATAAAATAGCAAGGAGTCTCAACCACCTGCTTTCAATGCAGGGGCTGATTTTCCTAGCTATCCAGTCTCATCAGTAGAGACTGAAACATCCAAACACTCTTGAGCCCGTGGGGGAATGTGAGGATCACAAAATGTTCATCAGATTACCTGCCATGTACAGAACTTGCAAAAGTTCATCTCCTGTTTCTAACACTTTGAAAGAAAAAAATATATATGTACAGTGAAAGAAATGTCTTGGGTTAAATGGAGCAGGAGCTCATCAGCATTCAGCACCACTGCCATGGCATGAAGGATAAAAAATAACAGGGAAACATGAGAAGAGCAGCAGATAAAAGGAAGGCTCTGAGAAGAAAAACATGTTGTTTCTTAATTGAGCTGGAAAGAAAGAAAGGAGAGAAGGAGGGGAAGACATTGCTCGCAGCTCTCTCTTGATGAGAAACCTTCCTGTGCTCCCTATGTAGGTTAAAAATGCAATGGTGCCCCTTAACAGAGCTTCAGTGTCAAATATGATAAATCAGCCATGAAAAGGGGAAAGAACAGAGGACAGGAAGAAAACAGTGTGCCCTCCAACAGTTCACAGGAATTGAAAATAAGGACAATCTTGTATGGTTGTGATATCCCTGTTCTCATACCAAGGGTCACTACCTATAAGTACTCAACTCCTCTCCTCTTTGCACACTGCTGAAGATTCCTCTTTACTAGCTGCATCACCTGTGTTCATTTTTACTGCACTGGATATTCTGCATGAGGCTTCTGAAGCACAGAGCATTAGTAAACCAACCATATCAGTTCACTTTCTTTTAAAAATAGAAATATTTATTTTTTAATCTTATAATGGACTAGGTTGAAGAACTTCTACTACTTGGAAACATTCAGGAAGATTTAGTATCCAGATATTTAGTTGTGGAAGATGGCCAGAATCAGTGTACTTGAATTTTGTGTTCACAAACATGCGTAGGTTCTAGAATCAAGATTCATAAATCTCCTGCTCAGAGTGTTTGGTGTACACTTACATGGTAGCCAGGGCTGGTATAGATAGGAGACGATTCTGCTTAGCCATTTGAAGTCTTCTTCCAGTTTATGGTATGGTAAGATACAGGTCAGGCCTTCTGCCTTGGCCTAGACAACAGAGCAATATCTTCTGTCTGCTACACACTTGGTCCCAGTCAGGCTGAGCAGGGGAGAGAGAGTGAGCTGGCAAAGGAGAATGAACCTTCTCCACATCCAGGTGTAACTGGGTGTATTTGCCCACAGCCTTAACCTGATTCCAGCACTCTACCCAAAAACCCTGGAATGATTTAACTAAAGATGATTTGAGGAGATAACAAATTTTAGCTGCTCCTATGCATAGGAATACATGCTTTACTGTTATTTGTTTTATGGTTATATTTATCACTTTATTGTGTTAGATATTTATGACAGGTCTTCTGTTGAGAATGTGATATTTTGAGACTGTTAACTGCTTTAAGTATTGGTTGGGGAAAGGTGAGGTCTCAGCTTTTTAATTGTTCATGGTAGGAAATGCTGCCCACAATCAAAGAAATTACTGCAAGTAATAGCATATGTTGTGACCAGTCAGTCACCATGGGGCAACCCATGGCAAATGTAATCATGTATGAGATCATGTGTGCTAGAATGGTTATACTGTCTTCAAGGACAACTTTCTTCTTACACATAGCCTGATGCAATAGTTTGGAAACTGCAGCCATGCTTGTCCTTAATTATACCCCAGCATTTTTTTTCTTATTGCGTTTGCTTCTGAGCCTGCTCTAAATAGTGGGGGGGGGGGGTAAATGCCATATGGAATCATCTGCAGCTGGCTCGGCATTGACAAATGTGCAGCTGTGTATGACTAGTGTACAGGTGTTTCTATTTAAGTGCTAGTCAGTGAGCAGGAAGATTTTTGTAAGAGCTGGGCTCAGAGCAAGGATGGATGGTTGTCAGAATTGCTGACAACAATTATAACTGGATGAAAAATGTAATACACAAATGCAGTGCACTTTGAATCAAGGTTTCCCCCTTTTTTCTTTTCTACTCCAGAATATTTCATGCAAAGTCAATATGGGATAGTTTCCAAATAAATTATAAAAGACTCATACCAATTTCAGTGTTTTGAATTAAAGTGAATGGCAGTATTATATTTTATTTTTAGATATTCTGTTATTTCTAGCACTGAGTACAAGTTAGATGTCTTCTTAAGTGAAGACAAGTGAACACATGAAGCGGCCTTACACTGAATCAGAGATTTGGTCCATCAAGTTCAGTACTGTCTACTTAGACTGGTGGTGGCTCTCCAGGGTCTTATGAATAGGACTTTCACATCACCTCCCGCCTAGTCATTTTAAATGGAGATGCTGGGGACTGGACTAGGGATCTCCTGCATGCCAAACAGATGCTCTATCACTAAGTCATGCCCCCGCCCTTAAAGCACTGTAAGAAAAAACTGAAGTGAGAATTATAGTAAAATGTGGTCTGTGGGGATGCCCTACATAAAAGGCTGCAATCTTGTGTATGCTGACTTCAATATGTATAATTTATATTTCCTACTAGAAATATATAAGATAGCTCACAAAATAATGTTAACAATTTAAGCATAATGTTTAAACATTTCTACCAATAAAGTAGATACATGCAACATAAAAGGTAAATGCAGAACACAGCATGGTTCCTGTTAAAACAGCAGATAATTAAACAGCATATCGGGCCATAATAAGAGAGTGGAGAAGTAGAAGTACATTAAAAACGACAGGTCAAAGAATAAATAATAAATAGCAGCAGGGTAAATATAAGTAGCACAAGTGCTACCTACTAATAAAATGCCTGGGTAAGTTTTTTAAAAAGAAAGCTTGATACCAGGTGAACCAAGTGAGAAACAAAATTCCTCAGTCAAGGCAACAGGAAGAGAAAGTCTTATCTCTAGTTGCCACCCACCTTACCTCTGAATGTGGGGCCTCATAGAACAGGGGCTCCATAAATCTTGGCTGATAGTCAGGTTCATGTGAAAATAGGCAGTCCTTCAAAAACCCTATACCCAAACCATTTTGTATTTTGAAGATTAGAATCAGCACTTTGAACTATGCCTGTAAATGAATTGGCAGGCAACACAGACCCTTTAAAATTTTTCAGAATCTGCCATTTGTAATTTACACCAGCCAGCAATTACTGTTGCATTTTCTGAACGATATGAAGTTTCTGAATAGTCTTCAAAAACAGGCCCATGGAGAGTGCATTGCAATAATTTAATATGGATGTGATCCGAACACAGATAGCTGTGGCCAAGACTCGCTTTTGAAACTCCACCAGGATTCTTTTGACTTCAAAGTAGTGAAAGCCCTTAAAAGCTTTTAACAGTTAGATGAGGGAGGGTCACAAAGCAGACACATGGGTGGAGGGCCATATTGAAATATAGCGATGCAGCCTCATGGATATAGCTCCACATCTCAACATGATTCCATTAGAAATAGTCACCATTGTCAAATCCAATATGTGTTCACACTTACTTGTATCAATGTACTACTATACATTGATTTAGGGAAGATTGTATAAGGGATGTCCTGTAGCCTTGGTATACTAGGTCTAAATTACACTGTTTTCAGTGAGTGGGAGCCCTGGAATCTAAAGACCAGCTTTATCTCCATTGATTCCAATGGTGTCTAGATGGAGCCCAGATCTACCAATACCCAATATTAGTGAACACGGAAAATTAATCAGAAATTGATTTTGTAAACAATACCAAAGCTCCCAACATTTGCCGGGGGTGGGGTGGGAGTAATCATTCCCTTTCTGAGATAAATAAAATGAAGTTAATTAAGTAATTAATTAAGAATATTTCTGTGCTGCCTTTTCAGAGTCCTGCTCGAGGAGACTTATGATTTGTTTTTGTTTTTGTTTTAAAAAGTATAAACATAAGCCGTTAGGCATAAGCAGCATAAAAACTGTCAATAAAAGAGAGCAGACCATTAAAAAGGATGATAAAATAAAACCCCTAATTAAATGCATGGGTAAAAAGATGTGTTCTAGCCTGGCACCTTAAAGAAAATAAAGTAAGTGCCAGGTGAACCTCAAAGAGGAGAACATTCTGAAAACAAGGTGTTTTTATAGAAAATGTCATCTCTAGTTGCCACCTGCCTCACTGAAAGCAGGGGCACAGAAAGCAGAACTTATGAAAGCCAAATGTCAAATGAGGCCTGTACAGTATGGGAGGAGATGGTCCTTTGGTTACCTAGGCCCCAAGCCATTTAGAGCCTAAAGGTAAGAATTAACACTTTGAATTGTGCCCAGAAACAGGTGAATAGCCTGTGATGATCTTTCAGCACAGGGGTGATAGCTCTCCTTGAAACTGCCCTGTGACAGTAGCCGAGCCACCACATTTTGGACCAAGCAATTTTTAAAGACAGCCCCATGTACAGCAGATGACAATAATCTAATTTATATGTGATCTGAACATGGGCTATTGCTGACATTTTCAAGAAACAACCATAGCTGGTGAACCAACCAGAGTCTCATGGAACAGTCAGGCCCTGGGAACAGTTCTACTCCTTGATGAAGAATATCTGGATTCTGTGCCTATCAGCCAGCTGCAGCTGAGCAACCAGACAAGGAATAACAGTAAGGAGTAGGCTTGCTAGCCCCAGGTCCCAGTGATGGATCCCCCTGTTTTGCAGGCTTCTCCCTGCCACCAGCCTGCAACATGTGCCTTTAAATCAGTGCAGGCTTAAAAGAAGCCTGCAAACCGCCTGCATCTTGGACTCTGTCTGCCCTTGAATCTGAGCAAGAGAAAAGCTGAATGGATGGGGCAAATAGCAGAGCTACCTGGATTCAGGGCCAGCCCTAGGGCATGTAGTGTCCCAGGCAGACTTACTGCCTGTGCGCCCCCTGGCTGCATCCTCCCTTATTGTCTGCAGCACCGCAACATGGCACCACACTCCGCTCCACTCCACCCCCCACCCCCCGCCCGCTCCCGGCACACTCAGAAGAGCAACACCAGCCTTATGCTAACCCATTTTGGTGGGCATCAATAGAGCGTTATCTCTTAATAGAGAGCAGAACAAGGCTTCACTCCCCCCTCCATTCCTGTTCCAGAAGGAAGGGGTGAGCGAAGCCTCTTCCTGCTTTCTATTAAGAGAAGGGTCTATTGTGATGCCTGCCAAAGTAGGCAAGGATGAGACTAGCATTGCTCCTCTGAGAGCACTGGGGAGGGGGGTGGCAGGCAGGCCACCTTCCACGCCCCCCCCTCCCGACATGCTCAAGGGAGTGACGCTAGTCTCGTCCTTATCCACTTCAGCGGGCATCACAATAGACTCCTCTCTTAATAGAGCAAAGGGGGAGTGAAGCCTCATTCTGCTCTGTGTTAAATGGGTAAACATGAGGCTGGCATCGCTCTCCTCTGAGCGTGCTGCTAATTTGCCTAGTGGGTGGGCTGGCCCTGCCTGGATCTTCCCCGTGAGTGTGAACCATATGAGAAAGGAAGTGAAGGAATCAGAATCCCTCTGTTTGTTTGGAAGAACATTCCACTCCCTGGGCTGCTCTGCTTTCATTTTCCTGTTAGTCTGAAGAAGTTGGTTGAAATACAGCAGATGGTTACATTCAGCAACCAGTGAGATCACAGTGACAACAGGGATACTCTCCTGATGAAGTTCATCTGTCAGGTATTTATTACCTCCTGGACCCAGTCAATCAAACAAGCCTGGCAAGATAGCCACAAGGGGCAAGTGTTAAGATAAGATGTGGTGGGCCACACACTTGGAAACACCTTGTCCACTGCATCAGGCCTCACCAACAGACTACACTAAAATAGCATTCTGAGACTAAACCAGCCCAACTGTGGTGTGTGAGTCATGGCAGATATAAGCAATTTTTATCTGCAAAATGCATTGCAAAGGAATCACAGTGGGCTTGTATGTTTACCAGGTTGATATCCTCTGGGACTTGAGATAAAAATCCTTTACAGCCTGAAAAAGCTCTGCTGTACAGCATTTTGCAGACACAATGCTGGCAGCAATAAAATGATTTAAAAAAAAAAAAAATCAGTCTACCCTTATTTAAAGCATATTTAATATGCTGAGAGAAAATATTATTGTCATATTTTCAGCCATGATTTTTTCATCCTTTGTTTTAATTGAACCTGCCTCCAGATTAAGTAGAAACAAAGCTCTACCAGCTGAAAGAATAGCCCCACCTAGAGGCATTATGGCAACCATGGTGATTGCTACATACCAAATGTTTGGTGACATTTATTATTTATTATGCTTGTTATTATGAAGCTTCTGGTGCCAAATGGCATAGCTGCTGTGTAGCTACACAGGGAAAATTAGAATATCGGCACTCCAGTTTCTGAAGAAGTAAAAGTTAGCAGAGCCATCCTGCCCCTTTTGGCATCCCAAGTACCATCCTTTTTGATTCCACTGATTTGAATGAACATAGAAAGATTTAACTGTTTAGGATGGCACTGCCAATTTAGCTGAGATTAATCTCAGGCAGACCCAAGGGAAAGTAGTTTTGTGGTAGACACTGTATACTGGGGAGAGATAACTGGAGGCAGAGAACCTAAGGGGGGCAGTAACTGAGGAAGGAAGGATATTGAAGGAAGGATGAAGGCAATGGACTGAGAGACAGGAATGCAAGATAAAGAGAAGTGAAGGAGGAGTCAGGGAACAGTTAAGAAGGGGCTCATCAAAGAGAGGGAGCAACTGAATTTCACATAATAAATTGAACCAGACAGCCAATTCTTTAGCATCAGGTTTTTGCTTTCTTGTAAAAGGTTATAAGTAACTGGTAGATAACATATTTATTCTACTGGCAAATTCAACATGTTTATTCTACCTGCAAATATAGAATGCTGTTAAGAAGTATATCAGTGTACTATATAGAACGAGCTAAGAAGCCATCCAATCTAGTCCTAAAATACTTCACATTCTATTTTGTTATTAAGACATCCCTTATTTCTGATGTTGTTGAATCCCTCTGACAGGCTTTATTTAGCAATTATTCATCTACAAAATGCATTAATAAGTTTTCAAGATAAATTAATTCTTGGCCCTTACAGCCTGGGATGTTGTTGTCCTGGCCCCCTTCTAATGCCAAATAAGGCACAGGACGAAGATGGCTGGTACACTGAGTGCCCAGCCTAAAGACAGTGGCTTGGGGAAAGCATAAAAGTGGCTCTTACAGTCATGCTAGTGCTCATCTAACTTTCCTTGGTGCTATATCAGATTAGCTAAACAGGAATTGTGGAGGTGTCCTTGTTTGGCTTTTTGAGGACATATTTTTTTCTGCTTGCTTCATGTAACCTCAGAAGGGTTGGGGTAATTAGGCTTGATCACAAGACTAGTTTGCATAACTTGGTTGGCTGAAAAAAGGTAAGTAGGGAGAATCCAGCAGGCATCCTGAGGCATCAAACAGTGTTGGTGGGTTCCTGAGCAGTCCTCCAGTTATCCTACCATGCGTTGGGCTGAGGAGGAATGCCATGGTTGCAGAACATTACGAACCAAGAGGGGAAATTGCAAAGGCATGTAAGAAAACAGTTTCCTCTTAAGCATTGTACTTTTGCAGTGGAGAACATCTCCATAGGCTTCCACAACATTTTCCTGTTTTATATCATCACCTGCAAGGAGATCTTTGGATGTCTACCATGACTTACCCTCTTTTTCACTCTTGACTGACTGAAACATCTCTCAGAATACTCTGCAGAGTTCCCTGTGGCAGCTACTAGAGATGGTTGCATCAGACTGGCATGCCAGTGTCTGTGAGATCAATAGCACACAACACAAGGGCACGCTTTTGTTAAATGAGAGTCTTCACAAAAAAAGCCCCATTTGGGCATGATCTTTGCAGTCCTTTTCCACCACAGATGAAGTTCAAGTCATGTTGCCTCCCTATATCCTGTTTTCCCAATAGGGTTGCCAAGTCCAATTCAAAAAATATCTGGGGATTTTGGGAGTGGAGTCAGGACACTTTGGGGGTGGGGCCAGGAGACATTGGAGGTAGAGTCATGAGCAAGGTTGGAACAAGTACAATTGAACTCCAAAGGGAGTTCTGGCCATCACATTGAAAGGGACTGCACACCTTTTCAGTGCTTTCCCTCCATTAGAAATAATGAAGGATAGGGCACCTTCTTTGGGGGCTTATAGAATTGCCCCCCCTGGTCCAATCATTTTGAAACTTGGAGGGTGTTTTGAGGAAAGGCATCAGATGCTATGCGGCAAATCTACCTCAAAGAACATCCCCCCCAGAGCCCCAGATACCTGTGGATCAATTCCCCATTATTCCCTATGGGAATCGTTCTCCATAGGGAATAATAGAGTGCCCAGTAGACTTTTCCCTCCCCTCCCTGCTTTCTAAAGCGGGGGGAGGACCTCCAAACCAGAGAATTCCCTGCCCCCTCCCTCTCTCACACACATACAGTTACTGGGTCTGGTTCCTCCACAACTTTACTTGCTCTGAAAACGAAAGCAAAACAAACGGAGGGTCTGTGCTCTGACGAAATTACTGCTGACCCTTCCCCATGAAGTGCTTCCTGTTTCCTGCTCAACTTTAAAGGCACACATTTTTAAAAAAAGACCTGTTTGCAGGTTTCTAAACCTGCCGAAGCTCTAGAGGTACATGGTGACTGTGGGGGAGGGGCTTCCCCCTGCCGGCCAGCTGACTGGGGGCGGGGGAAAGCCTGTAAAACCGGGGGATCCATTGCTGGGACCTGGGGATTGGGAAGCCTATTTCCCAAGAGTGTGGTTTAGGTGTAAGATTCAGAGGACTTGCTGAAGCTTTGGATCTGAGAATAACCTGAGTGAGACAAAACCTAGAATCACTGTGGCCAACATATTGTACAGAGTCTAGGGCAGGTATTGAATTTTGTCTGCTATTCATTCTTCTTTTCATTAGGTTCTATGTGTTTGGAACTGGAAAGTTTTATTGATTGTCTGATTTATAGTTCCCCTTTCTCATTGAGACTCAAGGCAGATTTCACAATGTAAGGTAATACAGTCAGTAAGACAAGACATTTAATAAGCAGCGTAATAGTACTGGAATCATAGAATTCTGAAACAAGCAGAAATCTGAGACAAATATAAGTATTATGCATGTCATATTAAGCAAGCAGTAAATGGTGTCACAAAAGCAGAACTTAAATGCACTGAGAACAGATAATACATACAGCAACAGATAACACAAACCATACACAGTAGTGAAGTTGACAGACATGTTCTCTTCCTTGAAATGTCTTCTGAACCATTCCCTTGTAATCTAGGCCTACCACCTTTATAAAAATGCCCTCCTGAACAATTTTGTTTTGCATAGTTTGTGAAATAATGGAAGCATAGGAGCCTTTCTGACCTTCTCAGTTAGGGCATTTCACAAAATGGTAGAGTGAAGAATGTCCACTCAGATCCAGGTTGGATAAAAATAGATTCCTGATCAAGTAATAGTAGATATTGGGGATTCTTGAATATCCACCGGTTTGGCTCATATCCTGTTAGCTAGTGATGAACAAGGAGCCAATTTTCCCATGATCACTGACTTGTTTGTTGCTATTCAGCAGGTTGCTTCACTGTATCCTGTAAGGTTTTGCCCAAGTTCAATCACGAGGCTCCTTTGGTTGGCTCAAAAGAAGCTTTTAATGATGAGACTTGAAGCAAACATTTTTTAACCATTTTTGATTTTATTAGTAACATATGAATCATCGGAAAAAAGAAAGAAAAAATACATTAAAAACATACAATATATACTGGAGAGTAATGATCAAGCTAGTTTACATACATCATATTCCATCTTTATCTGCTTTTAAGTTCTTACTTTTTCATAGGCCTTTACAAGTCATCTATTTCGTAAATTAACCTACCAACTTCAACCAATCATATAATGGCTTCCAGGTTTCTTTACATTCTTGAATATTCCCTTCCTTCAGTTTAACTGACAGGAAGTCCATTTCAGCTGTTTCCAACAATTTTTGGAGAAATTCCTCTTTTCTTGGTATCTGTTGTGTTTTCCAATACCTAGCATAAGTTATTCTTGCTGCTGTTACAGCATGCAGTAAAAATCTATTTGTTAATTTGGGCAGAGTTCTGACATATATTCAACAAATACAACTCAGGGAGGTGTATATTTATTTTCAATATTTTTTTTGAGGCAGCTATGAATTTGACTCCAGTATTTCCTTGCCTTATCACATTGCCACCACATAAGATAAAAGGTACCATTTACCCTCTTGCGCTTCCAACATTGATTGGAAGTATTCGAATACTCTGGAGTAATGTACCATCTATAAACCATTTTATAGAGGTTTTCCTTAAAAGTGGACGATCTTGTAAGTCTTATATTCTCTCTCCACAGCTTCTCCCTTTCTGATAGTTCTATAGCATGCCCAATATTTTGCATCCATTTTATCATACTTTCCTTAATAATTTCATCCTGCATTCTCATCTCTAATAAAAAATTATATTTTTTATGAGTTTCTCATTGGTCCCAGAAATTATAGTATCAAATTCATTCATCTTTTTGGCAAATCGAAATTCCTTATCACTCTTGTATTTAGATTTCACTTGCATTTTGTCCACCAATCTAATTGTACATTTTCCTCTCTCTTCAGATTTCTTATATCATCTAGTAAAGTCCCATAGGTATGTGTTTCCTTCCATTTAAATAAGTTCCACTGGTGATAACCACTTTGGCATAGTCTTGTAAATTTGTGGTCTAATTCTCGCCCAAGTTCTATAAATAGATTTTCTGATTTCATGTCTAAGGAGGAATAGACTATCTTTTGAAGGTGTTTGGTACCAAATATAAGAATGCCAGCCTCTAGGAAGATCAGCTCCTTCCAAGATCAATAACCTCTAATTTTCCAACAACATCCTGTCTCTTTTCCAAATCAACGTACACACTTTATAATATGTCTGCCAATTCGGCAATGCAAATCCGCCTCTTTGTTTAATGTCTTGCAATATTTTCAATTTTATTCTGGGTCTCTTGTTTTGCCATATAAATTTGGATACTATACTATTTAACTGTTGAAAAAAGGATGATGGTAATATAATAGGGATCATTTGAAACAGGAACAACATTCTTGGTAAGATTCATTTTTATCGTCACAATTCTTCCTAGCAGAGAAAGTTGTAAGTCTTGCCATTCTCGAAGTCTATTTTTATTTCTTTCAAAATCTTGTCATAGTTATCATTTTTCTATGTCTTTATTTCGGCTATTAAATGAATTCCCAGGTATTTCACCCTTTTTTCATATCCAAAGCCTGATTTATTTTCTAATTCAATAATTTGGGTTTTTTGACATATTTTTTGCCAAGAACTTAGTTTTTTTGTAATTTACTTTGAAACCTGCTACTTCGCCAAACTGTTTCAGCTTTTCTTTTCACTTATCAATTGAGATGATCTGATCCTCTAATATGAACATCAAATCATTCGCAAATGCCAAGACTTTAAAACTTCTCCTTTAATTTTTGTTCCTCTTATTTCCTGATCCTTTCGAATTGGATCAATCAAATATCCCAGTATCAAGACAAACAATAATGGCGACAGTGGGCATCCTTGTCTTGTACCTTGTTTGATACATATTGAGTCTGATGATTCTCCATTAACTTTAATTCTGGCTTTCTGACTGGTGTAGATGGCTTGTACCAGACATATAAAATATTCTCCACAACCAATATCTTCTAGACATTTTAGCATAAATTCCCAATTTACATTGTCAAATGCTTTTTCTGCATCCAACAAAATACAAGCCATTTGCTTTTCCGAGTGTTCTCGATAAAGCTCCAGAATATTTAAGATAGTTCTCACATTTTGCCCTATCTGTCTTTTTGGGATAAAACCAGATTGGTCTTCATGTATCAGTTCCGGAAAAATGGCACAGTGATGCGGAGGGCTTGACTGAGGGCTCTCAGCAAGCACCCCAATTACAAGCCTTAGAGGGAGCCCCTTTCTTGAGGCACCCCTTAAAAGATCATCAGGAAGACGCTCCGCAGCAAAGGGAGTTGGCAGGAACTTTGGAGGGGAAGTGGAGGCTTCCCTCCCAGCTCTTCCCTATCCTATGCCGAGGTTTGTAAATGCCTTGTGTGATTGAACTGGGTCGCCGGAATATGAAGTAGTGAGGACACAGGACTGTCCATCTACTTATTCTATTGACTACCTGGGAAAAAGACAATTTAAACTGGATTAGTGGTCACAAAAGACAATAAAGGACTGACCTGCCAAAAGTTGATGGGACAGAGTGGAGAAAAGGATGACGATGGTGGACGGCAGAGAGATGGGAGTGGAGTGTGGACTGTGGTGGACCGAGAGTTAAAGAGTAAGTGAAACGGTGAGAGAGAGAGGGAGTGAGAGAGGGAGTAAAGAGAGCAGAGAAAGAAGCAAAAAGGAGGACATGGTACTGGCAGCAGCTGGCAAAAAGTGAGAGAGTGGAGAGAGATCAAACATATGAACATATGAAGCTGCCTTATACTGAATCAGACCCCCCCCCCTCAGTCCATCAAAGTCAGTATTGTCTACTCAGACTGGCAGTGGCTCTCCAGGGTCTCAAGCTGAGGTTTTTCACACCTATTTGCCTGGACCCTTTTTAGTTGGAGATGCAGGGGATTGAACCTGGGACCTCCTGCTTACCCAGCAGATGCTCTGCCACTGAGCCACCATCCCTCCCCAAATCAGTAATGTCTACTCAGACTGGCAGTGGCTCTCCAGGGTCTCAAGCTGAGGTTTTCCATGCCTCTTTGCCTGGACCTTTTTTAGTTGGAGATGCCAGGGATTGAACCTGGGACCTTCTGCTCACCCAGCAGATGCTCTACCACTGAGCCACTGTCCCTTCCCAAATCAGTATTGTGTACTCAGACTGGCAGCAGCTCTCCAGGGTCTCAAGATGAGGTTTTTCAAGCCTCTTTGCCTGGACCCTTTTTAGTTGGCGATGCCTGGGATTGAACCTGGGACCTTCTGCTTACCAAGCAAATGCTCTACCACTGAGCCACCATCCCTCCCATAAAGCTCAGCTTGCTGGGGGGAAAGTGTAAAAGACTGGGGAAGGTAATGGCAAACCAACCCGTAAAAAGTCTGCCGTGAAAACGTTGTGAAAGCAACGTCACCCCAGAGTCGGAAATGACTGGTACTTGCACAGGGGACCTTCCCTTCCTTACATTAAGCAAGTTTGGTCACCCCTGCTCTAGCTACTACCCCCACACTGGCTCTCCTAAGGACCCTGGATCCGAAATGGGACCTGAAAATCGCAGGGGGAGCCAAACACGTAACTACGAGTGCACGTGTGAACACCCCTCCAACGCATGTCCAGCCCTCTCACAAGCCCCCTCCCTGCCCTCACCACACCCAGGGAAAAGTGTGGGAAAAGCGACCCCCTTCTGCCCTCCCTGCATCCACACTCACTTCCTGCTTCCCCTCAGTTTAAAGAAGAAAAGTCAATAAGCGTTTTGAGCAGTGAGAGAGGAAGTATAGAGACAGGCTTGAAAAGATGGTGTTGAAAGTGCTGACAGGTTGAAAGTGGAACAGACAGAGAGGGATGGAAAGTGCAGAGGGTCGATGACGGAGGATTTAAGAAGAGTCGCCATCTTAGAAGGAGAATTAAAGGAGGAAGAGGCGGTTTTTAACGGGACCGCAGCTGCCTCTTCTTCCAAGAGTGGGTGTTTGGTTTTGAACGTCGCAGGAAGAAGTGTAAGAAGTGGTCTGGAAAACTCCAAGGAATAAGTGAAGCAAACATTAATGGTCTGTTTCCACCTGCAGGCATAGAACATCCCACTACACATAAAATACCAATTGCATAAAGAAAATAAATGGGTATTAGTACGCATTATTAAAAATACAGTATGTGGTTAGTAAATCATGTAGATTAAGACACAGTGAAATAATAGTAAACCGTTAATGAGCAAGGATAACAATACCAGCAATACAAACAGATCCTGAGGTCTCCATGCTGGCTAGCTATCAGAATACTAAACAAAGAGGGGCAATAACCTAAGTTTCCCAGGCAAAAGCTGACCAGAAGAAGTAAACAATAGCCAATTAGGAGAGCTAAATAAACCCACCTGGTGTGACGTACTTATAACCTACAAACCCCATGATTTTAGTGATTTAAAGGTACAGCATCTCCTTCTTCATACTGAATTAATTCTCTGCTTCCTTGTGAGGGCAGAACAATCACCATTGCTTACCTGAATCATCATCATGCAGGTGAATGTTGTCACAAACCAACTTGGCTTCATTCTAATTGCCCCATTCCAACAGATAACCCTGTGTTATTCTACAGTTATATTTATCTTTTCCTGACAGAGATCTCTTCTCATGGTTTCCTTTCAAGCCAAAATATGCTTAGTACTCACACCACTGCAACAAAAGCAGAAAATTGGGAACCTGCACATCTCTACTTGAATATTGATTACACAATATCTGCTTCTATCCTTCAGGGAATTATCTGGTGGTTCATTGCCCATTAGCAAACAATTTACCTGTGTTGAAGCGAATGCTTCAGCTCCTCTAAGTAGAGCAGCACTATCGCAAGCAGTTTTAAATCAGCTCAGCCCTAATGAAAGATACAGCAACACACACACCTTCCTTTAGCATAAAACTATTTAAATTTTTCCAGGAGTAAGCAAAAAAAAAAGGAACATATTTTCTCTCAACTTCATTTGTCAGTGGTTGCATTCAGATTCCGTGTCTTTAGTTATGGAAAGATTTTCACATCTGAACAATAAAAGTACTGCAAGGAATTACCAATTCATATGCTATGTTTACATGATGGTTCACTAAGTTTATCTGTTCAAAATTTTTGTAAAAGTCATTTAATGTTCTAGTGCATTTGTTGGAGAATACAATTTGAGAGATACATTTAGGGTTTTTAAATAGCCTTCAAATTACTGGAAATTAACTGGTAATCAGTGAATCCTTCCACTACTACACAAAAATGTTACCTATGGCTACTCTAAACCTTAGCCACTTTTGGGGCTCTATTTGGGAAGCAAGGCAGGGTAATCTTTTTGTTAAAAAAAATTAATACCCAGGCAGCCATACTGTAAGCCAAAGCAGCTTCTGATTTACATTGCAAGGTAGCCACATGTAAAATATGTTACAATAATCAAATCTAAATGTATGAAGGTATGGCATACTAGTCAAAACCAGCAGAAAGCACCATTTGGAATAACCTCAGCCTGTTTCAAGCCCCTTGCTCACCGAATCAGCTTTTCAACCTGTATTTGAGATGAAAGGGAAATGAAATTGAGCACTGTCATACTTCTCTAGCAGATTATTTTCAAAAGTGTCATGTAGAAGTTAAACAGCACAAAAGACAATGGATTATTCCAGTAGGATAGGATAGTAATCTCCCAGTCCCTCCTTATGGTACCCAGTCATTGCACATCACTAGAAACAAACAGGAACAATACTAGGAACAAACAGCATCACAGCACAGTGCCCCCATACACATCCCAAATATGGCCAGAAGAGAAACACAGCAGATTGTATCTGCAGCCATCAACGAGATCGCTCCCTGACATCTTCTTCGTCCCCATTCACAATCTGCACTGTGGTATACCCCGGAGTTATGATAGATGAAACAGTGATTAAGATTACTAGAGAGGCAATGGCATCATACTCATGACGAAGCAAATAGAACATCTTATACATCACTTATGTGGACCTATGAGATGGCAGTCTGAACCACAAAGAAGGCTTACTTCGTGATCTGGATTGCGTCTGCAACCTCATGCCCAGCAAAATTATTTAGTATAATTTGGTTATTAACAATCTTACCACAATGTATAACAAATGTTAGGGAATTGGGAATCAGCTGTGAGGCTTTTGCGAGCTTTTTCGCAGATAAGATCTCATAGCTCCGACATGACCTCCCCACCCCATTTGATACAGTGAATAGACCGATCACGTCTTTTGGTCCGTTTTTGGATTCCTTCACTCCACTCAGCCTGGAGGAAGTCAACAGGATCCTTTCTACTGTGCACCCTATCACCTATGGGTTGGATCTGTGCCTGTCTTGGCTTGTAAAAGCTAGCCAGGCAGTGCTACGTGAACTGCTACAGGCTATTGTCAACAGATGCCTCTTAGAAGGGATCTTTCCCACACAAAGAGGCTATGGTTCATCTCCTCTTGAAAAAACCATCTGCAGACCCAACTGTATTGGCAAACTATCATCTGGTGCTGAATCTACCCTTTTGGGGTAAGGTTATAGAGCAGGCAGTGGTGACTCCATTACAAGGATTCCTGGATGACACTTCTGCACTAGATCCATTCCAGACCAGCTTTCAGTAGGATCATGGGAGGGAAACAATTCTGGTCACCCTCATGGATGACCTCTTATGACATCTGGATTCAGGCCGCTCAGCGGTGCTATTATTATTAGATCTGTCAGCTGCATTTGATATGGTTTACCATCAGCTACTGTCTGGCCACCTTGCTGATATAGGGATCCAGGGGTCCACCTTGCAATGACCTCTTTTCTCCAAGGTCGGGGACAAAGGGTGGTGATAGGGGAAGAGGCACCCACTTATGTATGGTGTGCCACTAGGAGCGGTTCTGTCCCCAATGTTATTTAACATCTATATGTGTCCCCTTGCCCAGATTGTCAGGTGGTATGGGCTGCGATACCATCAACATGCAGATGACACCCAGCTCTATCTATTGATGGGTGGCCAGTCTGACTGTGCCCCAGAAAATCTGGACCTGGCACTACAAGCCATGGCATCTTGGCTCAGACTGAGTCGATTGAAGTTGGATCCAATGAAGATGGAGGTTCTTTATCTGAGTTACTGTGACCCTTTGCCAGCTTTTGATGGGGTGCCATTGATAATGGCCCCAAAGATCAAGAACCTGGGAGCGCTCCTGGAGTCTTCTGGCTATGGAGACCCAGGTAGCAGACACTACCAAATCCACCTTTTTTTCATCTCTGGCAGGTATGGCAGCTGGCTCTTTTTCTGGAACATGGTGACTTAGTAATGGTGATCCATGCTATGGTCACATTGAGAATAGATTATTGTAATGCTCACTACATGGGACTGCCCTTGACTCTGACTTGGAAACTACAGCTAGTACAGAACGCTGCAACGTGGTTGTTAGTGGGGCTTCCTCGGTGGGAGCACATTCAACTGGTACTGAAAGAGCTGCACTGGCTACCTATTGCATTGTGAGTCCATTTTAAGATGCTGGTATTGACCTTTAAAGCCCTATATGGTTGAAGGCCTGCCTATCTATGGGACCGCCTTTCTCCCTATGTTCCCCAGAGAGCACTGCATTCAGGAGTACAAAATCTGTTATCTATCCCCGGACTGAGGGAGGCCAGACTGTGCTCTACACAGGCTATGGCCTTCTCAGTGGCAGCACCAATGATATGGAACACCCTCCCAGAGGCCATAAGGAACCTGCAGGATCTGTCCCAAGTCCGCAGGGCCTATAAAACTGAATTATTTTGACAGGCCTTTAATATTTAAATGGGAGAGGACTGCCACTTTACACAGCTGAGCAACATCACTTATGAGGAACTATGACCACCATAGGATCACTGTCAGAAAAAGAATGGATTGTCAAAAAAAGAAAGTTGTGGTCCTATTTATACTGAAAATTTCTGAGTAGCACCATGAATGTTTTTTGATTGTTGAATTTTACTGTTTTTAAATTATAACCTTAAATTGTGTTTCTAATTGATTGTTAGCTGTCCTGAGTCCGCTTGTGGAGTGAGAAAGAAAACTAAAGTAATAAATAAATAAATAATAAAATAAATATCAGAAGTCCAGGGGAATTAAGAGTGCTACCTTAGTTAAGAATATTAGATATTCTTTTCTTAGGGTAGTTTATCCACCAGCATGTTGAGACCTGAACCCAGATTAAAAAAAACAAACAAACTTGTCAATCAGCTTCATCTGACCAAAAGTCCACCTGATAATGGATCACTATGCTTAAGTATGGGAACTAACATGATGGCTGTGGTGTGCAAAGCATTATATATGTAATGAGTACAAAATGTTAGGGGAAAGTTTCATATGTAGATCAAGGCCTTCTCTATAGTAGATGGAACTGTCTTCCAAAGAGTCTGATAAAGGATATTACAGCCCAAGTCCTTGCTAAGAATGATGGGCTGGTCAAGATATAGCAAAAGAACTGATATGTGAGTTCTCACATGCCAGGGTATCACAACTAACAATGTCCCCTTCCCAGCGGCGTCACTAGGGCGGGGCCAAGGGGGCCATCGGCCCTCCCCCAGAGCATTCTCATTAGCCCCAGGCACTGACCCATGACCCCCCCCCCCCCAACAGGAAGGGGCTGACCCTGGGACTAGAACGCTGCTGCTGTGTGTGGGCTGGCCGGGATTCTGAAACCGGGGCCGCGCTGCCGCTGGCTCAGCTAAAAGCGTGTGGGTGAGTGGGGGAAACTTAAATGCTGCAAAACTGGTATCTTGGATTATGGGGGCTGGTCATGTGACCAGAGGGTGGATGAGGGAGGGGCCATGTGAAGTGGGCGGGGTTCTGTGCGGAGGGGGTGACGCAGCCCTCCAAAAGGGGTGATGCCCAATGGGGGGGTGACTTGAATCAGTTACACCCCAGGGTGCAACCCACCCTAGTGACGCCTCTGCCCCTTCCTACCCTGTCAGCCAGAGACCAACAGTTTAAGCCTCTAGCCCTATGAGGTCTAAGAACAAGAAAATCATGCAAGGTAGGACACTTACCAGGTGAGTTCCAAAAATCAATTACTCTGGTAGCTGTGGCTGATGTGGATTCTGACCAAAGCCCCAAAACCAAAAACAGCATATGATATATTTAAAGCAATTTATGAAAAGACTGTGCAGGAATAATAAAAAAGTAGTGAGCTATGAAGATAAATAACAAAACCTAAGCACTTTTACCAGTATTGGTTCTAAATCTAGATGTTACCTTTACAAGGATGAGTGAGTTCAATAGAGTTTCAAAGTCCAAGTCAAACAGGACCACCTAGAATCAAAAGGTGTCCTCAAACTATTTGTAATCCAGACCAAGAACAGAAACTAAACTGAAGAATCTTTATGCTCAATGACCTGCGTTGGCATGATTCTGATTGACCAATTAAATGTCTAGCCAAGGATGTAACTTACTTAACCAATTATTCATATTGCTAATCAGGTGTTTCAATGAATCAGGTAAGTTTGCCAGTTAAACCAGATACCTTGCAGCTGTACAGGGTCCAATTAAGCAAAGTTCTAACTCCACAAAATGGAATGCAGAAGCCCACTCTGGTAGCCTTGATGCTGCACAGCCAGCACCTGTGAGAATATTCTGTCTCCTTCTCTCTCTCTCTGAAGCCACATTCAGCTCAACCATGGTTTCTCAGAGAGAAGAAAACTTCCATAATTTTCTAGGCTTTAGCTTGAAATTTTGAATTTTGACTATGAAAAAGGCCTAGTCTCTTGACAAGGTCTTAAGTTCATACAGCAGTGTAAAACCTCCTAGTACATTCCATGCCATGATCTAGAAACCTTACTCCACTCAACTCAATAAGAGTTTTCATTGACTAAACACATTTTCTTGTGTTTTCCTAAAGCACAGATGTTTGATCAGATCCCAGGTTTCTAGTCTTAGTTATGTTGGCTTGCTTAATATCTGATACTGCTCTTCTGCTTGTTAACATTTTCACAAATCTATGGGGAACTATTGGAATTGCCAAAAAAAACAAAATACTGAAAAAGGTCAGAGGGAGTAAAATATTTTCTCCTTTGAAGTACAAATTACTTTAACCTCATTGTTAGAGTGTCACATCTTCGATGAAAATCTCTGGCCTCATGCTCTTCTCATTTACACTGATACCCATCAGGAATAATTCAGCTTGCCTAATATAGTCTTTAGAGGAGATTCATTTTTATGCTGTAAGACAAAAATCAGGCATCTCAGATTTCTAACTAAACAAATGCCTATTTTAATTATATAATTACTTAACTTATCCAACCACATATTGTGATTTTCATTGTTCACTGGAACCTTTTTTAAAAAAAATTTAAAGTATCATTATATAAAACCATGATAATTTACATCAGTGGACTCAGTTTTTGAAGTTCTATGTTCAAACTGTATGTTACTATACATTGATTTTTAGGATTTTGCAAAAAAAAAAGAGAGAGATGACAACATCAGAATTGGTTTTCATTTTTTATTTTATTTTAAACAGTTTATTGAATTTGGAATAAGTACAAAAATTAGGACTATTATAAGATTAAAACAACATTTAACATACAATAATAAAACATATAGGCTACTGAAATAGAGAAGGCAGTGATAATCATGCAAAGAAAAATCAGATCCAACTTGCAATTTAACAGTGTCAGATAAAAAAGCTAAAAAGAACACTATAACAGTAACAAGAGTTAATAGCATATGGTGACACAAAATTGAAATATTAAATTGGGAGACTTAAGTTTCTCTGGAATCATGTTGTGGGATGACATAAAATCTAGGACAGGAAACTATATATTTGCATTCTGAGTATTTATGATACTAATAGATAATACTTGAGTCAGATCTTGAGTAGCAAATTTCCAATTGCATATCCCTATTGATTTTTACAATAGCGCTCCAAAGGAACTAAAGGTTTTGCTTTTTGTGTTGCCTTGGCGGGGAAACGTCATATATTTTTTTTAAAAAATAGGAATAAAAGACATCAGGAAATGTATTTGATAATAATTTCCACTTGTTTCAATGGGAAACTTTCAGGTATGCCACACAATTGGAATCCACACTCAAAAATGTCAGGCAGACTGAAAAACACAATTACATTTAAAAAGCAATCAAAGTTTAATAAGTGAAAGAAAAATGAGGAGGAAAAACAACTTAGTGAATGAACATCCCCACCCCCATCCTCAAGCAGCAAAGGGTTACAGAAATGGACTGTGTGGGTGAAAGAAACAGAATTCCAAAACTCACCTCAACTATGCTCTGCTTCATTCAATCTTTTTTTCCCTCCCAGCCTGCCTCACTTCCTGTATCAGAACCTTTTCAGCAGAACATATGCTTCAAAAGGCAAAATGTGGGGAGATGAGGTAGTAGCAGGGCATGGTGAGAAGAAAAGGACAGTGGGTATCACCACCCATTTCCAACACACTGGTTTTGTTTAAAAACTGATTTCCCTTCTGGAGTAATATGTATCAGGTTCCACAATTAGTGCAGTACTCAGTGTAATAAAGAATCTCTGATTCTGAATCAGCAGACCTTTTACTGTCATGATTAATAATGAAGGACTTGAGAATCAGCCATTCTAGCCCTTCGTTATCACTAATTTCTCCAGCATATCCTGCCTGTGTCTTTTTTAATTGTGGGGAAGGGCACAAGCTTCTAATTTTGTGTTCCACCTCCTACACAAGGCAAGTAAACTGTTGATAGCTGGGAAAGCAAACTTTCAACCTCTATCTTTATTCCCTTACCATGTGCAAGCAAAGCCTTTATATCTTTCTCCTTCTGCACATGCTTCCTGCTATGTTGCAATCCTCCAGATAGGGCCTGGGGATCTCCTGGAATTACAGCTGATCTCTAGACAAAAGAGATCAGTTCCTCTAGAGAAAATGGCTGCTTTGGAAGGTGGAATTAGGGTTCCCAGGTCACCCCAGCAAGTATGGAGCCCCCATCATTATATCCCTCAGAGGTACCTGTCCTCCCCAAGTCCCTCCCTCAAGCTCCATCCCCAAATCTCTAGGAATTTCCCAACCCTGAGTTGGCTACCCTATGCCATGTTAGGGAAAAAGATGTAGCCTGGGCATTGTTTCTGTCTGCTGCCTCCACCCTATCTTAAAGTATGGACAATCAAAGTTCTCCCAGCTTAACAGGCTGCAAGCATAGTCCCACAAAATGAAACAAACAGCTCACAACTCACACAATCATGCTCATAGAATCAGAAAGCCCTGCTAAAGTGAGATGCTGCAATAATTGGAGGCAAGTAGAAGCACAATGCAAAGAAATGCCAGTCAAGTTTGGCAGTTGGATGACTTCCTTGTCAGTCATAGATCTGTTGAATCACATTGTCCCCAGCTACCCTTTCCATTGCCTGGAGAAGAATCTAGGCACTGGAGTGTGCCAGGATAACAGAATTATTGAAAGATGGCCCGTTCTTCCCAAATGTCAGAAATCATTCTATTTGCATTTTGAGCATTTATGTTACTAATAGATAATACTTGAATCAGCTCTTGAGTGGCAAATTTCCAATTGCATATCCCTATTGATTTTTACAACAGCATTCCAAAGGAACTAAAGTTACAGAGAGTGAGAGAGAGAGAGGTAAGCATAAAGAAAAATAAGAACAGAATTACATTTGGGCAAATGTATTTTCAGTCACACTTACCAGTTTTGCAGGGGAGAGATGGGAAACAGTGCTTAGCTGTTCCTGCTGATTCTTCCTCAACATTCCCCACCCCCCGCTGCCAAGCAATAAAAAAATGGAAAACATTTGAAGAAGAGATTTGCTGTGTTTGCTTGGTGGTCTGCACATTTTCCCCTTTCCCTGCATTGGTATTTCAAGGCAAACACTGTGTTGGGAACCTCATATTTGCTTCATTAGATACAGTTCCATCCTTATTCTGCACTGGAACACTTTCTTCTTTTTCAACAAGGCTATATTGAATATAAGCTGATATTGACAATATTTTCAGTTCTACCGTAACCCTAGTGTGTCACTGATCAAGAACTCTCTTGTGTTTCTCAGAGACAAAGCTGAATGACTACAAGGCTTTCTCTCGCCACTTGTTTTCAATATCCTTTTCTGAGTTTTTCTTTTATTTTCCTATTAATTTGTGGTAGAAGATCCACATTAAGAATGACTAAATAATAACATTTAATGTGCTTATTTAATGTGCTTTAATAATAATTTAATGTGCTTTTCCCTGCTTAATTATTGCTAATCCAGGATATTCTACCTTCTAATTGATAATATGTTTATTTGCCTGATTTGCTGGATTTGAGTGTAGACCCTCGAGCTGAGTCTCTCAGGTGAGAATCCAAAGCCTGAAGCTTACACACACCCTTTTCCCATTTCAGTATAAAAATAAAGCATTTTTAAGTATAGCCACAAGTATAGCCACCTTCAAAAGGGGGTTAGATAAAAATATGGAACACAGGTCCATCAGTGGCTATTAGCCACAGTGTGTGTGTATATATAAATTTTTTTGCCACTGTGTGACACAGAGTGTTGGACTGGATGGGCCGTTGGCCTGATCCAACATGGCTTCTCTTATGTTCTTATGTTCTTAATAAGCACATTGAATAAGTTATTATTAAGTCACATTAAATAAGCACATTAAATGTTATTATTTAGTCATTCTTAATGTGGATCTTCTACCACAAATTAATAGGAAAATAAAAGAAAAACTCAGAAAAGGATATTGAAAACAAGTGGCGAGAGAACAGGGAAAGAAAAGCCTTGTAGTCATTCAGCTTTGTCTCTGAGAAACACAAGAGAGTTCTTGATCAGTGAAAATATTGTCAATATCAGCTTATGTTCAATATACCCTTGTTGAAAAAGAAGAAAGTGAAAGGGAAAAGAACTTCAACATCTTGTGAAGAATAACAAGAAACAACAAAAACAATAAAATCAGCCAAGACTTATTCAAACTCAAAAGTCAGGGTAGTATCCTGCGCAAAATATACATGATAACAAAAATTCCCCCCTTTCTTTATTTTATCTGGGATTTTCTGGCTTATATCCTTAGAGCAAAATAGTAAAGAATCCAGTAGCCTATTTACTATTTTGCAGCAACACACTAACACAGCCAACTCCTCTGGATCCTCAGAGCAGACTGTTAACAAATTGCCCCTCCCTCTATCCAGTCCAGCTGTTAATTAAGATGATGCAGATATGCAGCTCTTAGCAAGGTGAGAGACAGACAGTTCCTGCAACAATCTGCAAGGTTCTTCAGATATGCTGTTTTGGGCCCAAGCTGGTCTCTTCCTTGCATCACCTCCATGCAGAAAAAGAGTGAATATCCATCTTGCTTTCTGTGAAAAAAAACACACATAGAAGACATAGATTCAAACAATTCCTCATTATTATAGAATTCCTAGCTCACTTTTGGACCCCCACAGCAAAGCCATCACCAATTTTTACAATCCTCAAGTCACCCACTAAACATTACCATTTTATTCTGCCTCAGCATAGCATCTCAAGAGGGAGTCAGCTAATATGAGTTCTTTAATATGTTTGACTTCAAATTTTGCAGGGACATCTCAAAATTCTGGCATTGGTTTCTTTCATCTTATGAATGAAGACCAATGGACTATGATCTGTCTCTAGCTGAACTCATCCCAGTTCTTTTGATGTTCTTCATAGAAAGTCTTTAACATGCAGGTAAGAGTCCCTTCCCACTTTTTTACCTGCCCATGTGACTGCAGATAAGCTACACTTAATTTCACTCCCACTAGTTCACGGAACTTCTGCATCACCTTAATCATTAACACAGTAACTTGATCTGACATCACTACTTTAGGAAACCCGTATGTTGCACAAAATTCCCACATAGCTTTAGTGATGCTTGTGGCATTGGCCATCCTCAGAAGCTGGGCTGCTGGGAAGCAAGTTGATTTATCAATGATCACTAAAATAAATTTATTTTCAGATTTAGAGGGTAAAAAAACCTTTAAATATCAATTTGGATTTCAGAAAAGAGAGTTTGAACCACTGGAATTTTTCCCAAGGACACCTTTACATGATCAGAAACATGGTCAACTTCTGACAGATTTCACAGCTAGCAACATATCTTTTCACATCACTATTTATGCCAAGCCAATAAAAGACTGAACTGATTTTAGCCAGTGTCCTCTTGAATCTGAGATGACCTGCCAATAGTAAATCACTCTTAGAATTTCTTCTCTAAGTCTTTCTGGGACAACAGGCTGTTGTCCAAGCCCCAAATTAGAGGTTTTTTTCTTATACATGTACTCCCTATACAGTAATTCGTTTACTCAAACTAACCTGATATCTCCTGGCTTGTCCAGTGCAAATTTCTCCTCCCTCACCATTTCTCTGAACTCTTTAAGGGAGGGTTACTCCTTTAATTCCTGTTTATACTGTGCTTACAAGGAAAATCTCATCCCTTTGGCTCAGCTGCTCATCTTCCTTCCCTTCTCTCCTGGCTGTTCCACTGAACTCATTGCCCAGGGTGGCTTGGGATACAACTCAATTGGTTTCACTTGTCTTCTTGTCATAACTGCCAGTTGTGACAATGTTTTATTCTCAATACTTTATCAAATATCCATGTTTACAAGAAACTACAAATCTGCCCCTTTTGGACCAGAAAGGGAATAATATCATTCCAACCCTTCACTCCTACTTTCATAAACATAACATGCTGTTCTTTGGGTTTGTAGTCATAAGATCATATTTCATTTGCCCACAGCCTTAGCCCATGAAAATATCCTCTGACACACTTGACATATCTGCCCCACTGTCCCACAACACCTGAAGATCAATACAATCCTGCAACCTCACTTGCATAGCCCCTTTTTTAGAACACCAGCATAGGTTAATATAGGTTAATAATATGCTCTAGGCTAATATAGCAGGGAATAGGTTTCTTTGGCAAGGCAGCTAGTTCAACGTAATTAATCCTCAAACGTTCCCCTGGTTGTTGCTTATGGCCTTGGAGGCATCCCTGCTTTTGCTCCTTTCTTACATCTGTTTTTTTTTTAATCAATCCTCTGAAGTCCTAGGGATCCACCTTACCCCCATTAGCCTCCTGCATTCTTTCAACCATATCACCAGTTGCTAATTGATCTTGGATGTCCATTTCAGGCTGCTTTCCATGCCAGCATTTAGCTGGGCTTTGGACCACCTCAGAACCACTTGCATATTGGTTGATGTCTGCCATTCCTGGCCATCAACTTAGGACATTGGGTTTTAATATGCTCTTGCTGTCTGCAATAGTGACAGCTCATCAGGTTGGAATTAAATTCCTCTTCCCCTTTCCCTCCTTGGATACAAACTGAGCTTGTTAACAGGGAGCCACCCTAAACTAATTTTGTTATTCTTGTCTGTACTGCTCAAAGGGAAAAAAAATTATTCCTAACATCTTTCCCACTCCTTGCTACTTCAAGGCTAAATAGTCTGCTGCAGCTATTTCATCCAGGACCATTGTCAACTCCTGGATAGTGCAATCCAGAGAGATCCACAGAACAGGTGAATGGCAAGCAAGCTATAACCATGAATAAAATAATGAACAAGAACATGAGAAATTAGTGCAATATCTATGTGAAACAATAATAAATCCCTTTGATGAGTGAAATTTACATTGAGACTTTTAATATTGGACTTTGAACCTGGAATTTATTATTGTCTTAAATAGATATTATACTAATTTCTCAAATTATTTTCATTATTTTAGTTACAGTTATAGTTTGCTTGCAACTCCTGGGTAATGATAAGCCTATGAGCATGTGTTTATGCTGCAGGCTCTGGTGGAATAACTTGATATATGTGGTCCCAAACTATCAGTTTTAATAAATCAAAGAACGTATGTGTTCATGCTGACTCAGTCCAGTGCAAACATGTTCTCTGCACTCTGCTGACAAATGAGCTGTAAGATGCCTGATGAAAGCTTTGCTGAAGTTACTCTGTTGAAAGCCCAAACTTCTTAAGAGCTAGCTGCTTAAATTGTGAATCGTTCCTTGCTTGCTTGGGGGAAAGCTGTGCAAGTAACTCTGCAACCTCTCCATGCAAGCACCTGCACAAAGCTCCCATGTATTTGGTGTCCGGCAAATTATAATCCTGTGTTAAAGCTTCAAATAACACAACAAAGGTTGCCACATCATCTCCAGGTCTTAACTCAGAAAACTAACTTTGTCCATCTGTCTCCTTGATTTTCTATTAGATGCTGCTGCATCATATTCATCTGCTGTCCATTTTGCTCCAGAAGCTGTATCATCAGAGTACAAAGCTGCTGCACGGGGTCCACTGGTTAACCTCCTGCTGGAGCCATGCCCAACTTTGCCACCATATCTGTTCCCTTATCATTCTGTACCTCTGTTTGCCAAGCTTTTGCATCTGTCTCTGATTGTGGCATCCTCCTCCTCAAAGCAGCTTCATTATCCTTATATTCCACTAGAGTCAATCTGGTATCAAATACCTTCTCAGAGGAGTACCTTTAAAAGGACTCATAATGATGGAAGGATTCTTCTAATCTTGCCAAGGATAAAACTGGATCCATGTTGTATAATGTCCCCTCCAAATAATCCATGGTCAGCACTGTTTACTGGTAGCCTTCTCTCACCTTAATGCTTGTTTGAATCTTAGGTGCTGAGCCAATCCCACCTCTGCCACCATGTAAACTCCAGGCTTTGGATTCTCTCCTGAGAGATTCGGCTCCAGGGTCTACATTCAAACTCAACAAACCAGGCAAAATACTTTTATTATCAATTAGAAGGCAAAATGGTCTGGACTAGCAATAATTAATAGGGCAAAAGAGCTTCAACTTCATGTGTAGGATAACAATTACTCAAATTCAAAAGGCAGGGGAATATCCTGCCTAAAAGATGCACGATAGCAAAACATTTTCCCTTCTTGGCTTTTATCCTTGGAACAGCCTGTTAACACGTTGCCCCTTCTTCTATCCAGTCCAGCTATTAATTAAGATGACTCAGTAATGCAGCTTTTAGCAAGGTGAGAGTCACACAGTTCCTGCAATAACTTACAAGGTCAGTCCTCCCCTGTTTTAACCCTCACTTGGTTCTTTTGGAGTTGCTGTTTTGGGCCCAAGCTGGTCTCTTTCTTACAGTGTGCAATAACGTTATAAGCAGAACCTTTGACATCTCAGCCTTCAGCATCTGAAGAATCTTATGAATGTCAGTATGTGACAACAACAAACAAGGAAATGAATTACAAAGCAGGCAACAATGGGAATAAGAAAGTAAGTGGGATAATGTATTGGAGCAAAGTTCCTCATATAAGTACTAGGAAGATTTAAAGTTGTCTTCATCATGAAACAGTGTTCTGATCAATTTTCCCTCAGAAAGACTGTTCTTTGTGGCATCGAATGTGCACATTACATTTTAAAAGTATGATGAACATTTGTGTTGTGGAGTATGAGTTTATAAAAGGAAAATGAATTCATCTACACATGTATCAATGAGTATGTGCCTAGAATCTATAATATGTAGAATCTATGAATATCTATGAATGCATGCTATCAAAAAAAGATGGATTTTCAGAAATGACTTGAACAAAGCAATATACTCTAAGTACTAAACTGCCCAAACCTATGGAGCATGTGTCATTTCCAAGGTCACTTGGAACTGGTAAGATTTTTACAGGCTTTGCAGTTTCAACATATTAAATTCTGTGTTTTTGAAATTGAAATTCTAGGGTGTAAAAAGAAAAATTGGGATTTTTTTTAAGTAGCAGCTAAAATGCTTATTGCTAATAAAAACAGAGTGCCAAGAATCTGAACATAAAATCACAGATTAATAAAGTCTGGCAAATACTTTCCAAAGGAGAAAACTTGTACATGTCTGAGATATGGGAGGCAATTCTACCTTTCATATATGCTTGCAGTTTTTTTCTTTCTTTGAAACATTTCTATCCTGATTTCCTTGATCTCAAAGCAGTGAACAATGGAGCAACCAAGTTGAAAGGACAAAAATAGTTCAATTAACAAAATCAAAGCAGATTAAAATACACAAATTACCCATTTAACTACATTCAAATTTCAAACACACAAAAACAGCACACTCATAACTAAATCTGCTGGAAACAAGCCCATGATCTTACTATAGCTATATAGACAGTCCTAAGGAAGGTCACTTTAAGGAATACACTATCTAAAGAGCATAAATGGCACAAGGGAGCATACTATAAGATGTGATTCAAAAAACATGAGGGCCATAGGCTCTGACAGGCTTTCAAGATAATGACCAGCATTTTGATTTGGACCTGGAGGCTCGTATGTAGCCAGCCAGTACACTTGATGCAGCACTGGATTTATGTATCCCAAATGGCTGACTCCAGAGTGGAGTCCTGGTGCTACATTTTGTGCTAACTGAAGCTTCTAAGAGATCTTCAAAGGCAACCCCATGAACAGAACTTTACAATAGTCCAATCTGGAGATTATGGTAGCATGAATCACTGCAGATGGGTCAGCAGAATCTAGATAAGGGGTCAGTTTATGAGCTAGATGTAATTGAAAAACAGCACTTCTAGTAACAGAATGAAACTGCATATCCATTAAGAGGGCCAGAGCCAGGAACACTCCCAGGCTGTTAATTTCATCTACCATGGAAAACTTAACCACATCTAAGTCACATCTAAACACACAGACATATTATGTAGATGCAATTTGTTATAAACTTAAGAGCACTTCAAAATTCTGTCTTCAATGTTCATATATTTTAATTGAATTTTTAAATGCTTTCTCTTATTGAATTATTCTTACCTTAGTTTCACTCCAATTGTGTATGAGTGAAATAAAGGGGGGGGGGGGCAGATTGTCTGATCTTGTTTGTGAACTATTCAAAATCTGCCATCTTCCATTACCAGATTTGGTTCAGATGTTTAAGATTTCTAAAATGTACAGTTTGATGATCTGTGAGGAACAATGAGGTAATATGCATTAGAACATTGATTTTGAAAAATATGCAAAAAGGAATCTTGAATTGATATAACTGCAGAAGGTATCATTCCATTTTAGCTTCCCCACTGCATCTTAATCACTTGTAATTATTGATGATAACACAATGCAAATTGGAAACTACAGGAAGAAGCACATGCATTAATTCAGAAATTAATTCTCCAAATTCTTCAAGTTTAATTTGAAAGTAGCTGAAGCAGAACTCAGAACAGAGTACAACCCACAGAACCATAATGAAACAGGGCAGGGGACATCCATCGATTCTTAGGAGACAAAATACATGATAGAATGAGTGCCCATGAATGGAGATCTCTTCAAATAATTAGTGCAAGCCGACACTAAAAATGTATTTTGTGTGCATGTCAGGTACTTTACTTGTCTCAAAGTAGTCATTTGGATTTAGTTCATTAAGCTCACAAAAAGAATAGCCTTTTTCATTTTTGAAATAATCTTTATTTTTAACGTACAGCAAACCAATATGACAATACATTAAAATAAAGACAAATACATATTTGCTACAGAGAAGACGCAAATAATAACTTTTAAATGATACTACCTCCCTCTCACACACATGCACAGCATAACTTCAAAAACAAAATGTTCTAACAACAATTCTTTTACAGCTACTCAAATATGGGGTTATCTTTTTTTTAATTTTAACAAATCCTTTATTTAACAGTTCCATATACAAAAGAAAACTATACATAAACTCTCTCTCTCGGCTTGACTTCGCGAACGAAGATTTAGGAAGGGTGAAGTAGTCCACGTCTGCTGCAGGCTCGCTGGTGGCTGACAAGACCAATGCGGGACAGGCAGATCCGGCCACAGTGGCTGCAGGGAAAAGTCTGATTTGGGGTTGGTGCTGTAGCAGTGCGATTCTTCCTCAATCTCCTTTTGTCCTCAAGATCAGCTATGCGTGCGTTCTCAAAGGAAGAGACAGCATGGTGGATAGTGTGCCTCCATGCTTTGCGATCTGAGGCTAGGTCAGACCACTGGTGATGGTTGATGCGACAGGTGCCAAGGGATTTCTTCAAGGAGTCCTTGTACCTCTTCTTTGGTGCCCCTCTATTTCGATGGCCGGTGGAAAGTTCGCCATACAGAGCAATCTTGGGAAGGCGGTGGTTTTCCATCCTAGAAATATGCCCTGCCCAGCGCAGCTACGTCTTCAACAGCAGTGCTTCGATGCTTGTAACCTCCGCCCTCTTGAGGACTTTAGTGTTGGTCACAAAGTCACTCCAGTGGATGTTGAGGATGGTGCGAAGGCAGCGCTGATGAAAGCGCTCAAGGAGTCGCAGGTGATGACGGTATAAAACCCACGATTCGGAGCCGTAGATGAGGGTTGTCATCACAACCGCTTTGCAAACATTGATCTTTGTGCCTTTTTTCAGATGCTTGTTGCTCCACACTCTTTTGTGCAGTCAGCCAAATGCACGATTTGCCTTTGCCAGTCTGTTGTCAATCTCCTTGTCGATCTTGGCATCTGAGGAGATGACATAAACTATACATAAACATAAACAAACCACCACCCATCCCTCAAATATGGGCTTATCTAAATGCAGCTTAGTAACATTTAGTACCACAGAGAAAACTAGAAAGCATGGAGAATGCTTATTTTATGAACAACATTACTTAGGCACATCACAGCCAGTTGACATCTTACTAGGTCTTTAACAGTACAGTGCCACATATAAGTATTGGGAGTATGCATCCCTGACCTTTTTTTTTACTGCTATCTTATACAATTTACATCATTCAAAATAATCATCTAACAAAATGGGCTGTAGTCCACAAAAGCTCCTGCTGGAAAAAAAATCTTGTTAGCCTTTAAGGTTCCATGGACTGCTTTGTCATTGAATTTACCAAATCAGCAATTCATCATCTAACCCTCTGAAGCTAGCCTATTTGAATGCTACAAAGATGCTTCATAAGGTGAAGGCCCATTTTGAATGTTTGTAGAATGATCTATCTTTGGCTTCCAGATTTAAATCAACAAGTGTTGTGGGACACTGTAAGAACAGTTTCTTTCTCCAAGCCATGTTGGTTGAAAGCAATTGATGGTCCTGAGATCTATAAGAGCTCACAGTGGACCTGTTTTCATTTTGATTTATTTTCAGAGAAGTTAGAGGGGAAAAGGGAAAAAAAAGTCCCCTATGAAGACCAGAGTCATAAAAGCATTTTAAAAATTTATTTCCATTTCTCTTCACAAGCTGTAAATTACTAGGAATTAGTGATTCTGTAGATCTCAGTGTCCACTGGTCTCTTTGTTTAACAATTTTCCTTTGTAATGCTCAGTTACAAAATGCACCCATAACTCTACCATAGCATTACTGTTGAACTGAATGGCTTCAGAGGGTTGTATCCAGCCCAGATTCCACCAGGTTGTTTAGAGAGCATGAAGCACTGCTTGTGCAAGCACACATTCAGCTGGTGCTACATCAATTGCACTGGTTACTGATTGAATACCGAATTCGCTTCAAGGTACTGGTTTTGACCTTCAGAGTCTTAGATTTTATAATTTTTATTGGTTTTAACTACAAAAAGATAAAGCAATGCAAAAGATACATAAAAGGGGGAAAGGGGCATTTACAGAATGGGAAAAGCAGAAACAGAAAAAAGTACAAATATATCAATTATAATTCTACCTCCAAATAGACTACCCAGATCATTCTACCTGCAAGTAGAAAGATCTCCATATATTTTACCATCCTTTCTTCCATTACAGATTTTTTTAAATAAACTAATACTAGCAATATGAATCTAAACAATTCTTCTTGAACACGAATAAGTATATAAAGTTAAGAAAAAAAATCCAAAACCATCTCAGCACCAATTTTGCCTGATTTAGCTTAACCCTATTGTAAGCACAAATTAAATTGTTGGTTTAACAAAATCCTTATTAAAATAAACACTTGAAAATCATATCTTTATCTTTAAGAAATTACAAAAAAAATGCAATTTAATAATTTGTCTATCTCAGTCTGAACAATTTCTCCAAAGAGGCATGTTAGAAACAAATCTACCAGATTACAAAACAATCGTGTTATCTACCTTTTCAGCAATTAATCCAACTCTTACATCAGTATGAGCATTTTCACCAATTAAACATGCTATGAATAAATCTGCTATATATAAAAAATGTACTGTCTGCACTTTTTAGCATTAATCCAAATTAACTATATATATAATTAAAGTTTTAACAACTCCCTTCCTCCTTTAGGATCTCCCATGCTCTTTTAAAATCACATATCTATTCATAATTAATAATTGCATATTTGTTTACCGACAAAAAAGAAAGAAAAATCAGAGTTCATGAATCCTTCTTCCCAAAATTTAAATACTTTTAATGTGACCCAAACATCACACTTCGCCTTTTAAAATCGCATGTCACTTCTTAGTGAGAGTTCCATATCCAGCCATCCAAGAATGAGAAAAGTTCAAAATCCTTCTTCCTGAAAGCTTTCCACATCTTAATTTGCTGGTCACGATGTACTTTTTCTCTTCTCAATGTGGCCTGCCCTGTCGATGATGAGAGGAAGAATTCAATGCCATTTTTACCTCTCTGCATGACTTCACTGAATCTTAATTTCCAGTCTTATTTTACTGCTGAGACATAGGGATCCATTTTGGGGGGGTTTTGTAGGTTTCGGAGCGTGACGCTTTCCCTTTCCATTTCCACAGACGTCGGCAGAATCTCTTTAGCACTCAACTCCTGTAGATTTTCAATTTCGCTAGCTTTCAGCATAAGAATACCCATTTGCTCTTTAATAAACTGCATTAATAAGCCAAGATCCTGTCTCACAGATTTGATATTGCATAAAAAAAATCTTTTTTATAAGACGTTTTGCTAGGCAGTCCCATTTTTCTCTGACAGCAAACTCAGTCTCTTAATCCAAGTTGAAAAGTAGCTTCAGGGTCCTGTTAAATCCACATTCCACAACAGCTCCAGCTGACATTTCAAATGTTATAATTTCAAATACAGTCAGGTGACAGAGACATCTCTCTCTAAAATTATCTTCTTTGTGTTCAGACCATATTGCAGTCTAATAATAGTCTCTTTTGCATATGTCCAATAATAATCCAGGTCGATTTTAGTATTTGTATTCAATCCAATTTAAATAGTTAACAATACTTAAGATTGCTTGTAGACTTTTCGAGGTCTCATTTCTCTTCCTTTGCAAAGCGACCCATTATGCAAAGCGACCCATTAGTGAGCGGTATTGAAATGTCACTTACTTGTCAAGTAGAATTGCCACATTAGGAGTAGAAAGATGCTACATCAAAGGCATACTGAGAAAAGCAAAAGAAAGAAAGCAGTCAGGCATTCATCTTTTTCTGATGGTACACCAGCTTTCATGGCTGCGGAGCCTTGGGACATGCAGGAGACATAGGGGCAGATGCCTCTGAACCCCTAGCTCCCCGCAAAAGTCCCATGCCAAAGAAAAAACCCTCCAGGGCCTTTCCATGGGGGCATCACTTCTGTGACACCCGTCCAACAGCCAGAATCAGAGGCACCACAGGAGGACGATCTGCGGACACCTCTGAAGGCAAGATGACGGAGCCCGGAAGTCTCTTGACCTTCAGAGTCTTGCATGGCCTGGGACTGATATACCTGAGGGACTGCCTCTCTCCATATGTGCCCCAGAGAGCCCTGCGCTACTGTGCTGACAAAGATCTGCTGGTTGTCTTTGGCCTGAGAAACATCCATTTAGCCTCAACCCTGGCCCCAGCCTGCCCTGGCCCCAGCCTGGTGGAACATGCTCCGGCATGAGACCAGGGCCCTAAAGGACCTTTTACCATCCTGCAGGGCCTGTAAAATAGAGATGTTCCACCAGGCCTATAGTTGAGGAAGTGGGCAATAAAAAAAGTTGGGGGCCCCTGCTGAAGAAACCACTTCCACAAAGCCCAGATTAAACAAACCTCAGGGTCTAGCAGCACCAGTTTGGGAGACTGTGCACATAATAAATGATGCAATTCATTTTAAAATTCTTGTTTAAATGTGTTTTAATTATTTATTAATCTATGTAATATTGTGAAGCTTAATGACTTAATTATCTGTCTGTAATCCACCCTGAGTCCACTTGTGGGGAGGGTGGAATATAAATTTGAAAAAAATAAACAAAATAAAGATCATATCTCATTGCTGGCTAATGTTATGGTGGGGACAGCACTTTCAGCCTCTGGGACTGAGCAGTGTGCTTTCTGGACCAGGTTCCTTCCAGTCAGCCATTCTCATCCTCTCTTAAACTTTTAAGAATATTTAGTGGCCCCTAGTTTGATTCTTTTAGGTGACCAACATACCATACTCTAATCTTCCTATAGATAGAAGGAAAAGAAATCCCAGTGTTAACAAGCAAGGAACTTTGATAGCACAGCTAGAGCAAGCTTTAAGTAACTCAGCAAAAATGTTGTCAAAAGTGCAGTTGTGTGCAAAAATGAAAGGTATCATCATTTGCAGAAAAAGCCCAGCAGGAGCTCATTTGCCATTAGGCCACACACCCTGACATCACCATTGTTTTGCACAGGGCTTTTTTGTAGAAAAAGCCATTCAGGAACTAATTTGCATATTAGACCACACCCTTGGTGCCAAGTCAGCTGAAACTGCATTCCTGTGTGTTCCTGCTCAAACAAAGCCCTGATCGTAGATATAATAAAAGCTGAACATGATGGCTCGATCCTCAATTTTTATTGGAAGTTGTGGCTACCACAGGAGTGACCTTGCACTCTGTCTGTCACCACTTCCCTCTGTCATTGGGTAGCCTCACTGTGACTTGCCTACTGCCAGCTCTATCAGGCCAGAACCCCATCAGAAGGCCACTGACCTTTGAGTGGGAGTTCTCTGCTGAGAGGTTCTCCTGGAGCCTTATTGATTACTACTGCCTCTCCTCAGGGCCTGTTGTAAGAAGTCTGGGACATTAGGCTAGCTGTGTGACCGCCATGCTCCCCCTGCACACACACACACACACCTATTATTCTTCCTTCTTGGCATTCTGGACCTGTTTTAAGGCTTTGAGCCACCACAGACATGGGGACACACACATGCACACATATGTGGGGGGCGGAGGATGGAAAGCCAGTGCCTGTTTCAGCTGCAGGGTGGATGGGAAGACAGCAAGGGTGTGGAGCAGTGTTCCCTCTAAGCTGAGTTAGCATGAACTAGCTCACAGATTGTTAACCTCCAGCTCATACCTTTTTGTCTTAGCTCAGGAAAAATGGCCCCAGAACACATTTATTTATTTATAATTTATGCAGTAGCTCACAACTTTAATGCCAGTAGCTCACAATTTTTGCTCACAAGACTCCACAGCTCAGAAGGAACATTGGTGGGGAGGTGAGTGAAAGTCAAGGTTGGGGGGTGGGGGATTCAGACCCAGACCAGATCCAGACTCAGTTTTTTGCTGTGGAAGCTGACTGGGTGAGTTCGGGCCAGTCACAGAGTTTCAGCCTAACCTAACTAACAAGTTATGCAGATCAAAGTGATGAGAGAAAAATGATGTAAGCTACTTTGGTCTCCTCCTGCCAGTGTGAAGAAAGAGTGTCCTTTTCCTATGTAGAAGTTGCAGGGAGGGGGAAGGCAATGGAAAGCTGAAAGAGGGACAGATAAAGAAAAGGAGATATGGTTGCCAACTCCACATTAGGAAATTCCTGGAGATTTAAGGGGTGGGTCTTGAGGAGACATGAGACCTCAGACAGATACAATGCCATTTCTTCCTGGAGAACTACTGTTGCCAATCCAGCTGAGGGCTGGAGAGCATTCAGAATTACAACTGCTCTCCAGATGACAGACAGCAGCTCATTTTCAAGTGTGGGGGGAAAGTGCATGCCTTCACTTGGGTGGGTGGAAGACTGCAAGGGTGGGGGGGCACTCTCTCCTTAAAGGTATCCCCAGGGTCTAACCGTTCTTCAACAATGTGCTGATCGCTGCAGCCACCAAAGAAAAATTTGTCTCCCACCTCCAGGCCATGTTGCAGCATTTTGATGGGGCAGGTCTAAAGGTGAAAATGGAGAAGTGTGTGTTGGAGGTTTCCACCATGGACTTTCTGGGTTACATGGTGAGTGGAATCCACCCGGCTCAGGACAAAATTAGGGCCATTTGTGATGCACCCACTCCCACCAACAAGGCAGAGTTACAAGCATTTCTCGGCCTCCTCAATTTCTACCATGCCTTCCTTCCCCACAAGGCGGTGGTAGCAGAGTCCCTACATAGGCTTCTGGACAAAAGGGCTCCATGGGTTTGGGGTCACCAGCAAGCTGCCGCTTTTCAGATGGTAAAGGACATTTTGACTTCTAACAGCTTGCTGGCATACTTCGATGAGCAGCTGCCCATCATTTTGGCCTACGATGCTTCCCCCTATGGGAGCCATTTTGGCCCATGTGTTATCGGATGGCCACGAGGTCCTGGTAGCTTACTATTCAAGGACACTTCAAAAGCTGAAGCATGATGCACAGATAGACAAAGAGGGGATGACAATCATGGTGGAGGTAAAAAAAATCATGACTATCTGTACTGTCGACCTTTTACCATCCTGATGGACCACAAATCCTTGCTGGGTCTGTTTGCCCCGACCGTCAAACACCACAAATGCTCTCCCTGAGGGTTCTGCAGTGGTCCATTTTCCTTGCAGGGTACCAGTATGACCTCCAGTACAGCCCCGGGAAGGCTATGGACCATGCTGACGCCCTGAGTTGCCTGCTGCTGCCAGCAATGGACCCTGATCCTGCCCCTGCACACCACATCATGTCACTGGAGTCCCTTCTGGACTGCCCTGTGCACACCAAGGAAATTGCCCATTGCTCCGTGAAGGTCAAGATCCTCTCCTGAATTTTGGACTGGGTGTGAAGGGGTGGCCCGCAGGTCGAGTGGGGTCGGAATTTGTAGCTTTTGCATCCTACTGGGACAAACTGTCTGTACATAAGGGATGTTTGTTGTGGGGGAGCAGGGTGATGGTTTCCCTGGTGCTGCGGTAGCAAGCACGAAACCCATCTGGGGATTGTGCGCATGAAGGCGCTGGCCCACAGCTATATATGGTGGCCGGAGATTGATGAGGTCATAGAAGCCTGGGTAGCCAGATGCCAGCCATGCCTGGAGACCCAGCTGGCCCCACTGTGAGCCACAGCCCAACAGTGGGAGTCCACACGTAACCCCTGGTCCTGCCTGTGCATAGACTTCTCAGGGCCCTTCCAAGCTCAGTCTGTATGGCTCCAATGAGCCAGATAGGAACACCCATTAGTCTTCAATTGAGTCCACATACATACATAACACTAGTTATAATTCTAAAGGTGAGAGTGTGCTTCTTACAAACAGATATATTTATTCACTGCAGTGTGCATACAAGTCGGGCAAACTGGGAGACCAAAACATCCCTGGAAAAGGAACATGTGTCTTGAAGGAGAGAGGGAGGAAGAGCTCCCATCCCTGTGTCAATCAGAGAGGGCCACTAGCTAGCACTTGCTTGCCTTGCACAAAGGAAGGGCTGCTGGATCACAGTAGAGACATCTCTTACCTGCCTCATGTAAAGTAATGGCCTCTGAATTCCCCTCCGCTCATGCAAAGCAATGGTGGCACTAGCCCACACACCTCATATAAAGTGAAGCCCACCACCTTGTGACAGCAGTACTGGTTCCTTCCTGCCTCATGTGCCCCCACCCCCCAGTGTGAGGTGAATCTTGCCTCACTCTTGGCCACTTTGGTGGGAAATCCCATCAGGACCTTTCCTAGTGTCCTCAGTTGCCAATCTACTGCTGATATAGGACTACCTTCGTTTTAGCTACCAGTAAAGGATAGGGCTGATAATCTTGTCTCCTCAGCCAGTGAAGGAAAGGCTTAAAACAGCCAGTCATAATGAGTAATGATTAGGTAATTAATTCTAAACCAAACATATGAAAGTGATCATACTATAGTTTTGATGAGCTGAGTATATAGTTCATTCACAAATAAAGGCAGGAAGATTCTTCTGTTAGTTTTAATGATTAACTAGAAAGGACTGTTGAGGATGTCAGTCATAGAAGAGTCTTCACAGCACATGTCAGTAAAACAATTTTTCCCCCCTGACAAGATGGAGGAAAAGAGAGATAAAGGCATTTGGCTTTTCAAATGAATAAAGCAGGATCAGCTTGACCAATTTAAGATGGTAGCTGATGAAGGTTAGGTGTCACTACACTACAAATGCCACTTAGGGCCAAGCTATATGATCCTTAAGAAAAAAGTTGGGTTTGGGTTCCTCCATCCCAACTCATTTTCACCTCATTCACACAGCAGTTTCATGGCATGTAACCTTTAAAAGAGTACAGGAGCCAATTTGACTCAGGACAGTGACATGGGAGGAGGAGGGGGGCCTATCTCTTCCCATGACATTTTCCCTGTGTTTAAAAGGCATTACTGGGGTGTTGTTTGCATAACATTGGAGATGCACTGGAGTATTCTGGGGCCTTTCAGCTAAGAGGGAAGGCATTGAGGAAGGAACTCCATCCTCTCCCCATGCCACTGCTTTGAATTAAATTGACTCCTGAAGGATTTAGGTTCTGGGCATCTGCTGTGTGACTGAGGGGAAAGTGAACTGGGGTTGAGGAGTGCTCACTGAAAAACTTAGTGTGTAGTTTGATCCTAAATGTCAGTTTTTATTCCAGTCTGTACATATGACGGGTTGTCATTGCATGGGGGTGCCTACTGATAGGCATCCTGTCACTTTAGTAATAGCATTAATCTTCAGCAGTTGTCTCTGAACATAGATAAGATGAGCACAGGCTAGTTTTCAGGAGGCAGGGGATGGCTCTGGGCTGCTGGTGGATTACAGTGCCTATAAATTATTTTCCTGGCTCAGCTCCTGTCCCCCTGCCTGCTTGCTTCTGAAGCTGTCTGCCCAGCTCTTATATCTCCAGTGCCTGGAAACACTGAAGTAGTCACTTATGGGCTGTGTTTGCATCCACTTGGGCTAGAAAGTACTCCTGAAACACGACAGGACCCTTGGCATAAAAGTGCACCACACCGATCTTTCACCGTATGTTACAGCAATAATTCGGCCCCTCCCAGCCGAGCGAGCAAAGCCCGCCTTAGGCTGGGGGCCGTTCATTGCCTCCCCTGCAGGAGGGAGACAATGGTTCAGCCCGCAACGGCCAGGGGGCGGGCCGCCTCTTAAGGCTGGCCCGGCCCCTTGTGGCGCAGTTGCTCCAGGGTTTCGTCGGCCCGCCCGCCCGCCCGTCATGCAGTGCAGGCACAGGCTGGTCGCCATTGTTTACGGGGCCAGGTAGGAATTTTTCGCTCTCAAGTGCATTGGCTCGTCTTGAGAGTGTTTTCGCCTACCTTGTACTGCAGGCGGAGTGTTGGCTGATTGGCTCAAGGCGGGGCCGTTCCTTAATTGGTCACTGGCGGTTGGTTATGGTGGGAACATGTTCTTTCGGGGTTTCGGTGAGCTCCCTTGGCAACACACCGTTTGGGTGTACGGTCTCCCTGGGGTGACCTTGGCTGCACGGCGCGAGGTTGACTTCAGGGAGCCTCGCGATCCCGCCGCTTGGAGTCCTCCACATCCCAGGCTGCACGGCTGGGACGGGGTGGAGCTCAGCGATACGGGATCTCGTGCCTGGCTGGCCGGGCCTGAGCCGTGTGGTTGGCTCAGGCTCGGGGCCTTGGGGCTCGCCCAGTTTTCAGGTGAGGAGGTGGTCAGCGGTATGACCCCTGGCTCAACCTGACCCCAATGTTTTTTCCCTTGCCGCAAGTTCAATAAAGTGGCCCTTTTCATCCAACATGGTTGTATGTCTCATTATTCCGAATGGGGGGGCAATCAGTAATTGTACATCAACATTTTAAATTGAGTGTAATGTATTAATAGCGGCAGAAAAATAGCACAGTCATTAACAGTTGTTTTCTCTCTATACCACCTCCTATAACATTAACAACTGCTAATTTGTGAGCTCTGCTCTGTAGATTGTACAAACTGAAGATAAAGTGATGGTCCAAGAATTGCATTCAATTCTACAATACTTCCAGTAGCAATTCCTGACATTCTAGTCCAAAAAAAGGAAGACACCCACACCACACACACACACACACACATTTAAATTTGCCTTTAGAAAATTGCCAATCTCAGGAATATTTGCAGGTAATTCTTTCACACTGACATGAGAAAGCCATTGAATGAATGAATGAATGAATGAATGAATGAATGGTATTGTGTGTGGAATAGCCAGGAGTTCCTGAAGGATAATAATAATAATAATAATGATGATAATAATAATAATAATAATAATAATAACAACAACAACAACAACAACAACTTTTTATTTGTTTCCCCCCTCCTCACAAGCAGGCTCAGGGCAGCTCACAACATGTGAATACAGTGTACAATAAAACCATATATAATAATTTCAATTATAAATTCCAGTTATAAATTCATATATAATTTCAGTTATAAAATATCCTTAAAATCCTTAAAATTACATTAGAGTTAAGATTGTGGTGCTATAGTTAAGATCTTTCATAAAATCTAGTTACTAAAACATAAACATATCCAGCAGGACTTCCTTGGCACGGTCTTAAGTGAAGGCTATTTTAAAGAGGTGGGTCTTACAGGCCCTGCGGAATTGGTCTAAACATAGCAGGGCCCGTACCTCCTCCGGGAGTTGGTTCCACAGTAGGGGGGCCGCTATGGAGAAGGCCCGATCCTGGGTGGACTTCAATCTGGCCTCCCTTGGCCCAGGGATATTCAGCTGGTTCTTTCCAGCTGACCTCAGCGCTCTCTGGGGTTCATACGGGGAGAGACGGTCCCTCAAGTAGACAGGTCCTCGGCCATATAGGGCTTTAAAGGTAATAACCAGCACCTTGTAACGAACTCGGTATGCCACCGGCAGCCAGTGCAGTCTGCGCAGCCCCGGCTGTATGTGCTCCCATCTTGGGAGCCCCAACAACAGCCTAGCCGCTGCGTTCTGCACCAGCTGCAGCCGCCGAGTTCGGCACAGGGGCAGCCCCATGTAGAGGGCGTTACAGTAGTACAGTCTCGAGGTGACCGTAGCGTGGATCACCGTTGCTAGGTCCTGGCGCCCAAGGAAGGGGGCCAACTGCTTCGCCTGTCGAAGATGAAAAAATGCGGACTTGGCAGTGGCCGCTATCTGTGCCTCCATTGACAATGAAGGCTCCAGAAGAACCCCCAAGCTCCTGTCTCTATGGGCCGCTTTCAGCGGTACACCGTCAAAAGCCGGAAGGGGGATTTCCCCCCCCCCCCCGGGCACCACGGCCCAAGCAAAGGACCTCTGTCTTCGTTGGATTCAACTTCAACCCACAGGATTGATTGGCTGCCTGAGGCTATAGCCCTTTTTTTGTCATGAGTGGGTGGCAAGTTATTTTCAGGCAACTTGCCCAAGGTCACCTAGCTGGCTTCAAGCAAAGAAATGGGGAATCGAACCAGTTCTCCAGATAAGAGTCTGCTGCTCTTAACCACTACACCAAGCTGGCTCCAAAGCCAGTGTAACAGCTAGGGAATAAACCTCTGACTGGAGAGATGTATTGTTAGAATTCAATGAAATTTAGGGAGTAAATCTCTGTGAGACTGAGAGAGAAGATCAATGTATACTGAAGCACAAATAAAAATGCTGAGCTTGAATTGACCTTACATGCAAAGATTATATCATTTATCCAATACAAAATGAGGTGGTGATGATCAGGTAAAACTCCTGACTGCCAATCTATACAAAGGGGTACTCTGTCATTAGGGCCTTTGTTTCACTCTGTGATTGCATGCAGGCTATATAATGTTCTTCTTCTACTGTTACATCCCTTGTGTTTCTCTCACTGCCTTCAATAGATGATTTATGCTGGAATGTATGCTATTGCAGCATTAGCAGTCCATATCTGGACTCTCAAAGCATGTTTAATATACCTGGTCAGCAAAATGGTCTATAGGGCAGATGGTGACAGATGTTATAAAGTGGTATTTAAAAACCACAAACAAAATAATAAATATTAATATAGTGTTGAAGTAAGAACATTTTTTTTTTACAACTGACCCTCTCATTTGAAAGAAAGACTATATTTTTGTTCATATTGCTTTCTAGCAGTTATTAATGCACATTGATATGTATCCAACCATCAGTGCACATGGAGTTTTCCTGCATTCTTCCCCATTGCTGTGTTCCTTTCTGAACCACAGAAAGAACATTCTTGAGGCTGTGAGATCCATGCAGAGAAAAAGCCAAATTCACCAAGGGAGTGAGAATGGTCATGGAGATGAAATTGGCCCTTTTTATCAGAAGCAGAGCTTGCTGCAGAAGGGGGGAGGATGGATTTCACCTCCTTCTTCTTTCCAGCCCCACCCCCAGCCACAACTGTTGGAATGTCTTTCTGGAGAACAGAAGGGGCTGCAAAAACAAAAGAAAAAGCATGAAAATTATGTGTTCTGTGCATAGAATTCTAGGATACATGACTTTATTTTTTCCCTTGATTTTGAACACTAAAACACCCTTTTAAAAACTCTGTGTGTCTTCTTCTTTTTTAAAAAAATCTTATTATTGCATGTTCTGGTGTTTGCATTGGATCAAACATTTCAATAGCATATGAAAACTATCTTATATTTGCACACAGTTTTAATATTAATATTTTATCCCAGCTTTAAAACTATTTCTTCACAGCCTATATAATACATTTTTAATGATACCTTTTTCATTCTAATGCAAATAATTTCTCTGTGCTATTGCCGGGGATTTCAAATACAGTGAGTGGAATCAAAATTAAATGAAAGATTGCTCAGCTCACTTTAAAAAAAAAAACCCTCCCCTTGTCAAATAGCAGTTTCCTGTGCCCCCCACCTGTTTTTCAGGAAGTGAAGTGACACCATATAAGGCAATAGGAGTTAACATTGGAAGGAAGATCTGCTCCTTTAGCCCATGAGCAAATGGAAACACTTTCCACTTGCATATGGGGAAAATGGATGAATTTCACCCATGCCATGGTAGGTATTAAAAAAAAAAAAAGACTTTTCCCAGATGTGCTGGGAATGCAGTGTGGTAAAAAAAATCTGGAATAATATACAAGGTGATATATATGAATAATATGTATAGAAGTACATTCCCATTAAAGTGTTTGTTGGGGTACAATATAGATCAAGTGGTATTTGATATCACCTTTTGTAGTTAGGGCTAGAATTATATTATCACAGAACAGGAAACAGAATGCCCTTCTAAAGGTAGAGATTTGGATGTATAAAACTGTGTCATATCACATTAATGGACAAGATTTCTCTAATGAAATTAGTTTTCTCAAAGAGGACTCAAGTGCAAAGCTTTTGTTTTCCAGTGCTCCGCTAGAATCAAATCATTCAGACTGTTTCTACACTCAGGGTTGATTCTGATTTTATGAACATTGAATTCGTCTGCATAAAAACCCTGTTCAAAAGTACTCTTTTAAAGTGAAGAGCAACTCTGAGGTGAAACCGCTTTTGGTGCCAATTCAAGAAAATGAGTGTAGTCAATTTAAGATTAGGCAAAGCAAGACAGAAGTGACAGCGGTATGCAATGTAGATGAACATTTTAAATCTGCACCAAGAGAGGATCTTCTGTCAAGTGTAGAAACAGCCTTAATCAGAGATTCTTATAATCTAGATGTCAAATAGCATTTTTTCTTTTTAGACTTTCCTTTGGATCCTTTAATTTTATGTTTCATGTACCTTATATTGTATTGGCATATCATTGTATTTCTGCATCTTTTGTAATAAAAAGAAAAGTTTGTGGAATATTTCCTCTAACTTTTCAAACATTGTTGGAAGAGTGGCCTTTTTTTTTTTTACTTATTTCCTTTTGTTTGTTTCCTGTATGTGAAAAATCTCCATGCCTTTATATTCAAACATCCTCATTATTCAGCTTACCAAAAATAAAGGGGGGGGGATTTCACTTCTGAAAGATGCTTAACATGAGGCAAATATAAAAGACCTTTAGTGTGCACCTAACCACTTGGTAAGCTGTCTGTCTGTATCAGCTTGCCAAGAGTGAAGACGTATTTTATGACTCTTCAATATGTCTGGTCAGATGCAGAAATGCCTTTCACCACCTCCCTTTTGATTTATCTGTTACACTGGGTTTTGCACTGTGTTTTATTTGACACCTCCCAAGTTGTACAGCTGATCTCAAATTAAAATTAAACCATCTGGGCCAAGTCGTTCAAGGACTTGTTCAGCTTCTCATTTAAATCCTTGGCAGCTAAGGAGACTCAGGAGCTTCTAAACTTAATAAGTATGTGCAACACACAGTCTGCCATGTCTTGTTGCTTAATTGACTATCTATGGTTATTGGCTTTATCACTGAAACATAATGTTGATTTATCTGATACACTGTATATCACTGTGAGACATGCATGAGGCTATAAATGTCTCTCCAACCTTTGATGTATTCTGAGGATACAGCCAATGTATTCCAGCAAGCAGAGGAATGGACCAGTATTATTCATGTATTCCTTGAATATTTTTTTTTACTGTTCAAACTGATAATGATTCAAAATTTTAAGGCATGGTGGTCATTAATGTATGATAGGAGTCCTGGAACAAAATCATGTCTTGTAAATACTGCAGATCTTTTCTTTGAAGATTCAGAACTATGGGTTATAATAGAATATGAAGATGATAATTCAGTTTCTTGCTAATTTATTAGTGCTGACAGGATTGTTAATTGTTCTCTTTGGTTCATCAGCTTCAAGGACTGCCTTGGATAAGTGTGCGATTGGACAGTGTTTCCTATATATATGTGAGAACATATAAGAATTATCTATAAAGAGAAAAGGTGTGGGAGGAATATTTCCTCTAACTTTTCAAACATTGTTGGAAGAGTAAGCTGTTCTAAAGGGCAAAAATTAAATCATACTAATATAGGAATCCATTCCAGAACAGGACAATAAAAAGTAGCATTTTTCCAATCATAGATCAAAATTAAGGTAAAAATGTAAAATAAAGAAAGGTATTTTCTTCAATCCCTTCATCTCTTTCATACCATTTTTGTTTGTTTGTTTGTTTTGGGTGTAATGGAATCTTAAACTGGAAATTTAGATCTGCTTGTGCATTTAGATGGGTTGTTGTACAGCAATGTGAAATTCTTTTTATCTCCTGTGAGAGGATAATGTGTGTCTGCACTGAAATGTAGCTAAGAAGCATCTGTGAACCGCATATTCATTCTAAGCACATTTTTCAATGCACTACACATAAATAATTCTGTTTTTCTGTCCTCTTGCCTCCACTTTTAATCATATAGAGTTAAAAAAAAGAGAACATTCTCAAAGTGCCTTCCATGATTGTAACTTTCTTTAGAAAATGAGTACTGTATTATCACAAACCCTAGGACATGTAAACTTGGCTTCCACTTAAAAAGGGTGGTTTTTAAAATAAAAATAGCTCTCTGACTCATTCTCTCTCTGGCTGGGCCTTCTTTTAGTCAGCCCCTCAACCAGCATGCTCAACAACTCGCTCACATACAGGAGCTCTGCAGGGCCAAAACAAAGAGACATGCAAAGCAAGAAGTTACCCTTTGAGTCTATTCAGGGGTTGTTTTGTAGAAAAATAAGTGGTTGAGCACATTCAGGGATTGTTATGCAGCTGCACCTACTATTCAATGGACAATGTAGGGAGGAGGAGGGGGAACCCTCAGAAAGGTTCAGGAGCTGTGCTCTTGTGAGCTCCTGCTGAATTCAAGGCCTGAGTCTATTTATGCACATTGCAACAAATACAGAGCTCAACCAAATCTCTCATCTACTAACACCCTGTTCCCAGATGATGTGGCATAGTATCCACCACTGAAACTTATAGGATATTCTGATCCTAAATCTTGAGTCAAGGTCAGCTAGCTAGTCCTTTAACTTGTCATAGAAAAATAGTTAAAGAATAGCCATCCATTTGTCATGTTTGTTCATTTCTCCTAGACAAACATAATTCCCTGAGACAACAACAACTCTTCCCTGGAAATACCAAGTTTAATTATTTATCTGTAGAAAAGCAACTGACAATTGAAGCAGCCATTTACAGGTATATACATGTAAGAACATAAGAACATAAGAGAAGCCATGTTGGATCAGGCCAACGGCCCATCAAGTCCAACACTCTGTGAAACGCAGTGGCAAAAAATTTTATATACACACATACACTGTGGCTAATAGCCACTGATGGACCTCTGCTCCATATTTTTATCTAAACCCCTCTTGAAGGTGGCTATACTTGTGGCCGCCACCACCTCCTGTGGCAGTGAATTCCACATGTTAATCACCCTTTGGGTGAAGAAGTACTTCCTTTTATCCGTTTTAACCTGTCTGCTCAGCAATTTCATCGAATGCCCACGAGTTCTTGTATTGTGAGAAAGGGAGAAAAGTACTTCTTTCTCTACTTTCTCCATCCCATGCATTATCTTGTAAACCTCTATCATGTCACCCCGCAGTCGACGTTTCTCCAAGCTAAAGAGTCCCAAGCGTTTCAACCTTTCTTCATAGGGAAAGTGCTCCAGCCCTTTAATCATTCTAGTTGCCCTTCTCTGGACTTTCTCCAATGCTATAATATCCTTTTTGAGGTGCGGCGACCAGAACTGCAGACAGTACTCCAAATGAGACCGCACCATCGATTTATACAGGGGCATTATGATACTGGCTGATTTGTTTTCAATTCCCTTCCTAATAATTCCCAGCATGGCGTTGGCCTTTTTTATTGCAAACGCACACTGTCTTGACATTTTCAGTGAGTTATCTACCATGACCCCAAGATCTCTCTCTTGGTCAGTCTCTGCCAGTTCACACCCCATCAACTTGTATTTGTAGCTGGGATTCTTAGCCTCAATGTGCATTACTTTGCACTTGGCCACATTGAACCGCATCTGCCACATTGACGCCCACTCACCCAGCCTCAACAGATCCCTTTGGAGTTCCTCACAATCCTCTCTGGTTCTCACCACCCTGAACAATTTAGTGTCATCCGCAAACTTGGCCACTTCACTGCTCACTCCCAACTCTAAATCATTTATGAACAAGTTAAAGAGCATGGGACCCAGTACCGAGCCCTGCGGCACCCCACTGCTTACTGTCCTCCACTGCGAAGACTGCCCATTTATACTCACTCTCTGCTTCCTATTACTCAGCCAGTTTTTGATCCACAAGAGGACCTGTCCTTTTACTCCATGGGCGTTTTCGCACTGACCTTCAAGTGGCGCAACCACCCTCTTCACACCGGAGGATCTGCGCGGATTTCGCACAAGAAGCGCCGGAGCACCCAAAAGAGCCGGCGACTTCTGTCGCGAAACCCGCTCAAACGGAAACCGCCAAGAAGCAGGAAAACGTTTGAGCGGCTTTTGCGACGGAAGTTGCCGGCTCTTTTGGGTGCTCCGGCGCTTCTTGTGTGAAATCCACGCAGATCCTCCGGTGTGAAGAGGGTGGTCACGCCACTTGAAGGTCAGTGCGAAAACGCCCCATGACTCTCAAGCTTTCTAAGGAGCCTTTGATGAGGAACTTTATCAAAAGCTTTCTGGAAGTCAAGGTAAACAACATCTATCGGGTCTCCTTTGTCCACATGTTTGTTCACCCCCTCAAAGAAATGTAACAGGTTAGTGAGGCAAGATCTTCCCTTGCAGAACCCATGCTGAGTCTTCCTCAATAACCCGTGTTCATCAATGTGCCTACTCATTCTGTCCTTGATAATGGTTTCTACCAACTTTCCCGGTATTGAAGTCAGACTGACTGGCCTGTAATTTTTCGGATCTCCTCTGGAACCCTTTTTAAAGATGGAGGTGACATTTGCTACCTTCCAGTCCTCAGGAACGGAGGCAGATTTCAATGAAAATCTGTGTATAAATGAATATAAATATTTACAATAGGTAACATAAATAATTCTCCCCTTCCATTGTTTTAGGCATTCTGAGTGACATCAACCTTTCTGTTGTGAGCTAGAATAGGAATGTGCACACTATTGTGCTTGTTGACCACAAACATCTGGTTTGGTAGATGCCCAGTGGGCAAGATCAGGTATCTGCACACATGTTGCATGGAAGATCAATCAGTGATCAAATCTCCCAACATTTTTAAAAAATCTTTTAAAGCCCCTCTTTTTGGTTCAAACCATTGTGTTGAGCAAAGGTTAACTCAGTATGCCATGTTTTCTCATTACAACTACCTTCTCATTTAGATCTTCTGAGCTACAGTTAGCCCTAATAAGGGAGGAGGAGACAGGAAATGAGAAATAAGCCTTACCCCTTGCACAGTGCTACAGTGCCAACCCAAATCCAAATCTGTTTCACTGTGTGATGAAGAATTGCAGATTTATATCCTGCTCTTCTCTCTGAATCAGAGACTCAGAACGGCTTACAATCTCCTTTATCTTCTACCCCCACAAAAGACACCCTGTGAGGTGGGTGGGGCTGAGAAGGCTCTCACAGCAGTTGCCCTTTCAAGGACAATCTCTGCAATAGCTATGGCTAACCCAAGGTCATTCCAGCAGGTGCAAGTGGAGGAGTGGGGAATCAAACCCAGTTCTCCCAGATAAGAGTCCACACACTTAACCACTACACCAAACTGGCTCTCTTATGGGTGTGGTTGTTCAGGACCATGAATACATGGGAAGGTCTAATGATATGTCTACAGTGTTATTTATAGTATGGCCCTGAATTGTGTTCCCTTCTTTGCCTTCCTTGTTCCCTTGAAAGAAGACAGGATATGGAACAGGTTTGTGTATGTGAGTAAAGACAATAGAGCAATCAACCTCAGAGTATTTACATTCCATACCACAGGTAATGATAAAAAATTGGGTAACAGATAACATTAGGTGCTGAATTTGTGTGCATGTGTGGAGGGACACACACACACACACAGAGTAGTTTTAAAAATTTCACTGTGTGATGTAAGGCTTGAAAGTTTTGCTCTCTCATATACAGAAAGATATGCAGTTTTTCTTCAGATAAACATGTTAAAAATCAGGAAGAGTTATTTCCTGAGAGAAATCCAAAAGAAAAGGAAATGGAGAAAGAAGCCCTAACATTCCTCCTCCCACAATAGTTTAGGGTCAATATATAGAATTTACTCCCTTTCATTTATTGGTTTCAGTTAATTAGCTATTGTCTCAGGAATGTTAAGCAAATTAATGGATCTACTTTTTCTCTAATGGGTAGAATTCCCATTGATCTCCATTATAAGAACTATTGAGCACCATGCATGTTCACCACAAAGGATGATACATAAAAACTCTGGAACATCTTTTATTGCCATTGAATAAAAGCTGGACACATTCCAGGACTGCATAACCAACTTTATCAAAATGATTTGTGGAGAAGACACGAACAGCATTAGAACAGCTGTTCAAGTGGTTAATATGTATTGAAACAAGAGTCCTTAAACTATGGGCTCGAGAAGGCTAGGGTTCCCTGGTGCACTTTTAGGCGGTTCCTGAGATCACAATGAACATAAAGGAAAATGCTGATACAAAGGACAGAGGTTTCTTCAACATTTTCACCATATGCTGAAAAAGCAACTCTCCAGCACGTCAAGTGACTGTTGGAGAACTTCAAAGCAAACCTCCAGTTGTGTGCGCAATCCCCCCTCCCTGCATATAGAGCTTTGTTGGATGGCAGCCACAGAGAACAACTGTAGCTGAATACCTAGAGGCTTTTAAGTGTACGCCATTTAGAAGACAAGGAATGACACAACACAAGCTTTTTACACAAGCTATTTTGATATGTGTTCCACAAGGGTAATGATATCTTCAGTGACATAAGAGGTACCTTAGTACAGAGGTAAACAAACATGTGTCTGTTAAAATGCTAAATGTGTGACTGTTATGTTGAGAAACATATATTCCACAAAGTATATCCTATATTATAAATATTAGATTGTTCTAGAAGAAGGAGGGAGGATCAAGGTTTGCATTAACATAAATGAGAGGAAAGTTATTGCAAGGCAAATTGCCCTTGTGTTTTTGGGAGGCGATTCACAGTGTAATAAACAGAGTAACACACAACTATGCTAATTGAAGTAGATGAGTTTAGAAGGTGTTACTTTGCTGAGAATTGCACAATTATAGTTGGAAAACAGCATGGAGGGAAAGGGTTATCTCTGCGTGCCCAAGATGACCATAGTGCTGATCTAATTTGTACAACCCTGCTAAGACTTTGTGAGATTCATTCATAGATCTCCTCTGTCCTGTCTAGTCATGCTTTCAGAGCCAGAAATTTACAAAGCATTAAGCATAGTTGCCGTGAACATGGTGAAGCCATTTTTCGATTTCTCTAAGTGCCTGGGGGTGATAAAGTATATGCTGTATTGCTCCGGGGACATAGAAATGCAAAATGTTTTTATTACATACCTGTGCCCTCATTCCATTTTACTTATTCAGATTAAGATTAATGTTGTTCTTGATAACTTTAATTCTGTCATCCCTGACAGGATTTTTCCTGTATTTCCTTCTCGGCAAAACTCAGTCTGACCTGCATTTGTGATATGGTCAAAAAGCAACTTTTGTTGGCTCTCAAGCACCACCTGCTGGCCAGTTACACCTCTCATGCTACAGCCTGATTGCCAATTCTGCGAGAATTCCAGATGTTTTCTTCATCTATAAAGGAGATATAGAGAAACAGTTAAATTGCTTACCTGTTTCACAATGTTATTGTGGAGATTAGTGGGTGAAGATATAATACAATGCAAGCCAGAAAAAAAAAAAGAAATAAACCATCTGCAAGATTTCTAGAATTTAACAAATAAATCCAGGATCTGCTTTATATGTAGGATGAAAGCCAGGTAACAGCTACTTTATTATTCTTTTTGACCTGCTCAGGGAATGTCATGTTGGTAGCTATCTATGCATCAGATGACACCAGCTATTTGGTGATCCAACCTTATGATAGGGTATTCTTTCACTCTAGAGCATTTTGTTCCTTTGTATATGTGAAACCAATAAAGAAAATGTACTTTAACTGTCTGTGGAGAGAGTACATACAGATTATTCCTTATCTTTGAGAGTCTGAGACAGAGTCGTCTTCACCCTATGTTCCCAGTAGTGACTGTTTCAGAGAAGGAACACAAGCAGACAAAAAAAAAAATCCATGCCAGCTTCTGAGGCTTTTACGATCTTGGCAGGGCTCTCTCATCCGCTTGTCTAAGGCATCTTTGAACTCAATGGTGCAGCACAAAATGGATTTAGGCAGGGACCATTACTCATAACATCTCATAACCAATGCAGAATATTACCATTACCCTCTCTGACTGTAATGTGTTTGGGTGTCATAGAACTATTCCATTAAAACAAACACAAATATATTACTTTGTAAGCAAAGCTAAAGTATTTTTCTCTCGGTCCATTGGAATCCAAGCCCAAACTCTGCCCTTTTCTGGGCTCATTATTATGTGAGCAGGTTCTCTTTCCCATTTGCAATTGCATAACTGGGAACTGCACAGATGGGTAAAAAGAGACTTTTGGTGAATTGAAGCTGAAAAGGTTAGGGCTGATTTTAGCCATGTCAGGATTTCTGATGGATACCTGACTTTCAGAGAAACAAAAGGTTTTTTATCAAAAAGAAGAAGAAAAATGGATCACATAGGGTGAGATCAAACTGGGAGTTAGCCTCAACAGTCTCTGGGCTTTTAAAAAGTCAATTCGGTTGGAAATGGATTGTGGCAATCAGTTGGTGCTGGCAATACAGTTGCAGTCCCATGACATCAGGAACAGGCCTCAAAGGCACAGAGGAGCAATCACACTGCTCCTGTGCTTCCATGGCATGCCTGGGGTCAATCAGATAGCCAGAAATGTGCCATGGAAGTGCTTCACCAGCTTTGCCACCAGCAAGTTCCCAGTGTCTATCAAATGCATTTGGGAGGTGGCACAGCATGAGGTAGGCACCCATGGGCTATGGGGGGGGGCAAATCTGCACATGTAATCATACCCATTAAATTCAGAAGCAAAGATGGCTATGGTGGACCAAAATGCCCATCTGATTGCACCCATAGTTATACAAATCACTGGGACATAGGCTTGGATCCACAAGTGCATTTCCATGAGTGAAAGGATTTCTGTCCATGAAGCATTACTTACTCCCTTCCACCCCAAACAACAGCCCAAAATATTCCCTGAAATGCTACTCCAGGGGTCAGGGAACCCCCCAGGAACAGCATTTGAGAAATGTTTGCATTAGAATAAGGAGATGAGAAGATCCAACCCAACATGTGGCAATAGTCTTTGGTGAAAGCTAGTCAACCCATTTTCATTTCCCACATAGAAGCAGATGTACTCATCCATGTCACTATTGTAAGGGGCAGTGCCAGTTAATGGATTCATATCAGCTCGTTTGAAAAGTCTCCTTGAATGCAAAGTGGGCTGTAGACGGAAAAGTACACAACTGATTTGTCAATGCAATAATGTTGACAAACTGGCTTTAAAATAAATATAAGCAATATAATAAATCGCTAAACTTTAATACATTCTTCTTATTTTTTTTTTTTTTAGCAAATTCACATATGTGCTAACACCACATTTGAAAAGGATGCTCAAATACCCACCAGCTCTGTTCATGTCCTGTTTTCTGGTCTTAAACAGGAGCTGTTTTTTTGATAATTGCTTCAGTGGGTTCCTTCTTAATTATGCAGCACAATGCACTTGGCTTCATGCACATGTACTTTCACACACTTCCCAGTTGAGTTCTACAGCCCCTCTCTGTGCTGTAGAATTTCTCCACTCAGCAGGAAATTATTTCAATAGACAATTAAATCAGTCACAAATCATGTAAATCAGTCATAAATAAAAGCTGTGTTTTAATAAAATCCTACCCTTATGTTTCTGTCTAAGAGGTTCATAGGGACACTAATGGCTGCCAATTGGTTTAATGTGACAGTATCTTTGAGAATGAACAATTTTGCAAAAAAACTTGATGCAAACCTGTTCAGCATGCATTCACAGTGGTTTGGCTTGAACCAAAGAGACTGGGTAATTGGCTTATGCCTTACTATCCCCTTTAAACTGTCAAACAAGGCCATAGTGAAATTCACAGCATGTCTAGTGCTTAATGAAAGCCATAAACGATAGTGAAAGGCTAAATATTCTACTAGTACTATTATGATAGATTCATGAGGGTAGCCATATTGGTCTAAAGCAATAGAACAAAATTTGAGTCCAGTGGCACTTTCAAGACCAACTAAGTTTAATTCTGGGCATAAGCTTTCATGTGCATACACATTTAATCACTTGAAAACTTATACCTAGAATTAAACTTAGTTGGCCTTAATGGTGCCACTGGACTCAAACTTTGTTCTATTATTATGGTTATATAGGATTGCCAGGTCCCCCCTGCCCACCAGTAGGGGATTGGGGGTAGGGTTGCCATACCCAGACTGAGAAACCCCTGAAGATTTGGGAGTGGAGCCTGGAGAGGACAGGGACCTCACTGGGGTATAATGCCACAGAGTTCACACTTCAAAGCATCCATTTTCTGCAGGGGGATTTCTCTCTGTAGTCTGGAGATGAGCTGTAATTATGGGAAATTACACCAGGAGGCTGGCATCCTTTTTAAATATAATTTTCAGTGTTTGCAGTACTACAGTAGCCTTGCCTGTTAACAGACACCACTACAGGCCTTCCACACTTAGGTCAACTGAGATGTGATAGTGACTATAGAGTTGCAACCCAAATCACAAACTACATGGGGTGGTTTGCCATTGCCTTTCCCAGTCAGCTACACTTCACCCCCAGCAAGCTGGGTACTCATTTTACCAACCTCAAAAGGCTGAGTCAACCTTGAGCTGGCTACTTGAATGCAGCTTCCACTGCGATTGAACTCAGGTCATGAGCAGAGCTTTGAATGAAGTACTGCAGCTTACCACTATGCACCACGGAGCTAAGGAATTGTACAACAGGAGAAAAGTTGGAGATTTTTAAAGACTTGTTATTTTAAACATCAACCCCATTCTGGTAATTAGGGCTTTTTTGAGCAGGAATGCACAGGAATGCAGTTCCAGCTGGCTTGGTGTCAGGGGTGTGTGGCCTAATATGCAAATGAGCCCCTGCTGGGCTTTTTCTACACAAAAAACTCTGCCCAAAACAATGGTGATTTCGTGGGCGTGACCTAATATGCAAATGAGTTCCTGCTGGGCTTTTTCTGGTATAAGCTTTGAGAATGAACAATTTTGCAAAAAACTTGATGCAAACCTGTTCAGCATGCATTCACAGTGGTTTGGCTTGAACCAAAGAGAATGGGTAAAAAAGCCCTGCTGGTAATCATGTCTAGTTCTGCAACTATTCCCTTTTTTTATACAAAGAACAATTAGAAGTAAAGCTTGTCAAGACTTCTCTGTACAGCTATGTGGGGAAAGAACCATAGAAATCCTCACCTCCGTTCCAACACTTAGTTAAAACTTGGTTGTATATCAGGACTTCCAGTTTTGGCATGATGATGGGTGGCTGCTTTCTTTAATGCTCTGATTGCGCGACTTTCAGGGATCTTTTAAAGTTCAAGACCCGCTAAAACCCCAGTTTGGGGGTTCTTGAGGTAGGGGGAGCTTGGGAAAGGTTGAATTGGGGCGTAAGTTTCAGTTCAGACCCCCCTCTTTTCCCCCCTTAAGCCTGGGTTGCTGCGGACGCCATTTTGGCGATTCAGTCATGAACACCAGAGAGGAGGAGAATTGTGGTCAAGATTTTACAACAAAGAAGTTTTTCCCCAAAACAGCTTGTACGTTTAAAGCTGGTTTGGTGCAAAAAGAGGAAGCAATGGCTTGGAAAGTTGATGGACTGAAAAGGAAAAGAACAGTGGATCTATGTGGAGACAGAGAGAGGAAAGGTGGAGTAAGTGGGGCGGTGCCATATGAAACTGACTAAAAGCTTCGGTGCGGTGGAAAGGTGCAAAATTACTGAATGGAGTACAATTAACTGACCAGCTAAGTTTCCTAAGCATCCTAAGAGGATAAAGTGGGAATGTTTCCTGAATTCAGGATGCTCTTGAATTCAGAGGAATGTTTACCTTAAAGAATTGGTGGCTTCTGGCATTTGACTAACTACTATTATTCAAATAGAGACATTCCATCAGTGTGTAGATGGGGAGAAGAAAGAGGTGGAAGCGGAAGGAAGATTCAGAAGATTTATAATAGAGCTTAAATGAGAGGCAATGCTTGTATGTAAGGTCTGAGTAATTGAGAGTTGAGAGTAAGAGTGTCTAAGTATATAAGTGCATAAGTAAATGTGCGTGAGAGTGAGGAATGAGAGAGGTATGAGAGAGTGAGGTGTGGTTGTGTGACTGGGGAGACGTGCTGTTGGAGAGAAAAAAGAGGAGAGGGGGCTGTATATGTGTAAGGGTGGTAAAGTCTTGATGGAGAGTTTATAAATATATAAAAAACCAAAGAAACAAACTAGAAATAGATTGCCTAGGCAAGTGCCTTAACTAATATATAAAAATACATAAGACAGAGGAGACTGAAGAATTTTTTTTGGACTAGACTATAAGAGGAAAAACCACCTTTGAAGGTTCTGAATTAGTTTTTCAGAAATCACTTATGGACAGACTGAACTAATTTTGTAAAATTTTGAAGAGGTGGAATAAGGTTGAAAGAGACTGACTTGGTAATTAAGAGACCTGAATGAAAGGGTGGACTGAAAAAAACAGTAATGAATTAGTTCCGAATGTCTGAATTCTAAAGTGTGCAACACAACCACACATTTTGAATTAGTAAAAAATTGGTTGATGAATTGTTTATGAAAGTAACATTAATTAATTGTTCTTTTGTGCTTTATTGATTATTAATTAATTATTAATTGTAATGGCGGTGGAATTAATTATTAATTAATTATTAGTGGGAATAAAAGAAAATTGGGTTAAAGGAAGATCAAAGGTGGGAAAAGGAAAGATATTATCCACTTGTAGTGGAAGAGGGTATAAGTAAGAACATAAGAGAAGCCATGTTGGATCAGGCCAATGGCCCATCCAGTCCAACACTCTGTATCACACAGTGGCCAAAAATTATATATATATATATACATACACACACACACACACACACTGTGGCTAATAGTCACTGATGGACCTCTACTCCATATTTTATCTAACCTCCTCTTGAAGCTGGCTATACTTGTAGCTGCCACCACCTCCTGTGGCAGTGAATTCCACACATTAATCACCGTTTGGGTGAAGAAGTACCTCCTTTTATCCGGTCTAACCCGACAGCTCAGCAATTTCATTGAATGCCCACGAGTTCTTGTATTGTGAGAAAGGGAGAAAAGTACTTTTTTCTCTACTTTCTCCATCCCATGCATAATCTTGTAAACCTCTATCATGTCACCCTGCAGTCAACGTTTCTCCAAGCTAAAGAGCCCCAAGCGTTTTAACCTTTCTTCATAGGGAAAGTGTTCCAAACCTGTAATCATTCTAGTTGCCCTTTTCTGCACTTTTTCCAGTGCTATAATATCCTTTTTGAGGTGCAGTGACCAGAATTGCACACAGTATTCCAAATGAGACCGCACCATCGATTTATACAGGGGCATTATGATACTGGCTGATTTGTTTTCAATTCCCTTCCTAATAATTCCCAGCATGGCGTTGGCCTTTTTTATTGCAATCACAAACTGTCTTGACATTTTCAGTGAGTTATCTACCATGACCCCAAGATCTCTCTCTTGGTCAGTCTCTGCCAGTTCACACCTCATCAACTTGTATTTGCAGCTGGGATTCTTGGCCCCAGTGTACATTACTTTGCACTTGGCCACATTGAACCTCATCTGCTACGTTGACGCCCACTCACCCAGCCTCAACAGATTCCTTTGGAGTTCCTCACAATCCTTTCTGGTTCTTACCACCCTGAACAATTTAGTGTCATCTGCAAAGTTGGCCACTTCACTGCTTACTCTCAACTCCAAATCATTTATTTTTTTTTCCTTATATATTCATCATTTATTGAAATTAGTATATGTAACAGATCCATAGTAATAATAAATATTTAACAATTAAACAAACAAAAAATTACGTAGTTCACAATTATCCACTCATCCAGCACCCTGTGACCCGTCACCCTTGTTGCCCATACTTATCTATCTCTGCCTATTGTATGCCTAATACTTGATATAGCTCTCTGGACCACCTTGGCCCCCACAGCCTAGAGGGAACTATGTTCAAATTCACATCCCGGACCCTGTAAATTATTGACAGCCGCCAAAAACGGTGCCCAAATGTCCTCGAATTGTTGTTGTTGCATCATTCGTCGGTAGACCAGCCTTTCATCCACCGCCAATCGCAGCATGTCCTCCAGCCATTGCGCTACGGTTCCTGAAAATTCCGTTCTCCACATCTGCATGATTATCCTCTTTGCCGTCATCAGTGCCCGAAATCCCCAATATCGCTGTGGGCGAGACAACACCCATGCTGACGGGAAGTAGTTTAAAAGAACTTGCATGGCTGTGAATCTGTGCTGACCTCCCAATACGCGGTTTATCCACCTGAGTATATCGCCCCAGAAATCAAGCAGCACCGGGCATGACCAAATCATGTGGCTTAGCCCCGCTTCACCTCCCTGGCATCGCCAACATGCTGGTGAAGTCAAGAGGTTAAATTTGTGTAGTCGAACAGGTGTCCAGTAAATACGGAAATGAATTTTTTGCTGAATTAATATCAAGCGTTGATCTTTAGAAACTTTTCGGATCGCCCTGTTGATTGTGAACCATTGGAATGGTAGAATACTAAGGTTCAGTTCATCTGCCCATTTTACCCGTAATTCTTCAATTAACTGTTGTTGTTGTGTCCCATATCGAAAGTACGTGTACAGGGCTTGCGCTGGATTATCTTGCTGCCATGTCCGCCTTAATACAGCTAAAAGGGATGGTGGATCAGGGGCAGCCAAGGCATCCGGACCCAGCAGCTGCGTCAGCGCCATCTTTATTTGGTAATAATGTAGCCATTGGTTAGATTCAAGATTATACTTGTCTTGAAGCTCCTTAAATGTCCAGAATTCTTCTCTGTTTGGGTCTCGTAGATGATCAAGAGTTGTTATCCCTTTTTCAATCCAACCCTTCCAAACCACTTGGCACCCTCCGATCCTCAATTCTGGGTTTCCCCAAAGAGTCATTGATCCATGTAAGAAGGCGTTAAAGCCTTGCTTGGACCCTATTAGCTGCCATAATCGCCTGGTGGCCTGAATTGCTGGAAGCAATACTTCCCCTTGGTAGTGCTTCGAACCCAAAACCTCTAGCGTAGAAAGAGGGGCCACTGTTGAAGCCTCGAGGGCCACCCAGTCTGGAGATTCCTTCCCTACATCTTGCCTCCACTTACTAACACTTGCCAACATATAGGCCCTATGGTATACACTTAAGTCTGGCATACCAAAGCCAGATCCACGCTGCTGATCTCTTTTGTACGTGTGTCTACGCGTGATTTCGTCCTACGCAAGTTCCGGGAATTATCCATGGGGGAGGGCATTTTCTGGCAGGGCCAACCAGCCTCTTTTTCACTTTACCCAGATCTCCCAATTGCAATAATTCAAAAGCGTCGTGCATATAAGACAGCCAAGGAATTAGCTCGGAAATTAAAGGTGGAGAACTTTATCCTTTTTCCGTCTACACTGGTGCTGATTCGCAATGGCAGAAGAGTCCTATTTCACACCCCACAAAGTGCAGAAGACTATCTACGTGCTATTGAAGGAGAGACTGTACCAGGAACAATGGACACTTGAGGCTTGCGCCGTGAAGCATGGACAGTCTTTGGATTCTTGCAATTAAAGCCGGGTGGTGGTTGTTTCTTTTTCCTTCTTTCTTTCCTTCTTGCTTACTATCCCCACTACTCAAAACCCTTTGGTCTTTTCTCAGCTTTCCCCATGTCCTTTTTCCTGTTGGATACCCTATACTGAATGCAGATAATAGCCCCCCTCACCTCCCTCGCATGGGTCCTTATAATGGTTTTCCTCCACGCTGTTTCTAAGTTCTTTCTAAGTGCTAAGGTGGAAGACACTAAAATGAAGTTTTTCTTTTTTTTCCCCTTTGCATTAAGTTGACTAGGTGATCTGGCTTCTTCTATATACAAGACCTGCTAGGACCCTGGACATATTCCGCCTGGGGTTTCCATGTTGGATCTGTATTAATATCAGGGGGACAATAACTAATGACGTGGTGACGTAAAACCCTATTTGCTTGGTCTGGTTAAAGGAATGTAATTTATAGTTTCCTGGGCACCTGATTATCCCTCCGTTTATGAAGTCCTGATTAACGTAAGAAGGGTTCAACTCTGAATTGGGTGGCTGCGTAATTTTAAAGGCTTATAGAGGATCTGTTTATATGAATCCCACCATGGCAATTGTTTGCAATTATGCTTTTGAAGGTAATCCTGAATGCACTCTCCAGCTGGGTTGTTAATGATGCAAAGTCTTTAACCCAGTAACTTACCAACACTCATTAATTAATGGATGGCAAGTGGGAAATAATTCAGTTTGTGATTATTGTTTATTAGGTCTGTGCTATAGATGAATTATTTCTTTGAATTTCTTATGTAGATTTGGTTGTCAACCATGTGCTGGAGGCTAGGCAGGAGAGACCTTCAATGATATATGCCCAATGGTTATTCTAGAAATACTTGTTAATTAATGATAATTAATTAATGATAAGACAAGGTTATGCAAGTCTTGAAGAGAATGTAAAGGGAAAAGCAGGCTATTTAGGGTTGGTTAGCTCATATAAACGGAATACAAACCTTATATCAGCTTAATGCAAGAGCCAGGAGGGGTTGAGGGCAAGATGTGTGAAACAAGGGAATTTGCAGGATGTTAATTTCAGGGTAAACTTTGTACTGGCATGGCTGGATGTTGAAGGGAATGAGGAGATTCAATTTGTCTGTGTATTAGGTGATTAAGTAGGATGGAGATGGGCCCATAGAGGTCTATTAGGGACCCTAGAATTTGTTACAGTACAGACCAAAGAGAGACTACTGATCTCTATGATTTGAGTAGATTAATGGTTTTTTGTTTTTTTGTTTTTTTGTTTTTTTAGCCCGGGGCGATTGCCTTTTTTAAAATTTTTTGCTTTGTTCTGGATTCTAACATGGAAGTTGGAAGAATAGGTGGGGGCAGTTACCCTCCAAGGCGTAGGTTCGCCATGGAGGGGACTTATACACGGGGTGCAGTAGCATTGCCAAGATGGTATGGGAGGAGGAGGATTGCTCTCTGGCCCCTGGCCGAACGACCAGAGGTTGAACTAAGATGTCAGTTAAAGTAGCATCGCTTAATGCACGCGGCCTCAGAGACCCTAAGAAGAGAGCGATAGTTTTAAGGACTCAGGTCCTTCGGAATGCGGACATAGTATTAATCCAAGAGTCTCATATTTTGGACAATGAAAGCTCCTTGCTGGCTAAATTCCAAGGTGACCAGGTCTACACTTCAGGATATGAGAGGAATGCTCGCGGTGTCGCAATAATTATTCGTGGACGCTTGGGCTGGAGTAACTTAATGAAGATTTCTGATCCCCAGGGACGCTACATTGTTCTAAGCGGCTTAATGTATGGACAAAAGGTTGCCTTGGTAAATTTTTATGGATCAAATAAGGATGATCCTGCCATTATTAAGGATGTGGTCTCTATTCTAATGAAAGTGGATTTCGAATGGATAATTATGGGCGGAGATTTTAACTTAGTCCTAGATAATGAAAAAGATCGAAGCACCAAGTCAGATCTAAGGTCCCCAAGGGCTTGGGCAGCGCTAACAGCAGCAATGAAGGAGTTAGGCTTGGTAGACGTGTGGAGAGAACAGCATAAAGACCAAAAAGGGTTTACTCACTACTCGCACGTCCACCAGAGTATGGCAAGGATTGACTACTTTCTGATTTCGAGGTCAAGGTTTCACCTGGTCACGAATTCCCAAATCTGCCCATTTTCCTTCTCGGATCACCATGCTGTTACCATGGAACTGGATATGAGAAATCGGATTGAGAAGAAGTCTACATGGTACTTTAATAACTCACTAGTTAATGATCCAGTTTTTTGTGCGCAGATGGAAAAGGAGATTCCACAGTTCTTCCAGAGTAATGAAGGATCGGTGGACCACTACTTAACCATTTGGGAAGCATTTAAAGCAGTGATGAGAGGTCGTATAATTGCGTATGCCACAGCAAAGAAACGAGAACGAGCCCAACGGGAGGAAGAGCTAGAGATGTTAATTAAAGACCTATGGGAAAAGCACTTTCAGAATCCGTCTCCAGCCCTCTACACGGAAATTCAACAGTTAACTTTTCAGCTGAATTTGCTCAAGTCGCGCAAGTCTGAACTTATATATGCCCAGATAAAACACCAGTATTGGGAGTTCGGCGAAAGGCAGGGGAAAATATTAGCCTCAAGGTTAAAGGGCCAACAGGAAGAGAGATGGGTAACTCAGATTAGTGATGACAGGGGAGGCGTTCATGCTACACCTTCTGGAATAGCAGACCAGTTTCGCCTCTTTTACCAAGAGCTGTACAAGGGTCATGTTAAAGAGGTAGATGACAAACAGGACGCCTTTATACGTCAACTTGACTTACCACAACTGTCGGAAGAGGCTCAAAGGATCCTCTCAGCTCCCCTAAGATTGGATGAGGTAACGGCTGCATTAGAATCACTTCGACATGGTTCAGCCCCGGGGCCAGATGGGTACTCTCCGGTCTGGTATTTCCGATTCAGGGATATCTTAGCTCCTAAGTTGCTGAAGACATATCAAGCAATTTTTGACAAAGGTATGCCTTCAAAAGAATTTAATGCGGCTTGGATTACACTGATTCTTAAACCGGGGAAGCCCGCATATCTCTGTTCAAGCTATCGCCCAATATCCTTGTTAAATGTTGACAACAAGATACTGACGGCTATATTAGCACAACGCCTTCAATCAGTAATAGCTTCGGTGGTGAACAGAGCTCAAGCAGGCTTTATCAGAGGTCGCTCGGGAGCTGATAATGTTCGGTTAATTACTGACTTAATAGCCACTTATAATGAGAAGCCGGAATCTGCGTTTCTAATCTCTATTGATGCTGAGAAGGCATTTGATCGTGTGGACAGAGGGTTCCTGAGGAAGACGATGACATACCTGGGCTTTCCGGAAGAATTCCTTCGGTGGACCCAGTTGATATATCAGAATGCGACCTCGAGAATTAGAGTCAATGGAGAGCAGTCTGGAGTAGTCGATCTGGCATGCGGCACAAGACAGGGGTGTCCGCTTTCCCCACTCCTGTTCAACATCTGCATTGAGCCTCTCGCCCAGGCGGTGCGCCAAAGGACGAACTCCAAATCATTTATGAACAAGTTAAAGAGCATGGAACCCAGTACTGAGCCCTGCGGCACTCCACTGCTTACCGTCCTCAACTGTGAAGACTGCCCATTTATACTCACTTTCTGCTTTCTATTAATTAGCCAGTTTTTGATCCACAAGAGGACCTGTCCTTTTACTCCATGACTCTCAAACTTACTAAGGAGCCTTTGATGAGGAACTTTATCAAAAGCTTTCTGGAAGTAGCTAAGTGGAAGCGAGTAAGAGGCACTAGGTGTGGAAGAGGTGATAGGAATATTTAATTAATTAAGTGTGTATTAAGTGTTAATTAATTGTGTATTTGTTTGAGGTGATATAAGTGTGTAGATAAGGGTAAGGCACCCGAATAAGGAAAAAAGATAAAGGAAGAGGAAGAGGTTAACCCCTCCCTGAACACTAATACAAATAAGGACATTGGTCTTTAGGTTAAAAGATAATATATAAAATAATGAGTATGTTAGTCAAGTCAGCAGCCTCACTAGATCCCCCAAAATCAATGGAGCCCACAGTATCTCAGGACATGATCAAATAACTGCAAAAGCAATATGCCAATCTATTTTAGAACAGTACTGAATCAGATGCAGGCGAATCTAGCAGAGCAGATTGGTGGAATGAACTCAAAAATGGATGACCTACAGGAACAAATAATATGAACTAAGGAAGAGATTCTGGGCTTAACTCAGCCTCTAAAACCTCTTGATATTAAAATGAAGGTTGCTAATCAAATATTGGAGGTAGATAAGATAGCTCAAGAGATAAAAGAAGAAAGGTTAGTTAGTCCTGAGATGGAACAGGTAATTTATAATTTGAGATCTCAAGAGGTTCTACAACAAAAACAAGAAGATGATTTATCACAAATATCAAGTGATGCATTGGTAGTAGTAACAGAAACGGAACCCTTGGATATAGAGGAAGAAATAGAGGATTCATATAAGGGTATTTCAGCCCATAATAGAAAGTATTCTTCTCAGAGAGAAGTTCATAGTACCTTTAACAGAAAAATGGGTAAGGAGGCAAGTTGGAAAGTCTTAACAGATCAATCATTAAAAATCACTGAACAACATATTAAGGTCTTAAGAGAAACTCCATGGTTGGTGAGGAAGAGAAGATAAAAATTAATTCCAATCTATACAAATGATCTCAATAAGAAAGAAAGAAAGAAAGAAAGAAAAAAAGAAAGAAAGAAAGAAAGAAAGAAAGAAAGAAAGAAAGAAAGAAAGAAAGAAAGAAAGAAAGAAAGAGGGGGAATGAGAGAGAGAGAGTGATAGATTTCCTGCCAAGTAGAATAATAGAATCATAGAGTTGGAAGGGACCTCCAGGATCATCTAGTCCAACCCCCTGCACAATGCAGGAAACTTACAAACACCTCCCCCTAAATTCACAGGATCTTCATTGCTGTTAGATGGCCATCTAGCCTCCATTTAAAAGCCTCCAAGGAAGGAGAGCCTACCACCTCCCGAGGAAGCCTGTTCCACTGAGGAATCGCTCTGTCAGGAAGTTCTTCCTAATGTTGAGCCGGAAACTCTTTTGATTTAATTTCAACCCATTGGTTCTGGTCGTGGCTTCTGGGCCACAGAAAACAATTCCACCCCATCCTTTTTATGACAGCCCTTCAGGTACTTGACGATGGTGATCATATCACCTCTCAGCCGTCTCTTCTCCAGGCTAAATATATTCACAATATATTCACAATAAATATATTGTGAACAGAACAGAATTAATATAAACTATGGAATGGGTCACCGCCCTATGATTGTATATGAAATGTAAATAATGATATGTGGATTTCTTTGGAGAATGAAGCCGATTAAAAGGTTAGTAAGGTAGTATGTTGAGTGAAAAGGGATTAAAAATAATTGTGAAAAAGATATACGGTTGTGCATTATTGAATAGTTATATACGGAAGCTGCATTCTCCATCCTATGTTGTTATATTGTTTGTTTTTGATTTTTGTGTGTTTGTATTTATTTTGTGTATTTAGTTTTTGGAGAAAATAAAAAGATTATTAATCGCAAAAAAGCTTGGTTGTATAAGTAGGATTATTGTATCTAAGCAGGGCTTTTTTTGAGCAGGAATGCAGTTCTGGCTGGCTTGGTGCCAGGGGGTATGGCCTAATTGCAAATGAATTTCTGCTTGGCTTTTGCTATAAAAAGCCTTGTGTGAAACAATAGAGATGTCAGGGGTGTGGCGTAATATACAAATGAGTTCCTGCTGGGCTTTTTCTGCAAAAAAAGCCCTTTATCTAAGACATATGATGGGTTAAATTACTTTAACATTAGTATTTCCTGTCAGAAGCAGGATAGAATGAAGACATATTAAAATATAAGTCTGTCATTTCCATATATGATTTCTATCAAAGTGAAAGTTGGCAGTTATATATGATTCTAATTCAGATTCAAGGTTCCAAACAATGAATGAGTTATTCAGTTCTGAACTAGGGGTGTGCATTCAGTTCAGCCGAACCGAATCAACAGCCAAATCACCCCTGATTCGGCTGTATACAGAATCGCATACAGCCGAATCCAATTGGGGCCCATTATGCGGAAGTATGGCTCCCCGTATACTTCCGTATAGATATTCAGAAGTGTATGGAATTCAATGCAAAAGGCGGGAAAGGGGCTTCTGCAGCCTCAGGGGAGCTGCTTGCCTCCTTTCCCGCCTTTGGTAGCCTTTTCCCGCCTCACCCATAGCCTCCCTGAGATCAGGGAGGGGGGAGGGGGAAGAGGAGCCCCAGCAGCTAATCCAAAGCATGCATTTGCAAAATGCATTGCAAATGCATGCTTTGCAGGGCTGTTGTGTAGCTGATCCCCCAGACATCAGCAACATTGTTGTTCTTTTGATCTTTTGCTTACTTGGGTATCCAAGTAAGCACTGTTGTCTGGCCAATCACAGAGCAGTGCTATTTTTTGAAACTGCTCTCTGTAGGGCCAGAGAAACTTTTTAAGGCATCTGCCTAGCTGGACTCCTCCATTGCTGCTGTGTTGGAATGTGTTGGTGTGAGAGAGAGATTTTGCTGTGCTGGCCCTTGGCCTCAGCTGCTGCTGCTCTCTCTCAGCCTTACCAGACTTGCCTGGAGTAGAGAAGACGTCTAAGGTAAGACAGTCTTAGGGTTCTTGTTTTTATTTTAGTTGGTAAAAGGACTTTTTAAGACTCAGAGTCCCTTTACTTATCCAGATTTGGGTGGTGGGTAGCTTATTTGGGGTTAGGGCTAGGGGTTTCTGCTGGGGGAGGGGGCCTGGGGTGGGGTTTTTTTTGCCAATTTGCCCATATCTTACTTTAGTGAGAGGACTTTTAAAAGTGCAGTGTCCTTTTACTAGTCCTGATTTGGGTGGCTTGGGTTTCTTGGGGTTAGGGTGAAGGTTTTTTTTGGGGGGAGAGGTTGGTAAAGTTCCCGTATTGTTAAAAGTTAAGTTTTTTTACTGTTTTAAAAGGATTCTGTGTTTGATTTGTTGCTGCTGTGTTGTGCTGCTATTGTTCCTTTTCTCTTCTGGTTCTGGTTCTTGGGGGGAGGGGCTGTTTGGCCTAATTTTCATTGTTTAGAAGGCCACTTTTTTAACAGTTGAGTTTCTTGGCCTTCTCCCGTTGTCCCTTTTCCTGGTTCTGGTTTTTTTTTGGGGGGGGGGAAGCTGGCACCTGGGTGAGAGACCCAGAACCAGCAGGCTTGTTGGTCTTGGCCAGCTCTCCCCATATTGTTTGGGGCAGGGCTGGAGAGCTGGCATCTGTAGATTGTGTGTTCTGTGGCAGGGAAGCTGGCACCTGGGTGAGAGACCCAGAGCCAGCATGCTTGTTGTGCTTGGCCAGCTCTCCCTGCATTCTTTGGGGCAGGGCTGGAGAGCTGGCATCTGGGTTTGCTGCAGCCAGGTCTGCACTCTGCAGAGCAGACCTTGAGCAGATTGTGTTTTGTGTAGCAGGGTTCATAGAGTAGATAGATGTATATAGTGCATTTGGGTCCTATAGAGATTCTCTGGTGTGAAGTTAGGTTTGGCTTTGGGTACCCCAGGAATTGGACCCCCTGGCCCAATCTTTTTGGGACTTGGGGGGTTTGTAGGGGAGAGTCCCTTGCAGGTCCCCTGCAAATTTGGGGGCTCTCCCTCAAACCCCCTCCTCTCCAGGCAGCTTCAAATATACCCTATTTGCCATTGATTTCAATGGCCCAATAGGGTATAATGGGGCCGTATATTCGGAAATAGCAGCGCATCTACCGTATATGCGGCTATTCCAACTATGGAATTCAGAAATATATGGTATTCCGTATCCCCCCCCCCCCGTATATTTCTGAATCCGTATATTACCGATTTTTTTTTTTTTTTGCACATCCCTATTCTGAACCTGAGCCTTGTCTAAGAAACACATTTTTGATCTTGTAAAAACTGGGAATGTAAGATATTGTAGCTTTCAACAAATTCCAGGTGTCATACTGGATTGGTGAGTGAAGGCATCTCTTGAGAACATAATAATTGGCAAAAAGTAATAAGTGCAAGGGAGAGAGAACAATATGGAAAATATTATACTGACCTGATATAAATCAATGAGAACCGTAAGTCCTTGAATGCCATTTTCGATGTTAGGCCATCTCATTTTAAAAATGAGACTACATGAAATAGAAACCATTCAGAAAAAGGGAGTGAAATGATTAAAGATATGTGGCAGAGAGAAAGATTAAAATTATAGTAAAGATCAGAGATTAAAAAGATAATTTAGTTGAGTAAGTATAATGGATGAGCTCAAATGATCTAATACATCCTTCCCTATGCTATAGGCGATATTGGTTGCTCTGACATTGAAGAATGAAACTTTTAGAAGCAAATTATCATCATTTTCTTTCATATTATTTTATTTTGTTTGAATATTTTTGTAAGAGCTAATTAACTACTATTGTTGCCTATAGTAGATGCAATCCAGAAAGGAGTATTTTAAAAAGAAATTAGGGTGTTTACTTTATGCGACATATCTTTCAGAAACACTAAACACACTAATATTACCTAATCAGATTACTCAATTGGCATAATAAAAAAAAATCTTCCTCCAGTGACAGTTTTGGAGTATTATAGTTTGGGTGAAATGGCCTTGTAAAAAATAGATGTATATTTGTAGGCTGGTTTCTCAGTTACTTTAAAAAGTAATCTGTGCTGCACACATGCTAGTGGGCATTTTTCTTCAACCTACTACCTCTGGATTCAGTATCCATCTCTCTGGGCACATGAAGTTACTATAAAAATGGTCTGTAAGTGGAAAACAGTAATATGAATACCATTATTTTATTTGATAGTGTTCAAAGTCCAAACAGATGTGACATTGGGAATCCTATTTTCCTGCTAAATATCTGATGTTGAAGGTGGAAATCTAGATCAAAGCCACAATACAGGACTTTCTCAATCCCAACTGGCCCCTTCTTGCTGCTGTTTGACTCAGTGGGGTAACCACACAGGTCTTGATACAAAAGGACCTCTAAGTGTGTCCCAAAGGGGTTTAATCCACCTCCCCTAGTACTCAGTCCAAACTGGGATCCTGCAGGACAGTTATTTTAAATGGATTTTTAAAAGCTTTGAGTTTATATACAAAATTTCAGCATGTTGATGGGGAACTTTTCAAGACACCTGCTCTCTCTCCTTCTAGCTCTTCATCTTTAATTTATATTGAACAGCCTGATCAGCTGCAGCAGACCTCACTAATGCAGGTGGCTTCAGGTGGCTCTCAGAACCTTCCTCTAAAAGAGATAACATCTGACCACCCTAGCATACAATGATATGCTTTATAATGAAAATGAGCAATACATTCCTGAATGCCACAGGTCAGCTGCAGTCTCATTTTGGTAAAATCATAATATAAGTTTCACACAATGTGCTAGGGACAATTTGTATAGATCAGGGTGGCCAACCTTGCCTAACATAAAAGCGACATAGAATAAATGTCAGATGTCTGGGAGCCACAAAACATGAATGTCAGATGTAGGAAGGAAGGAACTTTAAACGCATTTTCCAAGCTACTGCCTGGCTTGGCTTGGAGACAAATGCTTTCTCCAAGCCGGCCATTGGGGGGAGGGGAGTGGCTGGGGGTGTGCATTCAGTTCAGCTGAACCAAATACAGCTGAATCATAATCTCTGATGTTGGTTGGGAGCCAAATGTTGATGTTGGTCGGGAGCCAACCTGAATAAACATTCAGTGGAATTTGGGGTTCCCTAATAGCAGTGGAAAGGGGGCTTAAAAGCTAAAGGGAATGCACTTACCTTATTTTCTGTTGTTTCTGGGCTTTTCTTGCCCCTTTCTTTCCTTTCCTGGGATCAGAGTGGGAGTGTCAGAGGAGAGGTGTTCCCAGCAGCCAATCACAGCCATGCATCTGAAAATTGCAAATGCATGTGCACTTTTGCAAGGCTGGTGTTGCTGCTGGGCTTTGTCAGCCAACTCAGCGATTCGGCAACTTACAAAGATCACTCCTGGATTTAAAGGGTCAACAGCCTCACAACAGCGCTCCAGTGCACAGGGGCTTCCCCCAACCCCTGTGATATCTCAAGAATGGAGCCCCCTGCAAGGTCACAGCTGATGGGATTGGGTAGGAGACCCCCTGGAGCAGCAAGCACCCAAAGAGGTGCACCACACCCACAGGGGGTGCCAGAGATGCAATGAGGTAGGAAAAAGATAAAAATGGCTCTAGCGGGGGAGGGGCTGCTGGCACAGACCCGATCAGAACTCACAGCAGAAAGTTGGAGGGATTGGGGGATTCCATCAGTCCACCCTAGAGACCCTTCTGCACTGGTTTGTGGTTGCACAATGGCTTTTGTGCTTACAAGTAGTAAAGGTTGCTCTATTTCCAGGTCTCATTAACAGATGAATATGTCCCAGCTGTTTTTGTGTCAGTGCTTCTTTGTCAAGCGGATGAAAAGTTTGTGTTGATTGAGGTGTCACATTGCAAAGCTCAAGCATTAATAATTCTCCTTTTCATACAGTTGTGCACTCTAATCCAAGCTGGTAGTATTGCCTTGCATAGTACTTCTCCAGCTATGCTGGCCCTAGGGTGCCATACAGAGGATGGTAAATCCCTCCACCCTCCCATTTTTGTGTTTTTGCCATCAAATCACAACTGCCTTATGATAACCTTAGAACATTTTCAAGGAAGGAGTCTTCTGAGTTGGTTTGCCAAGATCTGATGAGATCAGGCTAGCCAGGTTAGAGCCTGCTACCCGTATGTGTGTACAAAAAGAGTGAGTAATTATATATAAAAAAGAATAGAGCTCAACCACAGTACAGCTGGAGATGTAGCAAACAGTGGTGTAGAGTATAGCAAACAGTGGAGGAGAATATCCCTGATGAACATAGTATCATGTATGAGAGCCCTGTCTCCTCCTCCAGCCAAGACTCCCTTGGTTAGAGGGGTTCCTTTCTTATTTTGGACATAGTTGTTTTAATAGGGAACCCGTTTTACAGTCCAACTGCCAAGGTGATGTGAGTTTCATAAAGATACCTGGGAATGGCCATGACATTGAAAAATCCCAGGAATGAAAAGGAAGGGTGTGCTGGCATCACAGACTGATTACTTGCACTCTCCCCTAGCTCAGAATTCTCAATAACAAAAAGTCTTTTCAATAAGTCTTCAGTTCATTCTGAATAACAAAAGGCTTTTCAGCACTGAAATGTTCTAGCATACCCCAAGAAGAGGTGTTTGACCAGACCAAGGAAGTTGCTATTTCATTAACCAATGCCTGGTTCCTTTTCTTTTCTTTTTTCTTTTCTCAATCAAGAAGGGCTGTCATTGATTTACACTCCATTCTGTGTCAGGAGCTATCTTGAGCCACACAAACTTTTGTGTCAATGAAGACCTGGCTCACTTCAGCCTAACTAAAATATGCTAATCATATTGCCTCACCTAGGCTCTTTGAGCCTATGAAGATTTGACTCACAATAGCCTAATCAAGGTATTTCCCCCACTTTTTTTCCTCCCAAACTTTGACAACAGTTAACTTCAAACCAATCAGTGAGATTCAAACTTTATTTTGACCCAATCCAAAACCAGGATGGCCCAAATCCCACCTACCTTGAGGATCTTCTATCCATTAAAGAAGGGCCATAGCAAAAGTTTTCTCAGAGTCCTAGCTCAGAACTCTGTTGGTCAGATCTCTGGTTTCCTTCTTAGAACCTCTGCTGTATTTCACAGGCTTTTTCTCCTTTCTTAGTTGGCTTCTTGCTCTGCTCCTTGGACCTCAGCTGTGTTTGCCCCAAGACTCCTCCAGACCTCAGTCCCAGGATTTCAGGTCATATGTCCCTTCCCTTAATCTTCCCAATTTCCTCCATCCTACCTTTTGTAAGTGCGCCTGCCCTCTTGTTGTTGGTGTTGTGTGTGTGTGCACATCCATGTGTGAGCACTTAGTTAATTAGTTCTCAAGTGCCTAGTGAAGACTTTTTTACATTTTTATTATTTTTATTTAATTTTGTATACAGTAGTTTGTTTGCATTTACAATAACTTCCTCACTCTCTTGTTAATTTTATTTTGGGGTACCCCAACCACGATCTGCCCTTGGAAATACAGACATGCAAGGTCCTGGTTATTCTTTCCTGGAAACCCTTTAAAGCTAATTTGCCCTTCTTTGGGTAACACTTGCACTACTCTGGTTCAATGAATATGTGAATGAATAAGCAGTTTGATTAACAAATACTCATGTATTAGCATTAGTAAAGCAATACACACCATGGCAACACTGGAAGAGGCATTTGTAAGTGATGAGGAGGTGGTTAAAGATGCAAACTCTAGTGAAAAACTACAATTCTTGTGATCTTTTGCAAAACTACACATGTGTGAGAACTGAGCCAAGCCAAATATATTGGCAGCAATAATTGGAGTTCATTCAAGAAGATGGTGAAAGGCAGGATCTACTTTAAAACTAATTCATTTTCCAAGACACTCGTGATAGAACTAAATTTGGCCACAAAGTAAAGAAATATACTATAGGGTTCTAAGGGACAACATACATGAGTAAAAGCTGATTGTGCTTGTCCGCTCTTTTGCAGAAACCCAGCCAACTCCAACAAATAGATTTTGTATAGGCGGTCTGATCATTGATAAATTGGTGACCCACAGGCATTTGGGCATCCCTAGGACTGAGATTTGGCAAATGTGCTCAGATAAGAAGGGTTTTAATAAAAAAAAAATGAGATAAGGGATTTAATATTTTAATGGATATCTGAGAATCATTAATGATACATAATGTCCACGTGTGTGCTTATCACCATGAAAGTGAAGCTAATGATATATTCTGTACTACCTTCTGGAATAAGAAAATAAATGATGAGATCCACACACTTGCCTTTTATGATGAAGAGCAGATTATTCTGTTCCTTATATATGATCCCCACCCACCCCAGGTTGGAGGTTGGTTGGTCTGTCGGTCTGTTTGTCTATCCATCTATCCAGCATCTACCTACCTGTCTAGATTTCCCCTTTCTCTCTGTGTATGTACTTATAGCAACAATGTATTTGCATAGAAATGTCACATTGATGCAAGGGTAATACTGTTGCTAAGGGGAAAGGTTACATGGAAAGCCCTCCAAAAGGCTTGCAGGTTCTGCAAACACAATACCTCACCATTTTCTCCATTTCAGTCCATATTTTGATATTACTAAAAAAATTGACTGCTATCAGAATGGAATCTGAAGTTTGTTTGGTCTAGTATAAGAAGTGACTCCTATTCTGCTGATATGCTCCACCAGCAGTTAATTTTCCTTTAATCAGCAGGACAGGACAGTTCAGGCTTATGGAGAATGGAAAGAGCTGAATGAAGAGTGAATGAAGAGTAACTACAATAATGAAATGGATCTCATCAGCATTAGGCAACATTCAGAAAGGAGCAATGAGAAAGCAATCAGGAGGAGACTGATACAAAAGCTGCTGTATGATTCAGAGAGCAAGAATCTATTCCATAAAGTTTATTCTGAAGGATTCAGCAATTGTGCTTACATCCTAAAACTGAAGCAATGTAGAGTCAGCATATTGACAAAACAGAAAAGGAGCACCCTGCTGGTGCTGCTACAAATAATAAATAACTCCATAAAACATATACAGATGGCTAAATATGAGTCAGCAACAAGGTGGAGACCTACTGTCAATTCAAGAAAGCTATGTTTATCTAATACTAATGCAGGCTGTAAATGCTGTCTTTAGATAAAGAGTATCATTGCCAAAATAGCATGCCAGATTCTCAATTGGAAATATATCAAAGTTAAAAAGACAAACAAACATGAAATGTTTGACTGATGTGAGACAAATATTGCCAGATACATCAGACTGACAGTTTTTATGTTCCTGAGTCAGATACATCTATGCTGATCTCACACTGAATAATATTTGCTAATTTATTTAAAAAAACACGTCTGATGGAGCATTTCAAGGATCTTTGGCTCTGCTCCATATCAGTTTCGGGATTATTTTCTCTTTTTGGCAGGACACAGACTTCTGTGATGAAGGAATATTGCTTAAGGGTAGATTTTTTGCTTTGTGCACAGATGGTTCAAGGGTCATTTCTGATCATTTCTGGTTAGAAGACACTGGAGAATGACTACATGTAATCAGATGGTGGTTAGGATTCTGCAGAATATTTCTGTGGATGGGACTTCCCTCAGCTGAGTAGAGCCTTTCTTCTTCAGCTTCAGCCCCAAATGCCTTCCCATTGCTGCTGCTGGTAGACATTGGGGCCTCTAGGTATAGTGAGAGGAAGGAGTCAATGGGAGGGAAGAATAAGAGAAAATCCCTCTATTCTTCCATTCACAGAATTCTGTGGGATCCAACCCACAGAGCTGGATCAACTATCAAATGCAAAGAACATGCGCTATATAGTATGCAGTATTTAATGATAATAAATTACTTAATAAATATGAATGGTGACAGGCAAATAAGCTTCCTATCAGACCCTGTAAGCCAGTGTCCTGAAGGTCAACAGTCAGATGGGACAATCTTGTTTGTCCACTGACTAAACAATATGAAGCAGTGTGATGAAGACCTTTTGGTGCCCTGGGCCAGTGTGCCCCAAGTGCAGCAGAAGATAGTAGGTTGCCACTAGAAGAGCTGTAAGAAACTGGCCCATAATTATAGCTGATCTTCAGACTACAGAGATCAGTTTTCCTGGAGAAAAGGGCTACTTTGCAAGCCAGACCATATGGCATCGTAGACACAGCTATGGTCCCTCCCCTCCCCAAACCTCACCCGTCTAGGGTTCACTTCCAAAACTCCAGGAATTTCCCAAACTTTAGTTGACAGACTTAGTTGCTAGAGTTTCAGCAGCCTTCTGTATGTGACCATACTAGTACACAGGGTCAATGTGAAAAGAGAAGGAGCAGAAGTTACCATTTTGACCCTATCTCCTGCCTATGTTCATACAAATGGTAGGCAAATAAGTTGCATTCAAAATCTAACCAAGGGGAAAGACCCTGTCTGCATGCAATTTTTACAATCAAAGGCATTGCACCTACATGCATCCAATGGTTGTAATGTGGATAGTACCAACACACTTTTTGTCTCTCTCCTACTTTTCACATTAGCTATGAATACTATGTCATGCACATATAAGTGCAAATACCTATTTTTTTACATTTATACAACGTAACAAATCACTTAGGGCCAATTCACATGATACAAACCCCACCTGTCCCCCATGTGAACTTTCTCTCAGACATGTTCTGAGAGTCCCGAGATGGAACTTTAATTCACAGATGTATAGGAACTTGATTTAGATTAGGGCTGTAGTTTCCAAGAACAAGGGGCCTTCTTATCCTTTCCTGATGACATTTTTTTTACTTGCAACAACCCTGGAGAGTTGCTTTTTTGCCCCTGGGAAAACATGCAAGTACCACGAAAAGAGTGGATTTCCAGGGCTGTTTTAGGAAAAGTAAACTGGGGAAGGTGGGGGTCATTCATAAGCATAATAGTCCAGATCAGGGCATCACATACCTGGAGACTGAATTCTCAGCAGAGAACACTAGGTGTGCTTGTGGCCCACCACATGGACTTTGTAATCTTGTCAATCAACTCTTTAGTGGTATTTGAATGGGTTTTTCCCCCTCAAAACTTGTGCCTGTGAGACAGGCCCAGCACATTTGAATACTTTATCACACTACCTCTTGATCTGTTATGACATTCTAATATCAGTATTAATAGAATTTAGTAAAATACATAGCATGTAGAAGCTAGGCAATTAGTGAATTTTAAAAGTATTTTTCTGTAGAGGCTTGACTTGACCTGCGGAAAATGAAACCACATTGCATCCTTGCAAACAGACCTTTATGACATAGGGGTTGGGGGGTTGGCCCTACAATGGCTTTCCTCCTTCCTCTCTGATCGGGGACAAAGGGTGGCCATTGGGGGTGAGCGATCCCAGAGGCGCACACTTGATTGTGGGGTGCCTCAGGGAGCAGTTCTCTCCCCAATGTTGTTCAACATTTATATGCGCCCCCTTGCCCAGATTGTCCGGAGGTTCGGGCTGGGTTGCCATCAATATGCAGATGACACCCAGCTCTATCTACTAATGGATGGCCGGCCTGGCTCCGCCCCAGGGAACCTGGATCGGGCCTTACAGGCTGTGGCGACATGGCTCAGATTGAGTGGGTTGAAATTGAATCCAGCGAAGACAGAGGTCCTTTGTGTGGGTCGCGGCGCTCTGGGAGGGGAAATAGCTCTCCCAACTTTCGATGGCGCACCATTGGAACCAGCGCGCCAGGTAAAAAGTTTGGGTGTTTTACTGGAGCCTTCATTATCAATGGAGGCCCAGATAGCAGCCACTGCCAAGTCAGCATTCTTCCATCTGAAGCGGGCAAGGCAGTTGGCCCCCTTCCTGGAATGCTGCGACCTCGCAACAGTGATCCATGCAACGGTCACCTCAAGATTGGACTACTGTAATGCCCTCTACTTGGGGCTACCTCTGTGCCGGACCCGGAAGTTACAGCTGGTGCAGAACGCGTCGGCCAGGCTACTATTGGGGCTCTCGAAATGGGAGCACATACGGCCGGGGCTGCGCGGACTGCACTGGCTACCAATTATCTACCGAGTCCAGTACAAAGTGTTGGTTATCACCTTTAAAGCCCTATATGGCCGAGGACCAGCCTACCTAAGGGACCGTCTCTCCCCATATGAACCCCAGAGGGCACTGAGGTCAGTGGGTCAAAACAAAATGACCATCCCTGGGCCGAGAGAGGTCAAACTCCAAAACACCAGAGTACGGGCCTTTTCAGTTGCGGCACCTGCACTGTGGAACCAGCTCCCGGAGGAAGTGCGGGCCCTGCGGAACCTCGACCAGTTCCGCAGGGCCTGCAAGACTGCCCTTTTTAGACAAGCCTATAATAACACTGACTGCTGAGTTGCCTGGTACAAAGAACCGCCATCTATAAGATTATCTAAACTGGCAGAACCAGCGCCATAACAGTTTTATTGCTGCCAGATATATTTATATATATATAGTGTAACGTAAATTATGTATTTTAACTTAACTGACTGGTTTTTATATGCTTAATTTTAATTGTTAAATTCAAAGTTTTATTATTTATGTTAATGTGTAAGTTGTTGTTAGCCGCCCTGAGCCGCCTAAGCGGGGAGGGCGGGATAGAAATAAAAGCTATTATTATTATTATTATTATTATTATTATTATTATTATTATTATTACACTGAAGGTTACACCTTCCTGGACTCAGGGTAATTTAGGCCTGTGGAAGGATGAACCTGGGAAGACATGGGCACAGCTATCAATCTGTAATGACACACATCTTGATACATCTCAATAGAGAATGGGAATAATTTAAGGCCAATGCCTGGCTCTTTGAATTGTGGAACTGATAACACAGGAGTGTTAGGAGTATCACCAAGAGGCCTTGAATAAAAAAAAACAAGACAGGAAGGATAGAGGTTTTATTGTCTTTCTGAGGTGCCAGGGATCTTCAATGCTTCTTTTTGATATGTAAACAATTGCTAATTTCACCAAGTCCATCCCAAAATTGGGATTCACCAATGGAAGAAAGCCAAGTCACATAGTGCTACTAGTTTATTCAATGCTGTTTGTCTGAATAATGTATGCTTAATGTATGCCTATGTCATCAAAGGTATAGGATCCCTGGTCACCTTTGTATTCTTCGGAGAACTTTGGGATGTCCTGAGGTCTTGGTGCCTTGTGGGTCCTGTTCACTCTGTCAGTACTGACAAATAAAGATTTTTTTAGTTTATCTCTTTCCTCACAGGGTTCCTCGTGTGTCCCTTTGATTGGTGTAGGAGACACATCGGTCCACAGGTTATGTGAAACATGTCCTTTTTCTTGGATGTTTTACTGAAGTAGAAACACTTTGCCTTCCCCTGAAATGTCAGTAGATACAATATGCACTGGCAACTATAATCTCACTTTTCCTTCTAGCTCAGTAAGTAATTTTTGCTTCATCGCAACTCCATGAGGTCCCTTAGGTCCCCAAGGCCACCTATTAATCTTTAGCATGGTGATTTGAATTTGGATTTTCTATTTCCTAATCCCTGAAACACAATAAATTAAGCAAAAAAGAGAGAGAAGCATTATATTTCTTAATGTCTTACTAATAAATTCAAGATGGTAAACATTTGGTTATCATGTGTTTTATGACATTTCATGGTTTACTCTATCTTTTGGAAATTTAATTAAATGGTTGCAACTGGCGAAAAAAGTAAGTATGCAGATTTCCGGATTTTAACCATTGGAATATTGCTGTGCTGATACCTACTGTTCCTAGTAGCAGAAAATTCTGATTACTGATGCCAAAGGGTGAAGCTAGTAAGGCTGCAAGCCCAGGACAAATGGTGATGAATCCTGGAAACTCTCTAGACAATAAACAATATTTTAAAGCTAAAAGAAAATACTGTACAGGGATTGCCACAGATTAAGAAAGGGGGGGGGGAGTGGCATTTATTTCAATAGAAAATTAGAAACTAAAGAGGGTGATTTTTTAAAATGCAGCCTCATCTGAAGGTGATAGTACCAGGCATAACACAAGATGTTTAATATATAAATTATACATTTATCGTCTATTTAAAGAACCATTTAATCTGTTTTCTCTGGTGATTTTGACAGTTCAGCTGATTAATGCGAGCAGCACTACAGAAAATTGAAAGTGGAATGGCTCCAGGTGTAAAATGTGGCTGCTTCATTGCCCTGTTTAGTTAAGTAATAAATTGAAGTCTCATTGGTTAGAAATAATCCTTCATTTATCATACATCTACAGATTTCTTCTCTTCCAGTTTTTAATGCCAAATTTCTTAGTATTTTCAAACAGTGGATTTTCTTTCCAAGCCTGTCAAATCTTTGGCTTTCATTTTTTAAAAAATATTTTTTTTCCTAATTATTGATAATAGTACAGCAATCCTGCACATAATTAGAAGGGAGTGCTTTCCAATAGGCTTACAAAGGTGTAATTCTGCAGAATTCCAGCCCTTGTGAATTGTGCTAAGGTTTTTTGTTTTACTTTTTATTTTGTTAAATGATTGCAAAATTCTGATCTGTAAACATTTATTGAAACTAATATACAATTTGTAAAGGAAATTTCATAATAATTGGCCACATTCCCTCCTACTTTCATCTCTGTGCTGGACCCAACTGCAAGTCTTCCATACATGTGCTGCCGCTTCCCAATGAAAGGATAAAACAAATAACGGTAGATATGCACAGTGCTGCACTATGATAATCCAATTATTTCCCATAGTGTGGAAATAACATGCAATTTCCACACCTGTAACTTTGGCGAAGTTGTTATTTGCACAGCCTGGATCTGAATACATAGTAAAATTTTGCCACGGTGTTCTGGCTCAGATTTGCATTCTAAGTCCTGCTCCCATAAACTCTGCTATGACATGTTGTTTTCTTCCTGCAAGTTTCTCAATGGGTTGCCCTTTTGCACAGTGGGGAATCAGAGCTGATGATCACCCTCTGTAGCCCAGCCCTTGCCAGAAACATGGCACCTGAAGTGATGAGCCGCATTTCCACAGGGAGGAGAATGACAAGGGAGAAAGGCTGCACTTCTATTACCCTGCCCAGCTGCCTGTACCTATAACTTGGGTCAAGCATTAGGTCAACAAACTCTTAGTAATAATGCTCAATGCTGCTATTTGTTCTCCCTACTCAATAAGGATTTGACGTCACCACAGCTTCTGTATGTAGTGTTTGAGCAAGTTAATTAGTGTGCTATGGCCTTAGATTTAACATGTTAATATGAGCATTCAAAAGAAGTTGGATTCTGATTTTGGAAGCTTTAGTCATTATTAATCAATGTATTCATAATGTTTATTATTACCACAATTTTTAAAAAAAATGCATTGGATTCACATAGATTTTAAAGCTTGGATTGACCTTGGGTTGCTAACATTGGGATGACAAGCTTTAGAGGTGGAATGTGGGAAGGCAAAGTTTGGGTGAGGGAGCTCAGCAGAGACGTGATGCCATGCAGCCAGCCCTCCAAATCAGCCATTTTCTCCAGGGGAACTTATCTTTGTAGACTGAAGATCACTTGAAATTCCAGGCAATCCCTAGGCCAACATGGAAGGGTAAACCTACCGTAGTTCTACTGAAACATTCATGTTGACTGAGGGGTCCAGAGCAAAACCAGGAAATCACAGACCAGTCAGCATCTATTCCAGGCAAATTAGTAGGCACTGTAATCAAAGACAGAATTATTAGGAACATAGAGGAATAAAGCCTGCTGAGGGAAAATCAGTATGGCTTCTGCAAATGGAAGTCCTGCCTTACCAACCTTTGGGGCTCTTTGAGAAAGTAAGCAAGCATGTACATAAAAACATAAGCCATGTTGGATCAGGCCAATAGCCCATCCAGTCCAACACTCTGTGTTACACAGTGACCAAAATCCAAGTGCCATCAAGATGTTCGCCAGTGGGTGCAGAACTCCAGAAGTCCTCCTCTTGTCACCCCCTCCGAGGCACCAAGAATGCAGAGCTTCAACACCCCAAACAGAACGTTCCATCTATACTTTGTGGCTAATTGCTCCATATGTTTATCCAGTTCCTTCTTAAAGCTGTCAATGCCTGCAGCCACTACTACTACTACTTGCAGCAGTGAATTCCACATGTTAATTACTCTTTGGGTGAATAAATACTTCCTTATCTGTTCTAAACTTACTGCACATTAATTTCATTGAGTGCCCAGAAGTTCTTATATTGTGTGAATATATATATATATATATATATATATATATATATATATATATATATATATATATATATATATACACACACACACAATAACAAATGAGGCCACACCATAGCTTTACATAGGGGCATTATTATACAGGCCAATATGTTCTTCCTAATAATCCCCAGCATAATGTTCGCCTTCTTTACTGCAGTTGCACACTGAGGATTTTTTTTATTCCAATGTGCATTAACTTGCACATTGTCCATGTTGAACCACATTTGCCATGTCGATGCCCACTCATTCAGCTTCAACAGATCCCTCTGGAGTGCTTCACAGTCCTTCCTGGTGTAGACAATGGTGACCCCTGTTGTATACTTGGACTTTCAAAAGGTTTTTGGCAAGGTACCTTTCCAAAGATTCCTGAGTAAATTTAGCAGTCATGAGATAAGAGGATGGGTTAAATTACAGGAAACAAAGAGTAGAAATAAATGGATATTCTCACAATGGGGGAAAGTAAGTAATGGGGTCCCACAAGGATCAGTATTGGGTCCAGCACTAATTTGTTCATCAGTGATCTGGAACTCGGGGTGAGTATTGTAGTGGCCAAGTTTGCAGTTGACACAGACTTATTCATGATAGTGAAAACCAAGGATGATTGTAAAGAGCTCCAAGAGGAATTCCACAAACTGAGTGAGTGTGTGACAATATGGCAAATGAAGTTCAGTGTGGTAAGGGCAGGGCTTTCTTTGTAGAAAGAGTCCAGCAGGAACTCATTTGCATATTAGGCCACACACCCTGATGTCACCATTGTTTCACACAGGGCTTTGGGGTAGAAAAAGCCTAGCATGGACTCATTTGCATATTAGGCTACAGCCCCTGACACCAAACCAGCCGGAACTGCATTCCTGTGCGTTCCTGCTCCCCCCCCCCAAAAAAAAAAGCCCTGGGTAAGGTGATGCACGTTGGGACAAACCCCCCCTCAGTTTCAAGTATAAGCTAATGGCATCTGAACTTGCTGATGCTAAAAAAAGATCTTGGGGTCATAGTGTGTGCTGCAGCAGTGAAAAGGCAAACTCTGGCCCTGTTCACGCAGTGTGTTGAGTCCAGGTTAAACTGACTTGGTTTTGTTACGAATATTTTTGTTCTGGATATTATCGATCAGACTGCCATACTGCAATTCAAATCACTCTGCGGTGAAACATTCTTCTGCTGTTCACACAATGGTGCCATGCAGTTCTTTTTTTCTCCACTATTATGCACATGTGTGCACTGTGTGCATGTGCACATGTGCACATGCACATAGGTTAACACATGTGGTTATGCGCATATCGCTAAGTAGCAAAAAAAATGGCAACCATAAATCGGATGTCTGAGGCTCCTTTTGCTTTGGGACAGCCTTCAGACATCCGGAAGTTGGTTAATATCGCAGCAGAACTATCCAGAGAAAACTACGAGGTGAAACCAGAGAACTCAAAAAACACCGCAAAGGAGCAGGTAACAAAATAATCCGGTTCCGAGAAGGATTTGGGGGAAGCTACTACGAGTTAATACCGGGAGGCAGATGTTGCTGTCTGATCGGCCACTTTAAATCTGGGGGGAAACAGCAGTGACATCTGATTATACTGTGCATCTGAACAAGGCCTCTATGTTCAGGGTTATTAGGAAAGGGATTGATAATAAAGTGGCCAATACTGTAATGTCTCTTTATATAGACCTATGGTGTGGCCTCATTTGAAATACTGTGTAATTGTCCACAGGGTCGCAAAGAGTTGGACTTGACTGTGCGACTGAACAACAAAAGCTGGAAAAAGTATAGGGGAGGACAAACAATATGATTATAAAGTTGGAGCACCTTCCCTATAAGTAAAGTTGATGGGCAGTGGATTCAAGATGAACAAAAGGAAATGCTTCTTTACACAGGGAGTGATTAAAACGTGGAATTCACTGCCAGAGAATGTAATGATGGCCACAAGTATAGCCAGCTTTAAAAGAGTATTAGACGGATTCATGGCAGATAGGTCTATCAGTAGCCACTAGCCAAGGTGATTGACGAAAACATCCACGTTTAGGCAGTCTCTGAATCCTAATCCCAGGAGTCAACATCAGGAAGGGGCCAACCTCTATGTCCTGTTGCTGGCCCTGCATAGGAACTGTTTGGCCACTGTGTGAGACAAGGTGCTGCACTAGATCGACCGCTAAAATAAAGCACTATTAAAAAAAACACCACAGTCATAAATGCTCACAGGAAAAAAACCCACATGGAAATAAGCCCACACAGAAAAAAGCCCACATGGAAAAATACCAAATAAAGCACTATTTTAAAAAAAGGTAAAGGTAGTCCCCTGTGCATGCACCAGCCATTTCTGACTGTGGGGTGACGTTGTTTTCATGGCAGACTTTTTGCGGGGTGGTTTGCCATTGCCTTCCCCAGTCATCTACACTTTCCCCCCAGCAAGCTAGGTACTCATTGTACCGACTTCGGAAGGATGGAAGGCTTAGTCAACCTGAAGCCGGCTACCTGAATTCAGCTTCTGCTGGGATCGAACTCAGGTCATGAGCAGAGCTTAGGACTCCAGTATTGCAACTTTACCACTCTGTGCCACGGGGCTCTTTAGCATCATAGATATTTATAATTGTGTATAACCATTCACCTCCATTTATGAGAATGAACAGGTATTACCTATATTTTATGTTATTATTTTAGAATTAAAATATGCCATATTCATATGCAACAATTTGTGTTGTGATCTTATAAAGTATAATTAAATAATGATTTCACTGGCTTTTTTCCATGTGGGCTTTTTTCCTGTGAGCATTTATGAGTGTGGGGTTTTCCCTGTGTGCTTTTTTCCTGTGGGCTTTTTTCATGGAGCCCCTTTTTCAGGCTGCCATCCATGTAGCTTCAGATTGTGAGTGAGGGCACCGAAAAAGTTCCCAGATAGGTTCATATGGAAGTAGTCAGTGCTTATACCTCTTCAACAGATAAACAGTACTACAGAGACAAAGGCAGAGCTGATATTTGTGATCTTCAGACACTTATTTGAGATCTAGGTGATGGAGCTATGCCTCCCAAAATTAGACAAGGCACTATTAAAAGACATAGCAGACATACTTCTGATAGATATGCATTTATTTAAAGAATCTCTTCCTCAGTTATCTCTTAAAATACCATTCAAGACAGTTTAAAATGATAAAAATATAAAACAAAATAATTAGAATAAAAACTAAAGCTCTATGCACTTATGTCTATGAGAACTGCAGCTACCATTAATCATAAAACAATAAAACAGCAAGCAATAAGGTCAGCAAACAGCTTTACAAGTAGCATTCTGCATTAAAAACCTTAGCAGAAAAATACAACAGAAGCATTAATTCACCAAATGCTCTACTAATTCATTGATTTACTGTATTTATAGTCTTTTCTCATTGAGACTCAAAGCAGATTACATAATGTGCCTTTTTATAATAGAGCTTCAGAATATCACAAGTCAGAGTTCAAGCTGGGTCTCCTAAGGCGGGGGATTTCAAAGTCTGGATCCCATTATCAAAAAGTTCTGTTCTGTATCTAGGGTTGCCAGGTCTAATGCAGGAAATACCTGGAGACTTTGCAGTGGAGCCTGGAGAGTTTGGGGATGAAGCTGAGAGACTTTCCCATTCCCTAAAAAAAAAAAAAGATAAAAATACAGGAGTGCAGTTCCCCTGAATACAGCCTTCATTTTGCCATCCTCTTTTTTATCTTCAAAGGGTTCCCCAGCAGCTGCACTTCCACTAAATGAAAGTGAATTTGTCATTCTCCCACAATTCCCTTGCTATGGATTTATTAAGGGACACACGCACTCACAAAACAATTTGCAAGCCCATACTTTTGTGATGTCACTGGGGCAATTTACTTACAAGAGTTGTTGAATGTAACAGTCTGCTGTATTTCAACCAACTTCTTCAGACTAACACAGGAAACCAAAAGTAGGGAACAAAGCAGTCTAAGGGTGGAGTTTTCCTCCATCCCACAATCAGGTTCCAGTTTACTCTTTACTATCCATTTTGCTATGCTAATGAATTCTGAAACGAATGCACAACAAATCGAGGGACTGTGCTCTCTTACTTTCTCACAGCTTCACACACTCACTGGGAAGAGCCACATGGCTCTGCCTGATCACCTGCCCCACTCAGCTTTCCTCTTACAGAGATTTAAAGGCACACACACCTTCCAAAACACAGGCAGTTTCCAAGTTTCTTCTAAGCCTGCCAAGATTTAAAGGCAGATAGTGACTTTGGGTTCAGGGCTTTCCCCTGCTGGGTAGCTGACTGGTAGCAGGGAAGAGCCTGCAAAAACAGGGGATCAACCACTAGGACCTGGGGACTGACAAGCCTGCCTGTATCCCTCCCCCCCCCCCCCCATTAATAAGAGCAGGTAGAGTAGGACATTGGTAGACAATCCCAGATTACATGCCAGTTTAAAGCACTAGACCAGGGATTGCCAAGTTGTGGCTCAGGAGTCACATGTGTCTCTTCTACACATATTTTTAGGCTTGGAGCCCCCACCACATTTCTCTCTTAAATCACTTCTTCAAGCCAAGTCAGCCAGTGGCTTGGAGAATGCATTTAAAGTCGATTTCTTTGCACCTCCCCTCTATCTCCCTCCCCCATCTATTTGCCTTCTTTCCTTCCTTCCTTTCTTCCTCATCTGACATTCTTGTCTTGGGGCTTTCAAACATCTGACATTTATTCTATGTGGCTCTTACATTAAATAAGTTTGGTCACCCCTGCACTAGACAGTCAAGAAGGTACAGAACACTACTAGGGACCTGAGCATCACCCAGGCTCCCCAATGCTAAGGGCAATCAGGGACCTACCCTCAGTGTCCATGTGCCAAAGGAGCAACTCTGCAGCTCCTTTAAGGCAAAGCCTGCTGCCCTACTTTTTGATAGAGACTGGCCCTTTAAAAGCCCACTACCTGATGAGCAGCTGAGAAACAAGGACCCAAGGGAGATGTGAGGGTGGCAATCCTCCAAGAATTGCTCAGACCTCACAGGAGTTCTGGAGGGGTGGAGCCTCATGAGAACAAACATCTAGCAAGAGTTTTTAACAGCAGCTCCTCAAGGCTCTTTGCAGAGCCTCCACAAGTTAGATCTCAAGGCTTGTTAACATGCTGAACACATACTAGCTGCAATACTGCCATCTCTTTCAGGCTTAGACATGTGGGCATTCTTATTCTCTGCTCACTGATTAAACCTGTGCAACCTTCCCCCTCTTTCTTTCATGACCTGGAGGGAATGGGTGAAACTTCAGCAACGACTGCACTTTTTTTTTTTTACTGCACATTCTGAACTTTGTCAAAGATGTTCTAATTATCAGCTGTCGTCATGGTAGTCTGAACAGTTTTTCTTTGCAGGGAACTGGTGTCTGTTGCTTCATCAACCCAGAGCCATATACTCTTATCTCATTTACAGAGACACTGACTGAAAGGGCAGCAAACTGCCCAAACACAGAGACAAATGAATGGCATTCACAACCCAAACCAGCCAGCTGAGTTATAGGAAACTCTGAACTCAGCCATGGAGAAAACAAATTTTTAAAGAAGAATGTGCATTGGATATACCAGATATATTCATTCTTTGAACACTTGGAAGATATAAATGTCACCATATCCATGAAAACTTCAGTGTAAAGATTCTAAAATGGGTGTAGTTACACAGATCGATACTGAAGTTTTAAATAAATAACACACAGTGCTATCTTTTGGTATGATATTTTTAAAGAAGGGCTGGACAAGACTTCCTGAAGAAGGGGGGAAAAACTACACCAAAAACCTACATTTCTGATAAAGTTAAAAAAACCAAAATGCCCACAGTAATTTACAGCTTAGGCCTACCATTGCATGAAGGCATCTTAGATGCCTGTGTGACAAGAACATGAGAGTTGCCAGGGTTCCTAAGGTGGCTTACAGCATCAATAAAATAAAAATGAACCAACAAATCAAACTGTTGCAAAACATAGCTAATGAGAAAATGTCCTCCTTCTTGTTGTTGTCCCACTTTTACAGAGCAATATAGGCAAAACACATAGATCCCTGGCCCAAGCAGATTTCAATCCATTTGAACACTAGGACTGGAAGAGGGTAGCATAATAAAAGTAAAGGTAGTCCCTGTGCAAGCACCAGTCGTTTCCGACTCTGGGATGACGTTGCTTTCACAACGTTTTCACGGCAGACTTTTTACAGGGTGGTTTGCCATTGCCTTCCCCAGTCATCTACACTTTCCCCCCGCAAGCTGGGTACTCATTTTACCAACCTCGGAAGGATGGAAGGCTGAGTCAACCTCGAGCCGGCTATCTGAACCCAGCTTCTGCCGGGATCGAACTCAGGTCATGAGCAGAGCTTAGGACTGCAGTACTGCAGCTTTACCACTCTGCGCCACGGGGCTCTGGATAGCATAATACATCATCAGTATTCCTCTTCTATAAATAAAGGAGTGAGACTGGTTCCTCACTAGCCTTTCCCCCAATTCCATGCTCCTTTTTCCCCACTGCTCTTCGGTCTGATTTTGCACGTGCTGCTGTGGGGCCACAACTTGCCCTGCCTCTTTCTCAAGCTGAATTCTCTGAAAACCAGGATCCTGAAGTGATGGAGGGAACTTGGGAAAGAAGAAGGAAGAAGAAGAAGATATTGGATTTATATCCCACCCTTCACTCTGAATCGCAGAGTCTCAGAGCAGCTTACAATCTCCTCTCCCACAACAGACACCCTGTGAGGTAGGTGGGACTGAGAGAGCTCTCACATAAGCAGCCCTTTCAGAGACAGTTCTGTGAAAGCTATGGCTGACCCAAGGCGATTCCAGCAGCTGCAAGTGGGGGAGTGGAATCAAACTTGGTTTTCTCAGATAAAAGTCTGTGCACTTAACCACTACACCAATGAAACGCTGCACCCTGAAAGAGGCAGGGCAAGTTGCAGCCCCACAGCAGCATGCGCAAAATAGGGCAGAAGAACCGTGAGGAAAAGGAGCATGAGACCAGGACAAAGGCTAGTGAGGAACTGGTCTGAAGGTTGAAGGAAACCTGCAGTTACATTATAATGAATGATAACTTCCTATTGGTTCTTTCTAAACATTACCTCTAGAAGGGCAATAGAGTTGCCAGACACATGCCAGGGGCTGCTGCACCCATTGGCTAATTGGTGGAGGGTATAGTGGGGGTATATACTGGTAGCAAAAGCAGGTCCAGGCCAGCATTGCTGGCTATGTGGCAATGCCAGAGTGGCTTATTCTGATTAACTTGCATTCTTGGAGATGTCTGTTATGGAAAAGTAACAGAGTTAGTTTCTAACTGGGATTCTCTGCATGAGAAAAGAAAGGGGCTAGACTCTAGAGGAAAGCATACATCCAAACTGACCACAAAACAGCTTAATGCTGATGTGGCTGAATGTGGCCTTTGCTTTTGCTTCATTTTCCCATATAGCTAATTTCTTTGAGGTTCAGAGGTATGATGCATGGAACATGAGTCTCTTAATCAAATGGTATCAGATTGGCTATATGGATCCATGTGAGTTTAAATTACCAAAGTGCCTGTCAACCCTGTAAGCAGAAGCTGCACATGCAAAAGGTAACACCTGACAACAAAGAACTTCATGGTGGTAAATAAGGAAATCTTCTTCTTTAAACTTTTGAAGACAAAAATGTTGATTTTTCCTATTAATCCTGTAATCCATCAGTGCCACTCAAGTATGATTAGGACATCCATTTGGTAAAGATGTAGTGATAGCTCCAAAATATGCATGTTGTTCAAATTAACCTTACACTCTTTGTGAAATGAATTGCTACTGAGGAAGGGAAAAGCTTTTTAAGCCTCACCCACCCTGCTTTGATTAGCCACACAACAGTTCCAGCAAGTGGGCTGGATGATCATGGTCCTTTTATTCAAATATTGCTTTGCCAGCCATATTACTTTTTAGGTGGGTTCCTTCCTTCCTTCCTTCCTTCCTTCCTTCCTTCCTTCCTTCCTTCCTTCCTTCCTTCCTTGTGTGGATGGCCAGATGCTTTTACAAAGTGTGTGGTCCATGTAAGCTCTACACAGGTGCTGTGTAGCTTGTTTCCAACGCATAAAATGAAAGTACCCAGCCTTCAAATAATCCCTTGAGTTGATGCTTACTATAATTGTGTTTCCCTTCTGTGACCCATGTAATCTCATGCTCAATCCTCTGTGCAACACTTGTAAAAATGCAATGAGGTGTTTAGAACTGGAAGAATCATTGCCAGTAGTTGAAAACAGTAACTTGGCAGGGAAATGGGAATTGCTCCATTGGTAAATGGAGCTTCCCTAGGCTCTGCAGTCAATATATTCAGTACAGTTTGGGGATGCCTATTGAACAAATGTGTCTTCCTTCAGCGTAACTACGAGTTGAAAGATTTTACATACCCTGTTGAGCTGCCAATCTTCTTGAAAGTTGCAGTAAGAAAGGGAATAAAAAAGACTAACCTTGCTTGACTAAGCAGGAATTGTTCATTATGATGATGATAATTTAAATTATGCTTTACAGGCTAGATATTTACAGGGTCTTGATCTGGTCTCTTTAAGGCTGACAATTAATTGCAGGTGCAAAATGCAGGCAGGATTCAGAAAATGTGCAAATCTTGGGCAAAACAAAAGAAACTGGCACCCCTATCAAGCCCTCAGGGCCTACCCCCCCTCCCATTCAGATCAAAATCAAAACTCCATTGATCATAATGAAAGCAGGATCATGTCCAAGGCATTCAACCTCCTACCACAACTAAGAGTCTTTCTATTTTTAATGTACTTTGACATGCCATTGACTACCAAGTGCTGCTCATTATGAGCGCTAGGATTACTTTACAGCTTAGCGCACAGGCAGCTCTAAACAGCCGTTGACCTTTGCAAAATTGGAGCTTGAGAAATTCTAACCTATTGCTTGTGTTCCTGCATGTTGTGATCCCGAGTGCAAGAAAATCAGATCTATTAAGCACTGTGCAGAATGTGACATGCACCCAGGCTAGACTGTAAATGCAAAGCAATTCATTAGCCACACTAGTTACTTGGTAACCGGAGTAGGTTTGCAAATGAAACAATCTGCCTTCAGTTACAGCCAGGTGCTCCTGTTCACTTCAGTAAGTAGGAGCGGCTGAGGGCAAAATTCATACGGATGTACCAATAAATCTTCTAATATTTCTTTTTCTTTTTATTGGTACATCCATACATTTATACGGATGTACCAATAAATCTTCTAATATTTCTCTAATATTTTATTTTACCTCCCAACTGTGAATGTCATTGATATTGTGTGTGTGTGCGTAAAGGAACTAGTTAAATTGCTCAATAGCTACTTCTAGAGGTCATTTAATATCCTTGTGATTCAGTGAAAGGATGTGTTTGGGAACATCTCAGAAGTGAGGTTTCAAGCATCTTAGGTTGGAAGAGACGGAGTCAGCTTCTTTTTCCAACACTTCTGCAAGGTCATTCTTGCAGTGAAATGAATGAGTTCTGTTTGTTCTCTCAGGTCCTCAAATGGGTATTCCATAGATTCCAAAGTGGCTTAGAAATCATTACAATAGAAATGGCAGTTCACAACAAATGAGCATATGTAAATTACTTCAACATGACCCTCACGTAGTCCAGTTACCCTACCTGTTTATACCAAAAAGCATATCTTGTCATCTCTTTGCTTGCTAATTTCCCATTCCCTCTTCCAATATATTTCCCACTTTCTTAATTTTCATTTGATTCTTCTTCTATATCCATCTTGACTCATCTTCTATACATTGCTTTTTTGCTTAATTTGTGTTGCATTTATGATTACATTGTGATGAAAATAAATCTTTCTTTCTTTCTTTCTTTCTTTCTTTCTTTCTTTCTTTCTTTCTTTCTTTCTTTCTTTCTTTCTTTCTTTCTTTCTTTCCTTCCTTCCTTCCTTCCTTCCTTCCTTCCTTCCTTCCTTCCTTCCTTCCTTCCTTCCTTCCTTCCTTCCTTCCTTCCTTCCTTCCTTCCTTCCTTCCTTCCTTCCTTCCTTCCTATGAGGGGTGGTGGTGGAAAGAACTACTGCTCCCCAAACTATCCTAGTATGCGTGTACATTTTCAGAATGCTACACTGGTTAAAATTCAGAGTGGATCAGGATCCCAATTAAAGAATCCATCGGATTTTTTAGTTTTAAACCAAATTGTCCAGACTCAGCTGATTTAGCAATGTTGATCAATGCTTTCATACTGCTGAGGCTGAATGATTTCATTGCTGTTATGCATAGGGCTGCCCTTGAAGATAATTCAGTAACTTCATTTGGTACATAATATAGATGCTTGCCTGTTGGTTAGGACATGCAAGTGTGACCATATCACACCTATATTAAAGCAACTTCATTGGTTACTTGGAAGCGGTCAGTTCATGGTTCTGGTTCTTACTTTTAAAACCCTTCATGACAAGGAACCCCCATACTAAGAAGACTGTCTCTCTTAAGATGAACCCATCAAACAAATCAGAGCTTCCCCACAATTTCTCCTGGTTGATTCTCTGCTTGAGATGGTGCTATCCTTGTGGAACAGACTCCCAGAGAAAGTTAGGGAGAACACCTTGTCTTACTTTGACATGTATTACAAGGCACTCAGGTTTAGGAGGGCCTTTCAGAGAGGCTGCAATTTTGTTCTGAATTTTGGGAGGTGATGCTTGATTACATCTTATTGTTTTGGAACGTGCTACTTTGTCAGTCGCTTCTAACTCCTTTAAATGAGGGGTGTAAATCAGGTATTACCATCCTGATAAAATGCCTGGTGTTTCCAGTTTTGGATCAGATCAGCAACATCCTATAGTGCAAAAGGCATTCAGAGGCATGATATTTTAATCCTGATAAATTCTGGAATTGGGAATTCTGGAATTGGGAATAGTTTCTGGGGTATTCTGCGAAGGCAGAATGGCTAGCAAGGAATTCAGGACCACTGCCCAGGTGGACCAGCCACACTGACTGGTAGACCTGGCTTCTGGAGCCCATGGAAACAGCGTCCCTTTCAAGAGCCAATATGCTTTGAACTAGCTGAGGTGTGCTTCCTCTCCCCCCCCCCCATTCCCTTCCCTTTCCTCTAGAGGGGCAGTGCAGACTCTTCAACATCATTTTCATTCCATTTTGTAAATTTGGAAAGGGCATGGTCATTATTTTTAACTCTGTTCCTGGCATGTTGATATTGTTCCCATATTCTGATATAACTTTCCAATACAATAACTCCTAATATTTTTATGAAAACCTAAATTTGAACTAACAAAAATATATGAGAATGAAGCTAGAGTGCAGCAGCACCCCCAAGACAAACTAGGCTCAACCCTGGGTACATGTGAGAACAGAGACTTGGCATGTGCACACTTCTTCGTATGTACTGAAAGAGATTTCTTCAAATATTACATGCAGGTGTGTGTGTGTGTGGGGGGGGGGTTAGTTGTCAGGAAGAGCTAATTAGAGCCAAGATGTTTTTTGCTCCTCTGTTACAAAATTAACATAGCAATTTTTGGAGTGTATCCCCCTACTTTGAATAAGGGGAAAATAGGATATATCAATAACTTTTTTATAATTTTATTTTATTTTCTTATGTTGTGTGTGTGTGTGTGTGTGTGTGTGTATGATTCTTTTTAATAAAAGATTTTGATTCAATTAGCTTTCAACTAAGAATACACGAATCCTGGGCAAATAGACTCTCTATTAACATGTCCTGTTGATGATATGAGAATAGTTGAGACCTATAATGTACAATTGTTTTGAGGAGAATAGGGATTCTTTTTGTGTTTTACAAATAGCAACCCTCCATGTCATATGGTAGGTCAGTTTTAGAACCGAGGGGACTCTCTAAACCAGTTTGTGATTGTGGGGTTGTTAAAAACTTATTACACATGTTTAAAGGAGACTGCTCAGCACTGGCTTTTAGTTGTATCTGAGAAGCAAAGATGATTAATAATGTTTACCGCCAGTGTTGAATTAGGAATGTTTTAATCATTGATTGTTTTAATGTGAATTTTAATGTGAATTTAATGTTTTATTATTGTATTGTTTACTTGAAGTGCTGTTAGCCGCCCTGAGCCTGCTTCGGCGGGGGAGGGCGGGATATAAATAAAATTTTACATTACATTACATTACATGAGTAACTTCTAATATTTCTGATACTTCTAATGGTTTTTGATTGGGGCATTGCCCAACAGCAACACCTTTTGATCTCTAAGTATACTTTTCCTCCCAACCACCATGCCTTTTCCTCTTCCACCTTATCATCTTTCATCACAAAACAAGAGAAAGAGAATTTCATTTATTTCCTGGGAGGCATAAGTGCTGTTTCTTATTTGTAATATACAAGTGTCTGGGCAATACATGGATGGCCTATCACCTTTTCAAAATGAACTATATTATTCAGTCATAACATTAACATCTTAATGAGACCACAATTGTTGTCATGAATAAAGCTGTATTGCATAATAACATCTGAATAGTTTTAATTTTTTTAAAAAATAAAAAGAAATCAATTATGGTTTCCCTTTCTTCCTCCCCTCCTTAGACTCATCTGAAGCATTGACATTGTGAATTCCGTTTATTTGCTACTGGCCTAATAATCCCCTGCATGCTGGGAAAAACCTTTGTTCTCTGACAGAAGTAATAAAGCTGTCTCCATGATTCCCTCTTGTGAGACAAGGAGTGCTCCCATTTTATTTAATCGGCTGGTGTGCTGCCTTTTCAAAGTAAACACTTCACAGGGACCCAAGGCAGAAAGACATGCAAGTGACAGGTCTGCCATCATGTTAAAAAAAAATTAAAAACTGGCCTGTGAAGAAATAATGAGGTGTCTTCACTTTAAAAAAAATTCCTCCAGAAGAAACACAGGTCAAGCAAGCCTTGACTTGAAGTGTGTATCTTCTGGAAGTGCTTCAGACCCCCTCCTCAATTTTTCTCCCCCTCCCATCCCACAAGTCTTCATTCACTTGTTCCCAGTGAATAGAAAGCAGAGAGAAAATGAAGCGATCTTAACGACAGCAGGAGGCCGGCTGCTTTCTTTTAAGCATGTCCTGAGCCCAGTCACCCAGAACAACTTGTGATCCCTGGACAAAGCCCCTCACAGCAGGTGGCCATATCAAGAAATTTTCCTCCTGGAATTAGATATTATCCCAGGAATCACTAGTGAGTCAAACATAATGCCCCATCCTGCTGGGTCAAGTAGGATTTCATTTCAATTTCTTTACACAACGATGCGTTTCATCTTGTCTGCGTACAATGACAGTGCTCAGGCATGAAATAAATTGAAGTGCTTGAAAGGCTGAATTATCCCTTGAACCTGCAGCATTCCCGACCCCCAAACATACATTGTCAAGTGAGTTCCTGATAAGCAGGATCTTCAGCCAGTGTTTGTGCTGCTTGGCTTCCTTTAATCATACTCCCTTTTGTAAAAGGGATTTTCGAGGGGGAAAGATAAATCATTGCTGAGGAAAAAGGTCATTTTCAAAAGGCTTTAAGAGCTTCATTTTGTGTGGCTTTTCAAGGTGAAACAGGTAATTCAGTGCAGTGGAAGTCTTTTGTGTTCAACTTAATTCACACTTCACACCACTAACCCCCCTCCTCCCCCCAAAAAGTAATGAAATAAGCTTGAATAAAGTCCTTTATTAAAAGTGCTTCCCATACATATGTGAGCTGAATTTTGCCGCTTGCTTACACATGGGACTGAGTAGTTTTACGAGTTATTTAAAGCTTTAACCTGCCTATTCCTTTGCTACTAGTGTATTGTATTTGCTCTAGTAAAAAAAAAAAAGACACATTTCGCCTATCAAAATTTCTGTTGTCCCTTCCACCCAGTTGGTATATAGATGTGTATCTTTCCTCCTGATGGTTTTGATAAAATAACTGAAGGTGCATTTAGTGTTAAAAAAGAACCCAGAAGGGACTCACTTGTACACTGTTGTTGGTGATACAAAAAATGGCTCTTGCTATCTGTATCTACCAGTTTGTCTATATAAAGGTTGTACAATGATATTTATTCAGAAAATAGAATCAATACTGTGAAACAATGGGCAGTAGGAACAATATATGAGTGAGGTGTATGCAGTGTGCTAAGAAATTACTTAATAAAAGAGATTACATGAAATAAGGCTCTGATATCTTCTATAGTTTAATAATATTGTGCTAATATAAGCAATTTATTCTTTAAAAAATTTAACCAAAGCTAAAAGTATTTTTAGAAAGTAAAAAACCCCCCAAAACTACCCTTACTCCATATAGAAATATTCCAGATTTGTTTGCAGATATAAAAGACAAGATTTCATGATGAATACATATGGGGTTCTGATATACAGATATACAGTTCCATTGATTAGATAACTCCAGTGATGGCTATTGACTTGCATTCAATTATATAGTCATTTATTTTTCACTGGTGTGCAACTACCAAAAATATTGTACACAAAAAGTACTAGCTATAACTGTAACTTTTATGCAAACTAAAGATGAACCCCTCTTTTTTTTTTGATGGCGTAGCCTACTCTTACATTTGGGTATACACTGTAAAATACTTTAGTAGCAAATGAAGAGAAGCAGAATCAAAAATTATTTGCTTCCCACCCCACTCCAGTTTTCAGAAAATGTCAGCCAGTTTTAATTGTTTTGTACTATTAACGTTTTTTGGGCTAAACTTCTCCAGTTCTTCAGAAATATATGCATATGTCCATATTTTCATATATTTTCATTCATAACTTTTTTAAAACAGCTTTTTAGTGGCTTTTTTACATTGCATTTTTCATTGTAAGTCACCTTGAGAAGAAGTTGCATAGAAATAGTAGAAGGAAGGAAGGAAGGAAGGAAGGAAGGAAGGAAGGAAGGAAGGAAGGAAGGAAGGAAGGAAGGAAGGAAGGAAGGAAGGAAGGAAGGAAGGAAGACATATTTTTGGTGATGTAGTTTTTGCTTTTGCTTTTACTTGTAACCTTCCTCAAGCAAGACTTGGGAAAGGTGGCATAAAAATGTCCTAAAGGAAAATAAAATAGGTTTCCTCCCATAGAATGACAATGGACAATCTGTGGTTCTGGTGTTTCACAGGTTTACAATATATAGCACAGAAATTATGTTGCCAATCCCACTTCCAACAGTCTTTGAGTTCTAGGATGTGCTGTGTACTGCATGGGAAATACAATACTATAAATTTAACAGTCCCCCCGCCCATCACATTGTTCAAAATACCAAAAATGTGTTTCACTTTTAAATTTGGTTAAAGAGAGGGCAGCAGCAGCTACTTGGATGTACTACTTTTGAAACTATTACTTTTGAAGGGAGTAAACAAAAAGTGTATGACAATGCCAAGACAGTGAAGAAAAAAGCACATGCAGAATTCAGAGCATTTGCTACAGACAGTCCTTTCATGCAGGGCAAATAGAGGTTTCAAAGGTTTCCTTCAACTGCTGCAAGGAACTTGAAAGAACAACCAGCATTACCACGGAAGATCAAAAACTCCAAACTTTGTGGTCTAGTATTGGATTCTGTGTTTGAGTATAGTCATGCTCTGGTAGCACAGCAGTGTATTGTAATTTTTCTTTCCTTTAGAATGTTAACCGGCTTCATTTCTGCATAGCAAAATCCTATCGGAGAGCCAAGTGCCTGTGCAATGAACATATGCAGAAAACGGCTGATAACAATGGGAGTTATGCTTCAGTCAATAGAAATTGAAGGACTACTTATTACTGTCATGGGGGTAATGGACACATTAATTTGTATGGAGGACTCCCAGATAAAAGCACATTTATCGTTTGCCATTGCCTGAACCAGCCGTCAGTAGGCCTGAGGATGGGGAGAAGCAATTTTCTTCCACAAAGAGAATTCCTCTCTCTCTCCTCAGGCTCACTGTTCTCTGTGGAAGAATGCCAGTGTGAATGCACAGTAAGTGTAATAACAGTGGCACTGAAACTGGAAAACTAAATACTGGTGAGTTGTATGAAACAGCACTGAGTAGATGAGCAAAATGCATACAGATCTATGCCCGTAAGTTGAACATCTATAGAATGTTCATGATCCATCATATTTTATGGTTGGATACAAAATTCACAATCGCCTCTTCTTTTCTGGGGGGTATTTTTGTATTTGTGTGTGTGTGTGACTGCACCTGGAAGTCATGGTAACTTCTGTTGATCCCTACTGGGAGCCTGGAGGATATTCAGAGAGGTGGCTGAATAAATCCTGCCCCTGTCCTCCTGACTGCTGGTACTTCAGGGAGGACTCCCATCCAAGTATTTGTCAGAGTTGGCCCAGATCTGATGAGATCAGGCTTGCCTGGGCTATTCAAGTCAGGGCACAATTGCCTCTTCTGTTCAGAATCCCTTGTATGCCTCATGTTCTTCAATGACCTTCCCTACCCATTCTCTAGAGTAGCCATTACTCTCTGTTGCAGCAAATAAATAAATAAATAAAAGAAGATTCCTGTGGAACTTGGTATGTTATGTATTGTCAGGCGTCATTTTGTAGAAAAATAGGTGGCGAAACTCATTAGCATATGCCCCCCTCAAGAAAGGAGAGCCCTGGGTGAGTGCGGCCTGCTTGAGTTGGCTAGAGATCCAGCCAGCCCAAGCAGGCCTTGCTTGCCTGAGGCTCACCTTGGCCACCCCCCTCCCCAATCAAAAAGCCAGCAAGCCACCTGCTGCCCAAAATCACATAAGAAGTGAGGAAAGGGTGGTGTGGGCTTCTCCAGGGGTTAATGAGGGCTGGGGGGGGGGCGTGACAAAGCCCCTAGTGGCTGGCTGGCTGCCCATTCTCCTAATCCAGGGATTGTTATGCAGCTTCACGTACTATTCAATGGACAAGGTAGATGGGGAGGAAGAGGGGGAACTGTCAGAAAAGTTCAGGTGCTCCTGTGAGCTCCTGTTGAATCTGAGGCCTGTGTACTGCTATGTTAAGTACTGTAACATAAACCTGCTGGGCACAAGCTCATGACATTTTATGCTACAATTAATGCATTAGTCTTTAAGGTAGCACAGTACTCTTCTTTGGTCTTTCCTGCCTATATTTCCGGGATCCAACAAATCCCCTGAATTAAAAAAAAAATCTGATTTTGCTTCAATTCTACAAGTTCACTTGGAGAAATCTGATTGAAGTCCATGACAGAACCCCATTAAAACTGTTCAGTTCTTTGTTCAAAAGTGGATGCTTGCAGAAAAGGTGAGTGTGCAATTGTGGGATGGTCATGCCCAATATGAAATTTTATATGAATGGACAACCACATTTAAATGATGTTATGTAAACAATATGAACCAACAAGGTATGAGACACAAATGAACTACAAGACAAAAAAACAATCACACTTCTTGGTAATCTTGTTTCAGTGCATTCAAAAAGTGAGGGCAGTAGGTGTAGAACTAAGTTATTTTAACAGCCAACATGCATTTTGTTGCAATTTTTATCCCAACTATAATAAATTACTACAATTACTGAAGAACATATCAAATTGTGTTGAAAATATGGAGTTTGTTATATATGGATTTATGCTTGCTAATAACATTTTAAATCAAATGAGTAATGTTGTTTGTACTTAATGTAGTTATCAAGCCAAAATGACCCTTTGACTGAATGTAAAGAATCAGTGCAGATGATGGATAAAGGAGAAGTTATTAAAGAGATCAAGAATAAGATGACGCTGACAGGATTTAAATTCTTTTGTTTGCATTTATTTAAGCAGTTAGGGATAATGAGCAATGTTACAGTGGAAAATGGCTGATTAACTTCCATATGAAATTGTCTTTTCACTTCTTTTTACACACTGCATACAATTCAGCTTTCAAAAGAAAAACAAAAAGAAGGAAAAATTGAAATACTGTTTTTGTTTTTGATAAACAAAATGTATTTGTCACCTGGAGGTCTAAATGAAAACTAGACCATGCAGATTAATTTGTTAATCATGCCCACAAATAAGCAGCATTTTTTATTATCAGATGAAACACCATATTTGTGTATGAATGGTATATATTTATTTTGGTTTATCGTAACATGGCAGCTTCATATCACAAATATACTCCAGTTGAAATATTCAACTTGGCAATGTTTTAATGGCCTAATATAACTATCTAAACTGTTTGAAATAATTATACAGTGTCTAAGATCTAAAACCCAGTGAGCTTTAAAGCTGTATACTGCATGTGTCATTCTGTTACTCCCAATTAAAAGTTTGCATGGATTGTATTGAATGGAATGGTGGGGGGGGGGGGGGGTGGGGGGGAATTACCGGTACTTTTAAATTGAAACAGCTATGACACAGGGCAATCCTCTGTTGCATCCATAGTTTGGACAATTTCTGTTGTGCCAAGAAGTTTTAACACATGATTCTTCCAAATGAGTCATCAGTTTGAGTGAGGGAGCTGGCTTGCCACCTACCTCCTGGTAATAAATATTGTCAGAAAGGACAGTGTCACTCTTGTCTGAAATTGTAAATATGGTCCTAACCTGGCAAGAGGGAAAGGCATTCACAGACCATTTAATATGTGTGTGTGATTTTTTTAAACTCATGAAGCACCCTTTTGCAACATGGTTTCAAAAGCAGCAGAGAACTGCATTCGTTGCTTTCACCCATAGACATTCTTGCTACATTAAGGTGATATGATTTAGAAAATCTTCTGTGTGGTACAATGCCAATAGGACTTAACCCTGTGTTTTCAGCCATTTTCCCTCCCCAAATCCCTTTAAAAATTTTGTGTGGTAACATCCAACCTAAAGAAAAGTTATAGTGAGTTTTAAAGCTGGTATACTGCATGTGTTACTCCCAATTAAAAGTATTGCATGGATTGTATTAAATGGAATGGTGTTTTTTTTGGGGGGGGGGATTACTTTTAAATTGAAACAGCTGTAAACAACTCATTTTAGATATATCTTTTAAGCTATGAACAACTTTAGTTTAGAAGCAAATCAGAAGCTTTATGGTAATGATTCATCTTTCATTTTGGATTTAAAATTATATATCCCCCCCAATATTTTTAACTAATGGAAACCAAAATATCTATCAATTACATTCAAAGATAAGAGGTATTGCCCTAATTTTAATATAGCAATTTCCCAGGCTTTACTATTTAATATGAATTTCAGGGGAAGAGTTTGCAATTGCCATTCATCATATTTACAGTATGGGAAGCACACGCCCTAAAGGCATAACGGATTCTTTCAGATGTCTGGGTGCTTTTCTGAAGATTAGCAGGTAATTATCTTCCCTTTTTGATATTGCACTTGGGCACAGCAATACCATGAGAAAAGATATTGTCATTTTGATGCCTCAAGTACGATTTAGCCAGGAGATTCTACAGATGTTTATGCACTATAATCTGGTTTTTTTTTAGGTTCAAAATAAGTTCAAGCATAATCACAGAATTAAGCAAAGGAAACCAATTATAAGACAGCACAATGTGGTTAATTACATGTAAATCTGTCTATGTTTATATGTTAATATTATTATGGCACTGGAAGGTTTATGACAAGGCCTGTTTATAGCAATGCTGAAACCAAACTTCCACATGGTGGTCTGGACTGACTGGAAGTTAAACAGACTGTTTTATGAAAAAGAACAACCTCTGTTCACCAGATTACCTGTGTAATCACAGCTGCATCCCAGGAACAGATTTGTACATAGCCCCCTCCTTACTCTTAATAATGTTTCATTATGGTAAAACTATTGGATGGATCATATGTGTGTGTGTGTAGGATCTATGATACTCCCTTTGCTGTGTTGTTATAATCCTGCCTGGGGGTGGGGTGGGGGGTGGGCTCCCTCTGGGAATCCTACCCCCCCAGGGAAAGTGCATGCGCAATACATAGCCTCTCCTTCCCGGTGTAGTGAACGCCGCGTGGTCACTGTCTGGCTATGCCTGGCAGATGGTCACTGCAATGGCCTCTCCTGCATTACTGCATCCGTAGCAACAGCTTCTCGCTGGTCCCCCCCGTTTTCACAGAGTTTGCTACGTCATGGTGCGACCGAATGTCTGGCGGTATAACCGGATGGGCAGGCTGGGCCCACCAACCTCGCCAGCCTAAGAGAAGGAAAACTCTAACATCAAACCCGGGCAGATAAAGCTCGTTAATGTAACACCTACCACCTGGAGGACTCGCTGCCGGCGTCCCGGCTTACTGGGCCATGGCAGATGACCCCCAGGTGAAAGGGTGGAGCCAGTACTGCGCACACTGCGCTTCACCTAAAAAATTCCTCTGCGCAGGCCTGAAGGGCATATCCACACACACAACCCACAACGCATCAAGTCCTGCAGCGATGGGCAAGGGGCGAAACGGCAGGTGGAAGGTGCCACTGGAAGCCGCAGTCCCGATCCTGCATGTAGGCGGTTCAGGGTATTGGTCGCCTGATGCTAACCCGGAGACGAAAGCATTTTTCGGCAGCACCCTGAACGACCAAGCAGCCTTATCTAGGGACAGCACTGCTTGCTCCACACGGAGAGGGGCCTAGAAAAGGTGGCCTAAACAAAGCTCGTCTCCCCCACCCCAGTTGGCTAGCCGCGGTCAACGGGCATCCTTACTTGCGGTCGAAAAATAACAACAAAGAAAAGGCATGCACCTGCCTCACAAAGTGTGCAAAGACTAAAGCTGGCGTGTTGGAACATCAGAACCATGCTTGACACAGTAGGCAGTGGTCGCCCTGAACGACGCTCTGCTCTAGTTGCCCACGAACTTCTCAGGTTGAATATCGACATAGCAGCTCTCAGTGAGGTCCGTTTCCCTGAGGAAGGTAGTCTTCAAGAACATGGTGCTGGCTATACCCTCTACTGGTCGGGTAAGTCAAAGGCTGAGAGCCGCCTTTCTGGCGTTGGCTTCATGGTCAGGAACTCCATTGCCTCCAAACTCGAAAACCTGCCAACAGGTCACTCAGATCGCATCATGTCCATGCGCCTCCCACTTCAAAACAAGCAGCATGCAACACTCTTCAGTGTGTATGCCCCAACCCTTCAAGCAGATCCTGCAGAAAAGAACAAGTTCTATGCTGATCTACGCAACCTCGTACGGAAGACCCCTACAGAGGACAAGGTGATCATCCTTGGCGACTTCAATGCCAGAGTAGGTAAAGACTCGGAAGCCTGGAAAGGAGTACTTGGCAAACACGGCATTGGCAACTGCAATGACAACGGGCGCCTCCTGCTAGAATTCTGCATGGAGCACCAGCTCACCATCACCAACACTATCTTCCAGCAGAAGAACAGTCTGAAGACAACCTGGATGCACCCACGGTCCAAGCATTGGCACCTTATCGACTACATTCTGGTGCGCCAGAGAGACCTTCGAGATGTCTTACACACCCGAGTAATGCCCAGCGCAGAATGTCATACGGATCATCGTCTTGTACGCTGCAATCTCCGTCTTCACTTTAAACCCACACCCAGGAGAGGAGGTATCCCTCGGAGGAAGTTTCAGGTTGGCAGCCTCCAGTCAGCCGAAGTTAAAGCTGCCTTCCAGGCAAAACTCCAGTCAAGAATTGAGGACCCCAGTTGCCCCACTGACCCTTCTCCAGAAGCACTCTGGGAACACCTAAAAACTACCGTCCTGCAGATCTCTGAAGAAGTCCTCGGGTTCTCCACAAGGAAGAACAAGGACTGGTTTGATGAGAACAATCAAGAGATCCAAGAATTACTGGCAAAAAAGAGATCTGCCTACCAAGCACATCTTGCTCAGCCCTCCTGTCCTGGGAAAAAAGCAACCTTTCGCGCTGCATGTAGCAACCTCCAGCGCAAGCTTCGAGACATTCAGAACGAGTGGTGGACCAAGCTTGCAGAGAGAACCCAGCTGTGTGCGGACACTGGTGATTTAAGAGGGTTCTACGAAGCCCTGAAGGCAGTATATGGTCCATCATATCAGGCTCAGAGTCCCTTGCATAGTGCAGACGGCCAAGTGCTCCTCACAGACAAGGCATCCATACTGAACCGGTGGTCGGAGTATTTTCAGGTTCTCTTCAGTGCCAACCGCGTAGTTCAAGATTCAGCAATCCACCTCACCCCACTTCAACCGGTGAAAACAGAGTTGGATGAGATCCCCGCCCTAGAAGAGACTGTTAAAGCCATCAAGCAACTGAAAAGTGGCAAGGCAGCGGGAGTTGATGGAATTCCACCAGAGATCTGGAAGCATGGGGGCACAGTACTACATAGCTCACTTCACAAAGTACTTGTCACCTGCTGGGAACAAGGCAAATTACCACAGGACTTTCGCGATGCAATCATCATCACCCTATACAAGAACAAAGGGGAAAAGTCAGACTGCTCCAACTATCGGGGGATAACCCTGCTCTCCATCGCAGGCAAAATCCTTGCCAGAATACTCCTGAACAGACTGGTGCCCACCATTGCAGAAGAACTCCTCCCAGAGAGCCAGTGTGGCTTCAGAGCTAACAGGAGCACCACCGACATGGTATTTGTTCTCAGGCAGCTCCAAGAGAAATGCAGGGAACAGAACAAGGCTCTGTATGTGACTTTTGTCGACCTTACCAAAGCTTTCGATACCGTTAGCAGGAAAGGCCTGTGGCAAATCTTGGAACGTTTAGGATGTCCCCCAAGGTTCCTCAGCATGATCATCCAGCTACACGAAGACCAGCGAGGCCAAGTCAGACACTGCAACGACCTCTCGGAGCCCTTCCCAATAGGCACAGGTGTAAAGCAAGGCTGCGTTCTCGCTCCAACTCTCTTTACGATCTTCTTTAGCATGATGCTTCAAAGAGCCGCAGTAGATTTAGATGATGACGATGGTGTATACATCCGCTATCGCACCGATGGCAGCCTGTTCAACCTGAGGCGACTAAAGGCACACTCCAAGACAATGGAAAAACTCATCCGAGAGCTACTATTTGCTGATGATGCTGCACTCGTCTCCCACTCGGTATCAGCTCTGCAGCATATGACGTCCTGCTTTGCAGAGGCTGCCAAGCTATTCGGCCTAGAAGTTAGTCTGAAGAAGACAGAAGTTCTCCACCAGCCTGCACCCCAGGAAGATTATCTCCCTCCCTGCATCACTGTGGGTGAATCAGTTCTGAAGACAGTCCAGCAGTTCAGCTACCTGGGGTGCATCATCTCCTCAGATGCCAAGATCGACAAGGAGATTGACAACAGGCTGGCAAAGGCAAACCGTGCATTTGGCCGACTGCACAAAAGAGTGTGGAGCAACAAGCATCTGAAAAAAGGCACAAAGATCAATGTTTACAAAGCGGTTGTGATGACAACCCTCATCTACGGCTCCGAATCGTGGGTTTTATACCGTCATCACCTGCGACTCCTTGAGCGCTTTCATCAGCGCTGCCTTCGCACCATCCTCAACATCCACTGGAGTGACTTTGTGACCAACACTGAAGTCCTCAAGAGGGCGGAGGTTACCAGCATCGAGGCACTGCTGTTGAAGACGCAGCTGCGCTGGGCAGGGCATATTTCTAGGATGGAAAACCACCGCCTTCCCAAGATTGCCCTGTATGGCGAACTCTCCACCGGCCATCGAAATAGAGGGGCACCAAAGAAGAGGTACAAGGACTCCTTGAAGAAATCCCTTAGCACCTGTCACATCAACCATCACCAGTGGTCTGACTTAGCCTCAGATCGCAAAGCATGGAGGCACACCATCCACCAGGCTGTCTCTTCCTTTGAGAACGCACGCATAGCTGGTCTTGAGGACAAAAGGAGATTGAGGAAGAATCGCACTGCTACAGGACCAACCCTAAATCAGACTTTTCCCTGCAGCCGCTGTGGCCGGACCTGCCTGTCCCACATTGGTCTTGTCAGCCACCAGCGAGCCTGCAGCAAACGTGGACTTTTGCACCCTTCTTAAATCTTTGTTCGCGAAGCCAAGCCGAGAGAGATAATCCTGCCTTTAGTTCAGCATGGTGAACAAGAGAAGGGGGTCATCTTTGAAATTCCATAAACAAAACTTTCTGGCCTGATCCTAAGACCTTCCACCTTTGAAATCTGAGACTCTTCAGTCATTCTCAAGAGCATTCTGTGGACCTTGGCTAGCTCCAGTGCTGACAACATGTTCTAATGTAAGCTAGACCCAGATTCTGTCATACTTAAGAACTGATCAGTGATCTGAAATGCTTCTCTCAAGCCATGATGAACTGGGGGCAAAACATTTTTGAATCTCCTTCATTCTATCACCCACAATAATAGAGATGAGTAGAAATGGAAAGATCTGGATCATTGTGGGTCACAAATCTACATATGATAATTGGATTACAGTTATGTTAGATTTAACAAAAGGTTCCCTCCTCAAAATTATCTAACAACTGTTTTTTTCTGACTCTTAAATGTCAAGTTTGAGTTATCTGAATCAGGCTTGATGCTCTGGTTCAATGCTCTCATCAACAATCTAAAATATTGGGTGCACTAGAGGGTTCCTTCTTCTTTGAATGTTCAGTGGCATGAGATGTTTCATACAATGGAGAAAACAGAGCAGATACAATATGGGAGAAATCTGCTCAGCTTCTCTAGTCATGGGATGCCCACTAAACTCAGTAGGAACCAACAAGGACTCAGTAAGAACCCACAAGGACATAAGTCCTTGTTTCTGTGGCCTGCCTGAGCTGAGAGCTGCTACAACTAGAAAGTCATCAATCATCTGACATGCCATAGCAAGCAAGTGGAGATCTGCAGTTAAGTGTGTGGGTCAGAAGTTGTTTTAGACTTGCTCTCAATAATATTGTCCTTGTTGTGAAGATGTATGGATTCTAAAGAAAGCATAATTAAAAACAAGACTAGAAAGGACTGATATGTTGAATTGTCATTGCAGAGTCACTAAGAACCCAGTGTGGTATCCTATATTGATGACACAGATAACTGTTTAATGAATTAGCTGACAGTCTGCTGTCCTTTATGAGTTCCCTGTGATATTCAGGCTAACCAGCTATGGGAGACAAACTGTCCTATCTTAAGTATCCAGCTGACCAGCCAGCCTGTCAACTCCAGTACAGAATGTGTTCATTAGCAAACTTATACCAATGGTCAGAATGTTCTTACAGCATTTATTGCCAACTTAATGTCAGCATAAATGTTCGCTAAATTCCCCCAACTACAGCAGGAGCTGCTAAACCAGCTGAACTTTGGCTGCAGTACAAAATTAATGGGCAAAAATCATTCTGCAAATAACACTTTTGTTAGCGTAATAGGGATATTGAACTAATCGTGTCTTCCTCTATGGCCTAACAGTGACTGACTCTGGAGTCTTTGGTACTAAGTGTACAGCAAACGAAAATGACCTCTAATGATTTATATAAACACCAGCTTGTATTTACTGTTTCTCAATTTGCACAAATGGAGAAGGTATAATTCATTTAATAGGAATGGACGCCTCTTTGCTTTGGCTCTCCTTAGAGAGTGCAGTACTTTAGGAATTGCAATATCATTTCTCTAGTGATTATGCAGTCAATAGACACAAAGTGCAATCGGTAGCATCCTTCTACAGCTGCATTGTTTGCAAATAATTAGAATGTTGCTCATATTTTTGTGCTTACTTTTCCTATTTCCATTATTTTCATCTTTGGCAGTTATTATTTCACTCACTGCAGATAGCAAGCATGAAGCAAGTCATCAAAAAATTTCAATAAGTATGCGGCTGGCACTAGGTGTAAAGTACCAAGATATTTTACCAAAGAAATCTAGTACTGTGAATCCATGTACGGTTGTTGAATATTTGAGGATTTTCATCATTGTGGGCAGGGGACTGAACAAGATTGCTACAGAGAAATATTTGTGTAAATGTCCTGGTTCATTACCACAGGAAGCATTAACTGCATATTACCCTGACTTTCACTATCGTTGTTGTTGCTGTTTTTTTAAAGGGAGGCAGGTATTATTATCCCCTCCAAAAAATTGATTGATACTTTGCATCAGTAAAAATGAAGCATGACCTTGTTGACCCAGGGCATTTGCTACAATTTCCCATTTGAGTAGAAGTCAGCCTGATCCTCTGAAAGCCATTAACAGTACATAAAGTCTCCTTCCACTGATTGTTCCTTAGCAGTTGGTAATAAGAGTGTCATTGCCAACCTGTATGAGAGTTCTCTTTCTTCATTAAGATTAATAGATGTTGATGAACATATACACTTCCCTTAATATTTTTAATCTTGTTTCAGAATCTTTTGTCCCAGCATTCCATTTCATAGTAGTGAAGTCAATTGCCCCCCCTAGTCAGAATGAAGAGTCAGACACAAGGTATTGGTATAACTAAGGGCCACTTTATTAAGTATAATAATAAATGGCAAGGGCAACAAGAACTGCGGCCTGGTCAGGGCCAGAGGTCTCAACAGACCGTTCCCCTGCCATTAGCGGTTGACGGACCCAGCCTCCCCCCAGCTGGAACTGTGTGGCACAGCTCCTGCCAGGCCGGCCCAGCGAGGAGGCATGCCCCACAGGGCCCAACCACCAGATGCACATCTCAATGGAAGGCACCCTCTAGTCGAGCCTCCAGGATGGTCTGCATTCTCACACCCCACGTCATCAAACCCTAAGGTTGATCCTGCCAGACCCCTAACTCCCCAAAAGGGGGATGCTTTCTGGTCCTTTCTGGTCCTAGCCGCATAGAACCATAACCCATTAACAACCTGCCAAACTTAAGTGACCAACTTATTTAACAGCACCTCCCTATAGCCAAATACACAAACCACTGACCTGCTATGTAGAGTAGGTGAAAAAACACCCCAGCAAACTGCCAATCAGCTGGGGAGCAAAAAATTCCTACCCGGCCCACCAAACCATGAGGCAACCAGCACTTCCCTACATAACAAACAGGGCAGGAGGGAGGGCCGATCTCAGCCTGGAGACTGAGGTAGGGGGCAGATGGAGCTGCTGCTATCACAGCAAGCCCTGCCCCTTCAAAAGCATGCCCAAATGGGCTACAAAAGTCCTCCCTTTCCTCCCAGGGAGGCAAAGATGTTCCAGCAGCCTAGCAGCATGCTGCTGGCTGCTAGAAACAAATTAGTCATTTATTCACTGACTAACCTGAATGTCTTCCTGAGCAGTTTACATATAGAATAAACTATGCAGAAGTGAATTAATTTAGCACAACAAATAGAGATATACTGTAACAAACAAGCTTGAGGTAAGGAATGTAGACTATACTGCCACATACACCTTGTAGGCTCCTACTTTGTGATATCACTTATTGTATCATGGTAATACTTATGGTTTGTTTCACCATTGTTTTTGATCTCTGGTTGGTTCCAGATTTCTACAAATTACATAGTATTTAACTGTTTATTGGTTTCCCCATCCTATTGATTGTATTGAACTATTCTCTGTAATTTTCCTTGAGTTCCAGTGAGAAGGGTAGACTATTTTATTCTCACAACAGCTCTGTAAGCTAGGTTAGGTAAAGATAATACACTTGGCTCAAGATCAGCTGGTGAGCTTTATGGCCGTTTGGGAATTTGCACCTAGGTCTTTCAGATCCTAATCTGACACTCTATCTACTACACTACACTGGCTTTCTTAGGCCAAAAGCACACTTAGAATAATAAAATCATAGAGTTGGAAGGGACCTCCAGGTCATCTAGTTCAGTCGCCTGCACAATGCAGGAAATTCACAAGTACCTCCACTCCCCCTCCCCTGCAACCCCTGTTCCAAGCCCAGAAGATGGCCAAAAACAAAACAAAAACTCACCAGGATCCCTGGCAAAACTGGTCTAGAGAAAAATTGCTGCCTTACCCCTAGGTGTTTAACAGTATTTCCCTGGGAATGTAAGAAAGAGCCATGAGAACTAAGCAGGGTTTTTTGAAGGTATTAGTATTCCCCCCCCTCCCAAAAAACCCCCATTGGTTGATACCATGAATCAGGAAATATGAAGTGTGACCTTGTTGACTACATCTTCCCATTTGAGTTGCAACCCTTCCTGCCCTCCCTCTCATGATCTGCCTAAATTTCCTAATCAGCATAGCTATCAGATGGCCATCTAGCCTCTGTTTAGAAACCTTTAAAGAAAAAAAGCCCACCACCTCTCAAGGAAGCCTGTTTCACTGAGGAACCACTCTGTCAGGAAATTCTTCATGTTTAGTTGAAAACTCTTATTTAATTTCAACCTATTGGTTCTGGTCTGACTTCCTGGAGTAACAGAAATCAACTCTGTACCATCCTTTGAACGACAGCCCTTCAAGTACTTGAAGATGGCTATCATATCACCTTTTAGCAGGCCTGTAACCAGGATTTTTCAAGTTTGGGGGCAGATAAATGTTTCAGGGGCACTTAGCAGTCCTCCTCACTTGAGGGCCACCCCTCCCTCCCCCTCGCCCCGATTCAAATCACATGGGAGCAGCAACAAGAGCAGTCCCCATCCTCCCATGCTATTTAAAGAACCTGCTGATCAGTGGGCCCTTTAAATGGTGTGGGAGGGGTGGTGGATGTTCCTGCACACCCCTCCTGTGGCCTTCCCTCCCTCCTGCTCCTACCACTTGAGGGCCACCTCTTCATCCTCTGCAATTCAATTTACATGGGGGGGGGGAGCATGCAGGAGCAGCCACTAACCTCTCATGCAATTTAAATGACCCACTGATCAGCTGGTGGGCTGGTGGGTACTTTTCAATCTTGCAGGAGGCTGCTGTTTACTCCTGACACTCCTCCCACATGATTTGAATCACAAGGAGGGAGGAGGCAGCCCTCAAGCCATGGTGGAGGCATGGTGAGGGAAAGTGGCAGATGGGGGCCCCTGAGTGGAAGGCCAAAGTCCAGAAGTTGGAGCGAGGCCCCCACAGCCCCTCAATAGCTATAGGCCTGCCTCCCAGTCATTTTCTCTCCAGATGTTATCAAGCCTAATTTGTAACTGGTGCAGCACTTTAAGAAATCATACCATGGAACCCTTATAACAAAGTTAGAGGATAACATCTTACTCTGGACCAGCTGCAGTTTCTTACTATTTTTCCAAGGCCGAAATAAGTATATTGCAGTAATCCAGTCTCAGGAATACTAAATACCACAATATCAGAATCCTTACTTTCTTTGAATGGTCACAGTTGGTACAGTAAAGAAATATAGAGAAGACCCCTGTCCACAGGGTTCCAGCAGAGCATCCAATAGAAAGTTTGTTCTAGGACAACTAACAATTTTCCCAAAGTTCATATGACCTAGGATTGGTGTATGAACTTTGTCAACTCATAATACTTGATTTTAGCTTTATGCCCACACTTTCCTCCCCACATCTAATGAGAAAATCTCCTGCCTCATCCTATTTATTGTTGGAACTAGCTTCTGCAGGCAGAATCCCTCTGTGTCTCTCTTTCCTCTCCCCCAATCCAGTACTTCAAATGCTGTGCTGAGGTGCTGGCAAGTATAGATTTCAAACACCTGGGGACAGTGCTAAAATACTTTTCAGATTCCAGAGGGGAAAATGTGACAAACCTGAACAGAGAAGGATCTTGTTTCTTCCAGTCATTCACATTCACTGCAGGAAAGTAGATTTTGGTGATGGTGGGTGTTTGAGGGCTCACTAAGAGAGTCCTGGTGATTATTCACAAGTTTAGAAGTCATGGGAAAAAGGAATTTTACAAGGCAATTTCTAACTCAAGACTAGAGAATTTTGATGCACACTAGAACCAATTCCTAAGCATCTGACGAAGTGTGTGGGCACACAAAAGCTTTTACCTTGAATAAACATTGTTGGTCTTAAAGGTGGCACTGGACTCAAACTTTGTTTAGCTCCTAAACTGTGAAACATATACTTGTGAGGGAGCAACCTATATACAACAGGCTAGCCTAACCTCAGATCAATCATACTATGTGAAAACATTCTTTTGCTTGAACCTAGTGAAAATTTGGGACACCCCAAATCTAACTACCTCTCTCCATCCTCATTCTACATTTATCATGATTTTGTAAGTTTCTAATGTGTAGCCAGTGATACCAGTGATTAGAGAGGGAAATACTTATGCTTGGGGTTAGAGAAAAATGTATTAGACTAATTTAAAATGAGATAACCTTCATTGCTAAAATTAATGATACAGGACAAGAGTTAGGATTAGTTATATTGGTTGGCATCCACAGCTGCCAGTGCCATGTTCCAGGTGTGAGATTCTTATATAAAAATGTTCCCTTCCCCAGTGAGACTGGCAAAGAGTACTTATATCCTTTCGCTGTGAAAAATAAGATAATGCCCAGATCAGGTGTCATTTTGTAGGGGGAAAAATGCAGGAGCTCAGTAGCATGTCTCATTTGCATATGCCCCAGGATCTATGTGCAGCGGAGAGGGAACTCCCCACTGCATGCAGACCCTGGCTGGCGGTTCAGGAGCTGAGTTCCTGTGAGCTCCTGCTGAATTCAAGCCCTGGCCCGGATAGTGAATCCTGAGAGATGGGTCTTCTGTATCCTATACCCAGAAAGTAATTTTACATCTAATTTTCAATGATTATCATCAGTATAATTGGTTCCATTCCTAACAATCCTATATGAAAAAAACCCGCAAAAACAAAAGTTATTATTTTCTGGTCCTAGTCATAGCAAAATATAATAGCTAATTTTCCTTTTCCTTTATTCTTTTTTTAACATGTGGCAGTACTGTCAGCTGCAGCAATATAATGAAGTTTGAAAAGTGCACTTTTCCAAGATTACTAATCAGCTCATTAAATAATTAAACTGTCATAATCTCATGTCACAGTCCTTAATGTCATCAGATATCACTTCTCTCTGGAAATCTGGTTAATTGGTAGAATATCCCGCTCTCGTTAACAATAGATACTTTATAGAAACACTTATTAGTTGATCAGAATGCAATAAACTGAGCTTCTCATCTCAGTCCTAAACCTAAACCCACAAATTTGGAGTCAAAAGGGAATACAATAGTTTATAGCATTGTAAAAGGCAATTGTAGGTAGCCAATACCAAGCATTTAGGTGAGGAATGGATATTGCATATAAATTCGTTCCCCACCCTTACGGAAAAAGGGTCAGATACCTCATGTAGTGCAGCCAGTAAGAGGAAAATGAGGAACAGCTAGAGCCACACACTCTTTCCATACCCACTCCACTTTAGCAAGCAATAGCTGGTTTCTCTTCTGGGACTAAGCAGGAATTTGGGGACTTCCTTCAGATGTGCTTTGAAGGAAGCCTATTTTCCTACTTCATATTGATTTTGGGGAATTGGGTGCTATTATGATTAGGCCTATCCTTAGGGATGGTATAAACTCCAGACAGAGATTATAGGAATTAAGCAGGGAACTAGCACATATGTCAAGCTCCCTGAGGCAAATGTGGATAAATGGAAAGTTTCTCAAGCCTGCTGTTCACTGGCTGTGAGGCTGGGCAGCTGAGGAGTGAAATCCATTGGTGCAAAGTGGAATCAGCTGAACTCTTAATAGCTTTGTTAATTGCAGAGTGGGATGGATCTTGGCACCTCTCTGAACATATTTTCTATATAGCCTGAAATAAATAAGGCTGTAAGTGTGAGACTGCCCAAAATGCTGGCATTGGCTGTTAGTGGCAATCCACACCAATAGGAGGGAAGTGTTTAATACTGTGCACATCAGCCATTAATGAAACCTAGTTTAATCCACACATCGGATTCTTGTCTCTTCATTCCAGTATGTAGCGTAAGGGTCTGCTTCTGTGCATCATCCAGGGAAAACCTCTTGTATAAAAACCAACCTTGCTCTCTCTGAATCAGAAGTTTTACAAGGCTTTCAGAGAATTATTTTTACATGCACATTTTATCAGTCAACCTACTAAGGTTTTAAAATTGTTCTGGAAATGCACAGATCTGCCCACAGAACTCCAATGAATCAGACACAAACATTTTGCAAGAGAAATAGTACTGTAGACATCTGTTTGCCTTTTGAGAAGTAGATGAAGTTAAGAACATAAGAACATAAGAGAAGCCATGTTAGATCAGGCCAATGGCCCATCCAGTCCAACATTCTGTGTCACACAGCGGCCAAATATATATATATATATATATATATATACACACACACACATACAAACTGTGGCTAATAGCCACTGATGGACCTCTGCTCCATATTTTTATCTAACCCCCTCTTGAAGGTGGCCATGCTTGTGGCCGCCACCACCTCCTGTGGCAGTGAATTCCACATGTTAATCACCCTTTGGGTGAAGAAGTACTTCCTTTTATCCGTTTTAACCTGTCTGCTCAGCAATTTCATCGAATGCCCACGAGTTCTCGTATTGTGAGAAAGGGAGAAAAGTACTTCTTTCTCTACTTTCTCCATCCCATGCATTATCTTGTAAACCTCTATCATGTCACCCCTCAGTCGACGTTTCTCCAAGCTAAAGAGCCCTAAGCGTTTCAACCTTTCTTCATAGGGAAGGTGTTCCAGCCCTTTAATCATTCTAGTTGCCCTTTTCTGAACTTTCTCCAATGCTATAATATCCTTTTTGAGGTGCGGCGACCAGAACTGCACACAGTACTCCAAATGAGACTGCACCATTGATTTATACAGGGGCATTATGTTGATACTAATCTCCTGTTACATTGATCTTTTCTTCCTGTGAAATCACTCTCCACTTGGAAAGAGAATAAAGTTAGATTTAAAAGCCATAAGTTTAGATATACTACAGTAGCGTTTGCCATTTTAAAAATTTTTGCTGCTTACAGATGTTTCCTTATGAATGAACAGCTCTTTATGCCTGCATTGTGTTGCTTTTAGAGATAATGTAGATAGGTCAAAGGGATTCCCAGACCTAAAATTTCCTGAATGCTTTTTTCCTGCATTCAGTTAAGTTGCTGCTCCGAATTCAATTCAGAGTCAAGCATGGGTGTTGCTAACACAGGGTATCTAAAATTACTTATTTGGAAAGTTAAATTATTGGAGATTTCAGAAGATGGTGCTGGGGGAATGCTACTCAGCTCCTGACTTGTTAAGTCCTGCAAGGCTCTATTTTGTCCTCTGTGCTTTTCAATATCTACATGAAAAAACTGAGTGAGGTCAACTGGGGGTTTGGGCTGGGTTGTCACCAATATGTGGATGATGCCCAGCTTTCTCTCATGCTTCTAGCCAATGCCAGGGTGTCTTAATCAGAACCTGGAGGGAAGTTTAGAGTAGATGTGGTCTAATAAACTAAAGCTCAGTCACAATGAGATGGAAGTGCTAATAGTGAATGGAAGGTCCGACTCATAATTTACAGTATCACCCAATCTGGATGAGATTATACAACCCTTGAAGGAAGAGGTCTGTAATTTGAGGGTGCTTTTGGGCCCAGGCCTACTGCTGGATATGCTGATGGCAGGCAGCTATGGGTGGAAGTGCCTAGTATCAACTGTGGCCTTTCTTAGGCAGAAAGGATCTGGCCATTATGGTACATGACTTGGGTACATCTAGATTAGATAACTGCAGTGCACTGTATATGGGGCTGCACTTGAAAAGTGTTCCAAAACTTCAATTTGTGCAGAATACTTCAGCCAGGATGCTGACTGGAGTTGGACACAGGGACCATATCACTCCTATCTTGGCCTGTCTACACTGGCTACCAAATCCGTTTTCAGGCACAATACAAGGTGCTTGGTACACAGGATTACCAAACTCCATGCGGTGGCTGAAGATCTCCTGGGATTAGAATTGATCTCTGGGCAACAGGGATTAGTTCACCTTGAGAAAATGGCCACTTTGGAAAGTGGACTCCATGGCATTATATCACATTCAAGTCCCTCCCCTCCCCAAACTCTGCCCTCTTCAGGCTCCACTCCAAAAATCTCCAGGAGCGTTTTCGCACTAGCGTTTACTCCGGCGTAGCACCCCATTTACCTCCGGATCTTTTCCTGGTTTTCGCACCTGTTGCTCCGGCGCTGCGGTTTGCTCCAGCGCTTCAGGGGTTTCACGCCGGAGTATGTTTTTCAACATGCTTCCGGAGTTTTTGAAAACCTCCGGATCCACACCGGATCCACTCCTCGGAGTTTGCTGTGGGAAATCCATCCACGCCGGATCGACTGCTTTGTGGGCGTCACCCTCTCCCTTTCCGTCCTCCCACCCCATCCACCCCCTTGGCCAATCATCAGCCGTTCGTGGCGCTTCCCAAAAGTGCCCGCACGGCCATTTTTTTTAAAACTTCATATTTCTTGCGTAATAGCGATATTTTGAAATTAACAAATAGAAAAAAAAACCCTCCTGGAATAGCCTCAATTGCCACTTCAATTAGTTTCGTTAGAATTTTTAATTATTATTATTGACTTTAGTTGCGTTATTTCGCTGTTGCGTTATCTCGCAACTACATTATACATTGTTGCGGGGGGGAAATCTAGTGCCGGCGCGGGCCAAAGCGTTCATGTGTGTGTGTTTTAAAAAGGCAATGCCTCCCTCAGCTGTGCCACCAGGATTTCTGGACCTGCACAAAATCGCCATGTATAAAATGGGAAGTTGGAGTCCTGCATTCTTCTCCCTGGCTACATTCCGCTCGGTTAGAAAATAGACGCGAGCTCGCTCTTCACACGCGCCACAGAAGGGGAAGGAGAGAATGGGGTGGGGGGGGAGCTCTGGCGGCAGGAATCAGTCAGGTCCCCGTTGCAAGCGCCAGCCGGGGAGGGGGAAGAGCGCGGAGGAAATCCCAGCTTCGCCACCCGGGAGGGAGCGAGGCTGGGAAAGGAAGAAGCTGCCACACACACACACACACACAAACCCCTCGATTTCTCTCTCTTCGTTATTGCGATATTTCGCAACTTCAGAATTTGGGGGGGGGGTGGAATCTAGTGCTAGGATTCTCCACTGTGAATGCTTCTGTTAATACATAAAGGGCTGTGGAGGATACTACAGCTGCAGCCAATCCATAAGCAGAAGCAGCACACGTGATGCGGTTTGTCCACGAAAAGAAGGGGAAGGAACAGCTGTGACTGCTCGATGTTACGTTATTACGTCCTTACGCAACCAGACTTGCGCTTAAAAAAAAATGATTGACAAGGCATCGAACTCAAGTCGATGCCAGTGGGAAAACGATTTGAGCCGGGGCTTCATGGAAAGCGACTCCGCAAATGAGTCCATGTGCGAAAACGAGGAAAATGAGCTGGATATAATTGCGCCGTGGAATAAGGGGAGCAAACGCTAAGTGCGAAAACGACCCAGGTATTTTCCAACCTGGAGCTGAAAACCCCATGGTACCAGCAAACAAAGGTTTAGCTACTCCTTTATGAACTTGACCACTATGGTCATCTTTGGAGGCACTTCTTCTGACTTCTGAGATTGTTGGTGACAACCTGGGAAAGGGATTTCTTAGGTGTGGTACCAAAATTTAGGAATAGGGCTTTCCCAAGGAGAATTGACCATCTCCTTCTGTTATTTTCCACCATAGATTTGCCAACCTCCAGGTGCTGTTTGAGGATTTGGTATTATAACTGATCCTTAGACAACAGAGATCAGTTCCCATGAAGAAAATGGTTGCTTTGAAGGGTGGACTTTATGGCATTAAAGCTGCTGAGATCCTGCCCTGCCCCAGCTCTGCCTTCTCAGGTTCCACCTCCACCCCAAACGCCAGGAATTTCCCAGTTTGGAGGTGGCAACCCTCTGAATCCATCCACAGGTGAAGACTTTCTTTTTCTGGCATTTCCTCAGTGATCCCTTCTTCCTATTCTATGTTTTATGTTTTTTGTCTTTTTAAATATGTATTTTAGCTTTGGTTTAAATTGTTCTAATGATGTGCTTTTGTTGGTTTGAATAGTTTTGAATATATCCTTTCATTACATTTTAAAAAATTTGTTAGCTGCCTTGTTTCTTATGAGTGCAGAAGATTGGGTATAAATTTTGTGAGTGAATGAATGAATGAATGAGTCCAGTTAAGTTGGAGCATGTATTATTAAGTGCATCTTGTTAAGTGTGCATCTGTGTAGACAAGAGAGAGAGAATGGTTCCTGGTTAAAAAAAATAGTCCTTTGCTTTTTCTGTAGATTAAATAACATGATGAACCGTAAATTCAATAGATATTTATTTGGCTCTACATACCCATTTTTATTTTCAGTGGGGATCCAAAATGGTTTACAGCACCATTACACCTCCTCAGTCTATCCTCACAATAACCCTATGAACTAGGTTAGGCTGAGAGGGAGTGTCTGTCCTAAGGTCACCCAGGAAACCCCCATGGCAGGCTGGGGATTCAGACCTGGGTCTCCGAAACCCTTGTCTGATACTCTAACCGTTATATTGAACTTGCTTTTCCAAATATGTGGTGTCAGCAATGAACGAGTCCTTTGCTAAAGGGATTACTACAATTACGAGCCACAGCACCACTCTGTAGCTGCTCGCAGCTGCTTGAACAGAATGAAAAAGCTTTTTCAAACAAGGAACTGCACTGTATTCAGATCTGAGTAGGATATTATATTTGCCTCATACCAAGCCATCTAGCTCAGTATTATCTAATGCCCAAAGTTACAAATAATGTACAATTAGACATGTTGGAGAAATATGTGTATGATGTCTATGGGTATGTGTATGAGAAAAAGGACATTGTTTTATAAGATGACTGAATGGAACATGTCATGTTAGAACTGTGATATGGCTGGATGCATTAAAGGAGGTTCAGCTGTGAAAAGATAAAAGTCTAGAAATACATGTTTTTTAGTGGGATCATTCATTAGGTTTTGCTAATTAGTTAGGTCAGCATCCATTTACAGTAATCTAGTAGCTTCAAGGCCTTACTGCCAATTTTTTCCAGCCTTTTTTAAATAAGGAGTAATGGCTTCAGGATAGTTCTCTCAGAAAGCTTTAGATTCCCTACCACTGCAACCTGCTTGATATGCTTGGTTCAAAAAAATGAGAAACAGTACTTTGCTTTATGAATTTCCATGAAAATTTGATCAGTAAACCTGTCTTTTAAACAAAGCAGATATAATTATATGTTAATCACAGTCCTCAAGATATTGGGGGGGGGAGGGCTTTCTGTCCATATACAGCTAAGTACTCATCAGAAAGAGCATATTATAGATCAAGCATCCTGGCATTGCGGCAGACTCTCCAATTTGCCTGTTTCTGCCACAACCCCAAAATACATTTCAATTCACTCACAATCTTACATCTGCAGGCACCTGTTGGAACACATGCATAATAACTGATCTCAGCAGAGATAAGGCAGGATGTGTCTATTTTTTTCCCCAAGCCAAAATTAAGTCATCTGGTTAGAGAAGAACTGTTGGAAATTCTCAGAGATAATAATGTTGTGATAATTGCTTTATGTGACTATTATCAATTGATTTAAACAGTCCACAATGAACATCTATTTTTCTGCATATTAGGCATTACAACAATACCATGCCTGAGTTGATGATGCGCAGAAAAAACAAGTAATTACAAACTAATATAAGAGAACACACACACACATACACATGTGCTGCCGAGAAGAACAAGAACAAATAATGAATAAATCACTGACAAAGGTGAAACAGGCCATCTCTATTGAACAGAGGCCTCAGGTGTTGCCTAAAGGCACTGTCAGGGTGCCCAAGCACCCTTTTTTCAATCTCAGGCAATGCCAGTCTTCTCAGTTGACAACAGGGTCCTGCTGAATGTTAATTTTGAACCCTAGCTCTTTTTTGTTGTTTTTTTTGGTCAGCTTTAACGACATCTGTTACTCAGTTTGTTGATCTTCTTTTAAACCAGTGCGTTTCCATAGGGAATGAGGTGCCTTGCTGTCAGTTATATACATAGGCTCATTTCACACATTATTCAGAGACAAACCTAGGGTTGTGTCACCATATATATGCTCTGCAGTCAGTTGTAACCAAACATGGCTCTCTGGTGAGTTGACTTGCATGATGAATATGTTTGCATCATGCAATTATTATAATCACACTGTACAGACTTGGACATATTTTAAAATATTTTACATTTCTTAGGTGTAGTGTATGAGAAGGTTCTTACTGTAAGTATCTGAAATGTGGAAATTATCCATATGGTATAAAGTTGGTCTGAATCTTTGAAGTGGCAACAACAACAACAAAAGGGTGATGTGGTTAGAATATTGGCCTAGGATCTGGAACACTCAGGTTTGAATCCCCACTCCACCATGCAGGCTTGCTGGGTGACCTTGGGCCAATCAATCATTCTCACCTAAATATTTGTTTATTATTGGATTAAGATCTGAAAGACCCAGTTTCAAATCCCCACACTGTCATTAATCTTGCTGTGTACTCTTAGGCCATTCACTCTCTCAGTCCTGCTTATTTTACATGGTTATGCTGAGGTAGGCTAGCCCAGTCTTGTCAGATATCAGAATCTGTTGACATTGGTTAGTATTTGGATGGGACACCACAAAGAAATACAAGGATAGCTATGCAAAGGCAGGCAATGGCAAACCACCTCTAAATGTCTCTTGAAAAACCCTAAGCTGCAACTTGACAGCAAAAAAAAAAAAGGGGGGGGGGGAGGACCGGCAGGAGGGCTGTGGTGGTGGAGGCAGCATCCTGGGGAAAAATAAAAATAAGGCCTCATCTTATAGAAAGTTATTGCCATAGAGTTTCTGGCAATTCCTAGAGCTACCCAGAAGTGACAAATTGCACATCCCTCACAACAGCACTCCTATTTGTTTTTGCTACAACCATTTAACATAAATATAGTTCTAGAAGTTATATCTATCATGAGTATTAAGTAAGTACTTGATAATTTTCACATTAATTTTAAACTTAAATACCTGCTGAGTAGAACAGGCAGTAAGAGATAGAGATGGATCACCATGAGTTCTATGGGTCCATAGAGCCACTTGGAAATTGCACAATTTGCCCTGGGCAAGTATTTTGATTATCAAAATCAAAAAAAGGCTATAGATATTTTTGCCACATAGGCCAAAGAAAGACCACAAGCATAAAAGCAGAGTTGTAAGCATGCTGATAAACTGATAATGTTTCTCAGCATGCAGTCCACATGGTAGTGTTAAAAAAGAAAACAAAAATGTGTCCTCTTTTCTCCTACCAAATAGTAAAATCCAATTGTTGGGATTGTGTATCTGCTCTGTAGAAGAAAGTCAGATTTCCTTTTGACTCTGAATTTCTAATGACTTTGCTCTTTTTTCAGAAACTGACAACCTAATCCACATTCCACTTAAGAGTGGAATATTTATTCTTAAACAGATATATGTCTTATTTACGTCAACAATCCTATATATGTTTAAATAGATATAATTCATCTGGACTTGATTGTAGATGGAACTTCCAAGGAAAAGATTTGGGAAATGAATGCAGATATTTCTTACATCTTTTTCACAGATTGTTTCCTAGGGGGAACTCTCTGGTCCAATAATTTCTTTAATCTTAAAAAAATGGTATTTTAAAAAAAGGTGTTTGAAGTCCTTGAATTTACCCCAGGGCTCGTGGCCATCTTTAATTCCCATTTCTAATCCCCTAACACCCTTAATCAAGTCTTCAGTAGTTTTAATTATTATTCAACATCTTATTTAGGATTAGAATTTTTCCATGATTACCATGAATGTAGATCATCAAATATTCATTGTGCAACCACAATTAAAAATATAATTCCTCCAAAGATGTTTAGAACAATTTAAACTGCTCAGGACTGAACAGAGTAAGGAAATTAAAAACAAGATTTGTGGGCTGTTGATGTAAGACATTAATTTTTTTCTGTTTAAAGTTTTACTAGAAATATTGCATAAAATAAAAATGTAACTTTTCATTCACACATGTGCTAGGCCACTTGGGATTTTTTTTAAGCCTTCACAGTGATCTATCAAAATGTATCTAGATACAGAAAAAGGTTTGTTTCTGTTTTCAAGCTTCCCAGATCTGACCCTGTGCACTCCTAAACACACTGAGCTCATGGTTCCCCATGCTGGATCCCAACATCCACACTATAGCTCCATGCAAAATTCACGCAGCTGGATTGGTAATGTTCTGAGCCAAGAAGATGATTAGTAGGGATGTGCACCTTAAGTAAAATTGACATTTTTCTGATCTGGATATCAGTGAGCTGAAAACATTCATATTCCAAGTTATCCAGGTTCCAAATGCTGGTTTGGTATTTGGATGTGGTTATGTGTGTATGCCTGCTTTTGCGGGGTCTGATATTATTTTGCTTCATTATTTCCTATTGTTCCCTTTCTGAAGGACTAAAGAGGGGGGGGGGGGTGAGCAAATTGCAGCAGAGCTGTTGGTGCTTGCCTTTTAAATAACCCTCAGGTTCCAAATGAACCAGACCAAGAGGTCTAGTTCTATGAGCTCCTGAATAAGGTGCACCCAGCCATCCTCCATTTTCTTATGGGTGGGAGGAATTCCATGCTTTCTCCAGGGCAAATGTTAGCCAAAGAGCAAGCAAACAAAGCAACACCTAGCCAAAAGCCTCTCAAATTAGACAAAAACCAACAAAATCAATGAACCAATGAAAAACCAGGAAATTCCAGCAGAAGCTTGGGGCAAGCCTACACAACAAATGTACAACCTGAGAATCCAAGCCAATGTCAAAGCAGAGAACCATCCATGCCTAATAGAATAGGAAAGTTGTTGCAAGTCCAACAAATGTAAAACCAGAGAATGTGAGCCAGTGTACAACCCAATAATTGAAGGCAGACTCAAGAATCCATCACAAACCACAAACCCAATGCAAAGTTACGAGCAAAGAACAAAGTGTTGCAAGACCAACAAAACCAATTTTGAAGAACAGAATCCAAGCTAAACCAACCTGGCAAACCAATACCAAGCCATGGGAAGACAACAGACACACATAAATGTAAAATAATTAAGAAAAAAGCAGTCATAGGAGACTTAAAACACTGGCTCCCAATATTCCTAGTTACTGATTAATATTTCCAGAATTTGTTGGGACCCACTTCTTGTTATATATATAAAAAACCCCATCCAGATACCATCTAGAGATATGTCTGAAAGCACATCACTAATGATTAGAGCTATTGCCTGCCTGTGTCAGATTTGGGGGAACTATATGCATGAACCTTTGTACTCATCATAAGTAACCCAAGGTGTGAAAGATGTGACAACTGCATAGAGAGTTCATCTTTGGAGTGCAAAAGATGTATCTAGTCACATAAAGAATAAAATGGACACAACATGTAGGAAAATCTTCTTTTTCAGTATCAGGAAATATATATTTTAATGGGCCAAGCCACAAAAACAATCAGCACAATCAGAAGTTTCTTATGGCTTTAGAATCTCTGATATGTATATGAAACATCTTCCCGGCAAGATTTTACTATGTAAACACATTCTGTCTCTTTTTTCATGCCCTGAAAATAAAGAGTACATCTGATTATTTAATATTTCCCACCTTGCATCTCTCTATAAATTTGGTGGATTGGAAGCATTGTTTTCTTTTCTCTTCTGAAATCCTTATCAGAGTTTGCATGACATTGAATTTATCTAATGCCCTGTGATATTGTCAGGGCAATGAGGTAGAAAAACTGATTGGGAAGAAATCACCATGCATTATACAAAAACAATATGCCTTAAGGCCAGTGCAGGATCATTTCAATCAGTTTGATATGGAGTGTGTGTATGTGTGTGTGTGGGGGAATGTTCACAGATTCTCAGGGCTGACTCAAAGAAATTTTTATCTACAGAGGAGCAATGAATCAAGCAATACCCAAGACATTTCTTTTAGCAGATTGCTCAGTTTGCACTTATCAACTGAATTGGGGTGGAACGGACAGAAAATTCCAGCTTTGAAGAAGGTCTTTTTTCTTAACTTATATTTGTTTATTTTATTTATTGTATCATATTTATATCCTGCCCTCCCTTAACAGGCTCAGGGTGGCTAACAGTAATTAAAATCAAAATATAACTTTAAAACAAGATATACAGTAAAAACCATAATATACAAGATTTACAGACAACAGAACAAATTCAAGATGTTCATCGGTGTTACTAGTTGTCATTTTGTTGGTATTTGAAGAATGCTATTAAAACTCAAATTATGCTGATTACTGAGCATTTTATTAAATATTTTCTGTTTTATGAAATGCCTTACAAGTGTGCTCAACATGACTGCGTATAATTTATTTTTTTCAGTCTATTGGGAACATCCTCCAACTTTAGAAAGTCAGTACTAAAACCTGGGAATTGTATCGTACTTAGTCAGTGAGTTACTGATACATCACAGCTGTTCATTACCATATGAATTTAGCACAATTTCCAAATCCTCTAGATCATTGTTATCTGGGGGTTTATTCCTTGTTGTGAGAAGTGAGCTGTTATCTTATTTATCCAAAGACTGCACTGTGACAAGCGATGCGTCAGAATAATGGCACCAAATGCTTTGTGCTATGATAGCAGTTACTGAAGGCGGGGGGATCTTTTTTTTCTTTCCACAAGACGGAAATGACAGGAAAATGCCCTTAGATTGGTCTAACAGATTATGTATCTTTATAACAAAAAAAAGAAAGATCCTATTACTTTTAGTAGTTGAGTAGTCAACTTCTCAAATATAATGCTGTGCTATGGAAGGCAATGGCAAACCACCACTGATAGTTTCTTGCCCTGAAAGCCCTATATGGTCACCATAAGTTGTCTGCAACTTGACAGCACTTTACACATACACCATGATACCTATGATTGAATTCTGTATTGATTGTACACAAAGTTCAACATCTGTGAGTTGACAGATGAAGCAATCTCTGTCTTCCAGACCTTGAGGTACCTTGTTTGAAGCTCTTCTTCTTAAAATCTAAAACAGAACCAGTCATCTAGGCATCCTAATTCTGTGTAAGCACCTAGCTATGAATGGGCAGAAAATCACTAGAGCAAATGCAATCTATTGTGAAGAAAACGGGGTGTTTTTATAATGTTACATTGCTTGGAAGCCAGTTGCAATTCCCATAATAACTAGTGCTTACTTCAGTGTAGCTAACTAGTGAAGTGCCTGTGATGCTTACCTTTGGTCCATCTCATTGCGGTCTGGAACATTGTCAGGATCTATTTTAGCCTTTTCTGAAATGTTATATTAAATGAATGGTAATCATTTCATAATATGCAAGAAAGAAGGACTTCTCAAAAGAGTGATCAGTTTGTCGCTAGCCTGGAGAAAGATACTGCCATGTTAACTTTCTGTCATGGAAAGAACTGCACCTACATTACAGTTTCCCACAAACACGTGAAAAAACTGTGGTAATGGATTGTTGATTCCCCCCCACCCCCAAATCCCAATTCTAATTCAGCAAAGTAAACCTGACTGCTCCTGAGCAATTATCTCTGTGTTGGAAACTCTCATTTCCTTGTATGGAAATATTTCCATGACCCAGAACCATTCCTTTCACTCTGCCATCAACCCATCAGATTGCATTAGCTGTCCATCTTCTAGTTTATCCCATCTCTTTCCATGAAAGGAAAGAAATCATTTTTTTTTAAGTCTAACCTCTTGCCCTTAAAGTGGAGCTAAAATGTGCCCCCAAATATGTTCCATCTTACCACTCTGGCTGGCTTCAAACCACCCTTTTTATGTAGCCATGAAGTGATGGTCTGACACATGTAACATGTCTCCTCTATTCTTATTCTGGGTTATTAGACTCCTTCCTTGGCAACTAATTCTTGCCAGACCTGCATTGACATGCAGATAGCTATAGCCTCTGCTTCAGCCTTTTGGTCTAACTTTTTTGTTTGCTTATTTATTTAATCAGAATTATATCCCGCGCTCCCCTAATGGGCTCAGGGCAGCTAACAATAATTAAAAGCAACATGAAATATTAAAAACAAATATACAATAAAATCATTTCCATACATTTTGGCCTTTAGCTATCCTCTTCTTGACTGAGTACATTACACAGTATGTGGTTGCTTGGAAAATTTGTCTCTTAACATGAGCATTCAGATTTTGGACACTATTGAATGACTGATATTCTTTTAACTGCTTGAGTCTGTTAATTCTTGAGGCCGGCAGATCTTTCAGCACAGGAGTGCAAGATGTCAGAAAGAGTATTTCTTCTACATGCTCAAGACTAGTATTGTGTAGATTTGGACCCTACTGCAAAGTTGGCCATATTCACACAGGCATGCATCTTGTGTACACATGTCTCTTTGGCAATACATGGTAATGATCTTTCTTCTGTATCAAAATTGCACATACAAATAACTTTTTCACTGTGAGCCAGGCAATCCATGCTGTGTACAAACCAGTTTGGTCAATTTATATACCTTCACTGGTCAATTTATCAGCCTTCACTCCAGCACACAGAATGAATTGAGTGCTTCTGTCTACAGATAAGACACAAAAGTAAGCCATATTCCAAAAGTCAGAAAGGGTAAGCAAACACAGCATAAACAAACTGTAGGTAACCACTTACAACTAGATTTTCAATTGCTCTATCATTCTGTTAACTGGAGCAGGTGCGCAAATAACTACATTAAATAAATTAATGTTTGTCTTAATTTCTTTGCACAAAAAGAGATGTTGGTAAACACATTTTGGAAGGAAGGAAGTAAAGAAGGAAGGAGGGAGGGAAGGAAGGAAGGAGGCAAGGAAGGAAGGATTGCTATTTGTCTCAATGAGAATTGCTGGACTGACTTCATAGCTTTCAATTTCTTTGCTTCTTTTAAAAGAAACAAGTGATGGTCTATGGGGTAATGTGGCTAGCACACTGTACAGCAGTAACTATTTTTATATGGGAAAGTATCATTGTTGCATGATTCCCAAATGAAAAGCTGTCATCTGTCTTCTGAATAGGCTTTATCCTTCCTTCAACACCTAGTTCTTGAAACCACTGATGACTCCAAGCAATCCTTTCTAACTTCCCAAATAAAGACATCAGTCTATCTGCAAAAAAAGAGTACATGGGCAGAAAAAGGGGCAGCTGTCTCGGGGGGGGGGGGGGAGTTCTTGCCAGCTTAGTTAAAAGCTGTGAAATGTTATTATTGAGAGTGTGTCAATGTGATGTGTCCTTTCAGTTTAAAGTGCTGCTTGAAGCAGAAGATTTCTCATTTATGATATATCAGCCTAAGTATATAAAGTGTTCAAGGGAAAGACTCTTACCACTCCATCAAAGGCAATTAAAGGCAGAGGGTAAACTTCAAAGACAAATGAAACAGAGAGTTGGAAGAAAAAACATCCCTTTTCCAGTTATTACAGAAGCCATTTTTTTTGCAGTAACTTACAGGCTGTAAGGATGACTATCCTCATAGCGGCTCTCTTCTATTTATACGCTTCTCAAAAAATGAATTTAAGAGTTTCTCTGCTGAGCTTTCAAATGTTAAAGATTGTATGCTACAACTGGGTAAGTTCTCTTATATGAGCTACTAATTCTATTGTAACATGGAGATCTGTACTGAAAATGTTTGCATTAGCTTAGTTTTTTTCACCTTCCCAGATCTTCAAATGCAGTGTCAAATAAAACATTTGACTGGTGCTACTATTTTTCACTGTAGCTCTGCATGAACAATCAATGAATGGAAATAATTCTGTGATGACATATTTCCCCCCTCAAATACCATAGCTGAGTATATAATTTATCCTTGGATTTTCTCCACTATTTTTATTGGAGCACAATCTCACAAATTTAAGCTTTCTAAGCTTCCGAGTTTGATCACTATACTTTGTTATGTTATTACACAGCAGCTGCAGGTGAATTTATTCAGCATGACAGCAACCAGGATGCCACATCCTGTTCCTGGATCATCTTGATGAGAAATTCCAGTCAGGACAATGAGATAAGATGGAGATTTGGAGGGGTAAGGGTTAGAGTGAGGTCAAAACCATTGTCTTGACTATTGTCACTAAGGTAAATGACCCACTATGGTTCTCAGGTATAATGGATTCGGTCTATAATTCTATTTGCAGTGAAATATCAAAACTTGAATGAGGTTCCTTTGTTTTGAAATAGGAGTTATCTACTTTATTTTAAGCATACTCCCTCCAAACACATGAGCACAAAGAAAAATAGACAAAAGCAGGGTTGGACTTACCACAAAGCGAACATCATGAAATAGTCTGCTTCAGACAGCAGATTCCAGAAGGGGAGTTTTCCTGCCTCTGATCTCCATTTTAAAAAATGATGTGGAGTCCGGAGCAGGATGTCATTCTGATTTTTCACTTCAGATGTGAAATGTCTACAAGTCAGCACTGGACATAAACCTTTTAAAGCATAAGGCACTATGATATTACAATGATGACTGTTTAATATTCATATGGTATAGACAACAGCAAACTAAGCACCGGGTATATGTATGTGTTTTGAACATAGGTAACCTGGAAATTACATGCTCCTTTTTTAAAAGACAGGCAGAAGAACAGGTGAGGATGGAAGAAAGATGAGAATGACAAAGCTTTAGCAATGTTAGTGAGGGTGAAAAAAAAAAAAGCTATAAGTCTTTTAAATGCAGCCTGATGAATTAAAGGAGCTAAAGCTTGTTTTGTGGAATATTGCAATGCTTCCTTTGTATCTGATATGTGACTACATAATATGATAAATGGATGAAACTATGCTATGGAATTAGACTATTAACATTTATTTATAGTATTTGACTATGGGATGCAATTACTGTATTGTGTGATATCTTCTTGATGATTAGATGTTCTGTATTGCATGCAGTATCATGTTCATTGGCTATATTGCCAGCTCATACGCAGTTCAGGACAACTACTTTTCTCCACTGATGTCACTTATGGTTTAAAATAAAGAATGATTGATTGAAAATAAAAAATGCAAATAATATTCATGAAAAGATATCCATTTGTATAAGGGTTTATTATGAGCTTCAGGTCTCAGGAGAGATTTTAAGAAACACTTCTCACATGTCCAATGTAAATTCAGCACTCCTGTATATTCTAATAACAACTTAAATCTACTTGGGTTCAGCACTTAACTTGCTCTTCTGAACACATTAATAAATTGCCACATTCTCTTCATTTAACCTACAATAAACTCCAAAGCAGGACATCAGCCAGGTGGCAAGAATTGCTCAGAGCCTCAGAGAATGAAGACGTACTCATATACATAAATATTACATAGAGAACCTTTGAAGATCTAAAGAAACGGAATCCTTGTTAATGAAAGGAGAGAAACTAATTAACATTAACATTTTTTTTTAAAAAAAAATAAAGATTGATGTAAGGAGGGTAATAAATATAGCTGAACTAAAAATCATCTGGTAGAATTGTTAAAGTTTATCTTTTTTCTTGGAAATAAAACAGTGCTATAAATCTAAACTCTAAGCTCTAAATTGGGAAATTCCTGAAGATTTTAAGGGTGAAGACTGAGGAGAGTGGGTTTTGGGAGAGGAGGGACTTCAACAGGTACAATGTCATAGAGGCCAACTTCCAAAGCAGTCATTTTCTTCAGGTGATTTATGTTGTCTGGAGGCCAGTTGTAATTCTGGAAGATCTCTAGCCACTAGGGATGGGCACAAACTGGGAAAATGAGGTTCAGTTTGGAATTTGAGGTTGAATCATGAACCAAACCACAAACCAAACTCATCCAGGAGGTTTGTTCATGAACTGAATTGGTTTGTGGTTCATAGCCCTCAAACCGCATTGAAAGGGACTGCAGTTCCTTTAAATGAAGTTCTCAAAAAGCCTGAAAAAGCTGTTTTGGGCTGTCTAGTTCAGTCCCCTTAAACTTTAAAGTTTACAAGGACTCTATAGGGCAACCTGAAACAGCTGAATGGCAATGAGCAGCTCCTCACCACTCAGTTGTTTTTGCAGCCTTCAAGGGGAATAGAAAACAGGGGTTTAAAGGGACTCAGAGTCCCTTCAGACCACTGTTTTCTGTTCCATCCACGAATTACCACAAATTGTCATGAACAACTATAAAAGTTAATTAAAGTTCATGATTTTAGACCTGTCATGAATTTTTGTTCTCAAACCATAAACAGTACAAAATTCATTTTTACATCCCTGTCAGTCACCACCTAGAGCTTGGCAATCCTAGCTTCTGCTCTCAGTAGCTTTAATATAATAACTTTAAATTAAGCTACTCTAATCTCTGTATTGCAAATGGAGAGCTATGGCTTACCTAACATTGTCCAGTAAGTTTATAGCTGAGAGATTTCCTGACCCACACTAGGAATCATGATGATGGTGATTTAGCTGGGGTATGAGAATGTATATAAGCAAATGTCATGAGAAAAGACAAAAGAGATCTGGTGCTGTATGTCTATGGAAGACCATGGTTTGCATGTGAGGGGGGAGATATTCCCATATAGGCTAATTGAAACTTTTTTGAGATCTAGAAGCTCTCTTGTCAAAATTGTTTTAAAATATTTCTTTTATATATATTATCACAAAATTTACAGAAGCATCATGTTATCCATAACATTTAATTATGGTCTAACCAAGGCTGATTTAGTGCTCTGTCTCAGAAGCTGAGAACCTCTGCTTGGCCTATGCATAAATAGAACCTTATAGAAAATGCCATGTACATCATACTAACCTTTTTGGGTATATAAAAATGCTCTTGTAAAAATGATCAGTTTAAAAAAATCACTGTATCCTCAACCATTCTCAAAATGAAGATATTTTCTTCTCAAGAAACAAGCATTGTGATAGCCAATTATTAGGCAGCATGCTGCTCCTCAACAAACGCTGTAATTATGGTCTACCTGCTTGGAACCTGTGCCTTTGCATAGTAAATATTTAATATCAGGCACTGGAAGATTAGAAGGAACCATAACACGCTCTCCACATGGGATACCTTTCTTTGCCTGTCAAACATTTCATAACCAGAGAGAAAGCTCACATCTAGCATGATTGAAACTTTGCTTATAATCGCCAAAGAAGCTAGAAAGGCAAATGATGTTGACTGCTAGAGGGAGGATTGTGTGGGATGTTTCCAGTTGTTCTTTTAAACAAAGGAAATAAATGCCAAATGGCACTGCACTCAAGAGCAGTCTGTCATTCCTGATGTGGTTTTCACACGTTCTTTCCCCTTTTATTTCCCCCACTATAATAAGGAGGCAAGCAGTGTAAATTGAGGGAGGGGGGGAGAGGAGATTTCTGTCAAGAAGCGCATTAATTGAATGCTTACTCCAGCATTCTTTATGCATGATGGCTTAATTAACCAGCTACAGTGTGTAGCCACTAACCTCAGGAAATATTTATTTGTTGCTGGGAAAAATAGGTTTTAAGCATAGGCTTGAAAGACAGAATCGTAATTATAATACTTTTACTATTCTTAGCATTCCTTTAAGTAAGTTTGAATTTGCTTTTTAAAAGATTCTCTAGGATGCAATAAAGTGATACTATGAGAAATTAAAAAAAAAAACGAGACTCTTTCAGTCAAATCAACATTCATGGGGGATGTTTAGATGTTACAGATATGCATACCAGGAGAGCACCGAACACACATAATGGGGGTGCACTATCTACAGTCCTCCTAATATGTATGGTCACCATGTGATGTGACACCATCTAATGCAACATGCACCATGGATGTAAAGCTCCAGTACACATGAACTGAATGCTGGATATTTCAAAGATTCCGGTCATGTATACTGAGGCTGTACCTGCATGGTTGCTCCATTCATTTGACAGATTGACTGCATATATTGGTAGGATCACACATAGTTATAACTCATGTGGTTGGTGGACTCCAAGTATAGCTGGTTGTAAAATCTGAAAAGCCTTTATATTAAAACATCATAGAATCATAGAATTGGAAGCGACCTCCAGGGTCATCTAATCCAACCCCTGCACAATGCAGGGAACTCACAAATACCTGCCCCTAAATTCACAGGATCTTCATCGCTGTCAGATGGCCATCTAGCCTCTGTTTACAAACCTCCAAGGAAGGAGAGCCCACCACCTCCCAAGGAAGCCTGTTCCACTGAGGAATCGCTCTAACGGTCAGGAAGTTCTTCCTAATGTTGAGCTGGAAACTTTTTTGATTTAAGTTCAACCCATTGGTTCTGGTCCTACTTTCTGGGGCCACAGAAAACAATTCCACACCATCCTTTACATGACAGCCCTTCAAGTACTTGAAGATGGTGATCATATCACCTCTCAGCCACCTCCTCTCCAGGCTAAACATGCCCAGCTCCTTCAATTTTTCTTCATAGGAATTGGTCTCCAGAACCCTCACCATCTTTGTTGCCCTCCTCTGGACCCGTTCCAGCTTGTCTATATTCTTCTTAAAATGTGGTGCCCAAAACTGAATGCAATACTCCAGGTGAGGTCTTATCAGAGCAGAGTAAAGTGCTACCATCATTTCACATGAGTAGTAGCTAGGGGGCCCCTATCATCATCAAAGTGACAGCTGCCCCACCCACACATGCACCCCCCCACACACACAAAAATGAACGCCATATGTTTCCTTATGAAGGAGTGATGCAACAGTCCTCGAGGGGGCGGGTAGGGATCCGCCCCCCCCCCCAGGAATGCCGGCTGTTCCCTAAGGGGGGGGAAGGAGGGTCAGCCACTGATGTAGCAGGCTTCATATTGTTTGGGGGGAAAGCGTGTTTTGCAACACAGATGTTATTTAGAGAATTGTGGAGATGCAATGGTTCTAAGCGGCCATAGTTTGGAGAGGAGACATACCAATGGATAAAATGATTGCTGTAACCTTATACGGCTAACCTTATATGTGTAACATGTCCCTTTAACATCAGGTTGCATCAGTTTGCGTGTCAATACAACTCATGCTCTTTAACTTGTTCATTAATGATCCGGACTCGGAAGTAAGCAGCAAAGTGTCCAAGTTTGCAGATGACACTAAATTGTTCAGGGTGGTGAGAACCGGAGAGGATTGCGAGGCACTCCAAAGGGGTCTGTTAAGGCTGGGTGAGTGGGGCAGCAACGTGGCAGACGAGGTTCAACGTGGCCAAGTGCAAAATAATGCACATCGGGGTCAAGAATCCCTGCTACAAATACAACTTGATGGGGGTGTGAACCGGTAGAGACTGACCAAGAGAGAGATCTTGGGGTCGTGGTAGATAACTCACTGAAAAAAATGTCAAGATAGTGTGTGATTGCAATAAAAAAGGCCAACGCCACGCTGGGAATTATTAGGAAGGGGATTGAAAACAAAGCAGCCGGTATCATAATGCCCCCCCACCCCCGGTATAAATTAATGGTGCGGACTCATTTGGAATACTGTGTACAGTTCTGGTCACCACATCTCAAAAAGGGTATTATAGCATTGGAAAAAAGTGTAGAAAAGGGCAACTAGATTAAAGGTCTGGAACACTTTCCCTATGAAGAAAGGTTAAAACACTTGGAGCTCTTTAGCTCGGAGAAACGTCGACTGCGGGGTGACACGATAGAAGTTTACAAGATTATGCATGGGATGGAGAAAGCAGAGAAAGAGGTACTTTTCTCCCTTTCTCACAATACAAGAACTCGTGGGCATTCAATGAAATTGCTGAGCAGACAGGTTAAACGGATAAAAGGAAGTACTTCTTCACCCAAAGGGTGATTAACATGTGGAATTCACCACCACAGGAGGTGGTGGCAGCTACAAGCATAGCCTGCTTTAAGAGAGGATTGGATAAAAATATGGAGCAGAGATCCAACAGCAGCTATTAGCCACAGTTTATATATATATGTGTGTGTGTGTACGTACACACACACATATATTGGGCACTGTGTGACACAGAGTGTTGGCCTGATCCAACACGACTTCTCTTACATTCTTATCATGATCTGCAACTTGTGTTTCACAACTTGGTGCGCGCTTAAAGTCACTGTTAATTACTTGATCCCTTTTTAAGATTGGCAATGTGTGGTGATTAACATGTGGAATTCACCGCCGCAGGAGGTGGTGGAGGCTACAAGCATAGCCAGCTTCAAGAGGGGATTGGATAAAAATATGGAGCAGAGGTCCATCAGCGGCTATTAACCACAGCATTTTATTGGAACAGTCTGGGGCAGTGATGCTCTGTATTCTTGGTGCTGGGTGGGGGGAAAGTGGAAGGGCTTCTAGCACCACTTGTGAACCTTCTGATGGAACATGGGAAAGTGGAAGGGCTTCTAGCACCACTTGTGAACCTTCTGATGGAACATGGGAGTGTTAGCCTGATCCAACACAGCTTCTCTCATGTTCTTATGATCTGGAACTTGTGTTTCACAACTTGGTGCATGCTTAAAGTCACTGTTACTTACTTGATCCCTTTTTAAGATCGGCAATGTGTGGTGATTAACATGTGGAATTCTCCGCCGCAGGAGGTGGTGGCAGCTACAAGCATAGCCTGCTTTAAGGGGGGGGGGTAGATGAAAATATGGAGCTGAGCACTCTCGGCAGTATATTCATTTTGACTGTTGCAATCCTTCCCAGTAAAGAGATTTGCAGTTCATTCCATTTTTCTAAGTCAGTTTTAATTTCTTTTAATATTTTTTCATAATTATCTCTTACCAGGGTTTTCAGTTCTGCTGTTAAATTTATACCTAAATATTTAATTTTTTTTTCATAGGCAAATCCTGATTCAACTTCTAATTCAGATATTTGTTCTTTCGTCATATTTTTAGCTAAGAACTTAGTTTTTTGATAGTTGACTTTGAAACCTGCTACTTCCCCATATTGTTTTAAGGCAGACATCAACTTTCCAATTGAGGAGTTTGGATTTTCCAACGTAATTAATATGTCATCAGCAAAAGCCTGCGTTTTATAGATTTCCTTTTTAATTCTCACTCCTTTGATTTCCGAATCTTCTCTGATCATTTGCAGTAACGGTTCCAATGCTAGAACAAAGAGAATAGGGGACAGCGGGCAGCCTTGCCTTGTGCCTTGCTCAATCTTTATTGGGTCCGTCAGGGAGCCATTAACATTTATTCTCGCTTTTTGGCTTGCATAAATAGACCTGATCAAGTTTACAAAGTTTTCTCCACAGCCAATTGATGTTAAGGTTTTGAAAATAAAGCTCCAATTTACATTATCGAAAGCTTTCTCTGCATCCAATGAAATTACCGCAAGTTGTTTATCTGGATGTTCTTTATAGTATTCCAGGACACTCATTAATATTCTAACGTTTTGTCTCATTACTCTTCCGGGAATAAAACCAGATTGATCTTCGTGTATAATGTTCGGGATAATCTTTTTAAGCCTGTTTGTTAGTATGGTCGCATAAATTTTGTAATCCACGTTCAGCAATGAGATCGGTCTGTAATTTTTAATGTCTGTAGGTTCAGTCCCACCTTTATATATTAATGTAATTAACACCTCCAGCCATGATTCAGGTATTTTAGTTGTCTCTCTTATTCCTTCCAAAACACGTTTATATGGTATTAAAAGCACCTCTTCAAAACACTTATAAAACTCAATCGGCAAACCATCTAAACCAGGAGTCTTATTATTTTTCTGGCCTTGAATCGCTTCCACAATTTCTTGCATTGTTATCGGATTTTCCAGAGATTCCCGTTGCTGGTTTGTAATTTGTTTCATCTTGGCTTGTTTTAAATATTCATCTTGCTGGGGCTCAGATACTTGCTGGTTCTTATATAGCTTCAGATAAAATTTCCTCACAATTTCTTTCAATTGTTCCTCTTTGACCATTTCTATTTGGTTCTCATCCTTCAATGATCTGATAACTTTTTTTTCTCTTTCTTTTCTCAGCTTGAAGGCTAACCATCTACTAGTTTTATTCGCGTTCTCAAAGTAATTTTGTCTAGTCCATTTTAGTTTCCTCTCAAGCTCCTCTGATAGCAGTAGATTTATTTGGTGTTGCAAAGCGTGGATCCTTGTTTTAATCTGTTCTGTATTATTTACTTTTTGGATGTTTTCTTGTCTACGTAGTTTGTCCAATAGATCATTATACTTTTGGGTTCTTTGTTTCTTTTTTTTAGCTGAGTAGGAAATTGCTAAACCTCTAAAAAAAGCTTTAAAGGCGTCCCATATTATTTGGATTGGAGTATCATGTTCCCGATTTTGTTCAAAAAACGCTTTTATCTTTTTTTTTGAGTCCAATACAAATTCTTTATCTTTTAAGATTTGCGTATTTAATGTCCAACGAGTCCTGGGAGTTGCCTTTCCCAGAGTTATCTGTATTGGGTTGTGGTCAGCAAAAACTTTTGGAAGTATATCGGCCTGTTCCACTGCTATTGCCACTGATATTGACATCCAACACATGTCCAATCTGGACCATGTATCATGCACTTGAGAATGGAAGGTAAAGTCTGACGTCTGGGGATTCTTCATTCTCCAAGTATCCACCAGGTTGAGTTCATCTGCCATCTTAAAGAAGGTTTGGGGAAGTAGGCCACGCAGCCTTTTCCCCCCCCCCTTTCTTCCCAGTTTTTTTATCTTTAAGAACGTCATGTACAGCATTGAAATCTCCCAGGATACAATAACTTGTATTTTCAAATTCAATTAACTTCTTATACAATTCAGCAAAGAATTTATCTTGGTTGTTATGGGGAGCATAGATGTTTCCTATAATCATCTTTTTACCTTCCACTTCGACTTCCACCAACACAATTCTGCCAGAACCATCACAATAGAGTAGCTTAGAGTTAATCCATTCTTTCACATATATAGCTACTCCTCTTTTTCTCCTGAGATCGGAAGAATGGTAGAGGGTACCCAATTTCTTATTTTGTAGATATCTTTGATCTTCCTTTTTGATGTGTGTTTCTTGAATACATATTATGTCAGACTGGGTCTTCTTGAGCTGAAGAAATATCTTACTCCTTTTATGCGGTTCATTTAAGCCATTGATGTTCACTGATATTATCTTTAGTCCCTTCTTATCCATTGTTCTGTCCTAGATTACTATCTAATATCTCTCTTTTCTCTTTCGATGCTTGCGATCTTGTCATTATTTTTCCATTTTTCTTCTTCTTTGTACTTTGCCTATAGGTGCTGCTTGAAGCTTCTTCTCTTTCTTGCTCTTCTTCCGTTTCAGTCTCTTGATTATCAATATATTCCATCCAGAACTCTTGCACTTTCTCCGAGGATGTTATGTTGAATCTTTTACCTTGGTACACGAAAAAAATTCCTTCTGGTATCAGCCATTTGAAGGAGATGGATTGGTCAACCAACCACGCCACTAGCTTCCTGTAGCCTTCTCTTCTTTGTCTTACCCTCCAGGGAATATCTTTCATGATTTTAATCTGTTGCAAAGACATTCTTATCTGTTGCAAAGACATTCATGACTAGTTCTGCAACCCATTCTAATAACACTGTCCAGTTAATTATTAATTGCAAACACCTACAGTTTCTTATTAACATTAAAACCTATCTTTCTAGCAGCTTCAGCAACCTGTTCTCAGATTATCATGAAAACTGTTTCTCGTCGTCTGCAAGCACAGGGAGGTTACCAGTCTCTAGGCTGGAGAATCTAGCTCTGGCTGTCAAAACAAAACACACAACCTTGCAAAGGAGTTCTCACAGAACTGGGGGAAAGTCTGGGAAAACTGAATTCCAAGGTATCGTTTCCCACCTTCTAAGTCGATTGATCTTATATATTGCTAATTGTGAGACAAAAGTATTTAACCCCACAAACTTGTCCTAAAAGGTCAAGTGCTTAGACCGGTCAAGATAAACAGAGAGAGAACTGAGAAAATTAGGTTCTCACGCGATATATTTTCAGAGTCAAGTTGCCATATATTTTCTGAGTCCCCCACCCAAACAGATATAAACAGAAGCCAAAGCTAACAATACAATCAAAAGAATCTTGGCAAATTACAAAAAGATTTCTGTACATTGCCCTAAACAGGAAAGCCTTATAATTCTTATTAAGGATCTCCAAATATATCCAGCTCAGAGAAATCCACTGGCAGAATTTCTAAAGTCAGCGTGTCATAGCGGTTAAAGTGTTAGACTGGAATCTGGGAGACCCAAATTTGAAACCCCCACTCTGCTAAGAAACCCTGCTAGGTGGTAATTTTGTTTTTTATTTATTAACTTACTCTGGTTTTATATCCCACCCTCTTCGCAAACGGACTCAGGGCATAACCTGGGGCTAACCACTCTCTCTTTCAGCCTAACCTTACAGGGTTGTTATGAGGAGAAAATAGAGGAGGGAAAGTTTTTATAAGTGCTGTTGGCAGCCCTGGTTTGTATCAGCTGTGTCTGTTTGTTATATGTTTTAAAGTAATTAGTTTCCCTCACTCTTCAAAGCAATGGACATTTTTTTAAAAATTTAGTTCTGTGGTCTGAGAGTGCTTGCCACAATATGAATCACCCAAAAAAGAAATTTTATTTTTTAAACAATGTATAGTACTTATTAAGCAGTTAGGCATTCACAACACTACCTTAGTAATATTTGCTTATAACATTGCAAATTATTGTGACTATCTGCACATTATAATTGGCATTATTGCATCAATTTTTTTATTTTGTATTAATGTTGATATCTCACCCCTTGAAATGAAAAATAATCATTGTGTCTGGTCACAGCTATATAGCTTAAAACCCATCCCTGTCTTCATTGTTGGGGATAAAGACTGCATCTTCTCGATGTAGGGGGAATGAAAACTGACTCTGTTCTCTGCAACCACACAGGGAGCTTGCCAGTCTCCAGGCTGGAGAATCTAGCTCTGGCTGTCAAAACAAAAAGCACAACCTTGCAAATGAGTTCTCACAGAACGGTGTCTGGGGAAAGTGAATTCCAAGGTATCGTTTCCCACCTTCTAAGTCGATCAATCTTATATATTGCTAATTGTGAGGCAAAAGTATTTAACCCCACAAACTGTCGTAAAAGGTCAAGTGCTTAGACTGGTCAAGATAAACAGAGAGAAGCGAGGAAATTAGGTTCTCACATAATATATTTTCAGAGTCAAGTTGCCACATATTTTCTGACTCCCCCTCCCACCCCCAAATAACTATATTAACGATGTGTGAAGGACCATCTTTAATGCAGCAAAACTTTTAAGATCCAGTGTTAGCATACAACTTTCAATATCATGGCATCTCAGCTCAATGATTATCAAGGTAAGAAATTTTGGTGTGTGTTTGTGGGGGGGAAGGGATTGTGTGGCTGTAGAACTACCAGCAGATAGACATTTAACAAGTACCTTATTCTGGTTTCAGATTACCTCAATGATGATTTGTGCATGGAATCGCAGGAGTTAGAATCAGTAGCTATTAGCAGCATGATTGAATTGAATCAATACACTATTAATGACATAGGTAAATAAAAATTGTACAGGTTCTTTTTTTATTACACAAACAAGTTGTAAAGATGTAAATGTAAAGTTTTCTGAATTAATTTGATCTGGTTTTTTTGACAGAGGTTATTTCGGATGAGGAAGATCAAGCAGCACAACCGCACCCCCAGGCAGCCACTGTGTTTAAGGAGCCTGGTAAGAATATTAATTAATCAGCTCTATGTTATTTTAATGGTTGTTTTCTTAGAAATGCCTTGTTTGCCAAACAGATCTCACTCTGTGTGTGTATGTGAAAAAGAGTGTGTGAGAGAGAGAGAGTCAGAGAGAGAGAGAGAGAGAGAGTCACTTTTAACAGTGTAAGGGTTTCAAAATCAATACTGCACAACTCTGTAATGCGGCAGCTTTTGCATTTTATATGAAACTAATGAGGGCTGCATAGGTTTTTAGGGGGTTACTAGAATTTGGACATTACAGTAAAGGCTTGTGTATAAAAGATTTTAACACTTAAAGCTGCTTAGTTTTTACAACATTGTAATGCTGGCATGAGACTTGTAGAAGGTTTTATCAACAGACTTAGGGTTTTTTTAATAACATTTAGACACACCTTAATACTCTGTGAAAAAGGCCCATTCATAGAAAAGAGCCCAACTCTCCAACACTTCCTGCATAGCTTCAACATTTAGAACCACTGTCATTATGTCTATTTCAGCCGTTTCAGGTATTTTCTATAGTCGAGGCTTCCAACTTTTTCCACTGCTTGGCCAAATTATCCCAGCATTAGTTACCATAAACCAACATACATATATGAACATATAAAGCTGCCTTATACTGAATCAGACCCTTGGTCCATCAAAGTCAGTATTGTCTACTCAGACTGGCAGTGGCTCTCCAGGGTCTGAAGCTGAGTTTTTTCACACCTACCTGCCTGGACCCTTTTTAGTTGGAGATGCTGGGGATTGAACCTGGGACCTTCTGCTTATCAAGCAGATGCTCTACCACTAAGCTACTGTCCCTCCCCTTATGTATATCTTGTATGTATTATCAATTGGTTACAATTCTTGTAGGGTTTTTTTGTGGGGACATATTTAACAAAAATAATTTAGTTTTAAACATCATAATCATCTTTTAAAACTTTCTGTACAAGTTTAATGTACTTTTGTCCAATACAGTTGAGCAGTTTTACATGATCACAGCATGTTTTTTTTGGTCTACATCTATGTATGTTTATTTTCTAGAAGCTATAGCTGGAACGTCACAAGCGGCAATGCCATTGCAGGGTGATGGTGCACTTCAAAAGAAACATTCTGTGTCTACCAACAACAGGAAGGGGCCTAAGCCTAAAAAGAGAAAAACTGACAGTGCAAGAACCAACGAGGTGTGTGTGTGTAATGAGCAACGGTGATCAACCTAAAAAGCGGATGGAATTCACTGTATCTCTTTTCAAACTCACTCAACAATTGAAAGAGAAAGATAATCTTATTAAGCCAAGGAGGCTCGTGATGTCTACAACAAGATCTCCAAGCTGTTTGACAACTATGAGAACAAATTGATTAAAAATTATGCAAAGTACCCAGCGTGTGCTGATAGCACTATACAGTATGGGGGTGGGGGGGCTCTGCCCAACAATGTCTCTGAAGGGGTAAGGGACTCCCCAGACCTGATGTCTATTCAAGCTGATGAGGTGGGGGGAGAGGAGGATGGGAAAGCATGTTCTGCTAGCACCAATGGGATTGGGGAGGGCGCAGCAGAGAGATGTGCAACCTCTCCATCACATCCCGAAGTCTCTGACAGCCCTGATGGTGTGGAGGAGGTAAAGGCAGTGCTGGGGGGTCCAAATGCCTCTCCACAACCTCCTGAAGTCTATGTGGAACATGTGAGGGGCGGCAGATGCCCTATGAAAGATTTAGGTCTTTGGTAACCAGCGAGAAATTTTGCTTTGTAAATTTAGAACACGTGTGCTCCTTTGCACATACCTTGGAAGTGCTAACGAGGGAGATCCAGGATGTTCTGGATGAGATTAACGGTGGCATAGATGAGGGAGATTTTGTTCAAATGCGGCTACAGGGGGAAGGTCTACAAAATCCATTATTTTCATTTAAGAAAAAGAAATAGCATCTCAATGTGGATGAGTTTCTGGAGTTTGTGGTAAATATGTTGCAAAGCGATAGAGAAATACTCAGCACTGACACACTGCGCTTAATTGTGACTATTTCAAAGCCCTCGGGGAATAAAGCCTCAATGCATGGGCGGTTGTCTTCTTTCCCCTCCTTGGCTGGATCAGCATCCGTTGGAGGCACATGTGTCTGCACTTCATAATCCAGGGGTTTCCTCACCTTTTCCATGGCTTCAGGCACCGTGTCTGCTCCAGAATCTCCAGAGGTATCCTCCATGTCCGCTCCAGAATCACCGACGGTACCATGCTCAGCATCTGCTAGGGAATCTTCCTCATCATCCCTTTCATTGCCTGAATCTTGAAAGTGGGCTAGACCCCCACAGTATGGCTAGTGACAGGAGTCAGGCCTCCCTGAGTTGACTGCTGCCACATTCTCTATCTAGAAGTTTGAAGAAGCAAAAAAAAAAAAAGTATCCTGCCTCATGAGTGTGCCCCCCAATTCCACACAGCTCATTTTTAGGCCTTACATCCAGATAGAGCGTTTCCTCCACAATCTCCATATTTTTTTGTGCCTTCCCTCCATGTTCTGACTCCTTGCCATCGCTTTTGGGTGAAAGATGCATCAACTCCTCCTAAACGGGTTCCTCACCAGCATCGGCTTTCACCCCATCGGTCCCCACTGGGTTCGTATCATCATGAACAGCCTGTTCCAAAGCCGGAACTCCGTCAGCCTCCACAGCATTCATTTCTTCATAAAATGATGGTTCAACAGAGCTGGGAAACCAAAAGCAACAAACGCATGCCATGGAGTGCGGGGTCTCCCCTATTTTAAAGAGTTCCATGGGAAAGCACCACTGACACTCATTGGTGTGTTTAAATGTCGCAGGGGACACGCCCTGTGACAACCAGGGGCAGCCAGCAACATTTCAGATATATTTTACAATGACAAACCAAGGATCTAGGATTTGTGCAAAACTCTATGGTGTTACTGAGACCCCAGAGAGTTGTATCGACACACAACCTGATGAAACCTGATGTTAAAGGGACATGTTACACGTGTAAGGTTAGCCGTGCTCAGTTTTAAAGCCATCATTTTAGCCATTGGTTATGTCTCCTCTCCAAACTATGGTCGCTTAGAACCGTTGCATCTCCACAATTCTCTAAATAACATCTGTGTTGCAAAACATGCTTCCCCCCCCCCCCAAACAATATGAAGCCTGCTAAACCAGTGGCTGACCCTCCTCCCCCCCCTAGGAGACAGCCGGCATTCCTTGGGGGGGGGCGGATCCCTAGCCACCCCCTTGGGGACTGTTGCATCACTCGCCCATAAGGAAACATATGGTGTTCGTTTTTGCGTGGGCAGGACAGCTGTCACTTTGATGATGATAGGGGCCCCCTAGCTACTACTCACATGATCTGGACACTACATTTCTGTTGATACTGCCCAAAATTGCATTTGCCTTTTTAGCCACCACATCACACTGTTGACTCATCTTCAGTATATGATCCACTAAGACCCCTAGATTCTTTTCGCACATACAATTGCTAAGACAAGTCTCCCCCATCCTATAACCATGCATTGAATTTTTCCTACCTAAATGCAGAACTTTACATTCATTCCTGTTAAAATTCATTTTATTGGTTTTAGCACAGTTTTCCAGCCTGTCAAGGTCTTCCTGTATCTTGTTTCTGTCTTCTACTGTATTTGCAACCCCTCCCAATTCAGTATCATCTGCAAATTTAATAAGCATTCACTCTATTCCTTCATCCAAATCATTTATAAAGATGTTGAACAAAACAGGTCCCAGGACAGATCCTTGAGGCACTCCACTTGTCACTTCTTTCCAAGAGGATGAGGAACCATTCACAAGCACTCTTTGGGTGCGATCTATCAACCAGTTACAGATCCACCTAATGGTAACAAGATCCAAACCACATTTTACCAACTTGTCAACAAGAGAGTATGTGGAACCTTATCAAAAGCCTTACTGAAATCAAGATAAATGATGTCTACAGCATTCCCCTGATCCAGCAAGGTAGTCGCTGTCTCAAAAAAAGAGATCAGGTTAGTTTGACATGACATGTTCTTGAGAAACCCATGCTGGCTCTTGGTAATCCAGCATGGGTTTCTCAAGAAACACTCAAGAATACTTAGGTTTCACCCTAAGTAACCTAAGCCCTGCATGCAGGGAAGGGTGGGATATAAATTTATATATCAATAAGCAAGCAAGCAAGCAAGCAAGCTGGAGTCCATGACTGCCCCTTCTTCATTTTATCCTCACAACTCTAAGGTAAAGACTAAATGGCCCAGGTTCACCCAACCAGTTTCATGACAGAATGGGAATCTCCCAGCTTAACACTCTAGCTATGGCATTGCATTGAATTTCTTATGTGACAAGCCATGGGTGGTACTATCCTAAATTAACTTGGTAAAAGGTAATGTTTGGACAAGTTCATCTGGGTAGCACCTGAAATGTATGACTGCTACCAAACAACAGCTCTGTATATTTTTTTTTCTCCTTCATAACAAAAACCTTGGCATTTTAGACAATTAAGTGTAACAAAGTGGAGAAACTTCCATTGCAATAACATACAACATTTATATTTTCCGAAAGTTAAAGAGAAGAAAAGAAAAAGAAACACAGACCTGCTATTTTCAGCAGCAGACAAACATCTCTTGTAACTTCTAGCTCTACTTTCTATCTTATTTAGTGCTCATTAGTTTTAGTTCAGTTTTGGTGCATCCTTGACATTTTAGTACTAAGTATGTGTACTAAAGGTACTTGACCAGAATTCTATGGCTAATGATGTTCCATTGTGACAATAGTTTTACATGTCTAATCCAAACATTACAAGCTCAGGGGTTTCAGACTAGCATAGTAGCAGGGATGGATTGGCCCTTTAACTTCCACCAGGAGAAAGACTTACCAGCTCTGGCAGTGCTACCTGGGTTGCTTGGCTTGGTGACAACAATAGTGGGTGATCACTTATTCCCTCCTCTCACATAATATTGGCTAGATCCAAGTCAAACATTGCCTGCAGTACTGTCCAGCCGGGGCTACTCAGATCAGACCCAGCTACAAGTTGTCATGACAGATGTTGGCTAACCTGTTGCCCTGTCTTGCACTATCAGTAGCTGGGTTTGACTGAATGGCCCCTAAAGCTTGACTTGTTGCTAGACTTTTTCAATGTCCCAGTTTATCCAGGATATCAATGTAGCAGGCTCTTCTTTGAATCACAGAGAACTTTCAGACCCTGACTACTGAGCAGTTTGATGTAGTGGTTTGAATGTTCGAGTAGGATTGGCAAGCCCTGGTTCAAAATCCCTATCAACCACAATGCTCACTGGAAGATCTTGGGCCAGTTCTCCTTTCAGCCTAAGCAATGTATATGGTTGCTGTGAAGATTCAGTGAAGAAGGTGAGAACCATGTATGCTATTCTAACCTTCTTGTAAGAGGAATGATATAAAAATGTGGTAGGAGAAAGAGCCTGTCATTTTCAGCATGTATATATGGAAAAAGAGCCCTGTGGCACAGAGTGGTAAAGCTGCAGTACTGCGGTCAAAGCCCTCTGCTCATGACCAGAGTTCAATCCCAGCAGAAGCTGGTTCAGGTATCCGGCTTGAGGTTGACTCAGCCTTCCATCCTTCCGGGGTCGGTAAAATGAGTGCCCAGCTTGCTGGGGGTAAAGTGTAGATGACTTGGGAAGGCAATGGCAAACCACCCTGTAAAAAGTCTGCCATGGAAATGGTGTGAAAGCAACGTCACCCCAGAGTAAAAAACAACTGGTGCTTGCACAGGGGACTACCTTTTTATATATGGAAATCATGCAATCTGATTCAGAGTCATGTGCTTAAACAACTGTTTGTCTGCACTATGCTGCTGTGAAACTTGACTTTGCAACAATAAAGGGGAGATATGCCTCTCAATATTCTTGGACACCCGACAGACACAGTTGGGGAGCTGCAATTAGCCATGGCTCCATGATGCAGGCACACTACATATTTGGAGAAATGCTTCTCCTTTGCACATTTCACATCTTTACTACAGCAAACATCAGTGGAACATACAGTTGCCCCTGAGCCTGAAGGAGCAAACAGAATCAGGGTGTTAGTCATTGCCAACAGAATGATCACAGAATATGGAGATCATATTAAAAATGCACATATATTTAATATAATAAAAGGTTGGGTAGCACTAAAATAGTAGTAAAAACAAGAAAAGTAGAGGACACTAATAAGGTATTATTAATTTAAAAAGAGCCATCTTCTAGATTTTTTTTTTTAACCAGACTCCAAATTCTAGTCTTTTGTCAGGCATTTTATACACAGTCTCTTGGCATCTTTGAATCACATTAAGACTAGGGAGGGGAAAACCTTCTTCTGAAGCAAAAACTCTAATGGAAGAAAGCTGCCTTCCAGCTGCATTTGCATTAATGACGATCGACCTTTAAAAACAGCTCTGCATTCCTATTAAAGATGAAGCTGAAATCCAAAGTAGGTCAAAAGAAAGATACACCTGACTCACAACACAGCTCCAGGAGATCACCACTGAAAAAAGCCCCCACTGATCTGTGCAATTGTTACTAATGAAAAGCGAAGCTTAGGTGAAAAGATTCCATTCTATGTAGAGTGAACAGAAGGGGCACTTTGGGGAGAAGAAAAAGGAAGCTGTCCTGTGGCTGTGTTAAGTGTTTCCTAGGGCTTAGCATGGATACCTTGCCATCAATCACAACTGAAGTCTACATTACTTTCTAATTCCTAATACACATCTTCTGGAATGGGAAAGGAGGGAGGAAACATAATAGAAAAGACCTGCTAAGGGACAATGAAGCAGGATGATAGACAGCCTTAGTCTTTGTTTGTAAATCCCTTGAAAAAAACTATTGACCGAATAACACAGAACCATTTTAGAATTGTGAAGATGCCAGAAATAACATAACAGGTGGATGCAGGCCTCTGTTGGCATCTAGCTAATATGCACCTGTCAAATCACATGGGAAATAATTGTGTGTCCTGCAAATATGTATGGGTTGTACCATGTACATGCAATTGGCTTGATTATCATTTTACTTCTACCCTCCTTATGAATGCTGTCATATATTGCTTAGCTCAGTGGCTTGTGATTTTAAGACCCATTGCATATGAAAGTCCTTAGGACAAGATTAGTGTTTTCACACACATTATTTTGTAAGCTTTACAACTGCTCTATAAAGTAGACCACTATTATTATTTCCACATTGCAGATAGGGGTCTGTACCTGAGAGAGACAACTGATCAATACTTAGATGTACTCACATTCACAAGCATGAACATACACAGCTTGATTAAATTATCAGCTAAACTGCTATTCCTTGCTGCCCATATCAGGTTTTGATCTGCTGGGCTTTGTAGGGCCCATTGTTTAGTTCTTATGGATCCTGCTGTTTATAATAAATTAGGTGAAATTTGATCTTAACACTTGTTCAGTTTTCCTTGGGCCTTTCTTCAAGCATACAGAACAGTTATGAAATATATTACTGACTCCCAATCTGCTTCCAGGCATAATTCAAAGTGCTGATATTGAACCTTGAATCTCTATATGACATACTTGGGGGACTGCTTACTCCCGTATGTACCTACCTGAATGCTACCTAGGCTGCTAGGCGGGAGACTTAAGGCCAGGACCTCCAAGGTAGCCTTCTCAGAAGTGCTACCTGTTCCACGTGCAGGGCAGGAGAGACAGGCACAAATTAGAAGTTTCAATGTGTGGATGAGACGATGGTGTGGGGAGGAAGCGTTTAAGTTTGTTAGGCACTGGGATGCTTTCTGGAACAAGTGGGAGCTGTACAAAAGAGATGGTCTCCACTTGTCCCCAGATGGAACAGACTGCTGGCGCTTAAAATAAAAAAGGTGGCAGAGCAGTTTTTAAACTAAATTTTGGGGGAAAGCTGACAGGAGATGAAATGCCTCTGGTTCGGGAGGACTCATCTCAAAGAGATGAAGGGTTAGCTGTTACTTTTCTACCGGGTAATGGATCAGAGTTGTCCACTGAGATGGTGACAAACAGTATGGAGTGTCTGCCAAAGTCTCGAGGCAGCAGGAGGAAAGTTGCGGGCCTAACTTGCCTGGGAAATTATAGATGTTTGTATACAAATGCTAGAAGTGTTTGAAGTAAAATTGGTGAGTTGGAATATTTAGTGTTGGGGGAAAACATAGACATTGTGGGAATTTCAGAAACTTGGTGGAATGAGGAGAATCAGTGGGACACAGTGATTCCTTGATATAAGTTATATCAGAATGATAGGGAGGGAACGTTTGGAGGTGGGGTGGCTCTGTATGTCAGAGAGGGTATACGGTCCAGTGAGACTGAGGTCAGAGAATTAGATTCTCTTCTAGAAATGCTTTGGGTTGAAATAGAGGGCCCAAAAGGAAATTTAGCTATGGGAGTTAGTTATTGCCCACCAAATCAAAGGAGAGAGGACGATTATAATATGATGGAAGGCTTAAAGATAGCGGCTAAACATAAAAACTGTGTAGTAACAGGTGATTTTAACTACTCGCAGATTGACTGGGTCAATATGTGTTCTGGTCGAGAGAAAGAGATTGAGTTTCTTGATGCTCTCAATGACTGTGCTATGGAGCAGATGGTCTCAGAACCTACCAGGAGTGGGGCAATCCTGGATTTGGTCCTAAGTAATGCCCTAAGTAATGCCCAAGAGATGTAAAAGTGATCGCACCGCTTGGGAGCAGTGACCATAACGTTATTGTTTTCACCATTTGTATAAATAGGAAGTTGCCCCAAAAGACCAGCACGACCACGTTTAACTTTAAAAGGGGTAAATTCTCTAAGATGAGGAGGCATGTGAAGAGGAACCTGAAAGGAAAGGTAAATGCAGTCCAAACCCTTGGGGAAGCTTGGAGGCTATTTAAAACTATAATCCTAGAAGCTCAGATAAAATATATACCACAAGTTAGGAAAGGCACAAACAGGTATAAGAAAAGGCCTGCATGGTTAACAAACAAAGTAATGGAAGCTGTAAAAGGTAAGAAGGATTCCTTTAAGTGGTGGAAAGCTAGTCCAAGTGAGATTAATAAAAGGGAACACAGGCTGTGGCAAATCAAATGCAAGACTGTGATCAGGCAGGCAAAAAGAGACTATGAGGAGCATATTGCAAAAAACATAAAGACCAATAATAAAAATTTCTTCAAATATATTAGAAGCAGGAAACCAGCCAGGGAGGCAGTGGGGCCCTTGGATGATCAAGGGGCCAAAGGATTACTGAAGGAGGATAGGGAAATGGCTGAGAAGCTGAATGCATTTTTTGCCTCTGTCTTCACTGTGGAAGATGAGAAGTGTTTGCCCGCTCCAGAACCACTAATTTTGGAAGGGGTGTTGAAAGACCTGAATCAGATTGAGGTGACAAGAGAGGAGGTCCTACAACTGATAGACGAATTAAAAGCTAATAAGTCACCAGGTCCGGATGGCATACATCCAAGAGTTCTGAAAGAACTCAAAGTTGAACTTGTGGATCTCCTGACAAAAATATGTAATCTTTCATTGAAATCTGCCTTTGTTCCTGAGGACTGGAAGGTAGCAAATGTCATCCCCATCTTTAAAAAAGGTTCCAGAGGAGATCCAGGAAACTACAGGCTAGTCAGTCTGACTTCAATACCGGGAAAGTTGGTAGAAACCATTATCAAGGACAGAATGAGTAGGCACATTGATGAACAAGGGGTATTGAGGAAGACTTAGCATGGGTTCTGTAAGGGAAGATCTTGCCTCACTAACCTGTTATAGTTCTTTGAGGGGGTGAACAAACATGTGGACAAAGGAGACCCAATAGATGTTGTTTATCTTGAATTCCAGAAAGCTTTTGATAAAGTTCCTCATCAAAGGCTCCTTAGAAAGCTCAAGAGTCATGGAGTAAAAGGACAGGTCTTCTTGTGGATCAAAAACTGGCTAATTAATAGGAAGTAGAGAGTGAGTATAAATGGGCAGTCTTCGCAGTGGAGGACAGTAAGCAGTGGGTCCCATGCTGTTTAACTTGTTCATAAATGATTTGGAGTTGAAAGTAAGCAGTGAAGTGGCCAAGTTTGCGGATGACACTAAATTGTCAATCAATCAATCAATCAATCAATCAATTTTTTATTTGTATCCCGCCCTCCCTGCTGAAGCAGGCTCAGGGCGGCTAAGAACCAGAGAGGATTGTGAGGAATTCCAAAGGGATCTGTTGAGGCTGGGTGAGTGGGCATTAACGTGGCAGATGAGGTTCAATGTGGCCAAGTGCAAAGTAATGCACATTGGGGCCAAGAATCCCAGTTGCAAATACAAGTTGATGGGGTGTGAACTCGCAGAGACTGACCAAGAGAGAGATCTTGGGGTCATGGTAGATAACTCACTGAAAATGTCAAGACAGTGTGTGATTGATATAAAAAAGGCCAACGCCATGCTGGGAATTATTAGGAAGGGAACTGAAAACAAATCAGCCAGTATCATAATGCCCCTGTATAAATCGATGGTGCGGTCTCATTTGGAATACTGTGTGCAAATCTGGTCATCGCATTTCAAAAAAGATATTATAGCATTGGAAAAAGTCCAGAAAAGGGCAACTAGATTGATTAAAGGGTTGGAACACTTTTCTTATGAAGAAAGGTTAAAACGCTTGGGGCTCTTTAGCTTGGAGAAACGTCAACTGCGGGGTGACATGATAGAGGTTTACAAGATAATGCATGGGATGGAGAAAGTAGAGAAAGAAGTACTTTTTCCCTTTCTCACAATACAAGAACTCGTGGGCATTTGATGAAATTGCTGAGCAGTCAGGTTAAAACGGATAAAAGGAAGTACTTCTTCACCCAAAGGGTGATTAACATGTGGAATTCACGGCCACGGGAGGTGGTGGCGGCTACAAGCAAAGACAGCTTCAAGAGGGAGTTAGATAAAAATATGGAGCAGAGGTCCATCAGTGGCTATTAGCCACAGTGTGTGTGTGTGTGTATGTGTGTGTGTGTGTGTATATATATATGTATGTATGTATGTATGTATGTGTGTGTGTGTATAATTTTTTTCCCCACTGTGTGATGCAGAGTGTTGGACTGGGTGGGTCATTGGCCTGATCCAACATGGCTTCTCTTATGTTCTTAATGCTACAGTCATCTTCTGAGGACCTGCTTTTGGTACACCCACCTTCTGAGATTAGGAAGGTGGCAGCCCTGGACAGGACCTTCTCCCATGTGACAACAAAACTCTGGAGCTCTCTCCTCATTAAAGATTCACCTGGGACCCTCTGTTGAAATCTTCCACTAGTGGGTAAAAACTTCATTTCACTTGGTACTCAAGCAGTGACCCCAACTTCCTGCCTATGTCTTGGGGATTTTTAAAGATTTTGTCTGGGCATTTTATCTTGGTTTTAATTGTTCTATGTATTTTTCTTATTTTTAATGGTTTTTAAAATGAGTTTTTATCATGTATGTTTTTAATCTGTTAGCTGCCTTGGTGGTCCTGGTGAGGAAATAAAAGAGATGTATAAAGTCTGTAAATCCATGAATAAATGTCCTGAAGAAAAATGTCCTTTCACATATCCTGAAAAAAAAAGAAGAGCTGGATCCTCTATCTCACTGTCTCCTCCAAAGTTGTATACAGATTATATAGAACCAAAATGACAGAATGGTTCCATTATTTAGACCATCAAAGCATACCATAATTATTATTATTATTTAAATCTTAATCCCACCTTTTTCTGGGAGAAACAATAGCCTACATAGAGTTCCCAGCAAACCCCCATCTTGGAACTGATCAGAGCCAGACCATAGCTTTAGCATGGTGGTGACAGCATGTGTATTCAACCCACTGTGGTGAATTCTTCAATATAGTAGTGAAAAGTTTTACTTAACACAGTTCTGCTTGCTGAACAGCTCTTGACCAAGCACTACTGTCAGATCAAGCACAGATTTTTTCATTTCTAATCAGTGCTACTGCATACAAAAAGCAAAAGCTACTTTTGATGCAGTCATTACAGTACAATTAAAAAGTACAAGTGGAGATCTGCAAAAAACTTGTAACAAGGGTGCATCTTTTCATCCCTCTTTTCTTCCCCCTTCTATAACAATCTTTTCTCTTTCTTACCCTCTTCTTTAATCAGTCAACCTACCCCATCTCTTTTATCCCCCACCCTTCTTCATCAACCTACCCTTCCTCTGATCTGTCAACCTACCCCTATTCTCCCCATATTCCCCTATCCCCTTATATTTCAGGCTGTCAACTTGCCAATCTCTCTTTCTTTACTTTACCTGTTACAGATGCTGCAGGGTGGGAAGCTGCTAAATGTTCTGTTGCTGAGCTCCCAAACTCCAATCCTCCCCACGCCCCCACACACAGTGGTCTTAGAAGTTGGGAACTGGATGGCTCTTGATCTCCAAGGCTTCTCTCTCTCACACACACAGGCCTCTGAGGTCAAGAGCTCTCAACCTCCAAGCCTCTCATGCCACAATGGCCTCAGAGGTCAGGAACTATGCAACTCTCGATCTCTGAGGCTTCTCTTTCACACACGCAAAAACATACACTGGTTGAGAGCTGTAGAGTTCTCAGCCTTCAAGCCTCCTCCCCCCCCAATTGGACTTGGAGGTCAGGATTTGAGTGGTTCTTGATCTCAAAGTCCACCCCCCCCTCTCTCACACACACAGACATTGGAGGTCAAGAACTGTGAAGCCCCTCTGCACAATGGCCTCAGAGGTTGGGAGCTGTGCAACTTCCGATCTCCGAGGCTTCTCACAGACACCCCATGCACAAACTAACCTTGGAGAATGAGTGCTGCACAGCTCCTGACCTCTAAGCCTTCTCCCACCCCACACAGAACAGCTTCAGAGGTTGGGAGCTGCGCAGTTCTCATTCTCTGAGGCTTCTAACGGAACCCCTAAACACACCAACCTTGGAAGTCAAGAGCTGTGCAGCTCCCAACCTCCAAGCCTCCCATTAACACAATAGCCTCAAAAGTTGGGAGCTGGATCACCAAGGCTTTTTACCAAACACTTTTTACCAAACACAGCCTTGGAGACTGAAGCTGCACAGCTCTCACCTTCATGTCTCCTTCCCCTGGCAATAACTTCCTGAAGCAACTGAGAGCTCTTTCAGGCTTGAAGAGCCTCCCAGTTTGGTTCTGTGGTTAAGTGCACAGACTCTAATCTGGGAGAATGGAGTTTGATTCCCCACTCTACCATGTGCAGCTGCTGGAGTGACTTTGAGTCAGCTACAGTTCTTGTGAGAGTTGCTTTCTCAAAAGCAGTTCTCGAAAGAGCTCTCTTAGCCCCACCTACCTCACAGGGCGTCTGTTGTGGAGAGAGGAAAGGAAGGAGATTGTAAACCACTTTGAGATTCTGAGTAAAGGGCAGGATATAAATAAAAGCTCCTCCTCCTTCTCTTCTTTTGCCAGCACCATCACGGCCAAGTCTGCAGCAGACAGACCCAGAGAGCCACCAACAGCTTCAAAGAGAAATGGGGGATTTTAACCCCCGAGTTTAAAGAAAAAACTTTCCAGATTTTTCTGCAAATCTAGTGGGCCACCCAAGTGTGCAGAAAAGCCTATTTTGGGTAAGCGTGTCCTTGATCTGCAGATTTCAATATCCCCATATAGGGGTCACACTTGGAAAATAGATATATAGATGTTATTCAAAGAAGGCGATGATCAGGAGAGGCCTGATGAAATACACCTTAAGGTATGTTTTGTATGACGCAGAAACACAGGACAGGACATGGGCAAAATGACTTGGCACAGGATAATAAATTTTTGGTGTTTCTGCTTGCTCAAGACATCTTGGGCAAGCAGAAACGTGCCATGGGATCCTATCCATAATATTAATATTGCACATATATTTGGAAGCAACGCTGACTTTGTAGAACATCAGTACATGGTTCTTTCAGAGTTCATGTGCTCATTAATTTTTAGAATAATAGGATATATATATTTCTATTTTACGGAGTTGTTACTTACTCCACTGTTATAAAAATACTACCCATTCAAAATGACTCATCTTTTGAAACATTGCTCTGGCAACCTTAGGCTCAAATGACATGGAGGTGAATGTCAAAAATGTTTCCAAATTTGTATATCTCTTTCCCTGCCAACTGGGGGGGAAAGGTGTGAGCTGCTTTTATGATATTAATTTATTTCAAACTGCCACTTTTCAAAGGCAAATATTATCTAGGAAGCTTTTAACAATATTTCTGAGCTTCTCTGAGCACATAAAAAGCCACCTCAGTTGCAATAAAGAGCTGCTTATCACATGGACAAATCTTTACAATTAAGAAAAGGAAAGACTCAGTGAGTTGGAGGATGGAAGATTTTGAAATATTGGCTTGCCTCCTACACAACGCAAAACAAAAGCACTCTCTGCCATGTAGGTCAATCCAGTATAAACCAAGCTTGAGTTCTGATTTGCCCCATACAAGGAACTATAATAGGGTAGAAGAAACAGCTATACAAATATATGAGTTAAAATTATCCGTGACTGAAGTGAGCACATCAATCAAATGTTTTGGCATGTAATGAAGTAGACAAACCAGTATGGCAAGCTTGGGGCAGGAAAAAAGCCTCTTCCTAGCATTTAGCATTTTTTTTCCAAATTACCATGACATCTCTTTTTATAAACCACCCAATTTCCAGCAGGTGGACTTTGCAGGCATTATGTGGGCATCACAAAAGCCATTCCATTGTGGTACTACTTCCTGTTTGGTGCTGTCGCAACAAAAACTGCATGACACTTTTTTAAAAGTTTAAACTTTTTGAGAGTAAATGAAGGAAAGTATCATAATTTAGCAGAGCTAATGTAATCTGAACTTGGTACACAGTAAACTCAAGACAGTATAATTGAATTGTCAGGAATATTCCCCTAATAGCTATTTTTTAAAAGTGTGTCTTGAAAAACAAAATGTATCCAAGCTGCTATTTTGTGTTGTATCCAGAGAAACATAAGCACTCATGCAATGAAGACTTCCCAGTCTCTTTTTGTCCCACTGAAGCCCTTTTCACCTTCCAAATGTCAGGAAAACCGTGTGGAATACAACACGAGGTGGGGGATGAAACTTGAAATTAAGGACTCCCATTGTACAGGAAGAAGTGCTTTCCACTCAGACAACGCCCCCCCCCCCTGAACTAACTGAGCTGTTCTAGTGATATTTTAATCTGATTTTCATTGGTAGGTTGCACACTCAAATAAGCTGCTAAAATGTAATATTATTATTAACCAACAAACTATGACAGCAATCTACAGCAAGTGGGCAATATTCCACATAATGACAGAATGAACAGAATCTTAGTTATTGCTAATGATATGATTTTATTTACAGAAAGAAACTACACATTTCATATGAATTGTTGAAATGAAATCTCAATAGCTTTTTTTTTTAAATCAAATTGGGTTTCCATTGTATATTTTCACAGTATTTTGCCCTCATTGTTTGGACAACCTACTTTAAAAGCACACTTTTATAACCCAAATGAGGTGTAAGAAAAACCAGGGCTTTTTTTGTAGCAGGAATTCCTTTGCATATTAGGCCACACACCCCTGATGTAGCCAATCCTCGTTTACAGTAGACCCTGTACTAAGAGCCCTGTAAGCTCTTGGAGGATTGACTACATCAGGTGGGTGTGGCCTAATATGCAAAGGAGTTCCTGCTACAAAAAAGCCCTGAGAAAAATACTCATTTTCATGGATTGTATAAATGGCATATGAATCCAGACCACGACTAATGAACTCTCAGACCAATTTCATTTAGCATAAGTCACCATTGAATAGTTGCCAACAATGATTTCTGTCCATTCATGGGTACAGAAAAACCTTGCCTGGATGGACATCAACAGCCACAAAGGGCAGGAATTGTCTAGCTATAGTGTGCTGCACTGAACAATTTGTCCATTGCATCATGTTTTTCTAGTTAAAGTCATTCTTACAACTAGGACCAGAATGTGCTCCAATGGCAGTCTGAGACAGAGCTGCCCCAAAAGTGGAATCTAATCTAAATCAAGGCAGATGTGAGCAATTATATCTGCAAAGTGCACCACAAAAGAGCAACTGTGGGACTGTATGTTTTCTGAGTCTACAACCTCAGGGATCTGGGATAAGAGTCCCTTTCCATCCGGAAAAGCTCTGCTGGATGTCATTGCATGGATGAAATCACCAGCAAACAGTTGGTACAATAATTCCCTCTCGTGAATGTTTGGTTGCATTCACTTGGAGTTTCCTTGTCTTGAGCTTCAGATTTCTGTCCAACTTTTTCATTGCTTTGAGCTCCTTAGAAAACCATGGTACATTCTGGGGTCCACAGGAGGGAAGTGGATGTTCTGGAGCAATTGTGTCCACAGCCTAGGTTATCTATAAGTAAGGAATAATCACAGAGCTCAGTCATGGCTATGACAGGAGCACCAACCATATATTACCCAAATGGCCTAAATGTATATACTCCTCAACACATGAAGAGTCTTCCTTATGTGTCAAGTACACAGATGTGTATTCCTGGGCAAAACTTCATTAAGGAATCATTGTCTGGTATGTACCAGGGATCCTAACTTGAGTACAGCTTCATTATGAGAACAGGGAGAATCCCAGAAACAAACCAGTGGAAAATAGAGTCAAATAAAAAATTGTATTAAGGGATATGGGGAAGCCAATGGTAAACCCGTAAAAAGTCTGCTGTGAAAACATCATGATGCAACATCACCCCAGAGTCAGAAACAACTGGTGCTTGCACAGGGGACTACCTTTACCTTTTATTAGGGGAAATAGGAATTGAGCAGACATGCAAACACACACACACACATACACACAATCTTACCTCCTAAACACCTTAGCAATACAAGCACACAAAAAGAAGGGAAAATAAAACACAGAAGCCTATCCTGGAGAAGGTGGAAGTCCTGGAAGGTCTGGAGCAGGGTTTTTTTTTAGCAGGAATGCACAGGAACACAGTTCTGGCTGGCTTGGTTTCAGGGAGTGTGGCCTAATAGGCAAATGAGTGCCTGCTGGGCTTTTTATGCAAAAAGCCCTATGTGTAACTATGGTGATGTCAGGGGGTGTGGTCTAGTATGCAAATGAGTTCCTGCTGGGCTTTTTCTACCAAAAAAATCCTGGTTTGGAGGAAAGGAGAAGTATGATCCCAGGCAACAACTGGAGAAATAGAGAAAATGGGGAGTGCAGCAGAGATGGAGGCCAGCTCTAAGTCTAAGTCACAGGGGCAGTGGGCAGAAAGTCCAGAAAAACTGCTGTGAAGTACTGGGGATATTTGGAGCTATATTTATACCAAAAGATGTTGGGAACAGGATGATTATTGTCCTTCCAAGACAGGGACAAAAGGTTTGAATTCTATTGACAGTTTGAACTCTATTGACCAATTTATATTTTAACAGCTAGACAGGAAAATATAGATGCACAGCAAAAGCGACAGTAATTAGGTAAGTGACTAGAATGACATGGTCACCTGATATTCCCAAGAGATGACAAAACGTTGGGAGTGTTAGATAGCTGTGCCCAGGGGAATTATGGGTTTATGATAACAGTGTTTGCCAGATGGATCCTTCCATGCATTAGGGTTATTATTAGGTTCAATCACTGAAACATTGACAGAATTTTAAGTGGGGAGGTGGTTCATATGATTCTCTTCAAGTAGACCCATTCAGGATTACTCTTTTTCATTACATTGGAAGTACCTTTGGGCTTCTGGCATCTTTTTGGACACCATATTAATTTTTATTGTGCATATTATCGTGAGCCTCAGGAGAGTCCTAAGTAAGGAATAATCAGTGTTCAATTAAGGGAATACCTTTATTGGGGTCTCTTTGCAATGGTATCATATGCTGACCAGAAAATCCCCAAGAGATGTCAGGAAACCATCTGGTTGGTGATGAAGAAATGAACCTGCTACTCTTGCAGAGGTTCTAGGTATTCACATGTTAAACCTAAAAGGTCAGTCCATGAGAAGAGCAGAACAGAAAATTCCTGCATTGCTAAGCAATGCACTTTGTCCCCAAAGAAAACCAAATCAAGTGTACGTCCCACTATATGGGTTGGAATCAGAATATTCTGGGGCATTCCCATTGCCCCCCCCCCAGTTGGAATGATGAGGCAGAGACAGGTTTGTAATTAATAGGTCACTTTATTGATTTAACTGAAAAATGACAAGGGCCAACTGATGACTTCCTTGAACCCCCATGACTGGCTTACGAAGGTTAGGGTGGCTAATTGACCCCTAATGGTTTTGACTGTCAAGCCCCACTCTTTTTGCAGCATTAAGTGCTCAACCAGTATAGGCCAACTATCATCTAGGCTCATCTTTACTCTAAAAGAAGTGAACTGGGTTGTCCCTCGGCCATACGACCTTCTGGTTCTGGGTGCTAAAGTGAGCTGAATTGTCTGGCTAGCCTCCTCCCTCCGAGCCATCATAGGTGCACGGGGATGCGTATTGGCAACGGATCAGACTCTGGGGTGAGTTGATCAAATCACTCAATCTGTTGGCAAGACAGAGTGTCTGCCACACCATTACTAACACCAGGAACGTGCTTAGTGAGAAATAACGTGTTCAATTGTAAGCAACGCAATGTAAAAGCTCTAACTAAACTCATAACAGCAGGGGACTTAGATGTCAGCTTATTGATAATGTGTAAAACCGCCACGTTGTCACACCAAAAGTGCACTGTCCTATTGTTCATGGCCTGACCCCAAATAAAGAGAGCTACCACAATGGGAAAAAACTCTAAAAAGATCAAGTTCCGACACAAGTCAGACTGCATCCACTCCCGGGTGTCCCCTGAAATAAACCACAAAACCTGTGGTGCCAGTGGCATCAGACATGATCTGAAGCTTCGCTTCCAGCCTCATCTCCTCCGCCAAAATGAAACCCTGTTGAAGTCCTGCAGGAAAGTTTCCCACACCACAAGGTCCCTCCGCATGCCTTCTGTCACTCATGTGCGGTGATGAGGTAGCTGTAAAGCTGCCATAGCATCACAAAGACAATGCAAGAAGGCCTTGTCCGGCGCCACCACTTTGCAAGCAAAGTTCACGTGGCCCACTAACTGCTGAAGCTCCAGAAGGGAGACCTTACACCTCCCCTTAACAGCCTTTACCAAATTAAGCAAATTGTTCAGTTTATCCTTGGGCAGCTGGGAGGAGCAGTGCCTCGTATCAAGTTCGATACCGAGGAACGTAAAAACAGTAGCGGATCCCTCCGTTTTTTCCCAGGCCAACGGAACCCTGAGGTCCCCGGCCAACTATTCAAAAGCCGACAGCAACAGTGTGCATTGTCCTGACCCCACAGGGCCCACGAAAAGAAAGTCATTCAGGTAGTGCGCCATATTGTGCAACCCTATCTTGACTCATAAGACCCATTCTAAAAATGTGCTAAAACATTCAAAAGCAGCACAAGAGACAGAGCATCCCACGGGGAGCGCCCTGTCCATGTAAAAATTACCCTCAAATGCAAAGTATAACAGGTCAAGGTGATCTGCTTCTCCTTTAGGTAAGATCTCTATTTTCTTTGTAATAAGACCTAAGTCTTTTGTACCCCACAACATGTCAATTCTAATTCTCTATTTTCTTTGTAATAAGACCTAAGTCTTTTGTACCCCACAACATGTGAATTCTTGAAAAGGTATTATGTCTTGCTGAAAAAATGGTATAGTCCCGCACTTCAGGGTTGAACTTTCTCCATATATATTCCAAATTTTCTTGTTTAACTAATTCAAAAAAGGATTTTGGCAATTTCCCTTCCTTATTATTTTTCCCCTAGATCTATCCAATGCATTCTCCATGTTCCATTAAAGTCCCCCATTATCATAATTTGTTCATATGTCACATTATCCAATTGTTTTATAATGTCTTTTTAAAAAGTATCTTTTGCTCCATCTGGTGCAAATAGTTCCAATAGCAACGGGTTTTTTTTTTCATTTATTCTTATTTCCACCGCTATATATCTCCCATCATTATCCCTAAAAATCAATTTTGGGTCCAATCCTTGTTTAATATAAAAAATCACTCCTCTTTTCTTCTTCTCAGCCAGTGAAAAAAATTCTAGTCCCTATTTTTTGTTCCATAAAAATTTATAATCCTTTTGTTTAATGTGTACTTCTTGCAAACAAATTATATTACAATTTTGCTTTTTAATCCAAATCTTTTTCAAATCTTCAATATCCTTTCTAATTTCCTTTTTGGAGGCAGTTATTAGCTCTTTCATCCCTTTCATCATCCTTGCTTCTATTGCATCCAATTGCTGCTGCATCTTCTCCAGTGAAGCAGTCCTTGTGTGTATTGGCTTATGGTCTGACATGTAAAAATGCTGAAAAAGTTGACCTCACCAAATTAAAATCCAACTATCAGGTTTTAAAGAATGAATTTTGCTTTTTTCAATAAGCCTGAAATCGCCATCCCAGGAGCCTCCCAAGCTCAGATATAAATTTTTAAAGTTTATATATTTTTTTCAAAATGGCAGTCGCGACTTTTAAGTCCCCTTTTAAAAACTTTTTTCCACTTTTTTTCTGAAGGCTTCCAAAATCGTTTTTAACAATAATATCCAATAGTATTTACCTTATAATGTTCAAATTCTCCGGCTCCGCTAATTTTCTATGCCTCAAATCTTTTTAAATAACTTTTAAATTTTGACCTTCTTATAATGGCCGCCGATGTTTTCCTATGATTTCTCAGTCCTAGAGTAGGCTGGCTGACTCACAATTTTCCTTTCTTCACTGATCACTTCCTGCTTTACTTGCCACCAAACCCCGTTCTCGCTGGTAGAGAGATCTCGCGATGCTTGTAACGTACTTCCTGCTTTTCTTGCTACCAAATCCCGTTCTTGCTAGTAGAGAGATCTTGCGATACTTGTGACGTATTTCCTGTGTCATCTGTTAAAACTGCAGTTCTGTGACAATGGGGCTTTTCAACCAAAACCACAAGTATTCCAAACAATAATTCTCTTTTCTCTTTTTAGCACTGTCTTTTAATATTTTACAGTCCCAATTTCACCCCTTCTCCCCTTCTTTATCAATAGCTTCTATATTCAACCTTCTACCTTTTGAATTTTAATTTTTACAGTTCTTATTAGTCCTGGAATGAAACATAACGATCTGTACCTTTTGCTGTACTTATCCAAAACAGCTCTGGTCTTGCATGAATTTAGATGTTCAATAGAATCAAAGAAGGTTTGGATCTTGATGAGCTTAAGTCAATTAAATGACTCTGGAAACCTCTGTAGACGCTGGAATGTAACTCGTCTCCGGAGACCCTTCAAAGCCTTAAAGGAGCCCCCCCCCCCCCGCCCTGGGACTCCCTTTAAGCCAAAGTAAATCTCCTCAGAATTTTCCGAGCATGTCTTGGACTAATCTCTGACTTAGAAAAGTAGGCAGTAGGCATTGGATCTCCTTTTTCTACCCTGAACAGAAGTTCCAGTCTGCTCCCCTTCAGAGAAGCAGTTCAGCTCACCATTCTCCAACCCCCGGAAGTCCGACATGGCATCATTTACTGATTGCCCCTGAGGATAGGATAGCTGATGAATTAAGCGGAACTTACCCGCCGCCTTCTTGGGAATAACCCCCAAGGGTGACACCCATAAGTTGAGGACTGTGGGTCTTTGAAGGGACCTACCACATGGCCCTCAATGCATTCCTTCCTAATTTTGTCTTGCACAATGTGCTCCAGACCATTGACAGAACGCAAATTAGAACATAAATATGAGGTCCATGGGCCCTGATAGGGAATTCTGAACCCCTTGGTAAACCCTTCCCATAAGTACTGCCCATCAACCTGGTTGGGATAATCACGTAGCAGTTCCTTAAGAAAGCTCAGATGTATGGGGCTGGGCCCCTTTTCCAGACTATGGTCTCAGCCTGCTCCCAACCTGTCCTTTTGCCGGTGCCCTTTGGCTTGGCCCTATTACAGACTAAAAAAATATGGGGTCTCCACACAGCGGGCACTCGTGCTTATACTTGCATGGTTGAACTGACTGCCCCACGGGGGTGCGGGTGCCTATCGGGTTGGCTGATTTATGCACAATGTGTCCACTGTCCAAACGGTCCCCCACGCTTGGCTTTGCTGGGGCCATAAATTGCAACCATAGTTTCTGATTAATTTGGTCCCAGAGGCCTGGATTAACTTCCGCCCTCATCCGAAATTCCTCATCATACTGGAGCCATTTCCCTCAGCTAAAATCAGTATACACCCTATAAATGATGTCACAGTATTGAAAAAGAGTGGCGGTTCACCACAGCTGTGCCTGTGCAATAACTCCCACATAGATGAGGAATCCCGGCAGCCAATTGACCCATGTCTTGTAAACTTTTCTCCTCTTCAACTTCTTGTCCTCATCCAACTCATCCTTTGATTTTTTTTTCTCCAGTTCCCTATATAGGAGACTGAAAACATCCACATATTCCCTCTTTAGGATCTTGTCCCTGGTTGCCACCGTAAGGTGGTTGCCCAATGGCATAGCTGGGTCCTCAAAAGGAAGGGCATAAAAAGGAACAGAGCTGTATGAAACCGGGGGATGCAATGCAAATCCCCCAACTCCCCAATGCACTGCCGGCCAAGCTGAAGACCAGAAGGGCACCTGTTGCCATGGCCATCCACCATGTCTCTGCTGCAGTTTTGCCCCAGCTGAGGCCTCACCTTGGCCATATTGAGCCGCCGCCATATTCCAAGGGAACCACCCACCCATTGAGGTCTGTGTTGTAAAGTTGACCTGGGAGGGCAGTGCTGTGCCAGTCAGAGGATGGCCCAAAATGGGCCCCACCCCTCTGGTGCTCTTCATGTGTGGAGTGGATGGCATTAAGGATCCCTGGGCGTTTGCACCAGGGCCTGGTTCCCACGGCCCCCATGGTCATGCCAACCCCTGTTGTTGTGGTAACGACCTACTGTCACCCTCCATCTTCACTTCCAAGTTAATCCATTCACATTGTATTGTTTACATTAGAATCTTAATGTACTTTTTATAGAATGCAGTTTTTGAGCTTCCAATTTTAAGATTCTTTTAAAAAAAGAAAAAAAGAAAATTTGGTTAGTTTTTTGATAGTTTCAAACAAGTCCTGAAGTGACAGTTCATGGTGGCTGTATCCAGAAATCACACTAAATAGGAATTAAATTCCTATATGTCATGATGTGCACAAATGTTGCCTATTTGTCATGCCCATGTATACTCCCCATTATTCTCCATTCCTTTTCACACAGGATATAAAAACAAATTTCCTTTGAGAAACTAGCTCCAATTATACATGACATCTGAACGTAGTTCACTTGGGTGAACTGCAGTTTTAGTTCACCTTACCATGACATCTGAATGCACAAAAGTTGCAAACCAGCTCTGCAGCTGTGGAAATTGGAACAACATGTTGGTACAACTGAAACATCATTCTACTTTAACAAGAGAATTACAGATGGCAAAGAGTTTCCTAGGAACTAGGCAGTTGAGCCAAGTTACATTCTTGCTTCAGTAAAACCTCACATTATCACCAGCATTCATTTAAAATATTTTCTTCTATTTGGATTGTCCATGGACTATACTGATCACCCAGGAACTTTTCAATAATATTGTTGTCTTAGAAACAGGAATGTAATTGACAAATACCTTTCATAAAATAAATATCTTTATAAAGTTGACTATCTAGGCCCACCCTAGGCCCACTCTCCACAAGTTCTTAATAAGAATAAGAAAAAAGCCTGTCAGAGTTACATTGAGTTCAGTGGATTTAGAAGAGCATAACTCTGTTTAGAATTGCAGTGTAAGTCTACTAGAGCTCAATACAAAAACTTGCTATTGATGGAGATATATTTATGAATCAAGCGATCAAGAACAATGGGAAGATCAATAATGTTGCATTCCCTCTTTCCCCCAATCCAGGTGGCTTTTTGACTTTTGAATCATGTTGAAAATGAAAAACAAGGACAATGTCAATGCGAAAGAGGAGGAGATCATTTGCAAAGACTTCCTGAGTACACATTTTTATGGTTCCTATTTCTTTGGTAAGGATTTCTGCCAAACCATTGCTCAAAATGATGAGTGCATCTTTCATCATTTAATTTGGTTATATTTAATGGAATTTCATATCCCACAGTTTCCATTAATGCCAATATGCACAGAAACTGTTGTTAAATATCCATCCCACCCCCGGCATAAAAAAGAAATTAATTTGTTGGGTTTATTATTTTGCTAATTATCTCTACTACATCTGAATATAAGAGAATCTTCATTCAAAATTCTGTTTGATGTCTTATACTTAGTAGTAATGTAATTTGATAAAAATTACTCCTCCAATGAAGTTTCCTCTGAGTAGTACCTATTATAGCATAAATTGCTGAAAGATGTTTTTATTTATAGCCACATCAATATTTTCAATTTAATGCCTGGCATCATTTGACTGTGAAGATTTTATCCTTCTTTCATTGTGGCTTAATCTCTGAATTGTCCCTAACTACATGCATATCATATTTTCCCTTCCTTTCTTGTAGCATTGAATAACGGAACTTAGAAAAAGGAAGCAAACAGATAGTGAAAAATGTGAAGTACAATCATCACATTTAAAAGATTCCCAAGGAAGCCTGCTCAGAAAATGTTTTGCAAACCCATTTGTTAGGACTAAAAAAGAGAATAAAGTAAAACGATAAAGTCATTTTTAGAAGAAAAAAGAAGCTCAATGGTAAAAATCAGAGAGAAAACCCCTCAAAACAAGGCAGGACAGATAATTCACTCCTTCTTTTCCAAAAGATTCAGAATATTATCATGCATTCTCTTTCTCTCTTTTTAAAAAAATCAACCCAGAAATAGTCCCTTCAAGCAATTGGAATTAATTGTCTGTTTTTATCCGTCTTTTCCCCCTGCAGAACATAATCACTGTCTGTCACACTTTGATGTCATAATCATCCACTGAAGCACCACTGTTAAGAAATAAATCTCCTTAACTCTCATAAAAAGTGTGTGTGTGTATGTGTGTGTGTTAGAACTGAACCAACACTAACATTGCTTTACCCCAACCACCCAATATTTGAACTATAGCAATATTATTATGCCATTTGGTCCCTGAAAATGGCTTTTCAAAAACTGAAAGAACATTTACAGGACTGCTTTAGCATCATTTTTATCTTCACTAGATTAAGGAGTAATCATGATTTAAATGAAGTTAGAAGGTCTCTGTTTTGTGTACAACATGGTGAATCTGAAGCCATACAGTGCTTTAGTGTGTGCTTAAGCTGCCTGAAAGCATTCTAAAAATACATTGGTTGTTTTTTTTTCTCTAGCATTTGCGCTTCCTTTTAAATTGTGAGAAATCAGCAAGGTGTGCATTCTATTGAAGATCGCATCCAGATTATTCCCAGACCAAGCAGTTTTGGAAATCACTGTTGTCACTTTCATTTTAACACCAAGAGACAAATAGTTTATTTAGCTTCTATTTAAATTTTTTTTTGGTATTTGAAACATTCATTGTTTGAACCATTCAATTAATTCCTGTCCATGCCTTGTCTAACCTATTGAGCTCCTGAAATCACACATATGATTCACAGCACCTTTCCTCACCTTATGAGATTAATTACATAATCAATAGAATAAAATGCTTTTTACTCATTGCCAGTAATTCTTAATGTTTCTGCTTGCATGTTGACCTCTAATGCAAGTGCAGATCCATGAAAGCATTTCATAGTGTTTGGTGTCCTACATCTTATTGACGGGAAGGGATGCAACACACATAGCCAATTCCCTCCCCCAATGTATTATCTTTCCTTTTGCTGCCTCATTTACACCTTAAAAGATTACATTAGGGGTGGAAAAAAGTCTCAGAAGGGAATCAGGTGCAAAGGGGGGGGGGGGGGGAAACAAGCAAAAAAGCAATTTGTTCATCTCCTCTTCTCCACTGATATCTCCACCTTCCCCACTTACTACTTCCATTTCATAGCCCAGTTCTCAGCATTGTCTTTGGCTGTCCGCCATCCCATCATCACTCTAAACTCCCACTGGCTTACTTTCTTCCTTCTCATCCTCCATCTCTTCCTGCCTCTTTAGTTTACCTGAACCACTGAACCAAGCTATTTCCCAGAGGTACTCTTGAGCCTGGTGGGCAAGAGGACTCAGCATGATAACATCAGCAGGGGTGGTGGGAGCTGGGGTGTTTTTTGCCAGCACAATTCCCTAGTCCCCCCACTGCTGTAAACTGCTATGAGGACTTTGGTCCTACCTACACATTCCTCTGTTGTCCTTATCTGCTGGCACTATGAGGTACACAGTACAAATCGTTTGCCCTTTGTCTCACAAGTTGCATACAGTTCAGTGATATTGTATAGCTTTTTTCATCCTTCTTCTGATCCTTATGTAATGAAATGTGTGTGTGTGTCTAAAAGCATTTGCTTCTTATAGCGGAGGTGTGAGTCACAATTTAAATGGCTCCCTGCTGTTCCAATATAGCTTATTTCCTTGTGACTACTAAAAAAGCTCCTGAAACAATGGCAATAAACATTTCCAAACATTATTCTAAGGCAACACTTTCAGTGAGCCCTCCTCACCTAATGCTTATGCTGTGCACTGAAGGAAACTGCTGCAGTTAGATACCAAAAAATACCTCTTTGCTCCATAGCCCACTCAATGTTCTTTTTATTATGTTAAGAAGCTGATGGCTTCGGCTTAATTATCTTTCTGTAAGGTATAGTGCAATTGTAACAGTGTAAACGGCTTTCCCTATTAAGTTCTTCGGGTGTGTTTTCCTGGCTATTGGGTTTCTAAATGACATGCCTTTGTACAGTATGTAGGAAGAAATTGTGGCTGTAAATGCCTTTGCATTCAACTCAGCTGGTGGAAATAAAACCAGCTGGCTTCGTTGACAAGAGCAAAGTGGAAAAGATTGTTGCATTTCATTACCCTTATTATGTACTAATTTTGGTCTAGTTTGGGGTTTTAGTGCTTTTGCAACAACAGCAATAGCTGAACAGAAGCTCACTTAAACATAGACCTTCAATTTTATCAGATGTTCTTCACCTGGTCTCTATACAGGAGCTATCAATTGGTTTTAGGAATGGGAGGCAGGGATGCTAATATTCAGCATAGTATCACAGAGAAACATTCCTGACATGGCACGTGATAAGTATGTACAAGTAAGTAAGTCCTCTCCCTTGACCCAGGTGCCATACATTTTAATAGTGGGCATTAGGGCTATCAGGACTAGGTATGGGTATAAACTGCCTGAATAAACTCTAGTTATGAATTTTGGCCAGTTTGTGGTTCATGAAGTGATGTTCATAAACTGAAGAACTTCCACAGATTTTGGTGTGGTTCAAACAGCTGAGCAGTGGGGAGATAACATCATATCCAACTGAGCTCCCTCCCTCACCAAACTCACTGTCTCTAAATATCCTGGATTTTTCAGGCTGTAGTTGTAAAACTGTTAATCCAATATATCTTTTGCACTGTTAATCAAAGTATCTTTATTCTTCTCTTGAGTTCTCCCAGAATTACAACTGACATTCAGACTACAGAGATCAGTTCCCCTGGAGGAAACTGTGGCTTTGGAGGGTGGCCTTGAAGAAATGACAGGGACCAAAATAAAGGATCTGAAACCATTTTCTAGATACTAGATGGCCTAAGCTGAATCAGGCTGGCTGCCTTTTTGAAGTCCACCTCCAGCCCTACCTCTCTGACCACCTCTAGTGTTGCCTGTCCCCTGTCTACGTCTGCCCTAAAACAAGACTTCACTAGCATGATTTCCTCCACACCTGCTACACATATGATGAAAGCAGCACAACCTCCTATTGTAACCCCTATCATTGTTAAAATCCAAGCATAGCAGCCAGAGCTGAACTGCCTGCTGGCATTCACATGAAGCATTGGCCTCATTACCCTTTGCAATTAAGTAGCTGCTGTCCAGATAACACCCAGTGAAGGGTGGGAAGGACTCAGGCACTGGGACCACAACTATTGGTCTTCTCTATCCCACGATAACTCAGGGTCCAATGCTGCCCTCATTCTAAATGTTTCATCATACCTGAACCATGCGGGGCCACCATATCTCTATAGGCCCTATGAATTACCTCCAAATATTCTATCAAAGCCAAAACCTTTTCAGACTGCACCTGCACCACTTGTCCCAGCCCTGACTCCCCCCCCCATCCTCCTTTCTTTCATTCTTTACCTAAACAATACTGAAAACATGTCTAAACAGCACTAAATAGCTCTGAAAACATGTCCACGTACTCTCCTTGCCAAATTTGAAGTTAAGTGGCAGACAACAAGTGGTCTCCCAGTGGCAAGGATCTCTCTTCACAAGGGAAAGGCTTTAACAGGACTTATTGTTGCCTCAGCTTCACTAGTGAGTCTGTAAGGAGCTCATCTCTGTTTGAGGTGTATTTGCATAAAGGTCTTCTAAAATCTACATAAGGCATCAGCTCCATAGCCAAGAATTTCTTGTTGGGAAACATTTAGGAACAATAGGGCACAACCACTAATTAAATTACCTTAATTTAATTAGCATCAGTGGCATAACTTCCTGTTGCTCCAGGTTCAGCTGTTCCTTTCCAAAAAGGTCATGATTTCTTCCTTACTTAGTTTGCTGCAACAGATGATTTGGGGGGGGGGCACATCTTTATGACTAACAAAGCTTATGCCAATAGAAACTACCATGACTGAGACACCCACTTTTACACAGACCATATAATAAAAAAGAAAAAGCCAAGATGAAAGAGAGGAGGAGGGAGGCTTGTAACCATTCAGAGGGGCTGGGAGGAGTAGGAGAAGGGGCAAGTACTTCCCAGCCCAGCAGTAGGGTGAGTAAATGGGCAGACAGGCAGTCAGGTGGGCAAAGAGAGTGGCAATCATTCATGAGTGTCACAGCTAATCAGAGGTCAAGGCAGACAGCGTGGCAGCTACCCCACCAAAATTACTAGTAATTAAAAGGGGAGATTGGGCTGGGGGAACAGCAAAATTAATAGGAAAACCACAAAACTCATAGTGGCTGCTGCCTGTGCTGCCCCCGGGGCCATGCCATGCCATGCCTCTGGGTGCTTGTGTTTGTGACAGTTACCACCTCAGGGAATGTGTCCATGGTGGCAAAGGCCTTACGCCTCCCATGGCCCTGCCACCCATTACGATGCTGGTGAATTCCAGCCTGCTTCCCTTGCTTCAGTGTTTCATGTGTGCTGGTGATGAAAGGCATACTCACCAACTAGATGTCCTTCCAGTAACAGCTGATCCTCACAGCCCCCAATTTACTCCCCACACCCAACTCAGCCCAGCATTCAGAAGGTGATCAACTAAGGAGTTGGGAAGAGACATGAACCAAAAAAGAGCAGGTCACTCATATCCCTTTTCTCCGCAAGTATGACAGTCAAAACACACACTTCCACTGTAATAATTAAATGAAAACACAAGCGCTCACACCATACACAACAAAAAATTTCTTACCAAACCACCGGGACTTAGCCAAGGTTTATAGTCACTGCTCAACCACACTCCTCTCATGGTCTTGGCAGTAGGTGGGAAAAGCCTGCAGTGAAGGTGTGAGGGCGTTTTCGCACTGACCTTAATCAGCAGCGACGTCCCTCTTCACTGCGCAGGATCTGCGCGGATTTCGCACCAATTGCTGCAGAGCACCCGGAAGAGCCGCAAAGTCCCGCGGCTTTTGCGGCGCAAATGGAAACCGCCAAAAACCAGTTTCCATTTGCGCCGCAAAAGCCGCGGGACTTTGCGGCTCTTCCGGGTGCTCCGCAGCAATTGGTGCGAAATCCGCGCAGATTCTGCGCGGTGAAGAGGGACGTCGCTGCTGATTAAGGTCAGTGCAAAAATGCCCTTGGTTATATGGTCTGTTGTTAGACCTTTCCTTTGGATGGCTATCCTTCAGTCAGTCAATCCCAACCTGAGGCAAATTAATTCCCGGTTTTACAGTTGTGACTGCTTCTCCCCCCCCCATTTTTTTTAACATTAATACAAATTTAGTTTCTTGATATTGCCGGTACTTTAACCCCTAGGCTGAAAAGGTAAAGCAGCTCCACTGTTCTTAGTACAATAAATCTGGGCATGTATGTCTTGGTTTAAAAACAACAACCGTGGCTGCAAACTGTGACACATTTGTTACAATGGTTGCTTATTTACCAGGGCATGATCCAGTCATTGTTAAAACAATTTTATTTGGTAACATATGGTAACAAATTATATTTCTTGCATCATTAATAACTTCTTTTATCTATCCCATATATAACTTTCCACCCACCCCTCCCCCCGTTACTTGATCCCCACCAGTGTTATTTACTTAAAGTACTAATGTAAGGTACCCTTAACTAATAAAAACAAAAATTAATATTCTTCTTTTTTCTAAGACTTAATCATTATCAAAAATTGTCCAATGTCCTTTTATTTTCCACTCTTTTTCTACATATCTTCTGAACTTTTCCCACTCCATCTTAAAAACTTCTAAATCATAGTCTCTTAAAATTCTTGTTAATTTGCCCATTTCACTCCATGTCATAACTTTTACAATCCAATCCCATATAATGTCCTAGCAGCTGAAAGCAAGTACCAAATTATAGTTCTATCTTCTTTTGGAAATTTTTCCATTTGTAATCCCAACAGAAAAGTCTCTGCAACTTTCTTAAATTCATATCCCAAGTTCCTAGAAATTTCTTGTTGAATCATCGGCCAATACTTTTTTGCTCTTTCACAAGTCCACCACATATGGTAGAAAGAACCTTCATGTTTAGGGCATGATCCAGTCATGACCCTGTAGTACAACTATCTCTTCATGACATTTGACTGCAGCTTCAAATGACTGAAGTGATCTAGTGAGAGGCCTTGATTTGTGTATATAAAAGGAGCTCACTCTCAGTAGTAATTCCAACCAGTGATCACATTTGTGCTGAAGTTCTTGCCATTCTAGTTAGGTATATGCCAACCTTTGCTAATACTGGACTATTGTCAATGGCGCCAGCCTAGGCAGTACCCACATCTTTCATTACCACAGATAAAGAGGAAACACACAGAGAGAGGAATCTTCAAGTCATTGCTCAGTGCAGTGCAGTAATAAATAGTAGGCCCACCTGCTGATTAAAATTAGAATGGCCTGATGTCTTCACACAAACATTTATAATTCATTGGGGATTTAGAACTAAATGATACTAATACTATTAAAATCCTTTGATTCAATGAAGATCAGTCTTTAGACCTAAGACTTCAGCTTTGAGGCATGTCCAGGAACTAGCTAGAGAGGGGATGAAGAGCTCCAAGCTAGTTAGTGCATGAAAAGACAGACTGAGACTGCTAGTGCCTCATTAGAAAAGATTTAATAGTGCTTTTAAGAGGAAAACAATATAAACCACTTTGTGTCTCCATTGGGGAGAAAGGCAGAGTATAAATGAAGTTCATGAAAAGCAACCAACCAACCCATCTAGTTTAGTCATTCAACAACTGCAACACACAGGGGAAAGTGAATGTTGAGAATTACCTTCTCCCATATGAGCCAGCCTGAACATTATCCTCTGATAGTACTACTTATTGAAATAAGGTGTGTATTGGTTGCAAGGATGTTTTCTCTATGATGGGACCCCACTGCAGGTGCTTGGAGCTTGTCTCTTATGCTTTTAATGTTTACTTCATCATGTGAGTGTCTGGGCCATACAGGGGGGACTACAAAATAATGATTAGCCAGTTCAAAACATTGGAAACACCCAGTCACAGATTTCCATACATCTTATTTGTTTTGACCCTAAGTAATATATCGATCAAGTAGGTGCCTATTCTGCATATACAGAATACTTACATGTGTTCAGTCGAAATCCATTATAACTTCTAATGGTATTTCCCCCTCAGATTTCCTGTAAGAGAAACCATATAGCCAAAGTTTACAGGAACATACATTTATTTAGGCTCCAAAAGTTCTGAAGCTTAAAAGACATTAATGTTCATATCAGCATCTTGGAACAGCATTAATTCTTAAGTACAATGTAAAATATCTCATGCTTTTATTGAATTATTTATCTTAGTTCCATTAATACTATACCTGGTACAGGATAAGGTTACGCTCTGAAAAACCTTTGGATTGAAGCTAGTTGCTATTGATAAAAATCATCTTAATACCCTGAAATGACTTGCTGCCGTTGTACCTCCAAATATGCTGGTGTATCTTTGGGATGCACTGGCATACCTTAGAAATACATCAGCATAGGATTTAGTCACCATTCTAAACTCTTTCTAGCCAAGGTTTAGAATGGAACTGTGACCCATCATAGTTTCAGTTAATCCAGTTTTCATATTTCAGGGTTCACATGCTTTAAATAGATAGGCAGATAATGGTCTGGGTCCAAAATATTAGACCAGTAATAAGGCAAAGTGAAGTGAGGTGGTGCTTTAGGTTAACATGTTTTGGGGACATTCTTTTTTTAATTTATTATTTTATTTATTTATGATTTATATCCCGCCCTTCTCACGAAGGTGGCTCAGGGCGGCTCACAACAGATAGTCAAACATAAAATTAATTGGCATTTAAATATATAAACATTTAAAACATTCAAAACATTTAAAACATTAAAAACATTAAACATTACAACAGTATGTATAGCAAGAATCTGGTAAAGCTACATTTAATTTCCTATGTCAGTTAGGTGTAAGCTAGCCGGAAGAGGGTTGTTTTAGAGGCCCTGCAGAACTGTCGGAGGAACCTCCTCCGGCAGCTGGTTCCACCATGTAGGGGCCATAACAGAGAAGGCCCTGTACCTAGTAGATTTTAGGCGGGCTTCTTTTGGTCCAGGGATAGTGAGAAGATTTTGGGTTCCCGATCTCAGTACTCTCTGGGGAACATGTGGGGAGAGACGGTCCTTCAGGTAGGCAGGTCCCAGACCATATAGGGCTTTAAAGGTAATGACCAGCACCTTGTACCGGACTCGGTATATTATTGGCAGCCAGTGCAGAGCCCGAAGACCCGGCCGACATGACCTCTTCCACCACCTCATCTTGACTCCCTTGCTGCCACCTCCTTTTCTGCCTTCTTCATCTAAACCCTCCCCTACCCAGAAGTCAAAACAGCTAAATGATCCTTCTGTCCTTGCTTCTTGTAGGCTGTGCTATATGACTGATGGAGAGGCACTGGGTGCAGGTGAGGTAGAGGTTAAAGGCAGAGGCTTCAGGCAGCATCCCTTGTTGAACTGTCACAGTCCTTAAGAGTAGGAGTAGTACAGCCACTATTATCTTAAGCAATGTGTGCTATAATTTTGGATTGCTTCTGTGACAAACTGTGCTGTAAAAGCTCACAAGTGCTATGTAAACATGTGAAGGATTATGAAGGGCTAATGCCTCACAGTGCCAGAGAGCCTTGAGTGACAGGCTGCTCAAAGGGATTTTGTTGGTTAGCATAAGTTGAGCAGAAAGACTTCAGAACTGACTGCTAAATTCTTTATGGCTGACTTGGAGCAATGCACAAGGGCTTGCCGAGCCAAGCCCAACCGCCGGAGGCCGACCACACACCACAAGTCGGCGGAGTTCCACTCCACAGCCTCCACAACCCTACAGGTACTGAACTTGCCCCTCGCCACCCCCGACAAGATCAAAATGGCGGTCCTCATCGAAGGGAACCCCTGCCAAATGGAGGTGGACTCAGGTTCCTCCATTTCCATTATAGCAGAGGAGACCCTGAGGAAACTGTGCCCCCACCAGCGGCTTCAATTAAGGCCGGCAGACTTCATACTCCGGGACTTTCAGAAGAATCCGGTGCAAATCATGGGGTGGGCCCGGGTGCAAGTCGAGCGGGGGTCCTTCTACGGCCCGCTGGACATCCTGGTGGTAAAGCGCCAGCTTACCACCCTTCTAGGACTGGCGTGGTTCAAGCCCTTGGGGATCCACTTGGAGGGGGTGGGGCAAACCCTAACACCCAGGGGGTTCGGGGAGATATGCCAAGAGTTCCCAGACGTGTTCGACGGCTCCCTGGGGAGCTACAAAGGGCCGGCCATCTCCCTACCACTAGACCCGACGGTCAGGCCGATCCGGCTCAAGGCGAGGCGGGTCCCGTTCGCCTTGAAACCAAAAATAGAGGCCGAACTAGACCGCCTCACTGCCCAAGGGGTCCTGGAGCCGGTGGATTACGCCACCTGGGAGACCCCCATCGTAACCCCGATCAAGCCAAATGGGGAGGTGCGGATCTGTGCCGACTATAAGTGCACAATAAATAAGGCACTGCAGGATAACCCCTACCCAGTGCCGGTGGTGAGCCATGTCTTGGCTGCCCTAGCGGGGTCTAAGATCTTCGGGAAGCTGGACCTGGCACAGGCCTACCAACAGCTCCCGGTAGATACTAAGACCGCGGAGGCCCAAACTATTGTGACACACAGGGGGGCCTTCCGAGTGCGGAGGCTACAGTTCGGGGTTAGCGTTGCTCCGGGGATTTTCCAAAGTATAATGGACGCTCTCCTTAAAGGGATCCCCGGAGTCCAACCGTTCTTCAATGACGTTTTAATCGCTGCCCCGGACTCCGAAGAATTTGGCAACCGCCGAAGAGAGGTGCTCCGCCGGTTCCAGGCAGCGGGTCTCAAGGTCAAGAGGGAGAAATGCTTGCTGGGGGTACCACGGGTGGAGTTCCTGGGTTTCGCCGTAGACGCAGCGGGAATCCACCCAATGGAGGAAAAGACCCGCGCCATCGTGCAAGCCCCGGCCCCCACCTGCAAAGCGGAGCTACAAAGCTTCTTGGGGGTGCTTAATTTCTACCATTCATTCCTCCCCCACAAGGCAGCCCTAGCAGAACCCCTACACCGGTTGCTGGACAAAAAAGCCCCTTGGGTTTGGGGCAAACAACAAGCCGCCGTGTTTCAGGCGGTCAAGGACGTCCTGGTGTCCAATGCGGTGCTCCACCATTTTGATGAGGGCCTCCCCGTCATCCTGGCTTGCGATGCGTCGCCTTATGGGTTGGGAGCAGTCCTGGGGCACCAACTCCTGGACAGGAGGGAGGTACCGGTAGCGTACTACTCCCGCACACTCACACCGGCTGAGCGCAATTACGCGCAGATAGACAAGGAGGCTCTGGCAATTGTGGCGGGGGTCCGCAAGTTCCATGATTATTTGTATGGGCGGAGGTTCACAACAGCTACAGACCGCTCTTAGGTCTGTTGGCCCCAGACTGCCAAACCCCCCAAATACTTTCACAGCGCGTGTTGAGGTGGAATCAATTCCTCAACTCATACACGTACACACTGGTCCACCGGGCTGGCAAGGCTACGGGCCACACGGACGCGCTCAGCCGTTTGCCTCTACCAGTCACAGAACTGGACCCAGCCCACGCACACCTGGTCGAATCCCTTCCGGAACAGCCCCTCCACGCCGTGGAGGTTGCAAAGGCTACAGGGAGGAACAAAACACTGGCAAGGGTTCTCGACTGGGTGGTGAGGGGGTGGCCAGAAGGAAACATGGGGGAAGAGTTCAAGCCCTACAAAATGAGGAGAGAGGAGCTAGCAGCCCACAAAGGGTGCATCTTATGGGGAAGCAGGGTGGTGGTTTCCCCCCGCTGCAGAAGCGAGTTCTGGAGTCACTCCACGAGACCCACCCCGGCATAGTCAGGATGAAGGCTCTAGCCAGGAGCTACGTCTGGTGGCCGGGGATGGACGAGGAGATCGAGAACTGGGTGCGGAGGTGCAGTGCATGTCAGGAGTCACGCCCCGAGCCACCAAGCGCCCCGGTCACACGGTGGGAAACCACTAGGAAACCTTGGTCCAGGCTCCACTTAGACTTTGCAGGGCCCTTCCAGGGACAGATCTTTCTGATCATGGTGGACGCCTACACCAAATGGCTGGAGGTCATTCCAGTAGCGTCCACGTCATCAGCAGCCGCAATACGGGCTCTGCGCCGGGCCCTTAGCACCCATGGTATTCCGGACACTATTGTCACAGACAACGGGGCGGCTTTCACCTCTGGGGACTTTCAGGCATTCCTGCAGAGGTACCTGATTAGGCACATAAGGTCTGCCCCGTTCCACCCGGCCACCAACGGACAGGCGGAGTGAATGGTCAGAACGACCAAGGAAGCCCTGGGCCGGATAGTGCAGGGTGACTGGGACCACAGACTAGCCGCCTTCCTGTTCGACAACCGGGTAACCCCCAACTCGGTCACGGGGGTGAGCCCGGCAGAACTCCTCATGGGGCACAAACTCATCACGAGGCTCGACAGGCTACACCCCAACCGAGCCTCGGACATCCGAGGGTCCCCGGAGGTCCAGGAGGCAGCCCGAGGGTTCTTCGTGGGGGACCCCGTGTTCGCACGAAACTACGCCCAGGGACCCATGTGGGTGGCGGGTCGGGTGAGGCAGGTAATTGGGACCCGTCATTACGAGGTATCCACAGAGGGGGGCCAAACTCTTCGGTGGCACATCAACCAGCTGCACCGCCACACTCTACCAGAAGGGCCGATCAACGTGGAGGAGGAAGTACCCGGGGGAGAGCCAGCTAGGGGACCGCCAGAGGCCATAACGCCAGCACCGACCCGGCCCGCCAGCGAACTCCCCGGACCAGCAGAGGCCGAGCGACCCACAGAGATTGACCAGCAACCCACAGCAGCCTCGGCCCCCAGAGAGACTCCTGCGGCCGAAGCAGCGCCGACACCCCAGGCAGCTCCTAGACGATCCACCCGGGAGCGCCGACCTCCCGCCTACCTAAGAGACTATGTACAGCAACTAGGGGGGGAGGGGTGTAGTGTATCGAGATAACGATACAATGCAATAACGCAATAACATAAAACCAGCCAGCGCAACCCTGCGCGGAGCGACCGGGCTGTCCCCGGGCTGCTCAGCGCAGGGCACGAACTCCCAGCCAATCACCAGCTGTGGCGGAAAGTTCAACAGGCCAGGATTGGACTGGCCTGTCTGGAGGGAGGTTCCCGGAGTTGTACATAAGCGGGACCCGGCCCGCGTGTTCTCTCTCTTGTAACGTGTCTCCATTAAAGCATGTTGCCCTACCAACGTCTCCTGTCTCAGTACGTTACAGCTTCCTAGACTCCCAGGTTCAGAACCAGGCTCGGAACCAGACTCGGAACACTACAGGCAACCAGTGCAGCGTCTCCAGTGCAGGTTGGATATGCACCCGTAAAGGCAGCTCCAGTACCAACCTGGCCACAGCATTCTGCACCAGTTGCAGCTTCTGGGTCCGAGTCAAGGGCAGCCCCATGTAGAGGGTGTTACAGTAGTCTATTCTCGAGGTAACTGTTGCATGAATTACTGTAGCCAAGTCGCTGCGTTCCAGGTATGGAGCCAACTGTCTTATCTGCCTAAGATGATAGAATGCAGATCTGGCAGTGGCTGCCACTTGGGCCTCCATAGTTAATGAAGGCTCCAGGAAAACCCCTAAACTCTTGACCTTCGAAGCTGGCACTAAAGGCACCCCATCAAAGGTCAGTAAAGGGATCTTTCTTCCCAGGCTGCCTTGGCTCAGGTACAGAACCTCCATCTTTGCTGGATTCAATTTCAGTCGACTTTGAGCCATTTCACAGCGGCTTGTAATGCCCGATCCATATTTTCTGGGACGCAGTCAGCCTGGCCGCTCATCAGGAGATAGATCATTCCTCTTTAATAATAGTGTATCAGAATAATGTTTTGTATTGACATGCTCAAATAAGAGATATTGGCTGTTTATCTCATTGCATATACTTAACCCATTTTCATTTTATATATATATTTTTTCCTAATGGCAAACTAGAATGATGTTTAAAATGATGTTGAGAAGTAAATTAGGTGGACAAGAACAAGGAAATACATGTCCTTTTATAATTTACCTAGACTAGCAGCAACACCAACTAGTAAGCAACTTTTATTATATTTTATGGCTATCCAGACCAAACGGCCTTCTAATTTGTCACACTGTTCCACCATGCAATCCCAGCTTTGTATCAGTTTGCCCTCTTAACCCACCAACTACATCTATTTCATGTAGATAAATAAAACTTGGTTGGTCTTAAAGGTGCAACTTGACTCCTGCTTTGTTCAACTACATCTATTTCAGCCCACTGTACCTTATTCCCTCGTCTGAAGAAGTGTGCTTTTAGCACACGAAAGCTTATGTTCTGAATAAAACTTTGTTGGACTTAAAGGTGCAACTTGACTCCTGCTTTGTTCATCACTTTAGCTTTGACTGAGAACTGGAACACTTCACCCTGACTGAGGACAGTGTAACACTGTCAGAAGACTGGGAAAGTTGGCAAGAAGGAGTGAGAGATCAGTGAATACTCCCATTTGGGCCAGAAAAGGGGATAGATTTTCTGATTAGAGAAGTGATTCCTTGCCCAATTGGAAAGGAAGATAGCTCAAAGAGGAGTGATCCCTGGTGTGTTTATAAAAGGAATTTGGGTACTTATATCCCTGCCTTCTGAAACCTGAAGAGCCAGTTAAACTCAAGAAAGTGGAGTGTTTAGGAAACACTGAAACAAAAGCCTCTCATTCTAAGATTCTAAGACTTTGTGAAAAGCTTTCAACTCTCACTTGCTGGAAATATATGGATGTGAAATATATGGATTTTTTATGATGTAACCCGCCCTGAGCCTGTCCTACGGGAAGGGTGGGCTAAAAATCAAAATAAATAAATGAATATATAAATGAATGAATGAATGAATGAATGAATGAATGAATGAATGAATGAATGTTACCTCAGGGTTCATTATTGATTTACCTCAGAAATTTTCAGGGCTTTTTCTTTTTGCATATTATGTCACACATCCCTGATGCAGCCAATCCTCCAAGAGCTTACAGGGCTCTTATTACATGGCCTACTGTAAGTTTTTGGAGGATTGGCTACATTAGGGGGTGTAACTTAATATGCAAAGGAGTTCCTGCTCCAAAAATGGCCTGGAAATTTTACTCCTGATTTCACCTTTTCCCCCTCTACACTAAATAAAATATATTGTTTATTTTTGAACTTTCTAAAGCCCCTTGTGTGCCATTTGGGGAGGGACAGTGGCTCAGTGGTAGAGCATCTGCTTGGTAAGCAGAAGGTCCCAGGTTCAATCCCTGGCATTTCCCCCCCAAAAAAGGGTCCAGGCAAGTAGGCGTGAAAATCCTCAGCTTGAGACCCTGGAGAGCCGTTGCCAGTCTGAGAAGACAATACTGACTTTGATGGACCAAGGGTCTGATTCAGTATAAGGCAGCTTTATATGTTCATATATGTTCATGTTCATATGTTCATTTTTTTGAGTTTAAGAGGGTGATCTTGTATCTTCCTTTATTCCTGGACTGAGCCAGCATCAAAATACAATAAAGTGACAAGGTGGGACAACCATATATCTTCCGATAAGAAAATCGATAAAGGGGCTGCTCAGTTTAAAAGGAAGAAACAAAAGAAGGGAAAATTCTGCATCTGAGTGAGGGAACATGGTTAAGTCATCATAACTTCCATGTGAAATAACCATTTCCCACATTTTACCTATGCATTTATTGTTGCTTCATCTATTTAAAAAATATTTGACCAATACACTGAACACTTTCTTTTTTCTTGAGAAAAAATGTTCATTACTTTGCCCCTCCTCTATCAATATTCTAACAGACAAGGGATATAGTAAATATCAAATATCTTTCTTTGCTTGAGACTCTAGAAAGCATCTGCTGGACAGACAACACAATACTGAGCTAAATATACCAACAGTCTGAGGCATATAAACACAGCACTGTATTTTCACATGACACAGCAGATGATCCACCTGAATTACAAAAGAGCTTTCTAAAATGCTAATGAAACCGATGTTCATTCAAAATAATAACTTGGGGATTTGGTGCTAAATGTGATTACAATAATAATTCTGATAAACTGTTTTTAACATCTATTTTTTTTACCCCTATAGAAGGTGGAAGGGAAGGTAGCATGATATAGCCTCATCTTGTCAGATCTTGGAAGATAAGCGGAGATGGTACTTGGAAGGGAGACTACCAAGGAAGAGAGAGAGAGAGAGAGAGAGAGAGAGAGAGAGAGAGAGATTATAGATTATGGTGGGAGGGAAGGTGGCATGGTATAACTCAATCTGTCAGTTCTAGGAAGCTAAGCAGCGTCAGTGCTTGGATGGGAGACTACAAAGAAAGGACATGGCAAACCATCTCTGCTTCTCATTTGCTTTGAAAGCCCCTTTCTGAGGTTGCCATAAATTGGTTGCCACTTGACAGTACTTACATATGTACAGTTAATGTTCACAAACAATAGTGGTAGGAGAGTACATTTCTTCCTTCATTATGTTTCTTCTGATCTGAGTTTATTCATAACTGGTTGTTAACACTTCTATGAAATACCAGAAGATGCAACCAACATGCTTTCAGTAAAATTTGGGGAACATGGTACACAGTACACATCAAAATTGGTATGTCTACCTAACAGTCTGAGTCACTTAAAAAAACCCCAAAACTTTTATACCCAAAGAGCTATATGTCCTGGGGTAGTTTGGTAGGAAGGAATGCTGTCATGGCTTTGACAGGATTCAGCCTGTCAACACCACTGATCAAGGTGTCTAACATGATACGTTTCTTCCCCAGACTCCTGCCAGCTTTTTGTCAGAAAGTGTTCCTTTAGCTGGAGTCAAACTGCTAAACTCATTTTACATTTTAAACAGAGCAGTCCACACTGCTGCTGCACAACTGAAGCTCCTACTTGGAAACAGCGGCAGGGGACATTAAACACAATTTTACTCACAGGTTGTTGCAGGACATAACTATGATTAGTGGAGGCCATCAGAGCAGACTGTCTTACTACCTGCAGTATCACTGTTTCATGTCGTCATATAGTGGGGGCGCAGAGGGGAATCTATTCTGCCTTTTGGGGGGAAATGTAGCATCATTTAAAATTCCTTTCCTTGATCAAACAAAGCCAAGGGAATGCAGAGACACAAAGAGAAAAAGCTCAGCTCACATGATTAAAAGGACTTCCAGTTTACAAGGTGGAATATCCATGTACAATAAAGTCAAATCTTTAACCAACTGGAGTCAAATTAAAAATAAATGTAATGCTAGGTCTGCTTTTCACTATTTGTGTCTAAGGTACCTATATTCATAATGAGTTATTCCAGTGGTAGGTATAGAGGTGTCATTGGGACATGGAACTTATCTGAGGAGTTTGACACAAACAACAGGAAATGTAGTTAAATAAAATACAACTCTAGATTTCATAGCAGAAGAAGTTAAAAGGAAATGTGTAGCTTCTTCAGTAGAAGCTGAACAAGACTGGACTTCATCAATGCAGACTGTAACTAATCTGTTTGGATTCTATATAAGTAGGGATGGGCACAAACCAGTTCATACTCAGAAGTCCAAGCCAAACTTTGCCAGGTTCGAGGTTAATGAGCTGCAGCGCAGGAATCATGTGCTCAGCACAGACCTATCTGAACTTTTCATCATGGCATAGAAGCACTCAGAGAAAAAATCCCACCCAGAAACTTTTGCATGAAAAAGTTGTTGGGGTGGTCTTCTGCAGCTCTGGAAATACCAATACGGACCTTCCCAAGCTTGACAGGCAATGCTGCTTGCCAGTCAGAGGAGTCCATCTCCACTCTTCATAATGGGGTGTATGTGTGTTTGTATAAGCAATGGAGCTGCACAGGGCTTTTTTTAAAAGCAGGAATGCACAACAATGCAGTTTTGGCTGACTTGGCCAGGGCTCTGGCTCAAAAAAAGGTCTCTGGCAGAGGGAAGGCACTAGGCAGTCACATGCTCCCAGACCATGCGCTCCATCCTCTCTGCTGCCTCCAGCTTCCAATGGGCTTGGAAAGAAGCCAAGAGATGTGGAGCCACTCACAAGCACCCCCTCCCAGAAGCAGCTGGGCCTGGGCTCTCTCTCTCTCTCTCTGACCATGTTTGGTGTGTATGTGTGAAACAAGGTCTCTCATTGAGCTGTGTGAGAACATACATCAATGAAATGCAGCTGATGGCACTGTACTGTTCTGTGTCAATATGCAGAAAGTAACCTACTGATTGAGTGATGTCACTTCCGATGACAACAGGGTATGTGGCCAAATATGAAAATGGGTTTATGCTGGGCTTTTTCTACAAAAAAAAAAAAAGCCGTGGAGCTGTGCATGTTATTTTTGTCTGCATTGGGTCTTTGGTAGTTCTGAATGTCCTTGCGTTCACAAAACAGTGTTGCTAGCAGACTTGGGGGGTGGGGGTAGAATCTCTGGATCTTCTGGCTATGATACACACTGCCACATGAAATTCTCATCAATATTAGTCTATCAGGGGCCTGGGGGAATTGCCTTCCCTGAACTTCCTTGCTGCAATCCCCCCCTCTGTTTGTTTCTCTGCTGCAAAGGGTGTTACTGCTTTTCATCCATGCCCTCTTTCTCCTTGAGTTGTCCATTCCTAGATTGCTTCAGAGTGACTGCTTTGCATTCCATCTTCTCCATCTCAAAACTCACCCCCACCCCTTTCCCCTGGGCTTTCTGCCAAAATTGTTGCAAAGTGATTGCCTTGGTTTTGTCTCCTTCTGCATCTCTATCTCACCACCAGTTCCTGGGGTTCTGCTGACAGTACTGTTCCAGAGTTGCTGCCTGGAGTTCCCATCGTGCTCTTCTCCAATGCACCCCTTTTTTCCCTGAATTGTTCTACAATCATTGTCTTGGCTTTGCTTCCTTCCTCCTTCTCTAACACCCACCCTACCACTTTTTGGGATCCTACTGCCTGCACTGTTCCAAAGCTGCTGCCTGGGGTGTCCTTGCTGCTCTCCTCCAACACCCACCCTTTGTCTTGAGGTTCCTGCCTGAATTTTCCCACAATTGTTGGCTTTGGGGTTCCCCCCCTTACTGTTAATCTCTAATACCCACCCCACCACTTTTTGGGGTTCTGCTGCCTGGGGTTTCCTTTCTTATCTGCTCCTATACACCCCACTTTCTCCTGAATACTTGTACTGTCATTGCATTGGGGTTGCCTCCTTCCTCTGCATCTGTAACACCCACTGTTCTGTCATTACTAACTAGGTTTACTGTGGAGAGGCATGACATATTTGAAAGCAGTTGTGCTTGTGTCTGTTGAAGGATCAAAATGGTTCCCACAATGAACTCTGGTTGTGGGACACTATTACAGCCTCCCACACTGGTGGCCTTCTCCCCAAGTACAACATCAGTCATCTCCATGTCCACTTCCCCTGCACCATTGACATCTACATGACTGGTCTCAATTGCTCCTTGAGAGATCTCTCCAGTACCATCCAAGCTGCAGCACCAAAGTCTGTGTGGGGAGAGAGACATTAATGCTGGAGATTTTTAGAGTGGTTGTGTCAGCCATGATGCATCCCCCCATCCCACATTCAAAGATTTCCACTAACAATTCCCCACTGGTTCCTCTTCCATTGGCATGTCCTCTCACTCACTCCAGGGTCAGACTTTGGCAGGCAGTTCAGCTCACAAGGCACACAAATCATGGTCATGGAAGTATGCAACAATGATCTGTGTGCCATGGAGTGCCATGTGTGCTGGGCACATGTTTGGAGGGGTGAGACACACAGTAAGACAAGCAGTACTTGACTACCACCATTTTATGGAGGCATTTGCTAAGGTCACATCCCAGTTTGTCACCACTAAATGAAGGCATATTGGAGTCTGCTGCCAGGCATAGGGGGCACACTTCAACTAGGCAGGGGAGGGGGCAGAAGAAGTGTGCCACTCTGATGGATCCTCCAGCTGGCACCACCGGGTCCTCCAGGCAAGCCATCCTAGAAGAGATTATGCTCACAGGGGCCTCTGCTGGGAAGGAGGACAAGGGGCAGTCACTCAACATATCAGGAGGATGATTGACATGGGAAGCCAGCCATTCTCCTTTGTGGAGGATGTGGATTTTTGTGAGCTGATGCACCACTTGGCTCCCTGGTACACCATCCCTTCAGGAGGACCATGAGCCAGCTAGTGTTGCCCTCCATGTATTATTCCGTGGTGTCAGGGCTCAGCTCACCACGTTCCAACTCCTTTGAGAGCCAGTTTGATGTAGTGGTTAGGAGAGCGGATTGTAATCTGGAAGAACCAGGTTTGATTTCCCACTTCTCCACATGCACCTGCTGATGTAACCTTGAGTCATTTACAAGTTCACAGCTCTGCAGGTGGTTCTTGGGCCCTGGGCAGGGCAGGAGGGTTGGCCCTGCTCCAGCAGTCACTTTGTCACTTGGGGAAGGGTGGGCCTCGGGAGACACAGCCACCTGCAACTGTGTGGGTGGCTCTTGGGCCCTGGGCAGGGCAGGAGGGTCAGCTTTTCCCAGTTATCAATTTCCTGGCAGCTGAAAGTGGTCTCAGGGAGACAAAGCCACCAGCAACTGTGCAGGTGGCTTCTGGGCCCCGGGGAGAGTGGAAGGGTCAACCCTGGCCAGTATGCACCATTTGGGGGTTGGAGTGTGGGGAGACACAGCCACTCACAATCATTACTATGTATTCAGCATAACATATTTTTGCTACTTCCACATATTCTTTTGAATCTTTATTAGTCCATCTTTCCTCAAAATTTGTAATAGAACTGTTTCTCAAATAGGTTGTTAATTTTTCCATTACTGCATATTCAGCAAGTTTATTTTTCCATTCTTCTACATGTGGACAGCTGCCTTGTTTCCATTTTGCTGCATAAATAGTTCTAGCAGCTGTCACCTTAAATTTAAATAGCTCGTCTAAAATCTTTGGTAATTTGTTAGGCAGAACACCTTAAAAGCATGCTCTTGGCTTCCATTGGGAATTTAATCTTTAATATACTCTGCATTTTTTCCAGTATATTTCTTTCCAATATATTTTAGCTTTCTTACAAGTCTACCACTTATGAAAGAAAGTTCCATCTATGCCTTAACATTTCCAGCATTTTTCTTTTTAGTTTTTATGTGCTTTTCCAATATCCTTTAAAGTTATATACCATCTGAAAAACATTTTGCATCAGTTTTCTCTTTGTGTCTGGCTGTCTGTAAATTTGATATTGTTTTCCCTGGTTGTTTCCATTGTTGCATAGATAGCTGTTTTTTAAAAAAAATTGTATCCACTGAATCATACATTTTTTCACTTGTTCATCTTCCATTTCTATCTGAAGTAAAATCTTATATATCCATTTGTGGTAAATACTCATTTTGTTTTATAATCAGTAACATTTATAATCAGTAACATGCTCAAATTCAGTACCATTCTTGGAAGTCCATCTTCAGTACTCATGGGCCGAGGTCAGACGCACATAAATTGACAAGATGGGCATGGATAAAAGCCAGTTGCATGTCGGATTTTATGCGGTTGTCCAAACATCAGCATCTGGCAATGGTCGTTGGCTCGTTCATGTCCCGCGCTGCCACGACTGGGACACGGACTTTTTTGATAGTACATTAAATCCAGACCAAGAATACTTCCGACGACTCCCGCACATACTTTCTATGTTTGAACACTCCATTGTAGCCGACTCATCGCAAGCGCACATCCACTTCCCTTCAAGAGCCCACTCCAAATGATATCATTGCACCAGCAATTGTTGACTCAGCCTTCCAACCTTCCAAGGTCGGTAAAATGAGTACCTAGCTTGCTAGGGGGAAGGCAATGGCAAACCACCCCATAAAAGGTCTGTCATGAAAACTTTGTGAAAGCAGTGTCACCCCAGAGTCAAAAACTACTGGTGCTTGCACAGGGGACATTTCCTAAATGGGGGAGGAGAGGCAGATCACCCATCTTTGCTGTCTCCCTGCCAGGCAGGGAGATGGCAAAGGCAGTTTCCGGGCTTCCCACCCACCCCCCTTTAAACACCCAGGTGGAGTGTTTAAATGTGAGAAAAAGACAGATCGCCCACCTTTGCCTTCTCCCTGCCAGGCGGAGAGACAGCAAAGAGAGCTCCCGTGCTCCCCCCCACCAATTAAACACCCCACTGGGGTGTTTAAATGGAGGTGGAGGAAGATGACCCACCTTTGTGGTCTCCCTGTCAGGCAGAGAGATGGCAAAGAGAGTTCCTGTGCTCCCCCCCATTTAAACACCCTGGCAGGGCGTTCTTTTTTTGTGGCAGTCTTTTTTGTTTGATGCCCATTCCGGCCTGTTCTGGTTCATTCTGGCTTTTACCCTGTCCTGTTTAAATGGGGGGGGGGGGAGGAAGATGACCCACCTTCGCCATCTCCCTGCCAGGTGGAGATATTTAAACACCATGGCGGGGTGTTTAAATGGGGGGGGAGGAAGATCACCCACGTTTGCTGTCTCCCTGCCAGGCGGAGAGACAGCAAAGAGGCTTCCCCTCCCGGGCTTCCCCTCCCTGGCCGGGTGTTTAAATTGGGGGCGGGAAGCAGATCGCCCACTTTTGCTGGCTCCTTTAAAAAAAAAAAAAGCCAAGCATGATATCCCATGGTACTGTACTTGCGCGAGTGTGGAATGCCATCTCAAAAAATGAGGTCCAGTTGAGACCTCTGATCAACCAACAACGGGACCAACGCTGCTTAGAACTGAATGATGGAGGGATGTCTGATCAGGAAATTCGTTGTAAAAAAGCTGTGGGGTATAATAGCGATGGGTTAGGGATGGATTTAATGGTGAGTGTGACCGCAGCCATGATCTCCTTGAGATTAATTGATAATATATCAGCCATTGAATATTTATACCTTCATCTTTAATATCTGCCAATACTTGATTTTCATCTGAGCGTTTATCATCATGCCATAAGTTAGAAAACCATTTTTATTTCTTGTATTCTTATAGTGAGCTTTTGGGGGGGACATAAGCAAAGTGTTTGAGCGGCTCAATAACTTCCAGCATGTAAACCATATTTTTAAAATCCATCTCTGATTACATGATTTCTTTCTTGTGTTATGATTTTTAGTCACATTCTTAATCCATAAATAGTTGTGTAGGCTTTCATCAAGATCTGCTGATTCTGATTTTACAATTCTTAGTCTTGATTTTTTAATTCATAATTCAGACCAGACCTGCTGCTTGGTAATATATTTTTATATTTGGGACTGCTAAACCGCCTCTCTTTTTCTCATTTTTTTAATTTGTAAAGCTTATTTTTGGTTTCTTGTCATTGCATATAAATTCATTTATCTGTCTACTCTTTCAATATTCTTCTATATATAAATATATGGGTAACATTTCAAACAAAAAGTTCAAAGCACAGTCATTTTAATTGTAGAAATTCTTCCTGCCATGAGATTTTCAGTTTTTTCCCATTAATAAATCTTCTTGACTCAATTCCCAAGTTTTCTGATATTCAAAAAGATTACAGTTTTGCCCAGTCATATTTATTCCCAAATATTTAATTAAGTTGGTGGTTGCTGAGCACTTTGTGCTCTATATGATCACTGATAGTAGTTGTACTATTATTATAGTAGTAGTTGTACTACTACTATCAGGGGTACTATTACTACCCCTGATAGTAGTTGTACTATTATTATCTGTTGATTGAGAAAATGCATAATGATACAAAGATCAAAATTACAATGCTTAGAAAATATATGGATTCACAGATCCCCTTGAAATGACTCAGCACCCCCTAGGTTGGGAACCCCAGGTTGGGAACCTGCATCCTATAAGAATATCAAGCAGCAGTCAATGGGAAATCATTGTGGATGCTGTATTACATTCTTGGGGCCTCTGGGATGATCTCCCATTCTTTCCCAATGATACTGAATGGGCCAGACACCTCTCATTGGGTTTTAGTAAATGTGAGAAATGAATTATACTTCTTCAACTTTTAAAATATTTGTACATACACTAAGTGCAATTCCATAGAGAAATAAGAAATGTGTATTGTTATGGTGCATTTTCCCCATAGCAATTCAGATCTGGCTAATTTTTGTATATTTAATTTTGTACATTTGTATTTTGTATATATTTCCTATTTTTCTCTGTGGAGTGTTTTTACTAGATCTTGGCAATTCAGCAGTAACCGAGCTTGCTAATTGCCATTTTTAGCAATTTAAGTGTTATTTCTGTTTGTTTCTGTGATGTTTGATATATAATATGAACACATCACAAATAGATAGGATCAACAGGAAATCAAAATGGGGAAAAATAAAGAACATATTTTCACAGTGACTAAATTTACTCATGGTTCCTGGCAGAACCTGAGTTTATAACCTATTTAAGTAGAAAAATGTGCAAACACAAAAGATGTCAAAATAACTTTAAAGAACCAAAATTATTAAAAGAGGCCTTTGCAAAGGTCAGCCAAATCTGCCATTGACAGTGTATTGGAAGCCCCTTATCGCTAACCAGGATTGGATACACAGTTCAATGGGAACCATTTTTCTGAAATGGAGCTCCCTTACATATCTGCTTGTTTGTCAAATTTTGTGGAATTTAGTTTTTTGTATTTCTAAGAAACTGAGGGATATTGGCTGGGTAGAAAAACAAATGGATTTGAACTAATGCTCTTAGAATTTGGAAGCACACATTTGTTACAAGAAGCCGAGTGTGCACTGAACACTCAACATGGTGCACTGACTCTTGGTTAGAAGCCAGTCTGTCTGGTAATATTATTAAAAGAAATTTTATTAATTACTTTTTTCCCATTTCCCCCCCACCCTGAAAATTTTATTAAGTTTAAGTTTATTTCAATTTATATCCCACCCTTCCCACCGAAGTGGCTCAGGGCGGCTCACAACATATGAAATCTAACATAGAATTTTAAATTTAAAATATATCAATTACAAAACAGTAAAATACTAAAACATTTAAACAGCGATCTTTCAAAATACCATTCTGAACCTTCTATAAAATTTCTAATGCCAGTTAATTATAGGCCAGCCGGAAGAGGGCTGTCTTACAGGCCCTGCGGAACTGGCCAAGGTCCTGCAGGGCCCTCACCTTTTCCGGCAGCTGGTTCCACCAGCAAGGATCCGTTACAGAAAAGGCCCTGTCCCTGGTGGATTTCAGACGGGCCTCCTTTGGCCCGGGGATAGCAAGCAGATTTTGAGAGCCCGATCGCAGTAATCTCTGCGGAACATGTGGGGAGAGACGGTCCCTAAGGTAGGCAGGTCCTAGGCCATATAGAGGAAGGGCCCTGACCTGGAGACCCCCGGACAGCCTGTTCTCATCAGTTCTCAGAAGTGAAGGAGGGCTGACATGGAGTCAGACAATGGCAAACCGCCTCTAACAGTCTCTTGCCTTGAAAACCCCATGGGTCTCCATAAATTAGCTGTGACTTGACGGCCAAAAAACAAAGAGAAGGGGGATGTTAAAAAATTGCTTTCCCTGGGCACCAAATGTGCTAAGCACACCACTGCAGAAATCAGCACTACTGACAGTGCAAAGGATCCAATTAGTTATTATACTGAGTCCTAGCACTAACTGGTACAGTGACTAAAATATGTGGTATGAAACTACAGTTCCCAAGATTCTTTGAGGGAAGCTATGACAGTTAAACTGGTATGTATTTGCCACATGATACCTCTTTCTTTTCCTTGTCTTGCTCAGAGTGTAACAAGTGCCTATCATGTCCCCCCAATAAATTTCTAGTGAACATAATAAGTCTAATTATGATAAACTTCTATAGTGTCCTAGGATTCTTAGAAATGAAAACAACACTGAGACATGTACAAAAACAAACCAATCTCTAACTAAACACAGAATTCTAGCCCACAATAAAGAGAAATGCAACTCACTATTTAAGGACAAACAGAAACATGGGCGGCTGGTGGGTAAAAAGGCATATATGTGAAAGTGAGACAATTTCTGATTCAGGCTTCCACAGAATTTTTTTTGTTTTTTTTAAAAAAGGTAAGAATATCACATCACAAAATTACTAAGAATTGTAACCCCCCACCATCCTGTTTACATACCACCAAGTAAAAACTGTGCCGAACAAGACAGGGTTTTTATAAACTTGCAATTAATCAACAAAACATACATTTGAATCTGTGATTTGACAGAGTGGGGCTTCGGTGCCAGTCTGCTTCCCTACGCCTGCATCCTAATGGAGCAATGGATCCCCCATTAATTACTTTTTTCCCATTTCCCCCCCACCTTTTCCTCTTTTTTTGGAATCTAGACTCTGATTCAAATCAGTTCCATTTTGATCAAATGAGAGGAGAGGCAAGAAGGAAGGTTCTGCAGAATTTTACTCTGTAGATGTTCAGAGGCAAGCAGTGTATTCCCAAACCTTCCTACCTTTCTGCTAGAGCATCACCCTGTGGTGTGTAGCATAAAAAAAAAAAAAAAACCCTTGATGTTAGATATGAGCACATAGAGCACCACCATGTGGTATATCAGAAAACTACAAAGACAAATAAAAGAGAAATTCCTCATTTGGAAGTGAAAACCGAATAAGAAAAATTAATAGCTATATCCAAATAAGTGAATTTGGGGGGTGGGGGTGGAACTCCACTTTCCATAACACTGAAAACAGCTGGTGTTATCTGCTTCTTAATTTTCGATCTCTAAACATCCAGTCCTTAAAAACCACATCTGTTCTTAAATCACCACTGTGTATATTGTGCTAACCTCTTACAGACCTTCTTATCAGCTGTGGCAGCAGGGATACAGACCCATCAAGTGTCATATGTTGCGTTAAGCAAAATAAGTATTAGCTTGCCAGAATAAGTGCTTTCACACTTGCCAAATAATCAGGGGTGGAATTCTAGCAGGAGCTCATTTGCATATTAGGCCACATACCCCTGATGTAGCCAATCCTCTAAAAGCTTGCAAAAAAAAAAGAACCTTGTAAACTCTTGGAGGACTGGCTACATCAGGGGTGCTTGGCCTAATATGCAAAGGAGCTCCTGCTAGAATCCTGCCCCCCCCACACAAATAATGCACTTTCAACCCACTTTTAATGCACTTCAAATTTGTTTTTACTGAGTGAAATGGCAAAATCCACTTACAAATTATCACTAAAGTGCATTGAAAATACATTATTCAGAGTGTGCAAGTGCCCAATGAGAGCAATCCTAAATAGGATCCTACTCTGGTCAATTCAATAGGGTTAGTATTCTTAATATCTCACTGTAAGTTTCCTGGAGCACTAAATCAATGGACTTGTTATACCATGTTCTGGATGACTCAGATCAGGCCTGATTCAGCTATAGGTGTGCCCTTGAAAAACCCTAGGTATCTAAGTTAGTTTTCCTACAGCAAATAATTTAACTCTAAGCCAAAAGTACACCTCAGTAATGATATAGGTTTGTTCTGGGTATAGTACACAAGTAGATACTATTAGAGAATCTCTGCTTACATTCTACAGATTTTTAAAAAGCAGAACTATTATGTTCTTAAAACAGACTAAATATACAAAGCATCATACTGTCCATTCATCATTGCTACATACACAATTAAAGGAGAGCAATTACATGAGTCCATAAAAGTCTCTTACCTAAAAAATAAGCAAGTCACAGGTAAGGAGCCCCTTCTGAGAAAAAAGTTCTTGATCAGTACAAATTCCCATATTTATACAATTTTGAAATAATTTCCTAACAATAGCAAATGGTCCTGCTTGATAAAGATGCATATTCTTGGTTAACTCATTATCTTATAACTTCAAACACCGTACAAAAATATCTATATTTAAAAATGTCTCATTAGCATGTATTAAAAATATTAATTCATTCTTGCTGCTTTTTATTTTAACAAATTCTGTTTAAAGTCTGTGATTAAAAGTTTCTCATACACATGGACATCTTTTGGTTCTAAATCAATACTCCCATCCTTGAATCATATCTTCACTTCTGTGCAGGGATGGACTTTTAGCAGGAGCTCCTTTGCATATTAGGCCACACACCCCTGATATAGCCAATCCTCCAAGAGCTTACAAAAAAGAGCCTTGTAAGCTCTTGGGGGATTGGCTACATCAAGGGTGTGTGTCCTAATATGCTTCCGTGAAGTTGGACATACTTGCAATTTTCAGATACTTCTACACCTGAGCCTCAACATTTGTACTTATTGATATTGAATCAAATTACTTCTGACCTACACAATGCCATATAATTTTATTAGTTTGTATTCTTCTTACTGTTTTTCAAGGTTATTCTATTCTGGTCTCTAAAATCATTTCTTAGCATGAGAGGCCAGGTTATGTGTGCTGCAACATCCTCTATGATCTTTTTTTTTTTATCAAATTCAGCAACTGTTCCCCTATATTTCTGGCCATATCCATGGTAGCCAGTCTGGCATAACTCAACATAGGATTGCACGGTTACTTTTTCAGGTGCCTCCTGACTTTTGTTGTTATGATTTGTAAAGAATGGCTTTGAAGAAGAAGAAACAGATGTCCTGGTATCATCCAGAGTGTATATGGGGCAAAGTACTAAGGTCAGACTCAATACAAGAGTGCGTTATAAATTCTTTTATGTTTATTTTAAATGGCTTTTTGTTGCAAATGCTGTGCCCAAATTGCTTTGACAAAGAAGAGAATGGCATGGCAAAACAGGGAAATTTAGCCCTTTACCCATCTGCCATTTTCTCATTGAAAATGTGGTAGGTCATGTAAAGTAAACACAGAAGAAACCTTAACATGTAGTTGAGCCCTTATACCAACCCAGCTTTTGGTTCTGTAACAATACATTTCTGCTAGGCTTCAGCTCCAGATTGATTCATTAGCAACGCAGATGCTTAACCACTGAGCCACATTGATTGGCCTATCATTGAATCAACTGCTAGAATGGGCCAAATATCAACTTGTACATTTTCCTGTCTGGAGACATTCCAAGCACCAGGCCCCACAGATCAAGTATGAGCCAAATAATAGCCCAAAGAACTCTTGTTTAATGAGTATACTTCTAAATGACAAAACATATCTGAATAGAAAGTGGGGGAAACATCCTAATTATTCTCTTCATTCATAGAATTTTTAATTAGAAAGAATTTTTTTTTTCTCACTCATCATGACATTCAACCCAAAATGACACATGGCTGGAAGTAAACAAGAAAATATTTCATCAGATGTACAGGGAAGATGGTTTTAAACACAGCTATTTAAGACTCCAGATGGTCCTGGAGGCAACGCTAATGGACTCGTTTGAAGCAATTAAGTGGTTTTGACCAAAATGTTAGGAGATTATTCTCCATAGTGGGAGGTAAATAACCTTTGAAAATTGAAGCCTTTCTTTTTCTCAGCACTCAGGAGTGAGCTTCCAATCTGCTTGCTTCGAAATATACCTGTAAATCCACTGTCCACCTTCTTGACAGCTGCTCAAACAATGGAGAGGAGGCAGAAAGACAGAAGAAAGACCTTCTGCATCATCATCCACCCAGCAATTTTGAAAGCTTGATAAGTTACTTATACAGTCTAGAGAACGCCTGTCAAAGGCTGAAGGGGGGGGGGGGGGGAGCAGTTCTTAAAAGTGCAACATTTGCAGCGTGTGTCTACAAACTAAAGGGGCCAATTAGTATAATAGGTTTGAAATGGTTGCAGTGCAGTCCCAAAGACAAAAGAAAATTTGTTCTTCAAAAACAGGACTACATTGTTTGGAAGAATCTAGAGAGGAACAATGAATTCTATCAGTTTTGGAGACAACGTTCCTTCTCCTTCCTACCAGACCATACATTATTAATGAGCCCCATTTTTGAGTGTGAAAGAACTGTTTGAAAAGCATTAACATAGTCTATTGGATGTGATTGACACTGTCATCCCTTTCATTTTCACTGTTGGCAAGCGGCACCCCTGTAGATTTATGTGCATCTGGACACTGCTAATATTCTCCTTGCCATGCTCTCAGGGCAGCTGTAATATAGAAACATTTGGCAAGTTTTTGAGGGTTTTAAAAAATTGTTGCCATTCACCACAATAAGAAACAGAGTATTTAAAAAAAAAACATTTGTGATTTTATTGGACAAATGTATCAATATCTGATAGGAACTGTATTTAGTGAAAACGTAACTTTTCATGAGCCAGCATTTCATTAAGATTATCTAGCTTCCCTGTTTTTTCCTTCTGAGCAGGAAACTTAGTTTTAAGGACAGACATTACATAAAAGAGAGCTTATAGTGTACCCTCGCTGTAACCTGGATAGCACAAGGTAGCCTGATCTCATCAGATCTCAGAAGCTAAGCAGGGATGGGAGACCACCAAGGAATAACAGGATTATTGCACAGAGCAAGGCCATGGCAAAGCACTTCTTTTTGGTAATTAACATTTTATTAAGTTTGGGGGAAAATAATATAAGAGAAGTGCTTTTCCATATAGTAAAGACATACAGAACTATATAGATGTACAGTTACAACATGAACCTAATCAGTATATGAAAAGCCAATGGATCAAATGTGCTAAGTATACAAAATATATTTCCTTTCAGGGAGACAGGTAAAGATTTATGGAGAGATAGTTATGAAAATAATTTCTGTATTGAAAAGTGACTAGTCGAATTAATCATATACTGTGATAAAGTAAAAAAAAAGTGTATTAATATATAAAAGTGAATTCATATTTGACTGAAAATTATGTGTATAGAATATTTCCATATTACTATACGGCACAGACCACAACTAGCACAAGTAAAGAAAGAAAAGGTGGACAGAAAAAAGAAAAAATATAAGAACTTCAAGATAGTCTGACTTGTGTGGTTGAATGTCATTTGCTGTAACAAACTCAATAAAAGGAAACAATTTCTCTGTGTATTTTGAGTGTCCAGTTTCTAAGAATGTTGGATAGAGTCTGTGATTTTTTTTCATAATAAGATTGCCTCAAACCTTGGCTAACCAGCAAGAAAGTGATGGAATTTGACATTATTTCCATTTGGAAGCAATCAGGGATTTTGCCACTTCCGGCAGACTTGAAATTTGGACTTGTCTGAACCAAGGTACATCTGAGTCTTGCCAGGCAAACCACTTCTGCAGCTGTCTTGCCTTGGCTGCAACTTGATGGCAAGATAACAGCAGCAGCAGGAGCAGCAAAAACAGCAGCAGCAACATTCCCGAGCGGTGGGATAAGGGTTACTTCTTTTAAACTTTGCAACTAAACTGACATGCATGCCAGTGAATCAGATGCCCCTCTCTTCTTGTGACTTTGTACTTTAAAAAAACCCAAAGCATATTGTTTGTGTTCCACCCAGATGATGATGATGATAAATATTTGAAATGCATGCCCACAAACAGTTCTGCGTTGCACACTTATAATTGTATTTGGTTAGAAATTTGCAAAATGAAAGTACTTTCTAGGGACACAAAGAAGTTTTTGGAGATACAGTAGACTCTGGTTAGTTCTGCATAGCTTGCTTCTATACCAGTTTTGAAGATTTATATTGTTGGAGTAGGGTTGCCAAGTCCAATTCAAGAAATATCTGGGGACCTTGGGAGTGGAGCCAGGAGACTTTAGGGTGGAGCCAGGAGACATTGGAGGTGGAGTCATGAACAAGGTTGGAACAAGTACGATTGAACTCCAAAGTTCTGGCCTTCACATTGAAAGGGACTGCACACCTTTTCAATGCCTTCTCTCCATTAGAAATAATGAAGGATAGGGCACCTTCTTTGGGGGCTCATAGAATTGGCCCCCCTGGTCCAATCCTTTTGAAACTTGAAGGGTGTTTTGAGGAAAGGCATCAGATGCTACTACAAATTTGGTGCCTTTGCCTCAAAGAACAATCACCCCAGAGCCCCAGATACCTGCGGATCAATTCCCCATTATTCCCTATGGGAATCATTCTCCATAGGGAATAATAGAGTGCCCAGTAGACATTTCCCTTCCCCCCTCCCACTTTCTAAAGCTTTCTAAAGTGGGGGGAGGGCCTCCAAACCAGGAAATCCCCTGCGCCTCCCTCCCTCTCTCTCTCTCACACACACACTTACTGGGTCTGGTTCCTCCACAACTTTATTTGCTCTGAAAACGAAAGCAAAACAAACAGAGGGTCTGTGCTCTGACGAAACTGCTGATGACTTTTCCCCATGAAGCGCTTCCTGTTTTCTGCTCAACGTTAAAGGCACACATATTAAAAATGGACCTGTTTGCAGGTTTCTAAACCTGTCAGAGCTCTAGAGGTACATGGTGACTGTGGGGGCGGGGCTTCCCCCCACTGGCCAGCTGGCTGGGGGCAGGGAGAAACCAGTAAAATTGGGGGATCCCCTACTGGAACCTGGGGATTGGGAAGCCTATTGTGGAGCCTGGTTCTAGAATGAAAGACTTGGAAACAGTGCAAGAAGAACACTTCTAAATTAAGATTGTTGCTCTATAAAAATAGTCCAATTTGTCTTCAGCCTTGCTTACTTTTTAAAAATAATTTTATGTCATCTTTCAGACCTGTCTGAGACCCTGAGCATGAACAGTCATAAACTAAATTAACATCTACACATTAAAACCTTAGCAGATATTCAATCATTAAAATGTCAAAAATCCAGTCATAGGCTATTATACAAGGTGCCATCCAGTCATTTCAAAGGTCTTTCTCTGCCTCAGGTACAAGAAGAAAATCCCAAAGCTGCTGTTGGGGGGGGAGCACTGAAAATGCCATCCCACAGATCCCTGCAATTCCACATCAGGATTATTTTAAATGGTTTTGCATCTGCACAGCTGGGTGGGTAGTTGTTGGTGGCATATGCTCAGTTTATTGGATTATGTGTGCCCCAGGGTCATCATGCATAATTTACAATCAGTTGCGTTTTGATTCTATATGCTGCTATTGTGTGTGAGATGGCTGTGGAACTCATCATGTTGATACATGCTCAGCACTGTGAGAACATGCAAAGTGTTTGCAGTCCACTCTAGGACATTTGATGACCATTCTCATCTTGACAGCCAAGGAAGCAAAGAAGGCCAGGCTGGAATACAAGCCGCACAGCTCCCAACCACAATCACATCATCAGGATCGATACAACCAAGTCAAGTGCCTTTTAGAAATGTCATTATTATGTTAATGTGTGAATTGACCCAGTGGAAACTAGAGACATTATTTTGAAATTGTTATGAAACTGTTGCACAACCTCCAGTGTTTTACAGATAAAACAGGATTGTTACTGTGTTTGAATCATTGGAACCTGAGAGATCACATCAGGGCATGGTGGAGAATAACAAGAGCAATACAATTCAGACTTACAGTGTGACACAAGCAGACAAGTTCCATATGACAATAGCTAGCAGGTACATATAAACCTCACGTATTTGCATTACACTACAATAATTACACCTTTTAGAGATTATTGTTCTTGTTTTATAGCTGACATGCAGAGATAAGTGACTAACCTCAGATCAGTGAGAGAATCCATGGCATAGGGTTCTTAAGCAGAAATGACAATGCAGTTGATAAATTGCTTTCCTAAAGCTTCAGTACAGAACATTTTCAATATATACATACATGCATAGCTGTCTTTTCATTTCTTGTTATGAGCAAACTCTCTTTTCTTATTATCTCCCTTTTGCCTGAGTGTTTTCAATACTAGGCCTCAATCCTGGATAGGGTTGCCAATCCCCAGGTGGGGGCAGGGGATCCCCCGGTTTGGAGGCCCTCCCCCTGCTTCAGGATAATCAGAAAGCGGGGAAAGGAGAGGGAAATGTCTGCTGGGAACTCATGATTCCCTAAGGAGGCTTATTCCCATAGAAAATAATGGAGAATTGATCTGTGGGTATTTGGGGCTCTGGGAGCCCTGTTTTTGAAATAGAGGCACCAGATTTTCAGTATAGCATCCAGTGGCTCTCCCCAATATACTCCCTAGTTTCAAAAAGATTGGACCAGGGGGTCCAATTCTAGGGGGTCCAATTCTATGAGCCCCCAAAGAAAGTGCCCCTATCCTTCATTATTTCCTATGGAAGGAATGCATTTTAAAAGGTGTGCTGTCCCTTTAAATGTGATGGCCAGAACCGCCTTGGAGTTCAATTATGCTTGTCACACCCTTGCTCCTGGCTCCACCCCAATGTCTCCTGGCCCCACCCCCAAAGTCTCCTGGCTCCACCCCCAAAGCCCCCAGATATTTCATGAATTGAACTTGGCAACCCTAATCCTGGAACTTCTGAGAACATGCAGTCCTCTTTACTTCACCTTCCTCTCCCAAAGGAGCAGGTTGTCACTGAGCCCAAATTTAGGCACGGTTTTTAAGTACAAGGGCTGAGACCACATTTTCCCTCCCTCTCCCCAATACAAAAATCCACTCTTAGTTTCTTCCCCCTTTTTTCAAGCATACAACTCAAAAACCAAGAAACTTTAAAATATTTTTTTTACTAACACAGAGACTCTTCTGCTTTATTCATCTTGATGCTTTAGCAATTAACAATATGTGTTTGAAAATCTTTCTAGCTTTGGGGCCTACTTTCCACCTCCATAAGGTTCTGTTGGTTCCCTGAATGGCTTTCTCACAGGGTAGAAAGAGAGAGATTTTATATTGCATGTATGAAAACATTTTCAGTACTTAACATCTACTATCTCTGTAACAACTGAGTTTTGCAGTTATTGCGTGTCTCTTCTTTTCATTGAGCATTTCTACTGAAGTTAAATAAGAAACCATTCCTTGCAATAAGGAACAAGAAGTAAACCTATGGAGGCACAGCTTCAGGAGATGCTTTGTTTGTGACATCTCTCCTGGCCTTCAGCTTTGTAGGCATTTAGTGCCAAAAAAAGGAAGGGGGGAAACAGAAGGAATGAAGTTGCTTTGGAGAAACTGTAATAACTTAAGGATGGTCTTTTCCCCAAAACTGGATGCCCAGGATGATTTAGGACAGTTGTAGGCTATGCAATGTCGCCTATGGATAAACAATTTTGATCTACACTCATCATTTCTTTCTGCTGAGTGGTGGGAGAAGCAGACTATGAATCAAAGAGGTTATGCATTAGTGCGAAGACCTCTTAGACATATTTCTGCCAGTCCACACTTTTAAAAACAGTTTTTCACCTTTATATTCTCTGAGTGTGTCCAATTATTTCTCTTTCCATTGCATTTAGCTTTTAGGCCTTAGGTTTCTACTGGTTCCTGTCTGTCTGTAACAGGCACAAGAGCAGCTGTCTTCTGCTCACAGCCAGCAGTACTGCCTTTTGATTGGCTCATTGACAACCTGCTGCAGAAGTCAGATCTGTCTTCTCCATGGCAAATCCTACCCCTGGCAGGCAGAGTTCAGACCCCAGGTCTTTCCTGCTTAGAAGCACAAGGCACTGCCACTGCTCTTTTAGACAACCTAATTACACCAATCAATCATGTTTAAAAACAGTTCTCAGGCTTTAAATAGAGATGAAACATTTCATGGAGATACTAGCCAGAGAAAGAAGAAGGAAAGCTTTGAAATCAGTTAAGAACTTTATATCAGAAAAACATGAGATTTATGGACTCAGGTATCTCTACTTCACCATCCATAATCCAGAGCCAACTTCAAATGAAAGGCTATGGCTTTTGTAGACTATTGTATAGTGGGTTGTATGCATTGTTGAGTCGAAGCATAAGTGATAACAAGCTCTTTATTAAGTGCAGTAGTTCTCTGCACTAAGAGATTGAGAACTGGGCCAATGGGGCCAAACTTATATACATCTCAGGGTTTCTGTGCAAGCATGTTATTGGGTCATTCAGACTGGCAGGGGCTTGTGATTGGTCCAGGGCAGCAGAGGTTTGGATCCTGCAGCCCATTGTTCCCAAGTCCCCAAGTTCAGTCCGTATGGCTCCAATGAGCCAGACGGGAACCTCAAAGTCTTCACTTAAGTCCACATACATAACACAGACCTAGTGGGACAACTGATGGATTGAAAGCATAGGCAAGCAAAGTGAGCAATGAACAGAGGGAGAAGCCCAAGTAAATGGATCTAAGTAAATTGATCTCTGCTGCCTCGACCAAAGGTCTGGTGGAACAGCTTCCTCCATATAAACTGTAAAGCATAATACAAATCAAAATTTACAAAATAAATTCTCTTTACTGGGAATGTGCTACATTCAAGTTGTTGTATGAGCATCTCAAGGTCCCAGTCCTTGCCTCTCATAAGTGTCCCACCCCCCAGTCAGAACAAAAAGACAGACCCCATATTTGGTTTAACCAAGGGCCATTTTATTAACTATTTAAATCTTCTTTGCAGTAAGGGCAAACTCCTTGTGCAGACATAGGCCATGGTCAGGGGTCACTCGAGCCCACCTCCTTTCCATACATTGGGCAATCCACCTGTGCCCTGAGAGTGAGCCAATCCTGTGGCTCAGCGCTAGCCAACATGGCAAATGGGGAAGTGCCCTAGAGCACCCCCCATGAGCTGTGAAATCCAGAGGGGAGGATTCTAGCCAAGACACTCCCCCTCAAGCAGTCCTCATTCCTGCAAAACCCTGAAGCCTGAAGGACCCCTTGACCCCCAACAGGGCAAGTGGTATAAGGTGCTCACTAGATCCACTTTCCCTTTTTTCCACACTAATCAATCAAGTGACTGAACCTATTTAGCAGAATCACCACATCCAGTTTCCCCTTAGTCCACTGACAACTGTACAAGATAAGCACAAACACCTCTCCCTCACAGCCAATCAAGGGAAGGGCAAAAAAAAAAAAAATCCTTCCCAACACCCACAAATGTGACCAGCTAAAGCATGCACTGCAAACAGGATGAGAAGGTGGGCTGAGCATGAAGGCAAAGAGGAAGGTCGAGGGCAGAGCCATCCTTAAGTGTGTGGAAGTAGACCAAGGCCAGGGATCGCTCAAGACCACCTCCTTGGAAATCCACCTGTGCCCTGGGAAGAGCCATAGCAAACCACCCCCAAGCATGAAAATGAGGGAAAAGACCAAAAAGTCTCTGCTGATTCTGCTCCCAGCCCATGCATCCCAACACTGGTATCAGCATGAACTGCATTCTCCTCCTTCTAAGGGAGGCAAAGCAGCCCCTGTCCCCAATTGCCACAATTGCTGGCTAGCTCCAGGAGAAGGAGCTATGTTCTATAATTACTCCTCTCATCAGACAGAATTGGAGAGGGGAGGAGGTTTACTACAACTGATTCCTCCTTTGTTCTAGTGTGTCTCACTTGCTGCCTGGGGAGTACTCAGGTTCCTCCCTAGACAGCAGCTCTCCCCCTTATCAAGCCCATGAGGCAGGCTTCACATGTCCCACCTCTCACAAGAGGAGCCAGACTTGCCGGCAAGCATAGTTCTGCTGCTGTGATCGTTCCCTGATCCCACCTTACTTTCCCAGCATCAAGCTGTGGTTGCTTGTTTGTCATGAGTCTTAAAGAGGTTGAGCTGTAACAGTACCAGGGTCTTGAACTGCCCAGACTGTAGAAACAAAGACACTACTGAAGACCCTGTAAATTGGGCTTCTAGATCTTGTGTTCAAGTCTACAGGACCATCTTCTCCTTGAGTGAGATTAGGTTGGAGTCCAAGCGGCGCCAAACCTCTGGGGACAACCCTAATCCTGGATGTGTTGAGAAACCAATGTCAGGAGTATCACCATGCTCTTATCCCAATCTAAGAGTGAGAGTGTAACCTCATCTGATCTAATAGGGAGAGTGTAACCCCATCTAAACACTGCCTTTCCAACCAGCAGCACATCTGTCTGTATGAATTAAGCTTCAGTTTGTTCTTCTTCAGACACTTGACCATAGCCCCAGGACACTCATCTAGGATTTTCACAGATACTTCTTGGAGATTATAGAGATTAGAGATTATATCGATAAAGCTAGGTGTCATCTGCATATTGGTGATAAGCCACTCTGAAGCTCCTCAACTAAAGCTTTTAAATAAAGAGCATGGGGGGTAAAATGGATCCTTGGAGCCAAGCACTTGATTCTTATTCTCCTCTTTCCTGCAATCAAGAAAGAAGTTAAACCAGTGGAGAGTTGTCACTTTTACCTTAAACATTAATTGTATTTGATCCACCAAATATCATGGTTAACTGTATCAAATACTATTGATAAATTTAGCAATATTGGCAGTGTTGGATTGTCCTTATACAGATGCAGCTGGCCAATAGGGCTATTTCAACCCCAACTCATAGCCCAAAGCCAAAATGAAATGGATCGAGGGCAGGTATCTTATCAAAAAATGCTTGGAGTTGCTCTGCCACAATCTACTTAATCAACTTGCTCTGAAAGGGGAGTCTGAATACAGACTAATAATTGCTCAAATCCCTCTCATCCAAAGAAGAGTTCTTAAGATGAGATCTGTTCACGGCTTTTTGCAGCTATGAAAGAGATTCCCTTAACAGGAGGGACATATTAACCATCTTCCTCAAAAGGGCTATATCACTTTCTCCTAACACGATTTTAATAACCAAGATGCACAAGGATCCAGTTTCCAAGAAGAAAAAGTCATCACAGTGTTGACATTAGTCAGGGAGACCAACCTGAAACCATTTGTAGAACTTTGAGAAAAGGTTGCCATCAGTAAACCCAGCACAGAATCTAACTTCAAACTGGCATCTGGTCACATTGGACAAGAGAGACTTATCAGCAAAGAATTGAGCAAAATTGTCAGCTATCCTGGTAGTAATATATGGAATCAAGAATGTGAGGCCCAGATGACATTAGGCCTTGAATCACCCTAAATAATGTTGCTGGATGCGATTTGGCTCTTGGTAGCAGAAAATAATGCTTTCATTGCTTCTGTCACCACCAGCTCATAGGCCTCATTGACATATTCTATCTGATTTGGCAGACGTTTTCTGCCAACAGAAAATCTTTTTGAGTCTGAAATGCTACAGTGAACAAGATCCTTTGTACTAATTGCACTCTGAGTAATTAATTAGGGGGCCTAATTGATATCCTGAGAACTTAGTAATGGGAAAGGCTGCTGTTATCTCCAGTGAAAATGACAATATTTAGATAGGGCTATGCCCTGCCTTGTCCTTTCTCTGCTGGCTTTCATACTTTATCTCAGAGATGGCACAGAACCTGTTGCTGGTTCTTAAATGACTGGCATAGAGGAGGTGGTCTGGACTTCATTACAGAGAGAGAAAAAGAGAAACTCAATCAAAAATGATGACTGCAAGAGGATACTTTTCTGCTGTTCTGCAAGAGATATGCAGTAAACCATTTAAGACATTTTACTTTTTAAAGAATATGTCTGCTTTGTTCCTAAACACAAAAGCACTTTGTTTTCTTTTGATTTCAGACCAAAAGCACTTTAAAGAGTAAAACAGTGAAGAGAAGTACATGCTGAAAACATTGGCTGTTGTTCTGCTCTGGAGGATTTCCCTCTTGGCCTGTTTTTTGAGTGATGCATAGTAGTGACTGAATAACAGGAATTCAGCTGAGAGTGCATCCCTGAGTTTGTGTGTTTTGCTTGAGTGGGTCTTAGTAGCCACACAGAGAAATAGATGTATAGACACAGTGTACACAAGGGAGCTGGCTGTAGCTGGCTTAGACATTCTGTGGAACTGCTGCTTTGATTTTACTGGGATATATATAAAAAAAAAAAAAACGTGCCTGAAAGAGGCAAGAACACCATCATAATCGAGTGTAATTACAGGTACTTGCTATTCAAATAAAGGAAAGAAATGGCTATATTTGTTGAAGGAAGAGCAAATGTGTAAAACATTCAGTGGAACTGATACCCTACAATACCGTCATAATATGATATGGAGATAATACAAAGGGAAGGGATACTTTTTCTTTATCAAAATGTATCTTGCCCTTTTGATACAGTGTCTCTTCAAGGCAGATTACAACATACCAAATATTAAAAGAATAAAAGCGACCTCAATAAATCAATAGTGGAAATAGCCACCATAGAGTAAATACATAAAGCAAGAGTTCAAAAATCAGAAGAAGCCATAAAAACAAACCGGCAAACAAGACTAGATGGAACTGATGAGTTTAACTGCTTTTAAAGAACTGTCAAGAAGGGAGTTCAACCGTTTCTAAGAGCAGGGCATTCCATAATGTATATATTTATTTGTCTATTTAAACAAATATTTCCATTCCACCTTTCTTTAAAATAAACAAAACCAAAACAGATGTGGCAAAATAGTACCAAACAGCAGACAAATAGAATAGAATGACAGAAAATAATACTAAAAAGCTTGAAAACCATAAAATAATCAAAACACTCTTAAAACATATTAATAAACATATACAACCTTTTTGACCTCTGATGTTCTCAGAAAATTCATAGACACCTCATCTAGCAACTAGGGGAGTGGTTTGTCCATGTTGAAGAAGACATAGTCCCCTGCACTTATATCTAATGATTTGTCATATATATAAAGAATGTCATATATAGATATAGATAAAGAACTTGTCAGCTTCATTCAGTTACTGTAATATTTTTAATTTAAAGGTATGTTAACATTTTAATGGTAATTTCAAAAAGTCAGCTGTTTAAAACATTTTATTGAATAAACTGTTATAAAGATTTTTAAAAATGCATGTTTCTGTTATGAAAGTAAGAACTAGCAACTTCAATTAAACATAGAAGCAAATAGTCTGCTATATGTAAAAAGCAATTCAACATTCTTCCTTCTAAGACTTAATCATTGTCAAAAATTGTCCAATGTCCTTTTATTTTCCACTCTTTTTCTACATATCTTCTGAACTTTTTCTACTCCATCCTAAAAACTTCTAAGTCATAGTCTCTTAAAATTCTTGTTAATTTGTCCATTTCACTCCATGTCATAACTTTTACAATCAAATCCCATTTCTCTGGTATTTTTTCTTGCTTCCACAACTGCGCATATAATGTCCTAGCAGCTGAAAGCAAGTACCAAATTATAGTTCTATCTTCTTTTGGAAATTTTTCCATTTGTTATTCCAACAGAAAAGTCTCTGCAATTTTCTTAAATTCATATCCCAAGTTCCTAGAAATTTCTTGCAGTTCCTGTGTGCTTGTAATTGTAATCCTTTTTCCTTGTAGCTCAAAGCTCAAACCTTCAGGTATTATCCATTTATACCTCATTTCATTGTCCCGTAATTTTTCTGTCAATTTCTTATATGCTCTTCTGTCATTTATCACTTGTCTTGTCAACTTCATAATACTTACTCTGCGGCCTTCCACTATCAATGTCTTTTCAAAGTTTTTATTCATGACTTTTCCCACCATTTCTTTTGTCATATATCTTATAACCACATCTCTTGGTAGATTATTTTTTTTTGCATATAGTGAGTTTACTCTATACATGTAGTCATACATATTTTTAGTCCCTTCAGAATCTTCCTCCAAAAATTCTGCAATTATTTTTATTATATATTCTTTCAAATCAATTTCTTCATCCTCAGGTATGCCTCTCAGATGTATCTGGGTCTCCATCAATTTACAGTCATGAATTGCCACTTTTTCTTGTATTTTTAACAAGGTGGAATCATGTACTTTCACTCTCCCTTCCACCTCTGGCACTTTTTTTGATGTCACCACAGTCTCATTTCTGAGATCCTCTATATAAGAACATAAGAACATAAGAGAAGCCATGTTAGATCAGGCCAATGGCCCATCCAGTCCAACATTCTGTGTCACACAGCGGCCAAATATATATATATATATATATATATATATATATATATATATATATATATATATATATATATATATATATATATATATACACACACACACACACACACACACACACATACACACTGTGGCTAATAGCCACTGATGGACCTCTGCTCCATATTTTTATCTAATCCCCTCTTGAAGGTGGCCATGCTTGTGGCCGCCACCACCTCCTGTGGCAGTGAATTCCACATGTTAATCACCCTTTGGGTGAAGAAGTACTTCCTTTTATCCGTTTTAACCTGTCTGCTCAGCAATTTCATCGAATGCCCACGAGTTCTCGTATTGTGAGAAAGGGAGAAAAGTACTTCTTTCTCTACTTTCTCCATCCCATGCATTATCTTGTAAACCTCTATCATGTCACCCCTCAGTCGACGTTTCTCCAAGCTAAAGAGCCCTAAGCGTTTCAACCTTTCTTCATAAGGAAGGTGTTCCAGCCCTTTAATCATTCTAGTTGCCCTTTTCTGAACTTTCTCCAATGCTATAATATCCTTTTTGAGGTGCGGCGACCAGAACTGCACACAGTACTCCAAATGAGACCGCACCATCGATTTATACAGGGGCATTATGATACTGGCTGATTTGTTTTCAATTCCCTTCCTAATAATTCCCAGCATGGCGTTGGCCTTTTTTATTGCAAACGCACACTGCCTTGACATTTTCAGTGAATTATCTACCACGACCCCAAGATCTCTCTCTTGGTCAGTCTCTGCCAGTTCACACCCCATCAACTTGTATTTGTAGCTGGGATTCTTGGCCCCAATGTGCATTACTTTGCACTTGGCCACATTGAACCGCATCTGCCACGTTGACGCCCACTCACCCAGCCTCAACAGATCCCTTTGGAGTTCCTCACAATCCTCTCTGGTTCTCACCACCCTGAACAATTTAGTGTCATCCGCAAATTTGGCCACTTCACTGCTCACTCCCAACTCTAAATCATTTATGAACAAGTTAAAGAGCATGGGACCCAGTACCGAGCCCTGCGGCACCCCACTGCTTACCGTCCTCCACTGCGAAGACTGCCCATTTATACTCACTCTCTGCTTCCTATTACTCAGCCAGTTTTTGATCCACAAGAGGACCTGTCCTTTTACTCCATGACTCTCAAGCTTTCTAAGGAGCCTTTGATGAGGAACTTTATCAAAAGCTTTCTGGAAGTCAAGGTAAACAACATCTATCGGGTCTCCTTTGTCCACAAGTTTGTTTACCCCCTCAAAGAAATGTAACAGGTTAGTGAGGCAAGATTGTGAGAAAATGACCCCTCTGTCACACACATACGGTTGCCAGGGCGCCTGGAGAAGTGAGCTTGCATCCGCCTGGCCAGTGAATGCGAGTAAAGCTATCCAGGGACTACATAAGACTCCCGTGTACCTATTACCAAGTATACAAGTGCTTGAGACGGGCACAGAGTGTCTGCAGCCACACACCAACATTTCCCCGCTACCGCGTGGAATCCGCCATGGCGAGGAGGAGGCTACGCCGCCACGGAGCTGTCCAGGCGAACGGTGTTGAAGCGCTAAGCATGGAAACCACTGTGTTTCGCTTACACCACATGTAGCCATCTTCCTGCCTGGTTGGGTTTCATTCCTTCCAAGTGGGAACCTCACGTACACACCTTGAGTCATTCCTAGCCCGCAAGCAACCTATCTAGTTTATGAATGGATTAATGGCTCCGCTATTAATCCTGATTGCCAAGTAATATCCTGAACAACAGGCTTCACTCAGGAAGAGATGAGAAAGAGGAAGGATCTCTCCTGAGACATCCAAGCCCTTTTGTCTACACCGGGATACCTAGGTCCATATCTGATTCTCTATTGTCACATTCCCAGTTAATCCCATCTCATCCCAATCACCCAACTATCTACATACTGATATCATTGGAGCCGCCCCAGGCCCTGTCGCAACTTGGAAGTTTCCAGGATGCCCAGGATGAAGGTGATGTTCATTGGTTGAAGCATGCACCCAATCAGGTGTCACCATGGACTCGCCATTGGCCCAGCTGATGTCCAGCCTTCTTGGTCATCAGCGGACCCTCCCATTAACACTCCCCGTTACCTCCCATTCCCTCAGGACTAAGGTAACCCTATATAACCTGTGGACTAGCTACCCACAGGTGTGCTCTCTATTCAGCAATCCCCTTAACCCGCTGTATAGATCCATCCCCGATTCCTGATCAGTTTCGGGTCCATTCCCCCATTCCCTCATTCATCGCCATCGGAGCCTTCCTTGGAGTCTGCGAGAGGTAGTATTACCCTGTATGTCCATCCTTTTATGTTCCCCCTATCGATCTCTCTATGTTTCCTAGACCTGTGTGAATGTGTGATTGATTTTGTACCTTGTGTGAAAGAACTATTGCTTCAAATAAACTACAATTGATTTTATTAAATTAGAGTCCTTTATTGAGCATTGACTATCTGAATGGTCGAGCCTGGTATACACAGATAACAAAGATTCCTTTTTAGGGCCAGCTGTCTCTCAATTTAATTCCCCAATCTCATTTTGAGAGCAGTTTCCCTAACAGAAATTGGTGGAGAAAGCTTGGGCATTATCCTGTTTGTGTGAACGCACGCGAGTCGACACGCGTGTCTTCATACAGACAGACGTAAGGTTGCACCATTCAGAAAGTCTTGCTAGCGAGGCTATTGCGTGAGTGATTGAGTGAATGAGTTCTGTGTGAACGGCTCTAGCGAGCATTTCTATAAATTGTGGGTTGGGCTGCTCCCCTTTCTATCATTCAGCGTTGGACTTCTCAGCCGCACCTAGGAGGCCAGACACCTCGCAAGAGGACTGAGCCCGATAGAACGCAAGGGGGAAGTCCCGTGAAGTCTGTCCGCCGTCCCGAGGCCTTCTAAACGTGTCTATCGTGGGAGGGAATGTCAGGACAGGCTAGGATTGTTTAAGATCTGGATAGAGCACCCTTCCCTTCTCCCTTTTCTTTAGAGCTTAGTGCACACACACTACATACACACTCATACACTTACACACACACCGCAAGTCCTTACACGAACCTAGGCCAAGGCTAGTCTAAGGCACCCGACAGTCAAGAAGGCAGGCGGGCCAGTGGACCGATGCAATCTGACTGACGGGCAACATTTTTGGGTCGAGGCGCAGCCGGCGGCTGGCTCGTTCCCTTAATTGTAGTCGAGGCGCAACCGGCGGTTGGCTCACTACCCTTTTCTTGGATCGAGGCGCAGCCGGCGGCTGGCTCGTTCCCTTAGTTGTAGTCGAGGCGCAACCGGCGGTTGGCTCACTACCCTTTTCTTGGATCGAGGCGCAGCCAGCGGCTGGCTCGTTCCCTTAATTGTAGTCGAGGCGCAACCGGCGGTTGGCTCACTACCCTTTTCTTGGATCGAGGCGCAGCCGGCGGCTGGCTCGTTCCCTTAATTGTAGTCGAGGCGCAACCGGCGGTTGGCTCACTACCCTTTTCTTGGATCGAGGCGCAGCCGGCGGCTGGCTCGTTCCCTTAATTGTAGTCGAGGCGCAACCGGCGGTTGGCTCACTACCCTTTTCTTGGGTCGAGGCGCAGCCGGCGGCTGGCTCGTTCCCTTAATTGTAGTCGAGGCGCAACCGGCGGTTGGCTCACTACCCTTTTCTTTGGTCGAGGCGCAGCCGGCGGCTGGCTCGTTACCCTAATTATAGTTGAGACGCAACCGGCGGTTGGCTCACTACCCTTTCTTTGGTCGAGGCGCAGCCGGCGGCTGGCTTGACGTTTAAAACCCCTAATCAAAGTCAAACAAAGAAAACTAACTAACACTCACGCCGCCATGCAACGCTTGGTCGCAAAGGAAGAAATCCCCAAGCTAGAAAGATGGCTGATAAAGAAAGGAGATAACCCTTGGAAGAAGGGAGCCTTTGGCGAAGGCCCAGACCCCCTTCAGATCCTCCGAGAAACCGTAGACGAATTAAGTACAGATAAAAAGATCAACTCGGGCAAAAGAGACCTTTTTGTAACATGGGGCTTATTTGAAGCCCTACGGGATAGCTCGACCCTGATCAAACAACTCAGGGAACAGCTAACCAAGAAAGAAAAAGAATTAGAGGAAATTCTTAAAAGCCATGCAGCGGCATTAGAGCAGGCGTTCCAAAAATATGAGGCCGAAAAGGCAGAATTGAGTAGTAATCATGAGGCATATGTGCAACACTTAAAAGAGGAAAATAACAGCCTGAATCTCGATTGGCAACACGCAGATCAAACCTTAGAGGAGACCAAGGCAGATAGACATACCCTAAATCTAGCCTACCAAAACACCGTGGCCGCTCTAAATAAGGCTCAATCGCAGGTAAAGGCGTTGAGCAAAGAGTTGGAGCAAACCAAAAACCGGAATGACAAACTGCAATATGCCGTTGAAATAGCCACGGAAACGGTGAGGAAAACCAAAGAAGCGGCCAATCATGAAGCATGTAAAAAGGAGATTGCCTTACTGCAGCAGAAGTTAAACCGTAAAAACGCTCTTATAGCAACGGTCTCCCCATCCACCTTTTATGCTTTTTCGGATGAGGAAAGTGAGGATGAGGAGGAAGCACAACCCTGTGGAATTGTTCCCGCCCCAGTATGCCCGGTGGTTACCCGACAAACCACCACTAGACAAGGGAACGACAAAGAGACAGTGCAGATAACTAAGGAGGTTAAGGATTGGAAAATTGAAGATATTAAAATGGCACACCAAATTCTCGGCCCATATAATAGGGAAACCTCCATCCGATGGATGATGCAAATGTACCGCGAATACCCGGACATAACCATCAGGGAGTTAAATCAGGTTTTGAGATTGGCCGTAAACGGCCCTCATGTAAAAAAGGTGAGAGAAAAATTGTTACTCTCAAAAACAGACGCCATAACCACCTTGGAGTGGATGGCTGAACTATTGAGAATCACTTGGAATGAAGAGAATGTTAAATATGTATATACCCAGACCGTGCAAGGTCCAGATGAAGACCCTATGGTCTATCTAGCAAAAAAACAATTCTTAGCCTTAGCCGCCGAGGTAGTATTCCCGGAGGAAGAGGGTCAGGCTCCCGACTACAATGACGCCGATTTTGTAACAGATGTCATTAAAGGCCTCAACACAGAAACACGGCAGTTACTGGGACCCACACATGCACCTAACCCCGAATGGAGCACACTCCATGCCAATCTGGAAAATCTTAGTAGATATATGGACACGTTTGCGCAAGGGAAAAAGAGTACTAAGAAGGACCGGGCTAAGGAGGCAGTCCATACTGTCACTTATGCTAACAACGGCCCTCACTCTCAATACCAGAAGGGGGAAATTAATCCCAGCCCATATAATCCTCAACAAACGGTAACAAATCCCCTGATAGTACAAAACCGGAAGGGTCAGGCACGGAACAATGGGAAATATGCGAAGCAGAGACAAGGAACGGAGGGAGAGATTCCCAATTATCAAGTGAGAGCTCCACCTCCGCCCGTCCAGCCTTCGGCTCCCTTACCCCCTCCCATGGCTCCGCCACCTCCGGCCCCACAACCCCATGTAATGACGGGTCTGTATGGGGAGGCATATCAAGACTTACAGGAGCATAGGAAAAGGTACAGGGACCCCCACCCACGGCGGTCTGAGCGAACGCAGTTTTGGAACGCAATGTCACCCGGAGAGCAGAATCAGCGGAAGGCGATTTGGAACTTTTTAGTGCAAGCAGGGGTGAACATGACCAATTTGGATCTAGCACCCACTGCTCACTTGATAGAAAAACAACAACAAATAGTGCAGGGATGGGGAAATCAGCAGTATGCTGCACCCCCACCTCCGCCTGCTCAGCCTTATTTCAATGCGCCTCAAGGGTTTTCTCAACCCGTAGCTGCAGTAACTCAACACCCGCCTTCTCCAATGCACCCCACCGTTCAGGTGTACCCGGCACCGATAGCTGCAGTTCAACAGCAGACGGTCGTCAACAGCCCGGAATATGAAGACCAGGGCTTGCGCTAGGGGTGCCCGGGACCCACTGATCTCCCCGAGGGAGTAATGGCTAAGCTTAAGCCAGACACCTGGGGGAGACCAATGGTACAGGCAGGCATTGGGGCTCCCGGGAGGATGAAATCTGCCAATTTGTTAGTAGATACAGGGGCGTCGATTAGCGTGCTCCACCCGAAGTTAGTTACACAAGGAACCCAGACCGACAGAACTCTGGAACTGGCGGGGTATGCGGGAGGAAGCCACCTCTCACACATCTGGAGGAAGATTCCCATCACTATAGGGAGACTTAAATCTTCCACCTCAGCCTGCGCTAATGCAGGAGAAGATGATGGAATGATTGGGGCTCCCTTCTTAAAGAAAAACCATTTAACTGTGGACTTAGCCAACGGGCTCCTGTGGCACATCCCAGGAGGCCCGGACTTTATTAATGCCATACACCGATGTGCTGCTCTAAAAGCGCCCTTCCCTGTGTGTTCAGTAATCGGAGATCTATGGACCCAAAAGTTTCCCGGGGTATGGATTACTGACAAGGCGGAGTGTGGAACTGTGAAAAACGCTTGTGTTCTCATAGAGGGCAAAGATCCTCCTCCCCAGCGTCAGTACAAATATCCCGTGGAAGCGGAAGCAGGAATAGGGAAAACAATTGAGGGTCTGTTGAAGTGGGACGTCATCCTCCCAATGCAGTCCATCTGCAACGCCCCCTTGTGGCCGGTCCTTAAGGCAGATGGAGTAACTTGGAGGATGACGGTGGACTTCAGAGCCCTTAATGCAGTGACTCCCCCGGTGGCCCCGGTGGTCGCCAAATATAACGAGATAGTGGCAGCCATTGCAGCGGGATCTAAATTTTACAGCGTGGTGGACTTGGCCAACGCGTTCCACTCGATCCGCTTGCATGAGTCCTGCTGGTATAAATTCGCGTTTACTTTCCGCGGCCAGCAGTACGTATTCAAGCGGACCCCGCAGGGCTTCCATTCAAGCCCGAGCATCTGTCATGCGCATGTTGTACAGATGTGGGACTGACTGCTACCTGGATCAAAGGACTGCGTGCTCAGTTATGTAGATGACGTGCTGATTCATGCAGAAACAGAGGAAAAGGTCCGGGAGGTCACTGAGGAGGTCCTCAACCTCATCCAAGAAACTGGCTTTAAGGCAAGCAGGGAAAAGGCTCAGCTAGTAAAGACTGAGGTGAAGTACCTCGGTATCACACTAGGGGCAGAAGGGAGAACACCGGATTCGCAGAGAGTAGAAGTGATTTCCAAACTCCCCGCCCCCACAGACCCCCATTCACTAAGAGCTCTGTTAGGCACCTTTAACTTTTCCCGGGATTTCATAGAGATGTTCTCCAAGAAAGCCCGACCTCTTTACGAGCTCCTGAAGAAAGATGTGCAGTGGTACTGGGGACCGGAGCAGCAACGGGCGTTTGCAGAGCTTAAAAATGACCTCGCAAGGGCTCCGGCGCTCGCCCACCCCGATGTCACTCAGCCGTTTTTCATTCAGTTGGCTATCTCGGAGCACAGTCTGGGGGCTACTCTAATCCAGAGATGAGCGGGATCCCAGCGGGTGGTGGCTTACGCCTCCAGGAACCTTTCTTCTGTGGAGGAGAAATTCTCCCCCTGTGAGAAGGTCTGCCTCGCTCTGGTTTGGAGTTTAACCCATTGGGAGTTTATAATAGGAGGAGCAAGGGTGATAGTTCAAACCACTCATTCCCCTCTTAAGTATATTCTCTCAGGGAAAGTTAAAGATGGGCAAGTTTCGAACCAAAGGATTGCCCAATGGACACTGGCGTTAACTAACAGAGGGGTAGATTTCCAGAAGGAGCAAAAGGAACCGCCCTCGCCCTATGGCCTCGTAGTTGAAGGGGAAGAGCATGAGTGCCCGCTGCCGGTGGTACAACATATACCCTGGCCGGTTAATGGAGGAATAACCCTAGCAGAAGCCCGACAACAAGAACTTGTTTGTTGGTTCTGTGATGGGTCTTCTTTCCATGTAAATGGCTCAGCTTGAACCGGCTACGGCGCCATTAGGGTGCAGGATTCCCTAGTCCTTAAAGGAACAGTCCGCCCTCATTCTAGCCAAGCTGCAGAAGTGAAGGCAGTGTTGGCAATCCTCCAGTTTGAGCCTCTGGACGTGCCCCTAGCCATTTTTACCGATTCCCATTGGACGGTGCAGGCGATCACAGCCTGGTTGCCCATTTGGAAGAAACAGAATTGGCTGAATAGCGAGGGGAAACCGGTCGCGCACTCTCAGAAATGGCTGCAAATAGCTGAGAGAATAGAGGCGCGAACTGACTCTACCTACGTGACGCACGTCAAGGGACATCAGAGACAATATACAGAGGAAGGGATGTGGAACAACAGGGTAGATGCTATTGCCAAAGAAGCTGCATTCGCAGACACCAATCCTTTCCGCGCACCCCCCACCTTTCCTCTACACCTGGTCACCACTCGGAACCAGAGCAAAGGGAGAGAAATCCTGATGGATTTGGGCGAGCTCCAGAAAGACGACCCAGAGATCCTGGAGCTCGCCAGGGCACAGAAGGATGAAACTGGGAAATACACCATCACCCAGCAAGATGGTATTTACTGGGCAGTAGATAGCCAGGGCGAGCAACACTGGATTGTACCCCTGCAGGTCAGAGGGGATTTAATCAAGTTTGTGCACGAGCAGGGACACCGCGGTGCAAATCTAACTTTGGAACGGGTAAAGGAGACGGGCTGGTGGCCGGGCATGCGCCAGGAAGTCGCGCAGTGGGTTAATAATTGCCTTGCGTGTGCCATGGTTAATGCCGACACATCAGGACCCAAAGCTCCTATCCAACACCAAAGGATAGAGGGACCCTGGGCTCGAATACAAATTGATTTTATCGGCCCCCTTCCCCGCACAGCAAGAGGAAATCGATACTGCCTCACGGTGATCGATCCTTTCAGCAAGTGGGTGGAGGCTTTCCCTTGTAAATATAACACTGCCGCTACAACTGCTAAAATTTTATTCAACCACCTATGGACGAGATGGGGGATCCCGAGGGTCATGGACTCGGATTTGGGGTCACACTTCATTGGGGAGGTCACAAAGGAATTGTGCAAAGCCTTGGGGGTGGAGCAGCGGTTTCACATTGCCGGACACCCCCAAGCCTCAGGAGCGATTGAGAGGACAAACCGGACTATCAAGGAAGCCCTACGGAAAGTAGTAAAATCCACAGGCCGGGATTGGGACGAGAAGCTGCCCATTATCCTGATGGCGCTGAGGGGAACTACTGCCGTCCATGGTCACACACCGCATATGGTCATGACAGGAAGGAAAATGGTGTTACCAGAAGCTTTCTGGCTCAAAACACAACTTCCATCTGACTGGATGCCGGTGGTTGTGAATGACGCGTGGGTGCAATCGCTAGTAACGGAGGTCCACAATATCCACCTGGAGGTAGCTAAACAACTAGGAAAAACACAACAGGCCATGGATCAGAGACTAGGCTGGGTTAAAAACCCTCGAGTATGGGATCCAGGACAGCTAGTGCTATACAGGAAATTCTCACAAAACGAGCACTCCCTGGAAGCCAAATGGTTAGGACCGGTCCCAATAACACTAAGGATTAGCCCAGCAGTCTACCAAGTGGAGATCCAGAAAAAGAACGGAGAAACTTGGCGAAAGTACTTCCACTGTTCCCAACTCAAGGAATGGAAGGGGACTGCTCCCGCCAACACTAACCTGATTCAGCAGCCTGAGGAGGCACCGCCGCGGAAAAGAGCTGAAATCCGACAAATCTCTGTTATGCCATGCCCCGAACCGGTAGATTTCCCCCTAAGCGACACATTCCTCACTATAGGAGTAACCTGAGCAAGTTAAAACATGGAGATTTCTGAGACAGAGACCTGTACACAGAAATCTAGGGGGGGTGGAGGAAATACAAACACAGCTATATAGCTATATAATGTTAGGAACTGCAGCAAGTTTTTTTTCCTACCCTCCCCTCATACCCTATACTTTAAAACCCCCTCACTGCGTGTAGAAGCAGCAACAAGGGTCTACAGCACAACTTTATTTTTGTTCTAGGTACACAATATGGATTACCAGAAAACAAAGGTGAGATTTATATGGAAAGTAATGTATGCAATGTATTTAGTGTTAATGTTAATGCTGGAGGAATGTACAGCTGATAGAGCAGTATTGCCCACTATAGTTCCATTCTCTCATTGGAGATGTAAAACCAGTTTATACCCCAAGGAAGTCATGCTATGTAAAGTCATAAAATCTAACTACGGAGAAAATGACAGCAGACTTCCTAGAAGCAGTTATGACTTTCGCAGCTGTGATGAAGAATGGGTTAGACCACCAAATATGATTTTATTATGCGCTGGAACCAGAATGTTAACACAGGAATTGTACTGCTTTTCACATGAGGACACCATGAGACCCTTGGTGCCAATGCATTGTGTTTATGTTCCAAAAGGTCCACGGAAATTAACAACAACCCCCAATACAACCCCTAGTGCCGCCCCAGCCTCTAAAGGGTTTAATGAGGACATGGGACCATACTGCGAAATTGCAATCGTGTCGACCGCAGTATGGAAGGCAAAGGATCCTTTCAAATTTATATTATCAATTGGCTCACGAGTAGAAAAACCACTTGCGTTCTCGATACAGACCCCTAGTGGAGAGACGCACCATTACCAGCTAACAGCATGGACTGAAAGAAACTGGGTGGTTACTGATTCAGAATTAAAGACACAGGGACCTCCTGACTGGTTTATGGTGATAGACCCTCTGTGCCAGCAAGGGCCTGTGGAAGTTATGCAATTTACCCGATTGGGCACTTTCAACACGGAACTTCCGGTTGAGGAAGGGAACTATTCCCTCACGATAGCTAATCTCACTCAGCTCTATTTTAATCCGCTCATCGTAGACGCTGAGAACACACTAAACGCTGATTCTCACATAATTGGCTCCCATGTGATTAAGCGAGATATAAGGGAGCAGGTTTTAATCCGCCCACAGATGGTACTAAAGGAAATCAGAGTCAGCCTGACAGGATTAAATACCATCGAAAAATTGCCACAATGTGCTCCCTACTTGGAACCCAGTAAGAAGGGTTGGGAGGCTTGGCTGCAGTTATGGGTGGGGAACACGCCTCGCAGATCGAAACGATCTGTAGGAGACTGGGTAGCACCGGTTGCTGGAGGAGTAGCGGTCTTAGATTCTATTAATATAGAGACACTAGCAAATAAATTTGCCTATGCTACTTCCTACATTTCTCAGCTGGGAAAACCCATTAATGACTCTTTCCACACCATCTCTGAAGTCCAGCATTCTATCAGCTCTATTTTAGTAAATTGGGAAAATCAAATTGAAAGGGATTTTGCCTTGCTGTTGAGAGGCACTCAATCCCTACAGGTGAATATTTCTTTGGCACTGGCGTGCACCCAGGCACAAGCTATGAATTTGGCAGTGACCATGGGCATGATCAGGCAGGCCACAGAGGGAAATATTCCATTAGAAATCAAGCAATTAATTAGACCAGAAATTCCCGCCCCGCAACTGGAATTGGAAGCCTGGTGGACCCTGGTCAATACATCTTTTTCCGTGGACAAGCAGGAACTGAGACTTCTCATCCTGATGCCCACCGCAAGAAGATTCTTTTATGTACACCCAGTTGTGCCGCTAGGGCTGCAAGTGGGGCCAACTGAAGTCTTGTATTCCTCAGACTCAGATAAATGGGCTAGGAATGACAACGGAAGTTGGGAAGCAGTGGATTTACAGGCATGTGTACATAAAGACAACTTGGGATTTATTTGTGATGAGCAGACTCTACAAACTCACCACCCCTGTGTGAACCCCCTAAGGGACTCTCCCCAAGAATGCAAATATGCGCTTAGGCAAGAGAATGCCTCCGCTTTTGTGTATTTGGGAAGAGGATGTGCTTGCGTGAGGACACACTGTGAGTATCTCATCATAAATACCTTCCACATCCAACCCATGCTGCCGGGTGTCAACAGATGTTTCTGCAACCTATCTTCCATCGTAGGATGTGATATAGAATTCACAGTCCCCATATGGACTAGGGAAGAAATCCTGTTGGCCCCTAGCCTATTTAAATTTATTCAACCAGTCTTTCTGGGCATGGGGCTGCGAGCGATTAGATCCTTGCTGTCTCATCCCCTTTTAAAGCAAGCCTTGCAAGACATTAAGAGGAGCGGAGATACAGCAGCCATGGTGGTTAAACACGATGGGCATGAAATCTCCGGGCTTCTAACACAAATCAAGGACACGGGAAAACATTCATTCCTTGACACGCTTCTGGGCTGGAGCCCTACTGGGTCAGCTGTACTGAACGTAGTCCTACACCCCATTGTGGTCATCTTGGTCTTCCAAATTATACTCTGTATTGCAATAATTGTCTTGGGGTGCTGGCTGAGAAAGCAGTTAAAGAAGGTGGACGAGCTCCAAACCATGTGGAGGTATCGTCCCCTCGTCATTGAGAAGCCCTAAGAACCCCCTTTTAACCCCCTTCCCACTCGTGCGAGGGGGGGGGATTTCCCCCTCATTCCTTTTCCCAAGATCTTTCTTTTACTTGTAAGGGAGGGCTGTGTAGCCCAGGGGAAGGGGAGAGGGAAAGAGCGACAAAACCGAACCGTGGACTGCGGACCAGCAGTGGCAAGGTAAAACTTGCAAGGGATGCCTCCCGAGGGTTCAGAAGTGTTCATCGGAAGACTGCCACATGGTGCGTGGTCTGCCTTGCCACTTCAGGCTCCCATCTGAACTGGATTGCGCCAGGCGCTTCAGTTCAACTGGCCCGCTGAGACCCCCGGTTCTGCAGCCCCACATGTTTCACAACAGCGGGGACCGGTCGGGTCACCGGCTAAAGCCTCCCGATCATCCCCCTCTGATGCCTCGATCCCACCAAGTGACTAAAAGGTCATAATAGGCCAAATGGTAGCTCGGCCTACACTATATTCTAGATCCCTGCATCATGTTTATGGGTTTAGGAAACTTCCCCCTCCTCATTCGCCCCTGGATAAAGTTTTAATGGTTGAAAACCCCACTGCCCCGTCACTCCCAAGTCACCCTGGACTTGAGGCATTTGCATAAACCTCTTCTGCACATGCCCCAACTTTTGGGCTGGAAAGCGGGGAACGATGGGAAACGTAGTCCCCGCAGCCAGTTTAATATTCTGAATGTCAGCATCCCACAGCCCCTCACTTGGCTCCTATGGAGAGTTCTATCTTTTACCATGCGAAGGGAGGGCTTGTTAGCCCAAGGGGATGGGGTGAGGGAAGCCCAAATTGGGCAGAACAAACTCAGGGCATTCTTGCAAGTGTTGAATCGCTTCTTGGTGGTCTAGATAGCAGTCCCACCAAGTGATCCATCACTACAAGGCCCAAAGTGACTCTGAGACAGAACCTGTTCTGACCCAGAGAGACTCCCAGCAGTCCAGTGTTTGAGCTCTGTGACTCTTCCGGCGCTCCGTGATCCTGAAGGAACACAGGGAACGGAGAGGGGAAGAAGTTGCAGACGCTCAAAGCATCAGGAACCTGGCGCAGCCTCTGTTCTGACCCATTGGGACGCCCGAGCGTGCAGCCCTACCCACATAACTATGGGAGGGACTCAGGCTGTGCATGAGCACCCGAACCGAGGAGCTTAGAGAAACCACCCCCCGCAGGCACCCTGCATCCATCAACTAGCTTTTAGATTTAAGGCAACCCAAGTGAAGAGCGATTTCGGGGTCACGGTTACACCTGAACAGGGACCCTTCCACGAGCCGCTATTCCCGCAGGAGCGGACCTAACCCAGGTCCACTTATTTGGAAATATTTTACAATATCTTGCTCCCAACCTGCCTCAGGCTTAGTTCATCTGCATAAACGCACCATGCGCATGCACTAACCCAAAGAGCAGGGCTGGGGACATCTGGGACATAGAGTCCCAACGCCACAAGTTGGCCATGTGCTGTTGATTTTGAGTTATTTTTCTATCTTTTACCAGTGGTGTTGGGCCGCCGAGGCGACCCTGAGGGTTAAAAGAGGGCAGGCAATGACACTTGCCCTCCGGAGCGCGGAGCTCCAGCTAAAAGTTCCGCCCACCTAAGGGTCTCAGGGGGCCAGAACAGACTCTGCACCAGGTGCCATACTTGCAGGGGCACCCTGAGTTTGTAAAGGCGCACACGAGACCAGGCGGAATGCTTGAACCCAGCCCCCACCGGGAGAGCCAAACACACGAAAGCACCCTCAAGTCACAGTGACTCTGGTATTCCCCAAAAGAAAGAAGCGCCCCATAATAGGAAAACCGCTTGAGGGTGACTACAAGCCTTTCTGGGGTGATTCTGAAAAGGGGTGCCCCACAATGACCCAAGAGACCCATTTCAGAGCAAGAGGATATTTGCATATGTGCCTCCCACTTGGTCTGCGTAATGAGCTGTATGTCATCATTGCCTGGCGCCTCTGTAAACCGCCCTGTCTGCTGATAGACGGCGGTGCAATGCGGGAGAAGTGACGTGGCAGTATATCAGTTGCCATCTCCCGGGCGGGAGGGGTAACATAAAATGGGGTCTCGAGTGGTTGTACTCATGTTTGTATGTTTTAAGATCTGTTTTTTTAGCAAGAAAGGGTGCCCGCCCTTGGGTGGGCAGGCTTTTGGAAAAATTAGCAGGCTTTTTGGAGGAGTTGCAGGGCCGAACCAAGGAGTATGGAGTTGGAGGGTGCGAGAATCAAGTTACCCCTTTTTGCAGGGGCTCTTTTCTCGCTTCACCAAGAAACATCTCCCGGGCGAGGGCCTCTCCTGATGTGGTAGGTTCGGAGAAGCCCACCCAATGGAGTAACCGGCCAGCCTCAATACACTCCTCTCCATGATTTCCACCGCATGGTCAGGTTAGCGTGAGGAAGGGAAAATCTCCCACGCTGCTTTGCAAGGGGTCATTTGCATCTCCCCCGCCCACCGACGGGTTGTTGGCACCAGGATATGGGCACGACCTCACAGGAAGTGGGAACCAACATGCAACTCAGATCCCCTGCCGGCCAGAACCTTGACTGACAGGCAGGGAACCTTAGGCCCAATACCAACTTGGACTAAAGTTTTCTTGTGTATATGTTTTACTTATTTAGGTTTATCTATCTTTTACCAAGTAAAGGGGGAGTCCCCCCCCTCCCAGCCAGGGAGGGACTCCAAGAGGCCCTAAAAGAGAGCCACGCTTATAGCGGGCTCTCCGGAGCCCACACGGGCTCCCGATTAAAATGGGGAAAGCGGCCCTTGGATCAACTTCCCCGAACCTACAACGACAGGAGAGGCCTTTCCGCGGCCGTGCTCCCCGGTTCGGAGTGCTGATCCATGGGCCCGCACTTCCAGGCGTATGCTTTTCCCCTCCGCAAAGCCGGGAAGGCATGAGGAACGACATGTTTTGAGGTTGAAGGAAGCAATCTAAAGTTAACTAGAGAAAGCTGTAAACTCATTAGGCAATCTGGTTTTGTAGAAATGCTTCAACAGAATTTGCTAAATGTTGTCCAACAGATGTATAAACATAAGCAAAGTATGTGAAGATTCCTCCCAGAATCCTATTGCTCCTTCATTTGCATGAGTACCCTGGAGACCCCTCTAGATAGGGTCTCCCCAGGTCATGTGAACGGACCCCCGACGAGGTCCGAGCAACGTCGGATATTTCCGTTTAGAGCCTGCTCCGATAGAAACTTGGCTTCACTATGGGCAGCCTGGAGTCAAGGGGGGGTGGGATAAGCGACGCAGACTACTCGCCGCAAGCCTCCTCCCCTCCAGGAACAAGAGACTACAGACAAGCCTAAAGAGAAGGGAAGCCTTTCCTGTCCCCAGCGCTGAAAGTTGTCGAGGGGGGGGGGGAGAAGAAGAAGCCTGAAGACCAAAGGTCAGAAAAGAGATAGATGAATTATGTATTAGCATAGTGTTAGGATTTTATAAGTATGAGATGTAACACGGAGATCTCGAATGATTTGCCTTGTGACTCCGTTGATAATATGTAATGTTTATTTCCTATCCAATCAACTATTGCAGCCTAGCCGGCCTAGACTGCGCGCATGATTTCGCTTTTAAGTAATCTTTGATTCAAATACTTTGTATTATGTGATTTTACCATGTGTTTTTATGGATTTTATAATGCTACACGAAATGCTGAGTATGCACAATGTGTCCCAACAGGCCTCCCTGTAAGCATGAACGCCAAGGAAGGATCTGATGGCCCATTGGCATTTTTAAAATTGTGTTTTGAGTAGTCTTAAGATAGTGGCTCCAACCTTTTTGCAGGTAGCCGGTATTCCCTAGTAGACACCTCATGCTTCAAGGGCTCACCGCCCGCGTACTGAAGCCCCCGTTTTTCTTTTTCTATCTGTTATGTATACGAGACTTTGCCACTAGACGGTGACGTCAGTCTCGAGGGGGGGAACTGTGAGAAAATGACCCCTCTGTCACACACATACGGTTGCCAGGGCGCCTGGAGAAGTGAGCTTGCATCCGCCTGGCCAGTGAATGCGAGTAAAGCTATCCAGGGACTACATAAGACTCCCGTGTACCTATTACCAAGTATACAAGTGCTTGAGACGGGCACAGAGTGTCTGCAGCCGCACACCAACATTTCCCCGCTACCGCGTGGAATCCGCCATGGCGAGGAGGAGGCTACGCCGCCACGGAGCTGTCCAGGCGAACGGTGTTGAAGCGCTAAGCATGGAAACCACTGTGTTTTGCTTACACCACATGTAGCCATCTTCCTGCCTGGTTGGGTTTCATTCCTTCCAAGTGGGAACCTCACGTACACACCTTGAGTCATTCCTAGCCCGCAAGCAACCTATCTAGTTTATGAATGGATTAATGGCTCCGCTATTAATCCTGATTGCCAAGTAATATCCTGAACAACAGGCTTCACTCAGGAAGAGATGAGAAAGAGGAAGGATCTCTCCTGAGACATCCAAGCCCTTTTGTCTACACCGGGATACCTAGGTCCATATCTGATTCTCTATTGTCACATTCCCAGTTAATCCCATCTCATCCCAATCACCCAACTATCTACATACTGATATCATTGGAGCCGCCCCAGGCCCTGTCGCAACTTGGAAGTTTCCAGGATGCCCAGGATGAAGGTGATGTTCATTGGTTGAAGCATGCACCCAATCAGGTGTCGCCATGGACTCGCCATTGGCCCAGCCGATGTCCAGCCTTCTTGGTCATCAGCGGACCCTCCCATTAACACTCCCCGTTACCTCCCATTCCCTCAGGACTAAGGTAACCCTATATAACCGGTGGACTAGCTACCCACAGGTGTGCTCTCTATTCAGCAATCCCCTTAACCCGCTGTATAGATCCATCCCCGATTCCTGATCAGTTTCGGGTCCATTCCCCCATTCCCTCATTCATCGCCATCGGAGCCTTCCTTGGAGTCTGCGAGAGGTAGTATTACCCTGTATGTCCATCCTTTTATGTTCCCCCTATCGATCTCTCTATGTTTCCTAGACCTGTGTGAATGTGTGATTGATTTTGTACCTTGTGTGAAAGAACTATTGCTTCAAATAAACTACAATTGATTTTATTAAATTAGAGTCCTTTATTGAGCATTGACTATCTGAATGGTCGAGCCTGGTATACACAGATAACAAAGATTCCTTTTTAGGGCCAGCTGTCTCTCAATCTAATTCCCCAATCTTATTTTGAGAGCAGTTTCCCTAACAAGATCTTCCCTTACAGAACCCATGCTGAGTCTTCCTCAATAACCCGTGTTCATCAATGTGCCTACTCATTCTGTCCTTGATAATGGTTTCTACCAACTTTCTCAGTATTGAAGTCAGACTGACTGGCCTGTAATTTCCTGGATCTCCTCTGGAACCCTTTTTAAAGATGGGGGTGACATTTGCTACCTTCCAGTCCTCAGGAACAGAGGCAGATTTCAATGAAAGATTACAGATTTTTGTTAGAAGATCCACAAGTTCAACTTTGAGTTCTTTCAGAACTCTCGGATGTATGCCATCCGGACCCGGTGACTTATTAGTTTTTAATTTGTCTATCAGTTGTAGGACCTCCTCTTTTGTCACCTCAATCTGACTCAGGTCTTTCAACACCCCTTCCAATATTAGTGGTTCTGGGGCGGGCAAACACTTCTCATCTTCCACGGTGAAGACGGAGGCAAAAAATGCATTCAGCTTCTCAGCCGTTTCCCCATCCTCCTTCAGTAATCCTTTTACCCCATGGTCATCCAAGGGCCCCACTGCTTCCCTGGCTGGTTTCCTACTTCTAATATATTTGAAGAAATTTTTATTGTTGGTCTTTATGTTTTTTGCAATATGCTCCTCATAGTCCCTTTTTGCCTGCCTGATCACAGTCTTGCATTTGATTTGCCACTGCCTGTGTTCCCTTTTATTAATCTCACTTGGACTGGTTTTCCACCGCTTAAAGGAGTCCTTCTTACCTTTTACAGCTTCCATTACTTTGTTTGTTAACCATGCTGGCCTCTTCTTATACCTGTTTGTGCCTTTCCTAACTTGTTGTATGTATTTTATCTGAGCTTCTAGGATTATAGTTTTAAATAGTCTCCAAGCTTCCCCAAGGGTTTTGACCGTATTTACCTTTCCTTTCAGTTTCCTCCTCACATGCCTCCTCATCTCAGAGAATTTACCCCTTTTAAAGTTAAATGCGGTTGTGGCGGTCTTTTTGGGCAACTCCCTATTTATACAAACAGTGAAATCAATAACATTATGGTCACTGTACCCAAGCGGCGCAATCACTTTTACGTCTCTCACTAAGTCTTGGGCATTACTTAGGACCAGATCCAGGATCGCCCCACCTCTGGTAGGTTCTGAGACCATCTGCTCCATAGCACAGTCATTGAGAGCATCAAGAAACTCAATCTCTTTCTCTCGACCAGAACACATATTGACCCAATCAATCTGCGGGTAGTTAAAATCACCTATTACGACACAGTTTTTACGTTTAGCCGCTATCTTTAATCCTTCCATCATATTATAATCGTCCTCTCTCTTTTGATTTGGTGGGCGATAACAAACTCCCATAGTTAAATTTCCTTTTGGGCCCTTTATTTCAACCCAAAGCATTTCTAAAAGGGAATCTAATTCTCTGACCTCAGTCTTACTGGACCGTATATCCTCTCTGACATACAGAGCCACCCCACCTCCAACCCTTCCCTCCCTATCCTTCCGATATAACTTATATCCAGGAATCACCGTGTCCCACTGATTCTCCTCATTCCACCAAGTTTCTGAAATTCCCACAATGTCTATGTTTTCTCCCAACACTAAACATTCCAATTCACCAATTTTACTTCGGACACTTCTAGCATTTGCATACAAACATTTATAATTTCCCAGGCAAGCTAGGCCCGCCACCTCTGTCCTGCCGCCTCGAGACTCTGGCAGACAGTCCATACTGTTTGTCACCATCACAGTGGACAACTCTGATCCGTTACTCGGTAGAAAAATAGAAGCCAACCCTTCATCTCTTTGAGATGAGTCCTCCCGAACCAGAGACATTCCATCTCCTGTCGGCTTTCCCCCAAGATTTAGTTTAAAAACTGCTCTGCCACCTTTTTTATTTTAAGCGCCAGCAGCCTAGTTCCATCCGGAGACAAGTGGAGACCGTCTCTTTTGTACAGCTCCCGCTTGTTCCAGAAAGCATCCCAGTGCCTAACAAACTTAAACCCTTCCTCCTTACACCATCGTCTTTTTTTAGCTCTCCAAAATCTTTTCTAATTTCTTTTTTGGAAGCAGCTATCATCTCTTTCATCCCTTTCATTATCCTGGCTTCCATTGCATCTAATTGGTTCTGCATTTTCTCCAGTGAAGCAGTCCTTGTACGGGTTTTCTTGTGGTCTGACATGTAAACACCGAAAATTTTGAGCTCACCAAATTAAATTTCAACTATCAGATTTAAAAGAGTGAGGCTTGCTCTTTCCAATAAGCCTAATTTCGCTGTCCTAAGAGCCTCCTGAGCTCAGATATTAATTTTAAAGTTTTTATTTTTTCCAAAATGGTGGTTGGGACTTTCTGCTTCACTTTAATGTTTTTTCCCTTTTTCCTCTAGAGGCTTCTAAAATGGTTATTAACAGTAATGTCCAATAGTCTTTACCTTATAATCGTCACCTCTGTCGGCTACGCTAATTTTTAATGTTCCGAACACTTTAAATATTTTTTTAAAATTTTAGCCTCCTCCTATGGCTGCTGATGTTTTTCTATGATATTATAGTCCTAGAGTAGGCTGGATACTTCAATGATTTCCCTTTTCCATCCGATACTTCCTGCTTTGCTTGCCACCAAATCCTGTTTTCGCTGGTAGAAAGATCTCATGATACTTGATGTATTTCCTGTGTTGGCTGTGGGAGCTGCAAATCTATGACGATGGGGCTTTTTCTCCAAAACCACAAGTAGACAAAACAATAAATTCCTTTCCACTTTTTAGCACTGTCCTTTAAATTTACAAAGTCCAAATTTCACCCCTTCTCCCCTTCTTCTTCCAAGCTTTCTAGATTTCAATTTCCCACCTTCTGATTTTATTTTGTTTAACTTTAATTAGTCCCGGAATGAAAGATAGCAATCTGTACCTTTTCTGTAGTTATCCAGATCAACACCGGTCTTGTATAGCTTTAGATGTTTAGCAGTATCAAAGAAGATTAGGATCCTGTTGAGCTTATGACTCTGGAAACGTCTGCAGATGATGAAAATGCAACTTGTCTCTGGAGACCCCTCAAAGACTTAAAGGAGCCCCCCCCCCTCAGGACTCCCTTTTAGCCAAGGTAAATCTCCTCAAAGTTTCCTGTGCATATCTTGGACTCATCTCTGACTGAGAAAAGTAGGTAGTAGGCATTAGATTGCCTTCCACTACCCCAAACAGAAGTTCCAGCCTGCTCCCCTTCTGAGAAGCAGTTCAACTCGGCATTTTCCAACCCCGGAAGTCCGTAAAAAGCAATTCAAGACAGCACATTGTAAGTTACAGTACTATGAATGAACATGGCTAGGTCAGATGAGCTCACACGGCATTTACTAGGGATGGGCATGAACTGACTGACAAACTAAAGCTCATCACAATTTTTTTCCAGTTTGAGGTTCATGAGGCAATTTATTTTATTTATTTATTTTAGTATATTTCTATTCCACATATTCCCCATAGGGCTCAGGGCAGAGGACAACATATAATAAAACAATAAAAAACATTTTATGAACAGACAACTCAGCAGCACTCAGAAAATGTCCAAATCATCACAATATTGCCCAGCCTGGCCATCTCACATCATGACAAGATGTTTTTATTTATTTATTTATTTATTTATTTTATGTTATATTTATATCCCACCCATTCCATACCGACTCAAGGCGGCTAACAGCATAAAATAGACAGTAAACAAAACAATATTAAAACAATAAAATGATCAGATAAATAACAATGGTGCTACTTCAGGCAGATCATATAATATTTTCTTTCTCATGCGCACAGATCCTGGGCAGTTAGTAATAGAAGTGCTATGGATCCAGAGGTGGTGGCAGCCCTCTCCCATTAGATGTTATATGCCATCCAAAAGTTCAGTCTTGCAGGCCCTGCGGAACTGTGATAAATCCCATAGGGCCCTGATAGCTTCTGGAAAGGTGTTTCAAAGTATTGGGGCCGCCACTGAGAAGGCTCTTGCTTTGGTGGAGCTGAGCCTAGCCTCCTTTAGCCCAGCCAAAATATTTTGCACTCTCTGGGGAACATGTGGGGCAAGGCGGTCCCACAGATAGGTAGGTTCTAGGCCATATAGGGCTTTGAAGGTTAATACCAGGACCTTGAAACGGATTCGGTATGCAACAGGCAGCCAGTGCAGCACTCTCAGCACAGGCTGAATGTGCTCCTGATGAGGAAGCCCCATTAGTAGCCTGGCTGCAGCATTCTGCACCAGCTGCAGCTTCCAAATCTGAGTCAAGGGCAGCCCCATGTAGAGAGTGTTACAGTAATTGATCTTAAGGTGACTGAGGCATGGATCACCATTGCTAAGTCGCTGCGCTCAAGGTAGGGGACCAACTGCCATGTTCGCCAAAGATGAAAAAAAGCAGCTCTGGCAGTGGCTGCTACTTGTGCCTCCATAGTTAAGGAAGACTCCAGGAGCACTCCCAAGCTCTTAACCCTCGACGCTGGTATCAATGGTGCCCCATCGAAGGCTGGTAGAGGAATCACCCTTCCCGAACCTCTGCGACTTAGAGAACCTCCATCTTCGTTGGATTCAGCTTTAGCCAACTCAGCCTGAGCCATGATATCATGGCTTGCAGCACCAGGTCCAAATTCTCCAGGGCGCAGGCAGACTGGCCACTCATTAATAGATACAGCTGGGTGTCATCCGCATACTGATGGCAACCTAGCCCATACCTCCTGACCATCTGGGCATATAGATATTAAGCAGCATTGGGGAAAGAACTGCCCCCTGGGGCACCCCACAAATAAGTGGGTGTCTCTGAGACAGCATTTCCCCAATTGCCACCCTTTGTCCCTGACCTTGGAGGAAAAAGGAAAGCCACTGTAAGGCAGACCCCTGTATCCCCACGTCGGCAAGACGACTAGACAGCAGCTGGTGATTGACTGTATTGAATGCAGCCAATAGGTCTAATAGGAGCAGTACTGCCGAGCCGCCCTGATCCAGATGTTTCAGGAGCTCATCCATGAGGAAAACCAGCACTGTCTCCACCCCATGGCCTGGGCAGAAGCCAGACTGAAACAGGTCCAGTATGGAAGTGTCCTCCAGGAAACCCTGTAACTGTGTCACCACCACCCTCTCTATAATCTTACCCAAAAAGGGCAGGTTTGACACCGGCCAATAGTTGGCCAAATTGGCCATAAAGATGTCAGATATTATTCCATTTTATAGCACAGGTGACAATGTCAACAGGGGAGGCCAACCAGATCAAGAAATAGACCCCCACAGCCTCAACTAAAAGCCTGGCGGAACAGCTCCGTTTTACACACCCTACAGAAAGCTAATAAGCCACGTAGGGTCTGGATCTCTGTAGGGAGCTGATTCCACCAGGTTGTGGCCAGGACTGGAAAAGCCCTGGCCTTAGCTGAGGCAAGGCAGGTGTCTCTTGGGCCAGGGGCGGCCAAAGAATGTTGGGAGGTTGAATGTAACAACCTCCTGGGCATATATGGGAGGAGATGTTCCTGCAGGTATGTTGGTCCCAGGCCGCATAAGGCTTTAAACATTAAAACTAAAACCTTGAAGTGGACCTGGTACTCAATAGGCAGCCAGTTCAGACTGCGGAGCACAGGTCGAATGTCCACCCATAAAGGTGTATCACAGCTTGTGCAGAATGCGGCGGCTTGCCTGCTGACAGCAGGCAAGCCGCCGCATTCTGCACAAGCTGCAATTTCTGGAGTCTCAAGGGCAAGCCAGCATAGAGCAAGTTACAGTAGTCCAGTCTGGAAGTGACCATTGCATGGATCAAAGATAACAAAAGGCAGACCTGGCAACCATTGTGATCTGGGCCTTCATGGAAAGAGAGGCATCCAAGATCACTCCCAAGCTCTTCACCTGTTGGGTCGGCACCAGTGTGGCACCATCCAAGGCTGGGAGCTGGATGCACATACCCACACATCCCCCAGCCAGGTACAGGACCTCCCTCTTAGCTGGATTCAGCTTCAACTGGCTCTGTTGTAACCACCCAGCCACCGCTCCCAGTGCCTCGGCAATGTTTGTGAACAACTGCAGGGTTTAAACCCCTGCTTTCTGCTCTTTGCAAAAAACCCTGCTGTTTGGTTTAAATAGCTTGGAGCTTTCTGGGGCTGGCTGCTTTCTGCTCCCCAAGAAAAGTGAAGTGCAGAAAGCTGGGATTTAAATAGCTTCAAGCCTGGGGCTGGCTGCCCAAGAAAGCCCCTTTAAGCAGTTTGCTATGTGCTGCTCAATGTTCAATGGGGCTTTCTTAGACAGATACACTGTTTCTTTGGCACTTTGCTCCATGCAGCTCAGCTATTTAAAGTGGCTTTCTTGTGCAGCACTAGCTGCTCAAAAATGTGCCTTTAAACAGATGAACCACGGGAGCAGGCTGTTTGCATAGCTTAGCTGTTTCTGAATAAACAGCTGAGCCATGAGTGTAGTCTGCTCCCACAGCTTAGATCAGAAATAACTGGGCTTTGGGGGCTGTCTGTTCCTATGTCTGAGCTGTTTAAAGCCAAAAACAACTGAGCCTCAGTAGCAAGCTGTTCCTGTGGCTCAGCTGTTTTGGGCATGAACCTGGTTTGTTCATATGCAAGTCAGCTGCGTTTGTGGAGGTCATGGTTTGCCCATGAACCATGAACCAACGTGCTTTTTAATGTTTCATGCCCATCTGTAGCAATTACTGTTTAAAACTGAAGAAAGTGCTCTTAGCAACAGCACCAACCTGCTTCTCCATTAGCAAGGATGGGTCCATGAGCAATCCCCACTCTTTATATGGTCTGTCAAAAGTGGTGCTGTTATATCAGTCCCAGTCAAGATACCAATCAACTAACTGCAGCTCTAGTTTAGTAGTCCAGCAATTAAAGCTTACAGCTTCCTGTTACTATTAGCTAAACATAAGTGGAAGGAAGCTAAAAAAAAAGGTGTCTACCAGCAGTAGGTATAAATAGCGTGGCTACTTCTAATGTCTGTACAGTGACAGCAGCGGAACCAGTATATTTTATAAGAATGACAGCACAGGAGAAAAGGTTTTAAGGATATGTAGGATACAACAATATACCAACAATAAGAGATTTATGGAAGAAATCAGAAGGGAAGCGCCAAAGAAGAACAGGCTAAGGAAACAGTTCTTGTCTGCCACATATTTGCCTTGAGGGTGGGCAGGATAAAAAGACAATGAATACTACTATCCAGCTAGTACCAGTATCTAGGCAATGGTAGCCTACTTTAAAAGATATTGGAAATTATACCACTTTGTACAGTCTTGGCTATTTGTGAAACTTAGATTTTCTCTTGGTTTCATTGTGCCACAAGCCATGACTGTGACTTAGTTCTGAAACATTTCCCCCATTACTGCTCTGAGTAGCAGTGGGAGAAACATTAAATTTTTTTTAAAAAGCCTCCAACCTGATAGCATGATGTCGCTTGCGTGGAAAACCCAGAAGTAGTATCAGTTGTCTCAAGGAACTGCCAAAAATTGTGGTTTTATCATAAAGTTTCCAGAAATTTGACATCATTTCCAGGTTTTCCGTGGAAGTGAGATCAGGATGCTACCAATGGTGCCCCCCTCATCTCCTCACACCATCTCCCTCTTGTTCTCTGCTGCAAGCAGGTGAAGACTGTATTGTTCTGTTCAGCATATCCCCAATAAATATTGGCCTATCCCCCAAGTTTTGGTGCTTTGTCTATTTACAAGCTTTTTGTTGATTTATTGCGTGTATAATATATTTAAAATGCTTTTTATGTTGAAATGTAATTTTTTTTATGTTTGCCACTTTGGAGATCCTATTTGGGTAGAAAGTTCCAATCCAATCCAATCATGATTAGATTGGCTTGGATTGGGTAGAAAGCTGGCACAGAAATGTTTAAAAGAAATACATCTTTCCTCCTTGACACAGCCCTTTGGTGTCTAGAAAAAGTGGATTAAATATGAGGGTCGAAAAACCTGCAGGCCATCTCAGTTCTGGTGTCTGCTAGACCTGATCAGTGTGCTTGGCAGTCTATGCAGCAGTCTGTGCCTAAAAGCCATAATTTGTGGTGTAAAAATGCAAATTAAGGTGAATTCTCCAAGTAAGACATATTTTTGCCATAGATATTGACTTTATGGTTTACATTATTTCATAACTTTGGTCCTGCTGTTCCTGTAAAATAATTGTATCTAAAAACATACACATACAATGATCCCCACCCTTTATTTTCAGCATACCTGGTGGAAAACGTGACTATATGAAGCAGACGCCTGTGAGTATTTCACTATGAGACATTCACTCATATCTCTTGATGACTCGGCTATGAAGCAGTAAATACCGCATGCCAGAAAGGTATTCCTATGGCACTTACCTTATTTCACTGCATGGTTAGCCTTTGTGATGTCTGTAATCGATATGGCACTGCTGACAATTTGGATTGAAGTGGAATAAGAAAAAGAATATTTCCCTCAAGACTCTCAAGAAAAAAGTAATGTTTTAAGGTATATAAGGTGTACCAAATGATTGCAGTTACATGCCTGAGGAGATCTAGGGATGGAGGAGATTGGAAGCAAAAGTATTCCAATTGCTATGAGAAAATTTTAAACTGAAAAGTGCCATTACAATAAAAACATACAGCTAGTTGCCCTGCTCTTTTTTATTTTTCACTGCAGAGTTTCTTTTTCCCTTTAGCCTTTAAAAGGAAGGGAAAGGCAACACTAAAAACACAGAAAGCTGCCTTCAGTGATTTTAAAAAGTCATTTGCAAGTTATGTGAGCAGAATGCAATATATCGCCATACAAATCTATTCTGCCTTCCCTTACTGCCCAAAACACAGTTGTTACGATGGGATCAAAGTCTTATTTATGACCAGTACATAAACATGTCAGAATGGTTTCTTATTTAATTCAGAATCTATAAATGCAACTCACTGTTTATAAACCTGAATGCAACTACATTGAGACATACTGATTTTTTTCTTGAATGTTGAAGCCTTAAATAATCATTAAAATAACCTAAGGTTGCCAACTGTGATTTAGGAAATTCCTGGAGATTTTGGAGGGGATTCTTGTGGAGGGCAGAGTTTGGAGAGGGCAGAGCTCACCAAGGATATAATGTCACTTTGCGATATCATGTTCTAAGAATTCACTTTCAGGGCACCCACCCCCCACAAAAAAAAAATTCTACTCCTTCCTGTAAGTCCACTTCTTCCTTTTAAAATTTGATTTTAAAAAAGTTAAATTTAAATCACAGAATTAAATCATCCAATGTGAGTCCCTAGGGTTCCCTTTTTTTGATTATGGTGGGAGACCTCAAGGCAATTGTGGCCCTTGTCCGCTGATGCTCAGTGGAAACTGGAGCCAAAAGGGGGAAAGCAAACATTCCAGAGAGGAGAAAGAAAAATAAGGCCTCGTCTACTTATAGGAAGATTGCACCACATAGTTCCTGTCCATTCCTAAAGCTATCCAGAAGTGACAAAGGGTAAGAATCACCAAAAACTCTGTCGTAACATTGCCGGATTGAAGCTGCCCACCAATACTACTTGAACTGATCTTGAGACAAACAGAATTTTAATAGAATTGAAAGAGTCATTTGAGAGAGGCATCACTTCCTGTGGTGTGACATGCACACACAACTTTTCCCACTGTTCTAATACGACAGATTTTGTAGGCTTTGTAGAAAATTAACAAACCCTGAAAAACTTATGCCACAGTGTAACTGGGATGAATGTTTTGGAGAAATGTATTTTTCTTTAAAGGTTTGAAGTTACCCAAACCTTCAAATTGAGTTTTTAAAAGTTTTCATTCTTTTGCCAGAGTACAAGTGTGTGTGTTGGGGTCAATAGCTTGCCAACTTCTCTTACCAAGACTTTAGATATGTGAATGGTAGACCTAATTAGATGGTCAAGGCAGACTCCCGCCAGCCAGCCAGGGCATATCTAGCAGGGAGCAGAGATTTGGAAGATTTAAGGGCCTAGAAAAACTTCAGGGGAAAAAAATTTCTGGAGACTTCAGGGAAAGCTTCTTTGACCTGGCCTGACCTAAGAGAAAGAGAGATGGAGGGGCGGGGGGAACCTCCTGGGAACAAGGAGGAAAGTCTTTTTTCTGCTGATTCTATTGAATCAAACAAAACTCTCACCTAAGGTTTGTAGGAGGTACCCGTTGCCATGTGCAACTCTGCTCACCTGAGTAGAAGCTTTACAATAATGGGCACCCTTTAGAACTGTAACCTTTTAAGCTAAGAAACCTGCTTTAAACTAGGTCATGTACAGAGGAAGAGCAGATGAATTTTTTTTAGATCCCTTTGTTTAATGTGTAGAGAATGTGGCTAGACATTTACTTTTTAATAAATGCATGTAGACATTTTCATTTTAATAAATACTTTACAATTTTTAATGCTGGTAGCGGTTCTCTGTACCACCTTGTGTTATTCTGGGCATGCCATTTTGAAAATACATCTAAAAATACAGACATCCAATAACTTGAACTGCCCAAATGTGATGTTATGTTATCACAGCTCACATTAATACTGCATATCTAGCACTACTGGACCCAAGAATTGATATAGTTTTATGCTATATGGATGTTAATGTGTTGGATTTAATGTTTTTAAATATTTATTTCAAATTGTTATTGGATTGTTTTAATCAAATGTCAACCTATTTATAGTAATGAATTGTTTTAATGGATGTCAATTCTTGTTGTGACCTGCCCAGAGCCCACTTGCAGGGAGGGCGGGATATAAGCCATATTTAATAAAAAAAATAGATAAAAGGAGTGTTGGGAAGGGGGCGGGAGGACAGTTGGTCCATAGCTACTCCCTCTGTGGCACACAAGGCATTAAACTGTCTCTGTGGTAACCAAATGCTGGATAGCAGGAAACACAGAAGTGAGGTCTCAGAACAGGGTGAGGAGTCTAGGAGCCCTGGCCTTCTTAATGGGCAATTTCTACAAAAGTCTGGTGATGGCAGCAATTGAACACAGAGAGAAAAAAGCTCCAGGTGTTGGGAAAACTAGATGGGTGGCACGTGCCAAGCATAGACCCTGGACAGCCCCTGGAGCCTGGATCATTGTAGGACACAGAGTATTATGGCCTGCAGGTCAGAGCAGGACTGTTCTGCCACAAGTGTATATATCCATGAGCCACCATCCCTTCTTCAGGATGGTCTGTCAGTCTGTCTGTAGCAGTAGAAAAGAGTAAGAGTCCAGCAGCACTTAGAGACTAACAAAATTTGTGGCTAACAAAAGAGTCACTGCTCAAGTGACTCTTTTAAACCATCTTTCTTTGACTTAGCTTGGTTTGGGTAAAACATGCTTACACACAAGTCCTTTGAATTGAACTGAAGGTTCAGACTTCTGATCCTGGTTATCTGTGAGGAGGAGCAGTCAGTCAGTATATGCTCATAGGCATCCTCATATCTATTATTGCATTGCTTGTTACATAGGTGAAGTCTGCCTCCAAAACCAGATTTCAAATGTCAACATTTTTTTAAAAAAACAAACAAAACAAAACTTGAAAACAGCAAAAAGTTTTCCAGTGCAGCACAAATTCAAGCAGCCGCCTGGTGCCTATAACTTGCTGATGCACCACTGAGAAAGGATATGAAGGACAGAAAAGAAACAGTACAAGGTAAAGAGCAGTAGGAAGTGTGTGTGTGTGTGTACTGCATATGTCACAGGAACTTGCTTTTTGTTGCATCATTGAGGAAACCATCTGGTTTGGCAGCTCAGATTAAAAGCTTTCAGCCCCTAACTCAGCTGAGGCCACTGGAAGGAGAGAGACCTTGCCACTCTCTAGAACTAGCTGGACAATATGTTGCAACACCCCTTGAAATCTCCAAGGGGTCCTGCTGGCTAGCTTGAGAGTGGGCAGTAAGAGAAGGCTGGGAACACAGCAGTGCACCCCCCCAGCATTGGCATCATCACTGAGCAACAGCCCACCAGGTAGGGTTTAGGAACCTCAGGAATCCCCAGCCTCTCTTCTGTTCCTTCCACCTGGAATTTCTTTGCTGGGGAGGTGGTGAAGGAGAACTAGAGAGGGTTTCCATTCTGTTTCGTTCTAAGTGGCCAAGCCAGCAACCCCAGTTAAGCAAGAAACAAGCTTTTCCCTGCCCCTGGAAACCCCTAGCCAACCTAAGCAAACGAAATGAGGCTTAAAATACAGACGTTACACTACTGAGATCAAAGGAGTCCTTCATAACCTTGTATTTTTAGACCACTTAGAATTTTTGCAGGGGAGAGGAAGGTATTTAACAGGTGCATAATGGGGCACCACTTTAGTCTTCAGAATGAGTATCTGAAAAATAGCCCCTCCCCATGTGTTGCAGGAACTACAGGGTGGCACTGACACCTTCAGGCAACCCATCTCTAATCCAGGCTGGCCTGTGGGCTGTGGTAGTTGTACCTCTTCAGGCTTCCACTGGAGGCAGCCCACATGCTTGCAAGGGTGCTGGGCTAAGCAGAAGGGGTTGCAAAGCCAACAGAACTGCTGACACTGGATTACCCGCTCTGACTTCTGGCTGGATGAGGGGAGAGAGCAAGCCAGCTATTTTCTTTCCTTTTAATTTCTATACCATAAAACCTATTTTTTTTATCCACTCTTTAGTTTCTAAGGTAGAAATTGAACTTGCGGATAGGCATTTACCTTCTGTAGGTGAGCAAAGGGCTAGCCTACAGTAAAATTGGCACTTGCCCTGATATTGTAGATAGCTGAAGTGAAAAAGACTGGCTTGTCTGAGGAAAGCTAATGAGTGTTTGTAGGAACTGAGAATTCCTAGAACACAGTTCATGATGTGTTGGATAGTGTTTTGTTGGACTTCAGAAACTTGGTTTCACAACTGCTATCAATTAATAGAGACTTTGATATGTTATGTGTAGCCTAACCTACCACAAACACTTATGAGGACAAAATGGAATAGTCTGATGAATGCTGCCTAAATTGAAATAATGGTCTTGAGGCTGGGAGGAAAGGAAAGGGGGAACAGCCTGGTAGCTGGCTTAGCAGAAGCTGAATAACATCCAGCTGAGTTTGTTCTTCTCCTGTTTCAATGATGTTTAAGGCTTGGACATGCCAGAGGGCTGTTGTCTTTTGGCTCTTAGCATGAAGGTTAAAACCCTGAGCTGGTAGGAAGATAGTCAAGAGGAGGGAAACAACTTGCTTCAAACTCAGCAGCAGCTCTATTCTCCTTCTCTAGTTAATTTCTATTTTATTTCCCTTTTTAAAGTTATAAGCTGTTTTAGATACCCACTGGGAGATAAACAAGATACAAATAATTAAATATAAATATAGTTATACTATGGCAACTATTGCAACATTAGATTCTTAGAAACTAAGAAACAATCTCCAGTTTTGCCCATTTAGTCATATGAAGCAGGAGTGCAAAACAAGCAACCACTGGGGTGCTGCTGAGTAAAAGCTTCAGTTCCTCTCTGCTGAAACTGAGACCAATTTCCCACTCACCTTACGCCACTCTCACGTTCCTCTTCTCAGCAGGGCTTCTTTCCAATTTCACACTATCTGCCGCGGGGCTGCAGCTAGAGTTGGCTTTTTCACGCTGCAAACAGAAACTGGTTTTTAGAGTCATACCATACCATACCAAACCTTTAATGGCATAATAGAATCAGATAAAAATACACAGAATATAAAAATTTAAACATTGGAGATAAAATAAAAATAAAACCAAGCTTACAGATGCATCTGGCGCCCACAGAGATGGTTTATTGGCAATTCAACAATCGAGCAAACAAAAATTTTTAAATACTTGGGGATCACTTTTAACCACAAGTTAAGCTGGGTTTCACATCGTAACAACACCGTCAACTTGGCTAAATGTTCAGCTGCTCAAATTAAACAGTTTTTCTTTGCAAGGGTTTTTAGAGTTTTCTGTTTGCTGCATGAAAAAGCTGACACTAGCTGCAGCCCCGGGGCAGATAGAGAAAAGGAACATGAGAGCAGCGTAAGGTGAGTGGGAAATTGGTCTGATATTTCTGCTCAATGTAAAGATTTGCCTTTCATGTTGCAGGATAAACTGAGGAATCAGAAAGCCTAAAACATTTGCTACTATTTGGCCCTTTCCCGGCCGGGTGGTCCATAGACCGCTGAGGCTGGGGGCCGCCCATTGCCTCCCCGTGCAGATGAGAGGCAATGGTTTGTTCCAAGGGTGGGGGCGAGGAGCGGCCTTATAAGGCTGCTCCCGCCCCCAAATACGCAGTTTGTATTTGGTTGTCGGCCTGGTGCAGTCAGCGTTGCGCCGTTGGCCGAGGGGATCGAGCGTTGCTGTTTTGAGCTCGGGAGGCTCCGGAAGAGCGGGTGCTACTGCGCGTCGTCGTCGGAGCCGCGTTTTCGCCCGAGGACTTTGACGCCTGGTCGGGGCATTCGCGGCGCGCACAGCTGCCTATCGGGCTGGCAGCGCAGCTCGGCGTTGAGGTGATCGGGAGGCCGCGAGGCTTTGCGGCGCCCCCCCTCCCCTCTTCGGCTCAATTAAGCCCAGCGGGTCGCGTTTGGGGCAGGCGGCTGGGCAGGAGGCTCCCCAGTAGGCCTGGCCAGGCCGCAGTGGGTGCTTGGCGTTGGGCCAGCTGGCCTGGGGGGATTTTAAGTCACCCTCCCCCCCCTCCTTTCACGAGTTTGGGCCGGGTAGGCCAGTAGCTGGGCTGGCAGGCGCGTTCTGTCCTTGGGCTGCCTAGGCGTGTGCTGGGGTGGGGCCTGATCCAGGGAGGCAGGCCCCCTCTTTCTGCCTTATTGGTTTTGGGGTGAATTGTGTTGTGCATTCCCCCCCTCCCCCCTTTGTCCTTCAAAAAAAAAAGGAGGAAGAAAAGAGAGACACTCAGTCACCATCTAGTTGAGTTGCTCAGGGTGGGGGCTTTATTGGTATAAATAATTAAAAAAAAAACCAATGGGGCCTAAGAAGGGCCAAGGGAATAAGAAGGGCAAGCAGCCCGCCAAGCGCCCTCCAAAACGACCACACCCAGAACCGCCTCCGCCTGAAGAGACGGAGGAAGCCCGGACCAGGCAGGCCATTATTGATCAATTGGCTGCCTTAGAAGAGGCTATGGGTTTGCCTGGTCCTTCTCGTAGGGTTACTGGCTTGTTGGGCTCTGGTAGGGCTGCTACCATGTCCTTTCAAAAGGAGGTGCTTGCCAGACTGTCTGTGTTGCAGGGAGCGGAGGGAAGCAGTGCCGCTGTGAATCCAGGACTCCCCCCCCGAGGATGAGCCGCGAGAGGAACCCGAGGCTGTCGTGGTGGTGCCGCCGGTTAGTGAGGGTAAGCTACATGCTACACAACAGGGGGCGGCTTGGCCATGGGGCCTGTGGGGGCCCAGTTTAGTAGTGGATCCCAAGCTAGGGGGTGGTCCTCAAGTGTTTGGTTCTAATTATTCGTGTCCATTGCCCTTCTTGGGGCAGCAGGCAGCACAAAGTTCCCTTGCCCAGGCCGGTACTTCTCCCTCGACGTCGGTTCCGGGAGGTTCCTGGGCACCTTGGGGTGTAGCCCCCGGTACCAGTGGTTTTGGAGCCAGCTTAGGGGCCGCTGGCCAGGGGCCGGCCTTGGGTGTTTTGCCCTGGGGATGGCAGCAGTCCCCTTCCACGCCTTTGTCGTGGGCTGGGCAGCAGGCTGGTTTCTGGGGGTTCCCACCCCATCCACCAGTTCCTTACAGTGCATTGGAGTTTCACGCTGTGCCATTTGGGGACCCCGCCATGCCCTTGGGCGATCACCTTACCGCCACTACGCGGGAAAAAATCCTTAAAGGCGAATACGTTGACGTATTTAGCCTACTGTATAGGGAATTGGAGAAGAAATCTAAAGATGAGCTTGACGAAAAGGACAAAGAGAAGCTCAAGCGCCGTAAAGTGGATAGAACCTGGGCTAATTGGTTGCCCGGTTTCCTCATTTATGCGGGTGTTATCGCTAGGGCCCAACCATGGAGAGCCGCACCACTGTTCCAGTACTGCGACATTATATACCGGGCATATAATGACTTCGCTGGGGGCGCTTGGCTCCAGTACGACGAACAGTTTCGTATGCGTGCAGCGGTTAATCCTTGTCTTCAGTGGAATCAGATTAACCAGCAGCTTTGGCTGCAGCTTATGGCCCCCGCGAAACCAAACGCTGGGGAGCGATCTGATAGTGGCCATTTGGTCCAGAAGACATTGGCTACATCCTTTACTGGTGCCCGCGCCGCCACGGGGCAGTCGGTTCAGCCACGGCTGCTTTGCTGGGAGTTCACCTCCCAAGGCTCATGCACCAGGAAGGGCTGTAAGTATAAACACGAGTGCCCGATCTGTGGAGGCCCTCACGCTTTCACCACTTGCACCAGGTCCAAGCAGCGGTGGCCCGGCAAGCGGACGGGCGGTGGGCCCGGGCAGCCCCCTGGAAAAGGGTCCCAGCCCCATTCGGCTGACGGTTCTTAGGCAGCTGTTGAGCTTGTATCCCCTTTCCTGCGATGCGCGTTACCTGTTCGAGGGATTCTCCTTTGGTTTCAGAATTCCATTTCAGGGCCCCCGGACACCATTTTTTGCTGCTAATTTGCGTTCGGTTAAGGGTTTTGAGCGTATTGTGAGGGAGAAGATCAAGAAAGAGTGCGCCGAGGGTCGGGTTTTAGGCCCGTTCAAGTCCCCCCCCTGCCTAACCTGAGGGTTTCCCCCCTGGGGGTTGTCCCCAAGAAGGCTGTAGGTGAATTTAGGTTAATTCACCACCTTTCTTACCCCAGGGGTAGTTCGGTAAATGATGCAATTCCCCCGGAGCTTTGTTCGGTGAAGTATACTTCCTTCGACCGTGCAGTGCAAATTGTCCAGCGGTGTGGCAGGGGTGCGGAGTTGGCGAAGTGCGATATAAAATCAGCTTTCCGCCTTCTCCCGGTTCACCCTAAGGACTTTGATCTTCTAGGTTTTGCTTTTGAAGACTGTTATTATGTTGATAGGGCTCTGCCTATGGGTTGCTCAGTTTCTTGCACCGCGTTTGAGCGCTTTAGTACTTTTTTAGAATGGGCCTTGCATTTTAGAACGGGCTTACGTGCCACGGCTCATTACTTAGATGATTTTCTTTTCGCGGGCCCCGCTGGGTCTGGGCAGTGCCTTTCGTTGTTGACCGCCTTCGTGGATTTAGCCGAAGAGCTGGGAGTTCCGTTGGCTACAGAAAAAACCGAGGGTCCAACTACGGTTCTCACCTTTTTTGGCATCGAGTTGGACACGGTGCGCCAGTTTTCTAGACTGCCCGAAGACAAGCGAGTTAGTTTGCTTGCCCGGGTGCGAGCGGTGTCGGGTAAGTGCAAGGTCACCTTGCTTGAGTTACAACAGTTGGTAGGTCATTTGAATTTCGCCTGTAAGGTGGTGGCCCCGGGCAGAGCCTTTTTGAGGCAATTCTGCGAGGGGATGGCCAACTTGCGCTCACCGCACCATTTTATCCAAGTTACGAGGGAGATGCAGGAGGACCTTGCTGTTTGGGAAACATTTTTAAGGGACTTTAACGGCATTTCTTTCTGGTGGGCCGATATGCAGCTTGAGGCCGAGTTACAGATAGTCTCTGACGCCGCCGGTCCCATCGGTTTTGGGGTCTATTTCCGCGGGCACTGGTGTGCCGAGCTATGGCCGCAGGATTGGTTAGGTTCCGAGTTGTGCCGGAATTTGACTTTCCTCGAATTCTTCCCGATCGTTGTTGCTGTTTTTCTGTGGGGAGAGGCTTTGGTCAATTGTTCGGTACACTTCTGGTGCGATAACATGGCGGTTGTTCATGTTGTTAATAGTTTGACCTCCAAGTCCCCTGCTGTGATGCGGCTCGTCAGGGCGTTCACGTTACGTTGTTTACAATTGAACATCTTGTTTTTGGCTAAGCATGTTCCCGGCATCTGTAACGGGGTGGCGGACGCTCTGTCTCGCCAACAGATGGACCGTTTCCGTCAATTAGCCCCGGAGGCCGACCTGTTGCCAGAGCACATCCCGGCAGAACTATGGCTGATTGGAAGGAAGAAGTAAGCCGGGCAATCCATCTGGCAATTGCGCCCAGCACTCAAAGGTCGTATGACCGGGCCGCTAGCCAATTTGTGGTTTTCAGAAAAGGGGCCGGTTTACCCGAGGTTTGGCCCACTCCTGTTGACCAGTTTTTACAGTTCTGCATGCATCAGAGGCATAGGGGCCTATCGGTGAAATCTATTCGGGGCCAGCTTGCGGGACTGGCTTTCATGTGTAAGGCCAGGGGGCACCGAGATGCTACCAAGGATTTCCGCATACAGAAAATGTTGGAGGGTTGGTCCCGAGAGTCCGGACCCCGTGCTGATTGCCGGCAACCTATTTCGCCTTCCATCCTTAAGGGGCTTCATGCCTCCTGGGCCCTGGTTTGTGGTTCTCCTTACGAGGAGGCTCTTTTTCACAGTGCCGCATTGACGGCCTTCTTTGGGGCTTTTAGAGTATCTGAGCTTGTAACACTGTCCCGCAACGATGTTTCGGCCAGGGCCCTGCAGTTTGGGGACGTTTGTTTATTTAGCGACCACGTGTTGTTTCGGGTCCGCCGTTCGAAGACAGATCAGAAGCAGCACGGCTGCACTGTGACGGTGGGTTCATGCGCGGAACGCGAGTTATGCCCGGTTGCCGCTATCAGGCATTATATTGAATTGCGAGGGTCATCGGACGGCCCCCTCTTCCGCCACGCCAACGAGGCCCCCTTGACGAAGTACCAGTTTTGGGCCATCACAAGTAGGGCTTTGCAGCATTTGGGCCTTGGGGGGCGCAAATTTGGTACCCATTCATTTAGAATTGGGGCAGCCTCTACTGCCGCAGCATTAGGCTATGGGGGCGAGGACATTCGGTGAGTGGGGCGTTGGAAGTCCGGGGCATACCGTTCCTATATCCAGCCTTTACGGTCTTAGGGTGTTTTTCCCATTGACCCAAGTGATATGTTTCAAGTTGGTTGTTTCACCCCCTTTCTGCAGTCTAATAGTTTTTTCTTCTAGGCGCTGTGGCTGGTGACCAGAGGAAAAGGATCCTTATATGCGGCCACAGCATTGTTTTTTGGGCGGCGCATCAGGCCCGGAGGACTCCGATCGGTTCGCAGCTGGGCCTGAGCGACAGAGCTGTCATCACTTGGCAGGGCCGTCGTGGTATGAGATGGCCCAGTCTCCTCCCCCTTTTGTTTAGGAACCTAAGTGGCCCCCCCCCGCAGATTTTGGTAATTCATTTGGGGGAGAACGATTTGGGGCTGATTAAAGGGAAGGCCCTTTCGATTCAGGCCCAGACAGATTTGGCCTTAATAAGTAGAAGGTGGCCGGGTGTCCTTATTTTATGGTCGGCCATGCTGCCGCGCCGCGTTTGGCGGACGGCTTGGGACCCTACCGGATTGGAGCGCGCCCGGATTAAGGCCAATAGGGCCCTGCGCAAAGCCCTGTGTGCTGGTCTTGGGGGTTACATGCCCCATCCTTTGATTTTGTCCGACATCCCGGAATTATATAGGGATGACGGTGTTCATCTGTCTTCGAAAGGCAACGAGCTATTTTTAGCCGATTTACGGCAAGGGCTTCTTCGTGTTTTGTAGTTTGGGGTACAGCGGCCTAAGCAGAGGTGTGGCGCTGTCCATGGCAGTTTGTGTTGGGATTATGTTTTGGGGATTGGTGAGCTCCCGTTGCATCACGCTGTTTTGGTGCATGGCTTCCCTGGGGAACTGCAAGCTGTATGGCCCAAGGTTGCTCCAGGAAGTCTTGGGATCCCGGCACGCGGTGAGTGTCCGCATCCTAGGCTGCAAGGCTGTGGGGATGGCGGAGCTCAGGTGCGGTGATCATGTTGCCGGGCCGGCCGGGTCTGAGCCGTTTGGTTGGCTCATACCCGGGGCTCAGGGGGCTCGCCCAGTTCAGGTCTAGGAGGTGGTCACGTTGACCCCTGGCTTTACCTGTTCCCCATGTTTGCCCTTGCCATTGATCTTAATAAAGTGGCCCTTCAATCCAATCTTGTGTATGGCTCATTATTCCGCCTGGGGGGGCAATTCGGCCCTTTCCCGGCTGGGCGGTCCATAGACCGCTGAGGCTGGGGGCCGCCCATTGCCTCCCCGTGCGGATGAGAGGCAATGGTTTGTTCCAAGGGTGGGGGCGAGGAGCGGCCTTATAAGGCTGCTCCTGCCCCCAAATACGCAGTTTGTATTTGGTTGTCGGCCCGCCCGCCCATCCGTCGAGCAGTACAGGCAGAGGCTGGTCGCTCGTTTTTAGGGGGCCGGGTAGGAATTTTTCGCCCTCAAGACGCATTGGCCTTGTCTGGGGGTGTTTTTGCCTACCTTGCACTGCTGATGTTTGGTGCTGGCAATTGGAATCGCGGAGCCATTATAGGTTGGTCACTGGCAGTTTGTGTTGGGATTATGTTTTGGGGATTGGTGAGCTCCCGTTGCATTGCGCCGTTTTGGTGCATGGCTTCCCTGGGGAACTGCAAGCTGTACGGCCCAAGGTTGCTCCAGGAAGTCTTGGGATCCCGGCACGCGGTGAGTGTCCGCACCCTAGGCTGAAAGGCTGTGGGGATGGCGGAGCTCAGGTGTGGTGATCATGTTGCCGGGCCGGCTGGGTCTGAGCCGTTTGGTTGGCTCATACCCGGGGCTCAGGGGGCTCGCCCAGTTCAGGTCTAGGAGGTGGTCGCGTTGACCCCTGGCTTTACCTGTTCCCCATGTTTGCCCTTGCCGTTGATCTTAATAAAGTGGCCCTTCAATCCAATCTTGTGTATGGCTCGTTATTCTGCCTGGGGGGGGCAATATTCCATATACATTGTCACCGTCGTCATCATCATCGTCATCATCATTGAATCGCCCAATCTTCTGGGTGATATACAGGATCCATTAAAAACCTACAGAAATAAAACAATCAGTGACTTTTTATGTTTAGCATGTTTAGATATCTATAATCAGGTAAATAATAAAAGCCCAAGCGTGGTGGCAATTCTCAGGGTTTTTATTGGATAGATGTGGCTTGAGCAGGATTGGCTCACACTGTCTTTGCCATGCCATTGGCTGAGTATGCTCTCTCTCGCCCACCGCCAGCCCTATCAGGCAAGAACCCCAGCAGAAGGCCACTGACCTTTGATGGAGACAGTTCTCTCCTGACAGGGAGCTTACTGAGCAGGACTGCTTCTCCACAGGGCCTGTTATAGGAAGTCCAGGACAGTCCATCTGAGAGCAGGCAAGGAGGTGTGAGGGTGTAAAACAGGGCAAAGATTAGTGGTGCCTGGCCCCCCAGCCCCCCCTCCCCCAGCTACGGGCCTGTGTTCATGAGAAAACAGTAGGGTTCCTTCTCTTCAACTGAGGCAAAAAGAATGTTCATTCACAGCAGGGATGGGACCTTTCCACCAGCCAATACTCTTCACTCTTTCTATTCCAATTAGGTGGAATGTACTAAAACGAATGACAAGATTGCCCATAGGAAACAATGTGAGAGCCTGGATTGCCCATTGGATATCATGGGAGGGAAGATTGCCAATTGAAAATCAAGTCCTGGAGGTTGGCAGAGCACCCTTTCCTTTGGCAATTCAGTCCTGGAGGTGGGCAGAGCACCTTTTCATTTGGCAATCCAGGTATGGAGGTGGGCAGGTGGGCAGAGGACTTTTCCCCCGGACAATCCAGGCCAGGAGGTTGGCAGAGCACCTTTTCCCTTGGCAATCCAGTCCTAGAGATTGGAAGAGCAGTTTTTCCATTGGCAATCAAATCCTGGAGGAGAGCAGAGTACCTTATCCCTTAGCAATCCAGTCCTGGAGCTGGGCAGGTCACCTTTTCTTTTGGCAATCCAGTCCTGGAGGTAGGCAGAGGAATTTTTCCCTTGGCAATCCATCCAGGAGGTTGGCAGAACACCTTTTCCCTTGGCAATCCAGTCCAGAAGGTTGGCAGAGCACCTTTTCCCTTGGGAATCCAGTCCTGGAGGTGAGCAGAGCACCTTTTCCCTGGCAATCCAGTCCTGGAGATTGGCAGAGCACCTTTTCCCCCTGACAATGCACCTTTTCCCTTGGCAATCCATTCCAGAAGATTGGCAGAGCACCTTTACCTTAGCAACCCTGTCCATGAGGTTGGCAGAGTGCCTTTTCATAAGAACATATGAACATAAGAGAAGCCATGTTGGATCAGGCCAATGCCTCATCCAGTCCAACAATCTGTGTCACACAGTGGCCAAAAAATTTATATATGTGTACATATATATACACACTGTGGCTAATAGCCACTAATGGACCTCTGCTCCATATTTTTATCTAACCCCCTCTTGAAGCTGGCTATGCTTGTAGTCGCTACCACCTCCTGTGGCAGTGAATTCCACATGTTAATCACCCTTTGGGTGAAGATTTCCCTTGGCAATCCAGTCCAAGAGGTTAGTAGAACACCTTTTCCCTTGGCAATCTAGTCCTGGAGGTGGGCAGAGCAGATTATTCCTTGACAATCGAGTCCTGAAGGTTGGCAGAGTAGCTCTTCCCTTGGCAATCCGGTTCTGCAGGTTGGCAGAGTAGCTTTTCTCTTGGCAATCCAGTCCTGGAGGTGGGCAGAGGACTTTTTCCCTTGGCAATCCAGACCTGAAGGTGGGTAGAACACATTTTTCCTTGGCAATGCAGTCCTGGAGGTGGGGAGAGCACCTTTTCCCTTGGCAATGCAGTCCTAGAGGTGGGCAGAGCACCTTTTCCCTTGACAATCCTATCCTGGAGGTTGGCAGAGTAGCTTTTCCCTTGGCAATCAAGTCCTGGAGGTTGGCCGAGCAAATTTTTCCTTGAAAATCCAGTCCTGGAGGTTGGCCGAGCAAATTTTTCCTTGACATTCCAGTCCTGGATGTTGGCAGAGTAGCTTTTCCCTTGACAATCCAGTTCTGGAGGTTGTCCGAGCAAATTTTTCCTTGAAAATCCAGTCCTGGAGGTTGGCCGAGTAGCTTTTCACTTGGAAATTCAGTTCTGGAGGTGGGCAGAGGACTTTTTCCTGTGGGAATTCAGTCCTGAAGGTGGGCAAAGGATATTTCCCCCTGACAATCCAGTCCTGGAGGTGGGCAGAGCACCTTTTCCCTTGACAATCCCTTCCTGGAGGTTGACAGAGAAAATTTTTCCTTGACAATCCAGTTCTGGATGTTGGCAGAGTACCTTTTTGTTTGACAATCAAATGCCAGAGGCTGGCAGAATACCTTTTCCCCTGGCAATCCTTTCCTGGAGGTTGGCAAACTAACTTTTCTCTTGGCAATCTGGTCCCAGAGGCTGGCATTGTGCTCTGTTCCCTTGCAATCCAGTCCCAGAGATTGGCAGCCCACCCTCCCCCTTAAGAATTCAAATCCAGAAGAGCTGCAACAGTCCCAGGGTTTGGAAATTTGCCCATCCCCTGTCTATCCGTGTCTAGGACACATGTAGGTTGTGTTGACTTTCCTGTAATATCCATTCCAGATTTTTGTTGCAGCCATTTCTGTGCTTCAATGCATATCAATGGAGCCAATGTAAATCAATTGGCAATCTCCCCTCCCATGATATCCAATGGGCAATCCAAGCTCTCCCATTCTTTCCTATGGGCAATCTTGTCATTCGTTTTAGTTACATCCCCAATTAGGCTACAGTGGGCTCATATGACAGAATGGACTCTGAGTCCTCCTGGAGAACCACTGTTGCCAATCTCCAGGTGACTGGGTGATTGGGTGACTGGGTGATTGGGTGACTGGGTGATTTCAAACCAGCCTAAACTGTCTCACGGGGCTGTTGTTGTTCAGATCAAAGGGGGGAGGGGAGAGGAGAGGAGAATGATGTAAACTGATGTAATGGCTGAGGACTCCTCCATATTAAACAGTCTGTCAGAGAGAGACTGTTGGTCTGAAAGGTATCACTACAAGCCTCTGAGGAAGGCCTTTACTCCTGGGGAAACCACTGTTGCCAATCTCCAGGTGAGGGCTGTAGAAGCTGACTGGGTGATTTCAAACCAAGCTAACCTGCCTCACAGGGTTGTTATTGTTCAGATAAAAGGGGAGGAGAGGAGAGGGGAATGCTGTAAGCTGATGCAATGGCTGATGACTCCTCCCTATTAAACAGTTTGTCAGAGATAGTCTGTTGGACTGAAAGGTCTCACTACAGGACTCTGAGGCAGAACTCACTGGACCCAGTGATGACTACGGCTGCCAGTTCCAGGTTGGTGAGAAATTCCTGGAGATTCTATGGTGGACTTTGAGGACGGCATAGGAGTTAGGCTTCAGAGTGGGGTCTACTAGACCCAGGTCCTTTCTATGGAAGCTGACTAACTGATTTCAGACTAGTCACAGACTTCCAGCCTAACCTGCCTCACAGGGTTGTTGTTCAAATCACATGGGGGGGAGAGAATGATGTAAACTGCTTCGGCCCCATCCCCCTTGAAGACAGACTAATTTTCCTATATAGAGGCTGCAGGGAGGGCACAGGTGATGGAAAGCTGTTGTAGACTTTGAGGAGGGCATAGGAGTTAGGGCTTCAGCATGGGATCTGCCGAACCCAGGTCCTTGCTGTGGAAGCTGACTGACTGATTTCAGACCAGTCACAGACTTCCAGTCTAACCTGCCTCACAGGGTTGTTGTTCAGATCAAAGGGGGCAGAAGAGAATTACAGTATGTAAGCTGATTTGGTTCCTCACCCCCCACTGTGGAGAAAGACAGCCTATGTAGAAGCTGCAAGGAGGGGAAACGAGATGGAAAGCTGAAGTTAGAGGGGCAGATAAAGGGAATTTGTGGATATTTAAGGGGGGGGGGTTGAGGAGGGGTGGAACCTCAGACAGGTACAATGCCATTTCCTCCTAGGGAACCACTCAGATTTATAAGCTTCCATTGAGGTGGGGGGAAGTTAATGCCTTCACTTGGGTGGGTGGGAAGACAGCAAGGGTGGCAGGCACTTGCCCAGAGCCTCCTTCTAGAGCCTGTTGTATATTTTTTTCCCCACAACGGACCTTACTTCTAGTAATTAATAATGACATTAATTTATATGTACCATGCCTTTCTCCCCAGTGGAAACCCAAAGCATTTCTGTTTGCCGTGCAAAAAAGCCGATGCTTTCCCCCTCATTCTGTTCTCTTCACAACAATCCTGTGATAGATTAGTCTGAGAGTGTGTGACTGGTCCATGATCAGCCAGCAAGAGCTTCTGCGGTGGAGTGGGGACTGGCCTTCCAGATCCTAGTCACACTCTCTAACCACTACACTATTCTCTCTCTCTCTCTCATCTATCTATCTATCTATCTATCTATCTATCTATCTATCTATCTATCTATCTATCTATCTATCTATCTATCTATCATCTGTCTGTCAGTCTGTCTGTCGTCTGTCTGTCCGTCCCCCTCCCTCTTGGGCATGGAGCATGTGTCATTGGGGGTGGGGGTGGGGTTTCTGCATTGTGCAGGAGGTTTGTTGTTTGGTCCCGCCCCAAACAACGCAGTTGCTTTTGGTTCTTGGCCCACCTTCCCGCCCAACAATAGTACAGGCTTTGCCGGTTGCCTAGTTGATGGAGCCAGGTAGAAATTTTTTCATCCCAACTGATTGGCCAAGGTTGGGGTGTTTTTTGCCTATTTTGTAGTATTTGTATGCGGAGTGGACTAAATTGGGCACCATTGTTATTTGGGCCACTTGGCTGGGTTAAGTTAGGGCTATTAACAACACCACTGAGCACCCCTGGTTTACCCTGTTTGATGAGGAAAGTGGCAGGCTGAACCAGCAGCTGGGCTGCACGGCTCTCTGCTGTGAGAACCTGCCACATAGTGGACTTCTCTGTGTGGACTAGCTTTGGCGAAGCAGTGCCCGGACAGGGAGGGCAATCTGGGCCAGGCCGGCCTAGCATTAGCCAACTTGAATGACTCATGCCGGGGGCAGGGTGACTTGCCCTCACAGGACATGGAAGGGTCATGGGTTTCCCTTGGCCTGTCCTGTTCATTCAGTTAGCCCCATGCCAGTTAAAATTTGTCAATTAAGTGGCCCTGTTTGTTACCCAAACTATTCTTGTTTGCCTTGTTATTCTGACTGGGGGGGGGGGGGGGCAATTAGCAAAGATCGTCATGTAGAGGACAATGAATTTCTTTGGGCTTTAGTTTGAGCATCAGTGTCTGAATATTTTTTTCCTCATCACTTTTACCAGTTAACTATCCTGTCATAAAAATTTACTATTCTTGGTAAAACTATTATTCCTCCATTGATTTTGTTTTACCAATCTTGTATTTTTTTACTTCATTGGTGTCTTCAAAAAAAGTTTTAAAAATGTTTTATGTTCCACTAATTTATGACTTGGATTTCTTTATTTTAGACACATTTAATTTATTTCACTTCTAACTGCTGCTCAATTATCTATTTAGTGTTCATGTAAAAGAGACTAGAGGACATATTACATACAGCCCTGTGCAATTTCCCCTCATAACAAAAAGAAGTTTCAGTAGCCTACAATCCCACGGAGATTGCTGAGGAGTTTATATGGAGCACTTACAGAGTTTAGGATCAAGGCCTCTATGCTTATTACAGGTCTGTGGTGAACTGAAATTTATTTACACATGACTGCCTTCATTGACAAGGTTAGGAATTCAGCTGAGGCAACAGAGGTCTACATGACCATGAGGCACCATTATGAAAAGTGTCAAATGTTTCTGAATGTACACCTTTTTCTCCCCCGCCCTTTGTTGTGTCCAGTTTTGAGACACTGCCTGTCTGCCCTTCACTATACAACAATTTCACCTTTTCCTTTTCTTGTAGTTAACGTCCAGTGATACAGCAGAAGTAGTTTCCTGACACTTGTTGGAGTTATATCTCTATACTGGTGAGAAGGAGGTAAGTGCCTCAAACACTTTTCCTATTCAGATTTTGTAACATTCTTGGTCTTCTATCTGTTTCTATTATCCCTGCAGCAAAACACTCTGGGACCTCAGGACAGCCTTCTAAGCAAACTAATGTGGCTTGGGGAAGGAGAATGCTTGACCTGTTCAGTAATGGGGGCATGCTACTTGCAGATAAGGAAGCATGAGTTATAAATTTCCTGCCAGCAGCTCTGGATGCACTTGAGAATTTTTATTCATTTATCCAGCAAAAAAAAGTCCTACAATAAAAATGGCCCCATTTGATAGTGAGAAGAGAAATGTTATGTCTCATTAAAGAGGCATTCATTTAAATCATGTTTCAGCAGAGCAGAAATCTGGGTTCAGACCTAAGCCCTTGTCTCTGATCATCTTCATATAGTTCATACTAATTCTAGGGATTAATTGCTCTAGGTAGGTTTAAATGGTGTCATTAATATAAGTTTATAAGTCCTAGGAAGACTTTGAAGCAAATATTTAAGTTGAGCTACTGTGAATTCCTTCAGAGAAAGGCAGGAGAGCACCTTTAACCAATGGCTACCTATTATTATTTATTATGCTTGGTATTTTATGTATTTTGGAATACAGAGATTTTTTAAAATCTTCAGCCCCTTGACATTTAAGTACACATTCTAGGAAGGTATAGCAAATAGATGACATGTAGGGATGTGCATTAGATTTGGCCGAACTGAATACAGCCTTGAATAACAGCTGATTTGGTTGTTTTTGGCACCACATACAGCTTAATCAGATTATCTGATCTGGTTAGGCTATTGATTACAGCAGTCCCAAATACCACCATATTTATTTGGCATCTATTTGGCTTCATTGTACCCTATGGGCCATGAAAGTCAATGGCAAAATCTCATAGGGTATAATCTGGGGGTTGGGGAGCGACGGTTTAAAAAAGAGGCACCAAATTTGCAGTGTAGCTGCAGGAACCTCAAATTCCAAAAAGATTGGACCAGGGGTTCCCATTCTATGGGACCCTAAAATGATTTCCCTCTTTCCCATTGTCTCCTATGATGAGAAAAACTTGCAAACACAGGCAGCAGTCAGATCCTCCTAGAGAATCTCTGCAGTGAAAAGTCAACTGTGGTGAGGATGCTTGTTTGCATGGAGCATAACAGTGCTATGTGCCCAGTAAAACAAGTACCACCATAGCAGTGCCAGTGCCACACATAGGACCTTAATTTGAATCTGAGAATCTCTCTGAATTACAAACCTATGGGGGTGCTTTCTTCAAGGACAGCAGCACAAAAACAGTGCATGGAATGCACTGGTGCTAAGCAGCAGAGCCCTGTGCCAACCTAATAGTGACCAGCCCAGTGGCACAACCCTACCAACTACTGCCCAGAAGCTGAACCAAGTGACCTTTTGCCCTGGGTATACAAAAAGATGGATGGACACAAATCTGAAATCAAGATTCACAAAGCTGTGCAACTTATTTTACTGCAACATCATTTCAGATCAAGAGACTGCTGAATTACAATCATTACAAAACTCAGAGCAATGGAACCCATTAAGTTAAAATACCCAAGCACTTTTATTTGGTCCTTTATCCATGTGTTAAAAATGGGAACATATAAACACATTAACTCATTAAACACACAGTTTATGTGCATATACAGGGTATTTATATTACAGTACCAAACATAACATAAAAAGTTACTGTCCCTATATTGTCCAGGTTTTAATTCAGGAGACCATATTCCATTAATTTATTTTCAAGAAAAGAAGAAGACATTGGATTTATACTCTGCCCTTCACTTAGAGCCTCAGAATAGCTTACAATCTCCTTTTCCTTCCCCTCCCCACAACAAATATCATGTGAGGTAGGTGGGGCTGAGAGAGCTCTTTCAAGAATTCCTCTTGAGAGAACAGCTCTGAGAGAACTTGTGACTGAACCAAGGTCACCCAACAGCTGCATGAGGAGGAGTGGGGACTCAAACCCAGTTCTCCCAGATTAGAGTCCATGCACTTAACCACTACATGAAACTGGCACTCAAGTAAAACAACAGATTTTATTCTGATCCTAACCCATTATTTTGAATAAGATACACCTAGAATTTCTAGAATTAGATTTGTAGAAAGTAAGCATTGTGAATGAAATCCTAGTCCCTCCCCCATTTTTCCAGTTACCTTTGTAATTGAAAAAAGCCCATAGCAATTATGTTGCACATTCTAAACTAAATTTGATACAATAAAGAATGCTTTTGTTGTAAGTTTTTATAAGGTGTGATAAAACTGGGTTTTATCTGGGTTTGTCCAAGTCAAGCAAATGTCCATCTTACAGGAAAATTTGCCACTAGGAAATTTGTTTAAATAATAATGATAATAATTTTGAAAAGTCAGGTTCATTTATTTAATTATTCTATTCCTGGCCTAGCTAGATAAGAGCAAGAAGATAATTAAGTCAACTATTGGTTTCTAAGGCCACTGGGATATTGTAGAATGTGGAAAGAAATATGCCAGGTACAAAAAAAATGGATGCACATCTGTAGGCTTTATCATTTTACATTCTCCACAGTCCTCCATCTGTCTTCCATGATAAAGACCAATCCCTCAGTAGTGCAGTTCAGGCAATTAAGCACAATGGAAATAGACTGTTCTTTCATCTTTACAATTGTGCACCTAACCAAAAGGCTAAATATTCGTTTCTTGACCTCACCCATTTTTAAACAGTCCATATAAAAATCCCCTGCCCCATTACACTTTATAAAAATAAAATTTGTTTGTTATTGTATCTTAGAATTAATATTTTAAACTCTTTGGGGAAAATAGAATATGAAAAGAAAAACTGAGAAGCAACTCCCCCGCACACACGCACGCACACACACACACACACACACAACTGTTGCTTTACACTCTGGTTTATGTTAAGTTGGTTTATACTCTGGGTCACAGGAAAAAATATGGTTTGCTTAATTATGTGGTTAGATCACTATGTATTATAATAATCTGAATGCAGGCCAAAAAACTAACTAAGGTTAATTAGGGTATATAAAACCAGGATCTCAAACCAGGATTTACTTTGTAATTAACTAATCACCACTGTGACACCCTGTCATTCCCTGTGTGTAAGGGTAACCTGCTACATTCATATTGGAAGACTCCTGACTTTGGAGCTATCCCAAGGCCCTCCTAAAACACTGCTCCTAAGAGCCTGTGGACAGTCCTGAAAGGAAATTAACATATTATGGGAGTTTGGTTATAATGCAGACAATGAAGCTGTGGAAGAACAGCTGTCTTGTCTACATGCCATTTGCCTCTTCTGTCCCCCTTCAGTAAGTATTAGCATCTTCAATAAAGTCCAAGCATCTCTCCTGAGAAGTTTCTCCGTCACTCTGAGGCATAAAATTCCTTTCTGACATACTTCTGCAAAATATCTGCCTGCATTATACCTGCATCTAGCTTTTATGGCCTCTCCAAAACAAAAAAGTAAGACACTACCTTTGAAGTATCATATAGATGGTATTAGCCATCCACTCTACATACACAGGATATATGCCATCTTCCCTCTCAGAATCTGGGAAACCCTTGATCAAAGTGGGAACCTTCTGATCAAATATTAGAATTTCCTCAGTCCTTTGTCCAGACCCCTTACCCCTGGCTCCCCAGGATATTTTCTCTAGTGTATAAGAAAGGCTGCCCAGCCATAGATTTGTGTGTCACTCTAGGGCACCTTTCAGAGTTGCACCCTCAAATCATGTTGTTTGGGTCACTTTTTGTTGTGATACACTGACAATCCATGATCTTTTCTACAAGGACCTCTGCATATCTGGATAGTAAATATTACTTCAAAATACCCCTTATGTCTCTGAACTCCTCTGTTTTTCTGTAGTCCTGTTTGCATGAGTTATTTGATTGCTCGTGTATGGATGTGTTGCATTTAGCCAATATTTTTCAATAAAACAACTTCATCTTTTTCTGGATTATTCTGAAAGTCTTCCTCTTGAAACTGACTCTGGTATGTATATATATATATATATATATATATATATATATATATATATATATATATATATATATATATATATATATATATATATATATATATATATATGTAAAGATTCTACCCGTTTCCCCATTTTTGCCTAGCTTTGTCTCCACACTAATTTCCCCACATAACACAGAGACAGACAATTTGGGTAACACCACAGCTATCCTCAGAAATGTTTTTGTTTAATGTCCAAAAACAAGGGCCTGCAAGGAACAAAAATTGCACCACCCTTGTCTCCAATGTGTACTAGCTGAGTCTCTGCAGGCCATAAAAGTGGCATTTGTTGAGGGTAACCAGAATGCCAGTTAGCTGAAACCTGATTTCACAGGTTTATCACAGTTAAAATAAACCATGAGTTCTCACTGGGTTTGAACTGCGCTAGAATGTTTGCTTGGGTGAAGTTAGCACTAAGTTAGCAGCAGAAATGGACAGAGAGGAATTGAACAAGTAGAGGACTAGAAGGAATGTTGGAATTTGAAGTGAAAGGGAGATGGGAAGAAAAGAATCCAACTGTCACAACACCCTGAACTGAGAAAAGAGACATGGGGTTATGGGTTAAACTAGATTTATTAATAGCTGAACTGCATATTAAAATCAAAACTTTTCAGTGTGTTCAATGTTTGGGTGACTGACAACAACATTCCTGGGCAAAATCCTGGCTCCAAACTCAGCTGGCATTACTTCCTGTTTTGTTTTTGCATGGAAAATTGCCAACATGTCATGCTTTATCCCTTCCCCATATGCACACCATACAGTGATTAAAGATTTGGCTAATGCTGCTGAGAATCAGGGAGTATCCTTTTTAACCCTCTGGTTATAATGATCATTCATTCATTCATTCATTCATTCATTCATTCATTCATTCATTCACATGTTATTTATATCACGCCCTCCCCGCCGGAGCAGGCTCAGGGTGGCTAACAACAAAGATTCAATACATACATTGAATTATAACTAACAATATAAACCAACAGATAATTAAAAAAAACTATTAAAATTCTAAAAACAATAAGTTAATATTAATATGTTAATATGTTGGTGCTATTCAGATGGTGAATTTATTTAGCAGTTTACTCAGTGAAGGCCATTCGAAAGAGGACGGTCTTGCAGGCCCTGCGGAACTGTTTCTTTGTAAATTACTGGAAATGTTACATAATTCTCCAAGTATCTTAACTGTACTCAGTGACACTTATGCTCTCAAAATTATCTGGTATGGCCACTAAATACTGCACAATTCAGAGCTGAATTACTTAATCTGCCCAAGGCAAATCTTGATTTCAGTATCAAGATTCAGATATTCCTGCTTTAGGGCTGTTCTATCAGTAATTAATTATGTAACATTTCCAGTAATTTACAAAGAAACATTTACATTTTCTATAGCCTATATGTACAACAAAGTTTACTATCTTAAAAAGTTCCTGTCTAATCTGCATACCAGTTAACCTTAGCACCCTGAATTTCAATTTATTTAATGTGTTTGGGTTCACTGGGTTAAATCAATTTAATTGGAAACATTCCAGGTTAATTGTGAGCTGGATCAGGCCTTTTATTTCTTTTAATAACCCACAGACTACTGGTTAAAAATTTAATAGGAAAAAAACCCTCCATAAGTCCATAAATGCTGTCAGTTTCTTAGCTGTTCTTTATGTTTTTTTTTTTTTAAATTTAAGCAGATACATGGGAACCAAATGAATGAAAAGGCAAAACGAAAGGAATATAGCTTAACATTTATTGATGCTGCCACAGAATTTGTAGTTGGGATAATGATATCACTGGCTGCAATTGCAATGACACCAAAATGATTGTAATGGGTCTGGTCCCTGATGAAAGGCAAGCATAGAATCACTTGTCATCCCATGGGAGGAAGAAGTTTTCTCTTCATTGACTTGCCAGGTTGAAGAGCCAGAAGATCCGGTTCATGTATATGTAATTGTTACTTTGAATGAGCTTGTTGCTGTTCATTGCTGCCTGCTCTCCCATCTGTCTTTTTTGCCTCACCAGCACGACACCATATCCATCCTCCTTATGATAATTATGAAAAGTGTTTTGACAAAATGAAACAATCAATTACAGGTTTGTTCTACCATTCACAGGGAGAAAGAAGACCTGTATAAAATAGGGATTATGTGACATATGACCTTTTCTCTGTTCACTGCAATATGATTAGCTTTCAGAGAATACGTTGGTGGTATTAAACCATATGCAGACAGTTGTAAAATGGACTGGATCCAACTTGTTAAAATGCAGTTGGCTCATTCAGTTTCTGACAGATAATGTAAATATCACAAAACCTATTCATTTCAGAGGGACTCTTCCTTTCTCATCTCACTCAAAAGGGTATATTTCCTTCTCACTTGCTCTCAAAAGCCCTTTTCAGTTATTGTGTCTGTGCATACTGGGAGGACAGCAATTGCACATATCAGGATTGTACACCCCCCAATACATATTAATCCTGTTGTCTGAACAGAGGCACTGCATGCAGACCAGAGCACTGGAAAGTTCAGTGGACAGTTTGTACACACCAAAACTGTGCATGCATGCAAAAAAATACGGTGTCCTTATTCATAAAACATGGTGACTGCCTATATCAACAGCATGACAGGGGTGGCTGCCAGCTTTCTCCTGGCATGTATGGATATGACATTTGAAAACAGCTATGGCCATGCACAATCAAGCTTAAGAAGTCTGATTTGCTGTGATGTCTGACCTGGGAGAAGGTGGTACGCAATCAGTTGGCAAAGTCTAATCAGAAACTTTAGTCCATGGTAGGAACTATTTGATTTTCTCAAACAATTCACTCCAGAATCAACTTTGATCATAATGATCATTTTCATCTAAGTTGAGCACTCCCAATGATCATGCTGAGGATTTGCTTGCAATTTAAAATGAGCACGGTTTCAAGTGGTTTTGCATCTGCATCACTGGGAGCACTGAGCATGGCAACTAGCTGATGAGGCACTGTAGGCATATTCTCAGAATTTGCTGGTTTAGTTGGCTTAGGTATACCAAAGATCAACTTGGCAGTTCACACATTATTTAAATTCTGCTATACTGCATGTGCTGGTTTTGTACCTGATCAGTTGATGGCATTCTTCAGACCATTATGCTCATTTTGGTCTATGTTCAGAAGTTACTGGACTACAGTTCCTAAGTAGCATGGTTAGAACATGTACATAACTATTTGTGGCCCAGTTTGAAATGCTTAATAAACTTGAACATGATCTGATTTGAAAGTTAGGCGAGCAAAATGAGCAAGGCTGGAATATTAAAGAACCTGTGTTCTACCTTATAGTGTAATTTCTTGTAGTGTTCTACCTTGTAATGTAATTTTTACCTTGATAAGTAGAAATTGCACTATATGAACCAAAATATATAAAGCATGATGTCTGAATCAAGACAATGGCCATTCTTGACACAAATGAAAAGTAATTGTGCAGTATAAATAGGTTCTTGATGCTAAAAGGTTCCCCAGGCATTTGTTGGTTAAAGAATCTGCTCTATAGCTTGCCTCTCTGGCAAACATAAGACTACAAAATTCACAGAAATGTTATATGGACAAAGCCAGAGATTCTTTTCTTTCCCCCCTGTACTTAATTCTCAGTGCTTATAAGACATGGCTTCATTTTCTTTTCATTTGTATTATGCTCTTAACATACAGGTAGTAATAACAGGTTTAATGTTTTATGTGCAATGATTCATGCTGGGAAAGAAAGGCTCAGGACAGCTGTTTTACACTCACATACACATATGCCCCATATAGAAAGGAGACGGTCTATACCTTTGTCATTTTAAAAGCATAATGTTTTCCTGAAGCATAGTTCTCAAGCTATTGTACAACAACTTACAGAAAAGAACAAATAATAAAGCATTCATGAAATCTAAAGTATAAAAAATTACAAAACAAAAAATGCACATTTGTGGCTCAATTGAAACTTTCATTTTTGTTCAGGAAGACAGAAAAAGAGCCAGATATTCACTTTCTGGTGAGTAGAACACAACTGATGGCTGTATAGGACACAGCTGGAGAGAGCCAATTTGGTGTAGTGGTTAAGTGTGTGGACTCTTATCTGGGAGAACTGGATTTCCTTCCCCACTCCTTCACATGCACTGCTGATGTGACCTTGTGTCAATCACAAGTTCTCACAGAGCTGTTCCTCTCAGGAGCAGTTTCTGGGAGAGCTTTCTCAGCTCCACCTACCTCACAGGGTGTCTGTTGTGGTGAGAGGAAGGGAAAGGAGTTTGTAAGGTGCTCTAAGACTCCTTTGGGTAGTAAAGGGTGGGGTATATAGTATGTCACAGAAGTGAGTACACCCCCTCACATTTTGTAAATATTTAAGTATCTGTCATCCCCCTGGACAGTCCAGTCCAAAGAATCCTAAGTAAAGTCACTAATTTGGCCCTCCTGACTGTATTATATAGCCAAGGAAGATGAATGAGAGAGGTCAGGATAATATGTGGGGAAAATGTTCAGATTTTTGTGAAGGTGCCCAGGCAAGATGAGGATCACAGGAACTATGCCTGCCATGATGCCACCCTGAATGCACATCCAGACTGCATGTATGAAAATCCTGAGGGCTCAGAGCTCTCTCTGTTTCTGATCATGCCTCCCAGGCATCTCCACTATCACTACAAGAAGCTACCAGAGAGAGCCTGAAACTTCAGGAGGGTCTGAAACCCAATTGCTGTACTCATGATAGGGCACAAAGGTCTCCAAGAACAGCAGGAAAGTCAGTTTGGATGCCTGTACCGTATCAATTTATAAAATAACTTTGGGCATATGGAATAATTGTTCAGTACAAATAAACTAGTTCAAGCCTTTCAAAAATATTTCCCTCATTTTATTATTGTAAAATTTGCCTAAGTAAACCTCTTGCTAGCCAGCTACAACACTGGCACCATTAAACTGGTACCTGACAAAGCAATGTGAATATGATTGCATTCATCTTTAAATACCACTTTAATGTAACAAAAATTACCATTTTCGCTGTTTTTTTTTCCTTTTAATATTCAATAGCTGGATGCATGTAAAATGAGTTAAAATGTTTCAAAATGTAACTGGTCACCTTGTTCATTCAAGCGTCATATTTCACACTATTTCAATAAGTTGCATTTTTCATCTGCATTTTGCACCACTTTGAATTTAGACTATATTTTCTTTTTAGTTCCTAGTGTTTGCTTATTCTGTCCTCATTTAAGTTGTCCTAGATCTGCAATTTTACCGTAGGGGGAAAAACTGCTAATACCAAATTTGTCATGCTGCATATTTAGAAGCACCTCTTATTTTAATATTTTATTATGTTTACTGTAATTCAGAGTACTGAAGAAAATAATTTTTAAAAGCCTGTGTAAAAATAAATAAATAAAATAAACCCAAAGGACAGTAATAGGGTTTTTTTCCTGCCTGTTTTATTTCAACTTTTTAAAAATAACCTATTAATTATAAATAAGATTATATCATATTTCATACAGTATAAAATATCCTAATATATATATATTAGAACTCACACACACATATACATATTGGATTTTAAAACCATTTAAGTTAGATAATTGTGTGTGGCATTATTGTAACTTCTTCCAAAGTGCATGGTGGGTTTTGTGTGTGTTTTTTTTAAAGGTATAGTATACTTACATTAAAATGTGTGATCATTTCCCAGACATTTATGTTCTCTCAACAATAATTAATGTGCTAGTCGTAGTTTAGATATTTATTTTAAAACATAGTACAGAAAATTTTAGCCAATGTTGTTACATACTAGTCAGAATTATATCCCCACGCTGTGAGAATATTGATTCTTTACAAGCACTTTACCTTTCTACCTGTTATCATTCCCTCTGTTCCCTTGTGTCTCATTAGCAAATATATCTGATGCAAATATTTTTTTTTTAAATTTACTGTTTCATTTTCTGCAGTGACAGTGGCTTTTGTTACACTGTATTTCCCCATTTTCGCCAGTCTTTTTTTTTTTTTTTTGTCTTCAAGATAGTCATCATGCTTTTATTTAAGCCTGAGAGGATTAATTTTGAATCCTTTTCTGGAGCTTAAAAACTGCCTTTCGATGGCATTTTTCAAAGTATATGTGAGGTGGAAAGTAACAACAGTCTTCTCTCATCAGAAATGTTGTGATTTGTTCCTTACCAATTTATGACGATCCTGAGCAATTTAATCTAAATAGACTTTACTACTTTCACACATGAGTGAGCAACAATTGCCTCTGAGGTGCAAATGTGATGAAACGTTGACCGTGTCACTCAAAGGCAAAAGGGTGTTTCAGTTCGCAAAAGCTATATGCAGCGAACAGAGCACTAAAGAGTTACCAGCACTTATAAAGGTATTAGATTTATATATATCTGTGTGTAAACGCACTGTGATCTTTCCTACAATCTAGATGGCAAAAAGAGACATAATGGCAATTATTGAAAACCAATTGCATAGAACTGCAGAACAAAACCCATTTCCTTTTATGATGATAATTGAACAGACTGCTTCGGCTTAGTAGGATAAAATGATTTCAAGCCTCTTTACATTGCTTTGATTAGGAGTTTCAAGATGTGATGTCTTAATAAAAAAGGAATGTACAGATCTAAAAATGCAGCTTTTGCCTTTCATTTTCTCCCCTCAACATCTGTATGTACCTAGTGTTTCCCCCCCCTCCCACTTGAAACTGTCTGTGAAATATTTCTACTGTACCATTATAAGTTGAATAGGGAGGCAGAGTAATATTATATTTGTTTATTTAAATTTGACTCCCATTCAGTTTAGGGGGAGGTGTTTGTGAGTTTCCTGCATTGTGCAGGGGGTTGGACTAGATGACCCTGGAGGTCCCTTCCAACTCTATGATTCTAGTTCTCCAAAACTCAGTAGTCAGAGTACAAGGGCCAGATCACACACATTAATTAAACAAAACTTTTTAAAACAAAAAATGCAACTATAAAATGCATATTAAAAGGTCATTTATGTATTTTACATGCCCAACAAAAATAAGACATCTGAAAGTCAAAGCATTGCAATGTTTTAGTTAGGATTTCAACAGACTTCCATTGAGAGATCCATAATGCTGAGACTACCACAGTAAGAGTTACCACAGTAAGAGTTCTGCTAATGTGTGTCATGTAGATAGTTTCAGGTGAGGAGCCATGTTAGTCTGATTAAAGGAGCTTTGACTTGTGAAAGCTTATACTCTATTACAGTCCTGTAGCCATTATTATTTTGTTTAGGGGGATGTGTCAATTGAATCCCCCCTTTTCTGATTTTAGAACAAGTGTAGGATTTGTGACAAGTGTGTGCAGACAGGTGCAGCATCTGAAGCAGGATTGAAGCCTTGCTTTGCCTTCGATCTCTACTGAAGCCTCCCCCAGCTCTAAGCCTGGCAAGGAGCAGAGTGCAATGGTAATGGCAAACCAAGTCAGGGGCAGCAGGAAGTGGCTTGCCCAGGCCCCTGGCACTGCTTGGCATGTCCTTCCTCCCTGCCATGGAAGTGCCTCATGAGGCAAGCAGGAACTGCCTCTTTCCAAAGGAGGCAAGACTCCAAAACACTCACACACGGGCCTTCTCTATTGCGGCGCCACACCTCTGGAACCAGCTCCCGGAAGGAGTGCGGGCCCTGCGGAGCCTTGAACAGTTCTGCAGGGCCTGCAAGACCATCCTTTTTAAGATGGCCTTTGCCGATTAAATGATCGAAGGACTTGCTTAAAGTGACTTGTCATCATATTCGCTGATAGAATAACACCAGAAATGTCGATTTTAACTTATAATTAGAATGTTTTAAAGATTAATATTGTTTTAATATCCGTTGTATAATTTATTGTATGAAATGTTGTTAGCCTCCCTGAGCCTGCTTCGGCGGGGAGGGTGGGATATAAATAATAATAATAATAATAATAATAATAATAATAATAATAATAATAATAATAATAATAATAATAATAATAATAATAATAATAATTATTATTATTATTATTATTATTATTATTATTATTATTATTATTATTATTATTATTATTATTATTATTATTATTATTTCCCCAGGAAGGGAGGGGGAAGATTCAAAGCAGCCAGTTGGAAGTTAGGAATAAAGGACGTCAGCTGGATCTTGCCAGGGACCCAGTCATATGTGTGTGTGTGGGGGAGGGGGTGCTGCAAATTCAATAGGGGTCACTGCTCTTGCTGGCTACAGGCCTGCTCTGATAACTTGTTGGTCTTTAAGATGCTATTTAACTTGAGTCTGTGCATAGATCATCTTACATGACTGTCAAAATAGCTTACAACTTTGCAGTAACTAAGGTAGTGGGTTTTCATTTTTTTTTTTTTGTCATGATGGTATAAAGACTCTCTCCCAAGTCCCAGAAAGTTTTCTCAGTAGTATGCAGCTCTGCTAGAAGGCTGGAGCAAAAAGTACCTTTTGGCACTCTCCAATTTCCTTGTTAGGCAGGATATGGAATTCTCCTTCATCAGTTTGTCACCATTTCTGATTATCTGGCCATTTTCTTGCTGGCAACTGCGATCTAGCAACCACACAGAGGTAAAGTTGCTCAGGGTGGACTCATTTGTCAAGCAGTCTCAGACATAGGTAAGGAATCATAACCAAAACACTTTTATTACCGTGAGTCACAACTCAAAGAGTAAGATCGAGGATAATACTAACATGCAGTCTAAGAAAGTGAAGGAATGTTGGAAGGGCTACTAGCTAAGTGAAACTTACAGTTCTGGAACATCTGACCTAGCCTCAGCTGGAGGCTGGCTGATAGCTGCATGGTGTGCATGCACCTACTCACCAAACAAGCAACATGATGCAACCAGTGATGTTCCACTCACCATACAAAGGGGCAGCTCCTTTTCAGGCCCCCAGCCACATGTGCCAAGAAGTCTTCAACCAATATGGATACCAGATTTTGGAGCCCAAAGCCATGGTCCCTAAAAGATGTTAATGCATCAAAAAGATGGCATGTTTTATTTCTGGGTTGTAACACTGAGCCAATCCGGTGAAGTGGATCTGTTCCTAGGTTTTGGAGCTCCAGCTCACTTTTTCATCTTCATAAGTGCCAAGTTTTATCTGCTATCTGCTATCATCCATAACAGGTAGATTTTCATCTCTTACAATGCAGGGGCTTTTGCCACCTGTACACTAAGTAAGATTATTCTTCCCAGGTTCATGGAGGTTTAGTTCAGATAATTCAGTTATGTGATGGGGAAACTATATCTCCCATGCAAATATACTCATGTATAAAGTAATGTGCATATAAATAGATTTAAATGAACTCCATAAGACGATTTAAGAACAGTGTTTATTTATAATTGCTGACCAATAGATTTGGCCATTTTTAATTGAGTGGCATGTCATGATAAATCCAGGGGGAGAACACAGAGTTATTATTCGGATGTGTGAGAATGTGCATATGTGAAACACTGCACCATAATGTTCCAATACATGAAAAGTTACCTAATGAATAGACTTGAATTACTCACAAACAGCCAAACTGATCCATGAAACTGATCTATTAAATTGTTGGCTTTTGAGAAAGCAATTAATTGTGAAATGCAGTCCAGTATCAGCTAGCAATGCATTGAGATAAATGAGTACTTCTAGGAACTGACATACTGGATGAGAACTTGGTCTGAAAGAAATAAGAGCATTGGATGCTTGAAAGAGAAATTGGGACTTTGATGTTCCATCCAACAGTGTTTGTATATTTTGGCTTCTGTGGACTATTGGTATTGGTACTAACTTTCAGATTGTCTCAGAAATTGATACATATTGCTCTAGATTGTATATGAGTGTACTAGTATGATTTATGAATGAAACAGATTGAGTCTTGATTTTGTACTTTTCATTATCAACTTGCACAGTTGTTTTGTATTTTTGCTTGTACTGTACTGTGACCACTTTTTATCTTTTTCCCTGTTATGATCAGCAAGCAGACCATGAACTGAACCAGAACTATTTGGGCATACTGTAGCATTACCTCAAAGCTTCTTTGCCCCTCTGCTGAAACCTAAAATGTTAGTCTTTGAGATGCTAATAGAAAGGATTCTTACATTGGCTACAATGGGATTTTTAAAGATCATTACCACCGCTTTGAATTTAGCAATGAAGCAAATTAGAGCCCAGCACAGAACAGGCTAGATGATTTGCCATCTTTTATTTGTCAATAAATGGGCTTCCAATCTTTGAATCACCTAAGTGGGTATGACTTCTTTTTGTATAATATGCCCATGTTTTCTAGAGAGGAAAAAAAAATCATGCTTACGGCTGCTGTAATTTCCTCCCCCAAATTATAAAGCAGCAGGATGTTCAGCAGCAGAACTCATTTATTCATGATTGTGGATTAGATATAATTTTAATTTGGCAATCCACCCTTGGCAGTTTTGCAAACCACTTATATCAAGCTAGAAATGTGAAGCATAGTAAATTTTTGATGCACACCATATTCAAGAGAAAGTTTTCACATGCTAAGGGGGCAGTTGGAAACAAATTCAGTGGTTTTCTTGGCAAGCATCCCAGAGCGGTAGCGAAAACACTGCCACACAGCCACCTTCTTATTTATTTTACCACAAAGGCCATTTAATTTGAAATTATTTTTAGCAGTCAAGAAAACAGTTGAGTTTCTTCTTTCTGGCTTTAAAAATTAAACGGAAATAAAGTTATGTTTCCTGGTTAGCTATAAAGAATTTGAGATAACTGCCAAACCATATATCAGAACATAGTCCATCAATATATTTTTAAATTAGGCATATGGACATCTGTTTTTCCTTCTTTGTTTTTGGTGTTTGTCATTGCAATTTGCACTCTATTGCCCATATGCCATCATTTGGAGCATCCGTTGGCTTAAGAGAAATGCTTCTGTATTATCCTTAGGGCAATTCTGATTCAGACACCATTTCAACATTATTTAAAAATCTACTTGTATGGAAGATTCAGAACACTAATATCATGCAGGATATTACTGCACAGATGTTCACTGGTGATAATGATACACCATGCAGTAGCTAAAATGAGCACATTTCCTCTTTTTGTGCCAGACCCGGAACCCTGCCTGCACATAACAGAAAGTGTGATTTTTTAAAATCCTTTCAAACCCAGCTACAATTTGTGTTTGGTGGGTTTTTATTCAAGTTATAAAGAGGAAAGTCCCTGGCAAAAAACAAAGGCATGAGAAATACTATTTATTATTAGATCAATTTTAAGAGAAACACTATTTTGTAGATTTGTCATAGAAATCTATCATGAGGTGAGAAGTGAACACTGACTGTAACTCCTGAACTGTCATCCAAAAATCCTTATGGCCATTATATTCTTTTAAGGAAATTGTTCATGAGTCACCACTATGTGAATTAACATACATTCTTTCAACATCTGCATTCATGTAATATTTCAGCAGGCTAATGAAAACCTGCCAGCACTTCCATAACTCTTTAATCTTTTGTATCTTCCCCCCATTTTCCTCTTCAGTATTCATGGAATATGGATGAGAAACAGGAAGTGTGTCTTTTCCACCTGCATCTTACATAGCAAATATAAGCCTAAAGAGACTATCATGAAATCAACATCTTTTTTCTCTGCTTTGGAATTTTTTCACACAAGTTGCAGAAATATACAAATCAAATGCACAACATAAGCCACTTCACTTTTATTGGAGAACACATATCCAGCATGCACATCTCAGTTTAAGTTGCATGTATAACTAATGAATGGAACACTATCAATGATGCTTATTTAGAAAAATGCTTTAAATACGTGCAACCTGATAGTACAAAACTATTTGGAGACACTGTGGGTGTGCTTCAAAATGCACAAAATTTAATATACAAAGGTATAATTTACAGAAATGACTGGTACAAAATTCAGCAGTCCTATTTCCCCCTGTGAGAAATTAAGATTAATTGGCTCAATAAATCCCTTAATTATTTTAATGAATGACAAAAAGGTATCTGCACCTCAGTGGTGTGCATGGTCTCAATGATCTATAAAATATCTGTTTAGCCTTTTTTAAATGCTGACCAAGTGTTTGTTTGTATCAGCAAGCACTGTTTTCTGTTTCTAGCAGAGCAATCTGCAAAATATTAGTTAATGGTGTACTGTAGTATCTGTTTCCTAAACGAAATCAAAAGTATCTCTTCAAGGGTATGTTTTTGAAACAGGCAGATGTTTTATGTCAGCCCGAAAAGTAATATCAATAATATTTGATGCTGTTTGTGCTCATGCAATAATTCTCTTCTATGTTGTGGCTAGGGTGATAAGTCATCAAATCCAGACCAGAGATATATGAAGTCCTTAATCTTCTAGTTAACTATGATTAATTTATAGACATTCCAGGGATCGAACTAATCTACAGAGTACTTTTACTATCTAAAAATATATTTGCCGGCACATGGTATCACGTGGTTTGCCAATTAACTATGACTAATTTATAGAACTTCGTAGATGGAACTAACTTCAAGAGGGTAATTCTGCTATATTATGATAATATATTTGCCTGCACATGTTTCTGCCAGTCATATTTTATTCATTTTGAAATCAAAGCTAAATAGCCTGTAATATGTTTTATTTCCTGTAAAAAATAAAGCCTTAAAATTGGGCAGATAATACTCATAGACTCCTTTTCTGAATTTTTAAAAAATCACGTTTGCTTTACAAATGTCCCTTGTGTTTTGGGGGCTAGGAAGAACAATAAAATTACACTAGATGCAGTCTCTTTTATCTGCCAACTTTAAATGCAGTTGAAGTGTTAAATATAATGCATGCAGTTGACTTTATTTTTTACTCCTTGTCATAACACTGGCACTATAATCAGTTGTCTCTAACTATCAAGGTCAAACTGATAATTATAAGATCTAAAATATGATGCTGAGATTTCTAGTTCCCCTTTTTTAAGGATATATCATTGAAGAAGATTTAAAAGAATAAAAGATATACTGACAGTTTGGTTACTTATCTCTGCTTTCCCAGTATTGAATAATTTCTCTTATCTGGACTTCTGCTGTTCTTAACTTTTATTTTCATTCACTGTACATAAAAACATGTAATCATTTTTGCTGATAAAAATACAATTTCAAACATAAAAGAAAAATAGAAAATATTCAGTACTGTTTTGATACTAGACGCCTACTAAAGTATCTATTCAAGGTGTTTTTTTTAAAAAAAACATTATTCAGAGAACACAGTAAAGTTGCCTATAATTCATTTTGTTATTGCATATTTCAATTTCTCCACTCTGTTTCTCAAAAAGTAGTATTGTCAAGAATGACTAAAATATTTTAGGATGCCTAAAATGCAAATGAAAATTTTTCCAGCTAGTTCTGGGCTAGAGACACTACACTACAAATTTTAACTTAACACTACTGTTCTTGTTGAAGACACAACCAATTTTAACTTAAGTTAAATTGACAGAGAGGTACAACCATCAAAAACCCTTGCTAGTTGGATGTTAACAAACATGTGGTCCTTCTGAGGGGCCAATTCACACTATACAAAGACCTCATTGCTGCCATGGAGACCTTGTATCACACAATGTCCTGTGACTCCCATGCCTGCCAAGCATATAGAGGATATATTTTGATTGCAGCCAATGTATAAGTAGAGAAAGGGCTTCAGCCTTGCATCATTTTTGAAAACTAAAATAGACCCAGGGAGCAACTATCTAGAAACATACATGCAGCCACAAGTTCCCCAGTTAAACAAATTAAACAGCTTGTGAAAAAAGATGCAGGAAGAAAGAGGCTGAAGCTTTTGCTCCTGTGGTGTTGACAAGCTTGTGCCCCATCCCTCCCCCATGCCTGGGAGGCTGAAATTTACAGTACATTTATGATACAAAAGTCCTTAGGACTTTGTATCATGAGATTTGGTGTGTATTTAGTATGTATATTTCAGGCTGGAGAGGGTATTAAAGTTTATACCAGCAATCTGAATTGAACCTGGAAAGAATTCAGCAACCAGTGCAGACATTTTATAAGACTCTGGTAGGAGGTGATAAGATCCTGGAGAGCTGTTGCTAGTCTGAGTAGAAAATACTGATTCTGATGGACCAATGATCTGATTTGGCATAAGATAACTTCATATGTGCTGAATGCAGAGTTGTTATTTTTTTAAAAAATAATTAAATATGGTTCAGTGTGGCATGGTCAGATACATTTTTGTAGAACAGCCTACAAACAAGTTTTCTTATAGACAGCTTTAAGAAGAAGATGGGCAGATTCATGGAGGAAAGGTCTGTAAATGATTACTAGCCCATAGTGACTGAAGGGAGCCTCCATGTCCACAGGCAGAAAATCTCTGTTCTGTGAGGCAGCAGCAGGGAAGGACCTTGGCCACTACGTCCTGTTTGCCCTTCAGGGCAATTGGTTGGCTGGTGTGGGAAACAGAAAGTTAGATTAGATGAAGCATTGGCTTTCACATGGTTTTCATAAAGCAGGTCCACATATAAGAGTACCTCAGTGAAAATGTCAACTCAATGTGTGGCATTGGTAAACAAACAAACTCCACAAGAGGGGTTATTTTGAACTAAAAATAAATAAAATAGCCAGTATTAATATGCCCTTGTAGAACTCAATGGAGAAGCCACATTTGGAATATGGTTCCGGTTGCCGTACATCAAAAAGGATATTGCAGAAAGAGGCAAAGTGCAGAAAATGGCAGAATTAAAGTAATGGGGCTCATTTCTTTTTGAGAAAATACTAGAGTCTGTGGCTTTTCAGTTTACAGAGAAGAAGACTAAGTGGGGACATGATTAGGATTTATAAAATTATTCATCGGACAAATAGTGTGACTAAAAAAGAAAATTGATTGTTTCTTCCTCTCCCATAACACAAGAATACAGGAGCACCCAATGGAGTTGATTGTCAATTGATTCAATATATTAAAAAGGCAGTACTTCACTCAATTGGCAGCTAAACTGTGGAGTTCACTGACTGTCAATGTAGTGATGCCCACTAGAATAGAAGACTTTAAAGGGAGATTGGACAGACTGATGGAAGATGGATCCTCCATAGTCATGATGTCTAAAGACAGAAGCCATGAAACCTCTGAATACTGGTGCCAGTACACAATATTAAGGAGAGTCTTTGGCTTCAAATGCTCTAGCAAGCCACCTCATGGTCAGAAGCCCAGAAATCATATTCTGATGATTTTCAAATTAGACATGATTTGGAAAGAAAGAAGTATACACCAAAGATTCACTATACAGGCACATATGTCTAAATTGTAGCTACCAACTGTAGCAGGACCTGTGTTGCAAGGCTGCTCCTGATTACTTCCATAATGTTTGTAAAGAAAAGAAGAGTAAGCTTCTTTTTGATCCAGCTGCTGGCAATTAGCACCTCTTATTTTCCAAATGAAAGTTTTGAATTTTTGCAAATTACAAACTCTCATTATCAAAAGCTGAATCAAATATATTTTCACCCTAAATCCTTCCTGTCAGGTTTGGTATAAAAATTCCACGATATCAATCCAAACATAGATTACATTTGAAAGTTACTCAATAGTGACTAAAATAGTGTCTAGAAACAAATCAACAGCAGGAAAAAGAAAGTGTGGGAATATTCAAGTTACCATGCGTCAATTCATCCAAGGAAGACAGAGCAACTTTATGCGTTGATTCTTTTTTCAGTTAACCCTGTCTTGTCTTTTATAATGCCATTTTAGTACAAATGGCTTGGTTGGTGGACTGATTGTTCTTTTACCCCAGAAATTGCAATTGGATATCAGTCTGCAGCTTCTTCTGCTTGCAGGTAAAATAAATGCAGAATGGAAAGAACAAAGCAGCATCAAACATGAACTGAAAACAGTTTCTTCTGGTTTTAGAGAATCTTTTACTCTTTGAGGAGGTGAAGATAGAAGAATGGGGAGGGGTAACAGAAAGAAGGAAAGAAAGAGTTGGTGTGAATTAAGAAGTAAAGAATCAGGAATGTGGAAGTCCAAGAAGAATATGTGTGCCATTTTTCACCAGATCTGGGTGATTCAATTCACATATTATGCAAAATAGACACATTAATTGTTGTGTTATCTACCAATTGCTTTGTATCTGTTCCTAATAACTACCACAGAAAAGTTTGGGAACAATCATAGTAAAACATCCTTTGCTAACACTTTGTTCATTTAGTCTCTTTCCTAGTACAACAGAAAAGTTTGTACAGAAGGAAAGTTGGAGCAGGGCTGTAGTGTCTTGTTTTTGTTGCTTCAGCAGTGCATGGATCTACATCTGTTCAATTAATGTACAAGTAGAAATTTCAGTGTGAGAGGCTTTTATTTGTTTTTTTGTCCACATTTTGAACCCAAGAACATAAGAATAGCCCTGCTAGATTAGACCAATTGTCCATCTAGTCTAGCATATTATCTCACACAGTGGCTAACCAGTTCCTCTGGAACTGAGTCCAAAAGGCTCCCACTGATGTTGCCTCCTGGATTTGGGATTCAGAGGTTTTTGCCTCTGAATGTGCAGCTTCCCCTCAGCCATCATGGCTGATAGACCTATTATCCATGAATCTATCTAATCTCTGACAGAACTCCTGATACTGTAGTTTGCAGTAGAACAAAGTTAGAGTCCAATGGCACTTTTAAGCCCAACAAAGTTTTATTCAGGATGTGAGATTTTGTGTACAGGAACACTTCCTCAGACAAACTGGAATGAAACTTACCAGTCCATGCATATAAGGCAGAGGTATGTATGGACTGGTAAGTTTCAAAGCTCACACTGTGAATAAAACTTTGTTGGTCTTAAAGGTGCCATTGGACTCTAACTTTGTTCTATTGCTTCAGACCAGCATGGCTACCCGCTTGGATATAGTTTAAAGTGTTTTGCTTCAGTAGGTCCTCATAGTTACTTGAGGTAATATTTAGCCTGCTCTTCTGCACATAGCTACCTCCCATTGGGTTCCGTGGCTTCATTGGTTTCCATAAAACTTGCTGTCAATGAAATGTGAATGAGAACACAGCCTTAAAGCCTAAACCTAAATTGTACAGAAGTAAGTGCTATCCATTTAAATGTGAGTAAATTCCAAACAAGTATAAGTAATACTGCAGCCTCAAACATTTCAAATATTTTCCAGCAACATGTTGTAATACCAAGTCCAAGAGAGGGAGGGCTTTTTTGTACAAACAAATATGAACGCACTACAAAGATTAATATTTCATTCCATAACTTCAGCCACTTAAATGCACTCACAAAGAGTTTTACAGACTGCTTGACAGCAGTCTGAATGGTACTGCTCTACCACCACCCAATTTGCAGAAATTGAAAGTGCTATTATTTATTTAAAATATTTCCGTGCTGCCTTTACTATCCAGTATTGAGTCTCCAAGGTAGCAAATATTAAAACATTTCATACATTAAAACCATTTAAAACACATATCTATCTTTCTGAAATATTTAAAATAAAAACATCACCATATGGAAGATCATCAAATAACATGAATGATACTCTTTCTTAAGGGCCTTTTGTGATGAGTAAATGCTAGTATACAACTAAATGTCAGTATACAACAAGAGGAAGAGAGTACTACTATGCAGAATGTTGAGCTTAAATATTATTTTTTTTACAAATATTTAAGAGGATTATGAATAGATAAAGGGATTGTCATTTTATATTTTTAAAGACAGAGACCACATTTTTATTACATTACTCTTGGGTTTTGTATTGTTTAGAATAATTTGAAATTTACAAAAGATATGAGTTTCTTTTAAAATTGTTAGACAGCAGTTAAAATCTAGACTAGAAAACATATATGAAGCTATCAATAGTTGTTGTAGGCACGCCTGGAAATAGGAAAACAAAGCTTTCCCCTGTTCTTCCCAAACTTGTTAATTGCATCCACAATTTTCTTTTTTGAAACATACAAAAGGAAGGTAGAACAATACTTTTTCACTACATAAACCAAGCAGAAAAGTTGTATTCACATTTTTCTTTCCCTGTCTGTATCTGGAAGACTACAAAGTTGTTTTTTTTTAAAAAAATGGAAGTTGGAAATCCCAGCCATCTAATGGACCAATGGGCTGTAGGTGATTTGCCTAGATTCTAAATAAAACCCAGCCAGCTTTGGAAAAGAGGAACAGTGGAAAAGGAAAAGAATCAGGAATAGACAAGAGGAAAAAAAGGAGGTATAAGGAATGGAGAAATGGATAGAGCAAAGGAAATGGAAAGGACAGAAATTGTGACAACTATTTAGATTTGTAAATGAATATTGGAAAGAGGTTGCTGTGTGAAGGATAACTTATATATAACATTTATTTATAATAATCTTTACTAGTCACATTGAACTTGTCCTCAAAAAAATTCTGTGATCTGCATCTCTGATTTCAAGTTTATAATGAGACTTGAAGATGAGAGTAGGTTAATTTCTTGATACCAGAAATAATCAAGCATTGGCAGGTATGGGAAAGTGCATGGGTGCTCACAACATGAGAAGCAAAAGGAGAGAAGTGGAGGATTATAGGGGCCACAACGCATGCATTCATATACACCATAGATTTTGTAAACTAAAAGGGATCTGGTTATACTCGAGTGCATCTATTTCTGGCAACTGTCATATGAAATTATTTGTGTCTGTATCTCTAGAAGAATCGAGAGAAATGTGTTATATTAACATGTTACAAAGAAGTAGAATCACAACACAAAAGTGTGCTACTCTGTCTTTGCAAGTAAGACATGAAAGAGTTTGTTATAAGCTAGTGAGAATTGCCCCAGGATCCAGCAAGAAAGACAAGAGACATGAAATAACATTCTATGGTTATAACTTTATTTTAAAAGGAATTGCAAAATAGAACTAATGAACTGGAAGTGTCCTGACATTGTGCAGTTAATTCAGTTCAGTCTATTCTGCAAGAAGAAAGTCCATGCTCTCAACACCCTCCATTCTAAATACCCTAGCCCAGTGCAATCATTGTTATGCATGCAAAAAACTTTAACATAAACTGAAATCCTGGAGTATGATGGTTAGAGCAGGATATTGAGACCCAAGTTCAGATTTCCCCCTCTACCATGGAAGTTGCTGAATGATCTTGGGTCAGTCACACAATCTCAACCTAACCTTCCTTGCAGGGTTCTTGTGAGAATAAAATGGAGGAGAAGAGAGTGATGCAAGCCACTCTGGGTCTCCATGCAGGAGAAAGGTGGGTTATAAATGAAATAAATGTTATACAGTGGACATGATTGCAAGGCACACATTTGTTTATTGAACCCCTTCAGTATGAGATAAGCTCCTGTTTGGATCACCTTGATGTTCCTTGGCAAAGTTAATCTCAGACTCATTACCATGCTGTGCAATGTTGCATCTATGCTGCAGCATTCAGAAGGTTGCTGTGTGTTCCTGATTCTCCACTTAGAGAATGGGCATTATTCCCTGATTTATGCCATTAAATTGACCAACTTGTATTGTTCCAGTAATTCATCCTTTTTTTTTGGCATGTGCACCATCAGATGAATCCTGTAAATGATCAGCAACAGCTGTAGGTCACTTCCTATTTTTTTGTGCCTATACCTTTGTAGGATGATTCAAGAACTGAGTGGAAGATAACAGGATTGGAATTCTAGCAGGAGCTCTTTTGTATATTAGGCCACACACCCCTGATGTAGCCAATCCTCCAAGAGCTTACAAGGCTCTTTTTTGTAAGTTCTTGGAGAATTGGCTACATCAGGGGCATGTGGCCTAATATGCAAAAGAGCTCCGGCTAGAATTCCACTCCTGGAAGATAAGCTGGGTTCATGGACAGCAACAGAAGAAACATAGAAACACCTAAGGTCTAAGTTGCAATTCAAAACTCTAATTGATTTTTTTTTAAATCTTCTTACCGTCTGCCTCTTAAAGGTTAGAAAGGGCAGCTAATAGGTGGCAGGCATGGTTGCGACAGAGCAGTCTAATCATGCACCCAAATTTGCTTTGCTGTATCATGAACAGTTTGCCATGACATGAGCTGAACATCAGGAATGTCATCTAATGATAAAAATATTGAAATGGTGTAACGGTAGCAAGGCATTCATAAATTGACAGACAACAACTGTATTGTTGCAGCCATCAGCTCCTATAGATTAAGCTATATGTCTTTTGAACACTCCGTGAGGGTTTTAACTAATATATATATTGAAAAACAAAATATTAACCACAGCATTTTTCACATATTAATTTAGAAATATTTTACAGTCCATTTTACAAAGACAATGTGCAATGTTCTTTGTTTGTTTGTAGGACTTCCTGAAGTCCAGTATTTCCCAACCAAGTGTGACTACAATTCCCAAACAGGTGTGGCTATGCTGCTTCTATCCACTTTCAGAGTTAATCCTTGCTCAGGCAGCTCACCAAGGGATACAGTTTTTCAATTGGCACTGCTCTGTATCTCCAATTGATCTAGCACAGCTCCCCACTTCTATTGTCCTAGGCTCCTCTTGAAAGGACACATACAAAGCTATTTAACACAAACATTCACACTGACCCTCAAGGCAATTCAATAAAAAAGCTTGCCTTATAACTAATTAAGGGAGCCAAGCCAGGTAAATTCACCAGTCAATTGTGTTGGTGCCAAAGTTTAAAGGTAAAAGTAGTCTCCTGTGCAAGCACAGAGTCATTACTGGCCCATGGGGTGATGTCACTTCATGACATTTTCTTGGCAGACTTTTTATAGGGTGGTTTGCCATCACCTTCCCCAATCATCTACGCTTTATCCCCAGCAAGCTGGATACTCATTTTACCAATCTCAGAATGATGGAAGGCTGAGTCAACCTTGAGCCCACTATGTGAACCTATGTCTAATTCCACCCTGAGCTCTGTGAATTCAGAGAAGGGCAGTATAAAAATTCAAATTATATATATAAAAAATATTAATAAAAATTGTCATACTCCTTTTGCTACTGTTCTGCTTTTTGGTATATGCAGGTCAGCTTACCCAATGTGCAGGGAAGTCAGCTGACATGCTCAAATCTACTGACTTCCAAGTACATAAAGACTGGTATCTCTTGGTATTCTGCATAAGGAAGCTCATGTAGATGTCCATTCATTTGTGCATTCTCTGAGTGATGTCACTGCATGTAATACTTTATGGTATTAGTTGCTTGCCCCTGATATCTAAGGAGGTAGATCCCTAGATTGGATAATATCCCTAGAGCATATACCTCTTGCATTGAGCCGGATGGACCAGGGTAGCCAGATTTGGTCAGATCTTGAAATTTAAGCAGGGTAGGCCCTGGTTGGTGCTTGGATGGGAGACAACCAAGGAAGTCCAGGGTTGCTACACACAGATGGCAAAGGCAAATAACCTCTGTTTATCACTTACCTTGAAAGCCCTAAGGAATCACCAGGTCAGATGCCACTTGATGGCATTTTGCACACACGTATAAATCTCTTACCAAAGTTTTCAAATCATTTCACCGACATGGGAAGATGCAAATATGTAATGGGTCTCGCATAGTCATATTGATAGCAATGAAAACAAAACTGTCTACTACAGAGGCTAGAGAAGCAGCGGCGGTGTGCTCGCGACGAGGCAACGAGAACATCTTTTAAGCTGTTTATGAAGTCCTATGAGATGGCAGCCAAGGCTGCAAAGAAAGCTTACTTTGCGACCCAGATTGCATCTGTGAATTCTCACCTGGCCCGATGACTTAGCACAATTCAGACTCTTACAAGCTTGCCACAGAGCAAACCAAATGATCGGGAATTGGATATTGGCTGTGGGGCCTTTGCAATTTTTTTTTGCAGATAAGGTCCTGTCACTCCACCGCGACCTCCCCGCCAATTTTGATACAGTAAGCGAACTAGAGGCTCCGAGCACGTCTTCTGGTTTGATCCTGGATCATTTCACTCCACTCAGCTTGGGGGAAGTTGAGAAGGTCCTCTGTACTGTGCATCCCACTATCTGTGATTTGGATCTGTGTCTATCCTGGTTGATACGTGCTTGCCGGATGGAACTGTGAACCCTGTTGCCCTCTCTTCAAAAACCCATCTTTGGACCCGGTCATATTGGCAAACTACCAGCTGGTGTAGAACTTGCCATTTTTGGGTAAAGTCATCGAGAGGGTAGTGGCAGCACAGTTACAGGGGTTATTGGATGACGCTTCTGTGCTAGACCCATTTCAGTCTGGCTTCCATCCGGGCCACAGGACGGAGACGGTACTGGTTGCCCTCATGGATGATCTTTTGAGACATCTGGATTGGGGTAGCTTGGCAGTGGTTTTGTTGTTAGACCTGTTGGCTGCATTTGATACAGTCAACCATCAGCTACTGTCCCACTGTCTTGCCAACGTGGGGATTCAGGGGTCTGCCCTTCAATGGTTTACCTCTTTTCTCCAAAGCAGGAGACAAAGGGTGGCAATAGGGGAGCATTTCAGATTCATTTCAAGGTGCTGGTCATAACCATTAAAGCCCTATATGTCTACCTTCGAGATTGCCTCTCCCCAAATGTGTCCCAGAGAGCACTATGTTAGGGGTCCCAAAATCTTCTTAACATTCCCAGACTGAAAGAAGTTCAATTGTCTACCGCTAGAGCCAGAGCATTTAAACTCATTGGACAAATACAGATAATCAGATGTGCTTCTTGGATTTTTATGGTTGGAAAATGTATGAAATTGTTTTTATTGTATATTTTGTGGGGTTTTTTTAAAATATTTGATGTGGTTTTTAACTGATGTTAGCCACCCTGAGCCTGTCAGGGGAGGGGGGATATAAAATGAATGAATGAATGAATAAATAAATAAATAAAACATGGATCAAATACTGAGGGAATTAGCTTTAAACTGGAAAAGAGTTTCTCATACAGCAGTCTTGAACAATTCTGTCCAAAGAAGATTAATGTCGTGAAAGGATTATCCTGGGACATTCAGTGAAATAATTACCCTAGTAAAGCTGAAATGAGTTTTACATACAGAGATATGCATTTGTGGTTTCCCAAACACAGCTGTGGTTGTGGATACAGTAGGTGTGATCACATGGCAGATTTGATCTGTCATAGTTATTCCACACCTGAATCTAATGTGCTCATTCACATGCATACATCTGCCCTCGTGTCCCACCCATCCTTATCTTGTTGTAGAATGGGCTGGGACTGGAACAAATAGCTATTGAGTGCTTCCTGGTAGCAAACTGCTGAAGTGCATGTATTGCATGCTTCCTGGCCATCTGGACAACTAGGGTGCACAATGCATGCAGCCTGCATGGCAGGAACAGTATGAATGCTCCTCTAAGTGCATGCGTGGCCTGCAGCTATCACCGGCACAGTGTGATTGCCCCAGAGCATCTCTTCCTGGAGTGGCTTTTTTAAAGCTGAGAGACTGTTGAGGCAAATTCTGTCTTATTGCACCCCATGTAACTGCAATATGCCTTCCATATGACAGGTTTCCCCACAATTTTTCCTGTTCCAGTTCTCCAGCAGTGGCCATTTCCCCACACCCCACTTTCAGAACTTTTCTAGTTCCATTTAAATAGTCCTTAAACATTATAAGCAGTCTGTTTAACAGGTTTTCTGAATTTTAAAAGCCTTTAGTATCTAACCATTTTCATTGTGCAGCTATAAGGGGAGAGGCATATCTCCATAATGAAAATGAAAGCTGTGAATCTGATGAACCTTATACATGGATTGGTATAACGATATCCACTTGCCATTTTTAAAACAAAAACCTGGTGGTGGTAGGAGTGGTTACTGTGAAGACTGGGCAGGGAAAAAAGCTTCCATGTGAGTGGGACTGGGAAAATCTGAACTTTTTTGCTCTCTTAGCACCCACTCAAGCTCTGCTGTGATCTTTCTCCAAACATTTCAGCAAAGTAGCTTTGGGGGGAAATGGAGAAAACCCAAGGGAAACCTGGGAGATGAATGAATGCACCTTGATGCTGAGGGGAAGCAGGGCGGGGAAAAAACCCTGCTTCCCAAGGGCATCAAAAAGTTGGGTAAACAATGTGTGTGAAAAAGGTCTTGCTCTTGATATAATCCATGAAAATGATTTAGAGACCATTTTTTTTTCTGGCAAGGCAATTAGTTGTTAAATGTGTTGATTTACTACACCATAAAGAATTCCTTAATTCAAATCATCAATTTGTATCATTTTGTTCCATTTGTCTTTTGTTGTTTCCATAATCAACAGAACAGTTCCATTAGCTGGGTATCTAATTAAAATAAGTTAACACTATAATTTACAACTGCTTACACTTTAACATTGTGATATGTTTATGAAAAAAAAAGGTTTCTGTGTGTGTTATTATGGTGCTATTTCTAGATATAAACAATGAAATGGAATTAGGGTTGTAAAAACAACCAGGGTACATTCACACACACTAGATAACACACTATGCAACTGGATTTTTACTGTGGCTGATTTTACACTGGGAAAAAGATCCAGTAATGCTGCACTTTCAAAAGTGATCATCTACATTACAATGTGCCTTGGCATCTGCCTTGCTCCGGTGTTTTGACTGTCATTTAGATTTAAATTCCTGACTTTCCAAGACTACTTTTGAATGAGGGTTTTCCAGGAAGCTCATTCCACAGGACCATAAAGATAATATCTTTCCTGGGAAACAGGGCAATAAACTCATTTCTCAAGAAAGAACAAAGGAACTCTTAAACCTGCCCGCCTCCCCCCCTCCAATAAAGCAAGCAAATGTGGAGGGGAAGTACAGGAGCAAAATTTTGCGTGTAGATGGAAAGATATACTGCGGATTTCTAGAAGACGATTTCAGTGCTCAGAAAATCAGGCCCAAACATGAATGTAGAATCAGCCTGTGTAAGAATAGCAAAATCCACTTGCAGTTGCCATGTGAAAGCCTGCCAGAAGTCTAAAAACAGAACTGAAGCTAAGCAGAGGTATTAACGCAACACATGGGTAAATGATGCAAAATTAATTGCAGGATCCTAGTTTCAGCAAGCTATATACGGTAGTATACACCACAGTCCCTAATCATTTTTATGTGTAACTTTGTGAAACATGTAGAACAGTGCAGCTCTATTACCTGTGTAGAAAAGTCCTCTTGAATAGTTTTGCATGGTTTGTGGAAAGCCAGGAGAGTGGGAGCCTTCTTGACTCCTTGGGCAGGTTGTTCCACAAGGTGGAGGCCACAAGGTGGGTATTTCTTGATTTTTCCTATTTGCAGGTTGGCACCAGTGTAAGACTGTGCTCCAGTAAGCAAAGATGTCATGCTGGAGCATAGGGGGAGAGGTGATCTCATAGATATGAGGGTCCAAGGTCATGAAGGGCTACGTATGTGATAGTTAATATCTTAAATTGAACCTGGCAACTAATGGGCAGCCAGTGAAGGGCCTTGTGGGAGTAACATTGCATACTTGATCAGTCTCATGCCTCTGAATGTGGAGGTTCCCCTCAGCCGCCATGGCTAGTAGCTGTTGATAGACTTATCCTCCATAAATCTATCAAATCCCTTTTTTTAAGCTGTTTATTCCAGTGGCCATTTATTCCTGATCCTTTGGCAGTGACTTCCACATAGGCCATATACCTTTCTTGCCTTTCTTCATCACTTCTGTAGATGATAAGATATTCAGATTACGTATATGTCCTCTAAAACAGGCCTTCCTCACATGCCATATACTAGGATTGCCAACCCCTAGGTAGAGCTGGAGTCCCCCTAGAGTTACAACTGATTTCCATAGGTCAGTTCTCCTGGAGCAAATGGCAGTTTTGGAGGGTGAAGGCCTTTTGTTTAAGGGGGCCAAATAAACAAGAGGCAACATTTGCATCCATATGTGCATGCAAATTAAGTCTCTCCAGTCCTATAAATTTCAGGGACCTATAACCCCAAGTTTGTCACCCAGTTTTTACTGGGAAGGGGTATGGCTCAGTATTAGAGCATCTACTTGACATGCAGAAGGTCCTGAGTTCAATCCCCAGCATCTCCAGTTAAAAGGACCAAACAGTAGGTGATGTGAAAGACCTCAGCCTGAGACCCTGGAGATCTGCTGCCGGTATAAGTAGATGATCATTACCTTGATGGACCAAAGTCGATTTAGTATAAGATGACTTCATGTTTTCAATACTTAGACTTGTTGCAACCAAAATACTTGATTTGATAGTGAAAAGCTGAATACACAGGGAAGTTCTGAGGTAGGATATTTCTATGGATTAGACAGTAATCAGTATCCAATCCTGTTAAAATACACAACAGTAGCACTCCTGAATTAGACCAATGGTTCAATTTGTCCAGTAGTGTGTTTCCAATGACAGCCAGTCAGGAAAGTCCAGAAGTTATGCCCCCCAGACAATAGCCCTCATGTGTTCCCCAATATTTGACCGGGAGAGGAATTTTGGTTTGAAATCTTGAGGCTCATTTGACTAATACAGCTAATAGCCAACAGTAGGCTATCAGTAATAAATAAAAGCAGGGGCCATTTTGTAGAAAAAGAGGTGTTGGAACTCATTAGCACAACTCATTTGGATAACTCATTTGCATATACCACACACCCCTCACATCACCAGAAGGAGTACTAAATTATATCAACTCAGCATCTACCTTAAAATGCTACTTGAATTATAAATGTCATAATAAAAACTTACTGCTATCATACTTTTAAAATTCTTTGCTGCTATGTGGCCACAGTGGGATGAAGATTTCCATTTATCTGCTTGATATGTTTTGGTTATTTTCCCATTTTTTTTGTTGGGAAAAATATTAGAAAGTTTGTCAAATCTTAGAGTTCAGCAAAATTCTCACAAGTGGTTTGAACAATGGAGCCCAGAAGCAAGTAGGGGAGGTACGGTGGCTCAGTGGCAGAGCATCTGCTTGGGGAGCAGAAGGTCCCTGGTTCAATCCCTGGCATCTCCACTAAAAAAGGGTCCAAACAAATAGGCGTGAAAAGCCTCAGCTTGAGACCCTGGAGAGCAGACAATACTGACTTTGATGGACCTAGGGTCTGATTCAGTATAAGGCAGCTTCATTTGTTCATATGTTCATTAAAGTATTTTGGGGGGTGAGGTAAGAAAGAAAGAGCACAATAAAATTTAGAGGTTCTGAAGCTCCACTCTTGTGAGCTCCTTCCTAAAATGAGGCCTGAATAAAAGCCCAACCATAGTGGTGACTCTGAGAATTTTCATTGATTGTATGTGGCCTATGTAAGATTGACTCGCACTCTGTCTCTGGCACGCCATTGGCTGATTCTGCTCTCCCACGTTCACCACCAGCCCCATCAGACAAGAACCCCACCAGAAGGCCACTGATCTTTAAGGGAGACAGTTCTCTGTTGACAGGTACTCCTGGAGGCTTGCTGATCACTACTGCCTCTCCTCAGGGGTCATTATAGGAAGTCTAGGATAGTCTGCCTCCCCCCACCCTGACAACGCTGCTGTGAAGCAAACAGTGAAGCAAGCAGTAAACTGAAAAAAACATGTTCATGAGACAAACAGTAACAATTCCTTCTCTTCAATTGACACAAAATGAACTTTCATTCACAACAAAGAGGGGCCAGTTCAACAGCAACAGATAAACTGACACTATACAATAACACTAAATAAAGCCTCTTTTCCACCTGCAAATTCTCTTCACTGTTTCTATTCAAATTAAGCTACAGTGGGCTCATATGATAGAATGGACTCTAAAGGAGAGGCCTTTTCTTCTTGGGAACCACTGTTGCTGAGCTTCAGGTGAGAGCTGTGGATGCTGACTGGGTGATTTCAGACCAGTCATAGACTTTCAGCCTAACCTGCCTCACAGGGTTGTTGTTCAGATCAAAGGGGGGAGAGGAGAATGATGTGAGCTGCTTGGTCCCCCCCCCCCCCCACACACACACTGTGAAGAAAGACTGTCTTTTTCTTATGTAGAGGCTGCAGGGAAGGGGAAGGCAATGGAAACCTGAAGTCAGAGGGGCAGATAAATGGAAGGAGATAGAGTTGCCGACTCCAGGTTAGGAAATTCCTGGCAATTTAAGGAGTGGAAACTGAAGAGGATGGGGTTTGAGGAGGGATATGACCTCAGACAAGTACAATACCATTTCCTCCTGGGGAACCCCTGGAGATCACTCTAGATGTCAGAGATCAGCTCCCCTTGAGGTGTATGTGTGTGGGGAGTTAACACCTTCACTTGGGTGGGTAGGAAGACAACAAGGGTGGTGGGTAGTTGCCCAGAGCCTCCTTCTAGAGCCCATTGTTTTTTCTTCACAACAGGCCTTACTCTTAGTCTTCTATAAAGCAGTATAACTCTTTTTACAATATATTTAGGCCATCATGGAATTTCATGGCAGTGAATTCTACAAATCAGCTAAAAAAAGGTAAAGGTAGTCCCCTGTGCAAGCACCAGCTGTTTTTGACTCTGGGGTGATGTTGTTTTCACGGCAAACTTTTTTATGGGGTGGTTTGCCATTGCCTTCGCCAGTCATTTACACTTTCCCCCCAGCAAGCTACCAGGCTGCAAAAAAAGTTTGTTTTATTTATATCCTGCCCTCCCGTCTGAAGCAGGCTCAAGGTGGAATGAAACAGGCTCATTTAGCTTTTAAAAACTTCTAGGCAGCCAAGATTTCTAAAGTTAATAATTCCTTAGAGTTTTGTTCTAAAGCTCCCTAGAGCTTTAATTCAATATTTTTTTTCTCCCTTACTTGAAAGGAAAATGACCCTGAATGTAAATTGACCCCCTTAAAAATTATACTTACAAAATACATTATTATTGGATACCACTGTAACTTGCATGTGAATGTAAGATAACCTTTTTTTTTTTTGAGGGGGGGAGATGGCATTCCTGTGGAGAAAAAACTAGTTTTGCATTTGAGTAAATACTGTAGTCTAGCCACCTCAGAAGAAAGCAAGTACACAATATTGAAATGGATGAGAGGAATGACAGTACTTGGACTTCTGAATAAATATGTTTAGGACCATGCTGCAAAACTCCTGCACACTTAAGATAGAGACATCACACTGATAAAGAGACATGCTTCTCATTGTTCCTTTGATGTGGTGAAGCATCATGATGCCTGGCTTGAACTTCTGCTGTACAGCAGAATACATGCTTTGCTTTTATTGTATTTAATCTCCGATCCTTATTGCCTTCAGTTTTTCATAGCATCACAAATTTCCACATCTTGCTCTTCATAAGTTGAGTGAGAAGATCTTGATGTCAACACATGGCATATGTGTGGTGGCATAAGCAGATGCTTTGGAAGTCTTTCCTACCTATTCGTTTTTTTTTATGTTGCTTCCTCTGTCCTTGCTGACATGGTTTGCCATTAGGGAAACCAACAGAGTAACACTGCCACCCGCTGCTCCATTTCAAATCAGCTAAACAGTCAGATTAAGGCTCAGAAGTAATCAGGATGCCCAACACAGGTTGAACTGTGACATCTTTATTAAGCAACTGAACATTTTTTCCAGAGGGGTATGGCCTCCTTTTATTGTTGAGTAAGATTAAATATGATATTTTACTTCCAGTGGTCAATTGGCTCTGGCCATACAATAACTTTGCACATCAGATTTTAGCTTTCTGTGCTCAGACAGCCTTTTGGGGAAACAGAGCATTAGAGGTTAACTGCTGAACAGGCCATCACTGGACCTGCCTGTAACTACCAGGCAGCCAGCTGTGCAAGCTCCCTGACTGAATATTGAGACAAGGAGGAGTATTGTAGGTGCTTTGAGAGATTGACAATCCACCACATAAGAAGAAGAACTAGAGAAGCCAAACTCTAAAGCAAAGTCTCTCTTACACTTCTATTCTGTATCTTCATAACAGCATTAATGTATTTTAAATCTGCTTGATGGAAAACCCTTTGCATTATCACAAGGACATTGCTTTCATTTTGCTGACACAGGAGTCATTAAAATTCTCCTCATAACTGCTTCTAGATGCAGATCATTTTATGTAATTTCTTTGTAAGAATGGCACTTGCTTTAAAAAAAAATTGTACATTAAGGATTTATATAATGAATTGCACTGTTCGTTTAAATGTTGAGCTTGTTTTTCAAAGGCATTGTTTTTGAACGGCAGAGTAGGAAGAGAATTGTGTGTTACTTTTTTGCACATTGCATATTTCCCTTCCAGTCATTTGGCATTCAAAAGAGATGGGAAACGAAGCATGAGGTGCTGCTGTGTCATGCTATTAGAAATTACTGCAAGGTCTTCTCATTTGAACCCACCCCAGCTTGCCCAATTCTGGACCTCTTGATATTTATAAATAATAAAGGGGAAAATTACTAGCTATGCTCTGAAATGCTCAGCAAATTACTAAGCACTGCTCTCACTCATGTAAAATTAATTCACAAGTCTGACAGCTGGCATTGCTTCCGTATAAGAAATTGCATTGTATCTCCCATGCATTGAATATAGAGCTTAAGGGGAAAAAATCAATAAAAGAAATTAAATATAGCTAGCCTCTCTCAAACAATACAAAATCAATGGCCTTTTAGCAGGTACCCTTAGAAGCAGGTTTATTTTCAACATTAATCTGGATACTTGTTTCTTAGTAATTGATTTTTTTTATACTTAAGCTGTCAAAATGTATAACAAGCAATGATTACTTGTTATTTTCCAAATTCATAAAACACATTTATTCTAAGGGGATTGTTCATTCTTCTCCCCTTTATTTCTCCATTCCTGAGCTACATTCACCACCAAAGTGATTGCAGATCATTGATGAAATAATAGCAATATTAGACATAGAGACCCCAATTAGGTATGGAATTAAGTTTCTTTAAATAATCATTAATTGTTTCTATTTTGCTTGTCCATGAAATTGTAACTACAAAACATCACTATTTGGGGTTCAAAAGCAATATTTATATTAGAAGTGTTTATGGCTGAAAGTGAAATATGAATAGTTCATTGGACAAAATGAGAATATCACTTAAAACAGATTAGGTTTATAAAGTTATTTTTGGGGAAGTATCATATGTAAAACTCCAGGATGTGTTTCATGAAGTTACAGGTATTATATAATACAAGAAGATAAAGAATTCCTTTCTGCTGGAAATGTTCCACTAGAGAAGTACCTAAAGTCATTGGCCAAATGTGCATAATATATTTGTAGGGACAGCAGTGCCAACTGGAGCCTGCTGCCACTGCTCTTGCATGGGGAGGGGGGGGGAAGGGTGAATGGCAGATGGGAAGTCGGGGTGGGGAGTGGCTCACTGGGGGCAGCAGCCCAGCACCAGCAACCTAGTGCCAGTGCTGAGATAGATGAATCTTACAAAGAACTATTCATACAAGAAATAAGAAACATGAAATACTTGAAAGTTGTTAGCAAATTAGAACCAATCCACCGTCCAGGTGCACAGTCTTTTTGATAGAATCCAACTTTTTGCCTGCTTTTGGTGAGCAAACTGCAGCCAAAACACCCCTCTTCCCATCAGTCCTCAAATGAGCAGCAGAAGAAAATGCATATAATAGAGGTTTTATTAGAGAGATCAGTGAAATAACAAAATGTAAGTAATATCACTTTCAGGTTTTAGCTGGAAATGACATCAATGTTTTGACAAGGTCCCTTTTCCCCATGCACCCCTCCCCCCAATTCTCCCAGGTGTTCCAGGCATGCTCCTGGCAATCCCGGATTCAACCCATTATATGATAAGGTCAAGATACAGGGTAAATTGTACTTTATATTAAAGGGGAGGAAGGAGAAACCCAGGAGAACACTGCTGTTTTTTGCTGATAGGAGCCTTGTGTTTCTTGTGAACAAAACAGGTATGCCTTATTCTATGTAATGAACAGGATATGTGCTAAAGCTTTTCCTGGGTTGTACCATTTCACAAAGTGGGCTGCACATTTGAACATTTCCTGAAGAAAAATTCCTTGCACCTAAAAATAAGACAAAATATTAGATTGAAGCTTTCAAAGCCCCCATGGTATTTTTCCTACACACATTCATGTTTTGTTTTTTGTATATATGTTTGCATGGAGGAGGGAGCTATCAGACATGTTAAACCAAACATGGAGCCTGAAATACTAAGGTCCAGGGAAAGGTTTTCTACCTGATTCAATCCAATGTTTAAGTCCTTCCATCCCAGCTCTGTCCTCCTCTTATCCCCACATCTGCCTAATTACTTTCATTTCTGCATGGACTGACTTTCCATTTTTCAGCCACCTCCAAATGAATTATTAATACCTTGGCTCTTGACTGCTCAGCTTATGCTGCAACTCATTGCTTCCACTGACCTCTGGTTTTTATATCAGACAACTCACCTCAGCTTCCAGTCTTACAACAGTGGCACACTTCACAGTCCCTGAATGTTTCTTGGATTTCACCAAAGCCCAGGAGCATCACCTCGGGATGGTTGGATTGCACTGTAAGTCTGCTGCTGAAAAATTGCATAACAAATACCTATCAGTTCTCCAATACAACCATATGAATGATATAGAATTTGTAAGCATGAGGAGGGTTTATTGCCCCCCCAGTCGGAATAATGAGACAGACACAGATTTAGAACTAAAGAGCCACTTTATTTAAATTTAGGGAAATAACAAGGGCAAACTGGTGGGACAGGACAAGCCAGGGGGCACTCCTAAATCCACCTCCTTGACCTGATCTTGGGCAAGCACCATGCCCCGTGTGTGAGCCATTCTTCATGGCTCCCACCTGGTCGACTAGGCCCAAATGATCCCCGCCTTCAGAAGCTCCATCCTCCTGATGCCGTACAGCTTAGGATATGGATTCCTCCAAGCGTGGGGGGATCCCCTGGCTGACTGGATTCAGGCCCTAAGTCATAAAGCCTAATAGTCGATCCAGATAGGCTATTACACCACCAATGGTGTGGTGCTCCAGGTGCTCACCAAATCCCATACATAACTAATGCCCAACTCTCTCCTGCCAGTGAACAACCTATTTAAATGGCACCACCATGCCAATTGCCAGCACCACTGCATTAGGATAAGCAAAATCACCCCCAATCATTGCCAATCAGTTGGGGGCAAAAAATTCCTACCTCAGTAACTATGCGACCAGCATAAGCTTGCACTGATTGCAGGGTGGGCCAAGCACAGCGTAAAAACTGCACCACTGGGAGCGGAGCAGGCTCTTTTGAGCCCTTGCCCCACTCTACAAGCTCCCAGATGGCCAGGAAGGATCAATTGCCTCCTCTCCTTCTGGGGAGGCAAGAAATGGCCCCCAGCCTTAGAAACCGATTGGCTGCTTGGCTGGGTGGGGACTTCCTTCAGAAGCTCCACCCTCCCTACATCATACAGCTTGGGATATGAATGCCTCCCAGTGTGGGGGATCCTCTGGCTGCCTGGATTCGGGCCCTAATTGTAGAGCCTAATGGTTGATCCAGTCAGGCCATTACACAACCAATGGTGTGGTGCCCCAGGTGCTCACCAAATCCCATAAATAACTAATGCCCAGTTCTCTCCTTCTACCACCAAGGCTAAGCCTCTGCTTAGGCCTTTGTGCCCACTGAACAGCTTAAAGCCAGTCTTCCAGGAAAACCTCATTGCCCTTCACAGACAAATGCACTCCATTGGATCTATACATGTCAACAAAGTCAGCCCGTGTATCCGGATGCAGCATATAAACTCCCAACCCTTTCTCCAGAGCTTTCTGAATGGCCCTATTGGCCTTCATAGGAGCACTCTCTATGCTAGCTGGGTCCCAAGCAGCCTGCCACTTCTGCCGAGGTAGCATGGCCAACCACAAAATCAGGACTCCAGGCCACCTTTTATGAATCAATCCAAGGTTTGCCTGAGCCTGTAACAAAAGGGCCTTCCCCTTTATCAGACCAAAGTCATTCTCCCTAAAGTGAATGATCAAAATATGGAGGGGAGGACTCCTCCTCCCCTCAAAAAGAAGCAGGAGCCCAAGCCACCACATACCCCAGCAGCCGTGCCATTCAATCATGGCCCACTCACTAAGGCCCAGCTGCAAACCCACCAGTGTCCATCAGGCCTGATGGGCAACCCAAAATATCATACTGTGGCCATAAATGAGAATCCTCCTCCTCTTTGTGTGGGCCACAGCACCTAAGAAACACAGTTAATGCTTGCCCTCTCCACATAGACTAACCCATACAACCAAACTATTATGAACTAGAACTGGGGTGAAGAAGGGATGAGGGAGGGGGAAGCCATCCCATCAAAGCAAAAACTGCGGCTGCACATATGAATGGTAAGCTGCAGATCTCCAATGGCTCACTCATTGAATGGCCTCACCCCCATAGCCTTATCCTGAAGGAATGGGTGCCGAATTTAACACCCCCAAGGCCAAGCTTTTCCAGGGCCCAGCACATAATCATCCAAAACTGGTATTTTGTCAAGGGGGTCCTATCGCCGTGACAGAACGATGAACCCTCCCCTTCACCCCTAAGTCTGACATAATGTCTAAAGGCAGCAACCGAACACAAATCAGGCTCAGAGCAGGGGCCCAGGGTACTGACTATGCCCCATTACCTTTGGTCTATTTTTGACCACCAGACACTTATGAGCACCTGATTGGAAAGGTACTGAGCTATATGGGACTGGGGTGTGTGGTGGGCATCCCCATACTCCCCACTCGGCTGATGACCAAGCTGGGAGCGAAGAAGCTGCCTGTTGCCAACCCCAAGACAAAACTCTGGCAACCAACTGAGCCCCCATTGCCCCAAGACCTGTGCCCTGGCTATTCCTGGCCATGGCCATGGGCCAGGGCCCCAGCCATCTGGCAAAGTCTGTGGCTGGGCAGGGCTGCCAACAGTAGCAGAAAGAGAGTCCACAGGAGAAGGTTGGCCCTGAAGGACTCCTAACCCCCTGCTTCCAGATGGTGTGGCTGATGTTGGTGGTAAGGACCACAGGGGACCCGATACAATGCTGGGCCCCTGGGTCCCCCAGAGCCAAACTAAGCCCTGTTGTGGTGCAAGTGACCTACCTTCCCCATCCGGGGGCACCACCACCACTGGCTCCACAGGCTGGTTCTCATCGACTGGCTGCGAATCATGTGCTCTGCTGCTTCCTTCTCCAGTCTCCTGTAAAGCAGAAAGATGGGTAAGTACCTCTTTTTGAATGGCTAATGTGGCAGTTTGCCCAGAGCCCTTTAACCCAGCAAATCTACTTGAAGGGCCCTTGGCCTCCCGGGCCTGCTCCAGGGCCAACAGCTGCTCAGCAATGACCTGCCTGGTTTGGGTCTTCTCATCCTCATCAGAGAGAGGCTGGGCTGGAAGTGGCCTCTTGCTAGGCATCTTCAAGGACTGCTTACCCTTGGCAGTGTCCTGACCTTTTTTGGTGCCATGACTACTGTTGAACAAATCCCGGCTCTAAGGGACCTATGGCATGTGGCAGGCACCACTTCCTTACACCTCCCAACAGCTGCTAAACCAACCACCCCAGCAGGAACTGAGCAGCTAATGGGGGGAAAGGGAGCAAACCAAATGCACCGCCAAAAAGGGAGGGGTGCAACCGAAGGTGCAGGCTGAAGCCCACAGGACCTAGGCCACCCCTCCCCCCCCACAGAAAAACTGCTGCATCAGGGCAAAGCCACCTGTCCACCACCTCAGCAGCTTAAAGTTGCCCTGCCATGCTGCCAAACCACACAGGAGGCAACGACCTCCTGCACAAGACAAGGATGTCCACTTTCACCATTGTTGTTTATAATGACTCTTGAAATTCTGCTAATGCAAATACAAGACAACAAAGAGATAGAAGGACTGAAAATTAGAGGATTTTCTTATAAATATAGAGCATTTGCAGACGATATTGTGTTTATAACTGAAAATCCTATACAAGTGGTACCTTTGTTGCTAGCTAAGATAAAAGAATATGGCGAAATGGCAGGACTCTATATAAATAAAGAGAAATCGAATTTTTTATGTAAAAATATGCAACTAAATAAATGGAAAGAATTGCAGAGTTTGACGGGATGTGAAGTCACTTCTAAAGTTAAATATTTAGGTCTAGAAATAACAATGAAGAATATTGATTTGTACAAAAACAACTATGAAAAGTTATGGCGTAAGATGGATGAAGATATGATGAAATGGAATAGACTTAATCTGTCTTTGTTGGGTAGGATTGCTGCAATTAAAATGAATATTTTGCCAAGAATAATGTATTTGTTCCAAACTATTCTGATCATGAAAGATAGTAAACAATTTAATAAATGGCAAAGGAAGATCTCAGAATTTGTATGGGCTGGGAAAAAACCAATGATTAAGATGAAAATTTTAACGGATGCCAAAGAGAGGGGAGGATTTCAGCTTCCAGATTTAAGATTATATCATGATGCAGTTTGTTTGACGTGGATAAAGGATTGGATGATGCTGTTAAATAAAAAGCTTTTATTGTTAGAAGCTCATGGAAATAAATTCGGCTGGCATGCTTATATGTACTATGGGGAAAAAAAAGATGGATGGTCTTTTTTCTCACCCATTATATTAGAAACAACTTGTTAAATACATGGATAAAATACAAGAAATATGGTGATGAAAGAAAGCCGTTATGGATAGTGCCAGCAGAAGTAATAAAAATAACAGTTGAATCTGATGAAGAGAGAGGGTTGTCATATAATCAACTGCTAAAGATCCAAGGTGATAAAGTTGAATTAAAATCTGCCAAAGAGCTAAACAAGTATGACTGGTTTCAAATGCAACAAATAAAAAGTTTGATGGAAAATGATATTAAATCTGATGGAATTAGACGCAAGCAAATGGAATTGGAAAAGGTTCTGCTTGGAGATAATGAAAAATTAATATCAAAAACATATACATTACTGTTGAAATGGTCTACAGAAGAAGAAGTAGTAAAATCTCAAATGATTAAATGGGCAATTAATGTAAATAAAGAAATACAGATGGATACATGGGAATATCTTTGGAAGAACTCTATGAAAATATCAACATGTCAGAGTATTAAAGAGAACTGTTTCAAGATGATGTATAGGTGGTATATGACTCCGAAAAACTGGCAAAGATGAGTAAAAAGATGTCGGATAGATGTTGGAAATGCAAGAAACATGAAGGTTCTTTTTATCATATGTGGTGGACTTGTGGAAAAGAGAAAAAGTTTTGGCAGATGATATAACAAGAAATATCTAAAATTTTGGGATATGACTTTAAGAAAGTTGCAGAGACTTTTCTGTTGGGATTACAAATGGAAAAATTTCCAAAAGAAGATAGAACTCTAATTTGGTACTTGCTCTCAGCTGCTAGGACACTATGCGCAGTTGTGGAAGCAAGAAAAAATACCAGAGAAATGGGACTGGATAGTGAAAGTTTTATCGTGGAGTGAGATGGACAAATGAACAAGAACTTTAAGAGACTATGATTTGGAAGTGTTTAAAAGGGAGTGGAAGAAATTTAGAGGATATATAGAGAAAGAGTGGAATGTAAAAAGACATTGGACAATTTTTTTAATAATGAGTATGAGAAAAGGGAGAAATTGAACTTTGATTGGTTAAAGGTACCCTTATAAGTGAACTCAAATATATAACTTCGGTGGGAGTCTAGTAATGGAGGGAGGGGGGATTAGAAAATATCATATGGGTTAGGGATAGTAATGATATAAACAGACATTGTTACCATATGTTATTAATAAAATTGTTTAAACGCAGGAGGCAACGGCCTCCTATCCTCTGAGCCGGCTATGACCCCGAAGTGCCATCGTCAAGCCACTTGTGACTGCTGCCACCTTCTGACTCCCCGGATGTGCCTCTCACTAGCTGCTCCCACTGCTGTTGCCACTCAATGGAACCCAGCCGCAGCTTCCTGCTAGGCCAAAAACACACTGCCACTCAGCACCGAGAAATGGAGGTGCTCTCCTACTCCTCCGAGTGCGGCCTGCAAACTACACCACTGGGGGCGGAGCAGAGTCTTTTGAGCTCTTGCCCCACCCCCACAAGCTGCCAAATGGCTGGGAAGGATCAGCTGCCTCCTCTCCTTCTGGTGAGGCAAAAGATGGCCCCCAGCTTAGCAGCCAATTGACTGCTCTGCTGGGTGGGGGCCAAATTATCATAGCTTTGCTTCTTATAAATAATATATGGGCTTGATTACAACTCTAGCTGCTATCATCAGGGCTTTTTTAATAGCAGGAACTCCCTTGCATATTAGGCCACACCCCTCTGATGTATCCAATTCTCCTGGAGCTTACATTAGGCCCTGTAACCTCTTGGAGGATTGGCTACATTAGGGGTGTGTAGCAGATAGAGTTGTAATCAAGCCCATATATTATCAAAACACAGAAAGAAAGGCACATGCTTTTAAAGTAGTGTCAGCCAACAAAATGTTATACCTAGTATCTAAGTGCATATATTGTAACTGAGTGGTAGACAGCCTAAGTATTCACTGTGACAAGGGGTGGAATATGGGAAATGCTTAATGGAGTCACAATATAGTATAATGGATGGAAGCGAGAGACTTGTTTTCAAATGTACATTGAAATAAAACTGTGCAAGCATGTAGTATTTTTCCCTACATGTATCCTTCAGTAATTTATCTTCCCTTCACAAGCAGTTCTTCTTTGTCTCCTATCATGCATGGTTCATTTTGCATATTGAAATATTTATATCCAGTCATTCTTGTTATAAAATAGGAAAAATAAAGATAACATCCCTCCTCAATTTTCTACAAAAAAAAAAGTTAACGTAAACAATATAAACATTGCATTCATCAGAAAAATACAGAGCGACAACCCTTAACAAAACATCCACTGAAGATGACTGCTTGAAACATGCTCCTAAAAACTGATCACTTTGGCAGGCCATTCCACAAAACTGATTCTATGATTTTTAAAAAGCCCATTCATACGTATAGGCAAACTCATCACTCTCCTCTCTAAGAGTGCACAGACAGCAGAAATTTGTGGGAGGAACATAATACAGGTTCATATTAAAAAAATGCAATCCTTCAGTTAGTTGGGTCAGCAGATTGTGAAGAGCTTTAAAGATATGAACTAGCACCTTAAACTGCGCATGAGAGCATACAGGCAACCAATGAAGTGATTTAAAGACAAAATGGTGTCCTCCCTTTGGAATGCATACATTTTGTACTAACTGAAGCTTCTGAGTTGTCTTTGATCTTATCTCACACATACTCTCTCACACATACTGTCTGCTGAGTACCCCTTTAACTGAGAACACTTCAGTAACTAAAGCTTCTTTGTGATATTTCTGTATTGGTATCAGACTCATTCTTAACCCCCCTGGGCATTATGGTACAAAGTTGTTAGGCCGATCTGTTTCAATGAAACTGATTAACCTACCACCCCTAAATATATTATATGAAAGACTCATTAAATCAAGCCAGACTTCATTTCTGAATTATGTATAAATCATTTGACTAAATACATTGTTGATTTTTATGACAAAATCCAGTCCAGATCTCGAAATGCATCCCAGTGACCTGTTTCTTCACGAAGTCCTACTTTTCTTTTCTCTTTTAAGCAAGGCCTTTCTATTTACCACCTTTACCCCTTCCTTTTTAGCTTTACCTTCATTGTCATTTTAATTTCATTTTCTGTTATGGTGTCAGTGCCTGACATTTCCATGTTCAGTATTGTACTTATTACACTGGGGATGCTGAATATCAATATTAAATATCAAGCAGTAATACAGTAGGGTTGTACTATTTTAGCTTAATTGTGCTAATGTGGTTGTAATTATTCTGCTTGGATCTTGAGTGAATTTAAAGTATTATTTTTTAAAAAAACCCAAAATGATGAGCAAGTAATCTAATGCATGCACCAGAGAAATGACTGTGGCTGCAGTCAGACTGAAAGGTGGGCATGGTTTGGGCATGTGGTTAATTATTCTGTTGCATTTTGTGATGGAGATTTTTGATCGGACTTCCACCCTAATCTAGTATCCCCATGCTCTTTTTCCAAGTTTGATTGTTCAGATTATTGCTTTGTGTCAACCAAAGAGCATGTAGTTGTCTTCTTTTTTTAAAAAATAACTTGTTTGAAAACATTTCTTGGGTGAACATGTGCACCCATGTGCCACTGTGCATATGCACTACCAGTTTTTTTTAAAAAACAGGATGGCAAAACTGAAAGGTTCACACTTCTGAACCAGTTTGAGGTCAGACATCTGGCAACATGAGATGCATGCACAGGGATCCATAAGCACCTGATTTTCTCTGGTGGCTATTTACTCCATATCCAAGTTGTCATATGATGGGATGAGTATGACTGGGGAATGGCTGCCAGATGTGGGTGTGTGAACAAGGGCATTTAATCAATCAGGGGAAAGCAACTATATTGGGCCAAACTGTCTGTTTGACCGCAGCCTGTGAAAGGCAATTCTTAGTTACGAAACAATGATCACGGTGAGTGAAAATAAAAGCAGCATTGCTGTCTATGTTGTGTTATTGATAAAGGCTCATGTCAATATGCATGTATGCACATGAGTGCGCGCACACACAAACATTTTGAAAGAAATAAAGAGCTTGGACTAACCTTTTCAGAAACACAAATTTTGTTAAAGAATCATTAATCCTCATTGCTATTGTGAAGTCCATTTCACACATCAAGAAGCAAGTGTTTTTGGTAGGAATGCAACCTAGGGCCGCTCCTGCAACCAATGTAAAATATGAGAATCTTAATGTAAAATACAAGAATCCACTAAAAACCATGACTATGACACAAGCATGATACAAACCAAATCCAACAAAGAATGAACTTTAAAGCAACAACAACAAAAAGACACACTTAAATATCAAAAAATCTTACCTAAGTAGCCTGGCAAGTTGATATCAAGCCCCAGGAGACACAGAAACATTGAGGGGGCCAGGCGGGGGGGAGGAAAAATAAGGGAAAAGTCTTAAGAACTTGTAAATGCTGGCTCCCAATATTCCCAGTTCGTCTTTAACATTGCCAGGATTTTTGGGGGCCCATTTTTCAGTATCTAAAAAATGCACATCCCTAATTGTATCAGGTGAAGTGAACCTAAGAAGCAGCCTGTTTTTAATAGGTGATAATATTAAACTGTTTGTTTGCAATGCTTTGTGGCCTATTGGTGGGCAACTTTCTATGTAAAAACATGAATTCTAAATCAGAACACATAAGAACATAAGAGAAGCCATGTTGGATCAGGCCAACGGCCCATCCAGTCCAACACTCTGTGTCACACAGTGGCAAAAAAATTTATATATACACACACACTGTGGCTAATAGCCACTGATGGACCTGTGCTCCATATTTTTATCTAAACCCCTCTTGAAGGTGGCTATACTTGTGGCCACCACCACCTCCTGTGGCAGTGAATTCCACATGTTAATCACCCTTTGGGTGAAGAAGTACCTCCTTTTATCCGTTTTAACCTGTCTGCTCAGCACAAAATGCTAAAATAGTAAAGAGCTGTTACATTCATGCTCTTGAGCTCCTCACAGCCATCTAGATGTCCACAAGTGAATCATTCATCTGATCAAGCAAAACATTCCTTATGTTTTAAATACTTGGGGCACACTTCTCAATAGATGTGTGTAGTAAAATATACAATTTTGCTATATGTTGCAGAAGTATCTTTGCATTACTTCGATCACTACTACTACTAGAATTTTCTTATCTCCTTTAAAAATATACATAGTACTTTATACCAAAATATTCAATGCATCCTTAAATTCTAATTAAACAATTAAATAAAGCTTTATCTCAACAAACACAGATGTGTACAACAAAACTAAACAGAAGCTGCAGAATAAAACAGTTCAGCAGCCTATGAACTCAACAATTGACAGAATGCAATAAAAAAAGGAAAATCTTAAACTGTCTTTGGGAATAACAATAAGGATGAAGCCATCCAGTTTTCCTGGAGGAAAGTGTTTCAGAGTTCTGGGGCTGCTTAGTGAGGGTTCTTTGGAAGAACTCTGTAGTCAGAGAGATTTGTGGCAGAGGAGGCATTCCCTGAGGTAATCAAAGCCTGGTTAAAAAGAAACTCTAAATACAATACATTATGAATGAATTCCACAAAACAGTCATTCCTTGAATTTCATTTGACATTGAGCTAGTATATATCTTTAAACATGCCAGTGTTTTCTTTCTTCCTCCAGCTTTTAATTACCCCTTTCCCTACAATGAATGGATGCAGTAAAATCCAAATAATTCAAATAGAAGAATATTCACAACTCTTGGAGTAGACTTGTGAACTACCTGCTGAAGTGACTAACTAAATGCCTCTATTCAGCCAGCAATGACAGCATCTCCATGTTTCTACTGTTTGACACAATGATGGATTATTTATTTACCGAGCAGCAGTGGTGGCCAGAAAATCTGATTTTCATGCCTGCAAATCCATGAAACCTCAGCCACTGAACAGCTTCTTTTACATGTGGCAAAGGTCACCTATCAAGGGATTTTCTCACGTTTTTGTGCGATTGGTCATGCCTCATTTCCTGCAAGAAAATATGATTTCCCCCAAGTGGGTGAGTTTGAAGGGACTCACAAAGACCTAGAAAGTTATTTCCTCTCTGTTTGTATGATAAGCACCAAATACAGTGACTAACCCATAGGGAATGACAAGCAACTGTTTGTAGCTGGAAACCATATTTAATCCTATCATTAAAGAAAGTCAACAGTTTCCAAGGTATAAAAAGTGATTAAAAAAAAGACTCTTAACCTTGCTACTTAACCTTTTAGATCTTTAAGTGTTTTAATAACATATGCAGTATAGGTTTCTTGAAGTCCATTTTTTGGCAATGGAGATTGATTAGAGGCCTAAATACCCAACACAGTGAGGAAGCAAGAAATCCAAATTACACAGTTGACGAGAGAAGCCTTTTGGTTAGTCATGTGCAACATTGGCAGCAAGTAATCCAGCTTTAGGTCCACCATGCTGCTTCTTAACAGGATGCCAGAGACCAATACTAAACTTCATTCTTATGGTTTCAGCTTCATAACACCTGTCTATAACATCCTTGATTGCATTGCTACTGGTCAGCACAGGCCTGACCATAAGAGAGGAAGCATTCCACGTTTCAGTGTTGATGTGTTTTTTTATTTCTCCCACATTGTTCAGGGACCATTAGGTGCAATCTGGGCAATCACCTAGAGCACCAGAGATGAGGGACACCGAAACAAATCCTGTTGCCTCACTGACTGCAGTAGCTTTGGAAAGCATCCCGAACCCCACACCCCATTGGCCTGTGATGAGCCTGCACCTTCTCTCCCTCTGTTCTGGTGGGGAGCTGGGGACAGGGGCTCTTCCTACTCATACTCTATTGGGGGAGAGACGTGGTTGGACCAGAGGGTGGGGCCATTTTCCAAGACTCTTTTTGCTGCCCTATCTGCTTCTGTTGGGGCTCATGGCACTGCAGTAAGTCATAGCCCTTACCCTAGTAATGACAGCGTGAGAGGGGTCAGTTTCCCCACAGTGAGAAGGAGAGATAACCATGGGGTGGTAATTTGTCTAAGGTGCTAAAAATGCTGTGGGTAGCCCTGAAATTTCTTGCTGTCTTTGGATAAAGCAACAGGCTTTCTCTCCAGGGCTGAGATACTCTGGCTTCAAGACTGAGAATGCTTTTCAGATGACTGCTTGGAACAACTGAATTCTGGATGCCCCAATCTAGAACTCCATGGGGGCTTTGAGGGAGCTCTCAATGCTTTGATTGAAGAGGAATTGCAGGAGCTCCAGCACAAACAGCTTCTCCAGTGAGTTCAATGGCGTCACTGTGCGCATTCATCCCTTGATGCATCCAAGTGTTCCTTTCTCCACTGAAGACATGAGCCCTATAAATAACAAGCACTACACATGCTGAAGTCTCTGGATATTGCTGGACTGGTTTTTTTTTTTTTAGGAACAATACAAATGTATGTGAGCATCTTTGTATAAGCAAAGCCAGATAAGAGCATTTTTTCATATATTCATTGCCTTGTAGCTCTTAACTGGGTGGAAATGCAGCAGTGAAATATTTTAACTATGTGAATAAATGCAGTTTTAGTCAGTCCTAAAAGACAGGCAGAGTGTAACGAGAACAGGCATACACAGATCCCTTGCAGTGTTCAGCAGCATGGATAAAATCAGCCTAAACCTTCAAATTTCTTCTCTTGCAAAGCTGCTCCTAAACATACCATCTCTGTGGTAACTGTATGGATTGAGTGGCAGAAAAGATGTGTGAATTATAGGCTTGTTGTATTACAACAAAGAAAATTAACATTAGACAAAAGCAATTCAGCACAAAAATTTAAAAGCAAGTAGCAACAGTCTGATGTCTACCAAGTCTGACTGTTGGACAATGTCCATGGCTTGTTCTTTGTAAAAGCAGGATTTCAAATGTGCACCTTGGGCTGAATTAAGTGTTTGGGGCTGGCTCCAACTTAACCCCCCTCTCATCAGGCAAGCCACAAACAACCCAGTGCCCTGAGAGTTCTTACCCAGAGAGGGAGGCAGCAGGGAACATAAAAGCTGTAAAGAGCCTGGCAGGCAGACAGTGACAGGCCCTGACCAGGTAGTGGCCCCCACCTCTGCTGGAGAGGGAGCTGGAAACCAGGGCAGCCCAGTGGCAGCCTGTAAGGGTGAAGGCCAGCAGTTGGGAAAGGCTATGGTAAGAAGAAGATGGAGGATGGGGCTGATATTTTTTAAAGCCCAGGAATGAAAGCAAAGGACAGACAGCCCTAAAAGTGGGTATCCACCCTCCTTTTATCACTTCTGGGAAAAGGCAGGGCCAAACCCCGACTGGAGCCAAGGTCCAAAGGGTGGAGCCAAGGATGGGGCCAAGGCCAAAATCCATCCAGGATGGCAGAGGGTAGGTGAGCAGTACAGCAAAGAGAACCCTCACATCAGGATTTAGGACATTTATATCATGAGAATAGAACATGTGACTATCAGCTAATACAGGTGTCAACTAATTTATCATCATGACCTTTTTGAGCAGGAACACAATTCTGGATGGCTTGGCATCAAGGGGTGTGGCCTAATATGCAAATGAATAACTTTGTAGGTCTTAAAGGTGTAAACATTGCTCTTAGCACACTCAAACTTTGTTCTTATCATAACTGGTGAATGGTCCCTGTAGTTTTCTGATTAGACTTGAGTTTTGTATAATTACTATATCATCATTTAATATTTAATATTTATATCTCTCTGCTCCAAGCAGGACTCAGCGTGGCAACAGCATATAAAATATACCTGATAAATATAATACAAAAGGTACAGTAAATAACCTTAAAAATATAAAACAATTAAATATGTATCTCCATTAAAATCTATCCTCTATCAAGCAGGGTAGGATGCATGGTGCAGACACAACTGAAGCATACCAACTTCCTGGTGGATCATAATCACCCAAAGGTCACCCTAAAAAGAGCAGCCTTGCATGCCCTGAGGAACCTAGGTATGCACCTCTTTGGGCAGCTGGTTCCACAGGATGGGGGGGCCACTGCTGATAAGGTCCTCGCCCTTGTTAACACAAGGCAGACAGGTTATGGACCAGGGATCTTCAATTAATGCCAAGATGAAGAATGGAGAAAATAGGAAGGATCAGGCTGGCAGAGGCAATCCCAAAGATATGATGGTCCCAGGTCATTTAGGGTTTTAAGGGTAAGTACCAACACTTTGAATTGGCACTGGAAACTCACTAGCCAGTGCAGCTGCCACAGACACCACTGTCAGCAATCTGGCAGCTGCATTCTGGACCACTTGCAGTTTCTGAAGCATCTTCAAAGGTAGTCCTGCATATAGTATGTTACAATAGTCCAATCTTGAGGTGACCATTGCATAATTTACTGTGGCAAGGTCCTCCTGAGACAGATAAGGAGCCAGTTGGCCAGCCCAGTGTAGATGATGAAACATGTTTGTCCATGGAAAGCACAGCACTGACCCACACTTACAACTTCCTACAGACTCTGTACTTCCTGAATTTCATGCCCTCATGACCTTGTTGTTAGCTTATTTTTCAGACCTCCTCCTTGAAATGACAGCAGGGTGATGATCTGATCACTGCAACTGAAGAAGTTGGCTTGAGTGTTTGTAAATTGAAGTAAAATGTTGCCTTATTTCTTTTTTGCAACAAAACCTCTGGGTGCATTGTTTTCCTCATTTCTTGCAGCCTTTGCCCTGATCCTTTATCTTTCCCCTATTTTCTTGAGTATCTTGAAGTCTAGATCTGAGGCCAGATTACAGAAATTCCAAGGGGATAAATTTACAAGTGCAAACAGGAGAGTGAAATGTAACAATTAAGACTACAACAGGAACTCTTGTTATCTGTCTAAGGCAGCATGAGGGAGCAACTTTTATGGGGGGGGGGGGGGGACAATGGAACTTTCCATTTCAGCACCTCTTGAATGCTTTTGCTGTTCGGTGCTACACAAGACAAGAGACAGATGGAGGAACAGGAAATATATAGAAATAAGTTAGGGGAAAGCCACAGACAAAGAAAGTTTAAAGAAGAGACAGGTACGAGGTTGATAGCAGAGAGCTGAGCAAGCAGTATATACCAGAGCCCAGGAACCAGAGGTCATGGTGGGGAAGCATAGATGTCCATAACAGCTGAACTTGAAAAATGTCCTTCCTACTGTGCTTTTTATATAGTTCCCTAATCAGCACTGTTTCCAACTGGGAAATAAAATGATGTCATTTTTGGTTTTTGGCATTTCTAGAATGCAATACCTGTGCTCAGATCAATCAAGATTTCATCATCCCCCCAACAGGATGTGGAAGATTGCAACCTTTGAGTGAAATTCTAAGCAGAGCTAAGCCTTTGAGTGAAATTCTAAGCAGAGGTAAGCTCTTCTAAATTCATTGAAATGAATGGGTTTTGAGGATGTAACTTTGTTTTGGATTGCACTGTTCCCCTCTTGATGTCTTTGTATTCCTCCCAAACCAAATGTCTCTAGGTGATCATTTCAAACAAAGGCTTTTGCCGTGTGAATTCAAAAAACAATTAGATGGTACTTTAGGGCTTAGGAATAGAATGTGAAGTAAAAATAAATCAATGTAAGCATTCATTATTAGCTTCCTTACTTTTATTTATTGCTCCCTCTTCCTTCTGCTTTACTCTTCTCATATAAGGCACAATTGTCATAACTACTTTTGACATGGTAACTTTATTTTACTTCATCAGTTTTATATCTGAATAGTCTGACTGAAATGTCTGACTGAAATGTCCCACTTTGATACTTTGCTGAGGTAACTGCCATATGTCACACATAGAATCAAATTTATAATAAACAAGCAGGAGACACACAATGACTTGCAGGAGGGAGATGTCTCATTTTTCCCTCCTGCACTATGTTCTCCTTCTCTTCCCTGAAAGTCCCTTTTCTTACTTCTTTCTCTTCTTCCCAGCCAACAGCCAGCCTAGCTTATCTGGCCCTTTGCCTTCAGCTTTCTGTCTCCCCACCCCCACCCCCAGCACTGGGGTGGAAACCAAGACCCAGTAGTAAGGTGTTGGCTACTGGGTCAGGTTCACTTGCATGGTAGGGATCCCATAAGGTCTTACAAAGAACACTTCATTATTCCCTGGATCCCCTTCCCTGCACTATTTCCCCTTTCCCTTATTCTGGCAACCCCTATTTCCTCTCCCTTTTCCCTCATTCTGATGCTCTCAGTCATTCACTGAACTGCCTTTTCTTCTGCCTCATATCTTCAACTATATTAATCATTAATTTACTGCATTTATACCCCACCTTTCTTCATAGTGGAGATTATAGCAGCTTGCACCATTTTCCTTCCTGTTACTTCACAACAACCCTGTGAGGCATGTTAACCTGAAAGTATGTGACTGGCCCAAGGTCATCCAGTGAACTTCCATAGCAGCCTGGTGATTTGAACCTTGGGCTGAGGCCAGATGACTGACTTGGTGTGATCTGTCCATGCCTCTATGTTATCCAGTGTTAGTTATTCTGCAGAGGTTTGTCCAAACATGCCTCCTGCAACCCACCTCACTGCATGTTCACTCTGTGGTTGACTGTTCAGATTGTTATTGCAGCATCTTTTTTTTTGTTGTCTTCTAACAGTTTTCCAACTCCAAGAAACAGGAGAGTTTTTTTGGGGGAAGGGATTCTCACTCAAAAATAACTCCTCTGGGGTTTCCGGATCCTGACAGAGTGTTGGGTGCAGAAACACACAAATGGTGATTCAAAACCTTGGGGCAAAGAACTGTTTATGCTCACATTGCTACCTGATTTTTAAAAAGCAACAGAATGGACGGTTCACACTTCTCAACTGCCTTGAGCAGGGGTGTCAAACTCATTAGTTAGAAGGCCCAGATCTGACACAAATGGAATTTTGTGGGGCCAGGCCATGAGTGTCATAAAAATATAATGCCAGGTAGTGGAGATATAAACTTTATAATCGACACAAACACAATTAAAGATATTTTTTTAGACTTAAAATACAAACATGTTTAAAACTCTTCCAGTAATTTAAATTAGAAAGGTGGGGGGCAAGTGGAATTTGGCAATCCAATTTTTAAAATAAAACATCAAGAAAAAGCACAAGGCTCTGACTCTGTGGAAACAATGAAATGGCATTGTAAACTTCTCCCCTCCCCACAGTCTACTCAGATTGGCAAAGCCTTTCCAGTATAATATCCCCCTTTGGCTGTGGGTTCCCACATTACTCACTAGATTAGGTCCATTCAGGAGAGATAAGCTGGTTGAAAGCATCAACCCTTGTTTGTAAGGACACAACTCCAGGAAGCATGCCTTTCAGTTAGCTATAGGAAAGCTGAAAATGTAAGCATCTCCACTCCATTTGAAACAACTGCAGAATACAGACAAAGCTGCAAGAAAAATGTGGAATGGATCTTAAAATCCACCCCATGTTTTCCTTGCAGCAGCCAGCAAAGAAAGGCAGGAAGAGCCAGGGACTCAGCCTGCAAGCTTCAAAGGGTGCTTCAAAGAGCCTTTGAAGCTCCCAGGCTGAACCTGAAAGAGACTCAGACAGTTTTCGCACACAGCTTACCACAGGATCACATTCCTGTTCTCTCTGCAGCGTCCATCGGATTTCCCATTATCTGCGCCCAAGTTACAGGAAGTGCCGCAGCTTTTGCGTAGCAAATGTAAACTGCTAAAACCCAGCTTACGTTTGCTACACAAAAGCCGCAGCACTTCCTGTAACTCCAGCACAAATAATGGGAAATCCGACAGACGCTGTGGAGAGAACAGGAACGTGACCACGTGGTAAGCTGTGTGTGAAAATGGTCTCAGCCTGGGAGCTTCAAAGAGCCTGGGGACTGTAAGAGCCTGGGAACTTCAAAGGGTAAGGACAGGAGAGGGGAGAAAAGAGCCCTGCTGGCCTGATCAAAGCCTTGGGTGGGCCAGTTCCAGCCTGCAGGCCAGGTGTTTGACACCCTGGCCTTGAGTTTGCAACAAGGGAAGTTTAGACATACAGAAATGTGGGGTGAAAGTGTTGATAAAGACCAGACTTTCCCCGGTGCCTAAGAACTCTGACTTGAGAGCAGGTCAGAATGGGGTGCCAATGACTGGGGAATGGGATACAGATGTTGCTGACTAATTATACACTAGAAATACAGAAGGGAACAGCAATGACATTGGATCAAACTGCTCATCTGTAGCAGTCTCCTATACCCTAGTCTGAAGCTCTAATGGCTGCAGCAGTAGCAGCAGTAGAAAAGTGTTTTTTTATATAAAGGGCAGGCTGAACAGTGATCAAGGAGGAGTTCTGGTGGATGGAAGCGGTTGGAAGCTGTGAATGCTCAGAGAGATGGATGCAGGGGAGCAGCACCCAGCTGGGGAGAAGGCAAAGAGTGACTGAGGCCCGGCCTCTCCCATTCTGAGACCCCTGGCCGCTTTCAGAGGAGGTCTCCCGGAAAGGTGCAGCAAAGGCCACCAGAGGGGGCATGCCAACAAGTGAGTTGGGGCATGACAGGAGGATACAATGTGGGATTTTCAAATTGTCTCTTCCATCTTGCAACTCCATGAGGCCCCCCAACTATTGGCACTTATTCTTTAGTATCTTTTTCTTTATAGCATTTTTTTCTGGCTTTTTAATTTAATGTATAGCCTTAATTTAACTTATAGCCAAAAGCTTGAGTCTAGTAGCAAAAATGAACATAAAATAATATGCTACAACCTCAAGTTATTTATCTTTTAACCTGTATACTGGAAATCCACAAGCACACACAAAAATTACCTATAACTTTAGTATTTTGAGTGTTAATTTGTTTTAATTAAACTGCAATGAGAAGTACCCACCCATCCACGCATGTTCCTCTTAGTTTCTCAGAGGTCTTACCACTGAAATAAATTATTAAACTATACTGCTTTTTTCCGCTTCCTGATCTCTTGAACTGAGAAGTGTGTCATAGCATTGTAAACCTCCTTGTTACTGGCATTTATTGGTTGTTTTTCCACTACACTGTCACTGATATTTAAAGCACTCTTCTCATATACTTTTTACACCCCTTAGGCCACAACAAATATTCTTTAGTTTCAGTACTGTGATGTTCCCTGGCCCTGCAAGTGGCATTAAAAGTGTCTGCCTTATGTTGCCCTTTCACTCATAGAGAGTACTGCAGCCATGTAGAGAATACTTTATCAGCAATAGAAAGCACAAGTATATTACTCCTCCTGCTACTACTAATAAAGATACTGTAGGCTGAATACAATATGAGATGGTTTTAAGAATAATATGATAATATGAAACATCTTTGGAAACTTAAACTAGTACAGAACGTTGCAGCTAGGATGCTGACTGTACTGGAGTGGGTCATAGGGACCATATCCAGTCTTGGCCCATCTACACTGGCTTCCAGTTCTTATCTGGGCACAGTTCAAGGTGCTGGTCTTGACCTTCAAAGCTCTTTCAGCCCAACATACCTGAAAGTCTGCTTAATCCCTCATGAATTTACCCAACCATTACAGTCATCTTCAGAGGTCCTGCTGCAGATAACTAGCCTTCTGAGAACAGGCAAGTGGCAACCCAGGAGAGGGCCTTCTCTGTTATAGCACCAAAACTCTGAAACTCTCCCTTTCTGTTGCTGTCTTCCACCAACAGGTGCATTTTTTGTTTGTTTCATTTGGCATTCCCTCAATTATCCCTCTTCCATAACATTTTTTTCCCTGTTTTGTATGTATTTTTCCTTCTTCTTTTTTTACTCTTTAAAATAATTTAATAATGTATGTTTTGGAGGGGAAATTATATTAATGGCTTTATAATGTAACTTTATAACATATGCTTTAAATTGCTAGCCACCTTGTCAGCACTTGTAAGCAGAAAGAAGAATAAGAATAAGAATTGCAGATTTATATCCCACCCTTCTCTCTGAATCAGAGAGGCTTACAATCTCCTATATCTTCTCCCCCCACAACAGACACTCTGTGAGGTGGGTGGGGCTGAGAGGGCTGTCATAGCAGCTGCCCTTTCAAGGACAACCTCTGCCAGAACTATGACTAACCCAAGGCCATTCCAGCAGGTGCAAGTGGAGGAGTGGGGAATCAAACCCGGTTCTCCCAGATAAGAGTCCACGCATTTAACCACTACACCAAACTGGCTCTCTATGCCTGAATGTATAAGTTTATCCTTAAGGCTGCTTTTCCTTCTCTGGCTAATATATGGAGGATGCTCATAGGTCTGTATATCACTGACTAAATGCCAGTAATGCACGATAATCTTACAAACAGTATCTGACATAGGTGTATATTCAAAGCTGCAAGTAATGCAGTCCATTTTGCATTTATCCTGCTGTTGAAAAAGAAAAAACCTACTAACTCAAATTCAGAAGAGAGGTTACCCATGCAATGTTATGGAAAGGGCTAGATTTAGGACAGATAAATCTAGCCCTTTCCACAACATTGCGGCTCCCATCCAGAAGCAGGCTGCACAGCCTTGCTTCTGGGGGCTGTTTTGCCTCCTCGCAAGGAAGAGGAGCGGACAGGGCAGCATCAGAGGTGGGGGCGGACCAAGCACACCTAGAGGCAGGCTCTGCTCCCTCCTCTCAGTCTTCGCCTCGTGCTCGGGTTGGAAGGAGCTCATTGCAGCTTCTCCCCAGCTAGAGGCTGTGGATCACCTGCCCTTGTTCCTCGCTTGCAGTCATAGCGGCGTGGGAGCTGTGGATATGTAGCGGCACGTGGAGCATCAGGGGACCTCGGTGTGGACAGCGGAGTGTCACTGAGATGCAGTGGTTTGCAGCCAGCCTCTGCAGTTTTGCGTGGCTGATGTTTTCCTCCCCCCTTTTTTGTGGAAGGGTTTAGGTAAAGGTGGCACTGCGCTTTGTGGTGCAGATTGAAAGTGCTCCTTGGGACTCCTTCCCTCCACACATCTTATTACTTGGCATGGAGGGGGCTTTTTTAGGGGGCTGCTGTTTTAGGTTTTGCTGAGGGTTACCATCTCTTCCACGCTCTCCCCTCCACTCCCCCTCCTTGCCCCTAGGGTGTATCTGCTCTGGGCTATCTGTCTTTCTGCCTGCTGTTGTTGGAGCTGATCGGTGGCTATTTTGTGGAGCTTGCAGGCAGCCATTGTAAAGGCTTTTTCTGTGCTTGTTAGCTCTTCTACCCGCTGTTGCTAGGGCAGAAAATCAGCCATTTTTGTAGTTTTCTTTCAGGCAGCCATTTTGAAGGCTATTTCTGTGCTTGTTAGCTCTTCCGTCCACTGTTGCTAGGGCAGGAAATCAGCCATTTTTGTAATTTTCTTGCAGGCAGCCATTTTGAAGGCTATTTCTGTGCTTGTTAGCTCTTCTGCCCACTGTTGCTAGGGCAGAAAATCAGCCATTTTTGTAATTTTATCATAGGTGGCCATTTTAAGGGCTTTTATTCGTGTATTGTTAGACATGCCTAAAGGGCAAGGAAAGCCAAAGGGCAAGGCCCCTGCTCCTAAACAGCCCAGGCAGCCTGCGCCTCCTAAGTACCCTGTGCCACAGCCCTCATCATTGGATAAAGATTACAGCATGGGTGGTCAGGCTTCTAAGGCAGATAAGCGGGCTGCCAAGAAGCGCTTCCAGGAGGATATCCTTAATCGCTTGTCTTCCCTTGAAAGCAGGTATTCCATGGACAAAACGGAGGGGGTGTCAACTCTTCCAGTGGAGGTGCCCGCTGCGGATGCCATGCAGAATTGGCAGTTGGGTAGGGGTGAGTTTGCACAACACACTACCACAGCTTGGCCCTGGGGGCAGTCTGCCACCTTTGGGCCAGTTATTAATAGCCAGCCTGCGGCTTTTAATAATCCCCAGCCTTGGGCTTGGGGCCTTAACCTGGCTAACCCTTGGGGTCCTTGGGGAGGCCTGCCCAGCCAGTTCCTGGGAGCGTCTGGGGCACCAAATGGTGGCTGGGGGGTTTCTTATCCTTGGGGTCCATCATATTCTGCCATGCCTACTAAGGCTTTACCTTTTGGTGATCTGGCCTTACCTCTTGGTGATCACTTGTTGCCAGCTACCAAGGATAAGATATTGAAAGGGGAATTCATGGACCTATTTTCTCTGCTCTATAGAGAGCTGGAGAAAAAAGACAAAGAGGATTTGGACGACCAGGAAAAGGAGAAAATCAAGAGGCGTAAAGTGGATAAGACATGGGCGAACTGGGTGCCCGGGTTCATTATTTATGCTGGAATTATTGTCCGGTCATAGCCATGGAGGGCCACTTCCCTTTTTCAGTATTTCGACATCATTTACAAAAGCTACACCAGTTTTACCAGCCCGGGCTGGCTTCAATATGACGAGGTGTTCAGAATGAGGGCAGCTTTGAACCTAGCCCTTCAGTGGGATCAGATTCAGCTGTGGCTGCAGGTTATGTCTCCAGCATGATCTAACCTAGGTGATAGGACAGTCAGTGGGCATGTTGTGCAATGCACAGCCACTGCTTCTGGTGACCGCAGCAGTGTGGGGCAGGTGGTTAAACCCCGCCTGCTTTGTTGGGAGTTTGGGTCCCAGGGGGTGTGTGGTAAAAAGAACTGTCCATACAAACTTGAGTGCCCACTTTGTGGGGGGTCTCATTCCTTCACGAATTGTTCCAGGGGTAGTTTCAGGCAAGGATAGCAGAAGCAGGGCCCGGGCAGCGCAGATATGCCATTTGGTAAAGGGTCCCAGCCCAATAAGGGCGACAGTGCTTGATGCATGGCTCCGTGATTATCCAAAGGATAAAGATTGGCTTTATTTGTTAAATTGTTTTAGGTTCGGGTTTGGAATTCCTTTTCAGGGCCCCAGAAAGCCGTTTATGGCCAATAACTTGAAGTCAGTTATAGGGATGGAGCACATAGTTTGTCAGAAGATTGGGAAGGAATTAGCCGAAGGTAGGGTGATTGGCCCATTTTCCACACACCCTGGGAGTATCTTGAGGGTTTCCATGTTGGGCATTGTGCCTAAGAAAGCCCCAGGAGAGTTCAGATTGATTCACCATTTATCTTATCCCCATGGGGAATTGGTGAATGACGCCATACCAGAGAATTTGTGTACTGTGCAGTACACATCTTTTGACATAGCATGTGGGAGGACCTTGTACTATGGAGGGAGTTTTTTTTAAACCTCCTTTAATGGTGTCTCCTTTTGGAGGGCTGAGTTACAGCTGGAGGCTGAGCCGCAAATAGCATCAGATGCAGCTGGGTCCCTTGGGTTTTCTTTAGCGGACACTGGTACGCAGAGGTATGGTCCCAGGAATGGGTAGATGCAGGGTGGAACAGAGATTTGACTTTCTTGGAGTTCTTCCCGATCTTGGTAGCTGTTTGGTTGTGGGGGAATGAGTTGGCAAACCACACAGTCCACTTTTGGTGTGACAACTTAGCCGTGGTGCATGTTATCAATTTCCTCACTTCCAAATCCCACAGGGTGATGAGGCTGGTGCGGGCCTTCACTTTCCGTTGCCTGAGGCTTAATATTTTATTTTTGCCAGGCATGTGCCTGGGGTGGCTAATGGGGAGGCTGACGTTCTTTTTCACAAACAGATGCAGAGGTTTTGCCAGCTGGCCCTAGATGCAGATCTTCTCCTGACAATGATGCTCCCCGGGATATGGATGATTGGCGGGTCGAGGCCAGCAGAGCAATAAGTCTCGCCATTGCTCCTAGTACCAGAGAATCATACAACAAAGTTTTGGGAGCAAAGTTGGTTACAAAAGGGGTGGCCCCTTCTGGTGGAGCAATTACTCCACTATAGTGTATTTTTAAGGCACAGGGGGGTTAGCAGTATGATCCATTTGGGGCCGGCTGTCTGCATTGGCCTTCGCTAGTGCGGCTTTGGGTTTCCAGGAGAATACTGGTGACTTCCGCATTAAGAAAAGGTTGGAAGTTTGGTCTAGAGAAGTTGGGCCCTGCCGGGATTCTCGGCAACCATTTTTCTCCTGCAGTTTTTAGAGGTTTTAGAGGGAAAAGCCCTTGTGTTGCAAGCCAAAGATGACCTTAGAGTTATCAAGAGGCATTGGCTGCAGGCTTTGATCATGTGGTCAGCCATGATCCCACCTCGGTGGGGTAGGGCAGGATATAAATCAAATAAAATGAAAATGAAATGAAATGATCCCACACTGGGTATGACGTGCGGCTTGGGACCCACAAACGATTGAGAAAGCTCGCCGCAAAGCCAATTTAGAACTTAAAAGAGCCGGGGGGGGGGGGGTGGTTGGGCTACTTTCTTCCTCACCCTTGGATCTGAGCTGATTGCACAGATTTATACAGGAGCGGTGGCGTACATCTGTTGGACAAGGGTAATGATGCCTTTTTAGAGGATTTGAAACTTGGGCTTCAGGAAGTGTTAGGCATTTAGTGGGCGTGGCTGCCTAAGCAGAGGCTTAGCCTTGCGGTGGCTGGGTTTTGGCCTAAACTTCCATTATGCAGCTCGGTGAGCACCTGTAGTACCCCAGTTTTGGGGTATGGGGTCTTGCTAAATAATTTCTGGACCGTGCGGGATGGTTGAGTGATGAAGCGGACTGCCTTGGGTTTGCATGGATTGATTCACCCATTAGCTGTGCGGCTGGGGGTTGGAACTCTAGGACATAACCTTTGCTAGGCTGCCTGGGTACGAGCCGTGTATTTTGGCCAGACCTAGGGGCAGGGTGGCTTGCCCGTCATGCGGCAAGGGAGGGGTATTTCATCCCCTGGCCCTTCCGTGCTGCCTGTTATGTTATAGCCCTTGTGTTAATGTAATAAAGAAAGAAAGTGGCCCTTTAGTTACCCAAACCCTTGTGTCTGACTCTTCCTTCCATCTGGGAGGGCAATGCATGGGTAACCTCTCTTCTGAAATTGAGTTGCCAGCAGCTTGCTATCCTTCTGATAATGTTTGTCTTCTGTGCAATTGCGTTTCAACCTAAGAAACTGACTATATGGAATATTCCTTTGCAAATGCATAGAGTGGAAGGATCTGAAATGGAGAAATGAGTTCTTATCTGTTGGTTTTAGATAGGTTTGCACCACCAGATGGCCAGATAAATGTTTATATACAGAAGTGTCTAAGAATGTCACCATATACTAACTCTGGTAACTGGAAAATTTAATATTAGGATTTATGTTACTTATCCATTCCACAAAATCTGCAACCTGATCTTCTCTCTTCATAACTAGAAGAAGATGTTGGATTTATATTCCACCCTCCACTTTGAATCTCAGAGTATCAGAACGGCTCACAATCTTTCTCACAACAGATACCCTGTGAGGTAGATGGGGCTGAGAAAGCTCTCAAAGAAGCTGCCCATTCAAGGACAACTCTTGCAAGAGTTATGGCTGATTCAAGCAGCTGCAAGTGGAGGAGTGGGGAATCCAACCCAATTCTCCCAGATAAGAGTCTGCACACTTAACCACTACACCCAAACACGTTGTCAATATAGTGCTTATAAAAAATAATCTGATCAAAATAGGGATTAGACATTTCATTTAATGAAGATAATTTTCAAACAAGATGGGCCACTATTTTTTTTTTTCAATTTTAAATTTTTATTAGAATAATAACATATATAACATTTAACAAACATCAACGATTTTGATCATAGAAAGGTCCAGAAAAGAGCTGGATACTTTGAAGGAAGAAACTGTTAATGTTGAAAGAACTCTTAAAGAAACATGCACTCAAGTGGTGTATGAGACACTGAATTTAAAGACACTGAAAATAACATTAGGAACTTTGAAAACAAGATCAGAGAATGTGAAATAAGAAAGAGATTTAAAGGACTATGCTGAAGGAAGGATTTATAATTGAGATTCTGAGGAAAACAGTAAAATGAGGCAGACTAAGAAATGTGTATCATGGGCTAATCCAGTGGAACAGTATTCTGATTGTGACACCACAGATGAGGATTTGTGGGACCTCCCTAGGTTCTGCAGGGCATGCAGGGCTGGTTTTTTTCCAGGTAGCTGGTATGCTGTAGCTGGATCTTCACCATCCATACATCCTACCCTGCTTTATAGTAGACAGATTTTAATGGGGATATATTTGTAACTGTATTTTAAGTTTATTTATTGTATCTTTTTGTATTATTTTTATCAGGTATATTATATATGCTGATAGCTGCTCTGACTCCCATTTGGGAGAGAAGGAGCACATTATTATTATTATTATTCATGTATGAGTGCATCAATATGGTATGTATTGTAAAGATTTTATCAATGTAACTATGTGGATTGGTAACACGAGACAGGGGAAAGATACAAATGAATGAAATCTGAAAGCTGTATATAATTAATCTGAGTAGTTTCGATAGTTGTGTGGAGCTTGTTTCTGAGTGAACTTCCAAAACAAGAAAGGAATGGATCTGGAAATAACTGTTTGTTCCTACTCCAGTCAATGAGAAAAAGAAAGCTGCCAGAAGAAAACAAGGGAAATTTCTGCTTCCACAGGAGTTTTAACACAAGCAGAAACATAAGGAAGTTGTTGCAAGCAGCCCTTGAAATAGAGTCAACATTACTCTATCCTACCTTGCATTTTTGCTTGTGCAAGGCATAACACCAAGTATATTTAAGTATTTCAGTAATGACGGTCTTTTAACAAAGTGTGATATGCTATTTTACAACACTAGATCTTGCACAGTGTGCTTGTAGTGTGGCCATGGCTCAGTGGCAGAGTATCTGCTTGCCATGCAGAATGTCCCAAAAATAAGGCCCTGGCCAGTTAAAAAATGACTGGGTAATGGATGATGTGGAAGATATTTACCTGAGATTGCGGAGAGCTGCTGCCAGTCTGAGTAGACAATACTGACCTTGATGGACCAATGATCTGATTCAGTGTTAGACAGCTTCATATATTCATGTGTTCACTTGCCCAAACTGAAGAGCGTTAAGTGAAACTTCTTTTTCACTTTGCATGGCGGGATCCAACCCCTTACTTTAACCTTCATTCATCAGCAAGTCTGCCAAACACCTCTTTTGAATTTTGGCTATTCTGCAATTTTACAACCTAAGCTATACAGCATAGATTCCTTGTAAGCTTCCTGCTCAATAGTCTTTTTTCCCTCTTCCTTAATTATGGTTATGTAATTTTAATATTTTTTTTTAAAAAATATATTTTTTGAGTAAATTATACTTGGTAGCTATATTTTACTGCTGCTGCTGCTATTACCACTACTACTGCTACATCTATATTTGGCTACTAAGGCCCAATCAGCAGAGATGGTCTAGTTTCAGCAGGACTATGCAGCATCCACTATGCCTTGGGCTCCCATAGAAAGCAAAAACAGATTCATTTGTATTCAGGACTAACTATAAGGAGATTAGAAAAACATTAAAAAAATCCCTGTTTTATGATTATAGCAACCATGTAAGATAGAACAGGTTGAGGCCTAGTAACTTGCTGAAGACCATCAGATACCTTAGGGCTAAGCAGAGACTAATTTATGATCAATTAAACAGACATTTGTCAGTTTACTATTCCCCCCCCCCCCCAAAAAAAAAAAACAAGATTAGCATTGAAACAAAGTGAATTTGGACTCACTACTGCACAATATTGGCTTTTCTTCTATTGGTCACACTATTGCCAATTGGGTCAGCTTTATTACTTTGCCTAATAGGCTAGCCATACCTCCATCTCTTTTTTTTTTTGAGCTGCATTTCATGTCTGTGGCCATATACTCTTTTCTTCCCTGATAAATATATGAACCTCCTAGATCCCCTAAAGGTGTTCTCTTAGAGGCTTGCATGGTTTCTGAAGGCAATAAAATAATGCCACTGTTTCCAAGGTTAGAAGTCTGATTTGGGAAACATTTGGACCACATTATGGATTGGATTTTGTTTGTCTGCTTCATTTCTCCCCTCATAAAACTGCATCTCTTCTCACTAATATTTTGAATACCGTTTACTCACTGTAGAATTCACTGAGGATTTTTGTTTTGTTCTGTTATTGTAACTCAGTAGGTGCTGATTCACTGAGTTTTGAATTGAACAATTTCTGCAATACAATTGAAGAAAGCTGGGGGCATGGTGGGCAATAAAAGGCTATTTTTAAAATTAAAAATCAATTGTGAACAATTCATATAATATGTTACTTACTGCTGGAATCCCAGAAGAATGGCACAGAACAATGTAGCTAACCATCTGTACTTTCATGTAACTCTTAATCTAGTAATTACTGGTTTGTTGGTAATATTTCTTAGTGGTCACAAACATAGAGTATGGCAGATCATGCTCAAAGGTGTGAGGTTACAGGGCATTGGTTTTCCATGAAGTCAGAAATGTCATATGTTTTTCAAAGCTATCTCATATTTAAGTCAGAAGCATGATTCCTGCTGATTCAGGATGTTACATCACGTATATTATTGTTTTAGGCTTCCCAAATCCCCCGCCTGGGCTGGGGACCCCCGATTTGGAGCCTTCTCCCCCCGCTCGCCAAAAATCTGGAAAGCGGCGGGAATGGCAGCCCTTCCCACCCAGCCCCGATCCCAGCAGCTTCTCCTCACCCCTTCCCTTCCCACCCTTGAAGGCAGCCCAGCCAGCGGCTCCAGAGGTGGCGGTGGCACTGGGCGCGCCTCACTCCTGGCTGGCTGCCTGCTGCTGCTGCTTCCGAAAGTGTGGCCGGAGCTAGAGGCGAGCCGCAGCGCTTCCCTGGGGCCCTGCCTCCTGCCTTGCCCTCGCCTTCGGTGGCTGGAGGAGTGCCGGTCAGGCGTCGCAGGCGCTGTCGGGGAAGGTGCGCGAGGACAAAGTGGTGGCCTTCCTGCAGCCTTCGCCGCTCAGCCAGGCCGGGGGGGGGGGGGGCGGGGATCGGAGAGAGGTGCTGGGAGCAGAGGTGAGTCCGGCTGGGAAGGCGGCGCGCAGCCGGGATGGCCCTGTGGCCAGAAGGCTCTTGTGGCGCTGCAGAGGGAAGGTGCGGCGCACGGCTGGCCCATTTGGAGAGCCTCGGTAAAGGGCGGCGGGGAGGTGAGCTCCAACCAGGATGGGAAATGCCTAGAAACGTGCCGGGGGGGGTTCCTTTGGGTGGAGAACAAAAGACCTCCTCGGCCGGACCTAAGCCCCCTCCCTCCGGGAATCTGGACTTTGGGAATTCATCGTAGTTCTAGGGAACTGCCTGCATGCCCTCGCTGGCTGGCCTGCAGGACATGACAAAGATTTCTACAGCTTGGCGGGGGGGGGGGTAGAAGGGCTCGGAGGAGAATATTCCTTCTTGGGGGGAGGGGGTTGCCAGCTGGGCGAGGGGAATTCCTGGAGATGTGGGGGGAGGCTGTTTTTTGAGGTAGAAGCACCAAATTTTCAGTATAGCATCTAGTGCCTTTCCCCAAAATACCCCCCAAGTTTCATAAAGATTGGACCAGGGGGTCCAATTCTATGAGCCCCAAAAGAAGGTGCCCCTATTCTTCATGGAAGGAAGGAATTGAATAGGTGTGCTGTCCCTTTAAATGTGATGGCCAGAACTCCCTTTGGAGTTCAATTATGCTTGTCACAGCCTTGATCTTGGCTCCACCCCTAATGTCTCCTGGCTCCACCCCCAAAGTCCCCAGATATTTCTTGAATTGGACTTAGCAACTCTATATTGTTGAGAAGTTTGTCCTATTCAGTAGAAGGAGAAGAGGGGATAGATTCAGAAAGGCTGGATGAAGATGAGGAAAAACAAGATGATAGAAAAGCTTCCTAATAATTCTGTCATTGAAAACTACCTCTGACATTTTGCAAGAGTTAAGGAAGCAAAATTAAAAAAAAACATACCCAGCAACATGGTCAGCTTTTTTACATGAAGGGTTGCCTGCACAATTTGCTAGAAATTCATTTCTAGCAGCCAGCAGCATGCTGCTAGGCTGCTGGAACATCTTTGCCTCCCTGGGAGGAAAGGGAGGACTTTTGTGGCCCATTTGGGCATGCTTTTGAAGGGGCGGGGCTTGCTGTGATAGCAGGAGCACCATCCGCCCCCTACCTCAGTCTCCAGGCTGAGATTGGCCCTCCTTCCCGCCCTGTTTGTTATGTAGGCAAGTGCTGGTCGCCTCATGGTTTGGGGGGTCGAGTAGCAATTTTTGGCTCCCCAGCTGATTGGCAGTTTGCTGGGGTGTTTTTTCGCCTGCCCTACATAGCAGGTCAGTGGATTGTGGATTTGGCTATAGGGAGGTGCTATTAAATAGGTTGGTCACTTTAGTTTGGCAGGTTGTTAATGGGTTTATGGTTCTATGCAGCTAGGGGAGGACCAGAAAGCATCCCCCTTTTGGGGAGTTAGGGGTCTGGCAGGATCAACCTTAGGGTTTGATGACCTGGGGCATGAGAATGCAGACCATCCTGGAGGCTCAACTAGAGGGTGTCTTCCATTGAGATGTGCATCTGGTGGTCAGGCCCTCTGGGGCTTGCCTCCTTGCTAGGCTGGCCTGGCAGGAGCTGTGCCATACAGCTCCAGCTGGGGGGCTGGGTCTCTCGCCCGCTAATGGCAGGGGAGCGGTCTGTTGAGACCCCTGGCCCAGACTAGGCCACAGTTCTTGTTGCCCTTGCAGTTTATTATTTTACTTAATAAAGTGGCCCTTAGTTATACCAATACCTTATGTCTGACTCTTCATTCCGACTTGGGGGGCAAACTGTGTATTTGTGTGTGTGACACATGTAATGGTATTCCAATCCAGGCCTGAAGTGTGTATTCTTCAACCTATGATACCATACTGAGATAATCTGCTGAAGTGTAGCACAGAGAAGGGATTGCTCTGTTAACCTTAAAGACCTGCCTTCTTAAATCTATACCAGTCCTTACCAACCCACAGATTTCATAATGCATATCAGTTGTAGTGATGAATGATTTATTGCCTGAAAAAGATTATGTTCTGAGGTCAGTATTAGTTAAGACACAAAACATTGTAATTCAGTAAGAAATTATGACGATGACAATGATGCAGATTGTTTACTAGAAATAATTTCTCTGGATCATAGAATCAATGTGCAAATTAAAATGACAAAGTAATACAGACAGATGTACTGTAAAATGTTATTGGTTTTTAAGTGTGTTCTTAAGTCTCTGTTCACATGTCTCCGCCCTGAGCCTGCTTCAGCAGGGAGGATGGGATATAAATCCAATAAATTAATAAATAAATGTTGTTTCAGTAATTTGGGGAACAGCTTCCCATCAAGTGATTAATTTTAAGTGCCATTTCTGAAGCTCAAGAAAGAAATTATAAGGACATAATCACTTCAGTCTTTTCCAATTAATCAACATCCTCTTGCCCAACAACTGGACCAACTAACATGGAGTCAGTATCCACAAACATGCCACAAAAGCAACATGAATTGAAATTTTCAGTAAATTGGGGCAACCCCAACATTCAAAATCACTTTCCTGGTCTCTTAGTATCATTTCAGACTCATCACTGTCTCTGAACTTTGGGATTTTTCCAATATATGTGTGAACTTTTTGTACTAACCACAGAATCTCATTCACCTTTTGGTTGTCATTTGCAACCCTGTTTAAAGAGATCCTTCTTCCACTCCTTGTAATCAACTTTGTATTTCATGACCATATTTTTTTTTGGTTTTACCTGCACATAAATTCTTTCCATGTAGACAAATGTTTGACACAGTCATAAGAAATGTACTGCCCTTTCAAATTAAGGCATCCATGCACAAAAGGAAACTACTTTGAAATGACTCTGGTGTCGCTTTATTGAAAAACTTTAACAGGGAAGATTAACTTGTGAAAGTCTGCAGTGGCTCACAAAGCTTTAAATGCCCAACAATCTACTAAACCAGCCCATTTAAAGAGCCTAAATACGCTTGCATGTTTTTAAGCTCTCTGACTTTGAATATTAGCTTTGAAGTTGTGCCAAAAGTGGAGCTGCCTTGAAAATGAATTCATGACACCAGAATTAGTGTTGGGTGTGTGGCATGCCTAATGATAATCTTGACCACGCTTGCTGTTGACAGCCAGCGCATATGGTGCTTCTGAGTCAATAATTCTTCAAAGATAAGATGCAGAGCATCTTGGCTCTTTTCATCTTTGTACACTGATGGCTTGGACACTGTGCGGTATCCAAAGACAGCTTGTTTAATGACAGATGGCATTTTTCCACAGGATAGAAGGATTGCCTGCAGATTCCCTTAGTCACACTGTTCATCCAGGAAATTCATGGCTGGAGCCTTAGTGAAATGTGGCAAATTGAAAGGGTCTTTTGTAGCATTGCCAAAAGATTTCACACATTTTGAGATCCAAATAACAAACTTGAGAGCCTTGCTAAGTGTGAGGCTAGGCCAGGAAATGAGTAATTCAGTGAAATCTTGCCACTTCATGCTGTCTCCCATTTTTTTACACTTAAATGGCCCATAATTCTGCCTAAGTCCAGTGAAAACCAGCAATGTGAAAAATCCATATCTTCCTGAAAGCCGATAGATTTTAAGGAAAAGAGAGCTTCAGATTTTGAGCAAGCAAAAGGAATTCTCTCTTCCTTGTCTCTAAAGTTTACTTTGGATACCGTACTTTGTAAATTTGAAAATACTTCATTCAGCTTACACAGAGGCCTTATTCTTCTTGAATGGATTATGTCATTTTATCTTCCCTTACATTATGTGTCAGCAACGTTATGAAACTACAAACACCAAGTTTTAAGGGTAACAAATTGTTCTGTGGCTCCAAAGTTTGCATATGGTTTAGTCTGTATGGGAAACAGAAGAAAATAATCTAGTTATATATGTCAGTGAGTGGCTTGTAAATTCCATATTCTTTCTAAGAGCTCTGCTTCAATTATTTTAGAACTACAATTAGTGTCTCTTAAAATAGACAATAACTTTAGCAGAACAGTTATAAACACAACAGAGGCTCTTCATCCCTATTAGTGGTTTCTCCTTTATTATGGATTTCTCTATTGCTTTCACTCACTCTGTAACTTTTTAACCCAGTTGTTCACTCCTGTAACATTTCCAGTGCTTTCCTATTGACCACACTCTTGCTTTTCATCTTACTCTTCTGGCCTTGAGCAACCTACAGATATTTCTTTACTTTTCTACAACACGTAGGCAGGTTTTAATTAAATTGGACCTAATGGCACACAATTAACCAACATAGTTCCAGAATTGAGGATCTCCCATTGTTAGCTATGGCAAGAGAAAAACCCTTTTAGATGCAACAACATTTTGTGTTCTGGTATCTCCTCTATAATCCAGACAGACTGGTCACGGGTTTACCTAATCTTCCATTGGTTGAGCTGCCTGTTGCTCAATCTCAATGAAGAGCAATCCCACCCCCCAGTCCCAGGACAGACAAGGATTGAGCCACTGCTTCACAGAGAAGAGATTTTTAGCTATGGCAAGAGAAAAATTCTTTTAGATGCAACATTTTGTTTTCTGTTATCTCCTCTATAATATAATTATCCAGACACACTGGTCACGGGTTTTCCTAATCTCCCATTGGTTGAGCTGCCTGTTGCTCAGTCTCAACGGAGAGCAACCCCACCCCGCAGCCCCAGGACAGACAAGGATTGAGCCACTGCTTCACAGAGGAGAGAAAGAAACCCTTCCTTTGATTGGCTGAGGGAGGGAAGAGGAGGGAAAGAAACAGATAAAGCTTCCTTTAACCGGCTGAAAGACCAACAATGTTATCAGAGAGAGTGTTGGTTTGAAAGGCCTCTGAGGGAGAACTCATTGGGGCCAGTCCTGACTAGGGCTGCTAGTTCCAGGTTGGTGGGAAATTCCTGGAGATTTTGTGGTGGAGTTAGGCCTTCAGATGAGAGTCTACCAGACCCAGGTTCTTACTGTGGAAGCTGACTGGGTGATTTTGAACCAGTCACAGACTTTCAGCCTATCCTACCTCACTGGGTTGTTGTGTAGATCAAAGGGGGAGAGGAGAATGATGTAAGCTGCTTTGCTTCCCCCCTCAAACATGTGGAGAAATATTGTCCTTTTCCTAGATAGAGGGTGCAGGGAGGGAGAGGTGATGGAGGGACAGATAAAAGGAAGGAGATAGGGTTGCCAACTCCAGGTTAGGAAATTCCTGGAGATTTAAGGGGTGGAAGCTGGAGATGATGGGGTTTGAGGAGGGGTGAGACCTCAGACAGGATAAATGCCATAGTCTCCACCCTGCAAACCAGCCATTTCCTCCTTTAGAACCACTGTTGCTAATCTCCAGTTGAGGGCTGGAGATCACTCAAATTTACAACTGTTCTCCAGATGCCAGAAATCAGCTCTCCATGAAGTGGGGGGAGTGAATGCCTTCACTTGGGTGGGTGGAAAGTCAGCAAGGATGGGGGGCGCTCACCTAAGAGCCTCTTTCTAGAATACATTGTTTTTTCTTCACAACAGGCCTGATACCTAGTAGTATATAATGGCACCCAATTCATGTGGAGAGATCTGGACCACACAGTTCATTGACCTGATTTAGCAAGGGTGTTTCACACATGGAAGCACATTTCAGTGGACAGATGTGGAAAAAAATGTTTCTACATGCAGATATTCTGACAGAGAGGTAGGTGAGCTAAATATTTAAACATAATTTTATTTTAGGGGGGGAACTCTTTACAAAGAAGTTGTTCTATAAAGAAATTCTCATTGTCAGTACCAATCCATAATGTTGCTCATTTCTTTCATCCATAATGTTGTTCAAATCTGAGCTAGGCAGGATGGATGATTATTCTGGTTCTTTAACCCCCCACACACAAAAAAACCCACCCCCACCAAATTAACTAAATCTCATTTGCAATACTTCTCACAGACTTTGAAATAACTCCAACACATCAGGCATCAAACACTAACCTTTACCTTCCTAGAGATATAAACATTCTGTTCCACTGGATACCCAAGTGGTGGCTAGACTAGACAGTGTCTCCTGTCCCTGCACTCTAAGTGAAAACCATTATGGTGTGGACACACAAATGATTTTTGTCAAAGCCAACACCAAAGTGGTTAATGAGCTTTCAAGTTTTGGATTCCCTTCCCCTGAGATACCATCACGCTTGCAGAGTGTTTTTTTGTACCCCAGCTGAAAGTACATTTAAACCGTATATATCATAGTCCGCAAAGAATGACACACTTTTAAATTTCCTTTTAATGTGTTTGTTTAATTGATTTCTTTTGAGGTAAATGGAAATTTGTCACTTGACAACAGCTGCTGAGGTTTCTCTAGTGTCTGCTAAGCATCAGCGTTCCAAATGAGCCTGGGTCTCAGGAGGATGGAGAATGGAATCAAAAAGTGCATTGTGTCTCTTTAGTCGCAGTTCTGTTTCCAGCACACACCCCCTCCCAAGTTAATGTATGCCTGCCTCTCAGGCAAAAAGAGATCTACAGCTTGTCCTTGTTTGGAATGAGAATACATTTTTCGCCAGCTCAGTTTCATTAAAATTATTCTGCTCAGCTGTGAAAACAGACTTGTAATGGATTGAATGAGTCGCCTCCATACACCAGCTGCTTAGAAGGTGGGCTTTTTAAATGTCATGGAATAAACAAAAATAACAGCATCTTGCTCTGAGATTTTTTTTAACATGACTGAATGCTTTAAGTGAGTCCTACTTTAAATGACATTAATTGAAAAAAGAAATGTAGAATAATTGTTCACAGCTGTATTCACCTGAACACAGATGAGCAGGGGTGGTGCCAAGTGCAACCCTGAAATAGTCCCTGAATCTTTAAAACTGCCTTACCTTCATGAAGGCATACCACCCTTCAGCACCAGTGCTGAAATGCAGGAAGCTGGATTCATCTTTGCCAGCAATACCAAGAAAAAAGAAGTTGAGTTAAGGTAGAGCTAAGTTTCTCTCTTTGGAGCCCCAGGCCTATGTGGGAGTAGCCAGTGTTCTTACAGTTACAACAAAATGTCACTTGCAGAGCTTCTGAATGCAGCAAGAATGAGTGATGTTAGTGTTGCTAACAGTAGTTTGTGTTTCTTCCATTTCCAAATAAATAAAGTTGGGTATCCTGTGCCAAATGTTTTTTGTTGCATAAAAATAACCCTCTAATTTAAGCTTTATTTAAATATGGTCTCTGAGAACAAATCAGAGAAGTGTTTTGAAGGCTACAGGTGATTCTTTCTGTGGCCTTTCAAAATTAAAAGCCTTATCTGAACTGCAAGGCATTTTCACATTGCTGAGCAAGTTCAAGTTTAAATGTGTCAGGATTTACATTGTACTGTAAAAGAGGTGAGAAGTACAGTCACCCCGAGGCCTTTGGGGAGTAAGTTCCAGGCTTAGATGCCAGTTGCTGTCTCCTGCACTTGCAAGACTGACTCTGGCTGACATTTCCATTAGTCAAGTGGCATACAGCTACTCTAAAGAGTCAGCAGCACATTAAGAGAGACAAATCCTTGCAAAGCTGTGGCTGGTCCTAGAGGTCACCTTTGAAGAAGGGGTCTGAAAACTTGGATTTGACCTACTATTGAGTGGCCAGTCAGTCAAAACTGAATGGTGCTAAGGTGATATGACTGTAGTGTAAAAATGCCCACAGTTGTGGAACAGGTAGGTTGGAGTCCACAGAAAAGCTGGCTTGTTCTGGAAATAGTAGAGAAAACTTTTAAAAATTGCTGCTCTGCATACTCCTTGGGATAGGAGAAGATTTTATTCAAAGTAGGCATAAGGTCTGTCCTTATTAGCTATTTTAAAATTTTACCTGTGAGTTATTGTGGTCTCAGAACCTCTAGAGGTATAGGTGGGGACCTGGATATCTCTGAGAATTACACCTGATCTCCAGAGATTGTTTCCAGCTTTGGATGGTGGACTCTATAGCATCCATGCTCTCCCCAAACTCTGCCCTTCCCAGCTACTGTCTCTGACATTTTCAGGGATTTTCTGAGCCAGAGGGGGCAGCTCTAGGTGCAGAAGAGGTAGATCCTCTGTGATTGGAATGTGGCATGAAGCCTTAGAATTGGTGAAGCCTAGTATAAATATTAGGAGCCTTGTAGGATTGCTGTTTGCCTGCTAATAGTAGACAACTCCACACCTAACCTCCCTGTCCCTTGCCCTCCCTCAGTGGCAAAGGTGGGGTGTAGGGGGGAAATAGCATTGTATAATGCAGTGGCATCACTTCCAGGTGAAGAATTAGAAATGGTGTCACCATGTTGAATTACTTTCTAGGAATTCTCCAGTCCATATGGTCTTCACCCGGAAGTGATCACCACATTGTATGATGTTCTCCTCCCTTTTGCCCCACCCCCAAAGCGCCAACTATTGCCTGACAATCCTACCAGTCTGTTCTTGTGCCTTTGCCTGATCAACAGGGCAGTACCTTCTACTTGTGCATCAAACTTCTGGCTCAAGCTGCTGACCTCAATAACATTGAGCTCCAGAGAGTATCGTCACAACCCCTGATACAGCTCTTTCACTTTCCATATTTAACTACCCGAAAACAAATCCCTTGTCTCTACCCTAAGGCTGGAGGGTTGTGAACCACCTCTCTCCCAGGCCTTCCTTTTCAATTAAAAGGTCCACCTTCAGCTTTAAGAGTGTGATGAAAAGTGGTTTTAAAACAAAAAACCTCTGGATATAGACCGTCCAGTTGATACTGATCCCTCTTCCCCTAAATCTTGTAGAGCCCACTATGGGTTGCATGGTTTGATGAGAACACAGGAGTCAAGGGCAACATGCTTACATTTATTTAATTTGTAAGTGTGACACGTCATGCCTTTCTACTCTATTATGATAGATGACACAAGGTTCCAGAGCTGAGAGATACTACATGCTAAATGGTTACAAAATACAGTTTTAAAGAGACTTAAACTGGAAACAGCAACCAGACTAACAATAACATTTCACTGTTTTTCAAGCTGCTTGTCTAAACAATATTTAAAGTCTCTATACAACTCCCTCCATTTTCCAGGATACCTCCTGTCTTCTCTCCCTTCAAAACTCCAATTCCCTTTTTTCAAATATTTTTTTTTTCTATTTCCATTCAGCATTTCAAATCTGATTGGTCTGAGCTGAATGGGGAATAAAAGGGGACAGAATCTTCTCCTGTCCATCACATATATTGTTCATGTAAAGTGCCATCAAGTCACAGCCAACTTATGGTGATTCTAGCAAGGGGCTTTCAAGGGAAGTGATTGAGCAGAGGTAGTTTGCCACTGGCTTCCTCTGCCCGGTATTCCTTGGTGGTCGATCTCCCATCCAAGTACCATCCCTGCTTAGCTTCTGAGATCTGATGAGATTGGACTATGCTACACTTTTCCACAACCCACATATCAGGCAGGGTTGATCTAAATAAATCACTTCATTGGAATTAAATAATTAAATAAAATGAATAGATTTTCTGAAGAATATATAGGCTAAATCATAGTGATATTAAATAAATGCTGATTTCTATTAAATAAAGTGCTAATATTACCTAGAAATTTAATTCAAAGTTTTGATCACAAAGTCAGTGTGCCTTCTGCACTACAGAATTCTCTGGTTAGAGACAAGGTGGCGCTTAAAATTAATTATTTTTTTTTTGGTTACTAAGGAACCAGAATATTCAAGAAATAAGGGCTTATAATTACTCAGTAAGCAGAACAATGTTTCTTCATGAAAGTAAATACCCATACTGTTTGGCTAGTTAGTCATAAATATTAACCATTTCAGAAATGAACTTAGCTCAGGTTGTTAGCACAGAGCAGAAGTACAATATCACCTTTATAAGCTAGTGCAGGGGTGGCCGAACATACTTAACATAAGAGCCATATAGAATAAACACCAGATGTTTGGGACCTGAATGATATGAACACATATTACACACACATCTTTATTACAACTCTCAATACTTTGAATAGAAAGAGAAAATACTTAGACTTTGCAACACTTTTTTGTTATTCCAAAAAAAAAAAAAACTTGGAATAACAATCCTCATAAGACTAGCATAGGGAAAGGTTAGGGGATTATTTTTTGGCACCAGTGGAAGAAAGAAACACACATGTCCCATATAAACCACTGAATGCCATTTGCATCCTTATACATCTCTCTTTGCCTTGACACCAAAATTAGTAAATACAGTTCCTACAACAGCTATGAAACTAAGGGGGAACACTGCACAACCCTCTTTAATTCTGTCTCTCCTTCCAGTGGCTCCCTCAGCTCTTGCACTCGTCCCCCTCCACGCTCTAGGCTTCCAGGCAACCTCTGTGATGGTGGTGAACACCTTGCAAGTGTGCCTATTCCCCCCTCCTCCCCAGCTTCACATATGGCAGAATCACCTACCTATGGGTCAGTGCTCAGAGGCTAACTGAAGTCATGATGCTAAGCACACTGACTTGAGAGTAAGCCTGCATTATGTCCCTCCTTGACCTCTGGGAGTCACGTAATATGTGTGAAAGAGCTGCATGTGGCTCCGAGCCACAGTTTAGCCACCACTGGGCTAGTGAATGATGCTTATGAAACACAGAATTCATCTCCTGAACTGTAGTGCCTAGGAACTGAGTAGAAACCTCACAATAATGAATATAAGAACTGTTAGATTTGGGTTCAGTTGTATCTTAGAGATCAACAAGATTTTCAAGGAATAAGCTTTAAAAAGTCAAAGCTCTGTCACAAACAATACAAAGTTATCTGACGAAGGAGGTGTTGACTCTCAAAAGTTCACAATCTGATAATCTTGTTTGTCTCTTTTCCTTTTGTACCCTTAGAAGTTCATTGATTCATGAATCTTGAGCAGCAGAAGACACTTACTGTTGGTCTCTAAAGTGATACTGGACTCAAATCCATCTGTTCTAGTGAAAAACAACATGGCATTCCTCTGAAACTATCTAACCGGTGATATATTTTGTTGTACTAGGAATAAAGCCCATTGTGAAGACAAATACAACGGGCTCTAGAAAGAGTGCCTCCCACCCTTGCTGTCTTCCCATCCTCCCAAGTGCAGGCATTCACTCTCCTCCACCCTTGGTGTCTTCCCACTTCCACCCCCCCTCCAACTGCCACCTCCCAACTGCCTCTTCCTCTCAACTACCCCTGCACCCTTGGCACTCCACTACTCCCCCCCACCCATGACATTCACTCACATACACCCTTACTGTCTTCCCACCAACTCCAAATACTTGGAATTCACCCACCCCTCCAACCCTTGCCGTCTTTCCAGCTATCCTGCAACTGAAACAGATGCCGGCTTCCTTCACACACATACACACACATGTGTGTTTCTCCCTGGGTCTGTGATGGCTCAAAGCCCTGAAAGAGGCCCAGAATGGAGATAAAGAAGAATAATTATGGAAGGCATGGGGGACATGTTGACAGTCACACAGACACTGAAGCTCAGCATTCTTTTTGTTTGCAGTACATTGTTGCTGCCTTTCCCTGTCATATTCAGCTTTGTGGCATTTAGCATCAGCATGAGCTGGTCACATGATCTGGGTTTTTTTTGGCCTCACCTGGTTGTGTTATGGTATACCATAGAGCAGTGGTGGCCAAACTGCAGCTCAGGAGCCACATGTAGCTCTTTCACACAGATTATATGGCTATTGAAGCTGCCACTGCCCCATAAACCAGCTTAGAGAAGGCATTTGTCTCTTTAAATTCCTTCTCTAAGCCAAGCCAGCCAGTGGCTTGGAGAATGCTTTTAAAATTAAAGTTGCTTTCTTTCCACCTCTTCCTCTCTCCTTCCTCCCCCACCCATTTTCCTTCCTTCCTTCCCTCCCTTCCTCCTTCCCTCTTAAAAATCTGATGTTTATTCTAGGTGGCTCTTATCTATATTAAACATGTTTGGCCACCGCTGCCATAGAGTATGCACCTCAAGGTGGCAATTTTCTGTAGGAGAATTAAACCAATTTCAGCTTTCCATTTCCTTCTGCCTCCCTGCCTCCTCTACCTAGGAAAAGTACAGTCTTTCGCCACAGTGTGGATTAAAGCAAGAGGGAAGCAACCTCAGCAGGGTATAATGACACAGAGTCCACCCTGCAAAGCAGCCATTTTCTCCAGTTTCTGCCATCTTGGTGTGCCAGTTTGGTGTAGTGGTTAAGTGTGTGGACTCTTATCTGGGATAATCGGGTTTGATTCCCCTCTCTTCCACTTGCACCTGCTGGAATGGCCTTGGGTCAGCCATAGCTCTGGCAGAGGTTGTCCTTGAAAGGGCAGCTGCTGTGAGAGTCCTCTCAGACCCACCCACCTCACAGGGTGTCTATTGTGAGGAAGGAAGATAAAGGAGATTGTGAGCCACTCTGAGACTCTGAGATTCAGAGTAGAGGACAGGATATAAATCCAATATCATCATCATCTGTAATTCTGAGTGATCTCCAGCCCTCACCTGGCAACAATGGTTCCCCAGGAGGAAATCACTGGTTTGGAGGTTGGAGTCTATAATATTGTACCTCTTTGAGGTCCCACCCCTCCTCAAATGCCACCCTCTCCAAGCTCCACCCCTCAAATATCCAGGAATTTCCCAACTGGACTTGGCAACCCTATCTCCTTCTCCTTCACCTACTTTTATTTGCAGCTTTGACTTTAGCTTTCCAACTCCTCCCCCTTCCCTGCAGCATCTACCTAGGAAAAGGATAGTCTTTCTCCACAGTGGAAACCGAAGCAGCTTACATCATTCTCCTCTCCCCCTTTTAATCTGCACAACAACCCTGTGAGGTAGGTTAGACTTAGTTTGTGACTGGCCCAAAATCATCCAGTCAGCTTCCACAGCAAGAACCAGGGTCTGACCCTGTTCTGAAGTGCTAATTGCCACACCACACTGGCTGTCCTGGGGGCCTGCTACCAGGGCTGATGCCAGGCTTTTTGGTGTCCTAGCCCCCCACAGGGAGGTGCTCCCACTTCCCCCCACTCATGCCTGAGTGCCCCCACACCTTTGTGGTGGCAGCATGCCCTTACCAGAGAGCTGGGCACCCCATGCACTGCACCAGCCACTGTACACCACTGCTGATGCCTCCTCCTTCCTTCTCCTCCTTTGCCCGGCTGCCCTCGGAGTTGTCCAGGCACAGCCAGTAGCTGCTTCCTGTGGCAGGCCTACAGCCCTGAGAGCACTGGGGAGACGTTGGCCAAGGCTTTCTAGCTGGAAGGCACCACCAGGGCTCCTTGAGCCTGCACTGCCACCATGCCTTTAGGGCAGGCAGCTTGCTGTGTCTCCTTTCTCCTTCTCTCAGCCTGCCTGAGCTGGGTGGCTGCACTCTCTCTCTCCACCGGCAGCTGGCTCTGCCCAGAAGACATCTCCTTCTTGGCCAGTCACAGTGCTCTTGTCTGATGGCAGTGCCCAGTGGGAACAGCAAAGGCAAATAAAGGGCACCCTTTGGGAGCTGCTTATTGACCAACCTGGCCCACCTTTTCCAGCACAACACCTAGTGAGCAAGCAAAGGGCAGCTAGGGACATGCAGCAGGGAGTCCAAGCCCTGCCCCCCACCACTGCCAAGCCCCCGCCCAGAGCCTAGTTCCATCCACACATGCAGCGGCTTGTGTGCCCTTCTGCCCACTACCTCTCTCAAGGCCCAGGTCCAGCCCCAGCTGCTCTCACCCACATGGTTGCCCTCACCCTCTTCCTCCTGGCTCCCCCCTTGCAGTCCAACTTTGCAGGTCTCCCTCTTGGCCAGCCAGCTGACAGGAAGTGCAGGGAGGTGTGGGCAGCCAGACTGGTGGCACACATGAGTGCTGGGGATGGGGGGAGGTGTAAAGATGTTGTGCCAGGAGAAGGGGCAGGGTGGCACAGCCTGGAGTGACACTCTGACTTCCCCAAGTCCAAAAAGCACTGCAGGAGGCGGGAGCCCACCCCTGGGGCAAGAGGCCACTTTAGGTAGTGGCCTACTTTGCCTACTCCTTGTGGTGCAAGCCCTGGCTCCTGCTGAACAGGAGCAAGCAGTTAGGCCTAGTTAAGTCATGCCAGTCAGATGGCATCAGGTTGCCCAGATGATGCTGCCAGGTCTAGGGTACTATGAAGAGCTCCTGGTATCACAACTGAACTCCTGACCACAGATATTTCTTCCCCTGGAGAAAATAACTGCTTTGGAAGATGGCCTATATGGCACTATAGTCAGGTAAGGGCTCTCTCTTCCCCAAACTCTGGCTTCCTTAGGATTCCACCATAAAATATCCAGGAATTTCCCACCAACCTGGAGCTGGCAACCTTAGAAAGGACTGGCCCCAATGAGTTCTTCCTCAGTCCAAAATAGTCCTGGAAAGGGCCTCCCCCTTCTGCCTTTTACTGGCAGAGCTAAGCTTGGTTGCCTTTTACTGATAGAATCAAGTTTGATTGCCTAGCAACAGTCACTGAGTAGCAGCTTCCCCAGTGGCCCAAGCCTTGTCTGTTCTGGGACTGGGGTGTGGGGTTGCTCTGAGTGACACATGGCTCAGCCAAAGGGAGGGTAGGTAAGTAATCCCCAATACAGATAGACTTTTATATCTGTAGGATAGTGACCTCACCATCAGTATTCTGCTTTAAGTTAAAACAATTGTAATTCAGTCTTTTGGGTACAGAGAATTTAGGACATTAAGCATGTACATATAACATGTGCACTTTACATTTAAACTTTAGAGCTAGTTTTTAAATAAAGAAACAATTGTAATGGTTGCAACATAAATTAAATTCTATTTTAATGCAGATTTCTAATTTTAATTTTAGAAAGTGAGGATGGTTTGGTTTTAAGAGTGTCAGATTTTGATATTGAAGACCATGGTTCCAATATCTGATCTACTTTGGAAGCTTGCTGGGTGATCTTGACCCAGTGATAAACTCTTAGCCTAACCTACCTTACAAGGTTGTTACTGGGAAATACTGGGAAAAGTGAAATTGTTGTAAGCCACTTTGCTTCTTCATTCAAGAGAAAAGCGGGGTATAAATAAAGTAAATAAATAAATTATACACATGTGCATGTTTATATCAAGCCTGGAAGTCTAAAGACTTCTGTGGCTATCAGCCACACATAACCGCAGAAGTTTCCAAATGGGCATAGCTATCATAAATTTCAGTGCAACTTAGGATAATGGTTGTATGCCCTTTGATAAGTATAATAAGGCCTCAGATTCAGCGGGAGCTCACAGGAGCACAGCTCCTGAACCTTTCTGAGAGGTCCACCTCCTCCTTCCCACCTTGACCATTGAATAGTAGGTGCAGCTGCATAACAATCCCTGGATGAGCTCCACCACCTATTTTTCTACAAAACAACCCCTGAGTATAATACTATTGTATGCACAGTAGACATATAAGCTCTGTCCTTCCCCTTTTAAATTTATCCCTGGATAACTTTAATTTTGTCTAATGTGTTAAAATGATACAAGTAAAGAGAGAAGGGGGGATCTCAGTGGGATCTCAGTGGTGTTCAGAGTGCCATACAGTCTACCCTCCAAAGCATCCATTTTCTCCAGGGGACCTGATCTCTGTAATCTGGAGATATGCCACAGGGAGGCCAGCATCCCTACTTCTTACAGGACTTTAAAAATCATATTTGATTTATTATTTATACTGCAAGTAGCTTCAGACAGTGGTTCTGATCCAATGATACTTTTATTTCATTGTAATCAAGGGGAAACATTCCTCGTAACTTGTCCCATCAATTTCAGTGATCTGCTGCTTAAACTTCCTCTGGGCTGGATTCAATATATTAAGCTTATTGTCTCAGCAGGGTAGCCTCAAAGTGTGTGTAAAGATTACAGATTCATAAATATATATTCAAATTAATGGTGATAAAAATGTCAAAGCTCTTGATGACTGAGCTAATCAGAAGGGAAAGACAAGATGACAAATCTCATCAATTTTATACCTCTATACCTGGTCTTCCTTCTAATTCAAGGCACTAACATTTCCCACAATTGTTCTATCAGATCTCTTGTCTTAGCTAAGCTCCATTTTGAAGGTACAATCAACCTCACAATTAGCTAATATTTCTAAAATGCTGCACAACTTTTTATAATTAATCCATTTATGAATTTAACATTGTCCATTTATTTCTTTTCAGCTATTTAGAGTATTTTAGTGAAAAGTAGATAACTGCTGAGAACAGAACAAAATAGGTAGTGAATAGATATTGCACAAAGCAAAAACAGTTCTGTTTCAGAGTACATTGACACACATCGGCAAAACAAATACGAATCATGACATTGGAGCATAAATTTCACTACTCTGTTGACTTAGTGATGCATTTGAAAATGCCTGTAGTTTGAATTTCTTCTGAACTGGAATTGAGGCATTAGGAATTTTTATTGGTCCCCTCCCCTATTTTGTATACAGGATCATGTAAGTGCAGTTTCTCCAGCTAATTAGCATCTTTTCCGTTTCTCTCCATTACTGTTGTAACACTGAGGGGAGAAATCATTCTATGATTCAATATGAGATTGTATTTTAGGTTCTTTTTGAATGCTGTTTTGCCAGCAGGCACGTTATTAAAATATCACACAAAAAGCATCTTTATGTATATTTACATAAAGGTTCATCTCTCTCTCTCTCCATTATATTATCAATGTGTATGCAGCCTTCAGTAAAACAGACTGGAAAAAAAGTCAAGAATATGAAAACTTCTCTAAATTTTGCATTTGTTTAGAAGAATATAGTTTAGAGTGAAATATTGCACAAAGCAACAAATGAACAGTGCAGAAGGGTTGGCATCTCTCAGCTCACCTGTAAGGTAAATGGTTACACAGGCAAGGCAGGGGCCAGGACTCTATCCTGAAGAAACAACACATGGCTTGGGCTCACAGATCAATTTATTTCCACACAGCCTCTGCTAGAGAGTGGTGGTGCCTACTTCCTCTACCAGCAACATACATGAATGCTGTACAACAACCTTTAATGCCTGCCCCAGTAGCTGGCCTCTCCTGGGCTCCCTTTGGGCCAATTCCAGCCCCCTCATGCCTAGGGGCACACCCTCTCCACCTTAACCTTGAGGCCATTATTCCTCCTTGTCCTATGGTGAGCTTGTCAGGCCAGATATGCTTGATCAGGACATCTAATTCTGTTGACCCCAGCTGGGTCTCCTACCACACATGCTAAAGCAATAATAACCTGGCCAGCATCCCTGAGGGCCCTGCTCCCTACAGGTCCACCTGGTCCTTCTACCATAAACAGAATGTGAAATAAACACTTGTTCTATTTGTGTAGACCCCAGTGCAGTGGGCTGCAGTAAGGAATTTGAAAATGCTGTCAGCATACTTCCACATAATTAAATGTTTACAGTTATCAAGGGTTAGCTCTACTGAAACTAAGGAGACTGTTATTTCTACTGTTGTATTAAAAAGGACTTTCAAAAGGTATAGTTTTATTGAACTTGTAGCTGGGGTTGGGGCCTCCACCCCTGCATATACCCCAGGGGACTGCAGGTACCACCAGCAAACCCCAAAGCAACAGGAATTGCCTGAGAGGCTGCAGCAGGATGTGGCGTTGATAGAGTCTACTCAAGAGTAAACTAGCGTGAAGGAGCCCAGCTGGTTCTGAGCAGCATGCTTAGCAATAGCCAGCCCAGCTGAGTTTCTACCAGAGGAAATCCTGGCACTGAGATCCAGGAGAGCTCTGACAGAGGGTGGGGAAGCAGGCAACACTGACCTTCTTAAAGGAGGATGGGTGGGGCAGCCACCTCTTTAAAGATGTTCATGAGGAAAGGCTAGTGAACTCATCCATGACTGTGCTGCCCCACCACACTCACCTGTTTCCCTCACTAAGGAGGAGATGTAGGGGGGGAGGGCCCAAATTGGTATCTCCCCCCAGGGCCACACCCTAGGCAGCCACTTAGGGATGCCTAGTGGTTGGGCTGACCCTGCCAACAAAAAGCAACACTGGAGGGTGAGACAGCTCTGGACTCAGACTTGACTTCAGTGGAGTCTGACAACTTATTGGAAAAGGTGTGCCTGAGCATCTGGCATGGATTATTTACAGAGGACAGTTTTATAGAGTACATGCTCTTAGCTTCTGCAATCCTAAGCAAAATTACAGCCTTCTAAGTCCATCGGTTAATGGGCTTAGAACAGTGTAACTTTGCACAGAGTGGCACTGCCAACTAGCCTATTTCAACTGAGAATTCACTCAAGACACTCCTAAATACTTGGTCTTCTGTAGCTGCTTGTTGCTGGGTGATATCAGTAATGGTGAACAAGACATAATTTGAGAAAGCTTGTCTGGTGTCACCAACTAGGGGTGTGCCTTTGGTTCAGCTGAACCGAATCAACTGCCGAATCACCCCTGATTCGGCTGTATACGGAATCACATACAGTCGATTCCAATTGGGGCCTGTTATGCGGGAGCCGAGTATAGCTCCCCATATACTTCCGTATAAATTTTTGGAAGTATACGGAAGTCAATGCAAAAGGCAGGAAAGGGGCTTCTGCAGCCTCAGGGGAGCTGCTTGCCTCCTTTCCCACCTTTGGTAGCCTTTTGCCGCCTCTCCCATAGCCTCCCTGGGATCGGGGGAGAGGGGGAAAAGGAGCCCCAGCAGCCAATCCAAAGCATGCATTTGGGGGGCTTTTATGTAGATGGTCCTCCAGCCATCAGCAACAATGTTGTTCTTTTGTCTGTGTGTGAGAGAGATTGTGCTGTGCTGGCCCTTGGCCTCAGGCAGCTGTTGCTGCTCAGCCTTACCAAACTTGCTTAGAGTAAGAGAAGACGTCTAAAAGGTAAGACAGTCTTGGGGTTCTTGTTTTTATTTTAGTTGGTAAAAGGACTTTTTAAGACTCAGAGTCCTTTTACTTGTCCAGATTTGGGTGGTGGGTACTAGCTTATTTGGAGTTAGGGGGTTCTGCTGGGGTGGGGTTTTTTTGCCAATTTGCCCATATCTTACTTTAGTGAGAGGATTTTTAAAAGTGCAGTGTCCTTTTACCTTTCCTGATTTGGGTGGCTTGGATTTCTTGGGGTTAGGGTGAAGGGGTTTTTTTTTGGGGGGGAGGGGTTGGTAAAGTTCCTGTATTGTTAAAAGTTAAGGTTTTTTTTACTGTTTTAAACGGATTCTGTGTTTGATTTGTTGCTGCTGTGTTGTGCTGCTGTTGTTCCTTTTCTCTTCTGGTTCTTGCGGGGGGGGGGGCTGTTTGGCCTAATTTTCATTGTTTAAAAGGCCACTTTTTAACAGTTGAGTTTCTTAGCCTTCTCCTGTTGTCCCTTTTCCTGGTTCTGTTTTTTTTTTTGGGGGGGGGAGGAGCTGGCACCTGGGTGAGAGACCCAGAACCAGCAGGCTTGTTGTGCTTGGCCAGCTCTCCCCATGTTGTTTGGGGCAGGGCTGGAGAGCTGGCATCTGGGTTTGCTGCAGCCAGGCCTGCAGAGCAGACCTTAAGCAGATTGTGTTTTGTGTGGCAGTGACGCTGGCAACTGGGTTTATATTGGTTCCAAGCCTACAGGGTTCATGGAGTAGATAGAGGGATGTAGTGCATTTGGGTCCTATAGAGATTATCTGGTGTGAAGTTAGGTTTGGCTTTGGGTGCCCCAGGAATTGGACCCCCTGGTCCAATTTTTTTTGGCCTTGTGGGTTTTGTGTGGGACAGTGCCCTGAAACTGCACAGCAATTTGGGGGGCTCTCCTCAAAACCTCCTGCTCCCCAGAGCCACTTTTCCCACGACAATTACAGTGAGGAAGTGGCTCTAATTGGTTTTTTCTCACCATTGGGAGCAGTGTTCCTTTTGGGGTGCCCACAGATGGGTGCAGTCTTTTTGGGTCAGGGGAGTTTCATGCTGGGGTGTCCCCTGAAGATGCCCTGCAGTTTTGGGGCCTCTCCCTCAAACTCCCCTCTGGCCAGAGCCACTTTCCCCACAGCAATTATAGTGGAGGAAGTGGCTAATTGGGCTTTCCCCATCATTGTTGGCAATGGGCCTTTTGGGGAGCCCAAAGACAGGGACCTCCTGGCCCAATCTTTTTGGGACTTAGGGGTTTTGTAGGGGAGAGTCCCCTGCAGTTTTAGGGGCTCTCCCTCAAACCCCCTGCCCCTCAGTAGCCTCTAATTATGCCCTATGTTGCGATTGATTTCAATGGCCCATAGGGTATAATGGTGGAATAGGGACACCCTCTTTGGGTGCCCCTGGAATGGGACCCCCTGGCCCAATCTTTTTGAGACTTGGGGGGTTTATAGGGGAGAGTTCCCTTCAGGTCTCCTGAAAATTTGGGGCTCTTCCTCAAACCCCCTTCCCTCCAGGAGGCTTCAAATATACCCTATTTGCCATTGATTTCAATGGCCCATAGGGTATAATGGGGCTGTATATTCGGAAATAGCCATGCATCTACCGTATATGCGGCTATTCTGACTACGGAATTCAGAAATATATGGGATTCCGAATCTCCCCCCCCCCCGTATACTTCCGAATCCGTGTACTTCCGAATTTTTTTTCCCACATCCCTATCATCAACCCTTTTTTGATATCCCTTCATGAACTTCAAAGGAACCAAGGGCTCCTCATAACATAGTTTGGAAACCATTACTCTATAGAAATGAATGTCTGCACGCAGCCTTTTTCACAGAGCTATTACAAAGATGGAAATAATTTTAGGGTTTGCTGTAAAAGTTGCTGATACAGACCCTTTTTGGAGAAAGAGCATATACCCCGGGGGCAGTTTTCTAATTAGCTGCTCTCAGACCCAACTTACAAACTGTTTCTTCCCCATTAATCTCATGGAAGTTTTAAAGACAGTTAAGGGTTTACTTACAGGCATTGCAGATAGGAGGTAATGGGAATGAGATCGTTCTGATGGATTCTGTCCAGGGTAGGCCCCATCACACTGTTTTCCTATGTGAGTATTGTATTACTTACGTACTAGAAACACTTTTGTGAATTCTTTTTTACACATCATTACACTATCATCTGCAATTGAGGATGTGCCTATTATACCATGCATAGTTGTAGTAGTGAACCATACTTATGGAGCAAGATCATCATGCACAAAATAGCTCTAAGATCAGAAGTGGATAATTGATCATGTTAAAATGAAGAGAACCAAGACAGCATCTGAAAGGAGAGGGTTCCTAATCAGTTCTAACCAAAGTATGTAGAAACCTGGGATTGGAAGAATGATGTCAAAGGAGAGCTCTCCCATACCTTGGAAGCTGCTTCAGGAAGCAATTTTTCTCCAGGCCAGTTTGGCCTGGGATTCTTGAGGGTTTTTGTTTTTGTTTTGCCATCTTCTGGGCATAGAACAGGGGTCACTTGGGGGGGGGGGGTATTTGTGAATTTCCTGCATTGTGCATGGGGTTGAACTAGATGACCCTGAAGGTCCCTTCCAACTCTATGGCTGGGTACAGACAACTGACTTGGGTGACAGCCTCCCATCCTGGAAGTAAGCAAGCAGAAAGAGAAGTACCTGGGCCCACCAGATGGTGTGTCGCCTGCCACTGGAATGGGAATGGGCCACACATGCTCCAGAGGAGCAGTCACACCACTAATGCACTTGACCACTGCTTCCCTGGTGCTTAGGCTTCCCAATCCCCAGGTCCCAGTGGGAGATTCCCCGGTTTTACAAGCTTCCCCCTGCCCCCAGCCAGCTGGCTGGTGGGGGAAACCCCTTCCCCACACCCACCATGTACCTCTAGATCTGGGTCCGGTTTTAAAATGTGTGTGTGCCTTTAAATTGGAGCAGGAAGTACTTCATGGGGAAGGTTTAGCAACAGCAGACTTCCTTAGAGTGCAGCCCCTCTTTGTTTTGCTTTCATTTTGGACAAGTGAGTGCGTGTGTAAAAGAGCAGGTAGCCCCTGTACTTTCCAGACCTCATTGTGGAGGCACCAGAGACTCCTGCTTTGTTCTACTGTTTCAGACCAACAGGCTGCCCACTTGCACCAGAGACAGTTAAGCATGTGTGTGAGTGAGTGAGAGAAAGCGGGGGGAGAGGAGGGAACTCTATTATTCCCTAAGGAGACTTATTCTCAAAGGAAATAATGGAGAATCGATCTGTGGGTATCTGGGGCTCTGGGGGGCTGTGTTTTGAGGTAGAGGCACCAGATTTTCAGCATAGCATCCAGTATCTCTCCCCAAATTACCCTCCAAGATTCAAAAAGATTGGACTAGGGGGTCCAATTCTATGAGCCCCAAAAGAAGGTGCCCCTATCCTTCATTATTTCCTATGGAGGAAAGGGATTTAAAAGATGTGCGGTCCCTTTAAATGTGATGGCCAGAACTCCCTTAAAGTTCAATTATGCTTGTCACAATCTTGCTCCTGGCTCTGCCCCCAATGTCTCCTGGCTCCACCCCCAAAGTCCCCAGATATTTCTTGAATTGGACTTGGCAACCCTACTGGTGCTCCCCGAACATTCAGCTATGTGGTAGCTTTTTGGGGCAGCAGGATGACAGGTAAGGATGAGTTGAGGGTGGGAGAGGGGCAGGATCCATATGTGTACATTTCAATGCTCTTTTTTGGGTGAGCTGTGGGGCATCCCTGAGGCAGTTTATACTGGCCATCTGGACCCAGACTATGATTCTTATTCTATTCCTTTTCTATAGTAAGGAACTACTCAGACTTTTAATTTGCAAACCCTAAATGGTTTTTTTTTAATTCTTGTGTTTTATGTATGAGTACCCAGGGTCATTTCAGATTAGGAAAACAGCACAACTAGAAGGCTGAAGTACCTTCCCCATGAACAGCTGCAGTCTGGATAGGATTTGAGCCTGTGCATACCTTGGAAGCAAGGAGTTCCTAGTGCAAGTGTGTTAGCATCAGGCACTTTAAGATGAAAACTGCTGATGCAACAGTATGTAACTCCAACTATACTAGCTAATGAGAGGCATGTGAAGCTAGTTAAGTGGGGTGTAACATGATTGGCCAGCTGCACCATAAGAACAAGGAACCTAACTCTTAGTCGTTGTTGGGTTGATGAGGAGGAAGGACGTGTTGGAGAAGTGGAGAGCTATTGTTATCAGAGACTGTTACTCTGTCCGTTTGACTGATGATGGTAATGACCCTGGTATGTGTAGACTATTCTCTGGATTTGTGACTGTGTACTTCTGACCTGGATGAACTGAACTAACTGTGCTTTGACTATCTTGGACTGCCTTCAACTACTCTTTTGCTGTAACCCCAATACAACTGTTTCAACCGGCTTACTGAAGTTGTGTCTTTGTAGACTTTTACTAGAGGCTGCACTTATCAGCATACTCATACTGCAGAACTCCCACGCACTACTGACATCGGTTATGGGCCCAGCGTGGTCTGCGGGAGAGTGAGCTCTGTCTGCTGCAGCACTCGCCGGAAGTTCTACTCGTGAGTAAGGGAGCAGTTTGGGGCGTGGCACTTTGTTTGTGTTATAGGCAACAATGGAGTCCAGTGTTCATATCTCTGGCTTCTTGATAATGGAGAGAATTTTGGGACATGGTCAGAGAAGGTCACCCTATTGTTAAAGTTCCAGGGGCTGTGGGAATACGTGGCAACTCCGCCAGACATAACCACGCTACATGCAGAGGATGATGCTGAGGTGATAGCAAAGCATAAGAGTAATGACGAGAAGGCATTCGCATTACTTGGCTTGACCTTGGAAGATTCACAACTCATCCATATTAAAGGGGCCGACACAGCCAAGTCGTGCTGGGATGCACTAAAGGCAATATATGAGAGAGAAAGTGTTGGGTCACACATATTCTTAATGAAAAAGCTCTTATCCACACGTCTGGAGGCAGGTGGTGATATGATGACTCATCTTGAGCACATGACTCGTATGTTACACCAGCTGCAGGACAAAAAGGTAATTTTTACTCCCCTGCAGCAAGCCTACATAATCCTATGTTCCCTGGACAGTACGTATGATCAATTTGTGGCCAACCTTGATATTGTTCCACAAGCTGAAATCACCGTGTCCAGCGTTACCCAACGCCTGTTGAATGAGGCTATGAGAAGGAAGGATGCAGCTCGATTCCATGAGGCTCCAGCCCATTCAACAATGAATGTGCCTGCCCGGGAGGTCTTTAAAGGGGCAGAGTGCAAGGCAGTAGTAGCAAAAACAAGTGCTGTGCGCAAGTGTTACTTGTGTGGAAGTCACAAGCACCTACAGCGTCAGTGTTGTTTGTACAAGAAGAAACATTCTCCAGCTGTTACCAAAGGAGGTGGGTGCAATGTAATCATTAATGATTCCTCCTGCAGTAGCCAGCAATTTATGATTGACAGTGGTGCTACGGAGCACATTGCCAAGGACAGGAGGCTCTTTGAGACTTTTACTCCTACGCAAGGTCAGAGTGTGAAGCCCGCAAACGGGCTGTCTGCCAATGTAGCTGGGAATGGTCTTATCAACATCCCGAGCCTGGGGAGAAAGTTCCTTATGCTCAATGTTCCAAGTCTGAATTATAATTTGTTATCAGTTTCGGCTTTGACTGAACAAAATTATAAAGTTTGTTTTACAGCTACTGACTGCAATATATGTACAGAAGGAATTACTGCTAAAGCAAAAAGGAAAGGCGACCTCTATTTCCTGGAGAAGGAGCGAACGGTACAGCATGTGAGTACTAATGAACCACTGCATGATAATTGCATACATCTCTGGCACCGCAGGCTGGGGCACCTTAATTTCCAGGCAGTGAAGAAGACGCTTCAAGCGGCCGGAATTACTCCCAAGCCATGTGGGTGTTACATTGACTGTGAGGTATGCAAGGCTGTTAAGTCCAAAGCAACAGCCACGATATCTCCAAGCAAGTTTCAGACCGATGACATACTTGATTTAGTATTCCTCGACCTGATAGGCCCGTTCCCAACGAGGAGTCTGGGCGGGGCAAAATATGCATTTTGTATCGAAGACCATTTTTCCAGGTATGGTTTCTGCTTCCTTCTTAGGTCTAAGTCAGAAACATTCCAGGCATTTCATAATTGGCTTCGCTTTGTGCACCGCAAGACAGGGAAATACCCTAAAACCATTCTGAGTGACAACAGTACTGAATTCTGCAACGAGAGAATGATTGCTTTGTGCAGGAGGCACGGCATTGAAAGAAAATGTACAGCTCCTTACCGCCCCCAGCATAACGCTTTTTGCGAACGCAGAAATCAAACGCTAACCAATATGTGTATGAGCATGCTACAAGACAGCAATTTACCTATGTGTTACTGGGGGGAGAGCATAATGTGTGCTTCTCATGTATTAAATTTGTCTTGGTCGTCAGCTACAGGTATGATTCCTGCAGAGGCATGGTACGGCAAGAAACCTTCCTTAGAGCATGTCAGGATATTTGGGATTCCAGCGTACGTCCATATCCCAAAGGAGCTCAGGAGGAAAGGGAAAAACAAAGCTAAAAAATTGTTGTTTGTTGGTTATTCTAACAATCATCGAGCTTTCAGGTTTTGCCATGCTGGAGAAAAAAAGATAACGACTAGCGCATCGGCTAGCTTTCTTGAAAAATCTGTTGGCTGGCAACAAACGTCCTCAACTCTGATCATTCCGACAGTAGTGAAACAAGAGCCGCTACCCGTTCCTCGGAGGGGGAGGAGGAGCCCATCGCTCAGCAACGGAGGCATCAAGGAAGAACCGTTAACTCCTACATTCCCAGGAGCTGGTGTTTCTCTGCAGCCTGAGATGGCAACACAACAGACAGTGTCTGATGAAGCTGTAGAACCAATTCTTCGGAGGTCCACTCGAGAAACGAGGCCACCAGATCGCTACAGCCCAGGACAGACATGCGCTGTGATTGCTGAACCCTCGAGTTATGGGAGTATACAGCATCTATCAACAGATGAGCAGGCTGGATGGCGCGCTGCAATGAAGTCTGAGCTAGATCCCTGCAAAGCCAGCACGTCTATGAAGAAACGACTCTACCTATCGGTCAGAGACTCATTGGGTGTTTAAGCTGAAGTCTGGCATAGATGGTACTACTCAGTACAAGGCCAGACTTGTAGCCCAAGGTTTTTTACAGGGGGGGCAAGACTATGATGAAACCTTTGCCCCTACTCTAAAGGCTACATCACTGTATTGCGCTCTTACTATTGCAGCCAAACAGAAATGTTTAGTCAGGCATCTTGATGTGAAAACAGCCTACTTGCACGCACCACTGAGGCACTGTATATATATGCAAAAACCACCAGGTGTCTCAGATGATGATGATAATGCTAATACTTGTTGGTTGCTTAAGAAATCCTTGTATGGATTAAAGCAGTCTGGATTCGAATGGAACCAGCATTTGGTAGATAACCTTAAAATGTTGGGTTATAAGCAAGGCGTTGCAGATCCCTGTGTGTTCACGAAGGGAACAGGGGAGCAACGTTCTATCATATTAGTGTTTGTTGATGATCTGGCACTAATATGTAAATCTGCCAAAGTAATGAGTGATACTATTGATGCTCTAAAATCTAAATTTACTGTAAGAGATCTAGGAGAGATCAAGCAATATGTTGGATTGGAAATTGCAAAAGTAAATGATGGATACAGAGTATCACAGAGGGCAAAAATATCCCATTTGCTAAAACAGTTCAAGATGGAACAATGCAAAGGGGTACAAAATCCTATGCTACCAGGTAATGAATCTGACTGTGAACAGAGTCCACTGTTCGATCAAGGAATATACCAATCCCTGATTGGAAGTCTGTCATATCTCGCAAATTGGTCCAGGCCGGACATAGCCATGGCCACTAACGTTTTGGCTAGAGCTGTTAAAGATCCTAGGCAAAAGCACTGGCTAGCAGCCAAGCATATATTAAGATACCTAAAGCAAACCATAGACTTAAGTTTATTCATAACACCTACTGGTGAACTTACTATGCACGCCTATGCAGATGCTAGTTTTGCAAATGATCCTAAAACTAGGCAATCTACAACAGGAATGGCTATCTTTCTGGGTGGCACCCTAATTGGGTGGAGATCACTAAAGCAGAAACACGTGTCTCTGTCCACCTGCGAGGCAGAATACGCAGCATTAAGCGCAGTGTGTACTGAAATCATATGGTTCAAGCAACTGTTGTTAGATTTTGGTATATGTCATATGAATCCCATCATTGTGAGGGAAGACAATCAGGCAGCTATCCAGTTAGCAACCTCTCATGGAGTCAAGAGTAGATCTAAACATACAGATGTACGCTTTCATAATGTTAAGCAATGTTTAGAGGACAAACTGATAGTGCTGGAGTACTGTGAAACTAATGCTAATATCGCAGACTTGTTTACCAAGATTCAAACCCATGTAAAGCACAAGGAAAGTTGTATATCTTTGGGTCTTAGAAAATGAAACAGTAAAGTCATGCTGTATGAATGTTAAAAAATGAAATGTTTTATGGTGACAAAATGTATAGTCCATGTCGTTACACAAGGGGAGGATGTTAGCATCAGGCACTTTAAGATGAAAACTGCTGATGCAACAGTATGTAACTCCAACTATACTAGCTAATGAGAGGCATGTGAAGCTAGTTAAGTGGGGTGTAACATGATTGGCCAGCTGCACCATAAGAACAAGGAACCTAACTCTTAGTCGTTGTTGGGTTGATGAGGAGGAAGGACGTGTTGGAGAAGTGGAGAGCTATTGTTATCAGAGACTGTTACTCTGTCCGTTTGACTGATGATGGTAATGACCCTGGTATGTGTAGACTATTCTCTGGATTTGTGACTGTGTACTTCTGACCTGGATGAACTGAACTAACTGTGCTTTGACTATCTTGGACTGCCTTCAACTACTCTTTTGCTGTAACCCCAATACAACTGTTTCAACCGGCTTACTGAAGTTGTGTCTTTGTAGACTTTTACTAGAGGCTGCACTTATCAGCATACTCATACTGCAGAACTCCCACGCACTACTGACAAAGTGTGATCACAAGTCCTCATAGTGGCCAAGAGGACTTTAATGCATGGAAGGTTCAAACATTTTATGCCTGAAACTGGTCTTCAGCCTGACCTGGTTCTAGGAAGCTAGTATACCTTGACTGGAAAAGGCCTATATGACTGTATTCTCACTCTGTCTCCAGCCATCAGAAACCAATATGACATAGCTATCCTTAGGGTCCCCAAACCTGGCCAGCAACCCATAGGAGACCATGTTGGATGAGGACATGGATAGGTAGCTGTCAGAGGCAGCTTGATATCATCTTGGGGGGGGGGGACTCAGGTGTGATGTCACATCTCTCTAGTAATTCCTAGAAATGATAGCAAAATCATAGAGTTTTGAGGTGATTCCTGGAAAGGACCTATATCACCTTCTGGCTTTCCCTGAAAATTACATCAGCCCTCTTTAAGAATCCCCCAAATGTTGTATGGTTTTATTGGCAATTTCTAGAGAGGACCAATATAATTTCTCATTTTTTCTTTCTTTCTCCAGCTGGCCACTGGAGTGCTGGTGGGCCCATGGCAACCTTAGTTGTCAAAGAGTTTGAGGAGTTTAAATATATGTTGATGCTGCCAATGGGGTAACTTTCCACCAGCAAACAGGTGATGCAGCTAACTAGCCTATAGAGCTATCAGTGGATTCACATTAGCTTCCATTATATAATACAAGGATTCTCTGTCCCTTTTTCAGATTGTAGACATTGGGAAAATGGGCATGTCCCAAAGAGAAAGAGGTATAAAGGTGCTCAGACATCTAATACACTACTCCCCATCTTATGTGATATGTCAAAATTATTCTGATCATGTAACTATGATGGTAATCTTTTTAAAGCTGCTTCTGGGTAGCTTCCAGCATTAGTAAACTAGCTGGGTGCGAGGGGGTACTGGAAGTGGTAGATTGCTTCCTGGGCCAAGTCTCTCCCTTACTTTACAATAGTCTAAATGGAGAATAAAATAAAATATGATCGTTTAACCTCTGTTTTGAACCAGAACTATGCCCAGTGCATTCCCTAAAGTAATATATGTTGGTATGGCCTTTACCTGGGTACTTTTTTCCAGCATCATGACAGTGATACAGTTCACCAAGAGATATCTCACCTGTTCATTCAGTATTGTGTGGAATGCCTAGACAGACTAAGATTTATTTATCAAAACTGCCTGGAACAGGCTATGCACTCACAGGGAGCAAGGAGGAGAATTGAGCTAAACTGACATTAACTCATGGCAGAATGGATCACCAATTTAAGCTAAATATATGTCTTATGAAATATATCTGCTGAATAGGACTTACACACCATACAGTGAACTTGCAACTCCCACCTTCCATTAGGCATAGTGGAGGGTTAGTAGGATAAGAAATAGAAAAGGCTGTATTGGGTCCCACTAGTCAGACAGCTGTATTGCAACATTTTTAGGACAGTTTGTCCTGGCAGTCTGAAAAAGCAGATTTCTGCCCTATTTTTCTCAGGGGTCCATAAGGTATCAAGAGTGGCCTGCATCCTACCACATCCTACCTCTCTGCTCAGCACTTTGAAAACTTCTTTCAGTCAAAGGAGCCTCCCTCCAACTTAAATGACTTTTTCATTGGAGAAAGAGCCACCAAATTATGAGATAGACTCCCCAGGCTGGAAGACGTTTGTGAAGTAGAATGTTACCTGCTGTGAATAAGCTGTGTTGCAGTTTTGTTAATAAAGTTGTGGCTTCATTGAATCCAAGCTTGTATGTCATGCAAACAGGGTTTTTTTGTAGCAAGAACTCCTTTGCATATTAGGCCACACACTCCTGATGTAGCCAATCCCCCAAGAGCTTACAGTAGGCCCTGTAATAATAAGAGCCCTGTAAGCTCATGGAGGATTGGCTACATCAGACATGTGTGACCTAATATGCAAAGAAGTTCGCTACAAAAAAAGAGCCCTGCATGTGGTCCAGATACAGTTTGGATGTTTCTTTGGTTGTCTGCGGGATACCTTTAACGTGTGATGCAAATATTGATAATGACAGAGAATGATGATTTCAACTGCAGGCTGGTTCTTGCAGAAATATTGACAGCAGCTAAGACTGACAGACTTTTTATATCTTACTATGTATGCCTGTTTACTTTGCTGTGAGTCAAATGGATTAAAGAAATGTGCACTCCCTATGTCCAGTATTTGCTGATATTACTCCTCTAGCATTCAAAGCTTAAGGTGAATATGGCATAGGAAAATAAGGAGAGCCCTGCTAGGTCAGACCCTAGGGCTGCCAAGTCCCCGGTCTGGGTGGGGAATCCCCTGCCCAGAAGGTTCCCAACGAGCCGGCCCACATTGGGCTGGTGGGGGGAACATCCCCCTGCATCGCTGGCGTGATTGCATCAAACAGAAGTGACAGCATCAAAACGGTGGTGCGCACGCGGGCTGCTCTAGGTATTTCTGGGAGAACTCGATGGTTTCCCTGGATGCTTTTAAAGTGGTCTGTGCTTGTGACTACCACTACATCTACTGACAATGAATTCCACAATTTACTCAACAAATATTTATTGAGCAAAGAAGTATTGTCTTTTCTTCTGGATCTATTGCCTGTACATTTCATTAGATGCCCCTGAGTTAGTGTTATAGGAGGGACAGAAAAAGTTCTTGCTCTTTCTGTACCCCATGCATAATTTTATAAACCTCTCATGTTTCTCCTGTCATCTTTTTTCTTCCCCCTTTGGAAAGGTGCTTTAGCCCTTAATCATTTTGGTTTTGCTCTTCTTTTTCCAACTCTGCAGTATCTGTTTTGAAATATGACAGCCAAAACATGTATGTAATATTCCAAATGAGGCCACACTATAGAGTTATATGAAAACATTTCGGCCCCTTCCCAGCCGAGCGGTCCATCGACCGCTGAGGCTGGGGGCCACCCATTGCCTCCCCGCGCGGATGCGAGGCAGATGGGTTATTCCTTAGGGAGAGGGGGCATGGTGCTGCCTTAAGAGGCCGCTCCCGCCCCCTCCAACGCAGTCCGAAATTCGCTCTCGGCCCGGGCAGTCACGGACCAGCTGGCTGCGGGCCTGGTAGAGAGCGAAGGGCTGAGCCAGTGTATCGGGAGGCTTCGCTCCAGCGTGGGACGTCTTCTTCGGCCCCGAGAGTCTTCCGGCAGAGTTTTGCCGGCTTTTGAGGCTTTCGGCGCATGGCGGGACGGCAGCGTGAGCCCCTGCGGGCCTGCTTGGGGGCGCGGTTTGCCTACCCCCCCCTGCCCCGCAGTGTGTTCTGCAGGCCTCTTCTGGCCTCGTTGAGGCAGCGGGCCGGCAAGGTTCGCCTCCCTCCTCGGCTCGGCGCTCCCCCCCTCCTCCCCGGCGAGTGTTTCGCAGGCCTATTTAGGCCTCGTGGAGTGTGGGGCCGGCGCGGTTCGCCTCCCCTCCCCCCCCCACCCCCTGCTGTGCAGTAAGCCGGTTGGTAAGGGGGCCGGCGGGCCTTTGTTAGCGCGTGCGGCTGGCTGTGCCCTGTAGTGGTTGCGCATCGGGTGGGTGGCCTGGGACCTCTGCAGGGCCCCCCCTTCCCCTTTTCGCATTTATTGTGACACCCCCCCCATTTTTGATTGTAGGCCTCTTAGGGTCAGTTTGTTGATGGGTAGGCCGGCTGGCCTTGGTTGGTGGGTTGGGGGGTGGCTACTGTACGCCCCTATTGTTTCAGTAGTTTGGGGGTGCCCTTGAATTAGGGACTGGGCCTTCCTTTGTCACCCCCCACACACAGACCTGTTTTGCTCAATAAAAAAGGCAAGCAGCCTGCAAAGCGCCCTGACAAAAGGCCACCCCCCGAGCCGCTCCCTGATGTAGACAGCAACGAGGCTCAGACCAGGCAAGCTATTATTAACCAATTGGCTGCCTTGGAGGAGGCGAGAGGTTTCCCCGGCCCATCCAGGAGGGCCACTGGCCTCTTAGGGTCTGGCTGGGCCGCCACCATTTCCTTTCAAAAGGAGGTGCTGGCTTGTCTCTCTGTGTTGCAGGGAGCAGAAGGAACCAGTGGCGGGGCGAAGGAGGGAGTGTCGCAGGATACCGAACAGCAGAAGGAGCCCGACGTGGTTGTGCTGGCGCCGGCGGTAGGCGATGGTAAGTTACCCGCACTACAGCAAGGGGCGGCATGGCCCTCGGGCCCTTGGGTGCCCAATGTGGTGTTGAGTCCCAGGCTTGGGACAGGTGCTCAGGCTGCAGGGGCCAACTCTTCGGGGGCAGTTCCAATTATGGGGCGGCAGGCGGCTTTCGGTTCCCCGCCTCAGCCAGGTCTTTCCTCTCCGTTTCCCACACCAGAGAGTGTTTGGTCTCCTTGGGGTTTAGCCCCTGGGAACAGCGGTTCCGAGGGCTGCCCTGGGACCGGGGGTCCTGGCCCGGCTATTTTTGTGCCACCATGGGGATGGCAGCAAGCCCCACCCATGTCTCTACCCTGGGCCGGGCAACAGGGGGGGCTCTGGGGCTTTCCTTCGCACCCCCCCGTCCCTTACAGCTCATTGGAGTTTGCCGCTTTGCCTTTTGGTGACCCGGCCATGCCTTTGGGCGACCACCTTACAGCCGCTACTCGGGAGAAAATCCTCAAAGGCAAATACGTTGACATATTTAGCCTCCTCTATAGGGAATTGGAGAAAAAATCTAAGGACGAGCTTGATGAGAAAGACAAAGAGAAGCTCAGGCGCAGGAAAGTTGATAGGACTTGGGCAAATTGGTTGCCCGGTTTCCTTATTTATCCTGGCGTTCTCGCCAGGGCCCAACCATGGAGAGCAGCCCCGTTGTTCCAGTACTGCGATATTATATATCGCGCATATAATGACTTTGCTGGCGGGGCTTGGCTCCAGTACGATGAACAGTTCCGCATGAGGGCGGCTGTTAATCCTTGCATGCAGTGGAATCAGATAAACCAGCAACTGTGGCTGCAGCTCATGGCGCCAGCAAAACCCAATGCGGGTGAGCGTTCGGACAGCGGTCATCTGGTACAAAAGACAGCGTCATCAACTCTTATGGGCACCCGTGCAGCTGCGGGGCAGTCGACTCAGCTGCGGCTCCTTTGCTGGGAGTTCACCTCCCAAGGCTCGTGTGCCAGGAAGGACTGTAAATATATGCACGAGTGCCCGGTCTGTGCGGGTCCGCACGCCTTAACAGCTTGTACTAGGTCCAAACAGAAGTGGCCTAACAAGCGGACAGGTAGCGGGCCGGGTCAGCACCCTGGTAAAGAGCCCCAGCCCCATTCGGATGATGGTTCTTAGACTGTAGTTAAAGGTTTACCCTCGTGCTGATGTAGCGCGGCGCCTGTTTTATGCTCCTTATTTGGATTTAGAATTCTTATCAAGGTCCCTTGACCCTGTTCTTTTCTGTGGTTTTTTACCTATTTCTACGGGGGGAACTGTTTAAGGCGTTATGTTATTCATTCTTGTTCTGCAATTCTAATAGTTTTTTCTTCTAGGTGCTGTGGCTGGTGGCAAGGGAAAGGATCCTTATTTGCGGCCACAGCATTGTATTTTGGGCGGAATACCAAGCCCGATGGACACCGATCGCATTGCAGCTGGGCGGGAGCGTTAGAGCTGTGATTACATGGCAGGGCTGGCCTTGCTGCCGCGCCGGGTTTGGCGGACAGCTCGGGACCCTGTGGCTTGTGCGCAACAAGTAATGGCCAACTCGGCCTTGCGCAAAGCCCTCTTTGGGGGTTTTCGGGATTACGTTCCATTCTCTTTTCTGTCCAGCATACCGGAACTGTACAGAGTGGGCTGCGTCCATCTGTCAGAGAGGGGCAACAAGCTAATTTGGCTGACTTGCGGCAAGGGCTTCTTTGGGTTTTATAGTGGGGTACAGCGGCCTAAGCAGAGGCTTGGCGCTGTCTGTGGCAGTTTGTGCTTGGGATTATGTTTTGGGGATCGGTGAGCTCCCGTTGCATCGCGCCATTTTGGCGCATGACTTCCCTGGGGGACCGTAAGCTGTACGGCCCAAGGTTGGCTCCAGGGAGTCTGTGGATCCCGGCACGCGGTGAGTGTCCGCATCCCAGGCTGCACGTCTGTGGGGATGGCGGAGCTCAGGTGAGCGGTGATCAGGATGCCGGGCCGGCCGGGTCTGAGCCGGTGGATTGGCTCATACCCGGGGCTTTGGGGGCTCGCCCAGTTCCAGGACAAGGAGGTGGTCGGGTGGACCCCTGGCTTGACCTGTCCCCATGTTTTGCCCTTGCCGTTAAGTTTAATAAAGTGGCCCTTTAATCCAATCCGGTGTGTGTCTCGTTATTCCGCCTGGGGTGGCAATATAATATTGCCCTTTTATTTTCAGTCCCTTTCCTAATAATCCTCAACATGGGGTTTGTACATTTCACCATTTTCCACACACAAAGTCAACATTCTTATTGAGCTATCCATTGCAATCTCACAATCTAGACGTAATACTAAGGGTGTGGCTTGTGTTTATTTCGATTATTTGATTATGGTGGAAATTTGTGCTTGGCTACTTGGTTCTGATGTAGGTTCTACCTTGAGTATGTTGAGGCTTGTTTTGGCTATTGTATGTTTTCCCTCCTTTTTCATGTCTGCTGATTAAGGTGAGTCACCTGACTTGAGTCACCTGGCTGTGAGTGTATCAATCCTTATCAGATCCCACTGTTAGCTCCCCTGCATTGTGAGAACTGTCCTCTCCACCCACTATCTACTTGCTGTTGTATAACTAATTTTTAATCCATGGGAAGAATTATCCTTTTATCCCATGGTTGCTAGGCCTACTTAGAGTCTTGGATGAGGTACCTTGAAAAAATCCTTCTGAAAGTTTAGATACATAATATCAAGGTATATAATATATATATTATCCAGGTTTATCTACTTGTTACCCTTATCCCCATTCTTGGGTAATCTAACCCTCTTATCCACATGCTCATTGACCTGCTCAAAGAACTCCAAAGTTTGGTCATACAGAACTTCTCTTTGCAGAAGCCATGCTGATTCAACCTCAGTAGGCTTTATTCCTCTGTGTGCTTGTAATTCTGTCTTTAATAATGGTCCCTGCTAATTTACTTCAAACAGATGTTAGGCTAATGTAAAAAAAAGGATTGCTTAAGGAAGAGAGGAGATGGCAAAGAAAGTGAAAGATTGCTCACATCTTAATAGACAACTAATTACAATAAGTCACTTGGGTTTAATAAAGTTAGGGTAATGTCCATCCTTTCTCCAAACACAGCTTCCTTCTTTCGAATAGCTGATGCTTGTGTTAAACTCAAATCAAACATAAAGCTTATTAAGCAGCTGAGAGATACCTAGGAGCAAAAAATTCTAAGGTCTCTTATGCTTCCTTTGTATATGTCAGCTTCTATTATCCCATGTGATGTGTCATTTTCCCTAAGTTACTTAATATTATGGTGAGAAGGATTATTCATATACCAAAGGGAAAGGGTGAGTTGCTCAAAGGCAGAATAATAATAACAATAATTTGCATGGGAGCCACACCTCAGTTCTGAACTTGCAAACTCCAAGAGTATAAAAATAAGCTTCTTATACAGTTCCTGGATTATTTCAATACCTCCTAATATTTCTTTTGTAGGTTTGCATGACAAATGATAAATTTTCCTCTTTATAAGCTACAGCACTGGAGTGATGATAACTGAATCACTAATGGTGTATATGCCTGTTCTTGAATGCGTTTGTTCTCGTTTTATTCAATATGTAGGTGATAAACTGGAAACAATATTCTTGAATATGAAGAGAAAAAAAAGATATTTTTTACTATGAGAAAAGAGTATTGCTTCTTTTGTAAGGCTATTAAGGCTTTGATTCCCCACCACCCACCCCGCTATGTCTTGAGTTACTTTGAGCTCCTTTCCCCCCTGCCACTTGCATTCAATTTCTAATTATTTAATAATCACAAAGGATCAAGTGACAAGGCAAGCAGATCCATTATAGCACTGATTTCTTTGTGGATCTGATTCTTATTCATTTAATGTGCCTCTACACCATCTCTTAAAAAAAAATAATGGGATGCCAGCTACCATGACTTAAGTCTAGAGAAAATGCCAATATTTCGCTACCAGCTGCACATTATTATATGCATGGATCTCAGCAACTGGAATGAAACCAGAGAAAAGTAAGTGTGTACAGGATTACAGCCAATCCCAACTAAAATGCTTTCCAAAAATGCATGGATTTCACAAGATGTGATGCTGTCTGCTAATTCAGTTGCATTTATAACAGGAGTGCACCCTTCACTGGTTGATGATAGGTATATTATTTATTTATGTAGAAAAAATATGTGTCACCTTTACTGGCAATAGCCATGACACAAAAATAGAACCTTCATATTCAAGGGAAGTATCACTTGAGTCTGGTGACTATGTAACCCACCTCACCTTCTCCCCTCATACTCAGTTGCAATACCTTCCTTTCAGGTCTTTTTTTGAGCAGGAGCACACAGGAATGCAGTTCCAGCTGGCTTGGTGGCAAGGTGTGTGGTTTAATATGCAAAGGAGTTCCTACTGGGCTCTTTCTACAAAAAAGACCTGTGCGAAACAATGGTAATATCAGGGGGTGTGGTGTAATATGCAAATGAGTTCTGCTGAGCTTTTTCTACAAAAAAAAAAAAGCCCTGCTTCCCTTCCACAGCAAACTAATTTGCCATTGCATACAGGCTGGCAAATGATGGCATGTACTTACCCTCTAAATCAGAACTGAGAAGTTCAGTCAAGCTGTGAGTTTCAGTCCTGGTTTGGAAGGCAAAGTCTCTTTTTGTCAGATTGGCAATGGGAAATAAAAAGGAAACCAGAATGTATGAGGGGATGGAGATTTGGATGGGTATGAGGGGATGGAGATTTGGAAGAACAAGGGAGACCTATCTATTAGATCAGAATTGGGTTACTGCATTTCTCTTATGTGGAAATAAGGACTTCTTAATGTTATTAAAATAGTTAGCCAATGGATTAACTGATTAATCAACTAAATTTCATATGACTTAATAACTATGATTTCTTTCACTGGAAACAGTTTTTTAAAAGTCCAGGGTAATTAAGTCACCATCAGATATGAGTTTCTTTGAAAATTCTGTACCAGGATAGTTACCACAGCTTATTCCTGTCAAGCTCCACCCCCTCCTCCCCAAGTTCTGTTTGCCACTCATTTTGGGAATATTGTTCAAAAATATTGAACAAGGACTCCACTGTGTCTGCCACAGTCCTCTCAGGGGGAGTTTATTTATCTTTTCTACAGTGATTCTTACCTCTATGAATCCTCCTATATATTAATAGCCTGATGGCCACACCAGAATCTCTGGAAGACTTCCTTGTTCTGTTGTGTTAAAGTAAAATCATATAGTCAGCTTTTGTGTGTCTGACTAATTGCTCCTTAAATTCCATCTTAGCCCATCTTCATTGGAGTGCTACATTTAACTTGGCAGATTTGATGTTGCTCTCTGTTTTCCTCATTTGGCGGCTTGAGTTCCATCATTAAAACTTTGTTTCTACCTTTAAAATATTTTTCCTACTGCTGTTTACTGCTGTTGGTTCTCTTGCCCAGACTGTCTTTTTGATTTGGAGTGTGCATTTACCCAGGGCTTATGTTTGGGATGTGTGTGTATGTGTTTGGGGGGATGTTTTCAAGCAGGCATTATGCCTTTGCCTGATGTTCAGTTCAAATCCCTTCTAAGTTCTGCAGTTATCTTTTGGGAGGCTTTTCTGGTGCTTGTCAAATTAATATTGGATTTGACTTCTTTGGGGAGTTTATGGAAGCTATCTTAAGCAGGTCTACTAAATGGGCTTACTCCCTAGAAAATGTCTTTAGGATTGTAGCCTCAATTAATTACTAACTTTAGATACTGCTGAATTCTGATAAACTGAAATGCCTTCAATTAATAGAGAGCAAAATATTACACATGCACACAGACACATATTATCTCACACAAGTAGGGCCATCAAGCCCCCAGTCTGGGTGGGGAATCCGCTGCCCCAGAGGTACCATAGAGTTTAAACCTCCCAAATGGCTAGAGCCTCTGTAAAAACCATAGAGTTTTCCCAGAAATGCCTAGAGTGGCCCCACATTTTGATGGTGTCACTTCCAGGTGATGTCATTTCATCGCACGTGCGTGTTGCGCACGTGTGAATGTCCCCTACCGGGGCTTGAAGAGGACTTGGCCACCCTACACACAACTAAATTTTGAAATGAAAATGTGAAAATTCAAAGTTCAGAATTTCACCATTTACATTTGAGTGATGTTTTAATTTAGCTCTACAATGCATTTTGGCTCTGGTAGTGCAAAAGATTTACATTTGTATAAGTGAGAAGTGGAAGATCTTATCTAGAAACTAAGTAAAATGAGAATAGTACTTGCAGTTCTTTACAGTGCCTATCAGTGTGTGTGAGTGTGTTAAGTGCCATCAAGTCACTGCTGACTAAGGGCATACCTATGGATTAATGGTTTCTAAATTGTCTTATCAATAACAGTCTTGCTCAGGCCTTACAAACTGAGGGCTGTGCATTCCTTTACTGTGTCAATCTATTTTATGTTGAGTTTTCCTCTTTTCTTGTTGCTTTCAGCTTTTCCTAGAATTTTTGTCTTCTCCAGTAAACCTTGTTTTCTCACTATGCAGTAGTAAAAGCACTTAAAGAGACAAGACAAAATTTTCCAGGCCTGTTGGCAATCTTACATGTGAACAAGAGTGGAGTCATAACTTTCCAGGAGCAGGACCCCTTTCTCTCTGTTATGCCTGAATTCTGCTTAGTTGTGCTACTATATACTTTAACCCTATAACACTGAAACTTGTTTAACATTTATGTTTTGAATAGTAAATATTTTGGTGCATATGGATGGAAATTCCAGTTCCATCAGCATGACTTTCTTCTTCATTGGAATGAATATAAATTTCAGTAAGGCTAGAACAAAGTTTGAGCCCAGTGGCACCTTTAAGATCAACAATGCTTAATTCTGGGTATAAACTTTCATGTACTTGCCCACTTCACCAGGTATTTCATATCAATTAGGCTAGTTTCCAAGGCTCAACATCTTAGGATTTTTTAAAGTTTATGAAATAAACTCAGGGAACAATAGTTCTGACTGTTTTACATGGAAGATCACTTGAACTTCTAATTACTGATAATTTCAAACACACAGCTTCATGCTGTCATAAAGGGTTGCCAGCCTCCAGCCTCCCATTTTTACCACTGATCTCCAGCTGGCCAAGATTGCGAGTAGCCCCGGACCTATGCCTACTTGTGAGTAGCCTACACCTGCCACCTACTCATGAATAGCTCCACAAAACGGCTAGGAAGAGGCAAAACAGGTGAGTGGGGGATGAGAAGGGATAAGGAGGAGGTGGGGCGGGTTGGAGGACAAAGGGAATTGTCCAGAGGCAGGATGGGCAAGTGGAGGATGAGAAGGGACGGCAGGAGGTGGGCAGGAGCACGAAGGGAATCAGTGGAGAGGAGGCATGGCAGGCAAGCAGAGGATGAGAAGGGATGGGGAGGAGGCAAGCTAAGGAGGAGGGGAATGGGTGGACAGGCAGAGGAAGAGGCAAACTAGTGATATGTCTAGGGCATAGGAAGGGGGGGGAGGGCTGAATTTGGCACCTCCACCCTGCTGACACCCTTGGCAATCATCTGGTTTGCCTAATGGATGGGCCAGCTGTGTCTATCCCCAAAGTCTCCAGGTATTTTCCAACACAGACCTGGCAACCCTATGCAGGGCCACATTCATGATGGGCCAAAATCTGATTTTAAACGCTTTAGAGGAAAACTGTAGAGATGGGAAGATAAGGATAACCTCTGCCTCACAGTATCAGACTGAAAATTGGCTCTTACACCCACATCGGTTTTCATGCTGTGACATTATATAATGTAGACCAACTCTAATATAGTGGGTTCAAAGCACTGCAGTGACGAGATCATAGTGAGGACAGCTCTTTATTAAGGAAAGCCTGGTGAAGGCTGCTCCCAACAAAGACTGACTAAGGGCCTGTGGGCCAAACCTATATATAACTCTAATCTCCCACGCTAGCCTGCCATTGGTTCATTCAAACAGGCAGGGGTCTGTGATTGGTGCAGGGTGGCAGGTATTTGGATTCCACTACCCATTGTTATACAGTCGCCAAGCTCTGCTTTCCTGACTCCAATGAGCCAGCAGGAAGTACATACTTAAAGGCACATACATAATATCCCTCCCCCCTAAGTTCGCAAGCACTATTGTACGTAGTCCTGTAGGTACGCTGGCTTGCGCTGCTCGCATGTTGACCTTCTGAGTTCTGGGGCCGCAGGCGGGGAGGTTGCGGCCTCAGGTGCAGCGTGCTGGGGGCCCGGTAGCATTGTAGCCTTGGCCAATGGTTCGGGGTCTTCCGGATGCTCGGCCCCGGCCGGATGTTCCGATTCCTCTTGCGGCATGGGTGTCTGTTGAACCGTGGCCGCTGGAACTGTCGCTTCCTCCATCTCCACCTCCGGACTGTCGGCTGGTGAGGCATTGGGGCTAGCTACCCCACCCTCTGGTGCCTCGCGAGGCCATAACTGGTCTATGTGTCACCTCATTGTGAATCCCTCTTCTGAGGTAACCTCATACATTATGGCCCCCAATACCCTGGAGATTCGGGCCGGTATCCATGCCACTCCCCCTCCAAAGTTTTTAGCAAATACCAGGTCCCCTATGTCGAACCCTCTGGGTGCCCGGACCATCTCCGGTACTTCCTGTAGGTTTGAGGCCCAGTCCGGATGCATGCGGTCTAGTAGTGTGTTAAGCCTCCTACCCATGAGCAGTTCTACTGGGCTTTGGCTGGTTACCGTACTAGAGGTGCAGTGTTGGACGAGCAGGCATTTGGCTAGGCGGGCTTCCCAGTCGCCCTGGACGATGCAGCGGAGCGATTCTTTAGTAGTCCGCACCATCCGCTCCGCTTGGCAGTTTGTGGCGGGATGGAAGGGGGCCAACCTTATATGTTTTATTATATTTTGGCCACAAAAGTCTTGGAACCTGGCCAAAGTGAATACCATCCCATTGTCTAAGACAAGGGTGTCTGGCAACCCGTGTGTGGTGAAAACCCTTCAGAGGGCCCCTAGTGCCACCCTGGTGGAAGTGGATGTTATCGGGATTACCTCTAGCCACTTGGAGTGGGAATCTATGATCAAGAAGAATACCTTTCCCTGAAAGGGCCCCACAAAATCTAAATGCAGGCAGAACCAGGGGTTTGGTGTGTGTTCCCATTGTTGACCTGGGGCTCTAGGCGGAGCTGGCCACATCTCCTGGCATGGCTGGCAACGAGCTACCCAGGACTCAATGGTATCATCGATCCCTGGCCACCAGACATAACTGTGGGCTAGCGCCTTCACGCGCACAATACCGGGGTGTGTCTCGTGTAGTGCACCTTAAAATCAGGGGTACCACTACCCTGTTTCCCCACAACAGACACCCCTTGTGTACAGACAATTCATCCCAGCAGGATTCAAAGACAGAGAATTCTGTCCCTACCCAGTTTGCCGGCCATCCCCTCCACACCCAGTCCAGAACTCGTGAGAAGGTCTTGTCTTTCCTAGAGCATCGAGCAATGTCCGTACTATGTACTGGCAGTCCGGAAGGGACTCCAACGACTTGATCTGGTAAGCTGGGGCAGGATCTGGGTCCATGGAAGGCAGTGGCAGTTGGCTCAATGCGTCCATGTGGCCCATCGCCTTCCCTGGTTGGTAGCACAGGCCGTACTGGTACCCCACAAGTAAGATGGACTACCGCAAGACCCACGGTGAAAGCATTTGCAGTGTTTGGTGGTCGGGGGCAAACAGTCCTAGCAAGGGCTTGTGGTCTGTGTGTATTGTGAAAGGCCAGACGTACAAATAGCCATGAAACTTCTTTGCCCCTGCAACTATAGCCAGACCCTCCTTTTCAATCTGTGCGTATTTGAGCTCTGGCTTTTGCAAGGTTTGGGAATAGTAGGCCACCGGGACCTTATGGCCGTCCGGCAGCACATGAGCTAAGACCGCCTCACCCCATATGGTGACGTATCACAGCCCAAGATGACGGGCAGCCGCTCATCAAAGTGTGCCAGCAAACTGTTGGAAGTCAAAATGTCCGTTACGGCCTGAAATGCCAAGGCTTGCCAGTGACCCCAAACCCACAGAGCCCTTTTGTCCAGTGGGCGGTGCAAAGGTTCCGCTACTGCTGCCTTGTGGGGAAGGTAGAAATTGAGACGTCCCAAAAATGATTGTAATTCCGCCTTGTTCCTGGGGGCCGGTGCATCACAAATCACCCTGATTTTGTCTCTTGCCGGGTGATACCCTTGCTCATCCACCCTGTACCCCAGGAAGTCAGTGCTGGTCACCCCCAATTCACATTTCTCTCGCTTGACCTTCAACCCCACCCCGTCGAAACGCTGTAAAACTGCTTGGAGGTGGGATGCGAATTCCTCCTCTGTGGCTGCAGTGATCAGCACATCATCGAAGAATGGCTGGACCCCAGGAATGCCTGGTCCCTCACCTTGGTGAGCACCTGAATGTCTTCCACGAATGCAACCACATGGCAGTGGCCATCTTTCTGTTGCGGTTTTCCGCCAGGGCGCAGCTTCTTTGAGCGACACACCCATGAGAGGTGCCCCGTTTTCCCACACATGTGGCAGATGGCATTCCGGAACTTGCAGGAACAGCACTTGTGGACTTCCCCACAGCTGGCATATCCTCCCATCAAAGTCAGGTCAGTGGCACGTGGCTGTGGGCACTTTGGCGCCTGGTGTGTCTGCAGTGCATCTTCTTCACCAGAGTCCTCCGAGTTGGACCTGCTAGCGACCTGGTTCATTGTGGTGGTCTGCCACTCCTTATGTGACTTCTCGTAGGTGGCCACCTCATCCAGGGTGCCCGCTAGCGTAAGCTTCTTGTGCCTCCTCAGTTTGGCCTGTAGCTTCTCGTCGCGGAGGCCCACCATGAAACGACACAGCAGCACTTTGTTGAGGCTCACAAAATCACAATGCCGGGCCAGGCGGTGCAGCTCAGCTAAGAAGGTCAAAGCAGTCTCACTGGCTTTCTGTACCCTCTTGTGGTATTCTAGTCGCAGGGCCGTGAGCATCGGCCTGGGTGAGAAATGCTCGGTGAGCCTCTCTGTGATGACCTTGTATGTGGAGGCATCATCGGTCAGCCACACTAATGACATCAGGCTCTCTGCCAGTGCCAGCGTGTCTTCTCTGCAGAAGCTGAGTAAAAGCTGTTTTTGCTTCCGCTCATTTTTGACATCATGGTAGAGGAGGTAGAAGTTGAGTCGCTTCACCCATCGGTCCCACCTTTCAGGTTGATTGGGGTTGAACTCCAGCAGTTGCCTATGGGGGCCAGGTGCCACAGCCTGGTCGGGGTTGGCCCTTGGAGAAGCTGTTTCCCTGGAGCTGGTGGAGCTGGAAGCATGGCTCTCACTCATCTCCTGTCCTGGGGTGGCGACCCTTGTGAGCATTGGTGGTGCAATGCACGGAGCTGGAGCTTGCTGCAAAACGCAGTGCATTGCTGGTTGCTGGTCACCTACCAGAATCCCATCCTCATCGCCACTATAATATAGTGGGTTCAAAGCATTGCAGAGACAAGATCATAGTGAGGACAGCTCTTTATTAAGGAAAGCATGGTGAAGGCTGCTGCCAACGAAGACTGACTAAGGGCCTGTGGGCCAAACCTATATACAACTCTAATCTCCCACGCTAGCCTGCCATTGGTTCATTCAAACAGTCTGTGATTGGTTCAGGGCGGCAGGTATTCGGATTCTACTACCCATTGTTATACAGTCACTAAGCTCTGCTTTCCTGGCTCCAATGAGCCGGCAGGAAGTACATACTTTAAGGCACATACATAACACCATCTTAATGGCCAAGAGGGAAGCAAATAACTGAAGAGTGTTGAAAGTTCATGTCACTAATGTGAATTAAGTAAAATTCCAGTTAGTTGAAGGGAGTGGCAAACAGAGAAGCATGGCCCTACACTGAGTACTCTTGATCTGAATAGGCTAGACAGGTTGGATAAACCAATTGCACTAGGGGCTCAGGAATGGGAGTGGATGGGAAATAAGCTTTGGAAGTTGATGGAGGAGAGGTAGGATATAGAGGACTTGGAAGCAGGTAACATATGAAAAAAATTAGTGATGAGCAAAAGAGAGATAGAGTGCTAAGAGAAGGCACAAGGAGATATTGAAAATGAGGTGCCTCATCTGACATATAGATAGAAAAATTGTCTAATACAGATCTTTAGTTTGTATTTGTTCCAGTATTCAGCCCGTAAGCTCTACCTTCATAGCAACAACCAATAAAGAAATAAACACAAAACACCCATTGAGTGTCTTGTGTACTATTTCATTTCAGACCTAATGTTTAAAAGCAGCACAATTCTGTTCTTAGTAGAGCAGAGGCCACACTCGTCATTTGATTCCTATTGGTTTAGGGAGAGGATTTTCAATTTGCATTTAAATAGAAATGAAGGAAGTGTGATAAAAGTTTCAATTAAAAGGTTTCCTATTTTTGGTTAATTCATTTTTAATAGGAACAGTAAATATTTTCATTTGATAGTGGGCTTTCTTTTTAATGACAAAAATCAACACATTCTTTTCTCCACTATCTGCCATGTCAGAAACCCTCATTAGAGCAGCCTGTCATTTTCTGTGATTTATAGAAACCTTTGCTGTTTACCAGGAAGTGTTTGTCACAACCAAAAGAAAGCAAAATGAACCACACAGTTGCATGGAAAACATAAAGGCATCGTACTGGGCTGTAAATAAAATGAACAATAGACAGCTGTGAATTTTAGAAAAGCAGTCACTCATAAAATAAGAAAGTTCAGCATATTAATTTTTTTCCCTTTCTAAATCAATCACAGGCTTATGTGCTTGCTTTATCAACTATTAGTTGCCTGTATCATATGTACTACAGTGGTATCAAAAAAGCCACAGAAGCCCAATAGAACTCAGGTATCAGAGCCAAAGAAAGAACTGCCTTTGTGAATCATGATCTTATCTAAGGGCTAGACTGCTAAACTGATTCTACACAGTGGCTAACTAGCATGATTTGCCACTAGAATCCTCCATATTATTATAGACATTCCATGGTCATAAGAGATTGCACACTTTAAAATGGCAAATGTGTATGTTCACTGGCTGAGAACATATGTAATCTCCAAGAGATATCAGAGAAAATGCAGAAGTTCACATAAAACACTATGCATACTCTCTATCTGGTATTATTCGGAGTGATTTTGTACATTGATCAGACAATATCATCCAAGTGATTTCAAAGAATGTTATTTACTTGACATCATAGTATTGATAGAAATGTGCATTACTCTGTCAAAATGGGTAATGATGCCAGAAATTTGGTAATTGTACAAATGAATAACGATAATGTGCATATTCCCAAGGAAGGTGATGGTAAGTTCATTTTACCTCTTTCCCCAGGATAGATAGATGTATGCAGTCGACTGGTGCCACCAGAAACAAAGCACAGATTGGGCTCTTGCAAGACATAATACAGCCAAAAGAAGTACCATTAGTGAACAACACATAGCAGGAATCCAAATTGTTATTTTTTTCATAAAGAATAGAAGTTATATCTTATCAGGAAAAGACTTATAATGAAAAACTGGTTATGTTCAAACATACTAAAAGTAGCCTTCTTCAAAATTAAACAGAGGTCCAGCAGTACCTCCCTACAAATTCACTTTTGAAGTCTCACTATGACAAACTAACATGGCAGATTAGAAGATGTCAAGAAAAATCCTGTGAGCAGAAAGTAAATGAAGATCTAAAGCAGTTTGTTCACAGGAGAAAGACACAATTTTTTCTCTCTTGTACCTTTTACATGTATAGACATAGTCCATATTGTCTGTAATTATGATTTACTTCATTATACATTAAACACATTTAAACATTAACCATATTAGTAGAAACAGGATAATGCATGAATTTAATACAAAATATAAGAATATCACTATGAAAAACATTGCTTTTTAAAAGAAAACTCTGTGCACCATATCAACAGGTTACAATATAAGTCTAGTAAAGAAAATAATGTTATTTTCAGAAAATAATTTGTATAATCAAATTGACCTTCTTCCAGTGGACTTTGCAATGTATCCTAAAAATGCAAGTCCAAATGAAGTATATAAATTGATCCACTTTTCTTGCCATTTTAGGAACCCACAGTGTCTTGTGGAGTGATGCTGGCTATGGTCAGCCTAATGGTAGAAAAATGAATGGCATTTTGACATTATTTGGAAATAGCCCACTGAAAGCCCTGCTTTAGTTAAAGGCTGTGGTAAGACTGAAAGGCTGGCATGGTTTGGATGTGCTGCTAATTTCTCTTTTGTATTTTATGATGGAGATTTTTGATAAGACTTCTACCCTGATCCAGCCTCACCATGCTCTTCTTCTGTGGTTGATTGTTCAGATTAGTGCTACACATCAACCACGGAGTGTGTAGTCTGGTCTTTTTTAAAAGAGATCTGGAAGCCATGAGGGAAATTGGAGGGAGCTATGGGTCAAAATGTGCCCACACAGTAACTGGTGGAGAATTGATTGTTTCAGCCGGGGAAAGCAGAAGCCCAGGGGTGGAGCAACTGCTAGTGAGGAATTGGTCAAAGTTCTTGAAAAAAAGTTGTTGGAAGCATAACTTGGGGAAACAGGTCAACAAGACACAACATGATGAGACCACAACCACAGCAAAATATATATTCCAATGCGGAAGAGAAAATAGAGTTTGTGACCATGACAGAAACAAAATGCCTCATTTGCTAGAGATAATGTAGGAATTCCTGGTGTTCAGAATGCAGTCAGTTAGCACAAAAGGAAGGTATACAAAAGAACTAGTCAGAAGCATGTGTGTGTATGTTTAGAACCTATGTTTCTTTTCATTAATGTTAATGAATACATAAGTTGAACTACATGGCATCAATGCTGACCAGGACAAAAGCGACACATGAAATATTCTAGCTGTGATCATGTCAGCTGAATATCGACAATGCTATCAACTAAGAACAAAAAAGGAAAACTAAAGCAGCTTTTCATTTGCAACCAGCTTTCAATCTTGTCTTTAAAAGATATAAACAGTTGAAGATAGAGCTTCTGATAAATGATGCTTGAAGGAAATAGGAAAGCCTGCTGCTCTTGTTGGGTGGCCAAGGATATAGTGATGCTGCTATCAAGCAAAGTGATGACCAAACAAATGCAAAAAAAACAAAATAAAATTGCATTTAGATTGCAGAAGTGAATCCTCTGAAGAATTGCATTGATTGGACTGGATCATGACTAACTGAAGGCACTTTTTATCAGTGGGAAAAGAATGTTCCTTCCTGCCTTCCACTGATCTCCCCAAATGCTGTTCCTGGGGATGGAGCACTGTTGAGAACAGCAAGAAGAAGAAGGAGGAGGAGGAGGAGAAGAAGAATAAGAAGACTGCAGATTTATACCCAACCTTTATCTGATTCAGAGTGGATTACAATCTCTTATATCTTCTCCCCCGACAATAGGCACCTTTTGAGGTGAGTGGAGCTGAGAGGGCTCTCACAGCAGCTGCCCTTTTAAGCACAACTCCTATGATAGCTATGGCCATTCCAGCAGCTGCAAGGGGAGGAGTGGGGAATCAAACCCAGTTCTCCCAGATAAGAGTCTGCACACTTAACCACTACATCAAACTGAAGGTGAATTTGCAATAAGAAAGGGGAACTGGCAAAAATTGCCCACCCTCCAATAGTGGAAAATTTAGTTGTGAGCCATTCAACTGCCAAAAGAATGGCAATAGCAGTTCAGTTTACTGGCAGGAGATTATCTCTTCTCATTGTCTTCCTCAATGACTCATCAGGGTTAGAGAAGGAAATACACCAACACCAGCTGTGGGGAGGGGGCAGATGGATGTGAATGTATGAAGAAATTTTGAATGTCAAACAGAGAAGTTAACAGACAGAAAAGCTGTGGATTGCTTAAAACTGAAATATTTGGAAAGTAGGAGTAAGGCCCATTATGAAGAAAAAAATACAATGGGCTTTAGAAGAAGGCCCTGGGCGAGTGACCCCTCCCCCTTGCTGTCTTCCCACCCATCCAACTGAAAGCATTCACTCCCCCCACCCACCACAAGGGGAGCTGATCTCTGCCATCTGGAGAGCTGTTGTAATTCTGAGTGATCTCCAGCCCTCAACTGGAGATTGACAACAGTGGTTCCCCAGGAGGAAATGGAATAGTACACAGCTGGTGTTGGTGCATTGTCTGAGGTCCCATCCCTCATCAGATCCCACCCTCTCCAGGCCCACCCCTTAAATCACCAGGAATTTCCAAGCCTGGATTTGGCAATTCTATCTCCTTCCCTTTACCTGCCCCTCTGGCTTCAGCTTTCCACCACCTTCCCCCTCCCTGCAGCCTCTACATAGGAAAAGGACAGTCTTTCTCCATAGTCTTTCTCCAAAGCAACTTACATCATTCTCCTCTTCCCCCTTTGATCTGAACAACAACCCTGTGAGGCAGGTTAGGCTGGAAGTCTGTGACTGGTCAAAAATCACCCAGTTAGCTTCCAGAACAAGAAATCTGCTCTGAAGCCCTGAGACTCCACCACAAAATCTCCAGGGATAGCCCACCAATCTGGAAATGTATCACTGAAGGCCTCTGGGTGAGTGCCCCTCCTTGTCATCTTCCCACCCACCCAAGTGAAGGCATTCACCACCCCCCACCTTAAGGGGGACTGATCTTTGCCATCTAGACTCCAGACAATAGATCTCTCTCCCCATCCTGGAGAAAATAACTGATTTGGAGGGTGGACTGTATAGTATTATATTCCCCTGAGGCCTCTCCCTTTCCTGACAAAAGCAACCTGGTTTGCCTAGCAACAGCCTGTGGCTAACACTTTCCAGGGGGCAGCCATAGGCACTAAGGAAACACTCACAGCAGGGCTTGACCTCCCTGGCTATTTCTGTGGCCTTTGGAGGCTGTGTGTGCTGGGAAGCCTTTTGTGATGCCACAGTAGCTTTGCAGCCCTTTCTGTAGGTGGTTGACAGAGATGACACAAAGAAGAGTTGGAGATGTGGCTGTCCTGTTAAGACTGCTTTGGGCAGTTTGTTCAACATTCCTGGGCCTGCAGTAGGTGGGAGCAGGAGAATCAGCCAATGGGAGGCCAGAGACGGTGACTGACGTGTGATGGGCCAATATTGTGTGTCCCTGCAGTAACTGCCAGAACTAAGATTGGTTGCCTTACTGACAGAATCAACTTTGCTGGCTAGCAACAGCCACTCAGGTGGAACAGAGGAGCAGTCTCAACCAATGGCACTCAAATACTCTAGATTGATAGTTTGACGGGACAAAGGCTGATACCCCAAGTGCCACTGAGCCCCAACTAATCAAGATGGCCAGATTTGCCACCACGACAGGATAATTATTATTACAGATGCAGGGACTCCCTTTCTCTAAAGATCTGATATGGGGTAGGAGACTTGCTGACCTTTAGTCTTATAGAAAGGCTTCTTTTCCTCCACCTGTTCTGTACATATTTGTAAACAAATCAAAAGGGATGGTAATGGATCCAATTGTGTTCCTATTGCACAACTTCTGTCCTTATAAGTATGTTCTCCAATTTGTTTGGAGATCATACATGTAAACTGGAAAATGTGCATGATGGCTGAACAATGTACATATTAGTCTAATGGTGTATAAGCTGTGTACAGAGATCCTGGAAGAGATCCACAATAATCAGTTTAAGGTTTATGAAACATTTTTTGAACTAAATCTGATGAACACCTCACATCCAGTTTCCCCCTTTTAATTTTATGATTTAGAGATTTCATTTAAATTTAGCTTATGTTAATAATATTGCTTGGACCTGTTAACATTATTTCTGCTGACAACCGCTGGATTTCTTTTTAATCAAAACCTCCAGTTCTCTGTGTCATTGGGAACATATTGTAAGCATTATAAAAAGGATCCCAAACATTTAATTAGAATGTACTTGCTTCCTTGCTAGCTGGACACCAGCTAGTGAGTAAATGGATTAAGCTACTTTTATTGCCTGATAGAAGGAATCTTGACAGTTGTGTTTTTCATTTTCAGGTGTCTAGTTAAGAGAAACACAGGGGTCCAATTGAATCTTTAAAACTTTATCTTTGGCTAGAATGATTATGGCTTCGGAACACAATGTGATTTTCCACACTAAATTTAGCAAGGGATTATGTTTTTTTTTTTTATTCCCAGTTCAATGATGAAAGGAATGAATACAAAATATAAACAGAAGCTATTTCATAGAAAATGGTAGGTTAGCATATGTACCTTCCACTTGTTACAACCCCAAATTTACTAATGTTAATCAGATGGCAAGTATTTATGGATTAATATCCTTTTTTGATCCTTGATAAAAGCTTTTAGAGTGGATTTTTTTTGTATGGGCAAGAAGACATTTATAAAAGATACAGATTTATTAAATTATTTGGTCAATAATGTGTTTTAATTAACTATTTGATGTTGTTTCCTAATCTGATCATGTTCTGAAAATAAAGGAGAGTTTACATTTGAGGAAGATAAGGAAAGGTTTGTACCAGAGATTTAAAAAACTGTGTGACAAGCTAATCTGTCCCAGCGGCATAATAATAATAAAGAAGAAGCAGATGGCGATATCTCCCCCTAGAGTTGCCTGGTAGGGGAAAACAATACCTCTTTAAATCTCTGTTGCTGTTATTAGCCCTAATAACACTGTCTTCCTCTGTTTTTCAAAGGTGGGTTCAGTTTAATAATTTTTTCTCTATGAAATTAGTTTCTGTAGTCAGTTCTCAGTTGAAATTCATATGCATCTGGGGATTCAATTGCTGTCTATGAACTTCATGGATCCTCTGAAAAAAAGGTTCCAACCTTTGTCATTTTATAGATTATAGCCTGGATCTGAATAGCAGGATTGGATTCAAAGATGTTCTATTCAAGGAAGGGGGTTTCCGAGGAGGACTCCTATTATTAAAAGGGCATCTTTGAATTCAACCACCCAGATTTAATGTCTGCATTAGTAGCGGAGGGGCCAGGCAGGTGAGGTACCACCACAAGTTTCCCCACTGAAAAAGCCCTGTCTCCAGTCACCTCCTGCCTCAGTTCTGAAGCTGAGCAGGGCTTGTGAGGAAGATCTTAACTGGTGGGCTGAAAAATATAAAAGAAGGTGCTCCCTCAAGTACCTTGGTTCAAAACCACTTAGGGCTTTATATTTACAAAATGAACATTTTGCTCAGAAACAAATGGGCACCTGGAACAGATATTTCAGCACTGGGGTGATATGATCCCTGTATCTTGCCTCTGACAGGAGCATAACTACCACATTTTGGCTGACGTTAAGTTCATAGACTGTTTCAAAAGGCAGCCCCACATATAGCACATTACAGTAACTTAACCATCATAGATCACTGTGACCAGATTATCCTGTAGCTGGTGTATCAGCTGTAGCTGATAAAAAGCATAATGTGTCACAGAGGGGACGTGGACCTCCAAATGTAGCCCAGGATCCAGCAGAACTCCATCCCTAGCTATGAAACTGCTCCATCGAGGGGAATGAAACCTCTTTCAAGACAGGCTGATTCCCTAGTCCTCAACCATATTTTTCACTGAAACACAGTATCTTAGTCTTGTGTGGAGAGCACTTCAGTTTGTTGGCCCCTATCCATAGTTAACTTTTCCAACTGTATGTTAAGAACTTCTGTAGATCTGCTTAACACAGCTAAAGAGAAATAGATCTAGGTGTCATCCTTGGTTGCACTTTACTCCCCTGATGATCTCATACACTGATTTCATATAGATGTTAAACAGCATGGGAGACAAAATGAGATCCCATAACTTAAATGCCACAGAGTTTAGCAGCTGATCCCCAGCACCACCTTCTGGAATTGTCTTGTCTAGTGAGGGCAGAACCACCAATCTGTGGTACTCCCCACTCCCAGTTTAGCCAGCTTTGACTATATCAAATACCATGGAGAGATCCAGGAGAATCAAAAGGGACACCTTTTCAATTAAGATAATTAGTCAGAGTTACCAAGGCTTTTTCTATCCTGAACCTAGGTCTGCTCCAGATTGAAATGGGTCTAGATAATCTCTCTCTTCCAAAATTGCCTAAAGCTGTGTAGCTACCACCTGCTCAAACATCTTTCCCCAAAACAGAATGTTGGCCACTGGGTGGTAATTTAGGTCATTGGGATCCACGGATGCCTCTCTTTCAAGGCAGTCAATACTACATCCTCCTTCTGGATGCACTCAACCAACCCAGCCCAATTTACTACCAGCAACCAAGTAGGGCAAGGGCAGTCTAGACATGGTAGGCTGCATAATTCTAACTAGCTTGTCTGCTCCATTGGTCCTCACCAATTAAAAGTTCTCCATACAAATAGGACCCAACAATACTCTACTGGCATCCTGAAACTGAACTGTACCAACTATGGGATCTAATTCATTATTAATACAAGAGATTTTATCTTCAAAATGCATTGCAAAAGCATCACAACATACCTCTATGTTTTCTGGGTCTACATTCTCATTTGGGCTCTTCAAATGGCACATGGGCAGGAGGAACACGTGCCCAATCAGGATCACCCCTCCACCATTTTTGTAAATAGGGAATTTCATCCCCAAAATGGTGAAAGAATCCCCATGGTGGATTCAGGGATGCCATTGTCTAGCTTGGCTGTAAGTATCATGAACTTAGAAAGTTGTAACTCTGCAAATGTGCTAGACAGCTAACTACAAAATAAAACAGAGTGTGAGAAGATAGCATGACAAAGGGAAACAGGAACTTTTAATTGAAATAGCTGGATTTGGTTGAATAACAGGATAATCTCCGAGACATATAACTTCAGCTAGTTACGAGCTTAACATTCATTACGGGCTTGCTTAACCTCCATTACCAGCTTCTGAACATAAACCTAGATTTATGGAGAATGCAAATCAGTTAGCAAGATAGAAAATCTTTTCTGCACTCATGCACAACCTCTCACTTTCTGCACTGGTTGGACTCCTCCTCTCTGATTAGGAATTGTTATCTCATTTTATATTTTTAGTCACACATTTTTTCCTGATGCTCTTTTATAAGATTGTTAAAGCTCAGCTTGTTCAAGTGCCTATGCCCCCCTCCTTTTAATCACTATTGTTGGTAATTATTTATATTAAGATAAAAATGCAGAGCTCCTGGCTAGAATTAGGGCACTATAGATATATTTATTAAAAGATAGGTATTTACACTGTATATTTCTCCCACATTTTCCTATGGCCCCTCTCATAAAAAGGTAATTTGCATTTTTTGCCTACTTCATTCTGTTGTATGCTGTCTTCCATACTTTTTCTGTCATTAGAACACATTCTCTCTTCTCCTGCCCTTCTTTAAGTAGAAATGGCATTTTGTACAAAAACAGAACAACTACTTGATGTTGCTGGCTGTCAATGACACATGATGTTCTCATAATGACCTTGGGATATACATAAATACAACCAATCCAAGGAGTTTTAAGCATGTACAACAGTGGCTGCCTGTCCAGCAACAAAGCTGAATACCATCAACAACATGGACTCAAAGACTTGCAAAATACTCATTATTTTCTAACAGCAATAACCACTGGATTTGATAAGACTGCTAGCTTCTGCATGAGTACTACATTTGTATTTTGCATGCACTATACTGCAAAATCAATTAAGCCTTTCCTGACTTGCACTGAAACTGACCATCCTAATCCTAGTGGCCCGTATACACTTAAATTCATGTATCATTACAACCTTTCTTAGTATCCATTAACAATCAAGACTACTGTGCAACAAAACTTCAAAAACAAGTCTAAGTCTCAGCCACAGGTAAAAGAACCTAAGTGCTATCTGTAGATTTGGAAAAGGGATTTTTTTAAAAAAAAAATTTTGGGGGGGAGGAATGTTAAACTTTAATTAAGATTAGCCAGTCAGAAGTAATTTTCTTTTGTGGTTAACCTGAATCACACTGTCTCAGGATAAATGGATTACAGGATTAACAGTTTCTAAGTTGGGAGGCGGAAAAGTCTATTGATTCTGGATGACATTAAAATACATTATAGAATTTTTTTTTTTTAAAAAAAAATCACAATGGTATTACTTTTGCTAGAAGAGGCTTAGCTCATTTTGTTGATCTTTCACACTTGCTGATCTTTCATGCCCTGCTACTTCTATATTGTTACCTTTGATGCTTGCAAGCCTGGGACATTTGATTTTAAGACATTTGTATCAAATAATGCTAGTGTCATTGCTAATAATTTTTTTTTAAATGTAAATAACAAAAAATTGATGTAGCTCATTTGGATATGGTATGTGTGTGGTGATGTGTGCATGTGGAATGGTCACAGTCTTATTGATGACAGGGTGCTTCAGGTTGCAAATTTTTGGGTACAAAGGCAGTGCCATTCTAAGAAGAGTTACAGTCTTCTTTGAAGTTAACTGATTTAATGGCTTACTGTAGGTATAGTTTTAGAAGGTAACTGTATTGGTCTGCAGTAGAAAAGCTAGATGTCCACTAGCACCTTAGAGACCAACAAAATTTTTGGAATATGAGCTTTTGACAGTCAAAGTTCACACTCTCAAATCTAGTTGGTCTCTAAGGTGCTACTGGACTTGAATCTAGCTGTGAGGAAAGAGTGGTTCTTTGGCTTTTCTAGACCTCATGTGGCACAGTGGCTAAGACAATGAGATTTCCACTTCAGATCTTCCCTCTCCCATGAACTCTCTTACATTCATCCTCTATCTACAGTATGGTGATTATGCTGTTCTATTTCACAGGGATAGTGAAAATAAAAACAATCTAATGTGTGAAGCATTTTGTAATCTAAAAATGCTATATATGCCAAAAATTATTATTATTCTTCCAGTGATTTATGTGTGTATGTGATATCATAGATTCTGGAAGTATTAAACCAAAACTTCTTTTCATATAGACAATACATCTAACCCACCTCCCAAAGGCTGGAATTAACATGACAGCAGAATCCAAATACAGGAGGAAAGATGTGAAGCATCTAATTAGGTAACCATTAGATCAATTTAATGGCAGCTGGGGGCAACTGCTTTTAAAATGCACCCTAAACATCCAGTACATCCTGGCACAAACCAGGAAAATGAGGTTTGGTTTGGTTTGTGGCTCATAGCCAAACTACAAACTGAACAATGAAACAAACCAGGAGGTTTGTTCCCAAATGGAACAATTTTGTGGTTCATTGCCCCACGAAGACCATTGAAAAGGACCATAGTTCCTTTAAATGGGGTTTGCAGAAAGCCCCTTCCCCCCACCACCAAAAATACTGAGCAATGGGAAGCCACTTTAAACTTAAACATGTAGGTGTCAAAGGAGCCTGCTCTAGTAAGAGCACTGCCAGAAGATCTGCTCAGCTGAACCTCATTTGTGCTCCTGTTCATACAGGGAGAAGTCATGCATAGATATGAAGTGCTTAGAGTTAAATACCGGCATACTGAATTGGCAACTGGTGCAGCTATTTCAGATAGGACATTACAAAAACATTAGTGGCTTTTAATAATTCATTACAAGACATCTGGTTACAACCTTCCTGTGTGAAAGAATATGTACTTCTGAGTACCTTTTCCTCACATATCTGCTTATGTGGTATCAGGAGACATCTTAGCCATGGGGCATCTAAGACCGTAGGCTGGATGAGTCCCAACAGCCTAAGGCCTCACCACTGCCATGAAGGGGTAACGAAGCAGCCTACTGCTGCATGGCCTCCAGCCCCTTCTAGGGCTCAGGCAGTGACTGGCTAGCTTGGCTACCACTTTTTCCTTCAGGGCTCAGACAGCAGCTGGTCATCATACACACATGCCCCTCCACCCCCTCAGGGACTCAAGCCAGGCAGTAGCCACTTCATGCACACACACACACACATGCCCCTTCAAAAGCTTTGAAAGCAGCCAGACAGCACACCCACCTGCCTGCTCCTTGAGCTCAAGCAGCAGTTAGCAGCTGCATACATGCCACCCAGCCAGCTCTCAGGAGCTATGGCAATGGCTGTTCTACATGCCCACCAGGGTTCCCTCTAAGCTGAGTTAGCGTGAGCTAGCTCACAGATTTTTAGCCTCCAGCTCACACATTTTTGTCTTAGCTCAGGAAGGATGACCCCAAAGCACAATAATGTATGCAGTAGCTCACAACTTTAATACCAGTAGCTCACAAAGTAGATTTTTTTTTGTTCACAAGACTCTGCAGCTTAGAGGGAACATTGGTGAGGAGGTGAGTGAAAGCCCACCCACCCATCTTGCATGAGCCTGGAGTAGCCCAGGGGGCAGATGGGGGGGGGGTGACACTGGTTCTGGAGTTCCATCCTGGACTTTCAGTTGGAGCCCCAGAATCACTGAAACCATTCTTTCCTGGGTTCTAGGTCATAGACTCCAGAGGGTGATTTGCAGGCAGTTGTATCTCTAGAAACTCCCCCTTTTTTTAACATGGCCAAGCAAAGTTTCACCTTTTCTAAGCCTACTGATTAAGCAGTGCAATCCTAAATAGAGTTAACACATCTGTGAATCCTTTGTAGTCAATGGGCTTAGAAAGGTGTGGCTCTGTAAATGTATTTAGAAGGGTGTAACTCTGCTTAGATGGGAATGTTGTAATAGCTCCTGCATACCTCACAATGGAACACATCTACAGCTGCACATTGGACAATGCTTATATGCATCTTTACCTGCAGAACAATACAGGGCACCTAGGCAATGGGTAACTTCTGTGCATCTGTCTAAAAATAGATATAGGCAAACGGTCACCTATAACATGGGTCCATTGAGAAGATGGAGAAACAGACCTGATCTACTGACATATGCTCTCAACCTCCTCCCCTTTGGTAAGTATTAGAAGCCAGCTGAGTGCCAGCATTTTTGGAGTGTAGAAGCTCCCTAAATACATTGCTCTGTGACTCCTTCCAGGCTCTGGCTCTCATCTCTCCAAGAATTTTATTCTTTGTAGTGTAAAAACTCTGGCTGTCCTTTTTTGGTAAACAGGTTTTATGATTCATCCAGGGTTATCAAACTAAAATTATAGTACCAAGTAGTCAATCAGATAAGTATCTACTGTCCAGTCTACACCTGGGAAAACACCCTGGTGGAATATTTCCCATCTATTTTGGTAAATCTTGGAAATCAAAAATCAAAGATGAGAAGCTTCTCCCCTCTTTGTTCAGGAATTCACACTCACATCCCCAAAAATGGTATAAAAAGCCATCCATGCAAAGTGTGTTTTGTTTTGGGCATCTAGAGAGAAAGCAACACGTGTGATCCATGTCAGGTCTTGTACGTGAAAACGCTGGTCATGTTCACATACCTACATCCTCCTATCCTTCAAGCTTGTGCACTAACCGAGTCCAGTTATGTATCACCCATCCTCCCCTTCCCCCATCACACCTGCTACTATATTTTTATTCTAATATCTTGTGTGTGTGTTTTAATCTGAGTGTATATTTATTCTATTATTCTAATAAAACTTATTTTCTTTCATACCTGGCTTGGTTCTTGACTTCAAGAGAGGGTATAACAGGGAAACACCTTTGTAAACACTGATAGTGTGATCCCACCCTCTTCCCCTACCTTCTCATGGATTCTGCCTTTTGTGCTAATTTCCCCAGTTAAATCAAAGGCACAAATATCTAATAAAGCTTTAAGGAGGTAACAATGTCAAGCACCAATTTATAGTAATCTCTCCTTGCCCCCCAGTCACACCTTTCCCAACAACTTTTTGAATACTTCTTAAGTTTTAAACCCTACAACATCTCTTGAGCAAAATAAATTGTAGAAAAAATATAAAAAATATGTTCATTGTTGTTTTCATTACACAGGAGCAAATCCTTTTGCCCTGGTTATCAGGTGATATTTCAAACTCAGATATGCCAGTTTTCAATCCACATAATTATTGTGAGTTTTTATATTGATGGTCATTCTGATTTCATAGTACTCTAATACAAATTCAATATTAAGGAATCATCAACAGTATATAAGACTAAAGTTCCCAAAATGTTATAAATTGCATAAGATACAGCTGAATGATATGTTCTAGTGCTACATTTTGTTCTGACCCTGCCACTCATTTGTCTCATTTGCGGCTTACAATCTCCTATCCCTTCCCCTTCCCACAACAGGCATCCTGTGAGGTAGGTGGAGCTAAGAGAGCTCTAACAGAAACTGCTCTTGAGAGGAACAGTTCTGTGAGAACTTGTGACTGACTCAAGGTCACATCAGCAGGTGCATGTGAAGGAGTGGGGAATCAAACCTGGTTCTCCCAGAGAAGAGTCCACACACTTAACCACTACACCAAACTGGCTCTAAAATGCAATGTATTCCATCTTCCGTGGTGGGAAGTATTCCACCGGGATGTTTTCCCTTATCTGATTGATTATTTGGCACTATGATTTTTCTTTGATAAGCTTGGAAGTATCATAAAACCAGTTTACTGAAAAAGGACGACTCTGGATCACACAAGAAGCTCTGGATCACACAATTCCACTCCCACAGTATTGTCATTCCCTTACCCCCCCATTTACTGGCTTGTCAGTTACCTGCAATGTTTATGGACGACACATTACTGCTAATGGACTTGTGGCTTTATGAAAAAAGTATTTAGTCAGATAATGCTGCAATGGACAGATCCAACCTTGCTGCTGTGACTATCAGTCTGCTGTCTCTTTAAAATATTTAGCATTTGAAACTTAAAGTCAAATCCGAATGAATGAATGAATGAATGAATGAATGAATGAATGAATGAATGAAGAAATGTTAAACATAGTGGATTTATACTTTGGCACAGACACTCTTGCTTGCCTAGAATGCTACAAACTTTGCAATCAGTGAATCCATCAGGCAGATTTACCATGGAGAGCAACTGCATTTGAGACTGGGGTTATTTTTCTCCACAATATATGTCACCCAGTTATTTTATCAAGGGATCATTTTGTAGAAAAATAGGTGGTAGAGCTCATTAGCATAACGCATTAGCATATGTCACCCCCCCTCCCAGCCAACAGTAACTCAATGCAAGAAAGAAGAGCCTCAGGTGAGTGAGGCCTGCTTGGGCTGGCTAGAGATCCAGCCATCTCAAGAAGGCATTGCTCTTCTGGGGTTCTCCTGGGCCACCCCCCCCCCCCGCAGTCAAAAGGCCAGCAAGTCACCCACAGCCCCAAATCACGTAAGAAGTGGAGAAAGGTTGGCGTGGGCTTCTCCAGGGATTAATGAAGGCTGCTGGGGGTGTGGCAAAGCCCTTGGCAGCTGGCTGGCTGCCCACTCTCCTAATCCAGGGATTGTTATGCAGCTGCACCTACTATTCAATGGACAAGGTAGGTGGAAAGGAAGAAGGGGAACCCTCAGAAAGGTTCAGGAGCTGTGCTCCTGTGAGCTCCTGATGAATCTGAGGCCTGATTTTATCTATTCTATTAATCTAATTTGTTTACATTATTTAAAGTCCTCATTTCTCGCTGGGTCTCAAGGTGGATTACACAGATTGATTCAATACAATGAACTGATGGGGCATTCAACAAACAATGCAATCAGTTTAGGTTTATAGAACCGCCCAGCAGTCTAGAAATAGAACTGAAGCAAGCATAAGCGTTAACATGGCACATTAAATAATGCAAAATTCCATAGAAGAATCCTAGTTTCAGTAAGCTATGCACAGTAGTATAGACCACAGTCCCTAATAATTTGTTCAAGTAATTTTATGAATCATTTAGTACTGTGCAACTCTATTGCCTGTGCAGAAAAAACCTCTTAAATAATTCCATTCTGCATAGTTTGCAGAAAGCCAGGAGAGTGAGAGCCTTCCTGACTTCCTCAAGCAGGCTGCTTCATAAAGTGGGAACCACAGCAGAAAAGGCACATGTGCAGACAGTTGTGGATTTTTCTCATTTGAAGGTTAGTACCTGCATACATCTTTGATCCAAAAAGCATGTGAACTGAATGGTGACTCCACAGTAGCTTATTGGCTACCAGCCATACTATATGGTTAATCTCCATGCTTAATTAAGAAAGTAAACCAGATCATTCTGGATTCAAGAGGGTGCATAGAATGGAGATCTGTTGTTGAGGGGCATTATTTCTTTTTCTTTTTGCTTCCAAATATCATAGTATTTTTATAAACCCTCTGCACATTCATATAGCACAGTGGGAGGATGAACCAACAATTGCTTTCTTGAAGATATTAGGGGGAATGTCTTGACCAGTGCTGAAAATCTTTATAATTAGTGTAAGTAAGAGAATCACTCACACACCTAAAATGTCCTTAACCAGGCAGTGTGTGTGTACAGAGCAGTGGAATTTCTATGTGCAAGAACAGAGAGACCGAAAGTGGAGGAAAGTTGGATGGTACTGAAATGGAACAAAAAATTGAAAAAAAATTATTGTGGGGGAATTTTCCAATGCAGAAATGGAGCCCCCAAATGAGAAAAATTCACTTTGAGGGGGAGTTTTCCACTGCAGAAATGGAGCTCCAAAATGGGAAGAAATTTATACTGTAAAATGATCCATGGCAGTGTGTGTGTGGAGGGGGAGGGCACTGTTATAGACTGAAATGGATCACAAAAGTAGGAAGAAATTAATAAACCTGGTACTTTGGGCATGAAAGACATTCAATATACCTTTTTGATATTTTCCAGATACCTTTGAGTCTACCAAATACATTTGGGATTTTTCAGGATACGAAAGATTCAAGAAAAACTAAGAATTAACTGGAAATATTGGGAGCCAGCGTTTGCAGGGCCCCATGACTGTTTTTGTTATTTTTTTAGAAGTTTGTTCTTTGCCGGAGTAGGTTTGTATGGGGTTCACAGGTTTTTGTGGATTTTTGTGTTTCACATTAAGATTCCAATATTTTCCATAGGTCAAAAATCTTGCATTTTCTGTAGACTCAGATTCTTACATTTTCCCTAAATTCAGATTCTTGTGTTTTACACAGGTTCAAAGTTTTGTGTTTTACATTAGTTAGGTTTAGTAATAGCTTATGATGGCATTCCTATGTTGAAGGTTCTTTGGTTTTACATTTTTTCCATAGGATATTTTTTCTTTCATGGGAAACAATAGAGGATGGCTGGGGCACCTTCTTAAAATTGGATGCCTTAAAATTTGGGGGTTAGTTAAAGGACAGGCACCAGCAGCTTCCATGTAATTTTGGTGCCAGTACTTTTAAAACACCTCCCAGCCTCCTGGAAAGATTCCCCATGGGGAATAATGGCGCCAAAATTGGATTCCAATCTCAAGATGGAAAATCCCAGTTCTGAATACCATACTGGTATTTGGAACCCAGGAAACTAGGAATACTATTATTTTACAGCTTCAATAAACCCAGATTTTTTTCCCCCCTGCACACCCCTAATATTTGTGACTGGTGATTGCAATGCAAGCTGAATCTGCAGGAGTTTGTGTGTCCCTACTGCTTAACAGAACACAGGAGCCATCTATAGTCACCTATGCTATAGACATCTTCAGTAAACAGCCTGGAGAAAGAAGGAATCTAGTGCTATTAAAAAGGACAGCATTTTATATTTCAGAAAGTGCCCTGCAAACAGGGGTTTGACTCAATAATAAATTCAATACTCCGAGCAACACAGCCTTCATAGTTATGGAGTTCATACATTGAGTCATGGTGAGACCATTGCACAACCAAGAGAGAAATAATGCATTCAGAAATGGAATAGCTCTTTTGTACCTTTTGAAAGCAATGCTTATTATAGCAATAAATATTGTAAGGTGTAAAGTTTTATTTTTTAAAAAATCCATTCCAATGTGTTCAAGATGCCATGGGCAAAAAGGACCACCTCAGTCCTTCAAATTGTTATTCAGGGGTGCAAAACTCATTTGTTATGAGGGCCAGATCTGACATAAATGAGACCTTGTCAAGCCAGGCCATGTGTGCCATAAAATGTAATGCCAGGTAGTAGAGATATAAACTTATAAAGGACACAGACAAACACAATTAAAGAATAATGAATTTAAATATCAGCATTCTTGCAATATTGTGTTTATTTAAATGTCTCACTATTGTCTACTCAGACTGGCAGCGGCTCTTCAGGTGCTGAGGTGGAGGTCTTTCACATCACCTACTGCCTGTCTCTTAAAAGGAAATGTTGGGGACCTTCTGTGTCAAGCATTGGTATTTCGAATAACCAAGCAATGGTTTGATACAAAGACTCATTTTATTGATAATCTGGTACTTGTTCCAAGGTGTGATGCCTTGGAAGTGATACAAAATTTCACACAGTATAGATTCTTAAAGACTACTTCAAAGGCAATAGCAAAGATAGCTTTAAACCATAACATGCAGATGTAAATTGCTACAAAGGTTCAAAGGGTACTATCAACTACCATTGTGTTACTACAACTTCTCCTGGTTCCCAGACATTCCTGTCTTTCTGATAAGATGTATGGATGGGAACTGGTCAGGGGAGGTGCCTTGCTTCTAGCATCAAGGTTACTTGCATATTCTAAATCTTCTATAAAGAGGTGAGAAAGGAATGAGAGGAAAGGAGGGGAGGAAGAAGCAAGCTTTGAAATGCAACTATGAGAAAGAAGAATTTTGAGGCAGAGAGGAAATGGCTCCCAATACATACGTTGAATCAACACACAGAAATAGCATGCTTGACATTCTGCACATAAAGCAGAGCTCACAATGCCTCCCACGGGCAACTACTTCCAGGGGTAATCACTTAAACAATTACTTAGAGTGTCTGTGGTGGAGGTGCACCCAAACCAACCCTGTCACTGTCCTGCCTTTCTGCAACATCAGGGTCTACCATGGTGAGCTTGATCTTTTCCTACTTCCCTCCATCAGAAAGACACTGCAGGCCCTCCTCTTCCTCCCTTTGTTAGCAGGTGGAGCTGTGGGCAGGCCAGAACCAAGGACCCTTATCCAACAGAGTTTTTGCCTCCCTGCCGTGTGGGAGGAGAACAGTGGCTTCCCCACAATGCAGGAGAGGGGGTGGCAGTCATGTCATTCACCTAGACTGCGATCACAAACACTAAATAGTGCACTTTCAATCTGGCAAAATCCAGTTGGAAAGTACATTGAAAGTGCATTATTTAGTGTTTGTGATTGCAGCCTAGGTGAATGACATGACGGCCACCACCCTCCCACACATACACATTGGGGGGAAGCCACTGCTCTCCTCCTCCTCCACTTTCAATGCACTTTCCAACTGGATTTTGACAGAGTGAAAGTGTATTATCATCTAGAGTGGCAAAAATCCATGATCAGCTGATATTTTAATCCTTTTTTAAAAAGTACTGTTAATAATTTACTTTATCTACTGTTATATTTGTATAGAGTTTTAAAATACATTTTAGCGTACTATGTCCCCATTATTTTTCACTGGCTTAGCACATTTTGAGAAAGGTGGTATATAAATGTCTTAAATAAAACAGATTAGTGAGTGGAATTGTTTAAGGGAACAGGAGACCTCAGAATGCTGGTAGGAAAGAGAAAGAGGGAAAGATGTATCTGGAACAAACAAAATCCGGCCCCTTCCCGCCCGCGCCGACTTTAGGTGGCTTTAGGGCGGGGGCCGAGTTTGCCTCCCCGGATGGAGCGAGGCAAGACGGCCCCTTCATCCGGGGATGCTAGGGGCGTGGTCGCTGGGGCCTTATAAGCCCGACCACGCCCGCGGCCACGCACTTTGGCTGGCCGTTTTCGGAGGGAGAGCACGTCTTCCCTCAGCCCCCTTCTGAGGCGCGGCAGCAGGGTCTGCTTTTCCGAGTGCCTCGGCGGGAGCGGCGACTGGCCGCGGAGTCGCTCGTCGGGAGCAGCTGGTCGGCGCCCGGCCGCGTCTCGGCTGCCTGGAGCCCGGGAGCCTCGTCGGCGTGCGGCGAGCGGCCGCGGCGGACCTTTCCGGCCCGCCTGTTCGGCGGGACCGGCTGTTCTTTGCGGCGCCTTTCCGCGTCCCAGCTGGCCAGCGGAGCTTGTTAGCGGCAGACGAACGCGGCGGCGCGGATACATGCGGCTCGTTGCCGCTTCAGGTAGAAGGGCCCCCCTCCCGCGGGGGTATCTGCCCCTCCTTTGTTTCGCCTTTTTGGCGTGCTTGGGCCTCCCGCCCGCGACCAGCCCAGGGGCTAGGCCTTCTGCATATCTGGGCCTGCCCCGTGTGGCTCGAATGGCCACGTGGGAGTAGCGGGCTCAGGCCTGGGCGTACGCTTAGCCAGGGATTTCCTCGGGTGCAGGGTTAGGTTGAACGGAGCATACCCCCCCATATATATCACAGTTGCAGGGCCTGTGACCCCAGAACTGCTGTGTGGGTGAGACCGCCTTGTCCGGCTACCCCGGGCGTGTAGGGGGGCAATTTCTTTCACTGCCCGTGGTGTTGGGCCTAGCGAGAGGCATGCCTAAGGGACAGGGTAAGTCGAAGGGCAAGCAGCGCTTAAAGAAGGGGCAAAAGAGGCCCAGCCCCAGCGGCCCCCCGGGGACGGAGGAAGAGGCCCAAACCAGGCAGGCTATTGTTGATAGACTCGAGGCCTTGGAAAGGCATCATGGTTTGGATCCGGGGGCTACCCTTCCTCCCCGTGGGCGAAAAGCAGCCCGGTCGTCTACCAGGGCCTTCGAACAGGAGGTCCTGGCTCGTCTTTCTTCCTTGCAGGAAATGGCAACCCTCCCCGGGCCTTCAGGCGGGTCGGGCCAGGAGCCACCTGACGACAACTCTGACGCAGAGGAAGGTAACGCCCCAGAGGGGCTGGCCTGCCCGGGCGGAGCAGGTGGTGCTATTCCTGTCGGGGTGCCGGCTGGTGTGGAGCCCGATGGTAAGCAGGGGCGGCCAAGTGATAGTGGCATGTGGCCTTGGGGTGGTTTAAACCCCTGGTATCCACTGAATATGGCGGGTTTACCGGTCAATTTTGGTCAGGGGTTTGCGCCCGAGTTAGCCGCTACTGCAGGATCGTTTGGCCAAGGGCAAGTTTTGCCTTGGGGCCCGCCCTCGGGAGCCGGACCTGCAGTTACTCCTCCTGCCCCCTCGGGCTCTATGGGGCAGCATGCCCCGGTGGGCGTCTTACCCTGGGGACACCAATTGGGCGGCCCGTCGCCAATGGGCTGGCCGTTCCCGCAGTGGGGGAGCTGGGGTGGCCCCCCGAATGCATTGGGCACAGTACCCTTCCACTGTCGCTCTTTTGGCGACACCGCCATGCCTCTGGGAGACCACTTGACGACGGCCACTCGGGAGAAAATTCTGCGTGGTGAATATGTGGATGTTTCTGGCCTTCTTTATCGGGAGCTCGAAAAGAAGGACAAAGACGAATTAGATGATAAGGACAGAGAAAAGATCAAACGTCGCAAGGTGGAGAGGAACTGGGCCAATTGGTTGCCAGGGTTCCTGATCTATGCCGGGGTTATTGCGCGGGCACAGCCTGTACGGGCGTCACCGCTTTTTCAATACATTGACATAATCTATAAGGCCTATACGGACTTCTCTGGCACTGCTTGGTTGCAGTATGACGAGGAGTTCCGGATGAGAGCGGCCTTGAACCCCAGCATTCCTTGGGACCATATTCACCAGCAGCTTTGGCTGCAACTCATGTCACTGGCCAAGCCTAACAGTGGCGACAGGTCGGATAGTGGCCATTTAGTTAGTAAGCAGGCAATGGCGTCAGGTCCCCACTCATCGGCGGGGCAGTCAGTTCAACCCCGGCTGGTTTGTTGGGATTTCTCTTCCCAAGGGGGGTGCACCAGGAAGCCGTGCAAATACAAGCATGTGTGCCCGTTGTGTAGCGGTTCCCATTCCCTGTCCTCCTGCAGTAAAACGAAGCCCCGATCTGGGGGTAAGCGGACAGGGGGCAGTGGTAACGCCCCAGGACCTGGGAAAGGGCCCCAGTCCCATCAAGGTGACGGTTCTTAAAAGCTTGATAGCGGCCTACCCACGGGTCTGCGACTGGGTTTATTTGTTGGAGGGTTTTAGTTGCGGTTTCCGCATCCCTTTTCAGGGGCCCAGGGGCCCCTGTAGGTCTAGTAATTTGCAATCCATCAAAGGGATGGAACCGGTCGTTAGGGACAAAATCCTGAAGGAATGCAGGGAGGGCTGAGTTTTAGGTCCTTTTGATGCCCCCCCAGTTCCCAGTTTGAGGGTATCCCTGTTGGGCGTGGTGCCTAAGAAGGCCCCGGGGGAGTACCGCCTGATCCACCACCTTTCGTATCCTGAAGGTGGGTCAGTTAATGATGGCATTCCGGACTCCCTTTGTACAGTGAAATACACTTCTTTTGACCAGGCAGTCAGGATCGTCCGGAGCTGCGGAGTGGGGGCTGAAATGGCGAAATGCGACATTAAGTCGGCATTTTGCCTGTTGCCAGTGCACCCGCACGATTTTGAGCTCCTGGGTTTCACGTTTGAAGGGAAGTTTTATATGGACCGTGCCCTACCCATGGGGTGTGCTATCTCATGCTCAGCGTTTGAGCGTTTTAGCACTTTCCTCGAGTGGGCTCTGCGGGTCCGATCCGGTTTTGCCACCACGGTGCATTATCTTGACGACTTTTTGTTTGTGGGTCGTCAGGGGGCGGGCCAGTGCGCCCACCTGCTTCAGTCCTTTTTGGATTTAGCGTCCGAGTTGGGAGTACCGCTCGCCCACGAGAAGACCAAGGGCCCAGCGGCTATCTTGACTTTCTTGGGTATCGAGTTGAATTCTGTCCAACAGGCGTCCCGGTTGCCGGGGGAAAAAATTAACCAGTTGAAGCAGATGCTGACGGTGGCTATGGGCCGGTGCAAGTTGTCACTTTTAGAGCTCCAGAAATTAGTGGGCCACCTTAACTTTGCCTGTAAGGTGGTGGCCCCGGGGAGAGCCTTCCTGCGGCGTTTATGTGACGCTATGTCGGGCTTGCGCCGACCCCATCACCGGGTCAGGATCACCCAGGGTATGAGGCAGGATTTGCAGGTGTGGCTTCACTTCCTGTCCGATTTTAATGGGGTCTCCTTTTGGCGGGAGGAGCTGAAGCTTGAGGCCGAGCTACAGGTTACATCTGACGCCGCCGGTTCCATCGGTTTCGGCGTTTATTTTCGAGGGCATTGGTGTGCTGAAGAGTGGCCTGCCGAGTGGATGGCTAGTGACCTCTGCCGGAATCTAAACTTTTTGGAATTTTTTCCGATAGTGGTGGCACTTCGGTTATGGGGGCTGGCTTTAGCTAACCACGTTGTCCATTTCTGGTGTGACAACTTAGCAGTTGTCCACGTGATTAACACATTGTCCTCCAAATCGGTTCCGGTTATGCGCCTAGTTAGGGCGTTTGTTTTACGTTGTTTACGCTTAAATGTTTTGTTCCTGGCTAAGCATGTGCCCGGCGTGTGCAATGGAGTTGCGGATGCCCTGTCTCATTGGCAGATGGAGCGATTCCGCCTTCTTGCACCAGAGGCCGATCTCCTGCCGGCTCGGATGCCCTCAGAAATGTGGCGGCTTGGAGACTCGAAGCCAACCGAGCAATGATGCTAGCGCTGGCGCCTTCTACCCGGAAGGCCTACAACCACGCTGTCCTCCAGTTCCAGACCTTTAGGGAGCAGGTGGGGTTGGCCAACCGATGGCCTGTTCCGGTATCACACCTTATGCAGTTTTGTGTGCATCTGAAAGGTAAGGGGCTAGTCGTTAAGACGATTAGGGCCAAGTTGGCAGCCCTTGCGTTTCATGGAAAAATTAAGGGTTTACCAGACAGGTCTGATGACTTCAGACTGCATAAGATGCTTGAGGGCTGGGCGCGGGAACAAGGGCCCCGATCTGACACTCGGCACCCCTTTTCACCCACCGTATTGAAGGGACTTAGGGCTGTTTGGCCTTCAGTTTGTTTTTCTAGTTTCGAGGCTGCGCTTTTTCAGGTGGCGGTGATGACGGCATTTTGGGGGGCACTCAGAGTGAGCGAGCTGGTGGTCAGCTCGCGGAAGGACCGCTCTGAGCGGGCCCTACAGGCGGGTGACGTAAAGATTCAAGGGGACAGCGTTGTCATCTCAATACGTAAGTCGAAGACTGATCAGAGACAACGAGGTGTGTGTATTACCCTGGGATCTTGCCGTGATAGTGATATCTGTCCGGTGTTGGCCTTGAAGGAGTACATCGCTGTCCGTGGTGAGGACTTGGGCCCGTTATTTCGGCATAACGACGGGCTGCCATTGACCAAATTCCAGTTTTGGTCTATAACAAGCCACGCCCTGGACAAGCTTGGTCTTGGCGGGGTCCGGTTCGGGACCCATTCCTTTCGTATTGGCGCTGCATCAACGGCAGCGGCCTTGGGGTATCCGGGACCTGCCATTCAGAAAGTGGGAAGGTGGAGGTCCGCGGCTTACAAAGGTTACGTTAGGCCCATTACCCACTGAGGGTGTTGGTTGTGATGTTTATGGTTTTACTCTGTTTTTTGTTTCAGGTGCTGTGGCGCGGGGCGAGAGGACAAGGATCTTGATCGCCGGCCACAGCATGATATTTTGGGCTGCCCACTATGCTCAACGATCGCCCTTCGGTTTGCAGCTGGGCCTCAGTGAGCGGGCAGTGGTTGAATGGCAAGGGCGCCGGGGTCTACGTTGGGACGGCCTCTTGCCGCTGTTGTTCCGGGGGAGGGACGGCCCTCTGCCTCGGATTCTGTTGATTCAACTTGGGGGTAACGATTTGGGCCTGGTGCAGGGGAGGGCCCTGTCATGCCAGGCGATCGAAGACCTCCGGGTGATACGGAGCAGGTGGCCCGAGGTGCTGATCCTGTGGTCCGCCATCCTTCCGCGGCGGGTGTGCAGGGTGGCTTGGAACCCCGCCGGCGTCGAGAGGGCTCGACACAAGGCCAACAGGGCGATGTGGAGGGCGCTCGCCGGGGGCCTTGGTATTTATCTTCCACACCCGGCCATTCGGTCATACAAGGCGGACCTGTATCGGCATGACGGTGTCCACCTGTCCGTAGCGGGCAACAGAGCGTTCTTGTTGGACCTCCAGCTGGGGCTTAGGCTGGCTTTAGGCCAGCTGGTGGGCCCAAGTGCCTAAGCAGAGGCTTGGCATTGTGGTGGCGGGAATGGAAGTCAGGTTTGTTTTGGTGGCACCCACGGTTTTCCCGGTTAAGGGAGGTAGCGGGGGACGGACGGCAGCTGGGTTCAACAGCCCTCTGCGGTCCTTCCCGCTACAAGGGTCCCTCATTTAGCGTGCCGGCCCTGGGCGGGTGGCAGCGCCATTTGGAGGGGATACCCGACCGTTGCCGGCCTGGCAGCAGCCAGTTTTACCTGGCTGCTGCTGGGGGCTGGGTGGTCCGCCCATCCCCGGGCTGGGAAGGGTTTTGGAGTTCCCTTCGCCTGCCCGGTCAGTTGTTAGGTTGCCCCAGGCTGTTGGTTCAATAAAGTTGCCCTGTTTACACCCATATACTGTGTTGTCTCGTTCTTCCGACTGGGGGGGCAAATGATTTTTTCTAAAAAAATTGCACAACATATCTTCTATACAATAAAATTAAAATAAATTAAAATAATTAAAATAATTCAAAGTAAGGGCTGAAAAAGGTCAGTGGTCAAGATCTATTCTACTGCCTTATATCTGGATATCCTTGAACTAACTAATCTCACTAACAATTGTCCTTGTACTTCAGCTTCAGGTTTTTCCGTATTCCAGTTATTGATTTTGTCGTGAGGTTAGCCTGTCAAGTTTATGTCTGTATAAATACTGTGGTTCTCATGTATTATGCTCTTCTTGTTCTTGTCTTAAAATAAAATTTGTTAGTTCATGCTTCCATCATTTTTCATGTTGACTTTTCTAATACCATTTATACTGAATGTTCTTGTTCCTCCCCTTCAAACCACATTCTAGATTTAATATTCAGCCAATAGATAAGTGTACTTCATGTGCAAAATGTTAAATGCAAACTCCAAATCAAATGAAAGTTGGCTGATAGCAATTTCATTACAAATACAATTCTTATCTACGATTCCCTGAGGTCCATGTATCTTTCAAATTAATCCAGTCCTAATTCCAGGTGACTCATCCTCTAGAAAACCTAGACTCATCTATCACTTAAAAAAAAAAAAACACCCTGAAGATGCTATGTTAAAAAAAAGGTTCTTTGTAAGTCTTTGATATTTAGAGGTTTTACCTGATCAAAGTCAAAGGAAAACTTCATTCACTATACAAAATACAAAAATCATCATTGGATCTTAACAATCTTTCTCCGCCTTTTGGGAAGAAACTATAACCCTTCCCCAAAGTAGCTGAAGAACTCATCTGAGTCTTGCCATACAGAGAGACAAACATGACCAGTGTGTGGAACCAACAATATAGTCATAAGGACCCTTTCCTGATAGTAAGCTGCACTGAACAGGCTCAAGAAAGAATTTGAGTAGACCAGCTTGGGATCACTTTCCCATAGAGCCAACCTCTTTAAGATACTCCTGTGATTAGCCAGGAACAGTTTATTTATCTGCAGGATCTGGTGTCAGATTTTGTGTCTACATACTTTAAACAATCAAACACAATCAATTATCTACAGCTGACAGGCAGCTTGTATACTTGTTTTGGGAATCCCGGTTAGATCCCCTCTCTATATAAGATGATAAAGACGTAGAAATTCATCCTGTGGTTGTTTGTTTATCTGTATAGAATAATGCTGGGAAAATGCTGGGAAAAGACAATAAGAAAAAAAGTGTTGTCTTGCTTTTAATCCTATTCCCCACCACCACCTCATACACCACAGAGATGCCAGAAACATGAGCATGCTTATATACATATGTGGCAGAATGAGCCTGCAGGCCCTGTTCCACCCTGCCCTTCTAAGTTTTTTCAACACCTGGAGTGGCATTTCCTTTTCACTAGGTTAATTCACCACCACCACCTGATCATTGTAGGGATTTCCCTTTCCTGTTCTGAGGCCTTGCCTCTATGTCTTCCACTGCCCAGCATTTGGTCACCATGTGGACAATTTACTGCATTGTGCACCCCTGTAAGAATAGCCACCAACAACTGCCCACTTTCCCCCTGGTGCTTCTTTTAAAATAATGTGTTCAAAACAATGGAGGTCTACGTAGTACAGAGAGCCACTACCAGCATCAAAAGTTATAAAATATTTATTTAAAAGAAAATGTTTACAAGCATACTTTTCAGCACAGCACCAGATTTAGCAAGGGATTCCAAAATAAATGGGAAAATGCAAATCCTCTGTCCCATTATTTACACATGCCTTATCATATGCTAAACAGGACAGGGTCTTTTAACTTAGGTAGACACAAATGTCTACAGAAGTTACATTACCTTGTGGATCTCTCCAGCCCATTAGACAAGCACATGGTCAAAATGGCTGCCCCCCCCCCCCCGAGGCTGGTGCTAGGGTTTATGGTGCCCTAGTTCCACCCCTGCTCCCATATTGAATAGACCCTCCAGGCCTGTTCTTTGCTCAATGAGGGAAAAAACTCTGTTAAAATATAAAGTGGAGACATTGCACCTTTCAAACCTTCAAAGCAAAAATAAAATGCATTTCTTCGCACCATATGAAAATCAAGAGCCTCCAAATAGTGGATTTGCACATCTGTGCAAAAATATATATTGAAATTGAGGAACAGTCAGCACAACACTACGATACAAAATGTTAAGGGGAGGAAAGCATAGTAATGTAGGAGCCCTACTGAATCAGACCAAAAAACAAATATTCTGTTTCCCACAGTGGCCAACCAGATAGCCTAGGAAGCTCACAAGAAGAGCAAGAAGACAACAGCCCACCAATAAGTATATAATGTGGATACAAGGGAATGGGATGATAACATTATTTTTCCTCAATCATTGTATTCTGCCTATATGAAGATATGTTTTCAAGTAGAAATGTCAGGGAGAACTAAATACATATACACATTAAACCTATGCTAACTTCATGTCAGTAGTTCCCCCCTTCCAAATTCTGACTTAATTTAGTTCCCTTTCTAACATAACTTAGTTCTGTTATGGGGCCAATAGTAGCCTTGTTTGGTAATAACGATATAAAAAGAGCAAAATGAGACATGGAAGAGTTTGGGGTTAACTTTGCATCACTTGCATGTTCCATTTTTGCAATCAAACCCAACTCAAAATTAAATACACCTATTTCCTCTCCCATTTTTAATAAATTAGTGGACATGCGTGTTCAGGTTCCTCAAGGCTGCTCTAGACAATAAGAGAGATAACCCAATGTGTCTGTGTGTTTCTTTATTGAATTTTTGAAAGAGTGAAGCCTTCCATCATAAAACAGAGTATCTGGGCTTGCAGCCAGAAATGTATAGTGAGGGAACATGGTTACCTACGGTAGGGAAAAGGAACATGGAACTGCCAAATATCCATCACCTTAAACCCTGAGATTCATTGAGTGGGACCTGATGATGGATGTTATGACTCCTGATGATGGAGTCTCATGGGGCAGGGCCTGATGATAGCCTAAAGGTGGAGGACTAAACATTCATTTTTACCAGTCTCACAAAATACACTGCTGAAAACAGCTGCTGTGGTAGTCACTACATACCAATCTAGTATTGAGGTTGCAAATGGAAAGAAGGCCAATTTATTGGAGCTGAATTTAGCCCTGAGAACTCTATTTGCTGATCCCCACTATTTTGGATTAAACATTGTCTCACAAAATGCATACCAGGAGCATGAATCATGAATTAGTTTCACTGTGGGACCATTTAAATCTTTTGGAGTATTCCAGAATCATTCTGAATAAAAGTAGCTGTGGATTCCAACTACTGAATTTATTGTTGTAGGGTCCAGCTCCAGCACAATCTTTTGAGTTATATGCGTTTAACACGAGTGAATTTATTTTTACTTCATACCTAGTGGCATGAAAATTATAACTATTATTCATTCAGACAGTCCTTTCTTGTGAGGAAAAAAATGCTACTTTGGAACTGGCAGAGCACACTGAAGGGGGACTTGGAATTTCAACATTCCACAGTGTAGAAATTCTTCTTAATGAGATGGGTGATGAACTGAGTAATTGGGAGGGAGAGAAAGGGGGGGGGAATCTAATTAACTAGTTATTAATTACTGGGCTCTGCATGGAAAACCAGCTGGAGCCCTGAAGCTTGGTCTCAACTTTTTTTTGGTTGGGTTACACTGCCATTAAAATTTCATTCACCTAGAAGTATATCTGCATATGTATTTTGCAAGAGTTAGAGGAATATTAACACTATTTGAATTAGCAATTTCTGTTCAATTATTTATTAATTACTTGTCATCTATTAGATATTTTCTTTAGCATCTTGTATTATGTGATTGCTCAGTTCCTTGTAAAGTTTTCATTTCCTATTTTGTAAATTTCTTCCCCAAGTCTCTACAGGAAAAAGGAAGGACATATGAGTGTTATGAGGACACTCCTCATCTACTTCCCTCCCTCAAAGGCAAGATTTTTCTCTGTTTCTCTTTGCCAGTCTGACAAAGCCACCCTAGAAATTCTTTCCTGAAAAACTCTGTCTGTCCCACCCAGTCACAATTTTTGGTTGTTTGCTCAGCCCAGGAACCTGGGGGAAGGATTGAGAGCCCCTTCTCACTTAAATGGCACTTTTGACATTTTGAAATTAAAAAAATAACAAAATATTTTATTTAACATATAGGGGGAAAGTCAAGTGAAATCAGGGGTAAAATTTTTGAGGTAACTCAATATTGTTAACTCTGAGGTAAAATCAGTACGTGCACAGAATTTAGTTCTTATGTTTTAGGATAAAGAGAGTTTCTTAAGCTTTTCATAGCAACTTTATGCTGGCTGCAGTCAGACAACAGACTTAGCAAATTTGCCCCCACCTCTAATTAATCCAGTTTTTGATTATTATTTTTTGTGAGAGTTTTGATCAGCTATCCCATTGTTACCTGCTTCAGTGGACGCTCACTCTGTGGTTGATCAGATTACTGCTGTATGGCAACCACAGAATGGGTGCACAGGCAGCCTTTTTCATAATTTGCTTTCTGAGCATGCACATAAATGCTTATGGGATGAAGCACTTCAAATTCCTGGCAGGATGGTGGTGTCCAATGGGATTGCTGGAAGAGACTGCTGGGATATGTAGTTCAGCATGGGGAAAGTATTTTTAAATCTGGGCCTTGGAGGTTTTCTTAAGAAAAACACAATCTTGAGAAGTTCCCATGAGAGATACACAGAGATGTCTGTAAACAGTAAATAATAAATGCACAAGCGATGATTGATGACCCTAGGACAAGTATGTGTTTATATGCATGACCCTACCTGATAAAAAAGGTGGACAGGAAGATCACACTTCCCAACTGATTTCAGTTTGCAACAGAGGAGTTCAGACAACCAGAAATGTGGGATGAAAACGCTGACATTAGTAAGGACCAGACTTTCCCTGGTGATAAATCACTTCAAAGGCAGGTGGGAACAGGGTGTCAATAACTGGAGAGTTGGAGGCAGCTCTTCTCTTTAAACATCAGAACTCATCTTCAGTTTCTAACTAACTGTTAAGGTCTCTAAGGGGAGTTTCTCACTACACTAGACCAAGGATCTCTGTACTCTTCAGAGCTAACTCTGTGTGACTGGATAGGGAATTTTCTTCTCTCTCTAGATCTATCCCCTTTCCTTGGCCTGAATGGGAGTCTTTGCCTACTTCCAAAACTTTCTTGCCAACTTTTCTCAAGTTCTCCTGCCTATATTAAACTGCTCTCAATTAGGGCTGAATTCCAAAACTGTCAGTACTTGACTCTTCTCAGCTAGGGCTGAAATCAGACTGAATTCAGTCAAGGTAGAAATCTGACTGAATCTTTCCTCAGCATTCAGCTCTTTCAAGAGTTTCTCTGCTCAGCTGATGCTAACCAATAAAATTGCTTTGAACAGCCTTTCATGCAGGGCCCTCTAGCTCTGTGAATTAACTCTTCACAGTCCTTTATCTGTTTATATAGCACCTCTAAGCTTTTGAAGCTACAGTCCATCACAGGTGCAGATTTCAACAACATCTCATTTTCTACTTTTACATGTCATGCTAACCTTTGCTTATCTTTACAGTAGATTGAGCCTGAATATCCTTTCTGCTTATGACAATACTTTCCTCTGGCACAAGGATAGTTTCCTTGATGCAAAATGCTGTCTAGCTTCAGACTCTTTGGACCTGAGAAAATCAGCCTTGTTAATGGGTCAGATCCACAGGGGCCAATCAACTATAGTCAGTTAAAATGGGTTCACACAAAAAAGATCACTAGAATAGTTTGCCTATACCACCATCTAACTCTAAATGTACAAAGTTACAAAACATGGTAATAGCTCTCTCTCTCTCTCTCTCTCTCGGCTTGACTTTGCGAATGAAGATTTAAGAAAGGTACAGTAGTCCACGCCTGCTGCAGGCTCGCTGGTGGCTGACAAGACCAATGCGGGACAGGCAGGTCCGGCCACAGTGGCTGCAGGGAAAAGTCTGATTTGGGGTTGGTGCTGTAGCAGTACGATTCTTCCTCAATCTCCTTTTGTCCTCAAGACCAGCTATGCATGCGTTCTCAAAGGAAGAGACAGCCTGGTGGATGGTGTGCCTCCATGCTTTGTGATCTGAGGCTAGGTCAGACCACTGGTGATGGTTAATGCAACAGGTAATAGCACTTAAGCACAAATAACTTCAACTTGGTCCTGAGTAGCATTTGAACCCCTTGAGAGTAATGAAAATGAGGTAGTTGTGTGAACACACTATGGATGCCTCTTTTCAGAGTAAGGGGGTTCAGGGAAGTACAAATGGATGGGCTGTAGAGATATACACATTACAACTCAGGAAGATGTCTCTCTCTCTCTTGGCTTGACTTCGCGAATGAAGATTTAAGAAGGGTACAGTAGTCCACGTCTGCTGCAGGCTCGCTGGTGGCTGACAAGACCAATGCGGGACAGGCAGATCCGGCCACAGTGGCTGCAGGGAAAAGTCTGATTTGGGGTTGGTGCTGTAGCAGTACGATTCTTCCTCAATCTCCTTTTGTCCTCAAGATCAGCTATGCATGCGTTCTCAAAGGAAGAGACAGCCTGGTGGATGGTGTGCCTCCATGCTTTGTGATCTGAGGCTAGGTCAGACCACTGGTGATGGTTAATGCAACAGGTAATAGCACTTAAGCACAAATAACTTCAACTTGGTCCTGAGTAGCATTTGAACCCCTTGAGAGTAATGAAAATGAGGTAGTTGTGTGAACACACTATGGATGCCTCTTTTCAGAGTAAGGGGGTTCAGGGAAGTACAAATGGATGGGCTGTAGAGATATACACATTACAACTCAGGAAGATGTCTCTCTCACTCTTGGCTTGACTTCGCGAATGAAGATTTAAGAAGGGTACAGTAGTCCACGTCTGCTGCAGGCTCGCTGGTGGCTGACAAGACCAATGCGGGACAGGCAGATCCGGCCACAGTGGCTGCATGGAAAAGTCTGATTTGGGGTTGGTGCTGTAGCAGTACGATTCTTCCTCAATCTCCTTTTGTCCTCAAGATCAGCTATGCATGCGTTCTCAAAGGAAGAGACAGCCTGGTGGATGGTGTGCCTCCATGCTTTGCGATCTGAGGCTAGGTCAGACCACTGGTGATGGTTGATGCGACAGGTGCCAAGGGATTTCTTCAAGGAGTCCTTGTACCTCTTCTTTGGTGCCCCTCTATTTCGATGGCCGGTGGAAAGTTCGCCATACAGAGCAATCTTGGGAAGGCGGTGGTTTTCCATCCTAGAAATATGCCCTGCCCAGCGCAGCTGCGTCTTCAACAGCAGTGCCTCGATGCTTGTAACCTCCACCCTCTTGAGGACTTCAGTGTTGGTCACAAAGAAGATGTGCAGCATATGAAAAAGCCAAAAGGCTGACAGAAGCAAAAAGCACTCTAGTTAAAAGAGTTTAGAAGTCCACAGGATATGTCTAGAAGGATGAGCATTAGGATGAAGAAGCAAAATAGAAATATCAGTTGTTCTGGATGGGAAATACAATAAAGGAATATAAATTCATGGTAAGGTTGTCAACCTCCAGGTGGCACCTGAAAATCTCCTGCTGCTACAATGGATCTCAAGATAACCAAGATCAGTTCCCCTGGTGAAAATGACTGCTTTGGAGGGCGGACTCTGTGGTATTATACCCTGCTGAAGTTCTTCTCCTCCTGAATCTGCACCCTCCCCAAAGTCCCCCACTAAAACCAGGCCTGTAGCTACAGAGGAGCCTCTGGGGGCATCACTCCAACATAGCAGAGGTCCCACATCTCTCCCTCTCCTCCTGCTAGGCCAAGCAGAATGGGAGACTGAGAGGTGGCAGGTCTTCATGCTTCTTGCAGCCCATTGGCTGGGAGAAGCAGGAAGACCGGCCCTGCTGGCCCTGCCTTTCTTTCCCCTCACGCTCAACCAAGCAGGACAGGAAAGCATGAGGTGGCAGTGATCTCTCTGCTTCTTGCAGCCAGCTGGCTGTGAGAAACATGAAAAGCCGGCCTGTCAGCCCTGCCTTTCTTTCCCCTCCCGTTCAGTCAAGCAGAAAGGAAAGTGAAAATGGGTGGTCCTCAATGCTTCTTGCAGCCAGCTGGCTGTGAGAAGCATGGAGAGCTGGCCTACTGGCCCCACCTCTCTTTCCACTTCTGCTCAGGGAGAGAGAGGCAGCTATGGTCTTGTGGGACTGTGTAACAGTCTCCTTGCTTCTTGCATCTATCTGTCTGTGAGAAGCAGAAAGACCCAGACTGTTGGCCCTGCCTTTTTAGGTCAGGGAGGCTTTTCAAAAAATTCAGATACCCCCTGAATTAAAAAATGCCCCCTGACTTTAAAAAATCCTCGTTATGCCCCTGCTGGCAACTCAAATTCACCCTCAATAGGTTGAATTAAAGAGGCTGATTCATGTTAATCCATTTTAGTTAAATATCTGAACATCCTGATCAAATGGAAGCTTATTCAAAAGATCCTGCATATTTTCACCAACCAAGGTCTTGGGATAGGTCTAAGTTTGCATTCAGCAAAAATTTAATAAATAAATTAATTAATAAAGTTTTCTTTCCTTTAATTTGGCTCATTGCTCTCTTCTTGAGAAAATTAATTTAAAATATGTTCATTAAATCATGCAGCATGCCTGTGTTATGTAGATAATAAAGATTAATGGTTGGAAGTGCTAAAATACTAGCTCTGCCAATGAGGAAAGCAAACCCACTGAAATCAGGAAACTGTATTGTGCGATGCAAACATAACCTTCAAAACAGTTTTCATTCAGTTAAACCTCAACTAAGTGAGCAAGAACAGTAGGAAATGTGTCTTCCTAAAATTGTTGCAGATTTAAATATTTTTGAAACGTGCAACGACCTCTCTTTTACCGGTCATGAACCTTCCTCTTGATCAAGGGAACACACACGTCTTTAAAGCACAGTAATTCTTTTAATGCTTCTCAGTGGTTCCTGAGTGGATTTCTCAGTTCAGAGACTTGTTGGGAAAAATATTCTGGCCTATTTAAAAAAAAAAAAATTGGAAAGACCAAATCATCCTACTCCAAGACTTGTTGTCTCCTCACAGCCTCAGCCTAGGCTTAGAATATTTAGGACCTACTCTGTTCAGCTTTACTAGTTCTTCCAGCCACTCATGAAATGTATTGCCCTCCGCATTGTGGAGATGGGCTTCAAGCATATGAACATATGTGGCTGAAGACAGTTTTCAACATAACACCCAGTCTAAAACTTTAACATTTGAAAACAGAATAATTTATATTGGAGAACAGGCATAGATTAACAATATATGATCTGATTGTGCAACTCACAAAAAGTGATGCTGGGAAAGAGTAACTCACAAAAAATTATGCTGGAATAAATTTTTGTTAGTCTTTAAAGTGCCAATAGACTCCTGTTTTATTTTGTGATGTATTTTTGAAATCTCTAACTTGCTCTACATTTAACTGAACTTAATCAATAATGCAAAGGAAGATATATATACTTCCTAAGTGGTCTCATAGACACACACACATGAATTGATCTATCTTAGTATTATCTGTTCTAGTTAACAGCTGCTCCTGAAGTCTCACAGAAGGGAAAGGTTTTTTTTTTCCCCTCCAGTATCCTTTTGGTGACTCAGAGACTGAACTCAAGACTTTCTCTTTCTTCAGATATGACCCAGCCTCGTACCTTGTTATCCAGATTGGGGCCTTTATTTGCATTGTAATATTCATACTACTGGATGCATCTTGGAGGGCGCACCGAAAAAAAAAAATTCCCTCCAAAACGAGCAGTTGCTACATGTGAACTTCTTGCACGTAATTAGACCTGACCTTACCATGTCCTCATGCTGCTATTAGATAGGAAAAAGGCTGGAAATTTTCTACAGATTCAACATCAACAAAAAATGGACAGCTCCCTTGGTCATTTATTCAGCCCACTCTCCAATTAGCTTTCTCTGTCACCCTGTTCTCAAGTACTGCCTACTTAATAAAATACTTAATCAAGTTGATTAAGCCCAACATTTATCCAGACACCAGTCTTTGGTTTCATTTGTATAGTGAACATGTAATGGCTCAGTCTTACAAACTGATGTACACATAAACATGCAGGATATATGTGCAATCACCATGGCATGTGACTAGGACTAGTGACACACATAATATTGAATTTCAATATACAATAGCTTTCTTGCTAAGGAATTTTAATACAAGTTTGAGGCCCAGAACAACAGGACACTGGGAGTTCTGTGCAAAAGCTCTCATGACCCATCAATGAGCTTCAGACCAGGACTCTAGCCCTGCTTCTAATCCTTGCATCCCACGAGTTCCTCATTAGTCTGCCTATCCGTATGCTTACTTTCATGTAACATCATCCAGTGTCAGTCCCTATAGAGGTTGCCTGGCATGAATCTTAACCAATCCACCTTTAGTGCTTGTGATTGCCTCCAGGGTGACTGGGGCTGCCCTGCCTCAGTCCTCACCCAATACCCTCCATGACCACTCTGATCCTACCATGCCTCAACTTCTGGGTACACTGTCTCCTACCTCTTCAGGCATCCTGGCCACCCTGCCTCTGAGCCTGCTACTCCTGGCTTGCTTTCTGCTACTTCCAGTCCTACACCAGGTTACCTGTCCTCCTCTAGCTCTGTGTCAGGCTTGGAATCCACAACCAGCCTGCTAGTTATTGCCACATTGCATCCCTACTGCCTTGGGCTGCCCCTTTTGCCTGAGTTGCCAATGAGTTCTGAAAGCCAACATGGGTAAGTCCACCTTCCTGCCATCAGCATTGTGCTTCTTCTAGCAAAGCCAGATTTGCATCTGGCTGGGCGGTTTTGAGCATCCTGCCGCCCATTGGGATTTGAGGATCCATGCAGCCTCTCAATCATTTTCTTTCTTTTTCTTTGTAGATAGAAACATTTAAGGCACTAACTCACACCATGGCTCTATAGACAATTAATGAATGAAAGTATAAAATACTGGTTTTGATGGAGATCCCACTTGGACCCTGATTCAGCATAGTGGAAAGTGGTTACCCCAAAGTACAACCATTTCAGTTTGAGGAAACAACACAGAGGGAATACTTAAACCTTCCCTTCCTTGCAACTCCGTTCCAATTTAAATCAGAGTTCCATATATCCTTTTCTTTTCTTTTTTTCAAATAAAAGTGGGAAATGTAAGATCTCATTCCTGGAAGTCCCTATTAAAAAAAGAGGGTGGGAGAAACAATCCAAGTATCCTTCCTCATTGATCAATAATCCTGGATATTACAACCAAGGAGCATTTAAAGGCAATACACTGCCCATATAGCAAAGAACTTTGATCTGGCCAAACAGTAACAATATATATATCTGCGAGGGGCCATGGCTCAGTGGCAGACCATCTGCTTGGCATACAGATGGTGCCAGTTTCAATCTCTGGAATCTCCAGTTAAAAGGACCAGGTAGTAGGCAATATGAAAGACCCCTGCCTGAGACCCTGGAGAGCCAATGCCAGTCTGAGTAGAGAAATACTGACCTTAATGGACCAATAGTCTGATTCAGTATAACACACTCATATGTTCATCCTCAAGACAACCAGTCTTTCACATGCCTCAAATGGTCTGGTAGAGTGTCATGAACCTGATCAAAACGGATAGGTAAAGTCATCTGATATGAGGAAAGAGCCAGTTTGGTGTAGCGGTTAAGAGCAGTGGGCTCTGTCTGCAGAACTCCTCCACATGAAGCCTGCTGGGTAATCTTGAACCAGTCACAATTCTTTCAGAACCCTCCCAGCCCCGCCTACTTCACAAGGTGCCTGTTGTGGGGAGAGGAAGGCAAAGGTGATGGTAAGCAACTGTGAGACTCCGTAAGGTTAGAGTTGCCAGTCCCCCAATCTGGAGGCCCTCCACCTGCTTCAGGTTCATCAGAAAGTGTGGGGGTGGGGGGGGGAAGATGTGGGCACTCCAGTATTCCCTATGGGCACTCCAGTATTCCCTATGAAGACTGATTCCCATAGGGTATAATTGAGAATTGATCTGTGGGTATCTGTAGCTCTGGGGAACTCTGTTGTTTGAGATAGAGGCACAACATTTTTAGCATAGCATCTGATGACTCTCCCCAAAATACCTTCCAAGTTTCAGAAGGATTGAACCAGGGGGTCGAATTCTATGAACTCCAAAAGAAGGTATCCCTATCTTTTGTTACTTCCAATGGAGGGAAGGCATTTAAAAGGGGTGTGATCCCTTTAAATGTGATGGCCAGAACTTTGGAGTTCAATTATGCTTGTCACAACCTTGCTCCTGGCTCCACCCCCAAAGTCCCCAGCTATTTCTTGAATTGGACTTGGCAACCCTACTTAAGGTAGATAAAAGGGTATAAGAATAAACTCTTCTTCTTTATTGTAAAATTTCACATCAAGCAGCTTTGGAAGCAGCCACAGGGCTCAGTTTCTTAGCTCCCAATTCTTGCACTTCTGGATTGTTTAGCTCTGAACTGTTTGCTGACATTACCACTTCTTAAAAAAAAAACAACCCTAAAATTTCTGCTATTACACCATCACACAATTTCTGCAATACGCATCATTCTAACTATGGGGGAGAGATTATGGAATTCTACTTCTGCCAACATCAGTAAACAGAGGGGAAAGCATATCAATGATCATAGGGAACATACTCTGAAGGCATACAGAGACATGTAAATAGTAACTCTCAGTTGAAACAGAACATTTTTCTTTTAATTATGTACCTTTGCCAATTTGGGAGGAAGCAAAGCTGTGAGAAAGTAGTGTAATCGATGACCTGGTAGCACTTCTTTCTCTATTTACCTCTGTACTTTTTTTTTTTTTAGTGAGCACAGGTTACCTATATTACAACATGACATTAGTGATTTCTCCTAATGGTAAAAATAGTGTAATGGCCAATTTCTATTTTAAAATACAATTGTGATGAGCAACTGCTTCAGACTGAGGTTGACAAGCAACACTATGGCCTCTAACGTGCCAGAAAGCTGTGTAATCAAGTGTATGTGACCAACATATATGAATTTGTACAGACATATTTGAACATCTTGCTGAACGATCAGTGTCCTGCTCCAGTAAGTAGTATGTGAGTCTAACTGGTAAGATCTTGGGCATCTCTATTTCAAACCATTATTCCCCTTGTAAACACTTGAACTATATTCCAGTAAAAATAAATCAAAACAAAAAGCCAGACCTAAAATGCCTGATGGTCTTGCATTTGCTTTCAAACTGCATAGCACTTATGGCTGGTACTGTCTGGAAAGCATTTTCCCGATAATGTGCATTAAGATGGTTATATGAAAATAAATTGCATTACACTGTATTGCAATGTTTTCAAATCTGACATTATGTTAGCTTAACAGTGCAATTTTCTCCAATACAGTAATGACATTCGCTTTGCTCTGTGGCTATTTTATTCTTTCTCTTCCTGATTTCCTTTTTTTTTTTTTTTCCTGGAAGAAATGCACAAGATTTCCCAGCACACATAAATAAGATCTGGCTTGTTGTTCATCATGGACACAGAGTCCAGGTTTTGTTTCAGCTGATTTAATCTAATAACCATCTATTGGGATAGCAACTTTTAAAGTTTAATTTCAATATTAAACATGGCAGTGGTGCACTCAGCAGGAAGAAGGGCAACAGCATGAAGAAAACAAAGATACAGACTGCAATTCTCCGGTAAAACCAATCCCAAGTAAATATGGAGGATTACAGCTTCAGTCAACAGTATTGTTTATCAAATTAATAGCTGCTTGGGAGTGGAGATCTTATCAGCAACTTGAGCTCAAATAAGACGTGCTTCTTCGCAGCTCATAATTATTTAGCTGGTGATTTATAATGTGTCTCTTGGTGCATTATTTGGAATACTATTCTGCTACTTCAAACTTTCCTTTGCCATGGAATGATTCAATTTTATATGTCATTTATGGACTTCTAATTTAATTGCCAGTTATTTAAATCCTAGCCTTAGTTTTTGGTTAAACTCACTCCACACAAGTTTAAACAAACTTTTAAACAAGCCTTTTTCTTCTTTTATATTTGAGGAGGCCCCGAAATAATATACATTAAATGACTATGCAAGGCCATCATTTACAAATAAACTTTACAACTGTTAACATTGTTAGTCAGCATATCAGCCTGCAGTAGCTGGAGGAGAAATGTTCAGGTATGCTTTTAAGATAGAAGTATATCTGCTGGAAGGGCATGAATATCATGTTTTTAAGAAATCTAAGCAAACCTAGGCTACTTTTATGCTAGTTAAATCCCATCCAAAGTAGAACTACACCATTCCAAAACAGTTGACTTCATTGGATTTTAAAAGGTATACTTCTGATTAGGATTGTGCTGACATTCACGTCCAGATGACATAATTTACAACCCACTGCATTGTAGTATTTTCCACATTAGGTGTTTTTTTCCCTCCCAGAACTGGTTGTTTGAACTTAAAATGCCAATACAGCTAGATGTACCCAGTACGGAAGAAAAATTGCTGTGGTTATTGCCCCTTTAAATTTTCCTCTTTGCTCGGAGCAGCTATTACTTTTGGACCTAATTGGTTATGTCACCTGCATTCCTGAATCAGCCCTTGATTAGTCATTTCTCCTTCTCTGCATGGGGGAGTGTTAAGTAGTCTTTGTGGCTATAGCAATTGCTCATTATTTTTCTTGATCATAATTGCATAATTATGAACATGAAAAATAAAAGAAAAATATTAAGAAGCAATTACTTTGGCTGCACTGAATAATTAACCCCCACCCCCTTGTAGGAAATAGGAATTTAGAAGAATTAACTAACAAGAGCTGTGACATTTCTCTGGAGGACTTAACACCTCTAGGGTTCCCTACTATCTAGCACCTGAACAGTCTGTAGATGCAAAGGATAAATCCACCTTTACTAGCAAACATTCCACCCCTATATTATTACAGCTTTACTGAACTTCTTGCCCAGTTTCATGCTAATTTTCAATTGGCTTAAAGTGACTACCCAGCTTCTGTAATTATCTATGGCTTCTTTGAAAAAGTCTTTGAATGTATTTTAATGGGCACTGATTTACACATGACTGACAGTGCAGGAGCTTAGGTGAGGTAAATCAGGGAATGTAAATCTGTTCTTCCCAACCCAAGAAGTAATGCATATAGAGTTGAGCTGTATTAAAAAGAAAACACAAACACTTTCTCTAGAGGATTCTATTTAAAAAAAAAAAACTCACAGTGTTACTTTATACATGACTGATAGGGCAGGGAGGATCTTTAAATCACTTGTTTTAGAGTTCAAAAATTACAGCATTTTTGCCAGTGGTAAGGATCAGCGAGGAACATAGAAACTTAATGTATACAGTACATTGAGAGGATCAGTACTGACATGGTGGTAGCAGTGGCATTTCTAAGGTTATTTGTTTAAGAAATGGCTGAATAGGGAGCAGCTGATCTATCCCTTTCTTGAAACTTAGACTCAGACCCACAAATTAATGCCCCACCTAGCTACCTAGAAAGGCCAATGAAGTAGCGCTTAGGCATAGAAACCTGAAAACAAATACATCACTCAATACTTATATTTGGCCATATACAGTGCAATCCAAAAACACTTCCTTGGCAGTAAGCCCTAATGAATTAAATGGGACTTACTTCCAACTAAACATTATGAGGAAAATACTCCTATTTCCAAAACATCGTAGTCACCCGCTGAATTGCCAGGATGCCTGGAGACTCAACTCACACACATCTACCAGGAGAACATGGATTTTGTCTACCAAACTGGAAGGGACTTATGAGTACTAACAGCCACACTGTTGCATCAGCACTCTGTCCCTCTGGAGAAGTGCTATCCAGGAGAACCGATGGTTTCTAGTCGCTCCGTGCGATACCCATCTCGGCTGTGGAGCGGAAGAAGCTGCGCCACCAGGAACTGTCCAGGCATGCGATTTTCAGCCTTGACCAGAGAATCCATCTTGGGAGGCTAACACCACCAGCAGCTATCTTCCTGCAGTGCCAGACTCCATTACAGCAAAGCAGGAGGCCCACGTACTAACAGATATCACCTATGAATAAGAGCCATCAAGCTTATCTTAGGCGTGGACCTTGTCAGACCGCCTAAGCCTTTGTCCAACGGAACTCAAGACAAAGACTGGTGCCAATAGAAGATCGAAGAGGAGGAAGAACATCTTCACCCAGAGCCAAGTTCCATTGTATAGACCGGGTGTTACCTAGGTAGCAATTTGGCCATCTATTGTCACCCTTTTAGACAAGTTTGATAGACTTAAGTACCCCCCACCTTAACAATTTTTCCCATTTTTTTCCTTAATCATCATCCTGGAGCCTCCCACCCTGGCCCATTGTTACCTGGAAGTCCAATCAGGTAACCAGAGCCCAAGCTTGTTCATTGGTCAGTTATGGACACCCAATTAGGTACCACCAATTAACTTGCTATTGGCTACTGCAGAAGTCCAGCCCTTATGGTCACTGCAGAGCCTCCCCTTTTTCTGAGGCCATGTACCAGCTGACCATTGTCATCTACCCCTGTACCTCCCATCCCCTAAGGGCTCAAGGGAGTCCTTATAACCTGTGATGCAGCTCCTCACAGGTGTGCATCTAGCAGTACCCCAGTTCCGCTGTCTAGATACATCCCCAATTCCTGATCAGTTGTGGGTCCCCTCCCCCTAGTCCTCACTTGTCGCCATTGGAGCCTTCCTTGAAGACTACGATCGGTAATTATCACCCTGTTTGTCTACCCATGTGTTGTCTCTATATCTCTCTCTATTTTTCCTAGGACTGTATGTGTGGTTTTATGAGTTATTTGTCTTATATGTATGCCTATATTTTTCTGGAATAAATTTTAATTGTTTTTACTTAATTAGTGTCCCTGGTAATTTTAAGCAATAATTTCCTGACATGTATCCTGTATACATAGGTTAAAAGATCCTGTTTAAGCCAGGTGCCCACCTGTCATTTCCCCAACCTCATTTTGAGGGCATTTTGGCTTACAACATTATGACAAAACCCAAACTATGCTAAGGAGATGGTATGCAACAACCATCTGAACTCACCAATGTATAGGCAAAACTCCATTCCAGCTTTCTTGGAATCTCACGGCCTCATGATTCATCCACATATGTGTAAGACTCCCATTTTGTCACTATGCAATTTTTTTTGTATATTTGCTCTCAGGTGCCGTTTTTCTTTTTCCAGACTGTGCAATGTTTGTAAATGATGATCTTCAGTTTCTTCCAATTGTGTGATTTTATAATACAAAACAAATACAAATATGGTTTTCTAATAAAACTACAGCTTCTGCGGCTTTTTTCTTTTTTTAAAAAAAGATCTGCTTATGCCATTAAAATGCAATCCAAGTAGAAAAGCTCTAGGTTAAGGGTTTCAATTTCGTTCCATGACTCAAGGGAACTATAAGCCATCATGGCAATAGTCTTCACACTCAAAAAAACCCATCAAGTAAGTGTGTTCAATGATCTGACTGCTAAATACATTGCTTAATATTGTTCAATCACATCTATTGATTCTTGAAAGAAACACACTATTATAACCTTTCTTCTGTACTGTCAAGATTAAGTTTGTCCAGCATTAAAGGTCTGGTTTGTGTATTTCTAGATCTTGCAAGTTCAAGTTTTACATTTTAATTTATTCTAGTAAGACCTGTGTCAAAGCACCTAAATCTTTAAAAGTTCACTTACTGGAATGATTTAGTGTTAATTTTTAATAGGATTGTGCAAATTGGCAGTCTTAAATAAAACTCTTCTGGTAAGCAGTACATCATCTGACATGATTACAGACAGCAGCAATGTATGATTACTCTGGGGGAAAGACCTATACACAGAATATTCTAAAATGGTTGTAATTAATTGAAGCCTGAATATTCACAAACATTACCCTACTTGTGGTCATGGCTTTGCTGGTACTCTTCAAGTATAATAATTATACATCTGCAACTACAATTTAATTTTAAGTCTGTAATCCTGAACAGACCTCATGCAGATATTTAATTATTCTGTATACTTTCATACATAGAGAGGAGAGATTAATCAGATCCACTGAGTCCCCTTTAATGTTTACTATGTTCAGTGGAATGGCTGCTCTGACATAGGCCATAATGTGAGTTCTGATCCATCAACCAACCAACCAACCAACCAACCAACCAACATAAATAGTTCCTATGTGAGCAGCCTTCCTTATTTAATTCAGTCAGAGAATATCAACAAGGCTGATGCTCTGAAGGGAATATGTTCCCAGACTGAGTGAGGCATACACTCTAAACTATGTAAAAAGTTGTGAATTCCTTTAGGCCAGAGGTCCCCAAATTTGCTGGACTTGTCATCAATTCTGAGAACACTGCATAGATGCCATCACAAAATGGCTTCTGCAAGAAAATGGTAAAAACCATAAAATGGCTGAGATCATTCACAGAATATTGGAAGGTTCAAGTCAAGGATCCTTTTACGATGGAGGCAGGTAGCCATTTGTAAATGGGAGCTCCCTGTAGATCCAAAGATGGTATCTCCTTCAGAAGCACCTCCTGCTCCAATGAAGTGAAGAAAAGCCTGGATAGGCTCTTTGGTTTGGGGAGGAAGCAAGTTGACACCAGAAAACACACTGGAGAGTACCATGTAGTGATATGAAAGGGGGAGAAAACATGAGGATGATAAGAAATCTATATGTGTAAGTGTAAAGCTTTATACTATGCTTAGTTTCTGTAGAGAACAAAGGGGTTAAAATTAAGGTTTGAATTTTGAGTATGGTTTCAAAAGGAAGTAAGAGAGATGGAACTACATCGGTATTCTGGAAGTATATCCAAATCATAATGAATAACAAAGGAGACAATTTAGAGTCACATGCAAAAGTATCAAGAGATTATTAGGTGTCAATAGATGAGGCTATGCAAGGAACATGATAAATTGTCAAAGGCTGGATCACCAATGTTTAGAAAGCAAACTATCCATGAGGAATGCCTCAGTTATGTAGATACATACCAAGTCTATCTCATTTTTAATTCTTTCAGGAAAAAAAAATATTGTTGGCTACATTAACCAACTCTTCTGATGTTTCACAAGAGAAAAAAAAGAGATGCTGCTGGATTTCAACTGTACAGTCACTGACAGGTCTTTTCAGGATTTGTTTCAAAGGAAAGAAAATCACTGGTCAGTTTCAACTCTGCTGGTTGTAGTCTTTGTACAGGGACTACACAATGTGTAATTAGAACTGAACTTCCTTGAGCCAATAACAAAATTTTCATATAAGAAGGAAGACTAAAGAAGCATTGTGTGGGGAAACACAGAGACACTTCATATTCCTGACAATCTATGATATTTGATATCATGAAATGGAATGGTATACAAATTGATGGAAATAAAGCAAAAACTTCTGTATGTCCATTACTTTAGTGGTGTTCCAAAAATGATTCCTTAGTGTCCTGCTTAAATGAATAATTGTACCATAGTTCCCAGGAATCAAAATTGTAATCTAATCACAGCTCTAACTTGTATGATACTTACTAACAAGGATATCATAGGAACCACAATGTGTTTCATCCTAGCAGCTCCTTGCAGTATGCAAACATTCTCTCTGTATTCACTATGAGAGGCATGCACTACTAAATGATAACCCAGCCTAAAAAATGTCCAGCTAGTTTCCATAATTGCTCAATTCCTTTACAATTTGTTGCCCTTTTTTAAAAAGGAGAAATTTGTATAGTATGAGAGGTTTTTAAGATTTCATCTTCCTTTACCACTTAAATTGTCTGCTTCTAAACGAAAGACTATTTATACCCCAGTTTTTATACACTCAAATATAGTGTATCTATCCTGATACATGTGCCGAGAAGAATATGCGTACTGCAGATTGGAGAAAAGAACAGTTAAAAAACCATGCAGAGATTATCTAAATGTTCCTTTCTGCAGGAACAGAGCTTGAACTTTAGGAGTCTTTCTAATAACTAAGATTCCAAGGCTTTATCAAACCAGGCCATAATAAAGAGGTAAGAGGGGAATATCTGTGACTGCTACTCCCACACATAATAAATTACCACTTTTTTTTCTTCTCACTTTGGAAGAGAAACAGAGAGAAACTTTAGAGACAAATTCACCTATCAAACTCATTCTTGGAGAATTTCACAAATTTCCTAGTTTCAACCCATCAATTGACAGGGGATAATATTCACTAGGGATCCACTCAAGCCAAAAAATATACCTGAAAATACCTTCAGTATTTTTCAGGTATATTACAGCAACCCAAAAGTATCCAGGATTTTTTTGGGGGAGAAACTGAAAAAAATTCTGGATATATCCAAGAACCACCAGTTAGATGCAAAAAAAAAAAAAAAACAGCAGAAGGTTGGAGCAGATTGCTTCCATCTCTTAGCTGCTTGTCAGGCTTCTTAAAGCGACTGCAGAAGCCAGTCCAAGGATGAGCTGTGCTGGCAGGGAGCAAACTGCTCCTTGCAGGCTCAGCTTTGGGCTGGCTTCTTGTACAGCCTCATTTAAATGGGGCTGCAGGAGAAGCCAGCCCAAGGATCAGCTGTGCTGGTGGGAAGCATATTGCTCCTTGCCAGCCTAGCTTTAGGTGTACATTCTCCACATTTTCTTCTTGAGTCTATTAACCCTCCCCACTTCAGGATTTATGAAAAAAAACCCAGATCCAAATACTGTACCAATATTGGGATCCAGGAGTTTTCAGGAATCCCCAAAAAATGTCAGATCCAACAGGTTCAAACTGAAAAAAATACTTTTTGGGGGGGGGATTGTACACTCTTAATATTTACTGCATGATTTCAGTGATAGCAGTAACAGTTAAGTATTTCAGTGAAATTAAGTACTTGAAGGGGTGTCATACAGGGGATGGTGCAGAGTTGTTTTCTGTTGCCCTAGATGGTTGGACCAAAACCAATGGGTTGAAATTAAATCAGAAGAGTTTTCAACTAAGCATAAGGAAGAACTTCCTGACAGAGCAGTTCCACAGTGGGACAGGCTTTCTCAGGAGGTGGTGGAGGTTTTTAAACAGAATTTAGATTGCCATTTCACAGCAATGCTGATTCTGTGGACTTAGGCAGATCATGAAAGGGAGGGCAAGAAGGGTTGCATCAGTGCTAGGTTCTTGTGGTCCTTTCTTACACACACAGGTAAATGCTGTTTGCCACTTTGGAGTCAGGCAGCAATCTCTCTCCAGACCAGTTTTACCATGGAGTCTGAAGAGGTTTTTTTTGTTTGTTTGTTTTGTTTTGCCATCTACTGGGTATGGAATAGGTGTCACTGAGTATGTGTGGGTGGAGGTATTTGTGAATTTCCTGCACTGTACAGGGGATGGACTAGATGATCCTGGCAATCCTGTCTGTGGGACACAGCTTTAGTTGGGAAGGCCACAAGCATACTTGAGTAACATCTTTAAGGGTTTACTAGGGTTGCCAACCTCAAGCTGGGGCCTAGAGATCTTCCACGTTTACAACCAATCTCCATTTGGCAGAAATCAGCTCCCCTGTAGAAAATGGCTGCTTTAAAGGGTGGACTCTGTGGCACTGCACCATGCTGAGGCCCCTTCCCCTCTGCAAACCCAACCTCTCCACCTCCAAAGTCTCTGGGTATTTTCCAATCCAGGGCTGGCAATCCTAGGGTTAACACATAGCTAGGCCTGACTGAGGAGACAGAAGAGTACCAACATACCAGTCTCATCTAACCTTGAACTATGTCTCACTGCATTTCTGCATTTCTACTGTGTTTCTAGGTAATAATAGAGAGATAGGGGGTTTTATAGCCCAGACTGGATTTATCTGGTCAAGGCAGACACATGCATATTGAATTTCTTGCTATATCAATGGACTATGGTTTTCAACCAATGGACAATTGCTAGGCTGGCAAAGTGTGTAGCTGGCTCTCACAATAAGAACACAGGAGAAGCCACGTTGGATCAGGCCAATGGTCCATCCAGTCCAACACTCTGTGTCACACTATGGCCAAAAAACCGAGGTGCCATCAGGAGGTCCATCAGTGGGGCCAGGACACTAGAAGTCCTCACACTGTTGTCCCTCCCAAGAGCCAAGAATACAGAGCATCACTTGCCTCAGACGGAGAGTTCCAACAATACGCTCTGCCTAATAATCACTGATGGACCTCTGCTCCATATGTTTATCCAATCCCCTCTTGATGCTGGCTCTGCCTGTAGCCGCCACCACCTCCTTGCTGATCTTAAAGGTGCTACTGTACTCCAACTTTGTTCTATTGTTTCAGACCAACATAGCTGTCCACCTGGATCTACCTATATACTGGTATCACCCACATTGCTACCTGGGAGGCAGGCAAGGCAAAGGCTCCATATTCAGTCACCTCAAAGGCACATGATAAACTTAGACCCCATTTAAAAACCATGAGAACCCATTTAACATGATCTGGTCAGTTATATAACATCATGAATAAAACACAGCATTTTTGCTCATATGGAAAGGACTTTTATTCTCTGCCTAGCTCACTGCAGAACTTCCAAATGTTCTACCAAGGAAGAAGGAACAGGCTGCAGATTTTCTGAATGCTTCAGTTAGTTGCTGCTGAATTTGGAGAGAGATGAATAAAATACAGGCTTAATGCTGAAACACAGCCCCCAAATGGGAAGAAATCACTCAAGGGGGTGAAGTTTCAACTGCTGAAATGAAGCCCCCCAAAGGGAATACATTTGTACTGCAAAGTGATGTTTAGCACTGTGTGGGAGGGTGTCATATATTCAAACTGAGTTCCCAAACAGAAAAACAACCCCTCATCCTTAAAGCAGTTATGGGAAAAATACAGTTCTCACATACCTTTGCTCTCTCTTGTGCATGCATGTGTATGTTCTTGTGATATCGACAAACAGCTGCCCAGTGAATTCCAACAAACAGCTCAGCAATCACACAGTCCATTAATGATAAATCTGGTGTTTATTTGCAAATGGAGATTATAGCAGCAGCCAAACCAGCATGGTTTGGAGCATCTCTAGAAAAAATTAACAATTCCAAGGGGGAATGTGGAACTCTCACCCCTGCCCCCCCCCCCCCAAAAAAAATCCTCATTGTTTTACAGTCTTGGCTTATTGACTGTTCCTGACTTCTTTCTGGAACAGCCAAGTAGTTGATCCCACTCAGTGAGGATTAACACAGTGAACTGGATGATAACAGAACCATGTAACCAGCTAGATTTTGCTAAACAATGATTTTTCTGAAGAAAAATAAGGGAGACGGTAAGGGGAAGTGAAGGTATTATAAACAAATATGAAAATATTTTTACAGAAAGGAAAAACATTTTTCTTATACCATTGAAAATATTCACCAAAAACTGAGCAGTTTCATTAAGCTCTAGTTTTTATTTCTCTCATCTGATACATTGAAAAGTAGTAATAAATTACAACAAGTTGTCCCAAATCTACCAGGGACCTGGACAGGTGGATATGAGAAAGTATATTTCAGCTAAATATTATGAAAAACTTCCTAATGGCCAGAGTTCTTAAGTAGTAAACCAGACATGCTCAGGGGAGGCCTGGGACCTGTATAGCCTAGCCATGTGTCATGGATGCTGTATATGCTTCAGTGATCAAGGATTGAGCCTTGTGGTGAGGACACACCAAGTCAAAGCGTATGTCAAACATAAGGTCTGAGGGACCGAACTGGCCCATTCAGGGCTTTTATCTGTCACACCACAAGTAGGTGGTGTGACAGAGGGAACAGGAGGCTGTTTGGGTTGGGGGAGTGGGCAGATTCTCCAGTTGTAGCTTCAGCAGTCACCCTTGTCTGCAGCAGTCAAGCAAGATGCCTTCATTTCAGTGGCCGCCTTGCTGGTAAGTTGGGAGCCACTGCAGCCACATTCATGCCTGCTCAGGTTTCTAAGGTGAGGCTGCACACATCTTTGCTCAAACTGCAACTTTGGGGGTGCTGACTCAGGTGGCTATAAAGATCAAAGTTTGCATGGGGGGGGGGGGGACGGGACTCAGATGATCCTTTGCTGGCTGCCAGTGCCACTTTTGCATGTGGTGGCTGCACTTCAGACCATGGGAGCATTCTTCAGGAGTTTCTTCCACATATTGGGAGCTTAGCTTTGCCACTGAACATGCAACTCAGTGACTGGGCCTCCTCTTCCCATAGAACACCTGGTGGCCTTCAGCCATAGGTAGCTACCACCTTGTGTGTGTGGGGTGGGGTGGGGTTGGATAGGCAATCTTTAGCTATTCTGGTCACTGGGTAGCCTGAGGTCTCTGCCACAAGCAAGGCCTTGTATACAGAATGCCCACTCTCCCATCAGACAACCTGGCAGCCTTCAGCCTGGAGCAGCCAACAATCTCTGGCTTGAACCCCTAGCATTGCCCCACCATGGACTGCTTGGCAGCCTTTGCTGGAGGCAGTGGCTGCTGCATAAGCCCAGGCTTATTAGGCTTTGCTTGACCTGGGTTCCACTGTACACCTGGGTCACTGCCCCCCCCTCTTAGGTGGGAAGTTAGTTCAATGTATTTCCAATCCCCTTCCATGGTGGCTCAGAGTGGCTCAACACCCAGCTACTTCACATTTTTACCTTGAGGCCCAGAACTCACAGCACTGACAGAGGAAGCAGGCTGGAGAAAGGGTTTATCCCCCTCCATGCAGCTCAGGGGCATCTGCCCAGCATTGCACACCTGGCTCGCCAGTCCACCTGTATGGTTTTTCCTCTGCATCTCCCTTTCTAGTCCATGGGGCCTCATGGTGAAAACACACCAAGTCAAAGCTTACCAGCTTCTGTCCTTTATAAAGTTTGTATCTCTGGTACTTGACATTACATTTTATGGCACATATGGCCCAGCCCAACCAAGTTACATTTATGTTAGCTCTCTCCTTCATAACAAATGAGTTAGACACCTTTGAGCTAGATGAACTGCCAAGGTCCTTTACAATGTGAACAGTCAATGACTTTATAACTAGCCTGTCTTAGGCAAACTCCTTGACATGGGTATGTGTGTGTGTGTGTATGGGGGGTGATTTCATCTAGAAGTTAAAGTTCCATGATATAGAACAAGGAAGCTAAACTATCATGAAGCGAAAGAGTTGCAGTGTGGTGATTAGCTGCTTTAAATTGTGTGGTGAGAGCCTGCTTGTATTTGGCGAGCCACCCATCTGCTGCAGCTTTACACGAGAAGAAACCTAGTGTTATGATGTCACTGCAAACTCTTATAGAAGTCTGCAGAAGTGTGGTGAATGTTGTCTTACCAATATCATTGTATATTACTGACTTCCCATATAGTTCCACACACAATGCTCTGACAGCTACTTATGCGTTTCATCCTTCTTTGTCAACAGTGCTGGTGTATTAGCACTCAACGCTCTACATTTAGGGAAAATTGACATTCATATGTGGATGTTGACAATGCCAGACATTCATATGTGGATGTTGTGAATGTCAGTGATCACTGGTATGTGTCTCAGCTTGTTATACCTACACTGGGGGAAATTGGTAATCAAAGTCCAGTCTTGTGAAATAACCTCAGTCACTGCTGACTGTCAGCACCCTTTGGTGTTTCTCTAAGATTCTGGGCACTTACAGATTCTCTTGGCCTTGCAAAATCTACCTACATCCTGAACATTCACTGTAGGAGATGGAATGAATAAGAACTGGAACAAATATGTAATGCATGTATAAGGGGACGGTCTCCTGAGGTCCTACATGTATTACCTTTCTGAGTGTTTGTGTGCGTGTATGTCTACTCATATATTTGTGAATACTAAGAAACATTCCAGAGACAAAAGACCTGGGACCTCTTATTTCTTAAATTATGCAGCAATCTGCATGTTCTAGCTATAAAAGAGAAAAGAGATTTGATTTGTTCTGCCACTGTTGTCAAGTTTACTGCATTTCACTGATAGCAAAGTCACACACCTTTAAGTTAATAAATAAAAATGAAAGGAAGAAATATGTTGTTATTGCAGTACTTTGTAATATGCAGGCACACTGCATACATAGGTACATTAGGCACTGTCACTGATTTTATTATTCCCTGTATTCCGCTGACAGCAAGGTTGGAAGAAAAAAAATAATAATGGGATAATTTTGCTTTTAAAAGTCTTCTGACATTTATTGTTCCACAGTCTACAGTGGGATATTTGCAATATCTAAAAAATGGTAAAGTAAGAGCCATCACAGCAACTTTTTCTCAAAGCACTTTCTCATGAGTAGCCCCACCAAAAGTTAACATCTGCTGTCTGCAGCAGAATTAGTGATTTGAAAATTCTGGCAAAGAAGTTTGGTTACAGTCCTAAACATACTTAACAGTCCTAAATGCACCTCATTGAAATAAATAGGGGTAAGCTTTCAAGTAAACATGAGAATAGTCTGTAAAGCAATTATAGTTGTAATCCTGTGCCATTTACCTGCAAATAAGTCTCTTTGAATTCAGAAAGAGCTCCTTTTGTATTCACATTCATATGAATGGGCTTTAAGTCTCATACACTAGTGGACTAGAAAGAAATGAAAGTAGAAAGATATTGTTTATATCCATGCGGAGCATAACCCTGCCATAAACAGACCCTTATCTGATTAATTCAGATTAATTACTCTGATTAATCTTGTCTTGTACCGAAAACATATGGCTAGAACAGATTACTATCCATACCATTTTAATTACCTTTTTAATTTCTTAAGACTTTTAACATATATTTTTGTACATATGTGGCACATGCATTTTAAAACAGGGGTTTGAAAACACATGAAAGTAAAGCCACCAGAGACCAGGGCAGGTTGTACCAGGGCTTTTTTCCTTTTCTTTTCTGGAAAAAGAGGTGCCAGAACTCTGAAGTGGGAAATGAAGGAGAAATGCATGGGTGCCTTTCATGAACTTTTAAACTTTTTTTGAGAATGTTGTTTCCCCTAAGAGGTTCCAGAACTCCGTTCCACCATGTTCCCCCAGAAAAAAAGCCCTGGGTCGTACTAAACTTCAGCAGCCAATGGAAATACCAGATTCAGTGCTGGTGGCTCCACTTAAAATGTTCTCACAATACAAGAACTCGTGGGCATTCGATGAAATTGCTGAGCAGACAGGTTAAAACGGATAAAAGGAAGTACTTCTTCACCCAAAGGGTGATTAACATGTGGAATTCACTGCCACAGGAGGTGGTGGCATCCACAAGCATAGCCACCTTCAAGAAGGGGTTAGATAAAAATATGGAGCAGAGGTCCATCAGTGGCTATTAGCCACAGTGTGTGTGTGTGATATATATATTTGGCCGCTGTGTGACACAGAATGTTGGACTGGATGGGCCATTGGCCTGATCTAACATGGCTTCTCTTATGTTCTTATGTATAAACTACAGCAATAAAAGGGCTTTAATGTGAGCCCTTAGAAAGCCATTGCAAGCCATAGATTATTCTGAGACAGATAATATAATTTTTGGCTCACTGTAAAGTAGCTTCTTTGTCAGAACTTGTAACTTTCCTGTAGGCTATTAGCTTAAGCGACTCCATATTGAAACCAAGCACTAACTCAGGCAGCTTTGCCCAAGTAACTAACCAGCCTACATGTTGTGTATGCCTGTGCATTTCAAACAAACTGTGAGCACTGAAGTGTGACAGATAGCCCAGGGTCAACATCTGCAGATGGCCTTTGAAGCCAGGCCGGCCAGCACTTTCCCAGCAGGATTCCATCCTCCCTGCCTGATAACAAACCCTGAGAAACAGACTTGTCTCCACCCGTGTGAACGATCGTTTTATTGTTGTCAACAGAATCACATAAAGTGTATCCAAATGCTAGCTTTCGTTATCAGTGTTACTCTGTACCTCCAGCTCTGAAGTTCTCAATAAATGCCTATACTTGCAACTAAGTCTTGGGCTTTACTTGAAGTTCTGCCAGTTCTGACATTCTTCTGATTGCATATTCCTTGGCAAATCTGTTTTTTTTGCTTTGAGGCTATAGTAACTCAAGCTCTTTTTGTGGCAACGAAGCTAATATATTCCTAAATACAATCATTTAGGAAGTGGAACATGCATGCACTTTGTGTGCTTACTGTGGATGCAATGCATTAAACATTAAACATGGATTGCAAACAAAAGAAGTACATAATTTGATTTCAGTGATGTTTAAGTATTTTTACAGCCTATAGGTATAAGTCATATTTCAATATAACTGATCTTTGTTCACTAATTTATATGGAGTGTCATTAGAACATGCTCAGAACACCATAATACCAATTCAGCCTTAGGGAATGGTGATGCTTACTGGCAAGGTTAAAAAAGCTGAGGAATTGCCATGTTTTATGAATGCACCATTAAGTGAGGGCATATGCCTGTCAAAAGCATGACTGTCAAGGTAGCCTACAGCCTTGGGGACTTGATAGATTCATCAGAATTTCTAATTCTCAGAAAATGGCACTGGTTTAACATTACCTGATGTCTCTTCCACCATGCCTGGTTAAATGACAATGTCATTTTTGCTCAGATGTGGACATCATGATTATTCATACAATTCCACAATTCTAGGCTGAGCTGTCCTTTATTCATCATTGGGCTAGGGTAGGTGAAGTGAAATCAGAGTTTGCTTAGAGGTGACCTGCAGAGGGGAAAAATAATAAGCTTTCATTATTTCTCAGGAGTGCCCTAGTTTCCAGGAATCATCTATTTTGTCAGATCTTTCCAAGGTCAATGCTTAACTCACTATTTAAAGTCTGTATGTTACCTCTGGGATATAAGTAGGATTTATAGACTTCTATTCTGACAAATTTCAGTGACTGGTAAAAGGCCCAGTCTCCTGATTTTCACATGCCAGATTGTCATGCCAACAGAAAGACTGTGGAGAAAATTATTAACACTGAATTTTAATGGCATGGAGGCAGTGCTGTTGGTTTCACAGTATTACTCCAATGAGCAAACTTTTCAGAGCCACGATGGCTGCCAAACTCAACAAGATAATCTCCAGTCATTAATATGATACAGAGTAGTTGTTGTGTATATGGACCAAAGGGAAGACTTACTTGGGTGTTCCTGCCGGGCTCATTGGAGCCATAAGGACTGAGCTTTGGGATTCGGGAACAATGGGAAGCAGGATCCAAATCCCTGCTGCCTTGCTCCAATCATGGGGCTCCTGCTGGTTTGAATGATCCAATAATATGTTTGCATGGGAACCCTGAGTTGTATATAGTTAGACCTGTGGGCCAAATGAGGCAGTCTTAGAGTACAGCCCTCTACATGGGGCTGCCCTTATACCGAACGTGGAAACTGCAGTTAGTGCAGAACGCGGCGGCCAGGCTGTTGGTGGGACTACCTCGGTGGGAACATGTGCAGCCTGGGCTGCGGGAGCTGCACTGGCTGCCGGTTGTGTACTGTGTTCGTTATAAGGTGCTGGTTATTACCTTTAAAGCCCTTTATGGCCGAGGACCTGCCTACCTTAGGGACCGCCTCTCCCCATATGTTCCCCAGAGAGCACTGAGATCTAGTTCTCAAAATCTTTTAAAAATCCCTGGTCCAAGAGAGGCTAGATTGAAAACAACAAGGGAGCAAGCCTTCTCAGTAATGGCCCCCCCGATGGTGGAATCAACTTCCAGAGGTGGTGCGAGCCCTGCGGGACCTGAACCAGTTCCGCAGGGCTTGCAAAACCACCCTCTTTCAGCTCACTTTCAAGATAGAACCCGACTAAACTGACCTCTAGCCATCTAACCATCTTATATATGACTGTAAATTGTAGCACCTTAATTATTAATTATTAACATATAACAGCTGTTTTATCTAATTTTATCCTAACTTATAATGGTAATTTAATTGTATTTTAATTTGTCTTATTCTATTGTATTGATTATATTTTATTGAAATCATGGTTGTTCCATGTCTGTGAGCCGTCCTGAGCCTGCCTTTGGCGGGGGAGGGCGGGATACAAAAATAAATTTACCTTACCTTACCTTACCTTATACTATACTATACCTAATAAAGAGCTATCATCACTACCACCTCGCCTCTTCATTGCATTGAACCCACTATATTAAGAGTAGTCTTGGCAGCAGGGCAACCATAGCAATCTACCACAGTGAGGCTCAGAAGGCAAGAAGGTAGTAGGCAAGCCTGGACAAGAGAAAAATGGCTATCTGGACTTAAGTGATTTAAGTCACCTAGAACAGTAAAGAGGAAGATGGAGTTTAACACAGGAGCCAGGTTTGGTGCTGAGGCTATGAATACTGAGGAAGAGGCAAGGGCTGGATGCTGGCTGAAAAGAGAAAGCATGGGAGCAGAAAGCAAAGCCAAACTGACTAGGAGAAAGAGGAAGCCAGAGAGTGGGGGGGGGGGGGGAGAGTTGTCTCAGGGAGGCAAGTTGGAGTGTTGTGGCTCTCCCCCCTTGTAATGCATTGTACCCTTGAGATAGGTGAAGTTAACCCACCTTCAGGTACTTGCAATGGCCAACTTGAAATAAAAAACATCTGTGTAAGGAAACTGTGACTGGGATCATGCATTCAAGACCACAGTGATCACAGGTGATGGTGCTCTGTCCCCAGAGCGTATCACAGTTTCGGGAGGGACAGTGGCTCAGTGGTAGAGCATCTGCTTGGGAAGCAGAAGGTTCCAGGTTCAAATCCCTGGCATTTCCAAAAAAGAGTCCAGGCAAATAGGTGTGAAAAACCTCAGCTTGAGACCCTGGAGGGCCGCTGCCAGTCTGAGAAAACAATACTGACTTTGATGGACCAAGGGTCTGATTCAGTATAAGGCAGCTTCATATGTTCATATGTTCACAGGAGGGACTTGGGAAAGAAAATAAAAGAGTCATTGTAAGATGGGGTAAAAAGTATTAAGCTAGAAGAATCAGTGACCTGACTTGGTGCAAAACAGCTTAAAATGTTTAGAAAGAGGTATTATTCAAGTAATGTCAGCCTATTCCATTTTAGTATGGCTTATTTTTGGCTGAACACAATATTGAAGGACTAGTATTGAAGTGTACTTTATAGTACTTTTGTGTATTGTACCAGCACATATTAAATAAATTATAGCTTATTTTTTATTTCTTCTCCTATTACTGCGTCACTCTTTATCCCTGTTTTACAATAAAAAGACAAATCACACAAAGAAATAGCATTTTGGTCCTCTTAAGTATTGTTTGCATATGACTAGTTTAATCATGCACAACATTTAGCCTTCATTATATTGAATATTGTTAGGAGTTGATGCCTTTGAGCACAATAATACATAATGTTGCATTAATCTCTCTTTGCTCAGTTCTCTTTTATAATGATGCAAACATATGCTACAAATTAGCACTCATTTTTAAACTTCAATGAATGTACAGATTACACTCTCTTTAAATCAAAATTTTGCTCAACCACTTGAATACAAGTGCAAAAAAATGTGTTTCTTTTATAAGGAAGACTGAATTCAGTCTGTATGCCCAAGGCACATCTCCACAATAATTTTCTCATCTCTAAAAACTCCCATTTTGACTTTGATCCTCTCTTATACAAATCAAACCCATGATTCTTTGAGTTTTGTTTCCTTGTATCAGTCTTTTCCTGTAAAGTATATCCATTTTTGACATCATATGTGCACCAACAAACTGGCATTATGCACATATCACAGGCACAAATACATACATTGTACCTATAAATATTATGTTACATGCATGCAAAAACAATAAGCTGGAACCTACAAAAACAATGAAAAGGGAAAAATGGAGATGGTTGACAAAATGTATGTATTTATTTGGAAACTATGTACAGTATGTTACCACTCCAAAGTCACTCAAAGTAAAAACAATACAATAAAATTATAAGAGCAACAGCATAAAAATGATCAGTATATACAAACCATAAGAGTCTGACATTCATAAAATCATCCTCAGGCTAGAAGTAGACCACAAAAACAGCTTGGAAATGATGAAACATGGAACATTTAATCATCCCAACCCTCACCACATACCTGTTTCATAATGTGGAAACAACATGAGCCTTATGGTTGCACTTTCTGTTCCCCATCTGTGAGCAAGCAAATCAGGACAATAAAACTGAATACACAATGTCCTTGTGTCAAATAGTGTTAGAAGTACATGGGAAAAGAAAGACACATGCAGTTATATGTCCTTTGTTATGAAAAGGAAGCAGTCTTTGTAGTCCAGTAATATATGAACACAAGCAGGGAACCTACAAGGACTTATGGGGGACATCTTACTATCCTCTACTCCACTATTTCCTCTTTCCCTTTCCTCACCTGGGCATCTCCCTTTTTCATGATTCCTTCCATCCTTCCTACCCACTAGGCAACCTACCTTTACCTGGTCTCCTTTCTTCAGCTTTGTTTCCTCCTGATAGCATGATAGTGAGTGCCTGGTGCATACATCCAGGTCTGGCTGCAATGAGTCCTCCATCAAAGGCCAAAACAGCCATGGCAATATCCTTTCCATTTGCTCTTGCCTTTTACTGACAGAAACTGGGGCTTGAAAACTGGCAATACTGTTGTGGTTGCCTAGCAACGGCCACTGAGGGAATCTGTTTATTAAAGCTAAAGGCACTGCTGCTCTCATTTTGGAGAATTTTAACCATTCAATAGATTTCCCATTTTTTCTGCAAATCTGGGTTTTCCCCTCAGATTTATGGAAAGATCTGTCTTGTTTGTCCATGGTCCCAAGCTCCAGAAGTATCCACAGATTGGGTCACATTGATTATACATGTTCTCTGGAATACAAAAGAGATACAAAAAGCTGTGTGCTAGAATCACACAGGAAAATCTACTTGCAAACAATTGCTAAAGTGCACTGAAAGCACATTATCCAACATGTGTGAAATTAGCCAGAATAATACTTCTAGTGCCACTTTTAACATTTTCTTAAAATGACACACCTTGAAGGAAATTAGTTTTGAGATTACACATGGGAGGCATAAATTAAATACATCCATTGGAAGCTGAGCTCAATACAGAGCTTTAACTATGTTCCCATTCATCCCTTCAAAAGAAAGTGTGTCTTGCCAGAAAGTTTTGACTATTTTCTCTATGCAAGTCAACAAAATCCCCCAAATTTTAAACAGGAAATAATCCTTTTTAAAAAAAAAATCATCTTTTTCTGTATAGCACAACAGTTTTCCCTCCTGAGGAAAGGGGTATTATTTGAGTCCAAAGAAGGTGTCTATTACTTTAGAGTTTAAGAACCCACACATTGCTTCTAGGAGAGAGAAGCAATTACTTTTTACTGCTGTGCTCAGCATGGAAACATCTGAGGGGGGAAAAACTGTTTCTTTTAATCATGTTTTGATACCTATAGTTAAAAATAGCTGATGATAACAAATAAAACATAACTAAAACCTGAGTGAAGATTGCTGTGCTGTAATATGAATAAATATTGAGAGATTAATATAACATTAACTAAGGAATAGCATACCCTCCAATGTTACTCTCCTGAAATAGAGATACACTTGTAATTCACTATTCTACCAAAGATCACTATCAGAGGCACTCCCCCTGCCCTCTGCTTTACACATTACAGAAGCTTGTATTCTGCCTGCTGCATTCATTTTCTCTTTACATGAACTAGCATATACTTTAGTTGTTCTTTTGATCAAATGCTAATAATCTGCCAGTACATTATCATGAGTGAAAAATATACTTCTTCAGTGGCAGTGAGAAAATAACCACCTGTGCGCTGAGAGGTGCCTTAATGTTCATGTGTATGCATTTAAATGTATATGTACATGAAAAGCAATCCAGTCTTTAAAAGAGTTATATCCCAAGCCCATTAACTTCAATAGATATGTAAGAACATAAGAGTCTGGCTGGAACAGACCAATCCCATATAGTCCAGCATCCTGTCTCACACAGCGGCCATCCAGTTCCTCTGGATGGACAACAACAGGGCATCGAGGCCAAGGCCTTCCCCTGATGTTGCCTCCTGGCTCTGGGATTCGGAGAATTAGTGCCTGTGAATGTGAAAGTTATCCTTAGTCACTAAGGCTAGTAGCAATTGTTAGATTAATTGTCTATGTATCTTCTAATCCCCTTTTCAAGCAGTTTATTCCTGTGACCATCAATGCATTCTCTGGCAGCAAATTTCACATTTTAATCACTCTCTGTGTAAAGTAGTATTTCCTTTTGTCCATCCTGAAGCTACTGCCCATCAGCTTCATTGAATGCCCTCAAGTTTTCTTCTTTGGAAAAAGGAAGAAAAATTCTCTTTGTCAACTGTCTTGTAATTTTTATAAAATTCTATCATCCCCCCCCCCCCACAGGCCATCTCTTTTCTAAACTGAAAAGTTCTAGACTCTTTAGCCTTTCCTCATAAGGAAGGGGCTCCCACCCCCTAATCATATTGGCTGCCCTCCTCTGTACTTTTCCCAGCTCTGCAATATCCTTTTTCAGATCTATGACCAGATTGGTCTGTCTCAGCGAGTGAACTTGGCAAGTGAACTAAGAAGGCGTTTTTAAAGGCTGTACTCTCTTTAAATGCCTTCTAGCCATGCCCGAATAAAAGTCAAATAATAACTGATAAGGGTTTTTTTTTTTAAAAAAAAAAATATTTGGCTTGGTATATACAGAGTGCACACCCCTACTTGTCATTGACTGCCTCTTCATAGCAACCCTGGACTTTCGTGGTAGTATCCCACTCAAGTACTAACTGGGCTGACCATGCTTAGCTTCTGAGATCAGGCTACTAGCTATAGTTATTGCCCCCCCAGGCGGAATAACGAGGCAGACACAAAGTTGGGTTAAAGGGCCACTTTATTAACTTAACGGCAAGGGCAAAACATGGGGACAGGTCAAGCCAGGGGTCACCGCGACCACCTCCTTGACCCGAAACTGGGCGAGCCCCCAAAGCCCCAGGTGTGAGCCAACCAAAACGGCTCAGACCCGGCCGGCCCGGCAACTTGATCACCGCTCGCCCGAGCTCCGCCATCCCCAACAACAACCTGGGATGCGGACACTCAGCACTTGCCGGGATCCTACAGACTCCCTGGAGCCAACCTTGGGCCGTACAGCTTGCGGTTCCCCAGGAGAGTCATGCACCAAATGGCGCGATGCTACGGGAGCTCACCAATCCCCAAAACATAATGCCAACCACAAACTGCCAGTGACCAACCTACGTAACGGCACCGCCATACAAAAAGCCAACACCAACATCAGCAGTACAGGGTAGGCAAAAACACCCCCGAACCTGGCCAATCGTCCGAGGGCGAAAAATTCCTACCCGGCCCCTATAAACAGGCGACCAGCCTCTGCCTGTACTGCTTGAAGGGCGGGCGGGCCGAGAGCGAATTTCGACTGCGCAACAGGGGGCGGGGGCAGCCTTTTAAGGCCGCACCAGCCCCCTCCCTCAGGAATATCCCATTGCCTCGCATCCGTGCGGGGAGGCAATGGGCGGCCCCCAGCCTCAGCAGTCAATGGACTGCTCGGCCGGGAAGGGGCCGAATAACCAGAATTAAACTCTGTTGGTCTTAAATGTGCCATTGAACTCAAACTTCATTCTGTTGCTTCAGATCAACATGGCTATCCACCTGAATCTACATTTTCTATTGCAATACTACAATTTCTGTTAGTGAACAGTTTCCACAACAGGTATAGGGACTTTGTAGTAAATGAACTGGATTCACTTGGCCTATTTCTAGAGTAGTTATACCCAGAGTACTTAGAGTTCTAGAGTTATAGTTATAGTTCAAACTATATTATATTATATTATATTATATTATATTATATTATATTATATTATATTATATTATATTATATTATATTATATAGTTATAACTGTAGTTATAGTTATACCCCAAATTAAACTTTTTTGGTTTTAAATGTCACTGAACTCAAAATTCATTCTATTGCTTCAGATCAACATGGCTATCCCCTGAATCTACAATTTCTATAGCAATACTACAATTTCTATTAATGAAGTGGACTATGAACGGTTCCCACAACTATAGGGGCTTTGTAGAAAATGAACTGGATTCACTCAACCTGTTTCTAGAGACCTGCCACACTTAAAGAAAGAGACTGAATGGGGATATTAGGTCTGAAATATACTCTGAGATAAGCACTGTCTTTTACTTGTGGGCTTAATTCATTAATTTGTTTCCATTTTCAACTTGCTTTAACCCAAAAGGCTCAGGGCAGGTAAGAATATTTGAGTCTTAAGACCACTAATGTGTGCCATTAAGGATCCTTTGGTTTACATGGAGTAGAAGCATAGAACAAAGGACTTTTCCCTCAATTCTTGACTTTAAAATGTCAGAAATATAAGACTCCTAAAACATTTGGCTTCAAGGTGTAATTTGTAAGGGGGAAAATGTCTATTTTAATGTACTAGGAAGCCACCTTCATCAATGTCCTTTTTGCCATACCTGTGGCCAAAAATATCACCCTTGTCAAATCAATCACTTACCATCAAAGATATGTTTAATCAGGTACTCCTCCCATAGGAAGATAGCAATTTTCCTGGATCCTGGACTTGCACCTATGGATGCCAGGATCCTAAGTTTGCACCAATCAAAGTGCAGCCCAAAGTTCAGCAATAGGCAACTAGGCTCCGAAGATGTGATCCAGAATCAGAGCAGATCCTAGTTCTGCATCAAACTGGACAAATAGTAGATTTTTTCCCCATTGGAGCCTGGGTAAATTCAGGTGCATAAAAAAAACATCTTCTTCAGCCCTCAATCTTTGTAGCTGGCTCTGTTCTCAGATCTGCTGCCTGTATTAAAACCACAGCACATCACCCTTCTGTATTGGATGCTGAAATCCTGGGCCCTCCTCATCAGGACAGAGTATGTTTTCCTACTTCCCTTCCTGGAGTTCACTCTCCACTTCTTCCAATATATTCTCTCTTCTCTTCTTGGTTTGTGGTGGATCTGCTTTACTGTCATTTCTTCCCGCAGCATCCTAATGCCACCCCTTTTTAATTCCAAAATCTCTCTCTCTTGCCAAGTGGGGATGATATAATTGAACATTAGGATCATACAAAGTAAGTGGTTTCTATTGGATTGCCACATGTAAATTGCTGTTGTATGTTATCCTTGAACAGTTCAGTTCCATTATCTAGTGCTCCCCTTTTTCATCCTGCATACTGGTTAGACCAATAAAACTATCTTCCTTTCACCTTTCCCTCACTGGGAGATTTCTGAGCTAAACTGGGAAATGAAAATAAATAGGCCAATAGTCTCTATGTATCTGCTCATGTTTTGGGAGGTCTCTCATGTAGGGGACTCCCTTCACATAACAGACTTGATATAGAGACTGGTTTGGGTAACAAAGGTAGAAGATAAATCCAACCCAGCAAAGTCTATGGGTAGCTGAATATATACCACTAATGCTCACCTACATTTTCTGGGTTATTATGAATAAAGTGTTCAAAATAAAGTATTCAAAACTCTTTAAACAATTGAAGTTGAAACCAAAATGGTAAGTATTATTATTAAAGCAGAAGTAGATACTTTATATTTTTGAAATCATGCTCTGTAAAAGGTTTTCACAATTACTTTTCAAAAGTGGAATTCCCAAAGTAAACACTTGTGATCAGTTTGCCTTGGCCCCTATTGGAGACAAGGAAGGTACAATGCATAATGGGGTGGCTATATCTGAAGCAGCCAATCATGAGGTGTAATTTGGCTGCATATATTCTGACTGTGCCTCCTTTATGTTGGCTTTTGCTGCTGGCTGCTTACCCGCTTGCCTTCTTTAACAACATGGGATTCACCAAACAGCCCCCCCTCCAGATTGGCTACAAAGGGAGCCCTTTCTTGCCAGCTTCATGATGTCATGGTAGAGGTAGTTAAATAGACTTGGTCTTTGGACTGTGTAGGCCATAACTAGTTTGGCAGGTATAGGGAGGTCTGATCATCATGATAGGTAGGGATGATGGACAAACACCCTGAAGCTTCATAGCACCTATTTTTATCTATTTTAATCTATTTATGTAACTGTACTATACTTAAAATGTTGTTTATCTGTCTTAATTAAATCATGACGTGTCATGTCTGTGAGCCGCCCTGAGCCCGCCTTCTGGTGGGGGAGGGCGGGATATAAGAATAAAATTTGATTTGATTTGATTTGATTTGATTCAGCAATGATGGAGAGCATGTCTGGAACAGCACATCATCGAGCAATATCTTTCTGAATTTGGCAGTGGCTGTACAGTACAACCTTGTGTTGTTCGGTCATTGATAGGATCAAAAAGATGATGCTCAGTGCCAAGGCTTCCTAGCTGCACCTTGTTGCCCAGTCAGTGATGTGCTGCTCCAGACATGCCCTCCATCACTGCTGATGGAGCTGGGGCAGAGCACTTCTCACCACAGTGTGTGCAGACAATGACAAACAAGTCCAGTGGAAGATGCAGGCTGAATTTGGATCAGTGTGGGTTTGCCCAACAAAGGCAGCTAATACCAGACTACCTGGTACATCTTGCCCATATAATATGTTAGCATATTTAATGGCGTGACATAGATTGACATAAGTATTTAAATAAACTAGTTAAACCCAGTGCTGTTGTCTCTCTCCTGTCTTCAATGGGGTGCCTGGGGCAAATAAAGCACATCCTGAGAATTGCTCCCCCGGTCAGAATGATGAGACAGAGACATGTTTGGATTTAAAGGGTCACTTTATTAATTTAACGTCAACAGCAAGGGCTAACTAATGGGTCAGGTCAAGCCAGAGGACAGTCCCTTGTCCTCCCTCTTGACCTGGTTCTGGGCGAACACCCAGCCCTGGGTATGAGCCAGGCTGATGGCTCCTACCCGGCTGGCAGGGCCCAGTTGATCCCCCCTTAATGGAGCTCCACCCTCCTGTAAGCCAAAATGCCCTCAAAACGAGGATGGGGAATTGTCAGGTGGGCACCTGGCTTAATAAGGATCTTTTATCTATGTATACAGGATCCATGTCCAGAAATTAATGCTTAAATTTACCAAGGACTCTAATTAAGTAAAACAATTAAAATTTATTCCAGAAAAATATAGAACTCACATACAAGGCAATGTGCTCATGAAACATATATATAGTCCTAGGAAACATAGAGAGAGAGAGAGAGACAACACATGGATAGACAAGCAGGGTGATAATTACTTCAAGGAAGGCTCCAACGGCGACGAAAAAGGACAGGGGAAATGGGACCCTCAACTGTGGCCAGAATCAGGGATGGATCTAGACAGCAGAACTGGGGTACTGCTAGATGCACCCATGAGTGGAGTTGGGTCAGAGGTTAAATAGACTACCTTAGACCCTCAGGTGGGGTGGGGGTGGGGGGTGGTCTCCCTCTGGGTATCCTACCCCCCCAGGGAAAGTGTATGCGCAATACATAGCATCTCCTCTCCCGGTGTAGTGAATGCCGCGTGGTCACTGTCTGGCTATGCCTGGCAGATGGTCACTGCAATGGCCTCTCCTGCATTACTGCATCCGTAGCAACACCTTCTCGCTGGTCCCCCCCCCCCCCCCGCTTTTCACAGAGTTTGCTACGTCATGGTGCGACCGAATTGTCCGGCGGTATAACCGGATGGGCAGGCTGGGCCCACCAACCTTGCCAGCCTAAGAGAAGGAAAACTCTAACATCAAACCCGGGCAGATAGAGCTCGTTAATGTAACACCTACCACCTGGAGGACTCGCTGCCAGCGTCCCGGCTTACTGGGCCATGGCAGATGACCCCCAGGTGAAAGGGTGGAGCCAGTACCGTGCACACTGGGCTTCACCTAAAAAATTCCTCTGCGCAGGCCTGAAGGGCATATCCACATACGCAACCCACAACGCATCAAGTCCTGCAGCGATGGGCAAGGGGCGAAACGGCAGGTGGAAGGTGCCACTGGAAGCCGCAGTCCCGATCCTGCATGTAGGCGGTTCAGGGTATTGGTCGCCTGATGCTAACCCGGAGACGAAAGCATTTTTCGGCAGCACCCTGAACGACCAAGCAGCCTTATCTAGGGACAGCACTGCTTGCTCCACACGGAGAGGGGCCTAGAAAAGGTGGCCTAAACAAAGCTCATCTCCTCCACCCCAGCTGGCTAGCCGCGGTCAACGGGCATCCTTACTTGCGGTCAAAAAATAACAACAAAGAAAAGGCATGCACCTGCCTCACAAAGTGTGCAAAGACTAAAGCTTGCGTGTTGGAACATCAGAACCATGCTTGACACAGTAGACAGTGGTCGCCCTGAACGACGCTCTGCTCTAGTTGCCCACGAACTTCTCAGGTTGAATATCGACATAGCAGCTCTCAGTGAGGTCCGTTTCCCTGAGGAAGGTAGTCTTCAAGAACACGGTGCTGGCTATACCCTCTACTGGTCAGGTAAGTCAAAGGCTGAGAGCCGCCTTTCTGGCGTTGGCTTCATGGTCAGGAACTCCATTGCCTCCAAACTCGAAAACCTGCCAACAGGTCACTCAGATCGCATCATGTCCATGCGCCTCCCACTTCAAAACAAGCAGCATGCAACACTCTTCAGTGTGTGTGCCCCAACCCTTCAAGCAGATCCTGCAGAAAAGAACAAGTTCTATGCTGATCTACACAACCTCGTACGGAAGATCCCTACAGAGGACAAGGTGATCATCCTTGGCGACTTCAATGCCAGAGTAGGTAAAGACTCGGAAGCCTGGAAAGGAGTACTTGGCAAACACGGCATTGGCAACTGCAATGACAACGGGCGCCTCCTGCTAGAATTCTGCATGGAGCACCAGCTCACCATCATCAACACTATCTTCCAGCAGAAGAACAGTCTGAAGACAACCTGGATGCACCCACGGTCCATGCACTGGCACCTTATCGACTACATTCTGGTGCGCCAGAGAGACCTTCGAGATGTCTTACACACCCAAGTAATGCCCAGTGCAGAATGTCATATGGATCATCGTCTTGTACGCTGCAATCTCCATCTTCACTTTAAACCCACACCCAGGAGAGGAGATAATCCCTCGGAGGAAGTTTCAGGTTGGCAGTCTCCAGTCAGCCAAAGTTAAAGCTGCCTTCCAGGCAAAACTCCAGTCAAGAATTGAGGACCCCAGTTGCCCCACAGACCCTTCTCCAGAAGCACTCTGGGAACACCTAAAAACTACCGTCCTGCAGATCTCTGAAGAAGTCCTCGGGTTCTCCACAAGGAAGAACAAGGACTGGTTTGATGAGAACAATCAAGAGATCCAAGATTTACTGGCGAAGAAGAGATCTGCCTACCAAGCACATCTTGCTCAGCCCTCCTGTCCTGGGAAAAAAGCAACCTTTCGCGCTGTATGTAGCAACCTCCAGTGCAAGCTTCGAGACATTCAGAACGAGTGGTGGACCAAGCTTGCTGAGAAAACCCAGCTGTGTGCAGACACTGGTGATTTAAGAGGGTTCTACGAAGCCCTGAAGGCAGTATATGGTCCTTCATATCAGACTCAGAGTCCCTTGCGTAGTGCAGACGGCCAAGTGCTCCTCACAGACAAGGCATCCATATTGAACCGGTGGTCGGAGTATTTTCAGGTTCTCTTCAGTGCCAACCGCATAGTTCAAGATTCAGCAATTCACCTCACCCCACTTCAACCAGTGAAAACAGAGTTGGATGAGATCCCCACTCTAGAAGAGACTGTTAAAGCCATCAAGCAACTGAAAAGTGGCAAGGCAGCAGGAGTTGATGGAATTCCACCAGAGATCTGGAAGCATGGGGGCACAGTACTACATAGCTCACTTCACAAAGTACTTGTCACCTGCTGGGAACAAGGCAAATTACCACAGGACTTTCACGATGCAATCATCATCACCCTATACAAGAACAAAGGGGAAAAGTCAGACTGCTCCAACTACCGGGGGATAACCTTGCTCTCCATCGCAGGCAAAATCCTTGCCAGAATACTCCTGAACAGACTGGTGCCCGCCATTGCAGAAGAACTCCTCCCAGAGAGCCAGTGCGGCTTCAGAGCTAACAGGAGCACCACCGACATGGTATTTGTTCTCAGGCAGCTCCAAGAGAAATGCAGGGAACAAAACAAGGCTCTGTATGTGACTTTTGTCGACCTTACCAAAGCTTTTGATACTGTTAGCAGGAAAGGCCTGTGGCAAATCTTGGAACGTTTAGGATGTCCCCCAAGGTTCCTCAGCATGATCATCCAGCTACACGAAGACCAACGAGGCCAAGTCAGACACTGCAACGACCTCTCGGAGACCTTCCCAATAGGCACAGGTGTAAATCAAGGCTGCGTTCTCGCGCCAACTCTCTTTACGATCTTCTTTAGCATGATGCTTCAAAGAGCCGCAGTAGATCTAGATGATGACGATGGTGTCTACATCCACTATCGCACCAATGGCAGCCTGTTCAACCTGAGGTGACTAAAGGCCCACTCCAAGACAATGGAAAAACTCATCCGAGAGCTACTGTTTGCTGATGATGCTGCACTCGTCTCCCACTCGGTATCAGCTCTGCAGCATATGACGTCCTGCTTTGCAGAGGCTGCCAAGCTATTCGGCCTAGAAGTTAGTCTGAAGAAGACAGAAGTTCTCCACCAGCCTGCACCCCAGGAAGATTATCACCCTCCCTGCATCACTGTGGGTGAATCAGTTCTGAAGACAGTCCAGCAGTTCAGCTACCTGGGGTGCATCATCTCCTCAGATGCTAAGATCGACAAGGAGATTGACAACAGGCTGGCAAAGGCAAACCGTGCCTTTGGCCAACTGCACAAAAGAGTGTGGAGCAACAAGCATCTAAAAAAAGGCACAAAGATCAATGTTTACAAAGCGGTTGTGATGACAACCCTCATCTACGGCTCCGAATCGTGGGTTTTATACCGTCATCACCTGCGACTCCTTGAGCACTTTCATCAGCACTGCCTTCGCACCATCCTCAACATCCACTGGAGTGACTTTGTGACCAACACTGAAGTTCTCAAGCGGGCGGAGGTTACCAGCATCGAGGCACCGCTGTTGAAGACGCAGCTGCGCTGGGCAGGGCATATTTCTAGGATGGAAAACCACCGCCTTCCCAAGATTGCCCTGTATGGCGAACTCTCCACCGGCCATCGAAATAGAGGGGCACCAAAGAAGAGGTACAAGGACTCCTTGAAGAAATCCCTTGGCACCTGTCGCATCAACCATCACCAGTGGTCTGACCTAGCCTCAGATCGCAAAGCATGGAGGCACACCATCCACCAGGCTGTCTCTTCTTTTGAGAACGCACGCATAGCTGGTCTTGAGGACAAAAGGAGATTGAGGAAGAATCGCACTGCTACAGCACCAACCCTAAATCAGACTTTTCCCTGCAGCCATTGTGGCCGGACCTGCCTGTCCCACATTGGTCTTGTCAGCCACCAGCGAGCCTGCAGCAGATGTGGACTATTGCACCCTTATTAAATCTTCGTTCGCGAAGCCAAGCCGAGAGACCCTCAGGGGATGGGAGGTACAGGGTCAGAAAAAGGGGAGGCCCTACAGTGACCATAAGGGCTGGACTTCTGCAATAGCCAATAGCAAGTTAATTGGTGGCACCTAATTGGGTGCCCATAACTGACCAATGAACAAGCTTGGGTCCGAGTTACCTGGTTGGACCTCCAGGTAACAATGGACCAGGGTGGGGAAGCTCCAAGATGACCGTTGGGGAGAAGAATGGGGGGGGGAATTACTGGGTGGAAGGGTGCTTAGGACTATTAGGTGCATAAAGTCCTAATAGTAACGTTTTTTTCGCCTCTATCGTCACCTCAACAGCAATATATCTTCCTTCTTTATCTTTAAAGATTAATTTTGGGTCAAGTTGTTCTTTAATGTAAAAAACCACCCCTCTTTTCTTTTGCTCTGCTAGTGAAAAAAATTCCAACCCCAAATTTCTATTCCACAAAAATTTACTGTCCTTGCGTTGTATATGAACTTCTTGTAAACAAATTATATTACATTTTTGCTTTTTAATCCAATGAAATGTTCTCCTTCTTTTCTGTGGTGAATTTAGTCCATTTATATTCCAAGATAGTAATTTGTACTCCATTATGATGTTGGTTCTTTATTTTCTTCAAAAAAGCTATGCATCTCTTGTTCGCTTCTTATTGTAATCCTTTTGCCATTTTGTTCAAATCCAAGACCCTCTGGTATTATCCATCTATATCTTGTGCCCTCTGCACGCAACTGATCGGTTAGCTTCTTATACTTTTTCCTATCGCTGATCACTTCTCTTGGTAGCTCTTTCATTATTTTAACTCTGCTCCCTTCTATTGCCCAGGCTTTTTGGTACCCTTTCCTCAAGATTTTCTCTGCCACCTCTTTTGATCTTAATCTTATGACGATGTCTCTTGGCAGGCCTTTATTTTTCGCATAAACTGAGTTAACTCTATAGGCACCCTCCAACATCCTCTTAAATCTGTCAGGGTCTTCTTCTATGTACTCAGTGATGATATCCACCATATAACCTTTTAAATCTGTCTCTTCTTTTTCAGGTACCCCTCTTAGACGCACTTGTGGCTCCAGCAACTTACAGTCGTGTATTATGACCTTTTCTTGAATTTTTAGCAAGGCAGAGGCCTGTGTATCCACTTTCATCTCTACCTCTTTCACTTTATTTTGAGTCTCTTCCTTAAGACCCTCTATCTCCTTCCTAAGGTCTCCAACTTCTTTTTTAATATCTTTTTTTATTGCCAAATGCAATTTGTCCATAGCTTTTAACATTTTTGCCTCCAGAGCGTCAAATTGAGACTGCATCTTATCAAATGATTGGGCTCTTGCACGTGTTGTTCTTTCTACTGACATATAAAAAATCACCAAACCTTAAAAAAATCCCCACATAAAGTTTAGCATCCAATCCAATAGCTTAAATCCAGTTCTTTCAGGTGAGACTAGTTTCGTTTTTCTCCCTTCTTCCTGAGCAAAGATATTGAATTTTAACAATTTTGACAGTTTTTCTCCCTTTTAAAATGGCAATCGTTATTTCTCTATGGTACAGTTCCAGCCTAGAGAGGTCTCTCTTCGTCTTTCTTGGTCTGAGTCTTGGACTCAATTCCTTCCTAGTTCAAAGGTCGGATGTCACAGCTCTTGTAATCCTTATAGGCTCTGATTTATTGTCCAGCCCCTTTTTGTTTTACTTCCTGTCACAGCTCAGACTGATCTCGTGTCTAATCTCGCAGTTTTATGAGCTGCATGAAGAAACCGCAACCACAAAAATCCACAATATGTCTTTTCTCCAAATATCTTTGAAGGCAATTATTTTTACGGCGTTCAATTTTCACAAGCTGAATTCTTTTCCCACCATGCCCCCACTCAGCTCAGTTCATTCAAGGTTCTGCAGTTTATGGGCATATATACACGGCAACTCTCTTTTCTTTCTTCTACGTCACCAGTCTCCGACTGCCAATTTTTTCACTCTTATCTTGAGGGGTTTTTTTTTTGCTGTTGTTCACTTCCAAAGCCACAGAGCTCAGCTTAACAAGGTAAAAGTTTTTTTTCCATTCAATTATGCTTTGCCTTCGTCTGTTGTTAATCCACTCAGTGTTTAAATTATATTCAAAGTCTCTCAGAGTGAAGATAAGAATGATGAGCGTACCTTTTAGATGTTCTCAACTCCCCCGGCTGTTCTTTTCTTGCAATTAAAATCAGTCCTTCTAGAGTGCTTGGATTCCGACAGCCTTAAGTGACCGAAGTCACTTTAGAGTCACTGCAGACGATGGTTGACAAATTCCATTGCCGGACATCAAGAACTGAGGGAGTCAGCTTCCTGCCTCCTCCAGATCGATATCAACAGCATTAAAGGAAGATAAGTCGTCTTGGGTTAACCCTTGCCTAGGGTTAATGAGCATAGACCTTATCAGGGGTCTTTAATACCCTGAACAGTGACACTAAAATCCCCCTCTGTTGGGGAGCTGCAGACTGTCTTCCAGCCAAACAGGAAGTCCAAAAGGGTGCTTAGGACTATTAAACTTATCTAAAAAGGTGACAATAGATGGCCAAATTACTACCTGGGTAACACCCGGTTTATACAAAGAACTTGGCTCTGGCTGAAGATGGTCTTTCTCTTCTTCAGTGTTCTTCTTGACACCAGTCTTGTCCTCAGTTCTGTTGGACAATGGCTTAGGCATTCCGGCAGGGTCCACGCCTAAGCTTGATGGCCTCATGGATGGGTGACATCTGTTGAGTACGTGAGCCTCCCGCTTTGCTGAAATGGAGTCTTGGCACTGCTGGAAGATAGCTGGTGTTAGCCTCCCAAAGTGGATTCTATGGTCAAGGCTGAAACCGCATGGACTGGATAGCTCCTAACTGAGCACTTTCTTCCGCTCCAATGATAGAGATGGTGTTCGCTCAAGCGACTGGAAACCATTCGTAATCCTTGCTAGCGCTCTTCAGGAAACACGGAGCGCTGCTTTAGCATTGTGGCTGTTAGTACCAGTAAGTCCTTCCCAGTCTGGTAGCCAAACCCATGTTCTCCTAGCAGATGTGTGTGAGTTCAGTCTCCAGGCACTCTGGTAACCAGGCACGTGACTACAATGTTCTGAATATTAGGAGTATTTTCTTATACTCCCCAAACCATACAGCCTGGCATGTGGATGACTCCCATCTTAAGGGGATCCCCGGCCCACCTGGATTCTGGCCCCAAGTCATAGAGCTTAATGGTCGATCCAGGTAGGCCGTTATCACAAGGTAAGTGCCCCAGGTGCTCACCAATACCCGTGCTTAACACGAGCCCAACTACAACTAGTGACCAACCTATTTATAACAGCACCACCGGAACAATTGCTAGCACTCAGCATGACCAGTGTAGGGTAGACAAAAAGCACCCCCAACCTTGCCAATTCATTAGGGGCGAAAAATTCCTACCCTGCCCCTTCAATTAGGCGACCAGCCTAGCCTGCACTAATAAGAGGGTGGGCCGAGAGCAGTGTCTAACTGCGCCACAGCGGGTGGGGCTGGCCTTTATAAGCCTGTGCCCACCCCCTGAGCTCCCAGATAGCCGGGAAAGTCCCACTGCCTCCTCTCCTTCCGGGGGGGAAGGATGGCCCCCAGTTTCATCAGCTGATCGGCTGATCGGCTGGGAGGGGGCCGAATAGTTTATTATGATTTTTGAAATCATTTCTAGTGCCTACAATTAGAAGATTTTGAAGTGTTGAAAGAGCAGAGATGCATAAGATACCAACTGAATAAGAACTCAATCTTTCATAGAGACTGCACAGGCTTAAAATAGTTCAGGATGGAACTGTCAGTTATTACAATCTCTTCATTTAATAAGAAGGATTCTAATTAGTGGAAGATGCTACAAAGCAATTTATGTTGCCAAGCTCAATACAGAACATTGCAGCTAATGGTAAGTGACATCACAATGAGTGCTTTACTATGACAGTTGCAATGCCATCCTAAACAGAGTTTGCATACTTGTAAGCCCCTTAACTTCAATGGACTTAGAAGAGTGCAATGCTGTTTAGAATGGCACTGTTAGAAATGAAGCCTCTATATACAATACAAAAGCAGAACACTTCTGAGTATCTGATGATGTAGAATAAATTTTATTGCTTTTCTAAAAAAAAAAATCCTGAAGATAGAGACAAGTTATTTTTATAATTAATTTAAGAATTAGGCATATGCAAACTAATGCAAATTTAATCCATTAATTATTCAACTGAAAGTCAGACAATTAACTAATGAAGGTTTCTTTAATCTAGTGACAGCCTCCAAAAAACCCATTGTTCCTTTGGTGAGATTCTCTGTCAACCACTTAGTTAATATTATTCTGGTAATGTGTTCCTTCAGAATTCTAGTAATATTCACATTGCAGCCATATGGATTGGAGCTTTGATCTCCCCACTGTGTAACTTGCTGCTTTGTGTCTGTATCTCAGACTAGCTCTGATGCCATTGCCACCATATGGTATTCCACGCTTATTGTAAACTCCTTTGCATTCTCATTCCAAGGGTCATTTTTAGAATTACCACTCTCCTATTTGTGAAACATACCAACTATCTTGGGGAGTGAGACAGGGAAGAAATATTGCACCTGTTTGTGCTTTCCTGGAATATATTCTCTGTCTTTTGTTAAACTTGGGTCAACAACAACAGCAAGCCTTTATTGGCATAAAACAGATTTAGCAGTACAAATAACAATGTAAGTAATATAAAATCCTGGAAAATAGAGTACACAGGGGAGCTAATGGACATAAAATGAGTAAAATATATGTAATTTCAAGTTTAACAAAAATTAAATGAATAAAACAAATAAGATATGGTCATTCCAGAGCCAGTCTCTGTCGGATTTCCACGGCCTGTTGAAGAAATTCAGCAACCGTTAAAGTTAACTCAGAGCAGGTGTCATTTTAAAAGTCTGTAGACTTGAGTCTCCTTTGTTGCTATTTGCTTTCATTAGCCAGTTATTCATATCACAATGGCATTCACATATGCTGATCAAGAAGAATTTTGCATTGCAAGATGCACTAGCATCTTGTGTAAATGAAAATATATCAGTGTTTCCAAGCAGATATTTTTGTTCTTTTCCCCATCCTCATGGTATATCTTGATATAGGCAACTGTGAAATGTATTACTATCTCCCCCCTTTAAATTAATAAATATGCATTACTAATTTATATTCAGAATGTGGAATGGTATAGTATAGCCCAGTCTAATCAGATCTTGGATGATAAGCAGGGTCAGTGCTTGAATGGGAGACCACCAAGGAAGACAGCAGAAGTAGGCAATGGCAACCCCTCTCTGCTTAATCACTTCCCTTGAAAACCCTGTAAGGTTGCAATAAATTGGCTGCAACTTAATCTATATCGACTTAATAAAAATATTCCTCTAAGAAACATCAAGGTTAGAATCACAATCCCTGCCATGCCAAAGATCACAGCTAAATGTAAACCATGATGTAAGATGTTTAGCAAAATGTATAAAATAGTACTAAATTTTATAAAAGCTGTTGACACAACAGTAACCCTGCCTTAATTTACATCCTCATGACACCCCTTGTAGCACTCATTGCCCTTTTGATATATCAGCAGTATTACAATTTGTTTATGTTTTATTCAAGCTTTCAAACCAAACCAGTTTTAAATTAATGCTGATAACAATTTTTAAGGCATTGCCAAATGCATTAACCTTTTGAAATGCACTTCATTTTCTATCTTGCAGTCAGTAATGTATGTTGTTGCCTAATTTTCTGGTGATATTGCTATCTTCATTCATGATATATAGCTTTTGTAAATGCTTTTGATGTATGTTTAGAATTTTTTAGAGCTTTATATAATAAGGGTATTTTCAAACAGCTAGTATCTTAAAGAGGATGATAGTTCTAATTCTCATAATGTCACAATAGGCTAGGTCACGGCAACATAAACTCTCACAAAGAGATTATGAGGAGCAGAAGCTTCAGTTTCCACAAAGTCTGTTTTATCCACAGTGGTCTTCCCATTCACTTTAGTGGAGTAGACTGTTAACAGGACTCCTAAGAAAAGTTTAAAAAGGATCAGCAAAAGATATCAGACGCAACAGAGTATGTATTTCTCCATGTGCTATCAGAGTATCATAGGAGATGTCCCAGAGCTGGATACTATAACATTTGTGGGAGAGGGGGGGAGGGGACCACAGAGTTTACCTGATGATATGGCTAGGATTCGTGTCATCTTCACCTGACAAATACAGTTATTTACTACAAATATTACACAGGATCCTTGTTACGGCTATAAATCTCTTAAATTTTAGCACAAGCATAAATTTACTAAAGTAGATTGCATTACTCACATGTAGAAAATTAAGTTTGCAACTCAACATTCTGTTCAATTAAGTTAAACATTGCTTATTCCCTGTTCGTCCTCCTGCACAATTTTATGTACATAAATCTCTCACTGTTTCCTTTCTCCAATCTTTGTAACATGCTACATTTCAGGTTTTACATTTATTAGAATCACAAATTTATCTTCATAGAACATGTCCTCTATACCTCCTGCTGACTGCAGTATGTTCAGCTATTCTAGACTGTTCACTGTTATATGTAGTCATCTTTGTTACGTTTTAATTACCAAATTTTAAAACAGGGGAAAGAATCTTTCATCATTTCTTGAAACATCCTTAATTCAGCATCTTCTCTGGATGCTCAAAATCCCTCCAATGGCAAATCAATTTTGCTTCACACCTGGCAACATAATGGTTCTTGTTGACAAATGTTAATTATTTGTAGGATGGCTTAAAAACAACAACTGTTTCTTGAAATGTTTGGCTCTGAACTTACAATCAAAGGAAAATGGGGGAGGCAATCTCTTTTTCCCTCTCCCCAAATAGTAGAATGGCTTTATTTGTGAATGTCATGGGAACATAGACTGAAAAAAGAAAGCAAGCCAGTGGAAGCATTAGCCTGAGGGGAAGGATTTCTAAGAATGTGCTTTAACACTCAGCTGGGACTAGTCTTCTCTTTATCTGGATAGATTGAAAAAAAGCCTCCAGAAAGGTACTAACAATGGGATTTTAGCAAGGACTGCCAATAACACCCCTGGACAATTCTAACACAGTTTAACTAGCCTTAAACCAGACTATCTAATCAACTGATGCTCAATGTAAAATAGCTGTTCTTGTGCCTTAGGTGCAGGGCATGGACTAGGAGATTAGCAATGGCAAGATAATCACTTCAGAAAAAGAACTTCTAATTACTTCTTAATTATACATTTCAGTGCTTACAGGAAGCTGGATGCCACAACAAAACTGGACCTAGTGATAAGTAAAAGGGATGAAGGCCTTTTGGTGAAAATGCATTGCTGCTCATGCAAGGATTCCAAGTGGAAGAGAGGTCTTGTTTTCCCTTGATACCATCCTAATGTTTGTCATTATTATTCTTGCAAGGTTTCTGTGAGGCAGAAAGGAAACTGCAAACCTCAACAGGCTTCTTTGTCATTAATGGTTGTCATTTTGATTAAAAAACAAAACAAAAACCCTGAAACCAACTCTAGTTTAATGGATAAATGCAAATCACATCAATGCTGTGGCTTTAGACTTCAAAGAGGACTAAATGGTTTTGAAGTTTATTTGTTAGATGAATTTGTGGTCAATGATAAGAAAAAAGAAACTATGGTGACAAAAATCTGGAAATCCCAAATAGCTACAATGCTTCTGACAACTGAAAAAATAGCCAAAATGCCATGCTTGTGATTAAGTAAAATAGAAATTAAGGCTAATAAACAGACTTGGCAATATCAGCCCCGAGAGAGAGAGAGAGAGACAGAGACAGAGACAGAGACAGAGACAGAGACAGAGAGAGAGCTTTGCATTTGAGAGGTAAGGCTTTTTTTCCCCCTTTGGTAAGGCTCCTCCCCCCCCCCCCTTCTGAATGGAGATTCATTGTATGGATAAATTGGGGAGGGACTGTGGCTCAGTGGTAGAGCATCTTCTTGGGAAGCAGAAGGTCCCAGGTTCAAGCCCCGCCATCTCCAACTAAAAAGGGTCCAGGCAAATAGGTGTGAAAAACCTCAGCTTGAGATCCTGGAGAGCCGCTGCCAGTCTGAGTAGACAATACTGACTTTGATGGACCGAGGGTCTGATTCAGTATAAGGCAGCTTCATATGTTCAATGCAAAAAAGGTACCATGTTCAGCAACCTGCCGAGTTGATCTTCTCCAGGCAGTATTGCCTATAATGAATAAAATAATAATTTTCATGGAACTCTGCTTTATTTTTACCTGACAGCCTTTAAAAAAAAAGTCATGTGCAGTGCAGTGATTTGGAAGAGATCATTTCAATAGTAACTTAACCATTGTAAAACAATGATATTGCATATAATTCCTTTAAGCCACAAACTCTAAGGTAAAAATGCAACACAGAGTTTCATTCTGTTTTTCTTAATAGTGAACATCTTTCATGGTCTTTGATTTAAATATGACATTTTTGTTTCCCAGTTTCTGTGAGATACAGTTCTACTCATATAACAGTACCAGTATCTAAAAAACTCGCTCTATAAAACCTGACAATTTTACTTAACCAACTCCACATTCTTTGATGTATGAAAGCAACATGGAAATACATCTATCAATGTCCTTTTGCATACTATGGAGGCCACTCAGCTGACATGACACATGTATGACTGTTTAAAAACTGCATTTCTTAAAGCCACTTCTTAATAGGAATGTGAAAAAATTATGTTTGGGGAGTTAAGGTATATTGAACCCCCAAAATATTGGTATTTCTCAATATTCCCAAATCCCAATACCATTATGGTATTCAGATTCAGGAAATATTCAGGAAACCTGAATTTTTTTCTGCTCCATTATATCCTTTGGGGATCATTATAGTCAATGGTTCCCATAGGGTATAATGGAGGATCAATCTGGGACTCAGGAGGGGTCCAATTCTATGCCCCCCCAAAAGGTGTTCCCATTCTCCATTGACTTCAATGGAGGGGGGGGAAGGCAATTAAAGGGATTGCAGTTTCTTTAATTTTCTTAAAGGGTGAATTTGCTGCAGCAAGTTCACCTGGAAGGTGTTTAAAGGAACTGTGAGTCCTTAAATGTCATTAGAGTTTACTCACCGCAGAATCATGCAGCTTGGACAAGACATTTAAAGGGACTGCAATCTCTTTAAAAGTCCTTTAAGTTTGTCTGGCAGTCCCAAAAATCCTGAATATTTTTTGGGATTTTCAGGACTTGGACATTTTGAATAGACAAACAATATCAAAAATCTATATCCAACTGAATCAATACCCCCAAAATACTGACAAGGTTTTTTCCAGGTATTTTTTCAGCTCAAATTTAGCCAAACACCCCCCCCCCCCACACACACACTTTCTAACACTCATTTTTTAAAAATTAATATTTATTAAGTGTGCATATATCAACATATTTATACCTCTCTTATAAATATACTTCATTTTTTGCTTATTGTCTTCTATAATTCAAACTGAATACTATCAACAAATAAATAAACTCCTTCGTCTTTATCTTATTTCCTTTCTTTACCTGATCCCCATACCACTTTTCCTAATTCTTATTCTAATCATAATTATATTCTTTCTTTTTGTTTCCAAAACTTCTTTACTTCTTTCACGAACTTCCATCTTTACACACTTAAGTTTTTGAAACTTTAACTATCTTCTCTTGTGCCTGCAAAAGAAAGCTGGACAGGGTTACCTCCAGAACTGAGTGCTGCAGAAAACACTCATTTTAAGAATGATGGGTTGAAAGACAAGTAACACTGAAAAGAGTTTGACTGAGTGATCAATCTTTATCTTTATGACAGGCATGTATTTAAGTGTACCCATCATCAGATCATGTTGTTCTTCTGTTCATCAAAAGCTATAAACTGTGAGATATTATAATGAGAGGGCTGGGAAAAGGTAGTGAAGTCAGATTGCTTGTGGTTTTAAAACTTGATCTAGGTTCTTTAATATTGGAAGTAAATTAGGAAATCAGTCCAGTAGCTTCTGTTACTCTCCTGTGCTTTTCCTCACAGTGTGTACAATTGAGTCTTTTGCCTCTATGTAGCATCAAGAGAATGAAATTGTTCATACAGTATGGGACGCATGTTTATAAAGGATCAATAGCTAGTGCAATGGTAGACTATGGATATACTATGGATGTAAACATCACATGGGATCTTTCTGTTTCACAAGAAGATGGGTCATCTATTTTAGTTGGAATACATCTCATTTATTCTTCCTTTTGAGAAGCCAGATTCTTACAAACAATGGACATAAAGTAATTTTAAAAAATGTATTTATTTGATTTCTATCCCCTCTTCCCTCCAATGGTGACTCAAAACAACTTACATTATTCTGTAATTATCCATTTTATCCTCACAGCAACCCTGTCAGGTAGGTTAGACTGAGAATATATGACTGTTCCAAGGTCACCCAACAAGCTTATATGGCAAAGCAGGGATTCAAACATGGACCTCCCAAATCCTAGTCTGACACTCTAACCACTACACTGACCTGTTTTTTTTCTGCATGCTACAATCCAAGTTCAAGAACACTGATGCCTAGTGACTAAGCTTAAATTGACCATATACTACATTTAACTGAATTGTAGCTCAATATATTAAATGAGCCTCGTGGCGCAGAGTGGTAAAGCTGCGGTACTGCTCACGACCTGAGTTTAATCCCAGCAGAAGCTGGTTCAGGTAGCCGGTTCCAGGTTGACTCAGCCTTCCATCTTTCTGAGGTCAGTAAAATGAGTACCCAGCTTGCTGGTGGGGGTGGGGAAGTGTAGATGACTGGGGAAGGCAATGGCAAACCACCCCGTAAAAAGTCTGCCATGAAAATGTTGTGAAAGCAATGTCACCCCAGAGTCAAAAACGACTGGTGCTTGCACAGGGGACTATCTTTACCTTTTTTATATTACTAACAGGGGTTTTTTTTTGTAGCAGGAACTCCTTTGCATATTAGGGCACACACCCCTGATGTAGCCAACCCTCCTAGAGCTTACAGTTAGCCCTATGCTAAGAGCCCTACAAGCCCTTGGAGGATTGGTTACATCAGGGGTGGGTGGCCTAATATGCAAAGGAGTTCCTGCTACAAAAAAAGCCCTGGTTACTACTAGTAGTATCATTTCTTTTCCTCAGTTGTCCATAGAGAATTACAATCCCTGAAAATTCAATACAATGCCCATTGTATTTTCCAAAATTATATAGTATTTCAGAATGCATAAGTGATAATTCTATCCTGAAGGTAGTTTTGGGAGGGTAGCCATGTTGGTCTGCAACAGAAGACCTAGATTTGAATCTCATAGACTCCTTAGTGATCAACAAGATTTTTGGTTGCAAGCATTTGACAGTCAAAGATCCTTGATAAAGCTTATTTGACTGAAGGGAGCTTTGACTCTTGAAAATTTATTACCCCTAAATCCTGTTGTTCTCTAAGGTACTATTAGATTTGAAGCTATCATTTTTAACCCATTTTACAAATAGAGATAATTGGTAGAGAAGTCATGATTTTTCCAATGCCACCTGAAAAGCTTTCCTGTCCACAGGTCAAAATTTTCAATCTAGATCCAGACCATTTGATACCATTACTAAAAGAGTCACCAGCTCTATAGATTGTAATTGGCATACCAAGAACCTTATAGATCAAACTGCAATGTGGGTAGGGGTAGCAAGGAGTCAGAATCTTTAATAGATACAAGCTACTTTGCATTTTCTGGTTATTTGGTCCTCCAACAGAACATTTTAATGTTTTCAACTTCTCAGACTAATGCACAAGATATGATCAAAACTGTAGAAGAAGCAGATTTTTCAGTGTTTGCTTGTCAAGGCTCATTCAGATAGCATAGTTTGTTTGGCTGTTTTTAAGCTCCAGACATATACAACAAGACACAGCTCATTATGTGTTTGCTTCAGAGAGAGCTCCATGCTGTCAACATGACAAAATCAAGTACAGGAAAGCCAGGACACTGTAAAAATCATTTACCCTCTGCTTGATATAAAGATAGCACAAAGCCAGGGATATACACTTTGACAAGGCATTTAAAGGGCTGAACCTGACTGCTTTCAGGAGCAAGCAAGTGATAAATTCAACTTTGATCTACCCAGCTAGCAGAATTGAAATGCTTTGGCCACTTTGGGTCTGTGCTGTAGTTGCCTTTTAACATCGGGGAGTAAATTCATTCTTTCCAGAATTTTGAAACCCTTTAAAGAAAGTACTACACATTCTGAAAACCACAGCGCCATCTTGTAAATGCTAGCAGTATTCATTAAAAAAAACCCCCAAACCCTCAGATAACTGGACTTAATTCCAGTCCTTCCGTTACTGGTATTTTAAAAAGAGCTTAAAAAAAAAAACAGAATTCAAAATCACTGCAATACATAATCAATCAGAACTTCTAGTAAGTAGCGAGGCATTATTTTTCTTTTTGATTTTCCTTCTGGGACACCAACCCCGCCCCCAGTTTTAGCTTTAACTGAAGACATTTAAAAAACTATTATTGTAAGCAATGTTGAACCACAACGAAAGGTGGGGTCTAAATGTTTTAATAAATAAGCAAATAAATAAATAAGGCAATGAACAAGTGTCAATACAAAAATATTTTTGCCTTTTAGCAATGTGTCTTATTAGCTGGAGGTTTCAGCAATATAGAAGTGGTGGCAGTCTGGTAGGGGCTGATGTTTGTAAGAAATATGTTATAATTGTGCACATACAGTTATTTTTTCCCAGGTAAACAGACCCTTGGTTCCAGTAACTTGCTCTGCATATAAACTGGTGTTTTATATAGAAAACATCTATATATCTTGTCAGATTTCAGAAGCTAAGCAGAGTTGGCCTTTGCCAGTACTTGGCTGGGAAAGTTCAGGGTTGCTATGTAAAGGAATGCAATAACAAACCACTGCTTACCTTGTCAACCCCACAGGGCTGACATAAAACAACTTCATCTTGAGAGCAGTTTCCACCACCACCTTCTTAGTAGTCGGGTTTTAAATTCTTTATTGTTTTCCTTGTTGTTATCTGTTGTATTGATGATTTTATTGTGACCCCCTTTGCAAGCAGGGAGAGATATTATAATCTGTCTCATCAACAAACAAAAATAAATAACAGCTGGTAAGCCTAGAATGCTTTTAGGGAGTATCTATTGTTGATGGCTGTTGAGGGAGGGAGTACTAGAATGTGTGATGCCTTACAGACTAACAGATTTATTGAAGTGTACACTTTTGTGGACTAGAAACCACTTTGTCAGATGCTTTAGACCAGGGGTGTTGAACTCATTTTTTATGAGGGCCGGATTGGTCAGAAATGAGACCTTATTGGACTGAGCCATGTATGTCATAAAATGTAATGTGAGGTGGTGGGGAAGTGGTGAAGCTGCAGAAGCAAGAAGAAAACCCAGCCAGCCCATGCCTCTCAGACAGTTCAGGATTGGTCCTCCTCCTGAAGCTGAGGCTACAAAAGGAGGAGGAAAACTCTGCCAGGCCATGCCTCTCAGACAGTCCAGGAAACACAAGGGGAAGGTCTTTGTCCTGCTTTTAAGCCTCACCTGCAGAAACAAGAGGAAACCCAACCAGTCCGTGCCTCTCAGACAGTTTGGGAGGTAGGGGGGAGTTTTTGTCCTATTTTTGCAGCCTCAGCTTTTAAGCCTCAGCTGCAGAAGCAAAAGGAAACCCTGTCAGCTGATGCCTCTCAGACAGTTTGGGAGGTAGGGGAAAGTCTTTGTCCTACTTTTGCAGCCTCAGCTTTTAGACAGACAAAAGCAGGAGGAACACCCAGCCAGCCTGTACCTCTTGGACAGTTGGAGAGGTGCGGGTGGGGGGGGGGGGAAGTCAGTTGCTTATAGGATGGATTCAAGCCCTATAGGGGATAGATCCAACCCACAGGCTGCCTGTTTTGACTGCTCTTAACCTCTGCTCTAGACTACAAATGCTTGGGCTTCAATACGTCTGTGAATCTTTTTGATACGACAAATCTCTATTTAGATTTTTTTAAACTTTGTTTCAGCTCATCAAACTCTATAGGTAGGCATATAGAGGCAAATAGCCTGTATAAAGTTATAAAATGAGCAGAATGCAGCTCCCAACTGGAGGCAGGCTGCACAGCCTTGTCTCCGGGGGCCGTTTTGCCCCTTCGTAAGGAGGAGGAGCGAGTAGGTCATTTTGGGAGGTGAGGGCAGAGCAGGCACACCTTAACGGCTGTCTCCGCTTCTGCTTCCCAGTCTTCGCCTCGTGCTTGGCCCACCCTCCTGCTCTTGAGGCAGTGTGGGCAATAGCTGGTTGCTCTTAATTTATAGGGGACCGGATAAGAATTTTTTCATCTCTTCCTTTTTGGCTGTTGGAAGTGGTGTTTTTTGCCTACCTCACACTGCTTGTAGAAGGGATTGTGGAAATGGCTAGGGTGTGCCTGGTTTAAATAGGCTGGTCACTTTCAGGTTGGCTGTTTTTTTTTGCCTAACTTCCGTTATGCAGCTCGGAGAGCACCAGTAGCACCCCAGTTTTGGGCACGGGGTCTAGCTAAATCATTCCTGGCCCGTGGACTAGTTGAGTAATGAAGCAGACTGCCTCGGGTTTGCATGGATTGATCTGCCCTTCAGCCGTGCGGATGGGGGCTGGAACTCCAGGGCATAACCTTTGCTAGGCCGGCCGGTTACGAGCCATGCATTTTGGCTATACCTAGGGGCAGGGTGGCTTGCCCGTCATGCAGCAGGGGAGGGGTATTTCATCCCCTGGCCCTGCCGTGCTGCCTGTTATGATTATAGCCCTTGTTGTTAATTTAATAATAAAGAAAGTGGCCCTTAGTTACGCAAGCCCTTATGTCCATCTCTTCCTTCCCTCTGTGGGGGCAACTGATTTCCAGCTATTTCTATGATAGTCATAAATGGGGATGGCTATAAACCATCTGATGAACTAAAGTTTGTCATGAATTTTGGCTGGTTTGTGGTTCACAAAGCAGTGTTCACAAACTGAAGAACCACTACAAACTTTCACAAAGTTTGATGCAGTTCATGGTGGTTTATGAAGAGCAAAAATCAGGGTTTAAGCCACTGCTTTCTGCTCCTCATGAAAACAGCTTTTTGTGGGAAGCAGAACAGTGGTTTAAAATGCCGCTTGCTTTCTGCTCCCTGCAGCTTTTCTCAAGGAGTAGAAAGCAGGGTTTAAAATTTTAAAAGGCTTATGAACAGATACAAACTGGCTCCCAGTTCATATGGGTTTGTGATTCAGCCATGAACCATGAACTGAACTGCAAAAATGAGGTTCATGCCCATCCTGGTCATAGACTTTTGGGGAAAGAAAACAACTTAAAACTTCATTAATAGTGACTAGCATTTAACCAAGTTGTAAGTGACTGAGAGCACAATCCAAAGGGGGTGTGTGTGTGAAAAATCTTTTGGGATCAGACAATCAGCTATGTGGGCGCAGGAAGGATTTGCTCCCACATATGACTAATGCCATCACAGTGGAGGGTAATTACATGGGTGGGGGAGCTACCCCAGTGCAGCTCCGCTCGAGGGCAGCAGCACCTGAAGGCTGCGCCCAAGTGTTGGTGGAAGTGAGGCGGAGCACAGCACTCAGGCGGAGGAGGGGGTGAGTTGGGGGCACGGCCAGGCTTAGGCAGCTTCCTGAGCAGTTTGGCCCATGACACGCCCACCCTAGAAACACAACGTTATGCCTGCGAAAACAGCGGCATGTCCCATAGGCACTCATTGAAGCAAAAAAAAAGGTCATCTCCACCGCTGCGGAAGCTTGCAAACCCCTTAGGGAGTGGTGTGATTGCCTCACCAATCCCCTCACACCTCGGCCTGGCTAGCCCCCTGCCCAGTGCCCAATCACGTTCCCCCCCTTCTAGAAGTAGAATTCTGCCTTGCACAATTCAGTTGTTAGGGAGAGAAACGCATGGCAGAAGGCTCTGCCGGTGAGCTCCCTGCCATACGGACTTAGAGCGAGGGACAGGCAGGCACATTGGTGATGGGTTTTGCACTGCGCCGTAGCTTTGACAGTATCTTTGACTTGCATGGGGGATAGCGAGGTCTCTCCCCTGGGGCTAACTGCTGTTGTTTCTAGGTCTCCACAGGTTCTGAGTTAGTGGAGCCTCTGCATGCGAGCTAAGACTATCGCCCCTGGCTGAGTAAGTTTCACTGTGCACCCCCACTATCCTCCCTCTCCCCTCGCTCTTGGTTGCTTGGTGTGCGAGCATCCCTGGCACTTGAACCAGGCAGTGGGCTCCAGCAGGGGGCATTTGCTGAGCCCACTCCCCTGTGCTGCTGCCTTCCACCTTCCCTTGGTCTGCCCTCTGCTGCATTCCCAACCCCTGGCAGGTCATGGGGGGGTGTGTGGCAGCTGCCCCGATGTGGGGAGTTGGGTCAGAGACTGTCCTTTTAAGAGAGCGTCCGGCTGAAATGCAGCCTGCTCTTCCAGCTGCCACCACTGCAGGTGCTCTTGATCTCTGTCTCTGTTTTGCAGGTGGGACTTCAACACAGAGACTTCCGCATGTGTCGCTCCACCCCCCTCCACTCCTTCAGCTGTTTCTGCCTGCCACTCGGAATGAAGCCCCACCCATGGCAAGACTGCCCAGCGCGCACCAGGGAGACTGTTGCACCTTGTTCTGGAAAAATAAAGTCTGATCTGTGCCCTCTGCTGTCTCTCCTGCTTGGCATCTGCTGCACGTTCCCTGGGCAAAACCCCCCCCCATCAGTGGCCTCTCTGAGGGAATGCCTGGGAGGGTAGGCAGACTTGGTTATTGGGGAAAACGAGCTATGAGCCACCACGCTGCCCACCGCATGGCTGGACAGGGGAGGGGGGTGCCATCCCTTGGCCTGCCCGGGCTGACAGCCTACCTGAACCCACAGGGCTGTTCTGTGCAGGGCACTAAGAGGTGGGGCTGCTGAAGTGGATGTATGCCCAGCGGCTTGCACTCTGAGTTCTGTGGCCCCCAGGGGAGGTGTTCCTTGCACATAGCAGGGTGCAACAGCAGGGCAACACTGGGGGGGGGGTATCTTTTGGACTTGGTCTGCCCACTCCCAGACACACATTCCAACCACTGTCTAGGACAGCGAACTCCTGCACTTGGCACTTCCTGCTTGTCTGCACATGCCTCTGCTCTCCTGCCTGCCATTGGCAGAGTCTCTGACAGCAGCAGGGAGTGAAGGGATTGATGGCCTCTCAGGCATGGGCTTTCCGCCCCCTTGCCCGTTCACATGCAATGGGCTGTCCAATTCTGTGGTTCCACGCGAGCCTGTGCCTCCCCCACCCCCGCCTCAACAGCGGGTCAATGGCATGCACTTGGGCAGAATCACCATGGCGATGGGTTCTCTCTCATTTGTTGGGCTGCTCTTCCCCTCCAAGCATGGGATAACATCTCCCCTTTGGGAGCCAACTGTGGCCCTCGACACTAGTTCTGCACTTGCGCACAGCTACACGGCGGTTCTCTGGATTGGGCTGTGAATGTACCAAAAATAATATGCATCACATCTGGAGAATGTACATTCCTCAGCTCTTTATTTTTCACATCACTTTCATTCCATTTATACCAAATAACTCTTTACTTTCAACTTTCATATTAGCCTTTCATAAAACACAATTTATTTTGGAAGGAATCATGCTACTGCCATTATCTCAAAATATTATTAGAAATAGTTATGTCATTCTATTCCATAGACTGATTTGTAGTTGCTTCCAAACTGTACTGAAATCCCGTTCTCTACTAGATATATTCTGTGGCAAACAAGGCTCAATTCTGGTATACAGCCTAGTTATTTTCTAGGAAAGACAAACGATGCGCACAAAAGCATGACTTGATAAGAGCTCAAAAGGGGCGTGTGTGTGACAATGCTATTTATATTTATGATACTTAGGCATCGTTTGTTTGTGGACATTGATGAACCTGTGTCATCATTCAGAAGGATGCAAAGTGCTTACTCCAGACAGGAGCTGAGGTAATTACATACTGCCTGACATACAATTTTCCCTCAGTGTCAGCATACAGATCTATTTGCTTCCTTATCGGTTACCTTTTTTATGCATTGTTGTGGGGCTAGAAAAGAGTTGATGTGTTTCTCTTGGGGGCTGGTTGCACTTTGATGAAAGTGGCTGCCCACCCAAACTCTTTTGTCATTCAGTTCTTCACCCATTTCTATAACTTGTATCATGTCAGCATTTACCCACAGGTCACTTTGCCACAGTGAACAGTTCTTTGTATCGCTACAGGAATCTGCTGTTGCTAAATGTTCTTCTGAGTCCAATGCACAGAGATCTCAAAATTGTCTGCCTAAAACTAGACATTTTTTCTTTGACATAGGTGCTCCTAGAAATAAAAGCCCAAGCCCAGTCAACTCTGCAAAAGAAAAATAGACATGGTGGCTGTCATCCTGCTTCTGAAAATTCTGGAGATCACAGACCAATAGCATAGATAGATAGATAGATAGATAGATAGATAGATAGATAGATAGATAGATAGATAGATAGATAGATAGATAGATAGATAGATAGATAGATAGATAGAGAGACAGACAGAGAGACAGAGAGAGAGTGAGACAGAGAGAGTCCAGCTGAACCCTTAGGAATGTCTACATTGCTTACCAGGAGCCCAGATAAAATAAATTTTACATTGCTTTCATAGATATTTACAGTTTAGATATGGCAGAATTCTGGGTGAGAAGTACATTGAGGGCATGGAATAAGGATGTTTTTAGGTGTGGTGCCTGCTCTTTGGAATTTTCAACCAAATCATTAGCACTCTCATTATTGTACATTTTTTTGTCCTTGGATCAAAACTTTTAAAAACCTATTTGATGCATCTTTTGCTAATAGCTGGTGATTTCTGATTGATGTTTTGCTGATTTTCTCTTCTTACCAACTTTGTGTTTTTGTGTTGGTAGAATGTTATGGTTGGATCCAAAGCATGAAGAAAGCTTCTTGTGCAGTTATGCAAACAGCTGTGTAGCAATCTCATGCAGTGTTATAATAGATTGCTTCTGCAGATGTTCCCTTGTAAAAGCAGAAAGACCTCATTGGAGGTAGATTCATTTTGCTCAGGCTGGAAACAGTCTTTCTGTGAACATGTTAATGACATCTTTGCATCCAGAGCTATGGCTTAGATCATATGCTTTGTTTCTACTTGTAACAGCGTTATTTTCTGCCAAGCAGGTGGTAGTGCACTGGGAGATGTACTTGTCTTGTGCTAGGTGATTAATGGTCCATTAAAAAGTACTGATGTTATGTGTGTGGACATGCCTAATACCAGACAGAAGTGCTCCACAGTGAAGGACCAGCGCTGCAATAGACAACTGGGCTGTACTATCAAAAGGCATAGGATCCAGGCCCATATGTTTCATTTTTTTCATATTATTTTGGATTTGGAAACTTCCGATGAATGGGAAATGCATGCAAATAAAGAGACAAATTAAGTAGATTAAAATGACTATTAGTATAATGTCTCTTGGGAATACAAAAACATAAATAAGAAACACTCATTTGGCTTCTGTCATCAGTGATTTTGAAAGGAGCACCTACCTGACCCTTTATGCAATCAAAATGCAGTGATCGGCAGTAGGTGGCAAAAGTGAAAATTTATCAGGCATTAGAGGCTCACACAGGTTTCTATTTTGTTTTGTTTAAAACATGGGAGCCAAAACAAACATTCCCTTCAAAGAAAATCTATTCTTCATTGCATATGTACTGATATCACATTGCTGCTACAAAACCAGGGCCAGTACAGATGCGTCACTAAGGTCTATTTATTTGTTTAAATCATTTCCACCCTAAGCCAATATAAATGTATATCTAATGAACATCAGTTTAAAATGAATATGCATGTACACACGTACACACCCAAAGCATAACAGCCAGTTTAAGACTAGCAATAAAAAAAATTAAAAGAATAAATATTCTAAAATTAGCTTTAAAAAGATCCTTTAAAGGAAAGGTTTAAAATAATCAAAACAGGACAAATAGTTAAAACTGCTCTAAGTTTAAAAGACTTGAGAGTATTAAAAAATCTTTGCATGGCATCTAATGGCAGCAGACAAGTCTAATGAAATCCTGACCATAGGCACTGTCCAGAAAGATGTCCTTGTCCCTCATGGTTACCCATCTAGCCTCAGAACATGGAGACACATAGATCAAGCTCTCTGATGCTGAGAAGGTAATTCTAGGGGGAAACATAGTGAAGTAAATAAATATATCAAAATTGGAGAGTGATGTGTAAATGCACCCTTCTTGATTGTGGAATGCTGATCATTCCACAATTAAGAAGGGTACATTTACACCTCAATCTTCAATATATGTCCTTCTTCTAATAGCACAGTGTGGCACCTGCAATTTTGACTGGTTAGCCCAGGGATGTCGAACTCATTTGTTATGAGGGACGGATATGACATAAATGAGACCTTGCCGGGCCAGGCCGTGTTGGGCCAGGCCATGTATGTACCTATTTAAGATTAGGTAGCAGAGATAAAAACTTTTTAAAGGACACAGACAAACATGACTAAAGTTTTTTTAAAAAAAAAATCTTAAAACATGCTTAAAACATTAGCACGTATTGGTCTTAAAGGTGCTTTCTATTTATTTCTCCCATGTGATCCAGGGAACTGGGCAAAGGAAGCTCTGGCTCTTTCCCTCCCTCTCTAGGAGACCAGGAGGTGGAGGAGTCTCAACCAATGGAAAAAATTGAGGTTTTGCTCTGTAGCTCCTGTGCAACTGAGCAAGCCTTGCAAAGCAAGCTGAGATGCAGAATGAAGCAAGAGGGAGGAAGAAGGAAGCAGACAAGAGCCAGTTGCTTGGGGGCCTGATAGGAGCCCTCCGGGGGCCTGATTTGGCCCCTGGGTCACATGTTTGACATCCCTGGGTTAGCCTGATAGCGACCAATTTGTCCAAGATCACAGTAAACTTCATGAGTGAGTGATGGTTTGAACCCAGGTCTTCCCAGTTTGCTATTCTAATTAGTGTGACACACAGCAGATGCCTCTTCTGTTCCTTAAAATTCCTTGGATGTTCTGCCGAAACTGGAAACTCTACATTCACCTCTTCAGTTTACTTGAGGCAAAATTGAGCACACAACTTTAGAAATGTCTGAAATGCCCTCAAAATTTGTACTAGGTTTTTTGTTAGTTTGTTTCATTCACTATTTGGGGGCTACTTCACTTGTCTCAAAATAGAGTATTCAGTGACACTTTCGGTGCAGACATATCCAAATAACTTTGGGGAATGGATTCATGACCCAAGATTTCTATTTATTTTTGGCTTTTGGTGAGATTGCATATTCAAAAGATCAAAATATTACAGAGGCTCCATTGCTCTGCTTAGTAGAAAAGGTAGTAAAATTATGCAGTACAGGGTGAGAGTACAAAAACCACTTGTAATTTGAGGAACATTAATATCATTGTGATCTAACTACATCTGTGCTGTCAAGTCACAACCAACTATTTTTGACTCCAACAAAGGGTTTTCAAAGTAAGTGAGAAGCAGAGGTGGACTGCCATTGCTCTTTACATCCTTGGGAGTCTCCCATCCAAGTACCAGCTGTGCTTATCTTCCAAGAGCTAATGAGACTGGGTTATATCATGCTGCCTCCCCTCACACTTTGTGATGTATGAGTTCATAATTAGATTCAAGTTTGCAGCTTTAACACACAAAAATCACAATGCAATAATAAAAACAATTGCAGTCTTCTAAATCCATCGAAGTAAAAAAGGCTTAGAATGGTAAAAGTCTGTTTATGATTACACCGCAATTTTTTTTTTTTTTAAAGAAAACTCTTCTGGTGTCAAACTAGGGAACCCAAAATTTGTATCTGCGCGAAAGCAAATGATCTCTCTGCTTCCTTGCTTTTGTTAGTTAGGAATTGTGCGTCATTATTAGGGACTAGCAATAAAGCCTATTGTATAGAAAAATACAACAGGCTCTAGAAAGAGTCTCCGGGTGAGTGTCCCCCCACCCTTGCTGTCTTCCACCCACCCAAGTGAAGGCATGCACTTTCCCCACCACACACCTGAAGGGGAGATGATGTCTGTCATCTGGAGAGCAGTTGTAATTCTGAATGATCTTCAGCCCTCACCTGGAGATTGGCAACAGTGGATCCCAAGGAGGAAATGGCATTGCATCTATCTGAGGTCTCATTCCTCCTCAAATTCCACCCCTTAAATCTCCAGGAATTTCCTAACCTGGAGTTGGCAATCGTATCTCCTTCCCTTTATCTGTCCCTCTTTCAGCTTTCCATTACCTTCCCCCTCCCTGCAGCTTCTACATAGGAAAGTCTTTCTTCACTGGTGGGGGGTGGGGAGACCAAAGCAGCTTACTTCATTCTCCTTTCCCCACTTTGAACTGCACAACCTTGTAAGTTAGGTTAGGCTGAAAATCTGTTACTGGACCGAAATCACCCAGTCAGCTTCCACAGCAAAAACCTGGGTCTGGCAGACCATGCTCTGAAGTCGCACCCCACCCCCCACCCCAACCTTGGCTTTCATTCATCTCCTCACCAATGTTCTTTCTAAACTGCAGAGTCTTGTGAGCAAAAATTCTACTTTGTGAGCTACTGGCATTAAAGTTGTGAGCTATTGCATAAATTATTGTGCTCTGGGACCATTTTGCCTGAGCTAAGACAAAAAGGTATGAGCTGGAGGCTAAAAATCTGTGAGCTAGCTCATGCTAACTCAGCTTAGAGGGAACACTGCTCCTCACCCTTGCTGTCTTCCCACCCACCCTGCAGCTAAAACAGACACCGGCTTTCCATCCCACCCCCTGCATATGTGCGTATGTGTGTGTCCCTGTGTCTGTGGTGGCTCAAAGTCCCGAAACAGGTCCAGAATGCCGAGAAGGAACAATAATGAGGGAGGTGCAGGGGAGCATGGCGATGGTCACACAGACACTGAAGCACATAATTTCTTTTGTTTGCAGTGCATTGTTTCACCTTTTCCTGTCATATCCAGCTTTGTGGTGTTAAGCATCAGCGTGAGCTTGTGGCATGATTTTTTTTTTTGTGAGTTGTGTTATAGAATTGTGCACCTCAAGGCAGGTATTTTCTGTAGAGGAATTTATCTGATTTCAGTTTTCCATCTTTCCCCACCTCCCTGCAGCATCTACCTAGTAAAAGTATAGTTTTTCTCCACAATAGGGACAAAAGCAGGAGGCAAGCGACCTCAGCAGGGTATAATGACACAGCCCTCACCTGGAGATTGGCAACAATGGTTCACCAGGCAGAAATGGCTAATTTTGAGGATAGATTCTAAGCCATGGTACCTGGCTGAGGTCCCACCATTTCTCAAACTCACCCTCTCCAGGCCCCACCAACCAAATCTCCAGGAATTTCCCAACCTGGAATTGGCAACTGCTAATTCACATTGGCTGTCATAAAGGGACTGCTGCTGAGCAGGAGCAAGCAGCCAGGCCTAGTTAAGTCATGCCAGCCGGGTGGCATCAAGTCACCCAGAGGGTGCTACCAGGCCTAGGGTAGTCAACCTCCAGGTAGAGCCTGAAGATCGCCTGGGATCAGAATTGAATTCCTGACAACATATTTCTCTCCCCATCCTGAAGAAAATAACTGCATTGGAGGATGGACTGTATGCTGTTCTATTCACTTGAGGCCTCTTCCCTTACTGAGAAAAGCAGCCTGGGTTGCCTAGCAACAGGCTCTGGCTAGCAGTTCCCGGAGGGAAAATAAGCGGGGCCTTGCCTCCTTGGCTATTTCTGTGGCCTTTGGAGGCTGTGTGTGCTGAGAGGCCTTTCATGAGGCCACAGTAGCTCTGCAGCCCTTTCTGGTGCTGGTTGACAGAATGGACAGAGAGAAGAGTTGGCTGTCTCTGAGGTAAGACTGTTAACATTCCTGGGCCTAGGTAGGTGGGAGCAGAGGAACATGTCTCTTACAGTTTACTGTTTGCTTCTCCATTTGCTTTGCAGCAGCGTTGTTTGTGTGTGTGTGTGGCGGGGGAGGGAGAAAGACTGTCCCAGACTTCTTACAACAGTCCCTGAGGAGAGGCAGTAGTAATCAGTAGGAGAACCTCTCAGCAGAGAACTGTCTCTCTCAAAGGTCAGTGGTCTTCTGATGGGGTTCTGGCCTGACAGGGCCAGCAGTAGACAGATCACAACAAGGCTACCCAATGACAGGGGGGAGTGGTGACAGAGTGCAAGGCCACTTCTGTGTTTGCCACAACTTCCAATAAAAATTGAGGATTGAGCCAACATGTTGAGCTTTTATTATATCTACAATACCACAAACCTTTTGATGGGCAAGCTCAGTAGGCAATTGCAACATGCTAGGCAGGGGTGATTGCCCAAAGACTGAGCCTTGGATCTCCATGCCTCACTGCAGTCTATTTCAAGCAGAGCTGTGAGGGATGGTGAAAAGTAGAGCGTATACATGGGTGGAGTGCCACTTGAGCAAGGCATCCCATACACCTACAGCAGCAACTTTGCCACAATTCTGTTGTCAGCTTCTCTTAGCCAATGGGTAAGGCATATTCCTGACAATGCTCCAGATGCCCATCAAACTTCTCTCTCCCTAGACCTCTTGCCACCCTCAGCCATTGGGATCTTCTAAAGGAGGCTTTTCCCTTCAGAATGAGAATGAGAAGCAGCAACTCCTCACTTTCCTTGTTTTTCTGTCTAATGAGAATTCGGCTCTGTGCAGCCATTGGCCCATGGCCATGTCAGAGCCATGGTCAGGTCAGAGAAGAAGAGGCAACCTCTGCCTCCCCAGAAGGAGGAGGGACAGACATTGCAAAGAGCATAACACATAAAGTTGTGTTCCTCACAGTCAGCATAATAGCCCATTAAAGCACCAGATCTCTACTTACAACTACTAGTCAAGGCAAAAGCCTGGTTTATGGGTGTTCAAGTATCCCAAACAGGGCTGTCCCACCCACTAGGCAAATTAGGCATTTGCCTAGAGCACCAGGGGGGTGCCAAAGGGGCTTTCCCTCCCAGCACCCAAGACAAATGCCTAATTGCTTTGCCACGGTCACTGGCTTGCGACGGCAATTAGGCGGTGGCAATTAGGCAGCGGTGGAGGGTAGGCCACACACCCCGGTCCGCTCAGAGGAGCAACGCCAGCCTCCTGCTTACCCACTTCAGGAGGCATCTCAGTAAACTGTACTGTCTTAATAGAGAGCAGGAAGAGACTTCGCTCACCCCTCCTTTCCTGTTCTGGAAGGGAGGGGGAGCAAAGGCTCTTCCTGCTCTCTATTAAGAGAATGCAATGCCCGCCAAAATGGTTAAGCAGGAGACTAGCATCGCTCCTCTGAGCACGCTGGCGGAGGGGGGGGGGAACGCTCAGAGAAGAGGGGGGCAGCCCAGAGGTGCCCCTGCAGAGGGGGGCAGCGGGCAGTCAGTCTGCCTGGTGTGCCACGTGCCTTAGGGCCGGCCCTGATCCCAAATCACTACTGAAACCCGAGAACCTCTCAGCAGAGAATTGTCTCTCTCAAAGGTCAGTGGTTTTCAATGTTTTCAATTACACACTGTATAGAAGAAACTAAAGTGGTGGATTTCTAGATTTGAAACAGATTCCTAATAATCAAAATCATAGTTGTCTTAAAATTTTTAATAATGATAATAATAATATTTTATTTATATCCCGCCCTCCCCGCCGTAACAGGCTCAGGGCGGCTCACAAAATATGGCATAAAAACAGGTTACAATAATAAAACATTATCTCCAACAATATACAATTAACGATATTTGCTATTACATTAAAATATTATAATTAAAACCATCAATTTAATTAGATTCTAACATTTCCAGGTGCTATGTTCTAGATGTTCTCCTCTTGCAATTTATGATGACCAGATATAATAGGCTGGGATCCACATTGCAGGCCCTACGGAATGAAAAGCAGGAAAGCACATGGAGACCACATACAGAAATAACATCTAACTATATTCTTAATAAGATACTTCTTAAGGGCCAACACAATCTAGGTAATTGTATTATCTGAGTACATGTTTTCTCATTAGTGCTGTTTGATTTGTATGGCAAAACCATGCATAAATCAGTCTGGAAATTCCTCTTAACTCCCATACTCAAAGAAATTGTAAAATAAATGATCCTTGATTGTTACTGCAGCAATTTATCCAGTGTTATTAGGGAGGCTGAAAATATTTTGATCCCAATATTAAAAGCACTTCATTTTTTTTTAAAAAAAACCCTTTAATTAAGGTCTATGAAATAGCCATACAAATCTACTTTCAGAGTTCCTGCTGTACTTTTTTTTTTACTTCATTATTGTAAATATTGTATGGCAAGAACTTATAAATGGTGATGCTGTATCTTTAACAGCAGCCTACCATGCAGAGTTGTACACTTTAGGACAAGTGAATATACATACATTTTCATATGCATTCCTGTATCATACATCTGATTCATTTTGCAGTTTTGCTTCTGTTGTGTATTATGCAGTAATGCCTCCCAATAAACTGCTTAATTCTTATCAGTAACACTTCGGAGTCTTCATCTATCTGCTGACAGGCAGATACCCACCAGGGTGATAGGAACCTGTAGAAATAGAGCCCTCCTGCATAAAGAGACTGAAATAACAGAATACAATACAGAAACTTCATCAGCTTCAAAATGTAACATCTAAACTGCTATCAAATATGAGATATAGTCATCATACTTTCTTGGCTGCCCTATCTCAAAGTGCTGGTGTTGACATACAAAGTAATACATGAAGAATTAAATCCAAACAAATAGTGGTCATATAAACTAAGCTTGTTATTCCTGTTTGGCCTTGCATGTGTTAATCATCTTATTATGTTGCATATTAATTGCTGCTAACCCTCTACCTATATGTAACTTCCATTTCAATGTATCCGAAGAAGTGTGCATTTACACAGAAGTTTATACCTTGAATATAACTTTGTTGGTCCTAAAGGTGCCACTGGACTTGAATTTTGTCCTGTTGGTTCAGACCAACATGGCTACCCATCTGAATCTATTATGTGCTATAGTATTAGCCTTTTGATTTTAATGGTCTCTAAATCATTTAGAGAGTGCATCCCAGGATTTCTTGAAATTAAATATTATCTTTAGCTGTGCAGTGGTCTGAACTGCAGTAATATAAACTCTGCTCCTTCTGTATGCATTACCTGACCACAAACAAAATGAAATAAAGCAACTTTAGTGTATTCTGAAATCAGCAGAAATAAGTTCACTTTTTTTGTTCTTTCCATTCTTAAAGGTGACTTTGAGGGGGAAAAATTCTATGTTTTGAACAAGACCCCTGTTTATCTACTGAGCCAAGTAGGGTGTGGAAATATTTGGGAACTGTTATTGATTTTTAAGCATCATTTTGGCCAAAGAACAGATTTCAGCTGACCTTCCACTGTGATAACAGTATCTGTAATCTGGTCTCTGTGTGTGTGGTGTGTGCATGTGCTGGGGGAAGGGAAATCTTTTACAAAGAGATAGGAAGATAAACAGCAATCTAAGGTCAAATCTCACTTAAAAATGGGAGTTCTCAACAATATTTCAGTAAGCATAGCAATAAAGTCTTAGCATTTTGGAAATTATATTACATTGTGATAGTCTTAATTTAAACTCATTAGCACTCATCAGCAGCCTATTGCTTCATTACCGGTGAATTCACACAACAGTTAGAGTGAATTGTAGTGCTTTGTTACTGAGGTGTTTTAGAAATTTGTGGAAGGGTTTTTTTAAAAAATGTTTTATTTTAATTTGCATTCCTGTCATTTTTTTTTAAAAAAAAGAACTCTGAGGGTGAGAGGAAAGCGATTGTCTAGACTTGATTGAAGTCGCTTGCAAAAAGTATTTAATACTAACAAGATAAGGTCTAAAGTCATTATTAAATACTTCCGCTTTTTCAATTAAGCTGAAATCCCATAATTTTGAACAGAATCTCCAGTTCGAAAGACCACTTGCGATATGTGTTAATTCATTAATAAATGAGGGCGGGGAGAGACAAATACATCATCATACACTGACAAAGGTAGAAAACTAACACCATGTGTTCGTGTTTTAGAATATTTAACTATATCCATTACACTGCCAACTGGTGATATAGATTTAGAATTCAAAGCAGACAAGGAGGTGGGAATAAAGAAAGGAGATAGTTAGGTAACCAGGAAGACTGCCAACAAAATGATATTCCCCCTCCCATAGCAACTGTGTTGATGGTCTTTCTCCCCAGTATTTCCATTAGTTATGCTGCTGCATTAGTGGCAAGAATGGATTTTTGACTTTATAAAAGCAATCTTTATGTGTGTTAGGGTTGTTTTGTGCAGCCCCACCATAAATTGCTGGTGAAAAGAGATTTTCCCCATATTCCATTTCCTGGAAGACACCTGTGAGCCATGAAAAGGAGAGGGCTGTGGTTTATGTTGATATAAAAAACAAACAAAAATTCTGCAGTTGCTAGAAGGTGAAAGAATGAAATTAACAATCTTTTCCTCTTCATTTGAAGAGCTTCGGCAGCACCACCAGTGGAACCAGCAAGGACACACTGAGAAAGCTGCCCCCTCCTCAGTGCAGCCTTGTGTTGCATGGCTTTTTATCCATCTTGTCTCCCCAAATCTCAGGATAGTCTGTTCATGGCTCACAGGTGGTGGCTGCCTGGAGTGCCGAGCTGGGGAGAGGATGCTATTTTGGTCCCTCCCACCCTCCATTGCTCTAAAGCTGATGGAAATAGTCCACTCGGAAACAGCAGTGAGGCTCCCAGTCTAAGTGTGTGCACTGTCAATGCCCACCATCACTCTGCCTCTCATGCCTGTGACGTGAGAGGCCGAGCAATGGTGGGCAGTGGTGGCATGCATGCTCAGACCAGGAGCTGCTGCACTCGCCCTCTCCAATGCTGATGTTGTCTGTGGTGCCTTGTCTGGGGTGCCGGCTTTGGGCCAACACCCTAGCGCCCCCACTGCAGGTGGCTGCTGGGAAAAGTGATGCAGGAATAATCCTCTTCTATCAACGATTTATTCAGGCTTCTTCTTTCCCCACTGCATCCTTGGGACTTTATTGCTGAGTGTTTCACCTATTTTCCCCAATCCTAGAATTTGCCATTTAAGTCAATGCAGTTGTACATAGGCTTTTAAAACCTGTGTTATCAGAACTAAAGTGTCTCTGTCTAAAAGGACTTTTGCATATACTTTACCTTTAATTACAGTTGGACATTTATAACTGACCACTTGATGCTTTCCTGATCTACATGCACAGAACTTCGTATCCATTGTTATAACTTAGTGGGTGATTCTGATGGGAAAAGTCATGAATTACTATGGATGGTTGAGAATAAGAGTTGAATCCCTTGAACTCTGGGTTAGAGGCTAGAAACTGTAAGTCTTGAGCATCAGTGGAGGTGTAGTGGAAGATAGTCGTGTGGTGGTAGAACATGATTTGGTCAGGAATAAGAAGGTGAAACAGGCCTCTGGAAATTGTCCTCTTTTTCTTAGGAATGGGCACAGACCACAAAAATGAGGTTCAGTTTGGTTTGTGGTTCATGGGCAAACCATGAACCCAACCATGAGCCCCATGAACCTAGTCAGCTTGCATGTGTAGCAAACTGGATTCCTCAGATTTGTGCCCAAAACAGCTGAGCTGTGGGGACAGCCTGCTCCTGTGGCTCAATTGTTTTGGTTTCTAAGCAGCTGAGCAGTTGGAGTAGGCTGCCCCAACCTCACAGCTGTTTCTGATCTAAACAGCTGACCCACATAGATCAAAGTACCCTGCATGATCCAGCTGCTTAAAGGGGCTTTCTTTAGCAGCAAACTTCCCACTCATCTTAGCTATTTTAAAGGGGCTTTCTAGGGCAGAAAGCCCAGCCAGCCCCAGGATCAAAGTCATTTAAATCTATGCTTTCTGCTCCCCACAACTTTTTGTTTTTGGTGGGGGGAGAGCAGAAAGCATTTGTTTAATTGTCTCTCAGCCATCCAAACCACACACCTAAGTGGTGTGGAGTTCCCTATGCTCAGCTGTTTTTCATGAAGATTTCCCCTGCTTTCTGCTCCCTGCTCTTCAAGAACTGCCATTAACTTTATCAAATTCATGAAAGTTCATGATGATTCTTCAGTTCATGAATACTACTTCATGAACCACAAACTAGCCCAAACTCATGATGAACTGTAGTTCATCAGCCATTTTGTGCCCATTGCTACTAATTCTGTCCTTCCCACGGGTTAAAAAAATGGTGGTTTTGATTAGAATGGAACTAAGCATCAAAATATGTATAAAATTAATACAACACTTGAGACTTTATAAGTTTTATTATCTGTCAACATTTGCAGTTACTTTTGAAGAAAATGTATTAGTGAAAATGTGTTGGGAAATTTCATTCATTTTTCCCTCTGTTACCAGTCTGCGGTACATTATCTTTACTTCATTACTGTTTGATGTTTTAGTGCTGCCCTGTCTCTGTTAGTTCTAACCCCTATGGAGCCTTTTATCCTTAGTCTGATGTGTGTAAATGTGAGATCATTGTTAGCTAAAATCACCCCTTCGTGATTTAATATTAGAGGAAGCCATCGTATCACAGCTGTTTTGAAGGTTGCATTTCTTGAAGAAATTTGAAGCACTGAACATATAATTGTCAAATTCTTGTTGACAATGTCAACTTTAACATTTCATTTCCTCTTAATATTCAGACATGCCCAGACTTATGAAGAACAACCCTTAGCATTTAATAACAAAAACTATCAGAGAACCCCAGGTACATGGCCATAAAACTAGGAATGGAATCTCTGCGCTTTCACTTTGGCTTGTAGCAAAGCTGAGATGAATCAGTATGAAAAATACTCTGATGCTCAGCCATTTAGAGTAAAAATTCAAGCAATTCCAGACTAAAGCAAAGCAAAAGAAAAGATTTTGCATTTGAGCTACTGGCAGCTGCCTCTTGCTTTCTTTCTTAGTTTCTGCTGCTTTAATTGGGTATCTCTTCTCCAAATATTTAAATAGTTCAGCCACATAAAATAGTGAAGCATTACTCAAAAGTGAGTAATAATTAAGTTTTCATTTTCAAAGCAAATTTCCTAAAATAACCGTAGGGTCTTTGCATTTTTTCCCTGCTCAGGAGCATTAATAATCAATGAAGTGTGGTTATTTCAGTTTTCAGCTATCTACCTTATGCTAAAGGCTAGATTTTCCCCCTATTTCCCCTGGAATGTAGGCCGGTATCCTGAGTCTTGTTGCTATGCAATTTAGCCGTAGCAACGCGTACAAAAAGCTGTGGTGGTGTTATTTCTATTTTTCCCTCCAGACAGGTTTGCCTGGTGAAAAAGACATGCTAGAGATAGTGCTGTCAAAATAGGTGCAGGATTTCCTATGAGAGAGATGTCAAACATCTCACTTTTCAAAAGATTATATTGTGCAAAAATGCTAAGCAAGGAGGTGGAGAGGTTGTCTGAGCTGTCCATGGCTTTTCTTTGATACTCTAGTAGGGAAGTTGTGCAAAAGCATGACTCTTTAAAATATATCTTTATTGTAGAGGAAAAGCCATACCTTGGCATGATTTCTTCTTAGGGTGTGTGAGGATATTGATTCTACATGCCACAATTGGTTAGGTATTAAGAAAACAATATGCTCTCAATGCAGCTTCATCTCGCAGCACAGCCATTATACCTCTGGATTGCCCAACTCCCTTCACGAGCTACTTCAAATAATTTTACACAGATATGAGCAAGGGGGATTGTGTATTAAAAGGGCAACATTCTGAAGCTGCTCTTAAGTTAATGGGTTTAGAACGGAATAACTTTCTTTACTGCGGCACTGTTAATTGCCCAGTATAAAATGGCCAGTAGTATATATCATCTCGAGATCCAGCCTCAGGATAGAGGGGGGTGGGAAGAGCTCTGAAGAATAGATAGAAAATTGCATGTTGAATAGAAAAAGAAAGTTACTATCAGGCTGCATATCAGCAAAGATGTGGTTCCAAGTAGGTACTAATTAATTTATTTATCGCAGACACATTTTGAGTATGATAACAAAATAGCAGAAATAGAATTGGAATGCCTACTGCAGTTTTACCTTTTGTAGTAAAGGTAAAACTTCAGAACTAGGTGACCAACTCCCAGGCCCAAGGGGGAGTATGACAGGCCAACCCAAAACCTTGTAACTGGGGGAGGCAGGCAAGTGACTGCCTCCTGGGCTATAGGGGAAGGGTTGGCCACCTTCTTCATGACTGGGTGACCATTTCCCAGGTCCAAGGGGGTGAGTGGCAGGCCACCCCAAAAAACCTTGTCACTGTGGAAGGCAGGCAGATGACTGCCTCCCAGGCCACAGGAGAAAGGTTGGCTAACCCAGAATCCATCTATAAATAGGTGACCACATCCCAGGCCCTAGGGGGAGAGTGGCAGTACACCCCCCAAAACCCTGTCACCGGGGGAGGTGGGTAGGTGACCATCTCCCAGGCCAGAGGGGAAAGGTTGGCCATCCCAGTATCCATCTTCATGACTAGGTGACTGCCTCCCGGACACTAAGGGGAGTGTGGCAGGCCACCCACTCAAACCATGTCATTAAGTGGAGGCAAGTAGGTGACCACCTCCCAGGCACAAGAAGAAGTGTTGGCCATTCCAGAATCCATGTCCACAACCTGGTGACCACCTCCTAGGCACAAGGGGAAGTGTAGTGGGTCACCCCCAAAATCCTGTCACTCACAGGGAGGTGGGCAGATGACTGTCTCATAGGCCCAAGAAAGATTGCTCATCAGCAACACCAATGTCTATGATGAGGACAGGGCCAGCCCTGCCACTAGGCAAAATGGATGGCTGCCTAGGGCACCAGCCTCTGGGGGGGGGGGGGGGTAGCAAATGACTCACAGTCCCCGCACACCTGCCTGCCTTCCCTGAGCTTCTTCTTCTTCTCCTCTCCAGCACTGCTGTGGAACTCCAGCCAGGCCCAGCCCAACTGGTCCTGCCCTGTGCCGGGTGGGCAGCCACCGCCAGCAGCAAGGTGGCAACTTTGCACGGGGAGTCCAGCCTAGTAAGATGAACAATGACCCTCTCCTCCTCCTGTGCCCCCAGCCCTAGAGCACATAGCACATGGTGGAGGAGAAACACAGCCCAGAGCAGAGAGGGGCACCTGCTGGGAAATTCCCTCCCAGGATGTGGGGCTCACGGGGGTGGGGGCTGCTCTTTGGTACACCTGCAGGCCACTTTCCCCTCCCTTTCCAGCTCTCCCATTCATGGGGGAAGGAGGCAGACTCCAAAAGTTGCAGGACCAGTTGGGATGATTCAGGGGGTAGGCAGTTGGGGAGGAGTTAAGGCTCAGCAGCACAGGGCAGGGGGAGGTGTCGCTTCCTCTGTAACATGTTGGGTGTGAATGGCTGTTACTAGGTGGGTAGCAATTGAAAGAAAAGGTGGTGGATTATAAACTGACACACCTCCAGTGGTCCAGAGAGTGCTAGTTGCCAGAGGGGGACGAGGCGCACTTTCACAGTGGAGTGGGAAAAAAGAGCCATGCAGCAGTGTTTTCCTCTCTGCCTCGAACATGGAGTAAAACCCCTCAGTGCACCAGCACTCTGTTTCAAGCATTCTTTCTTCCAACATTCCATTTCTGAGTGTGGTTCCCCCCCCCACTGACCCCCTTCTTCTGCTCCCTGCCTCTCCCCTCTCTGGGGGGCTCTTCAGAACTGCCCTTCCTTCAGAGTTGCCCTCCACTTTCTTCTTGCAACTGGGAAGGAGAGAAACTTGCCTTCTATGATGCTGAGATTCAGCTCAAGTCATTGAGAACAACAGGTAGTAGGAACAATCCCCACTGCTTGAGTTAATTTTCAGAGGGAGAGTCCACTCCAGAGGTACCTTTCAGATCAGCAACATTTAATTCTGGATAGAAGCTTTCCTTTGCATGCACACATACCTGAAGAAGCATGTACACACACAACAGCTTACACCCAGAATTTGTTTTCCTCCTTTTCTTCTGACATTGTACTACTTCCCTCCCTGCCTTCCAGTTCCCTCCCATCCCCCCTTCTTTCTCTCCTTCCTTGCTTTCTCCCCTCCCTTTCTCCCAGGCACAGCTCCCTTTCTCTCCTATCCACTCTTCTTTCTGTCCCTTGCTTTCTCTCCCATCCCCTTCCTCCTGTGCAAGGCTCTTCCCTCCTGTTCCCTCTCCTTCCTTCCTTCCTTCCTTCCTTCCTTCCTTCCTTCCTTCCTTCCTTCCTTCCTTCCTTCCTTCCTTCCTTCCTTCCTTCCTTCCTTCCTTCCTCCCTCCCTCCCTCCCTTTCTCCTGGGCACAATGCTTCCCTCCTGTCCCCTCTTCTTGGTGTGTGTGTGTCTTTAAATCTCACTGACCACTGTATGGGCTGGGCAAGCAGGCAGATAGGGGGGAAAGTTTGTTTGAAATAAAACTGCACCCCTCTTGGCTGATCTCTGTTTTCCAGAAAAGATGGTGTAAATAAATATGGTTAAATCAGGGATGTCAAACATGCAGTCTGGGTTCTTATCAGGCCCCTGAGCAACTGGCTGTCAACTGCTTCCTTCTCCCTAGTTTCCTTCTGCATAACAGCTTGCTTTGCAAGGCTTCCTTAATTGCACAGGAGCTACAGAGCAAAACCACTTATTTTCTCCATTGACTGAGTCTCCTCCCTTGGGGAAGAAGGGGGGGGGGTAGAGTTTGTTTTTCCAGGCTCTCTCAATCACACAGCAAAGCTACTGAGTCAAGCCTCTCTTCCTTCTTCCTGGGGAAGGAAGGAAAGAGCCAGAGCTTCCTTTGACCAGTTCCCTGGATCCCATGGAAGAAATACAAAGAAAGCACCTTTAAGACCAATGGGTGCTAATGTTTAAGATAGATAGATAGATAGATAGATAGATAGATAGATAGATAGATAGATAGATAGATAGATAGATAGATAGATAGATAGATAGATAGATAATTGTGTTTGTCTGTATCCTTTATAAAGTTTATATCTCTATTACCTAATCTTAAATGGGTACACACATGGCCTGGCCGACATGGCTCAGCGCAATCCGACATGGCCCTGCCCAACAAAGTGTAATTTATGTCAGATCCAGTCCTCATAACAAATGAGTTCGACACCCCTGGCTTAAATTAACCACTTCCTTTGAGTAAATTGTCCCAGTGAAATCCTCAAATGTGTGGGCTTACAAACTCTTTATTTTGTCTGCACTGTGTGTGTGTGTGTGTGTAAGAGAAAGAGGGGGGGGGGGAGAGGCCAGCTGTGAGGGAATGAGGATTTTTAAATTTATTTTAGGGAATGAGAAAGTCTCCTGGCTCCACCCCCAAAGTCCCCAGATATTTTTGAGTTAGACCTGGCAACCCTATGCTCTGTTGTCCACAGGGAAGGTGTTTTGATTCAAATGATTCAGGCTGACTTGGATTAATCAAAAATGAGCAGCATTTACTGTATCTTGGTAAATTGGTAAATTGATAGTGTTCAGTGATAAAAAATTTAAGCATTGATCAAGATCACTGATCAAGATCTAGCAAGTGGAATAGTTCAGTTACTTTTTCAGATGCCAGGTGATGAAATCATGAAAATGTTTAAAATTGTACAGCAATTGTCAAATCATGATTCCACTTTAAGTGCAATTATACAGGTGTTTTTAAGCCTTAGCAACAGAATCCCCCTGGCTTTTCCCAACTTTTGCCCACCTTGGAGTTTTTAATGGTGGGTTGTGCAGAATTCTACTGGAGGCTGCCTCTTCCACCATAAGAGCACCTGGAAGTCATGGTGACAATTCAACTATTTTTGAACATTGGTGGTGGGGGGAAGGGTGCCAGAACCTAGCTTTGTCTAGGGCACCAAATAGTCTAGGCCTGGCCCTAGATGAGGAGGCAGGCAGTACTCAACCCCCCTAGACAATCCTCACCAAACTTGGAAGGCAGGTAGAGGGACATCCCAGGGTTGTCTTCGGTTAGTTTGATGCCTCTAGCTTTCAGGGATCCATTTGACACACTACTGAATTTGTGGCTGTAATTTTCCAGAGAGCACTTTCCTGGGGCACCTGCTTTGGAGGGCTGTAACTCAGCCCCTCAAAACCCAATCTTCACCATTCTTGGAGGGCAATTAAAGGAGAGTCAGCTGGAGACTTGCTGTGAGTTTGGCACCTCCCACAATGGGATAATTGTGGGAGGCAGTACTATTGTGCCATTAACTTCACAAACCAGTTCAATAAACGGGAAGATTTGTGAAGGTTTTATATAGATATGTGTGTGTGTGTGTGTGTGTATGTGCATGTATGTATAAAAATAACAGATGAAGAGTTCTGAGGCACTCAAAAGCTTGAATATTTTTGTGCCATTATGGTTGATCCTAATAAAAGGTATTCCATGGCATTTGTTTTTGGATATTATCTTTTATAAGAGCTTGTAGAATCCATGTGGTGAAACAGTTATGTGAGAGTTAATGGGCTGAAGTGATGAGAATCAAGGGGATACAACAGTTCTCAGTGGAACTGAGTTTGCGGAAAAGGGAGGAGAAGCATTCTCACCACCTTGTCCTTCCTCACTCTGGTTTATCCAGCCTTGTTGCCATTGCACTATGGGCGTTCTGTGGCCACGGGAATAATCTTTCTGGGTGTTGGAAGAGATGTAAAAATAATGCAGGAAAACTCCATATCTAGTGCATGGAATGTTAGGATACATGCTAGTATCACCATCTGTCACATCAAACAATCCAGTTTCCTATTGACCCACTGGTATGCTAATCACAGACACCTACATGTGGTGGATGGCTTTGAGGAAGCTGCTTGCGTTTGCATGTTCAAGTATTTGCATGCAAACAACCAAAAATACATATAGATGTGTATATACATAGAGTATATATACCAAAAAGAAATAGACCAAGGCCAAGAGGACAGGTTTTAAAATACAGTTTTAAATTGCAATCAAATGCAGGGCAGGCCTCATACACTGCAGTTCAACTATCTGAATAAAATATGAGGCTATGCATCTCCTCACTCTCCATCTCCATATAAGCAGAGGGGAGTGGGAAGAAGAAGAAAGAATCTGCAGAAAATTCCTAAATAGGCTGTACACTATCTGTGAATGCATAAACAAAATAGCCCAGCAGTGACAATGTTTGCTTTTCCTGTGGCAGAACCGAGTGCAAATATGAAGCAGAGCAAATGTCAGCTCTTCATTTGCAAATTAAGATGTAAAGGCAATGTCTGTGACAGCACATGCAACAGTTCATATTTGAAGTTTGGCACAGTGAACTGACAGCCACGGAGTAGTAGCCTAATCCTTTCTTTTCTGCCTTCCAGCAACTGGGGTAGGGGGTGGAATTTAATAAATATGCAATGAAGAAAAGGCTGCAAAAAGACTGCCATATCTTCCTCCACTGCAAGAACTCATCTTCAGAGAAAATTAACTAGGTTACAATATACAATGTATGCCATTAACAAGAGCATTCAAATAATTTCTGGTCTTAAGTACAGTTTTAAGCCGCTTATCAGATTTTCATTTCTGAATCCATTCAGTTGTCAGGCTTACATCCTGGCTTTCTATTGAAAACTCACACGGGACGCCAAACCTTCTAATTTTCTATACAGATTCATTTCAGAATCAATTAGAGCTGGTGGCAGCCCTGTCCCTGTGTGCTAAGGGGATTAGCTGGCCACTTGCTCTGCTGAAGTTACCTTTGAGTTTCACATTCAACTTTCCATCACGAATGGGATTTCTTTTTCTAGAGACCTTGGAAGCAACCGAAGCGCTGAAACCAACAGATGGCTGATAATCACTGCAGCAGCCTACAGTTTTGTCAGAAAAGTGTGATATTTCTTTTTTTCCCCCACATAAGTATCCTACTTAACAAGCAAACAGGGAAATCAGCCCATAAAAGTCTTTTGCAGTCCATCCAATATCTACAGGGAAAAAAGAATCCCTTAGTATCAAGCCAATGCCAGATCTACAGAGAGCTTTTCTTCTATTTTTCTCTTTCCTTTTCATAGAGACTCTGTGCTGGAATGAAAAACATCTTTTCCAATCACAGTTTATCCCATGATTTGTGAAGTTTCATTGATAGTGCAGGCCAGCCTAAATACATACTTTTGTTTAGCATAAAATCTCTCTAGGCAAGAAGTCAGCTACAATACTTGCCCACAGAAGTTTTCAGATATCTGAGATATCATAACACAGTGCTGAGAAACCAGTATACTAAAATGTGCCCTGGATTTTCTAAATCAATACTCGGATTTGGTATGCAACAACTGAGTCAAATAAAACGAATTCTTCCCTTCTGCACACTTTTTATAAATCAAGTCTCTACAACTGTGACCCACAAAACTAAACAGAGCCCACCAGCTGCAGAATGTGACCTATCAGGTGCCTGGCAACCTCTTTGTTGTCACAATCCCAGGCAGGCAGAGAAAGCTGTTGGCTGCTATAATATATTGCTGGTGGGCTGCATTTGGTAGAGAGGGTTACAAATCGTGCAGGCCTTGAGTTAATAAAGCTTTGCCACTCACCACAGCATCTACAGCAAGCTGCAGCACATAGTAAAGTCACTCTACCTTGTCTCTTAAGAAGTGCTGTGATTCAGAATATAGTGCTTTAAAAGGACAGTTTATATTTTTGTACATCCCAGGTGTCATTTTGTAGCATGTCCTTATGCATTTTGTGAACTTAGGTCCTTATTTTGTTAGAAATAGTGGTCAGGCAAGGAGCACTAGCACTTACAAAAGCTTTAAAGAAAGTTGTCTGACATAATATTGTAATGAAAATACAACAGAAGACTTTACATGTACCTCAACTTCACCTGGAATAGGATTGGTACATATTGCCTTGCATCTGTGACATATTTCTGGTTACCTAAGGGGGGAAAAGGAAAACTGGGTCAAACTTGAGCACTTGTCAGACTTTTCTTTTACAAACTGTGTTACACTCCACATCCTTTCTTATTTCACTTTCCTGACACAGCTTTCTTTAACACACCTCCAGCAACTAATAGAGAAGTCTATATTGGTGAGCATGAAGAAAGGGATTTGCTGAACCAAGAAGCATGAGATATTCTACTTATTCAATCTGCAGACTTAAGAATAGAGCCTGTGAAAAATCAGCTTACGGTACTGCTGCTTTGTTGTAGACCGTATATTTTAGGAAAATAACACCCAAGAGAGAACTATATTGGTAGCGGATTTTGTACTCAGTTCTCCCTTTTAATTCTCTCAGCTGGAATCTAGGAAGGCTCCTATTGCTAAGATGATAATACCTTGCTCACAAAGTACAAATGCGTAATTGCATCTAAAAGAAAATGAACAATAAAATTCATCTTGAGTGGGATGAAGTTAAAGGGAAATTATACACTTTTTTTGTATATACTCTATCATAAAAGCGCACAGCTCCTTAGAGGCCGCTTAAGTGCAGGAGGTCCAGCATGCACATTCCCTGTGCGTGGAAGAGAGTCCTTGTTTCTTCTGCAATTGGGAGGAATTCCATGTGGACCATGCCTTTTATGCAAACCACACTGCCACTGTCATTGCCATAAATGAAAAGGCTTTGGTCTTGTGGAATTTCCATGTGTTGGCATTCCTATTTATGGATCAATGAAGCTGCCATTTTTTTCCAGCTTTAGACACATGCTGAATTACCTTTATCTAAGTTATCTAGACCCAATCCAAATGGATCACTGCTATGTAAAGGTGTCAAACTGCTTCTAAACATCTCTTGCCTTGAAAACACAATGGAGTATCCATAAAGTGGCTGTGACTTGAGGACTCTTTACACACATAAGTTACCTTTCCTTGAGTTCATCTCTCTCTCTCTCTCTAATACTTTTTAAAGAGTAGGCGGGAGGAATAACATACCAATTCTACAAGCCCTTAATATAATGACAACTGTAGTGTGGTGGTAAAGTCTGATCTGTAAACAGGAAGGGCCTGGAAATCTATGAAGCAGAAATTATTTGGTTCAAATCTCACCCTTGCCATGAATTCACTACATGGACCCTGGGTACAAATTCCCCACCCCATCTTCAGTTAGGAAATATTAATACTGGCCCTATGGAGATCATAGCTTTAAGACCTATAAAGCATTGAATGGCTAATTAACATTATTATATTTCCTTGTGTTATGCCTGCCTATGGTCACAACTTAGTAAAGGATGGGTCTGGGTGCAAAAGCCATTTACTTGAGAGCTACCACTAATCCTAATTTCATTTTTTTTTTATTACATAACTCCTTCTTTCCTCCAAAGAGCTCACCCCCATCTTATCCTTAGAACAGCACTGTGAGGTAGAATATGCTGACAGTGAGAAAAAGAGAGACATGGTCCCAGGATTAGTTTCATAGCTGAGCAGAGATCTGAATTCAGAGCCATGCAACCAATCAATGATAACCCCAAAAAGCGGCTTTCGAGGCATGTGAGAAGCAGAGTAGTTTACTATTACCTTCTTTTGCAGAGTCTCCATTGGTGTTTCCGCATCTAAGTACCTACTCTGCTTAGTTTCTAAAATCAGATGAGATTGGGTGATAATGCCATGTTGCCTTCCCTTTCTCTTTGCCAACTACTGGCCCTACAAATATATTAACAGCATTGTTAGTGTTGAAAGTATTTTCATAATAATTCTTGATAACTGTCTTATAAAACAGGCCAGTGTCAACACCAGTTGTTAAGTGAGCTGAGAGAGCAGCTTGCAAAGGGCCACCTAGTGAGAGCGTAGGTGCAGTGAAAGTTGCTCCAATGGCCTCCTGCTTCAGAGGTACATGTTCTGCTGATTGTCTGCATGGGTTACAATTTGCCTTAAGAATGTAAGCAGGAAACAGCATGCTTCATAAAATCTAAAACAAGTCTATTTTAAGAGGATTATAATATTAGTAGATTAAGAGGATGCAGTGGACAACTTGAAGCTCTCATCTACTACATTAGTGAATATTTTATACATACATTACAAGAACCCTTTGCATAATCTTTCTTGGAGTTATTGTAAGATTTCTTAATGTGAGATTTAACTAAATTACTTGATAAACAATTATATCATTTAAGCATTTTTACTATGCCTTTCTAAGATAGAAAGTATACAAAAAGAAACAGAGAAAAACCAGAAGGCTAATAGGACAAAATTCTGTACTTTACCTTATAAATGTAGTTTAATTTTGACCATTTCAATGAAACAAATGATTTACATAATTATTAAAGCTGCAGTAAACTTTATGATCCCTGATGCAAAGGGATACACTCAGAATTGTATAAATAGTTGATGAAATCCCGCATGTCATTTATTCTTACTCTGTACAGATACTGCAGGTCCTATACAATGTGAAATTTGCTCAGCATCTTCAGAAAACCAGTACTTTAAATGAATGCACTCCTCAAGTTTGGATGTGATTTATATGCATAACATACGGCTATACTATTTCTCTTTTCTTTATTGTCTGCCTTCAAACATTGGTTCAGTTGTTTTAACATCATAGAATGTCCATGAAAGTTTAACTTCTGAGGTAAAGTGTCAGTTGTGTCAGCACTGAAAATGTGCAGCTTCTGAAAAGGGAATAAAAGGATATTTTCCCTGCTAAAATCTGGTGTGGGCTGGGAGCTTTTGCTGCTGGCAGAAAGCAGAATGCACACAGGGTTACAGACAGTGGTTAAGGACATCCAGGGATCATCAGGTGATGGAGGTAGGATTCAGTGGGACTGGTTTTACTACAGAATTCTGGCAAAGGCAAGATTATATTTCTTAGGCAGATATTCTGCTTGTCTCATGCTGTGAATACTGATCATTTTAAAAAGAAATTCTTTGTATTAGCTATGGTGAATGTATCACCAAAATGAGTATATGCAGAGGTCATTTTGTAGAAAAATAGGTAGTGGAGCTCATCCAGGGATTGTTATGCAGCTGCACCTACTATTCAATGGACAAGGTGGAGAGGAGGAGGGGGAACCGTCAGAAAGGTTCAGGAGCTGCACTGCTGTGAGCTCCTGCTGAATTCAAGGCCTGTGTATATGTATGTACGTTTAGCTATGTTGCATCAATCCATGCATCAATCCATTAGTGAATTACTATATATATATATGATAATTACTATATACAGGGGTCATTTTGTAGAAAAATAGGTGGTGGAGCTCATTCAGGGATTGTTATGCAGCTGCACCTACTATTCAATGGGCAAGGTGGGAAGAAGGAGGTGGAACCCTCAGAAAGGTTCAGGAGCTATGCTCCTGTGAGCTCCTGCTGAATTCAAGGATATATATATCCTTCTAATGTGTCTTTCTCTGTGTGTGTGTATAACATGCTTTCTTAATTTCTGTTTTGTCTGTAAGATAACCAGAAATCACAAGCCTAGGATTCTGTCAATAGGATTTAGGGGCCTTTTTGCCTGTGTTGTCATGTTAGAGGAAGCTGCTGGCCTGGGTATCAGCTGCACTAGTAGCTGGTGATTCTACTATTTCCATCCCATTAGGTGACACAAGGAACCAAAGGGGTTCTGACCTTGGCTTCTGACTCTATCTGGCTTTTTAATGATCCATGATGAAAAAGATTATTATCCAATGGCAACCTGCTGCTAGGGTGCAGGCCAGGCTGACTCTCCATTCACATCTGGCCCATCAGTCCTGCTAATATAAAAGAAATGCACAGTACTGCTGTGAACGGTACCACAGCAAAAGGAAAACAGCTGAAGGAAAGTTTTTCCAGCGCCAATTATAAAAGACCAGTTTTAATGTGGAAGAAAGTATCTGATGAGAGGAGCCATAAGGATCAGCATCAGCTCTTTTTCCTCTAAACATATGCATTGTGATAATAGAAGAAGGCACTGGGGGGGAAGCAGCAAAATTTTCCACCTTATGAAATTTGCTGACAGTTGATTACAATTTGCAGTGTACACAAGTGAGGGCTGAGAAGAAACACAAAAGAAACTCAAAAATTAGCAAGATGGGCAGAAAAAACATGAAATTCAGCTGGGATAAAATGCAAGCTATTGCGGCTCTGGAAAGATAAGCTGAAGTGCACATACAAACACACCCAAATGCCCACTCTCAGCAGGAAACAAAACTCTAGAAATGAAAGCTGTAATTCGGTTAATAGCTGATAACCAATTAGACCAATTTGCAATGTGATATGGCCATGCAGGGAAAAAAAAAACACTGGCATAATTTCAGGCTGTGCAGGAAAAACCTAATGTGATGAAGCCTCTCTTTCTTTCCCTGCATACCTCAGGTGATCTTCACCTGGAACTCTTGCTATGTTGTTTTCTTGGTATAGGACGGATTTGGGACAGGAAATTCCCTGGAGCAAAACCAAGTGATTTATAATCACAGGAATGTTCACAAAGGCCATATTTTCAATCCAATGACAGATGCCACCAGAAGCATTCTTGCATCAAAGTTACTGAGTAACTGAACGACAAAGATGAGAGATGTGACCACATGGCTAAAATAAGAAGTTGTGGGCTATAAGGAAGCAAGATACATTTAAAACTGCCTATATTTATATATATATATATATATATATATATATATATATATATATATATATATATATATATATTTAATAATACACTGATGCTTGCTTTTGTTAAAAGCAAAAAACCCCCCAAAGTACGATTTTTCCCCAGGGTCTTTTATGAATCTGAATCACCATGAAATTCATGTGTTTCTGAATGAAGAATGAGTTCATAAGGGCCTTAAATCTCCAACTGTGGAAGGCCAGGATGGAGTTTATTTATACCCTTGTATTCATCAGACATCCATATAAGATGCTGGTGGGGCTAGATTGAGCCCATGGTTAAACCAAATTGGAGTCTTCAGCAGCCGGCCGCATCGTGGCTCGGCTGTCGGGGATTTTTTGCCACCCTGGAGGCAAAGGGCAGACACTGCAGGCCCTGTTTGGGCGCGTTCTAGTGAGGCCGAAGCTTGAACGGCTAACCGTCAAGCCTCCGCCCCCTCTCCTCAGTCCCTCAGAGACTGCTCAGGCAAGAGGAGCGTGCCTGTCACTCTGCCAAGCTGCGAGGGATTAGGCCTTGTGGGAGGCCGTTAGCCTCGTCGGCTGCATCGGTTGGGCCTGCGGGTCCAGCTGGGACCTGGAGGTGCTTCGTTGAAGACAGCATCGGCTGGGGAACCTGTGGAGAGCGTCGCTGGAATTACAGTTTAAAAAAAGAGAGGGGGGGGTTGCATGTGCTTGGGAGCCCAGCTCAGTGGGGCTGAGTGCTGTTGGGGGCTGTGTGTTGGGTGGCATTTGGGGCTACTCTGGGCTTAGGCTTTTGCCACTTATCCACCCCCCCTTCTTTTCCCCCCTCTTTCATGTGCCTCATGGCTTGGTGGCCATCTTGGGGAACATGTGCTAGGCGTCCATTTTAGGAGCTTAGGCGTCCATTTTAGGGGTAGTGGTTTTTGCAAGGGTGCGGGTCTGCACTTGTGGGTCCCCTTCGTGTTTGCTCAGTTAGGTATACTACCTTTGATCAGGCCGTGAGCGTCATTCGACGCTGTGGTCAGGGGGCTGAGCTGGCTAAATGTGATATAAAATCTGCATTTCGCCTTCTCCCTGTCCACCTGGATGATTTTGAGCTTTTGGGTTTCTCTTTTGTGGGGCAATTTTACATGGACAGGGCTTTGCCTATGGGCTGCTCTGTATCATGTGCAGCTTTTGAGTGTTTCAGCACATTCCTTGAATGGGCTGTGCACGAAAAAGTGGGTTTACAGGATGTTGTCCACTATTTGGATGACTCCTGTTTGTGGGTCCTGCGGGTACTGGGCATTGCGCTCAGTTGTTGTCTGGCTTTATTGAGCTGGCCGCTGAGTTGGGTGTGCCACTGGCCAAGGAGAAAACTGAGGGCCCAGCCCAATGCCTAGGAATAGAGTTGGACACCCTGGTGCAATCATCCAGAATACCTTTTCAGAAGCTGGAGAATTTAAGAAACAGGGTTAGTACTTTCCTCCTCAAGAGAAAGGTTATGCTACTTGAGCCTCAGCAGTTAGTCGGGCATCTTAACTTTGCTTGCAAAGTGGTTGCCCCAGGTAGGGCTTTTCTTCACAGGTTGTGTGATGCTATGGCAGGCCTTCGCTTGCCTCAGCACAGGACTAGGGTTACCAGCAGCATGAGGGAGGACCTGCAGCTGTAGCAGAAGTTTTTGGAATCCTTTTATGGGATTTCCTTTTGGAGAGAGGACATGAGACTTGAGGCGGAGCTTCAGGTCATCTCCGATGCTGCTGGGTCGCTGGGCTTTGGGGTTTACTTCTGTGGACACTGGTGCACGGATATTTGGCCGGATTCATGGGTGCAGGCTGGGTTGAGTTGGGATCTCACTTTTTAAGAGTTTTTTTTCCTTTTTGGTTGTGGTTTGGCTGTGGGGGGGGGTGATATGGCTGATCGCACTGTACATTTTTGGTGCAATAGCATGGCTGTGGTCCATGTCATTAATTCCCTTTCATCCAAATTGCAATGGGTTATGAGGTTGGTGAGGGCCTTCACTCTGCGTTGTTTGTGGCTTAATATTTTGTTTTTGGCCAAGGATGTTCCTGGGGTGAATAACAGGATGGCTGACGCTCTCTCTCGTAAACAGATGGAGAGGTTTTGTCAGCTTGCCCCGGAGGCTGATCAAGAGGCAGCGCTAATCCCCCAGGAGCTATGGCTGATTGGAGAGCTGAGGCCTGCAGAGCGATAGACCTAGCCATTGTGCCTAGCACCAGGAAGTCTTATGAACATGCTGTTCGGCAGTTTGAAGACTTTAGGGCCGAGGTAGGGTATCACATTGTTTGGCCCCTCCCAGTGGAACAGTTGCTCCATTATTGTGTTTCCTTAAGAGGTAAGGGATTGGCCATGCGACCTATTAGAGGACACCTGTCTGCACTGGCTTTTGCCAGTAAGGCGTTAGGGTATAAGGAAGAAACAGCAGACTTTCGTATTCAAAAGATGCTGGAGGGGTGGTCCAAGGAGGTCGGGCCTGACCCTGACACCAGGAACCCTATGTCCCCTGAGATTCTTAGGGGTTTGAAGGGGGTTTGGAGTGCAGTTTGTGCATCTCACTTTGAGGCTGTTTTATTTCACGCAGCCTCTTTGGTGGCCTTTTTTGGGGCATTTAGGATCAGTGAGTTAGTGGCAAGCTCCAGGAATGACATTTCTGGCAGTGCCCTGTCACTTAGGGACATTAGGTTAATGGAGGGTAAGGCGGCTCTTACCATCCGACACTCCAAGACGGACCGTAGTGGAGCTGGGTTCGTGTTCAGAGGCGGAGCTTTGCCCGGTTTCTGCATTGGCTGATTATTTGACCATGCAGGGTGGCTGCGAAGGGCTGTTGTTTTGTCATTCTGGAGGCAGCCCTCTGACATGACATCAGTTTTGGGCAGTGACGTATAGGGCCTTAGCTTTGTTGGGGTTGTCTGGAGTGAGGTTTGGTACCCACTCCTTTAGAATTGGGGCGGCCTCTACGGCCGCGGCCCTGGGATATTCTGCTTCGTCCATTCAACGCCTTGGCTGTTGGCGGTCTCATGCTTATAAATGTTATATTCGCCCTTTGCTCCACTCGTAGCTTTGTCTCTGGAGCTGGGGTAGTTATAGTTATGTTTTTATAACTTGTCTGTTTCTCTATTTAGATGCTGTTGATCCTGGCTGGAGGAGCTGAGTTCTCATCTGCGAGCACAGTTATGTGTTTTGGGCAGCACATCAGGCTCGGAGAACTTCTGTTGGCTTTCAGCTGGGGCTCAGCCAATTTGTTACTGTTGAATGGGGGGGGGGTCACCGAGGTCTTCAGTGGCCTGGTTTGCTTCTGCTGTTATTTCATGGGAGTGTGGTTCCTCCTCCTCAAGTTTTAATTATTCACTTTGGGGGAGAATGATCTTGGGCTGGTTAAGGGCAAGGCTTTGATCTTGCAGGCCTGAGATGATTTCAAGTACATTAGGAAGAGATGGCCGGGTACCATTGTAGTTTGGTCGGCCATGATTCTGCACTTGGTATGGCACAGTGCTTGGAAAATGGCAGGGATTGAGAGGGCTCGTTACAGAGCAAATAAGGAGATTTTCAGGACATTGGAGGGTGGTTTGGGCCACTATTTGCCCCATCCGGATATTTCTATAGAATATCCTGACCTCTACAGAGGGGATGGGGTGCATCTCTCAGAAAAGGGTAATATGTTTTTCTTGAGGGATCTGCGGCAAGGGCTTGTGTTGGCACTTGGTCTTCCGGTGGGTGCTGAGCCCTAAGTAGAGACTTGGCCTTAGCTGTGGCAGGTTTTTACTGAGTTTATGGTTCCATGTGGCCTGGGGAAGACTGGTAAGCCTCCTCCTTTTGGGGAGTTAGGGGTCTGGCAGGATCAACTTTCGAGTTGTGGTGACTCGAGGTGTGAGAATGCAGACTGTCCTGAAGACTCGATTGGAGGGTGCCTTTTGCTGAGATGCACGTCTGGTGACTGGGGCCCTCCAGTGCGTGCCTTTCTGCTGGGCCTGCCTGACAGGAGCTGCGACACACAGCTCCGGCTGGGGGTCAGGCCTCTCGCCCGCTAAGGCAGGGGAGCGGTCTGTGAGACCCCTGGCCCTGACCTGGCTGCAATTTGGTTTGCCGTTGCAATTTCTGTTTAATTAATAAAGTGGCCCATAGTTTTACCAACTCATTGAGTCCACCTCTTTATTCTGACTTGGGGGGCAAAAGGCTGTTCTTGCCCTGACCTCGATAGTTCAAGCAAGCCCAATCTAATCATAATCTGGAAGCTAAGCAGGGTCAACTCTGGCATGAACTTGGATGGGAAACCTCCTTGGAATACCAGCAGTCAGGAGAGGGAACAGGCTTTATTCAGTCACCTCTCTGAATATCCTCCTTGCCCCCAGTAGGAATCAGTCATCAGAGGTCACCATACACTCTCTCTCATACACACAAATACAAAAAAGAGAGAGCTGTTCGTATAATATTGATATTTATTTAATTACATTATTTATAGTTTGCCTTTCTCACCAAGACTCAAAGCAGATTGGTGGTGGTGGGGGGAGGAGGAGGAAATTGCCATTAAATCCTAGACAATTTTTTAGTGACCCCATAAGGTTTTTTTAAGGCAAGAGATATTAAGAATTGGTTTGCCATTGCTTACCTCTGAGTAGCAATCCTGGACTTCTTTGGTGGTCTCCAATGCAAGTACTAACCAGGCCTGACCCTGTTAGCTTCCAACAAGATTGGGCTAGCCTGGGCCATCCAGATTACAAGGCAGATTGCACAGTGTAAATCAAATGCAATCAACAGGATATGATCTCCAATAAACTATGAAGAAGGATTTGAACTGCAGAAATCTAAAACTAAGCAAAAATTTGAAACTGAAATGAAACAAAGCCTAAGTATTAACATGACATTCTAAATTATACAGCAATTACATTGTAAAGTCATAATTCCAGCAACAGAAAGTATGTAGTATACACAGTAATATAGTCTGCAGTCCCTATCCCTTTACCAAAGCACATTTCTGAACCATTTTGTTACCATACAGCCTGTTTTCCTGAATAATATGCATTTTGCATAGCTTGTGGAAAGCCAGGTGGGTGGGAGGCTTCCTAACCTCATCAAGCAGGACATCCAATAAGATGAGGATGCAACAGAGAATGCATGTGTATGGACAGTTGTTGTTTTGGCCACTTACAGAAGACCCTGCTCAGATAAATGAAACTGTCATTCAGAATCTTAAATTGAGCCCAGAAACTGATGGAGGGACTGCAGAATGCAAGTAATATCCATGTTCCACCTAGCTCCTGGTAGTAACAGTATATGACTTCGAACACTCCATAAGGGTTTTAATTAGTACATTTATCTCCCCATGGCAACTGGATCTCCAAACAGCAGTGCTCTGTATCTCTAATGGATCTAGCATGGCCCCACACTTCTATTGTCCTAGGCTCCTTTCAAGAGAAGCCTAGGACAATAGATGTGTGGAGCCATGCTAGATCCTACTCTTGCCATGAGGAGAATGGGAGGTAGCACAGATCAAAAGGCACCTGCCAGTTGCTGATCTGGTCACTGTGAGGGGAATGGGAGGTAGCCATGGATCAAAAGGTGCTCTTACAGCAAATGGTGGGGAATTGATCACTTGAGCCAGCTCAAGCAGAAGCCTGGAGGTGGAGCAACTGCCAGTGAGGAATCAGTCATTGTGTGCAATGACCAGGCCCTGGGTGTGCTTTGTGTTCCTGCCCTTTGGATTGCAATTCCAGGATAATTTTCCTTCCTCCTTTCCCTTTCCTTTTTTTTGGTGGTTTTGTTATACTAAAGAAGAATATTTTTCTAATTATTGAATAACATCATTATTAGGATCTACTCAAGTTCACATATTTCAAGGGTAGGTTCGCCAAATCTGACTTAAGAAATATCTGGGGACTTTGGGGGTGGATCCAGGAGCAAGGTTGTGATGCACATGATTAAAGTTCAAAGGGAGTTCTGGCCATCACATTTAAAAGGACTGCACACCTTTTAAATGACTTCCAGACACTGGAAATAATGGAGGATAGGGGTATCCTTTGGGGGGCTCATAGAATTGGACCCCCTGTTCCAATCATTTTGAAACTTTTTTTAAGGAGAGGCACCAGATGTTATGCTGAAAATTTACTGCCTCTACTTCAAAAGACAGCCCCCCTCCTGATCCCCAGATAGCCATGGATCAATTCTCCATTATGCCCTCCATTATAGTTGCCATAGGCTATAATGGAGTGCCCAGTGGACATTCCCCCTCCCAGTTTTCTGATAACCCTGAAGTGGGAAGAGGGAATCCAAACCAGAGAATCCCCTGTCCCCAACTGGGGATTGGCAACCCTAGAAAGGTCCCCAGAAGCTCACCAGTTTCAAGATTCCAAAATGGAGTTAGAGTTCTTGGGGCTATCAAAAGTAACCTTAAAAAAAAAAAAAACTTTCATGGACCACTTTTATTGGAATCAACTGAACTTTCAGTTTTTGCTGAAAGTAGACTATCTTATAAATCAGTTTTGACCCTGACCCCAAACACCCTGGGAACAAGTTAGAAAAAGTTTGGTTCACCAAAAGTCCCTCTAAAATCAATACACTTTAAAGACAGTTAAGCCTTTAAGTCCCATTGATTTCAAAGTTTGGCAGACTTAACTTTCTTGGGATTGTGCCACTTTACTTACAAGATAGCGTGTTTAGGATCACAGCACTTCTTATTTGTTCATTATGTCACTTTGATAACTATCATTGCTCTTACAGTTCTATATCTAAATGAGCATTATGTTCTTATACTAATATAAACAATTATGGAAAGTGTGGTTTATGTTCTGCCTTGGAGACTGATGGTGTGTGTGTGTGTGTGTGTGTATATATATATATATATATATGAAGAAATTTAACTACATAGTGTTCTTAAATGTTGCATTAAAGATAGTGTGTTTCTATAACTGCAGGGCAAAATAGTTGGATTCTCTTCTGAAGCTATGATTTTGCTATTATAGTGCTCAATGACTTGCTTTTCCAAATCAGCTTCTTATAATTCATGTTTGTCATAAATGTTATGTGCACAAAATCATTCTGTATATTCATTTCCATCATCATTTATGCAGTATGTTGGCCAAGGCCTTCAACTTTCATTTTGCCTTAGGATTCTTGAAATAGCTGGGCAGCCATGGGCAGCCTTCTAAAAATGCCTTGCTTTTCAAAGTGGCATTCTTTAACTATAAATATATTTCCCATCACTCTATTGTCATAAACAGTTTAAGCACAGGAGTTTAAATGACCACTGGTTATAAAACCAACATTCTTTGTGAAATTGCCTCCCATTGTTGTCAGATCATACAATCAGATGAAATAGATAGGAGTTTGATTTTCTCTGCTTTTTTAAAAATTTCACATGCACTCTTTAAAAAATTAAACCATCATGTCAGCTATTCAGTAAACTGGTCCTGATTTAAAACAATTCACATCCTCAGTAGCATTTATGTGGGTAAAAGCAACAATGACAAGAAAAATGCATCTTTCTGCATCACTGATGCAAATAAATTTTGAGGTTGGGAAACTGCTTCCAGTTATTTGAGTGACATTTGGTTCATTTGTAGAATCCATATGAATGAACTGTACAACTGTGGGTAGGGATTAAAAGCCTCCCCCCCCCCCCTTTGACATGCCATTGAAATTGTCGCATCAGATGACCATAACTGGAAGAATCTTGCTACTCTACAGTATATGGATATATCAAAAATGACAGTTACATCAGGATTGCAGAAATCTATCCATATTATTTCCTGAAAAGTGCAGAAATAGCAAGATTTGTTTCCCTTCTTCAACTAATAAAACAAAATTGCTACAGCTATGCAAAATTCAGTGGTTTGATTTAAAAAAAAAACTAGCTGAATTTGATGCTTTTGCCATCTAGCATTTCATATCCCTGTTTCTCATTTCAAACTGTCAGATTGCATGAAGTCAAGGAACACAAATCACAGTGTTAAGTCAATTATAGAACAAGAACATAGGGCCCTTGCAGAGTATAATTAAGAGTCATTTTTAGGGAACTGGCACCAATACATTTTAGGAACTGTTTGCTTTTAAATTGTTTTCATGACAGAGACACAAACTTTTCTGAAGACAGGAGAATTTAAATTGCTTAGTGGGTGGTATGAAATGATAAACTTGGTACTTTGCTTTTAATGGTAAATATAGAGACCAGAAGCCATGAAATAACTAATAATGGATACTGTTCCTCTGTTTGAATCACAATTTAATTATAAATTTCAAGCAGCATCATTGTGTACTTGAAGAAATTTTGCTTGTATTGAACTCTTCAGAACTGTTCTAGATTGCAACACACACATTTTCTGCATTGTGTTGTCACTAAACTAGAGTTATCAATGCATCTTTTCCTCATCTGCTGTTCAACCAACCCACCTGACCCCCCTAAAAATCAGCTAATCAAAGAAGGTACTTTCCTCAGTTGTCTTGAAACTTGCTACAAGGGATCAGCGTGAAAAAGAGGGTTTTCTCTTTAGTATTTTATGCTTCCCCCCATTGGCATCAGGACTATCAAAGCCAAGGGTATCTGGGTTAACTGGATGTTCTCAATTAGATCAAAAATACTTTGTACCTTCTCATGCAGCCACTTTGTAGCTGTAGTTCAATTTTGTAAGTACGTGCCAATATACTAAATGTCATTTATGGTGCAAACACAAAAGTGAGAAAAGCTCAAAATGCCTGCAAATAATGCACAACCTGTCCAAGATGACTGTCATAATTCAAATTTATCAGCAAATTGTTAGCATGTACCAACAGTGAGCTACTGGCTACTGGTGATGCTTAATGTTGAGGACTGTGCAAATGAAAAACTATTTGAACTGCTCATTTAGTATTATTTAGTATTTGTTCTAAAAAGAATAAAATCTGATTCATATATGCCCTAAAACTCAGAGTTAAAATCAACAGTTAACTTTAGAATAGTAATGATTTATTCACCATGCAAGCATAACATAGAAACAACAAAAATGGCAACAAACTAACTATTCAAAAATTACCATTTGAAGCATTATCATATTGTACATATTGCTTTTCACGACGTTTTCACGGCAGACTTTTTTTTTATGGGGTGGTTTGCCATTGCCTTCCCCTGTCAGCTACACTCCCCCCCTCCCCCAGCAAGCTGGGTACTCATTTTACTGACCTCGGAAGGATGGAAGCCTGAGTCAACCTGGAGCTGGCTACCTGAACCATCTTCTGCTGGGATTGAACTCAGGTCATGAGCAGAGGGTTCCGACTGCAGTATTGCAGCTTTACCACTCTGTTCCATGGGGCTCTTACATGCATACATACATACATAAAAATAAAGATCCAAATCTTACAATAGCCTTACAATAGTTGTTGTTTTAAGTGAAGGTATTTCCACAGGCAGAAGCTGAATTTTGAAACACATATCACTCAGCCCAATAACTGCAAAATTCTGGGGAAAAAATCTTTGTTTTTCCTTTTTCTTCTTGCCTTCTCCTCAAAACACAAGATGTGAAGTCTGTTTCATAATTGGTATTAACATCCCAGTACTCTGGCCATGATAAAAACCAAGACACAGACGTTCCCCCTTTAAACCTGAGTCAAACTTAAATTAAGGGATCTATACCTAAGGTAGAAGGGCATGGAGAGTGTAGTGTATCGGACTCAGCGCAAGCGCCGCGCAACCCGAGCCACCCTCGGGTCGCCGTGCGCAGCGCGGGAAAAGCCACCGCCAATCCTGACCAAGGGCGGGAAGTTTAACTGGCCAGGATTGGGCTGGCCAGCAAAGGGGATGTTCCGGGAGGCATGTATATATTAGCGGACCCGGCCGCGTGTTCGGAGTTGCGTGTGATGTACCAGCCAATAAAGACCTATGCCTTCACCACGTCTCGTCTCCCAGTACATTACACTGGCGACGAGGATGGGATCTAGATAGGTCCGGCCGCCCCGAGGGGAACCTGACCGGGCCGGAGACGAGGAAGGCGTGAGACCGCAGGATCGCACAGCCCGCCGCCACCATGGCGAACTCTACGGTAACGACGGGCCATCTTGCGGAATTCAACCTGGAGCACCCCGAGAGATGGGAGACCTACACAGAAAGGGTCGAGTGCTACCTGCGGGCGAACCTGATCGAAGATGACGACAGGAAGAGAGACGTCCTGCTGAGCGTCTGTGGAGAAGAAACTTTCGAGATCGCAAGAGGCCTCTCCGCTCCAGCTAAGCTGACCGAGAGGACCTACCGGGAAGTCGTGAGACTCCTCACGGGCCACTTTTCGCCCCAACCGTCCATCGTCGCCCGCCGATTCCTCTTCCACAAGAGGGACCAAAAGTCGGGGGAGACAGCGGCGGTCTACCTGGCGGCCCTTCGGCAGATCGCCGGGAACTGCAATTTTGACAAAAGGGACGAAGCCCTGAGGGACCGTTTCGTCTGGGGCCTCCGAGACGAACGACTGCAGCAGAAGCTCTTCGCTAAGGAGGAGCTCACGCTACAACAAGCCTTCAACGAGGCGACGGCGTTCGAGAGGGCCACCAAGGCGTTCGGCCAGCCACGCGGCGAAGCAGTCCACCAAGGAGAAACAGAGCTGGAAGACCGAGCAGAAGAAGAAGCGTTTCAGCTCCGGAGGCCTCAGAGAACGGACACACGGGCCCCCGCGAGACAACGAGCGACGGAGAGGGCCACCGCCACCACCGGTTCCAGGTGCGCCAGCTGCGGCGACCCCCACGAGCGACGGGACTGCCCGTACCGCAACCTGGACTGCCGCAGCTGCGGAAAGACAGGCCACATCGCCCGGGCTTGCCGGGCCAAGAACAGCCGCCGCCAACCGTCAGCGCATCACGACTCCCTGGACACACACACGACGGCATCCACCAGTCTGCAGGTATTGAACTTGCCCCTCTCGGCCCCAGACAAGGTCAAAATGTCGGTCCTAATCGAGGGCGCCCCCTGCATCATGGAAGTAGACTCGGGTTCCTCCATCTCTATCATTTCGGAGGAAACCCTCAAGAAACTATGTCCCCGCCGCCGCATCCAAACGAGGCCAGCGGACTTCGTACTGAGGGACTTTCAGAAGAACCCAGTACACATCGTGGGGTGGGCCCGGGTGCATGTAGAAAGAGGGGGTTTTAGGGGGCCCCTAGACATCCTAGTGGTCAAGCGCCAACTGACCACACTTCTCGGGTTGGCGTGGTTCAATCCACTGGGGATCCAGCTGGTGGGGGTGGACCACTTGCAGGCCAGCAATTTCGACGGGGTCTGCCGGGAGTTCCCCGAGGTCTTCGACGGGTCCTTGGGGAGCTACAAGGGTCCGCCCATCACCTTACCGATAGACCCAATGGTCAGGCCCATAAGGCTTAAAGCGAGGCGCGTCCCGTTCGCCCTTAAGCCTAAAATAGAGGCAGAACTGGACCGCCTAACAGCCCAGGGCGTCCTAGAACCTGTAACGTATGCGGAATGGGAGACCCCCATAGTAACGCCAGTCAAACCCAACGGGGAGGTTAGGATCTGCGCTGACTACAAGTGCACGATCAATAAGGCGCTGCAAGACAACCCCTACCCAGTCCCGGTGGTTAGCCACGTCCTAGCAGCACTAGCCGGGGCGAGGGTTTTTGGAAAGCTGGACTTAGCACAAGCATACCAGCAACTGCCGGTCGACGCTAAGACAGCGGAGGCGCAGACGATCGTGACCCACAGGGGCGCGTTCAGGGTTAAACGGCTGCAGTTCGGGGTCAGTGTAGCTCCGGGGATATTCCAGAGCATAATGGACTCTCTCTTGAAAGGGATCCCCGGAGTTCAACCCTTCTTTGACGACGTTTTAATCGCCGCCCCCACCGAAGGAGAGTTCAGCTGCCGCCTGCGAGAGGTCCTCAGACGGTTCCAAGCGGCGGGGCTGAGAGTCAAAAAGGAGAAATGTTTGTTGGGTGTTCCGCGAGTGGAGTTCCTGGGGTTCGCCGTGGACGCGGCTGGAATTCACCCGACGGCGGACAAGACCAGGGCCATAGTCCAGGCCCCTGCCCCCAAATGCAAGGCAGAACTACAGAGTTTTTTAGGATTATTGAACTTTTATCATGCATTCCTGCCACACAAAGCCGCCGTGGCGGAACCGTTGCACCGCTTGTTAGATAAACAGGCCCCGTGGGTCTGGGGTAAACGCCAAGCCGCGGCGTTCCAGGCAGTGAAAGACCTCTTGGTCTCTAACGCGGTACTTCATCACTACGATGAAAACCTACCCCTGATCCTGGCTTGCGACGCCTCCCCCTACGGAGTAGGAGCGGTCTTAGGGCACCAACTCCCGGACGGGAGAGAGGCGCCGATCGCTTACTACTCCCGGACTCTGTCCCCTGCCGAGCGGAACTACGCCCAGATCGATAAGGAGGCCCTGGCGATCGTGGCGGGGGTGCAAAAGTTCAACGACTACCTCTACGGTAGGCGTTTCACCATCGCCACTGACCACAAGCCGCTCCTCGGCCTCCTAGCCCCCGATCGTCAGACCCCCCAGATTCTGTCTCAGAGGGTTTTAAGGTGGAACCAGTTCCTGAATTCATACACTTACGCACTGATACACCGCCCCGGTAAAGCAATGGGTCACGCAGATGCCCTCAGCCGCCTGCCGCTACCCACAACGGACCCAGATCCCGCCCCGGCACACGGGGTGATGCTCATTGAGTCGCTCCCCGAGCGCCCACTGCACGCAGACGAGGTGGCTCGGGCGACTGGGAGAGACCGCATCCTCGCACGGGTCAGGGACTGGGTGGGAAGGGGGTGGCCCTCGGGCAAGGTGGATGAAGCATTTCGGCCGTTCGCGTCCAGGAAGGACGAGCTATCGACACACAAGGGGTGCATACTCTGGGGGAGCCGGGTGGTGGTCCCCCCCCCCCTGCGCAGACAGGTATTGGAGGATCTCCACGAGACCCACCCGGGCATCGTGAGAATGAAAGCCCTGGCCCGGAGCTACGTGTGGTGGCCGGGCATGGATGAGGAAATAGAGGGGTGGGTAAGAAGGTGCCAACCATGCCAGGAGTCCAGACCCAATCCGCCGTCCGCCCCGGTCCACAGGTGGGAGTCGAACGGGCGGCCGTGGTCCCGCCTCCATGTGGATTTCGCGGGGCCGTATCAGGGCCAGATCTTCTTTATACTTGTGGACGCATATACAAAATGGCTAGAGGTAATCCCGGTGGCCTCGACCTCCACCGCAGCAGCAGTCAGGGCGCTCAGAAGGGTCCTCTGCACACACGGGATCCCTGACACCCTGGTGACGGACAACGGCACGGCATTCACCTCCCGGGAATTCCGGGAGTTCACCGACCGGTACCTCATAAGGCACATAAGGTCCGCCCCATTCCATCCAGCCACCAACGGCCAGGCGGAGCGCATGGTGCGGACCACCAAAGAGGCCCTTGGCCGTATAGTACATGGGGATTGGGACCACCGCCTCTCAGCATTCCTGTTCCACAACAGGATCACCCCAAACCCTGTAACCGGTTTCAGCCCCGCAGAACTGCTCATGGGGAGGAAACTGACCACTCGTCTAGATAGGCTACACCCGGACCGGGCGCCGGATGTCCGCGGGTCCCCCGAGGTCCGGGAAGCAGTGAGAGGATTCTTTCCGGGCGACCCAGTGTATGCGAAAAACTTCGCAAGCGGCCCCGAGTGGTTGGCGGGAAGGGTTCTGAGGGTGACAGGCTCCCGGTCATACGAGGTAACCACCGCCGGAGGCCAGGTGCTGAGACAGCACATCGACCAGCTGCACCGCCGCACCCTACCCGAGGAGGCAGAAGAGGCAGAGAGTAGGGAACCGCCAGCAACGGAACCGCCAGAAGGGGCCCCGCCAATACAGGAGCTACCCACGTACGAGGCCCCCGCAGCCGCGGGACCAGAACCGGAGCCAGCACCCGACCCGGGCCGGCAACAGCCAGAAACGGCGCCACCCACGTTGGGATCGGGCCCCACACCAACGGCAACCCCGAGGAGATCAACACGGGAACGCAGGACGCCAGCGTACCTACAGGACTATGTAGTTTAAACTAGGAGGGGAGAAGTGTAGTGTATCGGACTCAGCGCAAGCGCCGCGCAACCCGAGCCACCCTCGGGTCGCCGTGCGCAGCGCGGGAAAAGCCACCGCCAATCCTGACCAAGGGCGGGAAGTTTAACTGGCCAGGATTGGGCTGGCCAGCAAAGGGGATGTTCCGGGAGGCATGTATATATTAGCGGACCCGGCCACGTGTTCGGAGTTGCGTGTGATGTACCAGCCAATAAAGACCTATGCCTTCACCACGTCTCGTCTCCCAGTACATTACAGAGAGAATATAGGAGCCATTTCACAATGTGATAAAAGTTCAAAAAGAGGTTTATAGTACTGTTTCAGAAACTGTATCAAGACTAAGCAATATATTCTTCAAAAATTATCTCAGATGATTTTGCAATGCAAATTAAAGGCAGAAAAAGTATATACTGTTTTATCTAAGGAAATATTTTGTGGTATGCAATAATTTTAAGTTTGGATGAACAGTTTGTACACAGACAACAGCTGGATAATGAACACTGTTAATCCAAAATATTTCAATTCAGCTAGCATAGCTGTGTCCCTGCTTGCTTGGCAGATTAGGAGTGCATTCACAGTGTTTTTCTCTCAGTTATTAAGTACAGGGGGACACAATCTGCAAAGTGTCTTGCAACAATTCTGTGCTATAATTGGAATAATGAATTTTGCTATAAGGAACCATCCAGCACCATTTCACAGAATTACTGTAAATCCCACAGCATGAGACATGGATTTACAAACTGCAAGCTTTTTAAAATTTAGTCTCTGTTTCTGATTAGCTTCTGTTATTGAGCAAATAATGTCTGCTTTGTGCATTATTATTTTCCTATATGGAAAGTGTGAAAGTTGTGTATATTGCCACTTTTGACATGCCCAGAATATTGGTTTCAAGAGGAATGCCATGACTGAACTGCCAAAGTAAAGAAAGAACATTATCTGGCAAGAAGAGGAAGAAGAACAGGAGAAGGAGTTAATGTTATACCTCACTTTTCTCTGCCCTAAGAAGTTTCAAAGTGACTTGCAATCACCTTCCCTGTCTCACCTCACAATAGGCACCTTGTGAGGTAGGTATGGCTAAGAGAGAGCTGAGAGAACTATAAATGGCCCAAGTTGACCCAGCAAGCTTCATGTGGAGAAGTGGGGAATCAAAACTGGTCCTCCAGATTAGAGTCCACTGTTCTTAACCACTACTCTACATGGGCAAGGATTGCCAGGTTCCCCATTGCCACCAGCAGGGGATGGAGGTAAGGTTGTCAAATATGTTGGGAAACTCCTGGATATCTGGGGATGGAGCCTGGGGAAGACAGCAACCTCGATGAAATATAATGCCATAGATCCCACCCTCCAAAACATTCATTTTTTCCCAAGGGAACCTATCTCTGTAGTCTGGAGATGAATTGTAATTCCAGGGGATCCCCAGGTCCCATCTGGAGGCTTGCAGCCCTAGCACCAATGAACCATATGTATGTATTCATCTGGAATATTTTTACACCGCCTCTTCTGACTTCTGCTTGAGGTGGCTTATAATTAAAACAACATAACAATACAAAATAAACCACTAAAACAAATCAATTTACACGAACAGCATAAAAACTATCCGTAAAACAGCGGCAGAGTAGTAAAGCTGCAGTACTGCAGTCCAAGCTCTGCTCACGGCTAAGTTCGATCCAGGCAGATCTGGCTCATGGTTGACTCAGCCTTCCATCCTTCTGAGGTTGCTGAAATGAATACCCAGCTTGCTGGGGGTAAAGTGTAGATGACTGGGAAAGACAATGGCAAACTACCCCATAAAAAAGTCTATCATGAAAATGTTGTGAAAGCAACATCATCGCAAGATTGAAAATGACTGGTGTTTGTACAGGGGACTACCTTTACCTTTTAAAGAAAAAAAAACCCTGATTAAAAGCCTAAGGTTTTGTTGTTGTTGTTTAATGGGCCTAAAATAACTTAGGCAGCAGGCAAGCCTTGAGGGGGAGAGTGTGTCAGATGCAAAAAATGGTGCCCTGTCATCTCAGTTTACCAGCCAACTCACCCCTGAAGGCAGAGCACAGAGAACGGCTTGGGAGGCCAATTTTGACTGGCAGGCCAATAGTACAAGAGGAAACAGTCCTTCAGGCAACTGCTTCAAATTCCTTGGAGGACGAGCAGGCAATATATGAGATCCCTAGCATCATTCTTTGTGGATCACAGTTTGATTAGAAGTTGTGATGAGCACTAACAAACACTTTTAGAAGTTCCTTTTTTTCTAACATGAAAACTGTTCAGAGTTGCACACATACATTCTCGCATTATTCTCTCCATTCTCCTCTCCTTTCTTCATTATCTTTGTTACATGTTAAACAATAACATTAAAAGAGGTACAATATTTGACTCTGGGAGCACCTTATGGACCAACAAGATTTCCAGAGTATAAGCTTTCAAGAGTCAAAGCTCCCTTCATCAGACCTGACAAAGGAAGCTTTGACTGTTGGTTGGAAGTTTATACCATGGAAACCTTGTTGGTCTTTAAGATGCTTCTGGATTAAAAGAGGGCGTTTGATCTTGCTGGGGTGGGAAACAAAGCAAGCTGTGTTTTAGCTGTGCCCGTGCCCATTTTGATTGCCTGCCTCTATTTTCATTTATGGGAAGGGTTCATGTACATATCGGAGATCCTCTGTGGTGGTGGAAAGTGCCATCAAGGCACAGCTGATTTATGGAAACCTTGTAGGGTTTTCAAGGCAAGAGATGTTGGGAGTGTCTCCATGTCAAGACACTGGTGTCCCTTGATGTTCTCCCATCCAAATACTAGTCAGGGCTGACCCTGTTTAGTTTCCCAGATCTTATGAGATCAGAGTAGCCTGGGCTATCCAGATCAGGGAGGAGATCCACTGTGCATGCACATTATTACACTGCTTTGCCATGGTTCACATCTGCCCAAAGGACTGATAGGGAGAAAAAAAATCACAAAATATGTGTTTCCCTTAGTTGCCTTAATTTTGCTTGGGTTTGGAGAGTTGAATGGCTTGTGTAATATTACAGCCCAGCTCATTTTGGCTATCAACTTTGAATGTATTGGTATTTCTTGGACTGCAAAATATTTATAGGTTCTCACGCTGCCACATGGGAACTGTAGTTCAATCCTGTAAATCCCACTCATGTGCCAGGATGATGGATGCCACTGACTGAAGAATTCCACCCTTTACACAGGCATTAAGGCTGCACATACACTCTAATAGAATTGATTTTAAATGATGCATGATCTCCCACAATGACTCAGGGGTATATGTAATCCAAGCAAATTATGAATATACATTGGCTTCCCATCCTGCTGTCATGCTAAATGCCACCAAAATCAAGATGTAAACCTACCTGAAATGCTGACCATTTAAAATTACAAACAGATCATCAAATACAACATATGAAACACTAAACTTAAAAGAAAAACAGTGATGACACACAAGGTAAACCCAGTTTTTGAAAGGCTATTTTGCAAGCATTTACACTACCCCTGAATCCTGATAGTAATTAACGAATGTAGTGAATGTGCACTTTGCTATATAAACATGCAATGTATTCTGTATTCCAGTTCAGCCGAGAACTCCCTTTCCTCTAGTTTACAGCTTCCATGGGTAGTGCAATGAGAGGCAGGCTGGAAGCTTTGATGGATCAAACTGGGTCCCTTTATGCAGAGGAATGAAATTAGGGCTGACCACATTCTGGATATGTTTGGGAGAAAAAAAAACAGCCTCCACTTTTGATGCCTATTGTTCAACCCCCCTGCCCTCCTTGTGGGGCTTCTGCTAGCTGATCATTCTTGTTATGTTGATGACTCATGCAGATAAAGGTATGCTTGGCGTTCACAGTTTGGGCTTTTAGAAAACCTACCATTGACTTGTGAGTGTTAGGTATGAGGAGACATCAATGGGGCTAAGTCACATATTTGTTTGTTTTTAAGTTTGGACAGTTAAAGAAGCTTATCATTGTCCTCTACATTGTAGTTGTTTTTCCAAGCATGATCCACAAAAAAGTTAGATGGAAGTTCCATTGAGTTGACTAACAGTGTTACCCTGAAGCTGAGGTGGAAGGCATACAGAGAAACAACCAGCTGCTATACTGCCATATCTTGGAGACACACCATGTGTATGATAGCAATGTATTCTGGAAATATTCCAGCATGGTGCCCCACTGGCACTGTTACACAACAAGCTACCAGTGAAAACCACTGTGCCAGTGAGAAAATGGCCTGGGGGTGTGACAGGAAGAAGCTGGATTCTTGAAGAACCCCAGCCTTTGGAACACCACTGAAACTGGCTGAAAGTTATGCTAGCAAAAGCCATAGTGTAGCCCATAGGACAGGCAAAGCACCCCCCCCCCCCACAGGTATAACCCTACCCACAAACCCCAACAGAGCACAGTATGCTGAATATGGGTGTAGCTAATCACCCTCCTCATCAGCTGTGGCTACCCCCTGACCAATCACGGATAACCCTAGCATCATATAACCCCCAGCCTACACATACCCCTAGTTCAGATGGTAGGACACATTGCATGGAACTATGTCCCTGGACTTCCTGATGTACACACTTAGAGCACAGCACTTGGATGGCTGGAATAGAATAGAGAAGCCAGTTAGCACCGTTCAGGGGTAGGCATCAAGTACTGTTACTGTTGAGGACCTATCAGCCCCACTGGGTGACCGTTTCTTGGGCCCCATGACTATTTGCACACCCATCCTTTCTGTGATTGCAAGCCAGAAGACATGGAGGTTGGTGGTGAGGCTGCCACCCCCACCATCTTGCCTGCTGGGCAGACAAGGAAGGAGATAAAATGACCATAGGATCTGGATGTTGTCCACCTGTGGCAAGGACAAGATCTGGGGACTGAAGTCTTGCTGTTCAGTGTCCCCCAAACTCTGTTGCCCTGAACTTCTCCACTGAACATCAGAGAAGCCATGTTGGATCAGGCCAGTGGCCCATTCAGTCCAACACTCTGTGTCACACAGTGGTCAAAAAAACCCAAATTTCCACCAGGAGGTCCACCAGTGGGGCTAGAAGCCCTCCCACTATGCCCCCTCCAAGCACAAAAATACAGAGCATCACTGCCTCAGGCAGAGAGTTCCAACAATAAACTGTGGCTAATAGCCACTGATCGACCTCTGCTCCATATGCTTATTCCATCCCCTCCTGAAGCTGTCTGTGCTTGTAGCTGCCACCACCTCCTGTGGAGTGAATTCCACATGTTAATCACCCTTTGAGTGAAGAAGTAATCACTGTTATCAGTTCTAATCCTACTACTAAGCAATTTCATTGAATGCCCACGAGTTCTCGTACTGTGAGAAAGGGAGAAAAGTACTTCTTTCTCTACCTTCTCTATCCCATACATAATCTTGTAAAACGATGACATGGTGTAAACTGATGACACTGGTGACATGATGCATCTCCTTACCCACTACCCTTTGAGCTGGGCCATGGAGGCTGGATCATTATGCTCTAGATCTTGAGCATTAGGGATTTCCCTGGTTAACCAGAAGTGGGCAAGTCAAGGCATCACAGAGCATGGAGTCCATATCCTTGGAGAGGGGCAAGATGGAGATGGGTAGAAGGCTGAGCAACCTCTGTAATGACCTGGTCTGGTCCTAGGGTCAAAGTGGTCCCTGTGGTACAGGGCCTATACCCTGTTCACTGTATCCCCCACCCTCTTGTCCATGTGGCCAATTGTTAAGAGGGATACTGTGAGTGGTGGGATACTACGTCTTGAGGCCAGTGGTACACCAACAACCTTGCAGTGATTCAGGAGGCTATTGGCCACCTTCAGCAGCTGATAACTGTTGCTATGGCCATGGATGAGCAGCAGGTGCACAATGAAATGCTGCTGAAAGACATGATGGCACTCTGTGAGCTTGCAGTGGCCTTCATTCCTGTGTCCCCCCCCTCACAATCATCTACTGTTGCTAATGGTTTTCTCCAGAAACAGGTTTCAGGCCCAAGGTTATTCACATGCCTATTGTTCTGGAAGATGGCTGCACTCCTGATCACCAGGTGGCCATTTTCAGACCTCTGTTGCTGGATGACACTCAGCAGGCTAGGACTGGCCAGGCTGAGAGGTCAGTCACACTTTGGGTAACAGTGTGCAGGGTCATGGTTCCTCCTTCCCTGCCACGTAGATGCCTCCATTCTCTTACCAGAATCTTATGCCTTTAAGAGGATAGGATGGGGCTACAGTGTGGTCTGGAGCTGCTTGGCCCCTCTCCTAACATATGCCTGGGGCCAGGTCTCTGTAGCTGCCAGACAGTGATTTTTACCCTGTGTATGATAGCTGTGCCATTTTGTCCCTGTCACGGGGTCATTGGAGCATGGTTGCTGTGATCATCATTGCACCAGGTCTGACCTGAAAATCCTTATTTCAGTGTTGTTTTTCGGTTGTGTGAATCAAATCTATGTCTATATTTTAGGCCATTTTCTTGATTCTCCACATCAACATTTACCCACTAACATCATGTTTGCATGTATTGGTTGCATATAAAAGTGGCATGTAACATAAACATCACATAAAAATGGTATAACGGGGGAAATGAGGAAATGGGGAGACTAGCAACAAACCAGTAACAGACTAGCAACAAAATGGGAAAACAAAAAGAATCACAAAGACTACATAGTAAAACAAACTGAAATACCAAATGATATTTTCCTACATCCTTACTAATTGGTCCATTTTTTTCTTATAAAAAGATAACTTGGAGGCTATAACCTCAAAACATGGCAACACAGTATTTATTTATAAAGTTAACAATGTGTCTTTGGAGATCAATAGCATTAAAGGACCTTAAAATACATAGATTAGAAAGAGGTATGAAACATAAAATATATACAGAAAAATGGTTTCATATTAATAGACCTCTATACGGTTTCTTGGAAAAAGAACCAGTTTATTATTTTTCTCATCATTTAGATAGCTGGGTTAAAAATAAGACTGGAGAAAGGAAAATTGAGTTCTTTTCTAAGTGAGTATTCCAAACTATCAAGTGATTAGTTTTAGCTTGTTGGTTGATCTTAAGTAATTTGCAGTTGAATAGCTTGTGTACTTTTTTTTTTTTAATAGGAGCTTGTGAAATCACACAACTGTACCTTGACTAATTGAGCTGCCAACTTTTTGAGTCTGAAAAGAAAGCTATACTTCTGGAGCTCTGATGAATTCAAATGTGTCTGATGAACTGACTCTCAAAAGTTGATGCTGATATAAATTTTGTTAGTCTTTAAGGTGCCATTGGACTCCCAGTTTATTTTGTTGCTACTGTCTAAAACAGCTACCCATCTAGAATTATCAACTGCAGGGGTGAAGGCTTCTCAGTTTCTGAGATGAGGGTGGGGGTGTGAGTGACAGAGCTAAAGCTATTCTAGGCCCATACTTAATAATCTATGTGGAATTATTTCAACATGAAATCATATGTATTTCCAAAAACCACATGCCATCAACAATCATGAGATTGTAAAAAAAAAAAAAAATCACTCCCAATAGTCTAAAGCTCTGTAAGAGGAAACAGTAAATATTTCATTTGTGTATGAAAGAAAATACTCCCCCTCTCTTTTCCTCAGAACTACCCTGTGGGGGTAGGTTAGGCTCTAAGTGTCCGAGAGCGCAATCCAGAGGGGTGTGTGTGTGGAAAGTCTTTTGGGAGCAGACGAGCCACTACATGGGCACAGGAAGGGTTTCCACCAACATACGACCGGCGCCGCCACAGCGGAGGTGAGTTATGTGGGCGGGGGGCCACCCGAGCACCACTTCGCCTGAGGGCAGTGGTGCCTGAGGGCTGCACCTGAGCATGGGCAAAAGTGAGGCAGAGCACGGCGTTCAGGCAAAGGAGGTGGTGGAGTTGGGGGCATGGCCAGGCTTAGACGGCTTCCAGAGCAGTTTGGCCCATGACACGCCCCCCCCCCCCGAGAGGCACAACTTTACGCTTGCAAAAATGGCGGCATGCCCCATAGGCACTCATTGAAACCAAAAACAAAGGTCACCTCTGCCACTGTGGAAGCTCAGAAACCCCTTAGGGAATGGTGTGATTACCTCACCAATCCCCTTGTGCCTCAGGCTGATGAGCCCCCCTCCCCAGCACCTAATCATGGTCTCCCCCCTCCTAGAAATACTTCTGCTCTGGCCTTGCACAACTCAGTTGTTAGGGAGAGGCGTGCATGGCAGAAAGCTCTGCTGGCGAGCTCCCAGCCATACGGACTTAGAGTGAGGGACAGGCAGGCACGTTGGTGACAGGTTTTGCACCTCGTGGTTGCTTTGACAGTATCTTTGACTTGTGAGGGGAAGAGAGAGGTGTCTCCACTGGAACTAACTGCTCTTGTTTCCAGGTCTCCACAGGTTCTGGGCTCCTGGAGGCTCTACTTGCGAGGACAGTCGCTCATGGCTGGGTAAGTTCCACTCCCCCCCCGCCTCCCCCTCGCTCTCGACCACTCAGTATGAGAGCTTCTCTGGCACTTGAACCAAGCAGTGGGATTCGACAGGGGGCATCTGCTGACCTTGCGGCCCTGTGCTGCCGCCTGCTCCATTCCCTTGGTCTGCCCTCTGCAGCGTTCCCAACCCCTGGCAGGGCACGGTGTGTGTGTGTGTGGCAGCTGCCCCGTTGTGCAGAGGTGGGTCAGAGACTATCCCTTTAAGAGAGCGCCTGGCTGAAATGCAGCCTCCTCTTTTAGCTGCCGCCCCTGCAGGTGCTCTTGATCTCTGTCTCCATTTTGCAGGTGGGACTCCAACACAAAGGCTTCCTCATGTGCCACTCCACTGACCCCCCACTCCCTCAGCTGCTTCTGCCCACCACTTGGAGTGGAGCCCTGCTCACGGTGAGACTGCCCAGCATGCACCAGGGAAACTGTTGCACTCTGTTCCGAAAAAATAAAGTCTGAGCTGTGCCCTCTGTTGTCTCTCCTGCTTGGCATATGCTGCACGTTCCCGGGGCAACCCCCCCCCCCCTGTCAGTGGCCTCTCCAAGGGAGTGCCTGGGAGGGTGGGCAGACTTGGTTCTTGGAAACGGAGAATGGGCTATGAGCTGCCGCAATGCCCCCCGCATGGCTGGACAGGAGAGGGGGGTGCTGCCCCTCAGCCTACCCAGGCTGATGGCCTACTAACCGCACAGGGCGGCTGTGTGCTGGGCACTTGGGGGGGGGTTGCTGAAGTGGATGCATGCCCAGTGGCTTGCACTCTGAGTTCTATGGCCCCCAGGGGAAGTGTTCCTTGCACATAGCGGGGGGTGGCAGCATGGCAACACCAGGGGGGCGCTCTGGGTGGTGGTGTCTTTTGGACTTGGTCTGGCCGCTTCCAGGCACACATTCCAGCCACTGTCTAGGACAAGGAACTCCCGCACTTGGCACTTCTTGCTTGTCCGCGCATGCCCCTGGCCACCAGCCTGCAATTGGCAGAGTCTCTGACAGTGGGAGGGAGTGGGGGGATTAACAGCCTCTCAGGCGTGGGCTTTCCACCCCCTCGCCCGGTCACATGCAATGGGCTGGCCAATCCCATGGTTCTGCGCGAGCCTGTACCTCCCCCACCCCCGTCTCAGCAGTGGGCCAATGACGTGCACCTGGGCGGAATAACCATGGCAACGGGTTCTCTCTTGTTCATCGGGCCCCTATGCTGTTCACGTACTGGAACCTCCACATCAGTCTCAAAAATCTGGATATATATTGGCATAGATAGTCAGGTCTGAAAATATGGGAGCATTTGTTTTTCTGACAATGTAAGAGCATTTATCCAGTGCTTTTTAACTTGCTCATAAATAATTTGTATAGGGAGTAAGCAGTGAAGTGGCTAAGTTAGCAGTTGACACTAAGTTGTTCAGGGTGGTGAGAACCAGGGAGGACTGTGAAGTGCTCCAGAGGGATCTGTCAAGACTGGACAAGTGGGCATCAATGTTTCAAATAAAGTTCAATGTGGGCAAGTGGAAAGTAATGCACATTGGAGCCAAAAATCCTAACATAAATACACATTTTTGGGTCCAAATTGGTAGAGACCAACCAGGAGGCAGATCTTGGAGTCATAGTAGATAATTCTGAAAATGTAAACTCAGTGTATGACTGCAATATAAAAGGCAAATGCTATTCTGGGGATTATTAGGAAGGGGATTAAAAACAAATCAGCCGGTATCATAATATCCCTGTGTAAATCTATGATGGGGCCTCATCTGGAATATTGTGTACAGTTCTGGTCACTGTACACAGTATTCCAAAAAGATAAAATATTGGGGGAAAGTGCAGAAAGGGGCAATTAAAATGATTAAGGCAATGGAACACCTTTCCTATAAAGAAAGGTTTTAAAAGTTAGGGATTTTCTAGCTTGAAGAAATGATACTTGAAGAGTGACATGATAGAATCAGCCTGTCACTGATAACACAGGTCGAGATGCAGGACAGGAACCCGGAAGTGACCGACAGGCTGCTTCAGCGGGCCGCTGCGCCAGCCCCCTGGGCCCTACAATGATGGGACCGATGCCACAGGGACGGGCTCGAAACACTCTATAACCCCTCAAAAGAACAGCAGTCTAGCTCGCTTCCCCCGAGCCCTGCCGCCATAAGCCTCAAGGGGGCTCATTTTGCGGCATCTCCCGGCAGGAGGGTGGCACCCGCACGGGATACATATCAAATGAAAGAGGGGGCGCAGGGCTATCAGAAACAGCCAGCGGAGGGAGTCGGGAGACCACCCCACTGGGGGATCCACACCCCGAAAGTGATGAAGGTGGCGCAGATAGAGCCAACAGAGCAAACAGGACAAAATAAATAGGCTGCATTATGCAGCACAGTTGAGAAAGTGCCTTATCCCATATACTGATGAAGTAAATACAGGATCTGAGAACAAAATTGCACCAGAAGACACAAACACAAAGCTCCCTTACACTGAATCAGTGCTTGGGTCCACCAAAGTCAGTATTGTCTACTCCAGGGGTGGCCAGAGGAAGGGAGGGAGGGAAGGAAGGAAGGAAGGAGGGAGGGAGGGAGGAGGGAGGGAGGGAAGGAAGGGAGGAGGGAGGGAAGGAGGGAAGGAAGGAAGGAAGGAAGGAAGGAAGGAAGGAAGGAAGGAAGGAAGGAAGGAAGGAAGGAAGGAAGGAAGGAAGGAAGGAGGGAGGGAGGGTGGAGGGAGGGAGGGAAGGAAGGGAGGAGGGAGAGAGGGAAGGAGGGAAGGAAGGAAGGAAGGAAGGAAGGAAGGAAGGAAGGAGGGAGGGAGGGAAGGAAGGAGGGAAGGAAGGAAGGGAGGAGGGAGGGAGGGAGGGAAGGAAGGGAGGAGGGAGGGAAGGAGGGAAGGAAGGAAGAAAGGAAGGAGGGAGGGAGGGAAGGAAGGGAGGGAGGAGGGCGGGGAGGGAAGGAAGGGAGGAGGGAGGCAGGGAAGGAAGGGAGGAGGGAGGGAGGGAAGGAAGAAAGAAAGAAAGGAAGGAAGGAGGGAGGGAAGGAAGGGAGGAGGGAAGGAGGGAAGGAAGGAAGAAAGAAAGGAAGAAAGGAGGGAGGGAAGGAAGGGAGGAGGGAGGGAGGGAGGGAAGGAAGAAAGGAAGGAAGGAGGGAGGGAAGGAAGGCAGGGAGGAGGGAGGGAGGGAGGGAAGGAAGGAAGGAAGGCCGGCCGCCCCCTCCCGCCAGCCGCCCCCCCCGCTTTCGGCCCCCTCCCTCCCTGCCTGCCCTGCTTACCTTCTTCCAGGGTGGGTGGCGGCCTCCCCTCCGGGCGTGCGGGCTGGCCAGGAGGCGCAACGGCGGCTAGTGCTGCTGGCGGGGCTGGCGGAGGCCGGGGAGGCGGCGGAGAGGCCGGCGCTGGTCTCTGGAGGCCTCCAGGGACCAGCGCCGGCCTCTCCACGCTGCCTCCACTGGTCTCTGGAGGCCTCCAGGTACCAGCGCTGGCCTCTCCGCTGCCAGTGCTGGCCTCTGGAGGCCTCCGGGTACCAGCGCCAGCCTCTCCGCGCTGCCTCCGCTGGTCTCTGGAGGCCTCCAGGGACCAGCGCCGGCCTCTCCGCTGGTGGCGCTGGCCTCTGGAGGCCTCGAGGGACCAGCGCTGGTCTCTCCGCTGCTGGTGCTGGCCTCTGGAGGCCTCCAGGGACCAGCGCCGGCCTCTCCGCGCTGCCTCCGCTGGTCTCTGGAGGCCTCCAGGGACCAGCGCCGGCCTCTCCGCGCTGCCTCCGCTGGTCTCTGGAGGCCTCCAGGGACCAGCGCCGGCCTCTCCGCGCTGCCTCCGCTGGTCTCTGGAGACCTCCAGGGACCAGCGCCGGCCTCTCCGCTGCCGGCGCTGGCCTCTGGAGGCCTCTAGGGACCAGCGCCGGCCTCTCCGCGCTGCCTCCGCTGGTCTCTGGAGGCCTCCAGGGACCAGCGCCGGCCTCTCCGCCGCTTCCCCGGCCTCCGCCACCGCCGCCAGGCCCCGCGCGCGGGCGGGGAAGGCGGCGAGGGAGGGAGGGAGCGTCCCCGCGCATGCGCAGAGCCCGCTGCAATCGCCCTGCGCACGCGCAGGGACGCTCCCTCACTCGCCGCCTTCCCCACCCGCGCGCGCGGCCCACCGGCTCTCTGGCTGGCTAAACCGGGACCTCTAATGGTCCCGGTATAGCCAGCCCGGGAGCCAGGAATTGGGGGCCAGAACCGGGACTTTCCTGGGAGACCAGGACCGTCTGGCCACCCTACATCACATCATGACGTTTTCTTGGCAGAATTTTTACGGGGTGGTTTGCCATTGACTTCCCCAATCATCTACATTTTACCCCCAGCAAAAGCTGGTGCAGGGTGGTAAGGTGCAGCGCTGCAATCCAGGTTCTGCTCGCAACCTGAGTTCGATCCTGGCAGAAGATGGGTTCAAGTAGCCAGCTCAAGGTTGACTCAGCAGATAAGGGCAACTTTTCTACAAATCTGGGAGAATTCCAAGGTTTACAGAAAAGTCATAAATACTTTTTTTAAGAACCTAGAAGATTAGAAGACTACCAAGCATTGTCTGCTTCATGAAAACATCTTCCAATGCTATGGTGTTTGAAGGAGGCTGATAGTAGAAAGGAAGAAGCCAAGGAGATAAGATGAGGTAATGGAAGGGGGAGAGGAAGCTAGACAGGTGACAAGGCAATGGTTCTGGCTGGAATGAGGAGGCAGTGGCAGTGCAGTTTTCTCCCTCTGTCCACAGCTATCAGTCCTGCCAGAAAGAGAAGGCAGACAAGTGACATTGGCCAGGAGCAGCAGGAGCAAAGTAAAAAGAGGCATCCCTCCTTCTTCTTCTACTTCTCTTCCTCTAGCACTAGGAGAGACAGTAAGCAAGCAGCAAGCGACTGGGAGGAGGTGAGGTTCTTCCTCCTTCCTTCCCCACTGACTTTTGCAGCCACTGCAAGATGTGGGCATGTGGAGCAACTGTAAAGAAGAGATGGATGCAGCAACAGTAGCAGTCTCCCTCCCAGGTTCCTTGAAGGTTCCCAGTTGTAAAAGTCTAATTTCACTTCATGCCTTTGCTATATAGTGACAAATAAACAAATAACTGCACACCATCATTTTCTTGGCAAATTTCTAAAGCCTCATGCCTCTTTTCCTCTAAGGGCCAGGTGAAGCACCCTTGCCTACAAAGGCATGGGACTGAGCTTTAGTCAGCAAAGAGAAGAAGATTCTTTTAGAAAATAAATTATAGAATAATCCTGAGCACATATACTTAGATTTACGTAACCAGTGATTTGAAAAAAAACTTGCTTCTGAGTTTGTTAGCATCTTCTGTGACCCCAATGTACTGAAGAAATAATTTGTCATAATTTATTTTTAAAGCTGGTCCTTATTATCATATCTCTACGTATTTATAACAGCTGCAAAAAAGCTGTTCCATGGCTTACATAAAAACTTCCCACTGCTTTATCAGAATCACTTTTCATCTAAAATTTACAATTGCAGCACTTATCCCAGCAAGCAATCCATTTTGCTAAAAATAATAGAAAGAGACATCTTGCTTGACTAGAGTGTATGTTGGTTCATCTGAAACAAATCAATTTAAATATTTTCCACTGAAATCTTTGGTTAATTACAATAACCTTTGCTTTATTTATAGCTGATTACCTTAAAGAATGGTAGATTTATGAACCAACCTAAATTTCTGATATCATCTACCAGGTTCTAGGAGGAAGTTGTTATTGACTAATGTATACATAATTGTTTCAGAAATTATTTCAACAATATGCAAAAATTGGGGGCAACATATTATTCTTTGGATTGTACCTCTTTAGTGTTGCGCTGTCCCATATAAAGAGCCTATGTATGGACATGTAGTTTGTAAAGGAAAAGATATTTTGGCCTTCTGTTCTGTCTAATGTGCTAGTTTTCTACATATGCCTGCATGTCAGCACTTTGAGAAAGACTAGAAGCTGAAGGACAGTACAGCAGGCTAGTACTATCCTGAACACAGGAAATCACCTTAATACTCAGTCAAACCACTGATGTATCAGGTGTCAGATAGTGGTCCAACTTGAGGCACAGTGACAAGGAGGATCTTCCTGAGTAGCATAGGTCCCTGTTTGGAATACAAGAGATAAAGGCTAGAGCCTTAATTAGTATCTAAGAAAGTTCCCTTTCAGCCCAAGCCCTAAATAGGCAGAGAGGGAAGAATTCCCATCTGCTCTTGAGGCAGCATCTAAGACTCAATAATCAAGGCTTGACTGGGCCAGAATCCTACAAAGGATTATGTCCCTGAGAAATAAGGTGTGTCCCAAGACCAGGAGCACAGGCTGCAAGTCTGATACTGCAAACTTGCTAGGCTGCTTCTGTAAGGGCCTGTTGTTTTCACCGTGCCTACTAGGTGGTGGCAGAGCCTGAAGGCTAGTAGTCCTGGAGCTGGCCCAGCCCAGTGGTAAGGTCTCTACTGTAATCTCTTGGTACTTCCAGTGATGAAGACTGGCTTTGAAGTCTTGTGGCATGGCTCCAGGAGATGTGTGCTTTGTAGCCTTCCCAAGCCTCCCGCCCTGGCGGGAGAATACTGGATTTTCAGCCTCTTTTCCCGCTTTCCATAACTCTGGAAGCGGGGGGAGGAGGGGGGAATGGCGCCAAGGAGCATTTGCGTTGTCCGGGGAGGAGGTGCTGAGCCTGGCAAGGGAATCTTGAGAAGGGAGGCTGGCTCGCCAGCGAGCGGGTGGAGGTGGCTGCCGAACGCAGGCGGGTCTTGACGGACTCCAATGCCCGATGCTTCTCCTCCTCCCTTCCCTTCCCACCCAGCCCCGTTGCAGCAGCCGTTCTTCCTTTTCGCAAGCTGCTTCCCGCGCCCAGTCAGCTGGCTGGGGGGGGGGGGGAGGAGAGAAGCCCCGCCTGCAAAGGACCATGTGCCTTTGCACCTCCGGAGGCTTGATTGCAAGGCTCCACTTTGGGATGGTGTGACTGCTGCTGTAAAGAAGCTGGCAGCAACTCGTGAGTAGAAAGGCCAGTCCCTCGCTTCAGTTGCCAGAAAGGGGGGGGGGGGAGAGAGGAGGAGAGGGAAACGTCTTCATTATTCCCTATGTGGAGATCAATTCTCATAGGGTATAATGGGGAATTAATCTGGAGGTTTTGGGGGCTCTGGGGGAGCTGTTTTTTGAGGTAGAGGCACCAAATTTTCAATATAGTATCTAGTGCCTCTCCCCAAAGTACCCTCCAAGTTTCAAAACGATTGGACCAGGGGGTCCAATTCTATGAGCCCCAAAAGAAGGTGCCCCTATTCTTTGTTATTTCCTATAGAAGGAAGACATTTTAAAAAGTGTGCTGTCCCTTTAAATGTGATGGCCAGAACTCTCTTGGAGTTCAATTATGCTTGTCACACCCTTGTTCTTGGCTCCGCCCCAATGTCTCCTGGCTCCACCCCCAAAGTCTCCTGGCTCCACCCCCAAAGTCCCCAGATATTTCTTGAATTGGACTTGGCAACCCTAGTGCTTTGTGTCTGAGAGAGCCCCTTTGGTGTTGAGCCTCTGGATCTGCCTCATACAGAGATCCTGTCTCTTCCTGGAGTTCATCTGGGTCCTCCTCCTTCGATTAATCTGAGCCTGGTTCAGCAAAGGCCATGACAGATAGAGTTTTTCTACATCACCTGATTTTTTTTAAATACCAAAGATGCTGTGGAGCAGATCTGGGATCTTCTGTTGTACCAGTGAGCCGCAGCCCCCTTCCTAAAAAGTTGTTTGTAAATAAAACATGATAAAGAAAAAATGCTTTCCTGTTTTGATCCTACACCACCGTGGTACTGTACAAAGCTTTCAACCATGTGACGCCATGTTGATTGTTTCACTCATTCCTGTGTAAGCATTGCTGTTGATGTTGGCATGGGAAGTAATAACGTAATCCACATGTGATTCTAACCTCCTACACTACTGAGATGAAAAAATGTATAATTATGAAGTGACAGCATTGCTAAAATACCATCCTGCCTTGAATCAGGCCTGACTCTTTCTTTCTGATAAGTGATGCCATGGAATAGATTTTTTATATGGAAGTATTATCAAGCAAGTAGCACTGTTCAAGAAAACTGAGGCACTAAAGTCCTGTAAGCATTTTAGGGCGTGATTGTTTCACAGGTAAATACAAGTCATTGGGAATTTATGATCTCCAGTGCTCAAAAAGTATCAAGAGCAGCCTGGTATGTGTGCTCAGGGCTCTTTTGTAGAAAAAGCCCAACAGGAACTCATTTGCATATTAGGCCACAGCCCCTGACATCACCATGGTTTCACACAGGCTGTTTTGGTAGGAAAAACCCAACAGGAACTCATTTGCATATTAGGCCACACCCCTGACACCAAGCCAGTCGAAACTGACACCAAGCCAGCTGGGACTGCGTTACTGCTAAAAAAAAAGCCCTGTGTGTGCTGGGAAAGGCAATTCAGCCCCACTTCGTGTTGTTTCTCAGATCAAATCAAACCCATTAGGTATCAAACCAAGGATAGTTCCATTGAGGAAGTGACACAGGGGGATGAGTCTTCAGCACTGACCATATAAGCTCTTCTTTCAGATATTTTTGAAGCCAAATTACATTTTGTTATGTATGTGGACTCATGTGAGAACTGAATTGGGTGTTCCTGCCTGGCTTGTTGGACCAGAGCGGGGGGGACTTGGGAACAATGGGCAGCAGGCTCCAATCATAGGCCCCCTGCTGATTTGAATGGACCAATAGAGTGTTTGCACGGGAACCTTGACGTGTATATAAGTTGGCCCTGTGGGCCTAGTCTTCAGACTTATGCTTAGCCTTACTATGCTGAAATCAATAAAGAGCTGATGTTTCACTACCACCTCGCCTCATTGATCCATAGAACTACCACCTTGCCTCATTGATCCATAGAACCCACTATATTATAGTGGTGATGAGGATGGGATCCTGGTGAGTGGCCCAGTCTGGCACCACACCGCACATCGCTGCCTCGGTTCCCAGCACCGTGCTCCACACCACCACCACTGACAAAATGGCCACTACACCAGGACCGATTCCAGCTTTTGACATAGCCAGCCCAAAGAGATGGGAGACCTGGTTGGAGCAACTGGAGAACCACATCGAATACAACAAAGTCACGGGCTGCCAGAAGATTGGTTTTATTATGATTTTATTGTGATTTTATTTCTATTTGCTGTACTCCACTCTAAGCCCCCAATGGGGGAATGGGCGGAATTTAAATAATTTAAAAAAGAAGTTGCTGCTCCTCAGCTCCTGCGGAATGGATGTGCTGGAGCTGGCACAAGACCTCATGGCACCCGTGACCCTCAAGGCAGCCACCTTTGATGAGGTCACCACAGCCCTTATGGCCCACTTTGCTCCGCAGTCGACAGTCCTGGCGTGCTGCCTCAAATTCTTGGAGTGCAGCCAGCAACCCAATGAGTCTGTTGCCAAATTCAGTGCTGCTCTCTGCTGATTGTCCATCCGCTGAGAGTTCCCGGTCCTGGACGAAGCCCTGAGGGACCAGTTCATCTTCAGTCTGCAGGATGAGAAGCTGCGGTGAAAACTGGTCAGTAAGGATGACACCGATGTGGCCAAGGCCATCGAAGAGGCCATAGCCTATGAGAAAACAAGGAAGGAGAGAGCCATAACCTGCGTGCATCGAGCTGCTGCATCATCGTCTGAATCAGAGGATGCGGGGAAGGACAATGCACTCAAGCTCCAGCACGCAGCTCAGAAGCAACCGCCCAGATGGCCAACTGAGACTGCACCTGCCTGTGAGTGTGCCAGCTGTGGAGAGGACCACGAGCGACACTCCTGCAGGTTCAGAGACAATGTCTGCCACCAATGCGGCAAGACAGGGACCTCATAAGGGTCTGCCACTCCCAGCCCAAATGAGCAACCCTGGGAAGCAACCCCTAGCGAGAACCAGCCCGATGCCAAGAGGCTGCTTATGTAGAAGACCTCTGCTCCATTGCATCAGCAGAGGAACAGGTATGCCAATTCTCCTGCTGACCCCGGGCAAACTGCAAATAACTGTGCTTATTGAGGGCAAGCCCTGTAAAATGGAGATGGACTCTGGGGTCAGACAGACTGTAATTTCAACCCGGACAGACTGTAATTTCAACCCTACGACAGCTGTGCCCGGGGGGGGGAACCCACTTATTGTCCTCCCCGTTCGTTGTCTGGGATTACAAAAAAACAGGAAATTGCAGTTTCTGTGGGTGAAGTACGGCAACTTCTCAGGGAAGCAGCCTCTGCTAGTAATGGAGGGGGATTTGTGTAGCTTGCTGGGTCAAATGTGGTTTGGGCCCTTGGGAATTCTGGTCACCAGTATAAACCAGGTCTCCACAAGGCCTAGTGATTTCCAATGCATTTGTGGGGAGTTCCCAATAGTCTTCGACAGTGCCCTAGGAACGTATACCCCCCCATGTCCTTGCAACTGAACCCGAATGTCCAGCCCATAAGGCTGAAGGCCCAGAGGGTGCCCTTTGCCCTAAAACAGAAGATAGAGGAAAAACTAGACCTCCTGGTGGCCCAGGGCATGCTAGAGCCAGTCGCGAATGCCTGCTGGGAGACCCCAATCATCACCCCGGTCAAGCCCAATGGTTGCGTCACCTCTGTCTGGACTATAAGTGTACGATAAACAAGGCGTTGCAGGGCCATGCATACCCAGTACCAGTGGTAAGCCACATGCTGGCATCCTTAGTGGGGGCTAAGATTTTTGGCAAACTGGACTTGGCCCAGGTCTACCAACAGCTCCCAGTGGATGCCGCCACTGCTGAGGCACAAACGATTGTCACACACAGAGGTGCCTTCAAAGTCAAGTGCCTCCAGTTTGGGGTCAGCATGACCCCAGAAATTTTTCAGAACCTAATGGACTCTCTTTTGAAAGGTATTACCGGGGTCCAACCATTTTTGATGATGTGCTGATCACTGCATCCACAGAGGAGGAGTTCGCCTCCCACCTCCATGTCGTAATCCAGCAGTTTGACTCAGCAGGGCTGAAAGTGAAGAGGGAAAAGTGTCTTTTGGGGGTTCTGAAGATAGAGTTTCTAGGATATTTGGTGGATGTGATTGGCATCGATCCCTCAAAGGAGAAGGTGGAGGCCATCTGTGACGTGCCACCCCCCACGAATAAGGCAGAGCTTCAGGCTTTCTTGGGCCTCCTTCACTTCTACCATGCCTTTTTGCCTCACAAGGCAGCAGTAGCAGAACTCCTCCACTGCTTACTGGACAACAGTGTCCCGTGGGTTTGGGCCACAGGCAAGCTGCTGCCTTCCATGCAGTAAAGGACCTTCTCACTTCCAACAGCATGCTGGTGCATTTTGACGAGCAGCTGCCCATGGTCCTGATCTGTGATGCATCACCATATGGGGTGGGGGTGGTGCTTGAACATGTGCTGCCAGACAGCCATGAGGTCCCAGTGGCATACAACTCTCAGACACTACAAAAACCAAAGTGCAATTATGCGCAAATAGACAAGGAGAGCCTGGCCATCGTAGCAGGGGTGAAGAAATTTCATGATTATTTGTATGGCAGGCCCTTCACCATACACACGGACCACAAGCCCCTCTTAGGTCTATTTGCCCCGGACCGGCAAACGCCCCAGATGTTTTTGCCCTGGGTCTTAAGGTGGTCCATTTTCCTTGCAAGGTACCAGTATGACCTTCAGTACCGCTTGGGGAAAGCAATGGGCCATGTGGACGCCTTGAGTTGGCTGTTGCTGCCCTCCGGAGACCCAGATCTGCCCCCCGCACACCAGGTAATGCTACTAGAATCCCTACCAGACTGGCCGGTGCATGCAAAGGACATAGCTCGCTGTTCGGCCAGAAATAAAATCCTCTCCAGAATTTTGAACTGGGTATGGAGGGTATGGCCCATGGGTCTGGTGGGTCCAGAGTTTGCCACATTCACCTCCCGCCAGGATGAACTGTTTGTAAGGTCTGCTTGTTGTGGGAAGGAACGGTGGTGGTGCCCCCGGCCCTACAGCAGAGAGTTCTCACCGCGCTGCATGACACCCACCCATGGATTGTGCAGATGAAGGCCTTAGCCTGCAGCTATGTTTGGTGGCCAGGGACTGATGACGCCATCAAGTCTTGGGTAGTGAGGTGCCAACCCTGCCAGGAGACCCAGCCAGCACTGCCTAGAGCCCCAGCCCAACAGTGGGAGTCCACCCGTAACCCTTGGTCCCACCTGCACCTGGACTTTGTGACGCACTTCCAAGGTCAGATATTTTTCCTCATAGTGGACTCCTACTTGAAATGGCTTGAGGTAGTCCCCATAACATCCACCTCCTCCCAAGCCACCATCACGGCCCTCCACAGGGTTTTTGCCACCCACGGGCTGCCAGACACCCTGGTCTCTGACAATGGGATGGCCTTTACATCAGGGGAATTCCAGGACTTTTGTGACCGGAACCTGATATGGCACATCAGGTCAGCCACCTTCCCTCCAGCCACCAACAGCCAAGCAGAAAGGATGGTGCTGTCCACCAAAGAGTCGCTCCACCCCATCATCCAGGGGGACTGGGAGTCCCACCTCACAGTGTTCCTGCTGGCCCAGCATAGTATTCCCTGTACAGCCACTGGTCACTGCACAGCCAAGCTCCTCATGGGCCAGTGGCTGTCGACGAGTCTTGACTAAATGCACCCTGATCGGGCCCCAGACCTGCAAGAGGTGCCCAACACAGTCCAAGCACCCAGGGGTTTTGATACGGGGGACTTGATGTATGCAAAGAACTTTGGGGGGCCCAGCCTGGCTTCTGGCCCTAGACTCCCAGGTACTAGGGTTGGTCATGTATGAGCTTATGACCAAGGGTGGGTTAACAATGTGGTGGCATATTGACCAGCTGCGGTCACGGGAGGCACCTGGGGATGAGATCGAGGAAGACGGTGGGCTGCAGGACCCACCAGCCATCAAGGCTCCAACAGCCCCCAAACCAGCAACAGCTGTGATTCCAACCCTGGACCCTTTGCCGGAGCCAGATACAGCCAGAAACAGTGAATCGCCCACTGAAGTTTCAGCATCACCAGCCCCTCTGCTCAACGCGCCCAAAGCTGCGGCTGCTCCGCTGCCCTCACCAGCACCCAGGCGGTCAACACGGGAGCACCACAAGCCTGCTTACTTAAAGGACTATTTATGTCAAGGCTGATGAGCTAGGAGGGGAGGGACTCATGTTATGTATGTGAGAACTGAATTGGGTGTTCCTGCCTGGCTTGTTGGAACCAGACAACCAGAGCTTGGGGACTTGGAAGCAATGGGCAGCAGGATCCTAATTCCTGCTGCCCTGCTCCAATCACGGGCCCCCTGCTGGCTTGAATGGACCAATAGAGTGTTTCCGTGGGAACCCTGACGTGTATGTAAGTTGGCTCTGTGGGCCCAGTCTTCATTTTTATGCTTAGCCTTACTATGCTGAAATCAATAAAGAGCTGATGTTTCACTACCCTCTCACTGGAGAGCCAGTTTGATGTAGTGGTTAAGTGTGCGGACTCTTATCTGGGAGAACCGGGTTTGATTCCCCACTCCTCCACTTGCACCTGCTGAAATGGCCTTGGATCAGCCATAGCTCTGGCAGAGGTTGTCCTTGAAAGGGCAGCTGCTGTGAGAGCCCTCTCCAGCCCCACCCACCTCACAGGGTGTCTGTTGTGGGGGAGGAAGGCAAAGGAGATTGTGAACCGCTCTGAGACTCTTCGGAGTGGAGGGCAGGATATAAATCCAATGTCTTTTTCTTCTTCACCTCATCAATCCATAGAACTCACTATATTATGCATTTGGAAGTATGTAATCCCAAATCCTCAGTGTCACATGTAGTTTGGTTCTCAGCAATGTCTACATACACTGAAATAGGCCTTCTTAGGGAAGTGGAACAGTTGTGATAGCCTTGCTAATCCCCTGGGTCAACTTTTCTTTTTTTTCTAAAGTTCATTGATACCCCTGGTCCAACTTTTCAACATATTTTTCAATATATAATTTCTTCTGATAGAGAATTAATTGGGGGTGGGGGTATTATAGTGTCTCCCTTAGTTTTTATTCAAATTTCACCTATTCCAAATATTCTGTACATTGAACTACTCTGAATTTAAAATAAATTCCAAAACATCTATGTTTATTACACTATTAAATATTTGCTTCTCATGACAGAAAACTATAAATCCCTTATCTGTGAACATAAAGACTGACTTTATAAAGTCAATTCTTTTAATGATTCTAATCAGTCAGTCTTGCTATGCTTTTATTATGGTATGCAGATATATCTAACTTGTGGACAAGCCTGTTAACAGGACAAATCCTTTGTTTTAATAAGATTTAGTGATTTTCATGACAAATAGCAAGCGTAATGCCCTTCTCTTCCATGAAAGATCCAAGGCATCCATCAAAATAAACAATATGCTCTTATTGATCAGCTTGCACATAAACAAGTGAATAAATACTGAAAAAGACAGGTAGGATACATTCACCTACGTAAAATAGCAATTTGTCTTTACAAAGATCACAGGTGTTTTGGTAAAGCCCTCTTCATTAACATCTTAAGAAAAGTTATAGATTTTTAGGCCTTTGTTGGTGTGGCCTGTCCAGCCTCATCTACTTGCCAGTAAACTCCAGGGCTGCCAAGAACCACCAGGACCATAGCCGAAGTCTCCTTGTCACTTCTCACAAATTTCAAGGAACACAATACTAGGAAGAAACAGGAAACTGGAGGTGTACACAGTGACAACAGTTATGGTTTACCTTCCTTATTTAACTAGAATGAGTCAATTATAAAAGGACAATATAATTAATATTTTAATAAAGGCATACAAAAATATATGTGAGTGTATGTGTACACACACACACACACAAATCTGAATATGATGAAATCTGTGGATACTTCCAGAAACTGAAGCCATGAAGAGACAGGGCAGATCTTTCAACAAGTCTAAAATTCAGTTTTGCAGAAAACCTGAACTTTTTGTTTAAAATACATTTGAGTGTCAACACCTCAAAATAATAGAAGCAGGGCCTGTACCTTTAAGAAATGAATGCAGTCTGCAGTGGTCATCCTGGGGGTTGCTAAACAACCACAACAATATCACCAGCTTTCAAGCTGTGGTTTCTGTCAGTAAAGGAAAAGGTGGCCAAGACCCTTCCACAGCTGTTTTGGCCTTTGAATGAGGACTCATCATGAGGATCAGGCCAGGACAAGACAGGGCAGCAAACACCAAGCAACTTCCTAAAATTTAATCTGCATGATTTAATCAGGCATAGCTGCTTGTTACTAATGAACAGCAGCCACCCCATTATAGTGAGATTGGTGGTGTAGTCGTTAGAACTTTAGATTAGGATCTGGAATATCCAAGTTTGAATCCCCATCTGCTATAAAATATCACTGGATAACTTTGAGCTAGTAACACCACTCAGCCTAACCTATATAACGGAGATATTGTGATAATAAAATGGAGGATATGAAAATGATGCAAGTTTGCATCCCCATCCCCATAATACAGAGAGCTGAAGATGGGGGTAGGTAAATGATAGGTTGGATGAAGAGGAGAAGGAAGGAGGGGGGAAAGATGAAAATATGAGGGCTGCCAGGAGAAGAAAGAGGAAATTGGGAGGGGGCACAGGGAAAAGTGTGGGTCCTCTACACAAGTCCTTGTATATTTCCCACAATGCAACTGGATCCTGCCCAGTTGTCATCACAATTCATCTTGAATTTTCCTAGAAAGATGCTGCCAGGGGAAGAGACAAATGGAAAACTGGAAATGGGAAGAAATGAAAAGCAGGCAAAGGGGAGAGGCTTTCAGGAACGGGAAAGAGGAAATAACGTGAGGGGGATGAGATACCCCCTGCAAGTCCTAAGAAAGTGGGCTGAGTGTACAACACATTTTTCATCATAGGGGGAGGTTATATGTCTTGTTCTGAATCCACCTGCTTTGTTTGGGAAAAACTTTGAATGTATATTTTACCTGATCCTTGCTCTCCCAACAAATAATTTAGTTCAGAATAGTTGCTTAATTTGAGTTAAGTAACAATGAATTCTTTATTCTAATTTACAGATGTGAATTTTATGCCCCCCCCCCAGTTATATGGCCCAGTTATAGAATGCCTACTCTTGTCATCCTTCATTGAAAGGAATAAGGAAAACACTAATGTCATAGTGCCAAATATGTCATAGTTCTGACTTACTAAGTTTTAGCTGGTGTTGGGAAATGGAATATAGAATAATGCATTAAATTGTACCTTTCCAATGTCATTCTACAAAGAGTTTCCCACTCCTAATGATAGCACAGTATACACAGCTTATCAAATGCATACTTCCTTTCCTCCTTCACAGTCTTGTTTAAAGAGCAGGCTAAAATGTAAATCTTTATTAATCTATGTACTTCTAGTAAGCAGTTATGACACTAGAACAAAGCAGAACTAATTTACTTAATGGAATATCACAGCATACTTATGTGACATTTTGTTGAGAGCCTCAACCACTAACAATAAAGAACTGTTGAAATACTTTTCTACTTAACATAAAAGTTTAGAAAAATCTTGTGTGGGTTTTTTCACACCATCAACCACCTTGCTACCACTGGAGGGTCCAAAAAACAATGTGGAATTAAGAAGTAATAATTAATCTAAAAGGGGGGTGATCCCTGTTTTTACAGGTTCTTTGACTATACATACAACGCCAACAGACATACCCTTTAGACCAGGAGTGGCCCAACTGTGGCTCAAGAGCAATGTTCCCTCTAAGCTGCAGAGTCTTGTGAGCAAAAATTCTACTTGGTGAGCTACTGGTATTAAAGCTGTGAGTGACTGGCATTAAAGTTGTGAGCTACTGCATAAATTATTGTGCTCTGGGGTCATCCTTCCTGAGCTAAGATACAAATGTGTGAGCTGGAGGCTAAATATCTGTGAACTAGCTCACGCTAACTCAGCCTGGAGGGAACACTCCTCAAGAGCCACACACAGCTCTTTCACACAAATTATGTAGCTCCCAGAGGTCAAGGAGGAACTTAATGCAGGCTTACTCTCAAGTATGCACGTTTAGCATTGGGACCTCAGTCTGCCTCTGAGTGCTGACCCATAGGTAGGCAATTATTTCTACTATGTGTGAAGTGGGAAAGGAAGGGGAAACAGGCAGGCTTGCAACTCTTCTTCTGCACCACAGAAGTTGCCTGGAGTCCTAGAGCAGGGGAAGAGAGCACAAGTGCCGAGGGAGCCACTGGAATGCGGGATGAAATTAAAGAGGGAGGTGCGGGGTTCCTCCTTAGTTTTACAGCTCTTATGGGAGCTGTATTTACCAACCTTGATGTCAAAGCAAAGAGAGATGCATAATTATGCAAACAATTGTCAGTGATTTACATGGTACATATGTGTTTCCTTTTCCCACTGATGCCAAAAAATAATTCCCTAACCTTTCCCTATGCTGGTCTTATGAGGACTGTTATTCCGAGCTTTTTAAAAAGTCTCCTTCTAGCATAGTTGTGTTGTAAAGTGCACATATTTATTTTATCTTTCTGTGCAAAGAAAGTATTAAGAGTTTTAATAAAGACATGTGTGTAATATTGTTCATGTCTGGAGTTTATTCTATGTGGCTCATACATTAAACAAGTTTGGTCACCCCTGCTTTGGACATTCAGTACTATTTTTGTGGTTTCTTGAATCTCACTCATTTTTAGATAGTTTGGCCAAAAACAACAACAACAAATTTTATTTATATCCCGCCCTCCCTGCCGGAGCAGGCTCAGGGCGGCTAACAACATAGTTCAGGGTTAAATTATACAAATGAATAAATTACATTAAACATTATAAGCATTTAATTAAAATCTAGTTAAGTTTTAAAATTAAATTGATTAAATTTTTAAAAGTGCTAATGCTATGTTTACTTTTTCTGATGGCGGTTTCCTTCGCAATTTCCATTTTCATCCGCGAAAGCCAGTCTGAAGAGGAAGGTCTTGCAGGCCCTGCGGAACTGTTCTAGGTCCCGCAGGGCCCGCATTTCCTCTGGAAGTTGGTTCCATAGGCTCGGGGCTATAGAGGAGAAGGCCCGGTTACGGGTGCTTTGCAACTTCACCTCTCTCGGTCCGGGGATAGTCAGCAAGTTTTTCCCGGCTGACCTCAGTGCTCTCTGGGGTTCATATGGGGAGAGACGGTCCCTAAGGTAGACAGGTCCTCGACCATATACGGCTTTAAAGGTAATGACCAGCACTTTGTAACGAACCCGGTATGTAACTGGCAGCCAGTGCAGTTCGCGCAGCCCAGGCTGTATGTGCTCCCATTTAGGGAGTCCCAGCAGCAGTCTAGCCGCTGCGTTCTGCACCAGCTGCAGCTTCCGGGTTCGGTACAGAGGCAGCCCCATGTAGAGGGCATTACAGTAATCCAGTCTCGAGGTGACCGTTGCATGAAGCACCATTGCCAGATCTTGGTGCTCTAGGAAGGGAGCCAATTGCTTTGCTCGGCTTAGATGGAAAAAGGCTGACTTGGCAGTGGCTGCAATCTGGGCCTCCATTGATAATGCAGGCTCCAGTAAAACTCCCAGGCTCTTAACCCGGTGCGCCGCTTTCAACGGCGCCCCGTCGAAGACCGGGAGAGGTATTTCCCCTCCCTGAGCGCCCCGACCCAGACAAAGGACTTCTGTCTTCGCTGGATTCAGTTTCAGCCTGCTCTTCCTCAACCAGGTTGCCAAATCCTGCAGGGCCCGGTCTAAATTCTCTGGGACGCAGTCAGGCCGGCCGTCCATTAGCAGATAGAGTTGGGTGTCATCTGCATATTGATGGCACCCAAGTCCATGTCTCCTGGCAATCTGGGCAAGGGGGCGCATATAGATATTAAATAGCATTGGTGAGAGAACTGCCCCCTGAGGCACTCCACAGTCCAGTGTGCGCCTCTGGGACAGCTCGCCCCCAATTGCCACCCTTTGTCCCCGATCCTCGAGGAAGGAGGCAAGCCATTGTAAGGCAGACCCCCTCACCCCTACATCGGTGAGGTGGCGGGTCAGTAGCCGATGGTCAACCGTGTCGAACGCAGCCGACAGGTCCAACAACATCAGCACCGCCACACCACCCCGATCCAGGTGAGGCACAGACTTCCCTGTCAAATTTGTGAGCATCTTCCATTTTCAATAGTGTCAGTCAAGATGGGAGATACTCAGCATACCAATGGACTCCAAAGTGATGGCTATGGAAAAATCACACATAAATTAAAGTTTATTTGGTTCCCCCCACCCCTTAAACAGCAATTTAACTGCTGAGATGTCACAATTAAACAGAAGGATGAGGTGGCTGTGCTGGTCTGTCTTATTGTCTCATTAAGAGGCTAGCCAAAAAGGCCTAAGGTCCAAGTTAGATGAGACCCTGTCACTGGGTTCACCCTAGGAACACACCTCCATTTTATACAGTCTGGGAACACCTTTAAAGAAAGCTGCAGGGCTCCAATTCTGGTTGGAACAACAGCAGAATGGGAGGGAGGCTCCTCCCTTCGCCCTGCATCATTTTTCAGACTTATAATGGTCCCAGGGACATGTGGTAGCAAATAATGTCATCATGATACCTCTGGAGGTGGAAAAAAAATGTGTAATATATCAAAAATGCTTCCTCTATTCACTGTGATAGTCCTGTCCATGGCACTTTTAAAAGGATCTCCAGGACTCTACAAAATGGAGGTATGTCCTCAAGTAGGGCTGCCAATCCCTAGGTGGGGACAGTGGATTCCCTGGTTTGGAGGCCCTCCCCCTGCTTCAGGGTCATCAGAAAGCAGGGGAGGGGGATGTCTGCTGGGTACTCCATTATTTCCTATGGCGACTGATTCCCATAGGGTATAATGGAAAATTGATCCATGGGTATCCGGGGCTCTGGGGGGCTGTTTTTTTGAGGTAGAAGCACCAAATTTTCAGCATAACATCTGGTGCCTCTCCTTAGCCCCCCCCCCCAAAGTTTCAAAAGATATCCAATTCTATGAGCCCCCAAAGAAGGTGCCCCTATCCATTATTCCAAATGGAGGAAAGGCATTTAAAAGGAGCATGGTCCCTTTAAACGTGATGGCCAGAACTCCCTTCAGAGTTCAATTGTGCTTGTCCAACCCTTGTTCCTGATTCCACCCCCAAAGTCTCCTGGCTCCACCCCCAAATTCCCCAGATATTTCTTGAGTTGGACCTGACAATTCTAACTCAGGGCATACCCACGGATGACATCTCATCTAATATGGCCCCAGGTGTAAGTAGGCATTGTGGATAGTAAGAAGAAACAACTTCACTTTGCTTGCTGATAACGTGCAAGTGTGCCTACACAAATTATTGAAAATCAGGCCAGGACAATCCTGGTATAGATGTATTAAAAACTTTAAAAGCTTTGAGTTTAAGTATTGTTATATTTCCTTTCTAAGCCAGTTTATTTGCCCTGCAGTTTTCACTGTTAAAAAACAAACCATTGTTAAAGAACTTAGGTGTTTGTTGTCACTCCATTATTGGTTGTGACGTTCCTGTTTTAATTGCTCACATGGAAAATCTCTTCATCGAAAGTGCTGGAATACAGGATTTGTTTCTTCTTTTGGTTTTTTTAGTTGCTAGACCTACCAAGATATAATGATAATTTTAAATATGATATCTAAAAGTCTTCTTGTTTAATGTTTAGGAATCATGATTTCCCACTTTGCACATTTAATGAATGTTTAGTATTGTGCAATTTCTGGTTTCAGAAACTGATTATAAACAACACAGTTTGACTATACAACTTGATCCAAAGGCAAGGACTCCATTGGTCCTAGCCTTTGGTATGTGTGGGTCAACCTCTCTCACAGGCTAGCCCCACCTCATCTCAGACTTCTGTCTTCCAATATTGGCAACTCTGGAATGAAGGAAGAACTAGGGGATACTACAACATATGGAGCAAGTTCTGTTCAAAACTGAATGAAAAATCAGTCGTTGATGTGTTCTGAAATGCACTAGTTAATTTCACTAAACTCTTCTCATTTTGTGTCCACATAAAATGAATTTTAAAACCATAAACAGCCAACATAAGTCTCTTGCTATTTATTGAGATTCTCAGATATGACAAGATGCTGAAAGTATATATAAAAAATCAATGTCAAAGCAATTTTGGTTTAATATCAGTTGATCATATTAATCTATAAAACAAATGGTTATTAATAACTGTGAAGTCTGTGTATGACAGTTTTACTAAAAATGATAGAATCAATAGTACACATGATGAAATTGATTGTACATTGTGCTATACAAATATAAATCCAATAATCCAAGCCCCATTCATTTCTTATGTGTTTGGCATTCATTTGCTGATTAATGTAGTGCTTTAGTAATGCTGCTTAGTCAAAGTCAGCACACTGTTTTGACTGAACATGAATGTTCTTCCCTCTTGCTGCAGTTTGAAATGAGGCAATCAATCAGTTTTGCTTATTGCTTTAGCCAACAGAGCTCTATAAAGTAAAGATCTAGTATTAATGTTGTGTGGCTGTTAGTAGCCTGACTGGTACCATGGCTGGGACCTGTCATTGTCAAGGCTAAGCACTTGCCAGGACCAAAACCTAATCACTGAGATAAAGCAGCATCATTTTGGCTGCCTTGTGGTATGGATGCAGCTCATATTAATGATAGTGTGCTCTGTTCTCAACCTAGCATTCCTTGTGCCCTACAAGAGTGCACCCAACAGTTTCCTATGTTAGCACATGGGAGACTCAATTGACTTTCAATTGCTGGTCCTGGGAGCCCTTAGGCCAAGTTAAACACTACTTCTCAAAATGGAGAGTGGTCTTTGCATTCTCCTCCTCCTTATGCTCATTGTTCAATAGTGTTTTACATAGCATGACACTAAGATTGTTTACAGTGTAAATTCTGACATATAGGAGACAACAGAGGGGGGGACAGAGACGAGAACTCGGCCCATCCCCGGCCGCGTTGCGATAGTGGCCATAGGCTGGGGGGCCGCGTTTGCCGCCTCATCGGCGGAGGAGGCTGCACTCATTCCCGGGCATCTGGGACTTGGCTGGGGGTGGAGAGTCGGGACTATAAGAGTCCTGCCCCCACCCCTGCATTGCGCAGTGCCTTTTAGCTCTCGGCGAAGGCACACGTAGCCTCATCGAGAGCTTCATCAGGTGGATCAAAGGTTGACGGCGAGGCGGCAGCAGGCAAGCGAGGCTCTCGGCGGCTGCATGTGCAGCTGAGGCGGGGAGTCGGCTGGTGTTTTGGGCGGCGGTGGACATCAACGGCGGAGCAGCAGCAGATCGTGACGGGCCTTCGGACACTTCAAAGGAGCTGAGGGGGGCTTGGTACCTGGTCGAAGGAGGCTGTGGGCGGAGGCTTGGGCAGCTTTTGTGGGCCCCTCTGGCTGGGAGCCTTTGGGAGCCATAAGTACAGAGGGTAGTGGGGCCATTGGGGTGAGGGGTTAGTGACAACCCCCCCTCCTCTCTTTGCATAGTTCTCTTGCCAGTCCCCCCATTTTTTTGGAAGAAGGCAAGGCGTTGCATTGTAAAGGGGGTGAGTTGGTGGATTGAGTCCTTATCCCCCCCTCCCCTCCTCCTAAGTCAGATGGGGCCGAAAAAAGGGCAGGGACTCTCTAAGGGTAAGCAGCCTGCTAGGCCGCCCAAGAAGAGGGTGCATGTGGCTAATCCCAATAAGGAGGCAGACGACGCGAGTCAGATGAGGCAGGCAATTTTTGATCAGTTGGGGGCCCTAGAGCGAGAGAGGGGCTCTACCAGGGCATCATTGGCTAAGTCTGGCAATACAAAGTTTCTGGGTGGTCGAGTAAAATGACCTTTGAGCGGGAGGTACTTGTGCGACTTTCTGCTTTACAGGAAGCTAGTGGCGGTCGGGAGCAGCCAGCGGATCGTGCCCAGGAACTGGAGCCAGACATGGAGGTAGAGTTGGATGGAGGGATGGAGGTTCATGATGTGGTGGTTGAGCAGGAGCTACCTGTTCAGACTGCACCGGTAGCTTTAGTGGTTATGCCACCTATGGGGGATGGTAAGTACTTGCAGCCACAACAGGTTTCCACATGGCCTTGGGCCCCTCTGTGTTCCCCTTCAACAGGGTGCAGTGGGGGTTTCATCACACCTTTTGGGGCAAGGAGCGCTGTGGTCATACCCTGGTCAACCAGGGCCATCATGGGCATTGTCTGGGCCTTCTCACCAGAGTACAAGTCAGGTGGATCCAGGAGGGGTTATCCAGCCCCAAAGTGGAGTGATGACAACATCACCTTCACAAGGGGTTTCTGGGCAGCCGTCTACTGGCGTTCTCCCATGGGGGGGGGGCAGATGATGACGCCACAACAGGTTGGATGGCCTGGTGGGCAGTGGACCACATGGAGTTATTTGCCTAACCCTTACGAGTCAGTGCCGTTTCAGGCTCTTCCCTTTGGAGATACAGCTATGCCCCTGGGAGACCACTTGACTCTGGCTACCCAAGAAAAGATTCTTCGGGGTGAATACGTTGATGTATTCAGCCTGCTATACAGGGAGCTGGAGAAGAGGGAGAAGGAGGACCTCAAGGAAAAAGAGAAAGAAAAATTGAAGCGCAGGAAGGTCGACATGACATGGGCCAACTGGCTGCCTCGTTTCTTGATTTATGCCAGGGTTATTGTGCAGGTGCCGCCATTTAGGGCGGCGCCTTTGTTTCAGTACTGTGATATTATTTACCGGGCGTATACTGATTTTGTCAGTGCAGCCTGGCTGCAGTATGATGAAGCCTTCTGAATGAGGGCAGCGATTAACCCGTCCTTACCATGGAATCAGATAAACCAGCAGTTGTGACTTCAGCTCATGTCCCCGGCCAAACCCAATGTTGGTGATAGGGCAGACAGCGGACACATAGTTCAGAAGGTGCAGAACACGTTGGGAGCCCGCGTAACAGCGGGCCAGTCGGTTCAACCCCGGCTGTTGTGCTGGGAGTTTACATCTCAAGGTGTTTGCTCGAGGAAAACATGTAAATTCAAGCATGAATGCCCGCTTTGTGGGGGGGGGGGGGGGTCTCATGCCTTTTTGACCTGTACAAAAGCCAAGACACGGAGTGGCACCAAGTGATCAGGGAGTGGGGGCAACCCTCCGCAAGCTGGAAAATGGTCCCAGCCCCATTTGGTTGAAAGTACTTAGAAGGTTATTAAAAGTCTATTTGCTTGAAGGATTTACCTATGGGTTCCGGATTCCATATCAGGGTACCCGGGCACCGTGTATGGTGTCTAATATGCATTCTGTCAGGGGTATGGAGCAGGTTGTGCGAGATAAGATAGCAAAGGAATGTAGGGAGGGTTGGGTGATTGGCCCCTTTGATGCTCCTCCAGTGCCCAATCTGAAGATATCCCCCTCGGGGTGGTGCCTAAGAAGGCACCCGGGGAGTATCAGCTCATTCACCACTTGTCCTATCCAAAAGGGGGCTCGGTGAATGACGCCATTCCTGATCAGCTTTGTTCTGTGCAATACACTTCCTTTGACCAGGCAGTCAGAGTAGTGAGGGGGTGTGGTAGGGGTGCGGAAATGGCGAAATGCGACATTAAATCGGCATTTCGTCTGTTACCCATACACCCCGGGGATTTTGAGTTGCTGGGTTTTAAGTTTGATGGGAAATATTTCATGGATCGAGCCCTGCCAATGGGTTGTTCAATTTCCTGTGCAGCTTTTGAGCGGTTCAGTTCCTTTTTGGAATGGGCGCTTCGAGTTAAGTCTGGGTTAACCGAAACGGTTCATTACCTTGACGACTTTATTTTCATGGGCCTGGTGGGTTCGGGGCAATATGCCAGACTGATGGAAGTATTTGTCCAGCTGGTGGCGGAGCTTGGGGTTCCGTTGGCCCATGAGAAGACGGAAGGTCCAGCTTTGGTTTTGACGTTTTTGGGCATTGAATTGGACACTTTTCAGCAAGCTTCACGGCTTCCTGATGATAAGGTCCAGAGCCTGAGAAAACGTATTGCTGGGATCAAATGGCAGCGTTGGGTGTCTTTGTTGGAGCTGCAACAGCTCGTAGGACATCTTAACTTTGCATGCAGAGTAGTCGCCCCGGGAAGAGCATTCCTGAGGCAACTATGTGATGCAATGGGCTCTCTCTGTTTGCCTCATCATAGAAGGAGAGTAACTGCGGGCATGCGGAAGGATCTTGAGGTGTGGGGGAAAAAATTGGAATCCTTTAATGGGATTTTTTTTTGAAGGGAGGACATGCAGATTGAAGCAGACCTCCAGATAACTTCTGACGCTGCAGGTTTCATTGGTTTTGGAGTATATTTTAGGGGGCACTGGTGTGCTGAAAGGTGGCCCAAGGAATGGTTGGCTGGTCGGCTCTACAGGGATTTAACATTTTTGGAATTTTTTCCCATTGTTGTAGTGTTGTGGCTCTGGGGAGAACAACTACCAACCATGTGGTGCATTTTTGGTGTGACAATTTGGCGGTGGTCCATTTGATTAACTCATTGTCATCCAGATCTGCACCAGTTATGAACCTGGTCAGAGCGTTTATGCTTTGCTGCCTTCAAATGAATCTGTTGTTTATTGCTAAACACGTTCCCAATGTCTGCAATGGTGTGGCAGACACCCTGTCTCGCCAACAGATGGAGTGTTTCTGCCAGCTGGCTCCGGATGCCGACCCCAGGCCAGTCAGGATGCCCCAGGACCTGTGGCAGCTTGGAGGGTCGAAGCCGGTAGGGCAATTGGTTTAGCTTTGGCTTCAAGTACCAGTAGAGCCTATGGGAGGGGGGTCCGGCAGTTCACAGAATTTAGGGCTTCGGTGGGATTACAGAACATTTGGCCAGTGCCTGTACCCCATTTGATGCAGTTTTTGGTGTGTCAGTGGGAAAGGGGCTTAACTGTTAAATCCATGAGAGGACAGTTGGCGGCTATTGCCTTTGTTAGTAAGGCCCAAGGATTTACCGAGACCACAGGGGACTTTAGGGTTAGAAAAATGCTTGAGGGTTGGTCCCGGGAAAAGGTGGCGAGGGCTGATTTGCGTCAGACTATTTCCCCCTCCCTGCTCAAGGGGTTGGGCAAGATTTGGCCTGTGGTGTGTGTGTCGCAATATGAGAGTGCCCTGTTCCATGCAGCTGCATTGACAGCCTTTTTTGAAGCCCTACGAGCGGGTGAGTTGGTGGCATAGTCCCAGAGGGGATCTATCCGACCGTGTCCTGAGGGCCAGCGATGTCTTGTTTAAGGGTGACCAGGTAGTTTTGTTCATCGGGCGATCCAAAACAGACCAGAAGGGTAAGGGCGCAGCGGTCACACTTGGGCCATACGGGGTGACTGAATTGTGCCCGGTTCGAGCCCTGTGACAGTACATGGCACTTAGGTGGGAGGCAGAGGGGCTGTTGTTTCAGCATAGCGATGGTTCCCCGCTTAATAAATTTCAATTTTGGGTGGTAACCAAAAGGGCTTTGGACAAATTAGGCCTGAAAGGGGTGAAGTTTGAGACCCACTTGTTCAGAATTGGGGCTGCCTCCACAGCGGTGCCAATGGGATACCCTGGCCCAGTTATACAACAAGTGGGCAGGTGGCATTTGGCAGCTTACCATTCCTATGTGCGCCCTTTACTTGCTCCAGTGTAAATTGTAGTGATTTCGTGTTACCAGCTCAGGCCCCTGTTGAGCAAGTTGGGTTCTTGTTTGACTGTTGTTTCCTTTCAGGTGCTGTGGCTCATCAGGAGAGGCTGAGGATCCTCATCTGCGGACACAGTATGCAAGGAGGTCTCCAGTTGGTTCCCAATTGGGTCTCAGCAAATGGGCTGCAGTGGAGTGGCAGGGCCGAAGGGGCCTTCATTGGCCCAGCTTGCTGTCTCTCTTATTTCAGGGAGGGCCCCTCCTCCAACATACTGATCATACACCTGGGTGGAAATGACCTTGGATGGGTGAAAGGGAAGGCCCTTTCTTTACAGGCGGTGGTGGACCTGCAGGTCATCGTGTGGAGGTGGCCTGGGGTCCCCCTAGTGTGGTCGACGATTCTCCCTCAGAGGGTCTGGCAAGAGGCCTGTAACCCTGTGGGCATCGAAAGGGCTAGGAGAAAAGCCAATCAGGCCCTGCAGAAGGAAATGGAGGGGGGTTTAGGGATGTTTTTGGCTCATCCGGCAATAAGAGTCGAAGATGATACTCTGTATAGACTGGATGGAGTACACCTTTCGGATGCTGGTAACCAGGCCTTTCTAAATGACCTTCGGCAAGGGCTGTGGACAGCTTTGGGCCGTCCGGTGGGGCGCTAATGCCTAAGCGGAGGCTTGGCATTAGCGTTGGCAGAATGGGCAAGGGGCTGCAGAAGCCCAGGGGAGCACCCAGGGCACAGCACCAGTTGAGTGCAGGCAATTGGCAGGAGCGGCAGATGGGCTCCATGGCTCAATGTTGCATAATGCCGATCGTGTCTTGCCTCCCCACTGGATTGGCTCTTCCTGGGTGATGATGCCAATGTGGGGTAGCATGACCTGGCCTGGCCGGCCTGACATGAGCCAAATCGGTGGCTCATGCCAGGGGCAGGGTGGCTTGCCCATGCCTGGACAAGGAAGGGTTATGTTATGACCCTGGGGCTTGTCCAGTCTAGGTGCCCTTGCCCTTCAAGTTGTTATGGTTAATAAAGTGGCCCGTTTTACCAAAATAATGTGTCAGTCTCTTCATTCCAACTTTGGGGGCAATTTGGCCCATCCCCAGCCGCGCCACAATTGCAGCCATAGGCTGGGGGGCCACGTTTGCTGCCTCGTCGGAGGAGGAGGCTGTGCTCGTTCCCGGGCATCCGGGACTTGGCAGGGGGCAGAGAGTTGGGACTATAAGAGTCCTGACCCCACCCCTGCATTGCGCAGTGCCTTTTAGTTCTTGACCCCACCCCTGCATTGCGCAGTGCCTTTTAGCTCTTGGCCCACCCTCCCACCCTGTAGCAGTACAGGCTTGACGGGTCGCCTTATTAGGGGCCAGGTAGGAATTTTTTCGCTCTCACCTGATTGGCTTGTGGTGAGGTGTTTTTCGCCTACCTTGTACTATTTGATAGTGAGGGAACAGAGGGTATTATTTGTTAGTTGTTGGCAGAATGGACAAGGGGTTGCAGAAGCCCAGGTGAGCACCCAGGGCACAGCACCAGTTGAGTGCAGGCGATCGGCAAGAGCGGCAGATGGGCTCCATGGCTCAATGTTGCATAATGCCAATCGTGTCTTGCCTCCCCACTGGATTGGCTCTTCCTGTGTGATGATGCCAATGTGGGGTAGCAGGACCTGGCCTGGCCGGCCTGACATGAGCCAAATTGGTGGCTCATGCCAGGGGCAGGGTGGCTCGCCCATACCTGGACAAGGAAGGGTCATGTTATGACCCCGGGGCTTGTCCAGTCTAGGTGCCCTTGCCGTATAAGTGTTATGTTTAATAAAGCGGCCCGTTTTACCAAAATAATGTGTCAGTCTCTTCATTCTGACTTTGGGGGCAATTATGAGATAAATGGGAGAAAAACTACATCTTCCCTAGTATGTGTACTTAAGTCTATTTTCCAAAGAAAACAAGGTTTGCATCAAAGAATTCATGGAAATGGTATGTTAGGAGAAAAGATTTGAAGAATGTGAGAAAAGTGACTTAAGCTATGGCATGAAGCAAGTCTGGGCAATAATGCCTTCAACGGAGAAAGGATGCAATTGTTTCGCCATCTTTGAATGACTGCTGGTACAGCTGGAGGATAGTACACAGGGCATATATGAATAGGAGAGCAAAGGGAAAGAAGCCAAGGTTACTGGATGTACTTCTGCTGGAGCCACATTTTAGCACATATACATAATAGCTAAAAACAAAGGCACCAAACAGCCAAATAACTTGCTCCATAAGACACTTTGTGTAGCCATCAAGAGCCACAGTGTATCTGATGGGATATTTGTTGTTCATGCCTTGTCTCCCCTAAAGTTCTGGTCACAAATCACCTTCCCTCCCTTTGACTGAGCCACCTGTTGCTCAATCTCAGTGGAGAACAACCCCACGCTCCAGCCCCTGGACAGATGAGGATAGGCTTCCCAATCCCCAGGTCCCAGAGGGAGATCCCCCGGTTTTACAGGCTTCTCCCCTCCCCCAGCCAGCTGGCCGGCGGGGGAAGCCCCGCCCCCAGAGCCATCATGCATGGTCCATGAACGATTCCCATAGGGAATGATAGGGAATTGATCCGCAGGTATCGGGGGCTCCGGGGGGGGCTGTTTTTTGAGATAGAGGCACCAAATTTTCAGTATAGCATCTAGTGCCTCTCCCCAAAATACCTCCCAAGTTTCAAAAAGATTGGACCAGGGGGTCCAATTCTATGAGCCCCAAAAGAAGGTGCCCCTATCCTTCATTATTTCCTATGGAAGGAAGGCATTTAAAAATTTGTGCAGTCCCTTTAAATGTGATGGACAGAACTCCCTTGGAGTTCAGTGATGCTTGTCACACCCTTGCTCTTGGCTCCGCTTTAATGTCTCCTGGCTCCACCCCCAAAGACTCCTGGCTCCACCCCCAAAGTCCCCAGATATTTCTCAAATTGGACTTGGCAACCCTAGATGAGGATTGAGCTACTGTTTAGCAGAGGAGACAAAGAAAGTCTTCTGTCAGTTGACTGAGGGAGGGAGGAAAGGAAAAGCCAGAGAAAGCCTTCCCTTGATTGCTGAGGGTTCCTCCCCCTCCTCTTCTGGGGAGGGAAACAGCCAGAGAGACAGGGGGGAAATGGTGTGTCCTATGGCAGCAGACCAACGGCATTTTATTCTACATATAAACTTTTGTGTGTTCAACACTTCTTCAGATACAGAGGGGGGGAGGGAGAGAAAGAGGAAGGGGGGAAGGAAGGGGAGGGAAAGCCAGAGAGAGAGAGACAACTTTCCAGCAGACATATAGCCTGTTTTATGTCTGCACTTTGTAGGCTTGTCTCACTCTCCACCATTGTTGAATTTGAGCCAGGCCTTGGGTCTCTGGAGTGAAGGGAAGGGCTTCCTTTCCCTGCTCTTCTCCACGCATAAGGTTCAGTAGCTCAGGCAAGCATGTGAGATGGCCAAGGAGTCCAAGAGAACAAGCTGGCTGTGGAAAAAAGGATATTAAAATCTCCACCTCCTACTGGAGCCAGCTTCCTATTTTCCCAAGTGGCTGACATGTAGTGGTGAAATTTACTGTCTCAACCAAGGAGTGAGGCCTTGGTTGTCAGTCACTGTGGAACTCACCCAGAGCCTCTTTCTAGAGCCAATTGTATTTATCCCCAAAACAGGCCTTGTTCTTGGTTCATGTATAAAATGGTGTGTGTGAACATAAAAGATCACAGGGATGAGCAAAGCCAACAACCTTTTTCCATGGTTGTAAGTACTTTTTCCTAACCTGGCTATGACAGCAGACGTGAGCTGGGCTTGGGATAAAACATTTCTGAAATAATTATATTCATTGAAGTAATCTTGGAGGAAAAGGCAGAGTTCATTTCCCCTCAATCTCACATACCATAAAAAAAAAGAAACAGAACCATCCCGGAATCACCAAGAAATGTCATACAAACAAAATAACATGACCTCACAACTGATTCAAAAACAGGTAAATAGGAGTTAGTCGGAGTCAACAACAAAGCCAGGGCTGTTTGCTTGATTCACAGGGTGAATGGTATTATTGTCATTAGAAATTAAGAGAGGTCAAAGAGAAGATTAGGTAGGAAAGATTTACATGGATAGCCATGCTGAAACCTCCAAAGGAAATTTAGAGTACTAGAAAGAGGCCAAAAGTTAAAAACAACAACAGTTAAAGACAAAGGTATACAAAATTGTTTATTACAAAAACATATAAAAACCTTGTAGGGGCCCAAAGGAAGCCTCATAAAATCATCAAAATGACAAATGCACAAAAACTACATATGACTGGTTGGCAAGTGGGCTACTTATTAAAGGGATTGCAGCCCCTTTAAACACCTTCCAAGTGAAGCTGCAGCTTGGAGAAGGCATTTAAAGGGACTGTGAGCACTTTAAATGCCTTCAGAGTTCAGCAGTGGCTTGTAAAAGGCATTTAAAGGGACACAATGAAAGATGGGAACAATGGAGGATGGGGGCACCTTCTTCTAGGGCTCATAGAATTGGGTCCCCTAATCCAATATTTTTTTGAAACATTGGGGGGGGGGGGGCTTGAGGAAAGGCACCACCAACTATGTTGTAAATTTGGTGCATCTACCTCAAAACATAGCCCCCCAGAGCCCCAGATGGTCCCAATAGGATAAATGAAGCTGAAAAATTTGGCAATTCCAAATAGTTACTGACTCTGAATACCATACCTTTATTGGGATTCAGGAGCATCAGGAAATACTGAGATTTTTCAGGCTCAATAAACCTGAACCCAAAAAATACCTAGTTTTTTTTTTTTTTGCATAGCCCTAGAGTGCACATGAAAGCTTATACTCAGAATAAAACTTGGTTGGTTTTAAAGGTGCCACTGGACTCAAACTTTGTTCAGGTAGGAAGTTCAAGTTGGTGACAGATGAAGCTTCCAAGTGGATACATCAGACAACAGATCTAGGATTGAAGGGAAGGGAGTTAGCTAAATACAGCTATAATGTCATCAATGATGAGTATTGCCAGTAAGAAAGATTGACTCCAAGATGAAGATTTTTCTAAAGAAGTTAAAACTGAAACTTTTAAGCACAGAGAACTGATAATTATGTAGGTCCACATTTGGAGAAAAAACAGTGCAGAGTTCTCTCCTGGTCTTCACCAGATACAGCTAGAGAAGTAACCAAAACAACATAGAAGAGAAACTTTTAGGACAAATTAGTTGCTATGTAACATACATAACCTAAATTAAACCTCTTCTCCACTTTTTGTAGTGTAATCTACTTCTATTGCTAGTCCAACATCCTTTCTCAAAAGCATATGAATGATTCCAACTATTTCCTTTCAAGAAATGATGGTGTTGTTGTGAAGGTAGTGGGCATCTGCAACTATTTTCTCTGTTGGGCAATACTGAAACTCAACGTTTTCTGTAGTGGAAAAAACAACAAACACCTAGTTCCATTTGGCTGAAGGCCTCTTTATTAACAGTACCTGTAGGGCAAGTAACTTCACTATTGGAATAAGGAATAAGAATACTTAACAAAGCTGTTTCTAGAGCTCTAGGCCAGAGTTGTCCTGTACTCTTGCAGGCTGCTAGGAGGGAGATTGAAAAGATAAGCACTGAGTTCCTCCTACTCGCCTGCTTACTCTGAGACCTAATAGGGTAGCCTCTTCAAAATAAATAAATAAATAAAATAAAATAAAATAAAGATACCCATTAGATTTGACATGTATTGTGTCACTTGCCCAAACTAGATAATCTGTTGCCATGGGAATCCTTGCTTCTTCCACTTCCATCATCTTGAAGTGTTCCAGCATCTCACTGATAATTTGTTTTAACTGAGGATGAGGCTCCTATCTTCATCCATCTCAGTTTGGATACATAGATAAGTGTAATGCTCTCTAGGTCTTTTGTTATAATATTTTGATTATGCTTGTAGATAATTGCATTATTTTTCCTTTTTTGCTCACAGAATATGATAATGTCATCCACATACACAAGAATGTAGGACCATCTGTTGTTTACCTTTGTGGAATAAAGGTAGGGAGCCTTGGTCTCAGTAAACCCTTCCTGCGTAGGTACTGGATTGCAGCCTATTTAAGTCCATAAATACATTTGTGGAGCTTACATATTTAGTTTTTCCCTTCTGGATCCACAACCCAGGTGGCTGGTCAATATAAAGCTCCTCCTTGATGTCTTGTCACAGTAAGGCAGTTTTCACATCCAAGTACCTTACTTGCATCCCTTTCCCAGCTACTATGAACAGGAGTGCTGTTATGATACTGTCCTTTACCATATGGGCAAATGTTGCATTATAATCTCTGCCATATTTTTTTATGAATATAGTTGACAATCAGTCTTGTCTTGCAGCACTTTACTTTCTTTTCTGCATTATATTTAACTGTAAATTTCATTTGCACTTCACTGTTTTGTAATAAGTTTGCAAGTGTCCAAGGAACTTTTCCACATTGGGTTTTTTCCTTTGGTTCTGGCTCTATATTGCTTTCCACAATCATTTTTGTGTTTTTAGTTTTTGCTTCTTTTCTTTTTCCTTCCTTCCTGCTATTCTCTGATTCCCCCACAATGGTGCTTTTGTTTAAGATGTTTAAGGGCACAACTCAGAAGGAAAATAGCTGAAAGAAGGCAGAAAAGAAAAAGGCAGATGAGGTGTTGCCCCAGGCATGATGTTAAAGGAGCAATATGATAAATAAGAGCAGAACCATGTAAGAACAAAGTCCTGAGAACCTAAAGTATGGAGGCAGTCATGGAAATGAAGATGGCCAACTGTATCAAAAGCATCAGAAAGATTAAGACAAAAAAAGAGTTAACAATGAGAAAAAAATTATTAGCATAGGCAGTTTTAGTGGGGTGAGCAGGTTAGAAAACACATTGTGCAGGGTCCTTTTCATAGGCTGATAACAGACGGCATTTTGGGGTGGTTGAGAGGTGTCCCAAATCAGGACAGCAAAACCTCCACATGCTCCCCCCGCTGCAAGCCATCCCCATCCCATCCATGGGGCAACATGGGCATGTTCAGACGGCCGTTGCACTCCATTCCTGTCCCCACACATTTTCAGTAGTCATGCATGCACACTGGATGTAACTTGAGATGGCTTGAAAAAATGGCTTGATGGTTTCACACACCTTGCTTGTGCCCTTCCGCTTCCAGATGCCAAGGAGGCAACTGGTGTGCAGCTCAAAAAAAATGCTACCATTTTGGAAGTGGTAGCTTTTTCAGTCGCACTGCCGAGGCTGGAGGACGGGGATGAGGACAGGAGGCAGATGTTTGCACGTGGAGGGATTTTTGGGGGTCGATTTCAGAGGCATCTCTGAGTCGACCCAAAGTGCCAGTCTGTTACCAGCCATAGTGTTTCAAACTGAGCCATTTGTTCTAGAAACTCTTGTCAAAATTCATACTTGGAGTTGAGTGCCATGGGGAAAGCAACGTGTTTCTACCAGTTGTCTTCATTCTACTAGTAGCAATTTTAAATGAAACTTCAATGGTGAATAGAATCATACTTCTCCTCACAACCAAGAGAGCCAGTTTGGTGTAGTGGTTAAGTGTGCGGACTCATATCTGGGAGAACAGGGTTTGATTCCCCACTCCTCCATTTGCACCTGCTGGCATGGCCTTGGGTCAGCCATAGCTCTGGCAGAGGTTGTCCTTGAAAGGGCAGCTGCTGTGAGAGCCTTCTCCAGCCCCACCCACCTCACAGGGTGTCTGTTGTGGGGGGAGAAAGGTAAAGGAGATTGTGAGCCGCTCTGAGACTCTTCGGAGTGGAAGGCAAGATATAAATCCAATATCATCATCATCTTCTTCTTCTTCTTCTTTAATGGCTTGTCCCTTGAGTGGTTCAGACTGGCTCCAGCCCAGCCCGCAGCAGCTTCTTGAAAGATTTCACACAGTGACCCAGTCTCAGGCTGAAGTGCAACTGAAGCTGTTGGTTTCAGCTGATGCTGCAGGAGGGGTGGGGGAGAATCTTAAAGCTTCAGCTGTAAGCTCCAATATTTGATTAAAATATATTTTAAAAATTACAAATACTGTATTTCTTTCCAAGCAGCATATACTGAGGCCTAATATGTTCTCAAATTCTGCTCTGTGTTGTTTGCATGGTATGCATATAGAAGTTAAACATATAGTTATTGTTATTTTAGTTTTCTATCCTGCCCTCTCCGCAAGCAGACTCAGGGCAGCTGAGTTGCTTGTTTAAATAAATATGGGACCTACCTTGAGAAGCAATGCCATTCAGTGCATGTGACTTCATTTGAAACTCATATTGTGTTACATTTTGCCATACATTGTGGCTGCATTTAACTAGGGTTGCACCAAATGTTTGTAATGTTTGATTTTTGATGAGAAAGTTCTCCTTTGAGGAAATTTATGCAGAAAATTGGATTATGTGACAATTAGCATGGGCTTCTAGTCAGCATATGTGGTAAATTTACATGGCACACTGCTGGTTCCCATAATGTTGCTGAATTGTCTAGTTTAGTCTGTACAATTCTGTTGGAATTCCACAATATTATGTCTTGCATGACAGCTGTCTGTGAATATACACCTTATTTTAAATTATGCAAACAAGGGTATCTTTTCATATGGGTACATGAAATGTGCCAGTGAGTTTTGTTTTCAGAGAAAATGAGACGAACTTGAACTGATGTATTGCATGTGTTGCTTGGAAAGCAACTGTGCTCAATGGATTATGAAATCTATGTCTTTATTTTTATGGAGCATTCCATAATGTAGTTTTAGATGTCCATGGAAATTCTGCAGAATATTTTTGCATATCCTTGCTGAAAGAAATGGATGGAAGTGAGGTAATGCGTGAACTGTAAAAAAGTTGACATATCTTTATTCTTCCGGGGGGAGGGAGGTTGTTGTTGTTGCTGTTGTTTTTTTTAAAAATACATCCTCCTACCTTTATACACCCAAATGAAAGGCTGGTCGTGGTGTTGCAGAGACTTTGTAACAAGGGAACAGGACAACATAAAGAAAACCACCAAACTGGGCATATGACCTCATCTCTTGGTGATGTAGTAGAGATCATGAATCTCTGCCTGTCCACTGTAGTTAAATGGCTAAGAATGAACGAAATGAAGCTAAATCCTCCTGACATAATGCTCATTGGGAAGGCAGACATCTTGAAGAACATTTATAGTGCAAATGCCTGCAAGACTCTCAAGAAGGTCCAGGAATGGTGTTGTCAAGTGGTGTTGTTCTGGCTCACTAATGCCTTGGGTTGATTAAGCCTACCACATACAGATGTAAGCAGGACTATCTTTCATTATTCTCAGTCTCATACAGTTTCATTGTATCTGAGGAAATGTGCATGCACACAAAACCTCATACCTTGTATAAAAATTATTTGGTCTTAAAGGTGCCACTGGATTCAAACTTTGTTCTACTGCTTCAGATCAACATGGCTGCCCCCACGATGTATGTCTACAAGTAAGTATACAGTAAGCAGAACTGAATGCAAATAATTCTTTTTTATGAAAACTGAAAAATTGCCAGTCTCTGGTTTAACAAAGTGCTGAATCATTTAAAAAAAATAGTTGCCCACCAAGGTCGGAATAAAGAGTCGGACACAATGCATTGGAATAAAATTGGGCCACTTTATTAACTCACAACATGAACAGCAAGGGCACCCCACCAGCGGCCTGGCCAGGCTGCAAGATCAAGAATGTGCTGGAAGTTCAAACTCAGATCATACAGAATTCATCTGTGCATTCCTTTTCTCACCCATGAAGAAAGCTTATTCATACACCTGGATGATCCTTGCTTAACTGAGGTAAATAAGGGTATGATCACATGAGAAACTTGATGTGGCAGTATCCCAGCTCTGAAAAAGCCAGTTCTCTTTGATCCATGCTGCAGCATTCACACAGCCCTCCACCCTGCTGCTGGGAGAGACATGAGCCACACATGTAAAAGAAGAGCATTTAGACTGCTCATGCACATGTGGAGTGGGTGCATCACACACCCTGGCTGTTCAGACAGCTGGGAAATGCACCCTACATGTGAGATTTGCTACTGCGAAGTTCCTGGTAGCTATTCAATCTGGTCCCAGCCCATCCTAAAATGAGGTAGGTGTGGGTGGGACCTAGGAGGCAGATGTGCATGTGTGATCACTCACATTAAATCCAAATGAGAGGTATAGTTCAGTTGGGCCAAATCTCTTGTGTGATTGTACCTTAGGTTAGGTCTCTGATTAAAATCTATGCCTTTGATAAGGACTGATGATTTTTCTTTATTTTAGGCATATCTATAGTATAGCATATTTAATACTATTTAAATCAATAAATATAAAGATTCCATTGACTATTTAGGCTTCATTCACAATTGCAAGTTGGCTTTATTCAGATGAATAGAATTATAAAATTTGGCTGAAAATCTCATCAATAACCATGGATTTAAGCATGCCAAGGTTTCTCTGGGTGGACTGATCAAGAAATATGTTTCAGCTGAGGAAATAACACTAGCCTTAAAGAACAAACTGCTCTGAACATTTCATCTTTCATTTCAGTAGTTTATTTTTTTAAACCAGCTAGGCTGAATTTTGTAAAAAGAGTCAAAATTAAAGGTTGAAGCCAAAAGAGTTTTCACCTACCCTAACAGAAACAAAAATTTAAAGCAGAACTATATTATGGATTGCTTTATTGTATCTATAAAATATAAATTAAAAACAAAATGCTTCCTTTTGTATATGAATACCCATTTGATAAAATTATTTTGATTCTTACCAACTCTGGTATGCTAAACTGTGGCTGTTTCTTTAAATAAACGCAGTTACATTGTGTGTGTTGCTTAAACTGGAAAGTAAGCAAGCTTTTATTAATGAAAAGAGTGGAATTTCATACATAAATTACATTTGGTTGAATTCAGGTTACTATCCTCACCAGTTGCAGATATATGAGACAAGTGTTGTCATGAAAAGTGGATATGAAGTTGATCTTGAATGGAGGAATGTGCAAGCGTATCTTTCCTAGCTTCCCGTTTCACAGCAGCTCAACTAACAAAATGAGAAGTGCTCCCGCTTTTTCCTCTTTTGGATTTTCTTGCTCCAGCTGGACCCTTCTGTGATGGACAGCAAGCAGAGACATGCTTAAAGGCAGGGCTTTTTTTGAGCAGGAATGCACAGGAACACAGTTCCGGCTGGCTTGGTGTCAGGGGATGTGGCCTAATATGCAAATTAGTCCCTGCAGGGCTTTTTCTACAATAAAAGCCCTGCTTAAAGGCAGTGCTGCTTGGAAGAGATTGGGTTAGCTGACCTGATTGACAGTCCATGGAACTCGCTCTAATTGGGGAACTGCAGCTAACTGCTGAGAAGAGTGTGACAGGCAGTTAGAGGCTCATGGGAGAAGTTTGTGTTGGCTTTTGAGAGACTGTCTAGTGTGAGAAGAGTCTAAAATGCAGTCTGTTTCAGATTCAGTGTGGTGTGGCTTTGAAAAAAGAATAGACTCTGGAGGAACTTGTTCCAATAGTATAAACAGTCTCTGTGTGTGAAACAAAGAAACACAACTTGAGATGGAAATTAGTTTTCCAGTTTGAAGCTTACCATCCAGTGGGAAAAGATTGTCAGTCTGGAAGATAAGAATTTGAAGTTGCATTGAGAGGCCCTAAACATGGCAAAAGCCTATGTTATGGACCTTAAAGAAAAGATGACAACAATCTTGCCAGAAAAAAGGTCTAGTTGGAAAAGTGTAGTCTTAGACAAAAAGGAATGAAGTTGAGTACATTTTCAAGTCTGTGTGACCATCAAATATTAGATTCAAAGGGAAAAATGAGGAAACCAAGAACCAGTAAAATTTAAGAAAAAGCATTGTAACATGTTATACCTTCAGTGAAAGCAAAACAGCCCTCAATCTAAAAATATCTCGTGTTTAGTCAGCAACATAAGATGCAGGTCTGGGATTATATGTAACTTTCTGTCCACCAATTACAAATCCCAAACACTGTGTAAATATTAATTCCCTTCCCTGCCAGTGTGTTCAAATAAACTAACAACTGTTTAAATCTTTAAGAGTGCTTAACATGCCATTTCTGAAGGGGAATTTTGATAAATTGTTGCAACATCAGGGTGATCATTTTATAGAGTACTAATAAGGTGGTCCCTTTGTCACACCCTCCTTTGGTGTTGTACTCTCCACTGGACCATATTATTGCTTTCTCTATTCTTTGTTTTTCTCTTCACCTTCTCCCCCACCTTATCTTCTTCCCTGAGTGGTATAATTCGCAGATACCCATACCATACCAAACCTTTAATGGCATAATAGATACCCTTTGTATGCAACATCAGTTTCACAGCCAATGAGCAAAATCTTCCTGATTTCTAAGTGCTGCAGAATTCTTTCATTAATAAATGTTAGTTTAGATTTTGACCTCTAAACTGATACCTGGAGGCACTAAAAGGCTTGATGTGGGCAAACAAATTAAGGCTTAATCTTGATATGATGGAAATAATCATCAAGGATAAAATAAAACCATTTGTAAATATACAGCTTCTTGTGGGTTCTCCTTAAAGCAGATTCACAATTTGGGGTGCTTATGAAACCTGCTCTGATGAATGATAAAAAGAAAATTGAGGTAATATGTCTCAGTTTCTGTAGATCTGATGCCAGCTAGCAGATTTGCTGTCTTACAGTAGAGACTGTTTTCTTCCAGTAATGTTCAAGTTGCACATTTGTAAATAAAGCAAATACTTGTTTTTTTGTTGAACAGTTCTTCAGTGTTCTCATCAAAAGCATGCTAAATTCAGTAGTGCCAATTACTGAACTTCTCATCACTTGAGGAAGGGGGGGGGAGCAGGAGAGAACAGACACATACCAAAGAACTCTGAGTGAACTCTGAAGTTCTGAGTCCGCTCTATTTAGCTGGAACATATCAAATGATTTGGTGAATGACTCAGCAAAAAAGAAAGAGAAAGAGAGAACCTTTCCTGCCAGGATGTGCAGCTTCAAGAAAGAACTCCCTTAGAAGCATAGTCCCACCTTATTAATTTGCTGTAACTGGATGAAAGCTTGTGCTCTGCAGGGGCATTAAACTTGATTATATCTCTGATGCTTTTTTAACCTTGAAAGATCTATGAAAGTTGTTAGAGTGGGAAACAAAACGTTTTATTGGCTATCATATTTGCTAGGTTTTATGATTCACAGGTTTTGGATTGGAGATGAGGGCAAAAAAAATTACAATTACTAGAGGAGCAAGCTATTATTTCATATAAGCAGATCTTTATTCATTGTTATATTATTTCATATAAGCAGATCTTTATTCATTGTTATACTGAGTTAATTTTAATCTTTGAACTCCGGTAATAGAGCTACATGACTTTGTTGTTACATGGTACATTTAGTCTTCCTTTATTTTATAGCTCAGAAAATAAAATTTGGGTTCTCTGAATCAATGCCTATTTAAATATACACTTACTGATAAAAATATTGTCTGCAATTAATTTTAAATGTATGTTTGCTCACATCCAAACACTTGCATATATTCATTGTGTCTTATGTGTACACAGCTCTCTGTGTAAAGTGAGAAAGTTTTATTCACTTTGGTATTGTGAAAGATATGTGTTTGTGTGGTATTGGGTGCATGTAACAACACACAGCACTAAAGAGGAAAGTTCCTGCTTGTATAGATCACTGAGTATGGGTAAAAGAGTTTTGACCTGAGTTGCACTCTTTTCATTACAGCTTGTGAAGATAACTGAGGGAATGCTTGTGTAACACAGGGATTACAGAATGCTCACAGTCAGGCTCTGTTCTTAGCATTCTATTATGGGAGTTTGTTTTCAGAGGTGTATATATACTTAGGGTCAGGCCTCGGATTCAGCAGGAACTCACAGGAGCATAGCTCCTGAACCTTTCTAAGGGTTCCCCCTCCTCCTTCCCACCTTGCCCATTGAATAGTAGGTGCAGCTGCATAACAATTCCTGGATGAGCTCCACTACCTATTTTACTACAAAATGGTTACTAACAGGCCTGTAGAAAAATATCCTGCCTGTTTAATAGAGGCTTAATATGTGGAAATGGGCAGATGAAGTTTTGCATAGAATTGACATAAGTAACATCACATGGTGAATAACAGCATCCCATTGAACTATCAAAGGGACTTTTTTTTTTTAATCTCCAGGCAGTTGGTAGCCTAGAAACACATATGGATCAGGACAAAAATACATTTAACATTAGCTGCAGACATTTAACTATTTATATCATCCAGATATCCGTGATGAAGAAGATTTTATAGCATGCATAACTAGCAGTACAATCCACAAATGCTCCAGATCTAGATTTCTTCTATAATGCAAGAATAACCCAAATCCACTTTTAAAGGCTTCCTATAAAACCCTGTGAACTAAAATATTATATAACAGAATATAGCAACACACATATTAGAAACATCCAAAAAACAAAACAAAAAACACGCAACCCTCTGAATTCTTCATCAACTTTATATGCCAGGTTATATGTCAGAATTTATTTGTCTCAAAGAATAATTTTTTAGCAGCAATTACTTCAGATAAAAGATTGAGCATGTGCAATCACTCTATAGTGTTCCCTCTTTTTATGGGATTTAAAAGGGCTCTTCACACATTTCTTCTGATAGCTGTTTGGAGTTATATCCAGGTGGGCAGCCATGTTGATCTGAAGCAACAGAATAAAGTTGGAGTCCAGTAGCACACAAAAGCTTACATTGTCAATAAAACATTGTTGGTATTAAAAGTGCTGCAGGACTCCAACTTTGTTCTACCACTGTTTGGAGTGCTACACTTGTACCTAATTTTCAAATGCTAGGGGTTTGCTACCCCATTGATAGTAAAATGCAATACTTCTGTACTGTCACCACACTGCTTTAAAGGGAAGCTAATGACTTTTCTTTCTCCAACTCAGATTCCTGTTTTCAAACAATATGTAAAGCCACCTCATATCCCTTTGCTTTGCTTTTGAAAGATAATTGTCCAGCACTGCTTATGAGGATATAACTGATTGCACACCACTCAGAAATTAGTTGTAAAACTATCACTTCTGGAGAGCTCAGAGAAAACCAAACTGAGTAATAGGATATCAAATTAATGTTGCTCAAATGCAAATCCTGCTTGAAGTAATAAGTGGTAAAATACAACTGCAAATATACCCATAAATCTGCAACATCTCCCCTCCCTGTTGTGCTCTGAATTGTGTGTGCACTTTCCTCTCTCTGAATGGAAAAAAAATGAAGTCTGAGGGAACTGCCAACAACCTAATATTTGAATGTAGTGCAAGCTTTATTTAATCACTGGTTAGGCTAGAGTCACACCTCTTGTTTGAAGGGCTTGACTCATGGGGCCCACTCACATGTGTATTAGGCTGGCTGCTTTAGTACCTTCCTACTTTATTTTTTTGAATGTGTGTTCCTCACCTGCCGGGAGAAAGCTTCTTGACCTTTGGTGGGCAAGTGCTTGCCTGTTCTGCAAAATCCATTCAGTCTGAGCTAATTGCTGAATGAGCCATATTACAAAAGGGTATATGAGTGAATTCAGTTCGAACTATCAATACATCTAATTCTCAACATGACCAAATCTATGGCTACTTAAATGCAGAGACTGAAGACATGAACAAACAGGACAGATATTTCTACAAATCTGGAAAATGTGCAAGTTTGCATAACAAAAACAAAACTGAAGTAAAAAAATTGGAGATTAGCCCCTTCAAAAAACTGATAAAAGGAGCACCCGTAGCTTTAAAAAATGAATGTTCTCAGTGGCCATTGCTATGCAACCAGAGCAGTATTGCCAAGCCTTTCAATCTTGATTTCTTTCAGTAAATGCCAGGGGGAGGGGCTAAGGCACTTTCCCGGACTATTTTGATGTTAGAGGGAGGATTCATGAGGCCAGGCAAGGCAGCAACCACTGGCAACTTACTACCACCCACTTTAGGGTTGCCAGACTCCAGGTGGGGCTTTGAGATCTCCCAGAATTATAACTGCTCTCCAGATGACAGAGACTGGGTACAATCATATTAGCAGTTTGGCCCAACATAGCCACCCCTCCTCCAGATCAAATGGGTGTGATCAAATGCACACATCTGGCTCCCATGCCCCATTTGTTCCCACCACTTGCTAAAATGACTCCCATGTGGATTAAATAAAGGTAAAGGTAATCCCGATTAAATAGCCACCTGCAAATTCTGGTGGCTACTGCAGCAAAGTGCTTCAATGGCAGGTTTCTGGGAGTTTGATTGTCTGGGTGTGCCATAGAAATGCATGAGTGATGCAATTGTTCCACTCCGCTTTCAGTGTGTTCCTTCCCAACTCCACTCCAATGTGGATTTAAGCATCCCCCCCCCCCCCCTCGAACATGACCAGGAGTGTGTGTGCTTGTCTGCTTCTGCACACACACAGTGAGATGTAGGGGAAAAATAAACCAACCCAGCTCTGGGTCCACAGTTGTGGTACAATAGTGATGCAAATGACCAACCATGGGCCCACAGCACTATGATGCTGGTTTAGGAGGCACTGTCTGATTGACAGAAACCACTCCAAACTCAATTGGCTTATTTAAAGTTGAGATGCCATGCTGTGTTTCCTCTCCAAACTCAAACCTTCTCAGGCTTCAAGCCTTAAATCTCCAGGAATTTCCCAACCTGGTGTTGGACTTGCATGACTTAACCCAGGAGTGGCTGCCTGATACTGTTCAACAGGAAAGCAGTATGTCATAGTGATTAGAGAGGGATGTCAAACTCATTTGTTATGAAAGCCAGATCTGACATAAAAGAGACCTTGTTGGGCCAGGCCATGTCTGGTTGAGCCAAACCATGTGTGTAGGCTCGCTGGTGGCTGACAAGACCAATGTGGGACAGGCAGATCCGGCCACATATATATATAATTTAAAACATGCTTAAAATGTTAACATTCATTGGTCTTAAAAATGCTTTTTTTTGTATTTCTTCCATGAGAACCAGGGCAAAGGAAGTTCTGGCTCTTTCCTTCCTTCCCCTGGGGACTGGAGGGAGGGGGGAGGAGCCTCAGCCAATAGAAGGAAGAGAGGCTTGGCTCAGTAGCTCTGCTGTGCGATTGAGAGAGCTGGCAAAGCAAGCTTTGCCTATCCCCCTTCCTCCCCAAAGGAGGAACCTCAGCCAAAGGAGAAGATAGAGGTTTTGCTCTGTAGCTCCTATGCAATTGAGCAAGCCTTGCAAAGCAAGCTGTTATGCAGAAGGAAGCAAGACAGGGGGAAAAGGAAGCAGATGACACCAAGTTGCTTGGGGGCCTGATAGGAGACCTCTGGGGGCCTGATTCAGCCCCAAAACTGCATGTTTGACACCCCTGCATTACAGCTTCAAACTAGACCTAGGTTTGAATCACTATTCTGCCATGGAAGCTCACTGGGTGATCTTGGGTCAGGTACACATTCTCTGCCTAACTTACTTGCAGGGTTGTTGTCAGGCCTCTGATTCACTGGGAACTCACAGCTCCTGAACCTTCTGAGAGTTCCACCTCCTCCTTCTGAGAGTTCCACCTATTTGTCCATTGAATATTGTGTGCAGCTGCATAACAATCCCTGGATGAGCTCCACCACCTATTTTTTTGTACAAAATGACCACTGGTTGTTGTGAGGACAAATAGAAGAGAGGAGAATGATGTAAGCTATTAGTTGCCATTGTAGTGGATGACAAGGTATGAATGAAGTAAATAAATAAAAGGTAGATTAGTTTGTGGGTGGGAAAGAAAGAAGTGAGCAGGGAAAGTTGAATATACAGAGACTGCCATGAGTAAATAATCTGGAGAGGAAGATATAGGACAGGGGTGGCCAAACTATAGCTTGGGAGCCATGTGTGGCTCTTTCATACATATTGTGTGGCTCTCAAAGCCTCCACTGCCCTGCCATAAGTATTTGTCTCTTTAAATCACTTCTCCAAGCCAGCCGGTGGCTTAGAGTATGCATTTGAAGTTGCTTTCTTTCCATCCCTCCTTCCTTCCTTCCAACATCTGATCTACATGTCTTGCAGCTCTCAAACATATGACAATTATTCTAAGTAGCTCTTACATTAAGCAAGTTTTGGCCAACCCTGATATAAGATAATATGAAATGTCCCCCCTCTCCTTCCTTCCTTCCTACATCTGGCATTCATGTCTTGCAGCTCTCAAACATATAACAATTATTCTATGTGGCTCTTACATTAAGCAAGTTTGGCCACCCCTGATATAGGAGCATATGAAGTGTCCCACCCCCTCCCCCCCCAAAGGTGGGACACTTCATATGCTCCTATGTAATGCAGGGGTGTCAAACATGCCGTTTTGGGGCTGAATCAGGCCCCCAGAGGTCTCCTATCAGGCCCCCAAGCAACTTGGTGTCATCTGCTTCCTTTTCCCCCTGGGAAGTGTCCCACCCCCTCCCCCCAAGTTGTGGGTTTTCCACCATGCAACTTCATGTGGCCTGGGGACTGCTACTGCACAACTCAGCCAGAGTTTTCCCAAGAAAGGCTTCCAGGGAGGAGGGGAGAAAAGGAAAACTAAATAAGTAGCAGATTATGGAGCACCGTGACACCGTGACACAGTAGATTGAGGAGCACCGTGATACAGAATGGTAAAGCTGCAGTACTGCAGTCTGAGCTCTCTGCTCATGACCTGAGTTCAGTGGAAGCTGGGTTCATGTAGCCGGCTCAAGGTTGACTCAGCCTTCCATCCTTCTGAGGTCGGTAAAATTAGTACCCAGCTTGCTGGGGGGAAGATGACTGGGGAAGGCAATGGCAAACCACCCCCTTTAAAGTCTGTCATGAAACGTCATGATGCGACGTCACCCCAGAGTTGGAAATGACTGGTGCTTGCACAGGGGACTACCTTTACCTTTTTAAATGGTAGATTGGTGGGTGTCCCACAGTTATTAAACAGTGTACCTTTATCTGTGTACCTTTATGAAAGCCTGTTGATATTAGTGATTCCATTAGCTAAGTATTAGATCCAGAGGTCATTTTGTAGAAAAATAGGTGGTGGAGCTCATTAGCATAACTCATTAGCATATTCCATGCCCCCATCAGCCAAAAGCAACCCTGGTCGAGCGAGGCCTGCTTGGGCTGACTAGAGATCCAGCCAGCCCAAGCAGGTATCACTCACCTGGGGCTCTCCTTAGCCACACCTCCCCACAGTCAAAAGGCCAGCAAGCCACCTGGCACCCAAAATCACGTAAGAAGTGGAGAAAGGGTGGCGTGGACTTCTCCAGGGGTTAATAAGGGCTGCTGGGGGTGTAGCAAAGCTCTTGGTGGCTGGCTGGCTGCCTGCTCTCCTAATCCAGTGATTGTTATGCAGCTGCAGCTACTATTCAATGGACAAGGTAGGTGGGGAGGAGGAGGGGGAACTCTCAGAAAGGTTCAGGAGCTGCACTCTTGTGAGCTCCCGATGAATTCAAGGCCTGATTAGATCCATGCACATATAAAGGAATACTTCTTGCTTTTTCTTGACACAAAACTGTGCTTTGTGAGCTTCTCACGGATCTTACTCCCTGTTAGCTTGATTATATGTGCCCCCCCCACTTGTGGCCCAGACACTTGGAAACCTATCTCTCACTTGCCATGTTTTTCCCTCTCTTTCTCAGGCCTCTTTCCTCCCCTCCTCAGCAGATCCTTTTGCTGAGAATTAGACTGATTTCTCACCAGCAGTTGCTCTGCCCCAGGGCTTTTGCTCAAGGTGGCTCAAGCGATCAATTCCCCACCAGTTGCTGCGTAGGCTCCTTTTGATCCACAGATACCTCCCATTCCCCTTGCGGCAACCAAAAAAACCAGATCCAGTCACTGCAAGGGGAATGGGAGGTAGCCACAGATCAAAAGGCACCATTGCAGCAACTGGTGGGGAATCGATCACTTGAGCCGGCTCAAGCAGAAGCCCAAGGGTGGAGCAACTACCAGCGAGGAATAAGTTTTACAGTTTGTTCTTTAAAAGTACATTGCATTGAGTATTGGAAACTTGATATTATTTGACTGTTTTAGACTTGCTACTTCAAATATTTCTGCTATTTCCCTTAGTAACGTTTATAGCTTCCATAGCTGTCAGGGACAATTCACACAACATGAAGTCCTTGTTGCTGCAATGAGAATTTGGATCACATGTGCATTGACAGTTTCATGTTTCCCAAGTACGTGGGGACCCAACTGAGATCAGGACTGTGAAACATATTGAAACATGAAATGACCCTCAGAAACTTCTGGGAATCTTATGTGTAGCAAATGCTAATGCATGTGTGATTCAGAGTCCTGCAGCAGTCACATGGATTTTGTATCACTGAGTGTTCCTTCTAGCACTGAGTGTTCCTTCAAAGCAAGATCCACTATTACCTGAGTATGGGTAATTGCTAGGAGTGTGCATCGAGAAAAAGAATGCATTATATTCTCATATCTGGGGATTCAGGTTGGTGGGTCTGTTATTGTTTGTACTCATATAAGGCACTGGAATTCAAATTCATGTTGTTTTTTGGGGTTACAGTGTTTCAGGACAATTACTTTCAATGGGAACATATTGGAAGGTCTGGGGAGGCTGTTTATAAAAAACAATGGCACCAAATTTGCCCCAATCATTGTATTCCCTTTAATTTAAAGAACTGGATCAAGAGGTTTAGTTTTATAGACCCCTGAAGTAGGTCCTTCTTGGAACATAGATCCCTGTCAAGAGAAAATGGTGTCAACCACTAGCATTTAACAACAACAACAACCTGTATTCACTTCATCTTTCTACTCTTCCAGTGACTGAGTGACAATAAAAAATTATCTTGCACCTTGCTTTTTAAATTCTGTGTTTGCCATCCTTCATTGTCTGTTCTTTGTTTCCTTTCACAAAGTGAGGAAGGAGAGACTTTTGGGGGAGTGGACTATCCATTTTTCAACCACATGACATCAAAATTGTAGCAGAGCTACTGCTGCCTGTTGCATGGTAATTTCTTTCCCAAATACCAACCCAATTCATTTAAAAGAAACAGCAAATCTATACATTCCTTTGTGCAGCCAAATCTCCCTTTCCATTGGAATTCATGGCTCAGATTTTGGCATAAGATCTCCATGCCCTTGTTTGTTGGGGCATATGTGGGGTGACAATACTTAAGATGGTTTCTATTATCGCTCTTAATGAGAAAACTGATATACCATGGGGAGAAAAAGAAATTGGTTGATTTATGTAGAGAGGGAGTTTGCCAATATTGTTTCGTACGGCTGCATGAAACAAGCCTATAAAGTATGTGAAAGCAGGTCTGCAATCCTCCATAGTATTGTAACTGCTCATCCATAATTTCTAATGATTTCTATTGGATTTTTCACAAGGGATCATAAATATGTTTAAAAATGAATTTTAGATCTTCAAGGGCTTTTTGATCTAAAGTAATTCATTATGCATAGCTGACCCTTCCCCTCTTTGTTCTCAATGCAAAAGGACATAAAGGCTGGGATATTTTGTGTGTGTGTGTCAAAATGAGTAAAACTGTCATTCTTCAGTTTAATGAGAGATTCAGCTATTGATTTGATCTTTGCCACATTGTCATCGATTTTTCTACTTTTCTGGTCATTCAGTTCCACATCTGCCAATATGCTATTGATTACAAAACTAAAGTCAATAATTTGTATTTTCCTCTTACAGTATGAAAATTCAATTTATTTTCACAGCCATTGGGTCCTTAAAATGAGGGTTTGGTGGTACTCATAAACTATTTTTTACTGATTCTAGGTTTGAAAAAGTACAGTTTAGAAAGGTAATTTTCACTACTCTTAATATATTGACAGGACATCCTTGAAAGATCAGAAATTTTATCTCCTAAATACTGATACATGGAATTAAATATTAGAATTTCAGAATTACTATTTTGTGATTTTGTATTTTACATCAGCTCACCAGTGACTAAATAATTACCATCCTTAATTTCTTGTCCTTGAGAGAACTGTTACCCAGCAAACACCACCTAAGAATATTGAAAACTTTTGGCAAAGGCTGAAACCTCCATAGAAATAAGGCCATGAAGGAAAGAAACCACACTACAGACGCCTTTGTTATTTATGACCTTTTAAAAAAATCATTGTTAGGTGCAATCCTTCACTGGGATCAGTAGTTGCACGGTCTTTTAAAACCTGCATTCTATGCTGGATGCTTTTAGATTTAGAGGTATTCCTATGTCATTAGTTTTTCAGTAGCAGTTTTCAGGTCACTAACTACTCAGTTTCTTCTTTATGACACAGTCTGCTTGTTACTTCTGTATGAACTGTTAATGGAATCTTCTAGGCAAAGAAACAAAAAAGAATAAATGCCAGGCCAGATAATCTAATCATACAGCATCAGAAAATGTTAAGTTTTTTTTTAAAAAATCAGATTAAAAGATACATAGAAACTTACTTTGGAAAAGATATTCCATGGAAAAGTCTCCTGTGAATAAGTTTGCTTTTTTCTCCTCTTCAACACTTTTGAATTGGGGTTATAAAATCAGGAAAAGGGTAAAAAAATACAACATTATGTGGCTCAAAAATGTTGAAGATATAGCAAAAGGGGGGCTTTTTAAAAGAAGGAATACAATAATAAGTGCACAGATAAACAACAATTTAATGGAACCAGGAATTTAGAACTGTCAAATGAAAAATAAATCATCATATATCCAATGTGAACTTGCCTATTACGATCTTCAGAGAGCCTTCTTTCTCTATTCCCACTTTTGAAATGAGATGAAAAAAATAATAGAGACAGGAATCTATGTTACAAGTTGGGTTGTCAACCACAGCTTGGGAAATTCCTGGAGATTTTGGAGTAAGGCCTGGAGTGGCCTGGGATGGGTAGGATAGGGACTTCAGTGAATGCCATAGAAGCTACCCTCCAAAGCAGCCATTTTTTCCAGGGAAAATGATTTCTGTAGTCCTGAGGGCTGTCCAGGTCCCACCTGGAGGCTTGCCATCCTAGTTGCAGACAGTACCTGATTTTTTGAACTCTTTCTTTATTCCCATATGTGTGATGCTTATTTTGAAGTTCTGGAGCAAACTGGATATGATGGCAGAAGCTATGTAAATGGATTCCCTGCTTTATTTTGAAATTTATATCACAGCTGAATGGAGACCATATTTGAATTAAGGATATTGTATTAAAAGTATTAACTTCTAGTCTTTGTATCATTTTCATGATCTGGGAAAGCATAGGTTCCTAGTTCTGGGTGATTTCCAACATTCATGCTGAGGTTCCATCAGATGCTGTGGTTCTCAGAAATATAGTCTCCCAGATGAAATTTGGGCTGTCTCATTTGCTATGTTGCTAATAAGTAATTTGTTCAGGATGATAGTTTGTAATGGTCAGGAAGAAAGTGATCTGAGGGTGGGAAACATGTTCCTTTGTTTTTAATCTGGGTAAAATGCAGCATCTGTTGGCTGGATCATTCAGATGATCTGAGAAGTAGGATGTAATTGATTCATTAGCTGGTCAGATAAAACATATTATCCTAAAAAATGTCTCTGTGTGGATTGGCTGCTTATCTATTTCTTGACCAATTCAAAGTGCTGTTGTTAACATCTAAATCAAGGGACCATCAAGGAGCAGATTCTCATAGAACATCTACCCAGCCTCTTGAAATCAACATGCCATGCATTCCTTTATCATACAAAGAGCAGTAATTTGGGACACGACAGATCTTTTTGTGTGATGGCACCACATATGTGAAATACCCTGATTGTATGATCATCAACATTGATTTAGACAAGTAGTAAAGAGCTTGCACTTCAGGAGTTTTGAATTCTCTCTTATGAATCTCTCAAATGTCTTTGCTAAACTGCTAGTTTTGTTTTAGCTTGGTTTGCTGCTTTAGATTTTTAAAATTATGTTTCTAGCTGCTTTGGGATTTCCCCCCCCCCACAACTGAAAAGTGGGATAAAATATTTTAATACATTGATAGAATTTAATAGGCCTCATTGAAGCCCTTTTTTCACGTCTCCCATCAAAGCTGGGCTTGGTTTAAGCATGAGCTCAAAGTAATATGCTTCATTTCTGCCTATTAGGAGTGAGCTATCCATACATATCATAGTAGATCTAGCCATGTTGCTTCTGAATGGGACAATATGCACAAGTTACTCATGTTCTAAGTATCAATGAATAATACAACAATGCATCACTGGAATATGCTGTATAATTGGCTCTTTGGCTCTGTTGTCCAGAATGAAGATTTATCTGAGAAGTCAACATGATCTAAATGATAGCTGGAATGACTTTCAATTTATGTCAACAGACCAACAATCATAATATTTTTCCACAGATCATTTATCTCATTTTGCTCTGCAGAGCAACAAAGATATCACATCAACAAAGACATAACTCCAAATAAATCTGGTAACTTCTAAGGTTAAATGATCCTTACTATTGGATGTAATAAGTGCTTCATCTGAAATCAACAAGAATTTCCAAGCACAGACTTGGCAGTAAGTTGTTTGCCTACCCAGTCGGAATAATAAGGCAGACACAGATTTTGGGAGTAAAGAGCCACTTTATTCAGCTTAACATAAATGGCAAGGTCAACAGGTGGACCAGGACAAGCAAGAGGACCTTCGAGTCCGCCTCCTTGACTGGATTTGGGTGAGCACCAAAGTCCCAGGTATGAGCCCGTCATAACAGCTCCCACCCGGCCGGCCAGGCCCATGATCCCCGCTTAACTGGAGCTCCGCCCTCCACCCAAACCGTACAGCCTGGGATGTGGAATACTTCCATTGTGAGGGGATCCCCTGGCAACCTGGATTCAGGCCCTGAGTCATAAAGTTCAATGGTTGATCCAGAGATGCCAATCACCACTAACAGTGTGGTGCCTAAGGTGCTCACCATACCCAACATAACTAACGCCCAACTAACAATGGCCAGTGACCAACCTATTTAAACGGCACTGCCCAGCCAATTGCCAGCACTCCACATGAACAGTGCAAGGTACGCGAAAATGCCCCCAACACAGCCAATTTGTTGGGGGTAAAAAATTCCTATCCAGCCCCTTCAATTGGGTGACCAGCCTGTGCCTGCACTGCTAAGAGGGTGGGTAGGCGGGCCGAGAGAGGCATTGTAACTGCGCCACAGGAGGTGAAGCTAGCCTATTTAAAATCGCGCCTCGCCCCCTGCTCCCCCGGATGGACCAGGAAAGGAAACACCTGCCTCCTCTCCTTCTGGGGAGACAAAGGACGGCCCCCAGCTTTAGCAGCCAATGGCTGTTTGCTGGGAGGGGGCCAGAATTATAGCTATTTGTATATTATAGGTTTAACCACTCAAAAAGTTTTAGTTATTATCAACTGTTGTAGGATATCCAAATATCTTTGCTTAAAATTGTGCATTTCTTATTGTGCTACTGTGGTTATTGCAGGGAAAGAGTAACAACTGGCTATGTTTAAAGAAATACTTCTGATTCTGTAAAACTGCATTTTCATAGCAGCTTTTCACACTTGCCAATCTAAACTGGCAGAGAATTGGTATTGTGCCATCCTGGAGTAATCCAGGACAGGGATGGGAGTTTCAAACTTGTGATTTTCTTTCTGGCAGAGTTCTGTGTCTGAAGCAGCAAGCATTGGTCTGTCAGCTGTTGCTAACCCTTGAACATATGAAGCTGCCTAATACTGAATCAGACCCTTGGTCCATCAAAGTCAGTATTGTCTACTCAGACTGGTAGCGGCTCTCCAGGGTCTCAAGCTGAGGTTTTTCACACCTTTTTGCCTGGACCCTTTTTTGGAGATGTCAGGGATTGAACCTGGGACCTTCTGCTTACCAAGCAGATGCTCTACCACTAAGCCACCGTCCCTCCCCATCCAACATGATATTTCTGCCCTGATCTCTTGCTTGAACTGTGTATCTAACGATGTACTTGTTACCAAGTGTCAACAGCAGTGATCTGAGGATTTTTAGTGGAGCCCAGGCATCCCAATGCTGGTGCTGTTTCACTGTTTTGATACCTCATTATAGTGCTATAGAACTCGTAGCCCAACATCCCCCCCCCCAAAAAAAAATGCAGAGATCAAGCACCAGTCAGCAAAACAGGGCACAAAAACAGTTGGCGCTCCTGGAAGCACTGCGGGACATTTCATACAGTCTGCCATAGCGATTTCAACTTGGAAGGAGCAGTTGAAAACTGGAGGAAGCTGCTGTTTGTCAGTAATGACTCAGGTAAACCTCAGTGCCGGGACAGCTGTGGGACTGTGAGAACAAGTAAAAGTATTCCAGTAGCAGCCAGTTACTGAAACGGGTCTGTCTGAAATGACAGCAGAAACCTGTTACTGTTCAGTAACTGGCCAACTGCTATACTGGAATACTTAGGCTGTGTAAAATTCTTCAGTTTTCTGTTCAGAAAATTAAATTCTCTTCCTAGCTCTTTCCATATACCATTTTCAACCATTATAATGAAAGCTGCATACACTGCTGTTCCACAACTCTCACAAGCATCTTTGATTTTTATCACATTGTTGTTCTGCTCCCATTGTATCCTGAAAATCACCCTGTGAAGTTTGTTAAGCTCAGAGTGACAGACTCAGGTTAGTGCGCAAATCCAGGGTACCCCAGTCCAAGTTCACCCCCTATATACTACACACTTTATCTGTATTTATATGATGTATATATCCTTATTTACACACTTTACCCATTTGATTATGCCCTTTAAGGTCCTTAAATTGCTCCAATTACAACTATTAAATCATCAGTTGGCGAAGCTACATACAACGTTTTCTTGCTGAGGAAAAGGATATTCTCCTCCCCTAGTGAAACTCACTTCCTTGTTTTTTTTCTTGAAATCTCTACTCAGGGACAAAAATACAGTATGAAACTGTTTATCTCTTGAATGTGTAATCCTAACTGAGGGAGGAAAAACACAATATCTGTAGGTGACATTTAATCAGCTTCATTGTTTAAACATTATGCATAGCTGTCAAAGGATAACCAGCAGAAGCTCATAGCTTTTATGATATGACAAAATGCTCTTTTGGGTTTCTGCTCTGCCTGATAGCATAAAGTTCTCTGTGAGTGATAGGTTTTATCTTTCAGGTGTTAATGTTTATATGACAATGAAGGAACCAAGATTTTAACTCACTGGTGCCCTGCTTCAAATCACATTCCAATGAAAGAGCTTTTAATTATTTCAGCTGAGTTTATTTTCAAGCCAATGTGTTTAGGATCAGGGAGAGAACAACTGTGTAGAAATGATGTCAATTTAATAATTGCTGCTTTGATTATGAAACATGATACTGCTTGCAGACTCTTCCCAGTACACATTAAATCCTGACAAATACAAATCTGTATTTGGGCTGCTTTCAAAATTATTCTAAGCAAATCCCATTTCCTAACAAATCGATTCCTGTATGTTGCTTTATATGTAGTTGTCCTATCATTTGTTAGAAGAGATGGAAAAGATCATATGTGAAGAATTAAATGTATATATCTTTATCCATGAATGCTAACAGTGTGAGAGAGACATTAAACATTGGCTTGCAACTATATGGAGGTAGATGGTTGTGTTTGCCCAACTGTGACTGCGTATTAATTGTAGGTCCTGGTTATCTTTACATATTGTTCTGCTCTGGTAGGACTGAAAAGGGATGTGGAATGATACAGTGTACCCTGATGTCATCAGACCTCAGATACTAAGCAGGGTCACTGGAGTCACCATAAGTCAATTGTGATTTGACAGTGCATAAATACATAGGATTGAAAAAAATGCAATACACAACACAGGCCATTCCTTAAGAAATTTCAAGGGGGCTGTAAAATGAATTACTCAAATATTTAATAATGCAGATGACCAGCAATCTTGGGTACTGGACAATGCCTGCCACCCAGGGTTTTGGAGGGGGCTATCACTCTGTGATTATGAGTTTGATGTTTGCCCCAAAGAAGAATGCTTGTTGCTTTTAATTGCTCTCGTGTCCCTCAGACATAGGAATGGGATTGTCATGGGCCAGCCAGCTGTCACCATGACCAGAGAAAGAATTGGAGGAGTTAGGCCCTGCACCAGAGGAATTCCCACCTGAGCAGCTGGGTTTAGAAACAGACTCAGTGAGGGAAGCATCAGAAAGTGAGACCGCTTCCAAGCCACAGCCAGGCTGCCCATTCTGGCGGGAGATAACAGAAAGGATGCATAGGCCAGAGAGTCTCCACTGGGTTCTCTTGAACAAATGGGGCATAGAAAAAGGAAGAAGTGTTTGACAGCTTTGGAGAAAAGATGGAGTGCTCACCTAATGGCTCAGTGTTGGTTTCTGGAGCAGAGTCTTTACAGGATAAGGATTGAGATGCAGATAGAAAGCAGAAAGGTCGTATACCTGGAGAATGTGGAATCCACCGGGAAGAAGAGACACCTGGACTTTGGGGATGAGTCAGCAAAAAGAGGCAGTTAAAAGAAACACTTGGTGAGCAAGACTTGGTGTGGAAGCAGTTTTGCTTGCTACCCTTGTGTAAGTTAATGCACTCAGTGAATGGAGTGCTACCTTGTCCTGTTTGACCTGTGCTTGCTTATTGAGCCATAGCTTTCAAGTCTTGGACCCTGAACTCCAGATTCTCCTTTTCCCCTGACCTTTGGACTGGACCTTCAGCTCCCTGACTCTGGACTGGTTAGATGTACTCTTGCATTCTGTCTTACTTGTTAATGTTGTATTTGTGCATCTCAGAAATCCTGAGTAAAAGTGTCAGGCTCTGCCCTTAATGCAACAGGAATTTGGATTTGGGCAACCTGACTTTTCTCCCCAAAGGGTAGTTTGTCGAAATTCCCCTGATAAAATCCCCTTTGATCCCTGGACTCTCAGTCCTTAGCTGGGAAAGGAATATTCTGTGTGTAAAACAGTTTTCAGGACAAAGGAATGCTATATTTAGCTAATGGCATCTAGTAGCAAGTTGATAGAGTTAAATTAACCTGTGCATGCATATGGTATCAACAGAAGACTTTTTTTTCACTGGTTGCCTTATTTGTAGCTCCAACCTTATGATTCCATGTACCCAATGAGATCAGGATCTACTGTCAGCTCCTTCCCCCTGCTGTTGAGCACATTTATGGAGAAAGAAAAAGAAGAATTGGTTTTTACATCCCTCTTTTCTCTACCCAAAGTGGCTTATGATTCCCTTCCCTTCCTCTCCCCATAACAGGTACCTTGTGAGGTAGGTGGGGCTAAGAGAGTTCTATGACTGGCCCAGGGTCACCCAGCTGGCTTAATGTGGAGGATTGGGGAATCAAATCCAGTTCTCCAGATTAGAGTCCACTGCCTTCAACCGCTATACCATGCTGACACCCTTAAGATAGGCTGGTCTTTGACATTTGAGGTATTTTATGATTTCCATCCATAAAATTGTGCCACTAGGTAGTGAGTCCCACCAGCACTCCCTATGCTATAGCAACTAGCAGGGCTCCTTTTTTTGAGCAGGAACACACAGGAATGCAGCTCCAGCTGGCTTGACACCAGGCGTGTGGCCTAATATGCAAATGAGTTCCTGCTGGGTTTCTTCTACCAAAAAAGCTGTGGTAGCTAGGGTTCAGTTGTATGCTGCCGGCACCAAGGAACTGCTCTCCTGGCCATACAGATAATACATGGCTTGCTTAGGTGAATGCTCTTCATCAGCAGATGCCTCAAGGTACTTGTCAAGTTTTCCTAACCATCTAATATTTTAAAAATTCTATTTATTTAAAACTTTTAAACCCCTAATGAAACAAAGGCACAAGTTTTTATTTATTAAAGTTAAAAACTCTAGCAAGAGTTGACACCAGCAAGGGGCTTACTAAAGGTTGGGGTTACTTACTCACTTTGTCTTGCCACAGTAGGAAAAACAGATTTAAAAACCTCAATACAGAAAAAATCTTGGCAGTATAATGCAATGTTAGTCCTCGTTAGCTGTTGTAGATTTCACAAAATAGCAATTATCAGCAATATATGCCAAGTTTCAGTTAGAAAACTGATGACATGTTGTGAAACCCTCAAGGAAACGAGAAGATTATACCCTTCAACCATCCCATATAACTCAGCCCCTTGTATTACAGTTCAGGTCTTATTGTCATTATGCTGCATTGTAGTTTTGTTCCCTCTTCTTGTGTTTTTTCTTGTAAACCTCTTCTTTTCTTGAAAGCTTCTTCCCGTCTATTTCTATTTCTCTTGCTCTACAACACTTACGGTAATCTTGTTTCCATCTGTAGGGCTGCCAGCTCCAGGTTGGGAAATTTCTGGAAATCTGGAAGGCTAAGCCTGGGGAAGGTGGGGTTTGGGAAGGGGAGGGACTTCAATGGGGTAAAATGTACAAAATCCACCTTCCAAAGCAGTCATTTTCTCCAAGGGAAGTTATCTTTGTCAGCTGAAGATCAGTTTTAATTCCAGAATATCTCCAGCCATCACCTTGAGGTTAGCAACACTACCCAGAAGCCCAATTTTGCTTGCTCACCATGTTTCTGGACCTGTTCAAATGACTTTGTGGAGCACATCTCAACAAGGTTTGCTCTGAATGTGTGCTGATGCATCCTACTCCAATTTAGAAACCTTTTATGTGTGTGTGAGAGAGATTGCCACTCTCCCTGCAGCATATATTATCAGAATGCTCAATTAGCTGCTGGAATGCAGAACAATGGCTTTTGTCTGACCAGCTGCTGTAGCATCCTGTTGCTGAGCATCCTTCATTCCTAATGTGCAGGAGGACACATGCCAATGGCATCATTGTTCGTCTGTTGCTGATGAGATGCTTTCAGTGGCCAGCTGCTGGACACAGAGCTAACAGCTTGCCAAAGCAAAGACTGCAGAAAAACCATGGGGCAGAATCTCATCTGGTGAATATCTGTGGAGCTGCTTGCAGTTAATTGTCATGCCACTCATTTAGGTCAGCTCTGTAGGGTTTTTTCCCCCTTTTTAAAAAAATGCTGAATGTAATGCAAATCTTCTGCAGCATCCTGATTCGGTCCTGGACCTTTCTTATTATTCCTATCTCATAATTAATATGCAGCATAAATGCAACTAGATGTATTTGTTTTATCTCCCCTGCCCAAATAGGGCTCAGTATTTGTGATGAAAATTGGTATTCCCCTCTTTTTGTCTCATTCTGACTCCGCCACTCTCTGTGATTATCAGCTCAAATGTCAGTTATGTCTGTGGAGGAGGTAGAAAATGATGTACTGAGGTTATATGCTCTGAAGTAAAATAGGACAATATGGATTAAGGAAACATCCTCCCCCCACCCCCACCCCATAGAACTGTTAGTAGACATTGCACCAGATGGTCACAGCTATAATTCAGTAAAGATGCATGTGACTGGTGAGGTACAATGTAGGTGGCTGGAGCTGTTTTGCAGCTTTCAGAGATTGGAAGTCTGGTTGATGGGTAAACAGTGCAGACTTGACACAGTAAAAGAAAAGCTTTGTATGTTTGCTGTTTCTGATTAGCTGCCTAGAATGACCTCTTTGCTAACACAGTTAGTCAGTCCGTACTCATGAGCTTTCAGTCCTTGACAGAACAACTGTGGATACTTATTTGTTTTTATTTTAATCCTGCTTGTCAGTGGTAAACTGTCTCCCAAAGGATATCACAAGTATCAGAATCAAACACAGATTAAACTGCAACATAAAATGTTCCTTTGGGAGAGAATTCTCAATTATGCTAGATCTAGGCATAATCAAAAGATGCCTCGCTAGTCCCCCCTCCTCATGGATTTAGCAACAGTACTTGGGTTGGCAGAAAGGGGAAACCTCATCTCCAGAATATGCTTTCAGATCTTGAGACATATACCTTGAGCTGCATCCCCCCAACACACACACACAACTGATAATGTAGTGATTACTAGTCTAGGTGGCAAAATAAACGAGGGGTCCATTAGCACCTTAATGAACAACACAGTTTATTCCAACATATGCTGTCCTGAATTACAACTCACATCAGATGCTGTCTGGGAGCAACTCCTCTTCCTCTGCACTGAGCATGTTACCCTGAAATGATTAAGAGGGAGGCACTGCATCCTGGTGAAGCTCCCAGCCCTTGACAGCTGCCTGATGCAGCTTTGGGCCTTCCCAGGATGCTAGAGATGAGGGCAGAACCACAAAGATGCCACCAGCCTAATAGCAGCTCTGTAAAGAACTAAAGTTCATCCTTCCATTCGAGGTGTGGTTATTCCCAGCTGTCACCATAGATGAGAAGGGGTGGGCAATGGGAGCCAATATGCCCCACCAAAGGTTCTCATGAGGAGTGGCTCTCCTTGCAAACATGTGTAAGCCAAAATGCCCTCAAAACGAGGTTGGGGAATTGTCAGGTGGGCACCTGGCTCACTTAGGATATTTTACCTGTGTATTCAGGATTCCACGTCCAGAAAAGTAATGCTTAAAATATTAGGGACTCTAATTAAATAAAACAATTAAAATTTATTAAGAAAAATATAGACTTCCATACAAGATACAATATTCATAAATCATTCATACAGTCCTAAGATGGACGGATGGATAGACAGACAGACAGACGGATGAACACATAGATAGACAAACAGGGTGATATTTACCGATTGTAGTCTTCAAGGAAGGCTCCAATGGCGACGAGCGAGGAAGTGGGCGAGGGGACCCGAAACTGATCAGGAATCGGGGATGGATCTATGCAGCAGAAATTGGGATACTGATAGAAGCACACCTGTGGGTAGCTAGTCCACAGATTATAAGGACTCTCTTGAGCCCTTAGGGAATGGGAGGTATGAGGGAGGAGGAAAGGGTTCAGCTGATGCATGACCTTCCAAAAAGGGGAGGTTTTGCAGTGACCATAAGGGCTGGACTACTGCGACAACCAATAGAAAGTTCATTGGTGGCACCTAATTGGGTGCTTGCTCTTGACCAATGGACTGTCCTGGATACCTGAGTGAACTTTCAGGTTGAAATGGACCAGGGGGAGGCTCCAAAATGACAGTTGGGAAGAAGAATAGAGAGATTACTGGGTGGGGAGATGCTTATTACTAATGGACTTATCTAAAAGGGTGACAATAGAGAGTCAAATCATGGCCTAGGTAACACCCAGTTTACACAAAGGAACTTGGCTCTGGCTGAAGATGGTCTTCCTCTTCTTCTGTCTTCTCCTTGGCACTAGTCTTTGTCTTGAGTTCTGTTAACAAAGAAAGTGGCGGTTGGACGATTAGACACTCCTGAGGTGGGTAGATTGCTTGCAGGCATAGATGACATCTGGTGTGTACGTGAGCCGTCCACTTCACTGGAATGGAGTCAAGCCTGGTAGAAAGATGGCTGCGTGTGGTGTTAGCCTTCCACGGTGGATTCCATGATCAGAACTTCAAAACCTTTCGCCTGGATAGCTCCTGGCGGTGCAGTCTCTTCGCTCCATGGCTGAGATGGACGTCATACGGAACAACGGGGAGTCTTCTGTTCTCCTGGTGGGCACTCTTGTACCGGTCTTGAGTGCCTTTGTAGCGTTATGGCTGCTTGTACTGCATAAGTCCCTTTTGCCCCTGGATAGGTTTGCTCACACTCTCTGGCCAGACATGTGCGAGTCACTTCTCCAGGTGCTCTGGCAACCGAGCTGGTGATTACGACGTTTTGTAAGGGGGGTTTTCCTCACACAGGGGAGTCATCCTGAATGGGCTTGTTCACACTTAGGAGACTCTGCCTGAGGATGGCATGATGCTGTCTGCATGGATGGCTGGTAGGCTGAGTTGGAGAGGTCTGGTGGATGAATACCAGCCAGTCTGACACAGAGATGGAGGGACTTTATCCACCATGGAAGTGAGTCCAGAAATGCTAAGACTGGGGAAGGAGGAAACCTGACCAAGCTGAATGAACTCAATGAACCCTTGCAATATCTCTGTGCTTTCCCCAGGGATCACCTGCCCACAGGTTGGGAACCACTAGTGTAATGAACATGGTGTTTCTGTAAATGTTCCACACAGAGCTCTTTTTCACTGTTTTCTGGTCAGAACAGCAAAGATTTTGTCTGAGATCACTCTACAATTAGGTAGGGAATGTGGAGTTGTGTCACTTTTAAATTGTACTTATAAAGTGCTGAAACACAGTCAACTGTTCCTGATTTTCCAGTATCCCATAGCTGCTGTTGCTCCACTCTAGTAGTCACTGACTAATTAAGTTGCTTAGTTCTACCTGTCCCTCCATGCACTGTATAGTACTATAACATTTCATCACTACTTTCTGCTTTTTTATTTATAGAAGTAGATGGTTGGGAGAGTAAAATATCCATAGCATAATTTAAATTGCTCTTTTGTGACCTATTCCTGCATTATTTACTCAAAGAGATATTGCTTTATATAATACCACTGTTGCAGTCATACAATATGGAAGATAAAAAAGAGTTCCACTCATATTCTGTTCTTCACCATGCAGAACAGAGCAACAGCTTTTGTACATTCACTTTCCCAAACAGCCTAACTGCATTCTCCCAACTCCCCCCATCCTTGCTGTATAACTACTTCAGTGTTTTAATAAAATCCTGTCCATGATGGTCATTTAAGTAGCCCCTCATGATGCAAATGACTGGTGGTAGGTTTGAATTGGTAGCATTTTTGTGCATAAACAGTGGCAAAAACCTGGTGCAAACCTGTTCTGTGGACATTCCATGCTGTTCCCCACCAACTGGACCACCTGGATGATCAGCTCATATCTGAACATCATAGAATCATAGAGTTGGAAGGTGCCTCCAGGGTCATCTAGTCCAATCCCCTGCACAATTCAGGAAACTCACAAATACCTCCTCCTAACCCCTCACTTTCAAACCTGGTGATTTCAACAGTTGAATACCTTTGTGGTGAAATTCACAGCATCCGTTGGGGCGGGGATCCAGAAAAAAAAATCATTTTAACACAAATCAAAATTATTGTCCTACCTACATACTCTTTACAAATGAATATGCTAACAAACATATTTTTAAGCACACCAGGATACTGTTTCTAGGTAAGAATGGGTCATTGAGGGTTTCCTAATTTTAACTTCTAAGCCAAACCATTGCTATCTATAGCATTGTAAATGATCCAAATTGAACTAAAACTGTTTATACTTGGTAGTTTGAAACCTTATGTCAGTTATTCTAGTGCTTTGTTGTGTAGTTTCAGTTTCTCAGGTAATAGGAGGTGGGAGGTGCAGAAAGGGGAGAGAGGGACTAACAGAGACGTGATTGACTAGGACATCATTCAACCAGAACAATTAGCCATTTGTTCCTCCAAACATAATAGGCCCAAATGGTATTTTTGTGCATAGCATTTCCACTTTCTGTCTATTGCACCTTTTCATCAGCATTGGAAACACTTTCTGATTTTATATGTGTGCATTTAGTTTCTCCATGATCTATTTTGTTGTTTTGTTCTAGCAGGGAACACCTGCTAGGCACAGGCAATGCTTTATTTGAATCATCTGTCAGGAGGACAGGACAAATGCTGTGGAAAGAAGCAGAGGACAGGGCTTCCACCCTAATACAACAGGCAACCATTTTACCTGTCTTGCAGGGGACCCAGACAAATGCTGTGTTTGTGTATGCTAGCACTTAGGGAAGGACCTAAGAGACAGAAAATACAGAATATTTTCCCTTCTCACCTAGTAACTGGACCTGAAGACTGGAAAGGAGGCAGAGGTCTAAACTGAGGGCCTATGCAGTAGTTAGATTAAACACACACACACAGAGATCACTTATTTTTAAAATTCAAATAATATCACTATGGAAGAGAAAACCATTGATTCTGACATCTCCTAGAAAGCATCACAATATTTAAAAGCACTGTGATCTTGGGCATATCAGTTTACATACAAAATGGGAGTGGTCTATTTAAACTGGAGTGCACAGGGGAACCAATTATGATTTACCCACTTTACCTTTCTGAGTCCACTTATCTCAAAGTTGATATTCAAAGTTCAGCTCAAGTGCCATGCCAGGTAGGTTTCTGCCAGCACTAGCCTGGTTTTCTGTGTGGCCAAAACTTGCTTTGCAATTGGAGTGAGAGTGGGAAGTTGCAGTGCAACTTGAGTTTCTTGTTCCCCCCTCATTGGTGCAGGCAGGAAGGTATGGCATAACTTAGATTGATGTGTTCATAGCACATGACAGCAGCCAATTAGTGCCAAGGATGAGCATGAAACAGAAAAATGCATTTTGGTTCATGGAACGTCCTGTTTATGAGCTATGAACCGTCATGAACTTTTAGGTGACAAAAGTACAGGTTCATTTCATGAGGTTTATGATGCAGTATAACACACACACACCAGCATGCTAGAGACACTAAGCTCAAAGGGGACTTTCCTCTACTGGCAGACCGCATTTGGTGAAGATTGGATTTAAGGGGTCCAAGTTATGACTCCCCAAAGAAGATGACCCTAGGAAAGTATTTTCTGGGGAAATGACAGATGCAATTGCACCCCCAAGCGGAATAAAGAGGCAGACAACAGTTGTTGGGAAATGGGCCACTTTATTTAACAGAAAACAACTAGGCAAGGAGAACAACGAGGACGAGCCCTGGGGTCACTCGTGACCCCGCCAAGTCCTGTAAGGGCGAGCCACCCAACCCCCGGTCATAGCCATACCCACATGGCTATAACCGGGCAGCAGACCAAACATGTCATCCCCTGATGCCCACCCCGATCACCAGAAAGGGGCGCCAAAAGGGGATACATGGACCCGATCCGCATTTCAGAACATTGAGCCGTAAAGCCCATCTGCCTTCCATACGGATCGTACGCACAACCACAGGAGCAGAGGCCTGGGTGCTCGCCGGCAAGGTCAGAATCCCTTGGAAATTCCGCAAAGTGGCCGAATTAGCTACCTAACAAAGTCCACACCACTGCTGGCAGTACAAGGTAGGCGAAAAACACAACACCCAGGACCAATTCAGGTGATGCGAAAAAATTCCTACCTGGCCCCTAATAAGGCGACCGGTGAAACCTGTACTACTGCAGGGTGGGCGGGCGGGCCAACGCCTCCACGAAACTGCGTGGAGAGGTCTGGGGCTGAGGCTACTTAAAGCCTCGCCCCCGCCCCCCAGACAATTCCCGGATGCCCGGGAAACTGCCTTTTGATCCTGCCGGGGCCGCAAAAGACGGCCCCACGGCGCACAGCCGCGTTGCGGCGCGGCCAGGGTGGGGCCGGAATTCAGGAGGTTCAGGAGTGTATAGCACAGACCCAGGGTCATCAAATTTGCAGGCAACCTTCCCCTGATGCTCCTCTCCAGGCCCTCCAAAGTGTAAGCAAAGTGGACTTAGAGGGACTGAATTATGGTCTCCCAAAGAAGATGCCCCCTAGGAAAGTGCTTTTGGGGAAAATGTCAGGTACAGGTTCAAAAGTGCAGGCTACATACAGCAAATGTACAGGAAACCTGTTGCTTCATGGGGAGCTGGTGCTGGTTGACCTGTCATGAACTTCACAAACTGTCCAAAATGACAAACTTTACTTAATGAGCTACTTCGTGTGCATCCCTAATAAGAGCACATCTTTGTCATGATGCACAAGGTTATCTAGGGAAGAACAGATATTCCTGTACAAATAACTACAATTTCCTTCAATGATAGAACAGTCATGTGCAGATTTATTAAGAGATTGCTGTGGCAAAATATTATATAATAATTTATCTATTGTGGCTCAGGGCAGTTCACAATATGTATAAAGCAGCAGTTTGAAACATTAATCATTAAAATACTAAATAAGTAAAAACATTAAAACAAAATCACACAATAATCTGGGTTCCCTAATCAACAGTTCAGCAATTGATTACATACTAGGTGTGTTGATCCCATGCTGGAATGGGTGATGAATCAAGATGTAATGAAGTTGGCCACTCCTGGCAACAGTTGATATGAAAATGCCATGGGCAGATGAAATATGCTCAGTTAATTTCTTTCACATTTCCACTGACATCAACCACTTTGCCGAATAATATTCATTTTCCCCATTTCCTTGGGTAAGTCTTTTCTCTTTGTGTTGTCTTTGAAAATTCTGGTTTCATGGAGATTGAATTGTGGGGTAAATGAAACATTTATCCCTTGTATAATTGTCTTCTTCAGCATCCTGTTTTCTCTTCTTTGAGAGAGTAGGTAGAATAAAATACAAAAAAAATATTCTTGTCTACCAGTGGCAACATTCTTTGAACAAGGGAGGATTTAAGGATAATTTTGAATATCTTAGTGATGTTCCTTCAACCCTCAGATTTCCATTTGCTCATCCCTTGTGCAATTCAAATAAATTATTCTTTTTTTCCATATTATTTTATGTTCTCTTTTGCTACAGTTTTCAACATCATTTGTTTATCAATAAATCAGCATTATCCATCTAGATAACCCAAGTTGCAATATGAATGTTGTATAAATTGCATATCATAACCTTATCATATGAGTATGGAATACATATTCATCTACAAATCTAACAGCAAAAAAAGAGAGATATAAAACTGGTAACAGAAATGAAATAGGGGACTTTGCTCCCCCTGCTATTTTTACAAATAGTTTTCATTACTGCCATTGCCCTAAGCATATGTCCCTTCTTTTATGTGCTCTTTCTGCCTCTAGCAAAATTTTGGAGTTGTCCACATACTAATGTGAAATTTCGCCCCTATTCAAGCATTAGTGCTTTGCTTAAAAAAAAAAAAAACACTCTGTGGTTCCTAAACTTCTTTATGTCAGAAGTCCTTTAGCAGATCTGGGATGGGAACTGTTAAGTTAGTTTAGTAGATTTGATGGAGCTGTTTAAAAGCTTTAAGAGTTTTCATCTTGAAAGATCACCGTGGATACTTTCTCATGCTCAGACAGGACTGGCCTTCCCAGCAGATGGCATTTCATAGGGGGCAGTGTTTTGCTAAGACAGCAGTTTTTCCTCTTCATGACGCTGCTTCACTATCATTCAGCCTAACTTACTTTATAGAACTGTGGTGAGGAGAAATAACTAGGAACCTTTTCAGAGAGCAAAAGGTTATTTTATCTGATTTCCAGGTGTATCCAAGTTTCAGAGTTCTATACTGTGATCTTCCAGAGTAGCTGCACTGAGAAATGTGATTCATATTTAAAATATTGTTTATGAACTACAGCCACTGTTAACCCTTTAACTTCTGATTTGATGAATAATTATTAATTGGATAAACTAATTACAATTCCAAATGCTCATTACATGACATTGAGTAGTTTGCTATTGTTCTTAATAGTGCAATGCATTCTTCTGCTTGATTCTTCAGGAAAAAAAATACATTTGGAAGGAAATAAAAAGGTAAAGGTAGTCCCCTGTGCAAGGACCAGGCATTCCCGACTCTGGGAATAGATCCTACAAAAATTTGGTGGAGGTAGGACACATTATTTACCATAGCAGAGAACCACAGGGATTATATTTCAAAGAATAAAGCCTACCTTAAAAATTATATTTTAGTCACACTTATCTTTAAATTTGCAAGCCCTGCACATTTTAAAGAGAACTGGCACTTCTTGATACAAATGAAAAATCCGCAACTTTTTTTTAGCTACAGTAGTTTTTTGGAACAATGTTACTATTCAGTACTTTTTATGTAGAAAAAGACCAGCAGGAGCTCATTTGCATATTAGGTCACACTGCCTGGCCTGGGAGGACGTGTCAGGCCAGTCAGAGTGCTGGCCAGCCCAAGTGGACCTGGAAAGCAGAAAAAAAGTCCTGTTAATATTAATTAAAATCTCCAACCTTAAATGTCATTGATACTTAAATTAGAAATTTAGAGGAAAAAACTGGAAGTGCAGCAAGATCCTTTGCATGTTTACATTGAGTTTAATGGGCCTTACCTTTAAGTAAGTGGATGACATATGATGATTGCACTTTTTTATTCAGATGGAAAAGCCTTCCTAAAGTATGTATTGGTGCTTTTGGCTGCGCATCCCACTATAGGTGTGCATGTATGGAAAACAGAACTGGACTTTTCAGTACTTTAACATCACATTTTTAAACTGATTGATGGCAGACCAGGAAGATTAAACTAAGATTGCATATTCACCTTCCTGCCATTTGTGCGTCACCACTGAATAATGCTTTCTCTCTGGAACACTTTTTAGACATCTTTCAATTTTTTCAATCCAGTTTTATATACCGAGGATGACTTTTTTCCCATTTCATTCTCTTTTCCATGTACGGAAGTATGAGAGGAAACTGCAAGTTTTTAACCAGTAAAGATTTCCTTTTTATTTCACTTTCTTGATTCTCTATTGAAATTGACACTGCTGGGAAAAGCTTACTAATGCCAGTGTTCTTCACTTTCTCTGGCTTCTCTTCCTGCTTTCCAGTTAAGCTGACAAGGCCGTGGAAATTCTTGTCGGTTTCACTGATGTCAGGCAAACTTCACCTGTCCATTCCTTTTCCCTGCCTACATTGCTGGTTCTACTTTAAAAGGGGATTGGGGGTATTTTGCTTTTGGTTTTTTGCAGCGGTCATTTTGTAGAAAAATAGGTGGTGGAGCTCATCCAGGGATTGTTATGCAGCTCCACCTACTATGCAATGTACAAGGAGGTGGAACTCTCAGAAAGGTGCAGGAGCTGTGCTCCTGTAAGCTCCCACTGAATCTGAGGCCTGGTTTTTCATCAGAAAGAACACAGGAGCACCCCAATGCTGATGCACAAAGTAATATCACAATTATCTTTTATTAATAAAAAGAAACTTTTAAGGTATTCATTAAAAACCTTTTCTCTACCCATTCTTTAGTAAGGCTGGAGAATGATGATGGGGTAGGCCAGAAGAATGTCTGTGGAATTTTGTCTGTCTGTAGTTGCAAGCCAGTACTGGGATACATCTGGGTGAACAGACAGGGAAGTATCTTCTTCTGCACTAGCTAGAAAGGCTGTGGTGGCATTTAAATTGGGAGATGGGGGAGAATAACTTGATAAAAGGAAGGCTTTCTGATGTTAGTAGATTAAAATAGCAAATGTAACTGCAGTCAAAGGTTATTACTGGACACCACTTGCCCCTCTGAGAAGTTGGGTATGGACTCTGGCATTATTAGTTGGTGTGCCAGCCCAGGAGCTTTTCCATTATTGACATTAAACAGACACATTGCTCTGTGAGGTCAGAATGGCCAATCAGCATCATCCACAGAATTCAGAAAGAGAAATGTCTAGGCAAGGCTTGAAGCAGAAGCATAATGAGTAGATAGATAGATGTAATTTATTATGTTGTTCTAGCTTCTTTAAGTTCCTTAAGGCAAAACTATAGAACATCTGATTAATAGCTGATAATTAGGAACAATGTGTCAAAGGTTCATTTCAGTGCATGTCAGTCTCTCTGTATCTTTGCATCTATATGTTGAGATGAGGTACCTGGCTGTACTTACCCATTGGATCTACTTCTTTAATGCAATTCTTAATCAGTATTTTTATTTTTCTTCATTAAATGTTTAGTAATAGGTTTTTTACTAAAATTAAGTGATTGGGGGGGTGGAATAGTCAAATCTCTGCATGAAGCCGTGAGTTTTGTACTACCATTTGCTTTCCTGTAAGAATATTTTAATTTAATCCTCAACCGGGGGTCCTATGAAAAGCAGGAGATGCACAAATTATTGTTGTAGGAAGAATACACCTTTTATTATTACTACACAATACAGTGGTGCTATTTTGCATAACACTTGGCATTTATGTTGGGTCACAAATTGCAATATGCTATTGGAATAATTATGTGAAGATAAACTTTGTTTTCAAAATAAGCATTTATTTACACAAAAGAGTGTACTTTATTTTCATGTACAAAAACTGTGGATAATTAAAGATTGGCTAATGCACATTTCTTTTTCTGTTTTCACAGAACTGGATTATATTTATATATCACACTTCTCTCATACCAGGCAGCTCCTAGAAAGATAAGCAATCTTTCTTTCTCTGAGATTAGATATATCGAAGTATCTGTTTTGGCTACTCTGGATAAAATTATAATTTTGTTTGTTTCCTTTTTATTCCACATTCCCTCCAAATAGCTCCAGGCAATAGGATATGTGATTCTATTCAGCTTATTATATTCTCACAACAGCCCATGTTGTAAATTAGACTGAAATATGGTAAGTGCCTTAGGGTTACTTAGTGAGCTTCATGGTAGGATAGTTATCTCCTATATACTTTGACAACTGCACCATCAAATTGTGAAGATTTTAGCCACTGCATCTATTTCACATTACTGTTGTAGTTCCTAAAGAAAACAATGCAAGTTGAATGTGTGATTAGCTCTTTAACTTGCTATGTTATCCTGTTCTAATAAGTGGATGATGAAAATGGCTCTCCTCTAAAACCACTTTTTCCCATCCAATCCTTTCCAATCTATTTGAATACTGAATCTACCCCCCCACCCTGCCTTCAACTTAAAACACATGCTTAGATGCCTGAGGTTGTTATTTTTTTTTACAATCATAGGATGCAACGCAATGTTAATGATTAGCAAGGATACAGAATATAACTGTGTAAAAGGTACCAAAAACTGCTGATAAAATCAATATATTGAAGATGGTATAAGAATGTTTATTACTACTAAGCAATATACAATATATAATCAGTAACCAAAGAATAGTAATACATTGATTATAGAAATTAATAATGTTCTATACAAAGTATACATTTGTTAATTTCACAATTACAAATTTAAAGACACAAATTTAAATACATTGACTAATAGCAGAAAACAGGTGGCTGGTTCCTTCTTGTTTCCATTATAATCTTCTTCAGATTTCACTATAAGTTAGTGCCCAATCTATAATTCACATATAGTATTTCAATATTTTAAAAAGCAAAAATTATATAATATATTAATTATGAAAATTAATACAATCCAATTCACCAGTGCCAAAACAATATGAATATAATCAACCATATGCAATTGTACTGTACTTTCCAGACATCTATAACAAGAAAAGAGTTTACACAACTTTTGTAAAGTTACTCTTAAAGCAGTCTCCAATCATAATACCCATAGTAATCAATAGCATACAGAAGTGTAACTCGCCTAAAATTCAGAATGAAATTCACCACTTCTAAAGCTCCAAGCGAGACAAATATTAATTTTGGTAAATTTAATATTGGTTACTAACACCAAAATGGTATTCCTAAAATAAGTATCCTATCTCATTAATTAGAAATAGTTGTGTACCCTAATAGTCCATTAATGGGACCTGTCATTAAAACATGTAAGAAATTTACAAAAGAACGATTTGCAGCACAAAACTGATTTACAAAAATGAAGAAAACGCCAAAGATTGATTTAGATCCCAATAGGAATAAGTTTACAGTTTAAAAATGAATTGTGCTTCTTGACATGTAAGTTGTACATTCATACAGTTATACAGATGTTGTTTAAACTTATATAACACCAGAAAGTGTAGATCTTCAGGGCAATGCCCATTCCCAGCTTATAGTTATTGACCACTGGAACATCTAATATTTCATGGCAATGTGAGAAAGATTTTCTATAATAAGGACTTAGGTCTGGTACTTATACCTATGTTGCGCAATTTACATAAACATTGAGCTAAATATACCATGTGTCTTGAATTACAATGACTGAGTTGTGTTAGTTTTATAACCACATCTTCTCTAGGATGCTTAAACTCCCTTAGTTCAACAGACATATAATCATAGAGTTGGAAGGTACCCCCCCCAGGTCATCTAGTCCAACCCCCTGCACAATGCAGGAAATTCACAAATAATAATTCACATACAGTTTTTGGTACTTTTTATTAACAGTTTTTGTACTTTTTATGTGATTGTTTCGTGTATCATTGCTAAATGCCTGATGTGACAAAGTTCCCTTTATTAAATTTGCATTTTAACAAAAGCTATACTGATTGAAAACTGGTTCATGTTATTGGTTCATTACCTTTCAAAATCACTGTGGTGGACCTCAGACATAGCCACAAGCATTTTATAGGAGTAAGTCCCAAATATGTAATGCATAGTGGTTGTTCAGCAACAAGCAGTTGACTATAATTGTTTACATAGTCTATCTGTAGTTTAGCTGTTATGTCTATATATGACCTCTTTGGATAGCCACATTTGAACCAGCCAATAAAGAAGTATGATTTTGCCACTTATATTGTGGCCATACCTCCTCCGTGCAGGCTTTTCTGCTGGCTGCTGAGGAGGACAGTTGGTACCTTGTTACTTGGATTGAAATTTTGGAATGAGCAGTCAGGTGACTTTCATTTTCTGCTGGCCAAACAGCAGGCGTGGCTCAAAAGCTTCCAAAACAAGAAGAGCCCTGCTGGATCAGACCAATAGTCTATCTACTCCAGCATCCTGTCTTACACAGTAGACAATCAGTTCCTCTGGATGGCCAACACCAGGTCATAGAGACTGAGGCCTTCCCCTGATGTTGTCTCCTGGCTCTGGAGGTTCTCCTCAGTCACCATGGCTAATAGCCATTCATGGACATATCCACCATGAATCTATCTAATCCCCCTTTAAAGTTGTTTATTCCAGTGGCTATCAATACATCCTCTGGCAGCAAATCCCACATTTTAATCACTCTCTACACAGAATAGTATTTTCTTTTGTCCGTCATGAACCCACTGCTCATCAGCTTCATGGGATGCCCTTGAATTCTAGCATTCTGGGAGAGGGAGGAAAGGTTCTCTTTGTTAACTCTCTCCACCCCATGCATAATTTCATATACCTCTATCATGTCTCTCCTTAGTTGTCTCTTTTTAAAACTGACTCTCCAGCCTTTCCTTATAGGGAAAGTGCCCTAACCCCTTAATTGTCTTGGTTGCCCTCTTCTGTACTTTTTCCAGCTCTGCAATGTCCTTTTTTTGAGATACGGTGATGTGAGGCAAAGCACTCTGATTTCTTCTCAATGAGATTAATGTGATTATTAGCAGGACTTCTCAAGTTCACAGGTATCCATAATTGCACTTTTCTGCTGTCCCCATTCTTATTTATTTATTTATTTTATTGGATTTATATCCTGTCTTTCCTGCTGAAGCAGGCTCAGGGCGGCTCACAGTACACATCTCTTTCAAGTACGTATCTCTTTCAAGGACATGATAATTGGTTAATCATGAAAAACTGTGTTAAGTTGTGTATCTAAATGGGAGAGGAGAATCAGGAGTGGATGTTAACATCTTCTGGAGAGTTCCATCAAGTGAGCTCCCTGATTGGATTTGAGAGACCACCTGGCGCCAAAGGATAAAATACTATAATAAGGCTATAGACAAGAGGAAATACATGCTAACTTTGTGGTATTGTCATGGTAGTACTATTTATTTATTTAACTTTTATACTGCTCTTCCTGCAGGGCAGGGTCAAAACACTGTAAAACATTTTACATCAAAAACATTAAAAACAATTCACTAATCTGCATATAGAGGTAAAATACAAAAATCTCAAACAAACAAATGCACAAGAAAGCATAAATCCATATGGTGTCATAATGCAAATTTGTCACCTGGTGGCAGGGGCAAGAGTGAGAAGGCAACTAATTGGTCAAATTGCAGATAAAAACGTTGCTATCCTCAACTATATGCTTGGCAGAACATCTCTGCTTTGCAGGTCCTGTGGAACTGTAACAAATCCCACAGAGCCCTTATGTCTTTCAGCAGAGAGTTCCACCAAGTTGGAGCCAGAGCCAGACATTCTTTGGGACAGGACTTTTAGTAGATGTTATTTTCCTGAGATTAACATTCTCTGGGTGACATACCAGGAGAGGTGATCACATTGTTGTGTTATTTTACATCATGATGGACAGCTGCATAGAGAATACTTAAAGCTCTAGCTTGAACTCTTATATTCTAAGGACTGCTATCTAATACCAGTTATTGAATGTATTAGATAGAAAGCTTTTTAAATTTGTTTGGAGGTAAGTAGCGGAGATTGTGCTGCAAAGCAATAGTCTGGTTTTTAAAAGTCTATTCAATAAACCTTTATACATTTTTACAAAGGTCTGCTTTATTTGTGTGCACTTAATCTTGAGGACCCATGGGGCTGGGTGCTGCTCACCTGCAAAAGGAGTGGTGACCCGGGGGGACTGTCGGGTTTTTGATGCAATTTCACTTCCTGTTGTCATGAGTTAATTAAGTGTTTGTATATGCATGCTGATGTTTAGCCAGGGAGTAGGTAGAGCCAATGAGAATGTTTGCACGTACTTCCCGCCAAGGCTAGGTGTCAATATGCATAGTGACCATTGAGGGAGAGCCCTAATAGGCTAATCCATATATTTGGGTGGTGGTCTGAGGGAAACCATTTGGTCAGTTTTATTGCCCTTTGTGTTAAGCCTTTAGCTCTCCATGCAGTTGAAGTTAAGACTCAAGAGAGTCAAGATGTAGACTAGAAGCTAGATAGGATAATGAATCCTTCTTTGTTTTCTAGAAATCCAAGTCAAACCTTTTCCTCATTAGTACTTTTATTCTTAAACTAAACCATGTGCCTGGCTGTTATTCGTGGTTCTCTCCACGTTACTCTGCTAGCAGTATGTCTAAACCCCAACAGGGACCCAAGTTTGAGTTCTTGACAGATGACCAGAACTGTACACAGTATTCCAAATGGCCACACCATTGATCTATGATGTGTGGCATTACAATACTGGCCATTTTATTCTCAATCCCTTTCCTAATAATTCCTAATACAGAGTTTGCCTTTGTTCAGTATTCCAGGTGTGTGGTTGAATTTACTTCTCAATTATTCACTACAGTGACTGCATTGCAATCTGACCTGATGGCACTCTTGGTTGGCACTGCAAGATCCAGACACAGTGTCACAGCACTGTCTGGGAAGTTGAGGCCTGGGGCATCTGACTCCAAGGTGGGCATGGCCCAAAGCATACCCAAAGCCCAGACCCCTGTTCATTACCATGAAGACTGGTGTCCCTAGCAGTATAATTGATGCCTTGTGTGGGTGTAGCACACTCACTAGAAAGCTGCCACACCTTAGTGTGGGCATATGGAGATGCACCAGTTTGGTGTAATGGTTAAGTGTGCGGACTCTTATTTGGGAGAACCGGGTTTGATTCCCCACTCCTCCACTTGCACCTGCTAGCATGGCCTTGGGTCCGCCATAGCTCTGGCAGAGGTTGTCCTTGAAAGGACAGCTGCTGTGAGAACCCTCTCCAGCCCCACCCACCTCACAGGGTGTCTGTTGTGGGGGAGGAAGGTAAAGGAGATTGTGAGCCGCTCTGAGACTCTGAGTGGAGGGCGGGATATAAATCCAATATCTTCTTCTTCTTCTTCTTCTTCTTCTTCTTCTTCTTCTTCTTCTTCTTCTTCTTCTTCTTCTTCTTCTTCTTCTTCTTCTTCTTCTTCTTCTTCTTCTTCTTCTTCTTCTTCACCAGGCCCCAACCTCCCAGGGGAGGCTGTTTTGATTTCTTGTCCAGTCTAGTTAAAGGGCCTGCATAAGAAACCTCCCAAAACCAGCTGAATGACCGGGAGGTGCTGTCAGCCACTCAATTGTTTCCCTTTCTTGTGCAATCTTCTCTCCATTTTTATATTAAAAATAAATAAGACTTCTGGAGAAATCAAAGTCTGTTTATTACTTCATGACAATCTAGCTGAACCTAATGGAAAAGTATTACACTGCTACTGTTTTTTGCAGGGCTTGTTTTTGTAGAAAAAGCCCAGCAGGAACTCATTTGCATATTAGGCCACATCCCCTGACACCAAGCCAGCCAGAACTGTGTTCCTGTGTGTTCCTACAAAAAAAGCCGATTTTTTTTACAATATTCATCTATAAACATAGATTCTAAGTAATGACTTGTTCCAATAGATATTGTTCAAATTGTCTTTGTTGAACTGCATTTCACTGTAAAAGTTTGGTTGAAAAGCCAGGCTTCTCCATTAGTTTTCTTGTGAATTTAATTCAGTACAACTACCAATATAAGAATTCAAGCTGTGATACTCATCCCACCATGTTTTAGTAATTGTTATGTGTTTATTCTCCCACCCAAAGCATTATTAATTCAAATCTCTCCCATTTATTACTCATGCTCTTGGACAACAGGAAACCAAAGGCAAGGAAAATCTTCTAGGCTTGAGGATTTAGAACCTAGCAATGGGCTTCCTGCAGTTCTTTATATATTCTCCACATCTAAGTTTTTATTTACAGCAAAAAAAGGAGTTTCTCAAAATTTCACCTTTTAAGGAAGTTCCTTAACAGTTCCAAAAACATGTGTTTCTGATCCTTTTGGAGAGCAAAGCCAGAGCAAGGTAATAGCTATAACAGGAAAAAAAGACTTGGGTTGAATGTTATACTTGCCATGAGACCTTGCATTTCTGTGCCAAGTTTCCCACCACCCATTTCCAGTCATATTATTTAGTAGTACTGATTGTGCATGTCTGGACCTTCACCAAATGTGTTTTTCTGTCCTGGCTTTATTCCACTGATGGCCATCAGGAGGGCAGGAAACCCTCCTTATTTTATCATTTTATTTATTTGAGATACATTTTTGTCCCACCTTTTAGTTACAATTGGATCACAGTGTGATCCACAATAAAAACTACAAAATCAAAGTTCAGATTCTATAAACAATAATAATCACCCACAAGGTCAATCAGATAAAACCCATTAGCAAATCAACAGCAAATTCCAGAACAAAAATAACTCAGAATAGACCATGCTTTTCAACTCAGCCTAATCTAAACAAATCCCAAACAATAATTCTTCAACCAGCCTTCTAAACAATTAGAGGAATTGAGCCTCCAGAAAAGGGAATCCAGAAAATTTGTCCTTCCACTGAAAAGACCCTGCGCCTCAGAACAATCTGCAGTACCTCCAGCAGGAGAGAAACATGGAGCAGGAAATCTGTAGATTACCCAAACAAGGTTAGCCAGATCATATAGTGAAGGCAGGGAGTTCCTGCCATCAGGCCCTGCTTCCCAACTGCTGATCATCTGCCCAGTGGGAAACTTACCAGTAGAAAGAGGAAGGCCTAGGCCATATTGCTGGTGTCACACAGGAAGTGATGTCATCATGCCAATGACTTCCAGGCAATGGTCTGGTATTTGGGGAAACCTCTATGGTAGAAGCCAGTTTTACCACTGAGTTTTTGCCTAATTACCAGAGAATTGCCCAGAAGTCTCTGACTTGATGATGTCACTTCTTGTGTGATACTGGCAATGTGGCCAGTATCCTGCTAAGTCCCTCCCATCTCCTATGGCTGCCAGGACAGCAACCCTACCTAAGCATGTGGGTAAATTTGCTTTGGAGAAAGTAGACTGTAACTCATTTACAGTGCCATGATATCCTATGCAGAGATATAGTTTTTCTAGCCCACTGAAGTCAATTGACTTAGATAGAAGCAGCTCTGCGTAGGATAACACTAGTGTTAAGGTTAAACTCAGTACTTCGTGGCTGTAAATCTACTGGCAGTCAGCACAGTTATATTAACTTTGGGCTCAAACTGACCAAGAGAAATTGGGGGAAGAGTGATAAAATGTTTTCAGTCTCCTGCATCCTGCGCTGCTTGTATTAATTAATGAGTTCAATTGCCTGTGGTGTTTCATGCCTTCTGCTTAGGATTTTTTTAAAATTACTTTGTATAGTATGAAAATTTGGGCCTCACTTTTGTGAGTTGCAAGAACAGGAAGTTCCAGTTGCAAGAACAGGAAGTAAATTAGCATATAGGATGAAACTGACAAAATTATGTCTTTAATTTTTTGTGTATGTTGTAAGAAAGAGCCCCTACTTTTCATACACATGGACATCGTGATCACCAGTATGGTTGCCAGGGTGACTGGAGTTTTAACTCATGCACATCTGCTCTAAGAAGTAGACTTTGCCCATGGTTTCTAAGGCTTATGTGGATACTATAAGCCTCAGCTTTGCAGCAGCCTTCTACATCTCTGGATGGGTGTTAGCCAGAACTACAGACGAGCTTCCAGCTGCTCCTTGTGTACCCAGTCTTGGCCACTGCAGTGGAAGAAGCCATGCCACCATGAACTGTACAGGCAAACATTTTCCAGCCTGTTTCCATGAACCAAAGGCTAATACCACCAGAATCCATCTTGTTTTCCTGACTCCATTACAGCAAAGCAAGAAACTCACGTATCCAACAGCTGCTTCAACTTCTGCATAAGGCAATCAAGCTTTTCTTCAGCGTGGATCCTACCAGACAGCCTAAACCTTTGTCTAACGGAACTCAAGACAAAGACTGGTGCCAAGAAGAAGACTGAACAAGAGGAAGACCATCTTCAGCCAGAGCCAAGTTCCTTTGTGTAAATCGGGTGTTACCTTAGGTAGCAATTTGGCCATCTAGTGTCACCTTTTTAGATAAGTTTAATAGTCTTAAGCACACCTCCACCCAGTAATTTCCCCCATTCTTTTCCCCAACAGTCATCCTGGAGCCTCCCCCTTGGCCCATTGCTACCTGGATAGCCAATCAGGTAACTAAGGCCAAGTCCACTATTAGCGTCCAATCAGGGGTTGCCAATTAACTGGCTATTGGCTACTGCACTAGTCCAGCCCTTATGGTCACTGCAGAGCCTCCCCTTTTCTGAGGTCATGTACCAGCTGATCACCTGTCATCCACCCCTGTACCTCCCATCTGCTGAAGGTCCAAGGTAGTCTATTTAACTTCTGACCCAGCTCCACTCGTGCGCATCTAGCAGTACCCCAGTTCCACTGTCTAGATCCATCCCCGATTCTGGCCACAGTTTTGGGTCCATTTCCCCCATCCTCTTATGTCGCCATTGGAGCCTTCTTGAAGACTACGATTGGTAATTATCACCCTGTTTGTCTACCCATGTGTTATCTCTATCTAACGCTCTATTTTTCCTAGGACTGTATGTATGTTTCATGAGTACATTGTCTTGTATGTATGCCTATATTTTCTAGAATAAATTTTAATTGTTTTTACTTAATTAGTGTCCCTGATAAATTTAAGCATTAATTTCTCGACGTGGAATCCTGTATACACAGGTAAAAGATCCTGATTAAGCCAGGGGCCCACCTGACAATTCCCCAACCTCGTTTTGAGGGCATTTTGGCTTACAATGTGTCCTCCACAGTTCTCTTTCCTGTAGTTATGTTTCTGTACTGCCAAAGAAAAATGCTTAATGTAGTATGTGTGTGTCTTTGTAGCTGGTGTCATGCTCAATGAATCCTCCAAGGATGATGATGATGATTGATGACTATGATTATTTCTATGGTGTTGTATAGGGTCTATTCAACAAGATCAGAAAAGTACATTTGTTGTTTTGGAGAGAATTTTAGATTGGTTTTATAATAATAATAATGGCTAAATAATAAGGAGGCTCCATTCTGGACCTGTTGTAGTTTCTGAGAATTTTTTAGAGATAGCCCCAAGCAGGGCTTTTTTGTATCAGGAACTCCTTTGCATATTAGGCCACACACCCCTCATGTAGCCAATCCTCCAAGAGTTTACAGTAGGTCCTGTAAAAAGAGGCCTGTAAGCTCTTGGAGGATTGCCTACATCAGGCGGGTGTAGCATAATATGCAAAGGAGTTCCTGATACAAAAAACACCCTGGCCCCATGAAATTTGGAAGTGAAACAACTGGGAGATATCACCTATTATCTTGATATTCAAGCAGAAAGAGAAGCTGATGGGACCTATCTCCTTAGTCAGAAACCACAATAACTGAAATGTTGTAACATTTTGGAATGAAAGATGCAAACATGATGAAAACACCTATGGAAGAAGGACATCTGAAAAATGACAGCAGTCAAGAACTATTGTCAAATAATAAACAACATCATGAGGCAATCGGAAAATAATTGTATATAGTCAAAATTTCTAGGCCGGATAGAAGTGCTGCTGTAGGATTTCTGAGCAGGTAAATTTCTGCACCTAGCTGTGACCACCAGCAACTGCAGATCCAAAACAGAAAGCATATGTGGATATGCAGTAAATACCAACCAAAGAAATGACTGCTGCTGTTTTCATGAAACCATTGCATGGAGACCAACATTGGACCCTTCTAGCAAAATTAAACATGGTGGAATAGTACACATGCTGTCAATAAGGGATGTTGGAGAAGCAACAACCTGCTAAGAGTTTAGTTACTATAAATACCCCAGAGGAAGCTGTGGTGCATTCTCTAGTGTTTAAGGTTTATTGCATGTTTTTTTTCCCTTGCAGTTCAGTCTACCTCTTGTTGTTTCTCTCTCTGATCTGTGTTACTATGGGGTAGTGCTCTGAAGGCCTCTCTGTTGTATTAGTGGCCTTCAGTCAGTAGTTGTCTTTTTGCAAAATCATGTTGCAGTAAATTCATTAAAAGCAAACCCAAAGCATGGATAGGATTATTTCCTGAACTCTGCCAACAACCCTCGACTCTCACTCATGTCATCTCTGAGACCTCAGTAGCCACAGCCACTAACTATGCCTGCCTTGCCTTCTCTTGGTGGGCTCTGTCACCTTCAGTGGCTAGTGAAGTCTTTGCTTGCACTTCCCAAGACTTATCTTTTTGCCGCTGCCTTCAGATCTACAGCCTGAAGATGAGAGCTACTTCACCATTCCTACCTGTTTCTCTGTTCTGCCAGCCATGTGAAGGCTCTCAAATGTCTGCTCTTATCTTCTCCTCCCCCCAATTGGCTCATTGCCACCTTTTAAATATGTGGCTCACCCACACAGATTTCAGTCCCCTGCTGGTGTCTTCTCACTATTGACAGCCTGGCCAACTTGTTTTCCAGATGGACTGCTTTAAGTTTCCTGATCCTGCTCAAGTCTGCTCTGACAGCCAAAGATGGTTTAGACAGATGTACAGAGAAGTGGCCATCAATGGCTACTAGCCATGGTGATTGAAGGGAGCTTCCATCTTCAGAGGTAGCAAATCTCTGAATACCAGTTCAGGGAAGCAGCAGCAGGGGAGAGCCTCATTCTCTGTGCTCTGTTTGTGTGATTCTCCAGAGTAACTGGTTGGCACTGTGCAAAACAGACCACTGGGTCTGATCTAGTAAGCTTTTATGTTAAAATGAATTAAATAATGTGTTAGAGATACTGCTGCAAGATGCTGGGCCTATCTATGGGATCTCCAGCTTCCCAACTACTTCTCATCCTTCAGATGACAACTGTAGATGGTCCTAGAAAGAGCTACAAATATACAGTGCAACAGTAAACAACTGCTGTATGAAACACAGTGGGCCAAGATAACAACTTCATGCCTTCTGAAACCAGCATCACACTCAAAAGTTGTTGAATGACATTCTAGTTCAATCTGATGGCTTCAGAAGACAAAATATTACGCAATGCAGGGAAATGCAAGGCCTGATTCAACATGGCTTCTCTTATATAAATATATGCCTTTTGCCTGTTCTGTTCCCTGAATTTTCAATAGCTGCCCAGAATACAATATTCAAATCACTTGTCCAGTGCTGAAAGCCTTCCCTCTAGTCATCACATTAGATGCAGACAATTTTGTGATCCTCTATATGCAGACATGTGGTAAGGGTGATCTCATTAAATATAAAATATTATTGTCTCAAGATGCTATCGTATGTGTCTCAATCTGTTATTTAATTGATTAACCAATTAAAATTTAAGACAGGTAATCAAATATAGTATCCTTAATGAGCTGACTTCTCAAATTGTATGGTGAACAACCAAACAACTAAAGCCTTCTGGCAAAATGCTGAAATAGCTATAGTTAACAGCTGACTAGTCATTCAGATGTGGTCTTTCAACTCACTGAAGTTCTGCAGCAAAGTTCAGTAGCCAGTGAAAGATAGAACTTGAAAAACTGACAAGTAGAGCTATTTCTCTAGTCATCTACAAAGTCTATCTTCTGGCTACAAATTAATTTGCCTGCGGCCTTCTGAATGAAAACGCAAGACTCTAGAATGGATTAACATAGGCCTTTCTGTATTAGTGGATCTGCACAAATGTAAGAAATTGTTTCCTTCCTTTTAGTGCTAGATACCCTATCACTAGTGCTGGTTTCCTGCTATCAGCATTTGGGGCTCTACCACAAACTTCAACACATCTTATTTTTCTTTACCTGAACATGCTGAGAGGTGCTGAACTTCTTTACCATCCTCCTATGGCAATCAGCTTTAAGGTTAAAATTGTGATGCATAGAACAAAACCCCCGGGTGACTAGCTGGCTTAGGTGTTAGCCAAATTGCCCTCAAAAGAGGTTTGGGGAATTAGTTTGGTGGGCATTGATCACTAGTCTCCAACCTTTTTGGCACCAGGGACCAGTTCTGTGGAAGACAATTTTTCCATGGACTGGGGGCGGGGGGGCAATGGTTTAGAGATGATACAACTGTGCACTTTATTTCTATTAGTTTGGTGTGGTGGTTAAGTGTGTGTGGACTCTTATCTGGGAGAACCAGGCTTGATTTCCTCCTCCTCCACTTACAACTGCTGGAATGGCCTTGGATCAGCCATAGCTCTCTCAGAGCTGTCCTTGAAAGAGCAGCTTCTGGGAGAGTCCTCTCAGCCCCACCCACCTCACCTCAGCCTCACCCAGGGTGTCTGTTGTGGGGGAGGAAGGTAAAGGAGATTGTGAGCCACTCTGAAATTTAGAGTAGAGGGCAGGATATAAATAGAATGTCATCATCTTATTATTATGTCACGTTCTCAGGGTGCAGGCAGGCAGGCATCCAAAGCCAGTCCAAGGTCATAGTCTAGGAAGTCAAGCAGGAGCCAAGTCACCAATGCAGAATCACAAACCAGAATCAGAAGTCAATGTCCAAAAGCCAAAAGGTCAGGGTGCCAAGGAAATCAAGCAGGTCAGGATCAGGAATCAGAAAGGAGTGTGGATGCAAGCCAGAGAATAGACTTGTTACTTCCTCAAGGTTACCAGGTCCTGGGTGGGAGCTATATGGGAGTATCAATCAGCCTACTCCCTGGGTGGTAGTGACTCTGCTAGAACTCAGGGCTGAGAGAGCTGAAGCATCGGTGTGCCTCATGTCTTTGCTCTGAAAGTTCTTTCCGGAGCCTGCTTCGAACTCTTGAGATGGGAGGAGAGCTTGGAGGAGATTGTTCGTCAACAGTTGACACTGGTGCCTGGAGAGTGATTGATGGGCCAGCTGCTGTTTGTTCAGCTGAGGAACTGGCTGGCAACTCTTCCAGGTCTGTTAACCCTTCCAGCTCCTCCTTGTCAGGGCTCATGACATATTACTACATTGTAATATATAATGAAATAATTATACAACTCACGGCCTGGTTGCTAACAGGCCATGGACCAGTACTGGTCCACGGCCTGGGGGTTGGGGACCCCTGGCATAGATGACCAACTTAAGTATGATCAAAATCTCTGTACAGTGATTCATGCCATGGTCACCTCGAGGTTGGACTACTGTAATGCCCTCTACATGGGGCTGCCCCTGTGCCGAACCCGGAAGTTGCAGCTAGTGCAGAATGCCGCTGCCCGGCTGTTATTAGGGCTCCCAAGATGGGAGCACATTCGGCCGGGGCTCCGGGATCTGCACTGGCTGCCAATAATATACTGAGTCCGGTACAAGGTGCTGGTTATTACCTTTAAAGCCCTATATGGCCTAGGACCTGCCTACCTTAGGGACCGTCTCTCCCCACATGTTCCCCAGAGAGTACTGAGATCGAGCTCTCAAAACCTGCTTGTAATCCCCGAAGCAAAGGAGGCCCGTCGGAAATCCACCAGGGACAGGGCCTTTTCGGTAATGGCTCCTTGCTGGTGGAACCAGCTGCTGGAAGAGGTGAGAGCCCTGCAGGACCTTGGGCAGTTCCACAGGGCCTGTAAGAGAGCCCTCTTCTGGCTGGCTTACAACTAACTGACAGTGGAAACTCTATGGAAGGTTATAGTGTAGCATTTTGGCAGATTGTTTGCTCTATATATTTTCTATTTTACTGTTTTAAATTGTTGCAAATTGATGTATTTTTAAAACCAAACTCTATATTTGATTTTATATGTTGTGAGCCGCCCTGAGCCGCTTCGTTGGGAAGGGCGGGATATAAATTGAAATAAACTGAAACTGTATACAGGAGTTGGTCTCCCAAACATTTGACAGACCTTTTTGCAGAGCCTATCTGTGAAGACCTGGATATGTGCAGGTTCCTATACACTTGATCTGTATCCTATAAAAAATGAAGCTACATAACATGCATATGGGCAGAGCTTTTTTTTGAGCAGGAATGCACAAGAACAGTTCCAGCTGGCTTGGCATCAGGAGGTGTGGCCTAATATGCAAATGAGTTCCTGCTGGGCTTTTTCTTCCAAAAAAAGCCCTGCATATGGGAATATATGCATTGTAGGCTTTGTGCAAACAGAATTCTTGAACATGTAGAGCCAGCAGATGTGGCCATGATCTCTTCCATTCTCAAATTTCAACATAGCAAAAGCTTGCACATTATTATGCATCATTTGGTTGGTTCTAATAAAAAATTCTATGGAGATGTTGAACATGAACAAGTGCATGGACAGGATTACATATGGAAGAGAGAGGGAGGGAAGCCATTTCCTCCGTACTTTGCTGCTATATATGCTCCTAAGGGGGCAATGAGATATGTGACTGCTATAAGGCAGAGACCATGCACTAAAGGAACACACACTAGTGGGAGTTTAAAAAGTTTAATAAAATATATTTTAACATGCTTGTTATTTGACAACTTTCTTTTGAGGGTGTGGGAGCAAATCTCCCTGCATGAACCTATTAATTAGAGATATTCTATATGAAACATCCCTGGTTGTACTCATGTTGAGTTTCCATTCTTGTCTCCATGCAGAATTCCAGAGCCACTAGAAGACACAACCGGCTTGTCATCAACTTCAACTTGTAATTTACACTGTAGAAGGAAGAGAGGGAAAAGTTTGAGTTGCTGTCTCCCTGCTGATGAAGTAATCAACCTGCACCTGTTTTCTGCTGAGCAAAAATGGTAGTTGTTAATGCCTTGGCCTTTTAATCTTCAAGATGGTAAGAAACAGGCACACTCTAAAGATCTGAATCTGACAAACTTTCTCTCACTGTTTGCAAATTGAAGAGGAACAGCAGGACACTGGCATATGTATCTGTTTCCGTGATGACAGATTATAATGCCATTGCTAAAAATTAGAATCACACATGGAAAAAGAGAGAGAAGCCCAACTGTGAGCAAAGCTTTTGTTTATATCAAGACTGTCAGGGAGTCCAAGGCTGAACCCCGTGGGTCCCCAGGACTGTTGTGCACATGAAACCAAACCTTTTATTTATTTTATACAAATATTATAAAGTTTATTTAAATTCTGTCGAAATAAAGAATTATTCTACCAGCAACACAAAGCTCTAAAATCATACAGCAGAGAAACAAGAAAACTAGCTCAAATATCTAACACTTTTCAGGACTTGCATTAGATGGCACAAACCTTAAGTCCAAAAGTCAAGGCAATGCATTCTCTACGTTGCTATCTATTGCATATAATAGTCAAAGGCCTTCAGTCCATCAGAATTCAAACTACTTAGTTCAATTATAGTTTCTGGCCAAGCAGCAAAAGGTGATGATGACTTCCAATCAGAACACATTCTTGCTGGAACCCTCTAGAAAATTACCTCATCACTTCTGATTCTACCCCTTCCATTCTAGGCTTCAGGTTCTCATGTGAAGCTAAAGATCTCATTTCCAGCCCTGGCCTTGAGGATAATAGGGTCAAGAGACCAATTAGCAACACTTGCAGGATGGAATAAGCCCATAACCATTCAAATTAACCCTTGAGAAGGGGGACCGGGGGGTGCTTTGCCTCACAAAGCCCAACATAAATGGCTCAGAAGCTGCTAAGAACGGGATCACTTCATTTTTTTTAATGGTAGGCAAGAGAGGTGGTAGGCAAGGGAGGATAAAAGAGTGTGCCAATACAGCTTACTCCAGGCTGCAAGGTGGTTGCTTTAGATTTATTTGCATGGTGGTCCCCTTGCTTCTGCTAAGCCATTTATTGAAAGCAGTTGTCATGCACTGAAGCAGAATGTCATGCATTATATGCATGCAGTTCCATGGTTTAAATGACATACAGTAAGGCTGTTTCTTGTATAAAACCCATATCATATCACATGAGGGCTGAGCCACAAACTGCCCCAGGAGTACACTTACAAGTGTGAACTGGGAATTGTCACAGAGGATGCTTTAAAGGTCACTGTCATTCTGCACACACACACACAGTTGTGTCTTGTTTTTCCCACATCGTCTGGATGGGGAATACCAATCAATACTTTTATGCCCAGTTTTGTTGACTCTTGGAGATTTTTTGTCCTTAAAATAGCAGTTGCCAACTTGTTGATAGGTGTGTGACTCTCCTTGCCACTAATTTTGATCACTGATTATGTTAGAAGAGTGTACAGCACCACCTTTCAGCTGGCAAAGAGTTTTTTGGGGAAAGTGTTAATTGCTTTGTCTACAATAAAGATTTTTCCCCCATGGCTTATTTCCCAAAGACATGCTAATCACACCTTCTTTTTTCATTATTTCAGTCATCTCTAATTAACGTGTTTTGATGGTAAATTCTCACAAACAGCTCTAATATTTGCAAGCTATTAGATTTTTTAAAAAGAAGAAGAAGCCTAGTACATATGGCATGATTTGATCCTGAAAGTGTGAAGTGCTGGTTTTCAATAAATATAGACACTAGGAAATAATCTTGAAATGTGCTAACGATTTTTTAAAAACAAATAGAACTAATAAATAATTAATAACACAATAGTAATTACTCATCAAAAGGAATAAAAAAACCCTGGAGATTGATCAACTTTGTGTCTCCGATAAATCAAGCACACATTCCACAATTAGTCTTTGATTTGCTATGTCGCACAATCCCAAACAGTATTGTACATTCTCACTGAGTTTAAGTATACTCTGTTCTGTTACAAATCCTGATCCATATGCCACTGAAGCCGGTAGAAAGAGGATGACACCTTTCAGGGTCTTGGCCCTCAGCTCATTCACTTCACTTCTAAGCTTGAAGAAAGAGTGCATTGATATAATTAGCATCACTTATATTCGCTCTTAGACCTTCCGCATGAAACATGGTTTCTAAAATCATGAATACCAAAGAGCAGAATAAAAAGCTGAACTATATAGGGGGAAAAAACTCACACAAAAATATGAATGATTAACAAACCAAAAGTCTGCATATCCTTGTCAATGTGGCATGAAGCAATCACTCAAAACTGCCTCCTGGGACCTTTCACAATGAAATGAATGAGATGACTTGACAGTAACTCGACCTAACAACTTGGATAACAGACAATAGCTGCCTAATCAAGGCCATCTGGCCTAGAAACCTGACAACACAATTGGCTTGACCCAAGATTACAATACTCTAGGGTAAAATAATAGGCTAGAGTTTCTCTGCCACAGGTATGGAGCAATGTTGAATGCTCTGACAAAACCTAGAGCCCTTTTTGATTGCCAAATAGTCTTTACTGCAAACTAAGGTTTAAGGTACCTTTGTCCTTGAACATATTGCCTATTGTAAGTTCTAAGTAAATATTTTATTAAACTAAGGATTAGGGATGGGCTTTATTTGAACTACAAAGCAAAGTTCTTTGTTAATTTGTCCCTGTTCGTAGTTCTTGAACAGAAGTTCAAAATGGATCTACTATCACAAATTTCCATGTATTTTTAAAGCAGTTTGTGATGGTGGTTCACAGATAGATCAGAAAGCAGGGGCTTAAAGAGACTTTAAACTCATGTTTTCTGTTCCTTGTGAAAGCTATAAAACCAGTTGAACACCAGGAAGATACTCCACACCATTCAGCTGTTTCAGGTTGTCTTGTGCAGTCCCTTTAAACTATAAACAGAAGACAGCCAGAAAAACAATTGCGTGGTGAGGAGGCATCCACCATAGTTTAGCTGTTTTGGAGGCTTTCTGCAAACTCTTTATAAAGGGACTGTGGTCCCTTCAGGGTTCATGGGGCCATGAACCATGAACTAGTTCAGTTCATTAACAAACAGGACTTTTTTTTTTTTTTAGCAGGAACTCCCTTGCATATTAGGCCACACATCCCTGATGTAGCCAATCCTCCTGGTGCTTACAGTAGGCCCTGTACCAAGAACCCTGTAAGCTCTTGAAGGATTGGCTACATCATGGGGTGTGTGGCCTAATATGCAAAGGAGTTTCTGCTACCAAAAAAAGCTCTGCTGACAAACCTCCTGGCTTGGTTTGGTTCATGGTTTAGTTCATGGTTCAGCCACAAACTGAACCACATTTTCCAAATTCATGCCCATTCCTAATAAGGATGGCTTAGGCCATAACTAAAACAAGAGATATGAGAGATCCACTTTCAACTCCTGGAGTCTACAAAATACCCTGCTCCTGTGGTGCAGTCTACATTGGCACTACCCAACGCAGTATCAACACCCACCTCACCGAACACAAGAGACACTGTCTCTTGTTTCAGCCAGAAAAATCAGCTGTAGCTGAACATGCACTTCAAGAAGGAGACCACGCCATCCACTTTGAAGAACTGAAGTCCTTTCTACGGCCTCACATTATCATACCCACCTGAACAGAGAAGCTATTGAGATTTGCAAACACCAGCACCACTTTAATAGAAAGGAAGAAGGCATTTCCATCCACCAATCTTGGTATCCAGCTTTGCAAAACACCCTACAGACTATAAATTGCAGAAATTCACAGAACAACCAGCACATTCCACAGAACAATCAGCACAGTCAACAACCATCTTCCTTTTCTTCACACCCCTTCCAACCCTCCCAGCAATTAACACAGAACAATGGTCACATTCAACAGCCAGTTTCCTTATCACTACCCTTCCAGAAAGCCCCACCAAACAATGGGCACATCCACAAACCTATTGCCCTTTCACCACACCCCCTCCAGCCTAGAAATAGCAGCTCTCCAGCAGCCCTGGCCTCACTCAATGCACAGCAGCCAAGAAGGTCAGAGCGCCTGCTCCAGTTGCAACGCCACTGAGGATGTTCTCCGCAGCCGAGAACAAAACGTCTGGAAGAAAAACTTTCTCCAGTAGAACACGGCACTTGAGCCCGAAAGATTCTACAAACCCTAATAAAACAAGAGTACTAAGTGCACAAAGCAGATCTTATGAGGAGGATTTGGTGATGCTCTATTGAAATGGTTCCAGCAATTTACACAAGCAAGATTGATAGCTGTTGTCCACAGACAGTATGCCAACATTATGAACTGTTATCTATTGCCCCCCCATTCGGAATAAAGAGACATACAACTATATTGGATAAAGGGCCACTTTATTGAACTTGACGGCAAAGGGAAAAAATTGGGGTCAGGTTGAGCCAGGGGTCATACCGCTGACCACCTCCTCAACCTGAGAACTGGGCGAGCCCCAAGGCCCCGAGTCTGAGCCAACCAAACGGCTCAGACCCGGCCAGCCAGGCACGAGATCCCGTTAGCCGAGCTCCACCCCGTCCCAGCCGTGCAGCCTGGGATGTGGAGACTCCCTAGCGGCGGGATCACGAGGCTCCCTGAAGCCAACCTTGTGCCGTGCAGCTTAGGTCACCCCAGGGAAACCGTACACCCAAACGGTGCGTTGCCAAGGGAGCTCACCGAAACCCCAGAAGAACATGTTCCTAACATAACAAACCGCCATAGACAGGGTCAAGCCTCTGCTTAGGCCACTGTCCCCCACTAACCAAGAACATGTTCCAATCCCTGCCGCAAGTCAGCCAAAAAGGTCTCATTGCCCCTTATTGAGAGGTGTACCCCGTCCTGCCTGTACAGCTCTACACAACTGGCTTTTATGGTCGGATGGGGCACGTAAACACCTAAACCGGCCTCTAAGGCCAAAAACAGTGCCCTGTTGGCTTTCCTCCTGGCCCGTTCCAAGCCTGACGGCTCCCAAGCCGCCCGCCAAACGCGGCGCGGCAACATGGCCGACCAAAGGACAAGGACACCCGGCCACCTTCGCTTGATCTTGATGATGTCATCCCGGGCCTGAATCGACAGGGCCTTTCCCTTCATTAGGCCCAAATCGTTCTCCCCCAGGTGAATCACCACAATGTCAGGCGCAGGGCCCCTCCGCTCCCTGAACAAAAGGGAAAGGAGCCCCGCCCACCTCATGCCCCGCCGGCCCTGCCACTCAATCACGGCCCGATCGCTCAGGCCCAACTGGGATCCCACTGGCGTCCGACGGGCATGGTGGGCCGCCCAAAAGACGATACTGTGGCCGCAGATGAGGACTCTCCTCCTTCTCCGACCAGCCACAGCACCTATGGAAGAAAAACAAAGAACTTAGAATGCATAAAAACAGTAACAACCACATGGGGAGGCAGGACGAACCCCTTATTCTGTAAGGGGCCGAATATAGGTCCGAAAAGCCCCGGACCTCCAACGGCCCACGCGGCGAATGGCTTCACTACCATACCCCATTGCCGCCGCAGTGGATGCCGCACCAATGCGAAAGGAATGGGTGCCAAACTTAGCGCCACCCAGACCCAGCTTTTCTAAGGCCCTACAAGTGATGGCCCAGAACTGGTACTTAGACAGAGGAGACGAGTCCTCGTGACAGAAAAATTGGCCCGGAGCCGAACCCCGCACTGTAACGTATCGCGTAAGCGCACGCACAGGACAGAGTTCCGTCTCGGAACAGGGGCCCAAGGTTATTGAGCACCCCCTCTGTCGCTGGTCCGTCTTGGACCGGCGAACATGGATAACTGCCTGGCCCTCCACGAACTTAACATCCCCGACTTGGAGGGCCCTACCAGAAACGTCGCTACGGGACATTGCCACTAACTCAGATACCCGTAGCGCACCAAAAAATGCTGTAAGGGCAGCAGCATGAAACAACTCCTGTTCGTAGCTAGAGGCGCAGACCAAGGCCCAAGTATCAGAAAGTCCCCGTAGAATAACAGGGGAAATGGGGCGCCTAGTATCCACCTGCCTCCCGCTTTCCCGGGACCACCCTTCCAACACCTTGACAATCCTGAAGTCCTTTACTGATTCCGGATGTCCCCGGGCCTTACTGACGAACGCCAGCCCCGCGAGCTGCCCTCTAATGGATTTAACAGAAAGGCCGCGCTCCCTCTGACGCACACAAAACTGTAAAAGGTGCTCAACTGGGAGGGGCCAAATCTCTTCTAGCCCCGCGCCCACCCGAAAACTGTTAAACTGGCTGGCCGCCCGAAGATACGTCCTCCTTGTGCTGGGTGCGATTGCCAGATGAATGGCCCGGCTTACTTCACTCCTCCAATTCTCCAAAGCTCTGCCGGCATGCGCACTGGACAAGGGTCGGCTTCTGGGGCCAGCTGCCGGAAACGCGCCATAAGTTGGCGAGACAAAGCGTCTGCCACTCCATTACTGATACCTGGCACGTGCCGGGCAACAAACAAAACATTCAGCTGAAGGCAACGTAAGGTGAATGCCCTAACCAAACGCATAACAGGGGGGGACTTAGAGGTCAGGTTATTGACAACGTGGACCACGGCCAAGTTGTCGCACCAGAACTGAACCGTATGGTTGGAAAGGGCTTGCCCCCAAAGAAAAACAGCAACTACGATGGGAAAAAACTCCAAAAACGCCAAGTTGCGGATTAAGTCGGAGTTCCTCCATTCCGCAGGCCAAGGTTCAGCACACCACTGGCCCCGGAAATACACCCCAAAGCCAATGGTGCCAGCGGCGTCCGAAACGATCTGCAGCTCCGCCTCTAGCAGCATGACCTCCCGCCAGAAAGAAGCACCGTTGAAGCGCTCCAAAAAGGTCTCCCAAACCTCTAAATCCTTGCGCATACCCATGGTAACGCGGGTAAAATGGTGCGGCAAGCGCAAGGCGGTCATGCCCTCACAAAATCGGCGTAAAAATGCCCTGCCTGGGGCCACAACCTTGCAGGCAAAATTCAAGTGACCAACTAACTGCTGGAGCTCAACGAGCGTGACCTTCCGCTTGCTTTTAACCTCGGCGATCTTCTGCCGTAACAACTGCAACTTATTGAACGGCAGCCGAGATAGCTGTTGAACGGTGTCCAGCTCAATTCCTAGAAATGTCAAAACCGTAGAGGGGCCCTCAGTCTTCTCCGCGGCCAACGGAACCCCCAGCTCGTCAGCTAGGCACTCGAAAGCCCTGAGCAAATGGGCGCACTGCCCCGTGCCTGCCGGGCCTACGAAAAGAAAGTCATCAAGGTAATGCGCGGTATCGCGCATCCCCGTCCGACGCTGCAAGGCCCACTCCAAAAACGTACTGAAGCGCTCAAACGCGGCGCAAGAAACAGAACATCCCATGGGAAGTGCCCGGTCCATATAAAAAGCACCCTCGAAGGAAAAACCCAACAGTTCAAAATCAGCCGGGTGTACCGGCAACAAACGGAATGCTGACTTAATGTCGGCCTTGGCAAGCTCAGCGCCCGGTCCACAACGCCGCACAATTCCAACCGCCTTATCAAAAGATGTGTATCTGACGGAACACAATTCAAAGGGGATGGCATCATTGACAGACCGCCCCCGAGGGTATGATAGGTGGTGAATTAAACGGAACTCGCCCTCCGCCTTTTTGGGCACAACCCCCAAAGGCGAAACACGTAAATTGGGCACTGGAGGTTCCGAAAAAGGACCCAAAACACGACCTTCGGCACATTCTTTCCTGATCTTATCCCTAACAATATGTTCCAACCCTTTTACAGACTTCAGATTGGAACACAAAAATGGGGCCCTCGGTCCCTGGTAAGGGATCCTAAACCCTAACTCGAACCCCTCTAACAGAAACTTTTGGTCCTCGGGACGCGGATAGCCGTGGAGCAACCGCCTAAGAACCGTCACCCTGATGGGGCTGGGACCCTTTACCATGCTGTTGACCAGGACCTCCCGGCCGCTTGGGGCCACCTTTTGGCTTGGACCGGTTGCATGCTGTAAAGGCGTGAGGGCCCCCGCACAACGGACATTCATGTTTGTAACGACATGCTTTCCTGGCGCACACCCCTTGGGAGGTAAACTCCCAGCAAAGCAGCCGAGGTTGAACCGGCTGCCCCGCGGGGGCGCGGGTGGCGGGGGAATGGGTCGACTTCTGAACAATATGACCGCTGTCAGATCGATCGCCAAGATTAGGTTTGGCTGGCGCCATGAGCTGGAGCCAGAGCTGTTGGTTAATTTGGTCCCATGGGAGCCCAGGGTTCACCGCAGCCCGCATCCTAAACGCCTCGTCATACTGCAGCCAGGTCCCGCCAACAAAATCGCTATAAGCGCGATAAATGATGTCACAATATTGAAAGAGTTGTGCGGCACGCCATGGCTGAGCTCGGGCGATTACACCCGCATAGATTAAGAATCCAGGTAACCAATTGGACCATGATCTGTCCACTTTCCGCTTTTTTAGCTTTTCCTTATCTTTTTCGTCCAATTCCTCTTTGGGCTTCTTTTCTAGCTCCCTAAACAATAGGCTGAATACATCCACGTATTCGCCCTTAAGTATCTTCTCCCTCGTGGCTGGAGTAAGATGATCGCCCAAAGGCAAGGCCGAATCCCCAAATGGGATAGCGTGGAATGCGACCGAATCATACGAAGCCGCTGGGGGGGCTGTAAAACCCCACCCGCCCCACTGCTGCAGGGGTCCAGATGCCGGAGTGTGCCCCAGCTGTACGCCCCAAGGGGGAACCATACCCATAAGAGGGTTTGCCACTCCACCCGTGGACCCATGCTGCGTTGCCCCGGACGGGGAGGCCTGCCAGGGGGAACACGACCCAGCCTGCCCTTGAAAAGAGTGGGCAGGGGGTGGCCAACCAAAGAGCGACTGTTGACTAGAGGAGGGGAAGCTACCCGGAAACTGGTGGCCGGCCCAGTGTTGCTGCCCAGACCCACCTAGGCCTGGTCCAATAACTGGGCCCCAAGGGCCCCAAGGCCAGCCGGACCCACGTGGTTGACCCGGCAACCTACCTTCTTGATCGACAGGAACCACTGCAACCTCATCCGGCTGTTGCCCAGGCTCGTCTGGGGGGGTCACCGGAACTGCATCCTTGTCCTCCTCCCGACCCTGCAGAGCAGAAAGGCGTGCAAGTACCTCTTTCTGGAAGGCAATGGTGGCCGCCCTGCCCGAACCCGTGAGCCCTGCAACTCTCCTGGAGGGCCCAGCAATCCCCATCTCGCCCTCCAACGCAGCCAGCCGGTCCAAAATGGCCCGCCTCGTGCCAGCGTCATCAGCCGCCTCAGCCGGTGGCTCAGCAGGAGCGGGCCGCTTAGCCGGCTTCTTGGCAGGCTGCTTGCCTTTTGAAGGGCCCTGTCCCTTCCTAGGCGCCATGGCCCAAAACCTTAACCCTCTGTTTTCAAAGATAAAATTCCCAGAAACCCAACACGAGGTGGGTGGGGCCGGCCCCCAGACAGCACCACAGTTGCAGCCAAAACCGGAAGGCTAGCCACAAATTAATATGGTTACTGGACCCCCTCCTCCAAAGGAGGGGGGGGTTAACCAGAGTGAAGCCTAAAGGCCCGCCCGTCTATGGCTCTCGTGCCAGGCGATTGCAAGGAAAAAACAGGGGAGAGGGGCGCGCCGTAGGCCACAGAAAAGGGGCCTGCCTCCACCCTATACTGCCGTGAACACGAGCGACTGAGCAGAGAAAAAACCCACCCAGGCGATGCGCGGCAAACGCCGGGGTCGATACACACGCGCACGCACTCCCCGCCCGTCCCCGGACCCGCCGACGATCAGCTGGGCTTAAAAGCACTCCCCCGAGTCCGCAACCGCCCGAAGAGGGGGGGGGTGCACCCGCCGGCTCCGGGAACCAGGGCTCCCGACCGGAGAGAAACCTCGTGCTAGGCACACGCCCGCAAAGCGGACGACGGAGTTGGGGGAGTTGGGAGGGCCCGGAGGGCGCCGAACAAACCGCCCGGGAACAAAGCCGCTCGCTTTCCACCGGTCCTCCGACGCTGCCTCGCACGACCGTCAAGCCGCCCGACCAAGGAAGCGTCCCACGTCGGTCGCTTCGCCGCTGCGCTACTCGGCCTGCACGCGAAAGCTCACGCGGCCGAGACCAGCTCCCGACGAACCCTGAAGGCAACTGCGCCACAAGGGGCTGGGCCAGCCTATATAAGGCTGCCCGCCCCCGGCAGTTGCGGATCAAACCATTGTCTCCCTCCTACAGGGGAGGCAATGGACGGCCCCCAGCCTAGGGCGGGCGATTGCCCGCTCGGCTGGGAAGGGCCGAAATGCTTATATAGTGAGATGTGTTGTCAAAGAATGGCATGTGCTCATCCAGAGAACATACAATCTACTTTAAGCAGAATCAGAGTCAAAGGACTGAAAAATGAAAACCAGACTTCACAGACATTCAGAACTCAGAAGGGCAGGGAACTGGCTAGAATGGTCGTCCTAGGTCTATCAGCCAGCTGCATGCTTATAGTATAGAGGTATCAAACTCATTTGCTATGGCCAGATCTGACATAAATGTGGCTTTGTGGTGCCAGGCCATGCATGTCATAAAATTCAATGCCAGGTAGCAGAGATATAAACTTTATAAAGGACACAGACAAACACAATTTTATATATATATATATGTGTGTGTGTGTGTGTGTGTGTGTGTGTGTATGTGTGTGTATTTACTTAAAATATGAACATGCTTAAAACAAGAGGAGGGAGAGGAAACGGTATCTCAGCAATTAGAAGAGAACCCAATACAGGAGGAGGGTTCCTGGAAAAATGTAACCCGAAGGAGAAAGAAAATCAAGAGATGTTCTGAGCCTCTGCTGCTCAGCAATAGGTTCCAGGGTCTTCCCACAGTAACTGATTCTGAACCATTGGAACAAGGGCTACTTCCCCAGCCTCCACGAAGCTTGAACAAAGTTTCTCAGGATCCTGTGGATAAAAAGCCTGGAGCTTCTGCTCCCCAATATAGGAAGAGGAAGGTGGTAGTGATTGGAGACTCCTTGCTCAGAGGGGTTGAGCCCCAAGTGTGCCGACCAGAGGTCTGCTGTCGGCTGGGTGCACACATCCAGCATGTGACAGAAAGGATTGGAAGACTTATCAAGCCCATGGATTACTATCCTTTCTTGCTGATCCACGTGGGAATGAATGATACTGCCCGTCATAGCCCTGAACATATTAGAAAAGACTATGTGGCTCTGGGTCAGAAGGTGAAGGAGCTGGGCGCACAGGTTGAGTTCTCATCAGTTCTTCCTGTTGAAGGTTGTGGCTTAGGATGAGAAAGAATACTTCAAATAAATAACTGGCTACGTCGATAGTGTTTTCAGGAAAGATTCGGATTTCTGGACCATGGCTTACACTTTCGAGATGGTGGTCTTCTATCAGGAGATGGTTTGCTCCTTATGGTAGGAAAAAGGGTGTTTGGTGTGTGTGTATTTGCTAACCTTGCTAACCTAAGAAGGAGGGCTTTAAACTAAATTGTATGGAGGAGCGAGACAATAATTCAAAGCCTCATATGATGCCAGAAACTGAGGATAAGAACATTAAAGATTTGCAGAGAGTGGCATATACATTAGGTAATGTTAACTTGCAGGTTTGTATGGAAACTAAACCCTCAGGATGCATAAAACGTGGATTCGGATGTTTCTACACTAATGCACAGAGTATGGGAAACAAGCAGGAGGAACTGGAAGTCCTAATACAGGAAGGAGACTATGACATAATAGGCCTTACTGAAACTTGGTGGGATGACACTCACAACTGGAATATTAGGATTCAGGGGTACAACTTATTAAAAGGGACAGGCAAATGAGAAAGGGCGGAGGCATAGCAGTTTATGTGAAGGAGGTATATACTTGTGAGGAAATATGTGAATCTGAGCATGGCATGTGAATCTGAGCATGAGTCTCTGGGTAAAAATAAAAGGAGTAAGAAATAACAGTGATATTATGGTGGGGGTCTGCTATAGACCACCAAGCCAGGGAGAGGACATGGATGAGATAATCCTACAACAAATTGCAAAGTTCTCCAAGAGAAGGGATACAGTGATCATGGAAGATTTCAATTACCCGGACATCTGTTGGAAGTCCAACTCTGCTAAAAATGAAAAGTCAAATAGATTCCTGACTTGTCTTGCTGACAACTTCCTTTTCCAGAAAGTGAAAAAGGAAACAAGGGGATCTGCCCTCTTGGATTTTATTCTCACCAACAGGGAAGAATTGATTGAAGAAGTGGAAATAGTGGACATCCTGGGCAGTAGTGACCATGTGATTTTGGAATTTACAGTCTTCGGGAAGGGAAAAGCTATACGTAGTCAGACTTATAAGTTGGACTTCAGAAAGGCAAACTTCAATAAACTTAGAATTAAGCTGGGTAAAATCCCATGGTCAGAAATACTTAGGAAGAAGGGGGTTCAGGAGAGGTGGGAGTTTCTTAAAAGCGAAATACTGAATGCACAATCACAGATGATTCCTATGAGAAGAAACAATGGAAAAAGCCTAAAGAAGCCAACTTGGCTCCATAATCAGCTCTCTAAAGACTCCTTTAGGAATTGAAAGGAGGTCCTTATAACCAACACTTATAAAAAATCACTAGTGCTTGTAGAGAAAAAGTTAGGAAAGCTAAAGCTCAGTATGAGCTCAGGCTGGCCAAAGATGCTAAAACCAACAAAAAAGGATTATTTTCTTATGTTCAGAGTAAGAAAAAAAGCAAGGACATGGTAGGCCCATTGCGAGGGCATGAAAATGAAATTGTAACAGGTAATGAAGAGAGGGCAGAACTGCTCAGTTCTTACTTTTCCTCAGTCTTCTCTTCTGAGGGAAACAGTGCTCAACATGGCAAAAACATATAAGGAGGGTATGAAGTTCCAACCTAGGATCAGCAAAGGGGTAGTACATAAACGCCTAGTTTCTTTAAATGAAACTAAGTCCTCAGGGCCAGATGAATTGCATCCAAGGGTTCTAAAAGAGCTTGCAGATGTAATTTCTGAGCCTCTGGCTATTATTTTTGAGAATTCATGGAGAACAGGAGAGGTACCAGAAGACTGGAGGCGGGCGAATGTTGACCTGATCTCTTTTTTTGAGAAAGTGACTACCTTGCTGAATCAGGGGAATGCTGTAGACATTGTTTATCTTGATTTCAGTAAGGCTTTTGATAAGGTTTCACATACTATCCTTGTTGACAAGTTGGTAAAATGTGTTTTGGATCCTGTAACCGTTAGGTGGATCTGTAACTGGTTGACAGATCCCACCCAAAGAGTGCTTGTGAATGGTTCCTCATCCTCTTGGAGTGGAGGGACAAGTGGAGTGCCTCAAGGATCTGTCCTGGAACCTGTTTTGTTCAACATCTTTATAAATGATTTGGCTGAAGGAATAGAGGGAATGCTTATTAAATTTGCCAATGATAGTAAATTGGGAGGGGTTGCAAATATGGTAGAAGACAGAAACAGGATACGGGAAGACCTTGACAGGCTGGAAAACTGGGCTAAAATCAATAAAATTAATTTTAACAGGGATAAATGTAAAGTTCTGCATTTAGGTAGGAAAAATCCAATGCATGGTTATAGGATGTGGGAGACTTGACTTAGCAGTAGTATGTGCGAAAAGGATCTAGGGGTCTTAGTGGATCATACGCTGAACATGAGTCAACAGTGTGATGTGGTGGCTAAAAATGGAGAAGAGGCGGCTGAGAGGTGATATGATCACCATCTTCAAGTACATGAAGGGCTGTCATATAGAGGATGGTGTGGAATTGTATTCTGTGGCCCCAGAAGGTAGGACCAGAACCAATTGGTTGAAATTAAATCAAAAGAGTTTCCAGCTCAACATTAAGAAGATCTTCCTGACAGTTAGAGCGATTCCTCAGTAGAACAGGCTTCCTTGGGAGGTGGTGGGCTCTTCTTCCTTGGAGGTTTTTAAACAGAGGCTAGATGGCCATCTGACAGCAATGAAGATCCTGTGAATTTAGGGGGAAGTGTTTGTGAGTTTCCTGCATTGTGCAGGGGATTGGACTAGATGACCCTGGAGGTCCCTTCCAACTCTATGATTCTATGGTTTTATGATTCTATTATTCTTGCAATATTTTGTTTAAAAATGGAAAGGTGGGAGAACAGTGGGATTTGGCAATGCAATTTTTAACATAAAACATTGAGGAAAAAGCACAACGATCATATCAGAAACTAAAATTATAAAATGCTCTGAGCCTAAAAACATGAAATGGCTGGGCATTGCAAGCTTTTTCTAACCCCTGGTCTATTCAGATTGTCACTGACTCTCCAATGTAATATCCCCCTTTGGCTGTAGATTCCCAGGTTAAAGCACTCACTAGGCACCAGTTCTCAGGTCCATTCATCAGAGACAAGCTGGCTCAAAACATTTCATCTGCAAGGACACAACTTCAGGAAGCAACAGCTTCAGCTGGCCATAAGATCACTGGAAATGAAACTGAGCTCCACTGCATTGAAACACAAAGTTGCACAGACAAATTTGCAGGGAAAACTTCTATCTGGTTTCAGAGATCTTAATGCAAAATCCATCCCACATTTTCCTTGCAGTTCGGCAAGCTCAGGAGAGCTTCCTGCTGCAGCCATCAAAGACAAACCAGAAGGAGCTGGGAACTTCAGCAGGGAGCTTCAAAGGGTGAGGACAGGAGGGGGAGGACGGGGAGAAAAGGGCCTGATTAAAGCCCTGAGTGGACCGTACATTTGACACTTTTTCTACCATAGAGGGTTTGGTGATTCCTAGAGCAATTTGGTGAAACTTCTGAGTTTTCCCCAGAAGCAATCGCAATATTTTTTTTTTCTCCCGCCAACAACCAGAATGTTAGTGGGGAAAAGGAACCAAGTCAGGAGATGTACTCCCACATTGGAATCTGGTAACCCTGAGTCTGGTCCAGAAGGTTGATGGATCTGTACAGTTTCTTGATATCTCTTGAGGATTTTCTCTTCAGAAAAGCTGGTACTCCTGTCACAAGCCTGGTCAGTTTCTTGAATACAGAGATGATCTGGGCTGTGGACATGATCTCATGCAGAGTCCCGAATGTTTGTCAATTTACTGAGATGCTTGGAGTATTGAAGCAGCAGAGCAGATGGTTGGAGTACAATTGGAAGAAAACTCAAAGTGAATGTGCACCTTATAGTGCTTATTCTGTGGTGTGATAGTGACAAAGTAAGCTCCACTGTCATGGTGTCTGCAAAATGCTGTCCATCAGAGGTTTCTCAGGATGTGAATGAGTTCTTAACCCAAGTTCCTGAAAATGTAGACCTAAACATACAGGTCCACTATTATGTTTTGAAATGAATTTCATGGATAACACTGCTTGAATCTGCCATGACTTAGATTCCACAGTTGGCACAGTTCAGTCTCAGGATGCCATTGGAGGGGCAGTCTGATCCTAGTTATATGGATTACTTTCAATTGGCAAATGCTTCTAAGGTAGACCAAACTGCTCAAAAGTGTTTAGCTCACCACATCCAGGCTGTGTTGGTCAATTGAGTCTAAGAGGTAATAAAAACCTCTTTGTGTCACTCTCATTGCCTTGAAAGAGGTAGTTGTATGATCCCTCCTGAAGAGGGTATCTCTTGAATCCACTGCCTTAAAACAATGACCCACTAGAGATATGCAACCCCCCCCCCCCAAACCCTTGGTATTTTGGGGGGATTCAGGTATACTGAACCCTAAAACTATTGCCATTCTTTTTTTTTCTAATGGCAAACTGGAATTAAGTTTATAATGTCAATGTTAAAAAGTAAATTAGGTAGACAGGAACACCTCTGGGAAAGACATGTTCTCAGTTTAACTCTGACTTGCAAGCAATAGAGCAATTAACAGACAGCATTTATTGCTTCATAGCACTCACTATCATTCTCCCATTCTGACATGTTACTGTTTTATTGGTTTCCCGTGCAAATGCTATCCAGACCAAATGTTCTTTCATGACTGTTAGCCGCCCTGAGTCCACTTGCGGAGTGGGCAAGATATAAATCTAAGGTAAATAAATAAATTCGTTAATTTCACTATTTTGCCATTGGATTCTAACTTTGTACCACTTTGCATTCTTAATCACTGCCCACCAGCTGCATGTAGCTCTGCTCATTGAACCCATTCCATTGTCTGATGAAGTATGCATGCATACGAAAGCTTACATTCCAAATAAAACTTTGTTGGTCTTAAAGGTGCTACTGGACTCCTACTTTGATAGGTGATAAGATAACCATCTTCAAGTAATCAAGCTTGGGTTCCAGTTGATCAGAAATCATGTGTAGCTCATCTCTGCTGAGTTTCTCCCCCTCCCCAGCCCCACATGCTATGTTGAATCAGGAGCGTAAAGATAACACAGGGAAATGGAAACTGAAAGTAGAACATAGTTGCAGATATTTTTACATCACCAGGAAAAAAAGAAGTCCAGAACAGGCCAAGTTGGTTCAGGCTTAAATGCTAGAAGAAATTTGGATCAGTTAATCAGTCTAATGAACAGGGTCTGTACAACTGAAATTCTATTCACATTCACATCTTTAATATATGGAGAATGAGTAATATAATAGAGAAAAAAGGTTAGGTATAGATACAGTTCTATAATACAAAAAGTTTTTTTGGGAAACTGTTCATTCTTCTGGAGAAGTCTTTTTCCCCATTGACAAGGAAGTATGTATATCTGGTAAATGTGAATTTGAGCCCAAATCCTATTCCTTGCGGGGCTTGACCTACAGAGCACAGGGCCATAATTAGGGCTTTTTGTGGTGGCCTAAGGTGCAGTGGATATATTATGCCTTCTGATCCAGCAGTGGCATCTCTACAGCCCCATGAACATTGTGTTCTTGCTCCTAGCAGAAACAGTCTGTGTGAGAAATTACTGCCAGATGGAAGAAACAGCTGCTATTTTTCCCCCCACTATGAACATGAACAATTTTACCAGGACTATTTTAGGAAATAGAAACAATCCCTGTTGTCTGTTCAGTCAATGAAATCTCTAGGTTCTTGGCATCTGTATTTTTATTAATTCCCCTTTGCCATCTTGTATACAACAGATCCAGCCGTTAGTGGGTGAACAACTAATACTTTTCTCCAGTTTATGTGACAAAGTGCTTGCCATTATAATGGACTTTGTATAACTCTCAATCAGAGAGGCTCAGCTCCAGGATACCTGGAGAATCAGGCACTGCTTAATTAGGTTTATAATTGCTAGTGACTGTCTCATTAGAAATAGCTGGGATTGATGTGTCACTAGAACTCCTCTCCCTAGCACAAGTATGTGATGGTAAACATTGGCAATACAGGCTCTGCATCAGTGCTAATGGTGTTTGCTGAAGCACAGAGTAGTTCACAAGTCTCAATGAAGGTAACTGAGCAAAATAAATCTGGAGTTGGCCAAGGTTGTAGGCCAGTCTTGGGTCAATTCATAAAACATGATGGCAATATAGGTTTTCTCCTTGGCACAAAATCAGTATATATATACTGATTTTAAAGCCGCCCAGGAGATGGGAGGCAGGCGGACCAAAAAAGCACATCCACATGCGCACATCTGCCTGCCATCCCCATCCTGCCCTGTTCCCATCCCAGGCTTGCCGGAAGCTGGCTCGAAAAGGCACCACTTTCAAAGTGGTACCTTTTCACTAGGGCACCTCTGAGGTGCCTCCCCGGCCATCTGGAAAGCTGGGAGGTGCCTGGAGAGTGCCCGGGGAGTCACAGATGTGGTGCGAGAACGTTCCAGATGCTCCCTGTGCACCCATGGCCTGCCCCTTGTCTGAGCACCATCTGGAAGCTCCAGGGCACTCGATTTCCAGCCGGCTCTCTTTGGGACGACTTGAAACCGACCCAAACTGGCTGTCTGGTATCAGCCACACATACATACTGATTTTGTGCCAAGGAGAAAACCTATATTCTGCACTGATGCATTTTGCACATAAATAATATGGTCATTTGCTTATTTGGGGGAATTTATTTGATGTGACTGCTATATTCTTCAAGTGGTGCTTCATGGGGAGGCAAAAACCATACAGCTGATATCCTGTGAATTTCTATTTATTTATTTATTTTGGATGAAGGTATGTGAAAATGAAAGAAGCTAGTGGAAAAGTGAGAGCATTAGGCTAGAATACTACCAATGAAGAGACCATGATGAAGTTGATAGACGGAAAGTTCTTGGCAAGCAGAAGAAAACACTTTTTTGCACAACAGCAGTTAGTATATGATATGGAATAAACATATTGCATTCACAATATGTTGCACTAAATGCTACCTCAAGGCCAAACTAGATGAGATGGACATGCTCAGGTTTACTTCAGGGATGCACTGCCATTTTAAAGAGTGAGCTCCCAGCCACAAATCCCTTCAAACTATACTGGGGGGGGGGGGTGATTCTGGTTAGGACCACCATGACACATGGCAAGGACAGAATCTTACCTTCCCCTAATGTTATTTTTCTGAACTAAAACAGTGCCAGAAATCCATGAGAACAAATAATGCCCTCAGCATCATTTGGGGTTAGGAAAATGGTACAGAGGAAGGAAGGCTTCTCCCCATCCCAGCACCAGGTTTGCCCATCCCCAGGTCCCAGTGGCAGTTCCCCTCCAGTTTTGCAGGCTCCTTCCCACCCTCAGTCAGTTGGCCAGCAGGGGGAAACACCGCCCCCACAATGACCATGTGCCTTTCCACTGGGAAGGCCTAGAAGACTTGGGAAAGGCTTGCTTTTTGAAATGTTTGTGTGCCTTTAAATCTCCAGAGTCAGGCAGAATAGGGGCAGAGTGAGCCTGCAAAACAACATGGTTATTGTGAGAAGGGAAGGACAGCAGCCCAATCCATCCATTTGTTTTACAGTCCCTTCAGAAGTCATTTGCACCATAATATAGAGAGAGCCTCTGGTTTCCCTGTGTTAGTCTAAAGAACTTGGTTGAGTATACAGCATTCAACAACTCCCATGGTGAGTAAATTGCCCCAGTGAGACCACAAAGTGTTTATTTTGGCTGGTGTGTGTGTGAGAGAGAGTGAGTGAGTGAGAGAGAGAGAGCAGCCAGCTGCTGGGAGATGAGGGAATGAAGACTATATTCAGGGGAATTGCACTGCTGTATTTTTGTTTATTTTAGGGAATGGAAAGTCCCCTGGCTCCACCCCCAAAGTCTCCCAGCCTCACCCCCAAAGTCCCCAGGCATATTCTGAGTTAGACTTGGAACTATACAGTGTCACAGTTTTGAGGAGTTCCTCGCTGGGAGCTCACTCTTTAAAATGGGACCACATCCCTGGGGCAAACTCAGGGACAGTGCCTGGTCTAGTTTTAAAATGTCTTTTATGAGAAAGTTTAAAATGGGATTGGCTATATCCATGACTATTACTATTATGGCTAAACTAAAACATCCATGTTCAGAGGCAGAGTACCTCCAAATACCAGTTGCTGAAGTACAGCAATGGGCTGGGAGTTTCAGATGCCATTAATTCTTCCTAGGTTTCTTGGAGACTTATGCGAAACAGGATGCTGGGCTGGATGAATTTTGATCTGATCTAACAGGGGTCTTCCTAAGTTCATAGTGCTGGACTAAATGGCCCTTGTCCATATATACTGATTATTCGAAATTATTAGCATTATTCAGTTACTTAGAGTAGTCTCTTAAGTATCACTTAGGAGCCAAAAAAAAGGATAATAGATGTTCTTTCATCCTACAGCAATGTTTAGGGCACCAGGTACAACACAGTACGAAAGACCTGCTGGCAGTGGTTCTGTTGCTTTGGCCTCATTCCACTTAAAATATGAGAAGGTCCATCAAACACATTTTCTCCTAACAAACAACTGTAAAACTTCCATGGCAAGGATCAGAAGCTGGCTCAGTATACAGGGATTTTTTAAAGTTCTAAATAGAGGATAATTACAATATTATTATGCATAGAGGCAGAGAGTTGTTATATGAACTAATGCTCTGCTGCCCACTGTGCTTTATAATGTTCTTCTTTACAGTGGGCTTTAGTTTAAAGTTGGCATAATTTACATGAAAAGTCAGAACAATTTGCCTCTTCTTTTTAATTAGAACATTTTGTAATGGGGGAACAATGATGTCGAGAACATCTTGAAAGCTGAATTGTTTTAAACATAAGATTAGTTTTTGGAGGGGAGGGGATCCCTTGGTATATTTTATTTGCATTTACGTGTATGATCGCCAGACAGGATAGTATAATCACAGCATGACACATAAATCTTAACATAATAGCTTTAATGGATTTTTCAGAGCCACTACAATTTAGCATGCCCAAGCACACTTAAGGAAGCTTTAATTTATATTATTAATCATTGAGCTTGGACGGGAGGGGCAATGAGGCAATTCACTACCTATAAAAATAGCAAGAGCAAACTAGGCAATAGACAGGAGACTAAGGGTATGGTTGGTAAGGGGAAAAGATTGCCAGCAAAAGGACTACAAAACTGAGGTAGAGCCCGTGGTATAGTAACCACATAGCTGCCACTAAAACTGGTGTTGAGAGTGAAGAATCCCTGGTGTTAGTCACAGAACACAAACTGTATATTTAGAAGATCCTACATTCATTTCCTAGCCAAGTTATAGGATCCCAGGAAGGAGGTATTGGGGAATATGCTTCTGTGCCTGAATTCTTCCCAGAGAAGACAGTATTGATCTGGATGGGCCAGTCATTTGAGCCAGCAGAAGGTAGCATCATATGTGTGGGCTGATGGATACATACATACATATATACATACATACATAGTTAGATTCAAAGTTTCGGTTATGACCTTTAATGATGTATCTACGGGCCCGTCTCTTCCACTATGTCCCTGAAAGAGCATTACGCTACAGGTCAAAATCTACTGGTGATCCTCAGCCCTAAAGAAGTCTGGCTATCCTCAACAAGGGCCAGGACTTTTTTGGTCCTGGCCCTGATCTGGTGGAATGCTCTGCCAGAAGATGCCAGGGCCCTGTGGAATCTTCTACAATTCTACAAGGCTTGTAAAGCAGAGATGTTCTGCCAGGTTTTTGCCTGAGGACAGCGACAGTTGCCAGGCTGGCACCCCGCCCCCCTGGTTCTAAGGGGGGATTCCCTGCTTCTCATGCCTAGAAAGCAAAACTGTAACATATTATAAAGGATGTAATTGGGTTGCGATTTGTTTTAATTAACTGGTTTTATTGATTTTATATGTATTTTTGTCATACATCTGTATTTTTGCCATACATCTCCTAAAGCCCAGAATTAAGCAATTCATAAATTTTAATAATAATAATAATAATAATACACACATGCATTCTTCTGACAGTATGGATGTTTGGCAACATGTTATAGGTAAATTTAAATTTCTTACAGTAGCTGTCAGAGATGTGGAGTGGGATTTGGAGAGTCACAACATATTGGAAGAGATCCACATGATAAATAGTTGTATATGTTAAGACAAGGCTCACTTGGTCTCATTCCCTGATTGAATAAGGTGTCTATCATGGATCTGCTTCTCAAGCAGAAGAAGGATAACTCACTGGCAGGTTAGCCTGGTGTTCCAAAAAGTCAAACTTAAATCACATATTCTACCAGTTTTAGTTTTTAATTTTGAACACATTCCTACATAGAAACAAGGCAACTGCTTTTACTGTTTTACTTTGCTGACAAATTGACAATTGGAACATTTGCATCAAACGTAATGAGAGAAACTACATGGTCATGTTTAGAATATTTTATGTTGTTGAGTATTAGGTGTTTATTTAATCTTCATAGCACCTGTAGTTCTTGGTAGCAAACCGCAGTAATCTTTTTTCCCCTGAGTTGTTCTTAAACCATAATCTCAGAGTCCATTCACACAACCAAAGTGTGTTCAAATATGACAAGTAGATATTGAAATGGGAGAAGGCTGAGTATCTCATCCTTGCTTTTTTGTTCTTCGGGCTCCAAAACCTAAGCACGTTCATGCTGAATATTTTAAAATGGATCACAAATACTTTGGACCTGTTCACACAGTGTGTTGAGTCCATGTTAAACTGACCTGGTTCTGTTCCAAATATCTTTGTTCTGAATATTATTGATCAGATTGCCATACTGCAATTTGAATCACTCCGTGGTGAAACTGTCTTCTGCTGTCCACACGATGGCATCATGCAGTTCTTTCTTTGTTTCCCTCACTATTATGCGCATAAGCACATAATGTGCATATGCGCATAGGTCAGAAAACATTATATGGTTATGCGGTTATGCGCATATCACTAAGTTTAAAAATGGCGACTGTAAACCGGATGTCTGAGGCTCATTTTGCTCTGAGACAGCCTTAATTCATCCGGAAGTTGGTTAATATCGCAGCAGGACTATCCAGATGGAGAAAACTATGAGGTGAAACCAGACAACTAAAAAAAACACTGCAAAGGAGTAGGTAACAAAATAATAAGGTTCAGAGAAGGATTGGGGAGGGGTGACAAGAATTGGCTAAGGGGAGGCAGATGTTGCTGTCTGATCAGCCACTTTTAATCCAGTAAGAAACAGCAGTGGCAACTGATTAAACTGTACGTCTGAACAGGCCCATTGTGAGTTCTAGCTCTGCTGACTTGAAAACTAACCTTAACTAGTTTAATTCAGTAGGCTCTATTCATTTGACAGCATGACAAATGCCACTGACAGCTCAGTGCTTCTGACTGAACAGGAAACAAACAGCACATATACTAAGAATGTACATGCTATAAAAGATGGCTGACATGCTCATTCTGGGCCAGCTAATCCAAACAAGGCAGCAAACTGTGAGTAAGAACCAACTGTCACTACTTAATTTACTGCCATGTTGAACAATGTCAAGTCTGCATATGCAAATCTACTGAAAATTCTGTTCACTTTCAATAGTGACTTCTTTTGAAGGTTCTTCAAGCAAGGTAAGGTCAGTTTTCAAGCATCTTGTTTGTAAAAAATTGAATATTCACTAGCATGTGGGACCAGTCTTTTGTTCCTCACTGGAAAAAATGAGGTAATTATGTCTTTCAGTGGAGAAAGCTTGGTCTTTTTTCCCCTTATGACTTCACATCTGCCATGACTACAAATAGCTTCTGAGACTCAATCTTGTGGAAGCCCAGTTCAAATTAAGTGCACTATAAGCATTTCAAATGCATGAGAACCATTAGCTTTAAAAGCCAGTTTCTGCAGTCATATAAGCACTGCAAGGAAAAGGTCAACATTTGGCAGAGAATAACTAGAAATGGTTCATTAGTTCCTTATTGACACTGATAAATCTTTGGTCATGGATTTACCAAGTGAAGTAGCAGGATACTTAATCAGAGATTAATTCATATGGTGTCCATCTTTCCATTAAGAACAATAACTGCACTATAAACCTATTGATTTCCCCCCAAAACAAATGTTTACTAGAGTAAATATACATATTTGTTTTCTTTGCTTGAAAGTATCTTTAAATCATCCCCATTTAATAGTCTATGCAAATACTGGATTGCATTTAAAAAGGCAGAAATTGGCTGAAAACTATCCTTATATATCAGCAAGTATATATATATATTCTTTATTTAGACTATTTAATTAAATCTTGCATGTAGCTCAGAGCCATACAGGCATATTGCATGCTTGATATACTCTTGGATATTTGTTTCATGTAATTAAAAGTCACAATTATACCTGTTAATCTGGGGAAAATATTTTAAATTCGTTATATCATTGCTATTTAAAAATATGATATACAGTTCTCTTAGGGCATTCAAACTTGGTTAACAACTCCCCTCAAACTTTTTTTTGCATCAAACTGTAGTATGTTTTTACATCCAAATTACAAACTATGGCTTGCTACCTTCCCTCCAGACTAATGATGGAGAGTTATTCAAGGCTAAAGCCATTGATTTGGGGTGACTCTATATACGATAGAAACTGCTAGACTCCAAATCAGAGTTTAACACTTACCTGTAATCTTGGTTGGAAGTAGGGCTTTTTTTGTAAAAAAAGAAAAAGAAAAGTCCAGCAGAAACTCATTAGTATACGAGGCCACACCTCCAACATCACCGTAATTTGCATGCTAGGCCACGCCTCTGACATCACCAGAAGTATGGTCATCTAGCCACATCCACTTCTAAGATGAGTTAGTGTGAGCTAGCTCACAGTTTTTTAGCTTCTGGCTCACAAATTTTTGTCTTAGCTTGGATAAATTGCCCCAGGGCACACTAATTTATGCAGTGGCTCACAACTTTAATGCCAGTAGCTCACAAAATCGGATTCTAGCTCACAGGACTACACAGCTTAGAGGGAGTATTGCTTGGGAGGTCCTCCCATCTAAATGCTAACCAGGGCCAGCAAACAGGAGCACATGAATTACTGCCATTTTGTAGGGCCTGCAAGACAGAACTGTTTGGCCGAGCCTATGGTTGAGGCAGCAGGCATCCTATTATTCCATCATTTGGCCTCCCTTATGGTAACATCATGCTTATTACAGTGCAACTGGTTATTGATATGCTGTGCCCTGTCTGCCGATTGCGTGTTTTATTTATTGTTTTTACTGTTAATTTTAAACTGGTATTTTAACATTGATATGTAGGTTTTTATTGCTATTTTTATATGTTGTGATCCGCCTTGAGCCCGTAACAGGAAAAGGCGGAATATAAGCCTATTAAATAAATAAATAATAAATGAAGCTGCCTTATACTGGTCCATCAAGGTCAGTATTGTCTACTCAGACTGGCAGCAGCTCTCCAGGGTCTCTGGCTGAGGTCTTTCATATCACCTCCTACCTCATCCTTTTAACTGGCTATTGGACCTAGGACTTTCTGCATACCAAGAGCCACAACCCTTTGGTCAGGATAGTCTGGGCTATTAAGGTCATGGCTTTACAGGCATAAGGGCTAGAAAACTGTTTTTTGAATGAAAGTGGGAGATGGCTAGATTTACTTAATATAAAGAACCACATAGACATCAGATTGTCTGATAGCTGTAAGAAAGGAAGCAAGGAAAAAGAAACAGAGAGAGAGAAAGAAAAAGAAAGAAAAGAAATTGCAAGAAAGCAAGCAAGAAAATGAAAAGAAAGAAAGGGGAAAAAGAAATGGAAATAAAGGCAAATATAGGGGATGGGAGTGAGCAAGGATTTCATGCAGGTGGGGTGGAGGAGCATCAAAAAACTTACCTGAAGTGCAATGCTGACTCTTCCACAGAGAGGAACCCCGGCCAGCAACAATCCCACTGCTGCAGCTGGGCCCCAAAAGCCTCCCAGCCAGCCAGGCCACGGGAGGACGCCGTGCAGTGGGGAGCTGGGAAAATGCTGTGGAAGTGTGGCTCAGCCCCCTGACCCTGACCAGTGGTCAGGGAGCTTGAAAAATGCTGTGCAAGTGCAGCTCAGCTCCATGACTCTGGCCAGACTTTGGGAAGCTGGGACGATGCCACGCAAGTGGCATCGACCCCCTGACTTCTGCCGGCCTGCTGGGAAGCTGGCGGGGCTGAGCTGGAACACTGGCTAAGGCAGCCGGAAGGCTGTCCATGCCAGCCAGAATGGTGTTCCAGTGCATTCCGGCTCAAAAAAAGCCCTGGCAGGAAGCAAGACAGCAATAATTTATAATTTGGACAAAATAAACTGCTTTGCTGTAGAAGTATTATGCAATTACGTTGCCTGGGAGGTGTCATTTCATGAGATCATGCTAAGTGAAAACTTTGCAGGCAGAAATGTTAGAACCTCTTTGCAACCTAGTATAAACCAAGCTGCAAAGAGGAGCCAGCCCCAGCTGAGGTGGCGTGGAGCTGTCAGCTCAGCACCACCCTACCCGATCCTGGGCTGGCTCCTCTTCATAGTTCACTTTGAGCTGCAAGGAGGAGCCAGCCCTAGCCAAGGGTTATTCCCACAGGTTTAGCTGGGGCTTTGCTGGGCAACCTTGTTTAAACTGGACTGCCCAACAGAGCCCATCCAAGAGCAAATCCTGAGGGAAGAGTTCTTCCCGCAGGCTCTGCTGGGATTCTGCTAGGCAGCCCTTTTTAGACCGGACTACCCAACACTGCTGCCCCCACCCTTCCATTGGAGGGAAAGGCATTTAAAGAGGTCACAGTTCTTTTTAATGCCTTCTGCAAGCCCCGAGTGAATGAAGTCATTTAAAGGGCTCATGGTCCTTTTAAATGTCTTCTCAAAGTTATGAGTTCACCAGGAAGCTGTTTAAAGGGTCTGAAATTCCTTTAAACACCCTTTACCTTCAGCTATCTTGTGGTCTCCAAAATTCTGAATATTTTCAGGATTTTTGGGGTCTGCCATTTTTTGGATAGCCAAACAAATACTGGGTTCTATATTCAGCTGGAAAAAAATCTGAAAAATACCAATAAGGTATTTTTTTTCCAGCTTGGTATAAGCCAAATACACACCTCCAATCCATCCCTCCATGTCTTGCTAATAGAGTTTATACCCAGGGATGACTCTATTCCATAGATTTTCTCCTTTCCACCATGTTTCTAAGATATCTATTATATCTAAATGCATTTCCTTCACAGTGACTCTCACCTCCTTCATTCTCTTTGTCACCACATATGGCCTCCCCTTTCTCATTCCCAAGTTCTATGACTATTAGCTGGAGTATTCACATAAGTGTCCTTTTGGACAGACTTGCTCTGATCCAAAGGTTCCCCAGCTCCTGTCAGAGCATGCACACATGAAGTGAAATGTGTGTGACTGAAGCCAGTGATCATTCTACAAGGCTGAAGGAAAGTGAGGCAATACGTGTACTTGAAAGCATTTTTAAAAAATTAATGTATCCTTTGATTAATCTTTTATTCAATTGCATGTTTTGTTTTTTGTGTGTTCTTTCTCTGTCATGTCAGCTGAAAGAAAAACTGCCTATCCATTGTCATTGAAAAATAGTTTTATACCAAAGGGCCAGATTCTTTTTCCTGTTCTCCTGTCTTCTAGTCTTTAATGAGGATTGATAAAATATCCTTGTTGCAGCACATATTTCATACAGATATCTACAACCTAAAGCTTTTCCAGACAGGAGTGTGATTGCTCGTGCTGGTGCAAGCCTGCTTTAGCAAATTGTATATGATTTTCAAATGATAAAACCGAGCCCATGTACCCTTTAGCCAGCTCCTGCATTTCAAGGCGTAATTTGAATACCTAGGAAATCAATATGGCTTTGCTGTGTGATTACAACCAAATAATTGAACTATCAGAGAGGCAGTGAGCTATATCACATGTATACAGGTGCAATAAGATATTTTAACAACAGTGCTTCCAATTGTTCAAGCATTTTTTCTATTGCATCTGCCTCTCCCTCTTGATTACCCTAAGTATTTAAAAATACCCTGATTGTGCCAATTATATCACACTGTCATTTCGTAAGCAATGCTAGTGAGGTCTGCAGAGACAGTTGCTAAAAAATTGAAAACATGATGTGACTTTGATTGGCACCTTATAATTTGACCAGTATCATACACAGTTTTTAATGTTCAATGCAAGATATCCAGGGGGCTTTCTGGACAGATTTGAATTATGGAAACAAGTTAGTTTCTTTAGTATAGAAGTGGCAGATTACATGGTTTATGAAAATCCTAGTTTACCTGAAAGATTGGCAGCATAAAGAAAGATGGATTTATTAATTCTATGTTTGCAAAGAGAAAATGATTTTGTTTCCTCTTAAGAAATAAAATAGGAGAATCAATGGGTGAAGAGAAAGTCAAGGTTAATATAAGTTACGTATGTGCCATTTAGTCATAGAGCTGCATGAGCTAAAATGCTAAACATATCAAAGACTGGCTGCAATATTATTTCAAAGGTATTCACAGCATGCTGGCAGGATAGTATTTTTTCCTCAAAAATAGTAAGCATGAAAGTTGAGTGGCTTACTTAATGAAGCAATAGTGTTTCATCTCTTGGAGTCTAATTTAAATCTATCTTTTGGTCCTAGAGAAAATTAGTGGCTTTAGTTAAGTATCTGAGAGAGAGTAATCTATAGTCCATGAACAGTATGTGTAATGTGAGAGAGAATATGACAACCAATTGCCACTGTTGAAATAACAGGGTAGTGAAAATGCTTGAATGTGTTTCTCTTGCTAAGGATGTGTGATATGTATCAGAAGCTGTCCAGCTGAAGAGTCTTGCAAAGGACCTTTCTCTCTATAAAGTTCCTATGAAGCCTGCCTTGCAGTTTTTTTCCACATCAACACTCCTCATTCTTACGATGATGACTACACATTCATTTCAATTTCTGATAGTCTTTATACTGGTTGTTAATTTAATAAAAGATATCTGCATATGCAAATCCAGCTATAATGCTCATTTAAAATTATATTAGTTCAGGCCAGACTTAAGATCAGGGGGCTTTATGCGAGGAATGTGGGATGATTTGTTTGTATTCTTGAATCTCGTGGCTCAGCTAACATTTTACATTCCTAACATAGCATCAAGTTGCATGATTCATCCATTAGCAACAATGTTTTTTTTAATATGACAGAAGTTGACCCTACTAACCATCTTTAGATAGAAGACCAAACACAGAAAGGCACTGTGTAGTCCAATGCTTGTGCATATACTTCTGCTGCAATTTCAGTTCAGTCTGCAACTATGATGCCCAAAGTAGACCCCCTAACATAGGAATTCCCAAACTCAATGCAATAGTACTGTTCATTTTGCTCTTCTTTGGGACTGGAAGAACACATGCAGTAGTAAAGACAATGTTCCAGTACAGTTCCAACTGTCCAAAGGCACTTAACACAAGAAACTCCATTGGAGAAATAACAATTAGGACTGAGCATGAACCACACTTCTACACAAGCCATGAACTCATATGCCAGTTAACATTTTTGCAGCTTGGTTCTTGGATGAACCACAGACCAAACCATGAACTGATACACCATGAACTGCATCAAATCAATCAATCAATCAATTTTTATTTGTATCCCGCCCTCCCCGCCAAAGCAGGCTCAGGGCAGCTAACAACATAATCAATACATTAGTTTTACAAGGTATTTAAACATAACTAATTAACACATTAATTAAAATCCTACTAAAACTCTAAAATCAATAAAATCATTAAAATTAATATACTGGTGCTATTGTATAGGTTTCACTAGCAGTTTCCCTTAGTCGGTGAAGGCCAATCGAAACAGGGTGGTCTTGCAGGCCCTGCGGAACTGTTCAAATTCCCACAGGGCCCGCAGATCCTCTGGAAGCTGGTTCCATAGGCATGGAGCCATAACAGAGAAAGCCCGATCACGGGTACTCTGAAGCTTTACCTCTCTCGGCCCAGGGATAGTTAGCAAGTTCTTCCCAGCTGACCTCAGCACTCTCTGGGGTTCGTATGGGGAAAGACGGTCCATAAGGTAGGCAGGTCCTCGGCCATATAGGGCTTTAAAGGTAATAACCAGCACTTTGTAATGAATCTGGTATATAACTGGCAGCCAGTGCAGTTCACGCAGCCCCGGCTGTATGTGCTCCCACTTTGGGAGCCCCAACAGTAGTCTAGCAGCCGTGTTCTGCACCAGCTGCAGCTTCCGGGTTCGACACAAAGGCAGCCCCATGTAGAGGGTATTACAGTAATCCAGTCTCGAGGTGACCGTTGCATGAATCACTGTTGCCAGATCCCAATGTTCTAGAAAGGGAGCCAACTGCCTTGCCCGACTCAGGTGAAAAAAGGCTGACTTGGCAGTGGCTGCTATCTGGGCCTCCATTGATAATGAAGGCTCCAGTAAAACTCCCAGGCTCCTGACCCAGCACTCCACTTTCAGCGGCACCCCTTCGAAGACCGGGAGAGGTATTTCCCCTCCCAGAGCGCCCCGACCCAGGCAAAGGACTTCTGTCTTAGCTGGATTCAATTTCAGCCCACTCAGCCTTAACCAGGTTGCCACAGCCTGCAGAGCCAGGTCTAAGTTCTTTGGGACGCAGTCAGGTCGGCCGTCCATTAACAGATAGACAAACAGACAAAATCCATGGATGTTCAGTTCATCAACATCATTTTGCAAACCCTGAACCAGCCATAATTTGTGATGAACTTTAGTTTGTCAGCTGGTTGATGCCCATTCCTAATAGCAATAGCCTAATGCACAAGATGAAGCACCAGGTAATGAACCTTTAATATAAAACTGTCATCCTCCCTGGACAGTGCCATCAGGCACTTCGTTCCTTAAGGTAATCAGGGAAATTGCCATCTTAACATCACATATGTTACACAGGGTAAATATAACTTGCTCTTTCTAAATTTTCCTACCTGGCAGTTGAATCCAAAATGTTCAATACAATTCAGATTTGTTGTCATGAGCCCTGACGAGGGGGAGCTGGAAGGGTTAACAGACCTGGAAGAGTTGCCAGCCAGTTCCTCAGCCAAACAACCATAAGCTGGCCCATCAATCACTCTCCCCACATTCCAGGCACCTGTGTCAGTTGTTGACAATCAATCTCCTCCAAGCTCTCCCCCTCCCATCTCAAGAATTCAAAACAGGCTCCGGAAAGAACTTTCAGAGTGAAGACATGAGGCGCGTTGATGCTTCAGATCTCTCAGCCCTGAGTTCTAGCAGAGTCGCTGCCACCCAGGGAGCAAACCAAACTCTTGCGCAAGCTTCTGTCTGTCCCCAGTTGTGTGCCAAACACTGCTATCAGGTTGGAATCTGGCGTCCCAAGCATCGAGACGTCTATGTGGTTAAACACCCTTTGTTACTTTTTGAGGGTTCTCTCAAAGCCAGGTGGCCTTCCCCATCTGATTTTTTTCGACTCTTTTGTGGGAACTTGGGAGAAAAGGTGTTTAGATCATTTTAGACTCTGTGATCTCTCCCCTGAGTCCCTAGCAATGATGGAACTGAGGGATGCGAAAGAACTTTTGCGCCTGAGGTTGGTTGAGCTGGAACTGAGATCTGCTAGAGCTAGTCTTTCTGCGCACATTTTCTTAGGGAAGCAAGCTGAAGTACTGTCCCCAGCCAGGTATCTTTTCAACATCACTATCCCAAAATATCGGATAGCTTTCTCAAAAGCTCGACTCAACGCACTTTTCTCTTCGGTGCTTTTGGGACGTTACGCTGGGTACCCATATCTGGAAAGATTGTGCCCCTGTAATTGCAATGAGGTCGAAACAACTCTCCACATCGTTTTGCGGTGCCCAATTTACTATGACTTGAGGGCAAGATTAATCTCTCCAATTCTCGGGTCCTTGGCGGGCAGGCCGGAGGATGAGCAGATTGCCTTCCTCCTGTCTGACACTCACTCTGATGTTTCAACTAAGATTGCCCGTTTCTGTTATGTTGCTCGGTTGGAAAGGAGGGAAATTGAGAATGTAAATCTTGGCTATGAGTTTTAACAATATGTGTAATAGTTGGCGTGAGGAACTCTGTGTAAGAGGTGATGGGTTTGTTTTTATGATTTTGTTTCTGTTTGTATTAAGCTGGTCGGATGACCGTGAATAAAAGTACTACACCCAGGGAGCAGGCTGATTGAGGTTCCCATATAACTCCCACCCAGGACCTGGTAACCTTGTGGAAGCAACAAGTCTGTTCTCTGGCTTGCATCCACGCTCCTTCCTGATCCTGACCTACTTGAATTCCTTGGCACCCTGACCCTTAGCCTTTTGGATACTGACTTCTGATTATGATTTGCGATTTTGCTTTGGTGACTTGGCTCCTGCTTGACTTCCTGGACTTTGTCCTTAGAGTGGCTTTGGACTCCCACCTGCCTGCGCCCTGAGAACGTGACATTTGTATTCTTGAGTCCTAAACATACGAAATGATCCATTGTACACAGCCAGGCTCTACACTACAGCCACGTTTGCTTCAATCCTACAGACAGAAATTCTCACCTGATGGATCTACAACAAACCTTTTTGGAACTAACGTCAGCCTTTCAGGGGGGAAAACAAATCAACATTCAATGCATATTAAATGGGTGACCTCAACTAGCTGCTTTACCAATTCTCACCAAATAGAACTATAAACCAATTCTCATCAAATAGAACTATACATCCATGATATTCTGGTTTTTTTGTATTAATGCATGTAATACTATGCAACATATTAGAGTTCTCTCTGACAGAACAGAATACCTCTAAGAAAAAAAGATGTTGTTTGTTTCACCCATAATTGAGAGAAGACAAATAAGGCATGACAACAGACTCTAAATTTATTACTCTTTACAATTAAGAAACCTAATGTCAGGCTCTCACAATCAAGGACACATCAATCTTCAGTTCTAACATATTTATGTCCTTGTAATGTTACCCTCCCCCCCAGCTGAACCCTAACAGGTGATAGCATGACAGCAGGGTCAGAGGATTGCTATTAACACTCCATAATTAAGATGGTTACTGTAAAGAAGGTTGCCACTCCAGAAACTCCTTAGATAGGGCTCTTCAACACGGCTGTGGACTATTTGCTGCTCAAGGAAGGAAACTCATTATTCAATTAACAACAGTCCTTCGTTATTTAGTAGGTCCAAGGACCAAATGCGGGGGAGGGATAAGGCAAGAAGTCAAAATAACAATAATTAGTCCATGTGGGCCTAACAACAGTTACCTCAGTAGCAGTTCCAAGCCTTCAAGCAAACTCCTCACCCTGGCTTCTGGAGAGAGCGGTTTCCAACAGTCAAGGTAAGATAAACTCCAGACATCTCACAGCTATCAACTATTGCTAAAACGCATTGTCTCCTCCCTCCCCAATACTGTTTCCACTCTGAGTGACCTTCTCAAAATCTGCCTATTAAGCTACCCCAGGCTTAATTCACAACAGCTGCCAGCTCTATCCTGCAAGGGTAAACTAACTTAACCCACTGCAGGTCCAAAGAGGAGGAATCACATCTTTATTTGCCTCTTTCCCTCTGGAATTTAATCTACACAATTATGACCTTATAAACTTAGCTTGTTATTCCTGTTTCATTCTGTTAAAACATTTCATTATTGCATGCTAGTATGCAGGGCTTTTTTTAGCAGGAACACACAGGAACACAGTTCCGGCTGGCTTGGTGAAGGGATGTGTGGCCTGAGTTCCTGCAAGTGAGTTCCTGCTGGGCTTTTTCTACCAAAAAAGCCTTGCTTGTATGCTAAGTTGCTGTTCAACCTCTATCTTATATGTATGGACTGGTAAATTTAATTCCAGTTTGTCTGAGAAAATGTACTGTACATGCAAATGAAAGCTCACACTTTGAGTACAACTTGTTGGTCTTAAAGGCACAATTGTACTCTAACTTTGTACTTTGCTATGAGTTCATGTTCTCCAAAACAAATGTGTGTTGTATTCTATCAGAGACAAAAAGTACATGTGACATTGAAATTGTGATTAAACATCATGGCAGGTCTTTTCTTTCCAAAAAGCATCTACTAGTGCATATGCAGGCAAATATATTGCCTTTGTGCCATTTCACCAGTCAGATATGCCCCCACCCCAGTAATTTAAAATACATTTAGACAGGGCTGTTTTTGAGCAGGAATGCAGAGGAATGCAGTTCCGGCTGGCTTGGCATCAGGGGTGTGTGGCCTAATATGCAAATGAATTCCTGCTGGTGACATCAGGGACTGGCCTAATATGCAAATGAGTTCCTGCTGGGCTTTTTCTACAAAAAAAGCCCTGCATTTAGATTTTAAAGACCTTGTTCATCTATAAAAATTAGCACTCAACCAACTACTTACTGCTATTTTTTTAAAATAGAACCATTTGGGAACAGTGACCATAATACTATTAAATTTAGCATTTATGTAAATAGGGAGTTGCCCCAATAACCCAACACTACCAAATTTATCTTTAGAAGGGGTAACTTCTCTCAAATGAGGGGACTTGTGAAGAAGAAACAGAAAAGAAAGGCAAGGAGGGTTAAATCCTTTCAGGAAGCTTGAGACTATTTAAAACTACAATCCTGGAAGCTCAGATAAAATGTTTACCACAGTTTAGGAAAGGTGCGAATAGATATTTTAAAAGGCCTGCATGGTTAATGAGCAAAGTAATGGAAGCAGTAAAAGGAAAGAAGAATTCCTTTAAGTGGTAGAAGACTAGTCTGAGTAAGGTAAATAAAAGGGAGCATAGTTTTATCAAATAAAATACAAGTCAGTGATCAGACAGGTAAAAAGGAACTATGAGGAACGTATTGCAAAAAACATAAAGACCAACAAGAAAAAATTCTTCAAATACATTAGAAGCAGAAAACCAGCCTGGGAGGCAGTGGAGCCCTTGGATGACCAAAGGGTGAAAGGATTACTAAAGGATGATAGGGAGATGGCAGAGAAGCTGGATGCATTTTTTCCTTTGTATTCACTATGGACCACTGATTTCAGGAGGGGTTTTGAAAGACCTGAGTTGGATTGATGTGAAAAGAGAAAAGGCCGTACACCTGATTAAAAACTGACAAATCACCAGGCCTAGATGACATACATCCAAGAGTTCTGAAAGAACTCAAATGTGAACTTGGGCTCTCCTGACAAAAATATGTGATCTATCACTAAAATCTGCCACCATTCTCTATTTTATTTACTTAGTGGATTTTTTTCTCATGCATAGCTGTCTTCTGTGCCCTAATATTGTAGCTAGCCAACAGAGGTTAGGAGAAACAAGCTTTCGTTTAAAGCAGGGAGATAACAAGCAATTAAAGCACCCCACATTGATTCCCAGACTGGCAAAGGAACAGAGCAACAGACTGAGGCAGGATATTTACCTGACCTGATAGAGCTCTTAGCTGCAGTGGATAAGATGGACTGCTTAAGCAGGGTCACACTTCCTGGAGAAAAGACTATCCTTTGCTAAAATGGCTGCAATTTTGGGCAATAGAAATGCAGGGCTGGTTTTCATTTCTGACAGTGGGGTGGATCCAGCTGACCTTCAAGTCATCATTCTCCTGCCTTCCTTCAACTTAAGTACTTTTTCCTCCAACATGAGATTTCTTAAGCAGAAAGAAAGCTTCAAAAAGCTTGCCTTGTATAGTGCTTTAGAGCGGGGGGGGGGGGGGGGAGGTCCAAACTCATTTCTTAGGAGGGCTGGATCTGACACAAATGGAACTTTGTGGGGCCAGGCCTTGTGTCATAAAAATGTAATGTGAGATAGCAGGGATATAAACTTTATAAAGGACACAGACAAACAAAATTAACAATATTATTATTTTTAACAATACAAACATGCTTAAAACGCTTGCGCTATTTTGTTTAAAATGAAAAGGTGGGGTAATAGAGAGATTTGGAAACACAATTTTTAAAATAAGCCATCAAGAAAAAGCACAGGATCACAGGATAAACTAAAAACATAGAATGCTCTGAGCCTGGGAAAACAATGAAATGGCATTGCAAGCTTCTCCCCCCCCACACACACACACCAAGGTCTACTCAGATTGGCAGTGGCTTTCCAGTGTAATATCCTCCTTTGGCTGTGGGTTCCTGGGTTAGAGTACTCACTAGGTCAGGTCCATTCAGCAGAGACAAGCTGGCTCAAAGCATCAGCTCTTTATTTGCAAGTACACAATTCCAGAAAGTATATGCTTCAGCTGGCTATAGGAATGCTGAGAGTGAAACTGGTCTTTACTTCATTGAAACATATTGCAGCACAGACAAAGTTGCAAGGAAAATGTGGAATGGATTTTCCATTACAGTCTCTGGACCCTATCTATCTGGGCACAGAGAACTTAATGGAAAATTGATTCCATTTTTCCCTTGCAGCTTTGCTTCCTGCTGTAGCTGGCAAAGACAAAGCAGAAGAAGCTCGGAACTTCATCAGCCTCAGAGCTTCAAAGGATGAGGACAGGAGGGGGAGTAGGTGGGGAAAAAGAGGTCCATGGGCCTGATTAAAGCCATGGGGCTGTTTAAAGCCATGGGCCTGATTAAAGAGGTCCATGGGCCTGATTTGACACCCTTGAGCTAGAGTGTTGGACTAGGACCTAGGAAATCCAGGCTTGAATTCATACTACGTCACAGAAGCTTGTTGGGTGACTTTGAACCAGTCACATACTTTCAGCCTAGCCTTCTTCACTGAATGTTGTGAGTATACATGGACAGAATGAGACTGATGTAAGCCATTTGGGGTCCCTATATGGGGAGAGTGGCAGGGTATAAATTAAGTCAATTAATAATGTATAATAAAACTTTGTACCATGAAGTGGTAGGACAGAAGTAGGATCCACCCAGGTGTATTGCTAACCATATTATATGATGCAGTTTTTTCTTCTAATGGCAAACTATATGTATGTTACATGTTAAAAGGTAAATTAATTGGATGGGAAAAACTTCTGAGATAGAAATGCCCTCAATTTGGCCCAGGCTTGCTTATAACAATAAAGTAATTAACAGACATTCTCACATTTTGAATGTTACTGTTTTACTGGTTCTCACGCTCATGTTACCCAGACCAAGGGTTTGCTCAAATTGCTAATTTTATTATTCTGTCATTGGATCTTAAATTTGTACCATTTTGCATTCTAAACCACTGCCTACCAGACCAACTATATGTAGCTCTGCTCACTGTACCTGACTCACTGTACCTGATTCCTTGTCTGATGAAGTGTGCTTAGAGCACACAAAAGCTTACATTCTAAATAAAACTTTGTTGGTCTTAAAGGTGTTCTTGACTCCTGCTTCGTTCTTCATATTATATGAGACTGCACAGAGAAAAGATAGAGTTGGCAAGCACTCTGGATCCTCATGCCTCACCAGTTCCACCATGCACCTCTGTGTTCTCAAGGGTGCCAGGGTTTCAGCAGCCCTTGCCACAAACTACAATGCTTGCAACCCCACCCCACCCCCACTCACCAGAAACTCCAGCACTAAGTGAGAGAATAATTGTGAACATTGTGCCTTTCTTGAGAGCAGGGCTTTTGGGGGGGGGGGGGGCAGGAACATACAGGAACGCAGTTCCAGCTGGTTTGGTGCCAGGGGTATGTGGCCTAATATGCAAATCAGTTCCTGCTGGGCTTTTACTACCCAAAAAGCCCTGCTTGAGAATGCAGGCACTCGGTGGTGGGGTCTGTCTTGCACAGTGAGCTGTGCTTATACTTGTGGACTATCTGCTGCCCAGCCAGTCCTGCCAAATTCTGTGAGTTCAGGGTTAGCTGCCATTTTCACCACAAGCAGCAGCGTGTGCAAAAGACCCATCTCATCACTTGCCTACCCTAGAAGTTTCAGCATCAAATCAGAAAGTGAATTAGCACAGATGAGATACATAAGAAGAAGTCTTCCTCCCTGCTACCTGCAGTCTGTGGACAGGCCTTCAACCCTTAGATGTGTTGCTAACTGCAACAGATAACACAGTTGTTACTATACTAGATACAGAATATAGTGCTGTCTTTTTAAATGAAACCTTTTTTGCATAGCCAAAAAGAGCAATTCCCTTAGAAATATGTCAACATTCTTATTCATTTTAATTATCCTGTTTACTTTTTAAGAGTGGTGATTTAATGAGTGATGGCTTTTTAACACACACAGAGTCCAGCATGTATTTTGTTATTCATAATCTATGACCCTTTGTTATTTTAGTAAATATTATTAGCATGTTATTTTAATACATTTTTTATTCTTTCCGCCAAGATTCCGGTGCATTAGTTAGGGACATGCCAGCTGTGTGTAAAGAAACTTACTGCTGCTACTCTTTTCAGGCTAAAAGTTGGATTCCTGCCTGTGTTAGTCACAGTTCTATAGAGTACCAGTACGGAAATTTTCCTCACTCAAAGCATGAGTGATCCAGAAAGTTGCAACATTTGTTCATGCCTCTGTGGTATTTTGATTAACAAGTTTCTAAAGAAGAATGTGATAAGCTCCACAGTAATATAATTAAGCTAGTTGAATGAGCAGCACAATCACAGATGAAAAATAGTCTGAATACATGGAATTAATTAATTAATGCATGTTTTTTTGAGTGGGAAGGCACAGCAGTACATCCAACTTCAAGGACTATAAATGGTAAATATAATTTTATGGAGACCTGATCTTCCATAGCTGTGGATGGCTAGGGAAGGTCTTTGTTTAATGATGAGCTTATGTTGAGAGCATTCAAATGTTAGGGTACCCAAGGAAATGGTTAGAGAAGAATGCTGAAAATAATGTGGAGGGGGGAAATCTCATTATATGAATCAACGGTTTGTTCAGATTTAAAATGCAGTGTGCAATAATGGCCAACCAACCTCAAACAGAATATTGCTAATTAGATGGGGCTAGGGAAAGGGCAGCAAGAGTGATGGTGCTATAGATAATATGAAGATATGAAAGACAATCTGAATGGATTGTTTACGTCAGAAAAGAAAACAAAAGAGAGAAGAGGGGAAATGCTGCATAGATTCGAAACAGACAGGCACAGGGAGCAGATCCTGCTGGAATTGGTGGATCAAATCTTTTCCACATTCCCTTTTCCCAGGTATCTAGCCATTTGTCCCAAAACTCTTATCTGGGGGTTGGAAGATTGTTCAAGAAAAATGTGCCACAAGATTTTTTTTTTGGGGGGGGGGGGAGCGCTGCAATTATGTTAGAGAATTGAGTAAAATGGCTTCCCCTCTCCACTTCCAGTGATAGAAGAGTGGGATTTTGAAACAAACAGCATGCAGGCTGATGAAGGGGGAGGTAGGGAAAGATCCCTTCCACCAACTACTTCTGTGAACTCTCCCAACAGATCCAACCCAGAAATATGAAAGTTGGGGTTTCTTAATGGAAAGACACATCATCAAAATATAAATAATAATGTATTTATACTTGGGATTTCTTTCAGTCATCACATTTTTTGATAAAATGACTAGTAATGGTTATTTCACATACCATGTGGACTGGTATATAGAGTTATTTCAACAATCAGTGAGGAAGAAGCAGGTAGAAAATGTAAGTGGCTAGAGCCACTAACTAAGCAGAAAGAAATGGATTTCACCATGTGTCACATAAAAGGATGGGCATAAACCAAGAAAACACAGTTCAGTTCAGTTTGTGGCTTGTGGCATGCTCCATTCATGAACCATGAACTATCATGGACTTTTAGCTGTGAATTGAACTACCAAACAGCTCAATTTGTGAGGTCTGTGATGCATCAGAACGACCTCCCATTGTGCTAGAGAAATAAAACTCCAACTGATTCTCCTCCACCTGTCCTTGAAGTTTGGTGAGGACTGGATTTACAGGGCCCAAGTTGTGGCTCCCAAAGGAGGTTCCCTGAGGAAAAGCCACAGGTTCAGAAGGTTCAGAAGTGTATAAAATGGACTGTGTATGAGCTAGAGATGTCAAACTCACAGGGGACCTCCCATGATTATCTTCTACATGCCCTCTAACGTTTGCCCCCCAAGGACGAAAGAATGAGACAGACACCAAGTGTTGGAATAAAATTGGGCCACTTTATTAATTAACTTCATAAACAGCAAGGGTACCCCACCAGGGGTGGCCTGGCCAGGGCTAGGGGTCACCGCGAACACTCCCCTGCCATATCGGGTGAGAGACCCAGCCCCCCCGGCCAGAGCTGAGTGTCTCAGCTCCCTCCAGGCAGGCCCAGCAGGGAGGCCCACACCAGAGGGCCCAAACCCAGATGCACGTCTCGCCAGAAAGCACCCTCTAGCCGAGTCTCCCGGCAGTCTGCATTCTCCACCCACAGGGTTGATCATGCCAGACCCCAAAGTCCCCAAAAGGGGGATGCTTCACAGTCCTCCCCGGGCCGCATAGTGCCCTAAACCCCAAAAACCTGCCACTAAAGTGACCACCTATTTAACAGCACCTCCCAATAGCCAAATCCACAATCCACTGCAATGCTATTTAGGGTAGGCAAAAAACACAACCTGAGCAGTGCCAATCAGCCAGGGTGTGAAAAAAATTCCTACCCGGCTCCTCAAAGAAGCAACCAGCAAAAGCCTACATAACATACAGAGCGGGAGGGAGGGCCGAAGACGCTCCTGACGCAGACTGAGAGGAGTGCAGGTCTGGCTGTCAATCAGCCAGACCTCACTTCCCAGCCTGTGCGCCAGAACGGGCACCCTCTGTCTCTCCCCGTCCAGGGAGGCAAACTCGTGCCTTTACAGCCCAGCCACTGCGCAGCAGGATGCAGGCACCCAATTGCCCCCCAAGGACGAAAGAACGAGACAGACACCAAGTGTTGGAATAAAATTGGGCCACTTTATTAATTAACTTTATAAACAGCAAGGGTACCCCACCAGAGGCAGCCTGGCCAGTGCTAGGGGTCACCGCGACCACTCCCCTGCCATATTGGGTGAGAGACCCATCCCCCTGGCCAGAGCTTAGTGCCTCAGCTCCCTCTGGGCAGGCTCAGCAGGGAGGCCCGCACCAGAGGGCCCAAACCCAGATCCACATCTCGCCAGAAAGCGCCCTCTAGCCGAGTCTCCTGGCAGTCTGCATTCTCCACCCAGGTCTTCAAACCCCAGGGTTGATCATGCCAGACCCCAAATTCCCCAAAAGGGGGATGCTTCACAGTCCTCCCTGGGCTGCATAGTGCCCTAAACCCCAAAAACCTGCTACTACTAAGGCCAAGTCTCTACTTAGGGCTTAGTACCCACCGGGAGGCCCAAAGCCACCCGCAACCCTTACTGCAAATCTCTCAGGAAAAGTATATTACCCTTTTCTGAGAGATGGACCCCATCCCCTCTGTAGAGGTCAAGACATCTCACCATAATGTCCGGATGGGGCAAATAGTGGCCCAACCCCTTCTCGAGCAACTTTTTAAGCTCCTTATTAGCCTTGTACCTGGCCCTTTCTACAGCTGCGGGGTCCAAAGCATAACACCATACCAGGTGGGGAAGCATGGCTGAGCACACTATGATGGTCCCCGGCCATCGCTCCCGAATGTGCAAAAAGACAGCAGGCCCACCCATTGAAGGCCATGACACCCCTGCTACTCAATAACAGTGTGCTGGCTGAGTCCCAGCTGAGAACCCACCGCTGTTCTCTGTGCTTGCAGAGCAGCCCAAAACATGTGGCTATGGCCGCAGATGAGAACTTGGCTCCAGCTCTTCTGGCCAGGAACAGCAGCATCTAAAAAGAAAAAAACAGTTAAACACCAACCAAACAAACATTCCGAAAACCCAACTCATACACGGCCTAAGCAAAGGCCGCACATAGGCCTTATAGGCCAATGAATGCCCTATGACCTAGCGCCTTGCTGGCAAAAGCCAGCGCCAACAGACGCCCCCTAACAGATCACACCGCTAACCCTTTACCTCGCAGCGCCACACAGTAATGGAGCAAATGCTCCACCGGGAGGGGCCGAGCCCTGTGATACCCTACCTCTACCCGAAAGTCCTCAAACTGCCGCACAGCCCATTCATAAAACTTTCAAGTACTAGGCGCAATGGCTAGACCTATCACTCTGCACGCCTCGGCTCTCCAATCAGCCATAGCTCCTGGGGCATTGTAACTGGCTCTCTGTCAGCCTCCAGGGCCAGCTGACGAAACCTCTCCATCTGCTTACGAGATAGAGCATCAGCCACCCCGTTACTCACACCCGGAACATGCTTGGCTAAAAGCAAAATATTAAGCCGCAAACAGCGCAGAGTGAAGGCCCTCACCAACGTCATAACCCGCTGGGATTTGGGTGAAAGGGAATTAATGACATGGACTACCACCATATTATCACACCAAAAATGCACCATGTGATTGGCCATATCCTTCCCCCACAGCCAAACTGTGACTAAAATGGGAAAGAACTCAAGAAACGTAAGATCTCGGTTCACACCTATCAGCGCCCAGGAGTCAGGCCAACTATCCGCGGACAATGTCCACGAAAGTAGACCCCAAAACCTAACGATCCCGCAGCATCAGACATGACCTGGAGCTCAGCTTCAAGCCTCAAATTGTCCCTCCAAAAAGAGACTCCATTAAAGGACTCCAAAAATTCCTGCCAAACCTCCAGCTCATCCCTCATGCTGCGTGTGACCCTAGTTCTATGCTGAGGCAAGCGTAATTCTGCCATAGCATCGCACAGAACCCCCAGCTCCTCAGCCAGCTCAACAAAGCCAGACAGCAGCTGAGCACAATGCCCCGATCTTAAAGGATCCACAAAGAGTAGTCGTCCAGATAAAGAACGACGTCCTGCAAACCCACTTTCGCCCGCACAGCCCATTCTAAAAATGTGCTGAAACGTTCAAAACTGAACATGATACAGAGCAGCCCATTGGCCATGCTCTGTCCATGTAAAATTGCCCTTCAAAACAAAACCCCAAGAGCTCAAAATCAGCAGGGTGAACAGGCAAAAGGCGAAAGGCTGACTTAATGTCGCATTTCGCCATTTCAGCCCCAACCCCACAACGCCGCACCACAGCTATGGCCTGGTCAAAGCTGGTATACCTAACCAAGCATAAGTGCTCAGGGATCCCATCATTCACAGACGCTCCTATCGGAAAAGACAAGTGGTGAATCAAACGAAATTCACCAGGCGTATTCTTGGGTACCACCCCCAGAGGAGAGACTCTAAGAGTACTCACTGGAGGACATGAAAAGGGGGCCCAACACCCTTCCTTCACCTAGCTCCTTAGCAATTTTATCTCTAACCACGTGCTCTAAACCCAGCACAGACTTAAGGTAACCTGAAAGAAACGGAACTCTAGGCCCATGAAACGGGATCCTAACACCAAACCTAAAACCATCCAACAAATACAAACTATCGGCCCTTTTGGGATATTCTGCCAGCCACCATTCAAGAGGCCCCACCTTTATCGGGCTGGGGCCCTTTCTTAGCTGGAAAGGCTCCTCCACCTCCCCCAGGCTTTTTCGGGCTCTTATGTCCTCTGGCTCTGGGGCAGCTATCAAAGGAATGTGAGCCCCCGCACAAGGGGCATTCATGCCTCAACTGGCATGCTTTCCTATAGCAAACCCGAAGGGAACCGAACTCCCAGCAGAGCAAGCAGGGATGAACCGCCTGCCCAGCAGCGCCGCGGGGAGATCCTGACGAAGCCGACCCAGCGGAAGAGGACCTATTTACCAAATGGCCGCTGTCGGAGCGGTCACCCAGATTAGGCCTGGCAGGGGACATAACCTGCAGCCAAAGCTGCTGGTGGATCCTGTCCCACAGAAGAGACGGATAAAGGGCAGCCCTCATCGGAAACTCTTCGTCATACTGCAGCCACGCCGGGCCACTAAAGGTGGTATAGCCCTTATATATAATATCTAAATACTGAAAAAGGGCTGCAGCCCTCCAAGGCTGGGCCCGGGCGATCACCCCTGCATATATACAGAACCCTGGAAGCAAATTGGCCCAGGTTCTGTCCACCTTATGCTTCTTCAATTTTTCCTTCTCTTTTTCGTCTAAATCCTCCTTATCTTTTTTCTCTAATTCCCTAAAGAGCAAGGAAATATATCTACATACTCCCCTTTCAATATTTTCTCACGTGTTGCAGGGAGCAGGTGGTCACCCAATGGTAGAGCAACATCCCCAAAGGGCAAAGAAGCAAAAGGCACCATCCCATAAAGGGAAGGTGCCCCGAGGAAGGGGCTAACCATACCCAAACTACCAACACCCGAACAAGCCCTGCAAGGCCCCCTTTGCCCACTAAACCCAGGCCAAGCAAAAGGGGACCCAAACCCAGAGGCAGAAGGCCTGCCTGAACTAGAAGAGGGGCAACCTTGCCCAGCCAATAAGGTAGGACCACAAGGACCCCATGGCCAAGCTAAACCACTACCCACCTGCAAATTACCTGCCGACTTACCAGACCATCCAGAAGGAGCAACCGCCAACCCCAGACCAAATGCTCCAGCAGCCGCTGCCGCATCTGCCCCACTGGACCCAGCATCCTTATTTATAGATACACCAGCAGACCTGCCCTCAAGGAGAGAAAGCCTAGTTAAAATGTTGGCTTGGCGACCCCTCATGGATGTCCCAGCACCATCCAACCCACCAGGACAAGGCAGACTAGACGCTTGTTCAAGCGCCCTCAGTCTGCTCATAATATTAGCCTCCACCACCCCATCACCCTCCTCATCAGACAAGGATGCAGGAGGTATAGGTCTTTTAGGCGGCACCCTACGTGTCTTGGGTGCCAGCTTCTTGCCCTTAGACTTCCCAGACTCCTTGCCACCAGCCATAATGGCAATACCACACCCTGATGGATGAGCCCCAAAATGGCCAACAGCCTTGTTACCGGGCAAAATTGACACCTAAAATGTCCGCCGCTGCCCCCACTGCTGATCAACCTCAAAATGGCCGACCGCCCTGTTACCGGGCAAAAATTGTAACCTAAAATGGCCGACCGCCCTGTTGCCGGGCAAAAAATGTAGCCTAAAATGGCCACCACCACCCCTTCTGTCAATAAACTCAAAATGGCCAGCAGCCTTGTTACCAGGGCAGAAAATGAAGCCTCCAATGGCCACCTCCCAGGCCCCAGCAGCACCACCAGCCGCACTACGAAGGGGCTGCTCCAAAGGCAACAATCCAGCCCCCCTAACCCCCCTTTGCTAATTAGGGAGCCCAGGAATACCCACAAAAACCAAACAGCTGGCTCTAAATGAAGAGGAAAAAACCACCAAAAGAGCCTCCAGTATAACAAACAGAGAGGACTGACTGAGCCCTTATGCAAGATCCTCCAATGGAGATGCTGGGGATTGAATCAGGGACCTTCTGTGTGCTGAGCAGAAGCTCCTCCGCTGAGCCCCACTGCCCCCCGGATCAAGAAAACTCAGGCCAGTTCTCCCTCCTGGGATGCCACAGGAACCCCAGCCAGATCCCGCACCTCAAAGGAGCCATTTCAAAGGCCCTAATCCAGCCCCCTTCACACTCCAAAACTCAGCTGCTGGGATATAAGGATGTGAGCAGAGCTTATGACTGCAGTAACGCAGCTTAACACTCTGCCCACAAGCTGCTCAAGGAGCCCGCGCCTGCCTCCAAAAAAGCCCACACGATCCGCTCGCTTTGAAATAAAAAAAACCCCTCAGCACTCCCGAGGCCCGTGCCTGACCACCCCCCTTCCAAGCAAGAGGACTCATCCAGGACTCCAACCCAGTCAACGCTGACGAAAACGATCCCGACGCCGAAGACAGCCAGCGAAACACGAAGCTCTTCAAAGACGTCCAAGCCGAAGACGCGCCCGACGCAGACTGAGAGGAGCGCAGGTCTGGCTGTCAATCAGCCAGACCTCGCTTCCCATCCTGCGCGCCAGAATGGGCGCCCTCTGTCTCTCCCCATCCAGGGAGGCAAACGCATGCCTTTGCAGCCCAGCCGCTGCGCAGCGAGCTGCAGGCACCCCAATATGCAGGTTGGATTTTGGGAGTCTGAGTTATTGCCCCCCTCCCGAAGATGCCTCCAGGAAAGTGCTTTGGGGGAAATGTCAGGCTCAGGTACAACAATGCAAGCTACACACATCAAACACACAGGGAGCCTATTGTTGTTTCCAAGGCTGGAGAATTCCACCCCCCTGCACACACACAATTGCTTTGAAGTTGCTTTGTTGCTTTGAATTTTGGTAAACATTTTGACTAAGTGGAGACAGTTTGTCTGGAAATGCATCCAGTCACAGATCACCATGAACTGCCACAAACAGCTTGAAAATTCATGGTGTTGGTTGACCTGCCATGAACTTCAGCCTGCAAACCACCAACTGGCCAAAATTCATCATGAACTCTAGTTTGTGAGCTGGTTCATGCCCATCCCTATTCATAAACTAGTATCTCATGGCAGCACCGATGAAGATAGGGGCAAGGGGCTCAGTATCATGCAAACTTGCAGAAGCTGTTTGAACAGTAGCATCCTGCATGGGTCACTGACACACTGGCCTCCACTTCACTGGACACTGCTGGCCAGTCAAGCCAATGTACATCTTCATTAAGCTACATTAGCTGCCACTGTCACATTGTGGTACCAAGAAGAGAAATAACTGGAAGAAATAAACACACACACACACTACACACAATCTCCATGAGAACCAGTGCACTTAAATTATTATTTTTATAATCACTGAGAAGTTAAAGAATCTTAAGGGTGGGAGGGAGGATTAAGGGTTTGTGTGGTATATGCTGCTCTCTGTTTGATGGCCTTTGTTCAAAGCTAAGGTAGAGTACAAGATCTGAAAATGGTGTCCCAAAAGATGTTGAGGGTTGGTCTGCTGAATACATATAGTACTGCTAAATCCAGCCATCGAATGCTTGTTGGACAGAATCCCTTCTATACTTGAAATCCTATGGTTATTGTACAAGGTCACTGGAAATAAAATGATCTTTTCAAATATTACAATGGCTACACTTCCTTGCCCTTTAGCCTCCTGTTTTTTTTTCAATTAAGAGTCAGTACTTCAGATTCTCTTCCCACTTTCCCCCGGTGCCTGTGCTCTGTAAGGAAAAAAAGATACATTCAAACCTTATGCTGCAAATGGACATTCAATTTTTCAAAAGCATGGCCTGTTATGACATGTTAAAACTTCTGTGTTGTACACAATACATTAAAAAATACAAAGATTTTTTTAGGCCCTTCTACAACCTTAATCCCTCTTTTTATTTTAAAAATAAGAGAAAAAATAACTGCACTGTTCCAGAAAAAAAACAGAACCACAAGGTTATTTCTCATTTAAAAGTGCCTAAGAATGAGACCAACTGAATGTGGCACTTATATTCACCTTCTTAATAAGCCTAAAATACCACATCAATGAGAATTTCAAAGTCTGCACAGAAGTCTCTTTCCCCCATACTTAAAAGCTTTTGAGGGCAGAAAGGCCGGGACATGAATGCTGCCTTGTCTACACAATTCCCTTCAGACACAGAGCTTAAGAATTCAGTTTACTAGCCTGTGTATCACTAAGAGGATCCAAATACTTTCTGTCTTAGGTTATATTCAATTATTAAAGCATATTTGATTCCATTCTTCCACCAAAGTATTTGGGACAGTTTATACCATTTAATTTTAAAACTCTATCTATCTATCTTCTTCTTCATCATCATCATCATCTGTCTATCTATCCATCTTTCTAAAATCATCAGAAACTCAGCCAGTAAAATCCACAGGGAGAAAACAATATTGACCAATCTTTAAATAAATTTAAACTACTCATGGCTAAAACTAATCACATTTAATCACTAGCAAAACCACAAAATCCATTGGTTCCAGCAATAAAACAACAAGATATTGGGTTAACTGCCCTCCTCCCATTACCCAATCAAGGTCAGTCACAGTCCCTACAGAATCTAACAGCCCTGTAAGGTATTTTTGTAAAGTAAGCATTGTTAGAGTCTCCATATTGAAGACATGGGACGGAGGCTGAGGCTACAGAGGCTTGCCTAAACCCACTGAGGGAGTTCATGGCTGAAGTGATATTTGAACTTTAATTTAATTTAATTTAAACTTTTATTTATACCCCGCCCTCCCCGCCTAGGCAGGCTCATGGTGGCTAACAAGACATGGTAAAACCATGATACAATAAAACAGTATATAATATAATTAATAATTTAACAATAAAACCAATAAAACAGTATGACATTATGGTACAATCAAATTATATATAAGATGGCTCGGTGTTATTGATATTATCAGGAGTTCCGTCTTAAGAAGCTAGCTGGAAGAGGGCAGCCTATCTCTAATTCCTTAAAATTTGGTTTGCCCTGTGGCAATGTAGTGAGCGTTCGAATTATCCTAAATAATTGTGCCGGGCACAAATTTGCAGATGCAATCTTAGCCGCAAAGTACATTTTCTTTGTGGCCTTGACTGCCATCTCATAGGATCTCATAAATTCCTTATAAGATGCTCTAATTGCTTTGTCTCGAGTACGCCACCATTGCCTCTCTAGCCGTCTGAGGCCTTGTTTCAGCTGGCGTAGTTCTGGGGTATACCACGGCGCCAGCCTAGTCTGGGGTCGCAGAGGGCAATGAGGTGCGATCTCTTCAATAGCCCTGGAGAGTTGGCTATGCCAGACCATGATCAGGGCCTCCAAGGAATCGCCAGAGGGCCAGGGATCCTGAAGAACCATTTGGAACCGTTCCGGGTCCATTTGGCTCGGCAGGCGAGCCAAAATGGGCTCACCGCCTAAGCAGGTTTGCGGTGGAGCATTCATACGAGCCTTGAAAGCATGGTGGTCTGACCATGGCACAGCTTCTATAGTTATATCGTCCACCACAACCCCGGCCACAAAGATCAAGTCTAACATGTGCCCGGCCTGGTGCGTGGGGGGTGTTACAAATTGAGAGAGTCCCAGTGTCGCCATGGATGACACTAGGTCCATCGCCTGACTAGAGGCCAGGTCATCCGCATGGACGTTGAAGTCACCCAGGATCACCAGCCTTGGGTGCTCCAACGCCCAGCCTGACACTGCCTCAAGCAGGGACGGTAAGGCGTTGGCCGGTGCACTAGGCGAACGGTACACCAGCCAAATCGCCAACCCCTCTCCAGCCTCCCATGCCAGACCGGCACATTCAATACCCTCGATCCTTGGAGCCAGGAGCGCCCTAAAGGAGTAAGCCTCTCGTATGAACAGCGCCACTCCTCCCCCCCGCCCGCTAGTCCGCGATTGGTGAAAGACCGAATAGCCCAGGGGAGCTGCTTGTGAGAGGTCTACAGTATCACCCTCTCATACCCAGGTTTCGAGTAAAAACTCTCGAAGGACAGAGGTCTTATTATTAATGGACCTGGCGTTGCATAACACTAATGACGGAGGCGGGTCTGACCTGACCCTACTACCTGTCACCCTCGGGATGGGACACAGACTGGAAGGAGGCCGAGCACTAACATGTCTCCGCCCCCTTCCCTTATATTGCTGTCTGTTCCCACCACCATACCTCCCCCTCCCCAGGAGCACTGGAATCCCTAGACCAGTCATCTCCCGCTGGTGGTGATAGATGTTAACGTAGCTGCCACCACTAGTATCTAAAACACTGTCCTTAATTAGCCCCCTAATTCACTCTGCCCCACTGGACCCTTCCAATACACAACTCTTATTCTTAGAACCCCATGTTCTGTTGTTCTTCTGATAGTCACTGTCAAAGTTCTTCTGGAAAGTCCAGCTCAGTTGTTTGAAGCCTGTAGCCCATATCAAGACTGTAAAAATTTGAGAATGATATTATGTGTCTTCATGTGGGAGGATCCACACAGAAAAAGCCAAAGAAAGTAATGCCCTGATCCTCTGGATTGCTGTACTTGCCAAGTAATCCATAAGATTGGATGCAGAGCAACTTGAGACTGATTGAACATCATTTTATGTTTTAGAAGAAGAAGAAGATGAAGATATTGGATTTATATCCCGCCCTCCACTCCGAAGAGTCTCAGAGCGGCTCACAATCTCCTTTACCTTCCTCCCCCACAACAAACACCCTGTGAGGTGGGTGGGGCTGGAGAGGGCTCTCACAGCAGCTGCCCTTTCAAGGACAACTTCTGCCAGAGCTATGGCTGACCCAAGGCCATTCCAGCAGGTGCAAGTGGAGGAGTGGGGAATCAAACCCGGTTCTCCCAGATAAGAGTCCGCACACTTAACCACTACACCAAACTGGCTCTCTTTTACTATGATATTGTATTATGCTTGTAACGTGCCCTGAGCCTGCCTTGGTGGAATGGGTGGGATAAAAACACCATTAAAAAAAATCATATCCAGCAGTGTTAGTAATTGTAGATGCCCCAACAATTTGTGTGGCAGTGAGACAAAAATACACTTGTTCGGCCATTATATGTGGGGTGAATGACAGAGTAGAGATCATTGTAAGTCAGTTCAACCATATCCTTGACTTTCTTCAAAACCTGAGACAAGGCCGGCAGTTTCTTGTGGGACAGGCTGGAACCAGTTTTGGTGGTACTAGGAAGTGCCATCAAGTCAAGGCCCCTGTAGGGTTTTCAAGGCAAGAGAAATTCAGAGGTGCTTTGCCATTGCCTCCTTCTGTATAGTGTCCCTGGATTTCCTCAGTGGTCTCCCATCCATGTATTAACCAGGCCAACCCTGCCTGGCTTTCAAAGACTGACAAGACTGGGCTAGTTTTGCCCCACTTGAAAAGGAAAGTAACTACCGGTAGTATTGCAAGTTATAATTGTGGCAGGTTGGACAGTTCTACAAATACAACAGATTCTTACTAGGGTGTAAGCATTGCAGATCCAGTCACTTTATCTCATAATTTTCAAAGATAAATATAACTCCTTTGTATCTTTAAATGCTGCTATGCTGGAAGAAAGACTTGGACTGATGGCATAAACCAGCTTGAAATCCAAATACATTTGGATTGTTTACATGCCATTAGAGCTGTTATTTACTTATTAGTCACTTTTCTACACTGAATTCTTCCAAGTTACTTACACCAAAAATCAGAGGAAAGTAGAAACAACCACAGTCAAATGTTTTGCAACCTGCATTTGTTGTGACTTTCTGCCTGCTGTGTTGTTTGGATTGTATTGTGTCCTGAATGGCTTGGGTTGACTCACCATGCTAGCATTGCATAAAAGAATTTCTCTTCTGTCCACAGCAGATTTACACATACTGTTCCCATTAACGCTAGGGTGCTGAACATATAAATCCCCATTGCATCATGGGAATAGAGTGTATCCCAATATCTGATAATTGAAGCAGTTCAACCTCATGCATCTCACTTCAGCAGCAGAGCACAGCATGAAAAACATCCCCCCGCTTCTCCCACAGGATTTCTGCAGCTTGTGTTAATGCCAAATTTATAGGGGAGAATATTTATGAGAATAGAAGGGGGAAAATATGATTACTATAGTAACAGTAGGAAGGCTGGTGTCCCTTATGTTCAGAAATACTAGAGACAAAATTAATTTCTAACAAAGCAATTGCTGTATATTCGGATTAGATCTAAATTAATGAAGATTTATCAAGTTGGAAGGGTTCTCTTTGTGTGGCCTTGTCATGTTGATTACATTTTTTCTTATGAAAATGAAACAGTGGCAAGGGGAAAAAACAACCTCATGGGAAAAGATGCTGTTTGTATAACTAGGGCTCAGAAGTAGCAGCATCAGTGCTTCCACCATTTTTATATCATTGAAGGTGTGCATATATTTTCCCTCTGATATGTCTGTTGTTGTGTCTGTTGCTCTCCTTTTGTGGCTAGTTTTCAAGAATAGGAAACAGGATGTTCTGGTAAAATAGAAAGGTTTTCCATTGCAGGATCATACGAACACCGCCCTGCATTAGGATCAGCAGGTGTGGTTTTGCTCAAGGCTTTGCCAATGTGGTTGTTGGAAATCCATAGCAGGATAGTCTTACATAGCAGGATAGTCCCTCCTCCTCCTCTTCATTTGTCAAAGCAAACTGTGATAACTGGTTGGTCCAAATTGCAGCACCCTGGAACTTTGAAAACTATTTGCTTCTTACCGAATGTTCAAAATTATCGTAAATTGTGTATCTAATGCTTTGAGTATGCACATTTTGAACTGCTTTTTCCTATTTTGAAAGCAATTGACCAGTGAGACATACACACATTTCCAATGGTTAATATTATAGGGGGTCTTGGTAACTCTGGAAACCCACCCATCTGGACATTCTCTCTATGATCTGTCAGTAGATTCTGAATGGTGTAAGGGGATACCTGAACTGACATCTAGAGTAGGAGATCCTTCAGGGTGACTCTTTCGTAAGAACAACTTTTACCATATCTTTTCGCTCTTTATATTAACATTCCAGTGGATTATTTTGCTTATATTTGCAGACAAAAAATGACAAAATATTAATCTTCTTAGCATCATACTTGTTTAATTTGTATATTTATTACTGTAAACTTCTCTCAAAGTGTCCTGCAAAATAGAAGATTACTTTTGCTACTCATTCAAAACCTCTGTTGGGATGGGTGGCTGTTAGAAAGGTAGGAGAACTGAAGGAGCACCCTTCATTTGAGAGCCAATTTGGTGTACTGCACAGACTCTTATCTGGAAAAACCAGGTTTGATTCCCCACTTCTGAATATGCACCTGATGATGTGACCTTGAGGCAGTCACAAGTTCTTGCAGAGCTGTTCCTCTCAAGAGCAGTTTCTGTCAGCTCTCTCAGCTCCACTTACCTTACAGGGTGTCTTTGTGGGGAGGGGAAGGGAAAGGAGATTGTAAATTGCTCTGAGACCCCTTTCAGTAATGAAGGGCAGGGTATAAATCCAATTTCTTCACCTTCTCCTCAGTCAAAGCAAGCTGTGATAACTGGCTGGCCCAAATTGCAGCACCCTGGAACTTCTGAAACCATTTGCTTTGTACTAAATGTTCAAAATCATTCTAAATTGTGTATCTAATGCTTTGAGCATGCACATTTTGAGCTGCTTTCCCATGGCTATCCCTGACCTCTGCTTATCCATCATCTGACCAATCAATCTAATGGAAGAAAAAAAAATCAAAGATAAGGTGAAGCTGAGAGGGCTCTCACAGCAGCTGCCCTTTCAAGGACGATAGCTATGGCTTCCTGCGATAGCTATGGCTAACCCAAGGCCATTCCAGCAGGTGCAAGTGGAGGAGTGGGGAAAGTGGAGAAGTGGGGAATCAAACCCCGTTCTCCCAGATAAGAGTCTGCACACTTAACCATTTCACCAAGCATTTCTCAAAACAAGATGTGGTGATGAAATGGTTAGTTCCTTTTACCTCATATCTTTTACAAACAAGTGTTGTGAATTACAAGAAGCAAAGAGTTACTTCTTTTGAGTTACTTTTTCTGAAAACCTCTGTAATCCATTATACTGTAATAAGCATTGATTTTTTTTTTGCCTTTAAAATTATACCTGAATTGTTCATGCAGTTTCAGTCATCCTGAAGAGCTGACACAATGAAATGTTCTGCTGCAGGTCATTATTTTTCATAAGCTAATCAGATATTCAAACAATTATGATTAATGAACAAATTTGTTAAAAAGCTGTAGTCTGCTCCTGCACAATTGGCAAGTTGGTGGAGAATTCATCAAGAAGCTTGTTCTCATACTTGATTAAGTTTTTTTGAACCACTGTGGGTGATGAAGATGATTTCAGAACAAAAGGTGGAAAATGTGTCCATTTATATGGTCACTTTCTTAAAACTGGGAGAATGGATAGGGTATTTCAGTTATAGTCACTCCAGGGGCTGCCCATCAGCTACTAGGGTCAATTCGAAGTAAGGGCCATCACACAGAAAACTTTTTATAGCTTTGAACCCTCATGCCTGCAGGACTGCCTCTCTCCCTGTGCTCTGCTGCAATGCCACTCTACAAACAGGCAATACTAGCAACTTTATCTACTGTGGCCCCCACCTTGTGGAATGACCTGCCTAAGGACATCAGGTTCCCATCCTCATGGCTTTCTGAAAATTATGCAGAACTGAATTGTTCAAGAGGGCTTTTTTACATGGCAACTACGACTGTACTGCAATGAAATGTTTTAGAAGGATCCTTTGGTAAAAGGGATAAGACTGTGGTCTATACTACTGTAGCCAGTATGTACAGTCTGTTGCTGTAAGTATGATCATACTGTTCAATTTCTGCATTGTTTAACGTGTTAATTCTTATGCTTGGTTTCAGCTCTGTTTTCAGATTTCTGCTCAGTTTCAGATTTCTGCAGTCCATATCTCTATTGCATTGTCTAGTGGATGTCCCATTCCTGTTGATTTCGGTTCTCTTTCATCATGTGATCTGCCTTCAGTCTCAAAGACATATGATAAATGATATAAATAAATAGCTGTTGAAAATAGTAATCAAGAAGGGTTAGGGACTGATGGGGAAAGTGAACTGGAAAGGGAGGAATTAAATTTACTTCTTTTTCGTGGACAGATAATTTCTTGATAGAGTTTAGACTCACTGCTTCCTCTTCCCTCTGCAGGCCTGATGGATCCATGAAGATGGTCTGCCCCAAGTGCCTGATGAATCCTGGTGGTTTCCTATTGGCACCTGAGGATTTTCCCATCTTCCCTGCTGACAATTCTATTGAGACTCTGACTTCTGTCTGAAAAAGCCTGCACTGTTGTCAATATTGTCCCTAAGTGCTTTCTCCCCCCAGACAGAGCCAAGCACTAGCCCTGATTTACCAGGGAACTGATAGCAATGAAATGTAGGGATGATGGCTAGAGTGCCACTGGTGGAAGTCAAACAGGGTATAGAGCCCATATTAGAGCCTATTCATGACAGTGATGGCAGTGAAAAGTCAGCATTTCTGCAACACCATCTGCATGTAATCATCCACCTGAGCTGCTTTGTGTGATCCAGGGCTTTTATATCATAGTCCCAGGGAACTGGATTCTGACCACATGACAGTCCAATGTGATTAATTTGCTACCTACTTTGCGAACAAAGTCTCCCAGATCCACTGTGGGTTAAATGCTGCCAAGCATGCATATTCAGACAATGTACACTTGTCACCTGCTCATGTGATTTACATGGATAGGATACCTTGTTAATGACACTTGGAGAAGACCATTGAAATTCAAAGAGGTAGTGGTGACCCACAATTTCTCCATCTGTAACCATGATGCTTGTGAGACAGACTAGAAGAGGTCACTTAAAGGCACTGAACTGTACTGAATGTTCTCTTCCTCAAAGTTGTTTAATCTCTTTGTTATTACACCGGGAATGGGTTTTTTTTCATGTTCACGCTGATGCACTAGATATTGGAATGTAGGGAGTACCTGTATTGAACTCTTGCCCCACCACAGTGCTTATTATTTGTCCTTGGGATATATTACTCCCCTCCAAGGTTAGTTATGGGGAAAACGTGTACACATCCATGCAGGATAAAATCATATAATCTGAAAATAGTATATGTCCCTCTCAACTACCCTGTTATTGAACTTTGGCTCAGGCTGGACTACAGAGCAGCACAGGGCACATTGGTCAGTTCCAGGTGTCTGCCTACTATCATTCTTAAGGGATTCAGCTGAAGGGGGTTTTGTGAGGTTCAGTCTTTTCCACCATACTATTTAATATCTTTGTGAAGTCAGTGAGAGAGGTTATAAGAAGATTTGGACTGCTGTGTCACTAATATGAAGGTGGTATCAAGCTCTATCTTTCCTTCCCACCGAAATCCGAGGATTCTGTTGGTGTTCTGACACTTGGTGGTGGAGTCAGCATTGGGCTGGATGAGGGTGAACAAATGGAAACTTAATCCTGGTGACAGAGGTTCTCTGAGTTATTGAAAAGGCAGATTTGGATCCCTCCTATCTTGGATAGGGGTATATTCCCCTTAAAAAGCTAGGTTCACACCGTAAGAGTGTTACTCAACACAGAAATCACATTAGAAAATCAGGACACTGTGTTGGTTCAGACTGCTTTTGCTCAGCGGCAGCTAAGATGTCAACTGCATCCATTCTTGGGTCAGTAAGATCTAGCCATCATGATGCATGCTTTAGTTACATCGAGACTAGTCTCTTGCACTATGCTCTAGTTGGGACTACCCTTGAACAATATTCTGAGACTGAAGCTTGTGCAGAATGTTGTGACTAGACAGCTAGTCAGGGCCAGCTACTGGGTAAATATGATCCTGTTACTACAGCAGTTCCACTGGCTACTAATCCATTCCCAACCCCAGTTTAAAGCATTGCTTTTGACCTTCAAAGTCCCACATGGCTTGGGACCAGGATGTCTGAAAAACTGTGTTCTCCCTATGTTCCTGCTTGGGAATTAAGATCACAGAGAGAGGCCCTCTTGACTGTCCATGAATCAAAGAAACTCATTTGGTGGGTAGATGAGACAGGACCTCTTCAGTGGCAGTCCCATGATTATTAGAATAAGTCCTCAAGGACATGCTCCTGGAGGTGCACTTTCAATCTTCAGGCAGCAGTTAAAGGCAGTTTAATTTAGGACCATCTTTAGTAGAATTCTTTGGTAGGATTATAGTTGCATACAACTTCAGCAGCCTATATTTTAGAAAGTATGGTAGTTTGTTTACATGTATCTTACATGTAAACAAACTACCGTACTTTCTAAAATTCATTGTAAAATTCATAATTAATGTTCTATGACACATACATACATGATGTATATATGTGTCATAGAACGTTAATTATGAATTATGAATTTTACAATGTCTTTAGCCAGAAAGAATGGATTAGGGATGTAGTGAATAAGTGACAATCTTAGTATATTTTTACCTTGTTGTTTAACATCCAAGAGCTACCTGTGTAATTATTAAACTGCTGTTGAAGATAAATGATGGTATAATTCTGGTTGTTTTAATAAGATTTTTTTTTAAGATTGGGAAGAATCAGTGCCATTGCCACATAATGGATTTAGAAAGGTCTACCTTTGCTTAGAATTGCATCATATATAAGTAAAAATCCTATAAAATGTCAGCTGAGGATTCTGTCTCTCTCTAATGACAGAATCCTCAGTTGGTGTATACTTTTAAGTGTTCATTTTTTAAAACTGTCCAATTCGAAGCAGAGTGAAGACCTTCTAATTCCATTGAAGTTAATGGTCTTAGGTTTCAGTTGCTAAACATCGGTGGGCACTATTTGAATGTTTCATTTTATATGCCAAAGATTAAAAGATACATTCTAGTTTGACATATTGAAAAGAGATGGAGGACAGAAAATATATGGTTACAAGTCCCACTTTGAGGATTTTAAAAGACTCTTAGCCCTTTTTGAGGGTTATTCACCTGCTTTCAATTAAAATAAAAAGACCAAAGTACAATTTTTTCAACTAAAAGAATCATAGAAATAAAAAAAAACCCTGCTTACAGAATTATTTGCCCCTCATTCCCCACTTTCTGATTAGTAGCAGCAATATTTAGTTTAAACTCTGATATCAGCCAGACTGGGGGTGGGGGGGAATAGTGAAAGAAGCAGGGTACACTGAAGAGAGGCATGGAAAGGAACAAGGCTGAGTTTCCCTTCCCCTCACATTCTATTTTATTTAACAGCAGACTTATTTAACAGCAGACAGTGCTTATTGCACACTGATTGTTTCACACATGAAGGGAAGATTGTCTCTTTTTTTGAATTACCAGAGCTAATAGCAGCTGGAGAATGGTGATTTTTCTTCAGGAAACGTCAAGGAGGGAGAGCATTACCCCACTAACTTGTCCTCATGGGGTGCTTTCACAAACACTAAATAATGCACTTTTAATCCACTTTCAATACATTTTGCAACTGGATTTTACTATGTGGAATTGCTCTCTGTTTGTGTGTGTTTGTGAGTAGTTGTTTTCAGTGCAGTCTCAAACAGCATGACAGAGGGTGCCTATCACTGAGAACTTAAGAACCTAAAAAGAGCCCTGCTGGATCAGACTAGTTGTCCATCTAGTCTAGGGTTGCCAAGTCCAATTTAAGAAATATCTGGGGACTTTGGGGGTGGAGCCAGGAGACTTTGGGGGTGGAGCCAGGAGACATTAGGGGTGGAACCAAGATCAAGGCTGTGACAAGCATAATTGAACTCCAAAGGGAGTTCTGGCCATCACACGTAAAGGGACGGCACACCTTTTCAATGCCTTCCTTCCATAAGAAATAATGAAGGATAGGGGCACCTTCTTTTGGGGCTCATAGAATTGGACACCCTGGTCCAATCGTTATGAAACTTGGGGGATATTTTGGGGAGAGGCACTAGATGCTGTACTGAAAATTTGGTGCATCTACCTCAAAAAACAGCCCCCCCCCGAGCCCAGGATACCCGTGGATCAATTCTCCATTATTTTCTATGGGAATAAATCTCCATAGGGAATAACTGAGTTCCCAGCAGACATTCCCCTCCCCTCCCCCCACTTTCTGATGAACCTGAAGAGGGGGGAGGGCCTCCAAACCGGGGGATCCCCTGCCACCACCTGGGGATTGGCAACCCTAATCTAGTCAAGTATTCTGTCTCACACAGTGGCCATCCAGATAGCAGACCTTCAGCATTTGGAGGGAGGGCAATTAATCTGTTGTGCTGGCTTCCTGCAGTCCTGCATATACAAACAGAACATCTCCCCTATGGCTAGAAAGGGGGGAAATAGGGTTGCCAAGTCTAATTCAAGAAATATCTGGGGACTTTGGGGGTGGAGCTAGGAGACTTTGGGGTGGGGCCAGGAGACATGGGGGTGGAGCCAGGACCAAGGGTGTGACAAGCATAATTGAACTCCAAGGGAGTTCTGGCCATCATATTTAAAGGGACAGCACACCTTTTAAATTGCGTTCCTTCCATAGAAAATAATGAAGGATAGGGGCACCTTCTTTTGGGGCTCATAGAATTGGACCCCCTGGTCCAATCCTTTTGAAACTTGGGAGATATTTTGTGGAGAGGCACTAGATGCTATACTGAAAATGTGGCACCTCTAGCTCAAAAAACAGCCCCCCCCCGAGCCCCCGATACCCACGGATCAATTCCCCGTCATTCCCTATGGGAATCGTTCATGGAGGTGCATAATGACTGGAGGAGGGGCTTCCCCCGCCGGCCAGCTGGCTGGGGGAGGGGGAAGCCTGTAAAACCAGGGGATCCCCCACTGGGACCTGGGGATTGGGAAGCCTAGGGGGAAATTATTTATTATTATATTCACTTTATAGTCCACCTTTCTCAATGAGTAAAAAGAACAGGAAATAAACCAGAGCCATTTACAGAATCAAAGCCCATGCTAGATATCAGTCAGAAACCTAAGCTGTATGTGACTGGCACACACAATACTTTAGAAATACAGGCCTAACAGTGCAAGCACAATTCTGTTTGGTGAGAAGGCTTCTGTGTGTAAGTCTGTTGGCTGGTAAATATCCATGTCATTTACATGTTGCTGAATCATTCACTCCCCCTCTGGCCTTCTTGTGTGCTAAGCCTGACAACCAGTTGGCAGAATAATGGTGAGATTTAACTGTATCCAAATATTACCAAATGTTGTTAATATTCAGTTGCATGTTCCAAATATGAAACTTTGTTTATGTTATAACTTACAGCCTTCATACAATATTTTTAAACTGGCTATTGCATTTGTCTTGGTCAGAAAGTTGATGTTAAAGGTTAGATCATGTAGGTTTTTCTATAGAAAATGATCAAGAATATGATTTATATTCTTTCCAATTCTTTTCTTATAATTCAGTTTTTGACCATTGATTTCATTTATATTACAGAAGAGATCATCTCACTTGAATAGTGAGAGAGGACACAAAGACTTGCAACAGGTATGTTCCGTTGTTTATTTCAGAGCCAAGGTAAATTCAAAACACCTGACAAATCAGCAGAAGATGAATGCCTTATAAATTACATGTAGCAAGGCCATTTCAATTACTGCCTTTGTATCCAATGAAAAATAGTCTAATTGTATAATGGTTTTTTCTTCCTTTCATCCATTACCTTTCTTTGTGACCTGCTCTTCATGTAATGAATGTTGCTACAATGATGCATTAGATACTATCTTGTGCCCTAGTTTTGTTTGCTGTGTTTTTTTAGCATAACAAGTACGCAGATCATTTTTTAAATCTCTCTAGAGAAGGTTAAAATGGCACTTATCCATTTGTTTTTGGTGGCATATGCTGGAAATTGTAGCAGACTTAAATGAGACTGCTTCATAATCAATATCCTATTAATTACCCCAGTGGATTTCAATGCACATTTCATCTTTTAAGGAAGAAGGAGCTCAAGTCCATGACTATGTTGTGTCTTAACACTAATGACGGGCAATAGCAAAGCATATCAGTGTGTTACAATGCACAGCTCATTATTAGTGATGATTAGACAGGCAGATATGGAGTGATCTTGATGACTTTTTAATCAGTCTATATATTGCTGAAAAGCTTGCTGGAAGAGAAGAACCCTTTCAGCATGTTGCAACATCATCTCAGTAACAATTAGAAGAATGGAGAAAAAGGTCAATTATCTGATTATTTTGGTTCCACTTGTTCTGCTTAAAGTTAGGGGGAACCTATGCATCTATTAGTTATTGTTAGCCTGTGCTGAGTCACCCATTGCAGGGAATAAAGTCTACATGAAATGAAAGGAATACAGAAATCAAATTGTTCATATCTGTTTCTGAATTCTCTCATCTTCACAAATGCATTTCAACTGGATTTAGCATGAAATAGATAATTTGTTAAAACATCCATTACCTAAAGAATAAAGCAACAACTCACACTTGTGAGCCCATGTGGTGTAGCAGTTACAATGTCAGTTTAGGATCTGGGAGACAGAGGTTCAAATTCCTGCTCGGTGATGAAAGTTTGCTGAGTGACCTTGAGCCAGTTATACACTTTCAGCCAGTTATACAATTTCATAGATGGTTGTGAAATTTAGGAGAGAAGAATAATGTAGGCTGCTTTCAGTCTTCATTAGAAAGAAAAGTGAGGCATAAATGAAGTAAAATAAATACATTTTTTCATGAAAAAATTCTCACTCTGTATAAGAGACTACAGTCACAATATGGACTAAAAATGCTGGTGAAACATGTCATGTTAAAGAGCACTTTGTTAGGAGAGGGATTGCAAACATTGCAAATGCAAGCATTTTATTATTGGATATAAATAGAAACATTATGACACAATGCAGATTACTATTATGCACTTTACACTGAAATCAATGGGACTTGTGCATTGACGGTAAGTGCCACAAAGTCACTTCTGATTTATGGCAACTGTATGAATGAATTTCCTCCAAAATGTCCTGTCATTAACAAAGTTGCTCAGGTCTTGCAAACTGAGAGCCTTAGCTTCCTTTATTGATTCAATTCATCTCATGTTGGGTCTTCCTCTTTTCCTAGCATTATTGTCTTTTCCAGGAACTCTTGTTTTCTCATGTGACCAAAGTACAATAGCCTCATTTTAGTCATTTTAGCTTCTAGGAAGAGTTCAGGCTTGATTTGACCTAAAATTCACTTATTTTTCTTTCTGGTGGCCCACAGTATCCAGAAAACTCTCCTCCAACATCACATTTCTAATGAATCGGCTTTCTTCCTGTCAGCTTTCTTTGTTATTCAACTCTCACATCCATGCATAGTAACAGGGAATGCTATTGCATGAATTAATTTGATCTTGGTTGGCAGCTACACATCCATACACTTAAGAATCTTCTATAGCTCCTTTATGGCTACCTTCCCTAGTATTGGGGCTTTTTTTGAGCAGGAATGCAGTTCTGGCTGACTTGGAGTCAGGAAGTGACTAATATGCAAATGAGTTCCTGCTGGGCTTTTTCTACACCCCCCCTGGCCTAGTATCAATCTCTTGAACAATTTTGATTTCTTCATTGTTACTCCTAAAGTTTGTAATTCTCCAGTACTCATTGTGTTTGTCTTCTTGATGCTTAGCTGTGAACCTGCTTTGAAATTTCTGCTTTAACCTTCATCAGGAGTTATTTCAAGTCTTCACTGTTTTCTGCCAGTAATGTGATGCCATCTGCATATCTCAAATAATTAATGTTCTTTGCACCAATTTTCACTCCACTCTCATCTATCTTTAGCAATTTTAAGAGTTGCATGAATCATCCATTGGGGCTTTTCATTACTTTTGACTACAGGAATAATCTTTGTTCATTCTTTATTGAAAATATCTCTGGTTTCAACCTATAGTTCTTTTGGTTCACAAATTTAATCATGCAAATCTGTTTTTTCTGTGATCTTTAAACTCTTCAGGAATGTTGCTTAGATTGTATTTTGGCACTATGAATATTTTGGCTCCTAGTCTTGATTTAGCAGACAAAATAGAGCCTTTTCTTCTTCCAGATGTGTAATCTATTTGATTTCTGCATTGAGCATCCTGTGATGTCTGTGTATACAGTCTTCTGTTTAGTTACCTGAAACGTGTTCTCAGCTGACAACTTGATATTTTCACAAAATTTTATGAGTCACTCTCCTGCTTTGTGTTTTGCTCCTAGTCCAAATTTTTCAACAATATTTGATCCTACTACATTTCCCACTGTTGTTTTCCATTGTCACCTCTGATTATCAGTGTTTTGTTTAGGTGAGTGATCACTTTCTTCTTTAACACTTGCATAAAAACTTTCAATTTCTTCCTCATTAGCATCTGTAGCTGGAGCATATACTTGAACAATAGTTTTAGTGACAGGCTATGAAGTCTGATTGATATAATTCAATCAGCCTTTGATTATAGACCCTGATTGCTTGTGCCGCTTTCTGCTTAGTACTAAACAGGGTAAACGATGTGGCACTGCTGTCTATGACTGATATTCCACCAATGTCACCTCCAACTGCTGGTGCTGCTGCCCAGTAGGTATCCTGTTCTGAATGCATCTTAGCCTGGTGTCTCAGCTGTGACAATTCTTCCTTGAGTGACTCTTCTAGGATTTTAGCCTCTTTCCAGGGTTTTTGCAGTATTGCTCTCAGCTTCACTGACACACAACCCCCCTCACCATATTAAAGGGTGTGTCTGAGAGGATATTGTGTTACACTGCATTGTAGTAATCCAAGGTAGATATAACCATGGTGGTCAGATCCTTTCTGCCCAGGAAAGGCTGCAGCTCCTTAACCAGTTGAAGCTGGTAAAAAGCACTCCTGACCGCTACAACTACCTGCTTATCTAGCATTAGTTAGGGTGCAAGAGCACTCACAGACCATAGAATTCTTCCTTCAAGTGAAGTCCAACCCCATCAGGATTGGGTGACATTTTAAGTACCAGTTCAGATTTTTCACTCACCAGAAGAACTTCCATCTTGCCAGGATTTAGCTTTAGTTTATCAGTCCATATCTACACCAAAACTGCCTCTAGGCACCAGTTCAGGGTTACTACAGCCTTCCTGGGGTCAGTCAGAAGTGACGTAGTTCTGAAGTTTCATTCAACATAGTGGTGACAACCCAGTCCAAATCTCTGGTTAACCTCACCCAGCAGATTCATGTAGATGTTGAAAAACATAAAGTACAAGACAAAATCTTGCAAAAGCCCAAAATCCAATGTGCTGAGCAGCAGTTCTCCAGAATCACCTCAAAACAATAATACCTCCACTAACTCAGACTTTTTAAGAAGCAAAACAAAGTCAGTACCTTTTCTACCTGTGGTGTAAAAATTGAGAATTTAAAAGAAGCATGTGAGCTTGTGATCCGATAGAAATTTGTGGAACCTATGAGTTTGTGATTCCATTGTACTCATGAGTTAGGGTGCAAGAGCACTCACAGACCATAGAATTCTTCCTTCAAGTGAAGTCCAACCCCATCAGGATTGGGTGACATTTTAAGTACCAGTTCAGATCTTTCACTCACCAGTAGAACTTCCATCTTGCCAGGATTTAGCTTTAGTTTATCAGTCCATATCTACACCAAAACTGCCTCTAGGCACCAGTTCAGGGTTACTACAGCCTTCCTGGGGTCAGTCAGAAGTGACTCTGCAGCATATGACGTCCTGCTTTGCAGAGGCTGCCAAGCTATTCGGCCTAGAAGTTAGTCTGAAGAAGACAGAAGTTCTCCACCAGCCTGCACCCCAGGAAGATTATCACCCTCCCTGCATCGCTGTGGGTGAATCAGTTCTGAAGACAGTCCAGCAGTTCAGCTACCTAGGGTGCATCATCTCCTCAGATGCCAAGATCGACAAGGAGATTGACAACAGGCTGGCAAAGGCAAATCGTGCATTTGGCCGACTGCACAAAAGAGTGTGGAGCAACAAGCATCTGAAGAAAGGCACAAAGATCAATGTTTACAAAGCGGTTGTGATGACAACCCTCATCTACGGCTCCGAATCGTGGGTTTTATAGTAAGTAAGTAAGTAAAATTTTATTTGTATCCCGCCCTCCCCCGCCGAAGCAGGCTCAGGGCGGCTAACAACACAATGACCAATGGTACATTAATAAATAGAACAGTAATAAACAACACAATGACCAATGGTACATTAATAAAACAATTAATGTACCGTCATCACCTGCGACTCCTCGAGTGCTTTCATCAGCGCTGCCTTCGCACCATCCTCAACATCCACTGGAGTGACTTTGTGACCAACACTGAAGTCCTCAAGAGGGCGGAGGTTACAAGCATCGAAGCACTGCTGTTGAAGACGCAGCTGCGCTGGGCAGGGCATATTTCTAGGATGGAAAACCACCGCCTTCCCAAGATTGCTCTGTATGGTGAACTTTCCACCGGCCATCGAAATAGAGGGGCACCAAAGAAGAGGTACAAGGACTCCTTGAAGAAATCCCTTGGCACCTGTCGCATCAACCATCACCAGTGGTCTGACCTAGCCTCAGATCGCAAAGCATGGAGGCACACCATCCACCAGGCTGTCTCTTCCTTTGAGAACGCACGCATAGCTGGTCTTGAGGACAAAAGGAGATTGAGGAAGAATCGCACTGCTACAGCACCAACCCCAAATCAGACTTTTCCCTGCAGCCACTGTGGCTGGATCTGCCTGTCCCGCATTGGTCTTGTCAGCCACCAGCGAGCCTGCAGCAGACGTGGACTACTGCACCCTTCTTAAATTTTCGTTCGCGAAGTCAAGCCGAGAGAGACTCATGAGCACAATCCCAGCTTGTGTTATTAATGGATATTATGCACATACTTAATTATTTTACTAAACAAGACCTCAAAAACTCCCAAAAGAAAGGACAAGAGGTAAACCCCAGCAGATATAACAGGATTGCAGTATTATATACATCTAAAAGTTATTTGCCTTTGTGAGTCTCATAAACCTTGCCTGAGGCATCTTTCCTAGAGATTCTATTTAAAAAATTTATGAGGTAGATGTCAGATCATTGCTGGGAACATATAATGGCACTTTGCCAAATGTCAACATAGTGCTGGGAGTTCTCTGCTTGTGCCTTGTCAGCCCACGTTCTCTACATGGAATGGAGAGAAAATACAAGCCATGCCTCAGTGGAATCTTCAGAAGATTCCATCAAGACAGCTCCTTTTAAGTTCCAAATAGCTGCATATGCTGCTGTTGCTCAGTTCCTTTCAGCATCTGAAAAATTTACTATGATCCAGTAAACTTCATGTTTTTAAGATAATATTGGTCTTTAAGGTTTTACAAAGACCAAACCTTTTATCCCCTTGCCCAGGAGTGAAGATATAAGACAACTTCCCTCCCATTATACTGCAGGTAACAACTAACAGGCTTCCTCTGGGCATTAATATTTGTGCTGTGGTCTTATAAATACATTGATTTTAGTGAGATTTGGTGGTGGTGGAAAGTGCTGTGAAGTTTCAGCCAACTTATGTTGACTTCTTAGCATTTCCAAGGCAACAGACATTTAGATTATCTGCCTCTGCATTTTGACCCTGGTATTCCTTGATGGTCTCTCATCCAAATACAAATCAGAGCCAGCTGTGAGCAAGAGACCCCAAATTTCAGTTTTATACAGACATCATAATCATCTGTTTGGTTGCCAGGAGAATCATCTGTTTGGTTGCCTGGAGAATCAACTCACACACATCTGCTGTGAAACGTGGGTTTTATCTACCATTTTATAAGAGACATGTGAACACTAACAGCCTCAGCATTACAACAGCACTCTATATCTCTGGAAGAGTGCTAGCCAGAAGTACAGATGGCTTTCCAGCTGCTCCATGCATGCACTATCTCGGCTGTTGCAGTGGAAGAAGTCGCCAGGAACTGTCTGGGCAAGCGGTTTCCAGCCTTGACCATGAAAGTCATGTTGGTAGGCTAACAGCATCAGCGACCATCTTCCTGCAGTGCCAGACTCCATGACAGAGAAGTGAGAGGCTTGCGTACTCAACAGCTGTTACATCTACATAAGGCAATCAAGCTTAGCTTAGGTGTGGATCCTGCCAGACCGCCCAAGTCTTTGTCAAACAGAACTTCAGACAAAGGACTGTGCTAGCCAGAAGAGCAAGAAGAGGAAGACCAGTCTCCCACAGAGCCAGAAGTTCTTTGTATAGATCAGGTTCACCTTAGGTACCAATTTGGCCCTCTATTGTCACCTTTAGATAAGTTTGGATAGCTTGTTTAATCCCCTCCACCCATGCTACCACACATGCCTTGCCCAAACTGCCACTTTGGAGCCTCCCCCTGTCCCATTGTTACCTGGAGATCCATTCAGATGACCAGAGTCAGGTCTGCTCATTGGCTGGAGGTGGGCATCCAATCAGGTTGCCCCTTTTTGAGAGGACCTTTTCCTTTCCAAAAATAATATAATCAGAGAGAAAGCCATGCTCACTCTCTCTATGCCTGAGCAATATGTAACCAAATTGTTCCTCCCTCTCTACTCTAAGTAAGGAGCATCAGGCATGGCACATCGCAGTGCATGTCTATATCTTCTAGTTGTGACTGGACCCTAAGCCACCAGGATCAGGTCGTATACCCTGTCTATGTTTTTACCCTTGTGTTACCCCTCTATCAATTTCATATCTGTTTTCTTAAGCCTGTATGTATGTTGTATGATTTTATACCCTTGTATGTTTGCCTTTATTTTATAATAAAACCCCTATTATTATTAGACCAAATCTCCTCGTTATTGGGTGATTTCCAAAGCAGACGCCTTCTGTAGATATAGGTTCTCAAGATCTCGCTAAAAGGCTGATTGCCCACCACGCTAAATTCCTTAGAATCCTATTTTTAGGGCAATTTGCCTAACACAGCCCTCCTTACCTTCCAAGATCTGATAGGACTGGGCTAGCCAGGACTACCCAGATCAGGGCTAGCGGGATTTACAGACTATTACATTTTTGCTGCAAGATTATTTGCATCTGCTAGCTGAATGACCTCCAGAAATCAGAGTCCTTGCTGAACTAATCTGATGAGTATGTTTTATAGCTGTGGTATATTTTTGTATACATGTATGCAGGACTTTTTTTGAGCAAATACACAGGAACACAGTTCCAGCTGGCTTGAGGTCAGGGCATGTGGCCTAATATGCAAATGAACTCCTGCTGCGCTTTTTCTACAAAAAAAGTCCTGTGTGAAACAATGGTGACATCAGGGTGTGTGACCTAATATGCAAATAAGTTCCTGCTGGGCTTTTTCTGCATAAAAAAGCCCTGCATGTATGTATGCAATAGAACAGTTACTTCCTGCCCTAATATCTGTGTGATTTAGCTTTGTCCTGTAGGGTGGAACTGTTGTTTCATTTTACAGTTTTGTATGTTAGCTGAAGTTGTTGGCTGTCGAAGTTGTTTCTTTGAAATAAACTTGCAAATATAAACAGTTTGTCTCTGCTGAATGGACTTGAGCAAGAGGGGCTAAGTGAGCATCCTAACCTGGGAACCCACAAGTAAAAGGGAAACATTACAGTAAGCATATATACCCAATGGCATTTGAGATATCACATGTTAAGGAGTGAGTTCACTTTGCCTTTGTTAAAAGTCAAGATTACTTCATAGCAATCATTTTCTACCTAGAACCAGTTTCCCGAGAATAAACTACTTGTGCAGAGCATTATGGAAGATTCCCATGTGCACCATAAATTGTGGCTCTTGGTTCCAAAATCCAGGCACATACTGCCTGGAAAAGTACCCATCATAAATAATAGGATATGCATGTAATTTATAATTGTGAATCTGTTCTTGGTTTCAAAAATATCTTATATTATGCAGCTTGCATAGTTGCCTTCATAGCATCCCAATGGATGGCATCTGATATATCCACAGAGTTGTTAGATTCAAAATAAAATTGAAGCAACTGGAATTTTGAGAGCACAGGAATTAGATGTGATTGCTGAAACATTAATGAAGACGCTGATCAGATAGGTATTAGCCAGAAGTACAGAAGAGCTATAGAGTTTAAACCTCTTGGGAGTGATATGGTCAGAAAATTGTGGTTATATGATACATTGGTTTTCCAAGTCATCTAAAGCATATAATTATAATTTGTGTTAATGATTCCAAACTGCATAGTACTTAGAAGTTTGGCTTGCATTCCTTCTAGACCTGTCTGACCAGTAGAGTAATGATACAAACTGAAGCTGTTCCCATTCAGTGAGCATACAGATATTTAAAATTATTACTAGCTTCCTATAAGCTCTGTTGCTGAATCTTACAACTGAAAGCCAGTAGTGGTCTGTTCTACCTTATAATTTCTTGGACACATCTGAAATTGGCCAGTGGAGGCAGGATATTGGACATTTATTCATATCTAGTAAAGGTTTACTCTTTAGATTTCTGTTCCAATTTTTTTTTTTTTTTTGAGAAAGCACAGTTTAGGAGATGATGAAAGAGATTTATTTATTTTTTTTTACAATAATGGCCTTTCACCCCACTAGCTCTGCAATAACAGCCCTTTTTACTGATGCTTAGTTGTAGAAAGTCCAAGAAGCTATTCTACCATATGGTAATTATAGAAGTGCTTATCCCCATTCTCTTTAATTTGACAATATATGACAAGTGAGTTTGCCTTTCATCTGGCATGGCATACTTTCATACATAGAGGGGAACTTGAAATGGCTGGAGTCAGTGTCAGGGGAGGGGGGTCTGGCTGTGCTGGATCTCTAAGACGGATACAGTTCAGTATGTTTGTGAAGCAGGTCTGGGAAGCAGGCCCAGTAGCATCAGAAAATCAGTTTTAGCAACAGGAGGCCAAAAATACTGCCATGTGCAGAGTTCCAAATGACAACTTTAATCCTTTTCAGCTTAACAACATGCATCCCTTTTACCACCATCAGTTTCAGGCTGCTTCACATGACAAGTTTTCTACATGGAATGCTCTTTGAGATCAGAAAAAAAGCATGAAAGCATGTAAATTGTCATAATGTAGCTTGCTGCATGTGCACATGATGGGCACACCGTGAAGCTATTTCCTATTAGGTGCATTCTACCCATCTTACAGCTTTCACTTATTTAATAGTAATAATGAGGCACCCATTAGAGTGATGGTTTTACTATCTATCACAACACTGAACAGCCTGATGATTTTCATGGAGAAAGGTAAAGGGATGCAGTCACAGACATAGCCAAAGAAGTGGAGGCAAAAATGTTCCTTATTCCAAAATGGATATCCTCATTGTCAGAAAAGGCCTTCTAAAATTTGCCCCAATTCAACAGTTTGCCTAAATATAGGTCCATAATTTTGTCCTATAGAATATAATGTGATTCTTTTGGAGAAGATTATTATGAGTAAAGCCATAGGAAGGTTCTGTAGAGAGGCAAACAGAGAAAATATCAAAGAGTATATCTTTGTGCCCCTATAAAACAAGTGGTTCTCTGTCCCAGAATACCAGCATGACCAAGAGACAAAATTCATTGTTTGTATAAATAATGAAATCTGTCTTCACTTCCTTCCCAGTACTTAAATTGTTCTTAGATTTTGTAAGGGTAAAATAAATAATTATAACAACATTGGATTCCCCTCCCCCATGCCTTTACTCATTTTCTAGCACTGATTTGAAAGAGAGGTGGAAATGGATATAGAAGGTACAGGTGCAAGCAGTGATAAATACCCAATTTAATCCATTTCCTGAAGGAATAAATATTTCTTCATCATACTTACACTGAACAAACTACAAAGGTGTAATAAATGGATTTTCCCCCATTTACATTCTGTCATTCATCCAGAAGGGTACATTATTTAAATATTAAGTTACTATGAAGCTATCATGGAAAGAGGGTGGAGGAGGAAGGAGTTCATTCATGTTATCAAGAAAGGTCACCATGACACTGCTGATAGGAAAAATATGGATGTAGAAGTTTGCCAATTGGTTGATTCATTTCATCAAAAGTAAATACTCAGCACTGCATAACTGTCTTCTTTTAATTAGCTTGTCAAAAGATTTTGACAAAGACTTCCAGTGGATTACTGAGTAAACCTGAACTGCTGATTACCTCTATTGAATCATTTATTGTCCTTCCATGCTTTTAATAGAACTGATGTAATCAAGCCACTTCTATTTTCTTATCTTTTTTTTCTTGCTTCTCCTTTGTTTGCAGTGGTTGCAACAAGGTTTTCTAGACACTTTTTTTTTTGTTTCCATGTTTAATGTAATAAGACGCATACTTTAAACTGCACTGATATAAATATTTGGCTATCTGTACCTATCAGTTATTCAAGAGTAGAACTTTTCTGGCCTTGTTTTCTCTCTTCTTGCTTTTCTTTAGTTAGCTATGAATGTGTGTTTTGTTTTGTTTTCTAAAATGTACATATGGAAAAGTCTTATAATTAGTTATTGGCCTGTTGCAGCAGTCCTCAACCTTTTTGGAACCAGGGACCGGTTTTGTGGAAGACAATTTTTCCACTGGATGAGCTCCACCACCTAGAAAATCAGGGAGGGTGCGATGGTTTTGGAATAATACAATTGTGCACTTTATTTTGGTATGATGGTTAAGTGTTTGGACACTTATATGGGGGAATCAGGTTTGATTCCTCACTTCTCCATTTGCAGCTGCTGGAATGGCCTTGGGTCAGCCATAGTTCTCACAGAGTTGTCCTTGAAAGGGCAGCTTCTGGGGAGAGCTCTCTCAGCCCTACCTACCTCGCAGAGTGTCTGTTGTGGGGGAGGAAAATAAAGAAGATTGTGAGTCACTCTGAGCTTCAGAGTGGAGGGCAGGATATAAATCCAATGTCTTCTTCTTATTATTATTACTACATTGTAATATATAATGAAATAATTATACAACTCATGGCTTGGTTGCTAACAGGCCACAGACTGGTATCGGTCCATGGACCAGGGGTTAGGGATCTCTGGTCTGTTATTCACAGTATTGTCTACTCTTAGCCAAAGCAATCTCACCTAATACTACTATCCTGAGATACTGGTACTGAAAATAACATAGACTGAACCTGGAAATCTATAAGTGCAAAGCATTTATTTTGCCATTGAATAATGGCTTTCCACTGAAAGAAAAAAAGGCAATTAAAACAGCCCATTATTGCTTGAACCTTTATCTGTCATCATGTATGGCCAGAATATGTGTGTACCCTAGGCACATATCTATGGTGCCTTCCAGGAAACCTTAATGTTCCCTTTGTTACAATTTGTCTCTTTGACCCTTTGTTATTCTCCTTTGTTACCATTTTTCCTCTCCACACAGCTTTGTAAGCAGTCACTTGCTGTCTCAGTTTTTCTATATTTCCCTCCTGCTCTTTCTGAAACCAGAGTTTCCCTAATCTTTTTTCCTTGAAACTGCTTTATTTCAGTTTTTCAGCAGTATGAAGCATCTGTGCCATTTTGCAGTGCTCCACCTGCCTTGCCAGCTTAGGTAAGGTGGGCAGCAGTGTTCCCTCTAAGCTGAGTTATATGAGCTAACTTAATTTTTTTTTTTACCCTCTGGCTCACATTTTTCTCTCAGCTCAGGAAAAATGGACCTAGAGCAAGCTGATTTATGCAGTAGCTCACAACTTTAATGCCACTAGCCCATGACATAGAATTTTTGTTCACAAGACTCCACAACTTAGAGGGAACATTGCTGGGCAATGATTCCAATTTTTTTTTTAAAAAAAAAATTACATACCAGCATTCCAGTGATCCAGTATTAGACCATGCATGTGCTGAAGGAACTCTCAATCAGAAGGCCTGAATTAAGCAGGCAATCATTGCCTTTCTCCCTCATTTGTACATTCCTTAGAGCAGGGGTGGCCAATGGTAGCTCTCCATTTTTTTGCCTACAACTCCCATCAGCCTCAGCCATTGGCCATGCTGGCTGGGGCTGATGGGAGTTATAGGCAAAAACATCTGGAGAGCTACCATTGGCCACCCCTGTCTTAGAGCACATCTGAGCACCATGCCTGGACGCCATTTTCAAATCCTGTTTGCAGTATGGGTAGGCAAGCCAGGTAGCAGAAAAAGAGCTGGCAGCTCAATAAGCCCTGGGCAGGCAAATAAAGACTACAGCCCCAATCTCCACTGGGCAAAAAATGAGCCTGTATGGTATACAGTTTCCCCACTTTCTGTGAACAAAACTCATGAACAGTAATCATCATCATATATATTTATTGCTCACAGACCATTTGGTCATAAGCAAATGGCAATAAAATACAAAATTCATCAATAATACAGATTTTACAAATTTTGCAAAGTGTTATAAAAACAGTAATAATGAATGGATCATAAACATAACAAAATTCTTTACTGATGAACTGAACTGGATCAGTGTAAGGATGCTTGGAAGACCCTCAAAAATATCCTTCCAAAGAAATATTCCCTTAGCCCTGCTTTCAGCCATAATCATAGCTGTGCCAAATTCTTTAGTTATTATTGCCCATAATTCAGAAAGGGAAGGAAGGGCAGCACAGCCAATCAAAACAACCAGTCTAACATGGGAAAGCAGCTAACCAATCAAAAGGACATACATGTAGGTGCAATATAAAGGGACCAATGGGGGTGTTAAATTGCCTTATCAGTCCAGTGCAGCAGCACAGGTAGAAAAAAAAAACCCTTTTAAAAAAGCACTAAAACCAGGCCTCAGATTCAGTGGGAGCTCACAGAAGGGCAGCTCCTGAATCTTTCTGAGAGTTCCTCCTCCTCCTTCTGAGAATTCCACTTCCTTGTCCATTGAATAGTAGGTGCAGCTACATAACAATCCCTGGATGAGCTCCACCACCTATTTTTCTACAACATGACCCCTGACTAAAATTGTAAATGGCACACACATTGGAAGTTCCAGATAAAAACAGACTGTGTGGAGCGAGCACCCTAATCATGCTATCATAATTTTTTGTAAAATATTTTATTGATGTTAAAAGGGCTTTATAAAATATACACTATAAAATAATTGAAGAACAGATTAGTTTGAAGATTACAAAACCAGATTACAGTACAGAAAAGGCAGATTTATGTCACAGTGAACAGTGTGATCCCACAAATGTTAAGTTGCATGGTATGCATTCTGATGACTTATCATGAAATAATTCATGCTCATAGTAACAATAATGAGTCTGGTGATTCAGCTCTGCACCAATTGGAGTGAGAAAATATGGAAGATAAAGTTAGAAGAACAGTGAAGGATCAAAGATAAATAAATTGGTGATGTGATGGATTGGGAGGTGAGATGTCATGTGTGAAAGTTTATTCGAGAAAGGGAAACCACTTTTCACTGAAAGAAGTGGTTCTGGGATAAATGCCTGATTGAAGTAAATGGCCTCTATATGATCAGTTCTCATTTTTTTAGTACCAAATAGATGTTGAAATAAATGCATTTCTTTGTCACAAGTTGTTACATGCCGAGCATCCTGATTGTCCAGTTCTTCTAGGCTTCAGGATCCTGGATTGCAACAAGAATCCACTGAGATGCAATACATAACAGATGTCATGGTTACCATGTTGGATTTCTAGTAGAACACAATCGCTGTCTTTGCTATCAGCAAATTGTTGATCAAGTCACATTTGATTTTAAGGATTGTTGTATTTTGCCCCCAGAGCTTTTTTTCTAAAGGAACTCAGTATAACAGAGTTCTAGAACTCCTTGTGGAAACAAAATTCTAAAAAAAAAAAAGTTTAAAAGTTCATGAGGGGCATCCGTGTGTTTGTCCTTCATTTTCCTCTTAACAGTTCCAGCACCTCTTTAAAAATAAGTCCTGCTTGCCAGTATCATAGTGAAATTATTGCTGGAGTTAGTGGGACAGTATTCCATTATGAGGGTTATTTAAGCAAAAATGATTTTTCCAATCTTTTTGAGGTGCATACATTTTCACCAGCAGTGAAATCATGCTATCATCAACGGCACCCCAGAGGTAGGGAAAAACTAGACAAGGGCTGCAGTCTGGAAGACTCCGATATTAATATGGCCCAATTGGATTCTATTTGTGACCTTATGCTTCTTCTCCAGGGAGCTGTTGGTCAAAACAAATAAAAGAATAAGGGAGAAGTGAGCAATCTTATACAAGAGAGATTATAGCTATGAATTCCGAAGTTCAGTGAGGTTCAGCTACAGTTGGAAGGGCAAAGTTTCTGGACAGCAGTAGTCAAAAAGGAAAAGAGCAGAACCACATATCATATGCCAGATGGAAGCTCTGCAAAGTCACACAAGTCATCTTTGGAGGTGGAAAAAATGCAGTTTGGAAAAGATTTCTGTCTCTAGTGATCAGTTTGGGAAGCAAAAGGGTGAGTCCTGGAGGAAGATCTCATTAGCACAAGCAAGGTAAAAAGGAGTAGAAGATCTAGGGATAGAGGGACATTATAAAGCTAGGTGGCAGACTCTATTTGAGAACAGACAGAATATAGCATGAAAGTAGCCAGTGAAAATACGGGATAGATCTTGTGTGTGACAATTGCAGCTGAGTGAGCTTCACTAATTTTGGAGCTCTTGACTAATGATTTACAATGCCAGATCTAAGTCAGATAGGATTTTTCTACGCAACTTTTTATTACATCTTAATTAGCATGATTGAAACGTGGTGAGTTGCCTCAGCTGGCTGGTTGCCTTTTATTCTGCAGGTCTCAGCACCAAGATATGGATGATGATGACTGAATGGAGACAGCATTGCAACACCTCTTTTAACCTATTACCCACTTCAGATAAAATCATATTGTCACACAAGCACCTGGACATCATACATGGTTGGTGGGATCATGGCCCTGTAATATTTATTGGAAAGTTTATTAGAAGTAGTGCTCTTGTTTGTGGAGAGGGGTGACTCATGCACATGCCATGGGTACAGACCATTGTTTAATATGAACTGGATCATCATCAATACATATTTAAGCATTTCACATTGCCTTTCACGAATGTCAGGCTTGGTCAAAGATGAAATTCCAAAAGACAAGTGTCATAGATTAGTCTGAGAAAACATTCTTGACCACACCTTTGCTATTTCATAGCACAGCAAAGGTATAATTTCTTTGGAAACAGTGATCACATGTAATAGTTGCAGTAGTTGTGGCAGGAAGCAATAATCTCCTTGTTACAGGGCAAGCCACATATATTTGCAGTCTTTGCATTGGTTGCCTATAGGTTTCTGAGCCAGGGGAAACTCTATTTTAGGGATTTTTGGGAAAGGGATTGAAAATAAAATGATTGATATTCTAATGTCCTCATATGGCTCTATGGTGCAGCCTCATTCGGAGTAGTACATCCAGTTATAGTCACCATATCTCAAAAAGGACTTCACAGAGCTAGAAAAAGTACAAAGGAAGGCAATTAAAATTATTTTGGGGCTGGAGCACTTTCTGTATAAGGAAAGACTGAAAAGTCTGGGACTCTTCAGTTTAGAAAAAAGCTGTCTAAGGGGAAAAGTGATAGAGATTTATAGAATTACGCATGGGATGGAGAGAATTGACAAAGAGAACTTTTCCTTCCTTTTGTAAAATACTAGTGTTATGTATTATGTTAATGGTTCTATTCTGTTGCCAGAGCTTGAGGCAGGCACTTATAGCAATCCAGGATCCTGAAGCCTGCATCCTGATTGGACATTCTGTTGGAGCCAGCCAATCAGGACACTAGGCATGTAACAAAGTCATGAAAATGAAGGATGCTGGAGAGCAGCACAGGACTGGACAGTGCCTGCCTGTGGGGTGCAGTTTTCCTTGTTCCAAATGTATATGGTTTGTCATTGTTGCCTGTTTTGTTTGTGGCTGTTCTTGCTAATAAACAAGTTGCATTAAGATGAGAGCTGTCTGGACTCACTATTTAACAACTAGAACTTGAGGGCATCCAACAAAGTTGTTGGGCTGTAGATTCAGGATGGACAAAAGGAAATACTTCTTTACACAGTAATTGATTAAAATTTGAGATTCACTGCAAAAGGATGTAGTATTGGCTTCAGGCATTTTATTTTTGCCATTAAGTCACAGCTGACTTATGGTGACCCTGTAGGGTTTTAAAGGCAGGAGATGTTCAAGGGTCTGAGCCAGGCAATGGGAAAGCACCAGAGCTTCCTTGGTAGTCTCCCATTCAAATACAAGTTACAGCCACCCCTGCTTATCTTATGAGATCTGACATGATCAGAACAGCCTGGGCTATCCAATTCAGGCTTACAGGCATAGGCAGCTTTAAAAGTGAAATAGATAATAATAATAATAATTTTTATTTCTATCCCGCCCTCCCCACCTCGGCAGGCTCAGGGCGGCTAACAACATTTTATAAAAACATACAGTGGTTAAAAAGCCTTTAAATTTAACAATATAAAACAGTAAACACTAACTTAACAGCATTAAAACAATCTAGTAAGTACAATTATTCAGTGGTATAGGTCTTCAAACCGCGTTGGCGGATCCTTAATTGTCGATCTTCTTAGCAGTCCAAGTGTGCAAGCTTAAAAAGGGCGGTCTTGCAGGCCCTGCGGAACTGATCAAGGTTCCGCAGGGCCCGCACCTCCTCGGGGAGTTGGTTCCATAGGGTAGGGGCCGCGATTGAGAATGCCCGTACCCTAGTATTCTGATATTTAGTCTCCTTCGGCCCAGGGATGGTCATTAGATTTTTCCCAACTGATCTCAGTGCTCTCTGGGGTTCATACGGGGAAAGACGGTCCCTCAGATAGGCAGGTCCTCGGCCATATAAGGCTTTAAAGGTAATGACCAACACTTTGTAGTGGACCCGGTATATGATCGGCAGCCAGTGCAGTTCACGTAGCCTCGGCTGTATATGTTCCCGTTTTGGGAGTCCCAACAATAGCCTGGCCGCTGCATTCTGCACTAGCTGCAGTCTCCGAGTCCGGCACAAAGGTAGCCCCAAGTAGAGGGCATTACAGTAGTCCAATCTTGAGGTGACCGTTGCGTGGATCACTATTGCGAGGTCCCGGTGCTCAAGGAAAGGGGCCAACTGCCTTGCCCGCTTCAGATGGAAGAATGCTGACTTGGCAGTGGCTGCTATCTGGGCCTCCATCGATAATGAAGGCTCCAGTAAAACACCCAGGCTCTTTACCTGGTGCGCTGCTTTCAATGGCGCACCATCGAAGACCGGGAGAGCTATTTCCCTTCCCAGAGCGCCGCGACCCACGCAAAGGACCTCTGTCTTCGCTGGGTTCAACTTCAGCCACCCCTGCTTATCTATCCATGTGCTTATCTATCCAGACATACGTGGTAGCCGGCCACTCAGGCATGGACAGATAGGGTTCCCAGATCCCTCAGGGCCACCAGTGGGGGATGGGGTAGGGTTGGCAGATCCAGGTTGAGATTCCTGGAGATTTGGGGATGGAGACAAAGACCTCAGTGGGGTACAATGCCATAGAGTTCACCCTCCAACACATCCATTTTCTCCAAGTGAACCGGTCTCTGTAGTCTGGGGTGAGCTATAATTCCTGAGGATCCTCTGGTCCTTCCTGAAGGGTGGCATCCCTAAATCAGTGACTAATATAATAGGTCATTGTGACTAACGGAAACCTCCACATTCAGAGGCAGTCTACCCCTGCATCCTAGTGCCAGGAGGCAACATCAGAGGAAGGCCTCAGATGCTATGCCCTCTTGTTGGCCCTCCAGAAGAACTGGTTGGCCACTGTGTGAGACAGGATGGTATACAGGCAGCCCAATCCAGACATACGTGGTAGCCGGCCACTCAGGCATGGACAGATCTACGGCGCTGCTCGTTGGCTTCCAAAGGGGAGACATTACGCCATGCTTGGAGGTGGAACAGTGGCCCGATGTGCGAGAGAGAACCCGTCACCATGGTGATTCCACCCAGGTGCATGCCAATGGCCCGCTGTCGAGGCGGGGGTGGGGGAGGCGCAGGCTCACGTGGGATCATGGGATTGGCCAGCCCATTGCACGTGACCGGGCGAGGGGGCAGAAAGCCCATGCCTGAGAGGCCGTCAATCCCCTCACTCCCACCCGCTGTCAGAGACTCTGCCAATGACAGGCTGGCGGGCAGAAGCATGTGTGGACAAGCAGGAAGTGCCAAGTGTGGGAGTTCCCTGTCCTAGACAGCAGCTGAAATGTGTGTCTGGGAGCGGCCAGACTAAGTTTGAAAGACACCCCCTGGAGCCCCCCCCCCTGGTGTCGCCCTGCTGCCGCCCCCTGATATATGCAAGGAACACTTCCCCTGGGGGTTGAAGAATTGAAAGTGCAAGCCACTGGGCATGCATCCACTTCAGTGCCCCCCCAAGTGTCCCCCTGTGCAGTCGGGTAGGCTGTTAGCTTGGGCAGGCTGAGGGGCGGCACCCACCCTCCCCTGTCCAGCCACGTGGGGGGCGGCAGGCCGGCTCATAGCCCATTTGCCCCCCCCCCAAGAACCAAGTCTGCCCATCCTTCCAGGCATTCCTTTGGAGAGGCCACTGACAGAGAGGGGGGGGGTTGCCCCAGGAACATGCAGCAGATGCCAAGCAGGAGAGACAACAGAGGGCACAGCTCAGACTTTATTTTTCCGGAACAGAGTGCAACAGTCTCCCTGGAGCGCACTAGGCAGTCTTGCCGTGGGCATGGCTCCATTCCGAGTGGCGGGCAGAAGCAGCTGAGGGGGGGGGGGATGTGGAGCAACACACATGGAAGCCTCTATGTTGGAGTCCCACCTACAAAACAGAGACAGAGCACCTGCAGGGGCAGCAGCTGGAAGAGCAGGCTGCATTTCAGCTGGGCAATCTCTTAAAGGGACAGTCTCTGACCCACCTCCCCACATCGAGGCAGCTGCCACACACACACACACACGTGCCCTTCCAGGGGTTGGGAATGCAGCAGAGGGCAGACCAAGGGAAGGGAGCAGGCAGCAGCACAGGGGAGTGGGCTCAGCAAATGGAGCCCACTGATGGGTTCAAGTGCCAGAGACCCCCGCACGCTGAGTGGTCGAGAGTGAGGGGAGGGGGAGGATGGGGGGGCAGTGGAGCTTACCCAACCATGAGCAACAGTCTTTGCACGCAGAGCCTCTGGGAGCCAGGAACCTTTAGAGACCTGGAAGCAGCTAGCCCCATGGGAAAGACCTCTATGTCCCCCTCACAAGTCAAAGATACTGTCAAAGCAACTGTGTGGTGCAAAACCCATCACCAACATGCCTGCCTGTCCCTCACTCTAAGTCTATATGGCCAGGAGCTCGCCGGCAGAGCTTCCCGCCACATGAACCTGTTCCTAACAACTGAGTTGTGCAAGGCAGAGTGGAAGTATTTCTAGAAGGGGGGACCGTGATTGGTGCCAGAGAGGGGGCTCGTCAGGCCGAGGCGTGAGGGGATTGGTGAGGTGAGGGTTTGAGAGCTTCTGCAGTGGTGGAGGCAACCTTTGTTTTTGGTTTCAACAAGTGCCTATGGGACACGCCGCTATTTCTGCAGGTGTAACATTGCACCTCTGGAGGGGCGTGTCATAGGCCAAACTGCTCAGGAAGCCACTTAAGCCTGGCCACGCCCCCAACTCCACCCCCTCCTCCACCTGAATGTTGCACTCTGCCTCACTTCCGCCCATGCTTGGGCGCAGCTCTCAGGTGCCACTGCCCTTGGGCAGAGCGGTGCTTGGGCAGCCCCCCGCCCATGTAACTCCTGTCCACTGTGGCAGCGCTGGTCATACGTTGGCACACAGCCTTCCTGCGCCCACGTAGCGGCTCGTCTGCTCCCAAAAGACTTTCCACCCCCACCCCCCCTCTGGATTGTGCTATAAATGCACCACACTGGTCTGATCCATCAAGGCTCTCCATATGTTCTTATGTTCCAAGATGCTAAAGCTTACCTTGAGAGCTATTCATGACTTGAAATCCCATACATGAAGGACAGTCTCTTCTGGTATGAGCACAGCAGCACCTGCTAGTTATCCTAAACCTATGATCACACATCCTGTCTCTGCCCGCTTCTAGACTTTCTTTGCTCCAGCCTGATTGAAAAGCCTTCCAGAAGAAGTTAGGACGTTTCAAAGGGCTGTGTATCAGAATGGTTTGACAGTAGGGATGGGCAGTAATTGGCTCTATACATTACTGAGCCTCCTGAACCTGTACCTGCCAAAATGACAGCTGACAAGAGGTCATTTTGACAGGTGTAGGTTCAGGAGGTTCAGGAGTGTATAGAATGGATCCTATAGGGACTCTCCTATACCTGCCCTCCAAGTTTGGTGAGGATTGGATTTACAGGATCTGAGTTAGGCTCCCTAAAGAAGGTGCTACCAAGAAAGTGATTGGGGTCATTTCCCCAGAAAGCACTGTCCTGGGGGCATCATCTTTGGGGGGCTGTAACTCAGATCTCATAAATCCAATCCTTGCCAAATTTGGAGGACAGGTAGAGAAGATTTAGCCAGAGATTCCTATGAATTTTGTGTGTCTAGAACACCAGAGGGCCATTCTACTGCCTCATGAATCTCATGAACCTCACTGGTCCATGAGGCAGCTAAAGATTCATCATGACCCATGAACCAAACCACATTTTCCCTGTTCATGCCCATCTCTATTTAACAGAGCCTTTGTACTGTACTTTGTACTGGCTTCTGTAATCGGGTTCCTAGAGACAGTGTCTCTTACAAATGCCATTTATATGGATTTTTCCCCTTGCAGTTTTAATAGTTTGGTGTTTTAAACTTTCTGCTGTTTATAATCTGTTACCTGACTTGAGTCCCAGTTGCCTGGGGATAAGGCAGGTTTGTACATATTTCAAACAAACAAAATACCTTTTGTATAACTGTATTGTAAATTATAGCACAACAGAGAATGAGATCATAAACAAATTTATGACATGGAAAAAAACCTACAGGACCCTATTCTGTTCAATTTAACATTTTTTTCATAGAAAATTTCTGTTGTCCTATTTTATGTATTGTACTTTAAAAGTACATGGATGCTGATAAATATATAGCCAATATGCCCTTTCAGCATGTTGTCACAGGTAAAGGGAGCATATACTGTTCTTATAGTACATAACAATATTAATTTGTCAATTTGACCTTCTCAGTCCTCAAGAAGATGACAGCATTCTAAATGACCTACAAGAGGGTCTGAGTGGAAAGTTGGCAGATTGCCTCTTGTTTCCTTCATCATTTCTGGACAGTTTTTGTTACTTTATGAAGTTATAACCATTATACCACTTTCATCTCTTGCAATGTCCATTTTGTCCTTCTTAAACAGCACTTGTAAGCATCTAGAGTCTTTGGCAGAAGATAAAACTAGAGCTGAAAAGGAGACATTGAGGGAAGGTGAGTCTGGTGCATCATCAGCCAGCCCACATGGGGAAAAACAATTAACTTGTTGACATTTGAGAAGGAGCTATTTAGAGACAATGCAGATAGACAATAACAGTTGATATTGGATGCACATTTCTTTAAAAAGGAAATAGCTGAGGCATGCTGTGGTACATTGTTTATATTCAGCCTGCGTTTTTAATGTTTCCTATTTGTGCTATGCATTTGACAGAGTATAAAAATTCCACGGTAAATAAAACATGCTGCAGTGAAATTTGCAAACAAGACCCCAGAATAATCTTGCTGTTGCTGTGGAACTTGCTGTTAAAGTGTGGAAAAGGGCTAGTGAAAAGAAAGGGATAACAGCGTGTTTACAACAATGATGTAGGAGCACTATTTTGGGACTCTTTTAACAGCAAATACACACTAGCCAACTTTCTGTGCGCCTAAGAAATACCGCTGGCAGATCATACAGTATAAACAATAATCCTTCATAGTGCCCATGTGCATAGTGCTCCATATGTTTTGTTTTAAAAAATGTTACTCATTTTTATTTCATTTCTTAATTTTATATATATAGCTTTTCAATGGCTTCAATGGGAAACAATAAGTTAGACCATAACATTTGTAAAGTGATGCATATTGGGGAGAATACTGCCAGTTTCACATATACACTTTTGGGAACTAAGCTGAGAGCAACAGACCAAGAAAAAGACTTTGGGGTGGTAGTGGGTAGCTCCATGAAAACATTGACCCAGTATGTGGCTGCTCTGAAAAAGGCAGATTTCATGCTTGGTCTTAATTAGAACAGGAATAAAGAACAAAGCTGCCTTATACAAACCTATGGTGAGATCGCATGTGGAATATTGTGTACAGTTCTTGTCACCACACTTGGAAAAGGAAACTGTCGAGCTTGAAAAGGTACAAAAAGAGCAACCAAAATGATCCAGGGGCTAGGGAACCTGCCCTAGGAAGATCAGTTAAAATACTTAGGTTAAAGTACTATGAAAAAAGGTGAGTAAGGGAAGACATGATAGAGATTTATAAAATTATACATGGCAGGGAAAAAGTGGACAGGGAGTTTCTCCCTCTCCCATAATACTAAAACCCGGGGCCATCCACTGAACCTGAAGGGTGAGAGATTCAGGACAGACAAAAGGAAGCATTTTTCCCCCAAATGGCTTTTAGTTAATTTATGGAATTCATTGCCACAGAATGTGGTTATGGCCACCAACTTGGAACTTTAAAAGGAGGAGGGGTTGGACAAATTAATGGAGAACTAGGCTATCCATGGCTAATAAGCATGATGGATATCTACTCCCTCTAGTACCAGGGGCAGTTCACTCTTTGAATCAGTTGTTGGGGAACAGGCAGGATGAGGCTGTTACAGTCTTTCTGTTCATAGGCTTCCTAGAGGTAATTGGTTGGCGACTGTGTGAACAGAATGCTGGACTAGATGGGCCTTTGGTAGAACTGTCAGGTCCCCTGGTGAAGACAGGAGTCCCCTGCTCCCAGGCCCAACCTCCCTGCTGCTAATCAGATGGCCAAAGGGGGGGAACGTACCCAGAAAAAGAGACACAGTGTCATTACCTATGTGACCTGACATAGGGGGTGAAACTCTGGTATTTGGGCAAAACTTCTATGATAGAAGCCATATTTACCATAGAGTTTTTGTCCAAATACTAGAGTGTCACCCTGACATCTCAGAAGTGATGACATCACTTCTGGGTCATGTGGGTGGTGATATGGATATGTCACTTTATGAAGGCTGAGCCAGGGGCTAGGGAACCTGCCCTAGGAAGATCAGTTAAAATACTTAGGTTAAAGTACTATGAAAAAAGGTGAGTAAGGGAAGACATGATAGAGATTTATAAAATTATACATGGCAGGGAAAAAGTGGACAGGGAGTTTCTCCCTCTCCCATAATACTAAAACCCGGGGCCATCCACTGAACCTGGAGTCCCTCCCCACTCCTGCCTATCTGATCTAGCAGGAGATGCTGTCTCTGCTCACCCTCCCCTGAACTTTGCCTCTGCATCTTCCTAAGAGCAGCCAGAAATGAACTTCTCCACCCCAACCCTATCTCTCCCCATTCTGCCTTCTTCATAACATGCCTTGAGTCTACCATCTTGCTCCAAGGGCCCTAGAACCCATAAACTGGTCTTAGCTGGGGAGTGGCGGTCACATACCATTCTTTCTTCCTGCTTCCCACCACATCAGCCCTTTTCTCTCTCTCTTCTAGCTTGCAACCAAGAGCCCAGACTCCTGGGATGGTTTTAAATGTCCTCTGATGTTCACGTTACTGTACTGGTTTTCTTGGAAACTTCTCTCTCCTCTCTCTGATTTCTATTATTCTTATGTTCTTACATTGTTATGTTCTGGGGTTCAGATGAGATACAATTTTCAAAGGATACGTTTTGCTAACTTCAAGCTGATAAAAGAAATTGCCTGGATTCTATGTGTAATAAAAGGCCAAAATGTATTTTTGGTCATGCCTGTTTCCAGCAAATTATGATAAAGTTTTTATGGGCTGTATGTGACACCCAACCCTTTCTGACAAATTTCAGACTCCTAGTTTTATATACTTGGAAGCAGATGGCAGGCACCCTCAGATGGCAGGCAGCATTAGAAGCTGTACCAGGGGTGCGTTTACTTTCCCAGGTAAGGCAGGCAAAGGTACAGATGAGGTGGAATGAGGTATTTGCCATGCCAAGAAAGGCAGGTGCTTTGGTAGAACCACTACCCCCCCCCCAATCTGGCATTAGGCACAACTCCATATCTCTTGCTTATTCCTCAAACAATGAGTTTGAGTCAACAAATACACTGAAAAAATAGTATGTAGTAGAAATTACTTTAAGCATGGGTACATAGAAATGACAACTGTTGTCCATCTGAGAACACAGTATTAGAATAGAATGGCCAATCTGTAGATTTAGTATAAGGCAACTTTGTTCATGTGAATTTTTCAAGATAATTTTATTTTTTCATTCGTTTTAAGCATAAGAAAAGATATAGTAGGGAGATAACAGAAGAAAAAAAGGGGGTACAACAGAAATAGGAGAAAAACACAAAATATTTCAGTTACATTTCTACAACAACAACAAAAAACAAACAAACCAAATTTCTTCTTCCTGCAAGTCTTTGAGTTTTAACCAAATATTACCATCAAATTCTACAGTCCTTTTGTAGCTTTTTGAACTTTTATATAATTCTAATACCTATGGTATCAATCTTTGATGCAACAAGGATCAAATCACTTATCAAAAAAGAAAAAAGAAAAGAGAAAAACAAGAGAATAAAACTAACTGAATAGTTTTAAAAATATTAAAAGTAAGCATAAACAGGTAAGATGAATATACACTCTTTATCTATAAAAGTAACTTATTTGCTTCCAACAGGAGTTGAATATAAGAGCACATTACTTTGTCTGTGTCAATATATACCAGTTCCAAAGTTGGAGATCAGGAGCAGATCTTTGATATCATATAATATCTATATTCTCTTCATTAATGTGAGTTGAACATAACCAACTATTTGTGTAAGTTAATTATTAATTAATTATTCAGGAATTATTTAGAAGCTTTTGGAGACACTATCTCCAACTATCATATAACTTTAAGAAGAGGAGGCTTGATAAACCATAATGACCCCATCCCCCATACATATTTATTTTTGCCTAAGGAGAGAATAATGCAATCTCTACAACACAGTCTCTACTGGGTTACTCTGCTTGTATTATAAAGTATAAAACCTCCAGATTATAAAGTTCCAACTTCCATTTCAAAATAACATATCAGTTCCATTACATACCGTTGGTGACCAAATATATAGACACAGTTTATAATCCCTTCTTTTTAAAGGCTTTCCAAGTTTTGATTTTTTTGGAGCAACATATAGCTTCTCGCCTCGACATGCTCATCTGCTGGGAATGATAAGGCCCACACACTGTCACTTCCTCTTACAACAGCTTTGATAAGTCACGATTGCCGCTCTTCTTTTAAAACTGTATGTCGTCTCCATCTTGATTTCCAGCACATTTCCAGGCTGTTGTCTATTCATTTTCCCCAACTCATTCAACAACTCTGGGATCTCTCAACATTCCTGCTCATATAGTTTTTCAATTTTGCTGTACTTCAGAAGAAAGTTTTCCACCGCTTTTCTATTAACTCCGCTAAAACACCAATTCTGTGCTTTATAGAAGATATGGTAGCAAAAAAAATATTTTTTTATCATCTGCTTCATTTTACCAAGTCATCTTTTCACAGAATTATACAGTCCAATAACAAAAGTCAATGAATAGCTCAGAGTCCCAGTTAGTTTATCCTCCAGCTCTCCTCCTGTCCTGTGCTTTTTCCTTATATTCCAGTTCAAACTGCATCAATTCTGCTCCCCCATCACTTAAATTTTTCTTAAGAAAATATCCAGCTTTTATTGACTGCATTATAATATGTTAGTGTTCCAGTTGCAGCATATTTAATTATAAACCAAATCAATTTGAATATCTGTATTCAGTCCAGTTAAAAACACCAGAAAAAGGGATGCCAATTTTCAACAGTTTGTTCTTCTTCTTTTGGAAGCCTCTATTGTGGGGGAGGGGAAAATTGTCCTCCTCCCCCCTCCTTTTGAATAGGAATTCCATTAGTCAGTTAGATTGTAAAGTAAACTTACTTGCATGGTAGAGTTTCAGTAATTGCAGTAGAAAAGAAGACGCTTAGAAAAGTTGCTGAGACAAAGGAAAAGTTGGGCATTCACCTCTTATTGCAATCATGGCGGTGGAGCATCGGAGCAACAGGAGACTCAGGGGCCAACCACCATCATTCTCCCCAGCTCTTTGCTGTCAGGAAACCCTTGCCTGGGCCCCCCTGGGGGTACCACAGCTGTGGCACCCCTCCAACCACCCAATTCGGGAGGGGGCACTGAAGACAAGCTCTGAAGACTCCACCGAAGACAAAGGCACTGAAACCCAGAACTCTAGCAAGATAATTTTAACAGAGATGTACTATTGAGGACGTAGCCCAACAATCTATTTATTTGTTGCCAAGGCCAGATGGAAAAGCAAAGAGAATAAGCTTGCTACACTGGCTTTGACTCAGGCATCACATTCTTTTCTTCTTTCTTCCACTCAGGGAACCTGAAAGGATTAGAAGCCAAACCCAGGAAGAATAGCAGTTTGCTTCCTGTAGTCAGCTTGGAAAGAGTCTTCTTGCTTTTGCCTAAAATTCTTCCCCTTTTAGCTCTGAGAATTCCAATTTAGCAGATGATGGGGTGATTCCTCCTCCCTCCAGGACCAAAAACAAAAGAACTCAAACATCTTACCCCATTGAGTCATTTAGATATAGTGTATCTACTACCACCTTGTTGTACATACAGGGGGGATATAGTGTTATGCCATCTTAGTTATATAATGAGTGATGAGATGCATTTTGTACCTGTTGTAAATGAGAAGTATCTATTGCTAGGACTCCTTAAATCATTTGAAACAGCTCCATGAAAGGAGTGATTAACTGCTCCTGGAAAGTGCTAATTAACTATTAGTTTGGTGTCTTGTTTCAACTCCTTTTTGGATCCCAGCATTCATTAAGAAGACTTGTGTAAAACAGAATCTTCACATTGATTTTATGAGCTCAAGATATTTGTCACTGACCAACCTCCAAGAGCTGTCTGCAAAGTCTAGATGCAATTGTGGAGGAAATATTATTTCAGAACTCTGAAGAGGGATTTGCATATACAATTGGTTATAGAACATTATTCAGCAACATACAAATGAATCCACCTAGAGTAGTATACAAGCCGTCTGAATTTTTAAAGTACACAAGTTTATATATGTAACTCCATGCCATTGTTTACTGAACTATCATGCGTTTGAGTGATCTGTTGATGTAGGAAACTGAGAAAGGAACTGGTTTGACATCCATGTGTTTGTGGTTACTCAGCTAAAAATAAGTTTGGTGTAATGAGAAAAAGGGAAAGGCAGAGCCAAGAAAGAGGAATTTCCTACTGATTACAGCTAGTATGCTTTAAGTTTTATTTGTAACATTAGTAGTTTGGTAAGTGATGTACAGAATACAGAAGCAATAAGGTGCCAATGGACCTCATTTAGAATCTAGAATTTAGAATCTGATAGTGTAATTCTGCTGCAATAGAAATCAATGACAACACTTAATGGAGCCAGATTATGATTTAAGAAATTTGGCTGGGACAATGGAGAAGGGAAAATACAGGACATAAAGAAAATGTGAGACTGGTAGACAGAGAAAGCTTCACAGATACTAGGCAGCATAGAAGGGCAGTATAAGCCTAAAGAAAGTTACCCTTTTCTAAATCCACTGAAGTCAATGGGTTTAGAAAGGTGTAACCCTACTTAAGATTGCATTATTATACAAGAGTCCTAAGCAGGTCTACACATAATCTTAGTCAATGGGACTTACTATTAGGAAAGTATCCCTGGCATTGCCCTGTTAGTCACCTGTTTTCCTTTTGTTTACTGTATTCTGAACTTAAGCTTTGTTGAGATCCTATTTATCTGAGTGCATGTTGGATAAAAACCTTCCTGAGATTTGGTACTTTAACAGAGGGAGACTTTGTGGATTATCTTCCTTTTGAGTCAACTACTTTTAGAGGCCAAACTACCACATGGCCAGAGATTACAAAGGTGGGTGATTCTGACCTTTTCTCACAGATACACACAAGTAGACATACACTTAAGGGGTTCCTGTGGAATCCTAGCAGAGTTAAATAAACCCTTCTAAATCCATTGAAGTCAGTGGTTTAGAAGAGTGTAACTCTATTTATGATTGAAATGTGAAAATGCTATTGTAGTCCTTGCAAGATTTTCCTGAACACATATAATCATGTTTTAGTTCCTAAGGATGTCAATACATTTGAAATATTACCCTGTATAGATCTTGTGAAGAGAGGCATTTGGGAAGGTTGTTCTCTCCCAAGTAAAAAAGCTGCAGTTTTCTAAATAGCCTATTACCTCTTCCTCCCTCTCAGTCTTCCTCTCCTTACCCTTCACATCTATGACAGCAAAGCACTTGAGGAAAAGAAAGCCCATGAACAAATAGATAGACCTGCAAAACTAGGAGCAATTCTTTTAGAAAATGTTTCTTGCCTATTTCCTGTGTAAATATTATTACAATTGGAAGCTATTTGCAGACATTGCCTCACCATCAATGAATGACTATTCCAATAGTGTTAAGTTCCCTTCATGTTCAGCTCACCAATGTACTAGACAACATCTGTGCTTACTTGCTGCTGTTAGGCAAACGGGAACAATCTTACTGCCTTATAAATATCAAAATCTCAATCTTTATGTTGAAACTCTTTGATTATAAGCCAGCTAAAGATGCCTTAGATTCTTGCATTGTCCTTTTTTCATTCCTTGAGCATCTAATGCCTGTGATGTGGCTGGTTTCTATATAATTATAAGTATTACAATTTATATTGTAGTACTGTTATGTTGTTGTAATTCACTTTCTGTTATGTCTTGATTACCAGAATCAGAGATGGGAGATGAAAGGGTAACACTCCACTGGAATGGAGAGCTTGAGTGATAGGCTGCTCCTCATTTCTAATTCATAGACTCATAGAATTAAGAGTTGGAAGGGACCTAAAGTGTCATCTAGTCCAACCCCCTGCACAATGGAGGAAATTCACAAATACCTTCCCCTAAATTCACAGAATCAGCATTGCTGTCAGATGGCCATCTAGCCTCTGTTTAAAAACCTCCAAAGCCCACCACCTCCTAAAGAAGCCTGTTCCACTGAAGAACCACTCTGTCAAGAAGTTTTTCCTGATGTTTAGCTGAAAACTCTTTTGATTTAATTTCAACTTGTTGATTCTGGTCCAACCTTCTGAGGCAACACAAAACAACTCCACACCATCCTCTATATGACAGCCCGTCAACTACTTCAAGATGGTGATCATAAAACCTCTCAGTCATTTCCTCTCCAAACCCCTTACCATATTCATTGCCCTCCTCTGGACATGTTTCAGCTTGTATAGATTTTTCTTAAATTGTGGTGCCCAAAAATGAACACAATACTCCAGGTGAGGTCTAACCAGATCAGTGCAGAGTAATACCATCACTTCACTTGATCTGGACACTATACATCCGCTGATACAGCTCAAAAACGCATTTGCACTTTTTACTACTACACCACACCACTGATTCATGTTCAATGTATGCTCTACTAAGACCCCTAGATCCTTTTCACACATACTATTGCCAAGATAAGTTATCCCATTCTATAATTATGCATTTGATTTTTCCTATCTAAATGTAGAATTTTACATTTTTTCCACATTAAAATTAATTGTATTTGTTTTAGCCCAGTTTTCCAGCACAACTAGTATGCACAACAGCTAATATACACAAAAGTTACTATACAGTTGCAAACCAATGTAAAAGTTGTTTGGGATGGTTGCTGAACCAACAAACTAATCAATTCTCCAGAACCGCTGCCATCAAATATGCTATGTTTGTCTAGCAAACTCATTTGTAACATCCCTAGTCACAGCCTGATTCCAATATAATATAAGCATACATACAAGTAGAAAAGCAGTAAGGACTTACAGGGGGTATCTATTTTTTCTATCCCCCACTATTTCATAAGAACATAAGAATAAGAGAAGCCATGTTGGATCAGGTCAATGGCCCATCCAGTCCAACACTCTGTGTCACACAGTGGCCCAAAAAATTATATACACATACACACACACATACACACACACACACTGTGGCTAATAGCCACTGATGAACCTCTGCTCCATATTTTTATCTAACCCCCTCTTGAAGCTGGCTATGCTTGTAGCCGCTGCCACCTCCTGTGGCAGTGAATTCTACATGTTTGGGTGAAGAAGTACTTCCTTTTATCCATTTTAACCCAATTGCTCAGCAATTTCATTGAATGCCCATGAGTGAGAAACTTGTGAAAAAGGGAGAAAAGTACTTGTGAGAAAGGAGAAAAGTACTTCTTTCTCTACTTTCTCCATCCCATGCATAATCTTGTAAACCTCTGTCATGTCACCCCGCAGGCGACGTTTCTCCAAGCTAAAGAGCCCCAAGCGTTTCAACCTTTCTTCATAGGAAAAGGGTTCCAACCCTTTAATCATTCTAGTTGCCCTTTTCTGGACTTCTTCCAATGCTATAATATCCTTTTTGAGGTGTGGTGACCAGAATTGTACACAGTATTCCAAAAGAGACTGCACCATCGATTTATACAGGGGCATTATGATACTGACTGATTTGTTTTTAATTCACTTCCTAATAATTCCCAGCATGGTGTTGGCCTTTTTTATTGCAATCGCACACTGTCTTGACATTTTCAGTGAGTTATCTACCGCGACCCCAAGATCTCTCTCTTGGTCAGTCTCTGCCAGTTCACACCCCATCAACTTGTATTTGTAGCTGGGACTTTTGGCCCCAATGTGCATTACTTTGCACTTGGCCACTTTGAACCTCATCTGACATGTTGACACCCACTCACCCAGCCTCAACAGATCCCTTTGGAGTGCCTCACAATCCTTTCTGGTTCTCACCACCCTGAACAATTTAGTGTCATCTGCAAACTTGGCCACTTCACTGCTTACTCCCAACTCCAAATCATTTATGAACAAGTTAAAGAGCATGGGACCCATTACTGAGCCCTGCGGCACCCCACTGCTTACCGTCCTCCACTGTGAAGACTGCCACTTTATACTCACTCTCTGCTTCCTATTAATTAGCCAGTTTTTGATCCACAAGAGGACCTGTCCTTTTACTCCATGACTCTCGAGCTTACTAAGGAGCCTTTGATGAGAAACTTTATCAAAAGCTTTCTGGAAGTCTTTTGTTTCCCTGAAAGCCTTCATAGCCTTGTCCTTTTCCCTGCTTCCTTTTCTCCTCCCCACCCACTAGCCACCCTACTTTTACTGTCCTCCTTCCTGTGATTTCCTCAGGTTTGTAGAAACATTTCTCTTGTCTTGTGGCCTCAGCCACCGGATTTAAGTATCTACAGATGGGGACAATGCTAAAAATTAGATGTATTTGTATTATTAATTCATTTGTATCCCCTTCAAATAAGCTTAACTGGGAAAGGCCTGAAGGAAAATCTCAGCCTTACAAGACCTACAGAACACAGAGAGGTCCTGAAAGGCCTAGGTCTCATCTGAGAAAGCATTCCACCAGGACACGGCTATGATTGGAAAAGTCCTCAACCTGGTAGATGCCAAATGTGCAACCCAAGGGCCTGGCACCATCAGTAGGCCATGACATGATGATTGCAGCCACCAATGGAGGCCATAAAGGGAGGAGAGGGAGCTTAATCATCACCCCCATTTTCTTAACCTGAAATGGCCTTATTTGCCCTGTTAGAAAAACATAAATTCAGCCCATCGGTACACATGGTTTCCCCAACGGAACAAAGCAGGTTGAATAATTTCAGTTTGGGGAAATATTATAGAGGGAAAGGCCTAAGCCCTTCCTATTTCTTCCTATATGCTATGATCCCACATATGCAGATGGGAACTGAGTTCCCACAACAGAATTGTCAGCCTGTGTCTGATCACCCGTTTCCAGGGAGGCTGGGAAGGAACACAAAACGTGCCATTAGGTTCTTGGTGCTTTAGAAATATTTTGCTGAATCAGCACTATAGGCAATACATGCCTTTAAATCCAGGGAGATGTGTTCTTGTGCTCTTGAATCAATAGATTTATTACAGCAAGAAGAACTTCTGTAAGAAGTAAAACTCACCTTGTAACATAAATCCCCAAGCATAAAACACAAACAAGAGAGTATATGTAATAACAGTCAAAGAAATAAACTGAGAGCTTATTACCTTCTCATTCAAACTGGCACAAGTGATGTCCTTTCCCAATGACTTTCTTCTTATTGCAACGCTAATCACGTTTCTGGAATGCCTAAAAAAAATCTACTCCCTCAATATTATATTACAAAATGCAACTGAAATACATAATCCGTTTGAGCAAAAGTGCCAGCTGGGGCAGCTCTCCTTGTAATATGCTCCAGCTGCTTTGGGACCCAGGAACAGAACCCCGATGCTCTCCTCATGAGGCTTGCCTCATGTGACCTGTGCCAATGAACCAGGTTTGAACTCCCAATATATTTCCACCAGGAGCTGCAAAAGTTCACTAATAGCCAAACAACTGGTTCAGAGAGAGCAAAAGAGTTTTCTGTGCTGAAACAGACAGTAATTTCTAACAAAGCATTATTCATTCACAAAGACAGGCTTGCCCTTGAAATGAAACAGAATTCAATCCTGGTAGTTGTGAGTTTGTTTTTGTGGGCTGACCTGAGGATGTTGCATGTTCTGAACTTCCAAGGCTCTTCCTTATTCTATGAACAGAAAAGTCCTTAAAGCATTATTATCAGAATTGCATTGAGTGTACAAGCAAGACATTACACTCTGCAGTCATAAATTATGAAGGCTGATAGTGTCAAAAATGGGTTTAATATTTCCTTTTAATTGAAAGAGGTCAGTTACTAGGTCTAGTACTAAATTTTAGAGAGATTAAAAAAATGAATTACTCCAAGTACGTGCAACTACCAACTCCAACTACACAAATTACACAAAGTGCACAAATTTATCTTCATTAGAGGTGAGTCTTCATTGTAGCATTAAATTCAGAAGCAAAATCCAAGGATATTGATTAAATAATAATGGAACAAAACATATTTCATATAGGTGTCTCAGGACATTTTGGAAGAATAATTGAAAGATGTGAAACCCTAGAGCTAAATAAGCTTCTGTTAAATTTCTATTTCTCAAACTTGTACCTTGCAGCTTCAACAACAGATTAGTTATTAATGCATATAATATTTGCATTGCCTATTAATAATGCATTCCTATCAGAAATAACCAAATAGAGGCTCTTTGGATGCTTTCTCTTTAATCATTTCAGACATTATCTGTCCAGACTTAAGGCCATTTCTTTCCCAGTTAACTCTGTTGACCATGTGATTAATACCTGATCCTTGTATTTTTGAAATTTGGCAACAGGTTGGCCATCCCCATGCTAGCACTCAAATTCTTTATGATAATGAGAACGTCTATGTGTGCAGTAAATGCTGTTTTTGTTTATTCCAAATACATCTAAGGTTTGCAGCACAATGGGCCCCACTAGTACCTTGTTGTACCATAGAGGATGTGGAATTTAACCATCTGAGCCAGGATCCAAGCCCCTAGATCCTAATGAGGAGTTGTGAGCTACTGCATAAATTAGTGTGCTCTGGGGTCATCCTTCCTGAGTGAAGACAAAAATGTGCGAGCTTTATTCCCTCCCACCCCAACACTTATTATTGTTTCCTCCCACCCCAACACTTTTTGCCACTATATAGTAAATAAGATATTTACCTAGTATTCAGGACACTAGACTCTACTTTTGACTTTTATAAGCCTCTTCTTCAGATTAATAACCGTCCACCTACCCAAATCTACATATGTATAAGGGGAACCTTGAAGTAATAAAGATACATGCAGGCATCTCCTCACTCTTTCTTTGTACCATGGTAAGCATAGGTCAAGTTAAACTTCTATGTGTGTGCAGGCAAATCAAAAAACCTTCCATACAAGAAATGAGATATGGGGAAAATATTTATATTTTGTCATTGATTACAAAAAATGAAACATATAGTTAAAGAAAACAAATATTAAGCCAAGGTGAAATAAAATAATAAATTAAAATACTCCCCTCTCTCTCCCCACCCCCATCCCCAGGTCTAAACTAAAGGTAGGTAGGCAGAATAATCTTTAAATTATCTGTTTTCTTTTCTCATATTTAGGTTTTTTCCCTCAGCCAGTCTCGAGTTTCCCGTGTTCCCAAAATGGTACTATTGAAAAGTCAACTCCAAGTTTTTCTTCTCTTCTACACACAAAAACCTCTCCGAGAAAGTATCTTACTAAAGGACATAACTTTTTCCCATGAGATTGCTTCCATCTATCTGGTGCAAAATTACAAGTCTTCCTAGAAAGTCCCCAGAGAATTCCTTGTGTTGCCTGGAAAGTTATTTTGCTCTGTTAACTACCCCATACTACTATATCAATTTGAATCCCCCTTTTTACTTAGGCTGAAAGCTAGATAGATAGACAAAAGGCTGCAGTTCAAGTTTTGCTGCAGTTTAAGGTAAATTTATGATAAATAACACAGTGAAGTCTTCTTTTACGACAGGATGCATTCCATGTTCTTGTGCAACTGTGGCTCCTGGTTTCCTACAGGACTTAACAACTTGCTTGCCCAGATCGTGTGCCTTGTAAGCAGAGCTGTCACCTGAGTCTGGGAAATTCCTGAAGAACTGGAGCAGTGCTTGTGGATAGGAGAATTTGGTGAGAGATTTCACCTAGCATGCCATACAGTTTTCCCTTCAAAACTCACATTTTACCCAGGGGAGCTGATAGCTGAAGTCTGAAGACAGTTGTAATTGCAGGAGAACTTCAGGCCCCATCTGGAGGTTGGCATTCCGAATTTGTATGCTATTCTTACCATTGCTTGCCTATACATTGTCTGCTTGTTCCTTCCTCTCTAGGATTTTGTTCTGCTGCCTGCTGAGATTTTCAACCCCTTTCTTGTTGGATGCTCTGTTGTTGGATGCTCAGCTGCCCTGAACCTGTTAGGGGAGGGCAGGATATAAATCTGATGAAATAAATAAATAAATAAAATTTGGACAGCATAAATTCTTTGCACGTAGTGCAATCCTGAACAGTATTAGTATGTTAAGATATAGGCTTTAATGTACTTAGAATGGTGTCCTAAACTGAGTACTGGGACAAATTATAAAGTTTCTGACCATGACTAATGTGCAGTTGCATTCGTGCAGCTTCCTTAGTGACATTCTCTCTTCTACTGGTTTATTCATCCCACAACAGTGCTATAAATCCTTCATGCTCTGTCTGCTAGAAGTGGCCAGTGATGGGAAACAGAAGCATAGTTGCTTAAAGTGTGAGCCATGAGGGCCTAATTCAAATTACATGTAAATCACAACTTCATAAAGCCTCACCGTGATGAACCTTGGCAAGCCACTGTTCTCTCAACCTAAAATCTTCATATGAAATATGAGGATAATATGATTGGCCCGGCTTACAGAGCTATTGTGAAAACTACTGAAGTGATCTGAACACTTGATCTGGACATAAATGCTAAGTATAATTAGATACATTTAATATTGAGATCTGAACAAGATCTATACTATACTATATCTAGGTTATACATTAAATTAGAATTATACTTCAGATTTCTGTTTTTGGAAACAAAATTTAGAATGTTTGGAAGATGCTGGATATCTATTTTTATAAACTCCCTCCCCCAAAAAAGAAATGGCTGCACTTTCAGGGTAGTTCTTTGTTGGCAGAAGATCACTATCACAGCTTTATGGTACTAACCGTAAATATTTGAAACTTGTTCTCCTGTCAGCTCAGTGGGTGTTTACTTGCAGTTAACCTAACTACTTCAATTTTGGTAAACTCAGGATGTCATCAACAGCAAAAATTAATATTTCTTTAAACAACATTATTCAGTTCCTAGGCTTTGTACTTAAAAATAACAGCTATTCTGATAAAAATCATGGAGCTCCATTTATTCAGAAAAGATGTTGCAAAGCATGAAAAGAAACCATTATGCTCACAGAGCAGAGAGAAAGTGACATGTTTAGTATAATTTGAAATTAAAAATAACAGAAGGCTAGCACTAGAAGAATAAGGGCAGGGGATTGATTGTACACCTGATCAGTTGGTCCCCTGGTGGGACAGGTGGACTGAGACTGTTTGTAGGAACTCATGGTAATAGTTTTCAAGGAGTCTTTGGTGAGCTTGATCAACTAGTTCTTGCCAAGATTACATCTGCAGCATGTATTGGGGGGACTGAATCTGGACAATCACAATATTCTCTTGACAAAATAATGCTGACCATTTTTGCCCATAAGAATATAGGCATAGAGCAGTGTTCCCTCTAAGCTGAGTTAGCGTGAGCTAGCTCACAGATTTTTTAGCCTCCAGCTCACACATTTTTGTCTTAGCTCAGGAAGGATGACCCCAGAGCACTATAATTTATGCAGTAGCTCACAACTTTAATGCCAGTAGCTCACAACTTTAATACCAGTAGCTCACAAAGTAGAATTTTTGCTCACAAGACTCTGCAGCTTTGAGGGAACATTGTCAGAGAGTGGAAGCTACTTTAGCCTCTGTCGCTGTGGTGTGATACAGGAAGAACTACTTTTGTTCCTCTTCCAAATTTCCACAGGGGTACCCCAGCAGCCTGTCACCGTTGAAGGCTGTTCATGTGACATACATATCAGCACATAGTTCGGTATTGCAATCATTGCAGCTGGGGTCAGATTTGGGCTGCCATCATAGTATATGAGCTAGAATGCAAGTCCCTCTGAATTCAGATCTGGTGCTCAGTCTGTGATCATCTTTGTGGCATATACATGTATGAAACAAAAGATAACCACATACTGCAGTTTTAGAGGGGAGACATAGAAAGATCCCTAAGAATGAGAGGATCTGCCCTTGTGGAGCAGGGGCCATTGAAACTTTTTAACATATTCTCCTCTCATGCCAATTTTACCAGGAGATATGGGCAAGGTTAATTAATCCCTTAATAAGTAAATTTCAGGGCCATTCCAGTCTTTCTAATTTCAAGGTAACTAGGAAGTTTCTAATGGGAGTGAACCCACAGATTACAGGTCCTTGTGCAAGGTTCTTTTCAATTGCATGTAAAGTTCGCAAAAATATTTATGTTCTAAAGCCAAATTTTAATTGCTATTTTATATACCCTATTTCCTATTGTTATTTTATGTGATATTTGAATATTTTGTAAGTATTTTAGCTTTGTTGTTTAGCTTTTGTAATTTTTTTTTTTTCTGATCTGTGCTGGTCGTTGAACGTATTAAAATCTATTGAACGAACAATAACCACATACTAAAATAACAAGAAAGCATAAGAAAATCCCACAATTGACATTGTCAGCACTGTACACAGAAACAGATAATAGAATCATAGAATCATAGAGTTGGAAGGGACCCCCAGGGTCATCTAGTCCAACCCCCTGCACAATGCAGGAAACTCACAAATACCTCCCCCTAAATTCACAGGATCTTCATTGCTGTCAGATAGCCATCTAGCCTCTGTTTAAAGACCTCTAAGGAAGGAGAGCCTACCACCTCTCAAGGAAGCCTGTTCCACTGAGGAAATGCTCTAACAGTCAGGAGGTTCTTCCTAACTCTTTTGATTTAATTTCAACCCATTAGTTCTGGTTCTATCTTCTGGGGCCACAGAAAATAATTCCACACCATCCTCTATATCAGGGGTGGCCAATGGTAGCTCTCCAGATTTTTTTTGCCTACAACTCCCATCAGCCCCAGCCATTGGCTATGCTGGCTGGGGCTGATGGGAGTTGTATGCAAAAACATCTGGAGAGCTACTGTTGGCCACCCCTGCTCTATATGACAGCCCTTCAAGTACTTGAAGATGGTGATCATATCAACTCTGTCGCCTCCTCTCCAGGCTAAACATGCCCAGCTCCTTCAACGTTTCTTCATAGGACGATCTCCAGACCCCTCACCATCTTCGTCGCCCTCCTCTGGACCTGTTCCAGTTTGTCTATATCCTTCCTAAAATGTGGTGCCCAAAACTGAACACAATACTCAGGTATTACAAAAGTAGAGTAAAGCGATACCATCACTTCATGTGATCTGGACACTATACTTCTGTTGATGCAGCCCAAAATTGCATTTGCCTTTTTAGCCACCACATCACACTGTTGAGTCATGTTCATGTTCAGTGAAGATACTGCCTTTATTATTTTTTTTTAACTTTATGTCTTTCCTCTTTTAAAAAACAAAAATCTTCTATAAATAGTCCCAGTGTTGATTTTGTCACATGATGATTCAATTCTAAAATAAATATATAAATAAATCTTCAGATTGCATTTCCACTGTATTCCCCCCACCGACCCACTTTGCTGCCCACCCTGGGAGATCCTGAAAGTATATACTGGCTACTCTTTTGTATCACCTTCTGCGACAAACTTTAACTTGTTCAAATCTTGTTTCAAATATACATGGTTCAGAATGTTGTCTGAGATAATATGTTATATGAAGATTTACAATGCCTACTGGATCCTTCCCCCACACACACTTTGGGAAAATTATAAAGGAAAATAATTCTATATCAGAAACATTACACACACACAAACACACACACATACTGCAGTGTTTTGATACTGTTCTCCTGACATAGCCAATCCACACTGATTTCTATTTCATGGTCCATTGACCTGAAGAAGACCTTAGGTTAACCTTGAGTTTGGGATGATCAAGAAAGCTGTTAATCTTTCACGGGAGGTTAAAACAAGGAGGTTGTGAAACCCAGAGTGGGATGTGCAACAAATGAACTTATTAAACAGTGCAATTTCGCTACTGTCTAGCTAACAAAATATATAGGTTTTGTACATACACATATTTAATAACTTTTCACTCACTTCTTCCACAGTACACTGCACACACAATAGCTAAGTCAGGCCACAGCAGAGACTCTGAAAAACTTTAATTGACAGGTAAACAGACAGCCTGGAGCTGTGAGCTTTAAGGTCAAGAAGGATAGCATGTAGCCTATCAATATAATGTGGTTTAAAATTACATTAAGTGTTTGTGTTAAATTTGTTAGGTGAAGTCTCTAGTGGATTGTGAAATGCTGAATGAAGCCATTATGAAAACATACTATAACCTCTTTATTCTCTTTATGCTCTAGCTCTGGAAACAAAAATATGGACTATGTTAAGGACTGGTAGAGCTGGCAGTTCTACACATCTGAATAAAGCCGAAAATTATTGCTATCCTAAACCTCTTTCCAGATTTGACTGTTTTTTGGAATAGAACCTTAATTTTTAGCAGGTGGTATAACAAAAGTGTATCTGTTGTACTGTACAGCATTTTCTGGTGCAGTATCTATTCAAAAGACTTTGTGGACCATAACTATGTATGTGCATGTCAGATCTGTGATTGTTATTATATAGTGTGTTGATAATAGTGGCTTCCGGCTAACACTGATGGGAACTTTGAGGTGGGTACAAGAAACAGCCATTATCATGCTTGGATCCAAATCAGCTGAGAATCACCTCCATCCCTCATTGAGAGGTCCATTAGAGACAAGGTCTGGAGAAATGTGATGCACAGTCTGAACAGGTCTACTCAGAATCCTATACATACCTATTCAGTGGAGCCTACTCCCATTTTTTTTTTTACATTTCCTTTTTGTATGCGTTAAGTGGTGAACAGTGAGGGTGAGGCAAACCAGTCTGAGGCTTAACTCATGATTAGGTTGCAGTGGTTCCCAAAATTATTTTATATTTTGTACTAGGCTTTATGAATCTCTTTTGGAAGACAGTTTTGGTTGAAAAGTGAGGAAAATATAATGAATAATAAGTGAAAGGAGGGTCAAAATCAGCTAATAAACTTATAAAGTCAATTAATACATTTCCCATCTTTCCTATTGTTTAAATTAAAGTAAACAATAGTCACCATTTAGCTACACTCTGAACAAAATTAATATTCCTTTTCTTAATTTTGGATGATGGGGGGGGTTGGGATTACTTTAAAAACTGGATGGGCTTAAACATGTATGTACATAGACTATGTTTTACTACATACTATTTGCCAACTTTCAACAGTTTTCTACCACTAGTTTGTTAGCTCAATTCCCTCTCCCCTAGGAAGGAAATCTTATGCCCATCTGAGGCAAGAGGTCTTTAAAAAGGCATTTCTATCTTGCAGGAAATGAAAAATTACTCAGGACATTCAGCAAAAATCATATTTTAATATACATTTGCAAAAATACAGCAGGCGTATTATATGTGTGTTCCAGTTGTAAATATATTCTGTGATGTCAGGAACCTTACAGCAGAACATGTTGATAAGTTTTTAAGGCTCTCCTTGTATTACAATGCTGGTGTTTAATATACCACTGTAATATTTGCCTATTAAACTCTTCATTGTAATGGGTCCTACTGACTTTGTTATTCTTTAAACTAAATGCCAGCCATAAGGTACAAGTGGGAAGGAACAGATGGAGGGTTCATTTTTTCAAACCATATTTGAATCAAACAGCATTCTTTATATTTCATACCCCGATGTAGATTTTGTAAATTATAAATGATAACTTTATGCCAACACAGTGATCTGGTTGATATAAATTAACATAATGATTGTGTAACATACAAAACAGAGAAGCCACTCCATATGTTAATACTAAAAAAGATTATTGAAAAGTGTATGGCTTTCGCCTATAAAAGACAGAGTTATTTATTTTGAAACATATAAAACTATATATAAATCCCACTTCCACAGCAAGCAACATCCATTTATACAGAACAATTGAGACTATTTCCTATACAACCTTTTCATAATCTCTATAGGAGAAGGAGTAGGAGGAGATGGGATTTATACCCCACCCTTCACTTGGAGTCTCAAAGTGGTTTACAATCTCCTTTCTCTTCCTCTCCCCACAATAGATATCCTATGAGGTAGGTGGGGCTGTGAGAGCTCTTTTGAGAACTGTGACTGACCTAAGGTCACCCATTAGGTACATGTGGAAGAGTAGGGAATCAAACCCAGTTCTCTCAGATTATAGTCCATGCACTTAACCACTACACCAGATTGGCTGTCAGAGGATGATACTGAATGTCTTTTGTATCATTCCTAATGTCCATCATATGGCCTATCAGTGTTCCCTATAAATCGAACAACTCACAATTTATAATACACTTCTGTATGGCTAAACAAACTGAATTATTCTAGTACACCATAAATAACTTGGAAGTCTCTGCAAATTTGACAGGGGTCCATCCTTTCTGAGTCCACATGTACACATGTGCGGATATCTTATTCATTGTCCATATGTACCATACTTTATTTAGCCACAGTCCCAAAGATGGCACTGAATGATGCCAAGATCATTATGGCTTCCATGACCAGCTGTAATAACAGATGTCTTTGAGACAGACACATACTTTTAGGGCACTCATTCAACAAATCTTTGGTGTGTAATTAAAGGTACATTGTATAACAACTTAAATTTCCTTACGCACTCTACTCCAATATTTTTGAGTTAGTGGACAAGCCAACCGGAAATGAAAGGGAAAAAATTATAAAAAGAGAAAGGAGCAAGGGAGTACAAAGAAGGGGAAAGAATAGACAAGGGTAAAGTTTAAGCAGTTGGATATTTGAGAATGATAGGGTCCCATTGCATATCTGCCTGATGATGTTCTCCTATGAACAAAGGCTACAAGCTAAATAAAGTGCATTGTTCAGTTGAAGGTACATTGGGTGTGTTCAGACTATGAAGTTGTCACAGTGGTCTGCTGTTTGAGGCATGCTGTGACAATCAGACTGTGCCCACCCAGCTGCTGAGACAGGCACAGGCCATGCACATGCTAGAGGAGCATTTGGGACGGTGGCTCAGTGGTAGAGCATCTGCTTGGGAAGCAGAAGGTCCCAGGTTCAATCCCTGGCATCTCCAAAAAGGGGTCCAGGCAAATAGGTGTGAAAAGCCTCAGCTTGAGACCCTGGAGAGCCGCTGCCAGTCTGAGAAGACAATACTGACTTTGATGGACCAAGGGTCTGATTCAGTATAAGGCAGCTTCATATGTTCATATGGTGCACCTTGGCTGTTCAGATAGCCAGAAAGTATGGCAAGGATAGCCATGGAAGTATGGAAGTTCAGATAGCCATGGAAGTATGGCAAGGACTTTGCTACTGGGAAGATCCTGGTGGCTGTTTATTCCATTGATGAGGCATCACAGGACAAGGTATGGAGAAGTGCAGCACGGGGACAAATGTGTGTGCGTGATCATGCCTGTAATATCCAGAGGTGGGGGATGGCTATGATGGGGCAAAAATCCTGTCTGATTGCACCCATTGAGTAATGTCTGAAACTATTCCAGTGTAAAGCTAGAGCCTAAACAAATCCTTTTCTTTTGTGCCAGTTAACCACCCAGAAATGGGTATACAAGAGGCAAGGGAGTGGGATGTATATTAGCAAAACAACTGACCTGGACTGTCCATCCAACCAAAAACTATTTAAAGGTGTTCCACTGTTATGGGTGTGCTTTTGCTGTGGGGTAATATGGGAAGATTAACTGGTTGATCTGAGGCTGACCACAGTCTGAAAAGACAAAAGGTATTTTGAGTTAGTAGACAGGCTTGAGATTTCTTCTATCTCGGTCATTCTTCTTGCCTTGAAAAATCAGGTTTGCAATTTGGGAGTTCTGCTTGACATAGCAGTCATCTTAGAAAACCAGGTGGCTGGGGTGGCTTGGGGTGCTTTTGCCCAGCTTCAGCTAGTGCATCAGCTGCATCCACACCTGGTTAAGTCAAACCTTGACACAGTGATCTATTGTTACATCTTTGCTACATCTATTGCAATGCAGTCCACTTGGTGCTACCTTTGAACAGTCTTTGGAAGCTTCAGCTAGTACAGAATATTGTTGCTAGACTGCTAGTCAAGGCCAGCTACCAGGAGCATGTGGCCCTGATATTACAGAAATTATGCTGGCTGCTAATGCACTCCCAAACCTAATTCAACATATTGGTTTTGAATTTTAAAGCCATACATAGCTTGCAACCAGAGTATCTAAAGGACCATCTTCTCCCATCCATTCCTACTTGGAATTAAGATTGCAGGGAGATGCCCTCTTGACTGTCCCACCAATCAAAGAAGCTCACCTCATGGGCAAAAAAGAGAAAGCCATTTGGGGGAGCAGGCCCACAGTTACATAACAACTTCATCAGGAAGGTGTGCCTTCATCTGCCAGGGAGGCAGATGAAGACAGGTTTTTTAAGGACTGCATTGGACTAATTTAGTTTTAATTCATTGGCAGTCCTCATTGAGATTTTAATCTGTTGTATTTTATGTGTTTTATAATGTTTTATTTATATTATAAACTATCTTGAGTACTGCTAGGTAGAAAGGTGGTGAATAAGTAAATAAAGCAAACTTTGGGATTTCCCTTAAAGGCAGTGAAAGAAGTCATTTTCCCCTATTCCATATGGGACCGGATTGCCTAAATACTGGCAACTCCCAAATACTAGCAAGTCAATTGAGAAGCTTTTTAGGGAATCTGCACTAAGGGAAGTGAGTGAACATTTACAAGTTGCATGTCAATTGTTAATCAATAAACTCTAGTTTAACCTACTTCATTTGTCTTGCTGCAACTCATCTCAAGAAATGCTTGGAGATATTTCATGCCAGTATGGTATACACACTGTAAATATATGCCATAACATAAAATCAGAATTGTGAGACACAGTTAGAGTGAGATCTAAATAAAATTATGAGACAGTATGTTAGCAGAATTGCTGGAGTATCCTCTTTTTATGGGGCTGGGGTGTTAACAGAGGTAGACTGTAGGTAGAGCCAGGGGTCATTTTGTAGAAAAATAGGTGGTGGAGCTCATCCAGGGATTGTTATGCATCTGCACATACTATTCAATGGACAAGGAGGTGGAACTCTCAGAAGGAGGAGGTGGAACTGCGCTCCTGTGAGCTCCCACTGAATCCGAGGCCTGGGTAGAGCTAATTTGAAGTGGTATCTCACCAAGTATATTGCAAGGTCCAGTTTCAGAAAGAAGACTCCAGATTTAGAATAGTTTAAAATGTTTTACTTGGAAAATATGTAGAAAATATGATCACACTTAACGCATTCAAAAATACACACAATCAAGAATACTAGGAAAATTAGGGGTGAGAAATAGAGACTTTGAGGGATTACTACAGAGGCAATATTGCCTGTCCAGATGTGCAGACATCCGTGTAGAAAACTAACGATAAGGACATGCACAACCAGCATGAAATGTCAAAGATGACCAATTTTATAGAGTAACGGGGGGTACAATCTATCGATGCCCACAAATAGCACAATGGGGTGAGATTTGCTGTCATGTTTTATACCATTTTTAGGGGTGGTGTACCATCTGGGAATATAATCAAGTTAATGATCATTGATGGGCTTTCCTGGGTGGTTTGGATGGATTTCTAGGTTGAAACAAAAGGTGGGAATGGCTTCCTGATGAGTGTCAGGAAGAGCCATATAGTTTAATGTTTGAGATTAATTTTACCATGGTACTCTGGGGAAGAGGCAGGAAGGAAGGGGGTTTATGCAATTGGTTTTTCACATTAACATAGGGTTTGGATAGGATATTTGGAGACATGAGAGAATTAGACAGATGCTGCCAGCCAGCTATAGAAATGCAGGTACTATGCTGGTATGACTCATTGTCTCTGACATTCCATTTTAGGATGGGGAGGAAGGAGACTGTAACTAGCCTCAAAGGATGCCTGTTTTGCAAGCTTTAACAGAAACCCTTTTAGGAGAGCCTTGGCAGGCCCTTGGCCTAAGCAGAGAATGTTCTCACTTGGCCTGTTTTTACAGGATCTCTGGTTCAGGTCAGAATATGGGGACCCCATTGTTTGTTGGGGTGTTTCCATTAGTTGGGCAACACCTTTTGGCTATAAGTAGATTTGAAGGAGCATATGGCATTTGAAAGTATGGATAGTCAAACTGTAGTTTAAAAGTAATACAGATTGCAGGATTTTTTTTTTTTTTGCACTTCTTCTAGACTGCATTCATACATCACTGACTATTGTACTATAACTGTCCTATAGCAATAATTCCCTACTTGGTTATTCTGTTCGTGCAAAACCAATTCAGATGATCGCTATTGATGTCTATGCGATTCATTCAAGGATGTTGGGTTAATTCCTACCTGGCTCATTGGAGCCTTTAGGACTGAGCTTGGGGACACTTTAACAATGGGGAGCAGGATTCTACACTTCACCTTCCTGGACCAATAGCAAGTCCCCTGATGGTTCGAATGGTCCAATGACGTTCTAGGGCAGGAACCCGAGTTGTATATAGTTGGCCCTGTTGACCCAGTTCTTCAGTCTTAGTTTTCGTTTAATCATTGCAATGCTGTAATCACTAATAAAGAGCTGTGATCACTCTACTATGAGCCTTTTCATGCACCAAACCCAGTACTTTTCAGCTATGTTGCAATGATAACACAATATTAAATGATGTGTGCATGTAGTCATATACAGGAGTGGTAAACCTTAGACCATGGTCCCAAACTATGTCCAGTCTATGGGCACTTCTGGAATTTTGAGACAGGGTAATGAGCTCCACCAAAAATGGCTGCCACTGGAAGTGGGATTACTCATCAAAATGGCTGCCATGGGGGCAATTACTAAATGTGACAGGTTCCAAGCTGAGTGTCCACCAAGCTACAGATTTCCAAACAGGAAAGTCCTTTAGTTACAGAAGTGAAATCTGGGGTCTTCTGAAACATTCCCTACTCCAGTGAGGTGAGGGAAAGCCGGGACTGGCTGTATGCTTTGGGTATGAAATGTTTAGAGAAGAAGCAAGTGAACACCAGGAAACCATTGGTGGGGAATATGGTGTTCATGAGTGTAATAGTAGGGATCATTAGGCTTAGATATGGCACAGAGAAAGGTTTGTATTTCTGATTAATTTTCCTTGATCATTTCCACACAAGTGCAAACCTCCATATCAGCATTCTTAAATAATCAAAGCTTGTAAAACTTTCCCCACAACTTTTTGCCTCCTCAGTAGATCCAAATTTAGTGTCCCACTTTCCCCACAATCCCCCCCCCCCCCGCTTTGGATTGGAATTCACAGTTTTCCAGTGAATTACCAGTTTTGTTTCCTGCCATCCTTTTGTGTTGTCAGTGTCACAGGTTCGCTCCCCCTCTCCCCTTAAGTTGTCCCATGAGCAATCCACTAATTCCGCCCCCCTCCAGTAATGTTGATTGTGTTACAATTTTTTTTTCCATTATAATATAGCAATGTTACAACTTTGGGACAAAACAAACAGCAAGGTTTCTTGTAGCCTTCTCTATGCAATTACCTGTCCATGAAATTCCTTTATTCCTTTCTCTTTTTTTAGGTTTTGATGCCACATGCTTGTGTTATTTCTCAATTCTCTCTCTCCCCCCTTCTCTTCCTCTATAGCTTGGTGTGATTTCTTTACAATGTTATGATATAACAAAGTTGAAATCTAATGTCACCTTTAAGACCAACAATGTTTTATTCAGGGTAAGTTTTCATGTACAGGCACACATTGTCAGACGAGATTCACTGGCTGACGAAGTGTGCCTGCACATGAAAATTTACCCTGAATAAAACATTGTTGGTCTTAAAGGTGACATTAGACTCCAGCTTTGTTCTATTGCTTCAGACCAACATGGCTACCCACCTGGATCTATGATGTTATAACATTACTACATGTACAAAAAAGGAGGTTCTGTCACTGATGAAGTACATGAGGACACATTTAGCATGCTTCATAATTATTGAATAACAGTGTTATGGATTGGTGTATCCAGTCTGATGATCATGAATGGAATACTATTTTCATTAGTATTTTGTTAAAATCTTTGCTGTCATTTCCTTAGTTGGTAACTAAGGAGGAGCAAGAGACCTCTGAACTGGTGGCAACTATACTGTTCCCTACAATACATCTAGCATTCCCAATGATATTATAACATTATAACATTACTGAATATGCCAAGAAGGAGGTTCTGTTGCTGACAAAGTTCATGGCAACACATTTAACATGCTTCATAATTATTGAATAACAGTGTTATAAATTGGTGTATCCAATTTAACGATTGCCAGCCATTCTCTTAGTTGGCAACTACAGAGGAGTTGAGAACCTTTGAAATGGCAGCAACTATGCCATCTCCCATGACACTTCCAGTCTTCCCCTACAACAGCCCCATAGCCAGAAATTTTGGGTGAGGAGGCCTAGGGGATAAGATTTTGGGTGAGGGTCCATGGAGCTTGGCTGCTGCTTCCAGTGGTCAGCCGCCCAGCCTCAGCTCTCTCTCTTGTGCTCCCTGTCTTCGGTGTGCTTTCTATGTCGCTCTCTTGTGCCCTCTCTCCCTCTCTCATGCTCTCTCACTCGCTGTCACTGTCTCTCTCCTGCTCTCTCTCTCTCGCTCACGTTTGCTGTCACTTTCTCCTCTCTTGCTTTCTCTCTCACTGTCACTCTCTTGTACTCTCTCTCTCATTTGCTGTCTCTCTCTCCTGCTCTCTATTGCTCTTGCTGTCACTCTCTTGTGTTCTCTCACACACACTCATTGTCACTCTCTGTTGCTCTATCTCTGTTGCTTTTGCCATTGCTCTCTCTTGTACTCTCACTCGCTGCTGCTCTCTCTTGTGCCCCCTCTCTCTTGCTGTTGTTCTCTCTCTCCTGCTCTCTCTGTTGCTCACTATTGCTGGCGCTCTCTCCTCTTGCACTTTTCTCTCATTGTCGCTGTCACTCTCTCTCTCCTACTTTCTCTTTTGCTCTCTTGCTGGCTTTTGCTGTCGTTCTCTTGCTGTTGCTCTCGCTGTCACTCTGTTGCTCTCTCACTCTGTTGCTCTCTCTCTCTCATTCTGCCTCTCGCTGTTGCTCTCTTTCTCCTGCTCTCTCTCTCTCACTTTTGCTGTCACTGCCTCTTTTCACTCTCCTGTCCCCTCTCTCATGCTCTCTCACTCTTGCTGTCTTGTACTCTCTCTCTCGGGGGGGGGGGGAGAAATAGCCTGGGAATGGAGGGGACCTACAGAGGGAGGGGGGTCATATAAAGCGGCTTGGCCCCCTGGGCCCTGTAGCTACAGGCCTGCTCTACAATGTTGTAATTTTATACAATGTTGTAATTACTGCACATACACAAAAAAGAGGTTCCATTGCTAAATACATGACAACACAGTGGCACAACTCCTTTTCAAAGGAAGTGTCGAACACATGGGGAGAGTCAGATCTGAATTCAAGAAAAATTCCCCCAAATAAATGTCCTTTTGCAAAAAGGGTGCAGAAAAATAATTTTTAAAAAAAGCGGAGATTCAACCTGCTGGGAAATAGTGGTAATACTGAGGTGTGGAAAAAGTCCTTCATTATACTGCTGTTTGCGCATGCAGCTCCATAGACTGGAAGGACTGCTGCAGCAAGGATGACATTGGATCCATCATACTAATTAGCCTAATGTACCCCATAGTGTTATTGTGGGGATATTATTGTAGACTGGAAGACCATGTAGGCAATGCTATAGTCTTTGAAGGAATTACTTTATTTATGTTATTTATAATACACCTTTGCCACTGAGACTCAAAACAGATTACATAGTGTAAGTCAAATACAGTCACCCCAGGATAGGACATCCAATAAACAAAGAAATGAAGTTTGGATTTCAGAAATCCGAAAATAAGCAGAAATTTAAAAATAGAACTGACAAAGCTTAACTATTAATATGACATGTTTAAGCATGATTAAACAATACAGAAGTTAGGTACAGAATCAAACTTACAGAAACAGACAGTATATACTATACAAAGTAATATAGTCCACAGTCCCTATACCTTTAACAAAGCACCTTTCTGAAACATTTGATTATCAAGGCTTTTTTTTTTGCAGGAACACACAGGAACACAGTTCCGGCTGGCTTGATGCCAGAGGGTGTGGCCTAATATGCAAATGAGTTCCTGCTGAGCGTTTATATATATATATATATATATATAAAGCTCAGGGTCCTAATTGACTGAATTAGCTCTCCTGAATTCTCCCACTTCCTCACTTGTCGCCATTGGAGCCTTCTTTGAAGACTACGATAGGTAAATATCACCCTGTTTGTCTACCCATGTGTTCCTCTATCTATCTATCTATCTATCTATCTATCTATCTATCTATCTATCTATCTATCTATCTATCTATCTATCTATCTATCTATCTATCTATCTTTCCTAGGACTGAATGTGTGTTTTGATGAGTATTTTATCTTGTATGGAAGTCTATATTTTTTCTAAATAAATTTTAATTGATTTTACTAAATTAGAGTCCCTATTATTTACGCATTACCTTTCTGGACGGTTAATCTTGTATACATAGGTAAAAAGATCCCTAGTGAGCCAGGTGCCCACCTGACTATTCCCTAATCTCATTTTGAGGGCATTTTGGCTTACATGGGGGTGGGGGGCAGTAAATGTAAGTCCTTGAGAGCTTCCACTTGCATGTATGGTTCCTGCTGGTTGAGGAATTTAGATCTGAGTTGGGGGGTGGGAAGATGAGAAGGTATTCTATTCACTGAAGAGAGATGTGTAGAATTATTAGTCCAACTCATTTGATTAATTGGTAAGAGGAGGGGTTTTTTTTCTCCTGAGGGAAGATTCTCTAAGGGGAGTTCATATGTTGAACTGATTGAAGCACATCATTTGAAAACATTCCCTGATTAAAAATCTTGGCACTATACTGAGTGCACTGCTGGCTCCTGTTAAAGAGCAACAACAGAAAATCCAAAATGAGGCTGCCTGAAGTGTACAATAGTTATGGAAGGTTAGAATGTAAGCACTTTACATGTTCATCCAATCAAGAATAAAATTGGAAACTGCAGTCAGCATCTGCCATCACATTAGCAAATTGCTTCTCATAAATTATGATTTGTGATTATTTAGTCACTTAGTGACAAAATGGGTCTCTACAAATATTGCCATCTACGAAAATACTCTCATACTTTAGCTTGTATTTGGTCAAGCAGGGAAGAAGAGTCTAATGCCGCTTTTATTAATTGTGTGAGCATACAGATTCTTATTATTATCCATGACCAGACCTTGTTTGAACTCTGGAGAAGCAATCTTATAAATTAATATTTCACATTTAATTATCAATATATTTTACTGTATACATGGGACAATAGAAAAGGCTCCCTATAACTAATTTAACACCTGTATATATCCAGAGGAGATAATGAAGCACAATGTCATTCGTATTTTATGGGGTTATGAATTCTAATCCTGTTACATTTGTACTTTAATTAAAATTTCTATTAATTTTTATTGTAATCAGCACAATTAAAGGTTTATTAATTCTTTCCATATTCCCAAAACTTTATGATCCAATAATATTTAATTTAAAAATATCACCTCAGGAAAAAAAAAAGATTAGCTCAACATTTAACTAGCTACATCTACAAAATGATCCATTTACAAAAATGATAAGCTATTTAAAGGGCCCCCAGGCACTGTTGGTGGCTGTGTTGCAATAATGCTCTGGCTTGGACATACTGCAAAACTCAAAAGTGAGTCTGAGGGCTGCTATGCATGATATAGCTAGTACATTGGAGAAAATACTTTTTATTGTCCTGAATCATGGTTTCAGACACCACATTTTTTTAAAAAAAAACTATGAACTGTTTTCAGATAATCAGTATGAGTATACAGGTATACAGGAAGAACAGGATCATAGATGTCAGTCCCAGCTACGACAGAAGAACTCTTACTAGGCTATGTGAAAAGACTCTATGACAGCAATCCTAAGCAGGTCTACTCATAAGTAAGTCCAATTTTATTCAATGGGCTTACTGCCAGGAATTCATTCTATGGATTTATATGTCTGTAATTGTGTATAAGCGATTAGAAAGCCTCTAGAGAGCCAGGTTCGTAATGTGTGGACAACCCTACATTTGAATAAGTTGAAGCACAAGAGCTTTCCATGAAGTCTAGCAAATATTGGGGTGGGCACAGCCTTAATCTTTCATGTATACATACATTAAGTCAGCCCACATTCAGTGCCTGCAAAGTGCTTAGTGCTTTTTTTTAAGGGAGTCAGGGGGAGAGGGAAGGAAACAAATACATTTTTTAAAAGTATAAACAATTCCATGTGGTCTTCTGCTCTGTAGGCAGTAAGAGATATTCACTACCTGAGCTTCTAGAGCATAGTCAAATAGCAAAGAACAGCAAAATTTAACTGTACCATTGGGCATCAACAGGGATTTCTCATGTAAAATAAAACTTCTGCTGAAGAGAGAATTTAGATAGCTTTTTTTTAAAAAAGGCCAGCTGTCGGCAAGAATTTACAGACTGATGCATTTTCTGACTCTAGAGAGCAAATTATTTGTTGTTCTTTTCCTTCTTCTGTTTTTACAAAAAGGTGAAAAGCCAAATGTTGTGCTCAGTGAGAGAGGCAGCAGCAGAGGTGGCATTTGTTAGCGTGATAACATTTCCCCCCCAAATATGCTGAGTGCTAAAACTTTAATCCTGCTCAATGAAAATATATTTCTATATGATCTGGGCCAAAATTTGACAACTGGTTTGAGAGATTCTTATTGCCAAGCAGGTTGACAGAAATAGTACAGTGCTCAGTTACACAGGTATACAAAATACCCAGCGCTCAGCTCCACTTTTTTGTACCCTCAAAATAGAGTTCTAAATGGAGCTCAGTTCATACATTACATAGAAGCAAGAGAAAAACAATCCAAGAGACAGATGCACTGCTCCTCTCAATGCAGTTACATGGAAAGCAGGACTCATGGATCTTAACGGAGAAATCAATGAGCTGAAATGCTACTTCTGCTGATCAGTTTCATCCTTCACAGCGACCACTAGACTTCTTACAAAAGCAAAGAGCACCATTCAGCTCAGAGTAACACCCAACTATTTAAATATATTCTTCACTGTTTATAACAGAGGTGTCAAAAGCCTGGCCCGCAGGCCAGAACCAAGCCTCCTAGGGCTTTAATAGGGCCTGCAAGCTCTATTAAAGGCTCCATATGCTTTGGCTTTCCCCAGTGCAGCTGGCTCCCCTACCCCTTCTCTCCCCCGTGCTTTGCCTTGTTATGGTGGGTAGGTTTTTTCTTTTTTTTCTTTTTGCTGGGATTGTTCTTCTGGAGTCTTCTGGGTGCAGCTGACTTTGCCTTCGCTCTCCTTCTCCATGTTTTGGCTTGCTACAATGGGTGTTTCTTTTTATTTATTTATTTCGCTGGGCTTCTTCTGCCTTGCCTTTTCCTGGAGCAGCTGGCTCCACCTCCCCTTCCCTCATCAATGCTTTGATTTGCTACAGTGGGTGTTATGTTTCTATTTTATTGGGGGGATGGCTGAATTTCTTCTGCCTTGGCTCTCCCATCTGAAACTGGCTCCACCTCCCCTTTGCCTCTCCCATGTTTTGCCTTGCTACAGTGGGTAGGTGTTTCTATTTTTTTTGGGGGGGGGGGTCTGGTGGTCTGGGCTTCTTCTGTCTTTGCTTTCCTGAGTGCAACTGGCTTTGTCTTCTCTTTGTCACCTCCATTCTTTGCCTTGCTACAGTGGGCTGTGTGTTTATTTTTCTTTTTTCTTTTTTTGCAGGGCTTCTTCTGCCTTGACTCTCCTGGGTGCAACTGGCTGCACCTCCCTACCACCTCCTTCATGCTTTGCCTTGCTACAGTGGGGGGTGCAGAGTGGGTGGGTCGAGAGCCATGAGAGAACTGAGCCACGTGGGAGGGGGCCAGGGCTTTATCGCTCTGACACCACGCCCCCTCCTCTAACTCCCGGATGGCCGGGAAGCCGGATTCAGTGCGGCCCCCAGCCTATAACAGGTGTTGCCCATGCAGCTGGGAAGGGGCTGATTTCTTTTTCTTTTTTTGTTGGGCTTCTTGACTCTCCCAGGTGCAACTGGCTCCGCCTTCTCCAGTGCTTTGGCTTGCTACAGTGGGTGTGTGTTTCTATATTATTTGGGGGGGGGGGCTGGGCTTCTTCTGCCTTGGCTCTGTGCCTCACCCTGTAAAAAATCCCTGAGACCCTGGAGAGTCACTGCCACTCTGAGTAGATCTGGGGGGAGGGGAACGAGAGAAGCTTGCAATGTTCAGACATTTAATGTTTTTCTCCTGAGTCCTAGGCTCAGACCATTTACATTTACAGTTTATATTTTTAAGGGCAAGGGGGGGGAAGGTGTGGTACCACCCACAGTTAAAATATAGAGTTCAACAAACTCAAGGAAATCCAGTTTTTCAAAGAAACTTTAGTTTTAACACACACACCTACTAAAGTGGGACTCCAATGGAATAGCTGCTATAACATCTTTAATTGTGTTGTTTTTCTGTGTCCTTTAGAAAGTTTTTACCTCTGCTACCTGGTATTACATTTTTTGACACACATGGCCCAGCCCAACAAAGTCCAATTTATGCCAGATCTGGCCCTCATAACAAATGAGTTTGACACCCATGGGTAGGCGGAACAATTCAGGCGAAATATCACCTTAATAAAACACTGGATGAGTTATTTTGAGTGAGATTTACTCAAGAAAAATATAGAAGGAGCCAGTAGTTTTGCTCTCTCTCTCTCACTTTATATCCCTTCCAAACTACATAACAGCCTAGTTTATATTTCTTTCCCAAGACCTTGTTCTCATTATTATAATCAGGGCCATAGTTTGACCCAGGGCCTCAAATGAAGACTCAAGACAACAGCGTGGGTTTTATTCAAATTTACTTAAATGTGCTGATCTACATAATCAATTAATCATGCTGATATTTAATTGAGGGGAGGCTGTACTAAGCTTCTTGTCCATGGTGCCTTTTTCTGGAGTATCCACCCTGACTCCAAATTTGGCCAGCAGCTGCAGCTGTCTCATTTATTCTTGCCCATTTATCAAGTGCTGAGAAGTGCCTAACCCTATCCCCTTACCCTGATGCAGAGTAAAGCCATTACCAGGTTTGGGAAGATTTTGTTCAGCACAAAAGGCACCCCATCCTGTCTTCCAACAAGTGCTGGCCTGTTCAGGACCCCCTTTCCATCATGTCAAATGGATCAGGGTGCTCACTACTTATTAGAGGTGTGCATTTGTCATGTATTGAAGAAGATATTGAATTTATATCCTGCCCTATACCCTGAATCTCATAGTCTCAGAGCAGTCACAATCTCCTTTACTCTCCCCCCCACCACAACAGATGCCCTGTGAGGCAGGTGGGGCTGTGAGAGCTCTCACAGAAGCTACCCTTTCAAGGTCAACTTTTGGAAAGGCTATGGCTGACCCAAGGTCATTCCAGCAGCTGCAAGAGGAGGAGTGGGGAATCTACACTGTTCTCCCAGATGAGAGTCGTTGCATTTAACCACTACACCAAACTGGCTCTCAAAAATATTGGACCAGGGGGTCTATGGGCTCCAGAAGAAGGTGTCCCATCTTTCATTGTTTCCAATGGAGGGGGGGGCGAAGGATGTGGACCAGTCCCTTTAAGCCTTGAGCCAAATACCCAAATAATACCTTATTGATATTATTTGGATATTTATTGAGCTGAATCAGATTCTCTAATCTGATTCAACTACCAAATAGAGTCCCCCCCAAAAAGCCAAGGCTTTCATTTGGGCACAGAATGGAGAAGTTGAGTTGTGCAGCATGGGCCACCTTGGAGAAAGGATTTAAAGAGACCTCTTTAAATCCCTTCTCCAAGACAACGCATTCCACCACCACCACTGTGATGGTGCAACTCAGTGAGTAAGCTCAGGCATTTAAAGGCATTTAAATGCTTTTTTTCTCCATTGGAAACAATGGAGGTTAGGTGCACCTTCTTTCGGGGTCCATAGAACCACACCCCAAATCCAGTCTTTTTAAAACATGGGAGGGGTTGAGGAGCAGCATCAGCAACTATATGGCAAATTTGGTGCCTCTACTTCAAAAAACAGCCCTCCCCAGAGCCCTGATACCCCAGTATTGATTCTCCATTACAGGCTATGGGGAATGGTTCTCATAGGCTATAATGGAGCCAAGGATATAATTGAGCAAGTGATCTCTCAGCAAGGAATTTAAAGTTTAACTGCCTTCAGAGTTCACTTGCACACCTAAATGCTTTCAGAGTGAACTCCCAAGGCATTTTGCATTTTGTCTTTGGTGTTCACTTGCTGCAGTGTGATTCCACACTGCAGCTTGAAGAAGGCATTTTAAGGGACTGATCCACATCCCTTTCCTCTCTCCATTGGAAACAATAGAGGATGGGGCACCTTCTTCTGGGACTCATAGAATCAGACCCCCCGATCCAATATTTTTGAAACTTGGATGGGGCATTTGAGGTCAGGCACCAGCAGCTATGCTGCAAATTTGGTGCCTCTACAGCCCCCCAGAGCCCTGAATACCCCCAGATCAATTGTCCATTGTATCCTATGGGGAATGATCCCTATTGGCTGTAACAGAGCTGAATAAATTTGGGTTTCCTGATTATTTCCCAAATCTCAATACCATATTGATACTGGGATTTGGGAATATTGGGAAATATTGATATTTGGGGGGTTCAATATACCCAAACCCGAAAAACAGGTTTTGCACACCCCACCAGTTATCTCTCCCTAAATTACAACCTGCTCTATCCCCACTGAATTAGTTATGGCCTAAAAGGCAGAGACCAGGCCTAATTAATCTTTTAAAAACATATTATTACCACAAATCTGCACATAACAAAGCAGGTGAAAACCCAGGAGAATGCCCCCCCAAATTCCTGTTTGGCCCCAAACAGTGACTGGCTAATCCAATGATATTAAGGGAGTGTGGGTTGGCAGCAAGAAGCAAAAGCTGTAGCATGAGGTGAGGCAGGAGTAATGAACTTCTCCCAGGGGTGGAATTCTAGCAGGAGCACCTTTGCATATTAAACCACTCCTGATGCAGTCAATCCTCCAAGAGTTTACAAGGCTCTTTTTGTAAGCTCTTGGAGGATTGGCTACATCAGGGGCATGTGGCCTAATATGCAAAGGAGCTCCTGATAGAATTCCATCCCTGACCTCTTCTATCTGACCTTTTATTGTATAGCTGTTTCTCTAGCCAGCCAATCTGCCCTTAAGTTTCATTTGAAGCTGGACTGAGGCAAATCAATCCATGGCTCTAACAGCCACAAATGGCTCTTCTGAACAAAGGAGATGTCATTGGAATTTATCCAATCCATCAGCCATGGCACTAACTATAGCATGAGACTTCTTGTGCATTCCTAATATTTAAACCAGAATAGCATCACTGCCTCTATTTTGGTGTAAAGAGAAACTGGTACTGGATACAGGCATTTTACCTGCTCACATTTTGCTGCACTGAAACCTGCCATAATCAATTGTAGCAAGTAAGGTGAGTTTATTTTCATTGCAGTTTTTTTTCCTTACTCATAACAAATTCTTTGGGAATTAAGTGTGCTTGAACTACTATATTCTTTGCACCAACTAAAGAACATTAGATAAAAACAGGGAGCAGAATTAGACCAAAACTATACAGAATACATTAACCTTCCCCGGCAAGGCCTCCAATATCCAGAAAGCCAAGAAAAAAAATGTGTAATGAGAGCCACACTTTCATCTTTGTGTCAGAAAAAATTATCCCCTATTGGATATTAACTTTAAAAGGTCATGTATAGGGAAAAGAATGCAGCTCTTAAACTATCTACCTAGCACAAATTTGACCACCAACCTCTTATGTTTTATTTAAAAATTAAAAAAAAAAAACACGGAAGAAATTCTGCAGGATCATGTATTTCCATTTATGCAAAAAAGATGAGAGATATAAAATATTAAATAAAAAGAAAAATATCTAATCTCTCTCTTTCTTTCATATTTCCATCTTTTTTCTGCTGGCCAGAAGCCACATCAGTTGATCTTAATTTTTTCCATTGAGCTAACCCCCCCTGGTGACCAATTATATAGTGTTATAGTAGCATGCTAAAAGCCAATAGTCACAAAATTTCCTTAGTGCAAATTGTTAGTACAGGAACTCATAATGGACTGGCCATCAGGGTAGTGTGACCTGGCACTGAAACATTTGCAAAGGTGGAACCAGATAATGAGACGATATGAAGCTTCTGCCCAAAATGTTATCCTGATATCCTTTTTTCTCGATCTTCTCCATATTTTGTATATTAAGGAAACCTAATTGTTTGGTATGATATTACCACAGTGTACTTTTCTCTACTACCAGAGGTTGCTGCCAGAACTGAAGAGTCTCATAAGCATGAAGGCATTATCTCATGTTTTGCATTGTACCAACTTGTGCCATAGTTGGTGGCTTGGGCCCACCTGTGTAATATGCTGGCTGTTTGCGTGCATACGTACAGCATACATTTTGTTGAATTACTGGTTGCAGTAATGTGTCAGTTAGTTTGGTTTTTAGGTTTTTAATTGGAATTATATGGAAATTGTTTTATTTGTTTTATCAGTTCATTGTAACCCACCCGGATGTCAGCTTGTGTTCAATCACTTCCTATCGATACTAACCATATTGCCTATACCGTTTATTTGTTCAAGACTAACCTCTTTGCCCTGTAGTAGAATGCAAGGTATGTCAGAGGGAGGCCATGGAAGGGAGGGAGACCTTGGGCGCCAGGGGTAATAAACGGCTGGCAGTACACAGAGAGACACCGCGCCGTTTCCCAGGCCAGGCAAGGCCGCCAAGCGAAAGGGGGAGTGTGGGTAGACTCAGGAAAGACAGATAGCAAGTGTGTGAATCAAACACCTCTGAGGGAGAAAGCAACTTTTGTTTAAAGAAGTGATTTAAAGGGCCCTGCCTTTGATGTACCCCAATATATGCTAGTACCCATCCAATGTATGTTATCACTTTCAATGGTCTTCTCCAGTAGAAACATTGTGTATCCAATAAAGAAACTTATTTCTGAAGAAAGAGTTCTTTTGTTCTGGAATCTCAATGAACACTACGCTGACATTTTAAAAGTGATCCCTAACGAGGGGGCTTATCGGCGAAAGTTACTTCTAGCGAATGGCTACAGAGGCACCAGACGACCGAGAGCCCTGCATACCAGAGTTGCCAGGGTCCCCGGCTTGGTACGTTACCGAGAAACGCAAGCCACGGAAGGTGAGCAGCCAAGTGCTCTTCATCACCCCACAGAAGTGGAAGCACCGCACCTCCACCACCCCGATAGAAGAGGCCGTACAACGCCACGCCAACCTCCTCCACAACCCCGGGGACCCGGAGGCACCACCCTGCTTGCCCGAGCCAACGGACGGACCCCGAGGAAGGGGGGAGCCCGAGGAAGGCCCGGGGCCAAGCCGGGGGAGGGACAGCTGCGACTCCCGAGATGGTGAAGACGAGGAATCGCGAGCCTCCTCCCCGAAAGCCACCACCATGGACGAACTCTGGCGGGAGGTCGAGATCCTGGGCTGCGACCTCCGCCGGGAGATGAACCTCACCATGACTCTAATACTAAAAGAGGTGCAGAAGCAAGTGGTCTGCGCCATCACAGGCGCCGGAGGGGCGGCGGCCCCGATCCCGCAGCAACCCACCGCGCCAGTCATCCCAGCGGCACCGGTGGTTCCGGCTGCACTGGCAGCGCCCACGGCGCCAGGCGCCCCCTAAGCCCCAGCATCCCGGGTAAAGACCCGAGAGCTGCTCGTCACGTTCGACGGCAGCCCAGACAAGGTGGAATACTTCATCATCCAGGCCAATAGCTACAAGCACTACTGGGGGGCGTCCTTCCACAACGAGCGCAGCCGAGTAGCCTACCTGGGGTCTTTATGAACTTTATCAATTAGGTCCTTCAGAAATACCTGTACAAGGGGGTGGTGGTGTACCTGGATGACATCATTATTTACTCGAAAGACATGCCATCCCACGTCAAACTAGTCCGGGAGGTACTAACCACCCTTTATGAGAACAAACTATACGCCAAATTGTCCAAATGTGAGTTCCACAAGGAAGAATTAGACTACCTAGGCTTCCGGGTGTCCGGGAAGGGCTTGGCCATGGACCCGGCTAAAATCCAAGCAGTGTTAGGGTGGGAACCCCCGAGGACACGTAGACAGCTCCAATCATTTCTCGGGTTCGCGAATTTCTACAGAACGTTCATTCAGGGGTTCGCCAAGGTGGCCCTGCCCCTCACCAACCTTTTGCAAACCAAGGGGAAGGGGCCCGAAGCGAAAAAACCCGGGGCGAAACTCCACTGGACTAGCCAGTGCCAAGAAGCGTTTGAGACCTTAAAGCGGCTCTTCATGAGCTCAAGCCCTTCGTGGTTCAATGCGACACCTCCGACACGGCCGTAGGAGCCATACTGGTGCAGAAGGACGAGGGGGGCTGCCTGAGACCCTGTGCCTACATTTCCAAAAAGTTCTCAGGCGAGCAAAGGAACTGGTCGGTGTGGGACAAGGAAGCCTACGCCGTCACCTTCTCCTTGAAAACATGGCAATCTTGGTTGGAGGGGGCTAGGGTTCCCTTCGAGATCTTGACTGACCACAAAAACCTAGAAGCGCTCACGGGGCACCGGAAATTGACCGGCAAACAAATACGGTGGGCCGGGTTCTTCGCTAAATTCGACTTCACCCTCCGGCACATACCCGGGTCGAAGAATTTCTTGGCTGACGCGCTCTCTCGGCTCCCGCAGCATGAGAGTGAGCGCGAGGAAGTCATAGACTCTCTCATCCCCCCGAGGCAGTGGCGGGCACAGTCCAAACCCGTTCTCAGGCAGCGAAGTCCCCGAAATCCCCGTGGGGGGGAAGCAAACTGATCTCTGAGGCGGAGGCGGAAGGGAATGACCGCCCGGAGGGGTTGGTGAGAGGGGACGGGGGGTTCTGGTTCCATGACGGGAAACTTTACGTCCCGAAATCACTCTGGGTGGAAGTGCTACAACACTGCCACACCAGCAAACTGGCCGGCCACTATGGCTACGTGAAGACCCTGCACATGGTGCACAGGCAGTTCTGGTGGCCCCACATGAAAAAGGACATTTCTGAATTTGTACAAAGGTGTCCAACATGCTTGATGGCCAAAAGGAGGGGAGGGAAGGTGCCCGGGCTGCTCCAACCGCTTCCCTCGGCAGAGCGGCCCTGGTCGGTGATTTCAATGGATTTTATCGTGGAGCTACCACCCTCGAAAGGGCGGACAGTGATTCTCGTAGTGGTGGACACATTTTCCAAACAAGCCCACTTCATCCCCTGCAAAAAACTCCCCACCGCCAAAGAATTGGCCCATCTGTTCTTTGTGCACGTGGCCCGGATCCACTCGTTCCCTGATAAGGTCATTAGTGACCGCGGGCCACAGTTCGTTGCCAACTTCTGGCGGGAGTTCTGCAAATTATTAGGAATGGAACAGGGACTAAGTTCTGCCTACCACCCGCAGACGGACGGGCAGAGTGAGCGGGTGAACGGGCTTCTGGAACAGTACCTCCGGTGCTATGTGAACTTTCAGCAAACCAACTGGGTAGAGCTGTTACCCTTTGCAGAATACAGCTATAACAACAGCCTGCATGGTTCAATAAAGGTCTCCCCGTTCCAGGCAGTGCACGGGTACGAGGGGAAGCCTTTCCCAATGCTCCCAGGCGGAAGCACCCCCCCTATCTCTCCAGAATGCCAGCAATGGTGGAAATCATTAGAAAGCTCCTGGAAAGTCATCCAGGAGAACCTGGAAGAGGCCAAAAGAGACTATAAAGCCCAATTCGACAAGAAGCACAGCCCGGGGTGGGATTTTAAGGTCGGAGAGACTGTGTTCTTATCAACCAAGAATCTTCCGCTTCCCCAGACATCTCGGAAGCTAGCCTACCGGTTCCTTGGCCCCTTCAAGTTCAAACGGGTGATCAATAAAGTGACTGTTGAATTGGACTTGCCCAAACTGTTTAGTAAAATACACCGTGTTTTCCATTGCAGTCTTATCCGTCGAGTTCCGGGTGGGTCGAAGTGGCACCCTCGGGGCCCCGAACCAGAACCCACGATGGTCCGGGGCCAGAAGCACCACGAAGTGAAAGAGATTCTCGATTCTAGAGTGCACCGGGGGGTCCTACAATACTTAGTACGCTGGCGCTACTTTCCGCCCAGCTGCGATGAATGGGTCAAAGCCCCAGACCTCAATGCTCCTAAACTGCTTAAGCAATTTTACCTACTGCACCCAGACAAGCCCCGAGCAAGAGCTTAGGGGGGCAGTATGTCAGCTTGTGTTCAATCGCTTCCTATCGATACTAACCATATTGCCTATACCGTTTATTTGTTCAAGACTAACCTCTTTGCCCTGTAGTAGAATGCAAGGTATGTCAGAGGGAGGCCGTGGAAGGGAGGGAGGCCTTGGGCGCCAGGGGTAATAAACGGCTGGCAGTACACAGAGAGACACCGCGCCATTTCCCAGGCCAGGCAAGGCCGCCAAGCGAAAGGGGGAGTGTGGGTAGACTCAGGAAAGACAGATAGCAAGTGTGTGAATCAAACACCTCTGAGGGAGAAAGCAACTTTTGTTTAAAGAAGTGATTTAAAGGGCCCTGCCTTTGATGTACCCCAATATATGCTAGTACCCATCCAATGTATGTTATCACTTTCAATGGTCTTCTCCAGTAGAAACATTGTGTATCCAATAAAGAAACTTATTTCTGAAGAAAGAGTTCTTTTGTTCTGGAATCTCAATGAACACTACGCTGACACCGGAGCCCATTCATAGGGGAAAGTGGGATAGAACACCATCAATCAATCAAGCAATAAAACTCTGAAGTGTTAAGTAGGGTTGCCAGCCCAAGGCTGGCACCTGGCAAGAAACTTACTATTAGGAGGGGCTTGTACTAGTGGCATCATGACATTACTGGTAATGTGAAGATGTCACTTCTGGTATAAGCCAGAAGTGACATCATCACATAGGAACAGCAGTCTAGTATTCACCCAAAACTTAATGGTTTAACCGTAGATTTTGGACAATGATAAAGCATCACCCGGCACAATGATATTACTTCTGGGTTGAACTGGAACTGATGTAACCATTTCAGCCTGATGCCAAATCCTTCTATTTTCCCCAGCATTTTTATTCTGCTGCCCACCTGAGTAGTGACAGGCAGGACATATTGCCCTTCACTGGATGTTCTCCACTGAAGCAGGAGACCTTGCCCTCTCTTATGTTTAGTATTTAGGAAAGGGATTTGGGTGGTTATCCATTTTAATGTCCTTGGATGTATGCTCTCTCTTGCCTTAATTGCACATTGAAAGTCTGGGGATTTACCTAAACTAGGTTAAACCAAGTTTGTGTATACTAGGTTTGTATAATCTGCCCATTGACAAAAAAGGGTATTTCATATATTTCCTAATGTAAGCAAAATAGTTGCATAGTACAGCACATCTTTCACAACAAAATCATATGACTTTCATAAAAACAAAACAGAGCTTGCCATAATTCTTCAGTGCTGATTATTAGAATTCTCCTTTAGGAAAGCAGGATGGCACTGGGGGGGGGGGGTATTGATCAAAATCTTGGATTTAGAACTAGATTTAGATTACTAGCGATGCCTTCTGCATCTCTTGGTAATTTAGAATTATCATGGAAGGCACCAGATCATACGGATACTCAATTAATAAATGAGCAGTTCATTGTACAATATGTTGCAAATATATATATCAAAATCTGAAAAAAGTTTGAAGCAGAACTGAGCAAACAGTGAGATATTTTTTTACTAAGTGCTGAAACAGTTGGAAAAAGTATATTTTCCTCCCAAGTCCTACTTTTAACTTCCTTTGATACAAGGTGGCACAAAGTCAAGAGAGAACTTAAAACAAGCTTCACATTAATATTTGAAAAAGGGCACCCAATATGTTTGATGTGGCGCCCTTCATGCAAATCATGTAGTCTGAGAGAAATCCCAGTAGGAAATAGGCTTCTTTCTTCTTTGCGCTTGCTTCTTTTTCCGTCTGATAATAATGAACTTTTCACACTCCCTTTGCAACCCCCCTTGAGCTATACAGAAATAAAGTTATAACTCACTAGGTGCTGCCTCTTTTGGCAGGATATTTTTTGTCGTTACATTATTTATTGATTTTTGGTTAAAAGTGAAGGAAATATAATTTTAGTTCAGCACAGATTTTCGTACATTTTCAGAGATCAGCAAGAAAAAAAAGTCTTAGGGGGTGAGGGGAGAAAGCACATATTTTATGCTCTGATTTTAAAAGCATTATGATATATGCACACCCAAAGATTCAATGTGCTTTAACAACAGACATTGATTTAATAGTTAAGGACAGCAGGCGGTATGTGAGAAGGAAACTTATTTGTCTAATTACAGTACAGTTGGTGTCACATTCAGCTTACTTATGACTTTAAATTACACCTTCAAAACTTTTGAAGCCTTCTTAATTATGGGTGATAGCATGTAGGCTGTGCAATCAAAAATAGTGTAATGGGGCAGCAGGTAGCAATACATACTTTCTCTATGTATAGGAAACTGATATGGTTCTTTCACATTATAACACCCACACAAGCGCAGCCCAATCCTATGTGCTTTTACTCACAAGGAAGTCTTGTGGAAAACTTTTACAAATATATACATAGGGTTGCACTTTAGATGCCACTGCTATATAAAAACAGAAGCATTGTTACAGGGCTTGTAAGACAGATGTTCTGCCATGTTTTCAGTTAAGGACAGCAACAGTTGATGGGTTGGCACCTCCACCCCCCACGTTAGGGGTCTCTTACTACTCCGTCTGGAAATCTGGATTGAAAAAAATTAATAGGATGCCATTAGGATTTCTAATTGTTATTTTAATCATTTTTACTGATCTTAAATGTTGTATTTATAAACTGTGGTGTACATCGCCCAGAACCTGGCTTTGGTCAGGATAGAGTGATTCATCAAGTCGAAGGAATAAATAAATAAATAATAGATTCCTAATCAATCCCTGGCTGTACATCATGTCACACAATACTTCCTGAAGTTGCTGTGGGTGAAAATGTTCTTTCCATTACTAAATCAGAAAGCTAAAATGCTTCAGGTATTTTATCAATTAGCAATGATGAAAAGCTTTACACAGAATGCATATTTTCTTTTAAAGGCAAGCAGCAATAGACAACCTTGTTAATAACAGCATGATGGAAAGGGTAAGCATCATCATGGAAGTAGAATGCTAGAGTCAAAACAACTGTACTGCATGTAAGAAGCTAACTTTATGACTGTGTCATAGGCAAGGAAATCGGTTTCGTAGGATTCATGTTAAGTATTCAAAAGTATTAGTATTCAAAATACAGAACATCAAACTATTCAAATTATTTATACAAAAATACCCTCAATTCCATACAAAAAATTGTGTTAATTTTAAATAGTCATGTGCTACACAGCACCATAGTTCAATAGACTACAGTTCTTTGACTCTATGGAGTCTCTCTGCAAACAGAGACCAAATAAGCATGACTTCAATAATAAATTAACTCCACCACCGAATTTTCAATTTTAAAGTGGAGACAAACACCTTTCTTCAGGTAGTCACTCAGTGGAAATGAAGGTTGCACCCCTTTAAACAGGATCACTAGCTGGAACTAGATGTTTCAACAGGGCTCCAACAGGGCCTGTGTTGGCAGGGGCCTCCCACCGCCGCTAGAGCCATTTTTGTCTTTTTCCTAACTTGTTGCATCCCTGGCACCCCCTGTGACTGTGGTGTCCCCTCTTTAGGTGCCTGCTGCTCTAGTGGATCCCCTAACCAGTTCTCTCAGCTGTAGCCTTGCAGGCCCCCCATTCCCAAGATATTGCAGGGGGTGGAGAAGCCCCTGTGTACTGGAGTGCTGTTGTTGGGGCTGCTGACCCTTTAAGTCTTGGGGTGATCTCTGTGAGTTGCCGTCCAACTTGCCAAGTTGGCTGACATAGACCAGCAGCAACATCAACCTTTGTAAAATGCACACACATGGCTGTGATTGACTTTTGAGAGACCCTTCTCCACCTCCACCTCCCACCCTCATCCCAGGGAAGTGAAGGAAGAGGCAAGAAAAGCCCAGAAACAGCAGGAAAGGAGGTAAGTGCACTCCTTTTAACTTCTAAACCCCCTTTCCTGCTGCTGTTTGGGAGCCTCATATACCACTGAATCCTTATTTGGGCAGTTGTATTTGGTTCCCTGAAAACATCACAGGTACTGAATGAAGAAGAAGAAGAAGAAGAAGAAGAAGAAGAAGAAGAAGAAGATATTAGATTTATATCCCGCCCTCCACTCCGAAGAGTCTCAGAGTGGCTCACAATCTCCTTTACCTTCCTCCCCCACAACAGACACCCTGTGAGGTGGGTGAGGCTGAGAGGGCTCTCACAGTAGCTGCCCTTTCAAGGACAACCTCTGCCAGAGCTATGGCTGACCCAAGGCCATGCTAGCAGGTGCAAGTGGAGGAGTGGAAAATCAAACCCGGTTCTCTCAGATAAGAGCCCACGCACTTAACCACTACACCAAACTGGCTCTCCATGTAGCCGAATCAGCTGGTATTTGGGTTGTATTTGTTTCGGTCAACTGAATGCACACCCATACCTTTGCAAGAATAACACGTATAAAATATGTTTGCTCCAGTTCCTGCCTTGTTTCCTTGACCTCAGTCTCAAGTAGGACATAATCTCACAATTAATTGAATCCAGCAACAAACTGTTACTTAGAATAGTGTTTCAAGAAAGGCAACATATGTTCTCATTGGCCAGCTACTGACAGTAATCAGGCTGCCGCTTTCTGGACTGGCTGTAGTTTTTGAGTTGCATTACTGCTATAGTTCAAAAAGCTCATAGTCATAGTTTTCCATAGCCTTTCAAGTGAGTTCCATTGTGATCTTGAGAACACTTTTCTGTGAGTAAATCCAGTTGAATATATCAGGTGATGATTCTGAGAGACTTGTTTAGGATTGCTCTTACAAGTGCCCAACAACATCTAAGATCAACAAAATTTCTAACTAGTTTAAAAACATAGCACAAGATAGTCATTCCCAAAGCATCCCGGCACTTAGAGCTGCTTAGTAAGGCTGTACTTCACAAGTAAAATAAGCTAATGCAAATTCATAGTAATTCAATGAGTATCATCTAACAATTGTACGTCTGCATTTCTTCACACAGTTGCTTCATGTAACAATGGTTTCAATCTGAATTACTAGCAAGTATGAAGTTTTAGGAAGGTTTTAAGTAATAATAATAATAATAATAATAATAACTTTTAATTTCTATCCCGCCCTCCCCGCCAAAGCAGGCTCAGGGCGGCTTACAACATAAAATACATTATACATCAGATTACATAAATTGCAAATAAAATCCAAGTTAAGACAAATTACAAGTTAAAATTTACAAATTACAATGGTGCTAAAACATTCGATCTTCAATAATTCCATAAAATTCAGTAACCAAGAGCACTTTTTTAGAGGCATTTCCTAGTTTATCATTGGTTGAAGGCTAGTTTATAGAGGTGGGTCTTACAGGCCCCGCGGAACTGTTCCAAACTCCGCAGGGCCCGCACCTCTACCGGGAGTTGATTCCACAGCAGTGGAGCAGCAATAGAGAAGGCCCTATCTCGGGTGGCCTTCAATCTGGCCTCCCTTGGCCCAGGGACGGTCAGCTGGTTTTTTCCAGCCGACCGCAATGCTCTTTGGGGCTCATATGGGGAGAGACGGTCCTTCAGGTAGGCAGGTCCTCGGCCATATAGGGCTTTAAAGGTGATAACCAGCACCTTGTAACGAACTCGGTATCCCACTGGCAGCCAGTGCAGTTCGCGCAGCTCCGGCTGTATGTGCTCCCATCTTGGGAGTCCCAACAACAGCCTAGCCGCCGCGTTCTGCACCAGCTGCAGCCACCGAGTTCGGCACAGGGGCAGCCCCATGTAGAGAGCGTTGCAGTAATCCAGTCTCGAGGTGACCGTAGCATGGATCACCGTTGCTAGGTCACGGCGCTCTAGGAAGGGGGCCAACTGCTTCGCCCGTCGGAGATGAAAGAACGCGGACTTGGCAGCGGCCGCTATCTGTGCCTCCATTGATAGTGAAGGCTCCAGAAGAACCCCCAAGCTCTTGACCCTATGTGCCGCTTTCAGCAGCACACCGTCAAAAATCGGCAAGGGGATTTCCCTTCCCAGGGCACCGCGACCCAAGCAAAGGACCTCTGTCTTCGTTGGATTCAACTTCAGCCCGCTCAGTCTGAGCCAACCTGCCACGGCTTGCAATGCTAGGTCCAGGCTTTCTGGGACGGAGTCAGGTCGGCCGTCCATTAATAGATAGAGCTGGGTGTCATCTGCATATTGATGGCACCCAAGCCCAAACCTCCGGGCAATCTGGGCAAGGGGGCGCATGTAGATGTTAAATAACATCGGAGAGAGAACTGCCCCTTGTGGCACCCCACACACTAGGGGGTGCCTCCGGGACAGCTCCCCCCCAATTGCCACCCTTTGTCCCCGTCCATCAAGGAAGGAGGAAAGCCACTGTAAAGCCAACCCCCTTATCCCTGTGTCGGCGAGCCGGCGGGCCAGTAGCTGATGGTCGACCGTATCGAACGCGGCCGACAGATCTAACAACATCAGCACCGCCACGCCGCCTCGATCCAGATGCCGCTGGAGGTCATCCATCAAGGCGACCAGCACTGTCTCCGTCCCATGACCCGGACGAAAGCCGGACTGGTAGGGGTCTAAGGCGGAAGTGTCATCCAAAAAGCCCTGCAACTGCGACGCTACTGCCCTCTCTAAAACCTTACCTAAAAATGGTAGGTTCGAGACCGGTCGATAATTCGCCAATTCGGCCGGGTCTGCTGTACTCTTTTTTAAGAGAGGGCGGACCATAGCCTCTTTCAAAGATGTTGGGAATTGCCCTTCCAAGAGGGATCTATTTATGATATCCCGTATAGGATATCTAAGCTCCCTCTGGCAAGATTTAATTAGCCATGAGGGGCATGGGTCGAGATCACAGGTTGTAGAGCGTGCAGTTGAGAGAATTTCGTCGACTTCCCCAAGACTGAGCGCGTCGAAGTGATCCAGGATAACTTCAGAAGACAGGCACGGAGCCCCGGGTTCTTGTTCTGCATCCAATGTGGCAGGAAAGTCCTGGCGGAGTGACAAGATTTTATCTGCAAAAAATTTCGCAAAAGCCTCACAGCCTATTTCCAATTCTCTCATATTTGGTCTGCCCTGGGGCAGATTGGTCAAATTTTCAATTATCTTAAATAATTGTGCCGGGCGCGAATTTGCAGATGCAATCCTGGCCGCAAAGTAATCTTTCTTTGCGGCTTTGACTGCCATCTCATAAGACTTCATAAACGTTCTATGGGATGTTCTTGTCGCTTCGTCACGAGTATGCCGCCACCGTCTCTCTAGTCGTCTGAGCCCCTGTTTCAGCTGGCGAAGCTCCAAGGTGTACCAAGGGGCCAGCCTGCTACGGGGGCGCAGAGGGCGCTGGGGTGCAATCTCGATGGCTCTGGATAGCCTGTCATGCCAGGTCTCTACCAGGTCATCAAGGGAATTGCTAGGGGGCCAGGGGTCCTTTGATTTTCAAATGAAAGGATCTTTGCTTCCCTTTTGTCCTTGTGTATATATGCACACACACAAATTTAAAACAAATAAATAAATTCAGATAGTTAATGTCATAAAGTACATGACACATTTTATTACATGATTTTTTATTGCTGTTAATTCATCACATTTGGTAATCTCTTTTGGAGTAACATCTGATGTTCTGCGTTCTCAGCATACAGCAAATTACTGTCACTATGTATAAATGTTCACCTTTTAAAATTATCTGCAACTTGATCACAGCTAATAAAATAAATACAATCAAAAGAAGATTGGCAGCATCCCAAAATCACACCAAAGGGATATTACTGAAATACAATACTTGAGTGAAAATATAACAGAAATATGGCTTTACTTGAGGCATTAAACAATATACAGTTGCATAGAAACACTTTATGGGTTAAAAATGATTTTATATTTATTTAAAATATGCACAAAACCAGTTAAAATAAATATGGAATGCACCTCATTCTTTTTTCTTCCTCCCTTTCCTGATTCTTGAAGAAAGGCAATTACTGAAGCATTAGCATAAGCTAAAAAAAAACTGAACAGGGAAGGAATTCTTTGAGCACACTTTGGGGATTATTCAGACAGCAGTGAGCTCGCAAGAGCAGTCTTAGGTCGATTCCTGCCTCCCCTCATTGTAACTCCTGCTCTTGCTCCTTCCTTTGGGTAGAATATGAAAGGGTCAGGTTGCAAGGATCTTGCCACAAGCTGAAAAAACACACTTGCTGTGCCAATTTGTAAGTGTTTCTTAACCAAAACGTCTTTAAAATAAGGACAGCTCGGTGTTTACTTTCTGAAACCCCATGATTTTAGCTCTCCACAGGAAGCCTCAGGCACACACACTGATGGAGTTATGGCAAGAAAAGGAAGAAGGAAGTCTAGAAGCAAGTGTGCAGCCACTATGTAAAGGGCATGGGTATTATGGCTTGTTTGGTTTTTTGGTCAAAAATTCAGTTACTACTATATTTTGTTACAAGTTAAAAGTGTGCTGGAAAAGAATACTAAGTATATTGATGTATCTAAAACAAACAGTTACCTACTAATAAAAAAAAGGGGCAACCACAGCAACTTTTCCCCAGCTCATATAATTATGGAAATATTTCATAATACATTTAAAATATGCATTCATCAGAATATAAACTCCTTTCAGAAGCAAAAACTAATGGTTCAAACAAATTGAAATAGGATTTTTTTTTAAGTGGGGGTGTTACAGATTACTTGTTTCTCAAAGCTAGAAGGGAGCAAAATGGCAGCTCTGGAGGGTGAACACAAGGGAATTATACCCCACTGATATCACTCCCCTCCCAAACCCCAACTTCTCCAGGTTCCACCCCCAAAACTCCATGTATTTCCCAACCCAGAATTGACAACCCTAGTTATAGTTCTTTATTTGGGTTAATTACTTACTGCTTCAACTTTAAAAACTGAATCATTTATATATCTAATTCTCAACATGATACCCATGTGTGAATACTTATTTCTGCATATTGGAGGCACATGGAGGATAAAGTGATTTTTCTGCACACTTGGGGGACTCCCCAGGTTTGCATAAAAATCTGAAAACTTAAAAAAAATACATTGGGGGGTTATCAGATGAAGGGGGCTGTAGACCCCAAATCAATCTGTTAGTTGGTAAAGGTACCACAGGACTTCAATTTGATTTTTCTGCAAAAGATTAACATAGCTGCCCTGTTGGAATTTATTTGTGTTGACCAGAGTGTAGACATCTCTTTCTCTTCTTCTCCTTCCTTCTGTTTGTAAACCACTTCACAGCAATTTTTTTTTCAGATCATTAAGCATGTTTACAAATAATAAAGCAACAATTTCCAAAATGCAATAAATCAATAAATATGAACATTTGTCCTGGACTGAGCTTCTGCCTTTTTTCTGAGGAGTTTGTAATAATGGAATTTAACTGATGGTGAGGACCTGAATGTGTGTGTGTGTGTAAGTCTGATTTTTTTTACAGATATGCATAATGCTTTTGCATTGATGGTGTACAGATTATAGTTCCTATGCATGAGAAAGGTGGGATGTACATGATTTGATAAATAAAATAAATCCATACACATAAATAGAAGGCCACCAATTAAAAACATTAGCAAAAGACAAGAAATAATTTTCTAAAGATCATTTCTCCATAAAAGAAGAAAACACTACCACTTTGAGCAAAGGCAGTAATAGGAAACACTGAGGAGGCCCCTTCTCTTTGCAAAAGGCCACAGTGGGAGGGCTTTCTATGACAGCCAGCCATTCACCTAAAATGGTGAGAGAAATTGCATAGGAGTGTCTTCAGAAAATTAAACTGCACAGAGAGGGATATATGGGGGGTGGGGGGGGGGGAGAGAGAATGTTCTACCTAAAAATCAATAGGGCCCAGAAAGTGTGGGATTGTAATATAGATACCTTGAACTGTGCCTTGAAAATTATTACTAGCCAATGCACTTCTTTAAATATCAACATTATTTGATCACGTGTAGAGAACTCCAGTTAAGGGTCTGGCTATTACGTTTTGGATAAGTTGTAAGTTCAGAACAGTTTTAAGGACAGTCCCACATAATTTTGTGACAATGCATGAATTCATGTCCTTGATTGTGCACCACTCAGGGCTGGTGCCAGCCTTTCCAGCACCCTAGGCGAGGCTACCTACTTGTGGCCCCCACAACCAATTTTAAAAAGATATGTTCCAGGCTCAATATGAGAAGCCAGCCCTGGACAAACGAACAATGGGTATGGTCATTATTTAAGATTCTACTGTATCATAAACTAAAATGCTGGTGAGGACTTGGAAAGTTATTTAAAAATTTGCATTTTCCACATATATGAGAATATCCTTACATTTCGTGTTGAAGAATAGTTACCACATAGTGGCTAACGTAGAATTCACAGTATCTGGCATGCACTGGCAAGTAAGTGGGGAGGAGGCAGCACCAATCTTGTTTTCATACTGTTAGGTAAAATAGCATTTGGAAATGATGCTGTCCACATAGTCTTATTGATTTAGCTCCTTTTACCCTGTTTTTCTCACCAATTTGAACCCAAAGCAGTTTAAGTTCTTCCCTCCCCCCCCCCCACTTTTATCCTCACAATATTCTGTGAGGTAGGTGAGACTGATAGGTAGTGTGATTTGTCCAAGGTTACCCAGTGTGTTTCCATTGCAGAGTGAGGATTTGCACCTGGGGTTCCCCTTTAACTAGCACTTTAACCAGCAGCATGAATCCTTACGCTAGAAAATATTTTGTTAAATCTTTGAGCTTCTGCTTGGGTCCTGTTTTATTCACCAGAGAGAGTGGTTTCTGTATGATTCCAACTGATCCATAATATCAGAGAGATTCTTGAATTCCTCCACCCCCTTTCCTTCATCAAAGCTGCTGATCTGTGTGAACAGTGGGCACAGACGGAAAGATGGTGGAAGAATGTGACAGCTCCTTGGTGTAGCTGGTCTCACACTGATTGTAGCAGTGGAATCAATTTGTACAACTTCTGGGGACATAGTTGCGAAGTAACACTGCTCCACTTCCTGCCCTAAAGCAAAACACAAGCATCTCCCATCTGTTACCCAATAAACTTGTTTGTTATCAAAGATTTCAGGTTTTCACGGCTGGTAACATCGTTAGGGTTTGTAGAATCTTTCGGGCTCAAGTGCCGTAGAACACAGTAGAACATGGCACTTGAGCGCAAAAGATTCTACAAACCCTAAAAACATGTTTGTTGTTTTGCATGGCTGAAGTATAAAAACCTCTATGGCTTCCCCAGACTGCATTTCCCAGCTCTTTGGTGCATTTCAAGTTACTGCCATTCAGCCTTCTCCAGTGGTCTCTTCTTCTCCCTGCTCTTCCTGCCTGGTCTGCCAGCCCACCTGAGTGCAACTCCTGCAGAGAGAACTGTGAGGCTTAGCCTGCTGCCAGGCCAGGCCTCTCTCCTTTTCTAGCTCTGGGGATCAGGGGCTTTAAGGGACACAAAGCAGGTCAGGTTGGAGAGAAGCCACTGGCAGAGCTGCAGCAGTGCTTTCCTTCTTTTGTCTGCCTGGCACCACCTCTTTTTGCTTTTCCTTTCATCCAGCTGAGGCTAAGTGTTGGCTATATGCACACCCATTGGGGGGCTCTGGGCAGGGGGGAAAGGGAGACTTGTCTGATGCTGGGAGGACAAAGCTGCTAAACATGAACTGAATCCCAGAAACCATCCCAGTTACCTGGCCCAGGAGAAATCCCCCCAAGGTGGCTGCTGCTTCTGCTGCCACCCCTATGGAGCTTCTCATCTTTCTGGCCTGCAGTAGCCCAACTATGCCACCAGATGGCGCTATAGGCAATGACTTACTTTGCCGACTGGTTAGTGCTGACCCTGGTCCCACTGGTCAATATTTTTAAAAATGGTGGCATAAACCCAAACAAGTCAATCAGAAACACAACTGTCAGAATTGCCAACCTCCAGGTGGGACCTGGAGAACTCCTGGAATTATATCTCATCCCCAAACTACAGAGATCAGTTCCTCTTGAGAACATGGATGCTTTGGAGGGTGGACTCTCTGGCATTGTACCTCATTTAGGGTTCTGTCCTCAGTGAAAGCCAATTTGGTGTAGTGGTTAAATGTGCATACTCTTATCAGGGAGAACCGGGTTTGATTCCCCACTCCTCCACTTGCAGCTGCTGGAATAGCCTTGGGTCAGCCATAGCTCTTGCAAAGCTGTCCTTGAAACAGAAGCTTCTGGGAGAGCTCTCTCAGCCCCACCTACCTCACAAGGTGTTTGTTATGGGGGAAGAAGGTAAAGGAGATTGTGAGCTGCTCTGAGATTCAGAGTGGAGGGTGGCGTATAAATCCAATTTCTTCTCCGTCTCCCCAGGCTCCATCACCAAATCTACAGGTGTTTCCCCACTTGGATCTGGCTCCCCTCATCTCCAGCCATTGGCTGGGGTGTGGGGTGGGGGACCTGACAACACTAACAGCTATTAATTTGCTCTCTGCTGAGAGATTCTTTTCCTACCACCTCTACTTTTTTCATGATAGAGCTTTTAAAAATATAGTAGAAAAAAGTTTATAATTTGATTCTACAACTTGGCAAGTTTGCTACTTGGCTTGGTAACTCATGCTCAGGCTAGAAAACCTGCTACTTTCTTTTTGACAGTGGCAATAATTTTCATATTGATTTTCATTTTTAACATTTTTAATGTTTAGACATGGTTGAAAAAATATGCATAAAGTCAAGGCAATAATCTTAGGTGGGCAAAATACCACCAAATCTTAAAGCCATTAAAAATGTACTTTGCAAACAATTAGCAGAAAAAGTTGCTGTTTTTTCACATTTGCTTACATTTCACATTAATATCCATCTTGTCATTCAGGCTTTAGTTTTCTTTCTTTTCCCTGCTGACCTCTGTAAGCTAACAGGAAGGACATGAGTTTGTCTCCGCAGGAGGTGGCAAGGTAAGTTGGCTTCCAGAAAATGAGAAAAATGAGATCACTGGAAGACCTCCGGAGGAACCGCTTCCTGGCAAACAATGTCATATGAAAGCAAAAGGGGGCAAAGGGAAAGCAAAGAATTAAAAATGCACAAAGGGCATAAAAAGCATTGCTGGACTTAAGAAAGAAGAAAAAAAATACTGAGTATGTAACATTCAGTTATGGCAATATGAAAAAGAACCTTAAAGTACAATGCATATTTAAAAGTTTTCAGTAATCCCTTGAGATATAATTAATCTGCTGAATCTAGCAAAGTGTTTACCAAGAAGAAGGTCCCATTTTATTGGATTGAATTTACTCCCTATTAAATGTGTTGTGAATTATATACTTGGATGCTTGGGTATTTTCACGCTCATACAGAGCCTCCCTGCTTGTGATGCCTGACATGTTTCAGTGTAGCACAGCTGAATTAACATTCCTTTGAAATGAATGGGGCATCCCATGTGCTTTTAGAATGCCATGTATGCACAAGGCTGAGCAGGTATTTGAATATGGATGTTTTATCTCAAAACACTTTCTGAGGGAATAGGTGGAGCTGCCTTACACAAAATCACATCTAGGGTTGCCAAGTCCAATTCAAGAAATATCTGGGGACTTTGGGGGTGGAGCCAGGAGACATCAGGGCGGAGCCAGGAACAAGGGTGTGACAAGCATAATTGAACTCCAAGAGAGTTCTGGCCATCACATTTAAAGGGACAGCACACCTTTTTAAAATGTCTTCCTTTCATAGGAAATAATGGATAGGGGCACCTTCTTTTGGGGCTCATAGAATTGGACCCCCTGGTCCAATCGTTTTGAAACTTGAGGAGTACTTCGGGGAGAGGCACTAGATACTATATTGAAAATTTGGTGCCTTTACCTCAAAAAACAGCTCCCCCAGAGCCCCTGAAACCTCCAGAACAATTTCCCATTATACCCTATGAGAATCGATCTCTACATAGGGAATAATGAAGATGTTTCCCTCTCTCCGCCCCCCCCCCCCCCCCGTTTCTGGCTAGTCGGCTCTGAAGAGGGGATTGGCCTCCCTACTTACAAGTTGCTGCCACAGGAGGTGCAAAAGCACATGGTCCTGGGGCTTCCCCTCCTCCCCGTTTCTGGCTAGTCGGCTCTGAAGGGGGGGATTGGCCTCCCTACTCACCAGTTGCTGCCACAGGAGGTGGAAAAGCACATGGTCCTGGGGCTTCCCCTCCTCCCCCCCCCCCATTTTTGGCTAGTCGGCTCTGAAGAGGGGATTGGCCTCCCTACTCACGAGTTGCTGCCACAGGAGGTGTAAAAGCACATGGTCCTGGGGCTTCCCCTCCTCCCCGTTTCTGGCTAGTCGGCTCTGAAGGGGGGATTGGCCTCCCTACTCACCAGTTGCTGCCACCGGAGGTGCAAAGGCACATGGTCCTGGGGCTTCCCCGCTTCCCCTCCCCTCCCCCCGCCAGCCAGCTGATTGGGACCGGAAGCAGCCTGGGAAAACGGAAGAAAGGCTGCTGCGATCCGGCTGGGTGGGAAGGGAAGGGCAAGGAGAGAAGCTGCTGGGATCGGAGCTGGGTGGGAAGGGCGGCCATTCTACCCCCTCCCCTCCTCCCGCTTTCCAGATTGTTGGCCAGCGGGGGGAGCAGGCTCCAAATCGGGGGTCCCCCACCCAGGCGGGAGATTTGGGAAGCCTAATCACATCACATCTATCAGAATCAATACTGCCCAACCTGACTTGGCAGGACTATTCAGGTAGAGTTCTTTCACATTACCTACCACCTTCCAACTGGAAATTCCAGGGCTTGAACCTTGGACTTTCTGTATATAAAGCAAATGTTTGACCACTAAGCTGTGGTCTCCTTCCTTAAAGGTTCTGGTACTTGCAAAGAGGGTGGGGGCTAGGAAGGGGAGAGATTTTCATGACCAACACTTTCTGCCAAGCAGATTTTATATATTTTAAATAACAAGAAATAAACTTAAATAACAACATGGAAAGACATGAGTAAATGATAGAGGAATCTGAGACATATTTAAAAATATTGAGATATGGCTTAAAATGCAGTAAAGTTTTTTCCTTATCCTTCCATTCCATTGCAAAAGGGCAAGTTTGCAAAAAATGTGCAATGGGAGGGGAGAGATGGAAACTCATAGATGAGCATGCTGGCAGGGAGCCATTCTGACATGGACAATTCTAGAAAAGTCAGTTTTGGGGAGCAAAGGGTGGTGAAGACCATTGTTAGGGGACAAAGTATATTTCCATGAACATTAAGTACATACCTTATGTAACAGAACTTGAAGTAAAAAATACAGTGCATATTTATTTACTTACCAGGAATAGGGCCCGTTGTGAAGAAAAATACAACAAGCTTTAGAAAGAGGCTGTGGGCAAGTGCACCCTCCCTTGCTGTCTTCCCGCCCACCCAAGTGAAGGCATTCATTCCCTCCACCCTTGATGTCTTTTCACCTCCCTCCAACTACCATTTCACCACCACCACCTCTTCCTCTGGAAGAGCAGTTAGTAAGTAAGTAAGTAAGTAAAATTTTATTTATATCCCGCCCTCCCCCGCCAAGCAGGCTCAGGGCGGCTAACAACAGCAAAACAACAATACATTTAACAAAACATTAAATTAACCCCAAACCGATTAATACATTAGTTAAAACAGTTACTAAATCTAAAAACATTAAGTTAGATCTGACAGTACCGTTATTAATCGACGCTATGCCTGTCAGTTTGTGAATGATGGCGGATCTCCAGACTGGACCATTTTGATGTTTCTTTGTGGACTTGGTCAGCCGTTCATGAATGCCTGTTTGAAAAGGGTGGTCTTGCAGGCCCTGCGGAACTGATCAAGGTTCCGCAGGGCCCGCACTTCCTCTGGGAGTTGATTCCACAAGGAAGGGGCCGCGGTAGAGAAGGCCCGTGCATAGGTAGTCCGAAGTTTAACTTCTTTTGGCCCAGGGGTGGTCAATCTGTTTTTACCTACTGACCTCAGTGCTCTCTGGGGCTCATACGGGGAGAGACGGTCCCTCAGATAGGTCGGTCCTCGGCCATATAGGGCTTTAAAGGTAATCACCAGCACTTTGTACTGGACCTGGTATACAATCGGCAGCCAGTGCAGTTCGCGCAGCCCCGGCCGTATATGCTCCCATCTTGGGAGGCCAAGCAGCAGCCTGGCCGCCGCGTTCTGCACTAGCTGCAATCTCCGGGTCCGGCACAGAGGCAGCCCCATGTAGAGGGCGTTACAGTAGTCCAATCTTGAGGTGACCGTAATTCTGATTGATCTCCAGCCCTCAAATGGATATTGTCACAACACAGGGGGAAAAAAAAACATGGCTTAGGTTAAACAAGAGCAGAATGACACCATGTGTCAGTAATTACACAAAATACTACCACTGCATTACCAATATTATGTCTTTACTTCAACATTAATCTAAATGTGGTGAGCACTTTAAAGACTATACAGTTCAATAAAATCTATATCTAGTCCAAAAAAATCAGCCATAAAGTTCCAACAATTCAGCATCCATCTATAGTGAATCCAATGGTGAATGAAGATGTAGCGTCAATGTTTGCAGATGTGTCAACTCAAAGGTGTGGCAACATGCTCCCTAGATTCATTCTTAGCATGTTTCAAGAGAAACCTCTTCTTCCAGCCCACCTTGCTTGAAGCAGAACCACTGCTCAACTATATCACATGCATGAATCTCTTCAATTCTCGTGGCAGTATAGTTCTCCAAATCTCCAAGCATTTCCTAATCTGGAGTTGGCAACCCTATTTCCTTCCCAGCCACCCATCAACTGACCTTTATCTGACTCCCAGACTTTAGCTTTCTGTCTCCTCCCTCCTGCCTGCAGCCTCTACTTATGAAAAGTACAAGTTTTGTACACAGTGTGAGCCAAAGCACTTACACCATTCTCTTTTCCCCCATTTTGATATGTACAACAACCCTGTGGAGTGGGTTAAGCTGCAAGTCTGTGACTGGTCTAAAATCACCTAGTCAGCTTCCACAGCAAGAACCTTGGTCTGCTAGGCCCTGCTCTGAAATGCTAACTGATATGTCACACTGGTAGTCATGGGTGTGGGGGGGGGAGGCCAACCTCGACAGGGTATAATGACACAGAGTCCACCCTACAAAGCAACTATTTTCTCCAGGGGAAGGGATCTCTGCCATCTGGAGAGCAGTTGTAATTCTGAGTGATCTCCAGTCCTCACCTGGAGATTGGCAACAATGGTTCCTCAGGAGGAAATGGCTGGTTTACAGGGTGGAGTCTATGGCATTGTACCTGCCTGAGGTCTCATTTCTCTTCAAACCTAGCCTCTCCAGGCCCCACCCTCCAAATCTCCAGGAATTTCCCAACCTGTAGTTGGCAGCCCTATCTTCTTCCCTGTCAACCATCAACTGACCTTTATCTGGCTCCCTGACTTCAGTTTTCCATCTCCTTCCCCTTCCCTGCAGCCTCTACCTATGAAAAGTGCAGTCTTTATCTACAGTGGAGACCAAAAGAGCTTACATCATTATTTTCTTCCCCTTTTGATCTGCACAACCAAATGAGGTAGGTTAGGTTGAAAGACTATGACTGTTCTAAAATTACCCAGTCCGCTTCTAGAGCAAGAACCTGGGTCTGGCAGACCCTGCTCTGAAGTGCTAACTGCTATGGCACACTGGCTGTCATGGGGGGGATACTGCTGAACAGGAGTAAGCAGCAAGCCCTAGGATAGCCAACCTTCAGGTGGAGCCTGAAGATCTCCTGGTATCACAACTGAACTCCATACAACAGATCTGTCTCCCCCTGGGCTCTATGGCATTATATTCGGCTGATGCCTGTCCTGACCACAAATTCTGGCTTACGTAGAGTCCATCATAAAATCTCCAGGAATTTCTTACCAACCTGGAACTGGCAGTCCTAGTGAGGACTGGGCCCAATGAGTTCTCAGTGAGTCTCTCTGTCTGTTTCCTTTCCAGAGGAGAAGGGGGAGGTACCCTCAGCCAACCAAGAGAAGGCTTTATCTGGCTCTTTCCCTCCTCCTCCCTCCCTCCCTCAGCCAATCAAGGGAAGGCTTTCTTTCTCTCCTCTACAAAGCAATGGGAAAGTAGGGAGAGCCGGAAACTGTCAGAACCAAGGTTGGTTGCCTTTACTGACAGAATCAGCTTGGCTGGCTAGCAACAGTCATTTGGGCAGGAGAGAGGAGCAGACTAAACTAATGGCATGCAAGTAGTCTTGATTGATGGTTTGACGGGCCAAAGGTTGATGGAGCGCACCCTCAACCAATGGGAGAGCTCCATTTTGCCACACCTATTTAGCCCAGAACAGCTTAAAATCTCTGTCCTGGCAGAATATTCCTCCCTGTTTCTGTCATATTACAAGTCGGGCACTCTCACAATTTCTCTTCATGGTGCTAGTCCCCCCAGCATATTTCCGGTCCCCCCAGCATATTTCTTTTTTAGAAATTAGATTTTTTTTTTTTTGCAAACCTGAGACTTTCTTCAGGTTTGTAAATAAATCTTCCCCATCTGTCCCCAGCTCCATATTGTGGGCATGATCACTTGAAAACAATCTCAGCTCTGAAGGTGGATGGGCTCAGGCAAAGGCAGTCAGAGGACTGGTCTGGCCTACTGGCATGCTGGGGAAGCAACGTCCAGAGGACAGAAAATAGTTATGAGTGAATGAGGCTTCCTAACTTCCTTCCTGCAAGCTCCCTAAAACTTTAATTGAGACTTTATGTCTTTAATATACTGTAACCAACTAAAAGATGAAGCAATGAAAAGAGTAATAGGAAACGTGTGAGAAGAATATATGTTACTAGGAGTCACTCCTGCATTATGAGCCATGGTGGGATTAGGCTTCCAAACAAGGGCTCAGCTCCTAATGGTTCTGAACTGGGGGTAGATCATTTCCACACATACCGTACATATTTCTGAAAGTCTTCTCTCTTCCTGCTCTCCATACATTTTCTATGTAGCAAAAATCTCATTCTCAACAGGGCCTTGACTGGGTCTAATGATGCTGGTTCCTGCCAACTACAGAGAAGACTGCACAGGAAATGGACCAATGTACCCCATGGCTCACTCTGAGTTTTAGAATTAAGTCTCCATCATAGAACAAGGCAAGTAATGCTGAAGAAGCAAGCAATGAGCATTATCTCACTGCTTAGTAACCATAGTTAATCTCCAAGACCTCTCGCTTTCAAATTGGCCAGTAGCCAGCACCTCCACCTTGCATAATTATATTTTTTAAGTTCAATTCTTTTTGAAGAGTAAAGAACCTGTTATTTGCCTCAGGAGGACACATTGTGCATCGTGGAGTACACTTAACAGATGAGGAATAAAAATCAATCCATAGTAATGTAATTGTGTTATTCAGAGGGCAATTTGGGCTCTTGAGTTTTTCCACAAACGGAAATAAAGTAGACAATTGTAATGGATTACAGGAACTATTACGTCAATCAAAGGGGGTGTATGTGGAGAAATACAAAGTTAAGCTATGCAGCAACATAGAAAATAAAAATAGAAAAACTTGACTATGCAAAGAGATGGTGCATTAAACTCACAATATACTGGAATGTCATGGTTTGGAATGCTTTATTCCAGCTAGTGGCAGGTTTGTGATTTTCCTGCTGCTGATTCATTTCCAGTTAATAGCAAGTTTATGCTGGGGGTGGGGGCGGGATGGTATATTCCACACATGCCCATGGGCATTGATGGGTGACATGTACAGGCAGTGTACATATCTGATTAAAATTTGCTTCTGAAGATGAAACCATACTAGACTGGATTTTGAACACCAAAGCTGTTGTTTATTACTTGTTTCTTTTCTATAAGATCTGCCTGAAGAAACCATTCTCATTCCTCATCTTACCCCTACCCCTACTTTCCTATTTTATCATATCAGATATTCTAAGGGAACATGTATCCAAACATAAAGAAACTAAATGCTGATTTTAGGACACCTTTTATTCACACTATCTGAAGAATTCTGGAAAATATAGTTCTCAGCATCTTCACCATATCTTCAAAGAGTAGCTGCATTGGTCTGAAGTAAAACAGTTAGATTTATGACCAGCAGCATCTTAGAGACCATCAAAGATTTTGGGGGATATAAGCTTCCAAGAATCAGAGTTCTGTTCTTCAGATGACTGATGAAGGGAGCTTTGATTCTGAAAAGGTTATACCCTCAAAATCTTTCTGGCCTCAGGTCCTATAGGACATGAATCTAGTTGCTCACCATATCTGATTCCCAGAAATCTTTGAGGAAAGCCATGATGGTTCAACAGGTATAAAATCAATATAAATTTGCAGTGCAGATATGCCAGTCAGTAGCAATTTGTAGGCATTAGCATGAAATGAGGAGATAACAGTTGGATAGATTGTTTTCTGTCTTTCACCCAGTGAGAATGTAGTGTTTGGCCTCTCCAGGCTTGCGATGAGTTAGGAAAGAAAATATTTCAGCCAGAAGACCACATATGCCAAAGGATAAAGAAAAGAGTAATATCAGTCAAACTGCCTGAGCTATAAAATACTCAAAATATACTTGTGTATTTCTTTAACAATTGATTTCAACAGAAAAGAAAGCCCCTAAGAGGAAGCCTAATAGTTAAAATACCAGCAGTCTTCCAAATTCTTTCAGGTACCTGCAGCAAATGATGTATTGATCTTGCTGTTAAACTGCACAGCTGTAACCAACACATTAGACATGGAAGATAAAAGCAATGACTAAAAGCACCTTATTTCATCTGTCACACCTGAGGCTCTGCCTTCTTCAGACCTTTAGTATATTAGCACAGAAAATCAATTAGGTAAAGAGCTATACAAATGAAGGGAAAATTTCTAAAAAGACCTCATTCACAAAGCGTTAGGGGCATCAGGGAGCTCAGTAGATCAGGCAAAGTATAAGGTATCTTTAAAATAAACCATAGCAACTTTTTTTTTAACTTGCTATGCCTGCATATCATTGTGTATTAAGCTGGTAATCAATATTCACACACACAGTAAATTTAGCAGTCTTATTGTCTGCAACTGGTCAGACATTTAATCTATGACCATGATTCTTCTTTAGGTGCAAAATGGTTTCAAATCCTGCCAAGGAAGACAGGTTAGGAGGACTACCATTAAAAAAAAAAGTGGTGGAAGTGCTAAGAATTTATGCTTTGGATATGAGAGACCAGCTTATGTTTAAAGTGTCCCAAGGCTCTTAGGCTGCGGTCAAACAAGCAGTTTGATCCAATATCATTGTGGTACCCTTGTAGATTTAAAGAGCACAATCAGACAGCAACATCTGTCTCCCATTCCCCATTCGCTGACACCCCATTTGGACCCTCTTGGAATTGGAGTTAATGGATATTGGCGATCTTTATGGATGCCAGCACTTTCACTCTGCATTTCTGGCTGTCTGAACTCCCCTTTTGTGAAGTCAAGCCTTTTCAGAAGTCTGAATCTTTCTTTCCCTTCCCACCTCCTTTAAAAAAAAAAAAAATCAGGTAGTGATGTGTACATAAGCACATAATTTCTCCTGGAGTTATCAGTCACCGAGGCCAAGTAGTCATTCTGGATTGGGAGTTCCTGGGGAGTTGTTTTTGAGCAACAAATTCCCCCCAATCCCTCTCTCCTATTTCTGCATCAGATTTGCTATTTAAAAGCCTCTCATAATTGACACAAGGGTAAATGTACTGAAGTCAATGGGACTACTCTAACATAAATATGCACCCCCCCCCCCCCAGTCATGTATTCCAAGGAGGAGAGGTGAAGGGAAGGAGGCTTGGCAGAAGGATTATGGCACTGTCAAAAAAAAGCCACAGCTTTGGATATACACTTATGTGCATGGGTGAAAGACCAAAAAAAAAGATGCTGCAACAATCTGAATGATCGGCCATGGGGCAAGCACACGGTAAAGCCAGTTCAGGTTGGGATGTCTAATCAAAACTCCCAGTTACAAAATAAAATGATGTAATTAGAGGCATGGCCTCATCTCATCAAGCCTGTAGTGTGACTGCAGCCTTACAGTATAGTCTAAACCAAGGGTGTCAAACATATGGTCTAGGGGCCAAATCAAGCCCCTGGAGGATTCTTATCAGGCCTCTGAGCAACTGGCTGTCTGCTTCTTTTTCTTTCTCTCTCGCTTCCTTTTGCATCACAGCTTGCTTTGCCAGGTTTGCTCAACGGCACAGGAGCTACAGAGCAAAGCCTCTATTTTATCTGTTGGCTGAGGCTCCTCCCTAGAGAAGGGAGGGAGGGGAGGGAATAGCTTGTTTGTCAGGCTCTCTCAATTGCATAGCAGAGCTACTGAACCAAGCCTCTTTTCCTTCTATTGGCTGAGGCTCCTCCCCTTCCTAGTTCTTTTGGGAAAGAAGAAAAGAGCCAGAGCTTCCTTTGCCCAGTTCCCTGAATCACATGGGAGAAATACAAAGAAAGCATCTTTAAGACCTACAAGTGCTAATGTTTTAAGTATGTTTTAAGTTTTTAAAAAAATCTTTACTTGTGTTTGTCTGCGTCCTGTATAATTTTATATCTCTGCTACCCAATCTTAAATAGGAACACACATGGCCTGGCCTGACAAGGTGTCATTTATGTCAGATCCGGCCCTCATAAGAAATTAGTTCGACACCCCTGATCTAAACCCATTGATTTCAATGGACTCAAGTTAACTCTGTTTAGGACTGCACTGTTATTTTCTGTGTTTAGCTATGAAGAGCAAAGGATGGCCTTAAAAATGTCACTGTTTCTCATCTGATCCTACCTTACAATGTTGTTGCACTTTCCCAAGCTTCTTTTTAAAATGGGCAGGCTATTGATTTAGCAGAGGGGTTCCATGGAAAGAAGAGGTAGTGATTTTTCCTGATTCTGAGGCTTGCAGCCAGCAGCAACACTGCTAGGCTGCATTAGCCTGTTTGCCGCCCGGGACACTGAGAGTCGGAGCGCGCCGTTTGGGCGCGCAATACTGTGGGTGGGGTTTGGCATTTCCAACAGCCAGATCCCGCTCTGCCTTTGAGTCCTTCGGACGTTCAGCCCTCCCAACTGCCCTGTTTGTTATGTAGGCGTTTGCTGGTTGTCTCTTTTGAGGAGCCGGGTAGGAATTTTTTATGCCTCTGCTGATTGGCAGTTGCTGGGGTGCGTTTTTTGCCTACCCTACATAGCAGTGCAGTGGATTGTGGATTTGGCTATCGGGAGGTGCTGTTAAATAGGAGGTCACTTTGTTGGCAGGTTTTTGGGGTTTAGGGCACTATGCGGCTAGGGGAGGACTGTGAAGCATCCCCCTTTTGGGGAATTAGGGGTCTGGCATGATCAACCTTGGGGTTTGATGACCCGGGATGTGCAGAATGCAAACTGTCCTGGAGGCTCGGCTAGAGGGTGCCTTCCGTCGAGACATGTGTCTGGGTTTGGGCCCTCTGGTGCACGCCTCCCTGCTGGGCCTGCCTGGTGGGAGCTGAGTCACACAGCTCCGGCTGGGGGGCTGGGTCTCTCGCCCGCTAATGGCAGGGGAGCGGTCGTGGTGACCCCTAGCCCTGGCCATACCACTGGTTGGGTACCCTTGCCATGGATTATGTTGTTTAATAAAAGTGGTCCAAGTTTATTCCAATACATTGTGTCTGACTCTTTATTCTGACCTCGGGGGGCAATCCTTATCCTGCTGCATCTGATTTCTCCTTAGGCTATTTTTGAGTCCCTCCTTTTCCCCAGGAGTACCATGGCACAGTGGAGAGGATAATAGCAGTAAACCACAATAGACATACACTACAACTCTACCTCCCCTGCTGCCATGGGAATGTTGGAGTAGCAACAGACTGTTAAAACTTTTAAATTATAAATAAAAAGTCTAGTTAATGCAAATACTGCTGAGTAGTAGTTTAGTCCACTTGTATCCTTGGGTGAGCTGTGTTCAGGATGTATTGAATGTTTTCTCTTGCAGTTTAGCTTGCCTCTTATTTCTCTGTGCTGTGTGTTAGTATGTGTTAGTGCTTGTACTCTGAAGGCCTCTCAATTGTATTAGTGGCCTGCAGCCAGTTATTGTCTTTTTGCAAATCCTGTTGCAGTAAAAGTCATTGAAAGAAAACTCCTAAGCATGAGATTGGATTATTCTTGAGCTCTGCCAACAAGGAATTTATCTATGGTTGAATTTGCACCAAGGTTGCCAGCTCATGAATGACAATTGGTGGGAGATGTTGAGGGGCCTTTTTGACATTGCAACAATTACATGTCATTTGTGGAACAACCCAGAAGTGATTTCATCATGCAGTAACATTCACCTCAAACTCTATAATTTAACCACAGAATTTGGATGAATGCTAGACTGTCACCTGATTTGATCACAACACTTCTAAGTCATACTGAAAATGGTATCATTGCACTGGCACAACACCAATTACCCCTCCATTTTCCCAGTTGGGTGGGGGTGGGCAGAGGGTCTGGAAGGCAGGAAGTCTTCCTAGCTTGCATTGAGATCAATAAATATAGCTGTACAATGGAACTGCAGCAGTTCAAGTTGTAGAGCTTGCAAAATGTGTACGGCCTTGAATGAATAAGAGTGGCTTTAAGGGCAATGCTACTGGACCTTCAGGAGCTTGCACATTGTGTGTGAGCTTGGTAGCTCAGTTGGAGAACCAAAGACTTTGAAAGTGCAATGGTATTGGTATTCAGGCATGGTACTGGTATTCCTGTTGCTACCTGCTCAAAGGCTTTGACCTTCTGCTTCCCCCTAATGTACCTTTTAAGAAAATATGGCTTGTAAAAAACAGGAGAGAGGGGGAGAGAGAGAGAGAGCCTGCAATAATGAATGTTACTGAAGAAAACTACATGATTTTTTTCCTTTATGGGCCCTTTTTACATCAAGTACAGTTTCAGATCTTGTGAGCACTCAATCCATCTGTTACAGATCCACATCTCCTAACTGGATTCTGCATTTAAAATATTTCTTTGCACCTTCCCACAGGAAACAGTTTTATCTGTGGATTTTTGTTTCTGCATTTGCATTGCTTAATGCGCTTTTTGATTGTGAGAGTGGTGGTGGGGAACCTGTAAGAGTCCTTATACTCCTAAGTGAGTAGCCAGCCAGCCAGCGCTGTGAGGAGAAGATGCATATGTGTATGTGTTAATGTGTGTGACAGTGTTAGCCAACACAAGTCATTTTTCCCATCAGAAATTGGCATGTCAGCCAGTGCCATCAGATGTGGGTGTGTGAATGAACTGGAGAGTGGTAGTGCTGGCTACGTTGGTCTCAATAACGTCTTGAGGTTCCACTCCAAACAATAAAGAGAAAGAATATAATTTTGTCTAGGAAAACGTCTACAATGCAAAAATAGTAAAAATGAGTCAGAAAGCAACTCTCGGATAAAGAAAACTATGGAAGGAGAAAATAATGGTAGGTGGAAGGATGAAAAGACAACAATGAAAAGTGGGACAGAGCTTTGGGGAGGAGTTTGAAAACCTGAAGAAAAAGTTCTACAATTAAGACTTTGATTTTTATCTGGATAAAGATCCAGGTCAAAACCAGTTTTGAGAACTGCGGGGCAACAGCAGGGTGGAAGTGGTGTCGGTACACATTTGCATAAAACAAATGCAGAAGCTAGAAGAAACCGTGAGGCAAGATGGAACTGAAAGCAGCAGGTAATGTAGAAGGTCACTTTGGGATGCACACAAAAAAGGATCCAATGGCTGCGTACAAAAGACCATAATCTGTTTAACTTGGGGATTTGTTTCATTTTCATATGAACTATAATAGTTGCAAAATACTCCATTTTCATAATTATTGCAATTAATAACAAAAGAAATGTACAAGTCTAGATTGTATGTTGTCCCATTCTTCACTTTTTATCCATTCATCATGTTTCCATTGTTCGTTAAGTTCTTCCTATGGCTACTAGATAGCTGGATCCTGGCCATCATGACTAATAGGGAAGAGTTGGCCTTAGATGATAAATCACATTACAGCAGCCTTCTCCTCATGGGTTGGTTAATTCCCTGATCTTTGATGTGTCTGGTATGGTCTTTTTGGCCTTTTGTTTAGAGTGAAATAGCCTCAAAGGGCTATGAGGGTTTTTTTTATGTCTCTTCTTTAAAAGTTCTGCCTTGTGCATTCAAGGTTGTGGTTTTAATTTTAAATATTGTTTAAAACCACCTGCTCAGGTTTAGTAGATCTTGTATGGGCACCGGTGTAATTGTATGGCTTTGGGTGGCAGAGTTTCTGCTGGCTGCCTGCTTTACTCACCACCATGCCAAGTGTTGGCCGGAGAAAAACAGGGGGGGGGGGGAAGCAATATCATCTGTGTCACTACTTTACTTCCTGAGAAAACCCAGAAGTGGTACAGTGTAGCTCTAGGAATCCCTGGAAACTCTGTGGTAAGTCCATAGAGTTTCCACTATTTCCTAAAGCTACCGTATGCCATTTCCAGGTTTTCCCCAGTACTGATGTAGTAATGTAGTTAATATCACATCGCCCCCACACACACACACCTCATTTCTTCATCCCCAGACCTCTTGCCGGTTGTTAGAGGCTTGGTCTGGCAACCGTATTGGATAGCTTCATTTCTCCAAAGCCCTTCTGCTAAATGACCCACAGGAGCTAGCCATGCTAGTCTGTTGTGGCAAAATAGTAAAGTCCAGTAGCACCTTTAAGACTAACAAATTGTATGGTAGCATAAGCTTTCAAGAAACACAGCTCTCTTCATCATGCATCTGACAGAAATAGCTGTGTGTCACAAAAGCTTATGCTACAATAAAATTTGTTAGTCTTGTTAGTAAAATTTGCTACTGGACTCTTTACTATTCTTCTACTAAATGGGCTCATAGGTAGCCTTGGTTTAAATTATTGAATCAACCATGGATTATGGTTGTGCATATCGTTGTAGGTTGGGTGCAACCAACATTAGCCATTATTACACAGTTCATATATTCTGTTCATAATAAATGTATTGGCCCTTTGTTGGAATTCATCACTCTAGAGGGTGCTTTCACACCTACTATATAATTCACCTTCAATTCACTTTCAGTGCACTTTGCAACTGGATTTTACTGTGTGAAATGGCAAAATCCACTTCAAACGGTTGCTGAAATGGATTGAAGCATCAGTATTTAGTATGTGTGAAAGTGCTTGTAACCGCTTAAAGACTTTTGAGGTTGGTTTGTAGTCTGACACCACATCTTGATTGGTGCTATAGAGCCTTGGATGAATGTGGGTCTCAAGATCTCTTACATGGCAGTATGCTTGAGCTTTGCACCTATCACAACTGGTGTAGGCAAACGAGGTGCTTCACACTGTCAGTAATACAGAGGTTTTCCCTGTTTGGACATAGTGTGAATGTATAATGGACAGAAAAACTACCCCAGGCTGTCAGCCCCAGAATCTTGATGGTACACCACAAAATATGTTTGGGTTGTAACCCAGTGTTGGATTAGCTGTGGAGTAATTAACCTGACTTTTAAAGAGCTAGAGCAGTCTTGATTGCATCCCAGTTGGTATTTTTAAGGCATCTAGCTAGTGAAGGAGTGGGTGACATCTCCTGCTAATAAAGAATATTTAAGGAAGTCATTGAACAAAGCTTGGGTCTCATTGTCACCCTTAAGACCAACAAAGTTCCATTATGGGTATAAGCTTTCATGTGCATGCACACTTCTTCGGATAAAGTGTGCAAGTATATGAAAGCTCAGTCCAACAATTGTATGTAGCACCACTGGCACTATCAGTTCTGGACTATAACATAAGCTGTGGTAGGGATGGCTTAGCTTGCTGGGGGGAAAGTGTAGTTGACTGGGGAAGGCAATGGCAAACCACCCCATAAAAACTCTGCCATGAAAAACATTGTGAAAGCAATGTCACCCCAGAGTTGGAAATGACTAGTGCTTGCAAAGGAGACTTTTTTTTTTTTTTTTTACAATACAGGTATAACACGTACTTTTTGATTTGTGGAGTATCCTCAACTTTTGCCTCTTGGGGTCCTTCTGCTTCTTCTGCATGCTGTTTACAAAGCTAAATAAGAAAGTACCTCACAGGAGCAGCCTCAACTGTGGCCTGTTTAGTTTTCCAAGGCAAGTTATCTGAAGAGGTGGGCAGCTGGCCTTCTGCTGCTTATAAAGCTTGTGTCTCAGAAACTGTGCCTCACAGGAGCTTCCTCAATGCTGACAACAGGTTTGTTTGTTTTGAGGCAAGCTATCCAGAAGTGCCTTGACTACTATCTGTATGGGATTTTGAAGCAAGTGACTAAGGATGGCTAGATGTTTTCCTGCATATAAGTGTTTCAAATTATTTTGAAGTGACTCAGTTGCACTGTTTGGGTTTTCTGAGGCAAAGCTATCAAAAGAGGAGCTGTTGGCATTCTACTACTCCAAAGTGAGTCTCAAAAGCTGGGAGTCCCAGGAGCTTCCACAATGCAGGCTATTCATGGGGGGGGGGGGGGGAGGCGTGTTTTCAAATAAACTAACCAGAGTTGCTTCAACTGATTCCCATATGGTTTTGCTGAGACGTGTTTTTAAGAGTGGCTTGAGGTTTTGGCAAAAGGTTTGTTGCTTGTAAATTTTGTGAATTATTGATATTACCTCATCCACTACCCATCCTCTTAAAGGATGACAATATGGCAATTTATGGTGTCTGTGCATGAAAGGACATTCTGTTAGAGTAGCTATTATAGGATACCCTTTGGTGACTTTTGGTGAAGAGGGAACAGCAGGTTTGGATTTGATACCCAGTTAATGCTTGATTCCCTGGCAAGCACTGCCAGTGTGGATTGAGGTGATTACATGGAACCAGCTGTTACATTTGTTTCACTGCCTGGTAGGAAAAGGCCCTCACCATGTGCTTCATCTTGGTGAGAGTGTATTTCACTCTTCATGTCCTTAAGGACCTGGTGTGCCATAGGCAGCAAAGGCAAACTAGTATTATTGTCTGGACCCAGCTGTCACCTAGAAGAGTTTGCAGGGGGGCCTTTAAGCCCACCAAAATTCATGTTGTTTATATAAGATATACAGAAACTTGTAGGTGGTACCTATAGTATGCTGCTTGTTAGCAGCAAGTCACACTAAAGCAGGGATGTTTAATTGATACAGACCAGCCTTTAAAGATTAGTAAACTCACAGATTTGGTGTCTCATGTCCTTATTTGGATGGGTGCTTTCCCGACACAATCCTAGTATACAGAATTACTACATTGTGACTTAGTTTGGAGGAACTCTGCTATCCTATGACTTTTTTATTCCAGAATTGAAACTGAAACTTTTTGACATTAGAGTATATAACAATAAGGAGAGTGGGTCTGATTGCCTTTTTTTACCTGTTGTTTAATTATATGTTACATAAGATTTTCTAACTGATTTTTAGAATAAAGAGAGCTGGAAAGTTATTTTATTAGCACAAATTATATTCTGACAATAGTCAGAAAGCTACAGAAAAAATACCCCAAGGACAGCATGCAGTCCACATGGCCATATGTGGCCCACCCCTGCTTTGTTGAAAATAGCTCAAAAGTGCCTAGTTCTCCTACTTCAACCTAAAGTAACATAAGCCGTCTCTGGAGGAACAGACACCGCTGAATGCTATGCCTGCTGTTAATCTGCATGGTGGTGACAGAAGTGAGAAATAATTTGGCATTAGCTAGACATTAACACAGTCTTTCAGCACAGGACAGGACAGAAAAGTTAGACTTCTTGAGACCGTGTCACATTTGAACAGCAATCTGTATAAACCATGTGTAGCTTGTGGTACAGCCTTCTCATTTCAGAAGAATTTGAATGACTCGTGAGTTTCCCTAGACTTCTTTGGAAGCCTTTTTAACAATGCACAGACAAAGGACCAGTCTGTCCTTAACCTCTGCAAATGAAGTAGAATGGCACCAGCAACAGTGTTTCCTCACTGGTAGCTCTGGAGCTTCAGATTTATTTAAATATTTATTCAGTTAAAACAATTTTATTTGGTAACATATGGTAACAAATTATATTTCTTGCATCATTAATAACTTATTTTATCTATCCCATATATTACTTTCTACCCACACCTCCCCCCGTTACTTAACCCCCGCCATTGTTATTTACTTAAAGTACTAGTGTTTAAAGGTACCCTTAACTAATAAAAACAAAAATTAATATTCTTTTTTTCTAAGACTTAATCATTTTCAAAAATTGTCCAATGTCCTTTTATTTTCTACTCTTTTTCTACATATCTTCTGAACTTTTCCCACTCCATCTTAAAAACTTCTAAATCATAGTCTCTTAAAATTCTTGTTAATTTGTCCATTTCACTCCATGTCATAACTTTTACAATCCAATCCCATTTCTCTGGTATTTTTTCTTGCTTCCACCACTGCACATATAATGTCCTAGCAGCTGAAAGCAAGTACCAAATTATAGTTCTGTCTCCTTTTGGAAATTTTTCCATTTGTAATCCCAACAGAAAAGTCTCTGCAACTTTCTTAAATTCATATCCCAAGATCCTAGAAATTTCTTGTTGAATCATCTGCCAATACTTTTTTACTCTTTCACAAGTCCACCACATATGGTAGAAAGAACCTTCATGTTTTTTACATTTCCAACATCTGTCTGGCATCTAGATTTATTTAAATATTTATTCACCTGCCTTTCTCCCAGAAATCTTGGAGGTAACTCATGGCAGGTAACAGCAGAAAATTGAAATGAACATACAGTTAAAACTTGTACTAGAAATTAGCTATAGTAGTCATCACATCTAAGAAACCCTACAGCTGTCCCTCTGTGAGGAACCCATTGTCCTTCTGAGAGCCATCATTAGGGATGGCTTTCTCACATATCCAGGTGGCTGCTCCTTAAACTGAAAGAACTTCTTCCATCATCTAGAACTTAGGGGCACCCAATGAAGTTGATGGGGAATACATATAGGACAGAAAAAAAGAAAATACTTATTTGCTCAATGAGTAATTAAATAGTGGAATTCATTCCCAGTGGACATAGTGATGGCTGCAAGCATAGATGGTCTTAAATGTGGATCAGGCAAGTTCATGTAAGATAGGTCCATCAATGTTTATTAGTCATGGTGCATAAAGGGAATCTCTGTATCAAGAGGCAGTAAACCTCTGAAACCAAATGCTAGGAGGCAACATCAGGAAAAAAGACTTGGCCTCTGCCCTGTTTGTTGGCCCTTCAGGGCAGCTAATTGGCTGCTGTGTGATGCTGAACTACATGGACTACTGGCCTGATCTATCAGGGCTCTTCTTAATCCCTTAATCATACATTAATTCCTTCCCTTAATCATACCAGAGCTGATCATATCCTACCATTTCAGCAAGGGGCACTGTTATGATTACCTCAGTTGCCACATGGGTTCAGAGACAAAGAGACAACCTGCTAGAGTTTGAGGGTTAGGACATGGGGGATGCACATAGCATCACGTATAAATCTATATGATGCCAGTTTTGTTTGATATACTCTGCATCATAACTAGTATTGTTTGTGTTTCTGTTACTTAAATAATACTAATTTCTAATAAGACTTTGTTATTCTGATTTTATACAAAATTAAGCAAGAAAGAGATTGCCTAACATGAATAAACAGTTTCCATGTAACGACTTTTAGTTTCAGCATAATACTACATGTTATAGATGAAGATTATGAAAAAGAAACAGCAGTAGTATCCTGTACTAAACAAGTATGGATAGCTAAGCAGCTCATCTATAGGAATGATCCAAGCGGGCAGCTGTGTTGGTCTGAAGCAGTAGAACAGAGTAGGAGTCAAGTAGCACCTTTAAGACCAACAAAGTTTTATTCAGAATGTAAGCTTTCATATGCATGCATACTTCATCAGACGAGGGGATGGGATATATCTATAGGGATGTGCATTACAAAAGTCAGGAAGCAAAGCAAAAATATACATGAAAACTGCTCTTTGGGGTTGACACCATTATTTTCCAGTGCAATACTAAACAGAGTTATGTTCTTTTAGATCTATTAAAATCTATAGGCTTAGTGGGGTCTAACTATGCTTAGAATGGCACAATTAGCTACTGAGATACCCATCCTTCTGTTCTTTGGAGGAATATTGGAAGGTGCACCATTTGTAAGCTAATAAGGCAAACAACAGTTTTTGAGATAATAGCATCAAGTAATATGTCTTGAAATCCCAAATGGCAAAATAATGAACCATTAAATAATAATTCTAAAATATGAGCTGGCATGGAACTTAAACATTAGAGTACAGAGAGATCACTGATTTCAAAGTTGATGTGTTTGATTGCTTCCTGACTTGCTACTCCAGCAAAATGCAGTTAGGCTTTTAAAAAGGTTACTCATGTCTTTTCATCAGTTACCGTTCAACACAATACACAGTGCTGCAGCATTTTCATTTGGTTCTCTCTCTCTCTCTTTGCATATGATGATGCATGTCATGCATTTCAGTGTTGCCATCTAGTGGAGTGACAGCCTCCTTACCAAAAGGGCTGCCTCCTTGCTATCATACTGACAGTCATTGTGCAGGAGGAGGGCCTTCTGGATTACCCCAATGGTTTATCATTCTGCATCCTGGTGCTTGCTAACATAGCACACATGACACACTCCCAGCAACTCCAGCATCTCAGAACTCCAGCTTCTTAGAATGATGAAAAGTGATCAAAGGGTCATGCTTCTTCAAGGCTTTGAAACAGACAGAAAAGACTTTTCCCTCTACAGTTTGCAATCCTCATATAGGTATGTGAAAGATTGGCTGACAAGTGCTAAATCTAAAAGTCTAGGCAGGTTTAGAGATGTACTACCCCCAAAGCTTGCCTTTACATAAGTGTGATGGATGGAAGAAATATGCCAGGAACTGTGCACATGATTTCTTTCCAGAAGGCTGAACTAGGTACATTGGACTGGGGCTGGGTGGGGAGAATTGTATTTCCAACCTGGAATGATAAAAAAAATTCCATTATTTCCAAATAAATACTAATAAAACATTCAGCTTTATGTTGTACCCCTGGGGGTAAATATGTGAGGAACAATCTAGTTTTTACTTTTATTAGGGATAGGGTATGTTTGGGGTATAACAGAACCTGAGTATGAACCAAAGCTTCCAGTTGGGATAGGAGGCCCAATATCCATTATTTTTTGGTGGCTAGTCACTCTGTTCCAGAAATACTTGCAAACTGAAGATACAATGTCTCGGGACTTCTCTGAGTCACCCTGGTCCCCACTTTATTTGCTCTGAAATCAATATTCTGCTGATCAGGTGGTCATATAGTTTCTAGCTTGGTGTGTGGGTGGCTTAAGAGATCTAGCACACATGATGAGATCTGGCACACAGGTAGTGGAAACCACGCCAGTTATATACATACATACGTACATACATGAACATATATATACTGAATTATATTTAATCAGATCATTAATCAAAATTAATATTGTCTACTCAGATTAGCTTTAAAGTCCTAGGCAGTGATCTTTCATATTACCTTCTACCTGGTCCTTTTAACTAGAGATGCCAGAGATTGAACCTGGCACTTTCTGAATGCAAATCAGAGGCTCTTCCATCACCCCTTAGCTGCTGCTACATTTCCAGCATACTGAGAGAGAGGTGCTAGTGCTATTTCCTCAACCTAATGGTGGCCACAGAGTTTCTGAACCATGTTAAGTTGTACATGCCTGGAGTGAATGTCAGAGCTCATTTAAAATGCCTCAATCTACTGCAGAATTTTAACAAATGTGATATATGTATGTTCATGACAATGGTCCAAAATCAAGCAAGCCTTTAAAAACACAACACAGAATTAAACCAACAGCACAACTTAGAGGAAATTAATACTACCCAGCAGGTAGAACTTAGAACAAAACTAAAGGAGGGCAGTAAGGTGAAAAACCAGCTAAGAATCACTGGCCCCAAGCATACGTAACTCAAAGCAGAACATATTAATTTCTCATTTTGCCTATTTTTAGAAGCAAAAGCTATTGGTTCTGCTCATCCCTCTTTGTCATCAAATACTATCTAATATTGGAAAGATTCAGTTCTCCAATGGACCTTATTCCAAAATATGTGTTCACAGGAATGCAGCAGCCTCATCCTGTCTAATCTATAGAAAAGAGTAATGAATGTTCATTTTAATAGGCAGTTATAAGAATATTATTTTATGTCATGTACCATAGGTGTCCAGCACCATGAGCTGTAACCAATAAAGAACTCTGGAAATGTCTTAGCCACATGCCGTTTGAAACCTCTCCTGTCTCCAAGGGCTATCAATTTCTTTGTAACATCAGCAGCAAAACCAGATGTACAATCCTTGGAAATGAGCAAGATACTTCTTTGTAATGAATGGGCTGCTTGAATGAGATACTAACAGTAACAGCAATTTACATTGTATTTAGAATGAAATTCCTAAACAGCCACAACCTTGCTTGTGCCACCTCCCCTCCTGCAGAATAACTCTACTACTGCATATGCAGAACTCAGACATAAAATCATTCTGTCTCTCCACTGCCTTACTATGCCATTTTTAGCCCCATTAACTGGCATACAAATAGACAGACAGACAGACAGACAGACAGACAGACAGACAGACAGACAGACAGACAGACAGACAGACAGACAGACAGACAGACAGACAGATAGATAGATAGATAGATAGATAGATAGATAGATAGATAGATAGATAGATAGATAGATAGATAGATAGATAGATAGATAGATAGATATCAAGGACAAAAGTTACATTTCTACCCTGCTTTTCCTCCAGCAAGCTCATGATAGCACATGTTATTCCTTTCTTCTCTATTTCATCGTCACAATAAACCTGTGAAAAGACTGAGGCATGGTGACTGACCCAAGGTCCCCCAGTGAATCTGAGTTTCTCAAGTCTTAAAGTGATCCTGTAACCAGTATTGTATACCGGTTAGGGAATCTCTGGGCATTGACTCAATACTCAAATGACTCTGGAGCTTTTTATTAAATACTGGGTTCAAGATGGACTGCAGTGAAGCAGCTCTGTTTTATTTAGTGAAATTAGCAACAAGACTGAAACCCAGGGCCAATGGCCCTACTTAAATGCAAGCAAATAACTCCACCCAAAACTCAACGACTCTTAACTATAGGTACAAGTACTGGCCCATTGACTCCTGATTGGCCACCTTCCAGAGTCTAGGTGGTTATTGTTCTGGAGCCTCAAGCTCAGCAAAGTCTCTGGTAGCACACTCAGGAATGTTCCAGTACCAATACATAACTCTTTCCTTTCTCTATCCCCAGTCAATTTGTTTTCTTTCAAAGTACTAAACTGTTCAGGTTAAACATACTGAATCTTAACTTGTTTGTGGACTGTCTGTGATTTCCAAAGAAATAAAGGAGAAAAAAAAATCTGGATGTGTCACAAAATGTTCTAACACAGAGCAGCAGGGATCAGACATCTGTCAGTTCTGAGTCTTATTATCCTTATCATAGAAAGACCTTTCTATCATCATTGTGCTTTAGGCAGAATACAAATCAAACTATGTAAGTCCCCCCACCAATTTATCTGTTCTAGTAATACCTGTGGGAAATCCTGTAGCTTTTGGATTAAAAATATAAATTAGTCCTAGAACATATGGGAAATTAAATATAAATGCATGCCATAATTGTTAACACATGTCAGGCAGAAAATAATATAGATAGATCTTATACAATCAAAGGACAACATGGAGATTCAATTTCCTCAGCTGAGCTGACAGGAGTAGTAGACATGGTATAAACCTTCAAATCCAAGTCCGAACCAGCTTCTAGAAACGTTGGCCATGGACACACCTTGGGTTGCTTTGAGGCCACAGGGTAAGGGGCTGGATTAAGGAAAAAGCTGCTCTATTTTAAGCCATGGAGGTGGGCGGTTGCCTCTGTGGTGGCAGGAAGCCTTCTGGTGGGCCCAAGCAGCCTTCCAGGTGGTAACCAGCCAATCATAGGTAGCCTGGGTCACTTTGGGGGAGGCGGGGACTGGAGCATACCTGAGAAGCACAGTCTTCATTCTGGTCCATCCACTTCTCACCTTCTTCAGGCCACACTGTCCAGGCCCAGCAGCTTAGTTGGTTCCAGGCATCCCTTCCTCCCTCTTTTTGTTGCATGTGGTTTTGGCATGGTTATTTACCTTGTTGTTTTATTTCTTGTCACAGCATACAGCTGTTTCAGGCATTGGGCTGGATCCATTTAGGGGAGAGTTGCACATGTGTGCCCATCTCCCCCAGGTGGGACCCACTTAAGGGATCTTGGGGATTGAGTCCTGCAATGACATGCTCCACTCCCAGGTGACATGGGAACTACACAGAGGCTAATGCTCATGTGGGTCCACTAGCTTGCCAATCCTGGTTTACCACCAATATGTGGGTTGGGGAAGGATTCTATCAGTTGACAGGCAGGTTGCCCAGTCCCTGCATCTCTTATGCCATGCCAATGCCCTATTGCTTGTAATCAATAAAGTTGTGATCTGGTTTACTCCACCTGGTTGTCAGTGTACTTCTGGGTCCCTTTTCCCTTCTTAGCCACCTCCCTGTGTTCATAGGGCCACAACTGAATGGCAACTACACTGTTGATCACAGGCTGCAATCCTAAATTACAGTGCAATGATACAGTACAACAGTGCAATGATTTAGCTCGACTCTCACATGCAGACATTGTCCTCACTTGATACTGATGATGTTATGAGTGCCTCCAACACATTATGATATACCTAATAGCAAGCAATGGGAATTTCCAAATATTTCTTATCTGGGGCTCCTTCCATGTAGTGCCAGCTGTCTGCCTGCAAGAGCAGTTTGATGAGGGTGATCATATAAACAGGTGATGACCACCTCACACTTTCTGAACATAAGAATTGGTTCTGACGTGCAAAATTATTCAGCTGTACAACTAGTATTCTAAAGAGAACTATTGTTAAATTATTTCCCCCACACACACCAGTCTGAAGATAGAGACAGATATCAGATTGGGATTAAAGATGGGCCCCTTTGTTCATATTTACAACAGCTCTGCTTTATTTATGGAACTAGGCCAAGTCCAAGGATCAATCCAGCCACCTCCTTACCATCTGCTGGGCAAGCCACATTTGCCCTCAGCACGAGCAATCCCTCTGGCTTGCCCCAGGCTGACCTAGCATACAAGACACCATCTAGGAACTCTCCCTCACCAGCCACACAACCTGGAGTGGAGGAGCCTACCCAGGTGGTCCCAAAGCATTCCCCACACTGAACCAGAAATCCCAAAAGCTGAAACTGATAGACCCCTTGGAGATGCCCTATGGGCCTCACTGGATCCACCCCCTCTTTTTCTGCACCCACCTGCCAAGTGACTGACCCTGTTCAAAGTGCCACCACATCAAAGTTTCCATACTCACCCAGGCACAGTACAAGGCAGGCAAAAACACTCCCCTTACCAAGCCAACCAAAAGGGGGGGGGGGATAAAAAAATCCCACTCGTCTCTCCAAAGGTGACCTATACTGCCTTCAGGGAAGGGGGGTGGGTGGGCTGAGCACACAGCAAAAGAAGCCAACCAGGGGAAGAGCCATGCTTAAATTGTCACTGGCTTCACCCCACCCCCACCCCCAGCACAGCTATGCCATGCTAGCATTGCTGGTCATCTGCCGTCTCCTCCTCCTGGAGGTGGCAAAGCAGTCCCTCCCCACAAACATCATTCAGCTTGCTTCCAGGAGCTGGAAAACATCTAGAATATATTTTAAAGGTCTGTAATACACAATCCTAAATTCTAACCTGCATACTACTGTTAATGTATTAATTAAGAAATATATTTCACTATTATTTTTGTGGGTATTGAATACTATTTTTAGGGACCAAAAAAGATTTAGATGGTACTTGTGCAGAGAGGTAGAAAAAAAGTGGGGGGGGGAGTGAGAGCATATACAGTAAGTTCCTCTTATATGCTGCTCTTCTTCTGAAATATCATTTACATTAATTCTGTTCTAGGTGGGAAATATAAACTCTCAAATGCTATAGGGAGCTTCAACATTAAATTTGGTAGCAGATAAGGTAGAGTGAAGCTCAAAATATTAAGGCATATTCTCTGCCATCTTAATTAATTCTGAAACATTTCCGATTTTCTTATACTGTGATTTTAAAAAGATGCCAGCTAACAAAAGAATTAGGAACCAAGGATGAGGACCAAGGGAGACATTTAGATTTGCTTTGCTTTGAGAAACAAACCATCTTGTCTAGGATGCATACCGTTTACAAGACAGACCACTAACTTTCTCTAACATGAAATTTAATCCAAAGTGGTACAGCCCTTAGTTAAAATTCTGTAAGAGCTCAACAAAAGTCAAAAGACTGATATTGGTTCTGGGTGCCAGTGGCATTTCAGTGCTGTGCAATGAGTACTTGATAGCATTGTGTAACATGAGTACAGGATTGCGTTCAGTTTTGTCAGTGAAATTTCTCAAGAGGGTTTCATATGCATTTGAAGGCTGAACTAAATGAGACAGACTGCCTGTATTTTTGCTTTGAGAAGGGAGGCTTGGTTTCAGTCAGAAAAACCATGTGGGGAGAATTTTAACCCTTCTCTTCCCATTCATGCATGGCCCTGATCCAAAACTCTTTTCCCTTTGCATTTTAAAGTTCTGAGAAGAGCTGATTGTAACTCTCATAGCATCTGGTGTGTTTTGACTGAAACTAAGTTTTGCCTGATTAGCTGAAGGTGACTTGGCCAGGTCATTGCTCAAGTAAAACATACATAGAATTTTTGAGGGCAGTGAAGAGATTATAAACATTTATCAGGAGGGGTTGTGCACTTCTACGTATATTCAGGGGCTGTTTTGTACAAAAATAGGTGGTGGAGCTCATTAGCATAACTCATTAGCATATGCCCCCACCAGCCAAAAGCAACCTGATACAAGAAAGGAGAGCCCCAGGTGAGTGAGGCCTGCTTGGGCTGGCTAGACATCCAGGCAGTCCAAGCAGGCCTCACTCACCTGGGCTCTCCTTGCCCCCCCCCCCCAAGTCAAAAGACCAGCAAGCCACTCGCTGCCCAAAATCACATAAGAAATGGAGAAAGGGTGGTGCAAGCTTCTCCAGGGGTTAATGAGGATGGCTGAGGGCGTGACAAAGCTCCTGGTGGCTGGCTGACTGCCCGTTCTCCTAATCCAGGGATTGTTATGCAGCTGCATCTACTATTCAATGGACAAGGTAGGTGGGGAGGAGGAGGGGGAAACATCAGAAAGGTTCCGGAGTTGTGCTCCTGTGAGCTCCTGCTGAATTCAAGGCCTGAGTATATTTATTTATAGTAAAAAGGGCTCAAACCAGACTGTGCCTCCTTTTGTTACAAGGCACATAAAAGCTATTTTGTTCTGTGTTAGACGTATGAAGGGATTACCATTGTATTCTGTAAGTGGCAAAGGCAGTAAATGTAGCCCTGCATGTTGAGAGATGCTGGAATCAATGTTTTCAAACAGCTGAAAGACTTTGTAAGTTAGTACTGAGCCTTGTTTCATATGAACGTGCTGTTCTAAAGCCAACCCTCCTCTCAGTTCAGAACCTATTCTATTGTGTGCTTGGATGCACACCCTGAGCTCTTGCCTGCATGGCCTCTGTGTTCATTTAAAAAAAGACAGAAGATACCAAATGTGGCAGATAGCTAGATAGACAATGATGATTACAATGATGACGGAGACAGACAGACAGACAGATAGATACACATTGGTCCCAACAGGTAGTAATACAAATCAGTATTCCCTTCAGATGAGCCTAGGAATCAGTTTTTTAAACTAGATCATTCCTGCTCAGAACCTGTGAATGGTTATTTTATTATTTCCACTGCTGAGGCCTCCTGCAAAAGTAGACCTCCCAGAGGTCTCTGTAATTCCTTTTCTAAATACAGCTGTTTTATAGATGCAATACATATAGAAAACTGAATCAATATATCAGTCTTAGTCTGGGGGAACTGAATCAATATATCAATCTTAGTCTGGGGAATATATCTCCTAAATTGGTGGTTGTTCTTCACAGAAAGAGAAAAACAGCATCAATGTTTAATCTCACCTGAGGACCTGGCAGTATCTGCCATCAGAATATGTTTCACAAGTGACTGCCAAGCCCTGGAACCTGAGTGTCCCTTTAATGAATAGCAAGATGAATTCCTCTGTGCTTTGGCAGGCCAGCTAGAAAGAAATGGGATTTATGGGAAGTGTTTCCAGTCATGCACAAAGTGCCTGTTATTTAGCCCTAAAATGAAAAGACAATGCTCCTGCACCTGATATTCTAGCAGGTGTGAAACCTAGCATGCCTCACTGACATAGTAAATATTATGACATGATGAAGCTACAGGCAACATAAAGATACACAAATGTTTAGGAATGTAGCCTTAGCCAAATAAAGCAATCATATGTCCATGTAAATTTGCAGATCTTTGGGGCAGAGTGGATTACTCTGTGTCTATTGCATTTGTTTATCTTTTCATATGTCATAAGATTCTAAAATACAAGTCACTCCCATGTAAGCCTTCAGTTCATAGGTTATTACCTCTATGACAGTGTGACTTTGCTGCTTGTACACATGGTAATGTGCATACATACTGAAGGCCCTTGTATCTGTTAATTTATTGGTGTGGAAGATACTTTCCTGGTGAGATCCCTTGTCATCATGATAACATTTAAAAGTTAAGTATACATGAGGAGAACTAACTGTGCAGAGCCATCCTAAATTATTACCCCAATCTAACTGAGAAGGTGATAATCATGTGGCAAGGACCAACACAATGCAATGAGCCCTATCAAATGCATCTGGTTAACATAATTCCACTTACTGCATGGAAATGGCTCCTACTAGGTACATGCTGCTGAGGTAGAAGAAGAAGAAGATATTGGATTTATATCCCGCCCTCCACTCCAAAGAGTCTCAGAGCGGCTCACAATCTCCTTTACCTTCCTCCCCCACAACAGGCACCCTGTGAGGTGGGTGGGGCTGGAGAGGGCTCTCACAGAAGCTGCCCTTTCAAGGACAACCTTTGCCAGAGCTATGGCTGACCCAAGGCCATTCCAGCAGGTGCAAGTGGAGGAGTGGGGAATCAAACCCGGTTCTCCCAGATAAGAGTCCGCACACTTAACCACTACACCAAACTGGCTCTCCATAAAACTGAGGAGGAGGAGGAGGAGGAGGAGGAGAAGCAGAGGAGGAAGAGCAGCTTTTCAATACCCAAAGGAATCGCAGAGTGGCTTACAATCACCTTCCCTTCCTGAGAGAGCTCTGAGAGAACTGTGACTGAACCAAGGTCACCCCAGCCAGCTTCATGTGGAAGAGTGGGGAATCAAACCCAGTTCTCCAGATTAGAGTCCACTGCTTTTAATGTAAGCCAAAATGCTCTCAAAACGAGGTTGGGGAATTGTCAGGTAGGCACCTGGCTCACTCAGGATCTTTTTACCTGGGTATACAGGATTCCACGTCCAGAAAAGTAATGCTTAAAATATTAGGGACTCTAATTAAGTAAAACAATTATAATTTATTAAGAAAAATATAGGCTTCCATACAAGATAAAATACTCATCAAAACACACATTAAGTCCTAGGAAACATAGATAGAGAGATAGGGGAACACATGGGTAGACAAACAGGGCGATATGTACCTATTGTAGTCTTCAAGGAAGGCTCCAATGGCGACAAGTAAGGAAGTGGGAAAAGGGACCCGAAACTTGGCCTTAGAATTGGGGATGGATCTATGCAGCGGAAAATGGGATACTGCTAGAAGCACACCTGTGGGAAGCTAGTCCACAGATTATAAGGACTCTCTTGAGCCCTTACGGCTCCATTTTTATATTATTAAAGTACATCACATTTACCATCAAATTAATGGTGGTCTCAGTTAAAATGAAGTATTTCATTGGCAAGCCCCTCCCTGCCCCCCCCCTGTCCCAGAACTTACTATCCATGTTACCTTGAGGCAACTGTATGGAGAACTATGTAATATGAGAACAGACTTCAGATCTCCTGAATTGGTCTGTTAGGATCAGAATGGTAGAATCTATAGTGGGAAGTATGTACATTTGATTGATAATACAGTTTATATTCAAAAGAGAGCATTGAATTGCAAAGTTTCTCAAATAATGTCATTTTTGATTGACAGGGATTAAAGGGAATGAGTAATCCTTGAAATAACCCTTTTGTTTTTCATAGCAATTACTTGTGACCAATACAGAGTGATGCTACAGATATAATGCCACCAGCTTATCTAAGTAGGAAAGTTCATCACAGGTGAGAGACATTTTTTGTGCATGGAATAGTAGAATGTGACATTATTAATATTTCAACTAAAGAAGTATAAAAGTCAGTCTACAGTATAATAAATTATTTTAAATCATAAACAGTCTAGTGAGATAGCATTAGATGCATTAGCCAAGACAATGTATTTATTCTGCATTAGTCAATCTCTGGATAATGAAATTCTTACCAAATCCCTTAGGGAATGTTCTTCCCACCACTTATATCAGTGACCCTCATTCTAATAATTGAAACTAGTTTAAATAACCTTCAAACATTCATTCTCTTTAATTCCTTTGGATTTTAATACCCAGAAGAGATCACCTATTCATCTTTTTGTGCCCCAGCTGAAGGGAGACCTAGTTCTGTTTAACCTTTTAAAATAGCAGAAATATTTATCTTCACATATTCTGTCTGCCCTGTGCAATGACCTTTACCCTCTTATCATATCATTATTACAATAAGATTCCTATGACTGCCATACTCTACTCCAGATGAAGATTTAATAAAGTAAAAGATAATGTTCTTATCTGTTTCTGGGAACAGAAACATCACCCCCACTATAGGTTGCTGAAATCTAATAGCATTGACTTATTATTTTGTTACATGTGATTAATTGTTGACATCATACTGGTGCCTTCTTTTTCTGTCTGTGTCTGCCATTGTGCCATATTAGGCAACAGAACTAGAATCAAGAAAGGGCTTTATCTTATATGTTCAATTATTTCATTATTCTATATTTGAAGTTCCAGTGGAAACAAAAGGATATAAGCAACTTTTCAACTGTGGCACTTCTAGTCCCCCTTCCACAACATCTTTTATGTGTTTCCTAAGATCTTTTAGAAACCAACACTTAAAAAAAAATTACTTCTTCTCTATCAAGAAAGAACCACAGCTGTTGTTGTTACTGAATACCCAGCTGCTGATTTGTCATAACCGACATCCAGGCCCAGAGTGTTTACCATGCCCTAAAGGCCTGCTAAAGAAAAGGGAAAAACTAAAATAAAATAACTAGGAAAACTAATATCACATAGGTTCTTTTGGTCAGTGTGTTATCAGGTTCCAGGTCTACCAAGTAAAAGGCAAAACTTATAGAAAATATATAAACTTTATTTACAAGATAAGAGGGAAAGGGAAACACAAAATGGGATGATAAAAACCAAGTAAAACAAACAGAAGAACACCAAATAAAATCCTGAGGCAATTTGCCTGCTTCCCTACAGTGGACTGTGTAGTTAATTAGCTAATTACCTAAGCTATACTCACTGACGCTTATGCTGTCAGGCCCACAACATCAGAGAGACATCTTCAAAGTCCCATCCTCTTTCAACCTTGTTGTGTTGGTACCTTCTTCTTGATGTCCTGAAGAAGGCTTCTAGTTTCTGACTTGAGGAAGTAGAAACTCCTTTCTTTGTGGGCACCTAGCCTGATTTTATCTTGATTGGTTAGCCATTCGCTGACGCAATATAATCTAGAAGCTGTCATCTAGCCTTGGTTTAGATGTTAACCTGCCAAGGCTAGATCTAAACAATCTATGTCACTGTGGGCTGGCTTCACAGGTGTAACAAATTAGTTTCCACTTAATTAGTTGAGTGCCTGTTACCTTGACACAATGCTAGTGCAAATCCTGAAAAACTTACAAACACATACAGACATTGAATACACAAACAGTTAGGTGTCTCTCAGTTTCTTGACATTCTCAGATTGAACTTCTCTCCAATATACCCAGCCTAGCCTAGAACCCATGCCTGTATGCTAGAATAAAACAATGAGAATATACACACCCCTATTGTAAACCTTAATGGTCACTGCAGTTCTTAGTTCTCTCTGCTCACTAAACTGCTCCGCTTTGAAAAATGTTACACAGAAATACTTGTGACTAAAGCTGTGCTGTCTGATGTCACAATTCTCTGATTTTCTTCCTACCTTAGAAGTGTTCAATAAGTAGATATGGTGCATCATCTCAGATTGCAGGCGTAGATCCAGCAAGATGTTTCAGCCATATCATTGTGCTTTGCCTGTTGCTCCCCCATCTCTGATCCAAATAATCAGGCTTTTCTTTGAAAAATCATTCTGCCATACAGAAAGCCTATACCATCGGAAGGGAACCTTTAACACTCAAAGAGCCATTAGGACCCGTTTCTCACAGAAAAGAAAACACTGGGAGCCGCAAAACCCTTTTGACATCTAAAATGAAGATAACAATGCATATATCGGGGTTTTTTACCTTTATGATAGTGTGTTGCATTTATGAAATCAATGAACTGCTACAGAGAAAACAAATTTTTATTTCTGCACGCAACATAAACATTTTGAACTCTGAAAAAAAGACACTAGGTTGAAAGTTATTTTCAAATAAAACACTCAATGTCTATTTGAGTCCTCCTTGTATTTATGAAATAAAAAGCCGGACTTAAATTATCCACCTGCAACAAACCAAAAATGCTGTCTGCTTCTGTGTGCCATCATCTTTTTATCAAGTGTACTGGAGTGTGCAGTCAACCTGAATAAAAGGAGGACTATTTCACTGAACAATGTAAAATATATATTTGAAAAATAATACCCAATTAAAATATTTATTTTACCTGGTTAATGTGATTTTTGCTCCTGAACGTCAGTGCACAACGTCTGTACATCGGGGCTGTAAGACATCACCTTCATCTTCACACAGGATTGTAAACTGTCGTCTGTGAGGCGTGAGCAATGTTTGTTTTTAATATAGTTCATTTGGGAGAAGACCTGCTCACATGAGTATGTGGATCCAAAGATCGACAGGACCCCAAATGCATATTTTTTCATGTTCATATAAGTGTTGGGGATGGCATTCCATTTTTCAAATACAAGTTGGTCCGGTTTGGGAAGGTTTTCAATATCACTCCATTTGTGATTCTGAGCAAGAATGGCCTTCTGACAGGCAACATCTTCAAGATTAGCTGTCAAGTATTTGAACTTGGACACCCATATATCTTTGTCGGCTATGTCAGCCAGTTCCATCTCAAGATCTGGTTGGCTTACACCTGCAAATGCAGTCATATTCAATAGCGATGGATCAATGTTCAGGGGAGTGACAGGGAAGGATAATATGTTTTTTTTTCCTCTCTGAACTCACAGAATCGTTTCCCAAACGATGTTTGCATTGCAGCGATTGCAAAATGCAAATACTCCATATTTATCATATTGTGAGCTTGTTTGAACTCTCTCAAAGAGGGGAAGTGAAACAGTGTACCTCTCTGTAAATCTCTGGCAAACACTGTCAACTTGCTCCGAAATGCCAAAACCTCCTCCAGCATGTGCAAGGCTGTGCTTCCTTTCCCCTGAAGACTTGCGTTCAGTGTGTTCAAGTGCACTTTCATATCTACCATGAAATGTAGCTTTTCCAGCCACTCTGGCTGATCCAGCTCAGGAAAGGTGAGTCCTTTGCTTCCCAGGAAAGTTTTCACCTCTTCCAAACATGCGGCAAAGCATTTGAGTACCTCCCCTTTGGACAGCCAACGGACTCTGTTGTGCAACAGTTGATCAGAATATGTGCTTTCCACCTCCTCCAGTAGCAAACGGAACTGACGGTGATTTAAACCTTTTGCCATTATTTTATTGACAATCTGAATGACAGCATTCATTAGTTCTGTGCATTCTGGTAGAAATGTTAGAGCGCACAATGCCTCTTGGTGCAGGATGCAGTGAAATGTCATCAGCGTTCTACCCAGCGACTTCTGCAGTAAAGCCACAAAGCCCTTCTGCGCTCCTGTTGTACTTGGTGCCCCATTAGTAGCCTCTGACACCAGATGAGTGGTGTTTATTTCTTTAGTTCTTAAAGAATTCAAGACAGCCTCACAAACGTCTTTCCTCCGTGTCTGACCTTTTGGTGGTATCAAATCAATAATTTCTTCCTGTGGCCCAGCAGAGCTCACATATTGGCAGAACAGCGCTATTTGTTTAATATCATTTCTGTCTTTGGATTCATCACAGGTGACTGAGTATGCCATTGCTGAATTGATGTCTTTAATTTGCTGTCTGGTGTTGTTTTCTGCCATTTTTATGGTTCTTTCTTTGACTGTCCTCGCAGAGAGAAGCATATCTCTGATTTTCTGCACAATTTCACTCTAGTTTTTAAAGTCTGAAAATAGATGTTCTGAAATCTTCATGAATTATTCTTTTATATAATCTCCATCTGTGAACTGCTTCCCGTGCCTGACTATTTTCTGAGCTGCCATAAAACCAGCATATGTAGTTGAATTGGCAGACTTAATCCACTTCTTGAAGTGATTTTTACTCAAATCAACTTTCTGCATCAGTTCCAAAACGGATTTTCTTCTCTCATTTCCATTCGGATATTTTTCAGCAAAGGCTTTGTGTTTAGTTTGGAAATGTCTTGCAACATTCGACTTTTTGTTGTTTGCCAATTTCTCACCACATATTAAACATAATGGTAAACCAATCTCGTCAGTAGTGAAAGCGAATGAATCTGCCCATGCTCCAATAAATGTTCTGTTTTCTTCTGAAATTTTTCTTTTCTTGGATTTGTCCATGGTTGGCCTACCAGGGGTCAAAAGCACAATAAATCTCCCAAGCCTTCTCTGCAGCATATTAGTCAATCTAATGATCTAGAAGTGGGGGGGCAGCGGGGGGGGGGAGAAGAGAGATTCACACACTTCACTAAAGTGTAACTGAAGGAAAGAAAATTTTAAAAGTCACAAAGAATCACACTGTTTTTGCTTATCTATATTTATGCAAAGGTCCACATGCAGCCAGGTTGGGAAACTGTAAAAGCTCGGACTCCAAAAACCTTATAAAACGGGAGGGTGGAGAAAGAAGCGCCTTTGTATTCATATTCCTCCTCTATAAATAAGGTGGAAAGTGTGTGTGTGGGGAGAGATTGACCTTTACTTTCTAACTCCCAAAGGAGGCCGGGGCCAAGCACCACCTGGGTCCAGACGCGGGGAAGTGGAGGGAACTTAGAGGAAGGGAGGCAACCAGGTCCTCTGAGGAGGCGATGTTCCTGCGCGGCCCGGGTCTCCCTCCTCGCCGCCACCACCCTTTTGTGTGAGGGAAAGGAGCCCAGCAGCAGGAGGGAAAGGAGAGGGAGGCCCCCACCCGCTTGCCCACCTGCTCTCAGGTGCTGCCCTCCCAGGAGCCTGGAAGCAGGAGGAGCCGTGCCAGCACCACCATCCCTTCCCCAGAGATGCTCCTTTTTCTCCCTCTCTCTCCCCCCCACCGCTTTCACCCCCCGTGGCATGGCTCTAACCTGCTAGCCAAAGTCCCAGCAAAGCTTACAGCTTAAGTGGGGTCCTGAATTTGAATGCTCCTTTTTGCCACCGCGCACAACTCCTCAGCCAGTCCCAAAATGCACCACTCTGATGATGCTCTGCGCCTGAACCTTGTGAGAGTTTCCTCCTGCACCCAAACCTTGCGAGAGTTCCCCTCTCCCTTCTGCACTGCCGCCATGAGCCAGAGACACTGCTGTTGAGAGAATTGCGCAAGCCCGCAATGACATTTCCTCTTTACTCCAGTTAGCCAGCCAAAGAGCCACAAGTAAGTCATGCCACAAGTAAGCCACATGCGGCTCTCAAGTTGTACGTTCCCCACCCCCGGCCTATACCTTTTGCCATTTTATATATAGTTCTGGTTTCTAAACCACTGAAATTCACCATGTCATTGGCACAGTTTACTTATCTTGCCCATTGCATGCCAGAAACAAGGCACAATGCTGAAAATCACATACACAGATAATGCCAATTTCAAATATTATATGGGTTTTGAAAATCCTGTTTGCATTCATTATCTCAAAGTAAAGTCTAAAACCAATTTTAAAAAGACAAAGTGGGGGGGGGCAGGATCCATAAATATTTTAGCAGGCCTCAAGTGAGTATTCAAAGCCAATGAGAGCTTTAGAAGAAACATTCAGGGAACTATTGGAATGTTCTCTGTAAAACTACCTGTTACTTCAAATACATAAATCTAGGTTATGGCATGTTTACCCAGATACACTTCACAATATTGTTGAAATAAATAATTTGGGGATTTGAGGAATAACTTCCAAACACTTCAATTCAGAATTCTCACAACAGCTCACAGAAATAATGCATATGAAGTTGTTTTGTACTAGCTATCAGTCACATTTTTATCCTATCCATCCTTCAAAGATCTCAAAGTGATATTGAAGTCTCTCCCAACATTGCATCCTCACAACTATCGTAGAGGGGCTGAAAGACAATGAGTTATCCAAGGTCACTTAGTGGGCTGCATTGCTAAGTAGATTCAGGATAACGGTAAAATCTGGAAACTTAAATTGTGTAACTTAAAGGTTATCATTCCTATCTTTTAATGAAATTTTAAACAGGGTTACATTTTTATTTATCCTTGGGAAAGAGGACTGCATGTAGCATTTATTTTATTTACTTTTGCATAGTTGTTAAATATTTACTTTTTTCATATATATGGCTTTTTTGTCATTGTTGATGATAATGACATTAGCAATAGTTGTAATTTCAAAAATAAAGTTATTTTTGTTCATATTGGAGTTTGGTGTTGCTGTGATGATTCTGCACTCATATAAAAGCCTACCTTAGACCATGCATAGAAAGGAAAAGTTCTTGAAAGAAATAAAGAGATGTGGTTTTATTTTCATAAGATCTAAATAATTAATATAATCATCTGGTAGTAGAAAGAGGTAAATATTCTTATTTCTATTGGGCATGGTGAAACAATGCCAGAAAGACAAACTCTTTTGAGATCTCTAGTAATCTGAATCATGGATCAACTCAGTGCTAACCATGAAGCCAATTCACCCAATATAAAGTCCATGTGGCAAAAGACTGGAGCATCAACAGATGTGTGCCTGAAAATTTCAGGGCTGGAAATTCAGTGCCTAGGTATTCAAGCTGCAAGTTTGAACCAGAGCTTAAGCCTTTTCCGAGCCCAAAATGGCTCCAAGACCTATGTTATTTGCCCTCTTGTGGAAACTTACATGTAGTCATCAGTACATGTAAATTACTCCCATAAAGCAATTAGTGTCACTCAGGCTACGAAAACCATTGGTAAGGGATGAGACTGAAGCCCCATCTCCCTGTATACATGGTCTCAATCCAAATTAGACCTTCATGCACATGGGAATGGATTTTCCAGCACAGAACTTCAGATGAGCACTTTTCCCAAAGTCCTCTTGGTGGTCACATTCACTCTGTGTGATATATACACTGTTCTAAACTTCACATCTCTCTAGCAGAATGAGGCTTCTGGCACAGGCACACTGAAAAGCTATACTGAATACAAAAATAAATAAATAATCTGGGACACAGCAGCCATTGATGGTTCATACCTTTCCCCTTACACCATGACATTTCAGAAAGTCAAGCCTTCATACAGAAATTGTGATTTCCGGAATATAAACTCTGTTCTTCCATGTAATTTTATTTCCACAAAACTACTTCTCATGCTTTTATTTCAATCCAGTGATGCAGATTATGTTCCCATGATTGTTAGTCATGTATCTTACCTGTAATTGGTTGACACTACTGCCATGGGAATAAAAGAAATCGGATAATTTTCTGTCTCTGAAGGACAGATGCATCTGTAGTTGCCAATATAGTTGTCACTCTCTAGTATCTGAAATGGACACCAAAAAGAAATTAGTCATTTCACATTATGCCTACATACAGGAGCTATTCCACCATATAGCAACTGCACAACCATCTGTTTTTTCATGGCCACAGAGATTTTTGAAGTTTGTGAGTTACTGCTGCCTCTTTCCGGATGCCAAAGTATATTTGACCTTTCATTCTAGCCAAGGGTTGATCAGATCACTGGCAACCAACCCAGCAGCCAGATTCAAACTATCAGCTGCTTGGGAGATTTCCTAGCTCCCTGTTCTTTTGCCATGTCCAATTTATTATTCCCCTAGATAGACAGTGATTGATTGCTGACCTCTGTGAGCATAAACACTCATAATCGCAGATTGGACAGCCACTTCAGCCGTAATTTTCTTTTGCAGGTAAATAATATTTTTTATTTGCAGACACTATGTGGACCTCAACAAAATGTCACTGAAGATGATGGAATTATTTTACCAGTCACACACTAGATATTGGATCAGACTGGCATCACTGTGGCCAGACATATTATCATGAGAATCTCAACTTCCAATTAAGCTGACTAGTACAGTGGTTTGAATAACCCAGATGTCTTCATATTCCTTTCATGTCCCCCTTTCCTTGGAGGCTAGATAAACTTCAAGAGTAGGCATATTTCTGAAGTATCACATGGATCATTTTCCAAACCATGAATGTTTGCCTTTTAAATACTGTTCCAAACTATGAATGTTTGCCGAAGCTAAACACTCAGAATGTTGTGCCAGTACTGAAACTCAGGGCAGTCTAATTGCATTAGTGCAGGAACATCAATGCAACTGCATAGAAGACAGATGAGAAGAGTTTCAACACTAAGCTTAGTCCTATGCACATCATCAGGACCAGGTAGAAGTGGCTCACCTAGTGCATCACAAGGTGGGGGGTTCCAACTGTTGCTAATGAGTGCTGCTAAAAGAAGAATGAAATGTGGTGGTATGACAGACCTCTGTATCTCCTCAGTTCCCAGGCAGATTTTCCCCACCAACCTTAAACTGTCCCACCTTTTGTTTAGATATTGATTTAGAGTTTTACTCAGCACAGGGACTTGAGGGAAAACACAGGAGCTGTCTTGTCTTATATTAAAACACTTATTGAAATGGCACGTGAGGCAGATTAATATTCAAAAAATAAAGATTTTATAAAATAAACTATATAGGGAGAGAAGTCACAGTTTAGAGATAGCTGAGGTAGAAACATTCTAATATATACAGATTTAAATTCTTAGAACATTCAAGAGAGTGTATTTGCAGTTTAGTTTCTAGGTTTTCTAGGTTTTCTTTTCTTTAGGAGCTACTTTGCTTAGTATAGTTCAGCTCTAATACAGTTCTTAGTAATATTTCTTCTGGAGAAAAGCATTTGCCTAGTGTTTCTTGATTTCTCCCTTTAGAAATCGACTTTCTCCCTTCAGATTTTTCAGCTTCCTTGTAACTTCTGAGGTTGCCCAAAGCTTAATCTCTCTCTACTCCAGACCCAGGTTCTCCTGAGAGCAACCCCTATTCACTGGCGGGAATTATTCTTTTCCTTAAGAAGCAATAATAAACCTTCCTATTAGGCTTGACTGTGAGTCTTCGCCTAACTGCCCAGTCAAGTCTTGCCAAATCTATTTTTAGTAATATTGCCTGAGTAAAGCAGTTTTGTAGCTTTCTTGACTGAGAATCTAAATTCTCCCACAGAGTAGTTTAACTACAATAAAGGAGTCTCTCTTCTTTTTTCTATAGAAGGATATTTTGCATTTGGTCCTTTGCCCCCCCCCCCCAAGTCGGAATAAAGAGACGGACACAAATGATTTGGTGAAACTATGGGCCACTTTTATTAAACTTAACCAAGAACGGCAAGGGCAACCGAGCTGCGGCCAAGTCAGGGCCAGGGGTCTCCTCAGACCGCTCCCCTGCCTTTTTAAGCAGGCGAGAGACCCAGCCCCCCGGCCGGAGCTGTGAGCCACAGCTCCCGTCAGGCAGGCCCAGCAGGGAGGCTCAAACCGGAGGGCCCAAACACCAGACGCAAGTCTCAGCGAAAGGCACCCATCCAATCGAGTCTCCAGGACAGTCTGCATTCACATACCTCGGGCCACACCAAAGGTAGATCCTGACAGACCCCTAACTCCCCAAAAGGGGGAGGCTATCCGGTCCTCCCCAGGCCACCTGGTGCCATAAACCCCGTAGAACCTGCCTTAAAAAGTGACCGACACTACCAAGGCACCTACCCAGAGCCAATTCCACAATCCACTGAAGTGCTATGCAGGGTAGGCAAAAAACACCCCCAGACCAAAGCCAAATAGCCGGGGAGTGAAAAATTCCTACCCGGCCCTTCCAAACTGAAGCGACCAGCAAACTGCCTGCATAACAAACAGGGCGGGCGGGTGGGCCAAAAACGCCAGGAAGACTGCCACGGCGTCGGACGGGGCTTCAGAAACAACGCTGAAGCCCCGCCCACTCCGAACGCGCTCAGAAGCGCGCCGAAGGATCCGCTCTCCCTCCAAGGGGGGGCAAAATTCCCTCCTCAGCCACGCTGCATGCAGCGGGCTTCTGGAGGCTTCGTTGTCTGGCTCAGTAGCCAAAGAGTTGGTTTCTAAGGGAGGAGACATCTCAAGTCAATATTTTCTGACAGAGGATAGTCAGAAAGGTTCTTTTCCTTCCAGAACAGCTGTTTTTATTTCCCTAACAGATTATGCTGACCAATCAAAGAGTGTGTAGAGCAACCAATCACATTAGCTCTCCATTCCAGGGAAGTTTTTAAGAGCCCCATGGCGCAGAGTGTTAAACCTGCAGTACTGCAGTCCTAAACTCTGCTCATGACCTGAGTTCGATCCCCAGTGGATGCTGGGTTTTCAGGTAGCCGGCTCGAGGTTGACTCAGCCTTCCATCCTTCCGAGGTCGGTAAAATGAGCTTGCTGGGGGGAAAGTGTAGATGACTGGGGAAGGCAATGGCAAACCACCCTGTTAAAAAGTCTGCCGTAAAAACGTTGTGAAAGCAATGTCAGCCCAGAGTCAGAAACGACTGGTGCTTGCACAGGGGACCTTTCCTTTTCCTTCCAGGGAAGTTTAACTCTTGAATTCCCTGCATCTCTGAGACAAGCAGTATTTTAAAAGCCTGCTTTCCTAATGTAATTTGTCACAGGTGCCTTTACCATCTGGTGTCAGAGAGCAGTGACGGAGGTATTGGGGCTGCTACTGAAGCTCTGTGGTGATACAGAGAGTAAAGTCTGGCACTTACCAATGATGTAATCACCTGTACCCAGACCCCATGCTGCTATCCACTCAGTAGCTGTATATTTCCATGGTACTTGAGCAATGGCTCACTGCTTCTGTGGCTATGTCCTGTCTCCTACCACAGCCCCTTTCCCCTTTAACAGTGCTCAGCGGTAATGTTATAGACCAGAATATGAAAGGGCCTTGGCTCAGCACTTGACATGCAGAAGGTCCAAAGTTTCATTCCCTGCATCTCCAGTTAAAGATCAGGCAGTAGGGGATCAGTAAGACATTGATCTGAGACTCTGGGGAGCCACTGCCCATTTGAGAAGACAGTACAGAACTTCATGGGACAATATGGACTCCTTCTCAGGTGAAGAAGCTGAAGACTCAGATGAAGCAGTTAGACACCTAACATGTCACAGAAGGAGGCAGTCAAGTCATCTTTGGAATCCTCTTTGATGTGCAAGGACCCTCAAGAGTCTGAGCCAGCCCACTCATCCTGGGATACCCTGACCAGTTTCACACTCAGCTTACCCTTCTGTCACATTCCTCTTCTCCGCGCAGCGTCCTTCAAATTTCCCACTATTTGCTCCGGAGCTGGTTTTTAGCTTGCCGTGCGAAAACCGTGATGTTTGCTGCAGCTCTGGAGTAGATAGTGGGAAATCCAAAGGATGCTGCATGGAGAAGAGGAACATGACAGCGGAATAAGTTGAGTGCAAAATCGGTCCCTGTGTTCTGATTCATACTTGAACCCTCCACCACAGACCCTACTGCCACATCAAAGGTCACTTGTCAATTGACCCCTCAGGCCTCTCAGAGTCTTGAGCCACCACAGCCCCATTACAGTACTAATTTCCATACTCAGGTATAGTAAGGGGTAGTACATAGTAAGGGGTAGTACATAAACACCTAGTTTCTTTAAATGAAACTAAGTCCTCAGGGCCAGATGAACTGCATCCAAGAGTTCTAAAAGAGCTTGCGGATGTAATTTCTGAGCCTCTGGCTATTATTTTTGAGAATTCTTGCAGAACAGAAGAAGTGCCGGAAGACTGGAGGCGGGTGAATGTTGTCCCCATCTTCAAGAAGGGGAAAAAAGAGGATCCGGATAACTACCGACCCGTCAGCTTGATGTCTATACCTGGAAAAGTTTTAGAACAAATCATCAGACAGTTGGTCCTGGAACATTTAGAAAGAATGGATGTGATTACTAAGAGCCAGCATGGGTTTCTCAAGAACAAGTCATGTCAGACTAACCTGATCACTTTTTTGGAGAAAGTGACTACCTTACAGGACCAGGGGAATGCTGTAGACATCATTTATCTTAATTTCAGTAAGGCTTTTGATAAGGTTCCACATACTATTCTTGTTGACAAGTTGGCAAAATGTGGTTTGGATCCTGTTACCATTAGATGTATCTGTAACTGGTTGACAGATTGCACCCAAAGAATGCTTGTGAACGGTTCCTCATCCTCTTGGAGAGGAGTGACAAGTGGAGTGCCTCAAGGATCTGTCCTGCGACCTGTTTTGTTCAACATCTTTATAAATGATTTGGATGAAGAAATAGAGGGAATGCTTATTAAATTTGCCAATGATATTAAATTGGGAGGGGTTGCAAATGCAGTAGAAGACAAAAACAGGATACAGGAAGACCTTGACAGGCTGGAAAACTGTGCTAAAACCAATAAAATGAATTTTAACAGGGATAAATGTAAAGTTCTGCATTTAGGTAGGAAAAATCCAATGCATGGTTATAGGATGGGGGAGACTTGTCTTAGCAGTAGTATATGCGAAAAGGATCTAGGGGTCTTAGTGGATCATATGCTGAAGATGAGTCAACAATGTGATGCAGTGGCTAAAAAGGCAATTTTGGGCTGTATCAACAGAAGTATAGTGTCCATATCACGTGAAATGATGGTATCGCTTTACTCTGCTCTGGTAAGACCTCACCTGGAGTATTGTGTTCAGTTTTGGGCACCACATTTTAAGAATATAGACAAGCTGGAATGGGTCCAAAGGAGGGTGACAAAGATGGTGAGGGGTCTAGAGACCAAGTCCTTTGAGGAAAGGTTGAAGGAACTGGGGATGTTTAGCCTGGAGAGGAGGTGGCTGAGAGGTAATACGATCACCATCTTCAAGTACTTGAATGGTTGTCATATAGAGGATGGTGTGGAATTGGCCGCAGAAGGTAGGACCAGAAGCAATTGGTTGAAATTAAATCAAAAGAGTTTCCGACTCAACATTAGGAAGAACTTCCTGACCGCTAGAGCAATTCTTCAGTGGAACAGGCTTCCTTGGGAGGTGGTGGGATCTCCTTCTTTGGAGGTTTTTAAACAGAGGCTAGATGGCCATCTGACAGCAATGAAGATCCTGTGAATTTAGGGGGAAGTGTTTATGAGTTTCCTGCATTGTGCGGGGGGTTGGACTAGATGATCCTGGAGATCCCTTCCAACTCTATGATTCTATGATTCTAATAGTAATAACCTGTAATAGTAACAACTTTAAATAGTAATAACCTGATTGTGGAGGAAGGTGCCTGCATCTCCCCTTTCTTGTGATAATATTTAAAGCCTCACTTTATTCTTAACCATTACTGGAACAATATCCAGACTATAAGGCTATTGACTACTGTTTTCTGCCTAGACTGAGAGCCAGTGTGGGGTAGTGGTTAAGAGTGGCAGACTCTAATGTGAACAATTGGGTTTGTTTTCCCACTCCTTCTCATGAAACCAGTGGGGTAACGTTGTATCAGTCACAGTTCTCTCAGAGCTCTCTCAGCCCCTTTCCCTAAAAAAAAAAAAGTCTCAGTTGCCAAAAAAAACTTAGAACTTAAGGCTAGAAGGTAATCTTTGAATCTCCTGGTAACCTTTGGATCTCACACACAATAATAGTTATCAGTGCCAGTCCAAGGGCATGTGGTGCCTGAGGCAGGCGCACTCCATTGCCCCCCCTGCAGCACTGCAATGCTGTGAATTTAGATCCTGTGAATTTAGGGGGAAGTGTTTATGACTTCCACACCACCCGCCCCCACCACACCACCCGCTCACTGCCCGTGACTCCTTCACTGGCCTGCCACCACCGCTACCACCGCCGCGCCACCCCCTCCTTTCCATTCCCTTCCCATTGCTGCCACCCCTGCATGATCACAGCCCCATCCTGCAAAACATAAGATGCAAGCCATGCCATGGCCAGCAGGGCCCAGGTGTGGCACATTGTGATCGCGTGGGGGGAGGCGATGGGAAGGGAAAGGAGGGGTGGGTGGTAGCAGCAGCAGTGGGCTGGTGGAGGAGGCATGGATGGGTGGTGTGCTGGCAGGGTGCAAAGGGAAGGAGCAGGTGGGCACCGTGCCAGGGGGGCAACGGGAAGGGAAAAGAGGGTTTGGCGGCAACTGCAGTGGCCAGTGGGTGGAGGAGGCAGGCAAACTAGGCGCTTGCCTGGGGCATGGGGAGGAGCCCAGTTCGGTGCCCCCATCCTCCTAGCATCCTAGGCAACTGCTTAGTTTGCTCAGTGGGCGAGTTGGCCCTGGTTGTTATGATTTCTGCCTAGACTCCTGGACCTCAGTTTCAAGTAGGACAGGTTGTAGCTGGAGTCTCCCAGTTACTAGCCATGCAAGCCATTGTTGGAAAGAAGTCTTCCTTTCCACTGGTGAATGTTGTAACTACAATCTGCACTCAGTACCCAACAATGCTCTCCTCCTGAAGTTCCTATTTGCCCTTCCTAAATTGCAGCTATGAGGAGGTAGTGGTTGAGAAAAAAGCCACCTCTCCACCTGTGCCAGTCTTCAGCCAGATCAGAAACCTGCATTGCACCAATTAAGAACAGGAAAACCACAGGGTATCTTTTGAGGATATACTGACACTTCATCTCTTCTCGACCTCATTGAAGAGCAGCCCTTCTTGCACCATTCTATTTATATAATTTATAACAGCCAGCAGCTTTATGCTAGTTCCCATGGAATTCAAAATATAGGTGTATTTTGTTAATCAAACAACTCAACTTTTTTAAAAAAATAATAAAGACAAAAGGGGGTGAGAGACAGAAGTTAAATGCTAACTGTATCAAATGCTATCAGGCTTGGTCACAGCAGTGCAGTTAACATGACAGAAGGTTTTGAACATAAAAGTCAAGATGACAGAAGATTTCAAGCACAGCCCTTCATGTGACAGAGTACTTTAAAGACACTTCCTAACAAGTCATGATAGATGATACAAAAACAGATGATGATCAAGCAAGTCAATGTACCCAGAGAGGTTATAAACAGTATTGCATTAGAGTCAGACAAGTATCTGGAAGATAGAGAATGATTAGGTAGAAGGAAAGACAAGAAGAGCCCCTGAGATTGATATTACTACAATCAGGAAACTGGATGGCATAGTTTTACACAGAACCTCAGAGACCGGTAGAACAAAAACCCAAATAGTTGACAATTTAAGGATATTGAAGCAATGTTTATATACACGTGCACGCACATTTCATATAATTACTTTCATTTCATATAATTACATGCATTTCATTACCTGTGGCAACTCTTTGAAAAAGTAGTGAAAAATATCCTAATATAGCCACAATTTTACACCACCTTATATATTTCTCTTATACCACAATCCTATCCATGTTTAGTTTTATATTAAGTGTTACTCATTGCTTTATTGGAACCTAAACCCCAACTACACACACACACACAGATACATCTGAGGTGCCACCCTCCTACCACCCAAGTGAGGGCATTCACTCCCCCATCCTTAATGTCTACCCATCCCTAACTTTCTATCCCCACCCCCTCCAACTACCCCCTCAACCATCTCTTCCTCTCAACTATTTCCACACCCTTGTCATGACACTACTCCCCCACCTGTGGCATTCACTCCCCCACCTGTGGCATTCACTCACCTTACTGTCTTCCCACCCACCAATCCTTGGTCTTAACTAACTTCTTCACCTTTGCTGTCTTCCCACCCACCTCACAGCTGAAACAGATGCTGACTCCCCCCCACACATGTGTGTATGTGTCCCTATGTCTGTGGTGGCTCAAAGCCCTGAAAGAGCCCCAAAATAGAGATAAGGAGGAATAATTATGGGGTGTGTGAGGGGGGCATGGTGACAGTCTCATAGACACTGAAGCTCAGCATTCTTTTTGTTTGCAATGCATTTTTACTGCCTGTTCCTGTCATATTCAGTCTTTCGACATTTAGCATCAGTATGAGCTTGATGTGTGATTTGGGGTTTTTTGCCTGACTTGGTTGTGTTATGGTATGCAATCAAGTATGTGCCTCAAGGCGGCCATTTTCTATAGGAGAACTGATCTGACTTCAGGTTTTCATCTCCTCCCCTGCAGCCTATACCTAGGAAAACTGCAGTCTTTCTCCACAGTGAGGACCAAAGCAGCTTACATCATTCTCCTCTCCCCCTTTTGATCTTTGCAACAACTTTGTGAGGCAAGTTAGGCTGAAAGCCTGTGACTGGTCCAAAATTACCGAGTAAGTTTCCACAGCATGAATCTGGGTCTGGCAGACCCTGCTCTGAAGCATTAATTGGTACATTATACTGGCTGTCATAAAGGGGCTGCTTCTGAACAGTTGGAAGTGGCTAGGCCTAGGGTAGCCAACCTCTAAGTGCCATATAGAGTAATCCATTTTGTGCTGATGTGTGGGCTACGCCTTGGAAGAAGGTTGTTACAGAAATGGTAACATCTGCATGTTGCTGTTGAGGCTATTTTCAACCCCACTGCTTAAAAAGATTTTTTTTTCTTCAAATCTAAAGCTTGAAAAATCATGTGATTTTGAAGGTCAAAGACTATTTTACATGGAATCCCAGTTGCACTGGCACTTTAACAGACCCATGGGAGCAGGCGAAGTGGTCTTAAGCATCTAAAGTCAGACTTTGACGTGCATGCATGTAACTTTAAACTTTTTTATAATATTAAGATTATGAACTCTCTTATTCAGCTTTGTAAAGACTCTATATTTGTATGTTATTGATTGCACATTGAAGGTTGATTGTTTATAAAATACATATTTTTTCATATTGTATAATTATTGTTTGAGATATACTTTCTGTTATTTTTCACAATTTTTTTGTTATTTAGCTTACCTCTAGGTGGAGCCTGGGTTCTCTCTGCAAGCTTGGTCCACCAATCGTTCTGAATGTCTCGAAGCTTGCGCTGGAGGTTGCTACATGCAGCGCGAAAGGTTGCTTTTTTCCCAGGACAGGAGGGCTGAGCAAGATGTGCTTGGTAGGCAGATCTCTTTTTCGCCAGTAAATCTTGGATCTCTTGATTGTTCTCATCAAACCAGTCCTTGTTCTTCCTTGTGGAGAACCCGAGGACTTCTTCAGAGATCTGCAGGATGGTAGTTTTTAGGTGTCCCCAGAGTGCTTCTGGAGAAGGGTCTGTGGGGCAACTGAGGTCCTCAATTCTTGACTGGAGTTTTGCCTGCAGCCACTGTGGCCGGACCTGCCTGTCCCGCATTGGTCTTGTCAGCCACCAGCGAGCCTGCAGCAGACGTGGACTATTGCACCCTTCTTAAATCTTCGTTCGCGAAGCCAAGCCGAGAGAGAGAGAGGTGGAGCCTGAATATCTCCTGGTATCACAACTGAACTCTAGACAACAGATCTGTTTCCCCCTGGAGAAAATAACTGCTTTGGAGGATGGACTCTATGGCCTTATATTCAGCTGAAGCCTCTCTCCTCTCCAAACTCTGGCTTCCTTAGACTCCACCACAAAATCTCAAAGAATTTCGCACCAACCTGGAGCTGGCAACTCTAGTCAGGACTGGGCCCAATGAGTTCTCCCTCAAAGGCCAAAATAGGCTTGAAATATATCATCCTATATATATTATATAGAATGGCTCTGTTAACTGAACATCTCTTAAATTTGAAAGCCTCCTCCCCAGTCTTTATCTCCTTTATTTTTTTCCAGTATGATAGTGTGAATGAAATAAAAGAAGTCAAACAGAGTTTTCAAAACTGTGGTATCAAATCAAGTGAAGATACTAATTATTGTTAGCCAAAGAATATTCTTGATTAAGTGGAATAAAAATATAAATCTAAAGGTCACAAATTATTTTGATGCATGAAAAATCTGCAATATATTGGTTATGAAATTTATATTGTGTATAGCATCCTGATTTTCATATGAAAAGGTACAGTCCCCCAACCCCTTTCACCTAAGGGGAGTAAAAAAAAACCCCTCTAATCCTGATTCCCACCCCCCCCAACCCATTTGTCAACTTCCATGGGAAATCAAAGAGGACCATCACTGAGTAAACAAAATACCTTCAAAAACAAATCTATATACTTCAAGTGACTTACTAGATCAATGAAAAATGGCAATATGTGTGTGTACATAAAATATTGATAAAACATAAAAACATTCATCTGTGTACCATCTCAATAAGGAAAAGTGTGCATAGCCACTGGGGGGAGCTATTTCCTTCCTACAAACTTCTTCTTGATTTCACACCCTCAATTTGAATTTAGATAGAGTTGGAAGTAGCCAATTCATACTTCCATTTTCCATTCTGTCATTTTCTATGGGTCATCTTTTGTAAGACTGTCAAATTGAATGTTTCCTCCAATTGAACAATATACATACATTGGTAATGTTGCATTTAAATCATTAAATGAAGATAATGCGTTTTGATTGCGTATTGAATATATATATATATATATATATATATATATATATATATATATATATATATATATATATATATATATATATATATATATATATATATATATATATAGAGAGAGAGAGAGAGAGAGAGAGAGAGAGAGAGAGAGAGAGAGAGAGAGAGAGAGATATGCCAGAATATTGTATAATCATTGGTTATCAAGCCAATTAACATTCCATTAATTAAATAATTTATTATAGTTTCACGTAGAAGTTTTTTAAATTCCTGCATAGCAATAAAGAAGTCAATATAAGTCCATTTAAGAACATGCTGACAAACGAACAGAAAACATGGGAAATCAAAGAGGACCATCACTGGGTAAACAAAATACCTTAAATCACTATATCAGAATAGGCTCTAATGATCATTATTTTTGTACTTTTAATGGTAATTACTGCAGCTATACTAGAGACCACATCTACTGAGCTTTTATAGTGACTGAAGGTTTCTTAAATGTAAAAACGTAAGTAAAATATGTTTAGCCAAAATCAGGAATGTAAGTTTTCCTAAATATTATTCACATGTATAATGTCAAAGGTTTGACACAGAGCCATGAATAACAAAAAGTTCTCAAACCATGCTCAGTGTGCTATGCTATCCTACATGTCTTCAGAAAAGGCGACATGCTAAGGGGACTCTCCCTTTCTGTGCATGGATGATAAAGTGCCAGGTACACAGCAAAACAGAAGTTATGACAAGCAAGGTGGGAGATGGAAAGGAAATGGGCTGGATCCCCAAATGCTTCCCTCTCTTGCCGTTCAGAAAAGCTGAAGATCCTCTCAATTACTGATGTTGGATGTTGATAGTACATCCAAGAGGAGCATGCCAGCCTAGTCTACTGCTCCTTACTACCTCATCCACCAGGCCCTGCTCATCCTTGCTTACATCATTCCTCCTGTCTGTACGTAGCACACCCATATATTTTAACTTCCCAGGATAATATTTCCAGTGAATAGAACAGCACCCAGAACACTGAAAATTTGCCAGGAGTATCTGTATTTAGAATCATGTTCAGTAGGGTGGATTCACATAGTTCTGTTTCTTTACATGAGAACTGCAAGAATCAATTGAGAGGTTAGCTGTTGAATCTCATCTTTTCCCCCCACAGATTTTTAAGCACATATTTATATAGACTGGTTAAACATACACTCACTTATGGATGTGCACATGGGTATATCCAGTCTGAAAATATACTCAAAAAAACCTCATCAGGATTTTCCAGGTATGTCAAGATCTGAATACACATCAGAGAATCCAGGGCTTCTCCCCCCTCCCACCCCCAGCCAGCTGGAACTCCTTTACATATCAGACCACACACTCCTGATGTAGCCAATCCTCCAAGAGTTTACAGTAGACCCTGTAAGAAGAACATTGTAAGCTCTTGGAGGATTGGCTACATCAGGGGTGTGTGGCCCAATATGCAAAGGAGTTACTGCTACAACCCCCCTCCCCCGAGAGAATCACTGACAAAGCTGGTAAAACCATTTCTAAATATATCTGTATATATTTGGGTATGTTCTGGTATATATGGGAATATCCAGAGCAATGTGGATCATCCTGAAGACCAGAAGAATGAAGAGAAAAGAGCAAGGGTTAGAAGAGTGAAAAGATCAGAAGAGTGAAGGAGTGGCATGGACTGTAGCATGGCTACAGTGAAGCAGTAGTGGCAAAGCCCCCAGGCTTGCTCTATGTACTTCTACCATGCTCCCAGAAGTACCCTTCTCCCTCTTTTTTTCTGAAATCTGCCCCCAAAGCACACACCCCCTTTCCCCTCTCTTTTTTCATCTAAAATCACTTTTTTGCTGAAATCACTTGTGGCTGCACCCTTAACAAGAGGAAGGCTTCTCTAAAAGTCTGAGTCCTGCAATGCTCCCCAACCCAGAAGATCTGAAATCAGGCTTTGGCAGTTTTTTGTGGTACCAGCCCAGGTAGCAGCCATTTGTGTGGGGGAATGAACTAGCTATTTTGGTCCTGGTATGAGTGAACCATCCTGCTAGTAGGGAGTCATTTCCTTTTGACTCACAGTGTTTTTTTAGCTAGCAAATCTTAAGGCAGAGGAATTGAGGAACAGAGATAGGCGCTGAGCTGCTGCTGTTATACCAGGATGTAGCCCTATAAGTAGTAGTACCTGGTATCTAGCTTTCCATGGCATTTTCCTGTTTATCAGGCATGCCATCCAAAATGAGTACTGCAGCAGCCAAACTGCCTGTGGTCCCAGTAGCTGGACCAAGTGGCAGGGGCAGCACCATCCACCATTAGGTGGCTGCAAAAAGAAACAAAAAAACCTCACAGGCTGCTCTGTCTGCCAAGAAACAACAGGACTCAACTCCACCCCCAAGTCCTCAGCAGGCATCAAGTCTCTCAGGTACATATGATAGCACCATGCTGGAGGGCATTTCACAAGCACTTTTGCAGTTATTGGAATGGGTGGAGCAGCTTGGTTCATTTCAGTGAGTATCTGGGTCCCCTTCAGGCATGGTAGCCCCACCTCAGACTGCACATCAAGGTGCATACACCACACAGCCCACACAACATACCAAGAGAAGTGTTGGGCCTGGCTTCCCACACTTCCTGGAGCTCCAGATCATCCAACAAGGATGCTCCAAGGAGATACAATTGTCACAGGAAGAGCCATCATAAGTGTCATAAGGCTTGACAGATGTCAAGGGGTCATGACATATTCAACAGTAACATGTCATCAAACGTGTCTTCCTCATACAAGGAATTGTCTCATGTCTCTGGGAACGGTTGGCAAGTGACTTCCCATATCCCAAGCTTGCCTGCATAGGCCATCAGGAGGAGGGGCAGAGCAACGGTGGGCTTGTGGCAGCTCAGGCAGTCATCACATCCCTTCCTAGCCACTTATAAGGTTTGAAGACACACGCCCCGCCCCCCCGCCCCACACAATGAGTATTCAGTCCAAAAGACCAGGGAACACATCCTTGACTGGTATTATGTTGATGTTTTCTTCATTTCCAAAAGAGGATGAGGAGGGCAGGTAGGGGTCTATTACTTGACAAAAAAAGGTGACAAAAAAGGTGAAGTGTATTGTACCTTCTATAACAAGTTAGCAAGATAACCAACATTCATGGGTGTGGTCCAAGACATCCACACTGAATGTGGCTTGCACCTCTCCAGCCACCTTAGGAGCTTATTAAGGGCTTGGGCTTTAGCTAGTGATGCTGCTCCTATCAATTATGATGAGGCATTTTGAAAATGCACCTCTCCCATTAAGCAGGCTAGTTGGGATCTTATAAATGATTACATGATAAGCTGTGGCTTTTTATCATTGGGTTCCACATTAAAAGCAGGCCAGATAAAGCCAGAGGCTGTCTTAAGAAGGATACAGTCCACAGGTTGTGCCAGGAATATGCCAGGACACCTGTTGCAAATTTCTTCAAAATTGTGTTGGATGTTTTAAACTCCACCCCAGGCTCCTGTCCCCTGTAGTGATAATGGTCAGCAGCCCTCTTAGACCGGCCAACCCCTCCCCCCATAACAGCAGGAATTAGAGTATGTCTAGCATCTCCCATGCCCTTACCACCAGCACTAGGAAATTGCTGTGGATCCCCCACTACTCCAGGACTGGGCTTAGTATATCCCACCATTCACATCATCCCCCTCTGCTCCCAGCTGGATCAGTAGGACAACTGCACCTTTGCTAATTTTATTTGGAAGGGTTTTACTCAGGGTTTCTGCATCCATTTATTGACCCCTAGAATCATAGAGTTGGAAGGGCCCTCCAGGGTCATCTAGTCCAACCCCCTGCACAATGCAGGAAACCCACAAATACCTACCCCAAATTCACAGGATCTTCATCGCTGTCAGATGGCCATCTAGCCTCTGTTTTAAAACCTCCAAGGAAGGAAAGCCCCCCACCCTGTATGCTCCTGAAATGACTGTAGACCAAGCCCTATGAGAAAAAGCTGAAGGACTTGGGAATGTTCCGTCTGGAGAAGATGAGGTTGCTCTCTCTATGGACTTAGAGGAGGGCAGGGAACTGTTCCTGTTGGCAGTAGAGGACAGGTCTCGCAATAATGGGTTTAAATTAAAGGTCAGATGCAGCTAGTCTTGGTCTGTGCCTAGAGGCCAATACTGAGGTTCACCCTGAGAAGATCCAAAACAGACCGGAGGGGCCGAGGATCTGACGTGCCTCCAGGTGGCTCCTGGAAGCCAGCCTTGCCCTGTCATAGCCACTAAGGAATACCTGACCCTTTGGCTTCCAAGCCCCTCAACCTTCATCGTCCATGCTGATGCCATCTATCTTACCAGATTCTAGTTCCCAAGTATTATGCAAATAGATTCAGTGGCCCTTGGCCAATCCCCTGGAGATTTGGGAGCACACTTGTTAGGATCAGCATGGCTACATCTGCTGCAGAGATGGGCCTCTCCCCCACACATATTCAAGGCATTGAACATTGGAATTCCACCATTTACAGGTCCTAATCCACCACCAAGAATGTCACTTCACTAACATCCTCTCTTTTTAATCTTTTCAGGGTGCCTCAAGTCTTTCTAGATGAAGAGAAAAGAAGAGATTGGATTTATATCCCACCCTTCACTACCAGAAGGAGTCTCAGAGTGCCTTACAATCTCCTTTCCCTTCCCCTCCCCACAACAGACATGCTGAGAGAGTTCTCCAAGAACTTTTCTTGAGCAGAACAGTTCTGAGAGAGTTATGACTGACCCAAGGTCACTCCAGCAGTTGCATGTGAAGGAGTGAGGAATCAGACCCGGTTCTCCCAGATAAGGGTCTGTGCACTTAATCAACACCAAACTGTCTTTCCTGTGGTATCATGCCCTGGGCAGACTGCTACATGTTGACCACTGAATGAAGGTCTTCACTGGGTCTCAAAAGCCATCTTTGTATTTCCTGTATAGAAAAAAGGGAAATGTGACTGGGCTCTTTTCACCAAGCTGTCCTTCATGCCATCACCTATCTCAGCCTTCCTAATGCCACCATGATACAGCTTGGGGAGAACAACTTGCCCAGCCAAAAAAGGATTTGACCATGCCGTAGCCATAGAGGCAGATTTCCAGGCCTTGCACTCTCATCCTCCTTGTACCCTTTTTATGATCTGAATTGTTTGAAGGGCATGACTGGCAGGGAGCCACTTCTCCCACCAAGTTGGACAGCACTAGGAGGAAAATGAGCAAGACTGTGAGCAAGACCATCAGTGGCTCTGTTATTCTTCATCTGGACATTTCATTCAGGCTGCTCTCTCTTCAGGTCAGACAGAACGCACCTATGTAGTTGGGGACAGGACATGTGGCTCCATGGGATTCATTATACAATCCTTTCTTTGTTGCAGCTGTAGGAGCTTTGGTGGGAGTTGCACAATATCTGTCTGGCTCTGGTGATGGTTTCAAGCATTGGGTCCAGATCCATTGTGGTGTGGGGGGGAGCTCTATAGCTCAGGATGGGTAGCCAGCTCAGCAGTGGCAAGTAGAAGAAGAAAAGAAGGAGGAGTTGGGTTTTATTCCCAGCTTTTCTTTGCCCTAAGGAATCCCAAAGTGGCTTACAACCATATTCCCTTCCCTTTCCCACAACAGGCACCTTGTGAGGTAGGTGGAGCTGAGAAAGTTCTGAAAGAGCTGTGACTGGCTGAAGGCCACTCAGGTGGCTTAATACAGAGGAGTGGTGAATCAAATCCAGTTCCCCAGATTAGAGTCTGACTCTGTTAACTACTGTACCATGCTGGCTCTCAAACACCATGCTGTGTTCATTTTGTCCAAGGCTTGGGCAGTCACTTTCCAGTGATGGCTCTCACCCACCTCGTATGGGATGAGGGCCGCCTCCTACTTGGCCCCAGTGGGGGTGGCAGTGATTCTGAGGGCCCATCTTAAACTTTTGCCCAAGCCGCCAGACCCACTAGGAAAGGAAAGGTCCCCTGTGCAAGCACCAGTCGTTTCCGACTCTGGGGTGACGTTGCTTTCATAACATTTTCATAGCAGACTTTTTATGGGGTGGTTTGCCATTGCCTTCCCCAGTCATCTACAATCCCCCCCCCCCACAGCAAGATGGGTACTAATTTTACCAACCTTGGAAGGATGGAAGGCTGAGTCAACCTCGAGCCAACTATCTGAGAACCCAGCTTCCACCGGGGATCAAACTCAGGTCGTGAGCAGAGTTTAGGACTGCAGTACTGCAGCTTTAACACTCTGACCCACTAAGACCTCATCTAATCTGGAGTCACAAAGGAATTTTCAGTAGTTCTGTTTCTTTTCCACCTTCCAGTCAATTAATATTTTGTTCATATCCTTCTCACTGTGAGCTTGGCTCCTGCCAGCACAAGCAGAACCATTCTTTATAAGGTAGGCTTCGTATAGAATTGGAGTGCATTCTTAAAGGCTCATCAACTTCATAGAGGCCTCGGGGTGACACTTCCCTCCAGGGCTCCTTCTGGCCAAAAGGCCTAGGATCGACTCCACACAATAGACTAACAAATGTCAAGCATTAGAGATTTTTTTTACGCACAATGTAGCTGAAACTACATCCCCCTTCACAGCCAGCTCTGAATATTAAATAAGGAGATGCTTACTAAGGAAAAGCACAGAATCCTCAGAAGCATTTCATTTTGTTTCCTCTTCACTACTATTTTATGGATATTGTAATTATGAATGCAGAAAAATGATACAATAATTGTTCTGTATGCAGTCACTTTCCCTGACATATGTTTATAGATTCTCTGGTAGTTGTTTATTCTTTTAAAATCTGATTAACTTTATAGACAGGGATTAAAGTGAAACAGGACTCAATGCCAGAACCTTTTTTCAGTGCAATGGCTTAGTCCCAGGATGTTCTGATAAAAAAGAGTGCCTGTAACCATACATACTTAGTGTAAAACAACATGTGCCACCCTAGATACTAACAGACTGAAATATAAGCTTTGTTGGGTCAAAAAATCAGTTTTCACCCTTTTCAGACCTAAGGCTCACTGAGTATGGTACCCATTAGTTGTAACAAAATTAATAGCAAGTCATGTGACATCAGTGTTCCATGACATCATAGCCCCACTTACCAGGAAGAGAGGCAGTTATAACTGCCAAGTCTAGGATTAGGAGCAGTAGTTCATGAAGCCATGAACAGGAAAAACAAGCTAAGTACCAGGAGGTTTAGTGAACTGAAGATTGTCAGGGGTCAGAAGTGCAGAGGATATTTTTCCATGAAGTAAACTCACCTTTGCCACACATGCTACTCATCTCAGTTTGAATGCAAGCAAAGGCAGGAGATATAGCTCCCTTGTTCTTTATGCATGCTCACAAATGGCATGTTCTTGTAAATGGTAGCATAGCTGGTGGTTCTGCAGAGGTTTGTGAGTCACCTGAGGTCATGACCCATGAAATGAGAATAATGAATGAAACCCAACAGAGTCCATTTCATGCACCTGTGTTGTGGTCTCCAAGTCCATTATGCTTCAATAAATCTTTAAGTTTTAATATGTCAGACTTATAAGTTTCCTTTTGTGTTTTTGCTGCAATAGACTAACCAGAGCTACTCAGCTGGAATTCACTTTGTAAGTAATTCTATCCAGCACTCAATTATCTGACATTTGGAGCATTTTTTTCCAGGTCAGAAGATATAAGCCCCAGAAGTTCTTCATTTAAAAATTAATCACACCATATACAGTTGAGCATTTACAATTTGTAACTTGGAACATCTGAAACTTTTTATTCTCCAAGTTCATTGTGTCTCCCTATCCTATGCCAACAGATCTCTATAAATGCCTGGTACATTTGACATATCCCCCTGGCTACAAAATTAATGGAATTAGACAACAGACATCCTAGCCAAGTTAGGGTGACAGAATAAAGGCATTTCCAATAAGGTCTGGGAAATTAACACATAAACAGACACGATTTCCTTCCTCTTTCATAATTAGAAACTCAGTTCAAGAAGCTCAATTTAGAAACATCTTTACAAACAAAATAATTATAGACTTGGAAACTTTGTTATACAAATGAATGTAAATTTGTTCCAGTGCAAATCAACATCATTGATTGCAGAGAGGAAAGAGACTTGGTTCGAGCATCTAAGACTGCAGTATGTAATCCCTGCTTTTCTGACAATAATGTCATTTAAAAAAAAATAAAACCCATTGAGGAATATAAAATTTCTAGGCACAATATTTCTTGAGCTGTGTGCAGCAGATAATAAGAAGCAATGAAAAGTTCAATCTGCCCTTGTCCCAGTTGATATTTATCTATCATGTATTGCCGTGTGCTACCAGATTTCCATGGGGTATATTAATAATTAGACTTACAGTGAAACACACTTTCCTAACTGTCTATCCTGATTCTGTTGTGGGTGAAAGGGCAGAGTCTGAATCTCTGTTCTGATAAAATATATTAAATATGATATTAGTGGTCTAAATCCAGATACTTCCCTAGAGACTCCCACTTTTAATAACCTCCACTATAATAGATAAAGCAGAGGGCAGTAATCATTACTGAAATGGATTTTCTGGCAGAATTAGACATCACCTCTAGGAATCTATAATCATTTTAAGCTAACAGGGTGATTAAATGACCTTCTTTTTATTTTCCTTCATGTTGAGTTGCTTTTTATCTTGATTTAGAGCTGCACAGCTAGAACAAAGATAAACAGAGAACTTGGAACATTGCAGTGGCTCAGTGAGGCCTATCCATTATAAGAGCAAAAGCATTCTGCCACTTAATTATCAAGCCTCTGTTACCCAATCGGATTTTTTTTAAGACAACAACTTCCAACATTCCCTTAATGAGAAAAATATGAATGAAATACAGTTTAGAGTACTTACTCTTTAAAGCTGTGAGCCATTAGCTTTTGCCTTTGTAAAGGGAGAGAGGGTGATGTTTTCATAATAATCTGATGGTCCTACCTATCCTGAATGGTATTATTTTGACCTTTTTAATTCCCACTAAGAAGGAAGTACCAAATATATGACAATAATTTCGTAGGAGGAGCAGAAGCTATTAGCATGTGCACTGTGCATGGTTCATTGACGGTAAGTGTCACAAAACCAAAAGAGAAGTATATTTAAACCCTACACATTGTGATTGAATTCTTCAAGTATCCTGACTTATGCTTTCTAAAGAGCACACTTGCTATTCCTTAAATGTATTTAGTAAATTAATAGGTGCTTTGGTTAGTGTTTATAAACTAACCTATCACATTTTTATCTCACCTTTCCTCTTGTGTGGTTCCTCCCCATGCTCAAAGCAACCCTGTGAGGGACAGTAGAAATACTCTACATTGAATAATTTTCTTTCTTTTGACAAGGTGAAGAACATGCATCTCATCTCCAATCAAAATAAAAATATCAAGAACTGCACTGGCAGTCAAGTCCTACCACAATATTTTATGATTAAACAGAAGGGGAATTTTGAATTCAATGTGGAACTCAGGTGGAATGTATGTGTCATTAGCCTCAGTTTTAATTCTATTAATAAAAAAACCCAAATAAATACTTGTGCCAAGCTTTCAAGGCTCTAGGAAGGCTGTTAAGTGGAGATGTAAGGAAAAATAGTATATTCTCATAATAAAAAATCTAAATCAAGTTAGGTATTTATACATTAACTACATATAAGATTAATAACATGTTCCAATATGAATCAAATGTTATAGAAAGTGTTACACAAATTTAGTCATTGCTTGCACAGGAATAGTGCCTGAAAAAGATGGATTTGCAATAAATTCTGAAATGAGAAGTTGTAATTCAAATGAAATAATGACTTGATAGGGACTCTGCCAGTGCTGTAATAAGTTAATATGGGAGCTCTGTCTAGTTGTCCATAGAATCAAGCTTGGGCAAACTGAGTTCTGTGGATAGATCAGCAGATAGATTGTATTCTTATGATCTTGACTGTTCTGAGCCTGGTGATATCAGGAGTGCTGTGGAGATCTTATGCACCCTTCTTCTTCCTTTCTCCTCTTCCACCTCATCCCAATTTATCTGTGCAGCACCTGGGGAAAGATGTGGAAATTCCAACCCTGTCCCAGGCAAATTAGTAGAAACTATTATCAAAGATTATAGAATTATTAGGCACATCGAGGAAAAAAGACTGCTGTGTGGGAAAATCAGCATGGCTTCTGTAAAAGGAAATCCTGTCTTACTAACCTTTTGGAGTTCTCGAGGAAGTTAACAAGCATGTAGATAAGGGTGATATGGTAGACATTATAGACTTGGACTTTCAAAAGGCTTTTGTTAAGGGTCTGAATAAACTTAACTGTTATAAGACAAGAGACCTCCTGTGTATTTAAAATGGGTTAAATAACAGCAGATATTAGGAATAAAAGCACCATTTATGCAATGGAGGCAAGTAAGCAGTGGGGTAGCACATGAATTGTTACTGGGATCAGTTTTATTTGTTCTTGAATGATCTAGAATTGAGAGTGAGTAGTGTTTTCAGATGATGCCAAATTATCCATAATACTGACAACCAAGGAAAATTGTAAAGAACTTCAGTAGGTCTTCAATTCTCCAAATTGGGTGAATGGGTAACAATGTGGGAAATGAAATTCAGTATAGGGAAATGTGATGTCATGCACCCTGCAGCAAAAATCCTAAGATTAAATATATGCTGATGGGATCTGAGATGTCAAAACACTGAGATGGTATAATATAGTGGGTTCAGTGCAAGAAGGAGACGCTGATGTAGTGATCATAGCTCTTTGATTAAGTACAGCATGGTAGTGGCTGAACTCAAGACAGAAGAACGGAGCCAAGAGGGCCAGCTATATATGCTTCAGGGTTCCCAGCTAGGACGGCATTGGATCATTCAAACCAGCAGGAGGCCCGTGATTGGAGCAGGGCAGCAGGGATTTGGATCCTACTGCCCATTGTTTCTGAGTCCTCAAGCTCAGTTCTAAAGGCTCCAATGAGCCAGGCAGGAACACCATTAATTATACACAACCTTACTCCACATACACAACAGATGGAGAGAGATCTTGGGGTTGCCATGGATAGCTTGATGAAAATGTTGAAAGTGGGAACTGGGCCTCTTGGCTCAGTTCTTCTGTCTTGAGTTCAGCCACTACCATGCTGTACTTAATCAAAGAGCTATGATCGCTACATCAGCATCTCCTTCTTGCACTGAACCCACTATATTATACAAACACCATGCTAAGGAATGTTACCCAAATCAGTCCACATGTCAGGTTGACACATGGAAACCATGCTGAATCTGCATGGAAATACAGTTTGCTGGTTTTGAGGCACCTTTACTGACAGCCATTTTATTAATGAGCACAATTCAAGATGTTGGTTCTTATGTTTAAACTCCTAAATGGATGACAACTAGAGTATTTTAAGAGCCATCTTCTCCCACACATTTAATGAGATTATGAATGTGGCCACAAGGAATGGCTTCTTCTCTGTAGTGGGATTTCAATGACGGAATTTCCTGTTTGCCATGACATGCCTGGTGCTTCCCCCCCCCCCTCATTAAAATTTAGATGCCCAAAGAAAATGCTTTCATTTATTGTGGAATGTGGTGGTTTGTTGTTGGGTTGGCTGTCTGGTTGTTAAACTGCTCAGTTCTTTGTTTAAATATTTAACACTGTATCAGGTGAATTTCATCTACTAGATTTCAGGGAACAGAGATACAAATGACCTTTTACAGTAATCAGGATTTTAACCATTATGGAAGCTGCTAAACAGTTTTGAGACTGCCATGAGCCAATGAGTTCATCAGTTCCTGAGACCCTATCATCCTTTACACAGAGAGATTTGTAAACCTTCGGAAGATGTACAACTGACTTCCCCAGCAAGCAGACTTCAATGAATGCAGTTAAAGTGACTTCAAGTTTCCCCTGCTGCTAAGATACCAAATTCAGAAGCATATAAATAAGGATTACAAAAAGAAAAAAAGAAAACTACATTTTCTGTCCTTTTATTTTCATATTTGTGCTAACAGTTCACTGCATGTCCCCAAGAAGGTTGTGCTCCTCACGGGAACAGGAGCATCAGGTACTGATCCACTAATCTGATTTTAAGTCTTTTGCCTTCAGAAGTTCCCGGTTTGAAGACAGGCCTCCCACCGTTTTATTTAACCTGACTCAAGTGCCTGACAACAGTGCATACTGCTGAATACAGCAATATAACAGCCGTCCTTGATACTATTGACAGACAAATCATCACCTTCATGAAGCAGAAAGTCTCCTTCCAGCAAAATCAAAGGCATTTCTTGTAATTCTGGTGAATTGGTGAGCTTTAGTAAATGCTTAGTTCTAGCCTGACTTAAATAGTAGTTTTCTTGTACAACTGTCACATCAATCCCAAACCATTCTCTCCTTAGATACATATTAAGCCTTTGAACTTAATAAGGGCTACAAACCACAAGCCACTATGAGAAAGATATATAATTTTAACACATTCCTTATCAATTGACTAGGAAATGCACAGTTTCTTCAGTGCTTGTTTGAGTAACTCCCCAAATGTTTAGAATGTAGACCTTCTGAGGACAGCTGTTTTAACCTTTTTTGAGATACCAAGCTGAAACTCATTTTTCCATTTACCAGTAGATGAACACAAAATAATATATTTTACATTGGGAAAAGGGCCAAGGCAGTAGCTGGTAAAATACAACCCCATAAACAACAATAAACTGAAGCCAGTTGTGAGGTGGTTTGCCATTCAGAAGACTAAATAGTTACTTATGTGAAAAGGGGCTCCTTACTATATGCAATTTAATTTAAGCTCTAAAATAAAAAAGGTAAAGGTAGTCCCCTGTGCAAGCACCAGTCATTTTTACTCTGGGGTGATGTTGCTTTCACAATGTTTTCATGGCAGACTTTTACGGGGTGGTTTGCTATTGCCTTCCCCAATCATCTACACTTTCCCCCACAGCAAGCTGGATACTCATTTTACCGACCTTGGAAGGATGGAAGCCTGAGTCAACCTGGAGCTGGCTACCTGAACCAGCTTTTGCTGGGATCGAACTCAGGTCATGAGCAGAGGGTTCCAACTGCAGTACTGCAGCTTTACCACTCTGCGCCTCGAGGCTCTTAAGCTCTAAAATAAGGTCCCATTATTTAATTAATCACATTATTTAATTATTTAGCCGGGGCTTTTCTTGTAGAAAAAGCCCAGCAGGAACTCGTTTGCATATTAGGTCACACTCCCTGACACCAAGCCAGCCGGAACTGTGTTCCTGTGCATTCCTGCTCAAATAAAGCGCTGTATTTAGCTAACACTTTCCCATAGACATGTTCTCAACATGATATACAAGTGCAGTAGCAAAGAGTAAAACAACTGGAATGTTGTTGAATGTAAAAGCTAGCATGCAAAAACAATGCAACAGACTGGTGATAGGCAAACCCTCCTTGGCTCAGATCATAGCTTTCTTTCAGATTCATGGTAGCATCCTTGAACATTTAAAGTAATTCTTTTTAACCAGTGTCCTATTTTTCTAAAATTGATCACACATGCTTTGTTCATGTATGTTCCTGCACTGTCATATGGCAACTGTGGCTGAATGAAACAAAAGGACCAGAGTAGAACAAACCTACAGAGCTTTCTATCTCAGCCTCGACTTGTCCATTTTACTCAAATGAGAATGAGGAAAAATGTTCATTATTTTATTAATTAAATATTTATAGTAAAGGTATTTACCGTTATTTATAAATTTATTTATTTATAACTATTTATTTACAACTCACCTTTATTCTCATCTCAACGTGTCTTGCAAATCATTATAAATTAAAACAAAATTAAATCAAAACCCAAAGTATCCCTGCCAAAGATACTTGCCAAAGATACTGCTGTTCATATCACCTCCATCAAAAGCCCTCGCAAACAAACAAGACTTGCCATGTCTCCTGAACGTCTCCAACAAGGAGGCTCCCTTCACCTCCTCAGGGAGCCCCTTCATCAGAATGGGAGCCACAATGAAAAAAAAACAGGTCAGGGTCAGGAGTGAGGCAGAGACCAGGAAACCCATCTGTACCAGAGATCATAGTCATGTAGTCTCCCAAGAAAACTGTAGGAGAGGAGTCCAAAGAAGGTTACGCAGTGTTTGTGGCTCCATATCCTTCCTCTGACCTAAAGACCAAAAGGAAGTTCGGTGTTGTCCAACTTATTGTTTTATTGCAGCACTTTACACATAGCTCACTTTTATTAGGAAACATTGGGTCTCATCTGTCACCTTCTCAAGAATACTTCCTCCATATGGACTCTCTTGACTTAAACTCTTTGTCCTCCACCAGAAACTGTGCCTGACCACTGCCTTTAATGTTTGTCTTCGTCTATCCCCTTTGGCCCTTGTACTCACATACCCTGCCTCCATTTCTTCAGGTCTAAGAAGTGCTCTCTTTCTCTCTCACACACACACAGTGAGAGAGAGAGAGCTGTGGACACTGCCAGGCAGCTTCACCATACCTTATGGATATCAGGCTACCCCTTGCCCACAAAGGGCACTGTTACACTCCATGTGTTGCCCCATGCTCTGCCTGGTGATGCCTCCTGCTCCTGGTCCCTCCATGGCCAGTGGACCACAATCCCTAAGCCACTTGTGGTATGGATCAGCAGAGATCAGCTCCCCTGGAGAAAATGGCTGCTTGGAGGGGTGGACTCTATGGCATTGTACCATGCTGAGGCCCCTCTCTTCCCCAAACCTCACCCTCTCCTGGATCTACCCCCAAAGTCTCTTAGTATTTGCCAACACAGACTGGCAACCCTAGATTGCTTTGGAGGACAAACTCTACATCATTATATTCAGATAAGGCCATTCCCATCCCCAAATTCTACCCTTCTCAGATACCACCACAAAATCTCCAGGAATTTTGCAACCTGGAGCTGGCAACCCTAGGACCTGGTCTCAATGAGTCCTCCCTCAAAGACCTGGAAAGGACCCTGCCCCCACTTCCTGCCCCTTTACTTACAGAAACCCAGCCTGATCTATGGTAGTTGCCTCGCAACAGCCATTGAGAGAATATTGTTGCTTTAAGAGTTCTTGTAGTTTTGAGCAACATATTCCCTCAATGGTTGTTGAGAGAGGATTTCTGGCATCCATGGCATCACATATCTGTTGGGAATTCTGAATGCTTGGTGAAGTGACATGAAGTCTGCTGGATGGTCTCATTACAGTAATCCTCAGGACTGTGAAACATAATTAGAATGTTTCACTCATCATTCCATATCAACCAATGACATTGACATGAAGGTTTTAAATAAAGCTTTTAATGAAAACTAATCCTTAATGCTGCAACAAAAAAAAAACTGGGATGAGAGATGTTCAGGAAATTTCCAGCAGAATGCTTTTTGTTAGGATATCATTTTAGTAAAAACAAAATTCTACCAGCACTTTCCCTGGGGATATTTATTATAACTATATTGAAAATTTCCAGTCTGAAAACACTGTAAGCCTCATCCACTGAATCAGACGGAGAAAAAAATCGCATCTCATATGCTTTAGCACTGTAAATAGGTAGCACTGTAGAAAAGTCCAATGTATATTGCACTTCATTCATCTTTTTGCTCCTAGATCACCATTCCATTGTGGGCACTTGAAAAAGGAAACTGGCTGGGGGAAAAGGGCTTGACTCTGCATCTGCAGTATGCTACTGCACTACTTGCAGAATTGAATCACATGCATGCTGTCAAACAGATAGTTGGCAATATCAGCTCCTGTAATGCGTTACCAGTTATAATCTGTAATATATGTGCCTTCCCAGCTTGCCATTTTAGGAAGTGCTGGAATTCAGCATCTCAGCAAGAACCGTTTCATGTTCCAGACCCAGCTCAGTTTGGCTCCCAGTTAAATCCAAGGAGGTGCTCCGATATATGTTTTTGGTTGCAATAACATCATCTGTTGGTTATATATTTCTCTGTAGCGTTGACATCATGAGAAATAAAAAGCTTATGAGACCAGAATCCAAGGCACTGTTTTGTCCTTGAAAGGAAATTACCACAGATCAAGTGAGACAGCGGTCTGCACTGTTTAGATCACAAGTTTGTTATCTTCAGGAATGGTAAAGGCAGGTTCAAAATGCAACCCACCCACTCCAACCCACTTCAGAAGAGTCAAAAGCTGGTGGCAGAAGAAGTGTTTTAAAAGTTAGGCCTGTTTTAGCTTACTCAATTGGGGTGGGGTAGGGGAATATTTATTCTACAAATAATAGACCATGGGCTCTTTAGTGTCCTGGAAGAGAGCAGGTGTATTGCAAGTCATTTTGATATTTCTTTTTCTTGCCTTTTATGCCTGCACAACAAAAAGACCCTGGTTTGCTTGTTGTGGTCCTTGAGTATGCTTGGATTCAGCATCCTTGCTGAATCTAAGCTGGTATGGGTTTTCAGTATCTGGATGAGAGGTGTCCCTAGATTCTCTATTGTTATGTGTAGACTTTTCGTATTAAGTCTGTGTTTGTTATTTTTAAGATTTTATGATTTTATAGCTGCCTTGAAAATTATATTGTGGATTATGTGATATATCTGTTTTACATCTGTTGCATGGGTTACCACAGTTGCCAAGTCTGCCTTCTATCATCTTCAGCAGATTAGACAGCTGGCTCCCTACCTCTCCCCCCCCCCCCCACAATGACTTGGCTACCATGACCCATGCAATGGTCACTTCCAAGTTTGATTACTGTAACTCGCTTTACGTTGGCTCGGTCTTGTGGTTGATGTTGTGAGCCGCCCTGAGTCCACTTGCGGAAAGGGCGGGATATAAGTCAAACATAATAAATAAATAAATAATAATAAATCTGAAAACTCCAGCTAGTGCAAAATGCGGTGGTGGGCCTGATAACTATGCCAGTTGCACTAGCTACTGATTGAGTACCAGATCTGCTTCAGAGGTATTGCCATTAACCTCTAAAGCAGGGGTCCTCAAACTATGGCCTGCGGGCCAGATGCGGCCCGCTGAGGACGTTTATGCGGCCCGCCGGGTTATGGCAAAATCATACCGGAAATGACGTTCGATCTAAACTCGCGTTAGCAACGCACACTTCCGGCACTGGGCTGAGGCGGTGGAGACAGAGTGTGAGGTGATACCAAGGTGAGGTGAGTTCCCAGGCTGGGGTGTGTGGTGTGGGGAAGGGAGAGAGATGCAGAAGACAGAGAACTGACGGCCCGCGGCCTTGTACAGTAACGGCAGTCCGGCCCTCCAACAGTCTGAGGGACAGTGAACTGGCCCCCTATTTAAAAAGCTTGAGGACCCCTGCTCTAAAGTCTTGCACAGCCTGGAACCAACATATCTGAGAGACAGCCACTTCCCATCTGTGCCCAGGAGAGCCTGCATACTGCTGATCTAGATCTGCTGGTAGTCCTTGGCCCCAGGGATGTCTGTTTAGCCTCAACCAGGGTCAGGACAGAAAAAGCCCTGGCCCCAGCCTGGTGGAACATAGTCCCACATGAGATCAGGACCCTGTGGGACTTATTGCCATTCTGTGGGGCTTGTAAAATGGAGCTGTTCTGCCAGGGCTTTGGCTCAGGTTGTGGATGCCTAATAAAAAATCAGTCTCCGGTGCTAAAGCTTACCACCTTCATACGGCCCAGAGCAAGAAAACCTTAGAGACCCAGCAGCACCAGTGTTGGAAATGGTGCTCATAAAAAGCAGTGTGACCTGTTTCAAATGCATGCTGTTTAATTGCTTAAATTATTTATTTCAGTTACTTACTGTGATAAGCCAAACAGCTGAAGAGTTCACCCTGAGCCCACTTATGTGGAGGGCAGAATATAAATTGAAATAAATAAATAGAAATTACATTAATGGATTCATTATAGTGTCATGAGTCATAGAATCATAGAGTTGGAAGGGACCTCTAGAATTATCTAGTCCAAACCCCTGCACAATGCAGGAAATTCACAAATACCTCCCCCCCACACACACAGTAACCCCTGATCCATGCTCAGAAGATAACCAAAACAAACAACCCCCCCCCCACCACCACCACCACCAAACCCTCCAGGATTCCTGGCAAAACTGGCCTTGAGAAAAATTGCTGCCTGACCCTAAAATGGCAAACAGCATTTCCCTGGGTACGTAAGAAAGGACCATAAGAACTAAGCACTGATGCAACCCTTCCTGCCCTCCCTCTCATGAACTGCCTAAGTCCACAGAATCTGCATTACTGTCAGATGGCCATCTAGCCTCTGTTTAAAAACCTCCAAAGAATGAGAGCCTGCCACTTTTCAAGGAAGACTGTTCCAGTGAGGAACCTCTCTGTCAGAAAGTTTTTCCTAATGTTTAGCTGGAAACTCTTTTGATTCAATTTCAACCCATTGGTTCTGGTCCAACCTTCAGGGGCAACAGAAAACAACTCCATACTATCCTCTGTATGACAGCTCTTCAAGTACTTCAAGATGGTGATCATATCACCTCTCAGTCATCTTGTCTCCAGGCTAAACATACCCAGCTCCCTCAGTCTTTCCTCATAGGACTTGGTCTCCAGATTGCTCACCATCTTCATTACCTCCTCTGGACATGTTCCAGTTCATCTATATGCTTCTTAAATTGTGGTGTGCAAAACTGAACATAACACTCTAGGTGAGGTCTAACCAGAGCAGAATAAAGCAATACCATCATTTTGTGTGATCTGGACACTATACTTATGTTCAGTCAGTCAGTCAAAAATGTATTGTATATAGTCATTGGCCATTTCAAAACAAAACAGAACCCAAACAACAAAGTTTTAAATTAACATCTTAAAAGTTCCCCAGAAAGGTCAACTTCTTGTTACAGCATTTGAAATTACTCTTGCTCTTTTCTTCTTAGCTGCAAGGGCAAACAAAGAGACTGTTAATACAGTCCAAAATTGCATTTGCCTTTTTAGCTACTACATCACACTGCTGACTCATGTTCAGTGTGTGATGGTGGCAGTGACGGTGGTGGTGGTGGTGGTAGAAGAAGAAGAGGAGGAGGAGCTGATTGGATTTACACTCCACCCTTCACTCAGAGTGGCTTACAGTCTCCTTTCCCTTCCTCTCCCCACAACAAGCGCCCTGTGAGGTAGGTGGGGCTGAAAAAGCTCTCCAAGAACTGCTCTGAGAGACCTTGTGACTAATTCAAGGTCACACCAGCTGTTGCATGTGAAAAAATGGATTCTCCCAGATTAGAGTCTGCGCTCTTAACCACTACACCAAACTAAGATCCCTGATCCTTTCAGACATACTACCACCAAGACAAGTCTCTCCCATCCTATAATGATGCATTGGATTTTTCCTACCTAAATGCAGAACTTTACATTTATCCCCACTAAAATTCATATTTTTTTTTTTGCTTTAGCCCAGTTTTCCAGCCTATCAGGATCATCCTGTATCCTGACTCTGTCTTCTACTGAATTTGCTACCCCTCCTAATGTAATACCATTTGAAAATTTAGTAAGCATTCTGTCATTTACAAAGGTGCTGAACAAAACAGATCCCAGGGCAGATCCATAAAGCACTCCACTTGTCACTCCTCTTCAAGAGGATGAGGAACCATTAACAAGCACTCTTTGGGTGCAATCTGTCAGCCAATTGCAGATCTACCTAAGAGTAATAGGATCCAAATCATGTTTACCAGATTGTCAACAAGAACCTTATCAAAAGCCTTACTGAAATCAAGATGAACTATGTCTACAACATTACCTGATTCAGCAAGGTAGTAACTTTTTTGCAAAAAAGAGATGTCTGACATAATTTGTTCTTAAGAAACCCATTCTGGCTCTTAGGAATCACAGCCATCCTTTCTAAATGCTCAAGGATGAATTGTTGGATGATTTGTTCCAAAACTTTTACAAGCATAGACATCAAGCTGATGGGTCTGTAGTTACCCAGATCCTCCTTTTTCTCCTTCTTGAAGATGGGGACATTTGCCTGCCTCCAATCTTCTGATACCTTACCTGTTCTCCAAGAATTCTCAGCAATAATGGCCAGAGGCTCAGGAATTACATCCACAAATTCTTTTAGAACCCTTGGATGCAGTTCATCTGACCCTGAGGACTTAGTTTCCCTCTCTGCTTTCTGGAAAATGTCAGCAAGGCAAGTCAGGAATTTGTTTAACCTTTCATTTTTAGCCAAGTTGGACTTCAATTTTCAATTTCAATTTTTATTTGCATCCCACCCTCCCCACTGAAGCAGGCTCAGGGTGGCTAACAACATAATCAATACATTAGTTTTACAAGGTATTTAGACATAACTAATTAACACATTAATTAAAATTCTACTAAAACTCTAAAATCAATAAAATCATTAAAATTAATATACTGGTGCTATTGTATAGGTTTCACTAGCAGTTTCCCTTAGTCGGTGAAGGCCAATCGAAACAGGGTGGTCTTGCAGGCCCTGCGGAACTGTTCAAATTCTTGCAGGGCCCACAGATCCTCCAGAAGCTGGTTCCATAGGCGTGGAGACATAACAGAGAAAGCCCAATCATGGGTACTCTGAAGCTTTACCTCTCTCGGCCCGGGGATAGTTAGCAAGTTCTTCCAGCTGACCTCAGCACTCTCTGGGGTTCGTATGGGGAAAGACGGTCCCTAAGGTAGGCATATAGGGCTTTAAAGGTAATAACCAGCACTTTGTAACGAATCCGGTATATAACTGGCAACTGACTTTCAACAGATATCCAAGTTATTGAAATCTCCCATAATCACTGTGTCCTATCTCTTTGAGAACTTTGTAATCTGTTCTAGGAGTGTCTCATCTGCCTGGCTTGGTGGTCTATAGCAGACCTCCACCATAATATCACTATTATCTCTTACTCCTTTTATTTTTACCCAGAGACTCAACTGAACTGCCATGCTCAGATTCATGTATTTCCTCACAAGTATATTCCTCCTTTACATGTAAAGCTACTCCTCCACCCTTCCTTATTTGCCTGCTCTTTTAAAATAAGTTAAATAATCCCTCAATATTGATAATCCAATTGTGAGTGTCATCCCACCATGTTTAGTAATGCCTATTAGGTCCCCTTCCTATATTAGGACTTCAAGTTCCTTCTGCTTGAATTTTCAGAAGAAGAAGACGACATTGGATTTATATTCCGCCCTCCACTCAGAGTGGCTCACAATCTCCTTTATCTCCCTCCCCCACAACAGACACCCCATGAGGTGGGTGGGGCTGAGAGGACTCTCACAGCAGCTGCCTTTTCAAGGACAACCTCTGCCAGAGCTATGGTTGAACCAAGGCCATGCCAGCAGGTGCAAGTGAAGGAGTGGTGAATCAAACCCGGTTCTCCCAGATAAGAGTCCGCGCACTTAATCACTACACCAAACTGGCTCTCAGAGAGTAGAGTTGATGTATGGACTTGGGAGTATGCTGTGAAATGTGGATTTGAGAGAATGCTGTGATTGAACTTTACTGTATGAAATTTTTGTGTATATTATAGTATGTATTTCAGAATGCATTTCATTATGATTGTGATTCTTGATATTGTATGAGTACATTTTCGATGCATTGGATTACAGATTATCATATTGAGAAGTATTTGTGAATTAACTTGATATAGTACTTGTTGGGGGGTTTCCTTATTCTGCCATCGTCAGGATTCACAGCTAACAGCTGGTGCAGAGCCACCAACACCCTGAAAACTGCACAGGGTCATCATAAATTGGCTGTGACATGACAGCAAAAAAAAGGGGGGGGGAAGGCCTTGTTGGAAGGGGGATGTGGATTAGAATGTACATATGTAGCCATTCATTGTAGTTCTAAAACCTTTGCTGTGTACTTTTCTGATTAAAGGATATATCTTTTTTAAGCCTCTTCTGCCAGTACTGTTGGCAGACAAACAGTGTTTTCAAACTCTCTGTTTGTCTGTCTATTAGTATGAGCCTGTATCTGATATAACTTTTGCCATTTTTCATTGTCAAGCTATCGGTGATCCTTGATTGCATTGTAGAGCTGAATCCCCATTATCATTGAACACTGCACCACAGTAACAACTGGCACATGGGTTTTCCTCTGTGGATAAGACAATTCAGTTGTGAAGGATTTCTATAGCCCCAAGATGGCACAGTTTCTAAAAATGTGGTGCTTCTGCCAAGCTATACCTTTAGATATAAATATATGTTGCAGAGACAAGAAAAGCAAAGATGACACAGAAAGCTGGCCATCTTGGTGGTCCCAGCCATGCTTCTAGAGCAGAATTTCCCATCTGCAGGGTCACAACCTGGCACTGGGCCATGCAAGCCTCAATGCTGGGCCGCCAGGGGCATCCCGACTGCCCCTCCTCTCTTGTGCTCCAGCCCCTGCCCCTCCCTATTTATCTTTGGCACTGCAATGTGGTGCTGCACTCCAACCCCTGCCCCCCACACTGCCGCCTCCGACTGTAGCACTTTCTGAATGTCCTCCAGGTGGAGGATGCTCAGAGAGCGCTACAGAGACTGCACTGGCCAGAATCCCTCCCCTGTCCCTCTCTGATGTTTGGAAACATCAGAGAGGGGTGGGGAAAGTTCCTGGCCAGCATGCAGTCTCTGTATTGCTCCCTGAGCATCCTCCACCTGGACCACAGGGGGAAAAGTTTGGGAAACCCTGAACTAAAGGGTCATAAGTTTCCTGCTCACAACCTCCCTCCCAGCAAGACAAAGGAAAGGCTTTCTGTCTACATAGCTGATATTATTCCAGGGAGTCCCAATCCAAAATAAGCAACCTGATTCTGGAAATCTATTCAGCATCGTCATCTGAAGAAGAAAATGGGGCTAATGTCAAAGGGGGAATAGCTATATGGGTTGTGATGAATGGGAAGATAACTAAGAAAATAGACTTCTTTAAAAACCTACATTTATCTCAAAGAATTTTGTGTGTACAATTTTTAACAAATCTCTCATCTTTTTATTATTACCATTATCTACTTTTCATAAATAGGTAAATACTAAAATGGAAAGCAATTGTTTATAAAAAAAAATTAGAAGCTGTATTGATTACACACTTTCTTTTAAAAAACTGGCAAAACAGTGTGCAATTTCAGATAATTACACATAATTCCTAGTAATCCTCCACAGACAGCGTGAACTGGCAGTTATTAGTATGCTTTCCACTCTCTTGTTTTGCATATGAACCAGATTCTGCTGAATGCAAGTCCCTCTGGTAACTGTCCTATTAAGGGATAGGAAATGCTGCTTTCACTGCAAATGCACACTATCTCCGCCTAAATTTAGGAGAATGAGGACACTCAATGCTAAGATACATATGATTTTTTTTTAGTAAGACTACAAAACAAATGAAATACAGAGGTTTACTTTATTTTTATTTATTGGTGGTATAAACCAGTGGGACAGAGTTACCAGCTGGCAAAGATAAAAATAAATCTTCAAAGACAAATCACTTCCCATCTTCTTTCCTCAGGGCTTCTTTTATTAACCAAAGGAGGTTGGTTGGAAAAGCAAAACAACTCCAATCAGAAAGAGTGAGTGGGATAACATACTATGTTTAGGCCAGTGAAGGTTAAAGAGCAGGAGATAAGCTTCTGGACTACAGAGACTACTTCAAGTACTGTATGCACTTGTTAAGGTTGAAACCAGGCTATTCTGGGTCAGATTCAGTCGTTATAGAATTATAAAGGCTTTTCTCTCTTTCTCTCTGAAAACCTGCTGCTACCACCTGACCTTTGTGGGAATTGCCTGGTGGGAGGGTCAGAACTCCCAGCTTCCTTGTGAAGTTCTGAGACCTTGCCTGTGGTCTCCCAATGCCCAGTGTATGGTCACCATAGAGATAGTTTACTGCTTTGTACACCCTTAAGGAATAGCGGCTTGCCAAATGCTGATCTTCCCCCTGGTCCTCCTTTTTAAAATAGTATGTTCAAGTCAGTGGAGTTCTATGTGGTACAGTGAATGACGACCAGCATCCAAAGTTATATAGTATTTATTAAAAATAAAATGGTCACAAGCATACTTCTAGAACAGTAGCAGACTGAGCAAGGGATATTAAAAATTGGGTAAAACACAATTCCGCTGCCCCTCTGTCTATACTTACCTTATCAGATGTTAAAATATCGGATAGGCACCTTAGCTTAGGAAGTTACAGTTCTCTACAGAGTTAGCATTACCTTGAAGCAATCTTTAGCTCTTCAGGCCAACACATGGCTAATGACCACCTCCTCCAGACCTCCATTAAGAGTTCTGTTTATTCTGATGGACTCAGCACCAAAAGAGAGCTTCTTCCTTGCTCCCCTGAGTTTGATCACCTCTCTTTTCCCCACCCACTGACAGGGTCAGGCCACATCAGAGAAGCTTTTTTGGAAGTCTCCAGAATTTTCCTGAAGTCTCTCTAGTATATCATACCAGATCTTTGTTCCTTGCTTGAAGTGGGGTGACTTGACCATCCATTGTCTAGACTTGTTAGCATTTGTATGATGGTGGTCTGAGGTAAGTCTGGAAAGCAATTGAACTGACTTCACCCCTTCCTGCCTGTTCTCTGCCCAGAAGGGAAGCAAACATTTAAAACTCAGACTGAAGGTTTTGCTAATTTCAAACCTCCAAAGAAAAAAGGAATTTCCGCACAGGAACAACTAAAATTCTCATGGTACAGTATGTGAACTTTTGAGATACACCAAATTCTGTACCAAGTCTAACATGTATATGTCTGTATATAAATAGGCACACACACACACACAATCTGGAGGCCATTAGAAATCACAAGAGGTGTGTGTGTGTGTCTGTCTGTCTGAGAGAGAGGGAAGAAGAGCAAGAGAGCTGCACTTAAAACTATCTCACTGCACCTGTGTCTAAGTTCTCAGGTACTTGAGCAGGCTGGTTTTCTTTCCCCTCCCACTTTTAAAATACACTTTGTTTCCCCTAACATTGTGTCCCCATTGAAGTATTTTCAGTTTTCATCAAGTTTTTTTCTTTTGGTTAATTTATGAAGTCGACTTTTTCTACGCACCTGGAAAGTCCCCCAAGGTACCCTTCAATTATCTGTGGGTTGCCCACTGGGAGGCCAGTCTACTCACTATTAAATGAAGTACTCAGGGAAAGAGAAGATTTTTCAGGATGAGACATGTGGTATGCCACATCTGTTTGTTTCAGCTTTAAAGTAGAAACAAAGGAAAACTTCATAGAAATTAGACTGGTACAAGAGCAAAAGAAATAAAAGGCAAACTTTTAATGTTTAAACTCATCATGAAAAAGTGGTCTTTATGAAAAGAGAATAAAAAATCATGAAGAAAGCAGTCAAAAGAAGATAGGAACTCATTGTTTCTGAATCTGTTTCTTTATGGCATCAAAAGAAAGAAGGTAAGAAGCATTCATCAGTAGGGCTGTGCACTCAGATATATCAGGACATAAGAACATAAGAGAAGCCATGTTGGATCAGGCGAATGGCCCATCCAGTCCAACATTCTATGTCACACAGTGGCCAATATGTGTGTGTGTGTGTATGTACACACACACACACATACATACATATACACACACTGTGGCTAATAGCCACTGATGGACCTCTGCTACATATTTTTATCCAATCCTCTCTTAAAGCTGGTTATGCTTGTAGCCACCATCACCTCCTGTGGCAGTGAATTCCACATGTTAATCACCCTTTAGGTGAAGAAGTATTTCCTTTTATCCATTTTAACCTGACTGCTCAGAAATTTCATTGAATGCCCACGAGTTCTTGTATTGTGAGAAAGGGAGAAAAGTACTTATTTCTCTACTTTCTCCATCCTATGCATAATCTTGTAAACCTCTATCATGTCATCCTGCAGTCGACGTTTCTCCAAGCTAAAGAGCCCCAAGTGTTTTAACCTTTCTTCATAGGGAAAGTGTTTCAAACCTTTAATCATTCTAGTTGCCCTTTTCTGCACTTTTTCCAATGCTATAATATCCTTTTTGAGGTGCTGTGACCAGAATTGTACACGGTATTCCGAATGAGACCACACCATCGATTTATACAGGGGCATTATGATACTGACTGATTTGTTTTCAATTCCCTTCCTAATAATTCCCAGCATGGTGTTGGTCTTTTTTACTGCAATCGCACACTGTCTTGACATTTTCAGTGAGTTATCTAGCACAACCTGAATATATACCCCAAAAGTATCTTATTGATATTTTCCAGATCTGTTTGGTATCCTAATTGATATTTGGGGATCTTGACAACACTCATAACCCAATCCCAAATATTTTGGAATACCTGGGGCCAGTATTTTAAAGCTCCAAATTTGGGGTGTTTCCCGGGCAACAGAAGAGAGGAGGAGGAAGGCAGCCATCACAGACAAATGAGATCACACATTTGGGAGAACATGCCAGGTTGTTTCTGATGGGGTTCTCTGGTTTGACATTGGTTCTGTTCGGCTTGTGCTGCCACATTGGTCCTGAGTTCTGCTTAGTTCTGACCCTGGTTCAGTTGGGCTGGAAATAGTGACCCTTCCTTTGCATCAGTTGTTTGGTTTGGTCTAACACTAGGTGTATTCAGGGCCGGCCTGTGGGTCCCTGGCACCCTAGGCAGGTGCCCCACCATCACCACCCCTGTGGTGCAGCACCCACCCGTCTCCTCCCTCCCTCCCTCCCTTTCCTCCCTCCTCCCCTTCCCATTTGTTTCATACATCCCTCCCCCCCTGCTGCTGCCATGGCCACTGCTAGCTCTCTCCAGCCTGCCCCCGTCCCCTCCGGCTGGTCGCTAGCCCCCCCGCCCTCCGGCTGGCCACTGCTGAGCTCTGCTCGCTTTCCCTCTGTCATGGGTGCTGGGGACCTTTCAGAGGAAGTTGAGTCTGATGAGGAAACTGTGCCCCTGCCACCTGCACCAGTGCCCCTGCCTCCTGCTGGAGAAGATCCCAGCCCCCCTGCCTCGCCCTCTCGGGTGGCTCGTGTGCGTGACCGCCTCCGGCAGGACCTCAGGGATCGGAGGAGGGCGGCACGCTCACAAGCAAGACGCTCCCTGAGCCCTGAGTTCTGAGAGGATTCTGGCCCTTCTAAGAGCAAGGATGCTTGAGTGGTAACAGGATCCTGGCTGCCTCCCTGAGCCAGCAATTAGCCCAAACGGGCAACAGCCAGCAGAGGGCTATATAGCTGTGGGCTTTGGGAGGAAGCTTTGTGGAAGCAACTAGTCATCTCCCTGACATTCTAGCATCCATGCCGGCTTGACTTTGGTTCCTGACTCCCTGACTTTGGCTTTGGACTTCTGGACTCCCTGACCTCGGCTTCTGGACCTCAGACCTACGATACTTCTACAGTGATTCGGATTTGGCGCCTCGGACCCTCCTGCTTACTGGCTACAGACCTCGGACTGCCTCTGGACTTTGCCTGACCCGGCCCCAGCCGTGACAGATTGCTTCCACCGACAAACACCCACTCCACAGGATGGATGCTGAAGCAAGTGAAACCACAGAACTACTGGCTGCGCTCCAAGCCCAGGTACAGCAGCTAACACAGGCAGTAGTGCACTTGCAGCAACAACCTGCGGCCAGTGCTCCAGCCAAGTGCCCAGTTCCCCCACCTGACAGATTTGGGGGTGCCGTGGAAGAATTTCCTGCCTTCCTAGCACAGTGTCGGCTGTACTTTGAACTGAGAGCACGGGACTTCCTCAATGACAAAACCAAGGTGTGTTTCGTCATCAGTCTGTTAAAGGGGCAGGCGGCCAAATGGGCCACACCCTTGCTGGTCGCGTCCTCTCCCCTACTGACTGATTACCAGGGGTTTGAGGCCCACCTGTCTGCTGCTTTCTCAAACCCAGTCCAAGCAGCCACAGCCAACCGGAAGATCAGGGCACTGAAACAAGGCAACTCCTCGGTGGCTCAATATGCCACTGAATTCAAGCTCCTGACCCAGGACTTGGCGTGGAATGAGGCTGCCCAGATGGACCAGTTTACTGAGGGGTTGGCAGAGGAGGTCCTGGATGAACTGGCCAGGGTGGAGCAGCCACCCACGCTCCAAGAACTTATCACCCTCTGCCTCCGCATCGATGGCCGCCTGGAAAGTCGCCGCCAAGCCAAGACCAGAGGGCGCCAGCTCCCTGCGCCGTGCTACCTGGCTCCTCGCCCGTCCCCAGCTAGTACCAGCACCAAGGATGAGCCTATGCAGCTTGGAGCTGCTCGACCCCGCCTGACCCCAGAGGAAAAGACCAGACGCCGCACGCAGAATCTGTGCCTCTACTGCGGCACGGCAGGCCACTATGCCTCTGGCTGCCCTGCTAAGCATCGGATACCTGGACCTTCGCTGCCACCGCCGCCAAAAGGGCAGCCCCAGGCGTAAGTGGACCCCCCAGCCTGGGGCGACTAGCTGGGTCCTCCGAACAGCGGGCTGATACCCCAGGGCCATTCCTGCTACCAGTCAAACTCCGTCTGCCTGACGAACGCTGGCTGTTCGTGTATGCCATGCTGGACTCGGGAGCGGCCCACTGTTTTATAGATGCCGCCTTTGTGAAGCAGCACCAGATCCCTGTGCAGACAAAAGGGATTCCGTCGCTGGTGGAGGCTATTGACGGGCGCCTCCTCCGTTCTGGCCCCGTCACCCAGGAGACCTGTCCCATCACCTTCCACGTCCAGCAGCACCAAGAACAGCTGCGGTTTGATGTCGCCCGCATGCCTCGCTTCCCGCTGATTCTAGGCCTTTCCTGGCTGAAGCTGCACAACCCCATCGTGGACTGGGCCCAGCAGGAACTACGCTTCCGAGACACATGCCCCCATCTGACTCCTCCCACCACTCTAGCAGCCGGCATCCCGAGTGGTGGTCCTCAGCTCCCTCAGAAGTATGTGGACTTTGCTGATGTCTTCGAAGAGACAGGAGCTGATCAGCTTCCCCCTCACCGGCCCTACGACTGTGCCATTGATTTGGTACCTGGGGCACCACTCCCGGTGGGGCGTCTGTACCCAATGTCGGAGCCGGAGTTGGCAGCTCTGCGAGACTTCCTGGACAAGAACCTGAAACGCGGATTCATCCGACCCTCAACCTCTCCCCTATCTGCTCCAGTGCTCTTCGTGAAGAAGAAAAGTGGGGAGCTCCGGCTGTGCAATGACTACCGGGCCCTGAACAAGATCACCATCCGCGACCGGTACCCTCTACCACTGATCCCTGAACTCTTGGATCGCCTAAAGGGGGCCCAAATCTACACCAAGCTGGACCTCCGTGGAGCGTACAATTTGGTGCGCATACGGCCCGGAGACGAATGGAAGACCGCGTTTGGGACCCGATACGGGCAGTACGAGCACCTGGTAATGCCCTTCGGACTGACCAACGCCCCCGCTGTCTTCCAGAGGTTCATGAATGACATATTCCGGGACCTGCTCGACCGCTTCGCGATCATATACCTGGATTACATCCTAATTTACTCCCGCAATCCTGCCCAGCACGCCGAGCACGTCCGCCAGGTCCTGCAGCGCCTACGAGCCCATGGTCTCTACGCCAAGCTGGAGAAGTGCGACTTCGACCTGCGCTCCGTCGAGTTCCTTGGGCACATTGTGTCACCGCAGGGGATCCTCATGGACCCGAAAAAAGTAGAAGCGGTCCTGACCTGGCAGGCTCCTCAGAATCGCAAAGACCTGCAGCGGTTCCTCGGTTTTGCCAACTACTATCGGCAATTCATCCCGGCCTACGCATCCCTGACCACACCCCTGACTCAACTACTCTGCCCCAAAGAACCCTTCCACTGGTCCCCAGAGGCCGATAACGCCTTCTCCACCCTGAAGACTCGCTTTGCCACCGGGCCACTCCTGAGATACCCCGACCCCCAGCTTCCCTTTACGGTGGAAGCTGATGCCTCCAACGTGGCCCTGGGAGCAGTGCTGTCCCAGCGCGAGGAGCCGTCCCAGCCACTCCAGCCCTGCGCCTATTACTCGCGGCAGCTCACTGCTGCAGAGAGGAACTATACCATCTGGGAGAGGGAGTTGCTCGCGATCAAGGCGGCGTTTGAGGTTTGGCGACATTACCTCGAAGGGGCTCGCCACCCTGTTCAAGTGCTCACCGATCACCGGAACTTGGAACACCTCCAGACCACCCGCCGTCTCAACCAGCGCCAGATCCGGTGGTCCCTATTCTTCTCTCGCTTCGACTTCCGGATCTCCTACATCCCCCATACCCAGAACCGGAAAGCAGACGCGCTCTCCCGGAAACCAGAATACGCCCCTGCCTCAACTGAGACCGCGCCCGCTGCTCCAATCCTGCCGCCCTCAGTATTTGCAGCCACCTCCACTTCACCAGCACTCGTGGAGGACATTCGGGCTAGCCAGGCCAATGATCCCTGGGTCCAGCAACACCTCCAGGCTCTCCAAGATGACCCAACAGGGGAGTTCACGACTCAAGGCGGCCTCTTGCTACACCGCGAACGCCTCTATGTGCCGCCCGGGCCCTTGCGGGCAGAAGTGCTACGCCTGACCCACGACTCGTTACCCGCCGGGCACTTTGGACAGCATAAGACCACCCACTTGCTGACAAGGGAATTCTGGTGGCCACGAGTTCGCGCTGATGTTGCCCGCTATGTCAGCTCCTGTGACGTCTGCCGACGGGCCAAAGACATCCCAGCCAAACCCTCAGGGTTGCTGCAGCCCTTGCCCACATCTTCAGGACCCTGGGATACCATCTCGATGGACTTCATCACGGAACTTCCACGCTCCAAGGGTCAGACTTGTATCTGGGTGGTCGTCGACCTATTTACCAAGATGGCCCACTTCGTTCCGTGCCCGAAACTCCCCACAGCTCAGGAGACGGCCCAGCTTTACCTGCAACACATCTTTCGTCTGCATGGACTCCCAGCCCATCTGATCTCCGATCGGGGCCCTCAGTTCTCCTCTCGGTTCTGGCAAGCCCTCCATTCCAGCCTGGGTACTCGAGTGCACCTGTCCTCAGCCTACCACCCACAGACAGATGGCCAGACAGAGCGCACCAATGCCACGCTAGAGCAATATCTCCGCTGTTACACCTGTTACCAGCAGGATGACTGGACCACTCTATTGCCCCTAGCGGAGTTTGCATACAACAACGCGGTCCATGCATCCACCCAAATGACCCCGTTTGCTGCAACCTACGGGTACCACCCTCGGTTCTTCCCAGCGATCCTACCACCCACGAATGTCCCCGCCGTCGATGCCTACCTGCAAGAACTCCGTGCCAGCCAAGACTTGCTCCGAGAGCAGCTACAGCAAGCCAAGGAGGCATATAAACGGGCTGCGGACCGAAAGAGGCAAGAAGGCCCTCCAGTGCAGCCGGGGGATCAGGTGTGGCTCTCAACTCGCTACCTGCGCCGGCCTGGTCGGTCTCACAAGCTGGATGCACGGTTCATTGGACCCTACCCCGTCGTTGAACAAATAAACCCCGTCGCCTTCAGGCTCCAGTTGCCACCCCACCTCCGCATTCACCCCGTGTTTCATCGCTCCCTCCTTGTTCCGGCTGCACCCCCTGACCCAGCTCGGACTCCTTCCCCACCGCCGCCACCACCAGTGTTGGTGGATGACGAGGAAGAATATGAGGTGCGCCAGATCCTGGACTCCCGGTACCATCGTGGAGGCCTCCAGTACCTGGTGGACTGGGAGGGATACGGCCCAGAAGACCGGTCTTGGGAGCCCGAGGACAATCTTCATGCCCCGGACTTGGTGCACCAGTTCCACAACGACCACCCCGACCTTCCAGGTCCCTCGACGGAGGGGGGCCCTGGGGGGGGGGATAGTGTCATGGGTGCTGGGGACCTTTCAGAGGAAGTTGAGTCTGATGAGGAAACTGTGCCCCTGCCACCTGCACCAGTGCCCCTGCCTCCTGCTGGAGAAGATCCCAGCCCCCCTGCCTCGCCCTCTCGGGTGGCTCGTGTGCGTGACCGCCTCCGGCAGGACCTCAGGGATCGGAGGAGGGCGGCACGCTCACAAGCAAGACGCTCCCTGAGCCCTGAGTTCTGAGAGGATTCTGGCCCTTCTAAGAGCAAGGATGCTTGAGTGGTAACAGGATCCTGGCTGCCTCCCTGAGCCAGCAATTAGCCCAAACGGGCAACAGCCAGCAGAGGGCTATATAGCTGTGGGCTTTGGGAGGAAGCTTTGTGGAAGCAACTAGTCATCTCCCTGACATTCTAGCATCCACGCCGGCTTGACTTTGGTTCCTGACTCCCTGACTTTGGCTTTGGACTTCTGGACTCCCTGACCTCGGCTTCTGGACCTCAGACCTACGATACTTCTACAGTGATTCGGATTTGGCGCCTCGGACCCTCCTGCTTACTGGCTACAGACCTCGGACTGCCTCTGGACTTTGCCTGACCCGGCCCCAGCCGTGACACCCTCCCTCCCACGCTGCTCACAAAACTAAAGCCTGTCGGCTACTCACAGCCCGCGCCTACGCGTTGTGACTCAACAAAATGCGCAGGCGTGGGCTGTGAGGAGCCAGCAGGTCTTAGTTTTCCAAGCGGCAAGTGGCGCGGGAGGGAGAGTAAAGCTTGGCGACTGGCCAGAGGGTGTAGGGGCGGTGGCAGCGGGCCGGAGGGGCGGCAGCAGGCCAGAGGGGGATAGTGGCTGCGGCTGCAGCAGCGTGGGGCGGGGGGGGAAAGGAAGGCAAACTAAGTGCTTGCCTGGGGCACCGGGGGGGGGGCCAATTTGCCGCCCCTGCCTCCTGGTGCCCTAGTTTGCCTAGTGGCAGGGCTGGCCTTGGGTGTATTGGATTTCTCACATTGGGCTGCAGTTCTGCTGGGATTCTCTGGTCTGATGTTCTGTTGAGCTTCTTGGTTCTGTTTGCATTGGGAGGCTTTTGACCAGCAATTGCCTGCTGTTCTGAATTTAGCTATTATTTGCCTGGGAAAAACATGGGATTTCCTCACGCACATGTAGGAACAGTGGAGGATGGCTAGGGGCACCTTGTTCAGGTGCCTGTAGAATTCAACTCCTTGGTCCAATTCACTTGAAATGTGGGGAGTATTTAGTGCACTAACTCCATGACAGTTTTTGTGTTTTGCTCAAAAAACAGCCACTCCAGCCCCCTGGCAAGATTCTCCATGGGGGATAATGGACCTGAGTTCCTCCCAAAAAAACCCAGACCCCAATACCAGAGTGGTATTTGGGACCTGAATAACCCAGAATACCAGTATATATGTTCCCTGAAATATGAACTTAAAAAATATTTTTTTTCCAGGTGCACATCCCTAGTAATCAGTACTCTACATTCCAGTCTCTCTTTAGGAATGACAAAATTCTGTAAGCAAGGTAATGGTAAAGGTTAATATAATATAGTGGGTTCAATGCAAGGAGGAGACAAGGTTGCTGTGATCGTAGCTCTCTTCATTAGTTACAGCAGGGTAACGGCTGAACTAGAAGACTGCCCAACTGGAGCAATGGGGCCAACTATATGCACTTTAAGGTTCCCGCGCTAGGATGCCATTGGATCATTCAAACCAGCAGGGGCCTCATGATGGGAGCAGGGCAGCAGGGATTTGGATCCTACTGTCCATTGTTCCTGAGTCCCCAAGCTCAGTCCTCAAGGCTCCAATGATACATTAGTTCACATACATACTTTAGTCCACATACACAACAGTTAAAAACCCACTACAAGCTAGCAGTGTCTTCCTGATGTATCATGTGATGGACAAAACTCTCCTTTCTTAAGTTCAGAAATGGTACTGTAAAATTAGTAAGTGAGAGTTTGAGAAAGCATGCATGCTGATGATACATATTGCACATGTGTATCTTGACTTATCCACCTCCCCATAACTATAACCAGGGCTTTTTTTGTAGCAGGAACTTCTTTGCATATTAGGCCACACATCCCTGAATTAGCCAATCCTCCAAGAGCGTACAGGGCTCTTAGTACAGGGTCTATTGTAAGCTCCAGGAGGATTGGCTACATCAGGGAGTGTGGCCTAATATGCAAAGGAGTTCCTGCTGCAAAAAAAGCCCTGCGTATAACTGATAGCACCAGGCATGGCAGACAGCTGTGACGCCTATCCCCAAACCAAACACATTTCATAATAAAAGACAATTTTAGAATTGATACTGACTCTGCATGCACAAAATATTTTCTTTCAGAAATGAAGTTTTAGAGGAATTTATAAAACAAGGAGTAAGGAGGGGTGTTGTGTGCAGGAAACTATGCACAATTTTCTCCTTCAGATACGGCTCCAGAAAGCACGGACAGTTAATTCATCAGCCAATGTGGATCTCCATTTTACAGTTTCTTGTAGCTGCCAAAGCTATGTTTCTCTGCCTTGTTTGAGACTTTTGTTCATATTCCCACCATGTTTTCCAATAATATTTCAACATCCAAAAGGCTTACAAGCTTGGTGATTTTAAACAAGAACACATGCTTTAAAAAGTAACATGAGAGCTAAAAACGCTGAGATTTTAAAGAGCCCACATAATTAAAAATAGATATTTATTTTGCCATTCTCCTGAGGCATGATGCATAGGAAGCGACTGAGTGAGCTTGTCTACCCTGCTTTGTGTGCACTGCTGTTATATCAGTTCTCCTTTCTGATGTCAGTGGTGCCTCAATGAGTGTTTTCTGGGTAACCCTGAATAGTTGTAACAATAGGCTGATGGGTGAAAGAAAAGCTCATCCACAGAGGCTTCTTGATGCTTTCATATGTTTGGCGTTGAGGGGTTTTGAACATGCATGGGAATCACATGCTTCTTTCAGATACTGATTCTGAAATACAACCCATAACTGTTGTGCATAAGAGTTTTTTTCCTAGTTTTATTTTTTATTATTAATTCCAAAAGGGACTGTTCCATAATTGGGTTGATTTATACGGCTTCATTTTATCATTGTTTCTTTTGGTTTCATTTTTAATAATTGTTTCATTTTTAATACTTTTATTTTGCTATTATTTACCATTGGTTTCAGTAGAAGACTTCCCCCACTTCTCTGGTCTGTACTTTTGTGGTTTTCCATCTAAATGCAACTATATACAGGATTTTGTAGTACTCCCCTAGGACATCCACACTGCAAAATTTCAGATAGGTAGAACAAGTGGTCTCCCTTTTTGAAGCACTGGCATGTGCCCGTTTGACATTAAAGTCTGCAGGACTGTTGATAGGGAAGATTCCAAACAGTAATACATGAAGCACGGCAGTCACTGAGGTTGAAGAATAGCAGCACAAGGAAGAGATTCAAGGCAAGAGCATCTGCTGGCTCAAGGAGGGTGAAGAACTTGGGCGGGCAGGCAGCACCAGCAGGAATATGCAAAATGTTTATAACTTATCAGAACTAAGTCTGCTGTGGTGTGATCCTGCAACAGTTTTGAACATGGAATTACTGATTGGCTCTCTATTGGACAAGCGGTAAATCAACTTTTCTTTCATCAGAGATTCCAGATCAGCAGAAATGGAGCCTCCAGCAGCTCGGCTTTGCGGTTGCCTTGGCCCTCCCGCCCGCCCTTTTTGTTATGTGGGCAATTGCTGGTCGCCTCTTTTGTGGAGGGGCCGGGTAGGAATTTTTTACTCCCCAGCTGTTTGGCTGGTGACTGGGGGGTGTTTTTTGCCTACCCTGCATAGCATATCAGTGGATTGTGGAATTGGCCTCGGGTTGGTGCCTTCGTATAGTTTGGTCACTTTTTAGGGCAGATTTTATGGGGTTTATGTAATGTAATGTAAAATTTTATTTATATCCCGCCCTCCCCCGCCGAAGCAGGCTCAGGGCGGCTAACAGCATTTCAAATAAACAATACAGTATTAAAAACATTAAATTCACATTAAAATTCATATTAAAATCAATCAATAATTAAAACACCATTTTAATTAATCAATCAATAATTAAAACACCAATTATGGCACCATGAGACCTGGGGAGGACCGGTTAGCCTCCCCCTTTTGGGGAGTTAGGGTCTTGCAGGATCAACCTTTGGGTGTGGCCCGAGGTGTGTGAATGCAGACTATCCTGGAGACTCGATTGGATGGGTGCCTTTCACTGAGACTCACGTCTGGTGTTTGGGCCCTCCGGTGCAAGCCTCCCTGCTGGGCCTGCCTGGAGGGAGCTGTGGTACACAGCTCCGGCTGGGGGGCCGGGTCTCTTGCCCGCTGAAAAAGGCAGGGGAGCGGTCTGAGGAGACCCCTGGCCCTGACCTGGCCGCAGTTCGGTTGCTCTTGCCGTTGCTGTGTTATTTAATAAAGTGGCCCATAGTTTCACCAATCTAATTGTGTTCGTCTCTTTATTCCGACTTGGGGGGCAATTGCACTCCTGGTGGGGAAAAGTGAAAGATTTACGCATATGCAATTGGTCTTCCTTTCTAGAACAGATATGAATCAGCCTGAACTTGTGTTTTTTTTTTTTTTAAGTACTATTGTAAAGCTGGTGTGCTTGTGTTGACCTGCTTCAGTTCCTCAAGAGCTTCCTGATTGTCAATCTGACCATTGTCATACCATATTGTTCAACAAAAGGGCCCTGAGTATCCACCAGGAATCAGATGTTGTCCCTGTTAAGCTTAATTCCCTTTCCCCACACTTATGTGTGTGTTGGGGGGGGCGGGGTTAGGGGATCATTGTGGACTGCCTTGTTAATGCTTTTCATTGGTAGATGCTTCAGTAGTCATGTTGTCTATGATGCTGTGACCATATGGAATACTGCCCCCCTTCCCCCAAAAAAGTCTCTTTTTTTCTTTTGGAAAACATCACTGAAAATTGCCAAAGGGAAGCCAATAGAAGTGATAACTAGGGATGGACATGGTCCAGCAAAAAAAAAAGTCCATAACACAAATCCTCAAACCAAAGACCCCATGGTTTTTACAGACTGGACCATGTCCTTTTGGTCTGTTCATCCACTCCCAGTTCACTTCCGGGTGAACTAGAAGTGGGTGAAGTCAATGCTCAGCCTCTTTGCAAAAGCCATTTAAATTTTAAATGACCTTTGTAAAGTGGGGTGGCATGCGAATAAAGGCTGAGCAGTGAGTTCACCCACTTCTAGATGGGTGAACTCACCATTTGGCCTGCACTCATGCACCACACAGCTTTGCAAAGGCCATTTAAATGGCCTTTGCAAAGCCATGTGGCATGTGAGTGAAGGCTGAGAGGTGACTTGCACTCAGCCATCACTCACATGCCACAGCCTCTTTGCAAAGTGTGAGTGAAGGCCGAGCAGCAAGTTCACCCATGCACCAAGCCTTCACTCACACATTATATGACTTTTGCAAGCCCCACCCTCACATAGACCTATGGACCTCCTGGAACAGTCCATGGAGTCTGTGTTGTTGGGTCCATAGACCAGGCTCACAGACCATGAACCAGGCCCCAGTCTGTAGAAAAATTTGGTCCATGGTCCAGTTCATGTGCATCCCTAGTGATAACTCCCCAGTGGAATGTTGAAGGTGCACCGTTCTACTGACTCTATGACCACTTGGCAGTAGCTGTCCTTCTTATCCAGAATAATAAACAGCTTTTTTCCATGCAGGCTTCTTTGTACATCTTCTACCATAAGGATTGAGAAGTGATATTGGTAACAACCTGAGTGGTCCATTCAGTTTGGAGAGTAGAATGCCTATAATTACTGGGGTCTACATAATGATCTACTAGTGGGCTTGTGGAAGCATCCAGCTGACCACAGATACACACCCTTTTCAGTCAATATAGTTTTGGTGCTGCTGCCTCATGTACCAAGAAAGTGCACTATGCAGAATCCTCATGGTACATGCAATCACTGCTTTGGTACACGTAGGCATGGCTGAATATGTACAAGAAGTATGTCAGGCACCAGTGCTACACATCCTCCTAATTTCATAGTGATTTGTGCTATATAACAACCTGTAGGGTTACAGTATGGCTTTGTCAAATGTTTCTTGTAATGTAACATGCAATCGTAAAAGCAACAGGATACCAATGATAGCACTTAGTGCTGTCGAGAGTGTTATTTGTAATTGAACAACTGTTACAGCAGCAAATTTTAAATCTCAGGTTTGTCATTTCTTTCCTGGCAGAAAAGGAATTGCCTCTGTGTATGTGCATGAAGTATCCAATCATGGGAAAATATTAACATGAAAAATCAAATTGAACATCCAAACACAGATCATATTTCTCTTCTCGCGCCTTAATACCACACTCAAGAAAATGGCACAACTGGGATGTGCTAGTGAAATGTAAAAAGCATTCTGTGTTTGATGGAACGGGGGAAATCTCTGGAAACAGATTACTTTTATGAGCTCCAGTAACACTTTAAGCAAAGGAGAAGGTGACAAAGAATGAACAGAGGGAGGGAATGCACAAATGGCATCTCAGTGGAGAAGGTAGCAAAATTCATTGGCAAGACAAGGTGCAATCCATAACCATTAGAGTCAATGGAAGCTTGTCATTTGGTTCAGTGGGATGTGGATTCCACACAAGACGAACCCCCAGAAGGGGTGGGAAATTACCCTATTGATAAAATGCAGTATTTTACAGAGCATGTACAGACTCAGTAGTTAGCAACACAAATGATATTTATCAATTTGTAAATAACACTTGTATAATTTTGACTGTTAATGTCTGCTCAAAAGGTTTTGTTATGTGAATTTTTCGTCGTTAGTGTTATCATTTTTGGTCTTATCAGTTTTATCCTGCGCACTGGGAAACCACAAAATAAACTCACATTAATCTAGAATAATCTTAAAATCTGCTTTACATTTTAACCCTTACAGCTAACTGCCATTCAAATTCTGATAAACTAGGCAAAGCTGATCAGTTCAGTCCCCTTCCCCAAATTCTATTGCCTCAAAAACTAGCCACAAAAATGTCAGGTGCAAAAAGGATGCTAGAACTAACACAAGATGGGATTGCATGAACCATATTTCTTCTATACCTCTTTCTACTTCCAGATAGGTAATGTGTGCCTGTTGTTGCATGTCACTTGCAGCCATAGTGTGGTGCAGTGGTTAGAGGTTCAGACTAGAATTTGAGAGATCCAGCTTAAAATTCCCACTCACCTATGAAAGCCTGCTGGGTGACCTTGGGCAAGTCACACAGCGACACCTACCACACAGGGCTGTTGTGAGACAATGCTGTAAACCACTTAGGTCCTTTGTCTACCTTACAGGGCTGTTGTGAGAGACAACAATGTCAGCCACTAAGGTCCCCACTAGGAACAAAGGTAGGATATATATGGAATCAATCAGTAAATAAAATGTATCAGAAGTATGTGGCTCAGCTAGAGTACATTTTTACAAGATATCTCAAGTTTTAGATTTGCATAGAAAGCCATTGAATGTGTTGCACCTAGTCACTGTTATCCAGAGGTCTACAATGTATTGAAAGCTCAATTGGGGGTGCACCATCACTGGGAATGTCTTTTGCAGTGAGAGTTGTTTAAACTCTGCCCTTCTCTCCCAGTAGCAGCTTCAGCTCAGGAGTCCACAGTCAGTACTGTGGCTTGGACTTCTGAGAATTTGTTTCATTTGTTGTATTTGCATTACATAAAAGTTCATCCCCAAAGAGGAAAATGAGCAGCATTTCCATTCAAAACAATATGAAATTGCCAACAGCTAACAAACAGCAAGATTTACTCAAAAGCCCCTAAGATCCTGCCTGTAGGGCACTGGGCAATCTTCCGATGTCTTCACTATGAGGGAAAGAATAAGGTAATCTACCCCCATCTAGTGGTTATTGTGACCAGTAAAGGGAACAGAGAATAGCAGCATCAGACTATGCAGCGATTACGCCATGAAAAGCAGCAATTTTCCTATTAGAATTAAATAATTAATGCTATTAACAACAGCTGCCTAGATTAAGTAATTGAGGCTCACGGGTTTGTTGAGCGCAGTAATTTTAAGGGCAGCTTTAAATGGTATGACTGAACTTTATGGAGCGTTTTATATGTTGCTTAAGCTTTGTGGAACTCATCGACTGAAAAACTACCTATGTCCTCTAGAGAATTAGCTCAGTTCTAGAGTCAGCAAACTTCCATAAATATTTTATACAAATTGCTCCACGCAAATAATGGAGGACAACAGTTTTCTGTGAGAGTACAATATTTATGGGGAACGAGTTCTGCACTTCCCATAATTAAACTTGCAGAATTTCCAAGTGAGCAACATTTCCCTAAATTTTCCCAATGCTGATGATGGATAGTTTTTTTCAGGTTCTGCAAATGTCACTTCTAATGTTTAAGACTGTACAAATTCCAGTCATTTCATTAAGTTTTGCAGAGGAGGGCTTCCCAATGGGTTCACATCTCAGATTGTCCAAGTGAAACTACAAGACACAAGATTCTCATTTAGTTTGCAAAAATGTGTGACCTTGTTGGTGTTGAGCCTGTTTAAGTTTGCTAGTTGGCCAAAGCTTTCCCCTCAGAGCCTTCTTCATTGTACACAATCAGCCGGCAAGGTGTGGAAATTTAGGGGACACCAGGGAGAGCTCCTGAGAAAGACACAGCATTTACAGAGCTAATTATACATCCCTTTCAGTCTGATGGAGCTGTGGTTCAATCTGAAATGGATCTCAGAGGATGTGTAAAACTGGGTGTCCAACTCTCATTACAAAGTTTCACATCATCACTATTTGTTATTAGATAGGGCTGCCAACCTCCAGGGCAGTGGGGGCAGCTGAAGCTCTCCAGGAATAATAAATAAGAAGTCTATGCAGTCTGGAGATAAATAAACAATAAAGAAACAAAAATACTTATCTGAAACATTTATTCAACTTTACCTGGAGAAAATGGCTACTCTGGAAGGTGGGCTGAATGGCTCTATACCTTACAGAGTTCCCTCTTATCCCTAAACCCCCACCTTCCTAGGCTCCACCCTCAAATCTCCAGGTATTTCTGAATCTGTAGTTGGCAACTCTAGTTATAGATCTCATTGCATTCTCTGAAAACAGACGTTAATAACTTTTCTCCCAAGGAATTCCAAAAGACATTGATTATCATACTATATATGTGGAGAGTACTTGAACATGTTGTGCAGTGACTACTTGTATGTAGCTTCTGATTTTCCCTTCATGTTTTCAGATCCCTAGCATTGTCCCAGTGTTGATTGATGATGTCCTCTCCCCATTTCACCCATTGCTCCATTGAGCAAAGGCAGGGGATGGGGAACGGTTAACCCACTCTCCCTGCACCATTTGTCCAATGGAATTTCTCCTTCCCAGAACTGCTAGTTGTTCCATGTGGTGCACTCTTGCAAACCGCAGTTGTGGAAAGGAGGAAGATCTATGACTACGTCTAATATGGCCTGGTTTGTTTGTTAAGCTTGTTCCAATGTCATTGTCCTGCAGAAGAGACAATGGAGGGATCAGTGACAGAGCAATTTTATTTAATAAAAATGGTTTTAAAATGTTTCAGTTAGGTTTGAAATGAAGACTCACTTCCTTGCTCTTTGAATGGGAAAAGTTTATCCACTTCATTTTGGAATGAAGCATTAGGCTTCTATGAACCATCGATGGGGTATTATCCCCATGCAGCACTGGCAATCAGATGACGCATGGGCTCTACCTCTTTCCTTAAGGCATTTGCTACATGTGGGCTCACCCCTTCCCCTCTGGAATAATGTGGAATTCATTGGTTGTCTTAGGAGCCAAGCAGGAATTTGGGAGTATTCCTTCAAATAGACACCGAAAAAGATCTTTTAGTGCCTGCTCTGCATTATTCCCAAGTTTTGGAGTTAAACATAATTAGGCCATGTTCATATGACTAGTTAGGCCATATCTCAGGATGGCAGGAATAGTTTGAGTGGCTAAAACATAGACAGGTTGGTTACAATCACACACACTAAATAATGCACTTCCAATCCACTTTCAGTGCACTTTCCAACTGGATTTTGCCAGTCCACACAGTAAAATCTAGTTGGAAAGTGCACTGGAAATGGATTGAAAGTGCATTATTTAGTGTGTGTGATTGCAGCCTTTGACAAGCAAGTTGAGACATCTAAGGATGGTCTGTTCACAAGCCAGCCCATTGTTGAGTTGAGGAGCAGGTGCCACTGGTGGTGAATAGCATCTTCTACAATCTCAGTTGTTTGAGTGGCATGTATTGGGAGGGTGATAAGGATTAACATCTGGCTAGTACAGTCAGGGTTAAACAAAGCCTGTGGTAATTCTGGACAAATCTGAAGGCCCATTAGATTTGCCAATGAGACATGTAGTTATTAGAAGTAGCCTATTAGTAGCAACCTGCACTTTAGTTGAAAATACAGTGTGAAACGTATACTGGCCAGAATGCTCATCTGCGTTACAAATGGCCCTCCACTGTATCCTCTTCTCAAGAGCAATGACTAGACATTTACTAACACAAGAAAAGTTCAAAGGCATTTTTAACTTTTCATATGAAAACTGTCTTGTTCTCTGCAAGCGTGTTTTCACATGTGCAACCAGAATAGCACTAGTGCAGTTGTTGCTTTGAACCTCGCATTTCCATCATTGAGTACCAAACATGACAGGTTAGTTTTTTGTTTGTTTTTTAAGTGAACAAACATCATACCAAGATTTTCAGTTATGTGAGGGCCCTGACTCTTGTGTTGTGTGTCTGTAATTATATTCCTGTGCTTGGTTTTTAAAAAATAAAATAAAAAATCACCAACTAAAGCTTATGTTCTGAATAAAACTTTGTTAGTCTTAAAGGTGCACTTGACTCCTGCTTTGTTCTACTGCTTCAGACCAACACAGCTGCCCACTTGGATCAATCCAACTAAAAAGCTACCATCCTTGTATATCAGAATACAAGTCCCCCTTATAGAAAAGTTTCCTGGCATCTCATTATCTCCCCTGAATTTTCTAACATTACAGCAATGAGGATCTTCAGGCATTTTCTGCAATCGCCCCAGATGTGGTTTTACAACATGAGCATCCTTAGTCACATACAGCCCTAGATGTGATTTTAAAATGTAGCTGGAGAAACAGAACATCTGGCTTTCCAATCTGGGCGGTGTGACAAGAACAAGGTCCCTGCTACCCCTGTGATGAGCACAGTTTAAATACACAAAGAGACACTGAGATCCTTGTCTGATTATTTGCTGTCTGTAACACAGATTACTCGTCCAGCAAAAAAAGCAAAGACTACTATCCATCAAGGATCTCTTTGCCCTAAATGTGTCAAGCATTTCTGCTTTGTTGTTGGTTTGCTTTTCCCCCATGAGCCTGGCCTACTTTTTCATCTACTTCTTTGTATAACTTATTAAGTTTTAGCTCTTGGCAATGACCATTGCTAGATAAACTCCCTGAAATTTTCTATTATTTGAGCACTCCACCAAATCCACTTGTAGTAAATACAAATAAGATATTTGACAGTTCTGTTTTTAAATTGAAGTATTACTGCTGATGTTTTGGAGAAAGTTATATACAGAAACATCAAAGTGCTTTAGTTTTTTCCTGCAACCTCAATAACCTTTTCAAAGTATTTATATGCATTTTGACAAATGGAAATGTAGGTAGAGGAATATATATTGCTTTTGGCCTACATTCTGGGAAAGGAATGCACCAATGTAAGAAGAGTCATTAGCATTTTTGTTTCTCTGTGGCAGTTCGCAAGGGAGGCTCCAGGTTTTTGTTAACCATTACAGAGCTGTTGAAGACTGTACCACTTACAACTCTCACGGATGAGCAATTCTTTGACATGTCCCTGGCTAGCCCAAGTGCAAACAAGCTTCAAAGTGATGGACCTCTACTCAAGTGATGACTGTACATGCAAAACATCATGCAGCTTCTGGAACTGAACCAGTTTGGATCCCAGCTGTGGACTGGGAATGATATGTCAGCATGGGCTGAACAAACAGTCAGCGGAGGGCTGACTTTTGAGTCTTGCTACTCTGAGCAAATCATGTCATCAGAACAGCACCAAAAAAAGGAAACTGTCCTATGCTTACCAAGGAACTATTTGTTCACAAAAACACAAAACCCAAACGTAAAAACAAATCACAAAACTTCTGTTTGGAAGACCCACGTAGATCATACAAGTGTCAGAAATATGTTTATACGGCCAGTTAGTCTTTCTTAAGTAAAGCTCCTCTTGTTGCTTTTATTTGAAAAGTGTGATCTGGCTACAACAGAAAGTTGCCTGTCTTTTGCTGCCTCACTGTCCCATGGGCTGGGCAGAAAACAGGGTTGCCTCAGGTGGGGGCAGGGGATTCCCCAGTTTGGAGGCCCTCCCCCTACTTCAGGGTCATCAGAAAGCGGGTGAGGGAGGGAAATGTCTGCTGGGCACTCCATTATTCCCTATGGAGACTGATTCCCATAGGGTATAATGGAGAATTGATCCATGGGTATCTGGGGCTCTTGAAGTAGAGGCACCAAATTTGCAGCATAGCATCCAGTGCTTCTTCTCAAAACACTCTCCAAGTTTCAAAAATGTTGGACCAGGGGGTCCAATTCTATGAGCCCCAAAAGAAGGTGCCCCTATCCTTCATTATTCTGAATGGAGAGAAGGCATTTAAAAGGAGCATGGTCCCTTTAAATGTGATGGCCAGAACTCCCTTCGGAGTTCAATTGCACTTGTCACACTCTTGCTCCTGGCTCCAACCCCATGTTTCCTGGCTCCACACTCAAAGTCCTCAGATATTTTTTTCAATTGGCAACTTGGCAACCCTAGGAGAGAAACATGATGAGGAGCAGGGATCATTTTGTAGAAAAATAGGTGACAGAGCTCATTAGCATAAATGTTTAGCATATGCTGCCCCCCACCAGCCAAAAGCAACCCAATACAAGAAAGGAGAACCCCAAGTGAATGAGGCCTGCTTGGGCTGGCTAGAGATCCAGCCAGCCCAAGCAGGCCTCATTCACCTGGGGCTCTCCTGGGCCGACCCCCCCCCCAGTCAAAAAGCCAGCAAGCCACCCGCCACCCAGAATCACATAAGAAGTGGAAAAAAGGTGGTGTGGGCTTCTCCAGGGATTAATGAGGGCTGCTGGGGGCATGACAAAGCTTCTGGTGACTGACTGGCTGCCCGCTCTCCTAATCCAGGGATTGTTATGCAGCTACACCTACCATTCAGTGGACAAGATGGGTGGGGGGGAAAGAGGTGGAAAGATTCATGAGCTGTGCTCCTGTTAGCTCCTGCTGAATTCAAGGCCTGATGGGGAGAGAGATGAAGTCGGACAAAGGTGGTTATGCCATTTTTTTTGTCTTTTTTGTCAATAAAGGTGACCACAGTATTTTTGCTGATCATCCAAGTCTAAAAATGCTAAATGTCCAATCCACATCCCTTGTTCAGAATTTAATATTGGGTGTGTAAAAAGAGCTGGATAGCTCTTCCTCAGCTGATCCGCCATACAGATTTTCTCCCATCTTGGTAGGCAAGGGGAAGATGGTCATGGTCTATCAGGCCTCTGTGACATGCTTCAAATGTTTTGTTATCCAGAGTCTTAGTTTTGGCTGTATGTATCTCCCGCTGAAGACCTGGGATAGAACAGGTATGTTGTTGGTGCACTGCTCATCTTAGTGGCCAACAGTTTTGCTGCATGAGCTAATGAAGCTGATCTTGGACTTGGCAATGAGGATCCTGATGTCTGCTGTTCAAGGAGATTCCAACATTAATTCTGAGAGGAGTTGCTTAGGACTTCATGTCTGTCATGACAACCATGGATCTGTCCCAAAACACTTATGCATAAAGCAGGTCATATGTTTAATTTGTTTTGTTTTCAGGAACCCTCACAGATTAACTCCACAGCTGAATCAAGGCGAGTCAGCACTGCTGGTATTGCTTGACCTTACAGCAACATTCCACATGGTTGATTATGATCTTCTGACCCACTGCCTTGCTGATGTTGGAATCTGTGGAGTGACCTTGCAGTGGATACCGCTCCTGCAAATTTGCCTGAGGGTTTGGAGGCCATTATGGGATTGCTAAAGCAGAGTTGGTTAAGATTGAATACTAGTGAGATGAAGGTTCTGTGGCTGGTTGGGAGGGACACAGAACTGGAATGACAACTCCTGGCCCTTGATGGTGTGTCCTTAATACTGGCACCAACGGTCAAGAGCCTGGATATGACATTGGATGCCTCTCTGTCAGTGGAGGACCAGGTCACAAATGTTGCTGGACTAGCATTTTTCCAGCTTTGTCAGGTCAGACAGTTGCCTCCCTACCTGTCTCTCTCCAACCTAGCCAAGTTAAACTATGCAAGTCACCTCCAGAATAACTACTGTGATTTGCTCTATGTGGGCCCACCCCTGGGACTGACCCAAAAGCTCCAACTGATCCAGAACATGATCAGGACCTTATTGGGACACCCCCTCCCAATATGGTGCATATTCAACCTGTGCTGCATGAGCTGCACTGGCTTCTGATAGAGTACCAGAACATCTTGGTTTTGACCTTTAAGGTCCTTAACAATCTGGGACCCACATACTGGCTTCTTTCAATATACCTCCAGAAGCGCTTTACCTCCAGCAGATAAGAACCTTCTGGTGGTGTCCAGCCTGAGAGAGATCCGGCTGTCCTCAACCAAGACCAGGGTTTTTTCTGCCATGGCTCCTACCTAGTGGAACTCTCTGACAGATGACATCCATACTCTGCTGTGTTGCCCAGTAGACCCTCAAGCCACCTCCCAGCTCCCTGTGAGGAGGCCAGTTTAGGAACACTATCAGGAACACCATTTAAGTCTAATATCAAGAGGGAGGCAAAGCTCTTCCACCTTCCCCCAAGGCTGCTGCCACCAGACTGGTATTTTAGCAGAGCCCAATCCCCACTGTTTCCCCTGAGGGATCAACCATCTCCAGATAACCAGAGATGCCTATGGCATTCACACCTTCTTCTGAGTAAGGCTGAAAGGGACTGGTCCCTTAACCAAACAAAGGGTTAAACAAAATTTATTCTAACTGTACAGATATTTTCCCAACACCATGTAACAAAATAACAAAAAGCTTTAAAAGCTATCTAGTTACCTTGACCCTCAGGCCAACTGTAAAGAGCTAAAAAGGTTCAGAGTTCCACGGGCACTCCTTTCTGGAATGGTCTGGCCAAATCCACCAGGATTCCCAAGAATACTCTTACTGACCTTTAGGTCACCACAGTTCCTTGCCTAAGCAAGCAGCCAGAAGACTAAAACTAGGAGGAAAAATCTCCCCTTTTACTAGCCCACCAGCCTCTAATTGGCAATCAGGGCCTGATGCCTCACAGCTGGTGGCTCCACCTTGGGACTTACAACAGAAGGTGAGAAATCCTGTAGAACTTAGGTCAACTTAAAACAGAGGTGTTCCACTAGGCATTTCATCGAGGCATTTCTTGAGGATATGGGGAGGGAGGTTGGCTCAGAGATAGAGCATCTGCTTGGTAAGCAGAAGGTCCCAGGTTCAATCCCCAGCATCTCCAACTAAAACGGGTCCAGGCAAATAGGCATGCAAAACCTCAGCTTGAGACCCTGGAGAGCCGCTGCCAGTCTGAGTAGACAATACTGACTTTGATGGACCAAGGGTCTAATTCAGTATAAGGCAACTTCATATGTTCATATGACAGCTGTGGCTATAATATAGTCTGGCACTCCCCTTTTCCCATCTCTTCTATCCTCCCTCCTCTATGAAGCTGTGGCATCTCCTGCAAGCTTTTTACCATCACTTGGGTTGGACAGCATTAACTGTCTTAGAATATATATATATATATATATATATATATATATATATATATATATATATATATATATATATATATATATAATGGAATTTTAATTGTAATTTCATAAACTGTACTGGACAATATTGTGCTATACACTGTTAGGGAAACTGCTCTCAAAATGAGATTGGGGAATTAGATTGAGAGACAGTTGTCCCAATAGGAATCTTTTATTATCTGTGTATACCAGGCTCAACCGATCAGAGAGTCAATGCTCAATTAAAGGACTCTAATTTAATAAAAACCAATTGTAATTTATTTAGAATAGTAGTTCTTTCACACAAGGTAAAATACAAAACATTCACACATTCATACAGGTCTAGGAAAAATAGATAGATTGATAGGGACACATATCAGGGTAGACATACAGGGCGATATTTACCATCGTAGTTCTTCCAGGAAGGTTCCAATGGCGACATGAGAGGACAGGGGAAATGGACCAAAAACTGTGGCTAGAATTGGGGATGGATCTAGACAGCGGAAGGTGGGTTGCTGAATAGAAGCACACATGAGTGGAGTTGGGTCAGAGGTTAAATAGGCTTCCTCAGACCCTAAGGGACTGGGAGGTCTTGGGGAGGAGCAGGGGGAGGCTCTATGATGACCAAGGAGGCTGGACATCCCTTGCTGACACCTAATTGGATGCCAGTTTTGACCAATGAACTTCACCTTAGTCTGGTGAAGCTGGAAATTTCCAAGCTGCGATGCTGCCTGGGGCGGCTCCAAGGTATTAGACTAGGGTGAGAATGGAAATGGCTGGATACTTAAGATTAAATGGGATTAGCTGGGAAGGTGACAATAGGGAATCAAATGCTGGCCTAGGTACCACCCGGTGTAGACAAAAGACTTGATGGAGACAGGAGATGTCCTTCCTCTTTCTCATCTTCTGCTGGGCAAGATTTATTGTTCTGGTATTGCTGAGCAATTAGGATCAACAGTGGAGCTATTAATCCATTCATGAGGTAAATGGGTTGCTTGCAGGCTCAGGGTGTGTACGTGTGACTTTCCCACTAAGAAGGAATGAGTTCAGCCTGGTGGGGTATGCTTGGGTCAGGAAAGCAAGATGGATTCTGCTGTTGTTAGCTTTAGGTCCATGGAGCCAGGCTGGAAACATGGTGGCCTAGCTTCTTCCACTGCAGTGGCCAAGACTGGGCACACAAGGAGCAGCTGGAGCATGTCTGTAGTTCTGGCTAACACTCTTCAGAGATGTAGAATGCAAAGCTGCCATATAAGCCTTAGAAACTGTAAGCAAAGTCCACTTCTTAGAGCAGAGGTGTGAGAGTCAAATCTCCAGGCACCCTGGCAACCATGCTGGTGATCATGATGTTCACATGTATGAAAAGTAGGGGGCTTTTCCTCACAACACTACCCTGAGCTCTGTTTTTCAAGGAAAGGCAGCCTAAAAGACAGAAACAGGGGCCTGTTAATATGCTTTAAGCAAGGAGGCTGATGGGTTTAGAAAATTTCCAGACCGTTTTCTTGGATATTTCCCAGGCAACAAGTTTTCATTCCTTTTGAATGCAAGGATGAGTCAGGAAATGGACAGAATTGCTTCAACCTATTCTTTCCTAGAGAGCATGGAAAACCATTTGGTTTACCAAGGAGCTTGGGCTAATGAAATGGTTGGGTAGACAATGAGAGCACGAAGGAAGGAAAACTGTAAGTGAATGCTAACATCCATCCTTCCAAGGTCAGTAAAATGAGTACCCAGAGTCAGAAATGACTGGTGCTTGCACAGGGACCTACCTTTACCCTTTTTATTTTTAAACAAACATAGATGAAAATTCCTTTTCATACTTAGCATAAAAGAGCAAGAGTCCAGTAGCATCTTAAAGACTAAAAAAAAATGTGGCAGGATATGAGATTTCATGAGTCACTGCTCACTTCTTCAGATACCATGCCTAGTTTGTGTGGGCATGATGTGAGCTCAATTTTCTCACATAAAAAGTGTCCACTTCAGTCAACTCATAGCACACTTTTCCCTTTCTCTTTCTGGTCTAAACATAAACCTGCTCTTCGTTCTGTCACACTCATAGGTGTGGCTTGCCCTCTCCCTTCACCTTCTGCAAACTCCCAGATAAAAAAAAAAAAGTCATCAGGGGACCATCTTGTAGCAACTAAGGGAACATCAGCCTACTATTTGGACTACTGGCTGATCAAAGGCATGATCAGTATCAGTCCAAGTGGTACCAGTAGGGGAAAAACAGGTTCCAGCCCTCAGAGGCTTATGCCAGATTTTATTCCATAAAATAATATTTTATTAAAAGACACTGAGAGCTGACTGGTGCAGCTGCCATTCACTTAAGACTGGGTTCTACACCCCACTTGTAACATCTTAAAAGAGAACCAATCAAAGGCTGGAGAAACAGTGAGACTCCTTCCCATCACAAAGTCATTGCTGCCTGTGGGCCAGGAACTTTGGAATGAAAAAAGCAAAACACGAAAAGCAACCTTTGTGTTGGCTTGATTCATATGGTTCCACTTGACACACATTACTGGAGCAGCATGTAGCTTAACTACAGGAAAATAACAAATGCAGCTCTGGAACAATATAAATCATCCCCAACACAGTTTCTCTCCAGGAACCATTTAGGGAACAGGATATCACCACCAGCCTTTCATGCGAATATATCCTAAGTTATGTCTTAGTGACGTGGTCTTTATTCCACACTGAAAATCCCTCTTGGTTTGGAATCCAAAGCACCTGCAATTCCCAGCTTTTCTGTGCTTTTCAATAAAGGAACTAAATGGCCGCAGTTTTGTGCTGTGGAAATTGCCCAGTGAGAAATAGACTGAAATCATCAAAGGTCAAATAGTCTGCCAAATAGGTTATAGTTCTGTGCATCTTTTTTTTTTTTTCCCAAGACAAATCCTGCACCAAAAGGATTGGAAAGGGCAAGAAGAAAAGTGAAGAAGTAAAGACAGAAATTCATTAGGAACCTGACTTTGTGGATAAGGAATGAGAAAGAGAAAATAAGTAGCAAGTAAAACAGCATATCCTGTGCTTCTCCAAAGCATGAAAAGCTATACCAGGAAGAAATGGTGGTAGAAAATTAATTCTAAAGATAAGTATTGTTATAGCTATGAACTGGAAATAAAAGAGAAGTAGAAATGAGATGCATAAATACAACTGAGGTAGAAATGCAACTGACCTGCTTTCATTTATTAACTAAGGGAAAATGAAATGAAAAATCTCATTCGAGATTTTCATTATTATAATGAACATTAAAAGAACAGTGTTCATTCATTAATACTTGTTTTTCTGGCACCTTGCTGGCTGATTCACCAGCATTCATGAGATGAGGAAAGAGTCAGAAGATAAAGACGCTGACATGGAAGCTTTCCAGTTACTTCAGTCAAATAGATATTGTAATAGAAGAGGGTGTGTGTGTTTTAACATCTTCCCCCTCACACAGTGTCAATGATGATTAGTAGAAAGCTTTCTTGATTTTATTTTTTTATTGATTGATAGGGATCCAACCAGCACCACTGCTATTACATTGGCAGCTGGTCACCACTGCTGCCCATATGGTTGATTTGCTCTTTGGGGTAGTATGTTGCTGTGTACATGGTGTATGTAGCCTTAGCCTTTTGATGCTACCTGTAGCTTAACAGTGCAGTCCTAAGCAGAGTTATACCTTTCTAAGTTTCAGTAGATTTAAAGGAGTGAAACTGCCTAGGATCACGCTGATAGTGTATCTGTTAGTGTATCTGTTATCTATACTCTGCCTGTTAAGTGTAGCTAAGGCAAGCAGGAAAAGTGTTGCTCCAGTCCTCCAGTTCAGAAAGGAACTCTGATCTTTTTTTTTTTCTTTTTTTAAGAGAGAGATTGCAGCAAGAGTAGGGTCCAGGTCTACTTTAGTTGCCAGAAAATCAAGAGGAAAGTGAATCTTTCCTCTCAGATAGTGTTTGTTTTTTTAAGCTCCCCAAACAGATGGGTTTTGTATTGAATTCTGATCTGGATCAACCCAAAACTGTTGAGTTTACACATAAAGTGTTTGTCTGTTTCCCATCCCACCTAAAAACAAATAGCAGCTTCACGGGATGGTTTATACTGGGAAAACAACATGGAGAGATGGAACTCTTCTGGTAGAGTTGCCACCTTGATGGTATTCAGCCACCCACCTCATTGCTTTGACCAAAAAAAGCAGAGGGCAATCTGACCATGATTCTTCTTATATCTAGTGCTAAGCCCCAAGATATCCATGATAATGGGGAAGGGTCATGAAGAATGTACTGTCTTGGATGTCACTGAAGAGGGTAGGTTGAGAAGTGACTCTGTAGGCTAGCATTCATCTTCTACTCCCATCCTCCTCAAGGGAGCTGGACTTTCATTAGGCTTATGAGTCTCCTCCTACTTAGCAAAAATTCTGTTCTCTTCAGCTACAGACTTGCCCTCCATTTTATTTCTTTACCTTTCTCATTCTTCGTTAGTTATAGACATTATTACAACTATCACAAATCTGAGAACTCTGATATATAGCACAGATTGACCTTGGTGGTTCAAACTGCCCAGCATCACAGTCTTGGAAGCGCTTGTACCAGAAAATTGTGAATATTCAAAAATAGCACCCTGAGTTGCAACCATTTGTTTGTTTCTTAAACTTCAAACAGACATAGCAGTGTGGGGTGTTTTGAATATTAGCAGGTGTGAATAATTAAAAACATATCACACATTGATGTGCCTTTGATTATAGGAATGCTCTCATTGCTACAAGTGATTCTAATCAACAGTGGTGATGGGACCTTTATAAACAGCATGCAGCTAGTTTATATAACCTTTGTACAAATTGGGCTTTCCCCCCTCAGCACGTCTGTTGCTCAGCTATAATAAACCTGCACATTACAAATCTTTTGTATATACTTGCAAACTAATGATTGGTTACCTCTCAGATGACAGCTTGGCACAACTCTTTAGGTCAAAGAAAGGAACCTGATGTGCATATGTACCAGAATAGCAAAATTATAACTAATAAAGCACAGAGCCTGAGGCCTTGATTCAGATGTTGCTTTGGAATCTAGTTTGCATTTTCCTCTCTCCATTGAAGTAGAACAGGGATCTAGCTGATGTTCATACTGGTGATATAAAATGAAGTTCTGTTTATGCATACCAACTTTCATTTTGATACCCCCAGTCTTCAAAAGAGAAATCTCACTGCATTATGTTTTACAGTTACCTATTTAGAAAATTTGTATGCTGCCTCTAAAGACCTGCTAGGGGCAGCTCACAACAATAAAACCAAAATCAAGCCTACAATAAAAGCAATAAAGGTCATAACAGAAAAAAATATACAGCAATCCATTAAATAAAAATAATAAGATGGAGGTCCTGTGCCTGAGTCAAGGGGGGGTGGGTTCATGCACCCAACTCCCAGCCTTGGACAGCACTGTTTTAGTTTTGACCCAACAGGTGAAGAGTTTGGAAGTGAATCTGGATGCCTCACTTTCTATGGAGGCCCAGGTCATGGCAGCTGCCAAGTCTGCCTTTTACTACCTAAGGCAGATCAGGCAGCTAGCACCATATCTATCCCTCCAAGACCTGGCCACAGTGACCCATGCAATGGTCACTTCCAGGCTACATTACTGTAATTCATTCTACACTGGCTTACCCTTGAGTTTGATACAGAAACTGCAGCAGGTGCAGAATGCGGCAGCTCACCTGCTGACTAAATCACCTGTATGGATGAGCATACAGCCAGTGCTCTGTGGCCTGCACTGGCTGCCTATAGAGTACCAGATCCATTTCAAGGTGTTAGTTTTGACTTTTAAAGCCTTACGCGGCCTGGGACCAACATACCTGTGGGACCGTCTCTTCCTGTATATGCCCCAGAGGTCACTTTGTTTGGCCTCCCAAGATAGGTTGACCATCCCTGGCCCAAGAGATGCCATCTTGCTTTTACCAGGACCAGGTCCTTTTCTGTTCTGGTCCCAACCTGGTGGAATCAGCTCTTTATGGAGATCCAGGCCCTACCTAGCTTGTTAGCCTTTCATAGGGCCTGTAAAGCAAAGCTGTTCTGCCAGGTTTTCGGATGAGGCAGTGAGCATCTATCCATTAGATTGGTTGGCCTCCCCTACTGTACTATCCTACTGCACTGATCTGCTATATTGTCCTGCAATACCATCTTATTATACCATCCTGCTGGGCCATCCTGTTGTACTGAATATTGTAACTGGTTTTTATTGTGATGCTGTTGCGATTTTATTGTGATTTTATTATTTATGTTATACTATGCTCTGAGCCCCTATGGGGGAATGGGTGGAATATAAATTAAATAATAATAATAATAATAATAAATGTTTACCACTGGAAAAAAACCATTAAAAGCAAGCCAAGGCATAAAAGCACATGATATAATAGAGTCATTTAAAATGTTATTGATAAAATAGTCTTCACGCCATAATACAATTTTTAAAAATAGAACTTCTTATCTGAACATATTTGATAGTCCCCTAATGGGTGTGAGGACAAAAACTAGTGTTTTGACTTATAACGCTATCATCCTAAATGTTCAAAGTAAATTTATTCAAAGTCCAAACTGATATTCAAAAGAGAATTAGGCCCTAAATATGTTTACCAAATTTCATTCCAATATGTTCAATGGAACTGCTATGTTAAAAAGAAACTTACAAAGAAATAGAATGCCAAATGGGTTAATTAAACAAAAGACCTTAATTTATTCTACCAGTTATCAAACAGAAACATGGTTATGGAAGTATATTTAGATGAATTTTTTTTCTGTTTTCCTTCCCATTCAGTTTGACAAGGAAAAACATCTACTGTATGTAAGCTCATAAACACATCGAATGTCAAATAAATGTCCTGATCCTGTGAGAATGACCCTTGAATGCAGACAAGTTTCCATTCATTAATCTACTCCCTTGGAAAAAATGTCTTTTGCTAAGATCAGCAGAGAGATAGTGGTCAACTAAATGGAATCTAAAGTCCACATTAGGACAGCATAGTGAAAATTCTTTTTTTTTTTTTCTTTTCAAATGATTGACATATTTTCTTTATCTTCTGTTATGTTTAAAGTGTAGGAGCCTTAAGAGAGATTTATATAGATTTCTTTCTCAACAGTTGTCTTATTGACAATGCTGTGAAATAATGTGTAGACTCTCTATGTCCTCTTTTTCCACTAACTATAATGGTTGGAGGAGCCCATGGTCAGGATGGCTGCCTATGTGGCCATTGAAAATAATGGGAGGTAAACCTGGCCTGCAAATTCAGAAGCCAAGTCAACCTCCAATTATTTAGAGAGCTCCCAGCTTTTCACCAGTGCATCTGTCCTTTAAACTTAAAAGAGTTATTATTTTCAGTAGGGTAGGCCTGGCCTCCAGAGTTCAGAAGACAGGTTTTCCCTCTGAAAATAATGGCTCTTTAAAGTTTAAAAACCAGAGCACTGCAGACTTGCATGGCACTCTTCTTCATTTCCCCCCCCCCTTCCCTCCTTGTTCTTGTTGCTTCTTGAGGGAAAGGTACTTATCCTTTCATATAGGGAGGTTGGGAAGGGCAATATCACAACTATTGTTCTGATAGTGCTGAAACAACTTTCTGGAATGACAACAATATTCCCAGTATTTAATAAAAATAATAGCATCTGTCCAACTTTCTCTCTCGGCTTGACTTCGCGAACGAAGATTTAAGAAAGGTGCAGTAGTCCACGTCTGCTGTAGGCTCGCTGGTGGCTGACAAGACCAATGCGGGACAGGCAGGTCCGGCCACAGTGGCTGCTGGTAAAATTCTGATTTGGGGTTGGTGCTGTAGCAGTACGATTCTTCCTTAATCTTCTTTTGTCCTCAAGACCAGCTATGCGTGCGTTCTCAAAGGAAGAGACAGCCTGGTGGATGGTGTGCTTTCTATGTACACACCAACTTTCTAGTACAGAATTAAAATGATAATTTTGCAAATGCATACTCCTAGACTACAGACCTTATCAAGCTACAGTGAATATATATTAAATAGCAGTACATAGTCATCTCTTAAGAGTAGGTCCAGGGCTTTTTTTGTAGTAGGAACTCCTTTGCATATAAGGCCACACATCTCTGATGTAGCCAATCCTCCTGGAGCTTACAGTAGGCCCTGTTCTAAGAGCCCCGTAAACTCTTGGAGAATAGGCTGTATCATGGGGTGTGTGGCCCAATATGAAAAAGAGTTCCTGCTACCAAAAAAAAAAAGCTCTGGATCTTTCTTCTGCCCAATGTGAGATGCAGCCTCCAATAGAAACTGTATTTGATTATCTAATGAACCAGCTCAAAATCCAAGAACATAAAAACATTCGAAGCTGAAAAATGTATTTGTGACAGACCCTTTCTCCCAACTGAGAGAACCCACACATGTAAACCTTCCCCTCCAGCCACAACATTATTGGGTAGCAAATTTAAATGCTTCATACTTGCTGTCATGAGGCAATTTCCGTGGTGAGCAAGAATATGAAGAATGCTGAAGCAGAAACTGTATGTAAATAACAAAGATTTACTTACAGGTTGGTTTTAAAGAACAGATCAGCAGCACAGGTCTCCAGAAGATGAAAGGAGAAGTCTAACTGAGGCACACAAAGCGATGGCTTCAGAATGTGTTTTGAATGATTTTTAATGCTTGAAGGTACAAATACTAGCTACTAGGTTGGATGCTTTCATACACAGAGGATTCCACCTACACCATCCTCACCTTTCCCAAGAGTCAGACTAAATGGTCTGAGGTCTGCTCATCACCTCTCACAGGCCTAATAACTGGGTATTCTAGCCTCTTCCAGAAGTAGAGCAAATCCACTCTGCTACACTACCAGGCAGAGGTACTCTTCAGACTGCTTTCTTAAGGTGTTTTTACGTTCAGTTTGTTCCAGAGTTTTAGAGTCTTCGAATCACCTGCCACGGTTCTGGTTCAATTATTTTTCTTTTACATTTCAGCATTTCAATTGGGGGGGGGGGGTGTCTCTGATCAGAGGGCAGCCAGAATACCAGTGCTTAGTGAAATGTATACAATTGCTTGGAAATCATGTCAACACTGCAAAAACAATACAAATTTAAATCACTAGATGAGGCAAGCAATGATACGTAAAAATTTCAAGTGCTGTCAGTTCTCATGCAAATTACTGCACCTTGTAGCGGCTTTTGGAGAAGTCTTTTAAAACGCAGGAAAACTTTTACAATACAAGTTTGAAACACCCGTACAGAAAAGACCAGACCAAAACTAGTCTCGAGAAAAACGCTTTTGCCCCCCAAGTAGGAATGAAGAGTTGGACACAAGGTATTGGTATAACTAAGGGCCACTTTATTAAGTATAATAATAAATGACAAGGTCAACAAGAACTGTGGCCTGGTCAGGGCCAGGGGTCTCAACAGACCGCTCCCCTGCCATTAGCGGGCGAGGGACCCATCCCCCCAGCTGGAGCTGTATGGCACAGCTCCTGCCAGGCCAGCCTAGCAAGGAGGCAAGCCCCAGAGGGCCTGACCACCAGATGCACATCTCAATGGAAGGCACCCTCTAGTTGAGCCTCTAGGACAGTCTGCGTTCTCACACCCCAGGTCATCAAAACCTAAGGTTGTTCCTCCCAGACTCCTAATTCCCCAAAAGGGGGATGCTTTCTGGTCCTCCCCCAGTCGCATAGAACCATAAACCCATTAACAACCTCCCAAACTAAAGTGACCAACCTATTTAACAGCACCTCCCTATAGCCAAATCCACAATCCACTGACCTGCTATGTAGGGTAGGCGGAAAAACATCCCAGCAAACTGCCAATCAGCTGTGGAGCAAAAAATTCCTACCCAAACCATGAGGTGACCAGCACTTCCCCACATAACAAACAGGGCGGGAGGGAGGGCTGATCTCAGCCTGGAGACTGAGGTAGGGGGCAGATGGAGCTGCTGCTATCACAGTAAGCCCCACCCCTTCGGAAATGTGCCCAAATGGGCCGCAAAAGTCCTCCCTTTCCTCCCAGGCAAAGATGTTCCAGCAGCCTAGCAGTGTGCTGCTGGCTGCTAGAAACGAATTGAACCCCCCAAGTCAGAATGGAGAGTTGGAAACAAGGTATTGGTATAACTAAGGGCCACTTTATTAAGTATAATAATAAATGGCAAGGGCAACAAGAACTCCACCTCCCCTTGGCTAAACTAAAAGGGAAAGGTGCGCAGAAAAACACCACTAGCCTGAGAACCTTCAAATCCTTAGTTGGAGGGGGGAGAAGGGGAAGAAATAACAGGTCGTGAAATGGAGCTCCTCTTCTAAAACGCCACCAGTCCAATGCTGAGAAACAGCCAGCTGCGGGGCATTATCAGAGGCCCAATCTCAGAAGCTGAACTTCAGCCAAGCCCCTACAGCCTCCGTCCAGGCTACTCTTCAGGAGCATGCCTTATCTATGATCTGATCAGGCAGCAGAGGAGCAAGCAAACGTGCTGCTCAGTCTCCCGATCTCAGCCTGGAGACTGAGGTAGGGGGCAGATGGAGCTGCTGCTATCACAGTAAGCCCCGCCCCTTCAGAAATGTGCCCAAATGGGCCGCAAATGTCCTCCCTTTCCTCCCAGGGAGGCAAAGATGTTCCAGCAGCCTAGCAGTGTGCTGCTGGCTGCTAGAAACGAATTGCGGTGGTGTCGAAACCCATCTCATTGAAACAAATGTAAATACCTCGAGAAGCAACAATGCAAAACAGTTAGGGAAACGTTATGTAATGTAAAGGTGAGTTTACAATGCATAGATAGAGAGTCGCAAACTGCCAGTGTAAAAACACCCTTTCTGCGGCAGACCCAAACTATGACTGAACTCTCCCTGAGGCAGATTTAAACTAACTCCTGCTGTGCTTCCCTCCACCATTCCATCACCCCTCTGAGAGCACTCTCATAGGCTCAGGGATGAGTGACTGTTTTTCTCTTCAGATACAAACATCTGTTTTGTGACTCTTTAAAGCTTTGAATGCAATCCACTAAACAGTGCTGCTTCTCCATCAATAATTCCCAAAGGGAATTGCATGTCACCTTTGCAAAAACTGCAGTAACCAGGTTTACTGCAGATCAAAATATTATTTGTGGCAAAAATGTAGACCGTTTTCACACACAACTTACCTCGCAGTCACAATCCTGTTCCCTCCGCAGCATCTGGTCGGATTTCCCACCATCTGCGCTGAAGTTACAGGAAGTGCCGCAGCCTTTGCGTAGCAAACGTAAACCGCTAAAACCCAGTTTACGTTTGCTACGTAAAAGCTGCGGCACTTCCTGTAACTCCGGCGCAGATGGTGGGAAATCCAACAGATGCTGTGGAGGGAACAGGATTGTGACTGCGAGGTAAGTTGTGTGCGAAAACGGTGGTAGCTATTGCTAAGGGCAATTCTGTTTTAAAATGGAGGAGGGCTCAATATGAGATTTGAATTATGTCAGCTGATGCCATCTGTTTACTTTAGCACTGTTACGTCTGTCTATATTATTAGACAGACCCACATTTTTTCATGCAGGTATGATTCATTCACTGTCTCACTACAATATCTGCTTTGGATTACACTGTAGACTATAAAACCCATGATGTAATGTGATTGCAATAATAATATGCAGAGATAGCAACATCCATGGCATGAAAATGTAAACAATAATCAGTAACTATTATGAGCAATGATAAGCAGAAGTAGCAAGACTTTTAAGAGCCTGATGGCAGTATGATGCTAGCCTATGGATTTTGTAAATGGATTGCAAGATGAAATTCTGCAACATGCCTAGCATAGTAGTATTGTTTAAATGATGGTCCCATCCACCTATTTCAAGTCTTATTATTCTGTTATAGTGCAGGGGAAGTATTAACTTGTACTTAAAGTTTTCCAAAGGCATGTTTGATCTATGTAGAAATAGAAAGTTCAATTAAATGTGCACTAGGAAATGTAAATGCAGGTCAAAAATTTAATTATGATACTCTTCTGAGCTTAAGGATAGGTTAAAATTAAGTGTTAATGAATCTGATAGTAATTGAGCTTTAATCTGTAAACCCAGCCTATTTAAAAGATATATTGTAATATTATTCATCTGCTAATATGTTAAAATGTGCACTATATGATTGCATTTGTTAATATATACTGGAATGCACTACTTGCCTCATTTCACAATACTGCAAAATTGTGAAATTATTAACCTAAAACTTAGTGTTCATAGAGCTTCTTCCACATCGGGGAGGGGGGGGGGGAGACCCAGGGTAGTTTCCATTTATTTGGAGCTGGTGAAATTAATGGAGGGGGAGTGAAATGTGAAAGTAATGGAAAAATAAGGTTGGGAAGAAGGGCTTTCTAGCAAACATAAGTTGTATATTAGAAAAAGAACAGTAGAAAGTTAGCTATATAGTCTCTCTGTTTCAGCTCAGCTCACCACTGATTACATGTTGGATGAATATAAATATATATTTAAAAAAACATACAGATCAAAGACCTGGATGTCTGAAATATTTTCTTTTTATTTAAAAAAAAGCAGCTTATGTCTATGATACAAGCAAACAATTATGGTGTTGTCATATAGCTTTTTAAAAAGTTTTTGTGTGTGTGCTAATGTGCTATACAAAATGGTGCACAAAATACAGCTCAGGCAGTTAATAATTATGTAAGCAGTTGTATGACCTAAGTGAGGAATGCCCAGCAACCTGCATTTACACACTCATTCACAAAGATGAAAGAAGAAGTTAACACTTTTTCTACATCTGTCAGCACGGTCTCTTGTTACGTTTGATCACCTTTAAAGTAAATGCAAGCACATGGCATCATTTACAGTTAGGTAAATGGAAATCCGTACATCAACAACTTTACTTTTATCTATTCTTTGTATCACTCATCGCAAACAATCACTTTGTAAGTGAGACAGTGTGTTATAACTCATTCTTGGCAGGAGTGTATTCTCGTGTTTAAAGCCTGGTACTGCAGTGAACGCTCCCCATTCATTGTCCTTTAGTGGTGAGCTAAAATTTGCATGTTTCACAGCTGTACATTCTCCTGCTTGTAAACTATGATCTGATTCAGCACTCTGGGTATTTTAAAATGTAACTAAATTAAATACAAAAAGAGGTGATCAAGTAAAATGTACACCTTACTGAGGGTTTTGTATTCTTCTATAGTTAAACTGACTTTCTCAAAGAAAAACAAAGTAATATTATACTTCTTTCTTCTCCCTCTGTTTTTTGTGTCAGTTTGCTGGTTTGGACTATCTGTCTATGTTTTTCAATATGTTCCTTGTCTTTTAGAATCTACTGGCAGGGTTTACATTTGTCATTGCTGCTCTGCTTATTGCACATTATTATCTGGATGCCAGGAGTTCATCTGTTTGAATAGGCATCATACTGAATACAGCCTTTTCTGGGCAATCATTTTCTACAAATGCACAGTTGTTGTTTATTTTTTGTGTGTGTGACCTCAAGAGATCCTTCTGCTAGGAAGCTGTCCTGGTTTGGAGACAAGTTTTCACCATGCTCTAATACTGGAAAGGCAATATACTAATGCTGACATGATGTTGCCCACTACTGAGGCCATTCTAGAACAATCAGAGACTACAAGGGGTGAACAAATGTTCCCTAGTTCATTTTTGTATATCTATATCTCTAGTAGCCATAAATCTCTCCCAGCCCAACTGAAAGATCAAAGAATTCTCACACTTAGACCACCCACAGCTAGGGTATCCATTTCTTCAAACCTTGAGGATAACAAAAAAGAAAGAAAAAGAAAAGTTAAAGGAAGGGAAAGACCTGTAAAAACACAGCTCGATACTAGTGACATCTGAAATGGCATCATGGAGAAAACAAAATTCTGAGTGACAATGCAGATAGGACAACTGTTACCAAAATAGAAGGAAGAGATCTTGATGAAAGTGGGGGGGGGGGCGCAAGCAAGAGCAGGGAGTAAGCAGGGGAGGAAAAGACATTGTAGAGAAAGTAAAAAAGGAGAACAAGTCACAGAGGGGGGAGAAATGAACAAGTTCGTGAGGCAAGCTGCCACTGAGAATACATGAGTAAAGGAACAAGCAAGAAGAATGATAGTAGAGAAAGGGAAGAGTAGGGGTGTTTGGGAATCCGAGGGGAGAGAGGAAGGTTGACAAACAGATACAGAATAAGCTGGAAGAGGGGAGGAACAGGAACCAGAAGGGTAGGAATGAGATTTCTCCGCTTCCACAAGTCCTTTTATTCATTTATGTGTTTTGCCCAGAAAATGATTGCCCAGAAAAGGCTATATTCAGTATGATACCTATTCGAACAGGTGAACTGGCATCCAGATAATAATGTGCAATAAGCAGAGCAGCAATGACAATTGTAAACCCTGCCAGTAGATTCTAAAAGACTAGGAACATATTGAAAAAAACACAGAGGTCGTTTTCGCACTCACCTCCAGCCGGCGCGACCCCCCTCTTCACCGCGCAGGATCTGCGCGGATTTCACACTAAATGCCGCGGAGCAGCCTTTTGCGCCGGAAACTCCCGTCGCAAAAGCTGCGAAAACGCCAAACTGCTTTTTGGCGATTTACGTTTGAGCAGCTTTTGCGACGGGAGTTTCCGGCGCAAAAGGCTGCTCCGCGGCATTTAGTGTGAAATCCGCGCAGATCCTGCGTGGTGAAGAGGGGGGTCGCGCCGGCTGGAGGTGAGTGCGAAAACGACCAGACAGATAATCTAAACTAGCAAACTGTGAAAATTTTAGTTTTCTGCTTTTTTCTGCTAGCTTTATTGTATTGTATTTGGGTAGGGGCTGCTGCTCAGTGGTGGAGCATCTGCTTGGCATGTACAAGGTCCCAGGTTCAATCCTTGGCATCCTCAGCAGAAAGGAGGAGGTATCACAGGTGATGTGACAGACCTTTGCTTGACCCTGGAGAACTGCTACCAGTCTGAGCAGGTTATATTGCCTTGAATAGGAAGGGGCCATGGCTCAATGGCAGAGAGATTGCTTGGCATGCAGAAGGTCCCAAGTTCAATCCCTGGCATTGTGTCTGCATGTTGTATGGGTTTTGTATATAAATCCTGCAGTACTAAAATATACATTGAATATGCAGATAATATATGTTACATCAATATATCTATTTTTCAATATTCACCCATCTATGTATACTTAAATCTAGAGACTGAGGCCATGGGTAGACAGAGACAGCTTTCTACAAACCTGAGAAAAATATGATTTTTTTTTAAACGCATTTGAAAAATTCCCACCCAATTTATAAAAGGAGTGCCTGTAGATTTAAGAAATAAATGTGCTCAATGGTCATTGTTAGATAACCACAATAATATTGTCGGCATTCAAACCTTGGTTTCTATCAGTAAATAGATTGCCAAGTCCGATTCCAGAAATATCTGGGGACTTCGGGGGTGGAGCCAGGAGCAAGGGTGTGACAAGCACAATTGAATGCCAGATGGAGCTCTGCCCATCACATTTAAAGGGACTGCACTCCTTTTAAATGCCTTCCCTTCATTTGGAATAATGAAGGATAGGGGCACCTTTTTTTGAGGCTCATAGAATTGGACCCCCTGGTCCAATCTTTTTGAAACTTGGAGTAGTTTTTGAGAAGAGGCACCAAATGCAATGCTGAAAATTTGGTTCTTGTACCTTAAAAAACAACTCCCCCAGAGCCCCAGATGCCCAAGGGTCAATTTTCTATTATACCCTATGGGAATCAGTCTCCATAGGGAATAATGGTGTGCCCAGCAGACATTTCCCTCCTCCCCCTGCTTTCTGATGACACTGAAGTGGGGGGAGGGCCTCCAATCCGGGGGATCCCCTGCCCCCACCTGGGGATTGGCAGCCCTATCAGTAAAAGGCTTGTGTGTGTGTGTTTGCGGGGGGATGGGAGTGTTCCTGGCTTGCTTAGGCCTTTGAGGAAGGATTCCTTGAGGCCGTACCCAGCAGCAGCCACTGGGCAGCATGCTACCACATGTCTTGCATGAAATCTAAGTAGGCCCAGCTGCTTGCTACTTTGCAACAGTAGTCCCTCCATAAAAAACAGTAATGTAGTGATTAGAGTTTCAGACTATGATCTAGGGGACCCAGGTTGAAATCTCCACCCTACTGTAGTTGGCCACAGGTGACTTTGAAGCAGTCAGGGCTTTTTTTGAGCAGGAACACACAGGAGTGCAGTTCCAGCTGGCTTGGCATCAGGGGGTGTGGACTAATATGCAAATGAGTTCATGTTGGACCTTTTCTACAAAAAAAGCCCTGAAAGCAGTTATACACTCTCAGCCTAACCTAAATTGTTCTGAGGACAATATGGATGAGAGAAGAAAGATCTCAAATGCTTCAGATCCCCATTGTGAAGAATGGCAGGTATAACTGAAGAAAATAAATAACAAATATAGCTGAAGATGAAAGGGCAGATTATGTGGGTATGTGTGAAGGAGTGAAGGCAACAGGGAAAGGTCACAGTGGGGAGGGGCTGCCAGGAACAAGGAAAGAGGAAATAGTATGGGGAGGGTGATACAGGGGGAAGTTATGTAATCTCTGCAAGTCCTTCACGTTTCCCCACCATGCAACTGGGCCTACATCAGATGGCACCATACAACTAGGGCAGAATTTTCCCAGGGAAAGTCTCTCAGGAGAAGATGAGGGAACACTGAAGGAGGGGGCAGTAAAGGTAGGTGCTGGGTGGGAAGAAGAGAAAGAATCAGGAAAGGAGGAGAGGCTATATGAGCTGCTGAGGATTAGAAAAAGTGGGCTACAAGAAAATAAGACACCCCATAAGTCTTTGCAGGTCTCTCGCTGTAGCTAAGAGGTGCTTCCTAGCTTGGGAAAACACCCCAATACCTAATGGGGTCCCCATAATGTTGCCTAAACTGGAGATCCTGTCAGAAAAACAGGCCAAGGGAGCACACTCTCTGCTTGGGCCAGAAAACTTGCTCAGGCTTGTCTAAATGGTCTCTGCATAAGAATGCAACACAGGCATCCTCTGGACTAATTCCTGACTCTTCCCCTCCCCCCCTCCACTTGACAATGGAAATATATAACACAATGGGTTTTCATGTAAAGTATCTTTTATCTCATTAATCTCTGGCTGGCAACTGCTGGCTAATGGTCCCTCTTCCACACCCACGCATCCTTTTGTGTGTTTCCCTATATTAATGTGTAAACCTATTTGCACAAACCTCTTTCCTGCCTCTTCCCTCAGCATACCAAGGTAAAATTAGTCCCAGACATTAAATCAGTATGGCTCTTCCTAACAACCATTAAGAGCCATTCTCACCTTTTTGTTTTAAACTGGGAATCTACTCAGGGAAACCCATCTATGATCATTAACTCAATCATATTCCAGGAGTGGGTCTCCACCCCTCCAAATACTATATAACCTGAGAGCAAACCACACCTCACTGTTCAATCTGTGGGCACAGGTTGCACCCTCATTACTCTAAGTAATGGGTCTCCTGGACATGGCATGATGGCTGTGTGTGCCCCCATCTTCTCTTTTCCATGGACTTCAACACAAATGAATAGGTAAATATCACCTCTGTAATAATTCCTCAAATTCTCTATTCTTCACTCCTGATTTCCTTAGCCTCTTGTGATTGCTTATGTGTGATAGTATTCCTACATATTTTTCTAAATAAACTATTTTAAATCTGGAATCTTCTTTCTGATACTGGACCTCTGTATCATTGATGGAAAGAACCCTGCTCCAAAAATAGCTCTACCTATGGTCTACCTCTTGCTAATTATCCCCATCAAAAAAGAGAAGACCCCAGAAATTTGACTAATACCGCTTTACAGGTCAAATATCTAATTCTGAAGTGTGCTACAGAGGAAATAGTTAATAAATTTACAAAATAGGGCTTGGGACAGATAGTCCCAGGTTTGCAGAAAAATGTGAAATTTTAACATATACACATACATCAGGGGATTAAAACCCTCATACAGAAAAAATAAAAACAATGCCTATAATGTTTTTCAAAAGTATGCCACTGAGCTGTTAGTGGCCATTTTGGAGGTTGCTAGGTAACTACAGCAATATTTCTGAGGCTTCCAAATCATGGTTTCTGTAACTTGGAAGCCAAAACCCCTGGAAAATGTCTCATTTCTACCCTTTGTCATGTCCCCTAATGAAGGAAGAGCCACTGGGGACAGTCCCAGTGGCAGCCACCAGAGATTTCCTACTCATGAATAGGGTTGCCAGTCCCAGGTCCCGGTGGGCAATCCTCCAGTTTTGCAGGCTCCTCCCCACTGCCAGTCAGAAGATCAGCAGGGGAAAGCCCCGCTCCAACAGCCACAATTTGCCTTTCCATCTTGGGAAGGCTTAGAAGAAGCTTGGAAGCTTAGAAGAAACTTGGAAACTTGTGTGTGTGTTTAAATCTCAGTAGGAGCAAAGCTGAAAGGGGACAAGGTGAGCCTTCAGAGCCACATGGCTGTTCTCAGCGAGTTTGTGAAGCTGTGAGAAAGGAAGAGAGCCCAGTTCCTCCATATGTTTTACATTCCTTTCAGAAGTCATTTGCATAGTAAAGAGTAAACTAGAACCTTTCATTTCCTGTGTTAGTCTGAAGAAATTAGTAGAAATAAAACAGATGCTACATTCAGCAACTCCCATGAGTAAATTGCCCCAGTGAGATCACAGAAGTGTGTGCTTGCACACTGCATTTATTTTGGCTGCTTTGAAGTGTGTGTGGGCATGTTCACTTTCATTTAGTGGAAGTGCAGCCAGCTGATGGGGGACAAGGAAATTGAGACTATATTCAGGGGAACCGTACTGCTGTATTTTTATTTATTTATTTTAGGGGGGTGGGAAAGTCTCATGGCTCCACTCCAAAGTCCCCAGGTATTTTCTGAATTGGACCTGACAACCCTACTCATGAAACTGGGCTCACCCCTCTGGTGGCCATAATGTAACTGGTCTCAATTTTCACCAGGGAAAGGCTACCAGGGAAGGGAAGGAGGGAAAGCTGAAAACAAGGTGCTGATACAGGCAGGTTGGCTGCTATATTGGAAGGAGAGAAGAAGCAGGAAAGGGGAGAGGCTATGGGGAGTACTACAGAAAAGAAAGACAAAAAATAGTAGGGGAGGGAATACAAGGGAAAATTAAATGTCTCCCACAAGTCCTTGCATGTCCCTTACATGTGTAATACTAATTGCTGATACACATTTGAAAAAATGTGTACATTTTATGGTGAAAGTCTAGTCTGATAAAATGTAAAATGACATAAATAACTAATCATGCTTGATTAACACGGAACAGAAATGAAGTCAATGAGGGAATTTTGGGATCAAAGCTGCAGGCATTACAACTTTGAAATCATCCTTGGCTACCTGTAGATTTTTTTTAAAAAAAACCATGCATCCAATTCTGCCATAAACTAATATAAGCACCAATTGATTTGCCCCCCGAGTCGGAATAAAGAGACGGACACCAAGCATTGGTATAAATACTGGGCCACTTTATTAATCATTATAGCAAACGGCAAGGGTACCCAAACTGCGGCCTGGTCATGACTAGGGGTGTCACAGACCACTCCCCTGCCATTTGCGGGCAAGAGACCCAGCCCCCCAGCTGGAGCTGTGTGTCACAGCTCCCACCAGGCCAACCCTGCAGGGAGGCACACCCCAGAGGGTCCAACCACCAGACGCACATCTCAATGAAAGGCCCCCTCTAGTCGAGCCTCTGGGACAGTCTGCATTCTCTCCACCCCAGGTCACCAAACCGCAAGGTTGATCATGCCAGACCCCTAATTCCCCAAAAGGGAATGCTTCATGGTCCTCCCCTAGCCGCATAGTACCCTAAACCCCTAAAAACCTGCCAACTAAAGTGACCACCTATTTAACAGCACCTTCCCATAGCCAAATCCACAATCCACTGCTCCGCTATGTAGGGTAGGCGAAAAACACACCCCAGCAACTGCCAATCAGCTGGGGAGTAAAAAATTCCTACCCGGCCCCCCAAAATGAGGCAAACAGCAAATGCTCACATAGCAAATAAGGCGGGCGGGAGGGCCGATCAGATCCAGGACTGAAAGGGAGCAAAGGTGTGGCCATTATGACGGCCAGGCCCCGCCCCCTAAAAAGCATGCCCAAACAGGCTGCCACCGTCTCTTCCGTCCAGGTCGCCAAACCTCTCCAAGAAGCCTAGCAGTGTGGCTGCAGGAGTCCAAATGTCTATAGTTTGATAAGTGAAGTGTTTCTGAAACAGATAGCTCAGGCTTATCCCCCCTACTGAATGAAAAGTTTTGGAGGCATTATCCACTCTTTCATCGCTAAATCTTTACTTTTACAACATGTAAGAATAAAAACAATGTTTCTTCAGAGTAGCCCTGACCTGATGTATTTTTGCCTGAGACATGGCTCTGATGAAGGGAAGGTAACTCCAGGGCAGACTCTGCATCAGGAATGATTGAGGGAGTCTATTCAGACTCTGCTGAGGTATTCTTTATTGGTGCAATTAAGTCATTCACAGCACAATCCTTTTAAACACAGAGTCCAACTCTGCTTAGGGCTGTAGTGAGAATGACTTTATCAAGTGACTACAGAATTATCTTCGCCCCACCTCCACCCCCACCCCCAGCAGCAGCATAATACAGAGAGGTAAAGCTCAAGCAGCAAATCAGAGATTCATATCATAGGTGTAATACTTTGGCTTACTGGCAGCATCAATTTATGTTCTTAATTTATTCCTGTTGCATGCTATCAGTTCTCTCATGAAACACTAATATGGCTAGGCACATAGTCTGGGAATTATTGCTCTCTTAAATGGAGAAGTACAATGCCATATGCCCTGAGTTTCCTTTGTGGAGCCTCTTTCTGAGAATAGCTAGTGAGCTCTCTCCACTCTTTCCTTTCACAAAGCTACTTTTCTTCAGATGGCTCCTGTCAGTCCTAGCCTTGGTTTGTTTAAACACTTCCTTCTGTGCTCTGGCAGTTTGGCAGACACACAAAGGCTATTCCTGTCATGCTCTGTGAAAACACATTCAAGCCTCTAACAGGAAAAAAATGCAATAGGAAGAATGCTTAGTCTTTCCAAAGTGCAATCAGTGTTATCTAGGGTCAAAGAGGGCATGGACAACTCGGCTTGGCCTTCTTTCACTTTCCTTTCACCACACGTGCTCAGTTCAGCTGCTTTGGAATGGAATGACTTGCCTATTAATTCAGATGCTTGATGAGGAATCTCCAAGATGACAGAAGTGAATGGTGAAAACCATGACATGAAAATGATTGTCATTCACACTCATCATGATCCAACTGCTCAATTGCATGTAATTTAAGCCTCTCATGAAACATCTTGCTATTTTTGTTCAAAGTTCAACTTGAATGCTGTGTCTAGTGGGTTTGTGCCTATGTATTAGCCATGTGTACTGGCTCTTCATCCCAGCTTGACACTATTAAAATAAATAAATAAAGAAGTCATGAAGACAATAAACCACAGTTTTCCTACTGAAAAAAAATCACTAGACAAGAAAAATGTGGGCAGTTGTCATCTGATCTCTAACATACCGATCCTAGGCAAGATCACTGAGCCAGTGGTAGCAGAGCATCTCCAGGTATTCCTGGATAATGCTTTCATTAAAAAAATGCAATATCTGTTTGGTGAAAGGTTCTAGAGAACTTGAAAGCTTGCACAACATTTTGTATCAATTAGGTTGGCCTTAATGTTAAAAAGTGGCCCTGTGGTGCAGAGTGGTAAAGCAGCAGTACTGCAGTACTGTGATCTGAACTCTCTGCTCACGACCTGAGTTCGATTCCGGCGGAAGCTGGATTCAGGTAGCTGGCCCAAGGTTGACTCAGCCTTCCATCCTTCCGAGGTTGGTAAAATGAGTACCAAGACTCTAGGTGGTCCTGAAGAAATGAGTGCCCTCTTATCTTTCTGGATAATCACTGTTGGACATCATAATTGATAGACACTCACTATCATTTTTATAACTTGATTAGTCATAGGAAATTATCTTTCTGGGGATGGGCTTTCCCAGTATAATTTCTGATCAGGTGTCTGTGAATCTGACTTCCATGAAGACTGGGCATTTCTACTTTATATTACATTGAATGAAGAACAATGCAATGTTAAAATATTGGGCAGTATCTTGCCACACCGAACACCTCAGTTTCCTGTGTTCTTCTTTGTTTTTGCACCCTCTGAACCCTGGAAAGATCTTTCCTACAGTCATAGGACTGCATGATGGACTAGTGAGAGCAAGTTGTGCAAAAAAAGAAAAAGGAATAAGCATCTCAAATAGGGTTTCTGAATCTGGGTAGGGAAATTCTTGGGGATTTGGGGACAGAGCCTGCGGAGGGTGGAATTTAGGTTACTCAGCAGTGATATGATGCCAGAAAGGCCACCCTCCAAAATTGCCATTTTCACCAGAAGAACTGATCAATGTGGTCTGGAGATCAGTTGTAATTCTGAAATAACTCCAGGTGCTACCTGGAGGTTGGCAGTGCTAAATATACCTTAGATTGTTGGGAGTCCATATCTGCTAGGACTGGTACCTCAGTCAGGCTTTTGAATCTGATTACATATGATGAACTGTCAGTTCCTAATGCAGAGCTTTCCAGCCAATAAGAAGTGGCCTCCTGGCGGAAAACACTACTTTTCTATTATACTTCCTTGATTGTTCAGCTCACCTGGTTACAAAGAACTTCAGCTTTGATCCAGTCTGAACTGTTAAAATAAGAATTTGGATAGTTCACTTCTTTCCACCAGTTTACTGTCCTGGGTAGTAGAAGCTCCCCAGGCTATATATTCAACTGGGAAGAGTATAGATTCAGTAACAATGGTAATTAACAGCACAATCCAGAGAGGGGAGACAGAAAGTCTTTTGGGAGCCGACGAGCCACTACATGAGCGCAGGAAGGGTTTGCACTGATGTACGACCGGCGCCGCCACAGCAGAGGGGAGTTACGTGAGCAGGGGACCGCCCGAGCGCCTCTCCGGCCAAGGGCAGCGGCACCTGAGGGCTGCGCCCAAGCATGGGTGGAGCGCGGCATTCAGGTGGAGGAGGGGGTGGAGTAGGGTTAGGTGGCTTCCTGAGCAGTTTGGCCCATGACACGCCCCCACAAGACACGCAATGTTACGCTGGCAAAAATAGCGGCGTGTCCCATAGGCACTCGTTGAAACCAAAAACAAAGGTCGCCTCCGCTGCTGTGGAAGCTTGCAAACCCCTTAGTGAGCGGCATGATTGCCTCGCCAATCCCCTCATGCCTCGGGCTGATGAGCCCCCTCCCAAGCACCCAACCGCAGTCTCCCCCCTCCTAGAAATACTTCTGCTCTGGCCTCGCACAACTCAATTGTCAGGGAGAGGAGCGCATGGTGGGAAGCTCTCCCGGTGAGTTCCTGGCCATACAGGCACATTGGTGATGGGTTTTGCACTGTGCGGTTGCTTTGACAGTATCTTTGACTTGCAAGGGGAACAGAGAGGTCTCTCCCCTGGGACTAACTGCTCTTGTTTCCAGGTCTCCACAGGTTCCGGGCTCCCGGAGGCTCTGCATGCGAGGACTGTCACCCATGGCTGAGTAAGTTCCACTGCCCCCCCCCCCAGCCTCCTTGTCCCCTCGCTCTCAACCACTTGGTGTGTGAGCATCTCTGGCACTTGAACCAGGCAGTGGGCTCCGGCAAGGGGCATTTGCTAACCTTGCTCCCCTGTGCTGCCGCCTGCTCCCTTCCCTGTGCCACGTTCCCAACCCCTGGCAGGGCACTGTGTGTGTGTGGCAGCTGCCCTGTTGTGGGGAGGTGGGTCAGAGACTGTCCCTTTAAGAGAGCGCCTGTCTGAAATGCAGCCTGTTCTTTTAGCCGCCACCCCTGCAGATGCTCTTGATCTCTATCTCTGTTTTGCAGGTGGGACTCCAACACAGAGGCTTCTGCATGTACCACTCCACCGCCCCCCACTCCCTCAGCTGTTTCTGCCCGCCGCTCTGAATGGAACCCCACCCACTGTGAGACTGCCAAGTGCGCACCAGGGAGACTGTTGCACTCTGTTCTGGAAAAATAAAGTCTGAGCTGTGCCCTCTGTTGTCTCTCCTGCTTGGCATCTGCTGCACATTCCCTGGGCAACCCTGCCTCCCTGTCAGTGGCCACTCTGAGGAAATGCCTGGGAGGGTGGGCAGACTTGGTTTGGGGGGGGATGGTCTATGAGCCACCATGCTGCCCCCCTCATGGTTAGACAGGAGAGGAGAGTGCCGCCCCTCACCCTGCCCGGACTGTCAGCCTACCTGACCCCACAGGGCTGTTGTGCGCAGGGCACTAAGGGGGGGATGGTGAAGTGGACTCAGAGTTCTGTGGCTGATGCACTCGCACTCTGAGTTCTGCGGCCCCCAGGGGAGGTGTTCCGTGCGCATGGCAGGGGGCATCAGGGCAACACAGGGGGTCTCTGGGTGGGGAAATGTCTGCTGCTGGGCTGCTCACTCCCAGACACACATTCCAGTCGCTGTCTATGACAGCGAACTCCTGCACTTGGTACTTCCTGCTTGTCTGCCTGCCATTGGCAGAGTCTCTGACAGCGGGAGGGTGTGAGGGGATTGACAGCTTCTCTGTGGTCCTGCCACCAAGCCAGGCTTCTTGTGCGCGCATGCCCAGCCTCACTCCTGTTCCCTCCCCGTGTTGGTGGGACGTCTCTCCTTTGCTTTTGATGGTCTGCCCATCATTGGCTCCATTCTCTGTTTGGGGGTGGGTTGGGGATGGCTATCAGCCTCTCTGGGGCTGCTTCTCCCCATCCCTGACTTTCATGAGCTGCAGTGCATGTGCCAGGACTGGCCAATGGGAGGGGTGGGCTGGCCCTCCCCTCTGGCTGCCTCCACCTCCCTTGCGTGTCTACGCCAATGGCATTGCCATAGCGACCGTCTCCCTCATGGCAAGCTATGCCTCTTCCCTCCCCACGCTCCAGCGTGCCAAAATCCTCAGAAAGTTTATTAGCGGTGCAGCAGCTACGCCACGGCCGGCCGCCACTTATGTCTGGACTGGGCTGCCTGACTGTCAACTCTTGGAAGTCAGAATTCAGAAAAGGGATGGGTTAAGGGCTTGCCTATCCAGGCAGGACAGTAGGGTTAGAGCTAGTGTGATCATTGAGATAAAGCTGAAGGGCCAGAGGTTGGAGTGAAAAGGTCACGGAGCAAAGCCAAACAACATCAACACATATTAACTCAAGTAAGAAGCGCAGATCTTCCTCTAAGCCTTGCTCTCCAACTGTCTCTTTTTCTCTTCCTGCCCCCTCTACTCTCCATCAGGAAGGTAAGCGAACCGGAGAAGGTAGTCAAAGATAGCTGAATATTTCAAAAATCTACTTGTCACCTAATAGTACAGGTGTATAAAGAAATGTAAAAATTCACTGCAAAGATCTTAAATGCACAGCACAGGAAATTCCTTTACTCTGAAAGGTATTTAACAGTTTACTTTTAAAAAGAGCTACTTCCTCCATTATATACAAAAGTCATATAGTAACTAGTTTCAGGGGCAGTGATATTGGTCCTGCCAGTGGAAAATCGGTCAGTTGGCAACTCCAATAGTTGTGGAGAAGTGCATGCCCAAATAGCCATGGTGAATGAGTGCCTGAACTGGGACTAATTAATGCTGAATTCAGAGTAAATAAATAAAATAAATATATTCATATATAGGAGAGAAAGAACTGACCTACACAATCACATTTGATTGTAAAGGAAATTGTAATTTTTCTCCTCAGAAGTTGCTGTTCACATAGAAGAAGAAAACGGGAACAAGGGATGCCACTGAAGGACATAACTGCAGGGGCATCACAGAGATAACCTTTATTTCTGTACAATGTATGCAAATGCAAAAGAGGTTATTGGATGACAGTGCAATTAATACTCCCCTCTGGAGGTGATATATCAACTTCTCTTGGTGCACTATGGTCCACAAGAGGCATCAACATGCTAGTCTCACATGTTCTCTCAGCTTCAGGAGGTCGCTTGTGTATTTCATTGATTCCAGTTTCAGTATAACTTCTATGAAGACAGAACATTTCCACTTTATGGTATGCTGAAAGAGGAACAATGGATTTTTAAAATATTGAGCAGTATCCTACCATTGTGTGTGCAGAATGCCTTATTTCCCAATGCTCCTCTTTGTTTTTTCACCCCTCTCCAGCCCTTGGAAAGATCTTCCCTAGGGTCACATAAATGCGGGAGGACCAGTGAGAGTAGAATGCCAGCTGTCAAGTGGGATCTGGAGATCCCCTGGAATTACAGGTCATCTCCAGACTACAGAGAGCAACTTCCCTGGAGAAAATGGATGCTTTGGAGGGGAAATGTTATGGCTTTGTACCCCGCTGAGGTTTCTGTTCTCCCCAGGCTCCATCCCCAACCTGAATCTGGCAACCCTACCCCCCCCCCCCCCCATCCCTTGATGGTGGCTGGGGGGACCTGGCAACCCCAAGAGAGAGGGTTCAGAAGGGGTCTGGTGTTAGGAAAAATCAGCAAAATGAAATAACTCCTCTTATCTCTTCTACACACAACTCAACTAAGGAAAGGGACTGATTACACCCTCTTGAGCCTCCTCACACCAACATGCCATTCTTTATAGCTATTTCCCTGCACAGATCCTGCAATCCCAGAAATGATTCGGGGGATCAAAAAGAGATGCAGGAAAAGAGAGGAATGCGGGAAACTGTGTGCCTTTCACTTGTTTCATGCTCCCCACTCCCCTAAACTGCAGACAATTCTGGGGGCCATCTTTTCCAGGCCCTATTTCTTTCAAGAACAGATTACAGGAAATCTTTGGCATCTAATGCTGAGAAAGGTTGTCCTAAAGGTGGTCTAAGTAAAAAAAAAAACATATGTTAATTGATGCAGCAAAACTATGTTTCCTGAGTTGTACTGAAATAACATTCAACGGAAGAATGTTGTATTGCTTCTACCAAACAAAATCTCTTCCAAATTTTTGCACATCCCTTGAATGGTGATTAACAACCATAAACAAATTCTTCTATTTGAATTTCCTCAAATAAATAAAATTTTGTAATATTTTGGAGGATCTTCCAAATAAATAAAAGAAAAGGACTCAATCCAGCTAAACCTATGCTGGTATGGTGTTACAGATACACTTGCTTAAAATATGCCCTAGTTTTGTTTTGTTTTTAAAGAATCCTGATAACAATGTATTGTCTGTATAGAATATTCTCTTCCTCCTATCAAGTCAGTTTGTGGCACAATCAACAGACCAAAAAAGAGAAAAAGATTAAATAAGTACTAAAGGTGTGATTGTTGACACACATGAAAGGGAAAGGGCACACATGCAGAAAGGGGCAGGCAGATGTAAACATAAATTACCTAGCTGGCCTCTAGCTAATAATAGATTCAGCAACACATGTATACCAAGGCCTGCTTCACACTCAATTGGAGCCAGTCACATTGCATCAGGGGGAGCATAACAAGATGAGATGTGTCACTTCCAGCAGAACTTCAAAGAACATTTTCAAAAGAAATCAGGGGAAAGCAGACATAGTGCAGTACAGGCCTACTGGACAGTAGTAACTTGTATCAATTTGCTGAAGCTTGTCCTTTGCATCTTTTATGGACCTCGGTTATTTCAGAAGAGTGCTTCAGATATACAATGATTGTGCTGTAATTGCTCAATACTGTATAACAATGATAGATGGCATGGGGAAATGACCCTACAGCAATTCTTGTTATATCCACATTAGTATATTTAGCATAGTCAGCTGGTAGCTCAGATGCAGGCCTTGGATTCAGTGGGAGTGCACAGTAGTGCAGCTCCTGAACCTTTCTGACAGTTCCACCTCCTCCTTCTGAGAGTTCCACCTCCTTGTCCATTGAATAGTAGGTGCAGCTGCATAACAATCCCTGGATGAGATCCACTACCTATTTTTCTACAAAATGACCCCTGGTTAGATGACTGCTTTTCTGCACATAAAGGACATCCAGGTAGAGTATACCCCAGCCCACCCTTCATGTAATTTGGGGTAATTAATTTTTTTTCAAAGGCTTTCCAGACTGCAAGCCTTGCAGATGTTCAAAAGACTGGGCTAGGATTGCCAGCATCCAGGTGGGTCCTGCAGATGTCCTGGAATTAAAGCTGATCTTCAAACTACAGAGATCATTTATCCTTGAGAAAAAGGCTGCACTGGGGAATGGGGTCTGTGGCATCATATCCCACTGAGGTTCTTTCCAAACCCTCCTAAGACTGACCCAATCTCCAGGAATTTCCCAGCCTGGAGATGGCAACTTCATACAGGGCAAGAGTAAGAAAACCTCTCCATGCACATTCACACACAACACAGGAGTCTGGAGTGAATACAAACACTTTACTTCATCTTTCACCAACACAGATACAAAATTATTGAAAGAGGGAAGAAGCTCTTCCTTCTCTGGCCTCCAGCTTCTGCTTCTCTTACCCTACTTCAGCCTCAGACTATCTGATTGCCAAGGCTAGGTGGCTAGTGCACAGCCAGGTTCTTCCTATGGGCACTCCCCTACCTCTGTCTTCTTACTGGGGTGTAGGGTTTTCAAATGCCTGCTAGAGGCAAGAAATCTGTCCCTAGGGGCTGTTGCCTACTGGCACACCAATAGCTGGTAGGAGAATTAAAAAAAAATCATTATCAACAACAATGTGACATTAGTTCCAGGAGGGACATGAAATTGATGTCAGTCCTCTCTTAGAGAATTGTGATGTAACTTCCATTTCCCCCCAAGAATGGCATCATGCTATCACTGACTAGGGTTGCCAGTCCCCAGATGGGAGCAAGGCAGGGGAATGCCCAACCCCAACAGCCGTGACTTGGTACAACATCCCCAACATGATTACACTGGGAACATTGTGTGGCAAAGCTCTGGTTTAGGGGGGTAAAACTCTATGGTAACCATACTTTTGTCCAAAATTCCAAAGTGTAACCACATGATGTCCCCAGCATGATGTTATCACTTCTGTGTGATGTCATTATGTTGAGCATATCATGTGCAGTGACATTGCCCTGCCCCCACTCAGAGAAAGCTCTCTCGCAGACCACACCAATGAGAGCCAGAGACCTGACAACCCTATCACTGACAGACCCCTTTTTCTTCCCCAGTCTCCAACTGGTTGCCAGACCATGCAACCCTCCTGGGATAGCCTTCTGGGTCCTCAGCAGACACTTCTCCCTAAAGGATGGTTTTACCATGGCCCCGGACCCATCCACAGGGTCAAGCAGCTCAGCCAGTCCACAGTGTCCCTCTTTCGGAATCAAAATATGAGCTTGCCCATCTTTTTGCAGCTACTTTACTATCTGATGTATTGCAGTTCTTATCTATCACTTTACATTCACAGTTCATTTTCCATATCTTGATATTAATAGTATACTGCTGTTTATTCTATAAAGTTGGCAAGAGTCTGTGTGAATGGGTCTGTCCTCTCTTTTTTCCAGATGCTGGTGATGGGAAAAACTCAGTAAATACAGTGTAGTTCTACCTCCTTGGACCTACATACTCTCAGAAACATACACAGCAGTATCAGAATGCACTGGGAAATGCACCTCATGGTTCCATTGGCCATGGACATTGCTGAAAATGCTCACATCACCATCAAGGACATAAGCCCTTAAACCAAATCACACTGAAGTCTGTCTCACCACCACTCTCACCAAATTGGAAAAAAAGGGAAGTGGAAGGAGGAAACAGGTAGCAGGGGAGTGAACTGAAATGGATCTATATACTAAAAAAAAAAAAAAATCAGTCCTACCCCCTAGATTTCTGGGAGGTAAACTATCCACCCACTTTCAGTTGTCAGACTGACCAATGATTACATTTTACAGCCAGTTTTCTGTAGGATGTACTGCAGTTGTGTTTCAGTTATTCCTCTTTCATACTTGACCTGTCTTATCTTAGTGTTACTTTACTAGGAGAATATGGAGCAGAAGGTTACTACTGTTTTCCTGGTGAGGTTTTGCAAAAGTCTGTGCGAATGTGCTCTTAGACAATAATAGCGGGGTAGGCCATTTTGCCTTTTCAAAGGCAGCACTAGTTACACACTATTACTCCATATAAACACATACTGAATAGCCCCTACTTTTTATTCTCAAGTCAGAGACAAGCAGACAGGAGGAACAATAGCTTTTTCCTTACCAAGGTGGTGATGCAAACAGTACAGAACTGAATTACTTAAGCTAATGCAGGAGTAAATTACTGTTATATGAATAGGTACAAACATACCCTTTCAACTGTCAAAACAGTCTTGCCATGCTATTGGTAGACCATTTCCAGGGGTTTTGCCAGCATATTATCAGACTGTTGTTCCAACACAAAGACTTTAAACTTTGACTATTTACCCAGTACTTTCTCTGCATGATTCTTTAAAAAGGAGGAGAATGCAACATTAGCCCTTTGCTAGTGATGATTTCACTGGCATCAAGAAAAAGATGCTTTTTAAAATCCCCATTTATAGTTCCTGTATGTAGAATACTTACAGTAATTTTGCATTCTTGTACTGCAGTAGATATTTCGAGATATCAAGCAAAGAATATAATCTCAAATGTTAATTTGATTATTTTGTAACTGTTTGTCATTGACAGGGTTTGTTATAATGGAGATGTTATCCAGTAACCAGTAAGTAAATTGCTCAGTTTGGACTGACCCATTTAAGAAATCAGTTCCTACATGATGGATGAGTTATTATATCCTTGTGGATTTGCAGAAGAAGGACACTGCAGCAGAACAGACTGAAGGTGACAGAAGGTGAATTGTGGTCTTGAAGTTCTTGTCTGCCAATGAAGGACAAATTCTTTTAGCTAACTAAAGATAAAGGACAAAGTTACTCAATTGATGCCTTTGATCACAATAAGGTCTTGGATTGAAAATACATAGCATTTCATTTTTGTGGGACACTTCAGTGGACTCTAATTAGCCCTTCCTGGCAACTAAGCCCCTCCCTACTTGTAGTGCTTGAAGAAATATGTTTCAATGTTTCTGAAGAAGTGTGCTTCTATACATGCTAAGTCTCTCAATTCTAGCATATACCCAGAATTGAACTTTATTGGTCTTGGTGCTGCCATTGGATTCAAACTTAATTTTCACATCTGTCTGTTAACTCTTGTATTTGCCCCCCCCCCCCAGTCAGAATAAAGAGGCTGACACAGTGTGTTGGATAAAAACTCGGGCCGCTTTATTGAAACATAACTTGAACGAATAAGGATGGCAAGAGGTATAGGCCTACAAGAACAAGCCCTGGGGTCAAAACACAGGACTCTGCCTTGTCCTAGAAGGATGAGCCACCCTGCCCCCAACATGAGCCCAATATCATCTGACTGGTGCTGAGTGGCCAGGCCCAAACTCCACCTCCACCTCTGTTGGCATTAATCAATCAGGAAAGATCAGCCCCGGTGAGGCTTTGTCGTGATCTGCACTCCCAGCATTAGGGTTGCCAAGTCCAATTCAAGAAATATCTGGGGACTTTGGGGGTGGAGCCAGGAGACTTTGGGGGTGGAGCCAGGAGACATTGGGGCGGAGCCAGGAACAAGAGTGTGACAAGCATAATTGAACTCCAAGAGAGTTCTGGCCATCACATTTAAAGGGACAGCACACCTTTTTAAATGTCTTCCTTCCATAGGAAATAATGAAGGATAAGAGCACCTTATTTTGGGGCTCATAGAATTGGACCCCCTGGTCCAATCGTTTTGAAATTTGGGGGATACTTTGGGGAGAGGCACTAGATACTATATTGAAAATTTGGTGCCTCTACCTCAAAAAACAGCTCCCCCAGAGCCCCCGAAACCTCCGGATCAATTCCCCATTATACCCTATGAGAAGACGTTTCCCTCTCCCCCCCTCCCCCTCCCCCCCCTGTTTCTGGCAAATCTGATGCAGGGGACTCTGTACTCACGAGTTGCTGCCAGCTTCTCACAGCAACACAGGCACACCAGCTGGGCACTTTATGGCATGGAATAGGAAGCCGGCAGAACTCACTCACCTCCGGAGGTGCAAAGGCACATGGTCCTTTGGGGGCGTGGCTGAGCTCCCCTCCCTTCACCGGCCAGCTGACTGGGGGCGGGAAGCAGCCTGAGAAAACGGAAGAGCTCTGGCTGCTGCGATCGGGGCTGGGTGGGAAGGGCTGCCGTTGTCCCCCTCCCCTCCCCCCGCTTTCCCTTTTATGGCCAGCGGGGGGAGGAGGCTCCAAATCGGGGGTCTCCAGGCCTAGCGGGGGATTTGGGAACCCTACCCAGCATTGAGTGGTAAAGCCCATCTACCATTCATACAGACCACCTGCACCCACTGGTGCAGAGCCATAGGTGCTCCCCTGAAAAGACTGTAGCCAATACCTCATCCTGCCAAGCGACCAAATCTACCAAACTTCACCCCATACTCCCTACACTCTCTCTCTCTCTCGGCTTGGCTTCGCGAACGAAGATTTAAGAAGGGTGCAATAGTCCACGTCTGCTGCAGGCTCGCTGGTGGCTGACAAGACCAATGCGGGACAGGCAGGTCCGGCCACAGTGGCTGCAGGGAAAAGTCTGATTTAGGGTTGGTGCTGTAGCAGTGCGATTCTTCCTCAATCTCCTTTTGTCCTCAAGACCAGCTATGCGTGCGTTCTCAAAAGAAGAGACAGCCTGGTGGATGGTGTGCCTCCATGCTTTGCGATCTGAGGCTAGGTCAGACCACTGGTGATGGTTGATGCGACAGGTGCCAAGGGATTTCTTCAAGGAGTCCTTGTACCTCTTCTTTGGTGCCCCTCTATTTCGATGGCCGGTGGAGAGTTCGCCATACAGGGCAATCTTGGGAAGGTGGTGGTTTTCCATCCTAGAAATATGCCCTGCCCAGCGCAGCTGCGTCTTCAACAGCAGTGCCTCGATGCTGGTAACCTCCGCCCGCTTGAGAACTTCAGTGTTGGTCACAAAGTCACTCCAGTGGATGTTGAGGTTGGTGCGAAGGCAGCGCTGATGAAAGCGCTCGAGGAGTCGCAGGTGATGACGGTATAAAACCCACGATTCGGAGCCGTAGATGAGGGTTGTCATCACAACCGCTTTGTAAACATTGATCTTTGTGCATTTTTTCAGATGCTTGTTGCTCCACACTCTTTTGTGCAGTCGGCCAAAGGCACGGTTTGCCTTTGCCAGCCTGTTGTCAATCTCCTTGTCGATCTTAGCATTTGAGGAGATGATGCACCCCAGGTAGCTGAACTGCTGGACTGTCTTCAGAACTGATTCACCCACAGTGATGCAGGGAGGGTGATAATCTTCCTGGGGTGCAGGCTGGTGGAGAACTTCTGTCTTCTTCAGACTAACTTCTAGGCCGAATAGCTTGCTGAGAGAACCCAGCTGTGTGCAGACACTGGTGATTTAAGAGGGTTCTACGAAGCCCTGAAGGCAGTATATGGTCCATCATATCAGACTCAGAGTCCCTTGCGTAGTGCAGACGGCCAAGTGCTCCTCACAGACAAGGCATCCATATTGAACCGGTGGTCGGAGTATTTTCAGGTTCTCTTCAGTGCCAACCGCGTAGTTCAAGATTCAGCAATCCACCTCACCCCACTTCAACCAGTGAAAACAGAGTTGGATGAGATCCCCACTCTAGAAGAGACTGTTAAAGCCATCAAGCAACTGAAAAGTGGCAAGGCAGCAGGAGTTGATGGAATTCCACCAGAGATCTGGAAGCATGGGGGCACAGTACTACATAGCTCACTTCACAAAGTACTTGTCACCTGCTGGGAACAAGGCAAATTACCACAGGACTTTCGCGATGCAATCATCATCACCCTATACAAGAACAAAGGGGAAAAGTCAGACTGCTCCAACTACCGGGGGATAACCCTGCTCTCCATCGCAGGCAAAATCCTTGCCAGAATACTCCTGAACAGACTGGTGCCCGCCATTGCAGAAGAACTCCTCCCAGAGAGCCAGTGCGGCTTCAGAGCTAACAGGAGCACCACCGACATGGTATTTGTTCTCAGGCAGCTCCAAGAGAAATGCAGGGAACAGAACAAGGCTCTGTATGTGACTTTTGTCGACCTTACCAAAGCTTTCGATACCGTTAGCAGGAAAGGCCTGTGGCAAATCTTGGAACGTTTAGGATGTCCCCCAAGGTTCCTCAGCATGATCATCCAGCTACACGAAGACCAGCGAGGCCAAGTCAGACACTGCAACGACCTCTCGGAGACCTTCCCAATAGGCACAGGTGTAAAGCAAGGCTGCGTTCTCGCACCAACTCTCTTTACGATCCCTACACTATCAAGCAGTAAAAAGTAGGCAAAAAACAAGTTCACAAAGGCCAATTCTGTGAATATGAAAAAATTCCTACCTGGCCCCTAATAAGGCGACCGGTAAAACCTGTACTGCATAGGGCGGGTGGGTGGGCCGAGAGCCACGAGAGAACTGCGCTGCACGGGTGGGAACCGGGGCTTTATAGCACCGATACCACGCCCCCTCCTCCAACTCCCAGATGGCCAGGAAGCCGGCGTCAGCCTCCCTCCTTCCGGGAGAGCAAAGCACAGCCCCCAGCCTATAACTGGCATTGCCAGTGCGGCTGGGAAGGGGCTGATTTGCCCCCCCCCCAGTCAGAATGAAGAGGCTGACACAGTGTGTTGGATAAAAACCTGGGCTGCTTTATTGAAACATAACTTGAATGAATAAGGATGGCAAGAGGTATAGGCCTACAAGAACAAGCCCTGGGGTCAAAACACAGGACCCCACCTTGTCCTAGAAGGGCGAGCCACCCTGCCCTCAGCACGAGCCCAATATCATCTGACTGGTGCTGAGCGGCCAGGCCCAAACTCCACCTCCACCTCTGTCAGCATCAATCACTCAGGAAAGATCCGCCCCTATGAAGCTTTGTCGTGATCTGCACTCCCAGCATTGAGCCGTAAAGCCCATCTACCATTCATACAGACCACCTGCACCCACTGGTGCAGAGCCATAGGTGCTCCCCTGAAAAGACTGTAGCCAATACCTCATCCTGCCACCGCCAATGCCAAGCCTCTGCTTAGGCATTAGCACCCCACCGGACGGCCCAGAGCTGACCGCAACCCCTGCCTTAGCTCATTCAAAAAAGGCCGGGGTACTCAGTTCAGATAACTGAAAACCCATCCGACCTATACAGGTCAGCATTCTCGACCCGAATGGCCAGGTGGGGAAGAAATATGTCCAACCCCCCTTTTCCATGGCCTTTTGCAAGGCCCGGTTGGCCTTAAGTCTGGCACATTCAATCCCCCGGGGATACAGGACAGACCACCAGACCCTATTGGCAAAAAAAAAATGCCACCCAAACCAAGATGACTCCTGGCTATCTTTGCATAATGGCCCGCAGATCCACCTGCGCCTGCAAAGAAAAAAGGGGGGGCCTTCCCCTTCATACAACCCAGGTCATTACTTCCCCAGATGGATGACCAGGATGTGTGGAGGAGGCACTCTCCCCCATGAAACAACAGAGGCATGATCCCCGGCCAGCGTATGCCACGGCGACCCAGCCACTCAACCGTTGCCCACTCGCTGGGACCCGGCTGGGTGCCCGCTGGTGATCTCCTGGCCTGGTGGGCCACCCAAAACCATGCTGTGCCCGCAGATGAGAATTCACCATCTCTCACTATGAGCCCCAGCACCTGAAAAACAGAAAAAGCAGTCAAAACCAGAAAAAATCATGCCCGTGGGTCACCCATTGTGAACGTGCTCCCAACGCACTCAACGAAAGACCAACATGCAATCATAACCTATAGGCTGCTGACCGCCACCGTCTAGTTCGACGTAAGGCGGGGGGGGGGTGTACCCCTTGATGCTGCCGGAGATGCGGCTCTAATTCAAAACGAATGTGTTCCAAATTTTACACACACACCAATCCCAGCTCTGCCAGTGCCTTACCTGACACTGCCCAAAATTGATATTTCGTAAGGGGGGGGCATCGCCGTAACAACACAACGGGCCAACACTCTCCCCCCTGAGCAGTAAATACTGCTCCAAGCCTTGATTGGGCACAGCTCCGCCACTACACATTAACCAGTCATAATGGCCGAGCCCCTCTGCTGCTGTACTGATTTTGACCTCTGTACAGTCGGCCTCACCTATCACCCCACTAATTTAACCTCCCTGACATACAACACCCAGTCAGACTCGTCCATCTACAACTGCACTACCTACTCGCTGATCCAAAGTGCGCCTAAAACAAAAGGCAACCAAAGAGGCCTCATGAAAAGAGTGGCCACAAAGGAAGATGAACATACCTCGGGCCAGATCCTATGAGCCCTTAAGCACTAAGGGGGGAATGGAGGGGGGTATTGGCTGATGGGCAACCGCCCTCGGCCCAGCTCTCTTGCCCAGCCCTCCAACCTCTTCCTACCTCTAAAATCGCCGGGGGGCTCTGAAAGGCCCTACGCTTTATTAATAAAAGCCAGTGCGGCCAATTGGCCTTTAATTGACTTAATACCTAACCCTCTGTCCTTCTGATAGATGCAAAATTGGATAATATATACCACTGAGGCCAGCCAGGTATCCATGAGCCCTGCAGCCCTCCTAACAACCCAGAACTGCAACTCCGCCCCTTAATATGCTTTTTGGTACTTGGTGCCCATGCTAGTCAGATCACCATACCAGCTTCCGCCTCCCAAGCTGCCAAAGTTCCGGTGGCATTCGTGCTGGCTGCAGGTCCGCTACCAGATCAAGCTGGCCGAACGCTCAATCTTTTGACGAGATAGAGTGTCCACCGCCCCACTGCTCACCCCCGGAACATGCCTTGCCAGAAACAAACGGAGGCATCGCAAAATAAATGACTACACCAAGTTAGTCACCTCTGGTGACCTGGATTACCAGGAGTTGATAACATGCACCACGGGCATGTTATAACACCAGAAATGGACTGTATAGATGGCCAGCTGCTCACCCAAAAGTCAAACAGCTACTACAATAGGAAAAAACTCCAAAAAAGTAAGATCACGGCACACCCCACTGTCAAACCAAGCTGAGCTATTGCTCTGCGCATAATGTCCCCTAAAATATACTCCGCCGCTTCGGAAGATACCTGGAGCTCAGCTTCCAACTTAAGTCATTCCTCCAAGAAGAGATTCCATTGAAGGATTCCACAAATTCCATCCATACCTCTAGATCCATCCGCATGCCTGCAGTCATTCGTACTCTAGGCGAGGGAATCGCAGGAGCCCCATGGCATCACATAGGTGCTGCAAGAAGGCCCTCCCAGGAGCCACAACTTTGCACGCACTCTTTTCGTGGGCCCATGAAACCCAAGCTCCCGTACCAGGTCATCAAATGACCGCAACAACTGGCACATTGCCCTGAACAGGCAGGGCCAACGAAAGGTAGGCATCCAGGTAGTGAACAGTAACTCTCAACCCAGACTGATCCGAAGTGCCCACTCCATGAAGGAACTAACCGCTCACAAGCAGCACTGGACACTGAGCATCCCCTGGATGGGGCCCTATTCATGTAATACTTCCTTCGAAGGCAAGACCCAGAAGATCGAAATCTTCTGGGTGCGTGGGCAAAAGGCGAAACATTGACTTAATGTCGCATTTTGCCATTGCAGCCCACACACCACAACCCAGAACCACTTTGACCAATTGGTCAAACGAGGTGTACCTGACCAAATAGAGACCTCCAAAATAGAATCATCCACTGGTCTGCCCCTGAGGTAAGCCAAATGGTGTATCAGGCGCCATTCCCCTGGCGCTTTATTGTGCCCGCCCCCAAGGGGGATACCCATAAAGTGGGTACTGGCGGAGGACCCTGCCCTCCTCACACTCCTTAGTTATTTTAGCCCTAACCACGTGCTCAATCCCCCCTTACCGAACAAAGGTTAGGAGACATGCAAGGGACCCAAAGTCCCAGACCCATGGGTAAAACCGTCATCAAATAGCCCCTATCCACCATCAGGATAGTTGCACAACAACCGCCTAAGTACCCTCAGCCATATTAGGCTGGTTCCCCTTTTTCTCGGTGGCTACTGGTTACTTTCACCCCCAAGGTGTCCTGACCCGGCCCTTGTTTTGGATTTTCCGCAAGCTGAGGGACGTGTGACACCCCCATAGCGGGCACTCATATTTAATTTTTTATGCCTTCCAGGAACACACGCCCTTAATCGTAAATTCCCGCATAGCAGCTGGGGCTGACCCCCCTGGCCCGCTGCACTGCGGGCACCCATGCAAATCTGTAGTTTATGCTCTATGTGCCCGCTATCGGCCCTATCACCTGAATTGGGCTTTGCTGGGGACATCGACTACAGCCAAAGCTGATGCTTAATCGGGTCCCAAGGGAGCCCTGGGTTGACCGCAGCCCCGATCCTAAAGGTCCCATCGTATTGCAACCACGTCGCTCTGGTGAAGTCCGAATATATGCGCTGCACTATGTTGCCGCATCGAACAGGGTTGCGGGCCGTAAAGGCTGTACCCTAGCTATTACACCAACATAGATCAGGAAACCAGGCAGCCAATTGGACCAAGTCCTATCCACCTTTCCCCGTTTCAGCTTCTCATTCTCCTTGTCAACTAGGTCCACCTTTGACCTTCTTTTCCACCTCTCCAAAGAGGGGCTGAACACGTCACGTATTCGCCCCACAAAATCTTATCCCAGGTAGCCACTACAAAGTGGTCCCCCAAGGGCCACGCCGGATCGCCATATGGGAAACCATGGAAGGGGATGGCCCCATAAGGACTCAAAAGGTAATTCCATGCACCCTACTGATAACACGGCCACTCTCCCTGCTGTAACCACTAGTGTTGCCCCCGCAATGGCAGCTCGCCCGGCCCTGCTTGAGAAGCAAAGGCGCCATGCGACAACGCCTTAACCACTGTCAGAGGAGGGAACTGTGTGGCGGACCAACAACTCTGGCCTTGAGGCGATGCACAAGCACAACCCCAGGCCCATGAAGGTCCCCCTTTATCACCATTCTTGCCGCATGTCCACATCCCCGGCTCCGCCCTGCAACGCAGGAAGACAAGCCAGAACCTCCCTTTCAAAAGTTATCTGGGATGACCAGCCTGTTACCCTGCGGCACCCTTCCCATGTGGGAGCATCTGCTGTGCCCCTCTGCCTCTCCTAATCATCCCTCTGGCCCCTAATGGCCTGCTGAAGCTGGGCTTTCGTGCCCAAGTCACCCGGGGAACCAGGTTGCTGGGCCTGCCTCTTGTCAGGCAGTTACCCTCTGAACCACGCTTGAACCTAGTGGAACCTTTAAGACCAACAGGGTTTTGTGTTCAAGGTATCAATTTGTGTGTGCACACACAATGCTACCGATAGGGAAATTATAAGTCCTCCTTACCTATAGGTAAAGGGTGGGGTGCAGTAAAGTAGCATATGGCCCTATAAAGCTGCCATATACTGAATCAGACCCTGGGTCCATCAAAGTCAGTATTGTCTACACAGACTGACAGCAGCTCTCCAGGGACTCAAGCTGAGGTTTACCATGCCTATTTGCCTGGACCCTTTTTAATTGGAGATGTCAGGGATTGAACCTGGGACCTTCTGCTTACCAAGCAGATGCCCTGTAACCGAGCCACCACCCCTTTCCAAGACTGCAAGTGGAGGAAGGCGCCTACCCACAACTCCAAATGATGGCAAAAAGGGGGGCACCCACACTCCTCAGACCATCCCTCTAGCTCAGCCACTGGGGGGGAGGGAAAAGGGGGGGCAGGGGGCCCTTCGGTTTCACCACGTGCCCTACACCAACCACCAAACTTGTGCCACCCTGCAGCTGCTGCTCGCGCGTTAGTCCTGAGCCGCCCCGAGCCGCTCCTCGCAACCCCCACGTTAAAAAGAGCCCACACCGTGCCTGCTTGCGCCTCGCGTGCAAAAGCCTCAGCCCGAACAATACACCAGAAGACGTGGTTCTCCCTGCCAAGAGCCACGAGAGAACTGCGCTGCACGGGCAGGAGTCGGGGTTTTATAGCCCCAACACCACGCCACCTCCTCCGACTCCCAGATGGCCGGGAAGCCGGCGTCAGCCTCCTTCCTTCCGGGAGAGCAAAGCACGGCCCCCAGCCTATAACTGGCATTGCCAGTGCGGCTGGGAAGGGGCCGATTTGTTTGCTAAAGTGCTGCTCTTCACAAGTCTTACCAACTATTTTAATCCAGTCTCAGCTGTATTTATCACCTGGTTACTTATGCATCTTGATTCTAACTAGCCCTTCCTGGCAACTAACCCCTCAGCTTCTCTCTACATATATCTAAGGCTTGAGAAAACCTGTTTCAGTGTATCTGAAGAAATGTGTGTGCACACAAAAACTTATACTCAGAACTAAACTTTGTTGGTCTTAAAGGTGCCACTGGCTCAAATTTTGTTTTGTTGACCACAATGGGTCTCAGGACCCATTTGGATATTGGTCATGGTCACATTCATACAAACACACAGCACTTTGTGCTGTTCTATATAACTGAAAATTTACACAGCTATTTTTAACAATTCTCCACAAAATAATGGTGCAATTCATCAAACATTACAGAGAAGTACCATTTAAATCAACAGCAATTTTTTCAGCACATTTCTAAGCAGAGTTATGTCCTTTTGTCAATTTTAGTCACAGTAGCCATAAAGTCTTCACTCCTATAATATCTTGATCCTGAATATCAGTTTTATCTACTGAATTTATAAATGAGAAAAATCAAATGGTCTCAAAACATTTCTTACAACCAGAACTGTATCCAGTATAGATATACTTGGTTGTCACAGTACAGCAATTAACTTCTAAGCAGCCCAAAAAATTATCCCTGACCTGAATAGCTCAGGCAAACCCAGTCTCATCAGATCTCAGAAGCTAAGCTAGAGGTGACTGTGGTTAGTACTTCGATTGGAGACTGTTCTTGAAATACCCAGTCAGAAGGCAGGGGAAAGCTTATTCAGCCGCCTCCCTGAATATCCTTCAGGCTCCCAGTAGAAGTCAGTCACCAAAGGTCAATATGACTTCCAGGCATACACACACACAAATGAAAAATACAAAAATACAAAAAAAAAAACACCCACCCCTAAAAATTAACAGAAACCACTTTATGACCAAATTAGGATGGATTCAGATGATTCATTGTCCATTCGACCCGTTTATAATGTTAAACTCATCAATGAACCAAAACAAAACATTTTGAAAGAGTCCAAAGTTTCAGTATAGCAGGCAAATAAAGTTATTATTACACCTCTCTTGCAATCGGTATGTTAAAAACAGTAATGCAATTTTATCCTTAAAAGATAACATCTTCACAACCTTAAACGTGTTGAAATGAACTGGCTTTCTGCCAAGTAAAAGTAGTTTCATAGGCAAACAAAAGCCAAATATGTCATAAATATAAAATTCTCCATTCTCCTTGAAAAAATTACACTTGGGAATGTACATAAAGAGAAATATGGAAATACATAATAGACCAAAATGAATTATCTGGAATAGAGAAAAACAAAAATTGGAAAGATTTTTTTTTAATGCTAGGGGGCATGTCATTTGCAAGAATAATTCAATGTGGGTCATTCCCATTAAATAAAAATATGAATATAAATCATGGTTACCACACGTTGTAACCCAGCACATGCTTCCTGGTGCTGTGGGTTTAGCATGTGACAATTAAAAGTTTACCTGCTTTCCTTAATATACACTATAATGTATCTCTTGTCAGCATTTAAAGTACAGATGTTTGTGGCAAGTTATGGAAACTAATTATTAAAACACCAAACAATTTCACAGCAAATCAAGAATAAATGGAACAGAATGGCAACAACCTTTCACACTTGTGCCCTTGCCACGGTGGAAGCAAAACTAGAGAAAATATCTTCAAGCAGTAGGTTGTTTTATCACACACTCTACTGCACACTGGTCTCTTTACCATTTGGAAGGATGACAAAAAAATAACCAAACTTTACATAATTTGATATTTATATGAGTATGTTGGAGCTAAATTATAGATGTTTGGAATTAAATTAAGGATGGGTGAGTGGGACAGTAAATTTCTCTGCTATTTCTGTTTCCAAATCTATGGTCAAAGCTGCTGCTGTTGCTTTAGTTCCTAACGGTGCAATTCTAGGAAGAGTTACTTCCCTCTAAGTCCACTGAAGTCAAAGGGCTTAGAAAAGTGTAACTCCACTTTGGGTGGCACATTAAATAATTTTATCTCATGGCTTGTTTTGACATAGTAATTAGAGTAGAAGCATTTGACTCTTGTAAGAACGACCTTTGCTGATGATTTACTGTAAACATTTTCAGTATTTTTACCCATGTAACATTCCAGTAACACAACCTCTAAAGTAATTGTTAATAGCTTAGAAAGTTCCAAGTGTACTAAAGTGGAAGAAAAAGCATTTCTCTTGGCCCAAAGAGAATTCCACTAGTTTGGCTTGTAATGGATGACCATATTAAAGTTAAGAACATAAGAGAAGCCATGTTAGATCAGGCCAATGGCCCATCCAGTCCAACATTCTGTGTCACACAGCGGCCAAATATATATATATATATATATATATATATATATATATATATATATATATATATATGATATATACACACACACACACACACACTGTGGCTAATAGCCACTGATGGACCTCTGCTCCATATTTTTATCTAACCCCTTCTTGAAGGTGGCTATGCTTGTGGACGCCACCACCTCCTGTGGCAGTGAATTCCACATGTTAATCACCCTTTGGGTGAAGAAGTACTTCCTTTTATCCGTTTTAACCTGTCTGCTCAGCAATTTCATCGAATGCCCACGAGTTCTTGTATTGTGAGAAAGGGAGAAAAGTACTTCTTTCTCTACTTTCTCCATCCCATGCATTATCTTGTAAACTTCTATCATGTCACCCCTCAGTCGACGTTTCTCCAAGCTAAAGAGCCCTAAGCGTTTCAACCTTTCTTCATAGGGAAGGTGTTCCAGCCCTTTAATCATTTTAGTTGCCCTTTTCTGAACTTTCTCCAATGCTATAATATCCTTTTTGAGGTGCGGCGACCAGAACTGCACACAGTACTCCAAATGAGACCGCACCATCGATTTATACAGAGGCATTATGATACTGGCTGATTTGTTTTCAATTCCCTTCCTAATAATTCCCAGCATGGCGTTGGCCTTTTTTATTGCAAACGCACACTGTCTTGACATTTTCAGTGAATTATCTACCATGACCCCAAGATCTCTCTCTTGGTCTGTCTCTGCCAGTTCACACCCCATCAACTTGTATTTGTAACTGGGATTCTTGGCCCCAATGTGCATTACTTTGCACTTGGCCACATTGAACCGCATCTGCCACGTTGACGCCCACTCACCCAGCCTCAACAGATCCCTTTGGAGTTCCTCACAATCCTCTCTGGTTCTCACCACCCTGAACAATTTAGTGTCATCCGCAAATTTGGCCACTTCACTGCTCACTCCCAACTCTAAATCATTTATGAACAAGTTAAAGAGGATGGGACCCAGTACCGAGCCCTGCGGCACCCCACTGCTTACCGTCCTCCACTGCAAAGACTGCCCATTTATACTCACTCTCTGCTTCCTATTACTCAACCAGTTTTTGATCCACAAGAGGACCTGTCCTTTTACTCCATGACTCTCAAGCTTTCTAAGGAGCTTTTGATGAGGAACTTTATCAAAAGCTTTCTGGAAGTCAAGGTAAACAACATCTATCGGGTCTCCTTTGTCCACATGTTTGTTCACCCCCTCAAAGAAATGTAACAGGTTAGTGAGGCAAGATCTTCCCTTGCAGAACCCATGCTGAGTCTTCCTCAATAACCCATGTTCATCAATGTGCCTACTCATTCTGTCCTTGATAATGGTTTCTACCAACTTTCCGGTATTGAAGTCAGACTGACTGGCCTGTAATTTCCCGGATCTCCTCTGGAACCCTTTTTAAAGATGGGGGTGACATTTGCTACCTTCCAGTCCTCAGGAACGGAGGCAGATTTTAATGAAAGATTACAGATTTTTGTTAGAAGATCCACAAGTTCAACTTTGAGTTCTTTCAGAACTCTCGGATGTATGCCATCCGGACCCGGTGACTTATTAGTTTTTAATTTGTTTTAATTTTTTCTTTTTGCTAAATGTTGGGGGGTGCATGGATGTGTGTGTACATAATAAGCAAGGTGGTTTTGACAATTTATAGCTGCTTTGAAATGCTGATTTCTAGAATATGAAATCAAAGCATTTGTTCCTTAAGAATATTTTTGTTTTTCACTGTTAAATTATGTGTGACCCTAAAGGGCATATTTTAAAACAGAGCTTTTCAGATATGCAGGCATTTTCTAGATTGTCATGTACAGTTTGATGCAACAGTGATCATAGCATAACAGAAAGTAGGGCAAAGAACAGCAGAAAGCCACGGTTAGACATTGACTAGGGTCAAGGAGACCTGTATTCAAATTCTTGCTTACAAAAACTGTTACCTTCAGCCACTCATTTTCCCTCACTCTAAATTTTCGCATAGAATTGTTATGAGTATAAGATACACTGGGGCATAAACTTTGCAGAGCCTTGAACTCTTACAGGTAAATAAAAAGGAACTTTGAAGGACTTAAACATGGAAAATAAAAGAATATTTTACAATACATCTAATACAAGAGAGGAATAATTATGAGGCACTCAAACTAAATTCCATTCCATTCCGTTCCATTCTAGTGTTGTTTTGTTGGAGAAGCCACAGGCTGCTAAGAGTCTAGTTAATGTAAATACCACTGAAAGAGTGGTTTAGTCCACTGGCACCCTAGGGAAAGCTGTGGTGCATTCTTTAGTGTTTAGGGTTTATTGAATATTTCCTCTTGCAGTTCAGCCTACTTCTTGTTGTTTCTCTTTCTGCTGTGTATTAGTATGTGTTAGTGCTTATACTCTGAAGGCCATTCTGTTGTATTAGTGGCCTGCTGTCAATTATTGTCTTTTTGCAAAATCCTGTTGCAATAAATTAATTGAAAGCAAACCCCAAAGCATAAATTGGATTATTCCCTAAACTCTGCCAACAGTTTTTACTATAAATATATTATAGATATAAATGCAAAGCATAGAAGAAAGAGATTTTAAATGGTTCTGGTTTTGTTGAATAATGTCAGTGCTCTAGGAAAACAAGTTCACGGAAGGGGTATACATGGACTGACACTGGGATTCATTTGCCCCAATCACTACTTTCAAATGAAATATCAGCCAGCACTGGTCAGGGCTGAAGATGTTCCAGCCAATGGGGAGGGGGAAGGAAATAGCAATATATGGAACCTACACCCCATCATGGGCAAACATTTAGCTGTCTGCCACCCTCCCATGGAATACTATAGGATTAGGTAGTCATTTTTGTGCGAGCCAAGGAGGAATTTTTGGGACTTCACCAGAGTGGCTTTGGGGTGAAAATTTCTTTGCCTGCTTTGTGATGTTCCAGATGGAAGAGCAGTTAGTTAACTAGCTGGGCCTTAGACTGGTTAGCAAAAACAAACAAAGAACAATGCTCCAGTGGGAAGAAAAACATTTCATTATTAAATTATTTTCCTCCCACTTCACCATTGTTCTTTTGTTCTGTTTTTGGCGCAACCCTCTTCTCCTGCATTTAGACTTGTTAGCTGGAGAAGTTGCTAAGAATTTCTGTGTTTTGAAAGACTTCATTCTGAGGCTTGGGTGACTGCTGAAAAGGCTGAGTTGTGATAGCTGGGGAACTGCTGTATGTTTGGGTGAGTGGGCTAAAGGTGAAAGTGATTGATTGATTGATTGATTGATTGATTGATTGAGAGTAATTGTTGATGATTGCTTAGGAGTGGTCTACTCCACTCTCTTTGCATTTTAAGCTGCGCCTTGCCAAAGGCGCGAGCCGAAGGGCAAGAGCTAAAGGGCTCTTGGCCTGTGGCTCTTTGCCTGGGGGCTTCCTAAGGACCGGGAACCCAGATCCCTGATTTCCTTGTTCTCCCAATAAGGTAAGTTGACCTTCCAGAAGGGGAGCCACGTAAACAACAGCATTTAAAGAGGACTGTATATTTAATATATATATATATATATATATATATATATATATATATATATATATATATATATATATATATATCATGAAGGTAGAATGCCAGCAGGGGGGTGGGGGCTTTCCAGTGTTTTGCACTGAGTGTCACATGTATGACTATCTGCCCACAGGACAGAAGTCTTGGGTGTGTGCTCGATGCAAGGAGCTCCTGGTCCTCAGGGAACGGGTTCGTGCCCTTGAGGCCGAGGTGACTGCCCTGGAGAAGCAGAGACAGTCAGTTAGGCAATTGGGGAAGACTCTCGGGGGCGTATTAGATGAGCCCCACTCTGAACGTGGCAGCCCCGTTGCTGCCAGAGAGCGTGAGGGTCGAGAGGGAACAGGGCACCTTGCTGAGGACAAGGGGAATGCGCCCTCAGAAGGGACCTCTTCTTCGGTTGGTGAGCAGGTATCCTTTCGCGCCACGGAACCATCCCTGGGCAGGGGGAGAAGGGGGGTCTTGGTAGTTGGTGATTCGATCCTTAGGCAAGTAGACAGCTGGGTGGCAAAACCGCGTATTGACTGTATGGTGACTTGCCTGCCTGGTGCGAAGGTAGCGGACATTATACGTGTAGTAGATAGGCTGATAGACAGTGCTGGGGAGGAGCCTGTGGTCGTGGTGCATGTTGGCACCAACGATGTGGGGAAATGCAGTCGTGAGGTCCTGGAGGAGAAATTTAGGCTGCTAGGTGGGAGACTTAAGGCCAGGACCTCCAAGGTGGCCTTCTTGGAAGTGCTACCTGTTCCACATGCAGGGCAGGAGAGACAGGCGCAAATTAGAAGTCTCAATGTGTGGATGAGACGATGGTGTAAGGAGGAAGGGTTTAAGTTTGTTAGGCACTGTGATGCTTTCTGGAACAAGCGGGAGCTGTACAAAAGAGACGGTCTCCACTTGTCTCCGGATGGAACCAGGCTGCTGGCGCTTAAAATCAAAAAGGTGGCAGAGCAGTTTTTAAACTAAATCTTGGGGGAAAGCCGACAGGAGATGGAATGTCTCTGGTTCGGGAGGACTCGTCTCAAAGAGATGAAGGGTTGGCTTCTATTTTTCTACCAAGTAACGGATCAGAGTTGTCCACTGTGATGGTGACAAACAGTATGGACTGTCTGCCAGAGTCTCGAAGCGGCAGGACAGAGGTGGCGGGCCTAGCTTGCCTGGGAAATTATAAATGTTTGTATGCAAATGCTAGAAGTGTCCGAAGTAAAATTGGTGAATTGGAATGTTTAGTGTTGGGAGAAAACATAGACATTGTGGGAATTTCAGAAACTTGGTGGAATGAAGAGAATCAGTGGGACACGGTGATTCCTGGATATAAGTTATATCGGAAGGATAGGGAGGGAAGGGTTGGAGGTGGGGTGGCTCTGTATGTCAGAGAGGATATACGGTCCAGTAAGACTGAGGTCAGAGAATTAGATTCCCTTTTAGAAATGCTTTGGGTTGAAATAGAGGGCCCAAAAGGAAATTTAACTATGGGAGTTTGTTATCGCCCACCAAATCAAAAGAGAGAGGACGATTATAATATGATGGAAGGATTAAAGATAGCGGCTAAACGTAAAAACTGTGTCGTAATAGGTGATTTTAACTACCCGCAGATTGATTGGGTCAATATGTGTTCTGGTCGAGAGAAAGAGATTGATTTTCTTGATGCTCTCAATGACTGTGCTATGGAGCAGATGGTCTCAGAACCTACCAGAGGTGGGGCAATCCTGGATCTGGTCCTAAGTAATGCCCAAGACTTAGTGAGAGACGTAAAAGTGATTGCGCCGCTTGGGAACAGTGACCATAATGTTATTGATTTCACCGTTTGTATAAATAGGGAGTTGCCCAAAAAGACCGCCACAACCACATTTAACTTTAAAAGGGGTAAATTCTCTGAGATGAGGAGGCATGTGAGGAGGAAACTGAAAGGAAAGGTAAATACGGTCAAAACCCTTGGGGAAGCTTGGAGACTTTTTAAAACTATAATCCTAGAAGCTCAGATAAAATACATACCACAAGTTAGGAAAGGCACAAACAGGTATAAGAAGAGGCCAGCATGGTTAACAAACAAAGTAATGGAAGCTGTAAAAGGTAAGAAGGACTCCTTTAAGCGGTGGAAAACCAGTCCAAGTGAGATTAATAAAAGGGAACACAGGCAGTGGCAAATCAAATGCAAGACTGTGATCAGGCAGGCAAAAAGGGACTATGAGGAGCATATTGCAAAAAACATAAAGACCAACAATAAAAATTTCTTCAAATATATTAGAAGTAGGAAACCAGCCAGGGAAGCAGTGGGGCCCTTGGATGACCATGGGGTAAAAGGATTACTGAAGGAGGATGGGGAAATGGCTGAGAAGCTGAATGCATTTTTTGCCTCCGTCTTCACCGTGGAAGATGAGAAGTGTTTGCCCGCCCCAGAACCACTAATATTGGAAGGGGTGTTGAAAGACCTGAGTCAGATTGAGGTGACAAAAGAGGAGGTCCTACAACTGATAGACAAATTTAAAACTAATAAGTCACCGGGTCCGGATGGCATACATCCGAGAGTTCTGAAAGAACTCAAAGTTGAACTTGTGGATCTTCTAACAAAAATCTGTAATCTTTCATTGAAATCTGCCTCTGTTCCTGAGGACTGGAAGGTAGCAAATGTCACCCCCATCTTTAAAAAGGGTTCCAGAGGAGATCCAGGAAATTACAGGCCAGTCAGTCTGACTTCAATACCGGGAAAGTTGGTAGAAACCATTATCAAGGACAGAATGAGTAGGCACATTGATGAACACAGGTTATTGAGGAAGACTCAGCATGGGTTCTGTAAGGGAAGATCTTGCCTCACTAACCTGTTACATTTCTTTGAGGGGGTAAACAAACTTGTGGACAAAGGAGACCCGATAGATGTTGTTTACCTTTACTTCCAGAAAGCTTTTGATAAAGTTCCTCATCAAAGGCTCCTTAGAAAGCTTGAGAGTCATGGAGTAAAAGGACAGGTCCTCTTGTGGATCAAAAACTGGCTGAGTAATAGGAAGCAGAGAGTGAGTATAAATGGGCAGTCTTCGCAGTGGAGGACGGTAAGCAGTGGGGTGCCCCAGGGCTCGGTACTGGGTCCCATGCTCTTTAACTTGTTCATAAATGATTTAGAGTTGGGAGTGAGCAGTGAAGTGGCCAAATTTGCGGATGACACTAAATTGTTCAGGGTGGTGAGACCCAGAGAGGATTGTGAGGAACTCCAAAGGGATCTGTTGAGGCTGGGTGAGTGGGCGTCAACGTGGCAGATGCGGTTCAATGTGGCCAAGTGCAAAGTAATGCACATTGGGGCCAAGAATCCCAGCTACAAATACAAGTTGATGGGGTGTGAACTGGCAGAGACTGACCAAGAGAGAGATCTTGGGGTCGTGGTAGATAATTCACTGAAAATGTCAAGGCAGTGTGCGTTTGCAATAAAAAAGGCCAACGCCATGCTGGGAATTATTAGGAAGGGAATTGAAAACAAATCAGCCAGTATCATAATGCCCCTGTATAAATCGATGGTGCGTTCTCATTTGGAGTACTGTGTGCAGTTCTGGTCGCCGCACCTCAAAAAGGATATTATATCATTGGAGAAAGTTCAGAAAAGGGCAACTAGAATGATTAAAGGGCTGGAACACCTTCCCTATGAAGAAAGGTTGAAACGCTTAGGGCTCTTTAGCTTGGAGAAACGTCGACTGAGGGGTGACATGATAGAGGTTTACAAGATAATGCATGGGATGGAGAAAGTAGAGAAAGAACTACTTTTCTCCCTTTCTCACAATACGAGAACTCGTGGGCATTCGATGAAATTGCTGAGCAGACAGGTTAAAACGGATAAAAGGAAGTACTTCTTCACCCAAAGGGTGATTAACATGTGGAATTCACTGCCACAGGAGGTGGTGGCGGCCACAAGCATGGCCACCTTCAAGAGGGGGTTAGATAAAAATATGGAGCAGAGGTCCATCAGTGGCTATTAGCCACAGTGTGTATGTTTGTGTGTGTGTGTGTGTGTGTGTGTGTATATATATATATATATATATATATATATATATATATATATATATATATATATATATATTTGGCCGCTGTGTGACACAGAATGTTGGACTGGATGGGCCATTGGCCTGATCTAACATGGCTTCTCTTATGTTCTTATGTTCTTAGCCACAACTAGCTAGAAGGAATAGAGTCAACTGTTCATGATAGAGAGAATCATGGTGAAGAGTGTGTCTGGAATAGTGATGGTACTAGGAAAAGCAAATTCTTTTCAACAACAACAAAAAATGGCACATGAACTGTACTAAGAAAACTGGCACAAAAAGATTTGTGGATAACTTTCTGGATATTTTCAGGATCCCTTTTCTGTTGAAAATGTTTACAGGAGCACATTTGGCTGGGCCCTGTGTTCTTTGTAACCTTGGAATATGGTCCTACCTCTCTCTGCATGTTAATGTTACTTCTTATACCTACAACAGAAGTGTAGAAAAGATATTATGCCATTAGAGGCATTTACTAATAAATTAGGAACTAATACATTAGAGGCATCCAGCACCAGTGCAAGGCCACAAATTGTGCCTTTGTGCTGAACCTTGGAAACTTATTATAGGTGTTGATGATCTGATGAGGAACTGTAAACTATAAGCTCATGATAGTGAAATGGTATAACCATTTCTGAAAATATAACCATTTCTGACTGGTTTCTGGGATGAGAAGTTTATTGAATAGATTACAGTGTTCCCCATGTGCAGTGATGCAAAAATCTCCATAGAAGGTGACAGCATTAATGGAGAAGAAAAACAGCAGAACTCAAGACTGAACAGCATGTGTGCCAACATTTTTTTCAGACTGGAGCAGTCCTATCTCATCAAATTAGCAGAGAAGTGGGGTTAGATATTGATTCCCCTCCCACACACTCTGTTTCTGTAAGGAACACATTTTTGAAGAAAGTCTTCTGGATCGCAGCAGCTTTCTTATTTAGGGTAAGGTTTTCTGGGATACATACCCCATATAGCCTTATTTCAGGTAAGGTTTCATGGGATACATATATATACCCTAGCCTAGTGATAAAAATGGACGGCATACAATTACTACAACTGGATTATTTCTATCTCTAAAACATTAAGAAAGAGGGGAAATAGTTGTAAATACTGTCAGAATTTGTGATTCTTCTGAACTTGACAGTCTTCTTTTTCAAATCTATATGAAGTTGTTATAATGAGTGGAATGTATGTAGAAATTAGAAGAAGTATCATTAAAAGGTAATTGGTCCATCTTGTAATCAGCCTAGAGAATATTGGAATACAGGGGTCATGTTGCAGAAAAATAGGTGGTGGAGCTCATTAGCATAACTCATTAGCATATGCCGCCCCTCCCAGCCAAAAGCAACCCAATGTAAGAAAGGAGAGGCCCAGGTGAGTGAGGCCTGCTTGGGCTGGCTAAAGATCCAGTCAGCCCAAGTAAGCCTCGCTCACCTGGGGCTCTCCTGGGCCACCACCCACCCCCCCCGCCAGTCAAAAGGCCAGCAAGCCACCTGCTGCCCAAAATCTCATAAGATGTGAAGAAAGGGTGGCACAGGCTTCTCTAGGGGTTAATGAGGGCTGCTGGGTGTGTGGCAAAACCCCTGGTGGTTGGCTGGCTGCCTGCTTTCCTAATCCAAGGATTGTTATGCGGCTGCACCTACTATTCAATGGACAAGGTAGATGGAGAGGAAGAGGGGGAACCCTCAAAAAGGTTCAGGAGCTGTGCTCCTGTGAGCTCCTGCTGAATGTGAGGCCTGTTGAAATGTATATGTTTGTTTGTTTTTTCTTGAAATTAAAGCATTTTTATGTGACACAGCTTGTTAGTCAACTATCTGGCTATCAATCACATGTTTCTCATGCCACTTTGCTTGATAGGTGGCAAACATCTACTGGGAATTGACTCAACAGCAGCAGCTGTCTGCCCCCCCAGTCGGAAGAACGAGACAAGACGGTATATTGGGTAATAAAACAGGGCAACTTTATTGAACAAGAACAGCCTGGGGCAACCTAAAAAACTCCTGGACAGGTCAAGGGAAACACACCAGATCCTTCCCTGTCTGGATAGGGTGAGCCACCCAGCCCCCAGCAGCAGCCAGTTTAAGCCACCCAGCCCTCAGCAGCAGCCAGTTTAAATTGGCAGCTGCCAGGCCAGCAAAGGCCGGGTATACCCCCAAGTGGCAATGCCGCCCACCCAGGAACAGCCTGCCAGAGGAGGGAACCCTATAGCGGGCAAGACAGCAGAGAGCCATACAGCCCAGCTGCCGTCCCATCCCGCTAGTTTCCTTAAAACCGAGAAAACCATGGGTGCACACCAAATACCTGAATACCTAATTAAACTCCCGCCAAATAAAGTTACCAAAACCTAACCCAACCTCAAGGCAAACAGTACAAGGTAGGCAAAAAACATCCTAACCATAGCCAATCAGTTAAGATGAAAAAATTCCTACCTGGCCCCGTAAAACTTGGCAACTGGAGAAGCCTGTACTATTGCAGGGTGGGAGGGTGGGCGGAAACCGCCGGCGAAGTGCGTAGGGCCAGGCGTGGCTGGGCTTATAAAGCCCCAGACCACACCCCACCAACATCCCCGGATGAACTGAGGTCTGTTTGCCTCGGCTCCATCCAGGGAGGCAAACGCGGCCCCTGCCCAATGCCGCCGAACGTCAGTGTGGGCGGGAAGGGGTCAGATTGCCCACCCAGTCAGAACAACAAGACAACACGGTACATTGGGTAATAAAACAGGGCAACTTTATTGAACAAGAACAGCCTGGGGCAACCTAAAAAACTCCCAGACAGGCCAAGGGAAACACACCAGACCTTTCCCTGTCTGGATAGGGCGAGCCACCCAGCCCCCAGCAGCAGCCAGTTTAAACCGGCTGCTGCCAGGCCAGCGAAGGCCGGGTATACCCCCAAGTGGCAATGCCGCCCAACCAGGAACGGCCTGCCAGAGGAGGGAACCCTATAGCGGGCAAGACAGCAGAGAACCGTACAGCCCAGCTGCTGTCCCATCCCGCTACTTCCCTTAAAACCAGGAAAACCGTAGGTGCACACCAAATACCTGAATACCTAATTAAACTCCCGCCACCACAATGCCAAGCCTCGGCTTAGGCACTTGGGCCCACTGGTTGGCCTAAAGCCAACAAAAGCCCCAGCTGTAGTTCAAACAAAAATGCCCTGTTGCCTGTTACGGACAGGTGGACACCGTCCTGCCAATACAGGTCCGCCCTATCCAACCTTATAGCCGGGTGAGGCAGGTACACGCCAAGGCCTCCACAAAGCACCTTCTTGATCGCCTTGTTGGCCTTACGTCTAGCTCTCTTGACCCCCGCGGGGTCCCAAGCAGCTCTCCACACCCGGCGAGGAAGGATGGTGGACCACAATATGAGCACCTCAGGCCACCTGCTCTGTATCACCCTGAAGTCTTTGATCACCTGAAGTGACAGGGCCCTCCCCTTCACCAGGCCAAGATCATTACCCCCAAGGTGAATAACCAAAATCTGAGGTGGAGGACCATTCCTCCCCTGAAAAAGAAGAGGCAAGAGTCCGTCCCAGCGAAGGCCCCGATGCCTCTGCCACTCGACGACTGCCCACTCGCTGAGGCCCAACTGCGATCCAATAGGTGAGCGCGAACCTGGTGGGCAGCCCAAAATACCATGCTGTGGCTGGCGATCAGTATCCTCCGTCTCTTGCACCGTGCCACAGCACCTAAAATAAAAGAACAGAGTAACCAACATTGTAAAACTAACACCCAACTAACGCCCACTGGGTAAAATTGGGCGAACATAACCCTTGTACGCCATGGACCTCCACTGCCCCACGTGCTGAATGGCAGGTCCTCTGTACCCCATGGCGGCTGCTGTGGATGCCACCCCAATACGAAATGAATGGGTCCCAAACTGGACACCACCGAGGCCAAGCTTATCCAAGGCCTGGCTTGTGATGGACCGAAATTGAAACTTGGTCAACGGAGACCTGTCTTCATGACGAAATAAAGGGCCAACGTCATCGCCCCTAACAGCGATGTATTTCTTCAGTGCCACAACTGGACAAATTTCCCGATCGAGACATGAACCCAAGGTAATAAACGTACCTCTCTGTCTCTGATCGGTCTTGGACCTGCGCACCTTAATGGATATGCAGTCCCCAACAATTTTTATATCACCCGACTGTAGGGCACGCCCGGAGCAATCCTGCCACGAGCTAACAACCAGCTCACTGACCCTGAGCGCCCCGGAAAAGGCAGTCATAGCAGCCACCTGGAACAATAAGGCTTCGAACTCTGAAAAACAGACTATAGACCACACCGCCTTAAAACCCTTCAAAACGGAAGGAGAAAAGGGTTGGCGAATGTCGGGCCGCGGACCCTGCTCACGGGCCCAACCCTCCAACATCTTACGTAGCCTGAAATCATCCAAAGCGTCAAAAAAACACCCCTTATTTTGCTAGTGAATGCTAGGGCTGCCAACTTAGCCCTAATGGTCTTAACTACAAACCCCTTACCTTTTAAATGTACGCAGAACTGCATAAGGTGGAACGCTGGTACAGGCCAACGATTGGCCAATCCTACCTGATCCCTAAAAGCTTGGAACTGCTCAACAGAGCGATCATAGGCCTTCCGGGTAGTAGGTGCTAGAGCTAACATCATTGCCCAGTCAGCCTCAACTCTCCAAGCCGACACTTCTCTGGGGGCATCCGAGCCGGCAGGAGGTCGGCTTCCGGTGCAAGCAGTCGAAATCACTCCATCTGCTGGCGAGACAGAGCGTCCGCAACTCCATTGCACACACCTGGCACGTGCTTAGCAAGGAATAAAATATTTAAACGTAGACAGCGTAAAGTAAAGGCCCTAACCAGGCTCACAACAGGAACAGATTTGGAGGTCAGGGTATTAATCACATGAACTACAGCCATATTGTCGCACCAAAAATGCACGACATGATTGGCTAAATCCTCACCCCATAACTGAACTGCCACAACTATTGGAAAAAACTCCAAAAAGGTCAAATTACGACACAGGTCGCTGGCCAGCCAACCCTCTGCGCACCAATGCCCACAGAAATAGACCCCAAAACCAATAGAGCCCGCGGCATCCGATGTGATCTGAAGATCCGCCTCGATCCTCAGATCCTTGCGCCAAAAAGACACCCCGTTAAAGTCAGACAAAAACTGTTCCCAGACCTCAAAATCTTGCCTCATTCCCTGGCTGATCCTGACCCGATGATGGGGCATACGTAACGTCCCCATAGCATCGCACAGATGCTGCAAGAACGCCCAACTATGCAAGCAAAGTTGAGGTGGCCCACAATCTGCTGTAGTTCCAGTAGCGAAATCTTGCGCTTACCTTTCACAACTGCCAGCTTCTGCCATAGATTAATGATTTTTTCAGCTGGCAACCTTGAAGCCTGCTGCACTGTGCGCACTCAATGCCCCAAAAGGTCAAAATTAAAGCCGGGCCCTCCATCTTTTCATGGGCGAACAGGATGCCCAGGTCCTCAGCCAACCGCAAAAAAGAGTGAAGCAGCCGGGCACATTGTCCCAACCCCCGTGGGCCCATGAACAAAAAATCGTCCAGATAATGAAACGTGTTAGCGGAACCAGCCCGCTCGCACAGAGCCCATTCCAAAAAAGTGCTAAAACGTTGAAAAGCTGAACAAGAAATAGCACACCCCATAGGCAAAGCCCGGTCCATATAGAACCTCCCCTCAATCATAAAACCGAGGAGTTCAAAATCATCCGGGTGCACCGGCAACAGACGAAACGCAGATTTAATGTCGCATTTCGCCATTTCCGCCCCAATTCCGCAACTCTGGACCACTTTGACCGCCTGATCAAAGGAGGTGTATCGAACTGTACACAGGAAGTCTGGAATGGCATTGTTCACAGACCCTCCTTTTGGATAGGACAGGTGGTGAATCAACCGGAACTCCCCTGGCGCCTTTTTAGGCACTACCTCTAAAGGAGATACCCGCAAGTTGGGGACTGGGGATGAGTCAAAAGGGCCTAAAACCCAGCCCTCCTTGCACTCTTTACCGATCTTTTCCTTAACCACCTGCTCCAACTTCCTAATAGACTGTAAATTCTTGGCCATACAGGGTCCTCTAGGTCCCTGGAATGGGATACGAAACCCTAAAGAAAACCCTCCAACAAATATTCCCTATCCCTTGTTCTGGGATAATCAGCCAAAAGGTTCCTAAGAACCTTCACCCTGATGGGGCTGGGACCCTTTGTTAACAGCTTGGATATTCCCGCCCCCACCTGACCGCTTGCCCCCCACTCGGGGTTTAGACTTGTTGCATGCCGACAATGCATGCGAACCTCCGCACAACGGACACTCATGCTTGTGTTTGCATGTTTTCCTGTTACATACCCCCTGGGACGTGTACTCCCAACACAGAAGCCGGGGATGAACCGACTGCCCCACTGATGTGCGTGGACCCGACATGCTCGCCTGTTTGCTCACAAGGTGACCACTATCGGACCTGTCCCCTGTGTTGGGCTTAGCTGGGGACATAAGCTGCAGCCATAGCTGCTGGTTAATCTGATCCCAGGGAATGGCAGGGTTCAATGCTGCCCTCATACGGAACTCCTCGTCATACTGCAGCCACGCTGCGCCCGAGAAGTCCGTATATGCCTTATACACGATATCGCAATACTGGAATAGCGGTGCCGCCCGTAAAGGCTGTGCTCGCGCTATTACCCCAGCATAAATCAGGAACCCTGGTAACCAGTTGGCCCAATTCCTTTCAACCTTTCTGCATTTAAGTTTCTCCTTATCCTTTTCCTCCAGTTCGTCCTTATCCTTCTTCTCAAGTTCCCTATAAAGAAGGCTAAAGACATTGACATATTCCCCGCACAAAATCTTTTCTCTAGTAGCCACCGTCAAGTGATCCCCCAACGGCATGGCCATGTCGCCAAAAGGGTGACATTGGAAAGGTACTGACCCAAAGGGGGTCGGGGACCAACCCCAACCCCCCTACTGAGTAACAGGCCATCCAGAGGACCATTGGCTACCCAACTGATGCCCCCATGGCAAGGACCCCCCGGAGGACTGTTGACTCAAAGCCCCCTGAGATGTGGAAGGGGTAGCGGCAGTTGCCGAAACCTGTGTAGAGCCCCATGGCAGGATCTGTCCCTGCCCCCTGGGATCCCAGCCACCAGCCACCCCCGGCAAGCCCAGGGACCCCCCCACCGCTCCAGGGCCTAACATAGGCGGAGAAACCATCGATCCAGGCAAATAGAGGGGGCCCCAACCACCCCAAGGCCACACCCCAGTGTTGCCAGGCCTCAATTGCTTACCATCAGAATCATCCACACCAACCGCCACTACGATAGGCGCTGAGCCGCCACCTCTACCTGAACGACCAAGCCCTTCCGGGGGGTTACCTTCTTCATCAGAGTCAGTGTTGTTATCAGGGGGCTCCTGGCTCGGCCCACCTGAAGGACCCGGCGGGGCAGACATGTCCTGTAAGGTAGAAAGGCAAGCCAGGATCTCCTGTTCGAAGGCCCTGGTGGAAGTCCGCATGGCTTTACGTCCCCGTACCAGACCAGTTGACCCGGGGACCAACCCTTGTTGCCGCTCTAGGGCAGCCAGCCTGTCCATTATGGCCTGCCTATGGCAGGCCTCCTCCTCCTCCTCCCCCGGACGATCTGCAGGAACTGGCCTTTTGGGTGCAGTCTTAAGAGGCTGCTTACCCTTAGATTTTCCTTGGCCTTTCCTGGGAGCCATGGCAGGAACACCAACTGAGTAATAGAACCAAGGGGTAAAACACCCACCCCTCCCTTACTGCCCCGTGAGAACAGGGACACTAAGCCTCAAGGGCTGCTTCCCCACCATGGCGGCCTCTCAGGCAAGGCCAAAGGCCAGCAGACTCTGAACAGGGATTGGGGGGGGGTGAATATGCCCTTGTGTGGGTAAGCGTGTAAAGGCCCGCCACCTCCCTCCTAAGCGCACAGCCCTCCCACCAATAGGGGACCCCGCCAGGAATGCACCGCTCCGCAACGCAATCGCCCGCAACAAACAAAACCCCCGAATCAGGCAATAAGGAACTCTGAACACCCGCTCCGCGGCTCTCAAACAGCCACCACCACCGCCGCCGCTGAGCGCACCTCGGCGTACAGGCCGCTTTGAGGAGCCGTCAACAAAACGCTCCCCTCCGAAACCGCCAGCGAAGTGCGTAGGGCCGGGCATGGCTGGGCTTATAAAGCCCCAGACCATGCCCCAGCAACATCCCCGGATGAGCTGAGGTCCGTTTGCCTCGGCTCCATCCGGGGAGGCAAATGCGGCCCCCGCCCTATGCCACCGAACGTCAGCGTGGGCGGGAAGGGGCCGGATAATACGATTGGAAATGTAAATTATCTAGGAGGTACTTATCCTTTCACTGCAGCTGAAATATGGGAGCTCTTTTTTTTCCATACATATATAGACTTAATCTTGACTGAAGGCATAAACAGGCAGTACAACTAAACTCAGCATAAATTTTTCCAGGCTTCCACTAAAAGCATGGCATTCCAAATATTTAATTGAATGATCTATGTAACCCAAATGCCTAGGTGCACTAAATATACCACTAGAAAGGTCATCTGGGAATTTTTTTCTCCATATTACAGGCAATCACAACAGCGTGTAGGACATTTTATTAAAAAAATTATGAGAGAGCAGTTACTGAAAAAAAAAATAAGAATTGTGGCAATGTAAGTTATTGTAACAACATGCTAGTTTACGGCATTCATGGGATCAGATGGTTTGTTCCAGGTTATTTAAAAGTTTAAAATCATGATGCCTGTAATTCAAAAGAATCTTATAGCCTCTGGTCATACACATCTTTGTTATCGTCACCCCTTCACTAAGTACAGACAGTGCTGGTAATTCTATGCCTACCCACAATATGAGGATGTAATTCAGTGACTATAAATAGCATTTATATAATGTGTTTAGAAAGTTCAAAGCACTTTATACATATTAATGTCTCTCCCATCCTTTCAATAGCCTTTCAAGGTGGCCATGGTATTATTTCCCCCATATTCTAACAGAATAGTAACTTGCCCTCAGACACCTCGTGAGCTTTCAGTTGAGGTAAAATGTGATAACCAAACAACAGAGGTCAACTGAAACTATTTGGCTAAAGACTTCAGCAAAGAGCACATCTTAATTTGTACAGAAATATTATTTGTTTTACAAGAATGTTTTTTATAAGGAAACAAGAGGTACTATAGTGATAACAATGAAAATGAGCAGACTTCATCTTTGAAAGGACTGGTAGTCTACAAACATGGATGCTTCTTCAATTTAATGCAAAGACAGCCATGCCATTCTCAGAACTGTTGATGCCACATGCCTTGTTTTTGAAGCGACTAAGCACTCTAAAATAATTGTGAGTACTGGGGAAAAAATTTATATACATAGAGTTACATTTAATATCATATGCAATTATATTATTAAAGATAAATTATGTGTAAAATAACCACACTCAAATTACTTTATCTGCTTTTATCTGCAATGCTTCCAGTGAAATTAAACAGTTTTCAGCATGAAGAAGACCAAAGAAAGTTTAAACAAAACAACTATTAACTTCAGTGGCATTCTTCGTATCAAGACAGGGAGAAAGTACTCACAATGTTGCTATGTACCTTTATATTATTATGTGGACAATATAATGCATTACAATCTTTGCTGTTTGTCTATGGCTTTATGGTCATTTCCACATGGACTTGTTGTTTCAGCTTGGCTTCTTAGCAATGTTATTTTTTCACCAACCCTACACACGTAATTTTATTCCTGTCATCGCCATGCCAGTTTTTGTCTGTGTTTTCTCAGACTACCTTTATGCTGAAGTTTTCAAGAAAAACTCCACCAGATGATTTTTGCTGACTCTGTGCAACCTGGTGTGTACCTTAAAGCATCCCTTTTTCTGCTCACACACCTCTCTCATTTCTCCTGAAAATTCTCCTTTTATCTCCATTTCCCCAAAAGCCTCACTAGCAGTTGAAATATTTATACCAATATATGGATGCCCCATTTTGATATATTTTCCTATAATTTACATTTCAACTTTTTTCTCCCATCTGCATCTTCTTAATCTTAGTATGCCAAATTTGCAATCTAGAGTTATTTTTTTTTGGGAGGGGGAGGGTTTTAAGGTGATAGCAGAATTCATCCTGCCTCCTTTTTTGCAGAGGGGTAAGAGTCTCCTTTCTCCTGCAACATGCATTTACCTTCTTCGTCAACCCTTCCCAAGAAAGAGAGGACTGTTCTTCATTGGGACACCCCAGTCCCACTCTATCTCCTCTCCACAACTGATCACATGGGGTCTTCCTTCTTTTGCTGCTTTGGTAGGGTTTACATATGCATCCACTTCTTCAGTTATGTCATTTCCCTAATTTTACAAGGTACTATCTAAGCTGTTGATTTTATTATTAACGTCAACATTTATGTCTGCAAGGGTTTGCAGAGGTCTAATATTACATTCCCCACCCCATAAATTTAGCAGCCAGGAGTCTCAACAATGTGTCAGCCCAGTGGTGGGGCCTGGCTGCCACCACCATCACTACTACCAGGCAGCAGCTCACAGAAGCGGAACTCCAGAACCTCTAAATTGTATTGTGCTCTTTCTTTTCTCTCCCCACCTCCCCCCAAAAATACTTGCTTCTGGGTTCCATTGTTCAAACCCCCTGTGAAAATCTTAAGATTTGACAAACTTTCTAATATTTTTCCCCTAAAAAAATGAGAAAATAACCAAAACATATCAAGCAGACAGATGGAGATCTTCATCATGCCACTGTGGCTACATAGGAAAAAGTAATTTTAAAAGTATGATGGGAGTAAGGTTTTATGACAATTATAATTCAAGAGGCATTTTAAGATAGATGCTGAGCTGATATAATTTAGTACACCTTTCGGTGATATCAGGGGTGTGTGGCATATGCAAATGTCATGGAAATGAGTTGTGCTAATGAGCTCTGGCACCTATCTTTCTACAAAATGACTCCTGACTACTACAAATCACAAAATAAAGAAAGGGTAAAATTCATCAGTATCAAAAAGAAAAAGAAAATATGTGGTAGAAGAGAGAGATAGTGTATGCAAGAGGTAAGTCCTCCAAATCCACCAAACCCAGGAAGCCTGTAACTCCAGGATGCAGCATCTCCACTTGAAAGGATGGTATGGGTGCTGCTCCTCCTCTCTGCTTACCCATGAATAAACAGAGTTTTCTATTTGCTGTGGTGGGCTGCGGTAGACTGGGGAGGGGTGAAGTTGGCAGGGGGATGCCAATTATAAAGGTACAGAGCTGCAAGGAGGAGGATGGTGGGCTGCACAGAAACTCACTTTGGTGATATGAGGACATTACACTTGCAGAAACAAAACAATAGGAACAGTGCATTGTGGACTCAGTGGTAGTTAAAGTGCTGATGTAGGAGAAAACAACAACAACAACAACAACAATTTTTTATTTGTATCCCGCCCTCCCCGCCGGAGCAGGCTCAGGGCGGCTAACAGCATTATTTCATACATTGGTCATACAATATCGATAAAACTACATTGACAGTTTAATTAAAATTCTAATTAAAATTCTAAAATTAATAAAATATACTGGTGCTATGATTACGTTTACGTTTATGATGGCGAGTTCTTTAGCAGTTTCCCTCTTAATCAGTGAAGGCCAACCGGAAGAGGGTAGTCTTGCAGGCCCTGTGGAACTGTTAAAGGTCCCGCAGGGCCTGCATTTCCTCTGGAAGTTGGTTCCATAGGCGTGGAGCCATAGTAGAGAAAGCTCAGTTGCGGGTGCTTTGCAACTTCACCTCTTTCAGCCCGGGAATGTTCAGCAGGTTTTTCCCAGCTGACCTCAGTGCTCTCTGGGGTTCATACGGGGAGAGACTGTCCCTAAGGTAGGCAGGTCCTTGACCATATAGGGCTTTAAAGGTAATAACCAGCACTTTGTAACCAATCCAGTATACAACTGGCAGCCAGTGCAGTTCGCGCAGCCCAGGCTGTATGTGACCCCACATTGGGAGCCCTAACAGCAAACTAGCCACCGCGTTCTGCACTAGCTGCAGCTTCCGGATTTGGTACAGAGGCAGCCCCATGTAGAGGGCATTACAGTAGTCTAGTCTCGAGGTGACCGTTGCATGAATCACCATTGCCAGATCTTGACGCTCTAGGAAGGGGGCCAGCTGCTTTGCCCACCTCAGATGGAAAAAGGCTGACTTGGCAGTGGCTGCAATCTGGGCCTCCATTGATAGTGAAGGCTCCAGTAAAATTCCCAGGCTCCTGACCCGGCACGCCGCTTTCAGCGGCGCCCCGTCGAAGACCGGGAGAGGTATTTCTCTTCCCCGGGCGCCCCGATCTAGGCAAAGGACTTCTGTCTTCGCTGGATTCAATTTCAGCCCACTCTGCCTTAACCAAGTTGCCATAGCCTGCAGAGCCCGGTCTAAATTCTCTGGGACTCAGTCAGGCCGGCCGTCCATTAGTAGATAGAGCTGGGTGTCATCCGCATATTGGTGGCACCCAAGCCCATATCTCCTGGCAATCTGGGCAAGGGGGCGCATATAGATGTTAAATAACATCAGTGAGAGAACTGCTCCCTGAGGCACACCACAATCCAGTGTGCGTCTCTGGGACAGCTCGCCTCCGATTGCCACCCTTTGTCCCCGATCTTCAAGGAAGGAGGAGAGCCATTGTAGGGCTGACCCCCTAACTCCCACATTGGCGAGGCAGCGGGTCAGTAGCCGATGGTCGACCATATCAAATGCAGCCGACAGGTCTAACAACATCAGCACCGCCACACCACCTCAATCCAGATGCCGTTGGAGATCATCCACCAGGGCCACCAGTACTGTCTCCGTCCCATGGCCCAGGTGAAAACCAGACTGGCAAGGGTCTAGGATGGAAGCGTCATCCAGAAAGCCCTGTAACTGCAACGCCACTGCCCTCTCTATAAATTTACCTAAGAACGGTAAATTAGAGACCGGTCGATAATTTGCCAATTCGGCTGGGTCTGCTGTACTTTTTTTTAGAAGAGGACAGACCAAGGCCTCTTTTAGAGGTGTTGGAAAACACCCCTCCAAGAGGGATCTATTTATGATGTCCCGTAAAGGACATCTAAGCTCCCTCGGGCAAGATTTAAGTAGCCAGGAGGGGCATGGGTCCAAATCATAAGTTGTAGGGCACGCAGAGGAGAGGATTCCGTCAGCTTCCTCCAGGCTGAGTGGGTCGAAATGATCCAGGATTAAACTGGAAGACAGGCACGGAGCCTTGAGTTCATGTACTGTATCCAACATGATGGGCAGGTCCTGGCGGAGCGACGTGATTTTGTCTGCAAAAAATTTCGCAAAAGCCTCACAGCCTATTTCTAATTCTCTGACATTTGGTCTGCCCTGAGGCAGTGTGGTTAGATGCCCAATTATTTTAAACAATTGTGCCGGGCGCAAATTTGCAGACGCAATCTTGGCCGCGAAGTAGTTTTTCTTCGTGGCCTTGACTGCCATCTCATAAGACCTCATAAACGTTCTATAGGATGTTCTCGTCGCTTCATCACGAGTGCGCTGCCACTGCCTCTCTAGTCATCAGAGTCCTTGTTTCAGTCGGCATAGGTCCAAGGTATACCAAGGAGCCAGCCTCGAACGAGGGCGCAGAGGATGTCGAGGTGTGATCTCATTGATTACCCCGGATAGCTGATCTTGCCAGGCATCAACCAGGGTGTCAAGGGAATCGCCAGGGGACCAAGGATCCCGAAGAGCCATTTGGAACCGTTCTGGGTCCATCAGGCTCCGCGGGCGAGCCAAAATAGGCTCTCCACCCTTACAGGGTTGTGGTAGCGTCTCCATACGAGCCTTGAGGGCTAAGTGATCCGACCATGGTAGCGCCTCAGTTGCGATTTCATTCACTTGAATCCCGGTCGCAAAGATCAGATCTAATGTGTGTCCCGCCTGATGAGTTGGGGTCGTAACAAATTGAGAGAGTCCCAGTGTCACCATGGAAGACACTAGGTCCATCGCCCAAGTGGAAGCCGCATCATCGGCGTGGACATTGAAGTCGCCCAGGACCACAAGCCCTGGGTACTCCAACGCCCAGCCCGACACCGTCTCACTCAGGGATGGTAAGGCGCTGGCCGGCGCGTTAGGCAGATGGTACACCAGCCAGATCGCCAACCTCTCTCCGACATCCCACGCAAGGCCAGCACACTCAATGTCATTGATCGTTGGGGCCGGGAGAGCCCGGAAGGAGTAACCCTCCCGTATGAATAGCGCCACCCCTCCCCCCGCCCGCTAATCCGTGATTGGTGAAAACCGAGTAACCCGGGGGGTCATCTGGGAGAGCGCCATCATCTCCCCCTCTTGAACCCAGGTCTCGGTCACGCAAGCCAGGTCAGCGTCCTGCTGAAGCAGGAAGTCCCTGATGGTCTCAGTCTTATTATTTATAGACCTGGCATTGCATAACACCAATGTTGGATGCGGGCAACTTCTCTTGGTCCCACTACTTGTCACTGTTGGGATGGGAAGTATACTTGAAGGGGGCCGAGCCCTGTTTTGTCTCGGCCTCCTTCCTTCACATCTCCATCTATTCCCACCGTCATACCTTCCCCTCCCCAGGATCACTGGAATCCCCTGGCCGGACATCCACACCTATTCTCCAATAGTTGTAATAGGATGGCCGTATTCACCTAACTAGTTTATATAGGTACACAGCATGGGCCCGGGAATCTTTCGCTTTCTCCATGTGGTATGGAATGTAGTATGGAATCCCCTTCTGAAATAGATTCAGCGTGAACTATGGCGGAAACAGATGAAATAACAAGCAAAATGTTCAGTGCGGAAAAATCCCATCTGAGGTAAAATTTCAACTGGATGCTTCCAGGATCACAGGTTTAATCATGATTCCACCTGATAAGAAACTACCAAAAAATAAAGAGATGAACAACTGGATGGCATAGAAATTAACTACACAATAAAGCAATTTGAAGAGGAGAAGGATGGACATATAACAATCTGAAAATGCTTGCAAAAGATTCAAAATAATAGTTGTCACAGAGCAAACTGTGCAATCTCTGAAACAGACTCTATTAAAATGCATGCTTGGACCTTCCTGAATCCGTGAAAGAAAGGAGGGACTCATCAATGAGTCGGCCATGGCACTGTTTGGAGCAAGGAGGCTAAAGAATGAAATGCAAGGTTAAAAATGAGGGTGCATACAGCAGCTGGAAGTGGGGGCAAAGACATCATGACATGGTTGCAGGAGATAAGAAGTTAATAAAGTCAGCAGGGATGCAGAAATTAGGTCCTTAAAACATGGTGGCCACAAGTTTTACAGTCCAATACTAGCACCACATCCAAGCCTATTTTAACATTGCTGGCAAGAGAACTCCTTGCTTGGCCTCCTGCCTGCATCACCTATGGAAACCTTTAATTCTCCAGGAATCGTCCATGACTTTGATAAATGACACATGACATGTTCATATACAAAGCATACAGAGTGAAGAGGAAGCAAGTTCATTGGCTGCACCCTCCCTTGAGATGGACTATGCTGTACCTACCCTTGCTTACACTCATTTGCTGCAAAGGAACACACTGTGTGCATTCATACTCCAACCCTATGATTGGAAACATTTCTTCTTAATCAATCCCAATTATGGAGACAGCTCCTAAATGTGTACAGATTGTCACAGTTGTAAGCCAGGGCAGTAACCTTGCTCGCAGTTTCCCTGTATATTGACCGGCCATGTCCCTGCATTTGTCATGTGTACAGGACTACAATGTTTCTAAAAACTCAGGCAATGGCTATCATACCACGAGTATAGGAGGATCAAAAAAGATAAATAAAACTGTGATAGTGCCAAAGAATGAAAATAATTTAAAACAAAAACAGAATCAGTCATTCTGAATTTTTCCCTACACCTTAAACATTTTTGTATGATATTTTGCAACATTATTCCCACAATAGAAATGGTTGGAAATGCCAAAAATGACCAATGGTGGTCAGCACATTGGTTCTGTTTGACTAGATCTTCATTTAGCTCAGAAAAAGACCAAAGCAAAGAAACTTTGTGATTAATGATACTGTGTCCAGCTTACTTAGTGTGTTAATGGAAACATCTGACATTCAGAAAGATAGATCTTCCTAAATATCAGTAAGAAGGCAAGGAATGTTCTTCATGTGATTTCACAGAAGAGCCAGAAGCAGAACACTTTACAAAAAAAATAGATTTTAAGGAAAGAAATTGACTTCTAAATTAAAACAAAATTTACTTCAATGAACATCTGATCTTTTCCCATTTCTTAAGAAGGAAGAGCCATTTCCCAGACTAATGCTTTTAAGCTTTCTATTTGCGCTTCCCTGAATCACACCAGCATGAATCACAAAAAGCCAATTACTGTAAAGTGTTGCCATGCCTGCAGTGGCATTCACGTTTCTTTAATATTTCCATGAACCTTATTTCTCCATGAGCAAGATAGCTGCTGCTGTTTGTTGAAACTTGGCGGCCATGATAGGAGTTGCTGTCAGACAGCCATAGTTCCCCTTGCTAATTTCAAGGTCTGTTGAGCAGTACTGCTGCGGCAAGCCTATCACTCAGCATTTAGTAACAGTCACAGTAGGGGGTGGGAGAGAAAAAGCTCAAGGAAATCTATAGATATTGCTGATCGGCGAGGGGGGGGGACCATCATGCTTTTTTATGGACGAATTCACCATTACCCACTTCATTACTGGAAGCAAACTAAGTGTCAAGACTGAAGTCTAAGATGTTAGACTGGACTAGCTGCCAAGACCTGTTAACACAAAGAAGTCACTTTGGAGTGCCCAAACAATTAGACATTTGTAAAAGCTTCACTTAATGGGAATTGTCCAATTTATCACAACTATGCATTCTTTAATTTCTTGGCTCAAGTAATGCAATTTGCACAGCTCTGTCTTGGAAGGACTGTGATAGATTTAAGAAGATTAGCTTTAGAGGGCTTTTACAAGCAATAATAAGAAAAGACATGATCCAACCAATTTGTTTATTGAACATATTTGAAGTCTACACAGATAAAATGCGGAAATACAGTTTAGCAAATCAGACTCAGATAAACATGTTCTGAATTATCAACAATTCAGCTGTATTATAATGTAAGGCATTAATTTCCAGTGCTCTAAGTAGTGATAGGGGACTTTTTCATGAACTGGCTTACTACTGAACCTTTTTCTGAAAACTCTGTGGTCAGTTTTTCCTGAGACTTAGAGACATGTATTGTAAAAATGTGCTGTCTTTTTTAGATGCATGAGCTTTTTCCTGACGTATGTTATTATTTTGGGAATGGAAAGAAGATCAAACATTCGTTTCATTGTTCACAATGCATCCATGTATCCTCCATTCAACTGATGACAGAGCCTTCTGCTACCATAAAGAATCTCTTCCACCAACAGGAAACTCCTTCTGCTTGAGGAATGTTCTATCACCAGCTTAATGGAACTGTAAGATGCAAGCAATTATGTTTCATTTCAGTAGTAGTAACCTTTTAAGATTTTTTAAATTTGTTACTGTCATGCAAGATTGGTAATTGTATGACACATGTGCATATGTGACATTTTTCAAACTTGGAAAAGCACCCAGACTGAATAGTGAAGTTGATTGTAAGACAAGTTATTATATAATTTGCATTCCCAGATTGTGAATTCCAAGTCAGTTTCAGAGCAATCAATGAGTTTCATCAAGGAGATAAGACTAAACAACCTGAGTATGCACCAAAGAACAGCTGCCTTTTGAAAGCCTAGTCTGATGAGTGCAGACCTTATATAATTTCATTTTATGTTCTGAGTCAATTTGAAGCTGAGGAACAATTTCAGGAGGAAAGCTGGTATCATAATGTAGCATGTCAAGCAGTTGTGAGACCTTACCAGGTAGCTATGCTTGCAAGCAGAGTTCCCTCTAAGCTGAGTTAATGTGAGCTAGTTCACAGTTTTTTAGCCTCTGGCTCATGCATTTTTATCTTAGCTCAGGAAGGATGGCCCCTGAGCAAACTAATTTATGCAGTAGCTCACAACTTTAATGCCAGTAGCTCACAAAGCAGAATTTTTGCTCACAAGACTCCACAGCTTAGAGGCAACATTGCTTGCAAGTGAATTCCAACTTTGCTAGTAGTAGGATATTTAACACAGAGACCAAAACAGTAATGATTTGTCATACACTTTGCAGAGAAATAAGCTGCAGTCCCCTTCTACAAAATTCATCTACTACAATAAAGAAAGAAGTAGTTTCTATGTAAAACTCTAAAGTCTTGAGTCTTACAGTGCAGTAGCCATAAGGTATGGTTGGCTTTCTTGACAGCAACCCTCTGGGTGAGATTCAAGCCTCCAATTAGCCACATGGGTGTATTTCCCGAGTGAGCTACTGGGAAGTTGACAGGAATGCCTCCAGTGAATGTGAGCTTTCACAATCTTTTTTTTTGCTGTGTTGGGAAGTTTGTGGTGGGGGACTTGCATCTATTTCTGTGGAGTTCCTGTGTGCTTATGTATTCTAGGATGTTTAGTGATCCCAACATAGTCTTTCTTGCAATGGAGGGGTGCCATGTTCCCTTCATTTTTTCCCATTTGGTTTCTCTGTATGGCAAGTAGTTGGCTCAGTGAGGTATGGTTGCATTAATATCTCCTGGATGTCTGCTTTTATCTTTGCCAGTCATGGGGGCACTGTCAACATGCTACTCTGTGGCTGGTGAGTGTCATTGAGTGTCATTGGGGTGCTATGGGTGCTGGTGAAATTGCTATGCTGTCTGCTTCTTAGTGGGAAGTCTTTCTTAACATGTCTCTACTGAAAGGATATAGGATGCTGACTAGCATGAATGCACCAACATTAGGGCCTTGAGCTGTAACTCTTACAGTGACAACTTACCACTAGTTAATTCATGTGGGAAAGGAATAGTAGCATGATTTTTTCATCCACTCTGCAGACTGGATTCACCTATTTTCATAATAATAATAGTACTATGATTTGTTGCTCTCAGAATTATTCCCCTTCTTTCTCAGCAGTCAGATGTTTATTGTTCACAGAGGAATTCTTTGTTATTCCAGAGGAATTGAGATGCAAGCTTTTGCCTATGGTCTGGTACTTTATCAAATAGACAGACTGGAACATCTTCAGATTTTTAAGTAAACTTTTGGTAGCACATTCTTTTTGTTACATTTATCTTTTTCCCCCAAAAGGAATTACTCAAAAACAACATATCATCTTCTGTATTTATTTAATTTTTATTCCACTTTGCTGTGAAAAAGAAGTTCAAGGCAACTCACAACAAAAGTGAAAAGAAGAGAGTTAGTGCTGTTTAGCAGTTAGCGCATCAGAACATGATTCAGGATTTCTAGGTTCAATCTCCCATAATATGGAGATCTTAACTAATCAGTCTGTCTCTATTTCTCTCTCAGAAACAGAGGGGATTAAACGAACAGAGAAGAATCATGTACACCACAAAAACACATGAAACTGCCTTACACTGAGTCAGACCATTGGTTTATCAAGCTCAGTATCATCTACTCTGACCCACAGTAGTTCTCTAGGGTCTTAGATAGAAGAAGAAGAAGATGATATTGGATTTATATCCCGCCCTCCACTCCGAAGAGTCTCAGAGCGGCTCACAATCTCCTTTACCTTCCTCCCCCACAACAGACACCCTGTGAGGTGGGTGGGGCTGGAGAGAACTCTCACAGCAGCTCTCACAGCAGCTGCCCTTTCAAGGGCTCTTCCAGGGCTATGGCTGACCCAAGGCCATGCTAGCAGGTGCAAGTGGAGGAGTGGGGAATCAAACCCGGTTCTCCCAGATAAGAGTCCGCACACTTAACCACTACACCAAACTGGCTCTCCAGGAAGATGTCAGTCACATCACCTGATGCTTTTACCTGAAGACAGGAACTGAACTCTAAACCTTCTGCATGCAAAGCATATTCTCTGCCACCAAGCTGCAGACCCATCCCTGGAGAAAGACAGGGATCAAACATTACAGGTGGCTTTATAGCAAGAAGACCTCCCCTGGATGGCACAGGTAAAATTGAATGAATGAGTAAAACTGGGGCAGAGTCTAACAGCCCAAGAGTGTGGTTGGGTAGCCGATAGTGGAGCCAGCAGCATCTAGGCTCAAATATGACCAAAGCTGAAAGCAAGATATAAAAGCATATGGATGCTGATGGTTCTGGGAAACATAAGCAGTGAGGCAAGCCATATGCTACAAGTAACTCAAATAGACACAATTTATGCATCTGGACTTTACTGAATATCTACCATTTATAATAGTCACTCTTGGTCTCCAATCCACCTCTGTTCTGTTGTGCTGGTGGTCTCGTCCCCCAGAAGTTCCCTCAGAAGAACCATATTCTTGATTGATATGAATATGAGTTTTTGCAGTAGTTACTGAGCAGCTTGTAGTAATATGGAAGAAGAAAATAAATTTTGCCTCCATGACAACAACAATAAAGCAAATTGAAAATTAATGGGAACAGTTTACAGCTCTGTGGAGACTGCAGTTGTGGAAGAAATGAGTGAGGGAAGGACTGTACAGAAAAAATGCCAAATGATCAAAACTTGTACTTTATTTCAACAGAAATGATACCAAACTACTGTAATCCTCATTATATTTCACAAAAATCCAAGTTGTTTAAAAAAAAAAAATCATCACCTCCATAAGACCCAAGGTGATTCTTCCACTTCTATTACAATAGCATTTCTAGGATAAATTTATTAAAGATGTTTCTCAGTTTTATCCCTTTGGTGTGATTATATTTTAAAAAACAGTTTCTGTCCTTGAAGACTGATTTCACAAATAACCTAAGGATGGAGGTACAATTCTACACAGAAGTAGCTGCAGCTGAAGAACAGTAAATACATGGAACTCGTCTCACACATTTATTTCTGTCACAACAAGCATGGAAGAATTTTGCACATAATAGATTGATGAAGGAAGCAAATCTTCAGGCAGGAACTAGTACATTCAATGGCAAGTATTGGCATAGGTAATATTTTATTCCCAGTCTAGTTCATTCCTCTTACAAATAATGTCAACCATGCATTATATCATAAATTGTTGTCCAATGTTTTACAGCTTGAGTGCCATGATATCTGACACTATGCACAATCCCACTGATTTCAAGGGTTGTGATGATCTCTATTATGGGTAAACAGCAAGTTGGATCTGTTGTTGAAGGCTTTCATGGCTGTTGTTCATTAGTTGTAGATTTTCCGGGCTGTATGACTATGGTCTTGGCATTGTGAGACCTGACATTTCACCAACTGTGAAACTGACATTTCACAGCAACTGTGATTGGCATCCTCAGAGGTATAACCCAGAAAACTAGAGTTCTCTCTGGGTCAAAGTGAGTTGGATCCACCATAAAATTTCCACGTGTACAATACCTCTTGCACAAACAAAAATACAAAAATCTGCTTGGAATAAGTCAAATTTATTGTGTTCCCATTTGCATTTCTGCTTGTGCACCACATAACATTGACATGCAGTTGACCTTCCAATCTTCCTTCAGCTCTGCTGCATTCCCCACAAACATGCTTTGATATGATTTCTGCTAAAATATTGTACTCAGAGTAGGTTTGAGAAGAGTGTGTTTGGAAAGTTGTAGATTTCTGAACCTCCCTACTGACATTCAAGGCCATTTTCTCTCCCTTTTCCTTCACACTCACCATTTAATGCCAACAACAATGTGTGTTGTGCAAGGGTTTTTTATTGGTAGTCAATATCTATCTTATTTGTTAAAATTATGCATAACAGCAGAAGATAACCTTCAAATTCATAAAAACCAGGGGTTTGGAGATTCTTGCTTGTTTTGTTGAAGTGCTCAATAACTTTCTTCCAAATAAGTTTATTCCAACTTTAACAACTTGTGGTATAAATTCTTTTCATCTCATTTACATTCAGGCTTCTCTTCTGAGTCTTCAAAATATGTTTGAGTATTTGTAGAATACCTGCATATCCATTTTCAGTTGCCAGGACTGCTTCATATTGTGCAGGCCATCTAGTTAAGCTCTTTAGGGAAAAATCTGGATTGCTTTGTGTGTTTAAAATCCCCCATCTTCAAGGAGATCCATAAAAGAATTCATTGCTTGCAGCCTGCAGCAACACTGCTAGGCTGCTTAGGCAAGCTTTGCCTCCCTGGGGAGGGAAGGGAGGATCTTCAGCCTGTTTGGGCGCATGTTTGAGGGGGCGTGGCTTGGCTATTGTAACGGCCAAACCTCCGCTTCCTGCTTCAGTCCTGGATGATGATCTGTCCAGGCAGGAGTGTTTTGGCACTGTGGGAAGGCTACTTGCTATTGTTGAGGGCCTTCCATCTCATCGGTGTCTGCGTCCTCGTGCAGTGGGAACAGGACCTGCGTGTTCCTGGGAGCTGTGGTGGCTGTTTCGGCGTCGGTGGGACAATTTGGAACAGGAGCGGCATGCTCCTGGGGTCTGTGATGGCTGCCTGGAACGAGCTCCTTTGAAGGCTGGTGTATCGGCTTAGGGTTAAAATTGCTTTCTTTGGTTGGAGTGGTTGGTCCTCTCTCTCCTTTGTTTAGAAAAAGGGGGGTTGTTTTGAGGCGCTTGGACACCCTGCAGGGGTTGAGAGAAGTGTTGTTCTGGCTGGTTCAGTCATACTTTGCTTCCCCTACTAGTTGTGTGGGGTTCCCTTTCTTCTCCAAGGGAGGGCGGTCATTTTAGAAGGAATTTGAGGGGAGGCCATTTTGTGGGTCTGCCCTAGGTGGCGTTAACTACTCGTAGGAAGGCATTTTGTTATTGCTCCCAGGGGCAGCTACCTAGTGGGCGTTGCAAAGATGTCAGGTAGAAAGGGGTCTGGTAAATCCAAGGGCAAACAGCCCATGCCAAAGGCCCTTAAGGCTCCGTCTAAGAGGCCTCCACCCTCTTTGATTTCTTCCGATGAGGAGGGTAATGAGGTAGTTAATGCTAGCGTAATGCAAAGGCTGCTGGCACTGGAGGAGGCATCTGGTATTCCTCCTTCAGAGAGGGTAGGAGTGGAAAAGGCTTCAAAAAGGGCGCTCCAAGCGAATGTGTTAACCAGGTTGTCTTGAGGACAGGTCTGGTGCATTCATCACTGACAGTGCCATGGGTCTTGGCGGTCCAGATGGGGGATCAGTGTCATCATCAGGAGCTGCTGCAACTGGGTCAACTCTGGTGCTTGTTGGATCCGTTGGTAAGGCTGGGGACATTTCGCAGGCGATTGCTGGGCTGGCTTGGCCTTGGGGGCCATGGGGTCATGCCTCACCTGCCGGGCAGGGCATTTTTGCTGTGAGTTCTGGGTTTTCTCCCCCCACAGGTATGGGCTCGCCGTAAAATTGGGCTTGGCCGACTGGACAGTGTGGCTCTTGTGGAGTTTGGCCAGGTGTGGGGCAGCAGGGTCTTGCAGGCTCTTTTATGGGGGGTTGGGGCATCCCTTCTCCTTATGGGGCGGTCCTTTTTACTGCCTTATCTTTTGGGAATGTAGGTTTGCCTTTAGGGGATCATTTATTGCCTGCAACAAAAGACAAAATCCTAAAGGGTGAGTACATTGATATTTTCTCCCTCCTGCTCCGGGAGTTGGAAAAAAAGGATAAGGAGGACTTAGATGAGAAAGAAAAATAAAAGTTGAATAAGCACAAAGTGGAGCGGACTTGGGCTAATTGGCTCCCTGGGTTTTTTATCTATGCTGGGGTGATCACACAGGCTCAGCCTTGGAGGGCAGCTGCACTTATCCAATACATGGACATAATTTATAAGGGGTACACAATGTTTAGTGGGCCTGCCTGGATTCAATATGATGAGGAATTCAGAATGAGGGCTGCATTGTACCCTTCCCTTCAGTGGGACCGCATTCACCAGCAGCTGTGGCTATATGTCTCCTGCGCGGCCAAATTTGGGCGACTGCTCTGACAGCGGTCATTTGGTGGCCAGGTCAGTGGCAACCTCCTCAGCTTTGGCAGCTTCTTCCCACAGTTCTGCGGGGCATATTGTTCAACCCCGCCTGCTTTGTTGGGAGTTCGGTTCTCAGGGAGTGTGTAGCAGAAAGGCTTGTCAGTTCAAGCATGAATGCCCCATGTGTGGCGGGTCTCACTCCTTCAATAACTGCCCAAAAGCCCAGGTGCATAAGAATCAAAAGAAACCAGGAGAAGGGGGAGGAAATTATCAGGCTGGAAAAGGGGCCCAGTCTGATAAATGTGGGACCTCTTGAACACTGGCTGTCCAGGTATCCGCTAAAGACTGACAGTGTTTATCTGCTAGAAGGTTTTAAGTTCGGTTTTAGTATTCCTTTTCAGGGGCCCCGGGTTCCATTTATGTCTGGGAATCTTAGTTCTGTTAAGGGTTTAGAGCAGGTAGTCAAAGATAAGATTGCCAAGGAGTTGTCTGAGGGCAGGGTTTTGGGCCCATTTCCGAATCCCCCCATGCATAACCTTAGGGTTTCCCCCTTGGGCGTGGTGCCTAAAAAGGCACCTGGGGAATTTCGCTTGATTCACCATCTTTCCTTCCCCAAAGGGAAGTCCGTTAATGATGGGATTCCCAAGCATTTATGCTCTGTTAGGTATACCAGCTTTGATCAGGCCGTAGCCATGGTTTGACGCTGCGGGGAGGGTGCAGAGTTGGCAAAATGCGATATTAAATCTGCATTTCGCCTTTTACCAGTTCATCCTACTGATTTTGAGCTCTTGGGATTTTCTTTTGAGGGTCAATTTTACATAAACAGAGCCTTGCCAATGGGCTGCTCTGTATCATGTGCAACTTTTAAGTGTTTCAGCACATTCTTGGAATGGGCTGTTCGCGAAAAAGTGGGTTTGCAGGACATCATATATTATTTGGATGACTACATTTTTGTGGGTCCTGTGGGGGCTGGCCATTGTGCATAGCTGTTGTCTGGCTTTATGGAGCTGGCTGCAGAACTTGGGGTTCCATTGGCTCAAGAAAAAACAGAGGGTCTAGTCCAAAAACTGATATTTTGAGGGATTGAGCTGGATACCCTGGCGCAACTGTCCAGGATACCTTTCCAAAAAGTAGTAGATTTAAGGAACAGGATTCATTCCTTTCTTCTTAAATGGAAGGTCACCTTGATTGAGTTGCAGCTGCTGGTTGGGCATCTTAACTTTGCTTGCAAAGTGGTTGCACAGGGGCGAGCCTTTCTTCGTAGGCTTTGTGCCGCTATGGCACGCCTACGCTTGCCTCAACATAGAACATGGGTTAGTAGCAGCATGAGGGAAAATTTGAGGATTTGGCAAGAATTTTTGGAGTCTTTTAACAGGATCTTCTTTTGGAGAGATGACATGAGGCTGAAAGCTGAGGTCCGGGTCATGTCTGATGCTGCTGGGTCTTTGGGTTTTGGAGTCTATTTCCGCAGATACTGGTGTGCGGACAGTTGGCCAGACTACTGGATGCAGGTAGGGGTGAACCAAGATCTTACGTTTCTTGAGTTCTTTCCCATTCTAGTCGCAGTTTGGCTGTGGGGGGAAGGATATGGCCAATCGCACAGTTCATTTTTGGTGCGATAACATGGCAGTAGTCCATGACATTAATTCCCTTTCATCCGAATCCCAGCAGGTTATGAGGTTGGTGAGGGCTTTCACTCTGCATTGTCTGCAACTTAACATATTGGTTTTAGCCAAGCATGTCCCTGGGGTGAATAACGGGGTGGCTGACACTCTCTCTCATAAACAGATGGAGAGGTTTCGTCAGCTGGCCCCAGATGCCGATCGAGAGGCGGCGCCAATGCCCCAGGAGCTATGACTGATTGGAGAGCTGAGGCCTGCAGAGCGATAGGCCTAGCCATTGTGCCTAGCACCAGGAAGTCTTACGAACGTTCTGTGCGGCAGTTTGAGGACTTTAGGGCTGAGGTAGGGTATTGCATTGTTTGGCCCCTTCCGGTGTAGCAGTTGCTCCACTACTGTGTTTCTCTACGAGGTAAGGGACTGGCTGTGCGATCCATTAAAGGGAGCCTGTCTTCATTGGCTTTTGCTAGTAAGGCACTGGGTTATAAGGAAGAAACAGCTGATTTTCATCTTCGAAAAATGCTGGAGGGGTGGGCCAGAGAGGCTGGACCTAGGTTGGACATGTGGAAACCTATTGCCCCTCTGATTCTTAGGGGCCTGAAGGGGGTTTGGGGCATGGTGTGTGCTTCATATTTTGAGGCCTCTTTGTTTCATGCTGCGTCCTTGGTAGCTTTTTTCAGGGCTCTTAGAGTCAGTGAGCTAGTGGCACGGTCCAGAAACAATGCTTCTGGTAATGCTTTGTTGCTACGCACCTGAGTTTAACTGAGGGCAAGGTGGTCATTACTGTTCGTCACTCTAAGACGGACCAGTGTCAAAGAGGTACCGTGCTTGAGCTTGGCACCTGCTCTAAGCTTGAGCTGTGCCCAGTTTCTGCTTTTGCTACTTATTTGGCAGTTCGGGGGCCCAAGGGTTTTCGTTCTGTCACAATAATGGTAGCCCGCTGACAAAGCATCAATTTTGGGCTGTGACATCACGGGCTTTAAGTGAACTGGGGTTGTCTGGGCTGTGGTTTGGGACCCACTCATTTAGAATTGGGGCAGCCTCTACAGCTGCTGCCCTGGGATATCCTTCCTCTTCCATTCAGCGCCTGGGCCGTTGGCACTCATCAGCCTACAAATCTTATGTTCACCCTTTGCTCAGTTCCTAGCTTCGCTTGTTTGGTTGAAATGTTACTGGTTTTTGTTTCTAGTTTGACTGTTTTTTCTTTTTAGATGCTGTTGTTCCTGGCCAGAGGAGCCGAATTCTTGTCTGTGGCCACAGCTATGTGTTTTGGGCCGCACATCAGGCTCGGAGAACTTCAGTCGGCTCTCAGCTGGGACTCAGCCAATATGTTTATATCAAGTGGCAGGGGTGCCAGGGTCTTTAGTGGCCAGGCCTACTGCCTTTGTTATTCCAAGGGAGTGTGGGCCTTCCTCCTCATGTTTTAATCATTCACCTGGGATGGAATGATCTCGGGCTAGTAAAAGGCAAGGTGTTAGTCTTGCAGGCCCATGAGGATTTTCAGCTTATTAGGGAGAGATGGCCCGGGACCACCTTAATTTGGTCAGCCATGATCCTCTGCCTTGTGTGCTTGGGACCCTGCAGGTATTGAAAGGGCCCGCTACAAAGCTAACAAGGAAATTAGGAAGGCATTGGAAGAGGGGCTTGGGCCACTATCTGCCTCTTCTGGATATTTCTATGAAATTTCCTGACCTCTACAGAGGGGATGGGGTACATCTCTCTGAAAAAGGTAACATGCTTTTCTTGAGGGATCTCCGGCAAGGGCTGCGGGTAACCTTGGGCTTCCCGGTGGGTGCTAAGCCCTAAGTAGAGACTTGGCCTTAGTGGTGGCAGGTTTTACTGGGTTTATGGTACTATGTAGCTGGGGAAGGATCAGGAAGCATCACCCTTTTGGGGAGTTAGGGGTCTGGCATAATCAACCTTTGGATTTGATGACCCGGGGTGGGGAAAATGCAGACTGTCTTGGAGGCTCAACTAGAGGGTGCCTTCCATTGAGACGTGTGTCTGATGGTTGGGCCCTCTGGGGCATGTCTCCTTGCTGTGCTGGCCCTGCTGGGGCTAGGTCTTTCACCGTGAATGGCAGGGGAGCAGTCTGTTGAGACCCCTAGCCCTGACTAGGCTGCACTTTTGGGTGCCTTGGCCGTTTTTATTATTATACATAGTTACACCAATGCCTTGTGTCCGACTCTTCATTCCGACTTTGGAAGGGGGGGGGCAAAACGTACATCTCATGCAAAATGCCAAAATAGTCAACAACTTCAGGCACAGTATTTGACTCCAATAAGGTTAAGTGAATGGGCTGCACATGGTACATAGTCTGCATATCTGTTAATGTTTTTGAAGAGTGCTTGCAGCCCTTTCTCCAAGTCCTTTATGTTAGACCACAGATATTTTCAAGTGAAAGTTTATGTTCACCCAGGACTTCTTGCATTTTGTTGAACAAGGTCATAGACGGCTGCTATAAATGTTTTCTTAAAAAAAAATCTCACAGGATTTTCCATTATAGCAATATCAAAGCACAATTACCAACTGGTCAACATGTGTCAGGTCAGGTGTAGAGTCAACAATAATAAAGTAGTATTTTGTGTCTAAGTTGTTGATTTGATTTACAATTTAATCTTGCACATGTTTACACATGATTTCTATCAGTTCTTCATAGACAGTTTTGAATAGGTAATATTGACTTTTTCATTTTCACATTTCTCAAGATCTTCCTGTAAAAATAGGTCAAACTCTGCAATACATTCTATGGCCCCCATGAAGTTTTCATTATTTGGTGAGCCCCATTTCTCCTCATGGCCTCTAAATGCCAAACCTCTTTTTTTTTCTCCTTTCATATGTGAGATTTTATTTTAAAAATGTAAAATAAAATGTAATACATAGAAGAAACCAAACCTCTTTAATTTAAAAATTTATAACAGCTACAACTCTTTTCAGTACTTCAAAATAGTACTTTTTTTGGGGGTGGGGGTCTCATCTGTTCCTCAAGTTGCTGATCCACAGTGTTTTTGGTTATAAACAATTTTATTAGTAACATATGGTAGCAAAGTTATATCTATATCTTACAACTTAAAAAAAAGGAAAAATTTATCTACCCCATATCTTACTTTTCCCCCGCCCCTCCCCCTGTTACTTGACCCCCGCCAGTGTTATTTACTTAAAAAAAAAATATTAAAGGTACCCTTAACTATTAAAAAACCAAAAGTTATACTCTTGTTTTAAAAACTTAATCATTATCAAAGATTGTCCAATGTCCCTTTATTTTCCACTCTTTTTCTACATATCTTCTGAACTTCTTCCACTCCAACTTAAAAAGTTCTAAATCATAGTCTCTTAATATTCTTGTTAATTTGTCCATTTCACTCCATGACATAACTTTTATGATCCAGTCCCATTTCTCTGGTATTTTTTCTTGCTTCCACAACTGCGCATACAATGTCCTAGCAGCTGAGAGCAAGTACCAAATTAAAGTTCTATCTTTTTTTGGAAATGTTTCCATATGTAGTCCCAACAGAAAAGTCTCTGCAACTTTATTAAACTCATATCCCAAGATATTAGAAATCTCTTGCTGAATCATCTGCCAAAACATTTTAGCTCTTTCACAAATCCACCACATATGGTAGAAAGAACCTTCATGCTTTTTACATTTCCAACACCTGTCTGGCATCTTGTTATTCATCTTTGCTAATTTCTTAAGAGTCATATACCATCTATATATCATCTTAAAACAGTTTTCTTTAATACTTTGACATGTTGCGAGTTTCATAGAGTTCTTCCACAAATATTCCCAAGATTTCATCTTTATTTCTTTATTTACATTAATTGCCCATTTTATCATTTGAGATTTCACTACTTCATCCTCTGTAGACCATTGTAAGAGTAATTTGTATACTTTTGAAATTAATTTCTCATTATCTCCAAGCAGAACTTTTTCCATTTCTGTTTGTTCTTTCCTTATTCCTTCAGTTTTGATGTCATTCTCCCTGATCCACAGTGTTTTTATTTGACTTTCTTGTTATCCAACACAACATTGCTTTCTTATGTTCCATGCTTTCTTTATGATTCTCCAGAGTTCAGGGTACATTCATTCAATCATAACCCACCTGTTGTAAGTAACATTTGGCATTTAGAAGAGAGTTTGCAAGCAAAACAGTATATACAGCCTTTACTCTTTGAGTAAACTAACAAGGATCTGATCACAGTCTGACCATTTTCAATCTTTTTTCAAAGTCTTTGTTTAAGAAACTTCTGTTTTGCTCCTTGTAAACCCTGCTGAATATGGTATATACATCATCTGGTATTTTATTTTGGAAAAAAAACTGATGTCTTGCATTAAACAATTCTGTATTAAATCATTATCAACTGTTATGGGCCAGTTTGCAAGTTCACTGTATTCTTTGAAATCACTGAATTTGCTTCCTGTTTTCTGTTTCTGCTCTGTCTCTTCTTGTTCCATTGTATGTTCATGTTGACCACTGTGATTGTCATCTGTAACAAGCATCAACAGTGGGCTGAGTATTATTAGAAAGAGCTCCTATGGTTTGTACATTATCACTGGTTTCACTGGTGCTTGCTTGACTTGTTTCAACTGTAGGTGTTGACAAAGCTTCACTTGACATTGTAAAACAGTTTAATAGTTTTTGACATTTAGAAATTTCATCAGATCGCTTTCCCTTGTGTTTGCGTTTGTGGTATCCGCTTAAATACTTTTTTTGCACTCATTGCTCTTGGGGTCTTGACCTGTACAATTACAACCATAAAGCTGTTATTATTATTAGTTCTACTGCAACTACATGTATTTATGAATAACCCACTGAAACACAAACACAAATGAGGCAATGGAACAGATGCACTTTAACATTAAAATACTCTTTATATAAACAAAAGCATGAATGTTTTCATAGGAATCCTTGTTCATTCCAGACCAGTTGCTATTACATCATAGCAAGGCTCTTTAGGATATTGTTGGCTACAAATATCTTCAGCATCCACAAAGATGCACAGTACAAAAAGTCTAAACGCAGAAGTAAAACATATATTGTAAGTCCAGCATAACACTCACAGTACTGGAACAGCAGATGAGATTTCTAGGCAGGCTGTACCTGGAAGGCTGCAGTTCTTCTCACTTGGATCCTAAATCCCAGTTCACCTTTGTTGTAAAAGATCTCTAATAATTGCACAGATTACCAACATTTACCTGCAATAATTCAAAGCAGGCCTTGAAACAACAAGATCTGTGCAGGCCTTTCCACACCCTTATGGTGCTGTTGCTTCTTCCTGGGCCAGGCTGAACTGCTAGGCTGCTGGGAACAACTAGCCTACTTTAGGGTAAGCTGCAACACTGAGCATGCTCCATTCTAAGTTTAATATTAAGTATTTCAACCCATTGACTTATGATTCTATCACTAAAATAGCCTTATTTTAATAACAGTTTCAAAAATTCCATTTGTTGTGTATGTGGACTAAGATTGTGTATAATTAATGGTGTTCCTGCCTGGCTCATTGGAGACTTTAGGACTGATCTTGGGGACTCAGGAACAATGGGCAGTAGGATCCAAATCCCTGATGCCCTGCTCCAATCACGGGTTCCCTGCTGGTTTGAATGATCCAATGGCATCCTTGCGCGGGAACCTTGAAGTGTATATAGTTAGTCAGAGTTCAGCCTTTACCATGCTGTACTTAATAAAAGAGCTATGATCACAGCAACAGCATCTCTTCCTTGCATAAACCCCACTATATTATACCGTCAATATATGTTGAAAAAAATCACTCATCTAAAAAAAAGGTGCTTCGGGGCCCTCTAGGATTAGGGGCCCTAAAGCTTAAACTTCATTAGTTTCACAGTTGTACCTCTGTCTGCAAGAATCTGTTCATTTCCATCCTTTACTGCCTCTGTGTTACAACTTGACTTTTATATTAAGACAACACGGGGGGGGGGGGATCTTGCTATAGCTATGATTGCATCAACATGTTTTAACATGGTGATTTATTGAGATACACAAGCACTCCTGCACATTTTTAAAACTATCATAAATACCCCTCAATCTTGGTATAATCATATGCATACAGGACATATTTCTGTAGTGTTTTATCAATGCACACAATGACAGTTGTATTGGAAGGATGTCCGAAAGAGCATTGTACAGTCACATAATAAGAACAAAGTATGATCACATTAAGATGGCCTTTTTGCAGTCTTTTATTTTTGTGAGCACATTGTTCATGTCTCCCCCCCTTCATCTATATGAACTGAATAGTGTGGCAAACTATACATATACATTGGGTGCTTTCACATGGCAACTGTTTGCAAGTGGATTTAGCTATTCTTACACAGTAAAAATCCAGTTGTAAAGTGTGTTATTTAGTGTCTGTGGATGCAACCCAGTGTCTGTACAAAATCTGGAAATGGAAAAAAAAATGAGAAATCCTAACACCTCCATTTCTGAAACACCATGTTGTAATTTTGAGCTCCAAGATTCATGCAGAAATTCAGAGGAAGAAAATTTTGGATGCATCCTTCTTAATATTACTAAGGTACATCAATTCTATATCCATGGATGAATATGACCACATCCGCATTTTCCTGCTTTTCAGCTTTTTTATGGCAATGAATCTGGTTCTCATTATTCATCAATCTGATAAACACTGCAACCCAACAGACAAAAGAGAGAGGGCTGAAAAGTACCTGCTTGGCAGTCACACTCGTTATCATTATTAATGATCAAAATAGATCATTTGTCTCTGAATGGGAATAACAGAATTAATAGAATAGAAGAAATCTTTACAATGCGACAGATCATTCAGAATGACACCAACAACAACATCCCAGAAACATTTGGGATCCAATCCATGAAAAATAACTCATAGATCCTCAAGTATAAACAGATCCAAATAAATAGAAAAAGAAATTCTACAATAAAAATGATATTAAAGGTAAATAAAAGTCAGAGTGCGCAATGACTTTGTCTTCCAGATATGAAAGAAAAGCAGGGAATGACTCAGAAAACTGAAAACATTTTCATATACGATGTTCTCATTCAGTATATGGTAAATGAGTCTGAAATCTAATTTGCTGCTTTAACTCACTTATTTGGCCTTTCTTTTTATGTTGTTAAATGTTTGGCTCTGTTTCCATGAGAACCAGTTTAGCGAAGTGGTTAAGAGCGGTCTACACTAATCTGAAGAACCAGGTTTGATCCCCATTCCTCCACATTAAGCCAGCTGGGTGACTTTGGGTCACTCACAGCTCTCTTAGCCCCACATATATCACAGGGTATCTGTTGTATGAAGGGGGAGGGAAGGCTATCTCCCAAATCCTTTCCTTTTCCACCTTAGATGACTAACACTAAGTAAGCAAGCTTCCAAGCTGCAAATCTGCTCCAAAGGGAATCTGACCCCATGAAAGACAGGATTTCACTTCAAATTCAAAACAATGGCCCACCCACTATTAAAATGTGTTGTTACTCTTGAAGATGTAACAGGTCTTTGTTTTAATAGTGTATGGGTCATTGTTCTGAATTTGTTTACAGTACTTATACCCTATTTTCTTGGATTCAAGGTGACTAACAACTAGGGATGGTCACAGACTGGCCCAAGGACCTAATTTCATCATGTACCGGGGGCTAGTTCATTGTCTGTTTCCAGTCCATAAATTTGCAGTTTTGACAGACAAACCATCAATCACAATTTTTTTTTAAAAAAAAATGCCTTCTGAACTCACTTCTGGGTCTCTATGGACCTCACAAGCCATAAACTGGTTCGTAAACCAGAAGCGCTCATGAAAGTTTGTGGTTTGTGAAATTCACAAACATTAGATCTCCACAAACCTCAATTTTTCCTGTCAATGTCCATCCCTAGTAACAACACAACAAGAGAATGCAATGAGACTAAACAAAATAATCCATTAACAAAACACAAAAATCTCACAAATTTAAAAAGAACACAGACTTCTGAAGTCGAACTTCTTGCCTGCCTTTCTAAATGTAGCCAATGAAGGTGCCCTCCTCACCAACTCTGACAACCTATTTTAGAGGACACACATCCACATATGACCATGTCCATTTTACTGCTTTTCAGCTTTTTTATGGCAATGAATCTGGTTTCCATTAGAACCAGATTCATTAATCTGATAAACACTGCAACCCAACAGACAAAAGAAAGAGGGCTGAAAGGGTCCTGTGGTAGGTACCTCTGTGGTACCTACCACAGAGAAAACCCATAACCTCGAGGGCACCACAAGCAGAAAGCTGTCTGAGAAATGTTGCTGGCATTTGGGAGCATATTGGGAGATGTAGTTTGGTTCTGAATATTCTGTTGCTATGACTGTTCTGCTCCATTTTGTGGCTCTAACTCAGGGATGACCAAACTTGCTAAATGTAACATAATGCCATATAGAATAAACAGCAGATGTTTGAGAGCCACAACATAAATATTACACATATGTCTTTATTAAAACTCTTAATATTTTCTTTGCACAGGAAGAAAAAATACATATGTGCACTTTACAACACAACCATGCTAGAAGGAGAACTATTTTAAAAACAAAAGCTGAGAATAACAGTCCCCATAAGACCAGCATAGGGAAAGGTTAGGGAATTATTTTTTGGCATGTGGGAGAAGAAAACACACATGTACCATATAAATCAATTACCACTGTTCGCATCAAATGCATTTCTCTTTGCTTTGACATCAAGGTTAGTAAATACAGCTCCTACAAGAGCTATAAAACTAAGGGGGGACCCTGCACCACCCTCTTTAATTCCATACCTCTTTCCAGTGGCTGCCTCGGCATTTGTGCTCTCTTTCCCCACTCTTACAAGCCTGCCTATTTCTCCTGCTTTTCCACTTTACATTGTAAGCCAAAATGCCCTCAAAAGAGGTTGGGGAATTGACAGGTGGGCAACTTTGGCTCAAAAGGACCTAGAATCTTTGTATACAGGATTCCACTTCCAGGAATTATTGCTAAATTTACCAAGGACACTAATTAAGTAAAACAATCACGAATTTATTACAGAAAAATATAGAACACACATACAAGATAATAGATACATATAACACACACATACAGACCTAATAAAAATAGAGAGAAATGCATAAAGGAAACATGAGGATGGACAAAGGGTGATAATTACCGATCGTAGTCTTCGAGGAAGGCTCCAATGGCGACAAACTAGGGCGATGGGGGGAAGGGACCTTCAACTGTTCTGGAATCAGGGATGTATCCAAACAGCAGGAATGGGGTACTGCTAGATGCATACCTGTGGGGAGTTGGGACTGTGGTTATAAGGACTACCTTGAGCCCTTAGGGGGTAGGAGGTACAGGGGTGGATGACAGGTGGTCAGCTGGTACATGACCTTAGAAAAAGGGGAGGTTCCACAGTGACCATAAGGGCTGGACTTGTGCAGTAGCCAATAGCCAATTTATTGGGGGCACCTGATTTGAATCCCATACCTGGTCCCGGTTACCTGATTGGACTTCCAAGTAACAATGGGCAAGAGGGGGAGGCTCCAGGATGACCGTTAAGGGAAAGAATGGGTGAAATTATTGGGGTGGAAGTGATTAAAAAGCTATCAAAACTTATCTACAGGTGACAATAGATGGCCAAATTACTACCTAAGGTGACACCCGATCTATACAAAGAAGCTTGGCTCTAAGTGAAGATGTTCTTCCTCTTCTTCATCTCCATACTGGCACCATCTTTTGTCTTGAGTTCCGTTGGACAAAAAGCTTAGGCAGTCTGGCAGGATCTACGCCAAGATAAGCTTGATTGCCTTATGCATAGGTGACAGCTGTTGAGTATGTGAACCTCCCGCTTCACTGTCATGGAGTCTGGCACTGCAGGAAGATAGTTGCTGGTGATGTTAGCCTACCAATATGGATTCTATGGTCAAGGCTGGAAACTGTGTGCCTGGACAGTTTCTGGTGGCGCAACTTCTTCCGCTGCAACGGCCGAGATGGTGCACGCATGGAGCAGCTGGAAACCCATCTGTCCTCCTGGTTAGCACTCTTCCAGAGATACCGAGTGCTGCTGCAATGTTGTGGCTGTTAGTACTGTTTGTCTACCAGAATGTAAGTCCCTTACATTCTGGTAGACAAAACCCACGTTTTCCAGCAGAATCTCCAGGCACTCTGGCAACCAAATGGGTGACTATGATGTTCTGATATTTTTCTCACAACATATGGTGGAAATAGTTGCCTACCCATAGGTCAGCACTCAGAGGCTGACTGAGGTCCCAACGCTAAACATGCTTACTTGTGAGTAAGCCTGCATTAAGTTCCTCCTTGACCTCTGGGAGCCACACAATATGTGTGCAAGAGCTACATGTGGCTCCCGAGCCACAGTTTGGCGACTCCTGCTGTAGCCAATAACCCCTTTCTATTCCCAACCAGCATCCAGCAATCTTGTAGAAATCTTGATCATTTTTGTCCAAAAATTGGTTAACCAAAAATTTGTTTAGGTGGTCCTCAATGTGCACATGTGAGATACAGGAAGTTACACTGGGCAGGGGAAACATAAGACGGGACCACAAGTTTCATCTATGAGAATCTGGCTTAGCATAAGAAGGAGAAACCAGAGAGATGATTCAATCAGACGTTGTCAGCTTCATAGACATTATTAAAAGTAAAGGTTGTCCCCTATACAAGCACCAGTCGTTTCCGACTCTGGGGTGATGTCGCATCACGACATTTTCATGGCAGACTTTTTTACAGGGTGCCTTCCCCAGTCATCTACACTTTCCCCCCAGCAAGCTGGGTACTCATTTTACTGACCTCGGAAGGATAGAAAGCTGAGTCAACTTTGAGCTGGCTACCTGAACCCAGTTTCCACCGGGATTGAACTCAGGTCATTAGCTGAGAATTTAGACTGCAGTACTCAGCTTTACCACTCTGAGCCATGGTGCTGCTATAGACATTATTAGCATGTTTCAAACCAAACAAAGCAGCATGCCCTGATTGCTCAGCCTCAGCCTCAGCCTAGCTCAGCAGAAGGAACCTCCAGAGATTTCAACGCTTATTTCAAAAGCAGACTATTGCAATGGGTCTCCAATTCTCAGTCCATCTACATGCTACAAAGTCCTCATTCCAGCCCCACTCCCACCCCAAATACATCTCCAGGTGGCAAGTTATGACCTAGAATTTCCATGGCCAAGGGAGCATAATTCCCAGATGCACAGGAGCTCATTTTATGGGGAGTGGGAAAGACATCTTAACAGGCTTGAACAGTGATGCTCTATGAATGGGGCAGCCTGAATCTGTGACTTTGTATGAAGCATTCTTTGCAGAATGTGGCTGCTTATGCAATGCAAGGGAGCACTGAAAGTACCAATAATATTTTAGGAATGAGGAAAATAATAACCTATTACCACCTTCTCCTTCCAGTCCTACAGTATACATTACCTACTCTTTTTTTTCCAGGGAGATTCTATCAGACTGATTCTGGACTCAAAGATCCTTTTGATTGGGTCTGTGTAATTCAGAATTCAATAAAAACTTTTTATCTGGGTGTAACTGCTGAAAGTATAGAATAGCCTTTATTTTTATTTCCCTTGTTCTTAGGTATTTCTAGATGAAATGAAGGACCTGTGGAAATGCCTTTCATTTTTTTTTTAATGCAATTGAGCTATCTCCTGGCTCCATAAAATGATTAAGATGAATTACTAGAATTTAAGCCAATTTAGTCTCCCTGATTCCAAAGTAATAAAACCCAAGTACTTGATTTAAGTTGGCTGTCGAGAGGGCTGCATGTGTCATACTTCACAAATATTCAGGTTCAGACTAGTCTGAGGTTAGCAGAGCAATTTGCATGTGTCTGCACATCAGTTTCAGGGAGATGATTATTTCAGATGTATATTTAATCTCGAATTGCGGATGCTGCTGATTTGAAAGTGAAGTTACACAAATGATTGCTGATTGTAACAATCCATCTCCGCCTGCAGCATTAACATCTGTAATTTCTTATACTTTTGCAGCTTTTAAAAACTTGTTCTTGATCATTTAAATGTCCCATAAGTATGTGTATTATTGTACCTTGTTTCCTGATGATGGAGTTTCCTTCCTGCTACTGTCAGGGCTGAAGAAACTACAAAGATGAAGCAAAGGAAATGAGCTAATAGTTTGGATTCTGAAATGAGAAGGTAAGAAATACAGTGGGTAGTTTAATTATGTCAGACTTCAAAATGTAAATGGTAAAGGAATCTACTGATTAGTAATGCTCGATGTAAAATGGACAGGACTGTGCGTCCTGTATCAAGTGACACTGTACTATTCATGATGCAAAGTTATCCCTCATCTTTCCCATAATACATGGGCATGGTTATATCATGGCTTGATGTTACCATCTTGTGTGTTTCTCTATCTCTCTCAATCAATGTTTCCTCTAAGCTGCAGAGTCTTCTGAGCAAAAATTCTACTTTGTGAGCTACTGGTATTAAAGTTGTAGGCTACTGGCATTAAAATTGTGAGCTACTGCATAAATTATTGTGCTCTGGGATCATCCTTCCTGAGCTAAAACAAAAATGTGTGAGCTGGAGGCTAAAAATCTGTGAGCTAGCTCACGCTAACTCAGCTAAGAGGGAACACTACTCCCAATGGCAATGGAGTTGGGAAGGGAATACACATAACATTCAGACATCAAGGCAATGTACTTGTCATTCTAGTTTAAAAATCCAAGTCCTAGATATATACAGGTTTTGTAATACAGGCTCAGCTGCTTCGGTGGGGAGGGCGGGATATAAATCCAATAAAATAAATAATGAACAGAGGTGTGTCTGCCAGGCACACAGATCTACAAACTGCTCTTTAATTTGACCTCCTCACACACATAGACTGCAATTGAAGTTTTCTTAATTTGAGAAGCCTTGGATCATACTGCAATTACCACAGTGTATAACTTCAGGTGCCTGTGTAAATTGGTACCCTCAACAATGGGATTAAACCTTTATTTGTGATTCTGGTTTGTGGAGAGGACACAGAGACTCCCATTAACCTAGACATCTGCATTTGGGCATCACAATGAACTGGAGAGGATTCAGTGCTTTCCAACCCTGGCTGTTTTCAGTTGTGTTACATGCTATGTATGTAAGGAGATGAATAGCGTGGAGAAGGAAGAAAGCACAGTGACACTTGGTGCTTTGTGGCTATTATGGACAAATCTTCCTTTGTTTGCACACAAGTTCTTAGTTGCAATAACTCATTGTAGTAAAAAGTGACAAAGCAGCTCCAGGCATCACAAAAGCATTTGGAATAATTAATATTCTTTCAATGGAATAATTATTTCCTAATCTTGAAAAGGTAAACAAGAGGCCCATTCCTTACAGCAGCTAGGGTGGCCAAGGTCAGCTGCCAGCATAATAATGGTGTTGCTGGTTTGCTTCCTGTGGGCTTTTGGTGGGTAGAGACAACATAGGCTACAGCTCCTTGATGCCACCCCCTCACAGAGTGCACAGACAAGTGCCTGAATTGCAGTGTAGCCAATTTACCAGCAAAACATAAGACAGAAGCTGGGCTTGAACAACAGACCCCACAGCTAAGGCAAATACCTTAAGCACTGCACCTGTAAAGGAAGGATGCCAAGACATTGGTTATTCCATGGCAACTCTGACATCACCACTCACCATATTGGGCCAGGTCAAAACCATCACAAAAGCATGGTTTGAAGCCCTGCTGGTTTGAATCTCTGCCATGACAGCTTACTGGGTGACCTTGGGCCAGTCACACACACTCTCAGACTAACCTACCTCAAAGAATTGTTGTGAAAATAAAATGGCAGAGAGAACAATGTAAGTTGCTTTGGGTTCCTCTAGGAGAAAGGCAAGATATAAATATAGTTAATGAATAAATGGAATACTGGTGGGTGGACTGTCTTGGGTTGCCCCAATATTCATGCTGTTAGTCTCAGCTGCGGAAGTCCACTTTGTTGGAGTAGCACATTGGGTGGGATGGTCATGAGTCAAAGGGGCATGGGAGTTGTGGGTGCAGACTACCAGTCCAAGGCTTCCAGATCTCTGCTCCTTCTTACCTGTATGGGGGCAAGGCTTGCCCCCCCCCCTCCAGGATGTGGATTCAGCTCTTTGGTATATATCTGAAAAGATGAGGTACCTGTACAGGATCCGGACAAAAAATATGTTACTCAAACTGCAGAATTTCCTCTCACCTTTAGGTGTTAGTGCTAAGTGCCCTCTCTGTTGATACTAAGCAATCCCTCTGTGCTTTCCTAAACTATTGCTACATACTATAACTGTGCATGTCAGAGACCTAGGTGACAGAACCCTTTGTCATAAACCCTAATATCTGAGCTCTGAGCATTTCATCTGGGATTTTCATAACACTGGAGGAAGTGTGATTGAGTGTGAGGGGTAGGGTGTACTCAGCTGCTGGGAGGGTATGATTGGCTGCACTATAATTGGCTCTCTAAGCTATGCTAGGACAGTGGTTTTCTATTGGATTGATGCCTGTGGGCTACACCATGGTTTTTGCAGTTGTAACTTTATACCAGTTTGGAGGGGGGGGGGAGTTGTTCCTGGGCTGGATTGATTTAGGGCATCAACTAACTCTTGCCACATCCCTGGCTCTTGCCCTGCCCCTTCCTCACTGGCACAGATGGCTGTACCTAGGGGTGCCTGTGGCATGAGTGTTCCATGGCACAACAACAGTGGGGCACTATACCAATATATCTCTGAGGTACACCAGTTAGTGGCTGGTTGGTTCCCTGAATACATCTGTACCCCTCACCCAGAACTACACTGTAAAGTTCATGTAGTGTGGGTATCTAATTTAGTTATGCAAAGAACATGTGAAAGAATAATTTATATTTATTTTAATTTAAAACAAGCCTTGGTTCTTCTGGAATGTTATCAGTTGCTCTGTAACAATGCTCAGACATCTACTGGCTCAGTTAGCTGCCTGCCCACCCATCACAACCAGGGAGCCATTCCTGCCATGGGTTGTTTAACTACACATGAGAGATTCATCCCTCTTCACTGGGTCATTCCTTGCCTGTAGCATGGTTCAGTACAATGCATTATGCAGAACTATACTACACATGAAGGGAATAGGGTTGGGATCCTCAATACCCCCAACTTCCTCCCTGTTCAACAGACCCACCACCATGGCAATGGAGAAGGAGGTGCACCAGGATTATTGAGTGGGAGAAACAGCAGGAGAGGGGGAAGGGGTGGCACAAAGGGCCTGGCACCTCTTGGCAGACATCCAGATCCTCCCCTTTCCATCCTTTCTGGTCATCACCATTGCATCTCTCAGCTGGGTATCTACTTGAGTCTGGCTGCACCAAGGTGGGTAGATACAAGACAGCCTGTGGGTGGCCAAGTCCACTGTGGCTTGGAAAATTTTTGGTAATTTGGGGGCAGTGACTGTGGAGGGCAAACTTTGGGAAGGGGAGGGAACACAGCAGGGATGTGATGTTACAGAGCCCACCCTCTGGTGCTGACATTTCCTCCAGGTGAATGGAGTTCTGCAGTCTGGAGAGCAATAATAATTTCAGGAGAACTCCAGCTGTTGGTACTAGTGGTCTCAGCAGTCAAGCATGGCACTGCCACCTGTCAAACCAACCCCCTGTGAACTTCATTGCATCCCTAATGATTACATAGATCTCATCTATTTATTAAAACAATCCATCTAGCTCACATTGTTCTTTCTTCTTTATCAGGGCCTGAAATTATATTTTCCCAGCCACATGAAAGCAACTTCATCTTGTGTTGGCTCCCAGCCACATGAAAGCAACTTCATCTTCTGTTGGTTCAGCTTTCCTTCATGCGTTCACCTTTCACATTCTCTTTTCAATACTTGTGCTGTGGTTTCACTTGTGATGCCTGTCACATGATACGCCTGCTCTGAAACCCTGCATCTAAGGTTTTACTTACCTCACTACATGTTGTTCTGCTTCTGCTAATGAATGGTTCTTAATCTCTTTAACCTACTATTTATGATATAATACAAGGGAGTTAATTATATTCCCTGCATAATGTAATTCTTAACTCCATGGGATAGAAATAGCTTATGAATTTTCTATAATATCATGTTTGCAATCTCATTACTTTGGAAGTTAAAATTGATTTGGTTCAAGTGACCTCATGTTAGAAGATTTTCTAAGCAAACCATAAATGTCCTCTTAGAATCTGGTGTGGTTTCATTCTTTACAATGGTGTGTGGAAATAAAATTATAGGACACCATTAAATGGCAAAACGGTCCTTGCAAAATTCAAATACAAGAACAAAATCCACGTAATACCTTTAATTAGTATTGACCAAATTGTTTTTGGTCAATTTTTTTTTTTAAATTGCATGTTATTTGTTCTTATTTTTAAATGGGTCAGAAAAAATTTTGAAGGAAAGGCCAGTAAATTTTATAAAAGCTGAAATTTATGAAAGCTATTGACAATCAACATGGAATGTTTTTCTCTTTCACATCCTGTGATCTTTCCAATTGTATCTGACTAACTAGTATTAGAAGCAAACTGATGGACCAGATGAATCTAGTATCCAAAAAAAGGCATCACAGTTCCATTAGGACCTTCATGACTCCAAGAGAGGAAAGTTGTTCCCTTAGAAACAACCTCAAGATATTAATTTTCAATACAATTTTTTTACAAAGTGCTCTGTTCCGCTGAAAGGGCAACAACAGAAATAAAAATTCACAACTAGCCAGTTGCTTCTAAGCAGCAGTGAACTGGCTCCAGTTAATTGATAACAATAGGGGAATTTTGAATTTGATTCTGTTTGGGCTGTATTGTGTTGCATTGTCATAGAACCAGAGATGGATATGCTGCCCAGAAGTCAGTGATTAATAATGCAAATTACATAGTCTGGAAAAGCCTATTCTATGTTCAGTATGAATCACCATTGTATCTATGTGGAAAATTAAAACAAGGGAAATCAGAACTTAAACTCTCTCCTTAGTATTTCAAGTATTCCATACTTCAAGCTTGTGTCCTCCCATCAAAGCACGAGTTTGAGGAAGAGGGAAGCCGGTGATAAACTTGTGAAAGGATGGCTGGGGGGAGTTGACACTGATTCAGTTTTTGGAAGGTACTTTGGCTTGACATCAACTCATGGGTCACACTAATCCCCCACAACATTATAAAAAGAAATGCATATTATGTGTCACATATTGAAAGGCATAACATAGTAGATATGCAGCAAATACAAAATGACATTACTGGAGCCAGCTCTCAAACATTGCAGTATTCATAAATGCCAACAGGGACTTTAAACAGCGTGAAGATGGTGGTCCTGGTTGGTTAAAAAAGGTGGGATATAAATGTTGTAAAGAATAGATATTATTTGGTAATGTTAGATTTGACCCTTTCAGGCTTCCCCATTACACACACAATACCCATTCATTAACCAAGTAATGTTCGCTATATCCTTCATGCAGTGGAAAGAGTAGTAGGCCTGTACAAAAAAGCTTTGTGCTACTTGAATGTAGAAGAGAAAATGTCTGAAAAATATCTGGAATAAAGATTTTCTGTTTTATAATGTATATATGTATTACATTCTGGAAATGTGTATATATAGACACACTTCAAAACCATGTCAATAAGCTTTTGAGCTATTTATTTGGTTTTTTTGCTTTAAAAATTATATTCTGTAACTGAGGAAGATCAATTTTATGGTTACTAAATTGATTTACTATTTTATCTTTGAAAGGTAGTAAGGATGAATCCATGATGGATGGTGCTCCAGTATAATCAATTAATTATAAACTAAGATAAAGAAGCAATGCTATTAACTTGGGAATGGTAACAGATTACACATCAGAAAATGTCTGTCCCAAAGGAACTGCAAAACTAATTCAGAAATCTGAAAAGTGGAGTTTGTGATCTATTTTTCCTCCCATAATTAAATTCAGATAGAAAGGTGAAAAACTGGAGATTGAGGTCTTCTTTTCCCATAGCATTAAGTTTAAACCTCCATGAGTTTTGATGACAAGTGTGTTTGTGATGTATAGCAATGGCTGCAGAAATTACTTAAGTCTTAGACATATACAAAACATTCCTTTTTCCATAAAGATAAGGTAAAACAGGAAGTTATGTCATAGAAGAAGCATATAGTTCTTGAACTCCCTTGGATCCGGCAGTAAACTCTTGGGTTCACTGTATACATCAGGATGGAGGGACTGCTACAGAGATTATCTGAATCTGCTCTAGGTCCAGAAAAGGTATGGAAAGCTTTTGCCCTGTGCCTGGCCTAACTAGGATGTATTTTGACCTTATACACTGATGTGTCTTGATGATGTCCTTAAGTTACACCAGCTGTTGCCACCACCACAGAACAGGTTCTAGTTCCATTGATATGCTTGATGATGCACCATGCTTAGTTCCAGTCTTTGTGAGAGCTGGAACACCATTGCTGCTTTCCAGTGTATGAGGAGAGTGTTTATTTGGTCCTCTTTAGCTGTGACAGCAGTGCTGGAGGCAACAGTCTCATTTGACTTAGGTTCAGATAGGCCATGCAATTCATGTGAATTCATGGGCTAAGGCCTTTTAAGAAAATACTGAAGTGGAAGATATTTTATATATCAGTTGTTAAATATTGGTGGTTCCATGAACTTCAAAGAAAATATGTTTAGCAGGTGAACATACTCTTCTTGACAGCTGCAATCATGAGCCTCACCTCAGATGTTCGTACCTCTCTGTTGTTTGACTCAAGCAGCTGGCCAACTGGTATGGTGGTGAAGTTTCATTTTCTTCTACCTTCTGGCCACTTTTGCATCAGCACAGTACATGAAATTGATGCATGAGTCCATGGGTCATGAAGGAGGGAACTTCAACGCTCATAAGGCTCCATGAAAATAGCACAGGCATGAACTAACAACAATAACACAAACTTCCATGGACATCTAACAATAAGACTTTTTAATAAATAGTCTGCATTTATAAATACATTTGCTTGTTTGTTATTTAAACAATTGGCTACTGACTGCTGGCAGCCAAGACAGCTTTGTGGAGAGGGAAGCTTCACTCCCATCAAGATGTGTGAGATCGTGCACACATGAAGATACTACAGCAGTGCTCCAGAGTCTTTCACATCACCTACTACCTTTATTCTTCTAAATGGAGATGCTGTGGATTGAACAAGGGGTCTTCTGCATCCAAAACAGATGCTTTTCCACTGAGCCACAGCCCCATCTTAGATCCTCCAAGGTCTCCTCCTGGTTGAACTGTCTCTTTGAGATATCCATTCAGTTCAAAGCAACTCAATAATGGAACACCCTCTTTGAGAGCCCTTATGGTATTTGCCTTCTGTGATAAATGTAAGACCATTATTTTTAGATGGACATGTTGTAATTAATTCTGAGAAAAAAATGTGTTATTGTTTGATTTGGCTTTTTTTTTTTTTGCTTGGTTTATTGTCTATAGTTTTTTTCTTTTTTCTTTTGGTAAGCTGCCTTGAACCACCATAGCCAGCAAGAAAGGTGGCATGTGAATATTAAAAAAAATTAATACAACTGCAAATGTATTCAATGGAATCAAGGTTTTAGGTAAAGGGAGTTTACCAGACACATTGGACAACTATGCATCTTCCAGCTGCTTCTTAGCAAATTCCTCAAGACCACATGTGTGAAAAAGAGCATGAAAAGTGGCCCCTAGGACTAGATCATAAATGTGCTATGCAGTTGCTTCACAGCAACTTAGGTGATTTTATATGCAGATATATGAATACTTTGCAAGAGTTGTGAAGATGCTCACAGAAACAGGCAGATGTTAGTATCCCTAATGTTTGATTATCCTTCATACTTTTGACTGATGTCTTCTGAAACCACATTCATCATGCAGTTACTTGATAGCTGCTATTTGACTTCTAGGAAAGAAAAACAAATTACCAAGAATATATTGGCTAACGTGTAATGCTTGCTTTATGACACATAGAAGAGACTGTGTTCTCCTATACTGGCTCAGGGGAAAAAAATTACATGGCTTTACAAAGCCAGTTTTGATCACAATGTGAAAAGAGTTTCAGCTGTTCCATCTCCTTAATTGGATTTGTAATGCATCTGTAAATGGAGCAGTACCTTTCGCTCTGCTACAAGAATATGCCAAGGTTTAAAAACAATACAGATGAATGCAGTTAAAGTATCCACTGAAAGTTATCAAGGGACGTTTGAACCTTTCCTATGGGGAAAGTTAAACAATGCCTATTTGTGTAGGAGAGCTAAAAAGGTAGATCTTGGATGGTGAAATATAGTCACATCCTGGGCAATCAAACCATGTTAAGCACATGTTCCATATTAAATTAAATTATCTGCATGTGCACTGGGATGCATGACTGTGGAAGGCAACTTGTAGCCAGGAGATGAGGTGTTTTTCACTAGAGCAAGACATGTACTATTATCAGGAACCATGCAAGGAATCATAATCCAGCAGGTCAGTACAACAAAAGAAAGAGATAAGGTCTGCCAAATGTATCTCAAAAAGACAGGTTTGGCAGGGCATCAACCAGGAAAAAAAACAATTGTTTGAAATACTGACAAGGTTTACAAGACTGCAATATGGCTTAGATTGATTCTTGAAGGGCTAACATTTAAGATAATTAGTTGCCCTAACAATGTTAGGGTGGAAAATTGGATACCCTGGCAATGTTAGGCCAGAGAGTTAGTTACCATAGTAACTGTTAGGACAGAAAGTTATTTACTCTAGCAATGTTACTGACTATTTAGAGATTTTAATTTTCAGAGAAGTCCATCAGAGACCATTTTAACTTCAACAGAAATTTAGGTGGTTGACCACAAGTAGAAGCGAAGAGTTTAAGGTAATTGCAGTGTGGCAACACAGCTCAACTGCAGTAAGACTGAGATGACGACAGAGAACTATCAGATTCAAAATGGGGTTGAGCCACACAAGTTGGCACAAAATGTTGCTTACATCAGGTCAGTATCTAGCATTGCAAGAAGTCACTATGTTTGAAACATAAATTTCATTTTCATTTTTTTCTCACTTTCATGAAAAGGATTCATAATTGAATCAACTAATTTATGCAAACATTTTTGTGAAAAGGATCTGTGTCTTTTGTTATGGAAAGATCTCAAAGGGATATTAATTTTGTGTGGGGTTGTTACAGTATAGCAGGGGTGGCCAATGGTAGCTCTCCAGATGTTTTCCCCCTACAACTCCCATCAGCCCCAGCCATTGGCCATGCTGGCTGGGGATGATGGGAATGTGGGCAAAAACATCTGGAGAGCTACCGTTGGCCACCCCTGCAGTATAGCATTGCAAAACACAGAGTTTTAGTTGCCTCAACATCCCATCCTTGCAAATATATAAAAAGCAGGAGGGGTTCAGCCCCTTATCCCCCTCCTGAAAATATTTATAGATGAAAATTCAGCATAGCCTTAGTGCTGAGTGTACATCTCTTCTTCACAAAGCCTTTACTTTGCAGCTTCACATTTCTAACAGCTGATACTGCTGTTAGAAGCTCCTACTATTGGCACCACCATATAGGCTCTATTTGGGTCTCTCCTCTGACTCAGAATCCTTTATAATAAAAGCCTAAAAGTCCTCTGGTGAAGCCAAATCCAGGCCTCTCATTGGCTAAGCCTGCAGTCCATGAGCCACTGGCCCATCACGTGTCCATCAACCCCTCTGGCCTCACATTGGCTCACTGTCCTGTCCCCTGCCCTATGCCCTCCCCCCGCCCACCACCAGCCCTGTGAGGCAAGAACAACATCAGATGGCCACTGCCCTCTGACAAACAGTTCTCTGCTGAAAGCTTACTGATTACAACTGCCTTTCCTCAGGGCCCTTTCTCTTCCTTTTTCTCATTTTTCTTTCTCTCACTCCTTTCTCCCCCTCTTTTTCTACCTCCCCCTTCTGTTCTTTCTCTCATTCTTTCTCTGTATTTCTGTCTTTCAGTCTTTTTATTTCATTCTGTCTGTCTACCTTTCTCCCTTTAATCCACACCAACAGTAGCAGTTAACATCTCTAACAAGGAATGTTTGTTCACAGCAGGGAGGGGCCGCTTCAGAGGGAGCGAAAGAAAGGCTTGCAATGGCTTTCCTCACAATGTCAGCCATTTCCTCCCAGGGAACCACTGTTGCCAACCTCCAGGTGCTTGGGTTCCTCCCCCCCCCCCCATGAAGAAAGACTGTCTTTTCCCCATGTAGAGGCTGCCAACTCCAGGTCACCTACCCTTGAGGTATATGTGTGTGTGTGTGTGTGCGCGGGGGGAGGGGGTGGAATTAATGCTTTCACTTGGGCAGGTTGGAAGACAGCAAGGCATTCCAGAAACCATTGCCTGATCACAGCTCAGTCAGAGTTTTTCGCCTCCCACTGGCTGACTCCCCTGCTCCCACCTACTCAGGCCCAAGAATGTTGAACAAACTGCCAAAAAAAGTCTTACCTCAGAGAGAGACACATCTCCCACTCTTCTTTTTGTCCTCTCTGTCAACTGGCCTCGGAAAGGACTGCTGCTGTACTGCAGTCTCACAAAAAAATGTGTCATGGCTGCCACCAGCAACAAACCTCTTCCACCCTATCAACGGCCCACACAGATGGCCTGCCAATACAGGCAGCCTCCAAAGGCCGCCAAAATAAGCCAGGGAGCTTACTTCCTTTCTTTCCTTTTTCCTCACTCCCTGTCTCCTTCCTCCCCTCACCCTCATCCCATGATGGTTGGCTGAGAAGAAGATAGGGTTGCCAACTCCATGTTGGGAAATTCCTGGAGATTTGAAGGGTGGAGCCTGGAGAGGATTGGGTGTGAAGAAGTGTGGGGCCTCCAAACCAGCCATTTCCTCCTGAGGAACCATTGTTGCCAATCTCCAGGTGAGGGCTGGAAATAACTCAGAATGGCAGAGATCAGCTCCCCTTGAGGTTGGGGGGTGAGTGCCTCCATTTGGGTGGGTGGGAAGACAGCAAGACTGGGGGGGCACTCGCCCAGAGGCCTTTAGTGATACCTTTCCAGGTTGGTGGGAAATTCTTGGAGATTTTGTGGTGGACTTTGAGGACAGCATACAAGTTAGAGCTTCAGGGTATGGTCTGCCAGACCCAGGTTTTTGCTGTGGAAGCTGACTGGGTGATTTTAGACCAGTCACAGAATTCCAGCCTAACCAGCCTCACAGGGTTGTTGTTCAGATCGGGGGGTGGGGAGGAGAATTATGTAAGCTGCCTTGGTCCCCCCCACTGAGGAGAAAGGCTGTCCTTTTCCTATATAAAAGTTGCAGGGAGGGGGAAGGTGATGGAAGCTGGGCAGATAAAGGGAAAGAGATAGGGTTGCCAACTCCAGGTTAAGATTTAAGGTGTGCAGCCTGGAGAGGATGAGGTTTGAGGAGGGATGGGACCTCAGACAGGTGCAATGCCATTTCTTCCTGGGGAACCATTGTTGCCAATCTCCAGGTGAGGGCTGGAGACCACTCAGAATTACAGCTGCTCTCCAGATGGCATCTGAGGGAGAGGCGTTTCCTCTTGGAGAACCACTGTTGCCAATGTTCAGGTGACACCTGGAGAGCACTCAGAATTACAGCTGCTCTCCAGATGGCAGAGATCCACTCTTCTTGAGGTTTGGGGGAGTGAATGCCTTCACTTGGGTGGGTGGGAAGACAGCAAGGGTGGGTGGGGCACTCGCCCGGAGCCTCCTTCTAGAGTCCATTGTATTTTCCTTCATAACAGGCCTTACTCCTAGTGAGGCATAAAGCCATATTATTGTAACTGGCATCACTGTCAACCATTGCTTCTCTAACTATAAGTCTTCTCTAATGAAAAATTATGCAGAACTGACTGATTTTGTCACATGGTCCTTAAACCACTTTATCAGCATCACTATTTTCATATAGTTTTGACCCTAAACTAACATCATTACCACAAGTATGAGACTGGTAGGAGTCAAATGAATGTTGTGAAGAGTCTGCTGTCACCCACAGTCACCACACGACCTCTCTTCGTCTCTCTCCTACTTAGAACCAGGCAAAAATACATACAACATAATGGCAGCACATCTACTGGTTCTCTGAGGGGACATTAAGTTCTGTCATAATTGATGTTTTCCTGCATAAGCAGCAAGAAAAACCAGGGCTCATATAGTTGCTCTTTTCTTTATGCTTTTGTTATGTTAGCATCCTTTACGAGATAGACAAGTACACCATCTCTGTTTTTTTAAGTGCTATGGAAAATGCAAAACACACACAAAAGAACAGAAACACTAAAGTGCTGTACATCACAGTAATGTGCTTTCTAAGCTAAGGGTTTTTTTAAATTAATGTTGCTTTTTTGTGATGTCTAATACTGAATATTTATACACAGTGAAATATGCTACTGCATCAGCTAAGGAGCACTGTTGGACTATTAGGGGGAAAGCTCACATGGATTTGTAGCTGTACATGTCTTTAGTATGGCTAAAATATTTACTTTAGCAACAACACCCTATTGAATTTTAAAAGAGGTGTTAATTGAAATGTGGCTTGGTTTCTTAGTTCCTTCAGTATTGGTTTAAAGGACTGAAAGTAAATGTTCAATGTCCTGAGTGAGCCCTGTTTAACTTGTAATTTTTTTGAGCTTGAGAATTGTACAAAATGGTGAAGGAATGAAAAAAATAGTTAATTAAGAGCACACCTTTGTTACAATATGTTCACAAGCAATGTTACCTCTAAACTGTGGAGTCTTGTGAGCAAAAATTCTGCTTTGTGAGCTACTGGCATTAAAGTTGTGAGCAAGTGATTTGGCTGCTGCATAAATTAGTTTGCTGGGGGGCCATTTTTGCTGAGCTAAGACAAAAATGTGTGCGCCATAGGCTAAAAAACTGTGAGCTAGCTCACACTGACTCAGCTTAGAGGAAACACTGTTCACAAGGTATATCCATGCTCACTATGCACATGGAGGGTGAAAGGGAATTATGCCAGTTATCCTGTAGGTCTGACCCAAATAGTCCAGACAAGCCCAGTCTCATCAAATAGAACTTGGAAGCTAAGCAGGAATGACCCTGGTTAGCACTTGGTTTGGAGACTACCGAGGGCGTCCAAGGTTGCTGTGTAGAACCAGGCAATCTCTTGGCTTGACTTCGCGAACGAAGATTTAAGAAAGGTGCAGCAGTCCACGTCTGCTGCAGGCTCGCTGGTGGCTGACAAGACCAATGCGGGACAGGGAGGTCCGGCCACAATGGCTGCAGGGAAAAGTCTGATTTGGGGTTGATGCTGTAACAATGCAATTCTTCCTCAATCTCCAATAAGAACATAATAGAATCCATGTTGGATCAGGCAATGGCCCATCCAGTCCAACATTGTCACATAGTGGTCAAAAAACTAGGTGCCATCATGAGGTCCACCAGTGGAATCAGGACACTAGAAACCCTCCCATTGTTGCCCCCTGAGCACCAAGAATACAGAGCATCACTTGCCCCAGACACAGTGTTCCATCTATACCTTGTGGCTAATAGCCACTGATGGACCTCTGCTCCATATGTTTATTCAGTCCCCTCTTGAAGCTCTCTATGCTTGTAGCTTCCACCGCCTCCTGTGGCAGTGAATTCCATGTGTTAATCACTCTTTGGGCAATGGCAAACCTCCATACATTTAATAATGGACTCTGGTTTTCATGTGTCAGGACCTTAAGTATATATAAGATGTGCATGAATATATTCTGACTACACCTTTGACTGAAGTTGGAAGTGGGAACCATTTGTATAATCTTAATTCTTTCCCACAAGAACCCAAGAGAAATTTCAGGCAAGCCAATCTAGATGTCATGCATAAATGTACTGGGTTTACACACTTGCAGGGGGGGGGGGCAGAGCAATTTCTAATTGCTGTTGATGATTTCACGGGGGGGGGGGGGGGGCTTTCTCCAGGCAAACAGTAATTGCTGAAATGTTCCTGGTTTATCTGAATAATCCTTTAGAAGCAGACTGAACAAGGAAAGTAAATATCACAGCTACCAAGCTGTTGGAGCTCTGTGGGCTGATCCATATATTATTCATCAACCCAAGTTTAAGAATTTAACTCTGAAACTACACCACTGAACCTTCTTGTTTCTGGTGGGAATGGCACTGCATGTAATTATGTTCATTCTGTTCTTTCCCAAATCGTGGGGAACTGTTTCAAGTGATCAGTTTTTCTGTCTTTCCTCATGTTTACTGTTTTACCTCTGCCACCATGTCCAGATGTAAATACAAAAGACAAAGTACCAAATACAAAGTACCAAGAGATATTTTGTTGGTGCGAGGGGGTTGTCCATTCACAATAGTCAGTGCAGGGTCAGGGTGAAAGATTCCATGTGGTTTCCAAATGTTTGACAAGACCTCTCTGCTTAATTAAAGAAGAGCTAAAGAGATTGCTACACCTAAAAATATTGTGACATCACCACATGGGTAGGCATTGAGGGGCAAACATATATTCATCAAGTTAAAACTGGGAACATGGTGACTACTTCTTGACTCTTCCTCCTTCTATAATTTGCAAAAGGTATACCTCACACATTGTTGATACCTATTGCCCCCCCATACGGAATGAAGAGACGTACAACAAGTTGGTAAGAAGGGCCACTTTATTAAATGATGGCAATGGGTAAAACAACGTGGGGCCAGGATGGGCCAGGGGTCAAAACCAAGACCACCTCCCCAACCTGAAACAGGGCGAGCCACAGGCCCCGGGATTGAGCCGACCCAACGGCTCAAAACCGGCCGGCCAGGCACAGATCCAGTCCACCTGAGCTCCACCCTCCCCGTGCCGTACAGCCTGGGCTGTGGACCACTCCCTAATGACTGGATCACCAGGCTTCCCTGGAGCCAACCTTGCGCCGTACAGCATAGGTTCCCCAGGTAGGCCCTGCACCCCCAAAGGTGCGTTGCCATGTGCGCTCACCGAAATGCCCCAAATCGAACATGTCCCCAAGGGTAAACCTGCCAGTGACCTATGTATAGCACCACCGAAAACCAATTGCCAGCGCACCTCCAGCAGTGTAAGGTAGGCAAAAACACTCCCAAACCGGCCAATCGCTTGGGAGCGAAAAATTCCTACCTGGCCCCGAAATGGCGACCAGCCTGTGCCTACACTGCATGAAGGGCGGGCGGGCGGGCCGACCAAACCTATCTTCCGAACTGCGCAACAAGGGGACGGGCCAGCCTATAAAAGGCTGCCCGCCCAAAAGCAGTTGGGTAAGACCATTGTCTCCCATCCTGCAGGGGAGGCAATGGACGGCCCCCAGCCTAAGGCGGCCGATGGGCCGCCCGGCTGGGCAGTGCCGAATTGCCCCCCCATACGGAATGAAGAGACGTACAACAAGTTGGTAAGAAGGGCCACTTTATTAAATGATGGCAATGGGTAAAACAACGTGGGGCCAGGATGGGCCAGGGGTCAAAACCAAGACCACCTCCCCAACCTGAAACAGGGCGAGCCACAGGCCCCGGGATTGAGCCGACCCAACGGCTCAAAACCGGCCGGCCAGGCACAGATCCAGTCCACCTGAGCTCCACCCTCCCCGTGCCGTACAGCCTGGGCTGTGGACCACTCCCTAATGACTGGATCACCAGGCTTCCCTGGAGCCAACCTTGCGCCGTACAGCATAGGTTCCCCAGGTAGGCCCTGCACCCCCAAAGGTGCGTTGCCATGTGCGCTCACCGAAATGCCCCAAATCGAACATGTCCCCAAGGGTAAACCTGCCAAGGACAGCGCCAAGCCTCTGCTTAGGCGACTGATCCCCCACAAGCCAGGACATGCTCTAACCCTTGCCTGAGGTCGGCCAAAAAGACCTCATTGCCCTTCTTCGACAAGTGCACCCCGTCTGGCCTATACAATTCGGCACGTTTGGCCTTAATAGAAGGATGCGGGACGTATTTTCCCAAACCCGCCTCCATGGCGATACGCAAGGCTCTGTTAGCCTTCCACCTAGCCCGCTCCAGGCCCTCCGGGTCCCAAGCTGCCCGCCACACCCGGCGCGGCAACATGGCCGACCACAGGACGAGGACGCCAGGCCACCTGCGCTTTATCAGGGTGATGTCATCCCGGGCCTGAATTGATAGGGCCTTACCCTTTACAAGGCCCAAATCATTCTCCCCCAGGTGAATCACCAAGATATGGGGGGGCAGGCCCCTCCTCTCCTTGAACAAAAGTGAGAGGAGTCCTGCCCACCGCATTCCTCGCCGGCCCTGCCACTCAATCGTGGCCTGCTCACTCAGGCCCAACTGAGGTCCTCCCGGCATCCGACGCGCCTGATGTGCCGCCCAGAAGACAATACTGTGGCCGCAAATGAGGATCCTCCTCCTTTCCCGGCCAGCCACAGCACCTGAGAAGAAACAGTAAATTCAACAATATTAATAACCAACATAACTAAAGGCCAAAAATACTTACGGCAGCAGGGGGCGAATGTAAGACCTGAAGGCCCGGGACCTCCAACGGCCCACCCGGCGAATGGCATCGCCCTCATATCCCATAGCCGCGGCGGTAGAAGCCGCACCTATGCGGAAGGAGTGGGTACCAAACCGCACCCCCCCGAGTCCTAGCTGCTTTAACGCCCGGGAAGTAACGGCCCAAAACTGAAACCGGGAAAGAGGGGTGAAGTCTTCGTGGCAGAATAACAAACCACTAGACCTGCCCCGCATGTCCAAATATAACTCCAGAGCCCGGACGGGGCATAACTCCTTGTCCACGCAAGGGCCCAGGGTGATGACATCCCCCCTCTGTTTCTGGTCAGTTTTGGACATACGAACTCGGATGACAGCCTGCCCCCCGACCAAACTAACGTCGCCCACCATCAGGGCCCTACCGGAAGCGTCGTTGCGCGAGCAGGCCACCAACTCTGAAACCCTCAATGCTCCAAAAAATGCGGTTAACGCCGCTGCATGAAAAAGTGCCTGCTCAAAATTAGACACACAAATTGCTGCCCATGCGGCATGAAGACCCCGCAAGATCGATGGGGATATTGGGACCCGATTGTCAACCTGACGTCCCGCCTCGCGGGCCCACCCCTCTAACATTTTGGCAATACGAAAGTCCTTGGTAAACTCCGGGTGGCCCTTGGACCTGCTAGCGAATGCCAGGCCCGCCAATTGGCCCTTGATAGACTTAACTGACAGGCCGCGTTCCTTCTGAAACACACAAAATTGTAACAACTGCTCAACTGGGGCCGGCCAACACGCCTCTAGCCCGGCACCTGCTCTGAACATGGAAAACTGCTTTGCCGCCCGATCATATGCCCTCCTTGTACTGGGTGCAACCGCGAGTTGAATGGCCCGAGTCACTTCTTCCCTCCAAGTCGCCACAGCTCCACGGGCATTGGCACAGGACAACTGTCGGCCTCCGGGGCGAGTTGGCGGAACCGCTCCATCTGTTGACGAGACAGAGCGTCCGCCACTCCGTTATTAGACCCCGGAACGTGCCGGGCGGCAAAAAGCACATTCAGTTCAAGGCAGCGCAAAGTGAAACGCCTGACCAAACCCATAACGGGGGGGGACCTAGACGTGAGGTTATTGACAACATGCACCACCGCCATGTTGTCGCACCAAAAGTGCACCGTGTGGTTGGCCAAGTCCCTGCCCCAAATGAAAACGGCTACAACAATCGGAAAAAACTCCAAAAATGCTAGGTTGCGGATCAGATCGGAGGAGCGCCATTCAGCCGGCCACGGTTCTGCGCACCACTGGCCCCGAAAATAAACTCCAAACCCAGTGGAGCCTGCAGCGTCCGAAACAATCTGCAGTTCAGCTTCAAGCAACAAGACCTCCCGCCAGAAAGATGTACCATTATAGCGGAGGAGAAAGGACTCCCACACCTCCAGATCCTCGCGCATACGCCGAGTTACCCGCGTAACATGGTGAGGCAAGCGCAACGCGGTCATGCCCTCGCAAAATTGCCTCAAAAAGGCTCGCCCTGGGGCAACCACCTTACATGCAAAGTTCAAGTGGCCAACCAGTTGTTGCAGCTCGACCAAGGAAACTTTCCTCCTCCCTTTCATGGAAGTCACCATTTTCCGCATGTTGCTCAGCTTGTCCGGGGGCAGTCGCGACGCCTGCTGCATGGTGTCCAATTCTATCCCCAAAAAGGTTAACACCGTCGCGGGGCCCTCTGTTTTCTCCGGAGCCAAGGGCACACCCAAGTCCGCCGCTAACCGCTCAAACGACCGTAACAAATAAGCGCATTGGCCAGAACCCGCGGGGCCCACAAACAAAAAATCATCAAGATAATGCGCCGTATCGCGCAAGCCCGTCCTGAATTGCAGCGCCCACTCCAAAAACGAACTAAAACGCTCGAAGGCGGAACAAGATATGGAACAACCCATGGGGAGGGCCCTGTCCATATAAAAACTACCCTCGAAACAAAAACCCAACAATTCAAAGTCCTCAGGGTGCACAGGCAGTAAGCGGAAGGCAGACTTAATGTCACATTTGGCAACTTCCGCGCCAGGCCCACAATGCCGCACTATCCGAACTGCCCGATCGAAGGATGTATACCTAACTGAGCACAGCTCGTCGGGGATGGCGTCGTTAACCGACTGGCCTCTCGGATATGACAAATGATGTATAAGCCGGTACTCCCCCTTAGCCTTCTTGGGTACCACCCCTAACGGGGAAACCCTCAAATTAGGCACTGGTGGCTCGGCAAAGGGGCCCAAAACCCTGCCCTCTGCACATTCCTTCTGAATCTTGTTTCGCACCACGTGTTCCAAACCCCTAACCGACCTCAAATTGGAACACATAAAAGGGGTGCGAGGACCTTGGTATGGGATCCGAAACCCGAACTCAAAACCTTCCAACAAATAACACTTATCCTCCAAACTTGGATAATAACGCAAAAGTTCAGTGAGAACCGCTATCCTGATGGGGCTGGGGCCCTTTTCCAGGCGGCTGATTAGGACCCCCGGGTCTCTTGAAGCCCCCTCTCTGCTTTGACTTGTTACATGCCGTGAAGGCATGCGGGCCTCCGCACACCGGGCATTCGTGCCGGTACCTACAGAACTTCCGAGAGCACGCCCCCTGGGAGGTAAACTCCCAACAAAGCAGCCGAGGTTGAACCGACTGCCCCGCGGGCGCGCGGGAACCGGCAGGGTGACTGGATTTCTGGACGATGTGGCCGCTGTCAGATCTCTCACCTGCGTTAGGCTTAGCAGGAGCCATGAGCTGTAACCAGAGCTGCTGGCTGATCTGGTCCCATGGTAAATTGGGATTCACAGCGGCCCTCATCCGGAAGGCCTCATCATACTGGAGCCATGCTCCACCCACAAAATCACTGTAGGCGCGATAAATAATATCGCAGTATTGAAACAGCGGGGCCGCACGCCATGGCTGAGCCCTGGCGATCACTCCCGCGTAAATCAAAAACCCTGGTAACCAATTAGACCAGGTCCGCTCAATTTTTCTTTTTCTAAGCTTCTCTTTGTCCTTTTCGTCCATTTCCTCCTTTGGTTTTTTCTCTAACTCCCTAAAGAGTAGACCAAAAACGTCCACGTACTCGCCTTTCAATATCTTTTCTCTAGTCGCCGCCGTAAGGTGGTCACCTAGCGGTAAGGCCGAGTCGCCAAAGGGAATGGCATGGAAAGGAACTGAAGCATAGGGCGAAGATGGGTGGGCAGGAAACCCCAAACCTCCCCACTGTTGAGCATGCCACGGGAACCCGGGTGACAGAACCGTCTGTGAGCCCCAAGGAAGGGCGCCACCGCCTAATGGGGTCGAAACACCCCCAGCAACGCTGGGCTGGCCCCCAGCTATCGATGACGATGGGAAGGCAGACCCAGAACCGGCTTGTCCCGTCATTCCAGGCAGGAGGGGTGGCCAAACGACCTGTGACTGTTGACCCAAAGGGGGGCCCCCCACAGAGCATTGGAAGGCCGGCCCCTGGGCTGGCACCGTTGAACCTGTGCCGGGTCCTACCACCGGGCCCCAAGGGCCCCAGGGCCACACCCCACCATAAGGCTGCAACGGACTCTTACCTTCCTGCTGATGAGGAACAACCGCAACCTCCTCGGGCTCCTGCCCATGTTCCTCTTCCGGTGTCGCCTGGTCTGACGTCTCACTGCTCCCGGCACCCTGCAGGGCAGATAAACGCGCCAGGACCTCCTTTTGAAACGCAATAGTCGCCGCCCTGCCGCCGCCCGTTAAGCCTGACACGCGCCGTGATGGGCCTGCCACACCCCTCTCACCCTCCAATGCCGCCAAACTCTCAAGAATAGCCAGACGCGTGCTGGCATCATCCCAATCCTCACTAGGGGGCTCAGCCGGAACTGGCCGCTTTGCAGGCTTTTTAGCCGGCTGTTTCCCCTTCGAAGGGCCCTGGCCCTTCTTTGGCGCCATTTCCAACCCAACGATTCACTGCCCCACCCAACGCTTAACGTGGGGCTGTGAAAATCCCTTGAATCAAGCAGTCTGACCCCCACCCACTCCTCAGAGCGGTCAAAAGCCCAAAAGCCCCAAAAAAGGCAGTCCTATCTATTTAGACTGCAGCAGCTCTCCTGGGTCCTGAGCTGAGGCTCTCCTTTTTTTTTTTTTTTTTAAATGCCTAGCCTCATTAAGAGCCAGAGACACCGGGGACCAAACTGTGACCCTCAGCCAACAAGCAATGCTCTACCTTGAGCCCCCCGTCCCTCCCATCCAGAACTAAACCAACACTAAGCAGCCCACTGCCCTCTTAGACCCTGCTCCAAACGGCTGCTATGGTGGAGGGGGGGGGGTATGAGGAAGGAATGGAAATAAGAGGCCTCCCAATTAAAAAAGGGGGGGGTGCGTCAGGGCCGGCAAAAACGCCGTATGTCCACAGCCCAGCAAAATACTCCCTGCGAGGATCCGCGCGACGCTCCAGAGGCCTCCTACGCAACGCCGCCGATCAGCTGGCCTGCCCCTTGGCTCCCGGCCCGCCGCGTCACACAGGGCCGCGCCCAGAAACGACTGCCGGAGGCTCAGGAGGCGAGCGCGATGCGCTGCTCCGAGCCTCGCCCCCGCCCAAACGTCCGCGGTGAGCTCGCCGACGATCCAAGGACGTCCCGGGCCTCTGCCGCCGCCGAGGAAGCCGCCCGCTCTCCGACAGCCAGCAGGGGCCCTCTGCAGACACGCACAGCCACGCACAGTCGTGGCTGCCCGACCAAACCTATCTTCCGAACTGCGCAACAAGGGGACGGGCCAGCCTATAAAAGGCTGCCCGCCCAAAAGCAGTTGGGTAAGACCATTGTCTCCCATCCTGCAGGGGAGGCAATGGACGGCCCCCAGCCTAAGGCGGCCGATGGGCCGCCCGGCTGGGCAGTGCCGAATTATAATAACATACATTTCTGTTTATTGTGTAATAAAAGAAGTTTGGAGCATTTATCTATTTTAAAGAAAAAACAGGAAAGCTAACATTCATATTCATTTTTAATTAAGCCCTCTGTGCTACTATTACAAAGAAACATGATGTACAATGAAAGCATCTTATTTTGCTAAGTATCTGATTTCACTACCTTTCTATAGGAAGAGAGGTTATGAAGAAGAATTTTCTTCAGATTTCCTCTTACTCAATCATCATAAGAAATTGTGAGAATAAGGCAAATTCATACTAGCGCAAACTATGTTCCTTGAAATGACCACATTGTAAGGTGAATGAATGCCTCTTCCCTACATAATTGAGTACTTCATGGGCCAGAGTTAGCGGAGCATTTCAATAAATTATGTACTTTCCCTACAAATGGAAGCCATTAGCACCATATTTTGTTTTCCTGAGGTAAATGTTTAAAAGCAAATTATTATGATGCTATCATGCAATAGATATTTGCAAGATTTGGCTCAGCTGCTACATTGACAAATATTTTTAGATGATAGCCTGACTGTTGACACAGGAATGGGAAGTGGAAAGAAATAATATAAAGAAGTTGTTTCATACAGAAAATCCAAAAGTATTTTGTTTATAAAAATGGATTAGTAAAGCTATTATTAGAGCTAATTTTATGACCTTGTACCAGTTCTGGTCTTGAATATATATTACTGCTTTCAGGGCTTTTTTTGTAGCAGAAACTCCGTTGCATATTACGCCACACAACCCTGATGTAGCCAATCCTCCAAGAGCTTACAGGGCTTTTATTACAGGGCCTGCTGTAAGCTCTTGGGGGACTGGCTACATCAGGGGTGTGTGGCCTAATATGCAAAGGAGTTCCTGCTACAAAAAAAGCCCTGACTGCTTTCCAGTTTTGTGTCACAAATGACATACTTGTGGCTTCACATATTATAGCATGTGTTAAAAATCAGATACATGTCACTTCTGTGCAAAAAGGAAATATGCAAATTCCTCTTCAGACATGACAACGGTATTTTTATATTAAACACAAGTATGACTGTACCATTAGGACTGTTTAAAAGAAGAATAAACCCACTGACAAGGTATTATAAATGTCTTAAAATATATCTATTCCGTAATGTGGAGAATGTTCGTTTTAACAGTTTATTGAGGTTTTGGAATAACAAAAATTAACAAGAGGAGAGAAGGGGGGAGATAACATACAAATTTTGGGGGGAAGGGAAATAACATACAAAAAATAAACCTATAAACTTACATATTTCTCCATACATTAGCTAAATTTTCCTTTACATTTTTTCCAGCATCCAAATAACAAATCCTGAGCCTTTGCATGGCTCCTTTTTATCAACTATAATACATTATTATTATGCTTTTCAAGCCATACATAAAAAGGAGACCATATTTCTTTTAAGGTTTTTTTTTTTTGCTATCTTCTGTCAATAAATCTGTGAGCACATCCATCTCTGCAGTCTCTAAGAACTTCACAATTAGTTCAGATTTAATTGGTATATCTGTTTTTTTCCAAGTCTTTGCATAGTGGATTCTTGCTGCAGTTACTAAATGTATATATTATACATGTTGTGTACCCTTATCAGTTAAATTGGCATCATATTTAGTAGAAAGAATTCAGGCTTAAAAGGAATAATATTACTGTACAGTTTTTGAATAATTTCGTGAACCATAGCCCAAAATCTCTTAGCCTTCCTGCATGTCCACCACATATGGTAAAACGATCCCTCTTTTGCCTTACACTTCCAACATAATTCTGAGATCCCCTTATACATTCTGGATAATTTCACCGGTGTGGAGAATGTTCATGGGAGAAATTCTTTCTTTCATAATATTACAACTTGATAACAAATAATGAAATCAGTTTATAGGAGACTGAGGATAGACAAAAGGAAAAAATTATCTTGACAATATGCAATTCCATTATGGAATTCACTGCCATAGGACTGGGTGATAGCCACTAGTATAGATGCTATAAAAATAAATAAGATTTCATGAGAATAGAGCTGTGGTGAACATGATGAATTTATTTCAGGTGGATGTGACTGAATTGAGGAGTTCACTCTCTGTTCTCCTGTGCCTTACTCTCTGTTTGGTCATTGCTGCCCATTTATTCTCTTGCTCTCTGTGAAGTTTCTAATTTATGGACAGGCTGCCCAATGAGGTGTTAAGTAACTATCCTTGTGATAATTTTAATCAATCTTCATTAGCATAGGGAATGGAAACCTCACATTATCATCAGCTTCCTAGACGGGCAGTTTCTTTCTCTCCTTTCTACCAAATCTCTACTTGAGGACACACAGTGTGACTGTAATTATTCCTGAGCCCAGAGACCATCTAGCTGGTACCATCTTGCCTGAGTATTCTAACCTGGGAAACCACAACCAAAGGGGGACATTACATCCTGAGAACTTTGAAATTATCTGAATGAGGACTTTTAGAAACTAGTAGTTCAATCCTAAAAACACTTTCCTGGGAATGAACCCAAAGAAACAGAGTTGAATAGCATTCTGAGTAGAACCAGTTTGGTGTAGTGTATAAGTGTGTGGACTCTTATCTGGGAGAACTGGGTTTGATTCCCCACTCCTCCACTTGAACCTGCTGGAATGGCCTTGGGTCAGCCGTAGCTCTGGCAGATGTTGTCCTTGAAAGGGCAGCTGCTGTGAGAGTCCTCTTAGCCCCACCCACCTCGCAGGGTGTCTGTTGTGTGGGAGGAAGATAAAGGAGATTGTGAGCCACTTTGAGATTCAGAGGAGGGCCTATAAGATGGAACTGTTCCATCAAGCTTATGGTTGAGGCAGACGGGTGTCCTATCATTTAAAGAGGCCCCCCTGCACCGATTGCATTGTACTGATTTTTTGAAACCAAGATAGCTGGGATTTGAACATCTAGGTTGGGACAAGCAAGCCGAATTGATCTCTTAATACCATCTTTGCTGCCCTACCTAATTGTGAGTTATGATGTAATTGTTTTAATTTTAAACTGTTTAAACTGTTTAAATTGATTTGATTGTTTTAAAGTGTTGGAAGCCGCCCTGAGCCCACTATGGGAAAGGGCGGCCTATAAAACTACGAAAATAAATAAAACCCATTTCCAGCGGTAACATTTTTTTAGAGATGTATGACTTGCCGATTTTCTTGTGCCACCATTGCGAGCTTTTTCATTTCACCTATTTTCACTTATTGTGTTACCAATTTGTTTGCTTTTTATGACGTTGCTACCTTTTCTGCCATTTATGTGTGAATAATGCAGAATCACTTATGAAATTTAATGGCAACATTCATTAATATTATTGTGAGAAAAAAAATGACCATCTGGAGTGAAAAGACCTCACATCAGAAACTGGTTTTCAGACTGAAACAGGATGGACACAAAACTCTCCTAACCAATAGAATAAACATTTCAGGATCATAACCCTCATCAAAGGGATCCTCCCCGCCAAATTTCAACAAGACAGAAGAACTGTCTCTATTTCATTAACAATTAACAATTATTTTTCTTTCTCTAAGAGGAGGCACTGAGATCTGTTTGGCAATCCAAGACAGTGGCATTGCATGCAAAAGAGGGGTCCTTGCTTGTCCACCCAACCACATCTAAAACTGGTAGAGTAAAAGCTCAGTTTTTCATTTTGTAAAAGTAAAATACATAAGAAAAGGTAGCACTGTTTCCTACTGTGCTTACCTCACTAAGCTCCAATGTTGAAAGCACATGTCATTCAACAAGGTACCACTATGGTAAGTAAACTTGCTTGGACAAAAAAAAAATGCTAAAAAGAATGAATGTAGTGAATGAAGGCACAGAAGGGGACAAGACTGAAATCTCTTTAGCCTTATCAATGCATTCTATTTTTGTTTTAAAACAGTGGCATGGGGGAGAGAGACCACACTGTCTATACACCAGTCCTGCCACTGTCCCAGCCATATCTAAATACAGTCAGGATGTGGATGATGCCACAGGCAGGGCGACCTTCCCTCTCCCAAGCCAGGATCCAATAAAGTAATGGGGTGAGCAGGAAAGGAGAAAGACGGAGGCAGCAATGGGAGAAATAGACCCCTAGATGTTGGAGGCCTACCTGGCTTGGAGACCTGGGTTGAACCATGGCAACAGAGGCAGTGCTGACAAGCAGGAACAAGAAGGAAGTCTTCTTGAGGATGGAATAATGACCAAGCTGACAAAACTTCTGAAAGTTAGGTGGAGTCCTGAGAGATGCGTTCCAAACTGAAGGAGGATGCAAGAAGCAGCAAAGATTTAGTTTGGAGGGACAGTGCGCAAGAACTATAATGAGGGAAAGCATAAATATGTTACTTATCTAAGCTGATGTTGAAGGTGGACAAAAAATGGAACTGACATCAGTACCACATTCTACTTTATTTGCATGTGAACAGGTGATTTGCCTTTATGTTTTCCTGTTCTGGTTCTAATAGGAGTTATGAGAGGGGCTTTTGTACTTAGGAAATAATATAGGTATAAATAAGTGCATGAAGACAGAAATCAGGTATAAATATGATGGCCCCATCTCTGTGTCATTTCTGGACCATAAGTATGGTGCCTACACATGTATAAATTGTAAACTTGTAGCATCTGTCCCTTTAATAGAAGATATTTTGAAAAGCAGTAGTCCCAGTCACAGTCAATAGTCCCATGGAGCTTGCCCACATGTAGTTTGTATACACAAAACCACTACTCCCATGTTCCAATTATAATGCTTATGAATGGACAGGACCAACATACTTTTTGACATTTCCATTGTCTGTGTTGTTTTTCTGGGTTGTCACAAATATGTTGATGACACTCAGCTCTGTCTTATACTCCCAACTGATCACAGGGAGTCTGTACAATCTCTAGCTACTGTGCCAACTTGTCTCCTGGTGGTAGTAACAGAAGATTATAGATCATATTAAAATTAGTATTGTAACCCCTTGAGTCCCAAGGTCCAGGTTCAAAGTCTATGGTAATGTTCATAAACACAATTCAGCTCCGTCTGGCCGTGCCACAACAGCAGCTGCAGGCTGAGGGGCCGTCTTTTGCCTCCCCAGAGGATTGGAGGCTGAAGGACAGCCCCTGTGCATCTGGGGAACTGCAGGGGGGCGGAGTGCCAGGGCTATATTAGCCCCGGCCCCGCCCATCTCCATGTAGTTGTTATTCAGTTCTCGGTTGAAGTGGAAGCACGGAAGGCGCCCTGACTGAGAGCGAAGGCAGGGGGCGTTGGCGGTTGCAGTGAGAGGTGCGGTGGCGACGGAGGTGAGTGGCTCGGCAGTGACTGCGAGGCGGCAGCCGGAGGGAGTCATTGGAGCTTCCCAGTGAGACGTGGAGCGGCGCAGGCAGTGGCTGAGGGCCATAGATTGCAGCAAGCACTGGGGGGCCTCGGTGGGGGGTGATGGGTGGCAGTAGGTGGTCAGACAGGCCGGGCCACGCGGCAGCCATTAAGGAGGGGGTCTGGGCAGGCTGGTTGGGAGGTGCTCCACAGTGGAGACGGTTCATCCCTGGAGGGGCGGGGCCCATCGTAGCAGGCCCAGCCCTGCTTGTGCCGTGAGGGGAGGCCTCTAAAACAGCATAGGTCTTTGTGAAGTGATGGGGCCCCTTCAGCTGCCTGTGGGCTGTGTTTTCTTCCACACCCAGTCCCAGGTACCCCCGGTGTGAGTGGTTTGCCTGGGCTCAGGGGACAGGGATCAGCTGTGCCATTGGGATGAAGCTAAAGAAGGGTCAGGGGCCCCCCAAGGGTAAGCAGCCAGCCAAGCCTGCCAGGAAGAGGACCTATCTGGCCACTCCTGGAAACAAAGCTGGGTAGGAGAGCCAAATGCGGCAGGCCATCATCGACCGGTTGGGTGCCCTTGAGCATGGCAGAGGAGCAGCTGGGGCACCTTCAGCATCGACCGGGCGCTGCAGAGCCTCGAGGAGGTCAGGGACACTGACCTTTGAAAGGGAGGTATTGGCTCATCTCTCTGCTTTACAAGAAGGAGGCAACAGAATGGGGGACTCAGCTGAGGGCAACCAGGAAGCTGGACCAAACAGGGAGGTAGGGCCCAGAGATGCTGGTGATGTCCAGGAGGAGGGGCCGGAGCTGGAGAGGTCTGGTCACCTGTGGTGGTGGCCGTAGCATCATCTGAGACTGAAGGTAAGGTGGCACTGACACAGCCCCATTGTTCCAATATTGTGATATTGTATACAGAGCATATACCGACTTTGTTGGCGGTGCCTGGTTACAATATGACAAGGCGTTCAGAATGCGGGCAGCAGTCAACCCGGCTCTCCCATGGGAGCAGATTAATCAGCAGCTGTGGCTGCAGCTGATGTCACCGGCAAAGCCCAACACGGGGGACTGGTCAGACAGCGGTCACCTGGTGCACAAGCAGCAGAATGCTCCTGGAGCCCGCCCTGTGGCGGGCCAGCCAGTTCAACCCCGGCTATTGTGATGGGAGTTTACATCACAGGGGGTTTGCTCATGGAAGGCATGTAAATTCAAACACGAATGCCTGCTGTGCAGGGGGTCCCATGCCTTTTTCGCATGCAGCAAGGCAAAAACAAAAGGGGTCACTAAGCACCCTGGGGGCGATGGCAGTGCCCAGCCACCTGGTAAAGGGGCTCAGTCCCATCCAGCTGAGAATTCTTAAGCAGATGTTTGAGAGCTACCCAAAGGATGCTGACCGGGTTTACTTGCTGGAGGGGGTTACTTATTGTTTTCGGATTCCATTTCAGGTCCCTAGGGCACCTGGTATGGCGTCCAACCTCCATTCGGTAGGTATGGAACATGTAGTGAGGGCCGAGATTGCTAAAGAATGCTCAGAGGGATTGGCCTCAGCCCTTTCGAGGTCCCTCCAGTTCCAGAGTTGTGGGTCTCCCCTTTGGGAGTAGTGACTAAGAAGGCACCTGGGGAATACCAGCTTATTCACCACTTATCTTACCCTAAGGGTGGGTCGATGAATGATTCAATTCCCGACCACCTTTGTTCCATTAGGTACACCTCCTTTGACCAGACAAAGTGGTGCAGAGTTGCGGGCTGGGAGCAGAATTGTCCAAGATTGACATTAAGTCAGCCTTTCGTCTGCTGCCAGTGCACCCCAAGGACTTTGAGCTAGTGGGGTTTATGTTTGAAAGGAAATATTATATGGATAGAGCCCTACCGATGGAGTGCTCCATCTCCTGTGCAGCATTTGAGCAATTTAGTTCCTTTTTGGAATGGGCTCTGCGCAATAGGTCAAGATCTGACGACATAGTGCATTACCTTGATTACTTTCTTTTCATGGGTGCAGCGGATACCGGGCAATGTGCCAGATTATTAGATATGTTTATGAAGCTGGTGCAGGAGCTTGGGGTGCCCTTGGCTCATGAAAAGACAAAGGGCCCGGCTACGATGCTGACATTTTTAGGCATCAAGTTGGACACTCATCAGCAAGCTTCACGGCTGCCTGATGAGAAGGTTAACGCACTCAGGGTCTGTATTGCGGCTCTAAAGGACAGGCTCAAGGTACTGGAGCTGCAGCAGCTTGTTGGGCACCTAAATTTTGCCTGTAGAGTTGTAGCGCCGGGTAGGCATTCCTTAGGCACTTTTGTGATGCCATGAGATCAGTGCGCCTTCCCCATCATAGGGTAAGAATAACTACAGGCATGCGAGGGAATCTGGAGGTTTGGGAGGAATTTTTAGCATCTTTCAATGGGTTTTCCTTTCGGCAGGAAGACATGAAAATTGAAGCAGATCTCCAGATTTCATCGGATGCCGCCAGTTCCACAGGCTTTGGGGTATTTTTGGGGGACATTGGTGTGCAAGCGGTGGCCCAAGGAGTGGTTGGCCAGTGACCTTTGCAGGAATCTCACTTTCCCGGAATTTTTTCCCATTGTGGTAGCAGTATTGCTCTGGGAGGAACAGCTGGCCAATCATGTGGTGCATTTCTGGTGCGACAACTTGGCAGTGGTCCACAACATCAACTTGTTGACCTCCAGATCTGCACCCATAATGAACCTTGTAAGGGCCTTTACCCTGCGCTGCCTGCACTTAAATATTTTGGTTTTGGATAAGCATGTCCCAGGTGTCTGTAATAGAGTTGCGGACACTCTGTTTCGTTGACAGATGGAGTGGTTTCGCCAGTTGGCTTCAGAGGCAGACCCCTGGCCGGTACAAATGCCCCAAGACCTGTGGCAGCTTGGCAAGTCGAAGCTGGTAGGGCGATCTTGCTAGCTTTGGCCCCAAGTACACGGAAATCTTATTAAAGGGCTGCTTTACATTTCAGGGTATTTAGAAATACTGCAGGGTTGGGGGATATGTGGCCCATACCCGTCCCCCATTTGATGTACTTCTGTGTGCAGCAACAGACCAGAGGATTGACAGTCAAATCCATTAGGGGTCAGTTGGCGGCCTTGGCATTTATCAGTAAGGCTTTACCGAGGCCACTGGGGATTTTAGAATAAGGAAGATGTTAGAGGGCTTGTCTCGGGAGCATTGGCCTCGGCGGGACATATGGCATCCCATATCGCCCTCCATGTTAAGGGGGCTGGGCCAGGTATGGCCAGAGGTGTGTGTTTCAGGCCATGAATAATAATAATAATAATAATAATTTTTAATTTATATCCCGCCCTCCCCGCCAAAGCAGGCACAGGGTGGCTTACATGGCATAAATGGCCCTGTTCCATGCAGCGGCATTGACAGCCTTTTTTGGGGCCCTTCGGGTCAGTGAGCTGGTCCTGCAGTCCCAAAAAGAGCAGTCTGCATGGGCATTACAAAGCTCTGATCTTGAGTTCCAGGATGAACAGGTGATATTGACAGTTTGTCGATCCAAGATGGATCAGGAGCACAGGACACCATGGTTACACTTGGTCCCTGCGGGGGGAGAGGACTATGTCCGGTACAGGTCTTACGCCAATATGTGGCAGTTAGGGGAGAGGCAGAGGGACCATTTTTTTTGTCACATGGATGGGGCCCCACTTACCAAATATCAGTTTTGGACTGTTACCTCACAGGCACTGATCAAGCTGGGACTAGGGGAGGTTAAGTTCAGGACCCACTTCGTTTGGATTGGGGCTGTGTCTACGGCTGCAGTGATAGGCTATCCTGGCCTGGTTATTCAGCGGGTGGGCCGGTGGCGTTCTGCAGCCTACTGGTCTTATGTCCACCCCCTGGTGGTGCCATGAGTAAATTTAGGGGAACTGTAAGCAGTTTAAGCCCCGTTGGGCAAGTTATTCTTGGTTAACCGTTTTCTCGGTTCTAGGTGCAGTGGCTCGACAGGAGAGGCTGCAGATCCTCATCTGCGGGCACAGTATGGTGTTCTGGGCTGCCCATCATGCCAGGAGGTCCCCATTTGGTTCCCACTTGGGACTGAGCTAGTGGGCAGTAGTAGAGTGGCAGGGCCGCCGGGGGTTGTGGTGGTCCAGGCTCCTGCCACTACTGTTTTAGGGGAGGAATGTTCCTCCGCCTCACATACTGATCATCCACTTCGGTGGGAATGACTTGGAGTTAATGAAGGAGAAAGCCCTTTCTTGCAGGATCATCGTGCGGAGGTGGCCCGGGGTCCGCCTAGTTTGGTCTGCCATTCTACCTCGCAGAGTATGGTGAGCGGCCTGGGATCTGGCCAGCATTGAGCGAGCCAGGCGCAAAGCAAACCATGCCTTACATAAGGCCATGGAGGGTGACATGGGGACTTTTCTTCCACACCCTGACATTCGGGTGGAGTATGGACAGCTGTACCAACCAGATGGTGTTCATCTGTCAGACTTAGGTAACTGGGCCTTTTTGCACAATCTACAGCAAGGGTCCCGGGCGGCTCTGAGCTGCCCAATAGGGCGCAAATGCCAGAGCAGAGGCTCGGCACTGATGTTGGTGGAAGGTTAAGGGGTTATCTTAGTTCTGGTGAGCACCCTGGGCTATGCACCTGTTGAGTGCAAGCGACCTGCAGGAGCGGCTGGGCTGCACGGCTCAATGTCGTATAATGCGGACCGTATTCATGCTGCCCCTCCCCAAGTGGCCCCTCCTGGTAATCGAGGCCTGAGTTGGGTGCTGATGGTTAGTGTTGCCTCTGCCGGCCCTGCATTAGCCATGTTATTGTTTGGCTCTGGCAAGGGGCAAGGTGGCTTGCCCATATTGGACAAGGCGGGGTCGAGGGACGACCCCAGGGCTTGTCCAACTGCAGGTAGCCCTTGCCATTATTAGTTTAATTAGTGATGTTTAATAAAGTGGCCTGTTTACCCAAAACACTGTTTCAACGTCTTTATTCCGACTGGGGGGGGGGGGCAATTCAGCCCCATCTGGCCATGTCGCAACACCTGCTGCAGGCCGAGGGGCTGTCTTTTGCCTCCCCAGAGGATTGGAGGCTGAAGGATGGCCCCCGTGCATCCAAGGAACTGCAGTTGTTATTCAACTCTCGGCCCACCCACCCACCCTGTGGTAGTACAGGGTTTGGCCGGTCGCCTTATTAGGGGCCAGGTAGGAATTTTTTCACTCTCACCTGATTGGCTGGTGGTGGAGTGTTTTTCTCCTACCTTGTATTGCTGGTTGGGGTGGGTTGTTAGGTAGGTAATATAGTTAAGTCAATCAGCCACTTGGCGGAAGGTTAAGGGGTTATCTTAGTTCTGGTGAGCACCCTGAGCTTTTCACCTGTTGAGTGCAAGCGATCTGCAGGAGCGCCAGATGGGCTGCACAGCTCAATGCTGCATAATGCGGATCATATTGATGCTGTCCCTCCCCAAGCAGCCCTTTCTGGTGATCGAGGCCTGAGTTGAGTGGTCAGTGGTAGTGCAACTTGACTCCTGCTTTGTTCAATTGCTTCAAACCAACACAGCTTCAAAACGAGGACAATCCCAGTCACCTCTTGAATTATTTGTTTTATTTGGAAAGATATTTGCACTTTGTTTTATTTGGAAAGATAAAATTCAGATATATAAAAAATAACTTTCTGGGCATCTTTTTCATTATGATTGGATTTGAAGTGCCATAAAATCATTACAGCAAGGAATTATAAAATCTAATGTATACATGTAACTGTAGGGTCATCTAAAATCCAGCTGTGATTTATGAGGATCCTTCAATGAGCTTTTTATCAGGCTTTCTGTTAGTACATGTTATGCTCAGGAATGGGGGGTGGGGGGAATGTACTTGAAGGTACAAGGTGATATTTGTTTTGTGTATAGTATAACAATGCAGATGGAGGGGAAAATCATGGCCCAAATAGAAATCCTGAACAGCATGCTCAATCAGAGCTTCCATGATGTGATACCTGGTGACCTTCTGCTAGGTGATGTGTACAGCAGAGCACTGCTATACATTATGCATTCTAATATGTGCCTTTAGGCTTCTTTTCCCAAATGTATATCAAAAGAGAAAAATAGGAATACATCATGATTACCTGTATAAAGCTGGTGGTCAAGCTTATTTTAACTTGATAAATGTTTACTAAAGACAGAGCAGAGATGTATTAAAGGCAATTGCTGCTGAGTTAATAGAGCTGAACCCTGTAGAACCTTGATTCACGGGGAGTTGCTTTTTGTAGCCAATTGCTGAATTAAAAACCCAATTAAAGTTTCCAAGATAAAAAATAATGTATATCAACTCCAGTTGATCTTTCCTAGAGATATCCATATGAGTGGAAGCCTGAAGAAATTTAAACCATTTTCGCACACAGCTCACCTCGCAGTCACAATCCTGTTCCTTTTGTAGCGTCTGGTCAGATTTTCCACCATCTGCGCTGAAGTTACAGGAAGTGCTGCAGCTTTTGCATAGCAAACGTAAACCACTAAAACCCAGTTTACGTTTGCTACACAAAAGCCGCGGCACTTCCTGTAACTCTGGCACAGATGGTGGGAAATCCGACAGACACTGCGGAGGGAACAGGATTGTGACTGCGAGGTAAGCTGTGTGCGAAAATGGTCTTAATGATTTCTAAGTAATCCACATACTGTAGACCGTAATTCTAAAATAACATTGTATGTGTGATCCAAGGATAATAAGAAAAAGCCTTATATTCAGGGCTAAACTTGTTCTACCATGGCTCAGGATCAGGCATATGTTTCCATGATAAATCCTGGAGTAGATGAATAAATGATAGCTCCCACAGCAGGTCCAGAATCCCCTCACCCTGACCCCAGGGATTCATGGGAAGGCCTTTCTTGATGGTATAGTACTAGATGGTGCATTTCTAGCTGAGCCTTGGCATCTAATTTCATAGAAATTAAGTACTTCTGAATATGAAAGTTTATTCAAATTGCTCAAAAATGAGTGGAGTTCTTTCCATCTCCTCCCTTCCAGCTGTAAAAACCACTTCAAGGAACCAGGGGATAGCAACACACAGTTACTTATTATTAAACCTATTGTGTAGCACACGGTTCAAACATCAGTTGTTCAGGGTTTTTCAAAGCCATTATTCACACTTTCTCTCTTCACTTCACAATGTGCACAGGACTCACTGGAGAATTTGATTGTGTTTGTGGCCTGATAAAGACAAAATGTCTTCTATTACTTCCAACCCTTCCCTGAGGACTAAACTGCTGTCAGATTTATGTTTTTATCTTGTCTCCATTGTCATCTGCAGACAACTCATCCATGTGGGTAACTTTGTTCTTTTTCAGATATGCCACTCTACTCATTCCCTGTGTCTTTGTGTCTTATAATTTATAATGTGCTTTTCTGGACTCACATATATCTATTCATTTTGACTCCTAGGCATCTACAGTTTCTTAGCAATATAACTTAAGGTGTGCCTAATAAGGAGATTTCACTAAAGATGGCATAAGAATGTGCTGAGTGGTTTTTAGATAGTAGATTTTATTATCTATTTGAAAAAAGAAAATTAGAGGTTTGCTAGAGATCTGTAAATACCTTATTCCAACTGGGTTGGGATTCACAAAAGTTGAGACATATGAATATGTCCCATTGATTTATTTCTGTTTTCATATGTGAGCATTTTCATTACATTAATTTTTGTTCACAGTGCTCCTAATTCACTTGTTACTTTGACTGTTACAATAAATTATATTCTTATATGCAATTGAAACAAATATGATGTTGAAAATTGCATTAATTTTAAAAAGAAAATTGATCCATAGGAAACAAAAAAATTACACAGAAAATTTGAATTCCATTTGCACAAAGGAGAAATGAAATTGAAATTGAAATGGGTATTTCTGAGTTAAACCTATAGGGATAAGAAATGCAATCTGTATAGCCAGGCCTCGGATCCAGTGGGAGCTCACAGGAGCGCAGCTCCTGAAACTTTCTGAGAGTTCCACCTCCTTGTCCATTGAATAATATGTGCAGCTGCATAACAATCCCTGGATGAGCTCCACCACCTATTTTTCTACAAAATGACCCCTGTGTATAACATATAAAAGTATTAGCTGATTAAAATAATCAAAAGTTTAAAACACTTTCTGCAGACTATAAATGTGGTGAAGTCAGACAATCATCAGATGTTGTCAGATGAATTGCTCAGATCAGCTCTTAATGTAAATATAGAAGCTGCATTGCTTTTAACACTTTCCATATTATTTCACACACTTACAGCAGGCATATTTCTAAGTGTGGTAGGCAATCACACATGATCCTTCATGGAGAAGATGTACCCTATTGAAGCTCTGGCTCAGTGATAGAGTAGCTGTTTGCATGCAGGAGATCCCAGACACAAAGCATCTCCAATTAAAAGATGGTAGATGATATGAAAGACCTTCACCTGAGATCTGGAGAGCCCTGGCCAGTCAAAGTAAATAATGACCCTGATATAACAATGTTCTGAATCAGTATAAATCAGTTCCATGTGTTCATATATGTACTACTTCTACTGGTTTGGAGAAACTGATCATTTATACTTCCAACTTGTTTTGGCATAAGCTTTTGTATGTTTTGAGCTCCAGTTTATTAGCCTTCTCCACCAATTTCTAATTCTAATAATCTCTTTAGCAAATCAACCATCATTTGAATGATGGGGGGAGGGAGAAATAAGAGATGGGTGTGCCAATGGCACCTCGCCCCAAAAGTCCACACAAATTCAGAGAGAGAGGTAAATGCTGAATAGTAAGCAGACAAATAGAGAACTGAGGAACTCTGTAGAACAAATATCTTGATGGAATAGTCCCCAGCAAAAACGTAAAGAATGCATCCTCTCTCAGCAGAGGTCATCTTTCCTGTTCCTCTCTCAGCAGAGGTCATCTTTCCCACACTTATCCCAAACTTAGGCCAAAACCCACTGAAATAGACCAATATGATCTACACCATAAACCACCTTCCACCACCCACTTGAGCACCTTGTCCAAGAAACTGATACTTATAGCCACATGATTGGTGCACTATTTCACAATAAAAAATGAAAACTAAAAAGTACTGCCAGGAATAATGTTTCACAGAAAACCTTAGTGAAGCTGTAATTGGTTGATATCTCTCATCATTGCATGTTGACTTGGCTCTCAGCTTCATCTCTCTAAGGCATTAGATTAGTCATATGAAAGTAAAAATTATCTGGTGGCACTGGAAGTCATTAAGATGACAGTGTCAAGTACTTTTTATTTTGTGTTGCTTCATCTCAATTGATTAAAGTGTGATAAAGATGGAAAATAAATTTCTTTTCACTAACAACTTTGATTTAATATTTGCAAACACTGAGTTCTTACTCCTCCCCATAAGGGCTTTAGTGGAAGAATAGCACAGACTGAGACCTTGTTTTCAGATGGGGAATTCTTATGTTATAGTATCTAGGATATTATCCCCCTGCAAATGCTCTGCAGTTGTTAAATTTTTCAGAGTTGGAAAAGCAAACCACATTACCAAATTTTATCCCTGACTTCCCTCAGCATCATATGGTAAAGAATAGCAAAAGTTAACCCAGCAAGAGTAATTTGTGGGGTCCCCCTTGTACAGCCTGATAATATTGTCACATCTTTCTTTTGCTCCTTTTTGCAGTCATGCTTACACCTATGGGGAACATTCAGCCTGGAGAAAAGAAGATAAAGGAGGCATTCAGTGGATGATTTTTTTTTATTCCAGAAAAGATCTCTGAAAGACAAGAGTAAACAAATGTGCATTCCATCTGCTGATGACAGAGAAAGAAACCTTAGTGGTGTTTTTAAAATCATATTTAGATAAAATCTTAATGCTCAGTAGCAAGCACTCTGGCTTAGAACCTATGACATTGCTCCCTTTATGCTTCTCTCTAGCCACTGCAATTTTTTTTCTTAAAAAAATTATCCTTCACATCCTTTGCCACTAGTAGTTCAGGATGTGCAAGATCAATGCTTTTCAAGGAATCCTTACAAACACAGAAGTGGTTGCAGCAGAAGTAAACACTCTAATGCAGGGGTGGCCAACGGTAGCTCTCCAGATGTTTTTTGCCTACAACTCCCATCAGCCCCAGCCAGCATGGCCAATGGCTGGGGCTGATGGGAGTTGTAGGCAAAAAACATCTGGAGAGCTACCGTTGGCCACCCCTGTTCTAATGGATAAAACCTCCACATTTGTGGTAGTGAAGTGCAAGGAAAACACAGTCATAGAATTCAAAGCTATAGTTTTGTGGAATTAAATGCCATGGTGATTATGAAGAATGGATAGACATCTGATAGGGCTGTTCTAGATACTTGGATCACAAAGGTGAAGGGAGAATTGATTAGAAAAATCCTTGAATATTTTGATTGAAATAAATAGGCTAACCATCACCAGAGTGTAAATTTTGCAATGTTTTTTCCTGAAATACTCCTCCCCCACCCCACCCCATATTTGCCTAAAGTGCTGGTTCTTACCTTTAAGGCCCTAAATGGCTTGGGAACAGAGTACCTGAAGGACCATCTCCTCCTGTACTATCCAGCCTGACAGTTAAGATCTGCACCCTTCGGGGATGAGGAGGAGCATTTTGTGATATGTCATCTCTGTAGCACCCTCCCACTTGAGGGTCATCTGGTGCCTACTTCAACTTTCGTTTAGGCACCAGCCCAAAACATGGTCTTTTATGCAGGCTTTCATTTTAAAAAAAATGATCTGCTGTTTTATGGATAGTTTTTATGCTTTATATGTCACATGCTTTGTTTTTATATTGCTACATTTTAATTGTAAGCATAAGACTGCCAATCCTGGATTGGGCAATTCCTGGAGATTTGGAGAGTGGAGCCTAGAGGGTAGAGGAAAGGGAACCTTCGCAGGTGATAATACTTTAGAATCCAGCCTCCAAAACAGATCCTTCAAAAGAATGAATCTCTATGGTCTGGAGATCAGTTACAATTCAGGAAGATCTCCAGACCTGAATTGGAGGTTGTCTGTCCTACTGAAGCAGCAGCCAATAAATGTCATAAATAAATAAACCATCTGTCTTATTCTTCCCATTATTAAAATGTTTTTTTTAAATAGCAGGAACAAATCAGTAACAAGTAAATCAATTTGCTGATACCACCTTACAGAATAGGATTGCCAGCCCCCAGGTGGGAGTGGGGGATCCCTGATTTCATGGGTTCCAGCCTGCTGCTGGTTAGCTGGGAAAAGCCCTGTTGCCAGCCCATGTGACATTTCTGACATGATGACATCACATGGAAGTGATGTCATCATGCTGAGGACTGCTCCCTGCTGTTCACTCCCAGAGCAGTCTCTCCCACCCCCACCCCACCCCCACTAGTGCCAGATAAGAACCTGGCAACCCTAAAACAGAAGCAAGTCTAAAGCATTTGAATTCAGAAGGAATTTGGCAAAGATGCAACAGTGACAGTCAGCAAAACCATTTTTATTTTCAGAATTCTAGATGAAAAATAATCCAACATGCTGAGAGAGGAAATTAATCATGGAGCCATAATTGTGAAATACCACTCTACATCATTATTGCCCTTCTCCATGATACTCTCCACACTCACATTTTGAAATGACTTTTCAAGTACTTGCATTATTTCAAGTACTTTTATTACTCCTTGGTCTTTGTGGACTGAAAGCCTACAGCATTCTGTCCAAAAATATATACCAATCACAAATAAAAAATGCAACCACAGAAAGCTCATGGTGCTGTTTGTGTAAACCATTTTTCTTTCAAGCAAGTATGGGCAAGAAGCCAGGGATCAGAATGGATTTGTTGCCTTTTATTTATTAAAATACCCAGGCTACAGATTAAGTTTCCCTGTGCATTATTTATTGTTGTTTGGTCAGCTTGAAATAGGAACCTGAAAGTACTGAAATAAACTGCTGAATACACTGAAAGGTGGTCAAGTTTCACAGTAGATAATTTGATCATATCTGGTCCCAGTTCTGACATTTTATGGTTTTACTGTCTTTCCAGTGAGTCCTACTTTCTATGGCCTATCTGCCCACAGAAAAAAAAATTATACATAATATAGGATTTTCAAATTTTATTAAGTTTGGTAACATGTGAATATAGACTTTAGGATCATGCCCATCTCCATCACCATGAGACAGGAAATCATGAGTGAATTGTGTATCCTGATTTTCTCAGTCTTTCCATTACCCAAAGGGAGTCTAGTTTGTCTTAGATTTGACAATGATAATTCTTGTAATGGATGATTTATTTATTTATTTTTTATTTATTTATTTAAGATTTATACCCCGCCCTTCCCACAAGTGGCTCAGGGCGGCTTCCAATAGTAGATCCATCAAAATTACACATATAAAGGGATCCATATTTAAAACAGATAAAACAGATAAAACCCTAGTTATTAATACACATAAATATTTCAGCTATATATAAAAGGAATCCAGCAAGTTACAGTAAAATTCTCAAGCTAAGTATAGGCTAGCCGGAAGAGGGTCGTCTTACAGGCGCTGCGGAACTGAACAAGGTCCCGCAGGGCCCTCACCTCTTCCGGCAGCTGATTCCACCATGTAGGGGCCATAACAGAGAAAGCCCTTTCTCTGGTGGACTTCAACCGGGCTTCCTTCGGCCCAGGGATAGTAAGGAGATTTTGTGTTCCCGACCTCAGTACTCTCTGGGGAACGTGCGGGGAAAGACGGTCCTTCAGGTAGACAGGTCCCAAGCCATATAGGGCTTTAAAGGTGATAACCAGCACCTTGTACCGGACTCGGTATATTACTGGAAGCCAGTGCAGGGTCCGAAGACCCGGCTGAATGTGTTCCCGCTTTGGGAGACCTAATAACAGCCGGGCCGCGGCATTCTGCACCAGCTGCAATTTCCGAGTTCGGGACAGGGGCAGCCCCATGTAGAGGGCATTACAGTAGTCTAACCTCGAGGTGACCGTAGCGTGGATCACTGTTGCTAGGTCGTCGTGCTCCAAAAAGGGGGCCAGCTGCCTTGCCCGCCTAAGATGAAAAAACGCGGACTTGGCAGCGGCTGCTATCTGAGCCTCCATCTTTAGGGAAGGCTCCAACAGCACCCCCAAGCTCCTGACCCTGTCCGCCGCTATCAGCGGCGCACCGTCAAAGGCTGGTAGGGGGATTCCCCCTTCCGGACCACGGCGACCCAAGCAAAGGACCTCTGTCTTCGCAGGATTAAGCTTCAGCCCGCTCAGTCTGAGCCATTCAGCCACGGCATATAGTGCCCGGTCTAGATTTTCCGGGACGCAGGTCGGCTGGCCATCCATCAATAGATAGAGCTGGGTGTCATCAGCATACTGATGACACCCTAGCCCGTACCTTCGGGCAATCTGGGCAAGAGGTCGCATATAGATGTTAAATAACATCGGGGAGAGAACCGCCCCTTGAGGCACACCACAGTCAAGTGTGCACCTCCGGGACAGCTCCCCCCCAACTGCGACCCTTTGTCCCCGACCTTCAAGGAAAGAGGAAAGCCACTGTAAAGCCAACCCCTGAATCCCTGCGTCGGCGAGGCGACCCTTCAGTAGCCGATGGTCGACCGTGTCGAACGCCGCCGACAGGTCCAACAACATCAGCACCGCCGAGCCGCCCCGATCCAGATGCCGTTGAAGGTCATCCATTAGGGCGACCAGCACCGTATCCGTCCCATGTCCCGGGCGAAAGCCGGACTGAAATGGGTCAAGGATGGAAGCATCCTCCAGGAAAGTCTGCAGCTGCTTCGCCACTGCCCTCTCGATAAGTTTGCCCAAAAAGGGCAAATTTTACAATGAATTCATTATGATTGAATCCATTATGCCTTGGTCTGACCAGGTGGCATGAAACTTCCAGTTAGCTTCCAGTTAGATGTTGTTTAACTTGACTTCTGGAAAGCTTTTGATAAAGTTCCTCACCAAAGGCTCCTAAGTAAGCTTAATAGCCATGAGGTAAAAGGACAAGACCTCACATGGATCAAAAACTAGCTAATTAACAGGAAACAGAGAGTGAGTATAAACGGGTAATTTTTGCAGTGGAGGGTGGTAAGCAGTGGGGTACCACAAGGCTCAGTACTGGGTCCAGTGCTTTTTAAATTGTTCATTAATGATTTGGAATTGGGAATAAACAGTGAAGTGGCTAAGTTTGCAGATGATACTAAATTGCTCAGGGTGGTAAGAACTGGAGAGGATTGTGAGGCACTCCAAAGATATCTGTCAAGACTGGGCAAGTGGGCATCAACATGGCAAATGAGGTTCAACGTGGCTACGTGCAAAGTAATGCACATTGGGGCCAAAAATCCTAACTATAAATACAAATTGATGGGGTATGAACTGGCAGAGACTGACCAAGACAGAGATCTTGGGGTTGTGGTAGATAATTCACTGAAAATGTCAAGACTGTGTGCAACTGCAATAAAAAAAATTGTCTTACAGTATGCTGGGAATTATTAGGAAGGGGATTGAAAACAAATCAGCCAGTATCATAATGCCCCCATATAAATTGATGGTGTGGCCTCAATTGGAGTACTGTTCTGGTCACCACACCTCAAAAAGGATATTATAACATTGGAAAACGTGCAGAAAAAGCCAACTTGAATTATTAAAGGGTTGGAACACTTTCCCTATGAAGAAAGGTTAAAATGCTTGGGGCTCTTTAGCTTGGAGGAACACCAACTGAGGGATGACATGAAAGAGGTTTACAAGATTATGCATGATATAGAGAAGGTAGAGAAAGAAGTACTTTTCTCCCTTTCTCACAATACAAGAGCTTGTGGGCACTCAGTGAAATTGCTGAGCAGTCAGGTTAGAATGGATAAAAGGAAGTACTTCTTCACCCAAAGGATGATTAACACATGGAATTCACTGCCACAATAGGTGGTCTCATTGTGGCCTTTGATAAAGCAGTTGATCTACTGTAATACTGCCTTGTGTGGACTCTCCTTGGGCTTAACCCCCCTCCCCTAGTCTTCAGGGTTTTTTTTGGGGGGGGGGGTTAGCAATGGGTCCTAAAAAGGGACAGGGGGGTGCTAAGGGCAAACAGCCCCTTAAGGGGGTTAAAAGGTGCATGCCTATGCCACGCCCTGAGGAAGAGGATGAGGAGTGCACCAGGCATGCCATAATTGAGCACCTGGGTGCTTTAGAAAGGCAGCATGGTTTGGACCCTGTTACGGCTGGGTTGGCTAAAGGCCGTAAGGCAGTAAGGACCTCCACTAGGGCATTTCAGCAGGAGGTTCTGGCTCGTCTCTCTTCTTTACAGGACATGGCTGCTAAGAACGATTCTGCTGGAGGGCTGAGCCAGGAGCCGGTGGACAACAACTCTGAGTCGGAAGTGAAGGGCTATTCTCCTAATGGGGCAGGCCCCTCTAGGCCTGGCAGGGTTCCAGCTCCAGTGGTGTTGGTGGTCAATGTTGAGGACCTCCCAAGGTAAGCGGGGAAATCAAGGTAGCAGTGGTGGTTGGCCCTGGGGGTGTTGGGGTTCCCCCTGCATGCCAGGTTCAACTAGCTCTACGGCTGGGTACGGTCCTGTTAGCGTAGGCGGATCCTCCGGCCTTTCTGGTGGTCCTGGGGCTTGGGTATTGTCTTCTCAGGGGCAGCTTTATCCGTGGGGCCCCACTCGGGTTTCTTCAGTGGCAGCCGCCCCCTCTACTTTGCAGGGGGTTTCGATGCAGCAGGCAGCAGGAGGGACGCTGCCTTGGGGTCAACAACATCTTAGTCAGTGGCCCGTTGGTTGGCCTGCTGTTCAACCCTTTCAGTCCTGACCATTTGGGGACACGGCCATGCCGTTAGGAGACCATTTGACGGTTGCTACTAGGGAAAAAATTCTGCATGGTGAGTATGTAGATGTCTTTAGCCTTCTTTATAGGGAACTTGAGAAGAAGGATAAGGATGAGATGGATGAGAAGGAGAAGGAGAAGCTCAAACAGAGGAAGGTTGATAGGAACTGGGCCAATTGGTTGCCCGGATTTTTTATATACGTGGGAGTTATAGTGCCGGCACAGCCTTTACGAGCCGCTCTGCTGTTTCAATATTGCGATATCATTTATAAGGCATATATGGACTTCTCGGGTGCTGCATGGCTGCAGTATGACGAGGAGTTCCGTATGAGGGCGGCTTTGAACCCCTCCATCCCATGGGACCAGATTAACCAACAATTATGGCTACAGCTGATGTCTCCGGCTAAGCCCAATAGTGGGGATAGATCGGATAGTGGGCATTTGGTTAGCAAGCATGCTGCTGTAGTTGGTCCCCACGCCACAGCGGGGCAGTCGGTTCAACTCCAACTGCTCTGCTGGGAGCATACATCACAGGGTATACATCACAGCAGCCGCCCTGAGCCTGCTCCGGCGGGGAGGGCGGGATATAAATAAAAATTGTTGTTGTTGTTGAGGATGTTTGGAACAGGAAAACATGCAAGTATAAGCACGAGTGCCCGCTGTGTGGGGGTTTGCATGCCTTGTCAGCATGTGGTAAATCCAAACCCAGGGCAGGGGGGAAGCAGCCAGGGTGGGGGGGGGGTAGCGGTGCCCAATCAGCTAATAAAGGGACCCAGTCCCATCAGGCTGAGGGTACTTAAGGAGCTTTTGGCCAATTACCCCTGGGTTGTGGATAGAAAGTATCTTATTGATGGTTTTTCTTTTGGGTTTCATATCCCATTTCAGGGCCCTAGGGGCCCGTGTAAGTCTAAGAATTTATGTTCCATCCAAGGGATGGAACAGGTGGTTCGTGACAAGATAGGTAGGGAGTGTGCGGAGGGCTGTGTTTTGGGCCCGTTTGATAGTCCGCCTGTCCCTAACTTAAGGGTATCCCCTTTGGGCGTGGTTCCAAAGAAAGCGCCGGGGGAGTTCCGGCTTATTCATCATTTGTCTTTTCCAAAAGGAGGGTTGGTGAATGATGCCATTCCTGATTATTTGTGTTCTGTTCGGTATACCTCCTTTGACCAGGCGGTCAAAGTGGTTCGAAGTTGTGGAGTAGGCGCTGAGATCGCGAAGTGTGACATCAAGTCTGCATTTCACCTTCTTCCGGTGCACCCCGATGACTTTGAGCTTTTGGGATTCACGTTTGAAGGCAAATATTACATGGATAGGGCTTTGCCCGTGGGTTGCTCTGTATCATGTTCTGCCTTTGAGCATTTTAGCTCGTTTTTTGAGTGAGCCCTGCGTAGAAGGGCGGGCTTTGCCAATTCGGTTCACTATTTGGATGATTTTTTGTTTGTGGGCGCGGGAGGGTCTGGTCAGTATGCCCAGATGCTCCATGCATTTCTGCAGTTGGCGGAGGAATTGGAGGTCCCGCTGGCTCACGAGAAGACTGAGGGCTCTTCTCGGGTGTTGACCTTCTTAGGTATTGAACTGGACACTGTGCGGCAAGCTTCACGGATTCCGTCCGAGACAGTCCAAACCCTGTGGTTGAAGCTGGCAGTTTTAAGAGTTAAACGCAAGATTTCGTTGCTGGAGCTTCAACAGATTGTGGGCCATCTTAACTTTGCATGCAAAGTTGTGGCTCCTGGCAGGGCATTTTTATGGCGACTCTGTGATGCCGTGGGTGGGTTACGTTTGCCCCATCACCGGATTAGGACTAGCCAGGGCATGCATCAGGATTTGGAGGTTTGGGAGCAGTTTTTGTCCTCATTTAATGGTATTTCGTTTTGGCGTGAGGATATGAGGATTGAGGCCAATTTTCAGATTACTTCAGATGCAGCCAGTTCTGTTGGGTTTGGGGTGTACTTCCGCGGCCATTGGTGCTTGGAAAGTTGGCCTAACGAGTGGTTGAGGAGTGAACTTTGCCATAACCTTACATTTTTGGAGTTTTTTCCAATAGTGGTTGCGGTTCAGCTATGGGGGGAAGAATTGAGCAATCAGGTTGTGCACTTTTGGTGCGACAACATGGCTGTGGTTCATGTTATCAACAATCTTACTTCCAAATCTGTTGCTGTTATGGGCCTGGTTAGGGCCTTCACGTTACGTTGTATGTGACTGAACATTTTATTGCTTGCTAAGCATGTCCCAGGTGTTTGCAATGGAGTGGCGGACACACTGTCTCGCCGGCAGATGGAACAGTTTTGGCAGCTTGCACCAGAGGCCAACCACCGGCTGGCACGGATGCCACCGGAAATGTGGCGGCTTGGAGAGTTGAGGCTGACTGGGCAATGCAGTTAGCCCTGGCACCCAGTACCAGGAGGGCTTACACCCGGGCCATCAAGCAGTTTCAAGTTTTTAGGGAGCAGGTAGGGTTGGGCTCATTGTGGCCCATTCCAGCTCAGCATCTCATGCAGTTCTGCATTCAATTAAAAGGTAAGGGGCTGGTTGTCAAATCCATAAGGGCAAAGTTGGCAGCATTGTCCTTCGCCAGTAAGATTAAAGGTTTTGCAGATACTATGGGGGACTTTCGGCTGCGCAAGATGTTAGAGGGTTGGGCTCATGAGCAAGGCCCCTGGCCAGATACCAGGCACCCCGTTTCTCCTTCTGTTTTAAGGGGCTTGCATGAGATTTGGAAGGTGGTATGTAAGTCTATGTCTGAAGCTTTACTCTTCCATGCTGCGGCCTTAACAGCCTTCTTTGGGGCATTCAGGGTTAGCGAGCTAGTGCTTAGCTCGCGCCATGATTCCTCTGGTCGAGCTCTTCAGTCGGAGGATGTTAAATTTGAGGGTGACCAGGTATCCATTAGGGTACGTAGGTCTAAGACTGATCAAAAACAGAAGGGCATCGTGATTACTTTGGGCCGGTGCCATGAGCAGGGCATTTGCCCTGTGTTTGCATTGAAACAATATGTTGCTGTGCAGGGTGATGAGTCGGGCCCCCTTTTTTGTCATGTTGACAGGTCACCATTGACCAAGTTCCAGTTTTGGTCGATCACCTCCAGGGCCTTAGAGAAAATGGGGCTGGGAGGTGGGAGATTTGGTACCCATTCTTTTCAGATTAGAGTGGCCTCTACAGCTGCTGCTATGGGGTACCGGGACCAATTATTCAGCGGGTGTGCCGGTGGAGGTCCACAGCGTATAAAAGTTATGTTCACCCATTGGACGCCTGAGGGGGCTGATACGGGCGATTGTGTTGCCATTGTGGCGTTCAAGTGGTGTTTTTTCTGTTTAATAGGTGCTGTGGTGCGGTGTGATTGGCACAGGATTTTGATCACTGGCCACAACATGGTGTTTTGGGCGGCCCACCAGGCTCGACGTTCGCCAATTGCATCGCAGTTGGGGCTCAGCGAGTTGGCCGAGGTTGAGTGGCAGGGCCAGCGTGGCCTGAGGTAGGCCGGGAGAGCCAGTTTGGTGTAGTGGTTAAGTGTGCGGACTCTTATCTAGGAGAACCGGGTTTGATTCCCCACTCCTCCACTTGCACCTGCTGGCATGGCCTTGGGTCAGCCAGAGCTCTGGCAGAGGTTGTCCTTGAAAGGGCAGCTGCTGTGAGAGTCCTCTCCAGCCCCACCCACCTCACAGGGTGTCTGTTGTGGGGGAGGAAGGTAAAGGAGATTGCGAGCCGCTCTGAGACTCTTCGGAGCGAAGGGCGGGATATAAATCCAATATCTTCATCTTCTTCTTCTTCTTCACTCTTATTCCAAGGGAGGAATGGTCCTCCACCACATATTTTGGTCATCCACCTCGGTGGCAATGACCTTGGTTTGTGGAAAGGGAAGGCCCTTTCATTGCAGGCCATTGAGGACCTGTGGGTGATATGGAGCAGGTGGCCCAAGGTGCTGATTGTGTGGTCCGCCATTCTTCCTCGCAGGGTCTAGAGGGCCACATGGGATCCAGCTGGGATCGAAAGAGCCATGCACAAGGCCAACAGGGCGATTAAGAAGGCGCTGGCTCAGGGCCTGGGCATTTATTTGCCACACCCTGCGATGAGTTGAGGTGGCGGACCTGTATCGACAGGACGTTGTTCACCTGTCCATGAAGGGTAACGGCATTTTTACATGCACTGTGGCTGGGGTTTCGGTTGGCTTTAGGCCAACCGGTGGGCCCAATTGCCTAAGCGGAGGCTTGGCATTGTGGTGGCAGGAGTTTCATTGGCTAGTTAGGTAACTGGTGAGCACCCTCGGTTTATTCCTGGTTTCAGGGAATATGGCGGGATGAACGGCAAATGGGCTGGATGGCTCTTTGCTCAGATGCCTGCTATAGGGTTCCCTTCTCTGGCAGGCTGCTATGGAGCACGACGCCTGGCTGGTTGAGGGTATACCTGGCCTTTGCAGGCCTGACATTAGCCGGTATTAATCGGCTTCTGTCGAGGGCGGGGTGGCTCGCCCTTCCGGACAGGGAAGGGCCAGGGGTTTCCCTTGGCCTGTCCGGCAAGTTAGGTTGCCCCATGCCGTGTTATGTTCAATAAAGTTACCCTGTTTGTTTACCCATATACTTTGTTTGTCTCTTTCTTCCAACTGGGGGGGGGGGGCAATGGTGAACAAGCTAGTAATGATGAACGAGCTGTGAAGTATTGCTTTGACATGAGTACTCATTTTCTGCTAATACTCCATGTGGACTGACTGCACTTATAAAAGTTCTAAAGTTACATAAAAGTTCTAAAGTTACATGGTTTATAAGTATGATTTAAAATCTTCTGCAGCCTTTTGTAGTTGTCCTAGGAGGAAACCTATGGACTTATTGTAAATAAATAAAAATAAATTTATTAGCCCTTCCCACACACAACTGGTAAAACAGTCACATTATCTGCCCCATTCCGCAGATAGAAATAAAGGCAACCAAATGTTTGTCAAACCTATTTATATTCACAAGAATTTACAACCATATGTTGTGAAGGCCTTTTAGTAAAAAAAAAAAATGCCATGTAATCCACTATGAATATGGTCATTGCTGTTCTATATTGTAGATCTACAGGAACTGATCTATAGCAAAAATGGACTCAGGACACACCTCCTCATACCAGAACATAAGAACATAAGAGAAGCCATGTTGGATCAGGCCAATGGCCCATCCAGTCCAACACTCTGTATCACATAGTGGCCAAAAATGTGTGTGTGTGTGTGTGTGTATACACACACACACACACACTGTGACTAATAGCCACTGATGGACCTCTGCTCCATATTTTTATCTAACCCTTTCTTGAAGCTGGCTATGCTTGTAGCCACCACCTCCTGTGGCAGTGAATTCCACATGTTAATCACCCTTTGGGTGAAGAAGTACCTCCTTTTATCTGTTCTAACCCGACTGCTCAGCAATTTCATTGAATGCCCACGAGTTCTTGTATTGTGAGAAAGGGAGAAAAGTACTTCTTTCTCTACCTTCTCCATCCCATGCATAATCTTGTAAACCTCTATCATGTCACCCCACAATCGACGTTTCTGCAAGCTAAAGAGCCCCAAGCGTTTTAACCTTTCTTCATAGGGAAAGTGTTCCAAACCTGTAATCATTCTAGTTGCCCTTTTCTGCACTTTTTTCAATGCTATAATATCCTTTTTGAGGTGCGGTGACCAGAATTGCACACAGTATTCCAAATGAGACCGCACCATCGATTTATACAGGGGCATTATGATACTGGCTGATTTGTTTTCAATTCCCTTCCTAATAATTCCCAGCATGGTGTTGGCCTTTTTTATTGCAATCGCACACTGTCTTGACATTTTCAGTGAGTTATCTACCATGACCCCAAGATCTCTCCCTTGGTCAGTCTCTGCCTATTCACACCTCATCAACTTGTATTTGCAGCTGGGATTCTTGGCCCCAATGTGCATTACTTTGCATTTGGCCACATTGAACCTCATCTGCCACGTTGACACCCATTCACCCAGCCTCAACAGATCCCTTTGGAGTTCCTCACAATCCTCTCTGGTTCTTACCACCCTGAACAATTTAGTGTCATCTGCAAACTTGGCCACTTCACTGCTTACTCTCAACTCCAAATCATTTATGAACAAGTTAAAGAGCATGGGACCCAGTACTGAGCCCTGTGGCACCCCACTGCTTACCGTCCTCCACTGTGAAGACTGCCCATTTATACTCACTCTCTGCTTCCTATTAATTAGCCAGTTTTTGATCCACAAGAGGACCTGTCCTTTTACTCCATGACTCTTGAGCTTACTACGGAGCCTTTGATGAGGAACTTTATCAAAAGCTTTCTGGAAGTCAAGGTAAACAATATCTATCGGGTCTCCTTTGTCCACATGTTTGTTCACCCCCTCAAAGAAATGTAACAGGTTAGTGAGGCAAGATCTTCCCTTACAGAACCCATGCTGAGTCTTCCTCAATAACTCGTGTTCATCAATGCGCCTACTCATCCTGTCCTTGATAATGGTTTCTACCAACTTTCCCGGTATTGAAGTCAGACTGACTGGCCTGTAGTTACCCGGATCTCCTCTGGAACCCTTCTTAAAGATGGGGGTGACATTTGCTACCTTCCGATCCTCAGGAACGGAGGCAGATATCAATGAAAGATTACATATTTTTGTCAGGAGATCCACAAGTTCAACTTTGAGTTCTTTCAGAACTCTTGGATGTATGCCATCCGGACCTGGTGACTTATTAGTTTTTAATTTGTCCATCAGTTGTAGGACCTCCTCTCTTGTCACCTCAATCTGGCTCAGGTCTTTCAACACCCCTTCCAATAGAAGTGGTTCCGGAGCAGGCAAACACTTCTCATCTTCCACAGTGAAGACGGAGGCTTCAGTGTGAAATGTATATCTGAGATTCCAAAAGAAGTCAGCTGGACACGTTTGCTTGGAGCTCCTCTGAAGAACTTACCTTCAACAACTTGCCAAACAACTTCCATTACAAAACAGTGTATTTTCCCTTCAACACTCCATCACTGCTGCTGTTACTCCCTCTACACTTACAAGTCCTTTTAACTTACTTAAAAAAAAACTTTTTCTTTCTTTCTGTGAAACTTTGCCTTTTTATTTATTTTAAGAAAAATGAGTGTACTTTGCTGGAACTTTTCATAATACTGGTAGTAGTTTCATGCACCCATGTATCTCTGAGGAAATGTCTATCTCACCCAAATTAATGTGCCTTGGGGAAGGAGTTTCCTGTGAATTTATTTATTTTATATAGATAAAAGCACATTACCCAGATCTCCTTATGTGGTACTATTTCCTTAAGTTTTTGCAGCATTTATTTTACTTTCTATAGTTCTCGGGGGGGGGGGGCGTTTCCTGGCTGTCTTGTCTCTATTGTTTAAATAAAGATCACTCAAAGCTCTGTTTATCCTGGCAGCCACTATAAATGGTAGGAATACTGAGAACAGGGATGACATCTATTTTACAAGCATTTCATTGCACCAGCTCATGGAAGATTTTCTCTTCCTTATGAGCAGCTTATGAAAAAAAAAAATAAAGATCACATTACTTATAAAGATCACATTGTAAATATAGCCTAAATCCATACATGTAAGCTATACTCACTCCTATACAATGTTTCTGACTTTTGGAAGCCTTCACACGCCAGTGTTCTGTGCCATCTGAATGCAGACACCTGGGTAAACTGGAGTTCCTTTTCTCCCTGAAACTGAGATTCTTAACTGGGATTAGATCACAGTTTGTTTCTGCCATCTGAATAGAGCCATCATCTTTTTTTCACTGCATGCTGAATTGAGCTATTGTCTTGACTCTTTAGTGTTTTGTAAGGACTGCTGTCAAAAAACATCAGAAATCCAGGTATATAATGTCTTTCAGGTCACTTATAATTATATGTTTATTTGTACTCTCAGAGAATTGCAAGTGACTGGTAAGGAAGGACTACCAGACACACAGTGCAATCCTAAACACGTTTACTCAGAAGTAAGCCTCAGTGGCATTCATTTCCTAGTGCATGTGTTTAGGATTGCCGCCTCAGCTTTGAAGATTTTTCTTCAAAAGTATTTGTTGATTTATATGTTTAATAATTCTAGTTCTTCTAATGGTGGTTTCTAGCAATGTACAGAGTGCATATTTCCTGATTCATTCCTCACCAACACCAAATCTACACATTGGCTACATTTGAATGTTTGTGTAAAGAACATGGTCTAAATTGTATTTATGCGTGTGTGTTAAACAACAATTCATGCTTGCAAGAATTTGGTGACTTGGTTAATCTATCATAGCTCTAGAATGTGATCTCTGATCATTGATAGTTGACTTAACTGTTTAAACTCCCTCACTGTTCTGGTTTGGGTATCTGTACAACATATGCAGTATAAAGGTTTTTTAAAAAGCTTCCCCGTAGTTCTTGTATTATCTTAATAAATGTTAGGCCTAGAAATGTGTTCTCAGCATGAAGAATGTGAAGGTACACAGCTGACTATTAAAGGTATTATCTTAAGTAATCTTTCCACACCTATGCATCCAACACCTCCTTGGCTAGTTTCCTGAGTTTGATACATTTAAAGAAATTTATATACCTCCTTTATTCTAATAAGAATTAATAGTGCCATCCTTCTAAACCCAATTTATATCAGTGGGCTTAGTAAAGTGTAGCTTTGTTTAGAATGGCATTTTAGAATGGTCTTAGCAGCACCGCTTTCCTATTAATAAGAAGCCAAGGTTAATCTAGGACCACAGAGAGTACAGAAAACTAAGAGCATGCATTTCCATATCCACTGTCTTACTGTTATGCTCCCATGCCTAAAGAGACTATTTTCACAATGGTGAATTGTAACCATTTTTACTGTACTCCAAACCTCAAATAACCTTGAAGAATTTTTTTTAAAGCCCAGATTTAACATATGACCAAGTAATGCATAGTCTCGACACAGAGCTACTAAATTGTCCACCCATCCCCATAAATGACTAATGATTATTATTTATTCTTTCCTTGAAATTATTGCACATGAATGAGATCATGCATCAGGAACCACAGGCTCTCCATCTTGGGTATTAACTGTGTGGTTGTTTATTTCTTTATCAGGTACCATCTTTCATTTTTATGTCTTGCACAGTCCTGTAAAACAAACAGAATGGGCTGGAATGACATCTTGAAATATGCAGTCATTTTTTCTAAGGTAGAGTGGTCAGGGAAGTGGGGAGAAAGGTCACTGAATAATGTAATTGATGCCAGTAGCAAAACATTTCCTGATCTGCAGCACTGCTAAGGCAATATATGTGCCTCACCAATGCCAACTCCAATCAAAATGCAGAAATGCAAGGTAACACCCTTTATTGTACACATTGATTGCATCAGAAGAAATAAAGTGTAGATTAGAATAGGGTGTGATAAATGAATGGACCTCTAGAAGAAGCACAATGACAAAATAGCAGCGCTCCCCCTCCAAGGAGCTCAGCAAGCTGCACTGCCAAGCTAATCAAAATGCATAGTGTATATTTCAATAGATTGAAATCAATTGCAACATGAGATAGCCTTTTATTTTATTCATCTTGACATTACTGAATGATTACTTTACCTTCTGCTGCTCAGCAACTTTTGGGATAGGGCACAGCACAGTGGACTGACTTGATTCCTATGTGCTGAATCTTTATTTTATTTAATTTATTGATTGCAGGTTTAGTTTGGCTTATTAGTGCTGAGGGCTGCACCCGTTAAAGGCCTCTCTGGAAGAGATCATCATTAGCATCTCACTTACGAATGTCCTTTCTGTTTCGTGAAATACAAAACATGTATCTCCAAAAGAAGCCTATCACCACAATTTTATCATTTGAACTTTCATCAGAGTGCCATCCAAAGGAACTTTGCAGCTGTGCAACAGCCACATCTATAGGCTTCCCTCCACAAGGTGTTTTGATGTATGCTACAGATAAGGCGTTCAGTCAGAGAAATTCTTTATCATTACACTGATTAAGCATTACACAGTTGTCTCAGGAACTGTTGCCCCCCCCCCTCTGCCCAACTCAAATGAGTCAATGGGAATGCATATCTACAAATTATTCCAGATCTGAACAGTTCAGCTGTCTTTCCTACTAAAAATGCATCAGGGATAAGAATGGTGGTGGTGGGAAATGCTTTCAAGCTGCAGCCAACTTATGGCACCCCTATGGAGTTTTCAAGACAAGACATTCAGAGGTGCTTTGCCATTGCCTACCACTGTGCAGAGATCCTGGAATTTCTTGATGGTCTTCCATCTAACACTAACCAGAGCTGATCATGCTTTACTTCCAAGATCTGTTGAGATTGGGGCTGCTATCACATACACTAAATCAGGGGTGGCCAACGGTAGCTCTCCAGATGTTTTTTGCCTACAACTCCCATCAGCCCCAGCCAGCATGGCCAATGGCTGGGGCTGATGGGAGTTGTAGGCAAGAAACATCTGGAGAGCTACTGTTGGCCACCCCTGCACTAAATAATGCACTTTCAATACACTTTACAACTCAATTTTGCTGTGTGAACTTGCAAAAACCAGTTGGAAAGTGGATTGAAATACATTATTTAGTGTGTATGACTACACCTGGAGACAGCCTGAGCTATTCAGATCAAGGCAGACCAAGAATGCAGTGAAAAAAACAAGCCTCTCAGCAATGGGATATCCCTTTTTGGTCAATCTAGTTTTAGCAACAGGAATTTGAAATATATGGATGTGGAGGAAAATGCAGATTTGTAAATTAATCCATTCAATTCACTCATATTTTATCACTAATGCCAACCAAAACCAGCAGCAATAAGGATCCCTGGCCCTAAAGAGGTCCGGCTGTCCTTGATGAGGGCCATAATTTTTTTGGTCCTGGCCCCAATCTGGTAGAACTTTCTGCCAGATGACACCAGGGTCCTGCAGGATCTTCTACAATTCCATAAGACCTGTAAGGCAGAGATGTTTCACCAGGCTTTCAACTAAGGACAGTGATGATTGCCAAGCTGACATCTCATTCCTCCACCTCTCTAAACCTCTCCTTGCCCAATACAATGCCTGACATTCTAGACCAGAAGACTATTAGAGCCAGTGTGGTGTAGTGGTTAAGTGCGCGGACTCTTATCTGGGAGAACCGGGTTTGATTCCCCACTCCTCCATTTAAAGCTGCTGGAATGGCCTTGGGTTAGCCATAGCTATTGCAGGAGTTGTTCTTGAAAGGGCAGATGCTGTGAGAGCCCTCTCAGCCCCACCCACCTCACAGGGTGTCTGTTGTGAGGGAGAAGATATAGGAGATTGTAAGCTGCTCTGAGTCTCTGATTCAGAGAGAAGGGCAGGGTATAAATCTACAGCCATCGCATTAGTAGAACACCATTAGGGTTTATAATCAGTTTTTATCTTAATTTGGTTTTATTGGTTTTATATGTATGTATTTATTGTGTTATTGATGTACATCACCCAGCACCCAGTGTCAGCCAGGATGGGGCAATTCATTAAATCAAACAAACAAACAAATAACAACATGGGCAGACACTTTGCAATTGTAAGTCACTATCTATTTATGGATTGATTTATGGATTTATTTACTTGATTTTCTCACAGAAACTCCAAATGAATTACAAAAATTTAACAACAATGCAATGAAAACTATATTTGAAAATTTCACAGAAGTTAATATTATAACCCTGTTCCCTTTATTAAAATGCTCTCCTAACAATTAGTTTTACACCTTCTGTGGAATTATTGTAGGGTGGAAACCTCCTAATCTCCTCAAGCAGGCCGTTTACCAGGTCAGGGCCACTGTTCACAGGTATGGGCGGCTGCTGCTGTTACCTATTTGCAGAGTGTTACGTTCAAAATCAAAGCTGTTGCTGTGGAGCATATTGGGAGAGGCAGCCCCATAGGTAGTTGTGTCCCAGGCCATTGAAGTCTTAAATTATAATAAGCACCTTGAATTGAACCTGGAATGTAATTGGTAACCCATGGAGCAACTGCAGAATAGGTGCAATATGTGCACTCCAGCTAGCTCCTAAGTGAACTATCATTTTCTGTAACAGATAAAGTTTCTGAGTTGTCTTCAAGGGCAGCTCCATATAGCATATGTTACATTTTTACTGGATCTTTCAGTTGCCTTCAATACAGTTGACCATGCAGTATTGGTTAAACAGCCTAGAGATCAGAAATTAGGGGAATGGTGGTCAGGAAGCTTTATTAGACCAGGAACAGAAGGTTGTTAGAGATTAGGACTCTATTGCTGGGTTCCACAGAGTTCTGTACCCATTTGTTTAATGTTTATGTAAGACCACTGTATGAGATCACATGTTGGTAACACCCTGTTTTACAGATCCTTAAATAATACTCCAGGACTTGTGGTCTTTGAAGCAGGCTAATATCTGAGAGCTGTGGTCAAGTGGATGAGGGAGAACATGAAGAAACTGAATCTAGATACAATGGACAAAAACTGGATGGTAAGGGATGTTCTGGTGGAAATTGTGTTGTCTGCTTTGGATGGGGTAAGTCTTCCTCTTCTTTTTGTAGACCCAATTAAGTGTTTAATATTATTATTTTTCTTTTTATATGCAACCAGTATGGCTATGTTGATCTATGCTACAGCAAGCTTAAACTTAGACTATGTGCACCACCCTGAGCCCTATTTTTACAGGGGAGGGCAGTTTTAAATCTAATTTAATTAATAATAAATAATATTGACATGCTCCGTATGTGGGCCTGGCCTTGGATCATGGAATTGATTCAAAATGCAGAAGTCTGATTACTGAGGACTAATCACTTTGTACAGATGACACCTGTTGAAGTCTTCTTTTTTGGGGGGGAGGGGCTGCCTCTTTGTTTCTATGCTTCCTTCAAGGTGCTGCTTCTTACCCTTAAAGCCCTTTACAGCTTGTAGCCCTTGTAGCTAAAGGATCATCTTCTCATGCAGTGATTCTGTTCATTCCAGCAGGGACTGCTATATGTCTCTACAACATAGTAATTAAAAATAGCTACTGCCTATTCTCAGGTTTTTACCATGGCTGTTCCCATGTTATGAAACAACCTTCCAGAGGTTATTAGGAAGGAACTTACTCTTATGGCAAGATCTCAAAGGTACCAAATCTGGTACTAGGGGTACCAAATTGAATTATCCAAGAGGAGGAAGACAGGTTAATCATGAAGATGATCCTCCCCCCTTTTGTTTGCATTTTTATTGTTTTAGTGTCTAGTAATTTAATTCTACTGCTATTTATAATTCTTGTCTTGTAAATCACTTTGAACACTCTCTTAAAGCACAATAAAAGTATTTTAAACAAATATACATGTGAGTAGAACAGAACTTCTAGCAATTACAGAGTTTTACACATTGGAGGAGCTGGACACAATCATATTTTACATACTCAGATTCCCCCTCCCCTCCAATTTAAACAAGTGTGGACGAAGCTCTGCACAGCAGATGGCCATATGTTGGCCACCCAATTCAGTCAAAAACATACTTGGCTGTGACTTCAAATATTATAGAACTTGGCTGGAAATTTGCATGTCTACATAAAAATACTCTCCACGCCCGCTGATGTTGCCTAAATGATTGAATATGTGTCCTTGTCAAACTGACATAATTTTAAAATAAGAGGGAGGTAGTGATTTTTTCCCATTCTGAGGGATATTTTATATATATTATAATGAAAAAAATGAATGTGTGTGTTTATAATGGAAAAAAAATGAAAGTATGTGTTTAATAAGAAATCCAAATCTACTGATCTCTATGTCATGTTATTGGTTAATTTTCCAATCCCACCTTATTAATTTTCCTTATTAATCTCATGCCTTATTAACAGGCCTGTGTCTAAAACTTCAGGACTGTGCACTGGAAATCTGCTCTCCTTTCTTCTGTGTAAATTCCCACCTCTCTTGCAGAGTCAGACTCATCCATTCTTTAGCAAGACATTTACACTGACATTAACCATGGGCAAGACTAACCTGGAATCTTAAAACTATTCTGTGAACCAGGTTAAAGGGCATGCACTTACTATTAAATACAATTAGGGTTGATTCATATTTAAAGGTCAGCTGGGGAAAGAAGAATCACCGAAACGGAAGAAAGGAAGGGAACCATAAAACAATGTACATTTTTAAGGATGTGCCCCAATTTGCAAACCAGGTTTCAGGGAATTAACATTATGCCTGTACAATATAGTTTGGGGCATAATTTTGCTATGGTGGATTGTCTAGCAATTATCAATATGGACCTATTAGCGTAACCTATCCAATGTTTAAAGGTGTTAATAGTATGGCTGCTATTGGCTAGGTGCCTGGAACAATTGTGGCCAGAACTGTTTCTATTTCCAGGAATTGGTAGTGGAGGGGGGAGGAGACATACAAATACCACATCAAATTATTTGAGTCACTTCATTTTATACTTTGTGGCTTGGTTCAGGTAACCAGCTCAAGGTTGACTCAGCCTTCCATCCTTCCGAGGTCGGTAAAATGAGTACCTAGCGCTGGAGTGAAAGTGTAGATGACTGGGGAAGGCAATGGCAAACCACCCCATAACAAAAAGTCTGCCAAGAAAACATCGTGATGTGACATCACCACATGGGTCAGTAATGATCTGGTGCTTGCACAGGGGACTACCTCTACCTTTTTAAAAGCATTATGTTAAAACCTGGGATAAGACCTGTTGTGAAGAAAAACACATGTTCTAGAAAGAGGCTCTAGGTGAGTGCCCCTCACCCTTGCTGTCTTCCCACCCACCCAACTGAAGGCATTCACTCCATCCTACCTCAAGGAGACCTGATCTCTGCCACCTAGAAAGGAAAGGAAAGGTCTCCTGTGCAAGTACCAGTTGTTTCCGACTCTGGGGTGACGTTGCTTTCACAATGTTTTCACAGCAGACTTTTTTATGGGGTGGTTTGCCATTGCCTTCCCCAGTCATCTACACTTCCCCCCCAGCAAGCTGGGTACTCATTTTACCAACCTCAGAAGGATGGAAAGCTGAGTCAACCTCAGGGCACCTACTTGAAAACTCAGCTTCCACTGGGGATCAAACTCAGGTTGTGAGCAGAATTTAGGACTGCAGTACTGCAGCTTTAACATTCTGAGCAATCTCCATCCTTCATCTGGAGATTGGCAACAGTGACTGCTTTGGAGGGGTGAAGTGTGTGGTGTTGTATCCATCTGCAGTCCCACCCCCTCCAGGCTCCACCCCATAAATATCCAGAAATTTTCAGCCTGGAATTGGCAACCCTTCCCTTTATCTGCCCCTCTGATTTCAGCTTTCCATCGCCTCCCCCCTCCCTGCAGTCTCTATTTAGGAAAAGGACAATCTTTCTCTATGGGGGGGGGGGGGACCAAAGCAGCTTACATCATTCTCTTCTTCCCCCTTTGATCTGCACAACAACCTGGTGAGGTAGGTTAGGCTGAAAACCTGTGACTGCCTAATCCCAACTTCCAAAGTAAAAACCACACTCTGAAGACCTAACTCCTATGCCCTTCACAAACTCCACCACAAAATCCCCAGGAGTTTCCCACCAACCTGGAACTAGCAGCCTAGTCAAGACTGGCCCCAATGAGTTTTGCCTCAGAGGCCTTTAGTGATATCTTTCAGACCAATACTCTCTCTGATAATGTTGCTGGTCTTAAGCACAGGGCTTTAATCTCTCTCTGTATCTGGTCTGCTGCCATCCCCCCCCCCCCCGCGTCTCTGGCTGTTTCCCTTGCAGAGGAGGAGAGGGAGGAGCCCTCAGCCAATTGAGAGAAGGTTTTCTCTGGCTTGTTCCCTCCTCCATCCTCCCTCATCCAATCAAGGGAAGGCTTTCTTTCTCTCCTCTGCGAAGCAGTAGCTCAATCCTTGTCTGCCCTGGGGCTGGAGGGTGGGGATTGCTCTCCTTTGAGACTGAGTGACAGACCGCTCAACCAATGGGAGATTAGGTGATCCCGTGACCAGTCTGTCTGGAGAATTATATTATATGATACTGCAATTAAAATTAAAATTATCTTGTTTTCTGCAAAAGAGGAATTCCAAGTCTAACACATCACGGATTACACCCTTGTGTAAGGGGATCCCCCTATTTGGAGCTGGAGCCCTTCTTATAATTTCATATTCCTGCCTGGTGCTCCCAATAACCAATACTAACTACACTAGTTTATCTTTCTTCATAGGCCAACTTTGCACTTGTGAAAATGATATACAATGTAGACATCTTGCAGTGTGAGCAAAACTTATGCTAAATAATAAATAAAGAGCCAAGGCTGGACTGTGTTTCTATGTATAGTGGAAGTGAAGGGAGAATTATAACAGAGATGACATTAAATCTGCATTGATTTAAGTAACAAATTGCTTGTTCAAAATGCATATGATGCAAAAATGTGCTTACTTCTATTATAAATTGAATTTTAAAGACAACATAGTTCCCAAATAATGTCAGCAAAGTTTTTAAATCATTCTAATCCAATAAACTATGAAACATTACAGTTTGAAATATACCTTTTCAGAATGCTACGAGAAGGTTAGTATATCTCTTGCAGCCTTTTCAAATGGAGATTTCAAAGGGGCTTCAAATATCAAAGCCAAAATACTCAGTACTGTGCAGAGCACAGTTCTGTATAGTCCCACAGTTTGGGATTGGGAACGTATTCACTGGGTCCACAGGAAGGTTTGCCTTGGTCAATAAGTTACATTTATAATTTATGCATTGCTGCTTCCAATAGGTTTTGTGCCTCTGTGGCTTTCCAGTCACCTCTAAAGGCACATATCCCCATGGGATATGGTTGAGTCATTAAAATGCTCTACTTTTTGAGCACAGATCACTTGCAGTTCACCCCTTCTTTATGCCTTATGCAATCAGGATGCATTATTTAAATTACCTATGGGGGTGGGGAATGCCAAAAATCTACTGTTCCTTACCCCCCTCCCCCCGCCCAATCTACATTTCCCATGAGCAGTGTGAGAATGTGCATGTACAAATTGCTCCAGATCAGAAAGTTGCTGATTTTGCTATTTGTTAATGAACACTGAGTCAGGCTGCTACAAGGGACAGAGGGAGAAAGCTTCCATCTGTAAGCTGCTAGCTGTGTAATGTACATGTTTTATGTGCTTAAACAATTTGGCAAACAGTAGACAGGGACAGGAGAGGACAGTGGGAGATAAAGGGTAAGAAGCCATAGAAAAGCCACATATGAATGTTGATACACCTTTGACAATTGTTAATTATAAAGTCTATCTGAGTAAAAGCATTTTGAACATTCAACTGTATGGATTGCAATGGGTGGACTGATTGTGAAACAACCTAATGGGTTGTCAAGAAACCGGGCCAGGCCCCCCAGAGTTATTGTTCCTGGCTCCCTCCTTGGAACCTCTGAACAACTTCCCAGTTCTGGGAGTCCTCTAGATCAAATGTAAACAAGAAAACCAGACCTTGTAAAAATGTATAAAGGTTTATTAAATTATTACAAGTATTAGTTATCCAGTACAGTCTCTTTAGTTCAGCAACAGTTACAAAACAACACAAAACCTTACTTTTCTCATAGAATCATAGGGTCGGAAGGTACCTCCAGGATCATCTAGTCCAACTCCCTGCACAATGCAGTAAATGCACAAATACCTCCCCCCACATCCCCCTGATCCATACACATAGCAAAAATGCCTGCAGGATCCTTGGCCAAACTGGCCTGGAGAAAATTGCTTCCTGACCGCAGAGTAGTGATCAGCATTTCCATGGATGTGTTAAGAAAGCACTGATGCAACCCTTCCTGCTGTCCCTCTCATGATCTGCCAAAGTTCACAGAATCAGCATTGCTGTCTGACGGCCATCTAACCTCCAAAGAAGAGCCCACAATTGTGAGCAAAGCCCCCCTTCAATTCTATAAACGGACATTGTGATCTCTGGCTTAGCTGGCAGGGTGCTTTAAAACCCGCAGCACTCTCAAGCATTTGTGCCAGGTATAGGCCTTGCCTGACCTATGCGAACTGTTTTCAGGGTTTCTGTCATCCAAGCAGCTATCTTACAACCTGGATACCAAAACAGCTACACGGACTCCCAGCCGACATTACGTTCTAGTCCCAGCTATGGAACAGAGAGTGCACCTGTCCTGAGCTGTCCAGCTTCACAGTTTCAGCATAGCTGCTCCAGTCTCGCTGTTCCAGCCTCCTGATGCAAGGAAAGCCATTGCCTGGGCTAACAACAGCAGCTGTCACCCTCCTGTCCCTTTGGAAAGCCATAGGAGTGAAGCGGGAGACCCACATACATAGGGTGCACCTCGGACTTTGCATAAACCCATCAAGTTTGTTGTAAACTGCATCCTGACAGCCATCCTAAGCCAGAAACTAAACAATGAACTGTGCAACACAGATGTGTTAAAGACAATGGATGTTCCAGAGGAGGAGACCATCACCATTGTGTTTGTTGGGTGTCACTCTAAAATAATAATTCGGCTCTATATTGACCCTTTTAGATAACCTTATCTAGGAATGTTAATCTCATCACCCTTAATCACTTTACAAATGTCATCCTGGAGCATCCCACTTTCCCTATGTCATACCGCATGTGACCCTGCGTCACAGAGCACCTGACCCTTTTTCACAGGTCATCTGACCTGTTCCCCCTGAGGGTGCCAGGTAGTCTTTAAAAGGTCAAGCACACCTCTCCTCTGGTGTGCTTCGGACAGTCACCCTACTCTGCTGTCTGAATCCACCCCCTAAACCTGATCAGTTTTGGGCCACCAATAGCAAGGCACACAGGCCTTGTCTTCCTTCCCCCATTCCTTTTATGTCACTATTGGAGCTTCAGATGAATAATAATAATAATATTTTTTAAATTTATATCCTGCCCTCCCCGCCGAAGCAGGCTCAGGGTGGCTTACATAGCAAAAAATACAACGTTACAATAGTACAATAATAAAATACCCCAATTACATAACAGTTATGTTCCTTAATTAAATATACAATTACATTAAAAACAGCAATTAAACTAACAATTGAAAACCATAATTTAATTTGGTGCTACGATCTTGATATAACAGTTTTTCATGATGATGGTACAATAATTCCACATTAAAAAGCCAGCTGGAAGAGGATGGTCATGCAGGCCTGGCGGAACTGGTTAAGGTTCCGCAAGGCCCGTACCTCTTGTGATAACTGGTTCCACCAGTGGGGAGCTGTAATCGAGAAGGCCCTCTCCCTCGTAACTTTCAATTTAGACTCCTTCGGCCCAGGGATGGTCAGCAGATTTTGCGAGCTAGAACTCAGTGCTCTCTGGGGAACATATGGGGAGAGACGGTCCCTAAGGTAGGCAGGTCCTCAGCCATATAGGGCTTTAAAGGTAATAACCAGCACCTTATAATGAATCCGGTACACAATTGGCAGCCAGTGCAGTTCCCGTAGCCTAGGCTGTACATGCTCCCACTTAGGGAGTCCCATTAACAGTCTGGCTACCACGTTCTGCACTAGCTGTAGTTTCCAGGTTCAGCACAGGGGCAGCCCCATGTAGAGGGTGTTACAGTAGTCTAACCTTGAGGTGACCATTGCATGGATCACTGTTGCCAGGTCATCACGCTCTAGGAAGGGAGCCAACTTGCCTGCCTAAGATGAAAAAAGGCGGATTTAGCAGTGGCTGCTATCTGGGCTTCCATTGACAAAGAAGACTCCAGTAGCACCCCCAGGCTCCTGACTCTGCACACTGTTTTCAGTGGCGCACCATCAAAAACTAGTAGGGGAATTTCCCTTCCCAGGCCACCACGGCTCAGGCAAAGGACCTGTCTTCGCTGGATTCAACTTCAACCTACTCAGCCTAAGCCAACCTGCCACGGCTTGCAACACCATGTCCAGATTTTCTGGGACATCATCAGTCCAGCCTAGATAGAGCTGGGTGTCATCAGCGTACTGGTGGCAACCCAGCCCATACCTCCGGGCAATCTGGGCAAGGGGGCAAATGCAGATGTTAAACAACATCAGGGAGAGAACTGCCCCCTGATGTACCCCACAATTAAGTAGGTGCCTCTGGGACAGTTCTCCCCCAATCGCCACCCAATTAAGATGACGATAGGTATAGTATCCCCTTCTTTGTGTTTTATCCCTATGTTACCCCTATCAATTTCATGTCTGTTTTCCTAGGTCTGTGTGAGTGTTGTATGATTTTATTGCCTTGTATGTGTGTTCTATGTTTCTAATAAAATCCAATTATTTTATTTAATTAGTCTCCTCATCATTTAAGAAGGAGTTTCTGGAGATCATCTCCTGTATACATTGGTTCTGTATCCTGCTGAGCCATAGTTGCCCACCTTTTAATTTCCCAACCTCTTATTGAGGGCAATTTGACTTACATCATCTCCCAAGGAAGCCTGTTCCATGGAGGAACCATTCCATCAGGAAATTCTTCCTAATGTTTAGCCAAAAACTCTTTATTCAATTTCAACCCTTTGGTTCTGGTCTGAACTTCTGGAACCATAGAATACAACTCCACATATAATACAACTTCAAGTACTGATATGGTAATCATATCATCTCTCAGTCATCTCCTGTCCAGGCTAAACATACCCAGCTCCTTCAACTTTTCTTTGTAGAACTTGGTCTCTGGACCCCTTACCATCTTCATTGCCCTCCTCTGGACATGTTTCTGCTTGTCTAAATCCTTCCTAAATTTTGGTGCCTAAAACTGAACAAAATATTCTAGGTGAGGTCTAACCAGAGCTGAGTAAAGTGATACCATCACTTCATGTGATCTGGACCCACTTCATATGATCTGTATCTACTTCTGTTGATACAGTCCAAAATCATATATGCCTTTTTAGCCACCACAACACACTGCTGACTCATGTTCAATGTATGGTCTACTAAGACCCCTAGATTCTCTTGCACATACTACTGCCAAGATAATCTTCCCCCATGATATAGCTATGCATTTGTTTTCTCTACCTAAATGCAGAACTTTACATTTATCCCTGTTAAAATTTATTTCATTTGTTTTAGCCCAGTTTTCCAGCCTGTTGAGATCATCCTGAATCCTGAATAGTGATGTGCATTCAGCTCAGCGAAGCGGGGATATAATGCCTATTCGGCATTATTGTGGTTCCCCAGAAGCTGATTCAGATTCATTGATATGATTTGGTTTTCCAAAAAAAGATATCCCCATATATAAGCCAAATCTATTCAGCTTCTATACAGCCATCGCAAATGCATCTTGGGAAGCAAAGGGGAGTGAAATTGACCCGCTCTACCTCCCATTCCCTTCTCTAGCTGACCGGCATGGCAGGCAAGCTGGGGAAGGGAAAGCAGCAGCAACTTGACTGGTGGAAAAAGGGGGAGGCATTTAAATGCCATCCCCTTCCTTCTCCAGCCAGACTGGGGATGATCTCTTCATTGTATCCTATTGCCCCATATAGTAAAATGGCAACTGAGAAGGAGTTTAAAGGGTTTAAACTTTACTCTCTTTGCTTCCCAAGACAGGCCAGCTTCCCTGAAGGCTTCAGCTTTACCCAGCCTGCCCACTGCAGCTGGCACGCTGAGGAAGGCATGGGAAGCCATCTTTAAATGCCTCCCCAATGGCTCCAGCCTTCTCCAGCCTGCTCACTGCAGTGGGTAAACTAGGGAAGTCATGGGGAAGCATCTTTAAATGCCTCCCTGATCTCTCCAGCCTGCTCTAGATGGCAGGCAGCTGCAGACTGAAAAAGGGAAGGGGAAAAATGTTTAAATCTCCAGCTAGCCTGTGGCTGCAGTCCCTGAAGAAGAGAGAAAAGATCAGGGTGTAGCATATCGCGTTCGCAGAACGCAAGCATTTCGTTATAACGAAACCATTTCGTTATAATGCAACATAGAAACAGCGTTAGTCCGCGCCAGCAGCGGAGGCGACTGGGGACACCCAGATGCCTCCGTGCAGAGCGCTGATCATCCCACTGGTGGCGGGAAATAGGCTGGCCAGGATTGGACTGGCCAGCCTGGAGGATGTTCCGGGCGATGTATATAAGTGGGGCCTGGCCCGCGTGCTCTCTCTCTCCATCTTGTAATGTACCCTGAATAAAGCATGTTGCCCTACGCTCGTCTCTCAACTTGGTACATTATAGTGGCGACGAGGATGGGATTCTAGCCCTGCAGACAACCGGGCTACCGAGGAGACTCACGGGCAACCGAGCACTACATCGCTACATCGCTACGACCACCGCTACTACTGCCACCATGGCCAGCCCAAGCGGGAACGCCGGTCACATCGAAGCATTCAACCCCGCCAATCCCGAAGGATGGGAGTCCTATTCGGAAAGGGTTGGTTGCTACCTGAGGGCGAATCGCATAACCGAGGACAGCATGAAGAAGGACGTTCTCCTGAGCGTCTGCGGGGCCGCCACCTTCGAGATCGCAAAGGGTCTCTCGGCCCCCGCCCGTCTCACGAAGAAGACCTACGTGGAGGTCGTCCACCTCCTCACGGGACATTTCCTGCCACAGCCGTCGAGGGTGGCCCATCGGTTCCTCTTCCACAAGAGGGACCAGGTCCAGGAAGAATCGGCCGTGGACTACCTGGCCGCCCTGCGACAGATCGCCGGGAGCTGCAACTTCCCGAACCTGGAAGAGACCCTGGCCAACCGGTTCGCCTGGGGCCTCCGCGATGAGAGGCTCCAGCAAAAGCTCTTCACGAAGGAAGAGCTCACCCTCCAGGGTGCCTTCAGCGAAGCTGTGGCATTTGAGAGGACCACCCGGACCTTCCCCAGGGCAGAGACCGAGGCCACCCACCACGAGGAGCTGGACCCCGACCACCAGGACGAGGGAGAAGCGTTCCAGATGCGCCGCACCACAGGACCAACCACCCGAGCTCCACAGCGCCCCCGAACGAGCGAACGAACCAACGCACTAACGAACGAAATGCGCCAGCTGCGGCGACCCCCACGACAGACAGAACTGCCAGTACCGGACCTGGGACTGCAGAAGCTGCGGGAAGACTGGCCACATAGCGCGGGCTTGCCGAGCCAAGTCCAACTGCCAGAGACCAACCACGCACCACGAGGCTGCCAAGTCCCACTCCACGGCCTCCACCACACTCCAGGTACTGAACTTGCCCTTTACCACGCCCAACAAGATCAAGATGGCGGTCCTCATAGAAGGAGCCCCATGCCTCATGGAGGTGGACTCAGGCTCCTCCATCTCCATAATCGCGGAGGAGACCCTGAGGAAGCTGTGCCCCCGCCAGAGGGTACCGCTGCGGCCGGCAGATTTTATTTTACGGGACTTTCAGAAAAACCCGGTACAAATCGCGGGGTGGGCCAGGGTACAAGTGGAGCGGGGGTCTTTCAGGGGCCCGCTGGACATCCTGGTGGTCAAGCCACCGCTTACCGCCCTGTTGGGCCTCGCATGGTTCGGCCCCTTGGGAATCCGCATAGAGGGGGTAGCGCAAACGGTCTCAGCCGGAGGGTTCGGGGAGGTGTGCAGAGAGTTCCCAGATGTATTTGATGGGTCGCTGGGTAGCTATAAGGGCCCGGCCATCTCCCTACCGCTCGACCCAACGGTCAGGCCGATCCGGCTCAAGGCGAGGAGGGTCCCCTTCGCCCTAAAGCCCAAAATTGAGGCAGAACTGGACCGCCTCATGGATCAAGGGGTCATGGAGCCGGTCGATTATGCCATGTGGGAGACCCCCATAGTGACTCCGGTCAAACCGAATGGGGAGGTGCGGATAGTGCAGACTACAAGTGCACAATAAATAAGGCACTCCAGGATAACCCCTACCCAGTGCCCGTAGTCAGCCACGTTTTGGCAGCCCTGGCGGGGTCAAAGATTTTCGGGAAGCTGGACTTGGCATAAGCCTACCAACAGCTCCCGGTGGACGCCAAAATGGCAGAGGCCCAGACTATAGTGACCCACAGGGGAGCCTTCAGGGTGCGTAGACTACAGTTTGGGGTCAGTGTGGCTCCGGGGATTTTCCAGAGTATAATGGGTGCTCTCCTCAAAGGGATCCCCGGCGTCCAGCACTTTTTTGACGACGTTTTAATCGCCGCCCCGGACCCCGCGGAGTTCAGCAACCGCCTCAGGGAGGTGCTCCGTCGTTTTCAAGCTGCTGGACTAAAAGTGAAGAGGGAGAAATGCTTGCTGGGAGTGCCGCGAGTGGAGTTCCTGGGCTTCGCAGTGGACGTGGAGGGAATCCACCCGACCGAGGAAAAAACCCGGGCCATCGTTCAAGCCCCGGCTCCCACGTGTAAAGCAGAGCTACAGAGCTTCTTGGGGGTGCTCAATTTCTATCACACATTCATACCTCACAAAGCGGCCATCGCTGAACCCCTACACCGGCTACTGGACAAAAAAGCTCCTTGGGTGTGGGGCAAGCGACAAGCCGCCGCCTTCCAGGCAGTGAAGGACGTTCTGGTCTCCAATGCAGTGCTGCATCACTTCGATGAGCGCCTACCGGTAGTCCTGGCCTGCGACGCATCGCCTTACGGGGTGGGCGCAGTCCTGGGGCACCAGCTACCGGATGGCCGGGAGGTACCGGTCGCTTACTACTCCCGCACCCTCACATCGGCGGAGCGTAATTATGCTCAAATAGACAAGGAGGCTCTGGCCATCGTAGCGGGGGTTCACAAATTTATCGATTATCTGTACGGGCGACGGTTCACAATAGCCACAGACCACAAACCACTCTTGGGTCTGCTGGCCCCGGACCGCCAAATCCCCCAAATCCTGTTCCAAAGGGTGTTGAGGTGGAATCAATTCCTCAACTCCTACACGTACACCTTGGTACACAGAGCGGGCAAAGCGATGGGCCACGCGGACGCGCTCAGCCGCTTGCTGCTTCCGGACACGGGCCCCGATCCAGCCCCAGCACACCAGGTCATGTCGGTCGAGTCACTCTCGGACCAGCCACTCCACGCCGCAGAAGTGGCCAAGGCCACCGGGAAAAACAAGACGCTGGCAAGGGTTCTCGACTGGGTGGTGAGGGGGTGGCCGGAAGGGAACATGGGGGAAGAGTTCAAGCCCTATAAAATGAGGAGGGAGGAACTAGCAGCCCACAAGGGGTGCCTGCTATGGGGGAGCCGGGTGGTAGTCCCCCCCCCCCTAAAGAAGCGGGTCCTGGAATCACTCCACGAAACACACTCCGGCATAGTTAGAATGAAGGCCTTAGCTAGGAGCTATGTTTGGTGGCCTGGAATGGATGGGGAGATAGAGAACTGGGTCCAGAGATGCAGCGCGTGTCAGGAGTCACGGCCGCCCCCCCCCCAGCGCCCCGGCCACACGGTGGGAAACCACAAGGAAACCTTGGTCCAGGCTCCAGATAGACTCCGCGGGGCCATTCCAGGGACAGATCTTCATAATCATAGTAGATGCATACACAAAATGGCTAGAGGTCATTCCTGTGGGGTCCACCTCTTCTGCAGCCGCTATCCGAGCCCTGCGCAGGGTCCTGTGCACCCACGGCATCCCAGACACCATAGTCTCGGATAACGGGGCAGCCTTCACCTCGGGGGAATTCCAGGCGTTCCTCCAGAGGTACCTCATAAGACACATAAGGTCTGCCCCCTTCCACCCGGCCACCAACGGCCAGGCGGAGCGGATGGTCCGTATGACCAAAGAGGCCCTGGGCCGAATCGTGCAGGGCGATTGGGACCACAGATTAGCCGCGTTCCTCTTTGACAACAGGGTCATCCCAAACCCAGTCACCGGGGTTAGCCCAGCAGAGCTCCTCATGGGGCGCAAGCTCACAACAAGGTTGGACCGGCTGCACCCCGACCGAGCCTCTGACGTGCGAGGGTCCCCAGAGGTCAGAGACGCCGCTAGGGGGTTCTTCGCTGGGGATCCAGTATTCGCCTGCAACTACGCCACGGGACCTGAGTGGCTAGTGGGGCGGGTACTACGGGTCATGGGATCCCGCCATTACAAGGTGTCCACCGAGGGGGGCCAGATCCTACGCAGGCACATCGACCAGATGCGCCGCCGGACCCTACCAGAGGTACCCACTGAAGCGGAAGAGGAGGCAGAGTCCGGAGAGCCACCAACGACCACCGCACCAGCACCGATTCTGCCCCCACCAGCAGAGGCGAACCAACCCCCCGAACCAGCCCTGCAGCCCACTGACGCTCCAGCCCCCGGAGAAACCCCGGAAGCCGAAGCCACCCCAGCACCGCAAGCAACCCCAAGGCATTCAACACGGGAGCGCCGGCCTCCCGCCTACCTCCGGGATTATGTACATCAACTATGGGGGGAGGAGTGTAGCATATCGCGTTCGCAGAATGCAACCATTTCGTTATAACGAAACCATTTCGTTATAACGCAACATAGAAACAGCGTTAGTCCGCGCCAGCAGTGGAGGCGACTGGGGACACCCAGATGCCTCTGCGCAGAGCGCTGATCACCCGCCTATTGCCACCAGTGGCGGGAAATAGGCTGGCCAGGATTGGACTGGCCGGCCTGGAGGATGTTTCGGGCGATGTATATAAGCGGGGCCCGGCCCGCGTGCTCTCTCTCTCCATCTTGTAATGTACCCTGAATAAAGCATGTTGCCCTACGCTCGTCTCTCAGCTTGGTACATTATACAGGGAGGCATAGAACCCACCATCTGAAGTCATACAGGGGACCGGCAGGCTCCTGTCATTGAAAGGAAGGTGATTTGTCTTCCCTTCAGTGTTGGGAGACTGCCGTCCCTCTGTGGGACTTCAGAGATGGGGGGTGGGATTATTATACCCTGTGGGGGCAGTCCCTATAGGCTATAATTGAGCTGAATAAATTCTGCAATACTGATTATTCCCAATCCCAGTCCCATATTGTTATATAAATTGAACCCAAAATCCTAATCCTGACTCTACCATATTTGCTACCCCTCCCAATTTAGTGTCATCTGGGAAAGTAATAAGCATTTCCCCCATCCCTTCATCCAAATCATTTATAAATATGTTGAACAAAATAGCCCCAGGACAGATCCCTAAGACTGCAGACTCCATTTGTCATTCCTCTCCAAGAGGATGAGGAACCCTCAACAAGCACTCTTTGGGTGTGATCTGTCAAGCAGTTACAGAGCCATCTAACAATAATAGGATCCAAACCACATTTTATCAACTTGTCAACAAGAACATCATGTGGATCCTTGTCAAAAGTCTTAATGAAAGCAAGATAAACTGAATCTACAACATTCCCCTGATCCAGCAAGGTGATAACTTTATTGTGGGAAAAAGAGATAAGGTTATTCTGACGTGACTTGTTATTGAGAAGCCCATGTTGGCTCTTAGTGATCACAGCCATGCTCTCTACAAGTTCAAGGACTGACTGATGATTTGATCTAAAACTTTTCCCAGCATAGATTTCAAGTTGACAGGTTGATAATTATCTGGATCTTCCATTTCCCCCTTCTTGAAGATGCGGACAACATTTGTCCACATCCAATCTTCCAGCATGTCACCTGTTCTCCAAGAATTCTCAAAAATAATGGCCAGAGCCTTAGAAATTACATCTGCAAGTTCTTTTAGTACCCTTGGATGCAGCTCTAATGGTTAACACACAGCTAGGCCTGACTGAGAAGATGAAAAAAAAGAAGAGTTTCCAACATACCAGTCTTATCTATAACATAAACATGCACTATGCCTTACTGCATTTCCACTGTGTTTTTAAGCGACAATAGAACTAGGGGGCTCTTATAACCCAACCTGGATTTATCTGGTCAAGGCACATGCAAAGTAGAAGTTTAGCCAATGAGCTCTTGCCAGCTTGGCAAGGTGTACCAGTAGTGTGTAGCTGACTCTTGCGATGAAATTATGCTGGATGTTGCAGCCAATTAGTATGTGTATATGCTAACATGTGCCAATATGTCATCAAGTATATATAAAACTGTGACCATCTTGAAAGGAGGTGAGTAGATTGGTATTGCAGGCTTTGGCCTAGCTCTGCTCTCAGTTCATTGCAATAAACTTTTTCCCTTCTTCCTTCACCTGGACTTCAGCTCTTTGTCTTTTATTGGCCAAGGACATTCAGATTTTCAGATTTATACAACAGAATCATGTGTGATTGTACCTTCGATATTTCGCTTTTTAAGAAACTCCCTCCCCTCTTTAATTCCCTTCTCCTTAAGTATTTCTGACCATGGAGTTCTACTCAGCATAACTTTAAGTTTGTCAAAATTTGCTTTCCTAACATCCAGCCTATATGTCTGAATACATACAGTTCTTCCCATCCCCAAGACTGAAAATCTCAAAATTACATGGTCACTACTACCCAGGATGACCACTACTTTCACCTCATCAACCAGTTCTTCCTGTAGATGAGAATCAAGTCCAAAAGAGCAGATCCCTTGTTTCCATCTCCACTTTCTGGAAAATGAAGTTGTCAGGAAGACAAGTAAAGAATTTACTTGAAATCTATTTTTAGCAGAGCTGGACTTCCAACAAATCTGGGTAACTGAAATTTCCCATGACCACTATGTCCCATTTCTTTGAGAACTTTGTAATCTGTTCCAGAAGCATCTCATTCATCCTCTGCCTGGCTTGGTGGTCTGTAGTAGATTCCCCTCCATAATATTGTTATTATTTCCTACTCCTTTTATTTTTTTTATCCAGAAGCTTAATTTTTATGCCTGGGTTCATGTATTTCCTCACAAGTATATACTTAGATACATAAATATTAGAAATCTGTTATGACAACCCCGACCATTTCCCTCCCTCAAAGGCAAGATTTTCTCTCCATTTTTCTTTACTGACTGAGCTGCCCTCAGGCCCGGGGCTAGGAGTGCCTGTGCCCCTAGACTGAATCCTGATTGTCCACCCCCTCCATCTCTAAGACGTAATGACAACATGATGATGTCATCACTGCCACAGGACTTTGCCGAGACCTTTCAAGGCTCGGGAGGCCTCGTTAGAGTCCGAGGAGGCGTGTGTGCTCAGAGCCAGCTCTGAGTGCACTCGCACTGCCACGCCCAGCCCGGACTTCGCCCCGCACTGCCATGCCCACCCTGGACTTTGGGAAGCCTTGGAAGAGTCCGGGGGGGGGGGCGCTCAGAGCTGGTGCTCAGCGCTGGACTTTGCTGCAGGTGTGGGGTGTGGAGAGAGAGGGCACCTCATGGCGCCCCTAGGCCAAGTGGTACCCGAGGCGGCCGCCTACTTGGCCTATTCCCACATGCCGGCCCTGGCTTTCTTATTAATATGTTTTCTTCTTGCTGAAGAACATTGGCTGCCCCACCCTGTCATAGTACAATACTCTGGCTGTTAGTTCAGCCCAGGAACCTGAGGGAAGGATTAAGAGCTGTGTTCCCTCTAAGCTGGGTTAGCATGAGCTAGCTCACAGACTTTTAGCCTCCAGCTCACAGATTTTTGTCTTACTTCAGGAAGGATGACTGCAGAGCACAATAAGTTATGCAGTAGCTCACAACTTTAATGCCAGCAACTCATGAAGTAGAATTTTTGCTCACAAGACTCTGCAGCTTAGAGGGAACATTGATCAGGAGACCACTTTACCTTAAATTACTTAATTGGCACTTGAAGCATTTTGAAATTTAAAAATAATGAAGTATTTAACATAGAGGGGAAAGGTCAGGTGAAATCAGGGGTAGACATTTCTGAGATAAAACCAGTACATGCGTAGACTTTTATTCTTATGTTTCAGGCTAATGAGTTTCTTAAGCTTTTCACAGTGACTTAAATCTTTATGTTGAGAGGCTTTTGTTCCAGTGTTTCCAGCACACTTTCTTTGAGATTTCTCTGACTCTTTCGGTTTTCAGAAGGGTAATACACTCTTTCCAGTACCCAAACCCTTTCTCCTGAAACACCAGTACTCATCTTGAGTTTTTAACGGACTCTTAAAGTCTCTAAAGGCAATTTCTAACCATACCAAACCAGGGATCTCTACACTCTTCAGAGCTAACTCCCTGTTTGACTGGGTAGGGAATTTTCTTCTCTCGCTGAAATATCTATCCCCTTTCCTTAGCCAGAATGGGAGTCTTCACCTACTTCCCAAACTTCCTTGCCAATTTCCTTCTTGTTCTGTCTATGTTAAGCTACTCTCAGCTATGGCTGAAATCCAACTGTCAATAGTCAACTTAGTCAAGTCAGAAGTCTGACTGATGCAGCCCTCAGCATGCAACTCTCTCAAGACTTTCCCTGCTCAGTTGATGCTAACCAATCAGATTGCTTAGAGCAGCCCATCACTCAAGGCCTTTTGTTTCTGTGAAGAATTAACCCTTCACAGTCTTTCAGCTGTTTGTACAGCATTTCTAAGCTTTTTAAAAGTGCAGTCCATCACATCTGCCATAAAATAATAATATATACCTCCATGGCCATTATACTACATATTACAAGATGAATTAGATATGTGGTAGAAGCTTACTTTGTGTGTCCTTACATCTGTTCTGCACTTGTGTGGGGGCTTTCAGAGACATTATGGTTTATGAGTCACAATCCTTTGGGGTCACAAAGCACACAGCCTCTTTTATTCTTTAATTGAACTAAAATTATTTTCCTTTCTGTTTTTGTGTTTTAAAAAGGAAAATATAAGGGTATATAACCAAAAGGAAACTAGACAATTGAAGCTTCTTTATCTCTGTATAAAACTTCTGGAAAAATAGAAGAAAAAATTGCATATGAAACCAGAAGGATCCCCGGTTATAGAGTTCACTTGTTTTACAGTTAGGTATAAAGATCTATCGGAAGGGGAACAAGGATATTTCTCAAACATTATATAAATGTCAAGAAGGATGGTTTGTTAAAGGGCTGCTTCTTTTATTCCATTGGAGAAGGGAAGATTGCCACATACTTTTTAATCTGTGACTATGTAGGAAAAAAATGACTAAATTTTTCATGAACCTTTTTTAAAAAGAACATTTGCTCAAAAGAAAGAGGACTGCATCTTTGGGGAAACTTAGCAAATCTTTCCCAGACAAATGAGATATGTGGCTGCAGTGCCTTGGCAATGGTACTACACAGAATGCTTTGGTTCTGATAATTAAAGTTACACTTTTTAAATTTGACATTGATTAGATCTGATTATTCTTTAGAAATAACTACAGTTACCCGGATCCTTGAAACTGAAGTAGGTTGTGCACATATGGAAAGGCAAAGCCTAGCCTTCACTGACATATGTTTACAATTCTACATATAGTAACTGAGTTGCTGGATGCCTTGCCAGCTGGCTTTTGCCACCACTATGGCTGATCCACATCTGGAGACCTATCATCATATACAAGTAAGTTATTCTGGCTCAGGGCAACTTTGACAGACCCCAGTCACTTCCCCACTCATGGGCAGATTTTTAGCTCCCCAGTCCCCCCAAGTAGTATGTATTCCTTTTAACTAAAATGATCAAACTGCCCCACTCCAGTCCAGATATTTCTTTAGGCTTATGACCCAGCAGAGGAACCTGAGGGAAATGCAAAGGCTGCCTTGTTTTTAAACGCTTTTAAAATGGCATCTGGGACAGAGTAACTATCAAAACAGAATGAAGATTGTTTATTTATTTATTTAACAGTTATTTAACTGGCAGGGAAATATATAAACATACACACACACATATATATCAATGATTAGAAACTTTGAGGGGGAACTTTTTCCTATGTGGTGTTGTAGCTTCTTTTCAGAGGTTTCTAGTTCTTTTCAGTGAGCAGTACTTTTCTTAGTATACTTCAGCAATAAACACAAGGTCTTAATAGTGTTCTCTGGAGAATAGCTTTTTCTTAGAGTTTCTAGATCTCTCCCCTTAGAAAATTATAACTTTTTGCTAACTGTTGAGGTGTCTAAAGCTTATTCCCCTTTACCACAGTCCCAGTTCTTCTCAGAACACAACCCCTTTTTACTGGTTGGGGTTATTCTTTTTTTAAAAAAAGAAGCAATAACCCTTTACTATTTGGCTCGACTGAAAGTTACTGCTTTACAACCCATTCACTCTAGCTGAATGTCTCTTCCATTTACACAAATTATTGTTTGTGTAAAGCAATACTTTTTTTTAAGTTTTCTGGACTCAGAATCCCAATTCTACCTCAGAGTAGTTCTAATACTGTAAGGGCAAAGGAGCCTATTTTCTTCTATCTTAGAAGAACCTTTCTGACCAACCCTGACTCCAGTTATCCCTTCATTTGTCAGAAGCCATCTTTTTGGTTTGCTGACTCCAGAACCAGAGATCAAAGACCCCTTTCCCCTCCCTTTTTCCTCCAGAACTGCTGATGCTAAACTTGTTCTCAGCTAATGCTGGCCAAAGAGCACAAAGAGCAGCCAATCACACAAGCTCTCCACTCCAGGGCAGATTAATTCCTGATCTCCCAGTCTCCCTGATATCGCAGCATTTTAAAGCCTGCTTCTCTGTGTCACAGCAACCAGTTTTAGCACTTAGCAAGATATGAGTTATTGAACATTCAAATATTAACAGTATGATCTGAAATAGATAATTCAATATATCCATACACAACACACAAGATAAATTGTTTGTGATAATAGTTATTTGGAACATTGAAACCTTTTTGCAAAAGTATGGTCGATGTTTGAACTTCCCTTGGTTGCAGTATCTGTTCCATGCCACACTGAATTCATATGCTTTGACTGTTTGCTCAGCATTCAAAATAAACAGCATTTTGATTGCACTTGCACAGTGGCAGCATTCGACATTATCTATGCCCCACAGTCATCATGCGCAGAATATGCATCACTTAAAATCAGTTTGCACATTCATTGTGCTGGTGCTTCCTCCAAGCTAACTGAAACTGCAGTTCCCAAGTGGCAGTGTAAGAACACATACATCAATTAATTCAAGAACATTTACTTGCTTAGCTTGGGGAACCAAGCAAGGAAACAAAATGGGCCAGACTGGAACCTAGAGGCAACTTTAAGAACATAACATCAGACTAGTGGTCCATCTAGTCCAGCATCCTGTCTCACACAATGTCCAACCAGTTCCCCTGGATGGCCAACAATAGAGCATAGAAGCTGAGAATTTCCCCTGATGTTGACTCCTGACACTGAGATTTAGAGGTTGACCACCTCTGATTGTGGCATTTCCCATTAGTTACCCTAGCTAGTAGCCACTGATAGACTTAACCTCCACAAATCTGGCTGATCCCCTTTTAAAGCTGTCTATGCCTGTGGTACATCCTCTGGCAACAAATTCCACATTTTAATCACTCTATGTGTAAAGAAGTATTTCCTTTTGCCCATCCTTTATTACTGCCCATCAGTATCATTGGATGTCCTTAAGGTTGCCAGGTGAGGAAGACAAGCCAGTGGTGGGGGGGGACTTAACAGGAAGCTCTGGGAGAGGGGAAAGAAGAAGTGCAATTGAACTCCCAAAGTGAGCTGACGATTGCATTTAAAGGTATCACCTTCCTTTTAAATGCCTCCCCTCCATTGGAACTAATGGAGGATGGGGGCACCTTCTTTTGGGGCTCACAGAATTGGACCCCCTGGTCCAATCTGTTTGAAACTTGGGGGCATTTTGAAGAGAAGTACCAGCAGCCATGCTAAATTTTGGTGCCTCTACCTAAAAAAACCCAGCCTTTTCAGCCTTTCTTCATAGGGAAGGAGCTCCAACACCCTAATGATCTTGGTCACCTTCTTCTGTACTTTTTCCAACTCTATGAGATATGGTGTCCTTTAGGGACATTCCACACCACCCCACTTGAGGGGGACTACATCTGTTGTAAACTGCATTTTTTTTTTTCCTGTCTGGAAATTGTGTGAACCGATAGAGTCATGGCGGGGGGGGGGGGGACTAAAGGAAAGTATTTATGGTCTGCGTCCACTGAACATTGAGAAAGCCAAGCAAAATAGCCTTGGCTAGACTAGAAAGACAAACTCCACTCACAGGATAAAAACTCCTCTTGTTGGAATTGATTTTTTTATATATAACAATGTGAGAAAAGTCAGATTCAATACACATGTGTAGAACCTTTTGGATTCAATTCTGAATGTTCAAAAAGCTGAACATTTTCAAGGTCTGAGGGTCCTGCTTGCAATTTGCAAACAAAATGTGATCTGAACAGAGGATTGATAAGCACCCCTGAATTAGACTGCACTCTTATGTTGCTTCTACTCAGAAGTAACTTCTGCTTTCTTCAGTGAGGTTTACTCACAGGTAAGTGCATAAGCTTACAGCATTGCAATGCAATGGGCTTAGAAAGCTGCAACTCTGTTTAGGATAGCAATGTTAGCTGCTCAAAGTAGAATTCCAAGAATTCAGGACTAAGACCCATTTAATAGACTTGAGCAGTAGGCCTGTTTACGATTGTTCTCTGTTTGAATTGACCATAGTATAGATGTTCTTGCTGTACACTATGCTCTATGGTGCTTGGTCTATAGGGGGCACATTCACACATACTTTCACACTTTGCAACTGGATATTTACTGTGTAAGAATAGCAAAATCCACTTGCAAACATTCGCCATGTGAAAGCACCTAGTAGCATGAGATCTAAAGTACAGGCTAAGGGAAAGAATTACTCCTTCTGTCCTACCTAAATAGTGCTTCTAGAATCACATGAAGGTACTCTATACAGTGCCAGACCCATAGGGTGATTACAGACAACTGGCTCAGAGCAGCATCAAGCTGCTCCAAAGAGAGCCGGCCAGAAAAGGAGTGGACTAGAAGCCTCCAGACATCATGCAGCCCATGCCCAAAACAGTGCATGTACCCTGGAGGAGCTTCCAGAGTTCTCGTGTGCCTCAGGATCACTCCCCAGGTGTTTCCCGGCCTTCCAGATGGCCAGGGAAGCACCTCAAAGCTGCCTTGGAAATTAGGCACCACTTTATTTATTTTTATTTATTTAATTTATATCCCACCCTTCCCGCCAAAGGCAGGCTCAGGGCGGCTCACAGATTAAGGGTCACACAATCGGATTAGCGTGACCAAACAAGATAAAACAACAGTAAAAGCATAAAAACATAAGAACAATTATTAAAACATCCACAGGTGCTAGTACATATGAACATATGAAGCTGCCTTATACTGAATCAGACCCTCGGTCCACCAAAGTCAGTATTGTCTACTCAGACTGGCAGCGGCTCTCCAGGGTCTCAAGCTGAGGTTTTTCACGCCTACTTGCCTGGACCCTTTTTAGTTGGAGATGCTGGGGATTGAACCTGGGACCTTCTGCTTACCAAGCAGATGCTCTACCACTGAGCCACCATCCCTCCCCAACTAGTACTGTACTACTAGTACAGTAGTTTCAGACAACGATTAGAATTCTAATGGTGGTAAGTAGATAGATGGTCGATATTAGATGTTCTAAGAGGTCCCTGGATCACCATAGCGTCATGAGACAGAAGCATTGGTAGTATTCTACGGGCCTGTCCTGTTGCTGTAGGTGTTGCCATTATGAAAATGCATGGTGGAAGAGTGCCATTTTGTAGGCCCTGCAGAACTGTGAGAGCTCTCACAGGGCCCTGACCTCCTCTGGCAACTCATTCCACCAGCTAGGGGCAGCAATGGAAAAGGCCCTAGTACTAGTTGATTTAAGCCTAACTTCTCTGATGCGGGGAACTGTCAGTAGGTTTTGAGACCCGGAGCAAAGTGCTCGCTGGGGAATATGCAGGGAAAGGTGGTCCCTAAGGTATGCAGGACTTTGGCCTTATAGGGTTTTAAAGATAATGACCAGCACCTTAAAGCGAATCCGGTACACTATCAGTAGCCAGTGCAGCGCTTTCAGCACAGGCTGAATGTATTCCCGTAAAGGAACTCCCATTAACAGCCTGTCTGCAACATTCTGCACTAGCTAGAGTTGCCAGATTTGGGATAAGGGCAGCCCCATGTAGAGGGCATTACAGTAATCCAGTCTTGAGGTGACTGTAGCAGGGATCTCTGTTGCCAAGTAGTCGCATTCGAGAAAGGGGACCAACTGCCTTGCCATCTGCAGATGGTAAAAAGCTGACTTGGCAGTGGCAGTTAATTGTCCATTATTAGAGAGGAATCCAAGAGCACCTCTGAGCTTTTAACCTTGGACACCAGCATAAGCCGTGCTCCATCAAAGGTTGGTAAACGGACCTCCGGTCCCAGACTGCAGCGACTAAGATACAGGACCTCCATCTTCATCGGATTTAATTTCAGTCTACTCAGCCTGAGCCATCCCGCCACAGCTTGCAATACTGTGGACAGATCTTCCAGGCTGGAGTTGGACTGGCCACCCATCAACAGATAGAACTGGGTGTCATCTGCATACTGGTGACAACCCAGCTTATACTTCTGGGCGACCTGGGCGAGGGGGTGCATTTAGATGTTAAATAACATCAGAGAAATAATTGCTCCCTGTGGCACACCACACATAGGGGATAGTTCATCCCCTAATGCCACCCTCTGTCCCCACCCCTGGAGAAAGGAGGAAAGCCACTTCAAGGCCAACCCCTGGATCCCAGTGTCGGCGAGGCAACAGGTCAGTAGCTGATGGTTGACCATGTCGAATGCCGCTGACAGGTCTAGTAGCATCAGCACTTCTGAGCCACCTCTGTCCAGGTGCCTCTGGAGGTCATCTGTGAGAGCAAACAGAACCATCTCCATCCTGTGACCCAGATGAAAACTGAACTGATGTGAGTTAAGCATGGAAGCATCATCCAGAAAACTCTGAAGCTGCACTGCCACAGCTCTTTCAATAATCTTGCCTAAGAACGGCAAGTTAGACACCGGCCAGTGGTGCCTTATAAATGCTGCCTTCCTGAGGTGGCTTTGATCCTGCCCTGAGCAGGCTGTGGTTGGAATGGAGGCAGCAGGCAGATGTGCATGTGTGCATGCACTTTTTTGATCCACCTGTCTCCCATCCCCGGGGCAGCTTAAAATGCCCATCTGTTATCACCAGCAGCAACCCATTGAGTGGTTAAGAGCAGCAGACTCTAATCTGGAGAACAAGGTTCGGTTCCCCAATCCTCCACATGAAGCCAACTGAGTGATCTTGGGTCAGTCACAGCTCTTTCAGAGCTCTCTTAGCTTCCCAAAATAAGTCTGTTTGCCATAAAAGAACTAGAACTTAAGACTGCCAAACAATCTTTGGATCTTCTGGCTATACCACACACAATGCTATATGATAACTATTATTACTAGATCCTTGGTCCATCAAAGTCAGCATTCTCTATTCAGACAACCTGTGGGTCTCTAGGGTCTCAGGCTGAGATCTTTGAAATCACGTACTACCTGATGCCTTTAGCCGGAGATCCAGGGATTGTGGCCTTCTTCATCCCAAACAGATGCTTTACCACTGAGCCATGGCCCCAAATTAAGTTCACATAAACCACTATCAGATAGACTTTTCCCCACTGTTAAATTTTATGCAGACTCTTCATTCAAAGTTCTCCTCACATTCTGAAATTCTGAATTACCTGGCCAAAATTTACATATGTATAATATAAAATATGTGCAATGGTAACATAATTGGGGAAATGACTAAAACGGAGTGAATGGAACAATTTGAAATCAAGCATCTGCTTAGCATACAGAAGGTCCCAGGCTTAATCTCTGGCATCTCCAATTACAAGGATTTGATTGTAGATAATGTGAAAGACTTTAGCCTGAGACTCTGGAGAGCCACTGCCAGTCAGAGTAAACAATGCTGACTCTGATGGACCAATGCTCTTATTCAGAATAAGGTAGATCTATATGTATATCAGGAACTGTATGCACAAACAGAAATTGCTGGCATGATTCTCTGCATTTCTGCATCGAGCAACTATGGCTAAACAGCATGGTTGTGATGCTAGGGCAGCTCCAGTCAAATAGTAGATGCTGTCAAAGCTGATTTTTAAACTAACGTGATGGAAACTATTGTAATGTATGTAGGGAGAGACAAAATCCTTTTTTAATTTTCAGTTTGCTGAGGATTTGGACATATTAGATAAAGTAATTGTGAAAGCATTTCCTGGAAGGCATATTTCTAAATCCTTACATCAGTGCTGTCATGTACAACTAGTAAATATGGTAACTGAACTGAGAAAAGGCAGGTACCATTTTCCCTAGGACACTGTCACATCCATCACAAGATGTGTCAGCTACATAGACATAAACTTGCTTGTTTGCACTGTGGTCTGATGTAAGACCAGCAGAGGCTGAAGCATTCTGGCTACATGTGTGTTAAGAGGAGATACACTGAAGTAGCTTCCATGCCTTCAAAAGTAGGTTTAATACTGAAATCAGCAGAAGTTTATTTTCTGGGCTAGAGATTAGTAGTTGGAGATGTTTTTACTTGTTTAATGACTGTATATCATGTTATTGTTAAAGGCATAGGAACAAGCCCAATATGAAATATGGCGACTCCTGACTATTATTTCTAGGAGAAAATTATCAGTCATTTCTTATCTCAGCTTCTTCTTAATGTTTATCATCTCACTTCTCCACAAATGCAATGCTGGATGCTTTTTTTTGTTCTCAGCAATACACATCATCATGTCATTTGTATAAATGTGTAATGATCCCTCATGAAATAGGACTGAAGATGATTATTTGTGAAGAATCACATCCCAGGGAGCTGTTAGTCTGTCGATGATTGCTTTTCCTTTAGAAATGTGCATTTCATGCCACTTAATATGATGGATAACAGTGAAGGTCATACACTGTCAGGGGGAGATATAAATTCCTAGGCCCTGTTTAAAATTAATAAATGGTTTATGCCCAGAAAGGTGAGCAGTCAATGAGTAGCTATTACACCTCAGATAGTGAACACATCTTCTTTCCCAGTCTGTGCTACATTGTCTAAGAGGACACTTTTCTGGGAGCCATGTTTGACTTTCCATCTTGTAATTTCCACACACACACACACCCAGTTCACAGAGGGGTTTTTTTATCACCATGTGTTTATTTGAATAGTTTAATTACAAATATTATTCATCACTTTATGCAAAAATGATTTGAGTCTTTAAAGATCTCTGTGAAGAGAAAAGGCAGAATGCTATGGTTGTTTTTACTTCATGTTATCAGTTTTCTTCATATCATTCAAGACCTGTAGGATTATATTAGTTTCATAATGACAAACAAGGTCACTTTTTTCTTTAATCATTTAGAAAACATCTATTTATTGCATTATATTTATATCCAACTTTTCAGTTGTCTTTCAAATAAATTATTGAGCAACTTATATCTCCTTAGAGTCCAGCCCTGCCTTCAAGATTATTATCTGAAAAGATAAACAAGATAAGGCAGATGGACGAAAAAACAAAAGAATGGAGATTTATTTTACAATGTCAGAACAGAATTTATATTTATTTCCTGCTAAGTTGATCTTCCCTCAGTAATATTAGTGGGGAAGTGGTGCTATAGCATCCTAGCCAGAATAAGTCATAAACCAGGTTGACTGAATGGTCAAGTAGCATGGACAAAGATATATAATATGTTTGAATAAATAATATTGAATTATTAAAAAGATGCAGACCTAGTAGGATAAAATGAGCAATAATGTGTGAGATTAGTAATTATTAAAAACACATTTTAATTATGCATAAAAAATATCTGCTATTCTATAATGCTAAGGTGTGCTTCTCACAGGACTATGGGATATCTAAGTATGTTTTAGAGTGATGCCACGTGATATTTGCTGCTAAATGCTAATGATATTCTAACAGAGGGGAAAGTGCAGGGATTAATAGAAGCAGAGATGATACCAAGTTTGTGTGCACCCTGGGCAATAGAGCATAACTGGAGTCCCTTTTGCCTCTAACCACACCTCTTACATGTGACTCTACCTTTTCTTCTTCAGCCATTCTCTTTTTCGTTTCATTTTGCTTACTCTGATAAAGAGTCTTTGGAATATTCAGCAGAGTAAAGGAGGCAGCCACACATGTGGGTACAGTTTAAGAAAAAGCCTTTACTAGATAAAAGGGGGGAAAGGGTTACATTGGAAGTAAAATAACAAACATCCTGTCTAACTAGTTCTAAGCTCTATGTTGACTGTTTGAATGCTAAACCACATGTGTGAGAGAACAAAAGGAGATAAAGTTTCCCAAAAATCCCCCACTTCCTGCATACAAGCCCAAATACACATAGCACCCCAATAAAACTTAATCAGCCAATAAACATTCTACAACTCACTTCATTAGGAACATTGTCACCTTCTTTCTGGCAGGAACTACATGTGTAAGATCTAATTGGCCTTAAGCTCTAAATTGCTAACATTAGCATGCATACATAAACATGTTGACTCTTTCATGACTGATGGATGAACTTGAAAACTCCAGCAGAGATCCTACAAAATTTTGATTCCTTAGTTATTTTTTGTTACTTTATATAAAACCAGATAAAAGAAAATATGACTTCTATGATCCGATTGGAATGCTATTCAATTGGCATCCTTTATGTAAAAACAATATAGGTATTGTTCTGGAGGAGCCTCAATCTAAGGATATATGAAAAATGTCTCCACTTTCATCATTGATAGTGTGGAGACCAATCCTCACCTTCCAAAATGCTTAAGCAGCTGAACAGTCCTGAACATACTGATGATTTTCTTTTGGAATAATCCAATAGAAAGAAAGGAGCATAAACACAAGATCAAAGAAGCCATAGCTAATACAAGAAACTTAACTTTTTGAGCCCAGTGGCATCTTTAAGACCAACAAAGTTTTATTCAAGGTATAAGCTTTTGTGTGCATGCACCTTTCTTCAGATACAATAAAATGGAAATTACCAATCCATACATATAGGTAGAAGGTGAGCAGTAAATTAGCATAATAAAGATGTTTAACAGATTCAAGGATCATACAGAAATAACCAACTCAGTATATATGGTTACCACTATGTTTCCCCCAGAATTAAACCCAAGCAATGTTGGCCAAGTTGGTCTGCAGTAGAAGAGCCAGATTTTAGTCCAGTAGCATCTTAGAGACCAACAAGATTTCCAGGGTATAAGTCTTCAAGAGTCAAATCTCCTTTCTCCTTATGCCTTAGTTCTCTGGGCTGATGACAGAAACAAGAACATCCTTTCTCTCCCTTTTCCATTCTTAAGGGTACAAGCAGCTGTAGCAACCCTTTCCTGGCTTCTCCTTCTACAGCGGGACCTTGCCGGTCTTACCTTGCCATTCTGTTTTTCTTAATAGGGAGGAGGTGCAACCTGCCTATAGCCCTTTGGCCAATGATGGAGGCCAGAGTTTCCTCTTGCACACTGCAGTCTAAAGCCAACTTAATGTTAACATGTCAGGTTGGTGCCTGCAATAGAACTTTGTAAATGAATGACACACAGCAAATTCCTATGATCTAGGTTTGTGCCAGAATAACAGATATTTGCTACAGCAGCAAGAAAAGTAGGTGCTGTCAAGATGATCCTTGAAATTAAAGGCCAAGACTGCAGCATAAAGTTAGACATCCCACATACTGTTGAAGTCTAAGCTACATAGTTAAAGGATATTATATTCTAAAAAGAGAGGCATAGGCTAGCAGGGACTACAGAATTATTAAATGTTCTTTATGGCACCATAAAGGAAACAGTGAAGCTCAAAGGGGCTGTTGGGTTGGCAAGATGTCTCCTGCAATAGACTGGACATCTTAGCATTAATAAGACATGATTAATTGTAGCTTTGCAAGAAAAGAAGACTGATTACCATGTTAGAATGAAAGGCAAGTCAGTCACCTTAGGCAGGTGGTATAACCTTGCAAGTGAAGTGTTAATTTAAAGGTACTTATATAATTCATTTAGAAACCTAAGAGGTTTAAAAAAATACATACAGCCAGTGACTAATTAATATGGCAGAAGCATTTGTCTGACACAACATGGGTTAGTCACAGTACTGGATGCAGTAAAAATAGTGTCTCATTAGTCTTTTAAACATTTATTCCTGATTCTACATGAAATTGATACTTAATCACTTTCCCAGTGTACAGCAGGCACTTATTACACAGGGGAAACAGGGAGAATGGAAAGTTTATAAAATCTCTGTCAATCTGTGCTCCATTTGAAAAATGATTCATTATAATGGGCCACTAGCGGCAGAGTGTCTCAGAGTGGAAGCCTGTAATTAACTTTGCTTCATGTTTTATTGAGAGCATTCTCTGTTTTCAGGGACCTGAGCATACATCTTGTGGAATGCGATACCCTCTGGACACAGATTGCAATGTGAAAAATACTTCCCAGGAAGTAAGTCCCATTGACTCAGTAGGATGAACTTCTGGTTTGGCATATAGCATCAGGCTGAAAGATTTACTCATACTAAGATGAAGAAGGTATACAACTAAGGTAATGAGACAGGCTGGGGAGAAAAAGCACCATGGTATAGCCTCATCTCATCAGATCTCAGAAGCTAAGCAAGATTGGAAGAGAGACCACCAAGGAAGATTCTGCAGGGGAAGGCAATGGCAAACCACCTCAGCATCTCACCTGCCTTGAAAGACCTTTGCTGGAGTCACCATCAGTCAGCTGTGGCTTAGTATCATTTTACACATTCCGGTCCTTTCCCGCCCGCGCCGGCTTCAGCTGGCATTAGGGCGGGGGCCGAGTTTGCCTCCCCGGATGGAGCGAGGCAAACGGCCCCTTCATCCGGGGAAGCTGGTGGGGCGTGGTTGTCGGGGCTTTTTAGCCCTGACACGCCCCCGGCCACGCACTTCGCTGGCCGTTTTCGGGAGAAGGAGCACGGTTTTTGCCCTACCTCCTTCCGAAGTGCGGCGGGGTCTTTGTGGCCTGTTTCAGGCTGGCGGCTCGCTTTTCGTCGCGGTTTTCCACCGCGTCAGGGAGGAGTGTTGCCAGGCCTTGGCCGGGAGCGGTTGTCGGAGCGTCGCCTTGCCCAGCGGGCCTGAACGGCGCAAGTGTTTCTCCCCGCCCGCGGCTGCGGCCGCGGTGGGTTGGTCGCTTCAGCGGTCGGCGGTCGGAGCGGCGCGTGCTCTCACCCGCGGCTATCAGCCGCGTCAGGTTTCCTCCTCCCTCCCCCTTCCCCTCACTTCTTATCATTCCAAGGGGGACCTGCGCGAGCTTCCACGGGCCCAGGCCTTTTCTCAGTCAGTCGTGGTGTGGGTCTAAGGGGCTGGTGGGCTCTCCCCCCCCTCCCACTCAGGGTGCTTTGGCCCCTTGGGTCAGTTCAGCCTCCTCCTCTCCTCCTTTTTGTTTTATAGCTTACTGCTTCATTGGAGGCTGAAGGGTCACCTGTATCTATTGCCTGTTCGGGTATCTGGCTGCCATGCCTAAAGGACAGGGTAAAGCAAAGGGCAAGCAGCCCTTAAAGGGTGGCCAGAAGAGACCCAGCCCTGGCAGCCCCCCGGGAGCAGAGCAGGAGGCCCAAACCAGGCAGGCCATTGTTGCCAGTCTTGAGGCCCTGGAACGACACCACGGTATAGATCCGCAGTCTTCCCTCCCGGCGCGAGGGCGTAAGGCAGCCAGAACATCCACCAGGGCTTTTGAGCAAGAGGTCCTGGCCCGTCTCTTTTCTTTGCAGGAAATGGCTGCCTTGCCTGGGCCGTCTGGTGGAGCAGGACCTGAGCCTGGTGACGACAGTTCGGATGTGGACGAAGGTAATCCTCCAGAGGTGCCTGCCCAGCCGGGCGGGTCAGGCGGTTCTATTCCTCCCGGGACGCCTGCAGGCGTTGAACCTGATGGTAAGCACGGGCGCCCGGGCTATCCAGGTTCTTGGCCGTGGGGAAGTTTGACTCCTTGGTTCCCACCGAGTACGGGTCCTTCCGCCAATGTCGGCCTGGGGTTCCCAGTTGGCCCGGGGTTTTCACCTGATGCGGCACCCTTACCAGGCTCGTTGGGTCAAGGCCAGATTTTGCCTTGGCCCCCCGTACAAGGTACCGGTTCTGCGACGGCTCCTGCGGCCCCCTCCGGCGCCGCCGGTCAACCGTCCACTCCTGGTTCATTGCCTTGGGGGCTCCAATGGGGCAGTTCACCGCTGATGGGTTGGTCGGCCCCCCAATGGGGGGGCTGGTGCTTTCCACCTAATTTGATGGGCTCCGTGCCCTTCCACTGCCGCCCTTTTGGCGACACTGCTATGCCGTTAGGCGACCACCTCACGGCGGCCACCCGGGAGAAAATTCTCCGGGGTGAATATGTTGACGTCTTTGGCCTTCTTTATCGTGAGCTGGAAAAGAAGGACAAGGATGATTTAGACGAGAAGGACAAGGAAAAGATCAAGCGCCGCAAGGTGGAGCGGAACTGGGCCAATTGGTTGCCCGGTTTCCTAATCTATGCGGGGGTTATTGCGCGCGCGCAACCCTCACGGGCCTCTCCTCTTTTCCAATACTTGGACATTATCTATAAGGCCTATACGGACTTCTCCGGCGCTGCTTGGTTGCAGTATGACGAGGAGTTCCGGATGAGGGCGGCCCTGAACCCCACCATCCCCTGGGACCACATTCATCAGCAGCTTTGGCTACAGCTCATGTCACCGGCTAAGCCTAACTCTGGTGACAGGTCGGACAGTGGCCACCTTGTCAATAGGCATGCATCGACGGCCGGTACCCGCGCCTCAGCGGGGCAGCCGGTTCAACCCCGGTTGGTGTGTTGGGATTTCTCGTCCCAAGGGGGCTGCAGCAGGAAGCCGTGCAAATACAAGCACGAGTGCCCCTTGTGCGGCGGTTCCCATTCTCTGGCCTCATGCAGCAAAACGAAGCCCCGAGCCGGGGCTAACCGGAGCGGGAGCGGCGGTAACACCCAAGCAGCTGGAAAAGGGTCCCAGCCCCATCAAGGTGACGGTCCTTAGGAAGTTGTTAGTGGCTTACCCGCGCCCCCGTGACCGAGTTTACTTGTTGGACGGTTTTTGTCATGGTTTTCGTATCCCCTTTCAAGGCCCCAGGGGCCCCTGTATGGCCAAGAACTTACATTCCGTTAGAGGAATGGAGGAGGTTGTTCGTGATAAAATCTTGAAGGAATGTAGGGAGGGCCGAGTTTTAGGCCCTTTCCATGCCCCCCCAGTTCCCAATTTACGGGTATCCCCGTTGGGGGTAGTGCCTAAGAAGGCCCCTGGGGAGTTTCGCTTGATTCACCACCTTTCCTACCCGAAGGGTGGGTCAGTGAACGATGCCATTCCTGATTCTCTCTGTACAGTGAGATACACCTCATTCGACCAGGCCATCAGGATCGTCCGGAACTGCGGATTGGGAGCTGAAATGGCGAAATGCGACATTAAGTCAGCATTTCGCTTGTTGCCAGTGCATCCGCAGGATTTCGAGCTCCTGGGTTTCACATTTGAAGGGAAGTTTTATATGGACCGAGCCCTTCCGATGGGTTGTGCCATCTCATGCTCAGCCTTTGAGCGTTTTAGCACTTTCCTCGAGTGGGCTTTGCGTGAGCGGTCTGGGTCCGCCTCTACGGTCCATTACCTTGACGATTTTTTGTTTGTAGGCCGTCGCGGGACGGGCCAATGTGCACATTTGCTCCAGTCCTTCCTGGGTTTAGCGTCTGAACTGGGAGTGCCGCTTGCCCATGAGAAGACTGAAGGCCCAGCAACTATGTTGACGTTTCTTGGTATTGAGTTGGATTCTGTTCAGCAGGCTTCCAGGTTGCCTAAGGAGAAAATTGACCGCTTGTTGCAGATGTTGTCTTTGGCCTTGGGCCAGCGCAAGTTGTCTCTCCTTGAGCTGCAGTCACTTGTGGGCCACCTTAACTTCGCCTGTAAGGGCTTTTTTATGGCGTTTATGCGATGCCATGTCTGGCTTGCGCCGCCCCCACCACCGAGTTAGGATTACTCAAGGCATGCGACAGGACTTGCAGGTTTGGGAGAGTTTTTTGGCTGATTTTAACGGGGTTTCTTTTTGGCGCGAGGACCTTAAGCTTGAGGCAGAGCTCCAAATTACATCGGACGCCTCCGGGTCGGTCGGCTTCGGTGTTTATTTTCGGGGGCATTGGTGCGCTGAAGAATGGCCTGATGAGTGGCTTTCCAGTGATCTCTGCCGGAATTTAACGTTTTTGGAATTCTTCCCCATAGTAGTTGCAATTCAGTTATGGGGTCCGGCCTTGGCCAACCGGGTTGTCCACTTTTGGTGTGACAACTTGGCGGTTGTCCACGTGATTAATACATTGTCCTCTAAGTCGGTCCCAGTTATGCGCCTAGTGAGGGTGTTCGTGTTAAGTTGCTTACGGTTAAATGTGTTGTTTCTTGCTAAACATGTGCCCGGTGTGTGCAATGGAGTTGCGGATGCTCTGTCTCGTCGGCAGATGGAGCGTTTCCGCCTCCTTGCACCAGAGGCCGATCTCCTGCCGGTGCGGTTGCTCCCAGAGATGTGGCGGCTTGGAGACTCGAGGCCGTCCGAGCAATGAAGCTGGCCCTGGCGCCTTCTACCCGGAAGGCCTATGATCACTCGGTGCACCAGTTCCGGGCCTTCAGGGAACAGGCGGGGTTGTCCAATCGGTGGCCCGTGCCGGTGGCCCACCTCATGCACTTTTGTGTGCACCTGAAAGGTAAGGGGCTGGTCGCCAAGACGATTAGGGCCAAGTTGGCAGCCCTCGCTTTTCATGCAAAAATCCAGGGTTTACCTGACAGGACTGATGATTTCAGACTCCGTAAAATGCTCGAGGGTTGGGCACGCGAGCTAGGCCCGCGACCCGATACTAGGCAACCCTTTTCCCCCGTGGTGTTAAAGGGGCTTAAGGCAATTTGGCCTTCAGTTTGTTCTTCCAGTTTCGAGGCGGCGCTTTTTCAGGCAGCGTCAATGATTGCATTTTTTGGAGCACTCAGAGTGAGTGAATTGGTGGTCAGTTCCCGGCAGGACCGTTCCCAACGGGCCCTTCAGTCGGGCGATGTAAAGATCCAAGGCGACAGCGTGGTCATTTCAATTCGCAAGTCTAAGACTGACCAGAAGCAGCGAGGTATGTGCATCACCTTGGGCCGGTGTGAGGATTCGGATATCTGTCCAGTGGCGGCCTTGAAAGAATATATTGCCGTTCGTGGTGACGAGGCTGGGCCTTTATTCCGTCACATCAATGGGTCGCCATTGACCAAATTTCAGTTTTGGTCTGTAACCAGCAGGGCTTTGGACAAGCTTGGCCTTGGAGGGGTCCGATTCGGGACTCATTCTTTCCGTATCGGGGCTGCATCGACGGCCGCTGCCATGGGGTATCCTGGACATGCCATCCAGAAGGTGGGACGGTGGAGGTCCTCTGCTTACAAGGGCTATGTTCGCCCTATTACCCATTGAGGTGTGGTTGTTATCTCACTGTGTTATTTTGTTTTGTTTCAGGTGCTGTGGCGCGGGGCGAGAGGACAAGGATCTTGATCGCCGGCCACAGCATGATATTTTGGGCTGCCCACTTTGCTCGACGTTCGCCCTTCGGTTCGCAGCTGGGCCTCAGCGAGCGGGCAGTGGTGGAATGGCAGGGGCGCCGGGGCCTACGTTGGGACGGCCTCCTGCCGCTGCTGTTCCGGGGGAGGGACGGCCCTCCGCCCCGGATCTTGGTTATTCACCTCGGGGGTAACGATCTGGGCCTGGTGCAGGGGAGGGCCCTGTCACGTCAGGCGATCGAAGACCTCCGGGTGCTGCGGAGCAGGTGGCCCGATGTGTTGATCTTGTGGTCCGCCATTCTTCCGCGACGGGTGTGGAGGTCGGCATTGAACCCGGCCGGGGTCGAGAGGGCTCGACGCAAGGCTAACAGGGCGATGCGGAGGGCGCTCGCCGGGGGCCTGGGCATTTACCTTCCACACCCGGTCATTAGATCTTATAAGGCGGACCTGTATCGACCAGACGGTGTCCACCTGTCCGCTGCCGGTAACAGGGCCTTTTTGTTGGACCTACAGCTGGGGCTTAGGCTGGCTTTAGGCCTGCCTGTGGGCCCAAGTGCCTAAGCTGAGGCTTGGCATTGTGGTGGCGGGACTTTAAGGCAGGTTTGTTTTGGTGACCACCCATGGTTTTCCCCTTAAGGGAAGTAGCGGGTGATGGACGGCAGCTGGGTTTAAACGGCCCTCTGCTGTCTTTCTCGCTACAGGGTTACCTCGTTCGGCGAGCCATCCCTGGGAGTGCGGCTGCGCCGGATTGAGGTTACACCCGACCATGCCAGCCTGGCAGCAGCTAGTTTGCCCGGCTGCTGCTGGGGGCTGGGTGGCTCGCCCCATCAGGGCTGGGAAGGGTTTTGGAGTTCCCTTCGCCTCCCCAGTTAGTTCAGGTTGCCCCAGGCTGTTGGTTCAATAAAGTTGCCCTGTTTTACACCCACATACCGTGTTGTCTCGTTCTTCCGACTGGGGGGGCAATCCGGTCCTTTCCCGCCCGCGCCGGCTTCAGCTGGCATTAGGGCGGGGGCCGAGTTTGCCTCCCCGGATGGAGCGAGGCAAACGGCCCCTTCATCCGGGGAAGCTGGTGGGGCGTGGTTGTCGGGGCTTTTTAGCCCTGACACGCCCCCGGCCACGCACTTCGCTGGCCGTTTTCGGCCCACCCTCCCACCCTGCAATAGTACAGGCTTCTCCGGTCGCCGTTGTTTTCAGGGCCAGGTAGGAATTTTTTCATCCCATCTGATTGGCCTGAGCTGGGATGTTTTTCGCCTACCTTGTACTGTTGTTTTTTAGGTTGGGGCTTAATTTTAGGTAACTTTATGGGGCGGGACTTTAAGGCAGGTTTGTTTTGGTGACCACCCATGGTTTTCCCCTTAAGGGAAGTAGCGGGTGATGGACGGCAGCTGGGTTTAAACGGCCCTCTGCTGTCTTTCTCGCTGCAGGGTTACCTCGTTCGGCGAGCCGTCCCTGGGAGTGCGGCTGCGCCGGATTGAGGTTACACCCGACCATGCCGGCCTGGCAGCAGCTAGTTTGCCCGGCTGCTGCTGGGGGCTGGGTGGCTCGCCCCATTGGGGCTGGGAAGGGTTTTGGAGTTCCCTTTGCCTCCCCGGTTAGTTCAGGTTGCCCCAGGCTGTTGGTTCAATAAAGTTGCCCTGTTTTACACCCACATACCGTGTTGTCTCGTTCTTCCGACTGGGGGGGCAAACACTGAGACAGGACATGCAATACAGCTCATATAATTTACTGACAGATTTACTTTAGTAAATGAAAGACACCACACAGATTGATTAAGGCCAAGAATTGCTAGGGTCATGCAGATATATAAAACTTACATTTAGTACTGGGTTATCTAGTCCTGACCACTTTAAGTGTTAGAAGCTCTCCAAGGTCTGAGGCTGAAATTCTTTCGCAGATCCGAAACCTGAGATTGGTTTTTCACAAAGAAGTCAGAGAGTGAACTTGGGACTTTATGCAAGTATGAAATTGAACTCTAGACCCCCTGTCCCATTTCAGAAAAAGTAGAGACCGCTTGCTGAATTTTGGCATGAGAAGAGAGAGGTTTTTTTAAATCACACGTCTCCAAAACACCAGTAGAGGGAAACACCACTAATGAATCACTTTACCACACTATGGGTATGCATAATGGTTTACATTACCCAGGAATGGCTGGTAGCTGCCCTGGTGCTCCAATCCACAGTTTACTTGTGGGCACAAGAACTTTGATATATTTGGGGCATAATGGCTATCCATGGTATATCTTTAGTTTTGGTGCATCATATTTCTGTTCTGATATTATTCTAAGAAAAAATTGCCACGTACACATGTTATCATCACATACATTAATGCTTAGGAGAATGTAACTAGTACAAGGTAGACTTTCTAGGTGAGTGGGATTTCTGAAGCATTCCAAGCTCAAAATACTACCTGCTGTACCACTGTTGGTCCAATTTGCTTGGTCAGTCTCAGAGAAGATGGGCCCTCTAAGTAATTAAAGCCAATTGGGGTAGATGTTATAGCCACCATCCACTTTATCCCCTGGCATATTTTGTTTATTTGGAGCATTTTTCATGTACAACAAACACATTAATGTGCATATCAGAAAACATACCAACATCCTGCCTCAGTCAAATGGAGAATTCACAGAGGATCAGAAAGAACAAACATATGTGACTATTACTGGAAAAGGGAAATAAGTGAATAATATATTAATTTCATGGAACAAATATTGGCTTTGCAAGGTGCAATGAAGGGCCCTCTGGAACAGAGAGGTATTTGTCTGGAGTCAGATTGTCTTCTTTTACCAAAGGTGACCTTTTGAAACAACAATAAAGTCAAAAGCAGCTTTTGATATGACATGATTTATTTTATTTCTTTGATTTATATCTCACCCTCCCTGCTAGTGGGCTCAGGGCAGCTTACAAGGTCACTTAAGGATCTGCCATACAAAATGAAACATAAAACGTTCACTACATACCCTGTTCTTCAGGATGTGGCATCAGGATTCAAACATCCTTAGCTTCGTGGCCTGTGAATATCTCAAACTTTTACTGTCATCTTCTGGACAAACTTTCTCTGGCTTAGCAGCCATTTGGTAATTAACAAGACAGCAATTATAGCCTGAATTATATTTTACTGTTCTAGAAATAACCAGAGCTCATTGCTGGGTCTCCTGAACCATAATAATTTCTCGGGAGGGCAACAGAAGTTTAGATAGTAGGTGAAAGTTCAAAGAAGAGTAATTTACACATTGATAGAGTTTAGAAGAGACTATATAATTGACTGAAGGGAAGGTAAAATAGTATTCACTTACAAAGAGATGCATTTTTTCTTCTAGGAAAAGTGAAGATGGTTGATGTATCAAAAATCACAGGTTGTCCTCCTGTCACATTATCTGAATACTATATAAACAGGGATTAGGGAAACAGGATATAAATACTATATAAACAGAAGGTATCTCAGGGATTAGCTGATTTTCCTGCATCTTGTAACTTGAACACCATTGTCATTTCTAATATGTCTGAGTTGTTTTCCTTATTTATGAAGAATTGACATGACTAGAGTACTCTGACATGCCACTTTCCAGATTTTCCCAGAAGGAATATGTCAGATTTTCTACCTTTAGGTACAATTTCCACATCTTTGCCAGAATATACCTAGGACTGTGATGTAGGCCTTCTCTCAGGAAACCTTGACTACTTGTACTGATATCTTGTCATTGAGAAGTCCTAAATTCCCCCTCATACAATTTGAAAACGTTTAATTCTACTGCATGTCCATTTACCAGTCAGGAAAGACAGGATTTGGTAATGAACCTTAGCACATTCTCTTTTCCTTTAGGAAGCAATGGGAGATCATGATCACCATTACAGATCAGTTTTAGAAGTCCCTGAATCTCAAAAATATGCCTAAAGAAGTTTGTCTACACATTACGAGGGGATCCATAGGCCTGGTTTAAAGTGGATAGAGCTTCTAAGTAATCAAAGCCTGTTGAACTATAGCCCACACCATTCATCCAGTGACCTATGCTGTCTGATGGAATCCAGAATTTGAAGTAGAACCCAGGTCTGGCTAGGAGGCCACAGACTAGCCTGCCCTGACACAGTAAATTCTATCAGTTATTTCACTTCCTACAGAAGAACAGAATCCATCCTACCTGCTCATCTTAACCAGCAGTGTTCCTTTAGTAATGTTGTTCTGCCTCACAGGTTGCTGTCTATAAAGCTGCAGTTGCTGCCACCCCATCTCTAATCCATCCAACTACTTCTCAACATAACTGTTGTGCAGTTTGGTTCTGATCTGTTTATGCTAACTACCTCCCATTTTATTTATGGATTTTTGTGTCACCTCTGACTGTAGCTCTTTGGCTCTTCAGCTTGCTCACAACAGAGACTGACAAGAGGCAAGAAAATAGCAGAATTGTTAAATAGAGCCTACTGCTTCACTCAACATGTTTCCTCTTTAAATAAGTTTAAAAGTTCATCCTCAAGCAAAGTCACTGCAGCTTTAATTCCTCCCTGCTCTCTCCACAGATATTTATTTATACTGTTTGCGTCAATGCACATGGCAATTTATATTCCATATCCTTAGTATTCTTTGTATGAAATATCTCTGTTGGAATTCCTGTTTACTCCTCGTTTCAGTAGTTACCACTGCTTTTTGAAACAGCAGGCTTTGGTTAATTAAAATAAATTTGAATACAGATACATTTAGTAATGGAAAATGTTAGCAAATTGAGGCAATTTTTTTAGCAGCAAGGCTCTGAAGCTATGTCTTATTAATAAAGTTGAACAAATAATCACACAAACACCCCAATTTTATGTTCAGGTAATTGCAAAGAAGAAGAAGAAAAAATAAGCATCTGTTATTACTACTGTATAATGCCAGGTCGCAATGTGCAGAGTAGGGGTTAACACAAGAAAATTGGACATGGTGAATTAACACAAAATAAATGATTGTATGGCAATGTAATTACATTCCAGTCACTATGCTAATTCTAGTTTATATCAATTCAATAATTAAAGAAAACAAGCCCGTGCTTTGGTTTCCTGTTCATATTGCTGTGGGGAGTCAATGGATTTCACACCTGCTGGAATGCTAGGGCATAAATTGTACTATGACTTTAATTCTTAGTATGCCAGAAAGACATTTCTCAGTGTGGGTGCCAGATCTGAAGGAAGCACAATGCTAATCAAATCATGTCAAATGTATATAAGATAGAGCTAACTAGGACATTACAGATTCAGGTCTGCTTTGGCCAGAGAATTAAATTAAATACACATTATCTAGTGACCTTACTGTTTCAAAACAACCATTAGTTATAGTAATCAACAACTGTGGACCAGATTTTCCAGTATATATATTTGTTGATGGTAGTTTCTTCTTGCTCTTGATTCACATTCTTCAGTCTTGAATAGAATTATCTACTTCTGTCTCTCAATTCAGTGAACTAACAGATTCTTGGCTTTGTCATATCAGAGCATGTTCTGCATTCCATCCTAAGGATTATTCTGAATCACTGCTTTGCTATATAAAGCTATAACAATACATCAGTTACTGATTTTATAATACCCCCCCAAGTCCTTCAGTGGCACAGAGGGGAAATAATAGTCATGGATGGGGGAAAGACAGGAAAAGTGCAGGGGGAACCATCCTATGGACATTCTGTTGCTATTATCAACACCTCTGCAATGCCTCTCACATGAGCCATATGAGCCACAGGGAAAACAGTCACTATGTGGAAGCACTCTTCAACTCTGCAAGCCCTTCCATTATTGATTTCGCACTCACCTTACACCACTCTCATGTTTGTCATCTCAGCGCGGCTTCCTTCCAATTTCACACTATCTGCCCTGTGGCTGCAGCAAGCATCGGCATTTTCATGCAGCAAACAGAAACTGCTAATAACCAGTTCCTGTTTGCTGCGTGAAAACACCAATGCTCGCTGCAGCCCCGGGGCAGATAGTGTGAAATCGGAAGGAAGCCATGCTGAGAAGATGAATGTGAGAGCAGCGTAAGGTGAATGCAAAATCAGTCCAGGTCTTTCCATCATTACCTGGAACACTTTTTTTGCTTTATGTTTGGCATTTTGCTCCAAACATCCAGTCTGTTCTAGAGAATTTGAAAACTTGCATCCTTTTATAGAGACAGACAGACAGACAGACAGACAGACAGACAGACAGACAGACAGACAGACAGACAGACAGACAGACAGACAGACAGACAGACAGACAGACAGATAGATAGATAGATAGATAGATAGATAGATAGATAGATAGATAGATAGATAGATAGATAGATAGATAGATAGATAGATAGATAGATAGAAGCCCCCACTACCCCAATGTAGTAATGCTTGGAGAAGGCATTTGTCTATTTAAATCACTTCTCCAAGTCAAGCCAGCCAGTAACTTGGGAAATGCATTTAAAGTTAAAGCTGCTTTCTTTCCACTTCTCTCTCCCCATCTATTTCCTTCCTTCCTTTCTTGTGGCTCTCAAGCACCTGGCATTCATGTCTTGTGGCTCTCAGACATTTGATGTTTATTCTGTGTGACTCTTACCTTCAGCAAATTTGGGCATCCCTGGATAGATAGATAGACAGACATATTTAAAAAAAGTATTGCAGAACTTTATTCTGTAATTTTTTCTCAACATAGCTACCTATAGAAAGGTTTCTCACACTTTAGATTGCAACTAGGCTTGATCTATGTTCAGCCAGTATTTCTTGTAGCAAATGTATTAAGGTGAAGTGGAGGTGCATTTTCTAAACAGTGGAGGTGTGCCATCAGTTAACTGCAGTTCTCCATCCCTCCATAGGTATCTTTATCTCGTCTTCAGACTGGAAATGGATGGGTGGGTGGGTGGATGGATGGATATATTTGAGTATTGCATGATCATGAACTAACAAAATGACAAGGCATGGGTGACACTCTACTTCATCAGCTGCATTAAATAGCAGCACAACTAAAATAATTGCTTTCAGACTCAGAAATGTTGTGGTCAAAGTGGTACATGTAAATCTTCTCCAGAGGCTTGCAATTTTTGTCAATTTAAAGGAGCAGAGTAATTTTTCTCTTAACTTGCATATAATATGGGTCAAGCAAGTGCCATTCCTACAAATTAAATATTAAACCATCTTCCTGGTGAGGGCTGTCTTCAATCACCACTACTGAGGATAGGTTAACTTTGATGTCTGTATTTCCAATTCCACCCAAACACCAAATATAGGATATCCTTTTTACATTCATGAAGCCCTAGGGTTAGTGAGGTCACTTTTCAAACAAGCCCTTTTTTGTGATTGTCTTTTGGGTCATTTTTCTGCTGGCAACTATTAAGAGAGAACATTTCTTCCAGGGATGTCAGTAGCATCAGACCTTGTAAGTGACAGCAACTCTATAGGGAGTCTGAGCAGGTGAGACAGCAGCTCATGGAGCTAGCATCAATTTTCTTGATGTCAGTACTGTCAGCCTGCCCTAACTCTGGCTAAAGTGTTGACACTCGGAAAGCGCAGCAGGCTTGCAGGACAAAGTGCAACATGTTGATGTACCCCAGGAGAGCTACCATACCTTGTTATTCTGCAAAATACACTCAGCAGGTCCTTATGTTCTTTTAAAAAGATAAATAAATTTATTTATATATATATATATATATATATATATATATATATATATATATATATATATATATATATATATATATATATATATATATATATATATATATATATATATATATATATATATATATATATAAAATCTACTAGGCACGTAAGAAAATTTAAATTCACTTAGCCACTTAAAATCTCAAACATTCGTGCCTCAGAATGTCACAGAACTAGATCCTGAAGCAATATTAGTTAAACTGAGGAATCCAAATGACCAATTTAAAACTGATGAGGAAAATGTACTAAAAATATATAAGAGCAATAAAATGTCTTAGAATAGTCAGGATGGTTTGGATTAGATTATTACCGTATCATTGCATAATTATGGCATTGAAGATGCTCAGAAGTTTGAAATGGACATGATCAACATTCAGACTTACCAGGATGAACTATTCATTCTCCCGTTGTGGTGGCAAATCTGATCTATCTATCTATCTATCTATCTATCTATCTATCTATCTATCTATCTATCTATCTATCTATCTATCTATCTATCTATCTATCTATCTATATCTGTCTGTCTGTCTGTCTGTCTGTCTGTCTGTCTGCCTGCCTGCCTGCCTGCCTGCCTGCCTGCCTGCCTGTCTGCCTGCCTGCCTGTCTATCTGTCTGTCTGACTTATACTCCACCCTTTCCCATAACAGGCTCAGGGGAATCACAGCATGAACTGAACAACAATAAAAAACCTACCTTTAAATTGTAAAACAATACAATAAAATTAGCAAATTTTATTGGTTGGGGCTGGTGGGACTGTGGAGTATCAGCCTTTGGCCCACCCAACTATCTATCAAGAATACTTGCAAGCCATTGGTTGAGTCTGCTTTTCTCTCCCAACTGAGTGGTTGTTGCCAGCCAGAAAACTGATTCTGTCAGTAAAATGAAACCTTAGTTCTAGCAGTTACTGTGGGGTCACACTATTGGCCCATCACACATCAGTAACCACCTTGGGCCTCCCATTGGCTTGATTCCCCTATTCCCAACTACTGCAGGCCTAGGAATGTTGAACACACTGACAAAAGCAATCTTATCTCAGAGACAGCCACATCTCCATCTCTTCTTTGTGTCCTCTCTGTCAACCAACCTCAGAAAGAGCTGCAGACTTACTGCAGCCTCACAAAAGGCCTCCCAGCACATGCAGCCTCCAAGGGCCACAGAAATAGCCAAGGAGGCCAGGCCCTGCTGGGAGTGTTTCCTTAGAGCCCATGGTTGCCCCTTGGGAAGTGCTCACCAGAGGCTGTTGCTAGGCAACCCAGGCTGCTTTTATCAGGAAAGGGATAGGCCTTGGGGGAATATGCCACACAGTTCACCCTCCAAATCAGTTGTTTTCTCTAGGTTGGGAAGAGAGATCTGTTGTTTGGAGTCCAAATGGCAGAGGATTAACTCCCCTTGAGGTGTGGGGGGGGGGAGTGAATACCTTCACTTGAGTGGGTGGAAAGACAGCAAGGGGAGCACTCTACCAGAGGTTTTTAGTGATACCTTTCCAGGTTGGTGGGAAATCCCTGGAGATTCTGTGGTGGAGTTTGAGGAGGGCATATGAGTTAGGGCTTCAGAGTGGGATCTACCAGACCCAGGTTCTTGCTGTGGAAGCTGACTGGGTGATTTTGGAGAGTCACACACTTCCAGCCTAACCTGTCTCACAGGATTATTGTTCAGATCACAGGAGGGAGAGGAGAATGATGTAATCTGCTTTGGTTCCCCCACACACTGTGGAGAGAGACTGTGCTTTTCCTGTATAGAGGCTGCAGGGAGGGGGAAGGTGATGAAAAACTGAAGTCAGAAGGGCAGATAAAGGGAAGAAGATAGGGCTGCCAACTCCAGGTTGGGAAATTCCTGAAGATTTAAAGGATGAGGCCTAGAGAGGGTGGGGTTTGAAGAGGGTTGTGACCTCAGATAGGTAAAATGTCATTTCCTCCTAGGGAACCACTTTTGCCAATCTCCAGGTGAGGGCTGGAGATCACTCAGAATTACAACTGCTCTCCAGATGACACAGATCAACTCTCCTTGAGTGAATGCCTTCACTTAGGTGGGTGGAAAGACAGTAAGGGGAGCACTTGCCCAAAGCCTCCTTCTAGATCCCATTATAGTTTTCTTCACAATGGGCCTTATTCCTAGTTTATCATAAGTCAAGTTCCTCAACATGTCACCTTAATATTGTCACCATGGATGCATAACAAGTGTTGTTTCTGAACAATGAGCATTCATTGAGAAAAACATCAGTCAACTATTCTGAGACATTAACCTCACAAGGCAAAGTCAGCCAACGTTTGCTGCAATACCATTACAGATCACAATGGGACACCTGGCATGAGTTCCTAAGGTAATGTACCCAGCAAAGAACCATAATGACATCCCAAGTCAAGGAAGGAAGGAAGGTAGGTCAACAAGTGACAGACAACCATATAGAACATAATTATGACACAAATACAACAGAATCACATGCTTCTGTGTGAATTTCCACAAACTGTTTAAAAAGTTCAGTTCTCTATATAAAGAAAGATGGTTTCTCACAAAGTCCTGTCTGTGTAAAAATCTTTGATTCAGGCTTGAGAGTTCTGCAAGTTCTTACCCAGAGACACTCCAAAATACAGTTAGTGTAGATGGCTTACATCGGGAAGAAAAGGGAGTACCACTCTTTCAATTAGCAATACCAAAGCCCTTGAAACATGATTTACACCTGGGGGAACAGAGGTGAAATGACCTGCAGTAGGTTTCTTTTCTCTATCCTGGTAAATCATGTGCATGGCAACTCAGAGAGAGAGAGTTACATCACCTCTCAGGATTCTGATTGGCCCATCCAGGCCTGGGGTCCATCAGAATCCTTTTCTATAAATCTAGTTAGCTTTTGGGTGTTGTGATCTCAGTGACTACTCGGCATGAAGCATTTCAGTGGTTGTTCAGCCTAGTTTTGTGTTTCATCCATCCTGAACTATCACTCCAGTCTGGGCCACAGCCCTTTTTGTCTCTAAAGACCAGAGTCTTTGTTGCTGAACTTTGTTTTACTAAGCTAACTAGGCATGGGCATGAACTGAACCATGAATCATGATTCGTGCATGAATCAAGCCAATTCATGGATCATTTTGAGCCATTTTTGACCATGGTGGTTTGTTTATTTTGTCTTTGCAGTTCATTTCACCAGACAGTCTGGTGCTGATTCAATCAATTGCTAGGCAATGCTGGGGTGGACTTCTGGGAGTCCTAGAGATATCAATAGCAGTTGTCCATAACTTGATTGGCAGCTCTGGAAGCCAATAATTGAACTCCATTCTGCTCTGTGGGAGCAGAGACCCTGACTATACTATGTTCACTTTGCACTGCAGCACATAGAGAAAAGAATTAGAGCTGAAGCTGAGCTTTTCTAGGGGCACCTGCTTTGGGGAGCTGTAACTTGGACATTCCATATCCAATCTTCGATTTGGAGGGCGGGTGGAGAAGAGCCTGTTGATGATTTCCAGTGAGTTTTATACCTCCTGAGCCAATGAACCACAAATCGGGTCAGAGATCAAACAAATCACGAAATGAACCATTATTTCCCTCTGTTTGTGCCCATCCTTAATGCTAACTAAGCTGGATAAGCATAGATTTTATTTTATTCCTTCATAATCTTGTCTCTTTTTAAATATTTTTGCACTTTAATAAAAAAAATAATTTTATATTTACCTTGTTGTGGATGTTTGCTTTCATTGACCTCTCAGTTAGTCCAGAGCCTGGACTCTTGACCACCTACTGCATAAGGTTTTAGTTTAGGCGGGGAGGGGGGAGGGAAATGGCTACTGGGCAATTATTCCCTATGGAGAATGATTCCCATAGGGAATAATGGGAAATTGAACTGCGAGTATTGGGGGCTTTGGGGGGGGCTGTGTTTTGAGAGAGAGGCACCAAATTTTCAGTATAGCATCTGGTTCCTCTCCCCAAAGTACCCCACAAGTTTCAAAACTATTACACCAGGGGGTCCAATTCTATGAGCCCCAAAAGAAGGTGCCCCTATCCTTCATTATTTCCTATGGAAGGAAGGCATTTAAAAGGGTGTGCTGTCCCTTTAAATGTGATGGCCAGAACTCCCTTGGAGTTCAATTATGCTTGTCACATCCTTATTCCTGGCTCTGCCCCCAATGTCTCCTGGCTCCACCCCCAAAGTCCCCAGATATTTCTTGAATTGCAGTCAAATGCTCTACCACTGAGCTATACCCCCAATGGTTTATTGGCAACTCAACAATTGAGCAAATAAAAATTTTTAAATACTTGGGGATCACTTTTAATCACAAGTTAAGCTGGGTTTCACATCGTAACAACACCGTCAACTTGGCTAAATGTTCAGCTGCTCAAATTAAACAGTTTTTCTTTGCAAGGGGCAACCAATTAGTTCCAGCAGCAATTAAAGTGTTTAAAGCCAAAACGCTTGCCCAAATTCTCCATAGTATCCCTATATGGATCTCAGCTTTTACCAGGAAAGTGGAGGGCATTCAAGCCTCATTCTTTAGACAAATTCTTGGTTTGCCAAAATGTGTGTCCTACTTTGCTCTCTGCTCTGAAGTGAGTCATTGAGTAAAAGGACAGGTCCTCTTGTGGATCAAAAACTGGCTGAGTAATAGGAAGCAGAGAGTGAGTATAAATGGGCAGTCTTCACAGTGAAGGACGATAAGCAGTGGGGTGCCGCAGGGCTCGGTACTGGGTCCCATGCTCTTTAACTTGTTCATAAATGATTTAGAGTTGGGAGTAAGCAGTGAAGTGGCAAAGTTTGCGGATGACACTAAATTGTTCAGGGTGGTGAGAACCAGAGAGGATTGTGAGGAACTCCAAAGGGATCTGTTGAGGCTGGGTGAATGGGCGTCTATGTGGCAGATGCGGTTCAATGTGGCCAAGTGCAAAGTAATGCACATTGGGGCCAAGAATCCCAGCTACAAATACAAGTTGATGGGGTGTGAACTGGCAGAGACTGACCAAGAGAGAGATCTTGGGGTTGTGGTAGATAACTCACTGAAAATGTCAAGACAGTGTGCGTTTGCAATAAAAAAGGCCAACGCCATGCTGGGAATTATTAGGAAGGGAATTGAAAACAAATCAGCCACTATCATAATGCCCCTGTATAAATCGATGGTGCGGTCTCATTTGGAGTACTGTGTGCAGTTCTGGTCGCCGCACCACCCAAAAGATATTATAGCATTGGAGAAAGTCCAGAAAAAGGCAACTAGAATGATTAAAGGGCTGGAACACTTTCCCTATGAAGAAAGGTTGAAACGCTTGGGACTCTTTAGCTTGGAGAAACATCGACTGCAGGGTAACATGATAGAGGTTTACAAGATAATGCATGGGATGGAGAAAGTAGAGAAAGAAGTACTTTTCTCCCTTTCTCACAATACAAGAACTCGTGGGCATTCGATGAAATTGCTGAGCAGACAGGTTAAAACGGATAAAAGGAAGTACTTCTTCACCCAAAGGGTGATTAACATGTGGAATTCACTGCCTCAGGAGGTGGTGGCAGCCACAAGCATAGCCACCTTCAAGAGGGGTTTAGATAAAAATATGGAGCAGAGATCCATCAGTGGCTATTAGCCACAGTGTGCGTGTGTGTGTGTGTGTGTGTGTATATAGATTTTTTGCCACTGTGTGACACAGAGTGTTGGACTGGATGGGCCATTGGCCTGATCTAACATGGCTTCTCTTATGTTCTTAATGGGGCTGATTTTGATTGTCTAGAGATCAATTGTAATAGCTGTAGATCTCCAGGTGATTCCTGGAGGTTGGTAATCATACCTAGCATTGGAAGAGGAAGACCTGAGTCTATCTCTTAGCCTCAGACTGCAGAGGAGGGGGGCGAGGGGTTACCAGAGTTAGATAGATAGGCAGACTGGATTTCTTTCCTGTTTACTATCTCTACCTGTATTCTTTTGATGTGTAGACTGATAACACAGGGAAATTTCCTTCCTTCCTAAATTGAGATAGGATACTCGCAGGGCTTTTTTGAGCAGGAATGCAGTTCCGGCTGGTTTAGTGTCAGGGAGTGTGGTCTCATATGCAAATGAGCTCCTGCTGGGCTTGTTTCTACAAAAAAAGACCTGTGTGAAACAATGATGATGTCAGGGGGTGTGGCCTAAAATGCAAATGAGTTCCTGCTGGGTTTTTTCTACAAAAAAAGCCCTGGATACTGGATTAACTATGCCAGTTACTCCCAACATCTAGTTGCCCCCATCATTGCCTCTATGCAGACTGACCGAGATAGCAATAAGATACAGATGAATAATGAGAAATTGTTAAAGGCTTGAGCAAGTGCAGCATTTACACAAATGGTTAACTAAAGGGGGGGGGGAATCCCTCTGTCACAGCTTGAAATGATTCATGGTCTGTGAAAGACCTGCAATCCAGCTGAGATACTGAGGCAAAAGGTGACCACTTCTGTGCCAGTGAAGTGGCAAGCAATGGGTGTGTTCTTCTAACTGAAGCAATCAAGCTTTCTGGGAAAGAAAAGTAATAAAGTAAAAATCTAGGAACTTAAATGGCTTTCTCAGTGACTGTGACTGCCTTGTCTAGTCTAGCAGTCTCTTATTCCAAAATGTATTGCACCAGAGCACAGTTGGAAGTGTACTGCTAATGTACATTGAATAAGGTTATAGCATCAATCTTAACAGCACTTGTATAAGTGTCCCACATTGATACTACGTTCTCTTCACCTATCCATCTTAGATTGCAGGGCATTTCCTCATGACATTTTCATTATACTAATTCATTCATCTTTCATCCTGCCTGAATAGGCTATTTGTGTTGCTCCCTGCCATGGAATCCTATAAACCCAAGCCAAAATTCAGATTTCAGTGTTCAAATGACCCTCCTCCCATTTTTGTTCTGCTTCAACCCAAAGTTAAATGCCCACTTCTGCAGCAGCAAATGAACAAATCTGATTTAATAGAATATTTTAAAACTAGGGGTGGTATTAAAATTCGTATCCCAAAAGCAAGTACCAGGGGGGGAAATGCTGTGTGTTGCTGTTTTGCTTGTTCCTCATGGGCCCCATAAATTCAGCCCTGTTTGGAAACTGCAATGTGGTGTATGAATTAGAGGTGTTGGTGAACTAATTGAAAAGTCACCGAATTTTCCAGAATACTCCAATCAGTTTCTTAACTGGAATAAAAAGAGATAATCTCTTAGTACATCTTTTCTAGTATTCCTCACTCCTCGCTCCATTGACATAGGGCTGCAGTTAAAAATTCCATTAGAGTTAGACTGTAAAGTTTCTCTCCTGAACTCCTTTATCACAATTTACACTATTGGCAAGTACTGGTATGACTAGCTATTGAAAAGACTCAGTTATTTCTTGGAGAAGTCTATGAAGCCATATCGTAGGAGTTTCTTCTCTTCAGCTTGCCCCCACAGATGTTCAGATAATCCATACAGGATTGCCTACTTGAAATGAACAACTTTATGAATTTCTTTTGAAAAACTGCTTTTCCAAAACTACGTAATATCCAGACTCTCATCAAATGTTTTCAGCATCTATGAAAGTTGCATGTTTTATTTGTTCCTTAACTATGTATAGTTATAGCACTGTTAATAAGAATGCCTTTTTAGCACTTTGATTATGTCCTATCCTTGTTCATGTTTTTAAAAAATATATCATTAAAGATATTTTATGGGAGCTATAATCAGTAGTAGCTGTATCAGTCATATTTTTTTTCATATTATGTTTGGGTCTTGTGGTTTCTTTCCATTAATGACTACAAGCAATCTCCGTGTTGCTTCTCTTCAATGGTTGTGCTTTCTTCTTTTAATAATGCTGAACTCCCATTAAAAAGGTTATTTTTAATAATGTTGATGATCATACATATTTGTTTTTAATTGCACTAAAAATCTTGTGATCATACATTAGTGCAGGGAAAAATAACACAATCTAATTGTAGCAGAAGGTGAATTCAGATTTTTAAAAAATTCCATGTTGTTTTATTCTCTGGCAGCAACATCAGTATCAGAGCAATCAAAGCATTAACGACTTCCTACAGCTCTTTGCCATTTCTCAGAGGGAAAAAGAAAGTGGTAAAGAAATGCCAACAAGAATCCAAATGGGTACTTTCTCTATTCAATTGCTTGTATAGTGAGCTTGTTACCTTAATTACTATGTAAGGTGGTGACATTAGCTGGCATCCAGTGGTAAAACTATTAAAAGTTCTTAGACAACCACTTGACCATGTACATGTTACATAAGAGATCTCTGCTAGCTTCTGTAAAACGACTTCCTACAGCTCTTTGCCATTTCTCAGAGGGAAAAAGAAAGTGGTAAAGAAATGCCAACAAGAATCCAAATGGGTACTTTGCTTGTATAGTGAGCGTGTTACCTTAATTACTATGTAAGGTGGTGACATTAGCTGGCATCCAGTGGTAAAACTATTAAAAGTTCTGAGACAACCACTTGACAATGTACATGTTACATAGGAGATCTCTGCTAGCTTCTGTAAAAAGAAGCAACAAAGGCTCCCCAAGTTCGTACTATGTAACTGGGAGAGGGAGCATTCACCATTTCCCCCATGCTGCTTCCCACAATAATTGAAGCTTTTCACTGCTGCTGTTATCCAAGGTAAAGTAAAAGAAAGACAGATACTTATATTAGTTTTGTCTTGTCCCACGGCTAATAGCAAGAGGTGGATGACAGCCAGCTTTTTTTGCAGTGGTTAAGAACAGTGGACTCTAATCTGGAGAACTGGGTTTAATTCCCCACTCCTCCTCATGCAGCCAGTTGATTACCTTGGATCAGTCACAGTTCTCTGACAACTGTTCTCTCAGACCCACCTTCCTTACAGGATCTGTTGTGGGGAGAGGAAAGGGAGGAGATTGTAAACTGCTCTGAGACTCTGAGTAAAGGGCAGGGTGTAAATCCAATTCTTCTTTCTCCATCTCTTCTTGGAGTTCAAACAACCTAAGCTCTTTTCTGATGAACCAGAAAGTGTTCATACGGAAAAGCTTGCTCATCAAGAAGCCCCAGTTCCATCTTCTTTCTACTTGTCCTCCTTTCCTTCTCCTTTGATTGGATCCCATGCATGTTTACAAGGTTTCCGGTGAGAAAAACTGAGAAGATGCAGCAGTATCTCACTGAATAAGCCATAGGAAATATCCTAGCATTTAGCTCTCAGCACTGCTGATGGGGGAGAGGAACACAGCACTCTTTCAGGAAGTAGTTGGGAGGTGGTGACAGAACAGTAGTATTACCCCCAAATGCAATTTGTTGCCCAAAAAAGGGTACCGTCTTCTGTTTATGTTGAGTGAATTAGCAAGAGACAGAGCTTGCAAGATGGAGATAACTAGCAAGATTCTCCACCTATGTTTTATGAGGATTTTTCCCTTTAAAGAACTCTCAAAATAACCAATCCATTGCTTAACCCAGAAAGGCTGCGTTTGTTGAAAGAGTAAATAATAAAATAATGTACACCTACAGAGAATAAATGCACACTGGAAATAAATACACAGGCTGTCAGGAATATAGCAGGGGGGTCAAGGTGTGATAGCTACCTGTCCAGGAGATCAGCATTCCATGGAGAGAAGGCTGCAAAATGAACCAGCATCTCACAGAAGGGCCCAAATGGATTTAGGGATGAGATATCTCTAGGCACCCATATAAGACACACTGTAATGGAGCGGCATGCATCCAGTTATAAGCAGAATGTAACCTGGAGACATGGTCAGTGTTCTCAGAGTTAATGTGAGCTAGCTCACAGTTTTTAAGTCACCCATTCACACGTTTTTGTCAGGAAAAATGTCCCTAGAGCAAACTAATCTAGGCAGTAGCTCTTAACTTTAACACTAGTAGCTCACAAAGTAGAATTTTTGCTCACAAGACTCCACAGCTTAGAGCAGGGGTATCAAACATCTGGCCTGGGGGCCAAATCAGGTCCTCGGAGGGCTCCTATCAGGCCCCTGAGCAACTGACTGTCATCTGCTTCCTTCTCCCTCTCTCTTGCTTTCTTCTGTGTCACAGCTTGCTTTACAAGGCTTGCTCAATTGCACAGGAGCTACAGAGCAAAGCCTCTGTTTTCTCCATTGACTGAGGCTTCTCCTTGGGAACAAAGGGGGGAAGGAAGAGCTTGCGTTGCCAAGCTCTCTCAATAGCACAGCAGAGCTACTGAGCCAAGCCTCTCTTCCTTCTGTTGGCTGAGGCTCCTCCCCCTGCTGGTCCCCTGGGGAAAGAAGGAAACAGCCAGAGCTTCCTTTGTCCAGTTCCCTGGATTCCATGGGAGAAATACAAAGAAAGCACCTTTAAGACCAATGAGTGATAATATTTTAAACATGGTTAAGTTTTTAAAAAAATCTTTGTGTTTGTCCATGTTCTTTATAAAGTTTATATGCCTGCTATCTAATCTTAAATAGGTACACGTATGGCCCGGCCCAACATGGCACGACCTGACAGGGTCTCATTTATATCAGATCTGGCCCTCATAACAAATGAATTCGACATCCCTGGCTTAGAGGAAGCATTGGACATGGTGATATGATTGAAACAGTGTAATGGGATTAACAGAACACATGAATGATGTTCCCAGGAACAAAGAAACAGGAAATGATTTGAAAATGTTCCTAATGAAAAACAAAGCTTGAGTTGAAACTCTGTTTCCTCTGGTGAGTCAGAGTGCTAATATTTTGCTAATTAAACTAATTAAAACAAAATATTGCTTGATGACCCTTCTTTTGTGTTAGATAAAAAACTTGCCTATGTTAGGGGATTCCTTTGTGAGGGAAAGAGTAGGTAAGAGGACGATGATGGGAGGCTGATAGGATTAATGACCCTGGTAAACAGTGTTAGCTCTGGAGTAAGGCAAGGCTATTGTTCCAACTGATGCATAATTTAGAATGAAGGGAGGGGTAGCACCTTGGTCCAACCAAGACCTTACACCTTTCTAAGGTCCCCAGATCAGACATGAGTGTGAGGCCTGACATCCTGGCATCCATCTTGTGTACATTTGGTCCAAAATGTCTGGCATATGAACTCCTGGAGTGCTATATAGGGCACTTGTTTCCAAAATAATTCCTCAGCAAATAAGTATGTCTGCCTGGTTATAATAGCTGCAGCCCTGTGTAGGTGCACAGAAACCCAGAAGAAGAAGAAGAAGACAACAGATTTATACCCCGCCTTCTCTCTGAATCAAAGACTCAGAACGGCTTACAATCTCCTATATCTTCTCCCCCCACAACAGATACCCTGTGAAGTAGGTAGGCTGAGAGGGCTCTCACAACAACTCCTGCAATAGCTTTCAAGGACAACTCCTGCATTAGCTATGGCTAACCCAAGGCCATTCCAGCAGCTGCAAGTGGAGGAGTGGGGACACAAACCCGGTTCTCCCAGATAAGAGTCCGCACATTTAACCACTACACCAAGCTGGCTCTCAGTACGGAGTGGTGATGTCACTTGCTAATGCCAGCTTCCACTAGCCCAGGGCTGTCAAGCTCATTTTTTATGAGGGGCCTGTTCCATTTATGATATGAACTTCTGTATGTATAAAACTTTCTGGAGATTGGGTCCCATTTAGAAAGCCAATATAGTTTGGACAAAGAACTAATCAAAACAGAAAAACTTACTTTGGAACCAGTGTTCCCTCTAAGCTGAATTAGCATGACAGATTTTTAGCCTCCAGCTCACACATTTTTGTCTTACCTCAGGAAAGATGACCCCAGAGCACAATAATTTATGCAGTAGCTCACAACTAATGCCAGTAGCTCACAACTTTAATACCAATAGCTCACAAAGTAGAATTGTTGTTCACAAGACTCTGCAGCTCAGAGGGAAATTGCTTGGAATGCATCATCTTTTGACTTTTTGGAACTTGACTCTTTGAAAATTACCCTTCACAAGCAGTGGTCCACTCTTACAGGAACTATGATTTGTATACTTTGATTAAAGATGAATCATTATTAATAGAAGTGAGACCTAGTGGTTGGGAATTGAACTTTGTGACTTTAACATAATTGTGTTCTGTATACATTTCCTGTATATTGGATTTGTGTAATATATATTGTGCATTGGTTCTGGACCACAAACAATATGAGAGGAAGTTGTAAATTGATATGCCTTGCATTGTTTAAATATATTTTATTTGTATTAATTACAAGACTGTAGTGGTCTGAATGAACAGTATTTTGTTTCTTGGTTCCCACCTGGAGGCTAGACAGTGACACCGATTCCCCACTAGGCTTGTCCCAGAGTAGTAGATAAGGGTACCCTATCGTCATCAAGCCACATTCCAAAGTGACAGCTGCCTTGCCCACACATTCGCGCGCACACACAAAAACGACCACGGTATGTTTTCTCTTGGGGGAGTGACGCAACAGTCCCCGAGGGGACGGCTAGGGATCTGCCCCCCTAAAGAATGCAAGCTGTTTCCTAAGGGGGAAAGGAGGGTCAGGCACTGTGTAGCAGGCTTCATATTGTTTGGGGGGAAAGCGTGTTTTGCAACACAGACGTTATTTAGAGAATTGTAGAGATGCAACGGTTCTAAGTGGCCATAGTTTGGAGAGGAGACATACCCAACGGATAAAATGATGGTTTTAAAACTGAGCACGGCTAACCTTATACGTGTAACACGTCCCTTTAACATCACGTTGCATCAGGTTGCGTGTCGATACAACTCATGCTCTTTAACTTGTTCATTAATGATCCGGAGTCGGGAGTAAGCAGCAAAAGTGGCCAAGTTTGCAGATGACACTAAATTGTTCAGGGTGGTGAGAACCAGAGAGGATTGCAAGGCACTCCAAAGGGGTCTGTTGAGGCTGGGTGAGTGGGGCGACAACATGGCAGATGAGGTTCAACGAGGCCAAGTGCAAAATAATGCACATCAGGGCCAAGAATCCCTGCTACAAATACAAGTTGATGGGGGTGTGAACGGGTAGAGACTGACCAAGAGAGAGAGATCTTGGGGTCGTGGTAGATAACTCAAGACAGTGTGTGATTGCAATAAAAAAGGCCAACACCATGCTGGGAATTATTAGGAAGGGGATTGAAAACAAAGCAGCTGGTATCATAATGCGCCCCCCCCCCACTCCTGTATAAAGTGATGGTGAGGACTCATTTGGAATACTGTGTACAGTTCTGGTCATCGCACCTCAAAAAGGGTATTATAGCATTGGAAAAAAGTGTGGAAAAGGGCAACTAGAATGATTAAAGGTTTGGAACACTTTCCCTATGAAGAAAGGTTAAAACGTTTGGGGCTTTTTAGCTCGGAAAAATGTCGACTGCAGGGTGACACGATAGAAGTTTACAAGATTATGCATGGGATGGAGAAAGCAGAGAAAGAGATACTTTTCTCCCTTTCTCACAATACAAGAACTCGTGGGCATTCAATGAAATTGCTGATCAGTCAGGTTAAAACAAATAAAAGGAAGCACTTCTTCACCCAAAGGGTGATTAACATGTGGAATTCACCGCCGCAGGAGGTGGTGGCAGCTACAAGCATAGCCTGCTTTAAGAGGGGATTGGATAAAAATATGGAGCAGAGGTCCAACAGCAGCTATTAGCCACAGTTTATATATGTGTGTGTGTGTGTGTGAACGTACACACACACATATATTGAACACTGTGTGACACAGAGTGTTGGCCTGATCCAACACGGCTTCTCTCATATTCTTATTATGATCTGGAACTTGTGTTTCATAACTTGGTGCACGCTTAAAGTCACTGTTGCTTACTTGATCCCTTTTTAAGATTGGCAATGTGTGGTGATTAACTTATATATTGCTAATTGTGAGACAAACGTATTTAACCTCACAAACTGTCGTAAAAGGTCAACTGTCCTAAAAGGGCAGTGATTTTATGGTGAGAACTGTAGAAATATAAATCTCTCAGCCTTCTAATCTGATCGATCTTATATATACTTGTGAGACAACACTATTTGACCCCTCAAACTATGCTAAAAGGTCAAGTGTTTAGACCGGTCAAAATAAACAGAGAGAGAACTGAGAAAATTAGGTTCTCATACGATATATTTTCAGAGTCAAGTTGCCATATATTTTATGAGCCCCCCACCCAAACAGATATAAACAGAAGCCCAAAGCTAACAATACAATCAAAAGAATCTTGGCAAATTACAAAAAGTTTTCTGTACATTGCCTTAAACAGGAAAGCCTTATAATTCTTATTAAGGATCTTCAAATATATCCAGCTCAGAGAAATCCACTGGTAGAATTTCTAGAGTCAGCATGTCATAGCAGTTAAAGTGTTAGACTGGAATATGAGAGACCCAAATTTGAAACCCCCACTCTGCTAAGAAACCCTGCTAGGTGGTAATTTTGTTTTTTATTTATTAACTTACTCTGGCTTTATATCCCACCCTCTTCACAAACGGACTCAGGGCGTAACCTGGGGCTAATCACTCTCTCTTTCAGCCTAACCTTACAGGGTTGTTATGAGGAGAAAATAGAGGAGGGAAAGTTTTTATAAGTGCTGTTGGCAGCCCCGGTTTGTATCGGCTGTGTCTGTTTGTTATATGTTTTAAAGTAATTAGTTTCCCTCACACTTCAAAGCAATGGACATTTTAAAAAAAAATTTAGTTCTGTGGTCTGAGAGTGCTTGCCACAATATGAATCACCCAATAAAGAAATTTTATTTTTTACACAATGTATAGTACTTATTAAGCAGTTAGGCATTCACAACACTACCTTAGTAATATTTGCTTATAACATTGCAAATTATTGTGACTATCTGCACATTATAAATGGCATTATTGCATCATTTTTTAAATTTTGTATTAATGTTGATATCTCACCCCTTGAAATGAAAAATAATCATTGTGTCTGGTCACAGCTATATAGCTTAAAATCCATCCCTGTCTTCATTGTTGGGGATAAAGACTGCATCTTCTCCATGTAAGGGGAATGAAAACTGCCTCTGTTCTCTGCAACCACACAGGGAGCTTGCCAGTCTCCAGACTGGAGAATCTAGCTCTGGCTGTCAAAACAAAATGCACAACCTTGCAAATGAGTTCTCACAGAACCGTGTCTGGGGAAAGTGAATTCCAAGGTATCATTTCCCACCTTCTAAGTCGATCAATCTTATATATTGCTAATTGTGAGACAAAAGTATTTAACCCCACAAACTGTCATAAAAGGTCAACTGTCCTAAAAGGGCAGTGATTTTATGGTGAGAACTGTAGAAATATATATATATCAGCCTTCTAATCTGATCGATCTTATATATTGCTAATTGTGAGACAAAACTATTTGACCCCTCAAACTATCCTAAAAGGTCAAGTGCTTAGACCAGTCAAGATAAACAGAGAGAGAACTGAGGAAATTAGGTTCTCACGCGATATATTTTCAGAGTCAAGTTGCCACATATTTTCTGACTCCCGCTCCCACCCCCAAATAACTATATTAAGGATCTGTGAAGGACCATCTTTAATGCAACAATAACTTTTAAGATCAGCTGTAAACATACAACTTTCAGCATCATGGCAACACAGCTCAATGATTATCAAGGTAAGAAATTTTGGTATGGGGGGTATTGTGTGGATGTAGAACTACCAGCAGATAGACATTTAACAAGTACCTTATTCTGGTTTCAGATTACCTCAATGATGATTTGTGTATGGAATCGCAGGAGTTAGAATCAGTAGCTATTAGCAGCATGATTGAATTGAATCAATACACTATTAATGTCATAGGTAAATAAAAATTTTATAGGTTCTTTTTTTATGACACAGACAAGCTGTAAAGATGTAAATGTAAAGTTTTCTGAATTAATTTGATCTGGTTTTTTGACAGAAGTTATTTTGGATGAGGAAGATCAAGCAGCACAACCGCACTCCCAGGCAGCCACTGTGTTTAAGGAGCCTGGTAAGAATATTAATTAATCAGCTCTATGTGATTTTAATGGTTGTTTTTTTAAAAATGCCTTGTTTGCCAAACAGATCTCACTCTGTGTGTGAGAGAGAGAGAGAGAGAGAGAGTCACTTTTAACAGTGTAAGGGTTTCAAAATCAATACTGCACAACTCTGTAATGCGGCAGCTTTTGCATTTTATATGAAACTAATTAGGGCTGTATAGGTTTTCAGGGGGTTACTAGAATTTGGACGTTACAGGAAAGGTTTGTGTATAAAAGATTTTAACACTTAAAACTGCTTAGTTTTTACAACATTGTAATGCTGGCAGGAGATTTGTAGAAGGTTTTATCAACAGATTTTAGGGGGGGGTTGAATAACATTTTGACACACCTTAATACTCTGTGAAAAAGCCCCATTCATAGAAAGGAGCCCAACTCTCCAACATTTCCTGCATAGCTTCAATATTTAGAACCACTGTCATAATGTCTATTTCAGCCGTTTCAGGTATTTTCTATAGTCGAAACTTCCAACTTTTTCCACTGCTTGGCAAAATTATCCCAGCATTAGTTACCATAAACCAACATCCATATATGAACATATGAAGCTGCCTTATACTGAATCAGACCCCTGGTCCATCAAAGTCAGTATTGTCTACTCAGACTGGCAGTGGCTGTCCAAGGTCTGAAGCTGAGGTTTTTCACACCTACCTGCCTGGACCCTTTTTAGTTGGAGATGCTGGGGATTGAACCTGGGACCTTCTGATTACCACGCAGATGCTCTGCCACTGAGCTACCATCCTTCCCCTTATGTATATCCCGTATGTGATATAGCCCGCCTCGGTGGGGTAGGGCGGGATATAAATCGAATAAAATAATAAAAAAATATTTTAAAAAAGGTTACAATTCTTGTAGGGTTTTTTGTGGAGTCATATTTAACAAAAATAATTTAGTTTTAAACATCATAATCATCTTTTAAAACTTCCTGTACAAATTTAATATACTTTTGTTCAATACTATTGCACAGTTTTACATGATCACAGCGTGTTTTTTGGTCTACATCTATGTATGTTTATTTTCTAGAAGCTGTACCTGGAACATCACAAGCTGCTACACCATTGCAGGGTGATGGTGCACCTCAAAAGAAATGTTCTGTGTCTACCAACAGCCAGAAGGGGCCTAAGCCTAAAAAGAGAAAAACTGACAGTGCAAGAACCAACGAAGGGGGTGTAATAAATGACGGCGATCAACCTAAAAAGTGGATGGAATTCACTGAATCTCTTTTCAAACTCACTCAACAATTGAAAGAGAAAGATAATATTAAGAAAGCCAAGGAGGCTCGTGATGTTGTCTGCAACAAGATCTCCAAGCTGTTTGACAACTATGAAACCAAATTGATTAAAAATTATGCAAAGTACCCAGCGTGTGCTGATAGCGCTATACAGTATGGGGGGGCTCTGCCCTACAATGTCTCTGAAGGGGTAAGGGGCTCCCCAGACCTGATGTCTGTTCAAGCTGATGAGGTGGGGAGAGAGGAGGATGGGGAAGCATGTTCTGTTAGCACCAATGGGGCTGGGGAGGGAGCAGCAGAGAGATGTGCAACCTCTCCGTCACCTTTCGAAGTCTCTGACAGCCCCAATGGTGTGGAGAAGGTAAAGGTGGTGCTGGGGGGTCCAAATGCCTCCCCACAACCTCCCGAAGTCTATGTGGAATGTGTGAGAGGGTCGCAGAGGCCCTATAAAAGATTTAGGTCTTTGGTAACCAGCGAGGAATTTCACTTTGTAAATTTAGAACACGTGCGCTCCTTTGCACATGCCTTGGAGGTGCTAACGAGGGGGATCCAGGATGTTCTGGATGAGATTAATGGCGGCATAGATGAGGGAGATTTTGTTCAAATGCGCCTACAGGGGGAAGGTCTACAAAACCCATTATTTTTATTTAAGAAAAAGAAAGACCAACGCTGATGAGTTTCTGGAGTTTGTGGTAAATATGCTGCAAAGCAATAGAGAAATACTCAGCACTGACACACTGTGCTTAATTGTGACTGTTTCAAAGCTCCCGAGGGGCACATCGTAAAATCAAGTCTATCCTTTACAGTTCAATAATTAGGAAAAAAAGGTGTTTTTGGTAGATTTTTCAGATTATAACAACAACCTATTATTCGCGGCGGGGCTCATGGGTGTAATGAAAAGAGCGGGGGATCCTTCTGAAGCAATCCTATTAGAGGCAGCTAGAAAATTACACAGTAAATTAGGATGGTCTGATCAGAAAAAGGTGTTCCATTTCACCTTAAAGTAATAGGACACTGTCATTCTCCCCCATTGGGAATCCTTGAATACATACTTAGACATTTACTTAAGTCCAAGTGACAGACAATTTTCCTTGTGTTTATTTGCAGCTAGCACTTTAGTGAGTGCATCAGCTAAATTTGTGCGTGATTCACAGTATTCTAACTGTATAAGCCCATCAGAAATACACTGTTTCACATTAAAGAAACGTATGTCAGTGTGCTTAGAACGACCCTTCACCCCTAGCGATGAAGCTAGTTGAATAGCGGCCTGATTATCCTCTTTAACTACAATGGGTTGGATAATCTGCACACCCAGATCTGATAATAGCTGTTTAAACCATGTCAGTTCTGTGCACAAATTACTCAGCACTGCAGACTCAGCCTCACAGGTTGATAATGCAACATGTTTCTGTTTGGTTGATTTCCAGCCTACTAGTGTATCACAAAGAAATACAGCAATGCCTGATGTGGATTGCCTAGTAGCTGGATCAGTAGCAAAACTGGCATCAGCATAAGTGGATAAACTAAGATTTCCTTTTGGTGTTATATACAAACACATATCCATAGTCTGTTTTAGATATTTTAGAACATGTTTTGCCGCTAACCAATGCTTTTGCTGAGGTTGCGATGTTGCCCTGGCTAATACATTACTGGCAGTGGCTATATCTGGCCTGGACTAGTTAGCCAGATACATGAGGCTGCCAATAAAGGATTGATAAATCTCCTTATCAAACATAGGGCTGTCTGAATTATCTCTTTCATATTCCAAAGTCATAGGGCTGTTCACTCCTTTGCATTGCTCCATGCCATACTGTTTTAGGAGCTGAGCAATCTTTGCTCTCTGTGACACTTTAAATCCCCCGGGCACCTGTTGGATTTCAAGACCGACATATTGTCTTATCTGTCCCAGGTCCCTTACAGTAAATTTACTGTTTAAAGTTTCAATCACACTGTTCATCAGAGTATCAGACTTGCAAATAATAGCTAAATCATCCACAAAAACTAAAATTATACATTTCTGCTCCCCCTTCCCCTTTATGAATACACATGGGTCTGCAATCCCCTGCTTAAGATCTAGCTTTTTAAGCGTTGCAGTTAGATGTTGACACCATTCAAAACCAGATTGTTTTAATCCATAAAGGCTCTTTTTAAGTAACCAGCAGTTATTATTAGCATTAGGAACACCTGGTGGTTTCTTGAGATAGATTTCATGTCTCAGGGGTGCATGTAGATATGCTGTTTTGATATCTAAATGTCTTACAGAGCAACCTTGTTTTGCAGCAAGAACAAATGCACATAATAGGGAACTTGACCGCAATGTTGGTGCAAATGTCTCGTCATAGTCACTGCTCTTTTGTGCAGAGCCCTGGGCAACGACGTGCTTTGTATTGAACTTTACCATCAGCACCACTCTTGATTTTAAACACCCATTGAGAGACAATAAGTTTTTGTCCAGGCGGTAGTTGTGCCTCCTCAAAAACTTGCAGCTGCTTTAATGATTCAAGCTCAGACTGCATGGCCGCTTGCCAGCCAGTCTGTTCTTCTTCAGGTAGCTGACATATCCCCTCATAACTTGAGGGCTCCACAGATACATGACATGCAGTACCTGGTACATACCAGTCAGGCTGCCTCCGCTCTCGAGTAGACCTGCACAAAGTTTGTTCAGCAGTAGTCTCTCCCAACACAGGCTGTTCTGTTGACACATTTTGCTGCAGACATGCAACCGGAGATTTAGGAGTTAACAGCCTCTCCACTTTCACTCCCCTGTTGCTAGGCAACATACTCCCCCCTCCGACCTTGGGGGTTTGCCTCTCAGGACTGTCAGTAGTTGGCTGGAAAGAATATATGGGACTTGTAATGCGATCCCATCCAACGGATCTCTCCATAAAGTTAGCAGAACTGCTGGATACTATTTGCTTTTCATTAGCAAAACCAAAATGATATGCCTTATGATTGTTCTGGTAGCCCAAAAATATCATTTTTTTTGGCTTTATCGTGCCCCTTCCTTCTCATCTGGCTGAACACGTTCACATATGCAGGGATAAAAAATGTTCTCACATGATCAAGTGATGGTTTTCTCCTATACCATACACTTGCTGGAATCTGTCCCGTAGCAGATGACCAAATTAGATTTAGATTGTGAGAAGCCCCAGTAGTGCTTTGGCAAGTTACTGTCCTTCAACATACAAAACGCCATATTCTGTAGTGTTTGGCAATGCCTTTCACAGAATGCATTATGTTGTGGCCTATACGGAGCTGTGAGTCTCTGCTCTATTCCATTCCTCTGAAATAGCCTCTCCATCTTTTGGTTTACAAATTCACCGCCTCTATCACTGACAATGCACTTTGGCAACTTCCCCGTTTTCCTCTGTACAAACCGGAGCCAATTAGATACAGCTTGGTAGGTATCTGCTTTGGATCTAAGGAGGAAACAGAATCCATACCTGCTGTAGAGGTCTTCTATAGATAGAACATATTTAGCTCCTCCAAGGCTTGCTGGAAACGGCCCCATTAAATCCATGAATATCACATCTAGGATTTCTTTGTTCTGGAAATTGCCTGGGGTTCTCATGGCAGTCGATTTGGATTTTACAGCCTTACAGATATCACAATCCACATTGGATCCACAAGGTTTCAGCTTCACACCTGCTGACAGTTGCAAAGTTTTTTGCACTGCACGAAAGTTTGCATGTCCAAGACGTCTATGCCAAATATGTATGCACTCATCATGGGGGGGGGGGGGTACATTTGCATTTACTGCCTGCACGCATTTCTCCATTCCTAGCAGATAGAGGTCTCCCTGCAAATGTGCTTTTACCGACAGACCTTTAGCACTAATGACACAGTCAGCCACTGTAAAAGACACTAGAAAACCTTGCTGGGTCAAAGATGACGCAGATAGTAAATTATACTTTAAATTGGGCACATATAGCATCTCCAGCTCTCTTTCTAGGCTTGCTACATAGACAGTTCCTTTTCCAGTTACTTTTGCACATACGCCATCAGCCAGCAGCACACACTGTCCTTTCACTGGAGTAAATGGTTTAAATAATTGTTTGTCCTTGGCAATGTGCATGGACGCACCGCTGTCAATTAGGAACAGCTGAGCACTAAGGAAGGAATGTTCATTGATTATCACATTCACACACTCACCTCTGGAATTATTTTTAGTCTTTTTGCCTTTTTTTACATTGCATTGTTTCAGCAAATGAGTTGTGCTGCCACACCCATAGCACTTACACACTGCATATGCCTTTGCAGCGTCATGCTCATGCTTGGCCCCTTTAATACTCTCCAAGGAATTCATGTGACTTGTAGAATGTGCTGGAGTCTCCCGGAGTTGGGCATTTTTCCGTCTCCTCATGTCCTCATTCAACAAACGGTGGGTAACATTAGATAAAGTTATCTCTGTTTGAGGCACCACATCCTAGTTTGCCACAAATTGGTCAAAACTTTTATCCAATGAGCATAAAATGATGTAGGCTTGCTGTAAGGGAGAAAAAGTTACCTCCTTCTCTTGGAGCGCAGCCAAAGTCCGTTTCATGTATTCCAAGTGTTGCATCATATCACCACCTGGCTGCAGATGTGCTCTCAATAGTTTTTGCATCAGATATACCTGAGAGCCGACACTTTCTCGCACATATATTGCTTTTAAAGCATCCCAGCAACTTTTGGCACTGTTGGTACCTTTGATATGGACCAGCTGCGATCTGTATCTCCCACAAACTGAGTTAACACCCAACATTGATTAAAAAATGCAACAGTTTTTGAAGAGGTGATAGAGAATCTAGCACATCAAAACAGGAACAATGCCCTGTGCTGCTAAAGAAAATCGATCAACACAAATAAATTGTCTCTTGGGATGAAAGGGGAACTTTTCTTTTCAGAGGGGCCCCTGTTGCTGGAAGCCATCTGCTTGACTTGGTCAAGGCTATTACTCAGACTCGCTCTTCCTCTTCTGCCCCCTCACCTAAAGGCATGGACGTGTTTATGAGGGCTCTGGCCGAACTCAACGTCCCCTCTTCAGTGGTGAGCACCCCGGCTGCTAGAAAAATGCTGGAAAACCTGAAAAGCCCACAGCCTCTGGCTTTAAAGCGCACACCCATAATTTCTTCTAAAAAACAAAAAAAACCCACCCCTCATTTCTTCTAAAAGGAAAAAAAGACGGCCTGCGTGGTTGACTATGGAAGAATAATTCTTTTTTGTAAACACAAATCTTTTGGCTCTGAGTATTTTATGGACAAAAAACACATGCTTACTCCATTTTAATATTCCAACAGATTTTTATTAGGGGGACCACAAGAAACACAGGTTTGGGTGCGGGTGTACATGTTTTGTAAAGTCCTTGAATTCTTCAGGGTGCTTTTTGCAAAACTCACAACCATCCTGTCATATTGTAATCTTTAAACTGGAAAGGGTTTTTGGTGAGCCGCCGCTGAAAGCATCATTGTCCACCAGAGCCATGACCACCATTTTGGGAAGCTGTCCCAAAAACAAGTTGTCTTGGTTGCTTACACGGACTCCTGCTGAGATACTGACCACTTTCATGCTGACACAGTCCACAGGGTATTTTGCCGTAGAGGTCATCAGTGCTTCAGCATGGGCCAGTCGGACACCCGGGGACACCCTCATTTTTTTCACAAAGAGAGAGGCTGAATCCATCTGGAGCTTAAAACGTGTCCCATCTCCTGCACCGCTCATCAAGCAGAAGGTGTCCCTGCTGCGGGTTAGTTTGATTTTCACATCCACTCCATTTAGTAGCAGTTTTTCTTGTAAAAAATAGGTCCATGTGGAGATGCCCTAAAAGGTCTATCACCCTGCTCTCGGCCGTTAGTTCTGCTCTCTTGGCAAACCCCTTGTTGACGGGGTTTGTCAGGATGGTGGATTCATGCTGGCCAGCCATACCTTATAAAAACCACTCACTGAAAATTGTGTGGCTAGGGTTTCCACACTGTAATTGAGCAGAGTTTCAATCATTGCCCTATATGGGTAGCAATTATTGCTCTGGCTGATCAGCCAATCTCCGACGGTCACATTCAGCTGACTGAATATGGATGCTATCGGGTAGTTCACCAGCGCCACTCTAGCATCAGCAGGGAGGTCTGTGCCATCTTCTCAAGTAAGTTTGCATTTCACGTAGAGGAGTGTATTGTTTAAATCGATGTAATCTTCCCCATTACCAGCTATGTAGAACTTTAGAGGCGCAGATCCTGTAAGGGCTGATAGGGGTGGGACTTCGATATACAGGCTTTTCTCGATGCAAGGTTGTGTCGGGGCTATCTGGAACAGATCAAGCTCCGACTTCACACACTCTTCCGAGCCACAGTGGATGAATGCCATGGCCTGATTATAAAACGTCTTTGAGTCCCCCGTGAGAAGTCCTCTTCTTCTTCCTCTTTCCTCCCCTCTTCCTCAGAGCCTTCTGCTTCTTGGGGCCCCCGCGGCTTCTTTTAACGGGTCCTGGAGGGCCCCTATGTGTAGTAGACCATTTTCTTTTAAGTCCTCCCCTTCTTTTAAGATACAGAAAGCCCGATCCCTCCTGGGGGTCAAGTTTATTCATAACTCGACATGTCACATGGCCCATGACATATTTAGCAATATTGCGAGTTGCAGTTTTCAAGTGCAGCTTGACAATGTCCACCCCCTTTTTAAAAAGCGGTACAGCCATTCAGAAAAGCTTCCGAAAAATCCCTCCAACTCCTGACCCATACATAACGGGTGTATGAAATCCAGGGAGAGCGTAACCTGCCTGTGAATGGTAATAGCCCCTAAACAGCGCTGAGTCCCCATAATCTTTCACAATCACCATTTTTTCCGCGGTCGTAAGTGCAACCTTACGATGACCTTGCCGTAACGGAATGACACGGGTTGATTCTGATCCGTCTTTATTTCTATGCGGATCATTTCAATATGCTGTTTGTTGACGGGGACATAGTGGGGCTCATCATAGATGACTGTGACAAAATCGTGAGTTTTCCCTCTTATCAGAACACAGCGCAGAAGGGTCATGGCTGTGTCCCCTACCAGCTGGTGTTCTATGATATCGGTATATAGGTACAGAGAATTAAACCCTTTGGTAATATCCGTTGCGTGTTGAATGTTTTTGAACAGCATGTTAGAGGGAGTCCCCAGCAGCAGCGCTAATTCATCACCCACAATGAAGTGTGTAACACTCGAACCGACAAATCTAGTTTTCCCTGTTGTTTGGTCATAAAGGAAATGCATATCGGGTGGTGTGTCGGTGTGTTTCTGTACAGCCGTCTGCATGGCATCTAATATATGGCGAACATCTTCGTAATAGCCCTGCTTCACCTGGAATTCATTTCTAGTAGTCTCGGTACAGATCATGTACCAGGTGCGAGGGTACTGAATTTCCACCAATCCCATTTCCCACTCCCCCCTCAAATCCAGAGGCTTAAACAAGCGCACCGTGAAAGCCGAACTGGTGTTTTCAGGAAATAGGTTCTTAGAAGCGTTGCTGGGGAGCTTGATGTAAAAACTGTCATCTTCCATCCTGTTCAACGATGTCTTCAGCCTGGACCCAGCTGTTAAATTTGGGTGGCTACCCCCTCCACTTCACTAAGATCTGCTTCTGTTTCTTGTTTGTCTGGGTTTTTATAATTTTCTCTATCTTGTATATTCTGTCTTTCCAACAAGTCACTTTCTGCAACTTCTCCGTGTAAAACCCTCCTAGGATCGGTTCACCATCAAAATCTACCAGGTGGCACACGGGCCTCTCGTCCCTTCCCGCCACCTCTTCTATAATAAAAATTTCTTCTGTGAAATTCTGTTCATAACCCTTCTCAAATGTCCCCTTTGTTCTAGAGACCCTCACATGGTTCCTTTTTCTAAACAGAACTTGTCTTTCTTTTTTGGGAGACCCCAAGACTGCACCATACCCGTGCCTCCACACTGTAAGCGCGTTAGAGGGTTTGACATCTACAGGCCGCGTCTGAATAGTTCTATGGTGACTATGGTTATAACTTTTGACTAGGTCTTGTAACACATCCATATACTTAAAAGTGTTATTGTGTGTAAAATATCTCCACATCCTGGTCTTTAAAGTTCTATTAAACCTCTCCACTACGGCCGCCTTCACCTCATTGTTGGTGACAAAATGGTGAACTCCATGTTGCTTTAACAGAGCACCCACTTTTTTATTGAGAAATTCCTTGCCCCTGTCTGTTTGCAGCTTCTGAGGGACCCTCCCTGATCCTCTGAAAACACTTTTAAAAGCAGTTGCAACCTCGGCCCCACCCTTGTCTTTCAGAGGCACCACCCACGCATATTTAGACAGGATGTCTATCTCTGTCAGAATATATTTATAGCCCCTGTTGTAATTGAAATATTGTTGCATATCTACCAAATCCGCCTGCTACTGCTCATCAATATTCCCCACAATTACCTTGTTCCTTTTGAAACGCACCCTGACCGGTTTATGCACGCTATATGCATCCTGATCATCCAACCACTCTTTCACCTCATTTCTGCTCAGCTTATACCCCCTCTTAGATGCTTCCTGAAATAGCTGTTCAATGCCCCCAAAACTACCAATCTCCCACGGATTATAATAAATCCATTTTAACACATCCCCATGTCATGTCATGACACTTTGCTTTCTTTTGCCACAATGAAAGTATTTTTTATTAGGCTGCATATATACAGAAAAACTGGATCTTCACTCTGACTCGTTCTGATTTTCATCTTTTTCTCTGAGTTGTTTCTGCTTCTCAGCACATTCCATGGCTTTCCTTTGCAGAAATTTACACAGGTCTGCCCCCTTTACTTCAAACACCATAAACTTTGGAACATCCAGACGCACTTTGGGCACTGTATCCTTCCTTTTGAATCAGGGCGACCAGTCGGCAGCAGTAGCAACAGCCTGGGTTTATCTCCTTGCTAACGCATCTGGACAGTAGTGCAAAATCAATGGGTCTGTCCCACTCCTGTGTTCAAAGAAGAAAACACATTTTTAGTTCAAATATTTCTTTGTTACATTCACACAGTTGGTGCAGTTTTATTACACTTACATCGGGGAATAAAGCCTCAATGCATGGGCGGTTGTCTTCTTCTTCCCCCTCCTTGGCTGGATCAGCATCCGTTGGAGGCACATGTGTTTGCGCTTAATAAGTCGGGGTTTCCCTAGCCTTTTCCATGGCTTCAGGCACCGTGTCTGCTCCAGAATCTCCAGAGGTATCCTCCATGTCCGCTCCAGAATCACCGGCAGTACCGTGCTCAGCATCTGCTAGGGAATCTTCCTCATCATCCTTTTCATCGCCTGAATCCTGAAAGTGGGCTAGACCCCCACAGTATGGGTAGTGACAGGAGTCAGGCCTCCCTGAGTTGACTGCTGCCACATTCTCTATCTAGAAGTTTGAAGAAGCAAAAAAATAATAATAATAATAATATCATGCCTCATGAGCGTGCCCTCCCCCCAATTCCACACACCTCATTTTTAGGCCTTACATCCAGATAGAGCATTTCTTCCACAATCTCCATATTTTCTTGTGCCTTCCCTCCATGTTCTGACTCCTTGCCATCACTTTTGGGTGAAAGATGCATCAACTCCTCATAAACAGGTTCCTCACCAGCATCGGCTTTCCCCCCATTGGTCTCCACTGGGTTCATATCATCATGAACAGCCTGTTCCAAAGCCGGAACCCCGTCAGCCTCCACAGCATTTATTTCTTCATGAAATGATGGTTCAACAGAGCCGGGAAACCAAAAGCAACAAATGGATGCCATGGAGTGTGGGGATCTCCCCTATTTTAAAGAGTTCCGTGGGAAAGCACCACCGACACTCATTGGTGTGTTTAAATGTCGCAGGGGACATGCCCTGTGACAATCAGGGGCGGCCAGCAACATTTCAAATATATTGTACAATGACATTTCTGGCGCCTGCACTTCCCACCTGTAAACTATTGACTTAGGAGGTCCTAAAGCAAAGCATCTGTTTTTGAAAACTGTTGCATCTCCACAATTCTCTAAATAACGTCTGTGTTGCAAAACAGGCTTCCCCCCCCCCCAAACAATATGAAGCCTGCTACACCAGTGGCTGACCCTCCTTTTCCCCTTAGGAAACAGCTGGCATTCCTTGGGGGGACGGATCCCTAGCCACCCCCTCGGGGACTGTTGCGTCACTCCCCCATGAGGAAACATACAGCGTTCGTTTTTGTGTGTGCGCATGCGCATGTGTGGGCGGGGCAGCTGTCACTTTGGAATGCGGCTTGATGATGATAGCATACCCTTATCTACTACTTCCAAGAATCGGAACTCTTTCCCCCCTGATGCTTCTGTCCCACAAGCTGCCCAAGGCTGTGAGTTGCCCCAACTCTTTCCCATGGCAAGCGAGTTCCTCTGAAAAGCAGTTTTCAAGAAAATGGGCCCTAGAAAGAGGCTCTGGGTGAGTGCCCCCCACCCTTGCTGTCTTCCCACCCACCTGAGTGAAAGCATTCACTCCCCCCGCACCTCAAGGGGAGCTGATCTGTTCCATTTGGAGGGCAGTTGCAATTCTGAGTGATCTCCAGACTGTAAGGAAAAGCCCCCTACTTTTCATACACATGGACATCGTGATCACCAGTATGGTTGCCAGGGTGCCTGGAGTTTTGACTCGCACACATCTGCTCTAAGAAGTGGACTTTGCCCACGGTTTCTAAGGCTTATGTGGATACTATAAACCTTAGCTTTGCAGCAGCATTCTACATCTCTGGATGGGTGTTAGCCAGAACTACAGACGAGCTTCCAGCTGTTCCTTCTGTGCCCAGTTTTGGCCGCTGCAGTGGAAGAAGCCACACCACCATGAACTGTACAGGCAAACAGTTTCCAGCCTGTTTCCATGAACCAAAGGCTAACACCACCAGAATCCATCTTGTTTTCCTGACTCCATATCCAACAGCTGCTTCAACTTCTGCATAAGGCAATCAAGCATATCTTAGGCATGGATCCTGCCAGACCACTCAAGCCTTTGTCCAACGGAACTCAAGACAAAGACCGGTGCCATGAAGAAGACTAAAGAAGAGGAAGACCATCTTCAGCCAGAGCCAAGTTCCTTTGTACAAACTGGGTGTTATCTAGGCCATAATTTGACTCTCTATTGTCACCCTTTCAGATAAGTTCCCTAATCTTGAGTGTTCCCCACCCAGTAGTCACTTCTATTCTTCTTTCCAACTGTCATTTTGGAGCCTCCCCCTGGTCCATTTCAACCTGAAAGTTTAACCAGATATCCAGGATCCAGGCAAGTCCATTGGTCAAGAGCAAGCACCCAATTAGGTGCCACCAATGAACTTTCTATTGGTTGTCGCAGTAGTTCAGCCCTTATGCTCACTGCAAAACCTCCCCTTTTCTGAGGTCATGTACCAGCTGACCACCTGTCATCCACCCCTGTGCCTCCCATCCCCTAAGGGCTCAAGGTAGTCTATTTAACCTCTGACCCAACTCCACTCATGTGTGCTTCTATCAGTATCCCAACTTCCGCTGCATAGATCCATCCCCAATTCTAAGGCCAAGTTTTGGGTCCCTTCTCCCATTTCCTCTCTTGTCACCATTGGACCCTCCTTGAAGACTATAATAGGTAAATATCAGCCTGTTTGTCTACCCATGTGTTCCCCTATTTCTCTATCTATGTTTCCTAGGACTGAATGTGTGTTTTGATGAGTATTTTATCTTGTATGGAAGTCTATATTTTTCCCAATAAATTTTAATTGATTTTACTAAATTAGAGTCCCCCTTATTTATGCATTACTTCTCTGGATGTGTATCTTGTATACATAGATAAAAAGATCCTGAGTGAGCCAGGTGCCCTCCTGACTAATTCCCCAACCTCGTTTTGAGGGCATTTCTGCTTACAAGACCTCACCTGAAGATTGGCATCAGTGGTTCCCCAGGTGGAAATGGCATTCTACCTGTCTGAGGTCCCACTCCTCCTTAAATCCCACCCTCTCCAGGCCACACCTCTTAAATCTTAAATAGGTAGTCTTTAAGGTGTCTGAAATCACCCACTCAGTCTCCACAGCAAGAACCTGGGTCTGGCAGATCCCACTCTGAAGCCCTAACCCCTATGCCACAGTGGCTGTCGTGGGGGACTGCTGCTGAACAGTAACAAGCAGCCAGGCATAGGGTAGCCAACCCCCAGGTGTTCAAAAGTCATAAACCCCAAGGAGTGTTCAAAAGTCATAAACCCCTAGGTGGAGCCTAAAGATATCCTGGGATCCCAACTGAACTCCAGACAACAAATCTCTCCCCATCCTGGAAAAAATAACTGATTTGGAGGGTGGACTGTATGGCATTATATTCCCCTGAGGCCTCTCCGTCTCCTGACAATAGCAGCCTAGGTTGTCTAGCAACAGCCTCTAGCTAGCACTTCCCAGGGGGCAGCCATGGGCTCTAAGTAAATACTCCCAGTTGGGCCTGGCCACCCTGGTTATTTCAGTGGCCTTTGGAGACTATGTGTACTGGGAGGCCTTTTGTAAGGCTGAGTAGCTCTGCGGCCCTTTCTGAGGCTGGTTGACAGAGAGAACACAAAGAAGATATGGAGAGGTGGCTGTCTCTGAGGTAAGACTGCTTTTGGCAGTGTGTTCAACATTCCTGGACCTGCAGTAGGCCTATGGGAGGCCAGAGATGGTGACCAAGGTGTGATGGACCAATAGAGTGTTCCCTCAGATGGTAAACAAACCAGATAGTAAACAAACAAACAGAAGCTGCCCAATTAAAGGCAAGTAAACAGGTCTTTGACCACCACAGAAACAACATACAGAGAGCCAGCAGAGGAAGCAGGACTATATCTTATTCAATCATGATATCTGAAGTTGAGTAGGTGTCCTGGGGAGGGTCACCTGAATAAAGTTTTAGCTTTGTCAGATGCTTAGAAAGAATTCTAAGTAATTTGTGTACCTTAAGTCACTAGCAGAACCTGTCATCATTAATCTTGCAATTACTGTAAAAACAAGATCCATTCATATGGATAAATCTCTGCATCTTGCTTTCTTTCACTATTAGTCCAGCAGGATCAATTTGTTGCCTGTTAAATTCCTACACTGATAATCTGGTTTAGATGTCCCCACCACATACTCCCCAACACCTATAATACTTCTTACCTTATTGTATTTGAAATTATTTCCAGAAGCCCATCCATTTTGACCACTCAGGCTACAAAATGAGACCAAGCATGGAAATAAACGAATATGCTAGTGGTATAAGGACAAAAATACACAATATATGTGATACGTTACAGATCAAGTCAGAAGTACCTGACCCAACCCATAGATATATGTATGATTGGAGGACCTCACCTTCAAAACGTTCCATGGTTCTGTTCAATTCAAAAGCACTGGAAGGAGGAGCTAAAAGATTACTTCCTGCACCATTTCCACCAGTGGAAATGGCTGTAGGAGGGTGCAGCACCTTCTTCAAGGTATGCCCCCCCCCAATTTTATTAATTTATTTATTTACAGAATTTCTTGTATTCACTGGTCTTAGTGCAGTCAAGAATGACTATCAATGTAGTAGAGTGCACAAGTTATTTCCATGCAGCAAAGCTTCGGTACTGAATGTGCTAGCAGACTTACAAAGTTATACAAAGCCAGTAGTCAGATTCAAAACTAATAAGAGTTCTTTATTACATGAAACTGTATAGATGAGAGACAGAGATAGAATCTAGTCTAGCTGACTAGGATGGATGTGGATGCAAAGGAGTGTATCCTGCATCCATTGTTCAACGATGGAGACAGTGTGCCCCTTCTTTGTGTGTGTGAGGGAGAGTGTGAGAGAGCTGGAAGGAAGGAATCCCTGAGAATACAATTCTACTTCAAAGCGATAGGATAACAGGAAGATAACAGAAGGAAAGGATGCTCTATGTGTCCTGAGTTTATGGTGACTTCCTGAAGTCTGAGACATGAGACGGTGCACAGTCCTTCACTTTTCTAACATTTCTATCCAATCTTTTCAGCCTTTCAATGGTCACCAAGACAGCTAACAATTTAAAACATACATAATAAAACTACATTTTAAAACAATTAAAATCATCCCAAACACATGTCATTAAAACAATTTTTAAAAATAGTTAAAATGCATACAAAACAGTTTAAATACCTACAAAATATAAAAACATTATTTAGGGGGGATGGATCACTGAGGGAATGACCAACAAAACAAAAAAGTTTTCCCCCACTGGCAAAAGGGGACAGGCAAATCTCCCTATGGACTGAGCTCTAGAGCTCTGGTGCCATGTCCAAGAAGGCCCTTGCCTGGGTTGCTAACCACCTAATACCAGAAGGCAGGGGTACTCAAAGCAGAGCCTCTGAAGATGACCATAGTGGATGGGCAGCTTCATAAGGGATTGGGCAGTCTTTCAGGTGTATTTGTCCCAAACCATATAAGATCAAGATCAGCACGTTAAATTGTGCTCAGAAACAAACTGTAAACTAGTGTATCTGGACCAAGATAGGAATGATGTGGTCTCTGTTACCCACTCTGGTCAACATCCTGGCTTCAGTATTGTATACCAGTTAAAGTTTCTGAACACTTCTCAAGAGCAATCCCACATAGAGCAAACTATAGTAACCTAATCTAGATGTAACCAGGGCATGCACCACAGTGGCCAGATCTTTTCTGCCCTTGAAATGCTATAGCTGGTTAACCAGGGCTGTGATCACACACTCTAAATAATTCATTTGCAATGCATTTTCCAACTAGATTTTACTGTGTGAACTGGCAAGATTCAGTTGGGAAGTGCATTGAAAGTGGATTGAAAGTGCACTAATTAGTGTGTGTGATCACAGCCCAGAAGAAGTTAACAAAAGGCAATCACTTCTACTTGCTTAACCAGCAGTAGGTAGGCCTGAGTCCAAGAGCACACCAGGCTGTGGACTACAGCCCTAAGCAGAACAGGTAACACCTTAAATCCCAGGTCAGACCTTCTACCTACCACTAGCACCTCCAGCTTGTCAGGATCAAGCTTCAGTTTATTAGCTCGCATCCACTCCAAAACTGCTTCCATGGAAAAAATTGCACAATGGGATGCCTAAATGCATTCCTCCCCCCTCACACCACTCCTGAGCTGAGCAGAACAATGGGACCCTTTGAAGATGAGTTCCCCACTCACACGTGTGGCAAGTTATGTTGGGCACCCATGACCTGATTCATGCCACAAGTATTGTGGATTGTGGACCTAATTGGGGACCTCAAAGATAGCTTTTGAAGAGCCCTTGTAAAGACCTCATTGTCAGCTGGCAAGATTGATTTATAGAGTTGCCTGGGCCTTCATCTACCAGAACGGCATGTTTTTCTTCTTTTCCTTTTGGTATGGTTGCCAGGTCTGTGTTGGAAAATATCTGGAGACTTTGAGGGTGGACCTATGAGAGTGCAGGTTTAGGAAGGGGAGGGGCCTCGGCAGGGTACAATGCCTTCAAAGCAGCCATTTTCTCCAGGGAAGCTGATCTCTGCCAGCTGGAGATCAGTTATAAAAGCAGAAGGCTGGCAACCCTACCAGCTTTTGGCTATTTGCTGCCAAGATAGTGGGAACCCTTCAGAATTGTTTGGGTCTGTAACTGTGGTTTTCTTGCTATCTTCTGTTCATAGGCTTCCCAACCCCCCCCCCCCCCGCCCTGGCAGAGAACCCCCGAATTTGCAGCCTCGTCTCCCGCTCTCCAAAAATCCAGAAGCAGGGGGGGGGGAGAAATGGCGCAAATTTTGGTGCCACTTGCTGTGGGCCAGTGAGAGAAAAGAACATGCGTGTAGGCTTCCCAATCCCCAGATCCCAGCCGGGGATCCCCCATTTTTACAGGCTTCTCCTCGCCCCCGGCCAGCTGGACAATGGGGGAAGCCCCACCCCCACAGTCATCATGTAGTTGTAAAGTTCCTGCAGGTTTAGAAACCTGCAAACTGATCTGTTTGTAAAATGTGTGCCTTTAAGGCTGCGCAGGAAACAGGAAACAGGAAGGGCTTCATTGGAAAGGGTCAGTAATAGTTTCCATGGAGAACAGCCCCTCCCTTTCTTTTGCTTTTGTTTTCACAGCAAGAAAAGTTCTGCAGGAAGAAGATCTAGTAAGTATTTGTGTATGAGAGAGAGGGAGGGGGCAGGGGATTCCCTGATTTGGAGGCCCCCCCTTTAGAAAGCATGGGGGGGAGGGAAATGTCTACTGGGCACTCTATTATTCCCTATGGAGAACGATTCCCATAGGGAATAATAGGGAATTGATCTGTGGGTATTGGGGGCTCTGGGGGGGGCTATTTTTTGAGGTAGAGGCACCAAATTTTTAATATAGCATCTAGTACCTCTCCCCAAAATAACCCCCAATTTTCAAAACGATTGGACCAGAGGGTCCAATTCTATGAGCCCCAAAAGATGGTGCCCCTATCCTTAATTATTTCCTATGGAAGAAAGGCATTTAAAAAGGTGTGCTGTCCCTTTAAATGTGATGGCCAGAACTCCCTTGGAGTTCAATTATGCTTGTCACACCCTTGTTCCCGACTCCACCCCCAAAGTCTCCTGGCTCCGTCCCCAAAGTCCCCAGATTTTTCTTTAATTGGACTTGGCAACCCTATCTGTTCATATAACTCGCATGGCATTTGAATGCAGGAGTTAAGTGTCTCTTTAGTAGGCTTATAGTATTTAATATTGACTTTAAGTCTTAACATTTTTGGCTGCTTTAGAAGTGAACTCTCAGTAGCTCAGATGTTTATTATTCCCCTTAATAAACTTTATTTTTGTTTTCCATGCTATCCAGAGTGTAGGTTTCCTCTCAAGGTTGGAGTAGTGCCTTGCTTCATATGGGAACATCCTAGTGTGTAGGTCACTGCCTAGATCTGTCCTTAAGCTGAATATAACACTTCAGTTATATTACTCCGCAAGTGACAGAGAGCTTTCTTAGTCTCGGGCTGCTTTAATGTGGATTTGGAATTAAATTAGAAGGTAGACCAAAATCTAGGGGAATACATATCTTCTGACCACACATGGTAACATGTGTAAACCAGTCTGCATTTATTTATTTCTCAAATTTATATCCCGCCCTCCCCGCCGAAGCAGTTGAAGTTCAGAAGATCATGTGAAGAATCTTCACAAACAGCAAAAAGGGCAAAATTCTGCATTCACATAAGGACATGTCCAGTATTCTACTTTTTCACAGCTGGCAGAGAAGGAGTCCAGTGTGCAAACAATGCTACAGACTAGCTCCCTCAATACATTTCTGCATAACAAAAAGTACTTTATAGAAGATCAGTTTTAAAAACTTATCATACATTTTTTTTTTTTTTTGGTCTTTAAATACCTTTGCCTGGTGAAGATGCTAAAATTCTGTTTTGAATTCTGGAGCCACAGTGGCCTCTATTGTTCCTATATTAGTATAGCACAGTGTTCCCCCCCCCCCCCAATGCTATTTTCAGCATGAACTATGCTTTTCATATTTAGTAGATTTTCAGTGATCTATAGCAATGTGTACACATTTAATTCTATCTCCATCATGCAGCTGTGTGACATCTTTTGTTTATATTCTTGAACAGACACTTGCTGCAAGCCAAGACCTTCACACAGTTCCGTGAGGCTGCTGTAGTCAGTGGTCTTATGCAGATGTAAAATTGTGCTGGATTCTGGCCATAAGGTTAATTTGTTTAAAATAATAATACAGTCTCATCCATTGTGATTTGCCCAAGTACGGTGCTGCCATGATCAGGGAAATGTGCTGCCATGATCAGAAGAATCACAGCATTGTATATACATCACTTACATACAAGTGATGGTCCAACCATAAATACAATCCAGCAGGGCTTTTTTTGTAGCACGAGCTTACAGGGCTCTTCTTACAGGGCCTACTGTAAGCTCTTGGGGGACTGGTTATACCAGGGGTGTGTAGCCTAATATGCAAAGGAGTTCCTGCTACAAAAAAACTCCTGCAATCCAATCTTGAAGCCACTTGCAATCCTTCCTTGTTTCCCCACAGCTTCTGACACAGCTGCCAGTAAATGTGTGCTCACAACATTCTATATTATGGTTCCCTGGATGCGTGAAGTGATCCATTGAAAAGCATTAGGTCATGGTCTTGTTTCAAGTCTTAAATAAAGATGATCTGGGCTCTTCTTACCCAGTGGATATGCTGACATAGGCTTGAAATAGGCAGAAATGCAGTACTGGAGTATTCTTCATGCATTGGCATAGTTTCATTGAAGTAAAGCTCTAAATGGAATAAAGATCTCCCAGGGGAACAATTGTTCAATATCTTAACTTTGGGAGGCTTTCATTGGGAATAGTCTGCAATAATTGATCTGAGGATTGTGGCCCACATTCCTTTGCATTTAAAATGACAGATCTTTTTTTATGTATGGAACTGCCAGCTGACATAACATTCTTAAATTAGACTGCATTTCTCTCCTTGATTTTTCATCCAAAACTAATCCTAATTATCCCATGGCTAAACTCAAGAAAACAAATCCACACAAATCTCTACAAAGCTGTTATAGAGAAACTTTATGATGATAAAATTTTAGAAATTATTTCTTCTCTGTTTTCTTATTATAGAGGACAATCTTTGCAACCACATTAGGACCACATCAAATTATTCTGACTGATGCAAATTCCATGAAAGCTAACCGGAAAACATTTGTGTTCCCACAAGTCCAATGTGGTGCTCCCTAAGCAACATTCTAGGTAATTGAGTTTTATTCTGCTCAGACAGCATACCAATGGTTAGGAACATTTTGGCAGGCACTTGCACAATATGTAACCAAGAGCAAAAACTTTGCTGTAAAAGCTTGAGAATACAAATGAGTAAATCTTTGAAATTAATGGCTTCTCTGAAGTTCACAACAAATTTTACTTGTAGTCCTCATTGCCAAACTAGTTGCCACAATTATGGAAATATCCCCCCCCCCCCTAAAACACCCATTACCTTGAACTAAAACCCCACTGATGACAATGGAACTGGAATCCAAGCACAATATAAAAAGTGATACATTTTGATGTTAAAGTAGCGGTGCAGCGGGACAGTACATGCTTTACACAGGCAAGGTCTTAGGTTCAAGCCCTAGCATCTTCAGTTGGCTCATGTAATTGCTAATCTTAGGGGAAAAGGTTCTTTGTCTCTAAGCTGCTAGAAGAGAAGAAACTGATGCGTTAGGAGGTCCAATATTCTGGCTTGGTATAACAAAATAAAAGGAATATATATTAATGCTTGAGAAAAATCCCTGGAATTTCCATTGAGATGTTTTCCATCTGAAGGCGCTAGGAAAAACTTTTCCTGATTCTTCAGCACAGCTGCCAGTCAGAGAATGCAATGTAAAGCAGCTTTGGATGTTCACTGCATTCTACACTTATGAGTAGACATACACATTTGAGGGGGGTTTTTCCCTGTGTTAATGCGATCAAAACAGTTGTGATGTAACAATAACAAACACTTTCATCCTTAACATTAACTGTGCTACATAATGGACAATAAAGAACTGTTGCCAAGCCTGTTTCCTGCCAAATCAAGGCAGAAGGGGCAAGATCCTAGAGTTAAGACCAGGCAGATCAGTAGCCAGAAAAGGCCACAGTTTGTTGAAGAAGCCAAATATTAAGCCTTATCCTTGCACTTTGATAAGAGCTAGGCCTCCCATCTGACCAGCTGAGGCCTAGTAATCTGTGTCGAAATGTAAAACTGCCACAATGAGTAGAAAGCAGGAGCTTTCTAAAGAATAGAAATGGAAGTGCTAAAACCTCCCCCCTGCCTGAACATTATTCCCTGCTTGTCAAGCTGCAATTTCCAACACCCTTGTTCCAATAGCAGGAACAAACACATCTTGGAGAATGGATGTGCGCTTACCATTGAACCCCAATGCATCATGCTTAGTACCATGACTGGGGATGATCTAGGTTGTCAGATATAGGATGAACCTCAGTTCAATGAGCTTCAATCCTGATGCCGTATTAGCTTTGAAGAGATACAGTCAATATTTAAAACATCAGCTTAAGTACTCAAGACCATATGTAAAAATAGCAATGTAGATGTTTATTGTTTTGCTTACTGTTATGTATGTGGACTCAAGTGAAGACTTTGGGTGTTCCTGCCTGGCTCATTGGAGCCATATGGACTGAACTTGGGGACTTGGGAACAATGGGCTGCAGGATCCAAACTTCTGCTGCCCAAGACCAATCACAAGCCCCTGCCTGTTTGAATGACCCAACAGCATGCTTGCGCGGGAACCCTAAGATATATATGTTTGGCCCCATTGGCCTAGTTCTCAGTCTTGATTCTGCAGCCCTATACGATGCTGTACCTAATAAAGAGCTTGTTATCACTCATACAACGACTCATTGATGCACAGAACCCACTATACAACAGTGGTGACGATGATGGATCTGGATGAGCAAGGCCCAGAGCCAACTGGCATTGCCCAGTGCACTGAGCTCCAGTGCTACCGCGCAACCGGCACCGCCACCCAGCTCGAACATAGCCACCGCCTCCGGATCACAAAACTCCATTCCGGAGTTTGACACAACGCAGCCCGAGGTCTGGGAGTCTTGAGTTAAATGATTCAAGTACCACCTCGTGGCCCAGAGAATCAAAGACGATGAACCAGATATGAAGAAGGCCATCTTGCTGAGCAACTGCAGCATCAACACCTTGCGGCTCGCAGAGAGACTGGTTGTGCTGGCAACACTCGAGACTTCCACCTTCAAACAGATCATCAAGGCACTGACCAGCCATTTTGTTCCAAAGCCAACCCGTCTCACTCAACAGCTGCAGTTCCTCAACAGGAATCAAGAGCCAAATGAGACCGTAACGGTCTACCTCTCCCGCCTGCACGAAATGGGCATGAAAGCAGAGTACAGTGTGCAACTAGAAGATGCCCTGCTAGTGAAGTTCACTCACAGCCTCCGGGACATGGAAGCCCATCGAAAGATTGCAGCGGAGACCACCCAAACCCTGGAAAAAGCTATTCAGATAGCCACAGCAGCTGGAGACATGAGCAAGCAGAAGGGCCACCGCCCGGTTGCCAGCGCTTATCAGGTTCGACCTTCAGCGGCATTGGACAACTCCAATGGGGATGACGCCCTCAAGCTACATCAGGTGAGCCAGCAAAAACCACAGCCACATGCAGCAGAAGTGGCAAGCCCCAAGACCTGCACCAGCTGCAGGGAACCCCATGAGCAACGCACATGCAAGTTCCAGAACACAGTATGCCACACGTGTGGAAAGACCAGGCATCTGGCACAGGTTTGCCAATCATCATCACTATATCAAGGGGACACTTCCCAGCAGAAAAATGGCCACTGCCATGAGGTCGCACTAGTGGAAGACATCCAGGCACTCACCACAGCAGGGACTCAGTTATACCAGCTGCCCACACCCTCCCCTGACAAATACAAAGTGACCGTGTTCATAGTAGGCAAGCCCTGCAAGATGGAAGTAGACTCTGGGGCAGGCCAGTCATTTCAGCCCACATGTTCAGGGAGTTGTGCCTGGGGAAGGAATCTCAGTTACATTGATCTCCATTCATAGTTTGCAATTTCCAGAAGAGAGAGACAGCCATGCCAGGAGATCTGTCTGGCTCCGCCACGAATCCTAGCCCAACAGTGGGAGTCCACACACAACCCCTGGTCATGCATACACCTTGACTTCACGGGGCCTTTCCAGGGGCAAACATCTTCCTTATGGTGGACTCCTACTCTAAGTGGCTGGAGGTAGTACCGGTAGCACCAACATCCTTCCAGGCAGCGTTAGGGGCCTTCTGCAGGGTTTTTGCCACACACAGCCTCCACAACACATTGGTATCTGATAATGGGATGGCCTTCACCTTGGCCAAGTTTCAAGAAGAAGAAGATATTGGATTTATATCCCGCCCTCCACTCCAAAGAGTCTCAGAGCGGCTCACAATCTCCTTTACCTTCCTCCCCCACAACAAACACCCTGTGAGGTGGGTGGGGCTGGAGAGGGCTCTCCCAGCAGCTGCCCTTTCAAGGACAACCTCTGCCAGAGCTATGGCTGACCCAAGGGCATTCCAGCAGGTGCAAGTGGAAGAGTGGGGAATCAAACCCAGTTCTCCCAGATAAGAGTCCACACACTTAACCACTACACCAAACTGGCTCTCCAAGTCTTCAAGACTTCTGCAGCCGAAATTTAATAAAACACATAAGGTTGGCCCCCCTTCACCCAGCCACCAACAGACAAGTGGAAAGGATGGTACAGGCAACAAAAGAAATGCTCCGCCATATCATCCATGGGGATTGGGAAGCCCAACTCACAGAGTGTCTCCTGGCACAACATTCCATTCCCAGTACTGTCACCGACCGCAGCCCAGCTGAGCTCCTCATGGGCCGGTGACTAACTACCCTGCTTAACTGCATGCACCTGTACTGCGCACCAGACCTACAAGAGGTACCCAAGGCAGTCTGGGCTCCCTAGGGTTTTGATACAGGGGACTTGGTGTCTGCCAAAAGCTACAGGGGGGGCCCAGCATGGATACCAGCCCAAGTTTCCAGGGTATTAGGTGCCATCATGTGCAAGGTAACTTCAGAAGGGGGTTTCACGATGAAGTGGCACACAGACCAGTTATGGTCATGTGAGGTGCCAGGGATGATGGCGAGGGGGAGAGCGCAGATGAATTGACAGATGTGACAGCCCCTGAGCCAATGTGGAAGTGGAGAGACCGGCAGCCATGCCCCTGCCTGTACCTGAGACACTGGGGAAACTGGAACTGCTGTCAGCACCCAAGACCTCTGGGGACCTGTACCCACCGACTGAAATCCCAGCAGTGCCAGCACCTCAGCTTGCCGCATCTGAAGCGGCGACCACTCCACCTTCTACTCCAGCGCTCAGGTGGTCAATGCAAAAGCACAGCAAGTCGGCATACTTAAGGGACTATGTACACTAGGGCTTGTGGACTAAGGGGGGAGGGATGGTATGTATGTGGACTCAAATGAAGACTTTGGGTATTCCTGCCTGGCTCATTGGAGCCATACAGACTGAGCTTGGGGACTTGGGAACAACGGGCTGCAGGATCCAAATCTCTGCCTCCCAGGACCATTCACAAGCCCCCGCCTTTTTGAATGACCCAATAGCATGCTTGCGTGGGAACCCAGAAATGTATATAAGTTTGGCCTTTTGGCCTAGTCTTCAGTCTTGATTATGCAGCCCTATACCATGCTGTATCTAATAAAGAGCTTGTTATCACTCATACCATGATTCACTGATGTATAGAACCCACTATACAAACTTACCAAACTTGAATTTTAACATTAATGATGCAAAATATTTCTGTCAACCTTATAAAAATAATTGTGTAATTGAAGTATGCAATTTAGAAAAGAAAGAAGAAACCAAAAATAAAGGCAGAGAAATGGTTCAGAGATCAATGCAGAAACACTCTGCAAACATTATGAAACAATTTTATATATATAACTCTTTCCTTACCACATTAGTTGAATATGCTAGTTACACAATTGTTTTCACATACACACACAGGATGGAAGCAACAAGAAAAAAGTGATTTTTATATTTTCACAAATGGAAAATAATATTAGATGCTGCACTTGCAAGTCAAAAGAAGCAAAACTGGATGGAGTGTATATAGACCCAAATATGTAGGGGCTCAATCATACTTGCAGAACCCTACTAAGTACTGGCAGAGGACTGGGACTACCAGGCAGGAGATTTCCTATCGGAGCAAGAGATCTGGAAGCTCTACTTTCTTAGCTTCTGCATAAATCCAACTCTACCAATGATTCATAGATAACATCATAAAGGTGCAATAAGATCCCCCTTGGAGACTTCCCAAAATACTGTCTGGTCAATAGGATAATACCACTTTGTTCTCAAGTGGGGATGTCTGAAACTCACAGCAAAAACCTGTTATAGGGAGGCAGCAAGGGCCTATAAAGATCTGCCCTAGCAATGGTGACTGGTGGGGGCCTACTAAAGGTGGAGATGGGGGGCGACACTGCCTGATCTCGCTGAGGCAGGGTGGGAGCAGCCCTGACAGATATGATGACATCACTTCCATGTGACATCAGCACACAGAACATGGGGGTGGGGTGGGTAGAAGTTCCAAAACCCAGGAGATTCCTCACCCAGTCCTGGGGAATTAGAGTGTTTGGGGAAACAATGGAACAAAAGCCTCTCAGTATAAAGATCTAAGTAACTGTGACTAATTTAAGAACCTCTCATTAACCCAATATACAAGAGCAAAAATCTGTGCTTGTACTATTTTTACCTCAACATTTTCAACTGCTGATTTCAGCTGATCTTTCCTGTTAACTAAAACCTGCTGTTATATTTGAATTTTAAATGGCATCTCAAGTGCCATTTTCAAGGGTTTAAATTAAATGGCTATCCAATCCCTTACCTCAGGTTCCTGCACTGAGCAAATATCAAATACCTATTACTGACACGGGATAGAACAGCCAAAGTTTCTTCAGAGGAGAGAAAATCATGTTACAAATGTTGCTCAATAAGTGAAGAGACAGAAATATGGAGGAAAAATCTAGTCTAGGGAGGGAAGTGGATGGGGTCCATTATAGGTGCACAACTGGCCCAGTCCAACCAATGGTGGCTATTGCCTTGTTTGAAAGAGTGGCAGGCACAACAATGCCCTTGGCCTCCCAAGGAGCTAGGAATAAATTGAATTGCTTACAAAGAATATGCCGTGTCACTGCCCCTCCCTTTCAGCTTAATGTATACTTGCTTTTTATTATTCCATATCTCCTTTGGTAATAAATTGTTCTTCCTCTTCCCCCCCACCTCTACCCTTCAGTACAGCTAAGCAAAAGCTAATGAGACACAAAACCAATAACCACAGAAATAACTGTGCAAGATAAGCTCTCAATTTTTATCCTCAGCAAACTAGTTCACCTGGCTGCAAGAGAGTCTCATTTATTCAAGACAATGCTAGATGGTTATCTCAAAAAATGGTTGTGGTAGAACCTATGAAGAGGTTAATTTGTGAAAGGTAGAAATTCAGAGGAGTTGCTAGGTAACAGCATAATACCCTGTGGGTATGGGTAGCCAACAAGCATTTATTCTGAAAATTTAAGAGTGAGAAGTATGTCATTTTAAAATCTGCTTCTGGGCAGAATTTTGTTCTTAGATGTGTCAAAACAGTTTCGGTTGGATAAAATGAAAATGAAGCTCAAATGTCCTACAAAAGAATATAACACAGAGTACTTCTTCAGGACCAATTCATCCAACTATTAACACTTTCAAGTTCCCTCAGTATAATTCAGCATCTGTAGTGTGCTTGATATTTGTATTAAATATCTGAGGAAGAGATTGTGATAATTTTGTGTTTTTCTTGTACCTGTCACAGTATGTGTGTCAAATGTTAGAGAGCAAGAGGAGTAAAACAGGAGGATGAATAAAAATGATATCATCAGAGCCAGAAGTTATGGTCATATAGCCAAGTTTACACGTAATTTCAAATAATCCTCATGATACAGAACAATTTAATACCCAATGAATGTCTTATAGCTTTTCTGGCACACTCTTTTCAGAACAGAAAAGGGATTATGTATTGATATGTTCCGTTCAAGTTTTTACTTTATTAATAAAGAAGAAATTAGAGATGGAAAGCCAAGGAAGAATGGGTTGAAACCACAGTAATACAATATTTTCAAGATACAGCATTCAAGCTGTAAGAAAAGATGAATGATAAAAACATGGGGTGTTATTTTCCCTGTAGATCATGAAGGCTGTACTGATATCTGTGATATTTTTGAGTTAAGAATATGTTTATCAGAGAGTGCATTCAGAAATTAATTTATTAAAGGGTTTAATCCAACCAGGTTTTTTGCCAGTAAGAAAGGAATGATCACCAAGTAATCTAGGGATCATGGGACCTGAATAGATAAACACTTGTGGAACTGGAGCTGAGTAAGGGGAGTAATCAAATGAGATATGAGTGAAAACACTAGTTGGAACCAAATGAAATTTTGGATCAGATGAATTATACTGAATCAAACACTTGCTCCATCAAGGTTAGTACTGTCTACTCAGACAAGCAGTGGCTCTCCATGGTCTCAGGCAGAGGTGTTTCACATCACCTACTGCCTGGTCTTTTTAACTGGAGATACCAGGGATTGAACCTGGGGGCCTTCTGCATGCAAAGCAGAGGCTCTTCAACTAAGTCACAGCCCTTCAAACAGCAAGTACAAGAATGAGGATCACATCATCTCTATTCTTTAACCTACTGAAATGACAACAGTAGAAAAGTAGTTTGTGGGACACCAAAATCATGGTTGTTCACTTTTCACAAATTATTAGTTAGTAGCAGTGAGAGGGATGATGAGAAAAGAGAGAGTGAAGTAGATAATCAGACTGGTAAGGGTCTTCTAATCAGAGCAGTTAACAGATGCTCATGCTGAACAGACTCAGAGAGGTTTGTTCCCTGTTATTATACGGGGGTAAAAATAGATAAGGGCTGTTCTTTTGTAGAGGTTACACCCTTAAACTCCCCAAAATTTAAAAAATATTTTGGTTTGTACTCATTTTATAAAGTAATATAAGTAATTGATATTTACAGCTAGATAGTTAGTGTCATAGGCAATGACGAAGGGGAGCTGCCGGTCGCGGCAGTCTGCAGCTGGCCACTCTGAAGGCACAGAAACTTACAGTTGGCCACTGCTGCCCACATTCCCTGCACCTGAGCAGCTGCAAGCAGAAAGTCTTCCTGACTCGCCCCCATGGATGGCTTGTGTTTGGGAGTGACTCCGCCAAGACTTGGCGACCCAGTGCTGAGAGGCACAGCTGCGAACTAGATGCTCGCTCAGTCCAAAGTTCTAACAGAAACTTGGCTGCTCACTAAGTGGAACAGTGGTAGCAGGCCATTTAGCTCCCTGCTCTGGGCTGAGCCCCCTGTGGAAGAAACAAGTCTATCTTGCGACTTGTGTCCACCTTGGCTTGGCTTTGAAACTGATCCCTCAGCTTCTTGACTCCTGGCTTTGAACGACCCCACTTTTGGTTTGTGCTCTGGACTTTGCTCTCTTGGTTCCTGTGCTGCTCTTTTGACTCAGACCTCAGATCAGACTTGGATTCTGTGCTTTGGACTTAGCCCTTGTGGTTCCTTCTCAGCTTTATGGACTCAGACCCCAACTTGGACTTGGACTCTTCCCCTGCCTGCAACCCAACATGTAACAGTTACCTTAGAGACCAATAAGATGTTTGGGGTATGAGCTTTCAAAAGTCAGAGCTTCCTTCATCAGACTACATTCAGGAAGCCAAAAGACAGCTACCACTTTCTATAAATAACCATCCTCAGAAATACCGAAATGAACTAATATGATTAGAACATAATTACCCATACACATGTGGGAACAGATTTATATGGACACACCAGAAGAAACAAGATTATGCATGGGATGGAGAAAATAGAGAAAGAAGTACTTTTCTCCCTTTCTCACAATACAAGAACTCATGGGCATTCAATGAAATTGCTGAGCAGTCAGGTTAAAATGGATAAAAGGAAGTACTTCTTCACCCAAAGGATGATTAACATGTGGAATTCACTGCCACAGGAGGTGGCATAGACAGCTTCATAGAGGGGATTGGAAAAAAATATGGAGCAGAGGTCCATCATATGTTTATGCAATCCCCTCTTGAAACTGTCTATGCTTATAGATGCCACCACTTCTTGTGGAATCGAATTCCATGTGTTAATTACTCTTTGGGTGAAAAAGTATTCCTTATAAACTTATTGTTATAAACTTATTGCTCATTAATTTCATTGAATGTCTACCAGTTCTTGTATTGTGAGAAAGGGAGAAAAGTACTTCTTTCTCCACCTTCTTTGTCCCATGGATAATTTTGTAAACCTCTATCATGTCACCTCTTAAACATCATTTCTCCAAGCTAAAGAGTTCTAACCTCTTTAACCTTCTTTCTTAGGGAAGGTATTCCCATCCCCTTCATCATTTTAGTTGCCCTTTTTCAATGCTATAATACTTTTATTGTGGTATGGTGACCAGAACTGTACACAGTATTCCAAATAAGGCTGCACCATAGATTTATACAGGGGCATTATGAGATTGGTTGATTTGTTTTTAATCCCCCTTCTAATAATTCCCAGGATAGCATTTACCACCTTTATTGCTATTGCCAGTACTGGCCTGACCCAGCATGGCACCCTAGGCAGACTGGCTGCCTGCCTGCCTCCCCACTCCACAGTGCCCCTGACACCTTCCCCCACAGCTCCGCATCCCCCTCATGACTCCCCCCTCCCCGCATGCCTCTTCCTCCCCCCTCCCTTTCCCACCCCATGTCTATTTCAATGCCAGAAAGGGGCTCTAGCACCCCATTCCCAGCTATCTAAAGATGCACCCCCCCTCCTGCCAACCAGCTGATCGGCTGCTGGCTCCTCTCTACTTCCTGGATGGGAAGGAAATAGAGAGGAGTCAGTGGCAGTGGGACTGCCCTTTCAGGATGCTGGTCTGGACAGACAGTGAGCACAGGCGCATGGCGCGGTTTTACATGCCCATCAGCTGATTAGCTGGGGGTGCACCTTTAGATAACCAGGAATGCGGAGCTAGAGCCTCAATCCGGCATTGAAATAGACATGGGGTGGGGAAGGGTGGGAGGAGGAGGCTGGGAAGTGGGCAAACTAGGTGTTTGTCTAGGGGGAAGCCAAATTTGTCACCCCCACCCTACTGGCGCCCTAGGCAACCACCTAGTTTTCTTAGCAGGCAAACCAGCCCTGGCTGTTACTGAGTCAACATTTTCAGAGTTATCTAACATGACTCCATGATCTTTCTCCTGGTCAGTTGCTGCCGGTTTGGACCTTTACCAAAGCTTTCTATAATCATTTGATTTATCATATGGCAAAATTTCAAACAGGAAACATATAATAATATAAGATACATAAATGAGTTGATACAGTATAAAGACAGGTTGAACAATCACATTAAATTCTAATATTTAAAATTTGATCCACTCAATCACAGCTAAGAAAGCTCAAAGAACTCCATCATATCTCCTTGGAAAGCATGTCACTCACATTCCTGTGATGGATGAAAAATAGTTTGGCAGGCTGCACCACAATTGCATTCAGGCCCAAATGTTTTGTTTCATTTAGATAACAGACTTATAAATCTGCCCAAACCAACTTGTATTCTGTCAGCCTAGGTAAACAACATCTATTGGAACACCCTTGTCCACATGCTCATTCATCCCCTCAAAGAACTCTAAAGGGTTAGTGAGACAAGATCTTCCCATACAAAAGTCATGCTGATTCTTCTTCAATAGCTTTTGTTCATCAATGTGCCTATGCTGCAAGTTTGATTCCTCTACCTCAAAAAATATTCCCCCTGGACAATTAAATATGCCCCAGGGAGGAGTTACCATTGACGTCACTGGCCCCATAAAATATAATGGACCCCCAAAAATTCAAGATTCTTGGATTTTCCTGAATAAAAATACTTATCTGTACCTTTCCTAACCTTTGGTATACATTTTATCTGAGCTTCCAGTATTGTAGTTTTAAATGATCTTCTTCCCAAAGGTATTTGTCCCTCCTTACCTTTCCTTTTAGTTTCTTCTTCACAATTCCCTTCATTTAAGATAAGTTATCTCTTCTAAAGTTATCTCTTCTTCTTTTGGGGGAACACCCTATTTATATAAATGCTAAACTTAATAGCATTATGGTCACTGTTTCCAACTGGTGATATCACATTTACATCTCTCACCAGGTCTTGAGCATTACCTGCAACCAAGTCCAGGATCACATCCCCCCGGTACGTTCTGTGATCATCTGCTCCATTGTACAGTCACTGAGAGTATCTAGAATTTCTTTCTTCTAACTTGAACACCTATTGACTCAATCAATGTGTGAGTAGTTAAAATCACCTATTATGGCACAGTTGTTTTTTCTAACAGCTTTCCTTAATTATTTTACTGTTTTTAAATCATCCACTAACCTTTGATCTGGTGTGTGATAAGAAACTCCTAGAGTTAAGCTTCCTTTTGGGCATGCTATTTCCTCTAATAGTATTTTTATAAGCAAATCTATTTCTCTTAAATTCTCAATTTTAGTGGGCTATATATCCTTTCTGACATACGGTGCCACTCCTCCTCTGACCCTGTCCTCCCTATCCTTCCAATATAATTTATTTCCAGGAATCACTGTATCCCACTGATTATCCTCATCCCACCAAGTTTCTGAAATACCCACAATGTTGGGGGCCTTTTTTTGGCCCAAACTCAGCTGCAGAGGGAGAAGTGGATTACTTCTGTCCTCAGTCTCCAAGCTATTACCAGTACTGCAGCTGACAAATTACTACTGTTTTCCTCAGCCCAAGATGTAATTGTCAGGTGGGAAAAAGAATGGTCCTCCTTTTCTCCCCTTCAATTACAAATGTAGGCAACAAAGCACAGCAGTAGTAGCAGTACCTGTGACTTTCTCACCAATAGAAATAACAGATATTCCAGATCATGCTACAGTTGTTGCAGATATCTCAAAATATTGTTTATGCTCCTTACTACTTTGAAATTATTAGACTCACCACTAGGCTGCACATAGTTGCAGTCTTCCTGTTTACAGATGGTCATGCAACATAGGTGGCCAACTATCAGGCAACCCTGGCCCTAGTAGTCATTCAGTCACCAAACAGTGAAGTTGTGTGTTCTTACATTGGTGACCCAGATATATATGTGTTTTCCAGTATTCCCTATATACAATTGTTTCTCGATTGATACATAGAAGGAGGTGAGTCTGACTTTGGTCTTGGTTATTTAAGGAGTTGACCCTCTTGAAATGAACCCATGTAAACTTTGGCATAAAAGATCTTGTCTGTCTACCCTACCTTTCTGTCAGCTCTGCCTCACAGCTAAATCTTAAATGAGGAGGGCAGTTCAGGTAACATATACTAGAGGTCATTGTTATGTCCACTGGCAATGTATCCCACAATTTAGTCACTCATGGAGTAAAGAAGTATTTGTTTTGTCTGTCCTGAAACTATTGCCTCTTCTTTAGCTCTGTTTTCCTAAACTGATATGCCCTAGACCTCACTTGTTATGAGGGCCGGATCCAACATAATATGACCTTGTCTAGCCAGGCCATGTGTGTCATAAAATGTAATGCCAAGTAACAGAGATATAAACTTTATAAAGAACATAGACAAACACAGTTAAAGATTTTTAAAAAACTTAAAATAAAACATGCTTAAAACATTAGCACTTGGTCTTAAAGGTGCTTTCTTTGTATCTCTCCCATGTGATCCAGGGAACTGGGCAAAGCTCTCCCCTCTGCTTCTTCCCTAAGGGAGGAGCCTCAGCCAGTGGAGAAAACAACAACTTTGCTCTGTAGCTCCTGTGCAATTCAGCAAGCCTGACAAGGCAAGCTGTGATGCAGAAAGAAGCAGACGACAGCCAGTTGCTTGGGGGCCTGATGGGAACCCTCCAGAGGCCTGATTCACTCCCTGGACTGCATGTTTGACACCCCCGCTTAGACTCTTTTACTTTTCCTTTCAGGAAAAGTGTTCCAAACCTTAATCGTCTTAGTTCTCAATGAGACTGTGAAGTCAGGACTTGATTCTGAGATGGAGGGTCAAATACCAAGATAAAATACTATTGAAATCCAGAATCTTTAGAATTCTGCAGTTGTTTCCAGTTTCTTCTCGAGAACCAAAGACTTATTGAAGGGGAAAAAAAGATGCCAAATACAAGGAACTAGTGGCAAACAAGAATGGCAGATGATGCTACCATGCTGAGCAGCAACTCAAAGCCAAGAGAGAAATTATATCCATTCCAGCAAGAAAAATCCACTCAATTTTTAGGGAAACAAAAGTTATAATAAAAAGAACAGGTACACCTCTTTTTCATAGAACTTTACAGAACAGTATGTGTATCATTATAGAATACAATTCTGATCATCCACATTAGAAGGTGCAACATTCCTATACTTCAAGTTAAATATCAGTCTTCAGAATTTCTTAGGATTTCTCAAATGTCCCCAATTTCTAGTGGTGATAGAATAAATTCTTAATTTTTGAAAAGTTTGCCATTAGAACATGACTGACCTTTACAATCAACACATATGATGGACCAATGGACAGCGAAATCTCTGGGACAGAGAAATCTAATTTTTAAAAATAATGAAACTACTGATGGGAGGCATTAAAAATGAGAGTCCATGAGTCTCACACATAAACTGACTGCCTTCCCTTTTGCCTGACATCTAGTGGCAAAGGGGGTTCTTGAAGTTCTTGTTAAACTTGGACATTGCTGTGCCATGCTTAAGGATCCCAAGAAACCATGGTAAATGCAGGAAATGCTTTTCTGTGCCAAGAAATGTAATATGTGAAGCTGTCCTGAAATTATTTCATTTCTAGAAATGGGAATTTGTGAATATTTACAGTGCCCTTAAAAGAATACTACCATTTCAGTGTACTTGATAAAAGGCAACACATAGTATTATTCTTACTGGCCATGGAGTGTCACTGTTTTCAAATAATTCATTACATGCAGATAATTTCAAAGAGAAGCACTTTGCCTGTTTATTTTACAATGGCCGACTGCATTTACTGATTTAATGAAATACCACTATACCAACCTCACATGGTATATGTCTATTTAAATAAACATGCAAAACATCAATTGACAGTTTGGCTTGTCAAATCAAACCAGGGAGTGGTTATCAACTGAATGACATCAGGATTATTTCAGCATTTTTATTAATAGTGTGGCTCTCTGTGCCATCCAAGATTTAGTATAAATGTTTTCATTGTCAAATTCCACCCTTAAATGCCGATGATAGTGTGAACTAAAGACATTTTCTCAGGGAAAAGGGGCTCTCCTAAATCCCTTTGTGAATCATGAACCACTAGAGGGCATGATCGTCATTATAAATAATACTAGATTATATGTTTTAAAATCCATTCAATAAAACAATGTTCATGTTATTTTATTTTTGTATTAAAATGGCTATCTGAGAATAGATTAAACTCATTGTTTTATAGGACTTCTCCTGTACCTTTAACAGGAGCCAGTCTAGCAGAAATTAAACAAGTAAAACTCTTCAATTTCCTGGCATAAATATTAGGAAAAATTTCTACTTACTACATTTGTGTGAATCAGGCTATCAAGGCTCAGGAGAAAGATCAGTGAAAAAAATGTGGCAGGCCTAAAAGACAAAAGGAAGGACTTTGTTATCAGTCATGTAATAAGTAACATAATTTTGTGATTCTTCAGGGCTTTTACAAAATGCTCCTAATTCTATTTAAAAAGATCAATTATTATATCATTTCATGCCACCCATGGAAACAGCTACTGTCTCCAATTAGTTGTGATAATGTCATTGGTTTAGTACAGAAAGCAAAGTCAATTGTTTGGATCTTAGCAGCATACTTCTGGTAGTTCCTCTGCTTAGTGTAGCATCCATCTTTGGCAGAGATTTGAGGGGAGAAGCAGGCAGGGAAAGATGGTAGAGAATTGTCTTATCCTGCCAGTGGAATGCTGGTAGGATCCATCCCACGATAGATTATTACTGCTCTTGCAAATGGTGTCTATACTTGTCTTGATTACATATGAATTTTATATCTTGCACTGCTCTCCATCCATTTTGTAGCCTTTCAGTAGCACTGTTCAGAACTTTTTCATTCCTATAATTGTGTGTGTGTGTTTTACTCCAAAACCCTCAAGAATCCAAAAATATGTGTTGCCAAAAGGATATATGACAATTTGTACTACAGTACAACAACAAGCCTAGGGGCAAAGAAAACCTGATGGGAATAAGGGAAACTTCATCTCCAGTACAAACTGGAACTTTATTAACTCCAGCAGAAAATAAAACTAAACTAAATGCCAGCCCAAGGTGAGAAAACCAGATGCCTTATGAGAAACTATGCAATGCTAGGGCTTGTCCTGTAAATCCATAAGTGCACTCCCAGATTCTAGTGTTATAAGAATGATCAAAGCTTATGAGACTTTTTTAAAAAAAATTCCAAATTACTTAAGCAGATTTTCAAAATAATGTCATTATATAGGACAAACCATGTAGATAGATCCAGGTGGGCAGTGCTAGGACATCAGCCCAAGGCCAGCACCCCAAGCAAGACACTGCCTCTGCCCCAACACCAGCACCAGAAAAGGTGAGCACAGCTGCAGCAAGGCTCCCGCTGTCAGCATGCGCACTGCCGCTGTCCATCATTGCTCTGCCTCTTGCATCTGTGATGTGAGAGTTGGAGTGATGGCAGGCAGTGGCAGCACTGACACTAGGAGCCTCACTGTTGCTTCTAAGCAGAAGGGTGACCTCAAAGTTGTGTTCTCTGGGCTGTACCATTTCCTGCTCTGTAGGAACAAAATCACTGGACCTAACAGCATTAACTACACCATCTCAGGCTCATTCCCTTGTTCATCTTCCAACATTGGATAAGCTGGTGGAGATCTGGAATAACCAGCTCTCTATAGCCATCGACGAGATCGCCCCCTGACATCCTCTTCATCCTCATTCACAATCCGCTCCGTGGTATACCCCGGAGCTGCAATCGATGAAACGGCGATTAAGACGACTAGAGAGACAATGGTGGCGCACTTGATGAAGCTACGAGAACATCTTATAAGTCATTTATGCGGACCTATGAGATGGCAGTCCGGGCCACAAAGACTTACTTTGCATCCCGGATTGCGTCTACGACCTCGCACCCAGCACAATTGTTTAGTATAATTCAATCACTAACAACTTTACCGCAAGGTAAACCAAATGTTAGAGAACTGGAAATTGGCTGTGAGGCTTTTGCGAGTTTTTTCGCAAATAAGGTCTCGTCGCTCTGACACGACCTTCCTGCCATAATTAATACAGTGAAAGAACTTGGGGTACCGAGCACATCTTCTGGTCCAATTCTAGATTCCTTCAATCTACTCAGTCTGGAGGAAGTCGACAGGATCCTTTTTGCTGTACGCCCTATGACCTGTGAGTTGGACCCGTGCTCGTCCTGGCTTATAAAAGCTAGCCAGGCGTTGCTATGTGAGCCACTACAAGGTATTGTCAACCCTGGTAGAAGGGATCTTTCCCACACCTCTTAAAGAGGCTGTGGTCCGTCCCCTCTTGAAAAAACCATCTGCAGATCCGGCCATTTTGGCAAACTATTGACCAGTATCAAACCTTCCCTTTTTGGGTAAGGTTATAGAGCAGGCAGTGGCAACTAAGCTACAGGGATTCCTGGATGACACTTCCACACTGGATCCATTCCATTCCGGCTTTCAACCATGTCACGGGATGGAGACAGTTCTGGTCGCCCTCATGCGACATCTGGATCGGGGCGGCTCTGCGGTGCTGTTATTATTAGATCTGTCAGCCACATTTGATACAGTTGACCATCAGCTACTGACTAGCTGCCTTGCTGACGTGGGGATTCAGGGGTCTGCCTTACAGTGGTTGGCCTCCTTTCTCCAAGATCGGGGACAAAGGGTGGTGATAGGGGAGGAATCATCCCAAAGGCACCCACTTATATGTGGTGTGCCACAGAATGCGGTTCTGTCCCAATGTTATTTAATATCTATATGCACCCCCTTGCCCAGATTGTCAAGAGGTATGGGCTGGGATGTCACCAATATGCAGATGACACCCAGCTCTATCTATTGATGAGTGGCCAGTCTGACTATACCCCAGAAAATCTAGACCTGGCTCTTCAAGCCATAGCATCTTGGCTCAGGATGAGTCGACTGAAGCGGAATCCGACGAAGATGGAGGTTCTCTACCTGAACTGGGGTGGTCCAGTGGGGGGAGATCCATCTGCTGGCCCTTGATGGGGTGTCACTAATACTGGCCCCTAAGATCAAGAGCTTGGGTGTGCTCCTTGAGTCCTCTCTTACAATGGAGGCCCAGGTAGCAGCCACTACTAAATCCGCCTTTTTTCATCTTCGGCGGGTGCAGCAGTTGGCCCCTTTCCTGGAGCATGACGACTTAGCAATGGTGATCCATGCCACGGTCATCTCAAGAACAGATTACTGTAATGCTCTCTACATGGGGCTACCCTTGACACTGATTCGGAAACTACAGCTAGTGCAGAACACTTCAACACGGCTGTTAATGGGGCTGCTGCGATGGGAGCACATTTGGCTAGTGCTGAAAGAGCTGCACTGGCTACCTATTGTGTTGGTATTGACCTTTAAAGCCCTTTATGGTCAGGGGCCTGTCTATCTGTGGGACCGCCCTTCCTCACATGTTCCCCAGAGAGCACTGTGTTCAGGGACAAAAAAATCTATTGTCTATCCCTGGACCAAAGGAGGCTAGGTTGCATTCGACGCGAGCTAGGGCCTTCTCGGTGGCAGTACCAGAATTGTGGAATGCTCTCCTGGAGGCCATAAGGGCCCTGTGGGATCTTTCCACTTTCCACAGGGCCTGTAAGACTGAACATTCCAACAGGCCTTTGATATCTAACCGGGAAAGAACTGCCACCTGACATCATATAGAGTACTAGGTGATCACTGTCAGAAAAGAAGAACTCGCTTATATTGTAGTGATACAGCACCATGAAATGTTTTTAGAATCTTAAATTGTAATTATGTTTTATTGGTTTTTACTGGTTTTAACTTGTGAATATGAATGTTGTCAGCTGCCCTGAGTCTGCTTGCAGAGAGGGCAGGATAGAAATTTAAAGTAATAAATAAATAAATAAACATTATATATGCCATTAAATGCATTTCTTTACATAGGGCAAACAGGACAAAAGATAAATGGACACAAATCTAACATCAGGAATTACAAAACTGAGAAACCTGTGGGAGAACATTTTAACCTTCCAGAACATTCAATGGGTGACCTCAAAGTTGCTGTTTTAATGCCATGGAACTTCAAGAACAGAATGGAGAGGGAAATTGCTGAATTACAAATTATTATGAAACTTGGAACAAACACCTCTCCAGGACTGAACAGGGATATTGGTTTCTTATCTCATTACATATGCTAAACTCACTTTTATCAAGTATAGCTATATATCCACAGTATTCCAATGTATTTCTCTTTTAGAACAGTGTATCAGAATAATGGGGGTTTTTGTACTGACATACTCAGATAAGGAATATTGGCTGTTTATCTCATTACATATACTAAACCCATCTTCTACTATATTTTAATGTATTTTTTACTAATGGCAAACTAGAATAATATTTATATGTATGTTACATGTTAAAAGGTAAATTAGTTGGACAGGAAAAATTCTGAGAAAGAAATGCCCTCATTTTGGCTCAGGCTTACTAGCAATAGAATAATTAACAATCTTACATTCTGTCATGTTACAGTTTTATTGGTTTCCCATGGTAATTCTACCAAGATCAAAGGTTTGCTCAATTTGTTAATTTTGCTATTCTGCCATTGGATTTTAACTTTGTACTACTTTGCATTCTAAACCACTGCCCACCAGCTATATGTAGCTCTGCTCACTGTACCTCATTCCTCGTCTGAAGAAGTGTGCATGCACACAAAAGCTTACATTCTGAATAAAATTTAGTTGGTCTTAAAGGTGCTACTGGACTCCTACTCAGGGCCGGATCTGGGGGGGGCAGAGGGGGGTGCTTGCCCTGGGCACTGACAGAGGGGGGGCACCAAATTGGGTATGGAGTCCATTGTATTCTATGGGACCATAAGATAGAATGGCCCATAAGGGGGCATCATTGTTTAATTCCCCCCCTCAAAAACATGAAGATCTGGTCCTGCTCCTACTTTGTTATAGGGGCCACCAGAGCAGTGGCGGGGAGATTGGGGGTCGCCAGAGCAGCAGCGAGGAGAGTGGGAGCCACCAGAGCGAGGGCCACTAGAGTAGTGGTGGGGAGAGCAGGAGCTGCCAGAGCCGCAGTGGGGAAATCCAGGGTTGCCAGAGCACCAGTGGGGAGATTGGGGGCTGCCAGAGCAGGGGTGAGGAGATCTAAGGCCATCAGAGTAGGGGCAGGGAGATTGGGGGCTACCAAAGCAGCAGCAGGGAAAGCAGGGGCCACCAAAGCAGCAGCGGGGAGAGTGGGGGCTGCCAGAGCAGTGGTGGGTAGAGCGGGGGCTGCCAGAGCAACGGTGGAGAGAGCGGGGGCTGCCAGAGCAGCGGCAGAGAAAGGTAAGGACTTCCAGACAATAATGTCATTTTACAACATGAGTACAACAACTGTAAATGCCTGAGACTGGGCATCAACCATTGTCTCCTGCACGGGCACACTGAAGGACATAATTCTTCATGGCTTGTCAGGAATAGCTCTTCCTAACACAACATTACCTGGGATATTCAGTCCTAAGAACACCATTAGGGGGCATCCTGACAAACTGGCAAGAGTTGAAAGACAGTAGTGATAACCAAGCTGGCACAATTGCCCACCCACTCCTCAAATGAAACACAACGTAAGTTATGGGTTAAACTGGGACTTTATTTACACAGAAGCTGATCTACACCATTACATATATCATAAAGCATGGGTTGCCTTGAGCTTGCAAAGCAAGCTTCCTAACAGGCAAATCCACCCCAGCTCACGGCCTGGTCTGGAAACTTTCGGACTTTACCTGTCATGGCCCGCACACCAGTGCATAGAGGGAATGGGTGCACATATCCACGGCCTGTGACTGTGAAACCTTAGGGCTGGTCATATGCTCCCCCAACCCCAAAGAGGCCCCCAACCAAGCCACCTGGACTGCCAAGCCTCTAAGTAGCCCAACTGAGGACCCCCCTATGGCTGATATCTCAAGGTGCTTGCCAGTTCAAAATCCTTTTAACCCGTGCTTTTCCCACCTTCCCAGTCAGGGCCTAACCAGTGACATCAGGCCTATTTATGCTTCACCCCCTCTCACCATGTGGAGCAGGCAAAAAAAGGCCCCCTCTATAGCCAATCTGAGTGAGGCCCAAAAAAATTCTACTCGGCCTGATCATTGGCGACTAGCTAATCTCACATGGTCTTACCAAGAAGGTGGGCAGGTGGGAAGCTCATGCCGAAAAAGACTGATCCAGGAATGGCGTCTGCTGCCTTACCTGACCAGTCAGTCACCCTCTGGATTGGCTAGATCTCCCGTGCTGAGTCTGAATAGGCTCATCCCACCCCACGTGGTTTCATTTGAGGAAATGGAGTGTGATCAATTTCCATGGCTGCTCCATGGCACCCACGGGTTTTGACCAATGAAAAATACAAAACAAAATATAATCTGACTTGGCTCTCAGCAAAGGAGACATTCAAGGATGTACAAGGGTGAAAGGGTCATTTACCACTTACATTTGACAGGTTCATTAATTAAAATAGCACTGTCAGTTGTTAAAAGCATAATCTGAGAGAGAAAATATGAACTATACAGATAGGAAAATGCTCCATTGCTAAAGGAAGCTCCCCCAGACCAGCCTAAGATAAATAAGTCACTGAATGACAATGATACCCTCATTACTGTTTTTCAAGGACAGTAAAAGTGTCCCATCTGGTGACCTGCAATGGCCGGGCAAGCAGTTTCTGAATTTATTCTTGTCTACCTCTTCTGGTGGCGATATTCTTGTATTCTCTGCCTGGTGGACAGTGACTTGTCCAATGTCACCAACCAGGTTTTGGCTGAGCAACAATCTTAATACAGAAGAAGATTTTGATTTATATCTCTCCCTATACTCTGAATCTCAGAGCGGTCACAATCTCCTCTACCTTCCCCCCCCCCCACAACAAACACCCTGTGAGGTAGGTGGGGCTGAGAGTGCTTTTACAGCAGCTGCCCTTTCAAGGACAGCTTCTATGAAAGCTATGGCCGACCCAAGGCCATCTCAGCAGGTGCAAGTGGAGGAGTGGGGAATCAAACCCGGTTCTCCCAGATAAGAGTCCACACACTTAACCACTACACCAAACTGGCTCTCAGGTCTCTTAATCAGATCTAAGGCCAATGCACTTTGCAATGGTAGAGTATATTGTTCTGTGATTCAATCCCTGGTATATCCATCTATCAAAATTCACATAGGACAGAGGCAAAATCAGCACCAGACTAGATGGATTATTTGTTTGACCCCACAGAAGACAGCTTCACTGCCCAAGTCACATTGTAAAAACATGGTAGAACCATCACATAGTTGCAGACACAAGTCCCTGGGTATCCAAAAACATGCCACTTATTACATGAACAGAGTACACACTGAAGTTATAGTACTGGCATTATAAGGGAACAGCTGATCTAGTACAAAAGGCCATCACATTCCCTGTACTGCTAAACTGCCTGCATAGCATTCCATAAACTGCATCTCTAGCTCCATAGCTGAGTGGTGACTGGACACAAAAGATCCCCCTCCTTTCAACAAATATTAAAAGTTCAGAATGCTTAGGGAACACTGGACTCAGGATATCTGTCTTAGGCTATCTACTAGAGGTGTGCATTTGGTTCGGCCGAACCGCATAGACCACCGAATCACCCCTGATTCGGAAGTATACAGCACCGTATACTTCCGATTCCATTTTCAGGCCATTAAATGGGAGCCGTATATGGCTCCCCGTATACTTCCGTATAGATATTCGGAAGTACACGGAAATCAATGGAAAAGGCGGGAAAGGAGCTTCTGAAGCCTCAGGGGCGCTGCTTGCTTCCTTTCCCGCCTTTTCCCACCTCTCTGTGTAGGGTCAGAGTCTGCCTGGCTGGATTCCATTCCATTGCTGTTGTGTTTTGTGTTGGTGTGTGAGAGAGATTGTGCTGCGCTGGCCCTTGGCCTCAGCTGCTGCTGCTCTCTCTCAGCCTTTCCTGACCTGCCTTGAGAAGAGAAGACGTTTGCCAATTTGCCCATATCTTACTTTAGTGAGAGGACTTTTAAAAGTGCAGTGTCCTTTTACTTTTCTTGATTTGGGTGGCTTGGGTTTCTTGGGGTTAGAGTGAAGGGGGGGTGGGGTGGGGGGGAGGGGTTGGTAAAGTTCCTGTATTGTTAAAAGTTAAGTTTTTTACTGTTTTAAAAGGATTCTGGTTTGATTTGTTGCTGCTGTGTTGTGCTGCTGTTGTTCCTTTTCTCTTCTGGTTCTTGGGGGGGGGGGGGCTGTTTGGCCTAATTTTCATTGTTTAAAAGGCCACTTTTTTAACAGTTGAGTTTGTTGGCCTTCTCCTGTTGTCCCTTTTCCTGGTTCTGGTTTTGGGGGGGGGGGGAGCTGGCACCTGGGTGAGATACCCAGAACCAGCAGGCTTGTTGTGCTTGGTCAGCTCTCCATGTGTTGTTTGGGGCAGGGCTGGAGAACTGGCATCTGTAGATTGTGTGTTTTGTGGCAGGGAAGCTGGCACCTGGGTGAGAGACCCAGAACCAGCAGGCTTGTTGTGCTTGGCCAGCTCTCCCTGTGTTGTTTGGGGCAGGGCTGGAGAGCTGGCATCTGGGTTTGCTGCAGCCAGGTCTGCAGAGCAGACCTTGAGCAGATTGTGTTTTGTGTGGCAGTGATGCTGGCAACTGGGTTTATATTGGTTCCAGGCCTGCAGGGTTCATAGTGTAGATAGAGGGATGTAGTGCATTTGGGTCTTATAGAGATTATCTGGTGTGAAGTTAGGTTTGGCTTTGGGTGCCCCAGGAATTGGACCCCCTGGTCCAATTTTTTTTTTGGCCTTGTGGGTTTTGTGTGGGACAGTGCTCTGAAGCTGCACAGCAATTTGGGGGGCTCTCCTCAAAACCTCCTGCTCCCCAGAGCCACTTTTCCCACGACAATTACAGTGAGGAAGTGGCTCTAATTGGTTTTTTTTCTCACCATTGGGAGCAGTGTTCCTTTTGGGGTGCCCACTGATGGGTGCAGTCTTTTTGGGCCAGGGGGGTTTCATGCTGGGGAGTCCCCTGAAGCTGCCCTGCAGTTTTGGGGCCTCTCCCTCAAACCCACCTCTGGCCAGAGCCACTTTCTCCACAGCAATTATAGTGGAGGAAGTGGCTAATTGGGCTTTCACCATCATTGGTGGCAATGGGCCTTTTGGGGAGCCCAAAGACAGGGACCCCCTGTCCCAATCTTTTTGGGATTTGAGGAGAGTTCCCTGCGGGTTTCCTGTAGTTTTGGGGGCTCTCCCTCAAACTCCCTGCCCCCCAGTAGCCTCTAATTATGCCCTACGTTGCCATTGATTTCAAAAGCCGATAGGGTATAATGGTGGGATAGGGGCACCCTCTTTGGGTGCCCCTGGAATGGGACCCCCTGGCCCAATCTTTTTGGGACTTGGAGGGTTTGTAGGGGAGAGTCCCTTGAAGGTATCCTGCAAATGTGGGGGCTCTCCCTCAAACCCCCTTCCCTCCAGATGGCTTCCAATATACCCTATTTTGCCATTGATTTCAATAGCCATAGGGTACAATGGGGCCGTATATTCGGAAATAGCCGCACATCTACCACATATGCGGCTATTCCGAGTAAGGTAATAGGAAATACATGGTATTCCATATCTTTTTGGCCCCGTGTATTTCCAAATCCATGTAATTCCGTTTGTTGGGGGGGGGGGGGGGTTGCACACCCCTACTATCTACTCGACAGCTGAAACAAATGGGACAAGAAGTTCAGGTTTTCGTGTAAAGTTGGCAACATTATCCATGTAGCCAGCACTGCAGCAATGGCTGGTTTTGTTCTGTAACTTCGGGGGGGGGGGGGAATGCAACATTAATGCTCGTTCAGCCAACAGTATGAATGTGATGTCACTGGCACCATTAAAAAAATCATGACATTAGTCATTATCAAGCCCAGACAACTTTTTTTTAAGATATGGTGTTTTTTAGAAATTGTGTGGTGGGAAACGTGTATGTAAAGAGCTGACTTATGGAGATCCCATAGACTTTTCAAGACAAGTGACCAGGCATGGTTTGCCATTGCCTGCCTCTCTAAAGCAATCCTGGACTCCTTGGTGGTATCCCATCCTAATACTAACCAGGGCTGCTCCTGCTTAGCTTCAGAGTTCTGATGTATCTGCATCTAACCTTGGCTATCCAGATCAAGGAATGGGGCGGGGGGAATGCAGATTTACAAATGTAAATTTATTATATTTATGCATCAAATACCTTAAATTTTTAAAATAACAACTGATTGAATGGAAAGGGAGATAACAAAGTTCCTTACTTGGGGAAACATTGTATGTAGTCCCATTCAATTTATTTGGCCTTACTCCCAGAGTATGTCCAGTATTGCAGTCCTGACCAGCAATAAAGGACAGCTGCATGGCATTGCAGCATTTGCTAAGGATAAAATGCCAGAAACCTCTACTTATATTGCAGCAACTGATGTATAGAGTGTTAGCAACATATATTTAATGCGCAGAACTCTGTAAACTAAATTGACAGGATAGTACATTAAGATTTTTTTATTTATTATTTGCTGAGGTCAATTGGATTCAATTGAGTACTGCTCTTTTCCCTTTTGTTATTACTCCAGCCTTCCAAAGAGACTAATTATTCTTGACAAAGGTACAGCTGTTATATAATGTGGCTTTTCAGTGGCTTCACACTTGTATCTTTATACAGTTAAATTTGTTTGCATGCTGATTTCTGGCGCACTTTCAGATTTGTAATATCTCCCCTCTCGTTTCTTTGAAGAGTCAGCTTATTTACAGAAGTTGGTAGCCTGCTGCATTTTCCACCATCAAGCAAAAGGAGAAAAAAGGGAAAGAAGAGAGGCAAAACACTTTTTTAATAAAAAAAAAAATCAATGTTGGCCATTTTACCCAGATAGGGATAATTTTATGTAGATTTCAGCACCATGCTCAGCACCATTTGAGCATAAGCAGCAATTTAACGAGAAGAGCAAGACTAATATAACATCACCCCCCACACACACACACACACAAACAAATCACTAAGTATAGTTTTATGGTCGGGAAGCATACTTGTGCCTTTCACAATTTCCTTGTCTTTAACTATCAGGTTAATACCAAACATTGTCAAATTCACACTAGGAAGCTGCGTGAAGCTGCCATCTGAGAAAGCAGAAGAGCTGAAAGTCACATTTTCTGAAGTTCTTACAAATATACAGTAGAACAAAGTTTAAGTTCAGTGGCACTTTTAAAACCAACTAAGTTTTGTTCAAGGTATAACTTTTGTATGCACATGTACTTCTTCAGTATATGTGCACATGAAAGGTTATACCTTGAATAAAACTTTATTGGTCTTAAAGGTGCCACTGGACTCAGACTTTGTTCTGCTACTTGTTTCAGACCAACTCAGCTACCCACCTGAATTTAAAATGCAATGTTTTCATTGGGTTGAACAATTGACATAATTTGAAAATTTGAGTGTACCCAAATTCCAACCATTCAAAGCTGACCATTTATTTATCTGATTGTGTAATGCAAGTTACTAATTGTCCAAATCTCCAAATACTTCCAAAATATGTTTGTGTGTTTGTATATACTTCAGGGGACTGCTCATACTCATTTTAGATGGATAGGGATCACAAGCTATCATATTGTAGACTTTTATACCCTGCTTTCCCTCACAATGTGGCCTAAAGCAGCTTACAACATGTTCTGTTCTCCTCCATTTTATTCTCTCAATATGCCTGAGAGGTAGGCTAGATTGAAAGAGAGTGATTGGTCCACAGTCAACCAGTTAGTTTCCATTGCCAAGTGGGTATCTGAATCCAGGTTTTCCAGATCCTAATCAGGCACTCTAAGTATTGCAATATATAGGAAGGATTTGTAGATCTGGACAATTATTAATAGAGTTGGTATGAGCAAAGCCTATTGAAAGCAATAAATGTGGGCAGCCCAATCCTAAAACCCAGACACTAGCACAAAGCCAATCCTGGCTTTTTTTTCTTATCAAAAGAGAGAAAAGAAAACCAAAGACCTTACACCGAGGTGCAGAGAGCATAGCAATGACACTGGGGTATATAGAAATCCCAGTGCAACTGCATGCTGAAGACTTAACTATGACAGGCAGATGTAGAAGTAGTCAACTAGCACACACTGACACAGATGGCAATCTGTCTCCAACTATATGTAGAATACCACAATACTTTATCTTTATCATAAGGCCTGAAGTTCTTCCAGAATTACAAATAATCTCTAGACAACACAGATCAGTTCCCCTGAAGGAAATAGCACCTTTGAAGAGTGGACTCTATCATATAGCCTTCTTTTATGGTATATACCGTACAGACTACCAGAAGTTCTGTATTTGTCACCCATAAAAACAATAAAAACCAAAGGTTTGCTGGGGATTGAAATAGCACTGAGATTGTTGTTGGCTAGTGTACTCCACTGGGACTTGAGTGGATTTTTCTTCTTAATACTGAGAAAATTGTGAAGAATACTGATAGAGCTTTGATAGGTTGAGTGAAACACTACTGGATAATAAATACTTAGGATAAAAGGGTTATTATGGCATCCAGAAAGCAAGCATATAGAAGTCTACAAGTAATGCAAAGTGGGAGGAAAAAATGGGGGAAATTGATATGAGTTGGGAAATGTAAATTTTAAAATTGCCCCCTCCTGTCTAGGAATTTCCCAAGCCAGAGTTAGTAGTTCTAGAGAGGACACAGAACCTACTTGGGTTAAGGTGATGCTCTCCTTGCAATGGTGACCTTTCTGATACATTGTAAGCATGTGTAGGTATTTCAGTCCTTGGTTCCTCTCCTCAGTGCTTCTGGAATATCAGATTTCTCAAACTTGCCTAATATTTTTTTTTTTAGTCATTGAATTTATTGAAACATCTTACCTTATTGTCACTGAATATCCCACAGTTTGGTCTGCTATATCAGATTTAACACTGCACCACAACACAGCTTGGATGCTTCCTAAAATAATTAGCACTTTGAAAAATGTTTGGCGTAAGCCCCTTGCAAACTAATTAACACTGCTGGAAAATACTTTTTTTAGCTAGCAAGATCTCTCCCCGCCCCCCCGCCCTCCCCAATCTGTCTATCCCTTGCAGAAATAGAGCTGCTAGATCAAAAGCAGAATGCTTGGTAATTCTCCAGGTAGACTGCAAAACGCTTTGCTACAACTGAAACTGCTCAATAGTTCTAAGAACTCAGAAGATCTTGTCAGGGACACCTAGCTCAGCATTTGCAGACTGAGTGGAACACTTAAATCTGCCTCAGCCTCTAAAAACCTTTATGCCTTAAAATACGGCAATCAAAAGATTATTAGCAGTTTTGATTTTTAGCCTTATTAACTGTTACATTTATTTGTATCATTGCCCATCTCTTAGATTTGTGCATCTAAATGAGATGTTTAGATGCCTAATGGATGCCATAAATGTAAAACCAGCCATCAAGTGCCTGCCAAGTTAAAGCATCAGAGGACAGAGTCAGAATCTTACAGGATGAAATACAGAGTACTTAATTTCTCCTAAAGGTTCTGTGGTTTTAGCTGTAGAGATAGCAAACTCACCCAATCTCACCAACCTTTCCATAGTTGATCTGATGTATAGCTAGCTCTTTATTACAGGGTGTGCTTGTTGGAAGGAGGAGGTGTGATCAAGCTGTGAATACTAGAAAATTGGAGTTTAAAATAGAACTGCTGCCAAGCTTGAAATGGCGCTGTCACAATACTGTATAAGAGGTTTATCCGTGAAAATGTACTGCTGCTGAGTCTATTTATGAAATAAGTTTGACATTCCCTTGGCCTATTTTTTAAAATTATATTGCTTACTTACAAAGTACCTTTAGAGAATCAGTAAGTGGCAACCACTCTAATAACTGTTCAGGTGGGAACGAGCTGTGGCTCGGTGGCAGAGCACCTGCTTGGCATGCAGAAGGTCCTGTTTCAATCTCCATCATCTATAGTTAAGGATCAGGTAGCTGGTGAGGTAAAAGGCTTCTGCCTGAGACCCTGGAAAACCGCTGACAGTCTGAGTAGGCAATACCAAATTTGATAGACCAATATTCTGTCTGATTCAGTAAGGCAGTTTCCTAAGTTCAAAAGGGTTTCTTAAAGAAGAATATATAAAGCTAAATACATCAGGAGGGCTCTGCTGAATTGAACTAAAAATCTTCCTTGCAGCACCGGAGCTGGGGAGCCAGCACGCCAGCACCCCAAGCCAGGTGACCCCACCAACCCTCATGTCCTCAGTGAAAGTAAGCTCAGTGGTGGTCACCACAGGGCTTCTGGGTTCAGCATCCACACACACCATCACTCCATCCCTCCCATCTGTGCTTTGAAGCACAGATGCAAGGGCAGAACAGCAGCAAGTGAGTGGTGTGCATACGCTCTGAACCAGGAAACCTCTCCCTTAGTGATCCATATACCTGAAAAGCCTCTAGTGGAAACTTGGCAATATATCTTTCTTGCTTGACTTCCCCTAACCTTCGTAGAGCCTTCATGTTAGCTCGCTTTGGTGTCCTTCCTTCTGCTGCGCTGTATGGGAGGTTTAAGAAAATTCCATATTCCAAAAAGGTTTTGTGGTTGTGGTTCAAGGGATATAGAAAGTGCTGAACATGTTCTCCTGCACTGTACATTTTACTGTGATATTTGTGCCATTTACTTAGATCCTCTACTTCGCAATCATGAGGGACAATCTGATGGTGGTAAGACTCTTTTCCCATTGTCCTCTCATAACCCTGAGATTATTGAGACTGTGGCAAAATATCTGTGCTGTGTTTCTAAGAGGAGAGGAATGTTTCAAATGTTGGAGTAATATATGTTTTCTCCCTTGCTGATTGCGCTGTTATGCCAATAAAGGTGGTTGTTGTAGTTGTTCAGCCTGGAAGCCCTGTGGCAACTGCCACCAACCTCGCTATTTCCCTTTCCTCAGAGGCGAGGGCAGGTGGGAGGGCCAAAACTGGCACCGTCCCCCAGGGCTGTGCTCCAGGCAGCCGCCTCATGCTGCCTAATAGATGCACTGGCCCTGCTTCGTTCAATATCCTGTGCACCAAAGGGACCAGTCAGATGATCCTGGAAGGCATAAAGGCTACTCACAGAGACAAAAGCTTCCATAGCGGTTGTATAAAGAATTCATCTCTTTGCATATCAAGAAAAGTAAGTACAATTCCAAAGCATCAGATAAGAAACATATGTCCCTCACACAGAATCATACCATTGGCCTATCAAGGTCAGTGTTGTCTACTGAGACTGAAAGCAGCTCAAACGGGTCTCAAGATAAGGTCTCTGTGACATGGGAGACCGCTGTTCTACTAAGCACTCCCCTGGAACCATCACCCTATCATTGCTTCAGGTGTCAAAATTTACCTTTCAGAAAATGGCACAGTAGGCACAGGTAGCAATTTAAAACAAGTTTTAGTTTATTTAAACAGACTAGCAGGGAGGGGAGGGGATATTTACACAGGTTTTGGGAATTTAAAAGATGTAGTAAGACAGTTAAAACTGAACACAGAACTATGCCTGAGGTTCCTGACTTCACAAGAACAGTGTTACCCTTAACTTGGTTCATCTTTTACTATCTGTTCTAGATTTCTGGCAAACTTTCCCAGTTTATAATCACACAGTCTTGAGTGTACCCTGCTTTATCCCTTTGGTTATAAGACTCAGGTCTCTTCACTAGACCTCTTCCTCTGGCAAGATCGTTACTATCTTCCCTTTAAGACACATAACCTGTGCCTTTGGCACTGTTTGAGGGCCTTTCACTGCCACCTCAAAACCCTTTGCCAAAGCCTGATCTTCCAGACTTCCAGTCTCCCCCCACCCGCTGCTTGGACACTAAGTTTAATACAGGAAACTGTTTTCCTTCTCAAGAGGTAATTCTGTGTTTTACACATATAGAGATTGTTCTTAACTCCTGGAGACAGCCTCCCACCAGAGTTTCCACTATTCAAAGCCAAGCCACCTGGGCACTGAATCAGATTCTGCTTTGTGTTTCTTGTCATACACTAGAGAGCATCACAAAGACCACCACTCTCTTTTCTAGTCACTCTCCAATTCCTTCCACTCTGTAACTGCTTTCTCCAACTAACTGCCACTCTTTTTATAGTTAGAAACAGTTCATCAATCAGAGTGAGTTCCATTAGCTGTCACTCACGTGCACTGCCTCTCAGCATGCATATGCCTGCTGTTTGACACTGTCTGTCATATCACCTACCTGATTCTTTTAACAGAAGATGGTGAAGACTGAGCCTGGGACCTTCTGCATGCAAGCCCACTGCACTACAGCCTTCTCCAGGCCTTCTACTGCTACTCATTTAGCATCACTCCCACCTACCCATTTTTTGTCAGGCTGATTATGGCATAGCTATATCTGTATCAATTTCTAGTATCCTGGCCACACTGATGGACCTCCTGCTAGCACCTGGGTTTTTTTGCTACTGTGTGACACAGAGTGTTGGACTGGATGGGCCATTGGCCTGATCCAACATGACTTCTCTTATGTTCTTATGTGCTGTTGTCACATAATTTATAAAATGAGATCCACTACATGTATTCTGTGCATTTTACTATATGCTCCTATTATTGTATTATTAAATATTGTACTTCTAAAAAAGTGCTAGACTCTACACAGTTTGAAGAAATGATGCATCCTTTCCTCTGTTTGAAATACGCATGGTTTTTTTGAGCAGAAACACACAGGAACACAGTTTCAGCTGGCTTGGCATCAGGGTGTGGCCTAATATGCAAATGAGTTCCTACTGGGTTTTTTCTACAAAAAAGCCCTGTGTGAAACAATGGCAGCATCAGGGTGTGGCCTAATATGCAAATGTGTTCTTGTTGGGATTTTTACAAAAAAAGCCCTGAGAATATATATTTATTAGACAAATGCAAAAGAGAGGGGAAGGGGAAGAAATCATCATGATTATTACAGATGTAAAGGCTTAAACAGCAGTGGCAGGTATATAAAGTGAGGTAAGTTTGAAAGTTGACCTTGTTCATTTCAAAGCACATCTGGTCCTAGGAAGAAGGATATAGAACCCTAAAGCAGCTTCCTGGCAGAGAACAGGAGTGACTCTTTCAACTATGAAGCTCTAATGGTCCTTTCTACTAAGAATCCTTGCCCTGGTGGAAAGAGATTTGTCCAACAAAAAAAGTATATGCTCCATTAATCAGATGGCAGACATTGCTGTAACCCATTACCCTTCTGTGTTGATTCTCAAGTGAAAGAAAAGATGCAGGTGTGATGTCTTGTATACTACACACTTGGTTGTTTGTGATACACACACACACACACACACAAGGAAAGACCCGCAAGAAACTTGGGGAGAGGGGGCATTCCCTCACCTTTACTTCCTTCCCTCTCCTCCCATCTTTCCTTTCTTTCTCTCCCCAAGCCAATCCCTCCTTTTTCTTTCCAACCCTCCACCAAGTCAATCCCTCCTTTTTTTCTCTCTCTTCCTCCATGCTAATCCCCTTTCCTTCTCTCTTCCCCAAGCCAATACCCCATATCTCCCTTTTTCCTTTCCCCCCAAGCCAACCCCTCTTCTCCCCCCTTCTTTCTCTCTACCTTTGAGCCCAGAAGTGGTGGCAGTGCCTGGGAGTGCCAAACCCCACTCTGGCAGCTGCCCTACCAGTGAAACACAATCAAGCAGCTGAGTGCTTTGCTACTGATCACCAACGAAGACTTTCACTGGGCCAGGCAGGTCAGGGGGCACACCTGCCAGTAAAGGCCAAGTCGCTGTGCGCTCAGCTATGAAGGCACCCACCACTTTCCTTCTCTCTTTGCTCCTGGCTTTTCAAGAGCAGAAAAGCCTGTGAAGGTCTCCTTGCAAGAAAACCAAGCCATCACATGCTCCAAACAGTCACTTTCCCCTTGAAACAAGAAAGGAAAGCCCTGGCCCATCAAAGGCCATGTCTCCCCGAGTGCTGATGGAAAGGGGTGAAGGGAACCAAAGGCAGAGGCCTCTCCTGCTGCTCATTCCCTCTGCCTGGGTAAGCGCGTTCTCTGCACATGTGCTGAGAAAGCTTTCTTACTTTTGGAGGGATTTAAGTATTCCCTGTACAGTTTTTTAAAGATGTAAGATTTTTCTGCACACCTTTAGTGTGCCCCAAGTGTGCAGAAAAATCTCTTTACCCTCCATGTGCCCCCTCTCTGTGGAAATAAGTATCTGCACATAGGGAGCACAATTGGGAAGTAGATATATAGATGAACTGAGCATGCTCAGTGGCATTTCTGAATGAAACAAACTAAAATTAAATATATATCTGGTTGGGGTCGCTATAAGTCAGCAGCAACTTAACAGCACTTTACACGATACACCAACTTCACATGAAGCTGCCTTATGCTGAATCAGACCATCGCTTCAGCAAAGTCAGTATGGTCTATTCAGACAGGCAGTGGCTTTCCAGGGATCGCAGGCAGAGGTCTTTCACATCACCTCTTGCCTGACCCTTAAGTGGATATGCTGGAGATTGAACATGGGACTTCCTGCAAACAAAGCAGATGTTCTGACACAGAGCCACAGCCCCTCCCCTTTTGTCCTCATAGGCAGGAGTTGTCATTGTAAGATTAAAGTATGTGATTTCCCCAGTCCTGACCAGGATAGATATTCGGGAGACCCTGGGACAACCAGGAGGTACTTCTCAAGGGCAACTATTTTTATTCAGATTGCTGGCCTCCTCTATATATGCATATTCCCCAATGAACTGAAATGTTCAGCATTCATAAACACGTATGTGAATGGCTTTCCTGCTCTAAAATGCACCTCTCTGGTTTTGTTGCTGTTATTACAAAGGTTACCATCCTTCGGAATTTTATATAATGGTGAATAAAAACAGAAATTTACAGGTAGCTATTAGTTTAACCTCCCAGCTATTCAATTACTTGGAAAGCTGATTGTTAAGGTTTGTCTGCCCTTGCCTTTGTTAAAAGGCAAAAAGCATCTGATACAGATTGATTTGCAGTGAAGCAATCACATTCTAATGATGTTTTCTTCAGCACTGTTTCTCGCCTGATGCACCAGCTTCTGTTTCAGAAGAATCCAGTTATTAAGAGATTAACAACACTATTTTTTTTTAAATGGCTCTGCTGTTTTATGTGCTTAATGGTCTTGAAGCTGGAATTAAACTAAAAGATGCTGACGTCATTAGACAAGAAGAACTTATGGTGTAACTTGATGAGGTCTAGACTAAATATTAGTATAAGAAGAAAAATTAAAATTAACTATCACTATACAGATAGGTGAGTAAATGCATTGTTAGATCTGCCTACCTACTGTGGGGTGAAATGGAAAACATAGCCTTTGTTTTTCTATCCCACCCATCTACTTTGCTCTTCTACCTCCAGGTACAAACATTATCTTGCCTACCTTACACATATGCAGCAGAATACTGGTCCTTTATTCTAGCAAGCAGGGTCCATGTTTATATAAGAGAAGGAAGTACTTCCCATGTAAGAATGCCAGGTGTGCCATCATTGCCCACACATGCCTAGGGTGTTGGCAGAAGGAATGGAGGGTGGAAGATTTCAAGAAGAGGGAGACAAAAATGTCTAAAGTGTGCACTGTGTCATCACTCACAGGGGGAAAAAAACCAGAAGTGATGCCACATCAGTCTGGGAATCATCAAAAATTCTATGGTAAAACCACAGCATTTCCAGTGATTCCTACAGCAACGTGAGTTTTCCTGCTGCCAGGTTTTTAACTTTCCAGCAGGAAAACCAGGTGTTTTTTTCTTTTTAAATTCTCCTGCCACCATTCAGAGTGGTAGTGGCAATAATGGTGGCTACTGGGTGGTCTTTTAAAATACCAGACAACCCTATGAAGACTCCTGAATTTGGACAATTATACGTATGGACAAAAAAAATCTTTTGTAACTGAAAGCAGCCTAATTTATATATTTATTTAAATTTGCTAGGCCACCCTTCCCTGTGATCAGGGTTCAGGGTGACTTACATCAAAACCAAACCCATACAAATAAAATTATTTAATATTAAAATGCATTAAAATAATTCCTCCAAAATGCATTAAAATAACTCCTCCAAAATACATTAAAATAACTCCTCCAAAATACATTAAAATAACTCCTCTAAACATTAATGGTCATTAATGATGGTCATTTCAGTATCCACAAGCCACCTGGGTGGAGGGAATATGGAGAAAAGAAGGGAGGAGGTGGTGGTATTTGAGTGCCGGACTGTTGCTGTTCTCAACCTGGCAAAACATCTCTGCCTGCAAGCCCTATGGAAAGGCAATAAATCCCATAGGGCACAGATATTCTCTGGCAGAGAGTTCCACCAGGTAGCTTGGGGATGTGAAGACAAGATAATGGTGATAATTCAACAGAATGACTAATCAAGAGGCAGAGATGGCATATCTTGACTGTAGAACTCATGACATAAAGACAATGAGCTGTTAGGAGATTTATATGATGATTCAACAACATGGCATGCATCTATATGTCCTAATAACAATGGGATAGACAATTAAAAGGGTTCCTTTGATTACAGTGGAGGACAAGGAAAGGAATTTTATTGGAAGATACAGGTAAATATATGAATGCATACTGATCCCCAAAAGTAAATGGATGATAAATTTGGATAATTGGAGATTTGGAAAACATTCCCAGAATTGCAGCCTCTTTTACTCTATGTTCCTTACTTATTCTATAGCAGTTTGCATAGCTCCATTTTCTTCATCTAGAGCCTTTTTTCTGCAAAGGGCCATATGGATATTTATAACATCATTTGCAGGCCATAAAAATTATCAACTTAAAAAACAGTGCTCCGCTGAGGGAGAATGATTCAGCAAAATTAATGCAAATAATTGTTTTTCTATTTGAAGTCATGTGGGGAGAGCCTAATCTGGCACACACACACACACACCTGGCCCGCTGCCCTAGGCAAATACCTAGATCCAGGGCTTTTTTTAGAAAAAGCCCAGCAAGATTCAGTAGCATATTAGACCACATCCCCTAATATTAGCATATTAGGTCAAACGCTCATTAGCATATTAGGCCACACCATCTGGGATAATCAAGTGCAAACTGAACTGTGACAGTAACTTTTCCAGGCCCTGCATCAATTCTGGCCAACTAGCCAGGCCCCAGGGAGGCTGCAGAACAGTACATCTGGGCCCTGTGATCCTTGCCTGGCGCGCCTGGGCCCCACGATCTTCGCTGGCCAGCCAGGCCCCAAGAAGGCTGCCACATGGCAATCTATGTATCTGTCCAGCAATCCCCGAGGGCCACACCAAGTGACCTCGAGGGCCATATATGGACCTCGAGATGGAGGTTCTCCACCCCTTATCTAGAGCTCCTTGATGGAATCTCTCCAGCAGGAAAACCTCCAAAAATATTCCAACCAAAAAAAGAAACTCAAGGAGAAACAGGAAAAAAACACAACCACACTTAAAAAATAATGAATTGAAATAGAGGGAAAGTAGTAAGGTAATACAAGCAGCAAATTGGAGGTGAAAATTGAAGCAGGAAAAGTGTTCAGTATTTCAGAGAGGAAAGCCTGGCTAAATTGTGGTCTGCTCTAATTTTAAATATAATTTTTCATCAGTCAGAAGCAGCGTCTTCAGTTCTTAAAAGTGACTTTTTCTTGGTTACCCAATTATTACACCAAATGATAGTAAAATTGAGTAGGCCAGATTGCAAGCAAATTCTCCCCAAATGAGAAAAATGATTTTTATTATATATGAGGCATTTCCCAACAATCATAACAACAGCTCTCTAAACAAGCTCAAGCTACATTGAGCTCCCTCATAGTTTCTGGTTCTGAGACTTGAACCTCTTTGTTTACCCTAGAGATCCTCTTGGTACAAAACAGAATTACATTAATAGTAATGTAAGAAGCAAACCAACAGATTAGACCAGGGTCTCAAACATGCAGTCCTGAGCAACTTCCTTCTGCTTCCTTTCCAGGGTTGCTACTGCAGCAGCACCATAGCTTGCTTCCCCCTACCCACCCCACATCTTCTTCAGTGGTTTTTTGTTTCCTGTGTCCTGTTTCCTGCCTCTTGCCACCTCCTCCTCTTTCTCTCTCCCGCACACAGAGGTCTGTGGCTGCTTCCTGCTTTGTGTGGGAGAGATACAAAGACAAGCCTCTCTCACACACAGGTGCTCTCTCTCTCTCTCTCTCTTACACACACACACACACACACACGCATGCATGCATGCAGAGAGAGATTCTGCTTCCTTCTCTGGGGCTGCTCCTCCTCTTTTGGGGAGAAAGAGAGGGGGAGGAAGGAAGAGACAGAAAATAAAGTTGGAGTCCCCTGGCAGGTTTAAGACCAACAGTGTTTCATTCCAGTTGTACAAGAACACCTGGATTTTTGTGTATAAGAACACTTCTTTTTGTGTACAAGAGCACTTCTTCTTTGGAAGGAGGGTAGGACACTGGAGTGGATGAATTCTTCTTACAAGCACATTGTACACTTAGGGAAATATTTTGGCTTATTCTGAAAAGTGTGTGTGTGTTTAAAAAAAAGATTGAATTTCTCTGTTCCTATCTGAATATTTTTTTTTCTTTCAAAAAGACCCTGGATTAGTCCTTATATCTTGGAGAGTGGAGTGATTTCAGATGCCAGATGATAATAGCATATATTGGTAATGAGACAGGAAAACTAGCTCTCGGTTCAGTCCAGAGGATGCATTATCTTGAGCTTTATTTTCAACTGCAATTCAGCAGTCTCTCTTTCAGCAGTCTCTCTTTGGAGAGCCAGTTTGGTGTAGTGGTTAAGTGTGCGGACTCTTATCTGGGAGAACCGGGTTTGATTCCCCACTCCTCCACTTGCACCTGCTGAAATGGCCTTGGGTCAGCCATAGCTCTGGCAGAGGTTGTCCTTGAAAGGGCAGCTGCTGTGAGAACCCTCTCAGCCCCACCCACCTCACAGAGTGTCTGTTGTGGGGGAGGAAGGTAAAGGAGATTGTGAGCCGCTCTGAGACTCTTCGGAGTGGAGGGCGGGATATAAATCCAATATCTTCTTCTTCTAATCTCCCTTTGAAATTCCTTTGTAAAAGCATTATACTACTACTATACTACAACTGAATGTTGTGGTTCCTAATGTCAGACTTATGTCTATTTATTCTTTGCATCCTCCTGAACTGAATCCTCCTGGACAGAATTGAGACCTAGGTTTCCTGTCTCATTACCAAGGCTGGTATCTCCATGCCTAATACCCCTCTGCATATCACACCTAATCTAATCAAACCTGCTATTGCCATTTACCTGATATTGCCATTCAAGATCTGCAATGATTTTTATAATGTTTATATTCCCTGGTACTTCATTATACACTTTATGGCACACATGGCCTAGCCCATCAAAGTGGTATTTATGTCAGCCAGCCCTTGTAACAAATAAATTTGATACCTCTGGATTAGACAAACTATATCTAATCCAGCCTCCTCTTTTCCATAGTGGAAAGCCAACAAAAAACTGATTGCAGAGGCTAATGGCTTTTACTACATGCCACATCAGTGAGTTTTGCAGGTCAACTGTACATTGTTTGAAGTACTTTCTTTCATCTGTCTTGAATCTGCTACTCATCAGTACTCCCAAAGTCTAATATTTTGGGGGTAAAGGGAGAAACCATTTTCTCTATTCACTTTCTATACCCCATGTGTATGTTTTATAAAGCTCTACCATTCCTCCTCTTACTTGTCTTTTTTTCTGAACAGAAAACTCCCCATTTTCTTTAGTCTTTTTCTCCTTGGGAAGATACTTCAATTCCTTTATTTTTTGTGTTGTGCTTTTCTGTACCAGTTTCCAGCTCTGCAAAATCCTTGGTTAAAAAACAGTTCCAGTAGTGATAACATGATATTAACAACATTGTGAAGTATTCTAACAGCAAAATTTAATCTTCTGTAATACAGAAGCAGCACCATTACCTTTCTGTAATCTGAGGTCTAATACAGTCTATTAAAAAGTTAGCATTTATTGCAGAAGTATTCACTAGAAAATTGCTGAGTGTCAGTGTGAACATAGATATTTTTATGACATACAATAAAATGTACTACTATTTGAGATAAGAATTTTATTGTAAAATGTGGGTTAGTTTACAGTGCTTCATGTATTTGCTCATACAGAAGCAAAGTGAACGAAGCGGGAGGAATCCATGATTAGGATCTCTGTCTTTTTAAAACACTAGCCTTTGGGCCGATGCAGTCCAACAGTGGCACTTTTCAGACTGGGAAGGTCAGTTTAATTCTTCTTCTCCTGTCTCATCAATGTTTTAAATTGTACTTCCAAAGCTCAATTAGTTAAAAGGTGTAGGTAGGGAGGGGAGGAGAGGAGACAGGTACAAGAATTGCATTTGTTTCTGCCACCACCTCTGCATTAATAGTAACTGCAACTTGGGCTGGTTCACATAGAAAGGTATTAAACATATTCTCCCATAGAAAAGGTATTAAACATCTTCTACAGCAGGGGTGGACAATGATAGCTCTCCAGATGTTTTTTGCTTACAACTCCCATCAGTCCCAGCCATTGGGACTGCTGGCTGGGGCTGATGGGAGTTGTAGGCAAAAAACATCTAGAGAGCTACCGTTGGCCACCCCTGTTCTACAGTGATTTTTTCATCAACACTACAGAATTGCTAATTAGGTTTTTTAAAATGTTATTAATCCTAGTAATCTCTCATTTGATCCTCAAAACAAAACAGAAAAGGCACTTTTCTTTGACAGACCATCATCTCTTTGACAGACTGTCTTCCTACCACCCTTGGCCAATACTATCTTTACCTGTTTCTATCAGCAATTTTTCTCCAGGCCAGTTTGGCATTTTCTGGGCATGGAGCAGGGGGCACTGGGGATTTATGTGTGCGTGGAAGGTATTTGTGAAGTCCCTGCATTGTGCAGGGGTTTGGACTAGATGACCTGGAGATCCTTTCCAACACTATGATTCTGTAATTCTGTGCCTAAACCAGAATGCCTGGCAAAAGATATGGCAAATGAAAATCATGCAAGTAATAGGGAAACATTCTCAATAAAGGAAATATGAAATTGTTTCTTGCAGAAGAGTACAGGTGACAACTAAATCTTATATGTATAATTCACTAATGGCATTGGCAAAATAGAACTCTCCCATTAAATTAAGAGTGCATTCCATGCACTCCACAAACCATTGGCTCATCATGGTTCAGTCAGTGTCTTTGGCTTCCCATTGGCTGACTACCCTGCCCCTGGCTACTGCAGCCCCAGGAATTTTGAATAAACCATCAAAGCAGTCTTAACTCCAAGACTGCCACATCGCCAACTCTTCTCTGTGTCCTCTCTGTTAATCAGACTCCTGAAAGGCATCGCAAGCAACAGACCTCTGCATCCCTATCAATGGCCCACAGAGATGGCCTCCCAGCACACACAGCCTCCAAAGTCCACAGAAATAGTCAGGAACTGCTGCTGCCATAATGTGACTAGGTGGCAAGGCCTGGCCCTGCTGGGAGCGTTTCCTCAAAGGCATGGCTACCAGCTTTCCTGTCACTCCCTCCCTCCTCCCTTCAGCCTTGCCCCTAGCTGGGAGGCTGTTGCTAGGCAACCAACATGTCAGTAAAAGGAGAGGCCTCAGGTGGAAATAATGGGATACAGTCCACCCTCCAGAGCAGTTATTTTCTCCAGGATGGGGAGAGAGATCTGTTGCCTGGAGTTCAGTTCTGATCCCAGGAGATCTTCAGGCTCCACCTGAAGGTTGGATATGCTAGACCTGCACCCTCTGGGTGACTTGATGCCACCTGGCTGCCATGACTTAACTAGGCCTGGCTGCTTGCTCCTGTTCTAGATTTGAGGGGTGGAGCCTGGAGAGGGTGAGTTTAAGAAGGGGTGGGAATCAGATATGTACAATGCCATCAACACCACCCTCCAAGTCAGCCATTTCCTCCTGAGGAACCACTGTTGCCAATCTCCAAGTGAGGGCTGGAGATCGCTCAGAATTACAGCTGCTCTCCAAATGGCAGAGATAAGTTCCCCATATACTTTGTATTTTTTTTAACTAGAGTTGAGATCAAATTTCATTAATTCTTGGCTTCAACTTAAATATTAAAAATTCCACATCATTTTTCCTTTCATCATAAATGAACCTGAGTCTTTGTTTCACTCTTATTTCTCTTCACAATTTTTCCCATCAAAATAGTATTTCTATAAATGGAGTGTACACAGAAATAGCATTAAACAATATAAAAGAAACAAAAGAATAATCAAACATAGTAACAAAAATGAGACAAACTGAAACAAATGGCAATAACAAAGTTACAATAACACCTATCTATTGCTGTTCTTATGTCCATCTGCCTTGTGATACTTTATTTCTGTGATACTGACTGAACCACTGTACAGTAAGATAAAGGGTTAGCTAGAAAGGCCTTATAATTATCATTACGGTCTTAAGAAAGATAGAAGTCAAATATGTTTTTTTAAAAAAAACCTACTAGTGATGTGTTTGCCGTTTGATTATATGGGAAAGTCATCTAACTCCTTAGTACTTTACAAGTCATGCTGATAGAAAAGAGACAGACAGCGAAAGAGCAGAATCCTCAATGTATTTTTCCAAGGCAACATGCACTCCTGCCCTTTAGGGGATGCATACATGCTAAATGAAGGTACAGCTAATGGGAGATGTACAAGTTTCCTCTTCTCAAGATAAGATATATGGGAAGTACACACACAGGTGCTTGTATGGTCCTGTTTGCCTCTTCTGTATAACATGCGACAATGTTGCCAGCACTCCATTCAGCACAACATCCTGGGTCTTTATGATTATGGAAAGCAAGAGGTACTCTGGTACTCTAACATAGACTTCTCAGAATAGCTTTCACTGACTTCCATTACTGAACTTAGAGTACTGGCAAAACTTTGTGGGGATTCAAGGAAACTATATAATTCGTTTTAATCACTGATAGAATCAAATACTTCTTTGGCAATCACAACATATAAAGTAAGTCTACTCTTTTAGTGAAACAAATGTAACTGAATATTTTATGTTTCCCATGGCATTTTGACATAAAATTCCATGTCTATAAAATATGCAGTGTTTGGGTTGCTGCTGTCTACATTCCAAGTGATAAGGAGAGGCAAGCTATGACTCTTTCCAATCTACAGCTATGTAATTGTTATTCAGTCTGCTAAAGTGCTGTAAAGTCATGGAATAGTAAAGAATGTTTCTTGGCCAACAAGGCCTCTTTCCCTCAGGGATCTGTGGGGAGAAAACAAATGGTCAGCAGAATCTGAAAATGAGCAGTTTTCAAAAGAACAGGACAGTTTTACAATAAGTTTCTGTTGCCAGAGAACAAGATGGATGAAACAGCTGAAAGTGGTCAGTCATTAAAGTGGAAAAACTTCCTTCAGTTCAGCAGTTGCTGGAACAACATGCATTCCTGTTAGAGATCTCCCCTAGCAACAGAAAGAAAAAGAAAGAAAAGAGCTTGTATCATCTTCTTGCATATAAAAGAGTGAATTTGTCTGGTTGACATACCCTTATTCGAAAACTCCAGCATCCCCTATTGCAGAAATGGCCACCACCAGCATTGTGAATGGCCACCACTAGCATTATATAGAACATGCATGTTCTGCTTTGTTTTCATTTAGGTATGCCACACAGACATCCAAATGGGTAAAATGGAGTTTTTCTCTGGCTGCCACAGTCAACGCAGTCAGAAGTGAACTGCTCTTTAACGTTGGAGCAAACACTTCGTCATAAGTCTCATTAGTCTGTCTGCAACCTTGTGCTACAAGCCTTGCCTTATACTTTTTTCCCCCAGACTGGTCTGTTTTCACCTTGTATACCCATCTACTGCCTATGGGTTTTACACCGGCAGGTACAGTATCAGTCTCAACATAAACATTTAAACGTTTCAGGGAAGAAAGTTCATCGTCCATAGCAGCCTTCCAGTTACACTGCTCTTCCTTGGACAAAGAGAAAATGTCAGTATATTTCTCAGGCTCATGTATAGCAGACATTACAGGACTAAATCTTTCAGGAGCTCTTCTTTCACGTGTAGATCTCCTCAATGCAGGCTCATCAGTTGGCACATTCCTCCCGGATGATTCCTCACGAGTAGGCTTCTCCTCCATCTCCTCCTCGTCAGGCATCTCTTCTTTTGGGGTTAACTCAGCCGCCTCTCCCTCCTCTGGGTTGCTAGGCATCGAGCTGACTTGTAACCGGATTCCTTGGTCATCCTCAGGACAGAACGCTGGCGATTGGGTGCAACGATCCCAGCCCTCTGATCTCTCCAGAAACGTGGCTGAAGCACTAATCACCACCTCACGACTGTCGAGCGTGCCAAAACGATAACAGCTCCCGTTTCTCTCATACCCGAAAAACCTCATACGTCTAGCCTTCAGTTGGCCTTTACGTCTGAGCTGTTGAGGAATATGAACAAAAGCTGTAACTCCAAATACATGCAAATTTGCCAAGTTAGTTACCTTGTCATGCCATAGGCTTGCTGGTATTTTGCCAGTAGATGAACACCAAACTCTGTTCAGGTTGTAGTTGGCACAGCACATAGCCTCTGCCCAAAATCTCCAGGGCATATCTGCATCACGTAACATACACTGGCACATGTCTTGCAGTGTACGGCCTCTCCTCTCACAAAAAGCATTATGGGTAGGTCTGTACGGAGCAGTCAATCTGTGCTCAATCCCAAGCTCTGCAAACAAACTTTGAAAACGTTTATTAACAAATTCCGAGCCTCTATCAGAAATAATGCATGCAGGCACATTTCCAGTTTTTCTCTTAACAAACCTTAGCCAATTCTGCATATTTTGAAAGGTTTCAGTTTTAGCTTTCAACAGGTAAACAAAACCATACCTTGAATAGTGATCTTCTATACTTAAGACATATTTGGCCCCGCCCACTGACTCCTTAAAGGGCCCTATCAGGTCTAAGAACACTAGGTCAAGAGGTTTCTTACTAGTAAATTTACTTGGAGTACGCACAGGAGCTTTTGTAGACTTTACCAGCTTGCAGATTTCACAGTCAAGAAATTCCTTGCAAGGTTTAAGACTAAGGCCTTCTGCCTGTTCAACAGTCTTCTTTAGAGCAGGAAAACCAGCATGGCCTAATTTCCTGTGTAAAAGATGACAGCAATTATCATGCACTGGTTTATTTACACAGACGTTATTACACGTTTGTACCTTGGTATGCAAGAAGTATAAATCTTCCTTCAGCATTGCCTTTACACACACACCGTCACTGGTCCTCAGCTCACAGCACGAGGTGTCAAATTGCAGTTTGAAACCTTCCCTGCACAGAGCAGATACAGACAGCAGATTCATCTTAAGTGAAGGAACAAAACCCATAAGCAGCTCCTTCCTTAGGCTTGGCAGGAAGACTTTCCCTCTGCCAAAAACAGTTGCTTTAACTCCATCTGCCAAAACAACAGACTGGTTATCAACAGGTGTGTAAGAAGTAAACAAACTCCTCTCTCTACAGAGGTTCTCCGACGCTCCGCTGTCAATTAGGAAAGATTGAGTGTAGTTAGTTGACTTACCAGTAGTAACGAGATGCACATTACCACTCTTATCAGCAGACCTCATTTCAGACCGTCTCTCTTTCCCTTTCTGGCCTTGACAATTCCTAAACAAATGTTTAGATGAGCCACACCGGAAGCATTTCTTCCTTACAGCCATTACATTACCTGTTTGACAGTCAGGATCCTCCTTAACAGTAAATCCACTGCCCCTCTCTGGCTTACAGACAGGCTTTTTCTCCACACGTAGAGAGGAATTGGACTGTCTCTTGCCATATTCATCAAGAAGCCGTCCAGTTACGACGTTCATGGTTAACCCTGTCTCAGGCAAACCCTCCAGGCTCGTTATCACAGCGTCATATGATGCATCTAAGGAACTTAAAAGTATGCACACCTCCTGTGATTCAGAAAACATTTGGTTATGCTCTCTTAGCTCTAGAAACATCCTACGCATAGACTCTATATGAGATAACATATCAGCATTAGCTGCCAGCCTGGTATGCAGAAGCTTCCTCACCAAACGAATCTGAGAACCGACAGTTCCTCGGACGTAAATTTCCTTCAAAGCATTCCAACAGTCATGAGCCTTCTCCAGTCCTGCTATATGCACCAGCTGGGAGTCATCTAGAGAAAGACCTATTAAAGACAAAGCCTTAACATCCTTTTTACGCAAAAGGTCTGCAGCTTTTCTGTCTTCAGCAGCTGCCAACAACCCCCGTAAAGGAGCAGCCACCACCTCCCACAGCTCTTGGTGCTTTAATAACAGACTGACCTTCTGGGACCACGTAGCATAGTTAGTCCCATTCAGCTTAGTAATGCTGAGCCCAGAGAAGGAAACAACATTTGCAGCTTCCATCTCTGCTACTTATCACTGAACACCTGGGCAACTTGGCAGTCTGCCTCTGTCTCTTCCAAAACACTGTGTTGCCTCCTCTGTCTTCAGAACAGCAGCACCTCTAGAAACACTGGGAGCACTGGGAGCTCTGGGCCCATAACCAATGTTAGAGTATTTTGCACGCAGCAGAAGAGCTGAAGGAGAGGGACAGGCAAAACACAGGAATTAATAGACAAGAGAAACAGCTGTATTCAATGGTAGATATATTTACCAGGAAAGTATCCAATATTCAGAGTCGTTGCCAGGCCAAGGTCATACACAGTAATCAGTACACACTTCAGTAGATAACAGTATACAGCAGTAAGTATACACAGCACGATCCAAGCACAGTAGCATAGGATCCAACACCAGCAGTGATCGCTGCCACCCAGATAGCGGGCCTCACAGAACCCACAATCCTTACAGGCAGGCTGAGCAGGCTCACTGAGCTTCCCTAAGTACACGTACCAATCATGCAACCTTACCAGAAGGTTGCATCAGCTCTGTGAGTCAGCACAAAGCCTAATTACAGGTGAGGTCATCCCACCTTACCTCAGTAACAGGTAACAGCTGGATCATGATGCAGCATGACTCAGCATGACATTGCAGAAACAACATTACTATTACTAAGATGGAGTCAGTCAGCCATTTTAGGACTGAGTTCCAACAGTCTATACCTATTTTTCTAGAATTATCTACATTTCATATAACATTACATTTGAAGCCAGTTTGGATATTCTTCTTCTGGCAAAATTTCAGAGCAATATTTAAGGGAGCCACAAAAAAAATGTATATAAGATGACTAAAAAGTTTCAGGAAGGCTCCAATCATATTCTTGCTGTCTTTTCCAATTTGGTTTCCATCATCATGACCTAAAATAATATGGGAGCTGAGTGATGTTTGTAATAGATCAGCAGGTGTCTGAAACACAGTCCTTGCATTTGGTGTGTGACTGTTGCATGCATCTGATCTTTGTAGATATGGAATGATGCCTCCTGGTTTGTTCAGAAACACCACCTAGTCCCATGAAGTTGAAGAAAACAAAGATTACATCTTTGCTTTAAGATAGTGTTGCATATGGACATCAGGAAACACTTTGGCAGCTGCATCATGTTGGCTTTGACCTGCACCTACACTTTACTGGAAATTGTGCTATAGTTGAGCTACAGCAGTCATTTGTAACTGGTTGTCCAGGGTAAGACATCTAATTGCAAATTCACTGCTATAGCAAAATGATGCCACAGTATCCTATGATGTGGATGTAGCCTGAGAGTTGGCCAATGATCTCTTCCCTTTCATTGGCCACTTCAGGACAGGGGGGGCAAAAAAAAATCAGTTCTACTGGCTACACCAGAAAGTGTGGGTTGCCACACCTACAGGGAGTGGACAGGCTTCCTGTCCATGCCCAGTCAAACCAGTTCCCTACTGAATGAATCTTATGAAGCCTGATAATGCTGCCTTGGTGCTGGCAGCATTCATCAGAACTGTTGCTACTGTACAACTCAGGAGGATTATGGTGGGGTTCAGCACCACTAGGCAGAATTGTGTGCAGAAAATAAGTATTGTGTTTTTAAAAATGCTGTTCTTGCCACTCTTGTTTACTTTAAAATTTAAAAAAAATGGTGGTAAGGTTGGGAAGGCAACAACAGTACTTACAAACTGGCCAAATCAAGCATGAATGAATGAATGAAGTGTTGTTAACCAGGAAAAGAGAGATGGGGGAAAGAATTTTAAAAATCTAGATACACAGATTCCAACAGTCACATACTTGCTGCTCTTTCTCCAAAGAGGTCAGAGACAAATGTGCACCCCTAATAGACAGCCCAGAAGCAAGAAAGTCACAACTGTTCATGTAGAAGTCTGCTGTTCAGATTTTTTGACATCATCACTTTTTTCAGAAAAATAGATAATGACAGCTGTCCAGCAAAGAATAGTTACATAAACCATTACAGACACATTCCATTCTGGCATTCCCCGCCCCCCCCCCATTAAAATATACTTTATTTACGGGGGGGGGGGTGTTCCATGACAATGCTGACTTCAGAATGAACCTTCACAGATTTTGCAATCCAATGAAGAGTGTTTCTGTGTCAGAACCAATTTAAATGACAAATGGAAGAAATTTTTTTGTTATACTGAAGATCATGTGGGTTGTGTAGGCTTGAGAGAAAACAACTGTCTCTTGCATAGGGTTTGTGCTGGAACAACATTAATACTGGGGTTTTAAATCAAGTAATTTCACAAACCATTCTCTTGTTTATATTTAGGAAAGGTATCTAAAATAAGTCAAGCCACACACCTAAGGTGTACTTATGCTATATATTTAACTACTGTGGATTCCTCCAAAGAATCCTGGAGATTTTAGTTCTATCAACTCACCAACAGCCATTAGTGACCCCGTAATTAACAGCAGTTTCCAGAGTCCTCCAGAAAGAAGGACTGATCATTAAACCTGCTTCTAACCATACTTACCGCTTTAAATCCTATCAGATGGACATACTTTTGATTAAATCTGCTTAGAATCAGGCTATAATTCTATTATGTGGTTACCTTCTTAATATTACCAGTGTATTCACTGATCCTTTTCTGCCATGCAAACATTTACTAGCAAAAAGTTAGTAAAAATTTTCTACATCATTTTTGGAATACCAGCAGACAGGACAAAATCCATCCCTGCTCCACAATATAATGAGCACACTGATTCTAAGCTTGAAGCAAAAACTTGTAATTGTGTTATGGTTAAATGTAATTACCCCATCAATTACTTTTCTTCTCAAAAGAGTAGTCTCTTTTGCATGCTTCATACTGTATCTGTTAACTGTGGTTGTTATTTAGGCCTGATCTTGATTAATTTGGCTAGGCTTTAGCTAAGAATCTGTAGGGTGGGGAAGGATGGGAAGAGGCTCTGACTCAGTGGGAGAGCATCTGCTTGGCATATCAAAGGTCCAGGCTCAATCCCTGGCATCTCCAGTTAAAGAATCTGGAAGTAGGTGATGTGAAAGACCTCGGTCTTAAACTCTGGAGAACTGCTGCTATCCTGAGTAGACAATACTGACCTTGATGGACCAAAGGTCTGATTCAGTTTAAGTTAGCTTCATGTGTGTGTGTGTGATGAGACAATCAAACCAGGCTGAAAGGTCTGCATTGGTTGCATGTTTGTTTTCAGGCACAATTCAAAGAGCTGGTTCATAAACTGAACGCCCTAACAACTGGCTCAGGTCCAAGCACCTTAAAGACACTCTCCTCCAGTACAGTTCTGCCCATCAGATCCTCTTCTCTCTGCTCTCTATGTGTGGCAATAATAGACAGGGTTTTCTCAGAGGTGGCACTAAATTTTGGAATGTTTTTCTCTTAGGGTTGCCAACTGGGAGCTGCGGGGGGCAGTTAGGGGGCTGAACCTGGGGAAAACAGCATTACAAGGCACTCCCAGAATTCCCCCAATATCTGGTTAAAAACGTAGAGATAAGGTAAAAACAGAAATTAGGAGAATCTTGAGAGTTTCGCACAACACCATGATGACACTCATCTGAAAGAGATGGCACAGCATCACATAATACTATCCCCCGATTTTGGCTTCTGTGACTGCATTTAGCACGGGAAGAGACCATTTATTATTGGTGAAGGATTTTATTATTACTATTATTATTATTATTATTAAGCTCTTGATCTCTGAAGAGACAGTAGATAAAATTTCTAAATAAGAGAAGGGCGGCCATGAAGGAGCTAGAAAACATTCTTAAGTGTAGAGATGTGTTGCTGGCACCCAAGATTAAGTTAATCTTGGCTGCCCTTCTCTTGGCTGGCACCCAAGATTAAGATTAAGGGCTCTTTTTCTAGCAAGAGCACCTCTGCATATTAGGCCACACACCCCTGATGTAGCCAATCCTCTTGGAGCTCACAGTAGGCCCTGTACTAAGAGCCCTCTAAGCTCTTGGAGGATTGGCAATCAGGGGTGTATGGCCTAATATGCAGAGGAGCTCCTGCTAGAAAAATAGCCCTGGTTAATCCTATTCTCCATTACTAGGTATGGGTGTGAAAGTTGGACAATGAAGTAAGCTGACTTTCTTGAAAGTGACTTGATGGCACTTAACACTTGAAAGTGACTTGATGGCACTTAACACACATTTATTTAAAGTTGTGATTCCTCTTTCTCAGGCCTTACAAAGATGGCAATAGTCTCACAGAACACAAACCACAATGTGGTGCACACCTATAAGAAAGTTGGTGGGATTTTCTTTTTCCTTTCTTGTTACACACCAAACAAAGTCATTTATTTCATTTTCATTATCTTCAATATAACCCTTAAGGCAGTCCGGGTATTCAATTTTCCAGTGAATACTATCTTGTATTTCACATGTACAGGAGGATTATTTTAATCTACATTAACACCTGGCATGTTACTCTTGAAAACCTTTAGAGCAGAAAAATTAATTACCTTTTAAGAACATTTTATATTCAACATTTGTTAATGCAACTTAATACCAAATAAACCCATATCTACTGCTCCTATGAAGTATGTCAGTTTCTGGCCACCATCCAGCAGAGAGCTAGGCATGCTTAACCCCAATGAGTTCAATAGGATTTAATTGTTTCTTGGTAGAAGTATATTGTCATGAGCCAGTCAGCTACCTCCTCCTCTGAGGATGAGAAAATTGGAAGAGTGAGGCCCTGCACTAGTGGAATGCCTGCATGAGCAGCTGGATTTGGAAACAGAGTTAGCAAAAGACACATCAGTTGATGAGGGATGCTCATTCTGACAGCAGACAAAAGAAATGTGACAAAGGTCAGACTGCCACTCACTGCTGGAATCTCCTGAGCCGGCTGAATGTAGGAAACATCAGGTACATCAAACAGCTCAGGAGAGATGTAGGAGTGTCCAGCTAATTGCACAACAATGATCAGGTGCAGAGTTGTTACAGGAAGAAGTAACACCTGTGTGTCATTAGGCTAATAAAATGGAAACACCAATCAGAGGTCAGAGTGAAAGCCATCTCACTACCACCCCACTGTGAGCTAATTAGTCAGAAAACAGACATCTGCCTTGCTTGGCTTTCCTGCTTTGAAATTCCGTTTTGCTAACCTATGTTTGCTTTTCTGTTTAGGAACCCAGACCTTGCTTGTTGCATTGAATCTAAAGCCTTGATTCTGAATTCCTGCCTTCCTTGTTTACCCAGACCAGTGGACGGAACCATGGGCTTTCTGACTTGGTACTGGTTTGTGACCTTGCTCTTATCTCTCACCCCAATTGTTGTGTTTGCACTGGTGCCTCTCAGAATTCCTGAGCAGAGTAAAAGGTGCCCTGAACACAACATTTGTTTTTTATTTAACTGTGCTGTTGCATACAAGAGGCTCCTGGTCTGTCAATATCAGGTTTCCCCTTGATCATGACATATATGATAAGTATATAATAGGGTTCCGGGTTTTGGCTTCTCAAGCTCAGTGGGGTTCGCAGAGCTCGTTCTTAGCGGCCCCCTGAATCGGATGTTAGGAGGGGTGACACAGCTATGGCACCTCCTAGGAGACCCTGGAGGGGTCTTCTGATGACAGGAGCCAGGGAAATGTCATCTTCTGATGACAGGAGCCAGGGAAATGGCGGCTGGTCCCTGTTCCTCCTGTCTGCCCCGATGCTCCACTGTTGCCATGATGGCAGCAAGAGATGAACACCCGACTGCTTTCTTTCTTTAACAAGCTTCTACTATATCCTACTTCTACCTTAAGCACCGAGATGCTATCGTGCAAGTAAGTATTTTCTTATATTACTACCAATTAATGGATCTTCTGTGATAACACCAATTCAAACTGTTCAAAAAATGGGGAAGAAGAAGAGATTCCCCCCCCCTTCTTTCTTCACCTGTGGGAGCTTCAAAAAGACAAAGAACAAATTTAATAATCTGAAATAACTTAAATGGGATTGAATGTATTTGGTTTACAACTAAACAAGCTAAAATGAGAACATTACTTGATTTTAATACAGTCTGAACAAAAAGTTTGAAATATTTTTTAAGAGAAATCCTTTTGATACTGAATGGGTTTGAAATGATCACAACTGGAATATAAGAGGAAAGCCCATGGCTGGAGGAGATTGTGAAAGATAGACTATCTGGGACTTGAGTTGTTTTTTAACTTTGACTATGAGACGGAGTTATACTACAGAGAAGATAACAATTCAGCTTGAAGCATTTTATAAAAAAAAGATATCATGGGTGCCATATCCTCCCTAAAGCAGGAAATCGGTTTGCTAGCAGAGTTAATACAGGACAAGGTGAAAATCTTTATTTTAAAACACAATGAAATTGAAAATCTACATGAGTGGAGCGAAGGGATCCCAGTGATGTCTACAGAGATGAGAGAGATGGATAAAGATTCGGTGGGAAAGGAGTCGGAAAAAATCAAAATGGAGACATTGTGCGTAGTTACAAAAAGGAGGCAGAAATCAAGCTTGATTATAGTTTTTGCAGGAGGAAGTGACGGCATGGAGACTTCACTGCTTTTAATACAACAGCTGCATATTCTAAAGGAAGAAAAGACTGGCTACTTTAAGAAGATTAAGTCCTGGAAAACTTTTTAAAAGAAGGGATTATAAACTGATGCTCTTTCTTGTAACTGATTATTATGGAATTAATAAAAGAGAACTAGCGTTTGGCCGTGAAACAGATTGAAAAAGGCAAGTGAGATTTCTAGAGACATGTAGTTTTGAAATGACAAATGAGACTTTTAATCTGATTGTTCTCTGCTATTTGTTTTTTTTCATTTATGGATCGTATAAGCTGCTTTTCTCTTACTCAGAAATTTAACTCTCTTTTTATAAAGTCAAATGGAGCAAGTTAACAGGGAGCGAGTTATAGAGAATGTATGATTTTAACAGATATAGTTTCCCCAAAAAGTTTAATTAAGTTAAATATTTAAATATTTAATCTAGATAAATGATTAATTTGGGTCAATTTATAATAAGGTAGACAACACAAGTATCTGAAATTTTTAAAGTTCTGCTCTTGGTTATTGGTTTGAAATAGACTCTGTTGTTACTGAAACAGATAAAGTATTTGCTAGGTTTTATTTTGGTCTTGGTTACTTTTATTACCATTTCTTTTTTGGTTGGAAATAATTAAGATAGTACCAAGGATAAGAGATTATATTCATCTTCTCTGCTGATGATTATTGTTAGTATTGTTAAAGTTAGTACTTATCTTTAATATGGTTAAAACTAGCTAGTGGATTTTACTTTGTGGTTGGCTTCTGGGCTCTCCTTATCTGTGGGTATTAAAGATGAATAGTTTAGTATCATATCATAACTAGTCAAAAATGTTTAATAAAATAATAAGAGTGCAAAATATATTTGTTGGATTGGATTAAAATTTAAGACTTGCAGTTAGAAAGAATTTAGTACTAGGTTTGAAAGGTAGAACTGTAACAGATATATTTACTGCTTCTCTTTTTCTGTTTTGTTGTTTCACCAAGTTTTTCCCTCTGTTTGCTTCTGTACTCCTGCACCTTCCCTTTTCCTTTATATTGAAACTTATTAAAAATTTAAAAATAACTTCCGGGCTACGTCACCTTGCTCTCAGTTGGATCCGCAAGCTCTCCTGCTTGCAGCTCCCCTGAATCAGGCAGGGGGAGGGGTGCCACGAATGTGACACCCCCAAAGAGGCTCAGGGGGGTCTCTATTCGGTATGGGGCTTTTACAGCAAGACAGTGATGCAATGGCAGTTGCTCCTGTTCTTTCTCTATGCCCTGAAGCTCTCCCTGTCATGTTTGCCATTACAGCAGCAAGAGGTGAACGCCTGATCGCTTGCTTTTCTTCTCTTCAATAAGCTTTTGATCTATCACCCCTCTATCTCAAGCATGACAACTCTACAATGCAAGTAAGTCAGCTTTCAATTGCCAATGGCTAATGGGTCATTTTTACATTTCAGTGAATTGGCAGTTCAAAGGAAAGGAAAGAGGTCGATACCTCTAATTTCCCTGTGAATGAGGCCATGAAAAGCTAAAGAACATTTCTAAGTACTGGAAACAATTTGAATTAATCTGAATATGGATACTTAAATTGACCCAGATCATAATTGGATATTTGTTAAAAAGACTATTATTCGGCTGCAATACGGTCTGAACAAAATGAGATACTTGTTAGAGGAACTTCTCCTTGTTGTCTGATTTGAAATTCATATGCTAACATCTAAAACTCCAGTTAGAGGAGACTGGGAAGGACGGGCTATCTGGGACTCTGAGCTACTTTTCAACCTGGAATAATGGACTGAGTTTGCTCACGGAGAAAAATGGCTTTGCTAAGCGAAATTTTTTATTAAAAAGATATTTTAAGCAGTTTGAAGTCTCTGAGGCAAGATCTTGGTTTTTTGACAGACTTGGTTAAGAAGCAAATGGGAGCTTTTGTGCTGAAAGCTAGCGAAATCTCAAATCTACATGAGCAGAGTGCTAAAGAGAACCCGGTGACGTCTGTGGAATTGAAATGGGAAATAACAAAAGAAAATTTAAATGGATCCCTATGGCATAGTTTAAAAAGAAGACCGGAAATGGAGACTGATTCAAGTTAGGTTGAGGGGAACAAAGGCTGTGGAATTTTTCTCACTTTCTTCGAGAAGGATGACTGCATTAAGAAGTAAGAAGATGCATTTTAACCAGAAAATCATGATGTGGAAATCTTTCAGAAAGAAGAGCCTCCTGAATTAGATTTATCTCAGAGGATAGCTGGACATGGACTTTGTAAGAAAATCTGGTATGTGATATTAGAAGGCTAAGTGAGATTTCTTTTTCCTTTTTTGTTTTTTTGGGCTATAATTAGTTGTCTTGTTTAAAACAATATGGATATAAAAGTTAAAGGACTAAAAAGTCTTTGAAAAGAATTTTATGTAAAAATAGTTAACTTAGATTAACTTTTAAGAAGGCAAATGCCGTAATTACTTGGTAAATTGGTGAACTTGTCTTTAATAATGATATTAGTTTTTATGTTTGTTATTGGTATGAGTAATCCTACAAGTTAATCTATAACTGTTAAGAAGGTAGATATTGTAATTATTTTGTTGTGAAGCTGTGAACTCCTGCATCAATTAGTTTGCCCTGAGTCCAGTTTTACTGAACTAAGACAAAAATGTGTAAGCTGGAGGGTAAAAAACTGTGAGCTTGCTCAGACTAACTCAGTTTAGAAGGAACATTGATGGGGTGAGGGGGGGGGCACAGGAATCTTTGTCCAGGGGCATGTGCTGGCTCTTGGCTGCAGAGGTGTGGTACCACCACCCAAATCTGTCATAGAGTGCAATCCCAAAAGCATTTTCTTGGGAGTAAGCCCCCTTGAGTACACCTGCATAGGTTCCACCTCTGAAGCTCATGCAATTTCCAGACCATTAAACACACAAAACATACCTGACTGGCAGAAACTCTCCAGAGCTTCAGGCTGAGAAAGGCCCTTCTCCACACATGAGGTTTCCCTTAACCAGCACCATTGCCAGGAATTATCAGGGGTGTGTGTGTGTGTGGCTGGCAGGGGGCAATTAGATCTCCTTCTAATATGTTTGTTTGAAGAAATTGTCTATAATAAGATAGATAAATTATTGTGCTCTATTTCTAATCTGTCAAGGATAAAGATATTGGTCATAGACCGTGTTAAGGTGCATATTAGTTACAAATCAGGAGATAGATTTCTTTTTAGTAAGAAGGGCTTCTTGAAAAGTTCTTATCTTGGTGGGTAGTTGGGTATGGAACTCTCAATAAGAACAGGCATGTGATTTTTATTTTTGGGTCATAATAAGTTGGTTTTCCTAGCCCAATAGGAATAGAAGAGGTGAACTAATTGTTAAAAAGGCAGACAGCACAGTTGTTATGTAAACTGGCAGATTTGTCTTTAGTATGCCTCCCAGGAGAAACTGTTTATATTGAGATAGACAAAATACTATGTTGTATTTTTCTTTTAGCTTCTTAAGGATAAAGATATGATTTTTTTCTGTCTATGTTAATGAGGATAGCGTTAAACTAACAAACTAGTCTGTGTTTTTAACATGGTTAAGTCAAAGCAGCTAGTTCCGTGTTGAGACTGCTCTGACTTGTTTATACTTACATGTGTTAAAGAAGAACTGTTCAGACTTGTATTGCAAATAATAGTTTAGTAAAAATGTTTTATAATGAAAGATAAAGATGGTAAAATATATGGAGAACTCTATACTTGCAGGTAAAACGAATTGGATATTTTATTTGGAAGTAGATTTAAAACTGATATATTTGTATTTTTCTTCCCCCCCCCCCTGCTTTTCCCATTCTGTATATGCCCTCCTCCCCTTTTTTTGGATCTATGCTTATGCTTCTTTCTTTTTTAGTTAAAACCAATAAAAATTATAAAATCTAAAAATTTAAAAACGATAAGTATATAATAAACAAGACAGAGACTGAGCCTTGAACCCTTTGACTACATGGCTACCTTCCAAGCACTTTTGAGCACATGCCATGTAGTTATGTGGTCAGACACATGTCCACTAGACATTTACAGATATGAGTTACATATCTGCTTCACATTTTTTATATTTAATGTGGCAAACACCAGTGGAAGAGCAGCATACCCAGGCTACACAAAAAGTGTAGTATAGTTTGCAGAGGGTCCCTTTGGATCTGTTCTCAAACAACCTCCTTTTTGTCTTTAAAAAAATTCAAACTATAATCAAAGTTGATTTCTTTTATGGTTCATCCATTTTGTTTTCATTGTCATGCTTTTAAGACAATAAAAGGCATGAGAAATTAATATATTCTCATGCCACATTTCACAAATAGAGGCTGATTGATGCTCAGTAAGCACAATTTAGTAGCTAGAGCACTCAGAATAAAAAAAAGTGTAAAATTAAGTCAGTCTATAAAAGTCACCCGGTACTAATGCATAAATCAAACATGCAAGGGTTCCTGCAGCTTAGAGAAGATTAAAATACATTGAGTCAATTTAATCCATTAGATTTAAAAGAATCATATTGCCAAACATCCTGTGAGGATGGAAATGCAGACTTCTACATTGATATTATGTTGTTCCTATCCATTACTATTTTTAACATTGTAAAATGTCTGTTCGTAAGATATCTTTAGGTATCTAAACGAACACATTAAGACACACTCCTTTATGTGAAACATTCACAAAAACTATTCAGATGCTAGGGCTTGTGTTAAGATTGTACTTGTGTTGGGGTTTGTGTGTGAACCCTTTTGTTGGGGGGGGGGGTGTCTTAAAATAAAATTAATAAATAAAATTAAGGAGATGAACCTGAGAATATCTTTTGAAGTTCTACCACGAATTGTCTTTTAAACCCAGTGGACCTAAGATTACCAGACAACTATAAATAATTGGAAGAAATGAGGAAAGAAAAGTAAACAAAGCACTGAGAGGGAAGAAAAGAACTACAACGAAAATTTAGCATTCACATGAATTGTATTGGAAACTGAAAGCTTGGGCATTTCAGCACCAGAGAGCTGTCCACAGCACTAGTACCAGAATTGTATGTTTCTAGCCTTTGCATGTATTTATACACTGTTCATCATAGAATCATAGAGTTGGAAGGGACCTCCAGGGTCATCTAATCCAACCCCCTGCACAATGCAGGCAACTCACAAACACTTCCCCCTAAATTCATAGGATCTTCATTGCTGTCAGATGACTATCTAGTCTCTGTTTAAAAACCTCCAAGGAAGGAGAGCCCAAGGAAGCCTGTTCCATTGAGGAATCACTCTAACAGTCAGGAAGTTCTTCCTAATGTTGAGCCGGAAACTCTTTTGATTTAATTTCAACCCATTGGTTCTGGTCCTAACTTCTGGGGCCACAAAAAACAATTCCACACCATCCTCTATATGACAGCCCTTCAAGTACTTGAAGATGGTGATCCCATCAACTCTCAGCCACCTCCTCTCCAGGTTAAACATCCCCAGCTCCTTCAACCTTTCTTCATAAGACTTGGTCTCCAGACCCCTCACCATCTTCGTCGCCCTCCTCTGGACCCGTTCCAGCTTGTCTATATCCTTCTTAAAATGTGGTGCCCAAAACTGAACACAATACTCCAGCTGAGGTCTTACCAGAGCAGACTAAAGCGATACAATCACATCACATGATCTGGACACTTTATTTCTGTTGATGCAGCCCAAAATTGCATTTGCCTTTTTAGCCACTGCATCACACTGTTGATTCATGTTCAGTGTATGATCCACTAAGACCCCTAGATCCTTTTCACACATACTACTGCTAAGACAAGTCTCCCCCATCCTATAACCATGCATTGGAATTTTCTTACCTAAATGCAGAACTTTACATTTATCCCTGTTAAAATTCATTTTATTGATTTTTGCCCAGTTTTCCAGCCTGTCAAGGTCATTCTGTATCCTGATTCTGTCTTCTATTGCATTTGCAACCTCTCCCAATTTAGTATTGTCAGCAAATTTAATAAGCATTCCCTCTATTCCTTCATCCAAATCATTTAAAAAGATGCTGAACAAAACAGGGCCCAGGACAGATCCTTGAGGGACTCCACTTGTCACTCCTCTCCAAGAGGACGAGGAACCATTCACAAGCACTCTTTGGGTGTGATCTGTCAACCAGTTGCAGATCCACCTAATGGTAACAGGATCCAAACCATATTTTACCAACTTGTCAACAAGGACAGTATGTGGAACCTTATCAAAAGTCTTACTGAAATCCAGATAAACGATCAAACTTTCCCAGAAAATATTCAGTATTGCATTTTAATCCCTGTAATGTGTTGCATTTTAATCCCTGTGATTTTAATCCCTGTGAAGTATTCAGAATTGCATTTTAATCCTTGTGATGTAGGTTCCTCAAGCATGATGACTAGCACAGTGATGTAATGAGTCTCTTTACTGTGCAGAAATTTGCAAAAAAGCCATCTTCTTCAAACTCCCACACATTAGTCCTTATGCCACAATGGGTCTTTATTACTTGCTATGTAGCATCCTGATTTCTCTTTAACAATGTAGGCACATTTGATAGGAGTCTTTGGTTCAACATTATGTCTTGGTAGAAGGGTTTCCCCCCCTTACATTCTGATATCTGTCCTTTGCTTTGGCCCATTGTCTGGTGATGGGACCCATCTTGGACTCAAAAGTATGACTCACCTTGGCTGAAGCAGGCCACATGTGGCTGTCAGCCACTTCAGCCTAGACAGAACATGCCCTAAATAGGCAGGATGGAGTAGCAGACTGGGCTAAGCAATCAAGTTCGGCAGCCAGGTGGAGCATGTGATATCATCAAGCCAGGAGGTGGCTGCAGCTGAGACATGGTTCTAGTTACTTCCTGATTATATGAAATGGTGGTGGGAAGGAGGCAGCCCAAAGAGGGGATTGAAAGTGTGGCCCATTTAGAGAGAGTCTACACCAGGAAAGGAAGGATGAATCATCCCTGCTCAGTCAGCATGTGAGAGCAAAGGGTACAGAAAGGAGGAGGAATCTGGTGTTACAGTGACCTCCCCTGTGAAATCCGAGACTTTGTGAGTCCTTCACTGTGGGGAAGGTCATGGTGGAACAAGGGCGATGTGGCCTTGTTAATGGGGAGTATCATACCTGCCTTGTTCATTATCTTTCTTGTACTTCAGTGTGCACTTAGCTTTGTAGAAATTGCCAAACATTACCTTTAGGGACTAAAAGAAGATTGGTATTATCTTACAGCATGATTATGGACCAATTTTATTTTGTCTATTACTTACAAGAGCAATATCAACCAGCCCATATTATAGTTGTCTATCCAGTTTGAATCTTCATAGTATCTCAAAATACTCTATGCTAGTTATGAGTTTTCACATCTGTCAAATCATATTATCCACACTTCTATGTATAGTAATTGATTTATTGCTACTCTGGAAAATAGGCCTGGTCACAAACCATAACAGTGCAGGAAGAAAGAATTAAAATAAAAACAATTCATAGCCAGGCAGCAATTAAATGTCCATCAGAGTATCATTTTGACATGATACAGCATTTAACTTTATAAAGCTCAATTAAATAGTATCAGCAAGTGTAGATAAAAAAAACCACACTGTGTATAAGGAAACTGAATTTTCCACTTACAAGATATTCAGTTTTCCTGGATATTAGCCAATTATAGTTTCCCGATTTGGCTGGATAGTTATTTTTCCTTTGCTCCCTGATACAGGAAGCAATTTAGAAGGCATTATTCTATTGCCTCAACTGCATTCAATCCATAGAAATACAGTCTTCTCCAAAAGAAACTGTGGAGTAACAACTACTATCCAGCACTGCTATTTTCATATTCTGAAAGTGTAATTTGGAATCTCTTCTCTGTCACCACATGTCAAATTACTTTCTACAATGCTGCAGCAGATGGACAACTAAAAAAGCTTTAAATAGTAACTCATTTTTTAACAAAATTCAACTATAAAATTGTCACAACAGAAACCATGCTATCTTGTTCACTTGAAACATTTTTGTTGTTAGAAAACCATCTGCTCAGCAGCAGTATTTCTGTTTTTTAAACAGCTGGGAATAAACTTGCACTGATTTAAACATATATACTAATCATATTTGATATTGGATTTATATTTAGAGAAACCCATTTCTAGTCTGAAGGAGACCCCTACAATTTAATAGCCATAAGGTAATAAGAAATACAAGATGCTCAGTTTTCCACATTACCATAGCATTGTAACAGAAAATAACACCATGATTCTCACTCCCATAAAGTGGCTACCACCCACCACAACCTCTCTCCCAGAGGTTTAGGGATACAAGTAGGTCAGGTTGTCACATGTCTAACCAGCTCCTTTAAATAATCTGTTATCTGTTGGAAAAAGGGCTCTGGCCTAGTGTCATTATTAGGAGTATTAGCTATACTCAGGGCTTTTTTGAGCAGGAACGCAGTTCCGGCTGGCTTGGTGCCAGGAGGTATGGCCTAATATGTAAATGAGATCCTGCTGCACTCTTTCTACAAAAAGTCCTATGTGAAACAATAGGTGATGTCAGGGGGTGTGGCCTAATATGCCAATGAGTTCCTGCTGGGCTTTTTCTACAAAAAAAGCCCTGGCTATACTAATGGAAGAGTTAACAGCAGAAATGCCTGCAAGGGAACAGAGGAAGATGCCAACCTCCTATCTCTTTGATATACCATTGAGAGATTTATAGCAGTCTTCCGGCCAGGGGAAGAGGGAGTTATTCAGTTTGATGTTTTTCCTCCTGGCGCTGAATGTCCAGTATGAAGCATATGGTTTGGGGAATGTTCACACATCTTTCTGAATATATCTTTTACTGTTTACACTTAAGTATTTTTATTGTTTCTGATAAGCACTGTAAGAAGACTTCTGTGTTCCTTGTCAAATAAACAATTGCAAATGAATGTAAGACCACCCCAATTAAATGATGCCAACTCAAATGAATTTTGGTACCTGTTAACCAATTATGTAAGTTTGTATTATACCTGTTCTGATGTCATTCTGTGTATAAAATCTTTAACCCTATTTCTGACAGATAAATGCCCGGTTTGCTGGGGTCTTGTTGCTTTGTATCTGGTTCTCTCTGTTTATTATAATAAATATCACTTTGCCCCCAAGTCGGAATGAAGAGTCGGACACAGGGAGTTGGTAAAACTAAAGGCCACTTTATTAAATAAACACACAAAACAGCAAGGGCAACAAAAACTGCGACCTGGTCAGGGCCAGGGGTCTCAACAGACCGCTCCCCTGCTATTAGTGGGTGAGAGACCCGGCCCCCCAGTCGGAGCTGTGTGTCACAACTCCCACCAGGCAGGCCCAGCAGGGAGGCACGCCCCAGAGGCCCCAGTCACCAGACACGCATCTCAATGGAAGGCACCCTCCGGTCGAGCCTCCAGGACGGTCTGCATTCACCCACCCTGGGTCACAAATACCCAAAGGTTTATCCTGCAAGACCCCTAAATCCCCAAAAGTGGGAGGCTTTCCGGTCCTCCCCAAGCCACATAGAACCATAAACCCACTACTAAGGCCAAGTCTCTACTTAGGGCTTAGCACCCACCGGAAGGCCCAGAGCCAACCACAGCCCTTGCCGAAGATCCCTCAAGAAAAGTATATTACCCTTTCCTGAGAGATGCACCCATCCCCTATGTAGAGGTCAAGATATTTCATAGAAATATCCAGGTGGGGCAAATAGTGGCCCAACCCTCCCTCCAATGCCTTTCAAATTTCCTTATTCGCTCTGTAACAAGCCCTCTCTATTCCAGCCGGATCCCAAGCACTGTGCCAAACCAAGCGGGGAATCATGGCCGACCAAATTATAAAGGTCCCAGGCCATCTCTTCCTAATGTGCTTGAAATCATCACATGCCTGGAAGATCAAAGCCTTGCCTTTTATCAGCCCGAGATCATTCCTTCCCAAGTGAACAATTAAAACCTGAGGAGGAGGGCCCACATTCCCATGAAATAACAGCAAAAGTAGACCAGGCCACTGCAGACCCCGGCGCCCCCACCATTCAACAGTAATATATTGGCTGAGTCCCAGCTGAGAGCCTACATGCCTGATGTGCGGCCCAAAACACATAGCTGTGCCCACAGATGAGAACTCGGCTCCTCTGGACAGGAACAACAGCATCTAAAAAGAAAAAAAGACAAGTTATAAAGCATACCCTAACTTCCCCAGCTCCCGAAAAAACAAAGCTAAGAATGGAGCAAAGGGCGAACATAAGATTTGTAAGCCAGCAACCACCAACAACCAAGGCGCTGAATGGATGAAGACGAATATCCCAAGGCAGCAGCTGTAGAGGCCGCCCCAATTCTAAAGGAGTGGGAACCAAACCACATTCCAAACAACCCAAACAGAGCTAAGGCTCTAGACGTCACCGCCCAAAACTGATGCTTTGTCAGAAGGTTGCCTCCAGGATGACAAAACAAAAACCCTTCGCAGCTCCCCCGCACCGCCAAATAAGCAGCCAATGTGGAAACAGGGCAAAGTTCAACCTCAGAACAAGGACACCGCTCCAATACGGTCCCTTTGCCGTGTTGATCAGTCTTGGAGCGCCGGACAGTAAGAACCGCCTTACCCTCCGTTAACCTAATATCCCTAAGTGACAAAGCCCTACCAGAAAAATCACTTCTAGAGCTCGCCACTAACTCACTGACCCTAAGTGCCCCAAAAAAGGCCACCAAAGAGGCCGCATGAAACAAAACAGCCTCAAAATGAGATGCACAAACCATACTCCAAACCCCTTTCAAACCCCTAGGAATCGCAGGGGACATAGGGTTCCTGGTGTCAGAATTAGGCCCAACCTCTCTGGACCACCCCTCCAGCATCTTTCGAAGACAAAAGTCTGCTGTTTTATCCTTATACCCCAATGCCTTGCTAGCAAAAGCCAGCGCAGACAGGCATCCCCTAGTAGATCACATGGCCAATCCCTTACCTTTTAAGGAAACACAGTAGTGGAGCAACTGCTCCACCAGGAGGGGCCAGACAATGCGATACCCTACCTCAGCCCTAAAGTCTTCAAACTGCCGCACAGCACGTTCATAAGACTTCCTGGTGCTATGTGCGATAGCTAGGCCTATAGCTCTGCAGGCCTCAGCTCTCCAATAAGCCATAGCTCCTGGGGCATTGGCGCTGCCTCTCAATCAGCATTTGGGGCCAGCTGACGAAACCTCTCCATCTGTTTACGAGAGAGAGCATCAGCCACCCCGTTATTCACCCCCAAAACAATATGTTAAGCCGCAGACAACACAGAGTGAAGGCCCTCACCAATCTCATAACCCATTGAGATTTGGATGAAAGGGAATTAATGACATGGACCACAGCCATGTTATCGCACCAAAAATGTACTGTGCGATCGGCCATATAACTCCCCCACAGCCAAACAGCAACCAGAATGGCAAAGAATTCGAGAAAAGTGAGATCACGGCTCAACCCCACCTAAACCCATGAATCTGGCCAAACATCCATGCACCAGTGTCCACGGAAATAAACCCCAAAACCTAATGACCCAGCAGCATCAGACATGACCTGAAGCTCCGCCTCAAGCCTCATGTCCTCTCTCCAAAAGGAAATCTCATTAAAGGATTCCAAAAATTCCTGCCATACCTGCAAATCCTCCCTCATGCTGCTGGTAACCCTAGTCCTTTGCTGAGGCAAGTGCAGGCCCACCATTGCATCACAAAACCTGCGAGGAAAAGCCCTCCCAGGGGCAACCACTTTGCAAGCAAAGTTAAAATGCCCGACCAACTGCTGGAGCTCCAGCAGTGTAACCTTTGTCTTAAGAAGAAAAGTACTAATCCTATTCCTCAACCTTTTGAGAAGGAATTCTGGACGATTGCGCTAGGGTGTCCTGCTCAATCCCCAAAAAGATTAGGCTTTGAGCCAGGCCTTCAGTTTTTTATCTAGCCAACGGCACCCCCAACTCAGCAGCCAGCTCAATAAAGCCAGACAGCAACTGAGCGCAATGCCCAGTCCCTGAAGGACCTACAAAAAGATAGTCATCCAAATAATAGACAACATCCTGTAAACTCACTTTTTCAGGCACAGCCCATTTAAGGAATGTGCTGAAACACTCAAAAGCTGCACATGATACAGAGCCACCCATAGGCAAAGCCCTGTCCATGTAAAATTGGCCTGAAAAAGAAAAACCTAAGAGCTCAAAATCATCTGGATGGACAGGGAGAAGACAAAACGCAGATTTAATATCACATTTAGCCAACTCTGCCCCCAGACCACAGCGTCGAATGACGCCCATAACCTGATCAAAGCTAGTATACCTAACTGAGCATAAATGCTCAGGAATCCCACTCCCATTCCCGCCCTGCCTCTTTTGGCCCCTACGCGGCCGAGCTCTGGGGCAGTTGCTAAAGGAGTGCGGACCAGCACACATGGGGCATTCATGCTTGAACTGGCAAGCTTTCTGGTTGCACACCCCCTGTGAACCAAACTCCCAACAAAGCAAGCAGGGTTGAACCGCCTGCCCCGCTGAACTGTGGGAAGATGATGACGTAGCAGAGAGAGAAGTGGATGCCTTAGCAACCAAATGACCGCTATCAGAGCGATCACCCAAATTAGGCCTTGTCGGTGACATAACCTGCAGCCACAATTGCTGATGGATACGATCCCACGGGAGGGATGGTTACAAAGCGGCCCTCATCCTGAATTCCTCATCATACTGAATTCAGGCCTGGCCGATAAACATCATGTACCCTTTGTAAATAATGTCCATATACTGAATGAGCACTGCCGCCCACCAAGGCTGAGCACACGCTATCACTCCAGCATACACAAAAAACCCCAGCAGTCAATTAGCCCAGGTCCGATCCCCTTTCCGCTTTTTCAACTTCTCCTTCTCCTTGTCATCCGGATCCTCCTTATCTTTTTTTTTCTAACTCCCAAAACAGAAGGGAGAAAATATCCACATATTCTCCCTTAAGGATCTTGTCCTTTGTTGCCGGCAACAAATGGTTTCCTAAAGATAAGGCGACATCTCCAAAGGCATGGCAGTAAAAGGGACCACCCCATAGGGAGAAGGAAATCCCCATCCCCCTGCAAAGGAAGGTGCAACCCCCTGCTGCCCAGCCACTAGCCAACTCCCATATGGGCCAAGCTGGCCTTGTGGCCACACCCAGTTAGCCTGAGGCCCCACACCCAAGGTGGAAGGGGTACCTGAACCCCCAGAAGCAATGCCAGAAACATTAGATCTTCAGGTCCCCAAGCCCCCCAAGGCCAGATGAGCCCGGTATAGGCCAAAGAGCTGTCCCCCGACTTACCCGGCAATCTGGCAGGCACCAGGGCCGCACCTGCTCCCACAACCCCTGAAGATGGGCCTGATCCCGCATCCGAAGCGCCCAGACCCACAGCTCCTCCAGTAGCGTTACCAGCAGACCTGCCCTCTAAAATAGAAAATCTGGTTAATATGTCAGCTTGAAAAGCCAATTTGGAGACCTGCCCCCTTTCCAAACCTTGTGAAGGTGGAAACCCAGATGCATGCTCAAGGGCCTGCAGCCTCCACAGGATAGCTGCGTTCACCTCATCAGAAAATGAAGGCGGCGGAGGATGCTTCTGTGGAGGCTTAGGAGCCTTCTGCACCGGCTGCTTGCCTTTGGACTTTCCTGTCCCTTTCTGCCCAGACATTCTCCTAAATACTGAAAGATAAAAACCCACAATCAATCAATAACCCTTGCAGGACCTTACAATAAACAGCCCCATCAACTCAGCCCCTAAAATGGCCACCAAGTATCAGCACCTAAAATGGCCGCCAAAATTAAACCCCTAAAATGGCCGCCGCCCTAGGCAAAATGAAATAAAATGGCCGCCAAGCCCAACAAGGCGGTGGGGGGAAGGAGCCTACAAAATAAGGCAGCCTCCAATTGCCACCCTAATACTCCCCCACAAATCGCAGCCCAATGAAAGCTCAGCTTGACAGAATCCCAAGAAAAATGGGGAGGGGGAGGGTGAAAGGAACCCAATCACGCCGCTAAATCCAAAGTGAAAAATTGCTTCTCCTTTTTTTTGTAACCCGATGCAAGTCCCACGACGCGACCTCCGCTCGACCGACGCTGCCCTTCTCCCGGATCTCCAAACCTCCGAACACTTGACCTGACCAACAGGGCCCCAACTGGCAAGAGCAATCAAATGGCCCCAACCAGGCCTAATCTCTCGACGCTGGCTCAGAGCGCGACAAAAACACTCCTTCTGAGCCAAGCTTCGCAGAGGGACTGAACAGTGGGGCGGAGGCTTGGCCGTTGCAACGCCTAAGCCCCGCCCCCTTAAAAGCGTGCCTAAACAGGCCTGCAGCATCCTTTCTTCCCTCCAGGGCGGCAAACAGATCCCTGACAGCCGAGCCACGATGCAGCCGGCTGCCGGAAATTCCTTCTTCTTCCTCACTTGGACTTCAACTGTATGCTCATTATTGGGCTGGGGGCATGCAGCCCACAATTCGTGTGGAACAATACCAGTGTCACATATCTTTTTTTAATGTGTTTTTCATTATTCCATATTCTCTAAATAATAATCTTTGTGTGTTATCCATGTATAGACACATCATCCTATCATGACTGTAGGATCAAGTTTTGTTTTTAAAATACGAAGTTACTCTCTATGGGGTACCCCTGGATATCTCCAGGCATTGAAGTAATTACAGTACTACAAAATTACCCCATGGCTCAGTAGTTTGGAGTAAATTCCTATCCCAGATGCACTTTTTTTGGCAAAATGGATAAAGAAGGGACCCTGCAACTTTGTCTCTTAAAACACTGTGAAATTCTTTAGTAGATATGTCCTCAAAGTTCTGCCACTTACCATTTACAGATTTCTTTCTGTACATAAAAAGGAGTGCAGAACAACCCAAGATAGTGATTTTGACTTTTGGGTGCTTTTTCATCCCAGCCTATTAAATAAGTTTTGGGTAAAAAGAATATCCCATTAGTTCTCAAAAAGCACTGCACCAGTGAAGTATTGATATTACTATGGAGAGATACAGCCCCTCCTGATATTGATGCACCCTTGTGATCTTGACAACAGAGAGATCTTCCTTACCACAGAGAGAGGTTCTTCAAGTAGAAACAAGACCAAAATGTACAGAACAAGAACAAAATGCACAATTTTAAATATTGCTATTAATGCAATTATTTTTCACTACATGTGGAAGTGTATTTTCAGGTTTGGGGGTGTTTGATTATTATACAATACAATTGGGATTTATGTAGAAACTAAGAATAAGGTCAGTTGTTAAGACAAATACAACGGGCTCTAGAAAGAGCCTCTGGGTGAGTATCCCCACCCTTGCTGTCTTCCCATCCACCCAAGTGAAGGCATTCACTCCCCCACCACCCCAAGGGGAGCTGATCTCTGTCATCTGGAGAGCAGTTGTAATTCTGAGGAAATCATGAAGTGCAGTGTCACTTAAAGACAGATAACCAAATATGAAGGGAAAGTGCAGACTGCATCAGTACCTTATGATGTTTTCAGTGACAGATGCCACTAGCCTGCAGAAATAGTGAATTATATCCTTACTAGATTTGGAAGTAGGGAAAGAATCAGTATATGCCGTTCTTTTTTTCACTGGAATGTCATGGTGGATGCATTGGCACCAGTGAAGCATCTGCCTGTCCCAGAAATCTTATCAGTAAGAAACCGTTATCCTACTCAGCATATATTTTCTCTAGTTGTTCCACCATTTTCAGTTTCTTATGAATAGGTATAAGAATATGCTAAAGATCTGCCTAAGAAAAAGAATAGTTCAAATCTGCATTTATGCAACACAGGCATTTCAGTATGACATAAGTAATGTCAAATGGTATAATGAAGTCATGGCCCCATGAGGACTTGCAGTACCCTGCAGCAGAAAATATATACCATTATAGGGCTTGATAATGATTTTCCAGTTCATTGACTTGAGTAAAGAAACTACTGACATTATTCCTTAGGCTAATGGACTTCAGTATAAAACTAGCAAATTGTGTGTCCTGGATCCTCAGTTCTTTCAGCACTTTGGTGATTTATACATTGCTGAAGCTGTGAAACAGCAAGCTAATTAACCTGGGTCTTAAATTAACCAACACAAAGCACTAGTACTGTTTTGTTTGTTTTCTAACACAGTAGAAACTGACAATTTTTTTTTTTTAAATTGAAGAAATGTAGGGCTTTCCCATGAAATAAGGAGGTCAATACACAATAAAGCATGTATGCTCAGATGTATTGGCCTCATGAGTTAGCTAACTCGTAACATGAACCTCATTAAAGTTTGTGGGTAGATGAATAAATCAATATGTCAATATGATATGCATAGGGATAGGCACACACTAGGGAAAATTTAAAGGGTTTCGTTTAAAAGCTCTCGTAAGCAGCACATGCACTTTGAAGTGAATGCATTTGGGTGACTGTATGTGGGGAGCAGGGGTAATGCTGAAGGTCAGTTGGAGTACTCCAAATGACCTTTGGTGTTACCCCTGCCCACCCAACACACACAAACAGTTGCCCATGTGTGTTCACTTCCAGGTGCACATTCCACTTACGAGAACCATTTAAATGGAACCCTTTCAAGTTTCCCCAGTCTGTGCCCATCTCTAGATATGCATTAAATTCATTGGACTTAGAAGGGTGTAGCTCTGCTTAGGAAGGCACAATTAGAGATCTCTTTTGATCTCCAAATTCTGGTCTAATAACCTGTAGGGTTTAGTAGAGATTGGTAAGGATTTCTTGTTTAGGAAGACCTTTGGACATCTTTTATAACCATAGGAGTGAGTGTTACTCTAACTGCCTGTCTCCACTTTGATGGCAGATTTAGTGGAGAGACAAGGCTAACAGGCAGGATCACCTATATATACCAGGGTCAATTTCAAGAGGAAAACTCTCAAAATAATTGAGACAAAAAAGTAAAAGAAAATTGTTTTATTGAAAAATATTGGCTAAATGCAACACATACACACAAAGCAAGCAAGTATTCACACAAACAAGACTAAAAAGAAATGGAGGAGTTTAGAGACATAAAGAGAGTTTTGGGGTAATATTTACCATCCAGATGTGCAGAAGTCCACTGAAGGAGATTGTGAACAATGTGAATCATGAACAAAGGGGGACCCAAATTGAATTTGGGGGCTGAGCCTCTGTATAGTTGCCCTAGAGGAATGGATAGCTATGTGGTTGGGCAGCTATTCTTATGCCCTTTGGGGAGGTGTCCTGGGGAGCAGGGATACATGCCTGAACAAAAGAGTGAGAGGTTTCCCAGACAAAAGATGTCATGGCACCCTAATGGGTACATCCTGAAATGTGACTGCCACGTTAATGTTTTCTTAGTAACCAGGATAATAGTTTAGGAAGATGGCTATAAAAGTGACAGACATATCTCTTTCAGAGATAAATCTATTTACAGTTTAAAGAGATTTGGCTAGGAGGAAAGCCATAAAGGATCTGCAGAGAAGCATGATTCACACCTTAAAAGACAAGGAAGTTTCAGGAAGGAGCTTCTGAGAAAGCTTATCTACACACTGGGACTTGCAGGAATGCCTGAGAATGTGACAGTTACCTGGGAAGGAGGAGAAGGCAGATCACAGGTAGTTTATACAGATGTTTTCCAGTTTTCCAGGGTCCATGTTTTAAGGATGCCTCGTGTCTGTGTTCCTTCAGGATTTCACTACAGACCCAGAAGAGGTGCCTTTTTGGGGTACCCTGAGGTGTTCTGATGATGAGCGTACCTGTAAATGTGGATGTAGCAGAATTCCTTTGAATGTAGGGCATATAGGGGGTGTCACATGATCTATGTAACATTTTACATTTTTGTAGCATACATTTCTTGAGATACTTAGAATAGTTTGCATCAGTTTGTAAAAAATGGCATTTTTAGGGCATGGGCTTTTTGAATTTTTTAAATATAGCATAGACAACTTCAAGAGGGGACTGGATAAACATATGGAGCAGAGGGCCATCAGTGGCTATTAGCCACAGCGTATTGTTGGAACTCTCTGTCTGGCATAGTGAAGCTCTGTATTCTTTGTGCTTGATGCGGGGGAGGCAACAGTGACAGGGCTTCTAATGTCCTGGCCCCACTGATGGACCTACTGATGGCACCTGGGTTTTTTTGGCTACTGTGTGACACAGAGTATTGGACTGGATAGGCCATTGGCCTGATCCAACATGGCTTCTCTTATGTTCTTAATTTTATCTGAATTTCAAGGTTACATTGTCAATAGCAGGACTTTTTTGTGGTGGTACCAACCATTACTGAATATCAAAACTTGGTGGGGAGGCACTCTCCAAAGTCCTGATGAGGGAATTAGTGGAAATCACCACAATATGAGAAACAGCACCTTTTTCAAATAAAAGGCACTATTTAGTAGTGAACATGGGAAAGAAAAGATTTAAACTGACTAAATTACAGGATATCATTCCTATAACAAATAAATACTATATACACAACTGTATTTTTCAAGAGAATTCCACTAACATATTGATTCCTCTTTCTTACTCTCATTTTCCAGATCTTATCATTAGATTCTGCACTTGCCAGTTTAGAATCAGTACCACTCTGAATAGCTGATTATTTGCAGAAAGAGCATTTCTATAATAACAAGCACCTTACAATGGTAGAATGTAATTCATTTCACAGTGCAGTGATTTCCAAAAGTAAGCTAACTCACTCAAGAAACTGATAAAAGTTAGAATGCCATAATTTGATTTACTCATTATAAAATTATGTGCACTTTTGACATATGTAAACAGTAGCCCAAGAAACGACCAACTGGTGAAAGAAACCAAGAGCAACTGAATAGTATACAAAAAATATCAAAGGCGCAAAGCAAAGAAAATCAGGCATACCTAAAGCCCAGTGAGGTTCCTATTGTATAGACTTACCAGTAAATGTGTTTGGCCCATAGATTTGTTTGGGATCATAACCACACATTTTTTTATTATACCTCGGGGGTACTATTCTGCCTACAGTTGCACAGACATACATTTCATAGAAATAAATTGGATTTACACAGGTACAGGTGGGGATAGGCATACATTTACAGCTGTAGTTTTATGTATAACACATGCTCTGTTTCTACTATGCCTTCATTGTCAGTCCTTCCTTCCTTGTTCAATTTGCACTCAGAGAGAACCAAAAAATGACCCAAACTGTAATAGTATTGCTTATTCACTTCTCTGCTGCAACCCTTCCTATGTGCCCCAGTAGTCATCTATAGACCTTATCTCTGTATCAGTGAATTCCTGATCTGTGCTGTTACTTCAGGACAGCATTAAGACTGCATTTCCCCCTCCATTTAAAGCTTGATAGTATGGATGTGTCACCTCTGGAAGTTTTTTATGGCTATGAGTGCTGAAATTACATTACTGCAGCAAAAAATAAAAGCATTAGAATGTACCTCTAACATATGACATATATTATTACTTATTAGCATATAATTTAGTTCTTTGTCAAGCCTATGCTCATAATTCCTTTTGGTCATTGTTCTTCTTCCCCTTAAATAAAATCCAGACTTTAGTAGTATCTTCATCTTACTCCTGTGACCCTCTCCACCAGCACCTGGAAGAGTAAAGGAAGCTATTTCCTGGAATGAAGGGAATGTCTGCCTGCCTGGGAGAAACTAGCTCCTTAATTTTCAAAATAGCTCCATAACTCCAAAACATAGCCAGCATCTTCTGCCAGTTTTGTTTATCATCATCTTCACACAATATGTGGAGAGGTGCCCAGCCCCACCCCACCCCACCCCACCTGATATGCTGCACAGAAATTTCCAGGTTCAGAAAGATGTTGTTTAACTCCTTTCCAGCTGCACCTCACTGCATGGGAAGTGATGCATTGTTCTAGAGTCCAGACATTCCCTCCACAACATGGATGTATCAGGGAGTTTGCCAGTAATCCCTGCCTCACATGCTCAGCCCACCAATCCCTGCCAAAAAATTTGGTATGGCTTACATAATCACTGACCAGTTCTAGTCAAGGGTGAACAAAATACATCCCCAGATGCCAATTAGAGGGAACCCTAAAATTCCTGCTTGGCAATATGGTGACCTGCTAATTTTATGATGTCAAAAGGAAGGGTGTACAGGCAGGGGGGGGGGAAAGTCTGTTTGAAGGAGGTGAGTAAAATATATACCCACACAGCTTTGCCTCCTAATTGACTGCCAGTAATATTTGTAGCCCATGAGGCTGCATGCCTCTTTTGAATTAATCAGGCCTAAGCAAACTTCTCCCTGGCCTTAATGCTGGGAATTCCACATTTACTTAATATGCATCAATTATATGATAGCATTAATTAAAGTGTATATGAGAATATTCTCCTTTAAAATTGAAACTGGTATTAGACTTTGAAAGTGGAACATTCTATACTTATCTTCCCATCTGGAGACCACTTGGTCCCAGTATCCTACATTGTAGGAATGTTGTAGTCCTATCCTAGCATGTCTCTTTGGCGACATGGGTTCCACATGGTGAGAATCCTCAGCAAAGTGAAATTCACATGAATGACACCACCAGTTGTATCAGTTGTACACCCTGATGCATGTATCTGCTAATGTAGTACCCACACTGTGTTGGTATGTGTTTTTGATTTTTTTCTGCAAAAGGCCAAAAGAGAGGAAGTCACCAGGTGTCTCCACTAGCATGTGTATAGTGACAGCTCCTCCACAATAACAATAATGGCATTCATTTTCTCTTCCTGCCCTTCTTACACTTCTTTCATCCGATAACAACACTACCTCTTATTATTTCATTAGCACTTTCATAGTAGAAATATTTAATGGCTTACAGCCATAATAGCTGAATATGTGTACGTCATTATAGCTATTACAAAAACGCTGACCAAAGTGAAATTTCTTTTCAAGAGTCAGAGACTGCTGAAGTAAAAATTGCAGTGTCTGATCATTCACCAGCCCAGTGAGACTCTCCTTTTTTGTTCACAGTAAATCAGCTGCAGAGTTTATGGATAATCTAGGCTTGTCTGCCACCATAGTTAGGCGAACTTCACCCCCATCTTATCACATAAAAACAATAAATGCTTTAGATTAATTAGACTTTCCTTCACAAAGCAAACAGCATAATTAAAAAAATTAGAGCATTTAGCTGGCTACTTCCCAGTTACTATGTTGCACAACCTGAAATGTACAGAGTTTTGAAGAAGTCCACCATATCTACACTTACTTCATAGGCTGGACACTTGACACCATTCTTCACCATTTGCCACCAGTAAGAGGCTATGGCAGGGTGCTGAACTTATTTGTTATGAGGGCTGGATCTGACATAAATGGGACTTTTCCTAGCTAGGCCATGTGTGTCAGAAAATGTAATGCCAGGTAGCAGAGATATAAACTTAATAAAGGACACAAACACAATTAAAATATTAATTTTTATTTAAAAATCAAACCTGCTTAAAACAGTAACACTCTTGTGATATTTTGCTTATTTAACTGACACCTCCCAAACCTTCCCCCCACCCCAACCTTAAAAGATGCCTGCCTAAAATGGAAAGGCAGGGAAATAGTGGGATTTAGCATTGTAATTTTTAAAATCAAACACCAAGAAAAATTAAAAAATATAAAATATTCTGAATCTAGGAAAATATTAAATGGCTGGGTATTGCAAGTTTCTCCCTACCTCTGTATACTCAGAGTGGCAGTGGCTCTCCAAGGTCTCAGGTTTTTTTATAGAGTGGTTTGAAATAATAATTTTGGTTGTCCTCTTCAGCACTTTTTCTGCAGAGAAAGCCTCCCCACTGCACACCTGTTTGAGAAGGTCTTTCTTCTATAACCCCTTGGGGGTTTAAATCAAGTGTCTTTTCATAGAAAAAGAGGTGCTGGAGCTCATTACCACAACTCATTTGCATATGCCACACACCCCTTTCATCGCCAGAAGGTCTACTAAATTATATCAGCTCGCCAACTACTTTAACATGCTTCTTGAATTATAATTGTCATAATAAAACCTTACTCCCATCATTCTTTTTAAATTACTTTCTACTATGTGGCCAGTGGCATAATGAAGATTTCCATCTGTTTGCTTTATATGTTTTGGTTATTTTCCCATTTTTTGTGGGGGGAAATATTAGAAAGTTTGTCAAATCTTGGAGTTCAACAAAATTCTTAAAGAGGTTTGAACAATGGAGCTCAAAAACAAATATTGGGGGGTGGGGAGAAATAAAGAGCACAATAAAATTTAGAGGTACAGGAGCTCTGCTCCTGTGAGTTCCTGCCCCAAATGAGCCCTGGTTTAAAGAGACTGCAGAAGATAACCCAAACCAGCTGACCAGAAGGGAGTAAGCTGCTCCCCATTGTTCAGGGGTTTTTTTGTGTGTGTGTGTGTGGGGGGGGGTGTTCTGCAGACCGCATCAGTTTTAGCACATTTGGGGGGAAATTCATGCATTGTTTTGTAGACTAAAAAGGGACTTCAATTCGTGGTTTGTGGGCCCACAAATCAGTACGGTTCACAAACAAACCTCCTGCTTCAGTTTGTGGTTTGGTTCACAAATTGGTCATGAACTGAACAACATTTTCCCATGCCTATCTCTACAGCCCTAATTAGGTTTGTCCCCAAACAGTCTTTCCTCAAAGGCCAAAACAGCCCTGAAATGGGCTATCCCTTTGCCCATGCCTTTTATTTAGAGAAAATCATCTTAGAATTTGTGGTTTCTTAGCAACAGTCACTGGGGGAATCTGTTGCTTAAAGCTACAGGTCCTCTTTTATCATTTTCAGGTTTTTAAAGCCCTCAGCGTATTGTTGAATGAGTTCAGATTTTTCTGCAATCCTGGGGCCCTTTTCAGTTTGTAGAAAGATCTGCTTAACCCATTCTTAGGTCCAGTCACTGGATTTCATTATCCAAAGATTTAGCCAATTTGCTATTAGAATATAAGATGACTTGCATTAAGCTTGCTCTCATATTGGCAACCTTTTGTTTCAAGTATATTTACAATGCCTAGTGGTTTATGGTTCATCTCTCTACTACCTAGAGTGTCCTCTACTGGGAAGTGCTTACAATTGTACTGTAGACTCATGTTTTATTTGCTTATGTACTGTCTGTTTATGTATTCTATATTACTTCCCACAACCATGAATATCTTTCTGGTGATTTTATATCTATGCCTTTTCCCATGGATTCATGTGTTATGCATATTGCAATTTGCTTTGATAGTATATTTAGGGTGGCCAGACCGTCCCGGTCACCCGGGAAAGTCCCGCTTTTGGCGCCCAATTCCCACCTCCCGTGCTGGCTATACCGGGACCATTAGAAGTCCCGGTTTAGCCAGCGGGCCATGCACGCGGGCAGGGAGGGGGAGGCGGCGGAAAGGCCGGCGCGGGAGGCCCGCGGGGGGAGGCAGCGGAACAATGGCGGCGGCCGGAGCGGGAGGCGGGCCGCCGGCGCCTGCAGCGGCAGGAGGCGGCGGCGTGGCGAGAGGCCCCGCCCGGGTCGGTGGGAGCTAAGCGGGCTGCCGGCGGGTGAAGGTCGTCGCTCCCTTCCCGGTGCAATTCCAGGGAGTTGGGCTGGAGGCGAGCGGGACGTCGTGAGGGGACTGCATAGCGTGGCCGGCAAACCCCCTGATTGACTTTTCCAGGCTGCCGCCACAAGCCAGCAGCAAGACTAGCTGCCTGACTGATTTCAGCGTGGAGCCGCTGGCTTCTTCAGCCATGTGGTTCCAAAGGAGCAAGAAAGAACTTTGGGGGCAGATCGCTTCAGAGCCCATCGGCGGCCCTTTTTGCTTTCTAAGTTTTGTAACCAAAGCGGGCGGGAGGGATGCAGAACTAATTAAAACTTCGAGGCTGGAGCGGCTGGGAGTCTCCCAGTTGCCAGCTTAATGCTTTCATCCTATCCCAGTCACGGTGAGTACAGCCCGTCTCTTGTCTATGCTGTGGTTTGGGTTGTTTTTTTTCTTTTAAAAAAAGAAGACAACGAACACCCGTTTTCTTTCTCTTATGTGAGCTCTTCTCTTTTGAATTGCACTGTTTCTCAGGGGCGGGGGGGGAGAAATGCCTAGAATCCTCTACGTGGCTGATCTCATAAAAGGTTTACTCCTGAGCAAGTGAGTGCATGTCTCTACCGCCCACGTAGCTAAGTTCTGGGAGAGCCCGAGACCGGCTTGCAAAGTTGAGCGCTTAAGTTTGCATTGCAAGAAAAATCAGAAGAGCGCCTGAAGTTGGCTTAGGCTGCGCGGGTAAGGGGGCAACGAGGGAGAGGAAATCGGGTGCAGGTGGAGCCGGCCTGGCTGTTTAAGAGAGCAGGCTGCAGCCGCCTTGGTTGGTGAGGCTGATGCTCTGAGGCTGCATTTCCTGGGGGGTAAAATGTGGTGCCTCTCGAGGTCGGCTGCTAAACTCAAAGTTTCCCAGTGCAAAATCCCGTTTCTGAAAAGGGGTTTTTCCTGTCTTTCCCCCTGATTAGCAGTCTCATCTGGAAGCGGAAGGGGGGAGGGGGGAGAATGCAGGCTCTCCAGGCAGGCTTCACTTTGCTGCAGGAGCTTGGAGGTGGAGGATATCAGACTCGTTGTTTCACTGAGGCTAGGAGGCTTGGGAGCTTTTATTTTGAGCTATGTGCTCACTCGTGCGTGGCTAAATACAATCGGGTGGCATTTGGAGCAATAAATTTCCCCTGCTCCTTTAAACAGGTTCCCCAACTTCCTCCCCCCCCCCTCCACCGCCTCGGCTCCTCCCTTCCCAACTCAGTTTCACTTCGGCACTTGCTGGTCCCAGACTCAGCGTTTCCTCCTCCTTCCTCGGCTTCCTTCCACGTGGTCTCCCAACAAACTTTCCAACTGCACTGTAAGTTGTAATTTTTTTTTTCTGAGTCTAAAGGTGGGCATGGGGGAGAGGTTTGTTTGGACCTGGACAAAACAGGGCTCCAGCAACAGGATTTCAGGGCCAGTTTTGATTTTCAGGATTTCAGGGCCAGTTTGGAGATTTGGGGACATAACCTGGAGAGGGTATAATGTCATATGGTTCTCCCTCTGAAGCAGCAGTTTTCTCCAGTGTGTAGTCTAAAAATGAGCTGTAATTCCAGGGGATTCCCCAGGTCCCACCTGGAGGCTGGCATCCCTAGGTTCATACAGCTTTCTGTTGTGCATTTTGCATAGTGTGAAGTGTGCAGTTCAGTGCATAGAATCATTGAACCTTAGAGCTGGAAGGGCCTCCAGGGTCACCTAGTCCAACCCCCTGCACAATGCAGGAAATTCACAAAGAAGTTAACAGAATCAACATTGCATGCGTCTCTTTCCTACTAAAGTCAGTGTAAAGGGCTTCATTTTTGGCAGAACTTTTATGCCATGCCATGGCCAAACTTGTGTAATGTAAGAGCCACATAGAATAGATGTCAGATGTTTGAGAGCAAGAAGGCAGGCAGGCAAATAGCTGTGGGGAGGGAGAGGTGGAAAGAAAGCAACTTTAAATGCATTCTTCAAGCCACTGGTTGACTAGGCTTGATTTAAAGAGAGAAATGCCTTCTCCAAGTCAGCTGACAGGGTGGTGTGGGCTTTGACAGCCACACAATATGTGTGAAAGAGCTACATGTTGCTCCTGAGCCACAGTTTAGCCACCCCTGCACTATACTGTTTTTGAATATTTTACCAAGTAATTCATTTGCATTGTTCTCCACTTCAGTAATTGTAGTCCTAATACATTGTTTATTAAAGGCTCTAGCTGTCTGATTGAATTGCTTTTCATTTTTTGTATTCTGTCCTGAGTCTCAGTGAGGAAGGTGGGCTATAAATGAAGCTGATAACAATACTAATGTTATATGTTGGATAGCCTCTACCTGTGTGTTGTATATATCTTCTTAAATTAGTTGTGGAGTATATGCAGAAAGTATTCTGTTGGTATTATTTCTTATTGTTAAAGCACAATCTGATGGCAGTATAATTTTCAAATTAACACTGCATTTTTGTGGTGGTGAGGTTTATTTTGGTCTGTTTTGAAGCTATGAATTATGCTTGGTATGTGTGCTGAGTGAAATGTATCTGCTGGAGTTCCCTATTGCTGCTTAAGTCAAACTCTCTTCTTTTGGCCTGCTTTGTTTTCTGCTGAAATTTGACCTTCTTTAAAAACAAAACAATCCAGAGTGCTTTGGTTAGGTTATTTATTTTGGTACAAGGAAATATATGTTTTGCTATTTCGTCTATAACTCTCCCCATCGGTAAGGTTCTACAACATCCTTGATGCTTTATGCAAAATTTTTGTTATTTTTGCACAGGCAGGAGGCCTAAAAGTCTAGAGCAAGGGTGGCCAAACTGAGGCTCAGGAGCCACATGTAGCTCTTTCACACATACTGTGTGGCTCCCGAAGCCCCCACTGCTGCCCCATTGGCCAGCTTGGAGACGGCATTTCTCTCTCTAAATCATTTTTCCAAGCCAGCTGGCAGCTTGGAGAATGCATTTAAAGTTAAAGTTGCTTTCTTTCCACCTCTCCCTCCCTCCTCCCCCATCCAGGGGTTATTTTGTAGAAAAAAAGGTGTGGGAGTTCAGTAGCATATCTCATTTGTGTGTGCCCTGGAATCTGTGTGCAGTGGGGAGAGAACTGCCCACTGCATACAGACCCTGGCTGGAGGTTCAGGTGCTGTGCTCCTGTGAGCTCCTACCAAATTCAAGCCCTGCCCCCATCTATTTGCCTATTTCAAACAGCTGATGTTCATGTGTTGTGGCTCTCAAACATCTGATGTTTATTCTATGTGATTCTTAGCATTAAGCAATTTTGACCACCCCTGGCCTAGAGGTAATGTAAAATGGGGAAAAGGTGGTCGTGCGAAGTTATATACGACAGTATGTTTGAAGTTTGGGGGTGGGAAGAAGTTTCTTCAGAGGAAAAGGCAGGTTTGGGAGAGTGCCCAGAAAGTGATGTCAAAGGAAGAAGTGGGGTTTTAGTGGAGTGTGCTGGTTTTAGTAGGGTGTGCCAGAGCAAAATCGTAATGAATGACATTATTAAAACACTTGTCCAAAGATGAGATTGGAGTGGTAGTGGTTAGCATTGTATGAGATCGGACAGGAAAGTCGAGGTCTGTTGGGAAGTGGGGGGAATGTCCTTCCATCTGATTTGAATATTTAGATGAGCATAAAGAGAGGCACCACTTGGCCTTTGGGCAGCATTAAGCATCACTGACCTGAGTGGTACTTCTGGAATTTACTCCATCCACCACTGGAATGGAGAGTGAACTGGACACTGATCTGTTCCGGTTTGAGACTGGACTACTGGACTGGATGGGCATTCAGTCTCATTTAGCAGGAACACAACCCACATAATATTTTTAATTAGGACCAACCAAATGACCCATAACAGTGCAAGCTTTCAAGTTCACCAAAACTCATAGTCAAGCAGTAACATTAATTAAAAAGAATTTGGGAAAGGGACATAGTATTCAGCCCTGTTAAAGCTTGCATTGTTTGTGGGATGCAGAACAGATTGAATTGGAGTTGGTTTCAAGTCACTCCAAGCCAATAAAACAACTGGCATTTGGGGGAAATGATGTCACAGGAAGTGATGTCACTTCCTGCTTCTGGCAGGTGGCGCGGGAAAACGATGTCACAGGAAGTGATGTCACTTCCTGTTTAAGGCGGTGGCATGACGTCACCGGAAGTGACGTCACTGGAAGTGACGTCGCTTCCTGTTTTCGGCGGCGCGCGCTTCGCGCGCGCACAGGCACATTCACTCCCCCCTCAAGGTGTCCCTGGCTGGCCTGCAGATATTATGGCCACCCTAAGTATATTGTACTATGAAGGTACTTTGATAGTACCTTCCAATAAACTATTTAAATGTTATTAGTAACATCTTGGAGTTGTGTCATACTGCTGACAGCTGTGTACCACCAGAGTGATAAGAACTCATAGCAACAGAGGCCTCCTGCTTAAGCTGACTGAATTAACACAGACTGCAACAGTTTTAGCATATTTGGGGGGGGGGGGGGAATTCATGCATTGTTTTGCAGACTAAAATCCAAACAGTAACTGAGTTTACATGGCAAATGATATGTTTTGTACTATCTGGTGTTAACAGCAGTATATTTAATATACAGCCTTTTTAGCAATAAACTTGGCAAATCTGAGTTGTTCACAAAAGCTGTAAGACATCTACTACTGCAGGCACCTTAAATATAGATCCAACAAACCTTGTCCAGCCTTTTAAAAATGACAATATCAAGTGCCATTCTAAACAGAGTTACACACTTCTAAGTTTATAGAATGTTAGAAAGGTGTATGTGATGGACTTTCAGGGGTTAATGCCTAACAGAGTCTGAGAACCTTTGAGTGATAGCCTGTTCAACATAATTCTGTTGAAAGTCTCAATTAAGGAATGACAGCTGAGAGCTGACAGTGGAAGAAGAAACAGTTAAGCACTGACTGTGGACTGGAAAGGAGACTAAGGTCCATTCTGCACACACAGCTTACTTCTGATTTTCACTGAAGTCGAGCCAGTTGGGGTTTACTTTGAATGCTGTGCCTGCATTCTACATCTTTCTCTGTCTCTCTGATTTCTATTGAGAATTGTGGTGTATATATTCTACATACCAATGAGAAAATCTGGGTAGTGTTCTGGGATTGTTTTCTCCTGATTCGTTAGTTTTACAATGGGCGTGCCTTTTGAAATAGGAGATTTTTTCCAACTGAATTTATTATGAGATTGCCTTTACTGTCTCTTCCCCCTTATGAGTAGTAAAGGAGTTTGCTGGAGAAAAAAAACACTGGCAGACACTGCTTTAAGAATTTAGGGGGTGGGGAGGTGGAGACATCAGTGCTTTGCAGCCTGAGTTGCTCCCATTGTTATTTAGAACTGAGATGACAAAAGGTGAAGAGATGTTGAGATGGACCAGACGTTTTTTTTAAAAAGGCTGCTACTGAACACGAGCTACCTTTTCCTTTTTACTGCCACAAAGTAGGTTCCTGCAGCACTATATTCATGTTTAAAATGTTTGTGGTCAGAGTCAATTTAAAAGGAAACTTTTTTTTTCAAATACAAAATTGCCCCAAAGAAGAATCAAACTTGCTGCACTAGCTCAGCATCTTAACCAACCAAGCAAATGAGTCAGACAAAGGCAATGACTTTCCTAATCTCCTACTTCAAAACACATGCATAGTGTGAAACTGACCGATAAGAACAGACCAATTAGCCTGCCAAGGGAGGGGAGGGGGAATGTCCAAGGAAATGTTTCTAATTTAAAGGCTTAGACGCAAATTAAGAGGGGGGGGGAAATACTGCTCTGAAAAACCACTCTTGGAAACTATGGAGATACTGCGGAGTGACAGCAGAAGGCTGGGGAAAGGATGTGGAAAGAATTTCAAAATCTGATGGGACAGTGGGGTGAGTGTGCGAGTGAATATGAAAGCAGATTTTTGAAGCGATGGAGGTAGGAGGTGAGAGCCGTAGTAAACACAAAGCAGAAAGGGCCTAAGAGAATGAGTGGATCAAGAAGGATCCTCATTCAAGCCAAAAAGAGGATAGATACTAGTAAAGAGAAGTGACCCCTGCCCCATTAAAAAGGCAAATAGCTTCTAGAAAAGGATGAATGATCCCTAGTTTGTGTAAAGAAGGATTTTGGGAACTTGATTGTAAGTTCCTGCCTTCGAAACTTAATGTGTCGGTGAAACTCAGAAACCTATGCTTGAGTGTTTAAGCAGAAACTGAAAAAAAAAGCCTCAAAGTTTTAAAGGCCTTGTTGAATAGCAGAAACACTTATTCATTGTTAACAAATCATTGTTTGAGTGAATATAAAATTATCTCAATTTTTTTATCCATCTACCTCATACATCCTAAACCTGATTCCAGCAGACCTATTCTCTTCCAAGTTAAATAAACATTTTGTTTATAAGGGAAAATCCTGCATGTGAGGGAGAGAGAAGGGCAAGATTGTCATATTGTACCTCTGCTTAAATTTGCATTGTTAGTCTGATTCTGTGAGTTTCTAGTAAGCAAAATATATAGGATCTAGCACTAAGCTACCTGTTCTGACTTGAGGACCCACTGAAAGGGTAGCTAACATCTATCCTTGACTCAGAATAGCAGTACCATCACATAGGTAACCAGATAATGTCCTAGTCCTCAAAAAAATTATATTGATTACAATTAGAGTTACCAACATTCAGGTGAGGACTAGAGATCTCCCAGAATTACAACCAATTAGTTCCCCTGGGGAAAACAAGCCACCCTTGAACTAGGGCTGCCAAACCTCAGGTCCGGGAGGGAGAAGCCCCATCACCCGAAAGTGATGTCATAAAAATGGTGGCGCCCATGCAGGGCCACTGTAGGCGTTTCTAGAAAAACTCTATGGCCGTTTTCGCACTAGCGTTTGCTCCGGCGTAGCGCCCCATTTACCTCCGGATCTTCTCTTGGATTTCGCACATGTTGCTCCGGCGCTTCAGGGATTTTACGCCGGAGTATGTTTTTCAGCAAGTTGCCGGAGTTTCCGAAAACCTCCGGATCCACTCCGGATCCACTCAGCGGAGTTTCCTGTGCGAAATCCATCCACGCCGGATCGACTGCTTTGGGGGCGTCACCCTCTCCCTTTCCGTCCTCCCACCCCATCCACCCGCTTGGCCAATCATCAGCCTTTCGCGGCGCTTCCCCAAAGTGCCGGCACGGCCATTTTTTTTTTTTAAACTTCACAGTTTTGCGTAATAGCGATATTTCGAAATTAACAAATAGAAAAAAAAAACCCTCCTGGAATAGCCTCAATTGGCACTTCAATTGGTTTCGTTAGAATTTTTTTTATTATTGACTTTAGTTGCGTTATTCCGCTGTTGCGTTATCTCGATAATGCGAAAACGACCATTGCTGGGGGGGGGGGAATGTAGTGCCGGTGCGGGCCAAAGCGTCCATGTGTGTGTGTTTTAAGAAGGGAATGCCTCCCTCAGCTGTGCCACCAGGATTTCTGGACCTGCACAAAATCGCCATGTATAAAATGGGAAGTTGGAGTCCTGCATTCTTCTCCCTGGCTACATTCCGCTCGGTTAGAAAGTAGACGCGAGCGAGCTCCTCACACGCGCCACAGAAGGGGAAGGAGAGAATGGAGCGGGGGGGGGAGCTCTGGCAGCAGGAATCAGTCAGGTCCCCGTTGCAAGCGCCAGCCGGGGAGGGGAAAGAGAGCGGAGGAAATTTGGGGGGGGGGGGATCTAGTGCTTCAGAATTTGGGGGGGGGGGAATCTAGTGCTAGGATTCTCCACTGTGAATGCTTCCGTTAATACATAAAGGGCTGTGGAGGATTCTACAGCTGCAGCCAATCCATAAGCAGCAGCAGTACACGTGATGCGGTTTGTCCAAGAAATGAAGGGGAGGGAACAGCTCGATGTTACGTTAGTACGTCATTACGCAACCAGACTTGCGCTTAAAAAAAAAAAGATTGACAGGGCATCGGACTCAAGCCAATGCCAGTGGGAAAACGATTTGAGCCGGGGCTTCAGGGAAGGCGACTCCGCAAAGAGTCACTAGTGGGAAAACGAGAAAAATGATCCGGACATAATTGCGCCGCGGAAAAAGGGGAGCAAACGCTAAGTGCGAAAACGGCCTATGGTTTTCCTGGATGCTCTAGCTATTTGGGAGGTAAAAACTCTATGGTGCATAGGTACCAAAGAGTTTTTACCTCTCAAATGGCTAGATCATCTGGGAAAACCATGGCATTTTCCCGGAAATGCCTAGAGCAGCCCCTCATGGGTGCCGCCATTTTGATGATGTCAATTCTGGGTGATGTCATCATGTCGCACGTGCGCTCCACGCGTGAGAGTCCCCTGCTGCAGGATGCTAGGGACTTGGCAACACTACCTTGGACGATGGACTGTATGGATTATACTCTGCTGAAGTCCCCTCCATTCCCAAATTCTGCCTTCTCCAGGCTGTATCCCCAAATCTCCAAGGATATCTAAACCCAGAGTTGGCAAACCTAGATTGGATCTCCTTCCCACCATCAAAGCCAGTAAGAAAATTTAAATGGGTATTTTTTGCACATGTTCTCTGAAAGAATGTAATTACTTTTACTGTCAATATAGGCAGTGAATAAAGACTTCTAAGCAAAGAATAGTAAATTAAAAAGCCAGAGGATTGCCACAGTTATGTGTAGAAATGGCTTTAACATGTTCTTTGATATTGCAAATGTTGACTCTATCTACACAGAGGCACTGTCAAGGTGCGCTCTATTCTTTGCATTCTAATGTCATTCTCTTCTATGTAAACACTGCCTTCTTTACTGCAAAAGTTTGTTTATACATATTACTTCAGTAGTAATTGAAAATGTTTGATTCCTGAGAACGTGATGAAACAGCATTCAGTTAATTCTCTTTTATGTTAATGCTAAATCAATTAGAAAATTATGATTATGCTGTATTGAAACACCGTAAAAGTAAATTGATGTGCAATTAAAAATTACTTTCAGGTGAATTTTGTAATTTTTCTCTTTTGTGTATTTACAATCTATTCCTTGCTGGTATTGTGTGTTTTATTGTTCAGTCCTGGATATCTTAATTACAGCAGGAATCCCTGGGTTTTTTAGGTGTCAAATTATCATGTGATAATTTGGGGAAACATCCAGGACACTTTTTCCTTTCTCATTACATATTTATCTGCCCTTTCTCCAGGAAGCTGTGGATGCAAAGTTACCCCATTTTAATGTCACCTAATGTGTGGGGCAGATAAACAGCAAGACTGACTCAGTCACCTGGAGACTATTATATGTGAGTGTCAGGGCTTTTTTTGTCGTAGGAACTCCTTTGCATATTAAGCTACACCTCCTTGATGTAGCCAATCTCCCAAGAAAACCCTGAAAAAATAACTTTAAAATTTACAATTTAGAACAAAAGTCTCCATCCCTTACCAGTTTCCGTACACAAATCATTGTTACCATTAAAAAGGTGTTAATAGCTACTGTAACAAGGTGTTAAGAGACTATGATCAAGGTTGAAGCTCCCCAGCAGGGCAGTCTTGCTTCCCTCTTCTGCTTTCCACAAAGTCTGCACCCCCTTCTGCATCTAGAGGCTCCACCCTTTCCTGTCTCATTCCATTCATAGCTAGGGGTTATACAACCAAGTCTTTTTACAAAACATCTGAATCCATTCTATTACAATTTCGCAGAATATTGTAAATTGTTGCTTACTACCTTACTATAATTGCCTTAAATATTTAAAAAAGATTGTTATGCTATACACCCTTAAAATCATTAGTTGAGTATAGCAATGTGGATCCTGTGAATTTAGGGGGAGGTATTTGTGAATTTCCTGCATTGTGCTGGGGGTTGGACTAGATGACTCTGGAGGTCCCTTCCAACTCTATGACTCTATGATTTCAATCCAGTACCACCTAGGGTCTCAAATAAATCCTGGCAAAGGTAATTGTTTATTAACATAGGATAAACACAGGATAAACTTATTTCAATAAACTCTGCTGAGTGGATCTTTACTTACACACACACAAACACACTTCTCAACAAATTCCAGGCACCAGGTTGCCTATACATTTCATTGTGGCACCAAGCATTTTCAACAATCTAGTGAGTTTTAGAAATTCAGTAGAATTATGAAGGTCTGGCAAGCCAACTTCTTATTTTTCCCAATTTCCCACCCACATTCCAGAGCTGTCTCGGCCTCACCCCTCCCAGCAATGAGTGGGACTGTGATGTCCAGTTCAGCCTCATGGAGGCAAAGGACAGGGCCACTGTGCCTGGTTTCGAGAGACTTCAGTGGGGTATAATGCCATAAAGACTACCTTCTAAAGTGGCCATTTTAGAAGGCACAGTAGCCTTCTAGCAAGTGGCAGGAGTGAGCCACCATGTCTGGCCTCATCTCTTAAGGGAAGGGATGGGCCTGGATTAGTCTCTCAGCAGCAAAGGACAACTCACCCCACCTAGCCCATCACAACAACGGATAGTGCTGGAGCAGTTCATCAAGCCTTGCTGCAGCAAGAGATGGGGTTGCCCAGTCTCACAGCAGCGAAGAATGCAATAGGACCACTCTGCCTGTGAGAGACAGGACTGCCCCACACAGCATCACACCAAGAATTGATGGAGACATCCTGCCTGGCCTTGCTGCAGTAAGGGATGGGGCCATCCTGTCCAGCTTCACCACTGCTAGTGAGGGCCAGGACAGGGCCATTCAGTCTGACTTCACTGCAGCAAAGGATGGGGCCACCTGCCACCCTTTCCAGCCTCATGTCTCCCAGTGAGGGACAAGATGAGGAAGGTCCACGTTGGCAAGGGATGGAGCCACACAACCAAGTCTTGCCAAGGCTGCAGGAGGAACTTCTCAGCATGGTGAGGGACAGGGTTGCCCTCACTGTGTGATTAGTTTAATTGGAAAACCATTAACACTCTTAATCACTGGAGGAAGCAATCAGAGCTTCAACTCAAACTTGCATCAGGAAATCCTCTCAAACATCTCCTGTTTCTTTGTTCATGTTATGGGAGAAACATTAAGGCATAATTTCAGGGTAATCATTTCAAAGCAATATGATCACCATCTGCAAGTACTTGAAGGGCTTTCATATTGAGGATTCTGTGGAATTATTTTCTGTGGCCCCAGAAGGTAGGACCAGAACTAATGGGTTGAAATTAAATCAAAAGAGTTTCCGACTGAGTATTAGGAAGAACTTCCTGACAGAGTGGTTCCTCAGTGGAACAGGCTTCCTCAGGAGGCGGTGGACTCTCTTTCCTTGGAGGTTTTTAAACAGAGGTTGAGAGGCCATCTGACAGCAATGCAGATCCTATGAATTTAAGGGGAGGTATTTGTGAATTTCCTGCATTGGACTAGATGACCCTGGAGGTCCCTTCCAATTCTATTATTCTATGTTTCTTGCTGCAGGTCACAATTTTGAGTATAACTGCACTGACTGCACACCCGAGATACTGAAAGTCTTGCTCTTCTCCTGGACCCTGCCTCTGCCGAATTGGTTTCTGTTTGGAGAAGAGCAGGTTTTTATATGTTGCTTTTCCCTGTATTAAGGAGTCTCAAGGCAGCTCACAATTGCATTCCTTTCCCCTCCTCAGAATAGGCACCTTGTGATTAAATGGGGCTGAGAGAATTCTGAGAGAACTGTGACTGGCTGAAGGTTACCCAGCAGGCTTCAGGTGGAGGGGTGGGAAATCAAATCTGGTTCTCTAGATTAGAGGCTGCCACTTGTAACCACTACAATGCTGACCCTTAGAGGGTCTTGGCAGGGTCCAAACCAAGAGTAGAAATTTTCTCAGGTCCTGGAGGGCCTGAACCTAAAATCTAAATTATGTTGATGCAGATATATATCAACCTAGTTTATCATTATATGTGTCTAGATCTTGCAAAACTTGCAGTAACAGCAGCATCATTCAGTCATGACTAAACTGCCTGCTGGTTCTCTTAGCTTTTGAGAAAAGTTCTGGTCTCAAAGCTGGAGTGGGGTTGCTAGCTCTAGGTTGGGAAATACTTGGAGATTTTAGGTAGAGTCTGAAGGAGGTGGGGTTCGGTGAGGAGAGGGACTTCAAGGGTTATAACGCCATAGAGACTACCTTCAAAAGTGGTCATTTTCTCCAAGGGAACAGATATCTGTGGCCTGGAGATCACTATAACCCCAAGAGATCACCAGCCATCACCTAAAGGTTGGGAAGACAAAGCTGGAGCCTACTACTCCAAGGGTGGTCTCAGAGATAACTTTATCAGCACTTCTTTCTCTGTAGTTGGAGTGAGTGTGTTTAAATGTAAATTAAAGAAATACCAAAAGTAGGATTCCAGAAGCCTGGCTTGCAAGAGATGTCTACCTATTAAGAGCTTTCTGAAAGTAACTCTGGGAAGTTTTGTAACTCCCCCCCCACACACACACACACCACCATATCAAATTGCAAAGGATTTATGGCGACCTTACAGGGTTTTCAAGGGATCTAAATGCATCCTCATGAATTCATATGATTTTTACATTGAAACAAAATCCAAGCACCATTGTACAGTAGAACACGTCTTAGACTACTGGTAGCACCACAAAAATCATGCCTCCACAGATTCGTGGTGGCGCACCAGCAGAAAAACTTGGTTTCAAACCACGGATCCTTATGAATTCATGATTCTTCACTTGAAATGATATAAAACCACCATTATGCTGTAGACCATGTCTTAGACTATAAGTAGCAATACAGAAATCATGCCTCCACAAATTTGTGGCACCACAATAATGAAAAAACGTGTTTCCAAAGTATAGATCCTCAAGGATCCTTATGACTTTTCCTTTGGATTCCTCCAAGTTCAACATCAATTTTTATATCATGTCCAAGGGCAGAGTTTGTAATACAGAAATTGTGGATCCCGGCTTCATGGAACAACCATGGAGCAAAACCATGGTTTTGGAGCATGGATCCTCCTGGATCCTCATGGTTTTTGCTTCAGGCCACCCAAAGTTCACCATCCAATCACATATTGTGTCCATGGGCAAAGCTTGCACACCAAAAATTGCGGATCAACATCTTCATGGCAACACTGTGAAATTAAAACATGGTTTTGAACCACGGATCTTCATGGGTCCTCATGTTTTTGGCTTTGCGCAACCCCAAGCTCACCATCTAATCACATATCGTGTCCATGGGCACAGCTTGCACCACAGAAATAGCGGATCCACGGCTTCGTATCAGCACCATGGACCAAAAACATGGTTTTGAACCACAGATCCTCATGGATCCTCATGATATTTGCTTTGGTCCACCCCAATCTCACCATCCAAACACATATTCTGTCCATGAGCAGAGCTTGCACCACAGAAATCGTGGATCCAAGGCTTCGTGGCAGCACCATGGACCAAAAACTTGGTTTTGAACCACAGATCCTCATGATTTTTGCTTTGGGCCACCCTAAGCTCACCATCCAAACACATATTGTGTCCATGGGCAGAGCTTGCACCACAGAAAGCACAGATCCACTGCTTCATGGCAACACCATGGAGCCAAAACATGGTTTTGAACCGTGGATCCTCATGATTTTGGCTTTGAGTCACCCCAAGCTCACCACCTAATCACATATCATGTCCATGGGCACAGCTTGCACCGCAGAAATCACAGATCCACAGCTTCGTGGCAGCACCATGGAGCCAAAACATAAAGCACGGATCCTCACAGATCCTCATGTTTTTGGCATCGGGCCACCCCAAGATTACCACCTAATCACATATTGTGTCCATGGGCACAGCTTGCACCACAGAAATCGTGGATCCACGACTTTGTGGAAACCAAAATATGGATCCCCATGATTTTCCTTTGAGCCACCCTAAACTCACCATCACATATCGTGTCCATGGGCAGAACTTCGACCACAGAAATCATGAATCCACGGCTTCATGGCAGCACCATAGGGCCAGAACATGATTTTGAACCACGGCTCCTCATGATTTTTGCTTTGGATCCCCCCAAGCTCACCATTCAATCACATATCCTGTTCATGGGCAGAGTTTGCACCACAGAAATCGTGGATCCATGGCTTTGTGGCAGCACCATAGACCAAAAACTTGGTTTTGAATCACAGATTCTCATGGATCCTCAAGATTTTTGCTTTGGCCACCTTAACTCACCATCCAAACATATATTGTGTCCATGAGCAGAGCTTGCTCCACAGAAATCATGAATCCAAAGCTTCGTGGCAACACCATGGACCAAAACTTGGTTTTGAACCACAGATCCTCATGGTGGTGTAAGTTCTGCCCATGGACATGATATGTGTTTGGATGGTGAGGTTAGGGTGGCCCAAAACAAAAATCATGAGGATCCATGAGGATCTGTGGTTCAAAACCATAGTTTTGGCTCCATGGTGCTGCCACGAAGCCATGGAACTGTGATTTCTGTGGTGCAAGCTCTTCCTATGGACACAATATCTGATTGGATGGTGAGCTTGGGATGACCCAAAGCAAAAATCATGAGGATCCATGAGGATCTGTGATTCAAAATCAAGTTTTTGGTCCATGGTGCAGCCATGAAGCCATGGATCTATGATTTCTGTTGTGCAAACTCTGCCCATGGACTCTGCCCTATCTGTTTGGATGGTGAGTTTATGGTGGCCCAAAGCAAAAATCATGAGGATTCATGGTTCAGAACCACGTTTTTGGTCCATGGTGCTGCCATGAAGCCATGGAACCACAATTTTTGTGGTGCAAACTCTGCTCATGGACAGGATATGTGATTTGACGGTGAGCTTGGGGTGGCCCAAAGCAGAAATCATGAGGGTCCATGGTTCAAAACCATGCTTTTGGTCCGTGGTGCTGCCATGAAGCCGTGGATCCGCTATTTCTGTGGTGCAAGCTGTGCCCATGGACATGATATGTGTTTGGATGGTGAGCTTGGGGGGGGGGGGGGGATCCAAAGCAAAAATTCATGAGGATCCATGCTTTGGAAACATGTTTTTCAACTGTTGTCACTCCATGAATTTGTGGAGGCTTGATTTTTTTTGTGTTCCCTATAGTCTAAGACAGGATCTACAGCATGCTGGTGGTCTGATTTCATTTCAGCATAAAAATCATATGAAGTCATGAGAATCCATGCTTGGGAACCCTGTTTTTGCACTGGTGAGGTGCTACGAATCAGTGATTTTTGTGGTCCTGCCTATAGTCTAAGACTGGATCTACAGAATAATTGTGGTTTTATTTCATTTCAATGTAAAAATCATATGAATTCATGAAGATCCGTGTAGATCCAACTTTCACCTTTTTCAAGACAACAGACATTCAGAATTAGTTTGACATTGCCTATCTCTGTGTAGCCACTCCAGACTTCCTTGGCAGACTCCCATCCAACTGCTGATCAGGTCTGTCTCTGCTTAGCTTCTGAGATGAGGCTATCCAGGTCAAGGTTTCTTATTATGCAATGGGCTTTTTCCGTAGTTGTGGTCACCAACACCTGTGGAGGGGGCAGCTGCCTTAAGGTAGAATTGGTGCAAGACAGCGCAGCCTTACACATAAATATTGACACTTTTAAAACAAAATAAAGCATTGTTTTATTATATTTAATTTTTTTAATTATTATGAAGGCGCTGAGGTCTGTTTGAGAAGAAGCAAGAGTACCCATTTGCAGCGGGGTTGAGGAGAAGCCAAATAGTTCAACTAGGATAATCAAAAACAAAAACTCAACCGCCTTATATTACAATATTCTATTACTCCCGATGGATACAACACAAAACCGTACAAGCCCAAGAGGGCAGTGCTGATTCGGAGCACTCTTCCTTCGGAGCAACTCCTACATCAGCTTCACAAGAAGCCTCGGCCAGGGTAGGACGTTTAACTGCCCTTAAAAACCAGCGCCTCTACATCCCACGTGGACCTATCGGCGCTCTTCACCGGTGTATAGTTAGGTTGCGTCACAGAGACGAATTGTGGGCAAGCGGCTTCGCCGGGTCCCCTCGCCTCGGATTCCCTGACTTTCTCCTCTCTACAGTTTCCAAGTCTGCAGACGGTGAGTGCTGGACGGGAGCGGTGGAGGTTTGAGGCTCTTTTGAGAGCGCCCCGTCTATCTTTAATGCTTGCAGCTGAGGCGGCGGGGGAGGGTCTTTGATGGTAAATTTCCTCCGTTGGGTGAAGGGAAGGTGGAATTGCTCGCTCTCGAGAAAAAGGCTCCAGCGCAGCAGTTAAGCCCTCCCTCCCACATATGACTCATTGAGGGGGCTGCACTCTGGTGTCCTTACAAAAGAGTACTTTGGCAGGTTACCTGTGGCTGTGTATCTTTGCTTGAAGACAAGATCTCATAACCTCTCTTCAGAATCAATATGCATAAGTTAAGGCGGCGGGGGTGGAGGGGGGAGTAAGAAAAGGAAAATGCTGAGTGATCCTTTGCTAAGTGTTGCAGATCTCAAATGTCTCCGTTCTGTTATTGCCTTACATCCAGTTGGCTAGCTGAGTTGTAAACCTGGCAAGCTGCCATAAATGCTGCAGATACTGGGATATTTACTTCTCTGGAGTTGCATAGGTCGAGGGTGCTAGTTTCTTCCAGGCGCCAGAAAATGCTGCAGGGTTGGTGCAATTTGTCCAAAACTCAATTTAAAATTTAGCTTAGTGGTGCTTCCTTGTCAAGCAGGCATGTTTACATTTATCAGGGTTGTAAATCCCCAGTTGGGGACAGGGATCCCCCAGTTTGGAGCCCCCCGTCAGTGTTATCAGAAAGTATGGGGGGTATTGAATGTCTGCTGGGCAATATTTCTCATGGAGACCGATTCCCATTGAGTATAATGGAGAATTGATCCATGAGTGTGGGGGGGGAGCTGTTTTTTGAGATAGAGGCTCCAAATTTCCAGCCTCTCCTCAAAACACCTCCCAAGTTTCAAAAAGATTGGACTAGGGGGTCCAATTCTATGAGCTCCAAAAGAAGGTGCCCCTATCCATTCTTTCCAAATAGAGGGAAGGCATTTAAAAGGTACACAGTCCCTTTAAATGTGATAGCCAGAACTCCCTTTGGAGTTCAATCCTGTTTGTCACAACCTTGCTCGTGGCTCCATCCCCAAAGTCCCCAGATATTTCTTGAGTCAGATCCGGCAACCCTTACATCTAAGCCATAGGTTGTGTTTTCCTCCCATATTCTCCAGGGAACTTGGGGCTGCAACACCCCCTCCCCCATTTTACCCCATCCTATGGTATAGGTTAGGCTAAGAGAAGGCATCTGGTCAGCTTGTAAGCTTCATGTCTGAGTAAGCATTTGACTGGTCATTAAAACACGAGACCCTGGGTGTTTTAATGTCTTTCTGAATAAGATATTCACCAAACAGACTTTGTATCTACTTGCAGTACATGTACATAGCTGTCTTTGGCTCCCTTTCTTGGTTTCATACTTGTATTGAGAACTTGTTACTTTTTTGTTATGTGGCGGTTTCAGCCTGGGTTCTAGTTTGTCACTCGAACACCTGCACTACAGTAGTTTTCTGAAAGGCTGCTTGAACTTTATTCTGTTTATAAGGTGCTAAGTCAGCCCTGACATGGCGAGAGGGCTGGCGTGGTTCAATGAGGCTGTGGGCTATCGCACCGTTGCACTTATTTCACATGCCAGCAGGGTCATGTTAAAGATCCTACAAGCTAGGCTTCAGCAGTATGTAGATCAGGAAGTACCTGAAGTTCAAGCTGGGTTTCGGAGAGGTACAGAAACTAGAGGTCAAATTGCCAACATTCGATGGATTATGGAGAAAGCACGGGAGTATCAGAAAAACGTCTATTTCTACTTCATTGACTATGCTAAAGCCTTTGATTGTGCGGATCACAACAAACTGTGGCAAGTCCTTAAAGAGATGGGAGTACCAGACCACTTCACATGTCTCCTGAGAAACCTGTATAAGGGTCAAGAAGCAACTGTCAGAATGGGATACGGAACAACTGATTGGTTTAGAATAGGGAAAGGAGTTCGACAAGGATGTATATTGTCACCCTGCTTATTTAATTTATATGCAGAGTACATCATATGGAATGCTGGCCTGGATGAAGCACAAGCTGGAATTAAGATTGCCGGGAAAAACATCAACAACCTCAGATATGCAGATGACACTCCTCTAATGGCAGAAAGTGAGGAGGACCTAAAGAATGTCTTGTTGAGGGTGAAAGAGAAGAGCACAAAAGTAGGCTTGAAACTCAACATCAAAAAAACTAAGATCATGGCATCTGGCCCCATCATACCTTGGCAAATAGAAGGGGAAGACATGGAAGTAGTGACAGACTTCACATTTCTGGGATCCAAGATCACTGCAGATGGTGACTGTAGCCATGAAATTAAAAGATATTTACTCCTTGGAAGGACAGCTATGGTGAACCTGGGCTTGAGGTTGGTAGAGACATCACCCTGCCAACAGAAGTCCATGTAGTCAAAGCGATGGTATTCCCAGTAGTAATGTATGGCTGTGAGAACTAGACTGTAAGGAAGGCCGAGCACAAGAGAATAGATGCTTTTGAGATGTGGTGCTGGAGACGACTCTTGAGAGTCCCTTGGACTGCAAGAAGATGAAATCAGTCAGTCCTAAGGGAAATCAAGACTGTTCCCTTGAAGGTCAGATGCTGAAGCTGAAGCTGAAATACTTTGACCACCAAATGAGAAGGGAGCACTTCCTGGAGAAGATCCTGATGCTAGGAAAGACAGAAGGCAAAAGAAGAAGGGGATGGCAAAAGATGAGATGGCTGGACAGTGTTACTGATGTAACAAACACGAATTTGGGCAGACTTCGGAGGATGGTGGAAGACAGGAGGGCCTCGCATGACTTTGTCCATGGTGTCGCAAAGAGTCGGACTTGACTTTGCGACTGAACAACAAAAAGTCAGCCTTGGTTATCTGGACTTTGGTCATGTTGCTAGTTTTGTCATTCATTGTCATTACTGAGCTAATTTGTAACTGCATGCATTCAGTGCCCCTGACTGATACTGTGTTCAGCAAGCCCTTTTTCCTAAAATGGCTACATTTGTTGTCTTATAAATTAATAAGTTAGAGAAACATTATTTCTGTGTGCAGAAGCCTCTGATGGTCCTTTTATTTCATGCACATTGATGTTAAATCTTAACACTATTAGGGTCCCTTGCAGATAAACCTAATACCATCAGTGGTTCCAAAAACCCTAGCACAAACTTCTATTGGAAATGGATGACTATAACAGTTTGACACATAAAGGAATGTCAAAGCTTGCTAAGAAGAAGAAACTTTTCACTTTTTTAAAAAAAGATATTATTAGTATGTCATTCTGATATCTTAGTCTCTAAGTGAGCTCTAATACCCTATTTAATCCTGGCTCCTATGAAAACTGGTGCCAGAATCAGCCTTGAAAACAGGAGATTGTTGTATTTTGTATCTCTTCTCTTCTGATTCTTCAAGAGAATTGCCACATTGTGGTGTTTCTGCATCTTCCTGTGCTGCTTGAAAATGGGTGTAAAGTAAAGATGGGTACGAGCTTGAGACTGGCAGAGGTTGTCCTTGAAAGGGCAGCTGCTGTGAGAGCCCTCTCAGCCCCACCCACCTCACAGGGTGTCTGTTGTCGGGGGAGAAGATATAGGAGATTGTAAGCCAATCTGAGTCTCTGATTCAGAGAGAAGGGCAGGGTATAAATCTGCAGTCTTTTTCTACCCTAAGCAGAGTTACATCCTTATGAATCCACTGAAGTTTTGTAGAATGTAGCGTGTATATTATCTTTTCATTGTGAGATCTCTGTGTTCAGTAGTGCTACGCTCTACAAACAGGTAGAACTCCAAATGTTGAAAGAAACTTTGCTGAAGCCCCTATGAGGTTTACTTTTACTTTTCACCTAATATTTCTGTGGGGGTATTTGTTTCTAACTAAAGGCCTGCTAGGAAGTAATCATGAAAGCTATCCCACAGTAAACATTGTAAAAATGGTGCATAATGGGGACCTTGCTGAATGGTCCCAACCATTCTGTTCACTTTTATCACAATTTATCTATTGGAATCTGCCTGGACTACCTCTTGTTTCTGCCCAGCAAAGATTAAACAAAATTCATTGCTTTCTGCTATTTTTAAGACCTGGGATGCCCTCAGGGGTCATCTGATCCCAGAGCTCTCCCATTACTCATCTATCTTCAGTCAGCCTGGCTTCCTTGTGGTAACTCTTCTGTGCTTTCTAAACCATGGAGATCTGCAGATTTGACTTGTCTTAAGGACATCTCTTCTGGTTCAGGTTTACTTCCCAAAACTACTCTGGAACATAAAATTGGTTGCCCCATCCCGTGGTACTTTTACCTCCAACTGAACCACGCCTTATCCAAATTAGATTTCCCAAAACTCTTTCACTCCATGCCTACTGATTTTGAATGTTTGTTAGACTCTTCATCTTCTAAAAACAAAGGCCTCATCTCTGCGATTTATGACATATTAATGTGTCTTGACAGCATTAAACCCTTGGGCCATCAAGCAGTTTGGCATCAAGACTGTAACATCTCACTCTCCCCTGAACAATGGTCTGATATATATTAATCATCCTTATTCTCTTCACTGGTGATCAGTACAAGACTGCAGTCATATAAAATACTCAGCCTCTGGTACCTCACTCCAGTTGTGCTTCCATCTCTAAAGCAAACTCTCCATTACACTGGAAGAAATGTGCGGAACTCAGCACCTAATGCTCATTGTGGATGGGAATGCCCATTGATAAGGAAATTCTGACTTGACATTCTCCAATTATTACACAGTATCACCTCTTATCAAATTCCTTCCAAACTAGCTCTAATATTTTTGAATATTTGGGATTCACAGCATGTTTCAAAAATATGCCACAAATTGATTACCAGTCTTCTGACAGCAGCTAAGGCCTCTGTTGCTTCTTGGAAAGCTCCAACTGCTCCCAGCAAAACTGCCTGGATCACAAAAGTCTGAGAACACTTCATAATGGGAAAAAAAATCACAGACCGCCTGCAATGTCTAGACTCATTTCCATCGCCTTCTCATTTTTCTGAAAAATGGTTTCCATTCGTAGACTACATCTCATCACAAGAAATTCCTCCTTACAATCCTTTATACATGTTGATGCTCTATTTTTAATATATTTCTCCTTCTTTTTACTCTTATTTCACACAAGAAATGTTGTGTTATGTCACAGGAGTGGAAGTAGTTCATCAGTTTGATCTTCTTGTTTAGTCATATATCATTTAATTTCACTTTAGATTAGTTTATTACTTATATACTGTTTTCTACATTTTATGCATATTTCCTTTATTACTGAATTGCTGTTTGTTTGATTTTTATCTTTTGCAAATTTTTAATAAACTTTTTGAAACTTTTAAAAAAAAGCTATACCACAGTTATTAACACTGTGTGCGCATACAGAACTGTGGTAATCTTCATCTATTTCATTGTATCCTTTTTTAGGAACTACTAGGATTTTCAGAATAAATTTAGGAGTGTGATAAATGACATGCTTATTAATATAACAGAAACAATTATGTCAGACTCACCTCCCACGTGAGAAGATTCACAAGTGTCTAGGATGCGGACAGTTTATAACTGAATTGTGTTTCAGTTGATCACTGACATAATTGGATGTACTGTGTACTTGAACTTGTTGAAAGAGGGGTTATTTTTGAAAGTATAGGCCAGGGGTGGCCAAACTTGCTTAACATAAGAACCACATAGAATAAATGACAGATGTTTGAGAGCCGCAAGACATAGAATCTATGATTCGATGTCTTGAACGTCAGATGTTGGAAGGAAGGAAGGAAGGAAGGAAGGAAGGAAGGAAGGAAGGAAGGAAGGAAGGAAGGAAGGAAGGAAGGAAGGAAGGAAGGAAGGAAGGAAGGAAGGAAGGAAGGAAGGAAAGAAAATAGATGGTGGAGGGAGGGGAGGTTGAGGTAGAAAGAAAGCAACTTTAAATACATTCTCCAAGCTGCTGGCTGGCTTGGCTTGGAGAAGTGATTTAAAGAGACAACTGCATTTTCCAAGTCAGCCAACAGGGTGGGGAGGGCTTCAAGAGCCACACAATGTGTATGAAAGAGCCACATGTGGCTCCCAAGCCACAGTTTGGCCACCCTTGATATAGTCTATAGATTTTATATGCTTTATAGTGTTAACCTAATCAGAAGTGTATTACTATACCATTGTTTCATAACATATGTGGGAATCATAGGTATTCCTTCTCTCCCTCCTGTATGTTTTTAATTGCTTGGAGCATTCACAAAGACATAAGACATTCAGCTTCTTTCAGATTTTCTTGGTTCTCCTTTCTTTTAGCAGGCAGTAGACAGGCTTCCCAGTGATAAATTGCCTGTGTCTCTTCGTGACAAGTTATCTTTTGTCCTCAATGATAATGGACTATATTTAGAAGCTAGCCTAACATTATGTTTCTTACCCACCTCTAGAAATAAATTGATGTCTTTTCTTTTTATCTTAAAGTTCTGTACATCAAGTTTTATTTGTGTAGTTTTCTTAACTTACAATTTCATTATTATTAATGTACTCCACGTTTTGAATCAAATCAGAATTTGGAAACAAACTGAGCTCTGCAACCTGTATGAATCTTGAAAATCAAGAACTTTTATGCTTGTTTGATGTGCATGGACTGGATCCTCTGCACTTGTGCTTTGGGGGTGGAACTTCATGCCATTCCTCAGTCCTTGTTTAAAACAATTTTATTTAGTAACATATGGTAACGATATCGATTTCTTGCATCGTTAATAACTTCTTTTTATCTATCCCATATATTACTTTCTAACCACCCCTCCCCCCCATTACTTTACCCCCGCTGGTGTTATTTACTTAAAATACTAACATTTAAAGGTACCCTTAACTAATAAAAACAAAGATTAATATTCTTCTTCCTTCTAAGACTTAATCATTATCAAAATTGTCCAATGTCCTTTTATTTTCCATTCTTTTTCTACATATCTTCTAAACTTTTTCCACTCCATCTTAAAAAACTTGTAAGTCATAGTCTCTTAAAATTCTTGTTAATTTGTCCATTTAACTCCATGTCATAACTTTTACAATCCAATCCTGTTTTTCTGGTATTTTTTCTTGCTTCCACAACTGCGCATACAGTGTCCTAGCAGCTGAAAGCAAGTACCAGATTATAGTTCTATCTTCTTTTGGAAATTTTCCATTTGTAATCCAAACAGAAAAGTCTCTGCAACTTTCTTAAATTCGTATCCCAAGATTCTAGAAATTTCTTGTTGAATCATCTGCCAATACTTTTTTGCTCTTTCACAAGTCCACCACATATGGTAGAAAGAACCTTCATGTTTTTTACATTTCCAACATCTATCTGGCATCTTATTGTTCATCTTTGCCAATTTTTTAGGAGTCATATACCATCTCTACATCATTTTAAAACAGTTCTCTTTAATACTATGACACATCGAAAGCTTTATAGAATTCTTTATAGAATTCTTCCACAAATATTCCCAAGTTTCCATCTGTATTTCTTTATTTACATTAATTGCCCACTTAATCATTTAAGATTTTACTACTTCATCTTCCCTAGAGCATTTTAGAAGTAATTTATATAATTTTGAAATTAATTTTTCATTGTCTCCAAGCAGAACTTTTTCCATTTCTGTTTGCTCTCTTCTTATTCCTTCAGTTTTAATATCATTTTCCACCAAGCTCTTTATTTGTTGCATTTGGAACCAATCATATTTATTATTCAACTCTTCAGCAGTTTTCAATTCTATTTTGCCACTTTGTATTTTTAATAGTTGATTGTATGACAACGACTTTTCTTCACCCATCTCAGCTGCTATTTTTATTACTTCTGCTGGCACTATCCATAATGGTTTTCTTTCATCCCCATACTTCTTATATTTCATCCAAGTATTTAGCTTTTTTCCCATAGTACATATAAGCGTGCCAGCCAAATTTATTTCCATGACCTTCCAACGCTAAAACTTTTTGTTTAACAGCGTCATCCATTCTTTTATCCACACTAGACAAACTGCTTCATGATATAATTTTAAATCTGGTAATTGGAATCCTCCTCTCTCTTTTGCATCTATTGCTTATGGTCTGACATGTAAAAACACCGACAATTTTGACCTCACCAAATTAAATTTCAACTATCAGATTTAAAAGAGTGAGGCTTGCTCTTTTCAATAAGCCTAATTTGGATGTCCTCAGAGCCTCTTGGGTTCAGATATTAATTTTAAAGTTTTTATGTTTTCCAAAATGGCGGTCGCGACTTTTTGCCTCACTTTAAAAATGTTTCCTTTCTCCTCTAGAGGCTTCTAAAATAGTTATTGTCAGTAATGTCCAATAGTATTTACCTTATAATCATCACCTCTGTCGGCTCCACCAATTTTTAATGTCCCAAACACTTTAAAAATTTTATTTAATTTTTAGCCTCCTAGCAATGGTCGCCGATATTTTTCTATGATATTATAGTCCTGGAGTAGGCTGGCTGCTTCAATGATTTCCCTTTTCCGTCCGATACTTCCTGCTTTGCTTGCCACCAAATCCCATTTTCGCTGGTAGAGAGATCTCGCGATGCTTGATGTATTTCCTGTGTTGGCTGACTTTCCTGCAAGTCTATGACGATGGGGCTTTTTCTCCAAAACCGCAAGTAGACAAAACAATAAATTCCTTTCCACTTTTTAGCACTGTTCTTTAAATTTACAAAGTCCAAATTTCACCCCTTCTCCCCTTCTTCTTCCAAGCTTTCTCGATTTCAATTTCCCACCTTCTGATTTTATTTTGTTTAACTTAATTAGTCCCGTAATGAAAGATAGCAATCTGTACCTTTTCTGTAGTTATCCAGATCAACACCGGTCTTGTATAGCTTTAGATGGTTAGCAGTGTCAAAGAAGATTAGGATCCTGTCGAGCTTATGTCAAATAAATGACTCTGGAAACTTCTGCAGATGATGAAAATGCAACTCATCTCCGGAGATCCCTCAAAGCCTCAAAGGAGCCCCCCCCCCCAGGACTCCCTTTTAGCCAAGGTAAATCTCCTCAAAGTTTCCTGTGCATATCTTGGACTGATCTCTGACTGAGAAAAGTAGGCAGCAGGCATTAGATTGTCTTCCACTACCCCGAACAGAAATTTCAGCCTGCTCCCCTTCTGAGAAGCACTTCAGCTCGGCATTTTGCAACCCCGGAAGTCCGCCATTCCTCAGTCTTTGGCCCCTAAAAGAGCTACCTGTGAAATGGATAACTGTAGACTGGAGATGGAATGAGGCAGATAGAATGTCCCCATTATCTGCCAGTGGAGGAAGTAGGCAGGCAAGCTGTTTGCTGCTAGAAGAGGGAGAGTAACAATATCATCTTATTCATCCTCTCACCGCAGCTTTTTATATTATGTGCAATTTTGTCCAGATTCCCTAGCATTGTCCTTTCTTTTAACATTCTGAGTTTTATTGAAGAACTGCATACAACTGATTAAATTATCAGATATAACCAGAAGAAACAGCCTACATTATATGTATATAACTTTATTTAAAGTAAATTATTACAACTCCTCTAGAACTATCTGAATCATTTATATCTCTACTTTTGATGAGTACTAAATGTTAACTGTTCTAGTCTTCAAAATCAACATGTTATATATAGTCCTATATTTTAAACTATGTTGTTCTCCCCCCCTTTGTTTCTCAAAACCATCATTAATTATGCTTTAAAACAAACAACAATAGTTAGTTTCCCAAGTTCTAAAATCCTTGAAGTTCTCTATCTTCTTATTTGATCTGATGATACAGTTGATTAACAGATAAGATATACATTAGAAACTTAGAAAACTGAGTAGGTCTAGCAGAATCCGTAACTGTGGACTGGAGGAGAAACTTCTGCCCCACCCATGCACCTACAATATGGAAACACATACTTGTCTGCAGCCTACACCTCCCAATTCTTTAAGGTACACCTGTTTCAAAACTAATAAGTATACAGCTTACTCTTTACAATAAAACATCTTCAAAATTTACATTACAACTAATTCTATTTCACCCTGCTTCTTCAGAAACATTAAGTTTATTAATTTTGGATGGAGTCAGTGGTGACTGAGTTTTCCTTTTTACAGCTCTAGTTTCCTCTTGCTCCAAAAAAGGCAAGCCCGGTGCCATTAGTAAAGCTGATCCAGAAGCATGGTCATATGCAAGATACTGAACCTGCTGATAATCCACAAACATTTTGCTAAACCTCAATTAGCAGTATTTTATACCAGCAGCCTGCAATTTAGATATGGTGGGTTTTAAGTCTCTTCAAATCTTGAACATTTCTGAGGGGAGATCCAGGGATGTAAATATTTTGCTTCCTTGAAAATCCAAGCCATTTTGCTGATGTGCTTCCATCAACATTTTCCTCCTAGTCCGATAATCAGCAAGCTCCACCGCTATATCTCTGCTGGAAAAGGTGACCTTGGAAGTGTTTGCTTTACCAACACAATAAGCTCTTAGAATAAGAGGTGTCACTCCTTCCTCTAGTTTTAATGAAGTGGCTAACAAAGACACCATAAAAATATAAAGATCAGTTGTTGCTTAAGCATTTGGTGAAAAACCATGAAATTTCAAGTTTTTATCTCTTATATGAGACTCCAAGATCATAATTCTTTCTCTAGAGCAGCCATCTTGAGAGGTAATTCCAAGCATTTTTCCAAAGGAGGCAACTTTCTTTATGGCTTCTTCTGCTTTTTGAGCTGTTTGCTTATGTTGAGTCTCCAGTTTGTCCATACATTGAACTAAGGGGGTTATCGTATCCATCATATCATGTTTTAGCTCTTGATGTTGATTCCCCAACACTTCTAGTAGAAGTGTTGTCATTAGGAGAGAGTCAGGAACAACAGGGGAATCACAGTGAGGATATATACAAAAACAAAATACATGGCTGTGATATAAATAGGCTACCAGACTTTTAATAATGTTTAAATATGTTTACATGCTTTTTAAATATAAAACTGCTTCAGACTTAATCAATGTATTTAACACAAAAGTTCACATTGACAACCATAAAATGCATAAAACTTTATCTCCAAACAATTTAGCTATTATGGGTGAAACCAAAACTTTAAACTGTAATAGCTAAATTATTTGGAGATAAAGTTTTGGTTTCACCGCTGGGTCCTTGAAATACATATTAGTTCATAAACAACCTGTATTAGAGTTTTGTTATTTATATTTTCAAGGTGGTTTCTTCATGAAGCCTTAGTGCTTGTATCCAATTTGCATGAAGAGTATTGTGGCCAGCAATGGAGTGGAAGGCTTTGCTATGCTTCTAGTAAAAGAAACTGGCTTACTCCCTTGTAATATACAGCACAAGTAGAAGAAATCGTAATACTGACAAAATCGTAATTACGATTATGTAATAATCGTAATACTGACGAAATGTGTCTATTATATTATTAACTAGTTATGTGTATGCTTATCAGTTAAACACTATGGACTCTCTTTAAAAGGATTCAAATGCATTTTATGGTTGTCAGTGTGAACATTGGTTAAGTCTGAAGCAGTTTTCTATTTAAAAAGCATGTAAACACATTTAAAATTATTAAAAAATCTGGTAGCCTATTTATATCACAGCCATGTATTTTGGTTTTTTTGTATATTAGGAGAGAGTCAGCAGTATTTGTATCTCCATGGCCCAAGGGAGCCGAGGAAGTGCTAGCTACTTCAGCCAAGGCAAAAAAACTCTGTTAAGGAAGGAGGTCCTGCGGCTTTCTTTTGTTCCCGATCACCCTTAGAGGTCTAGGCAGCATATTTTAAGGCTAGTTTGTTTTAAAATAATGTATTGCAAATAATGGCTTCTGGTAAGCTGGGAATCAAAGCCGTGCCCCCTCTAGCCTTGTCTTTGAAAGGATCATGGGGCTTCTGAAGCGACAGAAGATGATGTGCTTACAGAATGTAGGGCTCAAGACTATAACTCTACTATTTAACCACTTTATATCCCATCCTTGTAAATACTAAGTTTCTGGTAATCATTAGAAGGCGGTGTAGGCACTGAAGGTTTGCTCCCTGTTCTAGAAAAAGTAAAGCTCTTCTTTCAGAAATTTCAGCATATGTTTACTTTCAAATTTATTTTCACTTGCATTGGAAGGTCAGTCTGCTGAATTTTATGTTCATTATTAAAGTTCACTTTTGTCTATGCTTTTACAGAGTTACAGAATACATGCCACAATTCTAAAAGAATATTTTCTTTGCTCTTTCATATCTTAATCCAAAGGTCTGTTTGATTCTGAATGCAGAATTTTATGTTTTCTACTAATTTGGAGAAGCTGACAAAATTTACATTTTGTGATGGGGGGGGGTCACTTTTAGGCTCAATGTGAGTTCATGTAATCTGTTGTGAAATCTAATAGGAAGTGTTCAGGCAAATGTTGTTTTATGTGTATAATTTATGTATTTCTTCTACCATTTGAAGAATTCTCCCCAAGAAACTTTTGTTTGCAATCTTGTGCATGTTTGTATGAACTTAAATCTCTTTAATTTTGTGGTAGCACTCTTCATGCACACATATCTAAGACCATAGCATTTGTTATGAGTTTTGTCCTCCTGATGTCTACAATCAATCTGGATAGTTCTATTGTTTATTTCTGATAACTGAAATACTGAATACTGAAAGAGTATTTCAAGCTTTTGTATTAGTCAAATGAGTGTTAAATTTAATATGTATCATATTTCTAGGTAAACATTGACTGGCAGATTGTACTTGTTCCAAAGCATATAGGGAGCTTTTAATTTTCTTCAACTCTTTGAAGCTAGATATAGAAGCTAGATATAGATATATAGTTGCCCTTAGACAGACACAGCTAGACTGTCTGTCAGTCTGTCTATCAGTTAAAACGTCAAGCTGTAACTGACTTATGGCAACCCAATAGGGTTTTCAAGGCAAGAGACATCCAGAAGTGTTTTGTTATTGCCTGCCTCTGCATAGAAACCCTGATATATTCCTCGGTGCCATCCACCCGAATACTAACCAGGGCTGACTTTGCTTAGCTTCCAAGATCTGATGATATCAGGCTATCCTGAGTTGTTCAAGTTCAGGTAACTGTCTAGTAGGCTCAGCTTTCTTCCTTCCTCTTTGGGTATCAAAGGCTTGCTGTAATGGAAGAAATGGGGCAGAAGGTGCAAGCGTGCTAGTACTATAGAGGAGGGAAGCAGAGAGTAGACAGCTTCCTCTAAATATGGATTTGAAAGGCTACCAAACGTATACAAGAAATTGCAAGGATGTTTTGAATTTAATTATTCAAATAATGAGCTTTTATTTTCTCATATTTTTAACTGTGCAAGATTTTAAAAATCTGACAAGTTTTTTCTTTTCATCTGCAGCTAGAAGTCTCCTACGTGTGCCTTGAACTACCATGACATCATGGCAAGATTTCGGAGGAGAACGTGCATCATATTATTGCTTTTTATTTTATTTATTTGCTCCATAATGATGGCTTTAAAAACTCTGAGACCTGAAAGAGCTGGATTTGGCAATCCATTTGGTCTTGGCCTTTTACCAGATGTTCAACAACAAACCACACATGTTAAAAAAAAGTTCCATGTGCAGAACAGAGCCAAGGAAGATAGCATCTTGCACACCAAAAATTTGCACAGTTTAACAAAGAATTTGAAAACTCCTATGGTTCCAATAGGAAAACTCAAACAGAACCTTCCTTCTCCTAATTATGATTTCCATGTGTTTTACTATAGTTGGTTTGGAAATCCACAGTTTGATGGAAAATATATTCACTGGAATCATCCATTGCTGACACACTGGGATCCCAAAATTGCAAGTGGTTATCCAAAAGGAAGACACAGTCCTCCAGAAGATATTGGATCAAGCTTTTATCCAGAACTTGGGCCTTATAGCTCCAAAGACCCTTCAGTCATAGAATCTCACATGAAACAGATAAGCTCAGCTTCTGTTGGTAAACAGGCATTTTGTTTTATTACTAGAATAACATTAATGTATTAGATTTCAGACATTTCATAGAGCCCAGGGACAGGAGTTTTGTGGTATTGACATCAGTGGAGTGAGGTGGACACAGAAAGGAAGTAGTTGAAGCTAAGGTTAGAACACTTGAAGAGATTGTGAGGATCCAGGGGAAATGAAGGAGATGGTGGGAGACCCGGAGGACGCGAAGGACTGGATTTTAATGTTACAATTTACTTGCCAGAACTGTCATATCACTAATCATGCTTTAAGTTGGATGCTGCAGAAAACACAGAGGGATGATTGGCTTATTTATTCCCAACTCTGGTAACTAGGTAAATACCTGACATTGTGATGCCCGGGCAAAAAAGGCCACCTATAAGAATGAGACATGTCCTGAAGCAAACAGTACATTAAGCCAAGTGTGGCCAACGGTAGCTCTCCAGATGTTTTTTGCCTACAGCTCCCATCAGCCCCAGCCATTGGCCATGCTGGCTGGGGCTGATGGGAGTTGTAGGCAAAAAACATCTGGAGAGCTACCATTGGCTACCCCTGCATTAAGCAATGGTGTAGAAGCAGGGATGTCAAAATAATCTATTACGAGGGCTGGATCTGACATAACTGAGATTTTGTCAGGCTGGGCCATGTGTGTCATAAAATGTAATGCCAGGTAGTGGAGATACAAACTTTATAAAGGACACAGACAAACACAAAGACTTAAAAAAACCCCACTAAGATAAAACATGCTTAAAGTATTAATGCTCTTGCAGTATTGTGGTCAGTATCAAAGAAAGTTCTCCCTCCCCCCACCCAAGAGAAGAGCCTCAGCCAATGGAGAAAATAAAGGCTTTGCTCTGTAGCTCCTGTGCAATTGAGAAATCCTGGCAAAGCAAGCTATGGCACAGAAAGAAGCAAGAGAGAGGGAGAAGGAAGCAGACTTGCTCGCAGGCCTGATGGGAGCCCCCCAGAGGCCTGATCCAGCCCCCGGCCGCATGTTTGACACCCCTGATGCATCTGTTTGCAGGCTTGTTTCCAGAAGCCAATAAAACTAGCCCAATACACTTTTGAACACTTTTGCAGTGCTGAAACAGAAATTGCTTTTTAGCTGAGTAGGCACTTAATTATTAGCTTATTATTGATTAAATATGTGTTTTGTCCATTAGGAGTATTGGCTGTTTCTTGGTATCCACCTGGTATGAATGATGAGAATGGAGAACCTACTGATGGCCTGGTGCTTACTATTTTGGATATTGCACACAAGTACAGACTAAAGGTATGGTATTTGAACTTAGACAGTGGGGGGACTATAAACAATATTTCTTTTGCAGTTTAATTATGATATGTAGATTTTAGTTTATGTACAGTTTTATTTCATCTAAAGGTTTCTCTTGATATTTTGGCTCTTATAGACCTTAAAGATCCATAAGACTCTGCACAAAGGGGAACAATGGTTCATCCATACAGGCCATATAATTGTTCTCAAGCGACACAGCTGCGCATAGCAAGAATGAGCAATAGTCATTTCTAAGATATATAAAAGTAAAGGTAGTCCCCTGTGCAAGCCCCAAATTGTTACCAACCCATGGGGGGACATCACAACATGAAGTTTTTTGGCAAACTTTTAACAAGGTGGTTTTCCATTGCTTTCCCCAGTCATCTACACTTCACCCCCAGTAAGCTGGGTACTAATTTTATCGATCACAGAAGGATGGAAAGCTGAATCAATCCTGATCCAGCTTCCGCTGGGATCAAACTCAGGTCATGAGCAGAGCTTGTACTGCAGAACTGCAGCTACTGCAGCTTACCGCTCTGCACCACAGGGCTCCTCTCTAAGATATAAGCTGACCGTTAACACATCTGTAGTGGGGCTGTTTTAAATTCACAAGATTAGCATCCAGCACTGAACCACCACATGCCACGCTCACAGTCACAGAATCTTTATTGGCATAACAACAACAGTATCAAAAGGAAGCAGGAAAAAAGGTGGTTAATTAAACATTCTAAACAGACTTCTCTTTTAAGCACAGTGAAGGAAGTTTGCCACCACTTCAATGGTTTCAGTCTTATTTGAGGCTAGTAAGCTTACTATCTTGCTTTCATCAGATTTACCCTCCAGGGATTGCAATATAGGATCCAGATAAGATGCACGTAAATCACAGTACAGGATCCTGTAAATCTACAGGATAAAAGTACATGCTCTGTTCCTTCAGAATTCAGGACATGCCAAGTTCAAACAGTGAAGACAGATAATGAGGTACTGTTAGTCTCACACAACTCTAGAACTTTTTTCTTCAAAACTTTCTGGAAATACTGTTAAAACTTTCCTTTTCAGGCTGCCATTCAACAGTTACAGCTAAGTAGATGAGAAGTAATTTTAATTTAATTTAGCTTTTTTGTGTTTGTTTATTTGTTTTATGAACTCTGTGAGCTTTTGCAAGGCTTTGGGAAGAGGGGGAGTAGAAACTGAACTGAGTAGATATAATTTACAGTAAAATAAAATATATGAACCCTGTTAAAGTAGCTATAAATTGCTAAAAATAACTTAGTCTTTGTAGCCTTGGCAACCTGTTTCCTGAATTTACATAGGAAAAACAGCCTTAAAATCTCTGACATTTTCTCAAGCTTCTGTGGACCCTCCATCAAGGGAGTTCCAAAATGCAGAAGCTGTCTTCTGGGAAACATGTCTTCATAACTTATATTTGATACACAGATAACTATCATAAGGCTTTCTTTAAGGCACAATAGAGATTGTAGCACAAGAGGAAGAACCAGTTACCTTATCACTTTTCCTGGTGTTCATCTTCCCCAGTTGTTATAATATATTTCAGGATTCAGCAGTTCACTAAGGTCCTGAGAAGAGCCCGGTTGTTAAACTGATAATTTTATATTTCCTTTTGCAGAGGCTAATATGTGTAAAAAGGATAAGAGGTATTCCGAAGGAAATATTTTCATTTCAGGATGGAAGAAAAAAATCTGACAATATTCTAGATTTATTGCAAAGGAACTGTTAAATCATCCTTTCAAACAACTACTTGGTGATCATTCCCTTCCTCATTTGTCCATGCTATACTTCTCTCACCCTGCCTGGCTTTAAAAGGGCTAGTAAGGTGGTAGACAGAATGAAGATGAGCAGCCATAGCATTGCGTTCTGACTAGTTGATGCAGTAGATACGTCACTGGGGGGGGGGAAGAGTGGCACAGTAAAGGGGGTAGTCACTACAGCAGCACTGGTAGGTAGAGAACAGAAAGCTTTTGGTTGAAGACTTAAGGAATGAGATGGGAATTCAGAAGTTAGCATCACCATCGTTAGGCATTCTTTGTTTTTAAATATGCAACGAAAGCTATAATAGCTGTTTGTACTAAGCCAAACTTTGCATATTCCCACTTGGATTTCCACTTGCATTGTCCAACCAGTTTTGGGGCACTATAGTATAGGAAAGTGTTAGGCATTGCACAAAAGCTTGTACAAGCAGAACAGCACTAATTAGGTCTATGTTTCAGATTGCACATTGCTGGATCCAAGCTACTGTTACTAAATCATTGATCATGTACATGTATTAGTCATGTGTAGCACATAAGTGGCCAAAAGAAGGGAAACAAAATCTTCTCTCTTAAAAGCTTCTCTGCATGATCACTGCCTTCTGTATTGCCATAGAAGAACAGACAGTTGGCTCAGTAAAAATGTAGTTCTCTTTTGAACCAGGTGACATTTAATTCTTGTTTTATGTTAACATTAGTTTACCTTTTTATTTTAAATTACAGAAATTATAATGACTTTATCTTTTACTTCTGCCATCAGCTGAGTGCAGGGCATTCCTCCAGAAAAAGAATTTCTGCATGAAAAGCTTCTTTACACCAGAGGAATGTTCCATGTGTAGCTGAGTGGATTATTGCTCTGGATTATTAGGTTATTATACTTAGAGGTATAAACTTAACTTGCAGCTGTATTAATTAAAATTTGTTTCTATGGTACTTTCTACATGCTGTTACTATTAATCATATTAATTTGCATTTTGCCTTTGCATATTGTTGTTATGTGGAGGAGTTTGTTACTTTTGCTTTTTACATTTTCTTCTTGTTGTGTAATCAATTATAATAGAATATTCTGTCAGAATTTCACATGGATAGTTTTTCATCCGTATTGTATATTCACTTTACTTTGTCTCGCACCTTCATGTAGCTATTTACTATGGATTAATTACTTCTTTTGCAAGTATGTCAAGCATAATTCTCCAATTGTAAGACTTACTTGGTAGGTTTTTATCTTACTGTGCACTGTAGATCTTTTTAGCTAATGAAACAGCAGCTGAAACAAATACAGTTCTGAGTGTTTGTGCAGACTTTGCTTTTTACCCTTGAATTCATGGTTCCCTTATATACCTTTGGGCATCCTAGCATCCACCAGTACTTCCCCTAGCACTCACTAAGATTTTTCAGAAAGTGGGAGGGGCCTTTGTAAGGCAGGGCTTGTTATTGGCCTCATTATTCAAATGAAGTGGCTGTAGGAGCAGCAGCTGTTGGAGGATCAGGAGGACCAGTAAGCATCCATGCTTGTGATTACATTCCTCCTTTAGGCTTTTCCTGGCTTCCCTTTGTTTCTTTATATTTCCCTTCCGTAATTATTTTGTAAAGTGAGGAGGGGAAGGTATTGTGTTCTGCTGTACCTCCTGTAGAAGCCATTTAGGGATGGCACTCAAAATGCCAAATATTCTCACAGGGTCAAAAAGATAGGATACCTTCTGTTCTAATTTCATAATGTTAAGGGGAAAAGGCTTCTGTGACTGTTTTACCAAGGGAATGGAAAATTTATTCTGCTGATTAAGATCTAGGGTTGCCTGGTTGTTGCTGCTAACCGCCAGGGGATTCAACAGGGCAGGGCCTTGGAAACAGCTTCAAAATATTGTATATATCTACATTATAGGATTTTTTCCAATGTTCCCCAGCAACCTGTTTTTCGTGAGTGCCAAATAATGCTTTTGCCGTATACTTTTCCTTATAGTCAGGTAGATCCTCTGCTGAAAACAAAACTAGGAAACTTGCTATATAGCCTTTGTTCTGCCTAATAAGTCTGTTTCTGGCCAGTCTCTTAGAACTGGTGGAGTACAAATTAAACATATTCTACCCCTTCCCCCAAAAAAGTGTTTATTACAGAGTTTATCTTTAAGCTAAAGTGTCATTTTGGTTGGGCCACAAATTTCATTTTACCACAATCCAGCCCTCTGTTCTTAAGATATTTGCTTTTGGGATGATCACTGCCATTGCATTTCTGGGTAATATTTAGTGTTTTGGATTTGCATTATTACACTTTGCATAGGAGACAGGAACATATTAGTTTCCCCCAAACAATTGTTATTTGTAGCTGAACTAAGGAATAGTATAGCATGGCTTTGTACACCACTAAAGGACAATATCAGGGTTTCATATTTCTCTGAGAAGAAAGCAGCTTTTCAATAGGAGCTGATTTGGGAGATATTACAACATTTTTCTATGACTTGTGCATGTGGAGGCAGGTAAAAGGTACACATGTAGTATAAGGCAGAAAGTAAGATGTGGAAGGAAAAAAATCTGTTTAAAGTGGAACTTCCAAAATTATTTTTACCTACAACCATAATGTTGAGTTAGTTAATTAGTTAGTATAATTCCCTAAAAGCTTTTAAAAGTACCCTGCTTAATTAGGAAGCAAGTTTTAACCTATGATGTTATTTTTACTAAACTACTTATTGTAGATGGAAAGTGCCATTTTAGAAAAAGCCTTTACATTTTACAGAGGAAGGAACACATCTTCTGGCTATGACATTCTAGTGCATTGTCTAAAAAGAAATATGCTTTTTCTTCTGAATTATTATATTTACTAATATATAAATTAATTTAGAACTCATCCTATTAATCAGCTAGAATGCAAATGATTGACTATAATCCCTTAAGTTTTTACCTCTTCCTTATTTCCCTTCCTACTTACTTTGTGAGTTAGAAACTGTAGTGTAAGGTGTTATATTATTAAACAATGGGTGCTGATTATTATTAAATGGAACATTTTAGAATTTGGGGACTGTCTTAGCAACAGAAGATAGTTTTGGTAGCAACCAAAGATTTTCCCCAGAGTGTTAATTAGGGTTACCAACAGGTCTGTGGAAAGTGTCTTATCTCTTTTAATAGAGGCTTTGATGTGTAGATATGAGAAGCTGGAGCTTTTCATAGCATGGAGTTAAGTAGCATCACCTGGCAAATAACATCCAATTAAGTTTTTATCAAAGGAACTATTTTTTTCCTCCAGGCATATTGGCAATCCCAGTGTTAATGTAGTGTAATGGTTTACAGAAGATAGACATAATGACTTAAGAAAGGCAAAGGATAGTGGTTTTTCATCAGTATACTCTCCAGCTACATATTTCCTTGTCATTTGTTTGCCACATTGTAGTAGATAGGAGTAATGCGCCCATGCTTACATTTGCAGTTGCATACACAGTTAAAACTTGAAATGTTGAGGTATACCTAATCAAGCCACAAAAACCATCCACAGAAAGAGATCTGAAACAAACTCTTGCTGCGTTGGTTTTACACTGGAAGGAATTCCCATGGTTACTATACAGTAGCACCCCCTTCCCAGTAGCTGTAAGCTCCTACTTGGTTATTTAGTGCTGTTGCATTCCTTGCTTATTTTTGTTAATCAAAAGAGAAAAAATAGGTTGTACTGACCTCAGCTTATGTGCCACGATGTTGGTAGTGCTGGTTACTTTTAAAACTACCCGTCCAAAATTTTTACTTTGCAGATCACTTTCCATATTGAGCCTTACAAAAACAGAGATGATCGCAGTATGTACAACAATGTCAAGTACATCATAGACAAGTAAGCAGTTTCTGACAAAACATTTCAACATGTCTCATGGTCTTTATGCTGTTATCAGTTAAGCTTGCAACTCAGCTACATTTCCTATTGATGTAGTCTCATGGATTTGCATCAGTTTAGTTTTAGGAGATTTGATAAGTCTGCTAATTATCTGATGCTAAAGATGAAATCGTGTTTGAGTTGAATATAACTTGGGATTTTGAATATTAGCATATGCAAAAAAAAGCTATTGAGTATATCAGTTTGGGTTTTTTGTTTTTAAGATATCATAAAACTATTGCTTACTATGATTTTTTGTCTGTTTGTTTTATAGATATGGAGATCATCCAGGTTTTTATAGACATAAAGCTAGTACAGGTAGAACCTATCCTATGTTTTATGTTTATGATTCTTACATCACAATCCCTGAAATGTGGGCAAATCTGCTCACGGTATCAGGATCCAAGAGTATACGCAATACACCATATGATAGTATATTCATTGCCCTTCTTGTAGAAGAAAAACTTAAGCATGAAATCCTCAGAAGTGGCTTTGATGGAATTTATACATACTTTGCAACGAATGGCTTTTCTTATGGCTCAAGTCATCATAACTGGCCCAGTCTGAAAGCCTTTTGTGATAAGAACAATTTAATGTTTATTCCAAGTGTGGGTCCAGGTTATATAGATACCAGCATCCGACCATGGAACGACCACAACACCCGGAACCGTATCAATGGGAAATACTATGAGACCGCATTCAGTGCAGCACTTCTAGTACGACCTGAAATAATTTCCATCACCTCTTTTAATGAATGGCATGAAGGAACTCAGATTGAAAAAGCCATTCCAAAGAAGACTGGAAAGACCTTTTATCTAGACTATCAACCACATAAACCAAATATTTACTTGGAGCTCACTCGCAAGTGGTCTGAAAAATACAGCCAGGAAAAAGAACAGTGGCTTACGTGAAGTACTACTGTGTTTGTTTCTTAATGGATTCACTTTCATAAGGAACCTTTCACACTGTCACATACCTTATAAAAGTTTTAACTTGTCCACTATCCTGTTTCTTTATTAGAGATTTTTTTTTATTTTAAGGAGTAAAGGTAACAATGCCAAGCAATATTAGCTCCTTGTATTCTTACACAGCATATTGAAAATAAATTTGAAGTGCTGAATACTATATTCATATTCTGTATAGTAGGAGTTCTCTGTCTAGAATATTTTATTGTTAATTCAAGGAGAGTGATGTGGAACTTGGGCTTTCATCCAAACAACTACGTAGGTCTGAAAGCAACTGGGGTTCAGAATTTCCCCATTTCTGTGGGGGAAAAACTAAAAAAACTGCATGCCCCGAAAAGCTTCTTCCAAAAAGTAAGTAGACTTTCAGAACAGCCACTCCTGGTGTAGTATGTGAGCTGGAATCAAAGGAAAACCAATTATTGTGCATATGAGGCCTTCAGTGCTTTAGGTCAGGGCCTTGGAACAACTGTGATCAACTGTCTACATCCATCATTTCTTAAAGATCAATGTATATGTGGTGCATGAAACAGTGTTTGGTAAACTGCAGACTCTCTTTAAGACTTCCTGTTCAAACATAATTGAAACGACTGGAAACTGTACAAGGCCAGTCTTTTTTCTGCCCAAAGTACATATATTTTGTATTCTTCCTAGAAGCTGAAACGTTTTTCTTTATATTTGCTTTATCTTATGGTAGAAAAGATGAGTGATGTGAAATTGTTAGTCATACTTGTTAATACTTTGCTATGAATGAAGTAAGAAATTTTTAGTATTCTGATAAAATGTTCACCTCACCCCCAACTTGTTATATAAGCAATATTATTGTGAGCATGAATGGAGCTTTGGGACTGAATGAAATTATCACAAAATGGGAAAGAGTAATATCTCTAAAGATAAAAATAATCTTCACAACAGAAAAATTGCTTTGCATTTTTTAAAAGAATGCTTAATAAGATTTCACTTTCTTTTAGAAAAATATTTTTTTGTAACAATGTGAATTGTCAGTCATGACAGAACCATAGAGGTTTTTTTTAAAAAAAAAATTTAGAAGCATCCTTCCTCCTGTTCATTCTCATATGAACAGAAAATGCTAAATGGTGGGAGTGGAATATGCATGTGTATGAGACAGAAGCAGCCTGCTGATAAAAGTCAAAGAAATGTTAATATGATTGTGTGTGCTCAAAGTACAGTCTCCTCTCACAGGGCTCAGAGTGTGTTGAGAGTGGCTTATATGAAAGCACTTCATGTTCAGATCTTACTTGTTCATTGTATTTCTTCAGTGTATATTCTGTTTTATGTCAAAAGCTTTCAATCTGGTTTATGCTAAAATAGCCTTTAAAAACTCCAGTTAATTGGCAACAAAATCATTCTTCATGTGATGTTCTTAAGACTTTTCCCTAACATATGCATTTTTCTCATAGAGGAGACTTTTATATAGTGTTCCATTCAAATATGCTGTCCATCATGTCCATTTTGAAATGTAAGAGAACTGTACCACCAGTATATCTGTGCTTTGAATCCTTCCTCAGTAATAGGTAGCAAGACATTGTGGTCACAGTGCGTGCCTTATGAGGTTTGAAACTAAAAGTGCCTCTCTTCTGTGCTCCACTGGCATTTGTCCAAATCTGATACAGCAGATCCTTAAGACTGAAGTGGTGTATATTCTGTGTGCTAGCTTTTGAAGTTTTGAGAAATATACTCTACTACATAGGTTAAAAGAAAATTTTGGCAGAGTGGGAGGTGAAAGTTATGCTGTTTTATTTTGACATAGGCTTCCCAACCCCCCCGCCCTGGCGGGGGACTCCAGAATTTATAGCCTCCTCCCCCGCTCTTCAAAAGTCCAGAAGCGGGGGGGGGGGGAGGGGAACGGCGCCAATTTCATGCCACTCTCCTGGAAAGAGCCTGCCTGATTTCCTGCACCCACTGAAGGCTCGGCACTGGAGTCCAGTCATCACCCAGGCATGTTAAGAAATAGCCTAAAAAGAAGGGAAGGGAGGGGGGGGATGTCTGTCCTGTCCTGTTAGTAAGGAAGATTTGTAGAGCCTGCGCGATTTGTAGATCTCATTGCTCAAACGGTGGTTGGTGTGTAAATAAACATTCCTTCCAGGCACCGAGAGAGGGGAGATCTAGCAAACATTTTCTCCTCACACAAACCTGCCCTGTGCCTTCACTACAGAACAGAAAGGCATGAGGTGTTCTTGATGAGATTTTGAATGATGCATGAACTGATAAACTGCCTTGCCCTCAACCTGTCAGCAGCAACTTCTGCAGAACTTTGCAGTAGAATACTTATTGAAAACTTTTGGGGTTGCTTTGCTTTTAAGAAGAAAAGCCTCTCTTCCAGAACAGGAATTGCAGTGGGTGGGTGTGCAGGCAAGGAGTAGTCTTCTGACGCTGTTTTGCTCTGTGACTAAGGTGCTTTCTACAATGATTTAAGGTATTGGTTTAGAGTGCTTAAGTTTTCGTTTTATGTGCTTTTCAGCCGGGCTGGGCTAAGCGCAGTCCCAGCCTTGTGTTCTTGTGGAGACTGTTTATTTTTTCATTGTCTTATCTGATTTATTGCCTCCTCTGCTTTTATTGCCTTTGGCTACCCCATGTTCAGCTTAACTTTAGTATATGCTGGCCCGGGTGTCTGGAACATTCTGAAGAAATTTGTCTTAATTTTTAAAACCTTGCTAAAACTTTGAACCCAGTGGCACCTTTAAGACCAACAAAGTTTAATTCAAGGTATTTTTTTCATGTGCAAGCATACTTATTCAACTCATTTCCAGATTACAGAAGTCATTTCCACTTGAGAAAATGGGTGTTAAAACTAACCTATTTTTATTTGCTAGCATTGTTTAGCTAAGTTAATTATCTTGCTCTCCTTCCCCCCCCCCCTTAAGATATAGCAGGGTTTTTTTTATCACAACAAACACACCAAACAAACCAATCCTATAACAACTGGGGGGAGGGATTTTCCAGGTAAAGATCAGATAGTTTGACAGGAATTGTATTTTTTGTGAAAAAGAAGCAATATAGTTTATTGCATTATGAATATGTTGGTTCTAGATGACATTTAAACATATTTTTGAGCAATGTTTCCTCTAAGCTGAGTTAGTGTGAGCTAGTTCAGTTTTTAGTCTCCAGCTCACACATTTTTGTCTTAGCTCAGGAAAAATGGCCCCACATGAAACTAATTTATGCAGGAGCTCATGACTTCAATGCCAGTAGCTCACAGCTTAGAGGGAACATTGCTTCTGAGTCTCAGGTGTTCTAAATGCAGTACTGCAGATATTGTTTTGATATTGTGTTCTTTTCTAATCCCACTAAATGGAAAGATGAATAACTGATACTTGAAAGTATTTCCTGGAATTATGGCATATCTCCAGATTACAAAGTCAATTTCTACTGGAGAAAATGGATGCTTTGGAGGGTGGCCTTTGGGAGCATTGTAACCCCCTGAGTTCTGTGTCCTCCCCAGGCTCCACCTCCAAGTTTCCAGGAATACCCCAACCTGGAGCTGGCAACCCTACTCCTGCCTCTGGTCAGTGACAGGTCCTGGCAACCCTAGAGCTATTCTATTACATGATGGTAACCAGAGCTGCTTATTAGGATTTTTGGTAGGGGTGATATATGCAAACCTCCACTCCCAATTGCTAGACATAGAGGAGGACATAATATGCTCTAGTGTGCATATAAGAATTTTCTCTGGTGTGAATTATCTTAAGCTTCCAAATTGCCAAGTTCCTGAAGCATAAAGAGCTACAAATTCTTTTTTGTGGCAAAGGGAATGCAACTGAGAAATACCTGACCACAGAATTACCATAGGTATGATAGAGCTACTTAGCCTTGTAATTGTGTTTGACCTGAGAAGACAGCAGTAACTAAGTCTTACTAGGTTGGGAATGGCTTCCACTGTTTAAGGGGGAAGCCCATATCTGTTTTGAATTAAGTGACATTATTTAGCAAGCTTTCATCCAAATTTGTCAATTAGAATCTTATCATTTGAACTGAGTCTAGCACTAAAGTCTCTCCCCCCCCCCCTTTAGAATCAGGTGTGCTGGAGTATCTAATAAAAGTTCTTCAATAAAAAATTCAGATTAATTACAGCACCTTGCTATATCTGATCATTTTTGCTGGGGAGGGATATATACATTTAGTATTAGAAGAGACCCCATTTTGAAGTGTAGGAGGATAGCCATTGCCCATGGGTTTGAATTTTTTAGATGGACACATTCAATTTAAGTGATGTAGAAATTAGGATTCCTAAACCCCCGTGAAGGGTTTTAGAGGTGGGGTTTGATGCAGTGTGCTGGAAGTGATATAGAGGAGTGAAGCTCAGGAAGTGACATCACTTGACCTTTGACTTGGAAGTGATGTCACTTCCTTGCTCCTGGCTCCACCCCCAAAGTCTCCTGGCTCCACCCCCAAAGTCCCCAGATATTTCTTAAATTGGACTTGGCAACCCTATTTTGACATAATTTTGAGGCTGTAATCTTGTGGATATGCTTGAACTGATTTGACTCCCTTGGGACTATGTGGACATCTCCTTGATGTAAGCTGGAAAACTTGAATACCATTCCCTTTATTTTTCAGTCACTAAAAATGTTTTGAGAGCTTATAAAATACAATCCACACTGTCTACCTGCACTCTGTCATGCTGCAGAAAGTGACTATTTTGAGACTTTAAAAAATACTTGTAAGATTACCAAAGCCATTGGCCAGTTTTATTATTAAAAATGTTATCCCACTTCATCACTAAACTCAAAGCAGCTTTAAAGATTAACACCAGCCCTTGAACTGAGCCCAGGAACAAATAAGTAACCAATGTAACTGTTAAAAAAGAGACATAGGGACTTGCAGGCTTGCTTCATTTCCCCACATATCTTCTTCCCATTCAATGTCCTCTTTGCCCCCCAAGTCGGAATAAAGAGACGGACACAATTGGATTGGTGAAACTATGGGCCACTTTTATTAAAAATAAACAACCTCGGCAAGGGCAACCGAACTGCGGCCAGGTCAGGGCCAGGGGTCTCCTCGGACCGCTCCCCTGCCTTTTTCAGCGGGCGAGAGACCCGGTCCCCCAGCCGGAGCTGTGACCCACAGCTCCCGCCAGGCAGACCCAGCAGGGAGGCTCGCACTGGAGGGCCCAAACACCAGACGCGAGTCTCAGCGAAAGGCACCCATCCAATCGAGTCTCCAGGACAGTCTGCATTCACATACCTCGGACCACACCAAAGGTAGATCCTGACAGACCCCTAACTACCCAAAAGGGGGAGGCTAACCGGTCCTCCCCAGGCCGCCTGGTGCCATAAACCCCGTAGAACCTGCCCTAAAAGTGACCATACTCTACCAGAGCACCAACCCAAAGCCAATTCCTCAATCCACTGAAATGCTATGCAGGGTAGGCAAAAAACACCCTCCAGCCACCAGCCAAAAAGCCGGGGAGTGAAAAAATTCCTACCCGGCCCCTCCAAACGGAAGCGACCAGCAAAAAGCCTGCATAACAGACAGGGCGGGTGGGTGGGCCGAAAACGCCGGGAAGACTGTCCCAGCCAAGAGCGGGGCTTCAGCAACAGCACTGAAACCCCGCCCACTCAAAATGCGCCTAGAAAGGCGCCGAAGTTGCCGCTCTCCCTCCGAAGGGAGGCAAATCGTCCCCTCAGCCACGCTGGCACGCAGCGGGCTTGCAGAGACTACATTGCCCCCCAAGTCGGAATAAAGAGACGGACACAATTGGATTGGTGAAACTATGGGCCACTTTTATTAAAAATAAACAACCTCGGCAAGGGCAACCGAACTGCAGCCAGGTCAGGGCCAGGGGTCTCCTCGGACCGCTCCCCTGCCTTTTTCAGCGGGCGAGAGACCCGGTCCCCCAGCCGGAGCTGTGACCCACAGCTCCCGCCAGGCAGACCCAGCAGGGAGGCTCGCACTGGAGGGCCCAAACACCAGACGCGAGTCTCAGCGAAAGGCACCCATCCAATCGAGTCTCCAGGACAGTCTGCATTCACATACCTCGGGCCACACCAAAGGTAAATCCTGACAGACCCCTAACTCCCCAAAAGGGGGAGGCTAACCGGTCCTCCCCAGGCCGCCTGGTGCCATAAACCCCGTAGAACCTGCCAGAACTAAGGCCAAGTCTCTACTTAGGGCTTAGCACCCACAGAAAAACCCAAAACCGACAAGAGCCCTTGCCGTAAATCTCTCAGGAAAAGCATATTACCCTTTTCCGAGAGATGCACTCCATCCCCTCTGTAGAGGTCGGGACATTCCTTAGAAATATCCGGATGGGGCAAATAGTGACCCAAGCCACCCTCCAAAACCTTGCGAATTTCCTTATTCGCTCGGTAGCGAGCCCTCTCCAACCCAGCTGGATTCCAGGCACAACGCCACTCCAAGCGTGGAATCATGGCCGACCAAACTATAATGGTACCAGGCCATCTGTTCCTTATGTACCTGAAATCATCCCGGGCCTGCAAGATCAACGCCTTGCCTTTAATCAGCCCGAGATCGTTCCCTCCCAGGTGAATAATCAATACCTGCGGAGGAGGGGCCCCGGACCCGTGAAACAAAAGGGGGAGCAAGCCGGGCCACTGAAGCCCACGGCGTCCCCTCCACTCTATCGTGACATATTTGCTGAGCCCCAGCTGTGAGCCAACAGCAGTTCTCCGAGCCTGATGTGCCGCCCAGAACACATAACTGTGCCCGCAGATGAGAACTCTGCTCCTCCGGCCAGGAACCACAGCATCTAAAAGAAAGAAACAAACAGTTGTATAAACCAAACCTCAACGCCCCCAAGCTACTCCCTAAAACAGTTAGCGGAGCATGGGGCGAATATAACCTTTATAAGCCTGGAAACGCCAACGGCCAAGGCGTTGGATGGCCGAAGCGGAATAACCCAAGGCCGCAGCTGTAGAAGCTGCCCCAATTCTAAAGGAATGGGTGCCAAACCTAATTCCAGACAACCCCAACAGGGCTAAGGCCTTTGATGTCACTGTCCAAAATTGATGCTTTGTCAGGGGACTACCTCCCTCATGACAAAACAGCAATCCCGCGCAGCCTCCCCGCACAGCCAAATAGTCAACCAATGCGGCCACTGGGCAAAGCTCCACCTCTGAACACGGACCCAACTGCAGCACTGTCCCTGTGCCCACCTGATCAGTTTTGGATCGCCGGACAGTAAGGACCACCTTACCCGCCAGCAACTTAACATCCCTAAGCAACAACGCCCTTACGGAAACATCACTCTTGGAGCTTGCCACCAGCTCGCTAACCCTCAAAGCCCCAAAAAAGGCCACTAGAGAGGCTGCGTGGAACAAAACTACTTCAAAAGGAGACGCACAAACTGCGCTCCATACCCCTTTTAATCCCCGAAGAATCTCAGGAGACACAGGGGCCCTAGTATCAGTCACAGGCCCAGCCTCCCTGGACCACCCCTCCAGCATCTTTCGAATACGAAAATCTGCTGTCTCTTCCTTGAACCCCAAAGCCTTACTGGCGAAGGCCAACGCAGACATACGCCCCCGAATTGATCGCACGGCCAGTCCCTTACCTCTTAGATAAACACAGTAGTGGAGCAACTGCTCCACTGGGAGGGGCCAAACAATACGATACCCTACCTCAGCCCTAAAGTCCTCAAACTGCCGCACGGCACGCTCATAAGACCTCCTGGTGCTGGGAGCAATGGCTAGACCTATGGCTCTGTAGGCCTCGGCTCTCCAATCAGCCACAGCTCCTGGGGCATTGGCACCGCATCCAGATCGGCGTCTGGGGCCAGCTGACGAAACCTCTCCATCTGTTTACGAGAGAGAGCGTCAGCCACCCCGTTATTAACCCTAGGAACATGCTTGGCCAAAAACAGAATGTTAAGCCGCAGGCAACACAGAGTGAAGGTCCGTACCAACCTCATAACCCGTGAAGATTTGGATGTAAGGGAATTAATAACATGAACCACAGCCATGTTATCGCACCAAAAATGCACGGTGCAATTCACCATATCATTCCCCCACAGCCAAACTGCAACTAAAATAGGAAAGAATTCCAAAAAAGTGAGGTCCCTGTTTAAACCGGCCTGCACGCACGACTCAGGCCACTCTTCCATGCACCAGTGTCCACGGAAGTAGACTCCAAAACCAAGTGACCCAGCAGCATCTGACATGACCTGAAGCTCCGCCTCAAGCTTCAGTTCCTCTCTCCAAAACGAAATCCCATTAAAGGATTCCAAAAACTCCTGCCACATCCGCAGGTCCTCCCTCATGCTGCTAGTAACCCTGGTCTTGTGATGAGGCGCGCGAAGGCCCGCCATAGCATCACAGAACCTGCGCAGAAAAGGCCTACCCGGGGCGACCACTTTGCAGGCAAAGTTAAGGTGCCCCACTAGCTGCTGCAATTCAAGCAACGTAACCTTCTTTTTACACAGAAAGGAGTTAATCCTTTCCTTCAAATCCAGCAGCTTCGGCTCAGGAATCCTAGATGACTGCTCCAGAGTATCTAGTTCAATCCCGAGAAAAACAAGGCGTTGGGCTGGGCCCTCTGTCTTCTCCTCTGCCAACGGCACGCCCAACTCAGCGGCCAAATCAACAAAGCCAGCTAGCAGCTGAGCGCGGCGGCCTGAGCCTGAGGGGCCCACAAACAGGTAGTCGTCCAGGTAATGAACGACCTCCTGCATGCCCACTTTTTCGCGCACAGCCCATTCCAAAAATGTGCTGAAGCACTCAAAAGCAGCGCAAGAAACAGAGCACCCCATAGGCAATGCCCTGTCCATGTAGTACTGCCCCGCAAACGAGAAGCCCAGCAACTCAAAATCGTCCGGGTGGACAGGGAGAAGGCGAAATGCCGACTTGATATCGCATTTTGCCATCTCAGCCCCCTGACCACAGCGTCGCACGACGCCCACGGCCTGATCAAAAGAGGTATACCTAATGGAGCAAAGCTCCTCAGGTATGCCATCATTGACCGATGAACCCTTAGGATAAGAAAGGTGGTGAATCAAACGAAATTCACCAGGTGCTTTCTTTGGCACCACCCCCAACGGGGAAACCCTAAAATTCCTAACCGGAGGACTGGTATAGGGGCCCAAAATCCTGCCCTCAGCCAGCTCCTTAGCGATTTTTTCCCTAACTATATGTTCAAGACCAACAACTGAACTAAGGTTCTTGGACCAAGCTGGTACCTGAGGACCTTGAAAAGGAATCCTAAAACCTAACGTGAAACCATTCAAAAGATAACAGCTGTTCTCCCTGCGTGGGTATCTACGTAGCCACACACTAAGAGGCCCCACCCTTATCGGGCTGGGACCCTTTACCAGGCTGGAAAGAGCCCCCGCCTGATTTTTTCTGACCCTTGCGGGGTCGGACTCTGGGGCAGTTGCTGAAGGAGTGCGGGCCAGCACACAAGGGGCATTCATGCTTAAAATGGCAGTCCTTTCGACTGCAAGCCCCTTGGGACCCAAACTCCCAGCAGAGCAAGCGGGGTTGAACTGCCTGCCCCGCAACACTGCGGGAGGAAGAGGGCGCACCAGACAGGGAAGCGGGACCTTTCAAAACAAGGTGCCCGCTATCGGATCGCTCCCCCAAATTGGGCCGAGCCGGTGACATCACCTGCAGCCACAACTGCTGGTGTATCCGATCCCACGGGAGTGAAGGGTACAAGGCGGCCCGCATTCTAAACTCCTGGTCATACTGGCACCAGGCCGGGCCACTGAACATCGTGTACCCTTTGTACACAATGTCCAAGTATTGTATCAAGGCAGCAGCCCGCCAGGGCTGAGCCCGTGCGATAACCCCCGCATAAATAAGAAACCCAGGGAGCCAATTGGCCCAGGTCCGCTCAACCTTCCTTTTCCTGAGCTTCTCCTTATCTTTGTCATCTAGCTCTTCCTTGTCCTTTTTCTCTAACTCTCTATATAAAAGGGAGAATACATCCACATATTCGCCCTTTAAAATTTTTTCCTTTGTGGCAGGCAGCAAGTGATCGCCTAACGGTAAGGCGACCTCACCAGAAGGCATGGCACTAAAGGGCACCGCCCCATACGGAGAAGGGAAACCCCAGCAGCCAGGCCAAGCCCCCCTGGCCCCTTGCTGTCCAACACCAGGCCAGGGGCCCATCATGCCCCACTGACCCTGAGTCCCCAACCAGTTGCCAGGCTGATCTAAGCCCACAGCAGAAGCGGCCCCTAGAGGAGAGCCAGCCCGACTAGTTCCAGCAGACCCCCAGGCCCCCCAAGGCCATGTAGGCCCCATGTGAGACAGAGACCCATCCCCAAACTTACCAGAAGGCCCCGAGGGCACCAAAGCAGACCCAGCACAACCTGCACCGGAGGATGAGCCAGCACCAACGTCAAGGCCACTATGCCCCACAGCACCACCGGCAGCCGCTGTTGATCTGCTCTCAAGAAAAGACAAGCGTGTTAGGATGTCGGCCTGAAATGTCCTCTTGGAGACCCGCCCCTTATTGGGCATCTGGGAAGGTGGAAGGCCCGATGCCCGCTCTAATGCCTGCAGTCGCTGAAAAATGACTGCATTGACATCATCATCACCTTCCTCATCTGAAGATGAGGGTGGCGGTGGGCGCTTCGGCAGCGGCCTGGGGGCCCTAGGGGCCGGCTGCTTCCCCTTAGGCTTCCCAGAACCTTTGCGGCCCGACATGCTGTAATGAAGAGCACCCAACTAGATAACTACTCCAAGGGAGAAGTGCAATCCTCCAGGCAGCGAGCCCTTAAAACAAAAAGCCAGCCCGAATAGACTAAGAAAAAAGGGGGGGGGGGGGTGAAGGGCAAACAGGCCAAGCCTCGACCTTAAAATGGCTGCCGTTCCACAACCCTCTAAAATGGCCGCCGCTTTATCCCTGGAAAGATGGCCGCCAGGGATAATGAAGAAGGAGGTAGTTTAAAATGGCCGCCCAGCCACCCCAGTGAAGCCAAGAACAACCACCCCAGCAAACACTAATGGCAGCCAGTAACAACCGACTGACCCTGGCAGGCACACTGCCCCACTCACACTACCACCCTCACTTTTGCTAAAACAGCCACTAAGCTGCACACCCCACACAACAGGGTAGAGGGGGGGAGGGGGGGTCAAAAAGCTCAAGCACCGGTGCCTCTATAACACAACAACCTCCCACCACTGGCCAATTGCACTCAAAATAGAGGGATCCAGCAAAGCCCAAATCAGGCAACACTAAGTGCCCAGGGCACCACAAACTGTATAAAAACGTCAAGAAATGTCCCACGACGATCCCCGACGCTCCGCAGCACACCCGAAGCGACCAACACAGCTCCGATGCTCCACGAGTCTCCCAGCCTAAAGCAACCTCGGACGGGCTCGGAAGCGTGCAAGCACGCTCCTCTCCCACCGAAAACGCCGGGAAGACTGTCCCAGCCAAGAGCGGGGCTTCAGCAACAGCGCTGAAACCCCGCCCACTCAAAACGCGCCTAGAAAGGCGCCGAAGTTGCCGCTCTCCCTCCGAAGGGAGGCAAATCGTCCCCTCAGCCACGCTGGCACGCAGCGGGCTTGCAGAGACTACATTCTCTCCTCTTGACAGTCCCTGTATCTCTGCCCTTTTCTTGCTTTGTTATTGTGTTGCCACTCACCAAACATAATTTTTTTTATCTGCCCCGCCCCTCATTTTTGGCTCTATTATTTGTTCACCTTTCTCCCCAACAGGGACCCAAAACAGCTCACACCACTCTCCCCTTCCCTACTTTACTCTCACAATAACCCTGCAAGGTAGATTAGGCTGAGAGAGAGTGACTGGCCAGCAAGCTTCCACAGCCGATGGAGAATTTTAATTTAACTCTCCCAGATCCTAGACTGATGCTTTGATCACAATGCCACCCTCTTCCCCCACCCCCAACAGCCTTTCCCCAGGAAAACTCTAGCCAAATTGTAAAGTTCATGTTGTACCAGGTCTCTTTGATAAGGTGTGGCTAAGTTATGCAAGCTGTGTGGAGGCTGCTGTTGGGCCCAGGTTAGTTGCTTGGTATTAGGTCATCTGATAGCCATGGCCACACCCTAGGTAAGTTGTGCAAATTGCAACCTGGTATAGTAGCAAGTTGCCAAGTTTTAGGAGTGAATTAACATGGGTAATATTTTCTAGATGGTAATATTAATTTTCTGTATTTGTTGTGGAAAACAAAAATTTGAGGCAAGCTAATAAATCATAATTTTATCATTAATTACTATTTAAATTGGTTTTGATAACTTACTATTGGAGTAACAAAAGAATCAAGGGTAAATAATAGTACAGTAGGGTGGAACTCGGCCTGTATTTTTCTACTCGACATAACTTAGTTAATTTTATTGCTTTAGTATCTTCAGTTTGTTCAAGAATGATATATGCCCTTAAATGCAATAATTAAAGTAATGGATACTTTGAGGATCTCTATTCATTTATAAATATTTAAAGGTTTCTAAATAGTCATGCTGTAAAGCTGCTTCACCACCGCTGTTTATCCCTATCAATTTAATGTTTTCTATATATGCATGTTTAATATTTCATATTGCATGCAGGTCATTAAAAATAATAACACAAGATTTTATAATGTATTTGTTTATGTATTTTAATTGCCGTTCGCATTCATTGTACAAAGGTTAGGAGATGTAACACAGTACATAAATAATATGGAGTGTTAATCTGAGGCTTCCCTCATATTTATGTATTGCTTCATACAGTGTGTACAGGAACAAAATCTACTGTTTTTCTGTGTGGTAGAATAGCAAATGTCAATAACTTCTATCAGAAAATCTAGCCTATGGGCCATATGGTGAATATTGGTAACCCAATCAAAAGCTATGTAAGCACAGGTTTAAAGAGTATTAGTAACTATCAAGGCCTCACTGCCTCATGGAATGAAAACCTTTGATATAAAGCCAGTTAATGTTCTTTGGGGATTTATGCCCTAATTAGATCACTTGCAGATTTCCAATCAGTTTAAAGGCAGCTGTTCCAAGAGTCTAGTTTATGTTATTTTAATAAAATACTTAAGTCTACCTTTTTCTTCCATAATAAGTCTTTCCTTGTACAAGGTTCTAATAAATTAAGAGCTTTACTCTCACCCACCACTATTTTAAAATTGATACTTTTTTTCTATAAGCTAAGAAATATATATTATATATCCTATTATATATCATATTACAAGATTATCATGGTGTGCTTGATCTTAGAGTTTAACAGTTTAACCAAGGGGATGCTGGTTTTATGAACAGATGTGTTACTTACAAATTCATTCTTCCTTTTTCTGTCAGAACTAGGCAGGTGTTCCAGCAGTCATTTCAGTCAATTATGTAACAAAAAAGTTGTAAATGTCTGTATTATGTGAAAGATTATTGCAATTTACTTTATTAGAAAGAGATTTCTGCGCAGTTATGTGCAAAAAGACTTTTTTTGTAATGTACATAGCACTGTTGATAAATGAAAGAAAAGTTGGAGGCATCTTCTGCACATTTATGCTAAAGGTTTTAAACATATGTACAGACAAAACCACTGTAATCTGGGAAAAAATAGAGGAATAACATTTTTGTGTGTGATAATGAAACTTTTATAGAATTGTATTGTGTGTAATATTTCTCTTTACAAAGAAGTTCTTTTGCGGATCCATGAGAAGAGTGTTAAATAGTGCAGGAGACAAGACTGTCTTTCTTTTGTGAAACATTTGTTAAAGTATGCTGATACTGCTTAAATCATTTTTGAAGAGGTGCTTTATTATTCTGGATCAGATTTCTAAAACTTGAAATGTCAGAAGCTGTCTAAAATGTCTTAGTTTGTACAGTAGGATTTCAATAGAAAATGTGGTATGGTTTGCAAATTTCTTTCTGCTATATAGTTTAAAAACGTACAGAAATAATAGCCATGATGACTCATTTGTCTTTTCTTATTAGAGAGATTAATTGGAGGAATTCCCCCATGTAAAAATAGCTTTGTAGATAAAGCTAATAAATAATAAAAGGTTTTATATAATGAAATAGTTATATCAATTGTATAGAATTTTCTACAGCAGGGTTCCCCAACATGGTGTCCATGGGCTTTAGCCCAGTGGGTCTTCTGATTGACCATTGGGGATTTGATTGACTGTTAAAAGGTTGCTTTGGCAGCAGTTGCCACCACAGCATGAAGATTTTTGCTGTGTGACTGAAGGGTAAGCTGCGACAGCCCCTTACAACAACCATTTTGTGGCTGCTCTCACTGTGCTGTGTCAGAATTGAAAAAGTGCCCACAGACTCAAAAGAATTGGAACCCCTGTTATACGGTATACCAAGGAGCCCTTCAAGAGACCAACTAAAGTAATTTACCACTTAAATGCATGCTTACCATGAAAACAGTTTCATGAGGAAAAAGAAATGGTTATTGGGTAGGTTGCCCAAAGGTTAGACAGTGAATGTGGACTATACTGTATACCTCGCTCTGAAGATAAAATCACACTTTCCAGGTGCTGGAGCCAGATCATCTTAATATTTAAGACATATTTTTGGCTAAGTGGAGTATTACCACTTTGGATGTCAAAATAACTGTGTTCATTTTGATGTTAAAATATTTAAAAGTATTTCATTTCAGAAGATCCAATATTCATTTAAAAGGGGGGAATATGTACATAGATACAGGCATACAAGTGTTAAAAAGCTATAGAAATTGTTTGCTATTCTGAGTAGAGACATTAATATTCTTACAGTTCTCAGGCCAAATTTATTATGTAAACCTATTATTAATACACATGAAATTGATTTGGGAGCAGAACTCATTCTTTCATTTTTCATACTTTGGAGTGGGCTTGTAATACTAGACTATCAAGTCCAAACAGTCTTCTATTTGATACATTTTAGGAGCAAAATTGCAGGAGTTATACTACATGGCTTAAGCTATTTCCTAATACTTGCCCTTGTTACAAATTTCTAGCATTAATTTTAGCTGCATTTCATTTCTTGTATATTAATGTTTCAAGCCCAATTTGCGATAGTCCCAAGTGAGCTAGGATTTATGTCCTTTGGCTAGAGGGGAATCCTTTCTTTATTTCTCAAAAATGTGTTTCTTTTTTTTTTCATTACTTTTCTTCCTTTCCTAACAAACGTATTTCTTTACAATGAGATTAAAAGTCTCCTATGACGTGATGGGGGAGGTGCTGATAAACCTGATGCAAATTCTCTTGTGTTGGGATATTGTTACTTTTTCAGCATGTAAACAACAGAAACATGAATATGTCATTTTGTTGTAAACAAACAATTCACTTTACAGTGGAAGGAATGGGGGGGGGAACCCTGTTGCTGGATTGCTTTTAGTAATTGGCTTGGCTATATGGTCAGGAATTGAGAAGTATTGCTGCTCAAGGCAAGTCTCTGAGATGTATAATGATCAATCAAGCTCATGTGATGTATCTGATGCAGGACTGTTCCACCCTAATTGCAGCTGGGGGATCCATGTGATTATCTGAACATTCAATACTAGTAGGGAGTAGATTGGGCCTTTCTTCCTGATGTACAAATTTTATGTGTACTGGGAATTTTGTAGAGAAGAGCATTCAGGCATTTCATCCCCTCAGTCCAGCAACAGAAATCTCATTGATCTTCTTTATGGTCTCTGTGCAGGTTACACACTGGGATTTGGCACCTGCACCAGACCTCACCAGAAGCTTGTAGAGCACTTCAGCCAGAACTCAAAGGGCGGGACTCTGCCTCAACTCTGGGGAGCAGGCAGTGACTGTGCAGTGGAGTTGAGACAGACTCCACCCTCCCTTAGTTCTTTTCTTATCACACTTGCACTCAGAGGTTAGTCTTGCCTCTCCTTATCACCAGGCATTACCTCACCTTATTACAACAAAAAAGTTGTCACTGACTCAAAGTCATCCCCCCATACTCCTCCTTCAATTTACTGTGAAAAGCCCACCAGCGTATGGAAGGTGCACCTTATTTTAAACGCTGTGTGGATTGTATGGCTAAAATCCCCCCCATCTGATGTTCACAATCACTGATAGTGGGGATTTCCTGTTTAAGCTTATATAGTAACATGCACTGGGGGGGGGGGGAGAGACTAGAATGCATTACCCTTGTCTGATCCTCCCCCCCCCCCCCCAATATTGCATGTTACCGTTACAAACTGAAAAGCTTGACTGGTTAGCTTTCTTATGAAGAGTGCCATTTTTTCCCAATATGCATTTTTACCAGATATACATCTTGATCTGTAAATAATGTCCAATTTTCCATTGCTAGTCAGTTTACACTTCCATTCTGTACATAACCTGGGTGCTAAAATTGGTTGCATGTTATGCATGCAAATTGTGCAGGTGGGAGTCTCCAGGGGAATAGAAATACTATTCCCTTATTATATTCCTCATTCCCCTGTTTGCGTCCTTATCCTCTTCTGCCTCTCTGTTGCAGCTTCTCTACCCAACTGCTTTCCACAGTCTTTGCCTCCGGTCTCCCCACTGCTGCTTGCCTCATTTTCTAATCTCCTACTTCCTATTTTTTTGCCTTTTGTTCTTCCTTCTCTTCAAGTTCCTCCTCCACTTTTTCCTCACAATGTCTGCATGTTTAATTTTTATAAGTATTTCTGCCAATCAAGCTTTTCTTTTTCTGGGTTTGCAGAACACTGCACCCTAGCACTATTTGAATATTTTCATAAGTTGGGGGGTCGTCCATTGCTGTTAGAAATCTGATATATACTCCAAAATACAAAGAAGCTGCCATTGGGAAACAGGCAGATACCTGCTATTAACATTATGGGAAATAGCATACATAATTCAGTAGCTGTGACATGTACATTTTACTGTTAAGCATCCATTTGGCTGCAAAAAGTAAACTGAATTTGCCTTTTTTAAAATGTTCATGGAGCTTAATCTGAATTTCCTACTTTATTGTCTTATTTAATAGCATATTTATATTTATATTCTTTTAATATGTTTTTAGGAATTTTTAAATGCCATAAAACCCAGTCAACGCGCTTTAACACTGACAATTTATTTTTACAGATGCATAGATATGGCTGAATCAATGTTAATATATGCATTTATAAAAGCACTTAGTGGATTATATGATGTTTAAAAACCTTAGCCTTGGATATTTTTAAAGAAATATGTTCTGTTGTGTCTTTCCACAGTTTAATTCCTTTCTGTAAAGAATCATCTGTGGCTTAAGTTTTTTTACACAGTTTGTTCGGAATTCCTTTCTTGTGGATTTTCTGTCTAATAAGAATGTAGATCTGGCAGAAAATTTTCAACATTCCTTATATTCTTCTAAATGAGATTACTTTATGCAGTTTCAGAGAAAAATGAGTCAGAAAAGTATTGGCTATAAAACATTCTCAATTGAAAGAAAATACTTTAACAAATCCCTGAAAGGCAATAACATTAGCAATCTCAATAACACGCAGTATTTGATGCTTGGGACCAAGTTCCTAAAAACTAAACAGAATTAGAATATTATTAGAAACCTTTGTGCTTTCTAGAAAACATTAAAATTCAGAAATGTGATCACAGTCAACAGTGGCATGCTGGGCTGAATTGGTTGCCAGTATGACTTTTGAATTGATAACCTTATTAACCTCAGCATAGATAAGGCTATTGAGAGTCCCTTCAAAAATTAGCAACTGCACACAAAGGTCTTCTTTATGTTACTGTTTTAATGAAATAATTGTTAGCCACCTTGGGCATCCTTCTCTGAGACAGTGGAATACAAGTATTTTAAATGAATGTTTTTACTACAAAGCTGTGGTTGGATTTGGCATAATGTTGTTTATGTGAAATGGGCAAATAAATGCACCTGTAATTGTCACACCATTTTTTTCCTATATGGAAGAGTTCCATGTTGGAACTCTTGAAGCAACTTTCTGCAAAGTTTTGGAACCCAGTGAGACTTCCTTAAGCTACCTGAAACTTACAGTGCAATTCAATGAGCTCTAGAAGGGGTGCAGATACAAGACTCTCGTCTAACTCTAAGCTGCCGGTTTTTGCTGGGAGCCTTTATAGATACCTGTGGAGGCTAGTTTCTCCCACAAGCCCCTGAAAAGTCCTATGTAAACTTCAGCAATTTAAACAAGGAATGAAGTGACCAGTTGACTGGAAGTGACACAATTCCTAAAACTCCTTCCTTGTTATATGTGTAGGTTTAATCTTGAAAGAGCCCCGTGGCACATAGTGTTAAAGCTGCAGTACTGCAGTCCTAAGGTCTGCTCATGACCTGAGTTTGATCCCCAGTGGAAGCTGGGTTTTCAGGTAGCCAGCTCGAGGTTGACTCAGCCTTCCATCCTTCCGAGGTCGGTAAAATGAGTACCTAGCTTGCTGGGGGAAAAGTGTAGATGACTGGGGAAGGCAATGGCAAACCACCCCGTAAAAAGTCTGCCGTGAAAACACGAAAGAAACGTCACCCCAGAGTCGGAAATGACTGGTGCCTTGCACAGGGGACCTTTCTTTCCTTAATCTTGTGGGTCTCTAATCTATAGCTGTTTGTACGCCTCAAACTAAACAAAGCCTTGGACATTTCTAGATATGTTTTGGAGTCATAGTAGTAAATTGTTTGCATTCTTGGTTAAAACACTTAATTTGTACTTGCACAATTAATTTAATTTTGCAGCATGTTATCGAAATTACGCAGATAATCTGAACATTGACGTATTCACCACTGATGTTGTATAATATACAATCTGTGCTTGATTTGCAGAAGCCTGAAATACTATGCATGTCTCAGGAAATGTAACCTATAGAAAATGCACTTCAAAAATAATAAAACCTTGTTTAAATCTATTGCTGTGTAATTAACATTTGAGGTAAGAAATGCAGGCAATGTTTTAACAAATAAAATTTCTATTACGATGTTTCTATTGTGTGAATGACTAGTTTCTGGCAGAGGTGATGGGGGAAAAAGGCACTGTTTTGATGCCATCCAACTTAAACTACAAGCACAAGACACTCAATGATCTTCAGTTCTAATCTCAGACTTGGTTGTCATGAAAGCACAGCTTTTTTCAAGAAAAAGCCCAGCAGGAACTCATTTGCACATTAGGCCACACAACCCTGATGCCAAGCCAGCTGGAACTGTGTTCCTGTATGTTCCTGCTCAAAAAAAGTCCTGCATGAAAGTAAATCAAAGTCCTCCATTTCCTCCTTTCACATGCAGTATCAAAATTGCAAATAAGAACCCTTAACATAAGAGAAGCCATGTTGGATCAGGTCAATGGCCCATCCAGTCCAACACACTGTGTCACACAGTGGCCAAAAAAGAAAAAACAAACAAACCCAAAGTGCCATCAGGAGGTTCACAATTGGGGCTAGAAGCCCTTACACTTTACCCCCCCCCCCCAGCACCAAGAATAAAGAGCATCACTGCCCCAGACAGTTCCAACAATACACTGTGGCCAATAGCCACCGATGGACATCTGCTCAATATTTTTATCCAATCCCCTCTTGAAGCTGGCTATGCTTGTAGCTACCACCACCTCCTGTGGCAGTGAATTCCACAAGCTAATCACCCTTTGGGTGAAGAAGTACTTCCTTTTATCTGTTCTAACCCGACTGCTCAGCAATTTCATTGAATGCCCATGAGTTCTTGTATTGTGAGAAAGGGAGAAAAGTACTTTTTTCTCTACTTTCTCCATCCCATGCATAATCTTGTAAACCTCTATCACGTCACCCTGCAGTTGATGTTTCTCGAAACTAAAGATCCCAAAGCGTTTTAACCTTTTTTCATAGGGAAAGTGTTCCAAACCTTTGATCATTCTAGTTGCCCTTTTCTGGACTTTTTCCAATGCTATAATATCCTTTTTGAGGTGCAGTGATCAGAATTGTACACAGTATTCCAAATGAGACCGCACCATCAATTTATACAGGGGCATTATGATACTGGCTGATTTGTTTTCAATCTCCTTCCTAATAATTCCAAGCATGGTGTTGGCCTTTTTTTTATTGCAATCGCACATTGTCTTGACATTTTCAGTGAGTTATCTACAACGACCCCATGATCTCTCTCTTGGTTAGTCTCTGCCAGTTCACACCCCATCAACTTGTATTTATAGTTAGTATTTTTGGCCCCAATGTGCATGACTTTGCACTTGGCCACATTGAACCTCATCTGCCACATTGACGCCCACTCACCCAGCCTCAACAGATTCTTTGGAGTGCCTCACAATCCTCTATGGTTCTCACCACCCTGAACAATTTAGTGTCATCTGCAAACTTGGCCACTTCACTGCTTACTCCCAACTCCAAATCATTAATGAACAAGTTAGAGCATGGGACCCAATACTAGCCCTGTGGCACCCCACTGCTTACCGTCTTCCACTACGAAGATTGCCCACTTATACTCACTCTCTATTTCCTATTAGTCAGTTTTTGATCCACAAAAGGACTTGTCCTTTTACTCCTTGACTCTTGAGCTTACTAAGGAGCCTTTGATGAGGAACTTTATCAAAAGCTTTCTGGAAGTCAAGGTAAACAACATCTATTGGGTCCCCTTTGTCCAAATGTTTGTTCACCCCCTCAAAGAACTGTAACAGGTTAGTGAGGCAAGATCTTCCCTTACAGAACCCATGCTGAGTCTTAATAACTTGTGTTCATCAATGTGCCTACTCATTCTGTCCTTGATAACCGTCTCTACCAACTTTCCCGGTATTGAACTCAGACTGACTGGCCTGTAATTTCCCGGATCTCCTCCGGAACCCTTTTTAAAGATGGGGGTGACATTTGCTACCTTCCAGTCTTGAATAAACTGTAGCGTCTCATGCCACTTAACAAATTGCAGATTGTCTTTTCACAAACTGGTTTGTAAACCAAAACTTGTTTGGGAAGAAACCCTAGGATCATTGGTCGTGTCTTATATGCCATACCTGACATTTCTAATTTTAAAAAATCATGTGCCAGGTGTGGAGAGAGGGGCTCATGTCTGCCTGAGTAGTGGTAGAAAGTGCTGTCAATTTGCAGCCAACTAGTGGCATAACCCCATAGGATTTTCAAGGCAAAACAGAGGTGGTTCACCATTGCTTGCCCCTGTGTAGCAATTCCTATCCAAATATTAACCAGGGCCAACCCTGCCTGGCTTCTAAAATCTGAAAAGATTAGACCCTCCAGATCTGGGTGTCTGCCTGAGAACTACTGTTAGAGCAGATAATACTGGACCAATTATTTATTTGAGCCAGTTTGATGTAGTAATTAATAATGGTGGACTCTAATCTGGAGAACTGGGTTTAATTCCCCACTCTTCCACATGAAGCCAGTTGAGTAATCTTGAGTCAGTCACAGTTCTCTCAGCCCCACCTACCTCACAAGGTATCTGTTGTAGGAAGAGGAAGGGAAGAGATTGTAAGTCACTCCAAGACTCCTTTGAGTAGTTAAGGGTGGAGATAAAACTAGCTCTTGTTTATTCATACTTTGCTTGCAAAATTAGGCCCAAGCCAGCTTACATTTTTTAAAAGTCGCCTTGAATCATACATGAATTTAATCAAGTGACAACTAGTTCCCCCCCCCCCCCCCCCCAATAAAAGTTCCATCAGGGCTTCCAGCATAGAGGGAGGTGGAGCTGAGGTCCTTTCCGGGATGGGCTGGAGCTCTCTTCCCCGCTTTTGGCAGCAACAGGCTCTTGGGGATAGATGACCTTATAAAGCCTTAAGTCCTACATGTGACACCATCTCCACTTTTATCTGGGTACTGGTCCCTGGTTTCAGATGCAAAATAAATGTGCATTGATTCTATCTGAAACAGGTACTCACATGTACATATAGAATGCAGGTACATTCACTATAACATGAACAGGGATAGTGTAAAGCAGCTTTCATTTGTTCAACTTGGACTTGCTTAAGCACCATCCCACTCCAGACATTTGGATTGAAGACCAAGTTCTGCCTTTCAGGCCTGTTACTTCCAACCCATGCAAACCAGGTATTCCCCATCAATTTGGAGATCAGATCTCATGATCAATACTTAATAGCAACTTTTTTTGTTTGTCAGCCGACAATGAAAAGGAGCTTGATTTCCAGCAGTTTTGAAAATAGTTTCCGCTGCATGCACAGGTTCTGATACTTGAATTTGGTTTATAACTGTCAAGAAACTGAGAGACAACTAAGTGTTTGTAGTTTCAATGTCTATATAATATCATAAAATAAATAAATAAATAAATAAATAAATAAATATATGTGTTTTAAGTCTTTCAGAGTTTGCACCAGCAGTATGTCAAAGCTTAAGTAGTTACAGCTGGAGACTAACTGAATACACCTGTGAAGTCAGCCCACAAGTGACATAGATTGTTTAGATCTAGCCTTGACAGGTTAGCATCTAGAGTCAAGGCTAGATGACAGCTTTTAAATTAGATCTTGTCAGCGATTGGCTGACCAATCAGCCAGCCTGGATAAAATCAGGCCTAGGTGCCCACAAAAGGAGGAGCTTCTACTTTTCCAAGCCAGAAGTCTTCTTCAGGAGATCTAGAAGAAGGTACCAACACAACAAGGTTGAAGGACAATGGGACTTTGAAGACATCTTTCTGGTGTTGTGGGCCTGACAGCATAAAGCGTCAGTGAGTATAAGCTTAGGAAATTAGCTAACTGACTACGCAGTCCAGTGTAGGCAGGCAGGCAAATTGCCTTAGGATTTTGTTTAGTGTCCCTCTGCGCACAGTCTGTTTGTTTTACTTGGTTTTTATCATCCAATTTTGTGTTTCCCTTTTCCTCTTATCTTGTAAATAAAGTTTCTATATTTTTCTGTAAGTTTTGCCTTTTACTTAGTAGACCAAAGTAAGTAACACACTGTGTGATAACACACTGACCAAAAGAACCTACGTGATATCCTTTTAAGTTGTCCTAGTTATTTTATTTTAGTTTTTCCCTTCCTTTAGCAGGCCTCTAGGGTGTGGCATATACTCCCTGGGCCTGGATGTTGGTTATGACATGTCAGCAGCTGGGTGTTAGTAACAACAACAGCTGTGGTTCTTTTTTTGATAATAACAATCTTAAATTCTACAAGGCATCACAGTATTATGTGTGCTACTAGCTTACCTTCCTTTTTAATTTGACCACCCTGGTCGCTTCCTAATCCCAGTTACCTAAATTCCCTTCCCACAGGCATCTGCTTGTCCTTTAAATCTTGTCATGCTGAAATAGCAGCCTGCCCTGTCAACCTGACAATCTCTGTAATCCTCCTAAACACTCTCCATAGGCTACAGTACCACCACCTTTTCTAAATCTGCAGGATTCCACCTTTATTAGAGATGCAAATTGCAAGTGCCTCTGACATTTTAAGTAGAATGAACAAGACATGTAATGCCTTCGGCAACTTGTTTGCTAACTAAGGCGTTATTTTCCAGTCTCACACCATCGTTAAAAAACTATGGTAGAATGCAGGAGGGATTGTTGCATGCTATATCCAGACCTTGAGGGGCCTGATAATGTTTCATGAAGCCTATGAGGTTTTGGGTTCAAACCACAGCACTTGCCCATAAGCCGTTGGAAGTGCAAATTTATTACTAAGAACAGAAGTGGTAGAGATCAGAGACTTGAACTAGGCACCAGAGCAATCATGGAATTAATCTTGGTATGTGAATCTATAGAAATGAGGCCAATGATATATTAAATGAAAAGCCACAGCTTACATTTTAAAAAAAAAAAAAACACTATCTGGGGTGATAAGTATAGGCAATCAGAGAATTTGCCAAGAAAAGTTATTTTCAGCAGTTAAAATTTATGGAAGATTCTGAGCTCTGAAACATATCAACTAGGTTAATAAATTGCTGCGACAATTTCAGGCAGAGGTGCCTCAGCATTGTATGATTTCCTCAAAAGACTGATTATGTTCTCAGTAGGCAATCTTGATCACCTTTTTATCATCTTCCATTATTATGATAGAATCTGGAGAGTATTATTTTACTGAATGGCAGAACACTATCCATTTCAGCCTCTTCAGGGAATGACATTGAGTTGTATAGTGAAATTGCCTTTCCAAACCATTTGGCCTCTTCCTACCCTTTCTTGCATGGATCCTTTTTCTTTATACTGTTACAAATGGGATATTAGCTTAACTGAATTTGGCACTTGAGACCAGCAAGAGAAGGCTTGCCATCAATCTTGGCTCTCTTCCATTTTTATTCTTTCAACCACTATTTATGCCAGCTCTTTAGAAGAAAGATTTGGGGATGAATGCTTTACTTGATAAGACCGGTCATTTAAAAAATCCATGGAATTCAGCTGATAACAGTTAGCACAGTTATTAGCCATGCATGTAATTATTGTATCATTAAGGTGAAATACTTGACTGGTACAGCCGGATGTTTGGTGCTGAGTCTGACCTGGCATCAGTAGAACAGTAGAGATTTCAGACAATGGCAATAAAGTAGCTCAAAACCATCAGGCTAACTAAGTAAGGAAGTACAATTTTAAATATGTATGTTCTGGTTTTGCCACTGATGAAGAAGATGCAGATCTGCAGTTACCTATGCATTTAAAATGGCAATGAATTATTGAGTAAAAGTAAATAGTAGTATATGTGAATCTAATAAGCGAAATTAAAATGAAAATTTAGGCTATCAGAGACAGCTTCCGGATAGGTAGAACCTATTATTGTACAAAATAATTTCCCAGGGGGCAAGCTTCATAGCTTGAAATTTTATTACTTAAAGAAAATGTTTTTAAAACTAAGCAAAGAAAGAAATGTTCTGGAACAATAAATTCAGCCCATAATTTTTACACTGAATTACACCCTTTTGTATCCTAAACAGCAGTTAGTGGAGTAGATCTTCTGCACCTTTTCTTTTGCCCAGCAGCCTTCTCTATACCCCTGGGGTCGGATTCTGAGCTTTCAGCTTCCTAAGGAAGATCTTTTGTTGTCTTTCTCTCCCCCAAGCAGTTTCTTCAAAAATTATTACCTTGGGAAAGCCTTCTAGACAATGCATTACACAGCACTGAAGTGTGCAGTAAGTAGGAGCAACTGGATGAGTTTGTCACATTCTCCTTAGCTGAGCAGAAAAACCATAGGGTCCATTAAAGGCACCCCAATGGTGGAATCAGCTACCAGAAGAGGTGTGGGCCCTACAGGATCTTAATCAGTTCCATAGGGCTTGCAAAACCGCCCTCTTCCAACTAGCCTTTTAAGGTAAACCTGGAATCATCATCAAGCCTTCTTGTATATGCTGCGACTGTAGCACCTTTATACTGTTTTTAGATTAATGATTTTAATGTTAACTTATATATTGTATAATTTATATTGTTCTGTTTAATGATTGTATTATTTTGTTTTATTGTTATACCGTGATATTTTATATCATGCCTTGTAAGCCACCCTGAGCCTCCTTTGGCGGGGAGGGTGGGGTATAAATAAAAACTTATTATTATTATTATTATCTTATTTTTAAGGGTTTTCTGGCTTTTAGACTATTTTTGGGGTGCACAGCATCCTACTGAGAGATGGGCAAACCTGGAAAAGATCACTCTCCTTTTTTCAGAGTATTTGCTGATTTTTGTTGTTGTTGTTATTGTAAATTTAGATTAGGATCTGGGAGATCCAGATGTGAATCCCACTCTACCATAGAAGTGGGTTGGGTGATCTTGGGTAGGTCAAATACACTAAGGGCGTTTTCACACTGACCTTACTTGGGAGCGACGTCCCTCTTCACCGAGCAACTTCTGCGCGGATTTTGCACTAATTGCTCCGCAGAACCCGGAAGAGCTGCAAAGTCCCGCGGCTTTTGCGTCGCAAATGTAAACTGGCCAAAAACCAGTTTACATTTGCGACGCAAAAGCCGCGGGACTTTGCAGCTCTTCCGGGTTCTGCAGAGCAATTAGTGCAAAATCCGCACAGACGCTGTGCGGTGAAGAGGGATGTCGCTCCCGAGTAAGGTCAGTGCGAAAACGCTCTCAGTCTGAAAAGCAACGTATAAATGAATAAATGCATTTCCCATTCCCCCCTCCCCCAGCAGCCTTTTTCCAAGCTTCCAAAAAGCTTATTCCCACAGAGTAGAATTGGTTTGGTGCTGTAATGTATTTGTAAAATCTAGTCCATTCTAAATATTAAAATTCTAAGAAATTCAGTACAGAGAGGAAAATGTCCACTCATGTTCTGTGACTCAATTTGAAATCAAGTTGCTCCAGTCCCCTTATCCCCAGAAAAAGAGCTGGATGTTTATTGTAAGTTTTATTTGCTGTATTCCATCATGGCATTTTTTGAGAGTCCTGTCTTTGCCTTCACTCAGCCAATAGGGTTTTGCTTTTATATATACATAGAAATCTGCATTAAATGACTGAGTAGGATATGGCCTTCAAGAGCCAAGCATTGAGGCTCAAGCTATTGCTATGGAAACACAGCATGATATCTCAGATCTCTGGTTTCCTCACGCAGCAGAGGGATGATTCAAAAAAATAAAATTAACAAGCAAACAAACCAAGCCCCCACTTGCTCCAGGGGAAATAGAGAGGAAAATTAAAATGTCACCCTATTGTGAGTATTAATAGGACTCAGCTGGGAAAGTCTGAATGGAAGATTTAATTCTAAAGCCACAGGAAGTTGTGATTCTCCTTACATTTAAGAGTTCAGGTCAGACCTGCAGATGCTGGTATCTCTGTGGTCCGGTGACATTTCACAAAGTAAATGCCTTATGTGTTTGGATAACCACTAGAATTAATGAAACCCCTGGTTTCACTATCATGCATTTTATTCAGATCTAAGGAAAGTTTCAAAAAAAATGTAAATACACAAGTGACTGGTTATGTTTCAAGTGATAATATAATAATGAAGTGCATGTAGGGTTGCCAATTCCCAGGTGGGGGCAGAGGATCCCCCGGTTTGGAGGCCCTCCCCCTGCTTCAGGGTCGTCAGAAAGTGGGGGGAGGGAAATTTCTGCTGGGAACTCTATTATTCCCTATGGAGATTTATTCCCATAGAAAATAATAGAAAATTGATCCACGGGTATCTGGGGCTCTGGGGGGGGGCCCTGGGTTTTGAGGTAGATGCACCAAATTGTCAGTATAGAATCTAGTGCCTCTCCTCAAAATACCCCCCCCCCCAAGTTTCAAAAAGATTGGACCAGGGGGTCTAATTCTATAAGCCCCAAAAGAAGGTGCCCCTATCCTTCATTATTTCCTATGGAAGGAAGGCATTGAAAAGGTGTGACGTCCCTTTAAATGTGATGGCCAGAACTCCCTTTGGAGTTCAATTATGCTTGTCACAGTCTTGATCTTGGCTCCACCCTCAAAGTCCCCAGATATTTCTTGAATTGGACTTGGCGACCCTAAGTGCATGTGATGTGTAACAGTATTAGCATTGTATTAGTAATGAATACTTTCATTTTAGAAACCTTGTACTTAACAGGGCAGTCCTAAACAGAATTAAATCATTTATTCCATTGACTTAAATTGATACAGAAGGGTGTAACTAGTGGATTGCACTACAAGTGTCTGGATTTGACCAAACACACCATAAAAGACAGCCTTTTGCTCAGAAACAATATATTCCTAAAAATACTAAATATGAAAGTAGGATATCAGGTAGCTTGTTAACTGATACGAGATATCTGCATTTTATACTGGGGAGGGGGGAAGTAGCAAGAAATTACTTTGCAAATGATCTAAATAGTAGAGCATGTTTAAATGGAGCTCCCAAACAGTACAATTTGAAAGTAGAGCACATGTCAAAAAGTTTGAGAGATACTGAGTTTGGCTTTTCTAAAGCTACAGTTGCAGTGAGATCCCAGCGTCACTATTGTTGCTTCTTGGGACACAGGAATCTATAGTAAGGAAAACATAGTGTTCATGGTACATTAGAACCCGCCTTAGCGAAGTAACACATCTGATTCTGAACATGGACCCCCATCTGTGGACACTTAGATCCAGAGACTGGTGCCATGAACAGACAAGACAGATCTTTCTACAAACCTGAGAAAAGTTACAAGTTTGCAAGGGAGAATATCTTTAAAAGTACATTAAGTAGCCCTAACCTGGATAGCCCAGGCAAGCTCGATCTTGGAAACTAAGCAGGGTCGACTGTGGTTAGCAGAGCTTATTTTGTAGCAGGAACTCCTTTGCTTATTAGGCCACACACCCTTCATGTAGCCAATCCTCCAAGAGCTTACAGTAGGCCCTGTAAGAAGAGCCCTTTAAGCTCTTGGAGGATTGGCTACATCAGGGGTATGTGGGCTAATATGCAAAGGAGTCCCTGGTACAAAAAAGCCCTGGTGGTTAGTACTTGGATGGGAACCTCCTTGGAATACCCAGTTGAGAGGACAGGGGCAGACTCTATTCAACCTCCTCTCTGAATATCCTCCAGGCCCCCAGTAGGGGTTAGTCACCAGAGGTCAACATGACTTCCAGGCACAAACACACAAAAATACAAAAAACATTAAGGGGATTAAGACCCTCCAAAATAATAGAAGTGGCATCTGTAACTTTAAAAAGAATGGATGTCCTGCACAGTGGCCATGGTGGAGGTTACTAGTGGCCACAACATTATTGCCAGCCTTCTATCAGTTTCTGTCAGTAAGGGGCAGGGGGGGAGTGTAGGGCCCTTTCAAGGGCTGTTTTGGCATTTGAGAGATGGCCAGCTTCTTGCTACTATTCAACAGGAACCACCACAGTGTGATGTATTAGAGTTTCAAACTAAGATCTGGGAGACCTAGGATCAATTCCCCACTCTGCCATGGTGCTTAGTGGCTGGTCTTGGGCCAATTACACACTCCCAGCCTAACCTACTTCACAGGGTTGTTGGGAGGATAAACTGGAGAAGAGAATGATGAAAGCTGCGTTGGGTCACAATTGTGGGGAAAGGTAGAATATAAATTAAGTAAATACTAAAGATAAATGGATAATATAAGGTAGGTTGGGAGGATATGGGTCTTGCCAAGAAGGGGGAATGAGGAAATAGTGTGGGGAAGGGGGATATAGGGGGAAATGAAGTGCCCCCCAAAAGTTCTTATAATAACCCCACTGTGCAGCTGGGCCAGGCTGGTGGTCAGCAGCACTATGCAACTGGCCCATAGTTTTCCTGGGTAGAGTGTGCCAGGGAGAGGAAAGGAAGTGGGGAGGGCATATAAAGATAGATCAGCTGGTGGTTGGGAAGGAGAGAAGCAAGCAGTAAAAGGGAAGATGCTTATGGGAGATTTCATGGAAGGGTAAAGAGGAAATAGTGAGACAGGAGGAAATGAAACACCCTCCACAATATTCCACAGAGGATGGGTTCTTGGCAGGTTGGGTCTCAGAACTTTTACATTATCCATTGCCTGGTCTTTTTAGCTGATGATAACAGGCATTGAACCTTCCACATGCAAAGCAAACATCTTAATCATGGAGCCACAGTCCCAGCTATGAGAACTTCCTAGGAAATTACAGGTTTCTCCACAACACAACTTGTGAAAGATGACTATCTAAAATAATCAAAAAAGATTCCAGGAAACAGAGTACGATATCTATTGGGTATAAAAGAATGGGAATAAACTGTATAACAACAAGAATTGCCAAGCAAGCATTATAGAAATATAGAAATGCAAAGTTATTAAACTTTTGCATATTAGCATATAAAGACCCCTTCCTCAAAACAAACTGCCAAGAAGAGCATGGCGTTATGCATCCTTTCATTTATTTTTGCAAGTATCATTTAATGTGATCATATTGAACTGGAATTGTATGAACCAATCAAGTGGAGACAAGCTATGCACTTGGTTACCCATGCTTGACTACACTCTCTGTCTTTCCCCATTATGCATTCTCACTACATTCTGATTATGGATCTTGCTTTGCATAATCAGTGTTCTGTTAGCTCACAGAACTGTACTGTGAACTTTTGTGCTTTCTTGGAATATAAAACTGTTTTCTGGCCTTCCAAGATTCTTACTTCCACTGAAGCATATATTATACAATGCAGATGGGGAAAAAAACAACCACCATACCAAAAAGGAATTAAGGACCCTTTTCACATTACCACTCTAAGCTGGATGTTATCCATTGTTGGCCCAGTTCAAAGTAAAGCAATACATGGATAGGGAGTTCATACAGCAAACTTTATCCTGGGTAATAAGCTGCATCTGAAGTACTGTAGCCATTTCAAATTGTGCCACTTCCCCAGCACCACCATTTGTTCTGTGCAGTCTCTCTCAGTGGAGTGAAGGCATCTCAACAGCACCACTGTAACACTAAAATGCTATATTGCTTTAATGCTCAACTCAGAATGTTCAGGAAAGGGGAAGGAAGATTGTGCCATGAAAATGGGTGGAGGGAAAGCAGCATTGTAGGAAATGCCACAGATGTTTACACAGCACACCAGAACAATTCAGAAACACAAGTAGGTGAAAATGGAAGGAAGTCATTTCCCTCAAAACAGCTCACCCCCGCTTTTCCAATAGGAAGCAAATGACTTTGTGTGAACAGATAAATAAAATTCATTAGCAGCTGGTTGCTAAAATAGTTGTGTCTGAACTGACACAAAAAAATCCATTAGCAAACTGCTACTAAAATGGATTACAAAGGCTGTATGAAAGGGGCCAAAGAAAGAAAAGCTATCATTTTCTTCAAAGGAAAAATCCCTCATTCCTTTTAAAAGCATGATTTCCCACCCATTTTACTGGAATCAAAAGTCACAAATGGCTTGAAATAAACTGACTACAGAAATCCGTTCTCTATAAGAGCCAGTGTGGTTTGTATATTGGACTAGTACTTAGGAGGCCTGGGTTCAAATTTCCACTCAGCTATGAAATTTGCTAACTGGCCATTGGCTAATCATTTCATTTCAGTCTAATCTACTCCAGAGGATTGGAGCAAGGATGAAATGAGAGAAGAAAGAACCATGTATTATTGTTTGGATAATGGAAAACAGTATATGATCCCCACGTCATCAGATCTGCTATTAATCTGGGTGGAAATTTCACATACAACATTTTAATGTATTCTGTCTTCAAATGTGTTCAGTTTTGTGTTCAAACACTGGCTGAGCACTGTTACTTATTTAGTCGGATATGTTGCAGACAGGGCCCTGTGATGATCTTGACTCACGTTCTGAACTATCCATCTGCCTACCCACTGTAGCTGACTTAATCCTAGGTCCTCAAGGTCCTTTTGGAAAGCTAACCAGCAGAAGGATTTGGGGCTCTTAAAATGTTCTATGCCATGTTGTTGGTCATCCACAGGAACTGGTTGGCCACTGTGTGAGACTGGATGCTGGACTAGATGGACCATTGGTCTGATCCAGCAGGGCTCTTCTTATGTTCTTAGGTTCCTATGTTCTTATATTGAGGATTATCTTGCATTTCACAATGATCAAGAATGGTATGTCTACCAAACTTGCTTATAGCATCCATGGAAACCCTGTGTTGGATCCAAGCTAATGTTTGTGTGCTGTTATATATATCTGACTGGATGGGAATGAGAAGGATTTGGAATGTAGCAGAGAGTCATTTGTTTTGTTTTGTTTTAATTCTACTCAAGTGACTATTTTTGAAATATGGTGCTTCAGAGGGCAATGCATTTACCATTTTTATTAAATAAGATTCTGTTTAAAATATAGCCATTAAATAATAAACACATTGGCAGGATGCAATAGCTGCAGCTCCTTTCAGTGACAATGATTGCCTGAAATTGCAGGCTCTTAAAAGCAGAAAATGCCTTTCCGCTAATCATGTCCAAATTGCATGCAAAAGCCTAGATGGTTATGCTCATATTTCTGTTGGTCAGATTTTGGTCTCTGAAGGTCACTCACTTGCTCGTATATAAAATACTAATTATTTCACAATCAGGCACAAATTTGCGCTCTGTATTGATCATTCTGTCAGCCACTGTACTGAGGAGAAAACCGAATCTAAATTGAGGTTACAGTTCTGAACATCTGGCAGTAGATTGCCTAATTTTCTCTGCTCAGTGGATTATATTTGCCCTTGCCAGTTTCCCTTTGTGAAGTACATGCAGAATATATAGACAATCACCCCACTTCAAAGAAGAAGATACTGTAAGGTCACCTACAGGAGACAGATGAAGTGTAATGGCAGAGTCTCAGTTACATTCAGCATTCCACAGTTAAGGATACATCTGCCCATCAAACTCCAATTTTGACATATTAATGGAATCATAGAGTTGGAAGTGATCTCCAGGGTCATCTATTCCAACCCCTTTCCTTCACTATGTTTTCCCTCAGAATTAAATCTAAACAAGCTTGTTATTCATGTTTGGACCTTGAATCTGTTAAACATCTTCATTATGCTGTATGCTAATTTTATTGCTCACCCTCTACCTGTATGTATGCTGGTATTTTCCATTTCATTGTATCTGAAGAAGTGTGTATGCACATGAAAGGTTATACCTTGAATAAAACTTTCTTTGTCTTAAGGGTGCCACTGGACTCAAACTTTGTTCTGCTGCTTCAGACCAACATGGCTAAGCACCTTAATCTATCTACATGCAGAATTGTGTGTTTCTGCAGAGCTCACCTAATTTTTAATATTGCCGAAGTTTTTTGCAACTACCTCAGATATGATCCTTCTGAAGTCCTCAGCATAATTTCAAGATGTAAAGGGAATAATGCAGTTAGTAGGTCTACTGTGCATCTATTTAGCATCATCTTCTCAAGGGCTGCTCTCGGTGCCCCTACCTGCAAAGGTAAGGTAGATGGTGACTAGATGCTGTTATGGCGCATCTCCTTTGGAATGCCCTTCCCCTTGACAGTCATTTGGTACCTATCTTATGATCTTCTAGGTGCCAGACCAAAGTGTTTCTTTCTATCTGGGATCTTTAAAATCAGTTATATGGCCTGCTTTTTGCCTGGGGACTCTTTTACTAATATCATTGTAAATTTCTCTGTTTTGTGTGCCTTAGCTTGTTTTCATTTGCATATTTTTACTAAAAGTTCTAGACTAACTTTTCCACTGATACAAGGCACTTCTGTCAGTGGAACAGAACATTCCTGCCTCCCTCCTCCCACTGAAGCTCACTGATCTCCTGGGGGGTAGGGGCTTCTCAGGAAGAGCATGAGAGGTCAATTGTGGATTGGGAACAGGATGAGGGAATTGGTGAAAATTACCCTGGTCTGGTGTGCTTAGAAACAATCTCTTAAATCCTGAAAAGTCAATTTTAAAACCCTCAAGTTGAGTACTGGTGTGATTAGTGAAGGAACTGGGGTACTGGAGAGTACCTTCTGGAAACCAAGAGAGTCAGATATGCTCAAAGAAGTATACTGGGGTGTTTGAGAAACACTGAAACAAAAGCCTCAAATCTTAAAGATCCCAGGTCAATGTGAAAAGCTTAAGACATTTTCTGTTACTAGAAACGAATGAACTTAGTCTGTGCCTACATTGATTTACCTCAGTAATTTTACCCCTGATTTCACCTGACCTTTTCCCCTCTATGTTGAATAAAATATTTATTTTTTGAATTTCAAAAGCTTTGAGTGCCATTTCAGTGATTTAAGTTAAAGAGGCATCTCAATCCATCCCTCAAGTTCCTGGGCAGAACTAGCTGCAAAATATCATACTGTGACAGGTGGGACAGCCACAGTTTATCAGCAAAGAAGAAAACACATAATTAGGGTGGCTCAGTCAGAAAAGGGAAAGCAAAACAGAGAGAAAATTTTGCCTCTGAAGGAGGGAAGTAGACGGATGCATCATAAGAATTCAGAATTCTAGCAGGAGGCGCCCGTTGTCATTGCAGTTGCCAATGCCGTATTTGCCAAGTACTCCTTTCCAGGCTTCCGAGTCTTTACCTACTCTGGCATTGAAGTCGCCAAGGATGATCACCTTGTCCTCTGTAGGGGTCTTCCGTACGAGGTTGTGTAGATCAGCATAGAACTTGTTCTTTTCTGCAGGATCTGCTTGAAGGGTTGGGGCATACACACTGAAGAGTGTTGCATGCTGCTTGTTTTGAAGTGGGAGGCGCATGGACATGATGCGATCTGAGTGACCTGTTGGCAGGTTTTCGAGTTTGGAGGCAATGGAGTTCCTGACCATGAAGCCAACGCCAGAAAGGTGGCTCTCAGCCTTTGACTTACCCGACCAGTAGAGGGTATAGCCAGCACCGTGTTCTTGAAGACTACCTTCCTCAGGGAAATGGACCTCACTGAGAGCTGCTATGTCGATATTCAACCTGAGAAGTTCGTGGGCAACTAGAGCAGAGCGTCGTTCAGGGCGACCACTGTCTACTGTGTCAAGCATGGTTCTGATGTTCCAACACGCAAGCTTTAGTCTTTGCACACTTTGTGAGGCAGGTGCATGCCTTTTCTTTGTTGTTATTTTTTGACCGCAAGTAAGGATGCCCGTTGACTGCGGCTAGCCAACTGGGGTGGAGGAGATGAGCTTTGTTTAGGCCACCTTTTCTAGGCCCCTCTCCGTGTGGAGCAAGCAGTGCTGTCCCTAGATAAGGCTGCTTGGTCGTTCAGGGTGCTGCCGAAAAATGCTTTCGTCTCCGGGTTAGCATCAGGCGACCAATACCCTGAACTGCCTACATGCAGGATTGGGACTGCGGCTTCCAGTGGCGCCTTCCACCTGCCGTTTCGCCCCTTGCCCATCGCTGCAGGACTTGATGCGTTGTGGGTTGTGTATGTGGATATGCCCTTCAGGCCTGCGCAGAGGAATTTTTTAGGTGAAGCGCAGTGTGCGCGGTACTGGCTCCACCCTTTCACCTGGGGGTCATCTGCCATGGCCCAGTAAGCCGGGACGCCGGCAGCGAATCCTCCAGGTGGTAGGTGTTACATTAACGAGCTCTGTCTGCCGGGTTTTCCTTCTCTTAGGCTGGCGAGGTTGGTGAGCCCAGCCTGCCCATCCGGTTATACCGCCGGACAATTCGGTCGCACCATGACGTAGCAAACTCTGTGAAAAACGGGGGGGACCAGCGAGAAGGTGTTGCTACGGATGCAGTAATGCAGGAGAGGCCATTGCAGTGACCATCTGCCAGGCATAGCCAGACAGTGGGTGGCTATGGGGGGCGGGGGTGGGTGGGCTCCCTCTGGGTATCCTACCCCCCCAGGGAAAGTGTATGCGCAATACATAGCCTCTCATCTCCCGGTGTAGTGCAGTTTTTTAACAATACATGTAAAGGAACACATAAGCAGATAGCTTAAAACTGACTGCTAGTAAAACAGATAGCAAAAAACAAGAATGAAAGTACTAGCATAAAATAATTGGAATTCATATTAGCAGCATCAAGGGATGCCTTATCATCAAGCCGCATATCAAAGTGACAGCTGCCATGCCCACACAAATGAATACCAGATGTTTCCTATGGGGAACTGAGGCAACTGCCCTGATGGGGGTAACCAACCTCGTGATCCACCCATCCAATGAATGCCAGATGTTTCCTATGGGGAAAAAAAAAGAGGGGACAGCCAATGTTTTGGGGGTAACCCTGATTCAGATTGTTTGGGGAAAGCTTGCTTTGCAACACAGACGTTAGTTAGAGAATTGTGGAGAAGCAGCTATTCTAAGCAGACATAGTTTGGAGAGGAGACATACCCAATGGATAACCTTATACCAGTAATATGTCCTTTTAACATCAGGTTGCATGTTGATACAACTCTTTGGAGCTCAGTAAAGCCATAGAGTTTTGCCTGAATCCTAGATCTTTGGTTTGCCAGACCCAATTATTTGTTGAGAGGCTCAATTTTTTTTTTGTCCTTCACTGATGGAAGGTTCAAAAATATTTGATTGTACTTTATATACATCCCTCACACACACTCTTCCACAAATATTTTAAAATTTAATTTGGTAATGAACTATTGCCCCAGCACCCAAGTATTTTTTCCTATTTAAAAGCAAACTTCTTGATGCAAAAGCCTTAACCCTTCCCCCCTACCCCCATGGCATGTGCTTGTTGCTTTTTGTTTCCCTGTTCTATTGAACCATCATTTTACGAAGAAATGAATGCTGTGGATAAATAAAGACCAGGTTTTCCAACCTGGGGGCTGCCATCCCTAATGCAGGTCATTTGTGTGTGTGTGCAAACATGGTGTTTAGGAAAAAACTATGTTGGGGGAAATTAAAGGCATTTTCAGTGTCTCTGTGTGGGGTGGGAGGGGGGGAGCATGTGTTTTTGAATAAACCATGGAGAGGAGAATGAAAGGCATTTGGGGAAAAGCTGGGTGCTTTTTTGGTTCTGTGTTCTCTTTTCAGCAATGCTCTTGCTGGAGGTGGCCACGATGGACATGCCCTCCCCTCTCTGAGAAAAAGGACTACCGGTTCCAATGGGCTGGCAGGCACAATGTAAAACACCTAACAGCATTTCAGATGTGCAGAGATGTGTCTGTTTTTCATGTTTTTTTAATTATTAGTTTCCCCTCACATTTCATTGCAAAGAACATTTTTAAAAATTTTCATTTCTTTTGGCTTCCAAAAGCCTAAACCACCTCACCTCCTTGCAAAAAGAGTGCTCACAGACCCATGTCTGGGAAAGCGATTTCTTCCAATGCCTTTCCCACAAATAACATTAAAAAACAAACAAGGTAGTAGAAACATCACATCTTCAGAATTATTGCTGTAAAACAAATACTATTTTGACTTTCAAACTGATCTAAAAGATCAGGTCCCCGAGGTCAATGGACAGATGTGTAGACCAGGTTGTATAAAAAAAACAGGGTTAACTGCGTCAGCAGGCTAATGTAATGTTGTTATATTCTGTATAAACAGGTCAATGTTTGCTACTAACTCCTAGACAGTCTTAAATACATGTGTCTTTGCTTAGACCTGATAAGGTCAGTTAAGATAAATAAACAGGTTAGCTTGGGGTTAGCTAGAAAAAGGGCAGTAGAAATGGTTCAGTAAAGGTTGGAATCACAGCCATAGTCCCCTTCCCCCCCGTTATTTGTTGAGAGATGTGGCTGTAAGTGTGGGTAAAAAATAAAAAAAAATGGTTGCCATTTTTACAAGGCTGTTTTGTGATTTGCAATGGGAGAGTTTTTTCAAAAACAGATGTGTTGTAATTCTAGGAGATCTTCACCTGGAGGCTGGCATCCCTAATGCACGGCATTTGTGCGTGTGCAAAAGCAGTGCAGAGATGTGTCTGTTTGTTTCATGTTTTTAAGTAATTAGTTTCCCTCACATTTCAATGCAAAGAGCATTTTTTAAAATTTTCAGTTCTTTGGGCTGCCAAAGCCTCTGGTTTTAGATGCATACTTTTTCTGAAGAAAAACATAATAGCAACAAGCTGATAGGCACAGGCACAATATGAACCACCTAACAAAGAAATTTTAGATGTGCAGAAAAAGGGCATGGCAAAACTCCTTTTTATGCTTAAGATCTCTCCCCCCTCCCTTTTTTACATCATGGCTTATTTCTGGTTTTTTAGCTTCCCGATACATTTCAATGCAAAGAACATTTTTAATTTTTCGAGTTCTTTTGGCCTGTGGTTCTTCAATGCATAGCTTTTCAGAAGAAAAACATAAATATTTTGAAATTTAATTTGGTATGTAAGGATTTCAAAATCAATATTGCACATCATTGTAATTTACAGGATTTGTGTAACATTTTCTGCAAGGCTTAAATAATTTTAATGATATGACCCATGTTTAGAAGCCTCTCATTCAGTATATCTGCCAGACAGTGGTGGAAATAAATAATAATAATAATATGATATTGGATTTATATCCCGCCCTCCACTCCAAAGAGTCTCAGAGCGGCTCACAATCTCCTTTACCTTCCTCCCCCACAACAAACACCCTGTGAGGTGGGTGGGGCTGGAGAGGGCTCTCACAGCAGCTGCCCTTTCAAGGACAACCTCTGCCAGAGCTATGGCTGACCCAAGGCCATTCCAGCAGGTGCAAGTGGAGGAGTGGGGAATCAAACCCGGTTCTCCCAGAAAAGAGTCCGCACACTTAACCACTACACCAAACTGGCTGCTAGATAAAATGTTATATTCCTATAGTAAGTCCTGGTAGCATTTATTACCTGTTAAATTTTAAGGTGTGTGTGAGAGAGAGAATCACTTCTACAGTGTAAGGATTTCAAAATCAATATTGCACATCATTGTAATTTACAGGGTTTGTGTAACATTTTCTGCAAGGCGTAAGTAATTTTTAATGATCTGACCCATGTTTAGAAGGCTCTCATTCAGTACATCTGCCAGTCAGTGGAGAAAGAAATAAAATGTTATATACCTATAGTAAGACATGTTGGCTTTTTATCAGCTCTTATGTTTTAAGACACATCAGACGGCCTCTTGTAGAGAACTGTTTTTAATCTCTTTTCAAAAAAGATTTATTGTAGTTATGACTATATAGGGTGTAAAATTGAGGAAAACGGAAAGGGAAGGGACTGAGGGTTGAGGCCCACTCACCCAGCCTCCCTTTGGAGTGCCTCACAATCTTCTCTGGTTCTCACCACCCTGAACAATTTAGTGTCATCTGCAAACTTGGCCACTTCACTGCTCACTCCCAAATCCAAATCATTTATGAACAAGTTAAAGAGCATGGGACCCAGTACTGAGCCCTGCAGCACCCAACTGTTTACCGTCCTCCACGGCAAAGACTGCCCACTTATACTCACTCTCTGCTTCCTATTAATTAGCCAGTTTTTGATCCACAAGAGGACCTGTCCTTTTACTCCATGACTCTCGAGCTTACTAAGGAGCCTTTGATGAGGAACTTTATCAAAAGCTTTCTGGAAGTCAAGGTAAACAACATCTATTGGGTCTCCTTTGTCCACATGTTTGTTCACCCCCTCAAAGAAATGTAACAAGCTAGTGAGGCAAGATCTTCCCTTACAGAACCCATGCTGAGTCTTCCTCAATAACTCGTGTTCATCAATGTGCCTACTCATTCTATCCTTGATAATGGTTTCTACCAACTTTCCCGGTATTGAAGTCAGACTGACTGGCCTGTAACTTCCCAGATCTCCTCTGTAACTCTTTTTAAAGATAGGGGTGACATTTGCTACCTTCCAGTCCTCAGGAATGGAGGCAGATTTCAATGAAAGATTACAAATTTTTGTCAAGAGATCCACAAGTTCAACTTTGAGTTCTTTCAGAACTCTTGGATGTATGCCATCCAGACCTAGTGATTTATTAGATTTTAATTCATCTATCAGTTGTAGGACCTCCTCTCTTGTTACCTCAATCTGACTCAGGTCTTTCAACACCCCTTCCAAAATAAGTGGTTCTGCAGCGGGCAAACATTTCTCATCTTCCACAGTTAAATTGGAGGCAAAAATGCATTCAGCTTCTCAGCCATTTCCCTATCCTCCTTCAGTTATCCTTTTACCCCTTGGTCATCCAAGGGCCCCACTGCCTCCCTGGCTGGTTTTCTGCTTCTAATATACTGGAAGAGATTTTTATTGTTGGTCCTTATGTTTTTTGCAATATGCTCCTCATAGTCCCTTTTTGCCTGCCTGATCACAGTCTTGCATTTGATTTGCCACAGCCTGTATTCCCTTTTATTAATCTCACTTGGACTAGCTTTCCACCGCTTAAAGGAGTCCTTACCTTTTACAGCTTCCATTACTTTCTTTGTTAACCATGCAGGCCTTTTCTTATACCTGTTTGTGCCTTTCCTAACTTGTGGTATATATTTTATCTGAGCTTCTAGGATTGTAGTTTTAAATAGCCTCCAAGCTTCCCCAAGGGTTTGGACTGCATTTACCTTTCCTTTCAGTTTCCTCTTCACATGCCTCTTCATCTCAGAGAATTTACCCCTTTTAAAGTTAAACATGGTTGTGCTGGTCTTTTGGGGCAACTCTTTTCCATACACATTGAGGACCCCTGACTTGTGCTAGATAACTTTCCCCTTGCAGACATACACACTAGCTCATCTGACTCACACCATTTTGAGTGCTCTAACCAGCCCCTCAACTCCTGGTGTGTCTCAGTCCTAGCTAGATTCCTAGTCTGACTCTTGGGATCCCTTTCTAGTCAGAAGAATCCAGTCACAGTATTTGTGTATTGGAGTGTTATCAGTTTATACTAGGAGTCTGCCCTGTTGTGCCGACAGAACCCCAGAGAGTTTCTTCTCACAGAAGTTGCCTGGCTGTGACCCTTTTCTGACCAAAAACTCTCTTACTCAGAAGCTTAGCCCAGTTCTGTCTACCAAGGAACTCAGCCCCACTGGCTGTTCTCAGCTTCTTGTCCAGTTGCCTCACACCACAACTGACCAGCTTAAGTACCAGTCTTCATACTGTTCAGTACTTAAGCTCCAACTCCAAACTCAAACTTTGAGGCATTTTTTTTCTTCAAGCCCTTCCAATTTGCTACATTCTCATTTCCATAGCTGCTACCTAGCCAATCATTGCAAGGCTGTTCCCAGCTTCCAGGCTAACTTGCCTGAGTCTGTTACAGTGGCATAACAGAGTTCTGGAACTGCTTTGTGGAAACACAATTCTCATAAAATGTTTTAAAGTTCATGAGAAGCGCCCATGTGTTTCTCCTTCATTTTACTCTTGAGAATTTTGGCACCTCTTTTTCCAGAAAAAAGCCCTGCCCAGGCCTATGAACAAATAAGGTCTCTTAGGAAAGACACATAGCCAAAATGTTGAACCAGTGGTTGAACAGGTGACCTAAGTGGTGGTCTGACCTGGGAGGAAGGAACAAAACCAATCTGCAGCTAGGTATGGGCCTTTTCCCATAGGTGCAAATTGTGGTTTAATTTAAAGGAATGTGGCTAATTGGAAAGTGGGTACCAGGCTTCTCACTCTCTTTTACAAGCTGGTATTATCTCTGTTTCACAAGATCACCATACTTTCCCCCAGCAAAGCAGTTTTGAACTCTGTTTAGCTCACAAGCAGGCCACATTTGAAGCTTGAACCAAACTTTGAATCAGATCAAATTTTTAAGGGAACCAAAGTTCTTTACACCACTCAACTCTGTTTTGGATAAAAGGAAGATTCAAAGGAGCTAACACAAATAATCAAAATTTAAATATCCCCCACCTCAATGGTGTATAAACTACTAAGAAACACTAGAAAGACTGATATGGCATCATTTTCAACATAATGATGCCATATCAGTCTTTTGGTTTTTTGGCCACTGTGTGACAGAGTGTTGGACTGGATGGGTCATTGGCCTGATCCAACATGGCTTCTCTTATGTTCTCATATGTACAGTAGGTCTTTTCCTCTGTTACACTATTAATTTCCCATATTGGTGAGAATATTGTTCTGAACTAAACCCACTGAAGTAATCACTATCTCAGAATTTAACTAGAGAAGAGGTCATAGAAAAATGCACACTATAAAGCACACCCGTTAGAGAAGAAGACGACATTGGATTTGTATTCTGCCCTCCACCCTGAATCAGCCTCAGAGCAGCTCACAATTTCCTTTATCTTTCTTACCCACAACAAACACCCTGTGAAGTGGGTGGGGTTAGGGTTAGGACAGCTCTGTGATAGCTATGGCTGACCCAAGGCCATTCCAGCAGCTGGAGGTGGAGGAGTGGGGAATCAAACCTGGTACTCCCAGAAAAGAGTCCGCGCACTTAACCACTACACCATACTGGCTCTCCAGAGCCAGAAGCATATTGCTGTTTTATGTTCCCTGAGGTAATTTGTGCATACAGAATAACACCACTGTAGGCCCAGGGCAAGATCTTCTGCTGGACTCCTTAGAGCATTCTGTTTTCATATATATGAAATGTTTATAGGCCTGACGTAGTCCTCTCAGTTTCTCTCAGCAAAGAGCAAGTAAGCCTTCTGAGCAGTGTTTAATATCGGGTTCCTCTGTGCTTTGCTATATTTAGAAAGAAGAAATCATTGGAAATCAGTACCTGAGCTCTGAAACTCTAGACATTTTAAAGACTTGCTAGAAACAGCCTCTGGCTTAGTGCAAAGGCAACCAGAGCCCTGACAATCTCATAACCCTTGTGTAACTGCAAAAGCTATCTATAACAAACAACATTTAAAGGGTGCACGTAAAAGGAGAACGTATGCCCATGGCATTGAATTCATCTTTTAACAGTGCAATCCTGAGACTAAACCCCATGGAATTAAAAAATGAGGCTTACTGCTGAGTAGACCCGTTTAGGATTTCTCCCAAATCTATGATTTTTTAAAAAATGTGTATATACAATATTGTTTAAAATGAAAGACTGTTGCCAAATATAACACTATACCAGCACTTAACTGAATATTTAGTATAGTATACATATGCAACACCTTACTGAGGCCCAGATCTGTTTTTAGAGATTTTTCTAGTGTAAACAGGGTTGAATGTAACTGCTGTTCCTCCAGTGTCTTCTTTGCAGGCAGGTGGGTTGAGAAGGAGCTTCCACATCAACATTTAGTATGACTATGAGTACAGTCCTAAGCAGAGTTAGACTCTTTTGAGACCATTGACATTCTGTTTAGGACCATATTGTAAAAAGGGGAGACCCAAAAGAAATTTGTGGGAAAGGGGCATTCGCTGCCTTTGTTTTCTTCGCTCTCCCCTATCTTTCTCTCCCCCCCCCAAGCCAATACCCCATTTTCCCTTTCTTTCCCCCCTATTCCAACCACCTTCCTTCTCTCCCCCAAGCCAATATCCCATCTTTCCCTTTCTCTCCACCAAGCCAATCCCCCTTCTCCCCACTTCCCCCCTTATCTTTGAGCTCAGCAGCAGTGGCAGTGCCTGGGAGTTCCAATCCCCACTCAGGCAGTAGCCCTCCCAGTGAAACACAGTCCAGCAGCTGAGTGCTTTGCTAGTGATCACCAACCGAGGCTTTCACTGGGCCAGGCAGGTCAGGGGCCACCACTGCCAGTAAAGGCCAAGCTGGTGTGGGCTCAGTTGCAAAGCCTCCCACTGCTTTTCTTCCCTCTTTGCTCCTGGCTTTCCAAGAGTAGAAAATTTTGTGAAGTCCTCATCATTAGAAAAGCTGTTGCTAAGGGCACTCATGCTCAAAACAGCCACTTTCCCCTTGAAACAGGAAAGGAAAAGGAAGGCCCTGGTCTATGAGGTGCCAAGTTTGTCTGAGTGCTGATGAAAAGGGCTGAAGGAGACTGAAGGCAAAGGCCTCTCCTGCCATTATTTCCCTCTGTCTGGGTAAATCCATTCTCTGCTTATGAACAGAGAAAGCTGTCTTAATTTGGGGGGGGGGATTTAATTATCCCCCGTACACTTTTTTTAAAAAGATGTAAGATTTTTCTGCACACCTGGGGAGTGCCTCAAGTGTACAGAAAAAATCTCTTTATCCTTCATGAACCCCCCCATCTGCAGAAATAAGTATAAGTACATATGAGGCACAGTTGGAAATTAGATATATAGATGAACTGAGTGTGCTGTAATGACATTTCTGGATGAAAAGAGCTAAAATTAAACATTCCCTTTGATTTCTACAGTCTGATCACAAAGGTCATTCTACAAATGACTAAGACATTAATCTTGATACATAACACAACAATAAAAGACCACCCAGCAATTTGAGTTTTGTTAGAAGCTGAGTCCCAATAAGGATGCAAATATTTTGGAATCCATATTTGAGTTTTGAGCCACCTAAGATAGTATCAAAGCATCAAATACAGTACTTTCGAGCAAGGAGAAATATTTATTTCTTTAAATGTTTATAATTTCTGATCTGTGTTTTTTGCTTAGCTAGTGAGTTTGCAATGCCTAGTCTTTACTATTATCGACACAATGAGTAATAATTCTTTTTTTCTTCACCCCAAACTAATTGCATTGCATTTTTGTGACTTTCATGACTACTGCTTGAATCATTGCATTACCTTATCTTCACGGCCTTCTTGGCTTTCTTGCTTTCTCTGTCCAAAGAATTTTAAAGGAGTGTCCCGCAAAAGACAAATAACATTCTCACAGCACAATCCTAAACAGAATTACACACTTCTAAGTCTACTGAGAGCAGTGTGTAACTCTGCTTCAGTTTACATGTTCAGTAATTCACTCTTAAAACCTCTCTTCTACTCTCTTCTATGTATCAACCTTCATACCATGATGGGTCATCTCCAATTGTAATGAACTGCCATAACAGCTGATGGGGAGGGGCTATGGCAATGAACACATGATTTTGCTTGTAAAGAAGTCCCTGGTCCAGTCCCTAATGTTTACAGCTGAAAGATCTCAAGTAAGAGCTGTTGAGAAAGACTTCTCTCTGCTTGAGACCCTGGACAGATATTATCAGTCAAAGTAGACCAGGGGTGGCCAATGGTAGCTCTCCAGATATTGTTTGCCTACAACTCCCATCAGCCCAGCCATTGGCTATGCTGGCTGGGGCTGATGGGAGTTGTAGGCAAAAAACATCTGGAGAACTACCATTGGCCACCCCTGGAGTAGACAATACTGACTTGCTTTACTGAGTTTATAAACTGAATTAGTTCAATAGTAAAATATTGTCAGTGTTGACCAGGTCTTGCATTTAGAGACACTGCATATAAAAATAAGGGCATTTGGGAATAACTAACCCCCCCTGAGAAATATCCAAGCCTAGTGGGAAATGTAGGGTTATAAGACTGGAACACTGATTAATGCCAGCCCGCCCAACATCTGTGATCTGTCATGCTACGATAAAGAAAACATGAACAACAGATGGTGTATGTATGCAACATGAGCAAGATCATGATGAGATGTCATATTGTGAGCTATCCAGAGTAAACTGATAGGCAAGTGCTTTTATCTTTCTCAGCAAAGACAGCACACCAAACCTCCTGGACAAGATCTTTAGAATTAATTAATCTTTAAAAAAGAGAAAAGAACAAATACCATTTAAAATTGTGGCACTGACTTGGAATGTAGTGTTTCTTTGCTTTCTTTCATGGGCAAGCAACACCAAGAATACACATGCTGTGGTGGAGATTAGAAAGAATATCAGCATCCTGGAGAATTCTGGGTATTAATTGCTATGTTTATCTACAGGAAGAATTTAAATTAATATAAACCTATAAACCACAGTTCAGCTAGCATTTTCATGTTCTTCCATACTGAACACCTCTTGTTCTATGTACAAGTAGAGAAGAAGTTGTCATTCAATGGCAGACCACAGTCTTAAATACAGAAGGTTCAATCCTTGAAATATCAAGTATCTGAAAGACAATCCTTCCATATATCCCTCTGTGCCTGCTCCAGTCTGGGCTGCCATACTAGCTGTTGTCCCATTCACTGAATACCAGATGTTTCCTATGGGTGTGGGGGGAATGGGATGAGGGAAAGATCCAGGGGGTGTGGAGGACAGAATAAACATCACTGTTTATCTCTTGCAGAACCAATATGATGATGTGGAGTGGTGCCAGTTTACACAAATTGTGGAAGCTGCACATGAGAAAGTGAATCCTTCTTGTTGTCATTATTGTGAAGAAATAGCTTGCTATCAAGATCACAGTTGAGTGAGAAAGAAAATGAAACGCCTGCAACCCCCCTGCATGCGAAATTTATATCCAGGTGTAAGTTTTTTATTTTAGAGGGTGGGATGGGGATGTCTAGAAGGGAAATAGAAAGACTTAAGACACGTTTTTTTCCTGACAAGGTAGGGAAAACTCGACCATATTCAGAGGAGGCGGATGTCGACCCTGTGAAGCCAGAACCAAGTTGCTGCTGGGAATGCATGACTGTATATAACATGATTGTATATAGCACTCAATCTGTAAAGAAGGCTGGTGAGAAAGAAGATGATTTGGGAGATTCCCCAGGAGATGCTGAACACACGACCCCGGAAGATTCAGGAGCAGATAGAGTCTGACGCTGCAGGGGGAGCAAAGGATCCCACAACTTCTGAAGCGCAAACACCTGAGCCTCCAATGGAAGCTGATCTGGCCAAGGAGGGGGAAGAAGAAGAAAACCACCCATGCGCTGAGGCTTTATTCCCCGATGTAAGTGTAATACAAGAACACTAATTGTGTGAATGTAACAAAGCAATATTTGAGCTAAAATGTGTTTTTTTCTTTGAACACAGGTGTGGGATAGACCCATTGATTTTGCACTTCTGGCTGGATGCATTAGCGAGGAGATAAACCCTGGCTGTTGCTACCGCTGCGGACTGGTCGCCCTGTTTCAAAAGGAGGGATACGGTGTCCAAAGCGCGTCTGTAGATGTTCCAAAGTTTACGGTGTTTGAAGTAAAGGGGGCAGACCTATGTAAATTTCTGCAAAGGAAAGCCATGGAATGTGCTGAGAAGCAGAACCAACTCAGAGAAAAAGATCAGAAGGAGTCAGAATGAAGATTCAGTTTTTCTGTATATATGCTGCCTAATAAAAAAAATACTTTCATTGTGGGAAAAGAGAGTGAAGTGTCATGACTCGTCACAGGGATGTGTTAAAAGGGATTTATTATAATCCACGGGAGGTTGGAAGTTTTGGGGGTATTGAACCGTTATTTCAGTCAGCCTCTTAGAAGGGGTATAAACTGAACAGAAATGAGGTGAAAGAGTGGTTAGATGATCAGGATGCATACAGCATGCATAAACCGGTCAGGGTTCACTTCAAAAGAAACAAGGTAATCATGGGGAATATTGATGAACAGTGGCAGGCTGATTTGGTAGATATGCAACATTATTCCAATTACAACAGGGGCTATAAATACATTCTAACTGTGATAGACATCCTGTAAATACACATGGGTGGTGCCTCTGAAATACAAGAGTGGGACTGAGGTGAAAGCTGCTTTTAAAAGCATTTTCAGGGGATCAGGGAGGGCCCGTCAAAAGCTGCAAACAGACAGGGGCAAGGAATTTCTCAATAAAAAAGTGGGTGCTCTGTTAAAACAACATGGAGTTCACCATTTTGTCACCAACAACGAAGTGAAGGCAGCTGTAGTGGAGAGGTTTAATAGAACTTTAAAGACCAGGATGTGGAGATATATCACAGCCAATAACACTTTTAAGTATACCAGTAAATTCTCTGAGATGAAGAGGCATGTGAAGAGGAAACTGAAAGGAAAGGTAAATATAGTCAAAACCCTTGGGGAAGTTTGGAGGCTATTTAAAACTACAATTCTAGAAGCTCAGATAAAATATATACCACAAGTTAGGAAAGGCACAAACAGGTATAAGAAAAGAACTGCATGGTTAACAAAGTAATGGAAGCTGTAAAAGGTAAGGACTCCTTTAAGCGGTGGAAAGCTAGTCCAAGTGAGATTAATAAAAGGGAACACAGGCTGTGGCAAATCAAATGCAAGTCTGTGATCAGGCAGGCAAGAAGGGACTATGAGGAGCATATTGCAAAAAACATAAAGACCAACAATAAACATTTCTTCAAATATATTAGAAGCAGGAAATAAGCCAGGGAGGCAGTGGGGCCCTTGAATGACCAAGGGGTAAAAGGATTGCTGAAGGAGGATAGGGAAATGGCTGAAAAGCTGAATGCATTTTTTGCCTCCATCTTCACAGTGGAAAATGAGAAGTGTTTGCCTGCTCCAGAACCACTTCTATTGGGAGGGGTGTTGAAAGACCTGAGTCAGATTGAGGTGACAAGAGAGGAGGTCCTACAACTGATAGATTAATTAAAAACTAATAAGTCACCAGGTCCGGATGGCATACATCCAAGAGTTCTGGAAGAACTTAAAGGTGAAATTGTGGATCTTCTGAAAAAAAATTGTAATCTTTCATTGAAATCTGCCTCCGTTCCTGGACTGGAAGGTAGCAAATGTCACCCCTATCTTTAAAAAAGGTTCCAGAGGAGATCCGGGAAATTACAGGCCAGTCAATCTGATTTCAATAATGGGATAGTTGGTAGAAACCATTATCAAGAACAGAATGAGTAGGCACATTGATGAACATGAGTTATTGAGGAATACTCAGCATGGGTTCTGTAAGGGAAGATCTTGCTTCACTAACCTGTTACATTTCTTTGAAGGGTGAACAAACATGTGCACAAAGGAGACCCAATAGATGTTGTTTACCTTGACTTCCAGAAAGGTTTTGATAAAGTTCCTCATCAAAGGCTCCTTAGTAAGCTCGAGAGTCATAGAGTAAAAGGGCAGGTCCTCTTGTGGATCAAACACTGGCTAATTAATAGGAAGCAGAGAATGAGTATAAATGGGCAGTCTTCGCAGTGGAGGACGGTAAGGAGTGGAGTGCCGCAGGGCTCGGTACTGGGTCCCATACTCTTTAACTTGTTCATAAATGATTTGGATTTGGGAGTGAGCAGTGAAGTGGCCAAGTTTGCAGATGACGCTAAATTATTCAGGGTGGTGAGAACCAGAGAGGATTGTGAGGCACTCCAAAGGGATCTGTTGAGGCTGGGTGAGTGGGCGTCAACGTGGCAGATGAGGTTCAATGTGGCCAAGTGCAAAGTAATGCACATTGGGGCCAAAAATCCCAGCTACAAATATAAGTTGATGGGGTGTGAACTGGCAGAGACTGACCAAGAGCGAGATCTTGGGGTTATGGTGGATAACTCACTGAAAATGTCAAGACAGTGTGCGATTGCAATAAAAAAGTCCAACACCATGCTGGGAATTATTAGGAAGGGAATTGAAAACAAATCAGCCAGTGTCATAATGCCCCGTATAAATCGATGGTGCGGTCTCATTTGGAATACTGTGTACAATGCTGGTCACCGCACCTCAAAAAGGATATTATAGCATTGGAAAAAGTCCAGAAAAGGGCAACTAGAATGATTAAAGGGTTGGAACACTTTCCCTCTGAAGAAAGTTTGAAACGCTTGGGGCTCTTTAGCTTGGAGAAATGTCGACTGCGGGGTGACATGATAGAGGTTTACAAGATTATGCATGGGATGGAAAAAGTAGAGAAAGTACTTTTCTCCCTTTCTCACAATACAAGAACTTGTGGGCATTCGATGAAATTGCTGAGCAGTCAGATTAAAACGGCTTAAAGGAAGCACTTCTTCACCCAAAGGGTGATTAACATGTGGAATTCACTGCCATAGGAGGTAGTGGCGGCTGCAAGCATAGCCAGCTTCAAGAGGGGGTTAGATAAAAATATGGAGCAGAAGTCCATCAGTGGCTATTAGCCACAGTGTGTGTGTGTGTGTGTGTGTGTGTGTATATGTGTGTGTATGTGTATATATGTATATATAATAAAATTATAAAAACCCGGACAAATAAGAAACAGAAGCAGTTCTTAGTGAAGTGGAGGAGGTGGTCATCCAAATTTAACAGCTGGGTCCCGGCTGAAGACATCGCTGAACAGGATGGAAGATGACGGGTTTTACATCACGTTCCCCAGCAATGCTTCTAAGGACCTATTTCCTGAAAATACCAGTTCAGCTTTCACGGTGCGCTTGTTTAAGCCTCTGGATTTGAGGGGGGAGTGGGAAGTGGGGTTGGTGGAAATTCAGTACCCTCACACCTGGTACACTATCAGTAAGCCTCAGATGTTCCAAATCTGTACCGAGACTACTAGAAACGAATTCTAAGTGAAGCAGGGCTACTATGAAGACGTTCGCAATATTTCAAATGCCATGCAGACAGCTGTACAGAAACACGCCGACACACCGCCCGATGTGCGTTTCCTTTATGACCAAATAACAGGGGAAACTAGATTTGTCGGTTCGAGCGTTATACACTTCATCATGGGTGACGAATTACCGCTGCTGCTGGGGACTCTCCCTAACACACCATTCAAAAACATTCACTATGCCACGGATATTACCAAAGGATTTCATTCTCTATACCTATTTATGGATATCATAGAACACCAGCTGGTAGGGGACATCACCGTGACCATTCTGCGCTGTGTCCCGATAAGAGGGAAAACTCATGGTTTTATCACAGTCATCTATGATGAGCCCCACTACGTCCCCGTCAACAAGCAGCATATAGAAATGATTCGCATAGAAATAAAGATGGATCAGAATCAACCTGTGTCATTCTGTTACGGCAAGATCATCGTAAGGTTGCACTTACGACCGCGGTAAAAATTGTGATTGTAAAAGATTACAGGGACCCCTGTTTAGGGGTTATTACCATTCTCAGGCTGGTTACGCTCTCCCTGGATTTCACACTGCACCCATTATGTATAGGTCAGGAGTTGGCGGGATTTTCCGGAGGCTTTTCTGAATGGCCATACTGCTTTTTAAAAAAGGAGTGGACATCTTCAAGCTGCACTTGAAATCTGCAGCTCGTGATATTGCTCAAGACATTGTGAGCCATGTGACACGCAGAGTTATGAATAAATTTGACCCCCAAGAGGGATCTGGCTTTCTGTATCTTAAAAGAAGGGGTGGACTTAAAAGAAAATGGTCTACCACATGCAGGGCCCCCCAGGCCCCGTTAAAAGAAGCCATGGGGGCCCCAAGAAGCAGAAGGCCCTGAGGAAGAGGGGAGAAAAGAGAAAGAAGAAGAGGGCTCCTCACAGGGAACTCAAAGATGTTTTATAAGTGGCCATGGCTTTCATCCACTGCGACTCGGAAGAGTGTGCAAAGTCAGAGCTTGATCTGTTCCAGATAGCCCCGACACAAAGTTGCATCGAAAAAAGCCTGTATATAGAAGTCCCACCCCTATCAGTCCTTACAGGATCTGCACCTCTAGAGTTCTACAAAGCGGATAATGGGGAAGATAACATCGATTTAAACAATACTCTCCTCTATGTGAAATGCAAAATTACTCGAGAAGATGGCACAGACCTCCCTGCTGATGCTAGAGTGGCACTGGTGAACTACCCGATAGCATCCATCTTCAGTCAGCTGGATGTGACTGTCAGAGATCGGCTGATCAGCCAGAGCAATAATTGCTACCCCTATAGGGCAATGATTGAAACTCTGCTCAACTATAGCGGGGAAATCCTAGCAACACAATTTTCAGTGAGTGGTTTTTATAAGGATATGGTGGGCCAGCACGAGTCCACCATCCTAACAAACCCCATCAACAAGGGGTTTGCCAAGAGAGCAAAACTATGGCCGAGAGCAGGGTGATAGACCTTTTAGGTCATCTCCATGCGGACCTATTTTTTCAAGAGAAGCTGCTACTAAATGGAGTGGATGTGAAAATCAAACTAACCCGCAGCAGGGACACCTTCTGTTTGATAAGCGGTGTGGAAGACAGGACACTTTTTAACCTCCAGATGGATTCCGCCTCTCTGTTTGTAAAAAAAGTGAGGGTATCCCTGGGTGTTTGACTGGCCCATGCTGAAGCACTGTTGACCTCCACAGCAAAATACCATGTGGATCGTGTCATCATGGAAGTGTTCAGTATCTCAGCAGGAGCCCGTGTAAGCAACCAAGACAACTTGGTTTTGGGACTGCTCCTCAAAATGGTGGTCATGGGTCTGGTAGACAATGACGCTTTCAGCGGCAGTTTTACAAAAAACCCTTTCCACTTTAAAGATTACAACATTAACTTTGCAGCCCTATATGTGGATGGGGAGCAGATCCCCCCCCAAGCCCTTCCAGCCCAACTTTGCCACGGGGAACAACGTGAGAGAATACATAAGTTGGTGCAAACAGCGGGGAAGCATCTTCAGGATAGACCACTCCTAATAGATTGTGATGAGTATTGGAACGGGTACACTCTGTTTGCCTTTGACTTCTCTCCCGATCAGGAATGTGCAGACTCATTACAAAACGGGAAACCTGAGAGCTGAAATACACTTTGCAGCAGTGCTCCCCCAAACAGTGAATTTGATCATATACGGGGTGCTTGACAACATCATTGAGATCACCCAAAACTGCAACATGCTCTTTGACTATATGTAACATGGATACTGTCCAGCTAACACGTGCCTTACTAGACAATCCTTACACCCAAAAAAGCTTCTTGAACATCTTCCCCTGCGATCAGCTTCCTGTTGAAAGGCTGCCCCAGAGATTCATCTCTTTAGTGGTGAACACTCACCCCCACTACCTCCTGAGAGAACACTGGCGGGCAATTTATCTCACAACCCCGGTACCTCCGAGTTTTTTGACTCATTCGGCAACCCACCCTCTAGCGCCCCCTTTCCCCCTGCCATTATGGACTTTTTAAACAAAAATTCTAATGAGGTGCATTTCCAGAGGAACTGTCTCCAGGGATCCACATCTAACACATGTGGACAACACTGCCTGTTTTTTCTCCACCACTGCTGCAAAGGCGCCCCCTTTCACGAGATTGTGAAGTTGTATTCTGAATGACAGGATGGTCGTGAGTTTTGCAAAAAACACCTGGAAGAATTCAGGGACTTTACAAAACATGTACACCCGCACCCAATCCTGTGTTTCTTGTGGTCCCCCTAATAAAATCTGTTGGATTAAAATGGAGTAAACGTGTGTCTTTTGTCCATAAAATACTCAGAACCAAAAGGTTTGCATTTACAAAAATGTATTCTTCCATAGTCAACCACACAGGCTGTCTTTTTTTTCTTTTAGAAGAAATAAGGAGGGGTGAAATTTTTTGTTTTTTAGAAGAAATTACAGATGTGTGCTTTAAAGAAGGAGGCTGCGGGCTTTTCAGGTCTTCCAGCATTTTTCTAGCAGCCGGGGTGCCCGCCACTGAAAAGGGGACGTTGAGTTCAGGCAGAGCCCTCATAAACACATCCATGCCTTTAGGTGAGGGGGCAGAAGAGGGAGAGCGAGTCTGAGTAATAGCCTTGACCAGGTTAAACAGATGGCTTTCAGCAACAGGGGCCCCTCTGTAAAGAAAAGTTCCCCTTTCATTCCAAAAGGCAATTTCTTGTTTTGATCCATTTTCTTTAGCAGCACAAGGGCATTGTTCCTGTTTCAATGGGGTAGATTCTCTATCACCCTCTTCAAAAACGGTTGCATTTTTTTTTTATCGGCGTTGGATGTTAACTCAGGTTGCGGGAGATACAGATCCAGTTTAGTTTTTTCTTCCTCACCCATTCTGATGTGCATGAGATATTTCTGAAGGAGAGAGGCGTAGACCTTGGCCTTCTCGTATTCAGACAAATCCTCCTCTCTAGAACCGTTTTCATCTCCTTGTCTAAAGAGTGCACAATGGCGTGCCTGATGGGTTCACCCTCTGAGGGCCGCTGAATAGTTAGACGATCCAACTGCTGGCTAGGAACCAGGTACATCTTCTCCACATGATCCATCAAGAGGGTATTAAAACGCTGGTAAGAAAGGGCAGAGAAAAACCCAGCAAGGACCCAATAAAGCCCCCCTGCTGCCTCACCAGTTTCTTCTTCTTTGTAAGGGGAGTCTTAGAGCTGCTCAGAGATTTAATCAGGGACCCTTTTTTTTCGCAGGACAGTCTTCTGCTGCTGTGACAAGTGGATGACACCTTTTAGCGTGTTTAAAGCTATCTCCCCGATAGCCTTTATTAAATCATTTGGAGTTGCGCATAGAATAGCTTTCCTTAGATGAGGGGGAGATTTGGAGATGAGTCTCAGGAGACTCCCATTTCTTTTTAAGCAGGCTGACATGCTTCCGCCGTGACAGCCTGCCTCTCCTTAAAAGCCCCGGAAAGATTAGCGTCAGTGCCTTTTGATCCCCCTGATTGTTTTTTTAATAACATAGCAGACTGGGAGGTATGGGGGGAACATCCCTGTACGAAGTCTGTAAGGTTCTGGTGTGGTCACGTTTAAATTTACCATCAGGTACCCGAAGGGCTTTCCCATGGCGTCTTCATAAGCCTCCATAAAAAAGGCCGCTTTCCTGGGGTACATCTGCCTGGCTAGAGTCTCTATTTGTAATTTATCTCTGGGGTTTTCAAATAACACCATGTACTTGGTGTTCAGATTGATGGTTCTGCTGCTCTTCCCCTGGCAGAATAGATTCTGCACGATGTAAATAATACTCAGATTTCTGTGATGAACGTATTTGGTGAAAGCGTTTTTGATTTCGCTACTATCGGATCATCAGATCATCCACAATGACAAGGTTTATTTTATTAATTGGTAACAGTTCATCATCATTCAAGTTGGACGGCAAGCCCGCTACAAACTTTATAAAAGAATAGTGTCTGAGCAATTCTTCATACAATGGTTGCCAGCATGCGTAAAACCACACAATATTTTCAGGCATGACAGAAAGTGTAGACTTTGTGTTCACAAGTACATTTTTTATAAAATAACTTTTCCCCACAATTGCTGGGGCCTGCCAGGATGGCCGAGAAAGGGTGATGCCACCTTGTATCCATTTCAATAACCATAGGGCACTCTTAAACCCCTCCCTGAGTACTCGTTTGTCATAAACCACCTTGTGAGTTTTTAAAAGAAGTTTTATTTTAATAACAAAGTTATTTTTGTCTCTGACGATGCTGGGGTGACTCATCGTGATCTCACCAGGCACTGAGCCAGAAACGTGCATGAAAACTAAATCCTTCAAACTGTCAAAATGGATCTTTTCCCTATTAGCGGCATTCAGTGTAACACCCTTTACTTTCAGACAGGCCTTCCCTCCTGGCAGCCTGTATCCGTACGTCTTTGGACCAGCAGAAACAAACTCTGTTATATGTTGCCCTGTGGGAACTTTGCTCATCACTTCACCTAAATAGTCTCCCAAAGGGGGGGGGGCATCAATCACAGGCGTGGCTCACAAAGATCATGCTATCTGTATCCTCTCTCCTAAACTGTCAAGCAAACTGAAAAGCTCTAACCAGGCATAAGCCATGGTGAAAGCCGCTATGAACACATTTTTGTATCTGGGAGACGTCAAATGCTCCTCAACGTGTTTCCAAGACACGCAGGCTATATCCTCACTGATGAAACTGCAGGTAGTGGGCTCGTAATTCTCTTAAAACACCAGCTCAAAAAAGCAGTTTGGATCTCTCACAATTTCAGTGTTTGGCAAGTTTGTTCTCTGTGCAAATTTACCCCACAGAGAATTGAGGAAAAGTTTAGCAATCTGACACTTTGTGGGATTGGGGTTGATATGCTCAGGGCAAAGAAGGACCCCCTCCTTTTTATAAAAAATTAGCGATGTATTTATCTTTATCAGCCTGTGTCACACACCAGTCTGGGTAGCCTGAAGATTCCTGCTTCTTCCTGAGATGTCTTTTAATGTATTTTGCAAAGAGCTTTTGTTCTCAAAATGCCAAACTTCAAAGATTTTCACAACCCTGTAGCCTTTGACCAGAACCACCTGCAACTGTGACCCACATCACAGAGCCACCTTTGGCCAGAGCCACCTGCAACCGTGACCCATGTGCCCACCAGAGACCTCTCCTCATCAGAATGCAGACGTTTCCTGTTGTTTTGTTTCAGTGCAGGTCCTGCATAGTGTAAAAAACAACTTCCCACCCACCTGGGAAGGCAACACAGGGGAAAAAAGTCCTCTCGGGGGATAGAATTTAACCTTAACCAATCAAAAATATTCTGTGAGAGGTGCAAAATTATTATGAATGATCTCGGGGTGGCCTAGAGGGTACACTTTTGTAGCATTCACAAAAGGGTATAGACTGGTGAAATCGTAATAGTGTATTTGCTCTCCTTCTCCAGCTTTGTAGTACAGGGTAATAGCATTAGTCTGCCCCCCAAAAAGCGCATCTCTAGAAACCAGAGGATCAGGAAAGTCTGCTGCTTTCACAGCCTCATCAGTGTTCTTAAGGCTGTTCCACTCATGCTCTCAGATGCTCTCAACTTGAAATCCCATCCTTTTAAGGTCATCATACTTCCTCCTTGTAGCACAGTAAAGCTGGTCAAATGTTTTCCCTGCTAATCTATTGAGTTTGTTAGGTTCATAACATTGTGGACAGCCGTGCCAGTAGCAGCCGTTAAACTCAAAAGCTGTTTTCTTTCCGTTCACTACCGCAAACCCATCTAGGAAATATTTCCCAACCTTACGTTCCCTCCCCTTTAACGTGTGTTGGATTGGATCTTTTCAGAGCGCTCCAAGTAGCAGAGCCACTGAACAGAAGAAGTTGAAAACCTCTTTGTTTCCATGAGATAGTGGTGTGGAGGCGGAATAGTCACTGAGATCGGTGTCAGAAAATTAAACCTGTACATGGCTAAACAGGCCCCCGCCAACGTGGGATATTGTAGGGGGTCTATACTGAGACTGTCCTGGGCTGTCATGCTCATAATTTTGGTTCGGTACAATGTACAAGCCTGTTCCAGAATGTTCACATCTTGCTGGCAATAAAAAGCTAATTCTTTTTGGAGATCAAAAGTTCTAGATTTGTTCTCCTCGTGCTATTTTAAGAAATCCTCGCTTTCTTTGGGCATCATCTGGTCTACCCTGAAGTATTTGGGCTCTGGTAAAGGTCCCACATAAGACTGATTTTCCTCAGTGTTGAAAAAATGAGGAAAATAACCCTTACTCTGGGAAAATCCTAGAGCTTTCGGCAGTTTAGAGAGGGCAATGGGAAGATGGCTCAGCGAATCAATGAATTTTATGTCGAGACTTTTTATGTTCACACACATTAGCTTTCCCCCTAAGGCTACCCGTTCAGGATCCAACCGCTCATCAATCAGCTGCTTAACAATAAAGTAAGAATCATAAGCCTTGGAGTTATGGGCAATGAAGGTAGTATGCTTAAACTGCTTTTGTGTGGTAATTGTGTTAACAAACTGATACACACATGTGTCACCCCTGAATTCCCAAGATTTACCGCTGGCTCGCCATTTTTTATCTTCCCCTAAGGCTTTAGCAAAAACATAATTGGGCTGATGCACCCCATCTACATTGTCTTGTGTGCATTCAAAATCATAAAATATGTATTTTGATGAAATGTCGGGCTGTTTCAGAGGTTCTAAATAACACAGCCTGTGGAAATCTTCACTATCCTCCAGCTTCCTACCGCATTGTCTACAGGCCCTCCAACGACACTCTTCAAACAGGTGTGTAATGTCTTTGTAAGACCTGCATTTTGTACATCATGCACTGGAGGGGCACGCTGTTTCATCTTGGGCTGCCAGCTCACCATGCCTCTTAAAACAAAAGTCACTGCTACAATACAAGCAGCAGTTGAGACATTTCTTAGGCGTCCCTAGGATTGTTTTACATTCTGCAGTGGAACACATTCTACAAAATTGAGAACAATTATGGTAATGATTGTATAGAGTGTGACAATTCCTGCAATAATTCCTAGCCCCTAAAAATCTCCTAATGTGAAGAACGCCATAAAAATGTTCACGATGTAAAAGCATAAAATGGGTCGCAGGATATTTCAGGGGCTGCGTTTTAAATATACTCCATCCCTTATCAGAACACAACACAACATGGATGTTCACTTTTAAATGATCCTCAACTGTTGATATGTCACTGAGACCCACCTTTTTCTGATCAGACCACCCTCATTCACTGTGTAATTTTCTAGCTGCCTCTAACAGGGTTGCGTCAGAAGGATCCCCCGCTCTTTGCATTACACCCATGAGCCCTGCAGCAAAGCAGAGGTTGTTGTAATCAGAAAAATCTACCAAAAAGCGACGCTTTTCCCCAATTATTGAACTGTAAGGGATAGACTAGATTTTACGCCGGGCACTGCCTTTTGGGGTTTTTGAAACAGTCACAATTAAACGCAGGGTGTCCGTGCTGAGTATTTCTCTATTACTTTGCAGCATATTTACCACAAACCCCAGAAACTCATCCGCATTGAGCTGGTCCTTTTTCTTAAATGAAAATAATGGGTTTTGTAGACCTCCCCCCTGTAGGCACAATTGAACAAAATCTCCCTCTTTTCATCCAGAACTTCCTGGATCCCCCCTCATTAGCACCTCCAAGGCATGAGCAAAGGAACGCACATGCTCTAAACTGACAAAGTGAAATTCCTCGCTGGTTACCAAATATCTGAATCTTTCATAGGGTTTCTGCCACACCTTGGCACATTCCACATAGACTTCAGGAGGTAGTGGTGAGGCTGCACTGTTTAGATCCCCCAGCATTGCCTCTCCCTCCTCCACACCATCGGGGCTAGCGGTGACTTTGGGAGGTGATGGAGAGGTTGCACTTCTCTTTGCAGCTCCCTCCCCAACCCCATTGGGGCTAGCAGAGCTTGCTTCCCCATCCTCCTCTCCCCCCACCTCAACAGCTTGAACAGACATCAGATCTGGAGAGCCCATTGCCCCTTCAGAGACATTGTTGGTCAGAGCCCCCCCCCCCCATACTGTATAGGGTGATCAGCACAACCTGGGTACTTTGCATAATTTTTAATCAATTCATTCTCATAGTTGTCAAACAGCTTGGAGATCTTGTTGGAGACAACATCACAAGCCTCCTTGGCTTTCTTGATAAGATTATCTTTCTCTTTCAATTGTTGCATGAGTTTGAAAAGAGATTCAGTGAATTCCATCTGCTTTTTAGGTTGGTCACCGTCGCTCATCACACCACCTTCGTTGATTCCTGCAGTGTCTGTTTTTCTCTTTTTAGGCTTAGGACCCCACTTCTGGCCATTGGTAGACACAGAGCATTTCTTTTGAGGAATATCATCACCCTGCATAGGCATTGCAGCGTGTGATGTTCCTGGTACAGCGTCTAGAAAAAAACATACATAGATGGAGATCAGAAAATGTGTGGTGGTCATGTAAAACAGTTCAGTTGTATTTGGCAAAAGTACATTAAACTTGTACAGAAAGTTTTAAAAGATGACTATACCATTTAAGCCTAAATTATTTTTGTTAAATATGATGCCACAAATAACCAACAAGAATTGTGACCAGTTGATAATACATATAGTAACTGTTGCTAGAATAATTTTGCCAAACAGTGGGAAAAGAGGGATGTACCAACTATAGAATAAAATACCAGAAACAGCTAAAATAGACATGATAACATTCTAAATGATGAACCTGAGCAGGAAGTGTTGGAGAGTCGGACTCCTTTCTATGAATGGATAATGAAGAAATGAAAATGAGACTTTTTCATAGAGTATTAAGGTTTGTCAAATGTTATCCTTATACCTAGTTTACCACTTAAGGGTTGAAAGAGAACAGAGACATTTATTGTATCAAGAAATATATCTTCTCAACCTTCAGTCCCTTCCCTTTTCCCCCTGGATCTGTTGAGGCTGGGTGAGTGGGTGTCAACGTGGCAGATGAGGTTCAATGTGGTCAAGTGCAAAGTAATGCACATTGGGCCCAAGAATCCCAGCTACAAATACAAGTTGATGGGTTGTGAACTGGCAGAGACTGACCAAGAGAGAGATCTTGGGGTCATGGTAGATAACTCACTGAAAATGTCAAGACATCGTGCGATTGCAATAAAAAAGGCCAATGCCATGCTGGGAATTATTCGGAAGGGAATTGAAAACAAAACAGCCAGTATCATAATGCCCCTGTATAAATCAATGGTGTGGTCTCATTTGGAATACTGTGTACAATTCTGGTCACCACACCTCAAAAAGGATATTATAGCACTGGAAAAAGTGCAGAAAAGGGTAACTAGAATGATTAAAGGTTTGGAACACTTTCCTTATGAAGAAAAGTTAAAATGCTTGGAGCTCTTTAGCTTGGAGCAACGTCGACTGCAGGGTGACATGATAGAGGTTTACAAGATTATGCATGGGATGGAGAAAGTAGAGAAAGAAGTACTTTCCCTTTCTCACAATACAAGAACTCGTGGGCATTCGATGAAATTGCTGAGCAGTCAGTTAAAACAGATAAAAGGAAGTACTTCTTCACCCAAAGGGTGCTTAACATGTGGAATTCACTGCCACAGGAGGTGGCGGTGGCTACAAGCATAGCCAGCTTCAAGAGGGGGTTAGATAAAAATATGGAGCAGAGGTCCATCAGTGGCTATTAGCCACATTGTGTATATACGTGTGTGTGTGTGTGGCCACTGTGTGACACAGAGTGTTGGACTGGATGGGCCATTGGCCTGATCCAACATGGCTTCTCTTATGTTCTTATGAGTGAATGTCAGTTTATTATTTTTATGATTTGAGAAGCCAGAGCATAGGGCGATACCATCATCTCTGCAAAGCATTTCTAGTGCCCAGTAGGCACTGCCTGCCTGTCCAAGGTTTTTGTATGGTTCTAAAGCCTGCCTGTTTATATATTTTTAAAATCTCTCAGTCTGATAAATCTCTGGTGGTCAGAGATTGTTTATTTTGAATTGCCTGCCAAATGATTTATTATTGATCAACTAATTAATATTATTTTATCTCTCTTCCTTACCTTTTGTGAACCAATAAATATTCTTTGTGGTTTTGAAAACTGGTGCCTAGTTTACTTTAGTTCTGACAGGATTTCTGTGTGTGCCTGAGGGACTGAGGGAAGGTGACTGGGGAAAAATTTATAGTGGTCACCTTCCCAAGCGGACCCTGACTGCTTCTTCACAGTCACGTTCCCCCAGGGGAAAAAAATGGGGTTGAGACGATATAAAAGGCAAACTTGCTCTGGTTTGTTTCATAGATAATTTTAATGTTAATTTTATTATTACATTTTTACTTATTGTTATTTAGTCACAATTCTATGTGATTCTGTAACCTGTCCTGAGCCTGCTTGTGACAAGGGTGGGCTAGAAATTGAATGAATAAATAAAACAGTAAGGCCCTAGTCCATTTTCAGCTTGATGGTGGCTACTTGGGACCCAGCCATATAGACACCTTAGTGCTCACTTTTGGCCATCTTGGACACTTGCTTACATAGACCAACTGACTTTGGCCTGTGGTGACTTTGGAGCAGAGCTAGCCTTTAAATCTCTAGTTTTATTGCTTTTATTCTTACAGTCATTTTGTTCTTGTTTAAAGTATTCTTGCACCTTAATAAAATATATTTTAATCTTTTTGTGGTAATTTGCTTTCACAGTCCTCAGTCTAAATCCTGAGCGTAGACAGGAAAACCACCTACCATTGTCTTTCATGAGAAACTCACTCTGCAAGCCTACATTCCAGGGAAGACTTTGTTTAGTTCCAGGATAGTTGGGAATCTGCTCTCTGGTTTACCAGACTGGTGTGTGAAGAGTCGCACACCCCAGGGTTTTATGATTTTGTGTCTGCAGCCCTAAACCAAAAGGCCGGGCAAGGTGACCTTTTGACAAGTGGTTTCATCTGTTCTCCCCATATTGTTATGCCTCTTTTTTTTACAATAGTTTCCCAACCCTGCGCAGATTTTGTGGAGCCTCAAGACTGTGTTGGAAAATGGGGAACCCAGGAAAGTCCTGCCTTTGAGACCTGAAAGCTGATAGCATACAATCCATGATAATCTGTTCTTAAGCAAAGTTATGCTTTACACCTACTTGTGAATCCATTTTATGAATACACATATTGTTTCCAGTTCAGAGACCATTAGTTACACTAAGTCTCATTGGCATCCAGGAGACAAATCAGTTGTGGCTGACTAAATACAAATGATTTCAATGAGGTTAAAGTATAATTCATTTTCTGTGAACTAAGGCAGATATACCCATACATACTAGCATGAGACTTTCCCCCTTGTTGCTTTTGTTCCCTTGCTTCCATTAAAGACAAAAGCTTCACATCCTGCTGGGTTTGTTGTGCCACCACACAATTCCAACCATGATATCATGAAATTTCATGACAATTTAGGCATCATTTTTGTTTTTTTGTTTTTTGGGGGGGAGGTTTAAATCTCCAAACTGAAAATAAAATTTCTATTGGATTCATGAATACCGTATCTTTCATCTGCCTGAAAACTGATTTTTTGATCCACACCCTGGAATCTTTGTTTGGAATTAGAACAATAAAAATTATGGAGAACCTCCTCCCTTAAACCACCATCAGGAACCAATGTCAACAGTATTATTTTAGTGACAAATGCTAGTGTTATTTACCACAATAAGACACAAATTAAGCCCTTTGGGGACAACAAATGTGCAGTGAATACAGTGTTAACGTTCAAATCCTAACTCAGCTATGAAGTTCACTATCAGACTTCAACTTTTGGCCTTAAATCCACTTATGCTGGGCTGAGCATGACTCCAAATGTGTGTGTGAGAAAAAAAAGAGTGTGATTTGGCATGGATGACCCAATTGTGCAGGAGCACACATTTCCCTCAGGTTAAGACATATGCAGTCTTAAAAAAGGAAGGACTATCTGAATTAACAAAAAAGTGGTTTCCCCCCAAAATTAAAGCTGAAAATAAGGAAGGGTGATTAAGAATAAACACATGAAAGAAACTACCTGTTGACCACAGTATATATATATATTTTGTTCCATTCTTGAGGGATTTCGGCCATGTGCAAAATTGTAATGGACAAGCAGCAAAATTGCAGTCCATAATAAGCAACATTTGTGGTACCCACTAGGTGGCAGCACACAGTGGACTTTGACCCTGTAATGTTTTTCCCAGGAGAAAAGTATTCTCCAGGAGGCACACCAAATGAGCAATATGTTCTCAATTTGCTGTCTTGAAAATTGCATTAATAGATGACCCAAGGGGAATTTTGCAGTTTTATGCAAAAACATCAAATGAAATGCAGTACAAGTTCCCCAAAGCCTCCCCCCCACTTTTCATCTTTTATCGCATAGAGAGGTTGTCACTGGTTTGCTGTCTGTTCTGTCAATGGCCTAACAATTAAACATCATCTAATGTACAGCAAGAAAGGGCATGTTGCCAGGCAGTGGAATACACAGAGGTTCTCCACTTTTTCAAATGCTAGCCTGACTATCATACATGTATACCTGGAGATTTTTTATTCCACCAAAAGACAGTTTATGACCCTCGTACATCAAAGAAATAGAAAATATCAAATACCAAATATATCTCAAAATACAAAATGATACAAACACCATTTTAATTTGGGGTTTTGTTTTTTAATGGCCCAGAGAGAGTGATTCAATCGCGCTGACAGCTGCATTTTAGTCCGTTAAAAGCAGGAGACTTCCTTTTGCAGGGGAGGGGGAGGGGAGGAGGAAAGCTTGGGGAAAATAGTAATAAAACAACAGTAACTTTTGCAATTTTGTTTTCCACTCCAAGGGATGGCTACAGTCCTCTGCACCTTCCTTGGCAGACTTTGGCGAACAATGACAAAGGCCAGCATCAACAGCCAAAATGGAAATAGCTAAACAGTTAAGGGTGATTTTTGTATAGATTTCAGTGTGGCATAAAGTTGCAATCCTAAACACACTTACTTGGCAGTAAGCCCCACTGAGCTCAACTTATGACTGAATACACTTCCTTAGAAGTGCTCTGCAAACATCTTTGCACCCTATTTTCCTCCCCACATCTTTCTTAGCCTAGAAATACAACAAGGTGTGTTCTGCTGGCATCAGTTAAATGAGATGTGTTTGAAGGAGCCAATGGGCTGCTTCTTTGTATTTAGTAACTGAGGCCATATACTGAGGTTCTCCCTCTTCTTAATAAAATACCATTCACTATAGTGTTCCTCTTTTGGAAATAGATCCAAGTGGGCAGCCGTGTTGGTCTGAAGCAGTAGAACAAAGCAGGAATCAAGTGGTACCTTTAAGACCAACCAATTTGTATTCAGAACGTGAGCTTTCATGCGCTCTCTTAAGCATACTTCATCAGACAAGGGGATCAGGTATTGTGAGCTTGTATTTCATTTTCATTTCATTTTATTTGGCCCGGGGATTACAAGCAGATTTTGAGAGCCGGATCGCAGCACTCTCTGGGGAGCATATGGGAAGAGATGGTCCCTAAGGTAGGCAGGTCCTAGGCCATAAAGGGCTTTAAAGGTAATAAGCAGTACCTTGTACCGCACTCGGTAAATTATTGGCAGCCAAGGCAGTCCCCAGAGCCCTGGCTGAATGAGCTCCCGTCTAGGGAGCCCTAATAACAGCTGAGCAGCTGCGTTCTGCACTAGCTGCAACCTCCGGGTTCGGCACAGGGGCAGCCCCATGTAGAGGGGGCATTACAGTAATCCAACCTTGAGGTGACGGTTGCATGGATCACTGTTGCCAGATCGTCCTGCTCCAGGAAAGGAGCCAACTGTCTTGTCCGCCTAAGGTGAAAAAATGCGGACTTAGCAGTGGATGCTATTTGGGCCTCCATAGTTAAGGCAGGCTCCAATAGTACCCCCAAGCTCTTGACCTTGTGCGCCATTGTCAGTGGCACACCGTCAAAAGCTGGTAGGGGAATTTCCTTTCCCGGACCCCAGTGACCCAAGCAAAGGACCTCTGTCTTTGCTGGATTTAGTTTCAACCTGCTCAACCTACTCATCTCACAATACCTGATCCCCTCGTCTGATGAAGTGTGCTTAAGAGAGCTTACATTCTGAATAAATATTGGTTGGTCTTAAAGGTGCCACTTGATTCCTGCTTTGTTCTACCTCTTTTGAAAAGTCAATGAGTTTTAATGTGAGCCCTGCCTTTTATTGCTATCGAGTGTATAGAAAAAGGCAACTTCCAACACAATCAGCTTTTTTTAAAGTGCCCTTGATTAGGTGACAGAGAGGTAATTAGGTGGTAATTGCACTCAGGAAAGCAATAGAGATCAAAAGTGCTAATCATCTTGGCTGACAGGCCGGGTGATTAATAACACTTCTAAGTTACCTGCAATTTCTGTGCAAAATGCCCCTTCAGGCTCTGAGAGGGAAAAAAACCCAAACCGAAGTATTTCCACTTTGGCCCTATTTTTTTTCAATTTGGATGTTCTTCAGTTGTCTGAAACACAGATGAGCTCTGATGCACAGTGATTATAAGGGGGAGGGTGTCTGAATAATCCCATATACTTATTTGTTGTCATTGTCTAAGGATACAATTGTTTGGGCAGTTGATACAGCAGATATGGTGATCTGGGCAGGTTCAGTTCAAGTCCCACTTCTGCCACAAACTCATTAGAAAGCCTTTCCCTTTTCCCCACTTTTTCAGTTTCAGACCCACATCTTCTGTTAATAACAGAAGCATATCTATGGATGTTTGTAAAGATTGCAGTTTGCAATTAGATAACATGCTTAGAACATCAAAAGCACCCTGGCTTAGTATTATTATAATATTTTACACATATTTGGTAATAAGTCTCACTGAAGTCAGTGATTAGAGAAGTAACCAGCTGGTCAGCTGGTGTTAGTTTGTAGTCCCACCTTTTTATAGTGGTACTGATGAAAATCACAGATCCTTTCTACATTAAAAAAACCCACAAGGCAGAAATATTCCATAATTATGGCAGCAACAGAACAAAGTTTGAGTCCAGTGACAGTTTTAAGACCAACAAAGTTTTATTCGAGGCATGAGTTTTCATGTGAACACACACTTCCTCAGATACATAGAACTGGAAGATAACCATTCAAACTGATACATCAGTTTAAATTGATATAGCCTCTATCTATAAGTTTAGTTATTTTCAATTTCTGTGTATCTGAGCAAGTGTGCTTACACATATATTTGCTTTCTTTCCCCCTTTCTTTCAATTTTTCTTCTCTCCCTCCCTTGTGGCTCTCAAACATCTGATGTTCATGTCTTGCAGCTCTCAAACATTTGACATTTATTCTGTGCGGCTCTTATGTTAAGCAAGTTTGACCACCCCTGCTTCAGACCAACACAGCTGCACACCTGGATATATGGCAGCAACATAAATAGGAGTATAAATAGTTATTATAAGCTACTCAACCAATTCATGTGAGACATGGAGGATAATTGTCTTAAATGCATGTTCATGTTCAGCGTTTACTGTTATTATGTTGGTTATTCAAGTAAGCTCGAGTTCAAGTCAATATTGAATTGTGACTATAATTTCATATTAAGCATACACATATCAGAGTATATATTTAAGTTCTGCTGTTCTCTCAAAGACCCTATCTATCACCACCCTGTGGCTATATCCCACATGTCCTCCAAGGAGCTCAGGGGTTCATGGTTCACTTTTATCATGATAATAACTCTGTGAGGTAGGCTAGACCTATAGTTCTTATCCTTAATTCTTTTACTACCCACTAGGTAGGCAGCATTGTCATAAAATGTCTCTCAAGCCACAAGTAAGAGTCTTGTGGATAGAGGAATATTATTTTTGTGGCTGTTTGCCTCAAGTAGAAAGTGTGTCTTCTTATCTGTTGTGTTCCACTTATGTGAAGGCCTAGGCAAGAAATCACAATACAAGGAGTCATCCATCTAAAAAAGAAAAGGGAAAGGAAGGACAATATTAAACTCAATAATTTAACCAGCTATTGTAAAGCTAACATTGGGAATGGAAGTCTCATGAGCAGGGCTTTTTTGTAGAAAAAGCCCAGCAGGAACTTGCATATTAGGCCACACCCCCTGGTACCAAGCCAACCAGAACTGCATTCCTGCTTAAAAAAAAAATCCTGTTCATGGGACTCTGAATTCTTGCAAGGCTGAGAAGAGTTTGTTCTGTCTCACGGTCCCCTAGTGATGGCCCTGGGTACAATTGTCCTGAACAATGGCTGAGCCAGGCTTGTCTCCTCCCTGCCATTGTGTTCTTCCTCTGCTTAGAGACAAGGGTAGAGTGTCCTTCCCTTTGCCCCTGCACCTCTCGTGCATCTCTCAGTCATACTTTCTCCTTGCTTGTGTAATTAGAGGGCAGAGAGGCACAATAGTGCAAGAAAATGAGAACACAAAGATTACAACCATAAACTTGGAAAACTGCACTTACCTGTTATGTGCTTTCCTCCATGATGGGTGGAGTAAAATGGATGTATGCCTAGAAGAAACAAACCCAGCTGTTAAGTCACAGGCACATGCACACAGAAGCTCCTTCTCAATTTTCCCTCCCTAATTTCACTGAAGCTATTTATTTTATAGAAGTAAATATATGGCATCATTCCTATCTCAGATCATCACTGTGTGTAGCTGGTAAAAGCATTCTTAAAAAGTTCATTGTATAAACTCATGCAATATGCTTCACCTGGTAGCATGGCCAGACTGAACAAAACAAATTAAATTGATTTAGTGCATATTAGTATCTGCCAGGAGACACAAAATCCTGCTTGATTTGTAATAAAGCTAGACAGGCTGCCTTTTTATGCTTCCACAATGCACTAGTAATTTTGAAAAGCATTATTTATTATTTTTGTTAGAGTGTCATCTAAAACTCTAGCCGTTATTGGAATTCCATTCTTCATGGTGATGCCAATATTACAGCCCATTGCAACATATCTAAATGGGAAAACAAAGGTAATATTAGTTAGTGTGCTACAGATCCATGAATACTTCATTGAACACCACAAAATGTCTTCCTCTGGACAACAAAATTTGATTTATCTGTCTTTCTTTCAAGAAGCTCAGGGCAGCATGCAACTCCCCCCCCCACACACACACACAGAAAAAAAACCCTTTCTCAATAGCCTGATTTTGTTAGCTCTCCATAGATACCTTTGGGTGGTTGCTAATCTAGTCAACTTCCATGCACCAGCCAACTGCCTCCTCTTCTGAGGAGGAAGAAATAGAAGAGTCAGGCCCTGCACCAGTTGGATACCTGCCCAAGCAGCTGGGTCAAGTAGCAGAGCCAGCAAGAGAAGAATCAGGACGTGAGAATGCTTTCCAGCCACAGTCAGGCTGCTCATTCTGGCAGGAAAAGAAAGAAATGACACAGAGGTCAGAGCGTCAGTCACCCCCCAGATTCCCCTGAACCAGTAGAGTACAGAAGAAGGAAATAACTATTGACAGCTCTAGAGAGATGAAAGAGTGCCTGTCTGGTTGCCCAGCAGCAATCAGTGTTAATTCCTGGAGCAGAGTGTTTGTAGGAGCAGGAATGACAAGCTGATAGGGCTGCAAAGGACTTGCACCTGGAGAGCAATGGATTTAGCAGTAAGAAGCAACAGCTGGGCTTTGGAATATGAGTTAACTAATGAGGCAGATAACATGCTGAGCAAGACTCATTGTGGAAGGAACTTTGCATGTCATGCACTTCAATGAGGTGCAGGGCCTTAGCCAGAAACTTTTTTTTTGGGGGGGGGGGGGGTCAGGGGAAAAATTTTAGGTGGAGGGGCCCCTCTGCTATGGCAACCCCCACTCTCTCCACTGCCACCGCTCTGTCAGCACCACCACCCCCGTCCTCCACAGCCCTCCTCCTTTCTCCCTTCCACCCACCTGGTAAAGCGCTGGCTCCCGGGGCTCTTTCAAGGAGACCCCTGCCCTCCTCCATGGCACCTCCCCCTCCCTCCCACCCACCCACCTGGTAAAGTGCTGGCTCTCAGCTCTGGTCCTTCCCACTGCCAGCACTCCAATGCTGAACATGCTGAGAGTGCCAGAAAGCCAACAGAGAAGCTGCTGACCTCAGTGCCACTTTTCCCGCTGGTCGGCAGCCAGGGGGGGCTCTATGAAAGAGCCCAGAGCCAAGAGCTGGCACTTTACCAGGTGGGTGGGAGAGAGGGGGAGGTGCTGTAGAGGAGGGTAGGGGTCAACAGAGTGGTGGGGAGATTGGGGCAGCCAAAGCAGTGGTGGCAGAGAGAGTGGGGCTGCAAGAATGGCAGGGTGAGGGGGAGAGCAATGGAGCTGGAAGGGGGGTTGTGTGGAAGGGCCTAGCCCCACCCCAGACCCCCGTGGCTACGGGCTTGCTGAGGTGGCCTTTGTATTTTGTCCTCACTAATCTTTGCTTGGGTCTACAGCTAATCCAGACCCTGTACCCTGCACTGGTTCTAAACCCTGGACCCTTTTCCCCTCTGACCCCCGGACTCAACTTTTGGCTCCCTGAATTTGGACTGGCTTGTAGCTCTTGCCCTTGTCTCTTACCTTGCTGATTGTTATTGTAGTTGTATATCCTGAAAATCCTGAATAGAGTGACAGTGCCAGGCTTTGCCCTGAATGTGATGTCAACATCATTCACAAACTTGCTAACCCTTACTTAGGGTCTAACCAGACTTTCCCAAACCAGGCCTATATCAATAACTTCCACCACTATGTGTGGTGTGCAGTGATTTAAAAAAACACCCTTCCCCAAAACGCTTGCTTAGCCTTGAAGTAACTAGCTATTGTCATGTGAAAGGGAGGGAAGCTTTGCCAGCAAAATACTTGCCCGGGTGTGCAGGAAGGCTGTTCAGCTCAGCCCACTGGCCAATGTGTATGATCCCATCCTATCCAAGCTAATAGCTGGCATCTCTTTTGCAAAGGCTCTGGGACCTAGGATGTATTTACAGCTATTTATTTTATATCCCACTCTTCTCCTCAGTGGAGTCTAAAAAGGCTCATTACATCATGCTCACTTCCTCTGTCATCTCACAACAGCAGCTGTATAGGCATAGTTCCCTCTAAATTGTGCTAGGGTGTGCTGATACACAAAATTTTAACAAGCAGTTTAGTGATTTCTGCTTCAGCCCACAAGGCTCCCTCCATTAGAAACAATGGAGGATGTGGACACTTCCTTCTGGGGCCCATAGAATTGGACCCCCTGGTCCAATCATTTTGAAAATTGGGGAGGTTTTTTGGGTAGAGGCACCAATAACTATGCTGCAAATTTGGTGCCTCTACTTCAAAAAATAGCCCCTGGAGCCCCAGATACCCACAGACCAATTCTCCATTATAGCCTATGGGGTCCATTGACTATAATGGTCCCTGTAGGATACAATGGAGGGGTTTTTGTGCATACTTCTATTATGCTTTTCAGTATAATTTGTAAGTTGCCTTGAGTCATTGGGGAAAATAGAATATACATATTTGAATAAATAAGTAATTTGGGCATGACATTTAAGCAACTTCCTGTTTTTTAAGGTTTTGACCGTGATTGTTCCTCCTCTGTTATACTTGACTTGTAATGCTGCTTGTCAGATTTCACTTTTTAAACCCCCCAAAGTAGACTGCAAGAGTTCTCCCCTCCCTTCCAGGTGCTGGTGTGTTTTCTAAGGCTCAACACAGGGCGATGGTCTAAGACCAGGTCTACCAATATAGCGGAACAGGGTGGGTAGATCTGTTCTCCAGAGGCCAGGTCTACCAAGATAGTGGAAATGGGTGGGTGAAATTTGACTTGGTTTTGTTTTCTTTTATAATGTTTAAATTAGTCTTAAAATATAGTTTAAATATAATTTAAAAGGTTTCTGAGGTTTTTACAAGGTTTTGGAAGTAATCTAAAAAAAATTACCCAATAGTCAAATATAGACTGGCTAACAACTTTAATGCTACTAGCTTTTTTGCTCACTAGGTAGAATTTCTGCTCACATCGTTGTGGAATTTAAAGAGAACATTGCCTCTGCTGTATGTTTGTTGAATGTTACTGCCCCAAGGACTCGTAGCAAGCTTCCATGATAGAGTGTGGATCTGAACTTAGGTCTCCCAGGATCTGACACGCTAGCTCAGGCTTAGCCCAACTGTGGCCTGGGAGCTACATGTAGCTCTTTCACACGTATTGTATGGCTCTCAAATTCCTCACATTGGCCAGCTTGGAGAAAGCATTTCTCTCTTTCTCACAATGCCAAGCCAGCAGGCAGCTTGCGAATGCATTTAAAGTTAAAGTTGCTTTTTTCCACCTCTCTCCCCCTCCTCCCTCTCCTCATCTATTTGCCTTCCTTCCTTCCTTTCTTCCTTGCAGTTCTCAAACATATGATGTCCATATCTTGTGGCTCTCAAACGTTTTATGTTTATTTTATGTGGCTCTTATATTAAGCAAGTTTGATCACCCTGCTACACTAGTATATTATGCCTGCTCTCAAATAACAAGATAGCAAATAACAAAACAAAATAACAGTTCCCTCCAAAGGGCAGGAACCACTCAGAATAACATATAAAAGAAGAGTAAGCAAGAATCAGCTTCTTTTAGCCTTATATATTAACTCCAGAATATCAAAAGTCCTGATTTATCCTGGTGTACTGCACTTTCTCCTGCCTTAATTCATGTATTTCCTAGCACTATGAAGACTCTAGCTGCATCTTAATAGTTCTCAGTAGAAAATAATCAAGATAGCTTTCATACTAAGTAGTAGCATAAGAATTATACATTCATTCCTTTTTTCTGTACATATCTTTAAATTGCATTGCTTTGAACTGAGTATACTGTTAGATTTTGAGGCATATGACACTTGGGTTGAAGTCCTTGAGCTATTTACTACAGACCGATCACCTTTGTTGCAATGACATTTTTTTGGAGTGACTCTTTTGAAGATCGCAGCTTTAACAGAATCAGCAATGGAACATTTATGATGCAACACCAGCTATTTATTGCATTATTGGCTTAATGCTTTGGATTTGGTTACAGCAGCCATTTAGATTCAGAAGAAGATTTCTGTAAGAATGTTCTAGAACAATTTACCTTCTGCAGTACTATTTGCCTTGTTGTAAACATGACCTGGATGCATGCCAAGGCATTGTTAGGAGAATGCTCTAAATAAACAAAGGCTTACATGTTGTGACTTCTGCCTCAGGCTTGTGCCATAAATATGACCCTTTTATTTCAAAGCCCTTCAAAATGACTTTTAAAACATGCCAGTTTTTTTATTGCACAGGTAGAGAATTCCAGTCACTGTGTCTTACAGATACTTAGGTGCAGGTATCTGTGGCCCTTTACAGCTGCTCACCTTCCCCATGGTTCAGCTACACTTCTGACTTTCTTAAGTTTCCAAGTTCTGATTGGTGCAAACATGTGGGAAATCACCAAGAGCCCCAAGGGGAAGTTAAATTACCATTATCTACTAATAAGTGTGGGGACCCAAATAGCACCACCAGGAAAATAATTTATTGGGAAATTTCTCTTCCCCTCAGCATCCTAATACTGTGAACTTCTTGGCACATATCCCCACCTTAATTCTACTTCTTCAGGATAGCTATTTGGGATTTCAACAGGAAATTCCACTCCCATCATTTATCTGATGTTCAGCTAGTATTCAGAATAGGCATTTTTCCTGAGGGAAATGGGTGTGCTCAGTCCAATCAGATCAGGGTTTTTTGGGGGGAGGGGGGAGGTTGAACACCTGAGTGGAATGGCCTGCTTCTTACTGACCCCAGAGTTGCACAAAAACAGCCATGCAGAGGCAAGAAATCTCTTTTCTGCCACTGCCTCTCAAGCAGGAACTTCAGCCTTCAGTTCTATCACCCAAATAGAGGAGCATGAACTTTGACAACCACTTTTTAAAGCCATCTATAATGAAATTTGGGGGTTTCAAAACAAATTCATGGGGAAAATAGGATAAAGTAAAAAAAGACAGAGAGAATGTGAATAGAATTAAATACATTCAAGCAGTCAGAATAATATTTAGAGTACAACTATTCCCAATCAGGGCTTTTTTTTTTTTAGCAGGAACTCACAGGAACAGTTTCAGCTGGCTTGGCATCAGGGGTTGTGGCCTAATATGCAAATGAATTCCTGCTGGGCTTTTTCTACAAAAAAAGCCCTGTATGAAACAATGGTGATGTCAGGGTGTGTGGCTTAATATGCAAATGAGTTCCTGCTGGGCTTTTTCTGCAAAAAAAGCCTTGCTAAAAAGCACACAATAAAATGTATAATGTCCCAATACACATACAAACTTGTGCAACATAAACTCAAGAGAGAAGTTTACAGAAAGGGAGGGAGAAAGAAGGGATTAAGAAAGCCAGGTAATTATATGAATTCTCCTGGATGGGGTTTTGTCCATGGAAATGGAGGCTTAACTTCCACTTATGAAAGTTTTCCAAGGCCATGCGGGGAGCCAAACAAGAATTCTAGAATGCTCAACAGAAAATAACCAGAGAAGAGCAACTGAGCTCAACAGACTGATGTTAACATCAGACAGAAAAAGCACAGCAACTTGTGAGGAGAGATTTGCAAAGACTTAAAGTGGTATATTGGCTAGAGTGTCAGACTAGGACCTGAGAGACCAGGTTCAAGTCCCTTCTCTACAACAGAAGCTTGCAGGGTGACCTTGGGCCAGTCACTCACTCTCAGCCTAACCTACATCATAGGGATTTGGGGAGTTCTTTCAGACATACACATGTCAGGTATATAGTGATTTTTCTATTATTTGGAATTCTAAGAGTGCTTTAAAACAGTCTGCTCTAATTCCTCCACGGAGATTTATTTTCTGGGTTGATAACATTAATTGGCAATGTTGATAAAACACATGTAGTTTGGGAAGCCCCAGTCCTCCTTCTGTAATAGATTTCTGTAAAGCCATGTCTAGAAATTCTAGGATGTCTCTTCTGAATAAGCATCCCTAATTAATCATCCCACCCTTTTAGCTTTACCAGCGGGACTGGTATTATGAGAAATTGGAAAAAGGAATGTAGACCTTGGCACTAAATTCATTTTTGCTAATGCTACTCTTCCAATCCCTAAGCCCTTTAAAATCAACCAGAAGAGAGTTGTGTCTCATCCTTCAACATTACTATGCTAGGTTCTTTTTCTTATCTATTTGCAACTGGACTATATCCAACATCTAGCTAAAAATTATTCCATCCCTCCTCAAGTTCTATTAATTCACATTATTTCTGTTTATCATGTTCTTCAGGAGCAATCCTTACCACATCTACAGGCCAATGTAGTAATTTTTAAAAATCGTTGGAGCTATTGGTAGTATTGATGGGACCTCAGTAGTTCTGCAGCATGTGCTGAAGCTCCTATACTTGATTAATTATTGTTATTCTGCACTCCCAGCTATATTTGGTTCCTTAGGTCGCTTCCATTAATAATCGAAATATACAGTAAAATTCAAAATATATCTGCAAATGAAATTAACCTAGGAATATCTTAAAATATTAGTGAAGTCACTAGCATTGCATAATAAATGAAGACATTATCAACTGGATACTTTAAAATATAAAATAAATAGCAGTGCACTTCAAACACTTAAAGAAAAGAGATAGCAGAACATTTTACACTTGTACACAGACAATCAATTCAACAACAGGCCTGGGATATATTTTGCAACCTGGCTCTGAATGCAGAACTTTCAAGCTTCAGAAGAATTTGGGAAGAACTCTGTACAGGCAAGGGAGAATCCCAGCCACAGAGCCAGGAAAATGTCATGAGTGATCAATTACAACAAAAAGCCTGCCAGTGAAGAAATGGCAGGTTAGAAAAAGGTGTGCATTTGAATAAGATCCTTTCCTTTCTCCTTTTTGTTAATCATCACTTTCCTTCATCTACCCTTCCCTTTTTCAAATACATGTCCTACTCACATCCTGTATCTCACCTAGGGGTACTCCATCTCTTACACTGCCACCTTCAGCCTGGTCTCCGTGGGGGCTCTGATGGCAACAAAGCCCTGCTCTAGCATATCCCAAAGATAATCCAGTATAGGATGATGCCAGCCAAAGTGAAAGGAGGCTAGATGAGCCACAAAAGCACCATGTGCAGAGTTTGGGAACTCACTTTGCTGTTTGCTGCTTCTACAGAACATCACTCATTACTGCTTTTGTGTTTGTCTGGAAGCTTTACAGGCAGCCCCAAAATGCAATGCCAACCATTTGCTGCAACATGATCAACAGCTGTAGAGGCCTGGGGGTAGCTAGTCTACTCTGCTGTTTTGTTGCCAACTGTTTTTGTTCTAGCTTGGCTCCTTCATGATTATAAATTGCTTAAAATTTACTTATTTCAGCTTTGCAGTTGTCCTTGATGACACTTGGGTTTTTGGCCACTGTGTGACACAGAGTGTTGGACTGGATGGGCCATTGGCCTGATCCAACATGGCTCCTCTTATGTTCTTATGTCCCTTTCATGAGCACACAGTGATAGAGACAGTTCTATCTGTCATTGGACAAAGACGGTACTAATTGCCCTCACAGATGACCTAAGAAGACATCTGGATTAAGGCGGGTTGGTGCTGCTGATTCTTCTCGACCTGTCAGCAGTATTTGACACCGTCAACTATGATCGATTGACCCACCACCTCACCATCACCAGAATATGGGGGGTAGCCTTTCAATGGTTTTCCTCCTTTCTTCGGGGATGGAGACAAAGGGTGAGGCTGGGTGAGCAAACCTCCATGCAACACCCACTTATATGCGGAGTACCGCAGGGAGCTATTCTCTCGCCCATATTATTTAACATCTATATGCGCCCCCTTGCCCAGATTGCCCGAGGTTTTGGTCTGGGTTGTCACCAGTATGCTAATGACACCCAGCTCTATCTGTTGATGGATGGCAGACCGTCCTCTGCCCCTAAACACCTGTCCAAGGCATTAGGAGCCATATCTGGATGGCTACAGCAGAGCCGACTGAAGTTAAATCCAGCTAAGATGGAGGTCCTGTGCCTGAGTCGAGGGGTGGGGGTTGTGTACCCAGCTCCCACCCTTGGATGGTGCGGTTTTAGTGCTAACCCAACAGGTGAAGAGTTTGGAAGTGATCCTGGATGCCTCACTTTCTATTCAGCTGCTAGGTCTGCCTTCTTCCATCTACGGCAGATCAGGCAGCTAGCACCATATCTATCCCCCCAACACCTGGCCACAGTAACCCATGCAATGGTCACTTTCAGATTAGATTACTGTAACTCGCTCTACACTGACTTGCCCTTGAAACTGATCCAGAAACTGCATCGGGTGCAGAACGCGGCAGCTCACCTGCTGACTGCATCACCTATACGGGTGAGCACGTGGCCAGTGCTCCATGGCCTGCACTGGCTGCCCATAGAGTACCGGATCCACTTCAAGGTGTTAGTTCTGACTTTCAATGACTTACATGGTCTGGGACCAGCATACTTGCGGGACCGTCTCTTCCCATATTTGCCCCAGAGGTCGCTTCGCTTGGCTTCCCAAGATAGGCTGACTGTCCCTGGCCCAAGAGATGCCCGTCTTGCCTCTACCAGGGCCAGGTTTTTCTTGGTCCTGCCCCAACCTGGTGGAATCAGCTCCCTATAGAGATCCAGGCCCTACCTAGCTTGCTAGCCTTTTGTAGGACCTGTAAAACGGAGCTGTTCCACCAGGTCTTCGGGTGAGGCGGTGGGCATCTACCTATTAGATTGGTTGGCCTCCCCTATTGTACAATCTTACTGTACCGATTTGCTGCATTGTCCTGCTGCACCACCTCATCACATTGTTCTGCCGGGATATTTTGTTCTATTGAATACTGTAATTGACTTTTATTATTATATGATTTTATTGTGATTTTATTATTATGTTGTACTCTGCCCTGAGCCCCTACAGGGGAATGGGCAGAATAATAATAATAGAGTGGTATCATTTGCATATCTGAGGTTGTTGATGTTTTTCCGGCTTGTGCTTCATCCAGGCAAGCATTCCGCATGATGTACTCTGCATATAAATTAAATAAGCAGGGTGACAATATACATCCTTGTTGAACTTCTTTTCCTATTCTAAACCAATCAGTTGTTCCATATCCCGTTCTGACAGTTGCTTCTTGACCCTTATACAGGTTTCTCAGGAGACATGTGAGGTGGTCTGGTACTCCCATCTCTTTAAGGACTTGCCACAGTTTGTTGTGATCCACACAATCAAAGGCTTTAGCATAGTCAATGAAACAGAAATAGACATGTTTCTGAGACTCCCGTGCTTTCTCCATAATCCAGCGAATGTTGGCAATTTGATCTCTAGTTCCTTGACCTCTCCGAAACCCAGCTTGAACTTCTGGTAGTTCCCGATCTACATACTGCTGAAGCCTAGCTTGTAGGATCTTTAACATGACCTTGCTGGCATGCGAAATGAGTGCGATGGTGCAATAGTTTGAACATTCTTTGGCATTCCCCTTCTTTGGGATTGGAATATAATCTGACCTTTTCCAATCCTGTGGCCACTGTTGCATTTTTCAAATTTGTTGACATAATGTGTGCATCACTTTAACAGCATCATCTTTTAGGACTTTGAATAGCTCAACTGGGATACCATCATCTCCGCTCACTCTGTTGATGCTTTCTAAGGCCCATTTGACTTCACACTCCAAGATGTCTGGCTCAAGGTCAGCAATTTCATTGTCATAGTTGTCAAGAACATTGAGATCCTTCTTGTATAATTCTTCTGTGTATTCTTGCAACCGCTTCCTGATCTCTTCTGCTTCTGCTAGGTCCCTACCATTTTTGTCCTTTATCATGGCCATCTTTGCATGAAATGTTCCCTTGATTTCTCCACACCTGAGATATTGCACCATCAGACACAGTCACTGGGAACAGACAGCCCTGTCACACATGCCAGTCACTTTGGCCAATAATTTCCCAGTCATCATTATTTTGCTGTGCTCATTACTGCAATGTACTCATGTGCATTTCAGGAAGCCTTGTACTCCATCCATCCCCCTCCTCCTCCCATCATGCAGACTATATGGCATATTGGACATCATCATCAGTAATTTAGGGGTACTACCCAAGTTAGTACACAATAGCTACAATTTTTCTAGTATCACAGTTAAACAATTTTTATGAAAAAATGTTAGAAAGTGTTGTTCATGGGATTAAGAGTAGGTCCTCCACACCAATTACTAGATATATAAAGTTTTTACAATAATACTGCTTACATTGTCAGGGAACATTAGTGTTCAGCTCCAAACAGTTTAACGGATTCTGCTCTTAGATCCTTTGTGACGCATCTTTAATTCATTCTGATGACTTCTTCATTCCTAAGGCAACTCTCTACTGAAATGTGTACAAGAATGCAAGATATGTGAATATCAACAGCAATGCAAGTGATTGTTGGGTCAGGTGAAAGCTTGGTATTTCTTACAAATGGAGCATGGGGGGGGGGGGAGTAGATCATCATGTTATTTGCCAGGAAACACTCCAAAGATGGGGTCATCATTCATACTTTTTAAAAACCCAGGACTTTTTTTGTAGCAGAAATCCTTTGCATATTAGGCTACACTCCCCTGATGTAGCCAATCCTCCAAGAGCTTACAGGGCTCTTCTTAAAGGGTCTACTGTAAACTACATCAGGGGTGCGTATCGTAATATGCAAAGGAGTTCCTGCTACAAAAAAACTCCTAAAACCCCCAAAAACTTTCAGTTGGTAAAGACTTATGGCACAGAATCTTGTTGAAGCACTTTTCTTTATTTGCCTAATGATCATTTTCTCTCTAATATTGATAGATTTCACTTTAAATGAACTCAAATTTGCTTGCATGTGCCTGATAATTTAACTTGTGGTGTCACCAAACAAACTACAGCCTTCCACATAGAACTTCTAGAAGGGAAAAGAATACTGCATTTTTGTCTGGCTCGCGGTTTTAACCAATATGCCCCAGATCATTACTTCCCCTTTTCTCTGAAGGTAATCACAAGGGCACATTAATTATTCTAGCTGTCAGCTTGAGATTCTAAATATTCAGTAACACAGGATAATTAATGCAGAAGTATTTGCACATTATTAGATTTCATAAAGTTTTTATCCTTGTCCTCAAGCTACCATCAATATGGTTTATAAGAATTGTACACTTCCTCTGCTCTTGGTATCCGACAATCTGTCCATCTAAATTCACTAACCACAAGGCAGTATGAAACAACTTTTATTGGAATGACTTTATTTGATAGTCCAGTTTGGTATGTTTATAAGGTTGTTTTTCTGTGTTTGTTAGATAACTGGGAAGAGGAGATTTATATTTTCAGAGTTCAAACACATAATGAGCACTTGCCCGGAATCACAGCTTCCCAGTGAATTTTCACTGCAGGTATCCAAGTGTTTGAAGATGTTCACAGGAAAGGCAGGATGGAGAAATGTGAGATTTGCATATGTATTGACAGAGGCAATGTTCTTTTATTTGATATGCGAAGGAAGAAGAGATTTATTTAAGTAGCCTAGAGTTAATGCAAAAGAGCAGTATGTTTGCATCCCTTCTACTGTCTATTATGCCAAAAAGTGACAGTGGATGCCAACTGTCCCCTGGTCAAACTTTACAGCACTGCTGTGCGAGATCAGCCTGGGCTAAGGTTCAAATATCTAGGCTGTTCCCTAATAACAAACCGCAGAGATTTGTTGTACCAGTCTTGGCAAGATTGAAACATCTCACACTGTCTTGGGCTACCGAATTACAAGTGGCAAGGATCCAATATGGATAAGGATGCTGCTCTCGCTTCTATTCCCCAGCAAGCAGGAACCAGCTGAACACAGAAAAACAATGATTTTATAACAAGGATGGGGTGTGTGTGGGGGGGGTGCTCAGTGGATGTTCAGTCCCAGCCAGCAAAAAGTTGTGTCATGGGGTGAGGGAAGACAAGTGGATAGAAAATGCTGTACACCATCTAACTTCTTGAAATCACAGTTGTCTTCTGCAAATGCCATGACAGCATCCAACCTTTACTTTTTACATTGCCCAGTTATTCTGCCAGCATTGATCCACTGGTCTACAGTATAGCCAGAGCTATTGCAGAACCAGACAGCAAAATGGGAAGAGCAATTGATCCTTTGCCTCTGTCTTTTCCCTGTTTTCTCCTAGCTTCCCCCATTGACTTTTAGAGTGCAAACTCTTAGGAATAATGACATGCCTTCTGATTTTTTTCCCTCTGTAAAACAGCAAGTATGTAAGATGGAGCCCAACAACTTTTTCATATAAACAGTGTCAAAGAATCTATCCAATTCTTTATTAGTGGAGCCTAACCAATTTGTTTAAACTGAGCACAATTGCTGCCTGCCTCTCTAAACCTATGTGGTTTTAATTTCAGACTTCCATACCCCCTATCAGAAATTATTCTTAATTTTACAGTGCATCAAGAGAATAGGCTTGTATGAAAAAGCCCCCAGTAAAGAAAGCTCCATTGGATGTAAAGTTTTATTTCTTTGTTCATTTTCTAGGTCAATATGCATGCTCAACGTTATACAGTTTGACATACTATTTATGTAGTACATATACATATAGTGTACAGCATTTATATGTATAACATTTTATAAGATGCAGGGGACCTGTGTGGACTTTCAGGAGGCATCTAAGGTTCCCAGCCTACAGGTTGTGACCAAATATCTCTCAGAATTACAAAGGACCTCCAAATGACTGCTTTGGGGTGTGAAATTTATGGCTTTATGCCCAGGTGAGGTTCCTCACCTGCCAAATCCCACTGTCCCCAGTCTCCTCCTCACAAATTTTCAGGAATCCCTTTTTCTGCCTGCCTCACTATTTTCTCTTTTGCTTCCCTAGAAGCTTCCCATAGCATCTCCCCTTTTCCTGCTTCCTTCTCTTCTTCTCATCCAACAGCAAACTTAACTTTATCTTCCTCTTCTCATCTTCAGCTTTCCTTCCTTCCCTCCTCCTTAAAGCCTCTCCCCGGGAAAATTCTGGCCTAGTTTATTACATTTCACACTTAGGAGGCCTGGTGATGTGGACATCAGTCTCCAATTCTGACATTTATTGCCTTTGCTATTTTTTCTGCTCTGTCAACCCAGCAGGAGAGGCCATTGCAGTGACCATCTGCCAGGCATAGCCAGACAGTGACCACGCGGCGTTCACTACACCGGGAAGGAGAGGCTATGTATTGCGCATGCACTTTCCCTGGGGGGGTAGGATTCCCAGAGGGTTCTGGGAAGTTCCTGTACTTGCCTAATATTTATCCAGTTCCTTTCAAGACAGATTTCGTAGCCCTGGATACTGTATCCAAAACCTGCAAAACCTAAGGAATGCATGAGTCCACTGTTGGAAGCAAAGTCTCTCTCAAAGCACTTTGTTTCATTAAAACTTTTTTGCCTTCTGATTGAGGAACTCCTTCCTTCCTTCCCCCAGCTGAGCATGGTAAGTACATATGGGAGGTCAATGAAGACTGGGATTGCTATGTGAGGAAAACAATGTTCATCTCTTGCCTGGAATGTCCCATGGATGGGGTTGCCTGGTTGCCATGAGTCAGTCAGCTGTAATTCCATGGGACAGTGTGGTGTAGTGGCTATGAGCAGTGGACTCTAACCTGGAGTTGGAGAACTGGGTGTGATTCCCCCACCCTCCACAAGTAGCCTGCTGGGTGACCTTGAGCCAGTCACAATTCAGACTCTCTCAGCCCCACCTACCTCACAAGGTGCCTGTTGTGAGGAGAAGGAAGTTGTAAGCCTCCTTGAAACTCCTTAAGGTAGAGAAAAGCGGGGTATAAAAACAAACTCTTCTTCCTCCCCAAAGGCACCAGACTTTCTGGCTGGCTTGTCTGATGGCAATAAAGTCCCTGAGACAGCAAGATGTAGCTGATGAAGATGCTCATTGCCCTTCATTCCCTCCCTACCAGAGAGCCTTGCCATCAGATTCAAAGGAAGAGTTCAGCAAAACATAACTGTCCAGAAGTTTTGTTCAGGTTCTTTATTACTTTTGGCTTTTTATAGATCACACTCTTTTTCTGTTCCAAATTTACAACGGCCACCCAGGGGGCTCCAAATGGTATTCGACAAGCAATTGATGTGGAAAGGGTGAGGGGGAAAATCCCAGGCTTTTTTATCACCCAGATTACCAAACACCACCGGGTAAGCGGAGGTTTGAAGGAGTTGCAGCCTGGGGGCGATGCCGCAGCCCTTCTGGTGCCGAGCAGGAAGGGTGGCGGAGATTCCGCTTAGCCCCAGGCCCCCAACTGTCTGGCTCCTGCCCTGGAAGGAGGAACGGCGACGTTGAAGCGGCGCGGTGCGGTGCTGTGCCCGCTCTCTCACCCGACCGCTTCCAGTTGCCTCCCGAACCGAGGGCGGTTGTCTGGGACACAAACCCGGCTTGCCAAGCGTCCTCCCCGGGGCTCCTTTGACTGGCGCTGCTGGCCTTTCCTCTACCTCCCCCTGGGTGGAGTCTCGGGCCACGACGCCAAGAGGAGGGAGACAGGACAGCGCGGTCCCCGGGCGCCTTTTCTCTTCAGGCGCGCAGCGAGGACTGAAGAACAGCAGCAGGCGAGTGGCGGCGGGATGTCCCAGCGGCCACGCTGCCCTCCCGCCCAGCTGAGGCTCCGCTTTTTCGGAAGGCCCCCGAGTCGGTGCCGCTCCTTGGGCCTTATGCTGGCCCGCGAGTCCTGCCAAGCGGCCGGCCGCCCTGAAGGCCCTCTGGGTGCCGCCTTCCCCGCCTGAGTTGCTCAGAGAAGCCGGCCTAAAAGCAAAGGCAAACCGTGCATTTGGCCGACTGCACAAAAGAGTGTGGAGCAACAAGCATCTGAAAAAAGGCACAAAGATCAATGTCGGTGCCGCTCCTTGGGCCTTATGCTGGCCCGCGAGTCCTGCCAAGCGGCCGGCCGCCCTGAAGGCCCTCTGGGTCCACCTTCCCCGCCTGAGTTGCTCAGAAAAGCCGGCCTAAAAGCAAAGGCAAACCGTGCATTTGGCCGACTGCACAAAAGAGTGTGGAGCAACAAGCATCTGAAAAAAGGCACAAAGATCAATGTTTACAAAGCGGTTGTGATGACAACCCTCATCTACAGCTCCGAATCGTGGGTTTTATACCGTCATCACCTGCGACTCCTTGAGCGCTTTCATCAGCGCTGCCTTCGCACCATCCTCAACATCCACTGGAGTGACTTTGTGACCAACACTGAAGTCCTCAAGAGGGCGGAGGTTACCAGCATCAAGGCACTGCTGTTGAAGACGCAGCTGCGCTGGGCAGGGCATATTTCTAGGATGAAAAACCACCGCCTTCCCAAGATTGCCCTGTATGGCGAACTCTCCACCGGCCATCGAAATAGAGGGGCACCAAAGAAGAGGTACAAGGACTCCTTGAAGAAATCCCTTAGCACCTGTCACATCAACCATCACCAGTGGTCTGACCTAGCCTCAGATCGCAAAGCATGGAGGCACACCATCCACCAGGCTGTCTCTTCCTTTGAGAACGCACGCATAGCTGGTCTTGAGGACAAAAGGAGATTGAGGAAGAATCGCACTGCTACAGGACCAACCCTAAATCAGACTTTTCCCTGCAGCCGCTGTGGCCGGACCTGCCTGTCCCACATTGGTCTTGTCAGCCACCAGCGAGCCTGCAGCAAACGTGGACTATTGCACCCTTCTTAAATCTTCGTTCGCGAAGCCAAGCCGAGAGAGAGAGAGTCAACCCAGCCGACAATTGCCAGACCCCATCTTGCTATTCTTTTAATCTGCTAAAACAGTTTTCACTATATTGCATACTAGTTCACTGCCCATTCTCTCTATATGTAGGTCTGCTAATTCCAGCTCATGTTGTCTGATGAAGTGTGCTTTTAGCACACGCTTACATTGTGAGTAAAACTTTTTTGGTCTTAAAGGTGCTATTGGACTCCAACTTCATCCTATAAAATTAAAATGTCATTTTAACTTTTTTTTTCAATCTTAGTTTTTTTCTTTATACATTGTTCCCACATTTTCCCAGATTTTGGACTTTAAAATGTTAATTCAGGGGTGTCAAAGATGCAGCCCATGGGCCACATACATCCCCCATAGGGCTCCTATTAGGCCCATGAGCAACTGTCAGTTGTCTGCTTCCTTCTCCCTTTCTTGCTTCATTCTGCATCTCAGCTTGCTTTGTTGGGCTCTCTCAATTGCACAGGAATTGCAGAGAAAGAGAGCTTGCTTTGCCAAGCTCTCTCAGTCGCACAGCAGAACTACTGAGCCGAGCCTCTCTTCCTTCCATTGGCCAAGGCTCCTCCCTCTCTTTGCCCCCTTACTTTGCCCAGTTCCCTCTATCGCACAGGAGAGATAAAGCACCTTTCAGTCCAACAAAGTTTTATTCAAAGTATAAGTTTTTTGTCTTTCTACAGAGAGAGAGAGTATGTGTTTCATTTGGCTTGTTATGCCAGGGCTCTTGTGGATGCAACTGAGTTTGCCTCCCGTTTATCACTATATTCATGCCCTCATGATCCAGTCTTTCTCAGTTGGAAAGCATATGAACTATTTAGATGAGGAATAACAAGTGAGTGAAATGGATTACGATGTGAGTGTGTGTCAGACCAAGTTCAACCTACACATTCCCTTTAATTTTTATTTCACATTTTCTGTTGATTTTCTTTGATTGATTGGGGATTTTGAACTTAGACTTCTCAGATAGTAGGTCGATACTGACCACTACACATGGCTGCCTCTCTATTCTTGCATTGCCTCATAGGATTTATAGTTATTTCTCTGGGGAAGACTATAGTTTTGTAGACAAACACATAGCCCTCATTCTGTGTCATCTGCCTTCACATGTTCTTGACCAGCACATGAAGCAATTTATATACAAACTTTCACAATGCCCAGACATTTCATGTTTTCTCCTGGGTCTTAGGCACAGAGCATTGACCATGAAATTTCTATATCAATGTAAATAAATCAAAAGTAGGTTTGCAACTTAGAGATACACACTTGAACAACACCTGAATAGCACACTCAGGATTCTTACAGACATTTTCTCCAGATTTTGATGCCGTAATTCAGAGCAAGAGGTGTCAGTTACCAGAGACTGTAAAATACACAAAATATTGCAAAAGTACTGTTTTATAGCATGTTTTATTTCAAGTTTTAAAAAATCTTTGTGTCTTTTATAAAGTTTACATATTTGCTGCCTGGCATTACATTTTATGACACACATGGCCCAGCCCAACAAGGTCTCATTTATGTCAGATTTGGCCTCATAGCAAATGAGTTCGACACTTTTGTTAATTGATATAGTATTCTACATAGCTGTAACTACTGAAGTGGAAAGAGGTGATTTGGAAGTCAATTCAGGATGAAACCCTTGCTGTGATGGATAAAGAGGAAGGATTTCCCCCCTTGAAGATGAGAATTTGAGAGAGAGATGTGACTAGAGCCAGCAAAGAAGATATGTGACCAGAGCCAGAAGAGAACAAAAAAAGACAATGCCAATAAAAGTATTTGTAAAACATGCAATATTGAAATGGTTCCCAGAGACCATTGGATGCAAAAGAGGGCAGACTGAGGTCATTTCCACAGTACTTTCTTACCTCATTTTAGCAGCAACTTAAATTTACATATGATGTTTTGACTCTGCTTCACTTGTTCCACAGTAGTACATTTGCCTCATAGTTTCTCCAGGATTCGTCCCACTCCATGGGTTTCACAATTAATTTGAAAGGGGCCCAGCCACCTCCCATCAGACACTTCATCAGTAACATAGCCTATTTGTCACAGCAATGTTTGCACACCCTATAGTTTCTAAATTTGAGTAATATTTTAAGGTTGTCATATTATCACACAGCCTTGCTAGGTTATGCAGCCAAAGCTCAAAATAGTAGTGTTTATTCAGTCAAATGGAAGTCCCTTTCCATGTTTCCTAGGAACACTGGCTGCCCATTTTCCATTTCATCCTCCCTCCAGTCTCGTCCAGCTGAGTGCACCCAACCATGTTGCACTGTAGGTGAAAGGCTTCATTGTGAATTAGGATCACTGGAGAGCTTGAAATTCACCCCATCTGCAGCACACACCACTTGGAACTAAGGGAAATCCAGAACTCTGTAAAGAGAGAGGGCGTTAATATCCCATTGTTTTCCCCTTCCATTCTCTTTAGCTCTCTAAGTGAAGTGTTTCTAGAAGGTGTGGCAGAATGCATACATGGGTGTGCAAGCTTCATTTCCAACACATCTACAGTTACTCTAAAATGTTGCAGCCGGAGCTGTTTTGCAATTCAATCTTTTTGGACTTTATGGCAACATGTTTCCAACCAACATGTTTAGATTGGAGGTTTGCATCCTTTTCAGCCTTTTATCTATGGTGCAGCTGGATCAGATGCACTCAGCTGAAGGAGAGGGGGGGAATGAAATGGAGAGTGGGAAGAATTTTAACAGAGGAGTCCCCAGAAAGCCTGACAAGTCCTCTTCCATCGTGTCTGACCAGTACTGCTTCACCAGCATTCCTCCCTTGCAGCAAAACAAGTGCTCTCCACCCTAGACCTGCATTCTGACACTCAGAAGAAGACATGCATTGTAACACAAATGTATCTGGGACAAATGGAAAGTTAAATATATCATATACTGAAAGTTGGAATTTTTGTTTGTATGCATACATCATCACTTACCAACACTAAACTTCATTTGCCATTGTTGTCCGCTCACCCAATTTGTAGCAGTCTTCCTGAAGTTCTTCACAATTAACCTTGGTTTTCACTATCCTGAATAATTTTGTGTCACCAGCAAACTTGGCCACAACACTGCTCACCCCCACTCCCAGATCATTTATGAGCAAATTCATTTATGAGCACAAGCCCAGTACCAATCCTTGCAGGACCCCACTGGTTACTTCCCTTCATTGTGAGAACTGTCCATTTATTTCTACTCTTTGTTTCTTGTCATTTAATACAACTTTAATCTATAAGGGAAGCCATCTTCTTACCCCATGACTGCTAAGCTTACTCAGGAATCTTTGGTGAGGTACCTTGTCCAAAGCCTTTTGAAAGTCCTAGTGTATAATGTCTACCAGATCACTATTATCTACATGTGTGTTCACTTTTTTAAAGAACTCCCGAAGGTTGATAAGCCAGGACTTTTCTTTGCAGAAGCCACACTGATTTTGCTTGAGCAGAATTCATCTCTCTATATTCTATCTCTGATCACTATGCCTGGGCTGTGATCGCACACACTAAATAATGCACTTTCAATCCACTTTCAGTGCACTTTCCAACTGGATTTTGCCAACTCACACAAGTAAAATCCACTTGGAGAGTGAATTAAAAGTGGGTTGAAAGTGCATTATTTAGTGTGTGTGATCGCAGCCCTGAAGACTTACTGTTTTTTAATTTCCCCAAAGGTCTAGAACGTCCTCTCTTGTCATCTCAGTTTGACTCAGTTTTGTGGCTGTGGCATGGGTACATGCTTTCCTCACACAGATGCAAAGAATTATCTATCATCTCCCAATCTTCCTTTATCAATCCTTTTATTCCCTGATTATCCAACGGTCCAACTGCTTCTCTGGTTGGTTTTCTTCTCTGTATATATTTAAATAATTGTTTCTTGTTTGTATTTATGCTTTAGCAATCCGCTTCTCAAATTCTTTTTTTTTTTTGGATGTGTAACCATTAACTTACACTTCTTTTGTCAGAACCTGTGATCCCCTCTGTTCACTTCATTGTGGCAGACTTTCCACTTTTGAAAAGAAGCTTTTTTGTTGTTGTTTACTTTGTATGGCTTGCTTGACTTGCAATGTTTACCATGCAAGCATTCTTGTAGACTTGGAAGTACCTTTCCTAACATGGGAATGCATTCTATTTAGGATTCAGCTAGCATGACTTTAAATAGCTTCCAAATACCCTCTATGGATTTGACTCGCTTTTCCCTTTTAGCTTCCTTTTAAGTATCCCCCTCATTTTTGCAAAGTTCTTTCCATTGAAACTTTCCATTGACATGAATGCTTTTACTTTTACTTTGAAATTCCTGTATCCCCCTCCCCCCCCTTAAAAAAGGTTTGCCTGTTCTCTGGACCTCCATATTATGCCTGTTGTAGGCCCATCTACATTACACAGGAGACAGTAGAGTCCATGGTTACTGGGAGAGAGGAGAAGGTTGTTAAATTTTTAACAGACATCCTTTCTCCTGCAGGAAATATAAATTTTAGTATCTCGTCATCTAAATATGAGTACAACTGGCATAGTGTGGTGGTACTGGGGATCTTGTAATACGCAGAATAAGATTGGGACAATATTTCCTTTCAGAGGGAGCTCAAGGAAATGTCAAGGAAGACCAAAATAGTCTGTGTGCTCATGTAGCAATAAAGAAATGTATTTGTCAGTCCTATACATCAGTAGCATTTTGTGTTGGGTCAATAAAAGTACTTTCTGCATCCCAGTTTCAGCCTTGTTTTAGTGTTAACTAACACATCATACAGCCTCTCAGGCTCCCTTTCCTAATTTAGATATATATGTCCACATTTTCTATACTGTAGAAAAATCTGATTCCAGATGTGAACAATAAAACGGTAATTCACTTCAGTTAGTGCTACCTACTATGCTCCATTTTTAATAAGCAAATCATTAGCATTTAGCAACAGAGTTGACAGATATAGTTTTTCATTGCTGCACCAACCAGAACACTGTTCTCCTGTTATTATCTCTCTCTCTCTCTCTCTCTCTCTCTCTCTCTTATGTTTTGATAGTTTCTTTTCTCCCAGCTGTGAGAAAAATACCCCTAATTCCAAAACATTGTGGTCACCCATTTGGTTGCCAGGGTGTCTGGAGACTCAACTCACACACATCTGCCAGGAGAATGTGGGTTTTGTCTACCAGACTGGAAGGGACTTATGAGTACTAACAGTCACAACATTGCAGCAGCACTCTGTGTCTCTCAAGGAGGGCTACCCAGGAGAACAGATGGTTTCCAGTCTGTGCGATCCCCATCTCAGCCATTGTAGCGGAAGAGGTTGCACCACCAGGAACTGTCCAGACAAGCGGTTTCCAGCCTTGGCCAGAGACTCCATCTTGGAAGGCTAACACCTCCAGCAGCTATCTTCCTGCAGTGCCAGACTCCATAACAGTGAAGCGGGAGGCTCACGTACTCAACAGATGTCACCTATGCATAAAGTCATCAAGCTTATCTTAGGCATGGATCCTGCAGACTGCCTAAGCCTTTGTCTAACGGAACCCAAGACAAAGACTGGTGCCAATAGAAGACTGAAGAGGAGGAAGAACATCTTCACCTAGAGCCAAGTGTCTTTGTATAGACCAGGTGTTACCTTAGGTAGCAATTTGGCCATCTATTGTCACCTTTTTAGATAAGTTTGATAGTTTTAATCATCCCCACCCCAATCATTTCCCCCATTCTTTCCCTTAATGGTCATCCTGGAGCCTCCCACTTTGGCCCATTGTTACCTGGAAGTCCAATCAGGTAACCAGGGCCAAGGCAGCTCATTGGCCAGGTATGGGCATCCTATCAGGTGCCACCAATAAACTGGCTATTGGCTACCGCATAAGTCCAGCCCTTATGGTCATTGCAGAGCCTCCTTTTTTTCTGAGGTCATGTACCAGCTGACCCCTGTCATCTGCCCCTGTACCTCCCATTCCCTAAGGGCTCAAGGTAGTCCTTATAACCTGTGGTCCAGCTCCCCACAGGTGTGCATCTAGCAGCATCCCTACCGTGCTGTTTAGATACATCCCCGATTCTTGGCCAGTTGAGGGTCCCTTCCCCCTAGTCCTCGTTCGTCGCCATTGGTGCCTTCCTTGAAGACTACGATCGGTAATTATCACCCTGTTTGTCCATCCTTGTATTGTCTCTGCATTTCTTTCTATTTTTATTAGGACTGTATGTGTGTTGAATGTATTCATTACCTTGTATGTGTGTTCTATATTTTTCTGGAATAAATTTTTAATTGTTTTACTTAATTAGTGTCCTTGGCAAATTTAAGGCATAATTTCTGGACGTGTGTCCTGTATACATAGATTCTAGATCCTTTTTAAGCCAAGTGCCACCTGTCAATTCCCCAACCTTGTTTTGAAGGCATTTTGGCTTACACAGCTGTCACATTCTCAGGGTGCGGGCAGGCAGGAGTCCAGCCAGTCCAAGATCAAAGTCCAGGAAGTCAAGCAGGAGCCAAGTCACCAATGCAGAATCACAAATCAGAAGTCAATGTCTAAAAGCCAAAAGGTCAGGGTGCCAAGGAAATCAAGCACATCAGGATCAGGAAGCAGGAAGCAGGAAGGAGTGTGGGTGCAAGCCAGAGAATAGACTTGTTTCTTCCACAAGGTTACCAGGTCCTGGGTGGGAGCTATATGGGAGTTTCAATCAGCCTGCTCCCTGAGTGGCAGCGACACTGCTAGAACTCAGGGTTGAGAGATCTGAAGCATCGGCATGCCTCATGTCTTCGCTCTGAAAGTTCTTTCTGGAGCCTGCTTCGAATTCTTGAGATAGAAGGAGGAGAGCTTGGAGAAGATTGATCATCAACAGCTGACACTGGTGCCTGGAGAGTGATTGATGGGTCAGCTGCTGTTGGGTCAGCTGAGGAACTGGCTGGCAAATCTTCCAGGTCTGTTAACCCTTCCAGCTCCTCCTCATCAAGGCTCATGACACTATTCCCTCCTGCAGGACCCCTGCCCCACAGACAGGCCAGGCCGGTCAGGGTAGGCCGTGTGGAACTGCTGCACGAGGTCAGGGGCATGTAGGTAGTCCATGGGTTCCCATGAATGGTCCTCGGGGTCACAGCCTTCCCAGTCCACGAGATACTGGAGGTCCCCACAGTGGATTCGGGAGTCCAGGAGCTGGTGGACCTCATATTCCTCCTTTTCATCGACCAGGGCAGGAGGCGGTGGTGCTGGAGGTGGCGGTCGGATGGAATCTGATGGTGTAGCAGGAAAAAGGAGGGACCAGTGGAAGACTGGGTGGATGCGGAGGGTGGCTGGCAGCTGTAGCTGGAAAGCAACAGGGTTGATTTGGTCCATGATCAGGTAAGCCCCTGCAAAGCGAGGATCCAGCTTGTGAGACCGGCCAGGCCGATGTAGGTAACGGTTGGAGAGCCAGACGTGGTCCCTGGGCTTCAGTGGGGGCCCCACCTGTCGCTTTTGGTTGGTGGCTGTCTTGTAGGCCTCTTTAGCCTGTTGGAGCTGCTCTCGGAGCAAGTCCTGGAGAGCCCGGAGATCCTGCAAGTGCTCAGCAGCAGCAGGGACTGCTGTGGGGGGCAGGACTGCGAGGAAGAAGCGAGGGTGGTACCCATAGGTGGCAGCAAATTGGGTCTGTTGCATGGATGCATGTACAGTGTTGTTGTAGGCAAACTCAGCCAGGGGTAGCAAGGTGGCCCAGTCATCTTGCTGGTAGCTGGTGTAACAACACAGGTATTGTTCCAGCATGGTGTTGGTGCGTTTGGTCTGCCCATCTGTTTGGGGATGGCACACTGAGGACAAATGCACTTGGGTGCCTAAGCTGGAGTGCAGGGCTTGCCAGAATCGGGAGGTGAACTGGGGGCCTCAGTCTGAGATCAAGTGTGCCGGGAGCCCGTGCAGGCGAAAGACGTGCTGGAGGTAGAGCTGGACTGTTTCAGGAGCCGTGGGCTGCTTGGGACATGGAACAAAATGAGCCATCTTGGTGAAGAGATCCACCATCACCAGGATGCAAGTGTGCCCCTTGGACCTGGGGAGCTCGGTGATAAAGTCCAGGGAGATGGTGTCCCAGGGTCCTGCAGGCATGGGTAGGAAATGCAAAAGCCCTGGGGGCTTCGCCGGTACATCCTTGGCCCACCGGCAGACCTCACAGGAACCGACATAGCGGGCTACATCGGCATGGACGCGAGGCCACCCGAACTCCTGCGTGAGCAGGTGCAGGGTCTTGTGTTGGCTGAAGTGCCCCACAGGAGGGAAGTTGTGGGTCAGGTGGAGCACATCAGCCTGGAGGCATGTATAGGTGCCCATGGTGCAGGAGAAGATCTTGGCAGGTAGAGAGGTCCCCGACCGGGCCATCTTGCACTTCCAGGAGGCATTGCTGAGTTCAGGGATCTTTGGCCTGACTGACCTGGATGTTTGCAGCCAAGGTTGGATGAGTCATGGTGGCAGCGAAGACTGAGGGTGCAAGGATGAGCCCAGTTGGGGTCTCCTCCATTAGAGGCACAAGCGTACTCTGGTTTTCGGGAGAGGGCATCCGCTTTCCGGTTCTGGTTCTGCAGGATGTAGGCGATCCGGAAGTCAAACCGGGAAAAGAAGAGGGACCACCGAATCTGATGCTGGGTGAGGCATCAAGCAGTCTGTAGATACTCCAGGTTCCGGTGGTCAGTCAGGACCTGGACAGGGTGGCGGGCCCCTTCAAGGTGATGCCTCCAAACCTCAAAGGCAGTCTTGATGGCCAGGAGTTCCCACTCCCAGATGGTGTTGCACTCTGCGGGCGTCAGCTGCCACGAGTAGTATGCACAGGGTTGTAGCAGCTGGGAGGCAGGGATGAACTGGAGGCAATAACTGGAAAAGCCCAGGAACCACTGTACGTCCTTGCAGTTCTGCAGCATCTGCCAAGTCAGGACCGCCTTGACTTTGTTCAGGTCCATCCGAGTCCCATGGGGGGAGACGATGTAGCCAAGGAACTCGACTGCTGTTAAGTCGAGGGCACACTTCTCTAGCTTGGCGTATAGACCATGCTCATGCAGGCATTGCAGGACCTGGCGGACGTGCCCTGAATGCTGGGCGGAGCTTTGGGAATAAATTAAAATGTCATCTAAATAAATGATCACAAAGTTGTTGAGCAGGTCACGTGAGATGTTGTTTATCAGTCTTTGGAAGACAGCGGGGGCATTGATCAGGCCAAAGGGCATCACAAGATACTCATACTGGCCATAGCGGGTCCCGAAAACCATCTTCCATTCGTCTCTTGCGTGGATCTGCACCAAGTTGTATGCACCCCAGAGGTCCAGCTTGATATAGACCTGGACCCCTTTAAGGCGATCCAGTAGTTCTGGGATCAGTGGCAAAAGGTAGCAGTCACGGACAGTGATTTTGTTCAGGGTCTGGTAGTCATTGCAGGGCCGGAGCTCGCCACCTTTCTTCTTGACAAAGAGAACAGGGGCAGACAGCGGGGATGTGGATAGCCGGATGAAACCTCATTCCAGGTTTTTGGCGAGGAAGTCCCACAGGGCTGCTAGCTCCAGTTCAGGCATGGGGTAGAGCTGCCCCAGAGGCAGGGGTGCCCCTGGTACCAAATTGATGGCACAGTCATAAGGCCAGTGCGGGGGGAGCTGGTCAGCCCCCTTTTCCTCAAAGACATTGGCAAAGTCTGTGTAGGCCATGGAAGTAGAGGACCAGCAGCCGGGGCTGCGGCAGCCAGGGTGGCCGACAGGGCCTGGTAAGGACAAGGGTCCATGAAGCTCAGCTTTCCTTGTGCCCAGTCCACGAGGGGGTTGTGCTTTACGAGCCAGGAGAGTCCCAGAATGAAGGGAAAGTGGGGCATGCAAGCAACATCAAATTGTACTTGCTCGTGATGGTGTTGGATCTGGAGTGTGACCAGGTGGGTCTCCTGGGTCACTGGACTGGAGCGGAGGAGTGGATGGTTTCGACCAGGGTGTCTCTGTCCTGCACCGGGATCTGGTGTTGCTTCACAAAGGCCATGTCGATGAAGCAGCAGGCGGCCCCGGAGTCAACCATGGCGTAGACGAACAGCCAGCGCCCATCCGGAAAGCCAAGTGTGACAAGTACAAGGAACGGGCCCTGGCTGGTAACGTAGGGTTCAGGGGACCTGGCTAGGTGCCCCAAGTCAGGGGGTCCACTCAGGCTTGGGGCTGGTCTTTTACTGGCGGTGGTGGCACGGTACTGGACTGGGTGCGCTTGGCTGGGCAGCCGGAGGAGAAGTGTCCCACCCCTCCACAGTACAGGCAGAGATTCTGTGAGCGGTGCCATGCTTTTTCCTCAGGGGTGAGCCGTGCAGCCCTGAGTTGCATGGGCTTGAGGTTGTCAGTCTCGGGACTGGTGTGAATTGGGGTTGTCACCATCGCTAGGTGGCAGGGCAGCTGAGAGGGATGGGCGCCGCTTTGTGCTTGGTGGTGGCTTTCCAAGCGGCTGTCGATGCAGAGACACAGCGTGATTAGGCCTTGCAGTGTAGCCGGTCAGTCTACTCATGCCAACTCAACAAGGACTTCGTCAGTCAGCCCCTCGTATACTGATCCATGAGGGCAGGCTCATTCCAGGTCAGGTCTTGGGCCAGAAGCTTGAACTCGGTGGAGTACTGGGAAACCGAGTCCCTACCCTGCTTCAGGGTCCAGATCTTCTGATTGGTGGTGGCTGCTTGCTGGGGGTTAGCAAAGGCTACCACCATATGATCCAGAAAGCCCTGGTAGACAGTCAGCAGGCGCGATGGGGTTAGAGGCAAGGGGGTTGCCCATTTAGCTGCCTGCCCCTTTAAGAGGCTTACAATGAAGCATACCTTGGTCTTGTCATTGGGGAAGTCTCTGGCACGTAATTCAATATACAGTGTGCACTGTGCCAGGAATGCAGGAAACTCCTCCACCTTCCCAGTGAACTTCTCTGGGGGAAGCACTGGGCATTTGGGTGGGGCAGCGACAGTGGCTTGCTGCTGCTGTTGCAGGCAAGCCACCATTTGAGTGAGGTGCTGTACCTGAGTGAGCAAGGCTGCCAGCTGCCCAGAGCCTCTGCTTGCCTCCTCATCCATCTTGTGGAGTGAATGTGTGAGGTGGAAGCAACCTGTCATGTTCTCAGGGTGCAGGCAGGAGTCCAAAGCCAGTCTAAGGTCAAAGTCCAGGAAGTCAAGCAGGAGCCAAGTCACCAATGCAGAATCACAAATCAGAATCAGAAGTCAATGTCCAGAAGCCAAAAGGTCAGAGTGCCAAGGAAATCAAGCAGGTCAGGATCAGGAATCAGCGTGGAAGCAAGCCAGAGAATAGACTTGTTGCTTGCACAAGGTTACCAGGTCCTGGGTGGGAACTATATGGGAGTCTCAATCAGCCTGCTCCTTGGGTGGCAGTGACTCTGCTAGAACTAAGGGCTGAGAGATCTGGAGCATCAGTGTGCCTCATGTCTTCACTCTGAAAGTTCTTTCCGGAGCCTGCTTCAAACTCTTGAGATGGGAGGAGGAGAACTTGGAGGAGATTGATCATCAACAGACACTGGTGCCTGGAGAGTGATTGATGTGTCAGCTGCTGTTGGGTCAGCTGAGGAACTGGCTGGCAACTCTTCCAGGTCTGTTAACCCTTCCAGCTCCTCCTCATCAGGGCTCATGACACCAGCTATTTTCCTGTAATTTTTACACATCCTCTATTTATTGTTACCCATTTCCTTTCTCCTCTTTTTCCTACCAAGTATCCATTGCCTCTTTGTTCCTCTTACCTCCATCTCTATCTGATATTTTGCTTCCCATTCTATTCCTTGGAGTAAGGGAAATGAGGACCCTTCAGTGTGGCCAGTATTCCTTCTTTCACCAGCACATTCAAGTCTCTTTCCCTCCCTCCTAGAAAATCTGACTGGCTGGTAAATTTTACGCAAATGTTTGCACCCTATCTAAGGTGTTAAGTACTTCTCATTTTCCCATTTTTATTCCATAGGTCGTAGTGACATTAACACATACACAAAATCCAACAAGTACACATACATGTATCAGTTGGCATGATCTCATAACTCATGTTTTATATTATTGTTATGATGGGATGCACCATTCACCAGCACTTACCAGCTTATCAACTCTTCTTCTTGCCTTTCGTCTCATAACACACAACTGGATAATTTCAGCACAAGCTGGAGTGTATGATTCAAACAGAAAATGGATATTTGACAATGACACACTCAGAAAATATAATTCAAGGGTAACAATAAGCAAACAAGCTTGAAATTGCCCAGAGAAAAATATCTTTCTGTCAGCTTACAGAACCCAAATGTACAGGAACAGCTTGGGGGCAGAAAGACATAAAATGAGGAGGGGGAGAAGGAATTGTAACGCTTGGCAGCAGCATGCTATTTCCACTCAATTTTGGCAACTGCTATGGTGATTATGTAGCTAGAGGGCCATAATTTTTCGGCAGTGTGAAATTTTACATTGTGGGGTTCGTCAATTACAAAAACGGGATAAAAACAACAAAACCCAAAATAGGAACTGGACCTGTCATGAAGATCATTTATGATTCTGAAGTTTCATGTAAAAAGGTATTATAACTATCTATGTGAACATTTTACTTTAATGGCCAAGAGTCTGGCAGGTATTCATTCTTTTAAAGTAAGCTAGAAAGGTAGTGTCCTGCCCAAGTTGGTCCAGGCTCATCAGATCTCAGAAGCTAAGCAGAGTCAGCTCAAATTAGTACTTGAATCAGAGACCACCGAGGAAGTCCAAGGCCGCTCATCAGAGGCAAGCCCACCTTGGAATGTCTCTTGGTTTGAAAACCCTGTGAGATCACCAGAAGTCAGCTGTGACTTGACAATACTTTCCACCACCAGGAAGAGAGAATTTCCTTTGTGCCCACTAGGCTATTAAGGTCTCACACCCCTTGGAGAGGTGAGGGGGAAAGGGCAGGGTTTGCTGTAGCTGACAGGAAGAGAGAGACAGTCAGCTGGACATTGCATTTCCTGCAGCGTGGGGTGGGTAGGGCAAAGGAAGCCCATGGAAGAGCCAGTGTCCACTCTACCCCCCATGTCAGGAGTTAATGAACACCATAAACAGAAAGATGCAGCAGTCTGAGACCCCTTCACATACAACCTACCCACAGTTTCTGCTTGAAGTGCAGCTGTGGCTCATTTCATATACATATGCTATATCAGGAGGAAAAAAGTCTTTGTATGAGAAAGACAGGAACCTTAGCTGTCTCCTGCATATTCATATAATAATACACAATACAGCCTTCACCTGAGATAGGAAAGGTGTACAGAATTCTCTTGGGTGCTTCTGGTTCTTTTATATGCTTCATGCAAATGAGAATGACAACTACATTTAGATGGTACGCTCTTTTTGATGTAACAAATTTCTAATTGCATGACTTTCTGGAATGAGCCCTGCTTTTTAAATAGGTGTGATATTTTTGTATATGTGCATGGACAAGCACATGCATACTCATGTACACACTGAAAAGCAACATACTCCAAATGGTGAAAATTCATTGTATTTAAGCAGAAGAAAGGTTTTTAAAAAGTGTCCTATTTTAAAAAATGGCAGCAGGTGTGAGTATGGAGAGTTAATGTACTTCATTCTTTATTCTTGACACTCATAAGGATTCATTTGTATCAGGCATTTGGCAGACAAAATGAGAATTAAAGTTTATGAATGAATACTATAGCTGTGTATTTAGGGTACACAGGCTCATTTTTTCAGAACAATTGTATATATCTACTATAATATAGCTGTATAGTGCACCTAAGAAAGATACTAAAAAACAAGAAAAAGAACTTGTCAGAATGCTGAAAAGCTTTAGTTTGCCACATGACCCAAAGGTGCTGATGTCACTGAATATGAGATGAACAGGAAAATGAAGTGGCAACTTGCTTCCCTAGAAAGCTAGATTGTCTCTCTTAACAAAAAGCTCCAAGAGCTTTTTCTTGTGATATGCATGAAGGTTGACATTATCAAAGGCCAGCATGGCAGAGATTGTGAAAGAGCAAAATACCAAATAACTCAATGAGCTGAGAATATACAGCAGGGGTCTATGTAACAGTGCCGTATCTCACGGATAAGGATACACAACAGCTCTGCAGGCATAGGTCTTTAACAACCACGCTGACCCAAATCCTTTCATCATGGAATTTCACCTGGTACTTCAAACATGTGGTTACCTATTGTTTGATCAGCATGTTTCTGCATATGTGTAAAATAAGCAGCAACAAATTGAAATAGGTTGTTCAGTCCAGATTCTCTGCTCTTACCTGCTGCTTGTTTCTTGAATTGGTAAGTAAATTTCTTCTGCATGTTATTTGAAGCAGGCAAGAAGGTTTGAGGTGAGAGGGTTTGAGTGGTGCATATCTACCGTATACAGGAATTATAATTAGTAAATATTGTTGATTGTATAAAATAGTAATCACAAAATTATTACAAAACATTTTGATGGATAAAAGAGCATCTAAAACAGTATTCCACTGGAAAAAATAAGGAAGGATGGGAAAATGCTTGCATCTTTCTTCTAGTTTTCTGTTTTTTCATCAACCTGTACATCACTATAGAAGAGACTGCATGTATAGATATAAACTGTTTCATCAATACATACATAACATATATGCCATAGTGAGGAAAGGCAGCATGGTATATTCCAATCTCACCAGATCTTGGAAGCTAAGCAGGGTCGGTACTTGGATGGGAGACCATCATAGAGTTGGAAGGGACCTCCGGAGTCATCTAGTCCAATCCCCAGCACAATGTAGGAAATTCACAAATACTTTCCCCGACACCCCCAGTGACTCCTGCTCCATGTCCAGAAAATGGCAAAACCAAAAAAAACCCTCCAGGTTCCCTGGCCAAATTGGCCTGGAGAAAACTGCTTCCTGACCCCAAAGTGGTAATCAGCATTTCCCTGGGTGTGTAAGATAGGGCCACAAGACCTAAGTTTAGTTAAACCATGGTAGACTCTGCAATAGCAAACCACCTCACTTGCCTTGAAAGCCCCATGCTTGGGTTGCTATAAGTTGGTTACAATAGATAGCACTTACATACATGCATAGGCCCCTGTGCAGACATTCTTCTATTTGCATGGATATTGGACACACTAAGGGACATGCACAACGGATATCTGTATACAATTACAGAACTGAGTACACAGTATTTAGCATAGCTGACTGTTTTTTCATAAGAGTCCACCTATACAACATACATAATTCATATATTTTTGTTGTCCTTTTGTAGCAGTATTCAAAGGCAAGCTAAACGCAGCACAAAGCACCGCTGTTAAGCCTGATGAGAGACTGCTGAGTTACATCTTTGAGGAATGACAGCATGACAGCCCTTGGCAGGTTGGAGCCTGGTGATAAAACAAGCAGAGAGACCATTTTTGCCCTTGTCACTTCTTCCATGGCAAAACAAGGAGAAAGCCAAGCTGCCTGAACATGACAGAGAGGGAAAGGGGTGCAGAAGTATATAAGGCTTGAGATGTGTTCCTAGCAAATGAGTGCTGAAATCTCTGAACTTAACAATTGCATCTGCTTTTCGTTTTATAACATGCTCTGCAGAACTTGGGTTGCCATGTCATCACCCAGCTTATTACTGGCCAAGTCACTGAAGTAAACACGGCAATATTTTTTCTCCAAGTTCTTGACATCTTTTTTTCCCCCCTCAGATCGTACAATTACATCCTAATATGTCAGCTTCTCTTGAGTTACTAGCTCGGTTTCAGTGAACCATATTGATTCATGGTGGATATTGGAGTTGTATTTGCTTTTCAGAGGAAAACCAAAACAAAACCAGTGGGATCCCAAGAGTGTGTTCTTTACTGCTTTGGGAGGCTGCCAATTTTCTCCTCATGGATTTTGATGAGAATCATGTCTTAAAATGAAAAAAAGGAGGTCCTTAAGGTCTCAATAACACATTGTAAACCACTGAGATAAACAAAGAACCTTTTAAGAGATCTATTAAATTATTTGTACTGGCCATAAAGACCAAAGAGCATTTAACCTTTCTTTAATTTGGAAAGCTGTTTTTCCTGTTCTGTTTGTCAGGCACTTGATAAGGGTACTCCGGGAGGCAAAGTGCTGCTCTAGCAATTTTGCTGCCATCTCTAAAGCTTGTTTTAATGTTCGTTTGCATGCATTTGGCTTTCATTTGCAAGTTTCACGCCCCTCCAAGCCACAGAGAGAGCCAGATTCTACTTTATCTACCTGAGAGTCCTTAATTCTTCCATTATTATATTTGTGATTAATTAGCATGGTTTATAGAAACATCTACCCAGTTCTTCCAGGAAAGAATTCTCGGAAAAACGTTATACCTGGCATAGAACTGGAAGACATGAAAATCCTAGGGCTACTTGTGGCTCCAGCGTCAATGGGAGGGGCTGAGGCAGGTACCCCACGCAAAATTCCTCCCTACTAACACATTCTAGTTTAGTTTACAGTTTCAACTGAAATAACACAACCACACCATTTTCAGAAAAAGTGGAATAAAATTGGCCACAACTTTTATTGGTTATAGCTGTAGTAAGCCTTGGCACAGCATGGAGTAGGGATACCACTCATCAACTGACCCCCCTGCCAGTCGATGCTCTGCTGGTCACCTTGGGATGGCAGGTTAGGGATTCCACCAGGGCGGAAGCCCAGGGTGGTCTCCCCTGCCACCTGAGCATGAGGGTAATCCCCCGGTTTACCTGCCCCCGGGCTGGGCACCTCAGTCACCACTCACGCCAAGATCCCTTAAGAGGATCCCCATGCTCTGGAAGTGGGCACGCAGGCCAATTTTCCAGAGAACGGATCCAGCCCCATGCTGATACCACCAAGTTGTGACAAGAAGATCAAAAAAGACAAATCATATATATATATATATATATATATATATATATATATATATATATATACACACACACACATACCTAAATAAAGGGCTGGGAGGGTGGGCCAAGCAATCCGATGGTCAAAGAGGGCAGGAAGAGGTGGTGCTGCATCCTAAGTAGCTGGTGGCCGCCCCCTGCCCTCTGACCCACCTCAAAGACATCCTATAGGGTCCATATCAAGTTAGAGTGGGCCCCTGCTTCCTGTGCTTGGTCCTCTCCACCCACAAAAGGCTGCCTTGCCTCTTACCCCTCCCCCCTGGCCCACAAATGGGGATCATGGTAAATCAAGATCTCTGCTTCTCACAGCATGGTTGCCTTGTGTAGCAGAGGAGTGCTTGAAACTGCACAATCATGGGAATAATTTATGCAGCAAGCCATTTTGGTGGACCAACTCATTGTGATAAGTTTTACCATGTGGGTTTATTCCACACTACCCACCAAAAATTCCAGGGAAGTAAAAAAAAAAAATTGAAACTGAGTTTCTGTATTTTTGCAAGATATCCACAACTTCTTCCAGCACTTCTTTATTCCTCTCTCTTCCCTTCTGTTTCCAGTTAGAAGTTATTTAGGAGTTCTTGAAATTTCCTATGTTCACCAAATTGATATTAAACAACAAAAAGGTGTCATGCTTACTTCAGTGCAATAAATCACGTTATCCTACTGATGTCAAAGCTGTGGCTTTAGTCTTGTTTTGTACTGTCTGTTTCTGGGGATTTATCTTTATCGACTCTTTACATGTTTATTCCTCAGAATAAAAGATAAGAAAGTGTCTATTGACGGGGAATATTTTGTGTCACATGAAAAACTGCATATTTGTGTACTTTTGAATATATGAAATGCTAATAATGTGCTGCAAAATGAGGGGAAGGGTTTAGTAAAACTATTCCAGAGGATTCAAGCCATCTTGTTTCTTCATAATAAAAGTAAAAAAATAACCTTTCCTTTAGCTGAAACTGATTAAGACTTATCAAACATAAATCCTGCATGCCAAACCTAGTCAATAATTTTAGACCTTTTTACCCACCTGTGGTTAATATGGGCTCACTTAGCAATAGTTTTGCATTTGCTTCCTCAGACTGCTCAGCTAATCAGACAATGAATTGACAGTACATAAAGCAAGGCTGCTTGAGGCACAGTTCATGTAAAATGGGCTTATTGCTAGGAAGGATAAGTCATTAAAGGCTCATTTCTGGGAGGTCTTCAGAAGAAATCCATGTCAGTAAATTATGAGTTAAAGAAAACGACTTACTGGGTTTGTCTTTTGTGAGAAAAAACATAGAGCTTAGTGTCAGGACTAAGAAGGCCCTCTCTCAGCTTGCCACCTGTCTAACCTGAAATGGTGGAGGCACCTTTTCAGGTTAAGGCCTCAGAAGATGCAGTTAGGTAGTTTTGCATGGGAGTAGGCACAGGATTTAATGGCCTCCATGACAGCCACAGGCCTGTCTCAGGTAATAATAATACATTGTGTCAATCATATTGTTGATGTGGTATTTTGTTCTGGGTGGAGGAATGCAATCTGAAGATGGAGAAATTTATCATGGTTCTTTTTTCATAGAAAGATCCCTGTTGCTCTGATTTATAGGATTGTCAGCACTCTCCCTTCTTCATGCCCATTGTTTGAATTGTTCTTAAATTTTTGTATGTATTATACAGATACTTTTAATTATTTTTATGATGTGTTTCTTGTTGGGCTTAATCATTTTTAAGATGTGATTTTATTATGATAGGTAGCCATGTTAGTCTGTCTGTAGCTGTAGAAAAGGGTAGGAGTCCAGTAGACTAACCTTAAAGACTAACAAAATTTGTTTTAAGCTATGAGCTTTTGTGAGTCACTCATGAAAGCTCATGCCCTGCCACAAATTTTGTTAGTCTTTAACTCTTACTCTTTTCTACTGGTTTTATTGTGTGCTAGGAATAAGGCCTGTTGTGAAGAAAAATAAAATGGGCTCCAGAAAGAGGCTCTGGGCGCGTGCCCCCCCTTGCTGTCTTTCCTCCCACCCAGTTGAAGGCATTCACCCCACATCTCAAGGGCTGTTGATCTCCACCATCTGGAGAGCAGTTGTAATTCTGAATGATCTCCGGATGCCACCTGGAGATTGGCAACAGTGATTCCCCGGGGGGAAATGGCATTGTACCTGTCTGAGGTCTCACCCTTCCTCAAACCCCACCCTCTCCAGGCCCCATCCCTTAAATATTCACCCCTGGGAGTATCCACCCCTGTGAGTTGGAAGCCCTTAAATATCCACCCTTGAGAGTTCGAAACCCTATCTCCTTCCCTTTATCTGCCCCTCTGACTTCAGGTTTCTATCACGTCCCCCCTCCCGACGGCCTCTATATAAGCAAAGGACAGTTTTTCTTCACAGTGGGGTGGGGGACCAAGACAGCTTACATCATTCTCCTCTCCTCACTTTGATCTGCACAACAACCCTGTGAGGTGGATTAGGCTGGAAGTGTGTGACTGGTCCAAAATCACCCAGTCAGCACTGGACCTGCTGAGCTTGCAACCCCCCCCCCCCCCCCACACACACACACACACACACCGCTTGGAGTGTGATTCTGTTCTTCACATCAGTCCTGTTATGCTGGCATTGCCAAAATGGTTCTGGGTTCTGCTGAGGGGATGTACTAAAAGGAATGACAGGATCACTCATTGGAAACAATGGAGAGGCCTGAAAGCCCATTGGAGATAATGTGAGCCGGGAGTGTCAACTGACTTGCATGTGCTCAATTTAAATGAATCACAGCACAAAATAGTTGCAATGAAAATACAAAGTCAACTGTAAATTAATGTTTCTGGGTCCAGACGAACTGGTCTGGGGCTGAAATAACAGGTCCCAGAGTGGAAAGATTACCCCTGAAATAGAATTAGTGCTCTGGGACTGGAATGACAGCCCTCCCAAGTGGAACGACAACCCATTGGGGTAGCAGAAGTGTTCTGGGAGTGAAATGATAGCCTCTAGGAGTAGCAGAGGTGCTGGGTTTGCACTGCCAGACCGGCCCTGGAACTACTGGGCAAATTGCACTGGTTCTGCTGGGTTTGCAAAAATGGCCCTCTCTAGAAAGAGGCTCTGGGAGAGTGCCCCCCATTGTTGCTGTCTTCCCATCCACTCAACCAAGTGAAGGCATTCACTTCTCCCCCCACCCATAGTGTCTTCCCACCCCCCATCCTAATACCACCCACTCAAACCACTTCTTCCTCTAAACTACCCTGCACCCTTGGCATGCCACTACCCCCCCACACACACACACACACCCATGACATTCAGTCACTCACACCCTTGCTGTCTTCCCACCCACCCACAACTCTTGGTATTCACTCACCCCCCACCCTTGCCATCTTCCCACCCACCGAATTGAAGGCACTCACTTCCCCCCACCTCGAGGGGTGCTGATCTCTGCCAACTGGAGAACTGTTGTAATTCTGAGTGATCTCCATCCATCACCTGGAGATTGGCAACAGTGATTCCCCAGGGGCAATGACATTGTACCTGTCTGAAATCCCACCCTTTCTCAAACCCCATCTTCTCCAGGGCCCAGCCTTAAATATTCAGTAATTTCTTAAGGAGTTGGCAACCCTATCTCCTTCCCTTTATCTGACTCTCTGACTTCAGCTTTCCACCGCCTTCCCCTTCCCTGTGGCCTCTACATAAGCTTTCTTTCTCCACATTACAAGGCAGCTTATATCATTCTCCTCTCACAACCCCAAGAGGCAGGTTAAGCTGGAAGTCTGTGACTGGTTCAAAATCACCCAGTCAGCTCCCACAGCAAGAATCTGGATCTGGCAGGCTCCACTTTGAAGGCCTGACTCCTCTGCCCTCCTCAGACTCCACCACAGAACCTGGAACTGGCAGCCATAGTCAGGACTCGCCCCAATGAGTTCTGCCTCAGAGGCCTGTAGTGAGACCTTTCAGATCAGCAGTCTCTCTCTAACAATGTTGTTGGCCTTAAGCACAGGACTTCAATCTCTCTCTGTGTGTGTATTTGGTCTGTTGGCACATGACACAATTTCCCCCCCTTTCCAAAGGAGTTCTCAGCCAATCAAAGGAAGCCTTTCTCTGACTTGTCTCCCCACCTTTTCCCTCCCTCAGTTATTCTAGGTTAGGGTTTGTTTCTATGCACTGTGAATCAGCGCAACAGGTGGCTCAGCCAATAAGAGAGCGGGGAGAGCCAATAACTGCCAGCAGGGCCAGTCCTAGACTATCTGGCGCCCTAGGCAAGGCTAACTTCTGGTGCCCCCGCACTGATAACCAATTTTCAAAAACAGATGAATTGACTTCCAGGGGGCACACACACACACAAAAAAAACCCCTTCAAAACCCAACCATTTAAATCGACAGAGATACTTACATCCTGGTACAACTAGGGTTCCCAAGCTCCAGGTAGGACCAGGAGATATCCAGCTATTACAATTGCTCTCCAGGCAACAGAGATCAGTTCCTCTGGAGAAAATTGCCGCTTTGGAGGGGGGGGACTCTATGGCACTGGACCTGGCTGAAGTCCCCACCAAGGCCAATCTTCTCCAAGCACCAGCCCTCATATCTCCAGGTATTTCTCCACCCAGAGCTAGCAGGGACTCCTAGCTAGTGCTCAGCAGTGAATGTTTTCAAACAAAAAGTTAGGTGGGGGATGCCTAATTTTTCACCCCCTCAGGGCCAGTGCCCGGAACTAAGGTTGATTGCATTTCACTGAGAAAATCAGCTTTGCTGGCTAGCAATAGCCACAAGGGCAGGAGAGAGGAGCAGGCTGAACCACTGGCACGCAAGTACTCTTGATAGTTTGACGGGCCAAAGATTGATGCAGTGCAGTCCCAACCCAGTCCTAACCAATGGAGGAACTGGGATTTCCCAACATGAAACCAGTTTTATGTCTATAGATGCTTTAATTTGTTAGCCACCTTGGTTATCCTTATGAGGGCAGAAAAGTGGGCTATGAATTTTGTAAAATAAATAAGATATGCTGATCTCAAACTATGTAGGGTTTGAAAGGTCAATACCTTGAACTTAGGGAATATTTTTAAATCCAGGGCTACTGGTAAGGTAACTCTAAAAGACAGACAAAGTGAAAATGTTTCTCCTACAAAATATATTGCCCATCAGTGTTTAATTTCTTGGAGTTGAACTTTTTGAAAGTCATACACTATAGCTTACACATGCAGGAGAATGAGGTGTTGGAACAAACTGCACCAGTTCCAGGTGAGAGACCACAGAGATTTGTTTGGAAATTGTATCCTGTACTGAAAGCTGTCTGAAAACAGAGAACAAGCCCAGCAAGCAAGTAAAGGTAGCAGAATCTTTTTACTAGTTGCACTATTTTCTACCTAAAAGGAGGTTGTAATGCCAAGCAACTTTCAAAACTGGCTTCTATCACCTGTAGTCTATGGTGTAGTCTGTTCCAGTTCCCCCCCCCCCATTTTTTTGTACATCTGAACAAGGCTAAGAATCCTTTCTGCCCTATTCAGTGGTGTTTAAACCCTCATTATTGTTTCACATGTTCCAAAATCAGTTCCAGGTGCAACTTCCAGGCCTAAACACTGACGGTAGGAGAAAGGCAATTCTGTTGGCTGAGTTTTATAACAAGCCTTAAATATGGCTGAGCCAAAAAAGAATGGGAGGAGGGGGAACAGGGCCGATAGAGTTATGCACTATCCACGGATTTCTTGTGTAGCTTTCAGCTGACCCATTGTCAGGTGTCTGCCTTACCTATGCCTATCACACAGATGACCAAAGACATGCAGACAATTAAAGCTCCAAAACACAAACACACAAACAGAAGCAACAAAGAAAAAAAACCCCAGAAACACAAAGAATGAACCAATTCCTTATTTGTGCAATATAATGCAGTGGTTCCCAGCCACCAATCACTCTATCAAAGAACCTGGGGCCTACTATGATAGAAACAGCCCTGCAGCCATAAAATTTTGGGTGGAGGGGCCCAGGAGATAAAAAATTCGTTGGAGGGGCGCAGGACCTGGCTGCTTCTTCCCTCCAGCAGCCAGCCCTCCCTTCCCCAGCTCTCTCTCTCTCACCCAAAAAAAGAAGAAAAAAAAGGGAGGGGGAGAGTTCCCATAATAAATAAAAAATGAAGTGAGGGAGTGGGGCGGGGGGTTATTTTACAATGTGTCTTACAATTACTGTTTTCTCTCTCTCTGTCTCTCTCTCTGCTGCTTTCTCCCTGTCCCCCTTGCAGTCACACACTCTCTCTCTCTTGTTCTGTCGCTCTCTCTCGTTGTTGTTTTTCCTCTCTCTGCTGTTCTCTCCCTGTCCCCGTTACAGTAACTCTCTCTCAGCCTCTCTCGTGCGCTGGTTTTCTCTCTCTCTCTCTGCTGCTTTCTCCCTGTCCCCATTGCAGTCACACTCTCGCTCTGCCTCTCTCTCTGCTGCTCTCTTCCTGTCCCAGTTGCAGTCACACATGCTCTCTCTCGCTCGCTCTGCTGCTCTCTTGCTGTTTCTCTCTCACACGTGTGGGCTCTCCCTCCTTTTCCTCAGACCCAACAGAGGGGCCCTACAGAGGGAAGGGGGGGTTAAATAGAGCGGCCCAGCCCCTCCTGCCCTCTGTAGCTACGGGCCTACAATGAAGTCCACATTTCCTGAGAAATACATGTCTATGGGTGCGTTCACACCACACTAAATAATGCGTTTTGCAACTGGATTTTTACTGTGTAAGAATTGCAAAAATCCAGTTGCAAAATGCATTGCTTAGTGTAGTGTGAATGCACCCTATGTTTACAGGCATTCTGTTATTATATTTATTTGCAGTGGTACTAGCTCTGCAGATTGTGTAGAGCCACATTTACAATTCCCATCAACCAAAATAGCTACATGGACACTATATGCACTGAGAGCCAACCCAGACATAGCAAACAATATTCTGTGATACAATCCTTTTAATCAAGCATGTGTCTTCCCTTACTACTGGGGTATGCCATGTCTGCCATGTTATTCAGCAGCATATGTTGACCCAGCCTCAAACACAGAATCCCTACAGAATCTGCATAACCTTGATATAATCATTATGGGCTAGTTGTGTTGTATTTTGAAAATGAAGTAGTTTAATCTTGAGTCCATAGTCATGATGAAACTTTTTCAATTGCTAATATAAATGCCTACTTTCCTGGAACAGGATGCAGGCACCAATGGAACTGGTGCTCTAAAGAGCCATAAGTGACTCTGGAGCCACTGTGTGAGTATCACTGATATATGGTAAGTGTTAAGGACATAAAATTTGCAGAAGCAAAATGGATAACCACTGGCAGGAAAAGTTTGCAGGAAGTAGCATATCAAAGACAGTTGCTGGTAGGAAGGACTGATAGACTAGGAGAAACTATAATTTAACAAGATAAAAGGTCACAGATGGATAATCTGTGGCAGCAGGTAGGGTTGGCAGGAGACTGTACATCATACTTTCATTTGCTATGGGTTTAAAAATATGGTAGCCAACTAGGTCTCATTCCAGGGTTGCCAGCCTCCAGGTGGGGCCTGGAGATCTCCCATTTTTAGAACTGATCTCCGGGTGGTAGAGATAAGCTCCCATTGAGAAAATGGCTGCTTTGAAGGGTGGATTCTATGGCACTGTACCATGCTGAGGCCCCTCCCCTCCCCAAACCCCACCCTGTCCCAGATCCAACCCAAAGTCTCCAGGTATTTTCCAGCCCAGACCTGGCAACCCTATCTCATCCGCTAAATTGCCATGATTAAATGAATAGCTTGCATTGGGCTTATTGCTGGGAAATAACTAGAACCTTATTACTTAAATCAGTTACTTAAACCCAGATTAACTCTGAATACTCTGCCACTAAAAATACCAGTAAAGGCAACAACCCTATGCACATAGTAAGTCCTTGGGACTGGCTTCAAAGCAAGCATAGTTTAGAATTAGGTGGTAAAATATGGATTCTCCTAATGCAAGATCCAGTGCGGCAGAGTGAATAGAGCCTGGAACTTGGGTCCAAAAGACCCAGTTTAAATCCCCACTATGCTATAGAAGCTTGCAGTAGGGAGGGAAGGAGGACCTTTGCCTGTCTGTCACAGTGACCTTGGGCCAGTCACACACTCTCAGCCTAACCTACCTCATAAAGTTATTATGAGAATACATAAAACAATATAAGCCACTCTGGGCCTCTTGGGAAGACACATGGTGTAAATGAAGTAAATAAATAACACTGATTTTTGAATAGATAGGAAAATATTTCTTTATAAAATAATCTGTACAGTAAAGAGGGAAAATGAGGAACCAAGTCTCCACGTTGTCAGCTCTGAATTTTTCTTTTCTAGAGTTTTTAACTTCAGCCAAATCCATCTTCTTGCCTCCACTCAAGAATTTCCCCTCTCTATATCTATTTTTTGCATTTTATGTTAAGGTCTGTATGTTTTGCAGGTATCCACAGAAAAATGCCACTACAGATGGCCGTCTGCTGGTCCTTGCCATTTTTTGTCATGCATGAGCACACTCTTGTACTCAGAATTTCATTAGCAAAAGCACCCATACTTTGCTCATCATTTATCTTTATCTGTGATGTATCTGCTGATGCAAGAAGGGCAGGCTATGTATCTGATTTGTAACAGTGAGGGCTGAAAACCTTGGTCTCCAGACCTCAGAGGAATGGCAGAATGAACTAGTTGGCTTTATCATAAGGTATGGATTATATTTATCTGCAGTTACTGCAATGCAGACTCTACAATATTTCAAATCTGAAAAATAAATGAATCTTGTTGCATCCCTCTTCTGATACCAAACATCACCACCCAAGTTTGTTCAGTAAACCAAATGTACACTACTCTACTCAGAGCAGGCTCCAGTATGTATTCTATGCCCTATATCAGGGGTGGCCAACGGTAGCTCTCCAGATGTTTTTTGCCTACAACTCCCATCTGCCCCAGCAAGCATGGGAGTTGTAGGCAAAAAACATCTGGAGAACTACCGTTGACCACCCCTTCCCTATATTTATTAATTGTAAATAGGCTACTCAACCATGGAACCTGGATCATATTACTTTGATCCGAAATCTTTTTTCCTGGTATTCTCTTTAACCACTTTTTCTGTTCACTAAAGAATGAAACAGACATTGAAATGGAAAATATGAAACATTTTAACTGATATGAAAGAAGCAAACATTTCACTTAAAATGAACAATAGTTCCAATTTTTCAAGAATATTTAAACACTTGCTTTGTTAAACAGATTAACAAGTGTGGAGAAGATGGTATTTGTGCTCACAAATGAAATATAAACTTTAAGTAATGAGGATTCCAGCTCAGTGTCATGGCTTGGGTCTTGGGTGCCATTCTGTCAATGCAACAGCAGTTCCACTGACAGAAAGGCTTTTTTTCTTTGCAGAGGAGCAGATTTTTTTTGGCCTATTCCTCCTCCGGCAAGCTCCCCATTTGCCGTTATAAACTGTTTATATTGCAGTCTCAAGGGGAGGCAGGGAAGTTGCTTTCCTTTAGCATGACTCTGCTCATACTGTTTTGAACACAAGCCCATATATCCTTTGCTGTGTGCCCCTCCCATTCACCAGGCTTCTAGGGTTTCAAACTGTAGGTGGGGCCAGAGATCTCACACAATTACAAATGATCTCCAGACTACAGTTATCAGTTTGCGTGGAGAAAATGGCTGCCTTGGGCATCTATACCCCACTAAGACACCTCACCTCCCCAAACTCCACCCACTCCAGCCTACGCCTTCAAATCTCCAGGAATTTTCCAACACAGTGTTGGCAAACCTGAGAACTAAAAGAGTCTACAGCTTTCTATTCAAGGCAAGCAAAGAATGATGTGGATTGCTCTGGCAGGTGCCAGTCGTGTAGTCAGGGCATTTAGGGGTTCCCGTCCCCACATTCTCTGCTCAGACACTCACTTTTCTTTTCCAGTCACCGGTTTCATTCATGGAAGTAGCAGTGTCTGTTTTTAAAGATGTCTGCTGAGATCAAGATCTTCCTGCAAGCTGAATCAACATAACAGAGTTGAATCAAAGCTACATAGAGGTAGAAGAAGGTGGGCTGTTTAAAATGCTGGTGTTCTAATTGATTCATTTTATAGAATACTTATTTTTGTCATACAAAATATATTGAAAATAACAATATAGGAGAAAAATGTAGCGGCATGCTGCTTTCAGAGTTAGCCATGGAGTGCACAGTGGATGAACTCTCATATAATATTATTGTGGCTGCAGCAAACTATGGGATTTACCAGCAAAGCAAGCAGGGGGTGGCACCTGATGTCAAATTCTACCACATAATAGCCTTGGCTATGTTGACGTGGGTCCACCAGATCTTCTCAAAAGGTCCTGCATCTTTAGCTCTTTCCTTGATGAACCAGTCTCTGTGTCAGGTGCCTCATATTCAGTTGTCCTGAGATGTTGACTCCCAGCACTGCTATTCATAGGTTTACTGCCATCATGGCTAGCGGCCACTGATGGACTTATTCTTAATTAATCTGCTAATTCCCTATTAAAGCTATCTATGCTCATGACATTACTTCTTCCACTGAAAGTGAATTTTGCAATTTTATCACTTATTGATGAAAGAAGTATTTTCATTTGTGTGGCTTTCATCTATTGCCCATCAACTTTGTTGGATGCCTGAGTTCTAATATTATGGAAGAGAAAGAAAATGTTCTTTCTCCACCCTATGTATTACAAAGTCTGTAACATTTGAAATCCAGTTTAGGATGATTCTGAGCAATCAATAGAAAGGGCACTTTTCCCACAAGTCATAAAATTAGGAATCTTTTAGTTAAGAAATGAGTGCATGTAATTTTATGATGGAATAATAAATGACATAAGAAGAAAAGAAGGAAATACATCTATACATAAACTCAAACCATCATACTCATCTACTCATGCTGGGGTTAACCAGACTGCCACTTGAATTCCTGGAGAAAAGTATTCTGTTGCCTTGTTGTCTATGAAGAAAGTTGGTTTGAAGAAAGTCTTGTAATTTGAAGAAAGTCCATTTGAAGAAAATCTTATGATTTATGATTATTTCATAAGAGGCAGAGAGAAAGTCCAAGAGAAATAGACTGTAAGTGGAGCAGGACACATGGGAGGTAATTGGTGCACCAACTGTGTTTGGTAAACCAGGTAGAATCCTCCAGTTTACTTCAAATTCCATGAGCCTTATATAGGGTTTCAAGAACTCCTTTTTAACTGGATTCAACCAGCTTAACTTGGTTTACCATCTCATGTTGGCCCCTGACCCTTTAGCTCCACTCCTACTTTTAACCTTCTGGTCTGCTTGATCTTCCACTGTAACATGATAGACATTTCTGCTTTTAGCTGTAATATTCCATCTTATTGATTGTCATGTTATTTCTGATATCCCTTCTTTGCACTTTGTTTGCTTCCTCTTGCTGTTTATTGTCACTCCATTTGTGATCTTCCAGGGATTTTAGTTCATTTATTAGCACACCATTTATAATCTCCCAAATATTTCAGCCTTTACACCTGATCTCGTGTTCATACTTCACACATACTTCCTTCTGTTCCAACATCTTCTTTAGCAATCTCCAATATATACCTTGAATATATTTGAATGTGTATATCAATATATTCATTAGCTAATAAACAACTATTAGTTAACTGATAAGTGGTTACCAGTTACACAAATATTAAATAGGACTTTCTTCGATTAGTGATCAAACTGTAAGGTGAAATGTGTTCCCCCATCATTGTACTGTGTGCATTCCACTAAACAATGTAAAAAGAAGAAATATCTGTAAACCTGCAGTTGACTGTAGGATTCAGTCAGATGTCTGCCCCGTGTGTATGGACACCTAGTTTTCCTTCACATTTTACAGTAAATTCATCAGCCATGCGAATTGTGAATCAATGGACTTCTAGCAGAAGAGCTTCTGGCAGCATTCAAAGTCCTGTAGCCAGAAGGCCAAAAACCTCTCAGATCCTGCCTCCTGTGCTGTTGCAATCTGTCCAACTCTCAGTGCCCATTTCTCTTAGTGTTTTGGGGAAGATGCAAATTAAGTTGCAGTTATTTATCTATCAAGGAAAAGTGAAAGGCCAGAAGATCCCAGCAATACCCTGAGCTCCAGTTTTGAAACATACATATTTGGCATAACAAAAAAAATGTATTACCATTCATACTATTACCACTGCTGAACCTTCAGGCAGATATTCCTGGACTGGATATAACTTGATTCCTTGTAACAGTGCTTGAGAGCAATCATACATATCAGCAATACCTCAAGTCTGTACGTTCTTTCCTTCTATCACCAGTATCTATAGCAACACAAATGAAGTGCTTGTCTTGCTGACCAATTAATTGCCTTCTTCCCTGGCATTCTCACCAAGATGTCAAGTTTTAATAACAAAAATAATTAGCTCTTGCATAGCTTATAAGCTTGAAAGCTGTGCTGTCTTGTATTCTTAAGAGATATGAGGCTGTAAGCCAACAATGTAAAACTAAACCCATGCACAGATTATGCTGCTTTCATTACATTTTTCCTTCTGTGGTTGACTGTGAGAACTTTGGACCTGACTGTCCGTTATCACATCTGTGTATTAAATAATAACAGATTCAGTTTTCAATAACAGCATAAGAACTATCTATGCTAGATCACATCACAATCCATCTGGCCCAGCACTCTAGCAGGAACCAAGCAGGTACCCCTAGGATGCTCACAAGCAGAAGAAGAGAGACACATCTGGCAGCTGATTATAGTAGATAGATTGCCCATCTAGTACAAAGTGTGATGATAATATGGCCCCTTCCCAGCCAAGCCGCTGACAGCAGCTGAGGCTGGGGGCCGCAATTGCCACCCCAAAAGGAGGGAGAGGCTAACGGCCTTTCCTGGGCAATCGGGGATCAGCAAGGGGGAGGCGTGCTCGGGCTAAATTAGCCTCAGCCCCACCTCAACTCCACGCAGTTGGTTTGCTCTCGGCCAAGAAGGGAGCATCGCTCTCATTGCGGCTTGAGAGCAGGAGATGTAGGACTGGGCGGTGCTTAGGCATGGCTTGAGGAGGCAGCAGCAGTCCAGAGTGGTGGCAGCAGCTCAGTCCGGGCCGGACACAGCGGCTCTGTTGAGGTCGCATGCGGCAGCAAAAGACCCTGGTGGGGGTGAAGAGGCAGCAGAGTGGTTCGGCGGGCCATGCAGCACACGTTGTAGGACTGCAGGGTTTCCCCCCTTGCTTGGGTAGGCTAGGCGGCGGCCCTTCGCCCACCTCCACCCCTTATTTCATGGCGCCTCATGCGACTGCGGGTGGAGCGGGGTTTGGGTGGGGTATTTGCCGAAATGCGCCTCCCCCATAACACCTGGGTGGGCCACTGAGAACCTCCCTTCCACCCACCCCCTCCCCTCCTTTTGAGAAGTGGGCAGTGGATTAGTCCCCCCCCCCAGGCAGTTAGAATACCTTTTAGCTGGAGAAGGGCATTATTTCTATGGGTGGACACACCAGTGGTTGTTGAACAGGGCACATGGCTCCAAAGAAGGGACAGGGCCCTCCCAAGGGAAAACAGCCTACTAGGCCCTCTGGGAAGAGGAGGCACCCAGCGGATGACACCCCCAGGGAGGAGGAGGAACGACAAACCAGGCTCGCCATTATGGCTCAACTGGGGGCTTTGGAACAGGTGAGGGGATTGGCAGCTGCACCCCCTAAAAGGATAGGCAGTCGTCAGCCTGCAGGCAGGAGCCCAAGCTGGCTTTCAACAAAGAGGTGCTGGTGCATCTTTTTGCTTTGCAGGGGGCAGCCAACCAAGGACCCAGCGGGCCGGGCCAGGGCCAAGAGGAGGAGGACTTCATTGGGGCAACATGGCTGCAGTAGAATTAAAAATTCTGGATGAGGGCAGCCCTCAATCCTAACCTCCCCTGGGATCAAATAAACCAGCAGCTGTGGCTGCAGTTAATGTCCCCAGCTAAGCCCAATGCGGGCAACAGGTCAGATAGCAGCCATCTTGTACATAAGCAAGTGACAGCTCCTGCCCCCCGCACTTCTTTGGGGCAGCTGGTTCAACCCCAGCTGCTGTGTTGGGATTACACCTCGCAGGGAGTATGCAACCGAAAAGTTTGCAAGTACAAACACAAATGCCCGTTGTGTGGTGGGTCACACACATTTTTGGCCTGCAACAGGGCAAAGCTGAAGGAAGCCCCCAAGCATTCAGGAGGCAGGAACGCCCCTCAACCACCTGGTAAAAGGGCCCAGCCCCAACAAGCTGAAAGTACTTGGGGAACTGCTGCAGGGCTACCCCAATCAGGTCGACAAGGTTTACCTATTGGAGGGTTTTACCTACGGTTTCAGACTCCCCTGCCAGGGTCCTCGGGCTCCCTTAATGTCTCCTAATTTGCATTCAATTTTGGGCATGGAGCAAGTGGTTAGGATGAAGATAGCCAAGGAATGTGAGGAGGGATGGGTTGTTGGCCCTTTCGCAAGGCCCCCAGTTCCTAACCTGTGCGTCTTCCCATTGGGAGTGGTGCCCAAGAAGACGGAGGGTGAGTTTCGACTCATCCACCATCTTTCTTACCCGCATGGAGGGTAGGTGAATGGTACCATTCCTGACCATTTGTGTTCAGTGAAGTACATGTCCTTTGACCAGGCGGTCAAAGTAGTACGGCGCCGTGGGGTAGCAGTAGAAATGGCAAAATGTGACATTAAGTCGGTATTTTGCCTTCTACCTGTACACCCCAGAAATTTCAAGTTGCTGGGTTTTGCTTTTGAGGGAAAATATTACATGGACAGAGTGCTTCCAATGAGATGCTCAATGTCATGTGCGGCATTTGAGTGTTTCAGCTCTTTCATGGAATGGGCTCTTAGGAACAGGGTGGGGGTAGTGGACACGGTGCACTACCTTGATGATTTTTTATTTGTGGGTCCAGCAGAGTCTGGGTAATGTGCCCGGTTAGTGAAAGCATTTTTTAATTTGGCCAAGGACCTTGGGGTGCCATTGGCTCATGAGAAGATGGAGGGCCCTGCTATAGTCCTCACATTTCTGGGAATCGAATTAGACACCACACAGCAAGCTTCACGGCTGCCTGTGGACAAGGTCGAGGGCCTAAGGGCCAGATTGGCTACAATTAAGGGTAAGAAGAAGGTCTCCCTTCAGAAGCTCCAGCAGCTCGTGGGCCACCTCAACTTTGCATGCAAGGTGGTGGCCCCGGGGTGGGCATTTTTGCAGTGTCTATGCAATGCCATGGGCTTGCTCCGGCTCCCTCATCATAGGATCCAGATGACTAGGGGCATGCGGAGTGATCTGGAGGTCTGGGAGGAGTTCCTCGGGTCCTTTAACGGCATTTTTTTTTTAGAGAGAGGACTTGCAGATCAAGGCAGACCTCCAGATCACTTTGCATGCAGCAGGGTCCTCTGGCTTTGGAGTATACTTTTGCAAACATTAGTGCACAGAAGAGTGGCCCAAAGACTAGGCCACCAAGGGCCTGTGCCGTGATCTTACCTTTTGGAGTTCTTCCCCATTGTGGTAAAGGTTCGCCTATGGGGTAATGACCTAGCCAATAGGGTGGTCCACTTCTGGTGTGACAACATGGCAGTTGTGCAGGTTATCAACTCCCTGTCATCCAGATCAGAGGAGTCTTGAACCTGGTTAGAACCTTCACCTTGAGTTGCCTTCCGTTGAACTTGCTTTTTTTGCAAAACATGTCCCTGGAATGCGCAATGGGGTGGCGGACAGCTCGCCCCAGAGGAAAACCCCCAGCCCGTTCAAATGCCAGTGGATCTGTGGTGGCTTGGAAGGTTGAAGCGACCAGGGCAATACAGTTAGCTTTAGCCCCTAGCACCAGGAGAGCATATGATTGGGCAGCACAACAGTTCCACAAGTTCAGAAGCCAGGTAAGGTTGCGTGAGACTTGGCCAATACCCATGGCACACCTGATGCAATTTTGTGTCCACCAAAGGGGTAATGGCATGGCGGTGAAATCCATCAAGGGCCAGCTTGTGGTGCTGGCCTTTATCAGTAAGGCTCAGGGCTTCACAGAGGTAATTAGTGACTTCCGAATCAGGAAGATGCTGCAGGGGTGGGTGCTGGAACAGGGCCCCAGAGTGGACAATAGGCAGCCAATTTCCCCAGCAGTGCTTCGGAGGTTGCATGCAGCATGGACCAGGGTGTGCCAGTCCCACTTTGAGGTTGCTATTTTCCATGCGGCTTTGCTGATGGCCTTTTTCAGGGCCCTGTGAGTTAGTGAGCTGGTGGCATAATCACAACAGTCCCCTACAGACAGGGCTTTACAAGCAGGGGACATTAAGTTCACCAGTGGCCATGTCGCAGTAACAGTCAGGCGCTCGAAGACAGACCAGCGGCAGAGGGGCACGGTGATTACATTGGGCCCCTGTGAGGAGACGGAGATGTGTCCCATTTAGGCTCTTAGACAATACCTAACACTTTGTGGGGAGAAGGAAGGCCTCCCGTTTCGCCATAGCAATGGCAGCCCGCTTACAAAATACCAGTTTTGGGCGGTTACAAGGGCCTTGAAGAACTTAGGGATGGGAGAAGTCAAATTTGGCACCCATTCCTTCTGAATTGGGGCTGCTTCCACCACAGTGGCGATGGGTTACCCAGGCCTAGCAATTCAGCGGGTCGGCTGATGGTGGTCAGCTGCTTACCGGTCATATGTTCAGCCATTGGTTATTCCCTGAGGGTAGGCAGCACAGTTATTAGCCCCAGTTGGGCCGGTTTGGTTGATAACTTTATTCTCTTTTAGGTGCAGTGTCCTGGCAGGGGAAGTGGAAGATTCTCATCTGCAGACACAGCATGATATTTTGGGCAGCCCATCAAGCCAGAAGGACAGCCATAGGCTCCCAGTTGGGGCTATGTAAGTGAACCATGGTGGAATGGCAGGGAAGGCATGGCCTATGGTGGCATGGGCTCTGGCCATTGCTGTTCAGGGAGAGGATGGGTCCTCCACCTGACATCTTGGTCATTCACCTTGGGGCTTATGAAAGGGAAGGCCCTTTCATTACAGGCACAAGAGGATCTTTGCTACATCCATTGGAGGTGGCCAGGGGTCCTCCTTCTGTGGTCCACAATGCTACCGCGCAGGGTCTGGCGGGCTGCCTGGAACGCAGCAGGAATGGAGCAAGCCAGACAGAAGGTGAACCGGGACCTCCAGAAGGACATGGAGGGCGGACATGGAGCCTCCATCAGGAGGCTTGGGGCCTAGATGGGGGAGGGACTCGATTGGCCTGGCTGGCCTGGCACTGGCCATCTCGGGGATGGCTGGTGCTGGGGGCAGGGTGGCTCGCCCATACAGGATGAGGTAGGATCCAGGGAAGACTTTTTGGCTTGTCCTGCTCCTTCGAAAGCCCATTGGCCGTTTAATTATGTTTAATAAAAGTGGCCCGTTTGTTACCCCAAAACCTGTGTGAGCCTCATTATTCTGACTGGGGGGGGGCAATATGGCCCCTTCCCAGTCGAGCCGCTAACGGCGGCTGAGGCCGGGGGCCGCCATTGCCACCCCAGAAGGAGGGAGAGGCTAATGGGCTTTCCAGGGCATCCGGGGATCAGCAAGGGGGCGGAGCACTGGGGCTATATTAGACCCAGCCCCACCCTAACACCACGCAGTTGGTTTGCTCTCTGCCCACCCACCCGCCCTGCAGCAGTACAGGCTTTAGCTGGTCGCCTTTTTAATAGGGGCTAGGTAGGAATTTTTCCACCTCCGAACCTATTGGCCGGATTGGGGGTGTTTTTTTGCCTACCTTGTACTGCTTGTCAGTAGATTGGGTAATTGGATTGGTGGGTCGTTAATTTGGTCACTTGGCAGGAAAGACCCATGGGGTTTAAGTGGTAAAGGTAAGCACTCAAGACTTAGCCCCAGTTTTGGGGGCAAGTGGTCGGCTGGACCGGTGGAGGGGCTGTACAGCTCCATACCAAGAGGGCAGATCACAGGGCTCCGTCAGGAGGCTCCTGTATGGCTCCATCAGGAGGCTTGGGGCCTGGACGGGGGAGGGACTCGATTGGCCTGGCTGGCCTGGCACTGGCCATCTCAGGAATGGCTGGTGCTGGGGGCAGGGTGGCTCGCCCATACAGGACAAGGTAGGGTCCGGGGGTGACCCTTAGGCTTGTCCTGCTCCTTAGAAAGCCCCTTGGTCATTTAATTATGTTTAATAAAAGTCACCCGTTTGTTACCCAAAAACCTGTGTGAACCTCATTATTCCAACTTGGGGGGGCAATTAGCAGTGCAAATGTACAGTTTTTAATAATGCAGTCATTACATCCTAATATTAGTTCACAGACTCAGATTCAAATACTTCTTCTGCCCTAACATTCACTGGATGATTTTGGACTAGTCACTTTTACATAGCCTAGTGTACCTCAAAGAGCTGTTGTGAAATAAAAAGGGGAGGGAGCATATATGTCACTCTGAGGGAGGGATAAAATTAGATCAATGGCTGGACTGTGCTAAAATTAATCCTATTTGTGTGATAGGGATAAAGCTTGAGCATCTGTCTGTACAGGAATACATGGGGCTGTCAGACAGCTTCCAACCCAGCAGCAATTGTTTGAACACTTGGCACTTGCAAGGGGGTCCTGTATAGTGCAGCTTCTGCAGTTTAGCAGATCGTACCAACCTTATTTCAAGTTGTCACAAATGCATAAATCAGCCCCAACCTGGATAGCTCAGGCAAGCCCAGTCTCATCAGATCTCAAAAGCTAGGTAGGGTCAACTCTGGCAAGTACTTGGATGGGGGGCCTCCTTGGAATACCAGCAGGTGAGAGGACAGGAGCAGGCCTCATTCAGCCAGCTCTCTGAATATCCTCCAGGCCCAGTAGGGGTCAGTCAATAGAAGTCACCATGATTTCCAGATGCGCGCGCACACACACACACACACAAAATACAAAAAAACCCCAACAACCAACAATTGAACAAATCATATATCTAGGCCCCATGTGGAAGTACAGACTATAAATCACATAATCCCTGGCAGGCTGTGAACATGCTACCTGCCCCATAGATAAACAGGCAATTTGTGCAGGTCCACCATAGTCTGAGCTAAGCCATTATGGCCTGTCAAGGTCAACATGTGACCATGACATTCGAGCTCACTCAGATCTATTTGCCTCAAGGCCGATGCCTCAGGTATGATGTATTCAGCTCATATAAATCGATCTTTGTTATATAAATTTACTAAATTTCATCATTCTCACGTGAAAATCAACTTCAAGGTAATCCTCATTGGCAAAATACTGTGCTATAATTACAGATGTGCTCCAAATACATCTTTGATGGAGGCTTTCATATCACTATTGACCATTTTATTGTTAAGTACTTCAATTACAGCAGACATTAGAACTTGTAGAAGAATTTCTATTGATTACGAAGGGCTTTGCATGAACTAAGATAATATTAGCAATGAGAAAACCCATTTAACTTAAGGAGGAATTGATCTGAGTCTCATCCTGAAGCTAAAAGTTGATGCCAAATGAACAACTAACAAATTGAAGTGATCCCCCTTTTTGCATTGTTTTCTGATTTTGTTTTTTTCTTGATCAGGATTATCATCTCAAAGCAAGTAGCACATGTCTCTGCAATATCAATGGTTTAGGATTATACTTTACTATAATGTTTGTCTTCTTACAGAATATTTTTACAACACATACATCTTTTGTATAAGCGCAATGGCAAAACATACATATATTCTTCATACATGGACTCTGATCCTGCCTTAATCATATTGAGGTAAACAAAACAGTATGTCTTCTGACCTCCCTGGTACACAACCTCATCACCCTTCTTTCAAACAAACAAAATAAAAGATTTTTTGGGCCCTTGAGATCACCATGCACGACAGTGGATTGATCACTGGCTTCTAAATTGTGTAGGTTTCACATGCACAATTTATATCTTCAGTGATAGGATTTGAAAACTTGATTACATGCAGGGCTTTTTTTTTAGCAGGAACACACAGGAATGCAATTCCAGCTGACTTGGCATCAGGGGGTGTGGCCTAATATGCAAATAAGTTCCTGCTGAGCTTTTTCTATCAAAAAAGCCCTGATTACATGTATTTGCTGAATTATTATAATAATGGCCAGAGATAGAAAATCCAGAATTTCATCTTCTGTATTGATCAGTGATGAGGAAAGTGGCTCCAAATATATTTGGCCAGTTCATTTTTCATCAAGCAAAACAAAACAAAAGCCAGTTTAAGAGAAGGCTACCCATGACTAAAATTCTTTCTGGCTGTACTTGAAAGGAAGTCCCTTCTGTTTCCAAAGTGGAACTGAATAAAGCCATTTGGAACAATTTCATACAAAGCTTTCTGTACATCAAATGATTGTCTAAAAAATGTTTCAACTCAGTGTTAACATACAGAGACATTTAAAATTCATGAATTATCTCGATGAAGCAGGTGCAGTGTTTTTTGGAATTCCTGTTGGTTTTATTGTAGTTAAGACACAGACTAGAAGGGTTTTGTATCCCCTACTTGTCCACAGAATGCAAACACTCAACCTACTCTCTCCTATCACAAAGCCTTGTTACACAATAAGTTTCTTTAGTCAAAACTATAAATAAATTTGAATTCCAGTGGTGACATCTGGTGGTTGAAATGGCCCCAGCAACAAGAAGGGCCACATACTTATTTGACTTCTTGAGAAGATTCCGAAGTAATATGACTCTGATATCTGGCTTTAAAATCTGTGTCTAATTATGCACCATCAGGGCACAGAAACTGAGCCATGTTTACACTAAAGAACAATGTATTCTGGTTTCAGCTGATATTGTTCAATACCTGCCAGGAATTAATCTGATGTTAGCTCTGTGGAATTATCAGCAAACAAGGTAGACTGAGATCAGACTCTCAGGCACCTTAGTAAAAAATCAAAACACACCCTTCAATTTCAGAATAAAATTAACAAATATAATTAATAAAAATGTCAAGTTAATCATGACATAATTCTATTTAGTTGCAATAATGAAGACAGTTGAGTACCTGAAGGATTTCAGATAGGACTCCTTTCCTACATCTGGATGTCTTTGTTGAACCAGAGTTTTCCAAAAATATCTGTCAGGCAGATTTCCTAGAAGACCTCTATAGATGCTGTCACTTCAGCAGTGACTGATCCTATAGTGGCTAAAGCATTGTCATGTGTCTGGCAAGGAAGCAAGGAGGTTGCTTTTGCTACTAAACAGAACATGAACTGCATCATTCTGGAACAGCTACCCTGTATGGCTCACTTCAGGCACCAAAGTTCCTTCATGTTTGGTAGAAGGGTGGGAATATTAACAGAACAAGGCACTCTCAGGACCTGATTACTGCTCATGCAGCAAAAAATATTTACTGCATTTGTGCTGGTATTTACTATGTGGAACACAAGCATGATGGGGAGAACGTCTTGCTAAATGTGGGGTGGATTTGTGCCAGTGAAACATCAGTTCCCTTGGTGCATTGTGTGATGCACAAATTCCCTCTAATACAGCTGACAACTGGGCTCAACAAATTCAGCTATTTTCTTGGTAATTCAGAAAATACCTCACTGAGAATATTGGTGCTGAAAGGTAGATGCATGTAAGAGTGGGTTCACCCACTGCTATCAATTTTTCCTTGCAGTGAGCAGGCAAAGGAGATTTTGAAAATATGAATAGCAGGGATGAGGACTTAGCCGCTCCAACTGGCATCTGCTGCACAGTGACAGAAGCATGTCAAATGATGCTGTCTCCTCAACTGAGTGGTAGCCATGTGGGGGGGAGGCAGACAGGGCCACATCCGGAAAAGAATTTGACCTCTCATGAGAGGCTGGAGAGCCCTACAGACCTTCATGAAGAACTGCACGCTCTCCAAAACTACTGGAGGAAATAGCCAAGGAAGATACTCATCTGTCTACTCCTGAGTGCAGGATAGAGGTCAGCAGTAGGAGAAGTTGTGTGCTATAATTTTCCTACCCTTTCAGGTTGAGCCACAGGACAAGCCAAGGCAGAGGTGCACGTCAACCCAGGCCTGGAGAGGGGCAGGTTTATTGATCTTGGACATTCTCCCCCCACCTCACAAAGCAACATGCAAACTCAGCTGGGCACAACATGAAGTCCAACATGCTTCTGAGTCAACAGACTATGCATCCTTGGAATAGAAGCTGCTTCAAAATATTTTGTAACGTATTGAAGTTTATTGCAAGACATTTCAGAGTTCTTCAGTGGACAAATTAGTGCAAAAAAGGATTTGGAAATCATTGATATCAAGTATGAAACCAGGAAGATGGTTGTTTTTAATATATTTTATATGTGTCTTACATTTTTAGCAGCTTAAAAATGAATCATTCTTTTAAACTTAACTTTAGGTGTATGACCTTAATAATACCTTGTCTGCATCTCAAGGGAGAGATAAGAATTGTGGACCTCTGGAGCCAAGATGGTCTGCAGAATCAAATGTAGAAGAATGAGAATTAGTCTTCCAGAGCCACTGAAACGATGAGGGATTAACATTCTGAAACATTCAAATGGAGAAATAATCATCCCCGTCCCCCCTCGATACATTGCACTGTGTCTATGGAATAAATTCTGCTTGGTACCTGATAATTTATTCTCTTGATTTCATTCATGAGATTGTTTGCCCTTTATATTTGCTTGCTGTCACTTCACAAACACTGTGGTCATTTCCATTGGAGGTTTTTTTAATGTCAATAAAGCACTAATTTGGGGTTTCTTTTAAATGCAAACTTGTAAAGTTAAAGATGAAAGTGATGGAAAAGTCTGAATCCTTTCAATATGAGAATTCAAACATTTTGTGAGCTTCTTGGCTTCTTTTTGAAGAAAGATCATTGTGCTTATATTGTACACTAGGTTTGTCTCATTTCCAAGCTCTTCAGCTCTTTTTGTAATTTGAAAATGAATGCAACACCTCTTCCATTTCTGATTTCCATGCTTGAAGCTCCTCTGATCCCTTGGGCTTCAGTTTTACAAAAAAGAAGCCAAAGCAATAATCATAGGTATTGATCTGCCAGGACAAATACAGCATGGATCATCCTTTGATTACAAGATGTATCACATTTTGAAGTTGAAAAATGTGTACCATCCTTTTATCGGATAGATTATTAAGGGCATATCAATTAGGAAAATGCTTACAGTTTTTCACTTAGTGCTTGGAAACCATGCTTCTTGCTCACTGCAGGGGGGCTCTTACGCCTGCTGCAAAGATGTTGTGTGAAATCATAAACCATGTGGTAGGAGCACACTACAGCTCTTCCCCACACCATGTGGGCCTGTTCTGCATAGTTCATGGTTTCTTATGTTACTGTTATAGAACGGGAAGCAGCCATGCAGTGATAATGTGAGAAGGTAGCCTGAAAAGCATTCTGTTTAATTTCATTGAAACAAAGAATGCTAACTACCCATTTATCCAACCAATTCAGCAATTTTAGGACTACCCTTTCTGCAAGCCTTTTCTTTCCAATCCACCAATAGGTATCCATGCACATATCTTGCCATCTATATGACAAGCAGGCTTCTGTGTGCATCTGCAGCCTGTAAGCATCTACCATTTAGAGATGCTAGCTCTGGAATGGAAAATTCCTGTACATATGAGAGGAACCTGAAGAAGATGGAGTTGGGGGGCTGGGTCCTCCGTGGAGGCTAATGTCATAGAGTTCACCCTCCAAAGCAGGTAACTATTTTCTCCAGGGGACTGATCTCTGAAGATCACTTATAATTCCAAGGGATCTCCAGGCCCAACTTAAAGGTTGACAACCATAAAATCCAGCCCTATTGGACTAACAAAATTCTTCTTTGGATGCCACAGAGATGCACATCTTCATCCATACCCACCCTGCTTTTCCCAGGGAAATCCTGTGTGATCTGCCAACCAGGTACTGCCAGGGGTTGGGGGGGCCCTATATACCAAAAACCACCTGCTGCAGAAACTACAAGTGAGTAGGAAATGGGCAAAATTTCCTCTTCTTTCTCTCAGCAATGGGCCTTCTGGCACAAGGGTCTTCAATGGTTGATGGAGCTTCACCAATTTCCTTTCCTCACTAGAATCCCTGAACTGTACTACATTGCTTTTTGTTCATGGGAAAGGCTTTTGTTCATGGGAAAGCACTAATAGCTGTGGGAAGGGAAGTGCGGAGAACATCAAACCCAGTGTCTTACAGACCAAAGTAGTCAGTCCAGTCATATACAGTCACAGATTTCTATAGTATGACACAGTCATCCAACAAGATAAGTGCAGCTCAGTAGCCCTTCATTATTGCCCTGCCAATTGCTTTTGACAGTCTCAGGAAGGCAGCAAAACCAGGAGGGATATTAAGCTCCTGGCAGGCAGCATTTAGCTTTGCAGGCAACATGTTATATAGGCTTCATGCAGACCTTTATTTCCTATTCTGTAGAGTCTGCTTTGATATATGCACAGCATTACTGAGGGATGAAGTATGTTAACAATTCACTCATATTGTCTCACTGAATAATGTCATTTCATTTGTGCATTACAGATGTTGCCTCTTGCTCAAGTGATTAATGGAGAGACAGAATAAATTTATATTTGATGGTGTAACATTATACCAGGTGGAGTTTTTTAGGCATGGCTGAGGAACATGTAAACCTTTTGCTTCCTGTTGCCCAGATTTTCCCCATTCTATTTACCTGAAACAACCTCCTGGAAATGAAATAAGCATTGAAGAACCATCTCTGAAGAATATGTATATTTTTTCTATAGAAAACTTATTTTTAATACTCTTTTAGGAAAGAGTCACAAAGCATTGAAGAGAAGAAATAAGAACCAATTCATGTTAATAATGTGCAAACCTGATTGCACTGTTGCATTTCTAAATCAAACAGGATTAATTATCTGTATTGTCCCGACAAGGAAATAACATCACTAATCTTATTTAAACTTCAAAAGGCAGCCTTTGACCTAGTATTATTTGAAAAATAAAAGCAGAAGCAAAATGTTAGCATTTTATTTTGTGGATCTGTTTTCTTTTTGTTCTGAATGTTTGCAAATACCATGCAATATTGACAAATGTGTAGCGCTGAAGTAGTTTGATTTTAGAAGAGTGACTAAATATAGTACTGCAGGGTGCTTTATGTGAAAGGAATTATTCAGTCCTGTAAATAATATATTGTGGGGGAAGATAACTATCTGAGCTGAGTCACAGGCAAAATGTTCTCTTCAATAAAAGGGGCGAAAAACCATTCTACTTGCCAAAAGTGTGCTGAACAAGTTTTCAAGGTATAAATGCAAGAGGGGATGCTGTGGAAAGCTGACTCACACATACACGTACACTACTTGGTGCATGATGACTCACACTCGAACATAAGAAGCATCTTGATTTGAAAACTTTGTGTTTGAGGTGATGTCAAGTGATATAGAAGTTGTGTCTGCATTATTTGATTTGTGATAACAGGTAATCATTACATTTGAGAGTTATCACCTCTCCCTCTGACAGAGCTTCCCATGGCTTTAACAAGTGAGAAATTTAACAAATGCAACCTGACCTCTCAGGGAGCAGTAGTGATGTGGAGAGTGGTATCATTTGGTATCCTTCAACAGTTAACACACAAGTGCCTTTTGAGGAAAGGCAAGTGAAAATCCTAGATGTCAAGGTCCTCAAGTGACATATATGGAAGGGTGAACTCACCGTGAAGGCAGAACAAGACAGCCGAAAAATCACATGACAAACACATGGAGAGCTGTAAGAAGGGCAAGGCAAGTAAGGCTCTTGCTTTGGGTGTGCAAAGCTGAGGGTCACAGAAAACTATATAAAATGTGCATCTATCGACTAGGCTGAAGCCACCATGCCATTAGGGAAAGGGCACATTTCTATAAATTCAAACTGAACCAACCAAGCAGGGCAGTTAGTCAGTTAGAACAAAAGGAGAAATGCCTCACCAAACTCAATTCCATGCTGCTTACCTCCTTTACAATAACAGTAAAGTTAACAAAAAAATCTTTAATTAAAATTTGGGGGCTTGTAAGCCATGTTTGTTGATAAAAACTCATCTTTCTAGACATTTTGCTGGTGTTTGCTGCTGGCATCATTAGAAGTTAGTCCGTTGTTGTTAAAGCAACTAATGAGCATCTTAAGAGAGATACTGTATTTCACCTTACTGAACTTACTGCTTGTCCAGGGCTTGCAGGCTGTGATTGCTGTCCTTCATTGGTCTTAGCCTTCTTGTTTGTTGGTCTTTCTGGAACTCAGCCGAGTTCCTCCCTACACTGTGGTCACAGGGCTTTCTCCCCCTTCTTCTTAAAGGCACAGGCTGTTTTCTGGGCTAAAGCTCATGGTTGCCCAATGCAAAACTCTGGAAAGGGAATGAGGTATATTAAAATAAGAAAAAAATTGACAGACTTGATTAATGCATTCTTATGGGAGTGAGACTCAGAAGTTTAGCAGAACTTGCTTTCCAGTGTCCAATTGTAGATGCAGAAAGGAAGTAAAGGCAAAGTCTGGTTTCGCTTTGCTGTTTAGCAGTGTCGCCTCTAAGCTGAGTTAGTGTGAGCTAGCTCACAGATTTTTAGCCTCCAGCTCACACATTTCTGTCTTAGCTCAAGAAGGATGACCCCAGAACACACTAATTTATGCAGTAGCTCACAACGTTAATGCCAGAAGTTCACAACTTTAATGCCAGTAGCTCACAAAGTAGAATTTTTACTCACAAGGCTCTGCAGCATAGAGGGAACATTGCTGCTTAGGTAGGGCCCAGCTTCAGCATTTGCTGTACTGTTTGGTAAGGAATGGGGGGGGGGGGGATGGGAGTTTGATGGTAATGAGGATTCATGGAGTTGATTGTCTCCTAGCTAATTTGGCCTGATTTTGTGTGTGTGGGGGGGGGGGGTGGTAAGAGGGTCTCCACTTTCTGGAATGGGCTCCTTGAAAAGGTGAGGAAACCCCCTCGTTGGAACTTTTCAGGAGGAGCTGCAAGTCTTGATTGTTTGCCAGGATTTTTGATGGGGTATGAATAGCAAGCATGGAGAGGGGTGTATTTGAGGTTCATTTTATTTGGTTTTAATGTATAATGTTTTTATTATTGATTAGGTGGAGGCGATCAATGGCAGATACATGAAGAAGAGCAATATAATGGGAGTGCAGGGACAACAGAACGTGTCTAAATTGCTTTTGATGGTATTATACATCCACATGCTTTTATCCTTTTGGTATGTAAACATCATACTCCTTCAAGACATACTCTAGTCAGATTTCCAGATGTCATAAACTCTGTCCAAATGCAGTGCAATCTCCCGAAGCCATTTTAAATGGTAAGCAGAATTTGCAGAGTAGGTTAGGGGCCTGAGGGTGCTTGTGAACCCAGCCTTGCTGTTTGCAAAAGCAGGTTGGGACAGTGTCCAAGTATGCATTCTATCAGCTGTATCTGGTTCCTGCAACTCTCTTTGTTCTTGCTTTCAGATAATCTGGTCACATTGTTCCATGCTTCTGTAACCTCATGGTTGGATTTGTAAATCTCCTTGCGCCAAGACACAAGCCAGGGGTATAAATATTTTAAGGATAAATAAACATAATAACTCAGTTGTCCTTTAAAAATGCTAATCAGTGACCTTTGTATCTCCTTGAGAAAGAAAGGAGAAACTCTCTGGCTTGGGTCTTATTGCTGTTGAAATCTCTCTGAAGCTCAACCCTCTTCCTTCTAAAGCAGGGCTGTCAAACTCCCGGCCCACAGGCCGCACCCAGCCCACCCAGGGCTTCAGTCAGGCCCATGGCAATTTTCTCCCCCCTCCTCCCTCTCTGCCCTCACCCTTTCAAGCTCTGAGGCTGCCAACAATGTTTCCAGAATTTCACTTTTGCAGCATTTATGGCCAGTTGAAGCTCCTTGCACATAAAGGGTTGGTGTTTTGAGCCAGCTTGTCTCTGCTGAGTGGACCCAAGAACTGGTGCCAAGTGAGTGCTCTAACCTGGGAACCCACAGCCAAAGGGGAATATTACACTGGAAAGCCATTGCCAATCAAAGTAGATGCGGTTGGGGTGGGAGGAGAAGGTTGCAATGCCCAGCCATTTCATGTTTTCCTAGGCTCAGAGTATTTAGTTTATATTTTTAGTTTCTGCTGTGATCCTTGTGTTTTTTCTTGATGTTTTACTTTTAAAACTTCCTTGCCAAATCCCACTATTCCCCCACCTTTCCATGTTAAACAAAATATCACAAGAGTTTTAAACATGTTTGTATTTTACATAAAAATAATATGTTTAATTGTGTTTATATCTCTACTACCTGGCATTACATTTTATGACATGCATGACCCGGCCCCACAAAGTCCCATATATTTCAGATCCACCCCTCATAACAAATGAGTTCAACACTCCTGTTCTAAAGAATGTGGCAAAAGGCAGCAAAGTTTCCATCTGGGGAGTCTTGAAAAAGAGGAAGGTGGTGTTGCTGTTTTTAAAATCTCTCTATCAGCCCAAATATCACTGCTCAGAGATCCATGATTGCAGCTTAATGTCTCTACCCCTTTCTCCCCCTTAAGACTGAAGGAAAGTAGCCTTCAATGGAAAAACCATCAGATAGAATATCTGCTACTCACCCACATGCTTGGCCCTCTTTCCCTTGACTTTTTCTTCTTTTTCCCACCTAGGGTTGCCAATCCCCAGTTGGGAGCAGAGGATTGCCTGGTTTGGAGGCCCTTCCCCACTTCAGGACTATCAGAAAGAGGGGGAGGAAATGTCTGCTGGGTACTCCATTATATTCTATGGAGATCAGTCTCCCAGGTTATAATGGAGAATCAATCTGTGGGTATCTGGGGTTCGGTGGGGCTGTGTTTTGAGCTTGAGGCACCAAATTTTCAGCATATCATCTGGTGCCTCTTCTCAAAAAAAATCCCCAAGTTTCAAAAAGATTGGCCACAGGATCCAATTCTATGAGCCTCAGAAGAAGGTGCCCCCCATCCTCTATTATTTCCAATGAAGGTAAGGTGCTTAAAAGTACAGTCCCTTTAAATGTGATGGCTAGATTTCCCTTCAGAGTTCAATGGTGCTTGTTGCAACTTTGCTCCTGGCTCCACCCTAATATCTCTTGTCTCCACCCCCAAACTCCCCAGATATTTCCTGAGTCGATCCTGGCAACCCTTTGCCCATCTTTAAGGGGCAAAATAGGAAATAGGTGTTTTTATGTCATTCCTCATGAGAAATGTTTCTCCCTTTCATTGCTTGTTGACCCCATTGTGAAGTTTTAATCATCCTCACAAAGCTACAGATATCCTTCAGGCTTAATGTTTTCCATTCTGTAAGAAAATACCCCTAAAATTCAGAACATCGTAGTAACCCGCTTGGTTGCCAGGGTGCCTGGAGACTGAACTCACACACATCTGCTAGGAGAACATGGGTTTGTCTGCCGGACAAAAAGGACTTATGAGTACTAACAGTCACAATGCTAAAAGCAGTGCTCCGTGTTTCTTGAGGAGTGCTAGCAAGAAGAACGGATGGTTTCCAGTCGCTTTGAGCGAACACCATCTCTATCATTGGAGCGGAAGAAAGTGTGCCGCTAGGAGCTATCCAGACCATGCGGTTTTCAGCCTTGACCATAGAATCCACTTTGGGAGGCTAACACCAGCTATCTTCCAGCCATGCCAAGACTCCATTTCTCCAAAACAGAAGGCTCACGTACTCAGCAGCTGTCACCCATCCAGGAGGCCATCAAGCCTAGGCATGTACCCTGCTGGAACGCCTAAGGCATTGTCCAACGGAATGAAGGACAATGACCAGTGTCAAGAAGAACACTGAAGAAGAGGAAGTCCATCTTCAGCCAGAGCCATGTTCTTTGTGTAAACCGGGTGTTACCTAAGTAGTAATTTGGCCATCTATTGTCACCTTTTTAGATAAGTTTAGAGTCCAAAGCACCCCTCCACCCAGTAATTTCCCCCATTCTTCTCCCCAACAGTCATCTTGGAGCATCCCCACCCTGGTCCATTGGTAGCTGGAGGTCCAATGAGGTAACCAGGACCCAAGCTTGTTCATTGGTCAGTTTTGGGTACCCAATTGGGAGCCACCAATTAACTTGCTATTGGCTACTGCAGAAGTCCAGCCCTTATGGTCACTGCAGAGCCTCTCCCTTTTTCCACCCCAGTACCTCCCATCCCCTGAGGGTCTAAGGTAGTCTATTTAACCTCTGACCCAACTCCACTCATGTGTGCATCTAGCAGTACCCCAGTTCCGCTGTCTAGATCCATCCCCGATTCTGGCCACAGTTGAGGGTCCCATTTCCTCCATCCTCTTTCATCACCATTGGAGCCTTTCTTGAAGACTACGATCGCTAATTATCACCCTGTTTGTCTACCCATGTGTTGTCTCTATCTCTCTCTCTATTTTTCCTAGGACTGTATGTATGTTTCATGAGCACATTGCCTTGTATGTATGCCTATATTTTTCTGGAATAAATTTTAATTGTTTTAGTTAATTAGAGTCCTTGATAAATGTAAGCATTAATTTCTGGACGTGGAATCCTGTATACACAGGTAAAAAGATCCTGATTAAGCCAGGTGCCCACCTGACAATTCCCCATTTGAGGACATTTTGGCTTACAATTCTGCGTTGCTCCTAGACACTTCTCATTTGTTGCACAGGGACAGTGAAGGGACCTTGGGAGTCTCCTGCTATCAGGATGTCATGCGGGAGAGGGATTTAAAAGGTATTGGGATAAATTCAGAAGATATATAGAAAAAGAATGGAAAGTAAAAGGACATTGGGTGATTTTTGAGAATACCACTTAGGTTTTTAGGAGAAGAAAGAAGATGAACTATAATAACTGGGTGGGACTTTATAAAGTATAAAAAATGTGTTTATTTCTCTGCAAAATTATATATATATATATATATATATATATATATATATATATATATATATATATATATATATATCCTTTTTAAATTAAGATTCTTTTAAAGTTAAAGATACCTTTTGATATCAGAATTTTAGGTAATTGGCACCGACGGAAGTCAAGATTTGGGGGGAGGGGAAAGTGTAATGTATGGGGCAGGTAGTAAGTGTTTATTAATATTTTATTAGTATTGGATATAATTACCATATATTACCAAATAAAATTGTTTAACAGAGAGCCAAAAAAAAAAGGATGTCATGGTGGGAGGCTGCAGTGACCCTTCCTTCCTACAAGCAGAGCCAACTCCAACCCAAGACTATCTGAGCATTCATCTACCTGTATTAATGAGGAGTATACTGCATATGTGAATAGCTCAATGCTATACTTCCACCTCAGAAGGAAAAAAGCTATAACCAAAAATAAACATTATCACTCACTAAGACTACATCTTGGCATTAAGACTCTTAAACTTAAGAGGAATTAAAGAACTTACAGTTTCCCAAGCCCTGTTGCCCTGGGCTCCTAACTTTTAGGAATGGAGTACAGCTTCCTCTTTCTCTGTAACAGAACTGCTTAATATGCTGTGGTAACTCCAGTACAGGTATCCACAGCTGTGGTGCATTCAGCCACTTGGTTGAAGTGAATTTCTTAATCAGGAACTAACTTTAGCATGAATTTTAATAATATAAACACAGAACAAACTGTTAAAATGTTTTTTTTAAAAAAAAAAACTATGTTCTTAATGAATTATTGGTAGGTGAGTCTGGGAATCACTTTTTTATTCTTATTAAAGGAAAAGATAACAAGTCTCAGTCAAGGGTCTCTTGGATGAATAAGCAAGAAGGCCTTTATAGGCTTTTTCAGATCAATAAGAATGCATTTTATCAAACTTTTATTATAATTGTGGACACATATGTTTCACTTTCGATAATAAAGCTGTTGTCTGAGACCAGATCTTGTCTACAGTCAGTTGTTTAAACTTCTTGGCTGTGTAAATCTGTAATTCCCAAGACACACTGTGGATGATTTTTTTTCTTCTGGTAATTTTTACCTGAAATAGCTAAAATGAAAGCCCTTTTCTGTTATCCTTACATAGCCTGCCAGAGGGGTCTTTTGATAACATGAACTTCTAGAGTTGAATCAAAGCACAGAGTGGTCTATTTTGAAATGACATTTTGCCCTTCTTCCCTAAAAGCCACAAATTGCTTCTCTCAGTAATATATTAGCAAGCAAATACAATGTGATCTTGAGATGTCAGACCATGTTGAGGGAATACATGCTATCTTTGTTGCTTCTTTCATATTCTACACTGTGATAGGGCCCCTCAGCAACAGTTACAAGCTGCCTTTGGCCATTCAACTGTCCTATATTATACAATTTCCATGACAACTAAGGTCTTGCTGATCGTTTTGACTGTATACAACATGACAGCTATCTGGGCATGAATGATTAGTCTTTTGGGGGTGCTCCAGACTATTTTTATGGACCAAGTCTTTACTTCAATTACCATAAGCATAGCTCAAAAGTTTTAAAGCTGACACACTTGCTCAGTATAGATAGCAAACTTGCCTGCAATGTCTGGGAGCTCTTCCATATCATAAAACCTTATCAGTTCTCGCAGTGCAGAAGAGCAATATCTTTGAAAAGCTAAAAATTATTCAGGAACATGAATTTTATGAACTTATAACTAGAGCTTGAAAATATTCTGTATTTGAAAAACAATGGCCAACAACAGACAGCAGGCTCGGGGTGGCTTGAAGCTGACCCAAAGAGAGTCAGCTGGAAGTAGAGTGCCCAGGAGCTTCCTGACGACACTTGGAAGAGAATGGGCTGTGGGCACCCAGGGAGTGTCTGGAATGCTCACACACCCCGTCCACAGCTCCCTGGGCACTCTCCGGGTGCTTCTTGGCCTTTCAGACGGCCAGGGAGGTGCCCCAGAGGCACCCTGATGAAAAGGCACCAATTTCAAAGTGGTGGCTTTTTGAGCCAGCTCCCAGCAAGCCGAGGGGTTGAGACGGAGGCAGGAGGCAGATGTGTGCATGTGGATGCGCTTTTTTGGTCTGCCTGCCTCCCATCCCAGGGTGGTTTAAAAAACCCATGTGTTATCACCCAATGAATAGCTTATTTCCATTATCATATTATTCCACACATCTCCAAGATACTATCCTTTAAAGTATAAGGTAAAGGTAGTACCCTGTGCAACCATCGAGTCATTACCTACCCATGGGGTGACATCGCATCACAGCGTTTTCTTGGCAGAATTTAAAGTTTTAAAGACTTTGTAAAGTTGAGTGCCTAGCCAACTAGAACTATTCCACTGGTATTGGCAAATGTCATGTGGCACTACTCAAGTGAGTAATCTGCTTGTTTGAGCATTTTTAAGCAATTGTTTTCTTAAGCATATGGTTCTTAAGCAGAACCAAATTTGCTTTTAAACACCTCCTCTTCCACTAATGGCACTGGTGCTCACTAATGCCATTCAGTCTTTGATCTAGCAAAGCATCTGCTTAGATAAACTTCCTAGCCATTTGTGGATTTTACAAGACTTAGCAAAAACCAATATCTTAGATTTTTCATAGTTCAGATGAAGTTTGTTTTCTTGAAAGAAACTGAGCCCAGCTTGCTAGCGGAGGGTGGTTGAAAGAGCAAATTAAATAAATAAATCAAATCAATCACACAAAAGGTCCAACTAGATTGGCTGGTTTCCTCAAAAACTCATATGAGCTGCACTCCTAAGACCACTCTCCTGGGAGTAAGCTCCACTTGTGTTCAAGACTGACTTTTGAATACACTTGTTTAGGACTGTTCCCATTGCCTCTCCAGTCAGAATAGCGAGACAGACGAAGGTATGGATTAAAGGGCCACTTTATTTAACTTAACTCAATGACAAGGGCTAAACAGTGGGGACAGGTTAAACCAGGGGTCAGTAACAGACCACCTCCTTAACCTGAAACAGGGCGAGCCCCAAAGCCCTGGGTGTGAGCCAACCCAATGGCTCAGACCCAGCCAGCTAGGCCACGAGATCCCATTCTCCTGAGCTCCACCCTCCCCCAAGCCGTACAGCCTGGGATGTGGACAACTCTCCATGTGACAGGATCCCCAGTCTCCCTAGAGCCAACCTTGGGCCATACAGCTTAACGGTCACCCCAGGGAGGCCATTTGCCACAATGGTGCGGTGCTACAGGAGCTCACCAATACCCCACAAAACATGTTCCCAACAGAAAACGGCCAGTGACCAACCTATTTAACAGCACCGCCCAAGCCAATTGCCAGCACCCATCAACAACAGTACAAGGTAGGCAAAAACACTCCCAAACCAGCCAATATGTTTGGAGGCAAAAAATTCCTACCTGGCCCCTTTTAAACAAGGTGACCAGCCTTTGTCTGCACTGCATGATGGGCGGGCAGGCCGAAAGTGGCTTCAGAACTGCGCCAACGGGGGTGGGGCTAGCCTTATAAGACCGCCCCTGCCCAGCCAAGGATGAGTCCACTGCCTCCCATCCTTCCAGAGAGGCAATGGACAGCCCCCAGCCTTAGCGGCCAATCGGCCGCTCAGCTGGGTGGGGACCGAATTGTTTCTCTTTTAATCCCACTAAGCTGATTCTACACTAAGGTTGGATGAGCACTGAATTTACACTGAATTCACCTGCTAGAGATCCGTGTCATTCAAAATGCATCCACATTTAAAATTTTGTTCTTCACCTTTTGCAGTTTTACATCCATATTTGCAAAAGGAAGAAAGTCTGCAGGCCCTTGCCCCTCCCAGAGGCTGGAGGTTCAATTCAGCTGTCTTTTGAGATTGCCCGGTCATAGGTGGGAGGTTGGGTTTGAAACCCCAGTCAAAGTGCTGCTGTCTCACACATACTCTCAACCACCCAAAAATGGGCTTTGCTTTTGCTCTGGTTGGAACAGAGCTTTTATTCTAGGAGGGGGGAGAAGTGGGAAGAGCTGCCGACAACCTGGAGCAGGGGCAAGATGCCACCCCTAGCAAGGACTCCAGCCCCCTGCTCAGCAGTGCACACATTGCTGCTGCACACGGCCTCTTTCTTCTTGCAAGGGAAGTCGAGCTCAGAGGAGAAGCCGGCATCCCACTCGGCTGCTCTCGCCTGATTGAAAGAGCATCCAGGCGTGGCCAGATGCACTCTTCTCCTCTGAGCTTGGAGGAGATGAACATACCCTGCTCAGCTGCTCTTGCTTTCAAGGCGAGAGCAGCCAGGCAGACTGCGTTCTCCTCTAAACCTGGCTTCCCTTACAAGTGAAGCTGGGCTCAGTGGAGAGTGCCACCAGTGCACCATCCAACTGCTCTCAGCCAAGGCAAGGTGGCACCCCAGGCCGCCACCTACCATGCCTACTACCATGCACCAGCCATGAGTCCTGCCATCCCAGGCAAGAACCCCTGCCCCTCACGGAAGTGTGCACATTGCTGCTGCACACTACCTCTTTTGCCTGCCCAGGACCCAGGCAGGTGAAGGGGTCAGCAGGGCACCTCTCTGCCACTTGGAGGCTGCCTTCCTTTGGGAAGGCAGCCTTTGAGCGGTTCACATGTCACCACCACCTCTTTCGCCTGCCCAGGCAGAGCCAGTGCTAGGGCTTTGGGCACCCCAGGCTGGCACCTGCCCCACGCCTTCCCACCCGTGCCTGCCCAACTGCTGCACTCCCACCCATGGGGAGAGCAGGCTATGTAGCATGGAAGGAGGGCTGGGCAGGCTCTGGCCGAGCTAGGCCTGTGCAGCGCACTCTCAGAGGCATGGAGCACCTCTGAGAGTGTACTGCAGAGACATTCTCCACTGAATTGGCCTACCTGGCTGCCGGTGGGGCACATTCTTGCCCAGCTCGGAGGAGAGCACATACCCATATGCCTCTGAGCAACACACAAAGTGACTTCCTGAATCAGTGCTCTCGCGAGGATAAAGCTTTGGGGAGGATTTCGAAAACTCGGAGGAAAACTTCTATACTTAAAGCTTTAGATTAGAATCTGCAGGAAACCCCAGTTCAAAACTGGTTTTAAGAAAATCAAGGAAACAGTGGAGTCGGCACCTATTTCACCTAAACAAATGTAAATGTTTCAGGAAGCTCCGATGCAAGACAGAGGTGAACCCGTTATGTAATGTAAAAGGTGAGTTTCCAATGCAGAAATAGAGAGAAACAAACTGTCAGTGTAAAAACAGCCTAAGATATATTGGACTTTTTGTCACCTAAGCAAGATACACATATTGCCTCTTCTGTCTCCAGTGATGCCCCTCACCCCATGCAGCACCAATGTCCAGGAGTGAGATGAGCCTCTTTACCACACTGAGGCACACCTTACCGTGTTGCCTCAAGAAGCTGCTTGGGTGTCTTGGCCGCAGGGCTGGTTCCAAATTTTCTGTAAAAGGATAAAAGTGTGAGCACATTGAAGATCACAGATGTCAGTACAGGTGGCTAAAAACATTGACCTCCAAGTAGTAAGGCATTGCTCTCTAATGCACTACCAAAATGTAAGTGGCAAATATTCAGACCAAAGTAACTCAAGAAAATAAGAGAACGAATGGCTTCCCGTCAGAATGATGCATTCTTAAGAAGGCTGCATTCTATTCAGTGAGCTCCTAAGGAATCAAGGCGCTGTGCCAATCAGTTTGCTACTTAAAATAGAACTAAAGGGTCATTTAATACATATTTCATTTGGCGTGCTTTACATAACCAAAAGTAAATGCAGTATTTCCCCCACAAAAATGCAATTTATTTTTGACCTTATGTCTTTGACCCATGTCTACCATTTTGATTTTTCTGCATTTGTTCTAGAGCAGTACCACGGAAGAGCAATTTTTAATTTCACCTTGCATTTACAAAATTGGCTAAATGCCACATTTGCATAGATTTGTTTTCGGGTGAAACTGATCAAGAAGGTCTAATTAAAATCAGCTGAAGCCCTCAGTATTATTTTTAAAAATTGTTTTTGTGAATACTTTTTTCTGTCCCTCTCTCCCCAACTTAAGATGCACATATGAAGAATGATCTCATCTATTTATTTAAGCTGAAGTTTCTAGAATAATAAAAAATGGAAACCCAGACAAATTAAAGCACAGGCTGTATAACAGATGTTCATTCAGTTTATCTTTTAAATATTGCTTATTTCATCTGAAATCACGTGGACCAGCGATTAAATGTTTCAGTATTTAAAATGAAAATTGAAAGTGTTTGTATGGTTGCAGTGGTTGTTGAACCTTTGAATATTTAATTCTAATTACTTCGGTTTTTAAAAATCCAGCAAATAATACTTCAAGAAATCAATATCTAATTATATTAGTTCACATATAACACATTTATTTTTAAACACTTTCCCTTTTATTGATCAGAACACAGAATACTGGCCAGTAAAACATAATGGCCAGCAATCAGAGTGATGGGCAACTGTTGTGTATCATCCAAGTTTTGTCATTTTTATTTATTTCATATGTACCTGGTGTTTCTCCCCAGCGGGGACCAAAATGGCATACATACATCTCATCTCCATTTTCTCTCGTAACATAGGTTAGGCTGAGAGTGTGTGACTTATCCAAGCTCACCCAGCAAGCTTCTTGTGTCAGAATTGGGCCAGTATTGAGCCTCAGTCCTCTGCTAAGCCTATGCTAAGTTCTACAGGAACTTAGCCCTCAAAGTTGAATCTTTGGTACTATTTTCCACAGAAGACTACAGGCCTCTGTCGTGGCCTTCAGGTATAGATAACTGTATATGACTTTTTGCCATAACAGATGTTTATTCATACCAGGAGTTAGTAGTTTCACAATCAGAAACAAAATAGATACCATATCCAAATCTAGCTTCCTCAGCTTTCCTTGACTTTCTGAGAACTTCCTGACCTCAGTGATAGAGCAAAGGGGAGGGCTCAAGGGGGGATCTTTGTGGTAGTTCTAGTCAGTACTGGTTGGGCCTGCATCACATCCATGGTAGTCTTTCATGTCAGGTACATCAATCAGGTAGGTCAATAGGTAAGGTACCAGCTATTGGTCCAAGGATGTTCCCAGACAAGTACATATCTCTGGTTTACCAAGGGTCAGGGCTGCTCATCAATGCCTTAGGGCCTTGATGTCTGCCACCAGAATATATTCCTTATTATCTGAGCATACACTCGGTTTTCCTTATGTTCAATAGTCTACTTTACTTGATGTCTATTTGAAATATAATACATTGAAAGTAGAAGGAGAATTTTGTCTGTGGCTCTCGCTCTGGCAAGGAAGCACCCAGTCAGCCTACTCACCAAATTAGAGCTTGGATCTGGGAGCTTTCCATTAAGAAGTTCCCCAACACTTCCATGGCAGAATGGGGATTTGAACCTGTGTCTCCCAGATCATAGTTTGATGTTCTAGCCACTACACTACACTGGCTTTGTAGAACATAATAATAGTTTCAGGTGAGTAGCTTTAGTCATTGTTCTAGAACATACCCAGTTATAGTAACAAACCCATATTCCAGGTGATTGTTTTGAATATGTACAGCTACATCCCCACCCCAAGAGCTTCTGCATCTTCCATATCTATCTCTGTATTCAAGAATATATGTTGGTGATGATGTGTCACCAAAAGGTTATGTGCCATTTTTGAAGTATGCAATCAAATGTGCATGTGTACTGGGAAAGGGAGGATGAAACTTGTTATCACTGAGAGAGAAAAAGACACATGTCTGAAACTACCTTGAACTATAGCCTTATATCCTTGCTAGGTACAGGATATTACATTCTACTTATACTGTTAATAAGACTTGTGTTGCCTGTCATATCACAGGTAGGGATATCTGTAAGAACAAATAGTGATAAAGAAGAAATGTTTATAGCTTTTAGAAATTACTTTGGAAACTTACATACTGAGATTGTTAATCATTACATCCTATTAAATGAGTTAATTTCAGACAGCAAAGTTTTACATTTAACACTGAACATAGATTTTTCAGTAAAAATAGGCTGAAGATCAATGATATTTTCTTGAAATATGTATTTTAAACTGAAATAATGATGGTACTTTGAAACACTGAACAAACTATGCACTATTCCAAAGAGACTATTGGTATCAGAAACTTGTAGAGCCACCTTAAGTTTCTCCTTTACCTCAAGCTCACCAGATATAACATTACCACAGCAGACTAGCTATGTAAAAATACTTCATACCATTGTGTTCTACTGGTGATAGATGAACATGACAAGAATCAAGGTTATTCTGACACTTTGTTGTTGACACTGCAGTTTAGCAGGAGCAACATGCAGAATACACTTTTTCAGGAAGCCAGACCTGATGAATATGAAGGTGTTTTGTTTTATAGCCTCCATTGAGAGAAGACTAAGGAACAAAATCATTTGTCTTCATATCATAAATCGTGCTTGGAGAGAAAAATCAGTAAGGCTAGACCATGACACCAGTCATTTGAGGATCACAATAGCTAGCGATAGAACGTTCCATGAACAAAATATTCTAGATTTTCTTGAAACAAAAGCCATGTCATACCTTTTACTAAGACGAACAAACAGACCATCATAGCTGGCACCCTCCTCTTTTCTTCCATCTTTCTTGCTTCAGCCTCCTCCTCACCCTGCTCAGGTGATGGTGACACTGAAACCAGACTAAATTACTGACATCATCTTGAGCCTAATAATATAAGAAAACTATTTTTTAAAAAAACTTCATTGGTTTTAATAATGTTGCATTGATATTTTTAGCTTTTGTTGTATATCACACAGAGCCCTGTGCACTTGAGTGATTCATAAATTTAAAATATAAATCAATAAAATACAACACAGTGTACAAATTTTCAAGTTCTCTAGGACTTTTTTTAAAAAAATGATATTTCAATTATACAGACAGATTAAAATATATAGACAACAAATACAGCATTATAAAAATAATATTAATTAAAAATGAAAACTATGAGCAAAATCTATAGCGCAATTGGTATAGGTGACCCATCACTTTTAATAAAATTGCATAAATATAAAATATTTACGATTTATAAAGGAACTTGTACCCTGTGTAGCCTGGTCTAATTTTTCTATTATGGGTGACCATTTTGTTATAAATTTTGTTTATAAATTTAAAGTATCCCTGATATGGGTCTGCTTGGGAGATACCCACAGTGATCCTATCCATAATGTAGTGGTCCCAAATAATGCACTACCATTGAGTAATACTAGGGGAATCCATTTTCATGCTATACATGTTTTGGCAGTGATCAATAATATTAAAACCAAGTCTTTCTGGATACAAGGAATATTGATATATTGCCAGTTATTTAATAAACTGGGTTCTCTGTCAGGGTTTTTTTTTGTTTGTTTTTTAAATTCCTGCAGAAATTGGCTCTAGAAGCTTTTGATCACTGAACAGTGCCACCAACAGTGCATTAGGGACCCTACATTGCCATAGTTTTGGGGGTTCTCCAGAACTCTTCATCAGGCTGGTTGTTCAAAAACATGAGAGAGTGTGAGGGGGGGCCTTCCAGACCATAATCTTAAAGTTCTTTTGTCTGTATCTTAGAAAGAATGGCCAGATAACTTAGGGTTGCCAGCTCCAGCCTGCGAAATTCCTAGAGAAGAGAGGAGGGTACTCAGCAGGGATGTGATTCCATACAGTTTGTTCTTTGAGGCTGCCGTTTTTCTCCAAGGGAATTGATCTCTGAAGTCAGTTGTAATTGCAAGAAATTTCAACCCACCTGGAGGGTGGCCATTATCTAGTCAATGCAGGCTGTGGCTAGTATCAGGCAGTACCCATGGCATTCTGGGAGGAAAGAGCAAGAAATCAAAGTCATCCAAGTGAAACATTAAAACTAGTATTTAACTGAATGTCTCTCTAATGCCAAACAAAACACATAGGTTCCACAAAACTCCAAAAGCAATAGGGAAGCGTAGTAGACCTTATATTAATAACAATGGCAAATAATTTCAGTTGAAGCAGGAAAAGTCTGTTTAACAGGGCTGTAACTAGTGGTGGGGCAGCACAGGCAGCACCCCCTATTGATTTGGTGGTACCCAGGCCTCATTTTGGGCAGGAGTTCGAAGGAGCTGTTGTATATGTGGACTCTGTGTTTCATGTGATGGGTTATTTCCTATACAATACAATGATACGAGTGATGTTAAACAGTCAAAAAAGAATACACCCAACACTAGGCAATTATGGAATTATAATGCGATCATGCAGCAGTGTGTTCAGCCCAAAGTCTTTTCATACGAAGACCCCAGGAATTTTAATCTTCGTTTCAATTATGTATAATCTTCAACAGTGATGTGGGCTAAAATTAAATATACAATACATTATTATTATTAACAATATACAAATACATTTTACATTATTATTTCCCAGCTGGAGATGGCAGCCTTAGTCCCCCAGGGCTCCTTCCACCTAGGGATGCCAACCTCCAGGTCTTTTTATTTCCTTTTCAAGAGATTTGATCCTCTTGACCGTTCCTTTCAACTCTTCTATTTACCAGATTTCTCATCTTAGATAATTTCCCTGTTTTGATGACAAATATGACCATGTTGATTATTCTCTGGCACCTTTCCACATACATGTAAATTAAATCTGATGCCATTGTGATTACGATTCCAATGGGTTCAGCCACCTCCACATCTCGCTTCAGGTCCTGGGGCTGCATCACTAAAGATTAAAAATTACTATGTGATCAATCATGTTTGCTTTACCCAACTTACCTTACTATATTGCTGTGAAAGTAAAATGGATCAAGGGGAAACCATATATGTCACTGTGAGCCCCCTTCAAAAAGAACAGGATAAAAAAACACCTGTGGCGTGGGGCCAGCCTTGCTGCTAGGATTGCCTGACATTTTTTATTTAATTAAAATAATTTTTAAATTATTTCCTTTAAAATAATTTTCCCATAAAATGATTGAGACAAGGAGAAAAGCCTGTTTTGTTTTTTTTCCCCCAAATGGGAAGGAAATTAAAATTCTAGGGAGGGAAAGACTGATGATAATAAAGGATATATTATGCAGGTCTTTTTGCAGAAGGAAAAATACAAATTAAGACTTCTGGCTTGTAGCTCTGTTAACCAGCATTAGATAAGAACAGGAGAAAAATATTTATAGCATTGCATTAAAAAAAAAAAAAGCTGGATATTTGTCTCCAAGCACTGTCAGGTCATTCTTTGGGCATGCGAATATATGGGATTGTGAACCTTCAGAATTAATAGCAGTGAACAAGCCAGGCAGGATTTGCTCGAAGTCTTGCCCTTAGTAGCCAACCTTGAGTGGGAGAAATGTCCTTATAAAGAGTTTGGATAAATTCCCAGCTTTGCTACAGAAGCTGATTAACACATTCAAGTTTTTGGGTTCTCCAGAAGTGCATGAGTTGGATGACCTCCTGGGCCAACTGTAAAACATTTTGTAGCAGTATATCATTATACTCGGATGTCGTTTTTCTGTTGAGTCTTTCATAACAGCATTGTATAACACTAGTATAGTCACATGGCTATTGCCGTTAAATGGTTTCAGAAACCTGAGTGGCTCACTGGCATTCCAGCTGTAATGCTCTTAATCCACAGTGCAAAAGGACTTCTGTAAGACCCTTAAAGTTAGTTTTTGTTCCATGGCTAGAAAAATGAGTCCAAGATAACGGGGTCTTGTGAGCACTGTATGTAGTTACTAGGCCCTCCGTAGCCTGAGGAAGTTTGAAACAGCCAGTGGTCACTGAATAAAAGTAATTTTGACAAATTGTTAGGAACTGTTTTCTTGGTTTTGAGTAAATAACACAGAACAATTCTCACTTTGGGGCTTTTCAGAAAGCAGAAAGAAGATACAGAGTATTGATTATTTATGCTTTTCCTTCTAGGCCATGTACCTATTCAAAACATTACATATCCTTCACTGTAGCTTCTTCATTGCCTCAACTCAGCAATAGGGGAGACTAGATCATATTTTACTGATAAAACGTGTACATTCCCCCAACACACAAGGAGATCTGTTGGTGTTCTTTAGTGTCTACTTGGGTTTTCGCCATCCTCATTCATATACTTAGGGTGTTTTCGCACACATTAAACAATGCACTTTCAATCCATTTTGAATGTACTTGCAACTGGATTTTACTGTGTAAAATGGCAAAATCGACTTGCAAATGGTCACTGAAATGGATTGAAACTATTATTTAGCATGTGCAAAAGCACATTAGTGACCTTACTACTCACCTCTAGGGTTGCCAATCCCATTTAGGACACGGGATCCCCTTGTTTGAAGGCTCTCCCCCTGCTTCAGGGCAATCAGAAGGGGGGGGGAATGTCTGCTGGACACTCCATTATGCTTTATGGAGACTATTCCCATAATAGAGACAGAGTATAATAGAGAATTGATCCATGAGTATCTGGGGCTCTGGGGGGCTGTTTTTAGATAGGGGCACTAAATTTGTCACATAGCATCCAGTGCCTCTCCTAAAAACACCCCCCAAGTTTCAAAGTGATTGGACCAGGGGGTCCAATTCTATGAGCCCCCAAAGAAAGTGCCCCTATCCATTATTTCCATATGGAGGGAAGGCATTTAAAAGGAGTGCAGACACTTTAAAGGTGACTGCCAGAACTCTCTTCAGTGTTCAATCATACTTGTTCCTGGCTCCACCCCCAAAGTCTCCTGGCTCCACTCCCAAAGTCTCCAGATATTTCTTGAGTCAGACCTGGCAACCCTATTCACCTCTGAGTTCCTGTCTTTTTGAATGTTAAGTAACCACTGATTCCAGTATAGCTCCTTAGGAAAGCCTACTGCTTGCTTATTTATAAAAACTATTTATTCATGCCCACTGCTTCCTGGTCTTCATCCAATTACTACTCCATAAGAAAACTGTGCATGTCTGATGTATATCCAAGTACATCATTGGGCCTACCAAAATTCACAAATAAAAGTGTAACTTTAATTATTAAGTGTCTAATGGAATTACACCCAACATCTTCAAGAAGATGGATAGAGGACCATCTGTTTATACCAAATCATCCCTCCTAGTGCAATCATTTAAACTCCAGTCTCTAGATTCCTTTTAGCAATTCTTCTGCTTTTCTAAGAGCTTACTGCTTCCAGAGTTCTTGTCTAAACACTGAACTATGAATATTTCTGATTACTTAGAGATAATAAAATAATTACTTCATTGTTAATATTTGTTTTATACCTTGCATAATCTGCATTTTGTAGCTTCGTATCATCTGAACAGCCTTGAGGGAACTTCTCAGTGTAACTGAATGTTAATTTCACATAATTCTGGCACCAAGTCAAAATCCATGACCAAGTCAAGTCAAATCATATATATATATAGAGAGAGAGAGAGAGCGAGACTACAAATTGAAAATCTTTGCTACATATGCCGGTGCTGCAAGAATAGAACCAAGAACCTGCAATTGATTTTCTTGTCTGTGTGCAGCAGAGATGCCATCTTAATGTTCACCAATATACAAAGCTGTTTTTCCAAAAGTTTATAGCTTTATCAGTTTTTAGAAATCTCCAACTGATATCGTTATTAATTAGATTTTTATACCATGGGAATAGAACTCATTTTTTTTTTTTAATTCAGGAGAAGAAATTGGCAGAGCTATATTAGAAGTGAACAACAGTTTTGGGAGGAGTTGATAATAAGGACCAAACATCAAACTGAAGATCTATGACAGGAACTCAGGGATTTTGTTCTGGAAAACAACTGCAGGAGGGTTTAGTGTAGATTAGGACTGAAGTGCTGAGAAGTTAATTCCCCTTCCAAACTCCATTTCCTTGTTCAAATATGGCCTCCTGGGTGCTGTTTTAAGTCTCTACAGGAATAATAATGAAAGAGAAATACATAATCCAGTTACGTATCTTTTATCCCATCAAGCAGTTCACAAGGGTGTTTCTGAACAGGGTAATGGTGGGGGTGGGTTAAGCTCCCTGACCAGACACTGTAACCCTCAGCTGTTCTTGAGGACCAAATTATATACCTGCAGGACTTTTTTTGAGCAGGAACACACAGGAACACAGTTGACAGTTGTGGCTCACTGTCAAGGGGTGTGTCTTAATATGCAAATTAGCTCCTGTTGGGCTTTTTCTACAAAAAGCCCTGTGTGAAACAATGGTGATGTCAGGGGGTGTCCAAATGGTGATGTCAGGGGGTGGCCTAATATGTAAATGAGTTCCTGCTAGGTTTTTTCTACAAAAAAATTCCTGTATATCTGTATAACCAATCATGAGACTCCAGCAACACAGGTAGTTTTCCCTGCAAAAAAATATTGCATTGGGGTAATTGACTTAAATGAAGGGTGTAACTAATAAAGATTGTACTGCGCGTCATGGATTTTGATCAGAAGACTCCCATCTAGGAACTTTGTAGGCATTACACAAATAAAGTGTACCAGTGGGCAACCCACAAGACTCATCTCTCTCCTCTCCTGTTCGCCAGACCAGCTAATCATCAGCTAGTCCACACATAGCATTGGCACTGTTCCCTCTCCCTGACCTCCCAAATGGCTCATACAGCAGGGACAGTAGAGGCTCCTTCTCTTCCTCCTCTGCTTGCCTGCCTGAAGAGAAGAGGCAGCAGTGGCAGTGCTGATGATGGCAGCAAAGGTGGATCCTATTATTCTTCCCCTGCCCACAGGCAGTGCTGCTGCCTCAGAGGCGGAGGGGGATGGGTCTAGATCCTCCTCCCATTTGGCTGCAGAAGAGGGGTAGTGGGGTGGTTGTCAGCTGCCTCAGACACAGAGGTGGTGCAGGCAGTGGTGTTGGCAGCACTCTTCCATGCACCTGCCTCAGCTGTGTGTGAGCAGTGGTGGCAGCCACCCACTCCCAATCACCTACTTTGCCTATCTAGATAAGGTGGGAGCAGCTCTTCTCCCACTTCCTTCACATGCCTGCTATGCACTAGAATGTGCCTACTCAGTTTTAAGGGAATTCAACCTTCCTTTCATTTGTTAAACTTCATTTTAAAAAAACTGTGGTGTTTTCCAAGTTTAGAGAGTTCTCCTTTCCCTCTACATGGCCATAATCCACAGGTTTAAATATGTTTAAAAGAGGTCAAGGTAAGAATTAGATATATTGATTCCTTTTATAAATGATGAAAATATATTATTGGGGAAAACACTGTCACCCTGAAGCAACAAAACAGGTGCTTTTCATACCTTGATTTAAATGCTATATAACAGGGGTGACCAATGGTAGCTCTCCAGATGTTTTTTGCTCACAACTCCCATCAGTCCCAGCCATTGGCCATGCTGGCTGGGGCTGATGGGAGTTGTAGGCAAAAAACATCTGGAGAGCTACCGTTGGCTATATAGCATCCACTAATACTAAAGCAATAACAAGCACAGGCCTCCATGTCACATTAGCATTAAGAGAGCCTTTTTAGTCCAGTCAATAATGCAAACCTTTCTGAACACAACAGACTAAGGAGGAAGCAGTTCCTCTGCATATGAATCCCAGAACCAGTAGTTCAATTGCAATAGCCCAGCCATAAATCTAAAAAAACCCTCTTTGTCCTCTCAACAGCCTCCAAGGTCAACATCCCCAAGTTCCATTCGGTGATACCAGAGGACCCACCAGGAGATTACAGACTGCCACAGAGCTGCCGGACTCCAAATGCAACCAAAACCAAATAAGACTACAATGTGTGAAAATTGCTCATAATTAATCTCTAAATAGCAACCTTAACAGAGATATACAATTAATATGTAAAAATAAATTATACCACATAAAGCAATATTAAAGTCAAATGTCCAAAAATAATCAAATCATCCTTGTCATATCTGCCATGTCAGTCCACTAATAAATGGATATATAACCAAATTGATACAGCCTCAATCATTTTATAATTCTTGAATCTCTTATGTGAAGAATTTTCAGTTGTAGTTCTGTGCTCTATGATTCTACAGATAGCTGGTTGTCCCTCCATTTCAAGTAATTTTTTTCAAGAATCGCTCACTTCAACTGGTGAGTTTGAGTTGTGATGTTAATACAATACTCAAAATTACACAATACTCAAAATTCAGGCAGCATTTAATAACCAGGAAGAATCCTATTAAAATGTTTGACCAGAAAAATCTTATACATATATATATAACAACTCACCTAAAACATATACAAAGCCTTTCCTAGTTGCCAATGCAATCTCTAGTGGGCAATGATGCCAATTGGAATGCAAATTTCCAGAAATTCTCTCTACACAAGCTCTCCTTTCTTACATGGAATAGGCATTCTCATTGCCAAAGAGTTAACTAAAATGCGTTGTCTTGCTGTCTTCCTCAAAACAGGTGTATCTCATCAATACACAGTTGCAATGTCCTTAAAGGCATATTACACATTTTACTAGACTAATCAAAGGGACTTTCTTAAATGTAAGTAGCATTATATAAATCATGATTTTACCCTCCCCCCCATCCAATTCTATTGTATGTGTTCTATATAGTTGAAATCTCCTTACAAAGAAAACTCATAAATATGAATACAGCATTTAAAGAAACCTGTCTGAATGCAGCTGAAGTAATCCAAATTCTGATTCAGTCCCTAGGGTTCCAGGGTTTGGAATCTATAGATATATCATGCCTCTTGTTGTAACAATATCCTTGTATAATCTACTCGATTAAATTGATGTGGTTGAAGCCTGTACAACACATAGAATCTCAATTCCTCTGCAGTGTGTTGTTTTTCAATAAAACACATGACAAGAGGAACCTCTTTAATCTGATGTCTGATCCTTGATTTATGTTCTAATATGGTCTGTTTGGAACTTCCTATATATAATAAATTGCATGTGCATTTTCTCAAATTAATTATTGTTTTTGTATTGCAATTACTTACTTCATAGTGGACCCTCTCATCATTGGCAAAAAAATAGAGTTTTGCCCAAAAACCAGAGTGTAATGTGCAATGTTGCCAGTGTGGTGACATCATCACATTGGGGATATCATGTGTGACATCCTGCCCACCCCTGGAGCACCCCCTCAAATTTCTCCACATGACAGTGAGGGGACCTGGGAACCCTATCACCAATGAAGTCACAACTTGTGGACTGCCTATTTCATCACATGGCTCTGATGTCACAGGATTTCCTTCATGTACTTGTAGTTCAGTGGGCCCCTTAATACTGGTTTATGGGTCTAAATTGAAAATTGTTACCACAAGGATATGACAGTTCCTGTAGACTGAAACGATACAAGAAATACCACTTTCTGTAGAACATGGTTCCTTTCTTAATGGAGAGGAGAGATACCAGGTCATGAGATTGTAAAACCTTTCTGTATTGTTCCTTTTCCTTTTTTATGAGGCCAAGATGAGACCAGCTTACAAACACCACTAGTTGTAACTTTTGTAATGCTATTGAGTGGGAATTCTCACTCCTAAAAAATGCATAGGATAGAGCCATAAAAATAAAAGCTCATAAATTCTTAGTCCAAAACTACTCCATTCCATAAGTTCCAAGCACTATTTTAAATACCATATTGCAGCTACAATCCCCCACATTGCTTCCCCCTGCCCTTTAGAGTATGTTCACAATCTACTTATTTCAACATGCTTCATGCACCAGCATCGCTTTAATTACCAAAGCAGTTTGTTCAGTATTCTTTCCATTTCCCTTTGTAATAGAAATAGATGTACCTTTCATGCCTACAAGGTGAGGGTTCTGGTTTTGCCCTTCTCAGGTCAACTCGCTCATGGCTAACTACTGCAAGCTGGGAGCAATTAAGAGAGAGTTGCTAGAAGATTTCCAGGCAACCAGAATGCCCAAGTCAGGTGATCAGTCATAGATGACTCATTAGGCTTTTTTACTGTCTCTTCTGGCCCAATCAGGGAGTAGTTCATAGGGAATTAACCAGAAGTCAGAAAGTGAGAGGCAAAAAGCATTCTTGAATGTCAGTGCTCTCTAGCCCATGAGGGAAGGTTTGATGAGTCAGTATTTGAAGAGCCTGGAGCTTGACCAGGTAGCTAGCGCTTGCTCAGAAAGTTAATATTTCTCTGGGAGCCACAGAAATAGTCTGAGAAATCAAATAAATGTTTTAGGCTGTGCTACTATGCATTCTTAACATGCGAGAAAGACCCTGGAATACAGGTGAGGTGGATTTACTACTTCTTTATATTTTATTATAATTAAAAGACAAGACAAAAAAAGTCAATTCTGAAACTATAGAAAAAGGACTCTTTATTTACATTGTTGTTGTTATATATACCATTCTTAATTGTACTTTATCCGTTAATTACTTTACCTGTTATGGGAAGTATCCATTTTAGCTTGTTCCCGCATCTTTAATGACCAGCCATTTAATTGCTATTTGATACAGTTGGCCTGAAGTTGCCTCATAGAGGTTCAATGCCTCTAGACATGGAGGCATTCTATTACCATGGCTATATCTCCTCAATTGGCTTAATCCCCTGCTACAGCCCTCTCTGCTATTGGCCATCACTGAGTTCACTGGAACTGATTTTCACGTTTTTAAATTATTCTTTGAGTATTTCTGGAATTTATTGCCCATGACTTTAAGTGACTATACCTTAGTTTGTAGGGTTGCCAGGTCCAATTCAAGAAATATCTGGGGACTTTGGGGGTTGAGCCAGGAGCAAGGTTGTGACAAGAATGATTGAACTCTGAAGGGAGTTCTGACCATCACATTTAAAGGGACCACACACCTTTTAAATGCCTTCCCTCCATTGGAAATAATGGATAGGGGCACCTTCTTTGGGGGCTCCTAGAATTGAACCCCCTGGTGCAATCTTTTTGAACATTGGGGGAGGGGTGTTTTGAGGAGAGGCACCATATGCTATGTTGCAAATTTGGCACATCTACCTAAAAAAAACAGCCCCCCCCCCAGAGGCCCAGATACCCATGGATCAATTCTCCATTATACTCTATGGGAATCAGTCTCCATAGGGAATAATGGAGTGCCCAGCAGATATTTCCCTCCCTCCCTTTCTGATGACCCTGAAGCGGGGGGAGGGCCTTTAAACCATGGGATCCCCTGCTCCCACCTGGAGATTGGCAATCATGGTGATGACAGAGGGAGGAAAAAGTACTTTCCATCCAAATTTGTGTCTTATACTTAATTCTATAAGGCTCTCTCATGCCCACCTTTAAGTTACCTTTTTTCTAAACAGAAGATTCCCAGATTCTTAGGCATTTTCCAGACTGCAGCTGCTTGTGTTTTCATCAGTGTTGTGGCAGTTCCAGTGATTGTGCTATCAGTGCAATCAGTTCACACAGATTTTTTTTCCTTTTGTGTTTCCCTGTGAGTCTTTTGTCCCTTCAGATTTCACATTTGAAGTGCAGCAGCAGCCTTATAGAGATGATTGCACTTAAAGCAGCTCCCTAATATCCACACCCCAGTTATTGGTCATGGCTTCTCTTTTTCTCTGTTCAGTAAGAACGCACTGAACTGCCTGGCCAGGCATACCTTTTAATCTAACCCTACACCTTCCAGTCATCCAGTGCTGAAACATTTCACCACTGACATTTTTTTTTAAAAAAAACCAAACCTGCAGAGAAAGAAGGGGTTTAGGCAGCAATCCTCAAGATAAGGGGACATGTTCACATTCCAAGGAAGAGATTTTCCGTGACTTCATTTTGCAATGAAAATTAAAAGTACAAGATAAACCAGTTTTAAAACAAATGGAAGAACGGGTACAGCCAGGGGTCATTTTGTAGAAAAATAGGTGGTGGAGCTCATCCAGGGATTGTTATGCAGCTGCACCTACTATTCAATGGACAAGGTGGGAAGGAGGAGGTGGAACTCTCAGAAAGGTTCAGGAGTTGTGCGCCTGTGAGCTTCCGCTGAATCCGAGGCCTGGGTACAGCTGGATGTTTATGAAGCTGTCTAGACACACAAACAAAAGGTAACATTGGGGGATGAAAATGGAACTTTGAGGCAGGCTAGAAAATGCCTTGGACTTTCCTGAAAAAAAAAGATGCTCCAGCCCCTTAATCATCTTGGTTCCTCTTTCCTGAAATTTTTTCCAGTTCAGCAAATTTTCTTTTTCTTTTTTTAATACAGCTACTTAAACTGCCTGCACTATTCCAAATGAGATTATACCACAGACCTGGACAAGGTCATTACAGTATTGGTCATTTATTTTCAGTCCCTTTCCTAACAGTCCCCAGTATATAGTCTGCCTTTTTCACTGCTGTTGTTCTTCAGTCACACAGTCGAGTCCAACTCTTTGCGACCCCATGGACAAAGTCACGCCAGGCCCTCCTGTCTTCCACCATCCTCCGAAGTCTGCTCAAATTCGTGTTTGTTATGTCAGTAACACTGTCCAGCCATCTCATCTTTTGCCGTTCCCTTTTTCTTTTGCCTTCTGTCTTTCCTAGCATCAGGATCTTCTCCAGGGAGTGCTCCCTTCTCATTTGGTGGCCAAAGTATTTGAGCTTCAGCTTCAGCATCTGACCTTCCACGGAACAGTCTGGGTTGATTTCCCTTAGGACTGACTGATTTGATTTTCTTGCAGTCCAAAGGACTCTCAAGAGTCTTCTCCAGCACCACATCTCAAAAGCATCTATTCTTCTGCACTAAGCCTTCCTTATGGTCCAGCTCTCACAGCCATACATTACTACTGGGAATACCATCACTTTGACTATACGGATTTTTGTTGGCAGGGTGATGTCTCTGCTTTTTATTATACTGACCAGGGTCATCATAGCAGTCCTCCCAAGGAGCAAACATCTTTTCATTTCTGCAGTGATCTTGGACCCCAGAAATGTGAAGTCTGTCACTACTTCCATGTCTTCCCCTTCTATTTGCCAAGGTGTGATGGGGCCAGATGCCATGATCTTAGTTTTTTTGATGTTGAGTTTCAAGCCTACTTTTGTGCTCTCCTCTTTCACCCTCAACAAGAGGTTCGTTAGGTCCTCCTCACTTTCTGCCATTAGAGTAGTGTCATCTGCATATCTGAGGTTGTTGATGTTTTTCCCGGCAAACTTAATTCTGGCTTGTGCTTCATCCAGGCCAGCATTTCACATGATGTACTCTGCATATAAATTAAATAAGCAAGGTGACAATATACATCCTTGTCGAACTCCTTTTCCTATTCTAAACCAATCAGTTGTTCCATATCCCGTTCTGACAGTTGCTTCTTGACCCTTATACAGATTTCTCAGGAGACATGTGAAGTGGTCTGGTACTCCCATCTCTTTAAGGACTTGCCACAGTTTGTTTTGATCCACACAAAGGCTTTCGCATGGTCAATGAAGCAGAAATAGACGTTTTTCTGATACTCCCGTGCTTTCTCCATAATCCATCAAATGTTGGCAATTTGACCCCTAGTTCCTGTACCTCTCCAAAACCCAGCTTGAACTTCTGGTAGTTCCCGATCTACATACTGCTGAAGTCTAGCTTGTAGGATCTTTAACATGACCCTCCTGGCATGTGAAATGAGTGCAATGGTGTGATAGTTTGACATTCCTTGGCATTACCCTTCTTTGGGATTGGAATATAAACTGATCTTTTCCAATCCTGTGGCCACTGTTGTTTTCCAATTTTGTTGACATAATGTGTACATCACTTTAACAACATCATCTTTTATGACTTTGAATACAACTGGGATACTCTGCTCGCTTTGTTGTTAGTAATGCTTTCTAAGGCCCATTTGATTTCACACTCCAGGATGTCTGGCTCAAGGTCATCAATTTCACTGTCATGGTTGTCCAGGACATTGAGATCCTTCTTGTATAATTTTTCTGTATTTTCTTGCCACCTCTTCCTGATCTCTTCTGCTTCTGTTAGGTCCCTACCATTTTTGTCCTTTATCATGGCCATCTTTGCACAAAACGTTCCCTTGATTTATCCAATTTTCTTGAAGAGATCTCTTGTCCTTCCCATTCTATTATTTTCCTCTATTGCTTTGCATTGTTCGTTCAGGAAAGCCTCCTTATCTCTCCTTGCTGTTCTCTGGAAATCTGCATTCAGTTGGGTGAATCTTTCCTTTTCACCTTTGCCTTTCGCTTTCCTTCTTTCCTCAGCTATTTGTAAAGCCTCCTCAGACAGCCACTTTGCTTTCTTGCATTTCTTTTTCTTTGGGATGGTGCTAATTGCTGTACAATGTCATGAACCTCCGTCCATAGTTCTTCAGGCACTCTGTCTATCAACTCTAGTTTCTTAAACCTATTCTTCACCTCCACTGTATATTCATAAGGGATGAGATCAAGGTCAAACCTGAATGGCCTAATGGCTTCCCCAGTTTTCTTCAGTTTAAGCCTGAATTTTGCAATTAGTAGCTCATGATCTGAGCCGTAGTCAGCTCCAGGTCTTGTTTTTGCTGACTGTAAGAAGCTTCTCCATCTTTGACTGCAGAGTATATAATCAATCTGATTTCTGTGTTGCCCATCGGGTGATGTCCATGCGTAGAGTCGCCTTTTAGGTTGTTGGAAGAGGGTGTTCGCTATGACCAGCTTGTTCTCTTGACAAAACTCTATTAGCCTTTCTCCGGCTTCATTTTGTTCTCCAAGGCCAAACTTGTCGGTTGTTCCGGTCACCTTTTGACTTCCTACTTTGGCATTCCAGTCCCCTATGATGAGGAGGACATCTTTTTTTGGTGTTAATTCTAGAAGGTGTTGTAGATCTTCATAGAAGTGGTCCACTTCAGCCTCTTCTGCATCAGTGGTTGGGGCATAGACTTGGATTACTGTGATATTGAATGGTTTGCCTTGGATACGGACCGAGATCATTCTGTCGTTTTTGAGTTTGTATCCCATTACTGCCTTCATCACTCTCTTATTAACTATAAAGGCAACATCATTTCTTCTGCGGGACTTTTGGTCACAATAATAGATGTAGTGATCCTGTGAGTTAAATCCACCCATTTCCGTCCGTTTTAGTTCATTGATTCTCAAGATGTTGATGTTTAGTCTTGCCATCTCTTGTTTGACCACATCTAGCTTACCTTGATTCATAGATCTTACATTCCATGTTCTGATGCAGTATTGTTCTTTGCAGCATCGGACTGTTCTTTCACCATCAGACACATCCACAGCCGAGCATCCTTTTGGCTTTGGCCCAGCTGCTTCACTCTTTCTGTAGTTACTTGAACGCTCTTCCCCAGTGCACCTTCTGACCTGAGGGGCTCATCTTCCAGCGCCATATCTTTTAGCCTTTTGTTTCTGTTCATGGGGTTTTCTTGGCAAGGATACTGGAATGGTTTGCCATTTCATGAACATATGAACATATGAAGCTGCCTTATACTGAATCAGACCCTTGGTCCATCAAAGTCAGTATTGTCTTCTCAGACTGGCAGCGGCTCTCCAGGGTCTCAAGCTGAAGTTTTCCACACCTTTTGCCTGGACCTTTTTTTGGAGATGCCAGGGATTGAACCTGGGACCTTCTGCTTCCCAAGCAGATGCTCTACCACTGAGCCACCGTCCCTCCCCTTCTCCAGTGGATCACATTTAGTCTGGGTTCTCAGCTGTGGCCTGTTTATCTTGGGTGGTCCTGCATGGCATAGCCCACAGCCTCATTGAACCTCGCAAGCCCTCTCACCATGACAAGGCAGCAATCCATGAGCCCCTTTTCGCTGCTGCCATACTCCAAATTGACACATTCATAGACATACCCACTATGGCCTCAAGATCCTTTTTCCTTCTCAGTCTTCCAAGTTCATTCCGCTTCAGCATATATTTAAAGTTAGCTCTTTTTTATTCTTATGTGTGTCACTTGTGCTTACATTGAATATTTGCCACATTTATTAACTATATTTATGCTTCACCTTTTCACTCAAGACAGACTGCACAGTATACATCAACTGAATTGGGTGAGACACCTAATCAGCAATGTAATAGGATATTACAGGAATCTGAAACAAAACATAGCATGTGTGAAACAACACAGAGAATTATATCATAGAAGTAGGAAACAATGCAGTGAGAACAGAGCAACACATACAACAAACAGATAACACACTATATACGGTGATATAGTCCACAGTCCTGTTCACTTTATAAAAGCAACTTCCTAGCCCTATTAGCTTTATAAAAATGCTCTCTTGGACAATTCCATTTCATACACTATGTGAATGACAGAAGTGCAAGAGCCTCCACAAGGCATTCCTGGCAGGGTATTCCACTGCGGGGGGAGGGCAGAACAGAGAATACACATTCTCTGTTGATTTTGTCCTTTTGCTGTTGATCTTGCGTATTTGAAAGGTGGTACTCTCAGAAGGTCTTACTCTGATGGTCAAATATGTCTTCAAGGAGAACAGGAGAAAATATGAGGGTCCAAGACCAAGAGGGCTTTGTATGTGATAGCTAGTACCTTGAATCGAACCCAGTATCTGATGGGCAGCCAATACATTATCTGCAGAATGGGTTTAATATGCATGCTCTGCCTAGCTCCTGATAACTAACCAAGTTGCAGCATTGTTGTTCACTCATCCAGTTGGAAAGATTTTCTTGGAGCTGCTCACTATTCACTTTGTACCAACCTGGATAATTTAGTATCTGCAAACTTGGCCACTACACTGTTCAACCCCACTTCCAGATCATTTATAAACAAATTACATAGCACTGGTCCCAATATGGATTCTTGTAGGAGTCTACTAGTTCTTTCCTTCCATTGTGAGAACTGTTCACATATTCTCTGCTGAATCTCTAAGAGGACCTGTGATATATTGAGCAAAGCAGGAGTCAAGTTGCACCTTTAAGACCAACCAAATTTTATTCAGAACGTAAGCTTTCTTGTGCACTCTAAGCACACTTCATCAGACGAGGGGATCAGGTATTGTGGGCTGAAATGCAAGCAGTTTGTTGATTAAGTATGCAGACTGGTCACATGGTAAACCAGTGTGGCTTGGCCATTTGGCCTGGATAGCCATAAAAGGTAATAGTCCTCTGCCAATTGGTGTTTCTGTAAATCCAGGTGAATCACAAAAGGACGTGTATTTCCTACTACAACTAGGACTATAACTAGGAAATATACATCCTTTTGTGATGTGGAATCAGTCCAAGTGTTTTGCTGCTTAGCCCAAATCTTCAGATGACCTCACCCAGTGTTTGGATGTAGATGTTAAAAAGCAAGATGACAAGATAGAACCTTGCAGGCTAAAAGCCAAGGGGCTGAGCAGCAGTTCCCTAGTTCCACTTTCTGAAACTAACCCTACTGATAGGCTCCATAAAAGTACCTCCCAATCTCATCCCAAAAAACCAATGAGAAGTCCAGAAAAATCAGCAAAGTTGTTCTCCCTCTGTCCATCTCCCTGTACAGGTCATCCCCCAAAGTGACCAAGATTGTTTAAGTCTCATAATCAGGACTGAAACTCGGTAACACATGAACAGATGTGCAAGCTCTAAATTGGGGAGTTGGGACAAGATAATGTATGCAAATGATGAGGTCTGGGATATATTTTATGTGTGGTCCAGAGGAAGTACAAATTACTGAGTCGTGCCTTCTGCCAAAAAGTAATATGCACGTTTGTGATTTTTCTTTTACTAAGTAAAGCAGGATGCTTTTCCTGGAATTTTGCATCTGACCGGGTTTTCAAGGATGCAGATACGTAAAGCAATTTTTCTGTCATCTAATATAAAAGTCACTTAATAACACTGGATGTATTGAAATCCAAGAAGTCCTCAATGATATCCTAACCTAGCATTTATAAAGGTAACATTCATCCTCCATTGGTACCAGGGCAGCTGGGCTGGCCTCTTCTTACTGGACTGCTGTGCCTTTAACAGTTGCATGAAATGCAGCAGTTCAACAAGTATTTCCTTCCATGCATACAGTGATGGAAAAAAACCTCAGGTACTTATTAATCTGTCATACAGCTGTGAATTCTAGGTTTACATCAACACTGAAGTGGGTTCTTAATCCCCACTTATTTACTGCATGACTTTATGCCTTTTCCCCTCTATGTGTCTATGTGCCCACCCAATCTGCCCCCTTGGTCTGGCCTACTGCCAGGTCCTCTGGTCACACTCCTCTTTTTGCTTCCTTTTTTGGCTTATCTTCCTGCTGCAGCTGCTTCCAGTTGTAAAACACACATTGTTCCGTAAGCTGGCATCTAGGGAGGAAGATTCACGGAGCTGCCAGCTTCTGAAAATCCAAATGAACACTATTTAAAGCTCAGTCCTAAGCAGTTTCCAAAAGTTGGTCATGGATTTGATGATTTTGTTATAATTTCCTGGCCATTAACTTTTCTCTTAATTCATTCCACAGTTTCAATTAAGTGGCCTTATACAAAACCATTGCACCTGCAAGGTCCTTCTACTTAGACCAGCAGCAGCTCTTCAGCGTCTCAGTCTGGATCTTGCACATCACCTACTACCTGATCTTTTAACTGGGGATGCCAGGGATTGAAAGTGGGAACTTCTGCATGCAAAGCAGATGCTCAACCACTGAGCCACAGCCCCTCCCCAATTGTTTCATCCTTGATTATGATTTTAAAGCTGCATATGTTGATGCAAATTGTGTTCAGTTTAGGAAAAGCAGGACATACATAAATCATGGCAGTCTGCTTTTTTTTTTGCACTGAGAGTGCATCCTGAGCAACATCACTAAACGGAAGAAGAAGAAAGAAGAGGAGGAGTAGGAGGGGAAGGAGGAGGAATTGGAATTGGATTTATACCCCAATCTTTACTTGGAGTCTCAGAGTGGCTTACAATCCCTTCCTCTCCCTACAACAGACACTCTGTGAGGTAGGTGGAGCTGCAAGAGCTCTGAGAGAACTGCTCTTGAGAGAACAGCACTGAGAGAACTGTGACTGACCCAAGGTCACCCAGTAAGAGGAGGAATGGGGAATCAAACTTGGTTCTTCAGGTTAGAGTCCACCACTCCTAACCATACACTGAACTGGCTCTCTGATGATGGTTCATATAGTAATGTGATTTAAAATCTTCAACCTAAATTAATAGTATATTTAGGAGCAATTGCAATTAGGTTTGCTCCAAATTAAGAGCCATTTTATTTAATAAGGCTTACTTCCAGGAAAGCGTTTTTAATTTTTTGGTACTTTTTGAAATTTTTATGTGTGTCTACCTGCACCTGGAAGTCATGTTGGCCTCTGGTGACTGACCCCTACTGGAAGCCTGGAGGATATTCAGAGAGGTGGTGGAATAAAGCCTGCCCCATCCTCCTGACTTCTGCTCTTCCAGTGAGGTCTCCCATCCAATTACTAACCAGAGTTGACCCTGCTTGGCTTCCACGATCTGATGAGATCAGGCTTACCTGGGCTATCCAGGTCAGGGCCTTCCAGGAAAGTATTTTATTAGAATTGTACCCTTCCCCCCCACCTTTTTTTTTTTTGCACATTTCATACAATGCTTTTGCTGAACAATCTGCTTGCAACACCTTAATGTTGAGTTCTACTTAGAACAATTGGCCTAATATTGAAAAGGACAATTATAATGAGATTTTTGCAATATAGCTCTGACCATCTGTGAGAAAATGAGCTGAGCACTAGTTAGCTTACAAACGACCTGTAGTGCAATGCTAAGTATTTTGCTTTTTATTAAAACATTTGGTTCTTGGTCAACTAGATTTGCCTATTACATTAAGTAGGATATTTCATTAAAGAGGAATTTGTTTAATCAGAACAAACCAAGGAAGGGGGAGCCTTCCTTCAGATCAGAAATCTCTCCCTGGCTGGTGCTTAGAAAAAATAATTACATGAGGAATGAAATACTTGCCTGCCTCTGTTCACACAATGCAACTCCTGACAAAATGTGGCAACCCTGTTCAGCCATAGCTAAGTGAGAGACTTGGATAATTGCTACCTCAGGCGATGACTTGCAAGTGTGACAGAGCTATCAAACATAGATCAAAGTGTGAAGCTGCTATTGCAGATCAAACACCAGAAGGGATGTTTGTCAATTTGGCAGTTAGTGATGACTTGCCCATCAGATAACTTCTCTTGCACTTAGGAGACCAGGCACTTTCAGGACACAATTGAAAGGAACAGAGTTCTTGTACAGGTGATAGCTCTCTATAAAAGAAAATTTCATCACCTGCAGCTTTTCTTGACTTTCTTCTAAATAACGCAAGATACGGGAGCCTGCCCTACTTTCTGCCTGATCACCCTATGTCACAGCCGTTCCTAAAACACAGGAGAAGGATGCCTGAATAAAACTTCACCATCTGAATGGCTCTATATATTGTAGCAAAATGGGTAACTTGTGTCAAACACAAAAGCAGCAAAACCAGGACACCCACAGAAAATATTCTCCATGTTTTGCAAGTTTCCCCAGGTACAGGGGGAAATATGGTTTTCTATATTAAATTAACCAAAAGGAACAAAAATGCAAAAATAGCTTATAGGAACTGAGTCCTTGCTTCAGGAGACAAGGAATGTTGACAAAGGTAAATTAGGTAGCCTATAACTAGGAAATACATGTCCTTCTGTGATTTGCAAAAACACCAATTGGCAGGGAACTTTATTACCTTTTATGGCTATCCAGACCAAATGACCAAGCCACACTGTTTGATCATGTGATGACATTTTGCACTCTTAAACAACAAACTGAATGTATTTCAGCCCACAATATCTGATCCTCTCGTCTGATGAAGTGTGCTTAGAGAGCACACGAAAGCTTATGTTCCCAATAAAACTTGGTTGGTCTTAAAGGTGCGACTTGACTCCTGCTTTGTTCAAAGGACAATGGGATATCACAGACACTTCCAACTTTTTCTGCTATTCTGTTTTAGATAGGAAGACCTTGCTACAAAGGCAGCAACATTTCTTGCTCTGTTATAGACATTATAATGCTTTTACAAAGGTAACTCAGCCCGCTTCCTACAATTCATCAAAGCACTAAATGGTAAACTAATTGCCACCTTTGAGGCAGGGGTGGATGTATTTTAAAACAAAAAATGTAGTGTATCAACAAAAGGAGAACTCTGCAACAACCCATGCCTTACCTCAAGGTTTCAAACATGTGGCCTGCGGGTGAAACCGTCCCTTCCAGGGCGTCAATCAGGCCCATGGAGCTCTCTTCTCCCACCCCCACCCCACCCATCCTCACCCTGTGAAGCTGTGAGGCTGCCAACACTCCCAGCTCCTTCTGCTTTCTCTTTGCAGAGGCGAAAGCTGAAAGCAAAGCTGCAAATAAAATGTGGAAGGCTGAGTGAGAACATTTTATTTTTTAAAGTTTCTGCTGTGATCCTTGTGCTTTTTTTGGGGGGGGGGGTGTTTTATTTTTAAAATTGCATTGCAAAATCCCACTGTCCCCCCTTTCTGTTTTAAAGAAACTATTGCAAAAGTTTTAAGCATGTTTGTATTTTAAGTTTAAAAATTATATATTTAATTGTGTTGGCCTGTGTCCTCTATAAAGTCTATATCTCTGCTATCTGGCATTACATTTTAGGACATGCATGGCTCAGCCCCACTAAGTCCCATTGATGTTTAATCCAGCCCTCCTAACAAATGAGTTTGACATCCCTGAAGGCTATCATTCACAGCCCCTTATATTTTGAGTGTGTTAGTATGCTAGTGTTAAAAAAAGTTAAGATTTAGGCCTATAATTTCAGGCCCATAATTTTCTTATCCAAAGGCATAATTCATATTTACCAGTAATAATGTGCCATAACAATTAATGGCTGTAGTACACATTTTAAACCAGTGTGGCAATTAAGCAGAACTGGCCATCTGGGCTCTCCTGCTACCATCTCCGGGAGCCAAGCCAGCTCTTCTGCTACCTGCTTCTTCTCCTTACAGTCACCTCTGTACACTGCAGGCTGTTAGAGAATGAATGCACAGCCTGCCTGGGTTTGTTTGTATTACATGACAGGCAGACAGGCAAGCAAATGGAGGGGTGAAGACAGAGAGGGGAGTGAAAAAGAAGGAAGCAGTCTTGAATGTTTTAAGAGTTATATGTATGAGCACATTTCAGTTGATGCAGCTTCTTGAGTCCTGCGTAACAAGCTGAAGCTGCAGTAACTCACTTTTCTGTGAAGTGCAGAAATCTTGTTCTTCCTGACTCTGGTCACAATAGAGGGCAAAGAAGGTACAAGGGAAGACAGAGAACAAAAGAATGGTTTCTGGCGCATTGAGACCATCAGAGGTTATTCTGCACAAATCAGGCAATAGGGTGAAACTGCCCTCACAGACAGTCCTTTCTTAATATAAGTACACTGACTTTAACTGGATTCACAGTTACCATTTACCACTTCAGTTCTTTTTGATATGGTCAAATTCTCAGCATACTGCACAAATCAGCAGGAATGTTTATCCATCTGGCAAACCAGGAGAGGAAAAAGAACAAACTATATTCTTGTAAGGTTTCTTCATGCTGTGCAACAGTATTTTTTTTCTGTGGTTTGGCCCTATGCTACTCTGGTAGTGTCTGGATAAAGAAGAAGAGATTGGATTTATACCCTGCCCTTCGCTCAGAGTCTCAGAACAGTTTACAATCTCCTTTCCCTTCCCTGCCCCACAACAACCTGAAGGTAGGCAGGGCTGAGAGAACTCTCTGAGATCTGCATTGAGAGAACAGCTCCAAGGAAGTTATGACTGATCCAAGGTCATTCCAGCAATTGCACGTGGAAGAGTGGGGAACCAAACCTGGTTCTCCCAGACAAGAGTCAGCACACTTAGTCACTACACCAAACTGGACAGGAATAGAGTCAACACTGTGACTGGACAGGAATAGAGTCAATACTTCTTACTTGAATATTGCTCAGCCAGCAGGAAGGGTAACATTGACATGGACAAGAATTAATCAATTCCCCCATGTTTCATCCATCCTGGTATTGCCACAACACTGGGAGGCATCTATAGTGGTGCTGCTGCTTCTGTAGTAACAGAAGAATCAGAGCATAGAAGAGGGACTATTTTGGTGCATTCAACATCTCTGCTGTTCAGAAATTAACAACAATTAATTGGTCAAAGGATAACTGGGCCATTTCCTACAGAGTTTGCTTGACACATGGTGCCACCATCATATTAGAGCTGTGAGTATAGTAGCAACAGTTCAAGCAAGCCTGATCTAGCTTGATTTCTGAAGCTAAGCAGGGTTAGCTCTGGTCAGTATTTGGATGGAAGACCACCAAGGGAGTCTAGGGTTGCTACACAAAGGCAGGCAACAGTAAACTACCTCTGAATATCTCCTTCCTTGAAAAGCCGGGGTTTGGCATAAATTAGCTGTGACTTGATGGCACTTCACCCAACATATTCGTAACACTTCTTTACTTTCAGGTGCTAGTCCAAAAGCACATATTTTTACCCAGGCTTGTAATTAGATATTCTATCTTACCGGCTTTCTAAATTGTGTGCTTCTGTTTTATGGATTGTTTTTATGGTGTTTATTTTCAATGGCCTGTTTTTATATTGGTACATTATTTTAATTTAAGTCACCTCAAACAGAACTTTGAAGAGGAAGCATAGAAATATACAAAATAAGTAACAATACTATTCCTTATGTAACTGCTGCCTCCCTTTTGCTGTCTGCCAAGTCATTGCCTTCTTCTGCTGAACAATGCCTTACTTGTACAGAGCCTTTCCTGGCTCTGATTTCTCTGCTTGTAGCTGCCTGCTGCCAATTAATCTTATCTTAAATTTCATCAGTTCTGATCCTTTTATCAAACTTTGTCCAGTTAGTGTTATTGAAAATGGAAATGTGGTGTGTGTTGAGATTATGCCATTTTTGTATTTGACACTTTGCCTACTCCTACCATGTGGGCATTCAAGGGCTATACTGTGGTAATAATTGCTGGTAAATGCAAGTGATTTATGCCTACTGGACATAAATATGATACAGCCATCTTGGGCTTCTTGAGATTTTGATGTGCTTGGGCAGCAATGTGCAGAACAGCAATTCATCTAGAGAGCACAGTACATTCAGTTCCCTACATGCCACCCAACAATGAAATACAGTAGTGCTATAAATCAGTGTCAACAATTCTGTAAAGTACCACCAGAGAGAGCCCACTCTTCAGAGGTGCAAGGAAGAAGGAATCAAGTTTTTTTTTTTTTAAATTACCATATATTGTTCCCCAGTACATGCTAAATGTATAGGAGATGTGGGTTATTACCTTTTAAATCTGTCGCAGAGGAAGCCATCGTCTCCCACAACACTCTGCATGTTCTGAGACGAGATGATGGCTTTTTTATTTATCACAGTGTTTTATGATTCCAGCTACACTAGCATGCTGTTGATGTTCTCCTTCAGTGGCACTCTGGGCATCTTGCTTTGGAGCCCCCCCCACTCCTTTTACTCCAAATTAGTATGCTTCTGGTGGTGCCTCACTTGAACGTAGCCTTTTGTTCTTTTTCAGCAAATTCCTTGTCTAACACTAATCTCTACTGCCCTTCATTTGTTAGCTACAAGTCCCAGTTATTTTTTTTTAAACGAGTTTTGCCTGTATTCATTTGTCTTTGATTATTTCTGAAACCACAGTTAGATGAATAAGAAATACAGCAAGCCAAGTTTTAAGCACAGTTGGCATATGGCTACAATGAATGAACTCGGGGCACTGTAGTAACACAAAAGTGATAGTACTCTTTGATTCACATGGTTTTTTTAGAGGGGCTTTGAAATCATAGTCTACTGTTACGTATCAATCAGATCTGCTGCTGGACATGCCATATCTTGCCCTAGTTCATATTCCATATACATTTAGCTATATTTGGGCATTTTAAAGAGGTTTTCTCCTCTTGTTCCCTAATGAAATCTTTAAAAATAACTGAAAACCTTCTTGACTATGAAAGCCATGTACTAGGTCCAAACAAGAAGGGTGCAGACCAGCAGTGGTAGCTCTGTAATTGTGATGCTCTATCCTCCTTGGAGATGTGCCAACATCTGAGCTGGAGCAACTTTTGGAAGTAGCATAAAACTTTTCTGTTTAAGCTGACTATCAGACTTTATTCAATCATTCAGAGATAACATGATATCAGTTTTGCACCGCTATGCTACTTTAGAATGCAGGTGGGGAAGATAATGCAGAAGAATGCATCACAATGTAAAAATAAAAAAAACCTCTGCACACTAAAATCCTGAAAGACACATTATGGACTTCTTTTTTTTAATGGTGAGGGGAGCATTCCTATATGCCCCACTTACATTCTGTTGAAACAAGCAATTAAAAAAGAACTGAGTGATATAAGCTTAGTGTATCAATCAGTGCTTAATGGTCAGGATTAACTAGAACTATTTATTCATTAAAATATTTTGTATTACTATCCTGTTATGTGAAATTGACAGTAAGATTGGAAGGGGTGTTGAAAGACTTGAGTCAGATTGAGATGACGAGAGAGGAGGTCCTACAACTGATAGACAAATTAAAAACTAATAAGTCACCAGGCCCGGATGGCATACATCCAAGAGTTCTGAAAGAACTCAAAGGTGAAATTGTGGATCTTCTGACAAAAATATGTAATCTTTCATTGATATCTGCCTCTGTTCCTGAGGACTGGAAGGTAGCAAATGTCACCCCCATCTTTGAAAAGGGTTCCAGAGGAGATCCAGGAAATTACAGGCCAGTCAGTCTGACTTCACTACTGAGAAAGTTGGTAGAAACCATTATCAAAGAGAGAATGAGTAGGCACATTGATGAACACAAGTTATTGAGGAAGTCTCAGCATGGGTTCTGTAAGGGAAGATCTTGTCTCACTAACCTCTTAGAGTTCTTTGAACAAACATGTGGACAATGAGAACCCAATACATGTTGTTTACCTTGACTTCCAGAAAGCTTTTGATAAGGCTCCTCATCAAAGGCTCCTTATTAAGCTCGAGAATCATGGAGTAAAAGGACAAGTCCTCTTGTGGATCAAAAACTGGCTAATTAATAGGAAACAGAGAGTGAGTATAAATGGCAATTTTCGCAATGGAAGATGGTAAGCAATGGGGTGCTGCAGGGCTCAGAACTGGGTCCAATGCTCTTTAACTTGTTCATTAATGATTTGGAGCTGGGAGTCAGCAGTGAAGCGGCTAAGTTTGCAGATTACACTAAATTGTTCAGGGTGGTGAGAACCAGAGAGGATTGTGAGGCACTCCAAAGGGATCTGTTGAGGCTGGGTGAGTGGGCGTCAATGTGGCAGATGAGGTTCAATGTGGTCAAGTGCAAAGTAAATGCACATTGGGGCCAAAAATCTTAGCTATAAATACAAGTTGATGGGGTGTGAACTGGCAGAGACTAACTGAGAGAGAGATCTTGGGCTCGTGGTAGATAACTCACTGAAAATGTCAAGACAGTGTGCGATTGCAATAAAAAAGGCCAATGCTATGCTGGGAATTATTAGGAAGAGAACTGAAAACAAATCAGCATCATAATGCCCCTATATCAATCGATGGTGTGGCCTCATTTGGAATACTGTGTTCAATTATGATCACTGCACCTAAAAAAGATAGTATAGCATTGGGAAAATTCCAGAAAAGGGCAACTAGGATGATTGAAGGGTTGGAATACTTTCCCTGTGAAGAAAGGTTAAAACACTTGGGGCTCTTTAGCTTGGAGAAATGTCAACTGAGGGGTGACTTGATAGAGGTTTACAAGATTATGCATGAGATAGAGAAGGCAGAGAAAGAAGTACTTTTCTCACAATACAAGAACTCGTGGGCATTCAATGAAATTGCTGAGCAGTCGGGTTAGAACTGATAAACGGAAGTACTTCTTCACTCAAAGGGTGATTAGCATGTGGAATTCACTGCCACAGGAGGTGGTGGCGGCTACAAGCATAGAAAGCTTCAAGAGGGGAATGGATAAGCATATGGAGCAGAGGTCCATCCGTGGCTATTAGCCACAGCTTATTGTTGGAACTCTCTGTCTGGGGCAGTGATGCTCTGTATTCTTCTGTTTGGGGGGGGGGCATAGCGGAAGGGCTTCCAGCCCCACTGGTGGACCTCTTGATGGCACTTGGGTTTTTTGACCACTATGTGACACAGAGTGTTGGACTGGATGGGCCACTGGCCTGATCCAACATGGCTTCTCTTACGTTCTTCAGGTTTGAGGATAACAGGCAAGTAGGAAGCAAGAAAAAGGCAGGGTAAGATCTAGGGATCAAGGTAAAAGCTGAAGTTAGAGACTAGAAGATTTCACAAGAGCAAGCAGCCCTCAGAAAGCTTGAAGTTTGCAATCAGCTACACACTAGGGCAGGGGTGTTAAATGTCCAACTCCTATCACTCTTTAAAAAAAAAAATTACATATGACCTGAAAAAGCCACTTATGAGTGACTCATCTCAATATCTTTATACTACCTCGTCTTTTACATGGTAGTTATTACAATATATATCCTGAGTATCTTAAGCTCTGTAATTTTTGCTCTACTTTTTATTGTATTTATTAACATTTCATAATAAAGTATATATATATTTTAAAAGTCCGTGTAAATAAAGGCTTGATGCTTCATGCCAACTTGTCTCTGCTCAGTGGACCTGAGAACTGGTGCCTAGTGAGTAGTCTAACTTGGGAGGCCAAAGCCAAAGGGGAATATTACACTAAAGAGCCATTGCCAATCTGAACAGTCCCTGGGGGGGGGGGGAGGGAGAGAAAGAGAAGCTTGCAATGCCATTTCATTGCTATTTCAGCCTCAGAGCATTTTATATTTTTAGTTTCTGCTGCGATCCTTGTGCTTTTTCTTGATGTTTATTTTAAAAATTGCATTCCCAAATCCTACTTTTTCCCCACCTTTCAGGTTTTCCAAGGCTGTGAGCATTTTATAGTTTTAGTTTCTGCTATGATCCTTGTGCCTTTTCTGAAAGCTTTATTTGTAAAATTGCATTGCCAAATCCCACTTCTCTCCCACCTTTTCATGTTAAACAAAATATTACAAGAGTTTTAAGCATGTTTTTATTTTAAGTTTAAAATGATCTTTGTGTTTGTCTGTGTCTTTCATAAGTTTATATATATGCCACCTCACATTACATTTTATGACACACATGGTCCAGCCTCACAAAGTCTCATTTGTGTCAGATCTGGCCCTTCTACCAAATGAGTTTGGCACCCCTGTGCCTGGGTAAAGCACAAGTTAAAAGGAGATTTTGACCTAGCAAAGGTTGAGATTCCGACTGCTGGATTATATAGGGAACTGAGTCCCACCCTCTCCTATAACCAGAACTAGCTCCCAGACCCTGTGAAGATCTATATGGACAGTTGCCTCTTCCTCTTGAGAGAGGACAGAATGTCAAAAGCTGCCATGTGTCTTCCTCCTGGCCCAAGCTTCAGCTCTGGCCCTCTGCCTTCTCCATTCCTGAGGTCCCAGGGAAGACTCTGGAGATGCAGGAAGGGAACAGGTCCTCTCAGGGGTTTTCTTGTCTGCTGGTTTTAAGGAAATTTGAACAGGAGCCTGTTGTTGGAGAGGAGGTGCAGAAAGTTCCCCTGAGAGTTTCCGCAGTGCACATGGCCTTGGGAAACTCCTCTTCTGAAGGTATACTGTGCCTAAACTAACATCACTACCTTCAAACAGAAAATAACCATCCAAAGAGGTGAGTTATCTAAAACTATTCTTTCCAATACGTATTTTTTTTTTAAAAAATGGGAATTTCTTAATATCAAAAGGGATACCAAAATAGTACACTCTCTACATGTCAGAAGTACTACACTCTATTCAGGATTCTATGGATTATATTTTGATGTGTAAATTTTATACATGAATAAACCAGCGCTAAACAAAATTGGACATCAACACATAAGTCTGAATCTGTGTAATCAAAAGCAATTGTTTTTAATCTGCATTTGTCTTTACATCTGCTCTACTGTTAATGGATACAAACAGATAAAAAGACTACACAATCACATTAGTTCTCTGCATAATAATGCAATATTTATGGAAGTAAACTGTAATTGCAGTACAGTACATACTTGTGGAATTTTAAAAATGGAGGTAGTTAAATTTGTGATGATCAGGATACTCACATAAGGATACTCACATAAATCGAACAAATAAATAAACATTATACAGGAATCATTTTAGGTGCTTTAATTTATTTATTTACCACATTGGTAACCTACTTTTTAAAAAAGAATCAGGTAAGGGTACCTTATGGGCTATTATCCCCATTTAGTTCTCAGAAAAACATTATAAGAGAGATGGGGTGGGGCTGTGGCTCAGTTCCTCTGCTTTCCATGCAGAAGGTCCTAGCTTCAAGCCCTGGCATCTCCCGTTTAAAAAGACCAGGTAATAGGAGGCCTCTAATTCAGGGGTGCTGAACTTATTTGTTACAAGGGCCAGAACTGACATAAACGGGACTTTGTGGGGCCAGGCCATGTGTATCACAAAATGTAATGCCAAGTACTGAAGATATAAACTTTATAAAGGATACAGAGAAACACAATTAAAGATATTATTTTTTTACTTAAACATGCTTAAAACTCTTGTAGGGTTGCCAAGTCTGACTCAGGAAATATCCAGGGATTTTGGGAATGGATCCATGAGACTTTTGGGGACAGAGCCAGGAGGTGGGTTGAGAGAGTTCTCAGAGAGAGCAGAGAAGCTCTGAGAGAGAACAGAGAAGCTCTGAGATAGAGCAGAGAATAACTGATAAAAGGGTGAGCAGCTGGGGAAGTTGCTGAGAATTTCTGAGTTTGTGTGACTGCTGAAAATTCTGAGTTTGTGGTTGCTGGGGAACTGCTGTTTGTTTGGTTGAGTGGGCTGAAGGTGATTGAAGGTCATTGTTGCTGATTGATTAGGAGTGGCTGTGTTCCCCACCCTCTTTGCATTGTTAAGCTGCGCCTTGCCAGAGCTAAAGGGCTCTTGGCCTGTGGCTCTTAGCCTGGGGGCTGTGTAAGGACCAGGAACCCTGATCCCTAATTTCCTTGTGCTCCCAATAAGGTAAGTTGACCGTCCAGAAGGGGAGCCACATAAACCAACAGGATTTAAAGGGGACTGTATATTTTTTAAAAAGCTATCATGAAGGTAGAATGCCAGCAGGGGGGTGGGGGCTTTCCAGTGTTTTGCACTGAGTGTCACATGTATGACTATCTGCCCATAGGACAGAAGTCCTGGGTGTGTGCTCGATGCAAGGAGATCCTGGTCCTCAGGGAACAAGTTCGTACCCTTGAGGCCGAGGTGACTGACCTGGAGAAGCAGAGACAGTCAGTTAGGCACTCAGGGAAGACTCTCAGGGGTGTATTAGATGAGCCCCGCTCTGAACGTGGCAGCCCCGTTGCTGCCAGGGAGCATGAGGGTCGAGAGGGAACAGGGCACTGTGCTGAGAATAAGGGGAATGCACCCTCAGAAGGGACCTCTTCTTCAGTTGGTGAGCGGGAATCCTTTTGTGCCAAGGAACCATCCCTGGGCAGGGAGATAGGAGGGGTCTTGGTAGTTGGTGATTCGATTCTTAGGCAAGTAGACAGCTGGGTGGCAAAACCACATACTGACCGTATGGTAACTTGCCTGCCGGGTGCGAAGGTAGTGGACATTACGCATGTTGTGGATAGGCTGATAGACAGTGCTGGGGAGGAGCCATTGGTCATGGTGCATGCTGGCACCAACGATGTGGGAAAATGCAGTTGTGAGGTCCTGGAGGAAAAATTTAGGCTGCTAGGTGGGAGACTTACGGCCAGGACCTCTAAGGTAGCCTTCTCAGAAGTCCTACCTGTTCCACGTGCAGGGTTGGAGAGACAGGTACAAATTAGAAGTCTCAATGTGTGGATGAGACGATAGTGTAAGGAGGAAGGGTTTAAGTTTGTTAGGCCCTGGGGTGCTTTCTGGAACAAGTGAGAGCTATACAAAAGAGATGGTCTCCACTTGTCCCCAGTTGGAACCCGACTGCTGGCGCATAAAATCAAAAAGGTGGCAAAGCAGTTTTTAAACTAAATCTTGGGGGAAAGCCGACAAGAGATGAAATGTCTCTGGTTCGGGAGGACTCATCTCAAAGTGATGAAGGGTTAGCTGTTACCTTTCTACCGGGTAATGGATCAGAGTTGTCCGCTGAGATGGTGACAAACAGTATGGACTGTCTGCCAAGGTCTCGAGGCAGCAGGAGGAAGGTTGCAGGCCTAGCTTGCCTGGGAAATTATAGATGTTTGTATGCAAATGCTAGAAGTGTTTGAAGTAAAATTGGTGAGTTGGAATGTTTAGTGTTGGGAGAAAAAATAGACATTGTGGGAATTTCAGAAACTTGGTGGAATGAGGAGAATCAGTGGGACACGGTGATTCCTGGATATAAGTTATATCGGAAGGATAGGGAGGAAAGGGTTGGAGGTGGGGTGGGTTTGTATGTCAGAGAGGGTATATGGTCCAGTAAGATTGAGGTCAGAGAATTAGATTCCCTTTTAGAAATGCTTTGGGTTGAAATAGAGGGCCCCAGAGGAAATTTAACTATGGGATTTTGTTATCGCCCACCAAATCAAAAGATAGAGGACGATTATAATATGATGGAAGGATTAAAGATAGTGGCTAAACGTAAAAACTGTGTCATAATAGGTGATTTTAACTACCCGCAGATTGATTGGGTCAATATGTGTTCTGGTCAAGAGAAAGAGATTGAGTTTCTTGATGCTCTCAATGATTGTGCTATGGAGCAGATGGTCTCAGAACCTACCAGGGTTGGGCTGATCCTGGATTTGGTCCTAAGTAATGCCCAAGACTTGGTGAGAGATGTAAAAGTGATCACACCGCTTGGGAGCAGTGACCATAACGTTAATGATTTCACCATTTGTATAAATAGAGAGTTGCCCCAAAAGACCAGCACAAACACGTTTAACTTTAAAAGGGGTAAATTCTCTGAGATGAGGAGGCATGTGAAGAGGAAACTGAAAGGAAAGCTTGGGGAAGCTTGGAGGCTATTTAAAACTACAATCCTAGAAGTTCAGATAAAATATATACCATGTGTTAGGAAAGGCACAAACAGGTATAAGAAAAGGCCTGCATGGTTAACAAACAAAGTAATGGAAGCTGTAAAAGGTAAGAAGGACTCCTTTAAACAGTGGAAAGCTAGTTCAAGTGAAATTAATAAAAGGGAACACAGGCTGTGGCAAATCAAATGCAGGACTGTTGTAAGCCAAAATGCCCTCAAAATGAGGTTGGGGAATTGACAGGTGGGCACCTGGCTTAAAAAGGATCTTTTAATCTATGTATGCAGGATACACGTCCAGAAATTATTGTTTAAAATTACCAGGGACACTAATTAAGTAAAAACAATTAAAATTTATTCCAGAAAAATATAGGCACACATACAGGATAATAAACTCATAAAACATACATACAGTCCTAAGAAAAATAGAGAGAGAATCAGAGATAACACAAGGATGAACAAACAGGATGATAATTACCGATCATAGTCTTCAAAGAAGGCTCCAATGGCGACGAATGAGGACTAGGGGGAGGGGACCCTCAACTGATCAGGAATCGGGGATGTATCTAGACAGAGGAACTGGGGTACTGCTAGATGCACACCTGTGAGGAGCTGGGTCACAGGTTATAAGGACTACCTTGAGCCCTTAGGGAATGGGAGGTACAGGGGCGGATGACAGTAGTCAGCTGGTACATGACCTCAGAAAAAGGGGGGGCCCTGCAATGACTATAAGGGCTGGACTTATGCAGTGGCCAATGGCCAGTTAATTGGCATTCCCTGATTGGATGCTCATAGCTAGCCAATGAGTAGACTTGGCCTTAGTTACCTGATTGGACTTCCAGGTAACAGTGGGACAAAGGGGAGGCTCCAGGATGACCATTAAGGGAAAAAATGGGAAAAATTGTTAAGGTGGAGGGTACTTAAGTCTATCAAACTTATCTAAAAAGGTGACAATAGATGGCCAAATTGCTACCTAGGTAACACCCAGTCTATACAAAGAAACTTGGCTCTGGGTGAAGATGTTCTTCCTCCTCTTCGATCTTCTGTTGGCACCAGTCTTTGTCTTGAGTTCTGTTGGACAAAGGCTTAGGTGGTCTGGCAGGATCCACATCTAAGATAAGCTTGATGGCTTTAGGCATGGGTGACATCTGTTGAGTATGTGAGCCTCACGCTTCACTGTGATGGAGTCTGGCACTACAGGAAGATAGCTGCTGGTGGTGTTAGCCTCCCAAAGTGGATTCTATGGTCGAGGCTGGAAACCGCTTGCCTGGACAGTTCCTGGCGGCGCACCTTCTTCCGCTGCTATGGCCAAGATGGGGATCGCACAGGGCAACTAAAAACCATCTGTTCTCCTGTTTAGCCCTCCTCCAGAGAAACGGAGTGCTGCTGCAACGTTGTGGCTGTTAGTACTCATAAGTCCCTTACAGTTTGGTAGACAAAACCCACGTTCTCCTGGCAGGTGTGTGTGAGTTTTGTCTCCAGGCACCCTGGAAACCAAGAGGGTGACTACGATGTTCTGAAATTAGGGGTATTTTTCTCACACTGTGATCAGGCAGGCTAAAAGGGACTATGAGGAGCATATTGCAAAAAACATAAAGACCAACAATAAAAATTTCTTCAAATGTATTAGAAGCAGGAAATCAGCCAGGGAGGCAGTGCAGCCCTTGGATGACCAAGGGGTAAAAGGATTACTGGAGGAGGATAGGGAAATGGCTGAGAAGCTGAATGCATTTTTTTCTTCTGTCTTCACTGTGGAAGATGAGAAGTGTTTGCCCCCTCCAGAACCACTAATTTTGGGAGGGTTGTTGAAAGACCAGAGTAAGATTGAGGTGACAAGAGAGGAGGTCCAACAACTGATAGATGAATTAAAAACTAATAAGTCACCAGGTCCGGATGGCATACATCCAGGAGTTTTGAAAGAACTCAAAGGTGAAATTGTGGATCTTCTGACAAAAATATGTAATCTTTCATTGATATCTGCCTCTGTTCCTGAGGACTGGAAGATAGCAAATGTCACCCCCATCTTTAAAAAGGGTTCCAGAGGAGATCCGGGAAATTACAGGCCAGTCAGTCTGACTTCAGTACTGGGAAAGTTGGTAGAAACCATTATCAAGGACAGAATGAACACATTGATGAACACGGGTTATTGAGGAAGACTCAGCATGGGTTTTGTAAGGGAAGATCTTGCCTCACTAACCTGTTACATTTCTTTGAGGGGATGAACGAATATGTGGACAAAAGAGACCCAATAGACGTTGTTTACCTTGACTTCCAGAAAGCTTTTGATAAAGTTCCTCGTCAAAGGCTCCTTAGAAAGCTCGAGAGTCATGGAGTAAAAGGACAGGTCCTCTTGTGGATCAAAAACTGGCTAATTAATAGGAAGCAGAGAGTGAGTATAAATGGGCAGTCTTCGCAGTGGAGGACGGTAAGCAGTGGGGTGCCGCAGGGCTTGGTACTGGGTCCCATGCTCTTTAACTTGTTCATAAATGATTTGGAGTTGGGAGTGAGCAGTGAAGTGGCCAAGTTTGCGGATGATACTAAATTGTTCAGGGTGGTGAGAACCAGAGAGGATTGTGAGGCACTCCAAAGGAATCTGTTGAGGCCGGGCGAGTGGGCGTCAACGTGGCAGATGAGGTTCAATGTGACCAAGTGGAAAGTAATGCACATTGGGGCCAAGAACCCCAGCTTCAAATACAAGTTGATGGGGTGTGAACTGGCAGAGACTGACCAAGAGAGAGATCTTGGGGTTGTGGTAGATAACTCACTGAAAATGTCAAGACAGTGTGCGATTGCAATAAAAAAGGCCAACGCCATGCTGGGAATTATTCGGAAGGGAATTGAAAACAAATCAGTCAGTATCATAATGCCCCTGTATAAATGGATGGTGCGGTCTCATTTGGAATACTGTGTGCAATTCTGGTCACCGCACCTCAAAAAGGTATTATAGCATTGGGAAAAGTCCAGAAAAGGGCAACTAGAATGATTAAAGGGTTGAACTCTTTCCCTATGAAGAAACGTTAAAACACTTGGGGCTCTTTAGCTTGGAGAAATGTCGACTGCGGGGTGACATGGTAGAGATTTACAAGATAATGCATTGGATGGAGAAAGTAGAGAAAGAAGTACTTTTCTCCCTTTCTCACAATACAAGAACTCGTGGGCATTCAATGAAATTTCTGAGCAGTCAGGTTAAAATGGACAAAAGGAAGTACTTCTTCACCCAAAGGGTGATTAACATGTGGAATTCACTGCCACAGGAGGTGGTGGCGGCTGCAAGCATAGACAGCTTCAAGAGGGTGTTAGATAAAAATATGGAGCACTGTGTGACACAGAGTGTTTTTTTGGCCACTGTGTGACACAGAGTGTTGGACTGGATGGGCCACTGGCCTGATCCAACATGGCTTCTCCTATGTTCTTATATTCTTATGTTCTAATTCCAATAGAGTTCACCAGGAAGCTGGCAATCCTAACCCCCAGCTTTCTCTCTACCAAAGACAATCTTCCCACCCAGGTTGTCCTGATCATTCTTCCTGCACACACTAATCACGAGATAAGTGCTGGGAGCTTGTTGCAAGAACAATCACACAAGAACTCTCCTGTGGTGATAAGAGTGTTTTTTATTTACATAATTAATGTAATTATTTATTTACATAATTATCTACATTAAGAAATGGACACAAATACTGATAGTTCTAACTATCCTTGCTGTTAATTTATTGAAACCTTGTGCTTTTTTGCCTTTCTTTATATAGAATTGAACTGCTAGCTCCCAGTCATGGTATTGCATCTTTTGTTAAACTTCTAGGTGTTAATTTTAGAAATATATTATACAACATATGTTTAGCGCAACGCATTCAGCATAAAATCATGACACATTGTGCATAATATATAGACTTAATCTTACTGTAAAGGAGATTGGATATAAAATGATGGCTCATAGGGGGTGATGAGATTTTAGGTTTCAAAAAATTCAGGAAGTGGAACCATCCCACCTGTCCTGTTTTTGTTAGGCTTGGCCATGGCTATCGGGTTGCTTCAAAAACTGTATTTGCTTAAAGTAACTGGATAGCCATGGCTAAGGGAATAAAACTCAGTCACACAAAGGCGCTTCATCTCATCAGTCACACATAGTGCCAGAACCAATATATCTGCCTCAAGAGACAGACAAAATATACAAGAACAGAAAGAGCATGGGAGATCTCAACTGAAAATAGGGAGGAAGAAACTACCAAGACCTGACAGCTCTTGCAATTGATTATTCAGTTAGAATCAAAGGAGGAAGTTGGAGATGGGGCACTAAACATGAATCTAAAATAAATCCTCTATCACGTATGTTAAACGTGAACTGCTTACAGATGCTTATGAGTTCAGGCATGACAGCTTGGGCTGCAAAACATTTCACCATGCTTGGCTTTCACAATATTTCCTATATTTGACCCACTGGGCTGCTTTAAGCAGAACTAGATGCTGTTTTTCCAGTTCTCCTGTACAAATTTTGATAAGGACAACCTGCATAATGCATGGTGAACTTATACCTGCCTCAAATATGCCCTACTGAATGGCCAAACTTATGTCAGTGTCATCTGGGAATGCTACACATTTGAAACTCTTAGAACTAATCTGTAACATTGTATGGGTTGTATGCAACAAGTAATAATAGGGGAACGTTGTATGCAACACAATTCTAATTAAGCTACTGAATCACAACCAAATGGTCCTTGAAATCAGAATGGTGATCTTTATTGCTTTCTGCCAATCTCTACCCCCCTCCCCATTACAACATGCACAACTGAGTGATTCCCTTAGTGCTCTACTCAGAGTGGATATATTCAGCATATATGTCATGGCCCTTGCTGTCATTTGAGAGAAAGTAGACATATCTAAATGGGAAGCATTGATTTTTTGGTCCCAAATCCTTGGAGACTCTTGTTCCTGTTTAAAGAACCATCTAGTTTATTTACTTCTATTTTATTGTTACAAATGGGGGAAATTAAGGTTATTTTTTACAGGCTTGTTCTGAAATGCAAAATGTAATATCATGCAGAGCTTTCTTTACTGTCATCTTTGCTCTAAGGCTGCAGTCAGATGACAGGCTAGCCACAGTCTGGCTGCACCTCTATTTTCTCCAGTGTTGTTTGTTCTGAAGAGGTCTGTCCAAACATGCCAACCTCAACCTGCCTCACCATGTGCTCACTCCATGGTTGACTGTTCAAATGGTTTTAACCATGGAGCCGGTGGTCAGCACTCTTTTTTGTTAGTCTTTCACCATGTGTATAAGTGTATTGCTGAAGCACCTGCTCCTTTTTGACAGCTCTGCGATCCCTCCATCAAGTATTGCAGCCCCTCAGCCTCCTTTGCTGTGCTTCTTTACCTTGGAATACATGGGAAGGAGTATAAGCATCATACAGACTTGCATGAGAGTAGCGCTATTGACTTCAGTACATTTACTCTTGTGTCAAAAATGGGATGCTGTCAAACAGCAATTCTGAAGCAAAATAAAATATGGGATCCTAACTAGGGACTATTTCCACAGCTTTCCAACCCCCCAAAACAGGAGGGGGATTAGGGGATTTGTTGCTCAACAATAACTTCCCTGGTGGCTCATGATCCTGACAATGTTTGGGTGCAGAAATGTGCAAGCAGTGATTAAAAAATCTGGGGCAAAGATCCACTTATGTGTAGGCCCAGTGCCAGGCTTTATAGCGCCTGAGGCCACCGCCGCTTCACAAAGTTTGTATTCTGATGACCGGAAGTGATGTCATCGGGGTGCAAAGCCCTGTGCCTGGCCCTCAGGAGGGCTCCCCCCACCCCTCAGGAGGACTCCTTTGGCACCTCGGCCTCCTGGCACTACAAGCCCCACCCTGCCTTGCAGCCCAGCCCTGTGCAGCCCACTGGGAAATGGAGTCCACCACTTTTAGCTGGACCCACTGCAGGATGCTGGGGGGGGGGGGGGCCTTTGGGGCAGCAGCAAATGAGGTAGGCATCCCCTCCGCTGCTTGCATGTGAGGGAGGGAGGGAGGGCCTTAGCCGGTGAGCAGCCTGCCCATCAGGCGCACAGGTGAGGGAAGGAAGTGCAGGGCAGTCAGCTACCCAGCTGGGCTCACAGGGGCTGGGGCTGGGTGGGAGGGATGGAGGGGGCTCTCCTGCCTGGCTGACTGCCATGCCATCCCCCTTAGGGGATCAGCCCCCACCCTGTTTGATTGCCAGCAACCTGTGAGGGAGGGGGCTGCTGGCTGCCCCCCACCTGTTCTTGAGGGGTCTCTGTGACTGAGGCTGGTTGCATCCCAGTGCTCACTGTCATGCCCTCCCCACATCGCCAAGGCTCTGGCAGCCTTGGCAAGGTTGGGAACGCAGCGGGCACAGGTGGTGCATGAGGAGAGGGGGTGCTTCCTGGTGCCCCTAGAACAAGCCACCACCTACTTGGCCTTCTCAAACGCGCCAGCCCTGCTTATGTGCACATTGCTAACTGATTTAAAAAATAGGAGATTAAAATGGAAGGGAAGGGTTAAGACTTCCCAAACAACTTGTCTTTACAACAGGGAAGTTCAGACTACCAGAAATGCAAAGGGGAAGTGCTGACATCTGTAAAGACCATACTTTCCCCAGTGTCAAATAACTCTGATTCAAAGACGGGTCAGAGTGGGGTGCCAACAACTGGGGAACAGGAGGCAGCTGTTGCTGTCTGACCATACATTTTAAATCCAGAAGGGAACTGCAATGACAACTGATCAAACAGCTCATCTGACTGCAGCCTAAATGTTGATTGTTTCATTGGTACATTTTCTTCGCCAGTAAATTTGTTATTTTGCAAACTTGAGACAAAAATAATTCCTCCAAATACATACATAAATAAAGATGGGAAGCTAACCTCTTCTTAAATTCTTCTTCCACAGGTCATGAAGTTGTTAAAGGCATACCATCTCAATGAAACAACAAAAGCTACAAGCCCCCATCACAGGTGTAAGCACTGCTCTGTTTCTGTGTCTTTTGAAAAGAGGCTGTGGCAACCATAGATATTACAAATCTTTTTTTCTGAAGGTATAAACATAGGTAGAGAAAAAGAAGAAGAAGAAGAAGAAGAAGAAGAAGAAGAAGAAGAAGAAGAAGAAGAAGAAGAAGAAGAAGAAGAAGAAGCTTGCAGCCCAGTCCTATATATGTTTCCTTGAAATTGTAGTTTTATGGGTTCAGTGGGCATTGTGTATAAAATGCCATCAATTTGCAGGTGACATAGCGACTTCAGCAAGGGGCTTTCAAAGCAAGCAAGAAGCAGAGGTTGTTTGCCATTGATTTCCTCTGCAGAGTCTTCCTTGGTGGTCTCCCACTGAAATATTGACCCTGCTTAGCTTCCAAGATCTGATCAATAGAGCCATACTATTCCATCTTCCCTCCCATTCAGTGGGCATTATTCACAGATAAGTGTATAGAATGGAAAGCTTAATTGAGTTGCATGTTTGATGTGTATTTTTAGTAATGAAAAAATACTCCTGGAAGAAAAAATTATGAGTGAACTTTTGTTACTAGTTTATTTTATAAATATACATCACAATTCCTTGTTTTTACATCCAGGGAACTAGAAGAGCTTGCAAGTGCATGTAGCTTTACTCTATGATAATGGATGTGCTACTGGATGGGCAAAAGTTGTATTCCCAGTTTGATGTTGCTACTTTGTAAAATTGTGGTTCAGACTACTAAATGGTTGGTTTTATGAGAAAATAATGCATTGGCTACTAGGTACCAGCATGGATTTATCAAGTTGTGGCAGAAGAACCTTATCTTCTTCTTTGCTAAAATTAATAGTTGGGTAAACATCAGAATGATATTGATAATGTATCTTGATGTCATTGAAACATTTCAAAAAGTTTATTCTGAAATTCTTTTGACAAAGAAAGTTAAATGTAGGCTGGACAATGTAGAATGCTGGGTAGATTCATAAATGTTTTAACCATGATACCTAGTGAGTGCTCAACCCTAAATCAGACTTTTCCCTGCAGCCACTGTGGCCGGACCTGCCTGTCCCGCATTGGTCTTGTCAGCCACCAGCGAGCCTGCAGCAGACGTGGACTATTGCACCCTTCTTAAATCTTCGTTCGCGAAGCCAAGCCGAGAGAGAGAGAGAGAGAGTGCTCATTAATGGTTTTGCATCAACCTGGAGACATTTGTCATACGAAGTGTCCAAGAGATCTGTCCTAGGCCCTGTGTTTTTCAGCATTTTTATAAAGGAATTGTATTAGGACATAGGGATACTTATCAGACCCATAGATGATACCAAACTTGGAGTGTTAGCAAACTCAAAAAAGACAGGATTCAAAATAACAGGCTGGGTCATTGGGTTGAGAAAGACAAAAATGAAATAATTTCAATGGTGTAAATGTAAAGCCCAACATTTAGGTACAAAAAAAAAAATCAAAGGAATTATATAGCAAAGAAGATGTCTGGATTGGCACCAATTCATGTGAAAAGGCACTGGGAACTTCAGTTGACCACCATCTGGACATGAGCCAGCAGTCCAATGCAGCTGCTTCAAAGGCTAACGTAATTTTAGGCTGCATCCAGATCATGGGAAATAATAGTTTCATTCTATTCCACACTGGCTAAATGTCATCTGGAATGCTGTGTCCAGAGGGATGTTGACAAACTACAGCATTTTCAGAAGAGGGCAACCAGGATGGTCTGGAAACTAACACTTACAAAGAAAGGCTGAAAAAAAATGGGCATGATTAGCCTGGAGAAGAGAAGACTAAAGAGAGACATGATCACTGTCTTAAATATCTGAAAAGTTGTCATGTAGAAGCTGACGCAAGCTTGGTTTTTTTTCTTTCTTTCTCTTGAGGATAGGGCTAGACAGGGCTTTTTTTGTAGAAAAAGCCCAGCTGGAACTCATTTGCATATTAGACCACACACCCTGACATCACCATTGTTTCACATGGCTTTTCTGTAGAAAAAGCCCAGCAGGAACTCATTTGCATATTAGGCCACACCCCCCTGATGCCAAGCCAGCCGGAACTGTGTTCCTGCTTTTAAAAAAAAGCCTTGGGGCTAGAAATAATGGGTAGAAACAGAGTTGGGGTACTAGAAGAAGATGGGAAGCTTTAGTATTACAATTATATCTTGCTGTTTTCCTCCTCCTCATGAATTCCAGATGATATGGATTAATCAGAAGGGGGGGGGGCATGTTGAGACTTGTGAAGTGCTTAATCCTCTGAATAAATGTGATCCTAGAAGTCATGGATCCAGATTTTAAATATGTCATAAACTGCCTTAAGCCAGTATTTCTTACCTTCTGGCCTTATCCACAACATAAATATAATAATATTGATGTATCTTAATGGGTGGTTGTACTTTGAATATTTTGTAAAGGTAGTTCCCTGTGCAAGCACCAGTTGTTTCTACTCTGGGGTGACATTGCTTTCACAACATTTTCATGGCAGACTTTTTAGGGGGGGGGGGTGCCATTGCCTTCCCCAGTCCTCTACACTTTCCCCCCAGCAAGCTGGGTACTCATTTTACCAACCTTGGAAGGATGGAAGGCTGAGTCAACCTCTTGCTGGCTACCTGATCCCAGCTTCTGCCAGGATCAAACTCAGATCGTGAGCAGAGCTTAGGACTGCAGTACTGCAGCTTTACCACTCTGTGCCATGGGGCTCTTCTTTTAAAGCACTATATAAATAAAGAAAGGGTGTTATTATTGTTCTTATATAGAGGATTCTTGAAACATTGCAAGACCTTGGAATTCTTATTCTGTCTGTGAAAGAAAAGTATCTTTTGTTTTTCTTGCAGCATGTTTTTGGCAACGTAAGAAAATAATGTGGGTTTGTTTTGCTATATAGTGTTAACAGAAGGCAGGTTTAATTCCTGAAAAATGTGGATACAGTTATTATTGATTTTTATTCAAGCACAGAACTGGGATTTAGCCATGACATGCTGCTCAAAAAGCACCTGTTCTTTATATGTTTCCATGGAAAATTAAGATTCTCAAAGTTCTAAATTACAGTTTCCTTCTGATTCAGCAAAGACCTTGTCACATGGGGAAGCACTGTTAATGTAAGATTTACGTCTTCAGTTTGTTTCTTCTTTCCTTTGAATCATGCCTTTTCACAATTGCTGTCCCATGTGAACAAGAAAAGATGAGATATCAGATAACATTTTGTGACCTGAAAGCTGAGTTAAGCTGAATGTGAAAATTAATAGACATGCTCTTAGCATATGCACAAGCTTAAACTATGTAGCTCATGTTTCAACAATGCAGTAAGTTAATGCTTAGGAAAATAAATACCGATAATGAGTGTTTCTTCCTGGACAATTTATATATAAAAATTGCTTAAACTCTTTCAGGCTAAAGAAAAATTAATGCAAGTGTACTGTGTAAACCACAGAACCAAACCACTGTCTAGCATTGCAGGCGTTCGTATTTCAGACACAGAAGAGTCACACACTACTCTTTTGAGGTGGCTACAGGTACTTCCTCTTACATGTAGACTTCCTGCAAAGTGGTGGTGGTGATGGGAAATCATGTGTTTAGAAGTTGTTGTGGTAGACTATAAGGACATCTCTTTTCCTCCAGTTGTATAGTGCTGATATCTAGCATTGATGGAATAAATTCAGTACCTTGCTGCCCTGATGCAGGGGAATGACAAAAAAAAATTCATTGAAACAAGGAGACATGGAGACAGGAATAGGGGATCTTTTTAATAGCAACTGTAACAGAACAAAATGATGCAATGGGTACAACTGAGGTTCCCAGTAGGCAGTGGCACAAGTGGCACATTTTAGCCTTCAAGCATGTCTCCAATTGTACAGCATTTCACAGTATTGCAGATTGGAAAGATTTCCTTCCTTTTCTTCTTTTAAAAAACTATTTATTACTAGAAGAAAGAACATAGAACTTCTAAAAATGAAAACTGAGCAGCCTTTGTCATCAGAATAATTGGGGAAAATCTGGAATTCAGGTCATTGAACTCAAATTTGGGGCAATGAGAAGAATCTAAAAATGTTCTGGATTTCATTAACATTCTTTCTGCTTGCTTCCTAATGTCTTTATTTCCCTTCATCTAAGCAAACTGGTGATTTCAAGAGCCTGTGATAAATTTAGACTGAATTATGTAATCCTGAGCCCAACTGGGGAGGGCGGGGTATAAATGCAAATAATAAATAAATAAATAAATAAATAAATAAATAAATAAATAATCCTGCAAAAGTACTCCTCCTATATGTATGTATGGAGTGGACAGGGTAAAGGTGTTCCCAGCTTTGCAGACATCCTGATTTGTATGCTGTAGTTCCATTCTCATTCTGAACCTCATGTATTCTGTCAGGCAATGTGATTGTTGTGAGCTTTATTTATTTATTTATTTATTTATTTATTTATTTATTTCATTTATATCCCGCCCTCCCCCACCTTGGCAGGCTCAGGGCGGCTAACAGCTTTCTGCTTTCAAGGGGAGTGGGGCTGAATACCACTAGAATCAGCAAAGACTTTACCTGAACAGAGGTAAGTTCTCAGTATTAAGAGCAGTTAAGGCCAATTTTTAATTTATCTGGGTATTTCTGCATTACATTTTTCCATTCAAATGCGTTATAGGATTGGTCAGCTGACCATAATAAAGAATGACTCCCTAAACAATTAAAACCAAAAGTAAGGGGAACAAAGTTATCCTAAATGAAATTCTTGTGTGATATCTACTGCCCCCAAAGTCCATATGCCCTAATGCTTTATTTCTCTTGTTCTTCTACTGCCAGCATTATAAAGGGGATAAATTGCAGAGTACAATATTGCTTTCTAAATCATTGCCTTCTTTCAATATCTTACTGTATGCCTGAAAATATACTGAATGCTTGCAAATCCCATTAGTTGCTATGATCCAATCTGGGGTAGCTTCATCATTCACTCTTTGCACTTCAGAATCCCTTTTCTATTATTATTATTCATTTGATTTCTTAAGTCTATGCAGACTACCAACTAAACAAGACATTGCCCAAATGGATCATTACTACTTGGCATGGTTTGGGTGTCTATCTTCACTGGATTATTTCAGAGCTTCTTCACAACTTCGTGTACCTTGCTAACTTGAGTTTTCTTCAACATTGCCCCAATGTTTCTTAAAGCTTCTTTGTGCCAATATTTCCCTCTGATATAAACCTGAGAGATATTTTTTTTCCTTTTTGTATAAGGTCTGGTCCACTTCAAAAAATGCTGCCCACCTTGGCAGCATTTTGCATGGGCACTAAGACCAGTGGACTGAAAAAATAAAGAGTTGTGATAAATAGCCATAAAAGTATACCAGGCATAATCATTCTTCTTCTTTGTCTCATACATTCTTTATGCATATTGTAGGTATGACCTCCTGTTCTTAGGAAATAAAAGAGCAGAAGAGCACAGCCCATGTTTCCAAGCATATATATATTTTTTTAAAAAAATCTTTATTTAAATGACTACTAGCCACAGTGACTGAGAGGAACCTCCAAATTCAGAGACATTATCCTGAGCCTCTGATTCCCAGAGCCAACAGGTAATATCAGGGGAAGACCTCAGCCTCCATGCGCTGTTGTTGGTCCTCCAGAGGAACTAGTTGGCTGCTTAGTGAGACAGGATGCTGGACTAGATGGACCATTGGTCTGATCCAGCAGGGCTCTTCGTATGTTCTTAAACATGTATGCAGTCTTTCCAGAGATTTGCTTGAGACAGCTCACAAACCACAAACAATAAATGTTAAAGCTGGTAACATTAGAACAATCAATACTAAAGCAAGGCATAAAACATGCCAGGGCATTAAAAATATATCTGCTTTATTAATGTCATTTGAGACTGTATGTTTTATGCTGCCTTTATGCCTTAGCAGAGAAAACAATGGCAACACAATATAAACAGAAATCTAAAAACAATTGTGTCAGGAATACAATTAGACAAAATTTACAAAAATCTATATATTGTGCAAAAACATCCAAATTTCATTCCAAAACCATAAATCACATAGAGAGCATAAAGTCCCAAACAGAACCACTGTTCCTAAGGATGTCTCCAACGAATTCTTTTCAGAAAGTCTATAAGGAGTAATACTACTCAGGAGTAAAATCCAAACAGAGTCCTTCCACTTCCGAAGGAGAAATCTTGCCTTCATGCAATCACCAGCTTAAATCGAATTCCGTTGCACTTGCAGCTTTTTCACAAGCCAACTATATAATAAGACCAAATGTGACAACAATAATACAATAAACACTGGTGCAAATTAAACAATAAAATATACAAAATACAACACATAATACAACCTGACAAGGTCCTCAGACCGGCCTCTCTCAAACGCCCATATTAGAATTTTCAATTGACGGCTTGGCCATACTAGAGAATCAGCATCCTAAAAGGACAAATCACACCTGGTAACAATTAAGCGTTTAAAGGGGACCTCTTATATTTACAAACACATACCCCCCAAACCTACACGAAACATGAGAGATCATTATATTGATTAAGACTGAAGGTTCAATCGTGTTTAGATGATGTATCCACCTCGCCTCCTTCTGCAACAAGATCTTTTTTATATCACCACCTCTACCACTAAAGATTTCTACCTTCTGCAATATGAAGAATTTCAGGGATTCTAATTCAGAACCTATGAAACCCCTATGTTAAAACCCTAATTAAAAATAAACCTTGTACCACTCTTGATAATGGATGTGTACTTAACTTGACCTTAAATGTGTTTAATCTCTACCAGGTTTCTACAGGGTGATCTGTTGTTCTCAGACTGTCAAAATATGCTACATGGGTGGGAATTATGATCAATGTTGATGAGTTAGGCATCCCTTAATCCAGTGAGAGAAAGGGGTTCCAGTGTGTATAAGTGGGTGCTAACTAATGGCCTACATCTAACAATCCACTTTGAAACAGTTATGATGAGGTAAGGAAATATTTGATCAATTATAAAAACATTGTGTCATATTCCAATAACTTTCTTAACAGCTTTAAAGCTCTAAACACCATGAGCTCTTAAAGAGCACTTCCATGTTCCTCAAGAGCGGCAATAGGTCAAATGACATGTTACCTTGGCTAATGTTCCATAACCTGTGCTTGTTTAGACACGGTGAATGTGGTTGTGGTTGCAGGGTAGATGAGGAAGGAGAAAGCTTCTATATTTTTTATCATCTCCTAACAATACTTCATTGGACTGTTTTTCTCTTCAGCTGAGTTTACTTATGGGTGAGAGGATAATGATGATTAAAAATGCTTGGGGTGGCAAAATTAGTCCACAACAAATTGATAAGAATCTCGTCTCCCAAGAACTCACCAATTTACTTCTACAAATATCTATCTACTACCAGGGCTTTTTTTTGTAGCAGGAACTCCTTTGCACACCTCCTGATATAGCCAATCCTCCAAGAGCTTACAGGGTTCTTATTACAGGGCCTACTGTAAGCTCTTGGAGGATTGGCTACATCAAGGGTGTATGGCCTAATATGCAAAGGAATTTCTGCTACAAAAAAGGCCTGTTTACTACTCACTTTAGCCTTAGTGGGAAGCCCACATTTTGCTCATAATACATAACAATCATGTACTCATAATGCTCATTTACTCATAATGCTCATTTACTCATAATTTACTCATAATACGTAATAAATATTTCCATCCAAACTGATGATGTGCATTTGGAGGAAGAAATTGAGGAAGGGGACAGTATTCAACACCTTACCAAAAGATGTTCCAGAGTATGCTTAATCTACTTTTGGGATTGTGGCATGGCAAAAACCAAAGCAGACAAGTGATGAGAAAGGAAAGTTAACCATGTAGATCAGGGGTGTCAAACATGCAGCCCGGGGGGCTGAATCAGGCCCCCCCGAGGGTTCCTATCAGGCCCCCAAGCAAGCAACTGGCTGTCTGACTTCCTTCTCCCTCTTTCCTGCTTCTTTCTGTCTTCTGCATCACAGCTTGCTTTGCAAGGCTTGCTCAATTGCACAGGAGCAACAGAGCAAAATCCCTATTTTCTCCATTGGCTGAGGTTTCAACCTTGGGGAGGAAGGGGCGGGAGGCAGAACTTGTTTTTCCAGGTTCTCTCAATCACACAGCAGAGTTATTGGCTGAGGCTCCTCCCCACCAGTCCCCTGGGGAAGGAAGGAAAAAGCCAGAGCTTCCTTTGCTCAGTTCCCTGGATTCCATGGGAGAAATACAAGGAAACACCTTTAAAACCAATGTGCTAACATTTTCAGCATGTTTAAAGTTTTTTAAAGAAAATATTTGTGTTTGTCTGTGTCCTTTATAAAACTTATATCTCTGCTACCTAATTTTAAATAGGTGCACGCATGGCCCAGCTCAACCCAACATGGCCTGACCAAAAAAGGTCTCATTTATGTCAAATCCAGCTCTCATAACAAATGAGTTTAACACCCCTGGTGGTCCTCTGGTTCAAATGGTTCCAAAAGAGGAGGAGGAGAAAGAGGAAGAGGAAGAATGTTCAGAATTTTTTTACATATTTCTGTGTAACAAGTCATTTGCCACCACAGAATATTTTGGCTCCAGAAGAATTCCCAAATGTTAGGGCAGGTGTGAGGCAAAGCATCCTTGACTTTTCCCCCTCAAGGGTTAATTTGAATGGTAATAGGCTCCTCTACTCTGCAGGTGTTACTAATTGATCTCTCAGCCTACATAGTCCTTATCATCTTCAAGGCCAGAGTTGGTAACATAGAAGTTAGCTTCTCATAAGAACCTGCAGTAGTTAGATGGAAGGGGGAACATCAGGAGTAGTGAGGTAATTTTCTAAAGGATTCCAACAAGACTGTGCACTGATTGGGTATCATCATTGTCTGATAATATTAGCATCAAATTGTTAAATTGTTTAAATTGTCTTATTGATGAATTGTTTAATATGTTTAATTAATTGTTCTACTATAATGTATTGCTTTTACTGGTTGTGAGGCGCCCTGAGCCTGCTTCGGTGGGGAGGGCAGGATATAAATCTAATTTAATCTAATCTGATGTTGCTTGACCAAAAAATATAAATGAGCTAAGAACCTGAAGGGAAAAATCTATCTATCTTGGATTCTGATTGACTAAGGCTTAAACTATAACACGCTTGAATTGCAGCTGCTGGCTACATAGAGAATGCTCGTGCTCAGGCCTTTTGACTTTTGGATTTAAGGGTTGTGCCATTTAACACAAGTCCTGGAAAATGTTAGTTTTTCTGCTGTATGATTCTGAGACAATATGTTGCTTGTAGTTTGAACCTTCATTTTGTTCGAAATTAAACAAATTATATATATATATATATATATATATATATATATATATATATATATATATATATATATATATATATATATATATATATATAAAATAAACATCTGCTCAGTTGTAAGCAGTAGCCCTGGGGACCCATAGGGTTTAACCTAGGACTCCTTGACAGCAGGTAATATTTTAATATAGCAACTTTTACAATCAGGTTCTTTTTGGGGGGCGGGGGGCATGGTGTAGTGTTTATTTTTCTTCCTCAGTGTTTGCTGTTAGGAACTCTGAGTAATATAAAATGAAAATACATGTTTGCCAGCTTTATTTTCCTGGCTAGAATCCAATGCCTTCAACATATAAATGACTGGATATGAAGGAATACTTTGACTTGGTAAATGTATGCCTCTTTTATAGCAATGAACAGTACATAAACTATTTCAGGATAAAAGTTAACCACAGAATGGAAAAGAAGGGTAAACCTTTATATGAATAAAAGCAAGTGTGCTTAGTATTGAAGCGCCATGAAAGAGGTTTAAACATACTACATGGAACTCAGTTCTACAAAATAACTTAGAACTGGGAAGATTTGATGTGTTAATGATACAGATCCTGTCTCTTGTCTCTCCAGTTCATTCTTATTCTTAAAGGAGTTTATGGCAGCATAAGTGGTTTTTTTAGCTTCACAATTATCCTGTGAGGCAGGTTAGATTGAGGGAATATGAATTTCCAAAAGTCACCCGGCAAGTGTCATGTCAGCGTATGGAACTGGACGTGGGTTTTCCTTATCCTAGTCCTATCCTATTCACTATACCACTCTGTCTTTGTTCTCTTGTGATCTCTATAATAACTAAACTATCAAATAGGTATTGACAAACTGCCACAGTATTTCAGAGAACTAGAATGAGAAGTCATCCAAGAAACTCCTGCTCAGAGTGAAGCTGCTATTAGTTTCAACACTGCAGACACTCTCCAGTCCTAGAGATACAGTGGGTATTTATAAGAACAATGTTTGTGACCAGTGGCACCTTTAAGACCAATAAAGTTTTATTCAAGGTATAAGCTTTCATGTGCAAGTGCACTTCTACAGATATAGTGAAACAGAATTTCCTCAACCATTATATACAGAAAAAGAGAAGGGGGGGTTAATTTAGCAGGTATTTTTGCAACTCTAAAACTTCTGGAATCTTTCTGCAGTTTCCCATATCATAATGAACAAAATTAAAGATACTCATTTCCAGTATTCATTTCCGGTTCTCAAGTTTGTCCTTAAGAAAGGTTCCTCAAGTAATAATGCTTTGCTTAGCTTCAGGATAGGTAAGTAATTGGAAAACAGCCTCTATCTTCCAGTTTTAATAATAAATGAAGAAACTGGGATGAAAATGATGATTACATTAACATCATAAAATCCAAAAATATTAAGTACAAGATGGTATTTTCAGGCTTCCTGGTTGCATAATTGATGTGATTGTTTGCAGTGGCTGTGTTTCAGACACAAACCTATGCATATATTAGCTAACTGACACATTACAACTTGTCTTTAAATGAAATGCAAATGAAGCATACACCTGAACATAAAACACAAGCCTTCCAAATAAAAAAAGGAACATTTTTTTTTCTTTTGCATCATTACATTCTTTGTTTATTGTATACAAAGCTCATTGTTATTTTATCTTTTAAAGTTCTGGGTAAGCCTTGTATAAATTATTTATTATTTAAAAGTTTGTTACATGTTTTTCCTTACTTAGTGGGCCCTGGCCTGGAAACACTGCCCTCTAGAGAGACTTGGTGAGTGGTTGTCCGACAATAGGACAAGAAAAGAAGTGGGTGAACTCCAAGAGAGAAGCAGAGAGAAAAAGCAGAGGCATTTTCCTCCTGAGGGCATGGATAATTTCTAAAGAAAGGTCTGTGGAGATACAGAAAGGCAATTGGTGGAAGTCATATTCTGGTGTGGGTGTTTGATCCTCAGTGTTTGTGGGTCTCATTGTGCTGTGACCATGAGGAAAAGTGCCTTCACAGAGCTTGTGAAGAAGAGGGACCTCACCAAGTATGCAACATGACCTGTCTGTAGGTTGTGACCTACCCGCTAACCTCGTTTTAGCAGTAAGTGGAACTCTCATCTGATGCTTCAAGTCTGCACCACTTTTTCTGCAGTAGGGCTTTTGACTCAGGATTGGACCTGCTGTAAGAGTTCTGTAACTTAGTGTCTCATCATGCACTATGTGAGTGATGTTTCTGCACATTCAAAATTATGTTGCAATTTTATCAGAAGGGGAGAAGAAAACCACCACAGAATGCTGGGGTGGGAGACGTTTATAACTTTGGACAATGTTGCTATCCGAATAAACTTTCCTGTGCAAACAAGGTACTATGATTGAAGGCTCTCTAGAAAGAGAAGAGCAACTACAGTGTTATTTTTATTTTGTATTTTTATATTTTGTGTGTGTGTGCATTTGGAAGTCATGGCAACTGGGGACCTGGAGGATATTCAGAGAGGTGGCTGATTAAAGCCTGCCCCTGCCTCCCAGTTCTAGTATTTCAAGGTGGTCTGTATTTGGATGGGAGACTAAGGCCGATCCTGTTTAGCTTCTGAGATCTGACGGACTTTCCTGGTATAATATAATGGGTTCAATGCATGGAAGAGGCGAGGTGGTAGTGATAATTAGCTCTTTATTAGATACAGAATAGTGTAGGGCTGCACCATAAGACTAACTAGTGGACCAACAGGGCCAACTATATATACATTCCAGGTTCCCGCTCTAGCATGCTATTGGACCATTCAAACCAGCAGGGGCCTCAAGATTGGAGCAGGGCAGCAGGGATTTGGATCCTACTGCCCATTGTTCCCGAGTCCCCAAGCTCAGTCCTACAGGTTCCAATGAGCCAGGCAAGAACTCCATATACTAGACACATTACCGATCACGTATGTCATATATGGGCTGTCCCAGTCAGGGCAAGAACAACTAGATTGTTGACATTTCACAAGAGTCTGTGTGCCACAGCCAGCCAAGAAGATGGAGTTCACCTTTCACTCTCCCCAGAGCTTCAGTTGGCCACCCACCAGCTGCAGTCTCAGCTGCACCAGGCACCCTCAGCCTTCAGCTGCTTTGAGGCAGTCATTTCCAGTGCTGTTATTTCCATGCCAACTATCCCTCTTCATATCATACCTAATCCAATCAAGCCTGATATTGCCATTCAGCATCTGAAATCAACTTTATAAAGTTTATATCTCCAGCAGCTCATGTTGCATTTTATGGAATGTGTGGTCTAGCCTGACAAAGTGACATTTATGTCAGATTCAGCCCTCATAACAAATGAGTTTGACACCTCTGAGTTACAGCATGTTTACCATACTCAGGCAATGAAGTTCTGCTCAGATTTTCCAGCTGAGGGTGCCAGCAGTTTTTGTTGCTGCTGTTGTTTTTACCAGCCTCTACCTTTAACAAAAGTATGATCTACTGACAGTGTTCATCACCATATTGCAAAAAACTTCCTCTGGCAGTTTTTATAGATTAAATTATTGTGAAAAGGCATAGAACCAAGCCAGACTAATCAGGTGACAACCTTAAATCCATCTTTAAAAATGGCAAACACAAAGTGCTGAGTTGGGTGTTTGATGGTCAGATAGATCATAATCTTCCTGGCATTGAATTTATGGATTTCTAAATGCTGCTAGGTTGCAGTTCAGTTTTCTATATGGGCATGAAAACAACATTGGAGCAAGAACATGAGAATGTGGGGATAATTCCATCTATCTTCACTCACAAGGCTATAATATATAGCAAAAAGGCATTGCAAATTTCTGCAACAGACCTATGATAAATAATGCCAAATATAAAGTGTCATGAGAACACTTTTTGCACCCTGAATTAATAACAGGGATTGAGCTTTCATTGTTGCACTACAAAAATTGTATTCTGTGAATTCCAGGAAATATTCACAGGAAATATTTTCTGCCAATTTTAATGGCAGAAAAAAATTGTAAAACTCTGGATGAAAGATCTGAAAGCCACAATAAATCCAGAGATTTGAGCATCAGTATTAAGAAGTGGTTTAAATTTATCAGTATACCTTTTTACCAAAGACAATTTAATAAGAATGCTATATCCATGGCACTTGTCACCCTATAAATTGGCAAAAATCTACCAAGGGGCTAATGAGGATTATTGGATATGTGGAGCTACCAATGCCAATTTTACATACATATTTGGTGGGAATGTAGTGGGGCAGTAGAAATCTGGAATATAATTGCTACAGTTATCTCTATAAGGAAAGAGTTATCGTCATCCCCTAAGGGTTTTTGTGTGTGCGTGAATTCCCTTTCTAAGCATATTCACAAATTTGTTTTTAATACTGTAACCACTGCAAGATAAACATTTGCTCAACATTGGAAGAAAAATAGAACTGCTAAAGAGGAGGATTGGTTAGAAATATTAGCAGAGTGTATTTGCTTATGCAAATTACCCTGTTTATTACATGACCAAGTATCTAATATATTTGGAAAATAGAATTTTAAAAATCTAGAATGAGAAAATAATTTTGAGTTTGTATAATTGACATTTATAATAGCTCTGTAATATGTATCTATTTTAACTCATTGTTTGTATTAAATTTATTTCATCTCCCCTTTTGTTGAATAAAATTTTATTTTAGAAAGAAATATTTCATTTTATGCAAAATTTTGACACAAGCCAAAAAAGCATGTTTATCCAGAACACCACACAAAACATTTCCATATAGATATTAATAGTTGGCTCCTACCAGTTTTTTTCACTCCACCTTTCCCCTTTGCTGCTTTGTGCCACATGGGTTTTGTCTCCAGCATAGTCTTTTAAGAGATCAAAAGGGTCCCTCTTCACTATTTTGCCAGCAGAAAAAGTTTTAGGATCCAGCACCATTATCAGTCTACCTAAACAACAGAGATTTTTGCAGTCACATTTTCCACTTTGCATCTTTTGAATATATGAGAGCAGGGCTTTTTTTGAGCAGGAACGCACAAGAACACAGTTCCGGCTGACTTGGCATCAGGGGGTGAGGTCTAATATGAAATAAGTTCCTGCTGGGCTTGTTTCTACAAAAAAGCCCTGTGTGAAACAATGGTGATGTTAGGGGGTGTGGCCTAATATGCAAATAAGTTCCTGCTGGATTTTTTTTTCTACAAGAAAAGCCCTGCATGAGAGTGATGTCCCTTTCTCAGCAAGACTCAGTGCCTGCATGCATTTGCTGTCAATCTGGAGAGAAATTCCATTGGGATACTATTTTATGAAGGAAATCAAAACACTAAAATATGAACAGCTTCTGGATCATTCAGTTAATTTTAAAATCAAAGGAGCTTAAACTCTATGATCATTTAGAAGGAGATACAGTTCAGATCAAATAATCAAAATATTGTTAATTTAATATCCGAGTTTATTATTGGACTCATTAATAGTCAAGTGAACAACATCTGGAGTCTTCTATTGCTAAGCTGTTCAACTCATAGTAGCTGTACTATTAACAATATTTTCTTAAAATTATGTTGCCATTGCTGAGCAATTTGTATTACTGCAGTTCCTCTGCAGTAGCCAAGAATAAAAAGGCCATTCCTTCTTGAATTATTAAATATTCAGGGTTTAAGGAAAGTAATTTTCTTAATGTTCTTCATGGTTTGGTAAGATCAGACTGGGGACATTATGCTTGGATCCACAAATGATTATGTGTAGCAGGAGGTTCTGTTGCAAGGATTTCCCTCCTGGACAGATGAGTGGTAGCACCGGCTTTGATGGGGTTAATAAATTGGGTGGGGGGTGAAACACCAGTTCCTTATTGCTCAAATACATTTTCTGTTCTTTCTGAGATACTGGATGAGGGAAGGGGATCCTTTTCTTCACATGCACAGACCTGTTTTTGAAAATGACCAATACTCAGCCTCAGTCTTGCTAAGCAAGTTATCATTTTAATGAAACATGTTGGAATGCTACTTCATTTACCACCATGTAAAGACCTCTTGATCTTCTGACACTGTGTTTTCATATGCTGCAGTATTGCAGTTCAAGCTCTGCTTACAACCTGAGTTTGATCCCAGCAGAAGCTGGGTTCAGGTAGCCAGCTCAAGGTTGACTCAGCCTTCCATCCTTCCAAGGTCAGTAAAATGAGTACCCAGCTTGCTTGGGGGAAAGTGTAGATGACTGGGGAAGGCAATAGCAAACCACCCCGTAAAAAGTCTGCCATGAAAACATTGTGAAAGCAACGTCCCCCCAGAGTCGGAAATGACTGGTGCTTGCACAGGGGACTACTTTTACCTTTTTACTGGTTATTTATGTATTCAGTTAATGATGGTCAAGTTTACATCAACACTAGAAATAGTCAAATGAAACAGGCAAGACACAGGAAATAAAGATGAAGCCATTAATGGGCTGGTATTAATAAGGCAACCTCTTTATTCAAGGAATGTGGATATACCGTATTTTTCAGACCATAAGGCGTTCCGGTCCATAGGACGCACCTTCCTCCTGGGGGGTGATCCACTGCCTCCACCTCCGATCCTGGCGCTTCCCCCGTGCCTGCCTGCCTGGCTCCAGCTTCTTCCAGCAAGCGCTGGGATCACTCCACGCTGCCCCCACCACAAACCCAGCGCTTCACGAGCGCCGGCTGCGGAGAGGGCAGCGTGCTTCCTCCGTGCCTGTCTGCCTGGCTCCAGCTCTGACGCTTACAGCAAGCGCCAGGATTGCTCCCTCCGCCCTCTGATCCCAGCGCTTGCTTTAAGCATCAGAGCTGGAGCCAGGCAGACAGGCACGGAGGAAGCAAGCTGCACCCTCCACAGCCGGCACTCATTTTTCTGTGCCATGTGTTTATTTCTTTAAAAAATAGTTCCAACTTTTATGCTATATAGTGATAACACTAGTATACCAATATTGTGATATATTTTAAAAACTACATCTTTTTAAAAGCTAACATTGTGGGTACAGAGAGAACAGGTGGGAAATGGGTGAGAAAGTCTAACAGTGGCACTTTCAGAAGCACAGCAGATATTTCAGACATTGCTCTGCCGTGATTTACAAATGCACCAGACATAAACAACAGGAGAAAGTTTTTTTGTAAAAACTGCCTCAACCCTGCATTACAAATGGGGCACAAGAAGTTGAGTCTGAAATTATGTATATATATTTTTAAAAAACCTGTTAGCAACAGGAAGCCAAAACAGTTTACATAAGCAATATGAAAGGGCCCTCAGTCATCCCTCTTCCCTCCTCAGATTGGAATATATACTTTCCAAATTTGCTTTCAGACTGGTTAAATCACAGTGATTTTTTTATCTTTTACACTGAATCTCATTTGGATATGAGGCTAGGAAGCTCCAGGTGTCTTTTTTCAGCAAAGATGCTATATGGGCCCCTCCATTATACTAGAGATCCATACCCAATACTGAGTGCGTGCATAGTCTGCCAACAAGGTGAATAATTTTTTTATTTATTTATTTATTTATTTAAGATTTATATCCCGCCCTTCCCACAAGTGGCTCAGGGCGGCTTCCAATAGTAGATCCATCAAAATTACACATATAAAGGGATCCATATTTAAAACAGATAAAACAGATAAAACAGATAAAACCCTAGTTATTAATACACATAAATATTTCAGCTATATATAAAAGGAATCCAGCAAGTTACAGTAAAATTCTCAAGCTAAGTAAAGGCTAGCCGGAAGAGGGTCGTCTTACAGGCCCTGCGGAACTGAACAAGGTCTCGCAGGGCCCTCACCTCTTCCGGCAGCTGATTCCACCATGTAGGGGCCATAACAGAGAAAGCCCTTTCTCTGGTGGACTTCAACCGGGCTTCCTTCGGCCCAGGGATAGTAAGGAGATTTTGTGTTCCCGACCTCAGTACTCTCTGGGGAACGTGCGGGGAAAGACGGTCCTTCAGGTAGACAGGTCCCAAGCCATATAGGGCTTTAAAGGTGATAACCAGCACCTTGTACCGGACTCGGTATATTACTGGAAGCCAGTGCAGGGTCCGAAGACCCGGCTGAATGTGTTCCCGCTTTGGGAGACCTAATAACAGCCGGGCCGCGGCATTCTGCACCAGCTGCAATTTCCGAGTTCGGGACAGGGGCAGCCCCATGTAGAGGGCATTACAGTAGTCTAACCTCGAGGTGACCGTGGCGTGGATCACTGTTGCTAGGTCGTCGCGCTCCAAAAAGGGGGCCAACTGCTTTGCCCGCCTAAGATGAAAAAACGCGGACTTGGCAGCGGCTGCTATCTGAGCCTCCATCTTTAGGGAAGGCTCCAACAGCACCCCCAAGCTCCTGACCCTGTCCGCCGCTATCAGCGGCGCACCGTCAAAGGCTGGTAGGGGGATTCCCCCTTCCGGACCACGGCGACCCAAGCAAAGGACCTCTGTCTTCGCAGGATTAAGCTTCAGCCCGCTCAGTCTGAGCCATTCAGCCACGGCATATAGTGCCCGGTCTAGATTTTCCGGGACGCAGGTCGGCTGGCCATCCATCAATAGATAGAGCTGGGTGTCATCAGCATACTGATGACACCCTAGCCCGTACCTTCGGGCAATCTGGGCAAGAGGTCGCATATAGATGTTAAATAACATCGGGGAGAGAACCGCCCCTTGAGGCACACCGCAGTCAAGTGTGCACCTCCGGGACAGCTCCCCCCCAACTGCGACCCTTTGTCCCCGACCTTCAAGGAAAGAGGAAAGCCACTGTAAAGCCCACCCCTGAATCCCTGCGTCGGCGAGGCGACCCTTCAGTAGCCGGTGGTCGACCGTGTCGAACGCCGCCGACAGGTCCAACAGCATCAGCACCGCCGAGCCGCCCCGATCCAGATGCCGTTGAAGGTCATCCATTAGGGCGACCAGCACCGTCTCCGTCCCATGTCCCGGGCGAAAGCCGGACTGAAATGGGTCAAGGATGGAAGCATCCTCCAGGAAAGTCTGCAGCTGCATCGCCACTGCCCTCTCGATAAGTTTGCCCAAAAAGGGCAAATTTGAGACCGGCCGATAGTTTGCCAATTGGGCCGGATCTAAAGATGGTTTCTTTAAGAGGGGACGGACCACGGCCTCTTTAAGTGGCGTTGGAAAGTGCCCTTCCCTCAGGGATCTATTTATGATATCCCGTATAGGATATCTAAGGTCACCCTGGCAAGATTTAATAAGCCAGGAAGGGCATGGGTCCAATTTACAGGTAGTTGGGCGAGCAGCTAAGAGTATCCTGTCAACTTCCTCCAGGCTGAGGGGGTCGAAGTCATCCAGCGTATAATCCGAAGACAGGCTCGGAGCCTCGGGTTCACTAACTGTCTCAAAATTGGCAGAGGAGTCGGGGCGGAGTGACGCGATTTTATCCACAAAAAATTTCGCAAAAGCCTCACAGCCTATTTCCAATTCAATAGAATTTGGTCTGCCTTGCGGCAGTGTTGTAAGTCCTCTAATTATGTCGAACAATTGGGCCGGGCGCGAAGTTGCGGACGCAATCTTAGCCGCAAAGAACGCTTTCTTTGCGGCTTTGATTGCCATCTCATAGGCCTTCAAATTCTCTCTATAAGATGTTCGGGTCACTTCGTCTCGAGTACGCCGCCATTGCCTCTCTAGCCGTCTGAGTCCCCGCTTTTGTTGCCGCAGCCCCTGGTTGAACCAGGGCGACGGCTTCGGGCGGGAACGCAGAGGGCGCTTGGGTGCGACCTCCTCGATGGCCCTGGAGAGCCCATCGTTCCAGGACTCTACCAGATCATCCAGGGAGTCGCCAGCAGGCCAGGTGTCCCGAAGAGCCGTTAGGAACCGTTGCGGGTCCATCTGGCTCCGCGGGTGAGCTAAAATACGCTCTCCGCCTAAACAGGTTTTGGGTGACACTCCCATACGAGCCTTAAGGGCAAAGTGATCTGACCATGGCACTGCTTCCATTGCAATATCAGTCACTGATATTCCGGCCGCAAAGACCAGGTCTAACATGTGTCCCGCCTGATGAGTGGGCGTTGTAATAACCTGGGAGAGTCCTAGTGTCGCCATGGATGACACCAGGTCCGTCGCCTGGCCGGAGGCCGCGTCGTCAGCATGGACATTGAAGTCACCCAAGACCAAAAGCCTTGGGTGCTCCAACGCCCAGCCCGCCGCGGCCTCCACCAGGGACGGTAAGGCGTTGGCCGGTGCGTTAGGCGGTCGGTACACCAGCCAAATCGCCAACCCCTCCCCAACATCCCACATCAGGCCAACACATTCCATGCCTGGAATCTCTGGGGCCGGAAGTGCCCTAAAGGAGTAAGCCTCTCGTATGAGAAGAGCCACCCCTCCCCCCCGCCCGCTAGTCCGTGACTGGTGGAAGACCGAGTATCCCGGGGGAACGGTCTGGGAGAGAGCTACCGTCTCCCCTTCCCGCACCCAGGTCTCGGTCACGCAAGCCAGGTCCATGTCCTGTTCGGTCAGAAACTCTCGCAGGACGGAGGTCTTATTATTAATGGACCTGGCGTTGCATAACACCAGTGACGGAGGCGAGTAATTCAGCCTGGTCCTACTACTTGTCACCGTCGGGATGGGACGGAGGCTGGAAGGGGGTCGAGCACTCTTATGTCTCGATCTCCTTCCCTTATAACTCTGCCTCGTCCCACCGTCATATCTTCCCCTCCCCAGGAGTACTGGTATCCCTAGGCCAGTCATCTTGTCAATGATCCCTAGTCCGGTGGAGCCTTTAGAGCTACCCTCTTCTTCTCACCCCTCCTTCCAGCCAATCTATCTGTTTTTATAAATTAATTAAACTGATCTAGTTAAACTAATCTGCCAATTCCTATATAGCTATTTAGTTAATTAGCTCCCTAACTTCTCGATCATTAGCCAAAAATCCAATTAATTTAATCTAAAAGCTCATTAATTGTAAAAACCCTTCCAATAAATATCTTCCCTAATTAATTTGCCACCAATCAATTTTTCTAGCTCGTTAATTATAAAACCCTCCCAATAATTTCTACCCTAATTAACTTGCTACTAATCAACTTTCAATTAGCTAATAATCCACTTCTTAAATAGCCTATAAAACCCTATAAGACTCCCTAAGGTTGTTATTGTCTTATTATTATTTATCGGATTTAATTAATTGCCCCATCCAGGCCAAAGCCAAGCTCTGAGTGATGTACATCCTTTAAAATAATAAATAGATTAAAATAATAGTTGGTTTTTAGACAATTGAAACAAACCAATTTGGGTTGGATTGCCAATTCCAAATTGGAAAATTCTTGGAGATTTTGGGGGTGGAGCCTGAGGAGAGCAAAGTAAGGGTTCAGCAGGAATGTAAACCATTCAGTCCACCCTACCCAAATGTTCTTCAGGGAACTGTTCTTGGTAGTGTGGAGATCAGTTGTAGTTCTGGAATATTTCCTGCCCCCAGCCTCTTGTTGTCTACCCTCATTTGAGGTCAGGATAATGTTGCAGGGAAAAGGACAATGGACAGAGGGGTGCAGCAGTCACTACCTGCAGTTGGACTATTTGGCAGAGGAAAAGGAGGAACTGAAGAGAAGGAACCACCTGCCCCACCTTTGACAGTGTTGTGCATGCTGAGAAAAGAAAATTGACCAGGCCCAATCCTTCCAAGGGTACAATGCTCCCACTATTACAATTAGATGGTAGGCTGTATGTTTATTGCTACTGCATTATGGTGAACCTTCCCGTGGAGTGCTGGAATCTACCAACCTACCCTACCTATGATGACAGTCTCTCACAGAGACTGTGCATTATTACAGATATTTTGGAAAATGTATAATACAGTTTCCGATGGAATGCTTAAATGTAGCATTCTAATCAGCTAACGGGGATGAACATGCAACCATTTAATGTCCATTAAGGACTAATATATTCTTACAGATGTAGACAAGCAGGTATTATGCCTTTAGAGAAAAGTGGGAAGATAGTGTATGTGAGACATCTGTTTGAGCAGTTCATTGTAACAAGCAATTAAAGAAGGATAATCAACTAAGACTGAAAACTGAAGTCTCCTAAGCCCAACTTTGCTAAACTTTTCTTCAGCTTGTTAGATTTATTCCATAGCTATTTAATTTATACTTTTCAGTTTATGACTTAATAACCAGATTTTGTTTCACCCAGGACATCCATTGCTTGGGTGGGCCCATGTTGTGCACACTCAGAGCACAAAATCTTGAACTTTGGTGGAGGGAACTGCACCTGAAGGGCATTTAGCAGCACTTAGCACAAACAGCCAAGAGGTAAAACAAATGTTGTCGCATATTCCTAACATTCATCTGCTCATAACCCTTACAAGTACTCCTTCCCATAACCCAGACAATAAAGGAAGAGAAGACCCTGCTCCCCAATGGGGAGGGAAGGGACAATGAACTCTCCATAGGTTAGCGAGGGAGTGGGAATCCCACCTTCAGACTTCTGCAACTGTTATCCCTTGTCTCCTCAACTGTTATCCCTTGTATTGCACCAAGAATTGTGGCTTTCACAACTCTGACTAGCAAGATGATGTGCAGAGATAAAGATGGAGGCTAGCAGATATGCTGGCACCCTGGTGGAGGGCCTGTGGGGGCACTGCCCCAACTTCCAGGCAAGGCCCCCTCAACTCCAGGTGGCCCTCCATGGGGACAGCCTGCTTCCCCCCCCTTTTTTTGTTATAGCTGAGCTGGCAAAGCATAAGCAGCAGCAGCTGGGGCAAGGACAGCTGAGCAAGGCACAGTGCACTGCAGCAACAAAAGCAACAGGTGGAGAGGAGGGAGGCGGAGGAGTGAAAAGCAGAGAAAACACTGTGGATATGCACCAGGGTGCGGGGGAATGGATGGACCTGCTGGCTGCAAAGTGCTGGGGTGGAAGAGAGGGATGTGAAAGGAAACCCCCCTGCTTGCATGCAAGGGCAGTCCTTTCTTGACTTCCAAAGTTTTAGGGATAGCTGCCTTGACTTGGCTACTTTCAGAGTCTCCAGCTTTTGCCCCTACCCCCAGAAAGCTTCTGAGAAGTGGTGAACTCCACAGTGGATGAGAAAGGATGTCGCCTGACTTTTTAAAAAGCCCGCCAACTTTTAAAATCCTGGCTACAGCCCTGCACCCTGGTACTTTGTTATGACCACAGTTCATGTCAGAGTGCCCTTATTTCTGCTGGAGGGGAACCTAGGAAGCACAACTGCTGTCTGGGATGACTGCTAGCCACACCATCCTGATATGTGTTACTCTCGCCCAAACACCCATGATGCTTATTGCTTTGCAGCAGCAGAGGCCTAGAAATGTCCTGGAATTAGAATTTATCTTCAGATAACATTCTAGCTCAGGGGTGGCCAAACTGGCTCAGGAGCCACATGTGGCTCTTTCACACATATTGTGTGGCTCTCGAAACCCCCACCGCCCCATCAGCTCGGAGAAGGCATTTCTCTCTTTAAATCACTTCTCCAAGCCAAGCCAATTGGCACCTTGGCTAATGCATTTAAAATTGCTTTCTTTTCACCTCTCCCTCCATCCTCCCTCTTCCTTCCTTCCTGTCTTGTGGCTCTAAAACATCTGACATTCATGTCTTGCAGCTCTCAAACATCTATGTGGCTCTTATATTAAGCAAGTTTGGTCATCCCATCACTTCAGTTATATCTAAAGAAGTGAGCAGTGACTCACAAAAACTCATGCCCTACCACAAATTTTGTTAAGTCTTTAAGTTGCTACTGGACTCTTACTCTTTTCTACCACTACAGACTAACATAGCTACCATCTTGATTTATTTTCAGGTGATAGAGATCAGTTCCCCTAGAGCAGTGTTTCCCATTTGCAGGGCTGTGACTCGGTACCGGGTCACAAGAAAAGCCAAAGCTAGCCCCGCCCCAAGCAAAGCTAGCCCCACCCCCAGCAAAGCATACTCTGTTTCCTTCCTACCCTCACCTCTGTTGTGCAGAGAAAAGCTAGCCTTGAAGTCTGACACAGGCTGCAAAGCCTGTGCTCCATTTGGCTTCCTTCCTTCCCCCGTCTTTCGGTTGTGCAGAAAAAAGCTAGCCTTGAAGACTGACACAGGCTGCAAAGCCTGAGCTCTGTTTGGCTTCCTTCCTTCCCCCGTCTCCATGTCTTCTTTTTCTCTCCTTCCATTTCATTCTTTCCCTTTCTTTCTTTCCTTCCATTTTTACTGGATGAAACTTTTCTGTTCATCATACTGTTGTTGCAGACATAGAAGCTCTGCCAATGAAAAGTTGGCAACCCCAGTTGTAGCCAGTTGGCCTTTCTATGAGAATTATGTGTGAGTGAGTGAGAGTGAGAGGTGTGGGGCAGAAAAAGATTATTGGAGATTACTGCAGTATATCTCAACAGCACTGGAAGTGATGGTACTATGAACTTGGCACCATTTTACTGGTCCTGCTTTTAACAGCTGTTTGACACCAAAATTAAACTCTTTGTGTCTATATTAAAGAGGATGAAAGAAATTCACTGGCTAAATATCTGCAAAACAGGTTGCTTTTAAAGGCATGGGAAACACAGCCAGTAAAAAGCTGCAGGCCCCTCATAAATATCCTTTTTGAGATAACTACAGAAAAGCTTGTATGAACATATAACTGGAAATTAATTCATTAATTGCAGTACAATGCTCTTCTACCTTTCACAGCAATTTCCCAGTGTTTCGGCCAAAGAAAAGTATGAAAAATAGCTGTAGAAAGATTTTCTTGAAACCAAGCAAGCTTAGTTATAGCTTGAGTCAGGGTTCCAGCAGTAGCAGCTGAAGGAAGGGTTTACTAAATGTTTCAGCATATTTTGAGGTAGAGCAGCTGCAAGGGTTTAGTGTGGGTTATACACAGTGCTGGCATTCCTGATGGCAATGGCAACAGCACTCCCAACTGCGTACACTGGCCAGTGCTGTTGAGGAAGGGGTGTGTAGGTGGTGCAGGCAATTGAACATGGGCATTAGGAGTGCTTGCAAGCTGGAGAAAAGAACACACAAACAGATAGGTGCATGCAGGTGTGGGAGTGGAAAGAGAGGACCACCCACTTTCTACTCCCATTTTGGCTCAGCATGAGTTTCAGAGAGATTTTTCTGAAAATGAAGTTACTTCAGAAGAAGAGGCAGGTTTGGGCGAGTGCCCTGGAAGTGACATAATAGGAAAAGGTAGAGTTTTGATTCAGAGTGCCCCAGAAGTGACATCACTTGGTCCTTGACACCACAGGAAATGACATAATTCCTGTCTTCCAGCTCCACCCCCAGTCTCTTGGCTCCACCCTCAAATTTTAGTGGACCACGAAGGAGAAGTGTAAAAATAACCGGGCCACAGGAAAGAAAAGTTTGGGAAACCCTGCCCTAGAGAAAATGGCTGCTTTAGAGAGCACAATGTATGACATTATACCAGCTGAGATCTCTCTCCTCCCCACACCCCACTCTCCCCAAGCTCCACCTTCAAATTCTCTAGGAATTTCCCAGCTGAAAGTCAGCAACCCTTCCCATAGAGCAGCCCCAACTGCCAGTGCAGACACAGTTCAATTGCATCTCCTCATGTGGGATGCTGCAAGCTCAACACTACATCTCTCACAGGAGCAGCTCACCATGTGGGAACCCTCTTCAAGATGGATGGAAGAACTGCCTGAGTGCCACATGCAGAACACCAATGGTCATTTCCCTAGAACATTACATATTACTTATCTTGTGTCTCTTTGGTCTTTTGTGCAGAAAGCCATCCAAAAGGAGAAGAGGTCAGAAATAGCAGCATTACTAGTGTGATATCAACCTCCTGCCAAGCCAATGGCTGCAGTAAGGTGAGTTTCTCTAGCTGCTCTTCTGAGGGGCTGCCAGCTCTCTTGTTCTACATCCCTAGCTTCTCAGAGAGCTGTCTGACCAATGTTGCCCCTCTCGTGGCCATGCAGGGATTTCAACAGTTTTATTAGTCACTCTGTCATTTGCCATAACAGCATGCAAAGGCACAGAAACCTCATGAAGTTGGCAAACCCTACCATCTGACATGGCTCTAGTTTCCTGTTGATGTCCAATAAAAGTGTTGCTTTTTCTACAGCAGTCTCTCTGACAATTTGGGGGCTCAGCATATTGGACTTGCTTCCTACCCCCTACTAATTTCTTACTTCAGCTGTCTTCAGCATTCAGTTCACACTGGAAAGGGACTTCATCTCTGATGGCATCTTATTAGCTGTCCAGCTTGCATAAGAGGTTGGGCAGAATGGACAGATACAAAGGTCACTGGAGGGATTATGAGTGGGCAGTGATAATTAGCCCCTTCAGTGAGAGATATACTGTGGGGGAACTTGCTTATCAAAATGTGTGGAGCAGCTAATGTGTGTACTAATTAAAATGTGGGGGGGAACCTGTCAGCATAGAATCATAGAGTTGGAAGGGACCTTTCAGGGTCATCTAGTCCAACCCCCTGCACAATGCAGGAAACTCACAAATACCTCCCGCTAAATTTACAGGATCTTCATTGCTGTCATGAGTGGGCAGTCCTTCATGAAGGTATCTGATATGACCAGCTGTACTACCTTTGGAGTTTTCCCCATGTGGGAATCAAAACAGAGCCCTTGAGTATGCTAGCCCTGTGCTTTTCCAGTAAGTTGTGCCTGTCTTGGCAGCCTGCCCTGCCCTGCTCCATATGGCTGGTATTGATGGCTGGGCTACAGGGACATGCCCTATACTGTGTTTTGTTCCTGTGTGTTCAGTTGGATGAGAGGTTAAACAACTGCTCCCTGGTGTGGGTACTTTGGTCAAGTCTCTACTTCATGCTTTGCTAGTGCTGGGCAAAAGATTAGCCTTTTTTCTGGCTAGAATCCTTCTTATTGGTAATCAAAGCCATATCTCCCTTTTTGCCTTTTCCAACTGGGTTATTGTGGAGGGACTGAGCTGCAATTGATGAGTTTGCAGTTGTGTGTTCCATTGCCTGACAATATGGTGGCACTTCTGCATCCCACCCAAACTATGATCCAAACTCTTGACTGGAGAGGACTTTGGTGATCCACCAAGAATACCTGTGCTGGGTGAGGTTTTGGAACATGGGGATGTTCTGGCTGAATAGCCATGTTTCCTTCCCAGTGTTTTCTCCCCTGTGAGTCTATCTGGCAAAAGAGAACTCAGCTGCAGGTGGGGACTTGAACTCAGATCTTCAGAATTCATTGACCTCTCTCAATTTCAGGTCTCCAGCTGCTCATGCCATTGACTTCCTTGGAGTAGTGGAACCAGATGCTCTTTCCTCTTTGCCTTCTGCCTTGCCTCCCCATGTGGGAAGCAGCTGTGCAAGGTCAAGAAGCCATAACCAGTAATGGAGGCATCAGTTCCATGTAGCTCTCTGATTGTTGGGTTTTGCTAGGTTTGCTATAGCCTCTTGCATCATCATTATGCTGTCCAAGGCTCATCCAGGGGCGTTTCTGTCAGTTATCTGCTTTCTGCAGAACAGCTATAGAATGCTAACTAATGAAGGCTGCATAGGAAGCTGGCACTGCCGATATTGAGGTCTTAGGATGGGGTCGTAAATAACTCAGATCAAGTCTCAGAAGTGCAAGAGAACCCTGACTGATTTATGAATTTATCTTACAACATTTATATGCTGTCTCTCCAGAAAACCTGCTCAAGGTGTCCCACAAAACTGCATAAACTCATTAAAATTAACACACTATTAAAAGTAGACATTAAAAACCTAGCCAGAACATTAAAACTATGTAAAACATGTAGCAGCCTAAAATGATCCTTGTATAACAGCTGTTGGGTTAGAAGCAGACTGTAAAGACAATTTTAAAAGATCAAAGCCCTTAGTTAAAAGCCTAGGCAAAAATAAATGTTTTGGCTTGATGCCTCAAAGAGAGCAGTGTGGTCACTGGCTCAGGTCTCAAAGCTTGGAGATGAGATTAAATGCACTTATAAAATGCACTTTTCCCATCTGGAATACTCTCTGACTCAAACTGGGTTGGACTTCTTGTTTAAAGTCCATTGGAATGGGATTCAATCCAGTGAGCTGGCTAAGGAAGATGAGGCTCTGTTTTGATTTGGAATTTTGCAATCATAAATGCTCTTTATATTTTATTTGCATATTTTTTGTAATACGACATTGGACCAAAGAGTCATAAACAAAAGCTCCTAGAGGGTGAGTAATTAAGCAAATAAAAGTCTTCAGATGTATAGAAATGCTGAGTTCCCTCAATTCCAGTATATAGAAGTGTTCCCATTCTGTGACCTAGCCATTATTAATCCATGCAAACGGTCACCTCCAGATTAGACTACTGTAACTCACTCTATGTCGGGCTACTCTTGAGATTGTCCTGGAAACTCCAATTGGTCCAGAATGCAGCAGCACAGGTCCTTACAGGAAACCCACAAATTGCCCATTTTCAACCTGTGCTGTGTGGGCTGCACTGGCTTCCAATTGACTACCGGATTAGGTTCAAGATTTTGTTACTTACGTATCTCTGGGACTGCCTCTTCTGGTATACCCAGGCCTGGTGCTAGGGGTTCTGCCACTCCCAGCAGACCCCTGCACCATATCCCCCTCCCCCCGCTTTGGTCATATTTGCATGAGCGCAGAGCGCGCATCACAATAATGTCACAAAGTGATGTCATCATGCAGGTGACCTGGCTCTTCGGAGGCTACCTTTGAAGCCTCCGAAGAGCAAGGCATTTTAACAGTGCTCCGCGGCTTTCGAGATGAAAGCGAATGAGCGGCATCTTTCCATGAGGGTGCCACTTGGCCACTTTCAACCCAAAAGCGTCAGGGTGCCACTAAAATGCCACACTCTTTGGAGAGAGTGTTTTAGCAGTGCCCTGCCACTTTCGGGTTGAAAGCGGCCAGGTGCCACTAAAATGGTGCACTCCTTGGAAGCCTCTGAAGAGTATAGCAGAGTAAGGGGGTGCCTGTTTGGGCCCCCAGGTGGAGCAGCACCCCAGGCAACCACCTACCCCGCCTACTCCCACGCACTGGCCCTGAGTATACCTCAAACAGCATTACACTGTACAGATAGGAACTTTCTTGTGGACCCCAGCCTAAGAGATATCCGACTGTCCTCACCAGGGCCAGGGCTTTTAGTGCCCTGGATACAACCTGGTGGAACTCTCAGCCAAGTAATATCTGTGCCCTGCAGGATTTAATGCAGTTCTGCAGGTCCTGTAAGGCAGAGATGTTCTGCCAGGAATTTGGTTGAGGACAGTGACAGCATCCATCTGGCTGGCACTCTTACCCCCTGCTAGGCAGTGGCACAAACAGGAGTTTCAAATAGTCATCTAATTAAATTGGCCACTGTAATTTTATTGCTATTTTAATGATTAAATCTTATATTATTGTGAACCTGGTTGTTTTATTCTTCATAGTACATAGCCTGGGCCCTGTTTACAGGGAAGGGTGATATAAAAATTGAAACTAATAAATAATAAGCCAAAACACAAAACTATTTATTGAATTATTTCCCACTTTTGTTTTGAGCCCTGCCTCTGCAGTGATAAGAGCCCCATGGCACAGAGTGGTAAAGCTGCAGTACTGCAGTCCAAGCTTTGCTCACAACCTGAGTTTGATCCTGATGGAAGCTGGGTTCAGGTACCCAGCTCAAAGTTGACTCAGCCTTCCATCCTTCCGAGGTCGGTAAAATGAGTGCCCAGATTGCTGGGGGTAGTGTAGATGATTGGGGAAGGCAATGGCAAAGCACCCCATAAAAAGTCTGCAAAGAAAATGTCATGATGTGATGTCACCCCATGGGTCAGTAACAACTCAGTGCTTGCACAGGGGACTACTTTTACCTTTGCAGTGATTGCAGGGCCAGTGTTGAAGCCCCCACCCAGTTCCAGCTCAGGAAAGTTAAATACAAACCATAATGAAGTGCACTGAATAACTCCAGAAAAATCAAAGGATGGCATTTCATGTAACTCTGCTCATTTCAGAATTGATTCTTGCCATATTATGCAAAGAAATTTTATATATATATATATATATATATATATATATATATATATATATATATATATATATATATATATATATATATATATATATATATATATATATATATATATTTTACATAATTATTTTCATGATCGTATTGAAAACACAGATGTTTGTTAAGATTCATGAAACATGTATGGTTGCAGAAAACTGGATAAAATCAGATGTGATTTGTTAGGAAATGTAGAAAAAAACAAAACCTCCCCTCCATAAAGTTTTAGTGCAGTGCAGATTAAAATGTGTACCCTATTGCAATTGTGAGTGCAATGAAAAATATTATCAAATTTATCACAGTCACATCTAAAAGCAACAATGTATTCACATACATATTAAAATCAGTGTGATTTAGTAGTGGCTACGATGTCAGACTTGGGTCTTGTAGATTCAGGTTCAAATTTCTGTTGTAAGCTGCCCTGAGCCCGCTTGTGGGAAAGGGCGGGATATAAATAAAAAAATTAAATTAAATTAAATGACACACTCCTTTAAAAAGCATTAGAAACAGAGTTTGTGGACTAGAAGGAACTAGCACATTATTGATCAGTTATTTAAAAAGACTCAGGTACTGAGGTAAATATTAATAGGTTCAAATTGTCATCAAATTGGAAAGAGGTATTGGATGGCATAGAGCCCCACGGCGCAGAGTGGTAAAGCTGCAGTACTGCAATCAGAGCCCTCTGCTCATGACCTGAGTTCGATCCCAGCAGAAGTTGGTTCAGGTAGCTGGCTCCAGGTTGACTCAGCCTTCCATTCCTCTGAGGTCAGTAAAATGAGTATCCAGCTTGCTGGGGGGAAAGTGTAGATGACTGAGGAAGGCAATGGCAAACCACCCCGTAAAAAGTCTGCCGTGAAAATGTTGTGAAAGCAACATCACCCCAGAGTCGAAAACAACTGGTGCTTGCACAGGGGACTGCCTTTACCTTTACTTTTATTGGATGGCATATTAAATTAATCACTCCCCTCTCACTGTATGTCAGCATGAAGCCATTAGTATGCCTGTTGAACAAAATCAGAGACCCTGCAACACTTTTCTGCGAGATTCAGCTTACCTGTCTTTGGAAAGGGGTTTCACCCTGCAAGCCACATTAGAAACCACAGTCTTTTCTGAGTCTTCCAGGAGGAACTCCGCATAATTAGTATGCAAAACAAAGGCTTGATTCATCTGCATGGCAAAGGGCACCTCCCATTTAGTAACCACAAACCAATATTCTGCATGAGCTAGTATTTGCACCTTAAATCATATTATTATATACTGTCTTGCTTAAACTTCTGTTTTTATTATTTTGTTAGTTCGTTGAGGTGTGCTTAAGGCTTTAATTAGCTGGCTCCTTGTTCTGGGGCAGCTTGTGGTTTAGATAAAGAAAAACCTCCAAGAGATATTACCTGGCCCAATTAGCTGCAGTGGCTGACCTTTGTTGATGTTATTGTTGTTTTCTGGCTAGTGTTTTCTTTCTCAGTGGAAGCAGCCAGAGAACTCCAGCTTAAGCAGGCTTAGCCAATACTTATCATCAGGACCTGTAGCTAGTGGTGCTGAAGGGAAAATCACAGCATGGAAGGGCGCCAGAATCAGAGGATGTTGGTAGTAGTGTTCATAATTCCTCACTTTCAGCTACTTTAAAGTCTTCTAAAATTTCAGGATTTTGTTTTTTAATTTTAATTTTTAAGATAGGGATACAGAATAAAAGGAGGGATAAGGGGGGGGTGAAAAAATCATTTTTAAGGACAAATCATTAATATGAAAATATGAGAGCCAGTTTGACGTAGTGGTTAAGTGCACGGACTCTTATCCGGGAGAACCAGGTTTGATTCCCCACTCCTCCACTTGCAACTGCTGGAAGTTATTTCAATATTCTTGATGGATAGTTGTGTCATTTTGCCTCATAACTCTTGGATGTATTACAATATTATTTTAATTCACAGATCCTATTCACCCACCCTACACAAGAGCTGCATATGGGTTTCAAGTCTCCCTACTGGAGCATTCAGACAACAATATTTTTTTTTCAAAAGACAAAAGAATTCAGTAAAGGATGTATCTGAGGGGGACTAATTGATTTTTAGACTTGAAAGGTTTGTTACAATATTGGAATATTGTACTGGTCTTTGACTGTAATAAATATTTACTGGAAGAGCTATAAGAAAATATTCCTGTTTGCAATCAATCTGTTCTCAACCAGAAGGACTCAAATCCCAGACAGTACACTGCTTTCAAAAACTCTTCCTTACAGTTGATTAGTACACATTAAACCAGAGTTCTGGTTAATAAAATATTTCTTCAAATAATTAAGCATTTTATTGATAAAACACATCTTTGGGTACATGTCAGAACTGTTTTAATAGTAACAAATCCTTCTGACTCAGGGGAATAGTTTAAAACAGATATCGCTTGAGTCTGCTTCCAGTTCTAGGATTCAGGTGTTCATCTGATGACTGCTCAGTCAATCTGTGCTCCTCCAGAAACAGATATGCCATTGTTTTGCCTAAAATATGTTACTGTGGCCCTGCATTTATAAATAAAATAGAGGTCCAGATAGAGTCCTTTCCATTCTTACTGTGCTCCATTTTATTCTGAAAGCTGTCTTCTAGCCTCTTTGGGGATAGACACTTTAAATAAATACATATTTGTGGAGCAAGTGCATTTATACAGAAATAACATCAACTATAAAATAGCTGTATAAAATATCAAAATGATAGTAAAAGAAGTACAAGTAGGCCACTCATAAGAAGCTAGATGTTTCTACATTCTTTGGACATCTCCCTGGCATGTAGAAAAGTATGATATGGTAAATTACAAAAAGACTTTCTCCTTCCCCCAAAGGCTGAACATTGTCTAGAAAACTTTGTATGTTGAGGGCAGCTGAGAGGCAATTAAAGAGAAAAGTAAAGGAGAAAATGATATAGTCAAGTCCCCTATATAGAATTGAGAAGAAGGAGTTTGGAGAGTGGGGTGGAATTATAATTGCCCCCCCCCCCGGTTCCTTACGGAGCCAGACCTTGTAAATCCTACTGACTGTCTGAAGTAATACTCCAATGAAAGTGTTTAGAACTGCAGGATTATCAGCTCTAGATGCAAAACTAACATAGGGTGATTACAGACGGCCGGCTCAGGATGGCATTAAGCCGCCCCAAAGAGCCGGCCAGAAATGGAGAGGAGTGGAAGCTTCCAGACGGCATGTGGTATGCCCCCAAAACAGGGATGGACTGTGTGTGCCCTGGAGGAGCTTCCGGAGCACTCATGTGCCTCCCAGTCGCTTGCCTGGTGTTTCCCGGCCATCTCGAAGGAAGCACCTCAAAGCCACCTCAGAAATTTGGCACCACTTTATAAGTGGTGCCTTTCTGAGGCGGCTTTGATCTGGCCTCAGGTGGGCTGCAGTGAGGACAGGGACAGTAGGCAGATGTGCGCGTGAGGATGCACTTTTTTGATCTGCTTGCCTCCCATCCCCGGGGCAGCTTAAAACACCTGTCTGTTATCACCTTTCCAGTCCTTCAACAGGCTCTCTTCCTTCTTAGCTGCCAATCATATACGTTTTTCTTCTGGATGTGACAAACTAGTGTGGTCAGGTGTGTGATTAGTCAGAGGTTTCCATGAAGTTATGGTGCAGAGGCATTTGTATGCAAATTTATGTTTTTCTCTCTTTCATTCTTGGAACATGGCCCAAAGAAGCATAAGGCTATTATTTACAAGACTGACAAACAAACAAACAAAGCAGAAAGTTACAATATGCCATAGAAAAAATATATTCAGGTATGCTTAAATTAGAGAGTTTACAGACCAATCCAGTGGAATTTCTTTTGTTTGGTAGAATATATGGTATAATTAGCATACAGAACTCAAAGTAGTTTTTCGTTCTTTAAACCATTCATTCAAGTAAAAAGGCTGAAATGTTGGGGCTGAGGTTCTTATCCTTTCTCATTCTTTGCAGATGCCAGTCAAACCCATGTTAAACTGTCATCAGAAACAAAGGAAATCATATTAGAGTAGCATGACAGCAACTTATTACAGGAAAAAGGAGCCAAGAACATTTGAGATTCCCACTCTTATTTCCCCCCTGAAGTCCCCAAAATGTTGATGACATTTTCAAAAGCACACAGATAATTAGAACTTTGCAGCATCTTCCAACCCAGTCCATTCTTACTACCGTTGCACAGGGCCTGTAGTTTAGTTCCGATCACTTTACTAATACATTTATGTAGGAAAGAGACAATAGCCTATTTCCAGCAACTTGAAGAATTGTAACCCAAGAGAAAAGGTGGTTTACCACCTCAGACTATGCTATGAACAAGGAAGTCTCCACAGTCTCATCTGCAGTATGGGGATTACCATGTTGACTTTCTTTACAGGGCTGTTTTAAGGATTACTAATAGTGCAATCCTAAAGAGTCTTTTAACTTCACTGGGAGTAGAAGGAACTAACTCAGTTTATCATTTTCTCCTCACGGAATAATGTTTGCAAATATCCATATTATTTCTCCTCAAATGGAATTTCAAACATGTTTCTAAAATGATAGGCATACTGAACTAGTTCCCATTCTGCAGTACACGCACTGAACCACACATTTATCCCACCTGGAAAAAATACATCCAAAACCATGCAAGCAAATAATGACTTGGAATGAAACATAATTGTTGCTACACAAAGGTAACTTTATTAACATGGTCCTAATGTTCTGGGAATTGACACACAGCAATGTTGTAGTTCTACTAGTTGTAGAGAACTGTGCAGATACTAATATTAGTTCTGTTTTCTGGGGTAGTATTTACTGTAACTGAAGATGACACAATTGGAAGTATACAGTAGATTTGTGGCTAGATTTTGAGAGGAGAGTAACTATATGCAATAGGATGCCTTTCAGTTTGAGTAGAATCTGAAACTGTTTATGCCACTGATCCAACTTGCTTAGTACCAGGGCTTTTTTGATAAAAAAAAAAAAAGGTCCAGCAGGAAGTCATTTGCATATTCAGCCATACCCCCTGGGGTCACCATTGTTTCACACAGGACTTTTTTGTAGAAAATGCCCAGCAGGGCATATTAGGCCACACACCCTGACACCAAGTCAGTCAGAACTGCGTTCCTGTGCATTCCTGCTAAAAAAAAAAAAGAAAAGCCCTGCTTAGTACTATCTCCTCTGGCTTGCAGCAGCTCCAGCAGAGTGAGAGCTTTGGAAAAGAAAGACATCTGCCACCTGAGACCCTAGGGATTGGACCTGGGACCCTCTGCATGTGAAGCAGATGTTCTATTTTCTCACTCCTGCATGTGTAGCTCTACCAGGAAAAAAATCCCCTCCTCTGCAGCATTGTTAAAAGATACAGGAATCCTGCCCTTCTTTGCATCTCATCATCCTTGCAGAGCACAACCTATTTAGGCACCTGATCATGGGAACCTCCTAAGACTACATCAGCAATACAGCTCCTGCTGCCAAGATGTATGGCTGTGCTAACAGATACAGCTCATTTCCCTGCCTATAAGTTCAGTGCCACCACTATAACAGTACAGGATCTTCCCTGTTCAGTTATGTGCTGCCTCAGGGTGCCGCTAATAGTAGCCTGCTGTCCTGCACAAAGACTGAGAATCTGCCTTCCATATCTTTGTTTTTTCAGCACTTCGGTTAGCAGAAGTTCTATAAGGCATGAAGTCAAAATAGCTTTGTAGGATTGTAGCCCAGAAAATCAATGCTGATAGTTTTATATATAGATTGACTTGAGTGGAAGAATTCTCTAAAAGAGACAGTTTAGCATCACCATCTATATAATAAAGCTTGGGTTGCAGATAGAAAAACTGTAAAGATCTTTCACAGCAGATAGAAATCTGAAGTTTGGTACACACAGGCTGTGAACACACACACTAAATAATGCACTTTCAACCCACTTTCCAACTGGATTTTGCAGTGTGAACTGGCAAAATCCAGTTGGAAAGTGCATTGAAAGTAGATTGAAAATGCATTATTTAGTGTGTGTGATCACAGCCACACTGTCTTAAGGATCAAGCTATTTTTAATGTCACATACAGGTTCACAGTACTCAGCTTGCTTTCCCTGCAGCCACACAGAATCTTTTTAAAGCTCACAGCTCATTTTCCTGAGCCAAAACAGTTGGGCGGGGGAGTTATTTGCCCCTTTTTGGAACTGAACAGAGTATCCCATGCATGTGCAACTTCAAAAGGGGGCATATAGTCCCCCTAGTGAAATGGTGTGAGAAAAGTCAGAAGCCCCCTCCACACCATGGTCCCAAGCCAAATTGAGCCCCCACAGGATTTAAAAATGATGATTCCCCAAAGCTGCTCTGAGGCTGAGGAAAAAGCTGGGTTCTGAAAAATTGCATCTGATTTGTTTAAAAGCATATTATGTAGTTTGGCCCTCAGACATCCCCCTTTTCTGGAAAGATCTTAATATACCTGGCATAGGATGTGATGCGCATCATCAGTAACTATGTCACAACCAAAGGAGGAAAATCAGTCTCTCTGCAGTTTACTGTTGTACATTGCCCTGAGCCTGGCACTAGCCAGAATAGGGCAATTAATCAAATGCAATAAACAACAACAACAATAATAATAATAAGTCTCCATTTATGCAGATGTTTGGCCAAACATGTGCTTGAAGTTTTTTTTTTTTAAAAAAAATAAGATTACAACTTTAATTCAGGTTACTGGGATACCAATCCCTGACATGGATAGCCCAGGCTAGTCCAATCTCATCCGATCTCAGAAGCCAAGCAGGGCTAGTCCTCCTGGCTAGTATTTGGACAGGCAACCTCCAAGGAATACCAGGGAGTCAGGGACATGACACAGAGGAAGGCAATGGCAAACCACCTCTGAATGTCTCTTGCTTTGAAAACCCCACTGGAAAGAGGGTGATACATGATGGCACTTTCCACCACCAGGATACCAGGGTTCTGCCTTCTGGTTCTCTTCCTTCCCACCTCTGTCCCCAGTCTGAACTCAGGTCATCTTATAAGACTGTGTGCCACAACTGTGTGAAGTTGCAAGAAGAAAGAGCATTTTGTGTGGCGGGACTCTTTCCCAAGGAAACCTGTTGGGTCTCTTTTTATCCTTCAGGTTAGTTGAAGCTTCTTTATTGTAGTGATCCCAGATAGACACAAAAGCCAAAAAAAATAAAAATAAATAAATTCTGGGACATGCAGAACTCTTTAGAATCCAGATGAATATTTTTTTTTTGCGGGGGGTGGACCTTATTAAGCTCTATAAATATATTTGTCACATATTAACACTGGTAACATGATCTGATAATTCTGCATCTGCATTATAAAACTGAATAATCAACTGAGGATTCTCATTCCTCTTTCAAATATATTAACGCATGGGGAAGGTTAGTAACATTGGCATTCAGTGTTTGTTGCTCAGCTTTCTTGCCTTCTAAATTGTTAAATTGTTTTTCCTGATAGAAAAAAAAATAGTTGTAGCCAACAAGATTGTATCACCTTCTTTACAGTTTTGTTACTAAGTGAAGAATGTGATGCCAAAGTGAAAGAGAACAGAACTGAGGGGTTTGAAAATTTTTAAACTATTAGAGCCTATTCACTTATCTGTTTCTTTTTTGCTACCCTTATGAAACAACAGTGTGAGTTTTATACGTAACAGGCTGAACATTGAGGTAAAAAAAAAAAAGGTGTGCAAGCACCAGTCATTTTCGACTCTGGGGTGATGCTGCTTTCACACCGTTTTCACGGCAGACTTTTTACGGGGTGGTTTGCCATTGCCTTCCCCAGTCTTTTACACTTTCCCCCCAGCAATCTGGGTACTCATTTTACCAACCTCGGAAGGATGGAAGACTGAGTCAACCTGGAGCCGGCTACCTGAACCAGCTTCTGCTGAGATCGAACTCAGGTTGTGAGCAGAGGGCTCTGACTGCAGTACTGCAGCTTTCCCACTCTGCGGAAGTGACTATAAAAAAAGAGGAAGCAGAGATAAGGAAAGTTTACAGGTTTCAGGCGTGTTTCTATCCTTCAAACATGCAGGAATTTTAAGGCTTTTACCCATTTCAAGGGGAAGCCAATGAAAAATGATTGCAAGCAGCAACTCTCTATCACAATATTTAAACCTTTTTGCTGCATGTAAAGGTCCCTCTTTATGCTGCTTCTTCATTCATATTTCATGTGACTACTATCAGTACTTATCTGCAGGGGTGTAAACCTCAGGGGCAAGGCAGCAGGGCTCAAGACTCTCTGAGATTTCCTGCGGGGGGGGGTGGTAATAGCCCCAGCCTATCAGGCCCTCTGGGATTTCTTGGTGGGGACAAAGCTCCCCCTGAGCTGCCAGGTAGCATCATAAGGTAGCATCATGAAGCTGCTCAGGCTGTCAGGTTCTCAAGTTCAGTCAGTCCTGGGTTTTTTTGTAGCAACTTAAGTTCCTTGGAGGCACAGGGATGGTTTTTGTCTGTTAAAGATAAGAGGGGGAGGGGACTTTCAATGGATGGTACTGGCTATGAAAAAACAATAGAGGGAGAGCATCAAGGCGGGCAGGGAAAGATCAATCCTTTTGGCGATCAGAAGGTCTCAGTGGTTGGACTAAAGAATGTGTTTCCTGCAGTCTGCAACATAAACTCGGATTTAAATAATGGGTACAGAGAACTGTGGTTTACCTCCACAGATGGGATACTAATAATCGCATTATTGCTGTGCCCTTTAAGGCCCTGCCTTAAAGACTGAAGTCGTCCCATTTCCATTTCACCTTTAGATATGGTTGTGGGGAATGTTACCAAGGCTCTTCTTCCTAGATATGTGCTGACTGCCCTGGCTAAATTTGCCTTGGCATACATGTTAGAAACTCGCAATGCCTTGCTTGGAAGAAGGTGAGGTCAAGGATCTCCTCAGGCCATGCTTATGAGTGGCCCAACCCCTTGCGTGGGAGACAGATTTGCTGCTGGGACATCTGATCGCCTATGCATTGCCACAGGGGCTTGCAAAGCCAGGCACTCACCCTGGTCTATCAAGGTGATTTCACCAGCAAATGAAAGTATTTTATTTTCAGATTTGTATCCCACCTCTCTCTTGCAAAGTTGGGCTTGGGGTGGCTCATAACTTTTTAAAAAATATAACAAAACCATAAGCTTTGTCGTTAGAATGATTAAATAGTTAAAACCTTGACATTCTCCTGGTACCTAGAAAATATTTAACAGAGAAACTATCTTCCTGAGTGCAAAATCTATTATCAAGCAACCAGGTGAGCTGACTACCTTTGGTGACCTTTCCGAATGTCTTCTAGTCTAGCCTACCAGCCTGCCCCAGGCATGGGGGAAGCCTCCACCCAACCAGCCCTTTCATCTACACTGTCTGGATGCAATCTCCTTTTGTCACTTTTCTGCCCCCCCCCCCTTTAACTCAGTCAGAGCCAGGAAATTCAAGGATTCTGATTCTGAATTCACCCTGAATTCCTGGACTTTCTTTCTTTGTTTTCCTTTATTTCCTTTTGTATTTGCTCTTATAAGCGGGAACACATTCAGCCGGGTCTTCGGACCCTGCACTGGCTTCCAGTAATATACCGAGTCCGGTACAAGGTGCTGGTTATCACCTTTAAAGCCCTATATGGCTTGGGACCTGTCTACCTGAAGGACCGTCTTTCCCCGCACGTTCCCCAGAGAGTACTGAGGTCGGGAACACAAAATCTCCTTACTATCCCTGGGCCGAAGGAAGCCCGGTTGAAGTCCACCAGAGAAAGGGCTTTCTCTGTTATGGCCCCTACATGGTGGAATCAGCTGCCGGAAGAGGTGAGGGCCCTGCGGGACCTTGTTCAGTTCCGCAGGGCCTGTAAGACGACCCTCTTCCGGCTAGCCTTTACTTAGCTTGAGAGTTTTACTGTAACTTGCTGGATTCCTTTTATATATAGCTGAAACATTTATGTGTATTAATAACTAGGGTTTTATCTGTTTTATCTGTTTTAAATATGGATCCCTTTATATGTGTAATTTTGATGGATCTACTATTGGAAGCCGCCCTGAGCCACTTGTGGGAAGGGCGGGATATAAATCTTAAATAAATAAATAAATAAATAAATAAATAACTATTGCTTCTCCGCCAGCCAAAACTGCGCAGTCTCATGCTCTCCACTTGCACAGAGGCCGCCAACTCCACTTTTCTTTCTCTGGGACTTTTGGATATTTACTTGCCACAGGGGCACCCCTCCATAGCCTTGCCTTATTTTTTCCTTTGGAAGTTCTGCCTAAAGCAACTACTCTCAACATGTGGCAGACAGCATTTGGAAGTTAAGGTGATCTTGGTATTACAGGACTTGCAGGTTTAAAGAAAAAGAAATTCCATTTTTCATTTTCATTTATTTGATTTATATCCCACCTGAGGATATCTTTGACCTCGCCTTTTCCAATGCAAGGCATTGCAAGCTCCTAACATGGATGCCAAGGTGGGAAAGTGTGGATTTTCCACTCACACTGTAATACCCTGCCCTGGAGGAAGCTGTTTTCTCTCCCCCCTATTGGGGAGCTTTTTAAAAATTGGGAATTGAATATCATCATAACGATGTGTGGAACTAAAACAGCATCAATAAAAATGACAGCACATGATGAATTAAAGTCATTCCTGCATTATATCCGAAAGCAGTTAATTTGAATGTCACAATAACAAGGTTAAAGAAAAGGTATGTTTGGTTCAGATTTTGATTAGTTCCTATCTAAAAACACGCTTCTATCAGCCAGCCAGATTCCTCTATAAGAATCTCAAATAGTGCATGAAAGCAATAATCCTTATCAGTTATTATTCCTAGGCATTTGGTATTCAGAGACACTGTCTGGCCTATCCAAAAGTATACAGGATTTATTTTGTTGCTCTTAGGAGACCAGCTCTCCATTTAGGTTATTCTGATTTTTAACTTGCACTGTAGTGCAATTTGCACCACTGCACATTTTTTGCTTCACCTGTGCTAAGGATAGTGCCTTCCCCTCCCTGTCATCTGCTTGTCAAATGAAGATGGCAACGAGTGCCAGGCTCAGAACCGTCACAGAACAGAGGACAGTTCCTGTGCGTACCTGACCTCCAGAAACCTCTCAGTTGCACTCTGATTCACAGCCCACACACTGATCTCTTCCAGCCACACAGGGCAAAAGGAAGCCACTACTTTAACAGGCAGATTTTAAAATCAATCGCTGTACTTGGGTTGCTAGTTACCCTAAGGCCAGGGGCAGGGGGTGGGGGAGTAGGGTTGCCAGATCTCGACTGAGAAACTCCTGGGGATTTGGGGATGAAGCCTAAGAAGAACAAGGACCTCAGTGCCTACAGTTCCAGAGTTCACCCTCCAGAACATCCCTTTTCTCCAGGGAAACTGGTCTCTGTCTTCCACAGATGACCTGCAATTTTAGGAGATCCCCAGGTCCCACCTGGAGGTTGTCAACTATACCAGGATTTGAATAAGATTTTTTATTAATAAAGTCCCATATCCCTTGAGATTGCCCCTCTACAGCTTCAGAAAAAGCTTCTGTTAAATTAAAGAACAACAACAACAACAAAAACCTTTCTTCCAGTGTAGGACCTTTATTTTATTTTTTTCCTTCGCCACACATAGCCTGTGATTGTTCATTGCTTTGTTTTGCTGGCTGCAGTCAAACGTTCCCCATCAGTGCCGCTCAGAAGCCTAACGCCTTGTCCCCTCTCCTTTTCCCTCGGTGTCAATAAACAAGTACGAAGCACGTGCACACGAGAAGCTTGTACGCCCCGAAGGATGGCTGGGCCGTGCCTCCTAAGGTTTACTTCTTAAGCGACGGCATTTCTCCCGATTCATGCCGCGCAGCGCAGGATATCTCCCCCCTCCCCCCTCCAGCTTACTTGCCGGTATACCCTTGCTACCCCTCACCAGCCATCCTTGCACACGCGTTTCGTTTCCCACATTAACTGGGAACAAAGGTTGCTCCGGCTCTGGCCAAAGAAAGCAAACTCAAACCACGGCTCGTTTGCTGCAGCGCTGCAAAGGAAGGAGGGGGGGGGGAAGCAATGTGACACATTCAGGAGGGACGCCTCGCTTTTGTTGGGTTTTGCATAACCCCGGTTTCCCTGCCTCCTTCTGCAGCTCGTAGCAACGGGGAAAGGGACTCTTTTCGTGTGTGCGTGCGCCCGTGCTGGAGAATTGGGAGGGGAGGACGGAGAAAGGGGCATCTCGAGTCGCTGCCCTTGTAGTGAACGACCTTCCCAGTCGCTTTGAGTTGTGGTGAAGCCTAAAAGAGGTGGCAGGAGGGGGGGGGGCAGAGCGAGGTGAGAGAGGCGAACTGCTCCCTTTGAAGCCGCCCGACAAATGGGATCTCGGCTGCCTGCGAGGCGAAGAGTCAGCCTCCTGCTCCTCTCCGGCGCTTTCTCGGAGGCAAAGAGCGAGCGCCCGCAAGGCGACGATGCAAGGCTTGCTGCAGGGGAGGGAGCGGTGAAGGGGGCAGAGCGTGACGCTGGCTGGTCTTTCGGAAGAGCAAAGCGGGACGCTGCAGGGAGCCCCTTTCGCCGCTCAACCCCACAAGAGCCCCTTCCACCATCGGCAGCCAGCCCCGCTCCCCCTCCCCGATCGCCCCGGACTCCGCTAGCCACGCGCGTGCGCGAGCCCCAAGCCTTGAGTCTTTCTCTCTTCTGTCTCTCGGAGCCTCCTCCATCCAGCACCAGCGCCGGGGATGGGCAGCGAGAGCGCGCGCAGGAGCAGCCCGGGCTCTGCCGCTCCCCCCTGCGCCCGCTCCTGCTCCTGCTGCTCGTCTTGCCCTGCTGCCCCCAGGGCGGCGCCCCGGCTGCGCTCCCGCCTTTTCCCACCAAGGACGGGTGAGTGCGTGGCTCTCGTTCCGAGCACCTGCTTTTACCCGGGGGAGAGGGGGAGGGGGAGGATGCGCTTCTTGGAGGTTATCCTGGAGAAATGGGTGGGCGCCGGGCTTCTTAGGACGGCAGGAGTGAGTGGCAGTTCTGCCCTAGGCAAAGATGCTCGACTCCGCTCTGGAGAGGCTCCCCCCCGCCCCTCCTTGCTCCGCAAGGACTGGGCGCCACTTCTGAGGGAGAGAAGGGGCGGGGGGGGGGTGGCTTCCCTTGGCAGGAGAGAGAAAAGGCGCCACTCGCTTTCAAGGCTCAGCGCGCTAGAAATCTCCCGAGGGCTGCCCCCGTTTCCTACGTTGCCCTTGCACGGGTCCGTCTTGGCCGCCCCCCTTCCTTCAGGCGTACCCATGCTGGCTACTTCCCCCGAACCCAGCCATTCTTCAGTCCAGCTCAACACCTTTGGGAACCTTTCCTTCTCCCCCTACAATTCCGTCACAGTTGCTTTCCGAACACGTTTTAACTTTTTGAAAGATCCTTTCATTTTTTTCCCATTTTTTTTTAAAGGGTGGCGGGCGAACAGAAGCGGGAGATTTCCCCTCAGCAGTCACTCATGCCCTTGCAAGCTTCTCCCCTTTCCCTCCTCCTTCTTGCCCATACAATGAAGTCTTTAAAGAGATCCCGGGTTGCCCGCTAACATGCTGGGGTTGTGCCAGTACTTATCCGGTGGCATGCTGGACCATTTCTCTGAACTGAGCAAAGAATTTGATCTATGCAGAAGAAGAAGCACTCCGCACCTGGTTTGTGAGTGCTGCTGTAATGAGATTATTTGCGGTTATAGGTAAGCTTCTGATTGCTGGAGGGAAGGATGCAGAAATGAGACCAAGATTAACTTTACAAAACTGGAATCCTAGTTAGCAAACCAACCGACCGACTGACCCCCCCCCCTTGCTTTTCTGGCATAGGTGAGGAAAGGGGATAAACACCAGATTGTATTACTGCAATGCTTTCTCTCTGGTAGGCTGTGTAGTATTTTCAGCATCTCAATAGTTCTTTTGAAGGGTTGTTATGACAGCAGCCTCTTTCCCCCTCCCTTCTCCACATCAGCCCTTTGCATATAGCATTCCTACTACATTAGGGACATAGGTGGCTGAGCCTGTTGCCAAAGTAGCTCTACAATCTTGTAATCTTTTAAATTTGAGCATACTTCTGTACCTAGGCCAATGTCTGTTCCCTTTCCTAGATGATATTGTAGTAGTTGTGGTGAACCGAAGAAACTAGACTGTGCAGTATATGGCTATAAAATATACCATGGTGGCTTAGTTCTGTGCCTTTAAAAAAACACCTGCAAATATGAAAAAAAACATGTTCTTTATTTTTCTATATTATCAATTAATAACAAAGCAGTACAGTTTTGATTATAAGAAATTTTTTGTATAATTTTATACAGCACTCAAACAACAAGCAATGTTGGAAATTCATGCATGCTTTGGGCCATGTCTTATTTATATACAGATTTCTACTACCTTTAGATTGTAGGAACCATTGATTTCTGAGCATGTGCAGCAACTTTTCATAACTTCTGAATTGTGGTCATCCAGGTAGTAGTCCAGACTATCAAATCCATAGTTTGTTGTGGAGATATATCAACCTGGCATTAGTAATGGTTATGTTATTGTGGCTATGTTTTCCTGTTGCTATAAGAAACTGTAGCTCAGGGGTTATTACTCCTTTTTTGTTTTTGTCTTAGATAATTTATGGAAAAATGTTGTGTGTGTGTGTGTGGTGTTTAGTGTGAAAAATGAAAAGGAGATCCTATCTTTGCATTCTCTTTGTTAAAAGGACAGCATTTCTACAGAAAATCTGTGAAGAGGGAGTGACAACTATAACCAATAGACCTAGCTATAATATAAGATGTTTTTGTTTCGCCACACATAGGTTTTGAATATATGTATTATTTGATTTTGGACCAATGATAAGTTTACTGCTGTGGACTACACGAGGTTGCTCTACAGAGAGTTAGAAAAGATCTACAAAGAGAAACTGGAGCAAAAAAACCCCAATCAACAAGATGAAAAAGACAACACAATACTATTAATGCAAAATTAAGTGTTTAATATATAGATTGCAATATGTGGAAGAACAAATAAATGTAGTAATCCCTTGGTACTCACAATAAAGACAATTAAATAAATAATTATAAGCCTGGAATTTTTCAGGCTTATAAAAAAGGGAAATCTTAATAGATGAAGTCTTTTTATTGAAAACAAAATCTATTCAACAGTTGTTATTGCATTGTTAATAATAGTAAACATCAGCTAGATTTTTTTTTTTACCCTGGGTTGAACTTGTGGCAGGAATAGACACCATGATGTATATAGCATCAGAACACTAATCTTATAGTTTAAGTACATTGTTTGCTCAAAAATAACAAAATACTTTATTTAACATAGAGGGGAACGGTCAGGTGAAATCAGGGGTTCAAATTTCCATGGTAAAACCAGTACATGAACACACTTTAGTTGTTATGTTTCAGGCTAATGAGAGTTTCTTAAGCTTTGCCCAGTGACTTAAATCTTTATGTTGAGAGGCTTTTGTTCCAGTGTTTTCCAAACACTTCAGTACACTTTCTTTGAGTATTCTCTAACTCTACTGGTTTCCAGAATGCTGGTATACTCTTTCCAGTACCCCAGACCTCTTCACTTGAAACACCAGTACTTATCTTGAGTTTTTAAGTGACTCAAGATTTCTACAGGCAGTTTCTAAGCACACCAGATCAGGGGTCTGCGCTCTTCAGAGATAACTCTCCCTGCTTGACTGGACAGGGAAATTCTCCTCTCAGTAGAAGATCTATCCCTTCTCTTTGGCCCAAAGGGGAGTTTGCCTACTTCCCAAACATCCTTGCCAACTTTCCCCAGTTCTCCCATCTGCGTTAAACTGCTATCAGTCAGGGCTGAATTCCAAAACTGTTAGTACTCTACTCTTCGCAGCTAGGGCTGAATCAAACTGCATCTCTCCTCAGCCTCCAGTTCAGAAGTCTTTCTCTGCTCAGCTGATGCTAATCAATCAGATCTCTGGGGACAGGCTTATCAAGTATAGTCTTATCACATCAGTACTATCATTTCTGACAATGTATACTTCATCTAGGTGACACTGGAAAAGGGTAGCTGAGTTCAGTCATCTTACCTGTATATAAGTAAATATACTTTAATAGCAGTCTCTGTTAAGGAATGCACATCCATACCTTATCTCCCAAGAATCACTGTACATACACCCTGGAGTGTTGAATGGGAGAACTTAACCAGACACAATAGCATTTTAGATAAGTACCATGGTGGTCTGTGCATAGGTAGAGGCTAGATCATAATGATCTGGATTTGAGGAGTTAATATAGCTGGAAGACGTAGTAATTTTCTGCATTGGAGGAGAAGCTGATGCTTTGTGAGAGATATGATGCTGTGTTCCTCCTATCTCCTTACTAGCAAAACCACATCAGGGACTAAGATGAATTGTATCAATGCAGAATGTTAAGGAATGACAGTCTCATAGCTTCAATGACTTTTTAAGGCTTATTGTCTTTTTCAGAAGGCTTTTGTATGTGTGTGTATAGATTCCTTGGATGTGAAAGGGTGAAGATGTTGAATGTTGCCAGTATACACTTATAATATTTTGTCTTAACAGTCTCTTTATGAGCTGTGTTAAACTGAGGTAGTACATGGTCCAGGCCAACAAGTGAGTTTAATGGTTGACTGAAGTGTCAAAGCGGGGTTTATCAAATGTCTCATGCTGGTTTATATATAACTATGACTTGTTAAGTATTTGAAAGAATGATTTTAAAAAGTCATAGATGCTGGATTAAAAAAAATATTTTCTACTAATGATCCTAACAATAGTCTTTCATTATCAAAGGAATTTAAAGTAACAGGAAACCCATTATTTTACATAATGTCATGGATTAAATTATATTAATATTTCAGATGTTATGTTAGCTAAAAATAAGGGCCAAACTAGACATTATGGCATCCACAGGTCTGACTCCTAGATGCCACTTTTGTTTAGAGGTGAACTCGGACCATTAAAAATGGTGTGAGGGTATGGTTAGGCCTGCAGTGTGGCAGGACCAGGCAATCTTGTTTTTCCTCTCCCTACACATTTTCAAGTGCTGAAATAGTTCTCACAGATGTTTTAGAACTTGAAAAGGCAAAGGGGGGGGGGAGAGATTTCCTGGTCCTGCCACATCCCAATAAGAACTGGGGGCTCTTGCTACATTTTTAAATGGCCCAAGTTCACATCTAAAATGGAAGTTGCATCCATGGATTGGGCCCGTAGGCACTATAATGTCTAGTTTAACCCCTAGATTTGAACCTGCTATTCTGTGTAAATCACAAATATATGTATGTGTTATGCCATGATTGAGTGCTAAAACCTGGATTATATGGAATGTTAAATATGAGATATCAGTGAGTGATATCTCATGAAAATCTTCAAATGTAAAAAAAAATTAATAATTTAACTATTTGATAAGAGTGGACACGGATTATGTTTATGATGTCTTATATAATTGTAGCGCTCAAGGTGCTCAACATTCAATATTTAAGTAATCCTTACAAGTAAGGGTGACATTTATAAGAAACATGGTTTTTCACAAATTGTTTACCATCTTGTTTTTTTTCTCTCCTGTACGAACTCCCAGTGTGGTTATATATCTTTTAAATGTTTTTAAGTTAATAACAATATGGTTTCAGATGAAGTCATTTAAATACCAGTGAACATTGTCTACACTTTATAGACTCTGAGAACAAAATATATGATCTTCAATCAGTATCAGTTACACTCTTTTTTATTTAAAATTCCAAAGTCTCTGGAAAAATATCTGATGAGGTCGAGTGTTATAAACAGTTCATATCCTATAATTAGTATTTTGGAAAATTATGAATATATCAATAATAATTGAACCAAATAGATATTCATTTCATGGAGAAACATATTCTGCCAAGCAAACAATCTGATCTTTTAAGCTGGGATCCAAACATTTGCTCAGGTTCTTATCACTGGACTTTTTCTTCTTGGAACACATATAAAAGCAAAGACTTTGAAATTCTCTCATTTTCAAAAGCAGTTTGGTATGTGGTATGTGTGTATGCTAGGGTTGCCCTGCTGTCCCATGGTGGAAAAAAATTAAAGCACCACCAGTGGCTAGAGTTCTCATCATTTCTTACAGAGGCATGGCATCACTAACAGGTTTTTCCTGGAAGTTATAGCACGTGGACACTGACAACTGCCCCATATCTTCCCCTCAGCCTCCCATTGGTTTAGTGTACACATGCGCAAAATTAGAACAAAGCATCATATAACCCCTTATGCATATAGAACTAGCTCCTTGATTCTTGGAAGCCTGACCTTACACTTGATTAAAATCTTCTTTGAAAATGCAACCTGACCTTTGGGCCTACTTTGCCAGTGGCATCCACGTGGCATTTCACTGACATAATTTTGTGTTCATTTTTGCTCTCTAAGAGCAAATTAGAAAGCAAAACAATACCAGTATAAATAAGAGATAACATAGCAAGTAGCACAAATAGCTGCTTCCACACGGCAGTCACCAAAGTAGCAATCATGCTCACCCATGCCCTCTCTAGTAGATAATAATGGAAAGCATCAGACACCATAAAGTGCTCAATAGTCTTCATCCACAACCTTTTTTAAAACACGCACACAATGTGTGAACTATGGAACCACTCAAAGAGAGGGCTTTGAATTCCCTAGTGGCCTGTGTACAAAAATCAGCAGCTTTCACATCACCCTTTTTGCTGAAGCACAGTCCAGGGTTAAAAGGGAAGGAAGAAATGCTATTCCAGTCACAGTAGCTAGCCATCTCTGAAGCCAAGTAGTTATCAGGAGGTCTGAACAGAGAAGCTGCAGGTGAAAGTTGTTCCAGGAGAATAGTTTGAATCCCATTGTGCTGCTAATGATCCCTGATACATAGCACATTTAGATAAGCTTACATTTGACAGCAAGAACAGTCTTTTATGAGAGAGAAAGCTGCATGCACCACAACAGCAAGTGCACATGAGACAGCAAGAACAAGAACAATGCAATGTAATCAAAAACAGAATAACTTTTGCTTTGGGATGGGGCCACAGTTCAGTATTAGGGAACTTGCTTTGTATACAGAAAGTCTCAGGCTTAACCCCAAGCAACGTCATTGTTTAAAAACACAGATCAGGTAGTAGGTGAGGTGAGAACACAGAGAGCCACTACTAGTAGTCTCACTACACAAAACAAATTTATAAACACAAAACCAGAGAAGTACATTGAAAATACCTTCATGATAGGGCCTTTTAACTTCCTAGACCCCAACCCCAATCATTTTTTTCTAGACCCATGCATACATAGCAAGTAAAGCCATATAACTCCTAAGATGGCAGGGTGTCTCTGGGATTGCCATATCATTTAGTTCAGCTCTTATGCAAGCCCATAGGAGCTGTAGCACAATATGACAACATAGGATCAGGATCACAAGAGGCCTCTGATTCAATCTATGGCTATAGTCTCTCAGGAAAAAAAGCAATGCACTTACCTGATGCATTGAAGTACTATAGCCAAGGACCAAACTATGTAATTGTCTGATGTACTCCGGCTCCAAGATATTTTCATCTTGTCCAGCCTTCTTTATCTCATACAGTCATGTCTCTTCCACGATCAATTGCCAGTGAGTGCTGGCTTTTTATCTAGCATGACTTTCTATTGAGCTTCACTCTACTCATGCTATTTTACCTACGCTTAGAAACTTCCCCTCTCTTTGTTTATGCCATGGCGAACAGGAAGACCACCCCCAATTCTAATAGAATACTGTGATGAAGAACCCAAAGCCTCTTCCAGTGTATGTATGTAGAAGTTGAAGGTAGATCACAAATTCAGTTATAAAGAAAACTGTTATTTGGGCAGAAACTCTCTCATAGAGTCACAATAGGTAGGAATGCCAGCATGTTTGGATATTAAGCTAAACTTTTATAACATTAAAACCAGAATTCTTTAATAATGAATTATCATTAAACATAGTAAATCAGTAGTAGCATTTAAACAAAAATATTATTGAGAATATTTTATATTTGTAAAGTATAAAAGTTTTTTTCAGTGTTCCCCAAAATTTCCTAATTTTTCTATTGGAGAACTGGGAAAAGCCATAAGATTTTTTATGCTATACATATCAAATATGAAAAGACTTGCCTTAAAAAGCATTTTACTTGTTCTAAAAAAGAAGATATTTCATAGAACTTTTCTCAGTGCTCCCCCAAATTTTCACTGCAAAATTTGAAAACAAAGCCCCAGAAAAAAGAGGGGAAAGATTTTCCCCCAGTATTGTTCCAGTTTATTTCTAGGCCCTCACTAGGGTTGCCAGTCCCCAGGTCAGGGCGGGGAATCCCCTGGTTTTGTAGGCTCCTCCCTACTGCCAGCCAGCTGGCAGGTGGGGGAAGCCCCGCCCCACCAGGTACAATGTGCGTTTAGATCTCAGGCAGGTTCAGAAGCTGGCAACAGCTTGTTTTGGAAGGGGTGTGTGGGTGCCTTTAAATCTCAGTGAGATTGAAGCTGCGGGGGGAGGAAGTGGACAGGAAGAGCCATGTGTGTGAGAGAGAGGAAGCCAAACAACCCAGTCCCTCTGTTCCTTTTGCATTCCTTTCAGAAGCTGTTTGTGTAGTAAAAGTGATAGTAAAGAGTTAACTAGAAGCTGAGTATGGGATACAGGAAAATTCTACCACCCTAGACCTCTCTCTCCGTAAGCTGGTTGAAATACAGCAGACTGTTATATTCAGCAGATCTGGTGAGTTAAGCTATACCATTGCCCCAGGGAGATCACAAAAGCGTGGGCATGCAAACTGTTTATTTTGGCGGCCCTGTGCTTGTATTTGTGTGTGTGTGTGTGTGTGTGAGAGAGAGAGAGAGAGAGTTGGCTTTTATTTTAGTGGAAGTGCAGCTGCTGTGGAACCATTTGAATGCAAAAAAGAGGAAGAGGAAATGAAGACTGTACTTACGGGAACTGCACTACTATATTTTTATTTATTCATTTTTAGGGAATGGGAAAGTCTCCTGGCTCCATCCCCAAAGTCCCAGATATTTCCTGAGTTGGACCTGGCAACCCTAGCCCTCACATCTCTAGTGATATGCATTTGGGACATATAATTGCCTGTGTGAATATTGATGAACTGCCTGTTTGCCTGAGGAGTAGTATTGGGAGAGAAATGAGTAAAAAGTAACAGATGGAACAGCAGAGCAGTGGTTGGGTACTAGTTTAAGGGAGTAATGGTACTGACTAGGGGTGTGCAATATTTTTTTAAACTCATTTTTTGTTGTTGTTTTTCAGGTCTATTGGATCCAAACAGATTTTGGGATTCCCAAAGAAATCCTGGATCCCAATAGTGGTATGGTATTCAGATCTGGGATTTTCCAGAAATCTTGGATTTTTGGGGAGTCCAATAGACCCAAGAAAAAAATATTTTTTTTTAAGCCAGCCTGATTCTGGCTGGACTCACTTCTACAGCCACCACAAAGCTGAGCTGGTGGGGAACAATCTGCTCCCTGCAGGCACTGAGATCATGGAGAAGCCAGCACAAAGCCCAGCCTGTGGGGAGAAAGCTGCTCCTGGTGGCACCCTCTAAGCTGTGGAGTCTTGTGAGCAGATATTCTATTTCATGAGTTACTGGCACTGAAGTTGTGAGTGAGTGATTTGGCTACTGCATGAATTACCTTTAAAAAAATTATTGCATGAATTAGCTTGCTCTGGGGCCATCCTTCCTGAGCTAAGACAAAAATATGTGAGCTAGAGGCTGAAAAACTTTGAGCTAGTTCACACTAATTCAACTTAGAGGGAACACTGGGCAGCAAAGCATATCCTGGTTTAAACCAGGCTTCCTACTGAAGAAGCCAGCTCTAAACTGAGCTGGTGGGAACAGTCTGTTCCCCCTGGCAGAGCCTTGGGCTGTGTTCTGCAGTCTCTTAAAACTTTAAAGGAGCTGCAGCAAATGCCCGACAAACAGTTGAGCTAGTTCACACCTCCACTGTTTTTGGATCTACCCAATAATTCCTGAATATATCTAGGATTTTTTTTTGTTCTGCCGAGAAAACCCAGATACATTTGGGAGACCAAAATCTACCTGAAAAATACTGGTACGGTGATTTTAGGTAGATTTTAGACTCAAGTAGATCCAAATGCATGCCCCCTAGTACTGACAGCTGGGTGTTTCTATGTGGGGCTGTCAAGGTTCCATCTCTCCCAGTGGTAGTGCTCATAAAGACTATGTTGGTGCCCTCTGCAACCTGTTGGAGGAAATATTGTCCTTAGTACAATATTCAGCCATTCTGCTTGAAGAATTAGATTTGGAACTTGTTTCCAGTTACTTTTTGTTTCATGGCTGCTGTTGCAAAAACATGCAGAAGTCATGACTGTTTTAACCAACTTTTATTAGTGAATGGGGAGAGATTACTTGATTTAGGGAATTTATGACCATAAGAATTTATGAAGAACAGTTCTGCAGTCTGTTGAGCATAGGATGTTTGCTTAGCTAAGGGTGCGGTCACACTCACCATTAAATCCATCTGCAACGCGCCTCTATTATAATCCGCACAACCAATTTCCCGATCAGACAACAGCCAGGCTACCGTCCTATCCCATGTGGGTCCCGTCACTGGTCGATCAGAGTGCTCAACCGGACCTCATTTTTTGAGATGGCATTTCACACTTGTGCAAGCACAGTACCATGGGATATCGTGCTTGGCTTTTTTTTAAAAAGGTGCCAGAAAAGGTGAGCGATCTCCCCCCCCCCATTTAAACACTTGGAAAGGAAAGGGAAGCCCAGGAGTTCTCTTTGCTATCTCTCCGCCTGGCGGGGAGATAGCAAAGGTGTGGGATCTTCCTCCCCCACCATTAAAACATCCCGCTGTGGTGTTTAAATGGGGGGGGGGCACACAGCAACTCTCTTTGCTGTCTCTCCGCCTGGCGGGGAGATAGCAAAGGTGCGGGATCTTCCTCCCCCCCATTAAAACACCCCACGTGGTGTTTAAATGGGGGGGGGGGTGCACGGCAACTCTCTTTGCTGTTTCTCCGCCTGGTGGGGAGATAGCAAAGGTGCGGGATCTTCCTCCCCCCCATTAAAACACCCCACCGTGGTGTTTAAGTGGGGGTGCGCATGGCAACTCTCTTTGCTGTCTCTCCGCCTAGCGGGGAGATAGCAAAGATGTGGGATCTTCCTCCCCCCCATTTAAACACCCCGCTGTGGTGTTTTAAATGGGGGGGGGTGCACGGCAACTCTTTTTGCTGTCTCTCCGCCTAGCGGGGAGATGGCAAAGGTGGGTCATCCTCCTCCCCTGGCAGGGAGACAGCAAATGTGGGTGATCTGCCCCCCCCATTTAGAAAAGGTCCCCTGTGCAAGCACCAGTCGTTTTCGACTCTGGGGTGACGCTGCTTTCACAAAGTTTTCATGGCAGACCTTTTACGGGGTGGTTTGCCATTGCCTTCTCCGGTCATTACACTCCCCCCCCCCCCCAGCAAGCTGGGTACTCATTTTACCGACCTTGGAAGGATGGAAGGCTGAGTCAACAATTGCTGGCGCAATGATATCATTTGGAGTGGGCTCTCGCAGGGAAGTGGATGTGCGCTTGCGACGAGTCGGCTACAATGGAGCGTTCAAACATAGAAAGTACGCGCGGGAGTCGTCAGAAGCATTCTTATTCCAGATTTAATGTACTATCATAAAAGTCCGTGTCTCAGTCGTGGCAGTTCTGAGCCAACAACCATTGCCAGATGCTGATGTTTGGACAACTGCATAAAATCCGACATGCATCTGGCTTTCATCCATGCCCATCTCATCAGTTTATGTGCGTCTGACCTCGGCCTAACATGTTTTCCTCATATTATGAGAGAGTGTGAGTGATTGTGTGAATTTTTTCTATGTGTGAATATTCAGCACATCCTTTTTATTTAGATGCTTAAGGAAGATGGACAGAGGAGGTTGATGTTATACTTTAAAACACATTATAGTGGATGTGTCTTCCATTGTTTACCTGTGTGGGGTGCTGTGTTCATCCATCCTCAGTTATTGTAGTAAAAATGAGATTATTGTAAATTCTGGATGAGTTGAAGACATGAAAAGACTGTTAATATATGCAATGTTTTCTCTCTCATTAACCCTATGCTTACTGTAATGCTTTAAAAAATCATAGCATGTATATTTTTATAGCTTACTATACACAATTGTACCATTTGGCATATTTATGAAATTAAAAAAAAACATTTAAACCTAAGCAAAATTACCAATTCTGTTGTAAACAAAAGAATGTGTATGATTTGGACAGAAATGACATCAGATAGTCACAATAGGACTAGCATAGTTATTAGATGTTAACACTGGAATAAAGGAACTCTAGAATAGTATGTTTTCACCATATCAGGGGTGTCAAACTCATTTTTATAAGGGATGGATCTGACATAAACAAGACTTTGCGGGGCCGGGCCATGTGTGTCATAAAACCTAATGCCAGGTAGTGGAGATATAAACTTTATAAAAGACACAGACAAACACAATTAAAGATACTATTGTTTTACTTAAAATACAAATATGCTTAAAACTCTTGTAATATTTTGTTTATAATAGAAAGGTGAGGCAATAGTGGGATTTGGCAATGCAGTTTTTAAAATAAAACATCAAGAAAAAAACACAAGGATCATAGCAGAAACTAAAAATATAAATTAAAAACATAAAATGCTCTGAGGCTAAGTAAACATGAAATGGTTGGGCATTGCAGGCCTCCCCCTTCCTGGATCTACTCTGATTGGCAATGGCTCTTCAGTGTAACAGGTGTTTGGGGCTACAGCAGGAGGAGAGAGATGAGAAAGTCATGCTGCACTGACAGAAATACTTTTGTCAGCAGACATACTCCATGGCATCCAACTCCTGTTGTATATGTTTGTAGTATATGCTGGAATTTTCATGATCTAATGTTATAGCTTGTCTTATATAAATATTTTTATGCTACTCATATTGGGCTTATAAAAACTGGTCTCATTCCAAAATAGAAAATATTTTATTGGGAGGGTGTGAGGTTTTTTTTTAAGCGTTCCACATTTTTTCATTTTTCTATTGAAAATGTTAGGAAAAAAATGCCCTAGGAATGCTCTTTCCAAATATTTCCATGTTTTCTCCTGGGCCTTTACACACACTCTCTGTCTCTCCTCCCCCCCCCCCTCTCTCTCTGTGTTATTTTTATTTTGGTGATTAGTTGAAACAATACAATTCAAGAATGGTATCATTTAAAATCAAACCCCCAGATTTCTATAGTATTTTGTAGCCTTACCATAGCCGAGATACTTTTGGTTATGCTTCCTCTTAAAGTTCCCATTCTCTCCCCCCCCCCCTTCCCTTTGGTGAGGGTTCCCTTGATTTTGGGACCTCCAACCTGCTGGCACGGAGATGGCTGGGGCGGGGGAAACCTTATCCCTGAAGGACTCCATCGTTGCCTGATGTGCCCAGTGCAATGACATCACCCAGAAGTGATGTCACACAAGGGATGCTCTAGCATTTGGGTAAAAACCCCATTTTATGTTGCCATAAAAAACCCTATGGCGCATCCGCCACGCAATGTACCCAGTGCAATGATGTCATTTCTGGGTGCTGTCATTGTGCTGTGCATTTGTGTGAAAAAAGTCCCCTGCCAGCAGCTAGGTAAGACCTGGCAACCCTATTTCCTTTTGTTTTGTCTTTGTGTTTTTAAAATTTATTTGGATATACATTAACCAGTGTCACAGAGGAAATAAAAATCAACCCTTTGAAAAATGCAATGAGACTGAATAATTTAGAGTCTATATTGTACCACTGTAGCAACCAAACTTTCACTAAGGTAGTTTCAGAGGTTTAAAACAGAATGAAATGTGAAAGAAACAAAATGCATGACATTATTATGTTTCAGCTTTTTATTTTGTTGATGTTAATGAAGGCTAATTTATTTTGTTGCCTTCTTGATAGGATCAGAATCTAGTACATTGGATTTAATGAGTGATTGAAAGAGAAGTTATCTTGCATAAATTAAATGCTGCAGAGGGAAGAGGAACCTTTAAAGTCAACTTTAATAGGGAGACGAACAGTGGGTGTACAATGACATATGAGCAGTTTGAGGGGACATGGAACAAAGTACGTTTATTTTCCTTACCCTTGGTGTTAATTCATTTATACTGCTCATTTTGGGAGATACCAGCAAATTCTTGAATGATATTGTCTTCAAGTCTAAACAGATTCATTTAAATATGTTTTTAGTTTCTGTTTATGTGTCCAAAATGGCAACATTTCTGTATTACTTACTGAGTTCATTTATAGCCCACTACTCGTGCAGTACAAATCACATTATACACTTAATTCAATCCACTCACATGCTTATTGGCTAAGTCCAATTGGTTAAATGACAGCAGTTTTTTTGCAAAGGGAATTGGTGGAGTTTAGGAATGTGGTTGAGTTTAAAGCATTGGCACTCTTGCAGTATTTTGTTTTTTTTAACATTCTCTGATAACTGACACCTCATGCTTTGAATTACTGCATGAAGATTTCTGCTGTAGCAATCTGGAGCATGCTGTTCAGGTGTGTATCTGTAAGCTGCAAATTTACTTTTGATTTATTGACATTCATTACAGAAATCTTATGGTCAGTTATCTGAGCCTAGGACCCATGGGAAAACATGAAGTGGCTGGGCACTGCAAGCTTTTGTACATAAATTGCTTTGTGTAATGGTCAAGAACATGTGAAGGCATCATGATAGTGCTATGTGTTCATCTACAAAACTTTAGTCTTCAAATAACTGCAACTCCTATGAGCCAGTGCAAGAATAGAGGGACAGCCATGTATAGTGGTCAGTATCAGCCTGCCATCTGGAAAGTCTAAGTTCAAATTCCCCAGTCTACAAAGGAAATGTGGTGGGTATACTCTCAGCCTAATCCACTTCACTGACTTGTTGTTATTCCTCATCTAAATAGTTCACATTGCTTTTCTACTGAGAAAAACTGGATCATGAGGTCATGAATACAGTGCAAAAGAGGAGGAAAACCCAGTTGTACTCAGGAGAGCTGCAACATAATGAGCCCAACAAAACACACCCACGCAGCTTAACAAGCCCAACAAAATACACACACACTGCAGCAATGCACACAAAAGCTCATATCTTGAAAAAAACTTTGTTGGTTTTAAAGGTGCTTTGTATTTCTCCTGTGCAATTGGGGCAACCAAGCAAAGGGTTAGGAGTTCAGGAGCCTCAGCTAATGGAAGGGAAGAAAGGCTTGCCTTTGTCACCTTGAGAGAGAGATTGAGAGAGCATGGCCAAAATGTGAGCTGGCTCATTCCCTCTCTCCGCCTCGGACGAGGAGGGGAAGGAGCCTCAACCAACGCAGAGAACAGAGGCTTGCCTGTCTATCTCTCCTGTGTGATTGAGACTCTGGCAAAGCAAGCTGTGACACAGTGGTAGCAGAAGGAAGCAGGAGAGGCAGTTGCTCAAGGGACAGATAGGAGCCCTATAGGGGCTGGCTCTATCCTGTGGGCCACATGTTTGATACCTCTGCTCTAAACCTTGTTCTGGAACTAAGGTCATGTGATCTTAGGGCAGGTTCCAAACTGCCAGATCTGTAACAGTGTTTAGACATAAGAGAATGTCTCTAAATTATACATGCTACCAGATTGCCAACCTCTAGGTCCTTACTTGGAAATCTCTTGGAATTATAATTGATCACCTGACTACAGAGATCAGTTCCCCTAGAAAAAAATGGCTGCTGTGGAGGGTGGACTCTGTGGCTGTATACCATGCTGAGATTCCTGCCCTCCCCAGGCTTCATCATTACATCTCCAGGAATTTCCCATCTCTGAGTTGGTATACCTAATCATTAATATAATCATTCTTCTTAACAAATCAATACAATTCCAGGTGTAAGAACTCTATACCTGCTTCTTTATATCAAAGATTTTATTCAGTGGCAAGAATAAAGTCTGAGGAATCCGTGCAGGATTTCCATATGTGCAAGTTTCATAAACTGAGATTCATCACAGTGAGAGTTTGCCCTTCAGTCAGATTTTCTGCATCTGGAGTAATGATACAGGGAGCAGCCTATATACCAGATCTACATTGTTTCAAGCAAATGGTCATATTTCATGTGGTATATTAAAATAAAACTATTTAATTAAAAAATCAAACAAGGCAATAATATTAATCAGCAGTACACTACAGTTTTGGAATTAATCATTGCAAACATATCACCCTTTTGTTAACTACTACTATAGAGTGTGTAGGTTTTATTTTTATTTTGGGTGGTGTTTTGTTTTTGTTTTTTGGTTTCATTACTGTTTTAAGCAGATGAGAAAGATAGCAATAAGAATTATTTTTAGGCAAATTATAAATGTTAACTACCCATCTGATCCTAACCATGCTTACAAACATTTGAGGATTTCAACCACAGACTGTAACTTGTGCAGCTAGAACTGGGTTGAATTTTTTACCCCACAGGCAGTCACTATGTTGAACTGACAAGCTGCTTTTCCATTAAAAACTAGGTTTTTTTGTTTTTCTTAATGACCATTCTTATGTGGTTCAGGGACCTCCATGCCCCTGCCCTCAGTAGCTTCGTTATCTACCACGCCCTTTCTATCCTGCTTTGGCTTGCAGAGCCTCAGAACTGGGGAGGGGATTTGAGGCAGTGTTTCCTCCTCCTCTCCACTGGGACTCCCTTGCACAGTCTGGAGAGAAAACCCAGCCACCTCCCTTTGCCCTGTCTATACTGGCAGAAGCTGTTGGTAGCAGGGCTTTTTTTTTAGCAGGAATGCAGTTCTGGCTGGCTTGGTGTCCACTTGTGTGGCCTAATATGTAAATGAGTTATTGCTGGACTTTATTTTTCTACAAAATAGCCCTGTGTGAACCAATGGTGATGTTGGAGGGCATGCCCTAATATGCAAATGAGTTCCTGCTGGGCTTTTTCCTACAAAAAAAGGCCTGGTTGAAACAGAAGTACTGTGCAGCATTCCTTCATCTTGCTGCTGCTGCCCCGGCTGGCTTGGCAGCTGCTGGTTGTAGTTGACTATATTGTGCTGTTGCTTTTGCAGCAGTAGTCTTTTTTGCCACTGTTCTGGTGGACTTCCCTGTTGCTAGCAATGTGGCCTCCTAAGTGGGCATCCTGTGTCTCCTGGCTAAGTCTGGGGATGGGCCTGTTCCCAGACACATTTCCATCTGCATGTATGCTTCTCCCCCTCCATCCCAATAGCTTCAGGTAACACTATTTTGAAAATGTTTGTAGTAAACTTTGAAACAGTTCTGAGGGGCCAGATAGAGTCAGAAGGCAACTGTGGAAGGAAGTAAAACTGCTTCTTTCTGACACATCTGTGTTATTACGGTAAAGGGGATGTTGTATGACATTTATTATATAAAGAGCACCTAGTAGGGTTGCCAAGTCCAATTCAAGAAATATCTGGGGACTTTGGGGGTGGAGCCAGGAGACTTTGGGGGTAGGGCCAGGAGACATGGGGCGGAGCCAGGAGCAAGGGTGTGACAAGCATAATTGAATTCCAAGGGAGTTCTGGCCATCATATTTAAAGGGACAGCACACCTATGCCTTTCTTCCATAGAAAATAATGAAGGATAGGGGCACCTTCTTTTGGGGCTCATAGAATTGGACCCCCTGGTCCAATCCTTTTGAAACTTGGGAGGTATTTTGGGGAGAGGCACTAGATGCTATACTGAAAATTTGGCACCTCTACCTCAAAAAACAGTCCCCCCAGAGCCCTCAATACCCGCAGATCAATTCCCCATTATTCCCTATGGGGATCGTTCATGGAGGCGCATAATGGCTGTGGGGGTGGGGCTTCCCCCGCCGGCCAGCTGGCTGGGGGAGGGGGAAGCCTGTAAAACTGAGGGATCCCCCGCTGGGACCTGGGGATTGGGAAGCCTAGCACCTAGAAAATAATAAAGGGTGTATCTTTCTCATGCCAGCCAAATAAATTCCTTATGTTGATTAATCTGAACCTACTTTCCACAAGCAGAGTATGGATTACAGGAGGTGGTGGCGGCTACAAGCATAGCCAGCTTCAAGAGGGGATTGGTTAAAAATATGGAGCTGAGGTCCATCAGTGGTTATTAGCCACAGTATATTACTAGAACTGTCTGGGGCAATGATTCTCTGTATTCTTGGTGGTTGGGGGGGGGGGCAAAGTGGAAGGGCTTCTAGACCCACTTGTGAACCTCCTGATGGCACTTGGGTTTGTTTGTTTTTTGGCCACTGTGTGACACAGACTGTTGGACTGGACGGGCCATTGGCCTGATCCAGCATAGCTTCTCTTATGTTCTTATGGATACATCCACATTTTTCAGTGATCCTAGGGAAAATCTTAATCATAGTAGACTTTTTAAGCCTGTTTATTTTTAAAGAAACCTTTACCCTAACAGTTGCAGCCAGAAGATTGAGAGGACAGAAAGGAAGGAATATATTATTCCTATGGACAGTTTATTTACTAACTTCTAGCCTCTGGGAAAAAAAGTTTAAATATCCTTAAGACCAAGCATGGAGGAATGGATGGTATGCAAAATTCTGCTGCTTGAACTGTATCCTTTTTATTTGTGTGATTTTCAAGAATTCCTTTGTATAGGCAAAATAAAAAGCACTTCTTATCTGTTAGCTGAAGCTATGATACTGAATAGTTCCTGCTTCAAAAGATGAGCTTCTAATTTTCATGCAGCAAACCTTAGCAAAACTTCCTTAAAGGCCCTTTATTACTTCATTTTTTAAAGCAGTTTATGTTTTATTTTTTGTGTAATTACCACAGGATTATACTACCGTTTCTTTCTGAGGTGTAGCGCTTGCAGTACTATAGCGCAGGGTTGACCAAACTTCCTTAACATAAGAGCCACATAGAATAAATGTCAGATCATCATGAACCACAAGACATGAACATCAAAGGAAGGAAGGAGGAAGGGAGGTGGAAAGAAAGCAGCTTTAACTTTAAATGCTTTCTCCAAGCCACTGACTGTTTTGGCTTGGAGAAATGATTTAAAGAGAGAAATGCCTTCTCCAAGCTGGTTGATGGGGTGGTGAGGGTTTCAAGAGGCACACAATATGTGTGAAAGAGCCACATGTGGCTCCCAAGCTACAGTTTGGCTACCCTTGCTATAGTGGCATGTGTATCATTATGTAGGCTTAGTTAAAACTAACTTGCCACAAAAGCATAATTCTTTACCTTCCTCCTTCTGTATTATGTGCAGGTGTCTTTGTATACAGATCTGATATAGTGGAGAAATCTCACTTGTACTCACTGCACTGGTAACATACTTGTACTCCTGCAAAACTCATGCCTCTCCAGATAGAATCTTGAGTGATCAGTGGCTGCTAAGTGCAGAGAGATTCAGGGGAAAAGAATCTGATTGCACACGTACCCCTTCTTCATACCTAACAGATATGTGTTGTGATTAGTGGGTAAGCCACAACAATGCTTTTCCTGAAAGCTTTTGAAAACCATGAGGTTTATCTCAGCAATTTTATAGTGTTCATGTATTTATAATAACAGTACCTACGTCTTCACTCTAAATTAACTTTATGACATTGTCACAGAAGCAAATATGATTGGCTAAATAGGACCATGGTATTGTCATGTTGACTGCATGATCTCCTGAGGACAAGCTACATAATCCCAGGTTAGATGTCCAGAAACAGGAAAAGGTATTGGGTGGGGGAAGCAAATAGTCATAAAACAGTTTTTGACTGGAAACAAAGATAAGCATGAAAAGGGTAGCTATTTGTGTGTTCAGACAACATTTCTTTTCAACTGAAAGTGTACTTGGCATGCAAAAAAAAAGACACCTCCCCCCAAAAAGTTCAGCAGCAAACAGATGAATTAGTTCTAGTTGTGAAGTATTTAATTCAAAAGCTCCTCACAATGGGATAGGATGGGAAGATTTGTGTTAAGATGCTTTTATTGTAGCAGACTGTTCACTTCAGCATCATAGCTGTTTTAGATCACAAAAATAATAATGTGTATGTGGTAGGATTCCCAATTCCAAAGTCCCAGAGGGGGATCCCCCGGTTTTACAGGCTTCCCCCCTCCCCCAGCCAGCTGGCCGGCGGGAGAAGCCCCGCCCCCACAGCCATCATGCACCTCCATGAACGATTCCCATAGGGAATGAAGGAGAATTGATCCGCGGGTATCGGGGACTCTGGGGGGGCTGTTTTTTGAGATAGAGGCACCAAATTTTCAGTATAGCATCTAGTGCCTCTCCCCAAAATACCTCCCAAGTTTCAAAAAGATTGGACAAGGGGGTCCAATTCTATGAACCCCAAAAGAAGGTGCCCCTATCCTTCATGATTTCCTATGGAAGGAAGGCATTTAAAATGATGTGCAGTCCCTTTAAATGTGATCGCCAGAACTCCCTTGAAGTTCAATTATGCTTGTCACACCCTTGCTTTTGGCTCCTCCCCAATGTCTCCTGGCTCCACCCCCAAAGTCCCCAGATATTTCTTGAATTGGACTTGGCAACCCTAGTATGTGGTTGTCTACCTTCAAGTTCTGTAGAGTAGGGTCAATATGTACACAATTGTGAGTTCACATGAGCAGTAAGATACTACTACCAGTAGGGGCTTATTGCCAGTGATACTTCTGTTTGTTTTTAAACAGTGAGAGTAATTCTTTTCTGTATTCACAGACTGTGCTGAAATTACAGAAGTTAACCTGAGTAGAAGAAAACCTCTAGGTATTTCGTTGTGGTAGATAATTGATTCCAGTTACTTATAGAAATTCTGTGTGCCAGTGGACAGCTGAATAACAGCAATCTAGAGAAATACATGAAAACTTTGGTCATGTAAATTTCCTGCCTATGAACCTTATTGGCTTTTATCATTGCCTGTATCTGCAGTGTTTCATAATTATATAGATATTTCCAATAGGAGTCATTAGGATGTGAAATATTAAAAGTTCAGGAACAAAGTTCCTAAAATTGATTTTCAGTACATTTTAAAAGAAATATACTTAGAAAATAGTCATGATAATTGGGAGAAGGTTAATGAAGAATCTCTGACTGAAGGCTTTGGGAGTTTTGTACTGGGGTTCTATTTGATTTGTTTTATTTATTATATTTGTATTACTCAACTAGAATCTGAAGGGACGAAAAGAATCAACTGATCTAGTTCCACATACAGTAGGGCTGCTGGGCTGATTCCTGCTCTGTTTCTTACGACAATGAAAAACTGGAGAAAGGAGGCCTCCCAGTCAGATGGAGGTATGATGGAGAGACACTTCATGCTTCCTGCTTTCCTTCTGCTCAGTGACAGCAGGTATCTTTTTTTTTTGTAGTTGCATTAGACCTTTAGTCATTAAGAAAACATTTCCTCATAAAAAGTTTTCTTAGAGATGGTAGACCTATGGATCATCTAGTCCAGTCTCTTAACAGAGAGGTATTATTTTTCTATGAAACAGACTGGGCAGTATTTTTTTTCTCTGAAAAACTTCACAGAAAGAGATTACACATCCTTGCAGTGATCACATTGCACTGCTGTATTGTTACTGTAAGCTGTTCACATTGTCCAATCGGAATGTAGCACTTGCATAGACATCACAGTCAGCAGGTGAACAGCTTCCTATTCTTCCCTGAATGAGTTTGTTCTTTCATTTTATGTTATTTATTTTTACATCACATTTGAACCTGAAGAGTTCCAGGTGGTATCAGAACTTCTTGGTGACATCCTTAGATATTTTAAAATTGTCAACAAGTCTCCTTAAACGTGGGCTAAAAAAATGTTGTGTCTTGAAACTTTCCTCAGGTAAATCAAAATCTGTTACAGTCTAAACCCACTGGGAACTGAAGCTCTGTAACTGCCATATGTGTTTCCCCTTAGTGTATTCTCCTAGGACATGCCTGAGCTTTGACCTTCTTCTCAGATTACTGTCACACAGCTTATGAAACCAATCATTTTTGTTCCCAGTTTATTTCTGCAGACCTCTTTGCTGTGGAGGAACAGTTGAAATTATTAAAGAGACACACACAGGTTTTAACTAAGTGCAACTTTATTAACTATTTACAGTTTTTATGTAGAAAGGGTAAACTACAAGTGCAGAAATAGGCCAAGGTGGGTGACACTCCCCAGATTTCCTGCTTGCCATATGTTGGGTGATCCATCCCTCTGGCTTTCCCCCAGCCTGCAGAGCAAACTGGGAGCCATCCCCAAGGTCTCCCCCCAAGCCACAAAACTTAGAGGGGAGAAACCTCATCAGGGCAGTCCCAGAGATAATCCTTGCTGCTTAGCCTGGGCCCTGAAAGCCAAAGTTTGACCCCAACAGACCCCTTGACCCCAAACAGGGGTCTGTTTTATCCTCTTTTCCACGCTAACTGCCAAGGACAAGCCTCTCTTTAGGACCTTGTGCCTACTGGGCAGCCTAAAGCTGCCCACAACTCTTACCACAAATTGTCAAAAAAGATATTGTATCCCTTTTCAGACAAATGTATTCCATCTTCTCACCACACAGCTAATTGTGCTGTGATGCTTCTACTGGGCATAGATTAATGTACAAACAGATACCCACCTTAATCTCAGCCCCCACAACCAACTTGCTCACTCTCAAAGCCCCCCAAAAGGCCTCTAGTGCAGCATCATGAAAAAGAAGGCTCAAAGTTGCTCATGCAAACAGTCCACCAGGCTGGGCAGTCCCCTGAGCGCCATGGGGGGAAAAAGGGTTCCCCCTTACTGATGTCTCTTCTTTCCTCTTTAAAAATGTGCAATGCAATCAGCAAATTCATCCAACCATAGCCACACAGCAGCCCAATGGGGAAAAATTCCAGAAATATCAAACCTCTGGTTATACCTGCCTTGCCTCATTCAGCTGACCAATCCTTGGCACACCAATGGTTGTGAAAGTAAACTGCAAAACCAAAACAACCAGCCACATGAGACATAACCTGAAGGACTGCCTCCAGTCATGTATCCTCTCTCCAAAAAGGAAGCACCCTTAAATGGTTCCAAAAACTCCTGCCAAACCTCCAAATTCCTCCTCATGCTGTTGCTGATTCTAACCCTATGGTGTGGGAGACAGAGCCCTGCCAAGGCTTCACAGCATCTCTAATAAAAAGAGATACCATTTGCAAGCAAAATTGGTGGCCAACCAACTAATGCAGCTCAGTTCAAAGTTACCTTCCCTTTTCTCTTGAAGGCAGCGATCTTGATCCTTGAATCCTCAGCCTTCTCCCTTAGTTGTAGAGAAGACTGCCTCCATGTGTCAATCTCTACCTCCAGGAAAGTCAATACCATTGCTAGCCCTTCTGCTTTTTCTTTAGTGAGTGATAAATGAGGCAATACTCCCCCAGGGCCTTCTTAGGTTCTTCCTCTAGTGGGGAAACTCAAAGCTTAAGCACTGGATGTGAAGGAAAGGGGCCTAAAACTCTCCCCTCCCAGCTCAATTTACTCCACTGAGCTGGGCTCCTTTGTCAGAAGATGGATTCGCCATCTTCTAAGTGTTTGCTGATCCCACCCCCCTTTGAAAGCTCTATATCCTGGTCAGGTTTTTGCCCTAGGGCATACCATGAATGTGTGGGGCCCGCACACAGGGGGCACTCATGCCTGAACATACATGGCTTATGCCCACATAACCCCAGGGAGCTGAACTCCCAGCAAAGTAGTCAGTGTTGAACCACCTGCCCCACATGTACATGGGTGCCTGAGGAACTTGATAACTTCTGTACAACATGCCATTGTCAGACTGTTCACCACCTGGGGTCTAGCAGTTGACCTTATCTGCATCCACACCTGAAGATGCCAACTGGTAAGGGGAACACACAACTTTCTCGATCCTCTGCACCCCCTTTTGGATTCAATGGGAATATTACTCCCACTTACAGAGGGAGGGGCTGCTCACACACAGAGCCTTCATGACTATCCAGGCCACAATAGGGGCACCACCCATCTGTAGCTAAACCCCTGTGAAGGTCCCTTACATACCACACCTAGTCATCTCCTAAACTAAAGGAGAAGGGCTGCCCACATGTGGGTCCTATTGGGGCCCCACACAGCAAACTGAAACCTTGTACAAGGCTCTCTCTATGCCACGCTCATGCATGCTTATTTTAAAAGAATCAAAGGCTCAGTGGCCTAAATATTATGTCTTTGGGCCTGCAAAGCTTCACCATGCCTCTGCTGCAGAGGCCATAACCTAAACAGCTTGCTTCCGAGCCTGAAAAGCCTCACTGCACCAACCAGCTGTGGCTGAGACAAAGACTGAGAGCAGCCTAGATGTCCACTTTACTCAAAGAGCTCCAGCTGTCTTGTTCCAAGCACGTGAGGAAAGGAAATGGTTGCTGGCTCCACCCCACCCCCATCTGGACATTGTGATGTAACCATCACTCATCACCTGTCTCTCCCTCCATCTGGGGAAGACCCAGATGGGGAAGGCCCTTTGCCTGTGATTGCTGCTTTGCTCTGCGGGTAGAAGTGAGCTGAAATGTCATAGAAATCCTAACAAACAAAAACATTAAGAACAATAATTATATGCAGTTTTCAGCTCTCTCTTGAGGGCAAAAATTCTCTGCATAATAAGTGACACTTTAATAGTCAGCAGAAAAGAATTCCAGCATGATTGCTTGCTAGCTAAATTGAAAAGTACCACAATTAAATTTGGTCTTGGGAGTCTTCAGAACAATTGTTAATATTGTATCTGAGATTATGAGTAATTCAGTTTCATGTAATCAGTGAGATAAATATGGTGATTTGTGTAGATGCAGACAATTGAATGAGGCCAGTATAGTTCATATTTAAGAATAAGAATTGTTAAATGCAGTGCAGTTAGATATGCAGAGGACATTGAATATCGTGTGGCATAGATTATTGGGAGAAATCTCCAATTAAAAAAAAATCAGAATATGTATTTAAAAGGATATATGAGTTAGACAAAAATGGAACAAAAATACTTCAAACTCATTGGAGAACAACATGTTCAGTTCAGGGATCACCTGATTGATGACCTTTTTACGTGTGTGAGATCTGTCCTAAAAAGGCTGAATTATATTCTGTTGAGATTTTTTTAAAAAACCTTGGATCTCTTAAAGGGCTAAAGTTTAGAGAGTTTATTCACGATATCTGTTTTTTCTGTTTATGATGGGTTCAGGCAGTAGAATAAAATGTCCTTCATATTGAGTGATTCACTCTCTAGCGCAAAGTATGACATCTCTTGTCAAGGAAGGAGTTTTTAATGCAGAGTCACATTTTGAACTGAGAAAGAGTTGAGGGAATGGCAACACTGACTGTGCCCACTAATTCCTGCCAAAAGGCTGCTTAATGTTTTCCTGCTTTAACAGACCTACGGAGGCTTTGTTCATGTCTGTGTTTTCCTTCATTTAATTCATCCACTTGAAGACATAAGCTCTCTTCAGACATTCTGAAGGGATAATAAATGCACATGAGGGTGGCTAGTGGGATTGTGGTTTTAGACTTGCCTCTGACTTACAGATGTTCATTTGAATGCATATAACAGACTAAACATGGACAGCTGGGACAAATACCTTTTAATACCTTTTAAGGGTGATCACACAGAGTTAATTTTATGTGCCTACTCTTAACAGATTCATAGACTTTGTGCATGTTTTCCAATGAAAATGTGTAAACTGGAACAAAACTTTCCACTGGAATGTTACATCTCCATAAGCATTCACTCTCCCCTTCCATTACAGCCAAACTACATGTAAGTTTGGTTTTTTTACCATCTTGCTGTCCCCACAGTCCCCACAGTCACACAGTAGCTGGTTCCTGGGATCTTTAAAAACACCTTTCTCTATAGCTGCTGTATAACTACAGGAAATCTGAACCGAACTTGTCAAAAAAAAGTCTTGATTGCATGCTTGAATGGTTCAGATGTAATGTGAAAACATTAGGTATGGCTGGTTACAAAACCAAAATTGGGTCTGCTGATGATCTGGGAATCCAGGCTTATCCTAGAAAATGCTGGCTGCATTGATACCATTCATTTATCAGCCTTTGTGAGCAATCCAGATGTTAGCCCAGCCTGCCTAAGAACACCCAACGGATACAGCAAGTATAGCAAGTTTACTTCTTGTTGGCTGCTGACAATAGAATGGCAGTGAAGCTTCAGATGTTCATGAAACAGCAATTGGCTGCTGAACCAGCAGCTAACCAAGGCTTTTGTGTTAACCCTTTTCTCACCAAAGAAGGGTATTTATTTGTGCTGCTCACTTCAGTGCAACCACCACATACAAACACAGCCAACCCCCTTCTCCAGTGTTTATCTCTTTTTCAAGGCCCACAAAACTGTAGCAAACACTGCATGACGTTCCTCTGATCTTACTCATATGCCTGACCAGGGTTTTTTTTGTTTTTGTAGAAGGAACTCCTTTGCATATTAGGTCACACATCCCTGGTATAGCCAATCCTCCAAGAGTTTACAGGGCTCTTAGTACAGGGCCTACTGTGAGCTCCAGAAGGATTGGCTATATCAGGGGTGTGTGGCCTAATATGCAAATGAGTTCTTGCTACAAAAAAGCCCTGTGCTTGACATGTTTCATCACCATCCTCCCACCGCATACCTAGAGAGTTTAGTACTGGATTCTCTGACCCAACAAAAATCCCTTGAAGAAAACACATGTTTACTACATGATTCCTTTTGCATAGTAAACAAAAGTGAATTGTATTAAATTTACTTTATGGAACAGAGAATGCAAATTACATGCTGTGAATGCTAACCTAGGTTGAATATAAAATGGATTAGGACTTCAACACGAGGGAGCCAGAGTAGGAAGTTTGCTTTCCCTTCATCCAAATCCATCATTTCACCATCACACCCCACCCCAGTCCATTATTTCAGTGTAATGTGAATAGGGTGCTTATGGATGAAGCACAGGCAATGAGCATAGTCCATTCACCTCTGGCTTTGATTTTTCCTCTCAGGGCTGTATGTCACAATTTTTGTTCTTAAGGGAGCAGAGGCAGAGGCTGATAGAGGAGTCTCTTGCAAGAGCTCAGTCTTGAAATCAGAGAGCAGCTTGGAGATAGCAAGAGCTGGCTGAAGGCAACAGTGATTTTTGGTTTTGAACTGATTCTAGTATAAGATTCTATAGGCAGGGTGGGCATGGAAGGTCAGCAGAAAAACAAATCAGGAATAAGTCAGAATAATGTGTTCACACATGAAGTGAAATCATAGTTAAAACTAACTATAATTAATAAATTAGCTTCATATCCTGTGTTCAGACCTGTGTCTGAGGTCTCTGAACTAACCCTAAGTTATATATAGTCATGTAGCTTTAGATGATTGACTGTGGTTTATTTTATTAAACCATGCTTTTGCATTATATCTGAACCAACCCAGTGTATACATAAATGTCCCTGTGCTTTTTATATGGCAAGAACAAAACCTTGCCAGTTCTAAATAGATATATGAAAGATGCTATGCCAGTAGATGCTACAGTAAATTAAGATGAAAATGCAGCTGTCAGTTTAAAAGCCTTAAGTATAGAAAAATGTTTTATCTATTCACTTATGTAAGTACACCTCTATCCCATCCTTCTTCCAAGGAGCTCAGGGCAGTTTACATAGTTCTCTCTTCCCTATTTTTTACCCTCTCAAGAACTCTACAAGATAGGTTGGGCTGAGAAAGTGCCCAATCCAGAGTAACCCAGTGAGTTTCATGGCAAAATAGAAAATACCTCCAAAAATTATAGTTTGTCTGCAAGATTGAGTTAGGGTGTTCTTTGAAATCTTGGTTTTAAAAACAATGGGAAAACCAATTAATGAGATTTTTGTTGGGGGAGTCTTCTTTGTCAGACAGCAAGTATATTCTGTGTGATATGATCATGTTTTCTATGTTTATACATTCATTTTTCCCCTTAAGAAACCTCTCACCATAAAGCAGGGATTCTAATTTTGAAGTGTTGAATTGCTGTCAGGGTATGTTGATAACTATGCATTTTTTTTTGTTACCTCATGAGAGCTGTAGAGTTTTTGTAGTACTTTGTTTCAACTCAGTTATAAATAAAACAGTGCGGTTTACAATGAAATCTAAATTTATCACTATATCTAATTCTCAACATGCCACCATCTATGGATACTAAAATCAGGAAGCTGGGGCCATGTATAGACAAGACAGATTTTTCAACAAACCTGAAAAGGCCCCAGGTTTTCAGAAAAAATATTTTAAAAAATGTAGAGGAGAGCTTACAGTTTACCAAAATAACAGAAGCAGCACTTGTAGCTTTATGAAATGAATACCATCCCAATGGCCATTGTTAGGCACCCACAACAGTATAGCCAGCGGTGATGTACTGCACTTTTAAAAAGCTTAAAAGTGCTGTACAAACAACTGAAGGGATGTGAAGGGTTAATTCTTCACAGAGCCAGAGAGCCTTGAGTGTCAGGCTGCTCCAAGGAATATGATTGGTTAGTATCAACTGGGCAGAAAATGTCTGGAGAGAGCTGAATGTTGAGGAGAGTCAGTCAGATTTCTGCCTTGACTGAGTTGAGTACTGACAGTCTGATTGCATTTGCAACCCTAGCTAAAAAGAATTAAATACTGACAGTTTCTGAATTCAGATCGGACTGAGAGTAGTTTAACATAGTAGAACTGGAGTAAAATTGGCAAGGATGTTTGGGAACTAGGCAAAGACTCCCATTTGGGCCAAGGAAAGAGGATAGATCTTCTAGAGAGAAGAAAATTCCCTACCCAATCAATCAGGGAGTTAGCTCTAAAGAGTGCAGAGATCCCTGGTCTGGTCTGGTTCAAAACTACCTTTAGAGACCCTAAGAGTCAGTTAAAAACTTAAGACAAGTACTGGTGTTTCAAAATAAGGGGTTTGAGTACTGAGAAGAGTGTAGCAGCCTTCTGGAAATTAAGAGTCAATGAATACTCAAAGAAAGTATATTGAAGTGTTGGGGGAAAACAGTGGAACAAAAGCCTCTCAACATAAAGATTGAAGTCATTTTGAATATCTGGAGAAACGCTCATTAGCCTGAAATATAGGAATGAAAGCCTGTGCATGCAGGCCTAAGATTCAGTGGGATCTCACAGGAGCACAGCTCCTGAACCTTTCTGAGAGTTCCACCTCCTTGTCCATTGAATAGTAGGTACAGCTGCATAACAATCCCTGGATGAGCTCCACCACCTATTTTTCTACAAAATGACCCCTGTGTGCATGTATTGGTTTTACCTAATAAGATTTTGATCCCTGATTTCAACTTACCTACCTTTTTCCTCTATGTTAAATAAAATGTTTTGTTGTTTTCTAATTTCAAAACTCCTTTAGTGCCATTTAAATTGTTTTACATTAAGGGGGGCTCCTGATCCTTCTCTCAGGTTCCTGGGCTGAGCCAACAGTCAAAATATCATACAGTGACAGGGTGGGACAGCCAGAGTTCTTCAGCAAAGAAGAAAACATGCTAGGGCAGCTCAGTCAGTAAAGGAGGAAAAAATGGGGAAAAATCTTGCCTCTGATGGAAGGCAGTGGACAGCAGTCGTACCAGCCTTCAAGCCTTAGTCTCTGTCAGTTGAAGAGATGATGACCTTTTACAGGTCTGATTTGGCCTTTGAGGGATGACTCATTGGGGCAGGCCATGAGCAATGACTTGCATAACTCACACAGGCCAAGTGGCTTGCTACTGTTCAACAGTAAAAGCCATTGTGATGTAGTGGTTAGATTTTCAGCTTAGAATCTGGGAAACCCAGGTTTGTATCCCCACTCACAGTACAATCCTGATAACACTTTCCTGGGAGTAAGTCCCATTGAGCATACTTTAGTAGAATTATGAGTATACCTGCTTAGGATTGTACTGTCAGCCATGGAATCTTGCTGGGTGACCTTGGGCTAGTCACACACACTCAGCCTAACCTACCTCAGGGTTGTTGCAAAGATAAATGGAGAAGGCATAGATGGCTTCAAGAGGGAATTGGATAAATATATGGAGCAAAGGACAATCAGTGGCTATTAGCACAGCATATTGTTGGAACTCTCTGACTTGGGCAGTGATGCTCTGCATTCTTAGTGCTTGGGGGAGCCACAGTGGGAGGGCTTCTAGTATCCTAGCCCCACTGATGGACCTCCTGATGGCACCTGATTTTTTTGTCCATTGGTGTGACACAGAATGTTGGACTGGATGGGCCATTGGCCTGATCCAACATGGCTTCTCTTATGTTCTTAAGAGGAGAATGATGTCAACTGCTTTGGGTTCTCATTGTGGAGAAAGGTGGAAGTATAAATTTATTTATTTAATTTATATTCCACCCTCCCCACAAGTGGTCTCAACGTAGATCACAGAAACAAAATCTAGACATATCAAAATTTCAGTATATATTAAAACAGTTTAAAACAGCATAAATTAAAAACAGAACAGTATCCATGTGGAGAGATTTCTAGCTGGCGCCATTAGTCTCTAGATCTTCGTATTCTGGGCCACATGAAGATGGTAAGCTTCAGCAGGGGAGGCTGAGATTTTATTGAGCACCCACTGCCTTAGTCAAAGGTCTGGTAGAAGAGCTCTATTTTGCAGGCCCTGCAGAATGGTAGTAAGTCTCGCATGGCCCTAAGCTCTTCAGGGCACGTATGGGGAGAGGCTGTCCTTCATGTATGTTGGTCCCAGGCCATGCAAGGCTTTAAAGGTTAATACCAGTACCTTAGAACGGATCTGTTATTCAATCAATAGCCAGTGCAATTGGTGTAGTGCTGGCCGAATGTGCGCCTACTCAGGCAATGCAGTCAGCAAGTGCACTGCTGCATTTTACACTAGCTGGAGTTTCCAGATCCGCTGCAAAGGCAAGCCCATGTAAAGTAAAGGGAGTTACAATAATCAAGTCTGGAAGTGACCATTGCATGGGTCACTGTAGCCAAGTCTTGGTGGAGGAAGAGGTAGGAAGGCAGCTGCCTGATCTGCCAAAGATGATAAAATGCAGATCTAGCCACTTCAGCAAACTGCGCCCCAATAGAAAGCGAGGCATCCAGGACCACACCCAGGCTCCTTGCCTTCTGGGATGACATAAGTGCTGTACCATCCAGGGTGGGTAGCCTGTTTCCTGATTCAACTCCCTGCTGGCACAGGTACAGGACCTCCATCTTCATTGGATTAAATTTCAGCTGGCTCTGCTGCAACCACCAAGCCACAGTTTCCAGTGACAAATAAATAGTTAATATAAATGAAAATTCAGGAGTAGAGAAAAAGTAAGTTGGTTGGCGAGCGGGAAGGAGAGAAGGGGAAAATGAGGGACTGGTGGTTGCCAGGAAGAAAGGAGGCAATAAGTGTGGGGAAAGGGGTAGAAGGGAACATTAGGTGTCCTTGTGAGTGTTTGTGGGTTCTTCACTGCGCAACTGGGCCCAGCCAGCAGATAACTCTGTGCAAATGGGATAAACTCTGTACAGCACCCAGAACTATGTAGAATTTTCCACTCATATTTAGGGTTGCCAATCCCCAGGTGGGGGCAGGGGATCCCCCGGTTTGGAGACCCTCCCCCTGCTTCAGGGTCATCAGAAAGTGGGGGGAGGGGAGGGAAATGTCTGCTGGGAACTCTATTGTTCCCTATGGAGATTTATTCCCATAGAAAATCATGGAGAATTGATCTGTAGGTATCTGGGGCTTTGGGGGGGGTGTTTTTTTGGGTAGAGGCACCAAATTTTCAGTATAGCATCTAGTGCCTCTCCCCAAAATACCCCCCAAGTTTCAAAAAGTTTGGACCAGGGGGTCCAATTCTATGAGCCCCAAAAGAAGGTGCCCCTATCCTTCATTATTTCCTATGGAAGGAAGGAATTGAAAAGGTGTGCCATCCCTTTAAATGTGATGGCCAGAATTCCCTTTGGAGTTCAATTATGCTTGTCACAGCCTTGATCTTGGCTCCACCCCTAATGTCTCCTGGCTCCACCCCCAAAGTCCCCAGATATTTCTTTAATTGGACTTGGCAACCCTACTCATATTACATTCATCTCCAGAATTTTGTTTATGCAGAATATGATATTGGTGATATAATGCATAAATAGTGTGGAATAGGAATGAAAGATAGGAATTCCAGTTTGGGTTTAGTATAAGTACTGCCATTCCATACTTTTCTTTTTATCTCTTTAAGAGTTTGTTTGACTTAGCAGTTATGCCTTTTTATCCTTGCTGTGTATGTTTGTAAAATATTTTCTCAGAATAATTAATTATATAAGAAATGTTTTCTTTGCATTCTGGAATATGCTGTGCCTGCCTAGTGTAACAGGAAGAGCTCATTATCTTTATTTGAAAATGGTGAAGTAAAATCATAAGGTTGTAAAGTTGACATTCGTATTAATCAGGGGTGCACACAATGCTTAGAACAGTATCTTGCCTCACACAGTGTCCAACAAACAAATGATAGATGTCTTGGAGTTCCCCTGATGCTGCCTTATAAAACTAATATTCAGAGGTCCCTTCAATCACAACGGCTAGTAGCCATTGGTCGACTTTTCTTTCATGAATCTTTCTAATATTTTGAAGTTATCTATGCCTATGGCCATCACTATGCCCATTGATCATGAATTAATTACTTAGTGAGTGAAAATGTACTTCCTTTTGTCTGTTCTGAAGTTGTGACATGCCAGCCAGCCCTGAAACCTGTCCTCTGTTTTCATATGGGCATCAACTTGCTGTCCTAAATTGACAGGGATATTTCTATTTTTAAGTATGCTAGCATATAGCCATGCCTTGTGTTACACAGAAGTATTGTGGTATAGACTTAGAAAATATCTATGTTGTAATCGTAGGTGAGGGAATTCTGTCTGTTGCATCCTAAGAACTGTGAGTGGGAACATTGTCTAGAGGAGCACCATCCCTGTAGAAAAAAAAATTGAAAATTGAAAAGACACATCTTAAAAATATTTTTTTTAAAAATAAATAAAATGTAAGATGCACATGGAGTTTTTAAAATGACCCCAGGCACAGTCAGGGAAGCTTCAGTTATTTTCTTTTTTCCGGGCAGAAAATAAATAGGTTTTTTAAAATGCAAAATTAAATGAAATTGCAAAAAAAATTTGGCAAAGTGCAAAATGGAGAGAGTTGGAGGTTTCCCTCACCCAACTCATATAGAACAAGAAACCAGTAGAGTCACAAGGACTGTGGGCAGGGGAACCCCACAGCAGCTTCCAACTCTCTTATTTCTCTCTCTTTACCTTGGCTCCCCTGGATTTTCCAGCAGCCCACCACCCAAAAGTTTTTGGCTACTTCAATTAATTGAAGCAGCCTTTATCCCAGACCTGAGCAATTTTTGTAGCTACTACCATGAGGAAGCCAGCTGCCCTGGCCTTGTGTGGAGTAAGCAAGCTGCTGCTGCATGGGCACTAGCTGTTCTGGCCTCAGGCAAGCAGTAACACCACAAGGAAGCTGGCTGCCCAGGATTTTGCTTTGTTGTGGGGATTGAGCTATAGGTGAGCTAGGGAGTGGGGCCCTTTCCAGTGTCACTTTTGCTTTCCAGTCCACCCTGATACTGTTTGTTGTGTGTTTTGCACACAAACAGCATCATTCCAAAGCAACAAATGCAGGGCTTTTCACTTTCTGTATATTGTGTATGTAGCATTCTGCCGCTTCAGTTGTAAGTTTTACAACATGGAAGATTTTATTTAGAATGGAAAGAACAGTAAAACGATCAGCCTAAGTCCATTTAGTTATATGGAGCCTTCTGTATGCAATTTCCTTAAATCACAAAAAAGCCTTCTGTATATGCAACTGTACAGAAGCCAAATTATAACGGTAGAAGACAGCTAAATCACAGAATTAAGAAATACGTTTTCATAAAAAATTCCTTTACATGTTTCATTCTTGGAGGACTTCCGGGGGAGGAAAATGTCGAGCTGAGCTGCTTCTCATAACGGGAGCAGGCTGGAACTTCTGTTCGGGGTAGTGGAAGGCAAATTAATGCCTACTGTCTACTTTTCTCAGTCAGAAATTAGTCCAAGATATGCACAGGAAACTTTGAGGAGATTTACCTTGGCTAAAAGGGAGTCCCGGGGGGGGGGGGCTCCTTTGAGGCTTTGAGGGGTCTCCGGGAAGAGTTGCATTTTCATCATCTGCAGAAGTTTTCAGAGTCATTTATTTGACATAAGCTCAACAGAATCCTAACCTTCTTGGGCATTACTAAACATCTAAAGCTACGCAAGACCGGTGGGAACTTGGATAATTGGAAGAGAAGGTACAGATTACTTTCTTTCACTCCGAGACTATTTACAATTTAATGGAATAAATTTAAAAGGTGGGAAATGAAAATCTAGAAAGCTTAGAAGAAGAAGGGGAAAAGAGGTGAAATTTGGACTTTGTAAATATAAAGGACAGTGCTAAAAAGTGGAAAGGAATTTATTGTTTGGTCTACTTGCGGTTTTGAAAAAAGAGCACCATCGTCACAGACCTGCAGCATATTCAAGCAAAACAGGAAGTACTTCAAGTATCATGAGATCTCCTTACTAGTGTGAATGAGACTTCGTGGCAAGTAAACCAGGAAGTAGTGGATGGAAAACCTACTCTAGGAATATAACACCATTGAGAAATAGCGATGGCCATTGCTTGGAGGTCAAAATTAAAATAAGGTTTTTAAAGTGTTCTGGACATTAAAAATTGTTGGAAGAGGACAAGAAGATAAGTATTATTGGACATATTATGTGTGTGGACTTTAGAAGTTTTTAAAAGGGAAAAAAATTGTAAGGAGCAGCAAAAAGTCGCGACCACCATTTTGAAACATTTAAAGATTTTAAAAATAAATATCTTGATTTTGGGAGCTTGGAGGATGGCAAAATTAAGTTTATTATAAAAGGCAAGTCCTATTTTTTTGAATCTGATAGTTGAATTTGAATTTGGTGAGGTCTAAATTTTCACTGTTTTTTAAATGTCAGAACACAACCCCGTACAAGGGCTACTTCATTAGAAAAAATGCAGGACCAATTAGAAGCAATGGAGGCCAAAATGATGAGAGGTATGAGAGAGATGATAACTGAATCGAAAAAAGAAATTATTGAAGAGATTAAAAAAGATATGGAGGATCTCAGAAAGGAAACTGAGGAAACATCTAAGAAAGTGAAGGAGGTAGAAGGCAGAATGAAAGTATATGATTCCACCTTGTTGAAAATGCAAGAAAAAGTGACAATCCATGACTGCAAACTGATGGAGACTCAGATATGTCTGAGAGGAGTACCTGAAAAGGAAGATGGTGATCTAAAAGAATATATAATAAAAATAATTGCAGAATTTTTAGAGGAAGATCGTGAAGAGACTAAAAACATGTATGACTATATGTATAGAGTGAACTCACTTTATGCCAAGAAAAACAACTTACCAAGAGATTTTGTTATAAGATTTATGACAAAGGAAATGGTGGGAAGGATCATGAATAAAAACTTTGAAAAGATATTGATAGTGGGAGGCAGCAGAGTAAGAATTATGAAGGAGTTGCCAAGGCAAGTGATAAATGATAGAAGAACATATTAAAAATTGACAGAAAAATTAAGAGATAATGGAATAAGATTTAGATGGATAATACCTGAAGGTCCGAGCTTCGGACTTCAGAGGAAAAGAATCACAATTACAAATGCACAGGAAATGCGTAAATTTTATGAAGAAAATAAAGAATTTGCATCATGATGGATTACAAATTATTGTCTTGGAATGTAAATGGACTAAATTCACCACAAAAAAGAAGGGCAACATTTCATTGGATTAAGAAACAAAACTGTAATATAATTTGTTTACAAGAAGTGCATATTAAACAAAAGGATTACAATTTTTTATGGAATAAACAATTGGGACTAGAATTTTTTTCATTGGCTGAACAGAAGAAAAGGGGAGTGATTTTTTTATATTAAACAAGAATTGGAGCCAAAATTAGTGTTTAAAGATAAAGATGGAAGATTTGTAGCAGTAGAAACAATATTAAATGGAAAGAAAACGTTGCTATTGGGACTGTATGTGCCTAATGGTGCAAAGGATGCTTTTTTAAAAGACATTATACAACAGCTTGATGAACTGACCTATGATCAAGTTTTGATAATGGGAGATTTTAATGGAACAGTTAAGAACTCATTAGACAGCTCTGGAGGGAAAAAACAACAGTAAAGAAGGAAAACTGCCAAAGTCTTTTTTTGAATTGGTTAAACAAGAAAATCTAGAAGATATATGGAGGAAATTTAACCCTGAAATTCGAGACTATTCTTTTTTTTTCAGCAAGACATAAAACTTTTTCTAGAATTGACATGTTGTGGGGAACTAAAGATTTAGGTCTTATAACAAGGAAAATAGAGATTTTACCTAAGATTGGGGCTGACCATAACCCAATAATGTGGATTACAAAATTGTCCAAGAAGTTGAGAAGATAGAGATTTGCTACAGAACAAAGAAACAGTGACATATCTAGAAAATGAAACTAAAGACTTTTTCCAAATGAATGACAAAGAGGACATAGATTTCCAGACAGTCTGGGATGCTTACAAAGCAGTAATGAGAGGAATGTTGATTACTTTGAATAATAAGGACAAAAGAGTAAAAGAGAAACAGATGTTGGACATTCAAAATGAGATAAAGAAAAAAGAAGGAGAGTTGAGAAAAAGGCCAGGGAAAAAGAAAATTATAAGGGAAATTACAATATTACAAACACAAATGAGACATTTGTTAAATAAAGAAGTGGAATGGAGTTTGAAAAGATTGCAGCAGAAAACCTTTGAGGGAGCAAATAAACCAGGAAAGTATTTGGCTTGGTAATTGGGAAAAAAAGAGGGAAAGTAAAATTATTAATAAAATTGTGGTAGATGGAAGGGAAGTGGTTACCCAAGAGGGAATAAAAAGAGAATTTTTTAAGTATTATGCCAAATTATTTAAAGGTGTTAAAATAAAGAAGGAGAAGATAGATGAATATTTACAAAAGGTAAAAATAGAGCCCTTAATTATAATAATAATAACTTTTATTTATATCCCGCCGTCCCCGCATAGCAGGCTCAGGGCGGCTTACAACACATAAATACAGTATACAATAAAACCATAATACATAATAATACATTTAAATAAAACCATCATTTAAAACAGCTTATATTAAATTAAATTAACATTAAGGTGCTATAACATAGATCTTGTGAAATTCAGTGGCTAATAACATCTTCAGCGTATCTATCTTATCTCAGCATTAAGTGAAGGCCAATTTAAATAGAATGGTCTTGCAGGCCCTGCGGAACTGGTCCAAGCATCGCAGGGCCTGCATTTCCGCCGGGAGTTGGTTCCACAGTAGTGGAGCTGCAACAGAGAAGGCCCGTTCCCGGGTAGTCTTCAATCTGGCCTCCTTTGGCCCAGGGATATTCAACTGGTTCTTTCCAGCTGACCTCAGCACTCTCTGGGGTTCATATGGGGAGAGACGGTCCCTCAGGAAGGCAGGTCCTCGGCCATATAGGGCTTTAAAGCTAATGACCAGCACTTTGTAATGAACCCGGTATACCACTGGCAGCCAGTGCAGTTCGCGCAGCTCCGGCCGTATATGCTCCCATCTCGGGAGTCCCAACAACAGCCTAGCCGCCGCGTTCTGCACCAGCTGCAGCTGCTGGGTTCGGCACTAGGGCAGCCCCATGTAGAGGGCGTTACAGTAATCCAATCTCGAGGTGACTGTTGCATGGATCACCTTCCTTGAAGGTCGGGGACAAAGGGTGGCAATTGGGGGGGGGGAGTTGTCTCAGAGACACCCACTTCACTGTGGGGTGCCTCAGGGGGCAGTTCTCTCCCCGATGTTGTTTAACATCTATATGCGCCCCCTTGCCCAGATTGCATGGAGGTATGGGCTCGGTTGTCATCAGTACGCTGATGATACCCAGCTCTATCTATTGATGGACGGCCGGACTGGCGATGTGCCCATAAACCTGGACCGGGCGTTACAAGCCGTGGCTGGCTGGCTCAGGCTGAGTGGGCTGAAGCTGAACCCGGCGAAGACTGAGGTCCTTTGCGTGGGCTGCGGCGGGCCAGGAGGGGAGATCACCCTACCGACTTTTGACGGTGCATCACTGATACCAGTGCGCAGGGTCAGGAGCCTGGGAGTGCTACTGGAATCCTCCTTATCAATGGAGGCCCAGATAGTTGCCACTGCTAAATCCGCCTTTTTCCACCTCAGGAGGGCGAGGCAGTTGGCTCCCTTCTTGGAGCGCAGCGACCTAGCAACTGTGATCCACGCAACGGTCACCTCGAGACTAGACTACTGTAATGCCCTCTACATGGGGCTGCCCTTATACCGAACATGGAAACTTCAGGTAGTGCAGAACGCGGCGGCCAGGCTGTTCGTGGGACTACCGCAGTGGGAACACATGCAGCCTGGGCTGCGGGACCTGCACTGGCTGCCAGTTGTGTACCGTGTTCGCTATAAGGTGCTGGTTATTACCTTTAAAGCCCTATATGGCCGAGGACCTGCCTACCTTAGGGACCGCCTCTCCCCATTTGTTCCCCAGAGAGCACTGAGATCTAGTTCTCAAAACCTTTTAAAAATCCCTGGGCCAAGAGAGGCTAGATTGAAAACAACGAGAGAGCAAGCCTTTTCAGCAATGGCCCCCCGATGGTGGAATCAACTCCCAGAGGTGGTGCGAGCCCTGCGGGACTTGAATCAGTTCCACAGGGCTTGCAAAACCATCTTTCAGCTTGCTTTTAAGATAGAACCCGGCTAAATTGACTTGTAGCCACCTAGCCATCTTATACATGACCGTGAACTGTAGCACCTTAACTATTAACTTTTAACTTATAACAGCAGTTTTATCTATTTTAATTTAATCTATAACGGTAACTTAATTGTATTTTAATCTGCTTTTGTCTCGATTGTATTTTATTGAAATCATGATTGTCCCATGTCTGTGAGCCGCCCTGAGCCTGCCTTTGGCGGGGGATGGCGGGATATAAAAATAAATTTACCTTACCTTACCTTACCTTCATCACGAGTATGCCGCCACCGCCTCTCTAGTCGTCTGAGTCCTTGTTTCAGCTGTCGTAGCTCCAAGGTGTACCATGGAGCAAGCCTATTACAGGGACGCAGAGGACGCCGGGGTGCGATCTCGTTGATGGCTCTGGATAGCCTGTCATGCCAAGCCTCTACCAGATCATCAAGGGAATCGCCAGTGGGCCAGGGATCCCGCAGAGCCATTTGGAACTGCTCAGGGTCCATCAGAATCTGTGGCCGAGCCAAAATAGGCTCGCCGCCCATACAGGGTTGGGGCGGCGCATTCACACGGGCCTTGAGGGCCAGGTGATCTGACCATGGCACCGCTTCTACCGCGATGTCGTCCACCAGAATCCCGGACACAAAGATCAGATCTAACATGTGACCAGCTTGATGTGTGGGAGTGGTAACAAATTGGGAGAGTCCCAGTGTCACCATGGAAGACACTAGATCCATCACCCGATTCAAGGCCATGTCGTCAGCATGGACATTGAAGTCACCCAAGACCATAAGCCTTGGGAACTCCAACGTGCAGCTTGCCACAGCCTCCATCAGGGATGGTAAGGCACTGGCCGGTGCATTAGGTGGATGGTACACTGGCCAGATCGCCAACCCCTCCCCCACATCCCATGCCAGTCCAGCACATTCTATACCATCGATCTTTGGGGCCGGGAGAGCCCGGAAGGAGTAATCCTCCCATATGAATAGAGCCACCCCTCCCCCCACCTGCTACTCTGTGATTGGTGAAAGACCGAATAACCCGGGGGCGTCATTTGGGAGAGAGCCACCGTCTCCCCATCTTGCACCCAGGTCTCGGTCATGCAAGCCAGGTCCATAACCTGCTTGAGCAGGAACTCCCTAAGGATTGAGGTCTTATTATTTATGGACCTGGCATTACATAACACCAATGACGGAGACGGGCTTTCCCTCTTCGCCCCACTACCTGCCACTGTTGGAATGGGACGCAGACCGGAAGAGGGCCGAGCACTGTTTTGTCTCCGCCTCCTTCCCATATAACTCCGTCTGCTCCCACCGTCATACCTTCCCCTCCCCATGAGCACTGGGATCCCCAGGCCAGACATCCACACCTGTGTCCAGTCCTTCACTAATACCAAGTTGGCTTCCTCTCCAGTTATATTATCATAACTTTAACCCCCCTCACCTTTCTCTATTTCAGTTGAAAATATGCGAAAAGTTTTGAATGATCCAATTGAAAAAAATAGAAATTGAAGCAGCAATCAATGCAATGAAAATGGAAAGCACCTGGACCAGATGAATATACAACTAAATTTTTTAAAATCTTCAAAGAGGAATTAATACCAAAGTTGCAGAAGTTGGTGAATATGATAAGAATGAAAGGGAAAATTCCAAACACATGGAAGGAAGCTGTTATTTCGTTGATACCTAAGGAAGATAGAGATGTCACGAATGTAAAAAATTATAGACCAATTTCGCTATTAAATAATGACTATAAAATTTATACAAGAATCCTGGCAGAACGGCTTAAACAGCATTTGATAAATTTTATAAAGGAAGATCAAGCTGGTTTCTTCCCAAAAGGCAAATAAGAGACAATATTAGAACTGTTGTAAATATTGTAGAATATTATGAAAGACGTCCAGAAAAAGAAGTAGCATTATTCTTTGCAGATGCAGAAAAAGCATTTGACAATTTAAACTGGGACTTTATGTTTGCAGTAATGGAAAAAATGGAGCTTGGAGAAAGCTTTATAAGAATGATAAAAGCAATATATTCTGAACAAAGCGCAAGGTTATGTATAAATGCAGATCTTACAGAAGATATGAAAATCAGCAAAGGTACTAGACAAGGTTGTCCACTTTCACCATTGTTGTTTATAATGACTCTTGAAATATTATTGATGCAGATACAAGAAGAAAAAGATATAGAAGGATTAAGAATAAAAGGATTTACTTATAAATACAGAGCTTTTGCTGATGATATAATGTTTTTAAATGAAAACCCCATACAAGTTACACTTTTGTTGTTAGCTAAAATACAAGCATATGGGGAGTTGGCGGGACTTTGTATTAATAGAGAAAAATCAAAAATTCTGTGTAAAAATATGCAGATAAGAATTGCAGAAACTAACGGGCTGCGAAGTTACCTCCAAGGTAAAATATCTGGGGGTGGAGATAACAATGAAGAATATTGATCTGAAACAAGAATTGCAGAAACTAACGGGCTGCAAAGTCACCTCCAAGGTAAAATATCTGGGGGTGGAGATAACAATGAAGAATATTGATCTGTTCAAAAATAATTATGAGAAGTTATGGCGTAAAATGGACGAAGACATGTTAAAATGGAACAAGCTTAATTTGTCATTATTGGGTAGAATAGCTGCAATTAAAATGAACATTCTACCAAGTATAATGTATTTGTTTCAAACTATTCCTATTGTGGAGGATAGTAAACAATTTGATAAATGGCAAAGAAAAATTTCAGAATTTGTGTGGGCTGGGAAGAAACCAAGGATTAAAATGAAAATTTTGACAGATGCAAAAGAGAGAGGTGGATTTCAACTACCGAATTTAAGATTATATCAGGAAGCAGTTTGCTTAGTGTGGATAAAAGAATGGGTAACGCTGTTAAACAGGAAACTTTTAGTGTTGGAAGGTCACGGAAAGAAATTTGGCTGGCACGCATATTTGTATTATGGAAAAAAGAAGATGGATGGTTTTTTCTCTCACCATTATATAAGAAATAATTTGTTAAGTACATGGATGAAATATAAGAAGTATGGAGATGAGAGAAGACCATTATGGATAGTACCGGCGGAAGTAATAAAAATAACAGCTGTGATAGGGGAAGAAAAGTGGTTGTCATATAGTCATCTATTAAAAATACAAATTTGGCTGGCACGCATATTTGTATTATGGAAAAAAGAAGATGGATGGTTTTTTCTCTCACCATTATATAAGAAATAATTTGTTAAGTACATGGATGAAATATAAGAAGTATGGAGATGAGAGAAGACCATTATGGATAGTACCGGTGGAAGTAATAAAAATAACAGCTGTGATAGGGGAAGAAAAGTGGTTGTCATATAGTCATCTATTAAAAATACAAAGTGACACAATAGAACTGAAAACTGCTGAAGAGTTGAATAATAAATATGATTGGTTTCAAATGCAACAAATAAAGAGCTTGGTGAAGAATGATATTAAAACTGAAGGAATAAGGAAGGAGCAAACAGAAATGGAAAAGTTCTGCTTGGAGACAATGATAAATTAATTTCAAAAGTATATAAATTACTTTTACAATGGTCTATAGAAGATGAAGTAGTAAAATCTCAAATGATTAAAAGGGCAATTAATGTAAATAAAGAAATACAGATGGAAACTTGGGAATATTTGTGGAAGAACTCTATGAAACTCTCAACATCCCAGAATATCAAAGCAAATTGTTTTAAGATGATGTACAGATGGTATATAACTCCTAAAAAATTGGCAAAGATGAATAACAAGATGCCAGACAGATGTTGGAAATGTAAAAAGCATGAAGGTTTTTTCTACCATATGTGGTGGACTTGTGAAAGAGCTAAAATGTTTTGGCAGATGATTCAGCAAGAGATTTCTAAGATCTTGGGATATGAATTTAACAAAGTTGCAGAGACTTTTCTGTTAGGATTACAAATGGAAAAATTTCCAAAAGAAGACAGAACTTTAATCTGGTACTTGCTCTCAGCTGCTAGGACATTGTATGTGCAGTTGTGGAAGCAAGAAAAAATGCCAAAGAAATGGGATTGGATTGTTAAAGTTATGGCATGGAGTGAAATGGATAAGTTAACAAGAACTTTAAGAGACTATGATTTAGAAGTATTTAAGATGGAGTGGAAGAAGTTCAGAAGATACGTAGAAAAAGAATGGAAAATAAAAGGACATTGGATAATCTTTGATAATGATTAACTGTAAGTGGGGGGAAGATATGAACTTTGGTTCTTATTAATTAGGGGTACCTTTTAAAACGATGTTTTGAATTTAGTACACCGGTGGGGGTCAAGTAAAGGGGGGGGAGGGGTAGGTAGAAAGTAATATATGGGATTAAAAAAAAGTAGTTATTAATGATATAAGAAATTGAACATATTGCCATATGTTACTAAATAAAAATTGTTTGAAACTGAAACTGACAAGTTTCATTCTTGGCATACATATTCAGCACCAATATACTTTTATTCCTGCAAATTGCTTTAAAATTAATTCTGCAAATGCAATTTCTGCAAGTATATATTTCTGCAGATGGTTCAGCAGTGGAGTTAGGGTAGTGACTTAAAAAAAAACTATAACATCATTGTTACTGATGGCTGTTGTCAGGCCCTAGAGATATCCAGCTGTCCTCAACCAGGGCCAGGGCTTTCTCTGCCCTGGCCTCCATGTGGTGGAACTCTCTGCCAAATTCCCTCCAGGCCCTGTGGAACTTGTTACCATTCCTCTGGGCCTGTAAGGCAGAGATGTTCTGCCAGGTTGAGGGCAGCTACAGTTTCATCTTGGCACTTCTGCTTCACCCCTCCAGCATGGTAACAACACCTTTAGGATCTGGTCTTTCAGGGGATCATAATGTTTTTAATGTTATTTTGTTTTGTTTTTCCTGTTATAACTATTACTATAATGTGAATTACCTTGAGCCCAGGTTCAGGAAGAGTGGTAAAATATTTAAATCAATCAGTCTTATAAATTTGTAATTTTCTGTTCAAAAATAAATACACCCATAAACAATTCTCATCTGGTACTTGTTTGTAAGTACCTGGAATAGGGGAATGTCTCTGTGGCCTTACTACCTTGGTCTTTGGTGTTATCAGCGGTCTCAGAAAAACAAGCCTATGAATAAAACAGGCCTTCATAACTTTTGATCTGCTAAGCCAAATGCACCTAAACCAGGTATATATTGTAAGCCTGCAGCTAAACTTTGGTTTCTTCTCTTTAGTACAATATACATACTACTAGTTACAGATACAATTCTCTGTTGCATTTATCTCCAGGGCAATGTTCCCTCTATTTTTCCCCCTACTGAGCAGAGCAGCTCACATAATTGCTCTAATCTTAAAATGGGCTATAGTTAGTGCAAGACCATGCATGGCTCTAGATTGCTGCTGAGTGGGACTTACTGTGTTAATGAGTGGCCACTCACACACACACATCTTAGAGGAAACACTGCTCTAGGGTAATGTTTCTATTAAATAAAAAGGAAGCAGTTGTATTTTTAGCTGGATTCCCTTTTTTTTTCCCTTGAGGGGGAAGCACTGGTGCGTGGAAACACACCAGCACTCTGATTGGTTGCATTAAAAAAAAAAGGAACAGCTTGGGGTGGCTTGGCAGCTCCATACCACCAAGTCGCCTCCTGCATGCCCTTCCCCTTTCAAATGACGTTGAGACGCCTGGTGGCCAGTCCAAAAATTTGCTACCACTTCCAAAATGGTAGCTTTTTTAGTTGGGTGCAGCGGCCTGAAGGACAGGGTGAGTGCGAGATGGGGATGCCCGGCAGTTGTTGCTGTCTGCAGAGATTTTTTGAGCCGACTTCAGAGGCGTCTCTGAGTCGGCCCAAAGTGCCGGTCTGTAATCAGTCCATGATTTGCTTTTACATCTCTTTTAAAGGGTCAGTTCTGCTAGAAAGTGTAACTGATCACTCCTGATTCCTCCCTTGGAAATCTGAGGCATATTTACTTGCATTCAGTTTCGTTCCATTTGACTTCATCCACTTGTCAATATGTAAAACTTTTCAAGTTCCCAGAAAACACAACCTCTTATGAATAGATGCTGTAGACAAGTGTTCTTTTGTTTGAAGTTGTTTCATTTAGTGAAATGGGAAAGAGTGATCATGTCAGCAATAAAAAATGTTTTGAGCTCTTTTTGTTAAAGAGAGGAGCAGTCACAGGAGTTATAAAAGAAGAAACTATTCAGACTATTAGAAAACTGATTAAGGGTGGGTAACTGGTTTCTGACATTAAGGGAAAACTACATTTCAATCAAGTAATTTAGTAGTTGCTTTAAAAAGTTAAAACGGATGTAAGTTAAATTTCCATATAGTAAACCAATATTCATTGCTGCATTTGTAATTTTCTCTTCAAGAAAACTAAGTAAAATAGCTTTTACCATTTAACATTTAAAAGTTCTGCATAACAAGATTTTGAAAAGTAAGAGTGTGAGTAGAAGTTAGGCATTTTATTGGAGTGAGACCTGAGTTCAAACCCCCAAACAACCAAGAAGCTTCTTTATGATCTTTTGTTGAGTCACTCTCTTGCTCAGATAGATCATTCTGTTGCTCAGATAAATCCAAGGTGTTTTTTTTCTAGAAAGTCCCAACAGGAGCTCCAGGAAGCTGCACTGCACTGTGGCTTGGCCCTACAAGCCCAGCCAGTGAACCGGGCCCCAGGAAGCTGTGCTGCATGTGGCCTGACCCCATGAGCCCAGTCAGTAAACCAGGCACTGGGAAGCTGCAGCACAGTGTGGCTCGGCCCTTCCCTCTGCCAGAGACCTTTTCTTGGAGCCAGAGCTCCGGCCATGGTGGAGCGGTACTCAGTTGTGCTCTAGTTCAAAAAAAGCCCTGAATAAATCATTGTGTTGTTCATGCCCATCTGGCAGAGAAATTATCCACCCTGAGCCCACTTGTGAGAAAGGGTGGAATACAAATTAAAAAATATAAATAGAATAAAATAAAATAAATATGGTGGTTCAGGAGGGAAGAAATTGTTTTCAGCTTGCTTTATTTCTGTTTTTTTTTTTCTTTTAACCTGAAGGGGGCTTTTGATTCTTTACTTTACTTTATTTGATTTTTATCCCGCCCTCCCCACTGAAGCAGGCTCAGGGCGGCGTGGGACGGTGGCTCAGTGGTAGAGCATCTGCTTGGGATGCAGAAGGTCCCAGGTTCAATCCCTGGCATCTCCAAAAAAGGGACCAGGCAAGTAGGTGTTAAAATCCTCAGTTTGAGACCCTGGAGAGCTGCTGCCAGTCTGAGAAGACAATACTGACTTTGATGGACCAAAGGTCTGATTCAGTATAAGGCAGCTTCATATGTTCATATCCCTAGGAACCTTCTGTGGAATATATTGAATAAGACCTTTTGGAATTCATAAAGTATACTCTTCAACCAGTTGCCAAGTACATTATGGTTTATAGGGTGAATTAACCAGTGAAATTTCCATAAGCTGGGTGGGGTGAGGTTAGGATGTATTTTGGCTCCCTGTTTAATTTACTGGTGCCTGTTCTGAGGCTGATAGATGGCTATGTCTGCAAGCTTGATCCCGATCATATCCTACTTTTTATGCCAACGATGCTGCAGTCTTATCCTTAACACAATCAGGCTCCTACTCTAAGTGACTACCTCTCCCCATATACTCCCCAGAGAGCCTTGTGATCTGCTGGTCAACACCTACTGGCTATCCCTGGTCCAAAAGATGTCTTAGCCTCAACCAGGGCCAGGGCTTTTTCTGTCCTAGCCTCTGCCTGGTGGAACATGCTCCCATGTGAGATCACGGCCCTGGGGGACATTACAGTTCTGCAGGGCCAATAAAACAAAGCTGTTCTGCCAGGCCTTTTATTGAGGTGATGGACATCCAATTATTTGGCCTCACCTGCAGAAAGCTGTCCAAGTACATCTGCCCATGTGGAGTGTTGACATCATTACCTGGTTGTGATTTCACTTGTCTACTTTGCTGTGACTTCAGCTGACTACCTATTCAGTTGTTAGGGTTATTGAAGAAATATCTCACCATCTTTTAAATTGTTTTATTGCTTTTAATGTTTTTAATTACTGTTATAAAGGTTGATTTTGACGTTTTAAAACCTGATGTTACCCGCTCTGAGCCCACTTGTGGGAAGGGCAGGATATAAATTCAATAAAATAAAAATAAATAAATAAATGATTGACCCAATGAAAATATGGAAACTTGGCCAGTTGCAGTATGTCTGCTGTGGTGTGCTTTTTCTGCAGTCATAACAGTCAACATGTCCCTGTGGTCATTTGTGTATTTAAGGCTACATCTGTAACCCAGTTTATTGTACAGTGTTCCCATTTGGATTAGTGCATTTAATCAGTCTGTAGAGAAAGTCCAAACTACCTTTATGCAGCATATCCTGAGTGTCCCAAAGTGTGTTTGATATCAAGTAGAATTACCAGGTCCTACCTGGCTGCTGGCAGGGGGATCATGGAGCTGTTCCAGAGTCTTCCGTGCAGTACGATGACCAGGCCCAGTGCATGGGGTTCTGGCACCTAAGACAGAACCCCAATGTGCCCCCCCCTAAATGGCCATTGGTCCCTTCCCCGGTGCCATCAGAGGGTGTGGGGGAAGGGAAACGCCACTTTCGGCTCTGAGGAATCGGAGGAAGCTCCTCCAATCCCTCAGAGCTGAAAGGACAGTCGACCCTTCCCTTCCCCAGGCGCCTTCCAATCCCTCAGAGCTGAAAGAGCGGTGGAGGCTCAGGGATGGCGCGAGCAAGGAGGGGGCACCTGCCCGCCACCCCTGATGGGAGCTGGTGCCCTAGGCAATTGCCTAGTTTGCTGACTCCCATGCGCCAGGCCTGACGGTGACATCACCTGAAGGTGATGGCATTGCATTGCTGACATTGCATGTGACACTCTAGCTATTGGGCAAAAATTCTATGGGGTTTTTTGCTACAAAACCATAGAGTTTGCCCAAAAGCTAGAGTGTTGCTGTGCAATGTCCCCAATGCGATAACATAACTTTCAGGAGATGTCATTATGTCAGGGACATCATGTGATGACAGCCTTGCTTGGGAGTGGGGTTTTCCTCACTGGCCAACTGGCTGGCGGCAGATCGCAACCCCCAAAAGCGGGGAACCCCCACTGGGACTGTGGGTTGGCAACTCTAATATGTAGCCATGTGTTTGGAAACAGGGTTGAACTTTTTGGAAATTAGAACCTTGATTCAGACTTTGAAATTCTGCCTGTCCCTTCAGGTTTTATCCAACAATTTAGCTATGTCCAAACCATGTTATCAGACACTCATTAAGTAGTTGTGCATCCTTCTGCAGAAAATGTATTTCATTGGCATTCCACTTGATTTGCTCCTTATGTTACGGAAGTAACAGGCCTTTAGATTGCTGTACCAGAGACTGCTGGATATGAGAGATAAGTGTTGCACTCTCTTGCAAATAGAACATGTTCCCCTACTACTAATGTTATAGTGCCAGTTTATGGGGCTCCTACTCCCTGCTTATGTCTTTCTCTGAAGCTCTTACGTAGCCTTTGTATTTCATTAAGGTAGCACCTGGAAACACAGTAACCAATCAAAGTGGAATTAGAAATCCAGTTTCATTCTCACCTTGCTTCTATTAACTTTATTATGTAAATGTTTTTAAGCTGAATTTATGTGAATTATAATGTTGTAAGCCGCCCTGAGCCACTTCGGTGGGAAGGGCGGGATATAAGTCTAAATATAAATAAATAAATTATAGCACAAACTATAGATCCTTACAAAAACTGGCAGCCATCTAAGAACAAAACTTGCAATCCTGCACCTACTGTCTGAAGTGATACAGTCCACTGTTATCACCTTTTACAATTTTATTTTGCTGAATGTGTAGATTAGTTTTGACACTCACCATTTTGGCCATGTTTCTCTCTATCTTGCACCTAGAGCACTCTGGCATATTGGCTTTCAGGTGAAAGCTCTTATGAATCTTATCTTGATTATTACTATCTCAGTAGAGTTGTTAACTGAAAGAGATGCTTCCTGGGTAGATATTTAAAGTAAAATTGTTGTGTGGAAGCAACCGGTCAGTTACTTTTTGTAGCAGTCAGTTCTTTCTGTAGTACTGTTTCATTGAATTCATTAATACAATCTCCCAGGTTTCTGTACCCAATTAAGGTCTTTCAGCTAGAGATGTAACATTCAAACTTTAAAGCCAAGCAGAAAATCTAAGGAGGGCAGTCTTGATGGGGGGGAGGGGGGTGAAAATTTGGGGGAAATTTTTAATACATGTAGTACTTTCTTAATGACTGCTTTAACAATGTAAAAATCATTATTCTTATAATGTTTTTCCTATTTGGTATACTTTTGAAATATGGAGGAATAAATACCTTAATTTCTGAAATACACTTACTAACAAAGAGACTACAAAATGCTGCACTCTGTGCTTTCTTACCACATGTATTAGGGTTTTTTCCCCCATCTGAGAGGCTGGTAAAAAATGAAAATTTAAAATTTAAAAGAAGTTTTATTTCCAAGGAGTACAGGACTGAATCCTTTGGGTCCCCAAGACTGTTGTACACAAGTAACCAAACCCTTCTGTATTTTTAAACAAAATTATGACATGTTTTATTTAGTTTCTGTCAATCAGTTTAATGTACTAGTAACACAACACTCTAAAATCATATAGGGAAAGAAAACTAGCTTAACTATCTAACACATTTACAAAACCTGTATTAACTTTTAAGTCTTAGAGTCAAAGGCCATAGCTGTCTATTGCAATATAAGCATATCATACTCCAGGCCTTCAGACCGTCAGAGTCTCCACTCGCCTCTTTTCCTGAGCTCTTAGGTCAATTATAGTTTTTTGACCAACCAGTATCAGGTGATGGACATTCAATCAGAACATGTTCTAGGTGGAATCCTCTAGAAAATTACTTCATCATCTCTGATTCCTCCCCTCCATCTAGGGTTGCCAAGTCCAATTCAAGAAATATCTGGGGACTTTGGGGGTGGAGCCAGTAGACTTTGGGGGTTGAGCCAGGAGACATTGGGGGCAGAGCCAGGAGCAAGGGTGTGATAAGCAAAATTGAACTCCAACTGAGTTCTGGCCATCACATTTAAAAGGACAGCACACCTTTTAAAATGCCTTCCTTCCATAGAAAATAATGAAAGATAGGGGCACCTTCTTTTGGGGCTCGTAGAATTGGACCCCCTGGTCCAATCTTTCTGAAACTTGGGGGGTATTTTGGGGAGAGGCACTAGATGCTATACTGAAAATTTGGCACCTTTACCTCAAAAACAGCCCCCCCCCCAGAGCCCCTGATACCCGCAGATCAATTCCCCATCATTCCCTATGGGAATTGTTCATGGAGGTGCATAATGGCTGTGGGGGTGGGGCTTCCCCCGCCGGCCAGCTGGCTGGGGGAGGGGGAAAGCCTGTAAAATCGGGGGATCCCCCGCTGGGACCTGGGGATTGGGAAGCCTGCCTCCATCTTATGGGCTGAAGGTTCTCAAGAGGAGCTAATCACCACATTTCCAGCTCTGTCCTTGAAGATGATAAGGACTGAGTAAGCAGAAAGATCTATTAGCAACATCTGCAGGATGGAACAAACAGATTACCATTCACATTAAGCAGTGAGGGGGGCAGAGGTGTTTTGCTTCACATTTATGCAGTAGACTTTTGCCATTTGTGGATTCGCAGTTTGTAATTTCAGTTATTCATGGCCCAACCACATGATGCAGCTAGCCCGAAACACACAACTTCTCTTCATCTGTATACCATTTGCATTGGTGTTGTACACAACTTGCTTTGGATGGGTCTACCTCCATCATGGGGAAAGGTGGTGGAGAATGAAATAGGGCAGGTGAACGGGCTGGGCCTTCTCCAGGCTGATATAGATTATTAGTCTGTTCCTGCCAGTGTTCTTGGTTTTTTTATATTTGCAGGCCTTGTAGTGAATTCCTTGCAAACAGCAAGGGTCTCCTGTAGTAAACAAGAGAGAGTTGTTTAGATAGATACAGACTCGGAGTTATAATAGGACCAACTGTATATTTGGATTTTTGATTAAAACAATTAATCTTGTGTTATCATATGCATTAATATTGATTGTGGACAAAATTAGTCGCATTTAAATATATTCTTGAATATATGTTGCATATATACTGAGAGCCAATGTACTATAGTGATTAGAGTTCAGGACTAGAATCTGAAACACTGAGGTTTGAAACCCAGCTCTGCCATGGAAATGTGCTGAGTGACATTGGGTCAGGCTGCAATCCTAGGAACACCTTCCTAGGACTAAACTCAGTTAAATAAAATGTCATACATGAATAGACCTGCTTAAGATCACTGCCTTAGTCATCCTCTCTCAGCCCTACCTACCTCCTAGGGTAGTTGTGAGGATGAAATGGAAGAGGGGAGATTAATGCTGTAAGCTGCTTTGACTCTCCATTGGTGAGAAAAGTGAAGTATAAATATCTAAATAAAATATGTCTAAAATATTTATCTATATATAAGAATCTAATATTTCAAATGATCTGTAATAAAAATCTTCATATTATTCATTCCGAGTGATTAAAACACTGTCTCCAAACTATTTCACCACTTCTTTTAAAAAAGAAAAAAGAAAATACTTTATGTGGGGGGGGGTGTTTCCCCCCAGTATTCTAGATTTCCAGTTTTTCAATTTGAGAAAGCAATGGAAAAATCTCAGTGGTGAATGGGAAAGCCTCCACTTCCCCCTCCCAAAATTTTTCCATTTCTCCTCTCTAATTACAACCCAATCATATATGGCCGTTTATTCAGAAATAAGTTGCATTAAGTGCAGTAGAGCTTACCACCAAGAACGCATTAATAGGATTGCAGCTTTAAAATGCTATCTTAGCCATTATAACAAATGCCATTACCCATTTTCAACACAAAATGTATCATGTACAGCTTCAAAAGTGTCCTGTCTACATAATGCCATTCCCATTTGGGAATTAAATGTCATCTTAAAAGGTCAGGGGTTGAAACACTATATTAATTTACAATGTTTTTTTTCTGTGCTTTATATGACCAGATACTGACCTTCCACAATCACTCATATAATACAGCCACAGAAGTTATATGTAATAACTCAGAAGGTTACTTGGGATCCTCAGGGGGACTATATGGGCAGTGGTTGTGGTTATATCTGCTTTAGTCCTCTGCTTCTCAGTGACAGTTCTCATAACAGAATTTGTTCTTTTCATCACAGGATAAATAATGACCTGTTAAAAAGATACTGCAGATAGTGAAATCTTATGTCCACTACTCTGGAAATCAGAGTTTGATTTCCCTTTTTTATTTTTATTTTTTTGCAGTTAAGTCACAGCCAACTCATAGCACCCCTTTAGAGTTTTAAAGGCAAGAGAATTCAGAGGTGGCTTGCCCCTGCTTGCCTTTGCATAGCACCCCTGGTATTCCTTGGTGGTCTCTCATCCAAATAGCCAAGGCTGACCCTGTTTAGCTTCTGAGATATGACGAGATTGGTTTAGCCTGAGCAATCCAGGTCAGGGTACGCAGAGGCCCAAATCATGCTAAGAGTCATTATTAGGTCCCACTGAAAATAGGGTGAAGTTGGTCTAAGCAAATTGTTTTCAGTATGTTCAGATTCAGGTAGGAAGCAAGGAAAAAATTCCAAAATGGAATTTTATTTTAAGGTCCATTGTTTTATACAATTAGTTGGTTGATTGCAGCAGAATTGACTGAAGTTAAATCAATTGAAGACAGCAGTCCTGTACCTGAGCCGCAAGGGTTTGGATAAGAGAATCTGGCTTCTGGCCCTGAGTGGGACATCATTGACACTGACCTCCAGAGTCTGGAGTCTCGGGGTGATACTGGATGCCTCCCTGTTGATGGAGGGCCAGGTCACAGTGGTTACCAAATCAACCTTTTCCAATCTTTGGTAGGTTCGGCAATTAGTCCCTTATCATTTCACTTGCAACTTGGATGCAGTAATCCATGCAACGGTCACTTCCAGATTGGACTATTGTAATTTGCTGTATGTGGGCCTACACTTGTACCTGATCCAGAAGTTGCAGCTAGTGCAGAATGCAGCAGTACTCTTGCTGTCTGCAATGTCTTTGAGGGTGTTCAGTTCAGTTTATTATTACAGTCACTGACCAGAACATTTTAGGGGTGTCGAACTTGTCTGTTACAAGGGCTGGATCTGACATAAATGGGACTTTGAGGTGCCAGGCCATGCATGTCATAAAATGTAATGCTGGTAGCAGAGATATAAACTTTATAAAGGACACAAACACAATTAAAGATATTTGATTTTTACTTAAAATACAAACATTCTTAAAACTCTTGCAAAAAAAATTAAAATGGAAAGATGGGGGAGTTGTGATATTTGGCAATTCAATTTTAAAGTAAAATATTTCTAGACTTAAACTGAAAGAAAAAGCACAAGTATCACAGCAAGAACTCAAAATATAAAATGCTCTGAGCCTAGGAAACCATGAAATGGCTGGGCATTGCAAGCTTCTCCCCCCTGGCCTGCATAGTATTAAGCAATTCTGAAGAAGACGAAGAAGAATTCGATCCATAACCCACATTTCACTCAGCGTCTACGAATTCTGAGGGAACTCTATGGTTTCTTGTGGGGATGCTCTAGCAATTTGCGGAGAAACTCTATGGTTATGACACCCTAGAACTTGTTAGAACTTGCCTGCATGAAACCATAGAGTTCCCCTCCAAATTCCTACAGCATCCCCACGCAATACGTCATTTCCAGGTGACCTCATCGCATTGTGCACAATGTGCATGTGTGAAAAACTCCCCCACTGGCAGCTGGTGGGGACTTAGCAACCCTACCCAGAAATCCTTTCCAAACATGGAAAGTGCATTTGCAGGATCTGAGTGATTTAATAGCCACATGGATCAGGAGGCGTAGTGGGAAGAGAAAAGGGGAAGACATTTTTTCCTCTTCCATAAGCAGAGCTCCATTAATGGGAAAAGGAGGCAGAGGGAGTATAATGGGAAAAGGAGGCAGAGGGAGTATAATGGGAAAAGGAGGCAGAGGTAGTATAGTGTCCAGGTCACGTGAAGTGATGGTATCGCTTTGCTCTGCTCTGGTAAGACCTCACCTGGAGTATTGTGTTCAGTTTTGGGCACCGCATTTTAAGAAGGATATAGACAAACTGGAATTGGTCCAGAAGAGGGCAACAAAGATGGTGAGGGGTCTGGAGGCCAAGTCCTATGAAGAAAGGTTGAAGGAGCTGGGCATGTTTAGCCTGGAGAGGTGGCGGCTGAGAGATGAAATGATCACCATATTTAAGTATTTGAAGGGCTGTCATATAGAGGATGGTGTAGAATTGTTTTCTGTGGCCCCAGAAGGTAGGACCAGAACCAACGATTGAAATTAAATCAAGAGTTTCTGACTCAACATTAGGAAGAACTTCCTGACTGTTAGAGTGATTTCAGTGGAACAGGCTTCCTCAGGATGTGGTGGGCTCTCCTTCCTTGGAGGTTTTTAAACAGAGGCTAGATGGCCATCTGACAGCAATGAAGATCCTCTGAATTTAGCAGGAGGTATTTGTGAGTTTCCTGCATTGTGCAGGGGGTTGGACTAGATGACCCTGGAGGTCCCTTCCAACTCTATGATTCTATGATTCTAGAGTGGGAAAGTACTGCTGGGGAGAGAAGAAAGTCCAAAGTTTTGAATTGGTTAGCATATAAGATTTAAACCACATTCTTTTCCCCCCTAATTAGTTAAATTACGTGCAGGGCAGGAGAGACAGGCACAAATTAGAAGTCTCAATGTGTGGATGAGACGATGGTGTAAGGAGGAAGGGTTTAAGTTTGTTAGGCACTGGGATGCTTTCTGGAACAAGCGGGAGCTGTACAAAAGAGACGGTCTCCACTTGTCCCCGGATGGAACCAGGCTGCTGGCGCTTAAAATCAAAAAGGTGGCAGAGCAGTTTTTAAACTAAATCTTGGGGGAAAGCCGACAGGAGATGAAATGTCTCTGGTTTGGGAGGACTCGTCTCAAAGAGATGAAGGGTTGGCTGCTATTTTTTTACTGGGTAACAGACCAGAGTTGTCCACTGTGAAGGCGACAAACAATATGGACTGTCTGCCAGAGTCTCGAGGTGGCAGGAGGAAGGTGGCGGGCCTAGCTCGCCTGGGAAATTATAGATGTTTGTATGCAAATGCTAGAAGTGTTCGAAGTAAAATTGGTGAATTGGAATGTTTAGTGTTGGGAGAAAACATAGACATTGTGGGAATTTCAGAAACTTGGTGGAATGAGGAGAATCAGTGGGACACGGTGATTCCTGGATATAAGCTATATCGGATAGGGAGGGAAGGGTTGGAGGTGGGGTGGCTCTGTATGTCAGAGAGGATATACGGTCCAGTAAGACTGAGGTCAGAGAATTAGATTCACTTTTAGAAATGCTTTGGGTTGAAATAGAGGGCCCAAAAGGAAATTTAACTATGGGAGTTTGTTATCGCCCACCAAATCAAAAGAGAGAGGACGATTATAATATGATGGAAGGCTTAAAGATAGCGGCTAAACGTAAAAACTGTGTTGTAATAGGTGATTTTAACTACCCGCAGATTGATTGGGTCAATATGTGTTCTGGTCGAGAGAAAGAGATTGAGTTTCTTGATGCTCTCAATGACTGTGCTATGGAGCAGATGGTCTCAGAACCCACCAGGGGTGGGGCGATCCTGGATTTGGTCCTAAGTAATGCCCAAGACTTGGTGAGAGATGTAAAAGTGATTGCACCACTTGGGAGCAGTGACCATAATGTTATTGATTTCACCGTTTGTATAAATAGGGAGTTGTCCAAAAAGACCGCCACAACCACGTTTAACTTTAAAAGGGGTAAATACACTGAGATGAGGAGGCATGTGAGGAGGAAACTGAAAGGAAAGGTACATACGGTCAAAACCCTCGGGGAAGCTTGGACGCTATTTAAAACTATAATCCTAGAAGCTCAGATAAAATACATACCACAAGTTAGGAAAGGCACAATCAGGCATAAGAAAGGACCTGCATGGTTAACAAACAAAGTAATGGAAGCTGTAAAAGGTAAGAAGGACTCCTTTAAGCGGTGGAAAACCAGTCCAAGTGAGATTAGTAAAAGGGAACACAGGCTGTGGCAAATCAAATGCAAGACTGTGATCAGGCAGGCAAAAAGGGATTATGAAGAGCATATTGCAAAAAACATAAAGACCAACAATAAAACTTTCTTCAAATATATTAGAAGTAGGAAACCAAACAGGGAGGCAGTGGGGCCCTTGGATGACCATGGGGTAAAAGGATTACTGAAGGAGGATAGGGAAATGGCTGAGAAGCTAAATGAATTTTTTGCCTCCGTCTTCACTGTGGAAGACGAGAACTTTTTGCCCTCCCCAGAACCACTAATTTTGGAAGGGGTGTTGAAAGACCTGAGTCAGATTGAGGTGACAAAAGAGGAGGTCCTACAACTGATAGACAAATTAAAAACTAATAAGTCACCGGGTCCGGATGGCATACATCCGAGAGTTCTGAAAGAACTCAAAGTTGAACTTGTGGATCTTCTAACAAAAATCTGTAATCTTTCATTGAAATCTGCCTCCGTTCCTGAGGACTGGAAGGTAGCAAATGTCACCCCCATCTTTAAAAAGGGTTCCAGAGGAGATCCAGGAAATTACAGGCCAGTCAGTCTGACTTCAATACCGGGAAAGTTGGTAGAAACCATTATCAAGGACAGAATGAGTAGGCACATTGATGAACACGGGTTATTGAGGAAGACTCAGCATGGGTTCTGCAAGGGAAGATCTTGCCTCACTAACCTGTTACATTTCTTTGAGGGGGTGAACAAACATGTGGACAAAGGAGACCCAATAGATGTTGTTTACCTTGACTTCCAGAAAGCTTTTGATAAAGTTCCTCATCAAAGGCTCCTTAGAAAACTTGAGAGTCATGGAGTAAAAGGACAGGTCCTCTTGTGGATCAAAAACTGGCTGAGTAATAGGAAGCAGAGAGTCAGTATAAATGGGCAGTCTTCGCAGTGGAGGATGGTAAGCAGTGGGGTGCCGCAGGGCTCGGTACTGGGTCCCATGCTCTTTAACTTGTTCATAAATGATTTAGAGTTGGGAGTGAGCAGTGAAGTGGCCAAGTTTGCGGATGACACTAAATTGTTCAGGGTGGTGAGAACCAGAGAGGATTGTGAGGAACTCCAAAGAGATCTGTTGAGGCTGGGTGAGTGGGCGTCAACGTGGCAGATGCGGTTCAATGTGGCCAAGTGCAAAGTAATGCACATTGGGGCCAAGAATCCCAGCTACAAATACAAGTTGATGGGGTGTGAACTGGCAGAGACTGACCAAGAGAGAGATCTTGGGGTCGTGGTAGATAACTCACTGAAAATGTCAAGACAGTGTGCGTCTGCAATAAAAAAGGCCAACGCCATGCTGGGAATTATTAGGAAGGAAATTGAAAACAAATCAGCCAGTATCATAATGCCCCTGTATAAATCGATGGTGCGGTCTCATTTGGAGTACTGTGTGCAGTTCTGGTCGCCGCACCTCAAAAAGGATATTATAGCATTGGAGAAAGTCCAGAGAAGGGCAACTAGAATGATTAAAGGGCTGGAGCACTTTCCCTATGAAGAAAGGTTGAAACGCTTGGGACTCTTTAGCTTGGAGAAACGTCGACTGCGGGGTGACATGATAGAGGTTTATAAGATAATGCATGGGATGGAGAAAGTAGAGAAAGAAGTACTTTTCTCCCTTTCTCACAATACAAGAACTCGTGGGCATTCGATGAAATTGCTGAGCAGAAAGGTTAAAACGGATAAAAGGAAGTACTTCTTCACCCAAAGGGTGATTAACATGTGGAATTCACTGCCACAGGAGGTGGTGGCGGCCACAAGTATAGCCACCTTCAAGAAGGGTTTAGATAAATATATGGAGCACAGGTCCATCAGTGGCTATTAGCCACAGTGTATGTGTGTATATAAAATTTTTTGCCAGTGTGACATAGAGTGTTGGACTTGATGGGCCGTTGGCCTGATCCAACATGGCTTCTCTTATGTTCTTATGTTCTTAAATATTCATTGCTGTTGGAATATAAAATTAATGTGATGTAATTTTACATTTGTTTACTAAAAATAAATATTCTCTCTCTCTCTTTATATATATAGTTTGTCAGAAAATAGGCCAGTTTGAATTTTCACTTAAAATTTACATCACTGCTTTGTTGTAACCATACATAAAATAGCACTGTTAATTGTAACTAACTTGACTAGAGATAATTTGGAGCTATACAGCAAAAAAAAAAAATGTAGTGCTGCTTTGTTGCAAAAGATAAGATTTTTTTCCCCCTAGCACTTGTGTGTGCTGGGATATAGTAAATAACATTGTAACTTAATACCTCTTGGTTTGATTAAGAAGACTATAATATCCTTAGGCAATGAGTTATTCTTTATTACATTTTCTTCTTTAAGAGTGTATGGACTTTATTTAGGGTTGCCAAGTCCAATTCAAGAAATATCTGGGGACTTTGGGGCCGGAGCCAGGAGCAAGGGTGCGACAAGCATAATTAAACGCCAAAGGGAGTTCTGGCCATCACATTTAAAGGGACCACACTCCTTTTTTAATGCCTTCCTTCCATAGGAAATAATGAAGAATTAGGGGCACCTTCTTTTGGGGCTCATAGAATTGGACCCTTTGGTCCAATCTTTTTGAAACTTGGGGGATATTTTGGGGAGAGGCTCCAGATGCTATGCTGGAAATTTGGTGCCTCTACATAAAAAAACAGCCTCCCCAGAGCCCCAGATACGTATGGAACAATTCTCCATTTTCTATGGGAATAAGTCTCCATAGGTAATAACAGAGTTCCCAGCAGACATTTCCCTCCTCTCCCCCCCCCCTTTCTGATGACCCTGAAGTGGGAGGAGTGCCTCCAAACTGGGGGATCCCCTGCCCCCACCTGGGAATTGGCAACCCTAACTTTATTATTCCCCATGATGGTAGCAAAGTGAAAGCATTTCGTATATGTTATAATGTCATATCTGTTTTTGAGATAGTGTATTTGTTTTAAAATCTTTTTCCTTATAATTTACTTAGCTTTAAGTGAAACAGAGCTGTCAGTTGTTCAAAAAGTCCATGTCATCAAAAAAATTAAGATAATATTTTGCCTTACAGAGACTCTAAATTTGACCCAGAGATATATGTAGTGTTGGAGTGCAATCCAGTCAAGAAAAGAAAATTATTAGAATTTGTACAGAAAGGCTGATGAGAGGTTTATGACACTAGTGAGTAGGGCCAATTGACTCTTTATGAGATTTCAGGTTACACAGCTTTTTAGCTGTGGGGGTTCTGCTAGCATGATTGAAGAAGCATCTCTGAAGGCCAAACCAAGACATATACAGGGAGTTCAGGGTGTAGAACCCCACCAATATTTAAAGAATAGTGTAATTTTTAGGCACATCTGGGAGGACTGACTCAGATCAGGCAACAAATGAATTATAGAAATAACCAAATTCAGAAGCTTGCCCAGCCAACCTCAAAGACAAGAGCTGAAATCCCTGAGAAGGTCATTAAAAATTGAATTCAGAAGGCAGAAGTGACTTCCAGAAACTCCCTGTTGTTACTAGATCAACCTGTTCCATTAAATTTGCTGTCGCCTGTGAGGGTTACTGGCCCAAAGGCCCTTAACCCTTCTGTTGCCTTAAAATAAACTCTATTCTTAAATTTTGACTATTCTCTACTATTACCTGGCAACAGATATTCCCGGGATATATCCATCAGACAAGACAATAGTAGACTCAGGATGGCCAGATGACATAGAAACTAATCATCTATCATCTTTTGACAATGTAAACAAGACTTCCTGAGAAACCAACTTGAACATTTGGTGTCCACTTTGAAGATCCTAAAGCAGCCTCTCTGTGTTAGGCCACCAACAGCAAGTCCTTGTCCTGTTGCTCCTAAATTTTCAATGAAGTTTCCAGAGAAAAGTCAATTTCCCTCTTTTGGACAAAAATTTACCTACTTTGGAACCAACAGTTATCATAAATAAAGGATGCACTGAATAAAAATTGATTGTCTCGCCAAATGACCCAAAATGTGTATTATAGTGGACCAAGTCCCACTGCAAAGTAGGCTTCCCAATCCCCAGGTCCCAGAGGGGGATCCCCCGGTTTTACAGGCTTCCCCCCTCCCCCAGCCAGCTGGCCGGCGGGAGAAGCCCCACCCCCACAGCCATCATGCACCACCATAAACGATTCCCATAGGGAATGATGGGGAATTGAGCCGCTGGTATCGGGGGCTCTGGGGGGGCTGTTTTTTGAGATAGATGCACCAAATTTTCAGTATAGCATCTAGTGCCTCTCCCCAAAATACCTCCCAAGTTTCAAAAAGATTGGACCAGGGGGTCCAATTTTATGAGCCCCAAAAGAAGGTGCCCCTATCCTTCATTATTTCCTATGAAAGGAAGGCATTTAAAAAGATGTGCAGTCCCTTTAAATGTGATGGCCAGAACTCCCTTGAAGTTCAATTATGCTTGTCACACCCTTGCTCTTGGCTCCGCCCCAATGTCTCCTGGCTCCACCCCCAAAACCCTCAGATATTTCTTGAATTGGACTTGGCAACCCTACTGCAAAGAGAAAACAACATTTAAAAACCCCCTATGGAACCAAGAGCCAGTAGAATGACAATTTCCTGACCAGCCCAAGTTGGATTTGTCCAAACCCCTGGAAATCATCACATGGAACATTGCAGGCTGGAACCACTGTAAAAGTCAGGAGTTTTCTTTCTTCCATCAGATTTATGACATAATTCTGAGGGTGGGGCATCAGCGGAATCCATGGAGGATTCCTAAACCCGTGGCTCCCAATCTATCTTCTCTAAAACCCTAATAAAATCTAAAACATACTGCAAAACTTATCAAGCTGCTATGAAAAAACCCTGGGGGGAAATACATGATGTTGCATAGAAGCAACACACCAATACCAGAGATGAATGTTTGAGTTTGCCCTCACTCTGAGTGGAATGTGTTCAAGGCATATAGGACATTCAGATATACATTTAGACATTTTCATAGAATCCTCTGGAGGAGTGGATGGATATGTAGCAAAAACTCACTGGGTTCCTTATCCAATGTTTTATAAACATGTGCCAATAAAAAGAATGCATGAAATTCCCACTTCTCTTTTTTTTTCCTCTTTCTTTTGCAGCTGTTGTGCTTTCTACCATTTCTTGTTGTGGAATGAGGGATAGCTCCTTTGCATTCACACCTGAAAGTTTAGAACTTTAGCTTCACTGTTATTTCTTTTTTCAGTAGTCTTTGTAATTCCTTAACATTTCCAGACTAGCTACTTACAAAAGTTTTTTTTAACCTCCCCCCTGAATAATAGAAGTTTTAATTTGATAATTATATGTAATACAACAGATCTTCTACTATTTATGTTTATAGCTGTTTCAAGAAAAGAGCATTTAGACTTTGTATGTGAAGGGAATATCTGGAAGACAGTCGTGAACACCTACCTATTTGCAAGTTACTGTTTTATATCTCTCAGTGAGATCATTATGATAAAATGCCATATTAAACATCTTGTCATATGACCTTTTATATGTTTGTGCTTGTTTATTTCTTGATGGGTCGTCCTATAAGTCTGTTTGTAGCAGCAGTAAAGGGCAAGAGTCCAACAGCACCTCAGATATTTAACAAAATTTGTGGCAGAGTATGAGCTTTTATGAGTCATTGCTCACTTCTTTTTTACTGATAAACTTTGAATTTTCTTGTCCTCTGAAGTGCTGACCCAATTTTGTACATAAACTGACCTGAGAAGTATTATTTCATACTGCAAGCAATTAAATGATTGCTACTTAAAATATAATATTTTACTGCAATACAAAAGTGGCATGTATGTGACTCAGTCTCATTATTATTTTTTATTTACTTTAAATTTATATGCCGCCCACTCCACATGCGGACTCTGGGCGGCTAACAATCATAATGCAACAATAACAATACCTTATAAAATCAAAACACATAAACAATTTATAATTTAAACTTAAGAATGGTGATCTCAAATGAGTGATCTCTCCCATGCCTTCCGAAGCATAGTACTTTGCCCTGGGCATCTCTGAACATTACAATTCCTCCTCAGTGAAGTTAAGCCTGGCCAGCTTTAAATGGATTGTGGATTGCAGTCTCAAAATGCATGTGCATTATTAACAGGAAATAGATGATGAAATATGGCAAAGACCGAAAACATCAGCTGGGCTGAGACCTATTTTTAGTAATCACATTTTTTTGGAGTAAAAATCAAATGGGAATGGGGAGGGCAGCCACATGTACAGAATGCATTAAAGTATACTCAGTAGATTTAATTTTACACAATAAATACTTTCTTTCTCATTGGTTATAATCTAGTGGGTCATATTCATATTCTTATAATTTGTTGTTGAGCTGAGACTTTCTTAACCCTGTTATAAAATGAAGACTGCAAGTCTCTTTGGAACACAAACATTTTAAAAAATGGGACACATGTTTTGAACTTGGTTTTAAATAACATTGCACATTTTCTTAGGTACCATGAATTATAGATTTGTATATTATAAAGGATTTCAAAATTGGAACAAGCTTCTGCAGGAGGTGGAGGGCTCTCCCTCTTTAGTATGAGAGTGCAGTACTGGATCATGTGCATAAAGTAAAGTTGAAAGCAGTCTAAAAGCCAGTTTGGGGGGATGAAAGCTCTCAGGGTAGGTGAACTGTTAGGAGGCAGACACTGGCAAATCACCTGTCTTCATCTCTTGCCTTGAAAACCCTACAGCAGGGCTGTCGAACTCCTGTTCCACAGGCAACACCTGGCCTGTCCAGGACTTCAATCAGGCCCACAGCAATTTTCTCCCCCCTCCCTCTCCTCCCCTCAGCCTTTGAAATTCCAGCTTCTTCTGCCTTGTCTTTGCCTGGTGGCTCTTTTAGGCTTGCAGCGCTGCAAAGAAAATGTGGAATGGATTTTCCATTAAGGTCTTTGCATCCAGATACATTGGTCTATATGGGCCCACCGACTTTGAAGTGGGGCTAAAGCAGTTTCACTTTAGCAGTGTTTATGGCCAGTTGAAGTTCCTTGCAAATAAAGGATTGATGCTTTGAGCCAGCTTGTCTCTGCTAAATAGACCTAAGAACTGGTGCCTAATGAGAACTCTAACCTGGGAACCCACAGCCAAAGGGGGATATTACACTGGAGAGCTACTGTCAATCTGAGTAGATCTGGAGGGAGGGGGATTGCAATGCCCAGCCCTTTCATGTTTTCCTAGGCTCAGAGCATTTTATATTTTTAGTTTCTGCTGTGCTTTTTCTTGACATTTTATTTCTAAAATTGCATTACCAAATCCCACTATTCCCCAATCTTTCCATTTTAAACAAAATATCACAAGAATTTTAAGCATGTTTGTATTTTAAGATAATAATATATTTGTGTTTATCTGTATCTTTTATAAAGTTTATATCTCCACTACCTGGCATTACGTTTTATGACACACATGGCCCCACAAAATCCCATTTGTGTCAAATCCAGTCCCTATTTGACACCCCTGACCTACAGGGTCTTTGTAAGTCAACTACAACTTGATGGTCTGAACTCCCAATCTGTTGACTATCAAAAGTTTGGGTCAGGGCAAATGCAATATTGATTAGGGATAAAAAATACATTGTGTTCATGTTAAAAGTAGCACCTACTGATTATCTTACTATTGAATAAAATTTAGCAAACATTTGCTAAACTTCTATCATTATCCTTGAGCTTCCTACCTGAAGCTGACAGTTTCTCCTTATTGGAATGGAACAACAATATCACATTTATTAAACTGAAATTGATTGCATAGTTTATGAGAGATGGAAGTAGGCTTCCCAAATCCCCCACCTAGGCGGGGGACCCCCGATTTGGAGCCTCCTCCCCCCGCTCGGCAAAAATCCAGAAAGCTGGGGGAATGGCAACCCTTCCCACGCAGCCTAGATCCCAGCAGCTTCTCCTGTCCCCTTCCCACCGATCCCTGATGCTTCTCCTCCTCCCTTCCCTTCCCTTCTCACCTTGGATCGCAGCACCTTCTCCTTGCCCCTTCCCTTCCCACTCAGATCCATCGCAGCAGCCGGAGCTTTCCCAGGCTGCTTCCTGCCCCGCCCCAAAGGACCATGTGCCTTTGCACCTCCAAAGGTGATGAAAGGCTTCAACTTTCTGTGTCTTTGTCTTTGTTACTGTGAAGAAGCTGGCTGGTGAGTAGAGAGCCAATCCCCTACATCAGATTTGTGAGGGGGGGGGGGGTGTGGAGGAGAGGGAAACGTCTTCATTATTCCCTATGTGAAATATTTCTCATAGGGTATAATGGGGAATTGATCTGGAGGTTTCGGGAGCTCTGGGGGAGCTATTTTTTTAGGTAGAGGGACCAAATTTTCAGTATAGTATCTAGTGCCTCTCCCCAAAATACCCACCAAGTTTCAAAACGATTGGACCAGGGGGTCCAGTTCTATGAGCCCCAAAAGAAAGTGCCCCTATCTTTCATTATTTCCAATGGAAGAAAGACATTTAAAAAGGTGTGCTGTCCCTTTAAATGTGATGACCAGAACTCCCTTGGAGTTCAATTCTGCTTGTCACACCCTTGTTCCTGGCTCCACCCCCAATGTCTCCTGGCTCCACCCCCAAATTCCCCAGATATTTCTTGAATTGGACTGGGCAACCCTAGATGGAAGCTCTATGACTAAGCTTTAAAGAACTGCATATTTTTATAATCACTGCTATAACTTTGGCTTTTAAGAAATGGCCTGTCAAAAAAATTAATGATAACATGAACAACTTTATTAAATTAACCATATTTCTAGATCCTAATGAAGGGCTTAGGTTTATTATTAAATGACAGCATGTAGCACACTGAAACTGCACTGCAAATTTTTATGCTACAGCTCATATACATAATAAAGACAATTTTGTCACTTTAGAATTAATAATCATAGATATAATAAAAGCCTAACAGGCGGTTCATCCCTCAATTTTCATTGGAAGTTGTGGCAACCACAACAGTAGCCTTGCACTCTGTCACCACTCACCCTTGTCATTGGGTAGCCTCACTGTGCACCCACCTACTGCTGGCCCTGTCAGGCCATAATCCCATCAGAAGGCCGCTGACCTTTGAGCGAGACAGTTCTCTGCTGAGAGGTTCTCCTGGAGCCTTACTGATTAATACTGCCTCTCCTCAGAGCCTGTTGTAAGAAGTCTGGGACAGTCTGTCCCCCTCCCCCCTCCACACACACAAACAACACTTCTGCAAAGCAAACAGTAAACTGTGAGAGACATGTTCCTCTGCCCTGCCTACTCAGACTCAGGAATGTTTACAGTCTTACCTCAGAGACAGCCAACTCTTCTCTGTGTCCTCTCTGTCAACCAGCCTCAGAAAGGCCTGCAGAGTTAGACCTCTCAGCACACGCGGCCTCCAAAGGCCACACAAATAGCCAGGGAGGCAAGGTCCCACTTATTTCCCCCCTGGGAAGTGCTAGCCAGAGGCTGTTGCTAGGCAACCCAGACTGCTTTTCTCAGTAAAGGGTGAAGCCTCAGACAAATAGAATAGCATACAGTCCACAGTTATTTTCTCCACGATGGGGAGAGAAATCTGTTGTCTGGAATTCAGTTCTGATCCCAGGAGATCTTCAGACTCCACCTGGAAGTTGGCTACCCTAGTCCTGGCAGCACCCTCTGGGTGACTTGATGCCATCTGGTTGGCATGACTTAACTAGGCCCGGCTGCTTGCTCCTGTTCAGCAGCAGTCCCTCTAGGACAGCCAATGTGAATTAGCAGTTGCCACCTCCAGGTTGGGAAATTCCTGGATATTTGGTGGGTGGGGTCTGGAGCAAGTGAATTTGAGAAAGGATGGGACCTCAGACAGGTACCATGGCATAGAATCTACTCTCAAAATTAGCCATTTCTGCCTGGAAAACCATTGTTGCCAATCTCCAGGTGAGGGGAATCAACAGCAGGAGGCTTCCATGAACACCAGCCTCCAAATAACCCCAAAATTTACAAATTGTATAAACAATAAATAGACAACTCCATCAGTCCTTAATACAAAGCAAGGAACGTGTTCACTGGAAACCAGTTCTGTTTTCTTTCAGCAAATTAATGCCAAACAACATCAAGGAAATCCAGGTGAAGTAAAAGATGATTTCAGATTGTCCAATATTTCTTGATATGTGCAGCCAGCAGTCCATATAGCAACAAGGTCGTACTGGTGCCCTTGTTTCACATTTAGCTTTCTCAAGCTTCTCACAAATAATTCCTTCCACTGGGTAAGAACGCCAACAATCTTTCAACAATGCAAAACACTTCAATCTCCAGGTGAGTGCTGTGTCATTATACCCTACTGAGGTCATTTGAAATAAAGTGATAGAGCAAATAAAACTTATATTCGATCTAACCATTCCAGTGGATTTTAAACTTCTTTTATTTGATATCTGGCCTGATAAATTGGAGAGTAAAGATCAGAAATCTTTAATCTCGACAATGTTGGTGATAGCTCATATGACAATTGCTAAAAATTGGAAACCCCCACATACCCCCACGATTGAAATGTGGTGTGATAAGTTATGGGACCAGTATGTAATGGGAAAGGCAATGGATAACCCTTTCTTTGAAAATGATACTGATTTGGCTATAGATTATTATTTGTTTTGGGCCCCAGTTTTGGAATTATTTGGGAATATTTCCTTTTTGCCTAATAGAATTAATTATAGGCTGTTTCTTAATACCTAGCATGTTATGTATTGTTTTTGTAAATTGTTTGTTATACGCATCCAATGATCTAAATGGGATTCTTATGTTAAATTTATATTTTTATTATTTATTTTCCCTATGCTCTCTTTGTATTGCATTAGATTCAATAAAATAAAATCTGTTTTATTTTTGTTTTTTTTTAAAGGCGGGGGGGGGGAACCCTGCTGAGGTTGCTTGCTTCTGACTTTTGTCCCTATTGTGGAGAAAGACTGTAGTTTTACTAGGTAAACGCTGCAGGGAGGGGAGAGAAGATGGAAAACTGAAATCAGATAAATTCCCCTACAGAAAATACCTGCCTTGAAGTGCATAATCATCCATCTATCTATCTATCTATCTATCTATCTATCTATCTATCTATCTATCTATCTATCTATCATCTATCTATCTATCTATCATCTATCTGTGTCTGTCTGTCTGTCTGTCTGTCTATCTATCATCTATCTATCTATCTATCTATCTATCTATCTATCTATCTATCTATCTATCTATCTATCTATCTATCTATCTATTTCCATAGATTTATAGGCCGCCCTTTCCCATAGTGGGCTCAGGGCAGCTTCCAACATAATAAAACAATCGAAACAGTTTAAAAGAATTAAAACAGTTTAAACAGTTTAAAATTAGAACAATTAAGCCACAGCTCACATTAATTAAGGCAGCATGGATAGTGTGGACAGATCAATTAGGCATACATGTCCCAACCTAGATGTTCAAAAAGCTCAGCTATATCGGTTTTAAGCAATCAGTGCAGGGGGGGGGGCAATTTAGATATAAGGACATTCATCTGCCTCAGCCACAGGCCCAACAGAACAGCTCCGTCTTACAGGCCCTCCGGAATGGCAACAAATCCAACAGGGCCCAAACCTCCACAGGGAGCTGATTCCACCAGGTTGGGGCCAGGACTGAAAAAGCCCTGGCCCTGGTCAAGACAAGCCAGACGTCCCTTGGGCCAGGGATGGTCAGAAGATGTTGATTGGCCTCTGGGGCTCATATGGGGAGAGACGGTCCTGCAGGGATGCTGGTCCCAGGCTGTGCAAGGCTTTAAATGTCAGTACTAGAACCTTAAAGTGGATCCGGTACTCAATTGGTAGCCAGTGCAAACTGCACAGCATTGGCCAACTGCTCGCCCGAACAGGCGATTCAGACAGCAGTTGTGCTGCCGCATTCTGCACCAGCTGGAGCTTCCGGATCAGCCTCAAGGGCAAGCTTGCGTAGAGTGAGTTACAGTACTCTCGCCTGGAAGTGACTGTTGCATGGATCACTGTAGCTAAGTTCCGGGGGACCAGATAGGGTGCTAGTTGTTTGGCCTGCCAAAGATGGTAAAAGGCAGATCGTGCAACAGCTGTGACCTGGGCCTCCATAGAAAGGGTGGCATCCAGTATCACATCCAAGATACTCACCTTCTAAGCTGGCACAAGAGATGCGCCATCTAGAGTGGGAAGCCGGATGCGCCATCTAGAGTGGGAAGCCGGATGCCCCCCACAACCTTCGTACAGGACCTCCATCTTAGTTGGATTAAGCTTCAGCCGGCTCAGTCGCAGGCAACTGGCCACTGCTTCCAGCACCCTGGTTAGATGGTCTGGGGCAGAGTCTGGGTGGCTGTCCATCAGCAGATAGAACTGGGTGTCATCTGCATACTGGTGACAACCCAGCCCAAAACCTCTGGCAATCTGGATAAGGGGGCACATATAGATGTTAAACATCATTGGCGAGAGGATGGCTCCTTGAGGCACACCACACTCTATAACACAACCATGCCATCCCCCCCCCCAAAAAAAATCATGCCACAAGTTCATGCTGATGCTAAACACCACAAGGCTGGAGATGACAGGACAAGGTGGCAACGATGCACTGCAAACACTCCTGAGTTGCACTCGGATTCAGTGGGAGCTCACAGGAGCACAGCTCCTGAACCTTTTTGAGAGTTCCACCTGCCTACCTTCTCTTTTGAATAGTAGGTGCAGCTGCATAATAATTCCTAGTCACAGTGCTATCATAGAACTTGTATTTGAATTTTTAAAATCATTTAAATCAAATTGCATTGCCAAATCCTGGTATTTTCCCACTTTTTCATTTTAGGTAAGCATCTTTTAAGGGTGGCAGGGGAAGATTTGGGACCAACCAGAGTAAAAATATAGAGTTCTACAAACTCAAGGAACTCCAGTTTTCCAGAGAAATATTAGTGTTAACACACACACCCTCCTAATGTGGGGCTCCAATGGAATATCTCTGCTATTTGGCATTACATTTTATTACACACATGGCCTGGCCTGACGATACCCCATTTATGTCAGATCTGGCTCTCATGACAAATGAGTTTGATACCCTTGAATAACAATCTTAGATATATATTTATTACAGCTATCCTTCAAAATGTCTCAGGAAGATTGGAGAAATGGTATACCTCCTTTCTTCTTGCAGACCATGAGTCTGGAAGCTGGGATAATGTTGCCAGATTCTATTCATCTGCCAGAGTCTACCAAGGTACAGTGTTGATTTAATGACAACACCCACCCACACACAAACATGTCTTTTAACGGAATATTGTATTCTTACAACCACTCTGCTAATATATCTTTTATTCTGCTGGTCTGTGACCACAATAAATTATTGTTTGCCCTGATCAACAAACACCCATATATACTTTTAAGAGCTCTAATAGCTTTTTGGAAGGGTGGATAGTACAAATGGAATCTGACCCATTAAGCTACCTCCATATAGGTACTCAGTATTATCTCAGATCTGAAAACAGCATTTTCTGTTAGTCAATGCATTACCATCCCTTTGTTGTCAGAGTTTAGGACAGGGGTGGGGAACGTCCATCTCGAGGGCTGTAAACGGCCCTCGAGATAACTTGGTTCAGCTCCTGGGGATTGCTGTGCAGCAGCCTCCTTGGGGCTTGGCTGGCTGGCCAGGATCACTGTGGGTTCTAGAAAAGTCACTGTCACAGTTCATATAAGTTTCTTTATTTCCCTTTCTTTCTATTCCCCCCCCCCCATTTCTTTGTTTCCCTTAATTCCCCTTTCTTCCCCCCTTTATTTCTCTTTATTTCCATTTCTTCCTCCGTTACTTTATTTCTTTTTATTCCCCGTTCTTCCCCCTCTTAATTTTCCTTTATTACCCTTTCTTCCTCCATTTCTATATTTCCCTTTCTTTCCATTTCTTTCTCACATTTATTTCCCTTTATTCCCCCATTTTTCTTTCCCTTGCATTCCATTTATTCCCCCATTTCTTTCTTTACCTTTCTTTACCTTTCTTCCTCCCATTCTTTATTTTCCTTTCTTCCATTTCTTCGCCCCTTTATTTCCCTTTTTCCCCATTTCTTTCCCCATTTCTTTATTTCCTGTTCTTCCTCCCATTTCATTTCTCTTTCTTCCTTCCATTTCTTTATTTTCATTTATTCTCCTTTCTTACCCTCATTTCTACAAAAAAAGGCCTGGGCCTAGGCATTTGCCTAGGGCACTGGATCATGGTGGGGTCTGTGTGCCAAATAAGGCTCTCCCCACATGACTTCAAATAGAAAAACAATTATTTACATTAATTTTGCCAGCCTGAATTGTGCTCTGTCGGCGGAGCATTGTTTTTTAAGTGGATAATTTTGTATGGTCCATGAATAGGGTTGCCAATCCCCAGGTGGCGGCAGGGGGTCCCCTGGTTTGGAAGCCCTCCCCTCGCTTCAGGGTCATCAGAAAGTGGGCGGGTGAGGGAACTGTCCACTGGGCACTCCATTATTCCCTATGGAAATCGATTACCATAGGAAATACTGGAGAATTGATCCATGGGTATCTGGGGCTCTGGAGGGGCTGTTTTTTTAGGTAGAGGCACTGAATTATCAGCATAGCATCATATTCCTCTCCTCAAAACAGCCCTCAAGTTTCAAAAAGATTGGACAAGGGAGTCCAATTCTTTGAGCCCCAAAAGAAGGTGCCCCTATCCTACATCTCTGATGGAAGGAAGGTATTTAAAAGGTGTGCCATCCCTTTAAATGTGATGGCCGGAATTCCCTTCAGAGTTCAATTATGCTTGTCACAACCTTACTCCTGACTACACCTCCAAAGACCCCAGATATTTCTTGAATTGGACTTGGCAACTCTACCCTCGAATAATGTTATAAAGATCCAAATGGCCCTTGGAAGAAAAAAGGTTCCCCACCCCTGGTTTAGGAAGACAATATCAAAGTCAATGCAAGTGCTTTGTGTGGTAAACAAGGTTCAGTGAATTTTTAGACTCTCCAGACCATACACAAATAATTCTATTTCTGGTGTTCCCGGCATGACTAGCCTGTTATCATAGACACTGAAAATTTTTGCCACAACCTCCTCACCAAAAATGGAATCAACCAGTGCATTTGCCACAAACATTTCTTTAGGAGTGACCCCCTCTAAAGAGAGAAGAGGTCTTTGAGACAATTTATTTCACTTGTAATCTAAAAAGAGTTCAAGAGTGATAATTTATATTTTAACAGTAGGCTACAAATGTCTTCTGATATACAACACATATCCAATGGTGCTACAAGATTCCAATGAATGCACAATGAATTTCAGCTGGGTTATCTTTTTACATGTACCTGGTAACAATAAATATATTATCTCTATTTATCTACACTCCTATTGACTTTAAGAGTCAAACAAATAATAGTACTCAGGTGCTGAGCAACTTTCTTTGTTTCTAGTTAAGAACACAGGAAAAGCCATGTTGGATCAGGCCAATGGCTCATCCAGTCCAACACTCTGTGTCACACAATAGCCAAAAGACCAGGAGTCATCTGGAGGTCCATCAGTGGGGCCAGGACACTAGAAGTCCTCCCACTGTTGCCCCCCAAGCGCCAAGAATATAGAGCATCACTGCCCCAGACAGAGAGTTCCATCAATATGCTGTGGCTAATAGCCACTGATGGACCTCTGCTTCATATATTTATCCAATCCCCTCGTGAAGCTATCTATGCTTGTAGTTCATCAGTTATGTGTAACATCTATAACATATGTAACATCTCCTGGTACACAACAGGAAGTCTAATACAGAGCTAACATAATGACTGAAAATTATTAAGCGAAACATTCCAATTGTTGGCACACAGCTATGTGTGCATTGGTTGTGCCCTCTGTGTTGCTGAAGGTTCCAACTTCATTCCTCATAATATCCCATTAAAGGATCAAGAATGAGGCGAACCTCTTTGTAAAACCCAGGAAGAACCATTACTAATCAGAACACTGCCAATAAGACCACAACGGACCAACAAGTAGATTCAGTATAACGCAGCTTCACGTGTTCCCACAAATCTGCCTTCTGTTGAAAAATTATGCTTGTTGAAGCTTCAGGGAGCAAGATTGCTAAAATAATCTAATTTTGTCCTGGTTGTAGGCCACTTCCTCATTTTTTTGGTATGGGCAACAGTTTTGGCACATGTAACATACAGCAGTAGTTGGCTGCAAATCTGAAAAAACTGGCTCCTCACATTGATTGAACAGCTACAGATAATGCTTCAGCTTCTGACTGTAGATCATAAAACATTGCGGCAATAATGGTTTCATCTGACATGTGTTCTGAAGAAATATGAGGTGGGATGCTGACTTAGAGTGAATTTTTTTGTTTTTGTTTTTTGCTACAGTGCTACAGAGGTAGATGACTAAAGTTATGTTCTGAAGCTCTTGAGCAGCTTTCCACAGTTGTTCTATAGATGCAGTATGCACTTGTAGGTCTATAAGCTAAGCCTCTGGTGAATTCTTCAGAGGAAAGGGATTTTTGGCCCTGAAAGAGAGCCATAGGAGCCAGGAGAGAGAATAGTCGATGCATTTTTAAAAATATGGGGCAGACTAGGAGATTATATAGTTTGTCTAGGACGGCGTTTCCTAAAGGCAGGGTCATGACCTGACACCGAGCCACAGAGCCCTTGACGCTGGTCTGCGGGGCCTCCAGTCCCCTGGCCACCCCTCCCCCGTCTTCCCTCACATTGGGCCTCCCTCCCCCCGGGTCGCACACCTCCGTGCCTCCCTTCTCCCTCCCTTTCCCACCTCAGGCAGGTCAGTTGTATCTGACATAAAGCCCCCCTGCTCCCCCGATCACTCAGAAATTGGCGTGGAGCTCATTCCACGCCGGGCCAAGCCAGTGGTAGCTCAAACAGACTGCAGCCAAAAATGGTGCATGGCTCCTCCCTCCCTGGCACTTCCTTCCCATCCAGGAAATGCCGGGGAGGGAGGAGCCATGCTCCCTTTTCAGCCGCGGTTTGTTTGAGTTGCTGACGGCTTGGCCAGGCATGGAATCAGCTCCGCGCTGATTTCTAAGCGATCGGGCTGTCAAGCGGGGCAGGGGACTTTATGCCAGATGAAACTGACCTGCCTGAGGTGGGGAAGGGAGGGAGAAGGAGGCACGGAGGCACATGACCTGGGAGAGGCACAATGCAGGGGAAGGTGGGGGAGCAGCTAGGGGACTGGAGGCCCCGCAGCCCGGCATTGAGGGCTTCGTAGCCAGATTTCCCACCAAGAGTGAGCAGTTTTAAAGGTAAGTTGCTCCCATTTATTTTCCTTTCTTTTCTCTTTCTTCCTTTTGTCCCTCCTTTCTTTCACTCTTTCCCTCCCTTTTCCTTCCTTCCTAGTTCCTTTCTCTTTCTTTTTTCTATATTTGTTTCCAACTCTCCCTCCCTCCCTTCCTCTTTCTTTCTTTCTTTCTTTCTTTCTTTCTTTCTTTCTTTCTTTCTTTCTTTCTTTCTTTCTTTATCAGTCTTTTCCCCTTTCTTCCTTCTCTCTCTCTCTTTTTGTCAGTCTTTTCCCCCATCTTCCTTCCTTCCTTCCTTCCTTCCTTCCTTCCTTCCTTCCTTCCTTCCTTCCTTCCTTCCTTCCTTCCTTCCTTCCTTCCTTCCTTCCTTCCTTCCTTCCTTTCTTCCTTCCTTCCTTCCTTCCTTCCTTCCTTCCTTCCTTCCGTCCTTCCTTCCTTCCTTGCCATTGCTAATCTGAGTAGACCTGGGGGGGGGGGAGAAGCTTCAAATGCCCTGCCATTTCATGTTTTTCCAGGCTGAGAGCGTTTTATATTTTTAGTTTTCTGCTGTGTGGTCCTTGTGTTTTTTCTTATTGTTTTATTTTTACAATTGCATGGCAAAATCCCACTATTCTTCTACCTTTCCTAAACAAAACATTGTAAGAGTTTTAGGCTTGTTTGTACATCATTTCCTGTCTCCCGGCTCCACCTCCAAAGTCTCCTGGCTCCACCTGGCTAGTGAGAAATGTGAAAATAACCGGGGGGGGGGGAGTTTGGGAAACCCTGGTCTAGGAGGCAGAATCTCATTGCACAGCAATATAGAACTACTGGCTGCTGATGGTGCAGTGAATTTTTTACTTGCTTGCTGAACTACAGAAATTCAGGCTGTGAATTCTCTTGGGAAGTCTTCTTGCATTAAGGCTGTGAGGTGATTTTCTCTTGGTCAGATGAATGTCTTGATCTCCCACCCCAGTTGGAATCAGTTTCCATCGCACCAGCAGCTGGCAGGAAAAATATCTTTTTAGTCACCATTGGTTTTATCATAGAATTCTGTAGGAGAGGCATGATGTCACTTCCAGGTTTTCCCAGAAGTGACATCACACCACTGCTGATAGCCACACACATACCCCATGTCCTTGCCCAACCTGATCTCCCACTGTTTGGCAGGCTGGGTCTGGCAACCATTCTCTCTGATGGCTACCCTCCAAATTGTGAGTATTTATGTTTACTAATGAGTGATAAATCTGTGAAAGGTGAGCCAGAGACAAACTGTATAATCACAACCCCTGTGTTGTCCTTCCTCCCTTTTCAGCTATGGTTAATCTCAGTGTAATGTGGAAAGGGAATTTTGTATATTGTCAAGAGCAGGGGTGTAAAATATGCAGCTTGGGGGCTGAATCCAGACATATGTGGTGACCGGCTGCTCGGGTGTGGGCAGATCTAGGGCGCTGCTCATTTGCTTCAAATGGGGTTTGGGGTGCCAGAGCACGGCGCACCCAAGCCCAGGCCTCTGGATTGCACTGGATTAGGCTAGTAATTTTTGTAAATGTATTTGCAAGGTTGTATTAATGCTTATGCTTTTTAAAGTTTTGATTATTTTCACTTCATTCCAAATGCCAGGTCTTTTATGCCTTGAAGGAGGATTCCACGTGTAAGTGGTTTGAATGAGAAAATGGTCACCCAGTAACAATTTCCTAAAAATGCTCTGTCAGATCCATTTTACCTTTAGCTAGGGGCTCATAGTGCTTCTCTGAATGCTAGCCTTGACGGCAGTTCACATTTCACACATTTATTCCCATGTTGAGTTGCGGAGAGGGAAAATTTGTCAACCTTGATTACAAGCTGGTATAATAAACTTTCTTATATTAACTGTTTTATATAATGTTTTATATAATGCTGTTCATAACAGTTAAGTTTGTATTTATTGGATTGCTTTTCTACAGCTGTGATCAATCAGCCTTTTCAGTTGATCCACCTGGAACTAGGTCATGGGAGGAATCCCAGTTTGAACTATGGATCTCTCATGCAAAATCAGACTAGTAAAACATGCACACTATGATAGGTTTTGTAAATCTGTGAATCTAATCACAAGGCAACAAGGGAAGAAGAAAACACTTCTTCACAGTGGAAAAAAGCTAATTTGAATATGCCCTAAAACTTAATATGAGAATTATTATGATATGCAAATTTTAGACATTGATTGCTTCCCCACAGATTTGCATTAAAATTCAAATCCTTGTCTAAAATTCAGTAACTTGGTAATGCACTGTACAACAGTTCTATAAGGAGCTTTTAAAATTAATTTTATGTATGATTTTGTTCTGAATGAAATATAAAACAAGCACTTGCTGACCTTTAATATTTAATCTTCTGGTTGCACATCATCATATTTTCTTCTTAGTACTTTTCTCTTTTTTTAGCTCCAGCACAGAAGAGAATCTGAAGGAAAATGGAAATTACCCTTTTATTGAAATTCATCAAAGATACTTCACTCCTGCATATTGTCATTTTAAAAAAAGCACATTAAACAATATGATGAATCCACTGAGACTATGTTTCTTCAGATTTACTATGGAAGATTTCTAAATTACTATAGAGAAAAACAGTGTACAGCGGTAATGGACTACCTACCTGCCTGATCAGTGATGCAGTGTGTGTAACACCATAGCAGAATAAGATTGATTTGAAAATGTTGGTCTTTCGTTCATGAAAGACAAGTCTTAGAGAAAGGCAAAGAAAATAATTTCTGATCCTAAAATTACATGATCATACAGAAAATATTTGCCAGGGACATTAACTGTAACACACACAAATGCACACACTTAAAATGATGCATAGCATGCTAAAGTGGTGAAAACAGCTATCACAAAAAGATGGATGTTATATTGTCCAGTAGCCTAATTAAATCCTTCTCACTTCCATTATCATTCTTAAATAGTGGTTGTTAGGTTTTTGACAGTCCAGATTTCAGTTGTTTCATAGTTATTTTGATTTGCTGATTATTAAGGATGCAGCACCAGTCTGCTTGACTTGGTATCTCATGTGCATATCATAGTTCTGCTCATATGGACAACAGAGTCTCCTATCTAATTCTGTTTAATTTCTGTTAACAAAGAAAGATACTTGGACAGATAAAATCTTGTGCAGATTCAGAGATGCATGTACAAAGGCTGCAAAGAGCAGCATAAAACCGGTAAGCTTGTCCGACCACCAGTCTCTGCAGCTGCCTCAGCACCTACCCCTTTCCTACAGAGTTGAAATTTAAAAGATAATTTGCAAGCTGTTGTCAATCTCATAGTAGAAGGAAGAGGCTTTTGTGGATGTGGGGGTGGTGTCAGCTTCATTTTTGCAGTTTGCAGTCTTTGCACACAACTTTAGAAATTTAAGAAAGAAGTTGTATTGCTCATTTAAAAGGCAGCAAATAGTAGTTAAAACTTACCAGTACATATTGGGCGCTGCACTTCCACAATAGGACTGAAACCAGCCGGGGAAATATAAAATAATTACATTTGTATGCAATAACATAGCCTGCTTTTCATTGGCCACTCCTGCAAAAGCTTACAGAGCTATTATGGTGAGTTTTATATGTAGTTCTTATTTATTAAAATATTTTACCCTGTCTTGTTTCTGAACTCAAGGCTGCTAACAATAATAGTTAATAAGTAAAATGTTACGAATTAAAACCAAAATAAAATAACAAACCCCAAATACAAAAGAGGCCTCCCAGCCCCAACTAAAGATCGCCAACAAGGGGGCACCTCTCACCTCTTCAGGGAGTCCATTAAGGAGAATGGGAGCCATGACAAAAAAGGCCGGGGCTCTGGTCAGTGGAACAGCCAGACTGCAGTTGGAGAACAGAAACAATATAGAAGGAGAGTTCTTGAAGTTGCTGAAGTGAAGTGCCCAGGAAAACTGAAGATGCATTTGCCCACTAAATGTTTATAATTTTTGTTTCAAAATCTAACTTGCATTTTAGAATGTTGGTAGATCCAGGTGGGCAGCCATGTTGGTCTGAAGCAGTAGAACAAAGTTGGAGTCCAGTAGCACCTTTTAGACCAACAAAGTTTTATTCAAAGTGTAAGCTTTCGTGTGCATGCACATTTCATCAGACACTGAAATGGGGTACAACGAGCAGTGCTACATATAGCTGGTGGGTAGTGATTAAGCATGCAAAGTGGTACAAAATTAAAATCCATGCACTATGCAAATGCTATCCAGACTAAACTTAATGTTTTTTCAGTTCATTAATTTCAACATTTTGCCGTTGGATTCTAACTTTGTACTACTTTGCATGCTTAACCACTGCCCATCAGCTATATGTAGCATTGCTTTTTGTACCCCACTTCATCATCTGATAAAATGTGCATGCACACAAAAGCTTACATTCTGAATAAAGCTTTGTTGGTCTTAAAAGGTGCTACTGGACTTCAACTTTGTTTTATTTTGAAATGTTGTAAATAACGAATTCTGAGTAAAGCATAACAATTGTTTACACGTTGGGTTTTATTGAACCATAGAGTCCCATGAATACCCAGTTTTAGATTCATGACAGACATGGGAATGTGTTTCTTCATACAATGTATAATTATGTGTTTTTAAGAGATGATTCAATAAAGTCATGCAATACACTACACAAATTAGGGGGAACATGATTTTTTTGCAGACATCTGGCGTCTGGTCACTGTGGGAAACTGCTGGACCTTTTCTCTAATACAACCTAGTTTTTCTTAAGTTGCATGTAAGATGTTTAAATTGTTCTGCCTTATAATGTAAAGCCTGAATATTGGAAGCACAAGGTTGTACTATGCAGGCACACTTGTTTAAGATCCGAAATTAGTTGTAGCTACCTATTTAATGTACAATCTGTGAAAAACTTTTATTTTCCTTGTGATTTATTATTTAGTTCTTATTAGGCATTTTATTAAGATGAAAATTAGTAAGCTCCTTGAGGATACCTTGACTGCCATTACCAATCTACAGTGCATTCTCCTTAATCCCATGAATAGTGACAGAACCGTTAACTTTCACTTCCTGTTTCAGTAATTTCCTCAGGGATTAAGGAGAATGGACTATCTACTGTGAATTTGTATAAATGTGGACAGGAATTATTCAGCATCAATTGGAATTAACTGATGTGTATTTTCGATTGTATGTCTGTTCTAATTTGAACCATTGGTATAACAAGATAATTTTTTATTCATAGTAGTTTTGGGTCACAGTAGCCTTTTTTGGGTCAGGGGTTATCTTAACTTTGGGTGACCTCTCTCCTTCTATTGGCTGGGAGCTGATAACCCTACAACTTGTGTGAGACAACAATTAGGCCCAGCAAGCTAATGGTGCCTGAATTGATCTGATGGTCAGCCAGAAATGGAAGCAGACATAAGCTTGTACTGTTCATGTATAAAAGAAAGGATCAGGGTCTATGTTACGTAAAAAGCCCCTCCTTCCCTTCCTTCTCTTACCATGGCCTTTTGCTTTAAGAAAGTTTCTTCTTAGAAAGAATGTTCAGTGTGCAATAGCCAAGCTAGGCTAAAACAAATGTACTTTAAGAACAGCACAGCAAAATAAGACAAATGAGAGTCTTTCGCTCCCCTTCCTTCTTTTCATGTAAAAAATAGACCTTACCCCATGTCCTGTTTTGTATATGAATAAATAACACACAGCTGGCCAATGATGTCTGATTTAGCACTGTTCTAAAAGTTCAAGGGTTCCATGGCAAGCACTAGGAAGCATTTCCATGTTAGGAAGTTTGAAATCCATTGAATAAACACTGTATTGCATAGTTTATGTTCAGCAGTATTATGTCATCCATATTGATACTAAAATGAATATGTAAGTTAATTTAGTTGTTTGAACATATTGTTATTATGTAACTACATTGTATTTTAGTGTAACAATGACTTTTTGCAGTTGCCATTTCCTTATTAAACTTGGATATTGAGACAATCACTTGCCTAAGGCAATTGAGCTGATTCAGGCTGTTTTATTTTATGAGATCAGGTTTCATACATAAAAATTGACACCTTAGATTTACTTTCTTGTTCTGAAAAATTTACCCTATTCCTAAATGAAGCCACCAGCTCTGTTGGCTTCTCTGGGTGTTTGCTAGTAAGTAAGATTGCCATACAATTTTGTGAAGTTGAAATTAGATATGTATTTATTGATTTAAAACATTTCTATGCTGCTTTTCTACCCAATTTGGGGTCCCCAAGGGAGTGAACACTAAAAGCACTTTAAACATTTAAAAGCATGTAAAAACAAATATATAGGCTTCATCCATCTCAAAACTGCTTCTAGGCACCTGTTCACAGCTTCTGCAACCCCAATACTTAGAATATACTACTAAAGTCTACACAGGCACATTGTACATTGCTAAAGTACAATGTCAAATACAGCATGACAGTTTAGGTAGTGTCTGAAGGCCAAGTGATGTTCATTTGCCATTTGTTCAGCCTTCTGTTATGATCTGTCTGGTCTCAGGCAGCATCCCTTTCAAGAAACATCCTCTAATTTTAGCTAACATAGTAGTAATATAATTCCTAAGTAAAAAAAAACACTGAAAAAAGCTGGAACTGTAGAAATATCACAGTAGCTCATTCCAAAGTATATCTCCCTGACTGGCATGAAATGACACTTTCACAGTGCTATCTTAAGCAGGTCTACTCAGAATTCAACTCAGGTCTCCTGAATGGGGTTTATAGGAAAGTGTTTTTAGGGTTGCACTAAGTACCTTTCACAGGTGATTAATATTCTGATTTTGAAATCTGAAATTTTATTTCATCTTTTCTTCACAAATATTTTCACTTCATTTTGATAGATTGATATCAGAATGGTAAATATATATGTCATTTCGTTTAATCGTATTAGCTATTTTTAATAAACCTAGTTTAAACAAGATAATGTTTTAAAAACTTTTGTTTGGGTGATGATAACATTTTATTCAAATTGTTATATAAAACAATAATAAAGATATTTCAGTCAATAATATTAACATTGGAAATGTGGGTAGCCTGCTAAGCCATCTTTAATTATCTTTTTTTTTTTTTTTTAAAGGACTATAGTTAATCCCAATAAGAAGTTCTCTGGGTTAGTAGAAAGGCAGACCAGGGATTTAACTCCCCTTAAAAAGCTAGGTTCGCAGCTTGACACAGCAGTCATCTTAGAAAATCAAGGTGACTGCTGTGGCTTGGAGTGCATTTGCCCAGCTTCAGCTAGTGCATTTAGCAACATCCATTCCTGGTTCAGTCAGATCTAACTTCAGTGATCTAGGCCTTAGTTACTTCTAGACAGGATTTTTTTTGTAGAAAAAGCCCAGCAGGAACTTATTTGCATATTATGCCACACCTTCTGACATCAAGCCAGCCGGAACTGCTTTCCTGTGCATTCCTGCTCAGAATAAAAGCCTTGCATCTAGACTTGACTATTGCAATGTGTTCTTCTTGCAGCTACCTTTGAAGGGTGTTTGAAAGCTACAGAATAGAGGTTTGCAAAAAAAAAAAAAAAAAAATCAGCATTTTTCCGGTTCGAGTCTGTTGGACCTGAAAAATATTGGTATTTCCAAATAATCCCAATAGCAGTATTGTATTGGAATTTGGATAGATATTTGGGAAACCCCATTTTTTTTGCTCCATTATACCTTATGGGGACAAGCCCTTTAGAGTATAATGGAGTTCAGAAGACATGGAAAGTTTAAATGGCATGACTTGGCAAGTGAAATTTAAACTTTCAATGCCTTGTGAGTTCACTTCCTGATTCCATGTGTTTCAGAAGGCATTTAGAATTTATTTGTTGAGTTTGCTTGCTGAGTCTTCTACATGTTCCGAAATTGACTGTAATATTGGCTTTTATGCAGATATGGCTATTTTGGTAGCCAATCAGATTGTATAATCTGTATTTGGCTGAAAAAATACCCCAAAATACTTGCTTTTCAGATATTTATCCAGTTTGGAATATTTTAAGTGAACACCCCAGCACAAAATGCTGCAACAAAACTACTAGTCATAACCAACTATCAGGAGCTGTGACAGACAGTAGATGGTTAATACCGTAACCTAGTGTGAGAACCTTGAATGACAGGGGATTCAAATGGAATTCTTCAGTTGAGACTGGCAGTTAAGAACTGACAGTTGGGAAAGAGGGCTAAGGGAGTGAGAGGATCAAGAATGGCTCCCTTTCAATCCTGAGAGAAATAGCTCCTAGAAAAGGGGGGGGGGCAATCCCTATCCAGTTTGAGGGAAATAGCTCCTAAAGAAGGGGAGGTGATCCCTGTTAAGTGGTTAAGAAGGGAAACTGGAACATGGTTGAATGCCCCTGCTTTCACCAACTTCATGTTTATTTATATAAGCAGAGACTGCCAAGAAACCTCTCTCCTCAAATTTTAAAGACCTGTCTGAATAACAGAAACAGTTGCTTGGTTTTAACAAATTACCTGGTGTTTATTCTTATTCAAAGTTATCTCATTCCTGTTGCCTATTCACCTCATAAGTCTTAAACTTGATTCATACCTGACCATTTACCCTCAAAGTTAAATAAAACATATATTTTTGAACTACCTACAGTCTCTCATATCAAGCTAGGACATAAGAAGGATTGCAGCGTTTTCCTTCAGTTCCCTAAGCTGGGTCAGCTTTTACCCATATACATTCAATGACTGAGTGCAACAGCCAGAGAAAAACAAAGAAACAGAAGAAGGAGCTGCTCATTCAAAAGAAGATAAACGGAAACCCTGTGAGGGAGGGCAAAATCGTCATAGGAACATATATCCCTAATACTACAGCAATTAACTGGTTACCAATCTGCTCTTGAGCCCAGTTCAAGGTGTTGTTTTTGTCCTCTACCTGGTTTGGCATTAGGGTATCTGAAGGGACCATCTTAGAGGGAGGTATTTATAATAATAATAATAATAATATAATAATACTTTTTATTTGTATCCCGCCCTCCCCGCCAGGGCAGACTCAGGGCGGCTCACAGCATACGAATATAAAATACAATAAAACCATACATAGTAATTACAGTTACAATTATAAAATCATCATTAAATCATTAACAACTTACATTAAAATTAACATTGTGGTGCATTTGTGAGTTTCCTGCATTGTGCAGGGGGCTGGACTAGATGACCCTGGAGATCCCTTCCAACTCTGTGATTCTATGATTCTCCCATATGTTCCTTCCAGGAATTAAGATCACAGGGAGAGGCCCTCCTGACTGTTTCACCAAGTAAAGATGCCATTTGGTGGGTGCATGAGAGAGGGCCTTTTCTGTGGCAGCCCCACAATGATGGAACAACCTCCCCAGAGAGGTGCACTCAGGGGTCATTTTGTAGAAAAATAGGTGGTGCTCATCCAGGGATCATTATGCAGCTGCATCTACTATTCAATGGACAAGGAGGTGGAACACTCAGAAGGAGGAGGTGGAACTCTCAGAAAGGTTCAGGAGCTCTGCACCTGTGAGCTCCCACTGAATCTGAGGCCTGGGTGCACTTGATTCCATCATTGTCAATGTTCAGAAGGCAGTTAGATAATTTTACTTAGGACTGCATTTGATAGATTTAGCTTTTTTATCACTGGCAGTCTTAACAGGTTTCTTAAATTAATGATGTGGCAAAATGTACCTACTCTGGCCTTCCCTCCTAGGGGTTCCCTACTCCCTGGAGGGGCTTTTCTTCTCTCTAGGGTAGCCTACCACCACCACCTGATCATTGTAGGGATTTCCCACTGTGAGGATCAGGACTCCCAGCTGCCCTTCCAAGTTCTAAGGCCTTGCCCCTGTGTCTCCTGCTGCCCAAAGCCTGGCTGCCATGGGGGCAGTTTAATCCTTTGTGCATCCCTGGAGGAATGGTCAACAGCCTGTCTCCCCCCTCCCAGCACTCCTTTTAAAATAGTGTATTCAAGACGGTGGAGGTCTGTGTGGTACACAGAGCTACTGCCAGCATCAAAAGTCTAAAATTTATTTCAAAGAAAAATGTTTACAAGCATCCTTTTATCACAGCACCAGATTGCACAAGGAATACAAAAAAGAAACTGGTAAATCAAAAATCCTGTCCCTTTCCCTGTACATGCTCTATCAGCTGTTAAAATAGGACAGTCTCCTTTGCTTGAGAAGTTACTGAGCTCCACAAAGCCTCCAATATCTTCAAGCTCCCTTCAGATGTCCAGGTCAACCACATAGTGGGTGCCTGCTTGCAGACCTGATCTGAGATTTCTCCTGGAAGCTGCATCCCAAAGAAAAAGAACTACTTCCTCCTGCATGGAGGTTTTATCCTATCTGTTTTCTCCCCCACTTGACCTGCTCAGCCCACACCAAGAAAGTGTTGCCTCCATCTCCTTCCTGGAGATCATCTCTGGCACTGTTCTATAGTCTAAAGTCTTCCAAACTCTGTTCCCTGCCTGGAGAAGGGAAAAACTTGGTCATACCATTGTTTCTAACTAGACCCATTAGCATTTCTTAAGAGGTGAGCCTGGAAAGTCATTGATGGACTGCCTGATCTCTGCCTAAAGAAAAGAAAATAAACCTTTAAAATGCCAAATCGAGGTTTGCTTCTTGCCAACACCCCAGGAGAATATGCATTTCTTCACAGATGACTTTTTATAATTGCTTTATATTCAAACCACCTTGAGTTGTGCAAGGGAGAAAGGCCATTGGTAAATGTTTTAAATAATAAATAATCGTTTTCATGGAATATTGTCCACACTGGCTTGTCTGCCAAAGAACTGATACCTTCCACAGATGTTTTTTGCACTATATATAATTCCTGAGCATGTTCCAGGAACTATGGTGATTTGGCCTCACTGTGTCTCCCCATCATCATGGGTAAACTAAGTTAAGAGTGAACAACACATCTATCACACCACCACTATCAGCCACATGTCTTTAAGGAAACTTTACTGAACCTGTTATTCAGGGATGCCTGACAAGGGACATGACTGGATTTTGTCATTGTTCAAATGCTAGTGCAATTGCAATGCATGCTGCTGCTTTTCCCCAACCCTGCCTCCCTTGTTGCCTCTACTTATCACTCTCCTCTTCCAGGCACTGTATGCAGCCTGGGACTAGAAACATCAAAAAACCCCAAAACTGGTAGAGGCTGTGTTGATAGAGGCAGATAAAAAATTAAATCCCAGCCCACAAGTTCTGGTTACAGTGCAACAGGGTGGTGGGGAGACCTTTCCCTAGCCTTGTTTTTCTTCCAAGCATGCTAATATCAGAATTAGAAAAAAGTTCTCCAGTGCCAGAAGGAATGCCAGCCACAAGGAATGAGGACTGTAAAGTGGCACTGATGTGACCAGGGAGATTCAGCAATATTAATCTTCCCATCCATACAGCAAGCAAATCTCATTTGTCTGTAATATTTCAGGAAAGTTGACAGTAAAGCAGGTTTGGAAAACAATGGACCAAAGCAGGGAAAACCCCAGAAAGTGGACAGTTTGGAGAACAATGCTATGTGAATCTTCTGTGGGGAAATGTTCTTTTTTGAAAGCCAAGACAGAGCAAAATACCTTGGGAAGCAACATGTTTCTACATTTATAATACACCTTTATACTCAAAGAGCCCCCAGAACATTTAGTTTCAATTAAATTAAATTAAACAAAATGGGTTTTTAAATTTAAAAAACCCCTCTCAAATCCTAAAATACCAACAAGACAAAACAGAAGGCACCTCTGCCACATGTCTGATAGACTTAAGTTAATACAGTGACTCAAAACCACATTCTATGAGATTTCGTTTGCTTAGACTCCAACTCAGTTGTATGCAGTGGGGCTTACTCCAAGCTAAGTGTCCTTAGGCTTGTGCTGTTATGTAATATAAACTAGGCCTTTTATCTTCTAGTAGTCAGTTTAAAATCGTCTGAAAAAGTAACTAACTCCACAAAGTAATTACACAGGTAATACAAAACTAGTCATTCAGCATAAGGAGTAACTTAAAGATCTTTTGAAAACTAACTGAAATTAGAAAGGATATGGATTCAAGTGTCTCCGTAAACTCAATAGCAATGCCTAATACATAGTACCAGCATTTCTGTTGTTGTTGTTTTTTTAAAAAAAGTCAGCATTAATTATTGGCCATAGACTTTGGTAACTTTTCTTTCTGATTCATTCCCACAATACCCCTAAGGGCTCAGAACCTCTGAGTACATAATCTGGAGAGAGTAGGTCAGAGTTGAGCTAGAAGGAATTGGCTTGATCAAGCACATTCCAGACCTTCTGGTCCCACAGAGTAGTTATCTCATTGCACAGGCAGTGTCTCCCCCCGCCCCCTCCCCGCCCCATATATGGCCTAGAGCACCAAGCAGGTAAATTAAAAGGTGGGGCCACATTGTCCTTTCCTGTAGTTGACACTCAGAACTCTCTGTGGAAGACAGACCAGCTGAGAAGAGATTCAAGAATACACATAATATTCCTCAAATCTAATTACAATTCAATCTGTAGAAAGGTGGCACAATTTAATTCAACATTTTCACCTTCACCATTCTAATACTATTGCAAAAAAAGTGATACTTCTCCAGGGAAGACCTTTTGAATATATAAACCTTTGGATTATGGTAAGTAACCCAATACAATGTTGCTATGGCATTTTCTTTTTCTTTCCTTGTACCTCACAGTAAACAACAAAATGCCTTGACAGCACTGGGGTATGTTTTGTGGATAAAGTGAACTTGAACTAGACCTAGTAAATATAGTAACAGAAATTCTTCTCAATTGTTTCCATTCAGTAAAGTTTATTCTAAGATTCAGAAGATTCCAGTTCCTTAATCACAAACTAGTCATGATTGTGGCATATACTGCAATAAACATAGTGTATACATAACCAAATTGAAATATGTGAAGAATGACTGGTTGTTTGGAGTATTGTGGAATGGAGTCCTCCAATAAACAAGCTGCTGTAGATTCTTTTGTTTGCTGGAACTTGTACCACCCATCTTCCAAATCAACTGGAAGGGGCAGTGCAGACTTCAGCATATGCAAGTGAGATGCAATTGCCACAATAGCTGCTCATTCCAGCAGATTAGAAGTAGGGCTCCTGTTCTGATCTTGGAATGCTGGTTGGAATGTAAAACCACCTTTCTGTGCCCTTTGAGAGTTCTTTGAGAAAGGAAGACATAAAGCCTGGGAAGGTAACTGGCAGGTCTTGAGAGTCAACTGATAGATAAAATATGTTTTTGAGATTTGAATACTTGAATGTCTCTCCTCCAGACCTCTGTACATCTTTTCCACCTAGTCTAGTTCTCCCTTGTGCCTCTGTTTTAATAAAATCTTTATATTAGTGAGTGCACAAATAACAAAGTTGTTTTGTTGTAATATTTGCTTTTACTCAGAAATCCCATTTTCAGATAGGATTATTCCACAGTGAGGACCGTCTTACCAGCTTTACTGTCCTTAAAAACTTTTAGAGGAAGATGAAGATATTGGATTTATATCTCGCCCTCCTCTCCGAAGAGTCTCAGAGCAATCTCCTTTACCTTCCTCCCCCACAACAGACACCCTGTGAGGTGGGTGGGGCTGAAGAGGGCTCTCATAGCAGCTGCCCTTTCAAGGACAACCTCTGCCAGAGCTATGGCTGACGCAAGGCCATTCCAGCAGGTGCAAGTGGAGGAGTGGAGAATCAAACCCGGTTCTCCCAGATAAGAGTCCGCACACTTAACCACTACACCAAACTGCAGTCTTACTCTTTTTTTCTTTTTTTGCTGTTTTGTCTCAGTCATTTGCTTGATGGTGAAAACCACCCTCCACTTTTGTTGCATTTAGTGTTATAATACACTACTCTTTATATTTTAAAATGTTTTAAAAATAATGTTTTTTAAAAATAAGTACAAGCAACTTGATATAAATTGCCAATCAGTACAGTTGCTGCAGGATAGGACTGGATATATATTCTTACTTCCTCACACTTGCCACAAGGTGAGCAGCAATGTTCTACATAAGTAATCTTCACAAGTCCATCAAAAATTGGCCCAAAGAAAAATAGTGTACATAACTTTCTGTACCAGGGGTGTCAAGTATGTGGCTCACAGGATGTATCTGGCACACAGGCTGTATCCAGCAGGGCTGGCATGCAGCCTGCGTGAGCAACTGACCGTCTCCTACAACCTTCTCTCCATTGCTACTGCTGCTGTGTGAGAAAGCTTCTCTGAGGGGGGAAAGAAAAAGACAGCATACACATGTGCACCAGAGAAAAGCTCCCTCTGCTCACTTCTGCTTCCTCTACTGGGGCTGCTCTCTTCCAAGCCTCTCTTCCCTCCTTTAAGGGAATATTATGGTTCCCTCCGTTGAGGAAATATTATGGTTCTCACTGGCTGCCTTTCTTCATATCAAACCCCTCCCCCTGCTTTTTAAAGTTTTTATTATCATCCCTAGCAGTGATTCATTTTTGTCCAGTCTGAAAGCAATACATTATTTCACATGGAGAGATCTCCCTTTCCAGTTCTAACAAATAAAAAATTATAATAATAGGCCACCGTGCGAGACAGGATGCTGGACTAGATGGACCACTCGTCTGCTCCAGCAGGGTTCTTCTTATGGTCTGTAGGAAGGGTTACTGGGGGAAATGGGAATATTGTGGGGTTTTAGTACAAATTTTTGTAATATATATATATATTGTGTGTGTTACTTTTCAGCTCTGTTTTGCACTAAATCTTTCATGTTACTTTTTGTTTGATCTGATGAAAGATTTATTGGCTTGTTAACTATACTTTGACTTTATTAGATATCTTAGTACCACTGAATACAGTGGGAGTTATGCAGTTGACTTGCATCAAATGTTGATTTCATCCAGTGTAATCAGTAGTGAATGATCTGGTCCATGTGGCTCAGTCTCAGAATGAACATGATTGATTGCTTCTCCTGAATGTAAAAATACTCTCTGAATGTTCCATTTCTCTAGGAATCAATAGAATTCGTTATAGGCTGACTTGTTAAAAAGAATTAGCCAAAGCAAAATGTTGTCTTTCCGATTAACAATTCATGATCTTTTAAAAATCCAACAAATAATTCCCTGTTTAGCCAGCACAAATGATAAAACTGAAGCCATGTTGAAAGCATAAATGTAGATGCTGTTATAATAGCCTGGCTTTATGACAAAAGTTGTCATGTATCAGAATTTAGAATGATCCTATCCTTGCTTTATAGTGTTATTAATTAGGATTAGTTCTTCACCAGGTGAACTATAGCTATGAACATTCCTGCTGGCCTATCTCCAGGACTAGCTATGGTATGGTAGAGTCTGTGAGATATTTTAGATGTTTTCTGGTTTTAACATAAGGCTGCCCCTGGTTTCACTCTACTGTCGTTTCATTATCCATTACATCCCCTACCCTGAATTCATGGCAGGATATCACAATAATGAAATCATTATTTAGAGAAGCCAGGGGCAAACATGTCAAAAGCGACAACCATCTAAAATATCTCACAGGTAGATAACCACATTGCCTTGCTGGGTTAGACCAAGATCTGTCTTCTCCAACAATAGACCACCAGATGCCCCTGGAAAGAACACTGATGGCATGGAAGCAACAACATTCTGTCAGTTCATTCCAGCATCTGGTGAACATGTTTTTTTTTTTTTTATCATGGCTAATAGCTGTTAATACAACTGACCTCTGTGAATTCATCTAATTCTTTTTAAAAGCCATCTATGTTTGTTGACTGTTGATGTAAAAAGAACATTTAAAATATATCAAATAAGCAAAAATGGTAATTGGCTATTTTTTTAAAAAAAAATCCTTTCATTTCCCATTTTATAACAAAAATAACCATCCAATTTCCAAAAAATATAGAATTAACTTGATGTTTTATCATCAACAGCTATCTCTTCCTCTTAAAACTCTGAGATAGATAGACAGACAGATAGCTTTGAAATAAAAAGAGCAACTCCAGCAATTTCTCCTTATTGCCTTCTACTCAAGTGGCATATACAGCTACCACCCACTCAAGATAGGGTTGCGAGCCTCCAGGACTCTAGAGTTCTCTCAGGATCATGACTATCAAGACTACAGAGATCAGTTCTTTTGGAGGAAAAAACAGCTTTGGACAGTAGATTCTAAGGTCTCTTATCTCTCTCCCCTCCCCAAATGCCACCGTCCTCAGTCACCGCCCTACAGGATTTCCTAAGCTGCAGTTGGCATCCCTAACGTGCGGTCCCTTTAAATGTGATGGCCAGAACTCTCTTTGGAGTTCAGTTATGCTTGTCACAACCTTGTTTTTGGCTCCACCCCTAAAGTTCCTAAATATTTCTTGAATTGGACTTGGCAACCCTAACAGAAAGTCAAACCAAAGATAGCACATAAACATTAGCATATAGTTCTCCTATGAAAATGTGCAGATGTACCCAAGATTGACCAATGGGCAGGGTGCAGTCACCCCTGACAGGACCTGAATATATCAGGTTAGAAGGGTGGAGCAGGGGAGGCCAGTATAACGAGACATCCATCACCTCAACCAAAGACCCAGCAGAACATCTCCATTTTACAGGCCCTGTAGAACTGAAGCAGATTCCATAGGCTCCTGATCTCCATCGGGTAGGGTTGCTAGTCCCCAGGTGGGAGTGGGGGATCCACCAATTTCAGGGGCTCCTGCTCACCATTAGCCAGCTGGCCTGTGGGAGAAAGCTTTGTCCCCAACAGCCACAAGCCCTTGGTACATCCCCAACTTGATAACATCACACAGTGCCCAAAATACAAGAGCATTGCCTTGTGACATCCCCAGTGTGATGACATCACCTCTGCATGATGTCATCATATTGGGGGCATTGTGTGTAGCAACATCTCACCACTCTGTACACTTCTTGAGAACTCCCACCCACCTCCCACTGGCACCAGGTAAGGACCTGGCAACCCTACCACCCGGAGACTGCTTCACCAAGCCAGAGCAAGAGCCAAAAAGGTTCTGGCTCTTGTTGAGACTAGATAGTGGCTGATTTTGTTGTTCTTTGTAAAGACACTGTGGGCTTTGTGGAAGAGCTGGTATAAATCTATAAATAAATAAATAGACTCAAAAGAAAAGGACAAACTACACAGCAAATGCAAACATATGTCTTAAAAACCCAGTGGCTGCTTCTTGTACTCAGAACTACATTGTGAGAGGATGATTATTAGGAATTCAGTGTTGGGAAAGCAGCTTTCCTCTCCCTCTGTAAAGGCTTGCAGGCAGTTGCCTGGAGAGCCACAGTGGTTGGGGGAGGTGGTTCTTTGCTAAACACCAATTTATTGATTTCCTTGTGGGCTGGCATTTTTAGTTTTGCGTATCATTTCAGTTAAATGCGTTTGTAGTGTTTATATCCCACTTACAGTAATAACCACCTTGTAATTAAAATTGCAATGTATAAGAATATGGAGTGAATTTGTATGGCACAGAAAACGGGGCAGGAGATGGCTTGCTGTGGACTAGTCATGCTTCATGTGGCTTTCCCCTTCCCTTTCCTTCTTGCATTTAGAGTTGGCTTGTCTGGCCAGTCTATTCCTTCAGTGCATTTAATTCAAGCCAAGTTCTGAATCTTCAAAGAGACACACTCTGTATTTTGATGGCTGCAGAGAGTTGTGTACCATCCTTCTTCTGTTACACCAGCAGAACTTAGAGGAACAGTTGCTGTCAGGTGCACATAGAAATCATAAGGACAGGGAAATTAGTTACCACTGTCACTCCATCTCCCTTCCAGTTGCTGCTGACTTCTAATTGCTGGGCCCATTAATGTTCCTGCTAAAACAAAAGCAACCAAAACAAAAACAAAAAAACCCCAAGCAATGCAGCTGACTTTACTCTAAATGAATCCAGTAACTGTTATGGTTAGTCAGAACAGTAATACTTCCAAAATTAGGCAACTGCTACCAGTGATCTGAACTAGCTCATGCTGCCCTATTGTAGCCTTAGGCTGGCCATGCAACCTAACCAGTCAGTCGGCTCCAAAAGGAATGCTGAAGCAATCTAAACTAATTTATTCCTACAGGTGCTAGAGGTATATGTGCGATATTCTTTTGGAAAGGTACAGTTAAGTATATACGACAAGAGAGATGGAGAATGTATACCTTTTTGTGGTTTTTTAAAAGTGAAACAAATTTTGTCCTTTATTTCATTGGTATAGAGAGAGGCTCAGCGCCAGAAAAAAATAGTTCAATGAGTGGAAAATTAATATCTTGTGAGCGCTTAAAATAATGTTCACAAACATCTACCTTGAACTGATATAATATATTTAAAATTTCAAAAGGAGCTGGTCAATTTAATTAACTGTAAAATCTAGCCACCCTACTTTCAAATGTGTTCTTCTCAGTTGGTAGCACCATGCTGAGAGAAATCATGTTCCAGATGCTTATTGTGGCTTGCAATTACTTCGGTCAGGGAATTGTCTACTGTCAAGAGAGAAAAAATAACTGTGCTTTCTATTTCTAATTAGAGCAACTGAATAACTAGAGGCAACAATTCCAGAAAAAGGAACATCATAAAGGGATCATGCCTACATGTCTTAAGGCTCATAAGATCCTAGAAGATTAAGTCAAATTTTGTATTACTAGATCAAACATAAAAGCACATTAAATAAGAAAAATGCCATGTTGATAGAGTTTTATACATCCAGATTGTACAAACTTGAGGACATTAGCTTTCAGGATGTAAAAAGAAAAATTATCATTCTCTACAGCTATTTGTCATGTATAGTTTTGTGTATCATGAGCGGCAACCCATGGAAAACACCAGCAAGAACACAACACAGTCTTGTGTTCACACACAGAGATACATTCTTCTGAATTACTTATGAAAATAATTGAACAGTTATCAGTAAACAAATTATGACTTTGCTTGTCTTCTTTTCTTACCAGATCAAATTATGACATCATCATCCAAAGGAATTTTCCGGCCATTTCTAGTTATCTTCATTGTGCTGGGATGTTTCATGGCATGTCTGCTTATTTACATCAAGCCAACAAGCAGCTGGATTTCTGGTCCTATCGAATCAGCCAGCTCTGTTCTCAAAATGAAGAGCTTTTTCTCCACTAAAAGTGATTACATTAATGAGACGACTATTCTGATCTGGGTATGGCCATTTGGTCAGACATTTGATCTCACACTCTGCCCAACATTTAACATCCATGGTTGCCATCTGACTACTGACCGGACATTATATAACCGATCTCATGCTGTACTTATTCATCACAGAGACATCAGTTGGGATCTAACTAATTTACCTCAGCAACCTAGGCCACCATTTCAGAAGTGGATCTGGATGAACTTAGAATCACCAACACACACTCCACAAAAGAGTGGAATTGAACATCTGTTCAATCTGACCCTCACTTATCGCCGTGATTCAGATATTCAAGTGCCTTATGGCTTCATGATGGTTAGCACAAGCTCCATTCTGTTTGAAGTCCCAAATAAGGAGAGGTTGGTGTGTTGGGTGGTGAGCAACTGGAACCCTGAGCACGCTAGAGTTAAGTATTACAATGAGTTGAGTAAATACCTTGAAATCCATACATACGGGCAAGCATTCGGAGATTATGTGAGTGATAAAAACTTGATCCCAACTATTTCTACTTGTAAGTTCTACCTTTCCTTTGAGAATTCTATACACAAAGACTACATTACTGAGAAACTTTACAATGCATTTCTAGCTGGGTCTGTGCCAGTTGTACTGGGTCCTCCAAGAGAAAACTATGAAAATTACATCCCAGCAGATTCTTTCATACACGTGGAGGATTTTCTGTCTCCAAGAGACCTTGCAGAATATCTTCTGATGCTTGACAAAAATAACAAAATGTACCTTAGCTATTTCAACTGGAAAAAGGATTTTTCAGTGCACCTTCCTCGGTTCTGGGAAACCCATGCATGCCTTGCTTGTGATCACGTAAAAAGGCACCAGGAGTACAAGTCTGTCGGTAATTTAGAAAAATGGTTTTGGAATTAAACTTTTATTTTTTTTATAGTATACTTTGTCAACAAGGAAAAGAAGACAGAGAAAACACTCCTGAGTAAGACTTCATTGTTTATCACCTGTCCTATGCTGGGTTCAGTGCATTCCATTTATACTTTCTCTCCTTAATATGAATCCTTCATTCAGTTCAAACCCTAGATTTGTTTCTCCACTCTCTCTTTGCCCTCCTTTGAAAGATGTTAGGTGAAAAGAATCCACCAATATTGTACACTGTCTGTATCACTGATTTTTAGACAGATGATCAACTCCTCCATTTTTTAATATATATATAGAGAGAGAGATACGACTTGAATAGCCAGAAATCTGGAGAGGTGTCAGTCACATTGATAAAGGGATTAATACTATGGTGATTACTTGATCTATTTGAATTAAACACTTACTACCCTATTGGAAACCTACAAGTAACCAATTTGGCAATGAAACTGAGAAGGTAACTCATATGGATCATTTTGAAGATTAATATGTGTATCTAGCACACCATGACTATGGAAATGATTCTTGATGAGCCACTTGATTAATCCTTATTTATATGTTATTGGAAATCCTGCTATATATATAGCTGGTTTTATGCACTGAAGAGTAATTTATTGTTTACCATATCTTTTAAAATCATGTTTTTCTCATTTTAATTGTAAAATATAATTCATCAGCCAATACATAAGTAGTGATGTTTACATTGAATCAGATATTTTCCTCTTTGGGGAAAAAAAGAGGTTAAGAAAATAATACATAGCTAATGCACATTAAGTGATATGCTGTTTAGAAAAATGTTTTGTTGCAATCTGTTATTTTTTACAAAGTGGAGTACAAATATTCTGATCCAGAGTTCCAGTGTGATCCTCTGTATCATATAATATATTTCCTGTCATCTTATGGTTCTCACAATGTGGCATGAAGTAAAATCCATTTAGGATTATGGATCTAGTTTTAGTGCTATTTGGATGCTGGCCATAATTTTTAGCAGAGTTTGTAATGTTTTAAAAAAAAAACTTGGAAAATGTTATGCACTTCCATGAATTTAAGGTTCTTTAAGCTGTCTGACTGACAAAGTGATCCTCACCACAATTGACAAAGAATCAAAGGGCATGGTTAGAAAAATCACATGTGCTTAAAATTAAAATATCTGTATGGAAATTAAAATTTCAAAATGCAGTGGATGAAAATCAAGCTCAAATTATTGTTGTTCCAGTGGAAACACTATTTCAGCCAACTGCTACTTCAAATACTAACAAATAGTGAGAGATTACTTCATATTCTTGGTCTTTTGGTAGTTCCATGTTATCCAAATCTCATGTTTAAAAGAGCCATTAATTGTGCATTTCCATAGATAAATTTTCAAGAAGAAGAATTGCAGATTTATACCCTGCCCTTCTCTCTGAATCAGAGACTCAGAGCGGCTTACAATCTCCTATATCTTCTCACCCTATATCTCCTACAATCTCCTATATCTTCTCTCAATCTCCTATATCTTCTCAGCCCCACCCTGTAAAGTCGGTGGGGCTGAGAGGGTTCTCACAGCAGTTTCCCTTTCAAGGACAACCTCTGCCAAAGCTATGGCTAACCCAAGGCCATTCCAGCAGGTGCAAGTGGAGGAGTGGGGAATCAAACCTGGTTCTCCCAGATAAGAGTCCAAGCACTTCACCACCACACCAAACTGGCTCTCAAAGCAGCTGTGGGTGTATTCAATGCCCCATTAAGAGTCATCATTGAAGCTGGGGGGGGGGGGGGGCAAAATATCCTTTGAAATTCAATAGATACAACTATTATGCCATATTGTTTTTTTTTACTCAATCCTAAACCCATAGGATAAGGTGCATCAAACACAACGTTAATGCCTCATCACAAACCATGGAACTATGCTCCTACCACAGGGATGTTAGAGATTCAGTTACTATTGTACAAATCTCTGACATCAGGAAGTTGTTTCATTATAGCCATACACAAGAATGGCTATTTTTTTTTTACTTAAGTTCATAGCTTTTTAATTTGTTACAATGAACACAAAGGCATTGATATTGAGAGGTATTTGAATACTGCAGAAAGCTGTAAGAACTCTGTTCTTTCTTCACTGTGGTTATTTCCTCACTAGGACACTTTTGTGCTGCACAGTCATTATTTTTCTGTAATCAGTCACTGGTGAAATTAAAACAGCAATTATAGTACTTCATATTCATAAAACCCCCTTCCTTGGCTTTGCTTTACAGAAACCAAGGCTTAGAAAGTTTAGCAATATTGTGGTTGCCTGGCAGCCTCCAAAATGGCCACTGAGAGCTTAGTAGATATTCTTTTTAAAAAGATATTGATGTTGTTTCTCTTATTCAGGAGACGTTCAGTGTCCTGATGGTTTTTTATTATTATTATTTCATATCTGTCTGCAACCGTGGAACTTCCTTAGAGCTTGTAGGAAAAAATCCCCCTTATTGCAAGCTCTGTTATGCAGACGTGATCTGTGGTGTGGGTCAGAATTAGATATAGGATTACTTCTCTGTTCTACAGAGTGTTTAGCAGACAACTGGAATAAATAAAATTTAGGGTTATATCATTCAGCATCAGCACATAGTTATTCAGTCACAGAATACTACTTTTTATATGAGGTTTTAATATGCACACAAGCACACATACATTTCTGCAGTAATAAATCCAAAGGTGTATGATTTTTAAATTGGGATAATATTGCTTCCTTTTTATTTCTCTGTTTTGCAATGATTCTGAATTTTGCTGAACTTGATCCATTGTTGTCTTTTTACGAATGTATTCACTGAGATTATTGTTGGTTTTATTTAATTCTTCATGAATGTAACCCAAAAGAAAAGCTAGGGGAGGGATGCGCTTCTATAAGACCTTCATTAAAGCCATCAGAGGAGGATTTTTTTTGGCATTGCCAGATTATTTAGATATCCCAGACTTTAATGAACAAAAATCATAGGACTTAAAAGAAGCCAGTACCCTTGAAATGCATTTTAATCTAATTCAGCAACTGGAAACAAAAATCTAAATTTTTAAAGTTCACCTTATGGGAATTGTTTTTCAGTATTATATACAGCTCAACTACCAATTATTAGTAAAAATATGTTTTTACATTGTAGGGCTCATAATTCTGATACTCAACAGTAGAACTCAGAATTAATTGTGTACCTCAGATTTCCCTGAAGAATTTGAATTGCAAAGTCCAATATCTGGAGTTCATGTTAGCATGTACAAAAGAACCTTAGCTGAAATATATTCATCCAGAACTCCTTATAGCACAAATTTACAGAGGATTTCCAGAATAATTTGGTATCATTTAATCCTATTTAAATTATATTCATTGCTACCTGAATTTTAGTTCTTTAAATTCCATACATTTGCCACAGAAAATTTAGGCAAAAGGATAATGTTGTGACATCTTTTCCACTTTTCTTTCTCTAAGCACATGTGAGCCAATCCAGCAATTGTTTACAGACAGTAGAAGTCTAATACCCACATGGAGCTACCTCTGCCTGCAACAGCTTCCACATTATATTTATTGAAGGAAGCAAATCCATGTGTGCATCCCTGAATGTGAAAACCTTTCATAAGAATTTTGTGTATGTGTGTGTGTGTGCATGCATCAGAGTTCATGTGGTACTCTGGATCAGAACCTTTGAAAATGTTGTGAACTATAGTTACAAAATCAAGATAAAAACTGGTTTTAATGTTTCTTAAGCTACTTTGATTGTTTCAGACATTTGTACCCTTTATGTTATCCTTTCCTTTAAAAAAAAATTGCTATCTATAGGAAACTGTGAATTCCCTAAACTCACCAGCATTTGCATTATGAAACTAAAAGGGAAAGTGGATGAAATGCTTATTGTAGATTATCTAAAAGGAAAATAGTATGTGATGTATGATGTTTGTAGTAAAGAAACTTTGCTGCAAGGCAAACTTGAAGCTGAATTTTCAAACTCTGCTCTTTGTTGGAGAAAAGGAAATTCAAATAGCAAATCATGTTGAAGTAATCTTGGTTATAGAACTGTCATTGCATGAAATACAATGACAACTGATATTATCTTATACTTGCCATTTAGGTTTGCCTCTTTCCTACTTAATCAACAATATTTTGTTGCTTATTGAAAATGTTAAATGATAACAATTTGAATTTGTATCATTGGTGTGAAGTCCTTGTTTTGTGGCACATAGCAGATTTACCACTTCCAGTCGTGTTCTGACCTGACCAATTGCTGATGGTTGGAGCACATCCCTGGAAGAGTGCTGAGGGGTAGCTGCAGTGCACAGGAAAAGGCCACTACTGGGACTTGCCATTGCTCCCACCTCAATGTCCCTCTGGCCACTGTCCCCCCCATGGGTATATGGCACCCTACTCCAGCTTGTGGCCCCTGTGCTTTCACGGGTTGCAGACTCCATGGGAGGAGGGGATGCAAAGTTGATGTCTCAGCTGACTAAGGCCCTTCAGCCTGCCAGATTCTAGTTCTAGTTCACTCCAACATGACCCCCACTTTCTTTCTAACATGCTGACCTAGCCAACCACTTGTGCCATGCTCCAGCCTGGTGGTGCTGCCACAACTCTTCCCACACCCCTCCCTGAGGGAAGCAGTTCAGAGATCATTGTGGATGCTGCCTCACAGCCACCCCCAACCTAGAGGGGCCACCACCCATCTGTGGGTAAGTCACTGCCCTGAGACAAATTGCAAGAGTTTTGAAATAGCAAGGTTTACATTTCCTTGGTATAACAACCATAAAGCTTTGGCTAAACAAAGGCTTCACAATCATAACTTTAAACCTGTATGGAAAGGGTTATCTATTATTTGATGTTTGCAGCTCTCTGTTGATTGTCTGAATGAATGAAACTGCTGCTACAGAGCAAACCCAAGGAAAGCCACCATTCAAGGTTAATGCTGACAATGTTCCATTGCATTTCTGTCACAATTTCTGAGTCTTGTGTTTCAGATTTAAAATGTGTAGTTTTTTTCAAATTATGGCATAGTTCACATGTAACAACAAACCATAGATTATTATTATGTGCAGAAGTCTGGGTGATCTGCTAAAAAGCCTGTGTTGTATAAAAGGTTGCTGGAGACACAGAGTCAACTCCCTCTCATGTCTATTACATTTTAATCCTACTCTCTCTTGCAAAATCAACCCTGAACCCTCTGCAAGAGAGAGTGGGATTAAAATATAACAGGTATTACCAGTCCTCAGACTAATGTCTCCTTTCTCATGCTTTCATACATGGCTCACTAATGGAAGTTTTCTGTTGTCACAGCAAACCTATTCCATTCCATATACAAGCTTTAGTTCATTCTGTATTCTACAGATCAAAATGTTTAGTGCTATTTTGAAATTTGAGGAATGTGAGGAAACCAAAAGTTATTGCATGGGAGAAAGCAACATCTAAGAGAATACAGATCCTGCAAGGAGCATTTATATAATGATAAACCACGGTTTGTTGCTGTTTATGAACAACACCATTATCTTTTGTTTAATGAAAATAACAACTAAGAAACCTAACTGTGCTGCAAATTAACAGTCATTAACAGTAAATGGAAACAAATTCATGGATCTGAGTTGAAAGGCTGACATTCACCATTGGGGTAGTTTTGCTACCACGGGGGGGGGGGGGGATGCAACTGGTAAATGAAATGTGAACTTAACGTTAAGGAAATTCGACTTTTCTAGGATTCAGAAAAATGTTTATAAATTCCTGTTTCATGTTTTTCTCATAATGGATTAACTCCATACAGATGCAATTTATATTATTAATCCACAGTGCATAAAGGATGCTAGAATGTAAGTTTATGTGATCATGTCCCTACTTGAATTTTCTGTTTTCAAAATGAGGTTAAAGTTCACAAATGAAACTAAAAGCGGCTTACTGGGGTTTGGCTGAACCAAATAAATGTTTTAGGGAGATTTTATTAAATTTATATACATCATGAATTAGACAGAAAATGTATGTGTTATCTTTAAAACTTCACACGCTGCCATTAATTTACTGTTCACAAAATAAGAGCCTGAAATTTCTGTATCACAGCTAACCTTAAAATGTGTTGTATATGTTCTTAAAAGGTTACAAAACAAAAATGGAAGGACGCAAGTTCTGTAACATAAAAGAATTCAAACAGCACTTCTTTTAATTTCACCTAGATTATTTTGGTGTAAGGAGGTGCATCCCATGTGGCAGCAAGGAGGGGGGACATCCTTCAGGAAATCTTGAGTGTGCATTTGTGGAACTATGTTTTGGGGAAGTCTCTTCATAAAGATGAAAAGAAATTATTGCAAAGAAAAGCAATGACTTTTTCTAGAAGAAAAAGAAAAAAGAAAAGAAAAAATAATTTTTAAATTTGAAATGGGTTGTTTTGCTAGACCACTTGAGTGGTGCAGTATCACATACTCATATAATGTTTGTATGCATAAAAGGAAAGTGTGAACAGTTATTTTAAAAAAGGTAAAGGTATAGCCATCACATAATTCTGAAATTTGGCATATTTAGATTTGATCTGGGTTTCTACAGCTTTTGTTGTTCAGTTGCACAGTCGAGTCTGACTCTTTGCGACCCCATGGACAAAGTCACACCAGGCCCTCCTGTCTTCCACTATCCTCTGAAATCTGCTCAAATTCATGTTTATTACACCAGTAATGCTGTCCAGCCATCTCATCTTTTGCCATTGCCTTCTTTTTGTCTTCTGTCTTTCCCAGCATCAGGGTCTTCTCCCATGAGTGCTCCTATCTCATTTGGTGGCCAAAGTATTTGAGTTTCAGCTTCAGCATCTGACTTTCCAGGGAACAGTCTGAGTTGATTTCCCTTAGGACTGATTTGATCTTCTTGCAGTCCGGGGTACTCTCAAAATTCTTCTCCAGCACCACAACTTGAAAACATCTATTCTTCTGTGCTCGACCTTCCTTAAGGTCCAACTCTCACAACTATTCATTACTATTGGGGATACCATCACTTTGACTATACAGACTTTTGTTGGCAGGGTAATGTGTCTGTTTTTTATTATACTGCCTGAGTTCGCCATAGCTGTCCTCCCAAGGAGCAAATGTCTTTTAACTTCATGGCTACAGTCACCATCTGCAGTGATCTTGGATCCCAGAAATGTGAAGTCTGTCACTACTTCCATGTCTTCCCCTTCTATTTGCCAAGGTGTGATTGGGCCAGATGCCATGATCTTAGTTTTTTTGATGTTGAGTTTTAAGCCTACTTTTGTGCTCTTCTCTTTCACCCTCAACAAGACATTCTTTAGGTCCTCCTCACTTTCTGCCATTAGAGGAGTGTCATCTGAATATCTGAGGTTGTTGATGTTTTTCCCGGCAATCTTAATTCCGGCTTGTGCTTCATCCAGGCCAGCATTCCATATGATGTACTCTGCATATAAATTAAATAAGCAGGGTGACAATATACATCCTTGTCGAACTCCTTTCCCTATTCTAAACCAATCAGTTGTTCCGTATCCCATTCTGACAGTTGCTTCTTGACCCTTATACAGGTTTCTCAGGAGACATGTGAAGTGGTCTGGTACTCCCATCTCTTTAAGGACTTGCCACAGTTTGTTGTGATCCGCACAATCAAAGGCTTTAGCATAGTCAATGAAGTAGAAATAGACGTTTTTCTGATACTCCCATGCTTTCTCCATAATCCATCGAATGTTGGCAATTTGACCTCTAGTTTCTGTACCTCTCCGAAACCCAGCTTGAACTTCAGGTAGTTCCTGATCTACATACTGCTGAAGCCTAGCTTGTAGGATCTTTAACATGACCTTGCTGGCATGTGAAATGAGTGCGATGGTGTGATAGTTTGAACATTCCTTGGCATTACCCTTCTTTGGGACTGGAATATAAACTGACTTTTCCCAATCCTTTGGCTACTGTTGCATTTTCCAAATTTGCTGACATAATTTCTTCATCACTTTAACAGCATCATCTTTTAGGACTTTGAATAGCTCAACTGGGATACCATCTCCACTCACTTTGTTGTCAGTAATGCTTTCTAAGGCCCATTTGACTTCACACTCTAGGATGTCTGGCTCGAGATCAGTGATTTCACTGTCATGGTTGTCAAAGACATCGAGATCCTTCTTGTATAATTCTGTGTATTCTTGCCACCTCTTCCTAATCTCTTCTGCTTCTGTTAGGTCCCTACCATTTTTGTCCTTTATCATGGCCATCTTTGCATGAAACGTTCCCTTGATATCTCCAATTTTTTTGAAAAGATCTCTTGTCCTTCCCATTTTATTATTTTCCTCTACTGCTTTGCATTGTTCCTTCAGGAAGGCCTCCTTATCTCTCCTTGCTGTTCTCTGGAAATCTGCATTCAGTTGGGTGAATCTTTCCTTTTCACCTTTGCCTTTTGCTTTCCTTCTTTCCTCAGCTATTTGTAAAGTCTCATCAGACAGCCACATTGCTTTCTTGCATTTCTTTTTCTTTGGGATGGTGCCGATTGCTACCTTCTGTACAATGTCATGAACCTCCATCCATAGTTCTTCAAGCACTCTGTCTATCAATTCTAGTTCCTTAAACCTATTCTTCACCTCCACTGTATATTCATAAAGGATGTGATCAAGGTCAAGCCTGAATGGCCTAATGGCTTCCCCAGTTTTCTTCAGTTTAAGCCTGAATTTTGCAATGAGTAGCTCATGATCTGAGCTGCAGTCAGCTCCAGGTCTTGTTTTTGCTAAATGTAAGGAACTTCTCCATCTTTGACTGCAAGTATATAATCAATCGGATTTCTGTGTTGCCCATCAGGTGATGTCTATGTGTAGAGTCACCTTTTAGGTTGTTGGAAGAGGGTGTTTGCTATGACCAACTTTGTTCTCCAAGGCCAAACTTGTCAGTTGTTCTGGTTACCTTTTGACTTCCTACTTTGGCATTCCAGTCCCCTATGATGAGGAGGACATCTTTTGTTTGGTGTTAATTCTAGAAGGTGTTGTAGATCTTCATAGAACTGGTTCACTTCAGCCTCCTTTGCATCAGTGGTTGGGGCATAGACTTGGATTACTGTGATATAGAATGGTTTGCCTTGAATATGGACTGAGATAATTCTGTCATTTTTGAGATTGTATCCCATTACTGCCTTCCTCACTCTCTTGTTAACTATAAAGGTCACACCATTTCTTCTACAGGACTCTTGCCCACAGTAATAGATGTAGTGATCCTCTGAGTTAAATTTGCCCATTCTCATCCATTTTATTTCACTGATGATTTCCAAGATGTCGATGTTCAGTCTTGCCATCTCTTGTTTGACTACATCCAGCTTACCTTGATTCACAGATCTTACATTCCACGTTCTAATGCAGTATTGTTCTTTGCAGCATCGAACTTTCCTTTCACCATCAGACACATCCACAGCTGAGCATCCTTTTGGCTTTGGCCCAGCCACTTCACTCTTTCTGTGGTTACTTGTACTTGCCCTCCACTCTTCCCCAGTAGCATGTTGGTCACCTTCTGACCTGAGGGACTCATCTTCCAGTGCCATATCTTTTAGCCTTTTGTTACTATCCATGAGGTTTTCTTGGCAAGGATACTGGAGTGGGTTGCCATTTCATTCTCCAGTAAATTGCATTTTGTCTGGGTTCTCAACTGTGGTCTGTCCATCTTGGGTGACCCTGCATGGCATAGCCCACAACCTCACTGAACCGTGCAAATCATCTCACCACATCAAGGCAGCAATCCATGAGATTGGGTAAAAGGATTTTAGGGTTGGGTAAAAGGTTAAGGAAACGATCCTGACTTTTAAAATATGCTTCTATAATGATGATGCCAATTTAAATCTAATCTATTATAATCACTTCTCTTCCCCCCCCCCCTACATATTTTTAATCCAAGACCTGTAAGTAGCTGACTGCAACATACCCAATGTAAGTCTACAGCATATGTGAAAATAATCAGCAAGGCAAATTATATCCATGAGTTTAGTCATATCTATTTCCATCCTTTACTTGTCCTACATTACATGTAAGTCAAAGGACCTGAAAGAGTTAATACTGCCATTCTGTTCAGCATAACACAGTCACCGAATCATTCAAAAGGACTCTGTTTTGCTTTGCTGCACAGCTATTCAGAAGTGCAGCAGTACAAATGTTTAATTAAATGTTCCAAGATGTTGAGAGCTCCTGCCACTTCGTGCCCCCTCTTGAATGTAACACAATGAATTGCATCTGACAAACAGTGAATAAGAGTTCAAAGATGGATCTCTCTCTCTCTCTCTCTTTTCTCCTTGCAGCTTCCTGGAGCCCTGTCTCCAAAAAGCTATTCTTGAGCATCAGGAGACTATAAAGAACAGGGCAGGATGCAACACAAAGGACAGCAGCAAGACAGGTGAATTAGCAGAAATTTCTTCCATGCTTCTTATGTAAACACCTGCACATTTCACGATAGCAAGCAGGGGGAGAGAGTGTCAATACACATGGTTCCTGAAAACCCACCATATAGGGTATATAGGAAGGTACAGGGGAGAAAGGTGAGAGATCCATTCTATGAAATCCTTACTTATGCAAGCTCCATCCTAATGTGTCATGTGACATAAATTTACTGTCTGAGCAACAGCCAGTTACTTAAGACAGAAAAGGCAATACACAGATTGATGATACTAGATTATTGTGTGTTGTGTAAATTTATATATCAGCCCAGATGGGAGGGTATGCACATGAAGTGGTAACAGGTGTCCATCTCCTCTGATATCTAGTTGCATTCTGAGGACCAAGTGCTTAAGAGGTTTGGATATTATTTATTTACATAGCAGAGCTGTTCCTGATGTTAATTTTCCATGTTTCTATTTCATTCCCATCGTTCTTGCTCAGCTTTGTGGTATAAAAGAAAATCCCAGTTTCACCTTAAAAGCTAACTAAATTTATTCCAAGATAAGGTTTTTTGAATTAGAGCTTACTTCATCTGAGGTAGGAGTTTAAAATGACCGGGACATTTTGCAAAACAGATGAGGGGTGGGCTGTATATGAATTGATCTATACTTCTATGTATCTGATCAAGTAAATTTCGGCACACAAACTTGTATGCTGGAATAAATGTTGGTAGTCTTTAAACTGCAAGGCTATCCATCTGCAAGTACAAGTTTTTCTCTTTACTAATCCAGCACTGGTTATTTAATATATTCCTGTCCAATATCCTAGTTGCTCACAAGTAGAGCCAGTTTGGTGTAGTGGTTAAGTGCGCAGACTCTTATCTGGGAGAACCGGGTTTGATTCCCCACTCCTGCACTTGCACCTGCTGGAATGGCTTTGGGTCAGCCATAGCTCTGGCAGAGGTTGTCCTTGAAAGGGCAGCTGCTGTGAGAGCCCTCTCAGCCCCACCCACCTCATAGGGTGTCTGTTGTTGGGGACAAAGGTAAAGGAGATTGTGAGCCACTCTGAGACTCTTTGGAGTGGAGGGTGGGATATAAATCCAATATCATCATCATTATCATCACCATCATCATCATCAACCTGAGTTCGATCCCGGCGGAAGCTGAGTTCAAGTAACTGGCTCAAGGTTGATTCAGCCTTCCATCCTTTCAAGGTCGGTAAAATGAGTAACCAGCTTGCTGGGGGGAAAGTGTAGATGACTGGGGAAAGCAATGGCAAACCAACCCATAAAAAGTCTGCCATGGAAACGTAGTGCGATGTCACCCCAGAATCGAAAATGACTGGTGCTTGCACAGAGGACTACCTTTACCTTTTTTATTCTAGTTACCAATTCATGTTTTAATTCCCCCCATTTGCAAAGATCCCTATATATTTATTTTGCCTAATCCTAAACCACCTTCATATAGTGCATCTTGAATTCCCAATAAGAAGTGAACATGCTGATCAGGACAATGAGTTTGTGGTATGACTTAATACAATTATATGCACTATAGTGAAATAAATTTTGGGGTGATGGAAAACATTAGATCCTAATTAAAATCATTGCAGCATATCATCCATGGTACAGACTTTTAATTATGTGATTTGAAATTAATTGTGAGCTTGTGTTAATGCTCCTTTGTTCTCTTTACAAGTAGCTCAAAGTATTATTGTATGTGTGCATAGAAACATGAGGAAAATAAGGAAGTCTTTTATTTAGGGTCTGCTAATCAAATTCAAAGCAAATTGTTTTTGACAGCTGTTTTGGAAATAATATAATGTCATATAAAGATCTAGATCACAGAACCTTTACTCTACATAAGCATATTTGGATCACCCTGTCTTAATTTTGGATTATCTGTTATTCCTTATCCTAAATAGTTGCTATCCTGTGTCCTTACTAAAGTTGATCAGAAAGCAAAAATGTATTAAAAGATGCAGATATATACCATAAGCCTGGGCACATATACCAAAGTAGGTGAAATTCTATTGGAAAATGTTACTTCTACTTTTTTAATACATTCAGCAAAGCAATTTTTGAAAATTATTAAATAGTTTTTTAGCATATCTTTGGCAGTTCAGCAGCAACCCTTCCTACCACAAATATGTCCCTAGAAATCTTCCCTTTTCCAAGTAAGAGCATAGTTAAATCCAGCCATTTTTCCAATTGATTTACTCAATATAATAAGTATATCGTACAGTAAGGAAATGTTTTCTTACTAGAAGATTGAGGGGGTAGCATACACAATTTAAAAGTGCACAAGTGAAGACATCTTTACGCATTCACTGTATCTCAGGACCTTGATGCATCTCAAGCTAGGACTTGTGCAACTTTGTCCTGCTAAAATAAATGGACGTTTTAAATACCTACTTGTGGCTCAGACATGCCTCTTGCTATTAAATCTGCAAGTCCTATTTATTTTCTAATCCAGAGGATAAACATGGGATTTATTTTAATTCTTGAGAAACAGACAAACACAAACTTTTTGCATATGTGTTTAGTAAGTATGTGTACAGGATGCAAAATAATTTTGGCTGAGTAAGCTATTGGGCTTCTGGGCACCATCAAGGCAAGATGTAAAGGATAAAGGATCAACTTCTGGGGAAAATGCTTTGCAGTCCCTTTGTTTTCATGTTTTGTTTTAACATTTTGCTTTTTTGTATCATATATTGCTTAAGTGGCCAGAAATTCAGTTTTTTTTTCTTTTATGCGATGTTTCAAGAGACAATTAATAAAGTGTGTGTACTTTATGTTACAAGTTGTATGTTACAATGAAATCTAAATGTGCCAACTTGTTTCCAATGAATTAGCACAAATATTGAAAATGGGCAAAATATTTGCTAAATAAGACTTCTGATATGCTGTATTAATGCACTGTAATTTTGCACTACTTTGTTTTTTAAAAAATCTTTAAAATCAAAAACATGCCAAATGTACAGTATGTAAAATAATATTTGGTGTCATTATGCTGTTTTTCTGACTGTGTTAATGTGAACTGAAATGCCCTATTTTGACACAAGCCAATAATAACTGCACCCAGCATAACAATATGTCACATTGACTTTTATATTGGCCACTTTCATAAATCATAAATCACTTTTTCTACCTATTTTTGTATTTTTCCACATAGGAGAAGTATCTAATCTTAGCTAACATTGAATTAGCATTAATATATTGCTAGAAAACATCTCAAGGTACCTGTGTAAGTAAGCAATGGGACTCATTAGTCAAGGTGTTTTCAACTTTAGAATTAGTAGTTTGCAAAACTACTTGTCTTACAAAATAGAAAATGTTGCTGCTGGTCAATCTTGCTGCATTTTTATTCTGATACTGTTAATGCTTAAATGGAACAAACATTTATTGACAAACTTGCCAATAAATGATGTTTCCTTAAAAGACAAACAAAAACTGTAATGGTATGGTATGCATCATAACAGAAGTAGGATTGAATTCCTACATGGTACCAGCAAGAATGATAGAGAAAAGACCATTGGCACATGTACAGTGCAAGACCCAGCATTAGCATATGACTACATACCATGCAGGTTTTGATGATGGGGAAATGAAGAAGGACCCTGGAAAAATATTATCAGCAAGGAAACTGCTCCACACCACCTTGTATGTATTTATGAGGGGAGTTTGGGTGAAAGCAAGTACATATTACATTAACTACCAAATTTTAAGAAACAACTTGAAACCTGTAGTCTAATCCTCCTTTGGAGTAAACTGTTCTAGCTTTGCAGAAAGAGATTCTACTTTGTGAACATCTCCCACTGTTCAGAAGCTAAATTTGTGATGACATGCAGAATATTAAATGAGGAATGTTATAGCAGACACAATTATCATTGTATTTATCATACTGTTCAGTGTGTATAAATACACTCACAATGGTGATATAGACTGCAGTGGACAATTATAGCTCATTTGTAAAATACACATTTTATGAAGCCATGAAAATACAGAGGATCCTATAAAAATGTGTATATTTTTATTAATTACAATTTGAAATTCCTTGTGCTCCCCAAGTATAACTTAAAATGAAACCACTGTTGTTTGGGTTACCAGTTTGCCTACTGAATATACAAGAGTATAATTATGTGTTTGTACTTTTTCTGCCTATGTTGTGAAATTTCTGTCTCTGATCATCTGTGTTCATAAATACATATTACATTTGACAACAGTCCATTTTTTGGAATTCCAGGGAACTAAAACCATATCAAAGTCTTCAATACTGTGTGTGGAATTTTGTGGCACTCCATTATTTTTCTAAATTTATTTAGCACAGATGTTCTCTTGAAAATAAAAGAAACACTGGATATGTAAATAAGTGTCAATAAGTGCATAAAGTTGTTGTCATATGTATATTTAAAATAAAAAGAAATAATCTAAAAGTGTTATTGTTGCAGTTTGATTTCAGATTGCTGTCCATGGTACTGATCTAGGTTATATTTAAATCAAAAGAAACACTGTCCTCTCCAGTTTAAGGGGATATGTCAGCTATCCTCAAAATAATGCTGTGTTGACTAGAAATTCCTTCATTTGGAGATCTGAGATGTCAAAATGGTTTTGAAGAGGTGCCTTTATTCAAAACAATCTCTGTGTTTAAAGATCATTTTCAAACACCAATCAGTTATCTTCAGAAGCTTTATGTGAATACTAGGAATAAGGCCCATTGTGAAGGAAAATACAATGGGCACTAGAAAGAGACTCTGGGTGTGTGCCCCCCCCCATCCTTGCTCTCACCCACCCAAGTGAAGGCGTTCACTCTGCTCCACCTCCAGGGGAGCTGATATCGGTCATTTGGAGAGCAGTTGTAATTCTGAGTGATCTCCAGCCCTCACCTGGAGATTGGTAAAGGGAGAGAGGCCACTTGTAGGATAACAACAGCACAACCAAAGTTATAGTGACTGAATAACTAAGAATGCATTGAAACAAAATCATACAAATATGTTCAATAAAAGACTAAATAGCAATAACAATTCCCCAAATGTTTCACAGTTCCATCAAAGGAGTCCCAATGAACAGGAGGTCGACTTGATTATTCCTGCTTCGAATCCTCTTCTAGCATAGGGTGCTCCAACCACATATCTCAACCAAAGACAAAGCTCAGAAAAAATATCAAAGTGTTTCTGATGCATCGATAAATTGCAAAAAGCTGTAAAACCCACAAGATTCTTTTTCAGTGCATCCAAAGACTGCACATAGAATTCCCAATGGACAAATGGGACAGAAAGTCTCCAGTAAGGTTTCAAAATGGCATTAAACTCCAAAAAGCTCAAGGCCTTGTGGGTTTTGCAGCTTTTTGCAATTTATTGCTGCATCAGAAACTTTGATATTTTCCCTGAGCTTTTGCCTTTGGTTGAGATATGTGGTTGAAGCACCCTATGCTAGAAGAGGATTCGAAGCAGGAATAATCAAGTTGACCTGTTCATTGGGACTCTTTTGATAGAATTGTGAAACATTGAACATATTTGTATGATTTTGTTTCAATACATTCTTAGTTATTCAGTCACTATAACTTCGGTTGTGCTGTCTTTATCTCGCCTGGAGATTGGCAACAATTGTTCCCCAGACGGAAATGGCTGGTTTGCAGGGTGGAGTCTATGGCATTGTACCTGTCTGAGGTCCCAACTCTCCTCAAACCCCACCCTCTCCAGGCTCCACCCCTCCAATCTTCAGGAATTTCCCAACCTGGATTTGGCAACTGCTAAGTCACACTGCCTGTCATAGGAGGGTTGCTGATGGACAGGAGCAAGCAGTCAGGTATATTAAGTCATGCCAGTCAGAAGAAGTTTAAGTTTAAGTTTATTTCAATTTATATCCCGCCTTTCCCACCGAAGTGGCTCAGGGCGGCTCACAATATATAAAATCTAACATAGAATTTAAAATTTAAAATACATCAATTACAACAGTTAAAACAGTAAAATAATAAAACATTTAAACAGCGATCTATCAAAATACTACACTGAACCTTCTATAGAATTTCGAATGCCAGTTAATTATAGGCCAGCCGGAAGAGGGCTTTCTTACAGGCCCTGCGGAACTGGCCAAGATCACGCAGGGCCCTCACCTCTTCCGGTGAAGAATTATGGGAGGCACAGGAGGTATGACAATAGTCACACAGATGCTAAAGCTCAGCATTCCTTTTGTTGCAGTGTATGTTGCTGCCTTTTCCTGTCATATTCAGCCTTGCAGCATTTAGCATCAATGTGAGCTTGTGGCATGATCTGTGGTGGTGGTTGTTGTTTTGCTTGGCCTGGTTGTGTTATGGTATACCATAGAGCAGAGAAAGTAATCTGACTTGAGCTATTCCTCTCCTCCCCCCTCCCTGCAGCTTCTTCCTGGGAAAAGTACAGTTTTTCTTCACAGTGGATACCAAAGCAGGAACTCTCCAGATGACAGACATCAGCTCCCCTGGAGGTGATGGGAGTGAATGCCTCCACATGGGTGGGTGGGAAGACAGCAAGGAAGTGACCTCAACAGGGTATAATGACACAAAGTCCAATCTGCAAAGCAGCCATTGTCTCCAGGGAAGCTTATTTCTGCCGTCTGGAGAGCAGTTGTAATTCTGAGTGATAAGAACATGAGAAGCCATGGATACTTGCAATAGTGGTTCCTGAGGAGGAAATGGCTGACTTGGAGGGTGATATCTACGGTATTGTACCTGTCTGAGGCCCTACCCTCCTCAAACTCACCTTCTCCAGGCTCCACCCCTCCAATATCCAGGAATTTCCCAATCTACTGCTAAGTCACACTGGCTGTCATGGGGGGGGGGGCTGCTGCTGAACAAGAGCAAGCAGCTAGGCCTAGTTAAGTCATGGCAGCCAGGTAGCATCAAGTCACCTAGAGAGTGCTGCCAGGCCTAGGGTAGCTAACCTCCAGGTGGAGCCTGAAAATCTCCTGGGATCACAACTGAACTCCAGACAACAGATCTCTCTCCCCATCCTAGAGAAAATAACTGTTTTGGAGGGTGGACTGTATGCCATTCTATTCACCTGAGATCTCTCCCTTTACTGATAGAAGTCGGTTGCCTAGCAACAGCCTCTGGGTAGGGGCAAGGCTGAGGGGAGGAGGGAGAGAGGAAGGAAAGGTGGCAGCCATGTCTCTGAGGATATGCTCCCAGCAGGACCAGGCCTTGCCACCTAGTTGCATTATGGTGGCAGCAGCTCCCTGGCTATTTCTGCAGCCTTTTGTGAGGCTGCTTGACAGAGAGGACACAGAGAAGCTTTGGAGATGTGGCTATCTCTGAGGTAAGACTGTTTTGATGGTTTGTTCAACATTCCTGGGGCTGGCGAGGGTGAGGGAGTCAGCCAATGGGAGGCCAGAGACACTGACTGAGCCGTGATGGCCCAATGGTTTGTGGAGTGCATGAAATTCACCTCTAAGCCAATGGGAGACCTCTATTTGGCCAACACTATTACTGAATTATATATATAAGATATAGGCCACTATGAAAAAGTAAAGAAAATATTTTTAAAAAAAATTTCTAGTAGGCATCTGTTCACTTTTGAATTTTAAATGAGAGCTTCTTCACAGTTTATGCAAATATTTTACTACATATTCTACTAAAGATTTACCTCACGTCTCTATGTCATATGTAAGTATAATCTTTTTTCCAGTTAGACGATAATAAGAATGACCCATGTAGCCAGGTTCAGATACTTCACTCTCAGCTTCCAGGTCCTTGTAACCTGAAATGAAGACACAGGACATATCAAGAGAGTTAAACTGGGATGTATCAATAATGGAGCAGTACCCTAGTGTAGAATTTATAAAAAATCTGCCCAATGCAATTGTCCAATCCAATCCAATCCAAATACCTTTATTGGCATAGAAGTAAAAAAGTACAGCATGGCAAATTTACACAAAGTTTCAGTTATAAAAACTAGTCATGCATTAAGAAGGGGAGCTAGTCTTTTGCTCCCTGATTGTTATGGCAGCCAAAGGGTACTTTGCAACTTGGCTATTGGTATGGGAACATCGGTCAGATAGCAGAAAGAAAACCAACTTTGCCTCAGGTACTCCATAAAGGTTAGACAGGATAGGTTTGATTATACAGTCCCACACTTCCCCATAGATATCACAGTGAAGTAAAACATGGGTGACCATTTCGAGGTGCCTTCCATTACATGGGCAGAATCTTTCCTGATAAGGGGTGTTGGCAAACCTCGCAGATAGTACCGCTGAGGGTAAAACATTAAGTCTTCCTAACATAAAGGAGCAGCAAACTGGGGTGAGGTAAACTGGGAAAGGTAGGCAGCAGGCAGCCCATAATTTGGAAAGATACCAAATGCTAAAGGGGAACAAGTTTTATGTTCAGAGGAACAAAGGGACTGTTTCTCAATATCTAAAATCCTCTGTTTCAGAATTCTGAATGCCTGTATTTCACTTAGCATATAGAGGTTGTCCAGAGAGACACCTATGGAATGTATTTTCTTCCGGATCTGACTATACCAATTGGAAATGAAGGAGTCTGCTAGCATCATATGAATATAACTAGCAGGGTCTGCCCTAAAATGTAGGTGTAGCCAAAATTTTATGGTTAGTAGCCATGCCCTGGTCTCGATCAAAAGGATTCCAGTTTCTAGGCACATTGCAGCATAGCTAATACAGTTGGGGACCCCAAAATACAGTGTAAAAATGCTGACTGAATTTGCTCAAGTTGGGAATTGAAGGCACAAATCCAAATGGGGATCCCATATAATAACTGAGAAACTGTTTTGGCATTAAAAACATGAATGGCGGTTGGGACAAATTGGTTGCCCTTCTTGTAAAAGAAGCTAACCACCGCAGACGAGCTACACTTGCTGAAATGATCGCTTGCTTGCGTTGAACTGTCCAGTTATGATTGTACTGGAAAAAGACCTCCAAGTATTTAAAAGATTTCACCTGTTCAATATTATTTCTCTTGAGGCACCAGCTTTGTGGTTTCCAGGACTTTGAGAATACTATAATTTTGGATTTTGCATAGTTTAGGAAGTTCCTGCCTACTTCCTAAAGAAATTTGTCTTACAGTAGGAGGTAAAAGTGAGTAGCAGGCACTTGAGGCCCTTCTGCGAGCGTGACAGTACAACTGCATCATCAGCATAAAGAGGATAACATATTGCCCAAGTTTAGGGGAGTGACCATCAATAGCATTTAGGGAGGGGTCCAGATCATTCAGGAATAAAATAAACAGATAAGGGGCTAGAATACAACCCTGTTTGACTCCCCAAAGTGATCTTTGGGGTTACCGCACTTAGGCCATTATACCGCACTTGACAGCTATTAGGGAATACATTTTATGGATAAGAAAAAGTAGGCGTTTATCCAGACCCATGATGTCTAGTGTATTCCAGAGAAGGTCCCTGGGAATAGAGGCAAATGCCCCTTTTAAATTTACAAACATTGGGATTGTTAACATCTGGGCAAATCCACCCTGTCTCCAAGCTCTATAGGAATAGCTACTATTACTTGCTTCCATTCAGCCAGTATTGAGATAGGCTACCTATCAGCCCTATCACCCCAGAGTGGTCACTGTACTGGTTTCAGGGATGATGCCCAGTTATCAAGGAAGTGCTTCCTCAGTTTTCTGTGTCTGGTCTGTTGTGAGTAATTGGTTGAGATGCTTTCCTCCATTTTGTGATACCTCAGGCAGCTTCCCAAAGTACCTTAATTAGGAATACCTCATCTGTGCTAATCTTGCAAGTGCCAATTAGGGCCTAACAAGACCACCAGTATAAGGTCTTCCTAATCGACATTAGATCAATGTCCAAAATAATAGGGTGCAGGTGAAAATAAATGTCAAAGCAACTTGAAAAAATCCTTAGTCACAAAGTGGCTAGCTAATGGCATATTGTTAGATATAAGTGTAGAAAACTCAACTGGGAAAGTGCTGCTCAAAATGTGCCTTGCCCTTAAATAGCTTCCTCTTTCCTCAAAATTAGCCATTATGTTCCTAACCCCCTTGCACTTTTCACCTGTATATGGGAGAATGGGAGTAAAACACCTCCCATGCCAGCTAGGCAAGAAACATTTTAGTTTGCAAATCTAGGGTTTGCACAGAATATCCAGGGTAGATGTGATCTCAGTTTTATCTAATGGTTTATCGCATTGCCAGCTATGCTTTTTAAAAACCGATGAATGCAATTGTAACATGGTTTCCTCCCCATTCCCCTCCTTAGGGAAAGTATGAGATTGGGTGCAGATTTAGAATGCATGGATCATGTAGAAGGATAATTATTCCAAGAGGGATCAAATTTCAATTATTTTCAAAAAAATAACTGAATTGTTAATATAATTGAATTGTAATGTGATTACTTTGCTCCCTAGACTTTATTGGACTTCAGGTTGATTGGATGAAGTCAGTGCTTCAATCATTTTCCGCTTCTTCCCGAATCACTTCTTTTTTGTGCTAAACTAAAGTAATAATCTCAACATCAGTCAACAAACTCATCTACCAAGCTCCGTTTTGTTCTAGGAAATTTTATCTGCTATTTGTATGATACAAAAGACATCCTCTTCCCTATGTGCTCTAGAGCAGTATCACTTAACATTATTTCTTAGCCTCTAAGAATAACTGCAAACCTTAATCTTTGAGAAGATTTGCCATTCCTATTGTGTATTTTGTACACTGCAGGTTAGCTGGCTATACTAATTGAAACAGTTTTCAGCTAAACATGTTATCTAGCCACAGTAAAATTATTTATTCTTATTTTTCTAGAGTCTAGATACCATTTAAAAATGAGGAGGTAGCACAGGAGGATGGTCTTATCATTAGTATGTGAAAATGCATCTAAATAACATGCATTACCAGCTCAGTATAATGTAGAAATATCACAAAGTACATCTGTGGATCTCAAAGATATAAAATGTGTCAGTGTGAACAATATACCCCATAGTCCTCTGCAGGGCTTTTTTTGTAGCAGGAACTTCTTTGCATATTAGGCCACACCCACCTAATATAGCCAATCCTCCTGGAGCTTACAGTAGGCCTTGTACTAAAAGCCCTGTAGGCTCTTGGAGGATTGGCTACATCAGGGGTGTGTGGCCTAATATGCAAAGGAGTTCTTGCTACAAAAAAGCCCTGTCCATATCAGATCCCTAACATACCATCAATCATTGCCTGCATCCCATTTATCTTGGCAGCTCCTTCATGTTTAATCCACTATGGATTTTTCATGGCTTGGGTTTTAACAGGCTTTGTAAACAGAAAGCAATGATGGAACTATTATGTTTTCAAACTTGAAAGCACACAGCCAGTGACTGGTCATAGGAAACTAAATGGAAGCTTATATATGTCATTTTCATTCAAATTATATATAGTACAAAGCTTGTGTTCTGAAGATGTAAGATCATACTTTGGAATTTCTTACATGTGTGTGTGTGCGTGCGTGTAAAGTGTCATGAAGTCACAGTCAATTTATGGCAACCCTGTAGTGTTTTCAAGGCAAGGAAAATTCAGAAGTGGTTTGCCGCTGCCTGCCTCTGAGTAGCAACCACGGACTTCCTTGGTGGTCTCCCATCCAAATGCTGACCAAAACCAGCCCTGCTTAGCTTCTGAGATCTAGTCTGGGCCATCCAGCTCTGGGGATTTCTTACATCTTTCCTATCTATTCCTGAGATAAAACTGGCAAGGAGAACAGCCCATAAATGGGAAGCAATGTTAATGTATCAAGGAGAGGGAGTCATTAGTGCTCTGACTCACTAAAGTCCTCAGTTCTAAATTGAGCTGTTATCTTGCCATGTCAACGAAAGCAAGGAAACAGAGGAGAAGCCAGTATTGTGCCTGGACTACCAGCCCTTAATAAAAGACTTAAGGAGACAGATAATTCTTATTGTTTAAACCTTTGTAAGTGAGCTTTGCACTTTGTGCAAATGTACCACAAGATTTCTGAATGGTATCCAGTTGCCTCTGTGCGAGGAAAACAAACCTTAATTGTCTGTATTGGTTAGCACATGCATGTGGCTGACCCAGCACAGAAGCAGCCTGGTACCATTCAAAAATCTTGTGAATGTATCTGGGGCATATCTTATTATCACAGTAATTAAAATTGTTCAGAACATACAGCAACCTCAAATCCAAAACACTGCTGGTTACATTGTTTCAGTGCTGTGGTCTGGGCTAAAATATACCATATTACACAATTCCCTTTTAGAATTAAAATAACACAACACTTTGTGTTCTTTCCTGAAGTTAATTATATTTACAGGTGTTTTCAGATTTAATAGGAGGAAATAAAGCATAAGCATCACTGTCTCCTACAGAGATTTTATTTGAATTCTGATTAAAGAGATGTTATATCTTAGTGAGATTAGCAAGAGAGTGACTGTGAAAATGGAACTGAGATGCGGCTACCTATTTGGGTTTCAGCTGATTTTCTTCCTCATGTAATACCTTAAATTTACCCCCTGGATTAATACAGTGACTTCCAAATAACTTCTTGTCTCTCTTCCAGAAAGGGAGTTTGAGTTTCACTAGTTTAGAGCGATATCAGAAATATCTGTTGAACTTGCTTTTCCTATGGAGAGTAATCAATTCATTGTCTTTTACTTGGAGAAACTTGAAACTAGCTTGGTTTGAATTTGCTCTGCATCTAACACACAATGCAAGCCTCCTGCCGTAATCTAACACCAGCCACAATTCAAAACGACAAACTGGCATAGCATCTAAACTAAAGGCTGGCAAGAACATGTCAAATCTTGTTTCCACCCTTTTTAAAATTTTTGTAACATCTGGCCTGATGAACAGTTCTGATGAGCTCAAAAGCTTGCACTCTGTTATGTCCCGATGGGTTGGTCCTAATAAAAACTAGTACATAGATTATGTTCTTGTTTCTTAAGTCATGTTCTTTTCTCACCTACAGAGCCTTGATCTTTCATCACGGATCTCTCACTACTACTCTTGGTGAGGGGAGAAACCCAAGACTCCCCTCTTCAATGAAGGTGGATTGCATTTCATAAATAGAAAGGAGAATAGAGCACAGGAGGACTGCCTGCTGGCCCTTCAGCTGCCCTCCCCAGCATACAAAGGTTTTTACTCTTTCACCAAAGGTGCCGGGCACGAGTGGGGCAGAGGTATTGTTTGAGTACAAAGCCGCAGCTCACCCACTCCTTGCCTTGAATACAAGTGTAGCACTTACCCACTCCTGGTATCAGCCTAGTGCTTGAGATAACAAACAAGAAAAGCACCTGCCAAATCAGACTATCCATGTGGTTTGGCTAAACACTACATACACCAAAGGCAATCAGGGTCTAGAGTACTTGGTGCAAATTTGGATTATGTATTTTGGTAAGATGATGTGTTGATTAGGAACATATCTCTTGCCATGGTTCGCCTCCCCTCTCCCTTGCTGTTCCTTGAAAATTGAGTTTAAAGACAAAACAAGGAAAGCCGTGTGCAGTCACATGTCTCACAGAACCATTCAAAAATGGCTGAATGTTATCTAGTCAGTTTGAGTTTCAATGCTGATGGCAATTTCACTTTAATTAGTTACCTCAACAATCCAATATGTATATAAATTTGTCCCAGTGATTTTAGTTAGAATGTAATGTAAAATCTTTGTAAAGTTACATTCCAACTAAAGTCACTGGGACAAATTTGCTTCGATTTGTCTGGATTTCTCCTCTTCTGAATGATGTAATGAAGGAAATTTATTTCTATATAGTATGTATAGGCACATGGTACAAAGTTAACAATTTGAAGATAATTAGCACTGAAAGGTATGGGGGTGTAAATATGTATGCTTATGACTAAGATGCTGTTAATGTTAAATGGGGGTATACATAATTTTTGTGACCATTCTATCTACCAGCAGGGTTGACAAGTCTGGTTTTACACTATTTTATTCAAGGTATAAGCTTTTGTGTGCAAGCACATTTTTTTAGAAGTGTATCTGAAGAAGTGTGCTTGCACATGAAATACCTCAAATAAAATTTTGTTGGTCTTAAAGGTGCCACTGGACTCAAACTTTGTTCTGCTTCAAACCAGCCCAGCAACCCAGTTTTACACTGCAATCCTAAGCAGAGTTAAAACCCTCATAAATCCATTGAAGTCAATGGGACAGAAATGTTAGGATTGCTCTGGTAGTGGAAGACTGACTTGAGAAGGTCATAGAAGGTGATGAGGTGTGCTTTCCTCCCATTATAAATTCCATACAAAGTTCATCTTTGAATTGACAATTGGAATGAAGTTATATCTTGCATATACATGTTGCACACTAGCTTTAAAAATGCACAAGAAAAGAACAGGCAATTATTTCATTAGGAAATAATGGTCACTGGAAATTGAAGGAAATTTATATTTTCCTCTAGAAATTTTAATCAGACCAACTCTGCCATGTATATAACTCCAATCAGGTTTTTGAGGTTGTTTGCTTTTTTTAGCAGGAACGCACAGGAACGAAGTTCTGGCTTGCTTGATGTCAGGGGGTGTGGCCTAATATACAAATGAGTTCCTGCTGAGCTTTTTCTACAAAAAAAGCCCTGACTCCTATTATAAGCGCCTCTATTCTTTCAAAAGTTCTTTAGAACTGCAACAGAATTCTTTGAATAGTGCAAAGAGCTGTTTGAATTTCTGTTAAAATGCATGCAGAACAGATCATTTAATCTCCTGTGCTTGTTATCAAAGCAATCAACCCTAGTTTCACAACACAAGAGAGATTTTAATCTTTAATGAAGGAGGAGACTGGGAAACACCTGGTAAAGAATTCATTTATTAATTATCCACTTGATCTCTGCCATAAGTCTGAGGTTTTTTTCCTCTGCTCACAAAGAATACTCAGTCAATATAACTAATAAGGAATGGGATATTCAGGTCATATTTCAAACGCATTGCAGGCTATGTACAATTAAGATAATACTAGGTTACACTAATTTTTTAAAAGAACCAGCCAATGCATTTGCCACAATGAGTCCAACAAAAGGCATCAGAATCAGCAGCCCTCCTCCTTCACTCTGCAAGCCCCTGGCAAAAAACAAAACAAAACAGGAGGACAACAACACACAGTGTGTGTGTGGGGGGGGGGGCAAATGACACCTAGGCTCACCAGTCCAGAATAACAGGCCATCTGCCTTCCATTACTAACAAAGGAGCAACCTAAGGTTCTTTAAAAATCATTTAGCATGAGATAATCTTCCTTTGTCCTGATTTGGGTAGCCCACAATAGCCCTGTCTTGTCAGATTTTGGAAACTAAAAGCATCAGTCAAACTTAGTATTTTGATGGGAGACCACCAAGGAAGTCTAGGGTGGCTACGCTGAAACAGACAATGGCAAACAACCTCCATTTGTCTCCCGACTTCAAAACCCTAGGGAGTTGCCATAAGTCCCCACTTTCTGCCACCAAACTTCTTTTACCCATGTGAAAACCACAGAGGAGTTTTCCCCCAAAATATCTGATTCTAAGGCATTGTTGATTGTATTGTTTCAATACTGCAAGGTATCTAGGAGTCACTACAGTTTGCATGTCCATCTTCCACCATGGTTACAGTCCTACACAGGGCCAGCTCACCCACTAGGCAAATTAGGCAGTTGCCTAGGGGGCTGGCAGGGTGTGGGTGCCAAATTCAGCCTTCACCCCTCCCCCTAGGCAAATGCCTGGTTTTCCCTCCCCCATGCCTCCTCCTCCCTCCCTTCCCCATTCCAGGTCTACTTTAATGCCAGGAAGGGCAATCGTGCACCGCTCCCAGGCTGTCTAAAGGCCGCTCCTGGCCGATCAGCTGATCGGCGGGTAAAACCACGCTGCGTCCTCACTCAACACTTGGGCAGGCCAGCAGCTGCACTAATAAACCACATCCTGAAAGGGTGCCGCCACTGCTCCCTCCTCCCCACTTCCTGAAGTGGGAAGGAGGGAGCAGCAGTGGCACCCTTTTGGGACCCGGTTCATTAGTGTGGCTGCTGGCCTGCCTGGGCTTTGAGTGAGAATGCAGCACAGGTTTATCTGCCAATCAGCTGATCAGCCTTTAGACAGCCTGGGAGCAGCTCACAATCACCCTTTCTGGCACTAAAATAGACCAGGGGTGGGGAAGGGAAGGAGGAGGAGGCATGGGGTGGCACAGCACCATGGGGGGAGGAGGTGCAGGGGGGAGGCATGGATAGATGTTGTGGAGGGGGGTAGCAGACCACCAATCTGCCTAGGGCACCATGCGCCATCCCACGAATATGGTCCCACAAATATCAATTCCCTGTGAGTCACTCTGGTGTGATTCTTCTCTCTTCCCTGTGGGTTATAGCAACCTGTTCTTTCCTTGACTCTTTGCAATCATGGTCTATTCCCACTAATCAGCCTTTTTCTTAAGCCAGTGTGGTTTAGTGGTTAAGCCAGTGTGGTTTAGGGATGGGCATGAACCAGCTCACAAACTAAATATCATGATAAATGTTGTTTGCTGGATCGTGGTTTGTAAAATCAAGTTTGTGGCAGGTCAACGGGCAGAAACTTACAATGAACTTTCAAGTTGTTCATGGAGGTTCATGCCAGTTCATGTGGATACATTTCCAGACAGACTTTCTTTACTCAATCAAAATGTTTACATAACTTCACAGCAACAACTTGTAGAGCATGTAGATGAGCATATGGGGGAGATTTTCTGTGACTGATGTCTCTAACTTGCACTGCATCTGTTCTATACACTCTTGAACCTGTGCCTGTTTAAAATGGCTGCTGACAGGCAATCATTTTGACAGGTGGTGGTTCAGGAGTGTATAGAACAGACCCTGTGAAAGCTAGAGACACTAAACTCACAAGAAATCTCCAGATGATTCTCCTTCACCTGCCTTCCAAGTTTGGTGAGGATTGGATTTAAGATTGAGTTATGGCCCCCAAAAGAAGTTGCCTCCTGGAAAGTGGTTTCTGGGGAAATGACCACCTGTATATGCTCTAAGATAGGTGCCATGTAAGAAAACATATGCATCTTTGTCAAAAAGCTAGCCACTGTATCTGGAATTGTTTTCAAAGTTTAAAGGCATCCCATTTAAATTCCACTACATTAATCCAAATTCAAGGTTCTAGTATATACCAGATCAGAAGGCATTAAGAAATTACAACAACCTGTTCATCCAGTAAGAGACATATCCCATCAAAAGTCAACAGTGCCACACTCCAAAGACTATCATCTGTCTGGTCAACTCCATCTTATCTGGACTGAGCTTCAGTTTGTTCCTCCTTAGTTATTTGACCAAGTTGTATAGGCAGTGACCCATGATGGAGATAGCAGCTTCTGGTTAGTTAATGAAATGAAACAAACAGTTGGGCATCATCAATATATTGATGAGAGCCAACCCCAAAGTTAAGCACATTACAACAGAGAGGCATTGTCTCTAGCTACTTGTAAGCAGAGCTAATTCCTCAGAATAACAAATATCATCTCCCTACATTTTTTTTTCTTTAGGCATTCCTTAAAGCAGTGGTCCCCAACCTTTTTGGCCAGTTTTGTGAAAGACAATTGTTCTACGGACCAGGGTGGGGAATGGTTTTGGGATGATACAATTGTGCACTCTATTTCTATTAGTTTGGTGTTGTGGTTAAGTGTGTGGACTCTTATCTGGGAGAACCGGGTTTGATTTCACACTCCTCTACTTGCAGCTGCTGGAATGGCCTTGGGTCAGCCATAGCTCTTGCAGAGTTGTCCTTGAAAGGGCAGCTTCTGTGAGCATTCTCTCAGCCTCACCCACCTCACAGGGTGTTTGTTGTGGGGGGAAAAGATAAAGGCGATTGTAAGCCACTCGGAGGGTGGGATATAAATCCAATGTTGTCTTCTTCTTACATTGTAATATATAATGAAATAATTCTACAACTCACGGCCCGGTTGCTAACAGGCCACGGACTGGTACCAGTCCATGGCCCGGGGGTTGGGGACCCCTGCCTTAAAGCACTGGAGATGAAGCTGACAGATCACACAGAGTCAATGGCTTCCAGCAATAAAGCAAGATACAGTGTCTTGATGAATGTCATTACATCATAACATATGATATTGCAGCATAATGTGCAATGTCTGTTAATTTAAACACACAGCCCAAGAATATTTTTGCCCACTCTCAGGCTTCCAAAAAAGGTCAATGGAGGGAGAATGTTTTCACATTTCACAGGCAGTATTTACAAAATGTAAACCTGCACCATTTTGCCATATTAAAAATACTTTCTCAATCATCTATATTAGATCTTCTGAAGTTAATTATGGTTCAGCAGCTAATGTTTCTACCGGCATCATGTTTCTCTGATAACATCTGCTGAAACACCTTGTTCCTGTCACTGCTAATTTTAAAAAAAGTTCTAATAAGGATTGTCTTGATTTTAAAAGAAAGAAAAATATGGACAGGAAATCACCTGTAGATCTTTTATTCAAGATGCTGAGCAAATGCATTTTTTGCTATTTTCAGGTTCTTTTCTGCTCTGTGGATCTAAACTACATTTATTGAACATGACCAAATTATCTCAGCACCAAAACAGCAAAGGCAACTTTCTAAATTATTCCTGGAGCCCCAAAGGGAAGTGTGTAGAAAACTCAAGACTGTCTGAAGCAGTTCAAGGAGTCCAAATATCAAACAGCATAAGAACAAGACTAGCAGTGAGACCACTTTCAGTTAAATACAGCAATCAAAAATCTAACTCCATCATCATCCTTAGAAAAACCCAACCCCAAGACACCAACAAATGCACACTTCTATGACTTTCAGGTATGATAAAACCTACACAAGCAAAGTATGCTTTTATGTATATACTAGGAGTAAGGCCGGTTGTGAAGAAAAATACAATGGGCTCTAGAAGGAGGCTCTGGGTGAGTGCCTGCCACCCTTGCTGTCTTTCCAACCATCCAAGTGACTCCCCTCCACCTCAAGGGGAGCTGATCTCTGCCATCTAGAGAGCAACTGTAAATCTGAGTGATCTCCAGTGGTTCCCCAGGAGGAAATGGCATTGTACCTGTCTGACATCCTGTCCCTCTTCAAACACCACCCTCTACAGGCCCCACCCCTTAAATCTCCAGGAATTTGCTAACCTGGAGTTGGCAACCTTTCTCTTTCCTTTATCTGCCCTTCTGACTTCTGGTTTCTATCGCCTTCCCCCTCCCTGCAGCCTCTCCATAGGAAAATGGCAATCTTTATTCACTTGGGGGGACCAAAGCAGTTTGCATCAGTCTCCTCTCCCCCATGTGATCTGAACAACAACCCTGTGAAGGAGGTTAGACTGGAAGTGTGTGACTTGTCCAAAATCACCCAGTCAGCTTCCACAGCATGAACCTGGGTCTGGCAGATCCCACTCTGAATTCCTATGCCACAGTGGCTGTCATAGGGTGGCTGCTGCTGAACAGTACCAGGTGTAACAACCAGGCGTATGGTAGCTAACCCCCAGGTGGAACCATCCCTTTATCTGCCCCTGTGACTTCAAGTTTCCATCACCTTCCCCTTCCCTGCTGCCTCTACATTGGAAAAGACAGTTTTTCTTCACAGTGTGGGGGAGACCAAAGCAGCTTACATCATTCTCCTCTCCCTTCATTGATCTGAACAACACTGTGGGGCAGGTTAGGCTGGAAGTCTGTGATTGGTCCGAAATCACCCAGTCACCTTTCACAGCAAGAACTTGTGTCTGGCAGACCCTGTTCTGATGCCCTAACTTGTATGCCCTCCTCAAACTCCACCACAGTTTGCCAGGAATTTCCCACCAACTTGGGAAGGTACCACTAAAGGCCTCTGGCTGAGTGCCCCCATGCCAGCCTTGCTGTCTTCCCACTCACCCAAGTAAAGGCATTCACTCTCCCCCACACACACACCTCAAGGGGAGCTGATCTCTGCCATCTATCTGGATAGCAGTTGTAATTCTGAGAGATTGGTAACAGTGGTTCCCAGGAGGAAAGGCCTCTCCCTCAGAGGCCTGTATTGATACCTTAGGAATTTCCCACCAACCTGGAAAGGTAACAGTAAAGACCTCTGAGTGAGTGCCCCGCCCCCCGCTGTCTTCCCACCCACCTAAGTGAAGGCATTAATTCCCCCCACATACACACACACCTCAAGGGGAGGTGATCTCTGCCATCTAAAATTTCCTAACCTGGAGTTGGCAACCCAGCAGCCTACATGGGAAAAGGACAGTCTTTCTTCACAGTGGGAGGGGGGACCAAACACCTGGAGGTTGGCAACAATGCTTCCCTGGGAGGAAATGGCTGGTAGCATCAAGCAGCTGACACTGTGAAGAAAACCATTGCAAGCCCATCTTTGGTTCCCTCTGAAGTGGCCCCTCCCTGCTGTGAATGAACATTCCTTGTCAGTTGAAGAGTTTAAACTGCTACTGCTTATGTGGATTAAAGGAAGGAAGGAAGAGAGAAAGAAATAAAAAGTCTGAAAGACAGAGATACTGAGAAAGAATGAGAGAAAGAGCAGAAGGGGGAGGTAGAAAAAAGAGGGGGGAGAAAGAAGTGAGAGAAGGTAAAATAAAGAAGGAAGATAGGGCCCTGAGGTAAGGCAGGACTGATCAGTAAGCCCCCATCAGAGAACTGTCTCCCTCAGAGGTCAGTGGCCTTTTGTTGGGGTTCTTGTCTGACATGGCCAGTGGTGGGTGGGGGAGAGCAGAATCAGCCAATGGCACAGCAGAGATGGATTGCAAACCAATTCTTCAAGAATGTGGGGAAGACTGCAGTAGGTGGGTGGCAGAGAGGCTACCCAGCGCTAGCAGGAAGTGGTGACAAAATTCTACTTTGTGAGCTGACGTTAAAGTTGTGAGCTACTGCATAAATTAGCTTGCTCCGGGGCCATTTTTCGTGAGCTAAGACAAAAATGTGTGAGCCAGAGGTTAAGAAACTGAGCTAGCTCACACTAACTCAGCTTAGAGGGAACACTGCTCTTCTTCAGTAGACTAGTAATGCCACCACTGGAAACTAAAAGCAAATAGCAACTGACAGTTGAGACTGTTGAGTGTGAGAAGAGAATCATTTCACTCCCTTGTGGTCTCTCCCACTGAAGGAAGACTCCAACCAACCCTCCCCCCCAACACACAGAGAGAGATCTGTAACTTTGTTTCCAAGTTACGATGAACCTTTGTACAATCTATGCACATCATAAGCTTGATCCTTCTTTGTACATGCATTGAGTAATTCTCATGTCACATTAAATGCATGTACAAGGTGAACATGTGACTGAAACCTCTTCTTTCTCCAGGGATCAGTTCCCGGTTTTATTTGTCACACCAACCTGTGTTGGCTGTTTCTCACCATTCAGTTGGGTATGTTTTCAAAAGTAACATGTGAACTGGGCTCGTGTGCCTTGATCTTCCAGGTGGGTTTTATTTCTTTTAGTATTTTTGTATTTATATTTGCAGGTGTGTTTGTGCTCATGGTGGGTCTCTCTCAACAACCCTGCATGCCCCCCCCCCGCAAGCTCCCCCTGGCACACCTTCCCATCCAAACACACAAAGGGTCATCAAAACTCCTGCAAAAAGGTCACCTGCAGCTGCCTCCATGGAAAAATGAGCAATTGGGGACTCCACATACCCCAACTGGGGGAAAGTTCGGCCATGGCACTCAGCCTAGAAAGTGATTGCTGGTCAGTCTTTGATTGCCCAGACTATGCATGCATCCTTGGGGCATCCTATATAGGTGGAAAGATGGCACAGAATTTTTTTTTTTAAAAAAATTAAATGTTTTCCTCCCCTCTCCCCACTTTTTCCCAGGGCATCTTGTGCCCTTTGTGGGTCAAGAAGTGCAGCTGCAACTGCTTCCTCATGCCTTGATCTCTGTGAAGCCTGGAACAGACACCACCTGGGGGGGTAAGGAAAGGATCGCCTTACCTGCCACTCCCACAGTGGCCAGCATGACTCCTTCCTCACCTCTCTGCTCCTGAAATCTGGCTTCCTCCTGGCCCTCGGCAGCTTTTCTTCTCTGCCCACCTCCCTCATTGGCATCTGTCACACCACTGTTGGCCTGCAAGTGCCCTTTCTTGCCACCATAGCTGTTTCTTCACATCTGTGTGCATGCTCCCCTGCAACCAGGCAACTACATGTGCTGCTACTGCTGGCTTTCTCTGCTGCTGTTGTGTAGGTGCAGTCCAATGCTGAGCTGCACAGTTTACGGGGACATCCAGGAGGGAATCAGGCCAGCAGCAATGGTGTGACATCAGTGAGTCACATGGGGGCACCCAATTTGGTGCTCCCTGAAGGCCAGTGCCCTAGGCGATCATCTATTTTGCCTGGTGGCAGGGCCAGCCCTGGCTGAATGTTATCCCCATTTTGTTGGACCATGCTCCAAGCCCCCCTGGTGATCTCTCCTGGTGGTTTCATTTAGATGTCAAGACAGTTCTCCATGCTATCTCTGTAGCTAAATATGCAGAAAAGAAGAACAGTGTTCCTTCACAAGGATAGTGAATAGTCATAATGGGAAAACTGTGATGTCATCAGTTGTTATTACTGTGAATGGTCACTGCTCCTATCTTATACCTATCTTGTATACATTTCAGTTTCTATACTCTGATAAATAAATGCTCCAGAAAAGACAGAATGTCAAAAGAAGTGGAATGCTGGTTAAAGGAAAGAAAGGGAAATCAGCCACCTCAGGCCCTAGGCAGGTCAGAGAATGCCAGGCAGGAAGACTTTGGGTTGTGTATCCCCCCACAATTGTCCCACCACCTGATTCCTCTTGTAATGCTTTATAATAAAAGTATTTATAAACCTTTTATATGTATTGTCTTATGAGGCACTTGGCACATTTTAAATATTAAATCCAATTATGATAAAAATAAATACTAAAATATTATTCTTGGAAATGTGAATTAGTAAATGTAGAACAAAGTGCTGTCATCTATAGTTAGCGAAGATCATCTCTTGGAATGAAATAAATGTTTACTAAAATACGGAAAGAAATCTCTCATTGGTGATTTTTATATTTATTCTGCACTGTCCCAAGATACTGGACATCTTTGGTTTATTTATTTAAGAAGCTTTTAGCCCATATTTCTCCAGCATGTAATATTGAAAACCATTTAAAATATAAACTTTAAAATATAAATATCTATATTAATAATTCTGTTATTGCCATGGCCAAACCGGGGGTGGGGGGAGGTAAAGGTAGTTCCCTGTGCAAGCACCAGTCGTTTCTGCTTCTGGGATGACGTTGCTTTCACAACGTTTTCACGGCAGACTTTTTACAGGGTGGTTTGCCATTGCCTTCCCCAGTCATCTACATTTAGCCATTCGCTAACATTTTGAGAACAAACAATTGGCCCATCACATGCCAATTAGTATTTCTGGCATCCCATTGACTGACTTCCCTTCCCCGCCAACTCAGGCCCAGGAATGTAGAACAAACTGCCAGAAGCAGTCTTACCTCAGAGACAGCTGCATCTCTTAACTCTTCTCTGTCTGGCTTGAGAAAGGGCTGCAGAGCTCCTACGGCCTCACAAAAACCCTATCAACAGCCCACACTGACAGCCTCCCAACACATACAGCCTCTGAAGGCCACTCCAATAGCCAGAGAGCCTGGCTCTGCCTCAGGGACATAGCTGCCTCAGGGACCTTTACTGTCTTTCACTCCCTCTCTCCCTCCTCCCCTCAGCCTCACCCCAAGATGGTTGCCTGAAGAGACAGGGAAGCCTCACAGGGTGGTTGTTCAGATCAAAGGCGGGAGAGAAATGAGGAGAATGATGTCAGCTGCTTTGGTCCCCCCACTCACACACTGTGAAGAAAGATTGTCCTTTTCCTTAGAGGCCCCAGAGTTGGCAATTTCAGGATAGGAACTTCCAGATGGTGGAGATCAGCTCCCATTGAGGAGGTGGGGGTTGGAATTAATGCCTTCACTTGGGTGGGTAGGATGACAGCAAGGCTGGAGGGGACACTCTCCCAGAGGCCTTTAGTAGTACCTTTCCAGGTGGGTGGGAAATTCCTAAGGGATCACTACAGGCCTCTGAGGGAAAGACCTTTCCTCCTGGGGAACCACTGTTGCCAGTCTCCAGTTGAGGACTGGAGATCTCTCAGAATTACAATTGCTCTCCAGATACAAGGCAGAGATCAGCTCCCCTTGAGGTGGAGAGAATTAATGCCTTCACTTAGGTGGGTGGGAAGACAGCTAGGCTTGTGCGGGTGGGACTTGCCCAGAGGCCTTTAGTGGTACCTTTCCAGGTGGGTGGGAAATTCCTAAAGGATCACCAGAGGCCTCTGAGGGAAAGGTCTTTCCTCCTGGGAAATCACTTTTGCCAATCTCCAAATGAGGCCTGGAGATCACTCAGAATTACAACTGGTCTCCAGATAGATGGCAGAGATCAGCTCCCCTTGGGGTAGGGGGGTGAATGCCTTCACTTAAGTGGGTGGGAAGACAGCCAGGCTGGGGGGCAGGGAGCACTTGCCCAGAGGCCTTAATGGTACCTTTCCAGATTGGTGGGAAATTCCTGGAGATTTTGGGGTGGCGTTTGAGGATGATGTACAAATTAGGGCTTCAGACTGGGTCTGCCAGACCCAAGTTCTTGCTGTGGAAGCTGACTGGATGATTTTGGACCAGTCATAGACTTCCAGCCTAACCTGCCTCGCAGGGTTGTTGTTCAGATCACATGGATGGAGAAGAGAATGATGCAAACTGCTTCCCCTCCGCACTGCAAAGAAAGACTGTCATTTTCCTAGGTAGAAGCTGCAGTGTCGGGGAAGGCAATGGAAAGCTGAAGTCAGAGGGGCATATAAAGGAAAGGAGATAGGGTTGCCAACTCCATTAAGGATGGGGCCTGGAAATGGTGGGGTTTGAGAAGAGATAGGACCTCAGACAAGTACAATGTCATTTCCTTCTGGTGAACCACTGGAAATAATTCAGATTTTCAACTGCTCTCTAGATGGCAGAGATTCCCCTTGAGGTGGGAGGGGAGAGTCAATGCCTTCACTTGGGTGGGAAGACATCAAGGGTGGCAGGCACTCGCCCAGAGCCTCCTTCTAGAGCCTGTTGTATTTTTCTTCACAATGGATTTTACTCCTTGTTGTGTATGGAACCTAAATGGTATAAGACTGAACAGGGTATTCCTGCCTGGCTCTTTGGAGCCATATGAATGGAGCTTGGAGGACTGGGAACAATGGGCAACAGGATCCAAATACCTGCTGCCCTACACCAATCACAGGCCCCTGGCTAGTTCAAATGATCCAATAACAGGCTTGCGCAGGAACCCAGAGTTGTATATAGTTGTGGCCCCATTGGCCGGTTCCCCAGTCTTGCTAGGCAGCCACCTACCATGCTGCTGTACTTAATAAAGAGCTGTTTATCACCTGTTACCTCATCTCCTTGATGCTTAGAACCCATTGTATTAAAGTGGCGATGAAGGTGGGATCTGGACGAGCGAAGCCCAGGACCAACTGGCATCATCCAGTGCACCAAGCTTAACAAAACAATTTCTAAAAAACACTGGTCTCCCAGTCACCCTATGGAAGTTGAGGTATGGAGCAGCTAGAGCTTCAGAGCAGGAGAGCTAGGTTTGAATCCCCATCTGTTTAGGTGATTTTGGACCAGTCACATACTTAAAGACTAACCTACCCCCACTGGATTGTTATAAAGATAAAAAAGGAGTAGAGGGGAATAATGTAAGCTGTTTTGGTCCCCATTGTTGAGAAAGACTGTAGTTTTCCTTGGTAGAGGCTGGAGGGAGGGTGAACAGATGGAAGACAGAGGAGCAGATAAAGGTAGATTGGCTGCTGGGTTGGAAGAAGATAGGGTTGCCAACTCCAGAATGGGAAATTCCTGGAACTTTGAGGGGTGACACCTGGAGAGGGTGGGATTTGAAGAGGGTTAGGGACCTCAGACATGTAGAATGCCATACATTCCACTCTCCTAAGCAGCCATTTCCTCCTGGGGAACAAGTGTTGCCATCCTCCAGGCAAGTGGTGAAAATCACCCAGAGTTACAGCTGATTTCAGATGACAGAGATCCATCCCCCTGGAGAAAATGGCTGCTTTGGAGGCTAAAGCCTATGGCATTATACCCTGCTGAGGTTGCTTCCCTTCCCAGACCTTCACTATCTCAAGGCTCCACTCCCAAGAGCTCCAGAAATTTTCCAACATGGAGCTGGTAACCTTACAGGGACTGATCTCTATAGCTGGGAGATCCATTGAGATTCCTTGAGAGCCGCTGCTGCTACTGTGACGGGGGCAGGTGGTGGCTGGGAGAGTGATGGGGTCAGAAAGAGAGAATGATGGGGTAGGGGCAGAATGAGAGAGAAAGTAATGAAGTGGGGAAGTAAAAAAAAGAAAGAGAGTGATGGGGTGGGGAAGTAGAAAGAGAGAGGGAGTGACAGACATGGACGAGAGGGAAAAGTGAACAAATGACAGCACGGAGAAAGAGTGAGAGACAAAGAAGTAGGGGGTGAGGGGAGGAAACAGAGGTGGGGGAATGGGATAGCCACTCCTGCAAGTTTCTTGCAGGTTCTCACTTGTAATTGCTGATTTCTGAAAGTTAACTATCCCAAGGATGAAATAGGCAGTCAATAGTGGCTGTCTTTTATGGCCAGGTCTACCCTGACTTCAAACTTGACCAGCACTTCCTCTGGCTTTATTTACCTTTCCTGCACATATACTATGTGCTGAGAGGTACCAAGCCTCATCCCCCTCCCTGATATGCCATAAGGCCCCTACCAGGTCTGGAAACACATTGCTCAGCACCAAGAGTGCTTCTTCCCAGTGCATTAAGGCATGAGATGACCTGTTCTGGACACATCTTCCACCAGTGTCAGATGCCTCAAAGTTTTTGCCAGTTCCCCCTATCTGACTTGGGCATCCCACCCTATTTCTGCCAACTATCTGTGACCTAACCATCTATAACCAGATCTAGTTATCTAAACATTCCTCCTTTTGGGACATTGCAATGCAGGTGAAAACCCCATGCTCAATGATCCTGCATTGAGCAGGGGGTTGGACTAGATGGCCTATATTGCCCCTTCCAATTCTATGATTTATGAAAAAAAAGGTTTTTCAAAAACCAATCAGGCGCAGCCTTTAAAATTCCTGCTTGGCCCTATAACAGGGACAAATTAATCCCACAGGGGTAGAGGGTGTCTATGTGGCAGCAACAAAAAGCTGGGTGGGGGAAGTAGTAGTTCTTCATAAAGCTATCAGTTGCCCTAATCTGAAGAATGAATGAAAGTGCTGCATGGGTTCATATGGGGAAGAAGGTCCTTTAACAATGGCCCATAAGCCATTTTTAAAAAGGAGGACAGCTGGGAAAGAGTTCTCCATCAGGCTGCTTTAAGCACTGGACTTGCTTTAAACGTGAACAGAATTGCAATATGGTTCCCATGTCAGAATTTGTTTTGCTAAGTAAAAATTGTTACCAAAAAGTGGCAGCTTGTTTTATTTATCAAGGCTGAAAAACCTAATTTACCAAACAAGATTTGTAAAAGTTACTACTTGTAAAAGGGCAATTCAGGTTGATGGACACTAATAGAAAAAGAAGCCCCTTTAACCTGGTTTGGGCTGTTTTGCTGCAATATGAAGTTTTGCCGGTAATGAGAAAGAGAAAGCACTATCAGATAAGGAGAGTTTAATTCTGGAGGCCTGGAAGAACTTGGCAGAGAGAGCCTACCTGAAGTTGGTCTCTGTACTGGACATGTGCAAACGGATGTTGTACAACTGATCTGTGGCCTCTTCCTGAAGTGGGAAGCAAGACGTGAATCCCCCCACTCCTATTGATGTTATCTGATGTGCAAGACCACAGCCAAATCATTATGCCAGTGTCTTATTGCTTTACTTGTAGCAATGCCTGCTTGCTCGATGTTAGTATTTCCCCTTGCTCGTATGCTTTGTAAATGAACACTTTTTTGTTAAAAACCTGTTAAGTTCCCATTTAAAAGCTGTTCATGACTAGCAAAGCTATGCATGAGATGAGCATTGCTGGGCTGGCCTTTCTGTTTTTAGAGTTCCTTTATGGTAACTTGGGGTCCAGTTTACAAGACCACATTCATATATCTATTAATGGAAGGGGAAGGTATATTATCTGAGAGGCAGAGGGAGAACTGGACTTTCCATTTTTCAACAAGCCTTTTCATTATAAATCTTAGTTGGTAAGTGAGAATGCCTGTGTGGTCCCAAGGGGTAACAAATGATTTATAAAGAGTATGACAATTTTTCACTCTGACAGCTTTGCTAAATTCATTCCCTTCCTGATAATTAATAACTCCCATTCTAACCTAACAAATAGTTCTAAGTGTATTTTAGGATTTATTTACCTTTCAGGTACTCACTAAAGAGCCATTTGTCTATAGAATCCATTCTCTGCTGCTTTGTATTTTCATTAAGAGATTTGGTTGCTAAATTTATCAAAGAAGTTAACCAACTCAGTTCAATTGCCATTTAAGTTAGAAGGTCATCACACCTAGAAATTTTACATAGAATCATAGTTGTAAAAGGTACTTTGATTCCCAGTTCCTCAAGGAACACTGGAAGAGTAAATTCCCCCCTCCCATGTGGGAACAGTTGGCATTATTTAGGACCATTGACATGGGGATCAGCAACTGGCACCCCAGGGGTGAATCTGGCTTTTTGAAGGGGGCCATCATCACCAACACCCCAATGCAAGAGAGAAGCGCAAATGAACAGCATGTTTGGCAATGGCACAGCAGCAATCCATTTTTATCCAAGAATATCACTGGAAAGCACGTGATTCAGCAACCTGGTCAGTGCATGGACAGATGACACCTGGAAACCCTACATGTGCTGCTTGAGTGCAATGAGAAGAAACATGGAATATCAAGAAAAATAACTAAATAGTTGGCAGTGGAACATGGGACTACCTTGTCAAAGTGGTCTATCAACAATGTCTACTGCTGGTTAAGATTATGCCATATTCTTTTGTACATGAGCTGCCTATACATCAAACTATTTTCAATGAACTAGACATAATCTGTGGCTGTCCCAAAGAACAATGCTCTTCTACATGGTAAATCTACAGAAAGCTTTATGTTAGTTCTTTGCACCAAGATGTCTGTAGAAGACTGAACTCAGATGTTGTAAACATGTAACTGCAACTGAAAACAGCAGTACTCCATCTCATTTCCTCTCTTTTCCTACGGAAGTTGAGTGATGCAAAATGTATATGTGACCTTGTCATATTGTAACAGTTCCCTTCTCAAAAGTGATACTCATAGTGGAGCAGGAAACTCATGGAAAGATGATTTCACACATGAGAAAGTTTACTGCTGTACAAGTCATTCCTGCCACCCAAGATATGCTGATGAGACTCTGTTCCAGATTCTCTTATTACAAGAAAGAAGCTTACTTTGCACTAAAGACAGGGCCTTCTCAGCAGTTGCTCCAGTGTTATGGAACTCTCTTTCCCAAATTTGCTTAGGATGATCCAGTAGATAAATTATTGTCCAGTAGATAAATTATTTGTGACAGGTTTTAGGTTTTTTCCTATAGTATTAGAACTGTTGGAATCGGTTTTACTAGTGTTGAACTGTAAGTTTGCAAACAAAACCAACAAAAAATTATTATATCATATTTATATCCCACCCTCTCTGCAAGCAGACTCTGGGCGTGTCTCTCATTGTGCTCCTTTCAGAGGCAGCTCAAAATGAATTTTCACAGTGTGAGGCTGGGCAAATTTCTCATGTTTGCTGCTCCTGCAGTACTTCTGGTTTTATATTGTTTATGCTATGAATTATTGTGCTGTTGAAATGTATGTATTGTGTTTTTAAAACAATTTTGGTTTTAGTTTGTTGTTAATGGCTATAAAAATACTGCCACAAGTCAGCCGATAAATAACTGAAAGTAAATAAAGGAACTTTACAGTGCTGTAAGTCCTTTTTCTGATGGAGACAGCATCATGCTGTTCCTAAAGGTCCCCTTTCACCCTGGAGTGGCGTTTTGAAGAGCATTTTGTGCTACATCAGGACAGCAGAAGCAAGAAGATCCAATTCTATTGATGGAAACTCCTTCCATCATTGGAAATGTCTGCTGGATCCAATCCAATATGTGCCATTGAATTCTGTGGGGCTTATTTCTAAGAAGACATTATAGCTTTAAATTTCTTCAGTATTTTCTATTCAGGATGGAAATTTCTTTTGTTTTATCACCATTTTTAATTGGATTGTAAGAAGTCATGAATAAATATCAGGTTATTTATAAATGGCCGGGGCGGGGGGGGCATTGAAGTGGAGCCACAAAAGTAGATAGCAACAACTAAAAACAATTCTAGCTATTTCATGGGACAGGTACAAGAAGCCTGTGAAGTTAAATGGGATTTTTTTTTCCTCAACAGTTTTTAACACTGCAAACAGTTCACAAATATTAAATATATCAAACATAATTATGCGCCAAATGTGAATCATATATTTTAAAAGTAGTTCTGTGAGGCCTATAAAGGAAAAATCATGGGATTTAAAAATAGAAAAACCATTCTGTTTTTAAGGAACTGAGAAAATCTTATGACATGATTTTTTTTATACCAATCATGGTGATGAATCAGTGGTAGAGTCTGTGCTGGCTTGCGTAGGGGTTTGCTGAGAAAACTCAGCCACCACTACTGATAATGGCTTGTTTTCAATGCCTGTTTTTAAATGGTTCATTTGGTTTTGCTTTATTGCTTTAGCAGTGAGTAGGTCCCTGAAAAGGCAGTACACAGATTTTCCAAATAAATAATATTAAAGGAAGATTTCATATCCTAATTAAGTCAGGAGACAGCAACATAGGGCTACTCTCATAGCTCAGTCCAAGAGTAGGACTGCCAAGTGGAAAGAAGCATTTATTGCAAGCACAGCTGAGTTATATTATACACCAACTAGGCCCCTCCCCTCCCCCAACTTAGTACTATTTACTCTGACTTGCAAGCAGCTGTCGAGGGTCTTAGGTAGAAAGAAGTCTTCCCAGTTCCTCAGCTGAGATACTGAAATGTCAGGAATTGGTCCTGGAAATTTCTACATGTAAGATTGTTCAAAATTCTGAATTTTAAAATCAGATTACAGGAATAAAATTAATTGGCTTTAGTATGTTATAAGTTTGGTAGTAAGAATTAATTTTAAAGAAGGAGTTAGTAGGTTAAGGACTATGGTTAGTGAGCAGGAGGGAAGGGCAGGGTAAGGAGTGGGTATTACATATGAAGCAGGGCTGAAGTAAAAAGATATTAAATAAGGTAAATTGAAAACCATCAATTAGGCACAAGGGCAAGAAAACAAAAGGTCAAAGAGATTTTAAAAGTGCTTGCTAGACGCTAGTGAAATAATCCTCCTAGACTGTGAAAACAAGGAAAGGGAAGTCAGCAGTGTGTTCAGCTTGTAGAAGCATAAGGCAGCAAAAGAGGAAGTTAATCCTTCACCCACCGGCTCTGCCGCAACTGCCGAAAAGAGGAACTGGAAACTGGCTGGAATAAGCATTGAGCAAATATACCTTGGAAAATGTCTTGGGAGCAGGTCAACAGTGCAAATGTGTTTTTGATGAAGGATATTGCTGCAAGAGTGTTAGCAACATCAATGCCATGTATGGAAAGACCCTCCCTGTCTCCTCCTTGTTCCTTTAGTAATATGACGCTTGTAATGATGTATGGGATATGGGGTAGTCCTTTCCTGTAATTGTGCGATTGTTTACTGGAAATGATTGTCTGTGACTATAAAACTGTAGACCTTCCTGAAATCAGGGCTCCCAGATGTGTTTAAACATGAGTCTGATCTGGGGTCCGTGTACACGTTAAATAAATGGCTGTTTCTTCCTGATTTCGCCTGTGGCCTCGTTTCTGCCTGACCACCAGCAGCTAAGGTTGTTGCTATACATACTGCTGGTGGTCTGAGGCTCTAGCAAAGATCACCAGTGGGGTGGTGCCTGGTCAGGGAATTCCAGTGCTCCTGGGGAGGGGAAAGTATAGCAGTGGGAACAGGCATGGTTATAATGGAAGGACACTGAGATATAAGAAGGCTCGCTCTCCTTCCAGCCTGTGTCTTATCCCAATGATAGCAGGTATGGGAGCCAAGTGGAAGTACTCACCTCCATCCCAGGTCCATAAATAATAAGACTGCAATCCTATGGGACTTTCTGCTTGAGCAGGAAGTAGGCATGGCTTGCATGATTGAGACCTGAGTGCAAGACGGGGAGACAGTAGCTCTCTCCCAAGTAGCTCCTCCCAGGTTATCAGTCCTCCACCAAGCACAGACTAGCAGGTCTGGGGGAGGGGTGGCTTTTTTCGTACAGGAGGCTTAATCCTTCTGGGCACTCCTGTCCCCAGAGATCACCAGCATCAATTGTGTTGGCCTGCTGTGGGATGCTGGGGAGACTTTGGCAATCTGGCTGCTGTACCGAGAACCTAACGTACCAGCAACTGCCTTACAGTCCCTGATGGAGGCTGTAGCAGGCTCAGCTCATAGTCTTGGGCAACTTCAATGTCCATGCCGATGACATGACCTCTACTTGGATGACAGACCTAGTGTCATCCATGATGGTGCTAGGACTCTCTCAATATGTTTGAACTCCCACACACCAGTCTGGGCACATACTGGATTCGATTTTTGCAGCGGGAGTTTCAGTGGACTGGATTACTGCTGAGGCAGTGCCATGGTCGGACCACTTACACCCTGAAGGCCTGTATGGATATCCCTCCACATCCGACGAGTATGTTTTAGCTTGCCCGCAAAGCCTGATGGAGCTTCAGATGGCCTTGCAGGATCCCTGGCCCCCTGGTGACTTGTTAGATGAGCTCACAGAGACTTGAAATGATCAAGTCTCCATGGCCATCAACAAGATGGCTCCCTGATGTACTCTTCACCCCTGCTCACGACTCACACCATGATATACCCTGAAACTGTGGTTGATGAAGTGGCAGCTTAGATGACTACAGAGGCAGTGATGGTGTACTCATGATGAAGCGGTTAGAAAATCCTATAGGTCGTTTATGTGGACCTATGAGATGGCAGTCAAAGCCACAAAGAAGGCTTACTTTGCGGCCTGGATTGTGTCTGCGACCTCACACCCAGCTCAATTATTTAGCACTATTCGATCTTTAACTGCCTTACCACAAGGTAAACCAAATGCTAGGGGATTGGAAATTGTCTGCGAGGCTTCTCCAAGCTTTTTCACAGATAAGGTCTTGTAGCTCCACCACAACCTCCATGCCACATTTGATACAGTGAGTGAACTCAAGGCTCTGAGCATGTTATCTGGTCCGGTTCTGGATCACTTCACTCCATTCAGCCTGCAGGAAGTTGACAGGATTCTCTCCACTGTGCATCCTACCACCTATGCCCTGGATCTGTGCCTATCTTGGCTGATAAAAGATTGCCAGACAGTGTTACAAGATCCTTTGCAGGCTATTGTCAACAGATCCCTTATGGATGGGATCTTTCGCATACCTCTTAAAGAGGCTGTGGTCCGTCCCCTCTTTAAAAAACTATCTATAGACCCAGCTGTATTGGCGAACTATTGGCTGGTGCTGAACTTACCCTTTTTAGGTAAGATCATAGAGCAGGCAGTGGTGAAACAATTTCAGAGTTTCCTGGATGATGCTTCCATACGGGACCCGTTCCAGTCTGGCTTTCATCCAGGTCATGGGACAGAGACAGTTCTTGTTGTCCTCATGGATGACCTCCTGCGATATCTTGATTCGGACAGCTTGGCAGTGTTGCTGTTGTTAGACCTGTCAGCTGCATTTGTTAAAGTCGATCATCAGCTACTGTCCAGCCATCTCGCAATCATGGGGATTCAGGGGTCTGCCTCAAAGTAGCTCTCCTCTTTTCTCCAGGGTCAGGACAAAGGGTGGTGATAGGGAAACAATCCTTATGGAGACAGCCACTTACATGTGGTGTGCTCCAAGGGGCAGTTCTCTCCCTGATGTTGTTTAACGTCTACATGCACCCCCTTGTCCAGATTGTCAGCAGGTATGCAGATACCCAGCTCTATCTATTGATGGGTAGCAGGTCTGACTGCATCCCAAATAATCTGGACCTGGCACTACAAGCTGTGGTGTAATGGCTCAGGCTGAGTTGGCTGAAGTTGAATCCAATGAAGACAGAGGTTCTCTACCTAAGTCGCGGTGGCCCAGGAAGGGAGAGCCCCTTGCCAGCTTTTGACAGGGCACCATTGATACCAGCACCAAGGTTCAAGAGACTGAGAGTGTTCCTGGAGCCCTCTTTAACTATATAGGCTCAGGTAGCAGCCACTGCCAAATCCACATTTTTCCACCTTCAGCAGATACAGTAGTTGGTTCCTTACCTTGAATGCAGTGACTTAGCAATGGTGATCCATGCTACAGTCACCTTGAGAATAGACTACTGCAATGCCCTCTATATGGGGCTGCCCTTGACTCAGATCCAGAAGCTGCAGCTGGTGAAGAATGCTGCAGCCAGACTGTTAATGGGGGTCCCTAAACAGGAGCACATTCAACCTGTGCTAAATGTGTTGTACTGGCTGCCTGTTGTGTTCCAAATCTGTTTCAAGATGCTGGAAAAAACCTAAAACCTGTCACAAATAATTTATCTACTGGACAATAATTTATCTACTGGATCATCCTAAGCAATAAATTGCCATAGCAAAGAACTACCTTGACCTCTGACAGCATCCAATATTCAAAGTCGTTGCCAAGCCAGGGTCATACACAGTAAGCAGTCCAAACTACAGCAGATAACAGTAATATCAGCAAGTATACAGAGAATAATCCAAGCACAGTAGCTAAGATTAACACAGCAGTATTCGCTGCCACCCGGAAAGTAAGTAATGCAGTACCCACAATCCTTACAGGCAGGAAGAGCTAGTTCACTGGCCTTCCTTTTATCCACAAACCAATCATGCAATCTATACAGAGGTTGCATCAGCCTTCGTGAGTCAGCACAAAGCCTAATCACAGGTGAGGTCATCCCACCTTACAATAGTAACAAGAAGCACCTGCTGCATGCCTCAGCATGCCTCAACATGAATTGCAGAAACAACATTACTAGTACTAAGATGGAGTCAGTTCAGCCATTTTAAGAACTGATTCCTAACAACCTCTTATTGTTCTTATTTTTATAACATTACTATGGAAGATGGTTCCATCTATTGATCTCAAAGATGTAGAAAAGAACAAAAATGAATTGGGGGGCAAACATGTGCTTCATACCATATCAGACATGAAAAAGGCATCCTTTCTTTTAATATACCAACATGGGACCCTCTGCACAAAAAGAATATACTAAACTGCTGAGCCAGAGCCCTTTCATCAATTTATTGATCCTGTGTAGCAGGATCCTTCTGATTCCTCCTTTTTCTTTGTTGCCATATAAGGCTTTAAAGGTCATACCAGGGATGTCAAATTCATTTGTTACAAGAGCTGTATCTGACATAAATGGGACTTTGTGGAGCCAGGCCGTGCACATCATAAAATGTAATGCCATATAGCAGAGATATAAACTTTATAAAGGACACAAACACAATTGAAGATATATTTTCCCTTAAAATTAAAACATGCTAAAACTATTGCTGTATTTTATTTAAAATGGAAAGGTGGGGGAATAGTGGGATTTGGCAATGTGATTTTTAAACTAAAACATCAAGAAAAAGCACAAGGATCACAGCAGAAACTAAAAAGATAAACTAAAAATATAAAATACTCTGAGCCTAGAAAACATGAAATGGCTGGGCATTGCAAGCTTCTCCCACCCCCACTGAGTCTACTCAGATTGGCAATGGCTCTCCAGTGTAACATCCCTCTTTGACTGTGGGTTCCCAGGTTACAGTACTCACTAGGCACCAATTTTCTGGTCTATTCAGCAGCGACAAGTTGGCTCAAAGCATCAACCCTTTATTTGCAAGGACACAACTCCAAGAAGCAACAGCTTCAGCAGGCCATAGGAACACTGGAAAGTGAAACTGAGCTCCACTCCATTGAAACACATTGTAGCACGAAGTTGCAAGGAAAACATGGCATGGATTTTCCATTAAGGTCTCTGGGCCCAGAAAGGCTATTTATCTGGGTGCAGAGACCTTAATGGAAAATCCATTTCACATTTTCTTTGCAGGTTTGCAAGCCCAGAAGAGCTTCCTGCTGCAGCCTGCAAAGACAAGGCAGAAGGAGCTGGGAACTTTAGCAGCCTTGGCGTTTCAAAGGGTGAGGATGGGGAGGGGGAGTGGAGAAAAGAGCTGCAGGCCTGATTAAAGACCTGGGCCAGACATTTGACACCCCAGGTCAATACCAACATTGTGAATTGAGTTCAGAAACAAATTGGAAGCAGTGTAGAGTGGGGTGATTGGTAGCAGTGTAGACTGGGGTGATATGGTCCCCATCAGAATTCTGGCTGTAGCATTCTGTGCCAATTGTAGCTTCTGGACACTGTTCAAGGGCAGCCCCTTGCAAAGCACATTTGCAGTAGTCAATTTAGATGTTAACAAAGAATGCATGACAGTGAATATCAACTGAATATTGGTGATAATTTAGTCCAATTAATAACAAAAATGCCTGTTTACTGTGTTACTGATTTTTCAAGATTTTTACCATAGTTCCTCATGGGAAGAAATATTTAACTAATGGCATGAGAACCATGACACTGGAACAATATTCCCTCTAAGCTTCAGAGTCTTGTAAGCAAACATTCTACTTTGTGAGCTACTGGCATTAAATGCATGAGCTACTGCATAAATAAGTGTGCTCTGGGGTCATCCTTCCTGAGCTAAGACAAAAATGTGTGAGCAAATGTGTGGAGGCTAAAAATATGTGAGCTAGCTCAAGCTAACTCAGTTTATAGGGAACACTGCACTGGAGTTTCTTTTCAAAATCCAAGGCATGTGCAGGCATGTGAATGAATTTTTATTCTTTTCCCATGGATGGATTTTTTCTCTCTTTTTTCTCCAACAAAGAATAAAGGATGCCATTTCTGTGCCTTACCTCACTGCACTCCAGTGCTTTAAGCTCTCTGACTTCTGTTATTAAATCCTAGCTAAAACAGAATATGCTTTAGTCAGTGAAGCACAGCAAGATAGGGACAAGGGTTAGTTCTACTCATCTCCAAACTCCCGATTAAAAATAGCCACACACACTGTTTTACACATGAACAGGAGTCCTCGTGCATGTCACCTCCTCCCAAAGCCTCATTCTCTATTGCCCCCTAAAGCAAAATATTGTCCTCTGTTCCTTGAAGGGCAGAAAGCAGGCTGTTAATATGGCGGAGGGAAAACAAGGCATCACTCCAGAATCTATCTGAACATCTGCATCTACCACCACCTTCAGTCTGGAAAGGAGGCCACCTTACTATGGAAGGGCAAGAGGTAGCCTCAGGCTCTGTCCCCACCCCCATCTGCCTTGCGTATCTAGCAAGGAAAGCTTTTGGGTTAGGGATGTTTGGTAACTTAAATATGATGAAATTCAGACTTGCAGTTAATAAAATGTGAGACAAATCCTAAACAGGTCTATTCAGAATCCTGTTCACATCTATTAAATGAGGGCTCACACCCAAAAAAATGTTTTTAGGATTACACTATGTGGCTCTTGCCTTTCATGTCTTTATTATGGGGATGTGTAAGAAACGCTTCAGCTTCAGATGCTGAAGCTAAAGCTCAAATACTTTGGCCACCAAATGAGAAGGGAGCATTCCCTGGAGAAGATCCTGATGCTAGGAAAGCGAGAAGGCAAAAGAAGAAGGGGACGGCAAAAGATGAGATGGCTGGACAGTGTTACTGATGTAACAAACATGAATTTGAGCAGATTTCAGAGGATGGTGGAAGACAGGAGGGCCTGGCGTGACTTTGTCCATGGGGTCGCAAAGAGTCGGACTTGACTGTGCAACTGAACAACAAAGAAAGAGTTGCCACTGTTATTTTGTCAATGATTTCCTGTAATTACACATGGTTCCTGGTATGCAAACATGAGTCTCCAACCATATTGTATCACGATTCTCTTGTGTAAATTCTTCCCAGTAGATGCTAGATACTGAATGGGTTAATTCAGCAAGGAGTTCTGTAATCCACAGAACAACAGCTCAATTAACTCCCGCTTTCCCCTTGTGCATATCTTTCAGAATTAATTAACTACAGCTGCTATAATTATGCAGACCAATATCTGACTGACAATTTTAAAGCTCAGAGATCAACCAATGAAACCAGAGTGCTAGGATTTAAGCCACTTTAATTCCCTTGATTTATAGTGAAATGCAGATGCATCTAACATCAGGCTTTATAATGTATTCAAACAAATATTTTGCAGTCGTACAAAGTGACTAAATAACATCTGTTATTTCGATGGGGTTTTTGTTCCTATTAGGCACTAATGAATGAAAATTCATAGTGATCACTCTTTTCTTGCTATATTTGATCTTCTGCATCCAAATGCTAAAAATCATAACCATTGGTAAATTCCAGAAATCTTTAAATGGCCATCATTCTGACCAAGGATTTTATGTCTCTGTCTACATATAGGAGGAGCTCAGTAAGGATGCAAAGGTGAAGTTCTTGGAGACTGTAATCAAGAAATTAGAAGGATATTGAAACTGGGAAGGGCAGCAACGAAGGAGCTAAAAAAGTTTCGTAAGTGTAAGGATGTGTCGCTGGGACCGAGTTCATTATAATTTATGCCATAGTATTCCCCATTCTTATGCATGGGTATGAAAGTTGGACAGTGAAGGAAATTGACAGGAAGAAAGTTTATTCCTTTGAAATGTAGTGTAGGGAGTTTTATGGATACCACGGACTACCCAAAAAAAAAAAGTGGATTCTAGATCAAATCAAGCCTGACCTTTCCCTAGAAGCTAAAATGATTAAGCTGAAGCTATTGTACTTTAGTCACATCCTGAGAAGACAAGAGTTATTGGGAAAGACAATAGTGATAGGAAAAGATGGAGGCAGCAGAAAAAAAAACAGAGACCCGATATGAGATGGAGTGACTCAATCAAGGAAGCCATGGCCCTCAGTTTACTAAACCTGAGCAAGGATGTTAATGATAGGGAGTTTTGGAGGTCATTAATTCATAGGGTTGCCATGTCTGAAGCAACTTGATGACACTTAACACAAAAAAAGAACAGGCCATTTGTGTGTAAAGAAAACAGCCAGGGCCTGTAAGTGCAGGCAATGGGAACTGAATGTTGTCCCCACTCACACCTTACTGGACACACTTTTCCCCCTGCTCAGCTCCAGTTTTGCAAGGCAGCTGAAGGAATATGCTGAAACCGACAGTCTATCCTGGTGAGGCTTGGCAGGTAGAAGCTGAGGCTTAGCTCTGCTCAGCCATATACTTGATTTGGGTTTAAAAATAGATTCTTCCAATCCTTGCTTCCTGAGGGAGGTGGAAAATCTCACCCTCATTTTTCTCACTCTGCAGGCAAGGATGTTTTTAGAGAACCATTTCCTCTATCTGCCTGAACTTAGTCTAGGAGGATCATTTTCATGTGCTGTACATTCCCTAAGAATAGTATTTTAGTTGGGTGAAAAACTAAAAGTTGCAGCCAGAAATGTGTTCTTCACTGAAACAAATGAAAACTAAAACCAAAAGCTATCACTAAACGAAGACCTTTACTTCCTAAATAAAGGCTCTGAATCAAGTCTCTCAAATGAAAAGAAAGCAAATATGAAGATTAAAAGCATTCATTGCCCAAATCCCTGTTACTGCTATAGTAAAATTTACAAATGCAATGAGTGTAATTCAGTTTGCATGGTACAATTTCATTAGATAATTGCATGTATACTATTTTTCTTGAGCTCTGGGACCTTCATGCTGACAATATGCTAGAGGGGAAAAATCAACATTGACTTTACAAAAGGAAACAAATATGTTAGACACATCTGTGTTGCCTAGCATGTGATTGTGCAGATGATAGTTCTTGCATGCAGCAAAACTCTCACAGTGACATTTTTTAAAGGATATGGGCCTCCTGCTAATGGTGTGGGATTCAAATGTTCTACTGTAATAGTAAAACTATAACTATAAAAATAATATGCTATAACAGTAATAGTAAAGCTATACATATATAGAGCACCTTGGAAATTTGCAAGGGAGGCTTTAAAAAGGCCCATGTAAGAACAGATGATGTAGCTCCATCTTTATAATGAAGAACTATTTCTGTTGATCTCAGCAGTGAGTTTCAGTGGACTTATATAGTATAATCCTAAGCAGAATTAAACCCATCTAAGCCCACTGGGGCACCGAGCGCATCTTCTGGTCCAGTTCTGGATTCCTTCAGTCCACTCAGCCTGGAGGAAGTCGACAGGATCCTTTTAGCTGTACACCCTATGACTTGTAGGTTGGATCCGTGCCCATCCTGGCTTATAAAAGCTAGCCAGGCGATGCTACGTGAACCACTGCAAGGTATCATCAATAGATCCCTGATAGAAGGGATCTTCCCCACACCCCTTAAAGAGGCTGTGGTCCGTCCCCTCTTGAAAAAACTATCTGCAGATCTGGCCGTATTGGTGAATTATCGGCCAGTATCAAACCTTCCCTTCTTGGGTAAGGTTATAGAGCGGGTGGTGGCAATTCAGCTACAGGGATTCCTGGAAGACACTTCCGCACTGGAGCCATTCCAGTCCGGCTTTCAACCAGGTCACAGGACGGAGATGGTTCTGGTCGCTCTCATGGATGACCTCCTATGACATCTGGATCGGGGCGGCTCAGCAGTGCTGTTATTATTGGACCTGTCAGCTGCTTTTGCTACAGTTGATTATCAGCTACTCTGGCCGCCTTGCTGACGTGGGGATTCAGGGGTCTGCCTTACAGTGGTTGATCTCCTTTCTCCAAGATTGGGGACAAAGGGTGGTGATAAGGGAGGAGTCATGCCAAAGACCCTCACTCACATGTGGTGTGCCTCAGGGTGCAGTTCTCTCCCCGATGTTATTTAACATCTATATGTGCCCCCTTGCCCAGATTGTCAGGAGGTATGGACTGGGTTGTCATCAATACACAGACGACACCCAGCTCTATCTATTGATGGGTGGCCAGTCCAACTGTACCCCGGAAAATCTGGACCTGGCTCTTCAAGCCATAGCGTCTTGGCTCAGGCTGAGTCGGCTGAAGTTGAATTCAACAAAGACAGAGGTTCTCTATCTGAGCCAGGGTGGTCCAAGGGGAGGGGTCCAACTGCCGGCTCTTGACAGGGTGCCATTGATACTGGCCCCTAAGGTCAAGAGCTTGGGCGTGCTTCTTGAGTCCTCCCTTACAATGGAGGCCCAGGTAGCAACCACTATTAGATCCACCTTTTTTCATCTCCAGCGGGTGCGGCAGTTGGCTCCTTTTCTGGAGCACAACGACTTAGCAATGGTGATCCATGCTACGGTCACCTCAAGAACAGATCACTGTAATGCTCTCTACATGGGGCTACCCTTGGCACTGACTCGGAAACTACAGCTAGTGCAGAACACTGCAGCACGGCTGTTAATGAGGCTCCCTCAGTGGGAGCACATTCAGCCAGTACTGAAAGAGCTGCACTGGCTACCTATTCTGTTCCAAGTCCGTTTCAAGGTGTTGGTATTGACCTTTAAAGACCTTTATGATCAGGGACCTGTTTATCTGTGGGACCGCCTTTCCCCATATATCCCCCAGAGAGCACTGCATTCAGGGACAAAAAATTTGCTGTCCACCCCTGGACCAAAGGAGGCCAGGTTGCGTTTGACACGAGCCAGGGCCTTCTCGGTGGCAGCACCAGAGTTATGGAATGCTCTCTCGGAGGCCAAAAGGGCCCTGTGGAACATTCCTACATTCCGCAGGGCCTGTAAGACCGAACTGTTTAGACAGGCCTTTGATGTTTAAACCGAGAGAAGCTGCCGCCTGACATCAGCTAGAGCTTCCGGTGACCAACCGTCCGAAAAACAGGGCCGCCAACATAGTAATGGCACAGCACCGTGAAATAGTTTTAAAATTTTAATTGTACTAATGTTTTGTAGATTTTATTGTCTTATTGTTTTAAATCATGTAATGAATGTTGTGAGCCACCCTGAGTCCTCTTGCAGAGAGGGCAGGATAAAAGTCTAATGTAAATAAAATAAAAAATAAAATAAACTTCAGCTTCTGGCCACCCTCCGCGTCCACCGGTCCCTCCTTGTTCCTGCTACACCATCGGCTCCCATCTGACCGCCGCCTCCAGCACCACCTTCACCCGTCCTGGTAGATGACGAGGAAGAATACGAGGTCCACCAGCTCCTGGACTCCCGAATCTTCCACAGGGACCTCCAGTACCTCGTGGACTGGGAAGGCTATGGCTCTGAGGACCATTCCTGGGAACCCGCGGACAACCTGCATGCCCCCAACCTTGTGCAATAGCTCCACATGGTCTGCCCTGACCAGCCTGACCCATCTGTGGAGGGGGGTCCTGCGGGAGGGGGGGGGTAGTGTAATGAGCCCTGAGGAGGGGGAGCTGGAAGAGTTAACAGACAAGGAAGAACCAACAGCTGGGCTGTCAATCACACCCTCCACATTCCAGGCACCCACGCCGCCTGTTGACAATCAGTCTCCTCCAAACTCTCCCCCTCCCATCTCAATGATGCGCATGCATCTTCGACAGACACTGAGAGAAAACAGATGCACCGCATGCCAATGCTTCAAATCTCTTAGTCCTGATTACTAGAGGAACTATGGCCACCCAGGAAATAGGCTGATTGATATGCCCATATAACTCACACCCGGGACTTGGCAACCTCACGGAAGCAACAAGTCGATTCCCTGGCTTGCATCCATGCTCCTTCCTGATTCCAGTTCCTGACTGGTTTGAATTCCTTGGCACCCTGACCCTTTGGCTTTGGACACTGACTTCTCCTTCTGGTTTGCGATTTTGCTGTGGTGACAGCTCCTGACTGACTCCTTGAACTTTGACTTTGGACCGGCTTTAGACTCCCTCCTGCCTGCGCCCCGAGACGTGACAGATTGCTTCCACCCACACACTCACTCCACAAGATGGATGAGGAGGCAAGCAGCCCTGAGACGTGACAACCAGCTGCTTTATGCTGTTAGATCTCCTACAGTGAATATGCACTATTGTACTACATTGTTTGGGAGGAAAGATAGCATAATACAGCTCAGAAGCTAAGCAGGGACGGGACTTGGTTGGGAGACCATCATGGAAGACATGGCAGAAGAAGGCAATTGCAGATCACCTTTGCTTCTCATTTGCCTTGAAAGCTCCTTGTTGGGGGTCATGATAAGTCATTTATGACTTAACAACACTTATATTCTTACTGCATTGTTTGTCACACTCTACTCCTGTGTAATGCAATGTACAAACTGATCATACCCTAAGCTTGCAGGCAAGTTCATAGAGTCTAGAATGTCAGAACTGGGTCAGGATGTGTCTATCTCGAACCAAGTCAAGAAGACCCAGTGGTATGTTACTTACTGGCTTGTCACAGACCTGGCTAGTGGTGGCACAACTGCAAGCCATGTCCATTGCCTCCTCTCATGCCATCACCGAACAGCAGCAAGTGAGCTGAGGAGCAAGTCAGCATTTTTGTCCCATTGCACTGCCCCAAACAGTGACCCTAACCGTTTCTTGAGTTTGTTAAATCTGTGGCTGTATGCAAGATAACAGAACTTCTTGTGCCTCTCCCATTCACTTTCATAATGTTCTGCAGGAGAACTGTCAGGTAGAACATGGCCCATATAAGGTGGGTGAAGAGGGTTGAGGTATCCAGTTGTCTTGTATTAGCCCTGCAGCACCAGTTCCTTCTTTAAGCTAATTGTTGGTAGAGGCCCAGAGCTTGTTGTTTTCCACAAGTTAAGCTTTCTTGAAGCTACCTTAAACTGGGTTGGATTCTTGGATCTTTAAAAAAGCTGGTGCAGTTCAAGGTGCAGCACAGCAATCAGATGGCACTTGCCCAGCTGCTGAGAGAGGCACAGGCTATGGACGCACCAGAGGAGCAGTCACACTGCTCATGCACACCATTCAGATAGCCTGGAAACTTTCCATGGAAGCACTCCAGTGATTTGCCACCAGAAAGTACCTGGTGGCTATTAAAAGTGGAGTCAAGGCATCAGAAGACGAGGAATGTGAGAATGTATCTCAGGGCCCAGATGTGCATATGTGAATGCACCTGTTTAATCTGGGGGTTGGGGTGACTATGGTGGGCCAAAATGCCCATCAAAATGCTTCCTTGGTCTATCATTGGTATTATCTACTCTGCCAGGCATCAGCTCTTGTGGTCTTAGGGAGAGGCTTTCACATCATCTACTACCTGATCCTTTTAATTGGAGGTGGGGGGGATTGAATCAGGAAGCTTCTGTATGTAAAACAGATGTTCTACCACCAAGCCAGGGCCTCAAGCATTAAACACACACTGGTGACTTCTATCCCTTTTACATGTTCTGCACTTTCCTTTGGAAATAATATGCATGATTAAAGACTGGTTATTTATTTATGTATTTGTACCCTGCCTTTCTCCCCAAAGGAACACAACGTTGCTTATAATAGAAGAAACTCTAGACACCTAAACCAATAAACAAAACAGCATATAATAAATCTAATCAATCATGTAGATTTTATTGAATAGCTTCTCATATAAATTATATAATTTCATGGAACTTTCAAAACACTTTGAAGCTAATTGACAGGAGTTTAGCGTTTCTTCCAGGTAAATTTTAACAGTGTAATGTTGACCTTCAGAATCGTATTTGAGTACCAGTTTATTTGCTCCAAACATCTATTAAGGAATGAACTTTGTCATTTTCCATGGGTCTTTCCCCCAAGATGTGTGCTTTGAATAAAGCCCCATAAGGTCAGCATACCTCCAGGACCACTTCTTCCCATATGAGCCCTGCAAGTCTTTAAGATCTGCAACCCAACATCTCCTGGTGGTCCTCAGCCCCAGAGATGTCCAACTTGCCTCAGCCAGGGCCAGGGCCTTTTCAGCCCTGCTTGGTGGAATGAGCTCCAGGCCCTGAGGGATCTGCTCCAGTTCCACAGGGCCTATAAAACAGAGCTCTTTCTCCAGGCCTTTAATTGAGGCAGTGGGCATCACCTGCTGTTAGGCCTCCCCCCCCCCTTCTATTCCAGTGAGTCAGGATCTGATGGACCTATTGAGGCAGAGTTTGTTAAATTTGGCTTTTAAGTCTAGTCTGTAATTTTAGCTGTATATATGATAATTATAACTTGTTTTTAATTGTTTGACTGTATGACTTTCTGATGGAACTCACCCTGTGCCTGCTTTGCAGGAAGGGCGGGCTATAAATCAAATCAAATAAATAAAGGCCAGGGGCAGCTGTCCATTTCCTTAGGATCTGTCAATACCTGAATCAATAATATGAAAGCAATAGGGAGGACTCAACAGGCCAAGGTTTCATCAATTTCAGTCATGAGAGAAGCTGAATCATTCATTTCCTTTCTCTGCTATGAATGCAATCCTCGAGCAATGTTCAAAGCTGATCCTTGGCAATTGTAAAGCTTCTAGGGGGTTTTTTCCCCCATTAGTAGTAAATTAAAAGAAAGAATAGAAGAAGTTAGATTACTCAGTTATATTTTGATAGCTGAATGCTGAAAACATTTAAAACTGGAAATGCATTTCAGCAGCATTTTAATTGCCATAGTAAGTCAAGCTGGTACGGGAACTACTTACAAGGGCAGACCTTGGAAATCCTGGGTTTCACTGCATGTGGTAGTTTACAATGTAATCCTTACAGAATTACACACTTTTGAGTCCATTGAAGTCAGCTCTGTAACGCTGTTTAGGACTTTTAAACAGGAAAATAGACAAAACATAGTTACTCTTAGTTTGTCCTTTCACTGCTGAAAAATGTAGTGACTATTTTATTAGCATGGGCAGTTAAGAGCTGTAATATTACTGATAGAGCAGAAAATACAAACCATGTAAGTCCTGTTGAGTATACCACAGTATTCCTATGAAGCAAGACTAATTCATCATAAGCAAAGCAAGGAAGGATTGTAGCGCATTCCATTTAGAATTCATAACAAGATCCTTTTTTCAAATGCCAGATCTCCTATGGCAGTGCTGTCACCTCAGAGAACCTCACTTCCCTTTCAACATGGCACAATGCCTCCAGCACTTGACAGGAGAAGAAAACAAGGTTCTCCTCGCCAGGGAGGAATGATTTAGCTGCAAATGATGAGAAGCCGAAGCTTCTTTCCATACGTTCATGTTAGTGTTAGATTTAAACATATAAATATAGCATGTGCAGGGAATACCAAACAATGAGACATGTATGTTTTATTGGACAGTAGTTTCAAAAGGCAAAATTATTCATGAGTGGCAAATTTGCAAGGTCATGACTCAGTTCAACACTGATAAAACATTGATTTTTACTTTGGGGTTTTTTTTTGGTCATAGTAAAAAAAAGACAGATTTTTCAACATTTTAGTGAATTCCCAAAGTATTTACTGTTGCTGTATAAATTAAAGATTAAAGAAAAAAAACCTGTTTCCACCTATAATCCTTGGTATGTGAATATAATTTTGATATGTGAATACCTTAGTTACATAGTGGAGTTTATTTATAACACTACAATACTGCCATATCTGGCTGTCCTCTGCTGTGATAACTTCTTGGCTTGAAACATTAATAGTCTGGTAATCAAGGCATAGTCATGGAGGGAGGCAGTAAATGTACTGTCCCCTAACCTAGACTACTAGGTTACTCCATGTAAGTGTTTCTAAAAGGCTTTTCAACTCTGATGGATGGTTTTCCATTTAAATAATGTGAACTTAAACAGCTCTTGTTTGGTACTTCACCCAACATCATAGTGTTCGACGCACCAGGTCCTTCCCATTCTGGCAAACCAAAATTTCCTTTGGCATGGCTTGTCAAAGATCATTTATAATTTTATTGTGCTATAATGATTCTGGGGAAAATATTCATATGAGTGGTAGCATGGGATGTTTCTTGAAGAGATAAAGAAGCTATTTTGATTTGAAAAGATGTTCGGGATAGATGGGTAAAAAGTTCTAAGTTTTAATATTATTGTTTTTATTCATCTTCTAGTTTTCTGGTGATAACGACTCATAGATATTTCAATATCTGTAACCACTTGGATTTAGACAGAGGATTACCAAAGTTTTTGCTGATTTTCCATTTACTCCTTGGAAGCCAGAATGTGGTGGTCCACACAAAAAAGAACACTGGCCACAATTCTCCATGCACAGTCCCTATTTAGACTCTGCTGGATGACAATATGTGATCTGATTTGTTTTGTTTGTATGATCTGATCTGTTGGTATGGTTTACAATAGATGAATGCTATAGTTGGTTTATTATTATTTATTAAACTTAATGAATCACCCCATCCTGGCTGCTGCCAGGCTCTAGGTGATGTACAGCTGAGCAAAAAATACATACATATAGACCCATACAACTATTTAGACTAAAACAAATTGAACCCCAATGGCATCTTATTAAAGTGCTGTTGAACAGGTTACTGAATGTTACATCGGGGGTGGGGGGGGTCTAAAAAGGGCAGAGGGGGAGGTGCCAGCACAGCAACTTTTGCTGTCCTTATGCAAAAGCTTGCTGGAACATCTTTGCCTTACAAGCTCTGTGAAATTGTAAAAGATCTCGCAGGACCCTGGTGTCTTCTGACAGAGTGTTCCACCAAGCTGGGGCAGGACTGAAAAAGTCCTGGCTCTCATTGAGGACAGCTGCACCTCTTTAGGAGCAGCGATCACCAGCAGGTTCTGACCAGTAGAGCGTAATGCCCTCCCAGGAACATAGTGGAGAAGGCAGTTCCGTAGATATGTCAGTCCCAGAACACAGTCCCAGTCCCTTGGTCATAACCAAAAACTTGAATCTTACTCAGTACTTAATCAGAAGCCAGTGGAGCTGGCGCACAGGGGAGCAAAGGGGGCGCTTGCTCTGGGTGCCACTGGAGGGGTGGTGCCAAATTGGGTATGGAGTCCATTCTATTTATGAGCCCATAAGATAGAATGGGCCCATAACTGGGCATCATTTTTTAATTCCCCCCCCCCTTCAAAAAACATGTAGATCCAGTCCTGCTGGCACAGCACAGGTTGGATATGTGCCATCTGTGACTTTCCCATCAGGACTTGCACTGCTGCATTCTGGACTCATCGGAGCTTCCAGGTCAGATGCAAGGGCAGGCCAGCATAGAGTAAGTTACAGTAGTCTAATCTGGAGGTGAGGTGACCGTCACATGGATTACCATAGCCGGGTCCAACTGGGATAGGAGGGTAGCCAGTTGTCAGGCTTGGCAAATTTGAAAAAAATGCCACCTTAGCAATAAATGTGACCTGGGCCTCCATTGAAAGAGAGGTAACCAGTGTCACTCCCAAACTCTAAATGGTTGGCACTGATGTTAATTGCACCCTGTCAAGGGCTGGCAATCTACACTCCAACCCCACTCCCCCCAGCCACAGTTTAGTTGGTATGGTATACAATAGGTGTCTGTTATTGTTTCTTTTGTGTGTGAAGTATTTTATCACATAACTGATTCTGCTTAGTTATACTTCTTACTGTAGAGATTTTGCTTTTTGAATAACACAATGCACTTCTATCAATGGGCAAAATATTTAATAAAACTAAGAACAACTTTCCAAACAGCTAATTTCTCTTAGTGGGTGATTTTAATGCAAAAATAGGGGCCAACAATGTTAATTTAATCCCCAAACTGTATTGCCCTAACAGTGAAAATTTCCTTAGTCCCTGGTAGTTTCGTCAGTCATTAGAAGACCTGATAATAAATGCCAATGGCTTTAGGTTGGTCACTTTTGCTATCAAAAATAATTTAGGAATTTTGAATGGTGACCAGAGAATTGATTCAAGTGGGGAATATATTTTCTTGGGCTTCATGGGAGCTAGCATTTGTTATTATTTTATTGTTTCTCCTGTTCTCAGTTCATTGGCTAGCTTCCTGGGAGTTTTGTCTTTTTTGGATAGTGATCACTGATCATCTCCCTATTGTACTGCATATGAACATGCCTTATGTCCAACTCTGTACTCAGGCAAGACTGTATGTCTTAGAATCAAAATCCTGATGTTGGACCTGCTGGAATGACAACATTGCTGACAAGATATGATGGCCTCCTCAGAAGTGCTGTCTTTAAGGAGATCATTACTGATGTGACTTCTCTCACTATCTTGTATGGGCTATTGTCCCTCTTCCAGCCCTTGTACCCTAAAAATGTGCCTGATAGTACTCCTTTTGTGAGGCATCTCATCCCCAAGATTTCTGGTATATGGTTTGATAAAGAGTGCTCTCAGTCTTAGCCTGGATACTAGCGAGGACCTGAGCCTTCATGCAGCATTTGCTTTGGTGAAACAAGTAAAATTAATCAATCACCAAATATTTGCTTTTTTAATATCCCACACATGTTCATCTCAATTTTTTTGGTATTCACCCCACACTATTTTTTCTCTCCTATAACTGTCTGTTGACTTCCCAGAACCAAAGGGCATTCATTCTGGCCAGACTAAATGCTTACTCCTTGGCAGTTTTAGGTTCATACATTTACCTTATTCAGAATTAATCTGCCCCTGTTCCTTAGGTACAATCATCATGATTGCACATATTTTTCTGAAGTATCCTTTGTATGCTAATCTCAGGAGGCATTATATTTCACCATGTTTGCAAGTTCATTCTAACGTATGTTCCTATAACCTAATTATGTATTTACTTGCTGACAAGGATCCAAAAAGAACTCTAGCGGTTGCAAATTATTTTTACTCCTTTTGTCTATTGAGTGATAAGAGATTGACAACAGCCATTAACTACTCGATATGCCATAGAGCTTTTATCTGATGAAAGAAAAGGAATAAGTGTGAGATGCTCTAGCAAATGGCCTCCAATTTGCTAGATCAAATCAATCTGGTACTAGACTGGTTCCAAACTTGGCCATCAATACCAACAACTTCACTTACCAGAGCTTGCATATCCAGAATGAGAAGTATTCAGCCTCCTCCCTTTCCTCCCCAGTGCCACTGTAGCAACTAAGGATTTGCTTGAGGCTGCTCACCAATAAGAGTGTTCTCTTTCCTTTTCTTCTGGTTAATCTACCAAATATTGGTAGGATAAACGCAGGATGGGAGAACCACTTTGAGCTTCTCAGAGGAAGAGGAGAATTTTCAGATTATAGATTTTAACCATGTAATGGGGTATTAGGTCTGCATGGAGGGATTATGATAGAATGAGATACCACTTTGCTTTTATTGTGAAATAAAAGTGTGGACAGTAGATGACTTCCTGGATATGTGCACCTCCCCCCTAATACTGAGGGAAGCAGCTGTCATTGGTAGACAGTGGTATAAGTTTGTTATTATCCACAGAAGCTTTTTAAAAATTCCTTTTTATCAGAAATGAATTGTTAGTAACCACAGCCTCAGAACCCTCAGCAATTCATACTACTTTCTCCTAAGCTATCACAGCAGGAGGCAGTGAAATTAGTGTGATCTTGTTAGCCATCTGTATTTTCCTAATGAACATGGCACTCCTTAAAACATGAACTGTTCAATAAATTATGAGGTCTAAAATAAATGCCTTAAAATTTAGATTTCACATGCCCTTGCAGTATTCCTTTATCTTCAGGATTGTCTTATAAAAATATCCACATGATATTAAATATTCAGTAGCTGCTGCAAGAGAGAGTTCTTTAGATGATTTGGACCTATATATACTACTAGAAAAATCACTTGATCAAAACTGTAGACAGATTGATTTGATCTAACAAAGGGACCTGCTCATTACTCTTCCAGTGCTCAGCTATAGCATATAAGAATTTAACTTTCTTCAGGCAATATCTTCCAGACACTTTAAAAATCTAATTAATTTCCTGAGGAAGCCTATTCCACTGAGGAACCACTCTGTCAGGAAGTTCTTCCTAATGTTTACTCGAAAACTCTTTTGATTTAATTTCAATCCATTGGTTCTGGTCTGTCCTTCTGGAGCAACAGAAAACAACTTCTCACCATCCTCTTATGACAGCCCTTTAAGTATTTGACGATGGTGATCATATCACCTCTCAGTTGTCTCCTCTACTGACTAAACATACCCATCTCCTTCAGCCTTTCCTTGTAGAACTTGGTCTCCAGACCCCGTAAAATCTTCGTTGCCCTTCTCTGGATATGTTCCAGCTCATCTATATTCTTCTTATATTGTGGTGCAGTGCTCATTGCGGACATCACATGTGGATCATGTGGATCTGGATGTGGATCCATCTTAACTTACTATGACAGCCATACTTACATGATTATTTTTGTACTTTCTCCACCCTTTGAATAAATTTCCATGCCATTTCCAATTGCCATAGTCCTCTAATTAATATTTGATAAATACAGAGGATACTCGGTGAGAATATGGCAAAAAATACAAAAAACCAAGTAGCACATACACACTATATTATTAAAGAAATACACATCAATTGTACAATAACATTCATAAGTTACAGCTCACTTCCAAAAGTCCCAGTGCACAAAATTTATACAGTCCTAAGTCTTGTACTTGAGATGCAATCTTCAATTTTGTTGAAATAAATCATGGAGAAGAAAAAAACTTGAACAAGAGACCAGTTTCGGCCACGCCTTCCTCAGTCATGAATCACAACACAAATCACTGTGTGCAGCTTCTCCAATTCTACAAATTCACTAATTGGGACCCAGTCCTATTCTGTTAATGGGCAATGCCTCACATTGAATTCCAAAGGGAGACACAACCAGCTTTGGAATTCCAAAGAGGGACACAACCAGCTTTGGAATTCAATGTGAGGCCCATTAACAGAATAGGACTGGGTCCCAATTAGTGAATGATCATTTGTGAAATTGGAGAAGCTGCACACAGTGATTTGTGTTGTGATTTATGACTGAGGAAGGCGTGGCCAAAACCGGTCTCTTGTTTGAGTTTTTTTTTTTCTCCATGATTTATTTCAACATAATTGAAGATTGCATCTCAAGTACAAGACTTAGGACTGTATAAATTTTGTGTACTGGGACTTTTGGAAGCGAACTGTAACTTATGAATGTTATTGTGCAATTGATGTGTATTTCTTTAATAATATAGTGTGTATGTGCTACTTGGTTTTTTGTATTTTTTGCCATTTCCAATTACCAGCAGTTTAAAAAGTAATATTACATATGGTATGAAAGAACAGGTACTCTTCAGGAAACACATGCCCAGTGCCAGCTCTTGGGCACATGAAGCTAGCTCCGCAGTTTACTGGACACTGGCAGTGGTTGCAAAGTGAATGCTAACAGCATCGTGTGCACTCAGCAAGAAAAGCTTTTCTCCTGGTTGTAATCCTATGAGGGGGTCTTCAAACAATATCAAATCTTAATGCAAAGTAACAGGGAGATATTCAGCTGAGATCTACAAATGGAGATGGATATTTCATAAGTGTCCCTGCTGACTGAGAAAATGTCAAAGCTCATAAGTCATTAAGAACTAACCTACTTAACTCCTGAATAGAAAATCAGTGTTGCTTATATCATTAACACTGAAGATGCCACACCGCAGTTTGCACAAAGCCTATTGCAACTCAGGATCCTATGTCATTCAGGAAGTTCAAAATTAAACATTGGAACACTGCTCTTGTCAATCGTCTTTAAAAGGACCCAAAAGTATTAGGAAACAGTGAAAAGGTTGTTGCAGCAAAACATGAATGGAAGCTGGAATAAGGAATTCATTAAGTAATATTAGGTGCATGACCCATTCCTGAGGAAATTGATGTTTTTGTTTCACTTGTAATGTAGTTAAATTTATACCACAACTATATCCTCTGGCAGAGAAATGGGTATTGTATATAAAAAAAAACAGAATTTCTAAATGCAGTTTCCAGAACACAGGAGATATGCTGAGGCCATTAGTTTTGTCAAGTATAAGAAGCATCATAGTATTATCCAGGGGGGAAATGTAATTTTGTCTGTGTGTGTGTGTGTGTTTAGAGGCCCCTTATAATCTGAGACCCTTATAATCTAAGTCTTTAATTTAGTTAGTTTGGGCATATATTCAGCACATGTTCCAGGTTTCTAAATGTGGCATTTTCCATCAAATGTAAAAGCCTTTGCAGGATTTATTGTACATACAGTAGAACATAAAGGTTTCATGACATCCCTGCTTAATACCAGTTCTTCTGCTTCAGTGAAAAGTCCTTCATTTTGTGTTGGGAGTGACACATGTAGAGTCTGTCTCTGGACTCGAACCAATGACCACTCTAACACTCTTGGGTCCAGCAAGGATCGTTTATTGAAAGCGTGATTTGCAAATGCACGGAGAGCCCGGACAGTAAAATACCACCCGCCGACTCTGTCTGCTTTGACGCAGCACAGCTATTATATACCTTTGCCTAGAGCCCTCGTGGGACCATCCAATTGGCTGACCCCCTCACAATCTATTCTAACGGTAGCGCACGCATGCCCCAAGCTATGAATAACTTTTCCCCTCCCGTTTTCCCCTTATCTTATCCCTCTACATACCAACCTTTCACATCCTCTTACAGCTCTTGGTACAGATTTTCTCCAGCTCTAACACATTCCTCTCTTCAGACTAAAGATAAACAAGAGGCCCCTCTCTCAGGAGGAGACCACAGGTGCAAGAGTGTGGCATCTTCAGCTGCCAGGTCTGGTCAACAGACCATCAGGACTGGCAACTTGCAGATTCACAATCAACTGTGTGAACAGTGTAAGTAGCTGAATCCAAGTTCTAATTTCTCCTCCTCCCAGCAATAATTACACAGCTATCTACCACTGTACACTTGTGGCTTAGAGTACAAGGCCCTTCTATCATTCAGCCACAGATTTAAAAAAAAAAACACCCAACAAATAAATACACACACATAGAGTATGACAACCTTTTTCACTTAAGAAGCAATTAAAAATTAATTGCTAATAATAATAGTTAACAAGTCATTAAAATTAAAAATGCAAATCATTATGATCCATTTTCAACATGGTGAACAAAAACTCAGATGGGTTTGGAGACTCAGCTGTTCTGAGAACTGAGGTATAGCCAGATGGGAATATTGTTTTGCAGAATCTAAAATGTTTGCATGGGGAAACTTCAGCTGGAAGGAGAATCTGCAAAAATTGCCCCCCCCCTTGGTGCAAATAGAAATGCTATTCCATCAGAAGAACTGCTGCTGGGCTAAAAGAACACAGCCACAGGATCCAAGACATACTCCAAATGATAATCATTTAATCATCATCTTCACTGATAGGGATGCACATGAACTGGCTCATGAACTATAGTTTGTGACAAATTTTGGCCATTCTGGTTTGTAGAATCAAGTTCATGGCAGGTTGACTAGCACAAACTTTCCATGAACTTTCAAGCTGTTTGTGGAGGTTCATAGGACCAGAACCAATGGGTTGAAATTAAATCAAAAGAGTTTCCAGCTCAACATTAGGAAGAACTTCCTGACCATTAGAGCAGTTCCTCGGTGGAACAGGCTTCCTGAGGAGGTGGTGGGCTGTCCTTCCTTGGAAGACTAGATGGCCATCTGACAGTAATGAAGAGCCTGTTAATTTAGGGGGAGGTATTTGTGAGTTTCCTGCACTGTGCAGGGGGTTGGACTAGATGACCCTGGAGATCCCTTCCAACTCTATGATTCTATGCCATTTTGTGAGTGGGGACATTTCCAGACACACTGTCTCCATTCAATCAAAATGTTTAGAGAACTTCAAAGTGACAATATAGAGGGCTTCTAGAGAAGATCCAGGAAAGTCTCAAGTGCAGTAGTCATTTTGACAGGCACAGGTTCAGGAGATCCTGTACAAGATATAGACACCAAAACTCACAAGGGATCTCTGTCTGACTCTCCTCTGCCTGCCCTCCAAGTTTGGTGATGGTTGGATTTATGAGGTCCAAGTTGTGGTCCTCCAACAAATATGTCCTCAGGGAAGTGATTTCTGGGAAAATGACAGAAGTTTCCCCAGAAAGCACCCTACTGTGGGCACGTTCTCTGGGGAATTGTAACTCTTACCACATAAATCCAATTCTAACCAAACTTGGAGGACAGGTAGAGGAGGGTCAGATCCCCTTTACATTTGGTGCTTTAGCATGCTGAGGGCCTATTCTACGGCCTCATGAACCTCACAAACTGAACCAGTGAGGCAGTGAAAAGTTTGTGACAGTCTGTGGTTTGTAAACAGGGCATGCCACAAACTGAACCACATTTTTCCAGTTCATGCCCATCCCTATTCACTGATAAGAACATATGTGTAATTACACTTGCTCAAATTAATTCTCCTCTATTACCTTTTTTTCCTTCCCTCATCACCGTCTGTTGTCTTTCCTAATGTCTTTAGGGACAAGGGCAAGATTAATAAGCTTATGAATCTTATTACATCTGCCATGCACCTTGTAGACAGTTTGTAGTCTTGTAGTAGCAGCTGTAGTTGTAGCAGCAGCAGTGTTGGTACTATTCAGTTCCTCTACATTTGTATTAATATCACAAAGTCTAAAATTTGATCCTCCCTTCCAACCATTTCTTTCTTGACTATTATTATTGTTGTTGTTTATTCATTTGTTGTTGTTATAATTATGAATTTTTATAGTCAGATATTTGACTGATACATCATGTTCTTCAATTCAAGATCTAGCCAAGTTTTGGAGAATTGCAGATGTATCTGCACAGGATTCTTCTGTTCCAAGCAACCCTGTCTTCTGGAGCTGAGCTGGTGTTATTTGCCCTGCACCCAGAATGTCCAGGTGTTTCTTGAGACTTCTGGGCACTGCTCTGAGGGCTCCAATGACAAGTGGCACAATGGTAACCTTCTTCTCCCAGAGGTGCTCTAAGTCATAGGTATTGATATTTCATGATTTTTCCTGTTTTTTTTTCCTTTTCTATTCTGCTGTCTCTTGAGATTGCAGTGTCAGTGATCTAAACTCTATATTTCTCATTTTTCTACAATTGTGACATCAGGGGTATTATGCTCCAGGTGTTTATCTGTTTGCAGTCAGAAGTCCCAAAGAATCTTTGTTTCATCATTCTCCATTATCTTGTCTGGTATGTGCTCCCATGAATTTCTGACTGATGGCAAGCCATACTTCTTGCGGAGATTCCAGGGCAACATAGCTGCAACTCTATTGCCATGTTCTTTATAGTCAGTTTGAGCAATTATACTGCAGGCAGTTAGTATTATTTCACTTTGGCCAGCTTTCCATATTTAGTCACTTTGTTGCAAATTAAGAAACAAATTAATGCTAAAACTGATAGGATGATTAATCATAAGCAGCACTGTGTACTGTTTGTATACTTGCACTTAAAAGGAATGATTAGCATTTCTATTCATTTTTAAAGTTTTACAGATTATTTAAATGCATCTCCTTTGATATACCAATAACTAATCACCCCTTCTCACATTTCTAGATGAAAAGTTTGCACTCTAGTTTGAAGATTGTAGTTACATCACTGATATATTAATGATGAGAGAGAGAGACAGACAGACAATCAGGAGAAGAGTCTATCACTTCCAGTATCATTAGCAGTGATTCTGCATCCGTGCAATCCAAACTGCATTTTCCCCTTCAAGGTATTATTTATACAGGAGTGGCTTTTGTGCTTGGTGCTAGAGCTCATTTCATTCCTCAAGCAGTCATATTTGCATGTGTGTTTGAATCAACATCTTCATGTACTATATCAAAACTACATCAAAAGGGACAATGAACAATACCGTTCAGTTTATTACAGGCATCCCTGCTGAGACAGGGCAGGTCTTGTTATCCTACAGTCCTAAAACTTGCTGAATTAACCACTTCATATGAAATGCAGACCTGTGCCTTTTCTCATCCTATGCTGAAGCCACAAAGAACCTGCACTCACAAGATGGCAATCATGTGTAGGTGCTGGATGGGACCAGCATACCCATCCAGACTTCCCCTCTACACACATTGGTTTCTATGCACCTTGTGTTGTCTGATGACAGAATGACAGAGGTCCAAACTGAAAGCTGATGAGCCAGAACATTTTCTCCCTAGAGATTAAGAATGTAAATTAAAATGATAAATCTGCTTTTTGTTTTGTTTTACCGCTGTTAAATCCAGCCTATTGTATCCAGTGGCCTATACCAATTTATTATTCATACCTTGAACTGGTGCAATGATGGTGGGTTCCAAAAGACAAAGTACGTTAAGTTTAGTGAGTCCCACTACAGAAAGGCTGAGAACCACTGCACTGAATAATTCAGTGTTTATTTATCTGCCAGGAGGAAAAGTGGCATGGTATAGCCTGATCTCATAGATCTCAGAAGGTAAGGAGGGTCAGTGCTTGGGTGGGCAACCACCAAGAAAGGCTCTGTACAGGAAATCAATGGCAACCTACCTCTGCTTTTTACTTGCCTTGATAGCCCCTTGCTGGGGTCACCATAAGCCAGCTGTGATTTGATGACACATAGGTATGTTTGTATTTATCTGCCTTCTGGTGCTTGCATTTGATGAGAGCAACTTGGACTTCAGTCTTAAGTGTCTTCTTTGAGTAAATGGGTTTAGGACTTGAGTGTCAGTAATTGAATGTATTGTTGAAGCGCCAGTCACTCTTAAAATTAAAATAGGACAGGCATACTATACGAACATGGTATGTTGTAGTCTCCAAATAATATGGTCATTAATTGCTAAGCATTATACTGATGACTTTGCAGGAATAGATTATTTCTGGTGCCTTCTAAGGAGCACTGAAGCTTAGTTGCAAATTGCTTTTAGATCTGATTAGTATAATTAAGCAGCAAAAAGCCTCTATACAGCTTGCCATTAGAATTTAATAAAACTGAAGGTACAAGAGTCCTTTAGTTTGACTGTCTGCTGCATAAGCTATGAAGCATTTAGTGTATTTCATGTTTCCTCCACGTTGTAACACTTTGTTCTTCTAGTTTCCCACCTCCTAATTCACCAAAGTGTATAGAAGCCACCTTTAGCTTCTGCATCCAGCTATTGTGTTGGGGCAGGAAGATGGACAGTCCATCATACTTGCAATTTCAGATAGTCATTTGGAATTAGATAGGCAAGCACAGTTCCAATGATAGTACAGATGACAAGCACAATGATGCCATTTTATTCTGCTAGCAGTATTGCCATCATTTACATACTAACCACCCACTACACATCTGGGCATGAGGAAGGGCTAGTAGAAGGATAAGGACTGCACCATATATTGCTACAAGCATGGCTGCACACTGAGGAATTTCCCCACCCTGCTAGTAATACTTACACTGTGTTGACATCATTATGCTCTGTTTTGCTAGTCCTATTGCACATTGTTGACTGCTACTGGTAGAGCCAGGAACTGAACGACATAATGATGTCAGGTTAACTGTAGCATATATAACAGAAAGGGAAAGAGAGAACTTCGCGCAGGACTGTTGATTAGGAGTGCAGTCTGTGTTTCTTGTATGTGTAGCGCTCTCCTAAAATAGGTAAGTAATAAGTAAGATGAGCACTTCTGTGATTGTATAAAACATGTTATGGAATGGCTTGTCTGAGGTCAGAAAGGCTCCTCTGGTATTCTGGCATTCTGCGAACTATGCAAAACTGAATAGTTTCAAGAGGGCTTTTCTATGCAGGAAATAGTGTTGCACTGTACAAAAGGATTCACAAAGTTACTTGGATAAATTATTGGAGACTGTGGTCTATACTACTATGTTTGGCTTACTGAAGCTATTGATCAAAGCAGGAGTCAAGTCGCACCTTTAAGACCAACCAATTTTTATTTAGAACGTAAGCTTTCATGTGCTCTTAAGCACACTTCATCAGATGAGGAATCAGTGAGCAAAGCCATACATAGCTGAGCAGAGCCACACATAGCTGGTAGGCAGTGGCCCAGAATGCAACATGGTACAGATTTAAGAACCAATGACAGTGAAGTAAAATTATCTGGTAGGCAGTGGTTTAGAATGTAAAATGGTACAATGACAGAATAGTAAAATTAATAAATTGAGCAAACCTTTGATCTGAGTAGCATGAGCATGCAAAAGCAACAAAACAGCAGTTTGTTGCTTTCGCATGCTCATGCTACTCAGATCAAAGGTTTGCTCAATTTGTTAATTTTACTATTCTGTCATTGTACTGTTGTGAAGGGTTAATTCTTCAAAGAGACAGAGAGCCTTGAGTGACAGGATGCTCCAAGGAATCTGATTGGTTAGCATTAGTTGAGCAGAGAAAGACTTATGGCCAGGATGTTGAGGAGTTACCTCAGAAACTTTACCCCTGATTTCACCTGACCTTTCCCCTCTATGTTGAATAAAATATTTTGTTAATTTGGAATTTCAAAATGCCTTGAATGCCATTTCAATTGTTTAAGTTGATAGGGACTCAGCCCTTCCCTCAGATTCCTGGGCTGAACCAACAGGCAAAAATATCATACTGTGACAGGAAAGAAGAAAACAGATAACTAGAGCAGCTTGGTCACAAAGGGATAGGTAAATGGACGTAAAATCAGGTGTCTCAGGATGGAATTGGACAAAGGTGTCATACCATTCCTGCTGGAAGTAGAGAGGAAGGGGTGCTGGTGGGGAGGGGCCAGGAGAGGCAAAGTGTCTCTGACAGGTCCCTCAACAGACTCTCTGTGAACCCCTATCCCTCTCCTACATCCCTCATGATGGCAAGCAGCCCCTCCAGGTGCCTAGCACCCACTGAAATCACCATAATTTCTACAGGGGAGGGATTGTGGCTTAGTGACAGAGAATCTGCTTGGCATGCAGAAGGTCCCAGGTTCAATACCTAGCACCTAGGCCAACCAAAATGTGATGTAAAAGGTATCTGTCTGAGACCCTGTAGAACTTCTGCCAATCTGATTAGACAATACTGATCTTGATGGGCCAAAGGTCTGATTCAGTATAAGGCAACTTCATATATATAGACAACATACAGGAGACTTGCAACCACCAGGACATTTTCATGGATGTTGTGGCCAAGTTCTCAGACAGTGTCCATGATGCCCAGATCATTGCACATCTGGCTAGGGATATGCATGATCCACATTTTTGTGGTTTGGTTTGCGGTTCCTGGCTGAACCATGAACAGATCCACAAACTCATATGGTTTGGAGCCATTTAAACCAAACAGCTGAGCAGGGAAGCCTCACATACAGCTCCTAGTTCTGAAGTGGCTGGCAGCTGAGACTCTGCACTTTGTCCACAGGGAACACGTTTATCATTATGGTTGCCATTGCCTCCTAGAGGGCCAGAGTGAAGCCTGACTCACAAATGGCTGTGAACAGGGGTCATTTCATAGTAAAAGAGGTGCTGGTGCTCATTAGCACAGCTCATTTGCATATGCCACACACCCCTGACATCACCTAAAGGTGTACTAAATTATATCAACTCAGCATCAACCTTAAAATGCTTCTTGAATTATAATTGTCATAATAAAACCCTACTTCCATCATACTTTTAAAATTACTGTCTCCTATGTGGCCACAGTGGCATGATGAAGATTTCCATCTATCTACTTTATGTTTCAGTTATTAGAAAGTTTGTCAAATTTTAGAGTTTAGCAAAATTCTCACAGGGGGTTTGAACAGAAGCAAGTATGGGGAGGAGAGAAAGAAAGAGCACAAACATGAAGAACTGGTTTCTAAAATTGCTATAAAAATTTTGGTGTGCAAAAGTAATTCATTCTGGCTTTAACTTTAAACTTTAAGGCCCATGTTCACAAACAAGATGTGAAAGAGGAAATTATTTTCACCAATGTCAGATTCATAAGGTTCCTACCCAAAATGAGGCCTGGCTGTGACAATGATCCTGTTGCCCAATGACCCCCTATGACATCCATGCTTTTCAGTTTCTTTGACACCTCATTTGCACATCCAAATTAGCCCAGGATGCTAGGATCAACCACAATTTTGGACCCCCAAAATTGACTAGGATTGTCCTGAGAGCCAGAAGACAGCCAACTGAGGCAAACACCAGTGGTGGCCCATTTCCACCACTGCATGGCAACCGAACAAACCTTGGGTGGGCTCAGCAGGGTGGAAAGGCCCCATTAGGTGGTGTTCTTCCCTTTGGCCCTCCCCAGGTATCCCCCTTTAATTAAAGTTGTCTGCATGTCCCACTGTTGACCTGAGTCACCCTCTGCTGCCCAGTACCAGTTCTCTATGACCCAGCTGCTTTCTCCCCTCTAGGACCACACAGTAAAGTATTCCTCTGTGATCCAGCTCAACCTCAAACATGAAGAAAGGGTTTCTAAAATTGCTATAAAAATTTTGGTGTGCAAAAGTAATTCATTCTGGCATCTTTTCTGATTAAACTTTAAATCTAGGCCCATGTTCACAAACAAGATGTGAAAGAGGAAATTATTTTCACCAGTGTCAGATTCATAAATCAAGTTCAGAACAGATCATCATGATGTGTCTGTAACTTTGATTGCAGAATTGTGAGCCCATATATCATCACAAAACAAATGGCATCTTGTAGAGCTGGTGCAATGGTAAGGAAAATGTGGTTTAATCTTCAAAAACTGGATGCTCTCTATTTGCGCGCTTTAACAAACACCATTATTCTCTTTTTTTCCAGAAAAACTCACCAGCATTTTTTAAAAAAAGAATATTTTATGTAGGACCAGGTTGTGATTCAATGATGTGACAAGTGCTTATTGATGGAGAGGAGGAATTTATAACAACTGCTCCCAAAGTCAGGTTGCCAATTCTGGCTTTGGAAATTTCCAGAAATTTGGAGGCAAGATCTGAGGAGGACTTCTGTTTCTCTTAGACTTTATGATATCCCATAGAACTTTGCCTCTGAAGGTGCCATTTCCTTCAGCGGAACTGATCTCTGTAGTCAAGAGATCAAGTGTAATTTTGGAAGAATCCCACCGCACCCACACCACAAGACTGGCAACCCTGTAATGTATAATAAGCAGAGGTTTAAATTCTATTCAGTTTCAAAAGCATTTTACCTGCTAGACTTACTGAAGCCAACTGGAGCTCATCCATTGAACTGAAAGTGATGGTGAATTTCCCCTTGCCAAAACAAACAAACAAGCAAACAAACTTACTACAGTAATACTAGATTCATCAGTTTCTGTGAAAGTCTTCTTGTTTTACACTGGTTAAGCATAGTTTCCCTTTTTCAGCTGCTGTATATGGTGAAACATTTCCCCATTGGGTGTTGTCTAAGGAGGAAACAGCAACAAGAGACTGCCTCTCCAGCACCTTCAGCAACCACTGAGGCCATCAACTAAGGCTGCTGATCCTGGGTTGGGAATTTCCTGGAGATTTGGGAGGTAGCACCTGGGGAGGGCAGGGTTTGGAGAGGGGAGGGACCTCAGCAGGGTATAATGCCATAGAGTCCATTCTCCACAAGTGCTATTTTCTCCAGGGGAGTTGATCTCTGTTGACTCAGTTTGATTCTAGGAGATCTCTAGTCCTGATCTGGAAGTTGGCAACCCTACTAACAGCTGAGACGCTTCAAGGAACAGCCTATTTGAGAGTGTGGTGACAGAATTTACTATTTCATAGAATCATAGAGTTGGAAGGGGCCATACAGGCCATCAATTCCCTGCTCAATGCAGGATCAGTCTAAAGCATCCCTGACAAGTGTTATCCAGACACTGCTTGAAGACTGCCAGTGAGGCAGAGCTCACAACCTGCGTAGTCAAATCTACTCCTGAACTATTCATACTGTAAAAAAAAAAATGCTAATATCCAGTTGGTATCTTTCCCCTCGTAATTTAAACTATTGCTAGTCTTATCCTCAACTGCCATTGGGCTGTAGCCACAGGGGGCATTTGAGAGTGACACCCCCTCCTAAATGTGCCCTGCCCCCTCCCTCACAGTCTTTCCTCTCTCCTTCCCATCAATCTCAAGCCTGCATGAGCTGCCATATCTCTTTTTCACAGCCTGGCTCTCCTAAGCACTGTCCCTGCAGTCAGCAGCAAGCCTGCAGCCAGCATACCACAGGGACTGACTCGCTGCTTGCCACCCCTGGGAGCCTGGGACGATTGGTGCTGCCCCAGCAGTGAGCAGCTGGCCCACAGCCAGCAGACCAGAAAATGGTGGCCTCACTGCACCAACCCAACCACCCCAGGTGACCTGGCTGCTGGCATCATGTAACCCAGTATCATTTGACCCAGGGTGACTGGGTTGGTGCAATGAGGCCACTGCCAATGGCAGCCCATCCAGCTCCAAGGTCACTCAGGAACTTTCCAACAACGCTGCTGCTGCAGCCAAAGAAGAGATGCACTTAAATGCCTAAGATGCCATATCACCAAAATGCAAAGAGGAGATGTGTTCCACAGCAGCAACAGCTGCCAGTCTTCCTGCTACCAGTCCTCCTGCCCAGGTTGAGGGAGGGAAGTCAGGGAAACATGAAGGAAGGCAAGGCAAGAAGGCAGGGGTAATAGGTAACCTGGTGGGTTCTCATCACCATTTTATTTTATTTTATTTTTATTTATTTTTATTTATTTATTTATTTATTTATTCATTATTAATTATGTTGGAAGTGATGTCATGCTACTGAAAATTCTCTAGCTACTGGTTTTTTTTCCCCCTAACTGACAGCCTGTTAAATATTTAAAGAAAGTAATCATGCCCCCCCCCCTCAACCTTCTCTTTGCCCAGCACCTCAGCCTTTCCTCCAGGCCCCTGATCACTTTGTTGTTCTCTTCTGCATCCACTTCATTGTCCTCATCCATTTTAAAGTGAGGCCTCCAAAACTGCACAAAGTATTTCAGGAGCAGCCTAACCAATGCCATGTACAGAGGGACTATGTAACAGCTTGAGATTTGGATTTTATGCCCCTACTGATACACCCAGGGCCACGTTAGCCCTTTTTGCTGCTGCAACTCACTGACTGCTCATATTTAGCTTAAAGTCCATCTGTACCTCAAGATCTTATTTACACACATTGCTACCCAGAATTGTGTCCCCCCCATCTAATATGCATGTATGATGGACCCCTGGCATTTCCTCACTATCAGGCAGGTTTTCTGACAAAAAATTAGTTCCCAGCTGTGACTGAGCACTCCCACATAGTGTGGATTATTATTTTTAAAATCTGTCTGTCCCACTCTGTCATGAAGATCTAATTTGTCATTTAGCTTAGCCTAGGAAATTGATAGAATAATCAGGAGCCCTCTTGTTTTTCCCTTTCAAATGGAACTTGAGACAGTATAACATTCAAACATAAAAGATGATTTTATTTAACATGCTGGGAATATATAGGTGTAGTCAGGGGTTTGAAATACTGAGGTAAAAGTTGTTAATACAGACTATACATATTTTAATTAGTGCTGTTGAAGCTTATTTTCATATATTCTTGGATCTTAACAGTGAGAGGTGTTTGGCTATTTAGTTATAGTTACAATGTTTCTTCCCAAAGCTTCCTATGACTCTTCAGGTTTCCTGGAGATGCTCTTTTTATTTGTGTACCTAAACTTTCCCACTTTTGGAAACCACACTTTCTTCCAATATCCAAGGTGTCTAAATTGATTATTTTGATGACAGACCAGGGGTCTCCTCAGAGCAAAACCTCCTGTGCAACTGGTTAGAAATTATTATTATTCTCCTCAGAAGATAAGGCCATTTTCTTTTGGCCTGAATAGGAGTTTCAGCATACTACCCAATCACCCTTGCCAAAATCTCAATCCCAGTTCTGGTGTCTGTGTAAAACAAATTTCAGTTTAGTCTAACCCTTAGATGTTCAGTTCTGATACTGAATTCTTCCTCAGAACTGATAGAAAACCATAAAGGCAAGGAGTCCTTTCCCTTCACTCCAGAGGATAAGGGCACCTTCTTTGGGGGCTCAGAGAATAGAGCCCCAGATACCTGTGGATCAATTCTCCATTATGCCCTATGGGAATCAGTCTCCAAAGGGAATAACAGAATGCCCAGCAGACATTTCCCTCCCTGCATCCGCTTTCTGATGACCCTGATGCAGAGGGGGAGCCTCCAAACCAGTGGATACCCTGCCCCCACCTGGGGATTGGCAACCCTACTAGAAAACCTGTTCTTAACAGCAGTCTGTCACAGCATGCTTCTAATGTTTTTTTGTTATGCAGATGTAGAACTCTGCACTTATTGTTGTTGAATTGCATCTTATTCACACCTACTCACTTTTCCAGTGTGTTCAGATCTCACTGAATTCTATCTCTATCTTCTAGTGTGTTCTTAATTCCTCTCAGTTTGGTGTCATCAGCAAATTGAATTAGTGGTCCCTCACCCTACTTATCTATATCATTTATATAAAAATATTGAAAAGTACTGGGGACAGAACCATGCCCTGGGGCATGCTACTGGATACCTCCCTCCAGTCAGATGAAATACCATTGACTACTCTTTGGGTGGGGTTCTCCAACCAATTTCCCATGCACGTAACTATCCTAAAGTTCACTCTGTATTACTCCAATTTTATTCATTTATTTAATTGACTTGTATTCTGCCCTTTACCTCAAGCGGGCTCAGGGTGGATAACAACATAGGTTAGGCAACAATAAAACTTACAATTAAAATCATAACAATACGGAACAATACAATACAATAAAACTATAAAACAAAAGTTTGAACCCATAGATGGTGGTTTAAGTTGGGCACTTTCTACAAATCAGTATGCTGATGGTCCAAAAAATACAATAGCTGGATGATGGTATCAAGGAAGGCTAACAGATGGAATAGGAAGCTCACTGCCTCAACCAAAGGCCCAAGGAAACAAAAAGCAAAAAGCCCCACATGAACCAGCTTCTATATCCAATTGCATAACAAGAAAAACCATTCAAATATAAATAATTGTATTTAACCCACATATATTGCTTTCATCAAAACAACCATAATACTCAGTCCTTTTGAACAAAAGGAAGCATTTACACCAAGAGTTCTTTTCTTTTATATGGTAAAATTGTCCAGCTTTTCCATGTAATCCTGGTGTGATATTCCAAATGATGAATGTCTCTCAATGGATGCAGCCAAATTTTCAAAGAGGAAAGGGACAAGGTTGTACTAATACCCTTGTTTCGCAAAAGCTTTTTCAAGCTATAAAAGACCTCTTAGCAGAGACTTCTTCAAGCTGCAATAAACCTCTTGGTAGAGAGCATATTCAAGCTGTAATAGACATTTTAGCAAAGAGCTTCTTCAAGCTGCAATACACCTGAATAATATGATAAAAAGCATACAGAAATTCAATAATGCACTTAACCTGTTGCACATAAGCCATAAAACATTTAAAACACTGAATAAAAAACAGCATACCTCTTAGCAAATTCTTAAAGCAAAGGCAATCATAGCCCAAATGTTTCCTAACTGAATTGAGTACTGCCTAATCAAACAAAGGCCCAGCAGAATAACTGTACTTTACAAGCCCTCCAAAATGGTAACAAGTCAGAGACAGCCTGGTTCTCTATGGGGAACTGATTCCACCAAGCTGGGGCCAAGGCCAGAGCATCATGGGGAACCTTGTCAAAACAAAATATTTACTGAAATCCAGGTAAACAATGTCAATGGCATTCCCACCATTTAGTGTTGTGAGAAAACATAGTGTTGGGAGAAAACATAAACATTATGGGAATTTCAGAAACTTGGTGGAATGAGGAGAATCAGTGGGACACGGTGATTCCTGGATATAAGTTATATCAGAAGGACAGGGAAGGAAGGGTTGGAGGTGGGGTGGCTCTGTATGTCAGAGAGGGTATACGATCCAGTAAGACTGAGGTCAGAGAATTAGATTCCCTTCTAGAAATGCTTTGGGTTAAAATAGAGGTCCCAAAAGGAAATTTAACTATGGGAGTTTGTTATCGCCCAAAAAATCAAAAGATAGAGGATGATTATAATATGATGGAAGGATTAAAGATAGTGGCTAAACGTAAAAACTGTGTCGTCATAGGTGATTTTAACTACCCGCTGATTGATTGGGTTAATATGTGTTCTGGTCAAGGGAAAGAGATTGAATTTATTGATGCTCTCAAAGACTGTGCTATGGAGCAGATGGTCTCAGAACCTACCAGGGGTGGGGCGATCCTGGATTTGGTCCTAAGTAATGCCCAAGACTTGGTGAGAGATGTAAAAGTGATCACACCGCTTGGGAGCAGTGACCATAACGTTATTGATTTCACCGTTTGTATAAATAGAGAGTTGCCCCAAAAGACCAGCACAACCACATTTAACTTTAAAAGGGGTAAATTCTCTGAGATGAGGAGGCATGTGAAGAGGAAATTGAAAGGAAAGGTAAATACAGTCAAAACCCTTGGGGAAGCTTGGAGGCTATTTAGAACTACAATCCTAGAAGCTCAGATAAAATATATACCACAAGTTAGGAAAGGCAAAAACAGGTATAAGAAAAGGCCTGCATGGTTAACAAACAAAGTAATGGAAGCTGTAAAAGGTAAGAAGGACTCCTTTAAGCGATGGAAAGCTAGTCCAAGTGAAATTAATAAAAGGGGTGTTGAAAGACCTGAGTCAGATTGAGGTGACAAGAGAGGACATCCTACAAGTGATAGATGAATTAAAAACTAATAAGTCACTAGGTCCGGATGGCATACATCCAAGAGTTCTGAAAGAACTCAAAGTTGAACTTGTGGATCTTCTGACAAAAATATGTAATTTTTCATTGATATCTGCCTCCATTCCTGAGGACTGGAAGGTAGCAAATGTCACCCCCATTTTAAAAAGGGTTCCAGAGGAGATCCGGGAAATTACAGGCCAGTCAGTCTGACTTCAATACTGGGAAAGTTGGTAGAAACCATTATCAAGGACAGAATGAGTAGGCACATTGATGAATACAAGTTATTGAGGAATACTCAGCATGGGTTCTGCAAGGGAAGATCTTGCCTCACTAACCTGTTACATTTCTTTGAGGGGTGAACAAACATGTGGACAAAGGAGACCCAATAGATGTTGTTTACCTTGACTTCCAAAAAGCTTTTGATAAAGTTCCTCATCAAAGGCTCCATAGAAAGCTCGAGAGTCATGGAGTAAAAGGACAGGTCCTCTTGTGGATCAAAAACTGGCTAATTAATAGGAAGCAGAGAGTGAGTATAAATGGGCAGTCTTCGCAGTGGAGGACGGTAAGCAGTGGGGTGCCGCAGGACTCATTACTGCGTCCCATGCTCTTTAACTTGTTCATAAATGATTTGGAGTTGGGAGTGAGCAGTGAAGTGGCCAAGTTTGCAGATGACACTAAATTGTTCAGGGTGGTGAGAACCAGAGAGGATTATGAGGCACTCCAAAGGGATCTGTTGAGGCTGGGTGAGTGGGCATCAACGTGGCAAATGAGGTTTAATGTGGCCAAGTGCAAAGTAATGCACATTGAGGCCAAGAATCCCAGCTACAAATACAAGTTGATGGGGTGTGAACTGGCAGAGACTGATCAAGAGAGAGATCTTGGGGTCGTGGTAGATAACTCACTGAAAATGTCAAGACAGTGTGCGATCGCAATAAAAAAGGCCAACGCCATGCTGTGAATTATTAGGAAGGGAACTTAAAACAAATCAGCCAGTATCATAATGCCCCTGTATAAATCGATGGTGCGGTCTCATTTGGAATACTGTATGCAATTCTGTTCACCGCACCTCAAAAAGGATATTATAGCATTGGAAAAAGTGCAGAAAAGGGCAACTAGAATGATTAAAGGGTTGAAACACTTTCCCTATGAAGAAAGGTTAAAAAGCTTGGGGCTCTTTAGCTTGGAGAAACGTTGACTGCGGGGTGACATGATAGAGGTTTACAAGATAATGCATGGCATGGAGAAAGTAGAAAAAGAAGTACTTTTCTCCCTTTCTCACAATACAAGAACTCATGGGCATTTGATGAAATTGCTGAGCAGTCAGGTTAAAACAGATAAAAGGAAGTACTTCTTTGCCCAAAGGGTGATTAACATGTGGAATTCACTGCCACAGGAGGTGGTGGCGGCTACAAGCATAGACAGCTTCAAGAAGGGGTTAGATAAAAATATGGAGCAGAGGTCCATCAGTGGCTATTAGCCACAGTGTGTGTGTGTGTGTGTATATATATAATTTTTTGGTCACTGTGTGACACAGAGTGTTGGACTAGATGGGCCATTGGCCTGATCCAACATGGCTTCTCTTATGTTCTTATGTTCACCATCCAGCATGTTCATCACTTGATCAAAGAAGGTAATGAGGTTGGTCTGGGGACAAATCATTTAATAGCATTAAGGAACTGGTAATTTGTAGACTTGGCATACCATCAAATCATTTTACTTTGTTTAGAGCAGGGATCCCCAACATTTTGAAACTATCGGCACTTTTGGAATTCTAACACAGGGTGGTAGTTGCAACCACAAAACGGCCACTGCAGGAGACAGAGCCACACACAGAGGAAGCCCAAGTTCAGGGGATAACAGTAGCAATTTTTAATATATATATATGCACTGTCCCGCCCAGCCCGGGCGGGGACTGCGCGGAGGAGACCCCCCGGCACCTGCCAGCTGTTCCAAGCCCTCGTCGTCGCCCCAAGAGCCTTCCCCACCTCTCCAAGCCCCCGTGGTGGCCCCACCCCTCACCTCAACTGACGGGGCGACAGCAGCCACCCGAGCGACGCCTCCCAGACGGCGAGCCCGGCTTCGAGTCCGCGAAGTCTGGCCAGGGCAAGACGCCGGGGAGCAAGAGGGAGAAGCTGAGCCCAGCACCGGGCCAGGAGGGGGAGAGCCGTTTGTCTCGTCGCAGCATGAGACACTCCATCGCAGCATGCAGCCGAGGGCTAGGACGCCCGGGGCACGCCCAGTCAGCCCAGCCCCGGCGCGCCGCTCCCGGGCGTCTGGGGCTTTGAAGGGGGGAGGAGCCAGAGAGGGGCAGGACCCGGGAGGAGGGAAGGATGAGTTGGGAAGCATAAAAGGAGGGAGGGAGGAGGTCGCTGAGGAAGCTGGCTGATGCGCAAAGAGGCTGCCTCGCGAGAGAGAGGGACAGGAGCCACGGCACAGCCAAGAAGGGAACGGGGACCTGCGGTGAAGTAACCCAGCGCCCACCCCCCTGTTTCTGAGACCTCCGGGGAACGCCCCAGAGTGCCCGGGAGGGGCAACGGCAACGCCGGGAGACCGGGAGGGGTACCGAAGACCCGACATGCACTGAGAAAGAGGAGGGTGAGAGAGAACAAAACACTATGTTGGCAACTGTCACTGAAATAATTTTGTTTTATCTGCACAGCAGTCAGATCTCTAATGGCCAGTCAGACGCTCTGCTGGGGAAGAGCCCCATCAGACCCCATCTACTTTCTAAAAATGATTGGCAGGTGCCAGGAAAGGTGTCAATAGGTCAAACAAACAAACCTTTAATGGCATAGTAATACAATAAAACAGGAATAAACAATCCAAAAACTAGATGCCTAAAAATATAAAAGAAAGTCGCCACCAACCAGAACCCACTGAAATTAAAAAGGCAGAGCAGGCAGTCAGAATTTTTATTTTTTTTATTCGATTTATATCCTGCCCTACCCCACCGAGGTGGGCTCACAACACAAAAAGCTAACAAGGATCAGTTTAAAATACGTTAATAATTATATAATAAAATACATAAAATACATAAAAATACATAAAACTCACATCAATATGCACTATGCTACCTTTCCCTTAATCAATCCTTCAAATTTTTCCAGTATTCAATAATCTGATGTTCAAGATTTAATATTCAGGCATTCCGATCACAATTAATTATATGCCAACTGGAAGAGGGCTGTTTTACAGGCCCTGCGGAACTGTTCAAGGTTCCGCAGGGCCCTCACCTCCTCCAGGAGCTGATCCCACCAACAGGGAGCTGCAATCGAAAAGGCCCTGTCTCTGGTCGCTTTCAGACGGGCCTCCTTTGGCCCAGGGATTGTAAGGAGGTTCTGAGACCCCGACCTCAGCACTCTCTGGGGAACATGTGGGGAGAGACGGTCCCTAAGGTAGGCAGGTCCCAGACCATAAAGGGCTTTAAAGGTCATAACCAGCACCTTGTACCAAACTCGGTATGTTATCGGCAGCCAGTGCAGTCCCCGAAGCCCCGGCTGAATGTGCTCCCATCTAGGGAGCCCTAACAACAGCCGGGCAGCGGCATTCTGCACTAGCTGCAACTTCTGGGTTCGGCACAGGGGCAGCCCCATGTAGAGGGCATTGCAGTAGTCCAGCCTCAAGGTGACCGTTGCATGGATCACTGTTGCCAGCTCGCCGTCCTCCAGGAAAGGGGCCAACTGCCTTGCCCGCCTAAGATGAAAAAATGCGGACTTGGCAGTGGCTGCTATCTGGGCCTCCATAGTTAGAGTAGGCTCCAATAGCACCCCCAGGCTCCTAACCCTGTGCGCCGCTGACAGAGGCACACCATCGAGGGCCGAGAATAGATCTATATATTGTATTCTCTAGACCTTAACATGCATACACATGACAAAAACTCAGACTGATTTTGCACTATGGCTTGTTCCAGGTGGAGAGCCATTTTGCATCCGGCGCTTCTCTCGGTTTTCACACAAGCTGCCCTGGAGTTGTGAGTTGGTGCACCAATTTTCCGCAGCAAGCAGAAACTGCTTGTAAGAGAAGCACTGGGAGCAAAAGGGCTCTCCACCTGGAACAAGTTTTGTGTTTTTCAGGACTGGAAGCCATGTCCTAGTCATTTAAACTTTCTTCCTTCCTGTTGAAATTGTGTTTATGTTTATGGATTTCAATGGCTTCTCTGTGTAATCTAACATGGTAATTGGATGTGTTGTCCAGCATTACAGTATCTTGGAATAAGATACTGTGTCCTGTTTGAGTTAGACTGTGTTCAGCCACTGCTGATTTTTCAGGTTGGCCAAGTCTGCAGTGTCTTTCATGATCTTTTATTCTTGACTGGATGCCACATTGTGTGGTCCCGATGTAAACTTGCCCACAACTGCAGGGTATGCAGTATACTCCTGCAGAAGTGAGGGGGTCTCTCTTGCTTTTTGCTGACCTTAGCATCTGATGTATTTTTCTGGTGGCCCTGAACACTGTTTGTAGGTTATGTTTCTTCATAAGTTTTTCCCATTTGATCAGTGATTCCTTTGATATATATCTTTTTTGTGGGAGACTGTTTTTCTTCAGTTGTTTGTTTAATCCTTGGTTTAACTGCTCTTCTGATTTCATTCTTAGAGTAGCCATTTGCTTGAAGTGCATGGTTTAAACTTTAGATGATTTAGTTCATGGTTGAGAAAATGTGATTCACATATCTGCCTTGCATGGTCTACTAATGTTCATATTAAAGTTGTTTTAAGCCATTCCTTATTCAGTTAGTCTTTGGACTCAGAAATATTACAGAGTGCTGAAGAAAAACAATAGTACAAGCTTCAAAATAAGTTATTTCAACAATAAATAAGTAATTTTATTTTAAAGTAATTTTAAACCATTTCACAAACTTTCTCTTGAAAGATGACATACAAGTCATTGATGCAGGCTCTGGTAACATGTAGCATAACATTTGCGCTGCTGTATTTTCCCCACAACTTCTTCACCAGGAGCATATTATATTATATTCTAGGATAGCATATTATATTCTAAGCATATTATATTATATTCTAACCCTAACCCTAGATCTATATTATATTCTAAGCATATTATATTATATTCTAAGATAGCAATTTTGAAAATTCCTACTCTTGGGTAAGCCATTCTGTCTGCCTATGCCCATATGCCCATATGTGTTTGCCACAAAAGCTATGAAGAAAGAAGGGCATCCATTCTGAAAGCAATCTTATGAAATATAAATCAACAATGTTCCCATTTTATGGAACTGAGAACAGTTCTTTTATTCAAAGTCTTGTAACAAGTCTATGATGGAAGTGGGATTTGAACCTGGATTCAAATTCTTAGGCCCAAATCACTTGCTCTGAGCCCAAAATTCTAACAGTTATACTATTCTGGCTTTCAAATTTCAGTTTGATGTCATCAGGTTTTTGTCATTGTTTATATAAATATAGAAAGAGAGGCAACAAATGGACCTTATCCTATATTATTAAATGCATCCTTTAAACCTGGATTCAGTCTAGTGGCATTAGAAATGGTTAATTTAATAAATGCCAGAAAGATATTCCTTAATAGAACAACTAACATTTTATTTCTTCCTCACAGAGAATAAGGCAACACATTGCTGTTGCTGTTAATCATCATTTTGCCCTGTCAGGCATTTGACAGAATGGATTTGAGACAGAGAGGCATCCATGCATGTATACACACACACACACATCAAACAAACACTCATACAAAAGGCACAGAGAGAAGGTATCTGAGATGGGCTGATTTTTGAAAAATTGTTCACCTTTTCCACAACAATTTAAGAAAAATATGGGGACAGGAACAACTGTCATTTTTCTGCCTAGTCCCCATCAAAGAAGTCATTTTGCCTGACTTAAGAGGAAAATGTTATAGTGTAAGAAACATGATGATGTAATGGTTTATGACAGTATTAGGGTACACATCCCTGACCTGGATGACCCAGAATAGCTCAATCTCATCAGATCTCAGAAGCTAAGCAGAGTCAGCCCTGGGTAGTATTTGGATGGGAAACTTCCAATGACAAACTACCTCTGAATTTTTCCTGTCTTGAAAACCCCACAGTGTTGCCATAAGACAGCAGGGCCTTGACAACACTTTCTACCACCACCAGGGTATACACTGGCCTGCAGAAACATCTCTAAGGAATAACCTGAGGATTCTAACAATGTTTGACCACATTAATAAATAAGCAAAAATAGATTCTAAAAAAATCCATCTTCAAAGGGGCTAAACGTGGCCTTTGATTTGTTCCCTTGTGAGAACTGATAGGGATAAACCATTATTTTTGTTCACAGATTAATGAAGGAACACAGTTGCCCTCCAAAGCAACAACTTCACATCCTCTTTTTCAAGTAAAATAAAATGATGTGTTGTTACTGTGAGTTTCCCAACAACTACAATAGGAATCCAGTGAAGGGAAAGCAAACATGGACATTATAGCACACACATTTGTTTGGGCAAGCCTGATCTTGTTACATCTTGGAAGCTGAGCAGGGTTGACCTCAGATGGGAGACCAACAGGATTGCCACATAGAGACAGTCAGTGGCAAGCTACTTCTGAATGTCTCAGAGCCAGTTTGGTATCGTGGTTGTGTGCAGACTCTTATCTGGGAGAACAGGGTTTGATTCCCCATTCCTCCACTTGCAGCTGCTGGAATGGCCTTGGGTCAGCCATAGTTGTTGTAGAGGTCGTCCAGGGATTGTTATGCGGCTGCAATACTATTCAGTGGACAAGGAGGTGAAACTCTAAGAAGGAGGAGGTGGAACTCTCAGAAAGGTTCAGGAGCTTTGCTCCTGTGAGCTCCCACTGAATCTGAGGCCTACTTAGGTAAATAACCAATCATTGTTTACAAGAAACAAAAGTAAAAGACAAATAGGTATAAAACACAGTCCAGTTTCCTTAGATCTATACTTGCCTCTGTTGGAACTCAGTCCTAAAATGGCTGACTGACTCCATCTTAGTAATAGTAATGTTGTTTCTGCAATGTCATGCTGAGTCATGCTGCATCATGATCCAGCTGTTACCTGTTACTGAGGTAAGGTGGGATGACCTCACCTGTAATTAGGCTTTGTGCTGACTCACAGAGCTGATGCAACCTTCTGGTAAGGTTGCATGATTGGTACGTGTACTTAGGGAAGCTCAGTGAGCCTGCTCAGTCTGCCTGTAAGGATTGTGGGTTCTGTGAGGCCCACTATCTGGGTGGCAGCAGACACTGCTGGTGTTGGATCCTAGGCTACTGTGCTTGGATCGTGCTGTGTATACTTACTGCTGTATACTGTTATCTACTGAAGTGTGTACTGATTACTGTGTATGACCTTGGCCTGGCAACGACTCTGAATATTGGATACTTTCCTGGTAAATATATCTACCATTGAATACAGCTGTTTCTCTTGTCTATTAATTCCTGTGTTTTGCCTGTCCCTCTCCTTCAGCTCTTCTGCTGCGTGCAAAATACTCTAACATTGGTTCTGGGCCCAGAGCTCCCAGTGTTTCCAGAGGTGCTGCTGTTCTGAAGACAGAGGAGGCAACACAGTGTTTTGGAAGAGACGGAGGCAGACTGCTAAGTTGCCCAGGTGTCCAGTGATAAGTAGCAGAGATGGAAGCTGCAAATGTTGTTTCCTTCTCTGGGCTCAGCATTACTAAGCTGAATGGGACTAACTATGCCACGTGGTCCCAGAAGGTCAGTCTGTTATTAAAGCACCAAGAGCTGTGGGAGGTGGTGGCTGCTCCTTTACGGGGGTTGTTGGCAGCTGCTGAAGACAGAAAAGCTGCAGACCTTTTGCGTAAAAAGGATGTTAAGGCTTTGTCTTTAATAGGTCTTTCTCTAGACGACTCCCAGCTGGTGCATATAGCAGGACTGGAGAAGGCTCATGACTGTTGGAATGCTTTGAAGGAAATTTACGTCCGAGGAACTGTCGGTTCTCAGATTCGTTTGGTGAGAAAGCTTCTGCATACCAGGCTGGCAGCTGATGCTGATATGTTATCTCATATAGAGTCTATGCGTAGGATGTTTCTAGAGCTAAGAGAGCATAATCAAATGTTTTCTGAATCACAGGAGGTGTGCATACTTTTAAGTTCCTTAGATGCATCATATGACGCTGTGATAACGAGCCTGGAGGGTTTGCCTGAGACAGGGTTAACCATGAACGTCGTAACTGGACGGCTTCTTGATGAATATGGCAAGAGACAGTCCAATTCCTCTCTACGTGCGGAGAGAAAGCCTGTCTGTAAGCCAGAGAGGGGCAGTGGATTTACTGTTAAGGAGGATCCTGACTGTCAAACAGGTAATGTAATGGCTGTAAGGAAGAAATGCTTCCGGTGTGGCTCATCTAGACATTTGTTTAGGAATTGTCAAGGCCAGAAAGGGAAAGAGAGACGGTCTGAAATGAGGTCTGCTGATAAGAGTGGTAATGTGCATCTCGTTACTACTGGTAAGTCAACTAACCACACTCAATCTTTCCTAATTGACAGCGGAGCGTCGGAGAACCTCTGTAGAGAGAGGAGTTTGTTTACTTCTTACACACCTGTTGATAACCAGTCTGTTGTTTTGGCAGATGGAGTTAAAGCAACTGTTTTTGGCAGAGGGAAAGTCTTCCTGCCAAGCCTAAGGAAGGAGCTTCAAATGGGTTTTGTTCCTTCACTTAAGATGAATCTGCTGTCTGCGTCTGCTCTGTGCAGGGAAGGTTTCAAACTGCAATTTGACACCTCGTGCTGTGAGCTGAGGACCAAGGACGGTTTGTGTGTAAAGGCTATGCTGAAGGAAGATTTATACTTCTTGCATACCAAGGTACAAACGTGTAATAACGTCTGTGTGAATAAACCAGTGCATGATAATTGCTGTCATCTTTTACACAGGAAATTAGGCCATGCTGGTTTTCCTGCTCTAAAGAAGACTGTTGAACAGGCAGAAGGTATTAATCTTAAACCTTGCAAGGAATTTCTTGACTGTAAAATCTGCAAGCTTGTGAAGTCTACAAAAGCTCCTGTGCGTACTCCAAGTAAATTTACTAGTAAGAAACCTCTTGACCTAGTGTTCTTAGACCTGATAGGGCCCTTTAAGGAGTCAGTGGGCGGGGCCAAATATGTCTTAAGTATAGAAGATCACTATTCAAGGTATGGTTTTGTTTACCTGTTGAAAGCTAAAACTGAAACCTTTCAAAATATGCAGAATTGGCTAAGGTTTGTTAAGAGAAAAACTGGAAATGTGCCTGCATGCATTATTTCTGATAGAGGCTCGGAATTTGTTAATAAACGTTTTCAAAGTTTATTTGCAGAGTTTGGGATTGAGCACAGATTGACTGCTCCATACAGACCTACCCATAATGCTTTTTGTGAGAGAAGAGGCCGTACATTGCAAGACATGTGCCAGTGTATGTTACGTGATGCAGATATGCCCTGGAGATTTTGGGCAGAGGCTATGTGCTGTGCCAACTACAACCTGAACAGAGTTTGGTGTTCATCTACTGGCAAAATACCAGCAAGCCTATGGCATGACAAGGTAACTAACTTGGCAAATTTGCATGTATTTGGAGTTACAGCTTTTGTTCATATTCCTCAACAGCTCAGACGTAAAGGCCAACTGAAGGCTAGACGTATGAGGTTTCTCGGGTATGAGAGAAACGGGAGCTGTTATCGTTTTGGCACGCTCGACAGTCGTGAGGTGGTGATTAGTGCTTCAGCCACGTTTCTGGAGAGATCAGAGGGCTGGGATCGTTGCACCCAATCGCCAGCGTTCTGTCCTGAGGATGACCAAGGAATCCGGTTACAAGTCAGCTCGATGCCTAGCAACCCAGAGGAGGGAGAGGCGGCTGAGTTAACCCCAAAAGAAGAGATGCCTGACGAGGAGGAGATGGAGGAGAAGCCTACTCGTGAGGAATCATCCGGGAGGAATGTGCCAACTGATGAGCCTGCATTGAGGAGATCTACACGTGAAAGAAAAGCTCCTGAGAGATTTAGTCCTGTAATGTCTGCTATACATGAGCCTGAGAAATATACTGACATTTTCTCTTTGTCCAAGGAAGAGCAGTGTAACTGGAAGGCTGCTATGGACGATGAACTTTCTTCCCTGAAACGTTTAAATGTTTATGTTGAGACTGATACTGTACCTGCTGGTGTAAAACCCATAGGCAGTAGATGGGTATACAAGGTGAAAACAGACCAGTCTGGGGGGAAAAAGTATAAGGCGAGGCTTGTAGCACAAGGTTGCAGACAGACTAATGAGACTTATGACGAAGTGTTTGCTCCAACGTTAAAGAGCCAGTTCACTCCTAACTGCCTTGACTGTGGCAGCTAGAGAAAAACTCCATTTTACCCATTTGGATGTCTGTGTGGCATACCTAAATGCTAATTTGGAGCACCAAATTTATTTAAAGAGACCAGAAGGTATTCCTGGTACTGGAAAGGGATACTGGTTGCTTAATAAGAGCTTGTATGGTCTAAAGCAAAGTGGTCATCAATGGTCAAAATGCCTAGTGGGTACACTTAAACAGCTAGGGTTTACCCAGAGCATTGCTGATCCATGTGTGTTTACCAAGGGAAGTGGTGAAACACGATGTATTGTTCTTACTTTTGTGGATGACTTGGGGATTCTAACCAAGACAAAGAAACAAACAGATGATATTGTTTCAGCCTTAAGTAAGAAGTTTAAACTGAGAAATCTTGGTACTGTACAGACCTATGTGGGTGTAGATATTGCAAAAACTACACAAGGTTTTAAACTGTCACAAAAACCTAAAATCATAGATTTGTTGGACAAGTACAAGATGACTGATTGCAAAACTGTTTCAACCCCTATGGTGACTGGCTTTGTAAATGATGTTACAGATAGCCCACCATGTAATGTTGAAATGTACAGGTCGTTAATTGGTAGTCTGAGCTATATCAGTAATTGGACACGGCCAGACATATCAGTAGCCTGTAATCTGTTGGCAAGAGCTACCCAGAACCCTAAGCAGAATTACTGGATTGCTGCTAAGCGAGTGTTGAGATATTTAAAGAACACTGCTGACTGGTGTCTTTATATCGAACCTAGGGGGGAGCTAGCACTGAAAGTGTATACAGATGCAAGTTTTGCAAGTGACTGTGAAACCAGAAAGTCAACAACAGGTCTTTCCATATATTTGGGAGAGGTATTAGTATGCTGGAAGACACAAAAGCAGCGTGTGGTTGCCTTGTCCACCACAGAAGCAGAGTTCTGCGCCCTTTCTACCGCTTGTACTGAGGTAGAATGGTTTAGACAGCTACTAAAGGACCTGCATATAGAGGCAGAGAAGCCTGTTGAAATTCTGGAAGACAATCAAGCTGTGATTGAGATTGCAAAAGCGGAAGGAGTAAAGACAAGGAATAGATACACTGACATAAGGTACCAGAATGTCAGATCATGTATCATGGAAGGGTTGATAAACATAAGGTATTGTGATACTGGCCACAATACAGCAGATATGTTTACCAAACCCCAGACTATGGAAAAGCATAATGAGCACTGTAAAAGGCTCGGATTGAGAAACGAACAGAACTATTAAGAGGAGAATGTTGGAACTCAGTCCTAAAATGGCTGACTGACTCCATCTTAGTAATAGTAATGTTGTTTCTGCAATGTCATGCTGAGTCATGCTGCATCATGATCCAGCTGTTACCTGTTACTGAGGTAAGGTGGGATGACCTCACCTGTAATTAGGCTTTGTGCTGACTCACAGAGCTGATGCAACCTTCTGGTAAGGTTGCATGATTGGTACGTGTACTTAGGGAAGCTCAGTGAGCCTGCTCAGTCTGCCTGTAAGGATTGTGGGTTCTGTGAGGCCCACTATCTGGGTGGCAGCAGACACTGCTGGTGTTGGATCCTAGGCTACTGTGCTTGGATCGTGCTGTGTATACTTACTGCTGTATACTGTTATCTACTGAAGTGTGTACTGATTACTGTGTATGACCTTGGCCTGGCAACGACTCTGAATATTGGATACTTTCCTGGTAAATATATCTACCATTGAATACAGCTGTTTCTCTTGTCTATTAATTCCTGTGTTTTGCCTGTCCCTCTCCTTCAGCTCTTCTGCTGCGTGCAAAATACTCTAACAGCCTCTATAATGTTACTCTGATTGGTAAAAATATATTAATGGCTCCAGATTTGTTCAGACTCCATTCATATTCTTTTTACCTTCCTTTGGCAACATGTAATGGCATCTGGTCAGGTACTTTTTGTTCATATTTTGTGTTCATGTATGTTCCTCTCTTCTCATTGGACAGGGCTTCTTTTTCTTCCCTTAAAAGCCAACAGACCACACACCATAAAGTTACCAGGTAGAAGCAAGAAAATTCTGCTTGCTTGCAATATGCCTTTAAGCATATCTACCCAGAATCACTTTATCTTTTGGGCTGCATCTATTAGCACAATTGATATCCTGTCATCTTGATGACTGAGGCTGAGAATGAAACAAAGAAGAGAAATCTTCTGCAGCTTTTTGATTAGTTTTAGATTGGCCACTGAGCATTCAAAGTAGCATTCATAAAGCAAAATGGAGCCAGCGTAATATAGTAGTTAAAGTTTTGCACTAGTGCATAGAAGACCCAATTTTGAATCTCAGCTCTGCCATGGAAACCTGCTGGATAACCTTGGTCTAGTCACATACTTTGAGCTCCACCTTCCTCACAGGCTTTTTATCAAACAACATGGAGGAGAATATATCACTTTGTATACCACTTTGGGTCCCTACTGGATAATTTTGGTATACAGCTGCCACAACAGAATCTTCAAGATTTTTGCTTAACTTAGATAACTTTCTGTCATAAGACAATAGCAGGTGCAAACAATGTGTGATGCCTGCAACAAAATTAACTCCACAAAACGTAGCAAGGAAGTCTTGGATGATCACTAAGTGCATAGCTTGAGAGTGGGGGAAGGAACAGAATAACTGGGATAAAAAAATCAGAGGAGGGTAATGAAGATGGCGAGGGGTCTAGAGACCAAGTCCTATGAAGAAAGATTGAAGGAGCTGGGCATGTTTAGCCTGAAGAGGAGGTGACTGAGAGATGATATGATCACCATATTCAAGTACTTGAAGGGCTGTCATATTGAGTGTGGTGTGGCATTGTTTTCTGTGGCCCCAGAAGGTAGGACCAGAAACAATGGGTCAAATTAAATCAAAAGAGTTTCAGCTCAACATTAGGAAGAACTTCCTGACAGAGCAGTTCCTCAGTGGAACAGACTTTGTCAGGAGGTGGTGGGCGCTCCTTCCTTGGAGATTTTTAAACAGAGACTAGATGGCCATCTGACAGCAATGTGGATCCTGTGAATTAAGGGGAAGTATTTGTGAATTTTCTGCATTGTGCAGGAGGTTGGACTAGATTACACTGGAGGTCCCTTCCAACTCTGTTATTCTGTAATTCTATGAGTGGGCTATTGCTATATAGAACTGATGGTACTGAAAGTTCCAGAAATGTCAGCTGCCTGCAGATGTGCAAGGACAGATAAACTCCCTGTGCATATGTAATCATGATGCCATTGAACCCTTGTTAGTTCAATTCTGTATCAGGAATCTATTCAAGGATACAAAAATACAAGAGTATTAGTAATAAATTCCAGAAGATGAAAGCATAAATAAAATATTTGTTTTTCTGTACAACAAAAAATCCCCACTGCGTCTATGTCTGGACTGTTCCACGCGCAGGGCTGGAGAGACAGGCACAAATTAGAAGTTTCAATGCATGGATGAGATGATGGTGTAGGCAGGAAGGGTTTAAGTTTGTTAGGCACTGGGATGCTTTTTTGGGAGCTGTACAAAAGAGACGGTCTCCACTTATCCCCAGAAGGAACCAGGCTGCTGGCGCTTAAAATCAAAAAGGTGGCAGAGCAGTTTTTAAACTGAATCTTGGGGGAAAGTCGACAGGAGATGAGATGTCTCTGTTTCAGGAGGACTCATCTCAAAGAGATGAAGGGTTAGCTGTTACTTTTCTACCAGGCAATGGATTAGAGCTGTCCACTGAGATGTATGGACTCTCTGCCAAAGTCTCGAGGCAGCAGGAGGAAGGTTACGGGCCTAACTTGCCTGGGAAATTATAGATGTTTCAATACAAATGCTAGAAGTTTCCAAGGTAAAATCAGGGAGTTGGAATGCTTAGTGTTGGGAGAAAGCATAGGCATTGTGGGTATTTCAGAAACTTGGTGGAATGAGGAGAATCAGTGGGACACAGTGATTCCTGGATATAAGTTATATTGGAAGGATAGGGAGGGAAGGGTTGGAGGTGGGGTGGCTGTATATGTCAGAGAGGGTATACAGTCCAGTAAGACTGAGAAGTTCAGAGAATTAGATTCCCTTCTAGAAATGCTTTGGGTCGAAATAGTGGGCCCAAAACAAAATTTACCTATGGGAGTTTGTTATCACCCACCAGATCAAAAGATAGAGGACGATTATAATATGATGAAAAAATTAAAGATAGCAGCTAAACATAAAAACTGTGTCACAATAGGTGATTTTAACTATCCGTAGATTGATTGGGTCAATATATGTTCTGGTCAGGAGAAAGAGATTGAGTTTCTAGACGCTCTCAATGACTGTGCTATGGAGCAGATGGTCACAGAACCTACCAGGGGTGGGGTGATCATGGATTTGGTCCTAAGTAATGCCCAAGATCTGGTGAAAAATGTAAAAGTTATTGCATTACTTGAGAGCAGTGACCATAATGTTATTGATTTCACTATTTGTATAAATAGGGAGTTGTCACAAAAGACCAATACAGCCACTCTTAACTTTAAAAGGGGTAAATTCTCTGAGATGAGGAGGCACGTGAAGAGGAAACTGAAAGGAAAGGTAAATACAGTCAAAACCCTTGGGGAAGCTTGGAGGCTATTTAAAACTATAATCTAGAAGCTCAGATAAAATATATACCACAAGTCAGGAAAGGCACAAATAGGTATTAAAAAGCCTGCATGGTTAACAAACAAAGTAATGGAAGCTGTAAAGGTAAGAAAGATTCCTTTAAGTGATGAAAAGCTAGTCCAAGTGAGGTTAATAAAAGGGAACACAGGCTGTGGCAAATCAAATGCAAGACTGTGATCAGGCAGGCAAAAAGGGACTATGAGGGGCATATTGCAAAAAACATAAAGACCAACAATAAAAAATTCTTCAAATACATTAAAAGCAGGAAACCAGCCAGGGAGGCAGTGGGGCCCTTGGATGACCAAGGGATAAAAGGATTACTGAGGGAAATGGCTGAGAAGCTAAATGCATTTTTTGCCTCCATCTTCACTGTGGAAGATGAGAAGTGTTTGCCCACTCCAGAACAGCTAATTTTGGGAGGGGTATTGAAGGACCTGAATCAGATTGAGGTGATGAAAGAGGAGGTCCTACAACTGATAGACAAATTAAAAACTGATAAGTCACCAGGCCCAAATGGCATACATCCAAGAGTTCTGAAACTCAAAGGTCAGCTTGTGGATCTCCTGACAAAAATATGTAATCTTTCATTGAAATCTGCCTCTGTTCCTGAGAACTGGATGGTAGCAAATGTCACCCCCATCTTTAAAAAGGGTTCCAGAAGAGATCCGGGAAATTACAGGCCAGTCAGTCTGACTTCAATACCTGGAAAGCTGGTGGAAACCGTTATCAGAGAGAGAATGAGTAGGCACACTGATGAACAAAAGTTATTGAGGAAGACTCAGCATGAGTTCTGTAAGGGAAGATCTTGTCTCACTAACCTGTTAGAGTTCTTTGAGGGGGTGAACAAATATATGGACAAAGGGGACCCAATAGATGTTGTTTACCTTAACTTCCAGAAGGCTTTTGATAAAGTTCCTCATCAAAGGCTCCTTAGTAAGTTTGAGAGCCATGGAGTAAAAGGACAAGTCCCCTTGTGGATAAAAAACTGGCTAAATAATAGGAAACAGAGAATAAGTATAAATGGGCAATTTTGTCAGTGGAGGATAGTAAGCAGTGGGATGCTGCAGGCTCAGAACTGGGTCCCATGCTCTTTAACTTGTTCATTAATGATTTGAAGTTGGGAGTAAGCAGTGAAGTGGCCAAGTTTGCAGATGACATTAAATTGTTCAGGGTGGTGAGAACCAGAGAGGATTGTGAGGCACTCCAAAGGGATCTGTTGAGGCTGGGTGAGTGGGTGTCAACATGGCAGATGAGGTCCAGTGTGGCCATTTGGGGCCAAAAATCCTAGCTATAAATACAAGTTGATGGGTTGTGAACCGGCAGAGACTGACGAAGAGAGAGATCTTGGGGTTGTGGTAGATAACCCACTGAAAATGTCGAGACAGTGTGTGATGGCAATAAAAAAGGCCAACGCCATGCTGGGAATTATTAGGAAGGGAACTGAAAACAAATTAGCCAGTATCATAATGCCTCTGTATAAATCGATGGTGCAGCCTCATTTGGAGTACTGTGTACAATTCTGGCCACTGCACCTCAAAAAAGATATTTAGGATCAGAAAAAGTGCAGAAAGGGGCAACTAGAATTATTAAAGTGTTGGAACACTTTCCCTATGTAGAAAGGTTAAAATGCTTGGGGCTCTTTAGCTTGGAGAAATGTTGACTGCAGGGTGACATGATTGAGGTTTACAAGATTATGCATGGGATAGAGAAGGTAGAGAAAGAAGTACTTTTCTCCCTTTCTCACAATACAAAAAGTTGTGGACATTCAATGAAATTGCTGAGCAGTCGGGTTAGAACTGATAAAAGGAAGTACTTCTTCACCCAAAGGGTGATTAACACATGGAATTCACTGCCACAGGAGTTGGTGGCGGCTACAAGCATAGACAGCTTTAAGAGGGGATTGGATAAGCATATGGAGCAGAGGTCCATACTGACTATTAGCCACAGCATGTTGTTGGAACTCTCTGTCTGGAGCAGTGATGCTCTGTATTCTTGGTGCTTCAGGGGGGCACAGTGGGAGGGCTTCCTGCCCCACTGGTGGACCTCCTGGTGGCACTTGGGGGTTTTGGTCACTGTGTGACACAGAGTGTTGGACTGGATGGGCCATTGGCCTGATCCAACATGGCTTCTCTTGTGTTCTCATATTTATTTAGTGATTATATCCATCACAGTGACTATATCTATCACAGACCTATTATGCACTTGTGCTTTCCCTCGCTTTCACCATGTATGTCTGTTGGGTTTTCTTTGTTGTTCTGCATTGATTCTCCTCCATTCAGCATTCAGTTAGCTTTCTGGTCACTGTTTCTGCAGGTTTTCTTAGAGTGCTTTTGTGTTGATTTCCCCCTTGAAAACTTCTAAGCCAAAGGTAATTCAAAAGTACACAGATTCCCCCAGATTTCCCCCTCCCATTTGTCTCCCCTCAAAGGCCATTCCCTCTCCACTTCAGTCTGCCCACTCTGCACCTTCTGCCATCCTCCCCCTTCATCATACAAGTTCCATTTTCCCCTCATTGTTTTTTTTTTTAAATTGACAAGCGGCATGAGTCTAGCAATACAAAGATATCACTAGTCTCAGATCATTGAATTAAAAAATTAAAACAATGGGGATAAGTTTAAAAGGAACTGTGTGAGGTTTAGTTCCCTGCTCGTATTGACTTGAAAGGAGGATTAGAGAGGAGGCAAATGACAACATCTCCAGTGTTTTGTTTTTTTAGAAGAAAGGATTTCAGTGTTGCATACAAACAAAATAAGTGGGGAAGGGGTCATCAGTGTGGAATGAAATTGACATGAGATGTATAGAGAAAGAGAGATTGGGATGGGAAGTCTGAAGCTTTGAAAACATTTTCCCTTTCATTCTGAGGAGCTGTTATGGCAGACTCTAAAAGCCTGACATTAAAATGGCAGCTAAGCCATATGGACATTCTGTGAACTGCTGAACTGAGGAATCATTTGGAGTGGATCCATTCAGAGAAAAAGTTTAGTTAGCACAGGAGAGGCTTTAAAAAACTGACAACATCATGACCAGTGTACATAATCAAATTAAAGAATCACAAAGAGAAAACCAGGCAAATTTGCAAGGAAGGGCAGGAAATTAGCATTACTACGCAGCTGCACTATATATCGGCAAAAATAACCACCACCTCAAAAAAATATATGTTTTCAGTTTAGTGGCACAAGACTAAAAAAGCTCCCCAGAGCTTCTACTGAAGGACTTCTTCCCCATAGAAATTGCAGCCCCATGCAAAGTGTAGTGGAGCTGCAGCTGACCTTGCACCAGTGCATGCACACACACACGTTCCCAATGATCATGTTGCAATGCTAGTGTCAGTGTGTTTTACTGTGCGTTCTGTACACTCAACATGTTTCCCCATATTATCAGATCATGTGACTCTCCCATTTTTCACATATAACACAATAGAGAATCCCCTAATGTTTGACAAAATGGAAAACAACTTCACAGCTCCTTGTCAGTTTCAGAAAAAGTCTGGTCAGCTTCAATATTAGGCCCTCCTTTGCCTGCATTCTTTTCAGTTCCCTTCCATTCAATGAACTAATGTTAGAATGCATGTGCAAAACCTGAACCACAAGGATTTAAATGGAAAGTGCTTGCTGGACACTACTGCATAGAGACTCTTATCTGGCAGAACCAGATTTGATTCCCCACACCTCCACTTACAGCTGCTGGAATGGCCTTGGGTCAGCCATAGCTCTCGCAGCAGTTGTTCTTAAAATGGCAGCTTCCGAGAGAGCTCTCTCAACTCCACCTACCTCACAGGGTGTCTATTGTGGCGGAGAAAAGTAAAGGAGATTGTAAGCCATTCTGAGATTCAGAGTGGAGGGTGGGGTATAAATCCAGTATCTTCTTCAGCTATTATAAGGCAATTGCATAATTAAAAAAAAACAACTTTGGTTGCCACCCCCAACACATCACAAGTGACATTCCATTCTGATTTAGAAAAGTGCATTTTTTAAAAAAATGTTGCTGTAGAATAAATACACTACAGAAAAAAGAATGGTGTGTAAGGCAGGCACAGAATTCAGAGTCAAGTTTAAAGGCTTACTGCTCTGAAAATCTGTAGTAATATGTGCGTGTATAATGTGCTTTATTCTCAGTCAGTGGTATTTTGCTATTCAGATAGCCACGTTAATTTCAATAGTACTAGCCTAAAGCTGTGTGATGCTTAACATGATTAATGCTACCAGCCTTTTCTACATGAAACAAAACAATATGTAAGTTAATAATGCATAATTAACATGGGCCATCTAGAGTCGCATAAACATTTCACACATAACATAATTCTGATAGATAAAAATAATATAAATATGATGTTCTGAACCAAACAGAGATATGTTCACATCTGCAGAATTTATGCTTTTCTGCTATACTACCAGTACACAAAAAGTATTCTTTGACTTTACTAATTGGTTACACTTCAGATTTCAGCACTAGAGTCTTTCCTACAGATGAAAGCCCGGATTAAAAAAAATAATCTATTGCAGTTTCCTTTTGCTTTAGAACTTAAAGATCTGAAGAGTGCAAAGAAGGATGCTGACTTCTCTTCTTTAGTTCCACTAAATAGCTCTCAGAACAGTTGATTTAATATTAACTAGTACCCAGTGAATCCCATTGATAATTTCTGTGTGTGTGCAAGGAGGGGTGATTTTTTGCCAATTCCTCCCAATTCCGCCTCCAACTCTTTCCTCACACTATTCCTGGGGAAATCCTGTCAGCAGCAAGAGGGATAAGGCAGAGGCAACCTCTTGACAGAAATCCTTCTATCAGCAGAAATTTGGGGTTTGATTCAGCACATTATTATAGTTAATTAATCATGAAGAATGCTGGATTGAGCAGGTATATGCACAGCTAAAATATACATGTTGGAAACAGAGTTGCCTCCTGCCCTCCACTGTTCCCATTTCTGCTCAGCTGGGCGGTAGAGAAAAATGGGGGGATACAGTCAACGGTTTTGCCCAGGACACCATGAAGTCACTTCTGGAGCAACTAAAAGTGATATCATCATGCCAAAAGGAATACTGTAGCATTTGGTCAAAACTCTATGTTTATACCAGGGGTCCTCAAACTTTTTAAATAGGGGGCCAGTTCACTGTCCCTCAGACTGTTGGAGGGCCGGACTGCCGTTACTGTACAAGGCCGCGGGCCGTCAGTTCTCCATCTTCTGCATCTCTCTCCCTTCCCCACACCACACACCCTGGCCTGGGAACTCACCTCACCTTGGTATCACCTCACACTCTGTCTCCGCCACCTCAGCCCACTGCCGGAAGTGTGCGTTGCTAACGCGAGTTTAGGTCGAACGTCACTTCCGGTCTGATTTTGCCATAACCCGGCGGGCCGCATAAAAATCCCCAGCGGGCCGCATCTGGCCCGCGGGCCGTAGTTTGAGGACCCCTGGTTTATACCATAGAGTTTTGGCAAATGCTAGACTGTTCCCTGGCAATGCAACTATGTCACTACCAATTGCCCCAGAAGCAACATAATCTTGTCTTTGGTGATATTACTATATTATTGGTAAGTCCCTCGCCAACTATGGTAGTCTCTTATTGGTTGATAGCCTTATGCTGGCAGCCCTAGCTGGAAATTAGCTCTGCATCTGACTCATTTGTGTAACCACCCCCTCAAAAAAATATATCTGTTTTCAGTTTAGTGGCACAAAACTAAAAAAGTTCCCCAGAGCTTCTACTGAAGGACTTCTTCCCCATACAAGTGTAGTGGAGCTGCAGCTGACCTTGCACCAGTGCATGCACACACACACACATGTTCCCAATGATCATGTTGCAATGCTAGTGTCAGTGGGTTGTCAAACTAATAATACATACACTCATGCACATGGTCTGTGCAAATGCAGCCAAACTCTAGAGCAGACTTGAACATCTTCCTGAATACAGGATCTACTTATGACAGACCACTAGGCAACTTATAAGCAACTGGTTTTGCTGCCTATGTATAACAGATGGAAGGTAATTGGGGGGTGAGGGAGAGGTTTGCAAGCATCACTAAAAAATTGATTTACTCTACAGCTATATCACATCTAATTTCTTTGGTAAGAAAAATAAAACAATAATTACAACTTGTGAACAGGAAAAGGGTAGCACTTTGCTTTCTTATATTCTTGTAAATAATTAAATATCTCCCTCACCCCTTTTGTAGCATTCTGTGATGCTGGTTTTAAAAAAACCATGAGTAACCATGTGGTTTAAAAAAAATCTAATGAACCACAATAACCAAGAGGTAGGATCCACTGTAATGGAAGTCATAACCCACAAATAAATGCCATTTTCAGGTCTATAAATCATTTGAGTTATCTGCACAAACTTATGATACATTATACAAAAATACATGCCTAATTATTAATCTTTTGACTTTGCTGTGATTCAGAACATTTATTAAATGATAGATAAGAACAGAACAATCAAGATTAAAGTCTTGAAGGCATTTTACTTTTATGATGATGCTTCTGGCCCAAGCCATACAAACTCTTAATGTTCTTATGGCCCACTTCAGACACAGAAGGAGAATGACTGGTTGCTAAGCAACTGTGATCCTTGTAGAGAGTTGAAGTAAAACAAATTGGCTGGTGCCAAATGGCCTTTCACCTGCTTCTTTAAAGTCAAATTAAAGTGGAAAAGTTACATAAGTAACGACCAAAGTTTCCAATCCTGATTACTATCTTTATCCCCCATGCCTTAGAAACTTCTATAATTTGGGAAGATATCACAGTGTAAAGAAAGTTTTCTGTGACTTCATTTTTTTCCATGGTTGTATTCTGTGTTTAAGTATAAACTTTCATAAGCATTTTCAGACTTTAACTTTTGAGAGCTGTGGAAATTGGTTTTTAAAAACATAATTATATAATTTATTAATAAATTATGGTTTTGATCCAGACTAGACTTTCCGCTCACTCAAGAATTTCCACCTGCAAAGTGTGATTTCCTCACTTCCTCCCTCCTGCAGCAGCCAAAATGCTTTCCAAAATCTTGTTTTTGCTATCAAGCTGCAGCTGACTTGTCGCAGCCATGTAGAGTTTTGAAGACAAGACACACTCAAGGTGATTTGCCATTGCCTGCCTCTGAATAATGACCCTAGTACTTGTGGTCTCCCATCCAAATATTATCCAGACCAGCTCTGCTTAGCTTCTAAAATCTGATAAGATTGAGCTAACCTGGGATATCTAGGTCCTTTCCCCAAGAACAAGATTTGTGGGCGATTTCACGTTGCTATTGGAGAGAGGAGGGAAGAAAGTCATTTTCTGCAGACAGAAATAAAAATAGGCAAAACCTGCATTTTTTATGTTTGTTTCACTTTGTGGGTTCTGGCCAAACCATGAACCAATACTTGGATTCTCCCCTTGAAAAAGCAGGAGGAAGCAGGGATCAAATAGCTCTAAACCATTCAAAACCCTGTTTTCTGCTCCCCTTGAAAAGTGGCAGGGAACAGAAAGTAGGGGGTTAAATGGCTCCAAGCTTTTTTTGAGGAGCAGAAAGCAAAGGTTCCCCTGAGAAAAGTGGTGGGGAGCAGAAAGCAAGGTTTTAATGGCTCACAGACATTTAAGCCCCAGCTTTCTGCTACTGGCATTAAACAGCTGAGCCTGCTTTCTTTAAAGTCATGGTGGAAGTTCATGGTGGCTCTTCAGGTTGCAAACCATGAAATGGTCAAAATTCATCACAAACTTGTGTTCATGAGCCGATTTGTTCCCATCCCTTGACAGAAATCCTTACATCTTTTGAAACACTATCTGGGATCCAAGCCTGCAGGCATTTAATACAGCCTGAATTTCATATATCATAGAATATCTCACAACATCAGGGCTACTGAAAGAGGGGGAGCTTGAAGGCACAAAATATTTGGTCACCCTGAAGACCCAGCTAATCATGATTCTGCTGAAAAATAATACATACAAAAATAAATACATAATATTTATAATAAATAATAGATGTACACTTATTCAAAAATACGATATGTATTCTAAAGGGGAGCCAAGAGGTAGTCTTTCTGTAGAGGACCTAGATGACTTTAAGCACTCCCATTCTCTTTTTCAGGACCATCAGAAAAATGGCACAAGTTCTAGATCTTGCTTTGATTGTTTAACACCAGTGATCTGATGGTCTTAGTAATTCTAAGTATCCCTAGTGTCTTCATTCCTAAACCACTAAACCCATTTATCTGTGAAAGATTATTTGCAAGATTTTTTCTTAGAGGTTTTTAAAAAAAATGTATCAGGAAATCTACACACATTGAAAGACTGTTATTTTTCTGTACTGATTTGAGCCTTGTCTTTTCATATAAAAACATTAAGTCAACCCAATGGTCATCAAGTCCACTACCCTGTTTCACACAGTGGTCAACCACATGGCTCAGAAGGTCTACAAGCAGGGTATGGTGGTCCAAGCCTCTCTCTGTTGTTGCGCCCCAGAACTGGTAAATTGAAGGGTTTTGAAGGCCTAGGCTTGCCAATCCCCAGGTCCCAGCAGGGGTTCTCCCACTTTCCCAGCCTCCTTCCCGCTCCCAGTCAGCTGGCCAGTGGGGGGAAGCACCACCCCCACAGCCACCATGTGCCTTCCTCTTGGAATGGTGTGTCTGTTTCTTTAAGGCTGAATAGGGGCAGGGGAACAACAACATAGCTGCTCCCAATGGCTGTGAAACAGGCCAGACCCTCCCAAACCTCCATTTTCAGAGGTCGTTTGCATAGGAAAGTTCAGCACCACGTGAGTAGAGATGCCAGTCCCCCACTTCAGAGTCATCAGAAATGGGGGCGGGCGCAGGGGCAGGAGGGAAGTGTCTGCTGGGCGCTTCATTATTCCCTATGGAGATCGATTCTCATAGGGTATAATGGAGAATTGATCTGGGGGTATCTGGGGCTCTGGAAGGGCTGTTTTTTGAGGTAGAGGTACCAAATTTTCAGCATAGCATCTGATGATGCTCCTCAAAATTCTCTCCAAATTTCAAAAAGATTGGACCAGGGAGTCCAATTCTATGAGCCCCGAAAGAAGGTGCACCTATCCTTCATTATTTCTAATGTAGGGAAGGCATTTAAAAGGCGTGCGGTTCCTTTAAATGTGATGGCCAGAACTCCCTTTGGAGTTCAATCGTGCTTGTCACAACTTTGCTTTTGGCTCCATCCCCAATGTCTCCTGGTTCCACCCACAAAGTCTCCTGGTTCTACCCCCAAAGTCTCCTGGCTCCACCCCCAAAGTCCCCAGTTATTTCTTGAATTGGACTTGGCAACCCTACGAAGGCCTGTGAACATGGAGGTTCCATTTTGTTAATAACCACTGATGAACCTGACTACCATGAATTCGTCTAATCCAGGGGTCCTCAAACTTTTTAAATAGGGGGCCAGTTCACTGTCCCTCAGACTGTTGGAGGGCCAGACTGCTGTTACTGTACAAGGCCGGGGGGCCGTCAGTTCTCCGTCTTCTGCATCTCTCTCCCTTCCCCACACCACACACCCCGGCCTGGGAACTCACCTCACCTCGGTATCACCTCACACTGTCTCCGCCGCCTCAGCCCAGTGCCGGAAGTGTGCGTTGCTAACGCGAGTTTAGGTCGAACGTCACTTCCGGTCTGATTTTGCCATAACCCGGCGGGCCGCATAAACGTCCTCAGCGGGCCGCATCTGGCCCGCGGGCCGTAGTTTGAGGACCCCTGGTCTAATCCCTCTCTTAAGCAAATTAAACTAGAGGCCTTCACCACATTCTGTAGTACTTAATTCTTACCTCTTTCCTCCCCACGCTCTGGTGCTGCCCCAGCTCTCTTTCTGCTTATTCAGATACTGCATTCAACTGAAATGTTGAAGTTGCCTGTTTGAAGGGTTTATTAATTTATAACTTTTAATATGTTGTGGTTTTATTATGTTTTATTTTGTAAGCCCTCAGGAAGGTTCTGTGGAGCGGCAGCATAGCTATTTTCTAAATGATAACCTCCCTTCAGATGACTACCTGTACACAAATGCATATAGTCTGACTATCCTTGTTTGCCAGGGAGTGTTCCTTTCTTCTAGTTTTTCCCCCTCATGTTCCTAATATTGTCATTTTTCAGGGTCCACTCCCTGCCCAGAGTGTCTAGACATTAAAATATTACTGCAGAATATTTTTAAATGTTGCTAACATATTGTAGGTAGGATTGCCTGCTTGGCAAGTAGCAGGATAGTGGGGAGGTGAGGAAATGGTGAGGAGCCACCAGTGATGGTGTGAATTCATTTCCTAGAAAAAACGTAAATTACATCATGCTTCTTTAGGAATTACTGGAGACTCTATGAGAAAAACATTACATTTTCAGTAACTCTTAGAGAGGATTCATGTCTAAGTCTTCCTAAGATTTACCCTTCAGAACAGTTATTTTCTTAGATGTTGAAGAAGAGGAGAGTATAATCCAATACGATATACAGTAGGTAGGAAAGAGCCCTACGATAGAGTAGGTAGGAAAGAAAAGAAATATGTAACAGTTATCAAGTTATTGAATATTAAGCCTTAGTGTTAGGACTGGACTATTACAAGCACAACCCTATTTTCATTGGTGAAAATAAATGTATTTTAAAAAATGACTTCCTGACAAATGGGCCTCATACATGAAGGAGAGAGCAATCATAGCAGATCTGCTCATAATCCTACACGATGGCTGAGAACAGACGGGCATTTTGGGGTGGCTGGGAGGCATCCGGAATCAGACCGGCGCAAAAAGAGCCATTCGGGAGCCTCCACATGATCACTCGCATGCTGCCTGCCTCCAGTCCATCAGGCAGCTCGGCGCCTCCACACAGGAAGGCGACTCAGAAGCTGGATTCCTCTTTGTTCCCCCTCGGGGGGGGGAAGCGCTGATGCGCATGAGCACTCCAGCGCTCTCATTGGGTTATTTAAAAAAAAACCCTGGAAACAGCTTTAGGCGGCTTGGCAGTTCCACACCGCTAAGCCGCCTCACTTGTGCCCCTCCCCTTTCAGATGGTGGGGAGGCGACTACCGGCCGGCTCAAATATTTGCTACTACTTTCAAAGTGGTTGCTTTTTGAGTCGGGTGGAGGGGCCGGAAGGATGGGGTGAATGCAGGCTGGGGATGCCCAGCAGATGTTTCTGTGTGGAGGGATTATTTGGGCCAACTTCAGAGGTGTCTCTGAGTCAGCCCAAAGTGCCAGTCTGTAATCAGCCAATGGGTCTTATTTCCAGGCATCTGTGGATGTGAATGGCAGTGGGAATGATCTGGGGTTGGCCACATTGCTGCATCATGTAACTTAGGGTTTCCAATCCCCAGTTGGGGACAGGGGATTTTCCTGGTTTGGATGCCCTCCCCCCACTTCAGGGTTATTGGAAAACAGGGCGGGGGGGGGGAGTCTGCTGAGCACTCCATTATACCCAATGGAGACAAATACCCATAGGGTATAATGGAGAATTGATCCATGAGTAACTGAGGTTCTGGAAGGGCTGTTTTTTGAGGTAGAGGCACCAGATTTTCAGTATGCCATCTGATGCCTCTTCTCAAAACACCTCCCAAGTTTTCCTTGCAACTTTGTCTGTGTTGCAATGTGTTTCAATGGAGTAGAGCTCAAGTTGTTTCATTTTCCGACGTTTGTACGGACAGCTGAAGCTATTACTTGCTGGTTGCCTCCTTGCAAATAAAAGAGTTGATGCTTTGAGCCACTTTGTCTTTGCTGAATGGATTTGAGAACTGGTGCCTAGTGAGTACTCTAACCGGGGAAATCCATAGCCAAAGAGGGATATTTCACTGGAGAGCCATTGACAATCTGAGTAAACCTGGTGGTGTGGGGCGGGGAGGGGAGAAGCTTGCAATACTTCTAGGCTCAGAGCATTTTATATTTTTAGTTTATATTTTCAGTTTCTGCTGTGATCTTTGTGCTTTTTCTTTTATTTTATTTTAAAAATTGCTTTGCCAAATCCCACTATTCCCCCACTTTTCCATTTTAAACAAAATATTGTTAGAGTTTTAAGCGTGTTTGTATTTTAAGTTTTAAAAAATTACATATTTAATTGTATTTGTCTGTGTCCTTTGTTCTTTATAAAGTTCATATCTCCATTACTTGGCATTACATTTTATGACATGCATGGCCCAGCCCCACAAAGTCCCATTTATGCCAGATCTGCCCCTCGTAACAAATGAGTTTGACACCCCTGATTTAAAAGGAGCATGTTCCCTTTAAATGTGATTGCCAGAATTCTCTTCAGAGTTCAATCATGCTTGTCACACCCGTGCTCTTGGCTCCACCCCCAATCTCTCTTGGCTCCACCCCAAACACTCCTGGCTCCAGCCCCAAAGTCCCCAGATATTTCTTGTATCAAACCTGCCAACCCTATGTAACATAGACCACAGAAATCAGTATATCTTAATAACTAGGTCTGAAAAAAATTGGGTTAAGTTCTGTATCACAAATGCTGATTTATCCCCTCAGTAAAACTGCACTGTGGTCCAATTGCCTATAAAATGTTTGTGGTATACTTGAGCGACTGTGATTTAGATTCCAGAAGCTCTTCAGATTGATGAGACTGTATAAACCAGAAATGCATCCAGAAGCATCTTGAACACAGTCACTAAAACAGAAATCAATTACTATTTCATTGTAAAATAAGATTTTTTTATTTTATTTTGTCCTGTTTGACTAGTATAAGTTTCCAATTTGACAGAGTTCACATTTAGCAAAGATAGATGAGTCTACTTCTTGGTAATAGGTACATTGGCAATTCCCTGTGTGCCTCAAACACAGAAGTTTGTACTTTATTTATTCCAGACTTTGAGATGTACCTTTGCTTCTTCTTAAAATGCAAAAGGAGGCTTATCTTTGAATATGTAACTGCTAAGTTAAAGGAAGTATAAAAGCAGTTAGAACTAGAATGCAGTCAGTGGAAAAGTCAAAATTGAATAGCATGAAATTAAAAAAATTAAGCTACAGGAATCTTAAAAATACATGAAGCTTTAAATGCTTTTGTGAACTAAGTTATTTTGGAAAGCTCTGAGAGCAACTATTCCATTACACTGGCATCTCTCCAGTTTAAATGTCAGTTGCCATTCATGGCTTCCTGTTGTGGGATTTGCCTACCATAACAACAACAAGAGGAAAACACATTCAATCAGGGTTTCTGATTCCAACCTAGTATCTTCCAGTCTTTCACTCCAAATACTTATTTCTAAACCACTCGAGTCCTTAGAAATCACATTTTTATCCATGTGCCAAAATGATCCATAAAACCAACAAGAGTATTCTTTTAAATAAAATGTATCTTACCAAGTCATTTCTTACTGACTGTTTGGCACTTATTGAAATCCCATGCCCAGAAGATTAACCAGAGCTATAGTCTAAGCACCTTGCAAAAACAATAATTATTTTCTTTCTGTACACATGTCTGACAACCAGATACATCAAGTTTAGATTTTACTTCACCTTTACTTCACTTGTAGTAGTACCGGTGATTCATCCTTTTGCTCTAAAAATTGGGAGATGGTATGTCCTGCAATAAATTATAGAGATGGGCATGAACTGGGAATATGTGGTTTGATTCATGATTCATGGCTGAACCACAAACCAAACCCCAAACTGGAAGGTTTGATCATTAACTGAACCAGTTCTTGTGGTTTGTGGCCCTGCAAACTCAATTGAAAAGGGACTGCAGCCCCTTTAAACATGGTTTGCAGAAAGCCCCAAACAGATGAGACCTCCCCACTACTCAGCATTTTTTGCCATTTTAGCAGAGAACAGAAATCAAGACACAACAGAATTTAAGACACTCAAAGTCCCTTTAAATTCCTGCTTCCTGCTACTCCATGAATTGCACAAAATGCACAAACTGCTCTAAAAGTTCATGGAAGTTTGTCCCGATGAACCCGTCATGAACTTCTGTTCCCAAACCACCATAATTCATCACAAATTTTGCTTCAAGATTCTGGTTCATGCCCATTCCTAATAAATAACCAGGAAGTAGAGGAAAAAATGGGATTTGGATGGGAGTCATTAACCATGAGAGTGGTATCAGATTATCAACCCAATGCACCTGGGAATAGCCATCGTATTTTTATCCCACTCTTTCTCCAAGGAACTCAAAATAGAATACTGGAATTTAAACCAGCAAAGCCAATAGTTCTGTGCTCAAGCTAGTTGTGACAGGTCTATCAAACATTCTGTCTATACAATGTCATAATCGTAACTGAATTAGCTCACTCAGGTGTTGCAGGGATGTCACAATGATAATGCAGATATGGTAGTACTAATCTTTAGAATGAGATGTTGACCTGAGATTAAATATGACACCTCCTATTGGAGCAAATTCTTCAGTGGTACATTAACAGAATTTCTCTGCAGGCAGTTTGGCACACCAGTAATGAAACCTAATAATGAATGTTTTCTCCATAACATCTGATAACTGCTATCTTAGAAATAAACCAGTCTTAGAACTTGCAGATACATGTTAGTTTGAGGTAGTGAGCATTAAATCCTACTAGGGATGCCAGCCTCCAGACTTATCTCCAGACTACAGAGATCAGTTCTCCTGGCGAAAATGAGACCACCAAGGTCTCTGTCCTCCCCTTGCTCCATCCCCAAATCTATAAGAGTTTCCCAACTTGGATCTGGCAACCCTCCCCAGGGGCTAAGGAGGACCAACATCTCTTTCAGACACAAGTTTGATCATACGGAATATTCTACACACTTACTGTATAGAATGTTCCGTATGATCAAACTTGTATTCACATTTCTGTGTGCTTTTTTGGGGGGGGGGGGGGGACGACATTAGATGATGGGGAGGCATTGTGTGTATGAGGAACGTGACACAGAACATTCCACATAATATTCTATATAGGGGCACAGATGTGCCAGTATAAGACAGCAAAGCTGGAAGAACAGAAATGTATCAAGAATCCAAAGGGAATTAAAATCAGAGAAAGTGTTTACTATGAGGAATTCATACAACTTACTAGAGTTGGAAAATCAGCAGGTCTTGATAGAGGGCATCTCCAAACACAGAGAATGAGAGCAGTTTACCCTCCTCAGTACAAGAGATCACAGAGAGAAAGGCAGGAAGAAAAGCAAATAAGAGCTACTAGTCCTGAGCTCCAGTGAAGAATCAAAAATGAAAGAAAGCCAACTTGTATGGGAAAGGAAAAGCAAAACTGTGTGTCATTACCAAGATGACAACTTGAGCAATGAAAAGACATTGTGGTATCCTAAAGACCAGGTTCAAGTGCAGTCGGGGGGGATTCTTTCCACAAGTAGGACAGACACAGGAAGAAAAAGATTCGGAAGAGAGTTGTTTCTTCCTGGGCTTGGAAACAAAGAGGCAGGGGACTTGGGCTCTGAAGTTAATCCCCATTATACAAGAGCTCCAAATAAGTCCAAATGTTAGCAAATCTGGGTTGGGTCCAAATTAGACAGAGTGGATAAAGGTTCTGTAACAAAGAACATGCTAATAGTGACAAAGAGGAATCTTTTGTGCAAAATCCCTGATGTCATTTCTCATGAATTCATTACAATCTGATGATTTCTGTGCAGTCATCTTTTGGGTTAGGGTTTATCTCATATTTGTTCAGTCTTATCCAGCAGGTTGTCAATTCTTTTTCCAGCTAATGTGTTCTGTGTAGCAGTAACGGATGGTATAATTTTCTTTTAAGCTAGTGTTAAAGATACAAATTATTATGTTGTAATGAAATGATTAAATGGATGCAATGATTTTCTAATAGTATTGTGTGTAAAGTGCTTGCAAGTCATAGCCACCTTATGGTGACCCCAGCAAGGGATATTCAAAGCAACGGAGAAACTGAAGTGATTTGCCATGGCCTTTCTTTGCATAGTGTTTCTTGGCAGTCTCTCTTCCAAGTACCAATCCTGCCTAGCTTCGAAAATATTTATTTATTTGTATTTTTGACTGCCCTGTCATGGCAGTTAACAAGAAGATTGACGTTTACAAGTAAATAAAACCAAAATAAATAGAACAATAAAAACATTACAAATACTCAAGAAGATAGCATCTGAATCCTGGTGGTGATGCTGTCTCATGGAGGGGTAGGGGGAGTGAAAGTGGGAGTGCCAAGATGAAACTGTAGCTGTCCTCAGCCAAATGCCTGGTGGAACAAATCTGCCTTACAGGCCCTGAGGGATGGTACTATGTTCCATAGGGCCTGGATGGAATTTGACAGAGAGTTCCACCAGGTTGGGGTCAGGGCAGAAAAAGCTGATGAAATTGGGCTATACCAGGCTTCCTTCCCTACCCTTCTAACAGTGTTACTTGTGTTAAATACCCATAATGAACCAAAAATGTTGAGTTGTACCTCTTGCCAGAAATTAAATGATCTGATACAGGAATGCTAACTAGACACCTAGGGCTTCTTAAGTGTATGCATATATCTGAATCAAGCCTGTCCAGAACAGGTTATATGTGTGATAGTAGATTAGTTGTTAATTTGAGACATCTGTTCTGAGTAGGTAAAAAAACAAACAAATCCTCAAGCTACTTTATTGATACAATTTAAGTACCCATGTGGACAAATTGGCTTAGAAAGGGACACCAAATGAACCAAAAATGCATAAATGTAAATTACTTTAAATGGCTTAATTTTACATTGCAGCAGTGCTTACTATAACGTAGCCTAAAGCCCTAAATTGCAAAGAACCAAAGAAAAGAAATATTTCAGTAGAATTAGAAAGGAGCACATGGAGTGTAATTAAGTATTGAAACTGATACTACAAGATACAAGTAAGTCTCATCTAACCCAAGGGATCCAAAGAGTAACCTATATAGTTGCTGGGTGGATGAGTTACTCCATTTAAAAATTAGCACAAGACTGCTGGAAAAAGGAATCATTATTGCTGATTATGGTGTATTACTTCATTATGGCATTAGTGTTTGACACTGCCATCAGTTTCTGATTTTAATGTTTGAAACTTAATTAGTTAACAGTTGCATAAGCCTTAAGAAACTATTAGTGCCCCATCTTGGGTGACCCCTGGTGTGCAGCTATTCAGCCAAATAAGTTGGCCACATTCCCCACTCTTCAAGTTTGCAGTGCATAAGCAGATGAAGATCTTTTCTGCCTACAGTTTGAAAAATATTGCCTATGAGTAGATCAATATTTTGGGGGGATTTGATGTGGCCTCACGGATTACATAGAACTTCTTCTGTGACACTGGTTCACTTCCTAACTACATCATACTCCACCTTTCCCTCAGCAGTACCATTAATCCAGTGATTGCTTCCATAGCTCATTTAGTGCAGCCACATCATAAACCTGCACATTGGTGGGGTTTTATAATTAAGGAGCCTTTAGAATTAGACTTAATTAATTTTTAGCTAATTATTTATTGGGAAGATTTGGGTGGGGCTTTTAATTAAATAACTATTAGGGTGATTGGCAGATTGGTTTCATAAATAGATCGGTTGAGAGGAGGAGGGTTGGAGGAGGGGGCAGTTCAGCCTCAATTATTTCATCAGTGGAGCGGACACAACTAGGAGATGACTGGCCTGGGGATCCCAGTACTCCTGGGGAGGGGAAGGTATGACGGTGGGACTAGGCGGAATTATAAGGGAAGGGGGTTGAGACACAACAGGGCTCGACCCCCTTCCAGTCTACGTCCCATCCCGACGGTGGCAAGTAGTAGGGCCAGAGTAAATTATCCGCCTCCGTCACTGGTGTTATGTAATGCCAGGTCCATCAATAATAAGATCTCTACCCTTCGGGAGTTCCTGTCCGAGCAGGATATGGACCTGGCATGCGTGACCGAGACCTGGGTGCACAAAGGGGAGACTGTAGCTCTCTCCCAGTTGGTTCCCCCGGGATTCTCGGTCTTTCACCAGTCCCGGACTAGCGGGCGGGGGGGAGGGGTGGCTATACTCATATGAGAGGTTTACTCCTTTCGGGCCCTCCCGCCTCCGGAGATCGGGGGCATTGAATGTGCCGGTTTGGCGTGGGACGTTGGGGAGGGGTTGGCAGTTTGGCTGGTGTACCGACCGCCTAACGCACCAGCCAGCGCCTTACCATCCCTGATGGAGGCCGTAGCAGGCTGGGCATTGGAGTACCCAAGGCTTTTGATCCTGGGTGACTTCAATGTCCAGGCCGATGACATGTCCTCTAGTCAGGCGATGGGCCTAGTGTCATCCATGGTGACGCTAGGACTCTCCCAGTTTGTTACAACGCCTACTCACCAGGTGGGGCACATGTTAGACCTGATCTTCGCGGCGGGAATTTTAGTGGACGATATTACTGCTCAGACAGTGCCATGGTCAGACCACTATGCCCTTAAGGCTCGTATGAATATCCCACCCCAAGCCCGTTTAGGCGGCGAGCCTATTTTAGCTCGCCCGCGGAGCCAGATGGACCCCGAACGGTTCCAGATGGCTCTACAGGATCCCTGGCCCTCTGGCAACTCCCTCGATGACCTGGTGGAGTCCTGGAATGATAGGCTCTCCAGGGCCATCGATGAGATTGCACCTAGACGTCCTCTGCGCCCTCGCCTAAAGCTAGCACCCTGGTATAACCAGGAGTTGCGGCAATTAAAGCGAGGACTCAGACGACTAGAGAGGCAATGGCGGTGTACTCGAGACGAAGCGACTAGAACATCTTATAGAGAGTGTATGAAGTCCTATGAGATGGCAGTCAAAGCCGCAAAGAAAACATACTTTGCGGCTAAGATTGCATCTGCAACTTCGCGCCCGGCACAATTGTTCAGCATAATTCGGACTCTTATAACGCTGCCACAGGGCAGCCCAAACGTTAGTCAATTGGAAATAGGCTGTGAGGCTTTTGCGAAATTTTTTGCAGATAAAGTCGCGTCGCTCCGCCGCGACACCCCCGCCATATTGGAGACAGTATCCGAACCCGAGGCTCCTTGCCTGTCTTCAGATTGTATTCTGGATGGTTTCGGCGCTCTCAGCTTGGAGGAAGTTGACAGGATCCTCTTGTCTGCACGCCCTACAACTTGCAATTCGGACCCTTGCCCCTCCTGGCTTATTAAATCTTGCCAGAGGGAGCTTAGGTATCCTATACGGGATATCATAAATAGATCCCTGATGGAAGGGCAATTTCCAACGCCTCTTAAGGAGGCAGTGGTCCGCCCCCTCTTAAAAAAACCAACACTGGATCCGGCCGAATTGGCACACTATCGGCCGGTCTCGAATTTACCCTTTTTGGGTAAACTCATTGAGAGGGCAGTGGCGTTGCAACTACAGAGTTTCCTGAAGGATGCTTCCGTCCTTGACTCCCATCAGTCGGGCTTCCGCCCGGGTCATGGGACGGAGACAGTGCTGGTCGCCCTGGTGGATGATCTCCAGCGGCATCTGGACCGAGGCGGCTCGGCGGTACTGATGCTGTTAGACCTGTCGGCAGCGTTCAACACGGTCGACCATCGGTTGCTGACTTGCCGTCTTGCCGATGTGGGGATTCAGGGGTTGGCTTTACAATGGCTTACCTCTTTCCTCAAAGGTCGGGGACAAAGAGTGGCGATTGGGGGTGAATTGTCCCAGAGATACCCGCTGGATTGCGGGGTCCCTCAGGGAGCAGTTCTATCCCCGATGTTGTTTAACATCTATATGCGCCCTCTTACCCAGATTGCCCGGAGATATGGGCTGGGCTGCCACCAGTACGCTGATGACACCCAGCTCTATCTACTTATGGACGGCCGGCCTGCCTGTGTCCCAGAAAACCTGGACCTGGCATTGCAGGCCGTGTCTAGATGGCTCAGGCTGAGCGGGCTGAAGCTAAATCCGACGAAGACAGAGGTCCTTTGCCTGGGTCGCCGTGGTCCAGGGAGGGAGATTCCCTTACCGGCCCTCGACGGTGTGCCTCTGTCAGCAGCGCACAGGGTTAGGAGCCTGGGGGTGCTACTGGAGCCTACCCTAACTATGGAGGCCCAGATAGCAGCCACTGCCAAGTCCGCATTTTTTCATCTTAGGCGGGCAAGGCAGTTGGCCCCTTTCCTGGAGGGCGACGACCTGGCAACAGTGATCCATGCAACGGTCACCTTGAGGCTGGATTACTGCAATGCCCTCTACATGGGGCTGCCCTTGTGCCGAACCCGGAAGTTGCAGCTAGTGCAGAATGCCGCTGCCCGGCTGTTGTTAGGGCTCCCTAGACGGGAGCACATCCAGCCGGGGCTTCGGGGACTGCACTGGCTGCCGATAACATACCGAGTTCGGTACAAGGTGCTGGTTATGACCTTTAAAGCCCTTTATGGTCTGGGACCTGCCTACCTTAGGGACCGTCTCTCCCCACATGTCCCCCAGAGAGTGCTGAGGTCGGGGTCTCAGAACCTCCTTACAATCCCTGGGCCAAAGGAGGCCCGTCTGAAAGCGACCAGGGACAGGGCCTTCTCGATTGCAGCTCCCTGTTGGTGGAATCAGCTCCCGGAGGAGGTGAGGGCCCTGCGGAACCTTGAACAGTTCCGCAGGGCCTGTAAAACAACCCTCTTCCGGTTGGCATATAATTAACTGTGAGCAGAATGCCTGAATATTAAATCTTAAACATCAGATTACTGAATATTGGAAATTTGAAGGACTGATTTAAGGAATAGTAGCATAGTGTATATCGATGTGAGTTTTATGTATTTTTAGGTTTTTATGTATTTTATTGTATAATTTTAATCGTATTTAAATCGACCTCTGTTAGCTTTTATTGTTGTAAGCCGCCCTGAGCCCACCTCGGTGGGGTAGGGCGGGATATAAATCGAATAAAGTAAGTAAGTAAGACGGGAGCTTATGTTAACGTGCATTAATGGCAACAACTATTAATGGCAACAACTATTAATGGCAACAACATAATTCGGCCCATCTATGGCTGCGCCGCAACAGCGGCCATAGGCCGGGGGGGGCGCGTTTGCCTCCTTGGAGGAGGAGGAGACTGAGAGGCTTTCTGGGTATCTAGGACTTCTGTTGGGGTAGAGCATCAGGACTATAAGAGTCCCGTTCCAGCCCCGAATGTTGCAGTTCTTTCTTGGCTCTTGGCAGTGGCACGTGTTGCCAGGCCAGAGTCGAGTATCTGGGAGGCCAGCGATTGAGGCGGCAGCGGGAAGTGGCGGCGGAGGACAGGCATGCGGTGGCTGGCTAGTTCAGGGTGGAAGAGCCTGTGCGGGGGGTGGGCCGCTCTTGGGAGGAGGCTCGTTTGTGATGGGCCCTTAGGCGGGCATTATTTAATGCATGGTGGGAATTGGGGGTTGAATAAAGTGGGCCCATCGATTGGTAGGTGTGTGATCTGCTTATTACCCCCCCCCCCCCAGCCAGACCATTCCAGCCCTCCCCCCCCCCTTCAGAACATGGTTCTGTAGTGGGCATTTTGTGGGGAAGGTGAGGGCGATAGATCCTCAGAGGGAGTATTTTATTGGCTGGGTATTGTATTTACCCTCCCCCCCCTTCTCCCTTCTTATCTTCCTTACTAGGAAGGGGCTCTGTGGCTCAGCAGCACAGTCTTGGCTTGGCAACCCCTGCTGTGCCAGAACGTCCCAGGTTTGATCACGGGGTAGCCCCACTTAGAAGGTGACGCAGGGAGGTCAGTATATTTTCAGTTTTTGAGATGGGGCCTAAGAAAGGGCAGGGAACACCTAAGGGCAAGCAACCTGCTAGGTCTCAGAGGAAGAGGGTGCGTATAGACAAGGCTGATAATGGTGCGGAGGACTCATCATGGATGCAGCGTGCAATTATGGATCAGCTGGGGGCTCTTGAACGTGAAAGGGGTTCTGCCAGGGAGTTGTCGTGGGGTCTGGGAGTTCCAGGGTCACAGGGCGGTCGGGTATGATGTCTTTTGATCAAGAGGTACTTGCAAGACTTTGTGCATTACAGAAAGGCAGCAGTGGCAGGGAGCAGCCAGCAGAGCAAATGCAGGGAGTGGAGCCGGACATGAAAGTTGAGTCTGATGGAGGGGTGGAGGTCCAGGAGATGCTTGGTGAACTGGAACGGCCTGCACAGTCAGCACCAGTGGTGGTAGTGGTTGTACCACCAGCTGGGGAGGGTAAGTATTTGCAGCCTCAACAAGTCCAGACATGGCCTTGGGGTTCCCCTTCTACACCAGTGGGAGCGGGTGCAGCTGGCATTGCTTCTTCATTTTGGGGGCAGGGGGTGCCGTGGGTATACCCAGGACAGCAGGTCCAACATGGACGGTGGGGGGCCCTTCTCAGCGGTGCAAGCCAGATTGGATTAGGTGGGGTTATGCAGTCCCAAATTGGGGTTCCAGCAGCACCGGCGCAAGGAGCCCCAGGGCAAGGAGTGCAGGGTGTTCTCCCGTGGGGGGGGGGCAGATGATGATGCCGCAGCAATCAGAGTGGCCTAATGGTCAGTGGATGGCATGGGACTATTTGGACAATCCTTATGGGTCAGTGCCACTTCCAGCTCTCCCCTTTGGAGATACAGCGATGCCATTGGGGGACCATTTGACACCTGCTATGCGGGGGAAAATTTTACGGGGCGAATACGTGGATGTATTTAGCCTGCTATATAGGGAACTGGAGGAGAAGGAGGACCTTGACAAGAAAGAGAAGGAGAAACTGAAACGCAGGAAGGTTGACAGGACCTGGGCTAACTGGTTGCCGGGTTTCCTGATTTATGCTGGGGTTATTGCGAGGGCGCAGCCTTTTCGTACAGCACCTTTGTTTCAGTACTGCAATATCATCTACCAGGCATATACTGACTTTGTCGGTGCAGCCTGGATGCAGTATGATGAGACCTTCCGAATGTGGGCGGCGATTAACCCGGCCCTTCCTTGGAACCAGATAAATCAACAGTTGTGGCTTCAGCTGATGTCTCCTTCTAAACCCAACACTGGTGATCGAGCAGATAGTGGTCACCTAGTCCACAAACTGCAGAACTCATCAGTAGCCCCCGCAGTAGCGGGCCAGTCGGTTCAACCCATACTGTTATGTTGAGAATTTACTTCCCAGGGCATTTGCTCAAGGAAAGCTTGTAAATTTAAGCACAAGTGCCCATTGTGTGGGGGGTCTCATGCCTTTTCATCTTGTACCAAAGCCATGACAAGGAGTGGCACAAAGCGAGCAGGGGGCGGGGATAACCTTCCACAGATTGGAAAAGGGTCCCAGCTCCATCCGGCTGAGAGTACTTAAAAAGTTATTAGAGGGATATTGTTTAGTGGTTGATAGAGTTTATTTGTTAGATGGTTTTACTCATGGGTTTCGGATTCCGTATCAGGGCACTCGGGCGCCTTGTATGACGTCCAATCTTTGTTCTGTTAAGGGTATGGAGCAGATAGTTAGGGGAAAAATTGCTAAGGAATGTCGGGAAGGTCAAGTGATTGGCCCATTTGAGGCTCCTCCTGTACCCAACCACAAGGTATCTCCCCTGGGGGTGGTGCCTAAGAAGGCACCAGGGGAATACCGCCTTATTCATCACCTGTCTTACCCAAGGGGGGGATCCATGAATGACGCCATTCCCAATCAGCTTTGTTCTGTGCGATACATCTCCTTTGACCAGGTGGTCAAAGTGGTGTGGGTGTGTGGAAAGGGGGCTGAAATGGCAAATTTTGACATTAAGTCAGCATTTCATCTGTTACTCGTCCACCCTAGGGATTTTGAGTTGCTGGGTTTTATGTTTGATGGTAAATATTTTATGGATCGAGCTTTGCCAATGGGCTGCTCAATTTCCTGCATAGCCTTTGAGCGATTCAGCTCCTTTTTGGAATGGACGCTCCAAGTTAAGTCAGGGTTGGGGGGGCGGGGCGTCGCTCTAAGATGGCAGACGTGCTTTGAGTTAGCTCTGCTCTCTTTGCCTCCTTTCCTTCAATAAAAATCGCTATGGACATCACCAAAAGGCACAAACAATGAAGAAAAGTGCCCGGAAGACACCTAAACCATCAAAACAACCAGTTAAGTCAGTTGAAAACTTTTTTCCTTCCTTATCTTCTAAAACCATTGTGGGAGAGACAGGGCCCTTAACACCAGCTAAAATGGCCCCCGTTACTAACTCTTCCCAAACAGAAAATGACTCTGACAAGAATGGAGGCCCAATAACAAAGAAAGATCTGTTTGTTTTCAAAGAGGAGATATGTAATTTCTTTACAAGCTCAATGACAAGCTTGCTCCAGCCAGTTAATTTAAAACTGGACTCACTAGCAGCTGAATTAAAGGAAACTTCTAAAGTGGCAGAAAATGCCACTGAAATGCTCTATGCTGCACAAGATGAAATAAAATCACTGCAACAGTTTGAAATGAGGGCGTCAGAAAAAATCATGATGCTGGAAAATCGCTGGAGAGAAAGGAACCTCAAAATTAGGGGGGTGGAGGAGGGCGCGGAAGATAATACTTCCCTAACCAAACTGGTGGTGGAATGGCTTAACAAATGCATGAAAAATGATGGCATTTCGCCTAATAACATATCTAAAACATATAGATTGGGCTCAAAAGCATTGGGGAGAAACAGACCGAGGGACATCCTCGTGCAATTTAGTTCCCTGGAGGCTCGAGACGTTATACTCCAAGAGGCACGTAAAGCTGACTTCAAATTTAAGGGGAAAAAAATCCTTTTCCTCATGGACCTTTCTCCAGAAGCTATAAAAAAAAGAAGACAACTGAGAATGGTGTCTACGAAGCTGTTTGAAAAAAAGATTAAGTTCCGCTGGAGTTCAGCCTCTGACATCATGATTTCAAAAATGGCGCGCTTTTCCAAGCGTCTGATGGCATTACGGGGAAGGCTTTACTAGCAGCTATGAACATCGCACTCAACCAAGAAGAGGAGGAACAACTGCTTGCAGTAGATAAAGACATAACCTGACTGTATGCTGTTTTCAAGAACTGGTGCGGTCCCCATCAATTCGCTTTGGTGCCGGCAATTGCCAGTTGTTGTTATTTTTTTTTTAGGATGTCGAGGTATGAGGAGCCGAAAGACAATACCTGCTACTGACCAAAGCTGCCAAGACCTATAAGTTCTGTCATTATATTTCTTTAACTTTATATATGTTATTTCTATGTCTTAAGTATGCTGATTCACTTTAAACCGCTCTGTGCAGAAGCGGCTCTTCGGGCATCGCCATTACTGTGTAAAGGGTAATTGCAGGACGTTACCTACCACTGACTACAGTTGTTAAGCCTTCGAAGTACTGCTATTACATTGCTTTAATTTTACTTATCTCTTTTTTAAGTCTCAGGTTTGCTGGTTCACTTAAATCAGATCTGTGCAGTAGCTCTTCTTGGGCACTGAGTTCTCTGTTTCAGCAAGTTAAGTTCTGTAGGCTTGATTTTTGAAGATAGCACAGGTTGTTAATTATAATATTCTCATTGTTTAAAACACATAGTTCGGTTTAAAACCTCCAGGAAATAGTGATATCCTACTCTACTAGTAATGCATGTATTCTAGAAGTGAATTATTATTATTTAATGACAGGGTTATTCCTGTTTCTACTGTGTTTATAATTGGAGCAAAATTTTTTTTTATAGATGGAGGGGATAACAAATAGGTTGCTGTAATAATTTTATTAATTAATTATATTAAGTAAATCTTACTGAACCTACTGAACTCTGACAAGCCAAAGAGTAGTCCATAGAATTTTGTAAAACAGTAAAGGGAGGGGAGAGAGCACTTATTTTGAATTCCAACAGATTTATAGTGCCCTCCTCGTATTCAAGTGTAATTGTACTTGGCCTAAGGTTTGGTGCAATTATACTCTCAGTTCCTTCATGTGAGCTTTATGTTTAAAGGCTCTCTTAACCCTCTCCATAGGTAGAGGGGTGGAACTGAATCCCATTATTTGAGGATTTTGTAAATTGTTAAATAGTTTTTTCTTTTTCTTTTTACTAGAGGACATAGTAAAGGTTTAAAATTTTGTTTATTCTGGTTGTATATGAATCTACTCGGACAAGCTGTCAAGTTGAACTATATTTAAGAAAGTTGAAATAATATTGAGTACAAAAATGTCTAACCACATAAAAATAGTATCTTGGAACTGCAGAGGTCTAGGAAATTGTATCAAGGTTAAAAGACTTTCAAATCTTATGTATAAAAAGAAAGCTAACATTTTGTGTCTACAAGAAACTCATTGCAAGAAAGTGAGTGATCCCTTCCTAAAATCTAAATGGTTCTCGCAAAGCTTTCAAGCACCAGGCTAATCCAAGGCGAGAGGAGTTGCCATACTGATATCTAAAAATATCCCCTTCCATTATGAAAAAACTCTAGTTGACCCCCATGGTAGATTTCTGTTCCTTAATGGTATTCTTGATGGCTCACCTTTAACTATAGCGTCAGTTTATGCCCCAAATAATAACCAAATGGAATTTCTGGAAACTGTTTTTTCAAAATTAAATGAGTTCAAGAAGGGAGAAGTAGTGATTGGAGGTGACTTTAATCAAATAGATGATCCTAAGCTAGATAAAACCTACAAAAACAGATTAACCTCCCCATTGTCATTAAACCAGAGATTTTTCAAAAATGGAAATCATTATTTTTGGATTTTATATGGGCAAAGAAAAAACATAGGATAGCCTACTCGACCTTAGTGAAACCTTTGTCACAAGGTGGGCTAGCACTTCCAGATTTAGAGAAATATTATTTGGCGGCTCAACTAAAATATGTTTTGCTATACGCTGTTCCTCAAATTGATAAGGATTGGGTACGTATAGAGCAATCCTTTATTGAACCAAATTTATTGTATGAAATAATTTGGAACAAGCCTAATCCACGTAATTCTAGTCTTCAATTGAATCCTTTTCTGAAATTAACCCTGAATATTTGGGACAGATATAGAAATTTATTAGCACCCCATCCCTCTCCAGCAACAGTTTTCTTGGGGCAGGACTGGTTCCCTGCAGCAAAAGACAATTCAAGTTTTAAGAACTGGAGAGTGGCAGGTATACTCAGATTTAAACACCTAATTATAAATAATTCAATGAGACCATTAAAGAACCTGGAAAGAAAATATCTCTTTCGGGCCAACTGGTTGCAATACAATCAGTTACATCATTTATTGCACAACCCAAATATTTTGTCTCAATTAAATAGACCTTTGAAAGCATTTGAAGAAGCCATAATGGACCCGATACCCATAATGAAAGGAAAGACTGCTGTTATCTATAAAGAACTAAGTAATTTAAACATGCCTTTAGACAGCTCAATTATGAAGGCTTGGAACAAGGATTGTGGGACTACTATCAGTTTAGAATGTTGGTCTAAACTCTGGTCATCTTATTTATTTCATACCCCCATATTGAATTTGAGGCTACAAAACTTTTAAATTTTCTCCAGATGGTACCTGACACCACTACAGATTTTCTACGCCAAAAGATCAAAAGATGCCAAATGCTGGAGAGGGTGTGGCTTCCAGGGCTCATTTATTCATTGCTGGTGGGAATGCCCTGTTGTGATGGAATTCTGGAGGAAAATTTTGCCCACTGTTGAACGTATAATTGATCACAAAGTGCCCTTCACCCCCGACTCCATTTTGCTTAACCTTTGGAAAAATGGGGAAATTCCTAAGCATAAACATGAATTGGCTTCAATGCTTATTTTAGCCGCAAAATTATTAATAGCTCACCATTGGAAAGCCCCTGTCTTGCCTTCTAAACGTAATTGGTTTCTAAAAATTTGGGACCTAGTAGTAATGGATAAGCTGGCTACTACCATAAAAAATTCTGAAGCATCAGATAAAGGTCTAGATAAAAACATGTTTGTAGAGAAATGGTTTCACTTTTTTGCTTATGTACAATCTGAACAAAAAACATTGTGTAAATTACCGGATAAGTATTTAACTTTTGCTTTATATTAGAAATACACTCTGCATATTGTATTCATAACAGGATGGCTTGTAAGGTAGATTCTATGGTTATTAGTATTATAGTTGATGTTTGTTGGAATGTATTTTTGTTTTTAATTAATAAAAAGTTTAAACTCCAAAAAAAAAAAAAAGTCAGGGTTGACCAAAACGTTTCATTACCTTGATGACTTTCTTTTCGTGGGTCCTGCTAGCTCGGAGCAATGTGCCAGACTAATGGAAGCATTTGTCCAACTGGCTGACGAGCTAGGGGTACCATTTGCATATGAAAAGACGGAAGGCCCGGCGTCAGTTTTGACATTTTTGGCTATTGAGTTGGACTCTTGTAATCAAGCCTCACAGCTTCCGGATGACAAGGTCCAGGTGCTGCGGAGGCGCATTGCAATGATTAAAGGGCAACGTAAGGTGTCCCTGCTGGAGCTGCAACAGCTCGTGGGGCATTTGAACTTTGCATGCAGAGTAGTTGCACTGGGAAGGGTATTCCTGAGGCGGCTATGTGATGCAATGGGTTCCCTCCGCTTGCCTCATCATAGAATGAGGATAACTGCAGGTATGAGAAAAGACTTGGAGGTTTGGGAGGAATTTTAGGAATCCTTTAACAGGATCTCCTTTTGGATGGATGACATGTGGATTGAAGCTAACCTCCAGATAACGTCTGATGCTGAGGGTTCCATAGGTTTTGGGGTATTTTTCAGAGGGCATTGGTGTGCTGAGAAGTGGCCCAGGGAATGGTTGGCTGGTCGGCTCTGCAGGGATTTAACATTTTTGGAATTTTTTTCCCATTGTAGTGCCGTTGTGGCTCTAGGGAGATCAACTAGCCAACCACGTGGTGCATTTCTGGTGTGACAACTTGGCTGTGGTCCATGTGATTAACTCATTGTCCTCCAGATCTGTACCAATAATGAACCTGCTGTTTATGACTAAGCACGTGCCTGGTGTTTGTAATGGTGTGGCAGACACCCTGTCATGCCAGCAGATTTTTTTGCCAGCTGGCTCCAGAAGCCAACCCATGGCCAGTCAGGATGCCTCAGGACCTGTGGCAGCTTGGAGAGTCGAAGCCAGTAGGGCAATCAGTTTAGCCTTGGCTCCAAGTACCAGAAGAGCGTACAAGAGGGCTGTCCGGCAATTCAGGTTATTTAGAACTGCAGGGGAATTGCGGGACATTTGGCCCGTGCCTGTGCTGCATTTGATGCAGTTTTTGGTACACTAAAGGGAAAGGGGCTTAGCAGTTTAATCCATTAGAGGGCAGTTAGCGGCCATTGCCTTTGTTAGGAAGGTCCAGGGATTGACAGAGAACACTGGGGACTTTAGGGTCTAGAAGATGCTGGAGGGTTGGTCTCGGGAAAGGGGGACAAGGGCGGACTTACGGCAGCCTATTTCCCCTTCCCTGCTTAAGGGATTGGGCCAGATTTCGCCTGAGGTGAGTGTTTCACAATATGAAGTTGCCCTGTTCCACGCAGCAGCGCTGACAGCCTTCTTTGGGGCTTTCAGGGTTAGCGAACTGGTGTTACAGTCGCATAAGGATCAGTCTAACCATGCCTTACGGGCCGGTGATGTTACCTTTAAAGGTGACCAAGTTGTACTGATGGTTAGGCGATCCAAAACAGATCAGTTGGGCAAAGGCATAACAGTTACTCTTGGGCCTTGTGGGGAGGTTGGTTTGTGCCCAGTTAGGGCATTGCGGCAGTACGCGGCAGTTAGAGGGGATGCAGAGGGACCGTTATTCCGTCACAGGGACGGTACCCCGCTCACCAAATTTCAATTTTGGGCGGTAACTGCACGGGCTTTGGATAAACTTGGGCTCAAAGGGGTTAAATTTGCCACCCATTCGTTCAGGATTGGAGCAGCCTCCACAGTAGCGGCAATGGGGTACCCTGGCCCAGTAATATAGAGAGTAGGTCGGTGGCGTTCTGAGGCCTACCACTCTTATTTTTATGTATTTTATGTATTTTATTGTATAATTATTAATGTATTTTAAACTGATTTTTGTTAGCTTTTTGTATTGTAAGCCGCCCTGAGCCCGCCTTGGTGGGGTAGGGCGGGATATAAATCGAACAAATAAATAAATAAATAAAAATTATGTGCGTCCTTTGCTTTCTCCAGTTTGAACATTGGAACCTTGTTCTACCTGGTTATGCCTCTGTTGGGCAAGTTAGGTTCTTGGTTGACTGTTTTTTCCTTTCAGGTGCTGTTGCTCGTCAGGAGAGGCTGCGGATCTTCGTCTGTGGGCACAGTTTTGTGTTTTGGGCGGCCCACTATGCACGGAGGTCTTCAGTTGGTTCCCAATTGGGTCTCAGCAAATGGGCCGTGGTGGAGTGGCAGGGTCGCCATGGGCTTCAGTGGCCCGGTTTACTGCCTCTCTTATTTCAGGGGAGGAGGGGTCCTCCTCCCAATATACTGGTCATAGACCTTGGAGGTAATGACCTTGGGTGGATGAAAGGGAAGGCCCTTTCTCTACAGGTGGTGGCGGACCTGCAGGTCATCGTGGGGAGGTGGCCTGGGGTCTGCCTAGTGTGGTCTGCCACCCTGCCTCATCGGGTCTGGCAAAGGGCTTGGGACCCAGTGGGCATCGAAAGGGCTAGGAGAAAAGTCAATTGGGCCCTGCAAAAGGCATTGGATGGGGGTTTGGGGAATTTTCTGCCTCACCCATCAATTCGAGCTGACTGTGTCAAGTTGTATAGACCTGACGGGGTGCATCTTTCAGATGCTGGTAACCGGGCCTTTCTAAATGATCTCCGGCAAGGGCTTCAGGCAGCTCTGGGCTGCCTGGTGGGATGCTAATGCCTAAGCAGAGGCTTGGCATTAGCGTTGGCAGAAGGAGCAAGGGGTTATGGAAACCCAGGGGAGCACCCAGGGCACAGCACCACTTGAGTGCAGGCGATCAGCAGGAGTGGCAGATGAGCTCCACAGCTCAATGTTGCATAATGCCGATCATGTGATGCCTCCCCACAAGATTGGCTCTTCCTGGGTGATGATGCCAATGTGGGGTGGGATGATCAGCCTGGCTGGCCTGCCATGAGCCAAATCTGTGGCTCATGCCAGGGGCAGGGTGGCTCACCCATATCTGGACAAGGAATGGTCATGGACAACCTTGGGGCTTGTCCAGTTCAGGTAACCCTTGCCGTACAAGTTACAATAAGGTTTTTGTTTACTAAAAGGGCCCGTTTTACCAAAATACAGTTTAAGTCTCTTCATTCTGACTTGGGGGGCAATCAGCAACAACATATTTTAGTGATGCATTATAATTAATCTGCATTTTGTTTCAGTTTATAAAAATATTTTTATACATGACTGGGAAAGTAGCAGGAGTGGGTAGTTATGAGAAATAATCCCTGTCCAGTGAAAAGGGAGATAGAGGAGCGATCTGGTCTGTGTATAGAGAAGGATGTTGGGAATTTGGCTGTACATTCCTGCTTTCTAAATGTGAAGTGTCAGTGAAACTCAGAAATCTATGCCTGTGAGTTAAAGCAAAAACTTAAAAGAAAGCCTCTCTCCTTAAAGTTTCAGTGACCATGTTGGAAAGCTAAAACACCTATTTGTTGGCAACTTATTAACTGGGTTTAGTGTGATTACAAAGTTACCTCAGTTTTATTATAGGTTCACCTCATACATCCCACACCTGATTCCACCTGACCTTTTCTCCTCTAAGTTAAATAAAATACTTTATTTTGAATTTTCAAACGCCTCTCTGTAAAGTGTGCCATTACAGAAGTAGAATACAAGCAGGAGATTTTGTTGCTTCCCTCCAGTCCAGCATCAAAATGTGACATGGTGGGACAACCACAGACCAACAAATAAGAAGAAAATAGATACAGGGGCTGTTCAGCAAGCAAGAAAGAGGAAACAACAAAGGAAAAATCCTGTATGTGAAGGAGAGAAGAGGACGAGCTCACCATAAACTACAACCAAGTCAAAGAACTTCCTGTGTACAAACATCCTCTGAGAGCAATCCTAAGCAGATCTACTTAGAAGTACATTCTATCATATTTAATGGGACTTACTCCCAAGAAAGTATTCTTAGGGTTGCAGTTTTTGTGAATCATCTAAAAATGCAGTTAGTTAATTAATGAAAATGAAATAGTCTATGCAGACCTTTCCCTCTAGATCAGTTTTTAACAAAACAAACAAGCATGTAAGAAAAGACGATACACCAATGCTGTCAGGATTTTTTCTCACTTGGGGCACACACAAAACTGTGGCTAGAAAAAGAAAAAAAGGGGGGTTGTGGGGGACTCTTGTAGTTTTCAGCATTTTGAGGGTGTCATATTTATTTTATCTTTGGACAGAACAAAAGATAAAAAGTTAAAAACAAAGCTGGCTGCCTCCTGTAGCATTTAGACATTGGCTAGGGAACATAGTACAAGTTATGCAGGGTGGGCTTCCTGCGTAGCCCCTTAAGAGGCTCTGGGGGAGTTCATGACAGTCCACCTCTGATGTGTTGACTATGCAGGTTCTAGTCCTAATACCAGCCCTCTTTCCCTGGTTAGCCACAACAGGGAAGTGGAAAGAGAGTTGCTGACAGCAGTTGGACTGCCAGCCACCCCCACTGTCCCCAACCTATGCTGCACCAAGATCTATGGGCACCGTAATTAATAAAGTTGTGGCCTGATTCTCCCAAGCACTTTAAGGATACCACTCATTTTGCCTACAGGCTAAATTGACACGTATTCTTAAGGCTTTCCTACACAGTCAGCTAGAAATCCTTCAGCTAGGAATCAAAATACCGGTTATCAGGTCTTTTCCAACACCACAGTGGAACTGTAAGAGTACGAATTGGAAAGGTTTCAATGAAGATCTGGATAGGTGTCTTGGAGAGGTTTCTCCAACATATAATAACTACTGCTGATTTGTTGGTACTGTTATATCTACAGCCAAAAGGCACGTTCCTTGAGGCCATCAGAAAGAATATATTTTAGACTGGAGCTATCAGAGCAAGAGTCTGCATCAGACCCAGAAGTAGCAGATGAACCACTCCATGAACTAACACTGCACATAGACAAAAATGGACCAAAGCAACTATGAATGTGGATTTCAGGCATTCCAGTAGGAAAGCCTGGAGCCTGTTGAAAAGACTAGGTGCAAGCCCATTTGTGCTCCAAGGAAATCTGGAGGTAACATCAAACCAGACAGCTGTTTTTAAGTTAAGAGTCTTTGCTAGGGTTGCCAATCCGCAGTTGGGAGAAGCAATAATCAACAATGGGATCACAGTGGAGATATATTTCAAAAAACAAACAACAAACTGTGATATAAATAGGCTACCATACTTTTTTAATATACTGTATATAATTACTTGAGGATTTACATACTTTTAAAACATAAAATTACTTTTAAATTGACAGATATCTTTGATACAAAAAATCACAACAACAATCATAAGAGACATTTAAACCAATTTCAACAGAGCCCATAGTAATTTTAGTGATACAGCATACAAGTAACTAGTTACAATACACACGTTTTGTGTTGCCATTTCATCAGTATTATACAAGTCCTTGTCTTGTTAAGTTGTATATGATGGAGTAAGCCAGTTCCTTTTACTCAAAGCAAATTCTTCTAATTTATTGCTGGCCAAAATACTTCCCATTCAAGCACTAAGGCTTCCTGTAGGAACCACCTTAAAAATACAAACAAAATACTGATAAAAGTTGTTATTGGACTAATATGGCGCACTAATATGGTGCATAAATATGGTTCTTATTTGCCATACTTCATGACATCATGTTAATTTAATATTTTTCTCTCTCTAGGAGTATATGTTTCCTGTAATTGTTAAATTGAATTATTTGGAGGTTAAGTTGTGATTTCATCCCTGGGTCCCAAAAATGCACCATATTAGACACAATCTAGACATTTGTGCTCCTGGTGCCCCCTTTCTGTTGCATGTGAGTAGCGAATTATTTATTTATATTTTCATAGCTAACCACAATGCCATTATATTCCAAAATTCAAACCAAGATTCAAAGCAATGGTTCAGAAAGGTAAGGTGTAGTTTCTTGAGTCAGAAATAAATTTATATTATGGTTTGCCACAAAAGTAGAAATAACTCAATAGTTTATGTGCCCAAGGCTTTTACAGAATGCACAAAACCACTGTTTGCCATTATTTCTAAATAATTTCAGAGGCAATAGATATAGAGCAGATTTACATCAGTAAATATTATGTATTGTATTTAGAGTTGCCAAGTCCAATTCAAGAAATATCTAGGGATTTGGGGGGTGGAACAAGGAGACATTGGGGCGGACCCAGAAGCAAGGTAGTGACAAGCATAATTGAACTCCAAAGGGAGTTCAGGCCATCACATTTAAAGGGACTGCACACTTTTTAAATGCCTTCCCTCCACTGGAAATAATGGATAGAAGCACCTTCTTTGGAGTTCATAGAATTGGATCACCTGTTCCAATCTTTTTGAAACATGGAGAGTATTTTGGGGAGAGGCATTGGAAGTTGTGCTGAAAATGTGATGCTTCTACCTCAAAAAACAGCCCCCCCAGGGCCCCAGGTACCCATGGATCAGTTCTCCATTATACCGTATGGGAATCAGTCTCCATAGGGAATAATGGAGTGCCCAGCAGACATTTCCCTCCCCCTTAGCTTTCTGATGACCCTGAAAGGGGGGGGGAGCCTCCAAACTGGGGAATCCCCTGCCCCCCCCCCTTGATGCATTTACTACTTGGTGTAATGACCTTCACCCAACTATTAAATTTGAGGTACATAGCCATCCAGTTGAAATTAATTTTTTAGACACCATAGTATACAGAGATGACTGCAATAAGCTGGGCATTAGGTTATACACTAAGCCTACAGATAGAAACTTTCTCCTTCAATTTGACTCATTTCATCCTCCTCATATAAAAACTAATTTGCCCTATGGACAGCTTATGAGGATCAAACACAATTCCACTAGGGAATCAGATTACTTAGAAGCAAGCAGCAATCTTTGTAAACAGTTGGAACAGAGAGGTTATTCTAAGAACATCTTGTTGAGTGCTGTGACTAGAGCTAGATATAAGGATAGACAAGAGTTGTTACAGGAGCAATCAGAGTCACAACAAGAGTCAGAACAAAGGCTTGCATGTGCCTTTCAATATTCAGTTCGATCTAAACAAATAGTAAATATTCTTAAAAAAACATTGGCACATGATAGCAGATTTGCAAGGGTGTTCTTTTCCAGTATTTGGTTGGAAGAGATGTAAAACTCTTAAAGACATGCTGATACATTCAGATAGTTGGCAAGAAAGCTCTTCTGTACAATCTTTGTCCACAGGACATTATAAATGCAAAAATTGTTCAATCTGTCCAAGTACTATGGAAATTAAAGAAATCACTATAAATGGGTTCACTTGAAAACTTACACATTTCAGTACATGCAGCAAGTCAAAAATTATTTATGTTTTGCTGTGTCCATGTTTTAAATATTATATTGGATCGAGTATACGTAGCCTGAGGGCACGTTTCTTGGAACATAGGTCCCAGGTTCGCCTGGGTGTCCAAGAAGCTCCGATTGTCCAGCACTGTACAGATTTAAAGCACTCTTTTGAGGACATTCAGCATGCAGAAGTCTATGCTCTTAAAGGACATTGATTTAATTTTGAAATGCTTCTAAAATTTTGTTAGAAAGAAGCCTTCTTTATTCATAAATTCCAGATTATGTCTCCCTGGATCTATAATGTTTGTTTAAAGTTGTTATTCTATTACTTTAAGTAGTAATTGAAAACAGCCTTTTGTAGACCATTTGATGCATGTTGGAGTGCTCTTGGTAGAGAACCATTCGTGCAAACCAAGAAATACTAAGCAAGTTGATGTGAGCAGTTGCTTTAGCATGGGGTAAGATGTTTGTAAGTAAAATTATGTTTAAAACAATTTTATTTAGTAACATATGGTAACAATATCTATTTCTTGCATCGTTAATAACTTCTTTTTATCTATCCCATATATTACTTTCTAACCACCCCTCCCCCCGTTACTTGACCCCCGCAGGTGTTATTTACTTAAAATACTAACATTTAAAGGTACCCTTAACTAATAAAAACAAAGATTAATATTCTTCTTCCTTCTAAGACTTAATCATTATCAAAAATTGTCCAATGTCCTTTTATTTTCCACTCTTTTTCTACATATCTTCTAAACTTTTTCCACTCCATCTTAAAAACTTCTAAATCATAGTCTCTTAAAATTCTTGTTAATTTGTCCATTTCACTCCATGTCATAACTTTTACAATCCAAACCCATTTTTCTGGTATTTTTTCTTGCTTCCACAACTGTGCATACAGTGAAAGCAAGTACAAGATTATAGTTCTATCTTCTTTTGGAAATTTTTCCATTTGTAATCCCAACAGAAAAGTCTCTGCAACTTTCTTTAATTCGTATCCCAAAATCCTAGAAATTTCTTGTTGAATCATCTGCCAATACTTTTTTGCTCTTTCACAAGTCCACCACATATGGTAGAAAGAACCTTCATGTTTTTTACATTTCCAACATCTATCTGGCATCTTATTGTTCATCTTTGCCAACTTTTTAGGAGTCATATACCATCTGTACATAATTTTAAAACAGTTCTCTTTAATACTATGACACGTCGAAAGCTTTATAGAATTCTTCCACAAATATTCCCAAGTTTCCATCTGTATTTCTTTATTTACATTAATTGCCCACTTAATCATTTGAGATTTCACTACATCTTCCGTAGACCATTTTAAAAGTAATTTATATAATTTTGAAATTAATTTTTCATTGTCTCCAAGCAAAACTTTTTCCATTTCTGTTTGCTCTCTTCTTATTCCTTCAGTTTTAATATCATTTTCCACCAAGCTCTTTATTTGTTGCATTTGGAACCAATCATATTTATTATTCAACTCTTCAGCAGTTTTCAATTCTATTTTGCCACTTTGTATTTTTAATAGTTGATTGTATGTCAACCACTTTTCTTCTCCCGTCTCAGCTGTTATTTTTATTACTTCTGCTGGCACTATCCATAACAGTTTTCTCTCATCCCCATACTTCTTATATTTCATTCAAGTATTTAGCAAATTATTTCTTATATAATGGTGAGAGAAAAAACCATCCATCTTATTTTCCCATAGTACATATAAGCGTGCCAGCCAAATTTATTTCCATGACCTTCCAACGCTAAAAGTTTTTTGTTTAACAGTGTCACCCATTCTTTTATCCACACTAGACAAACTGCTTCATGATGTAATTTTAAATCTGGTAATTGGAATCCTCCTCTCTCTTTTGCATCTATTAAGATTTTCATTTTGATCCTTGGTTTCTTCCCAGCCCACACAAACTCTGAAATTTTCCTTTGCCATTTATTAAATTGTTTACTGTCTTTCACAATCAGAATAGTTTGAAACAAATACATTATTCTTGGCAAAATATTCATCTTAATTGCAGCTATTCTGCCAAGCAATGAAAATTAAGTTTATTCCATTTTATCATATCTTCATCCATTTTACGCCATAGCTTCTCATAATTGTTTTTAAACGTCAATATTCTTCATTGTTATCTCCACACCCAAATATTTTACCTTAAAGGTAACTTCACATTCTGTTATCTTTTGCAGTTCCTTTTGTTTGCTTACTTCCATATTTTTACATAGAAGTTTTGATTTTTCTTTATTAATACACAGTCCCGCCAATTCTCCATATTCTTGTATTTTAGCTAACAACAAAGGTGTGACTTGTATGGGATTTTCATTTATAAACATTATATCATCTGAAAATGCTCTGTATTTGTAAGTAAATCCTTTTAATCCTTCTATTTCTTTATCTTCTTGGATTTGCATCAGTAAGATTTCAAGAGTCATTATAAACAACAGTGGGGAAAGCGGACAGTCTTGTCTTGTACCTTTGCTAATTATCATGTCTTCTGTAAGATCTGCATTTATACATAACCTTGCACGTTGTTCAGTATATATTGCTTTTATCATCCTTATAAAGTTTTCTCCCAACTCCATTTTCTCCATTACTGCAAACATAAAGTCCCAATTTAAATTATCAAATGCTTCCTCTGCATCCACAAAGAATAGTGCTACTTCCTTTTCTGGATGTCTTTCATAATATTCTACAATATTTACAACAGTTCTAATATTGTCTCTTATTTGCCTTTTGGGGAGAAACCCCGCTTGATCTTCCTTTATAAAATTTGTCAAATGTTGTTTAAGCCGTTCTGCCTAGATTCTTGTATATATTTTATAGTCATTATTTAATAGTGAGATTGGCCTATAATTTTTTACATTCGTGACATCTCTATCTTCCTTTGGAATCAACGAAATAACAGCTTCCCTTCCACGTATTTGGTATTTTCCCTTTTATTCTTATCATGTTCATCAATTTCTGGAGTTTCGGTATTAACTCCTCTTTGAAGGTTTTAAAAAATTTAGCTGTATATCCATCTGGCCCAGATGCTTTTCCATTTTCCATTGCATTAATTGCTGCTTCAATTTCTATTTTTTTCAATTGGATCATTCAAAACTTTTCCCATATTTTCTGTTAAGGGTGCTATTTTAATCTTTTGTAAATACTCTTTCATCTTTTCTTTCTTTATTTTAACACCCTTAAATAATTTGGCAAATTATTTGGCAGTATCAAAGAAGATTAGGATCCTGTTGAGCTTATGTCAAATAAATGGCTCTGGAAAATTCTGCAGATGATGAAAATTCAACTCATCTCCGGAGATCCCTCAAAGCCTCAAAGGAGCCCCCCCCCCCCCGGGACTCCCTTTTAGCCAAGGTAAATCTCCTCAAAGTTTCCTGTGCATATCTTGGACTGATCTCTGACTGAGAAAAGTAGGCAGTAGGCATTAGATTGCCTTCCACTACCCCGAACAGAAGTTCCAGCCTGCTCCCCTTCTGAGAAGCAGTTCAGCTTGGCATTTTCCAACCCTGAAAGTTCGTTTGTAAGTAAAATTGTAAATTGTTTTTGTTTGTAATTTTATTTGCTAACTTTATTTTGTATATTAATTTCCTGACTCAAGAATACACGGCCAGTGGAAGTGGCAAATGAAACACGAATTAAACCTGGGACTCAAGTAGCCACACCTGTTGAATAGAGGACTGCTACCTCAGGATTGATTCAAGGAAATAAAGTACCATCTGTGTCTACCAGCAAGAGTGATATAAAGATAGCAGGATTTGGTACCTATTGTTTGCAGCATCTAGTTTGGATCCTATTTGCAATAGAGCCTTTGTTTGAGGACTGTGGACTCTTTAAGTTTCAGTATTGGGTTAAGAGCATTTGATGCTAGCCATAATAAGTGATGCATGAGTAAAGAATGTAAAGCATTTATTTGAAGCGTGTAATTTACACAGTGTTTTGTTGTTTTCTTAACCACCTGGGGATTGGCAACCCTAATTGTGTTAATGGTTCTGTTCTATTGCCAGAGCTTGAGGCAGGCACACACTGAAACCCAGGATCCTGAAACCTGCATCCCAATTGGACATTCTATTGGAACTGGCCAATCAGGATGCTAGGCATTTAACAAGGTCATGCAAATGAAGGATCTTGTAGAGCAGGATCCTTAACAGTAAATGTGTGCATCAGTGTTTGATTGGTGCTCATCAAATGATGATTCGCATATACAAATGGGATTTACAGAGAGAATTTACATTTTATCCCTCTCTCTCTCTCTCTCTCTCTCTCGGCTTGGCTTCGCGAACGAAGATTTAAGAAGGGTGCAATAGTCCACGTTTGCTGCAGGCTCGCTGGTGGCTGACAAGACCAATGTGGGACAGGCAGGTCCGGCCACAGCGGCTGCAGGGAAAAGTCTGATTTAGGGTTGGTCCTGTAGCAGTGCGATTCTTCCTCAATCTCCTTTTGTCCTCAAGACCAGCTATGCGTGTGTTCTCTAAGGAAGAGACAGCCTGGTGGATGGTGTGCCTCCATGCTTTGCGATCTGAGGCTAGGTCAGACCACTGGTGATGGTTGATGTGACAGGTGCTAAGGGATTTCTTCAAGGAGTCCTTGTACCTCTTCTTTGGTGCCCCTCTATTTCGATGGCCGGTCCAGTGTGCGCTTAAAACACAATGCTTTTCAACAGAGGGTTCGCACATTCAGCTGAAAGTATTGATTTTAAGGTATCAAGTAATGAGAGACCCAGTGATATACATGCATGTATGCACCAATCCTTAGCCAGAAAAGACAGCACATTATATGTTCAGCAGTCCTCAAGTGCAGCAGCAGATGCTCAAATGCCTCATGTTTGAAGTCTTAATCCATAGTCTCAATCGATTCAGTTGGCACCCCTGAATTTATTTTATTTTGGCTCCATTTATTTAAATAGAAGATTCACTTGTAAAACTCTCACTGAAAAGGATGGATACTGCACAGAACTTTCATTCATTTTGAAGGGCTGTTCTGCAGGAACATTTTAATGGGCTGTGTCCATAATGATTTTATTTTGCACTTGTATTGGAAATACTGACTACATGTTGCACCATTTATGTTATCTTCTCTCTCTCAAAGTATAAGATATTTGTAACTTTTTCTTCATGTGCTAGGAGTACAAAATGTCATCCATATTAAATGACACTCAGAGTAGGCAACAGATGTAGCCTAGAAAATGCCATAGATGGCCTGAAACAATATTACATGAGCTGCAGTCTTCCCAACGGCAATACAATTACATGAACAGCAACAACAAGCTATACTTTGAATTAACTGCTGTTGTTCCACAGATGGTGTAACACATCTGATGTCCATCTTCCCCTTTCCCAAAGGATGAAGGTTGAGTAGGTGGAATTGTTGACCTTCAACTATTTTAGAGCTATTTTGTATGTGGAAACCATATAGACATGTTTAAGTTAAGTGCTTTATAGAGCTAAAATTAAATTCTACAAAAATTGAAAACTTTTCAGGAATTTTTTTTACTTTTAATCTATTGATTTATTGAATTGACAACAGCATATGCAGTACAACAATAAAATAATATAGAAATATATGAGTAGGTAGGTACATATGCATCAAGAACACAAATATACTGCAAAAGGAATATAAGATATCTGAAAATAGCTAAACTTTTTTAGTGTTGACTGCTCTCAGATTTTCATTTCATAATCTGATTTTGAAAAATTCTTTTCAAAAGCTTAAATCTTTCACTTAATTTTAAGAACAATACCGATAAATAATACTAACTTGTAAAGTATTTCAGAGAGTATTTTTCTAGTTTCCGTTAATGAAGGCAAACAATGAGAACCTCAGGGTAGGCTGAGGAGTCATATTGCTCTGGCAGCAAGTTATCACCAAAGACAGGCCACAAATACCAGTCAAAACTGGAAGCTGATGCCCTCACAACCTATTCAATATCTACATGCAATGGTAGGTCTTTAAGTAATGCTTTCTTTTGTTTTCTGTTTTACACAAAGGGTACCTACTTCAAGTAACATCCTTCTGACAACGTTTTAAAATCCTCTTTTACTTAAAATCAATACCATGTGTTGCAAGAAAGTCAAGAGAAGCCATTTGTCAAGGTTTGAACACTGAAAATGTTTTGGATTTATTTATTTATTCATTTATTTGCAAAAACTTTATCAATTTTTCATAAAACTCCCGAATAGGGTTGCTAGCCTCCATGTGGGTTTTGGAATTATCCTGGAATTACAAGACTACAGTGATCAGTTACCCTGGAGAAAATAGCAACTTTGGAAGGAGGATTCGTGTTACATCCCTACTGAGCTTCCCCCCCAAACTCTGCTGTCCCCAAGCATCACCTCCATATCTCTCAGGAATTTCCCAAGTTGGAGTTGGCAACCCTACTCCCAAATCAGCTTCCAGTGTTTCTAGGCCCATAGGTCTCCTGAGAAGTTTTGGGATAGTCAAACAACTCTGACCCTTTGGAAGCTCTTTTGGTCACCCAGAAGTTCTAACTAGATGCTAAAGTAAATCCCGCCCCCCCCCAAAAAAAAGATGACAGTTTTGCCGTTGGCAGGTAAATTTAATAGAGATTACCAGTAGGTCTCATATATCAAGAAAGCTTTCCATATATCCTGATAAGACACAACCTAGTAATATTTCACTGACTCTGTAGAAAGTAGAACATTTTTCCAAAAAGAAATTATTTCTCTGGCACAATGTGATTTCCCTGAAGGGGTTTATATACAGCTGCATACTGTTCTGACAGTCTTCCATTCACTGCAGGCATCCCCACAAATAGGAGAAGCTGACTTCTCTCACATGCGAAAACATTTTCCAAGTGCATCATAATGAAAAGAGAATGTGGGCTGCTTAATTCAATATAATTGCTGCCCTTCTTCACCTTCATCTCTGTCTGCATGGCAACAAGACACTAAATAATCACGCAGGAAGTTAGAACGCAACTGTAGCTTTAATGAGAAAAAAAAAATTGAAAATGTTTATGGCATCAGAGACAATTTGTGTATCATTATATTACACAATGGGAAACAGTATGTCATTTTCCTTCCAAAACAGTAATAATGATGAATGCTCGTGCTGACCACTCTTTCAGGGATTTGGACCACATACTGATGGATAATAGCCCATATGGCTTTTGAATAGAATGAATAGCTGTAAGTGCCTGCAAGGCTATAGTGGAATGACTGGCGCACTGAAAGGGAAAGTAAACATTGACTATACGCCTATGTCATTTTTCTTAGCCCATTTTTCAAAAAGTGTTCCACTTAAACCAATAGGATGAACCAGTAACAGATCATAGTGACCTCACCTGATGCTGTTTCCGAGGGTTTAAAACTCTCATTCTGCTGTGGCTGGCTGCCTTAACTGAAAGGCTATTTGCATTCAAACATTTTTTTAATTCAGATGTTAATGAGATGCAATTTAATTCAGACAAAACAGGGTAAATGAGCATAGGCACCTCCTACAGTTGATCATTCATATGATTATAATGCTGATCAGATAATCTTCTCCCTTCTGTGTTTTAATTATTTAGAAATAATGATGTGCATATATTAAACCATTTGCTTCTACAGCAGAAAAGGAGACTGGGATTTTTGGCAAGCTGTATTTTTTTGCTTATTTATTTATATCCCACTTTTCTCCTGCAGACACCAAGCATATCACTAAATAAATAAATCAACACAGAGAACCTTTAAATGGACAGGCAGGAGAAAGAGGCAAAGGTCAAAATGCAGAGTAGTTTCCTCTGTCTTTCCCCTACTGCAGGCTGAACCTCCTCTCTCTAGTTTATGTTCCTCAGGCTTAGCCAGAAGAAAAAAGAGACCTTCAGCTTGTGCCTCTGGGCACACCTAGGCTTTAAATACCTGTAGCACAGGGGAAACACCCTCTGGAATTTTCTTCAGTTGCTGCTAGCCATCTTCATCCCTGCCAGCTTGATATCACTTTGTCTAAACTGGCATATCATGAAAATCTCAGCTTTTGTCATTGCTTCCACCGCAGATGCCTTCCCTGGGAAGAACTGCATTTGGGACTGATTGACAATATCACAATCCATCCTTTCCCTTCCTATCCTTAAACATCAAAGCGTAGTTTGAATATAACTATCTTCTGGAAAAGTAACAGGTGTGGGTTTGGGAAAATATGCTTCCAGTAGAAAAGCACTGCAAGCTAACATGGGAGGGGCAAGAGCAGTTCACTCAAACTCTGAAAGGAACAATAAGGATATTCAAAAGAGATTCTTTCAGCAGAGTTACAGAGTTACAGCCTTCTAAACCCTTGGAGACTGCTCCCTTTGTATTTACCCTCCTACTTACACTGTTTTTAAATCCAGATGGCTAGTAGTGTCAGTTGCAGCAAAAATTAAATATAAATCCAAGTAGGGATGCCAGCCTCCAGTTTGGACCTGGAATTACAGCTCATTTCCAGATTACAGAGATCAATTGCCATGGAGAAAATGGATGTTTTGTAAGGTGGACTCTATGGCATTGTACCCCACTGAGGTCCCTGTCCTCCCCAGGCTCCATTCCCAAATCTCCAGGCGTTTCCCAACCTGGATCAGGCATCTTCTACCCCCCTCCCCTCAATCTCCTGCCAAAGGCCAGGAAGTCCTGGCAATCCTAATCATTATTATTATTTATTTATTTCATTTATATCCCGCCCTCCCCCACCACGGCAGGCCCAGGGCGGCTAACAACATTCTACAATCATACAATAACAAGTAAAACCTTAAAATTACAATATAGAGCAATAAAACATTAAAATATTAACTTAAAACCAATCCAGTAATACAGTTGTGATGCGGTATAGATCTTTAGACCGCATTGGCGGACCCTTGGTTACCGTTTTTCCTAGCAGTCCGAGTATGCTAATTTAAAAAGGGTGGTCTTGCAGGCCCTGCGGAACTGTTCAAGGTTCCGCAGGGCCCGCACCTCCTCTGGGAGTCGGTTCCACAGGGTAGGGGCCGCGATCGAAAAGGCCCGTGCTCTGGTACTGTGATATTTAATTTCCTTCGGCCCAGGGGCAGTCATTAGGTTTTTCCCGGTTGACCTCAGTGCTCTCTGGGGTTCGTATGGGGAGAGACGGTCCCTCAGGTAGGTAATCAGGTAATCCAGTGTGGCACCTTAAAGATAACAAAATACATCCCAGGATGGACTTTCATGGGTCAACATTTCATCAGATGCATAAAGTGAAAATCCACCCAAGGAAGTGAACTCATGAAAGGCTCATGCTAGGATACATTTTGTTAGTCTCTAAAGTGCTGCCGGACTTCTAGAAATCCTCTGGAGAAAAGGGCAGATTCTGAGGGCATACTCTATGGTATACAATAGAGTTTAAGTGAAATCTGTCTCCACATTCCCTTCTCCACAGGCATTATCCCCAAATCTCCAGCAATTTCCCAGGCTAGTGTTGGCAAGCTTAGTATGCAAAGTGCTAATAAGTATTTTAGGGGGGGGGGATATAAAAGGTGTGGGGGATTTTATCATGGATCATGATAAAATCCCCCACACCATGCCCAATTTTGTTGTGAAGCTCACTGCATTTCTGGATGTGCTCAGGAGAAATTTCTCTCTTACAACTCTCCAAAACATCCCCTGGCTTTTCTCAAAGACTTTATGTAACCTTGTAGCTGTGTGCAGATAGTTATGCCACAGTCTGTCTTCTTAGACAGCTGAAAAGTGGCTGTAATCTTCTCCCCATATTTTCAAAGACTTATTTTAAAGATAGCTGGCTCTAACATCCATAAAACAAATATCTGCAATCTTGATAGGGTATACCCATCCATGGCAGCAGATAGCTGACAGTGGTTTGAAACGACCATTTTGTGTGATAATTGCAACTGTCCCATGGGAGGAAAAATCTGATTGCAGGACACTAATTTCAGAGTGACAAATCCTGAGGGGAAACCAAATAGATACTTTAAGTGATCGCCTTCCATCTTTACATGGCTGAAATGTTATGACAAAAATAGATTTTAATTTTTTATATATGGTTGCTATCATATACTACGCCAAGGGAACGTCAATAAACCTTGACTCATTATTCATTGAGGTAAGCTAAGACTATATTTTTATATCATCTTGTGAGACAAGCTTCAGTGTTTTTATTAATATTCTATATCACTCTGGCATATTTATTCACTGGGTATCCAGATTTTTCAATATGCATTACTCCAGTGGCCACAATATAAAACTTTGAGCTGTTTTGATAAGTAATTATTGTTCACTGAAAAGTAGCAATTCTTAATTGGATTTAATTTTTAAAAAATATTATGAAAGGCAATGAGTTGGAGTTTTTAATTATTACTGAAAACAGAGTTATCCCTCTGCTGTGACTTTCTTATAGGCATTTGCAGGACCACTTGCATTTTTTTCCCCTCCGGTCCTATTGGAACAAGTCCTTCCTTGACTGCTGTAAGAAATGGACTTTAAGTTGGCAATGAAGTCTGCCAATTTCAACAGGGGCAACCTAAATTTGATGTAGCCACCTAAACAGCTGTATTTGTGTACCACTCCCCTTCCAAAATGACTGTCAGGCCTTACCTGTATTCTCATACACTGTTGTTTGGGAGGCAAGGGTAGCCAATGCAGGACATCATGATGTCAAGACATGAGTAGATTCTACTAGACAGTACAGATGGAGGGGGGCTCCTGGGGCTCCTGGCCTTCAGTACAAGCCTGTAGGAAACAGGCTGTTCATCACAGCATCAACTAAAGTTATTACCTCCCCTCCCCAAGTCTTGAAATTTCAGTACTCTTGGGGGCACATTTAGTTGCATGAGATCCGGGAGAAGAATTAGAAGAACCATCCTAGTAAATGGGGCCATTTTAGCCAGGCAAGCCAAATAAAGTGGGCTTCTTCTGAGGAGTTGTTTGTAGCTTGGTCAAGTCACAGTACTGGTTTGGGAGCACACACCTTTTGGGTACCTTTTCTGCTTGGATGCTTCTGCCATGGGGAGAAAAAAAAGGCTTTGAATAAGCTCTGTATTTTTGGTGTTGGAGTTTGAGGCAGAGTTTGGATCCTGCTGGGGTACTTCTGCCATGCTACAAAGCTCTGCCTAAGCATTCTTGGTAATTTTTGTTGGGATGCTCAGGTTTGAGGTCCTGGCCTGGACAATCTCTTCATTCAGTATTAAGCAACTACATTCATGACATTATGTAATTGCAGCAGACTTTAGGTGGAAACTCCGCTTCATGAAGCAGCATTTATGTGCACAAAAATAACAAAAGAATCTTGCGTGCTTTATTATCCCATCAAAACCATTCCCTCCAAGAACATGATTATAGATATGAATATATGGATATTTATGTTCATTCTCTAGTAATAGTCTTAACGATTTGAAATACTACAAAATGCTAGTTTGAGGGGAAACATAGGGAAAATGTTGTTCACAACAGCTTGCCTTTTGAAAACACAGATTTGAGGAAAGCATTCCAACAACTATAATCTTACTGCAAAATAAAAGCAAGGAGAGAAGGAGGGGAATTGCTATCATAGAACTCCTGTGCAAATATGCCTAGCCATTCATCAGCAAAAAAAAATAACAGTGTTGGCAAAACATCCAGATGGTTTTATATTCTTGTTTTGAATAGGGCCGAGGATAATGTGCAACACAGACCAGCTCAATTTTCATAAATATCCATACAGCTATTAAAGGCAAATTGAGGGCATTGTGTCTCCTAAACAAATGCATTTAGTATATATTCACATGCACAAGTAAAAGTAGCAGAGAAAGAGCTTAGAAGTCCAGACCCATTCCTCAGATAGTGATCCTTTGCTGATGCTGGTGTGACTAGTTGAAAGACTATTGTCTTTCAACTGAGAGAAAAATTAAAAACCCAAGTTCAAGAGCATACTAACTTTAATAGAGACCATAGCAACATCTCCCGAAATGCCAATCAAGGAGCAAAATGCTATCAACACCTCCCATACTAGCCCATGGCATGCAGTCTCCTACCCCACACCACTCATGCCTGCTCTTGGGCAATTGAGCCATGGAATCAAATAGGGTGCATCAGGTTTATACCAGTGCAGCACAGTTCTATAATGACATACTGCCAATTTAGCTAGTGAGAGGCTTTATGATCTTTAGAAGTTTACAAACTAACTTTAAGATTATTATTATTATTTAGTACACATGTTTAAAAACTCTCTGTGGTATATTTTTACAATATTTATTTGTATGAAATGATATTGTGAAATCAATTCTTCCGATTAATTCTTTATAAAAGCAAGTATTGTTGGTCTTCCTTTCTCTGTACTTGAGAAATATTTCAGTGTTATCTCACTGATTATTTACTTCATTTGCTCTTTGGAGCCACATAATTTATAAAGCCGTTTCACAAATTAAGTCTCTACAGTCCCTTGTAAATGTCATTGAATAAACTCTACATGTTGGAAAATCAAACTTCTTTATGCCACAGTCATACAATTGCTTTTATTTATTGGGGGAGAAAGTATCAGAGGAGGCAGTATAGATTTCAAAATAGTAGGCTGAGACTAAATCCAATAAAGATGGAGGTTCTGTGGCTGGGGGAGGGGGAGGGGACCTTTGGGACTGGAGCATAGTCTTCCCACTCTTGTTGTGGTGCCGTTAACAGTGCAATCTGTCAAATGTTTGGCCATGGTCCTGGATGTCTCCTTAACTATGGATGCCCAGGTCACAAACATTGCCAAGTTAGTATTTTTTCCACCTACACCAAGCACAGCAATTTTTCCCCTTCCTGTCACACCCAGACCTACCCATGGTAATCCATTCAATAGTCACCTCCAAGTTAGACTACCGTAACTCGCTCTGTACTGGTCTGCCCTTGAGAACAAAAGAACATAAAAGAAGCCATGTTGGATCAGGCCAATGGCCCATCCAGTTCAACACTCAGTGTCATAGAGTGGTGAAAAACCAGGTGCCATCAGAAGGTCCATCAGTGGGGCCAGGACACTAGAAGCCCTCCCACTGTTCCCCTCCAAGCACCAAGAATACAGAGCATCACTGCCCCAGACAGAGAGTTCCTGCAATAAGCTGTGGCTAATAGCTACTGATGTACCTCTGCTTCCATATGCTTATCCAATCCCCTCTTTAAGACTAACTCAGAAGTTCAAACTGATCCAGAATGCAGTGGTACAAGTTCTGATGGGAATGCCACAGATGGCACACATACAACCTGTGCTCCACCAGCTACACTGGCTTCTAGTGGAGTACCCAGTCAGGTTCAAGGTTCTGATGTCCACCTTTAAGGCCTTGAGTGGTCTGGGACCTGCATATCTTTGGGACCGCCTCCTCTGGTATGTCCCCAGGAGGGTGTTGCACTCCACTGAAAACAACCTACTGGTGATCCCTAGCCTCAAAGATATCCAGCTGTCCTCAAACAGAGCCAGGGCTTTTTGGCCCTGGCTCTGACCTGGTGGAACTATCTGCCGAATACCATCAGGACCCTGCAGAACTTAATGGAATTCTGCTGGGACTACATGGCAGAGATATTCTGCCAGGCATTTGGTTGAGGACAGCAATGGTTTTCATCAGCACTCTCTTCTTCTCTTCTTCCATCCATCTTGATTTGGCTTCCTCTTCATCCTACCCACAAGACGGCAACACAGATCAGAGAAATTATCTTGAAACCATTTTAATATAAGAAGGACTGTTTTATAGATTTTAAAACCAATATTATACCGATGTTTTTAACCTTGTCTTACATTGCCGAGAACCTCATGTATTCAGAGACTGGGTAATTCACAAATCTTATAACATTGTTATAATAATAATTATTATAACTATATTATTATAAATGCTACCTATTCTGGGTAGGATGCTGGGAAGGTACTAAGGGAAGCTCTTCCTTTATCTTTTCCCATTCAGTTCCTCTAGCTTGAAGGAAACGGCATGCAAGGTCAAGAGCTTGGAGGTGCTACTGGAGCCTTCCCTGTCAATGGAGTCCCAGATAGCAGACACTTAAGCGGGCGAGGCAGTTGGTCCCCTTCCTGGAGCGTGACGACTTGTCAACAGTGATCCATGCAACGGTCACCTCAAGGTTGGACTACTGTAATGCCCTCTACATGGGGCTGCCCTTGTGCCAAACCCGGAAACTGCAGCTACTACAGAACGCGGCAGCCATTGGGGCTCCCTAAGTGGGAGCACATACAGCCGAGGCTGCAGGAACTGCACTGGCTGCCAATTGTGTACCGGATTCATTACAAGGTGCTGGTTATTACCTTTAAAGCCCTATATGACCGAGGACCTGCCTACCTTAGGGACCATCACTCCCCATATGTGCTCCAGAGGGTACTGAGATCTGGTTCACAAAATCTATTGACAATCCCTGGGCCAAAGGAGGCCAAACTGAAAGCTACAAGAGAAAGGGGCTTTTCAATCACAGCCCCCCAGTGGTGGAACCAATTACCAGAGGAGGTGTGGGCCCTGCGGAGTCTTGCCCAATTCTGCAAGGCCTGCAAGACTACCCTCTTTCAGCTGGCCTTTTCCTAATGCGGAATCTATTGTACCGTCATCACAAAAAACTGTAAGATGAGTAACACCAAAAATGTAGCACCAAACTAATTTGCTGGAATTGAATTTGATGGTTTTAATTAGATGGTTTTAATGTAATAGTATATATAAGTGAATTGTAAAATGTTGTGTAATAGTTGTTTTTATTATTATAATCCTCGCATTTTATGTTATGCTATGTGAGCCGCCCTGAGCCTGCTTTGGCGGGGAGGGCGGGATACAAATTAAATATTATTATTAAACAGTCATATGGATGTAAAGAATCAATGGTGCGGTAAAATACCTTGAGCATTAGGGAAGCTGAAAACAGTTGAACAGGTGAGAAAGGCAATGTGTGATCTTTTCCAACCTGCCACAAACACTGAAGTGAGGATTTAGCATCTCGTACTACAGAACTACAAGAAGATAATATTCACGTGGAAGAAGGAACCTAATTTATTGTCAAACCATAAGTTAGAATAATGAGAGCCGTACTCTCACACACAAAACCCTAGCCCTATTTAGTGGTTATGGTCCACTCCTGAGTATTGGGAACCCAGCAACGATGCACACTCAGAGTTAATGCTCCAGGCGATTCTCCCAATACACATGATTGTTATTTAAAAGGGGCAACATGCATCTTTTCAGTTTCAGCACACACATACAGAACCCTGAAAAATCAGCCTTGGTACATGAATAACAGAGCAACATAGATTCAGGTGGGTAGCCGTTTTGATCTGAAGCAGCAGAACAAAGTTTGAGCCCAGTGGCATCTTTAAGACCTTTAAGTTTAATTCTGGGTATAAGCTTATGCGTGCAGGCTCACTCCTTCAGGGAACATGTTGATGTTAAAAGACAGGAGCAGTAGCAACAGAGATATTGCTAACATGAACCATTACTTGTTACTTTTTATACTTCTTAATAACTTGAGACTACAATAATAAGAACGCTGAGGAGGAGGACAGAACATTATCCCCCTCCTGGTGTCTCCTGCCACCATAAATTGATTTACTTTATTGCCTTAATTGTACATTGTTTTAATTTGTTTTTATTGTAACCATCTAGGGAGCTATTATAGCTGAAAGGGGGTCTATAAATAAAGCAGTAATTAATCATAATGAACTCTGCTGCCTTGAATACTCGTACAATAGAAATACTCTAAATACTCTATAAATGCCCTAAATAAATAAAGTTAAGATATAGGGAATCTGAGGAATAAAATAAGAAACCCAGGATGAGATGGGGGTGTGGAGACTGTTCTTCCTTCTGTTGTCCCAGGAGGAAATCCAACACATAACAACAGTGTTTCCCATAGCCTGTAAGGAAACACTTGTGCATTCAGTGATTTTGATCTCCATACAACGAGAGCCCCATGAAGAAAGGCTATCTTGTCCATATGCCAGGTTTGGGGACTTCTCCCCCACCCCTGTATTCTGATATGCTCTACCTAGCTGCAGAACAGCCAGCCTTTGGCACTCTGAAAATCCCCAGATACTTAGTCTTCACAGGAAACTTGCTGGAACTTTAGCCCATTAACAAGAAAGTCATTGGAAGTCTTTTAGATCACTCATTGCTCTAAAACAACACAGTTTTCCCCATACAGCTGGCTGCCCTGAGACCTTCTGCCTACAGCAAGTAGAATGGTTCAGTGATCCTGTAATATGCCAGCTTCACAGAATTTCCCCTCAGCATTTCTCATTATAAGGGAAAGTAAAGGTCAGAATGTGCTCCCAACCATCAACAAAAAAACCCTCAGATTACCTATAGAACTCTCTCTCAGATAATAAATTTGTGTAGTATGTTCACCAGTGAAAATAGAAGTAGAAACAGTAGTAGTAAATAAATAATAAAAAGAGAAAATACAATGAAGTGTGGAGAAAATGCTGTCACTGTAACACTTGCTGTGAGAAAATGCTGTTTTTAGTGTGCAGTATTCACTCATCCACTCTGCCATCTAGAGTCCATTATCACAAAATAAACAAAAAAAATGAAATCTGAACAACAAAATTATATTCACACTGAACAAGACACATAAATCACTATATAGTTGTGTGGGAATTACAAATTAAAGCACTAACTGAGGGTCAGCATGGATCTTCCACTGGAATATATTTATGGTCAGGGATAGAATTTTAGCAGGAACTCCTTTGCATATTAGGCCTCACACCTCAATAAAGCCAATCCCCCAAGGCTTTTGTAAACTCTTGGATTGGCTGCATCAGGGGTGTGTAGCCCAATATGCAAAGGAGCTCCTTCTAGCATTCCACCCCATATATGGTTAATATATAAATGGTATATATATAAATAGTGTATATATAAATGGTGTGTGTGTATATATAGATATGTCTTGTTTGATGATAGAATGACAGCAAACATATGCTCCATGTTATTCAGTTGAGAGGCATCCAGAATAACAATAATCCCTGGATAGCTATTGATAGCTGCCCCATTTTGCCATTTTGAAAGACGTTGGCCAGCTTTTCAGAAATTATGCCTAAGCATTTCCTTCTCAGCAAAACACTACAGATGCGGAAGAATACGTAACCACATGTGGTAACCTACTTAGATATCCAAAAGGCAGCTTAGAAAATGAGCTACCCTGCCAGTCTTTAGAAATTGTGAACACTGGCAACCCAATTTCCCAGCTGACCTGTGGGAGACGGCAACATTTATTACGAAGTCTGTATTCAGAGCCTGGGCTCTCATGCTGAGTATAATTTGCTTAGAGATAAGCTGTGGACTTGGATCTCAATTTGCACAACAGGCTATGGTTTGATTAAATGTGTCCAGATGCATCCGTAATAGAATTATAGATTTCAATTAGAGACAGGCAACAACCATCACAAGGTAATATTTTCTGGAGCAAGGACCAGAAGGTAATGTGGCCACCCATTTTTTTTTCTCCACCTCTGTGCTCTTTTTCTGATCATTCTTCCTTGTATCTCCTTTTCTTTGTCCTAATTCAGTTTTTGACCTCAAAGTGACACTAGAAATCTGAAAACATATTTCAGGTGAAAAATTAGATCCAAATATACTGAAAAATCAATGGTTGTTAGCTTAGAGATTAGTGTAATAATAAAGTAAGTAGCCTGGGGATCAGACTACCAAATGGCATTATATTAAATCATTGGCATTGTGTAGATTACAGGTAATTTATGTGGCTAGACTAAAGGCTGGATTCATATCCATTGTTGGATATTATGCATTCATAACATTCACTATGTGGACACAAATCCAGAAGGTAAAATATGACATCATAATATTCAACAATGTGTGGATCTGCCTCAAGACATTTTTATTCCAGAGCCAAAAAAGAAAAATCCAAATAATTATAATAGAAATTATAATAAATTATATCAATAGATACATTATTTTTAGTTCACTGGCATCTAAGTTGTTGCTTTATCTCATGATAGCTTTTGCTATTGAAAAGTTCAGAATTATCATTTCCTGTTATATAATACTTTTATTTTCGTAGGAGCATTTTCAAGATAGTCCTTTGAGATAATATTAGAAGTGTTTCACACAGGCTCTGTGAACAGTTTGAAAAGAACTGGAAGGGAAGCATTTATCAGCACAGGTGCTGATGGTCTTTTGTAAAAATAATTCCAGCAAGCTTAAAACCTAAACCTAAACCTCTAATTTCTGTCTCTCAAGGCAGCTAAATTATAAGTCCTTTTTCCCGGGGCCATGTGTTAAGGCCCTTCATTTGTGTTCCAAGAAGCTCAGGTTTAAGAACATAACAGCCCTGCTCAGACCAAAAATCAATCTAATCAGCATCCAGTTTCTTACAGCGGATAACCAGATTCCCCCCCTCCCCCCAAAAAGCCTAAAAGCTAGTAATGGGAGTCAAAACTTGTAGTAGCTCCTGATAAATTAATATTCAGGCATACTATCTTTGAATATGAACATATGAAGCTGCCTTATACTGAATCAGACCTTTGGTCCATCAAAGTCAGTATTGTCTTCTCAGACTGGCAGCGGCTCTCCAGGGTCTCAAGCTGAGGATTTTCATGCCTACTTGCCTGGACCCTTTTTGGAGATGCCAGGGATTGAACCTAGGACCTTCTGCTTACCAAGCAGATGCTCTACCACTGAGCTACCATCCCTCCCCCAAATAGGTTTGGAGTGCCTCTCTTCTATTAAACAAAAACATATTTTAAATAAATATTTTGAATGTCTTCTTGTCCTGATTTATTGTGTATATAAAACAGAATTTATATGAAATACTTTTATATAAAAATACTTTACAAAAATACTTCGATTATTCCATTTGCATTATTAATTTATTTAAACAGGATTGCCAGCCCCCAGATGGGAGTAAGAGATTCCCCAATTTTTAGAGCTCCTGCCACTGCTGGCCAGCTGGCTGGTGGGGTAAAGCCCCACTCTCAACAGCCACAAGCTAGCAGGATGTCCCCGACATGATGACATCACACGTGTTGTTGTTCAGTCACACAGTCGAGTCCAATTCTTTGTGACCCCATGAACCAAGTCACACCAGGCCCTCCTGTCTTCCACAATCTGCCAAAGTCTGCTCAAATTGGCATTAGTTACATCAACAGGGCTTTTTTTGTGGCAGGAACTCCTTTGCATATTAGGCCACACACCCCTGAAGTAGCCAATTATCCTGGAGCTTACAGTAGACCCTCTACTAAGAGCCCTGTAAGCTCTTGCAGGATTGGCTACATCCAGAGTGTGTGGCCTAATATGCAAAGAAGTTCCTGCTACCAAAAAACCCCTTTACATCAGTAATGCCAGCCGTCTCATCTTTTGCTGTCACCTTCTTCTTTTGCCCTCTCTCTTTCCCAGAATCAGGATCTTCTCCAGTGAGTGTAGACTTGCCAATCCCCAGGTCCCAGCAGGAGTTCTTCCACTTTCCCAGGCTCCTTCCCACCCCCAGTCAGCTGGCTGGCAGGGGGAAGCCCCTTCCCCAGAGGAACATGTGCCTTTCCACCTCCGGAGGCTTCAGTCTCCGATTGAAAGGCTTTCTCTGGGGATGGTGTGTCTGTGTTACTTGGAAGAAGTTGGCAGCAACTCGTGAGTAGAGAGGCCACTCCCTCACTTCAGAGTCGCCAGAAACGGCGGGGAGGGGGGGGAGGGAAACATCTGCTGAGCACTTCATTATTCCCTATGTGGAGATGGATTCTCAAAGGGTATAATGGGAAATTGGTCTGGAGGTTTCGGGGGCTCTGGGGGAGTTGTTTTTTTTAGTTAGAGGCACCAAATTTTCAGTATAGTATCTGGTGCCTCTCCCCAAAGTACCCCCAAGTTTCAAAACGATTGGACCAGGGGGTCCAATTCAATGAGCCCCAAAAGAAGGTGCCCCTATCCTTCATTATTTCCTATGGACGGAAGACATTTTAAAAGGTGTGCTGTCCCTTTAAATGTGATGGCCAGAACTTCCTTGGAGTTCAATTATGCTTGTCACTCCCTTGTTCCTGGCTCTGCCCCCAAAGTATCCTGGCTCCACCCCCAAAGTCCTCAGATATTTCTTGAATTGGACTTGGCAACCCTAAGTGAGTGCTCCCTTCTCATTTGGTGGCCAAAGTATTTGAGCTTCAGCTTCAGCATCTGACCTTCCAGGGAACAGTCAGGGTTGATTTCCCTTAGGACTGACTGATTTGATCTTCTTGCAGTCCAAGGGACTCTCAAGATTCTTCTTCAGCACCACATCTCAGAAGCATCTATTCTTCTGCGCTCGGCCTTCCTTATGGTCCAACTCTCACAGCCATACATTACTACTGGGAATACCATTGCTTTGACTATACAAACTTTTGTTGGCAGGGTGATGTCTCTACTTTTTATTATACTACCTAGGTTCACATAACTCTATGATTATCATATTATGGTTACCATAGAGCTTTGCCCCAAATACCACAGCATCACCGCGGGACGTCTCCAGCATGATAACATACTTCCATGTGATGTCATCAGGGATGACACACACGGTGACTTCCTCCCCTGCACACTCCCAGAGAGCTCCCTTCCAACCCCTCCCGACACCAGGTAAGGACCTGGAACCCTTTATTTAAAATGTTTCTACTGTGCAAGACATCTTTCTCTTAAGAGAGATCATTTCATGTAGAACACAGAGCTGGATCTATACAGGGTTTAATCATTAACATTTTTGTAGCATTCAATTTATGCGTTCCAGCACTAGCCCACTACAGACATCCTCCTTAAACATAATCAATTTTTTATTGTATTTTATTGTTTTATCAAACGTTGTACTCCGCCCTGAGCCCCGCGGGGAATGGGCAGAATAGAAATATACTCAAATAAATAAATAAATAAGTTGCAGGTTTTTGAATAGACCAGTTACAAGGGGTACATAGGGTGTTTTCTGAGACCTCAAAACTAGTAACCGGTGCCCCCTGTTCTCACTTGGCAAAGTGCCACAACAATCTATTTGGAATAGTGCTATATGCTATTTGGAATAGTGGCTGACATGGGCCACTGATTATCTTAGCCAAAATGTGTAGGGTTGCTGTGAGGAGAAAATATAGATGAGATGAAAACTATGTATGATACCTTGACCTCCAGAGAGAAAGAAAGAGCACCCAAGAATGTCAAAGGCACCATGACAAGAATTCTTTTCTAAATTAGGATTATACTGTCTGAAGTCCCCACCCACCCCCCAAGCCCTGAAGCTAGCCCTGTCTTTGGAAAAACTAATAAAACACTGAATGATGCATCCCAAGTTTGCTGAAAGCCTCGTTATAAAGAATGCTTCTGGTGTCAGCAGCAACAAATTGCTATTGTCTCCAGAATGTACACCCGTGAGAGCCTGTGACACAATCAAATTAATCCTATTAATTAGCAGACCTTTCCCTCAGCAACTCTACTCCCAAGCTCTACATGACATGATTAGGCTGGCCATAATGGGATGAAAAGAAAACACAGTGTATATAAAGTAATATGAGGGCAGAAGAAAACTAAGATTAGAGCGGAGGGAAATAGCAAAGTTGATATAAAAGGATGATAAAATAGGGTAAACCATTTTGAAGAAATGTGCAAAGCACTTTACATTCCTGCTGTCCTCTGCCATCACATCAACCTTGCACCATGTGCCAACAAGGCTTGCGCATACAACCCACTAATGAGAAAATAAAAATGTCTGAACGTTTCCTTGCAAGTAATTTAGAGGGAAATAGTCACCTCCTAGCTGCTCTTTGGTTTTATTTCTATTTTTTGGAGAATTCCATTGGAGAATTTCATATATAGATTGAAACTAGCTATCATGGAGCCATACAAACAGTGTTTGTTTACTGCAGGTACCAAACATTTGTCAATGGGGGAGGGTGGTGGATTCCCAGTGCTCTAGATCAGGGGTGTCGAACTTATTTGTTTTGAGGGCCAAATCTGACATAAATGAGACCTTGTTGGGCCGGGCCATGTTAGGCTGGGCCGAGCCATGTTGGGTAAACCATGTGTGTACCTATTTAAGATTAGGTAGCAGAGATATAAATTTTATAAAGAACACAGACAAACACAAATATATTTTTTTAAAACTTAAAACATGCTTAAAACGTTAGCACTCATTGGTCTTAAAGATGCTTTCTTTGTATTTCTCCCATGTGAACCAGGGCAAAGGAAGCTCTGGCTCTTTTCTTCCCCAGGGGATTGGGGGGGGGCAGCCTCAGCCAACAGAAGGAAGAAAGCTATATAAGATAACCACTGGAAGCAATTAAACTTTCACACATTGCTTTCTGTGGTTATCTGATATAGCTCATTTTCACACCAGTTCCAGTTGTGTTCATCAATAGAAGGAAGAGAGGCTTGGCTCAGTAGCTCTGCTGTGCAACTGAGAGAGCCTGGCAAAGCAAGCTATTCCTCCCCCCTTCCTCCCCAAGGGAGGAGCCTCAGCCAATGGAGAAAACAGAGGTTTTGCTCTGTAGCTCCTGTGCAATTGAGCAAGCCTTGCAAATCAAGCTGTTATGCAGAAGGAAGCAAGATATAGGGAGAAAGAAGCAGATGACAGCCAGTTGCTTGGGGGCCTGATAGCAGCCCTCCAGGGGCCTGATTTGGCCCCCGAACAGCATGTTTGACACCCTTGCTCTAGATGACTCAATATCCTGGCATGTTGACCAGAAAATGCTGTATAGTATTTTGCCTGATATGAGAGGATGGATGTAGTTTAGTGGCTGGCAGAAGAGCTGTGAGCCAGGGATTCAGAATACAAATTCTGTCTCAGCCAGGAACACACTCACTAGCAACAGGCAAAGATCCCCTGTTCTCAGCATCCCCCCCATTCCCTCTGAGATCCATGCATAACATGCTTCCCTTACATCTGGATAAGCCCAGTCCTTGTATCTACACATTAGGATACAAGATGTCCCAGACCATGGTGGAGGCTCCAGGATAGCCTGAGTTCTTATTCTCCTGTGTCAAGCTCTAGTAAATTTTTTGTGCTCACTTTGATTATCCAGTTATTTTATAATCTGCAATATTTCCCTGAGTATGCTTCGTTTATAGACCTGTGGTTGTTCATTGGGCTTTATGCCATTATTAAGATGCTCTTTCACCGATGCAGGAATGAAAGCCAAAAGAGGACAAAAATGAAATGTTTCATGCTGTGAAAAGATTAGCATGTAATAACTTGAATAGGTTCGCAAGGGCTCCCTGGCATAAATAAATGCTAGCAACTGCAACAATCCTGAGGTTTTGTAGTCATTCTCACTCACAACAATGATGCTGTTTTGTCATGTTTAAAACTGAAACACTATTAAGTGCACATATTAACAGTTGTTTGGGCAGCAAAAATGCAGCACCCTGTCATAATATGCTACAGTAAAAATAAGCACAGAAATACAACAGATCACCTGATGATTTAAGCTGTGGATAACAAGGCAGCAACGCAATGCAGGAGGGACATCATGACTTTAAGGTCAGCTATATATCAGAGTGTATTAACCCAGGTTTTAATAGGCTGCTTGCAAGTCACAGCAGAATTAGGCTTGTTATTTGTAATGATATAAATTAGTAGAAATTTGTACCTTTGTCCAATTACTTCTCTTTAAAAGTTTTTAAACAAACAAATAGGATTTTTTAAAAGAATGAGATGGACAGGAAACTTTGTGAACACTTTAAAGTATCTGCTGCTGAAGAAGAAGAAGATATTGGATTTATATCCCACCCTCCACTCCGAAGAGTCTCAGAGTGGCTCACAATCTCCTTTACCTTCCTCCCCCACAACAGACACCCTGTGAGGTGGGTGGGGCTGGAGAGGGCTCTCACAGCAGCTGCCCTTTCAAGGACAACCTCTGCCAGAGCTATGGCTAACCCAAGGCCATTCCAGCAGGTGCAAGTGGAGGAGTGGGGGAATCAAACCCGGGTCTCCCAGATAAGAGTTCGCACACTTAACCACTACACCAAACTGCTGGCAGTTCACCTAAAAGTCAACCTCTTCCTGGCTGTATGGCTGGGAGCATGGGGAGCTGAGCAGCACTGAATTGAACCCTAGCTACTTCTCAACCAGGGGTGTAGCCAGAAAATTCTGGGTGGTGGGGCATTGGGAAATTCTGTGGGGCAGGGGACAGGAGGGAGAGAGAAAGATAAATAAGAGAGTTGGAAGCTGCCAATAGAATGGCTCACCCACCTGCAGGGAGCAGAAGAGGAAGAGGGCTTCCAGGGGGTAGACAGCTACCTTCTGCTCATCCCACCCACCCTTGTGACTCCTGTAGATGAGGAAGCCAGTAGATGAGGAAGAGGACTCAGCTCCCCCTTTTAAATGCCCCTCAAGGATTTGGCTTGGCAGTGGCCTCACTGTGCCTGTGCCAGCCCAGCAACCCACCATCATGTGACCCTGGTTAGCTCAGCTGGTGAAGGTGCATTGAAGGCACTGCCATCAAACCGAGTCTTCCTTTGCTGTGGGTGGGCTTGTGACTTGAGCGGCATTTAAAAGGGAAAACCAAGTCCTCTTCCATATTTAAAAGGGAGAGCCGAGCCCTCTTCCTCATCTACTGGTTTCCTTGTCTACATGAGTCATGACCGGGGGGGGGGGGGGTGGACAGCAGCCTTCCACCCCCTTGCCAGCTATGGTGGAGCTCACAACTGAGGGAGTGTGGCCCCACCCTGCCCCAACATAGTGATGAGCAAACCAAGTGGCAGCACAATAAAGGTAAACCAGAAAAAACAACTGTGCCCAAATGAAACAAAAAACAATATAAACAATACTGTTTCAGTTATATTGGAAATAAATTCCCTCAAATTGAAAAATTCAAACATTTGAGAAAGGTACCATCCATACACAGGAGACAAAGAAAACTTCCAGGGGTGGAGCAGCAAATCCTTAGTCCTTAAAATTGAGAAACATTCTCAGTTCATAAATCCAAATGCAAATCCACTCCCTTTGATTGGCTTGAAAGGGTAATGTCCTTTATGTGATTGCCAGCTTGTAATAGATCACATTTCGCAGATTGCAGCTTTTTCCATAAGCCGATTTACAAATATCACTACAAACAAAGTACAACAAAATCAGTATTTATCATATGTATCACAAAAATTCACAAAGGGTTTATCAGACCAAATACCTGTATACAGGTGTTGTTTTGTAGAAAAATAGGTGGTGGAGCTCATCCAGGGATTGTTATGCAATTGCACCTACTATTCAATGGACAAGGAGGTGGAACTCTCAGAAGGAGGTGGAACTCTCACAAAGGTTCAGGAGCTGTGCTCCTGTGAGCTCCCACTGAATCTGAGGCTGCCTGTATAGAGAAAGTCAGAAGTCAATGTCTTGCAGCATCTTTCCAGAGCCATAGCTTTCCACAATGAACAAATGCTTACAGTGATAACCCATCACAGCTGTTGTACATTAGCCTCCTTAAACGTACCAAGCACCACAATACAGACTTTACAAATTTATCCAGCAAACATTGCCTACAATTATCAGACCTCAAATAAAACATGACAGATCATTGGACTGATTGAGACCAACAGTTCAATTGTTTTGAGACGATGAATCCATCTGGCTTATTTTTGCAATAAGATCCTTTGTGTATCTTCCACTTTAAATCTGGTATTTTCCGCTTTCTGTATTACAAAGAATCTTAAGGACTCACAATAATGGCCAGTTTCAATACAGTGCTGTACAAGTGGAACTCCAGGGACCCTGCGATGAGCTCAAGAAATATGTTCTAGCACGTGGGGTTTTAACCACCCTCATTCAGCAAACTATGTACATTTTAGAACACCTTCTACAGATCAGGGCATAAATCACACATTTTGAGATACAATTGGTGAAAGAGGACATTTTAATTCTTATCTGAGTGTGGGGATCCACATATTCATTTATATTAAGGGCATATTGACAAGCTTTGCAGGTCCCACAGCGAAAATGTCCTATAGGTAGCCCTGACGGCATAGCATAGCAGGAGACAATATATCTGCTCTTACTAACATCTCTCTCAAACTGCAGGTTCTGCAAAATCCCACTAGGGGTAGTCTAGAGCAGCCTGGAATGTCAGTAACCACATTCCAGAGGCACAAGATGATCTTGTTAACTGCTATACTCGGTGGGAAATATTGAATGTATTTTTCAGATACACACAACAGAGTGTATCTGAAAAAACCACAGGAAACTATCCCTGTGGCAAAATGTTAACAATAAAGGAGTTTGTGAATCCAGCAACTGGGAAAGAGATCACATTGAGCCACTTTTCTAATTGCAACTCATTTTTTTTTAATTTATGTGGCTTTGTGTAGTTGTCAAATGTGGTACATTGAAAAAACAATCCACACTTTTAAAGTACGTATGTTGGAACATAGAGTGCATTTGGAAAGGGAGGTGCCTGAAACATCAATATTTCAACATATTAAGGAGAGTGGCCATCAGGTTAAGGACTTGAGATTTTTTTGTCCTATATAAATAGCAACCTAAACCTTATAATAAAGAAAATATAGAGAAAATTCTGTTGCAAGAAGAGTGCCACTGGATTCACAAGCTCCAGACAGTAGCACCAATAAGAATGAATCTTACTATTGATTTTTCGGCTCTGTGATTACTGTTTAATTATACCTTGTTCTATAATCTGTTTGTATGATGCATTGTGGAGTAGCAAAACATTGTATATTAGTGTATGTACCTTTAAGAAGGGTAAGAAGGGGGAGCTCTCACTATTAAATTAAGATCAGAGAGTGAGAACACTGAGAGCCAGAAACAGGAACTTTGAGTAACATGTGTTGATCCGTGTTTGATATAGAGAAACTGTGGGTGAGTATGTATTACTTTGATGTAATACTGGCTATAAGGAGGGTAGAATTTGATGTTTGGTAAATTGATGTATGTTTTAAAACACTAGCTTCGGGGGGAAAGCAGCATCTTGGAGAGAAAAGGCTGAGGAAGGACAGAGGCACAAAACTGTGGAAAATCCTGGAGATACGGTTCCTTATACTTTCTTATAAATTGCACTAAATAGAAAGCCTGCATAGCAAGCTGCTCTAACCCCCGTTTCAGGGTGGGCAGTACTGTATATATCCTTGATGACACATTGGCACATGTTGACATATACACTTACTAATTGGTTGCAACATCCAGCATAATTTCATCGTGAGAGTCAACCACACACTACTGATGCATTTTGCCAAGTTGGCATCAGTTCATTGGCTACAAATTGTGGCGTAGAATAAAAATTCAATATGTGTGCATCTGTCTTGACTGGTCAAATCTGGTTTGGGATCTAAGAACCCCCTACTTCTATTTGACAGAGAGTTTTATTACCTTTTATGGCTATCCAGACCAAATGGCCTAGCTATACTGTTTTATGTGACCATGTGACCAGTTAGTTTGCCAGACTGCTTGTATTTCAGCTCACAACTCCTGATCCCCTCTGATGAAGTGTGCTTAAGAGAGCGCATGAAAGCTTACGTTCTGATTAAAAATTGGTTGGTCTTAAAGGTATGACTTGATTCCTGCTTTGTTCTGCTGCTTCAGACCAACACGGCTGCCCACTTGGATCCCCCTACTTCTATTGTTACTTTAAAATGCAGTAGAAATGCAGTAAGGCATAATGCAAATTATATCTCTGTTATAGACAGATAAGGCTGGAATGTTAGTTGTCTTGGTCTCAGTGCCTGCACTGTGAGATCAACTCTTCTGTCTTTTCTTCTCAGTCAGGTCTAGCTGTGTGTTAACCCTTAAGGATGTTACTTAAGCATGCTTGCAGCCTTTCCAACTGAAGCCGTGTCCCACAACAACATAAAGTATTCCATATAAAGAAGAAAACTAGGAGCATAAATTCTTTGAGTTCTTAATCATAACAAACCCAGCAGTTTCTCTCATACTTTTAAATTAGTCTTTATCATACAGAATTAAAAAGAAAAGAAAGACCAGTTAATAACCTAACACCAGACTGTCCAAGAAACATGCAACATTTGTATAATGAAAAGGAAGAATACAATGATCCGATTTTCTGTAGTTCAGATTATAGCTGTTTTTCAGTTTTAAAAGGTTCATCCCCCCCCTCTTCCCTGCTGTTCCATAAAAGCTGACATTTTTGTCCTGATCCACAGAACAAGCACTGGCCTAGAAAGCAGAATGACAATGATGAAAAAGTAGTAAATAGTACCGGTAGTGATACAATTTATAATTTTAAGATATTCCTTTATATTAGTCTAGTGTGTTACTTTAAAGAGCTTCATTAAGGTTACATGTTCAGGCAGGCAGTTTAGGCTAGTTGCGAGCGCCCGCATAAACCTGCTGCAGTTGCTCCTTAGATTAAAACTTTCTGAATTACTCCTGATTCTTCTGATCTCTGTTTTGGAACCCAGAAACATTGCAGTACCCAGGCTTGCAAACTATTAAGAAGTGCTGAAAAGATCTTCATGTCCAGTTCCAGAACTTCCACAAAGCAGCCTTAGCCATTAATCAGTGAAAAGTTTAGTCATTCCTTAGAAAGAAGCATTAACTTCACATTGAGATTCATGTCAGAGTGAAGATTTGAACATGAGTTTCCTAAATTGTAGTTCAATGCTCCAACTACGGTTGCCAATCCCCAGCTGAGTCAGATAGGGATCACAGTTAATAAGACAGGCAATGAAAGAAACAAATACTTTGTTGCACTGGCTAACAATGTTTAATAAAACCATTTAAAAACCTTTTAAATAACCTTTTTGTACTTCACTAGAAATAACAATTTCACATAATGATATTATCACAGAGGTCCATTCCCACATTCCAATATTACAAGAAAGGTCCTTTGAGCACCCAGATATAGGCTCATTTTGTCAATGGACTTCCTCAGGAGTAATCCTTCCTACATTTCTTCTAGGCTTACAAGCCTCTTGTAACAACCCATTGTTAATGCTCTTCTGCAACATCTTCTATCTTAAGTTTTCTCATCCTGGAATAAAACAAGGTAATAACAACAAGACACACCACAAAGCTGAATGGAAATAGTTAATCCTTAATTTTACATATAGTTGTAAAAAACTTACCACTCAATGACACTTAAGTACATATATTTATATTAGGAGCTTAAGCCAGTCCAAATTTATTCATTTAACCAGATGCACAAACCTTCTGGAGTTTGCTGGCCAATAGCTCTCTGCAATATTTTTATTAGAAGCAAGCTGTTCTTATAGATGGCCAATTGCTCTTATACTCTTTATAATAATTATTTATTTATTCATTCATTCTTAATTATGAGTAAGCCATTCTTTTGGCAGCAAATTAGCTCAAAGCCACTTAAGTATAAAATTTTAAGCAGGCCAGTCCTGTGCCTCTTCTATAACTGAATGCAAAAGCCTCTTAGAGTCTACTAACAAATGCTCTGTGCAAAAGACTGAAACACTAAGGGTGATTCTGCATTAGCCTTTGTTCTGGCTCTGACGCTGTGTTTCCCCCGGGGCAGATGTTGGTTTCCACACATTTTGACCCGGGGCGGCAGTTTGACCCACCTCTGAAGCAGTGCTGCCCCGGATTAAGAAGATCGGCAAAATACCAGAAAATTTTTTTGCTGCGGTTCCGAGGCTCAGAATTTTATGTGCGGAACTCAAGCCAGTGCGCTGTCAAACTTCTTGCATCAGTAGAACACACCCAAATAACTCCACGCCCATGATTCCACCCAGTTATTTTGTCATACTTCCGCAATTTTACTCCCTTTGAAAATTATGCAATATTTTTCTGAAATGGATTAATTTTTACAACGCAAAACAATATAACGATGTAATGCTATTTTTTTTCCAAATGCATCACTTACTTGCACCCGCCCCCCTTCTTTACTATATTCCACGTGAATTTGATAATGTGCCATTGCATTGCGATTACGTTCTTCCCCCTTCCGAAAAAATCAATCCTGACTGCTATATTTTTTTCCAAATAAGATTGTTGCAACGCAACTAAATAAAAAGTGATGTTGCACGAACTACTTTAAACATGCGTGATTGTTACCTTTATCGATCCCCCCCCCCCCCCATGGCCTCAAATGGGAGCGGAAATTTGATTATGCTTACAGCTTTATATTTTTGATAGGTTGGGGAAACTTTCTCCCTTAACCCCTCTGCATATTTCTTCCCCCCCTTTCACACATCTGTTTGTTATAGGTTTTAACAGAAAACTGTGTGCTTAACATTCAGCGTGTGTGGATAAAAACGGTGGATTGCCGACTCAGATTTCATGGTGCTCAACCTGCCAATGGCAGGGCGAAAGGAAAACACGTGACTTTGCCAGTATTATGCCTCTGGCATTGCGTTGTAATGCAAATAAAGACGTTACGTTGTAACGCAAACACACATGCGTGTAAAAAAAAAAAGGGAAACGTATGAGGGAGGGGGAACTCCGGGAGCAGTGGTAATGCGGAATCAGAAAACATGGAACAGATTGGGAATTGAATCCGGGGGAAATCCTCTAATGCGGAATCGGGAAATCTGGCCCGCATGGAACAACCCCGGAGTGAAAGGAGGGCAAACGCCAAATGCGGAATCAGCCTAACTCTACTTTAAAGACCATTCTGTTGATTCCATGCAGCTGTGTGTTACATATTAGTTTCTTAAATGTATGACATTAACAAAAATTCTTCAAGGCTGAAACCCATTGCAATACCTCCATTTGAATGGGCCTTTAACATAATAATTTTTAACACAATAATTTTGAGAGTTGAACTGGGCTATATTTCACATATTTACCTAATCCATTGCAACACCATCCTCTATGGGAGTTTAAAACATTTCAAAATCATACCAGAACCTATATTACTACCATAAAGATCTAATGGGACCTCATTTAAAATTGTAGATACTTTTTTACGATTAAGACCATAACCAATGAACTAATCCTGATTGGCTGCAATCCTCTAAATTGGAAATTTACTTGTAAAAAGGTTGTTCCATAGAAAAAAAGGTTGTTCCATGGAAAAAGTTTCTTAGAATGTATATGATTCCAGTTATGACAATTCCCACATTAGAACACTCTTAAAGAGATACAAATTGTTTGTGCTTGTATCTACAATTTGGGAAAAGAATCTCTCCCAGCTTGAACATTGATGAGAGTGCCATGAACATTATCACATTGTCCCTTTGGAACTATAATTTGGTTCGCAAGAATGACTGAAGTTGTGGCAAAAATAGAAGCTTCAGCTCCATGGTTTGGGCATACTCCCAGAAGAGCTGTTTGTGCAGTAATGTTTTGCTTTATAATAGTGAATACTTCAAACGAGTCCTGATGAAGCTTAAAGCAGAAAGTGCCAAAGCAGGATTACAGCTGAACATCGAGAAGAGAAGCAATGACTATTGAGGAATTACACAACTCTAAGGTCTTTAACTTAATCTTTATTTATACAACTTTGGTGGGCTATTGCTGGCAGGAAAAGTTAAAGGCTGCAGGAAAAGAGGAAGACCCAGCATGAGATGGTTGACTCAGTCAAGAAAGGCATGGCCCTAAATCTGCAATACCTGAGCAGGCTGTTAACAGCAGGATGTTTGGGAAGACATTAATTCATAGGGTCACCATCAGTCGGAAGCAACTTGATGGTACTTAAACATACACACACAAGGTTGTCAATGAAGAACTGCAATTGCTAAAAGTTTTCTGTTCCTTGGCACCATCATCAAGGGAGACTGCAACCAAGAAATTAGAAGGAGATTGAGACCAGGAAGAGCAGCCATGGAAGATCTAGAAGAGATCCTTAAATGTACGGATATGTCACCCAAGGTCAAGATAATTCATACTACAGTATTCCCCATTACTATGTATAGGTGCGAAAGTTGGACAATGAAGAAAGCTGACAGGAAGAAAGTTGATTCATTTGAAATGCCATGTTGGGGGAGATGTTTATGGGTACTGTGGACTGCCAAAAAGACAAATAAGTGGGGTATAAATAAAATCAAACCTGAAATCTCGCTAGAAGTTAAAATGGCCAAACTGAGGTTGAAAGTGACTTGAAGGCACTTAACACACACACATTGCTTTAAAAATGACAAGGCTATTTAAAATTTCCAGTTTCAGAACAATCCATGGGATTTTCTAGAGTCAGGTGCACATAAAAGAATTCCTGGACACGTGCCTACAAAATCCACTTAAAAGCGCTTCCCAAGTGAAGGGAAAGAACCTCAGGGGCAAATAGTTAACTCATAACCAGCCTAAGCATTTCAGCTGGTATGAATGCATATACTGAAGTCGATGTTTGATTTATATATTTTGGATATTTCCATGCTGCCCTCAACAAACAGTTTCATAGCATAATGGCAGGTTGTGCCATAAATGACAGGCAGAGCTAACTTCTTCAGTCAAGCATTTAGTTGCCCAGTGACATGCAGGTGGCTAATCCTGCTTTAATATTTTTCCAGTGTATCTTCCTAACATGACAGTGAATTGGATATCACACTGTGCAAAAGCCTGAAAGCATTAAAAATGTATCTCTTGTCTGCTGTAATGCTCTGCATGGTACTCAAAAGACACGGTAGAATAGTTTTAGTAAACCCCTGTGTTTCATTTCAACAGTTTCCTGAAACAAGATCAAAGAAAGTTTGGCATAACATAAGACTGCAGAAATTTACTTAGCAAATTGCTCTAGTGTGTTTGGCTTTCCAACCCAAGGGGGGGGGGGGAGAAAGGATTTAATGACCTCCAAAAACAAAGGCTTAATGAGTACTCAGATATTTTGATCTGGGGGAGAAATGGGTGCTATTGTTAGCCTCCAACATGTGACTATTAGGAACCCACGGAGAAGTAGAAGAAAATTGGATCTCTTAACAACCTATATTTATACACATCTGAAGAGGCTTTAGAACAGCTGCAGTTTACCAAAGAAGTTCAGTGTCATTTTTCAGATATCACCCACCAGTATTTTACAAATTGCTACTCTTGTGCAGGTCAGGAGTCCCTAACCTTGTTGAGCCTATGGTCAGTACTAGAATTTTGAGGGAAAATATTGGGGAACCACTATAAAATGGCTGCTGCACAGGGGGTAATAGAGCAGAGCAAAAACAACTTCCATGGAGATTGAGATCAGTCACACAATCTAAAGTTTCTAAATCTAATCTGATTAATTCTAATCTAAATCTAAAGGTTCTAAAGCTCTTATGACAGAGGTGGCTGTTTCTGAACAATTGTTGCTTGGAGACAGAAAGGTGATGCCTCTTTGGCTCTTCTAAAACACCTCTGGCCCCAGTGAAGCAGCTGAAAGCCAGAACTGGCTCTTTGCTTTGGGGGGGAAATACTTGGAGAAGAAGGAAGTGAGCATCAGGAAACACATTTATGGGAACCATGGTGCCCCCCTGGGTACCACATTAGTGTTCTAATGCACATAAGTTTTGCCAGCTCTGGGCTGGGAAATATCTGGAGATTTGCAGGGTAAACCCTGGGGACAGCAAGGTTTGAGGAGGGGAGAAACCTCAGCAGTAAACAATGCAATGCAGTCCACTCTCCAAATCAGCCATTTTTTCCAGACGAACTGATCCCTATAGTCTGGAGATCAATTGTAAAAGTAGAAGATCACCAGGCCCCACCTGGAGATTGGAAACCCTATGATCATAGCATCATGCAATGGGCACAGAATGCAGCATCTTTTGGGTCTCTGACCTAGTTTACACATGCAGAGGAATGAAATGGCAACAAGGTAGCAGAGTCCCCAGGAGGTAGAATGGACTGTGCCATTTCAGACTGCAGATGGAGGCCTTTCCAAGATCAGAATTTTGATGGCTGTGTTTGCTCAGAGTACACAAGCATAGTTTTCAGTAATTTGCTCTACTGTTGTGAAATCTTCTAACACATAGTCAGCTTTTACCTCAAGGTGTCTGACATGAGCCACTCCATTCCACGAAGTGACTCCTTCTTGTTCTACCATGGGGCTGCAAGATTTCCCTCTGCTTATTTTCAGGGTTCCTCAACTCCAGCCTTTCTGGAATGGTCTCTTGGAAGAAGTTAGGTGTTTGCATATACCTCACTAGCTTTCAGGGAGGCCTGCAAAGCCCAGCTAGCCTGTTTTGATGCATACTTTTCATGCCTCTTATTTCTATTTTATTGTTATTGTTAATTAAGGCTTCATGTTTGTTGTAATGTGGAATAATAAGCTTTTTTGTGTATTATTGCAAGCTTTCTTGAGGTTTCCTGTTCAGGAGGAAAAGGCAAGATAGGAAGAGGGTTGCCAGGTCCAACTCAGGAAATATCTGGGGACTTTGGGGGCAGAGCCAGGAGCAAGGTTGTGAAACACACAATTGAACTCCAAAGGGAGTTCTGGCGTCACATTTAAAGGGGCCATGTTCCTTTTAAATGCCTTCCATTGAAAATAATGGAGGATGGAAGCACCTTTGGGAGGGGGTTCATAGAATTGGACACCCTAGTCCAATCTTTTTGAAACTTGTGGAGATTTGTGGGGAGAGGCACTGGATGCTATGCTGAAAATTTGGTGCCTCTACCTCAAAAAATAGCCCCCCCCCAAGGCAAAAATACCCACATATCAATTCTCCGTTATACCCTATGGGGATTGGTCTCCATAGGATATAATAAAGTGCTCAGTGGACATTCCCCCTCCCCCCACACTTTCTGATAACCCTGAAGCAAGGAATGGCCTCCAAACCAGGGGATCGCCTGCCCCCAATTTGGGATTGGCAACTCTATACTCAAGGTCTTTGTTCTACATAATTTCCAAGCTGCAAAACAATGGAATGATGGAGTCAGTAAGTGCCATGAAACAAGCTGTTTGCTGACATTTTCTATTCATAGGGAAGTTTTACATAGGGGGACACTCCAAAATGTGACCCTGTATCCGCGAAGTGCTGTAATCTACTCCACCACCTCAGGTCTTTGCTGAAAGCTGCCAACAGCCTGAACAAAAAATATCCTTTTATAGATGCTTAAAGGGGTATTATTTATCAGATGATATTGGATTAGAAGGATTTTAACCCATGCTTACACGGTGGTGCCATTAGGGCCAGAGAGGCTTTAAAGGAGACTGCAGCTTCACATCTTAAGTATAGATTACCACTGAAAGTGATAATAGAAAAAACATCAAGCCCAGAATCTAAAATTAGTTAACTCTATGCCGTTATGCTTACATAACAGACATAGAGTTTATTAGTTACAATATTTTAACCATGCCACTTGAAAACTAATATTACATATTAGTTTTCAAGTGGCATGGTTAAAATATTGTAACACATACGTGAATTTCTCTGCACAAATTTTTTTTCTGAGAAGTGTCAGATACCTCCCTTGCAGGGCTTTTTTTTTTAACTGGAATGCAGTTCTGGCTGGCTTGGCATCAGGGGGTGTGGTCTAATATGCAAATGAGTTCCTGTTAGGCTTTTTCTGCAGAAAAGCCCCGTGCGAAACAATGGTGATGTCAGGGGTATGGCCTAATACACAAATGAGTTCCTGCTGGGCTTTTTCTACAAAAAAAGCCCTGCTCCCATGCAAATGTTTATCAATGCTATGGTTAAAGTTAGTATAAGACAGCAGCTGGACTCAGCATTCCTGCCAACATTTCAACTACATTCAGAAATCATTTTTAACCAAACATTGACACCCTCTCTGACCCCCTTTCTTAAGGGAAGAATCCCAGTTAGAAAATAAATCTAGATTCCTTTGATATATGAATGAAGATGCATGGGTTAACCAGAGTTAGTTTTCCCTTCACAAACTGGGTTTCTAACTGCAATTGTAAGCAGATTTTAAGTATGCCAGCCTCCAGGTGGGATCTGGGGATCCCCCAGAATTACAGCTCATCTGTAGACTACAAAGTTTCCCTGGCAAAAATGGGTGCTTTGGAGGGTGGACTCTAGAGCAGGGGTGGCCAGTGGTAGCTCTCCAGATGTTTTTTGCCTACAACTCCCATCAGCCCCAGCCAGCACGGCCAATGGCTGGGGCTGATGGGAGTTGTAGGCAAAAAACATCTGGAGAGCTACCGTTGGCCACCCCTGCTCTAGGGTATTGGAATCCACAAAGGTTCCTGTCCAGTCCAGGCTGCATCCCCAAATCTCCAGGAGTTTCCCAACCTGGCAACCTTACTCCCCATCCCCTGCATGTCGCCAGAGAGGACCTGGCAACCCTCACACCCTGTCATTGCTATGTTCACTGGTGTCAATGGGCTTAGAAGAATGTAACTCTGCTTTTGATGGCATCGTAAGAACTCTGGTTTGCAGACACAAAACTACCACCTGTTAATAGCCACAGGAGAACAAAGAGGGGAAATAAAGAGAGCCTGCCAACAAGCTACATTTTTACACATACTGGGATAATGTTGGTTAAATGTGGTCTCTAAAGCCAACCCTACTAAATGGTCCTGGTAAGGTATTCTGTCTTCTTTAGTACAGAACTGGATTTTCTCAATATGTTTTTCCAGTATAGAAGGTGAACCTAAAATATTTCAGTGGAAGAAAAAATAGGCCAAAAATTAGGTCAGACTATTTTAAAACCAACCATATTGGCTTTCATATGTTGCCATCCATGTGTCCATTTTACAAATCTCAAAGAATCCTCGGTAGCTCTGAGCAACAGTAACAGAACTCACATCATTCCATTAACATACTTGGTTAATCAACAATAAGTTTTTTGTCGCTTGATGTGTGGTAACCCAATGTCTTTGAACACCTGTGGGTATTAACAGTATTTTGTAACATAGTTTGTCACACAGCATTAATTTGTTGTGACAACATTAATATCAGTGGAATTTTCCTTTACTGTTTCTAATTAGGGTCAGCGAACAGCTTTACCAGTGTGAATCAATAAGATACAGGGGATGAATTGCCTCTTGTTTATTAAACCTGCATTTATTGTATTTTTTGCAACTGAACATCAGTCAGTGCTACAATATTGGCATAGTGATTTTTTTAATCAATTTGCTGTCTGCTATCATACATCCTCTAAGAATCTGTAAATTGTCAGAAACAAACATCAAACCATTTTTGTGATCTTTATTGCTAGTAAAATTTCAACAGCAGCTATAAAACATAACATGAACCCAATAAACCATTTGTTTCCAGAAAATAGCTGAAGTGTGTCAAAGGGCATACTACTAATCTTCCATCTCAGCTCCACTCCGGAGCAACAGTGATACAGGAAGAAGGCTTTGCTCACCAGCACCAAAGCAGTTTAGATGTAGACTACGAAAGACCTTGCATCAGGACAAGGGAGAAGTATTATAACTGGATTAAGATAATTAAATACCATAGCAAAGCATGTGTTTCATACTAGCAGTCCAATATATACAATTCAAGTTGTCTTAATCCAAGAATAAGTCGACCTGGCAAGGAACAGAGAGTCCGAAGTAGCTGTCCCATGTTTCAAAGATATGAATCTTCTTCCTCAGCACAGGTAAATTATTGGACATGCAATTGCAAATTCCAATAGGGCAAAAAGCTTCAGTATTCCAGTAAGGCAAAAAGCCTCAGTATAAGTCAGGCAATAAGCCACACAGCTCTGTATTGCCCCAAGACAATGTATCATTTCTTAGTTGTAGATTTAAAATTTTGAGTTATAAATTGCGACGTCCACTCAGAGCTTTAGTTGTTGTAGATTTTCTAGACTATATGGCTGTGTAGATTGGCAATTGAAATTCTAATCTTATCTGTAGTGCTGTTGTAAGATGCAGAGCATCTTGTGTGTTTTTAGGACTGGAAGCCATGCCCTATTCATTTTTAAACTCTCTTCCTTCCTGTTGAAACTGTGTTTATGTTTATGGATTGCAGTGGTTTCCCTGTGCAATCTAACATGGTAATGGGATGTGTTGTCCAACATTACAGTGTTGGAATAAAATACTGTGTCCTGTTTGAGTTAGGCTATGTTCAGCCACTGCTGATTGTTCAGGTTGGCCAAATGTGCAGTGTCTTTCATGTTGTTTTATTCTTGTCTGGATGCTACATTGTGTGGTCCTGATGTAAACCTGTCTACAACTGCACAACAGCACTACAGATAAAATTAGAATTTCAGTAGCCAATCCATATACAAAAGAACCCCCTCAGGAGAGCTCCTCCATTAACATGTCACAGACTGGGAGGCTCCCACAAGATAATGACTCAGCCCCTACCCCAATTTCCTGAGTAGATATAAATTACCTGCCTACCATCTTCTTCTCACTTTGACCCAGAGAGAACTCCAGTCTTCTGCGTTATACCTCTGAGGATGCCAGTCACAGTTGGTGAAACATCAGGTCTCACAATGTCAAGATCATGTCCATACAGCCCAGAAAATCTACAACAGCTAATGAACTCCGACCGTGAAACCTTCGACAACATATTTAACTCAGAGCATTCAATGAGTCACACTGGTTATTGTTTATGCTAGATACTAAAGTTACTGGCAGTCTTTTATTATATGTGTGGAATTGGATAGAATTTCCATGACTTAAAATGTTAATATATAAGAGACTGTATCGTATACATATATATTGGCAATCACCACTATTTTTATACTAGCCTTGATCAGTTCCGCAGGGCCTGCAAGTCTACCCTCTTTAAGTTAGCGTTTATGAACAGCTGAACTATAAGTGTACAACACGCTAAAATGGTCCGGCTCAGGGATCTGCTATTGATATGCCAACCGACAGAGATAGCGTCAAACAATAATGTTACCGCCAGATGTACTGTTAGATTTAGAATTGTTCTAATTAAGTATTGATTGGTTTTAATGTCTTAATGTTTTAATGTTAATTCAATGTTTTATTACTGTACTGTTTATTTTTGAATGCTGTTAGCCGCCCTGAGCCTGCTGTGGCGGGGGAGGGCGGGATACAAATAAAATTTTACTTACTTTTTACTTACTTACTTACTACTTCGGGAATTAACAACTGATCTACATGCTTTTCACTCTGTTCTTCTCCATTTTGAAGATTCAGAAGAGATTACAAGAACACTGTAAAAAAAAATCCCCGAACATGAACAATTAAAATCTCAGTTTAAGAGTTCCAGCTGTTGGGTACCAGACCAGGCAAAAAGGTGTTAACAGTTCTTCCAAAAATTGTACTACTAATGCTTCTGTCAAGGCTCCTGAGGAAAGGGATTAGAACATTTGTGGAATAGCCTCAGTGCTTTATCCATGCTTTATGATTATTAATCCTTCCACTAAACCCTTCTGGTATACTCAGTGGTCTGCAATTCTCACCTCAATTTATCTCACATTGTTGTCTGCAGTTCTGGACAATGTTCTCAAAATAGGCTTGTTATCTGTTCTTTATTTCAAGAAAGTGTTCCTTATTTGTTTCAGGAATACCTATAGAAAAGAAAAAATATACCGCACCTGTACAAAGCAATTTTAATATATTTCAAGGACATAGGGTTGTCTGGTCTCTCCTGGCAACTGGCAGGGATGGGAGGACTAAAAAGTAATGGAAGGGAGACCCAGCTGACATTGCAGCAATGAGTCTGTGTCACTTCTGAAGTGACCCAGAAGTATTGCGATGTGGTTAGCATCCAGATCTGTTCAACAGTTTCACTCTGAACAAGATGTGTACACTGGCAAATGCTTTGGCTGGAAATAATTAATGTCCTGTTATGTGTAGAAAGAGTCCAATCCACGAAAAGTAAATTATAATCAACGTACAAACAAAAAAGAGCCAGAAATAAAACCATATTCACCCAAAGGCTCCCTTAAATAATTGTTCCTGTAAAAAATAATGTGTTGCCTTCACAGCTTTTTGCAGTCCCTTCCATAGATATGGCACTGCCCCAGGAGAGGAAAAAGTCTTGCCTAGGTGATGGGGAATAGAAAGCAGGCCTTGGTGGGAATTTGATTGTAGCATCCACTTGACAGTAAATTCTAGCATGCACAAAAAATTTGTTAGTCTTCAAACTGCCACAAGACACAATAGGTGACTGCCACTATAGGGCACAAAATTAGTAGTTATAAACCCACTAATTTATTTAATCAATGTGCGTTCAGAGAACGCAGCTCCTTGGAAGAAAGCAAGGATAAAAGTCAAGAAGTGGAGGACTCTTTAATCTTATTTTGGCAAATCCCTTAAAACGTGCAGCATCAATCTCGCCCTTTCCTTGCATTTCATTATTTCAACGGAACTAGTTTCTAACATGCAGAAAAATCAAATCATTTCAGAAAACTGTTTTACTGAGTACTGTTGACACATGTGATTACAACAGTGATTCTTGAAATATCTACGTCTACACTGGAGATGAGAAGGGGGATGTTTCACGAAACAGACTGGAAGATGCGAAGCTCGCACTGAAACGACGCCAATCCCAGCATCCCGCTTCCCCCCCCCCCCTTCATACCAGACCGCTGCTTCTAATACCACATACTAAGCTATCTCCTGCAGATGGCGCTGTTCAGTGGGGACGCCGTTTGTGAAGTGCGAGAAGGTGGATTGTCCCAGCACGCAACCCGTCGTCGAAGAGACTTTCCAGCTGACGTGTGAGTTTCAGCAGGCCTTGTCTGGACGCTCTTCTCACTCTCCGTCTCCCGCTGTCTCTCCTTTTCCCGGAGCCACGATTATGGCGGCTACGTGGGAAGAGATTCTGAAACTGTCTCAGCAATTCCAGTCCGCCCAATTTGCCCAGGCGTCACAAAGGTGAGGGGGGGGGGGGGAGACATAACACGGAAGCCCAGGAGGCGGAGCCAAGCGGGAGCCCCTTCCCGGTAGCTCGCTCCTCCGTCAGTTTTATTGCTGGCGTGCCTTAACCGCTTTCCCCTGTAGCATTTCCACTTGCGCTTGTATAAGCAGCGTTTCTTGCAGGTGCTACCGTAACATTCCGCCCAAAAACATAGGCTGAGGTTTCCTGTTAACTTGGGGTCAGCAATCTGTCATGCTTTCCACACAACCCAAGCACCCAGCAGGTGGAACTTGCCCTAACGATTTATCTCCATGATAAGAAAAGCTCGGTTTTTGCATTCTGCTGTTAAAGCCACAGGAGTAACTGGTTGGTTTTTGGTTATTTTTAAGCGATATTTCTGCTTGCAGGAACGTGTCCTGAAAATTCATAACTTAATATCTTCTGCCTCCCTGTGTATGCGCACACACAGAAGCCACATAGTTTCAGATGGCTCCTCAAACCAGAACGTAGGCAGTCCACTAACTAGGGTCTGTTAAACCAGGATCTGAAATCAACGTTTAAAATTAGTATTATCAACCAGTTTTCATATGATGTACAAATGGGGACAACTTGACTTAATTCTGTCTTGTTCCCCTATGATACCCTCAGGTAATTATTGCAGAAACTTTGTAAACAGAGCAAAAACATTGAAAGCAGAATATGTTGAAACAGACTAGGTGCCTACAAACAGAAACTTGGTTTGACAAACCAGCTAAAAACATGGTTTTGTGTCGTCTGTACCAATCGTCTCACCAAAGCGCTCATAGCTGCCATCCTTTATTATTGTTGGTAGTGAAATCCTTGCCAAAAGGCCATTCCTAACATGGAAATTTAGGAAAAGCTGGAAAGTTATGCCTACACAATATACATTTATCCTGTTGGATAGCTTCATTTGTCAGAAGACTAAAAGAAGACAACTCTGTCCCCAGTTTCTTATTTGTGTGTATTAAAACAGGTATACTCGCTTGAGATCTGTAAGAAGATAGTGATAGTTAAAGTGATGTTCTTGCTTAAGTTTATGCCATCACAAAGTATGTCTGGAAAAATATTTCTGAGGCTTTCATAATAGTTTTCTACAGACACTTTGTTCTATATTATATATCCACACATGACTAAAATTTCTATGGCAGTCTTCTGGTTATAGTATAAACCTTGTGTTTAAGAGTTTTACTGAGACCGACAACTGTTTTGATTTGTGGACAATCATTATAGTGGAGCACTGGGGAACTGAAATGCATTCGAGATCCATTGATGTTAGCAGCTCACACTTTTATGTTAAATGTATTTGAAACAGAGCCAAAATTGAAAGAGCTCACCACAGAAATCTTGTACTAAATCACTTTCTTGGCTCTCACTGTTTGTGACAGTTATAAGCATGGCTTCCTAACCATGCTCACACGTTCCTTTTGCACTCCTTCATATGTGGGGTACATGCAGGCACACAGGCAACTTGAAGTTTTCCTTCTAACACAATGGAGTTCTAAACTAAGATTAAATCAACATTTGTAATCCCAGGGTTTCAGAGAGAAGGAAGGAGGAGAGTATCATTTTCCCAGGTGCCTCCATCTGGATTTAACAACAAATTGCATTTCAGCAGAAGCTCTCAGTCATGCTCCATACATGAAGGAAGGTGGAAAGATGCAAAAGAAGTGAGCAAACTGTGTTTGTGCTGTGAATAAATAAGTTTTTTTGTTTATTCATTTATATTTACCCTGTCTTTCTTTCCCATGGGGACCCAAAAGTGCTTATGTTGTTCTCCTCTCCTCCACTTTATTCTTTCAACAACTCTGTGAGGTAGGTTAGGCTGAGAATGTGTGACTGGTCCAAAGACACTTCGCAAGTTTTCAGAGTAGAGTGGGGATTCCAACCAAAGTCTTCCAGACTATAACTGTTACTCTGTTGACTACAGCCATTGGCATAGTTGCATGTTTGAGTAAAATCCTAGGTATGAAGGGCTTGTAGGACACAGGCAACCCCCCCCCCGTGTTTTTGAATCACTAAGCATGGTTTGTAAACACTTTATGTGTTTCAGATTTGTGCCTTGAAATGGTGCTCACATCACTGAATTGTGATACAGTGGATTGGGCAGCTTGGCTGTTGCCAAGGACATAGGATTGCAACCTACTTCTCCATTTGTATTAATCTGAATTAATTAATATGCACCAGTAATAACATGTATATATTAACTGGAATTCTTATTTATCCTACAAATATAGCTGATTGAGGGGAGTAATTGTGCTACCTTATTTACACTAAGATAACTGAAGTTAGAAGGCTGTTACTATTTAGGGTTACACTGCATAAACACAATACAAATATTGTGCTGAAGCTTCTCTAGATTCTTATAGTTGCAATGTTATCACTAGTTTAAATTCCAGGGGTGTGAGGCTGTACCTGAAGATGTTTGCCTTGTTTTATTATGTGTGCAGATTATCGGAACGTAATTGCATAGAGATCATTGCCAAGTTGATTGCTGAAAAACAGCTGGATGTTGTACATACTCTTGATGGGAAAGAGTATATTACTCCTGCACAAATTAGTAGAGAGATACGTGATGAACTTCATGTTCGTGGTGGTAAGTGTCCCTTTGTTTCTCGATGCCCTTAGAAATTAAAAGAATGAAGATGTGACATCCCATTTGCTCTTGGGGAAAAATATATGTCATAGGAAACATGTCTTTGTCTTGCTGAGTCACCTGCAAGATGCGATTTTAGTGCTTGATAGTGTCGTACTTCCTCTGAGTTTAATAAACTTCTGTCAGTGTATTGTGATGTGGTTAGCATCCAGATCTGTTCAACAGTTTCACTCCGAACAAGATGTGTTCACTGGCAAATGCTTTGGCTGGAAATAATTAATGTCCTGTTATGTGTAGAAAGAGTAATAAAACTAGTTTTCTTTCTGGTAATGATCTCTTCACAGCTTCACTTTCATCCTTCCACTTTTCTTGTTCCTTCATCAGACTAGCAGACTTATTTCTGTAGAACTCACTTCCAACTAATGACATAGATACAGAGCTCTGTATAAGCCTGATGTACTTTTGAAGTCCATCTATGAGGCATCTTCTAAATTCGCTTCAGAGGAGGAGATGCTTTCTTGCATCCATGCTTTTGCCTTTGTGGAATAGCATCCTCTCCTAAATTAGATTTGAATGTCATTGTGACTGTGTAAAACTCTCTGGGTATGCCAGAATCTCAGGCCTTCAAGTAATTGCTGGGTCCTCTTTATCTTTTTTGTGAAGCTGGAACAGCATATGAATAACAGTACATGAAGTTGGAGTAGCCATGCTGGTAAAGCTGCATGTGAAGGGAAGTTACAGTCCTCCACATACCGTGTGAGTGTAAGTCTAAGTGAACTGACTAGGGTTATTTCCAAGTAAACATACATAAGATCTGGCTGAATGTTTGATTGGATTATAAAATTAAATGAACAGTCTTAAAATTTTACTTTCTTTGTTAATGACTGTTTATACCAGTGTCTTAAAACCTGTTTTAATACATTCTTCTTCTTATAGGTCGCGTAAACATTGTTGATTTGCAACAGGTAACTTTTATCTTTTTTTTTTAGAAAAGAAGTCTGAAATCTGTATTTAATTGAACCATTGTAAAGTTTATAGTAGATTGTATATTTAAATGGTCCTGACCTCACTAGCCCAGGCTAGCCTGATCTTGTCAGATTATGGAAGCAGAGAAGAGTTAACCCTGATTAGTATTTGGATTGAGGACCACTAAGGAAATGCAAGGTCACTGTGTTAAGGCAGGCAAACCACTTCTAAACGTCTCTTTTCTTGAGTCACCATAAATTTACTGCAGCTTGATGAACAAATAAATATATAGTCATAAAATAGTGTATACACAGCTAATCACTAAGCTCTAGTTTATTTTTAGTAACTGTAGGTAGCAGTTCTTTACATACTGTTATGATGGTCTCTTACTTGGTTATACAAACAAATGTTTTTATTTGTGATATTTGTTTGATACCTGATTTAACCTATAAAGGAAGCAGGATTTTCTTTAGAAGTTTCTTATTAAATAACAGAGAACATATAAATAGAAATGCCTGATCACTGGGGCATTCACAAAATTAATTAATGTTTCATTTCCATTAATTTTTTCCTTCTTTTTCTAAACTTCAAGTAATTGAAGCTTTTCATAATTAGTTTTTTTTTACTGAAAATGTACATTGTATGTTTGAGTTAATAGCTGTTTTATTTCCCGGTACCACAATCTCTGTTCCAATACAGATATTGCTGGTGTATTGAAATTGAAAAGTTGCTGGTGTATAATCATTATGAACCTGAAAATAGATTGTTTTAATGGCAATCTAATTTGACTTCTAGGCACGAACCTGTTTTTTTTCCTCCCCTCCAGGTAATAAATGTAGATCTGCTGCATATTGAAAGCCGAGCTAATGACATTGTCAAATCAGATCGAACCATTCAACTAGTGTTGGGACAGCTTATAGATGAGTGAGTTCTTTCAAGGGTAATTAAATATAGTGGAAATTCATATCATGCTTTTAGGTGCAATGAATGTCAAATGAAGGCCAATAGTTATGAATTATGATTGAGGAATCATTCTTGAGCTTTTATGAAGCAGTTTGAACTGCCATAAAAGTGAGAATTGCTGTTCTAAAGTATTATTGCAGTTCTCTAACTTTCCGTAAGACCTTACCTGGAGTATTGTGTTCAGTTTCGGGCATCACATTTAAGGAGGATATAGACAAACTGGAACGGGTCCAGAGGAGGGCGATGAAGATGGTGAGGGGTCTGGAGACCAAGTCCTATGAAGAAAGGTTGAAGGAGCTGGGCATGTTTAGCCTGGAGAGGAGGCGGCTGAGAGGTGATAAGATTACCATCTTCAAGTACTTGAAGGGCTGTCATATAGAGGATGGTGTGGAATTGTTTTCCGTGGCCCCAGAAGGTAGAACCAGAACCAATGGGTTGAAATTAAATCAAGAGAGTTTCCGGCTCAACATTAGGAAGAACTTCCTGACTTTTAGAGCAATTCCTCAGTGAAACAGGCTTCCTCAGGAGGTGGTGGACTCTCCTTCCTTGGAAGTTTTTAAAACAGAGGCTAGATGGCCATCTGACAGCAATGAAGATCCTGTGAATTTAGGGGGTGGTATTTGTGAGTTTCCTGCATTGTGCAGGGGGTTGGACTAGATGACGCTGGAGGTATCTTCCAACTCTTTGATTCTGTGAAAGAGAGAAAGGCTTCTCTTGCCCTATTTCTTGTCATTCTTTGTGAGTGAATGAATCCAAATAAAAGAAAAAGACAGATGTGTGCAGATGTGTGGCATGACTGAATGCACCTCAGACAGGAAACTGTCGGAAGCGAAATGCACACAGAAGATAGGAGAGGTGTCCTATATTATATCTGATGTCTGAAGCAAAATGACATGAAATGTGTAAAAGGATCTGGAAGCATTCCATCATCTGAACTAGTTGCTCTAGACACAAAAGCTGGAATTCAGGAACTTCTTGGTGAAGCTTGCCTTGCTTTTGGGGTGGATCCAGCAGAGTCTGAAGTCTTGAAGACTCCTTATGCTGGAAGCTGCTGTGCAAAGGGGCTGGATCTACTCTCCTATGGACACTGTTATCTGGGATCTTTGGCAGAATAGATTGTATTTGGTTTTAGGAACTATGATTGAAATAGTACAGACAACAGTAACTTGATATGGTTTTATAGTAATCTGTTGCTGACATGGATCATCATGACTTGCTTGTGATGTCAAACCTGAGTGCAATACTCCTAGAAGTTGAAAATAGTATGTTAGCTCAAAGCCTTTCAGGTGCAGGTGAAAGAATACAAGGAACTGAATTCTGTGACTTCAGTTTACCATTCATGTAAAGATTCCAGATAGGTAGCTATCTATGTAGAAGCAAAATAAAAACAACACAAGCCCTGCTGGATCAGACTGAAGGCCAATCTAGTCCAGCATCCTGTCTCACACAGTTACTGGCCAGTTCCTTTGGACGACCAACAACAGGGCATAGAGGCCAAGGCCTTCCCCTGATGTGTTGCTTCCTGGCTCTGGGATTCAGAGGTGTAGTACCTCTGAATGTGGAGGTTCTCCTCAGTCACCATTGCTGGTAGACATTGATAGACTTATCTGCCATGAATCTATCTAATCCCCTTTTAGATAGATAGTCCTGTGGCCGTCACTACATCCTCAGGCAGCAAATTCTACATTTTAACCACTTTTTGTATATTTGTCTGTCCTGAACCTACTGCCCATCAGCTTCATTGGATGCTCTCAAGTTCTAGTATTTGGAGAGAGGCAGAAGTTCTTTATAAACTGCTATCATGACCCCCCTTAATTGTCTCTTTTCTAAACTGAAAAGTCCCAGACTCTTCAGCCTTTCATCATAGGGAAGGTACTCCAACCCCTCCTCTGTAGTTTTTCCAGTTCATCAATGTTCTTTTTTGTGATACAGTGATCAGAACTGCACACAATATTTCAAATGAGGCAGTACCATAGATGTATACAAGGGCATTATAATACTGGCCATTTTATTCTCAGTCTCTTTTTTAAGAATCCCTAACATAGAATTTGCCATTTCCCTGCTACAGCACACTCGGTTGAAACTTCCACTGAGCTATCCACTATAACCCCAAGATCTTTTTCCTTCTCAGTCTCACCAAGTTCAGACCCCATTAGACTGTACTTGAAGCTGGGATTTTTTTGTCCCAATGTGCATCACCTTACCGTTACCAACACTGAACTTCATTTGCCACATTGTCACCCACAGGACTCCAGTAGCGCCTTAAAAACTAACAAAATTTATTCTGCAAAACCTTATGCTGGAATAATTTTTTTTTGTTTTGTTTTAAGGTACAACTGGAGACCTGTTTTATACTGATGTTTTTCTAAAGGTCTGATATATTTATAACATCTTAATGTATGAAATAAAGATTTTCTTTGCCTTTCTCTCCCACCAGCTTCCTGCACATCCCAAAAAATCTTCTGTGAGGAAGGGGGGGGGGTTGTAAACAAAATGCACTGTAACACGAACTATGGTGAGAGGAGAGTTAATTGGATGCAATTATTATCTATGAACACCACAGCAAAACAGTGAAAGAAGCAGTAGGCTGTTCTGCATGATTTTCCCCCTTCATTTCATCCCCCACCCCCATGCTACAGTACATTTTGTTTACAAGAATTTCCCAGGGTTCATTAGAAGACTTGTAGAATTTGCAGGGAGCTGCTGGAGGAAGAAAGAGGTGGTGGAAAGCACTCCAGCAAACTACATCTGTGAACTTTTTCCATAGTATCAGACGAAAAAATGCTGAAATAACTGGTTTAAGAATACATATGTGAGGCAAATTTAGAACTGTGTATCAACATTTTATACTTGTATTCATGTGTTAGGCATTACCTAGATCAAGTGGCAGAAGAAACCAATGACAAATTACAGGAAACAGGCCAAGTGAAAATATCTGATTTGTGTAAAACATATGACCTTCCAGGAGACCTCTTGAAGCAGGTAACTGTATACTGTCATAATGCAAAAATGTCCCAAGTAGATGATATTTTATCCCCATAACTATTTTATGGTCCTTATTTCTGGGATAATAGGTTTATTTTCTGGATGACAGTGTGCTGTAGTAAAATTATGATGCTTGAATTTTATGTGATCCAATATGCATTATTTTAATTTGCTTGTTTCTACAAAACACAGTTACTGGAGTATCAAATCTCAGTGTTGTATCTTGGTTCCATTTTCCGGCAGCCTCTGTACTTAATAATATAGACATGAAGCAATGTCCTTCAAACGTAAACTAATGCTATCTGATCTGCTTAGTTCAGTAAATGAATGCTATCTGATCTGCTTGGTTCTTCAAAAAGAACAATAGTCTTTGTGCTCAGGTGCCAGGAGAGCAAGTCATTGCCTTGACCCATACTGTTTAAAAATAGTCTTGGAAAAAGTTTGTTGATCTGTAGATTGCATGGGGGGGAAATCTGTAGCTAAAGATAAATAAAAATGCACTTTCCTAAATGAATATATGAGGAAAATAAGTGGCAGTATGTTTTATTTATATGGCACTCTTACATATTATTGCCAGTATCACTTTATAATATTATTGAAAGATTTGGTATTCACTAGACTAGACCCATACTGGTATGTGCAGAATGCCTTGTTGTTCTGAATACTCTAAATGGACCTCAAATTGTGTCACCAATTAGCCACACAAAAATTATTTTGCTGTATTTTGATTATTAGTTGTTTTCCTCCAAGAATGATGTCCTGGATCTTGTTTACTGCATCAGAACATTGTTCTTGATAAAAAGAGTAAGAAGCCTGAATGCTAATATTGAATCATAATGAAAATGGTTATTGATGAGTAAAGGGCGTTCTATGCTTAGGGGTGCATATTCTTTCTCTCAAGCAGTTTGTGCCACAGTGGCTTTCAATAACAAAAAAAAAGTGCATGAGAAGGAAGGCTCATTCTTTACTCTTGCACCCTGCACCTATGGCCCCAGATGCTTCTGAGAGAAATTCATTGCTGCAAATAGAGGCCACAGCTCTCCCCCATTTATAAAAACTGCATTTTCTGCCTTTGTTTCTCACTTTTAACTGATGTTGTTAAAAAAGAGAGTAAAGAAAAAAAGGGGGCCACTGCTATGGAATAGGACCAGTGAGACTGAATTTGTTGGTATGGAGCAAGCTGTCTCCAGAGTTACCTTGAGATTCATCTCTCCCATTCCTGCCAAGGCAGTTGAGAGAAAAGTCTGCTTGCACATTTTCCTTTCTCTCTTTGTAAGGAAAAGGGCTAGACAGTTTTTTTAAAAAAACAAAAACTAGAAATTCAGAGAGGGGGAAAGGTATATGTCTAATAGTGAATCGCACATAGTACTCTCTGCAGCTTTGGGCTTGCTAGTTACTGGTACCCATGTACATTGTGGAATGCTTCAAGGAAATAATACAATGAAGTACCCCTGCTTATGTGCTTGCAACTGTTTGAATTTATCTCACAGTGGTCCTGGACAGGAGAAAGTCGATCAGGGGCTTTCTACTAGATACTGTTTATGTGTATGTGTGCCTGTTTCTGTGCATCAGCTGCAGGATGCCAGAGAGAGGAGGCAGCTCTAGAGTGGAAAAGTAATATTAGATGGATTGTTCCATGTGCCTTGGAATAATACAGACTTCATCCATGAAATCATTTTTGCCCTTCCCTCTGTATGGGGCAAGGCAGAGCAAAAGCTGTTCAGGGAATCTTTCATGTTCAGGGAATCTAACAGGCTCAGGCTCCCACCAGTCTTGTGACAGAGCCACAAAATGTAGCTCAGAATATTGTAGAAGATGGGTACTCCCATCAGTTGCTCTTGGATGAATACAGATTGTTACTGTGATGTCTGAACTAAACTTTCCAGAGCATGTTTGCCAGGCTTCAGAATATCAAGCTTTGTGATAACTAGAGAGAACACTGGATCTTCCAAAGATCCCCCTAAATGCCCATTCCACCCCAGATTGATCAGAAAGATTTCTCTTATATGGCAGGCAGTGATGGGGATGCTTTTGTGGTTGTGGTTGTGGTTGTGTAATACCTGACTCTGTCGAGGTTAAATCTTTTTATTAAACACCTGTGGCATGCACTCAAAACTCAATGCAGTGTTAAATCATTTGTCCAATCAAATTCTGTGATTCTGTTCTCAGACATTCTCTGCACGTCTGGGTAAAATTATCCATGGGCAAATAGATCAGGACAACCGAGGGGTGATTTTTACAGAAGCATTTGTAACTCGGCATCGGGCCCGCATTCGTGGACTCTTCAGTGCCATCACAAGGTAAATCTGATCATGCGTTTCTGCTTGTGGGAGTTATACTGTTTTCCCTGTACATGGAGGGGGAATGAAGAATTGATTCTTAAACATGTACATTTGTAACTGTGTTAAAAATCTTCTTGGGAAGATGTGCAGGTTGCATACATAGCTGCAGTAATCTGCTATGTTAAGACTCTCTATTAAAAGGCTACATTTGAATTAGATTCTATTTTTAATATCTAGCAATGATGACTGCATCATTCTCATGCTTGTTTTTCTACAGTGCACTCTGCCGTAATCATATAGACTAGTAGTTTCACACTTCAATTTTTTGGATTGTGGGCTGTCAGATCAACAATTGTAATGCTTCAAAGCCTTCTAATAGTACAATGTGTGTCACAATGACAGGGAGTGGGTATGCATCAGGCAGCTCATAGGAAGCAGATTTATTATGTTTGTGTGTTTTTTTTCTTACCTTCCATCTAGCGATCCAAGTACAGCCCAGCTACTGGGACAGAGTGAGAAAGAGCTAGAAGCTACAAAGCAGTGAGGGCATGCATACTTTTAAAGACTTCGTTCCTGCCTAATTTACATTGGAATTGTTTTAGCACCTCTCAGTTTATGTGTACTGCCATCCAGCTCATGCAGCCCAGACAGCATCTCACACAGAAAGTGCATTGCCCATGGTATTATCCATAAAGTCAGCCACAGAAATTTTCTTTACCTGCTGCCATCCTATTCTGTATGCATAATGAGGCTAGGTCTGCAAAACTGTCAGGTCTTGGAATGCAGGGAATATTAGAAAGGTGAGAGGACTTTCTCTCACCCACCGTTTCCACTCCGTTCCAGTCTTCCATCCATACTATGTTCTCCCCTGTTATGAGTAAACTGAGCTTGCATGTCAAGAATTGCTTGCTAATGGCATTAGCCTACATCATGGACTTTGTAGGACAAGACAGCCCAAGTCAAATCTTGGAGACTACAACAGGAAAGTAATATTCCCATGAATACAGTTGGTCCGACCATAACAAATTTCATATGTATGAAAATAAATGTCAAATAGCTAGTATCTTCTTTGACACTACAGAAAATGTCTTCACTGACAATAGTGGAGAAAGCAGAACTCATTCATTCTTCACAGCCTTTTGCTACTCCCAAAAAATGTCATATAAGTTCCACAAGACCCTATTACAGCCTGCCAGTAGTGTCTTTTGACAACATATTTGTTAAGTATCAGAAAGTATATGCAGTTATGCATTAATAGAGCAGAATGACTTCATGCCGTCTGCACCCAAACATATTCAAATTCTGGACTGTGAATAAAATAAGCCAAATATGCAAAGCACCAAAGTCACACTCCTAAATGCTTACAAACATGATGTAAATCGTTCCAAATTTCACAGCACTGTAGGTATTGAAGCTTAGAAAGCTGCATTTAGAAATAACCGTTTAGTGTTATGGTGTTTGACTTGAAATAAACATAAGATCTTGAATTTTCATTTAAACGTTTCCTGGCTTGTGATATATCTTTCTTCTTTCTTTAGACCTACAGCAGTAATTAACCTAATAACTCGGCATGGCTTCCAGGAGCATTTGCTTTACAGTGAGTTTTGTTCAGAGTCTTTCATGGTAATATCAATTTCAGTAGTCTCTCTGTATAAGAGGCATACTACATGAGTTGCTGATAAGTAATAGTCTAATGTCATTAGTCTATAAATAGACCATTAATCTCCCCAAACAGGTGATGCCTTTCCAGCCTGATGTTGTATATCAGGGTGGTTGCATACCTTATCTTTTAAAAAAGAACACTGCTTAAACTGATCCAGTGAAATGCATGTTGCCTGGTTTATATGTCTGTTACATGTCTAACTTAAACAGGTTTCATGTAAACAGTTTTGACAGAACATGTACAGATCTCAACAAGCAATCATTTTCCTATACCATTCCAACTTTAGAGCTTTCCTGACACTGGCAATGAAAATTCTTGATGATGAAACAGCTACCAGAGAAAGATGAAACAAGAAGCACAATACTAGTCTTGTCATCTGTTCAATTATTTGACCTTGGCAACAAACAGTTTTATCAGCCAAGCACATGCAGGGGTACAGAATTCACATAACTCAGTCACATTAACTGCTTTGGCTTCTTATTTATAGGCTTTGCTTGGTGTTAGTGGAGCCAGACTCTCTGTAATGTTCATAGCATTATATGCCAGTAAGTGAAATGTGTACTTTATATCACTATTTACCTTTCATTTAAGAAAGATAATGCCTTATAGTGGTAACCCTTAAGAAGCCCTATCTCATTAACAAAACCTTTCTGAAGTCCTTAGTGTATGTCTCTTGAACCATTGCATCTCATGATTCCTTCAGAGCATTCCAACTTAATTCCTTCTGCTCCCTTATCTAATTCTTTTTTTCTTTCCCTGCATCATATTTTGCATATCTTCTGGGAACACAACCTATTTCTAGTTGTCTACATCTTGAACATACATGTTTTCCTGTCTGCTGGTTACTTCATATGTTGCTGCAGCACTACGGGAGCCAGACCAAGTGCAGTGTAGTAGCTTGCGTGTCTGATGAGGATCTCAGAGATCCATGTTGAAATCCCACTCTGCCATGAAAGCTTTCTGGGTGACCTTGAGCCACTCACTCACTGACAGCTTAAACTAACTCACAGGATCCTTGTAACAATGAAGAATGATGTTAATAGGTGTCTTTAGGTCCCCACTAGGGAGAAAATTAGGAAATTCATACGTAATTGCGATTTCTGGTCAGGCTTCCATGTTGATGCTTGGAATTGTCTGGAACCTTCCCACCTGTTTGTTACCCTCTATCCTGCTTAGCTACTGACCAGTAATTAGCTGGGGGGGAAAGTTTCTTGACAAGCCCTGCCCATGTGGTTGTTCTGCGCTTCAAAACTTTACCATGTCGCAAAAAGTCACAGAAAAGTGGTTCCTGCACTAGACTAACATTTCTCAATGTCATTTACCTGTGTTTTTTTTCTGCCCTCAGTTTCCACCTTCATTCTTCTGCCATCAGTCTCCACCTTCAGACATTACTCCATATCATCTTCAGCACACATTGTTTATCAATTTTGATCCATGTATGTCATTTTCTGCTTTAAACTGAACCTGCAACAATGCCATTCATCTGATTAATTTTGCTTATCTGGACAGACAAAGCAGTATGCGGCCATAATGCCAACACAGCAGCTCCTGCCTTGAATGCAGCAGTGCTGGATTTGGCCTTTGAAATGTCTGTTGCTCTGCTGTGACTAAATAGCTCAGCCCAAAGGCATTGAATATTGTCTTTCAAACTCAAAATGGCTTTAGGGGAAACTATGTCAAAGTATCATCCAGGAAATGTCAGTGATCATTTATTAATTTTTTATACATCTATATCCTGTGCTTTCAGCTTACCTGGCTCTTCAAGTGGCACACAACATACATCAAATAGTTTTAAAAGGTCAGCAACACTAGCAGAATTCTGATATATGAAAAGTTGTGGAAATAGGTAACAAAGAAATTACAGCCACAGTGTCACGGAAGAAAAACATTGGTCTTATGAATATTCACAGGGAGGGGATGATGCTGTGAAGATGTGGATCCACAAAGCCTGATTTCCTAATTCTTGTGACTCATGAAAAGACAGGCACCCTCATTTGTGTGCAGATATGTTTAATGATGTGGCTATTTCATTTTCTTCATCAGCTGTCTTGGAGGAACTTGTTAATGCTGGACGTCTGAAAGGCACAGTTGTTGGTGGAAGGCAAGACAAGGCTGTGTTTGTCCCTGACATCTACGCCAGAACTCAGAGCAATTGGGTGGATTCTTTTTTCAAGCAAAATGGCTACTTAGGTAATGGCTTCCATGTAAACATAAATCTGTATCTAAAAGTTATTTGTCAAGTGAAGTTAAGTTTTAGGATAGTTCTCAAGACAGCCCAAGGGTTGTGGGGAAGTCAAATACATGTTTCTGACACTCCTCTCCTCCCACCCCCAGAATTTCTTGCAGTCAGATTCAACAGGAGAAAAGGTAGTGCAGTACATTGTTGTTACACTGCCTGCCCACCCCAAATACAGTTTTTTACTTACAGGGAAGAGATCTTCATTTCCTTTTTTTCTCAGGGCCTGGTAGTAATAACACTGGGCAGGCCAAGTTTGGAAAAGCAGCCTTGCCTGCAGTTAATCTGCCCATGTCAAAGTCCTTAATGGCAGATGGGGAAAGCAAAGGGTGGAGTGGGGCATAGGTTTCATGTACCTTCTTGCTACTTTATTCATCCCCTGGGAACATAGAGTAAAGCAGGGATGGAGCATTTCAGATTCCGTCTTGTGAAGTGAGTATATTTGTGTGTGAGTGGAGCTGGGGAAGTACTAGCTGTCTCAATTCTCAAGCAGTGGCCTTTAGTCTGAGTTCCATCACACTTCATTATGAGGAAGAAACAAAACGCTGTAAAATGATCAGTTATGCAAAAAGACAGGTTTGTCACCCTTCCTCAGTTTTTTAAAAATTATTTATTTATAGTTTCTATACTACCCTTCCCTGAGTTCATGGGACTCAGGGTGGTTAAGAACAACAGAAAGTACAATATAAAACCAGCTTTAAAACAATCAAGTTAAAAATTAAAGAGCATTGAATAGTGCCAATTTATATACAGTATACATTACTGTCCTGCAAGTGGGAGAAAGTAGCATTGGAGGTGGGGAGAAGGGAGTGCCAGATAAAGTGGTAGCCTTAAAATCTTAAGACTTAAAATCAAAGACTTTCTGTCATTTTGTAGAATTTGATGCATTGTCCAGACTTGGCATCCCAGACCCTGTGAACTATATAAAGAAAAGGTACAAGTCCTTGCAGCTCTTGTTTCTGAAAACATCTTGTGTTGGACAGGAGATTATGGATCAAGTGGAAGCCTCAGTGGATGAAGCCATCAATTCTGGGACTTGGGTGGATATTGTGGTATGATCTGTATTTTGTGTCTTCCTACCATATTTGTTATATCTATTTATCTACAAAGTCATTTTTTATGCAGTTATGCTTTATATGTATGTCTGAGTGAATAGGGGCCAACTAGTGTATGAAAGCTTAGTAACATTCTGCCCAACATTCTGTCACCAGTTATACCAGTGGAAAGGCTTCTTGGAGACATAAATATCTCTCCTTCCAGACCGAACAGTACAGGATTAAAGATCAGAGTGGCCAACTACTGAGTGGGTTAGGTTGTAAACAAAGCACAGTTGGCTTCAGACTTATATTTAATTTATTTAATTTATTTTTAATTTATTTCAATAATATTTAATTTATTGATCAGTGTGAGTAATTTGAAACAATTTATCCTATGCATGCTTCTTAAATATTTTATTTGGCCTATTCCATTCCCTTAAAACCTTTAGCAAAAGTTTCCCCTATCAAAAATGTTGGGTTTTGTTAACCTTTTAAACATTTATTTGCATCTTCACACCCATTTATACCTATAAACACAGAAATTTACATAGGTTATTAAATATGTTCTTCTTCCTACTCTCCAATAGCATTTGTGTTTTCAGCAGGCGTTTCCCACATACTGACCTAAAAACCAAGATTTTGGATTTCCGATTAAATTCAAGAGATCTGTGATTATGATTTCTATGGTTTTAGCTTATTAGTAGCTAGATCACCTTTTCCCTCCATTCCTGTTCAGCAATTGAAGCAGTCAAGAAAAGACAGGCTCAAGCTGTAGTGTCTTCTCCTCGTGTAGGACACTACATCCCTAATAGCTTCAAGGATTGGTTTATGTTATAGAAGATGAATGGAAAGGAGTGGTTTAAATATTCTTTTTCCTAACAACTGTTCTCCAGTCTTCAGAGCTATCTATGACTGCTAGTTGGCTATGCAGAAACCACAGAAGATCCTAACTGTAGATCTTTTATGTGTTGTCTGTTGGCCCTCAGAATGCTGCATTCTGCATGAACACCATAACTAGTATATACAAGTGACTTTGTATGTGAGCACATAGCTGAGTAATAATCTGAACTTGACTTCTTTTCCCAATTTTGTGTTTAATATTAGCCTCTTCTTCCAAGTTCATTATCGGCAGAAGATGCTAGCATGCTGCTTCAGCAAGTGATGAGATCTTTCAGTAATCAGCCCTCAAGTTTGGTCTTTAGTGAAACTGTGGTGGTCAGTGAGAAATTTATCAACAACTGTGCTGAGCTGTTTAATGACCTGATGCACCAGAAAGCTGAAAAGGTTTGTGTTCCTGAGCCCCTGTTTAGAAAAAGGTGGAACAACTAAGAACTCTCAGGTTCAGTGCAGCCCACCACTCATGTATTGTAGACTACCAAGTGTTTGGCATCCATCCTGTGCCCTGGTTATGAAGTCCTGGGCAAGCTGTAAAATCAGTTTATTAAGCATCTGCTGAACTGCCTGAGGAGTCTCATGATGTTTATGTTCACATTTTTTCTTTTTTTCAAAAACCTATGCATTGTCTGTGGAATCAAGTTTCTTATATGTTCTGTGTTTTGCATGGAGAGCTTGATTTTTTAAAAAAAAAAACATTCAGCAGATTTTAAGGGAGTATTAGGCTGCTTACCTTCATTTGCCATCAGATTGGTTTGCCTTGAACATATCTGTCTGTGATTCGTTTTCTTTTTTTAAAGAAATTGTTAATGAGTTTTTGATACAGATAAAAACAGAAAAAGAAAGAAATGCAAAGAAAAAAGGAGAAATTGAAGAGACATACCCATAAAATTTCCAAAATTTCACAAAGACGAATATAACTTATTACTAAATCCAAAACTATAGCATGATTACTTACTCTAAAGTCATAACTGAGTTACATCCATAAATCTCCTTTTCTATCATATAAAATTCTCCTTAATCCTCAACTCTACAAATCACCAAATCATTTTTCCTTGCATGCAAAAAGTCAGTATGTGGTTTTCAGTCCACCAAAAAAGTAGATAATGTCTTTTCTCTAATCAAAGAAGTAAGTTTAGCCATCTCTGCATATACTAACAACTTTAACAACCATTCTTCTACTTCTATTAGTTGGATATTTTCGTAGACTTCCAATTCTGTGCTGTCTGTGATTCATTTTATAATGAAATGTTGGACTCTGGGTTCTTCTGCTGGATAATCAAGAACAAAATAACAAGTGGTGTTGAAAGCTTCTTTAGTTGATTAGTTCTAGACTGTATGCGTACTAGCACCACAGTGAGAACTAAAGGCAATTTTGATGTGTTTTAATCTCTCTCTCTCTCTCTTAGGTTAAAGTGCCCCTTTAAAAAAAAACACAGGAATATCAAATTTATATTGGTTGCATGTATCAAAGTTTTCCTGAAAAGGGGGGCATGGTCCACTGGATAAAATCAAAATCTCAAAATAGTATTGTGTGTGGACCTGACCAATACATTTCCTCAAGTAAAAATAATCTGAGTATGACTTGGATCCTAAGGTGGTATTCCTTTGGCATAATGGCACATCCTCTCACAAAACAGCTTTCTTTTTTTTCTTTTGTGGAGGACAAGGGGGTAATTTTTGCCTTCTGCAGACTCCCCATTTGCCCCCTCATACACACACATACTGTTTTTTTGCGTACAGCAACCCAAAGGAGAATGGTTTCTGGGGGCACCCTGCAAATAGACAAAATCAGCAACTGCTTGTACACATGCCTTATCAGTTGTGGCCCTTATTTTATGCAGTGGCCTGCCTGATGAGGTCAGGAAGGCTCTCACTCTTCTGGCATTTCATAAATTATGCAAAACTTAGATATTCAGGAGGGCTTTTAACACAGGTAATAGGACTTTATTATAACAGAATTGATTCAAGATGAATGCTTTTATACAAGGAAAGAAGGAGGCTGTGGACAATACTACTGTGCATATTATGTGCTATCTTTTGTTATGTGTATTATCCTACTATGCAATTTATGCACCATTTTACAGGTTGTGTTAATACTTATGCTTTGTGTCAGGTTTCTGCTTAGTTTCAGATTTTTGCAGTCTTAATTTTTGTAATGCTTATTGGATGTCCCATCCTGTTTGTATTGACTTACACTGTGTAATGCACCCTGAGTTTCATTGAGAAAAGTGGACTATATATATATATAAAAAATGTGGCAACCGTTGTTATTATTATTATTTATTATTTCTGTGGATTTGTATTCCACCCTTTCCCATAAGGGCTCAGGGCGGATTCCAACATATCAAACAGTTAAAAACCAACAATACATCAATAGATAAATAGTAAAACAGTTAAACAATTAAAACATTAAAAGTTTAAGACAATTGACAGTTGAGCCGATAGCTCGGATTTAATGTAAGTTAAGGCAGCATGGATAAGGTAGACATTTAATTTAGGTGTCCAAAGATGCCAACTATATCAGCCCGATTTCCTCCAAATCCAGATGGTAGTCAGCATTGGGAGGCCAGTTAGATGGTATAGCTAAATAACGACACCTGCCTGCCTCAGCGAAAGGCCTGGTGGAACAGCTCCGTCTTACTGGCCCTCCAGAATGGTAACAGATCTGGGAGGGCCCGAACCTGCAAAGGGAGCTGATTCCACCAGGTTGGGGCCCGGGCCGAAAAAGCTCTGGCCCTGGTCAAAGCAAGGCAGGCATCCTTTGGGCCAGGGATGGTCAGAAGATGTTGGGTGGCCGAACATAATGACCTCCAGGGCTCATATGGGGAGAGGCGGTTCCTCAGGTATGCCGGTCTGAGGCTGTGCAAGGCTTTAAATGTCAGTACTAATACCTTGAAGTGGATCCAGTACTCGATTGGTAGCCAGTGCAGACTGCGCAGCATCAGCTGACTGCTCGCCCGTACAGGCAATTCAGTCAGCAATCATGGTGCCGCACTCTGCACCAGCTGGAGTTTCTGGGTCAACCTCAATGGTAAGCCTGCATAGAGTGAGTTACAGTAATCCAACCTGGAAGTGACCGTTGCATGGATCACTAGCTAAGTCCCGAGGAACCAGGAAGGGTGCTAGTTGCCTGGCCTGCCAGAGATGGTAAAAGGCAGACTGTGCAACAGCTGTGACTTGGGCCTCCATAGAGAGGGTGGCATCCAGTATCACATCCAGGCTCCTCACCTTCTGAGTTGGCACAAGGGATGCGCCATCCAGGGTGAGGAGCCGGATGCCTGATCCCAGCCCCCCGTGACTCATATACAGGACCTCCGTCTTAGTTGGGTTAAGTTTCAGCCAGCTCAACTTCAACCAGCCAGCCACTGCTCCCACTGCTTCCAGCCACTGTTCCACTTGTTGCCAGCGACTCACTTTTGACACGTGCACCAGCACTCCCTTGCTCCATTGTGCATGTGCCTCAGCAATGGTGGAGTGTAGGTTGCAGCAGCGCTCTGTAACATCACTGTTCCCTTCTTCTGTGTGGAGAGGTCCAGAGGCTCTTTGTGAGCTCAGGAGGCAAGGCGACCTGGCCTTTAAGTTGCAGAGACAGCCTTCTGTGCTGCCAGATAGGGGCAGTGTTTCATGATTCCATTCCCTCCTTCTGGGTGCAGATGTCTTGAGAGGTCTTTGGAAGACTATCCATGGAAGGGGGCCTTGAGTTGTGGGACACTGTGCCTGGAGACTGCAATGTCTGTGGTGCTCTTATGTGCAACCACACAAGACTGACTTTTCATGCTAGCACCCCTGCTTTCCAAGAGGACAAGATTTGTGCCACATTAGAGAGATTGGCCAGGAGAACTGGGAGTGGGAGGGAAGTGTCTGTGGGGGGGATTTCATGTCAGCCTTCTAAATGTGCCTTGCCTCCCTCTATCTTCCCCTTCCCTCCCCAGCCCCTCCACCGGCAAGGCTGGGGCACTAGCCAAGAGACTCTTTCTAGAGCCCATTGTATTTATTCTCACAATGGGCCTTATTCCTAGTAAATAATATAAATGTAAAAGTAATAGCAAATAATAGTTACTGGTTTTGCAAGTTTTTTGTGATGGGAGACATAAGGAAAAATTTAGATAATTTCATTATTGTAAAAGTGCTGTATAAATGGATTAGAGAAATTACATTTGTCCGAAACATACATTATTATAGAGGAAGGGGAGACATTCATAATTATTATCATAGCAACAATTCGTTCAATCTTGTCTTTTTGACAGAAATGTTCTTAAATGGTTTTGTGGTCCCACAGGTAGGACAGTTAGATGCTTTCAGACAGCCTCCAGCAGCAAGATCTATGACCTCAGTAAAATCCATTTTACAGTTCTCTGAGTCAAATACTGGATTTATAATACTATTGGGAAACATTATATGCCGCTATGGCTTCCCTGGGTGAGCACAACTAAGGCAGTAGCATTTTCTTCCCCAGAGATGCCAGAGCACTATGTTTGGCACTTGTCACAGCCTCTAAAGGGCTTACATTCAGTATAGCCAGGGAGTCAGATCTCAAGACTATAAAAGCAGGACTCTAATGCAGTCAAAAACTGGAAAAAAACCAGTCATATATTTTCTAGTAGAATGGATCTGAATACAATCATCTGAAGATCTAAAGTAAAATAAGTCAATGTTAGAGGACCTGCTTAGCATGCCAAGGGTCCCAAGTTTAGCAATAGCCTGTGGAGTTGCTGTGAGTTGACTGCGTCTTGATGGCACTTTACACACACGCAGCCCTAGCATCTCCAGTTAACGGCTGCCAAGCCAGAAAGATCTCTGCTTTATGTCCCAGAGATCCAGTGTAACTACTAGTTAGAGTACCACCTGCACATTAGTGGTACCTTGCTCAAATTGTTGAAAGCCCCTTATGTCCATACTGAGCAAGAGGGAGGCCTGGTACTGAAAAACTTGGGAGCTTAAAGTGAATTCTATATAGCACATTTGAACATGCTTTTGTTCTTCATTTCAGGAAATGAAAAATAATAATCCAGTTCACTTAATCACTGAAGAGGACCTGAAGCAGTCTTCTCTTATCGAAAATGCCTCTTCGAGTAAAAAAGACAAAAAGGATGAAAGAAGGAAGAAAGCAAATGGTAGGAAAGTGGGATCATTAACTGTGTTAATATTTTAGGTGGTCTTTTAAAATTAAACTGACTGAATGCCCTGTGCGCCCCACCCCCACCCCAGTATGGGGGAAATCAGGAGGTGGCTGCCACTAGAGGTGTGCATTCAGATCTTCCTGAGCCTAAAATATACCAAAAAAATACCTTATTGGTATTTTTCTGGTATATTTAGGCTTCCCAAATGGATCTAAGTTTTCTTGGGGAAACCAGGGGGCAGCGGGGGGGACTGGGAATTACTATTAGATTTGAAAGCAGTGGAGAGCCAGAAGCAGATTACTCTTGCCTCTCAGTTTGTCAGCCCCTTTACTGCAGCCCCTTTAAAAGGACTGCAGAAGACAACCCAATGATCAGCTATGATGAGGGGGAGCAGACTGTTCCCACTGGTTTGGCTTGTAGTGGGCTTCTTATGCAGCCCATTTTAAACTGGCCTTCATGAGAAGCCAGCTCCAGAAGCTGCCGTGCCACAGGGAGCAGTTTGCTAATCACAACACAACAGATCCTAGGGCCAGCTTCTCTTGAAGCACAGTTTAAATTGCACTGCAGAAGAAGCCATCCCAGCAAGGTCTGTATGCGGCAGGGAGAGAGTTCATTGTGTCACACAGATCCTGGGGCCAGCTTCTCCTGCAATGTGGTTTAAACCACACTGCAGGAGCAGCCATCTCAGCCTGGTCTGCGTGCTGCAGGGAGGGACCTCCCAATGGCACACAGATCTTGGGGCCAGCTTCTCGTGCAGGAGAAGCCATCCCAGTCAGGATCTGTCTTGATTCAATCAAGATTCAGACCTAGGTTTCGATTCAATCCAGGTGGATGAATTTTCTTGAGCAGGGGTGTCAAACTCATGAGGGCCGGAACTGCCATAAATAAGACCTTGTCGGATCGGATCATGTGTGTCATAAAATGTAATGCCAGGTAGAGGAGATACAAACTTTATAAAGAACACAAACACAACAGATTTTTAAGAACTTAAAACATGCTTAAAAGATTAGCACTCCTGCAATATTTTGTTTGTTTCTGATCTTTGACACCTCTTGCCCTGAATTATTGGATCAAAATCTAGAGACAATGTCTGTACTGTAGCAATCTTGAGTATGCTGTTCAGGTCTTGTTCAGGTGTAAATCTGTACATTGCAAACCTACTTTTGATTTATTGACATTCATTACAGAATTCCCATGATCAATGGTTTGAGCCTAAGGCCCAGGGGAAAATATGAAATGGCTGGGCATTGCAAGCTTTTGTACATAGGTTGCTTCATCTGCTGATCAGCCAGTGGGAGAAAATAGAGGCTTTGCTCTGTAGCTCCTAGGTAGTTGAGCAAGCCTAGCAAAGCAAGCTGTGATGCAGAAGGAAGCAAGAGAGAGAGAAGGAAAGCAGATAACAGTGAGTTGCTCGTGGGCCTGATTGGAACCCTCTGGGGGCCTGATCCGGCCCTCCAGCTGCATGTTTGACATCCCTGGTCTTGAGCTTCATTACTAGTTGTAATTCAGCAGACTTTCTAATTTCTGTTTTATATTCCCTTGTAAAATAACTGCTACTTTTGGGTCAGCAACTGAATATTCAGTAGCAGTTACCTTACAAAGGCATTATTCATCAGTTACAAAGGAATTATTCATGAAGAATTAATTGATTGAATTGAGACCTAGGTTTCCTGTCTCATTACTGATGCTGATTTTCCCATGCCTGTTACCTCTCTTCATATCACTTCTTATCCAATCACTCCTGCTGTTGTCATTTGCCTGCTAATGTCATTTGACTTCTGAAATCACTCCACTTTCTGATACATAAGACTGATGGACTCACATTCTAGCTGTATCTGAAGAAGTGAGCTGTGACTCATGAAAGTTCATACCCCACTACAAATTGTGTTGGTTTTTAAGGTGCTACTGGTCTCTTACTCTTTTCTATTGCTACAGACTAACATGGCTACCCATCTTCATCCAGTTCCTGCTGGTTATTAGTAGCTTTGTCCGCCATAGAATGACAAGGAAACAGACAGATGAGCAGTGAAATAATTCCCCAGTTACTCTGAGAAAGTTGACAGTGGGAAACATGAGAGCTCCTTTTCACCCCAGAATATGAAAGTTCACCTGTGGAGACTTGTTGCCGTCTTTCATGTCTTCAAAGAGTTGTGTGTGACTGGTCACAGGAGTCAGAAGAGAGTGGAAGCAGACCTAGTGAAAAACCCGTGCACTTCACTTAGCTGTTTCGCATAACCTGGTGCCACCATCTGCAGAGTCCTGCTGATCTCTTGATCATCTTGAATGTGAAAAGTACACTTCAGTAGTTCATATCTGTGTTGAAGTTGAGACAGACTAGGTTAGGTAGGGGGGCACAGAAACATACAAAATTCCAACTGGCTGTCGAAGTCTTCTGAGAAATTATGAAAGAAATAAAGGGTAATATATATTTTTTAAAAAAAATTGAAATAACTGTAGATTTTAAAACTATTTTTTACAATTAAAAAAGATAAGTTTGCACCAATGAACCAGATAAAGGGTTCATCTTATATGCTATATATTAGGATGATAGACCTGTTAACAACTTACAGTGAATGTATGTACAATCTGTGTACAGGGTGCTTTTCAATTTTTTAATTTATATATGTTGAGTATTTCTTATGTTACGTTCAACAGCTGAACATGCAGTTTAAGTCCCACCTTTATCCAGGTACTGCTCATGTGTAAAGTGAACCATAGATGGGCTTTTTCTTACAAGCAAATGTACACTTAAGATGTGCATTCATTGTGTAATAGTTTGAGTCCGGTGGCACCTCTAAGACCAATGAAATTTTATTCAAGATATAAGCTTTCGTGTGCAAGCACACTTCTTCAGATGCCAGTGGACTGCAGCTTTGTTCTGCTGTTTCAGACTACTCGCTTGAATCTATCACTGTCATAACAGTTGATTGAACTGTGAGCACTGCTGAGCTTAGTTCTTGCATGTGCTTGTTTTTTGTTGGTATTTATTGTAAATAAGGAATACAGATTTAATTAAGTATTTTCCTTTAGCAGATGATAAGATTTGCTGTGGTTCTGTTTACATGAAACATTGAGATTAGTCATGGTGCGAGTCAGTCAAGGGTACCAATGTTTATGCTGTGATATTTATCACAGAACTTGCAGCTGATTTTAATGTCATAGTGTACCTTATAGAAGAATAAGTGTTACATAAGGTGAACAAATATTTTTGTTAATGTTTTGCTCGTGCAGTGTTCTATAGAACAAAATATTGTATCACAGTCAGCTCAGACTCTATTGTTGTGATTGGATGATTGAGGATTAATGGGGCCATTTTGAATGAAAAGCACAGGGGATACTTAATTCTATTTATAATGCATACAACAGTTATAGGTAAATGTAAGTGAAGTTCCTGTATTCAGCATCACTGAACTGTGGGTTAATGCCATTGTTTGCTGGCTAAAGGTGTTTATTTTGATCTTTAAGCAGCAGTGTGTGGTCACAGATCCTGTTGTGAAGTCTGCTTTCTTAAATTTTGCCTGTGTTCAAATTAAGTAGTTTCGTATTCATCGCGTTCAAATTCGTTTTACTACTGAATTGGAAATTAGAGTTAAGTATTTAACTGTGTTCTTTGTCCCTTTCCTACATATCAAAGAGTGGCAGTATTTATTCTTTTTCTCTGCATAGTACATCAAGCTTTACTATTACCCTTATTTGAGTTTACAGGGATTTCAGTTGTGTGTTGTGTTTGCCTGAGAGAACATCTCTTCATATGCTCTGCATGCTAACCAAATAATTTTTCTACCAGAGGGCAGCGGAAGTGTGAGAAGTGGTGGTGGTGGAAATGCTAGAGAAATTAAGATTAGGAAAACCAAGAAGAAGGGAAGAAAGGATGTTGACAGTGATGAGGAATCGCAAGCAAGTAAGCACAAGTCTGTAATCTTGTTTTTACTTGAAATGCTTAAGAAATACTAGATCAGCTTCTGCTTTTATGTGTTTTTTTTCCCATTCATTCAACTTAATGAGTTGCCCCATCCCAGCTAGTGCCAGCCTCTGGTTGATGTACAAGAGTGATAAATACAAACATATAAAACCAATAAAATCAGATTAAGATGACAATGTATAGATCCTGATGGTGTCCTATTAAAATTCTTCTAATCCAGATTTCCAGATGTTGCCTCAAGGGAAGACCCCAAAGGGGTGGGGGGCACATGGGGTGCCAGCTCAGCAATAATCACTGTCCTTACTCGAAAGCTTGGTGGAACATCTCTGCTTTACAGTCCCTGTGGAACTGTAAAAGATCTCACAGGGCCCTGGTATCCTCTGGCAGAGAGTTCTACCAGGTCAGGGCCAGGACCAAGAAAGTCCTGGTCCTCGTCAAGGACAGCTGGATCTCTTCAGGGCCAGGGATTACCAGCAAGTTTTGAGAAGTAGAGCGTAGTGCTCCTCCAAGGACATAGCAGAGAAGGCGGTCCCATAGATATGTTGATCCCAGACCACTCAAGGCTTAAAGGTCATAACCAAAACCTTGACTCTGACTTGGTACTCAACCAGAAGCCAATGTAGCTGGCACACACAGGCAGAATATATGTCATCTGTGATATTCCCATCAGGACTCGCACTGCCACATTCTGGATCCGTTGGAGCTTCCAGGTCAGACTCAAGGGTAGGCCAACATAGAACGAGTTACAGTAATCTAATCTGGAAGTGACTGTTGAATGGATTACTATGGCTAGGTGTGAGCAGGACAAATGGGGAGCCATTTGCCAGGCTTGGTGAAGATGAAAAACATCCTCATCATAAAGTATCATAGATATATGATAGTTTATATATGTGTGTGTCTATTACATGCACCTATGTACACGCACACGCGTTCCAAAAGCCCTAAAGAAGTCAGCCTAAAATATTAAACAAATTATAGAAAGAACAACAGCAGCAGGTGACTACTTTCACTGTTCCATCACTGAAAGTAGTCACCAGCAGCAGGTGACTACTTTCTTTTGTTTGGTGTTACTTCATTAACTGTTACTAGCCCTTCCCTCTGTTGATATGTGTTTGTGTTTATATTTTAATGTTTTCTGCGTTGGGGACCCTGAACTGGGTGGAAAGGTGGCATAGGTACGTTTTACTAAATAACAATAAATAAATAAACAACAAATGTTAACTTCATCTTAAATTGTATTTGTGAATAATGTATTCTTTGTTAAGTATTTGTCTGGACACACTATGAATAGGGTAAAATAATTCCATAATGTGGTTTCCCCAAAGTCCCCAAAACTGACTTTACTCCCAAATTGTTCTCACCTGATTATCAAATTAGGTAGAGGCTGAAGGGGCAGGAAGAGCTGTGACATTTTGTAGTTAATTTACAGAAAACAAAATAGTGGCTTGGAATACTTTATGTATCAGTGGTCAGTACATTCTATATCTCTGTAATATGCAAGAGCCCAGCAATTAAGAGGAACATGTTTTGCATTGGCTTTAAGAAGTATAGTGTTATATTGTTCAGTGTTATCATTCCAGATCGGAGCAAACACATGGAGACCCTTTTTATGTCACATGAAGAGATTGAGGATGTTTTAAGAAAACACATAAGGGACTGCCCTGAAGATCTGATACTAGAACTTGCTGACCATCTAGTAAGGTAATTGAATTCATTTATTTATCTTGGGTCAGTCTTCACAGATTTGGAGAAATGCTGACTTCTTCTTGTTTAACATACCTTCTTTTATTCTCCTTATCTTCAGGCCTTTAACAAAAAGCTATCAGGAAGTACTGCGTTCAGTGTTTATGTCCTCAGTTTCTAATTCATCTGGGGCAAACAGGAAAAAGACCATCAAGGACTTGCAGGAAGATGTTTCCAGTTTGTACAGTAATGTCCGGTTATTTGAAAAGGGAGCAAAGCATTTTACAGGTACAGTAAATTTATAGTTTTAGTAACTTACTATTGATTAGAAGTCTGAACATCTGGGAAAAATAGAAAGTGCAATTTAGATAATTTGGACTAAGATATGAAGAGTGCAGGCACTGTTCCATCACTGAAAGTATGCCATGCTTTCTTTGCATATAAACTGGAATAAGTAGAAGAAGAAGAAGAAGATATTGGATTTCTATCCCGCCCTCCACTCTGAAGAGTCTCAGAGCGGCTCACAATCCCCTTTACCTTCCTCCCCCACAACAGACACCCTGTGAGGTGGATGGGGCTGGAGAGGGCTCTCACAGCAGCTGCCCTTTCAAGGACAACCTCTGCCAGAGCTATGGCGGACCCAAGGCCATTCCAGCAGGTGCAAGTGGAGGAGTGGAGAATCAAACCCGGTTCTCCCAGATAAGAGTCCGACACTTAACCATTACACCAAACTGGCTTTGGTAACTAAGTAGTATTCTTAGTTACCAAAGTAGAGCCACCAAATTTGCAGCATAAAACCTCTCCAAGTTTCAAAAAGATAGGACCAGGGGGTCCAACTATATGGGCCCCAAAAGGAGGTGCCCCCATTTTCCATTGTTTCCAGTAGAAGTTGTGAGTTGAAGCAGAAATCCTTTGAGCTGGCTGTTAAAATCTTGTGCACTAGCACCCGCTAACACAGCTTAGAGGGAACTATGATTGAGAGTCCTGCTTTAATTCTTCAGAAATAGCCTTGCTGGTTTATTATATGCTAATATAGGAAAGGTCCCCTGTGCAAGCACCAGTTGTTTCCAACTCTGGGATGACATTGCTTTCACAACGTTTTCATGGCAGACATTTTTACGGGGTGGCTTGCCATTGCCTTCCCCAGTCATCTACGCTTTCCCCCCAGCAAGCTGGGTACTCATTTTACCGACCTCAGAAGGATGAAAAACTGAGTCAACCTCGAGCCGGCTACCTGAAAACCCAGCTTCCACCAGGGATCGAACTCAGGTCGTGAGCAGAGCTTAGGACTGCAGTACTGCAACTTTAACACTCTGCACCATGGGGCTCTTATGCTAATATAACACCTTGGCAAATAGAAGGGGAAGACATGGAAGTAGTGACAGACTTCACATTTCTGGATCCAAGATCACTGCAGGTGGTGACTGTAGCCATGATATTAAAAGATGCTTGTTCCTTGGGAGGACAGCTATGGCGATCCTGGGCAGTATAATAAAAAGTAGAGACATCACCCTGCCAACAAAAGTCTGTATAGTCAAAGCGATGGTATTCCCAGTAGTAATGTATGGCTGTGAGAGCTGGACCATAAGGAAGGCAGAGCTCTGAAGAATAGATGCTTTTGAGATGTGGTGCTGGAGAAGAATCTTGAGAGTCCCTTGGACTGCAAGAAGATCAAATCAGTCAGTCCTAAGGAAAATCAATCCAGACTGTTCCCTGGAAGGTCAGTTGCTGAAGCTGAAGCTCAAATACTTTGGCCACCAAATGAGAAGGGAGCACTCATTGGAGAAGATCCTGATGCTGGGAAAGACAAAAGGCAAAAGAAGAAGGGGACGGCAAAAGATGAGATGGCTGGAGAGCGTTACTGATGTAACAAACACAAATTTGAGCAGACTTTGGAGGATGGTGGAAGACAGGAGGGCCTGGCATGACTTTGTCCATGGGGTCGCAAAGAGTCAGACTTGACTGTGCGACTGAACAACAACAATATTTTTCTTAACATAACTTGGCTTCTTTTTCCAATCATTCATCTCTTTTATTACCCACTCTTTTCCTTGAGCTTTTCATTTCCATAGCTGTGTTTTTGTAATCTTCCTATCTACTTCTTTCACTGCATGAATGTTTTTGAGTTAATGACTGAGTCCTATAATTTGTGCCCCACAAATGAAAACCAGTTTTTTTTCCCTCTTTGTTTGAAAAAGATACCAGTTTGAATAAAAATCTTGTGTAGTCTTTATAGGTTGTTCATACTTTTTTGAAGTTAAACTTTAATTTATTTTTAAAAAACCCAGCTGAAATAAAAGTTTCTGTATCATGGCGCATAGATAATGTGATGGTAATTAATGTGGAGAATTATAATGAACTGATACCAAAGTAAATTTGCAAATGTTGTAATGTTCTGTTTCCATTTATCTTCTGCAGATGAGACGCAAACTAACATTGCCAAACACATGCTGAAGACTGTTTGTACAGACATTGCCAATATGATTTTCAACTTCCTAGCTGCTGATGTAATGATGGCGGCAGAAGACTACACTGGCATTACCAGTGAGGTATAGTAATACCATTTTCTGTCCTCTAATGTTTCTAAATTCCCAGTTTGTGGATTAGCGTCATGGTTTCTTAACACACTGACTCATAATCTTTCAGTTCCAGACTGTTGGCCCCAAGCCTTGTAAGGCATGTGTGCTTTTTCCAGCCATCTGCATATAGCCACAGGCTTCATGGAGCTGTTCCAAGCTCCTTCAGTCAGTGTTCAGTTTAACATTTTTAAAGGTAGTGTCTAGCATTTTTATTAGTGTATACAAAAGAAGACATGTAGGCACTATTTTACCCAACTGCTGAGTAAAATGTAAACAGGCACTTTCCCTCCAGTGTCCTGACTTATTCTGCGTGGACTTAACTCATACATCTATCTGTCATTAAGTCCCCTGACTTTCTGTGGTCTTTCATTCACCTGCTGTGTCCAGTGGCTGAATTGAATTTCTCTCAATGTGTTGAGGCTTACATGGTTCCAAATATATAATGTTAGGAGACTGGGGAGGTTGCAGCTATGGAATGAGGATACAAAGATTTTAGAAAAAGGTTCAGAGAGAAGGCTTTCTCCTTTAAGACCTGCAGAGGACCAAGGTATAGCTTTGAATGCCATGATCTCTTATAGAGATTCCATAATCTCATTAACTGTTATTCATTTGGCGCTCTAAAATTATTTACTTATATGAAATTCAAATATTATTTTCAGTGTTTTACATCCTTCTTCCAACTCTTAATAGATGAGAAAGAAGATTTTAAGTACACTGCATGAAGAGATGAGAGGCCCTCTAACAAAGCTCCACATTTCTTTGAATGGCAAGGTAAATTCCAGGCATAAATTAGCAGAATTGTAGTATCTTCATTGTTAGTTTATTGTAGGATTTTGTATTCTTAATTTACTTTGGTAATAGTTTCAGAATGGGGTAGCCTAATTAGCTAAACAACTTTGAAGTAATTGTCTGTGCACGCATGAAGAGACATTTCATGAGCACTTTACTCATAACTGCAGAAAACCAGGGTATATGTGTCTGTTTTTATAGACAGAAACAATATTTTTTCATATCAGTCACTTCATATTATGACTTTATTAGGTGAATTCTTGGTAAAAACCCTCAGAGTGATTTTAAAACAGCTGCAATTCAGCTATTAGGAATGGAATTCATAAAAAGAATAGATTAAATAGAACTTACAGACATTCCTATCATTATGCTGTCTTTCACCATAAGGAGTAGCAGTGAACACACAAGTACTCTCTTACTACATTGTACCAGTTTGACTTCAGACTGGTCTATACAGGCAGCAGAGTAAAGTGGTAATAGGGTGGCAGACTTATGAAATGGTAGAATGGGCTGCACCACCTCAGACTGCAGGTGAGGGATGACATTTATCAAAGACTCACTATCATAGTAATTCTCTAAATGTAGAGAATACAGATTCTGCTAGAATTTCCCCACACACATACACTGCTAAATTTTTATTTGTGTTTTATATGGATGAGCATTAAAAATGTAGTCTGAAGGGATACAGCTCATTTTACCACCTCATTATGCTACATGTTTAAAGGCATTACTTTATTGCAGCAATGGGCCACATTCTCTATAGTGGGTAATGGATGGGAAGAAAAAGAAATATGTTAAAAGAAGATTTGAAGTTTTAGGTCTTGTGGTCAGCAAACTGCAGCTCCTTTTCTTCAGATGTCAATGTGGACACTTTGTTGGCTGCTACCTTTTACTGTGGAAAGAGAGAGAAAGCAGCTGCTGCAGTTAAACTAAAAATATTTGGGAAAACATTATCAAACAATAAAGCATACCTAAAGTGTCTGGGGAATTATAGATGTTTGTATGCAAATACTAGAAGCATCCGGGATAAAATGGGGGAGGTGGAATGCTTAATGTCAGAGGAGAACATAAACATTATTGTGGGCATTTCAGAAACTTGATGGGATGAGGATAATCAGTGGGATACAGTGATTCCTGGATATAAATTATATCAGAAGAGTAGGGAGGGAAGGGTTGGAGGTGGAGTGACTCTGTATGTCAGAGAGGGTATACAGTCCAGTAAAATTGAGAATATAAGAGAAAAAGATTTGCTTACAAAAATACTATTGAGTGGAAATAGTGAACCAAAACAGAAGCTTAATTCTGGGAGTTTGTTGTTGCCCACCAGATCAGCAAAATAATTAAGAAAAGCAGCTAGATGAAATAACTGTGTCATAATAGGTGATTTTAATTACCCACACATTGATTGGGTCAATATGTGTTCAAGTAGGGGAAACAGATTGGGTTTCTAGATATTCTCAGTTACTGTGACATGAAGCAGATGGTCACAGAATCTACCCAGGGTGGAGGCAATCTTGGACTTGGTACTAAGTAATGCTCAAGACCTTGTAAGCGATATAAATGTGATAACACCAGTTGGAAACAGTGACCATAATGTTATTATGGTCCTTAAAGCCCTGTATGGCCAGGGACCTATATACCTATGGGGCAGCCTTTCCCCACATATTCCCTGGAGAATACTATGGTCATGGTTTTGACATCTTTCAGTCCCTGGCCCTAGAGAGGCCAGGTTGGCTACAACCAGAGCAAGGACCTTCTTGGTCACAGCTCCGCTCTGGTGGAATGAGCTCCCTGAGGACATTAGGGCCCTGAGGGATTTTCTACAGTTCTGCATGACCTGTGAGATGGAGCTCTTCCACTAAGCCTTTGATTGTTAAATCAGAGATCACCACCTGCACTGTACTGGATGAGTCACTGTGGAGCTGGGACCTTCTATTATATCTGGAGGACTTAATAAAGACATGAAGAAGACTGGATGTAGCATCTTATGATGTTTTAAATGTAATAGATATGTTAATGGTTTTATTGTTTTAATTTATGCTAGTTGATCTTTAAGCCACCCTGAGCCTGCTCTGGTGGGGAGGGTGGGATGTAAGGTAAAGGAAATAGATAAATAAATACAATTAAGTGTCACATTTATATAAATAGAGAGTTGCCCAAGAAGATCAGCACAATAACTTTAGAAAGGATAGCTGTTATAAATTGCCCAGAGCATGACACTATCCAGGATGGGGCAATTCATTAAGTTGAATAAATAATAATAGCACTAATTATCTCAAATGAAGGAGGGGAATTGTGAAGAAGAAACTGAAAAGAAAGGTAAGGAGGGTCAAATCTCTTTGAGAATCTTGGATACTATTTAAAACTACAATACTGGAAGCTCAGATAACACATATACCAAAGGTTAGGAAAAGTACAAATAAGTATTTTAAAAGCCTAACAAATAATGTTTTAAAAAAGAAGAATTGCAGATTTATACCCCGCCCTTCTCTCTGAATCAGAGACTCAGAGAGGCTTACAATCTCCTTTATCTTCTGCCCCCACAACAGACACCTTGTGAGGTGGGTGGGGCTGAGAGGGCTCTGACAGCAGCTGCCCTTTCAAGGACAACTCCTGTGAGAGCTACGGCTGACCCAAGGCCATTCCAGCAGCTGCAACTGGAGGAGTGGGGAATCAAAGTACATTAAAAGCAGAAAACCAAGCAAAGAAGCAGTGGGGCCCTTGGATGACCAAGAGGTAAAAGAATTACTAAAAGATGATAGAGAAATAGCAGAGAACCTGAATGCATTTTTTACTTCTGTCTTTGCTGTGGAAGATGGGAGGCGCTTGCCCACTCCAGAATCACCGATTTCAGGAGGGATGTCAAAAGACCTGGGTTGGATTGACGTGATGAGAGAGAAGGTCCTATGACTGATGGACAAATTAAAAACTAACAAATCACCAGGCCCAGATGTCATACATCTAAGAATTCTAAAAGAACTCAAATGTGAACTTGTGGGTCTCCTGACAAAATATGCAGTCTATTGCTAAAAAATCTTCCTCCATTCCTGAGGATTGGAAGGTAGCTAATGTAGGAAAGGAAAGGTCCCCTGTGCAAGCACCAGTCGTTTCCACAGCAGACTTTTTACGGGGTGGTTTGCCATTGCCTTCCCCAATCATCTACACTTTCCCCCCAGCAAGCTGGGTACTCATTTCACCAACCTCGGAAGGATGGAAGGCTGAGTCAACCTCGAGCTGGCTACCTGAAAACCCAGCTTCCACCGGAGATTGAACTGAGGTCATGAGCAGAGCGTAGGACTGCAGTACTGCAGCTTTAGCATTCTGCAGCATGGGGCTCTTAACAGCTAATGTAACCCCAGTCTTTAAAAAAGTTTCCAGGGGAGATTTCAGGAAATGACAGGCTGGTTAATCTAATTGATAATGGGTAAATTGGTGGATCTGTTATTAAAGATACAGTTAGTAGGCACAAAAGCTACTGAGGAAGAATCAGCATGGATTCTGTAAGAGAAGATCTTGTCTCACTAACCTTTTAGAGTTCTTTGAAGGGATGAACAAACGTGGACAAGGGCGACCCTGTAGGTCTTGTTTAGCTTGACTTCCAGAAAGCTTTGAATAAAGTTCCTCTTCAGAGACTCCTAAGTAAACTCAGCAGTCGTGAGATAAGAGGACAAGTCCTCTTGTGGATTAAAAACTAGTTAATTAACAGAAAACAAAGAATGAGTATGTATGGACAGTTTTCACTGTGGAAGGTGGTAAGCAGTGGCATCCCACAGGGCTCAGTACTAGGTCTGGTGCTTTTTAACTTGCTCGTTAATTATTTGGAGTTGAGAGTAAGCAGTGAAGTGGCTAAGGATGTGGATGACAGGGCAGTAAGAACCAGGGAGGACTGTGAGGTGCTCCAGAGGGATGTTTCAAGGCTGGGCAAAGGGGTATCAATGGGCAAATGAGATTGAATATGGGTAAGTGCAAAGTAAATGCATATTGGAGCCAGAAAAACTATAAATATGCATTGATGGGGTCTAAACTGGCAGTAACTATCATGAGAGAGATCTTGGAATCATGGTAGATAATTCACTGAAGATGTCGACTCAGTGTGCGACTGCAATAAAAAAGGCCAATGCTATGCTGAAGATTATTAGGAAGGGGATTGAAAGGAGATCAACCAGTATCATAATGCTCCTGTATAAATCTCATTTGGAGTGCTGCATACAATTCTGGTCACTGTACGTTAATAAAGATATAGCATTGGAAAAGGTGCAGAAAAGGAGAACTAAAATGATTAAGGGGATGGAAGGAACACTATCTTTTTAAGAAGAAAGGTTTAAAGAGATTAGGGCTTTTATCTTGGAGAAACAACAATTGTGGGGTGACATGATAGAGGTTTACAAAATTATGCATGGGACTTCTCTCTGTTTCTCACAATACAAGAACTGATGGGCACTCTGAAATTAATGAGCAGTAAGCTTAGAAAAGATAACAGGAATTACTTCTCCACCAAAAGAGCAACTAACATGTGGAATTCACTGCTGCAGGAAGTGGGGCAGCTACAAGCATAGAGAGCTTCAAGAGGGGACTGGATTAACATGGAGCAGAGATGCATCAGTGGCTGTTAGCCACAAGGTATAGATGAAACACCATGTCTGGAGCAGTGATGCTTTGTATTCTTGGTGATTGAGGGTAAGGCTGGGAGGGCTTCTAGAGTCTGGCCCCCCTGGTGGACCACCTGATGGCACCTCATTTTTGGCTAGTATGTGACACAGTGTTGGACTAGATGGGCCATTGGTGTGATTCAACATGGTGTTTCTCATGTTCTTACATTTTTCACTGGAAACTATAAATTTGTGTTAGAAGTGTATTTATTTGGCCATAGGAAACATAATGCATCTCAGTGTAGCCTATTGTACAGCGTTTTGAAGTCTTGTAGAGTAATGCTCTATAAAGTAATAGCAATGAAGAATGTGAGCTCTCCTCAGCCCTTCTTAGTGCTGCATTTCCATCCAGTTAGTATGTTGCAAATGCGTAATGACCCCACGACCTTAATGAGAAAGGAATTCATTCTATGGGGGTCTTAGACTAGCAAATGAATACTTGATTGGTGGAAGTATGAACAGCAAGTCTTTTACCTTACTATATTTCATCTGTTTTATATATTGTGCTAAATGTTAACAAGTTAATATTTTTTCTTCAAATATTTTTGAATGTAGTTATATCTCGCTACTTGAATTCATTTACTTGTTTTGGATTCCTTCCTCCATGGGCTTTACTTCTGCATGAACAAAAATGTTTCAAGTGCTGGGGAAATTTCCAGAATTTGAATTGGCACGAGTGAAAAGGACATAAAAGCCAAATATTTGCTTCTTTGTTTTTTTTTTTAAGAGCTTGGAAGAATTTATTTCTGCTTTTGATGCTGCTACCGAAGCTTGTGATATTATGGTGAAAAGAGGGGATAAGAAGAAAGAAAGGTACTTCTCTTGCAATTCAATTTTTGCTTTGGGGAGTCCACAATAGGAGCAAATTCTCTGCTTTTATATTGGAAGGGTGTCCTGATTCTGCAGCAATATAATAATCAGTGGTGGCTGCCCATAAGTGTGAGTTCTACATATCTTGCCCTCGCTTTTGTTGATGAACCATTCTCACCACAGTTTCCCTCAGTGCCACCCATCCCAAGAACTCTTTTTACTATCAACTATTACCATAATGATTTTCTGAGTTTCCCAGGAGGATTTGGCTGGTGGTAGCTATGGATGGATGGCAATAGGTGAACTCATTGAAGACTGTGAACTGAGTATAGCAGTGGATTTGAGCACCAAAATACTAAGCCACTTGTTTCCTGCTGCAGCACAGCTTCCATGTGCATGGCACTGTAACAAGATCCCCGTTCAAACAGTGACCTGTGGCCATTAAAATAAAAATACATGATCAGGATTTTGATTAAGCTTTCTCACATAACTTTTCCCCTTTTTAGTTTTCCTCTTTGTGTGTGTGTGTAATACTACACTATAAATATCAGTGCTTCTACTTGTATTGATGCATTCTAGAATTATGAAATGCACAGTGGAATCCTGGTTGAGAGATTTGGTTGCCATGGAGCACATCAGAATGTCCAAAATGGAAAGTGTCCCACTTCCAGAAGAGCTGCATTAAAGGCTCAGTGTATATCTTCATGTCAATCACTTATAGAGTGGCATGGAGTCAACTGTTCTGTTGGGTATCTGTCTGTAACTATTATTAGTTGCCTTTTGCTGTTTCACTGCAGTAACTGCCAAAACATTCAGACCATCATACATAAGAAAGGAGATTGCCACAATGTTTTATATGTCCTTAAGGCATATAAGGCATACTATGTTTATGCAGGCCTGTGCCACATCATTCCATTCTTTTTATGTCTCCTTTTCTTTCCTTTTTTTCCCTTAGTAGCCTGTAAGCCTGCATGCAAGTAGGGCCTATTGTTGTGTCCTTAATTTTTGTAAGTGCTTTGATCTTTGAGGCATTATACGCAAGAATTATACTGATTGCTGCTGTAATTAACACTAATAATAATAATTACTGCAGCTATAATTATTGGCAAACTAGTGATATTATGTTCATGGAAGATCAGCCTTGGCAGTTAGTCATAAGTTGAATACAAAGCAGAAGTGTGTTCTGAGTCCTAAACAACAATCACAGCCATCTTCTCTCCCCTTAAGATCTAGTTCCACCCAGATTTCAATTAATTTCATACCCAAGCATCTTATTAATTGCTTTTCTGCCTTCTCAAAAGGAAAGTCCCAGTTTTCCTCACCCTGTGGAGCATCCCAACCTCTGCCCCCCACCCGCTTCCAGCATTAAGAGGCAGGGCCCAAGTAGAGAAGGTATGAAGAACAAACTGCTGCAGTCACTCCTTCCTCTTCCATCTCAACATAGTTCATGGCCTCTGAGTGCTGTTCAATTATGCCTCCATAAGTGCTGGCAGGAGAGAACCTGCAGTCTCTTTTAATGTTGTAGAGAATTTGAATTTGAGGTCTCAGCTGCCATCTTGAGGACAAAAAAACCCTGCAGTGAACATCAACAGGTTTGGGGCATTGCTTTAAAGAAAGTGATTTTGGGCATGCTTGTTAAAGTAGTTACTATTGATAAAAGAACAGCCGTAGCTGTGAGAGGGGGAAGGTAAATAAGTAGACAGTTGAGATATCTTTTAATAGCAACTGTTTTTTCAGAAAAGCGGTTTTCCACTTTTCTTATTAACTTGTTCTTCTTTGTTAGTATGCAGCCATGATCTGTACCTTGATCAGACATATACAGTCTTAAGGGATGTTGTTTACATAGATATCAAACCACTTAGCAGGACCTTGATCTTAAGCTTGGCATTCCCTAGTCTTGTGGACTGCACTGTCAACAAGGTGCAAGTATCTATCTCGTGAGTGTGTTAAATCCTTCAGTACTGATGGGTAAACGTTGCTGCTTATGGGTACTGTATTAGAGGCTGAGAGAATTGGGTGGCTTGTTTAAACAAAAATTGCAAAAAGCGTACTTCACAAATTATGATCAGATATTGCAGGTGGGATTAGCACATATTTGTCCTCTGGCTTTACTACTATTTATGACAGCTTCTGCTGTGATTGATCAGTTGGGCAGTGCTTGAATAGTAAGGATTAGTGCAGGGTAAGTAACTGGAGAGTTAAAGATCCATATCTAACTAATTGGGAGACTGCAGCAGCTTCTCTAATGCATCATGGTCATAAATGCTCCTTTCAGAGTATTCCTCAGAATCAGCAGGACATCCTGAATTGCACTGCTGGCCTTTTTAAACAGATGTTCCAAATCAATAGAGCTCCTTACCATCATTAGACTGGTGGCATAAGGCGTGGCCAACGGTAGCTCTCCAGATGTTTTTTTGCCTACAACTCCCATCAGCCCCAGCCAGCATGGCCAATGGCTGGGGCTGATGGGAGTTGTAGGCAAAAAACATCTGGAGAGCTACCATTGGCCATCCCTGGCATAGACTAACAGAATTCATTGCAGTATAAGGTTCTTTGAGTCAGAGCTCATTCTCCCAGTGAAGACACCACCAGAGTCCTGTTTAATTTTGCTGTAAGAGACTAACTCAGCTACCACCTAGCTTTATAACATCATTGCAGCTCAAAAGTATTTAGAATAATATATTTAGAATAATGCATTTGGTAGCAGTCGTGACTTTTGGCAATTTAGCATCAGTAAATTATTCTTTATGCTTTTTAAACAGCAAAGTAATGCAAGAGTAAGTCGCTATCACTAACCCAAGAGTAAGTGGCTGTTATCACTGCAGTACAAATGGGGAAATGTGAGATTTTCGTGTTGAATGCTGCCCAGAAGAAAGCATACCACAGAGCTGCATTTTCAACAGTGGTGCCTCAGGTTCAATTCCAGTGTGTCCACTAGGCCACATTGTCTCATATATGTATTTGTCATTATTCCAAATCTGCAAGTAATTAAATTGGTGAAATCCTGTTTTAAGCATATGTCCTGTTTCTCTAGGCAAATCCTGTTCCAACACAGACAAGCTCTCATTGAACAGCTGAAAGTGACAGAAGATCCAGCCCTTGTTCTCCATCTGACATCAGTCTTGCTGTTCCAGTTCTCTACTCACTGCATGCTTCATGCACCAGGAAGATGTGTACCACAGATAATTACTTTCTTAAGTACAAAGATCCCAGAGGTATTTATAGAGAAGACCAATGGAGGGTTTTTTTATACTGGAATTTCTACTCTGTAATTTATCTTCAATCTTCGTTCACGAAGCCAAGCCAAGAGAGAGAGAGAGAGACAAAAGATAAGGAAGTACCCGCTTCGACTTTTCAAATAATTATATCTTGGCATTTGCTTCTTTGGTTTAATAGCCCCCTCCCACACACACCCATATGATGGAATTGGTTGGGTAATGGCTATAAACTCATTTTGGGAGATAACTTTGGAGGATGGTCCACTGAATTTGGAATTTTGTAATGTTAACTATTAAAATGTGTTCTGTGTGGTGTGGGCTGTTTTATTGCTTGCAGTAAAATGCACCATTTCAAAGGACATAGTATTTCTGCATGCCATTTAAACAGTTCTCATCGTCAACAAAATTTTAGTCCCTACTAGACAGAATCAGAAAATTAATGACCACCTTAGCTTTACAACACAGCTTTTGTTCTCTCTTATGTCACTTAGATTCTGTTTTTCCCAAAAATTGTGAGTCTCCAGATGTGTCAGATTCAGCTAGATTTCCAGCATAGAAAGTGATTTGACTATGCCAGTGGAAACCTGGAGATTGTACTTCTGTAAAGAAGAAGATGATATTGGATTTATATCCCGTCCTATATTCTGAGTCTCAGAGTGGTCACAATCTCCCTTACTTCCGCCCCCCCCCCCCCACAACAGACATCCTGTGAGGTAGGTAGGACTGAGAGAGCTTTTTACAGCAGCTGCCCTTTCAAGGACAACTTCTGTGAATGCTATGGCTGACCCAAGGCCATTCCAGCAGGTGCAAGTGGAGGAGTGGGAAATCAAATCCGGTTCTCCCAGATAACAGTCCACGCATTTAACCACTACACCAAACTGGCTATTGTAAGAGATAAGCAATCTTACAATAAAATTCTCAGGTGTTAAAAGATGTACCAAACAGTGTTCCTTCTAAACTGAGTTAGTGTGAGCTAGTTCACAGTTTTTAGCATCCAGCTCACACAGTTTTGTCTTAGCTCAGGGAACATGGCCCCAGAGCAAACTGATTTTGGCAGTTGCTCATAATTTTAATGCCAGTAGCTCGTGAAGCAGAATTTTTGCTCACGAGACTCCACAGCTTATAGGGAGTATTGGCACCAAAGTATTCTTTGTTGAATATTTTGAATCTTTGAAATCACCTTTCAGTAACATTGTTTTGCAGATATGCTCAATGGTTGACAGTATCTTTCTCAGACATAGCTATTGAAAACAGGACAAATTAACTAGTTTAATCATATGACTGCAGACTGTCTTAAAAGATGAGTTTTTCATTTTCCAAACATGTATATTTTCTCTTTTTATGTCACCTCTGGATGTCTCCCTCTTTCCTAGTGGATTCCACCAAACTGAAACCAGTATCTCATGTAACCCTAGGACCAGCATTATTATATGCACATTTGTTTATTTTTAACATGTATTCTACTTTTTCAACCAAACAGGTCTAAAATTATTGTCAAATATAGTGAGTCCACTAAACTATGTTAAACTTGCTATCTTCCAGATGAAGGATTAAAAATCATGGGACAGTATAGGAGGAAATAGATGTTATTCAATTTATTTGTTGGCAAATTTTTCTTAGCAAGAAATCAGGTTTGTGGAATTCTGCAAGCCATCACACTCTGAACAAGTCTGCTTGTTACAGGAGAATGCAACTCTGTTTTCTTTTACTACACTTCAAATTACTTCATGATCTACAGTGATGTGCAAGTAGAAAACAGAGGCAGTTGGGTGTCTCTCAGTGCCTTCCTAAACAGGTCTACTCAGTATCTTAGTCAGGTATTTTCAGTGGAGCTTACTCCCAGGAAAGTGTTCTGAGAATTCCCCTGTAAATGATTGAATTTTTTTCTGAAGGCATGATTGGCCTCTTCAAAACCACACACATCCAAATCCTTATTTGCTTTTCACAAATGGTTGATATTCTTTCTCTGCCTCACACTCTGTCAGTACTTAAAAATCATCTCCCTTCTGTTGGAATAATGTGTGTGCTCCCTATTTGGTCTTGTATTTGTTAACTAAATTGAGCAGATATTTAGTGAAGATTGCCTTGCTTTGTGATTTACATATCAGTATTGTGAACTACATTGATGGTTATTTTTTGTGTAGCATTTCTCTAGCGCAGTTGCCTTCCGGTAAAACCTGCAGAAATAATAATATAATAAAAACATGCTTACATGTTATCTGAGCTGCTGCCTTACTAACCCCTTCTTTTAATTATTTATTTTTTACCAGGATCAGCATTCTTCTCTTGTCAGATATCAGGGATTAGTAGTGAAACAACTGATAAGCCAAAATAAGAAGATAGGGCAAGGAGATGACGATTCCCTGGATAATAACCTGGAACTGGAAGAGAGCACGGAAGCAATCCGAAAAGAACTGCAAGAACTCACTGCCTCAGTCAAAGATCTTGTTCTCCGGCCCAGAAAATCATCTGTAACTGAGGAATGATAGTCTTAATAAAATGTGTTCAGGCTTTTCAGCGTCAGAGTATTTTTAATGAGGAAAATTAAGATGTTCGCTTTGTTTATGATGCTTGAAGTAGCCTTGACTTTTAGAAAATGTTTGCAATAACATTACGCAGCTGGAGGTGGAAAGTTAGGAGTGTGTTTTAGCTGGAGTACCCCTTAATACAGCACAAGTAAATACATGGCATAATAACACCAACATTCGGCTCTTTATTTAAAAAAAAAATAGGAAGACTGAACAAATATTTATGTTTATCTTTCCTTTAGTTAAGCATTCTCAGGTATTTAGATGAAGTTTACAGCATTAATTTGAAAGGATAGATGAGGTAATGTAAAAGCCTTCTGTTGAATTGTCTTAGCTTGTATATTGCTGTTTAAGATTTCATGTTTTACAGAACTGTTATGTCTGGAGAACTATTTGAAACATGAATGACCGGACTTTTCTAGCCCCAAGTGATTTGCTCCAATACATTTCATTATCTTTGTTTAATTTAAGAATACTTACATATCTGCAGAGCTGCAAGATGCATTTGCTTTGAATAATTTTTTTAAAATCTTCACTGTCAATATATGGGATACTCATACACTTCATCTCCCTGTACCTAAATGATAGACTTCTTGGTCAAGAATTTTTAGTTGTTTGTATGAAGGTTTAATCATAATCAGAAAGATGAGCTTATACCAAAAGCAAATTTCATATTACTGAGAGAGAAAAATGACCAAAACCATCTTTTTGCAAAGATTTCATGTATCATGTTGAATTTTTTAGAAAGTTAGCTTGGAAATAAAGTATTTTTGTTACTTTCATATATAACATATGCCTATAACCTTAGTGAGGAAAAAAGATGATTAATTAACAGTCTGAGATAATTAAGAGATTCCTTAAAGCAGGGGTGTCAAATGTGGCCCAGGGGCCAAATCAGGCTGGCTCCTATCAGGTCCCCAAGCAACGGGCTGTCGACTTTCCTTCTCCCTCTCTTGCTTTCTGCTGCATTACAGCTTGCCTTGCCAGGCTTGCTAAATTGCATAGGAACTACAGAGTGAAGCCCCTGCTTTCTCCATTGGCTGAGGCTCCTCCCTTAGAATCATAGAATTGGAAGGGACCTCCAGGGTCATCTAGTCCAACCCACCCACCTCCGAACAATGCAGGAAACTCACAAATACCTCCCCCTAAATTCACAGTATCTTCATTGCTGTCAAATGGCCATCTAGCCTCTGTTTAGAAACCTCCAAGGAAGCCTGTTCCGCTGAGGAATCACTCTAACAGTCAGGAAGTTCTTCCTAATGTTGAGCCGGAAACTTTTGATTTAATTTCAACCCATTGGTTCTGGTCCTACCTTCTGGGGCCATAGAAAACAATTCCACACCATCCTCTATATGACAGCCCTTCAGGTACTTGAAGATAGTGATCATATCACCTCTCAACCGCCTCCTTTCCAAGTTAAACATCCCCAGCTCCTTCAACCTTTCTTCATAGGATTTGGTCTCCAGATCCCTCACCATCTTCGTCACCCTCTTCTGGACCCGTTCCAGCTTGTCTATATCCTTCTTAAAATGTGGTGCCCAAAACTGCACGCAATACTCCAGGTGAGGTCTTACCTAAGGAGAGTAAAGCGACACCATCACTTCACGTGATCTGGACACTATACTTGTGTTGATACAGCCTAAAATTGCATTTGCCTTTTTTAGCCATCGCATCACACTGTTGACTCATGTTCAGCGTATGATCCACTAAGACCCCTAGATCCTTTTCGCACATACTACTGCTAAGACAAGTCTCCCCCATCCTATAACCATACATTGGATTTTTCCTACCTAAATGCAGAACTTTACATTTATCCCTGTTAAAATTCATTTTATTGGTTTTAGCCCAGTTTTTCAGCCTGTCAAGGTCATCCTGTATCCTGTTTCTGTCTTCTACTGTATTTGCAACACCTCCCAGTTTAGTATCATCGGCAAATTTAATAAGCATTCCCTCTATTCCTTCATCCAAATAATTGATAAAGATGTTGATCAAAACAGGTCCCAGGACAGATCCTTGAGGCACTCCACTTGTCCCTCCTCTCCAAGAGGATTAGGAACCATTCACAAGCACTCTCTGGGTGCAATCTGTCAGCCTGTTACAGATCCACCTAACGGTAACAGGATCCAAACCACATTTTACCAACTTGTCAACAAGGATAGTATGTGGAACCTTATCAAAAGCCTTACTGAAATCAAGATAAATGATGTCTACAGCATTCCCCTGATCCAGCAAGGTAGTCACTTTTTTCAAAACAAGATCAGGTTAGTCTGACATGACTTGTTTTTGAGAAATCCATGCTGGCTCTTAGTAATCACAGCCATTCTTTCTAAATGTTCCAGGACTGACTGATGACTTGTTCTAAAACTTTTCCAGGTATAGAGATCAAGCTGACGGGTCGGTAGTTACCGGATCCTCCTTTTTCCTCTTCTTGAAGATGGGAGCAACATTTGCCTGCCTCCAATCTTCTGTCACCTCCTGTTCTCCAAGAATTCTCAAAAATAATAGCCAGAGGCTCAGAAATTACATCTGCAATTTCTTTTAGAACCCTTGGGTGCTGTTCATCTGGCCCTGAGGACTTAGTTTCATTTAAAGAAACTAGGTGTTTGGGTACTACCCCTATGCTGATCCTAGTTTGGAACTTCATACCCACATTATATGTTCTGTTTTTGCCATGTTGAGCTCTGTTTCCCTCAGAAGAGAAGACTGAGGAAAAGTAGGAATTGAGCAGTTCCTCTCTCTCATCATTGCCTGTTACAATTTCATTTTCCTGCCCTCGCAGTGGGTCTACCACATCCTTGCTCTTTTTCTTACTCTGCACATAAGAAAAGAATTATTTTTTGTTGTCCTTGGGGAGGGATAGCTTGCTTTGCCAGGCTCTCTCAATCACAACCTCTCTTCCTTCTGTTGGCTGAGGCTCCTCCCCCTCCTGGGGAAGGAAAGAACCACAGCTTTCTTTGTCCAGTTCCCTGGATCCCACAGGAGAGATATAAAGAAAACACCTTTAAGTCCAACGAGTGTTAATGTTTTCATGTGTTTTGTCTGTCCTTTATAAAGTTTATATCTCCACTACCTGGCACTACATTTTATGACGCTCATGGCCCAGCCCGACAAGGTCACATTTATGTTGGATCTGGCCCTTATAACAAATAAGTTCAACACCCCTCCCTTAAAGTGTGTTTTCTTGACCGTTGAGGGGAAAATAAGCTCATGGCTGCCAGTTTGCATTGTTTAATAGTGTCTCTATCTTGGGTTCTTTGGAACTTTACTGACCATATCAGTGTACCAAATTTAATCTTTCAAGAAGAAAAGTGAGTCCTAATAAGCTATCATTAGCTCCTTTGTGAGTGTTTTAAAAATGTCTCTTTTATTGAGGAAATAATTATCAAATAAGATATTTTTGTTATTATTCCAAATCAAACTCTTCTTTATATTGTTTTCACTGTTGTCTCAATAATTATCTTTATTAATGTTACAGATGTAAGTTAAATCAAGTTTTAAATGATAGGCATTGGGATGTGCAAACAAAATGGTGTTTTTGGGTTCAGGTATATTGAACCTGAAAAATATTGGTATTTACTGATATTCCTGAATTCCAATACCAGTATGGTATTTGGATTCAGGAAATATTCAGAAAACCATTTTTCCCCCACCTCCGTTGTATTCTAATAGGAAGCTTTGGTTCCCACAAGATATAATAAAGAATCAATTTGGGGAGGTTTTTTGGGTTTTGTTGTGTTTTGTTTTGGGGAGTAGAGGCCTGAGAGCTTCAGTATAGCTGCTGATGCTTCTTCTAAAAAAGAAAAAAAAGTGTTAAAAATTGGATCAGGAGGTCTGATTCTGTGGGCCAACAAAGAAGGTGCTCCTATCCTCCATTAAGACCATAAGAGAAGCCATGTTGGATCAGGCAAACGGCCCATCCAGTCCAACACTCTGTATCACACAGTGGCCAATAATTTATATACATATCTATACACACTGTGGCTAATAGCCACTGATGGATCTCTGCTCTATATTTTTATCTAACCCCCTCTTGAAGCTGGCTATGCCTGTAGCCGCCACCACCTCCTGTGGCAGTGAATTCCACATGTTAATCACCCTTTGGGTGAAGAAGTACCTCCTTTTATCCATTCTAACCCGACTGCTCAGCAATTTCATTGAATGCCCACGAGTTCTTGTATTGTGAGAAAGGGAGAAAAGTACTTCTTTCTCTACCTTCTCCGTCCCATGCATAATCTTGTAAACCTCTATCATGTCACCCCGCAGTCGATGTTTCTCCAAGCTAAAGAGCCCCAAGCGTTTTAACCTTTCTTCATAGGGAAAGTGTTCCAAGCCTGTAATCATTCTAGTTGCCCCTTTCTGCACTTTTACCAATGCTATAATATCCTTTTTGAGGTGCGGTGACCAGAATTGCACACAGTATTCCAAATGAGACCGCACTATCGATTTATACAGGGGCATTATGATACTGGCTGGTTTGTTTTCAATTCCCTTCCTAATAATTCCCAGCATGGCATTGGCCTTTTTTATTGCAATCACACACCGTCTTGACATTTTCAGTGAGTTATCTACCACGACCCCAAGATCTCTCTCTTGGTCATTCTCTGCCAGTTCACACCCCATCAACTTGTACTTGTAGCTGGGATTCTTAGCCCCAATGTGCATTACTTTGCACTTGGCCACATTGAACCTCATCTGCCATGTTGACGCCCACTCACCCAGCCTCAGCAGATCTCTTTGGAGTTCCTCACAATCCTCTCTGGTTCTTACCACCCTGAACAATTTAGTGTCATCCGCAAACTTGGCCACTTCAGTTACTTCACATTACTTTCAATGGAGGAAAAAAATGCCTTCTCAGTTCACTCGCCAAGTCTCACCACTGTGGTGGTGGCATGACTTGGCAAGAGAACTAATCAGTGAGTGAGTTCACTTTAGTTCAGAAGCTGTGCCGGCACAACTTGGCAAGTGAGCTAGTCAAAAGGCATTTAAAGAGACTGTGTCTTTGAATGCCTTCTGAGTTCATTTGCTGAGCTGTGCCACTGTCATGGTGGCGATTGCACAGCAACTGTGTAACTCAGCAACTGAAAGGCATTTGAAAAGACATTCTGAGTTCACTTGCTGAGTTGTGCTGGTGGTGCAGCTTGGAGAAGGCATTTTTATGCCTTCTCATAGCTGAGCCCATATAAAAGCAAATTATATTGGTTTTTATTCTGGCTCAGCCACTGTATATGGGTAGCTGAAGAGAGACTTTTTGGATTTTAAAAAACAGTATTTGGATTAAGCAGAGGCTTTGCTGTTTGACACTTTCTTCTTTGTTTAAAAGTTTCTGCCATAACAAATTAGGTCCTGTGTTTTCTTCTTGATGTTGTTGCTTACAGATACTGGTTTTGAGGTACACAATAACATGCTAGATGTAAAGGAATATGTAGTTCACCTGCCATTAGAATGGTATTTATAATGTAACTATAAGATATCACTGAATGACTTACTACTAATCATCGATTTTCTACCTTTCTAACTTCAAATTTTGAGTAGAAACAACTGTAGTGATTTAAGAATCGGCTTACTACATGGTGAAGCACTTGCCTGAAGCCTCCAGCCCTGTAATAAGCCTTGAGATACCAGACCTTTCTTATTCATCCAGTTCAGTACTTTCCTTGGACTCTGAACAGTTTGCATGTTGGATTGGAGACAGAAACCTATATCCTGATTCCACATGTCAGTATCTCATTTCACAAGTTTTAGAACTGTGCTGCTACTATGTAGTTACTAGCCTGTGTCTCAATCATTATATATTGTTAACTGGGAACTTCAGCATTATGTATACTTGGTTATAACTTCTAGCAGTTTTGCATTTGTGTTCTTCACTAAACAACATACCTCAAAACTGGTAGATAGATAAATACTCTTGAGTTGCCTCTGCAATTTTAAAGAAACATGGTAAGGTATTTCTTTTTTGGTCATTGTTTTATTGAACTAAGTTTATTTAATTTCCTGCTATTAAATATAAAATCCTAGTTACAGACATTCATTTTGCAAATACGTTATAGTGAAATTCTAGACAAAAATATGAAATATTTTAATAAAACTACATAATGTTTTCAAACATTTTACTAGTCTTTCACTGTTACTTGTAAGTTGTTATTTGACACATTTGATGTGTGTTGGAGGACATCTATACTACACTTTAAAAAAAACCCCTCTAATCTGACTAATTTAAGTCCTCAAGGATCATTTATTTATATCAGACAGAAAGACCTAGTATCTCACAAAACCTGTGTCCTTGAGCGAACCAGTTAAAAAGCAGTGGTGGTTAGGGTTGCCAAGTCCAATTCAAGAAATATCTGGAAACTTTGGGGGTGGAGCCAGGAGACATCGGGGCGGAGCCAGGAACAAGGGTTTGACAAGCATAATTGAACTCCAAGGGAGTTCTGGCCATCACATTTAAAGGGACAGCACACCTTTTTAAATGTCTTCCTTCCATAGGAAATAATGAAGGATAGGGGCACCTTTTGGGGCTCATAGAATTGGACCCCATGGTCCAATTGTTTTGAAACTTGGTGGATACTTTGGAGAGAGTCACTAGATACTATACTGAACATTTGGTGCCTCTACCTCAAAAAACAGCGCCCCCAGAGCCCTCAAAACCTCCAGATCAATTCCCCATTATACCCTATGAGAATCGATCTCCACATAGAGAATAATGAAGTACTCAGCAGAATTCTCCCCCCCCCCCCCATTTCTGGCAACGCTGAAGGGGGATCGGCCTCTCTACTCACGAGTTGCTGCCAACTTTTTCAAAGTAACACAGACACCCCATCCCAAGAGGAAGCCTTTCAATCAGCGACTGAAGCCTCCGGAGGTAGAAACGCACATGGTCCTCTGGGGGTGGAGCTCCCCCCCCCCTCCGCCGGCCAGACTCCCCGAGGAGACGCCTGTAGCAGCTGGAGAGGATGCAAGGATTACGAGGCTGCGCCATTTTCCCCACCCCTCCCGCTTCCACGTTCTTGGAGATCGGGGGGAAAGGCTCCTAAACCAGGGGTCCCCCAGCAGGGCGGGGGGTTGGGAACCCTAGTGGTGGTAGATATAGTTGGCTTTCAACTTTGACCATGGTCTGAAAAAAATTGCTTTGTCTTCAAGGAAGAGGGGTTGAGATAGACAAGTCTTGTTATGGTACTGCAGTAGAATCTGATATCCCCCTGACTGGGAGAACCATTGCCTTAAACCTCAGAGAACCACCACCAAATATTGCTATTGGTGCCAATATTGTTATTAGTACCAGTCTAGCCTATAATAAGTAATAGTTCAGTGTGAAATCAGTTCCTTTCTCATTTTTTATATTGGGACATGAAGATAATTAAAGTGGTTTAGTTAAGGAGCCCCATGGCGCAGAGTGCTAAGCTGCAGTACTGCAGTCCAAGCTCTTCTCACGTCCTGAGTTCGATCCTGGTGGAAGCTGGGTTCAAGTAGCCAGCTCATGGTTGACTCAGCCTTCCATCCTTCCGAGGTCGGTAAAATGAGTACCCAGCTTGCTGGGGGTAAAGTGTAGATGACTGGGGAAGGCAATGGCAAACCACCCTGTAAAAAGCCTGCCATGAAAATGTGAAAGCAACATCACCCTAGATTCGGAAATTATTGGTGCTTGCACAAGGGACTACTTTTTTTTTGTTACAATAACGTTTGAATTTTTTTAAAAAAAAGATAAAGTGGTAGTGCTTTACACAATGATTGTTTTTTCTAATAATATAAACATTTACTGGGTGCTGCACCTCAAATTTTTTTTTTTTAGTGGTGCAAGAATATTATAATAAAATTCAGTGCAGAAAAGCAAAGCAAAGCAAATGATGGGGAAAATGGAGCTTCTGAGGGCTACTCACTTTTGCCCACACCAGCTCTTTTGAAACTAATACAAGTATGGCCCAGCTGTGAGTGTGATGATATCCCTATGCAAGTAAGTCAGAATGATCCTCTCTGAGTTGTAAATTGACCCTACAAAAGTAAGAAGTGAATGTGCCAGCTGCTTACCACACTGCAGGTATAATTGCAGAGAGACTCTCATCTTGGTCCACTTCTTTTCTGTGGGAAATACTTTGTGTACTGTATAGCCAGCAACTACAGATGGCCATCTCTCCACATCATATGAATGACCACATTTAATAGGAGCGTAGCTATATTGCAATTTGGGCTTTCTTTTCTGACATCTCCAGATCTTTGGAATGGCTCCTCCCTTCTGAAACATAAATCTCTCCAAGTACCTCCTCTCGCATATTTTAACTACAACTTGAAAGTAGTATATGACAAAAATAACAAAGGAGCTAGCTGTTTAAGATCTAAAGGAAGTAATGTGACCTTCCTAGTGGCCTTGCACAAAGCTAAAATCTCTGAGACCCAACGTATCCAGCTGAACCTATATTGGATGTCATCTTGTGAAACCTTCCAAAGAATCTTTTCGTTTATCTAGATGCACAAGATACAAGAAGCAACTGGCAGCAGAATGTGAGTATTAAAGTAACCTTTCCCCCCGCTGTCTCAAATGCATGTACCTGTTACTATCCAGAATGTTCACTGCAATATAAAGCATGTTGTACCTTTTCTTTCTCTGGCAGAACCTAATGGCTCATTCCTATTCCCCATGTCCTCTTCAGAGCATTTTCCTGTTTGTATCTTAAACTTTTGCTTAAAAATATTCCAGAGAAGGGAAAAAAGAACAAATATGTATAAAATATACAAACTAGCTAGTATTAGATGTGCCAAGGAAGGATTTTTGTGTGTGTGCATAGTAATAATTATAATAGCAATAAAAGTAGAAAACAAGATTGACTTTTGGAACAACAATTGTCAAACATACAACTTTATGGTTTCTGGTTGTCAAGACAAAGGCATTCTCTTCCTATTTTGCAAAATTCACTGAGCCTGTTTAAACAAGCTCAGTGTTTAAGAGTTCCAGAGGCTATTCCATGATGTTCTGTTAATGGGATAATTCTGTGATTAAAGGCAACTCATTTGCTCAGTTAACGTGATTTTTGTTCTCAGTCTGCTGAACTTCCTTTTTGCCTCTATTGCATCAACCATGTCCACATATCTGAGTAAATAAGATAGTCAGTGAAAGCTTGGGCCATAATTGGAAATAAATTCCATTGAATTCAGTGTGAATTATTTCTATGTAAATATGCTTTGAATTGGAATATTAATCCAAGTATTAATTAGGTATCACGACACTCTGGCATGCCTAAAATAGATCTCTGAATCCTAACCCATAACCTGTCAGTTTCTGCAATCACTTTTCGTGTTAGCCCTGTGGTGATACTGAACCAGAACTTTAAAGAACATATTGATTCTTTTTAATTATTTTTATTAGAAGTTCTGTCATGATCTTTCTGAGACACAAATTGAACTTAATACCTGTTGTTGAGATCCAAGAGTTTGCTTAGTAGAATGCCAGCTGCAATAAGAGCCTCCCATTGGAAGATGTAGGTGTGTCTCTTGAAGATGGAATTGTGCCAGTGACAAGGCTCTTTTCCCACAATATATGTAACAATAGGACACTGGAATTATATACATGGAGCTTATTGCTGCACTTAAACTGTCTCCCTCATCTTATTATCCAGCTTGAGGAATAGGTCAGATAAGGAAAAATCTAGGTGCTGATTTCAGAGAACGGTACCAGTTTTTTGATATGTATATTTCAGATGGCATAGGATTTTGCATGGGAATGTATGTATCGCTGTAAAGTAGCTGGCCTTTACAGTGCTGTTGCACTTTTGGGGGGCTGTAACAGACTACAACATTTAACAGTTTTCTGGCTAAACTAACAAGGGTGGAAAGAAGATAAATCCTCATGTGGATGTTTAATTCAAAAAAGGTACTGTGGATCTTTTTTATTTTTGTATCAATAACATGATGTGAGAAATAAGTAACCTTTCCCCAAAATGAATGCCATTTTATATTACACTTCCATTTTCCATATAAAATTCATATTTTTTAAAAAAAAATTGCTATGAAGGACATTTGGTTAAAACTGTTAGACACTTGTTAATGTTGAAGTGGTATGTATGCCCTCCAAAAGTCCTCAGTTATCATGATGTTATACCTAGATCTTAATAGAAATGTTTTCAGTGACAAAACAGTTTTCTGATGTGTGGCTTACTTCTGTCTGCTTATTCTCAGATTTATCTCTATATTATACAATCAGTTGATTTTTCTCAGAATATTCTTTCCAGAGCTGACTGAGACAAATACATCTTTCAATCTGTTATTGCTTTGCTAACAATATGTCATTTAATTTCATGCTCATCCCTGATTTAGTGCTGCATGATCTGTAGAAATTGTAGAGGAAATATTAACATGGCAATATCCGTTTGTTTGATCGTCTTTGACTGCCACAGTTCTTGAAGTTCCTTGTTAAGAAAAACGGTAAAGCTTTTCATTTTTTTTTAATTGCCTCATTTCAGAGCAACATTAACAGATTCTGTCACAAGTAATATGATCATTCTGCTGGTCTACAAAAAAATATTTCACCCTTAAAACTGCTCTTCCATCTTTTTTTTTTATAACTTCCACCTTTTATTAGGTGTGAGTGGCTAATTCTGCCAGCCTGTGTATATGTACACTAAAAGATACAAACAACAAATGGCCACAGTGGATCCAAAATCCAAAGGAAAGGTCTACAAAAGCCACTGTGGATACAATATGCACAAATTCTATCAACTCTTCAATAACACATTTGTGATATCCAAGTAATGTAAAGTTATAACATCAGCAATAGGATTATACAAAACTGTAATTGATTCAACCACTATGTCATAATCTCACACACAAGTCAAGAGTAACAACAATAGAAAAGCTCTCTAAAAATAATTACTAACCACCTCTATAGCTAATAGTGTTAATATCCAAGATATTATATCAATCCAGTGCTACTGGGGGACTTGCAGTCACAATGGTATCAACTGATCGGCAATTGATATTGGAGGGCAGACTTTATGACATAACATCCCTGTAGAACTTTCTCCCATCTCCAAATTCCGCTCTCCCCAGGCCCTAGCTCCAGGTCTCCAGGAATTTTCCAGCCCAGAGTTGGCAACCTTAGAGAGAGAGTAAGTGTGTGTGTGTTTTGTACCAATGGCTCCAAATAATATTGGTCACATTAATGCACCACCCAAGTTAATGTTCTCTCTGCTTAAAATGACCCTACCTCTGATATCCATTGCAAATTTAATCCCTTTAATTATGACGGATACAAAGAAATAAGATGCTAAGAATTTCAGTACAGCGCAGTGCCCTACTGAAATTGACAAAGGGCTATACTGTGAGTACTATAGGCTTGGGTGTTCCATTATAAATTTAGTTCTCGTTTTTGGAATTCATGTTATAACGATATTGCTCTTCTTTGTAGTCAGCTGCTGAAAAAGACTCCAAAACTTGCTCCAAAATTGATTGTTGGTCAATATTGATTGTCACACACATCGAACAACAATGGGGCTCTTTGGGGGCAGGGATCTCCCTGGCAATCTGCTCTGAGCTGGCAAGTTGGGGCCCCCCAACCGGGAGGGATCCCCCGCCCCTGGTGAGAGCTTGGCAGCCCTACTTCTAACATGGAGAATTGATACATGCCATGGAGCTAGTAGATCTGTGGACAGTCAAGTTTCCGAAAGTTTCTCAACACTCCATGGAGACTAATTTTTATGAGGTATGCTTATATAAGGGTTTTTAAAAAATAATAATAATAAAGCTGTTCTCCTGGCAGCAGGCTCAGATGGTGGTTCTATTCTTTAAGAACTAGGTCAAGTAATCACAGTACAGGGAAAGAATACTGACAGATGAGGGTTTTAAAGACCTTATTTTGAGATTTCACATTGTTTGATTATTTTCAGTTTGTTTATGCTTAAGGTTTCAGTAGGTCACAAAATAACTGAAAGCAAAATACCTATCTCAAAAGGAGAAGAGCTATTTACACATCAAGGAGCCAAGATGTTAAAAGGGGAAGGCAGATCTTATTTTTTAAAAAAAATACAAATTAATGAGGAGGAGGATTACTGTAGCCCCCTTAATTCCTAGTATCAGTCATAACTAAAGGGATTAAATTGGCAATGGATATCAATGAGTAGGACCATTTTAAGTGGAGAGAACATTAACTTGAGTGTTGCATTAATGTGCTCTATATTATTTAGAGCCACTCAGGGCTCTTTTTTTTTTACCAGGAACTCCTTTGCATATTAGGCCACACACCCGTGATGTAGCCAATCTTCCAAGAGCTTAGAGGGCTCTTAGTACAGGGCCTACTGTAAACTCCAAGGGGATTGGTTACATCAGGAGGTAGGGTTGCCAAGTCCAATTAAAGAAAAATCTGGGGACTTTGGGGGCGGAGCCAGGAGACTTTGGGGTGGAGCCAGGAGACATTGGGGGTGGAGCCAGGAACAAGGATGTGACAAGCATAATTGAACTCCAAGGGAGTTCTGGCCATCACATTTAAAGGGACAGCTCACCTTTTTAAATGCCTTTCTTCCATAGGAAATAATTAAGGATAGGGGCACCATCTTTTGGGGCTCATAGAATTGGACCCTCTGGTCCAATCGTTTTGAAACTTGGGGGGTATTTTGGGGAGAGGCACTAGATGCTATACTAAAAATTTGGGGCCTCTACCTCAAAAAATAGCCCCCCCAGAGCCCCCAATTCCCACGGATCAATTCCCTATTATTCCCTATGGGAATTGTTCTCCATAGGGAATAATAGAGTGCCTAGTAGACATTTCCCTCCACCCCCACATGCTTTCTAAAGGGGGGGAGGGCCTCCATACCAAGGAATCCCCCCTTCCTGCCCCCTCCCTCTCTCACACACCCAAATACCGGTACTTACTTGGTCTTCTTCCCTCTGCCTGCTGTGAAAACAAAAGCAAAGAAAGGGAGGGGCCGTTCTCCGAAGCCCTTCCTGTTTCCTCCTTCCTGCCCAGCCTTAAAGGGGCAGACATTTTACAAACTGCTCAGGACAGACATTTTACAAACTGCTACACCAACATGAACCCTACAGGTATGTTCTCCCCCACCCTCCCGCTTCCTGATTTCTGGAGACCGGGGGATGAAGCTGCAAACCCAGAAGTCTCCCACCAAAGCAGGGGGGTTGGGAAGCCTATCAGGAGGTGTGGTCTAATATGTAAATGAGCTCCTGCTACAAAAAAAGCCCTAGAGCCACTGGTAGAACACATACTCTAGGTATGCCAACTCTGAGCTGGGAAATTCCTGGAGATCTGGAGCCAGGGTCTGGAGAGAGCGGAGTTTGGAGATGGGAGAAAGTTCTACAGGGATATGATGCCAGAGAGTTTGCCCTCCAAAGCTACCATTTTCTCCAGGGGAAGCTGCCATTTTCTCCAGGAGAACTGATCCTGTAGTCTGGAAATCAGTTATAATTCTTGGAAATCCCCAGGTCCCAACTGGAGGCTGACAATCCTAACACACAGTATTTTTTTTTTTATTGTATTCAGGAACAAGGCAAAAAAACAGGACTTAACCTAACAGATCAGTAAAACTCATAGTAAGAAGTCTCTGGAGCCTTTATCTGATTCACACAAATGCAAAATCTAGCTTCCAGCAATATTAAAGTCAATAATTCTCCTTGGGAGATTAAGATCAAAGCAGGGGGGGGGGGAGAGATTCCATTTCAACAGGATGATTTTTGTTCCCTAATTTTCCTCTGGGAACAGGAAGTGACAAAAGTGGAGAGGCATGTTTAATTATATTGTGGTGTCATCTTATGGGAGTATGTACCACAACATTTAAAGAGGCCTGTTGTGGCTCACTAATTTCTCCTAGAATTCCATAAGGACGTAAGAGAAGCCGTGTTGGAACAGGCCAATGGCCCATCCAGTCCAGCACTCTGTCACACAGTGGCCAAAAAACCCAAGTGCCATCAGGAGGTCCATCAGTGGGGCCAGGACATTAGAAGTCCTCCCACTGTGTCCCCTCAAGCACCAAGAATACAGAGCATCACTGCCCCAGACAGAGAGTTCCAACAATACTCTGTGGCTAATAGCCACTAATGGACTTCTGCTCCATATGTTTATCCAATGGAGCAGCATATTTTGCAGCAGCACTAAAATATCTGAAGTGAAAGTACTTCAGTTGGAACCATACAACCATTTTTGAGACAGAAGAGGTCATCTGGTAAGACCTCTTTCCATATCCATGAAGTAATAGGGTCTCCCTGCTTAATAAACTGCAGGAATGGATTCCCATGCAGGATTGCCATTTCAGTGTAGAGGCAGAGATTTTGAGAGTGGAAAGATTTATAGAAGCATCCAAAAGGCCACTCATACATATATTCAAGATTAAAGTGCAGCAGCATCTACTGTATTTACATTAATTACAATTTCTAACTATGGAATAGTCACACATTCAAGGCAGCACACTTGTGGCATCGATCTCTTATGCAAACCTCTATGTGTGTTTAAGGATTGTGTTATTACCTTTAAAGCAAGACATAAACATCACAATTTATAAACTGTAGTGAAAAATAACTCATAGTTATGGAGATTGGAGTTGTGGCATGGAGGGCTCATGTACTCCCCTGCTCCATTTTCAACACTGAATTAGTTCCAGAACATTTTGAAATCAGGAAAATGTCACAGGAGAGGGAGTCCCACTCTGCCAACTCAACTGGTGATGCGTTGATTCCACCCCATGATTTGCAGTGCAAGCTTAAGTCACTGCTGGGTTGGATTTAACCAGGAAGGAATGGGCAGACTTACAGCCTGGGAAGAGTCCAAGCCTCATTCTGAATTCATTCATGTAGCTCCAAGCTGTACTTTGGTGATATGTCCAACCAAGCCTATGGGAGATTGTTTCAATGAAACCATTTTATGAATCTGCTAAATATATCTCTTCTTGTGGCATAATATAAATGAGTAACATTTATAGAGTGCATGAACCCCACTTGATCTGAATTATGGATTGTTTTTGATGGATTATACTCTGTCAGTTTGGAGAACAGTGAGCTTTGGTGTAATTAGAGACACAGCAAATCACTTCAGTACAAATATTTTAACTGCACAAGGATGAGAAATTTTCCACTGCTTGTGCCAAATAAAGTAGTCGCTATTTTTGGTGTGAGATCAGCATTGTATTCTCTTCTTCCTCTTCTACTCCCCCTCTCTGACATTCCACAATCCTTGAGGGAATACAGTAAAAAACATCCCTCACAGTTCCCAGTCATGAACTCACTTTTAACTGTTAAGTATGTATTATTTCTATATTCTCATAGTTATATATATTTCTTTGGATAGTCTTTGACATTTCAGCACCTTTTGGAAGGAAGAAGAGAAGCCTAAGGTATCTTTAAAATATATAAATTCATATTTTAGGACTTTATAACAAGACACTTAAAGGCTTTGAGACCTCTCCAAAAAACCCTTTTACCTCATGGATATGAAAAGGGGTCTTACCAGATGATAACTCTTCTGTCTCAAAAATGGTTGTATGATTCCAACTGAAGTACTTTCACTTCAGATATTTTAGTGCTGCCGCAAACGTTTCTCCAGATACTACCACTGTGTTATGAAAAGTGGGGAAAGGAGTTGGGAATTATTTGATGGGGTATTGTGTGGTTCTACTTACCTCTACCAGGAATTATCTCACTAGGCTTTGCTGCCCTGCTTTTGTTTGAGTTGATGTCTCCCTCTCTCATGCCTCTCTGGTATGCTCAAGTTCTTGTAATTAATCTCTGCTGTCAAGTAAATCAATTTTTGTTGCTATGATTAGCTTTGAAAAGTGTCTCAAAATGAGTCTTGTGCCATTGAACCATTGAAAAAGAGGGTTGAGAGTTATGCTTCTTCATATGTTGGGTCCTCACTATTACCCAGGTCAGTCCATATGTCATGCCAGCTGCTAAAAAAAAGTCTCCTACAACTGTGGAACTAGAACATGAGTCTCAATTTAAAAAGGAATCATTTAAGTCTTACAGTTCCCTTCTTCACACAAAATATCTCCATCAGGCAGAAAAGATATGAATATGTTAAGTATCTACCCACTAAGCTGCCATATCAAAGATACAGAATAGAAAGTAGGAGCAACAATATAGCAGTGGTTTACATGCTGCAATCTAATAAAAACCATTCATTTTAGTATAACTCTAGTGTTCAGTTGTATCACATAAGCTAAAAACCAAGTGAAGTCACTTGTAGTTCAAATTGTATTCCTCCACGGCTAATCTAGAGAAACCAAATTGAAGAGATAGGTTGGAGACTGCACTAAAAGGTGTAATTAAATAAGTGGGGAAGATTTTTTGGATAGTAAAGAAGGAACCTCTAGCCTGTTGGGGATGCTATCAGCAATAATCAGTTGGCAGCAAAACAGTTGGGCTGCAAGTTCAGAGGAGAGGTAAGAGTAGATATGAAGATATGAAGGGTGAATTCTGAGAAAAGAAGCAAAATGGAGAAGGATAAAGCATTCTCTGCCTTGACAAGGAGGATCCATTGATTTCATGCTCATGATGACAGAAGATCCAGAAGATGATCAACTACAAAAACTGAAGGCTTGACATACACATCGTATGCACCTAGGTTTATTTGGTTGGAAAGGGAAAGCACTACTGTAATCCCAAAATTAGTGCAGAATTATGATCCACTGCAGCACTGGGCCTGTGGAATCTTAGCTGCCTATTTATGAAATCTGAGTTGCACTTTGGTTGGTACAACTTTGGAATCTGAAACCCTAATGTAACAAGGGTCATGATCTGGTGCGCCATAGACAGGACTTTTTTGAGCAGGAATGCACAGGAACGCAGCTCCAGCTGGCTTGACATCAGTGGCTGTGTCCTAATATGCAAATGAGTTCCTGCTGGGCTTTTTCTACAAAAATAGCCCTGGCTATAGGGCGGTAGGGCTTCCAACTCTACTGTTGGGAAATTCCTGGAGATTTGGGTGTAGAGCCTGGGTAGCGTTTCAAGATGGAGGATCTCAACCACAGAATCTACCCCCCCAAAGCTGCCATTTTGTCCAGGGGAGCTGATTTCCACTGTCTGGAAATCAGTTGTAATTTGGGAGATCTTCAGGCCCCACCTGGAGTTTGGCAATGCTACAGGACAGTTTAAATCAGGAGTGTCAAACTCTCTTATTATGAGGGTTGGATCTGACATAAATGAGACCTTGTTGGGCTGGGCCATGTCAGGCCGGGCCATGTGTGTACCTGTTTAACATTAGGTAGCAGAGAGATAAATTTTATAAAGGATACAAACAAAATTAAAGATTTTTTTTAAAAAAAAAAACATGCTTAAAACATTAGCATTCATTGGTCTTAAAGATGCTTTCTTTGTATTTCTCCCATGGGATCTAGGGAACTGGACAAAGGAAGCTCTGGCTCTTTCCTTCCTTCCCCAGGGGACCAGGAGGGGGAGGAGCATCAACCAATAAAAGGATGAGAGGCTTGGCTCAGTAGCTCTGCTGTGCGATTGAGAGAGCCTGGCAAAGCAAGCTGTTATGCAGAAGGAAGCAAGAGAGAGGGAAAAGGAAGCAGATGACAGCCAGTTGCTCCAGAACCTGATAGGAGCCCTCTGGGGGCTTGATTGGTCCCCGGGCCACATGTTTGACATCTCTGGTTTAAACCCTTTGTTTTTTGATGTACTGGAAAAGAGTACCAGGGTGATGTAATGGGTAAGGAGATGTGACAGGTGGCAAGTACCTGGATCAGTTTAGTAGTAAGTCTGACCTGCTGACAATGGCCAGAGGGTAGGCAGATAGCCCTTCCAGAGATCTTGACTGAAGTATCAGGGAAGTCTTATTGTGAGGGAGATTTACTCATAGTCACAGGTGTATTTGGAAAGTTCCTTGATTAATGTTCCCCTGAAATAATCAGATGGTCAAGCTACTGCCTCTTGGAAGCTCTTGAAGAATACATTAATTACTCAATTATGTCTTGATATTAAAACAGAAGGATTCATCTGCACTTCTGAGTTTCAAAAGCCAGAAGATCTCAGGATGCAAAAGAAAAAGTGCATGGGGGGTGGGGTGGGGGTGGCAGCACCACTGGGAAGAAACACTGAAATAAACAAATGTTCAAGCAATGTAAAGTCTTTTCTTTTGTATCTATTGGCTATGATCCATCACACACAGAAATCAGGAACCATGCAAAAAAAAGGGTCTGAAATTCCTAACCGTTGCAGAATAATTTCAATATCCTTTTTCATCCTTTTGCATTTAGTTCTTACAGTGTTGCTTAATATCAGTAATATATAAATATTATAAAACTATTTTGAATTATATTTTTTTCTTGCTTGGCAGTTCTTGAAGTCCCTAATTAAACCCCATCCTGTTGGCATTATTAGGGCAATGACATTACTAAGTAATTCAATTCATCCAGCAGATGTTTCATGGCTGATTTCACTGGGAACTCTGTGACTTCTGTTTTCCCTTATTCTCTGGAACTATGTCCTAATTTTAGAAAAGTCCTTCTGGTCTAGTGGGCAAATAACCAGTTCAAAATAATTTGCCTACAAACCTCAGAAGATATATCAGTTATATCACAAACTAGATGTTTATCAAAATATGTTCTCCTGATACTTACAGGCCAGAGTTTCAGATGAACAAGTAAGATGTGTTTTTGGCTACAATTCTGGTCAGTAATTATTTGTCCTGGTTAGCCGCTTTGAGAAAGAATGAACCGACTCAATCCCTGTCCCTTGTCAGTGGTCTCCTAGGAAGGTTACTGGGACAAGATGACACTTTACTCGCACCTCTAGACTAGATATGGAATTGGGTGGGCAGTTGGCATCCATCAGGGGATGTATGTGTCCAGTTGCATATCCTTAATATGCAGCATAATTAAACTTTTAAAAACCACTTAGTGTAAAAGATAGGGCAATAGACCCCGCAAAACTAGGCTTGCCAGTCTCCAGGTCCAGGCAGGGGATCCCCTGGTTTTTCAGGCTCCTCCCCACCAGCAGCCAGCTGGGTGGTAGGGGAAAGCCCCACCTCAACAGCCACCATGTGCCTTCAAACTTTGGCAGTAAATAAAGAAGAAACACAGTTGAAAATTGGCAAAATAAACACAACACTGTGTGGCACAGTACAAATTCTATAATAACAATATCAAAGAATTTTCAATACACAAAGTCTCTCATAGGTACAAGTAGCAAAAATTCTCTTAAAGCCTTTGTGAATGATATCCAAAGTGTATCTCCCGACTTTTTCTGTTTATCATGGCAAGCCAATACTCCATTTGTGTATTGAAAATTCTTTGATATTGTTATTATAGCAATTTGTACTGTGGCACAGTGTTGTGTTCAAACTTTGGCAGGCTTAGAAGAAGCTTAGAACTGTTTGTATTTCTGAAGGTGTGTATGCCTTTAAATCTCAGTAGGAAAGCTGCAGGGGAGCAGGGCAAACAGACTGAGCCATCTTGCTCTCCGTTCCTATTTGTTTGGAGAAAAATACCTCCTAGCCTGTTTTTTCATTTTCCTATTAGTCTAAAGTTGGTTGAAATGCAGCAGACAGCTGGTTATATTCAGCAACGTAAGTAAATTGCCCCAGTGAGATCACAAAAATATGTGCTTGCTAACTCTGTTTATTTTGGCTGGTTTGTGAGAATGTGCTCACTTTCATTTAGTGAAAGTTTAGCTGCTGGAGAACAAGGAAATGAAGACTCAGATTCAGGGGAACTGCACTGCTGTATTTTTATTTATTTTAGGAAATGGGAAAGTCTCCTGGCTCCACACCCAAAGTCTCCCAGCTCCACCTCCAAGGTCCCCAGATATTTTCTGAGTTGGACCTGGCAACTCTACCCAAAACATATGTTTTTTAAAAAAAACTAATAAGTGTTGCCAAAATCAACAACAAATTACTGCTACTGCCAAAATCAACAAAAAAAAATGCCTCCTTAAAAGAATTGGGCACAATACATCTGTGACAAACTGCAAGCCTATGCATGAGTAAGGGGCAGTGTGTATGATGAAATTCTCAATGAGTGACAGGTCATGAAACTCAATGTGATTGGGCAACTGCTTCTAACAGTCAAACTGTGGCAATTGGGAGTCCGAGAAGCAGTTGGAGAGGGTTGTTCAGTTGAAGAGGGTCTGTAGGAGAGAGCTGTGCTGTTGTGAGACTCTCGGGTGTGTGATAGAGTGTCACAGGAGAGTCAGTTTCAGGGTGAATGTGGTGTAGCTCTGAATATCGGAGACTCTGATGAGAGACTGATCCCAGAAATTAAGGACAGTCTCTGATTGTGTTCCTAAAAAGAAACACATATTGAGAGGGATAAAAGTTACTGTATTAAGGTAAAGACTGGTAGTCTGGCAGAGTAGAACTTGGCAAAGGGTTTTGAGGTGTCAGAGAAGGGCCCTCAAAGGTGCCAAAGGTCAGAGTTATTGCTCTTACTGAGAAGAGAATAACTAGTTTGCCGGAGGAAAGAGGTCTAGAAGTGAGAGTCCCAAGTCTTCTAACCAGGACTTTTTTTTTTCCTGAGCAGGAACGCACAGGAACGCAGTTCCAGCTGGCTTGGTATCAGGGGTGTGTGGCCTAATATGCAAATAAGTTCCTGCTGAGCTTTTTCTACAAAGAAAGCCCTGCTTCTAACCCAAGGGATGAGGCAGGTACCCTCAAAGCTTGTATGACTAGAAAGAGGGAAAGTTCCTCAGAGATCTAGAAGAATTATAAAAATATAAACCTTTAACATTAAGGTTACTTTTAGTGAGTATTGAGCCATCTAAGGGAAACTCTGTATCTTATGAAATAAATTGCCTGTGAAGGAGTTCTGTATTCATTTTTGTTCTGTCTGCCCACAGATTCTAATCCCAGAAACTTCTGTACAAATCCCATCCCTTCCCTGCCAACATGTTTTAAATAAATCAAATCTTGTTTTGAAACGTTACTAGGGCCTAGCGTGCCACATTTCTGATGGGTAAAATTTTGACACCTGTGGTAATAGCAAAGGTAATTGATTTGTGGTGATAGGGCAAAAAAAGCAGTCACCTTGCCTCATCTCATAACAATGTCCTATATTGCTGTGTAGATCTTAATAGAATTAAACCATCTATACATTACACCCCATTGTATATGCTGCGCTTAGTCTTGTAAAGTTGATTGGGGGGGGGAACCTGATGCCTCGCCCAGTGCCCCAAATGACTTTCCCTCTGGTGACTCCCTCCCTCCCTGCCTGCCTGCCTGCCTCTCTCTCTCTCACACACACACACACCACTGCCCTCCCCTCCCCCCAACCAACTTGCTTCCAGGCTGGGGGCAGCCCCCAGCCCCAGGGTGAGTTAAAGGGCCTGCGGATCAGCTGTTTCGCAGGCCCTTTAACTCATGCGGGGGCTGGGGGCTGCTTCTGCTGCCAACCCGCATGCTGTTTTAGGAGCAGGGAAGGGAGGGCTGCGGCGAGCTCACCACTGCCCTCTCTTCCCCACCAGTAAAATAACACGCGGGCCAGCAGCAGAAGCAGCCCCCAACCCCCGTGTGAGTTAAAGGACCTGCGGATCAGCTTCCCTCACAAAGGCAAACTGCTCTCAGTCCATCACAGCCCCCCCCCCCAATGTTACTTGGTGATGTTATCAGTGCAGGGCGGGGGGGGGGGGTGCCAGAAGTTAGCCTTGCCTAAGGTGCCAGAAAGTCTAGAGATGTACAGTATGCTGTGATTTCTGTCTTTAACCATGGCTGCAGATTGTTTCAAGCTTCAAACCACTATAAACTTTGAAAATGAGTCAAATGTGTACAATGGCTTTCTATGGTGTAGGATGAGAGGAGGGCCATTTCCAAGCAGGGGCACCAATCTCTGTAGTCTGGAGATCAGTTGTAATAGTGGGAGATCTTCAGGCCCCACCTGGAGATTGGCAACCCTAACTTGCAATTACAGGTTCTAGAATTTAGGAATACTAAACACTGCAAATCACCTCAGGACTTTTGACGATACCCTTCGTGTGTGTATGTGTGTCTGTATGTTCCTTTTTTAAAGAAATACTGAGAACTTCAAATGGCCAGTGTTCATTCTAACTGTCATCACTGTATGGGCTCCCTTTGTGGAAGGCAGTATGCCATGAAAGAAGAGAACGCCTACTGTGTTAGGTGCTACGATAGCCTTTTCGCTAACATCTGTGAAGAATGTAAGAAACCCATTGAATGTCATTCCAAGGTAAGTACTAGAGGCTAACAATTTGGACAGTAGAAAGAAATTTCCAGGTATTTTCAATACTGGTGAAATACTTAAAATTTCTTAAGGGCAATCCTGGATTAATTCATATGGAGACATAAAGGGCTAGTAGGGTTGGCTACTCCAGCTTGGAAAATATCAAAATATTTACGGATGATGAGGATGGGGTAGTTTGGGGTAGAAGGGAGGTCAGTGGAGAACTAATGCTATAGAAACCGCTCTCCAGCACTGCCGTTTCCTCCAGGGCGCAATCTGGAAATCAATTGTGATTCCAAGAGAATTTCAAGCCCCACCCCTGGAGGTTGGCAACCCTAAGGACTGGTAAAAAAGCATTCATTACTAGGCAAAATAATCTTGTTACATTTCCTAGCAATATGTCTGTTGAGTGGAGTGGATTGTCATTTAAAAAAAAATTTAAACATTTCAACATACCCTTTCTACCTTATTCAGAATCCCCAAGGCAGCAAACATTAAAATCTTTCAAACATTAAAAAGAGCATATAACATTTAAAAAACAAAAATATTTAAAACAAATTAAACATATAAACACAAAATATAATACTGAGCTAGAACAAGAGGACATGTAGTGTAGCTTAAAACACTAGGGATGTGCACAAACTGACTCACAAACTAAAATTCATGATGATTTTGGGCCAGTTCGTGAACTTCAGTCAACCAGCACAAACTTTTCATGAACTTTCAAGTGCTTCATGATGGTTCATAAATGGATACCTTTCCAGACAGACTGTCTCCACTCACTCAGAATGTTTACCAAACTTCAAAGCAACAGGGGGCAGAATTGCAGGGCATGTAGAGGAACATCAAGGGGAAGTCCCCTGCAAGTTTGATATTTCTAGCTTCCAGAGAGTCTGTTCTATACATTCCTGAACTTTTGCCTATCATTTCCTCAGAAAGCACTTTCCTGCGGCACTTTCTTTGGGGGTCATAACTCAGACCCTGTAAATCCTCACCAAATTTGGAGGGCATGTAGAGGAGATCAGCCAGAGATCCCCTGTGAGTTTGGGGTTTCTACCACATCTCAAATCTCATGAATCAAACCAGTTCATTTGGCACCCAAAGTTCATGATGGTTCATGGTTCACAAGCCAGGGACGCCATGAACCATCACAAATTGCATTTTCCTGGTCCGTGCCCTTCCCTATAAGGCCCTTTCCTATATAGACTGCCTTCCTTCCCTTAACTCAAGACAATATACATCACTGTGCCTTCAGACTATACCTGGGGTCCTATTTCTTTGTAGGATCCTATGGATTTACAACTTTCTGTAGTACAGTATCCTGGAAATGAGTAGGGAAACAGGTTGTTCTAAAGCTGTTATCTTTGGAGCCAGCTACACAATGTCTATCCCTTTCAGCCATCTCTGAGGTCATCTCTGTCATTCAGTCTGCACCAGTAGCCCATGATGTCTTCCACATTGATTGTATCTGCCTGCATTTTTAAAGGAAACAAATGCTTTTATTAACATGCATTTACTGTCTCAAAGGATCTTGCTTACAAAGGCTGTCACTGGCATGAAGCGTGCTTCAAGTGTGCCAAGTGCAATCACTCTTTGGTGGAAAAGCCTTTTGCTGCCAAAGATGATCGCCTGCTGTGTACAGAGTGTTATTCTAATGAGTATTCATCAAAATGCTTCCACTGCAAGAGGACCATTATGCCTGGTAAGTTAACAAGGAAAGTTTTTTTTTAACTCCCTAACTAAATAAAACTGGTCCGTGGCATTCTTAATTAAATTTGAGCAATTGATTAGTTGAGCTTAAAAGGCAAGTCTTCATTTTTTTGGACTTGAGCAAAGTCCTTTCATCAAAGGGTCTTTTCAGATAAATACTTCCATGTATCCGAAATGTGCAATCCTTTGGTGGGGGGGCGGGGTAGAGTTTGCTCTTTGCAATTAAAACCAAACGTTGCTGGGAAAATCCGTTCTGGTCTTCTAGTGTTAGCTGTTATTTTATTTACCATTGCATTGGTAAACCCCCATTATCTAAAGAGGGCCAGGGGCAGGGCAGTATTCATAATTCTTATTTTGTTTTATCCTCAAAACAACCAGCTTGCCGCACCCTGTGGCCCCTGAAGACAGCTAAACCCATGATGCAGACAGAGGCCATAATACCATTGCCACTTGGAAGATGAAGGGGGGGCCCCATGTTTGTTTTAAGGTTTATTTTTATTTTGTTTAACATCCAGTGCTAGAAATTCAGGTGCTTGCACAATGTAGTGTGTTATTTTGGTTGGTCTTAATAAAAAGTATATAGATATTATTTTCAGATATTGCTATGGACCAACACAGCTACCTATCTCTTTTAGTGTTTTGTGAGGAAAGTGAGACTGAAAGAGTAAGAGGCTGAAACGAGCTTCATGGGAGAAGGAAGATTCCTAGTTTAACACTCTATCTAGTCCAGTGTGGCACTCATGGGACCAATGGTGCTCACCAACAGGCTTCCTAGTAGCCATTTGCTTCTTCCCTAAATGAAATAACCAGTCTGGATTTCTTCCTCTTCACTGGTGCAGGAGATTGGTTCAGAAGAATCAATCACCTTTTTGTTTACAGGTAGCACCCATTCAGAAACAGCAGTTTCTATCACTAGAAGATACTTAACTGGCAACCTGTTGATATTTTGTAATTGGCCGCAACCCTCATTGTATGCAGGCAACCACTACTCATTCTCAAAATTCCAAAAGGACCCTTGAGGGTCAACAAAATGGTGGAGGGTCCTCAGGCTGTAGTCTAACCACTATGCCACACAAGTTCTCAAATATGCGCTCTGCAATGTGGTTGGCTGAGTATGGTTTGGAACTCATAGTTAATGTCTGTGGGATCACTAGCTATCAACATTATCCACATTGCAGGCCCATACTATTTTGATTATCTTTTAATATGTTTAGATTTAGCTATTAAAAGGTTTTAGGTCAGCTCAATCAAGAAACAAAAATGTATGCTTGTAAAAGTATTGCCAAAATTTACATACAGAGTACAAGCGATAAGAAACTCCCCAAAATAAATTCTTAATAAACAGGAAAAGCATATAACCTAAGAGTCACAAGATTTATGATGTCTGTACCAGGAAGGGATTTGTTGAAGTAAATATAGTAAGCAAAAGACACCCACATATAGTACTGTTTTGCTTCTCTTTAGACAGCATTTTTCAGTTCTAAATCCTGTGGTATTTGGATGACCTTTTACATTTAACAATAAAATCTGACTGAGAAATCTTCACATGAACTTTCTTCGCTGAACAAAAGCTGATAATACTGTAAGAGTGAATTATGAAGAAAGAACTTCCTAATTTTATGATTCTTTATTGGATGATGCATCTTTATAAAACATGCACAACTGGCCAATAATCAAAGTGATTCTGTGTTTGGTTTTGCAGGCTCTCGTAAAATGGAGTTTAAAGGCAATTGTTGGCATGAAGCTTGTTTTGTTTGCCAACATTGTCGGCAACCACTAGGAACAAAGCCTTTGATTACCAAAGACAATGACAATTATTGTGTACCTTGCTTTGAGAAGCAATTTGCTCAGCGTTGTTACTCTTGCAAGAAGGTAATAACCTAATGCAAATAAGTGGGGGGAGGAAGGGAGACTAGAACATTTCAAGGAATTCAACTGCTCTTATAAAATCCTGATCCAAACATTTTCAGCTCTGCTGGCACTGGACATCAACAGAGACCAGAGAGAAGGGATAAAAAAAGGTAAAAGGTAAAGGTAGTCCCCTGTGCAAGCACCAGTCATTTTCAACTCTGGAATCACATCACAACTTTTTCATGGCAGACTTTTTACGGGGTGGTTTGCCATTGCCTTCCCCAATCATCTACACTTTTCCCCAGCAAGCTGGCTACTCATTTTACCAACCTTGGAAGGATGAAAGGCTGAGTCAACCTTGAGCCGGTTACCTGAACCCAGTTTTCGCCAGGATCGAACTCAGGTTGTGAGCAGAGGTTAGGATTGCAGTACTGCAGCTTTACCACTCTGCACCATGGGGCTCTGTGACCAACAGAGACCAGAGAGAAGGGATGCTAATCCCATATACCCAAATCATAATAAGTAAGTCAGTGCTGTAACAGCACTATGTTTTTAGTAATGTGCTTCATATTTCAGGAGCATCGTGCGAGCTTTCTGGGATACAGGAGTGTTTCACTTCTGTACTCTGTGAGTATCCTTCTGTGCATCTGATCCCAAAGGGATTAGGCATCTTTCCAGTCCCATATAAATGATATTCTATGGCAATTACTGCACCAAACTAGAGCTCTTTGGGGATTTACTGAGATTTTAAAAATCACTTATCACTGTACTACAGTCCCAGGGGGAAATTGCATGCTGTTATGGTTTTCCTTTCTTGTGGGAAAATAGTTCAGACTTCTGGGGAGGGGATGGAATTGTGATAGTCCAACCTCCTGTACAAAATCAGCGTCTGCCAAGAAATTATAGGAATGTGTGTGAAGGACTGATTTCCAAAGAGTTATTTGGTGGGGGTGAGTATAGATGATTATTTAATGAAGTGGTAACTGAAGTTTGTCAAGACTTAGATCCTATGCAGCAGGACCAGAGCTCCACTGCATAACATTTGTTAGCTGCCTCTCTCCCTTGCAGAACTCAAGACAGACTTACAAAATAACCAAAATTTATTTACAAGACAAAATAACAGCAATATAAATAGGATAACAATTATAAAAAACAGTAAAAAGTCACAAGCTTAAAACTCCAGTTAGGACTGCCAGTGAACTAAATCCGTCAAATACAGTCCTAATAAAGCTATATTCAGCTGCCTCCTGAATACCAACAGTGAGGGGGTCAAGTGCAATTCCCTGGGGGAGGTTGTTCCAGGCAAGCTATGGTTGCCAAGTCTGTGCTGGAAAATACCTGGAGACTTTGAAGGTGGATCCAGGAGAGGGGTGAGGTTGGGGGAGGGGAGGGGCCTCAGCATGGTGCAATGCCATAGCAGCCACCCTTCAAAGCAGCCATTTGCTCCAGGAGAGCTGATCTCTGCCAACTGGAGATGAGCTGTAAAAGCGGATGATCTCCAGGCCCCACCTGGAGGCTAAGTAACACTGAAGATAAACCATGAATAATGATTTAAAATACTCTAATGTTGATGTACTGAGTTCTTTTTATACAAAGTATGATATGACATTCAATCACAATGTTTATACCCACAGAATAAAGTGATAATTCACTATGCAGTCCAATAATATGTCCATTTAAACTCCTAGAATAGTATAATGAAGAAAAAGCACACTCCTTGTAAAAGTGATTCTTCTGTGCCAGAGACATAGGTGAAATGTAGTTCAACAACTGAAGCCTCTGTGTTCCACAGGTCTAATATTGGCTCTGCATGGACTTAATGTAGACCAGAGAGAAGGGATGCTAGTCCCATATACCCAAAGCATAATCAGTAAGTCAGTACTGTAACAGCACTATGTTTTTAGCAATGTGCTTCATATTTCAGGAGCATCGTGCGAGCTTTCTGGGATACAGGAGGGTTTAACTTACACAAATGATTAACAAACAATGGCAACATGCTCTCCCAGGATAATCATTAGTATGTTTTGATGAAGAGATCTTCCAGCCATATTGCTTATCTCGGAACTAAAAAAAACGTTTCAATGTTACACCGTTTGATAACAATAACTCAGTGTATGTAAATCTTAACCACAAGCATATGATACTCACCCTCGCTCAAGTTATTTGGGATGCATAAGTCATTCATTCAGAAAGGCAATTTGGTTCAAGACTAGCCCCTACAATATATTACTTGCAGCTGAGATGCTCAACTGTGGTCTTAAAGAGACCAGTATCCAGTTCCAAAACATACAACTTTTATGCATAACAATGTAACCAGAAATGAAAATTAATACATTTATGCTGAGCCATCTTGTTGATACTAAACAATGTTGCTTAATAGAGGTATGCAAGCACACTGTCTTAACAATTAATTAAAAATAACAACCACATCATCAGATCAAAGGAATACCCTGAGAAACTACTGTTATTTATAACTGCTCAGATCCAGAGAAACATTAAGCCCATGCAGAGCCAATGTTAGACCTGTGGAACACAGAGGCTTCAGTTGTTGAACTACATTTCACCTACATCTCTGGCACAGAAGAATCACTATTACAAGGATTGTGCTTTTTCTTCATTACCCTATTCTAGGAGTTTAAATGGACATATTATTGGACTGTATAGTAAATTATCGGTTTATTCTGTGGGTATAAACATTGTGATTGAATGTCATATCATACTTTGTATAAAAAGAACTCAGTACATCAACATTAGAGTATTTGTAAATCATTATTCATGGTTTATCTTCAGTGTTACTTAGCCTCCAGGTGGGGCCTGGAGATCATCCGCTTTTACAGCTGATCTCCAGTTGGCAGAGATCAGCTCTCCTGGAGCAAATGGCTGCTTTGAAGAGTGGCTTCTATGGCATTGCACCATGCTGAGGCCCCTTCCCTCTCCTCCCCACCCCTCTCCTGGATCCACCCTCAAAGTCTCCAGGTATTTTCCAGCACAGACTTGGCAACCATATAAACTTTGTGATTAAGTGTCATATCATACTTTGTATAAAACAAACTCAGTGCATCAACATCAGAATGTTTTTAATCATTATTCACAGTTCATCTTCAGTGTTCCTCAACCTTCAACATGTTTCACATTGTTTTTGTTGCCCACCTGGAGGCTGGCAACCCTAGCAAGCCACATAAAGCTTTAGATGAGAAAAACAACATCTTGCATGAGCAGATTGGTAGCTGGTATAATTGCTGTAGTATTGGGGTGACATGTTCCCAATGGCACGGACCAGCAGTCTAGCTATAGTATTCTGCAGTAGCAGCAGCCCTGGGGTGGCCCGAAGTAGAGAGTATTGCAATACTCCAGTCTAGATGTAACTAAGGCATGGATCACAGTGACTAGATCTGACTAACCTGGAAGTCGATGCAGTTGATACACCAGCTGAAGCTGGACAAAAGTACTCCAAGCCATCACAGTCACCAAAGGTGACCTCTATGTCAAGCAGCACTTCAAGCTGTGAAGCTGGCTGTTCAAGGAGAGTATAAGCCCATCCCTAAAAGGAGAGACCTTGAGTCCCTGGTCTGCCTTTCTGCTAACCCAGAGAACTTCTGTCTTGTCAGGATTAACAACTTTCCCTTGTTAGGATAAAGAAAGTCCACCTCCCACTGTAGTCCTCTATGTCCCCTCAAATTCTGCCCCCAAGAATCAAGGGGTTTCTAGAAACATTAGAACATAAGAAGTGAAGCCATGTTGGATCAGGCCAGTGGCCCATCCAGTCCAACACTCTGTGTCACACAGTGGCCAATATGTGTGTGTGTGTATACACACACAGAGACACACAGACACACACACATTTATATATATACACACACACACACACTGTGGCTAATAGCCACTGATGGACCTCTGCTCCATATTTTTTTCCAATCCCCTCTTAAAGCTGGCTAAGCTTGTAGCTGCCACCATCTCCTGTGGCAGTGAATTCCACATGTTAATCACCCTTGGGGTGAAGAAGTACTTCCTTTTATCCGTTTTAACCTGACTGCTCAGCAATTTCATTGAATACCCACGAGTTCTTGTATTGTGAGGAAGGGAGAAAAGGACTTCTTTCTCTACTTTCTCCATCCCATGCATAATCTTGTAAACCTCTATCATGTCACCCCGCAGGCGACGTTTCTCCAAGCTAAAGAGCCCCAAGCGTTTTAACCTTTCTTCATAGGGAAAGTGTTCCAACCCTTTAATCAATCTAGTTGCCCTTTTCTGCACTTTTTCCAATGCTATAATATCCTTTTTGAGGTGCAGTGACCAGAATTGTACACAGTATTGTGCACCATCGATTTATACAGGGGCATTATGATACTGGCTGATTTGTTTTCAATTCCCTTCCTAATAATTTCCAGCATGGCGTTGGTCTTTTTATTGCAATCGCACACTGTCTTGACATTTTCAGTGAGTTATCTACCACGACCCCAAGATCTATCTCTTGGTCAGTCTCTGCCAGTTCACAACCCATCAACTTGTATTTGTAGCGGAGATTCTTGGCCCCAGTGTGCATTACTTTGCACTTGGCCACATTGAACCTCATCTGCCACGTTGACGCCCACTCATCCAGCCTCAGCAGATCCCTTTGGAGTGCCTCACAATCCTCTCTGGTTCTCACCACCCTGAACAATTTAGTGTCATCTGCAAACTTGGCCACTTCACTGCTTACTCCCAACTCCAGATCATTAATGAACAAGTTAAAGAGCATGGGACCCAGTACTGAGCCCTGCAGCACCCCACTGCTTACCTACCTCCACTGCGAAGACTGCCCATTTATACTCACTCTCTGCTTCCTATTAATTAGCCAGTTTTTGATCCACAAGAGGACCTGTCCTTTTACTCCATGTCTCTCGAGCTTTCTAAGGAGCCTTTGATGAGGAACTTTATCAAAAGCTTTCTGGAAGTCAAGGTAAACAACATCTATTGGGTCCCCTTTGTCCACATGTTTGTTTACCCCCTCAAAGAAATGTAACAGGTTAGTGAGGCAAGATCTTCCCTTACAGAACCCATGCTGAGTATTCCTCAATAACTGGTATTCATCAATGTGCCTACTCATTCTGTCCTTGATAATGGTTTCTACCAACTTTCCCGGTATTGAAGTCAGACTGACTGGCCTGTAATTTCCTGGATCTCCTCTGTAACCCTTTTTAAAGATGGGGGTGACATTTGCTACCTTCTAGTCCTCAGGAACGGAGGCAGATTTCAATGAAAGATTACATATTTTTGTCAGGAGATCCACAAGTTCAACTTTGAGTTATTTCAGAATTCTTGGATGTATGCCATCCGGACCTGGTGACTTATTAGTTTTTAATTCATCAATCAGTTAAGAACATAAGAACATAAGAGAAGCCATGTTAGATCAGGCCAATGGCCCATCCAGTCCAACATTCTGTGTCACACAGCGGCCAAATATATATATATATATATATATATATATATATATATATATATATACACACACACACACACACACACACACTGTGGCTAATAGCCACTGATGGACCTCTTGTAGGACATCCTCTCTTGTCACCTCAATTTGACTCAGGTCTTTTAACACCCCTTCCAAAATTAGTGGTTCTGGAGTGGGAAAACACTTCTCATCTTCCACAGTGAAGACGGAGGCAAAAAATGCATTCAGCTTCTCAGCCATTTCCCTATCCTCCTTCAGTAATCCTTTTACCCCGTGGTCATCCAAGGACCCCACTGCCTCCCTGGCTGGTTTCCTGCTTCTAATATATTTGAAGAAATTTTTATTGTTGGTCTTTATGTTTTTTGCAATATGCTCCTCATAGTCCCTTTTTGCCTGCCTGATCACAGTCTTGGATTTGATTTGCCACAGCCTGTGTTCCCTTTTATTAATCTCACTTGGACTAGCTTTCCACCGCTTAAAGGAGTCCTTCTTACCTTTTACATCTTCCATTACTTTGTTTGTTAACCATGCTGGCCTTTTCTTATACCTGTTTTTGCCTTTCCTAACTTGTGGAATATATTTTATCTGAGCTTCTAGGATTGTAGTTTTAAATAGCATCCAAGCTTCCCCAAGGGTTTTGACTGCATTTACCTTTCCTTTTCGTTTCCTCTTCACATGCCTCCTCATCTCAGAGAATTTACCCCTTTTAAAGTTAAAAGTGGTTGTGCTGGTCTTTTGGGGCAACTCCCTATTTATACAAATGGTGAAATCAATAACATTATGGTCACTGCTCCCAAGCGGTGCAATCACTTTTACATCTCTCTCCAAGTCTTGGGCATTACTTAGGACCAAATCCAGGCCCGCCCCACCCCTGGTAGGTTCTGTGACCATCTCCTCCATAGCACAGTCACTGAGAGCATCAAGAAACTCAATCTCTTTCTCGCGACCTGAACACATATTGACCCAATCAATCTGCGGGTAGTTAGAATCACCTATTACGACACAGTTTTTACGTTTAGCCGCTAACTTTTATCCTTCCATCATATTATAATCATCCTCTATCTTTTGATTTGGTGGGCGATAATAAACTCCCATAGTTAAATTTCCTTTTGGGCCCTCTATTTCCACCCAAAGCATTTCTAGAAGGGAATCTAATTCTTTGACCTCAGTCTTACTGGACTGTATACCCTCTCTGACATACAGAGCCACCCACCTCCAACCCTTCCCTCCCTGTCCTTCCGATATAACTTATATCCAGGAATCACCATGTCCCACTGATTCTCCTCATTCCACCAAGTTTCATTGAAAATTGTTCTTCTCCTCTTCCACATGTGGAAGATCCTTTCTAAAGGAAAAAGGAATGTTAGGATTCCAAGCCCAAGTAGCTCCATGCCAACTGGACTTTCAGCTGCGGTTAGGAGAATTTAATTATGTTTGCACTTGAACAGAAAACGAAGGGAGTAGGGAAATGGTAACATTGTTTCTCTATTGCAGGATTACGGGGGAATGGTTTACCAGATAGTTCTATTAAAATGCCGTGGTAATTACCAGCTGGTACTTGATAGTCTGTGTCCCTCTTTAATTAAAGTGGTTGCGGAGAAAGGAAATGCCTGATGCCTCTAATAGAAATCAGTTGCACATATGAGGCACATTACTGAAGGCAGATTCTTGTTTTAAATAAAGTTTTGTGACACAAGTAAAGGAAATGTTTTTGAACAAAGGAAGTAAGGTGACAATTATAATAATAAGGATTATTTCAAGGGCTAGAATGCCTTGGCTGCTTCCAAATAGATCCAGGTGGGCATCATCAGTATTATCATTGTTGTTATTATTATTGTTACATTTTTATGCTGCCTTTCCACTCTCTCAGAATCCTCAAAGTACAAACATAGAAAACATTAGAACAATTTTTTTAATTAAAATTATAAAATAATTCAATTTAAACACATAAAAACAGCAGTAAAGTAGGGCCAGTAATTGCTATTGGAAGTATGCCAGCTAAAACAAAAGACATCAACAGAAGGAGGCAGATCAATTTCTCTGGGGAGGGAGTTCCAAAAATTTGGTGCCACAACCGAGAAGGCTCTTTATTTGGTCATCACCCATCTAGCATCAGGTGGCAGGGGCAACTGAAGCAGGGGCTCAGAAAATGATAGGTAGGTTTGTATGGGAAGAGGCAGGTCTTAAGATATATTAAAGGTCAATACCAGCAACATGAATTGAGCCCAGAAGCCAACTGAAAGCCAGTGTAAATGGAACAATACTGGAGTGATATGGTCTGCACAACTTACTCCAGTCAACACTCTGGCCACAGTATTCTGCATCGATTGTAGCTTCTGGACAGTCTTCAAAGGTAGCTCCATGTAGCGTGCAATGCAGTAACACAATCTAAATGTTACCAGGACATGCACCAAAGTGGCAAGATCCTTTCTGCCCAGGAAGAGCTGCATGTGCTGCTGGTGAAAGGCACTTTTCAAAGCTGGTGAAAGGCACTTTTGGCCATGGCTGTCCAACTGTCCAATAGGAAGTCTGGGTCCAGGAGAGCCCCCAAGCCATGAACCTGCTGTTTTAGCATGAGTGCAACCCCATTCAGTACAGGGAATTACTCATTTCCTGGGTCAGATTCTCCCACCATCAGTAGCACCTCTGTTACGTGAGGATATCTCCCCTCACTGTTTCTTCTTTATAATCTCTAGTAATGCAAAATGTGTGATGCGATACCTGTCACACGTTTCCCTTGCTCGTTGTTTAGTTGGCTGCTACTACTGAAGGTTGTACAAATTCATGATACAACATTACATCACTCATTCTGTTTTACAAGGAATTACAGATATGGAGGAGAGTAGACATGATGCTTCTGTTGTGGGAGAGATAAGTGACTGCTGCCAGTCTCTGATAATTTCTCATTGAGGGATAAGAATCTCATTTTTCACCATTCTGTTTGGATCTTAGTGGATGAAATAACTGTCTCATGTTACAACCTCACTCTTCAGTCCTGTTCTGAAGCACACACGGGACTTTTTCACTATAAAAGTTCTTTCCTTTACTTCTGTTGAGGGGACAACTAACACACCTAGGAATCCAACATGATCACTAGAGCACCCAGGGCTGGATTAACAATTAGGCCAAGTAGGGACTGGCCTATGGGCATCCACGCCTTGAGGGGCCTCGTGCCGGCTTCCCCCCCCCGCCGGTTCCTCCCCTGCTTGCAGTCCTCCAAGCCTGCATGCACAGTCAGCAACTGAACCGCTCTTTGCCCAACTTGCTTGGTGCGGCTGCTCCTAATGTTGTTGCCAAGTTTGCCTCTCTCTGACTCTCCCCTGCAGCTTTGTCAAAGAGGCTTTTGAAAAGGTGCCTGCAGGTTGCAGTGGGGGCCATGGGCAGCGGGGCATGCGCTCTGAGATAATTTGCAAGGGGGCCTCTAAGATTTTGACTGCCTAGGGGCCTCCAGGGGGTTTAATCCAGCACTGAGAGCACCTCTGGATCAGATCCCTAATTTGCAATGCAGACCTTTGCTTCTTGACTGCAGTTTATCTTACATTCTTGTATAAATTAGGAGGACTGTAGGTCATCTGCTTTGAAGTGGTAGATACTTTGATAATATTCTGTATATAACTGGGAGCAGAAGTAGCCAGCAATGCAAGATGAGGTTTAGCTTCTTTATAAAAGCCTTTTGTAGCACCAGAGATCAGGACATTGTACCTAACAAATTACCATTCCCCAGGGGAAGCATAGGACAGTGTTTCTGAACATGAACAAAATGGTGAAGGGGTAAATCTTCTTTGCCAGAGTTTATTATTCAAAGCAGACTCCATTCCTACATTTTTTTCTTTTTAAGGAAACTAACCAATTAGTAACCATTTTTGAGAATAATTTAATGCCTTCTACAGTGCTAATGTACAATAAGGTTCTAGGCCCCTTTCTGTTCTATATTTTTACACTTCCATGACCAACTTCAAGGCATCTTGCTATCCATGATTTTAACAGACTTTTGTTTTTCATCCATTAGGTGATAACTACTGGTGGTGTGACATACCGTGACCAGCCATGGCACAAAGAATGCTTTGTATGTACAGGATGCCAACAGCAGCTTGCAGGTCAACGGTTCATTTCGAAAGATGAGCATCCTTACTGTCTTGAATGTTTCAGCAGCTGTTATGAAAAAAAGTGTGAGGCCTGCTCAAAGCCCATTACAGGTGACTGTGGACTATTTAGTTACACAAATTTTATTGACTGTTGCCATTTTAATAGGGCTGTTTCTGCCAAGATCAAATAAATTTTACAAGTTTAAACAGATTAACTAAGCAAATAAGTTTTTACATATTTGTATATGAGTAAAATATTATCTCAGAAGGAAACCATGTTCTTACATGTTAGATAGGCCCCAGAGTAGAATGACAGCCCCTAGGAGTAGCAGAAATATTCTGCGGCTAGATTGACAGGTTGGGGAATTTGTTCTTCCTGTGCGCAAAGCATGTGCAGCACGATGGTGTCACCCAGAAGTGATACCATCACACCAGGGATGCTCTAGGACTTGTACTAAAAACCATACCATAGTGTTTTACCATGATTCCTAGAGATCACACCAGAAACTCCCTAGGATTCCTGGTAAAACTCTATGGTACCATATAGTTTTTAGCACAAGTCCTAGAGCATCCCTGCACAACATCTCTGGCATGATGACATCACTTCTGGGTGACATCACCACTCCGTAGACGGCATGCACCAACAGGGCTCTTAGGGAGTGGGGATCCCCCAGTGACCTGCTTCCTGCTGGCAGGTTGGGGCCCTCCTGGGTGGGGGATTCCCCGCCCCCAGTGGGAGCTTGGCAGCCCTATAGCCACTGGAAGTAGCTATAGGATGGAAATAATAGGTCCAAGAGTGAAATGATACCCCCTATAATTGAATAGGGCCCTCCTAGTTGAATAGGTTACAATGGAAGAGGGGAGTAAGCTAGCCACAGGTATATATTTAGGGATAGTGTGGGAGAGTTACTATTCTACAGGCAAGAGGAAGCTCCTGTGATGAAGCACACTGCTTCAGTGACAAAAGTGTCAAGGAAAGGTAAGGAGACAGGTAAGTTAGGCATCTGGGGGCATTTGGCAAGAGCATGACAGGGCCTGAGAAGTAAACCTCTTTCCTCCATTACACTGGTTTCAATCACCAGTGCTCTGCACCTGTAATCACGAACCTTATTGTGGAATAAAATATTTTACACTGATTTCAATCGTAGCAGCCATCATTCCACTCTGAGAGCTATGATTCCATTCCCAGAATATTTCTGCTACCCATAGGGGCCATCATTTCACTCTTGGACTTCTAATTCCATTCTGAAAATACTTCTGCTGCTTCCAGGTCCATCATTCCACTGTGGGGACTGTCACGCCAGTCCCAGGACACTTCAGCTACTCCCAGGAGCCACCATTCTATTCTGGGACCTTTTATTTCAGGCTCAAGACACTTCTCCTATTCCTAGGAGCCATCATTCCTCTTGGGGGGCTGTCATTAAAGGACCAAAACACTTCTTCTACTTCCAGGGACTGTTGTTTCATTCTGGGGGCTGTCATTTCAGTCCCAGAGCACTTCTACTCCCAGCTACCATCATTCCACTCTTGGGACTGTCAGTCCAGTCACAGAACAGTTCTGCTGTTTCCAGAGATGTCTGGATTCTGTCATTTCAGTCCCAGAACACTTTGGGTCCTGTCATTCAAGTCCCAGAACACTCAAGCTACTCCCAGAGACCTTAATTCCCTTCTGTGGGTCATTGTTCCAATCCTAGTGTTCTCTATCTCATTCTGAAGTCCTTCATTCAAAATCCATTACACATTTTCATTGCAACTATTCTGTGTTGTAATATATTTCAGTGGAGCCCATGCAAGCAAATTGGCATTTCTGGCTCTCACTATATACAATGGGCCTTCAAGCCTCTCCCATTGTTTTCAGTAGGCAATCTTTTTAGTACATTCTGCAGCAAATACACCAAATCCTCACAAGCACAGGAGCAAAAGCTGTGTGCAGACAGTGAGGGGAAAGCTGAGGAGGTGGGAGGGAGACAGGAGGAGCTATGGGGATCTGAGGAGGCAGCCCCTTCCCCTTCCTGCTGCTGATTCTTTCAGATGCACAAAAGGTGCCACTGTGAGTGGACGCACCAGGAGGCGGAGCTCTCATTGGTCAGCAAGTGACCACCACCTAAGCCAACCCCTGATGCTGGGCCTGTCTGCCACCTTAGTCTGAAGTAATCTCAAGGTTTTCTTTAAGGCTTGTTTTGTTGTTTGAGCATAGGAAACATTTTTAAGTTTTCTGTAATTGAGGAAAAGGGTTTAGTTCCCAGGTCTTGTCATGCTCTTGCCAAAAAGGTAACTTTAAATTTAGCTGAATCTTCAGTTTACTATCTTTTTCCTTTGATGTCTACATTTCCAGTGAGTCTTCACACCAGGAAAGAACTGAACAAACTGACTTCTGTATAACTACAGCAAAAATAAAAGAAGCTGAAGTAACTAATACCCCTTCCCGTTTGGTCCCCGGAGGTGTTTAAAGACAGCACACATTCAGTGGGGCTTCCTAACATCTTGGGTCTCATGTGGGGGTAGACACAACTGATGTCCCCATTCACAATCTTCTACCACAGAAGAGAATCTTATCCAGGCACATCAGAACATTCTAAAACACTCCTTAAGGTACTCATTCATTGCAGAGTCAGTCGTGCCCCATCCTGGCCAGGAACAGTGGTGGAAAGCAGTGTTCCCTCTAAGTTTGTTTATTTATTTATTTTGATTTATATCCCGCCCTCCCTGCTGGAGCAGGCTCAGGGCAGCTCACATCATAAAATCCCAACAATAATTAAAATTAATAAGTATTAAAATTACACATTCAGCAATAAAACAATAAAAGATATTCAACAGTTAAAACAGTTAAGGAAATCCTGTGTTTTACACTAAGGGTCTTACTGACTGTATATCTTAATAATGTGCCATACACATCACCAATTCCTATACAACTCTGCCAGTTTTCTCTGTTCAACCCTTTTGCCACAGCTAAAAGCACAAATATAATCTTGTATGAGGAGCACTTAGGTTGTGTTCAACCATTAAAGCAATCAACTTCGAAGAACTGAAATTATGCATTTATTATAATGGTCTTTTATTTCAAAGACATGTCAAATAAGTAAACAGCTACTTCTCAGAGTAAACAATGTAGCAAACAGTGTTCTTGTATTGAAATACAAATCAATGGAGCACTCCAAATATTGCTGTAATATAATTCAGTCAGTGCATGATAGATGCATCTACCAAAGCAACATGATAACTCACCTTATGGTTCCATAATTATACAAGCAAGTTCTTATTTTAGCATTTTAGCACATGATTGTTAAAATTATTTTTAGCACAATATATCCCCACACACATAGTTAGAGTGGGTAAATAGAACAGACTGCAGTTTAAAATACTTTACTGAATATTCAGTGCTGGTTTGCCTTTCATTGTGAAGTGTCAAAAAGAACAAACAAAAAAGGCAGAAGTTTGTCCTTATATAATTTATGCATCATGCTCCTGATTTGTATCATGCAACAGTGGGGCAAAAGTCTACTATGGCAAGCAAGCATTCCGTCTTGTATCTGAAGTGAAGCTGAATTCTTTTTACTACTTGGCAAGATAATACAGTGTAGTAGATCAACTGTTAGATGGGGAGTCTTGAAGGCGGCCCTACTCCACCTTGAATCTTATTCAGCAGTCATGAGCAAGTCGTCATTATGCCTTTCAAGTTGCAATCATGCCTCATAATGCTCTCAAAATGCATGGTTGCCATTTTCTGAGACCTGTGTACTTGAAATGAGAGCTGTACGTATTGGAAGCATCACAGGTAATGTAAGCTCCTGGTGGAAGCATCACAGGTTGTGGTAGGCTCATGGTATACGTGGTTGTGCAATACTTATCTCTCAGACTTCTTTACTTCACAGAGGAGGAAAGCAGGGGAAACACCATCCTATATATTAAATGCAAGTACATCATCCTGAGCTCTTTGGAGGGAGGCCAGGATACAACTGTAATAACAAACAACAATGTGCAAAGGAGTTGACAATTTTGATACCACTTGACAATTTTTTGTGTCCAACTACTAAATTATGCTAAAAGTGAAGAATATAAAATATAAAAATAGAAAGCATCCTGAATACTGGAGAAGAGCACACTGAGAGGTGAAATATTGCAATTGGGAGCTCAGTCTATTATCTATGAAAATTTTGCATCTAAAAAGATTTTTGTGGAGTTCTGATATGGAAAAACAAAACAAACTATAGGCCTGATCTAGGGTGGAAGATGAACATAGAAGGCGTTTTATTTATTTATTTGATTCCTAGCCCTCCCTCCCCTGCACAGCAAGGTTCAGGGTGGGTTACAATAATGTAGACACAAAAATGTAAACAGCAACCTAGATATAAAATAATCTCTAAACACTACGTATACATCAATCAACCGTTAAACAATAAGAAGGCAGTACATAATACAAATTAATACATCCACTCCCACAGGCTCTATGTGTATGCAATAGTAGATGTTAACTAATAGTGAGGCAAGTGGGTGGATATGTTGATGCTAGGAGCTCGATTAATTTAGCCTCAGTCTGAAGCTTTAATATTCCCAGAGTTGAGCAACCAATCTTGCCAGCAAAAGAAAAGCTGATTTATGATTCAACATTTGTGTTTAAAGGGCTTATAATTAAATGTTTGGCAAACACTCAGAGGCTATTTAAAAGGACTCAAGACCATTAGCTTGAGCTTAGAAACAAATTGAACGCCCTCTTACTCCAGCTCTGAGAAACAACATTGGCAATTAATTCAAAATTTTGTAATTCAAAGAGGAGGGGGGGGAACCAAAAAAAATGAGACATTGAGTCATTGTTTGTATTAATGTATGCAGTGTTTGCCAAACATTAAAGGGAGGCAGTGGGGCCCTTGAATGACCAAGGGGTAAAAGGATTACTGAAGGAGGATAGGGAAATGGCTGAGAAGCTGAATGCATTTTTTGCCTTCGTCTTCACTGTGGAAGATGAGAAATGTTTGACCGCTCCAGAACCACTAAATTTTGTAAGGGGTGTTGAAAGGCCTGAGTCAGATTGAGGTGACAAGAGAGGAGGTCCTACAACTGATAGACGAATTAAAAACTAATTAAAAACCAGGTCCGAATGGCATACATCCAAGAGTTCTGAAAGAACTCAAAGTTGAACTTGTGGATCTTCTGACAAAAAATTGTAATCTTTCATTGAAATCTGCCTCCGTTCCTGAGGACTGAAAGGTAGCAAATGTCACCTCCATCTTTAAAAAGGGTTCCAGAGGAGATCCGGAAAATTACAGGCCAGTCAGTCTGACTTCAATACCGGGAAAGTTGGTAGAAACCATTATCAAGGACAGAATGAGTAGGCACATTGATGAACACGGGTTATTGAGGAAGACTCAGCATGGGTTCTGTAAGGGAAGATCCTGCCTCACTAACCTGTTACATTTCTTTGAGGGGGTGAACAAACATGTGGACAGAGGAGACCCAACAGATGTTGTTTACCTCGACTTCTAGAAAGCTTTTGATAAAGTTCCTCATCAAAGGCTCCTTAGAAAGCTCGAGAGACATGGAGTAAAAGGACAGGTCCTCTTGTGAATCAAAAACTGGCTAATTAATAGGAAGCAGAGAGTGAGTATAAATGGGCAGTCTTCGCAGTGGAGGATGGTAAGCAGTGGGGTGCCACAGGGCTCAGTACTGGGTCCCATGTTCTTTAACTTGTTCATAAATTATTTGGAGTTGGGAGTGAGCAGTGAAGTGGCCAAGTTTGCAGATGACACTAAATTGTTCAGGGTGGTGAGAACCAGAGAGGATTGTGAGGCACTCCAAAGGGATCTGTTGAGGCTGGGTGAGTGGGCGTCAACATGGCAGATGAGGTTCAATGTGGCCAAGTGCAAAGTAATGCACATTGGGGCCAAGAATCCCAGCTACAAATACAAGTTCATGGGGTGTGAACTGACAGAGACTAACCAAGAGATAGATCTTGGGGTCGTGGTAGATAACTCACTGAAAATGTCAAGACAGTGTGCGATTGCAATAAAAAAGGCCAATGCCATGCTGGGAATTATTAGGAAGGGAATTGATAACAAATCAGCCAGTATCATTATGACCCTGTATAAATCGATGGTGCGGTCTCATTTGGAGTACTGTGTGCAGTTCTGGTCGCCGTACCTCAAAAAGGATATTATAGCATTGGAGAAAGTCCAGAAAAGGGCAACTAGAATGATTAAAGAGTTGGAACATTTTCCCTATGAAGAAAGGTTGAAACGCTTGGGGCTCTTTAGCTTGGAGGAACGTCGCCTGCGGGGTGACATGATAGAGGTTTACATGATCATGTATCGGATGGAGAAAGTAGAGAAAGAAGTCCTTTTCTCCCTTCCTCACAATACAAGAACTCGTGGGCATTCGATGAAATTGCTGAGCAGTCAGGTTAAAACGGATAAAAGGAAGTACTTCTTCACCCAAAGGGTGATTAACATGTGGAATTCACTGCCACAGGAGGTGGTGGCTGCAAGCATAGCGAGCTTCAAGAGGAGATTGGATAAAAATATGGAGCAGAGGTCCATCAGTGGCTGTTAGCCACAGTGTGTGTGTGTGTGTGTGTGTGTGTGTGTGTGTGTGTATATATATATATATATATATATATATATATATATATATATATATATATATATATATATATATATATATATATAAATAATTTTTTTTTGGCCACTGTGTGACATGGACTGCATGGGCCATTGGCCTGATCCAACTAGGCTTCCCAACCCTCCCACTCTGGCGGGAGTCCCCTGGGTTTGCAGCCTCATCTCCCGGTCTTCAAGAAGTGGGAAGCGGGGGGTGGGGGGTGGAGGGAGGGGAGAACATACCTGTAGGCTTCATTATAGAGCTCCTGAGCCGTTTGTAAAATGTCTGCAGCTTTAAGGCTGGGCAGGGAGCAGGAAGGGCTTGGGAGAACAGCCCCGCCCTTTCTTTTGCTTTCACTTTCACAGCAAGAGTTCTCCGGAAGAAGATCTGGTAAGTGTGTGTGTGTGTGTGTGTGTGAGGGAGGGGGCAGGGGATTCCCTGGTTTGGAGGCCCTCCCCCCTTTTAGAAAGCGTGGGGGGGGAGGGAAATGTCTACTGGGCATTCTATTATTCCCTATGGAGAACGATTCCCATAGGGAATAATAGGGAATTCATCCGTTGGTATTGGGGGCTCTGGGGGGGGGCTATTTTTTGAGGTAGAGGCACCAAATTTTTAGTATAACATCTAGTGCCTCTCCCCAAAATACCCCCCAAGTTTCAAAACGATTGGACCAGAGGGTCCAATTCTATGAGCCCCAAAAGATGGTGCCCCTATACTTCATTATTTCCTATGGAAGAAAGGAATTTTAAAAGGTGTGCTGTCCCTTTAAATGTGATGGCCAGAACTCCCTTGGAGTTCAATTATGCTTGTCACATCCTTGTTCTTGGCTCCACCCCCAGTGTCTCCTGGCTCCACCCCCAAAGTCTCCTGGCTCCACCCCCAAAGTCCCCAGATTTTTCTTTAATTGGACTTGGCAACCCTAGATCCAACATGGCTTCTCTTATGTTCTTATGCCCACATACATGTGCAAACACGTACATATGACCAGAGGCCAGCATACTTTCAGGACCGTCTCTCCCCATATGAACCCCGTAGGTTCTTAAGATCAGCAATTCAACACCTCACCAAAGACATCCGGCTTGTCTTGACTGGAGCCAGGGCTTTTTTGGCCCTGGGCCCTGCCTGATGGAATGAGCTACCTTTGGAGATTTGGGCCCTATGGGACCTGCTGCAGTTTTGCAGGGCCTGGAAAACAGCTCTTCTGCCAGGCTTCAGTTGAGGCAGAAGACATCATCTATCTGTCCTCGCCCACATTTGGCGATTGGGATCTGATGGATCTCTGGCCCTGATTGGTCATGATTGCTGGATCATGACTGCTGAGGCAGAGTTTTAAATTGGTATTTTAGCTATTTATATTGTAATCTAAATCCTGTTTTAATGGTTATTTTAATATTGTTTTAAATTGTTTTAAATCTTTGATGTAACATGCCCTGAGCCTGCTTGCAGGAAGGACAGGATATAAATTGAAGGGAACAAATAAAATTTAAAAAAAAAACAATATACTTCACAGTTTCTTAAATGGGCAAAATCGTTGATGGCTTCACAGGAACATGTTTTTCAGACTTAGCTATATTAATGTTTACAGGGCTTTTTTTCTGGAAAAAGAGGTGCTAGAACTCTCAAGAAGGAAATGGAGAAGCACACAGGTGCTCCTCATGAACTTTTAAACATTTTTTGAGAATTTTGTTTCCACAAAGAGGTTCTGGAATTCCATTGTGCCATGTTCTCCCATGGAAAAAAACCTTATATTTTAGATCTGTAGTCCACCCTGCTTAATAATTAACTGCTGCATCATGTTAATGCATTATTTCTTAAAGTCTTCTTCACCTTTCTACCCTGAAGCCATGGTCACATACAAGAAATCATAAAACACAATCAAACTCTCAAACCATTAAAATGATTCAGTTACAGTATACACTTAAAAACCATCTATATTTCCTCCCTGAGACACACAACTAAGCATTACAGCTCAAGCTTTGCCTTGAGATTTCTGAGTTAGAGGGAGCTCTGCCTCACTATTGGGTTCATGTGTTTGCTTATGTAAAGTCTGAACATTGTCTAGGAGAAATAAGAAAACGTTGCTTTATTAGAGAATAATTACCCATTGCGATCTGCTGGAAGATATGCATAATCATACTTAACTATCTCCTGTTTTTCCTTTATAGCTCTTGGTGGAGCCAAATTTGTCTCCTTTGAGGATCGCCAGTGGCACAGTGACTGCTTTAACTGTGGGAAATGTTCCAGCTCTCTGGTGGGAAAGGGGTTTCTTACTCAGCAGGACCAGATCCTCTGCTGCAAGTGCATCAGCTCCATATAGCTAAATACACCCAAAAGCAAATCTGTTACTGCCTATGAATTGTCACTATTTGCTTTAATCATTCAGCAAACAGAAATTATAGTAGTTGTTTAATCAGGCAAACTACTTTCTGATGCTACTTCTGTCACCGTTGAATAAACCCCTTGTGCCCTGTATATCCTTGCTATGAAACTAGTGCTAAAGCAATTATAAATTATTAATCTAAAGAAAATGTCTCCTACTTCTTGTATTTCTTTGTTGTTTGGCATACAAGAATGTATAGACTATAGTACAAGCCAATATTTTCCTTAAATCCTAGTAAAGAGATTATATGAGCAGAGCTTCCCCAACAGCACAATATTTAGCAGTGCTGTTGTTGTATCACAGCTTTGAATAAAAAAAAGGGGAGCACCTAAATGTGCCTTTCTTTATTATGCCTCCAAACCAAACCATAACTAAAATTCCTTGGTAAATCAGGACTTGATAAAAGAAAAAATACCTTTTCACAGAGACAATACTATTGGGGTTAACTGGTATAGTTACTTCAGTACCACTAGTTAGCAGAATGCTTTAAATGAAGCTACAAACGCAAGTTTAAAAGAGAAATACTTCTCTCTTTATTTTAGAAGTAAACTTTCAACCAAAATGAGGAAAGATAAAATAGAGTACTGACTTACTAGCTAAGGCTGGAAGCAGATGGCAAGAGAGCCATCTGCTTCATGGTTTCAAGAGAGGACACAGCATGTCATTCCTCTTGGTGTGTGCAGGGAGAAAGGGGAACTTCATCTGAGAGAGTGAACAGAAGGAAGGAAGTTGTCCCTGACAGCACAATCTACATTTCAAAGGGGGCAGTGGCAGAAGAGTAAACAGAGGAAAGAAAGGTCAGTGTGCTATTGAGTCATCATGTGCATGAATGTTTGCCCACATACATGTGCAAACACACCTAATATACTTCAGAGTTTCTTAAATGGGCAAAATCTAGCTGTCTTTTCTCTCTTGCTATGCAGTCTGGAGGCAAAGACATGGGACAGCACCTTCACTTCCAACAAATACAATATGTGACTTGGCAAAAAGATGAAAACCAGCATGATCACTGTCCCAGTAACACACATTGTTGAATAACCTGTATGTGAGTGACAAAAACACACCCTGAGGTCACGGAGTCTTCCTTGATAGTTTACAAAATCAAAAAAGTGCCATTAATTTTAATATCAAAGTTATTTATAGTCAAACACATATAAAAACTAATCCTCACTGTGTATCAACAGCCTGTTAGTAGAAGTGCATTGAGTTTCCTTTTAATGGGGAAATTAGCTGGAACACCCAAGCGTGAGCTTTGAGGAGCTGAGATCTTTTACCAATGATATGGAGGTTGAATAGCTCAGAAAATAACTCCACACGAGAATGAAATTTGAAATTGTTTACTGAAAATAATGTAGGTGTTGCAATACAATCACTCTTTGCACATAAATTATATTAAGCGCACACACACAAGACCTAAGAAATAAAGGGGTGCGAGACAACAGGAAACAAGGGGAGACAGACAGGGTATACTAACCTTCTAGAAGATGGCAGACGTCCATTGAAAAATGGAGCTGGAAGCAGGCATGGCCAGTGTGACCTGTCCCAAAGGAACCTGATATTTATTTATTTATTTTTATTTATTTGGGATTTATATCCCGCCCTTCCCACGAATGGCTCAGGGTGGCTTCCAACAATTAATCAAACTTAAAATTTAAACAATTTCAAATATAAAACAATTGAATATTTAAACAGTTAAAAACATTAAAAACAGAGTAATTCAGTTTCCTGTAAACAGATGGCTGGCCAGTTACCTCAAGTTGTTATCCTAGCTAAATATAGGCTAGGTATAGGCTAGCCAGAAGAGGGTCGTCTTACAGGCCCTGCGGAACTGCGCCAAGTCCCGCAGGGCCCTCACCTCTTCCGGCAGCTGATTCCACCATACGGGGGCCATAACGGAGAAAGCCCTTTCCCTGGTGGCCTTCAGGCAGGCTTCTTTTGGCCCGGGGATAGTGAGGAGATTTTGTGTTCCTGACCTCAGTGCTCTCTGGGGCACATGTGGGGAGAGACGGTCCTTCAGGTAGGGCAGGTCCCAGGCCATATAGGGCTTTAAAGGTAATAACCAGCACCTTGTACCGGACTCGGTATATCACTGGAAGCCAGTGCAGAGTCCGGAGACCCGGCCGGATGTGTTCCCACTTTGGGAGACCCAACAACAGCCGGGCTGCGGCATTCTGCACCAGCTGCAGTTTCCGGGTCCGAGACAAGGGTAGCCCCATGTAGAGGGCGTTGCAGTAGTCCAACCTTGAGGTGACCGTAGCATGGATCACTGTTGCTAGGTCGTCGCGCTCCAGAAAGGGGGCCAGGGCATATCGGTGGGTACAAACTGTCAAGGCGCCTAACAGAGTGCACACCCTATGACTCCAGACTTGGATAGTTATAGGGTTGGGAGGGGGAAGTCTCTCCGCGGGGACTTGATGGTGGAGAGATGGGAGATGATGGCCTTCTCGGGTCATTACAATAGGTGTCTGGGGGTAAAACAAAAGGGGAAAATTGTACCTGTATGGCCACTCAGGAAGGGCAGTTTAGGTGACAATTTAGTTTTGACATTCCCAGGAAACAATGCAATAACACCACAATGGGGTAACACATAGCATATTGACAGAGACGGGGTGAGGATGAGTCACTAGAAGAGACATTGAAAGGATTACCCATCCACACTGGCACATTCCTGTATTTTTCCATTGCGTCCATCTGAAGAAGTGATTAGATTAGATTTAGATTAGATAATTTTATTTATATCCCGCCCTCCCCGCCGGGGCAGGCTCAGGGCGGCTAACAGTAACAGTAACATTCCATTGTATAAAAACAAGGTTACATTCAACATTAAAATTCTAATAGATTTAAAATTAATTACAGTTATAAAAGTGCTAATGCTATTGCTATTTGTTCTTTATTATGATGGCGGTATCATTAGTACTTAATTTTCTACATCATCGAAAGCCAGTCGGAAGAGGAAAGTCTTGCAGGCCCTGCGGAATTGTTCAAGATCCCGCAGGGCCCGCATTTCCTCTGGAAGTTGGTTCCATAAGCTCGGGGCCACAGAGGAGAAGGCCCGATTGCGGGTGCATTGCAACTTCACCTCTCTTGGTCCGGGGATAGTCAGCAAGTTTTTTCCAGCTGACCTCAGTGCTCTCTGGGGTTCATATAGGGAGAGACGGTCCCTGAGGTAGACAGGTCCTCGACCATATAGGGCTTTAAAGGTAATGACCAGCACTTTGTAACGAACCCGGTATATAACTGGCAGCCAGTGCAGCTCGCGCAGCCCAGGCTGTATGTGCTCCCATTTAGGGAGCCCCAACAGTAGCCTGGCCGCTGCGTTCTGCACCAGCTGCAGCTTCCGGGTTCGGTACAGAGGCAGCCCCATGTAGAGGGCATTACAGTAATCCAGTCTCGAGGTGACCGTTGCGTGAAGTACCGTTGCCAGATCTTGGCGCTCTAGGAAGGGAGCCAACTGCCTTGCCCGCCTCAGGTGGAAGAAGGCTGACTTGGCAGTGGCTGCAATCTGGGCCTCCATTGATAATGAAGGCTCCAGTAAAACTCCCAGACTCCTAACCCGGTGCGCCGCTTTCAGCGGCGCCCCGTCGAAGACCGGAAGAGGTGTTTCCCCTTCCCGGGCGCCCCGACCCAGACAAAGGACTTCTGTCTTCGCTGGGTTCAATTTCAGCCCGCTCCTCCTCAACCACATTGCCATATCCTGCAGGGCCCGGTCTAGATTCTCAGGGACGCAGTCAGGCCGGCCGTCCATTAGCAGATAGAGTTGGGTGTCATCTGCATATTGATGGCACCCAAGTCCGTATCTCCTGGCAATCTGGGCAAGAGGGCGCATGTAGATATTGAATAATATTGGTGAGAGAACTGCCCCCTGAGGCACTCCACAGTCCAGTGTGCGCCTCCGGGACCGCTCGCCACCAATTGCCACCCTTTGTCCCCGATCCTCGAGGAAGGAGGAGAGCCATTGTAAGGCAGACCCCCTCACCCCTATATCGGCGAGGCGGCGGGTCAGTAGCCGATGGTCGACCGTGTCGAACGCGGCCGACAGGTCTAACAACATCAGCACCGCCACACCGCCCCGATCCAGATGCCGTTGGAGATCGTCTACCAGGGCGACCAGTACTGTCTCCGTCCCATAGCCCGGGCGAAAGCCGGACTGGCAAGGGTCTAGGATGGAAGCGTCATCCAGAAAGCTCTGCAACTGCGACGCCACTGCCCTCTCAATTATTTTACCTAAAAACGGTAAATTAGAGACCGGTCGGTAGTTTGCCAATTCGGCCGGATCTGCTGTAGTTTTTTTCAGGAGGGGTCGGACCAAAGCCTCTTTCAGGGATGATGGAAAACGCCCCTCTGAGAGGGATCTATTTATGATGTCCCGTAAAGGACATTCAAGCTCCCTCAGGCAAGATTTAATTAGCCAGGAGGGGCATGGGTCCAGATCGCAAGTTGTAGGGCGCGCAGAGGAGAGGATTCCGTCAACTTCCTCCAGGCTGAGCGGGTCGAAATGATCCAGAGTTAAATCAGAAGACAGGCAAGGGGCCTCGGGCTCATGTACTGTATCTAAGGTGATGGGCAGGTCCTGGCGGAGCGACGTGATTTTGTCTGCAAAAAATTTCGCAAAAGCCTCACAGCCTATTTCTAATTCTCTTACGTTTGGTCTGCCTTGGGGCAGAGTAGTTAAGTGTCCAATTATTTTGAATAATTGTGCCGGGCGCGAATTTGCAGACGCAATCTTGGCCGCAAAGTACTTCTTCTTTGCGGCCTTGACTGCCATCTCATACGACCTCATAAGCGTTCTGTAGGATGTTCTCGCCGCTTCGCCACGAGTGCGCCGCCACTGCCTCTCTAGTCGTCGGAGTCCTTGTTTCAACCGGCGTAGCTCCAGGGTATACCAAGGAGCCAGCCTTGAACGAGGGCGCAGAGGACGTCGGGGTGCGATCTCGTTGATTGCCCCAGATAGCCGGTCTTCCCAGGCATCAACCAGGGCGTCAAGGGAATCACAAGGGGGCCAAGGATCCCGAAGAGCCGTTTGGAACCGTTCCGGGTCCATCAGGCTCCGCGGGCGAGCCAAAATAGGCTCTCCGCCCTTACAGGGTTGTGGTAGCGTCTCCATACGAGCCTTGAGGGCTAAGTGATCCGACCATGGTATCGCCTCCGTTGCGATTTCGTTTACTTTAATCCCGGCCGCAAAGATCAGATCTAATGTGTGCCCCGCCTGATGCGTGGGAGTCGTAACAAATTGGGAGAGTCCTAGTGTCGCCATGGAAGACACTAGGTCCATCGCCTGAGTGGAAGCCGCGTCATCGGCGTGGACATTGAAGTCGCCCAGGACCAGAAGCCCCGGGCACTCCAACGCCCAGCCGGACACCGCCTCCATCAGGGATGGTAAGGCGCTGGCCGGTGCGTTAGGCGGACGGTACACCAGCCAGATCGCCAACCTCTCCCCGACATCCAACGCAAGGCCGACACATTCAACACCATCGATCTATGGGGCCGGGAGGGCCCTGAAGGAGTAAGCCTCCCGTATGAATATCGCCACCCCGCCCCCCCGCCCGCTAATCCGCGACTGGTGGAAGACCGAGTAACCTGGGGGGGTCATCTGGGAGAGTGCCATTGTCTCTCCCTCTTGAACCCAGGTCTCGGTCACGCAAGCCAGGTCTGCATCCTGCCGAAGCAGGAAGTCCTTAATGGTCTCGATCTTATTGTTTATAGACCTGGCGTTGCATAACACCAGTGTCGGCCGCGGGCAATTTCTCTTGGTCCCCCTACTTGTCACCGTTGGGATGGGAAGTAGACTAGAAGGGGGCCGAGCACTGTTTTGTCTCTGTCTCCTTCTCTCATATATCCGTCCATTCCCACCGTCGTATCTTCCCCTCCCCAGGAGCACTGGAATCCCCTGACCAGTCATCCCGAGCCTATTCTTTGATGGTTATGTTAGATTCAGCTGGCTAATTTACAAGCACAGCACAGATCCCCAGCACAGATCCCCAGCCCACCCCCGTCCTCAGTTCCTAACTGTCCAGATCACCAAAACTTTCCTAATTGATCAGTAGATAGATAATTCTTACTTAGCACAGTACTGAAAACCTAATTCTTAAATTTAAAGTGCTAACATGCGTAAGTAATCAATGAATTAGTTAATCCTATATGCATTTAAGATACACAATAATTCTTACTTAGCACAGTACTAAAAACCTAATTCCTGAATTTAAAGTGCTAACATGCATGAATAATCAATAAATTATTAATCCTATATGCATTTAAATACATAAAAGTTCAAAATAATAATCCAATTTCAAATCAATTCAAATTCCTAATCCAATTTCTAATCAAATTAAATTAGTTCATCGTTGGTAAAATCTAATAGGTGATCAATAGTTAATTAGGCAGTATAAATGAAGTTAAGGGGGTGGGGTAGGGTATAGTTCTTAAAGTGCTGTTAGTTGGTGTAAAAGATTTTTTGAAAAACGAATGTCCAGGTTTTAGGCGTCTTCGGGGCTTCGTGGCCGCTTTAAAGTGCAGGTGCTGTTCCCTGATAGAGAGACAGTTTTTGGGTGCTGTTCTTAATGCAATGTTTTGAGGCATGGGTGGGAGAGCTTCTTGGCTAATGGCCGTGCCTCGGGTGAGGGGCAGGGGGTGGAAGAACACGGGAGCGGGGGGGGGCAAGAGGGGAGCAAGGAGGAAAAACAAGAAGAGGAAAGGGGGCGGGAACAGAGACCGGGGTGCCTGTCGAGACCTACGTCCCGGAGACAACCCACTCCTCCGCTCGCTCACACCCTCTCAGCTCCGTCGCCCTCCACAGCCACCCCACTCGCTCGACTCACCCCTCTCCCTCCTCGTTGTAACAGTTCCGTGCCCCAGTCCTCTTGCAAAGGGCTGCTCCAGCTGCTCGCCTGTGGCCGCACCCACTCCTTCTCAGTCTCGGCGTCGCCCGACAGTAACGATGTTACAGCAGCTCGGAGCAGCCACGCTCCTTTCCTGCGCTCAGTAGAACCAAGTAAACAAAAGCCCCGCCACGACCTCCGTCGGCTTTGCACTTCGTTCTCCTCGCGCCTCCGTGTCCTCCTCCCCCGGCTCAGTCTTTCCTGGCCTCCACTGGACGCCGGCCCGCGGCTGCGTCCCGGCCCTGTCTCGATAAATCCTGCAACTCGCCACACACACCTCCAACTTCGTCGACAGCCTACAGCTGCCGCCCAGACCTCGGTTCTGTGATGTTTTGTTGTTGTTTTGGTTCGCTCGCAGTTGTTATTGTTGTTGTCGATAGTTGCTATAGTTGCTATAGTGGGGAGGGGGAGGACGTTCAGAGGCATGCCTTGCCTATGCAGCCCAGCCTTCCAGCATGGAGTTTTCCTGGTCTCCATCTTGGGGCTTTCTAGGGACACACAAGCTAGCTTGAGGGGGGCCCCATGTCTTTTAGGGCTACCCTCTTTATTCAGCAGCACTCTGGTAACAAGTCTTCCTCCAGGAAGTTCTGGGACTTCACACAAATGACTGGAGAAACCAATCTCCTAAGAAATTCAGTCAAAACACAAACAGAGAAGAGAGTTTGTGATGGGTTCATTACAGTATATTTGACACAATGCTGCTGACATGTCAAGGAGAGTATTAAAGTACATTCTAATGTAAAGACATACCCCTTTCATTTTTTTTTCTCGCTAAGTTGTGCCTCTCTTATACCTGTCTCAAAGGCAGTTTGGCCTGTTAGATATTTGGAGATATTAGTCAAAACTTTTATTCTAGTCTTATTACTATGATCTCAGGGCAGAATGCATGGTGCTCCCCTGCTTCATGTTGTTAAGCTGAGAGAGAAAATTGCTGTTCCAAGTGAGCTTTTATGTCTGTGGTATTTGAAGCCCATTCTAGTTTGATTCTCCATACTGCTGTCTGTCTCTAACTGCTGGATTCCATTAAAAATCCATTGTGTTGGTACTTGGTTTTACTGTTTAAATGTCATCCAAACATAATGCCAAAACATGTTTTTAATGCTACATGAATGAAGAAAATTCTGCCTTGAGATGCTATTTTAGGAAAGCAAACACAAATAATAGTTTTCCAGTTATAATGTAAATTGCAAATTGCAGTTGGCATTAAAGCAAAAGTGTATGTGTCACAAAATTTACATTCCACCAATAATAGCTTCACTACCTCTTTGTACCTGCAAGCCCTCTCTCTTCAGCTTTGTTTTCTGCATCTGCTTGACTTCCTTTGCTCAAACAATTGCCCTTCACTTTTACAAGGCACCAGTTATCAAAAATAGAATTAGGTTGCAAGACCTAAAAATAAAAACCATGGAGTGAGGCTCATGTGTGCAGTCATTTATAAGAACAGGGTGCACTAATACATGCAGATGGTTTGCATGATCTTAAAATAAACCTGACACAATTGTTTCTGCAGTACTTTCACCTAACTCTCTTTTTAAAAAATTCTGTAAGATCTCTGAAAGGAAGGAAGGAATATAGGGTTGCCAATCCCCAGGTGGGGGCAGGGAATCTCCCAGTTTGGAGGCCCTCCCCCCGCTTCAGGGTAATCAGAAAGCAGGGGGGAGGGAAATGTCTGCTGGGCACTCCATTATACCTTATTAAGATCGATTCCCATAGAGTATAATGGAGAATTGATCCGAGGGTATCTGGAGCTCTGGGGGGGGGAGCTGTTTTTTGAGGTAGAGGAACCAAATTTGCAGCATAGCATCCAGCACTTCTCCCCAAAATACCCTCCAAGCTTCAAAAGGATTGGACCAGTGGGTCCAATTCTATGAGCCTCAAAAGAAGGTGCCCCTGTCCATTATTTCCAGAGGAGGAAAGGTATTTAAAAGGTGTGCGGTCCCTTTAAATATGATGGCCAGAACGCCCTTTGGATTCCAATTATGCTTGTCACAATCTTGTTCCTGGTTCCACTCCAAAAGTCCCCAGATATTTCTTGAATTGGACTTGGCAACCCTAATTATGAATGGGGTGGGGAGTGATTGAAGTCAGATTTTGAATTTAAGTCAGGATTTTAAATGTTTTAGAAAATTGGAATCCTCTAGAATTTTATGTTTCTTATTTAGAAAGCAAAGATATAAAAGAGATACAGAAATGAAAAAAGGGATTGCATGTCACAATTTTATATTTTTTAAAAAATTATGTAACACAGGGTATTTGAAACAAAAAGTATTTCCCCTCATTACCCTTTTCATTATAATTTTAAAACACTTTCTATAACAGGGGTGTCAAACTCATTTGTTCCGAGGGCTAGATCTCAAATAAATGAGACCTTCTCAGGTTAGACCTACGTGTCATAAAATGTAATGCCAGGTAGCAGAGGTATAAACTTTATAACAGACATAGACATGCACAATTAGATTTAAAACAAAACTTTAAATAAAACATGTCCACAACATTAGCACTCTTGCAATATTTTATTTAACAGTCTCTGATAACGGATAATCTGGAGACAATGTCTGTGTGGTAGCAATCTTAAGTATGCTGTTCAGGTGTTGTTCAGGTGTATATCTTTAAATTGCAAACCAACTTTCAATTTACTGACATTCATTACAGAAATCTCATGGTCAGTGCTTTGAGCCTAAGACCCAGAGAAAAACATGAAATGGCTGGGCATTACAAGCTTTTGTACATACGTTGCTTCATGAGCTGGTCAGCCAAAGGAGAAAATAGAGGCTTTGCTCTGCAGCCCAATTGAGCAAGCCTGGGAAAGCAAGCTGAGAAGAAGAAGGAAGCAAAAGAGGAAGAAGGAAGCAGGCAACAGTGAGTTGCTCTCGAGCCTGATAGGACTGATCTGGCCCCCGGGCCACATGTTTGGCACCCCTGATTTATAAAATACACTATAAGGTGCTTCTGTTGGGGTACATTTATATTCAACATTTTGGATTTCAAATTTCAGAACTAATCTGTTTTACATCTATGTTATTGATTTTATTTTTACTACATATTCAGTATTATATATATTTTTGCCACCTCTACCTACTCACTGTAACTTTTGACAATAAGTAATATATCCGAGTATAGAAAGAAAATCTGTTATATATCTCATAATAAGAAGGCGGAAGATATTTCTGCTCAGGGCCAACTTCTTTAAACATTTAAGTTCATGATGTTTCATTTAAAACTTATTCTCATTCTGCTTCTACATTTCAATACACATCTGTACAAATTTTTGAACAGCTTCTCATTCTAAATTTTTGAACTGCTTGCATAGTACACATGCCATCTCTTCTCAAATTTCATGATTGATTTATTTCTCAGATAATGTATTAATTTCGCCATTACTGAATATTTGGCAAGTTTATTTTCCCAATCTTCTAGTTGGGAGCAGACAGCTGGTTCCTGTTTTGCTGCACAGAGATCATTTTAGCTGCTTTCACCATGTATTTTAGTATCTCTCTCTTCTTCTTCTTCCTCCTTCTCTTCTTCTTCCTCTTCTTCTTCTTTGGTTTTTCACAAGTCCACCACATATGAGAAAAAGTTCAATCTGTGTCTTGGCATATCCAGAATTTTCCATTGTAGTTTTTGTCTGCTTTCTCAGTGCCCTTTGGAGTTATATATCATCTTAAAAACATTTTTTACTAATTTTCTCTTATTGACTGTAAATTTGTAATCTTGATTTATTTTTCTCATAAGTGTTCCCATTGATCCATAGATGTCAGCTTTCTAAAATTCTGCATCCATTTGATCATATGTTTTTGACTTGTTCTTCTGTTTCTAGCTGGAGTAACAACTTGTACATCCATCACAGTAAATAATATTTTTGTTTAGTAAATGACTAAGTCACATCTCTTATAGCTCCACCATACATGTTAATGATCTTGTTTAGTGCTGAAATTGATTGACAGTATTGAATATTTATTCCTTCATTGTAATGAACTGCAAGCCTATGCATGAGTAAGGGGCAGTGCATATGATGGAATTCTCAGTGAGTGACAGATCATGGAACCCACTGTGATTGGGCAACTGTTTCTAATGGCAATTGGGAGTCCGAGAAGCAGTTGGAGAGGGTTGTTCAGTTGAAGAGGGTCTGTAGGAGAGAGCTGTGCTGTTGTGAGACTCTCAGGTGTGTGATAGAGTGTCACAGAAGGAGAGTCAGTTTCAGGGTAAATGTGGTGTAGCTCTGAATATCAGAAACTCTGATGGGAGACTGATCCCAGAAATTAAGGACAGTCTCTGATTGTGTTCCAAAAAAGAAACACATATTGAGAGAGATAAAAGTTACTGTATTAAGGTAAAGACTGGTAGTCTGGCAGAGTAGGACTTGGCAAAGGGTTTTGAGGTGTCAGAGAAGGGCCCTCAAAGGTGCCAAAGACCAGAGTTATTGCTCTTACTGAGAAGAGAATTACTAGTCTGCCAGAGGAAAGAGGTCCAGAAGTGAGAAACCCAAATCTTTTAACCCAAGGGACGAGGCAGGTACCCTCAAGCTTTTGTGACTAGAAAGAGGGAAAGTTCCTCAGCAATCTAGAAGAATTATAAAAATATAAACCTTTAACATCAAGGTTACTTTTAGTGAGTGTTGAGTCATCTGAGGAAAACTCTGTATCTTATGAAATAAGTAGCCTGTAAAGGAGTTCAGTATTCATTTTTGTTCTGTCTGCCCACAGATTCTAAATTCCAGGAACCTCTATACAAATCCCATCCCTTCCCTGCCAATCTGTTTTAAATAAATGAAATCTTGTTTTGAAACACTACCAGGACTTAGTGTGCCACATTTCTGATGGGTAAAATTTTGACACTGAGGTAATAGAAAAGACAAACAATTTATGGTGATAGAAAAAAAAGTAGTTGCCTTGCCTCGTCTCATGTATTTATTTATTCAACTTATATCCCACTCTCTCCACCGAAGCAGACTCAGGGCGGCTCACATTGAAAGGTCATAAAAACCAGTATTAATAAGCCATAACATAAAAATATAAAACACATCATAGATAAAAACATATAAAACAACATCATACAACAATGGTAGGTCTATTTGATGTAACAGTAGATTGTATTGAAGAAGAAGACATTGGATTTATATTCCGCCCTCCACTCAAGAGTCTCAGAGCAGCTCACAATCTCCTTTATCTCCCTCCCCCACAACAGACACCCTGTGAGGTGGATGGGGCTGAGAGGACTCTTACAGCAGCTACCCTTTCAAGGACAACCTCTGCCAGAGCTATGGCTGATCCAAGGCCATGCCAGCAGGTGCAAGTGGAGGAGTGGGGAATCAAACCCGGTTCTCCCAGATAAGAGTCCGCACACTTAACCACTACACCAAACTTGGTAATGGAGGGTAACTGCCAATTCAATCGATATAAGCTTTATTATTTAACTATTACTGCATGTTAAAAGAAAAGACCCAGGTCACAGTGGAGTGTTCGAGGTGGGACAAATAGAGTCTATTTCTTTTGGGGCTGGATTCTCTTTGCTTCTTCAGTATCACATCTCGTGTTTTCTTATGAGTGAAACAAACCAATGTATCTTGGGGCAACTTATTCTTAAATACAAGTCTTGAATTCAATGTGGTTGATGTCAAGAAAATCTCCTAGTACCCTCATATAATCTTGAAGCAGTTCATGAAAGCTATATTTCAAATTTGGCCTCCTAAAGTCCTCTGAGATGCCTCTAAAATACAGGTTATTTACTGTATTTTTTGCACCATAAGACTCACTTTCCCCCCCCCAAAAAAAGTGGAGGGAAAAGTGTGTGCGTCTTAAGGAGCGAATGCTGCAAAAAATTCACACAAATGCCTCTAAATTCACACAAACGGCTCTAAAAACTAGGTGCGTCTTATGGTCAGGTGCGTCTTATGGAGCGAAAAATACGGTAGATCTACATTGGGTTTCTAAAATGTTAACTCTTTGGTCTTTCTAAGTATATATCATTATCTTTTTGCTTCTCTTTCTTACGATTTCTTCTGTTTGCTCTTGTAGTTTTATATTAATTTCTGAAAGTACGGCTGATAATTCTTGACATGTTTCTTGGCAGGGCAACCTTGTTCACTTGGCAAACTAGGCAAACTTGGAGGAGAGGCACCGAATTGGGCTCCCCCCCCCCTCCCAGTGCCCATGACAAACGCCTAGTTTGTCTGCATCTCCCCCCACCACCACCGTCACCACCGCCCACCCCCTCATTTTCCTCCCACAGCACCACATGCCAAGCTCCGCCCCCCGACACGATCAGAGGAGCAAGCTGTGACAGGCTCGGCCCGACGGGGTTCGTTGCAGCTGGCATCTGATCCTTCTTTGAACAGAGTGCTTGGAGGAAGCTTCACTCCCTCTCGGTTCCAGTGTTCTGTTAAACGAAGGATCAGATGCCGGCTGCGTCGAAGCCGGTAGGGCTGAGCCTCATAGTGGGAGTGATGGGGGGGGTGGCGACAGAGTGTGGCACTGCCTTGCGGCACTGCAGAGTGAAGGAGGGCGGTGGGGGGTGCTGGGCAGGGCCCTAGGGCCAGCACTACTTCTTGGATATTCTTCTGGGTTCTTTCCTCAGATTCCTGAAGGGGGGGGGTTGAGCAGAAATGCACAGGAACAGAGTTATTGCTGGCTTGGCATCAAGGGTTGTGTCCTAATATGCAAATGAGTTCCTGCTGGGATTTTTCTACCAAAAAAGCCCTGGATTCTTGAATATTTATTTGGATACTCTGAATGTCCTTTGGAGTTCTTCAAATTGTTGCATTTGACACATCAGTATTTGCAATAGCTTTTCCACCAGTTCTTCTATTTTTTTGGTCTTCATCTGTTTTTTCTACTTTTCTTTTGTATTTTTGATATGTTCCAGTTGCCATTTTTTTTTTTGCTCTTCTCTTACATATACTATTTCCATATACTTTTTTCTATGCAATTTGGAAAATAAATATACTTTATTCAATACAATATATAGGAATTTACAACTATCACATTTTATATTTTAAAATGACCAAACTAGAGTATATATGTGTTATAATGAGAGATGTTATCTTCATTCCTTTTGTGAAGAATATTCATAGTAAATAATAAACATTCTAAGGAGGAATAGATAAGGGATGTAGCTAATTTCCTTGTCATCATTTCACAGGCATAGTTATGTCACTGAAAGCTGGACTTGGTTCTTTTTCTACCTTGAAGCAGTCCTGTAGGAGAGCTGGGTATGGCTGAGGGAGAAGAATGACTAGTTTGGGCTACGTTTTTCCTTCACTTCACCCTCCTTCCTCTGCTATCATTTCAATCCTCCAGGACCCAAACTGTGTAAATATTTTTATCTGGATCATAGTAATGTCATGTCCTGGATTACTGTGCTTCTTTGACTGAAGGACAAGAAAGAGAGAGTTATCATCTTCAATACCACGAAAAATATATGCAGACAAATGGGGACCATTGAGACTCATGGTAGGGAAACCCATACTCCCCTCCACTTGCCCACTGATCCCCTGCCACCACCACCTTGTCTCTGTTGACAGGCTCAGCACTTCTCCTGGACACTATTATTGTCACAGCCAAGCTTGGCACAGATCCTAAACTTCATCACAGGACATGAGGTAAGTCCATTGTCTGCAAGTACAAAAACAATGCTTTTTATTTTCAAGGGATTTAAATCCTCTGATGTAATTTTTAAAGTTTTTAAGGGTTCCCTACGTTTTGTGTCACCATGGTCCCAATCTGCAGATTTAAGTATCCACAGATGAGCCCACACTTGATTTTTACATGTAAGGTATTTCTCAAGACCTGCTCATTCAGAGAGCCAAGAGAAAGGACAGTGCCAGAGAAATCAGAACCAGAATGAATAGGGCATAGTAACATTTCAGTCTGTTCAGCATCTTTATTGTTGGACATTAGATGGAAGATCAGTAGAACAGGTCTGCCACTATTGTTATTTGGGAGTCCAGTTTCATGCTCATATTGCTTGGCATCTTCACACTGCATGTTCTATTAGACTAGCAACTCAGTCTGCAGTGGTAATCTCATGATTTTTAAATGAATGGTTGACAGAATATCTCAGCAGTCATTGTGGCCTATGTGGCAAAAATAGGATATGTGTCTGTTTGGACTGAAAGGATTGTGGAGATAACAGATAAATTTGATAGGCCATTGCCATGTTTTCTGCATACAATTATTAGTGGTCCCAAATGTGTTGCTGGAATTGTCCTACAAAGTAGTGACAAGAGAGAAAAACCACAGAAAGAAACTATACCTTACAAATTCCATATTGTGGAATGACATACACTAAAGTATACTGCAAAACAATGTAAGTGTATTTTCTTATAATAAAATTTAAATATTGAAAGTGACTCTGTGTTGCTTTTTTACGCAATTCTACTTTACTGTAATGGTACAAAATTACAAACACTTTCCACAACTCCAATTTGACATGAAACAATTCAACTGGTAAAGCTCTCTTATCCAATGAAGATGTCCCATCTCAGTCCAAAGATTCTGTCAATAGCTCTTATACAGCCTTGCCCACAGGAAATTTTCTTACAGAAGTTCCATTGTGGTACAGGTTATCTCCAGGCTTCCCAACTGGATTCTGTCTCTGTTGTGTCCTAGGCTCAAATGGGAGAACTGTTACTTTTGGAGGGAACTGTTACTTTTGAAGGGAAGCCGAACAAGCCAGAGCTTGAACTCCACACCAGGGTTCCAGAGAAGGCCTAAGTGTGCCCCATCAGGGGAAGGATTGAAACATAAGTAGCCAATCAACATCCAGGCTCATACTGTACCCTGATAGGCCCTTAGGGCCCTGTAAATAGCCAATCCGTGTAGATAGTTAAGGACCAATCAGAAGGGGGCAAGAATTGTATAAAGGAGCGGGAAGGTTGAACAGTCTCAGTCTGTCTGTGTGTGTTCCTGAAGTAAAGCTTGCTGAAATCACTCTCCGACTCTGGTCTCTTACTGCGCCGACCCCAGTACTTTACAGGCTCCAAGTGGATATTGATTCCAGTATTCCCAACGATATTTGCCAGCTTATTATTTATCATTTCATAAGAAGCTTTTTCAAGATTATTCACAAAGGACTGCCCTTATAGCCTGTTTTAGCAAAGTTTTTTGCAACCCTATATTGAGTGTATCTTTGTTCTGTTGCAGTCCATGTGGCTTTTCACAGTATATCTAAAGTAAAGCTTTACTTTAGTTATACTGTGAAAAGCCACATTTCCTTTGTTTCTAAAATGGAAATCAATGTCCTTAACTTGAGAAAGAGGCTCTCCAATGAAAATTGTCACTTTTATGAATACAAACTAAGAACTCTGTGCTTCAAAACACTTTGCTCCCAGGCACAACAATAGACATGCAAAATGTATTTTAATGCAACATATTGTGTTATAGCTGTCAGAAAGCAGAAGCTCCTTAAAGAAAAAGGGTTTTTCTCCAGAATGTCAATGCTTAAGAATTTATACTGTAAGAATGCTACAGGCAGCAATGCATCACATTAAATTATAAGAACTGAATAATCATACACTAGATTTTAAATTTCAGTAAAATGAATGGGTTGCTGTATGAGTAACTGGGCAGAGAACACCAAGCTTATGTCTAGTTGCTCTGTCTTTTATCCAGTAGGTGGCACAACATGGCTGCTGTCAAGGCAGTACATTGAGGTTGAACTCAGACTTCAAATATCTCCGTTTGTATTGAAAGAAAGCTGATAGGAAAAAGAAACAAAAAGAAAATGAAGTTTGCAGAGGAATAAATACGCACAGTTCTGTTGACTTCGCACTGCTAATATTGATTTATGCCAGCTGCGCACCTGGTGTCATGATTTTATTAAAAATTTCCATCCGCCTTGTTTCAGAATTCTGAACTATATCTCAGGGATTAACCATCATCTATCCTGCTTTATATACTGTTAATGCTTCATGGCTGGGTACTATAGAAACTAATACAAAAAAACCTTGAAAGAGTATATTACTCTGTCAGCTTTCAAACCTTGATTGCTGTGTCTGTTCATCATGGAAGTATTGCCTGACCAATGCAGACACCTGTGTCCGCAGAACAAATGGACAGGCAACTCAGTGATGCAAGAACACAAACTCATATGATGTGGAACATCAGAATTCTAAAATTGCCTTGCTGGATCAGATCAAGGGCTCATCTAAAGTTCCCAGTGTGGGGCTGATGGGCACCATGGCACTCACCCAAACCTTTCCTGGTGCCCACCAAGTATTTTTAGAACTTGGGCATGGCCTTGTGAGCTTTTGCCCAGAAAGGTTTCTGGTTGACCATTGGAGATCTGATTGGATGTTAGGGTTGCCAAGTCCAATTCAAGAAATATCTGGGGACTTTGGGGGTGGAGCCAGGAGACACTGGGGGCGGAGCCAGGAGCAAGGGTGTGACAAGCATAATTGAACAAGGGAGTTCTGGCCATCACATTTAAAGGGACAGCACATCTTTTAGAATGCCTTCCTTCCATAGAAAATAATGAAGGATAGGGGCACCTTCTTTTTGGGCTCATAGAATTAGACCCCCTGGTCCAATCTTTTTGAAACTTGGGAGGTATTTTGGGGAGAGGCACTAGATGCTATACTGAAAATTTGGCGCCTCTACCTCAAAAAACAGCCCCCCCCCGAGCCCCTGACACCCGCGGATCAATTCCCCATCATTCCCTATGGGAATCGTTCCTGGAGGTGCATAATGGCTATGGGGGTGGAGCTTCCCCCGCTGGCCAGCTGGCTGGGGGAGGGGGGAAGCCTGTAAAACCAGGGGATCCCCTGCTGGGACCTGGGGATTGGGAAGCCTATTGGATGTGCATTTTTTAAAAAAAAATTCTTTGGCAGAAGCAGGCATCACAGCACAAGAATCTTCACTGTGTGACTGATGATAATCTGTGGCAGCCATTTTATGGCTGGCTATGCCTCCTGCAGCAGCTATTTTGTGGCAGCCATTTTGTGACTGGGCCCACTATGCTGCCTCAGAATTCCAAAGGTATCCACAGGCTCAATAAAGTCAGGAACTGTGTTCTAGCTCCTTATGTTGCAGAAATAAGGGAAGGGACACATCTTCACAAGAAAAGGAGGTATTTGAAAGCTAGTGATTCAGAGGACCTGATACACATTTTGTTAGATCATTGTATTTGGTATTAAATTGCCTGTTTAAACAAACAAAAGCCTCTTTGGGGTGGGGGAAGGAAATAGCCGCTATGAGGACAGGAGCAAATGAAATGGCTGCTATGTGGACCAGGTCAAGATAATCAGAACTTTACCATCTCCTAGGGTTGCCAAGCCCAGTTCAAGAAATATCTGGGGACTCTGGGGGTGGAGCCAGGAGACATAGGGGTGGAGCCAGGAGACATTGGGGTGGAGCCAGGAGAAAGGGTGTGACAAGCATAATTGAACTCCAAGAAAGTTCTGGCCCTCACTTTTAAAAGGACCGCACACCTTTTTAAATGCCTTCCTTCCATAGGAAATAATAAGGATAGGGGCACCTTCTTTTGGGGCTCATAGAATTGGGCCCCCTGATCCAATCTTTTCAAAACCTGGAAGGTATTTTGGGGAGAAGCACTGGATGCTCTACAGAAAATTTGGTGCATCTACTTCAAAAAACAGCCCTTCCAGAGCCCCAGATACTCGCAGATCAATTCTCCATTATTTCCTATGGAAATAAGTCTCCATAGGGAATAATGAAGTGCCGAGCAGACATTTCCCTTCCCCCTCCCCCCATTTCTGATGACCCTGAAGTGAGGGGAGGGCCTCCAAACCGGGGATCCCCTGCCCCCACCTGGGAATTGGCAACACACTTACTTGCTCTGAGACAAAAGCAAAACAAACGGAGGGACTCTGCTTTGATGAAGCGAACTGCTTCTGACCCTTCTGATCCTTCCCAATGAAGTACTTCCTGCATCCTGCTCTTATTTAAAGGTACACATACTCATTTTAAAATGGAACCTATTTGCAGGTTTCTAAAGCTGTGGGAGATCTACAGGTAGGTGGTGGCTGTGGGGGGCAGGGCTTCCCCCCCGCCAGCCAACTGGCTAGGGGCGGGGGGAAGCCTGTAAAACCGGGGGATTCCCTGCTGAGACCTGGGGATTGGGAAGCCTACCAGATGCACAGCAACCTTCCCGGCTTTATTGTGATTATTGTGAAGTGAGTTCAGTCAGTCTTAAGTAAGCAGCAACAGTTTATTCAAGAAGAAACAGTCACAACCAACACATGCAAGTCAGTTCAGTATATACATTGAATAAAACAGGCCCCCTTACGTTGGCAACAATCCCTCCTATTGGTCTCTCCAGGATCCTTCATTAGCATTTCTTGGAAGAAATACCTTATGTCTTGATTGGCCAGTTCTAAGAGAACAGCCAATCGAAATGCAGGCATCAGGATCCTGGAGAGTAATGGAAGCTTGCTTCAAGCTCAGGCCTACATAAAGTAACAGACATCTTTTCCAAAACTTCTCAGCAAATTAGGTTAAGAACATAAGAACATAAGAGAAGCCATGTTGGATCAGGCCAACGGCCCATCAAGTCCAACACTCTGTGTCACACAGTGGCAAAATTTTTATATACACACATACACTGTGGCTAATAGCCACTGATGGACCTGTGCTCCATATATTTATCTAAACCCTTCTTGAAGGTGGCTATACTTGTGGCCGCCACCACCTCCTGTGGCAGTGAGTTCCACATGTTAATCACCCTTTGGGTGAAGAAGTACTTCCTTTTATCCGTTTTAACCTTTCTGCTCAGCAATTTCATCGAATGCCCACGAGTTCTTGTATTGTGAGAAGGGAGAAAAGTACTTCTTTCTCTACTTTCTCCATCCCATGCATTATCTTGTAAACCTCTATCATGTCACCCCGCAGTCGACGTTTCTCCAAGCTAAAGAGTCCCAAGCGTTTCAACCTTTTTTCATAGGGAAAGTGCTCCAGCCCTTTAATCATTCTAGTTGCCCTTCTCTGGACTTTCTCCAATGCTATAATATCCTTTTTGAGGTGCGGCGACCAGAACTGCACACAGTACTCCAAATGAGACCGCACCATCGATTTATACAGGGGCATTATGATACTGGCTGATTTGTTTTCAATTCCCTTCCTAATAATTCCCAGCATGGTGTTGGCCTTTTTTATTGCCGACGCACACTGTCTTGACATTTTCAGTGAGTTATCTACCACAACCCCAAGATCTCTCTCTTGGTCAGTCTCTGCCAGTTCACAACCCATCAACTTGTATTTGTAGCTGAGATTCTTGGCCCCAATGTGCATTACTTTGCACTTGGCCACATTGAACCGCATCTGCCACGTTGACGCCCACTCACCCAGCCTCAACAGATCTCTTTGGAGTTCCTCACAATCCTCTCTGGTTCTCACCACCCTGAACAATTTAGTGTCATCTGCAAACTTGGCCACTTCACTGCTCACTCCCAACTCTAAATCATTTATGAACAAGTTAAAGAGCATGGGACCCAGTACCGAGCCCTGCGGCACCCCACTGCTTACCGTCCTCCACTGCGAGGACTGCCCATTTATACTCACTCTCTGCTTCCTATTACTAAGCCAGTTTTTGATCCACAAGAGGACCTGTCCTTTTACTCCATGACTCTCAAGCTTTCTAAGGAGCCTTTGATGAGGAACTTTATCAAAAGCTTTCTGGAAGTCAAGGTAAACAACATCTATCGGGTCGCCTTTGTCCACATGTTTGTTCACCCCCTCAAAGAAATGTAACAGGTTAGTGAGGCAAGATCTTCCCTTGCAGAACCCATGCTGAGTCTTCCTCAATAACCCGTGTTCATCAATGTGCCTACTCATTCTGTCCTTGATAATGGTTTCTACCAACTTTCCCGGTATTGAAGTCAGACTGACTGGCCTGTAATTTCCCGGATCTCCTCTGGAACCCTTTTTAAAGATGGGGGTGACATTTGCTACCTTCCAGTCCTCAGGAACGGAGGCAGATTTCAATGAAAGATTACAGATTTTTGTTAGAAGATCCACAAGTTCAACTTTGAGTTCTTTCAGAACTCTCGGATGTATGCCATCCGGACCCGGTGACTTATTAGTTTTTAATTTGTCTATCAGTTGTAGGACCTCCTCTTTTGTCACCTCAATCTGACTCAGGTCTTTCAACACCCCTTCCAAAATTAGTGGTTCTGGGGAGGGCAAAAAGTTCTCATCTTCCACAGTGAAGACGGAGGCAAAAAATTAATTTAGCTTCTCAGCCATTTCCCTATCCTCCTTCAGTGATCCTTTTACCCCATGGTCATCTAAGGGCCCCACTGCCTCCCTGGCTGGTTTCCTACTTCTAATATATTTGAAGAAAGTTTTATTGTTGGTCTTTATGTTTTTTGCAATATGCTCCTCATAGTCCCTTTTTGCCTGCCTGATCACAGTCTTGCATTTGATTTGCCACAGCCTGTGTTCCCTTTTACTAATCTCACTTGGACTGGTTTTCCACCGCTTAAAGGAGTCCTTCTTACCTTTTACAGCTTCCATTACTTTGTTTGTTAACCATGCAGATCTTTTCTTATGCCTGTTTGTGCCTTTCCTAACTTGTGGTATGTATTTTATCTGAGCTTCTAGGATTATAGTTTTAAATAGCGTCCAAGCTTCCCCGAGGGTTTTGACTGTATTTACCTTTTCTTTCAGTTTCCTCTTCACATGCCTCCTCATCTCAGTGTATTTACCCCTTTTAAAGTTAAACGTGGTTGTGGCGGTCTTTTTGGACAACTCCCTATTTAGACAAACGGTGAAATCAATAACATTATGGTCACTGCTCCCAAGCGGCGCAATCACTTTTACATCTCTCACCAAGTCTTGGGCATTACTTAGGACCAAATCCAGGATCGCCCCACCCCTGGTAGGTTCTGAGACCATCTGCTCCATAGCACAGTCATTGAGAGCATCAAGAAACTCAATCTCTTTCTCTCGACCAGAACACATATTGACCCAATCAATCTGCAGGTAGTTAAAATCACCTATTACAACACAGTTTTTACGTTTAGCCACTATCTTTAAGCCTTCCATCATATTATAATCGTCCTCTCTCTTTTGATTTGGTGGGCGATAACAAACTCCCATAGTTAAATTTCCTTTTGGGACCTCTATTTCAACCCAAAGCATTTCTAAAAGTGAATCTAATTCTCTGACCTCTGTCTTACTGGACCGTATATCCTCTCTGACATACAGAGCCACCCCACCTCCAACCCTTCCCTCCCTATCCTTCCGATATAGCTTATATCCAGGAATCACCGTGTCCCACTGATTCTCCTCATTCCACCAAGTTTCTGAAATTCCCACAATGTCTATGTTTTCTTCCAACACTAAACATTCCAATTCACCAATTTTACTTCGAACACTTCTAGCATTTGCATACAAACATCTATAATTTCCCAGGCGAGCTAGGCCCACCACCTTCCTCCTGCCACCTCGTTTAGTTTGGAAAAGATTGGAGGAAGCCTAGGGAAAGCCAAGAGGCACATAAATGCACCACAATGTTGTAAGGAATCAGGAGGAGAAAAACCTCACTCCCTCACAGCAATGAAGCCAGATAACTCATGTGGAAATGATAAAGTTTCCCTAGGATTGCCAAGTCCCCAGCGGGGGATTTTTGCACGCGCGTGATGCAATGATGTCACCCAGAAGTGACATCATTGCGCCGGCAATGTCATGCATGGCCACTCTAGGCGTTTCCAGAAAAACTCAATGATTTCCCCAGACGCTCTAGCAATTTTAGAGGGAAAACTCTATGGTACAATAGGTACCATAGAGTTTTGTCCTCCCAAATTGCTAAAGTGTCCGGGAAAACCATAGAGTTTTCCGGAAATGCCAATAGTGGTCATGTGCGATGTCGCCGACACAATGATGTCACCAGCAAGTGACATCATCGTGCCAGCGATGTCCGGGTAGGCTCCTCCCACCAGCCCAATGTGGGCCGGTGGGTTGGGAACCTCCAGGGCAGGAGAACCCCCACCTGGCCTGGAGGCTTGGCAGCCCTAAGTTTCCCAGTAGAACGAAAGATGGATTAAAGTCACACTGAATATATAAATGGGAAAATAAATTCAATAGAATGGATATGGAAATCAGTTTTCTTCAGGGGAACTGATCTCTGTAGTCTGGAGAGGAGCTGTAATTTGAGGGGATACCCAGTTCCCACCTGGAGGCTGGCATCCCCACATCAAACAAACACTGCCTGATCCTATGCATGTTTATTAATAAGTTCCACTGAATTCAGTAGTGAGGAGGTCAGGAAGGCTAGGGTTGCCAACATCTATGTGGGGCCTGGAAGATCAGCTCCCCTGGAGAAAATGGCTGCTTTAGAGGCTGAACTCTATGGCATGGTAACCTGCCAAGGTCCCTCTCCTCTCTAAACCCTGCTCTCCCCAAGGTCCATCCCCCAAATCTCCAGGTATTTCCCTGCCCAGGGCTGGCAACCGTACTCCCATACTTTTGGCTTTCCTCAAACTATGTAAAACAGAACTGTTCAGGAGGTCATTTTTGTAAAGGAATGGGACTGCATTATAATAAAATGATTTGGGAAGATTTTTACATAGAAAAAATCAGATTGTGAACTATGCTACTAACATATATTATCTATTGTTGTATGGTTCTACCTTACTTTTGCTGCATTATGCATTTCTACTTACACAGTACTATTTATTGTGTTGTTTAATGTGTCATGTTTAATATTTATGCATCATTTTAGATTTCTGGAATCATAGTCCTATTACATTGCTTATTGGATTTCTCATCATCCTATTGATTGTACTGATTTACATTCTATAATCTGCCTATAATCTCAGTGAGAAAGGTTGTATAAATAACATAAATAAATAAGTGTGGGCCTTGATACATTTATTTGGGACAAATAAGTTTTCAACTGAAATTGACATTTTCAAAAGCCACAGCAATTTTCCTGTGAATGTCTACAGGAACAGTATAACTCACTATATCCTAAATATAGATTTTACTGTCCTTTCTGTTTTACAGTAAATCCATGCCAAAAACTGATATTGTCTATTTAGAATTGAGGGAACAGTTATTGTTGCCTTATTGGTGCCACAATCCTGAACAGGACATGGAATGAATTCCTCAAAGCCTTGAGAGTGGAGAGAGAATTTATATATTTCGTCACAACAGAATTACATAGTGAACACAGCCTCACTAGGTTGGTTTTAAGGCAATATTTTATGGGCCTGTAATAGCCTGTGCCAATTATTTTGTCAGCTTCTGGAAAGGTACTATTCAAAACTGGGGGAAAGAACCCTGCTCTTTAGTTCTCACATCAGAAATGACCAGAGATTCACCTTTCAACATGAATTACTTGTCATTATCCAACAGCCATAAGAAGTAATCAATGTCGAATGCAATCTAAAACAAAGAGAAATCATTGGATGGTTTTCACATATTTCTTTTGTACAGGAATAGAATCACATAACCCTATTATTTGGGTCATCTCCCAGCAATCCTTCACATATTTATGGCTAGCTTATGCCCTAGTTCATCTTTATGCTTACCAATACCACAGCAAGCTTATTTATGTTTACTCAAAAGTAAATCCTACTATTTCCAGTGGGCCTTGCTTAAAGCTGAAGATTTTTGGCTCGGGTATTATACATGCAGTGGGATTGTCAAGAATATTGGCCTTAAAGTGTCTTGATGCTAATCCAAGAGCAAAAGAATTTGGTAGCCTAAGGGGTCAGACAAGACACTTGGACATCCATGTATGGAGGTCCTAGAGATTCTTTTAAATGCCTAGTAAATGGGCTCCAGCAGGGCCGGATCTAGGGAGGGGCAGAGGTGGACGCTTGCCCCAAGTACCACTGGAGGGGGGGGGGTGCCAAATTGGGTATGAAGTTCATTCTATTCTATGGGCTCATAAGCTAGAAAGGGCCCATAAGGGAACATCATTTTTTAATCCCCTCCCCCCCCAAAAAACCCCATGTAGATCCAGTCCTGGGCTCCAGTTAAGATTGGAATTGCCGTGCAAGGGAGGAGGTTTGAGCATTCCCTCCATGCTGTTTTCCTGATTTGAAATGACCCCTATGGGGCTTCTATTTGCTTCAACAGAGCAAACATATAACTCCTATATATTTCAGTTTTTGCACATCAGAATTAGCAAAACTATGTTGATTAAAATATCCATCTGTCCAGGATTATCTATTTCCTTTTATGCCTTATGTTCTATCATGGTTTCTCTTCCTCCATATGTATTCTCTACAATACCATCTAAAGGTCTCAGAAAGTATAGTTTTTCAAATATCATTTTTTTCTTGGAATCCCTGTTGGCAGATGTGAATTTAACCATCTGACAACCATCTGTACCAATGATTTTACGGATTAAGTAGCTGAATTAAAGAATTAAACTAAACTGTTTGAAAGCACAGAAAGCAAAGCTCGACTGTGGACTAGAAGAAGAGTATTTTGAAAATGTTTTGTTCCCTTAGGAAAAAAAACCCTGCCTCTCAGTCAAGGTTAAGGATATGAAGAAGCTCAAGTGTACACCTAGCATCCTTCCATTCATACTCAGTGCCGTGTTAGTTTGCCCTTTTGGTAACTTCCTTTGGTGTTGCACAAACCACTATTCCCATGCATTCTATTTCCCAGACTTTCAAAATAGCTTTCTAGAATGCATTGATGTCTTTGGATGAAGCACTCCTATCCAAAGTGTTTAATGGCTATTGGCATTTTAATTGTATTCTGTTAAGTGTTTTTAAAGACATCAGTGCTCTGGATTATGTTCTTAATACTTTGCATAGAACAAGTTTGTAGTACATGTCACATTCTGTGGCATGTGCTCATGAGATGAGTAGGGCTGTGATATCTCTTTACTTTCTCATATTGCTTTATAATACCTAACTGTATCATAAGAACACTTTCATCATCTTATATCAGTTCCGAAGGCAGAAGCACCATGTATGTTGGAAGCGAGGGCACATGGTTGATGGCATTTGCTACTCTCAGGAATTATGAGACAAGAATCTCTGAAAATGAGCACAGATATGCTGGGGCTACACAAACACTTTTTTCTGCACATGTAGTATAGGCTAAAAGCCAGTCTTGATATGTCTTTAAAATGATATTGATTTCCAAGGGAGAGTTAAGCCCAAATTGGTGCTGAAAGTTGTCTGGTTTCCACTGCAATTCTTGACCAGCCTTAGGTCAAAGGAAAATGGAGATGGTGAAGAAAAGCTTTAATCCCTTAAAGTTGTCAGGCAATCCAGTCCTAAATCCCAACTGTCACTTCATTATTAGCATCAGTGCCACTAGGTGCCACTGACACCTGTGCTTGCTTTGAAGATTGGGAAAAGTTATAGAAAGCAAAGAGCACATAGCACTTGCACCAGAGTCCACAGCAACCCCACAGTAAGCTACCAGTCATGGAGTAGCATGCTGCCGACATCCCCATCAGAAGCAGACAGAGATAGCTAACCAGCACATGCTGACATTGGCATCCTATTTCAACCCTAAAACACCTTTAAACAACCAAACTGGTTGTGATGCCAGCAGGGAGAGTGCAGGCTATTCAGACTTTTGCAGAGAGCACCATATGTATGATCATCTGCCGATCAAGCAGAAACTGTGAGTGTGTACTCAGTGCATGGAACCCTTGACCCTAAGGGAGCAGGTTTATTCCTTTGAAGCCAGGATTGCCAACCTGGAGGGATCTACTAGGAAAGTCCCACTCTTGTGCTGACAGCCCCTCATCTGTCATGGAGATTGAGGTCTTCAGGTTGGAGAATGTTCGGCTGAGGAGCAGGGATGTGATCCCTTAGATGGGATCCCTTCTGTAGATGTCAGATCAATATCCTCTTGTATCAAGGATATCCCTCTGAGATTGGGAGGATGTTGGCTTTTAGTAGTGTATGATATGATATACAGAGCAGGGACTGTGACAGATGCTTTAACTGCGCAATGACTAGCCTGTGAAGGTTGTGGACACCATACACTGTCTAGATAGGTTGATAGCAAGGCTTTTGAGCAGGAACTCACAGGAATGCAGTTTCAGCTGGCTTGGCATCAGGAGGTGTGACCAAATATGCAAATGAGTTCCTGCTCAGCTTTTTCTACAAAAAAGCCCTGTGTGAAACAATGGTGATGTCAGGGGGTGTGGCCTAATAAACAAATAAGTTCCTGCTGCGTTTTTCTACAAAAAAGCCCTGGTTGATAGTGGCAGAGAGATGTCAGTGGTCATGATGTACATGGGCACCAATGACGCTGGGATATGTGGTTCTGTGATCTGAAGGGGAAAAATTGGGTTAATAGGCAATGATTTAAGGCTCAGACCTAACAGGTAGTGTCCTCAGGATTGCTGTCAGTTCCACATAGAGGGCCAGATAGTCTAACACAGAATAGGGATCTCAACATGTGATTGACAAAGTGATGCCAGAAAGAAGGGCTCAGATTCATTAGGCACTAGGAAACGTTCTGAGACTATCTGAACCTGTACAAAAGAGGTGGGCTTTACTTGAACTAGAGGGGAACCATACCGTTGGTGCTTAAAACCCAAAGCAGCTTTAGAACTAATTCCCAAGGGAAAGCCAACAGGAGCTGGGAAGCCTCTGTTTGGAAAGATTCAGTCCAAAGGGACCATGTTGGTAGGAAAACAGTAAACTGAACATGGGAGTGAGAATAGGGTGAAGGAAGGCCATATATGGAAAAAAGAGCTGAGGAAGGCAAGGACTGATGTGGACAAGGAAACGTATTGTAGGTATCTATAATCTCACTAAAGAAAGATCAGTAGATGGCAGAGAAGCTTAATGAACTGTTAGATCAGACCAGTGGTCTATCTAGTCCAGCTTCCTGTTTCACACTGGAGGCCAACTAACTCAGAAGAGAAACCCAGGTCTTCCTCTGATACTGCCTCCAAGTACTAGTATTCAGAGGGTTGCTGCCTCTGAATATGGAGGTTCAATTTAATCACCATCACTAGTATCCCTTGATCGACCTTTCCTCCATGACTAATTCCCTGTAAAAGCCATCTATGGCTAGTGGCAGTGTGTTCTATGTATTAATTTGTTGTTGAGAAAGGAAGTTCTTACTTTTCTCTGTCCTGCTCCAACTGCCTATCAACTTAATTGGATGGCTGTGGGTTCTAGTGTTATGCAAAATGGAGAAAAAGTTATCTCTACCCACTTTCTCCACCCCATGCATAATTTTATAAGCCTCTATCATGTCCATTCTTAGCCATCATTTTTCTAAGCTGAGAAGTCTCAGACTCTTATGCCTTTCCTCACAGAAAAGTTACTCCAACCCCTTAAGCATTTTGGCTGCCCTCTTCTACATTTCTTCCAGCTCTGCAATATCCATTTGTGATACAGCAACCAGAATTGTGTACAGTATTCCAAACTGGACCATATCATCACTATATGCAAGGGCATTATAATATTGGTCCATTTTATTTTCAGTACAATTCCTCTCCAGTCCTGCTACATAACAATCTGACAATATGTTGACAAGGCTATTTCCTGAATACTTAATGGTGCCCTGTGAGACAGCATCATTAGCAAAACAGTCTTTAGACATAGCCAAGTTTTGACATACCAAGTTACTGCTGTTAAAATGTAAAATAATGCCCCTGTTCTAACTCCTTCTGCATGTATTTTTGCACTGCATAATAAACTATGTAAATAGTGGTTGCACAGCAACAAATACTGTGACAGGCTTCTACCCTGGAACATCTGCAGTCAAATTTAGATTACATGCTGTGAAGGCAAGGTTGCCAGAATGAAACACAGGAGCACTCTGAATTTGTATCAAACAATAGCGTGGAGTTGCAGGGGGTGTCTTGCTCTTGTGATCTCTGTTTTTCAACAGATGATTGGTAAGCGCCACCTCTCCACTAAGAAGAAGAAGCACTCGATGAATTTCTTGCTGCTGGGCAGCTAATAGAGACACAGAGCTTCTACTAAGAAAAAAGCTACTGCCCTATATATTATGGAGGAAAGTGCCATCAATTTGCAGGTAACATATGGCAACCCCATAAGGTTTTCAAGGCAAGAGAGAAGCAGAGGTCATTGCCTCCTGCTGCATAGCAGCCCTGGACTTTTTTTGGTAGTTTCCCATCCAAGTACTAACAAGCAGTTTCCAAGATCTGATGAGATCAGGATAGGCTCGGTCATCCAGGTCAAGGACCTGTATGTTATAGGCACTGCTTAATTTATTACATGAAAGTTGCCTGTCTATAAACCCTATCAGTTGACCTTTGAAGCACTCTCCCTCAATCCTAGACAAGTGAGTATGGCTTTAGGTGGTGTGCATGGTAAAGAGTGGTTTATGGTAGCTTCCTGTTGAATCTCCTGTTGAATCTCCCAAACAAGAAATACTTCATGAAACGATAAGCAAACATGTAGTACAAAATGTATCACTTGAAATGTATTACTTCATTAAAATATACCATTATTGTAATATATGCAGTAAAGTTCCTTTTTCAGTTACAGTGCATGTCTTCTTTTCCATGGGTATTTCTGTTAATACTAAATATGGAAGAGTTCTGTGAAATTGCAACAGGTAGCAGACTTACATTGGCCACAGCTGGTCACAGCTCTAGACTTAAATGGTGGAATAGAGACACAAGTTTATTGTCTGAATAAAAAGTGAGCCTCTGGAATGCTACTCTGGAGAGCCCTTTGGCCTTCAGAACTTTGGGGGTTTTTGTTTGTTTGTTTTTTGCAGAGGAATGTAAGGGGCTGAGGTAGGAAAGAAACTCAAAATTCTCCTTGTTCATGCAGAACACAATTTGTGGCCTTTTGGATCTTATATGGAGATGTAGCAGTTGTCATTTAGCACTCTTCTTTTAGTTTTGACTTGCTCTGTTAGCAGTCAAACAAAAGTGTCAGGAAACATTTGGATTTCAGAACATACATGACCACAGGTGCAATAGATAGCAAGCTGGATAAGGGCTAGTGAGACCTAGGTTCAAACCCTCACTCTGAAGAAAACGTCATGATACATTTCTTCACCTGTTTATACCAATTTGCCCATGTTCCCTGCAGTCACACAGCAGCTATGGGGAACTGTTCCTTTCAGGGCTTTTTTTTAGCAGGAACACACAGGAACACAGCTCCAGCTGGCTTGGTATCCAGGCCCGGCACTAGGGGTTCTAGTGCTGCAGGCCAAAACCCAAAACCCTCCCCCAAGGTGTCTATTTGGAAGTGACATCATCGGGAGCATGAGCGCTTAGCCCACCCCTGTGCTCGGCACTCTTCCACTTCAAAGAGAGGTGGAAAGACCTCTTCCTGGCTCCCCCTGAAGTGGGAGAGGGCCAGGCATGGGGCAGGCCGAGCCACACGTTCTTTCAAGAATGCACAGCTTGGCCCACCCCTTGCCCCCTGGACTTTGCCGAGGCTTCCTGAGCGAGCACACTCAGAGATTGGTTCTGAGCATGCTCACTGCCGTGTCCCCCAACTTTGCCAAGGGTTCCTGAGCCTCACGAAGCCTCTGCGAAGTTGGGGGAGCATGGCAGTGAGCATGCTCAGAGCCGGGCTCTGAGCGTACCCGCTGTCTTCCTGACCTTGCCAAACCTCAGGAAGATTCATGGGACCCCTAGGCCAAGTGGCACCTCTAGGCAGCCACCTACTTGGCCTATTCCCACGTGCTGGCCCTGTTGGTATCAGGAGGTGTAGCCTAATATGCAAATAAGTTCTTGCTGGGTTGCTATGAAGATGCAGACAACCTCTGAATGTCTCTTGCCTTGAAAACCCTACAGGGTTGCCATAAGTTGGCTGCAATTTGACAGCAAGAAAACCCCACACTTCACATGTTATAAACATGGAGAACTACACAAGCTCACGTACACTTTAAGAAAGAGTGGCATTAAAAATGAAATTCAATATATAATCATATATATTCATAAAATGCAGGAAATCCTAATTTGCAGCTGCATAAATTTAATATGAGTTCTGCCTGTGATCTACATTTTGTTTTTGCTTCTGGTCCTATGCTTTGATAGCAAGAAATCATGTTGTGGAAGTCTGTTTCCTAAGGCATGTTACCTTGACATGCACTCACCATATTTTCATTTCATTTCAAGATAAATTACAGAAACTCTGATAATATAAATTCACCAAACTTGTGAATTGCTGTCTAGTTTAGGATTAAGTTCAAGATTTCTAGTTTTTGTACCGCAAAATATGGTCTGGTACAAAATCCAAAGCCGGCATCATGGAAGCACATCCAACATCCTCACAGTGCAGAGTATGGGGGACATCAATGCTGAAACCAGACTGAAGAATGGACAATTTAAATCCAGGAAGTAAGAGACATCAGTGAAGTAAAACTGCAAAGGAGCTAAATGACAGAAACAAAAATATTATTTCCTGTTTCTAGCTTTTGTTCTCTTTTTCATAGTACTTTCTGGGCCAAACTCCAAATTCCTCATTAGCAGAATTAGCTTCACCTTGTCTCTTCAGCTTCTGATATTGCTGACTGCATGCTTGCAAAGAACGAAATGGTCTTTGTTATCAGTGTGTGAATTTATGCCCTCACTTTTGCCAATGTTGGTGTAAAATTAATATATGCAGAGTGACTACACCATTGTTAAATTCACGTTACTTTAGCAGCCAAATTCACATGCATGTAAAACTCTTCAGGTTTTTTTTCCAGCTTTTATTATAGAATCATAGAGTTGGAAGTGACCTCCAGGGTCATCTAGTCCAACTCCATGCACAATGCAGGAAACTCACAAATACCTCCCCCTAAATTCACAGGATCTACATTGCTGTCAGATGGCCATCTAGCCTCTGTTTAAAAACCTCCAAGGAAGGAGAGCCCACCACCTCCTGAGGAAGCCTGTTCCACTGAGGAATCACTCAAACAGTCAGGAAGTTCTTCCTAATGTTGAGCTGGAAACTCTTTTGATTTAATTTCAACCCATTGGTTCTGGTCCTACCTTCTGGGGCCACAGAAAACAATTCCACACCATCCTCTATATGACAACCCTTCAAGTACTTGGAGATTCTTAGCTTGGAATAAACAATAGGCATTTGCACTATAAGATTGATAGATGTTACACTTAGGACTAGAGTATTAGAAAAATAGAACTAAGTATTAGAGTAAGTAGGACTATGTATTAGAAAAATAGAGCTTGAAGAGACTTCAAGGATCATCCAGTTTAACCCTCTGTGTAGCGCAGGAAATTCACAACTACCTCCCACTCCCCATCCCACCAATGACTTCCTGCCCACAGGAAGACAAAAAAATCATCCAAGAACTCTGGCCAATCTAGCCTGGAGGAAAATTTCTTCCTGACATCAAAGTGGTGATCTTCACTCTGGACACACACACACAAAAAAGAGTAATGAGAGCCAAACACTGGCTCACACCCTTCCTGCCCTGCCTCTCACGGTCTGCCTATTCCTTCCCAAATCAGAGGGAGCTACAGGGATAGTTAATTTGACAGTTATTGTTTCATTCAGGTAACACACAGCCACCAAACAATAAAATGCAGCATTTGCTGTGGTTGCTAGAAGAGTTCATCTTATACCCCACTTTTCTCTTCCTCATAACAGGCACCTTGTGCGGTAGGTGGGGCTGAGAGAACTGTGACTGACCCAAGGTCACCCGGAAGGCTTCATGAGGAAGAATAGGGAATCAAATGCAGTTCTCCAGGTTGGAGACCACTGCTCTTAACCACTACACCATGCCGGCTAAAATGTGGATGTTAGAATATGCTGTGCATTAACCCTGTCCGAACACTTTAGTAAAGTCTTAGGGTCAGATTCAACTACATGGAGCTGGGTTGGGGTATCCCCCAATTCAACTCACATTTAATGTGTGACCCAGGACTCATATTTAACATTGTGTGTTGTGTGTGCGTGTGAAATTGGCTCCTGAGTGCAGTGGCAGAGGGGGCTTCAGCATTCCCTCCCTTTCACCCCACACAGTTCCACTAGAAGAAAATAGCTAAGGGGCCGGCTGTTTGTGTCACATTTGGTTCCATGAAATGGCACCATGACAATAAATATTCTACAAACATGAGATAGGTTAAGCTGAAAGCAGGCAATCCCTAGTGCCACCAATCTTCAAAGCACAAGAAAAAGGGAGAGGGATGGCATCTGCCTCAGAAGAGAGATAACTTTTGAGTTACACTCTAGGATCCCTCCCAAATAAGATGTGACCCTTTCCACCTTAGAGGTTGTGGGCTGGGGCCTGCTAACCCTAAGTGTGACTGGCCCAATGTCCCCCAGTGAGATTTCAAGGCAAAGTGGGGATTTGAACCTGCATCCCCCACACCTTATTTTGGCTCCACTAGACAAGGATAGCTCTAATATCTATATTAGCAACATTTTTTTTTGGGGGGGGGGGGATTCAGTAGGCAGGAAGTTTTTCTTAAACCACAAAAGGTACTGAGTACCAGAGGGGCCCCCCTCAAAAAAGAAAGAAATTATCCTTAACTTTGTAAAAACAAATTGTTATTATATATATATAGCGTCTTGAACTGACAAATCACATCATGATAACCCTGAGAACACTTCTTGCTATGATAGCTGAAAGATGCTATTGACAATAAATACTAAAACAACTGGGGAAAATATATCCAATATGGAACATGTCTGTTCACATCAGTGGACATCTGCTTTTTCATCCACTGTGGCTATCCACTGGGAGGTTAAATAGTCTGGGACTCATCAAAGGGATGGATCACTTCTTGTTCCACCTGAGGACTTATTCATACCCTCATGCACAAATCCTAAGGAGTGAAGAAGAGCTGGCATGACTATGTTGAGCAAAACTGAGATTTTTCTTTCTGTTGAATGAACTGGGATTTAACAGGGCAATTAATTCAAGGGGGAACAAAACTGAAAAGAGTGGTCTCTAAAGAAAAGAATGCTTTCAGTATATGCACTGGAGTGGCAATTTCGAGTTTGGTTGTTGAACAGAATAATTAGTAACGGAACAGACATGCCAATGTTTACACTGTCCTCCACTGCCTAAGCATTAATAACAAACAGTGAGACACTCTAGGACACTTTTTTGGGAGGGGCATGAAGTCACACCTGACTTATGGAGACTCCATAGGGTTTTCAAGGCAAGAGATGTTCAGAGGTAGTTTGCCATTGCCTGCCTCTGCTTCCCAACATGTATTCCTTGGAGGTCTCCCATCCAAATACTAGCCAGAGCTGATTCTGCTTAGGTTCCAAGATCTGATGAGATCAGACTAGCCTGCGCTATCCAGGACACACAAGGTATATATCATTTCCTCCCAGTGCTGATCTAAATACCTGTGAGGGGAGTTGGCTTGGTATACTGGGTGGAACTTGCAGCATCTCTACTTCTGAGATGGATGAGGTTGCCCTGGCAAAGGCTATGTACTAAATTAGGCCAAATATTTGGTATTCTACTTTAAATATTTGCATGTATTACAAGTAGGGGAGAAGGTTGTTTCTGAGAGAAGTCAACACTATTATGAAATGAAGACTGGTCTTTCTTTTTTCTTTCTTTTTTTTTTTAAAAAGACCAAAATGAATCTCTTCCCTCTGTATGAATAGTTTCCTAGGGAACTGAAGAGTCAAGCAGGGGAGAAAGGCAGCATGCATTTAATTGGAATGCATTTTTTCCCAGAAAGCTCTGTCTTGCTTTGTTCTAGCACAGCAGCACCAACACTGATGAGCCTTTAAAATACTGTCACTGTAGGATTAGTGATCGAACTGGAACAGTCAAATAAATGGTGGTCCCTATTCTTCCTGCTTAAAACAAATCAGTTATATCACCCTGCTGTAAGATTAATGCTGCTTCTGAAGGACTGGTTTAATGCGTTTCAATGGCACTTTTAAATTTGATTTTCTTATTCTGCTTTTGCACAGACATCCTTGCTGCAAACTCTGCATTCTTAAAGCAAAAAATGTTTTATTCTTGATGTATTGTTTGAATACTACACTACAGTATAATGGTGGTTGCCATACAATGTAATTTAGTCTGTTCCTTGTGAAGCATACTGTTTAGAACCAACTGTTCTGTCTGCTCTTTCTTCAGAAATGATTCTACCACATTTACAGTATTGGAAGACATTAGGAATGTGCATTACAAAATTCCTGGACTGAAGATAACATATAGAAATTGGTGGTTTGGGTTTTGAAATAAGGGTGGATCCAGCCAGCTTTTTCAGAAATGCTGGGGGTCTCCTCTTTTTATAGGGGAATTTAGCAGGGGCAGACCTAGGTACAGCTCTTACTGAGTGGAATCTCCACAAGACATATACTAGTAATAACTTCAGAGAGATAGATTTTGAAATGACCAAACCAATTGTAGTTAAGAAAGGAATTTTATTGAAAAATAAACTAATATTTTGACACAAACAGAATTCGAACTAACACGCATATAAGAACACCAGAAGACAGTTGTTAGTGGAGTGAATAGGGAGTGAAGTTGGTGGGGGAAGATCATATCTACCTGTCAAGGAGAGCTGAGATCCATGGAGAAGAAGCAGCAGAACAACCAGCATCTTACTGTGGAAGGTACCTAGAGTTTGGGGGTACAAGTCTGAAGGCATCAAGAGAAGGCACAATGGGAAGTCTATATAGTCTAGATATAGGCTAAAATGTTACCTGGGAGCATGCTGATGTGCCTGCCCACTAAAACAATGTACTGATGAGATTAACTGGAAGTAAAACAATATGCTAGGGAATGCTGAATCGGGCTCCTAGGAAAAGACAAAGAGGTTGCCATATTTGCTTCTATGTGCAGGGATGGGTTTCTGTGTGTAAGCAAGAACTGTAAATGTCTATTGGTGTAATTTGTCCAAGATGATAAGAATGCTAATGTTTGCTGAAGATCCTAGATTAACAAAGAGAAAAGGCTACCCAGAAGTGGGAATGGCCCATCACTTACAGTGATTAGATTAGAAAGGGAGGACTCAGGGTGTTGGGGTTTGTGATAAAAACATGATTTCTCCTTTCCTGTGGACCCCACAATAGATAGAAATACCTCTTTGTTTTGGAGGGAGGGAAAACCTGTAGCCTGGAGATGCCCTAGAACCACCTCCCAAAATAACAAGCACAGGCTTGTCCTTTGCTGCCAGGAACCATTTTGTTCGGTCTTACTCCATCTTAATTTATATTGTACACTTCCAGACTTCACTCTGGCCCACTCCTCGGCCAAACAAGGCTGGCACTTGTACTGTGAACGAATTGAGGGTGAAAAATTATAAGGGACATCTATTTCTCAGCATGCCCTTTGCAGAGGTACATAGGGAGCCGTTACACTTGTTCAATTTTGTTCCTTAGTATAGTCTAGGCCTCACATGGTTTTTGTCCATTCAGGACTCACCAACAGTTTTAGTTATTTACTTACGTTATTTATAATCCACTTTTTCAAACTTTTTTATAAATAATATGGCTAAAGTTCTCACTAAAGACAAATGTCATCCACCTTATCTTGCTACATTTAAATTACCTATTCTCTATGCTGCTATGGGTCTTCTATCTAGATCTGTTCTAGGTCTCCATAACCTTCTTAAGCTGTTTGCTTGTTATTGACATACAGAGGGATTAACCATCAAATTTGTTTACGTCTAAAGTGTTGCTTTTTAGAGGAACCAGCACTGTAGATGACCTACATTAGATCAGGAATTAGAATAGGTTGAAACTTGTTGTTATCAGGCCCTGTTCACACAGTGTGTTGAGTCCGTGTTAAACTTGACCCGGTTCTGTTCCAAATATCTTTGTTCCGGATATTATCGATCAGACAGCCGTACTGAGATTCGAATCACTCTGCGGTGAAACCATCTTCTGCCATCCACACGACAGCACCATGCAGTTCTTTTTTCTTCCACTAGAATGCACATGCATGCATTATGCGCATGTGTGCATTATGTTCATGTGCACATATGCACATGTGCATAGGTTAAAACATTATGTGGTTATGCGGTTATGCGCATAGCGCTAAGTAGTTTAAAAATGGCAAATGTAAACCAGATGTCTGAGGCTCCTTTTGCTCCAGGACAGCCTTCAGACATCCGGAAGTTGGTCGAGAACTATCCAGACAGGGAAGCTACAAAGTGAAACCGAAGAACTCAAAAAACGCCGCAAAGGAGCAGGTAACAAAATACTCTGGTTCCGAGAAGGATTGGGGGGGCTACTACAAATTAATACTGGGAGGCAGATGTTGCTGTCTGATCAGCCACTTTTAACCCGTTATGAAACAGCAGCGACAACTGATTATACTGTGCGTCTGAACAGCCCCTCAGACTGGCAAATAATTCTGCCAGTGCCATTAGTCAGTTCTTTTTCAATTCTGTCTGTCAATACATTCCTGCTGCCCTCACTATTTTTAAGGCTAAAGTTGGTGCACAACTATTATACACAACTCCAATTTGAATTGAAATAATGAAGATTTGGATAACCCACTGCTGAAATTTTTGCTATCAATTTATGCAGTCCCTAAAAGTGTGTTGGGAGTTGCATCATGGTGTTCAATTTGGCCTAAAATCCCTCAAAGCTCAAGTTTGGATCAGAGCTCTTAAATGGAAACTACTCCTTCCGAAGGACTCCTGTTTCTAATGAGATAAGATAGATGTTATACTGCCTGGGACAAATTGTTGGACTGCAAACCATGCTAGCTCAGAATCTCTCCAGATATAATCTGCTATTGGGACATCAAAGAACCTTTCAAGAGTGAAAAAATGAATTGCGGAACTCGATTATTTGTATTGCTTTGAGGTCCAGATGTACCTGCTCATCAGCTGCTGTTGGAATTCTGAGACCCCAGAAGATGCCAGATTACTTAGAAGAGCTTTTCGCCTCAGATGTCTAAATGTGCTACCCTCAGCAGTTACCAGCAGGCATTTCCTAAAGAAACTAAATTCAGAAAAGTTATGCCTTTGTGGCAGTGGGAAAATAGAAACTATATATTCTATTTGATTGCCATATCCATTCAGAGTACAGAAATGAGTTAATAATCCCTCTTGAAGGTTTGTCCTGTGTCACCCCCATGCTAGGATGATGTGGCTTCTGAGAGAGAAACAAAAAATGTCACTCTGGCCATAGCCAAATTTTCTTCAATTGTTGTGGCTCTTCATACAGCCGTTCAGAACGAATAGGTTGATGGAACAGTAAGTTTATAATTATCAGTCGACCTTTCTCACTGATACTCAAGGTGGATTACACAGTGTAAGTCAATGCAATCAATGTAATGGTACAGCCAATAAACATTGCACTAGAATTTGGATTGCAGAAATCTGAAACCAAGTAGAATCTGAAAAAGAGTGAAAACAAAGCAAAATCATTAGCATGATGTGTTAAATGTGTTAAATGATGCAGAAATTACACAGTAGGCTAATACTTACAGCAACAGACACTATGTACACAGTAGTCTAGTCCAGAATAGTCTAGTCTAATTCTCCAGAAGGTCTATACATCCCTTTTATTTGTTTCTCAGTTTTGGCCTCAACCAAAGTTTAGAATAGTAAACAAGAATGTATCTCTTTAATCTATAGGCAGAAGGGAATCATGGTGCAATGAAGCATATCTCCTACTTTAAAGAGAAGAAGAAAAGTAATTAGCATATGCCTCAGAACAGATGAATGCAAGTGTGCTCGCTAACTCCCTTCCTCCCTCCCTCCTTCAAAGGTAATAACAGTGTCTCCATTAATTGATTTTAGCATTATACAGAACCTGTCCAAAGACTTGGGAAGTTACCATCATATTACCCATCTCTGAGGTTGATACAGTTATTCCTTTTTGCTATATTTTATCTGAAATTCAATATAAGCATAGGATGACCATATAAATTAGTTTGTTATTTCATTGGGCCATAAACCTCACCAAAGAAGACATGATATCAACAATTTCCCCTTCCTTGAGATATATTTTTCCCATGTACCTGTATCGTGCCAATCCACCAATGAGGTTTGAAACATTTGGCTCCAATCTAATCCATTTTGAGAAGAATCTTGTTTCCCTTTAACCATAACACTTTTGGGGTATGACAGTAGCCCTGAGAATCCTTGGGTGAGATCATTGCAGATGGCTATCTATGCATCTATGTTTTACCTATTGTTTAGATGATCGTGTAGTTCTGGGGTGGCCAACAGTAGCTCTCCATATGTTTTTGCCTATGGCTGGGGCTGCTGGGAGTTGTAGGCAAAAAACATCTGGAGACCTACCGTTGGTGTAGTTCATAGTTTACAGTGGGATGGGGTTGTGTTGCAAATTGAAATAAAAATATATAAACAGTGTAACTCTTGGTTATTATAAATTGGCTGCAATCTGATGGCACTTGGTGCTATCAACCATCACTGCCACAACAAACATTTATAGGTTTCTGATATGTTAAAGAGAGATACCTGTATAGTCAAGGTACACAAATATGCAATTTGGATAATAACACTAGTGTAAAAAAAAATCAGTTTTATTGAATGTATCAGGGGTGGCCAACGGTAGCTCTCCAGATGTTTTTTACCTACAACTCCCATCAGCCCCAGCCAGCATGGCTGATGACTGGGGTTGATGGGAGTTGTAGGCAAAAAACATCTGGAGAGCTTCCATTGGCCACCCCTGGAATATATAGTTAGTGTAGTAAAGTGGCACAGTTAGGAAAGTGTGGAATCTTTATTGACATAGACTCACATTCATTTTGTAGTAGAGTGGAGACAGAAGCCTAATCCCAAGAATACTATTCCTTATTACAAGTGGCCAGCTAATCAAGCCATGTGAGTACGGATGAGTTCATACCTGGACATGGCTCTGGGGAGACCTATAGAAATGTCTTGCCTGTTGCAAGACCACAATGAGAGAGAGAACAAAAAGGGCACAGGAAAAAGAGAAGTTAGAGAGAAGCTCAGCTGAAGCAAGATGAGTAATAAGATAACACATATACACCATCTGATTCTAGTGCAAACAGAAATATGGTGCCCACCAGTGCCCAAGCATGCTGAGTCACCTATTAGTTCAACAGGTTCTGAGTAAACTGTGAAAATCCAGGGGAGTAGAAGCCTTCCTAATCTCATCACGCAGGTATAAGGTGATAAGGGCCGGCCTGACTCTCCGGGGCGCCCTAGGCAGAATTGCTGCCTGGCACCCCCCCCCCAAAGTGCCCCCTGTGGCTCCCCCCATGGCTCCATGCCCCCTCCCCTCCCTGGCTGGGGGGGTGGGAGAGGAGGGACTGGCGCGTGCGCCACAAAAGAAATAGATAACACCTGAGGGGGGGGGGATTCGTGCCGAAGGCTCGTTGAGTGCAAGCGTGCCAGACCGAGCTCCAGAAAGAAGAGGCGGGAAGGGGGGGAAAGCCGCAGAGGCTCGCATGCCCCAGGCGCCTGAATGCACAAGCGTCGTGAAGAGTCAAAAAGAACCCCCCCCCCTTTGCACACAGAAAACTGAGCGCAATCAGCGTTTGGGCACGCGAGCAGGCACACCTGCTGCTGCTGCTCGGCCAGGCTGGCTGGCAAAGGAGAGAGGAGGAGGGGATCCCTGGCACTGCTGCTGCTGCCCTTGGCCAAGAGTGCTCGGGGAGGCCAGGCAGAGGTGGCTCAGTCTCCCTCCCTTTCTCTCCTCTCCTCCTCCTCCACTTCTTTCCCAGCCCAGGCGGCGTGCTGCAAAGTGGCTCGGAGAGGGAAGTGACCTTCAAGCCGGGGGGGGGTGGGGCAGGGGATGGGGGGAGAAAGACGAGCCAGTCAGAGAGAGGCGGGGGGAGCGCCGGCCAGCACAGCCACTTATTGGAGCCGTGGGCACGCTGCTGCTGCTGCCGCCCCAGGGGAAGGCAGGAAGTGCTGCCCCTTCCCTCCCCCATGTGTAGATAGCCAAAATGCGGCATTAGAGCCGGTTCCGGCATTGAAATTGACACTTGGAGAAGGGAGGGAGGAGAAGGAGGCATGGGGGTGTGTAAGTGTGGAGCCATTGGGAGGAAGGGAGGGGCAGGCAAACTAGGTGCTTGCCTGGGGCACCAGGAGGGGGTGGAGAGTCAAATTTTCTGCCCTCACCCTCCCGGTGCCCTAGGCAACCACCTAGTTTGCCTAGTGGGAGAGCCGGCCCTGAAGATGAGGGCCACAATGGGGAACACATGTGTATGGAAAGCTGTTGATTTTGCCAATTTGCAGGATGGTATCTGCAAATAAGATAAGCAATGCTGTTGTAATGGACATTCCTGCAGATATGAGGGACCAAGACCATTAATTCAATATTTGATAGCCAATACCTTGAATTGAGCCCAGTAACTGATGGCCAGCCTATGGAATGACTCCAGAATTGGTATAATATGTGTGCTCTACCTAGCTCCTGGTAATAACCAAGCTGCAGTTCTCTCAGAGTGCTTTCAGAACCACATACCTCACAGGGTGTTTGTTGTGGGGAGAGGAAGGAAAGGTGATTGTAAGCTGCTCTGAGACTCCTTTGGGTAGTGAAGGGCCAGGCTTTTTTTTTTTTCTTCCCCCCCATTTCCCACTATGGCTTTCTCTAAGCAGGAATGCGGATGGGCAGTGCCCAAAGCAGGAAGGGAAAGGGGGAATTGGAATGGTTTTGTTTCAAATTAGGCCTGAATCCAGTGAACCTGTAGTTCATTTACCTTCTTAAGTATAAAGATGCTGTGCAAATTAGTTAACAGATCAGAGATAGGTAGTCGTATTTTGAAATCAACCAAAAATAGTTACTATAAATGAAGTCAGAAGCATTATTTATTTGTTTAAAATATCTTTATGTCTGCTTTTCTCCTGAGCATTTCAATAATTACCAAATGAGCAAATATGCTTTCAAAATAGTTTTCAGACATTGTTGTTGCTCTTTGTTGAAGAAACTGATCATACACCTAAAGAAAATGTGCTGATAATCATAAGTGACTGGAATACAAAAGTAGGAAACAAAGCAAATAATGGACCAGCATTATAAAATGAAGCAGGGCAGAGACTCAGAGGATTTTGTGAGGCCAGTATTTTGTTCACTGAAATACATGCTTCAGGAAACTGAACAGAAGATTGTATATGGATGTCATCAGTTGGCTATTACAGAAATCAAAGAATTAGAAGAAGAAGATGGAGAAGCTCTGTTCTCACTGCTAAAACAAGGAGTTTGGGGAGGGGAGGAGATTCACCACCACGACCCTGTGCCCACCAAGGAGCTGATTGTGATACAGACCACAAAAAGTCAATATCAAGAATAAAGTTGAAGAAAAACACTGAAACAACCATAGTGTCAAAATATAATTTAAGTTAGATCCTTGAAGATTTTAAAGACCACATAAAGAACAGATTTGCATTTAATAAGTTGAACTGAATATGAACCAGAAGAACCATGAGTTGAAACCAGGGATATTATCAAGGAAGAATGGGCAAAGACCATTCGTGTAGCCAAAAGAAATAAAAAGCCTAATAGATAAGTGATGAAACTCTTAAAATTGCGAAAGACAGACAAGAAGCAAAAGTAAAAGGTGACAAAAATAGAATCAGAAATCTAAATGCAGCATTTCAGTGACTTATGGGCAGAGACAAAGAGAATTATTATAACAGGGGTCCCCAACACATAAACTGCGGGCACTAAGGCACCTGTGGACACTTTTTCTTGTGCCCACCAAGCATTTTTAGAAAGTGAGTGGGTCTGAATGGGGCTTGTTCTGATTTTTAAAAGCTTCAGTGGCAGCTGCAGCAGCCACACCACAAGGATATTCAGTGGAATACAGGGCCATAGCCAGGATTACATATTTGGTGGGGCCACAGGCAGGATTTTTATTTAGGGGGGCCAGGGGAACGGGCTGTCAATGCTGGAAGGCTTAATTTAATTAGTGGCCTGGAGTGCAGATTTAATGGTTTTGCGTCCCTAGTGAATCTCCTCCTGCCCCCAAACCCTGCCCTCTCCAGGTTCCATGCCCCAAATCCCCAGGAATTTTCAACCCAGGAGTTGGCAACCCTCAGCCACAGCTGCAGATCCAAGGAGACATTGCCCTCTAACTCAGCTATGTGTGCATCGCCCCCAATCAATCAAAAAGAGAAAATATGAGGATTGAGGTAAAGGGAGGAAGAGAGAATCCCAGGCAGCAGCAGCAAAACTTTGGTGTCTTGCATTGCACCTTGGGAGTTGTAGTTCTCAGCTGGCCTTACTGCAACCATAACTGTTGTGTCTTGCAATTTAGTCCCTGAATTTACAACACAGCATGGCTACGAGCACTGAAGTGAGCAGTGGGAAACTGCAGGTCACCTGACCGTAAGGGACAGACACTAACTGCCTAAGAAGATCTGTGGAGGAAAGTTTAAGTGGTCAGGATTGGATATGACTGGGAAGTGGGTTGTTCTGGGTAATGTATATAATCGGGGACCCGGCCTTGCCATGTTGTCTTTGTGATGTACTAGCTAATAAAGTATGTTGACTGTTACTCATGTCCGAACCCGAACCCAATGGCAAAGGGAATTAGAATTACAACTCCCAATTTGGGAGTCCCAAGTGTCTGTTAGCTGCTTTCTCTGGGCTGTTTCTCCTTTCTCTCCATGGGCAACCTGGGTCCCCATTCCCCAATCACAGGAGCAGTCTGGCATCCTCTGGGAAGATCCCCCCCCCCCATACAAACATTGATTGGAAGCCCCAATTTGGGAGTATTTAAAAAACTTTTAAAGACTTTTTAAAAGGCTGCTTTGTTTTATCCTCTGTCTGGAGGACACCAGTTCTTGCCAGTGTCAAAAGCTAGAGATGATTTTAAAAGTAATGGGTGTGCCACTGAATTTTTAAAATGTGCAACCTGAACTCTGAACAAGAGGCTACTCTTAGGACAAAATATGGGCAAACAGAACAGTTTCCAATTGCCAAATTGTCAGAGGGTCTATTTTATCTACATATCTATTCAGTCGATATACAGAACATATCATACAGAAAGCTATATTAGATTTAGACAATGGTGGAGTAAAAATGGAACAACTGAAATTACTACCAATGAAGGTTAAAGTGCCAAAGAAGATTATGCTGAACATCAGGAAGACAGAAGTAATGACCACTGAAAAACTATACAACTTTAAGGTTGACAATAAAGAAACAGAAATGGTTAAACAGTTTATATTCCTTGGGTCAATCACCAAACAAAAGGAAGACTGCAACCAAGGAATCAGAGAAGACTGAGACTAGGAAGCGAAGTCATGAAGGAACTAGAAAAGCTCCTTAAGTGTAAGGTAGTGTTTCTGGATACCAAGATCAAGTTAATTCATTCAACATATTCCCCATTACTATGTATGGGTGTGAAAGCTGGTTAGTAAAGAAAATTACCAGGAAGAAAATTGATTAATTTAAATGTGGTATTGGAGGAAAGTTTTACAGATACCATGGACCAACAACAACAAAAAAAAAACAAGTACCTGGGTTCTGGATCAAATTAAGCCTGAATTCTCCCTAGAAGCTAAAATGAGTCAACTGAGGTTACCATATATTGCCACCCCAGTCGGAATAATGAGACAGACAACAAAATATGGATTAAAGGGCAACTTTATTACCTTAAAATGGCAAGGGAAAACAGTGGGAACAGGTTAAGCCAGGGGTCAAAAAGACCACCTCCTTAACCTGGAACCGGGCGAGCCCCAGGCCCCGGGTGGGAGCCAACCCAACGGCTCAAACCCGGCTGGCCACACGGAAGATCCATTCACCTGTGCTCCACCATCCCCCAAGCTGTGCAGCCATGGATGTGGACAATTCCAAGTGACGGGATCCCAAGGCTTCCTGGAGCCAACCTTGGGCCGTACAGCTTAACGGTCACCCCAGGGACGCCATTCACCCAAATGGTGCAATGCCGCGGGAGCTCACCAATACCCCACACAACACGTTCCCAAAAATAAACAGCCAGCGACCAACCAATTTAACAGCACCACCCAAACCAATTGCCAACAGTACAAGGTAGGCAAAAATACGCCCCAAACTAGCCAATATGTTTGAAGGTGAAAAATTCCTACCTGGCCCCTAATAAGGTGACCAGCCTAATGCCTGCACTGCATGACGGGCAGGCGGGCCGAGAGCGCGAGTATGAACTGCGCCACAAGAGGCGGGGCCGGCCTTAAAAGGCCGGCCCCGCCTCCAAGGAATGTCCACTGTCTCCTCCTTCCGGGAAGGCAATGGGCGGCCCCCAGCCTAAGGCAGCCAGTCGGCTGCTCAGCTGGGTAGGGCCGAATTGGTCACATTCTGAAAAGACAATCCTCACCAGAAAATACAATAATGCTAGGAAAAGTTGAAGACTGCAGGAAAAGAGAAAGACCCAAAACTAAATAGATTAACTCAATAAAGAAAAAACACAGCCTTCAGTTGCCAAACTTGTGCAAGTCTATTAATGATTTGACATTTCGGAGGTCTTTAATTCAGAGATCTTTAATTTATAGAGTCACCATAAATCAGCCCTGACCTGGATAGCCCAGGCAAGCCTGATCTTGTCAGATCTCGTAAGCTAAGCAGAGTCTACTCTAGCAAGTGCTTGGATGGAAGACCCTCTTGGAATACCAGAGCCAGAGGCTGGGGCAGGCTTCATTCAGCCACCTCCCTGAATATCCTCCAGGCCCCCTAATGTCACCAGAGGTCACCATGACTTCCAGGTGCACGCACACACACACACCCACATGCAGATGAAAGAAAGAAAGAAAGAAAGAAAGAAAGAAAGAAAGAAAGAAAGAAAGAAAGAAAGAAAGAAAGAAAGAAAGAAAGAAAGAAAGAAAGAAAGAAAGAAAGAAAGAAAGAAAGAAAGAAAGAAAGAAATAAGGAAGGAAGGAAGGAAGGAAGGAAGGAAGGAAGGAAGGAAGGAAGGAAGGAAGAAAGAAAGAAAGAAAGAAAGAAAGAAAGAAAGAAAGAAAGAAAGAAAGAAAGAAAGAAAGAAAGAAAGAAAGAAAGAAAGAAAGAAAGAAAGAAAGAAAGAAAGAGAGTTGCCATAAACCAGAAGCAACTTGATGGTACATATAACACATATTTATTGCTATAGTGCCAATTTCACCGACTTCAGTGCCAGAGTAGGTAAAGACTCGGAAGCCTGGAAAGGAGTACTTGGCAAACACGGCATTGGCAACTGCAATGACAATGGGCGCCTCCTGCTAGAATTCTGCATGGAGCACCAGCTCACCATCACCAACACTATCTTCCAGCAGAAGAACAGTCTGAAGACAACCTGGATGCACCCACGGTCCAAGCATTGGCACCTTATCGACTACATTCTGGTGCGCCAGAGAGACCTTCGAGATGTCTTACACACTTGAGTAATGCCCAGCGCAGAATGTCATACGGATCATCGTCTTGTACGCTGCAATCTCCGTCTTCACTTTAAACCCACACCCAGGAGAGGAGGTATCCCTCGGAGGAAGTTTCAGGTTGGCAGCCTCCAGTCAGCCGAAGTTAAAGCTGCCTTCCAGGCAAAACTCCAGTCAAGAATTGAGGACCCCAGTTGCCCCACAGACCCTTCTCCAGAAGCACTCTGGGAACACCTAAAAACTACCGTCCTGCAGATCTCTGAAGAAGTCCTCAGGTTCTCCACAAGGAAGAACAAGGACTGGTTTGATGAGAACAATCAAGAGATCCAAGAATTACTGGCAAAAAAGAGATCTGCCTGCTAAGCACATCTTGCTCAGCCCTCCTGTCCTGGGAAAAAAGCAACCTTTCGCGCTGCATGTAGCAACCTCCAGTGCAAGCTTCGAGACATTCAGAACGAATGGTGGACCAAGCTTGCAGAGAGAACCCAGCTGTGTGCAGACACTGGTGATTTAAGAGGGTTCTACGAAGCCCTGAAGGCAGTATACGGTCCATCATATCAGGCTCAGAGTCCCTTGCATAGTGCAGACGGCCAAGTGCTCCTCACAGACAAGGCATCCATACTGAACTGGTGGTCAGAATATTTTCAGGTTCTCTTCAGTGCCAACCACGTAGTTCAAGATTCAGCAATCCACCTCACCCCACTTCAACCGGTGAAAACAGAGTTGGATGAGATCCCCACCCTAGAAGAGACTGTTAAAGCCATCAAGCAACTGAAAAGTGGCAAGGCAGCAGGAGTTGATGGAATTCCACCAGAGATCTGGAAGCATGGGGGCACAGTACTACATAGCTCACTTCACAAAGTACTTGTCACCTGCTGGGAACAAGGCAAATTACCACAGGACTTTCGCGATGCAATCATCATCACCCTATACAAGAACAAAGGGGGAAAGTCAGACTGCTCCAACTACCGGGGGATAACCCTGCTCTCCATCGCAGGCAAAATCCTTGCCAGAATACTCCTGAACAGACTGGTGCCCACCATTGCAGAAGAACTCCTCCCAGAGAGCCAGTGCGGCTTCAGAGCTAACAGGAGCACCACCGACATGGTATTTGTTCTCAGGCAGCTCCAAGAGAAATGCAGGGAACAGAACAAGGCTCTGTATGTGACTTTTGTCGACCTTACCAAAGCTTTCGATACCGTTAGCAGGAAAGGCCTGTGGCAAATCTTGGAACATTTAGGATGTCCCCCAAGGTTCCTCAGCATGATCATCCAGCTACACGAAGACCAGCGAGGCCAAGTCAGACACTGCAACGACCTCTCGGAGCCCTTCCCAATAGGCACAGGTGTAAAGCAAGGCTGCGTTCTCGCGCCAACTCTCTTTACGATCTTCTTTAGCATGATGCTTCAAAGAGCCGCAGTAGATCTTGATGATGACGATGGTGTCTACATCCGCTATCGCACCGATGGCAGCCTGTTCAACCTGAGGCGACTAAAGGCCCACTCCAAAACAATGGAAAAACTCATCTGAGAGCTACTGTTTGCTGATGATGCTGCACTCGTCTCCCACTCGGTATCAGCTCTGCAGCATATGACGTCCTGCTTTGCAGAGGCTGCCAAGGTATTTGGCCTAGAAGTTAGTCTGAAGAAGACAGAAGTTCTCCATCAGCCTGCACCCCAGGAAGATTATCACCCTCCCTGCATCACTGTGGGTGAATCAGTTCTGAAGACAGTCCAGCAGTTCAGCTACCTGGGGTGCATCATCTCCTCAGATGCCAAGATCGACAAGGAGATTGACAACAGGCTGGCAAAGGCAAACCGTGCATTTGGCCGACTGCACAAAAGAGTGTGGAGCAACAAGCATCTGAAAAAAGGCACAAAGATCAATGTTTACAAAGCGGTTGTGATGACAGCCCTCATCTACGGCTCCGAATCGTGGGTTTTATACCGTCATCACCTGCGACTCCTTGAGCGCTTTCATCAGCGCTGCCTTCGCACCATCCTCAACATCCACTGGAGTGACTTTGTGACCAACACTGAAGTCCTCAAGCGGGCGGAGGTTACCAGCATCGAGGCACTGCTGTTGAAGACGCAGCTGCGCTGGGCAGGGCATATTTCTAGGATGGAAAACCACCGCCTTCCCAAGATTGCCCTGTATGGCGAACTCTCCACCGGCCATCGAAATAGAGGGGCACCAAAGAAGAGGTACAAGGACTCCTTGAAGAAATCCCTTAGCACCTGTCACATCAACCATCACCAGTGGTCTGACCTAGCCTTAGATCGCAAAGCATGGAGGCACACCATCCACCAGGCTGTCTCTTCCTTTGAGAACGCACGCATAGCTGGTCTTGAGGACAAAAGGAGATTGAGGAAGAATCGCACTGCTACAGCACCAACCCTAAATCAGACTTTTCCCTGCAGCCGCTGTGGCCGGACCTGCCTGTCCCACATTGGTCTTATCAGCCACCAGCGAGCCTGCAGCAGACGTGGACTATTGCACCCTTCTTAAATCTTCGTTCGCGAAGCCAAGCCGAGAGAGAGAGCCAATTTCACCAAATCCAACAGAGGATATTTGGCCCAAATAGAATTGTTTGTGAAGCTGGGAGGATTAAAGCAGGCATTGAAGAGGCACAACCATCAACAGCTGTGGATTTGAGAATTTGGCAAACCTAGATAAAGGACCCTGGTTGTTGTCATCTAGTCTTGCCCCAAGACAGACATCTTCATCCAACAACTAAGCAACACGCTCAGAAGAGCAATTTCCAGCTAGCATTTTCCAGCGATGAATGAATATAAAACATTTTCGTAGTAACTTTGTAATGGCAGTGTGAACTTGTTCCATTCCATTATTATTTTCCTTCACTGAAAAATAAATAACTATCTTTGGTCCGCTTAAAAAACCCCCAGTAACTCACCCTACACATGAAGGGGGGGGGGACACCTTTTGTTGTAATTGACTTACTTTGTCGACATTTTCTAGAGTATAGTAAAATCTGATTCCAATTATAGACAACAAAAGTGCAATTGATTTTAGTTACTGATATCAAAGATACACCATTATGCCTGTGATCAATAGCACTTAGGAACAAAAGCTGTTAAGAGTGCATTTTCATTGCTACAATTATCTAGTGTGATGAGTTGTCATAAAGACTTCATTTGCTGGCTATTCACTATCTTTCTCTGGCTCAGCAACCAAGGCTAGTTCCTCTCTGCCAAGCACACAAGGCTTAGAAAATGAATTTTGGTCCATCTCCAAGATAAAACCTGAGAGCCAGCAAAAAGAGCAGAATCTTGTGTAATCCTGTACATTTTCATCATGCTAACAGAGAACAATAGAAGCTTTAGATTAGAGAGAAACAGGATTTTACCCTTACTTAATCTTCAGACTTTTGCACTTTTATACAAAGTATCAGAGCATTCAGAAGAATATTAACATTTCCCCTAAAATAATCTAACTGGAATTGGTTAGGATATCCTACCATAATGAAGTAACCAAAACTACCTACAAACACACTCTTCTAGGCCAGTAGGAGACCTATCTTTCCTTATTTTGAAGTGTTTCCAGGACCCTGGATCTCCTTGTTTCTTGCCTTTGATCAGTCAGGGCCATTCCTGTTTGTTCACCTTACCCACTTGCAACATTCCAAATTGGGAGAGTAAAGAATCTCCCCCACCCCTCCAGAACTCAAGTCCCAGTTCAATAACTGAAGCCAAAATCTGCACCCAAAGTGCATTTTGACCCACAAATACTACCACTTTCTTACAAGCAACAAAGACCTCAGCTCTGGATATTCCAGATAAACATCCCTGTTGCTTTTTCTGGATTACCGATGGATTACCATTTAGGATTACTGACTGCCAAAATATTTTGGATTCTTCAGGAGTCAGATCTGTGTATGAAACCCGCATGGATAGTGTATAAGCTTACCATTCTCTTTCGCCTGTAGATGTGCAGGGGTATATGGAATAGTTACATGATAAACAAGCTAGTTTTAAGTATTTTTATTCTGTTCATGAGATTGTCATGACTGCTCCAGTGGGCTTATTATTTCCTGCATTAAAATATCTGATTTTACCATATTCAAAGGGACTTATTCTTCCAAACTTGCCTTTGGAGCTTTATCACTGTCAGCAGGGCTTTTTTTGAGCAGGAACGCACAGGAACACAGCTCCTGCTGGCTTGGTGTCAAGGGGTGTAGCCTAGTTATGTAAATGAGTTCCTGATGGGCTTTTTCTACAGAAAAACCCTGTGTGAAACAATGGTGATGTCACAGGGTGTGGCCTTATATGCAAATGAGTTCCTGCTGGGATTTTTCTTCCAAAAAAGCCCTGACTGTCAGCAATCTATTTTGCCAGTTGTCATTGCCCAGATTGGCACATTTCCTTAAACTTGGTGTAAAATCTAAGTTACTATGCTGGAGGTGAGAGGCCATGGAAGAAAGGAAAGTTATATTCATATAGTATGGATTTGGGCCAGATTGAAAAGTAGGCCATATACACATGGTTAGAGTAAGAGTATCTCCTTGTCCATACATGCCAACAGATAATGCATTTGTCTTTGACTTGATAAGTATAATAGTAGCACATAAACTCAAATTACATCTTGCGTTCAGTTGGAAATGTACTGGCAATTTTAATGTATGGGTGATAAACTGAAAAAATGGACATTGTTAGCATGAAGTTCAGTCTTCAAGTGCATTACATATAAAGATCACTGCACCATTGATTTCTATGTGTGAAGCAGGCTATCATTTCTATATCTGAATGATCCATAGGAAGGCATTAATAATGGCTGTAGAATTTTAAAGGTAATATTGCTGACATTCTAAGTCCTCACTGCTCCTGTTAAAGCTGCTTGATGAATCCCCACCTCCACCCCACAAAAGACTGTTTGCTGCTGTCTGAAATCGTGTCGATTCTGTCTCCCACCAGCAGTATTTGACCTTGTGAAGAAATGCATTTTTTAACTCTGGAAGTTTGAACTGAACAAAACCTTCACTGTAAGTTTTAAAAGTTTTTCTCCCTAAGCAGAGAACAGGCAGGAGAGGGAAAGCTGTTTCAATTGCTTTCCAGCTTCACTTCAGTCACCTTTTTAGAAATACTAATCGGTCTAGCTACAGATAATGGGATGGTCAAGCTCTTCCAGCTCAAGCAGGGAACAGAGATTTGGAGTAATTAAGACTAGAAGGACTTCAGGAAGAAACTCCTGGAGACTTCAGGAAAAGCTTCTTTGACCCAGCCTGACCTGGTCAATGGGTGTAGAAAGAGAAATAATAAAATTTCTGAGAACGAGGAAGGGTCTCTTGGGTGCTGATTGCATCGAAGCAGGCAGAACTCCTGTAAAGATCTGTACCAATGTGCAAAAACACTGACTAGGCTGGGGCAGAATCTGTAAAACATGGCAGCAGAAAAATACCTTGAATGTGGTTTTTCAGCACTTGGTACAACTGTCAAGCTAGTTATTGAACAGGCTGACCCTGATCACAAGGCGTACAGAAGAAGCAGTTGAGAGGCTGCACAACAAAGGAAGTGATTTATCAGCAAAGTGTATGGAGCCCATTATCATTAAATTGTATCATTAAATTGCACAAGGCAGAACAAAAGATTGCAGGGGTGGAAGGAGGAGAGACACTCAAGTGATTCCATATGCAACTCAAGTGGTCATTCTAGGCCAGTGTGCTGCAACAGTGCTAGATATCTGATTGCGTCTTCAACATCAATTTTGCAAAGAAAATATCCTCATAATTTTGCAAACAATTTCATTACTTTAAAAGAAAGCATAGTCAGCAGAGGACACCCTTTTAAGATGGCACGTGATGCTTTTGTTTAATGGGTCTTCATATGTAGCATACATTCTTAACATCACACTGTATTTTAACTAGATAACATCAAGGTTGTAAAAGTTTGATATTTATATTTTTGCTAAACATATGTTAAAATGTGAAAAATGTTATGGGAAAATTATATTTATGTGCATGAAAATTAAATGAAAGAACTGTACAAATAAAAGCTAAAGCCGTAATTAATGTCTTAGCAACAATTTTCTCCTCAGCAGGTGGAAACTGTTGTTCACACTGCACTAACAATTCTATAATATTATCGCCTACGAACTTGGCTGGTGAAACAGTTTGCTATTTTGCAGCTGTGATCCAATGACCATTTTAAAAATCCATGAATTTATAGTAAACATCTTCGGGGGGGTGGTGTTAGGAAGAGTTGCTCCAGCTTTGCTTCTTAATCTGAGATGCTGGATTTTATTACTGCATGCCATAACCAGGTTGGCAGAATTAAGTACAATGCAAAAAATCTTGTCTAATTAGCACAGTCCTAAATAGATGTATACCATACTGCTGTACACGGCAGAGTCCCCTTTTTCCTCCAATCAACCCACTGAATACAGTGGGCTTAGAAGGATGTAACTCTGCTTCAGACGGCACTGTAAAAGGCCTGTATACAAAGCTTCTGTTCTCTACTAGTAATAGCAGCAAACTATTTGAACAATATCTGTATCTTTCTTTGATTTATTTTTCTTCAGGATCATGTGGTTTGACTCAATGACCCGAATCAGAAGGATCTATCACTAATTAATTATCATACAGCATTGTGTGTAGAATAGCCAGATGATTGAATATTGTCTGACAGTCAGAATACTTATGTTTTCCATGTATCCCAAATGGTGAAAAGGTGCAGAAGTAACACTATAGGATTAGTTTTCTTTGAATGAGAGAGCATTTGAGATGTATGCTGTCTTTATGAGTAGCTTACCATATATATAACTTTATGTATAGCTTACCAAGCACTCCTACAGGAGATAGCATAACTGCACTCAGCTAAATTTCAGGCTCAAACTGTGTGTGAAGACAAGGAATGTTTTGTCTGAAAAAAAAACACAGAGGGAAGAGTTAAACTCCTACTCTCTTCCTTCTCATGGCCTCAATCTGAACCTGGGCCTCATGTGGCTATTTCTTTTTCTTGTTTCTTGTTTAAATGCTGGGGATGTCAGTTGGCATATGTACTGAGTTCACCTCCAGCTTGACTTCTCTCCCTGTCAAACTATCCATTGTCTTCATTTATCATTGTCAACATTTATGTGCATGAAAATTAAATGGAAGAACTGTACAACTGGAAGAACTGTTTATCAAAACACTAAAACTATCCACAGCCATTAAAGGAACATTAAATTAATTATGTAAAAACCTTAATTCTTGTCAGACAACACTCAAGACAAAATCATTGTGATAAATCAGGATAGGCATGAACCAGAAAAATGCAGTTTGGATTGAGGTGTGCCTGGTTTGCGAACCACAAACTGTCATGAACTTTTAAGCTCCAAATGAACTGATTCAGTTTCTGAGGTCCATGCATTAGTAGAATGGCCACTCAGCATGCTGGAGACACCAAACTTGCAGGGGATCTCCAGCTGATTCTCCTTTACTTGCCCTCCAAGTTTGGTGAGGGTTGGATTTATGGAGTCTGAGTTACAGCTACCAAAAAAGGTGCCCACAGAAAAGTGCTTTCTGGGGAAATTACAGGCACAGGTTCAGGAGTGTATAAAATGGATTCCATGGTAGCTACAGACATCAAAGTCACAGGGGATCTCCCCCAATGCTCCTCTACATGGTCTTTTCTGTCCCTCCATTGCTTTGGAGTTTGGTAAATATTTAGATTGAGCTGAGACAGTCTGTCTGAAAATGTATTGGTTCACAAACTGCCACAAACTGCTTGAAAGTTGGTGAAAAGTTCATGACAGTTGTCCTGAGGCAAACTTGAGTTCACAAATTGGCCAAAATTTGTCACAAACTTTACTTCATAAACCAGTTTGTGCCCATCCCTAGTGATAAACCCATTCAATGTAATTCAAAAATCTAAACTAATAACAATATTTCACCCTGAACTTCTGGTCAACACACTGTTAGATTTGCTAAGCAAATTGTCCTTTCAAAAACTGGTTTCTGAAAACTACACACCAATTTGACTTTAATCTGATTTACTGTTTGATCCTAAGAACTACTAACAAGCAAACAAATTATTCAACTGAGGTAGTTCATGGGTCATCTGGGGGTATTAAGGAATATTTTTACATAGACCACAGCAAATGTTTATAGTCGGTGAGTATAGATGAAAACTGGTGTATTTATTTGGAAGAAATCACACTGAGTTCAATGGTATTTACTCTGTGATAATTGCACTTACAGCTATAATCCTATGTCCAAGAGTGTCCACAGGGGGCAAGGGAAGGCACTTGCCCCTGAAATCATAATTTTGGTACTTCTTTAATTTACATTTAAACACACACACACACTCCAATTACAAAGATAGAACAACTGATAGGGTGATCTCTGAGATCACTGTTGTTGAGAGAATAGTAGGCTCAACTTTTGAGACCAGGATTCACTGCACTTTTCTTGATAGCTGAGATGACCAGCAGGCAGCTTACTCCTGATCAAATGCTGCCGCTGTTCTGCAAGTTTCACAAGACATAAACACCCCACACATACAATGATAATATAAACTGGGTGGAATCAATGCTCCCTCTAAGCCATGGAGTCTTGTGGGCAAAAATTCTACTTTGTGAGCTACTGGCATTAAAGTTATGAGCAAGCAATTTGGCTACTGCATAAATTAGTTTGCTCTGGGGCCATCCTTCCTGAGCTAAGACAAAAATGTGTGAGCTGGAGGCTGAAAACTGTGAGCTAGCTCACACTAACTCAGCTTAGAGGGAACATTGTTTATGGTTTGCCTTGTGATCATAAGCAAATATTCTTCAGTGCAAGAACTGGTTAACCAAGCTCTATAATATGTGAAGACAGAAAATTTGCAGATGAATCTGTCATTTGGCATGCCTTGTGATCAAGAAGGACACATACTCATTATTGTGTGATGTATGCAATATGAGACTTGATACTGGACCATGCCCAATTGCTCTGCTTTAAAAATAACCATTCTTACCATACTTTTCTTCCCAGTTACAACATGCACAACTGAGTTATCATTTAGCAATCTACACCAAGGGAAAACATGGTTACGATCAGGGCAGACCCTGCCACTAGGCAAACTGGGCAATTGCCTAGGGTGGCAGCCTTCTTGGGGGTGCCAAAATGGGTGCCTCCCACATGACTCGGTGATGTCATGTTGCCACCCAGACTGGCCACCTCTCCAAGTTCCCCCCACAAGGCTCTCTCACAGTTTCTGAGAGGTGCAGGCGTCAGGGTTTTCTCCATGCTTTTGCATCCCTGGGATGCAAAAGCAGAAAAGGATCTCCCCCTCGTGCCTCTCTGAGACCCTGAGAGCCATGTGCGGCAGGGCTTTCTCCTGGTTTTTGCACCCCTGGGCTGCAAAAGCAGGGGAAGGATCTCCCCCGCACCTCCTGGAGACCCTGAGAGGTGTGTGTGGCAGGGTAGCCCCTTCTCTGGGGTTGCTGCAGCTCGATTCCTCCATTCTATCATGGGCCCATAGGATAGATTAGACTGCATTCTATCCTATGGGCCCATAGGGTAGAATGAAGGGATTGGGCTGCTGCTATGGAGGGGGAGAGAAGTTAGCCTTGCTTAAGGTGCCAGATAGTCTAGGGTTATGATCAACAGTTAGTGGAAATCAGTTGTTTGCATTGTGTTTGTCAAGTAGTCATAGAGAAAAATTAGACTTATACCTAATAAAAATTTATAAGAGAAGTTATCAGCCATTTTGTTGGAACTCAGTCCTAAAATGGCTGACTGACTCCATCTTAGTAATAGTAATGTTGTTTCTGCAATGTCATGCTGAGTCATGCTGCATCATGGTCCAGCTGTTACCTGTTACTGAGGTAAGGTGGGATGACCTCACCTGTAATTAGGCTTTGTGCTGACTCACAAAGCTGATGCAACCTTCTGGTAAGATTGCATGATTGGTACGTGTACTTAGGGAAGCTCAGTGAGCCTGCTCAGTCTGCCTGTAAGGATTGTGGGTACTGTGAGGCCCACTGTCTGGGTGGCAGCGAACACTGCTGGTGTTGGATCCTAGGCTACTGTGCTTGGATCGTGCTGTGTATACTTACTGCTGTATACTGTTATCTACTGAAGTGTCTACTGTTTACTGTGTATGACCTTGGCCTTGCAACGACTCTGAATATTGGATACTATCCTGGTAAATATATCTACCATTGAATACAGCTGTTTCTCTTGTCTATTAATTCCTGTGTTTTGCCTGTCCCTCTCCTTCAGCTCTTCTGCTGCGTGCAAAATACTCTAACACATTTGACTAAAGCTAGAATAGATTATTACATTTCAGGATGTGTTTCTGGGGACCAAGATCAAGTTAATTCATGCCAGAGTATTCCCCATTACTATGTAAGGGTGGGAAAGTTGTACAGTGAAGAAAGCTGACAGGAAGAAAATTGATTTATTTGAAATGTGGAGTTGAATGAGTCTTACAAATACTGTGGACTGCCAAAAAGACAAATATGTGAGTTCTAGATCAAAGCAAGTCTGAAAAACTCTTCTTAGAAGCTCAAATGACTACTCTATCATACTTTGGTCACATTATGAGAACACAAACCTCACTGGCTAAGACAATAATGCTAGGAGAAGTTGAAGGCTGCAGGAAAGAGGAAGACTCAACATGAGATGCATTGTCTTAATCCAGGAAACTCTTTACAGCTATTCCCCTTTCAATTGGGTAGGAAACTAGAAGCGCTATCCTTTTTCCTGACCCAAATGTAGGTCATCACTGATCCACCCACTCCTCCTTGCCAAGCTTCCCAGTCCTCAATCCGTATAAACAGGGCGCTTTTTTGTAGCAGGAACTCCTTTGCATATTAAACTACACCCCCTGATGTAGTCAATACTTCAAGAGTTTAAGAGAAGCCCTGTAAGCTTTTGGAGGATTGGCTACATCAGGGGGGTGTAGCCTAATATGCAAAGGAGTTCCTGCTACAAAAAAAAGCCCTGAGTATAAAACTTGTTTTCAATCACAGCTAAACTCTCCTCAGAGTTAAACTTTCCACAGTCAAGGCTAAACTCAAACTGAGTTCTCTTCAGCAGTCAGTTCCCAAGTCTTTCTGCTCAATTGATGCTAATCTATCAAATTCCTTTGAGTAGCCTCTCCCAGCAAGAAAGGAAGATGGCAAGAAAGGAAAAGATACCCTTAAATGTATTTCATAATTGGTTTTCCTTATTACAAAAATACCATATTGTAGAATGTATTTGTCCTTCTATAGGTGAGTGCATATTATTCCCATGCTTGAAAATAGTTCTGTCCTTGCAAGCACTGATGTAATGTTGCTGTTGATTTCAGAACAAGCAGAATTAGATGCTGAGAGTTCAACTGATTCACTAATTCTGTCACACAAAAACACATTTGCTTTCATTTTAACTATAAAAAATTGATTTATTATTTCAAATATTTAGCACGGAAGTTAAAATATTTAATGTACCATCTGTTCTAAATTTTCCTGCCTACTCAATTGTAAGCTATCCAATATATATAATTTTAACTTTTTATTGCCAGATTTGTGTTTCTGTTCCAAACTGAAAACAGAATTTCATGATACAAAAGTCAGGTTCACAAGCTGGTACTGCGGAACATCACTGAGACATTTCTAGCATCTTGTTCTACTCTATGTATATGGTCAATTTGTCAGCTTTAGGTGAATAGGAAGTCACAAGTAATATATTGAGGCAGTCACTCAACCTTATATCACAAGTTTGCCAAATATTCCGTTTGGAAAGCATGTCTCACTGTTGCTAGACAAACAATATGGGCTCCTTCCATCAAATTTGGAATATGGCTGCTTACAGTTGATTATGGTGGTATGTCTGATCCATGATAAATAAGGGTAAAAATGTTGCATGAAAATACTGCTACTTACTCCAATTTCAAAAGAAGCTTGTGCAATCTTTATCATTTAAGAGGCACAATGATGATATTCTGGTATATAACGATAAATGGTTTTTTAAAAGCTCTGACTTGGATAGCCAAGGTAAGCCCGATCTCATCAGATCTCAGAAGCTCAGCAGGGTCGACTTTGGCAAGCACTTGGATGCAGGTTTTTTTTTTTAGCAGGAATGCACAGGAATGTAGTTCCGGCTGGCTTGACATCAGGGTGTGTGACCTACAATGCAAATAATTTCCTGCTGGGCTTTTCCCACAAAAAAGCCCTGTGTGTAACAATGGTGACATCAGGGGTGTGTGGCCCAATATGCAAATGAGTTCCCGCTGGGCTTTTTCTACAAAAAAAGTTCTGCTTGGATGGAAGACCTCCTTGGAATACCAGAGCTGGAGGCAGGGGCAGATTCATTCCACAACCTCTCTGAATATCCTCCATGACCCCAGTAGGTGTCAGTCACCAGAGGTCATCATGACTTCCAGGTGAGCACACATGTACTAAAAATACAAAAATGCCAAAAAAACCACCCATAGCCAGCGTTCCCTCTAAGCTGAGTTAGCCTGAGCTATTGCACAGATTTTTAGCCTCCAGCTCACACATTTTTGTCTTAGCTCAGGAAGGATGACCCCAGAGGACAATAATTTATGCAATAGCTCACAACTTTAATGCCAGTAGCTCACAAAGTAGAATTTTTGCTCACAGGACTCTTCAGATTAGAGGGAATATTGCCCATGGTTTCAGAAAGATTAGCTTACATATAGCAGCAAAGTAAGTTACATGATTCCCATTATTTACATCACATATAAAGAATTCTTAGGAAGCTAAAAACTACTATATATGTTTTAAATCAAGAAGCCAGAGCAAAACTATTTAATATTTCCCTAATTCAGCTCTTAAAAATCTCCATGCCTTGTTTTTCCATTAAGTGGTAGTCTGCACATGTCTGTGAAAAGGTCTACATATCATTAATGTAATTATCTTACACTAGCAAAAAGAAAAACCTCTAAAATCCTCTGAAATATAGGCAGCTAAAAAAAAACTGGTGACAATTCACTTGCCTTTTTAGAGTTTCCACCTACACTTTTTAAAAAAAAGATTGGTATAAAACCAAAGTAAAGAAGGAAGCCATCTGTAAGACAATTGGTTTGGATAATATATAGAATTACCATGTCCCCCATGGCTGCCGGTGGGGGACTTTTTTCGGTTCCACAAGGTGCATGCAACATGATGATGTCACCTAGAAGTGACATATTATGCTGGGCATGTCATGTGGGGATACTCTAGGAATTCATGAGAGATTGAAGAGTGTCCCTGCATGAAACCACAGAGCTTAATGCAAATTCCTAGAGCATCCCTGTGTGACATGCCCAGCACAATATGTCACTTCTGGGTGCTGCACACACTGCACAGTGATGGGACTTTTTGGAAGGTGGGGATCCCCCCGGCAGCCTCCTCCCTGCCAGCAGATTGGGGCCTGCCAAACTGGGGGATCCCCCACCCCTGGCGGGAACTTGCTAGCCCTAATAATGTCCTATGGAATTTTTCTGAATTTCTGCTAGATTCTCAGTCCATGTTTTCCATGGATTTATCATAACACAAACACTATTTGGAGTCTGTGTATTTAAAATGTAGCATCGATGCTGCCCAGAACCAATGCTGTGGAGCTAAAATATCTGGGGCCTCAGACCTTACTGCAGTCTTTGCCAAACAAATGGGATACACCTCAACAGTGCCTCCTTCTGCAGTACTTACTAAAGACAGATGGAGATCTTGGAGGGCTCCATTAATGGTAAGAAAGTTTCAATTAATCCTAAAACAAAAGACGATATAAAGGTAGTATGGTGTGGTGGTTAGAATGCTGAGTTAGGATCTGGAAAACTCAGTTTGAATCTCCACTCACCAATGTGTTCTGGACATGTCTAGTCAGGCCTGATTCACTTAGAAAGCCCTAGATGTCTAGTTAACTTTCCTGTTATCAGATCATTTAGTTCCTGGCAGGAGGTACACCTCAACAATGTTTAACGCTCATTGTAAATCTGCTACACAAGTGACAGAAAATCTCTGCTTCCATTTTAATATTTCTTTAATGAATAACTATTATATTTTTAATGTTGACTGACTCAACAGAAAATTATACCATCCGTTACTGTTTCATAGATAATTAAAGGGGAGCAATTACATGAGTCCATAGAAGATTCTTACCCAAAGATAAGCAGGTCGTGAGCAAGAAGCACCATTTAAGAAGAAGCTTCTAATAAATTCAAAATAATATTAGTAGGTTTTTTAAATCATCTCCGAAAAATAGCTAGTTGTTCCACTTGTTAAGAGTGCACATTTTTGGCTAATTATCTTATAACTTCAAACATCATACATTTATTCTTGCTGCTTTTTATCTTACAAAGGCTGTTTAAAAATAGTGATCATACGATTCTCATCTTTTAGCCCTCAACCATTACACCCCATCATTGAACTATACTTATTTGAAACTGGACATTCTTGCTATTCTTGTAATTCCCAGATGCTTCTTCACCTGGATCTTCCAGTCTACAAAAGACCATACAATGGTGTTACTTGGCCCTCTCCAAGGCTATTCTATTCCATGTCTCTAGACCTCCTTTTTTGAACACTTAGCTGAGAGGCCAGTGTAACAATATATGTGGAACTAAGTAAATCAGGAAAGCAGATAGTCAGACAACTCAGGGATTCAGGAGAAGAGAGAGTGAGGGAACAGTTAAAGGACTCAGCAGAAGGAAGCAGCAGGAGAAAAGTGAAATTAGTAGGGAGAGTCGAGAAGGTACAAGCAGTTTAGTAATAAAGATCTTCACTGTTATTACTGACTCTCAACTACCTCACATGAAACAGGCAGGCTAGCTGCTTCTGTGTGCAGAAACATCCTCCATTGACAGTCAAGTCCAACAACTGTTCCTCTGTATTTATGGCCCTATCTGTGAGACATGGAAGCTTGCAAGGTGACCTTGAGTCAGTCAGTTGTTGTGAGGATAAAGTGGAAGAGAGAAAAATGCAGGAAGCTCTTTGGGTTCCAACTGAGGAGAAACATGGAGTATAAATGAAATAAACAAGAAAGAAACCATGTAAGACTAAGGCTGTAATTTTAAGAACGTCGTCCTGAGAGTAAGTCTTATTGTCCTTCAAGTAGACCTGTTTAGGATTGCTCCCTACGTTTTCCATATGGCTAGCAAAGATTTCTTCTTTTCCCTTTTTTTATTTCAAATAATCTGATGACCCTTGGACAACTTAAAACACAGTAATACTGCCCTCTGATTTCACCATCATATTGAAGCCACTGCAGCCAGAAATTCTGCCACAGCCAGTACTATGCCACAATCAGTATTACCTAGCAAAAAAGTCAAGGAAGCAGAAGATGCAACAGAAGTAATCATACGGTAAATCCAGAAAGGTCTCAAGAAAGCCACCAGCATTATCAGCATAAAATATCAGAATCTGACAGGTAGCTAGAACAGGGGCATGAGAGTTCACCTTTGATAGTGCCCCAGAGAGGACATTAATGTAGAAATTGAATAGGAAGTGGGCCAACAGGCAGGACTAACGAAGCAGTCTTGAGGGATTACATTATTTCTACTTCCTGCTTAGGTGCTTCTCTGCTCTTTACCCAGGTCGCCATGCATCTTTGTAAATGAACTTATTACAAAACCACAAAATCCTCCAATATTCTCTTCTTAAAGGAAACTGACCCAGTAAAAGGCTGCTTGGGATGTAAGGAGTCAAAATAATATTGCAGAGGGAACCATTCTGGCTTCTTCCACTTCTTGCAACTGGACACAGTGAGAAGTCATCAGGCATCGACATGCTGAAATTAGGTTGCTAAATGTTACCACCTTTGCATTGATCAGCCTCCTAACTCAACAGCAGCATATGGCTGCCAGTGCAAACAATTCCATTAATCCCACAGCAGGTATGACAAACAAACCTATTGGCTATTGTAGCAAGAGAAAAACACATATTTCTCCAAATGGAAGAGGAGGCGGTAGGAAGTATACAGAACATCTTGGAAAGTGTGAACACAAAGCCCTAGTTCATGTGTTACCACAGGCAGTTATTTAGCTTGGTGGTGTGTCCCTGCCTTGATGAGGCAGCCAGGCATCAAATTATAATCCATTGGGCTTTACATTGATGGTGTCCTAAATTTCTTTCTCACTGTGTGGTTTTGACATAACATTTCACCAGGGCAATACATTTCATAGGAGGTTTTGTACAGGAAATGAAATAGAAAACATTTTTTAAAGATCACTTATTCTCTGGCTAGAGTAAATATCATTCCTTTTGTTCAACTACGTTGTATTGTGCTTGGGGCAACCAGAGAATGTTTGCCACTCTTTGGATGACCTGATGTGATTGCAGGGAATATGGTTGCAGGGAACTAAATAGTCTGCAATTCTATGAGGGAAGGAAGAGTTATTTCAGCTGGGATTTAACTTCACCCAGCAAAGGGTCAGATACCTGGGAGAAGGGCCTGGAATGTAGGGAAGCACAATGATAAGAAATCCTAAAGCCAGGGTAATGGACTGAAAAAGACCAAATGGGTGGGCTTCCAGGCTCTGTCATCTTGCCTTCAGAGGTGTCCACAGATCATCCTCCTACAGTGCCTCTGATTCTGGCTGTTGGAGGGGTGTCACAGAAGTGGTGCCCCCATAGAAAAGCCCTGGAGGGGTTTTTCTTTGGCATGGGACTTTTGGGGGAGCTAGAGGTTCAGAAGCGGCTGCACCTGTGCTTCCTGCATGTCCCGAGGCTCTGCAGCCATGAAAGCTGGCACACCAGCAGGAAAAGATGAACGCCCAACTGCTTTCTTTCACTTTTCTCAGTACGCCTTTGATGAAGCGTCTTTCTACTAATGTGGCAAGTACTAATTCTACTTGACAAATAAGTGACTTTTCAATACCGCTGGTTAATGGGTCGCTTTGCATAACAACGAGAGGCTAGCTCAAATGAGGCCTTGAAAAGTCTATGAGCAATCTTAAGTATCGCTAACAATTTAAATTGGATTGAATACAAATACTAAAATCTATGTGGATTATTATTGGACATATGCAAAAGAGACTATCATTAGGCTGCAATATGATCTGAACATAAAGGAGATAATTTTAGAGAGATCTGTCTCTGTCACCTGAGTGTATTTGAAATGATATTTGAAATCTCAGCTGGAGCTGTTGTGGAATGTGGATTTAACAGGACCCTGAAGCTACTTTTCAACTTAGATTAAGAGACTGAGTTTGCAGTCAGAGAAAAATGGCACTGCCTAGCAAAATGTCTTATAAAAAGATTTCTTATGCAATATCAATTCTCTGAGACAGGATCTTGGCTCATTAATGCAGCTTATTAGAGAGCAAATGGGTATTCTTATGCTGAAAGCCAGCGAAATTGAAAATTTACAGGAGTTGAGTGCTAAAGAGATTCTGCCGACGTCCGTGGAATTGGAAAGGGAAAGAAAACCAAATTGGATCCCTATGTCGCAGCAATAAAACAAGACCGGAAATTAAAATTCAGTGAAGACATGCGGAGAGGGGGAAATGGCGTGGAATTCTCCTCTCATTGTCGATGGGGCAGGCCACATTGAGAAGAGAAAAGGTACATTCTGACCAGCAAATTAAGATGTGGAAAGCTTTCAGGAAGAAGGATTTTGAACTTTTCTCATTCTTGTGGATGGCTGGATATGGAACTCTCACTAAGAAGTGACATGCAATTTTAAAAGGCAAAGTGTGATGTTTGGGTCTCATTAAGTGGGTTGTCTGTGGTGTAATATGGATATGGAAGTTAAAGGAATCTAAAGTGTTTAAATTTTGGGAAGAAGGTTTCCTGAACTCTGATTTTTTTTTCTTTTTTGTCGGTAAACAAATATGCAATTATTAATAATGAATAGATATGTGATTTTAAAAGAACATGGGAGATCCTAAAGAAGGAAAGGAGTTGTTAAAACTTTAATTATATATATAGTTAATTTGGATTAATGCTAAAGAGTACAGACAACACATTTTTTATATAGCAGATTTATTCATAGCATGTTTAATTGGTGAAAATGCTCATATTGATTAAGAGTTGGATTAATTGTTGAAAAGGTAGATAGCACAATTGTTTTGTAATCTGGTAGATTTGTTTCTAACATGCCTCTTTGGAGAAACTGTTTAGACTGAGAGACAAATTATTAAGTTGTATTTTTTGTAATTTGTTAAAGATAAAGATATGATTTCTATGTGTTTATTTTAATAAGGATTTTGTTAAACCAACAATTTAATTTGTGCTTATAATAGGGTTAAGCTAAATCTGGCAAAATTGGTGCTGAGATGGTTTTGAATTTTTTTTCTTAACTTTATATACTTATTTGTATTCAAGAAGAATTGTTGATTCATATTGCTAGTATTAGTTTATTAAAAATGTTCAGTAATGAAAGAAAGGATGGTAAAATATATGGAGATCTTTATACTTGCAGGTAGAATGATCTGGGTAGTCTATTTGGAGGTAGAATTATAATTGATATATTAGTACTTTTTTCTGTTTCTGCTTTTCCCATTCTGTAAATGCCCCTTTCCCCCTTTTATGTATCTTTTGTACTGCTTTATCTTTCCGTAGTTAAAACCAATAAAAATTATAAAGTTTGGAAAAGATCAAATGGAAGTAAGAGTAGAAAATTAAAATCAAGAACTGAGCTTTTATTTAAAATCTTACCTTTTATGTTTTATCCATCTGATCAGGGACTTTTAATATAATTTCACTCTTGCTCCAATTAATATTTCTGGGTTTGTACATAGGAATGGTCATATCTCCACATGGACTCAACTCTCTTGATCATGGGTTTGTTTTTATTGCTTTAATAAAAAAAATTGTAAACAACCTTAAGAACCTTCTTTTACTGAGAGAGCAGAATGAAAGTATTTAGAGCAAATAAACTCTCAGAAAAGTCAGACAGCGCTGGTGACTCTGAAAGATTATCTTGGGGCAGAATGCCCACTATAATCACTGGGGAATTTCTAGGGGGCCAATTTCTAGTGGGTTTGATCCCACGCAGACACACTGGTCAAGCCAGTCCATTTTAGAAGGGCCATGTGCAGCCCAGGGAAAGTGTTTCTCATCCTGGATGAGCCATGCATGGTTTGAGAAAGACAAGTCCTGGCCTAAGTGAGCCTAGGCTTTCCAACCCTCCCACCCTGGTGTGGAAGGACCCGCTGTTGAGTCGCCGTGGGACGTTGACCGCCTCCAACCTGCCGGTCCAGAGGGCCACCCAGACGGCTGTCCACTTCTTTAACTACCAGCAGAGGTTGCCCAGCATGCTGCAGGCGCCGAGGCATGTCAATAAGGCTTTGGTGAAGGTAAGGACGGGCACGAGGCACTTCCTTTCTGGCTCCAAAGATCCCTTGTTGGGAGAAAAACAACACCGCTAGCCCTGAAAGTATATCAGGCTGGGGTAAATGCTTGCCCCGCTCCTTTCCCCGGATTTGACACAGCGACCCTGTAAGGTTGATGGTCTGGCTGAGAGAACCGGACCTGCCCCCAAGGTCTCCCCAGTGAATCAAGTGGTGGTGAGCCAAAGGCTTTGTTAGTGGCAGTAAAAACAGGTTGGAGTCCTTGGCGCCGTTTCCCCCCCTCCCCCCTAGCTCCACCCCAGTGTCTCCTGGCTCCACCCCCAAAGTCCCCAGATATTTCTGGAATTGGACTTGGCAACCCTAAGTGAGCCACATCCAGCCTGGAGAAGGCACCTTCTGGAACAGGCAAGCTGGGTGGAGTGTGCAGACAGATGAACCCAGGCCTGGAAGAACTGCAGGAAGAACTCAACCAAGTCATATGAGGTGCCTCTTGCTGAAATTGTATAGTTTACTGTAAATGGATTTTACAGTTAATGGATTTTATTGTTTTAATGGTTGTTTTTCTTAGCTAATTATTATGATTACTATAGTTCCTATTAACATGTTGTGCTCCGCCCTGAGCCCTTTGTGGAAAAGGGTAGAATAGAAATTAGCTAAATAAAAATAAATAATGACACCAACTTTACACAGAACATAACCCTCTCACTAATCTAAAGACCCTCTCAAGTTTCAAATGAATTGGGCCAAGATATACCTATTTACTGGATCTCCTGTCCTGGTATGGGCCCTCAAGAATGCTTCAGTCAACACAGCAGGAGTTGTTTAAAGGTTAAAAGATTTCTCCTCAGGAAAGCCTCAGTTCCTTGAAAAAGGTTATCTAGAGAAATGTCATCTCTGACAATCTTCAGGAAAAAACAAAAGCCTGAATTATTTAAAAGAGCTTTTGAAAATTGACCTGCGGATTCTTCAAAGCCCCAAGCTCAGCAGATCCTATTTCTATCAAGATTTGTCCAGACAGGCATGAGCATGAATCACTTTCATAGTGACATTTCAAAATTCTTGTGACCTTGCTCTGTCCTGGGTGGTTTCATCCACAGAGAACAAATGGGATGGTTTTCAGTTCATTATGAGGAATTGCATCTTATGCATCCCACCTTCTTTGAGCATTGGAGGCTGGGTGTGAATGGTTTACAAAGAGCTTGTAGGCAAAGGAAGGAACAGTTTGCACCTTATCTTTCTGTGTGCATAATGTTTTATTTAATCCACATTTTTCCATTGTTCATGAACAGACTTGCAAGGCCTTCTCTTTGGCCCTTGGGAGCCATCCCAGCTCTCTATCTGGAACCGCTGCCCCTTTCCCTCATTCATAGAATCATAGCGATGGAAGGGACCTCCAGAGTAATCTAATCCAACCTCCTGCACAATGCAGGAAATTCATAAACACCTCCCCCTAAATTCACAGGATCATAATTGCTGTCAGATGGACATCTAGCCTCTGTTTAAAAACCTCCAAAAAGGAGAACCCACCACCTCCCGAGAAAGCCTGTTCCACTGAGGAACCACTCTAACGGTCAGAAAGTTTTCCAGACTGTAGGTAGATCTGTAACTGGTTGACAGATCACACACAAAGAGTGCTTGTTAATGGTTCCTAATCCTCTTGGAGAGGAGTGACAAGTGGAGTACCTCAAGGATCTGTCCTGGGATCTATTTTGTTCAACATCTTTATCAATGATTTGGATGAAGGAATAGAGGGAATGCTTATTAAATTTGCAGATGATACTAAATTAGGAGGGGTTTCAAACACAGAAGACAGAAACGGGACATAGGATGACCTTGACAGGCTGGAAAACTGGGCTAAAATCAATAAAATGAATTTTAACAGGGGTAAATGTAAAGTTCTGCATTTAGGTAGGAAAAATCCAATGCATGCTTATAGGCTGGGGGAGACTTGTCTTAACAGTAGTATGTGCGAAAAGGATCTAGGGGTCTTCGTGGATCATAGGCTGAACATGAGTCAACGGTGCAATGCAGTGGCTATTTATTTTATTTTATTTTATTTATATCCCGCCCTACCCCACCAAAGCGGGCTCAGGGCAGCTTACAACACAGAATGCTAACAATAGATCAATTTAAAATACATTAATAATTTATACAGTAAAATACATAAAAATAGATAAAACACACATCAATATACTATGCTACCTCTTCCTTAAGTCGGTTCTTCAAGTATTCCAGTATTCTAATATTCTAATGTTCATAAGTTTGGATATTCAGGCATCCAGGTATCAGTCAGTTGTATGCCAACCGGAAGAGGGCTGTTTTACAGGCCCTGCGGAACTGTTCAAGATTCCGCAGGGCCCTCACCTCCTCTGGGAGCTGGTTCCACCAACAGGCCCTGTCTCTGGTCGCTTTGAGACGGGCCTCCTTTGGCCCAGGGATTATGAGGAGGTTCTGAGACCCTGATCTCAGCACTCTCTGGGGAACATGTGGAGAGAGACGGTCCCTAAGGTAGGCAGGTCCCAGGCCATAAAGGGCTTTAAAGGTCATAACCAGCACCTTGTACCGAACTCAGTATGTTATCGGCAGCCAATGCAGTCCCCGAAGGCTAAAAAGGCAAATGCAATTTTGGGCTGTATCAACAGAAGTATAGTGTCTAGATCATGTGATGTGATGGTATCACTTTACTCTGCTCTGGTAAAACCTCACCTGGAATATTGTGTTCAGTTTTGGGCACCACATTTTAAGAAGGATATAGACAAGCTGGAACGGGTCCAAAGGAGGGCGACGAAGATGGTGAGGAGTCTGGAGACCAAGTCCTATGAGGAAAGGTTGAAGGAGCTGGGGATGTTTAGCCTGGAGATGAGGCAGCTGAGAGGTGATATGATCACCATCTTCAAGTACCTGAAGGGCTGTCATATAGAGAATGGTGTGGAATTGTTTTCTGTGGCCCCAGAAGGTAGAACCAGAACCAATGGGTTGAAATTAAATCAAAAGGTTCTTAAACAGAGGCTAGATGGCATCTGACAGCCATGAAGATCCTGTGAATTTAGGGGGAAGTGTTTGTGAGTTTCCTGCACTGTGCAGGGGGTTGGACTAGATGACCCTAGCGGTCCCTTCCAACTCTATGATTCTATAAATGTTCCAGGATGGACTGTTTTATTATTTGTTCTAAAACTTTTTCAGGTATAGATGTCAAGCTGACGGGTTGGTAGTTACCCAGATCATCTTTTTTTCCCCCTTCTTGAAGATGGCGGCAACATTCGCCCACCTCCAATCTTCCGACACCTCTCCTGTGCTCCAAGAATTCTCAAAAATACTAGCCAGAGGTTTTAGAACCCTTGGATGCAATTCATCTAGCCCTGAGGCCTTAGTTTCATTTAAAGAAACTAGGTGTTTATGTACTATCCCCATGCTGATCCCTATGTCTACAGCATCCCCCTGATCCAGCAAGGTAGTCACTTTCTCAAAAAAAGAGATCAGGTTAGTCTGACATGACTTGTTCTGGAGAAACCCATGCTGGCTATTAATAATCACATCCATTCTTTCTAAATTTTCCAGGACTGACTGTCACCTGGAGTGCCAAAAATAAACTGAGTAAGCACCTCCTGCCGCCAATTACTCCTAGAGTATCACCTAACAGATGGAGTCATACATCCAGCACTCTGTACCTGTATTGTTATTTAGAGGCTCCATCTTGTTGCTGTACCTTCCAGCTTTGCTCTGCAAGCTAGCATGGAGGAGATTTATCTGAGCTTTAGAAGTTTGAGCCATCATGCTCTAGGGATGGCAAGCTTCTCTGCTGCCCCTCCTTGTTTCCACACTTCAAAAAACAAGACCAAATAGGTATGGAGCTTTTCCAGAAATCAGACTTAAAGCATTTAAAATACAAGATTAAATAATGTTAAATTAATGAATAAAATATTACACATGCACAGATGATCCAATCATTCCAGGCTGAGCAAAGGAACAAAGAAAAAGCAAATGAAAAATTCGCATTCCTCTTTTCCTACACTAGGCACTTCCTAAAAGATGTTTATGTAGGACAGGCTAGTTTTACTTGAAGTTGAAGCAGTTTAAAGTTCAACATTACTAAATTATCTTGTTGGATCTTCTCTTCCTTGTCCCTTGCCATATGGACAAGATCTAGGTAAAAGCTTAGTCTACCAAGGTTCACGCTCCCAGGATGTAAGAAGAGAACTTCTTCCTGGTGTACTGAGTTTAAATAACCTGTCTTTCTCACTCCACCTTTAGAGATTATCTCATTGCCTTTTCCTGTCCCAAAGGAAGAGTTAACTTCCTATTCCAGAGATTTTGAACTCATTTGTTATGAGGGCTGGATCTGACATAAACGAGACCTTCAAGCCGGACTATTTGGGTCATAAAATGCAATGTCAGGTAGCAGAGATATAACGGGCGCAGACAAACACAATTTAATATTTAACAAAATTTAAAATATGCTTAAAAGAGTAGCACACTTGCAATTTTTTGTATATTTAACAGTCTCTGGTAACTGACACATCTTGCTCTGAATTTTTGCATCAAAATCTGGAGACAATGTCTGTGCTGTAGCAATCCTGTATACTGTTCAGGTGTTGTTCAGGTGTGTATCCGTAAAGCGCAAACCTACTTTTCATTCGTCGACATTTGTTACAGAAATCTCATGGTCACTGCTTTGAGCCTAAGACCCAGAGGAAAACATGACATGGCTGGGCATTGTGAGCTTTTGTATATAAGCTGCTTCATGTGCTGGTCAGCCGATGGAGAAAACAGAAGCTTTGCTCTGTAGCTCCCGTGCAATTGAGCAGGCCTGGCAAAGCAAGCTGTGACACACAAGGAAGCAAGAGAGAGGGAGAAGGAAGCAGATGACAGCCTGATAAGAGCTCCAAGGGCTTGATATGGCCCTCAGGCCACACATTTGACACCCCTGTTCTAGCCATTTGTTGCTAAGCGGTCTCTGTCTCATTTGGGTATGAGCAGGCAGCAGGGTGTGAGCCATGAAGCCATTGTTCTGCTTTGGCCAGACACATTCTCATAACCAAAAGCTTGAGTGTTCTGTGCTAGGACCTTGATGGCTCTCTATATCCCCTTTTTTCTGCCACCTACTAGTCTGCAGATGAACAGACAACAGTCGCAATAACTGAAACCTTAGACTGAATTCTTGGATGGAGGGCATTTCTCTGCATCCAGCACCATGCAACCTGATTTAGATTGTGCTGGGTTTGCTATCATGCTTCAAAAATCAGTGCTGCGTTGAGTGATCCTGAATTCTTGTGCCTCATAGGGAGGCCCTCATATACAGGCAAGTTTTCTTATACACAACACTGGGAAGGAAGAGCATGTACTCTTATGAGGAAGGAAGGAAGCAAGTAGATAAGGGCTGCAGATAATAATATGGAATGTTAAATGGACATAGGTTGCTAGAGCTGTTTCTATATGAAGATTTTTCTTGAAACAGCACACAGCATGTGTATTTTGGAGGGAACTTCTACACAATAGTCTTGGACTCTTGGGGCTTTCCTTTTAATCCAGAGCAAAGAAAAACATCCTTTGCCCTGATTTAAAGGGGAAATAGTGTGATGGTAGGCTGAGCCTCCATAGGACAACTCAAAGCCATTCTGAAGGATGTTGGAGATGCTGAACAATACACTTTTGAAGCCATTTTCAATGTACTTCATTGATTGTATGCAAGTGGATTTTGTTGTTTCACGTTGCAAAGTGCACTGGAAGTGCATTATTCAGCATGTATAAAAGCACCCTTAGAGCCACCTTTAAAATGATGACATTCAGCTCCAATATTCCCTCCCTCTCTTTAGCCCTTTAACATGGCCTTTTTAAAGCAACTGAGTCATAGCTAAGCTGTTGAGGGAGGGGAATTGCAGGGCAATGGGTAGGAGTTTCATCCAGTTGGTACGTCTGAGCAGAAAACATGTGGGAGAGAGGTCCTGCCAGCCACAAACACACACAGAAATGATATGGGTGCTGGTTTCATGTGCCTGCATCCTGCGCACTACTCTTTACACAGGAGTAGCTTTTCTTGCCCTTGTGTGGATGCATCTGCACTGATCTTTTAAGCTCTGAAAAGAAAATTCTGCCTGTTGTGGCTTCTACTTTTACTGTTGTGGCTTCTACTTTTACTACCTAAAGGGGTCAGAACAGACAAAAATGTGTTTAGGGGCTAAATTTCACTCATAATGGATTTAAAGTGATGGTATCACTCTTAGTGCTGATAAAATTATGTAGTGCTGCATCATGGTCCAAACACTGTATTTCAAGAAGAGTCTTGCCAAATGGCATGGATTTTTGCCTCCTTTAGATGTGGAAGGTAGAGTGTACCATTTCAGATTGCTGTGGGAGGGTTTATATTTTTCAGAGTTTCTGTATATTAATTATTCCCTTTAAGTGGAAAAAAAGCACAATATGCAAAGAGGTAGCTAGCTAATGTGCTATTTTTTATTTGCAGAGAGTTTTTACATGAGGGAACACTGAAAATAATCTGATTAAAATCTATAATGGTACAACCCATTGAACCACCCATTCTGTGCCATACCCAGACCAAAGATAGAAGATATGAGAGTTCTTCAGAATGAAAAGGCACTAGAAGAAGTGCCTTTTAATCAATATCAGATTTTTTTATGCTTTATTCTTTTAAAAATCCATTCCATTACAAGGAATCTCTCCCCATTAAATTCTAAGAAGCCCATTCACTTAATGTGGTTTGTTGGCCTTCATCATCACCACACATGAACCCAGAACATGTCCAATGTAATCAACAGCAGCTGGGCACTTCATGGAAAATGAATTATTGAAACCATATGAATTGGCTGTCCATTAGAGCAGGGGTCTCCAACCACTGGGCTGCGGATCACTACCAGTCTGTGGCCTGCTAGCAACTGGGCCATGGAGCGAGGCAGAGCAGCCCCACCACCCCTTTCACCTGCCTGGGACCCAGGCAGCCAAAAGAGGCAGCATAACCTCGCTCTGAGGCAGGGAGGCAGCCTCAGAATGAGGCAGAACAGCCTTGCCTCCCATTCTGCCTGCCTGGGACCCAGGCAGATGAAAGAGGCAGTATGGCCTCACTCCAAAGTATGGCCTCACTGCAGGGGAGGCAGCCTTGGAACGAGACCACATTGCCTCTTTTGTCCACCTGGGTCCTGGGCCGGTGGAAGGGGCAGTGCTGCTGCGACCTTAGCTTATCCATCATTTATAGATCCCCACCCATCAGCTGATCGGTGGGGATCTTTAAATAGGACGGGGAGGCAGATTGGCCTTCTGCTTCCTGGCCACCTAATGGAGGGGGCAGAAACAGCCTCAGTCTTCCCCCCATTTAAAGACCCCCATGGGGGCAGGGACAGGGGGCATCCTGGGTCTACAAAAACCCCAGCACCGCTCCCCTACTGGTCCGTGGAAAAATTGCCTTTCATGAAACCAGTCCCTGGTGCCAAAAAGGTTGGGGGCCACTGATTTAGAAAATGCCAGTCTTTATCTTCTCATTAAGTAATCCAATACGTTTTCAAGGATCCTGATGGTTCACTAGAACAAAATTGGAAAATGTGACCCTAGATAAAAAGATTGCTTACAATGTCAAGAAAGGGAAGTAAATTTTCATTATGTATTCTGAAAATTAAAAATATTATTTACATTATCAGACCTATTTCACATTAGGAAAGAATTTCTAAGATATACAATCAGCAGTGGATTAAGTTGCCTAGGAGTTTATAGATGGTTGTCCCTCCAGGCTTTTCATGAAGGAGATAGGCAAGTGTCTGTCACTCTTACATTAGGGCCAATTCTGCACTAGATCTTTAATTCTGGTTCAGTCCTGTCCCCAAACTGACATTTTATACTTGAATCATGGAATCATAGAAACCAACTCTATGACTTTATTATTCTAGTGTAGAAAATCAGTTTGGGGACAGGGCTGAACCAGGATTAAAGGTCTAGTGCGGAATTTGCCTAGGTATTTTGTGCTATGCATGAATTTGTTACAGATGACCTTCCCTGCTCAAGTAGCTTGTTTAATGCTGATTGGCTGAAAGAATGTGTGACAGGGAGCTCTTAAAGAAATGTTTACCTGTTAAAAATTGACTGTAAATTCAACCTAACTGATGATCCAATTCGATAAACGTTCCCCATCTCATAGATCTCTTAAGGTTAAGACATGAGACTCTGGATACCAGTTGATGGTCTTGTGCTAATGGTTCAACTACTATGAGCAAGGCAAAGATCAGATACTGGATGGTCCCACTATGCAGCGTTACTACTGACTGTCAGTAAGAACCAAATATTGTATGTTGGATTTGGGGGCAGATTGCAATGGTAGAAGAAAATTTTGATAATTAAGGGAATAATTGTGTTTAAAAACAAATTAAAGTCCTAAAAGACATGTTGATATGAAAACCTTAATTGAATGTATTATCATTGTTAAGTTTGAGCTGCTTTGAAATTGTAGATGAGGTGGACTTTTATGTATCTATGTCTTTTATTGTTTCTTAATTTATTCTTCCCTCCTTTTCATTTCTGTATCCTATAAAACAAATAAAAATATTTGACAAAGTAACATCAACAAAAAAGGCACATGGAACTAAATATAAAAGAACTGGAGTTGGTGATTTCCTAACTCTCATTGATCCATATACGATTTCCTATTTCATGAGTAGGCATGACTGTTTTGACTGCCATAACTAATGTTGATAATATATGATTAAGTTATGTATCTTCTTAAACCTGCTTTACTGGAACTTAACCAACTTTCAGTGGGTTGTAGTTTCAGGTGACTCTGCAGTAAAAGAACTAGATGTCCAGTAGCATCTTAGAGACCAACAAGATTTCCATGATATAAGCTTTCAAGAAAGTCTGAGTTCACTTTATCAAGGCTTATACCCTGGAAATCCTGATGGTTTACAAGGTGCTACTGGACTCAAATCTAGCTTTTCAGTGGGGCATGAAATCTCCTTGATAGGGATGGGCACAAACCAGGAAAACAGTGGTTCATTTCATGTTTCATTTGATTTCACAAACCAAACGAGCAACGAACCAACAAAACCACAATTTTCCAGAACAATTTGTGGTTTGGGGATTTGTGATTCATTATGGTTCGGGGAGGGAAGGGATTTAAATGCCACCTCCTCCCTTCTCCGGCCCAAGAACTGTCAATTGTATCCTATGGGCCCATGGGATACAATTGAGAGATCTCTCCCTGATCTTCTGAAGAAAGATTGGAGTGAACTCTCCCTATGGGTTTAACTTGGGCTCTGCTGGGCTGGTTGGTTTCTACAAGGCAGCGCAGCAGAGCTTGTAGAACACTCGGTTCTGTGGGGAGAGGTCTCCCTGCAGGATTGGCTGTTTTTTAGGCTCTGCTGGGGAACCCAGTTGAAACCAGGCAGCCCAGCAGAGCCTGTAGAACAGCTGAGCCTGTGGGGAGAGATTTCCCTGCAGGATTGGCTGTTTTGCTACCTGGTTGAAATCAGCTGCCCAGTTGAAATTGAGCAGTGTAGCAGAGCCTGTAGAACAGCTGGTCCTGCAGTGAGAGATCTCTGTCCACAAGGTCAGCTGTTTTTAGGCTCCGCTGGGGTGCCTGGTTGAAACCAGACAGTGCAGCAGAGCCTTAGAACAGCTGATCCTGTGGGAAGACCTCTCCCCACAGGATCAGCTGCTTTGCCAGCTCTTCCGGGGTGAGTTGTTAAAACTGGGCAGTTCAGCAGAGCTGGCAAAACAGCTGATCCTGTGGAGAGACTCTCCCCACAGGCTCAGTTGGAGCTTGCAGGGAAGGCAGTTTAACCTGTATGCACTCGGCTTCCTTAGGCACCCTGCAGCCGTTTGGTGCCTGGGGAACCCAAGAGGGCAGCAACTGTCCCAAACCATCTGAACCTCCCATGGGAGGTTCAAGAATGGGGGCAGTTCATGCAAAGCATAATTCCAAACTGAACCAGAAACTGGCCTGATTTGTGCAAGAATTGTGGTTTGTGGTACTCCTTGATTCTGTAAGGGACTGTGGTGCAGTTTAGCTTTGACTGATTTTGAAATTGGCACAGAATACCTGGAGGAGGTGGTAGATAAAGAAACGTTCAGAGCCTTTCCAATGTCCACATCCATTTATTTTGATTTATAATCCAGGGCTAATCGGATTGTTGAGTGTTCAAGCTCCAATAAATCAGGCTGTTGAGACTGTCAATTAATGCCAGTTGTGATGACAGCTTGTTACATTTTCTAAAGGTCACCTAGACATTCATCTTTCATGGCACCCTGTAGGAATCAGTTAGATATAAATAATACTTCACAGAGATTTGTCAGTATTGCTTCCACCTTATTTAGCACAGTGCTAGGTACAAATAGCTCTGATTTCAGAATATTTCAGGCTCACGGTGTTCTGAAGCATAGACTATATTTAGCATCCTTATACACAATGGCTGACTGCAGAAGGTTCATTCATCCGGTCAACAAACTGCATGAACAATTCTCTACATGACTGATTTCAGAGTTAAAAAGAAACCATCAAGAGGAAATTACTAGTGATCATAATCTGAAACATGAAAACAAACATGGTTGGTGTTTCAGTATAGCTATTTGATTTTCTGAAGCAATATGCATTTGCTAAGGACTTTTTCTATGTCTTAGAGATGTAAAGTATGTGGACTATACCAGGAATATTCTGTAAGATGAACCAGTGATTCATTTGCCCAATGCTTAAGCATGGAAGTACCATGGCTGCTCCATGCAGGTTAGGGTTTGGATACAGAGTGTTGGGATGAGTGCAACACCATTATATTTATTTATTTCCTGTGTGCTTCGGTAAGTCACAACAAAGATTAAAACAATGCAAACAAGATTAAAATTACAGCAAAAACAAGATTAAGATTACAATACAGACAGTTAAAATACCAATTTAAAACTCTGCTCTAGTAACTACAGTAATATGCCATTTCCAGTTGGATTTTGCAAATCCGTTGATGTCTCATCCAACTCTCTTCTTGGTGGAATGGGTAGGTTCTGCTCCTAGAAGCGGGGGGCGGAGGGATGGCACAATATGGTGGGTGGTAATACATGTGTTTGATGGTGCATGCTGTAAACTTAGTAGTGCATGCTTAATTAATGATATGTCTATGGCAATAGGTGAAGGCTTTCTGGGCACTGTATTCATGCAAGGTAATGACATTTATTCTGCATGTATTACCCCTTTGTCAAATCCGTCTTGTTACCATGCACAAAAACATTTCATACATGGTACAGCATATCTGTGTATAAAAACCCAGAACATAGTAACTGTATGTTTTATTGTGTGTTCTTAGTGCAATTTCATTTTGCTAATTAAGCTTTGGAAATTTTTTTTAACTTCTTTGTCTTTCTTTTAACGTTTTACAACCTCCGTTCGCCCTAGTCACAAGTTCATGTTATCACCATACAGTGGGCTGGCCAAGTACATTCTGGATTGATGCCTCCATTGGTTCCTATAGACTAGAAACAGTATAGAAATTTGGTTCTGGACTTTGTTCTGGGCTTTTTGGCCAAAACCCCACCAGTGGAAAACAGGCTAAAACAAATAAAATGAATTTTAACAGGGATAAATGTAAAGTTCTGTATTTAGATAGAAAAAGTCAAATTCATCATTATAGCATTGCGGAAACATGCCTTGGCAGTAGTAAGTACAAAAAGGATCTAGGGGTCATAATGGACCATACACTGCACATGAGTCAGTGGTGTGATGTGGTAGCTAAAAAGGCAAATTCAATTTTGGGCTGCATCAACAGAAGTGTAGTGTTCAGATCACACACACTAATGGTATTGCTTTACTCTGCTCTGGTTAGACCTCACCTAGAGTAGTGTTCAGTTTGGGGCACCACAATTTAAGAAGGATATAGACAAACTGGAACATGTCCAGAGGAGGTCAACAAAGATAGTGAGGGGTCTGGAGACCAAGTCCTATGAGAAAAGGTCGAAGGAGCTGTGTATGTATAGCCTGGAGAGAAGATGACTGAGAGGTGATCTGATAACCATCTTCAAGTACTTGAAGGGCTGTGATGCAGAGAATGGTGCAGAATTGTTTTCTGTTGTCTCAGAAGGCTGGACCAGAACCAACGGGTTGAAATTAAATCAAGAGTTTCCACCAAAACATTTCTGGCAGAGTGGTTCCTCAGTAGAACAGGCTTACTTCTGAGGTGGTGTGCTCTCCTGCTTTGGAGGATTTTAAACAGAGGCCATCTGACAAAAATGCTGATTCTGTGAATTAGGTAGATTGTGAGAAGGCAGGCAGGAAGGGTTGCATCAGTGCTTAGTTCTTTTGGCCCTTTCTCATTTGCCCAGGGAAATGTTGATTGCCACTTTGGGGTCAGTCAGCATTTTTTTCCAGGCTACTTTGGCAAGGAATCCTGGAGGTTTTTGCCATCTTCTGGGCATGAAGCGGGGGTCACTGAGGTTGTATATGGGGAAGGTATCTGTGAAGTTCCTGCATTCTGCAGGGGGTTGGACTAGATCATCCTGGAGGTCCCTTCCAACTCTTATGATTCTATGAGTGTGTGTAAGGGTCTTGGTCCTGCAGTCCAGGAACATTCCTTGTGCTTTCTAAGAGCGTACACTCTATCAGGTATTGAGACTTTTACATGGTATTATTACTTGTGAATGGTTTTAAAGAGTTAATAAACAGTTTGAGTTTTGAGCTATCGTTCTCGCTGGTCCTTTTCCTCTGGAGGCCTGAGTCCCCTAGCCTGTCTCCATCTATCCATTGAAAAGAACCCCATGGGGTTTGGAATATTCCTCAACAGTACTCATGCAAGGTAATATCACTTATTCCTCATGTATTACCCCTTTGTCAAATCTGTCTTGTTGCCATGCACAAAAACATTTCATACATCGTACAGTATATCTGCATATAAAAACCCAGAACATATGAACTGCATGCTTTATTGTGTGTTCTTAGTGCAATTTCATTGCTAATTAAACTTTGGAAATTTCTCTAACTTGTTCGTCTTTCTTTTAACTTTTTGCAACCTCCACTGCTCCTTCCTTCAGGTTCTTTCTTCTCACTCTTACTATTTGGCTCTTATTCAGTTCTTTGCCTGCAGGTTGTCTTTTCAGGTTCCTGTGGCTCACAGACCCAGTTTTTTTCAGTATTCTATTACCTACTTCCTTTTTTTCAACGGTATCCAGCTCCACTTGCCCCTTGGCTCATTGTGGACTTGTCCTCAGCCAAACCAAATTCACAAAATTTGTACTTCACAGAAACTGTATTTCTATTGCAATAATTTTGCTTATTGTGCCCACTCAATCAATAGCTAGGTTATTTGTGAATAGTCCATGGTACCACAGCTGCTACACCAGGGGCAATTTCATACCCAAGACAACTCTATAGTGTGAATCTCTCTTTTGTGTTAGTGACAGTTTCATAAGCAAGAAGAGATCTGTTTTTTAAGCTGTGACATGGTAGCAAACTCATAGCAAACTTTTGCTGATAATGAAGAAAGAAGTAAAACATCTGACAGTAGCATGCTTTCAAGGAAAGATATCTTTCATAACTTTCTCCTTAGCTGTGTTTCATATTAGGTAGGTATTTTAGCCTTTGCCCTCCAGAGACACCAAACAGTATCTGTTGCTTAGTGATGATGGTCTTCATGGAAATCAGTTGGAAGTTCAAAAGCACAAAACATCTCTTATTAGGCACGGGTTTCAAAATAATGAATTCCTCAGAGGGTGCTTATTGGAATCAGTGTAGCATCAACCTTCCATAACCAACAGCAACAACAGTGGCCTCCGCCTCTGTGATGCAAAGTAAATGAATATGGTTGTCTCCATTTACGACAATGCAAAGATTGTAGTTTTTTTAAAAAAAAAATAAAAGATTGTAGCTATTTTAACTTGTGCTGAGACAAAAACTAGGGGTTAAAGGCCTGGATGTAGTCCAGATGTTACACATCAGTAAATCTTAAGGCAACTTGCCACACAGCAGCTGCCCAAACTATTGGTCCTGGCATAACCAGTGCTTTAGCAAAGAAGCGACTGTATGGAATTCAGACAAAGAAATTGGGGCGGGGGGGGGAGTGGAGTGCAGTGGTTGGTTTAGCACAGGCTATAAAGTTGTGTGAGAGAGCGAGAGGCACTGTGAGCAGAAGACAGACCAGACTTTCCAAGCCTAATCTGACGTTTTTACCACTATATCACATGGGTGACATGCATCTATGAGGAAAGTCTAATATCTATAGAAGTGTCTACAGAAGAACATGGAGGGAGAAATGTATGAAGGATTACTGGGATTCAATTTTTCTGTAGAAAGGTTTGGAAGAAAAACTTACTAAAATATTGTTTTTAAGAGCATAAGAAGAGCCCTGCTGGATCAGACCAATGGTGCATCTAGCCCACCATCATGTCTGACACAGTGGCCAACTAGTTCCTCTGAATGGGCAACAAGGCACAGAGGCCAGGTTCTTCCCCTGGTGTTGCCTTCTGGCTCTGGGATTCAGATGATAAGATACTACAGCTAGTGTGTATTCAAAATCCTAGGGGGACCTAGAAGAATCAAGCAATTAACAATCCCAATTATTCTATAAAGAAATCAAGGATTCAATTTAAAGTTTCTCCATATCACTTGTTCTCTGACAAAAAATGTGAGTGATTAGCCTCTTTGACATTCAGTGAACGATGAGTGGTACATTACTTACTATATCACTTACACTATAAAGCATGTGAAGCTCTATGGCTTACTCACTTGTTATATTTTGTAGATTTACCCTAAGGTAGCATTTATCCTTTTTCCAATCAAGCTGGCTTATCCCCCAGTGTAATCTTTCTTATCTCTAGCAAATTATTTCAAGCCGAACCATGATAACATCATTTTTTTCTTTCATCTCCATCCTCCCCCCTTCCCCCAGTACTAAGGAGAAAAGTGTATCACTTATAAAGTTGAGTGAATCATAAAGGTCAGTGTCTTGTGGGAAAATGAATCATTCCACATGTACCAGTGCTTCTGGCGTATGTTCTGTTTACTTCAAACTCCTCTATAGAAACACATCTATTTTAGTTGAAAAGTTTTTTCTACTTTGAGCACAGTCCAAAGGTCTATGAAACATAATGGTGGTTTAGTGTGGCACAGCTCAGTAGATGCAGCAGTTTGTTCTAAGTAATATATAAAGCATTATGGCCATGCTGTAAGATTACCAATTTCTGAACACCCAGCTCACTCAGCTTTTTAAAAGTGCCCTCCCCACTTCAACCAAGTATCTGATGGCAAGCTACCTGTAACATTAGGGATCCACAACTGGTTCTCTAGATGTGAAGCTGGATCCACACTAAACTTTCCATCAGTGGAATTCAAGTGTCCTGCCTTCACACTCCAACTGCCGTTCACTGATCACTTCTGGAGGCTAGGGGACTCCCTGAGGAATAGCATGACAGCGTCTGCAATGGGAAAGCGAAATTGGTCAAAATCACCAGTTTAAAACTGATCAAGCCTCTGTAGTTAAACTGCAAAATGTAGCTGGAGGGACATTCAGATCACAATTCCACAGAAGGGGTTTAATGTTTTGGCTCCAAACCCTTTTCGTGACTTAGGCTGAACAGTAAACCATGCTGGTGGGTGGGGGGGAATACAGACACAAAAGATGTACCTGAGACCTACTGCAGTGATCAGTGTCTGACTAGGACTGGGGAATTCCATGAAGTTCAACAGTTCACCTTAGAATGATCATTCACTGTCTCAGCCTAACCTACCTGTCAAGATTTTTGTGAAGATACAGTAATGGAGGAGTGAACCATGGACACCACCCAGAGCTCTTTGGAGTAAGAGCATAGATAAACTGGTCTTTTTTCCTCTTGAGAGCTTGAAGCCTGAGAGATTAACATGTAAGACTGCTGAGAAGTGGTGCTTGCCAATGAGATGTCCTTGTTTGTAAATTGGTTCTTCCACTAATTAACAAGACTGTATAGAATAGTTTTAAGTGTGTGTGAAATGGTCCATAATGCTGTGAACAACTGACTCCATTCTAAACATCTGGGGAACACCAAATGGATACTGTCATGACATCCCCACAACCATAGCACTTCCTGTAAAAAAGAGGCATTTGTCTTTCTTCTCTTGAAGTTATATGTAAACTTCCTCTTTTGCACCCCATTCACCAAATAAGTCTAAAGCATTTAATTGCTAAATTTAAAGATTGATTTTGCACACACTACACAACTGAAATTATTATGAAAACATTTTAATAGATCAGGTTTTCAAGTATAGACATAATTTGTTAACGGTAGCAGACTTCTTCTGGACTGCTAAATAGTTTTCTCCCCATTGTTTCCTCAGTTTCCCCCCCATTGAAATGATATCTACATCGCAAACCATTCAACTTGGTTAAAACTATACAATTGAGATGTTTCCATGTACTGTTCTTATGTAAAAAAGAAAAGCAAAAACATTTCCTATCAGCAAATATTAGTTCTAAAATACATTGGAAATTGTGAGCATTTCACCTGCAACAAATGCTGGTGTTTTATTTTCATATAACAAAAATAAACACACACATTTTTATGAATGGGCGGCAGGGTATGAACTGCTGTTGGCAAGCATCAGCAACAGAAAGGATACACAACTCTGCCCGTTACTTAAGCATAAACCAAGGGGTTTTTTTAGTTGGAGGAAAGCTCAATATAAACAAAAATGTACAAAAAATAGTAAACCCCCTCAAGGCATGTACAATGTCCCTCAAGAATTCCCAGTGAAAACTGCTTCTAGCAACATATTTGTAGAACCATCATTGCCTAACCTGTTTCAGTAACCTCAGATATAAAAACACACATTCAATTTGATCTTCCATACAGCAAAGCTTTTTGTTTCTCCCAAAAGTAAAGAGGTAACACACATCATACAATTTCAAGCAAAATATATGTGAAAAAGAAACAAATTCAGCTAGTCAACTAATAGATTGATTTACTTTCAGCTTTTAAATCTCAAAGTGATCATTATCTTCAGAGGTACATACAATTTATTTCTGTAAAAATGGATGCAAACTTTATTGAGGAGTATATGTTTGCCTGTGTGTGGGGCACAACCAAGTGAAGAACTCCCTGGTCCAATAGGATATAGATGTTCATCCCAAAACAAGGCACAGTCCTAAAATGACATATTAAAAAGCAACACAGATAATGTACATGGGTTAAAATTGTCTAAAATATAAAAGTAAACATGCCCACTTTTCTGTAGCTCACAGCCTTCTGTTAATTGCTTTGCTGATGCACAAGCAGTGCAATCCTAAAGAGATTTAGGCCTATGGATTTAAAAGGATATACCTCTGCATAGGGCTGCACTGAAAGGGTATCTACATTTACCTCTTCCAAAATCAACATAATGTAGGAAAACTATAGTTAGGGAATAATTAACTATGAAGAGCAGACCAAACATCTGACTACCAGAAGCTCTGTCTAGCTCTCTTCCCCAACCACTCCTTCACCAGATTCTATCATGCCTTCCAAGCCCTTAACTGGGGATGGAGTGGGGGACTGAACTTTTGAAATTGTCACCTTTTGCACCATATACCAGATTCTTCCTCTTGCCACACAAATGCAACCCCGCATTGGGCAAGGAAATGCTCACTGAATACAGACTGCTTTGTTCCCAATATATTAAGAGTACTCTAGGCATATGCAGTCTATCTAAACACTGTATGCTTAAAAAAAAAACTTTCTGAGGGAAGTAGTTTCATTCAAAAATAATGCAGGAAGTTTAGGAAGAGATCTACTGCTCTTAGAAATGATGCCAAGGCCCATGCCTTCAAGTTCCTTAGGCTCAACTTGGTAACAGGATTTAAACTCAGTGGCATATGGTATATTAAACCATTATTTGGTCAAATACCTTTTCAAAATTATTTTCATTTTTTCCACGAACCAAGGGAATGGACAGTCTTTGGGCCCAAAGCCCCAAGCCAACATTATGTATCTTTTTGTTTTCCTACTCAGAATATTATACGTTATTGCATCCATGCGGTATTCCTCTGGAAGACAGAACAATAATATTGTTGCTGGCAGCAATGGCAGATTACTCAGCCTGAAACTGATATCTGTTAATAGCATCCACCTATTTGTCAGAAAGAAAAACAAACCCTATTTCCCCCCAAGAAATGGACTTCTGCGAGGATAAATAATTTATCATGATTTAAAACAAACAAAAAAACCCAAAACATATCCTGCTCTTCTGACCACACAATAGTTCTTTATGTTATTATGGTTCTACTGAAGAACTCAAAAGAATATTTTAAAAGAAATTATTATCTAGCCCTATTATGAACTGAAACACACTTACTACAAGCCTTTATTATGGCTTGTTTTTTGCCACATTGCTATAATTCATTTATCAGAATGAAGGTACACATTTCAAAACATTTCTGAATTCCCTCAGATAGGAACAGATGTTTTCAGGGCAATCATCAAACCAAACAAAGCAGGTGAGTCATGTACCCCGCCCCCCCCCCCCGGCAGTGTCTTTGAAGAAAGGGGTAAAAGTCAATCTGGTCCATGACAGAAGTGAAATACCAATTAATCTCTTGGGAATATAAAAATAGGTGGAAACTTCTATTTATTCTCACTGTACAAAACTTCTCAGCCCAATGCCTTCTTCCAAAAAAAAATTCTTATAGAAGAAATTTACACATTAATCAATTTATTATAAATTCCAACAAGTTTATACTTGTGCTTTGTAGGAATGTGACCGCTTTGTAAATAAAAATTAATCATACTTCTCTCCTCTTAGATCCAAAATACCACGATTAGTTCCACAAAAGCTAGATTTAAGTTATTTAAAATAACTGACATTTCCTGGCCACAAAGAAACCTCTCTTGAATGTGGGAGAGTGTTTCAAAAAGAGATTGAGACCAGTGTTCCCTCTAAGCTGATTTAGTGTGAGCTAGCTCACAGTTTTTTAGCCTCCAGCTCACACTTTTTTTTGTTTTGACTCAGGAAGTATGCCCCCAGAGCAGACTACTCATGCAGTAGCCGAATCGCTCACTCACAACTTTAATGCCAGTAGCTCACAAAGTAGAATTTTTGCTCACAAGACTCCACAGCTTAGAGGAACATTGGCTGAGACAGGAAAGAAGGTCTGGGATTAAGGGGGAAAGTAAATTTAAAAAAAAATCCACTGGGTGTGGCCAGGCCTTGGATGCACCTTAAATAGATCTTTGGACCCTGGTTTGTATACTTAAAAATAAATCTAGCATCAATTCTCATTGGCCTATGTCCTAGAATAGGTACAATTCACAGAAATTTAAGCCATGCTTATGTCTCATTTAAAGTATCAAGACACAAATCAAAGTGTGAAACACTTAAATCTAATGGAAATTCATAGCATTTACCTATGAGCTAACCCTTGGAATTTCCATAGGATCTGCACATTCTTGATATACTGCCGATTGCACAGAATGTCCATATATAAACCCTCATGTACAGCGACATGCACAAGATACACCTGAAATTCAAGTAAACTCCATAGCCCCAACAGAGATTATAAATCTGCTCTCCTGAAAATAACATTTGTTATCAGGTCTAAACACAAAAACATTACAAAAGTTGAAAACAAACTCACCCTCTAAATCCTTACCCCACCCCCAAATATTTAATTTAAAGTGCACAAATATAGTTAAATCTATTTTAACATGACTAAAACTTTTGAAAACAATGTTAAAATTAAACAGTTTTTGGCTCTACTACATTGGCATAAAGCAGTGAAGTTAATTTTTAAGAACCCAAATGTTCAGCGAAATGTACCGTAAAATAGCAGCATTAAAAACTTTTACAATTAAATGGATCTGCAGTCTATAGCATAAACCTGACAAATATTCAAAATGGGTTTTTCCTGCCCCAGCACAAAACCCTGGAGGTAGTGGCCACAATCTACAGAAAGCTTCACATGACTGCACAGGGGAGAATTATATAGGGTTGTATCCAAACCAAATGTTCTGCTAATGGAAGGCACTTCCATCAATAGCAGAGAACTCTGCCCCCCCCCCTCCTGCTGCAGCCTGCTTATCTCCCTGAAATGATGCTCCTAGAAGGACAGGGGACCCTCAGGAATGGCAATAAGGGGAAATGGGGGAGGGGAATTGTCTGCAGCAGTAAGAATTGGTGGAAATGGCACTTCCGTTTCACTAGCAATTTATTTGAGGATTTCACTGTAGCAGGTACAACAGAGGAAGAGGCAAGCTTTTTTTTTTTTAACTAAACTGTAGCTTGCTTCTTCAGCAGCAGGAACTGCTACAACAAACTCTTCAAAAGAAAGTAAGATCTTGCTGCATACATATTCTTCCCCAGGCACATGTAGTTTCTTTGGCTTGTGGCCAACAACTGTTTAGTTACACTCCGGTAGCAACTGTGATCACTTTCTTGAAATTGCACATGAAACTGGAATACATAGTAAGGTTATTAATATGGCAGCTGACAATGCCATATATATATTTTTAAAACCATATATTAGAAAACAACAATGTCTAATTGCTGTAAATTCTATACTACAGACCGGTGCTCCCCGCACACATAGATGGCACTTGGCCGTATGCGTCTTCTGGTGTGACCAGGTAGCTGCGGCAAAAATTTAAAGTACTTAGGCATCAAATCCAAGCATGCATCGTGAAATTTTTTAATCCTCCAGTAGTAAATCAGTGGATTCAGGGCAGACTTGAGGTAGCAGAGCCAAAGGAGCCAAGTGCTTATCTCAAAAAAGTTGTGCTTGTGATAGAAGTGGCTGTTGAATGTGGCAATAAGGCTGTAGGTGGTGAAGGGTGCCCAGCAGATTATGAAGACAACGAACAAAATCAATATGGTTGTGAAGGCACGAGTTTTAAAGCTCATATCAATGTTCATCTGAAAGGGTCTCTGGAGGCTCATGAGGCCAAGTTTGCTGGCTTGACTGAGGCATATGCTATCCGGGTGGCTATGGATACGAACTGCGTTGTGCCGTAAAGTGTTGAGGATGCCCATAAAAGAATACAACATCACCAAAAATGGAATGAAAAAGGAAATCAATACTACTAATATCACATAGGCACGATAGCTAGGGTTTGTGGAATAGCCAAAAACGCACTGTGGAGCCTTAGAAGGTATCTGCAGGTTGGGGTTTCCCACAGAGAGTGGGAAAGCCACTACAAAGGCTGTAGCCCATGAGACAGCAATGAGGATCTTTGCGCGGTATGGATTCAGCTTATCCTGCCTCTGAACTATTATAAGGAACCTGTCAATACTAATAATGAGCAGAATGCCTACTCCTTCTATGACGAATAGCCAGAAGAACATGGCAGAGACTCTGCAGAAAATGTCCCCAAAAATCCACTGAGTGGTGATGATGGTTATCAGAGCAAAAGGCATGTTTAGCACAGCAAGCAGCATGTCTGCACAAGCTAAGCTTGCTAGGAGAATGTTAATAGCAGATCGCATTGCAGTCTTTTGATAGACCATGAGGCAGACAACAAAGTTACCAAGGAAAGAAAGCAAGAGTATAAATATCATGGCAGCAGAGAGAATGATCTGAAGTGGCAGGCTCAAGCTCTTGAAGTCTGGTTGTTGTACTGTAGGGGCAGCTGTACCATTGACTGTCAAAGTAGTTACCTCAGTGGTAACCATGGCACCCAGAAGGTATTTCAGTGGCTGTGTCGTGCCACTGCGAACCAAGAAAAAAGGAGTGGTGATATTTATGTGGGCATTTTCGTAGACAATAAAAGTTGCATTTAACGTCCCCGAATGAGCTGACCTCAGCATTGCAGAAAAAACCATTGTTTCAGCAGGAGTGAACACAAAGAGATAAATAGGTTTCAAGGCATTTTAGTATTTAAGGGCAGTGTCACAGTTCATGGCTGTGGACCAAACTTCAGTTTACACATCTGTGAGGGGGAAAGGAAGTCTTCAGCCTTCATGGTAGTGCTTTGGTCTGAAAAAGAAAACAGGAATAAAAAAACTTAAATTAAGCAGATCACCACAGGGATTGTTGATATTGGAAAGGGATATTCCTACTAAGTGAGGAAGGGGAAAAAATCCTGTACACCTAGTGAATTCAGAACAGTGCCAAATAAAAGTACACCCTCATCAGGCAGATCAAGGAACAAAGAGGAATCTCATGATGATAACACTGGCACAGAAGTACACAACAGAGGAGAGTACAATGCAACATGTTGCCAGGAGATAATCAGCAATATTCCAATACAGGAAGACACACCTCTGTGTACCTGGCAATCATTCTCATCATATCATGTTCTGAGAACTCTGTGGCCAGCTTTCCAGTCACTAGGATTTCATATTTAGCAGTGAGACCTTCCACACCACCCAGCAGTTTTCTCTTGAAAGAGTTATGTCCAGGCCCTTAGCCAGAAAATTTTGGTGGGGGGGCCGTGGGGCCAGATGGCCCTGTTTCATGGAGGGCTTCCCTTGAGGCGCCCTTCACGCAAACTCCACAAGTTTCCCTGCCTCCTCTGCCTACCTGCCGTCAAACCCGCCTTTCCCTTCTCTTAAGAACATAAGAACATAAGCGAAGCCATGTTAGATCAGGCCAATGGCCCATCCAGTCCAACACTCTGTGTCACACAGTGGCAAAAAAAAAAATTATATATATATATACACACACATACACACACACACATACTAATAGCCACTGATGGACCTCTGCTCCATATTTTTATCTAAACCCCTCTTGAAGGTGGCTATGCTTGTGGCCGCCACCACCTCCTGTGGCAGTGAATTCCACATGTTAATCACCCTTCGGGTGAAGAAGTACTTCCTTTTATCCGTTTTAACCTGTCTGCTCAGCAATTTCATCGAATGCCCACAAGTTCTTGTATTGTGAGAAAGGGAGAAAAGTACTTCTTTCTCTACTTTCTCCATCCCATGCACTATCTTGTAAACATCTATCATGTCACCCCGCAGTCGACGTTTCTCCAAATTAAAGAGCCCCAAGCGTTTCAACCTTTCTTCAAGGGAAAGTGTTCCAGCCCTTTAATCATTCTAGTTGCCCTTTTCTGGACTTTCTCCAATGCTATAATATCCTTTTTGAGGTGCGGCGACCAGAACTACACACAGTACTCCAAATGAGACCGCACTATCGATTTATACAGGGGCATTATGATACTGGCTGATTTGTTTTCAATTCCCTTCCTAATAATTTCCAGCATGGCGTTGGCCTTTTTTATTGCAAACGCACACTGTCTTGACATTTTCAGTGAGTTATCTACCATGACCCCAAGATCTCTCTCTTGGTCAGTCTCTGCCAGTTCACACCCCATCAACTTGTATTTGTAGCTGGGATTCTTGGCCCCAATGTGCATTACTTTGCACTTGGCCACACTGAACCGCATCTGCCACATTGACGCCCATTCACCCAGCCTCAATAGATCCCTTTGGAGTTCCTCACAATCCTCTTTGGTTCTCACCACCCTGAACAATTTAGTGTCATCCGCAAACTTGGCCACTTCACTGCTCACTCCCAACTCTAAATCATTTATGAACAAGTTAAAGAGCATGGGACCCAGTACTGAGCTCTGCGGCACCCCACTGCTTACCGTCCTCCACTGCGAAGACTGCCCATTTATACTCACTCTCTGCTTCCTATTACTCAGCCAGTTTTTGATCCACAAGAGGACCTGTCCTTTTACTCCATGACTCTCAAGCTAAGGAGCCTTTGATGAGGAACTTTATCAAAAGCTTTCTGGAAGTCAAGGTAAACAACATCTATCGGGTCTCCTTTGTCCACATGTTTGTTCACCCCCTCAAAGAAATGTAACAGGTTAGTGAGGCAAGATCTTCCCCTACAGAACCCATGCTGAGTCTTCCTCAATAACCCATGTTCATCAATGTGCCTACTCATTCTGTCCTTGATAATGGTTTCTACCAACTTTCCCGGTATTGAAGTCAGACTGACTGGCCTGTAATTTCCCGGATCTCCTCTGGAACCCTTTTTAAAGATGGGGGTGACATTTGCTACCTTCCAGTCCTCAGGAACAGAGGCAGATTTCAATGAAAGATTACAGATTTTTGTCAGAAGATCCACAAGTTCAACTTTGAGTTCTTTCACAACTCTCAGATGTATGCCATCCGGAACTGGTGACTTCATGAATGAGATCATGAATGAGATCATTCATGAATGAGATCATTCATGAATGAGATCATCTGTAGCTTCAGAAATGAGCATCGACAGTACTAAGAATTCCCGGTCATATACTTTTACGAAGAAGCTACCAGAGGTGGCAATCATTTGCTACCTACCAGTCCTCAGGAACGGAGGCAGACTTCAGTGAAAGATTACAGATTTTTGTTAGAAGATCCACAAGTTCAACTTTGAGTTATTTCAGAACTCTCTGATGTATGCCATCCGGACCCGGTGACTTATTAGTTTTTAATTCGTCCATCAGTTGTAGGACCTCCTCTTTTGTCACCTCAATCTGACTCAGGTCTTTCAACACCCCTTCCAAAATTAGTGGTTCTGGAGCGGGCAAAAAGTTCTCATCTTCCACAGTGAAGACGGAGGCAAAAAATGCATTCAGCTTCTCAGCCATTTTCCTATCCTCCTTCAGTAATCCTTTTACCCCATGGTCATCCAAGGGCCCCACTGCCTCTCTGGCTGGTTTCCTGCTTGTAATATATTTGAAGAAATTTTTATTGTTGGTCTTTATGTTTTTTGCAATATGCTCCTCATAGTCCCTTTTAGCCTGCCTGATCACAGTCTTGCATTTGATTTGCCACAGCCTGTGTTCCCTTTTAGTAATCTCTCTTGGACTGGTTTTCAACCGCTTAAAGGTGTCCTTCTTACCTTTTACAGCTTCCACTACTTTGTTTGTTAACCATGCAGGCCTTTTCTTATACCTGTTTGTGCCTTTCCTAACTTGTGGTATGTATTTTATCTGAGCTTCTAGGATTATAGTTTTAAATAGTCTCCAAGCTTCCCCAAGGGTTTTGACCGTATTTACCTTTCCTTTCAGTTTCCTCCTCACATGCCTCCTCATCTCAGAGAATTTACCCCTTTTAAAGTTAAACGTGGTTGTGGCGGTCTTTTTGGACAACTCCCTATTTATACAAACAGTGAAATCAATAACATTATGGTCACTGCTCCCAAGTGGCGCAATCACTTTTACATCTCTCACCAAGTCTTGGGCATTACTTAGGACCAAATCCAGGATCGCCCCACCCCTGGTAGGTTCTGAGACCATCTGCTCCACAGCACAGTCATTGAGAGCATCAAGAAACTCAATCTCTTTCTCTCGACCAGAACACATATTGACCCAATCAATCAATCATATTGATCCAATCCCTTCCCCCCTCCGCACCACCCGCTCGCCTGCCGCCAGTGCCTCCTCTGCTGGTCCACCACCACCCACACCTTCCCTTTCCATTGCAAACTGCCCCCATCGCATCACCTGCTGTGGCAGCCTGTGCCTCCTCTGGCAGCCCACCACCGCCCACCCCTTCCCTTTGCACCCCCCCATCATGCTGCCTGCCCTCCTGCTCCGGCAGCCTGTGCCTCCTTCGCCGGCTCGCCATGGCCACTATTGCCGCCCGCCCCATCCTTTCCCATTGCCTCCTGTCCCCCCCCCACACGATCACATGGCCCTGATCATGTGGGGGGGAGGCAACAGGAAGGGATGGGAAAGGAGGGACGAGCAGCAGTAGTGGCCACAGCGAGCTGGCAAAGGAGGCACAGGCCGCTGCAGCGGGCAAGTGGGCGGCACGATAGGAGGGGGGTTGTGAAGGGAAGGGGTGGGCGGTATCAGTGGGCCAGCAGAGAAGGAACAGGCCACTGCAGCGGACGACACAATGGGGGGGTTGCAATGGGAAGGGAAGAGGTGGGCAGTGGCGGGGCGGTGATGGAGGCACTGGATGGAGGGGCCCTACAGGGGGGAGAGAGAGTTAATGGAGGGGCTGTGCCCGCCCCCCCCCCGTGCCCAAGGGCCTGGTTATGTCCTCTCCTCATTTCAACAACATTGCTCAGCTTTTAAAATTGGCCATATGCTGCAACTGTAGGCATCTCCAAACAGAAAGAGGGACACAAATTCCAGGGGAAAACATAAAGTAAACCTCACCATGAACAAATAACCCAAAAGCTACAGATCCAGGGTTACCAGAATTTCACACTCCTTGGCCAAGTGCCAGAACATTCTGCTGCACACTGTTGGCTGTGTGTACTCTCACAAAACAATACATCACATGGTGTGGTAGTCATATCTAGGAAGGTGCTTCTGGCAAAAGAAACAAATGCCGGACTCCTGGTAAACCTAGAGAAGAGCCCAAGCATCCCCTTCTCGGTTGAACAACTCATCTGTCATCTCATCCCCAGACCATTTTCAGGCAGCACTGCATCTGGTGGACAGGCTGAAAGAAAGACATTGGACCAGATTCCTTAACCTACAGACAGGTGAGAAAGGAAACACTTCCTTTTAAAACAATATCACTCACTATGTGCCTCAGAGGCACTCAGACCTACATGCCAGAATATTTGTAAACACAAAGTCACAAGCGTTCAGGAGGAAGGACTGCCACTGAGACAACAATGTGTGGTAGGGAAAAATGGATCTTCTGTATGACTGGGGATGTTGCTGTAAAGAAGACATTAGACAACAGTTCCTACAATCATCACAGTTCTCTGGGGGTTTTTTGGAGGGGGGGGGAAATAATTAAACATATTGTTTTAAAGATCAATATTTTGATCATTGGACAATACCTGACCAAATTGTTATTGCTCAGGTTTTTTGACCATTCAAATGCAAATCTTAAATTCAAATCTCCCTCGTATCAAACTACACGTCTCAAAGAGACACTCTTCAGAACTGGACAATTGTAGAGCTAGTACAATAAACTTACTTACAAAGTTATTTAATTATAAACATTTTGCATTGCTTCTCTGGAGATTTCCTACATGTAAGCATGTTGGCAAAGTAGGGAAACACATGCCTGGCTCCATGACTCCTCAAATATGCACAAAGGGCTACCAGTGTAGAAACTTGAATCTGTGTGCACATTCACTCATGCAGCTTCCTGTACTCTCAAGTGTACTTGTATTGAAATGAAATGTTAATAGCAGTGATAGTCCTACAGGGTGCATACAAATAACACATATTAAATGCCTTCAACAGTCTGTGGACACCTTTTCATTAGTCATATTCAGGCTGTGATCAGACATGCAGTTTGATTCAGTGTGGCCCCACTTTTAATTGATCCCAGGGCTTTTTCTGAAACAGAGAGGTCTGATCAGACTTACCCTCTTAACCTGCTTCAATGCGCTTTCACCTTCATTGATCAGACGCAGGAGCCAGGGAGTGGGGCAGTGGGCTTTCCCCCCTCATTTGTCTTTTGTGCATGTGCATAAGTACTTATGGGAAGCAGCATTTCCAACTCCTGACAGAATGGTGGTAGCTGGTGATCAATGGAGTTGCTGGAGGCGGCTGCTGGGATCTGTTGTCCACGGTGAGGGAAGTGTTTTTTTTTAAACTATGTGTTTGAAAACTTTAATGTTTTAAACATTCCAAAGCCAAGGCAAGAGAATAGAGAAGCCTCATCCTGTTCCTGTGTGTTGATGTTGTTTTTATTTTAAAACTTGGAGCAAAGCCAGAGTCACAGGCATCATCCTCAGACTGCCCCCTCTCTCCCTCTCAGGAAAAAAAAAACTTATCTATTTTCAAGTACCCCCCCCTTCCCACCCTTTGTGTTGCAAAGCACAGGAAAAAGCTGTAATACACAGATATCTTTCTTTGGAAATTTTTTAAAAAAGAAAACAAGCTTGTGTGTGTGAGAGGGAGAAAAAGAATGGTGTGCAACTATGCAGTTATATGCACATTGCTAACTAGTAACAAAAAATGGTGGGTGTTAAGTGGAAGCTACAGGCCAAAGTGGAAGCTAAAGCAGCTTTCAGACCAGGAACGAGTTCAGACTGCAAACTGGCTTGACATTGTGGCAGGACAGTTGACAGCAAAAGCTGTGGGGTGAAACCAGATGACTGGGAAAACACCAGAATGGATCAGGTTTCAAAATAACCCATCTTGAAGAGGGATTATAGAGGGACCACAACGACTCGGGAATGGGAGGCAGATGTTGCTGTCTGATTGTGCACTTTAAATCTGGTAGTGAACAGCAATGACAACCAACTAAACTGCACATCTGATCACCACCACAGGGTACCTTTTTCCACCCTTCCAATATATACTTATGTGTGAAATGAAAACTGTAACTCACAGTGGTGGCTATGAAAAGTAGCTAGATTTGCTATGTTTGCTGACCACAAGGATTTGATCTTGAACACGTGGACCTAGAATATATAATGCAGTTTCGTTATCGCTGCTGACACTACAGACAATCAATCTGACTACCTAATGATTGTTTTTTTATTTACAAGGAGTGTGCTATTCTATGGATGAAAAGACAAGAAGTACAGTTGGTTTTAGTGAAACTCATTTCCAGTTTAAGTGACTGGCAACTCTGATTAATCTGTTTAACACACACACCACTTTTCTCCACTTCATTTTAATTTTATATTAGTGCTATTTCAGAAGGCACTGATGTTAATAATTAACTGGGGTACAAACAGTAGGCCAACAGCAAGGAAATGGTTCAAAACATATGAGAACAAAGCTACCAGTTTTAGATATATTTCAATCAAAATCTCACCCCCTCAAAAAAAATGGTAATATGCAATCCATGCCCTGCAAAGTAAATGAATTTTTATCAGCTCTTTCAGTTGTAACAAGGAATAATTGAGCCTCAAAATGCCTGACAGGGAGACCAACAAAGGCTATGACAAATAATGCAGAGAGAGTAGCAGCATTAGCCCACAAGGGAGCAATGTGAAAGAAAGCATTTCAGGAACAAATAATTCAAGGTGAAGAATGGCAGGTAACAGAAAACAAGGGAGAGCCTGACATTCACACACTTCAACTCTCTGTGCAGTATATATGGGCAATAAATCAGTCAATACATCAAAATAACTAAATTACTGACATATTACAAAACAACCTCTCTCTCTCTCTCTCAAGTTGCAGCTGAGTTGCAGCAACCCCACAGGGGTTTTTTTAAGGCAAGAGCTGAACAGAGGTAGTTTCCCACTGATTGCCTCTGTAGAAAGTTTGGACTTCCTTGGTGGTTTCCCACCCAGTAGTAGCCAGGGCTGATCTTGCTTAGTTTCTGAGATTTGATGAGATTCGGCTACCCTGGGCTACCTTTAGTACAGCTTAATTTTAAATTATAGGTTCAACTCAGTTTGTTCAGTTGAAAACAGGAATAAAACTAGACACCAGGGAGGTGAGGGTGTCTAGAAATGTGTCTTAAAATCAAGAGTTCTGAGTCTTTGAAGGAAAATGTTTTGGTAGTTTGATAACTTTTTCTACCAGTGGATAGAGATTGTTGTCTCCATTAATTATTCATTTTGCACAGGGTGGGCAGCAAGGACAGTTTTCGCCTACCAGATGCACATCCCACTGTGGCATTCATCTTCTGGCAAACTGTACTGCATATGTGAGGGAAGGAATAGGACAAACTTTAGGATTAGCATGCAAATCCTGTCCCTGTAACCAAAAGAAAGGATTCAAGAATCTGGCTTTCATGGAAGGAATTTCCTGTGCTACTGCACTGAAAGCTGTAGTGTACAAACATGACCTTAAAAAACAGGACCCCTCTCGGCAAAGTACAGAACATGAACCTTCAGTAAATTATTAGCCCTTCCAAAGATGAAACAAGAGGTGAAAGTGCACCAATGTTTTTAACGCTTGATGATGGAAGTCTGTAATCATAGTGCCATAGCTAATTTCACTAAGGGGAGTGAATAATTCAAACTTGTTTTAACCGAGTTTGTTCAGTCACCAGATTACAACTTGTTTACAAACTGGGACCAGGACCCTTTGACCTTAAAAAAAAAATAGGATTGCTGGGTCCTACCTTGCTCTTGGGAAGATCCTGGAGCCTCTCCTGGAGTCTTCTACCACATGCGAGGTGCGATGACATCACCCAGAAGTGATGTCATTGCATTGCCAACATTATGTGCTCTAGGTTTTTTAGCTACAAAACCAGAGTTTGCCCAAAAACCAGACTGCCGTTGCATGACATCCCCAGCATGATAACATCACTTCCAAGTGACATCATCACATCAGGGGTGTCATACAACAATGTCCCTGTTGGGCCAGGGTTTCCCCCACCAGCCAGTTTTGGGGCAGTGTATTGGAGCTCCGCAGACCAGGAAATTCCCTGGCTGGACTGGGCCTGGCAACCCCCGCCCCCCTCCAATAGTCTGTTACTTTTTTGCTTTGGATGTTTTAATATGGATCAAACTGCTCTTACCATTGCTCATCATTCACTTTTGTTACATGTTCAAAAATTCAATTTACAAAGAAAAACATTCCAATCTGGAGCAGTACAGCAACAGTCTTCCCTTTCTTCTGGCCTACAGTTTTCACTGGACCTGAATCATAAATACTTTGCACATATGTACTGGCTAATGTCATTTTCAACAGGTCCATACACTGTCATGATTGCCCCCCTCCGTTTCACTGAGATATTTGTCCAACACAACAGATTTATTTAAAAATAAATCTTATTTTTCCTTTGTGCCCCTCCTTTGTTGTCTCAATTCTGCATTAGGAAAACTGCATGGCACACTTCTCCAGAGTTCCCGCCTTGCCTCCTCGCCCATTTCACAAAGCAGAATGCAGTTGTTTGTATCAAACAGATGTACATGTTCTAGCAATGCCAAACTGAATTTCAAACCAGTCATTTCTGATTATGCTCCTGCATGATAAATGCAGCCAACTATGGAGGCACAAATCAACTGAGGTATATAATTTTAAATGGTGCACAAGGTGTAAGTAAGCCTGTGAACAGTAAAAATGCAGCAGCTCTGCCAGCCACTATCCTGAATTCAGCCAAATGCAAGCCAGTTAATGAGAAAACCAAGTGAACTATTTTACACACAAAACAGGCACTGGAATAAGGTAAATCTGAATGGCGATTGCGTGTTCTGTGAGCTTCTCATCATCCCTTGCTTCAACTCACTTTCCATAACTTTTACATGGTCTGCTTCAGCCAGTTTACAGAATATTTTTCACCTAATTCAAAAATGAGTCTGTTGCTTTGGTGTGGTGGTTAAGTGTGCGGACTCTGATCTGGGAGAACCAAGTTTGATTCCCCACTCCTCCACATGCAGCCACTGAGTCAGCCACAAGTTCTCAGCAGAGCTGTTCTCTCAAGAACAGCTCTCTGAGAGCTCTCTCAGTCCTACCTATCTCACAGGGTGTCTGCTGTGGGGAGAGGAAGGGAAAGGAGATTGTAAACCACATTGAGACTCTTAATGAAGGGCAGGATATAAATCCAATCTCCTCCTCCTTCTCGAAAAATTACATTAAAGGATTGTCATAGCATTCCACACCAATTCTTCCATTGTCATTATTTTTTTCACCATTAAACTTAGGATATCTGAATGCTCAGGAAGCCTGTTATTTTGACTCCAGTATTAACCATCTTAGTGCTTAGTGCTTCCATCCAGTTCCTACTGATCTCAGTAAATTTCTTACAGACAGAAGCACAAATGCATACCAATACACGTACAATTTAACAAAAACAATGAACCACAACAATTTAATGGAGGGAGGAAATATTTTGATTCTTAAGGAATATAATCACTACTTGACTACCTCCCCCCCCACCCCAAGAACTTATTGTTATAGACAGCTGTTTCAGGGAAATTCATTTCTTTGACATTAAGAGCAATAAAAGCAACAGATTTAATTAATTAAAATTTCTAGGCAGGCAGACTGATCACTTCTTTGATCTAAAATGAATGTATTACAGGCTGGTTGATAATTTCTCTCATCAGTATAATAAATTTCTTATTCTCTTGTACCAGAAACAAACAAAAAAAGCTGTATAATAATGTCTATTTATCACTACATGAATTTTATTTTAGAACTGATCTGTGGAGCAACATGGCTACTTGAAATCTAAAACCAAAAACAATACCATAACCATTAGAACTCCTAATCTTCACTGCCTAATATACGCCATCTGTAATAAACAGGATTTCCAGGAAGCATTCAGTTCTGAAAGAAACCTGGGAGAATCTACTGCTTATGCAACCTTCCTGAGGTTCCAAACTTCTCAATCAATTCATCCTCAGTAACTTTTAATATCATTTTCTTCTTCCTTCTCTCATAGTAGCTTCTCAATATCACTATCCTCTACCTAAGGTCCAGGCCCATTGGTTAGTATATCCTTTATAATAAAACCCCTTTTGTCTTGGCAAATCCAAGTTCCCTCATTGGTTGGGACTAGATGGGACTGTGGTGCATCAACCTTTGGCATATCAAACTATTAATCAAGAGTACTTGTGCGCATGCCACTGGTTGAATTCACTCCTCTTTCCCACTTGAGTGGCAATACTTTAGTTCTGGTAGTTACTGGCTCTCCCTACTCTCCCACTGGCTGAGCCACCTGTCAAACAGATTCACAGAGGAGAGACAGAAACCCTTCCCTCAGTTAGCTGAGGGAGAGAGGAGGAGGGAAACAGCCAGATAAAGGCTTCCCTTGATTGACTGAGAACTCCTCCCTGTCCTCCTCTGAAAAGTGGAAAAATGGTGTTCATTGGCAACAGACCAGATACAGAGAGAGATAGAAGGAGGGAAAGTGAGACAAACAGAGAGACTGAAGTTCTGTGTTTGGAACCTTTATTGTGAACATATTTATAATAATAAATGGTATTGGCCTAATAAGAGCTCTCCCATTGACCTGCGCTCCATAAACCATTGGTCCATCATGTGTCAGTCACCACTTCTGGGTTCCCACTGGCTGGCTTCCCTGTCCCCGCCCCTACTTCAGGCCCAGGAATGCTGAACAAACCACCAAAACAGTCTTACCTCAGAGACAGACATATCTCCAATGCTTCTCTGGGACCTCTCCATCAACTGGCCTCAGAAAGAGCTGCCATTCTACTGTGGCCTCACAAAGCATTTCCTCAGAGGTCAAGGCAGCCACCTCTTTCCTGTCACTCCCTCTCTCCCTTCTCCCCTCAGCCTCACCCCAGAACTGACAAGGATTGAGCCATTGGGGAAGCTGCTAGCCAAAGGTTGCTGCTAGGCAGTAAAGGGAGAGCCCTCAGCTGAAAATAACGCCACAGAGTCCACCCTCCAAAGCAGTTATTTTCTCCAAGGGGAGAGAGCTCTGTTATCTGGAATTCAGTTGTGATCACAGGAGATCTTCTGGCTCTACACAGGTCTGGCAGCACCCTCTGGATAACTTGATGTTACCTGAGTGGCATGACTTAACTAGGCCTGGGTGCTTGCTCCTGTTCAGCAGAAGCTCCCCTATAACAGCCAATGTGACACAGCAGTGGCCAACTCCAGGTTGGCAAATCCCTGGAGATTTGAGGGGTGGAGTCTGGAGAGGTTAGGGTCTGAGGAGGGGTGGGACCTCAGAAAGGTACAATGCCATAGACTCTACTCTCCAAATCAACCATCTCCTCTTGGGGAACCACTGTTACCAATTTCCAAACAAGGACTGGAGAGCACTGAGAATTACAACTGCTCTCCAGATGGCAGAAATCATCTCCCCTTTAGGTGGGAGGGGAGTAAATGGGGGGGGGGCAGGCAGGGGGAAAAGACCTCAAGAGTGGGAGGGGGGCATTTGCCAGAGCTTGCTTCTAGAGCTCATTGCATTTTTCTCCACAATGGGACCTATTCCCAGTAGTAAAATACTACTCAAGCTACAATCCAATGCTTTATTTTCCTCCAGCTCAAATAACATTGCTTATAATGATCCAAGTCCAATCCCACTATAGCCAAATACTGTGGCTGCACAAGCATGGTGGTTTGCATTCATAACTTTTCTGATTGAGGATGATATTCTTCTAACTTCCTCGGGAGAAAGCCTGATTGCACTCAGTGGGACTCAGTTCTGAATAGACATGCATAGGACTGAGCAGTAATCAGATGAAATACATTTTGCATTAATTCACCATGTACAAGATCTGGCAGGAATATATAGCCCATATGCTCCAGAGCAGTCCTATCAGATTCAAGTGGTCTTTAGCTTCAGCCTCTATGCTTATATTGAGCCTTATTACTGATATAACTCTCAGTGTGAACCAAAGAGTTACGTCCACACACAGCAACCCTGCAGGAGGGTAGGCAAAGTACATAGCTATTTATTATCAATATGCAATTAGAAAAAGCCAAAAAAGAACACCCAAAATTGTTTTCACTTTGAGTTAATGCAGGGACTTTTGATCAATGTCATTTTTTAAAATTTGCATTACACTAAAAAGGGTCTTTTGACCAAAGTTCAGTCTCAAAGGAAGAACAGCATAAGGCTGGCCAGTTGACAGACCAAAATTGTTAAAGACTGCTCAAGTATGTTTAAAGCATTAATTAATTTTAAAGGCATAGATTAAAACAAAACTGATAGTCATCAGTAGGTCTAATGCTAATACTAATTACAAAAACAAATTAGTTAACCAATCTTAATTCAAACAATACAATAACTTTTTTTTTAAAATGCAATGACTAATATATTTAAGAATGTTCAGTGAGATTAATTTAATTCAGTGAATGATTAATTTAACATTTCTTCTTTGCTTTTCCCCATGGAATATCAAGTTTCTTTTTTAATTACAGTATTTAAAAACAAGTCAGTTTTTAAAGTAGTAGTAAGGAATGAGACCATTATGAAGTAAAAAGACAAGATGCCACCTACATAGTAATAATTTTGGCTTTATAGAATATTTGAATCAAGATCAAGTAATGGGTTGCCAATTGACAACATTTATCCACCATGTTATTAACTATCCAGCTTGGTTGACCAAACAAGCTATTGGCTCCAAAATACATACAAGAAATGCAGAAGACTATAATGGACATATCCCTTAACCTCCAGTTCAGTGCATACCAAGAAGCCATAGGAATAAAAATTCAATCCTCATGGAAATGAATTCCACTAAATAATGGGGCTTGCGGTTTGGTAAGCATGCTCACTTTATGACAAAATTAAATACATTATAGAAAAAATACTCAGATCCCCCTCTTTAATGTTTCCTTCAATGTCTTTTGTCTTGTTCAATATCGCTAACTTTATTAGTTATTTTATTAGTTATGTTCGTGACACTACAGATTTTCTGAGGAAAATACAATCTTTGAACAACCTTCCAGAGAATACTATCTTAGCCACCATGGATGTGGAATCTTTGTATACTAACAGCCCACACCGAGATAGATTACAAGCTGTAAGTAATATAATCTCTGATAAAAAACATAGCTGACTTTGCTACCAAACTGTGCCATTTTGTTCTCACCCGTAACTACTTCAGATTTGGCAATGAACTTTTCCTACAGATCAATGGTACAGCCATGGGCACCCACATGGCCCCACAATATGCTAGCATCTTTATGGCTGACTTGGAACAGCGCTTCCTAGACTCCCACCCACTCATACCTACCTTATACCTTCGTTACAATGACGACATCTTTATGGTCTGGACACATGGTAAAGAAGCCCTGGATGCATTTCATCAGGCTTTCAATGACTTTCACCCTACCATCAACATGACAATGAACCAGTCTATGCAAGAAATACATTTTCTGGACACCACTGTAAAACTAAACAATGGACGCATTGACACCACTTTATACCGGAAACCTACTGACCGACAAACATACCTGCATGCCTCCAGCTACCACCCCAAACACACCAAACAATCCATTGTATACAGCCAGGCTCTACGCTACAGCCGCATTTGCTCCATTCCTACTGACAGAGATTCTCACCTGAGAGATCTACAACAAACCTTTTTGGAACTAAAGTACCCACCTGATGAAGTCAGGACACAGTCAGAAGGATACCCAGAGAAAACCTGTTACAAGACACTAGTGGTCACACACAACTCTCAACTTAAAACAGTTCAACAACTTACAACCTCTTTTGGACAGTGACAGCTCTCTTTCAAAAGCACTGGGGGGTAAACCTTTTCTTGCACACAGACAGCCCCCCAACCTCAAACAACTCCGCACCCACAACAATATAGCATCTCATCTGAGCATGGACACCGGTACCAGAGCTTGCAATAACTTTGCTGCCACATACACCCCGATAACACAATCATTGGCCTAACAACATTAACTATACCATCTCAGGCTCATTCACTTGTTCATCTTCCAACATTATATATACCATTAAATGCCAACAATGCCCTTCAGTTCCCTACATAGGGCAAACAGGACAAACACTACACCAAAAGATAAATGGACACAAATCTGACATTAGGAATCCCAGAACTGAGAAATCTGTGGGAGAACACTTTAACCTTCCAAAGCATTCAGTGGGTGACCTCAAGATAGCTGTTTTCATGAAAAGGAACTTCAAGAACAGACTGGAGAGAGAAACTGCTGAATTACAAATTATTATTAAACTTGGAACAAACACATCCCCAGGACTGAACACAGATATTGTTTTTTTATCTCATTACAGATGCTAAACCCACTCTCAGTGAGTATAGCTATACATCCACAGTATAGCTATACATCCACAGTATGTGTTTTTCTTTTAGAATTGTGTATCAGTATAATTATTTGTATTGACATACTCAAAATAGGGAAATTGGCTGTATATCTCATTACATATGCTTTACCCATTTTCACTATATTTTATTGTATTCCTTTTTCCGATGGCAAACTAGAATTATGTTTACATGTTAAAAAGTAAATTAGGTGGACAAGAACATTACTATCCAATGTATTTCTAGAACTTTTAGCTGTATTGACACACTCAAACAGGGACTTTGGTTGCTTATCCCATTACATATATTGAACTCATCTCCCATTGTCATTAACAGGCAATCTCACATTTTGACATACTACTGTTTTGTTGCTTTCGCATGCTCATGCTACTCAGATCAAAGGTTTGCTCAATTTGTTAATTTTACTATTCTGCCATTGTACCATTTTACATTCTAAACCACTGCCTACCAGATAATTTTACTTCACTGTCATTGGTTCTTAAATCTGTACCATGTTGCATTCTGGGCCACTGCCTACCAGCTATGTATGGCTTTGCTCATTGTGCTGGATTTCTCATCTGATGAAGTGTGCTTAAGAGCACACAAAAGCTTACGTTCTAAATAAAAACTGGTTGGTCCTAAAGGTGCAACTTGACTCCTGCTTTGTTCAACTGCTTCAGACCAACACGGCTGCCTGCTTGGATTTATTAGTTCAGTTATACAGCACCAAAGACTAAAGATCTGCAATATATAATAATGAGCAATAAAATTAACAAGATATTTAAAAACATGAAAAAATTAATATTTCACACTTTGATCTGTCTGCATTGGCTTAAAATATCAGCTCCAATCAGCATGATGTTCTGTGGACACTCTGCTGCCACCTCATTTCCAAGTCTGTTTCCCTAGCAACACTTTAATCCATCTGGCTGCAGGCTTCTAAATTTTACTACCATATCCCTATCTTTACCAGAAATAGACTATGAAGGAATTTACACTATCAGGCATGCAGTTTCACTCACATAATTAATCAGGCTAATAAAAGAAATAGTGAGGTAAAGTATAAATAATTAGCAAAAGAGCCTGACGTGATATAAAATGCTTATTATCAGCACACAACTGAAACATCTAACAGTTCTGAAGTTTACCTGAAAGATTTTTACATTCTTCTACTTGTCACATATAGACAAATAAGTAAAATAATTCAAGATGACTATCCTCTAGCTTGAGTGGAAGAGACGTTATGCTAACGTACTAGAAGCAAAGTTTTGATGCTAGTCACAGCCTGAACAAAAATTCTAGTTTACTAATAGGGGAAGGGGTGTCAACAGACCCAACGTAAGTCACGGGGGGGGGGGGTTCAAACCTCAGGGGTTGCACTGAGCATGCTACTACTAGCAGCCATTGCAAGAAATCAGTCCTTTAATAAAGTACACACTTTGCCATTATAAGAACAGAACAGCCGCAAAAGTTGGGGAGAAAACACAAGAAGGCTGACAAAATGCTCTATTTTCTTTATTTTATTTTAAATGGGCAACTCCAACACCCTTAGATTTTACAAACACATTACAAGTGAGGGAGGCATGAAACACTACCAGGCAACTCACTAAGCTCAAGGAATACATATAGATGTAAACAGACTTGAAAACAAAGCCAAGTTTCAGATGGGTAGCCTAGCCATGTTGGTATTAATGGAGCAAGATTACAGCCCAGTAGAATCTTAGACACCATCACCTTAGAGAAACCCTGGAAATCTGGTTGATCTCTAAGGTGCTACTGGGTATTTATGGGGTAGGGCCCTGCAGGGTTCTATCCAGTTCTCCATGCTGTTTAATATCAAATTGCTGGCCAGTGGTTACATTTTTATGTGACTGGCCAGTTTGAAAAGGCTGGGGGGTTGCTGCTGGGGGGTTGGCTCCGTGGTATTTATGGGATAGGGCCCTGCAGGGTTCTATCCAGTTCTCCATGCTGTTTAATATCAAATTGCTGGGAGATACCTCTCCAAAAAATTATATTGTCCAGCCTGTCAGTTAAGAGCTGACAGAAGCAATGTTCTCTGTTCCCCAGCCTTCAGAGGTATGGTGGACAGCAACCAAAAATAGGGCCTTTTCAGTAGTGGCATTTTGCTTATGGAATACCGTTCCTCCTGAAGCTCACTTAGTGTCTGATTTGCTCTCTTCTTTGTGTCAAGCCAGAATGTTTCTCTTTTCCCAGGATTTTAAAGGGTTCATTTTAAATACTATTTTAGTCTAGGAGTTGTTATTTTAAGCTGCTGTGGTCTACTTGTATGATTTTATGTTAGGCTGGGTTTTTTAATGCTGGATTTTAATTAATATCCTTTAATGATTTGTTATATTTATTCTGTATGCCATCTCAAGTAGGTTCCTAGAGAGACAGCATAAAAACTTCTAAATAAATAAATACAAAGGTAGGACATAAATAAAAGTTTTCCACAAAAGTACTCACCTACATGTCAAGGGCAATAGCATCCCCCAGGACTATGCAATTTTTTTGTGTGATGTATAGTCCATCGCACGCAGAGTTAAAAAGCTAAAGGTAGTCCCCTGTGCAAGCACGAAGTCGTTACTGACCCATGGGGCAAACTAAAATCTACTGATTTCATTGGACTGAGACATGTTTAGTTCTGCTATGATACTACTGCGAGTTTATTACCAATCCATACATATGCTGGGTCTGATGAGAGAGAGGTTTCACCATGCTTAGTCCAATCCAGGAATCAAACCAGCAGGAAACACAGACATGTAGGTAGGAAGATGACTGCTTCACAGAACTCACAGCATTGGAGAGGAGCCATCTCCGCTATGCTTGTAGCACAAGAGAAAATCTCAAAAGGAGGCATTTTTTCCTGCATTAGGGATTGCATTGTGTAGTATGTGCAGGATGCCATGACAAAGGAAAATGGTGACAAGGGGTTTAAAACCTAGGCAGCTCACTTATTGTTGGGAGAGGAACTGGAATTGGGAGGAGGATCATGCAATTTAGAGAGATGTAAAAAAAAAAATCTCCAATAAGATGCAACATATATCCTTCTGTGCAGGTCCATCACTTCCTTCACAAGTCCACCCCCACAGTATACAGCCTTTGCATTTGACAAAGAGAGAAGAAAAAAAAACAAAAGGTTGTCAAGGAACTTGCACAGCATGTCTCTTAATTACTGCTCCTCTCATTGTCCCTGACAACATAATCCAATGTTTGTAAATCAGAAGCAGCATCACTCAGTTGGACTCTTATTTTGGAGGATGCCCCAGTGAACTCATGGGATTATTTAAGTACAAATTTTAATTATTTATAACATTTCTTTGTTGCCTTTCCACCCAAATAAGAGTCCCCAAGGCAACACACATACAAACATTTAAAATACAAACACACATAACCAGATAGGAAGGCCGGTAACAGTTACTGGGGTATGCCAGATGAAGCAAGAAAGTTAATGGAAAACAACTCTATAGAGAGACTGACAGACCAATCTCCATGGGGAGGAAATTCCAAAGTTTTGGCATTATGACCATGAAAGCCCTTTTTGGGGTTGAAACCCATCTAGCTTCAGATGTCAGGGGCACCCAAAGTAGGGCCTGCAAAGATGACAGGAGTAGATGGGTAGGTTCATATGCGAGAAGATGGCCTGTAATGTATGCTGGCTCTAAGCTGTAGAGGGCTTTAAAAGTGAACACCAGAACCTTGAAATGGGCCTGGAAACAAGTAGGGAGCAAATGTAGATGGGAAAAGGCTGGAGTGATGTGATCAGTTTGACCCACTCCAGTCAACATTCTGGCTGCAGCATTCTGTACCAAATGTTGCTTCCATACAGTCTCCAAGGACAACCCCATGTAGATGGCACTGCAGTAATCTAATCTAGATGTTAGCAGGGCATGTACCACAGTTGCAAGATCTTTTTCCCTGGGAAAGGCTGCAGCTGGCTCATCAGCCAAAGTTAGTGAAAGGCATCCAAGTCAACTGTTTATTGAACAGGAAGCCTGGCTCCAAGAGCACCCCCCGAGCTACAAGCCTACCTGTTTGGGGGAAGAGAATTACCAGTTCTCAGAAATCTTTTCATTCCTATTCATTTGTGAAATAAATTATTTTGGATGTAAATTATTGTTTTCATTTAACAACAAGCACACTCTGTTAACAAATCAATATGCAATACAATTCTTTATTATACAAATTCTCAATATAATAAAGAGATACTGACTGCCTCAAATTCCTTAAATTTTTTTTAAAAGTTTCTTCACCAGAAAGTGTATACCTTGTACTGTATTTGAGCTTACTGAAAATTAACTGCAACATCTGAAAGAACAAAGCTGTCAAAATCAGAAATGAATACCTCCACCCAGTTACCTTCTGCCACTTCATGCTCACCCTTTACAATTTCTCCTCAGTGGCTCTTTCACTTCAGTACTGGCAGACAACAATTTGGGTCTTCTTCATGCATGTCTTTGTAGGACAGATTTTGCTCATGAGCACAGAGGTTTCCTTCCTTCTAAATGCAAGATCTGAGGTGATTTTGAAACCCATGCTCACTTTTGCTCCTCTCAGGGCACCTGGAAATTTCACCCCAAGACTAAACAAAGCCACCCCACAAACCTTATTTACAAGCTGTTTTAAGAATTATCTGAAACTATAAAAACCCAAAAAACCCTCATCTTTTCTGCCAAGACATTTAAGCCTTTTTACTGAATCCTTTCAGTTACAGCAGTGGCAGCATATATTTCCACTTCCTCAATATGAAGAGAGCTGAGGGGTGGGTTTTTTTTTTCCAGACACTGCTTCATGCTGATCTCTGCTAAGCTGATCTTCCATTCATTGAATTTTTTTCTTTTAAACCCCCCCTGTTTTTCTAATGCAGCCAAGCAAATCCCTTCTCACACTGACATTCCTTTCTGAATTAGATCCTGTCTTAATGCTTTATCTCATGATAAAAACAGAAAATGGAAAACAGATCAGAATACACATATAAGCACCAGCACTCTTTGCTACCGCTACTGCTACCATCTTCCCCTCATTCTTTGGCTCATTCACTTGCTCTCTTATCATGGCATGAGGGGGGGGAAGCAGCCTGTATGCCATCCTCCCTGCCTCCCCACTCTCCAACTGTGTCTAATTAGAAGAAGATGAAGAGTTAGTCTTTATACCCTGCTTTTCGTTTCCCTAAGCAGTCTCAAAACATCTTACAATTGCATTCCCTTCCCCTCCCCACAACAGTCACCTTGTCAGACAGTGGGACTGAGAGAATTCTGAGAGAACTGTGACTGCATGTGGAGAAGTGGGGAATCCAGATTAGAGTCCGCACTCTTAGCCACTATGCCATGCTGGCTCTCAGATGGCCATGCTAATGCCATGGTACCTGTAACTACATTTTGAACATATAACATCTATTTAGGTTCTCAGGGACTACAGGAGGGGGAATCCTGCATGTCAGGAACTTCTAACCCACTCCTTGCAAGGATGGCTCTTAAAGGAGTCTTGCTACAGGCAAGGCCAGAGGAGATGCTACAAAAAAAACCCCACAATCAAACACAAGGATGGTGCATGAGTAGTTGAGCATAGAGGAAAAGAAAAGAAACAGTAATAAGAATGTATATGTGCCAAGGATGAGGTAAACACATTTAAGTCATTTGATGGGTTTATGAAAGAACAACTCCCATACAGCTCAGGAGGATGAAGCACTTGACCTACAAGTCTGACATTTTTGGGGTGGCTCCTAGATTCTAAGAAAAGTTGCCAAAGCCTGCATCACTGTTCATAATAAACCTACCACACAAGTTTGTTCTTTTCACCCCTTCTGTTTAATTTAAATATGCAATTCATGAATGAGATCATCTGTAGCTTCAGAAATGAGCATCAACAGTACTAAGGATTCCCGGTCATATACTTTTACGAAGAAGCTACCAGAGGTGGCAATCTTTGTGCTGGTCCAGAAGCTGTGGTCAAGTGGCTGATGAAGAACAGGTTAAAGCTGAATCCAGGTAAGATGAAAGTGATGATGCTAACCAGTAAGGGGGGGGGGGGGAATCGCAAGGATTATTTAAATATCTGCACAGTCAATCAAATTTCCAATAGTCAACCAGAAGACCTGCTGACCCAGAACCCACTTACTTCCTAAAAACACTTATTGAATGTCGGCACCACAGTGCCCATGGGCTCAATGTTGAGGACTGCTGGGCTAGAATATTGCCGCATGCCATATGTAAGATAGCTATCCAGAACTATCAAAAAATTACCCACAGGTACAGAAAAATGTGGCTTGCTGTTTACGTTCCCACGAGTGAACTCTATTACTCCCTCTGGGAACATACACTGGCTACCAATATGCTTGAAGGCCAAATTCAAGGTTTCTCCCTCTAAACCCCACACAGTTGGAGACCAGTGTATGTGAAGTACTGTCTCTCCTGTTATATACCTTTTCATCAACCCAGATTCTACCAGCACCTTTTCCTGGTTGAGCACTCCCTTCAAGCTATTCAGTGGTCCACAGTATGCACTTTTAAAATGGTGTCTCCAGCATTATGGAATGCCCTTCCCACATGCTGTCTTCTACATGAAATGTATGACTGTTCTTTTTAGGTAGACATTTGGCAGTTAGTTCTGTCATAAAGGGTATTATTTTGAGGACAAGTTGTGCAGCTGCTGTTTCTTTTCTCATTTGGTTTTTAATTGTTTGTGCCTCTAGAGCAAGCCCCCTGTAACCTGCCGAGCTGCCATACTTGGCAGAAAAGGCAGCACGTAAGTATTTTACTGAATAAATAAATGTTCATTTATAAATGAATGAGAAATTCTATGGACGCTGGTACTGGAGGCTGCAGATTCAGACTGCAGATGGAAAAATGAACAATCAAATATTTTGCCTTTTAAAAAATTATACATGTGCATTGGCGGGAAGGGGAGGAAGCTGACAATATCCCTCCTAGCATTCAGTCTTCTATCTACAGGATTCTGCTGCTATTGCTGTTTTTAAATATAAAGAACAATTATGAAAGTGCCCCATGAATCCTCTGTTGGTATAGTCCAGGGACACATTTACCATTTAATGAAGTGTTTGTATTATTAATTTATAGGTATTCAAAAGCACTATAAACAAAAGTAGATTTAGTCACAATATCAAACCATGATTTGGCACTACACGAGCAAACTCTGTGTTTGCACATTCCCTCTTTTAAATCGTGGTTTCTAATCCGCGTTTGAAGTTCTTGTCCATAGTTCGCCAGCTTGGCCAAAAAGCAAAACCAGAGCTTGCATGAAAAAAGAAGTAACTAATTGATGTGCAGTGTGAGAAGGGAAGAGGGAGTGTGGTTGTCCACAAAATTACAATTAGAGGCACTATAAATGTATAACTTTTAAAAAAAAAAAAAAAGATTTGAAATATACTCTAAAATGTGTCTAACCTGGCCAAATTTAATCATTTTCATTGAGAAGTTGGTGCTGCAGTCACTTATATTTGTTGAAAACCTATCCATTTAAATCTCAAGCAGAGAAGAATGCTACCACATAACCAACAATCCAATTATATCTCACCACACTCTTGTGGTTTAGCTCCAGTGCTAAAATCAGTATAAGTGATTCTAACAACCTGAGACCTACACAGCACTACACAGCTCTACCTCTATTTCTATGACCATGAAGAATCCGGAAATCCTTTCCCACCAAGTTACAGAGTCATCATAAATCAGAAGCAACGACAGCACTTAACACACACACACACACACACACACACACACGTAAGAAAGTGGGCTGCAATTCTTCTGTGAGGTAAGTAACAGTAGACTGAAAAGCTTCCCCCATCCCATCCCACAGCCTTTATTCAAGGCAAAAGTCTTTTTCTCTCAATGGTTAAAAACATTTAAAGTTAACACCAGATATGGAATTGGTAACTGCAAGAAGAGATACAGCACTCAAGTACGGCACACTTTTGCAGTTGGAATGCCCTGCAAAACAGAGAAAAGTGGTACAACTATTCTTCTGCAGTGCATTTTTGCCAAGGTAACCTCAACAGGACATAGCAGATTTTCTGGGAAGGAAGGAAGGAAGGAAGGAAGGAAGGAAGGAAGGAAGGAAGGAAGGAAGGAAGGAAGGAAGGAAGGAAGGAAGGAAGGAAGGAAGGAAGGAAGGAAGGAAGGAAGGAAGGAAGGAAGGAAGGAAGGAAGGAAGGAAGGAAGGAAGGAAGGAAGGAAGAAAGAAAGAAAGAAAGAAAGAAAGAAAGAAAGAAAGAAAGAAAGAAAGAAAGAAAGAAAGAAAGAAAGAAAGAAAGAAAGAAAGAAAGAAAGAAAGAAAGAAAGAAAGAAAGAACTTAGCATTCACTGAGATTTTCTTGTAGGAGCACTCTCTTTTAATTTCAACATGGGTGAGGGAGGCAGGAAGCACTAACACATCAACAGTTTTCATAAACCAGCAAGGGACAATTTCTGATCAAAGATTCCAATCAATTTAAGTGTATCCTTGTACATGGGTGTGCTGTATATGGAGAACCCTTCATAATAAAGCTATTTACTGAATGTGTTTAGGTATCAAGACTTGACAGCATTTCAAGACCAAGCACCATGCCAAATACAAATGTGTTCTGCTGAATCATGTGATCTTGGGTTTTGTTCTAAAACCCACAAACATCAATGTGAAAGCCCTAGGGAGACAGAAAGATCACCAGGAGCGTTTCTTTGTAGCGAATCAAGACTTCCTACAAATTTTAGTCCTCCTCTCTCCGAGTTTTAATGGGAATGACACAAAATAATCATGAAATCTATGGACTCCTGAGAAGTTTTTATTGCTAAAAAATAGCTGTGTGCTTCACCAACAGATTCAGATTGGGCCTGTTAACATGGTTAACACCCACCCACCCCCAGCCAAATCTCACATTGCTAACTCAAATTGCTTCTTGGAGCTACAATTTTTTTCAGTAGGCGTAAACATACAGGCAACATGCAGATAACGTGTAAATCCCAATAGGAAAAACAGTATGTCCAGGTTATCATTTGAGGCCACACTGTTGTATGGTGCAAGAAGGATTCTTGCAGGTCTCTGAAGATAAAGCATACAAATTTTCTAAATAATGATGGATTAACTTGCTATAGTGTAGATCCCTACCTGGATTAGGCTTTCTATAGCACTTTACCAGTTTCTTTTAAAAATCAGGGAGACCCATTTATGGATTTCATTGTGTCTCCTCTAATTTGGCCATCAGATGCTACTGCAATAATATATTCTTAAGGATAACTCAGTAGCTACCAGATAACTGCACAATTTCTAATTTGACTTTTTCATATAAACTATGTATGGATGAAAAGAAGCATAAATTAATGTAGAAGAAGCCCCATTGCATTCCACACCACCTTTTCCAAGAAGCAAATCAAACTCTGCTACAACAGACCTGACAGGACATCCATGGGAGTTTTTCAGCCAAATCCTATGCAGATTTACTATGAAGCAGTTCAGTGGGAGTTAAACTAACTTAAAAATACACAGGACTGCAGCCTTTCTAGCTACAAACTTTACACAATTCTTTCTTATCATTCCAGTCTCACACTCCTCAATGAGGTCCATAAATTGGGGTCACCAGCTTTCAGCTATTCCCTCCCTCTAAAAATCCTGGAGCTTACAGTAGGCCCTGAACTAAGAGCCGTGTAAGCTTTTGAAGGATTGGCTACATCAGGGGTGTGTGGCCTAATATGCAAAGCAGTTCCTGCTACAAAAACAGCCCTGGATATCACAAGCATTTTCCACATCACATACATGGACTTGTAATGAAGGTTCCAAGACTCTGGAGATTTTGTGGCTCTAGGGACTTAGCAAACTTTTCAGCAGAAGACAAGCAAGGCAGGCATGGTTTTTCATAAATCCAAATACATACAGTATGGCCTGTTCTTCCACAAGATGCACAGGACAGATAAGAAAATTATCCTGGAGGTACAAAATATAAAGAAAGGATGTAAAAAGGAAATAAACACAATTCAATTCCATCCCATCTGAAAGAATTCTATCCCCCTTCAGATGGGTTCATTCTACCATAAGTTGTTTAAACTGATTAATTTTAGGAATGGGGTTTTAGAATTTTGTCTGTTTTAACTATAAATAATATCTCAACCTGTCTTGAAATCTGAACTTAAATGCATATACAACTTCTAAAGCTTATGAATTTATGATGCTCTTATGCATTTATGAAAGACTGCTTTTCTTAGTTAAGAAAGAAGTATGCAGAAAACATCTCTGTATGTTTTGAACTGACTGCTGGAGTTCTGTGTCCATATGCATAAACCACTACTAACTTCATTGGAATATAATATACACATTACTAGATACAGGCTTGTAATTCATTTTCTATTTGCACAAATCACCTAATTGGCCAATGACTGTACCCACATTTCACAAACCAAGATCCCAGCTATACAGATCATAACTGGAAGTCTGATAAATATATAAATTCCATTCACTAAAAGGCCTCAGAGTTTTAAGCTATTGAGAGTTTTGCTTTGACTCCACGGGGCTTAAATGAGAGATATCTAGTCAATTATGAAAATATACTTATCAGCAAATAGATACAGAAATTTGACTAACATAATTAAAAGCAAGCCAATTTTTTGTTTAATTATTTTCAGTTCTGAATGTTTAGGAATGGATGCCTACATTCTTATAAACATACATTAGATACAGATGATACAGTACAGACCCAGAACTCAATCGATCAGGAATTTCTCCTGTACAAGTTTCACAATAACAAGTGCCATCTAAAACATGGCTTTTAAAGTATTGTGACAATATCATTTATTTCTTGCCTGTGCATATAAGTAACTATTATAAGCAGCAATTGCAGGAAACATATGTTAAAAGCTGGGCAGATGGAAATTCAAGTACTTTATAAAACGTACACATTATGGTTTAACACTGGCCAGATTAGTATTTGTCATATTCCTTTCCATAACAATTCAGTTTATGCACTAATCTGTGCATTTCTTTGTTAGCACTGAGGATTCAGGTTTTTAATAATAATTTAAAAATCCCCCTCTGCAGCCAAACAAAAAATGGGGGAGTTTGTAATGGGATTCTGAAGTGCCAGATACATCCCCAAACTTTCTCCTCCCCTCCTCATAGTGAACTGCAGTGAAAGGTAACTTTAAAAAAATACAACTGAGTCTAATCTTGTATGAAATGGAGTAGTAGGACAAGGAAGTATTATGTTATAAAACTCCTGGTCAAGCCTCTTCATTTAAAGAGATACAAACTCTTTAGGAACATAAACCTAGAAAGTATAGCAGTGATTCATTACCCTTATCCTACTCTTCTCAAAACAGCTTAGTCTGGGACTTCTTCAGTATTCAGTCTACTCAGGCACTGACTAGGCTGAGACCTTTAACTTTAACAGTTACATGTGAACTCTAACCATCCTCTAGGCCTAATTGGCAACATAATACAAGACAACATTTGGGATGCACAATCCACATTTTTTTATAGCAGATCATCTGAAAAACCACCATTCTGGACATGATAAGCACACATACTGCTGCTGCAGCCAGCAAATTCATCATTGACACAACCTTTTAGGTTGTACCACATTTGAAGCAACAGAGAGGCTGAATCAAAGCATCAAGAAGATATGGGAAAGTATGCCATTTATTACAATTATTCTTACTTGGCAACATCATTTTACCAGAATTTACATGGCAATTCCCCCTCCTACAGCAACTCAAAACACCCCTGAAAATGCTGTTCCTAGTGGATGAGAAACCCCCATGAATAGCTTGGTGGGGAAATCGAGATGTTTTCAGGGGGAGGGTAGAGGCAAGAAAATCACACATACCCCTCTGCACTTACAGAGATTCTAGGTGGAATCCCAACCACTGTATTTAAAGACATGCCACAATCCTAATAGCTCCGGAGTTACCATATGGAAGTAGTGGGATTATACCATGTTGCTCTCCTCCTACAACAGTTAAAATGAATAGTACATCAATTATAAATTATTTTAAAGGCAGTTAAATTAAACACATGCAATAGAACCATAGCTGTGTGGCATAAGTAGTCACTGAAGTGAATCTTCATCCCCCATCCTGATTACCTGTAAGGTTCTAATGAGATTAATCACAATTCAGAATCAGATTTCTAGAAACAGACTCTACACTAAAATTTCAGAGCCAGGTCTGCATGATTAAAAAACCTAAGCTGACAAACATTTATATCTATCTCATTGCTAGGAAATTTTACATTTGTTAATTAATTATAACAGATGTTTGTTTATATGTACAACAGTGAAAGTATATGAAACAGATGGCAGAGCTTGAGTCTTCAAAATAACACTTATACAGAGATCCAAACTCAGCCCATTCAATATGTGAATGATTTTTGGCTGCAATCCTGAAGCTACTTGCAAGAGACACTCCCAAGGAAGTGATTTTAACACTGTGGTCTAGCCTATATTACATCAGCGCCTTATTCTGTCTTTGCTACACAATTTTCCATGTACTGTGTAGCCTTCAAACTTAATATAAGAAAATATATTGTATAAAAAGGAGTGAAGTGAATTCCTCCAGAGAACACTATCATGTTTGGTTTGTGATATATTCTCCCAGTTTTTTTATTGGATAGATGTGGAGGGGCGGGAAACAAACACAAAGCAGTCATGAACTGTTCTCACACATCTACATAACTTGTGACCCACAAAGCTATATACAGCCAAATACAGCATCCATCAGGGACTTAATAAACATCATATTTCTAATACCTAAGACTGTAAAAACTGAGTGGGGATGTTGTTAAGTACATGGAAGATACTTGACTGATAGGCTGTGTTTGACTTAGCTGGTCACAAGCAGTGAAGGCATACTTTAAAATACAGTTCTGTCATGGTTTTCTCCATTGTTTTTCCAAGCTGCTTTTTATTATTTAACTCTGTGAAGTATTCCACTGGCACTGGTTATAAAAAGCTGCCCAAATAAAATATTCTCCAAGCAGGAAGGAAGATATCAATTCTTTCCCTGGAAGTAATTACCTCTTCAAACAAAAACATTAAAAGATACGTCCGTGCGAGTGTGTGTACACATATGCATATCAATTTGTCTAACCAAGAGCATATATATTTAATGTAGTCATACATTGTATGGAAAATTCTGCAACAGCTTGCAGCAGTATTACTGTAACCCCTCCAAGGAGGAATCTGGAAAGTAATAACTAAGAAATAACTTGCAGTTAGCTATTTGAAAGTAGTTTATATTTCAGTTGTACTAATTTTGACATAATACATGTCTTCAAAAATACATTAAAAATGTTTGGAGAATGAAGTCAGTGGAAGGTTCTCTCTCAAGATTATCTCAAATTCATATATCTTTCATACTCAGAGATCCTAAGCATATTCATGATCTCAGTGGGAATATCAAATGAACATGCATAGGATCAGGAAGTAACTGGAGTAAGGATGTAGCTGATTTAATTCCAGTGGGAAGAACAGAAAATAGGAGCAATACAGAAAATAAATTCATAGCAAAAAAAAATTTTCTGTATAAGAAACCTGCACCAGCTGCATCAAAATGCCCTTCACCTCATAAGCAACTGTCAGGTATTTCTACCTATACAGACATGCTATCATAAAAACTTGATAAAAGTGTTATGTTTTATTAATCGACTTGTCTGGCTATAATCTTGAATTTTAAATTTGAAAGTCAGAACTGAGAGGGGGGAAAGGAAACTCTAATGATTTTTGGCAACTATTACGCAAGCAGCTTAAAACAGTCTGTTGACAAAACCATCTTAACAGTTTTGAGTCTGATAAGGGAATCCATTTGTCTCAGTGGGCAGCTTTTCCCCATTTTAACTACAAGGGAACTTTTTGGCATTTCACAAGAGACAAATAGTTGTAGTTTATAAGTCCTCATATACAATGCATGCACATTCATATGGACACCATACTTCCAGATGCAATGCCCTGGATTTAATATACTCAAGACAAATAGGGAGTGCAAGCTGAATTAATTTGGGGAGGGAGAGCCTTTCTACCACCCCAATATTATGAGTGAATACCAATGGCCGTTGGCCCAGTGACACAGTACACAGTCTATACTGGCCTATTATCAAGTATTAAGAAAAACCTGACTACCCTTCTGCACCTGACCAGAGATCCAGGGGAGGACCTAAAGATTCCCACTTGACAAATAGGTACAGACATCCAGCAATTCAAGTGGGTATACATGCACTATGGTTTCCTTTTGTATTCACATTTCAAAATGATAATCTAAGAGTGCTAACATGTAGGAATAAAGTTTTTAAAAGTCTCTTATTGCTCATCCATTGCCATTATTTCCAAGTTGTTGGTAGCATTCAAGTGTCGCTAAATTTGGGGTTGGTTTACCAACCTGTTGTGAATGCCAAGTCTTAGACCTGGGCAACATCAAATCATAACATGCCTTATGCTCACTACAGTGCAGACAGAAGCATCTCTCACACATTTGAGAGAGGCAGGCAAGCTTCAGTCGCAGCAGTCCTTCAAAAAAAATGATACAGTTTTCGAGAAGAACCATTAGTTTGAAGGACAAGACACCTATTGATGTACAAGATCACACATCACTACTCCTGGATGCCAAGGTAAATCCAGACTATGTGAGCACAGCCAGGTTCAAGAGCATTAGGGCTCCACGACCTTAAGTCCACGTTAGTTCACCTTAAGGGCTCCAAACCTTAAAATAGGAAGTCATGAGTAAACCAAATGCTCCCTGCCATTCCATCTCTCAGCTCCGTAATCGATGGTTTACCCTGAGGTTCCTGACTGAAGAGCCAACCTCGGCCATTTCACATCCCTCTCCCCAATTTCCACATCGGTCTGGCTTCCCACACGAACATCCAACTTCCCCTCCCGTTTACACCCATTACCTGGGTTATGAGCCTCACCTCCGAGCACACAAAACGCCTTGCCGATCCCAGAAGGGTGCGTGAGCCGATTTCCTCCTGGAACTTTCCTGACATAGAGGCGGCTGCAGCACTTCGCTTCGACCCCAAACCGGAGAGAACAAAAGGTTCAAAGCCGGGAGGAGCAGGAGACAACCCAGGCAGTGAGTGAGGAGCATTGCCTGTAAGCTGCGGGGGTCTCCTTGACTGCTCACCCCTCAGCGCAGCCCGCTTTTTCCTCCCCCTCCTCCCGGCAGCCTCCCAAGAGCACCTATCCAAGAGGTGCGAGCCTCTCCAAGCAGACCGCACGAGAGAGGAAGCCGAAATGCGCCTTCCTTCCTCCCCCTCAAGCTCGCCGCTTTCCTCGCTGAACTCTCCCCAGCCTCCGGGGCTTCTGCGGTCGCCAGCTTTCGGGGCGGAGTCCCAGGCCGAGAGGGGCGGAGGCACGGGGGGGAGGGGGTCTCCGGCGTGCGCGCGAGCCAATTAGCGCTCTCTCTTAGAGAGCATCTTTCCCGATGCCAAAGGCTCCGGCTGACCGATCCGATTCCGAAGGTTTTCCAGCCGGGGCCGCGCAAGGATTTTTCTACCGGAGCGCGGCTTGGGGCTGGATCAGCGAGCATAGGGAAGGGGAGCGGAGTGTGGGACTTGTGCGTGCGCAGCGGTGTAGGGAAAGCGCGGGACTGTCTGCGGTTTTTTTCGTTGAAGAAAAAGGAACCTCGTTTGCCAAAGGAGTCGCCCGGTTTTGGACATTATCAGCTCTGGATGTCGTTTTTATATTTTCGTTCTCCAGCACATCGTGTGTGCTGTGTTTATGAAATTATCGTGTGTTTAAGAAATTAACAATTTTCTGGCTATCCAGGCTTTGTCCAGCCACTCTCCAAGAAGCTCAGGGCGGCATGTATTTTATGGTCAACAGTCTTCTGGTAATACAGAAGATCTGACTGTCAGGACCGGATCTAAGAGCATAACAGAAGCCATGTTGGATCAAGCCAATGGCCCATCCAGTCCAACACTGTGTCACACAGTGGCCAAAAAACCCCAAGGGCCATCAGGAGGGCCATCAGTGGGGCCAGGACACTAGAAGTCTTCACACCGTTGCCCCTCACAAGCACCAAGAATACAGAGCATCACTTGCCCCAGACAGAGAGCTCCATCAATACACTGTGGCTAATAGCCACTGATGGATCTGTGCTCCATATGTTTATCCAATCCCCTCTTAAAGCTATCTATGCTTGTAGCTGCCACCACCTCCTGTGGCAGTGAATTCCACGTGTTAATCACGCTTTGGGTGAAGAAGTACTTCCTTTTATCTGTTCTAACCAGACTGCTCAGAAATTTCATTGAGTGCCCACGAGTTCACATACTGTGAGAAAGGGAGAAAAGTACTTTTTTCTCTACCGTCTCTATCCCATGCAAAATCTTGTAAACCTCTATGTCATCCCTCAGTGGACATTTCTCCAATGTTTTTTGGGGCAGGCAGGCAAAATTAAAAAAAGGATGCCCCCTTATAGGCCCATTCTATCATATGGTCTCATAGAACAGAATGGACTCCACACCCAATTTGGCACCCCCCGCCTCCAGTAGTACCCAGGGCAAGCGCCCCCTCTGCTCACCCCTAGATCTGGCCTTGCCGACTGTTCCCAAGGATATTTGAACCTGGAACTCCTCAGTTCTAGTCAAACTACGCTATGTCTTACTGGCTCTTTTTGCTAGAATTATGTACACTTCTCATAAAATGCAAAGGCATTCCTTTCTCCTATGCATAACACCATTCATTAGTCCAGTTCTGGAGTAGTCCTACTATGTTTTGGAGTGGAAGGGGGTGAAAGATGGATAGCAAAGAGAGAAGAGAGTTCATTTGTTCTCTTGACTCATCCCCTTTTGTGCAGACTATTCAACAATTGTCTTGACAGTTATTAAAATAATTCGTGTCCACAAGTTGGTAAATGAGAATCTTGCTTGGACTCTTGGTGAGGACCAGTGACACTGCTGGAATTTCTCATCGACCTAGGGCAGGGGTGTCAAACATGCTGCCTGGAGGCTGAATCAGGCCCCCAGAGGGCTCCTAACAGGCTCCCAAGCAACTGGCTATCATATGCTTCCTTCTCCCTCTCTCTTGCTCCCTTCTGCATCACCGTTTGCTTTGCCAGGCTTGCTTGATCACACAGCAGCTACAGAGCAAAACCGTTATTTTCTCCATTGGCTGATACTCCTCCCTTGGGGAGGAAGGGAAGTGAGAGAGAGCTTGCTATACCAGGCTCTCTCAATCACACAGCAGAGCTACTGAACCAAGCCTCTCTTCCTTCTATTGGCTGAAGCTCCTCTCCCTCCTGGTCCCCTGGGGAGGGAAAGAAAGAGGCAGAGCTTCCTTTGCCCAGTTCCCTGGATCACATGGGAGAGATACAAAGAAAGCACCTTTAAGATCAATGAGTGCTAATGTTTTAATCATGTTTTATTTTTATTTATTTTTTAAATCTTTAATTGTGTTTGTCTGTGTCCTTTATAAAGTTTATATCTCTGTTACCTAATCATAAATAGGTACACACATGGCCCGGCCCAACATGGCCTGGCCCAACAAGTTCTCATTTATGTCAGATCGGGCCCTCATAACAAATGAGCTCAACACCTCTGGCCTAGGGTCTTCAGCCAAACACTGTTAAAGCATTTCTGGTTACCCAGTAACGGAAGAAGAAAGAGAAATCACTTGCTATTTGACTGCAGGTGACAGTAGGATTCTTTGAACAGCTTCTAAGTAGGCACGGTCTGAGCACCAAGAACTTAGAATTACCCTTAAGATTCAGAACCGTTCTTAACTCACCGAGAGCATGGGAGTCATACAGTGCAATCCTAAGAACACTTTTCTCTGTGTAATGGAACTTACTTCCAAGTAAACCTGCCCAGGATACTTCCTTTATTTTCTAGTAGCTAAACATCTGGACCATTCAAAAGAAGTTCATGTATTAGTCTTAAAGGTGAAATAACATTCTCGGTTATTTTGGATTTTATTTTCTGTGAAGTCACAGCCAACTTGCAGCAACCTCATAGGGTTTTCAAGGTGAGAGACATTCAGAGGTGGTTTGCCATTGCCTCCGTCTGCGTAGTGACCCTGGACTTCTTTGGTGGTCTTCCATCCAAATATTGACCAGGGTCAACCCTGCCTAGCTTCTGAAGTTTGGGCTAGCCTGGGCTATCCAAGTCAGAAGTATTTTAGCTACATCCAGAGAACTGCACTGCCTTCAAAGAATTACCAGTATATTGCTTTAAATTAATACAATGGAGCACAATGAGGGCAGGGATGGTTCACTCTTAAGTTCTCCTTCCTTGTGTCCTTAATTTCTGAAAAAATAGAACTTGTCCCTTGCTTTCCAGGGAGAGGCCAAAGATGAAAGATGTTTATGTAGATGCCTGCATGTAGATTTTTAGTGAACATACTCTTAGTGAGATTGTGTGAATGAAAACCTGACATTGATCTGTTTGACCCTTCTTTTGTACAACATGTTGTGTTTAGCTCTAGAAATTCTTCCTGTCTACAAGCTAAAAAGAAATTTAATGCAATTTGGATAAATGCCCTCATTGCAGCCTCTGATTGCCTTAGGAATTCTTGTTACACTCCATCTTCTCAAGAGGTAATCAACAAATGATTTCATGGACTTGTTTCCAGTTCTAATATGATCCTAACAATGGATGCCAGTTCAGTTTATAACCTATGCCAAACATAGAGTCAAGAGTATGAAGGAATGATCTATCCTGATAATGTACTCCTTCCATTTTATTAAAAGTATATTTTCAGAGATGTTGTCATCAACAGTCAGATGTATATTTAGGGTCTGATTCAGCCAAAATTCTGCACTGTCCCCAGTGATTTCAATGGATATTTAAGATTAACTCTACCACTGAAAGTGCTTAACATGGTCATGTTTGTACCTGTGTTACACAAGATGACACTATTATCGCCAATTTAGTTACTACAAATGTGACTGGTTGCTCATCCAAATCTGGGAAGCAACTGCTGTTCTTACTACTAATGCATCTGTCTGACTGAACCATAAGCTTTGTGTTTCTATCTGAAATAGAATCCCAAATCTAGCATGAACTTTAGATGCTGCAGATTCTAGCAATGTCTGTACCACTAACCTGTGTGGTATAGTATTGTAATACAGATATCAATATGCTTCCACACCCTCTGTCCTAAGCCACTGCTTATGTATAACAGCCTGTTGCATATGGCTATCTTTGGATCAAAGTCATTCATGCCAAGCCATTTTTCAGATTGCACTTTGTAGTGTATGGAGCATACCTCAGTGTATGGAAACTGTACCCTTTATACCAGGGGTGGGGAAACTTTTTCTGCCAAGGGCCATATGGATATTTATAACATCATTCGCAGGCCATACAAAATTATCAACTTAAAAAAGTGCTCCGCCAAGGGAGAACAATTCAAGCCAGCAAAATTAATGCAAATAATTGCTTTTTCTATTTGAAATATTGAAGTGGTACAACACCACGGAATGGTTTTAACTGTAACTGTATTTTACTTATTTTAAATTGTAAATATAAATGCCTGTTAGCCGCCCTGAGTCTGCTTGTGGAGAGGGCGGGATAGAAATTTAAGGAAATAAATAAATAAATGTGGGGGGAGCCTGATCTGGCACACACATATATAGGCACATGGCCCACCACCTTAGGCAAATGCATAGGTCCAGGGCTTGTTTTGTAGAAAAAGCCCAGCAGGAACTTATTAGCATATTGTCACAAACTCATTAGCATATTAAGCTACACCATCTGAGATAATCAAGTGCAAATTGAATTGGTGGTAGCTGGCTCCCTCCCCCACCCTTCATGGTGAAACTGCAGCTGTTCCCAGCAGACCTTTAAAGGCACCCACATACCCCAGCAGCAGTCCTTCACACTGCCCACCGCACAGGCTCCACAGAGAGAGAGAGAGGGAGGGAGGAAGGGATAAAGGGGGTTGAAATGGAAATAAAGAAATGGGGGGAAGAAAGGGAAATGAAACGGAGGGAAGAAAGGGTAATAAAGGAAAATAAAGAAATGGGGGAAGAAAGAGGAATAAAGGGAAATTAAATGGGAGGAAGAAATGGAAAGAAAGGGAAAGAAAGAAATGGGAATAAAGGAGAATAAATGGGAATAAAGAAATATGGGGAAGAAAGGGAAAGAAAGGGAAATAAAGAAGTGAGGGGGAAACTTACCTGAACTGTGACAGTAACTTTTCCAGGCCTTGCAGCAATCCTGGCCAGCCAGCCAGACTCCAGGGAGGCTGCCACACAGTGCAGCTGGGCCCCATGATCCCTGCCCTCAGTAATCCCCAAGGGCCGCACCAAGTGATCTCAAGGGCCGTAAACGGCCTTCAGGATGGACGTTCCCCACCCCTGCTTTATACTATGGTATGAAATTACTGCATTAAATAATTACCTGTGCAAAATATTACTGTATCACATAACTTGGAAGTGCCTTGCTGGCAAATATGTAAAATATAGGGTGAAAGATGTTTGGGCTCAGTCTCCTGATAAGAGCTCGTGCAGATGTATGGGGAAAGTCACAGTTAAGAAGAGTTGGTTTATATACCATGTTTTTCTATACATTAAGCAATTTACAATCTCCATTCCTTCCTCTCCGCACAACAGATACCTTGTAGGTGGGGCTGAGAGAGCTGTGAGAGAACTGTGACTGGCCCAAGGTCACCCATCAGACTTTGTGTGGAAGAGTGGGGAATCCAACCCAGTTTTACAGATTAAAATCCACTGCTCAACCACCATAACTCACTGGCCAATGTGTAACCTTGGCTCAAAATGAACTCTCCCCTGCCTTGCTTTTTATTTACAGTGCTAAAAAAAAAAAGACAGCAGTGTGCACAAGTAGCTAGGTGTTTTCTCAAGTGTTGGTATAACACTCACAACTAAAAAGAGGTAGATAAGAGGCAGTCCTAACACTGGCATTGTTAGGATACTTGCACACAGAGGATCAAGTTTGCTTTGTTGATTCTCAGAGTGCTGACTTCATTGAAACTACTTACAAGACTAAGAGGAATAGCGTTAAGAACATTTCCATTCATTCTTAAGTGCTGCCGGCCTGTAATTCAGCCCCCAAGTAGATTTATACCTTCCTAAATCCATTGAGGTAAATGGGCATAAAAGGGTATAACTCTGTAAGGAGTGCACTGTCAGTTTCAGAAATGTCAAATATAATGTTCTCAATATTAAAAAAAAATTTTTTTGCTAAAATATATTTCAAAAATTGGGCCTTAAGTAGGGTTGCCAAGTCCAATTCAAGAAATATCTGGGGACTTTGGGGGTGGAGCCAGGAGACATTAGGGGCGGAGCCAGGAGCAAGGGTGTGACAAGCATAACTGAACTCCTGGCTCCACCCCCAAAGTCCCCAGATATTTGAATTGGACTTGGCAACCCTAGCTTGGAGCCCAGCCCGGCCCAGACGCCCCCTCCTCCCCGCAGGAGCCGCCGAAGGGAAGGAAGCAGCACAAGCAATGCCGAGCCTTCCCGGTCCTCTCACCAGTTCGAAGAGGTTGGCGACGCAACTTGCCGCCTCTTGCTGGGGCTTCCTCCGCCTGCCGCTCACTCCAGACCACACCTGCCCAGACCGCGCCGGGAGCTGCTGCTGCTCCTCCTCCTCCTCTTCTTCCTCCTCCTCGGTCTCCGGCAGCGCCTGCCTGCACAGCTCCTCCCGCAACTGCCTCAAGGCCCGCCGCGACATTCCCAGGCCGTGGACCTGAAGCCAAGCCGGAAGAGGACACCGCGGACCGGAAGTCAAGCCGGAAGAGGACCCAAAGGAGACAACTGGTTCTCCTTCACCCAGGGAGCAAGGCCAAAAGCAGCCAGAGGGCGGTCAGCCCAGGACAAACGCCGCTGGAGCGTGGCCCCTGCCACTCACCGGGCCACGCTCCTTGGCGCCGTTTCCCTCTCCCCCCGCTTCCGTTTTTTTCGGGGAGTGGGGGAAGAGGCTGGAATTCCTGGGGTCCCCTGCCAGGGCGGGAGGGTTGGGAAGCCTAGCCTTAAGCTGGTTGGCTATGAAGTAATTTGTATACTGAAATACACAACATAAATACCCCAACACGAATGGGTTTCGTAGTATATTGTCAAGTTCTGCCTTTGCTTTCTTTGGATGGGAAAAATGGAATCTTAACTGCTTTAAAAATGTTACAGAATTTTATCTATAACTAGGAGTAAGCCCTGTTGTGAAGAAAAATACAGTGGACTCTAGAAGGGGGCTCTGGGTGAGTGTCCCACCCACCCTTGCTGTCTTCCCACCACCCAGGTGAAGGCATTCACTCCCCACACACACACACCTCAAGAAGAGTAGATCTCTGCCATCTAGAGAGCAGCTGTAATTCTGAATGCTCTCCAGCTGTCACCTTGAGATTGGCAACAGTGGTTCCCCAGGAGGAAAGGCCTCTTTCTCAGAGACCATCTGGAGAGCAGTTGTAATTCTGAGTGGTCTCCAGCCATCACCTGGAGATTGTGCAAATCAGACCTTGTAAACTGAAACTTGTGTACAAAGAGTTGTGGAATCTTGCCATGCTCTGATAATTGTGGAAAAGCTGCTGGTTAAAGGTCTTATCAAAATGGGGGAAGATAAAAATACAACCTCGTCGCTGTGTTTTGCTGTGCTTTGAGAAAATTATACACAAGAAGATTTAAACACTGTGGACAGAATATCATCACTTGGTTTCCTCAAGTACCGGGGATCCCATTGGAGTGGAAGTGGAAGGACTTTTGGAAACATTCTGGGATTTGATTTCCTTTTCATTTTGCTATGTCCTTCTAATGCACTAAGATTGTGGTGTTTGTTTGTCAGGGTATGTAATTTGTAAATTTAGTATGAGAGTGTGTAAGAAAAAAATTGTAATATTTCTAAGTATTGGTTATTTCTTTTCTTGCTGAGGCTGGTTAGCGCAGAACCTTTTGTGGGGGTTTTTCCTGCCATCACCTGGAGATTCAAAAACAAAACCTATTGTGTCAAAAAACAATTGACAACTTACAAAAATTAATACATTATATTATAGAAAACATCCAGACTAAATACCAACATTTAGACATTAAAGAACAAAGAGCAATCCCATATAAACGATATCAAAGGATGACTCCGATATTGTTTATATGGGATTGTCCTTTGATATTGTTTATATGGGATTGTTCTTTAATGTCTGAATGTTGGTATTTAGTCTGGATGTTTTCTATAATATAATGTATTAATTTTTGTAAGTTGTCAATTGTTTTTTGACACAATAGGTTTTGTTTTTGCATCTTTGCTTATATTGTGTTGCCATTGTTTAATCACCTGGAGATTGGCAACAGTGGTTCCCCAGGAAGAAATGGCATTGTACCTATCTGAGGTCCCATCCCTCCTCAAACGTCACCTTCTCCAGGCCCCACCCCTTAAATCCTAACCTGGAGTTGGCAACCCTATCTCTTTCCCTTTATCTGCCCCTCTGACTTCAGCTTTCCATCACCTTCCCCCTCCCTGCAGCTTTTGTATAGGAAAAGGACAGTCTTTCTCCACAGTGGCCGGTGGGGGAGGAATCAAGGCAGCTTACATCATTATCCTCTCCCCCCCCCCCCCCGCTCCCCTCTGATAAGAACAACAACCCTGTGAGGCAGGTTAGTCTGGAATTCTGTGACTGGTCCAAAATCCCCCAGTCAGCTTCCACAGCAAGAACCTGGGTCTGAAGCTGTAACTTGTATGCACTCCTCAAAGTCCACCACAAAATTATTATTATTATTATTATTATTATTATTATTATTATTATTATAATCTCCAAGAATTTCCCACCAACCTGGGAAGGCATCACTAAAGGCCTCTGGGTGAGTGAGCTCCCAGTCTTGTTGTCTTCCCACCGAAGTGAAGGCATTCACTCCCCCCCACACACACACACCTCAAGGGGAGCTGATCTCTGCCATTCTGAGTGATCTCCAGTCCTCACCTGGAGATTGGCAAAAATGGCTCCTTAGGAGGAAATGGCTGGTTTGGAGGGTGGCCTTGTCTGAGGCCCCACCCTTCCTCACACCCAATCCTGTCCAGTCTCCACCCTTCAAATCTCCAGAAATTTCCCAACCTGGAGTTGGCAACCGTATCTCCTTCCCAGCCAACCATCCTGGGATGAGGCTGAAGGGAGGAGGGAGACAGGGAATGAGGAAAGAGGCAGGAAAGACAGGAAATAAGCTTCCTGGCTTATTTCGGCGGACTTTGGAGGCTGTCTGTATTGGCAGGCTAGATGTCCTTGAGGAAACCAAGTGATGATATTCTGTCCACAGTGTTTAAATCTTCTTGTGTATAATTTTCTCAAAGCACAGCAAAACACATCTGACAGCAATGAAGATCCTGTGAATTTAGGGGGAGGTGTTTGTGAGTTCCCTGCATTGTGCAGAGGGTTGGACTAGATGACCCTAGAGGTCCCTTCCAATTCTATGATTCTATGCAACTGCCAAAATACTTTTATCAGTTGACAATCCCAAATCTAAGAAGAGCTTATACAGCTCGAGAGTCATGGAGTAAAAGGACAGGTCCTCTTGTGGATCAAAAACTGGCTGATTAATAGGAAGCAGAGAGTGAGTATAAATGGGCAGTCTTCACAGTGGAGGACGGTAAGCAGTGGGGTGCCGCAGGGCTCAGTACTGGGTCCCATACTCTTTAACTTGTTCATAAATGATTTGGAGTTGGGAGTGAGCAGTGAAGTGGCCAAGTTTGCAGATGACACTAAATTGTTCAGGGTGGTGAGAACCAGAGAGGATTGTGAGGCACTCCAAAGGGATCTGTGAGGCTGGGTGAGTGGGCGTCAACGTGGCAGATGAGGTTCAATGTGGCCAAGTGCAAAGTAATGCACATTGGGGCCAAGAATCCCAGCTACAAATACAAGTTGATGGGGTGTGAACTGGCAGAGACTAACCAAGAGAGAGATCTTGGGGTCATGGTAGATAACTCACAGAAAATGTCAAGACAGTGTGCGATTGCAATAAAAAAGGCCAACGCCATGCTGGGAATTATTAAGAAGGGAATTGATAACAACTCAGCCAGTATCATAATGCCCCTGTATAAATCGATGGTGCGGTCTCATTTGGAGTACTGTGTGCAGTTCTGGTTGCCACACCTCAAAAAGGATATTATAGCACTGGAGAAAGTGCAGAAAAGGGCAAGTAGAATGATTAAAGGGTTGGAACACTTTCCCTATGAAGAAAGGCTGATACGCTTGGGGCTCTTTAGCTTGGAGAAACGTCGACTGAGGGGTGACATGATAGAGGTTTACAAGATAATGCATGGGATGGAGAAAGTAGAGAAAGAAGTCTTTTTCTCCCTTTCTCACAATACAAGAACTCGTGGGAATTCGATGAAATTGCTGAGTAGTCACGTTAAAACGGATAGAAGGAAGTACTTCTTCACCCAAAGGGTGATTAACATGTGGAATTCACTGCCACAGGAAGTGGTGGCGGCTACAGGCATAGCCAGCTTCAAGAGGGGATTGGATAAAAATATGCAGAGGTCCATCAGTGGCTATTAGCCACAGTGTGTATATATATAGATAGATGTAGATATATATATTTTGGGCCACTGTGTGACACGGACTGGATGGGCCATTGGCCTGATCCAACATGGCTTCTCTTATGTTCTTAAGAATGAACGCTCTTCCTTCAGTAATTTTTGAGGGCGGATGCAATAGAGTATCATACTCTAATAGAACATGCAGATGCTTATATGACAAAATCGAAACTATTGGGCTTATTTTTATGGGGTGCCCTATATTCAATGATTTGAGGACTAATTTAGTCATCCCTTTACTTAAAAATATGGAATTGCCAAATGTGCAAGTCAGGTGTTATGGCTACTATTGGATACAGATGATCATGCCACCTTTTCAATGGCAAAATTAATAGGCTCAATAATCAACTATAAGAGAAATAATACTGAGTAAGATCTTTTAAAATAATTGGTTCTAACTGCTGCTTAAGGCAATCGCTGTATGAGCAGTACTAGATAGATAGACCTTTTGTGTATTTAGCAAATGATGGTACCCCAAGTAAATTTATGTCAGTCCAGTATAAGCCCACTTAATATAATGCAAATATAACCTACTTTTAAAACTCATATCAGTGCTGTTACTTACTTGCTTGACTGAAATATTATGCTTGAATATCAGTCTGCTTGACTGAAATATTAAAGATATTTATAGCAAAAGGCACAATTTTGTCCCCTTCATCTAGAGTTTTATCCCTTTTTAGTGGGTGATAAGTACCTAACATACTGCAAATTATTATTTTTTGAAAGTCTTGACACCTTTCATTTTGACTTTGGTGCTTAATCTTCAGCAAGTTGCTCAAAATACCAGTTGACATAGATCACATATTAATAAGTTCTGAATGAAAAGCTGTCATTCCAGATACTCTAAAAAACCTTCTGCGCTCTGCCCATGATTCCTTACCTGCAGCATCTGAATCTGATGGAAATGTTCACTTCTCTACCTTCAAAGTATAATTGCAACAAGCTGCCACTTCTTTCATATACACTTAGGCTGCAATCAGATGGATGGTTTGGTGCAGTCTGGCCATTTCTTTAATTTGATCTGGATTTCTTTGTACTGGGAGAGTCGTGATCAGAAATCATGCTGATCACCGCCATCTGCAGCTCCTCCATGGCATCAAGCCCACTACCATCGCCGTCCTGCCCACCCCACCAGCAGTCCAAAGCAGGACTGGCTGCTTCACCTACCAGGTCCCACTGGGCCTGGCACTCAGCCTTTCTCTAGCAACATTATCACTGGGTGCAGCCTCAGCTTGCTGCCAGCAGCTGTGCCTCCTCATCTGCCATTCTGTCCATCTTTGCCCACACACTTGTATGGGCTTGTATATGTGATTTTAAACAAGCCTTGGGTGTATAACCAGTTATGCTCTCATTGCTAAAAGGTTAAAAAGAAATGCCAGCAAAACAAGGAGTGAAAGTTCAGATGTCGCAAAAAAGATTCATCCCACAAGAGAATGATCAGACACCCACAGAAGCACTGTGAAACTGGTAGGATCCCAAAATATTGGACTTTCTACAGTGAGCATGGGAGGCTGATGGCTGTAAGATGGGAGCCAGATGTTGCTATCTGATTGAGCACTTTAAATCCATTCAGGAGAAGCAATGACAACAGATCAAAGTGCTCGTGTGATCGCACCCTTACAGTCTTTTCCCTTGTGGGAATGGGAGAAAGAAGCTACAGAGGGCCAGCAGAACCCTACTGAGCAAATTTCCCCAATGGCAGATGCCCCTTTGCTACTGCAAGGGCACATCATGGATCTTTGCTACAGTCATGCTGACCAGAGCAGCAGCAGAAGCAACCCTCCACTGAATGGCACAGCCACGGCACAGCACAGACATTCCACTAGAGTGAAGTCAATTCAATGTTCCTCCCTTTGATGATCCCTGTGGAGAAACCAAAGGAACTGTTCCTACGTGCTAATCACACACCATTCACTATGACTATTAGACTTCATTCATATCATATAGATTACATTTCCACTTGAACTGTTACCATACAGTAATCATTATACTAATTACATCAAAAAAGAGGTTTACAAATCATAATTGTACATCATACATTATAGAATGTTCCAAAACTCTTTGTGGATCTCAATGTTGTCTAAAAAATTCTTGAAGTCCAACAAAGACCCCGGAATTTATCTTCTTTGTTTCGATGATAATCTTTTATCAATGGACTGTATGCAACTCTTATAAATTAGAAATTAATTCAAGGGCTGCCATATGAAGCACTATCAACGCAGTGTATAATCTGCTGTATTATTTCCATGTTCTCTGTTTCACATCACAGTCCTCTCTCACTGATCTGAAATCAATCCTAATGAAAGCTAAGATATTCTACAAAGCTTTAAATAACATCGTTCACCATGGTATGGGGAAGACTATAGAAGTTGCAACAGTTCAGGGCTTTTTTTGTAGAAAAAGCCCAGCAGGAATTCATTTGCATATCAGGCTACTCCTTCTGATGTCACCATTGTTTCACACAGGACCTTTTTGTAGGAAAAAATCTTTTTGCATATTAGGCCACACTCCCTGATGCCAAGCCAGTCAGAACTGCATTCCTGTGTGTTCCTGCTTTTAAAAAGCCCTGCAACCGTTCATAGATGTTCATAGCAGAATGGGAAAATGTTTTCTTTTAACAGTACAACAATTAAGAAGGGAAGCAATTTGCAATCAATAAAATTTCAGTTCATCTTTCTGTGAATCAGAACACTGGCATTGAGAATCATAATGTTTCTTCCCCGTGCTGGTCAAAAGAATGGTCCGAAAAACAGCACATGTTGGAACCAATCCTCAAATTAGATAAATTTAGCAGGGATATGTGAATTAAATGGAATTGCTATGCTAGAATCCAACATGGTATCATGGGAATTAGGCACTTGCTTTCATTAGGATCACAGAGAGTTGGAGCACAAATGCTTTGCAGTGTCCTCACAGAAAAGATCTATTAATCAACTTCTGAGAATGCAGTTTCTTTTTCCAAGGAAGTTTTGGCAGTTTCTACACTTTAAAAGTTAAGCACCATAGCAACAGCTGAGGTGATGCTTTTCTGAAGAAATTGAACCAAGAGTATATTGATGTAAATATAGCTAGTGAGAAAGAGAACTGTGGATAGGAAAGCAACAAAGAGAATGAGTGTTCTTTCAGCAATACCACACTGCCTGCTATCCACCATCATATCCTATTTGAAGCTTCAATATGTAAAAATAGGATTGTCAGGTTGACAGCATCCCAGGTCCTGAAACTCATCAGGTGGTGCTTAGTGATGTCAATAATCATCATAGGCATTGGGTCCAGTCATGGTGTTTTTGTGCTAAAGAAAGGAGTAGTGTTTTTTTTTCCAGGTTCCCTCCTGCAGCCCCCCAATTCATCTTTCATGCTGCTCCTGATAGTTCCCAACAGAACCTGCATTTTGGGGAGCCCAGTGGGCAGCAGCAGGAGGGGCAAGTAAGGAAATATACTATAACCTCACTATTGCTCACCCCATGATTAGCCATTTTGGGTCCCCATTGGGTAGAAAAGTGGGATACACATGAAGTAAATAAAATAAAGCAGAGGGAAATGGGGAGGGGCTAGGAACTGAAACTGAGAATGGTGCTGTTCAGTTTATTCATCCAGTATCTAGAATCAGGGGTGAGTCACCTCTGCAGGTGACAGCAAATTACTTCAAATAGTGGCACTAATATGGATAGTATTCTGCGGTCATGATGGACAGCTCAATGAAACTGCTGACTCAGCATGCAGCCACAAGAAAGAAAACAAATTCTGAGCCAGGGATCAGAATGATCATTTATTGTAAAGCCCCCTGTGAGAAACCGGTCAGGGTCAGTTTGGCGCACATACAGAAATCCTGTCAGACCTCTAAAAAATAGGCACCAGACAGTTTTAAAGTAAAAAAAACAAATAAATACTTATTGGATAACAAAAGGAAAGGAAGAGGGACAAAACAATATTGATTAGATCTAATCAATAACAATGAATCAGTTGGCAGGCAGATGGTTGGCAAAATCAATTACTAATTACTAGAGATTTATCGGGCTGGGGTAAAATTAAGTTTATCACCCCGACAGAAGATTTTTAAACTACCAAACAGGCAGGCTTTAGAATTCTACAGAACTCTGGCTGGCAGGCAGTACCTTCTGGGCACTAGGAATGCTTTGCAGTTCAGATGATATAGCCCTATGCTCTAGCTACTCAAAGCATAAAAAAACGAACTGACAGTCACTCTTTTCCACTCACACTGAAAACTCCTGACTGGTGCCAGATTAATTCTCCCTCACAGACATTCACACTAGCTTCCAGGACCCACATCTATGAAAGCTTATACCAGCCTCTCACTCCTGTGTGTCTCAGCCCCAGCTAGATTCCTTGTCTAAGTCTTGGGATTCCCTTCTAGCCTCCAGAATCCAGTCCTCCCTCCTGTTTGTATGATCTCAGTTTGTACAAGGAGTCTGCCTAGATGTGCTTCCACAGAGTTTCCCTCACAGAACGTGCCTGGTTTTGACCCCTTCTGACTTCAAACTCTCTCTCAGACAGAAGCTCAGCTCAACTCTGTCTCCACAAGGAACTCAGCCCCACTGGCTGTTCTCAGCTCCTTGTCCAGTTGTTTCCACAACTGACCAGCCTAAGTCCCAGTCTTCACACTCCAGACTCTAACTGAAGACTCCCTCCTGAAGACTTCCAAACTTAAACAGAAAACCCTGAGGCGTTCTTACTGCTGCCTCTTCATTTCACTACATTTCAGTAACCATGGCTGTATCTCAGTCAATTGCTGCAAGCCTGTTCTCAGCTTCTCAGGCTACGTTCCTGAGTCTGTCACACCCCCACTTGTGAATTTCCTGCCTTGTGGGGATTGGACTAGATGACTCTTGAGGTATCTGCTAGCTCTGCTTCTATTTTATTTTCTCTGCTTGGCAGAGAAAGGAGCAGAATACAAATCTAATAAATTGAACTGTTCTCCGTCAACAGCAAAGCCTGGAGTAAAGGGTCACATGACACACTATAACCTCATTATTGCTCACCCTGTGATTAGCTAGCTTCCTCCACCACCACCACCCCCCGGTGCAGCATGCCCCACCTTAAACCCAAGTGTCTCCAGGTCTTACTTGGCTCGGACTAAGTGGGTTTGTGCTAATTACAGTCTGGTTTATCCCTGGACTGATCTTAAGCTTATTTAGAAAATTTGGTCATTTTTCTAGGGAGTTATGGCTGATAAAAAAAACAGCCATCTGAAGCTCAGTTCTGCAAATGAAAGGCAGAAAGAGCTAAGGAGCAAGCAAAGCAAAGAAACCTGAGAATTGGTTAGTAGCGCAGGGAGGCACAAATAGTTAGCCTTTGCCTAGGGTGCAAAAAACCTGGCACCAGCCCTGTGTCCTACGCATCAGAAGTTTTCATACATGTATTCACAGATAGCATCCGGTGTATGGAAATACTAGGTTGGATCCAGCAGTAATTTTACATGAATGGAAGGCAATTTCATTGGCAATATGTCAACTCATGTCATGGACTATTATTAAAAGAAGATTCTGGACTTTAACTACTATAAAGAAAGTCTTCAATCCATATATGGCACACATATCAATGTTTACTCTAGTTGTATATGAGAGCATTCATGAATGTGCCATTTGTATCTGATTGTTATAAGCAACAATCTTGTGTGAGGTGATATATAAAGACTTTTTAAAATAGTTTTGAGATATTTTGAGGCTTATAGTTTAGTGAAGAGTAACTGTGTCAGCCTTTTGGGCAAAAAAAAATGTAGCAGACCTTTTAGTAATGATTATTGCTCTCCCTCTTCACTCTATATGTGCAGTAATTACTACAGGCCAGCAGCACACAGAAGTATTGAAAGAAGCCATCAAGAGTGTTGGCCTTGAAATTTCAGCCTGTCCCCCCCTCCACAAAAACAAACAAACATTGCCCAGCCCAAACCCTGATAATTCTGTGTAATGCTCAAGCATTTCATCATATTGATTGCTTACTGATGTTAATGAGTAAAAGTTACCATTAAGTCCTTCTTGAGGGCTGGTGGTTCTAAGTTTAGGAAGCCTTATGCTAACTATGCAGTTTCAAGCCATTGGGTGATGAAAAAAAATGCCTCTCTGAGACTTCATGCTCATGAAAAAATACTCGTGGGCAGCTTCTCCATTTTACAGTGGATTGAACTACATGGCAGGCACTGTTTGTGAATACTCCCCTTGTAAAAAGCTCATTCATCAGATGAAAGAGTGATTTCCAGCTGTGTTACTTTTACTATACAAAAAGAAGGCCTGCAGACTGAAGTGAACAGTCCAGAATTCTACCATTTCAGTTTACTGCTTTATTTTTCTCTGTAATATGAGGCTGCCAGCCGGAGGAACTTCCTTTACCTGGGATATGAAGACTCAGGAACCTGTGACAACAGTTCATACTTGACTAAAGAAGATTTCAGAAGCTAAGCAGGGGTCAGCCCTGGCTAGTGTTGTGATGTAGGGGCAGGCACTAGTAAACCACCTTTGAATGTCTCTTGCCTTAAAAACCCTACGGAATCACCACAGCTGTGACTTGATGGCACTTTCCGCCACAAAAGAAGGTACTCCTAGCTTTAAAAAAAACAGAAGAAGAAGAATTATTCATTGCGGGAAAACACTGTGCTTGAATCCAGCACAGTGTTTGAGGGCAGAAGGTATTCCGCCCGGGGAGTATGACTTTCTCCCCTCTCTCTGCAGAACAGCATTTGGGAGGATATTGTGATATGTGGCAGAAGGCAAGCTCCACAGGTGGAGATGCCACATTGGATCCATTCAAGCATAGAGCATTAATATTCAGACTGCCTCTACTACCATGGTAGTAGAAAAGGGAAGGGTTTTCTTATGGTTAAGAACATACAGATGTTGTTGTTTTTATTATGCTGAAACAGACTGTCTATGGTAATTAAACCAGCAATCATTTCATCTGCATCTGGGGAAATTTCCAAATGCAATATTGCTGTCAGGGCTTTTTTCTTTTTTTGTAGCAGGAACTCATTTGTACATTAGGGCACACCCCTCAGATGTAGCCAATCCTCCAAGAGCTTACAGGGCCTACATGGGGGGGGAGGGGGTGTTAATGGCCTAGTATGCAAATAAGTTCCTGCTACAAAAAAAAAAGCCACGATTGCTGTTAATCCGCGGCAGCAAAAACTCTTTGATTGTAACCTTCTTCAAAACAGACCCTAGAGTAAAAGTGACAAAACACAGTACTTCTTGTTACCTACAGCTCCCAGATGAAACCAGTCCAACGTATCACCTGTGATCTTCAGCTCTTCTGGGAAGGCTTACTTTTACCAGAGAGAGAGAGAGAGAGGAAACAAGGTAACAAAGCTTAACAATACAGCCCTGGATGAAGTAGTGGCTGCCCTGCCTATGTCTGCATTCTCTCAATATCGCACAGTTCCTCCAGCTAGTTCTGGGCAGTGTGAAGTTCCCTTTTGCTTGCAGAGCAGGAACAGGGTACTCATGTAGGTTTTCTGCTCTTAAATTCACATAGAATATGGATGTGTTCAAAACATCCATTTATCAGCAAGGCAATACAGGGCTGGGGGCAACTGGTTTCAGGACAAGGGAGCTCAAGCCCTCATCAGTTGTAACAACTGTCGAGATGTCACGAGCTGGGGCCGGGCCAGGCCAGGTGAAGTCCAGGAGCAGTCCAAGGTCTGTAGCTGGTGAGCAAAGAGGGTTCAAAGCGCCAAAACCAAATCACAGTCCAGGTATCGCAGGTCAGAGGTTCAGAAGCCAAAGTCAGGGGGTCCAGAAGTCAAAGCAAACATCAAGGGGTCAAGGAGCCAAAGTCAGACACCGGAGTGGATGCTAGAACATCAGGTAAGTGACTAGTTGCTTCCACAAAGCCTTCTCCCAAAGCCCACAGCTATATAGCCCTCTGCTGTCTGTTGCCCATTTGAACTAATTGCTGACTCAGAGGGCGGCCAGGATCCTGCTGAGACTCAAGCATCCTCACTCCTAGAGGGGCCAGGATCCTTTTAGAACTCAGGGCTCAGGGAGCGTCTTGCTCGTGAGTGTGCCACCCTCCTCCGATCCCTGAGGTCCTGACGAAGGCGGTCACGCACACGAGCCACCCGAGAGGGCGAGGCAGGGGGGCTTGGATCTTCTCCAGTAGGAGGCAGGGGCACTGGTGCAGGTGGCAGGGCCACAGTTTCTTCTGCAGGCTCAGCTTCTTCTGCAGGGTCCCCAGCACCCATGACACGAGAATGGTCTCCACCTCATCAGACTAAACCTACACACGAATATCAAGATTGGGACAGGACTGTTCCATAGTAATGTATACAATAAATACACCACATGAAGTATACATGTGTTGTAGAATTGAATGCAAACCACTCGTGGTATGTAAAATGTATGTATTTGTATAGGCTGCCTGTAGTTAGCTCAAGTTAGCCTGAATTAGTAAATGCTCATTGAATTTGCTTAACAATTTCAAACGCATTTTTTCCCATTCCCATTGTTCTGGTGCACATTTAGCACCCTTGAAAAGATTCTTCAGCAGAAATGCACCAGGCCTGATAGCTTGCCTTATATAGTCATTGGTCTGTAGTTTGAATCCCAGGAAACAGAATGCTGACACTGCAAGGAGCAACCTATACTTAGCCTTCATGGTTTACTTTGAATTGTATATTCAGAAGAATGTCATGAAATGGATAATTCAGCTGGAAACATGCTTTTTTTTCATGCACGTGCTCCATAAAAACTCTTGGTTTCTTGTGAAATGTGCATTTCTCAGATCCAGGTTCACTGAGAGTGCCTTTCATGCCTATGGTTTTGATAAGAGACTTAGACCTTTGATTCATTATTTGTTATTTAACATCTATATGCGACCTCTTAAATAACATGTTATTTAACATCTATATGCGACCTCTTGCCCAGATTGCCTGAAGGTATCGGCTGGGGTGTCACCAGTATGCTGATGACACCCAGCTCTATCTACTTATGGACGGCCAACCGGTCTGCGCCCCAGAAAATCTAGACCGGGCATTACAGGCCGTGGCTGAGTGGCTCAGACTGAGTGGACTGAGACTGAATCCTGAAGACAGAGGTCCTTTGTTTGGGCCGTCGAGGACCAGGGGGGGAAATCCCCCTGCCAGCTTTTGACGGTGCGCCGCTGATGGCGGCGGACAGGGTCAAGAGCCTGGGGGTGCTACTAGAGCCATCCCTAAAGATGGAGGCTCAGATAGCGACCACTGCCAAGTCCGTGTTTTTTCATCTTAGATGGGCAAGGCAGTTGGCCCCCTTCCTGGACCGCGACGACCTAGCAACAGTGATCCACGCTACGGTCACCTCGAGGTTGGATTACTGTAATGCCCTCTACATGGGGCTGCCCCTGTGCCGGACCCGGAAATTGCAGCTGGTGCAGAATGCCGCGGCCTGGCTGTTATTGGGCCTCCCAAGGTGGGGGCACATTCGGCCGGGTCTTCGGGCTTTGCACTGGCTCCCAATAACATACCGAGTCCGGTACAAGGTGCTGGTCATTACCTTTAAAGCCCTATATGGCCTGGGACCTGCCTACCTGAGGGACCGTCTCTCCCCACATGTTCCCCAGAGAGTACTGAGGTCTGGGACTCAAAATCTTCTCACCATCCCCGGGCCTAAGGAAGTCTGTCTCAAGTCAACCAGAGACAGGGCCTTTTCTACAATGGCCCCTGTAGTGTATGGCGTTCGTAGAACGCCATCATTCAAGACAGCGCGACCATTTCGTTATAACGTACCATCGATAAAGCGTTAGTCCGCTAAAGCCGCGGAGGCAAAGGTGACAACCAGATGCCTCCGCGAAGAGCGCTGGTCATCCGCCAATCACAGTGAGTGGCGGGAAATACGGCTGGCCAGCATTGGACTGGCCAGCAGGGTGAATAGTTCCGGAGCTGTATATATGCGGGACCCGGCCCGCGTGTTCCCTCTCTTACCTCGTGTTTGTACCATGCAATAAACTATGTTGCCCGACTCGCGTCTCTCAGACTGGTACATAACAGTGGCGACGAGGATGGGATCTTAGCCCTTCGGCAAGGGCTACGAAGGAGACTCACGGGCAACCCGTCGTCCCGTCGCTTCATCGCTGAATCGCTACTTCGCAACGACCGCCGCCATGGCCAGTCCCAGCGGGAACACCGGTCACATCGAAGCTTTCGACCACACGAATCCCGAGGGATGGGAATCCTATTCGGAGAGGGTCGATTGCTACCTGAGGGCGAATCAAGTAACCGAGGACGGCATGAAGCGGGACGTGCTCCTGAGCGTCTACGGGGCCGCCACCTTCGAGATCGCAAAGGGTCTCTCGGCGCCCGCCCGCCTCACGGAGAAAACGTACACGGAGGTCGTCCGCCTCCTCACGGGCCATTTCCTGCCGCAGCCGTCGCGGGTGGCCCGACGGTTCCTCTTCCACAAGAGGGACCAGGCCCAGGGAGAATCCGCTGCAGACTACCTTGCCACCCTGCGCCAGATCGCCGGAAGCTGCAACTTCCCGAATTTGGAAGAGACCTTGGCCGACCGGTTCGCTTGGGGCCTCCGCGACGAGAGGCTCCAGCAAAAGCTCTTCGCAAAGGAAGAGCTCACGCTTCAGGGTGCCTTCAGCGAGGCCGTGGCCTTCGAGCGCGCCTCCCGGACGTTCCCCAGGGCCAAGTCGGAAGCCGTCCACCACGAGGAGCTGGACCCCCATCACCAGGACGAAGGAGAAGCGCTCCAGCTGCACCACTCTACAAGACCAGCCTCCCGAGCCCCACAGCGGCCCCGGGCGAACGTAAGATCGAACCAACGCAACAACGAAGGAGCGAACTGCGCCAGTTGCGGCGACCCCCACGACCGGCGGGACTGCAAGTACAGGACCTGGGACTGCAGGAGCTGCAGGAAGACCGGTCACATAGCGCGGGCTTGCCGAGCCAAGTCCCACCGCCCGCGGCCAACCACGCACCACGAGGCCGCCGAGTCCCACTCCACGGCCTCCACCACGCTACAGGTACTGAACCTGCCCCTGGCCACCCCCAACAAGATTAAGGTGTCGGTCCGCATAGAGGGGGCCCCCTGCCTCATGGAGGTGGACTCGGGCTCCTCCATCTCCATAATTGCGGAGGAGACCCTGAGGCAGTTACACCCCGGCTACAAAGGACAGCTGCGGCCGGCCGACTTTGTACTGCGGGACTTTCAGAAAAACCCGGTCCAGATCGCGGGGTGGGCGAGGGTGCACGTGGAGCGAGGGTCCTTCAGAGGCCCGCTAGATATCCTGGTAGTCAAGCGACCACTGGCGACCTTGTTGGGCCTCACATGGTTCGGCCCCTTAGGAATCAGAGTTGAGGTGTCACAAACGGCCATAGCCGGTGGGTTCGGGGAGGTGTGCCGAGAATTCCCAGAGGTTTTTGACGGGTCGTTGGGTAGCTACAAGGGCCCGGCCATCTCCCTGCCGCTCGACCCTACGGTCAGACCAACCCGGCTTAAGGCAAGGAGAGTCCCCTTCGCCCTAAAACCAAAAATCGAGGCTGAGCTGGACCGCCTAGTAGCACAAGGGGTCCTAGAGCCGGTCGATTACGCCATGTGGGAAACCCCCATAGTGACTCCGGTCAAACCGAATGGGGACGTGAGGATTTGTGCCGACTACAAGTGCACAATCAACAAGGCGCTCCAGGATAATCCCTACCCAGTGCCGGTTGTCAGCCACGTCCTGGCCGCCCTTGCGGGGTCCAAAATTTTCGGGAAGCTGGACTTGGCACAAGCCTACCAGCAGCTTCCGGTGGACACCAAAACGGCCGAGGCACAGACGATTGTGACCCATAGGGGGGCGTTCAAGGTGAACCGGCTACAGTTTGGGGTCAGCGTAGCTCCGGGGATCTTCCAGAGTATAATGGACGCTCTCCTCAAAGGGATCCCAGGAGTCCAGCCCTTTTTCGACGACGTTTTAATCGCCGCCCCGAACCCTGAGGAGTTCAGCAACCGTCTCAGGGAGGTGCTCCGTCGTTTCCAAACAGCTGGACTTAAGGTGAAGAGGGAGAAGTGTTTGCTGGGGGTACCGCGGGTGGAGTTCCTAGGATTCGCCGTGGACGCAGAGGGAATCCACCCGACCGAGGAGAAAACCAGGGCCATCGTACAAGCCCCGGCCCCCACGTGTAAAGCGGAGCTACAGAGCTTCCTGGGGGTGCTCAACTTTTATCACACGTTCATACCCCACAAAGCGGCCATCGCGGAACCCCTACACCGGTTACTGGACAAAAAAGCTCCTTGGGTGTGGGGGAAGAAGCAAGCCGCTGCGTTCCAGGCAGTGAAGGACGTCCTGGTCTCTAACGCGGTGCTTCACCACTTCGACGAGCGCCTTCCGGTCATTCTGGCATGCGATGCATCGCCGTACGGGGTGGGCGCTGTTCTGGGGCACCAACTATCGGACGGCCGGGAGGTACCGGTCGCCTACTATTCCCGCACCTTAACGTCAGCGGAGCGTAATTACGCTCAAATAGACAAGGAAGCCCTGGCGATCGTAGCAGGGGTTCACAAATTTAACGATTATTTGTATGGTCGCAAGTTCACGATAGCGACCGACCACAAGCCTCTCTTGGGTCTGCTAGCCCCAGACCGTCAAACCCCCCAAATCTTGTCCCAGAGGGTGTTGAGATGGAACCAATTCCTAAATTCATACACCTACACACTGGTACACAGGGCAGGCAAGGCGATGGGCCACGCCGATGCACTCAGTCGTTTACCGCTGCCAGACACGGGGCCCGACCCAGCACCAGCCCACCAGGTGATGTCCATAGAGGCACTCCCTGACCAGCCCATACACGCTGCCGAAGTGGCAAAGGCCACAGGGAAAGACAAAACCCTAGCGAGGGTGCTCGACTGGGTGGTGAGGGGGTGGCCAGAGAGGGACCTGGGGGGAGAGTTCAAACCATACAAAATGAGGCGGGAGGAACTCGCGGCCCACAAGGGATGCCTGCTATGGGGGAGCCGGGTGGTGGTTCCCCCTCCCCTTCAGAAAAGGGTCCTTGCATCACTACATGAAACGCACCCGGGCATTGTGAGGATGCGCCCGGGCATTGTGAGGCCCTAGCCAGGAGCTATGTGTGGTGGCCGGGGATGGACGGAGAAATAGAGGACTGGGTCCGGAGATGCAGTGCGTGCCAGGAATCGCGGCCGGACCCACCCAGCGCCCCGGCCACAAGGTGGGAAACCACAAGGAAACCCTGGTCCAGGCTCCACATAGACTTCGCGGGGCCGTTCCAGGGGCAGATATTCCTTATAATCGTGGACGCCTACACAAAATGGTTAGAGGTCCTCCCTGTAACATCCACCTCCTCAGCAGCCGCCATCCGAGCCCTGCGCCGGGTCCTGTGCACCCACGGCATCCCAGACACCCTGGTCTCGGACAACGGGGCCGCCTTCACCTCGGGAGAGTTCCAGGCCTTCCTACAGAGGTACCTCATAAGGCACATCAGGTCGGCCCCCTTTCACCCCGCCACCAACGGCCAAGCCGAGCGGATGGTCCGCACCACCAAAGAGGCCCTGGGCAGGATCGTGCAGGGCGACTGGGATCACAGGCTGGCCGCATTCCTATTCGACAACAGGGTCATCCCAAACCCTGTCACAGGGATCAGTCCAGCAGAGCTCCTCATGGGGCGCAAGCTCACCACAAGGCTAGACAGACTACACCCCGACCGAGCCTCTGACACACGAGGGTCCCCAGAGGTCCGCGAGGCAGCCAGGGGGTTCTTTGCCGGGGATCCAGTGTTCGCCCGCAACTACGCCTCGGGACCCGAGTGGGTGGCTGGGCGGGTGCTACGGGTCGTGGGCTCCCGTCACTATGAAGTATCCACTGAGGGGGGCCAGATCCTACGCCGGCACCTCGACCAGATGCGCCGCAGGACCCTACCCGAAGCACCCACAGAAGCAAGGGGGGCAGCCCAACCCGAGGAGCCTACCACAACCCCGCCGCCATCCATGACACTGCCCCCTCCCGCAGGGCCTAACCAAGCCCCCGAACTCGGCCAGCAACCCTCGGATGCTCAGGCTCCCGAGGAGACGCCGGGGCCCGAAGCCACCACGACTCCGCAGGCCACCCCCCGACGTTCGACTCGAGAGCGCCGGCCTCCCGCCTACCTCCAGGACTATGTTACCAACTAAGGGGGGAGGAGTGTAGTGTATGGCGTTCGTAGAACGCCATCATTCAAGACAGCGCGACCATTTCGTTATAACGTACCATCGATAAAGCGTTAGTCCACTAAAGCCGCGGAGGCAAAGGTGACAACCAGATGCCTCCGCGAAGAGCGCTGGTCATCCGCCAATCACAGTGAGTGGCGGGAAATACGGCTGGCCAGCATTGGACTGGCCAGCAGGGTGAATAGTTCCGGAGCTGTATATATGCGGGACCCGGCCCGCGTGTTCCCTCTCTTACCTCGTGTTTGTACCATGCAATAAACTATGTTGCCCGACTCACGTCTCTCAGACTGGTACATAACAGCCCCTACATGGTGGAACCAGCTACCGGAAGAGGTGAGGGCCCTGCGGGATCTTACTCAGTTCTGCAGGGCCTGTAAGACAACCCTCTTCCGGTTAGCCTACGCCTGACTGGATAAATGTAGCTTATTAGACTTCTGTGAATTATATTGTATAGTTTTAATGCTAAGAATTTAAGGTTTTTAGGTTTTTAAATGCTTCGACTTTTTAAATGTAATAACTCTGTACTTTGTTTTATTGTTTTATCGTTTGCTGCAAGCTGCCCTGAGCCATTTTATGGGAAGGGCGGGGTATAAGTTATAGAATAAATAAATAAATAAATAAATAAATAAATAAATAAATAAATAAATAAATAAATAAATAAATAAATAAATAAATTAGATTCAATTTAGATCAAATAGGACTATCCTGTATTCTCGTATATTCATAACAGCTTTAATATATATTCAGGTGGGCAGCTGTGTTGGTCTGAAGCAGACCACAGGTTGGTCGTGGTAGATAATTCACTGAAAATGTCAAGACAGTGTGCGTTTGCAATAAAAAAGGCCAACGCCATGCTGGGAATTATTAGGAAGGGAATTGAAAACAAATCAGCCAGTATCATAATGCCCCTTTATAAATCGATGGTGCGGTCTCATTTGGAGTACTGTGTGCAGTTCTGGTCGCCACACCTCAAAAAGGATATTATAGCATTGGAGAAAGTTCAGAAAAGGGCAACTAGAATGATTAAAGGGCTGGAACACCTTCCCTATGAAGAAAGGTTGAAACGCTTAGGGCTCTTTAGCTTGGAGAAACGTCGCCTGTGGGGTGACATGATAGAGGTTTACAAGATAATTCATGGGATGGAGAAAGTAGAGAAAGAAGTACTTTTCTCCCTTTCTCACAATACAAGAACTCGTGGGCATTCGATGAAATTGCTGAGCAGACAGGTTAAAACGGATAAAAGGAAGTACTTCTTCACCCGAAGGGTGATTAACATGTGGAATTCACTGCCACAGGAGGTGGTGGCGGCCACAAGCATGGCCACCTTCAAGAGGGGGTTAGATAAAAATATGGAGCAGAGGTCCATCAGTGGCTATTAGCCACAGTGTGTGTGTGTGTGTGTGTATGTATGTATATATATATATATTTGGCCGCTGTGTGACACAGAATGTTGGACTGGATGGGCCTTTGGCCTGATCTAACATGGCTTCGCTTATGTTCTTATGTTCTTAACAAAGTTTGAGTCCAGTGGCACCTTTAAGTCCAACAAAGTTTTATTCAAGGTATGAGCTTTCGTGTGCATGCAGAGTTCCTCAGATACATTGGAATGGAAGTTACCAGTCCATACATATAGGTAGAGTTTGCACCTCTATTGATATATGTGGACTGGTAACTTCCATTCCAATGTATCTGAGGAAGTCTGCATGCACACGAAAGCTCATACCTTGAATAAAACTTTGTTGGTCTTACAGGTGCCACTGTACTCAGACTTTAACATATGTTAGCATGATTTGTGTATCTTTTATTCCAATTAATTTTTTTTAAAAAAAATCACATTTAGCTATATTTCTTCTAAATAAAGTTGTAAACTAGAATACCAAGTGATTATTGGGTGGGAAAGCAAGGTTTCATCCTGGACAGGGAATACATAAACTTCGTATTTTTCCTTTAAACCCTGTAAGTGGTGAATGGCAGAAAAAGCATTTAGATACACCACACAGTACTGTATGTCCTTGGGCTATAATTTTTAGATCTGGCATAAAATTCAAGGTTGATCTTATCCAGAGATTCTTAGGCATGCACCTGAGGATCATTTGGAGAGTCTAAAAGCTACAGATTTTTTTTTTTTATAAAAGAGGACTGGAATAATTCATTGATAATTTACTATGGATTCCTCCATGATGGCCTACTAAGCAGAAAAACTCTGTACCTGTATCTGAGGTTCTCCACTTCTAAGGAAGTTACTTTCCTCCTAGAAAAATTATGTTATTTGCCCACATTTCCACCCTACATGCATGATAATTATCATGAGGAGGCAGTGCATAGAAATATTAAAAGACTCCAGCAAGTATGTGGGCTTTGAAATTTCAACCTGCTGTGCTGAGAATGGACCCCCAAAACCACGCAGGACAAAGCCTGAGACCTGATAACTGTATAAATACTAATGCTCAAGCATTTCCTCATACTGATTGTTTATTGATGTTAATGAAGAAAATATAAGAAAGCATGAGACAACATTATCATTAATTTCTTCCTAGGGTTGCCAAGTTCCCTTCATCCCAGAGTACCATAGAGTTTTTCCTCTCAACTTGCTACAGTGCCTGGAAAACCCACAGAGTTTTCCCGGAAATGCCTAGAGCGGCCGCTGCATATCCTTAGATTCTTACGCTTGCATTTAAGGATCATTTGCATGTAAAGGCTCCCTTATTGATTGTCTCTCCCATGGAGAGACTAACATCTACAGATGTTTTCCTTTACAAATGTGGAGTGATCTGTTGATGATCCACTATGGCTTCCTCCATGATAGTCTGCTGTGTGGTGGAATTCTGTACATGCATCTGAAATCCTCTCATGTGGAGCAAGACTCCCTCCTAGAGTGATCAAGCAGCTTGCAGGACTAGTACAATTATTAAGCCATGTTTACCACTGGCACACCAAATGTGAGAAAACCAGTGTGGAGCGTGGACAGAGTAATATGCCATTTACAATACTGGGTTTGGTGAGAGTTTAATGTGTAGGTCTCAGGCATATACCTAACACATTGGAATGCTAGCTCCAGGTATACTATTTGCATACATGTTGCTTGTTTGGTTACAGCTTTAATGCTATACAAAGCCATAATACTATACAAACTCCTTTGGGAGATGATATAAAAGTGTTGTAAATGACTACAATCATAAAGGGAATACAGAGGTGTGAGCTATTATTGGTGTTATCTTCTATATATAATTCCCCTTTCATCTTGGCAAAACTGAACAACCTGATTGGTTGGGACTGGGTAGGACTGTGGTGCATCAATCTTTGGCCAATCAAACTATAATCCAGAATACTTGCATGCATGCCATTGGTTGAGTCTTCTCCTCTCTCCTAGCCAAGTGGCTGTTGCTAGCCAAAAAATCTGATTCTGTCAGTAAAAGGCAACTTACCTTAATTCTGACAATTACTGACTCTCCCTGCTCTCCCATTAGCTGAGCCATCTGTCACACTGATTCACAAAGGAGAGAAAGGAACACTTCTCTTGATTGGCTGAGGAAGGGAGGAGAAGGAAAATAGCCAGAGAAAGGCTTCCCTTGATTGGCTGAGGACTCCTCCCTGTCCTCCTCTGGGAAGTGGGGGGAATGATGTCCTGTGGCAACAGACCAGATACAGAGAGAGATAGGGAGGGAAAGTGAGACACTGAGAAAGATTGAAGTCTTGTGCTTGTGTTATCAGAGACAGACTGTTGATCTGAAAAGTATCACTAAAGGCCTCTGAGGCAGAATTTACTGGGGCCAGTGTCAAGTCCCCAATACTCCAAATAATGAGATCCTTTGTTATTTCATATAGATTCATTTATTCGAGCTAGGTTGAACTCACCACTGACAGTTCAGTGAGAAGAATAGAGAAGCCAGGCAAAGCAGGGACTTTATAGATAGATAGGGACCATTACCAAATGGCAGGATTTATTCAAAGTGAGGGGTCATAGGGTTACATCAATATTGTAAATTTTGCTACACAGGCTTCTACTACATACTTGGGAACTGATAAGGACTTGGGAACGAGAGGATGTCACACCTCCCATTCTTTCTGAAGACACAATACAGGAAAGAGCAATAAAAAACAGACTGTTATTCTACCAGAGCCGCTAGGGCTGTAAATGCTAAATGTAAATGATGTAAATGCTAAGGAAGGATTGATGAGGGACTTAACAGCCAGTCCTGACTAAGGCTGCCAGTTCCAGGTTGGAGGGAAATTCCTGGAGATTCTGTGGTGGAATTTGAGGATGGCATAGGAGTTAGGGATTCAGAGTGGAGTCTGCCAGAATGGGTTCTGCCAGGTTCTTGCTGTGGAAGTTGACTGGGTGATTTCAAACCAGTCACAGATTTCCAGCCAATACTCCCTCTAAGCTGTGGAGTCTTGTGAGCAAAAGTTCTACTTTGTGAGCTACTGGCATTAAAGTTGTGAGCTACTGCATAAATTAATTTGCTCTGAGGCCATTTTTCCTAAGCTAAGACAAAAATGTGTGAGCCAAAGGCTAAAATACTAGTTCACATTAACTCAGCTTTGAGGGAACACTTCTTCCAGCCTAACATAACAGGAGAGCCAGTTTGGTGTAGTGGTTAAGTGTGCGGACTCTTATCTGGGAGAACCGGGTTTGATTCCCCACTCCTCCACTTGCACCTGCTAGCATGGCCTTGGGTCAGCCATAGCTCTGGCAGAGGTTGTTCTTGAAAGGGCAGCTGCTGTGAGAGCCCTCTCCAGCCCCACCCACCTCACAGGGTGTGTGTTGTGGGGGAGGAAGATAAAGGAGATTGTGAGCCGCTCTGAGACTCTTCGGAGTGGAAGGCGGGATATAAATCCAATATCTTCTTCTTCTTCTTCATCTCACAGGGTTGTTGTTCAGAACAAAGTGGGGGAGAGGAGAATGATGTAAACTGCTTTGGTCCCCACCACTGTGGAGAGAAACTGTCCTTTCCCTAGGTGGAGGCTGCAAGGAGGGGGAAGGCAATGGAAAGCTGAAGTCAAAAGAGCAGATAAAGAGAAGGTGATACAGTTGCCAACGCCAGGTCTGGAAACTCCTAGAGATTTAAGGGGTGGAGCCTGGAGAGGGCAGGGTTTGAGGAGGGGTAGGGTCTCAGATAGGTACAATGCCATTTCCTCCTGGGAACCACTGTTGCCAATCTCCATGTGGGGGCTGGAGATCACTCAGAATTACAACTGCTCTCCATATGACAGACATCAGCTCCCCTTGAGGTGGGGTAGGAATTAATGCCTTCACTTGTTGAGTGGGTGGGAAGACAGCAAGGATGGGGGGGGGGCACTCACCCAGAGCCTCTTTCTATAGCCTGTTGTATTTTTCTCCACAATGGGCTGGAGAAAGTGATGGAAAGCTGAAGTCAGAGGGGCAAATAAAGGGAAGGAGATAGAGTTGCCAACTCCAGGTTGGCAAATTCCTGGAGATTTAAGGGGTGGGGCCTGGAGAGGGTGGGGTTTTAGGAGGGGTGGAACGTCAGGTACAATGCCATGCACTGCACCCTGCAAACCAGCCATTTCTTCCTGGGGAACCATCGTTGCCAATCTCTAGATGGGTCTGGAGATCACTCAGAATTACAATTCTCTCTAGATGGCAGAGATCAGCTCCCCTTGAGGTGGGGGGGGGGGAAATGAATGCCTTCACGTGAGTGGGTGGGAAGACTACAAGGCTGGGGGGGGGGACACTCACCCAGAGCCTCTTTCTAGAGGCCAGTGTATTTTTCTTCACAACGGACCTTGTTACTAGTAGCACTAATAATAGCAACGTAGAGTGTGAATTCTTCCAAGTAATACAAAAAACCCCCAAGACTTTTGTACAAATGTATCTAGGGTTTCTGAATTTAAATTCCCTGAAATCATAACCCTGAGCCAGTAGAAGTTCCATACAATTTTGTCTACCCCATGAGCAAACCGCGGTCTACTGCTGATTAGGAAATATCATTGAGCTCTTTTCTAAAATATTCATTCTGTCAATTTTCGCAGCAAGTCAAAACCTGCAATTTTCAAAAGCTTCATCCCATAAGCACTCATCCCTCTTTAATAAAGGAATTTTTGTGGCAGCATTTTTTTTTAAATTCATTCATTCAGAGAGAGAGAGAAAAGCATAATAATGAAGCAGATTCTCAAAGAGCAGACAACTCAATTAAGTCGTGGAAATGTTTCTATACATGTTGTATTGCAGACCTGTGCAGGGACCAGGCCAGGGTATGTGGGGGGGGGGGGGAGGAGTCTGAAGTATTATAAGTAGTGAATATAAAATTAAGCTTAATTGTCTCCTTTCTGAGCAGGCACTGTGTCTGCACATGGAAACCATGGTAACTGGGATGGCATATACTGGTACCTATTTCCTGAGTGATAACAGGAATGTAGAGTAGACATTGCTTTTAACAAAGACACACCAAGCAGAGTTCAAAAGTGACCATTCCTCACTGTCCCTCCAAAGGCAGCTTCCTGTCTCATCTACTGCAAGAAATTTACCGTTTTGGGTGGTGGTGGGGACGCTCAGCTTTAGTGTGGAAATCTTGTAACTGTTCAGAATGGGTAAATTTGTACGCAACCATTTTCACACATGATGTAAAGATCAGGTTGCTTGCCTGCCACAGAAACTGACATGTTAAATGTTCTTTTTAATTAGAATATAGGTTGGCTACATGTATGCAACAGTGTACAAGAAAAATGCTGACTATAGCCTAACAACAGATTTCAGCCTCCAAAAATATCAGCTTCCCGTTAAAAGTAAAAGCAAATTTCTAGTCTTAGGGCCAAGAGGATATGCTTGAATGGTCATGGAGCACAGTTATTGAAGTTTCAGGACATGAAGGAAGAAGTTGGATAATTAAACCAGGAGTCAGTGGTTGGTCTTCAGTGATCCATGTATTTCCTTGCTTGACCCCTTGACTAGCACACTAAAATAAATCATGTGAGATAGGAGAAATTATACAATTTTGATCCATGCACATAATTTATACAGGTCACAGAATCCAGGTTTGCTTGGCACAAAATCTGAATTAAATTACAAATTTGGGAATCTCCTTTTTTCTCATGAAGCAGCACATTCAATAGGAGTCTTGTGTCACCTCAAGACTAATAAACTGTTATCCTACTCTAAGCTTTTGTGGACTATAGCTTCAGCCATTTTGCTTTGGGTATACAGGGGGGGTTTTGTAGCAGGAACTCTTTTGCATATTAGGCCACACACCCCTGAGGTGGCCAATCTTCCTGGAGCTTACAGTAGGCCCTGTACTAAGAGCCCTGTAAGCTCTTGGAGGATTGGCTACATAAGGGGTGTGTGGCCTAATATGCAAAGGAGTTCCTGCTACAAAAAAAGCCATGGGTATAAAAATTTACCAGGATGAGGGTTGGAATTTGCATTCTGAACAGGCTAATATAAAACCAAAAGGCTGAAGAACCACGTTTTTTTCTTCTTCTTAAGTCTTTCCGTATTTAAAGCTTCAAACATGTGATGGAGCTGGGGAGAACATAGGACTTTGGCCAGATATATACAGAGGCTGCAAGTCAGGATAGAACTGGCAAGAATTTTCACAATTTCTGGCATGTTTCACAGGAAGTAGTTCCATAGATTTTCTCAGAAATAGGTTTTTGAGGAGACACAAGCTTGCTGGATGAGATGACAGCACATGGTCAGAATGAAGGTCACCATATTGGCAGAGAAAGATTAAACAAAAATGAACAGAATCTAAACAATGAACATGAAATATTAAGAGCATTCTGCCTATCCCATTTATTTATCATTTTATGGGATTAAATTTAGAAACTTTAGAAATAGCTGAAGTTACATGTTTATTGCCTGTTTTATTTTGCTTTGCTCAGATGTTGTTAGCCAACTGCTCTTCAGTTTTTGTCTAATCTGATAAGAGCAGTCTTCCAGGATCTCAGATGAAGCTCCTTCATCACTTACTACTTTATGCTTAAGTTTAAAAGTAGGCCTTTTGCCAGGATCCCAAAGGGCATTCATGTGTGAACAGGCTAGCAAGGCTCCCAATCCCCTACCACCATATCTCCCCTGGGTCTACCATGGTGGCACCAAGCTGCACTGGAAATGGCATCTCCCTCTCCCAAATTTGGCAGTCATGGGGGTGAGTAGTGGGTCCCCAGATGCACATGAATGCCACCTATTAGGTGGTTAGATGCACTGGGGCTTGCCTGAGGCTGCTGCTGGGAGAGAGGGGTACTGTGATGACTGTGAACTAGGCTGCTCGCCTAGCCATGTGGCAACACACACCCCGGCCAAAACCTGTGGTGGCCGGCAAGTACCACTAACCTGTGTGCTGGGTGATTCTACATGATGGCTACACTCTTTCCCATCCAGGAGCAGCATGCCCTGAAGGTGCTTATGCCATTCCTCTTTCATTACAGAGAGGTGCCGACAGGATGCTGACAGGTTAGGAGAATATGGAAACCACCACCGGGGGGGGGGGGGGGCCTTGCAGCATCTGAGTGCCAGATGGGACATCCCTTTCATACATGGAGGCCATTGAAGGACAACCAATGGCCCTTTGTTCTGCCACAGAAGAATGTCACCAGCTTCCCTTGTGTCCATACACATGTGACGATCCATACACGTGTCGATCCAATGGGAAGAGGTGACACTCGAATGGCGCAGCCAAAATACCATCAAGCACTCACATCACAGAAGAAACCACACCTTTTAAGTGCCCAGACACATCCAGCAACCTGGTCATTCCCTTCCCACTGCCATCAAGGAGGCACCCCTAGTTGCAAAGGACTGAGTCAAAGGGGTTGTAGCCCCACGAGAACCACTCCATTGTCCCTAGATCCCTTTAATAAAGTTGAATCATTGTGCCCATCTGAGGTGTTGGTGTTTGTTGGGAACCATTGAGCATGGAGCAGCAGGAGGGTATTGAGGAAACAACAAGGACACAGTGGACACAACAGGGATGGGAGCCTCATCCTGGCAAGAGAGCAGCCACAGAAATGGACACAGATGTGCAGTAGGGGTAAGGAAAGGGAACAGGTAGCTGTTGCCCCATCCACAGCCACACAGCCATGATCAGTGGGTCAGCCAACTCGCCTTGTGGGAGAAAGGAGTGGAGGCATCCTGAGATGACAGGGTTCTGAGAGAGCAGCACCACCGGGGAGTTGCTTCTAGAGTGGCCATGAGGCAGGTGGCTGGCTCCAGTAGACTGGTGTGGCCCAACAAAGAGTGCTAGACCCATTGTTGAACAAATCCATTGGCATAAATGCCACCACAGTGAGGTTCAACTGATAGCTGAAAGCACTGCAGAGTGGAAATGGTCAATTTCAGAGGGCACAGATCCACAGAGACTTGCTAGGGCTATCTGGATCCCAGCCTAAGGAATATGCAAATAAGGGAAACAACATTGGCAACTGGGCAACATCAACTGCCCACAGCTCTAGCAATGGACTCTGTGAATGATATCTGTGTTGCCCATTCAGTTGGGCCTCCAGCACCATGGCAACCATGATGGTAAATGCCATCACTGCTCCTGAGGAGCCAGATTCAAGAAATAGACAAGTATCCTGGGCCCAGTATCCACAGAGCTAGGAGCATCTGCACCATGAAGGGATCAGCCTGCACCATTTAATGACCATGCACAGAGCCTAGATGGTGGCTATGTCTAGGCAAAATGGATTGAGGCAGATGTTGTCCAAAAGACAAAGTTATGATGCAAACCTGGTAACAGCAGGCATGGAGCTTTCTCCACTGTCACAATGCCACCCAGATGTAGAGCTCTGGTAGGAGCAAGCCAGTCCTGAATCTCTTCTCTAACCAGATGCAAAAGTCTTCTGAATTATTCCGACAAAGGTGCTTCTTATGAGCAGGTGGTAGAAGAGGGTCTGCTGGAAGCAGAGGCCATCATGTGGGCGGTGATACCCCCCATGGTAGTTGGTAGCTGTGACACTGAGGTCCTGTGTGGTGTCATGTTTACCCCTACCACTTGGCCCCAGCTATGGGAGCCAGGTCTTGCAAACCACTGCCTCCAACTGCCCTCCATGGTCCTGACCAGGCAACTTGCAGGGTGGGGATGTTGGCATGGGCTTATCCTCTTAGGTCAGTAAGAAGGGCCAAGGATGCAGTAGTAGCCAGAGCAGCCAGGCATTGTCCCCCACCCCCACAGAGCAGGGTGAGTCTGCCATCATCATGCCCCCATCTCCTATGACACCTCTGGGACCTCTTGCCAAGGACCCCACTCTCACATGTCTAGCAAGGAGAAGATGGAGCTGATAGGTGGGGAGGAGGACCAAGGCAGCCTAGGCTAGGGGCTGTGAGAGGTGAACTGCCTTTTTTTTTGGGGGGGGGGGGTGCAAGGGTTCAGCACTCATCTGGGAGTTCCCATGGACTGACTTGCTGTGTTTTCCCCATGTGCCCAGGTCCCTATTCCCTGATGTTTGCTATTGATGTCATGGATCAACTACATGCCCTGATCTTGAGGAGGTGCACAGCAATGGCCTCTGTGGTTCTGAAGTCACTGGGCATCCCGGGATCCCCAGTTCCGGCAGCTCCCAGCAACACTGTTGGAGGACCTTTTTCCTATTCAGCCACTGCATTACTATCCTCTTAGGGAGGTGACTAATGGTGTTGCAGCTGTGTTACAGTCAGCCTCTGCAGTGCAGGTGCAACACAAGATTGCTCTGCCCATTGCTGGATTTCAAGATGTTTTCCTTTGTTCTTTTTCAACAAATGAAAACCTTACGGCGGCCAGGCTGCTAGTGGAACTACCTCGGTGGGAACACGTGCGGCCTGGGCTGAGGGAGCTGTACTGGCTTCCAATTGTATTCCGAGTTCGCTACAAGGTGCTGGTTATTACCTTTAAAGCCCTATATGGCCGAGGACCTGCCTACCTTAGGGACCGCCTCTCTCCACATGTTCCCCAGAGAGCACTGAGATCCAGCTCCCAAAGTCTCCTAAAAATCCCTGGACCAAAGGAGGCCAAACTGAAAGTAACGAGGGAGCAGGCCTTCTCAATAATGGCTCCCCACTGGTGGAATCAGCTACCGGAGGAAGTGCGAGCCCTGTGGAATTTTAACCAGTTCCGCAGGGCTTGCAAAACCACCTTCTTTCAACAAGCCTATAAGGAACCCTGAAGTGACATCTAGCCATCTGGATACACACTTTATTGAATGTAGCACCTTTAATTTATTGTAGTTTTTAAAAAATTCTATGTAACCGTTTTAATTGTATTTGTTAACTGTATTTTATAATTGACTTGTATAATAACCATGGTACATACCATGTCTTGTTAGCCACCCTGAGCCTGCTTCGGCAAGGAGGGCAGGATATAAATAAAAATTATTGTTATTATTATTATTACTAACTTACCATTTTAACTAGAAATTCTGGAATTTGATTCTGGAACCTTCTGCATACAAAGCATATGTTCCATCACTGAGCTAAGGGTCATCCCATTTGCTCTATAGCATATAACACAATCTGAGTAAGAGAAAACAGTAAGGGAAACACTTCATTTGTTATAACAGTTGATTATTTTCATGTATTTCTCATTTGCTGTCCATTGTGAGAAATCAAAAGGCAAAATCTGAAACTCCAGTCAGTTGGTCTCTTCTTTATATGAACATTAGTTTCCTGTTACCAGACTTCAAAAAAAAACGTGTTATGTTACATCCAGGCTTGAAGACTGAGGCTACAGTCCTAAGGACACTTTCCTAGGAGTAATGCTCATTGAATAACACCCTCAAAAATCTAATAATATTTGTGTATTCTATTACTTGTTTTCTATTATATAAAAAGCAAATAAAATGAATGACCTCCGCTATCTTGGGACCATAAGCCATTTTATGTAAGGCTGATCCTTTTGATATGAGATTTTAATTCTTGACAACGTCCCAGTATGCATATAATGTATGTTCAGCAAAGATGTGCATTAGAAATAAAATGGCACAATCCAGACACTTTAGAAGTCAATTGATTTCCATGGGAGAATTAACCACATACTTAACTCTATCATTGAAATCAATGGGACAATGCATGAACAGCTCATTTTTTAAATCTGTGCATTAGAGACCAAATGTGCTATTTTTAGGCATTTCTTATGTTAACCTACAGCCAATAAGACTTAACCGAGCACCCTCCTACTTAATTTCTTCTTAATCTTGTCAGAGGATGACTAATAGTGAGACTGAATCATTTATACACTTTTGATTGCGTTACACTTACCAAAAGGATACTGGATTTATTTTTCTATAAATAGGACTAAGCACTACATTTCTACAGTAATGTATTCATATGGTTTTCATACACACCAAAGGCACAGTGGATACCACAAAAGTAGATAGATAGGTTGGACTGCTTCTTAGCCATCAGAACAGCTTGATCTGATTCAACTGTACCTGTTTAGATAGGTACTCACAGCCAGAGCTGCTCAGCATCCTTTGTAGCATCATAAATCAACTATCTCAATAGTGCCCCAAAGGCAGACTTTTATGTTTTGTCTACTAAAGATGGACATTTATACAAGCTTGTGGTAGTTATAAAAATATACTGTGCAAAAATTGGCCAAAGCAAGAACAGTATTTTGATGGGTGCTCATCAAAGGAACATCCCATCTAAACTGAAGAAAAATAATCATTAATGGTCAAAGTGTGGTCTTCTAGCTAGGATGGTCTTCGACATCTCTGCTATCTTGTAGCAAATCAGACAGGACATGCCATTGTGACATCCCATTTGTATATAATAGTTAAATAGGTATTGTTTACATCTTCTTACTTTGCCAATTGCACAGCTATACAATGACTCAAAGCACTTCATGATAATAATAGTTTTGGTCCTGAGCAACCCCTCTGGAAATATGAGTATCAGATGACTGAACAATATTTTTGTATGTCAAGAAACCAACCAAGTCTATGTTTTAATTCAATGCCAAGGAATGCCCAGGAACAGGATTTGTTGAGGTATTTCAGGCTGCCATGGAAGGCAAGAAAGTTGTGCTTCATGAACAGAAATCCTTCTGCCCCTGGGAAAACATTCTGGGGGATCCAAGCTCGTGTAGTTGAATTAATTTCACAGTATTACTATTGCCTGTTCAATGACAAAATAATATACTTATCCCTCCCATGTCCTCACAGTTCTCTTTCAAAACCCTGGGTTTTGTATTAACTTATGAAGATTAGACGATTACTGGTACAGACAAGTCCATGCCTGAGAGACAAAAAGATTCCTTGTCATCAATGATATCATCATAAATGGTGTTGCCAACTGTATTTTGTTTAACCCTAGAATTTACAGTAAGGAAATGTAAATTCATAAATTTAACATGAAGTGTACTGGGCTGGTGAGATATTCACAAAATAGAGGGACACTTATTTTAAAAGAAAAAAAGCAAATAATGTTGTATAATTCAGGGAATTGTTACACATTGTTCAATACTATTTAAAAAAAAAAGATGGCTCACGTGAATCCTCAAATATATTAAGCTTTGCCTTCTTTGAAAATTGGGAGGGCCATAGTGCAATGGCAGAGTAGGTACAAAATCCAAGATTCAGTTTTTTTGGTTTCTCCGGTAAAGTAGGCAGGGATGTCAAGTCGTGAAGAGCCACTATAAATCCAAGTAAGGAGTACCTTAGAGTTTCCAGCAAGTGCTAGAGCTATGTGGTGTTGCTTCCAGTTTTCCCCTGGGAGTGACATCACACAATGTGTGACATCTGCTTAAAAAAAAAACATTTTAGAACATTTTCTACTAAGCAACAAAGGTTGCCAGCGGGAAACCAGCAGGGAAGCCTGGTAATGCTTTCGGTAGGTGATTTGATATGTTTTGTAGGCTTGCTGTGTGCATCCAGGTGGCTCCACAATGGTAGAAAGAATTGTGCATCCTGCTTTTGTGTGTGTGTGTTGTAGAAATACTTAAGCACAAATGAACAAAACCCTGCAGAGCAACAAGTGGCATTATTCCCCTTTTGGAAAGGCATTGCCACATGTCTTATTTGCTTTTATTTATCATGCAATGAACTTGCTACTCGTGTACTTAATTTCCAGACCTGCTTGAGCTGCATGATAAACTAACCTCCTTTCTTTGTCCACAACCCATAAAATATCTATAAAGTATGAGTACAAAGCTGACAGATGGCATGCGCTTGTACCTCTGCAAAGAAAGATAAAGGCCATTCTGTTTACTTTAGAGCATGGTATGCTATTGTGGACTCACTGTCTCTATGGAAATTATGGTGTAAAATACTAGTACAGCTCATAATTTGTTTTTGTTTTTGTTTTTAAAAAAAACCATGTTTCCTCTGCTGCTCAAAACAATTGAGAAATTAATATTCCCCACACACACACTTGCACTCTCTCTTTTGAATGCAACTACTAAGTGATCGGCTAGTTATCTGGAATGTTGTGCACGTGTGTATTCGCCACATGAATGTCTGAGACATCTTATGCACTACAAAGCCTGAGATATCCATCTGTTGGAAAATTGCTCTCTCTCTTATGTGGCTTTGGTAGCACAGACTGCTGCATTCCCCATCTCTGTTAGTGCCTTTCCATAGCGTACACTGCTGCTGGCAAACAAAAATAGATAGCAAAAGCTGCGTCAGCCAGCACCCTAGAATGTGTCACTAAATGACTAGCGGTGGGAAAGGGACAACTCCACTGCAAATGTCTCTTTCTGGATTTAAGGCAAGGCCCACACCTATTAGTCATACTAATGCCACTTGAAATCACACAGAATCAGACAGTGGATTGTATTTCTCATCAACATTCTATACCTCACTTGAACCATCTAACCCAGGGGTGTCAAACTCATTTGTTATGAGGGCTGGATCTGACATAAATGAGACCTTGTCAGGTCAGGCCAGGCCATGCATGTCATAAAATGTAATGCCAGGTAGCAAAGATATAAACTTTATAAAAGACACAGACAAAAACAAAGATTTTTTAAAAGCTTAAAATAAAACATGCTTAAAACATTAGCACTCATTGGTCTTACAGGTGCTTTCTTTGTATCTCTCCTATGCGATCCAGGAAACTGGGCAAAAGAAGCCCTTTCCTTCCTTCCCCAGGGGACCAGGAGGGGAAGGAGCCTCAGCCAATAGAATAATGTTACCAATCCCCAGATGGGGGCAGGGGATCCCCCAGTTTGGATGTCCTCCCCTTACTTCAGAGTCATCAGAAAGGGGGGGGGGAGAAATATCTGCTGGGCACTCCGTTATTTCCTATGGAGACCGATTCCTATAGGGTATAATGGAGAATAGATCTTCAGGTACCTGGGGCTCTAAGGGGGGGCTGTTTTTTGAAATAGAGTCACCACATTTTTTGCATAGTATCTGGTGCCTCTTCTCAAAACACCCTCCAGGTTTCAAAAGAATTGGACCAGGGGGTCCAATTCTATGAGCCCCAAAGAAGGTGCCCCTATCCTTCATTATTTCCAATGGAGGGAAAGCATTTAAAAGGTGTATTATCCCTTTAAATGTGATGGCCAGAACTCCCTTTGGAGTTCAATCATGCTTGTCACACCCTTGGTCCTGGCTCCACCCCCAATGTTTCCTGGCTCCACTCCCAAAGTTTCCTGGCTCCACCCCCAAAGTCCCCAGGCATTTCTTGATTTGAACCTGGCAACCCTACAATAGAAGGAAGAGAGGCTTGACTCAGTAGGTCTGCTGTGCGATTAGGGTTGCCAAGTCCAATTCAAGAAATATCTGGGGACTTTGCAGGTGGAGCCAGGAGACTTTGGGGGTGGATCCAGGAGACATTAGGGGTGGAGCCAAGATCAAGGCTGTGACAAGCATAACTGAACTCCAAAGGGAGTTCTGGCCATCACATTGAAAGGGACGGCACACCTTTTCAATGCCTTCCTTCCATAGGAAATAATGAAGGATAGGGGCACCTTCTTTTGGGGCTCATAGAATTGGACCCCCTGGTCCAATCTTTTTGAAACTTGGAAGGTATTTTGGGGAGAGGCACTAGATGGTATACTGAAAATTTGGTGCCTCTACCCCAAAAAACAGCCTCCCCAGAGCCCCAGATACCCGGAGATCAATTCTCCATGATTTTCTATGGGAATAAATCTACATAGGGAATAATAGAGTTCCCAGCAGACATTTCCCTCCCCTCCCCCCGCTTTCTGATGACCCTGAAGCAGGAGGGAGGGCCTCCAAACTGGGGGATCCCTTACCCCCACCAGGGGATTGGCAACCCTATGTGTGATCGAGAGAGCCTGGCAAAGCAAGCTATTTCTCCCCACTTCCTCCCCAAGGCAGAAGCCTCAGTCAATGGAGAAAATAGAGGCTTTGCTCTGTAGCTCCTGTGTGATTGAGCAAGCCTGCCAAAGCAAGCTGTGATGCAGAAGGAAGCAAGAGAGAGGGAGAAGGATGCAAATGACAGCCATTGCTCAGGAACCTGATAGAAGCCCTCTGGGGGCCCCCAGGCCACATGTTTGACTTCCCTGATTTACTGTCACTCAGAAGAAACTGAGGTTATTATGTGGTCATTCCATTGGCACTGCACAAATACTTTTGTATGCAAAATTTGAGGAAAGGGGCAGGAAACCTTTTCTGGCCTGAGAACCCCAGCATATACTTGTGAAGTGGTTGATGTGCCCTCAGACAAAAGGAGGTGAATGATTAAGGGATGGCATATACTTAGGCGGATGCACTGACAGCATGCCCACCTCAGTTGCTTAGTGCTGGAATACAAGCTATGCACATTTCAGACATTATAGAGTTAACTGTTTGTTTACCCGATAGAGAAAGTGATGTATTGTAACCTAAACCCAATTGTGAGTCTTCTTTGCTCTGGAAAGATGTAAACACAACATTGGTCAGAAAGGATGTTAGGTGTGAAATGTTTTGATCTTGTATGCAAGCTGAACTGCTCTTCTTCCTGGCGAAATGCTCTTTGGGAAGAACTGTTCGACAAAGGGCTGTATAATGTAACCATGTAGAGAACAGACATAGACTAGCTGGTATGCTAAATTGTTTTTCTTTTTTTATCCCAAGTACCCTATCCTGATGTTTTCTAGTAAACTTTTATTTCTTTTGATAAGCTTAAGCCTCAACTCCAATTATTGCCACTCCACGCCTCTGAATTTAACGTATATTTCCCATCACTTAGGGACAGAGCCCACCTTTCATGCCAAGCAAAAAAGGCTGGGCTGCTGCACTTTGGCATGCATGTTGGGGGCAGCCTACTCCCGTTCCAATCCCTAAAGCTTGGGGGAGGGAGCAGATAGCCCAAGCTTGGCAACAGAGCCAGATTAACAATTAAGCCAACTAGGCACTGGCCTATTGGCCCCCATGCCTTTAGGGGCCCTGTACTGGCTATCCCCTGCCCCAGTTTCCCACCTGATTGCAGCCCTCCCAGCCTACATGTGCAGCCAGCAACTGAGCTGCTCTTTGCCCAACTTGCCTGGTGTGGCTGCTGCTGGTGTTGTTGCCAAGTTTGCCTCTCCTCTGCAGTTTAGTAAAAGGAGCTTTTTAGAAGGTACCTGCAGGCTGCAGCAGGGACCGTGGGCAGGGGGGTGGGTGCTCAGACTCCAAGATAATTTGTGAGGGGTCCCCCAAGATTTCAGTTGCCTAGGGGCCTCCGGGTTTAATCTGGCACTGCTTGGCAATGTTTTTCAAGTCCTAAGCAGGACTGGGTAGTATTTCTAGCTTCCAGGGCTTCAAAGCTCAGAATAGTTCTTTGTTGCTACTTCTGGAGAGCAGAAGCAAAGTGCCTCTTGGCACAGCAGGGCAATTGTTGTACAAATGCAGACTTGAAATGATAACCATGATTTAAGGAGTCATATGACCAGCAGAGCTTTTATTTACCTCCTTCTGCAGTCCTCCTCTGAATCCACAAATGGCAGCAAATTACTTTTAACACAAACATGTATAAAAAACACTTCAAAAGCAGCTTGTTAAGCCTGATTTAGAAAAGAGAAGCTGCCTTTTATGAGAATCTTCTATTACATCTGATGTTTCAGTAGCAGTCTGTTGGGATTAGAAAAGAATTTCACCAGGATCCTCCCTCGCAAGGATTTAGAGATTTTGGTATTTTTCCCCTCTACCACCTTTCAATGTTCGGTCTGCCGCAGCTGTGCCTCTATCAGGTAGGTTAATGGGTACTGAAAAGTTATGATTTTCACCTAAGACAAGTGAGGATTTAACAGAAAGCACTTATCTGTTCCAGAAATAATTGAGCACTGAGAGAAAAACTTTCTCCAGATGGGAACAACAGCATTTGCCCTATCCTACCTGACGAAGGCTAGGAGTTTGTAACATTTGGGCTTATTTAGTAATCTGAAGTTTCAAATTCTACAGTTTTCAGATGACACACAAAACTTTAAATGTGATCCTGTTGTCACTGCTTCATCCCCTTGCCTACCGTAGTTACTCTTGATCTCGGAGACAACCAAGATCCCATTCATACAGTATAATGGTTCCACAGTCAACTCTTGGAAAAATCTTACACCTGAGGCAATGTGAACTAAAAGTGCTCTCTCTCTGGTCTCATTTGAAGACCATACTTACCCATTCAATCATTCACACGTGCAAATAAATCAATGTTTTTGTTATCTGTGATCCCCATGCAGAATATGATTGCATACACTTAAGCAATATTGGAGTGATCATGTCTGTTTAATACAGCAGCCTGGTTTGTGTATGTGTTGTATATATATTTTTGTGTGTGAGTGCTTAGCAGCAGAAGCATAATTATCTCAGAGAAATGGCCAATTGGCAGGAGTACGTGCAGACTAGTGATACTGAGTGAAATAAAAGGGTTTCTCACTTTTTTACATCTCTGGGCTCCAGAAGAGCCATTCCTTTTTTCCCAACAGTTACCCAAGGCACAGAGTCTATCAGGTCCTGCTGTCCATGTGTTAGATTGTTACAAGAATGACATTTGGCTGAATTCTTCAACAGTATAGGAAGACCTCTTTTGAATTAAGGATAAGTAGGCAATGTTCCGTTTGTGCTTGTTTTAATCTGTGGGACTTTGACATTTGAACCTTGAAATCTATAATAGAAGGAGGATGCTTAGGAGCAGAAACAGAGTGGACACACATGAGATTGCTTTACAATGAGTCAGACATGGGTGTATCAACGTCACTATTCACTGCTTTGACTGGCAGCAGTTTTTCAGGGATCATAGGTATTAGTTTTCCCATCACCTGCTACCCAATCTTTTTAACTAGAGATGCCTTGAATGAACCTGAGACATTCTGCACATAAAGCAGATGTTCTATCACTAGGTCATGGCCTCTCCCTACATATGGTCCTCTTGCTACCCAAAGCATGCTTTGAGGCCTGGTCTTCCAGGTAAGAAGGAGTGGCATCCAAGAGGACTGGAGCCCCAATACTCTCTTCCTAGAAATGAACCATATTCAGGTTCTTATCAGTGAAGGATGAGGGTTAGATATCATGCTGTTGTAAGTCTACAACTCTCTGAATATTTGCTGCATGTACCAAGATGACTAATGATGAAGCAATCAATTATACTGACAAATAAACTTGCCATTGCTATATTTAAAAATCAGCATCCAAGTTAACAACTATTTAAAAACCCTCTCCCTCTCCAAGCACATAAGGTCATTCAAAAGGATGCATAATTATAACTGTTTCTAGAAGGCTTTGGAAATCGTAGAATAATCCTCCCACATTCTCAAAATGCTTGATTCTCTAGTCTTATGGAAGCAGCTACTGCAAACCCTCAAATAACATAGTTGTCTTGTAGCCATCACAAGAAGGAAAAAGATCTGAACCAGACTGGAATCACAGTAGTTCAGACCAACACAAAATCTCTGCAGAATTAAACTCATCACTTCTACCTGTTCCCTCCCAGGATCACTGGGCATTTAGCTTGGGACTATGGGGGGCAATGAAAACACATTGGAACCAAGACTTTTTCCACTGATGAAAAGGTGTTGTGAGTGGAGGGTATTGTGACAAAAGCAGGATGCCCTGATTATCACAGAAGTCAAGAGATCCTGGTCCCTAGAGAAATCACACTGTGGTGGGAACCAGGCAATAAAATCTTCTTGTTAGTGACAGAGAGATGTTCCCCATTTACAGAGACAAACTGGCAGAACAGCTGATAATCATTTCTCCTCCTGCCAAGATGTGGCATGACAGATTGCTTTTGATATCCTGAGTTAGAGCTGTGTTAGAGCTTATTGTGATTGGGTGAAGGTGAATGGCAGGAAACTTGGGGGTACAACCCCCATTTCAGAATAGTTCTAACAGAACTCATAGTTGGGACTCAAAGAGTTAAAAAGTTTAGCTTCCTTTGGGCAAGGTACGCAAGCCAAGAACTGAGGAACGGAGAGAAAATGAGTTAAGTCTACATCAATCAGCCTCTGTTTTAAAGTTCCAACTTGTCTTGTGCCCATTTCTGTGAAAGAAATGTCAAGTTAATTCCAAAGACTTGTAGAACTTTTGGCACTTTCACACACACACATTAAATAATGCACTTTCAATCCACTTTGTGACTGAATTTTACTATGTGAAATGGCAAAATCCACTTGCAAACAATTGCTGAAGTGGATTGAAATAGCGTTATTCAGCATGTGTGAAAGCACTCTTAGCTAGCTTCATGCTTTGATTCTTTTCCTAGGTTTTCTGTAACATTTGTGCTGTTATTCTCCTATCATTTTCCTATGCATCTGTCCTGCTTGTTAAAAGAGATGTATGCTAGTCAGAGTCCTAAGCAGCCCAAGCGGAGCTGTACTCCTGTGTGCTCCTGCCCCCAAAAGCCCAAAAGTAAGTAGGGATGGGTATAAACCTCACCACAATCCTAATTTCATCATGAACTTGGCTGGTTCATGGTTTCTGAGGCCTTGGTTTATTTATTTATTTTTCGTACTTATATCCCGCCCTCCTCGCCGAGGCAGGCTCAGGGCGGCTAACAACATTTTAACCTCAAACAATAAAACAGTAAACAAGCAATTACAATAAGCAATTATCAATTAAGCAGTTATGAGATTCTCCCATGAACCACCCATGAACAATACTGTTTTTAATGGAGGTTAGTGAGGTTCATGGCACCAGCTCATGAGCCAGGCATGTTGGCGCCAATAAACTAATTGTCAAGGCAATGAGGGGGATGGACTTCTGCAGCCCTGGAAACACCTGGAGTTTTTGTGATGGAGTCTGAAGAGGGCAGGGTTTGAGGAGGAGAGAGGCCTCAGCTGAATATACCACAGAGCCCACCCTCTAATATTTTCAATATTTTTTGAGGGGGGTGGGTGGGTCCAGCTATTTCACATAGATGAAAAGATAATCAAATGTATGTTGGGCTTTTTTTTTTCCTTTGGCTTGGATACAATTGAATTCACATCCCTAATGGAAACGACAAGGAGAGGAAACTGGCTGTTATTCAGCAAAAAGGTAGGCTTCTTTTTATGACATTTGATGACATTGGTATAAAGGAAAGAGTCTTATGGTGCCTTAAAAATTAACACATTTATTATGGTATGGGTCTTTATTGCAGAACATGGTAATCACATTAACCTTTGAGGAGCAACAATTTTATATTTTAATAGCAAATTCAGGATATCTTTAGATACTCAAATCCAGTGACTGGAGTTGTGGATGGACAAGACAGATCTTTCTACAAACCTGAAAAGGGCATTAGGTTTGCAGAAAAAGGTGAAATATAAAAAAACCCCACAGTGAGCAGCTTAAAAAGAACAAAAATGATAAAAGGAGCACCTGCAGCTTTAAGTGACAGGTTTTCTCAATGGCTGTTGTTAGGCAACCACAGTAATCTAGGCTGCTATTTGTCAGTAAAAGGCAGTGGGTGGAGACAGGGGCCCCTTCCAGGCCTCTTTTGGCCTCTGTGGGAGGACTCATTGCAACCAAGCCTGAGCTCCAGGTTGGGAAATTCCTGGAGTTTTTGTGGTGGATTCTGAAAAGGGCAGGGTTTGGGGAGGGGAGAGGCCTCAGCTGAACATAATGCCATAGAGTCTACCCTTAAAAACAGTCATTTTCTCCAGGGGGACAGATCTCTGTTGTCTGGAGTACAGTTGAAATTTGGTATATTTCCCACCTGCAGGTTGGAAATCCTAGGCCTGGAAACAACCTCTGGGGGACTTGATACCACCTGACTTCAGGGTTGCCAGGTCCAACTCAGAAAATATACAGGGACTTTGGGGTGGAGTCAGGAGACTTTGCAATTCCCTAAAATAAATAATAAATATACAGCAGTGCAGTTCCCCTGGGTACAGTCTTCATTTTCTTGTCCATCAGCAGCTACACTTCTACTAAATGAAAGTGAACACACATACTAACAAAGCAGCCAAAATAGTTTAAAAGCACATACTTCTGTGATCTCACAGGGGCAATTTATTCATAGAAGTTGCTGAATGTAACCATCTGCTGCATTTCAACTATTTCAAACTAACAGGAAAGCGAAAGGAGAGCAGCCTAGGGGTGGAGTTTTCCTCTATTCCATAATCAGGTTCTAGTTTCCATTTTACTATACACACAACTTCTGAAACCAATGCAGAACAAACAAAGAGACTGTACTGGCTTTTCTTCCTTTCTCACATGCTTCACACACTCTCTGGGAAGAGCTGCTTGCCCTGCCCATGCAGCTTTCCTCCAGCTGAGATTTAAAGGCACATCCACAGTGCAAAACACAAGCAGTTTGCAAGGTTCTTTTAAGCCTGTTGAGGTTTAAAGGCACATTGTGGCTGTTGGGGCAGGGCTTCCCCCGCCCTGCCAGTGGGGAAGGAGCCTGCAAAACAGCGGGATCCCCTGCTGGGACCTGGCAAGTCAACCTGCCAGGAGAACTGAGGAGATTCATGTGTGTGAGATAGCTGAGCAGTGGTTCCACTTCAAGCAAGTTGGCCTGGAAGAAGAGATTTCTCTAGAAACATGTTGAGAATGAACCTAGGGAGCATGTTGCCACACCTTTGAGTTGTCACATCTGCAAGCATTGACATTACATCTTCATTCACCATTGGATTCACTATAGAAGTCACTCCCTGATGGATGTTGAATTGTTGGAACTTTATGACTGAGTGTGTTGGACTGGAAGAGTGAGTTATATACTTTATTGAATGGTTTAGTCCTTAAAGTGCTCACCACATTTAGATTAATGTTGAAGTGAAGACACAATATTAGTAATGTAGTGGTAGTACTTTGTGTAATTACTGACACACAATATTGTTCTGCTGTGGTTGTTTAACTTGAGCCACGTTTTTTCCTGTGTTGTAGTGACATTAACCTCCATATGGGGGCTGGAGATAATGCAGAATTACAGCTGTTCTCCAGATGACAGAGATCAGTTCCCCTGGAGAAAATGGCTACTTTGGAGAATGGGCTTTATGGTAGTATATCCTGATGAGGTTACTTTCCTCAACAAACCTTGTCCTCCCAAGGCTCTATCCCCAAATCTCCAGAGATTTCTCAGCCTCTGTGTGGCAATCCTAAGGGGAACCGGGAGCTTCCAGATCTTCAGCTCCCACCTGGAGGTTGGCAACCCACAACAAAGAAAAGAAAGCAGAGAAAAGGGAGAGACTATGGAGGCTTTCAGGAAAGGAAAAGAGGAAATAGTGGGAGAGGGGGAAGTGAGATGCCTCCCACAAATCCTTATGTGTTCCCACTTGTATATTGTATTTCAGCAGCCTGTAAAATATGCTATTTTGTCCATCATGAAAAAAATTTCATCCACTATTCCCTCCTTCAAAACCCAACATACTGTACACCAATAAAGTCACAGTCCTAATTTTGCTGCTATCATGATAAATCTGTCATCTTAGGTCAGAGTATATGAACTGTATTTTGTTGGTATTATGCATATTTAAAGCTAATTGATGCACGTTGCAGAACTAGACCCATAACGCAGAGCAATCATAAAATTACCTCTGGCTTTGGCATATCATATTTTTTTTAAATCCATAAATTTTACTTCAACTTTTTTCAGGAAGGTTTTTAAAAACTTCCATTCAGTGTTCATTCTGCTCTGCACCCTTGGTTTTCTCCATTACAAACTCACATCTAACCTTTGTTCACACAAGCTGCTGTTGTCTTATCTTCTTTGGTGTACTGCTGGTCTCTGTTACATGTGCACAGATTCCAGCTGCTGCCACTTTCTTCCTCGCACTTCCAATTATAGAAGCATTTCACAGGGAAGGTGTCCAGCTATTACCGACACAATCACTGCAGCTTCTGGATTCTCTTTCCTTTCCATTCGAAAAGTCAACAAGACAGATTTGTTCCCACATTATTTACCTCTGAGAATTTCACAGCTCTTACTTTCACCTCAGAACCACTGATCTAACTGACCATCAGTATCTTCTGTTTCCACACATGCACACACAAATACTGCTTTTGAGCAACTGGTTAACAGCTCCTCTGACAGGGAATGGACCAAGACATCTTGGTACCTGAGACAGAAAATCCAAAAGGCTGAACTCACCTACTCATATGTATACACCCACAAGCTGCAGGTAGCATAAATGAGATAACTGATACATTGCTATCATTTAATATCTCCCAAGATTTTATGCATGAATGTAGCTGACTTAGGTTCCCTTCTGGCGAATGCTTTGCAGTCCTGTATGGGTGGAATCCATAATATGGCAGCATTGCTAAGGAAGGAATTACCTGTCCCACATAACCCACTATGACTAAATGAATATGCAGTTTACCTCATGCAGGACTAGTCCTGACTGTGGTCACTTACATACTGTTTTATCTAGCTCTGATAATAGCAATCTCTTCCCCTCCCCCTTCCACACAGCATTGTTGTGCATTTGGTACACCTTCTGACTTTCCCCTGGCTTTTCTGCTATCTTTCTAAATCCTGCTTTACTACAGTCACCTTGGAAAAACCACAGAAAACACTGCAGTGGCTGCCAAATCTAGACCTTTCACAATCTCACCCACACTGGCAGCATTTTTCTGATCCCAGAGTTTTAAATACAGTTAATTAAGCAACCACTATGTGGAAGAGCTACCACCACTGCACTGAAGCTACAGTAGCAACAACAAAACTTATCATATTCAACTTGTGGAAAGTCACCTGAAAATAATCACTGTAAAAGTAGGACCAGGGCTTTTTTTGTAGCAGGAACTCCTTTGCACATTAGGCCACATCCCATGATGTAGCCACTCCTCCTGGAGCTTACAATAGGCCCTGTAAGAAGAGTCCCATAAGCTCTTGGAGGATTGGCTACATCAGGGGTGTGTGGCCTAATATGCAAAGGAGTTCCTGCTACCAAAAAAGCCCTGGATTTGCCCAGTATTTGGTTAAGCTAGTACAGTAGATACCAACTCTGTTCACAAAGTGGTTCATGCAGGGCTTCCAGAAGGCAAGGAGTTAATGTTCTGTATGTTACAAACCATTTCTGGACCCAAGATCTGAACTTCTGGCCCTCCTTCTTACTCTCTCTAGTTCTGTAATGAGAATTGTACAAACTTAGAAGTATTTCTTTCTATTACTTGGTTAGAGAGATGCAACACTGTTGGCTAGCAATTTCATTCTCTGAGGATGGAGGATGAAAGGGGCTGGAAACAACTAGTTTTGTGCAATAAAACATCTGCTAAAATGCTTGAAAACCCAAATTCATATCTATAGCTAAGAAAGGATTTCTCTAGCTCTACCATCCACTGAACATTGCAAGCATTTCCAAAAATCAATAGGGAAACCTTCAATATATACAAGTTTGTAAGAATAAATTCATAGTTTTATTTTGCAATAGAAGCCTTGCATAAACCAAGATGTGTCAGATTTGATCACAAGAATTGTCAGGGAACCCAAATCCCTCATTGGCTTCCCTATCTATATATTTTGACCAAAACAGACTATTTATGATCCTAAAGACTACAGGTATGACCTTAAAGATAAAGGCATTGCAGGGCTGACACATGGGAGTAGGCCAGATAGGTGGCTGCCTAGGGTGCGTGTTAGCATGTGGTCTCTTCTGAGCCCCTCTTCCCTTGCAATGCACTGTACCTGGCTGCTTTCACCTTGAAGGCAAAAGCAGCTGGGCAGGGTGTTGGTGTGGCTCCTCTGAGCCCGCCTTCCTTTACAAGGGAAGGCAGGCTCAGAAAAGAATGCACCCTGCCTGGCTGCTCTTGCCTTGAAGCCCTGCAGCCAGGCGGGACAACAGCGTGGTTCGCTTGCAGCCCCTGCTCAGCTTTCTCAGGTCTGCCCAAGAAGGCTGAGTGGGGGCTGTGGGTGAGCCATGCATGCAGTGCATTCTGCTTACCCTTGCCATGCCTGCCCTCCCCATGGGTGGGGGGTGGCAGCAATGGGGCAGGTGCTGGCCTGGGACACCCAAGGCCCTAGTGCTGGCCCTGAAGGCATGAGCCCTACCTGATAGCTTCCCTCCTGTTAAAAAACCTCACTTTGTTGTGTCTCTTCTTCCACTTTAATTCAGGATTTAAAAGGTAAAGGTAGTCCCCTGTGCAAGCACCAAGTTGTTAATGACCTGTGGGGTGACGTCACATCACAATGTTTTCTTGGCAGACCTTTACTGGGTGATTTGCCATTGCCTTCCCCAGTCATCTACGCTTTCCCCCCAGCAAGCTGGGAACTCATTTTACCAACCTCAGAATGATGGAAGGCTAAGCCAACCTTGAACCAGCTACCTGAACCCAGCTTCTGCTGGGATTGAACTCAGGTCATGAACAGAGCTTGGACTGCAGTATTGCAGCTTACCACTGCGCCACAGGGCTCCTTTAATTCAGGATTAGGAAACTGTAAACGCAACTGTAACCTGACCTAGGCTGACCAAATCTTGTCAGATCTCAAAAGCTAAGCAGGGCCCTGTTTAGCATTTGGATAGATCTTCCAGAGACTCCAGGGCTGCTATACAGAGACAGGCAAACCATCCCGGAACATCTCTTGCCTTGAAAACTTTATGGGGTTGCCGTAAGTCTATTGAAACTCAATGGCACTTCCAACCACCACCTCATTCATTTATTAGAAATAAACTAATGAGAACCCATGGAGAATTTGGGGAGGCGAAATTCCATCCCTGCTTTCACCTTCTTACTGCCTACTAGCCCTCCCATACTCCTACTTTTCCTGCCGCCTCCACAACTCACTGTCCCTCCCTCTTCCTTTCCCATCACTACTGCTGCCTGCCTCATCCTGTTGCTGTCTCCACCTGCTTGTGAGCTGCTTAGCAACTTTCAAAAGGGTAGCAAAGATCCTGCAATGTATTACTGCGAGCTCTTATTACTCTCCCTATACGTTGGGTTTTGGTGGATTTTTAAAGAAGTACTTTTTTCTTTTTAATTTTTTTTCAGATTTTTCTGCCATCCTGGAGTCTCCCGCCTGATTTTTCGATCTGCACTCTGGGACCATTGGTCAGAATTAGATACATGATCTGATGAAATCTAGTTTATTACAGGCTGCAATACATTTTCATTGGTGAAAATTCAGAAAAAAACAGTGGACAGAAAGTAGTGCATCAGCCTGCCCTTTGGCTGGATTCAATACAAGTTTCTGAATTTTAGACTGCCACAAACATAACATGCCTTCATCCCACTTTGTAATAACATGTAGTGAACACAGAGAAAGCCTAGTACAATGTGATCTAGCTGTAGAACACTACTGAAGACAATGTGTACTGGAATGGTGCTAACTGTGCCCAGAAAGCCACATTTTATTACCAACCAGCAGCACCCATCCATGAGTTAATCCATGAGATTCCAACACAATCTCAACATTACTCTTGAAGGTATTTGATTAAGAAGCTTTTAAGAAGCTTGGGCCCTAGGATCTATAGTTTTCTTTAAAAATGAAGCCAGGACACAAAATAAGATACCAACAAGTAACAAAGTCAATATTCAGTAACGTGTCCATATGAATCATTAGCTCTCTTGTAGTCAAGCACATTCATGAAACTCCTCACTAATGAAATATTATGAATTATTTATTAAAACATTTGTATCGTGGCAGCTCAGGAAGGCTTACAAATCATAATTAAAAGCAGGGCAACTTAAATCCAACAAAAAACTCCAAATGACTTCCCTCCTCCTCCCAAGGATACCTGCAATTTATACCCCATTAAAAGCTCTCACAAATAAAATAGCCTTGTAATGCTCCCTGAACATTTCTAGTGATGGCATACTCCCCCCACACACATCTCCTCACAGACCCATTCCACAAGTAGGAGCTGTGATGGCCAAAGATCTCAGAAGCTGAGAACGGTCAGTATTTGAATGGGACACCATTAAGGAAGGGTCTGCAGAGAAAGGCAATGACAAACCACCTTTGCTTCTAACTTGCCTCAAAAGCCCGACTGGGGTTGCGATAAATCAGCGATGACTTGACTGCACTTTACACATGCACACACACGTACATGTTGGCCTGTACAAGAGGGGAAAACAGGAAAGTTCTGCTACATGAAGTCTTCAGATGATGGGATACATATCAATGTCAGTGCCTCCAACCTATGGAAACACCTCAAATGTGCTAGTTTCTGAAACAAAAATAGGAGATGCATGTTGACTCAAATTGATCCCCAAACTCCAATTTGTTTTTAGTCAGAAAACTTATATATTAAACTCTTCTAAGCAAATCTAGCTTATTTGTAGCCCAATGTCTTTGTTAGTGGCAAAACAAAGGCTGGTTGTGTCAGATGTATCTTGGCAGGCTTCAGTTTTCTAGGTTTACTGACAATATTGTGATTTTCTTCATCCTTTAATAAATTAATGAGTGTTTTTGATAGATACTATAACGTTATATATTATTACAGAAAACAAGAACACTATCCTCGTTTGCTCTTTTTTGTAATCTTGTTATCCAACCCATTTCTGGTGATGAGGTCTGCCTCCTCCTCTGCCCTTCTGAGTCCTGATTTGTGCTGAACCTGAATAAACATGTGAGAAACTTCTGGCCTTCAGAGGACAAAAAGCAGAAGGCTGAAGAAGAGAATGTGCGTGCATCCAATTCAATCACACTAGCTAGGAGTGTCCTGTGACTAGCCTGAAAGGCATGAATGGCTGCCTTATCCAAAAACATGTTTTTGTATTGACATACCCAAATAGGGATACTGGCTGTTCTCATTGCATATACTAGCCCATCTTCCACTGTATTTTAATGTATTCTTTTTTCTAATGGCAAACTAGAATTATGTTTATATGTGTGTTACATGTTTAAATCAAACCTCTGAGAAACCTATGCCCTCACTTTAACCCCAAAGCTAACATTACAACAGACTCTCATTTATTGCACTTTACACCCAGGATACTTAATGGGTTTAGTACATGAACATCAATCTGCTATTCCAACTTAATTACCCTTCGTTGTTGTTTCAGCCCAGTTAACATAAACTAAGAAACACCAGACCCCAACTTGTGACTCTTTTAATCTGCTAAAAAAACATTTCCATGACTCTGCATACTAATTCACTGCCCACTTTTTCTGCCCACTGCTTGCCATTCCATACTACTGTCTGATGAAGTGTGCTTCTAGCACAAGAAAGCTTACATTCTGAATAAAACTTTTGGTCTTAAAGGTGCAGCTTAACTCTTGCTTTGTTATCCAAAAACAGTCAGCCTGCCCCAAAACACTTTCCCTGCCATCATTAACATATCTGCCTGTTTACCAATTAAGCTGAACCTACTTAATTATTAGTAACCTGACCATTAGTTATCTCTGCTACAATAAATGATTAGCTTTTGTGAATCAGCCCTAAAAATGATCATATGGGAATGAGGACTAAGCATATGTACCCTTAAGTCTCCTGTACAAGACAATTTCAACACGTATAGTATTTCTTACCTCTAAGTTGTATCATTTGATGTTCTTCTCATTCTTACATTTGCAGGTGGTCATCTGAAAGAGACTTTGTAGCTATTTCTATGCCAACTTTTGTGAAGTATAATATCCTTCATAGCCAAACAAAATAAATATTGCAAGACCTCAGTACTGAACCAAAAAGTCCCCTCTAGGCAAAGATTTCCACTCCAAAATAACACACAGGATCCTCATTGAGAAGTTGAGCAAGACAGTAGCAGAACTGGTTTTTCATGGGGCAGGCTGCCAATAAATACATAGATGAAGGCTTGAGCCAAACACAAAAGCCAGAAATTGCTCTCAAAGAGCCAGGGTTACATCCATGAAGTTAACAGAGCAAACTGCATTTGACTCCAATATCAGTTTTGTTTTTTAAACTCATCAGTGATTGTGTCAAAAGTAAAAGAATTCCAACTCAGTTTTCCCCATTTGTTCTTTGGTTGTTTACCAGATACAAGGACTGAACACACACACACATCTTAGAATAAATAAGACTGCAACTCTGCCTTGCTTTAATTATACCTGTTTACAGAATCCTATTATAGCAGGAGCTTCTGCAGCACACAAAATTTACAAAGATCAGGCTTAAAGATAAAGGTTTTGTTTGTTTGTTTGATTCATAACAAATCACTTTTAGAGAGATGACATTTTGGCCTTCTTCACAGATTCTGCTAGGGTTTGCTCCCTCTATCATACTGTTATGGCCAGAATGGGTTACGAAAGTGACAGAGCCTGCAGACACCACTTAAATAAGACACATTTTCAGTTTTTAGGCAGCCATTTTTATCTAGGTTGTAAGGGTTTTTTGTCTTGAGGAGGAAAGATTTTCACAGAAAAAGGGATGAAGTATGTTAAGAGGGCAGTCACATCCTTCAGTTCTAGGTTGTATTCATTTGCTATTGTCTCTGCAGTCCATTCATTTGGAGAATGATGATGATTACTGAGAAGGGTCAAGGCCTCAATTACTGAGATTTTGCCTCGGGGAACAGTCTTAACATCGAGGTGACCAAGCTGGCCTGCTTTTGCAAGGCGGCGCTCCTCTGTCTTAGATGGGAGGCTTCCTCTGTTGTTTTTTACCTAGAACCGAAGAAATTTTAACAGAATGGTTAGACCTCAGGGCACAAAATGCATATGCTCCATGTTTTAAGTCTAAGTTGTATGCTTGTATAAAAGAAAAACAAGTTTATAAATAATAATTTGTTTCTGCACTGAAAAAAGAACCACCTCCTGACCTACAACACACTGAATCAGAGATGGAAGGGACCTCCAGGGTCATCTAGTCCACTGCTCACAAGACAATGGCTATTTTACATATGCAGCAAATAGCGACTTGAATGTATGAACAAAGCCCTTTCATGTCACATATACAATTACAGGAACCCATGAAGCTGCCTTATACTGAGCCAGACCATTTGCCTATCAAGATTAGTATTGTCTAATCTGATCAGCTGGCAGCAGAAGTCACAGATCTTTCAGGCTTTTGGTTGTAGATTTCTCGGGATGTGTGGCCATGGTCTAGCCCGGGAAATCTACAACCAATGGACCCTGGCCGTGAAAGCCTTCGACAACATATTTCAGCCTTTTCTTCATATATTACCTGATCCTCTTAACTTGAGGTGCTGGGTTAGAGTTTTGGACTAGGCTCTGAAAGAACTAGGTAAGAATCCCCAGTCTGCCACAGAAACTAGCTGGGTGACTGTGAGCCAGTCTCTTTCACAGCCTAATCCACCCCATTAAGTGGGGATTGTGAGGATAAAACAGATACAAGAACAATGTTGTAAGGTGGTGTGAGTCCCTTCTGCACATGGTAATTTATCAATAAACAGAGCCAGTCAAAACACTGAACTGAAAATCCAGTGTTGTAACTAAGTGATGTCTGTGGGCATGTTAACCAGCCCCAAATCCTCTAGAGGCTACAGTACAAAGCATCAAGCAGAAACAAGGATCAATATTTCACCAGCCCAGTTTTTTCATGACTATGAATGGAATTGTGACTGGGAGATTCTAAGTCATTTATTTGGTATTTAAACCATCATTGACCTTTGGGTGACCATACAGAAAGGAAGGCTGTGGTCCTCTACTTTTACTAGCCAGGTAGTACAGGTGAAGCCTTTCTTCATCAATACTATTTTGCACATGTATATTTCAACTAATTATAGTCAATCACAGTAGCATTATATATTTACTAGGAATAAGGTCTGTAGTGGAGGGAAAAACAACAGGCTCTAGAAAGAAGCTCAAAGCAGTGCCCCCCCCCCCCAACCTTGCTGTCTTCTGACCCACTCACCCAAGTGGAGGCATTCACTCCCCCCAACCTTCGTATCTTCCCACCTACCCAGGCAGCTGTTTTTTTTTCAAGGGAGCTGATCCCTGCCATCTGGAGAGCAGTTTGTAATTCTGAGCAATCTCCAGCCCTCACCTGGAGATTCTAGAGTGAGGGGAGGAGGGAATGACAGGAAAGAGGTGGCAGCCATGGCCTCTGAGCAAATGCTCCCAGCGGACCCAGGCCTTGCCACCTAGTCGCATTATGACAGTGACTCCTTGGCTTTTTTGGTGGCCTTCAGAGGCTGCATGTGCTGGAAGGTCGTATGTGTGGACTATTAATGGGGTGGCAGAGATCTGTTGCCAGTGGTGGCTGCAATGCCTTTCGTGAGGCCTTAGTACAGCAGCATCCCTTTCTGAGGCCAGTTGACAGAGAGGACACAGAAAAGCATTGGAAATATGTCCGTCTCTGAGATAAGACTGTTTTGGCAGTTTGTTCAACATTCCTGGGCCTACAGTAGGTAGGGGCAGGGCAGTCAGCGAATGGGAGGCTACAGAAGCTGACTGAGCCATGATGGGCCAATGGAGCGGATGGAATGCACCCCTCAGCCAATGGGAGACCTGGATTTGGCCACCACCATAGGGCTTTTATTTATAAAGGATGTCCTTATATTCCTCCAAGGAATTCAGAACAGCTTAAATATGGTTCATAGATTCCCACTGAAGTACTTCTCAGGCTCACAGACAGACAGAAATGAACTTAATTTCAGAAATGAGTCTGATATGCTTAGGCCATTCTCCAGACCAAATCTAAAAAAAGAAACAGAAAAGGGGAAAGAAACAGAAAAGCAAACACTTCTAGAAATTTAGAGTGCACCTGCTATCATCACATCCTCCAGCACCAAGCTGTGTTGTCACATGCCTTTTGAGAAGATAGCAAAACAGGGTTGTTTATAGACCAGGAAGGAATTTTGGTAGACTTGGTGGACTCCCCAAATATACAGAAAAAAATGACTTTGTATGTTATGAAGAGGGAGACATCCCCTGCCTGAGGATGCTCATTACTGTTTTGTAAGCGGGGGATTGTGAGGCAGTTTAGTGTCAGTTAAAGAGAAAAACAAAGAAAATGAGAAATTAAGATGGTAAATTGGTCTGTGCAAGTCACTTATAACACTGTGAAGGGGAGATTTAAATCAGGGAAAAGTTTCCACCTGACTTCATTATTCCTTATAGCCTTTAACTTTTTATTATTTCTACAGCATTATTAATGTACTTAAACAGTAACAAACGAAGCAGAAGGATCCCTTCCCATAGGAACCTGTAATCTAAAAAATACTGTGACCATGAGTGCATACTATTTGAACATCACTTTCTTGTAGATGACTATGAAAAGTGAAACAATTGTGCAACCCCTATGCCATTCATAGCAAACCCAAGGAGCCCCCTCATTGTGGGCTTGATTATTCCTTTCTGCTACCTTTCCATCTTTTTATATCTTGTTGCCCACAGTTACTTCTTCATGGAATAGCTGAACATTACATTAGCTTATTGGCAACTGATAAACATATTTGGTGGATACTTTAATTTTGTTTTTTGTGTGTGTTCCCAGCTTTCACAGACATCTGTCCTGTATTTCCTCTAAAATTCCTTGCAATGACCACAGCAGAACTGGCTTTGCAAACAATGTTAAGGATGAACAAGGACATGCTTGATCTTTATACCACAATCTCACCAAATATTGAAGTGTGTATTAGCCTGTTTCCATAATGCACACATTATCTTCTGCTGTCTTATTAGTTCATTCATGAGAGTCAGTGAAAGGTGGGAGGGGGGGGAGAGAGGAGAACATCAAAGCATGGCAGCTAAGAAATCACAACAGAAGGGCCTTAGGCCACTTTTGGTCTATGACAGGAATGGTTAAGGGATCTGATCCAAGAGGCACAAGGCAGGGCATCTTTCTACATTACTTTTGAACTTCAGCATCCTGAGAGTAACTTGCCTACAGACACAGGCAACGTTTTCCCAGCCTATGATAAAAAGCCATAAAGTACTTTTATGTGTGACCTTTTATGGGTGACCTGCTCAGGACAAATCAGACCTCACATTTATTACCTTACCTGCCAAACCTTAAACATGCCTAGTCACAAAAGTCAGTCTTGAGTTCAGTGGTATCTTTTCCTACTTGATATGCATAGGATTGCAGCCCCAGTGATCTCATATCAATTTGCCAGAAATTCTGGTATGTTACCTAGCAAACCCAGAATATCTTGTTACCATGGAAACGGCACATGATTCTCCATCCCAAGATATATACAGAGAATATTAAACAATATTTAAACTCTGCTTTATTTTGGGAATGTGAGAGTCTTTTAAAAGCTGCTGAAAAGGATCACCGAAACGAAAAGCAGTAAGTCTGTTCAGCTGAATAAAGGTTGTGTAAAGGTTAAGAGTGTCATGTTAGCATTTGGAAGACCCAGATTCCAATCCTCACTTGTGCCATGGAATCTCACTAGGTGACTTTGGGCCAGTCATACACTCTCAGCCTACCCCCCCCCCTCACAGGACTTTTGTGAGGATAAAATGGAGGATTGCAGAATGCTGTAAGCTGCTTTGGATCCCCACTGGGGAGAAAAGAGCATAAATTAATAAAATAAAAGGGACCTTTCCATTTGTAGTTCAATAGACCTCTCAAGGCAAATTTGCCTTGAATTGACGATGATAGTAAATGTACCCATAAATCAGGACTAATATAAGCATACTGTAGTTTCCTTTTTCTGACAAAAACAAGTTTTAAGAATGACATGATGCTGAAGGACATGCACAGCTTAACGTTACCTAATTTTATACCTATCATGACAGAACCTAACATTACAACCATCACTGTCTTCTCTCCAATGAAGTCAACTAGCAAACGTGCATTGCAAGAAAACAAACTTACGACAGATGGATCTCTGGAATCAACATACACCTCTTTTAATAATGCATGAAGATATTCATCTTTCTTCTTAATTTCTTCTTGGAATTGGTGAGGGTCTGAGGAAGGAGAATTTACAGCAAGTTGTCTCAACTCTCTCCTAACATAAACAATGTAATACAATTTTGCATGGAATCACTCAAAACCATTCAGCATATTCATATTAAAATGTGTGTATTTGTACAAATGATTTGTATGATCTAGCACAGTGGTCCTCAACCCTTTTGGCATCAGGGACCAGTTTTGTGGAAGACAGTTTTTCCACGGACCGGGGGGGGGGGGGGCGCGTGATGGTTTCAGGATGATACAATTGTGCATTTTATTTTGGTGCAGTGGTTAAGTGTGCGGACTCTTATTTGGAAGAACTGTGTTTGATTTCCCACTCCTCCACTTGCAGCTGCTAGAATGGCCTTGAGTCAGCAATAGCTCTGGCAGAGTTGTACTTGAAAGGGCAGCTTCTGAAGAGAGCTCTCTCAGCCCCACCTAACTCACATTATGTATGTTGTGGGGGAGGAAGATAAAGGAGATTGTGAGCCACTGTGAGATTCGGAGTAGAGGGCAGGATATAAATCCAATGTCTTATTATTATTATTATTATTATTATTATCATTATTATTATTATTAATTATTATTATTATTACTATGTTGTGATATATAATGAAATAATTATACAACTCATGGCCCAGTTGCTAACAGGCCACAAACCGGTACCGGTCCATGGCCTGGGGGTTGGGGACCCCTGATCTAGCACACACATACACCCTAAGTCAACATTTGCTATGCTTCATGAAAGCATTTTGGTATCTGGGGCTCTGGGGGGGGTGTTTTTTGGGGTAGATGCACCAAATGTTTAGTATAGCATTTAGTGCCTCTCCCCAAAATACCCACCAAGTTTCAAAAAGAATGGGCCAGGGGGTCCAATTCTATGAGCTCCAAAAGAAGGTGCCCCTATCCTTCATCATTTCCTATGGAAGGAAGGAATTGAAAAGGTGTGCCGTCCCTTTAAATGTGATGGCCAGAACTACCTTTGGAGTTCAATTATGCTTGTCACAGCCTTGATCTTGGCTCCACCCCTAATGTTTCCTGGCTCCACCCCCAAAGTCTCCTGGCTCCACCCCCAAAGTCCCCAAATATTTCTTGAATTGGACTTGGCAACCCTATTCACAACACCCCACATTTGAGAGAAGTTAGGCCTTCTAAAGTCTTCCTGGCTATGCAAGGTAGTACACACTGATATGTTTACATTTTACGATGCTGAACATAAATATTATTTATGTTAAAACTATACATTAGGCAGCTGTGCCTTCTAAAAATACACTGTTGATACACTGATCTCAGACACTCTAAAACATATTCGAGCTGCCACCCTATCACTATTTGAAAGGAAGCAGGGACAGAAAAAGACAACGCTGTTCCAAGCTGCGGTGGAGGGGAGAATAACTGATGGAATGGGGAATCCATCAAATCTTTACGGTGTCTTTCTGTCACAACGACCTGCTTTCCCAGGGGCTGTAACCGTTTAAGTCACAGCCTGAACTACAACTCCCAGGCCGCACAGCGCGGTCCATCAGCTACGTCACGCACGCGCCCGGTTATAAACTCTTCAAGGAGCGCTCGAGACCGGGAAGGACAAAACGCGCTGCTTCTAAAAGTCTAGGACAGGCGAGGTAAAAGTTTCAATGTCACAAGGGCCTCTCCTGCAGCTGTAGCAGTCCCGCAGCATCCCAATCGCAAAGCCTGCCTCTTACTCCCATTGACCTCGCGTACCATCCCCTCCACCCCATGCGCCAGCCGGCATTAGCGACCACTTGGCAGGCACCCAGGCTCAGTGGCCCCAGCAAAAGGCAACACGAGCCCCGTCGTCATCCATTCCTCTCCTCCCCTCCCTTCTTGGTAGAAGCTGGCGGGCAAGGGGAGAAGAGAGGACTTGCTGGGTCGCGGGCCCATTCCCGAATGGCTGCGTGCTTTTCCTCGCCAGGATAAAACTCACTGTCCTGCGGGGCGACGGCTGCCGGTGTGACGGGGTGTCGTGGAGCAGAGGCGGGCTTCGCTTTGCCGATCTCCCGGTGGGCTCGGCTCTCCAGGTTGAAATTGTGAAACACGCGGGTCACCCGGGCACCCATCATCCCGGCACGCTGACCCCACTTCCGAGCACTCCAGGGAACAGTGCAGGCATCCGCTCGAGGGGCGCATGCGCGAGCAACCGCGCCTCCACGGCCCTGAACGGCAGGAGGGCGCCGCTCCGTGGGCTGGAGGTCGCATTTGTCTCTTTCAGGAATTTGCAACAAATTAAAGCGTTAAGATTTTGCGGAGTCTTGCTTTCGCCCCGCTATCGGGAAGGTCTCTTCTTGAGGCTACGTTCGTATGCATTCCTTTCAGGATTAATAATATTAAGTGAAACAGTGCTCTCTGGTAAGGGATTGTTCCACCGTCGGACATGGTAGTGTGGGTGCCCGGTCTTCCTTTGAATATTAACCAGGAAGCACTAAAATCAGGGAAGTCTTTTCTACATCCAAACTATCTGGGATGGTCGCCTTCTTCCACCGAGCACCCAGCTTCAGGAGGGACACACATGGAGCAGTGAGGGAGGTAGGTGGACACCCGCCTAGCCAGCCAGATCAGCCGAATCAACCTTGGCGATCAATGGGGTGACAGATGTCACTACCAGATTGTGCTCACATCAAGTCAAGTTTGCACTGGAGGGCCTCTAAAGGGACTTCTATGTGTTAAATGTTTGCAGGGTCCAAAATCCTATTCATAAGTATCTGGAAGTAAGCCTCAATAGGATATCTGATAAGTCATTCCTGAGATTCAGTTGTATGAAAAATATGTGTATGCAAAACTTAAAGCTTAAATTTAATTCCTTAAACTAATGTAAAAGTAACACCAATTGAAGTCAGTAGGATGAATTTTGGATGGCACATGTCTGTGGATGGGTTTTGTTTGTGTGGGAGAGCACAGAAAGAGAACCCTTGCAGGTTCCAGAGAGATACAGGCCCCTTCCAGGTTTTGAGGCCCATAGCCATATTAAAGACTGTCTAGTTATGATGCACATAAAAACAAGTAATGTAACTTATCAAATGCCAATTTTTAAAAACACATTTCTACATTTGAGCCCCCTTTCCAACTTGAGGTATAGGCCAATGGATTGCCCCCCCAGCCATGAATGTGATGCTACTGGAGAATTTCAAATGGACCCCCCAAAAAATCTGTCCTATCAAATGGACCTATTAAATCTGTCAAAAACTGAGCTAAATATTAGTACCTTTATAAAGCATAAAGTATCTGCCCCCATTTCTGGGGTGGGGGAGTTGCCATATTGTTTATTCTATATAGTTTGATTGCTTAGCGAACTATTAATGTACCTTTGAAAAGATATAAATAATCTACAGTGACTTTCACTTAGAGGTTTTTTTTTAAAAATCACTAATGATTGCTATTTTGAGGGAGTCTAGCATAACACATATCTTTGAAACTCATTGTACATGCTGTTGTAATACTGACAAGAAGCAGATAAGTTCATCTAGAGGAAGCCGCTGAGTTAAAAATAGTGATTTCATTCTTTTGCTGTTGCATCCTACCACTTAAGATTTCTAACGGACTGCACTTTCCATCTATAAAGAAGTCACGAATAAAAATATCTGTGTCCTGAATCTAAAACTCTTTTCTTCTTTGTGGAAAAGCACAAATATGTTTCTGAAAAGCATACGAAAGGGCAAAGTTAAGTGGTTCTAGGAGTCATTGAATTCAGATGGAGAAAAAATATTTCACTTTCATATACCAGCTGCATAGTACAGGTGGGAGGAATGTGCTTGCAGAAGTCTGCAAGTTAAATAGGAAACTCTGATCCAGACCATATGCAGCAGGTAAAGTCAGTGAGACCTACTCATAAAACATTTGATTTATTATGGTGAAAGATCTACTAGACTTCAGATACTTATCATACATGTTTGAAATTTCTCTGATGTATCTCACCAAATGGGCTAGGCAGACTCACCATTGATGGCACTATTTTCCTAGCCTATGACATTGTGAACAACTTCTTCAGATGTAAAAACAACCTTCTGAACAATCTCACTAAAACCTGGGATGAAAGTGCCCTCTTTAAGATGGGTTTGGGATGGGTGATGTCTCCAAATCCAAGCAGCTGAAAAAGGATCATGAACACATTTGATGAAGTTCAAGGAGCTGTACATTTACATGCCTTACATGTAGATAACCAGAATACCATGAATAGACCTATACATATTTTTAGAAGAAGGGTTGTGTGGAATTTATATGAAAAGTTACAGTGAGTTTGCTTCCATGTGGGACCTACTATTGAAGCTATGTAGCCTTTGTTTGCATATTGCTATTTTGAAGAATGTTGAGTGAATTAGTGCACACATTGCTTAAACCCAAAGAAGATTTGAGGTTTCTTTTGGGGCATTTTAGAAGTATGATCGAATCCAGACCTTATTAATATAGAGCCCAGCTCCCTGAGAACAGTTTGTTCAAAGGAGAAGATGAGATAAGCGCAGCGCAAACAGTGTACAGCTGTAAATTTGTAAAAAATTCTGTTTAGTGTACACAATCATGACTGGTCCAGCTCACCGTAGTGTGCCACTTCTTAGCTGCTGGGACCAGGGTCAGCTCTGACGGAGAGCGGGGATCAAGTGGAGTTTGAGTGATTTCCAAACTAAGAGGTGTGTGTTACTCCAGGATCTCTATGTGTTCCACATCTGCAACAGAGACTTCAAACTCTCTCTCATTGGGAGCTCTTCTAAATATCTACTTGTCCCAGCAATAAACCTTTATTCTGTACCACAAAATTAGAAGGCACTAGTAAGTGGTGGTGAAGTGAAATAAACTATATTATTGATTTTGAAGAGTGAAGCAATATAGTGGTATGAAATTCTAGCTTGGATAAACAGGAAGCTCAGACCGGTTATGCCTGTAAGCTGATGGTATTTGGAAAATATATATGAATTACCTGAGCATACAGAGAGCTAATCCAGAATAACTATGAATGTTGTATGAACTTTGTGATACCAGTAAAAGAAATTAATATTTCTATTTTTGGACGTCAGTATTTTTATTGGAAATTTCGAAGTATTCATCAGTGAATAAGAGGTATTCTGTACACGGAACTTTTGCTTTTTTCAGAGTACCACAAAATTAAGTAGTCACCGCTATGCCCATGGATAACCTTTCCTAGGGTGGTACCACACTCTACTCTGTCCTATTGCTGTTGAGGCTTCCTTTCTTGTGATGTTTCCTTCTTTGAACAAAGATTGGTGGTAGCTATGAATACTTGATGCAGTTTCTCAACAAAGGCTTAATTTATATACAAAACGCGATACATTAATCTATATAGGTCGACCTTTATAAGTCTTTGTAGTTGTTCTAATTGCTGTGGCACAACTGTCAATGGACTTGTTCTTCTGAACTCCCAGTATGCTGCAATATTTAAAATTATACTGTCATTATACCTGCCCATCAACAGGCTCTGGTGCTGCACTCATACTGGACCACTAGAAATTCAGCAGTTTAAAATAGTTGTTGATCCAGTAACAGATATTTTAAAATTTCTCTTCTCTTCTGTTTTAAGAAAGAAAACAAAATTATGTCACCTTTTAAGTTAAAGAAACAGGTTAATTAAGAACCTGTAAAAACGCAAAATTTGATGCATGTAACTCCAAATATGGATATAGCTTGCACCTAGATGCTCTAGTAATGGAAATTTAAGAAAAAAAATACCTATTGTAACATTTGGGTGACTCACTTGTGGTGTACACTGGCATAAATCAATGGACCTGAGCAGTTACAGGGCAGAAAATAGCTGGAGACCTTGCCTGTGAAACATAAGCAAGAACTAGTAATTTTTGATAAGGTGTTGTGTCAGTCTACCCACATGGGACAATGGCCTCAGGCTGATTTTAAAACCGAGTTATATAACTCTGCATCGATAAAGAAAATGCTTGTTCTCTTTGAGGAAAGGTCCTTGTGGGAAGCCTTCACTGGCAACAGAGAAGATGGCTGGAGAATAAGGAATGAGTGTATGCATTCAGCATGCACAACAGTTAGGTGCTTGAGGCTATTTGTCAGAACAACAGCCTATTCCATATGAACTGATGTCTGAGGACACTAACATCTGGAAGTTGAGTAAGCACCTTTGCAATAATATCACAAAAACACTCCCATAATGTTCTCTGCACATGCGAACCCACAGATATCTAGTAAAAATTCACTGATCTGGATCTTTTATTTAAAGCAGCAGTCCTGTTGAATATGGTGGTGGGAAGTGCCAACAGATGGCAGCTGATTTATGGTGATCCTGTAGGGTTTTCAAGGCAAGAGATGAACAGAGGTGGTTTGCCTTTGCCTGCCTCTGCATAGCAAACCTCAACTTCTTTCACAGTCTCCCATCCGAGTAGTAAGCCAGGGCCAACCCTGCTTAGCTTCTGAGATCTGACAAGATAAGACTAGCCTGGACTATTCAGGTTAGGGGCAAATTAAACTGAAGGCTGTCTTTTATGAAGGTCAGTTCATGCATTACAATGTCCATGTGATGGTCTGGAAATTTTGTGCTGGGACTTTTCCCCAGGCATACACAGACCAGATCTGAATCAAGAACACAACATCTGGGGAGAGGGACCTTAAGCCTTCCTCATCCTGATGCCATTTTTCCAACCCAAAACAGCCCCAGAAGAGGAGCCATACTAGGTACTGATGGAGAAACTCACATGTAGCTGTTAAAACTGGCAAAAGAAAATTCCCACCCAGTGACTGTTGACTTCTGTTGCTTAGAATACACGCCTGCTGTGTATCCAAATTATAATCATTTAATCATCATCTTCACTGATAGGGACGCACATGAACTGGCTCATGAACTATAGTTTGACAAATTTTGGCCATTTTGTGATCCACTGGGATCGAACTCGGGTCATGAGACACTTCGGTGAGAAGGGCGGGATATAAGTCCATTAAATAAAATAAATGAGCAGAGAGCTCAGACTGCAGTACTGCAGCTTTACTACTCTGCGCCATGGGGCTTTAATGCAACATAATTACATTTTTAAGATTGTTCTTACATTCCTGTAAATTGCCATTACGCCACTGTTGTGAGGGTATAAATGCTCTGAGTAAATAAATATAATTGATAATTATGGTTACACTTAACAAGTTGCTGCCATCAGCTGTTTATATTTTTCAGCTGTGTGATTTTCCATGGGATTAAGCATAAACCAATGTATATATGAACAATTTACTCTTGTTAAAGCTCCTAGAGGAAGGAAATTTTTCTCTTAACTGTAATAATCATTGTGTAGTTGAAAGAATAGTAATCACTAGGGCTTTTTTTCTGAACAGGAACGCACAGGAACGCAGTTCCGGCTGGCTAGGCATCATGGGGTGTGGTCTAATATGCAAATGAATTCCTGTGGGGCTTTTTCTACAGAAAGGCCCTGTGTGAAACATTGGTAACATCACTGGGTGTGGCCTAAGATGCAAATGAGTTCCTGCTGGGCTTCTTCTACCAAAAAAGCCCTGGTAATCACAACAATGATGTCCAGATCTAAGCTTAGTAGGGGAACCAGTCATGTGAACAGTAGCAAAGACATCTAAGAAATCACAGTGTAAATAGTGAATAGAACAGTACATTTGGAGATAGTGAGTTTAACAAAATCATCCTCACACTTTTTAAATGCATCAGTTGTTTCTAGAAGGCAAGACATAGCTGAATAGTTCCTTTATAAAATCTAAGGCTATTATTTATCTCAATAACATACTAAAAATGTTCAAGGTCTGTGAATATTACTGTGAAAAATCCTTGAGTCAGGAATCCAAATACCAGTTATCAGGTCTTTTCCAAGATCACAATGGAACTTTTAAAAGGGTGAATTGGAAAGGTTTCAGTGAAGATTTGGATGGCTCCCTCCAACATATAATAACTACTGCTGATTTCTTGGAGCTGTTATATCTAAGGCCAGTGCTTTTGTTTTTGGTAGAAAAAACCCAGCAGGAACTCATTTGCATATTTGGCCACACACTCCTATGGGCGAAAGGCACATTCCTTCAGGATATCAGAAATAATATATTCCAGGCTTGAGCAATCAGAGCAGGAGACTTTATCAACATTTCTTCAACAGCAAAGACCCAGCAGTAGCAGATGAATCACTCTGTGAACTTGATGCTGCACATAGACAAAAATGGACCAAAGCAACTGTGGTTTGGATTTCAGGTATTCCAGTAGGAAAGCCTGGAACCTGTTGAAAAAAATAGGTGCAAGCCCACTTGTGCTGTATGGAAGTGCTCTGGAGGTAACATTGAACCAAGGAGCTGCCTGACAGGTATCCCTAATGAGCTTTTACAATAAGGATTTTGAGATGCACGCACTTGCCCTGAGGACTGTGAGCTGTCAGGGGATTTCAGTGCTGATGAGATTTGCAAGGCATTGAAGGACATCAGGAGTGGATGGGCACCCGGCTTTGACTGCATCCCTAATGAGTTCCTGATCAACAGCAGTATGTTAACTAAGAAGTGGCTCACAAAGTTTTTCACTGACATCTTAAGAACAAGAAGACTCCCAGGAGAATTCAAGAAAGCAAAGATAGTTGCTATTCTGAAACCTGAAAAACCAGAATATCTGGTGGAATGTTGCAGACCCGTTTCCCTTCTGAGCTCCTGTAATAAGCACCTTGAGAAGCTAATCCTAAACAGAATCAGTGACAGAATTAACAGACATGTCCCTATTGAACAAGCAGGATTTAGACTCTTAGTTGTGAAAACCAGGTTCTCAGCATAACAGCTTTCATTGAGGTATCAGAAGTGTCTTAAGACATCAGCCATTTTTGTCCATCTGATCACTGTTTATGACACAGTCTGGAGGGATGGTCTGCTGTACAAATTTTTACAAGTTTTCTTCTGCAGAACATTATTTCAACTCCTACATAACATGCTGAGTGTTAGAACTTTCCAAGTAATTATGAGTCAGTCAATCCGTAAGCAAGAAGAAACAATAATAGCCTACATCAAGACTTGGTCCTTGCTCCAGTTCTTTTCAATGTATACATCTGCATATGATGTTTCTGAGACGCTATCCAGAAAGTTTGCTTATGCTGATGACATGGTAATTGCAGTAAGGCACAAATCATTTGAAAAGTGTGAGGAACCTCAGAATTTTGGCTGACTACTACTGTCCCAAGTCCAGAAAACAGAAAGCTCCTGTTTCCATCTCAATAACAATCTTGCCAACCATGAACTAAATCTCTACCTTAATGGCACCTGACTTATACAGAACCATGTTACACCTCAAACAACTTTTTATTGGGGAATATTAATATTTCTTAGCTCAAAATGGTAGGCCTACGAGAGGTGAGGTGTATGGGATCTATGTCTTTGTCTACGGAGATAGACCACTGAAAATCCTTTGGTTAATAATGGATTTTATTATAGCATAGGGTTTCAAATAGTTACATCTCAATCAAACAATTTCAAGCATACAAGAGGAATTACAAGAGGTTAGCTGAATAAGCAGGGTGGGGGAGGGTGATACAATACCTATATCCTTGCAGGGTAGACTCAGTCAGAGGAAATGCAAGGCTTCTGGAGGGAGATTTCTCTTGAGAGGAAGGGGGGTGAGGGTAGGAAGGGGTGGAGGAAGGAGAGGATGAAGGGATTCCCTTTTTCCCTTTCTTCCCTTTTTCTTTTTCTGCAACCAGCATTCCTGAACCCGCTCCTCGCTGCGCTGCCCTAAACCTGACAGGTTGGGTTGTCTGTTTTCTAGGGTAAATTACGTCACATCACTCAATTGACCTACCCAGTGAGAGGGCAGAGTGTCACACCAATGGAAAATCGGGGTGTCATATGTGTAATATCCAGAGACCATTCGTATCATAGATCCATACCCCAACATAGGCATTTGAATTACACTGGCCAAATGACTTTATGGCCTTGTTTTTCCCAAAACTGGTTCCTTTAAAGCTCCCCAAAAGTGATAGATTTCTCTCTTAGTGTCAAACATGGATGGGCATCCATCAAGTGGTCAGGGAACTGGCTGACTTTGATGGCCTTAGCAATTAATTAAAGAAAAATAGAAACTTTGTTAAAAGTCAGAATTGTGAGATCAGTTTACAGGTTATTCACAACAAAAGGAGTACCTAACCTTTAACCTTCGTGTTTCTGCCATCTTGTCCTGAGGATTACCAGATATAAGCCATTTATTTGTGTTGGAGGTTTCCTGGGTCATTCTTATTTCCTTATGCTTTGATAACAAGACTTTTAAAGGCTGCCAAAAGTGAAGGAATTTTTATGGCACTGCCCACCAGTCTCTCTGAGCCCGAAACTTTTTCATTCCCAGGAGCAGAAAGATGGACGCTTCTCAACCTTTTAGCTGGCATCATGTTGTTCTGGCTTGTGAACCAGAATCACATTACAGACCTGCTTTGGGGTCAAGAAGGAACTGGATTTGTCTCCCTTATGTGCAAGAAAGACCATTCCAATTCAAATGGGCATTGCTGTATCCAATTAATATTCTAAGGTTAGATTGCAATATCACATTCCAGGGGTGCATGGCTTGGGAATAAGTACAAGGGCATCTTCCTGGGTATCAACCACACACCTAAGTACCTTGGCATTAAGCACCTGAACAAGACCTTGAGCTATCAACATCATCTTACTAATGTAACAGTGAAAATACACATGCAAAACAACATTCTTCAAAAATTATATGGTACAATTTGGGGTCCGTCTGCTACAACACTGAGATGCTCAGCTTTCGTGTTGGTGAATAGTACTGTGGAATATAGTGCTTCAGTGTGGCACAACAGCCCCCATGTCCACAAATTTTGGGGGGTATTTGTGTGTGTGTGTACGTACACACCCACCTGGAAGCCAAGGCAACCTCTTGTTACTGGCTCCTAGTGGGGGCATGAAGGATGTTCAGAGAGGTGGCTGAATAAAGCCTGCCTCTACCTCCTGACTGCTGGTATTCCAAGGAGATCTGTCATCTAAGTACTTGTTAGAGATGGCCCTGCTTAGCTTGTGAGATTGGGCTTGCCTGGGCTATCCACCACCAAATCTTCAGGAATTTCACCATGAAAGAAAACTGCTCATTTTGGATACATACTGAAAGTAAAATATAACTTTAAATTTCTCTCTCTTCAAATCTAATAAAGGCAGGCAAGAATTGATACGCTAGTATGGCCCTTTACTTACACAGACCCTTCAAAAACCTCAGGGGGACTGGCTTTGCTTGTTACCATCCTATTATTCAGTTTGTAACTAAAGTGACAATTAATTAAATCACACCAATTAATCCATTATATCTCACAGCTGTGCAATTAGCAAACAAATAATATAGTCCTTGAATTCCCTTTAGTTTTCAGTTCTTGCTTCCTTTACATTATCCAGTTGATTTATTCCCATCTACATAATTACTTAGTAAAATTAAACCCATTATTCAGTTCTAGTTTTTCTTTCCTGAATGAAAGAATTTATTTTCATTCTTTAGTGGAAGAACAACCGACGGAGTAAAAAATGTGAAGCAAATATACAAGTGTAAGTCTCAGCTAGAATGTATTATCCTGGAATAAAGCAAATTGGTGCTAAAACGTTAGTATGAATTATGCTTCTGTCTGAAATATTCAGCATAGCTGAATTTAAGTAAATGTTAGAAAATACTTGAGATTGCCAGATTAAGGGTTTCTGTTAGTGATTTGCTAGTGATGGTTCATCATTCACACTTGCAGGTTCCCACAGGATACTACAATCAGCGAGTGAGGAACATGTGTGAATCAGTCCATAGTGTTAAACTGAAAGTGTCCCTTGAAAGGATAAGTTAAATATCTTGTGCATTATTCTCATGCTTAGTGAATTTGTGATGTGGCCTGGCATGGGACTGTCTATACCGGAACGAGTTCAGTCATCCTCCAGTCTTTCAAAGACTTGCCCTTAAAAATAATGTTTTGCCTGGTAGTGTGTTTACTATAAGGTATAGCAGGCTCAGATATTAAGAGTAGCATTTTGTTATTATCTTTCAGTATTTTGTAATTCCACAAGATAGGGTGCTATTCCTGGTCCTATTAAAGGCTGATTTTTGTTGTACTTCCATTCTTCAGCTTCCATCTTTTGCTGTGTGAAGATTGCATGAGTCACCTAGACCATTGGTTCTCAACCTTTTGAAGTATTATGACCTACAAATTCATATTTAATTGGTGCAGTGACCTATTAAGTTACTATCACATGAATTTTGGACCATAGGTTTTCAGCAGCTGTTGTGTTTATCATTGTAACTGAAAACTTGTCCATTTTATAACTGGTACCTAATTTATCTAAACAAAAATTTACTCATTAATGTGGAATTTGTTGAAATATTTATTGCACTTGGAAAGTTATTCACAGGTTTCTATGAATATAAGAATGTGAATATTCTATGAATATAAGAATGTAAGAACACAAGTTCTCATTTCAGATTATAGCTTCATGAAATGGTACAGACACAGTGAAAGGATCTTGTTGAATCTTGAAGGGTACCAGACCTATTTGGCTGTTTAAAATTTAATTTTAAACAGCCAAATAGGCCTTTAAGATTCAGCAAGATCCTTTCACTGTGTCTGTATCAGTTCATGAAGCTATAATCTGAAATGAGAACTTGCGTTCTTACATTCTTATAATAAAAACCTGTGAATAACTTTCATAACTAAAGAATAACTAAAGAATAAAACAACAACCCAACACTAAGAATTAATGCATCTATTACCATTTCTACATACATAGCTTACTTCTGATTTTTATGAAGTTGAGTCAGTTGAGGTTTACTTCAAATGCTGTGCCTGCACTCTGCATCTTTCTTTTTCTCTCCAATTTCTATTGGGAATTGCAGAGTATATATTCTGTATGCCAGTGAGAAAACCCAGGTAGAGTTGTGGGGTTGGTCTCTCCTGTCTGGTTAGGTTCGCACTGGGCATGTCTTTTGAAATAGAATATTATTCCAGCTGAATTTACTGTGGGGTTGCCATTCGTGTTCTCCCCTCCACTTTTATCAGTAGTCAAGGAGTTTAATGCTAATATGGGATGGTTGGAGAAAAAAAAATCATTGGCAGGGATTGCTTTAAAAGTTTAATGAGAGGAGATGCTGACCACCTTAAGCCGGAGAGGCTGCTTGGTAGAAGAGGTTCATGGAGGGGGAGAAGTGGAGAATTCAGTTTGGTGTAGTGGTTAAGTGTGTGGACTCTTATCTGGGAGAAATGTGATTGGAATGTAGAAGGGGGAGACTCTTGATTGTGATGCATAGTGAAAGCAAAGGAAATAGAGGTGCAGAAAGGGACTGTGATGGACTACACTTTAAACAGACTACACTGTAAACAGATAAGGACTGTGAAAGGTTAATTCAGAGAGCCTTAAGTGACAGATTTTCCAAGAGATCTGATTGGTTAGCATCAGCTGAGCAGAGAAAGACTTTTGAACTGGATGCTGAGGAGAATTTGGTCTGACTTCACCCCTAGCAGAGAAGAGTCAAGTACTGACAGTTTTGGAATTCAGCCCTGACTGAGAGCAGTTTAACACCAACAGAAGAACTGGGAGAAAGCTGGCATACAGACCTTAATGTACACAAGTGATAACCATTTGTTTATAGTGTCATCTGAATAAAACTAAAAGGAAAAAAAACATGCTTGTTTCAAGTTACATGCCAAAGAGTAGGCAGAATGTCACCAAGACATTTTGAAAGGAGCACACAGGCATCATTCGCTTTGGTTCTGAGCCCACCAAGTGCCACTGAATGAAATTGCTGCTATCAGATTGCTGAATGGACATGCCTGGCATTATTAGAAACAAATCTGTGCTTGAGAGACTCCGCATACACTTTTTATAGCTGAAATACAAAGGTGGAAAGGAATGTGTCAATAAAATGATGGTGAAATGATGAACAAGGAGATTTCCTGGAAGGGGGCTGTTCTCTATCAGCTGTGCTTATTTTTACTACACTGAAAACTACAACAAATCATGGAGTGAGAGGGTGGGGACAGGAGAAGGCTGTTGTGACTTGTATTAAAGCCTCAAGAATCCTGTCCAATAGATTTGAGTATTAATAAAGCTGTATGCAAAAATGCTTTCAATTATGTTGGTCAGGCTTTAGGCAATCAGGCACTAGCCAATACACACCACCCCCTTTTAAAATAAATTTAAAAATAAAATATTTCTCATTTATATACCAGCATTAATCACTGTGACTGGGTTTGTGTCCTCCTCATGTACCAGTCAGTGGTGCTCCATAGGTAAGTACATGGCAATTTTTTCCAAGGTCTTCATCTTAGCTCCCATCTGGCATCTTCCCCCTGGATTTTCTTGTTGGAGTTAAGCTAGGAAATATAAATTGTTCAAATGTGTGTTATGTGCCACCAAGTTGCTTCTGATTTATGGCAACCTTATTAATCAATAATGAATCAACCTTATGAATCAACCTTATGAATCAATGCCCTAAATAAGAGGCACAATTAGCATAGATTTTGACACTGCTTTTGTTCCATATTTGAGTTGGACACAAGGATAATGTAGACTGCTGGTGTCAGGCATGCTGATGGCCAGGACGTCCAAGAGTTCATATCTGGGTAAACTGAGGCCAGAGCCATTTGCCTTTAAGAGAAAGCTGATAGCATCATTTGAGAATTCTGTTCATTATGCAGTTTAAAGTCCCAAACCAAGTACATGCATGTAGAGCTCTGAGATGGAAAGAAGAGCCAAGTATGTGCTACTCTGCTCTTCTTTCAGTCTTAGAGTTCTGTACAAATACAAATACAGTACTTTCAGGGGGTTTTTAAAGCATCTGTACTGAAATTTCTGATCTGTTAGACACTTCGGCTGCAAAGTGACACGTTTCCTGGAACAAACAGCATGCCATGAAAGCCCAATCAGCTGTGAAGACAATTGAGAGTTAGTTGTGAACTTTTGATTGCATCCAAGTTTCAGCAATTTCTGATCTACCTGTGAAGTATAGTCCTTGGGGATTCATGCTGTGAATATCCTATATATTCTGGTAACATAACATCTGCTTCCCAAGTAAGTTTGTTTTGCTCAGCAATACATGCTACTCATTTTTGTTCTCAGAGATATACTGTGTCCTCTAATAGATATCCAACACCTTGAAAATTCAGCTGTTCACATGCTGTAAATAGCAAGTATTATCTGTTGGTCTCACAGTAACCACTGGTTTTTCATCAAAACCACTTAACTGATTTACAAGCATGACATACTATCTAGGAAAGAATGTATTTAGAATTAGAATGATGATGGGATCATCACTGATCTCACTGGAAAACAGTCTATTGATTTCAATGGATTCTGATTGCAGTGACCTTCTAATAGTCTCCACGTAAAAGGACAAAATGTTAACACCACGGGCACACAAATTAAACAAAAATCTAAGTGGAAGAGCTGTGCTCAGAATATATATCTTCAAAATACACAGATTCCTATCACCTGTTGGTACGGAGACTGCTCCATCCTTTTGAGAGGCTGCTTGCAATCCTACATTAAGATAGAATTAAGCCCCATTGAATTGCTGAGTAAACATGCATAGGACTGTGCTGCTAACTTCCAGGGCAGGATGCATTCCTTTGGTGTATCACTCTGTTTAGCTACTTGCTTTCTTCTTCCCCTTGTGGCATAATAGGAGGTTCAGGTGGTAAAGAAAGAACAGCCAATTTCCATTGCCGAAGAACATATCATAACTCTTTAGTATCTCCATATCCTATGGCTCTTAGAAGAGCAGGCACAGTCTGTCTCTGCTGGGAATTCCTTTATTTTCTTTGGTAATAACAGACAGTCTCATACAGTGAACAGCAGGAATGCAAAATTTATAAGAGCCCCATTATGCTGGAAAAGAGTCAGCAGGTAGTAGCTGCTTGTTGTGCAGCCATCACCCAAATTGTAAGGTTACAAACCAGTTGCTATTGCTGTGTCTTTAACAGTAATTCACTATGTGCAAAATTAAAATTTTTTATCTGACTTCTACATCCACAAGGAGAACAGTCATAAAAAGAATACTAAAAATTATAAAATGTTAGCACGACAACAAATAATAGGCATTAAACAAACCAACAAAGAAAAAGCCACCAGCAAAATAAAAAAGTTTACCCTGGACTGGAGCTGAAGAGGATTTTGGCTCAAGCCAAAAGCAAAACAGAACCTTCTTGATCTCTTGTTTAAACATAAGCAGAGAAAGCAGCAAATCCTTGGCAAACTACAGATCTATGGCACAAGAAAAAAAAGGCCTATCTTGTGTAATAAAACCCTTAGCAAGAGAGAATGTTTATCTTTATGCCATGAAATGCTTCACCAGGTGCTTTCTGCAAAGCAAACGGCTCCCCAGAATCTCAGGACTAGGATAGTTCTCCCCACCCCAGTCAATTGGCAACACTACTACAGACACAGTCAGAAATCTGGCAGTCAGACAAATAGAGGTAGAGCTTGTTGAATTCCAAGACAGAACTCTGGAAGGCTAAAAGAAATAACACATAATGAGCTTGATAGAACAGTTTGTACAAATTCTTCACTAGATTATGAAAGAATTATATAAATCTTGTCTTCCTCTGAAGTAGAAGAGATGGCCACAAACAGAGATATGAATTAGATTGAGGGGATGGGCTCTGCAAAAAGGTAACAAAATGGTCTCCTACAGCCTAGTTCAATGCATGCGTACCTGGAAGCAGAATTCAGTTCAGACAAGATACTGACAATTGGACATCCAGACACCTTTTAATTTTAAATTTGTTTTAATTAATACATATAACAGGCATCTTTGGTTTTCTTTAAAAGCAGCTTGGGAAGAGAATGGGATCTAGATGGGGCATGGGCCAGTGATCTCTTCTCTTCTTATTGGGGCAGCAGTAGGAATTATATATAGAAAAGTTGAGCAACCAACCCAGCATGACTGTGAGGAAATTCATGGGACACTTAAAGGGCATTAATGAAATGAAGTTAAAATTACCATCCAGCTCAGATCCTGAATTCTCAGGTTATGTAGATGCCGACTGGGCAAGTGACCAGTGTGCTACTGGCTATCTTTTTGCTGTATGCGTTGTGTGTGATCAGATGGACTGGTAGAAACAAACAATAGAACTTTAAACTACAGAGGATGAATATGTGGACATACCACATTCATGTCAAGAAGCAATTTGGATACATCAACTGCTTGTTGACATGACACTAAATATGAATGAGGCAACACCTTACGGAAGATAATCAGATACATAAATTTAGTTCAGACTGAGAGAATAAATCCACACATCTAACATATCAGTGTGAAATATCATCTGTTGAGATAATCATGTGAGAAAGGAATTATTAGTTGCAGATGTGTTAACTAAACCATTATCTGCAGACTCCACCATCATTTCATAAAGGCAGTGGGAGTCATGAAGCGATCTATAGGCTAATGAGGGCTGCTGGGCTAGCAATAGCAATGGACAGGGCTTTTTTTGTAGCAGGAACTCCTTTGCATATTAGGCCACACCACTTTGATGTAACCAATCCTCCAAGAGCTTACAGGCCTACTGTAAGCTCCAGGAAGACTGGCTGCCTCATGGGTGTGTGGCCTAATAAGCAAAGAAGTTCTTGCTACAAAAAAAGCCCTGGCAATGGATCACGCAATACCGAAATAGAGAGCTATTTAAAAGGTTTATTAAATTGTTAGGTAATTAAATAGATGCAGAAACTGATATACAATAACTCTTTGAGGCCTAGAAGTTTCTTCTGGTTTTTGTTTTGCTTGTTCCTTCAATGCTAGCTGGATCTACTGCAGACCCAGAGAGAGGTCTTCACTGTACCTACCTGTTATCTGTTCTGTGTCTGAAAGTTAAGTAAAGGTTTTAATATTTGAAAGAACCTCCAGCCCGGAATCATGTTTATTTGCAAAACTGTAACATCAACTCATACCACACTTTTCCCCACAATGGGGACCCAAAGTAGTTTAATCTAATTTTTAATTTAATTATTTTTGATTTTATTTTGATATTTATATCCTGCCCTTTCCCACAAGTGGGCTCAAGGTGGCTTACAACAGAAATTTAAGCACCTATTACAGATTAAAAATAAAACATCATAAAAACATCAGGTGCATAAATTTAGTTCAAACTGAGAGAATAATAAAACAGCATCACAAACACAGACAGCAAGCCAAACAACAGCATATAGGCTGATATCTATCAACACAACACAGTCACCATGATGGGGAGGCCAGTTAATAACAAAGGGATGCCTGCTGGATCAATTAAAAGCCTGGTGGAAGAGCTCCATCTTGCAGGCCCTGTGAAACCTCGATAAGTCCCACAGGGCCCAGATCTCTAATGGGAGCTCATTCCACCAGGTAGGGGCCGCCCTGGACTTGAAAAGGCCCTAGCCCTCATTGAAGCCAGTTGGGCATCCTTAGGACCGAGGACCACAATAAGATGTTGTGCAGCAGATCTTAAAATCCTAGCAGGGGGGTTATATGGGGAGTGGCGGTCCCGAAGATATGCCAGCCCCTGGCTGTATAGGGCATTAAAGGTAAGGATCAACACCTTTAAATGGATCCGGTACTTAAGAGGTAGCCCGTGTAGCTCACCCAGCACTGGGTGTGTCTATGCCCTCATAGTCCTCCAGAGCAGGATCAGAGTCCACCTGCTGGAATTTCCAGAGCGGGATCAAGAGTAGCCCCACACAGAGAGAGTTTCAATAGTCTAATCTGGAAGTGACCATTGCATGAACCACTGTGGCCAGATCATGGAAAGTAAGATAAGGGACCAGCTGCCGAGCTTGCCTCAGATGGAAAAAGGCAGCTTTTGCAGTGGCAGCAACCAGAGGCACCATAGAGAGGCATCCAGGAGTACCCCCAAGCTCTTCACCTCTGTCTACGGCACCAGTTGGGTACTGTCAAAGGATGGGAGCCTGATCCCAACTCTGCCCATCCCCCCACAACCCAGACACAGGACTTCCATATTTGATTCAGTTTCAGCCAGCTCTGATGCAACCAACCAGCCACTGCCTGCAATGCCTAACCCAGTTTACATCTTTCTGCTGTCCTCCCTTTCATTTTGTCAGCAACCTTCTGAGACAAGTTTGGCTGAGTGTGTGTGACTGGCCCAAAGTTACCCAGTGAGATTCCACAGGAAAGTGGGGATTTGAAATTGAGTCTCTAACTACACAACACAGTAGCAAGCTGCTAGGCCTGCATGAGGCACGCAAATTGCACACTAGCAAGTCTCCCAGTGGTTGCTGCTGGGCTTGGCCCCAGTAAGTCCTCTCTTAAAGGTCAAAAGGAAAGGAAAGGTCCCCTGTGCAAGCACCAGTCGTTTCCAACTCTGGGGTGATGTTGCGTTCACGTTTTCACAGCAGACTTTTTACGGGGTGGTTTGCCATTGCCTTCCCCAGTCATCTACGCTCCCCCCCCCCAGCAAGCTGGGTACTCATTTTACCGACCTCAGGAGGATGGAAGGCTGAGTCAACCTCGAGCCGGCTATCTGAAAACTCAGCTTCCGCCAGGGATTGAACTCAGGTTGTGAGCAGAGCTTAGAACTGCAGTACTGCAGCTTTAACACTCTGCGCCACTGGGCTCTAAAGGTCAAAAACAGCCCTAAAAAAAGCTCTGCTGCCTCCCTCTGTCCTTTACTGACAGAAACTGAGGCCTGAAAGTTGACAATACTATTGTTATTGTGTAGCAATGACCACAGAGGGAATTCATTTATTAAAGCTACACGTGCTACTTGTATCATTTTGAAAGGGTTTTTTTTTTTAAGATTCCAGTTTTTTTCTGCAACTTTATGGCTTCCCCCATGTTTGCAGAAAGATCTGTATTGCCCTAACACTATATTTAAGCATCCATGTTGAGAATTAACTATATTGATATTTTTAGGGGGGAGGAATGCATGAGGTATGCGAGGCAGCATCCTATCCTTCCCCACAGCCAACCAATTGCCAGACAGCTCACCTCTGTCCTATTTTCTCACCCATAAGGATACTTGGGGCAGGGGTGTGGTTTGCTCAGCCATTTTCTTCTCCATTGCCCACCCTGCCTCATCCAAGCACTTTGGCCTCAGTGGTAGACTCAATTGTATGAATTGGGATGGTGGAGGGTGGCAGAGGCTCCCCTTCCTTCTTGTCCAGCCCCAGTACTGCTGCCTGAGCAGCAGAGGCTCCCCTTCAACCCAGCACAGCTGTCTCAGCAGTGGCTTTGATGGTGGGGAGTGGTGGAGTAATCCTCCTTACCCACCTCCAGCACTGCCACCTCAATGGTGGTTTCACCAGTGGGATGGGGGACTGGAGAGGTAATGGCAGAGGTTCCCTTCACTGCCTACCTTCAGTACTGCTGCAGTTTTACCAGCAGGGGGATAGATGGTGAAGGCTCCTGTTCACCTGGCAGCTTCCATGCTGCTACCTTGTGGTGGTTTCAGCTGAGATCTGAGGGGCATCAGAGCTTGCCCAGCCAGCCAAGACCCTTTTTGTGGCAGAGTTTCCCACGTTTGTAGAAAAATCTCTCCTATAATAAGATGGCCCCAACCCACAGTTTTAATATCTGCAGATGAAGTCATGTTGACTGTTGGATATATTAATATTCTTAGAGAACATCTCTCTAGAGTGGTGCAGTTGCATAGTTTTTCAAAAGTGCAGGTAGAGAATAAAGCACAATGTGAACACAATGAAGTGCCATCTGCCTTTCTAGTCTTCAAGCCTTACATATGAAGCAGTGATAGGCAACATACGTTGTCAATCAATGAGCATTCTTTGTATAGGAGTGCCATTACATCAGCCTTTGCAGCAGCTGCCAGCCACGATACTCATTGTTTCCCTCATTCTAATTTGAAGATCACAACATATCACTTTAGTTCACAGCTCACAGAGGTTTCCATTTGTAACTTGTGCAAATTTTTACTTCAGGAAGCAATACTTGTTTGTGACTGTCCTGTGCTTTGTCATTAGAGAGCATCCATAGATTCTTCTGTTGATAGAATTTTACTAACTGATATATCATGTGGTAACAAAGGAAACTGGAAACCACAACTGATGTAATTAATCAACTGAAACTTTAATTGCAGGTTTTTATATCGGCCAAAGTCACTAGGTTTTTGGGACCCCTTTTTGGCATAATTATTTCACCAGCTTGTTTTGGCTTTGCCCCCCCCCCCCCCCAAATCTATCTGGAATACAGTCCTTTTTCAGTGCCCTTTGGTTCCTCCAGGCCATTTCAAGAAAACACATTGCCACGTCTAGGCATAGCCATCTACGCAGCAAATGGGGTACTTCCCACCTCTACTTCATAATCAGTATCTGTTATTAGGGGTTCCTCAATATTCCTTTGCAATGTGCAGATACAGGGAACTCTTGTGTTCTACAGCAGTAGAAGAATTGCAGATTTATACCCCAGCCTTCTCTCTGAATCAGAGACTCAGAGCGGCTTACAATCTCCTTTATCTTCTTTCCCCACAACAGACACCCTGTGAGGTGGGTGGCGCTGAGAGAGCATTCATAGAAGCTGCCCTTTTAAAGACAACTCCTACGAGAGCTATAGCTAACCCAAGGCCATTCCTCTCTCTCTCGGCTTGGCTTCGCGAACGAAGATTTAAGAAGGGTGCAATAGTCCACGTTTGCTGCAGGCTCGCTGGTGGCTGACAAAAGCAGCTGCAAATGGAGGAATGGGGAATCAAACCCAGTTCTCCCAGATAAGACTCCGCACACCTAACCGCTATACCAAAGTGGCTCTACACCAAACCACTACAGTAAACTAGTTACTGTGAGGCTTCACTGATGCTCAACAAGAACATGTCACAGGATTCTTTGTAAAATGCAGGATGGAAGACTTGAAGGAGACGGTCCTTGGCAGTCAAATCCTTATGGAAAGTGCCCCTAAAGGAATTCCTCCTTTGCATTATAGGGTCTGCAACCTGAATAGCCCAGCTTAGAAAGCTAACAAGGGTCACCCTTGTTAGTACTTGGATAGAGCCTCTATGCCATGCAGTTTTTACCCAACTGCTAGAGTGTTGCATGAGCAATGTGTCCAACGTGATGTCACTCCTGAATGACTCATTGCTCCAGGCAATTCTGGAGTGGGATTTCCCCACTGGTCCGTTATGGGGTGGTGGGTTGTAGGCCAAGAAATCAAGGGAATCCCTGCCAGGAACTTGGGAGCCTACTACCAAGGCAGATTAGCATGTAAAGGATGTGGGGGGAGGGGAGGCATCCTTTTACAGCTTTGGCAGATTATGTGGAAGTATTAACTTGCTTCTTCTTTTAATACTAACAAAAGGTTTCTCTCAGCCTCCTAGTGAACGTTGCAAAAAGGCCTAAGCAGCATAGCCAGAACTGCTTTAGCAACGATTCCTGCTTGAAGCGTTTTGCCTTCCCTGGGCCCCTAGTGGCCGCAGTGCAGAATTGCACTAGAAAAAAAGGGGGGGGAGTGCCTTCAGTGCTTGCAGCATGAGGCTGGCTCCAGGGGCCCTCCCAGCTGACTTGGGCTGTGGGAACTTTATCTCCCCCCTCCCGCGCATAAATAAATCATTTCTGCGCCTGTAAATAAACGAAAAACACAATTAAGCATTTAGGAATAATAATTAGTGTCTCAAGCAACTGTGTATGTTTAAAAATCTTAAATAGGCAGTGAACCAAACTAATCCCAAAACAATAACGCCTTGCAGCCAGAGTCCAATGGCACTTTGAGGACTACATTTTGATTGTGCCATAAGATTTGTTCAGTTTTTAAGCAATCGCCAATTTAACACCCAAAACTTTGAACTCGCTGTAGGCACAGCAATCTGGTTTCTATTTTACATCTGCAGAGAGCATCTCTCCTTGCAGTTACGGCCTCCGAATTCCTCTTATACGCAGCGTCTGCAATCTCCGGCCACCCAGGGCCCTGCTCTCCTCCCGTGGGAAGGACCGGGTAGCAAAACGGGGTAAGTCGGCGAAGATCCCAATGGAGTTTCTCGCAGCAGCCGGCCCGCAGTCGCGGCAGACGGCGAAGAAAGCCTCTTTTTCCTCCTCCTTTCCCCAGCCGACCTCCAGGCTCCTCCTCCTGCAGGTGCATTCGGCCGGCTCCAGCGAACAATGTGTGCTGCTGTCGCTCCTGCGCACTGGCGAAGAGGGGACCCGGCGCGCTGTGCAGCTGGAGGGGGGGTGGGGGGAGAGCGGTCCCGGCGGCTGAGTGCACTCCATGCCGCTTGCCTGTGAGAAGCGCTGCTCCGCGTCTCTGCTGGCGGCTTGTTTTGTTTTCCTCCTGACACTGAAGGCCAATCAACAGAGCGGACTGCGGCGCTGAGGCGGACTCGCTCGGCAGCTCTCCTTGAGAGGTGAGCGAAAACCTGGCTGGACTAGGAGACGGCCGTCGGGGTTTGGCTTTGGCTGTCACTTAATCTGGAGTAACTGGCTAATTAGCCTTTGGGGAAGGGTGATTGGCGCGTTTCCCGGGGAAGCTACGAGGGACGGCTCTGCAGTAAAAGGTGGGCCTGCTTAGCGGGAGAGCGCGGCGCCTGGAGGAGCAGCGCCGCATAAATCGAAACTCCCACTTTAGTTCGCCAAATCATTAAGCAGCGCTTTGTAATCTCCCCCCGCCCCAGCCAATAAAGAAGGCTTTGCCGGTGTTGCTTGGTTGCCAGGGAAACATCAGCAGCCTCAGCCAAATCCTGTTTACTCGGAAGTAAAGCCTACTGAGTTCAGTGGGATCTACTCGCAGGCAAGCGTGCCCAGGGTTGTAATACCTGCCTGGGTTCGACACGTTTTCTCAGTTCAGTCAGTGAGGCTGAATTCCTCTCAACACTGCAGTGAAACCACGGGTGGGGGAAGCAGGGATATTTTACACACACATACATACAGACACCCCCTTTTCAGGGATAACCGGTTTGGGTGGTGAAATGTGAAGGAAGATGAGTTTATTTTATCTGTAATGATTTGTGCAGAAGTAATGTTGACAGGGTAGCTTCTGCTGCAGCATAGGTTGAGAAAGGCACCACATCAGCATCCCTTCTGTGCAGTTATTAAAGGAATAGAAGCTTTTTTTTGTCTTTGTATTTGGCCATTTCATTAGCCATAACCCCAGGCTATCCCACTGATTCATTTCATTAACTGTCTGCAAAGGAAGATGAAGGTTGCTTACAAAGTTGTAGTAGTGAAATCCTTTAGGAAGCCCTACACAGAACCTATTCAAGGAAGGAATAGTTACAACTGTAGCCCTTTGGGTTATTTCAGGACTTCTAGGGAGTAAGTGGTTTGTGGCCTATAATAGGCAGATATATGTAACTGACAAACAGATGGCATTGGGAGGTGTGTTTGTGAGAGGTGTAGTGTAAGGAGGAAGCTTGATAAAAGATTAAGATAGGGGCAAAAAAAATACATAGGGCACCACCCTTTTAAAGGCTTTCTTAATAACCCCTCCCTGTTTGTCAGACATTGCTCTGTTTTAATCCTTAAGTAGCCCCTTATTAGTGCTTTTCAGACATACGGTAATTTAAGGGTATACAGAATGGGAGCCTGACAACTGCATGGGGTTGTGATATACTTGGTTGCCATATTGTCTGAAAGGGGCAGTGTGAAGAGATTCAGCTTTGGTACATGTGGTCCAGACCCCCTTCCCCCCCCATCAGTTTTGGGTGTAATTTTTTTGTTCAGGGCTCTTTCAGATAACATAACTATACATATTGGAAAGACTGTATGTAATGTGTGGTTTAGAAATGCGTGGTTGGCAGGCTCATAACTTTTTCTGCGTACTCCCTGTTTATGGTTTGATATACCTAATGCAGGTGCTGACAAATTTCCTTTAGCTCTGGGAGTCAGTCTGAAAATTCAGGTGCCAGACTAATTTTTCAGCCTTCAGGTGTTTGTATTTTAACGACCATATTCTCTAATCAATGCCCTCGCAAAGCCTACCACTGAACACTTCACAGTTTCTTGTAATTTTATTCAAGCTGTGATAGGACAAGTGCCTTGAAATAAATAAATATTGTTGTCATAATAAAATAACTGCTGAAAATACTTGTTACTGCAATGAAATTCTTGGGCACCATGGCTTCCTGGTGCCTGGGATTTGTCAATGGACAGTTACCAGAGGTACCAGACCTGCTGCACAACTAAATGGAGGCCAGTGCTTAAGAGCCTGGTTAACTGTTTTCCTGTAAATACATTTCCAGAAAATTGAGGAACGATGGATGTATGTACTCCAGCTAATCCTATTGTCATGGATGCCTTTTCTCTATAGCATTTTTAGGTTGTCATCTTGGAGCCACATGGTATTTCTCAAAAAGGGGGACTTGGTGAATGTTCCTCTAGATCAGGGGTGGCCAAACTTACTTAACATAAGAGCCACATAGAGTAAACGTCAGATGTTTGAGAGCCGCAAAGCATGAACATCAGATGTTTGAGAGCCACAAGGAAGGAAAGGTGGAAAGAAAGCAAATGGATGGGGGGAAGAAAAGTGGAAAGAAAGCAACTTTAACTATAAATGCATTCTCCAAGCTGCCAGGTGACCTGGTTTGGAGAAGCGATTTAAAGAGACAAATACCTTCTGCAAGCTGGCCGACGGGGCAGTGGGGGCTTCGAGAGCCACACAATATCTGTGAGAGAGCCACACGTGGCTCCCAAGCCACAGTTTGGCCACACCTGCTCTAGATGCTCATGCAGTGTTGTACTGTGACCACTTTCATATATGAAAAAATTGAGGCAGGAGAGGCTCATTGCATGCTCAGAGTACTAGCCAGACTACAGTGAGTTGACCCACTTTATAATTTGAGGAATTTTTGAAAAATGGGTCAGCTCACTGTGGGTTGCTTGGATACAAGGTGAACCATATAGAGAGGTGAACCATTTAGGAGACTGTCTCAGGTTGATTTAAGTTTTCCTATTCCACCCTTTTAAAATTGGGGTTTTTACTCAGGGGTTGGTTCCTTTCTTCTAAAGGATTCCTGTGTGTTTAATAGTTGCATAACAGCAGAAATTTGTATGTGCAGCTTTTCCCAGGGTGGTATTGCAATTATTGGAAAAGCTGCATTTGCTGAATTTGTTAGGCGTAGAAGACCTAAGAATGTTTCCCAAACTTATATTTGCCTTTGTGATCGCTTCAAAATGGACTATTACTTTTAATCTTTCCCCTAATTTGTATTTGTCTTGGTTATTGTGGGAAACTAGGAGGTACTTTAATTCAGCTTCTATACAGAATTGTAACTTCTGGTTGAGAAGTTAATTTTTAACATGTCATGAGTGGTGGTAACAAGGTGAGATTTGCTTCATTAACACTATGGTTTCTGTTTCTACTGAAATCTTTTATTTTACCATTTTGTCATTGATTTACATGTCTTTTATACTTTATGGCGTAAGTAGGCAGTGTTTTAGGACTTACCAGTTTTCAGATTAAGTGAAAATGTTCTGCTGAAACATCATGATTGTCAGGACCAAAAGTAGCTCTTATTTCTCTGGCTTCAGCTGCTATCCACCTTGTATCAACCTCCTTGCTTTCCTTTCAGTAGTCAATACCTGTGTGAGTTATTGTGGAATAATTATCATTAAGAGCTGTTGAGGGCTCATTATTTCTTCCTTGAATTTCTGAGAGAACCTTTTGAGAGGAGCTAGTGTGATGTAGTGGTTAGATTAGGTTGAGTTGTGTTCAGACTATATTAGGACTTGGAAGGCCCTGGCTTGAATCCCCACTAAACTAGGAAGGTCACTTGGTGACTTTCTGTTAGCCTGATTTACCTCATAGAGCTGCTGTAAAGATAATGGGGAAGGAGGAGAATATAAGAGATTGGATTTATACCCCACCGTTCACTCAGAGTCTCAGAGCGGTTTACAATCTCCTTTCCCTTCTCCTCCCAACAACAGACACCCTGTGAGATGGGTGGGGCTGTGAGAGCTCTTTCAAGAACTATTGAGATCGCAGCTCTATCAAGAACTATGACTGACCTAAGGTCACTCAGCAGGTGCATGTGAAGGAGTGAGGAATCAAACCTAGTTCTCCCAGATTAGAGTCCACACACTTAACCACTACATCAAACTGATACAGTTATTATATATGCCACCCTGAACTTAGAGAAACCCCAAGATATAATTTCTAAAGATAGAACAAAAGGTAGTGGTGAAAGTAGAATACAGGCAAATCACTAGAATGATCCAAGAAACATTTAATGTAGATATAGGCTCTACTAGGTGCTATGAGGCAATAAGCTATACTACATTTTGTTTGGTATATAACATAACACATGATGTGGATTTTTATGTTGTGTTGCCCCTCCCTGCAGCTAATGATGTGAGACACAGCATGTAATATTACAAATTGTGTTCTCCAAGGTCTGGCAATTCAGTGTCTTTTGTCACTTCAAATTCTGTCTTTTGAATACCAGTAAGTATTTATGGGATCTCTGACAAATATGCAATGTCCCTTTATTGCTGACTGGGATGATCCATTTGGAAGGTCCATTGTTGATGGAGATTTGGGGTTGCAGTTAGCCCTAAGTGACCCTTTTGCACATACAAAAGTAGAGGGAAGAGTAGCTCATTGCATGTTCAGATCACTACCTAGCCCATGATGAGCTGATCCAGTTTGTGGATATTTGAATAATGGGTCAGCTCACTGTGAGTTGCTTGGCAATATGGACACAAGGGGAACCACGTAGGAGAGCAGTTTGGGATTGATTTCATTTTCAATTCCTCTGCTCTAAAAATGGTTGTTTGACTTAGTTTTGGATTGTGTTCCACATTCTATCAATTTGCGTCAAGATTTATAGCACCTTTTAAAAATTAAAATTTAAAGATGCTATAAATCTTCAAGCAAATTGATAGAATGTGGGAAATGGTACATTTCCTTTGCTTTGTGTCATCTAGGGTTAAAATTACATCTGCCAAAATCTGACTCTTCTGCTCCCAAACACTCAAGATAATAGTTTATGCTGTCTTATTCTGTTTCCTGCAAGAACGGTTCTTGGAAAAAGGTATTAAGAACACTTCTTGGTACATCCCCTTAGCAGATGCTTAGAATTAGATACTCACTGTAAAATAGACACTCCTTTTATGGATACCACCAGTTGTCTTGCTGGAAGCGAATATTAGAAATGTATGCATTGTACATCTTTTGAGGGAAGAATATCAGGATCAAGGTCCTCACCAGGGCACGGTATCTTTAGTTGGAAATGTGTCAGAAATATGGACTGTTTTGACCGTCTTCTCAATAGCTAACTCTGTTTCTTACTTTCCCTTCCTATTTCATCTTCATGATTTGTTCAGGAGGATATTTTTATAAAATGAACATAATTGTAGTTATCATCTGGAAACTTCTAGTCATTGAGCATTGTTTTTTGTATATATTACACTGTTTTTTTGTATTGTTATCAAATTATTTAATCCTACTTTATTATATGTATTTTTTTTAGTATATTCTCTAGTTCTGTAATCAAGTTTCTTTATCCTGCATTTTTATTGTATGTATTGTAGTGTTTCTATTGCATTGTTTCTGCCTTGAGTCTCATGGAGTATGGCAGGCTATAAATTAAGTAAATAAGCAGTTTAATAGAATGAACAGTTGGCATTACTTGCTTAGGAAGTGCGCGTATAAAATTTGTAAAATCGACAGTCTAGAATAAAGTAGCTTTTAGTAAAGTTTTTTTTTAAAAAAAATGCTTCTATTAATGCTGTACTAGTACTTTGCTTGCTGGGGGGAAAGTGTAGATGACTGGGGAAGGCAATGGCAAACCACCCCGTGAAAACGTTGTGAAAGCAACGTCATCCCAGAGTCAGAAGCAACTGGTGCTTGCACAGGGGACTACCTTTACCCTTTAGTTCTTTAGTCTCTTGAACCAAATAAGCCCACAGCTTGGTTTGACACAGTCTCTGTGTGTTCTATTGTTTTTTTCACCCTTGATTGTATATAAGCCTGCATTAAGGCTTACTACACGGTACCAGTTACAATGAACATATGAAGCTGCCTTATACTGAATCAGATCCTTGGTCCATCAAAGTCAGTATTGTCTTCTCAGACTGGCAGCGGCTCTCCAGGGTCTCAAGCTGAGGATTTTCATGCCTACTTGCCTGGACCCTTTTTGGAGATGCCAGGGATTGAACCTGGGACCTTCTGCTTACCAAGCAGATGCTCTACCACTGAGCCACCGTCCCTCCCCTATGAATTAAGAACTATTGGAATCATCTTATGGAATCCATGGCTAGGATAATACAAAGGTGGTTTCATCTCTTTCTTAAATATATTGCAAACACAGGTTGGCAGGGGCAATGTTTTCAATAGTATTTGGTGTAAGTTAGGAACATTGTGGCTGAAAGTAGAAGAAAGGCATTTCTTGCTATCTGTTTTTACATAAACCAAAAATAGTTCAGGTGGCAGAATGAACATATGCAGAGCAGGAGGTGAGAATGCAGTGGCAAGGTCTGCTTCCATCATTGCATTCATTAGAACACATGCATAGAAGTCTGTGCCTATACGATTCTCTCCAAATCACTGGAAACTTTCCCTTTTCAGGAATCCTAACTACATGGAGAGAACCTTATGAGTAGTCTCTGTACTATGCTCCAATGAATCTGCATATGTGGGGGTACATACGCTACTCAGATTCTGTTTATCTTAATTATTCTATCCCTCCCTTCCAGAATGTATAAAAAGAGCTACAGAATGTGGATTCAGATACTCTGTCTGCTGATAAGGTCTTGCACAAGTCACCAGCTTTCAGTCTGGGTTCACGGTTATCAAATGTCAGTGTGAATTCCACAGACATTGATGAAGCATTCATGGGAAAGTTTTAATGTTTCTTATCTATATAAAATGGAGGAACAGTGTAAGCTGTTTTGGGTCCTCTTTGGGAAGAAAGTTTGTGTATGAGTGAAGTTAGATAAATAAATAACAGTTTGGAGTGGGGAAGGAATGGTAAAGACTGGATGTCAGGGTTCTGCATGGGATTGGGTACTTCAGTAAACTGCACGGTTATCTGGCTTGCATAAAGGCTGCCTTTTGTATGACAAGGGCAGCTCCATGTGTTTCAACATAGATCTTTTCCAATCATATAAAAAGAGGGCATGGTGGGCTTATTTTGGTAGTGTGTGGGAGGAAGGTACTAAGCCCAAATTTGCCCTGCTTATGAATGACTGTCACTAGAATTTTGACCTTACCTAAGTTCTGCAAATAAGAGCCCTGTGGCACAGAGTGGTAAAGCTGCAGTACTGCAGTCAGAGCCCTCTGCTCACAACCTGTGTTTGATCCCAGCAGAAGCTGGTTTCAGGTAGCCGGCTCAGGTTGACTCAGCCTTCCATCCTTCCGAGGTCAGTAAAATGAGTACCCAGCTTGCTGGGGGGAAAGCGTAGATGACTGGGGAAGGCAATGGCAAACCACCCCGTAAAAAGTCTGCTGTGAAAATGTGAAAGCAACGTCACCCCAGAGTTGAAAACGACTGGTGCTTACCTTTACCTTTAAGTTCTGCAAAGAACATGAGTATGTCCACCTGATCGAAAACCCTGCCTTTTGGGCTTCCTGTTTGCACAGAGAAAGCCGACTTCTCTAACTTTGATGATAACAAATTCAAACAGCCTTGTAAGAATTGAGACAGGACTCGGAGAGGAGTTATCTACCCTCTGCTTTACTTGCCTTTTCCATCAGCTGCTTGCTGCTGGCACAGGCAGCTTGCCAATGGGCTGTATTTTCAATGCAGGGGTGCTAATATGGCTAAGTTGTCATTTTTTACTGACCTCAGTCCCTTGTCAGCAGCTTCACATTTGCAGAAATTTACTCAATGAAACTGTTTCTCGACATAAGGATAAGTAATGGAAGAAACTTCACATGCTTAGCATATGTCTTCCCATCTTCCTACACTCACTGTGTGTGGTCTGTTGATATATATTTAAAAAAAAGATTAACAACAATATAACTCATTCAAGTGGAAATTATCATTGAGGGTAATGTTGCTATCTTACTGTCTTTCACATGGCTCCCACCTTTCCCAGATAATATCCTGTGTCCTGTGATGTTTGACCACTTGGTTTGTGGGTTGTCTGAAGGTGGGAAAGATTCATGGTTGTCTCTCCCTATGGTTGAGATCTGCCCCATAGCTGAAGTATAAAAGTGACTGTAAAAAAATATTGTTTCCTTTCCCAATCTCTCATTTATTTATTTATTTATTTATTTATTTATTTATTTATTTATTTATTTATTTATTTATATTAGGATTTATACCCCGCCCTTCTCACCTAAGTGTCTCAGGGCGGCTTACAGCATAATAATTCAAACTTTTGAAGGCTATCTCATGTTCCTGGTGCTGTGTGAGCTGTAATGTGTGGTTATTCTTTTTGTTAAGTTTATGGTCAGACTACAGTGAAAATTGCTTGAAGGTATATAAAAAAGAATTCCCAATGTTTGTGAGCAGGTTGATGTCCTTATTATGTCTGAAACATTTTCAGTCCCAGCCTGCTTTATATGGAATAAGTGTAGACAGAATCTTGACAATAAAGCACACCGTTAGGAAGCAAGTGGATCTGCTGAGAACATTTGGAAAGGTTTAAAGTCAGGAGTTGTTGGTTTTGAATGGGATTTAAACACACTTTGATTTGTGCATAGAATACCTCCAAGCACATGTCTTTTCACCAACGCCTCTTTATTCTTGCTGTGTGAAGTAGTATTGATTTAGAGGTCCCAAGAATGAAATCAAAAGCATTTGAGATTCTGCTTCCTCCCCTAGTATAAAATATCTGTCTCCTGTATAAGTTTCAAATGGAATGGCATTTTCAGCTCTTCATAGAAATCATTATGACCCAGGCACTTCAAATACAAATTTAAAAAAGATTGTTAGCTCTGAGCATATTTTTTTTCTTAATAAGAGAAATTTTCTTTTTAAATTAAAAAAACAAAACAGAACAGTTTCAGCATAGCTCCCAGTAGTTTTGAAAGACTGGAGTTACTCAGTGCTGTGCCTGTAAGGTTGTAGCTCTAATCTGGTCATAACACCCTTCCTGGGGTGAAATATGCTTTTCAAGTCAGCATATCCTTTCAAGGGCAGTGTTGCTCACTGCTGTGTGGTAGATCAAAGCAGCTGGAATCAAATGTCCTACAGGACAGTGCCTGGATTTATTAAGGCAGTAATTGCTGATCGTGCTGACACTATCAATAGTAATGTTAGAGCATAACCTCTGAGAACTTTCTAGGTTTTTAGAGCACTGGTATACAGTACAGAAAGCACCTTTTAGGGTAGAAGCAATGTGCATTTTCTCTGCAGCATAATATTAGGATGATCTACCTAATAAAATGCTTCAAGTAAAGATGCAATGGTAATGTCCACATAAGTGTGATGTAAGTGATCAGAATGTCCTTCGTGTCTCAAAGACAACTAGTACAGAGGACCTTATTGATAGGGCAGTTAATCAGGCTCATAATGCTTGATGTCGTTTTTGCCTTTTTCTCCATCAGCCCCACTAAAGCGTGTGGTAGCAAAGGGCTTCCTGTGTAAGCCATAGTTCCAATAGATGATGCAGTGGAGAAGTAATTTTATTAGTTTATTTAAAATGTAGTATCTCTTATGTGAGAGAACTGGGTCGCACTTTGATTTCTGTCTCCTGATTTCTTTGGATTTTGTGGTTGTGATTGATGACTGGCAGAGGAATGTGGATGAACTGGAAAACATAGGGTTGGGGGCTACGGCTCTTCATAAATTGATGCAATCATTTGAGGATTTGATATTTAATTCATGCACACTTATACTGCCTCGTAACCAGGAGTTTTTTTGAGCAGGAATGCATAGAAACCCAGTTCTGACTGGCTTGGTGTCAGGGGGTGAGTTCCTGCTGGGCTTTTTCTGCAAAAAAGTCCTGCTCGTAACCATAAGTTCTCAAGGTGATGTTCAAGGGTAAAAACAATAAGTAATGCAGTAATATCATTAAAACAAGACAAACAGCAGCAGCAGTCACTAATTCATTATTATAAGCAATTGTCTGCAATAACAACACACAAAATGCCTCTCAAAGTAATCACAACAGCAGCAGCTAAACTTGTTTAAATATTGCTGAATGCAGCAGTAAAATAGGAATTTAGTTAAACTGCATTGAAACCCTAGCAAAAATATGCTTCTTAGGTTAGCAGTTTAAAATACTGCATGTGTTACTGAAGAAGAGCATGTATTCAGAATGCACAAAATACTTATTGCAAATTATCCCTGTAAAAGGTACTTGAGGCTTTGTTCTTCTGGGCTACTCACATATGCAAGTTATTGCTTGACTTGCTGAAAGTGCATGAATGAACCTGACACAATGTACTTCTACAGTTGCTCAGGTAGATTCAGATAGGTATCCATTGTTCAGTTGCTCAGGTAATTAGGGAAATTGGATGTGTGGTGATGCTCTGTGCTAGAGGGTACTATTAGTCTGGATCCTTCTTTAGGTGAATAGTTAAGCAGCCAATGCACAGAAAATAATTGTGCAGTTCTAGCCATTAATTTTGAATCTTGTATAGAAATACTGAAAAGTTTGAATATAATGAAAAATTTCTTTGGAAAATCCCCCTTCCCCAGCAGAGAGGACTGAGGCACACGTATCTAATGAAAATACTGTTTTACCCTAATGCAAACTTCTAACACAGCAAAATATCACCCATGGATGTACATTTATTTGTAAACCTCATCTGGGAACAATTATTTGCAGGATTTGCATCATCTGACTTAGGCTCAGTTCTCTGTTGCTCCTCCCTCTGTTTCATTTGTTGTATAGTACTCTTGTTATGTGTGTGTTAAGTGTTGTCAAGTGGCCTCCAAACTTATAGTGTCTCCATGAATTAATGACTTCCAAAACATCCTATCATTAACAGCCATACTGAGAGCTGTGGAATCCTCTGTTGGATCAATCCATAATATATTGGATCTTCCTCTTTTCCTTCTGCCTTCCAACTTTTCATAGTATTGATGACTGATTTTGCACTCACCTTATACCACTCTCACATTCGTCTTCTCAGGGTGGCTTTCTTCCAATTTCCCACTATCTGCCCCAGGGCTGCAGCAAGGATAGTCCTTTTTATGCAACAAACAAAAACCGCTATAAACCAGTTTCTGTTTGCACAAAAACACCAATCCTTGCTGCAGCCCCAGCGCAGATAATGGGAAATCGGAAGAAAGTCGCGCTGAGAAGACGAACATGAGAGCAGCGTAAGGTGAGTGCAAAATTGGTCTTTTCCAGTGACTCTTGTCTTCTCATAATATGTCCAAAGTATGATAGCTTCAGTTTAGTCATTTCAGCTTCTAGGGAGAGTTCACACTTGATGTGATTTAGAACCCACTGTTTTGTCATCTTGGAAGTCATCTTGGAACTCTCCTCTGATAGCACATTTCAAATGAATCCGCTTTCTTCCTGACAACTTTCATCACTGTCCAGCTTTCACACCCATATATAGTAATAGGGAATACTATAGTATGAGTTATCTTGACCTTAGTCACTAGCAACACATGCTTATACTTAATATTTTTTAGCTCCTTTATGTCTGCTGTTTCCAGTCTCAGTCTCTGAGTTTTTGGTTGCAAGAGTCCAGTAGCACCTTAAAGACTAACAAAATTTGTGACAAATTTTGTTAGTCTTCAAAGAACTACTGAACTCTTGGTCTTTTCTTCTGCTATAGACAGACTAACATGGCTACCCATTTTGAGCTATCCCTTTTGGTTAATGAAATCTTGAACACTTAATTTCTTCATTGTCAACCTTAAAGTTTTATAATTGCTCAGTTGTCATTACTTTTGTCTTCTTGATGTTCAGCTGTCATCCTGCTTTGGCACTTTCTGCTTTAATCTTCATCAGTAGCTGTTTCAAGTCTTCACTGTTTTCTGCCAGTAAATGTGGTGTCATTGTCATATTTCAAGTTATTAATGTTATTTCACCAATTTTCATTATACCTTCATCTAATCCCATTTTCCTTATGATATGTTCTGCATACAGATTGAAATGATGGGGACTCAGTGCACTTGTTAGATCCATGTTTCCTAGGAAAACCTGCTTTAAAGTTTTCTTTTCTACAACTCTTTGAATCTGCTGCTTTGTCCTTGTGTTGTAACTGTGCCTGAAGAATGGGCACACAATAATTATTCCATCGTAGCATTGCAGCTGATGTGGTTCCATGCCATGAATCTCTCTGGTTTTGTTGTTTACTGCAATCTGCCTCTTGTTAAAATCAGTTGATGGGAGCACATGCAGCCTTTGCTTTGTCAGCTGTACCAGCTTCTGTTTTTTTCCTGGTCCCACCTTCTGTTTTTTTCCTGGTCCCAATGCAATGTCCCATTTAAACCTTTTGGATTCCTTAGAAACATGTTAACCCCCTTGCCTATCCACTTGTTAAATCAGGCTGAAGTTCAGTTACCATTGCATGCAAAATAAGCATCTGTCGCTAGAAGCAGGGCCCCAAAGCTGTGGTATTGCTTCTCTTCACTTTCCCTTGATGGACTGCAAAAACCTTCATTTCTCATTGGGTCCCTGGGATTCCCTTAAAGAGAAGGGGGGGTTTTTTGTTACTGACAGAAATATATATTATATGTAGATGTCTGTAACACTCCCTCTCTTGAAAATATTGTGTGTGTCTATATGTGATTTAATCATGTAATTCTTTTATATGTGTAGGGGTTAATCTAAAAGCAGCTTTCTAGAAACCATTCAAAAAGTGGCATATTTTTAAAACAAAGTCAAAGTAACCTTTAATGGCATACAACAATTTAACAAGCAACCAGCAGCCAGCAACAGCTTGTGAGGAATGATGGTTGATTGTATGGCATAAAAATATATGGATTTTGAATCAGACCTCCTCAAAGGTCTGCTTTTGTAGTCTGCCTCTTGAACTTACAATTCTCATTGTTGTTTTCTTTCTTTCGCTCTAGCTGGAATGTGTGCTGCTTTCTTTCCCAATTACTAAGAAGCGAGAGATTCAGAAGTTCAAAGCTGAAGGATGCCGTCTGAGGTGTGCCTCAGGTATTGTTCAAGGGAGCTGCTCCAGTCAGATTTCATGTAGTGTGTTTCCATTACTCAGTGCTCACCTAGAGAATGGCAGTGTGGCAAATGCATAGCTACATATTACACAAAAGTGCATCAATATGACAGCACCAGAGAATGCCCACGAAGACTTGTTTTTGCAGTTGAGACAGGCTTTGGAGGTTTTCTCTGGAACTTTGTTTCTCCACAGGAACATTGACTTAACCTATTAAATATTTGTTCTTCTGTGTTTTCTCAGCTCATTTGCACATTGAACACATTGACATAAAACGATCTGTCTTCCTGCTGGGGAGGGAGAAGGCAGATGACTGAACATCATTGTGTTGCTTCTCATGGCTCAGACACCAGATTGCCATTTAAACTTTGGCTACAGACTGTTTTTAGCGTGGGTAATCATCACTGCAGCAGAAAGAACAGTCAGATTTATTTTGGGGGGCCCAAACTTGGTAAAAAGAAATGAAACAAGGTTTGATTAAGGAATGAGCTTGCTGTCAAAGCTGCTGTGATGGGAATAATGTACAAAATAGGAGGAGGTCATTTTTACAGGTCATCGATCTGATTTAACGTTGCTTTTAAATACAGCATATCTGATTATAAATGTTATCTCTCTTAGAATTGTGTGAAGCTTCCCCTGGTCTTAAATTAATTGAATCTTGTGGGAACAATTCATGTTAGACAGTTGGATTTAAATGTATTTATATATTTGAAAATGCCCCACCTTTCTCTAAGACATCTGGTACCCAATTCAAAGCAGCCAGTAAAAAAGAATAAGAAAACATTTAAGAGAACTATTACAACCACAGTACATCATAATCGATTTAGGAAAACATGCCCAACAAGTTCTCATCCAGTACCAAGAGACTCCCCAGCCCTTTTTAAAAGATCAGCTTTATGTCTCTTGCAGAATTCCAACAAAATTGAAGCCATTTCAAGTTCTCTAGGAGGTATCATTCCCAAAAAATCAGGCTGGCCTCTTTCTCCCTAAGCTGTACTGTTCATTAATTTTCCTGCAGTAAGAGCAATTAGTTCTACTCCTCTGATGTCCCTTTTTGAACCTTTCCCCCCTAAAAGTTTAAATGAATTAGATAAAAATGTATCATTCCCCTGTACATACAATTAATCAGGGCTCTGAACAACCATGTATGTTGGCAAGTGACAATACAAACCGCAAGAGATGCTTTATGTGGATGCATCTAAGACATTTTAAGGATTTTTTCCTCTTCTCAAACCCATTTTGAGTTGGAATAAAAAATAAAACAAGGTCTATATTGTTAAGCACTTGGGTGATATCAAGAACCATCTCCCTTGGGTCAGAGTCTAGGGCTGCTGAACCCTTCAGGTGCCTTTCCTGAAAAACTCTGAAGTTGATCCCAGTTCACAGAGAGGAGGGGACTTTGGCAGCACAGACAGACCTCTCTCTTGCTTACACCTTTCCTTTGACCACATGGGAGAGACCTGGTTCTTCCTCTCTAAATGTTCCTGCACCCGCCTAATAAAGCGATTCCTGGGGGCAGAGTGGCCTCAAACTCACCCAGTGGCCCTCAAGCTGGTCCAGGGTTTTGTGGGGCTATGGCACATCCACCAATGACCTTCTCTCCTCATCCCTTGCCATGCCCTTCCCCAGTGTTTTATAGGCCAGCTTTCCTGGCTCAGTCAACCCCAGGAAGGCAAGGCCATTGCTGCCACTGGCCTGGCTTGCCACACTGCTCAACAGTTTGGTGCAGTGCTATGGCCTTGCCTCTCTCTGGTCCCTGCTGAGCTCCAGGGCCTGCCAGGCTGCACCTCCCAATATGACTTCTCTGGCCCACCTGTCAGTTTGTCTGGCAGACATATGCAGCACTAGAAAGTGCCTGGGTGTCAGATCATCAGTGGTGCCTACCCTGGCTGCCTGCTGCCCCTGCCAGCTGGTTATTTGATTCTAGATCTGCATGGTTTTAGTCCTGTGGCTTTAGCTAATCCTCAAAGCAAATCAATCAAGTTGCCTTTCCTAGTGTAAACTGCTGAAGTAGTTTCCATAGCAATTATAAGAATTTATTACATTGTATTATTATCTTAGGAATGCATAGTTAGATGTAAATTGCATTAAAATTAATGAATTTTACTTTCACTAAATGCAGTGTGGTAAAGCTGCAGTACTGCAGTCGGAGCCCTCTGCTCACGACCTGATTTCGATCCCAGCAAAAACTGGTTCAGGTAGTCGGCTCCAGGTTGGCTCAGCCTTCCATCCTTCTGAGGTCGGTAGAATGAGTACCCTGCTTGCTGGGGGGAAAGTGTAGATGACTGGGGAAGACAATGGCAAACCACGCCGTAAAAAGTCTGCTGTGAAAATGTTGGGAAAGCAACGTAACCCCAGAGTTGAAAACGACTGATGCTTGCACAGGGGACTACCTTTACCTTTTTAAAACAAGTTTTGGATTCTACAAGTAATTTTAAAGTTTAGCCCTGTACTTACTCAGTTTGGATTTAATATTTGCTAGCTTCTGAGCCAACATGTATATCTTTTGGTTTGATGTGGGGATTTTTGCTGTGTGCATTATTCCTTGAATTGCATCCAGTGATCCATTGAAGTGGAAATAATGGGCACCCTGGGCAGTAGTGACCATGTGATTTTGGAATTTACAGTCTTAGGGAAGGGAAAAGCTATACACAGTCAGTCTTATAGGTTGAACTTCAGAAAGGCAAACTTTGATAAACTTAGAACTATGCTGGGTAAAATCCCATGGTCAGAAATACTTAGGAGGAAGGGGATTCAGAAGGGGTGGGAGTTTCTTAAAAGCTAAAGACTGAAAGTGCAATCACAGATGATTCCTATGAGAAGAAAAATGGAAAAAGTCTAAAGAAGCCGAAGCGGCTCCATAAACAGCTCTCTAAAACTTGAGAAATAAAAAAGATTGCTTTAGGAATTGGAAGGAGGGCCTTATAACCAAGGATGAATTTAAACAAATCACCGGTGTTTGTAGAGAAAAAGTTAGGAAAGCTGAAGCTCAGTATGAGCTTAGGCTGGCTAAAGATGCTAAAAACAACAAAAAAGGGTTCTTTTCTTATGTTTAGAGTAAGAAAAAGAGCGAGGACTTGGTGGGCTCATTGCGAGGGCAAGGAAGTGAAATTGTAACGGGTAATGAAGAGAGAGCGGAACTGCTCAATTCCTGCTTTTCCTCAGTCTTCTCTTCTGAGGGGAACGGTGCCCAATACAGCAAAAACAGAACATATAAGGAGGGTATGAAGTTCCAACCTGGGATCAGCATACGGGTAGTACATAAACACCTGGTTTCTTTAAATGAAACTAAGTCCTCAGGGCCAGATGAATTGCATCCAAGGGTTCTAAAAGAGCTTGCGGATGTAATTTCTGAGCCTCTGGCTATTATTTTTGAGAATTCTTGGAGAACAGGAAAGGTGCTGGAAGATTGGAGGAGGGCGAATGTTGTCCCCATCTTCAAGAAGGGGAAAAAAGAGGATCCGGGTAACTACCGACACGTCAGCTTGACGTCTATACCTGGAAAAGTTTTAGAACAAATCATTAAACAGTCAGTCCTGGAACATTTAGAAAGAATGGATGTGATTACTAAGAGCCAGCATGAGTTTCTCAAGAACAAGTCATGTCAGACTAACCTGATCTCTTTTTTTGAGAAAGTGACTTCCTTGATGGATCAGGGAAATGCTGTAGACATCGTTTATGTTGATTTCAGTAAGGCTTTTGATAAGGTTCCCCATACTATCCTTGTTGACAAGTTGGTAAAATGTGGTTTGGATTCTGTTACTGTTAGGTGGATCTGTAACTAGTTGACAGATCGCACCCAAAGAGTGCTTGTGAATGGTTCCTCATCCTCTTGGAGAGGAGTGACAAGTGGAGTGCCTCAAGGATCTGTCCTGGGACCTGTTTTGTTCAACATCTTTATCAATGATTTGGATGAAGGAATAGAGGGAATGCTTATTAAATTTGCAGATGATACTAAATTGGGAGGGGTTGCAAACACAGAAGAAGACAGAAACAGGATACAGGATGACCTTGACAGGATGGAAAACTGGGCTTTCTTTTGAGTTTGATGTGGGGATTTTTGCTGCATGCATTATTCCTTGGATTGCATCCGGTGATCCATTGAAGAAGTGGAAATAGTGGGCACCCTGGGCAGTAGTGACCATGTGATTTTGGAATTTACAGTCTTAGGGAAGGGAAAGGCTATACATAGTCAGTCTTATAGGTTGAACTTCAGAAAGGCAAACTTTGCTAAACTTAGAACTATGCTGGGTAAAATCCCATGGTCAGAAATACTTAGGAGGAAGGGGGTTCAGGAGGGGTGGGAGGGCTAAAATCAATAAAATGAATTTTAACGGGGATAAATGTAAAGTTCTGCATTTAGGTAGGAAAAATCCAATGCATGGTTATAGGATGGGGGAGACTTGTTCTTAGCAGTAGTATGTTCGAAAAGGATCTAGAGGTCTTAGTGGATCATACGCTGAACATGAGTCAACTGTGTGATGTGGTGGCTAAAAAGGCAAATGCAATTTTGGGCTGTATCCACAGAAGTATAGTGTCCAGATCACGTGATGTGATGGTATCGCTTTACTCTGCTCTGGTAAGACCTCACCTGGAGTATTGTGTTCAGTTTTGGGCACCACATTTTAAGAAGGATATAGACAAGCTAGAACGAGTCCAGAGGAGGGCAATGAAGATGGTGAGGGGTCTGGAGACCAAGTCCTATGAGGAAAGGTTGAAGGGGCTGGGAATGTTTAGCCCAGAGAGGAGACGACTGAGAGGTGATATGATCACCATCTTCAAGATGAAGATGAAGAAGATATTGGATTTATATCCCGCCCTCCACTCTGAAGAGTCTCAGAGCGGTTCACAATCTCCTTTACCTTCCTTCCCCACAACAGACACCCTGTGAGGTGGGTGGGGCTGGAGAGGGCTCTCACAGCAGCTGCCCTTTCAAGGACAACCTCTGCCAGAGCTATGGCTGACCTAAGGCCATGCTAGCAGGTACAAATGGAGGAGTGGAGAATCAAACCCGGTTCTCCCAGACAAGAGTCCGCACACTTAACCACTACACCAAACTGGCTCTCCTGAAGTACTTGAAGTGCTGTCATATAGAGGATGGTGTGGATTTATTTTCTGTGGCCCTGGAAGGTAGGACCAGAACCAATGGGTTGAAATTAAATCAAAAGAGTTTCCGACTCAACATCAGTATGAATCGTTAACAACATCAGTAAGAATTGTTAGTGCGATTCCTCAGTGGAACAGGCTTCCTCGGGAGGTGATGGGCTTTCCTTCCTTGGAGGTTTTTAAACAGAGACTAGATGACCATCTGACAGCAATGAAGATCCTGTGAATTTAGGGGGGAGGTGTTTGTGAGTTTCCTGCATTGTGCAGGGGGTTGGACTAGATGACCCTAGCGGTCCCTTCCAACTCTATGATTCTATGATTAGCAAACGTGTTAACAGTTGCAGATCTTTCCCATGTTTCTTGCATCTGCAGATTGAGGCATTCAATGCCTGGTCTATGTTTGTATCCTGCCTTTCCTCTAAGAAGCTCAGAATGCCCCACAACTGTACTTGTGAGCTGGGTTAGGCTGGGAGAAGGTGACTAGTTCAAGATCATGCATTGAGCTTCATGACTGGGCGGGGATTTGAACCTGAGCAGGGATTTGAGCTTTCACATATGCTAAATAATGCAGTTTCAGTTCAGCAACCTTTTGCAAGTGGATTTTGCCATTTCACACAGTAAAATCCAGGTGCAAAGTGCATTGAAAGTTCATTATTTAGGGGGGGGTGTAGCAGGAAATAACAAAGCCCCACACATTGCTTGGTTTGAAGCGAGGTATTTTACTTTGACATCAAAGTAGAACTTGTCAGCATAAGCTCAAAATGACTAAGTTAAAATCATCAGCCTTCTGACCATTTTTATTCATCCCCAAAACAAGCAGACAAGCCCCCACTTATCTAATTCAAATGCTCCACCTCCTGCTTTCCTTCCAGTAATTTCTTGTAGTTTTCCCCTGCTCTGTCCCTCTGTTATCAGCAAGAAGCTCCTTCTCTGCGGGGCCCCTGTTATTTTGGATTCACACTCTTAGCCTGTCTGGTTTTAACAGTTTAGCAGAAGCTCCTCTGAGGGGCCTCTTAACAGTCACTCTAAATGTTGCATCAGACATTCTCTTTTGAAGATACAACCATATATTCCATTATTATTATTATTATTATTGAGGTATTCATTGTTTATTCAGGGGTCCCTTTTCATGTGAAAGTGCCCCCATGGGTCTCCTTGGTCCTTGATTCACACTCAAGACATTATGCAACACTGGCTTTCTATAAACTTCAGTGTTTGAATTATGATGCTATTGGAAATAATGTGTTTATGTTCTTCTTTCATCTTCTGCAGTATTCAAGATATGCTGACTGGCCAGAGGCTCTGTCAGTCCAGCTCTCATAATGATGCTGTCTTGGCTGCGCTCAACCAACAAAGGAGTGATGGACTCCTCTGTGATATAACACTTATTGCAGAGGAACAGAAATTCCATGCCCATAAGGCAGTGTTAGCAGCATGCAGTGACTACTTCAGAGTAAGTTAATGTAATAATGTACTTCTATGGGAGGAAATTGAATAGGTACAAGACAATGAAAGTTTTGTTTCAAAGCTACTAAAACCATTGGATAAAAACAACAACCATGGTACATTTCTGTTCCTGCCAGTGTAACCAAATGTCAATGTGGATTTTAATAGAAGTATTAGAGAGGATCCATCCTCTTTCCTGCCACTTCACTATTTGAAGCCTTTCTCCAGCCCAAGGAAACTTTTATCCAGTTTAAGGATGGTTGGATCCACTCCACTGTCTTTCTGCTTTGATGTGTTCACCTTATTGAGGGCAGGGAATGTACATTTGTCTTTTGAAGGCTGTACATAGATTTATACAGCTTCTGATTTGAACCAGTCATACAAAATTACTCAAGGAACGAAGTTTAGGAATAACCAATTGTGCTGGGAGAATTGCCGTATAGAAACCACATTGTATCAGTCCATATTTCATCTATTTGTATGAATTCAGCAACTGCCTTGGTACTCAAGTTCACCTACCGGTATGAGTACTTTCTCTGTAGCGTCTTCAAATTTGCCAGCTGCCTGGAGAAAAAATGTTGTGGCTAATGGGAGGCTTAATAGAGGTTTAATGGAATATTATTGACCAGGTGGTATTATTTACCTCAGTGTCATGAAAAGCTGTAGCCGTCAATTTAAAGCTGTCTATTAAAGGGACAAGATGGTTTCTCTCCAGGCCTAATGGCAAGCCTGCTTCCTATGCTACTCAGAATTGCATCCGTTAAGAAACTATGTGGTTGTGGCTTTGTCATGCAAACATTGCCAAGCCAGAAGGGAGATCAATGGTTACATGACAGAGAGAGATTCAGGGTTTTATAGTTTTGTTATGTGCACATACCAACCTATGGGGAAGGGCTCATGAGCCACTGCCAGCAGGTTGTACACTAGAAAGGGTTGGTGGTTGTTGTTTCTCTTGATTACTGGGAATGAGGTGATGTGTTTTCCTGTTAACTACAGTTTATTTTTGTCAATACAAATGTTTTGGAATAAAATTATTCATGGCTTCATTTGTACTGAAGAAGAATGAAGAATGTAGCGTCAGTGATTTCATCTACCTTGATATTGTAGTTCAGTAGAGCCAGACAGACCCTGTTGCATCTTGGTAGATGGATTTCGATTAGCTTAGTTCTTATTGATGATGTTTTACCTTTCCTGTTTGTTCTACCACAATTACCTTAAGCTTCATTATACCACTATTTCCATTTTTATTTTCTTTTTCTCTCCTTCTCATTGTCCTCAGTTTTGCGAATATGCACCAAGATCCTGCTCTCTATTCTTCAAATTATTCTCTTTTTCTTGATTATTTTCCCAGTGACCACAACTTTTAAGTAGCTTTGGCAGCTGATCACAATTTGGGATTGCCAAAGTGCAGTGCCAAGGCAGAGGTGGGATCCTGTTCAGACAACTTCAAGAGTTTTTGTTGCTTTTCAAACATTTACAAACCCCAGTCTCATCCTTTCTTGGGATATTTACCAGGTCAACAGAAATGGTTATTGCTGATAATGTGGCAGACTCCCATTTTTGAAACCCTGTGTAGCTGGCTGCCTCTCAGATTTCTTCCACTGAGGTTTCTGAAACAGCTTTAAAAAGCTACCCTCAGCTGCTGTTTTTTCTCCTTACCTTCTAGACTTCATAACCGAGATAATCATTGGTTATTAACCATCATAATCATTATATTATGAATAACCTTCATAATCATTACCCCATCTCTTTATTTTGGAAATTTGTCCTCTTATTCCCAATGTCTAGATACCATTTTACTTGCTTTTCATAGCTGTAGTCATTGTTTTAGTTCTTCTTTGACGAGCTTCTGTTTAACTGCTGTTGTTCTAGTCCTGTCCACCTCTGTATTTCTCTGATAATGGATTTTATTCTAGTACTTTTCATCTTTCTGTCTGCATATCATAATATTATATGTGAAATCCCATGCTGACTTCATTGACTTTACATTCATTTTCTTTTATCACATTCTGCAGCTGATTTGGCACTCCGCCACTGTTTTTAAGGTGAGTCGCAGGTCACATGTGAAATGCTTGTTGAGTTGGGAATTCCCTCAACTCAGCTAGCATTTCACATATTGTGTAATCAGACCCTAATTCTGATGGATACAAGTTTGCCATAGTCTTTATGCAAAAAGATGTATACCAGCATTCTGGACAGTGCTTCATATAAAGTGTGGAGATTCTCAAACAGACATAGTTGAATGTTTATTGAGCAAACTAATAGCATAGGAGATTAATGAACAGAATACAAGGTGAAAAGAGCATGCACACATACACTCTAAAATAATGATTGAATAAATCCTAGTTAACTTACCTAAGCAAATTGTACTAGTCTAGAGAGAGAGAGATGGGGGGAGGGGTGAAGAGCAAGAAACATACAAGTCTGTCTGGTTAGTGGATTCGTAAGAACATAAGAGAAACTGTGTTGGATCAGGCCAGTGGCCCATCCAATCCAACATTCTGTGTCACACAGTGACCAAAACTCAGATGCCATCAGGAGGTCTGCAGGTATGGAAAAAACTACATAGTGTTCCATCTATATGTTGTGGCTAATAGCCACTTATGGACCTCTGCTCATATGTTTATCCAATGCCTTTTTGAAGCTGTCTATGCATGTAGCTGCCAGCACTTCCGGCAGCAGTGAATTCCACATGTTAATTACTATTTGGGTGAAAAATACTTCCTTTTCTCTGTTCTAAGCCTATTGCATATTAATTTCATTGAGTGCCCATGAGTTCTTGTATTGTGAGAAAGGGAGACAAGCACTTCTTTCTTTACCTCCTCTATCCCATGCATAATTTTGTCACTCCTATCATATCACCCCTCAGTTGGGATTTCTCCAGGCTAAAAAGCTCTAACCTCATTAGCCATTCTTCATAGGGAAGCTATATCTCCTTGATCATTTTCATTTCCCTTTTCTACACTTTTTCCAATGCTATAATACTTTTTTGAGGTACGGTGAGTAGAACTGCACACAGTATTCTAAATGGGGTTGCACCATAGACTTACAAAGGACCATTATGATACTGGCTGATTTGTTTTAAATCCCCTTCCAGGAAGGTTTGATACAAGGAGGAAGAAACAATGGAGGAGGGCGCAAAATACAAAACAGAGTGTAGTCTTCAGGGCACTTGTGCTTGATGACAGGGGTGATTCAGCTTATGTATTTGTTATGGCATCTCTTTATGATGGCCTTGTAGATTAGTCAATTTACTTGGCTGATTTCCTAATTCAAATATGTCATAGCTTTCACTCCCATCCTCTGTATGCCAGTGAATTTTTAAGTCCTTTCTGAAAAGCAAATGCCTCCGAAACACAGTTTCATTTTTCTATGGTATGTCATCGCTTACTTGCTTTGTAGTTATTGATGAGATTTGTCAGATAAGTGCAAGGCTTGTCAGCCCTAATGAATGTAAGATAGGATGTACAGCATGAAGTTTTACAGTATTTTAAAATATTTTTATTCCACAAGGAATGCTTTGCAAAAGTGTGAGTAACTGATTGCATAAGTGATATGTTGAATATGCATCTCTTGTGAGTTGTGTCAGAGTGCTTCATACAACAAAATGTGTAAGGATATTTACTCCAAATACAAAACCCCACAAACCCAGCAGTTCTATTCATTGGACTATTTTCTGTGTGAGGACAAGTCTTTGAGATATAATTCCTTACAGCCCTGTAGTTCTGATTGCACTGACAAAGAGTAAAAGAACATCTCTAGCTTTCTTGATGTTAACTGGAAATGATGGAATATTTTTATGCACACTTTAAAAAGTCTTACCTGTAATCTTTTTCTCTGCTGGATCTACTTAATACTAAAAATTACCTTCACGTTAAGCTATGATGTGTCTAACCAGGGATCCTTCTATGTGTTGACGATAGGAACAGGAATTCATTAAGCTGTTAGTCTATACAGTAGTGGGTCTTTGGTATACATTTGTCATTTAGAGAGATAGTTGGAGAAAACAGCAGTTGGTTCAGTTGGGAGAGAGACTGGCTGAGCTGACTGAAAAGGGATCCCAAAGGATCCCAAATGCTGAAATAGGGAAACAGTTCAAAAGTTCAATTGAAAAGAAGCTTTGTAACCTCTACATGGTCTAAACCAGAAATAAAAGTTAACCCTTTGTTTAACCCTGTAGGCTGGTTGTCAGGGAAAGAAGCACACATGCACACCCCCCCCCCCACAGACATTAAGATTGGTCTGTGCATATGTTAGGATATGAATAAATGGTGGCAGCATTTGAATGAGGCAGTGTTAGTCCCCAACCCCAGTAGCTCTGTGCAGTGTCTTGAGTGTGATTATTAAAGGAGACTGGGCTAGTCCATCTTCTGGTGTCTCTGTAAGAAGGAGGACCTTGTCTGTGAAATGGTCATAGTCATGGTATATTTTAAAAGAAGCAAGATGGGTAGCGATCAATGTTTCCTCTAAGGTGCGTTAGTCTGAGCTAGCTCACAGTTTTTAACCTCTGGCTCACACATTTTTTCTTAGCAAACTAATTTATGCGGTAGCTGACAACTTTAATGCTAGTAGCTCATGAAGTAGAATTTTTGCTCACAAGATCCACAGCTCAGAGGGGGTGCTGGTAGTGATGTGTGACTACTTGACTTACCTGTAATTTTGAACCTGTAAATGGGCTTCTGAGATTTTATAAAGGCTTACACACTCCGTTCATATTCTTTGTAGCCCCCACATGATTGTCTGCAGGAATGCATGAAACTCTTGACAGGTGGGTGCCCAAGCAGGGATTGCAGAGAAGCGCTGATTTATGAACCAGCTGTGCCATGTGTGGGGGGCCTGTGCATGCAGCCTCTCAAATCTGCTTGATCACAAAAGCTTATATTTGGTTGGATCATCAGAATAACAGTGCAAAAGCTTTGAGTAACAAAAGCCTTTCCAACACATTCCCAGTAGTCTTTATGACAATGTGAAGTAGACCAGTTTTCTTTTCCCATGCATTACTGATAACAGGTTAAGGGTGACTTTCCTAAAGTTACTTAGTAGGATTGTGTTTGACGAGAGTAGAGGAAGTGCTATTGAGAAATGCTGCTGCACTCAGGAAATAATATGAAAATGATAATGCTGGCCTTTGGTGTTGATAGTCTTTTGATTAATATTAAGAAACAGTCTTAATTTGGGATTTGAAAAGTAGTAATATATAGTTTTTATTGGAATCTCTTAAGCATTATAGATTGTATAAAACATGTGCTTTTTTTTTTCTTCTCCCAGGCAATGTTTAGCCTTTGTATGGTTGAAAGTGGAGCAGATGAGGTGAATTTACATGGCATCACAAGCATAGGTTTGAAGCAAGCTCTGGAATTTGCATACACTGGGCAGGTAAAGTAACTAACAATTTGTCTATAAAGCTCATGAGGCTCCCTCATGGTACTCCACTTTATGTATTGTTCATAGCAGGGCCCCCACCTTTTTGAGCCTGTGGGCACTTTTGGAATTCTGACATTGGGTGGTAGGTACAATCAGGGCTTTATTTTTCTGCTGGAGCCCACAGGAGCAGAGCTCTGTCTGGACTGGGTAGGGCTCCAGTGGTGCTCTGAGACTTGGGTGGGAGGGGAAAACTGAAGTGCATATGCCAGCTTGCTTATTCTAATCCTGGTGTGCTGCGGTAGAACATAGGAGGAGAGGAAGCTGGCAAGCTTCAACAAGAAGGGAAGGGCTTTTGTCTGCTTTCCCCACTCAGGCCAGCTGACTTTCTGTGGGCCTAGGCTGTGGCAGTGTTCAGACCTAGAGCAACTCTACTGGCTTGTGTGCGGAGGGCTTCTGAGTGGAAATAGCAAAGACCAGTGGCAACTTACCTTGTCATGCTGTGGAGGTCCTTATATTGTGACTGCTTGTTTTACTGAACAGCCCATCTAACCTCCAGTGGCCATTCAGAAGCCCTATTAGTCAAAAGGCCCACCTGGCCCCTTCTGCTTTGTAAAAACATTGAAAGGGCACCAGGAAAGGAGTCTGAAGGCACCACAACATCCACAGGCACTGTGCTAGAGATTTCTGGTTTATAGTATATCTTTGCCTTTATTTATTGTTTGCATTCCTTCCTAATTCTTTAAATTTAATTTTATTGCATTGTTCATGAGTTGTTTTATGCCTTGAGTCTCAATGAGAATGGCAGACTATAAATAAGGTAAGTAAACAGAATATATTTGTAACATTCTGCCTTGATGTAGGTGGCCTTGCTCAAGGTACAGTTGTGCACTTCAGTTTAAAGTACAAGTTATTTCTTGTGCACTCTTTCAAGGTAGGGAGGGCAGCTGTGCTATGCCACACTGGCAACTATTTTAGAAACTGCTGACACAAAGAAAGGCACAGATCCTAGTGAGGGGGATACATTTTCTTCCTTCTTGCATTGCTATCGCAGTGAAATGTTGTATGTTCATTTCTGAGAATTCCCAGTCTGGTGTGAGGAAGACTTAAGATTAGAGAGCCAAAAATTATGTAGAGAGTTGGAATACGTTGTCCGTAGTTTACCGAATCTTGGAACAGTAGGACTTTCTGTAAACGCTGCTAAGCAGTGGCAAATGCTTAATGTAGATTGTTTTCAAGCTTTGAACTATTTCTTAACATAATGAACTGCTAAAAGTTTGGACTTGATGAGTCTCTGCCAACGGCAGTTCTACAGCTATTTCTAAAAATATTTCTCTATGTGTTTGTTTTCTAAGATAATATATTACCTGGGTGCCAAGGGCTCTTTTGTGATAGCTGATGCAAAATGTAGAACTAGTTAGCTACTGTCTGTAGCATCAGCCAATTGACTTCAATGGTCTTAGAAGTGAGCAGCTCTTCTTAGGATAGCATTGGAAGTCACCCAGACTAGCACAACTGAAATGAAACCATAATGTTGAATCCTGAACTGCCTTTCCACTTGTGGTAAAGCACTTCTACTTGGGGAAACAGAGGAGGACAATTTTTGTTATTTTCTCCCAAATACACCATAGCCCTCCTTTTGACCCCCATTATGTTCTTGGGAAGCCACTGATTCATAAGGAAACAATTTTGGGAGGCACAGCAGGAGAAGGTGGCAGGAAATTTGTCATTTATGCAGTGTAGTTCTGCTCATGTTACATAGGATCTAACCCAGGGACATCAAGAGAGAGCCAGTTTGGTGTTGTGGTTAAGTGTGCGGACATCTGGGAGAAACGGGTTTGAGCTTTTTGCAGGCAGAGAGAGAGAGCGCGCATCTTTGTATTCTTGCACTGCCTCATAGAAGTTGTGGTTATTTCTCTGGGGAAGACTATAGTTTGGTTGAGAAGCACATAGCCCTCTGTCTGTGTCATGGTGCCCTCACATGTTTTTGGCCAGCACATGAAGCAAATTATGTATAAAAGCTCACAATGCTCAGCCACTTCATGTTTTCATCTGGGTCTTAGGCTCAAACCATTGACCATGAGATTTTTGTAATCAAATCAAAAGTAGGTTTGCAGCTTACAGATAAACATCTGAACAACACCTGAACAGTATACTCAAGGCTGCTACAGCACAAATATTATCTCCAGATTTTGTTGCAATAATTCAAAGCAAGAAGTGTCAGTTATCAGAGACTGTTAAATAAACAAATATTGCAAGAGTGCTAATGTTTTAAGCATATTTTATTTTAAGTTTAAAATAATATTTCATTATGTTTGCCTGTGTCCTTTATAAAGTTTATATCTCTGGTACCTGGCATTACATTTTATGTCACACATGGCCTGGCCCGACAAGGTCTCATTTACGTCAGATCTGACACCCCTGATCTAAGCTATAGTGTCTTATTGCAACTTATGACTGGGGTAATTTATGACATTTTTATTGGGGTTTTTTTTTTCAAGATAAGTTTTACTTACATGCTAAGTACTCTTTTTTGCTGTGGTCCTTGGCTAATGTAATTACTAAATAAACCTTGAATCTTAATGTCAATAGTGTGTACAGCAAGGTTTTTTTTCCTAATGAGATCTACTTCTGAGTAATGAAAAATATCCTCAGCATGTTACCAAGTTTTGTTTTGAAAGAACCACAGCATAGGCCAGAAAGGGCAGCAACAATGCAGTTAAGCTGCACAGAGGAAAGTCCTTTGAAATAAACATTCTTTAAAAATATTTTCAGCAGATTTTTTTTAGATTTTTTTCCCTGGATTTTTGAAGGGATGCACAGCTATCCTTCAGCAGCTGGTGAGCTACTGATAGCTTACATGCTACCCGTTAGAGACCCCTTGTCTAGATAAGATCTCAGTTAAGGATTAGGCCACCCAGGTACAGTGAAGAATTAAGATCTATGTTAATTTGGCGCCATTGACTTTAGTGATGTTCTCCTGGTTCCAGGCAAAATGATAGTTAAAAATATAGCTTCTTCTTGATGTGCAGGCACTTCACTGCTTTTTCTTTAACATTATCACTTAGATTTTTACTATTGGAAGTATGTGTTCTGACTTGTAATGAGGTAAGTTATTTTATTTATCCAAAATAATTAAAAGTATTCTAATTAACAGAATCTGAACACATTAAAGAGCCCCGTGGCGTGGAGTGGTAAAGCTGCAGTACTGCAGTCCCAAACTCTGCTCACGACCTGAGTTCGATCCTGGCAGAAGCTGGTTCACGTAGCCGGCTCCAGGTTGACTCAGCCTTCCATCCTTCCGATGTCGGTAAAATGAGTACCCAGTTTGCTGGGGGGAAAGTGTAGATGACTGGGGAAGGCAATGGCAAACCACCCCGTAAAAAGTCTGCCTTAAAAACATTGTGAAAGCAACGTCACCCCAGAGTCCGAAACGACTGGTGCTTGTACAGGGGACTACCTTTACCTTTTTAATTAGCAGAATCTGAACACATTTTGAGGTGCACTGTTTTCCAGTAGGCTCAAGTGAAATTGTTTTAAACAATCTGCAAATATAAATTAAGGGTATGAATTCTATTGTATTATAAACCATGTGCACTTAAAGCTTTGAAGGCTGTTACATTTGATGGAATGTCTTCCTTAGAAATAGCTTTTTAAAATCTGAGAGCTGCTATTGCCACAGAGAGAATTCTCCATACCCATGAGGTGACTCAAAACTGTTCAAGTGTTAGTGGTGAAAATTTCAAAGTATCGTGTGGGTGCAACCCAGAAATGCTATTAACAAATAATTGGATTTATGCCTCCTACTCACTGCTGTGAAAACTCTGAGTCACAATCAGTTTTTGGTCAGTCGGTGCAGTAAGCTCAAGGAATAGGTGTTTTTATTCCTCAAAGGGAGAGCTCCCTCTGGTAAATAACTGTGTCGTCATAGCCTCAGTGGAGATTGAAAAAAAGATCCTTCCACTAGGAACCCACTTTCTTGGTCTTCTGTCTTTATAAAAAACCCCACCCTTGGTCATATTTGTTCTGCATTACTGCAAGTGTGTAGTCTTAACTTGCTATTCAGAATAAGCCCTATTGTCATAGTTATGATAATAATTCCATTGCATATCTTAGGGTTCCCCAGTGTTCTGCTATGCTGTGGTGCCTGCAGGCATTTTCCCAGGCTGGTTCTGCCTTAACATGGTTCCCACCTACTTTTCTGAAACATGGGCAGGCAGCTAGGTTTTGTGTATTTTATCCTCCTTTCTTTTCCCCTAGTCTTTCTCTGTGCATGCATTTTACTCTCCCCCCCCCACACTTGGTAGTCTTCTGTTTGTGTACACTATATATGTGTGTGTTTATCCCTCAGCTTTTGTGTGTGTTATAATTTCTTCCCCACCTTGATAGTTTTCTGTGACTGAGTCTTGTTTTTGTGTTAAACTTTCCTTGGTCATCTTTTGTGTGTGTGTCTTGGGAGTCTTGTTTTTGTGTTAAACTTTCCTTGGTCATCTTTTATGTGTGTGTATATGAGATTTTCCTTCGGTCTTATCTGTATGTGCTGTTTCCCCTCCCCCTGTCGTCTTCTCTCTTTATGTGTGCTATCCTCCTTTTTCCCATTTGTCATCTTCTCTGTCTCTGTGTTGTACTTTCTTAGGCTTCTTCTGTGTCTATGTTTTTATTTCCCCATGCCCTTCCCCATGTGTGTATGTATGTCATTGGCTTTGCCTCCTGAAACAGCCATTTTGTAATAGCTCAAGTCATCTTAGCTCAAAATTCTAAAGGTGCCTGTAGATTTTAAAAGTTTGGGGATCCTTGGTATAGATCAGAGATGTCAAACTCAGTTGTCATGAGGTTCAGAGCTGACATAAATGGGGTGGGCCATCTCTCTCTCTCTCGGCTTGGCTTCGCGAACGAAGATTTAAGAAGGGTGCAATAGTCCACGTCTGCTGCAGGCTCGCTGGTGGCTGACAAGACCAATGCGGGACAGGCAGGTCCGGCCACAGTGGCTGCAGGGAAAAGTCTGATTTAGGGTTGGTGCTGTAGCAGTGCGATTCTTCCTCAATCTCCTTTTGTCCTCAAGACCAGCTATGCGTGTGTTCTCAAAAGAAGAAACAGCCTGGTGGATGGTGTGCCTCCATGCTTTGCGATCTGAGGCTAGGTCAGACCACTGGTGATGGTTGATGCGACAGGTGCCAAGGGATTTCTTCAAGGAGTCCTTGTACCTCTTCTTTGGTGCCCCTCTATTTCGATGGCCGGTGGAGAGTTCGCCATACAGGGCAATCTTGGGAAGGCGGTGGTTTTCCATCCTAGAAATATGCCCTGCCCAGCGCAGCTGCGTCTTCAACAGCAGTGCCTCGATGCTGGTAACCTCCGCCCGCTTGAGAACTTCAGTGTTGGTCACAAAGTCACTCCAGTGGATGTTGAGGATTGTGTGAAGGCAGCGCTGATGAAAGCGCTCAAGGAGTCGCAGGTGATGACGGTATAAAACCCACGATTCGGAGCCGTAGATGAGGGTTGTCATCACAACCGCTTTGTAAACATTGATCTTTGTGCCTTTTTTCAGATGCTTGTTGCTCCACACTCTTTTGTGCAGTCGGCCAAAGGCACGGTTTGCCTTTGCCAGCCTGTTGTCAATCTCCTTGTCGATCTTAGCATCTGAGGAGATGATGCACCCCAGGTAGCTGAACTGCTGGACTGTCTTCAGAATTGATTCACCCACAGTGATGCAGGGAGAGTGATAATCTTCCTGGGGTGCAGGCTGGTGGAGAACTTCTGTCTTCTTCAGACTAACTTCTAGGCCGAATAGCTTGGCAGCCTCTGCAAAGCAGGACGTCATATGCTGCAGAGCTGATACCGAGTGGGAGACGAGTGCAGCATCATCAGCAAACAGTAGCTCTCGGATGAGTTTTTCCATTGTCTTGGAGTGGGCCTTTAGTCGCCTCAGGTTGAACAGGCTGCCATCGGTGCGATAGCGGATGTAGACACCATCGTCATCATCTAGATCTACTGCGGCTCTTTGAAGCATCATGCTAAAGAAGATCGTAAAGAGAGTTGGCGCGAGAACGCAGCCTTGCTTTACACCTGTGCCTATTGGGAAGGTCTCAGAGAGGTCATTGAGTGTCTGACTTGGCCTCGCTGGTCTTCGTGTAGCTGGATGACCATGCTAAGGAACCTTGGGGGACATCCTAAACGTTCCAAGATTTGCCACAGGCCTTTCCTGTTAACGGTATCGAAAGCTTTGGTAAGGTCGACAAAAGTCACATACAGAGCCTTGTTCTGTTCCCTGCATTTCTCTTGGAGCTGCCTGAGAACAAATACCATGTCGGTGGTGCTCCTGTTAGCTCTGAAGCCGCACTGGCTCTCTGGGAGGAGTTCTTCTGCAATGGCGGGCACCAGTCTGTTCAGGAGTATTCTGGCAAGGATTTTGCCTGCGATGGAGAGCAGGGTTATCCCCCGGTAGTTGGAGCAGTCTGACTTTTCCCCTTTGTTCTTGTATAGGGTGATGATGATTGCATCGCGAAAGTCCTGTGGTAATTTGCCTTGTTCCCAGGAGGTGACAAGTACTTTGTGAAGTGAGTTATGTAGTACTGTGCCCCCATGCTTCCAGATCTCTGGTGGAATTCCATCAACTCCTGCTGCCTTGCCACTTTTCAGTTGCTTGATGGCTTTAACAGTCTCTTCTAGAGTGGGGATCTCATCCAACTCTGTTTTCACTGGTTGAAGTGGGGTGAGGTGAATTGCTGAATCTTGAACTACGCGGTTGGCACTGAAGAGAACCTGAAAATACTCCGACCACCGGTTCAATATGGATGCCTTGTCTGTGAGGAGCACTTAGCTGTCTGCACTACGCAAGGGACTCTGAGTCTGATATGATGGACCATATACTGCCTTCAGGGCTTCGTAGAACCCTCTCAAATCACCAGTGTCTGCACACAGCTGGGTTCTCTCAGCAAGCTTGGTCCACCACTCGTTCTGAATGTCTCAAAGCTTGCACTGGAGGTTGCTACATACAGCGCGAAAGGTTGCTTTTTTCCCAGGACAGGAGGGCTGAGCAAGATGTGCTTGGTAGGCAGATCTCTTTTTCGCCAGTAAATCTTGGATCTCTTGATTGTTCTCATCAAACCAGTCCTTGTTCTTCCTTGTGGAGAACCCGAGGACTTCTTCAGAGATCTGCAGGACGGTAGTTTTTAGGTGTTCCCAGAGTGCTTCTGGAGAAGGGTCTGTGGGGCAATTGGGGTCCTCAATTCTTGACTGGAGTTTTGCCTGGAAGGCAGCTTTAACTTCGGCTGACTGGAGACTGCCAACCTGAAACTTCCTCCGAGGGATACCTCCTCTCCTGGGTGTGGGTTTAAAGTGAAGACGGAGATTGCAGCGTACAAGACGATGATCCGTATGACATTCTGCACTGGGCATTACTCGGGTGTGTAAGACATCTTGAAGGTCTCTCTGGCGCACCAGAATGTAGTCGATAAGGTGCCAGTGCTTGGACCGTGGGTGCATCCAGGTTGTCTTCAGACTGTTCTTCTGCTGGAAGATAGTGTTGGTGATGGTGAGCTGGTGCTCCATGCAGAATTCTAGCAGGAGGCACCCGTTGTCATTGCAGTTGCCAATGCTGTGTTTGCCAAGTACTCCTTTCCAGGCTTCCGAGTCTTTACCTACTCTGGCATTGAAGTCGCCAAGGATGATCACCTTTTCCTCTGTAGGGGTCTTCCGTATGAGGTTGTGTAGATCAGCATAGAACTTGTTCTTTTCTGCAGGATCTGCTTGAAGGGTTGGGGCATACACACTGAAGAGTGTTGCATGCTGCTTGTTTTGAAGTGGGAGGCGCATGGACATGATGCGATCTGAGTGACCTGTTGGCAGGTTTTCGAGTTTGGAGGCAATGGAGTTCCTGACCATGAAGCCAACGCCAGAAAGGCGGCTCTCAGCCTTTGACTTACCTGACCAGTAGAGGGTATAGCCAGCACCGTGTTCTTGAAGACTACCTTCCTCAGGGAAACGGACCTCACTGAGAGCTGCTATGTCGATATTCAACCTGAGAGGTTCGTGGGCAACTAGAGCAGAGCGTCGTTCAGGGCGACCACTGTCTACTGTGTCAAGCATGGTTCTGATGTTCCAACACGCAAGCTTTAGTCTTTGCACACTTTGTGAGGCAGGTGCATGCCTTTTCTTTGTTGTTATTTTTTGACCGCAAGTAAGGATGCCCGTTGACCGCGGCTAGCCAACTGGGGTGGAGGAGACGAGCTTTGTTAGGCCACCTTTTCTAGGCCCCTCTCCGTGTGGAGCAAGCAGTGCTGTCCCTAGATAAGGCTGCTTGGTCGTTCAGGGTGCTGCCGAAAAATGCTTTCGTCTCCGGGTTAGCATCAGGCGACCAATACCCTGAACCGCCTACATGCAGGATCGGGACTGCGGCTTCCAGTGGCACCTTCCACCTGCCGTTTCGCCCCTTGCCCATCGCTGCAGGACTTGATGCGTTGTGGGTTGTGTATGCCCTTCAGGCCTGCGCAGAGGAATTTTTTAGGTGAAGCCCAGTGTGCGCGGTACTGGCTCCACCCTTTCACCTGGGGGTCATCTGCCATGGCCCAGTAAGCCGGGACGCCGGCAGCGAGTCCTCCAGGTGGTAGGTGTATCCTACCCCCCCAGGGAAAGTGTATGCACAATACATAGCCTCTCCTCTCCCGATGTAGTGAATGCCGCGTGGTCACTGTCTGGCTATGCCTGGCAGATGGTCACTGCAATGGCCTCTCCTGCATTACTGCATCCGTAGCAACACCTTCTCGCTGGTCCCCCCCGTTTTTCACAGAGTTTGCTACGTCATGGTGCGACCGAATTGTCCGGCGGTATAACCGGATGGGCAGGCTGGGCCCACCAACCTTGCCAGCCTAAGAAAAGGAAAACTCTAACATCAAACCCGGGCAGATAGAGCTTGTTAAAAGGGGTTTGCCATACGTACCATAAAATGTAACATGAGGTACCAGAAATATAAACTTTATAAAGGTAATTTCAGATGTTAATGGCAATAGCAAGTGAATGACAATAGCAGGTTTGATTGGATTAAGTGTGATATGCGGAGGAGGAGTAGGCATGGAGATACCAGCATTGGTAACCTAGCTCTCAATTCCATCCAGGATGATTCAATCTGGAAGGATGCAAAGATGTACATAAGTCTGACATTAGGAACCACAATATTCAGTAGCAGTGTTCTTACAAAGGAATTTCAAAGGGAGATTGGAAGGAGAGACTGCTGAATTGCAATTGATAATGATATTCAAAAGGCAAATCGGTTGGCAGATGGTTGGCAGAATAAATCAATTACAGAGAGTACAGAGTTTATCAGGCTGAGGTAAAATATAACAACACTGGCAGAAGATCTTTAAAATAACAATAACCAGGCAGGCTTCAGAATCCTACTAGATTCTACTTCAGGCAGGCTGTTCATTCTGGGCACTCAGAATGCTGTTACTTCAGTTGTTTAGCCCTAGGCTTCAGCAATGCCAAATCATAAAAATAACAAACTACAATCACTCTTTCCACCCACACACAGAGAACTCCTGACTGGTGCCAGTATATTCTCCCTCATAGACCCTCTCACACTAGCTAACTTCCAGGACTTGCACCCCTCAATACTGATGCGTCTCAGCTCCAAAGCTAGTCTTCTGGTCTGAGTCTTGGGTAACCCTGCTGACCACCAGAATCCAGTTCTCCCCTTCAGTGTGTATTTGTGTGATCTTTCTAGTTTGTACATGGAGACTGCCTGATGTGCTGGCAAAATCTCCCTCAGAGAGTTCCAAACTGCCTGAAAACTGCCTGAGACTACACAGCTCTGTCTCCCACAAGCTGCCCAGCCTCTCTGGCTGCTCTCAGCCCCTCTTTACAACTGACTAGCCTAAGCCCACAGTCTTCACTTCAGACTCCTTCTCTGAAGACTTCTCTCGAAGACTCCCTGGCTAAGACTCTCAAACCTGAGGTGTTTTTGCTGCTAAGCAAGCCTTATATGGATACTTTTTCATTGCTCGGGCAACGTTCCAGCCAATCGCTGCAAGCCTGTTCCCCAGCTACTCAGGCTAAGTTCCTGAGTCCATCACAGGCTCCCACCGGATAAACCATTTCCATGCCACATCCTCCTTTGCTGCACTGCCACAAGGACACTCCTCCCTCCCAGCACCTGTCCCTCCTTGCACTCGTCCAGGGGTCTGAAAGTGGCAAGAAAGAGCAACAGCGAGAGAGCGAGGAAGAGAGAGTGAGGGAAAGAGAGCGAGAGAGAGCACGATAGAGAGAGAGTAACAGCAAGAAAGAGAGCTGGAGAAACCGTTGGGGAAGGTGGGGGGGGGGGGTGAGCCTGAGTGGTGCCCTGACAGCATTTCTGCCCTCTCCCCACGGTTGGACTCTGTGGCCAGCTGCAAGCTGCTCAGGCGGGCAGGGGCTTTATCGTGAGTTGTTGGGGGAAGTGACACTCGCCTGGAGCTGGGAGGAGGCTGAAAGCAGAACCAGGAAGAAGCAGTCAAGCCCCACGGCCCCCCCACCAAAATTTTTATCTCCTGGGCCCCTCCACCCCAAATTTTCTGGCTAAAGGCCTGCTTTGGACTCTCGTTTCCCAGCTAGTAGTCCTCACTTATGGGACTCAGAAAACTGCCTTTGGAATCGGCTTTAGAAACATTTGATCATTTAAAAACTGAATCCAGTCTCTTTGGGGATTCAATTGAAGCATTTTGATTATATCGGATATATGAACTGCTTCATAGTAAAATCTCAAATCTGGGTAATTAAAACCACCGTGGATGGGTGACCTACAAAGAGTACTGAGTGAAATTCTTGGTTGTGTTTGCATTTTAAAGAAACTTATTTTGCATGGAATGTGTATATGTGAACATTAGGTACCTCCTACAAGCTGAGAGTATTGTAACTTTCCATTGCTGTCATGTTGGTTGTACTACTGCCATGCCAGGTTAGCTGCAATGTATCTAATAATAAACCAAAGGCATCCCATACCTCCCCACAAGCATCCAGCAGCTTGTCCTGAATTGTATCCTGTTTGTACTTTATCACACAGTTCCGAAGACTTGATAGTTAGGTTTTCTTAAGAGAGATTTTTGTTTTCTGTTGTTCCCCCCACCCCACCCCTAAATTTTTCTCATGGAAGAGTTGGTGGACTCCCAGAAGCAGCCTAAGTGTGAAGTGGGGCTGTGTAGCGGAAAAGAAAAATTGTTGGAAATGGCTGTTCTCCCTGAAAAGAAACTTACTTGAAATGTGTGTTTGAATACAATGCATTTTATCTTGATACTTGATTTCTCTTTACATTTATTTCTCTGTTTCATTTATTTATTCAAACAGTGAAAATTTCCTTTCTGTGTAAAGTGGGTTTCTTGAGACCTCTAGTGAAAACAGCTGGTGTTGCAGGAGTGAACATATATATTTAAAATAACATTTTGTATGTGGCGATAAGGTTCATTCTTCTTGTTCAACAGAAGCAGGATACATTAGAATATGTTAATAAATTTGATGGTGTTTTTGGGTTTGACCAAGGGAAGTTCCTACTATTAAAAATAGTATTTAATGCTCCAACAGCAATTATCTAGTTTTTATATTTAATGTTCTTAATGGTTAGATTCTTGGTTCACAAAAAGCACTGCTGTTTGTGATTTTTAAAGTTAGTTGTCAGTTTATCTTGGCCTTCCAGTATAGTTTTAACAGTGCATACTTGTGTCTGCTTACCTTCAATTCACTTGGTTAATTTGATTAAGATGGCTGTTGTATTACTCGGGCCTTTGACATAAACAGACTTTAATTGATTCCTGGCTAAAAGGTTAGGTAGAAATTAAGTAAACACCACCACTAAAAAATAATAGTAATAACTTCTAAAATTGCTTTCAAATAATTATTCTAATGTAAAGGGGTAACAAAACCAAAGGAAATTAATTCTCTTACTAACTAAAATATACTAAAAATAGTATATAGTACTATTTTCCTGTTTTTAACCAAATCACAGTACTTGTCTAAACCAACTGCTCCCAATGTTTGCAAGCAGATCCACTACATCTGGCCCTGGAAGCCAGTTTTCTTACTTCAGAGTTAAGAAGTGAAACTCTCAGAGACAATTTATTCCCATATTTACCCCTTATTTCCAATATGCAATCAATGAAGCAGTTATTGCTCTTAACAGAGTGTTGTCTGTTCTAATCTCTGTACTATAAACAAGCTTCTCAATGGAATCTTCACGATAGCTCCAGTATAATCATGATAGAATCTCTGTCATCAAACTGTGAGGCTGACCAGTTCAATCTAGTTACTGCATAATATAGTACAATATTTGGAATTGCCAGACTGCCTTTGTGCCATCTCCACTGGGATTCTTGCAAGGCCAACCTTTTCCCCCTCCAATTAAAGCTATTTCCCCCAGGAATCAACATTGGAATGTATTAAAGCAGGTAGAACAGTTTTGGTAGTAGCATCATTTTACAGCATTAATTGTATCTAAAAATGGTAGATTTGTTGTTGTTGTTGTTCAGTCTCACAGTTGATTCCTACTGTTTGCGACCACATGGACAAAGTCACGCCAGGCCCTCCTGTCTTTCACCATCCTCCAAAGCCTGCTCAAATTCTGTGGCCACTGTTGCGTTTTCCAAATTTGTTGACACAATGCATGCATCACTTTAACATCGTCTTTTAGGACTTTGAATAGCTCAACTGGGATACCATCATCTCCACTCGCTTTGTTGTTAGTAATGCTTTCTAAGGCCCATTTGACTTCACACTCCAGGACGTCTGGCTCGAAGTCAGCGATTTCACCGTCATGATTGTCAAGAACATTGAGATTCTTCTTGTATAATTCTTCTGTGTATTCTTGCCACCTCTTCCTGATCTCTTCTGCTTCTGTTAGGTTCCTACCGTTTTTGTCCTTTATCGTGGCCATCTTTGCACGAAACATTCCCTTGATTTCTCCAATTTTCTTGAAGAGATGTCTTGTCCTTCCCATTCTACTGCTTTGCATTGTTCCTTCAGGAAGGCCTCCTTATCTCTCCTTGCTGTTCTCTGGAAATCTGCATTCAGTTGGGTGAATTTTTCCTTTTCACCTTTGCCTTTTGCTTTCCTTCTTTCCTCAGCTATTTGTAAAGCCTCATCAGACAGCCACTTTGCTTTCTTGCATTTCTTTTTCTGTGGGATGGTGCTGGTTGCTGCCTTCTGTACAATGTTATGAACCTCCATCCATAGTTCTTCAGGCACTCTATCAACTCTAGTTCCTTAAACCTATTCTTCACCTCCACTGTATATTCATAAGGGATGTGATCAAGGTCAAACCTGAGTGGCCTAATGGCTTCCCCAGTTTTCTTCAGTTTAAGCCTGAATTTTGCAATGAGTAGCTCATGATCTGAGCCGCAGTCAGCTCCAGGTCTTGTTTTTGCTGACTGTAAGGAGCTTCTCCATCTTTGACTGCAGAGTAGAAGACAACATTGGATTCATATTCCACCCTCCACTCAAGAGTCTCAGAGCGGCTCACAATCTCCTTTGTTTTTATAATCAATTTGATTTCTCTGTTGCCCATCAGGTGATGTCCATATGTAGAGTTGCCTTTTAGGTTGTTGGAAGAGGGTGTTTGCTATGACCAGTTTGTTCTCTTGACAAAACTCTATGGCCGTTTTCCCACTCACGTTTTACTGGCGCCACGACCATCCTGACGCCGGCGAATCTGCCTGGATTTCGCAACAGAAGCGCCGGCGCTCCCAGAAGCGCCGGCGCTTTCCGTCGCTAAGCCAGCGCAAACGGAAATCGCAAAGATGCAGGAAAACGTTTGCGCTGGCTTAGCGACGGAAAGCGCCGGCGCTTCTGGGAGCGCCGGCGCTTCTGTTGCGAAATCCAGGCAGATTCGCCGGCGTCAGGATGGTCGTGGCGCCAGTAAAACGTGAGTGGGAAAACGGCCTCTTAGTTTTTGTTCTCCAAGACCGAACTTGTCAGTTGTTCCGGTCACCTTTTGACTTCCAACTTTGGCATTCCAGTCCCCTATGATGAGGAGGACATCTTTTTTGGTGTTAATTCTAGGTGTTGTAGATCTTCATAGAACTGGTCCACTTCAGCCTCTTCTGCATCAGTGGTGGGGGCATAGACTTGAATTACTGTGATATTGAATGGTGTGCCTTGGATACAGACCGAGATCATTCTGTCATTTTTGAGATTGTATCCCATTACCACCTTCCTCACTTTCTTGTTAACTATAAATGCCACACCATTTCTTCTACGGGACTGTTGCCCACAATAATAGATGTAGTGATCCGCTGAGTTAAATTCACCCATTCCCGTCCATTTTAGTTCACTGATTGCCAAGATGTCAATGTTCAGTCTTGCCATCTCTTGTTTGACTACATCCAGCTTACCTTGATTCATAGATCTTACATTCCACGTTCCAATGCAGTATTGTTCTTTGCAGCATTGGACTTTCCTTTCATCATCAGACACATCCACAGCTGAGCTTTGGCCCAGCCATTTCACTCTTTCTGTGGTTACTTGGACATGCTCTCTGCTCTTCCCCAGTAACATATTGGGCACCTTCTGACCTGAGGGGCTCATCTTCCAGCGCCATATCTTTTAGCCTTTTGTTACTGTCCATGAGGTTTTCTTGGCAAGGATACTGGAGTGGGTTGCCATTTTCTTCTCCAGTGAATCACATTTTGTCTGGGTTCTCAGCTGTGGCCTGTCCATCTTGGGTGGCCCTGCATGGCATAGCCCACAGCCTCAATGAATCACACAAGCCCTCTCGGCATATCAAGGCAGTAATCCATGAGAGGGAATGGTAGATTTAATGTTTCTCAAATTGAAAGAGTACCCTTAATTTTTTTTAAGTAACTGGATGGGTGTTCAACTAGTTAGTGATAAACGTATCTTCCTTAGACAGCAAAACTCGAATTCCAAGATATGTTGATCATTAACTAATGGGTGCTTCTCTTCAAGCTGGCTAGGCTTAACCAGTTGTGATTACCTATTTTACTAAAGTCTGCATTTATTAATAGTGCTTTTGTCATACATATTTAAATTATAGCCAGGAACTCTTAATAGCTGTTTCTAGCTCTTTACCAGATATAATCTACTAGTTTGTATTACCATATTCTAATTTTTATTCCCTTAACCATGGGATTTTCTCTAACAAGAATTGTGAGAGGCTCTAGTGCAGGGATGTTGAACTCATTTGTTATGAGGGCCGGATCTGACATTAATGAGACCGTGTCAGGCCAGACCATTTGTGTTATAAAATGTAAGGCCAGGTAGTGGAGACATAAACTTTATAAAAGGACACAGACAAACACAATTAAATATTATTTTTAAATAGTTTTGATTAAAGCATGTGTGACGGTAATGAAAGGGTTAACAAGAAAACTAAAAACGCATAGAGTCTGCATCAGGTGATCTGAGGGTGGGGGCCAGAGTGCTCGGAACTCTCAGAGGTGATTGACAGCTAATGGCTGAGAGAAGTTAGTGTCAGACAGAGTCTGAGGGAGACTGCTGAAGAGAGCAGTTGGTCTGAGAAGGAGCTGAGACAGGAGCTGAGGAGAGTCTTCGAGAGAAGCAAAGCTCACTGTTCACTCTATTAAGACAGCCAAGGGGCTGTGTGTGACCAGAGAAGAGTCACAGTAAAAGACCTGAGAGGTCACAGACACAGATACATGTCTCTTAAGAGCTAAAGAGGTGGTTGAGGGAAAGATGTGGGTCTAGAAGTCTGAAGGGCTGGGAGAAGAGACACCAGTCGACTTAAGGGACTTGGCACATTATACCCAAGAGGCCAACCAAGAATAGTGTTGGAGAGTGAAATCTGTATGATCTGTGAAACCTGAAAGACCTAAGCAAAATTGATATTATAAAGCCTGAACTACGAAGAAACAACTGCTTGAGATACAATATAGCCCATGTATATATTTCCCATTCCCCAGTTGAAGACGGTGTGTGTACGTTAATAAATTTCTGTGGTTTACTTTAAAGTTCTCTGGTGCCAGTATATTGGGAAAACTATCAAAGCTGCTGTGGTCCCCTACAAACTGAGTTTATATCCATCTGAAAGCAAAACAAAACCCCCGAAGAGACTAGTATTGAGAAATCCATATTACACCCACCCCTTGAGTTCCATAGCCGTGAGGTAAAATTCAAGAGGAAGTACTGAGGCGGAAGAGTGGCTGGGGTAGCCATAAGCCGCATATAGAAGTGATCCAGTGAGACCGCGAGGCGCGCTGTTATAGCATGCTTAAAAGATTAGCACTCTTGCAATATTTTTAAACAGTCTCTGATAACTGAAAGAAGCAAGAGAGAGGGAGAAGGAAGCAGATTTGCTTGTGGACCTGATAGGAGCCTTCTGGGAGCCTGATTTGACCCCTGGGCTGCATGTTTGACACCCCTGCTCTAGCGCAAAAGCAAACAATAATGGGGAAAGGAGATATTCATAAGAACATAAGAGAAGCCATGTTAGATCAGGCCAATGTCCCATCCAATCCAACACTCTGTGTCACACAGTTGCCAAAATGCAGGTGCCACCAGGAGGTCCATCATCGGGGCTGGAGGGACTGATCAGGACTGGTTCCTTTTGGCAATATCAAATAATCTAGGCTTTAGAATGGCAATTGAGACTGTGTCAGACTGATGGATGCTGTCATGTCTACTTTGGCCCTGCATTTCACAGGAAGAGAGGAGGAGGAGTAGACTTGCTAGCTTTAAAAACTGCAGCTCCTTGCCTGGCAAATGGTAAGAAGCAGTAGGAAGAGTGCAAGTGGATTTGTTCCTGGACTGACCCTTGTTTCTGGTTGTGAATAATATTCCACATCAGTTTTTGCTTCTTCCCCTGTGATTTAGGTTACAGTTAAGAACGAAAAGAAGCCATGTTGGATCAGTACAATGACCCATCCAGTTCAATGTTCTGTGTCACATAGTGGCCAAAACCCAGGTGCCACTAGGAAGTCCATCAGCAGGGCCAGAACTCCAGAAGCCCTCTCACTGTTGCCCCCAAGCACTAAGAATACAGAGTATCACTGCCTTAGACATAGTGTTCAATGTATACCGTGTGGCTAATAGCCACTGATGGACCTCTGCTCCATATTGTTATCCAGTCCCCTCTTGAAATTGTCTGTGCTTGTAGCCACCACCACCATCTCCTGTGGCAGTGAATTCCACATAGAATCATAGAGTTGAAAAGGATCTCCAGGGTCATCTAGTCCAACCCCTTGCACAATGTAGGCAATTCATAACTACCTCCCCCCCTACACACACACCTAGTGACCCCTGCTCCAACCTCAGAAGATGGCAAAAAAATTAATTATCTCCAGGATCCCTGGCAAAACTGGCCTGGAGAAAAATTTCTGCTTTACTCCAAAGTAGTGAACAGCATTTCTCTGGGCATGTAAGAAGGGACCATGAGAACTAAGCACTGACACAACCCTTCCTGTCCTCCTTTTCATGATCTGCCTAATTCACATAATCAGCATTGCTGTCAGATGGCCATCTAGCCTGTGTTTGAAAACCTCCAAAACGGAGAGCCCGCTACCTCCTGAGGAAGTTTGTTCCACCAAGGAATGGCTGTTAGGAAGTTCTTCCTAATGTTTAGTTGAAAACTCTATAGACTTAATTTCAACTCATTGGTTCTGGTTTGACCTTCTGGGGCAACAGAAAACAACTCTGAACCATCCTTTATATGACCCCTTCCAGTACTTGAACATGGTGATCATATCACTTTTCAGTCATCTCCTCTCCAGGCTAAACATACCTAGCTCCTTCAATCTTTCCTCATAGGACTTGGTCTCCAGACCATCTTTTTTGCCCTCCTCTCATGTTAATTACTTTTAGGTAAAGTACATTCTTATATCCATTCTAAGCCTACTTCTGATTAATTGCATTGAGTGCCTTTGAATTCTTATATTTGAGAAAGTGAGAAAAGTATATCTTTCTCTACCTTCTCTATCCTATGCATAATTTGTTAACCTCTATTATATCACCCCTCAGTTGCCATTTCTCCAAGCTAAAAAGCCCTACTATTAAACTTTTCTTCATAGGTCTGGGATTTCATCCCCTTAATCATTTTTTCATCCCCTTAATCATGTAATCATTTTTCGGCACCTTTTCCAATGCTGTATGTTTTTTGAGGTTATGCTGACCAGAACTGTACATAATATTCCAAATGAGACCACACCATATATTTATATAGGGGCATTATGATACTTGCTGATTTGTTTTCAGTTTTTTTCCTAATAATCCCCAGCATAGTGTTTGCCTTTTTTTTTTTAAATTGCAATCACACATTGAGTTGACATTTTCAGGGAGTTATCTACCAGGATACCAAGATCTCTCACCTGGTCAGTTACCCCTAGTTGAACTGTAGTTCTCAAAGATCTTATTTTTGTTTTATAAGTTGTATGAAGTTGCTCCTTATATAGATTTTTCCTCTATGAGGTTTCACTAATATAATATATCCCTAATAAAAGCTTCACTAGCCTCCCAAATGGTTATAACTGAGACATTACTGGTCACTTTTTAAAAAGAATTCTCTAATTCTTCCTCAGTCTTACCATGTGGATGTTGTTCATATTTTCTGTCTTTGTCCTTCATCCATGAAAGTTACAGGGCTGGGAGTTTTGTGCTTATTTTGAATTGTAAAGCAACTTTGTGCCTATTTAAAAATGTATACCCCATTTATTGGTGCTTATGGCCTCTCAAAGCAGCGAAAGCAAAAAGTTTCATGTTGGTGCCAGTAACTTTGCTTAAGATCAGGGTGCAGAGCTATCACTCTGGGATTGTGTTTTATGTGCAAATATAGGAGGGGGGGGGGTAGATGTCAGATTATGCACACAAACTGAACATGCATATAATGTGATTCAAATCCATATTGAACAAAGGTCAATAAAGATGGACTTAGTAGTGGGGACAAAGATTTCAGCTTCTATATGTGGTAAACAACTCAGAATCAAGTTTCTTTCTTACCTTGGGCTGAATGATACAAAGGCTGAAGAAAAAATTAAGCCACTATTAGTTATGCGATGGAGCTGCCTGCGGGACATAATGTTTGCATATGTAATTTATGAGTGTCCCAATGACATACATGATAAGTTTTCTGTCGTCTTATCACCATCCCAAAATAGCACTTAAAAAGACTGTATTGGATTTCAAGTATCTCTTTGCAAAAAAATTGATTCAAATAAAATTCATACTTTCTGTTGTATATCTAACATTTCGAATAAAAAGATTGCTACTTGTGTCATATTTCAGAGCATTTTATAGGCTTACAACTTTCATTTTTATTTCCCCATATAGATTTTCTTGGAACCAGGAGTGATCCCAGATGTGCTTGCTGCAGGCAGTCATCTGCAGTTGCTAGAGCTACTTAGTTTATGCTCTCACTATCTCATCCAGGTAAGGATGAGGCCTAATGCCTCCCTTTATTTTGTAACTGTTAATTTCCAATTCTGTTGCGTGTGAGGTCAGGAGAAGCATCACCAGTTCTGCAGTAAAGAGCATCTGGAATGGCTTGATTATGACTTCCTTGTTGAGCTTGATAAATTGTTTTTCTTTGTAGCCTTATAGATTAGATTGAAAACATAGATAACATGTCTGATGGGTAGGCTGCTGTTAGCAAAGCTGCTGAGAATGGGGGACTAGGGGACAAAATTTACCAGGCCCCTGCCCTGGTTGCTGTGGGGAGGGAGAAGAAATATCCATGCCCCTCCCTCACCAGGCATGATGCTTGTAATCTCAGCAACATCTAAAAGCCTCTCTAGGAATCTATAATATCTTATTTTAGGCCTTGATTTGACTTAAAATCATAGCAGTGATTTTGTTCAGTGAGAGGGTTCTTGCTATGATTTCAAGTCAATTAAAGGATTACAGTGAACTATTAAGGATTCCTAGAAAGGCCTTTTCTCGTGTTCTCTTGACGATTGGTGAGATCCCTTCCTGCCCTCCCCCCCTGTTTGAAATGCATACAGAGGGAGGGGGGTGTGATTGAGAGTGAGAGAGAGAGAGAGAGAGAGGCTGGCTAGTTGGCTGGCTGTCAGTTTCTAGAACCTTGGCTAAAGAAGATCAAAATTTTCCAGTACCTCTGGGATAAGTAGTCCAGGATGTTAAAAGAAGACCTTTTAATAAACAATAGTGACATTTTAGGTTGTGCAGTTCTTGTAAAAGTCTTACAACATCAAGTTGTTCATGAATTACTTTTTATCCTCTGCTTTTTGAAATAAAAGTGAGAGTAGTTAAAATGTGAAACTTGACTGCCAGAGGATGTAGTGATGGACACAGGAATAAACTGCTTTAAAAGAGGTTTAGGCAGATTCATGGAAGATAAGTCTATTAGTGGCTACTAGCCATGCTAACTGAATGAGAGAACCTCCACATTCAGAGGTACTGAATCCCAAAGCCAGGAGGCAACATCAGGGGAAGGTCTCAGTCTCTATGCCCTATAGTTGGTTTTCCAGAGGAACTGGTTGGCCAGTGTGTGAGACTGGATGATGATTAGATGGGCCACTGGTCTGATCCAGCAGGGCTTTTCTTGTGTTCTTATTCCACTGATTGTGGGGAAGCCATGAATATTATGTATTAACATCTCATTAATGATGAGGTGCATAACTGTGACCCGCTCCAATATCTCATCCTCCTCCCTACCACCTAATCAACCATAATTATGTTTCAAGAAAAGTGGCTTATTGTGTGATGCTGCCTTTCTCCAGTAGCAGAATGTGCATGGAGTTTTTACATTGTAAAATGTATTTTCCTTTGCATTTTTTTTCACCTGGGAATAAAAGATCAGGTAATTCTTGATAACTGTTTGAGTGTCTAAGAGCGCAATTCTAAGCAGGTGCAGTCAGAATCCTACTCAGGTCTATTCAATAGGGTTTACATGGAAGTATTCTTAAAATGGCATTGTAATTTTATCAGGGCAAATTCGTATGGTCATTGGGTATGTGAGTCACTTGAAAAATTACTTTTGGAGGGCTCATTACCACAAGGGCTGCTTTTGAGAGTTTGCTCATGCATGCCAAAAGCTGAGGGTTTCATGAATAAGACTAAGGGAGGCCCTCACTTTTCATAGAGATTGACTGTAGCTTGATGAATCCAGAGTCTGGAGTTTGGCTGGTTGGTGGGTTGAGGATTCATTTCTTCTCTAGCTTCTCTGGTGAAGGGCTGAGAAATCTTCCGGAGGTTTCCTTCCATGCTTTCTGACTTTTAGGAAGGACAAGAATTGATTATGGCAGCAGCTGCAGGTAAATCCAGCAGGGTGAGATATACTGTTGTCTTTAATTAAGAAGAAATAGCAAGATGCTCCATTTTCATATTTTGTTATCTGAATTATTACTGATGGATCAGGAGGACTGCTGGGAAGTATAGGGATTTTACTTCCCAGGAGCTTCTTGTACTGAGATAGAAAAGACTGATTAGACACTGGGGATTACCTTATGCTACATCTAAAGTCTATATGATTAGGATAATACATGACTTAACGTTAATCTTATCAAAGACTATGCTTCCGTATATGGCTTCCCATGTCCCACTGAGTGCTTTAGTTGACACTTGCACTTATATGGACTCTTCCAAAATGTTTATCTAAAACATGGTCTTTTCGTTAATAATTTGAATATTAGAGTTTCTTGTTCCAGTGAATGGGCTGGGGTTTGGCTTTGCTGAAGCAAAGGGGATGTTGGGTAAGATGATCAGATGCTGAGTAAGATATTCCTGATTGCCACACATGAACCACTCTGAGCTTTGCAAGGAACAGCAATATATGTATAAATAATATACATCATCATTATTGTGAAAAGAATAACAAGTTTTGCACTGAATTGCTTCAGTTAAGGGAAGGTATTCTGTACAACGTGGAATGAATCTTTCACCTGATGAGAAAACATCTCTTTATTTCAATTAACACATCACATTCTTCCTAGGTTTAGATCATCAGATGCATGTTGTGAGTTCCATGCTGGGACAGTGCCGTAGCCAGGATTTTTTTCATGGGGGTGCCAGGGCACCAGGGGGCACTAAGTAAATTAACTTAAAATTAAATCAGCAGAGCAGGGGAGGAAGGGTCTGTCCCATCATCTAAAGGTGGCCTGATTAGAAGTGGAACAGGAACAACTGTGCTGCCTTTTCCTTGGGCTGCCCACATCTCAGCAAGCTGCAGAGGAGGGCGGGTGGCTAACAACCTTTCTGTTGCTTGCCCCGATTCTGGGGTGGAAAATCCCAGGTTCTGCTGTCTGGGAGCCTTTCTTCACTCCACTTGCCCAGCCCAGCCCCTTATCAAGCTGCAATGAGCAGTGGAAGTAGAACAAGGTGGCAGACTGAGGGGTGGGGAGGGGAAGGAGAGCTTAAACTGCATTTGGAATGAAGGCTACCACAGGCTACATACAGTAAGCAGCTTCCTCCTGGACGAGTTCTCTTATGCACTTCACAACCTCTCTGCATATCAGGCTACTTGCCCTCCCCACCGCCAATATAGTAAACAGGAGCCTCTGTCTCTGCATGTTTTGAGTAAGTTCCTCGTTTATTTCCCTCACAAGACTGTTTCCCTTCCACCTGATAGAAAGACTCTGCCTTTTGGATGTTTACTAGGCTGACACGGAGGCAGTGTACTCATGCTGTCTTTCTGTTGTTTTTGCAGTAGGCATGCACAGGGGGAGAGGAGGAGCCCACTCTCCAGGGCAAGCTTAGCTGATGGCCTTCTCCCTGCACAACAGAGAACATTTAGGGGAGGGGAACCCAAGAAAGGCAGACTCCAGGCAGCAACTGCGGCTAGCAGAGGCTAAGGAGTGGGTGCACATGGCTGGCAGGGGCCCCAGCTACAGAGGGCAAGCTGTGGGGGATGCTGCAAAATTTGAGAGTGGGCACTGCCCTCACTGCCCCACTGCTGGTGTTGGGCCTCTGTTGGGAACTTATTTTCCAGGACTGAATGGGCCTAAATTCAGATGAGGATTATGGTGTGCAAGGGGAACATGCTTAGGCCTCTACCTTCCCTACAATGGCTTTCCAGAAAGGAGATGGCTTTTGGAGTGCACAATTTTTCTATTGGCAAAACTTATATGTACTGTATTGGTATTTATGGAGTGCCTGATGGGGAAAATAGCACCCACCCTGGCTGTTATGGGCAACAGAAATTGCATGGTGGGGGGAGCATAAACATCCTCTCCCTCTGTGCTATGGTCATGGTCACCCTGTGAGTCAGGGTGCATTCTGCTGGGAACTGATGTGACATACATCTTGCTATGAAGACCTGGGGGGGAAAACATAAGATGTAGTTAGGGCATTAGTGCTTCTGGCCTTTAACTATTTGCTAATAATGTGATCAAATCCATTTGTGTAAAACCTACCCTGATGTATTTGCATTGCTAGTGCTTTACTGCAGTCTACTTTACTACCTTTTAAAGTATTTCATTCTTATGCTCTGGGGATCCATTCAAAATACTAAATTTATCTAATAAATGAATAAAGCAACAGTGAGGAGATTTGGAGGTATTATTGGGCAGTGTTTGCAGCTTCCCACTGCCCTCCTGATCAGCTGACTGACTTGAAGGGCTGCTTAAAGCCTGTGTGTTTGTTTGGACCAACCTTTGTGATTCCAAAAACTGCCCTTGTTATCCTTCAAGTTATAGTATGGGATTAGCTGGTTGCATTGGCATTGAGCAGGAAATATGGGGGCTGTCTCCAGAGGGTCTTTTTAATGTGCTTCATAGTACAAGGGGAGGGAAAAGTTATAATTAAATAGGCCCATTCAAAGTAGACTAGCAAGGCCTTAACTAATGTGGAAGGAGTAATAGAAGGTTAATAGAATTAGATTAGCAAACACCCTGAGGTATGTTGGGAAGGAAGAGGAAACCAGAGAAGACACTTCAGAATGACCAAACCAAGTGCTTAAGGAGGAACTCTCTTCAGTGCTGGATGTCCGTGCCTGAGCTCTCATGCTGACTGGAACAGGGCAATGGTCTTGATGGATGGCATCTCTTAGCACAGTTTATTATGCAGGTGAAAAATAGCTGTGTTACTGATTTAAGCTTGGAGCCAGGGTAGCACTGCCCAAATGTTGGTGAGCCTGTTGAGCAACCTCTGTTCTTACATTTATTTTTGTTAATTAGTATTCTGCCCTTTCCCACAAGCAGGTTCAGTATCTGCATTAAATGGGTGGTGAAGGGTTTGCCACTTGCAGCTGAGGTTTGCAAATGAATAAAGCCTCAATTTAATCTAACATGTCTTCCTTTCTGGAGTGCAGGGCTAAAAGCATGTCTGCCTACCAGTCCCAACTTCTTGCTATCTCATGACTGGGAAGGAGTGTGCAGTTAGTTTAACCGAATGTGAAGAAACCGCTTAAAGACAATATCTGCGAATATTCTATTTTATAAGCATACAGAATTGGAATATTTTCATTACTGTACCAAGTTGATTCAAGAAAGCCAGAAGAGAGAAGTGTGAGGTTCAGTAACCAGAGCTTTTGGTCATCTGTTCCCCATATCAGGAAATCCTTGTATGAGGAAAGCTAGTATGTCCTAGCTTTCATGTAGACATGCTAATTTTCTACATGGAGGCTCTCTTCCCTGATAGCAAACATACAATTTCTTCCTTCTGCATTCTGAAATAGTACCAATATTAGGCAAGTCGTATCATATCATTTTCCCATAGATGATATAAGAACTGTCTGCAGGGGAAGCCTTAGCAAAAAGCATTTACTTCCGGAGAGGATACAAGGTTTTCCTCAATCTTTGCCATTTCTGCTTCTTGCTTCAGATGCGGGAGGAGGGGTTAAGGACAGTGTTGTCTATGGAATGGCCAGGCCTTATTTTGGGCAGTAGCTCACATTGTTCAAATCTCCTGTGAGAATTTTGCTGAACTCTTAAGATTTGAGAAACTTTCTAATATTCCCCTCCATACACAAAAAAAGGGAAATAACCAAAACATATAAAGCAGACAGATGGAAATCTTCATCATGCCACTGTGGCCAAAGAGGAGAAAGTAATTTTAAAGTATGATGGGAGTAAGGGTTTTTTTATGACAATTATAATTCAAGAAGCATTTTAAGGTAGATGCTGAGCTGATATAATTTAGGACACCTTCCAGTAATATCAGGGGTGTGTGGCATATGCAAATGAGTTGTGCTAAAGAGCTCCGGCACCTCTTTTTCTATAAAATGACCCAGGGAATAGCTGTTTCACTTCTGTGAATAAATGAATGCAAATATGAACATGTGCGGAGGGGTTGTGAAGCTCCCAAAACCAGGGGGCACATTTCCCCTCAGGAAGTGGTCATCTTTTCTTTTCATTGTCAGAGATGAGGCAACACACCAGTACTCTGAAGTTTATAATTTTAATTACTTGGTTTCTTTACAATGCCAACTCCAATCACCATCTAGTAGTCCAGCCAGTCTACAACTCGTCACCTCCACCTGTTCACACCTTGATGCTAGGGCAGCTTTCCCAGCCTCAGTCCTTGTCGGAGTTCCTTCGCTCCTGTCCTGGCCACTATACCCTTTCTACAGGGTTAAACCAGAGAGTAGCCCATCTGCCTGGGCCAGGTAGGAAAAGTTCTTTCTTGTTTCCCTTGGAGCCAGAATTGCTGACTTCTGGGACTCTGAGAGGCATGGTTCATGGTTCATTCTCATCTGCAAAGGCCCTAAGCCTGTCTGCCCATAGCCCTCTCCCAGCCCTCAGCTGAGGCCTTTTACCCCTATTCTCCTGGCTACTCCTAGTTCCTGCTTCCCTGTTCCTTTTCTTCAGTAGGCCCTTTCTCTTAAAGAGACATTTGATCCGTGGGGAGCTAGTATTGATTGGCCTTTCCCTGCCTGCTCTTCAGTCTTGCAGGCCCAGCTAGCTCATTCCTTAGCTGCTCTCTTCCTTAGAGTGGTGCCCCTGCTCCATCTGTTCTTCAAGAATGGGGTGCTCCACAGCTGTGACACTGGTCATGAACTTTGAAATAACTTTTGTCATCAGTACTTTGCTTAATGTCTGTAGAGGTGTGGTAAAAACAGATAACATCAACCTGTACTGTGTCAGAAAAGTCACTTGAAGTGGAAAGCTTTTGCTTCTGAAGGATTATAAATTACTGAACATTATACTTTTTAAAAAGTCGTTTTTATACTTTAAAAACCCTGCAATATTCATTAATAGACAGTAGATGGCAGTGTGAGTCCATGAGTATGAATAAATTAAAAGCACCAAGGGGGGGGGGGGAATCCAAGGGGAAAAAATGAAAAGAAATTATTTATTTTGCTCCATATTAGTCTTGTGACCTAATCAGTAAAAAAGTCATTATTCACACAACACTGGGCAATATGCATTGTAATTTTTAACAAATAATGGGAAACTGTTAACGGTTTCACAGGAAATACAGCCCTGTCTTGTGCAGCAATGGTCATTTATCATTGCACTTTGTGAAATCACTCATTTGTTCTAATTTGAATGTAAATGACTCTAAGGTTTTACAAATAAGGTGACAGACTCACATAAATGTAATTGCAGGGTTCATCTCTCTCTTTTTATATATCACTCATTAAGTTATGAATTAAATACATCGTATTAAACCAGGGGCATGTCCAATGATGATATTGTAATGGCAAATTACTCTATGCTATTAGAGGTGTATTTTTTATTCATGGACATTAATTTGTCATTAAACGGCATTAGTTTAGCACTTTTATGTGGGAGACGTGACCTGAAAGAAGAGACTTGCGGCTCTAATGTGAGAGAGTAGAAATATGAGTACCGGATGCATGTCGCCTCTTCAGCTCTTGGAAAGAAATGGAGGAATATTTTATTTCAGCTTCCCCGCTCTTTGCCACCCACATACACAAAATTCTTAAATTGGTTTTTATCCATGTTAATAGACATTTCTGAAGAAGAAGTAGCCTTCGTCTTTTAAATCTTGTTTCTCATCCAAAAGCTATGGAGAGAGGTTAAGATGGAAAAGAATAAGTTCAGCCTCATATGTGTGTCAGGTGCTTGCTGAGTTTTGATGGATTCCTGATCATTTCTTTCACTAACCTAAAAGAAAAGGGATGATCAGCCTGGCTTTGAGTAATGTGGGTAACTTAGTAGGCAAGCTCTGGGTTTCAGTATACTGTTCCCACAAATACATACATGAGAAAAAGAAATGAGACTCTCTCCACGAGCAAACATTCTTTATTTGGAATACATTATGCAGATTTCCTGTGTGATCTGAATAGTTTGTTCCTATTGGAATATTTAGATTTTCTCAGAATCCAGAATATTTTATTTGCTAGATTTTATTCCTCCTCTTTCTCCAGAAGTTCAGGGCAGCAAACACTGTATTTGGCCTCCTTGCTTTTTCCTCATAGCTTCCCCAGGAGAAAGTTTATTCATGAGAGAGATTGCCTGCTCCAGGGTCATCCAATGAGTTTTATAACTGAGGGCCTAACCACATGTCACACAGACTGCCATGAGGGCTTTCTATGGGGTGCACCTTGCTGCAAATCCCTTGCTCAGCTCTCCCAGCAGTTTCATTTAGATCAGTGGTTCCCAGCCTTTTTGAGTATGAGGACCCTTTTTAATGTCAAATTTGTTTTGCAGACCCCCATGTGATAACGGTTGTATTATTAGCATAAGTTATTGAAAGAAATACATGACAAAAAGCTTAAAACTTCATGAATGCTTTTAAATGAATTTGTATTTTATAAATCACAACAGTGTCCACATTCGTTTGTATAAGATAAAGGTAAAGGTAGTCCCCTGTGCAAGCACCAGTCGTTTCCGACTCTGGGGTGACGTCACATCACGTTTTCATGGCAAACTTTTTACAGGGTGGTTTGCCATTGCCTTCCCCAGTCATCTATACTTCCCCACCCCCCAGCAAGCTGGGTACTCATTTTACCAACCTCAGAAGGATGGAAGGCTGAGTCAACCTTGAGCCAGCTACCTGAACCCAGCTTCCGCCGGGATCGAACCCAGGTCATGAGCAGAGCTTTGGACTGCAGTACTGCAGCTTTACCACTCTGTGCAATGGGACTCCTTTTGTATAAGATAGTAATACCTAAATGTGCAAGACACATTAAGGTACATTTTGGATGCTTGGAACAAAGGGTTGTTCTTGTTGTAAGTACTGGTTGTGTGGGCCAGGGGTACCCATAATTTCTGAGCCTTCAGGCAGCCCTGGAATTTTGAGAAAGGGTGATGAGCTGCCTCAGAGGGTGGAGTCAAGCAAGAATATCTTGCACCTTCTGGGAAGAAGGAGATCCTGAGAGGGGAATGAAACCACACACTGAGTAAGGAAAGGTCCAAGTGCTTGCCTCCACTCCTCCTGATCCTCCAGTGGAAAACCCTTTTATTTAAAAGAGGGCAACCAATAACAAGGCCGCACCCACTTTCTGAAAGGCTCGGAAGTACTTCCAAGGGAAGTACTGGCAGGCACTGTGACACTTATGGGTACTATGGTAGGGAACGCTGGACTGGGCAGTACATATCAGTGACCTGACACAGTATAAGTAGACTTGCCAGTCCCCAAGTCTGGACAGGGGATCCCCAGATTTTTCAGGCTCCTCCTCACCAGCAGCCAGCTGGCTGATGGGAGGAAGCCCTGCCCCAAAAGCCACCATGTGCCTTCAAACCTTGGCAGGTTTAGAAGAGGCATACAGCTGTTTGTTTTTCTGAATGTGTGTGTGCCTTTAAATCTCAGCAGGAAAGCTGCAGGGGGGTGGGGTGGACCGAGCCACCTTGCTTTCATTTCCTCTGTTTGTTTGGAGGAAAACTCCACCCCTAGGCTGTTCTTTCATTTTCCTGTTAGTCTGAAGAAATTGGTTGAAATGCAGCAGATGGTTATATTCAGCAATGTGAATAAATTTCCCCAGTGAGATCACAAAACTGTGTTTATTTTGGCTGCTTTGTGTGAGTATACGTGTTCACTTTCATTTAGTGGAAGCTTAGTTGTGGGGGGGGGGGGATGAGGAAATGAAGACCATATTCAGGGGAACTGCACTGCTGTATTTTTGATTTATTTTAGGGAATGGGAAAGTTTCCTGGCTCCACCCCCAAAGTCTCCAGATATTTTCTGAGTTGGACCTGGCAACCCTAAGTATAAGAAATTTTCATCTGTTTGGACGCTTTGGAGTTATTGGTGCAGCTGCCTAGAACACTTAGCAGTTATTCTGTACTCATGGGAATTTGCTTGATTGTCCAATGAGCTTTGAGTCCATGACAGAACAATTGGGGTATAGTTACTTCATTTTAACCCTGCAGTTCAGTGGTGAATTGTGTTCCACTCATAGGTTTAAACACAAATAACAATTAAAATTCAATACAAAATGTTTCTTGTGGAGAGAATTTTCAGTTTTTCTGGATCCAGACATGATCAAGGGCTGGGTGGCTACTCCCTCCCATGGCCTTAGCTATGGCACTTCTTCTCAAGGGGTCGGTTCTCTTTGCAAGTAGTCCCTAACTGGGCTGGTACACCTGGGGGCCTCCAACTAAGACTGGCCCGGTGCTGCCTGCATGAATGCCTCTGAGGAAGTGGACCCAGGTGTGAAGGTGTGTTTACACTGTGGCAAGCAGGCTTGTGGAGGAAGCCAAGCCAGCCTGAAAGAGAGGAGGATGGCATGGCCATCATAGAGGTGAGACTGTGAGAAAGCCACAGTTTGGGGAAAGTGGAAACCTGCCCAAGCTGGATGGATTCATGGACCCCTTGCAATAACTTTGTGCTTCCCAGGGGTCCTCAACTCATCTCTGTACGGCATCATGAGCAACATCACAGGAAACTATTTTGCATAAATCCCCAGTTTTTCCATAAATCCCATTTATGTTGATGGAGTTGATACTGAAGAACGTTATGGTAGATGGAGCCCAAAGAAGTATATCTACCTGTATGGCATAATGACTCAATACACACAAGTTTGCAATCATTTTTCTTTAGAATTAATGAGGGTTTGATGAGGCAAATATGAAATGTCAGGGATTGTGTTGATTTTAAAGCAAGTGGTTCTCTAATGTAAGTGCTTGACCCAGTAAATCATAAGGCAGTCTACAGTTACATTTCCTTGATTGCAAATTCCTGTGTAGATTTCAGTTGTTTGGGGTTTTTGTTGGATATAAGAACCTGTTTACAAGAATTTAATAAATGCAAGATACTGTTGGTTCACCAGTTTGGACAGTTATGTTGAGGAGCTGAGAAATATTTATAGATATGTTATTTCATTTATCATTTCGACCCTAGTTTAAATAAATTAACTATTTTTTATTTGGCAACATGTACTACTGTTACATCTTGTCAATGAAGATGGATCCATTTCTGCTTTTCAAACATAGAACAACTCTGTTTCTCTATCCAGTATTTTCTGTACAGACACATTTTTGGATATTTTTTTTTCTTGGAGAAAGAATTAAAACAACACACACACACACAGCCCTTCTCTCTGTGTATGTGTGTATGCATATGGGGAGGGGAAGCAGTATGGATTGGAACTCGTATAATACCTTGATTTACAGCTAGTCTGCAATCCAGATACAAAGCAGGTGGAGTAACAACTGGGTATGATGCCTTGGATATTAATGGCTTGGCTCAGCAATGGAATTTCTGAAGCTGTATACACTTTTTCTGTCTTAATTATGCATTCATTAGAAGCTTTTATACCCAACAGAATAAAGTAAATATTTTTTGATCTCTGTAGTGTGCTCCCAGATTGTAGATTTGCACAGCAGGGTCTTGATAATCTGAATAAATTGTATATCCCCAAGGAGTTTATCTTTCAAATAAGGTCATAAAGAAATGCAGTCTCTCCCCTTAGTTCTCCTTGTGTTTTTCTTTTCTTTTTATAGCACAGCACACAGGAACAGAGGTATATTGTACTCTGCTGTGTACTTGGTTGTGATTAACTCTCATTTATCAGCCTGTTACTTATATACATCCTTTTTTTTTGCAGCCCATGCAGTACAGTTCTTAAAATGAAGGAAAAGCAAGTGGCTGCGAAATAATATAAAAATAGGTTATTATTTTCCTTGTACATTGCTGTATTACCATGTATAATGCATACATTTGGAGTTATATGGGCAATATATATTTGCAGCTCTTCGTGCCACCTAATTACATGATGCAACCCACGTGTGCCATTTATTTTTTAAAAAGGAAGATCTGGCCTTTGAAAGATATTCTGGGAGATTATTTATGTAGCTTTACACTTCCACTAAGATGTTGGTTGTAAACTTTAGCTGTGAAAAAGTGGGTATTTGTATTTTCACAAAGCTTTTGTGTTAGTGTTAAAAATAGCAAACTTGGAAAAGAATCAATAAGAACTCATAGAGATGGGGGAAAGTAGCACTTCAGACATGATAGCATTTTCTTAAACCAAAACAAGAGTGGATTTGATTTAAATCACTAGTCAGTAAGACTTTTATTTAAATAATAGTTTTCTACATAAAGACTCAGTTTTGCTGGTATAACCTTAATATTCACAATTAGATGGAGTTCATTTTTAGAATAACAACTGTTCATATTAGTTTTACAGTTATATAAAAATATTGATTTTTAATACTATTAGAAACACATTATAGATAAGTAATTATGAAATTATTGTGAGGTGAATTATCTCCAGTTTAATAGATTAATCATTCATATTTGGACAACTTTTCTGCTGTACTTTATTGGAAGGAGAAAAATAATCATTACCTTAATAATAATAATTTAAATCGTTTTATTCAACTAAAACAATAACATTATAGCATATGTTTGCTTAAACATCCATGTTTGTTAACTAATGTGGTCAAATTATATATATATAATAAACTTAAACTGTTAGCCCAGCCTACACATGAAAAACTTAAATACTGTCCTCTCTAGCTCACTTGTCATCTTCATCTTCTTTGTTCTGGAAAAAAAAAACAAGCTTTCTTGCTTTGTCGGGTCCCAAATGATTTCTCAATTTAGAATGAATGAGTCTTGCTTTGCATTTTCTTAAGTCTTCTGTATTCATTTTTTTGAATGGGCAATGAAAACGCTTTCATTTGGAGTTGCCTTGCAGTTCTCAAGAGTACTTTTGAACAGGAGTTTTCCTGAATGTGTGGAGCTAAGTTTGTATTTGTAGAACTTTTAAAACTTCTCCCCAAATCCCTGTCCTTTGTTCACTTGCAAGAGCACTGATTCAGGAAGTCGCTAGGTGTGCTGCTCAAAGATGTATCGACATGTGCTCACCTCTGAACAGGGCTTCCCTCACAAGGAAAGCCCAGTTCAGAGGAGAATGCGCCCTGACCGGCTGCTCTCGCTTTCAAGCAGCCAGGTGGGGCATCAGCATGGCTTCTCCAAGCATGACTCGGAGCAGAATGCTTCTGCAGTGTGCTCCCAGAGGTGTTCTACACCTCTGAGAGCGCATTGCACAGGCCCGGCTCAGCCAGAGCCTGCCCACCCCTCTTTTCATACCACTGCACCTGCTCTTCCCATGGGCGGGGGTGCGGTAGCAGGGTAGGCGCAGGTGGGGGGGCACAGGACAGGTGCCAGCCTGGGGTGCCCGAGGCCCTAGCACCATCCTGCCTAATCTCAGAAGGCAGGGACACTCAAAGCAGCCCTCTGAAGATGAACACCGTGGTCAGGTACATTCATAAGGAAATGGTGGCCCTTCATGTATGTTGATCCCAAGCTATATAGGGCTTTAAAGGCCAGTACCAGCACCTTGAATTGTGCTTAGAAATAAATTGGAAGCCAGTGTAGATGAGCTAAGACTGGAGTCATATGGTCCCTGTGACCCACCCCAGTCTATTTAATTGTGGCAGTCTGCATCAATTGAAGTTTACAAACCCTTTTCAAGGGCAGCCCCACATAGAGTTTATTGCTGTAATCTAATCTAGTTAGAACCAATGCATGTACCACAGTGCAAGTTCTTTCCTGCTCAAGAAAGGCTGTAGCTGGCTAACCAGTCAAAGCTGTTAAATGGCATACCTGGCCACAGCTGCTACCTGCTTGCAGTCCTAAGGGCAGGATGAGGCAGCACAATAGATCTCTCTCTCGGCTTGGCTTCGCGAACGAAGATTTAAGAAGGGTGCAATAGTCCACGTTTGCTGCAGGCTCGCTGGTTGCTGACAAGACCAATGTGGGACAGGCAGGTCCGGCCACAGCGGCTGCAGGGAAAAGTCTGATTTAGGGTTGGTCCTGTAGCAGTGCGATTCTTCCTCAATCTCCTTTTGTCCTCAAGACCAGCTATGCGTGCGTTCTCAAAGGAAGAGACAGCCTGGTGGATGGTGTGCCTCCATGCTTTGCGATCTGAGGCTAGGTCAGACCACTGGTGATGGTTGATGTGACAGGTGCTAAGGGATTTCTTCAAGGAGTCCTTGTACCTCTTCTTTGGTGCCCCTCTATTTCGATGGCCGGTGGAGAGTTCGCCATACAGGGCAATCTTGGGAAGGCGGTGGTTTTCCATCCTAGAAATATGCCCTGCCCAGCGCAGCTGCGTCTTCAACAGCAGTGCCTCGATGCTGGTAACCTCCGCCCGCTTGAGGACTTCGGTGTTGGTCACAAAGTCACTCCAGTGGATGTTGAGGATGGTGCGAAGGCAGTGCTGATGAAAGCGCTCAAGGAGTCGCAGGTGATGACGGTATAAAACCCACGATTCGGAGCCGTAGATGAGGGTTGTCATCACAACCGCTTTGTAAACATTGATCTTTGTGCCTTTTTTCAGATGCTTGTTGCTCCACACTCTTTTGTGCAGTCGGCCAAATGCACGGTTTGCCTTTGCCAGCCTGTTGTCAATTGTCACAATAGATACAATCACACAAAATACAATTGAGATGGAACAGGCCATAACTTTATTGATTACATCAACAGGAGCATCAGTGCAGCATAAGACACAGATCCAGGCATCAGGCGACCCACCTGCTGGGTGATGGAAGCCTTTCCCAACACCTCTTGCTGGAGGGTAGACCTGGGATAATAAGTAGTGTGGACCCACATGTACATAGGGTTGCCAGGTCCGACTTAAGAAATATCTGGGGACTTTGGGGGTGGAGCCAGGAGCAAGGATGTAACGAGCATGATTGAACTCCAAAGGGAGTTCTGGCCATTACATTTAAAGGGACCACAAGAGTTCTGAAAGAACTCAAAGTTGAACTTGTGGATCTTCTAACAAAAATCTGTAATCTTTCATTGAAATCTGCCTCCATTCCTAAGGACTGGAAGATAGCAAATGTCACCCCCATCTTTAAAAAGGGTTCCAGAGGAGATCCGGAAAATTACAGGCCAGTCAGTCTGACTTCAATACCGGGAAAGTTGGTAGAAACCATTATCAAGGACAGAATGAGTAGGCACATTGATGAACACGGGTTATTGAGAAAGACTCAGCATGGGTTCTGCAAGGGAAGATCTTGCCTCACTAACCTGTTACATTTCTTTGAGGGGGTGAACAAACATATGGACAAAGGAGACCCGATAGATGTTGTTTACCTTGACTTCCAGAAAGCTTTTGATAAAGTTCCTCATCAACGGCTCCTTAGAAAGCTTGAGAGTCATGGAGTAAAAGGACAGGTCCTCTTGTGGATCAAAAACTGGCTGAGTAATAGGAAGCAGAGAGTGAGTATAAATGGGCAGTCTTCGCAGTGGAGGACAGTAAGCAGTGGGGTGCCGCAGGGCTCGGTACTGGGTCCCATGCTCTTTAACTTGTTCATAAATGATTTAGAGTTGGGAGTGAGCAGTGAAGTGGCCAAGTTTGCGGATGATATTAAATTGTTCAGGGTGGTGAGAACCAGAGAGGATTGTGAGGAACTCCAAAGGGATCTGTTGAGGCTGGGTGAGTGGGCGTCAACGTGGCAGATGCAGTTCAATGTGGCCAAGTGCAAAGTAATGCACATTGGGGCCAAGAATCCCAGCTACAAATACAAGTTGATGGAGTGTGAACTGGCAGAGACTGACCAAGAGAGAGATCTTGGGGTCGTGGTAGATAACTCACAGAAAATGTCAAGACAGTGTGCGTTTGCAATAAAAAAGGCCAACTCCATGCTGGGAATTATTAGTAAGGGAATTGAAAGCAAATCAGCCAGTATCATAATGCCCCTGTATAAATCGATGGTGCGGTCTCATTTGGAGTACTGTGTGCAGTTCTGGTCGCCGCACCTCAAAAAGGATATTATAGCATTGGAGAAAGTCCAGAGAAGGGCAACTAGAATGATTAAAGGGCTGGAGCACTTTCCCTGTGAAGAAAGATTGAAACGCTTGGGACTCTTTAGCTTGGAGAAGCGTCGACTGCGGGGTGACATGATAGAGGTTTACAAGATAATGCATGGGATGGAGAAAGTAGAGAAATAAGTACTTTTCTCCCTTTCTCACAATACAAGAACTCGTGGGCATTCAATTAAATTGCTGAGCAGACAGGTTAAAACGGATAAAAGGAAGTACTTCTTCACCCAAAGGGTGATTAACATGTGGAATTCACTGCCACAGGAGGTGGTGGCGGCCACAAGTATAGCCACCTTCAAGAGGGGTTTAGATAAAAATATGGAGCACAGGTCCATCAGTGGCTATTAGCCACAGTGTGTGTGTATATATAAAAATTTTTGCCACTGTGTGACACAGAGTGTTGGACTGGATGGGCCGTTGGCCTGATCCAACATGGCTTCTCTTATGTTCTAAGCCTTTAAAATGTTTTCCCTCCATTTGGAAATAATGAATGATGGGGCACCTTCTTTTGGGGCTCATAGAATTGAACCCCCAGTCCAATCTTTTTGAAACATGGGGGTATTTTGAGAAGAGGCACTGGATGCTATGCTGAAAATTTGGTGCCTCTACCTCAAAAAACAGCCCCCCCCCTACAGAGCTCCAGATACCCACAGATCGATTCTCCATTATACCCTATGAGAACTGGTCTTCATAGGGCATAATGGAGTGCCCAGCAGATAGTTTCCTCCCTCCCTCCACTGCTTTCTGATAACCCTGAAGTGGGGGGAGGACCTCCAAACCAGGGAATTCGCTGTCCCCAACTGGGGATTGGCAACCCTACATGTGCATATTCCTCTGAATAAATCCTTTGCTACTTGTGAGAGGAGCCAAGTGACAGCCCCCTAGTTGGGCATGCCACTAATTTGCTCCACCCCCAAAACTCTTTAAGGGGTCCCTAACTGGGTGGAGGCAGCCATACCTCCGAACGGATCCAGCCCACTGCCTACAACTGCCATCACTGAAACAGTTAACAAAGAAAACAAGCTGAATACCATGTTACAAAATTGGAAAATTGAGGGAATATGGGAGGGATGGACAAAGGGGCAGTTTTGGAACAGGCCCCCAACCTGTGGGCCCACCCCTGGCCTGCCTACCCCCACAGCCAACATGACTGGCTATAGACCACCAGATGTCCCCAGTGGGTATGCCACCCCATGGCCAACAGCCACATGGGTGCACAGGTGTGCTCGCTGGTCCTACCTGTCACCCTGTGGCTGCAAAGACAGGTCACAATAAATCCAGGCAGTAAGCTTGGGTCCAAGACTACCCTCAGATCTCTTCCTTCAAGGAGAATGCAGCCCCACCCAGAATAGATCAGACTTTCCATTCAGCAGTATCACTTCTGCCTAGACAAGATAAAGCTTTAGTTTATTAGCCCACATCCACTTCAAAACTGCCCCAGGTGCTGGTTCAGGGTTTCTATTTATTTTACTTTGAAAATATATTCTGCTTTTTGGCCTAAGCTCCCAAGTTAAACAAATTTTAAACAATCAGAAAAATAGAAAGCATATAAGAAAAATATAGAGCTTTCCTTCTGTGGAATAAAAGTTTCATTACCTAGTAGAAAGTGTCAAACTTGGTACCAGCTAAATGTTCCTGAGGAACTGTGGCATCACCTTCCTGTCCACTGAAGCTGGAGGTACCTGGAGCAGAGCCTCTGACATTGATCCCAATATGAGAAGGTTCATATGGGAGTATTTGGCTCTTGATGTACCCTGATTGCATAAGCCATGTAGGATATTATAGGCAAAAGCTAGCACTTTCAGTAGTGCTCAATGACAAATTATTAATGGAGAATTTTCAATATTTTGAGATGTGTTCCAACCAGCTATACCAGTCAGCAATCACCATTATTCTGAAACAGCTGAAGTTTCCATGTAGCCATCAATGGAAGGTTTGTGTAAAAGATGTTGAAGAGATTAGTCTGAAAATTATCAGGCATGGATAAACTCCAGCAGGGCTCCTTTTTTTGTAGAAAAAGCCCAGCAGGAACTCATTTGCAAATTGACCGCACCCTCTAATGTCACCATTGTTTCACACATGGCTTTTTTGTAGACAAAGCCCAGCTGGAATGCATTTGCATATTAGGCCACACCCTCTGACACCAAGCCAGACAGAACTACGTTCCTGTGCATTCCTGCTCAGAAAAAGCCCTGAACTCTATCTCTGAACAGAATTGCAACTGGTACCCCAAGTTAAAATAGAAAAAAATCAGTTTTTCATGGAAGCCACTTGGACATCCAAAGTAGGGACTAGATCTAATAAAGTTTATAAGCTGTGATAATTTAAATGGAGTGTAGCCACCTCCCGAACAAGTTGGATCCATTTCATAAACCCATTTCAACTATCTGCAGTACTTCTGTTTTGTCTGAATTTAGCATCAGATTAGTTCACCCCAAACCCTTACTAAATCTGCCCACAATAAATATTTCCCCAGATTCACACTGAAGTCACTGGCCCCAAGGAAGAAATTATATAGTAGAGACTGCTTCCCATTAACGTTTGTAGAGATAACATAGGATTTCATTTATCTTCCTCAGTGGTTCCCAGTTTGCCCCAATAATATATTTATTGAGACAAAACATGTGTTGCTTAAATGGTGAATGTTGACATGATTTTCTCAGATGATTTTTGTAAAAATCCCTCCCTTTGGGGTTTAACTGGTAAACACCGACCATCACTTTCAGGTGACTCCAAAGTTAACAGTGTATCTCTCAATTTTCAGACATTCCCAACACCTGAATGGAATTGTGTTGCCTCAGTAGAAATAAATAGCCTAGAATTGTCAATTTTTTTCAAAATATTTGGCAAGCTTTACAACATAGCCAATGAACTGGCAAAAATTTCAAAAGTAAAATAACTATCCTCAGTTAAAATGATCTACTCTGATTTTTTCCAAACAGTTTATAGTTTTAAAAATAATTTGTCAAAGTATCCATGTTTGTGTTCTCATTTAAAAAGTTTCTTAATGTATTCTGAGAAAGCAGATTAGATTGTTACGTTTCAAGTAATATATTATTTTTGAGTTCCAAAAGAAAATAAAGTTCATCTTTTGCAGTCACTTCTTATACTTTTGTCAAGTCATTATGTTTCCAGAAGGCCTATCGCTGATTGGGAGATGGGTTATCTGATCAGTAATATACATCTCACAATCTCAGCATGACATTTCTGGTGTGCAGCTTCATCAGCTGGATAACGGTGTATTGCAGTGTATAATTTTAAGCTGAACAAGTGATTGGTATTACAGTGGGGTGAATTTTGCTGGAATAGGCAGATACAGTGAGCTTCTGTGGCTGTGGAATTCACAGGTGTAAAGTTTCGTAGCCAAGAGGAGATGAAGACCCAGTAAATTTTCTAATTTCGAAATCAAGTTGTTTGTTGAATTGGCCTATTGCAGAGGAAGATCAGTGTGTGGTTTGAGAACTGATGCTTCAAGGTTAACCTGATTAAAGATAAGTCATTGTTGTATAGTGGCTAGAGCGTGGAGGAGACCTAGATTCAAGTTTTCACTCAGCTGTGCAGTTCATTTGGTTGGTCACTCTTGCGTAGTCTAAGTTTGTTGTGTGGATTAAATGTTATGAATGATGTATGAAACCCTTGGGGAAAGCACAGGATATAAATGTGATGACAGCACAAACATTTGTACCATTTAGGATCCAGTGTCCACTGGGATTTTGGAATTTTTTGATCTTTTAATAGCTAGCACCTAAACCATCTGACAAGCTGTTTTTTAAAATGTCCTTGATTTCAAGTGGTTAGTTGTGATTTGTATGGCATCTATTCAAGAAACCAAAGTGATTCTTCTCCACATATTCTGTTGGTTTTGTGGTCCCTTGGATACTGGTTACTACAGTCTGTTACTATTGAACTAATGCCAGTTGTATCCTTAAAGATTCTACTATTTATTTCTACTGCTGAGCAGCAAAGAAAAATTGATATGTTCTCCATTGTACCAGGTGTGAAAAATGACAGGCATCATACTTTGCTTTTGTAGGTTTCAAATTCATTAACTTTATTTGATGGAAGAAAATGGAGTGCTAAATTGGGAGCTATGCTTTTCTAGTAAGGGAGCAGAATGAAGAACAGATCCTTGTAGGACTGTGTTTAAGAGAGGGGTACCATTAAGTGTGACAGAGTTTTCCCCCTAATGTAATACGAGTTTTATAATGCTACTATCGATTTATTTTTTCCCTCCACACATTTTAAGTATAAGTTCATGCACATCTATCTGTAAGCATGTGATAGAGATCCAGGCAGTGGTGGTGGGAATTTATATTGATTGAAGCATAACTGTTAATTTGTTCAAGACACAGCCTATTACTTCAAATGTGATGATACACGGACAACTTTTTAAATTAGGACTTCTGCATCTGAAGTCACTCCTGCCTCCAATCTCCCTATATTTCTTTATGCTTTTGTTTGAACATAGCATTCATTATTAAAATTTCTGTTTTATTTGAACAGGAGTTAAATAGTTTTAATTACTTGGACCTGTACAAGCTGGCTGACCTGTTTAACCTCACATTGCTGGAGAAAGCTGTGGTTGACTTTTTAGTGAAACATCTCTCTGAACTGCTGAAGAGTCACCCTGAAGAAGTCTTGTCGCTGCCATACTGTCTCATCCGAGAGGTCTTGAAGAGTGACCGCCTCACGTCACTCAGCGAAGAGCAAATCTGGCAGGTAAAGTGCAAACATAATTGGCAGCATGTTTAAATTTTAAAGAAAACTGACACTGTGGCTCCTTAAACTTTGTCAAGAACAAAATTATTAATAGCAAACTCCGAATGCTGGGAAACAGTAGAAGAAAATTCTTGAGATTTAATCCTTCTGTACCTGTAAATATAAGTGGCTGTGAATGTGCTGACGGAGAAGAGTTCTGCTATGCCCTACAGCAGTCATTTTGTGCATGAAAACAATTTGTGCCCTTGGCTTTAATACTTTGATATCTGTCCAGTGATTTGAATGCAACCAACTAATTTTAGAGAACACGTTCTCCTTTTATCCTTTCATCATTTGTACGGCCTCAGGTAGTAATGTAAGAGACTGTTGTGCTGTCCTTAGGTATTTATTTATTATTTCATTTATATCTCACCTTCTTCCCAATGGAGATCCAAAGCAGCTTATTCTCCCCTTCACCATTTTCTCCTCACAACAGCCCTGTGAAGAGGGGTAGGCTAAGCTTCCATGGAAGAGGGGGGATTTGAACCTGGGTCTTCCAGATTGTAGTCTGACATTCTTAATCACTACACCACTCTGGCTGATCTGCGAGATTTGATTCTTAGCTGGTCAAGAAATATCTAGGCCAATATTTGATGCTTTCTTGGCCAATGAAATAGCAGAATGAAAACATGGAAATGGAAACCAGGAAATTTAGGCTAGATAATGAGACTTGATTTGTCTGCTGCGCCACCACTAGTTAACTAAAAGGTGGCAGTGAGTTTATGCTCCTGTTATACTGTCTCTTCTGAACAAATAAGTTAGCATATGGTATGCAGATACATATTTTTATTTTTTCTTCTTCATCATGTACTTAGATGAAAAGGTGAGTGTTTTGTCTCTTTCTTTTAAACTAGGTGGGGAAAACTGTCATTTGGAGAAAATTAAGGTTATTATACTAGTAGCAATCAGCTTTGACTGATGGATGAACCGATTCAAAGCTTTGGTTTGATGTGAGTGTAGCTCCTTGTGTTCTCTGCTGACTCTGAGCACACACCACATTTGGTATCTTGTGACTAGCTAACTTGTATTTGAAATATTGTATGATTCTGAGGTGAAATGAAAATTGACTCCGGCGATTGACCACTTCACACCTGCAAGTTGTTACATGATACTATGGCCATCTGTATGTGAAATTACTCTTTACTTATTGCAAAATAAGGAACATGGTATTGTATTTTCTAAGAAGAAAATTTCTGTCCCTTGTTGTCCCAAAGAAAAGCTTGAAAATGTGTTAATGGCATTAAAAAAAAATCTTGGCTTGTTTTTCCCCCTCTCCCATTTCACATGGGTCTCCTTTTCTATGTTCTTGTTCTATTTATTTATACAGTTCTAGGAAACTTCTTCACTTCTATTTGTTTTTGCAGGGCCAAACCAAATGTGAACTTAGAAGATCCATTAAGGAATCTTGTGTGTTGCAAACAAAATAACAGTTGTGCAGGGCCCAACTTGAGCATAATCTGCTCCCTTTCACAGTCTCACCCACTGAAACCAAACACCCACCCACACTGCTTTTCCTGTAAAGGGAAAATAACAAGGCATATAAATGTTCTAAATAAAATAAAATAGCTTCCCCCCCTTTCCCAGACTCATAACAGCCCAAGGAGGTTGGTTTTTATTGGCAAAATTGCATGGGGAGAAGAATTAAACCCTTTTGCTTGCACCATAGCTCATATCTAAATTGGAATCCCGAACAGCCTTTTTTTTTCTTTAAAAATTGGCAAGATATATTAATCAGTCTCCAGAAGCACATATGTTTTGGCCCCCAAAGTTTGGGTTACTCTAATATGCTTCCTGTTCCTATGTTGATAAAAAGCCACTTTTATCTGTGTTTGTGTATTTGGCAGAGGGAGAAAGTTATAAAGGAATCTGAACTTGTCTCGGTGTAGGAAATACTGTAGGTGTAGGAAATACTCGGTGTAGGAAAGGAATCTGAACTTGTCTCGGTGTAGGAAATACTCGGTGTAGGAAATGCTCCACTTATTGGACGAGCCTGGAAAAATCATTGTCTCATCATCAGTAGTAACATACATTTGCCACAGCTGATGGCTTACTTCCTGGAAAAGTGTGAGTCTTGTGAAGGCTTGTGAAAAGAAACCTTGTTATTCTATGTTTAATTCATATTGTTCCTGGATTTCTTGTGGTTCAGAGCTGTTTATTATAGTAATGGCATAGAAGCAAGGAGAAATAAAATCAAAAAGACCATCCATAAATCTATACAATCACTACACAATCTGTAGAAAGGGCCACCTATTTATTTTTATTTTATTTTTATTTTTATCTATGACTTGTATCCCGCCCTTCCCACAAGTGGCTCAGGGCGGCTTCCAGCAATTGATCAACATTAAAAATTAAACAATATTTAAATATATAAACCATTAAACATTTAAAACAGTTAAAACCTTAAAAACCAGTAAACATTCCAAATACATATAAAACAGAAGTCTGGCAAGCTACATTGAGTTCTCATCTTACCTAGGTGTAGGCTAGCCGGAAGAGGGTCGTCTTACAGGCCCTGCGGAACTGGACAAGGTCCCGCTGGGCCCTCACCTCCTCCGGCACCTAGTATCAAGGGCCTGATTTTTAAAAGCTTTGTTTTCTAAGCCCACTTGATATGGATACTTTGTGTGTGTGAAGCTGCCTGGAAGGCTTTTGACCTGGCTGATATTGCATAGAAGTGCTGATTGTGTGCACCATGTCTGTACAAACACTGTGATTTTTTGTTATGTATCATCCAATGTGATCATGCAGGTTCTGTTTGGGTCAAGGTTTCACATAAGGCCACTGGTTCACAAATTATCCTCATATATGTGATCACTGATGGTCCCCATGTCCACTAATATCCTTCACAGATTCATGCTGGTGATTGTGTAGGAGAGAAAAAGTAGCAAACTGTGTAGTATTACAACAGGAATTATATTGTAACAACAACGCCCTTAAAGGGAAACGTCCATATCCAATTAGAAATACATTTCATCTTGCTGCATAAAGACTCTCATTACAAAGGTCATCTTCTTCCGTTATGATGTAAATAAGCCCAATAGAAGAATCAAGTCAATTCAGGGGGCCGGTTTCGGTTTCAAAAACCTTCATCAGCCAAGGCTTTAGCTTTGCATTTTAGTACATCATGGCTTCAAGCTGTTATGGAAGAGACAAAATAATTCAATAAAAACACCAACAAATCAGGGAGGAGGGCCAGTAATGCTTATTAGGGGTATGCCAAGCAAAACAAAACAAAGTCTTCACTGCTGGTGTAACACACTGATACATGAAGACAGACAGATCTCCCTGGGAAGGAGTTCCAAAGTTTTGGTGCCATGACCAAGAAGGCCCTTTATTGTGTTACCTCCCGTCTACCCTCAGATGGTGGTGGCAACCGAAACAGGGCCTCCAAATATTACTGGACCGAATGGGTAGATTCATATTGGATAAGGCAGTCCTTAAGTTGTTCCAGGCCATACAAGGCTTTAAAGGTCAATACCAGCACCCCGAATTAAGACCAGAATCAAATTGAAAATTCATCTTGAGACTGAAGGGGATTTCTCCAGCAAGAGTATTTACCAACTCTGAAATCATCCCTCTTCTACCTAATCTATGCCTCTCTACAGCATGCAAAAAAGCAAATAGCCCTACCGATGAACAAATGGGAGTGACCCACCAAGACTTAACAATTTGGGATGAGGCTCTAACAAACCAACCATCATCCAGCTGTATGGAAACTCCTATTTCTTCCATCTCTTTGCCCTTAACAATTTCATCAGATATCAAGCCTCTTAACTATCAGGCTACAGGAGAGGAGTCCGGCTCCCATACCAGGGATCAGCTCTTCCCAAGAATTCTCAAGTGCTCAGACACAGGCTCTTCCAATCGTTACCTAGAGGACTATGAGCTTGGTCTGCCTGATACTCTAATAGAGTACCCAGTTCAAAATAATCCACCTCCTCTAGAACCAACTATTCTAATTGAGAGAAGGTTTGCCAATTCAAGATCGGCTACTCCACCAAATAATCCCAATCTCTGCACTTTTGCTGAAAGGAGAACAGCAACTGAGACCTCGGACATTTCCATGAGACCAGGCAGCATTGTCTCTACAGCAATTATTAACTTCAGCAATCAAGAGACAGAGTTAGCTGAAGTCTGTAATAATGTTATAACCAAAGTCCTATTTTTCTTGCAATCCTTCCCAAATACGGGATGGTTTTAATTTTGTACCACTGCTTTCAGATTTGTCCTGATTAGTGCCCTTGTATTGTTGGTGGTTGGATGTTATCCTTTAGGGTACCTATGAAGACTTCATGAGAAGACACTGTTGCCCCCTTTTTTCTTTTTTGTCTTCTTTGTCTTTTCTTCCCCACCCATCATATTCCTCCAGTAGTCTTTGCAGCCCTACCTTTCCCTCCTTTCCATTATTTTGCTTCCCCTCCCCCATTGCTTCCCCTGGAGGTCTCTGCCCTTTCTCCCCTCAATGGTACAACTTTCCCCTCCTTTCTCTACCTTGCTCTATTTTCCTTATCTGCTCTTCCCCCTCCAGTTTCACCTTTTCTGTCCCATACCAATTTATATACTTTTCCTATTCTTCCACATCTTGTTTTCCTTGCCTTTTTTGCTTATTGCTTGCATGCAGGGCCCTGCTGGTCCTCAACAGTGCTGGGCTTTTATGCTCACTGGACTGGATATTTTTCGTTTCAGAACAGACTGTGTGGGTGTTGCTTGTCAGAGCCTGATTTAGTATTTTGCTGTTTTGCCCTGTGTTCTTTGGGTTTCATTGGCAACTTGTGATCCTGTTGCTTCTAACCTTTCCGGCTCTCCATTGGAAGTTGCCCAGCATTTGCTGGTGAATCACTCAGATTAATGGGGCTAGTGGCTGGGTGTGTGGCTGTTGTATTGCATAGGGGCTATCATAATTTTGAGCAAGGACAATGAACATTTGATTGGTTTTCCTGTGGTTTTTGTCTCGACTGCCTTTTTTTTTAAACGCAGTTTCACCCATGTTGGACCCTGTCTATGTTTTTCTTTCATTCTGTCATTATTTTATGCCAGTAAAGGTTTTTGACTTTTACTTGAGTGATATAATCTTTTGTGACCCAGTCCAGTCAATGCTCTGGCTGAAGTATTCTGGACTAGCTGCAGCTTCTGGAAAGTCCTCAAGGGCAGCATTGCATAGAGTGCATGAGCCACATTAGCGAGAGCTTTCCCCCCACCAGGAATGGCCACAGTTGGAACCCTGACTACTGTTATCCAATAGGAGGCCCAGGTCCAGCAGCAACCCCAAGCTGCAAACCTGTTTTTTTTTTTTAGGTGGAGTGTGATCTCTTTCAGAAATAGGGAATAACTCATTTCCTGGGTCAAATCTTCCCCCCACCAGTAGCACTTCCATTTGCCAGCTTGTTAGGCTTCATCCATTCCAAAACTGCTTTCAGGCACCTGTTCATGGTCTCCACAGCCTTCTGTGATCTGCTGGAAGCATGAGATAGAGCTGAGTGTTATCTACATATTGATGGCTACTCAGCCCATATCTCTGGATGAACTCTTCCAGCAGCCTTTACATAGCATGGGGGATAAGATGGAACTGTGAGGAACCCCATAGGAAATGGGCCAAGGGGCAGAGTAGCAGTCCTGCAGCAACGCACTCTGAAAACAGCTCTGGAAATAGGACTGGAACCACTGTAGAACAGTGCCTTGCAGCAGAATCACCTCAGTCTATCTTAAAGAGACATGTATGGCAAATGGATACACATAGAAAATACGACAAACAAAATGTAGGTTTTTTTGTGCAGCTGTTTGTAACACGCAGTTGATGTTCAGTATTCATTCTTGGTGACCTGTATTGAGTTTTGATGACATTGAACAATGAATATTTTTATAGTGGTATTCACAAATTGCACACCTGCAGGAGCAGAACAAATTGGCCATTTCCCTCTGAAGCAAATCCAGCTCTTGTGGTATCAGAAGATGTTCCTCTCCTGTTTTTGTCCTTCAGGACAGGAATAATGTTCTCTAGGTTTCCAGAGAGTAAACACATAATGAAGGAAATGTGACAGTCTGCTCTTTCCTGTCACACTTGCTCAGCAACCACTGTGTACAGCAGTGGTTAATGTGCTGCTTTCTGAATGACATCAAACTCTACACTGCCCATTTTAGGTGTTATAATTGCCTCTCTAACGGTTACTAATGCAGTTACATAGAATATTTAAGCTATTTTACTGCTCTAGGCGAGTGTATGTGTGTGTGTATGTATTCCTAGTCCTACAGAATGAATTAAGACACACACAAATATTTGCCAATTTAAACTTTGAGTGGGCAATAAGAAACTGTTTTTGCTTTATCTTCGTAAATAAGTAATTCCTGCATAGTCAACCCAATACATGAAAATCAAATCAGACCTGGTCTGTTGCCTCAAGTATAGTTAAGTTCATCATTTTTGCTAAGGTTATACTGGTAATGCAATATACCATGGAAGAATCTAATATTCAGCCCAGGGTGAAGATTGGGCATGCCAGAGGATTAGTGTCAGGGTGCCTTATAGAAGTGAAACTTGATATACAGGCTGGAGACAGAGCTACGGAATCTCATTAAATAGCTGAATTGTTCATTACTGAGCACTCTCCCTTTAATAAAGTGCTCATTGACTTTGACAAATCCCTATCCCATGTCTTAAAGCACAAAAGCAGAGCAAAAGGTACTGGGAATGGAAAAGGAAATTGACCCAAATTGGGGGAAGGGTAGATAATAGAAAAGGTGATGAGGAATACTACTCTTTGGTTACTGTAGCACATTAATCCATGCAACATTGGCGGTGCCATATGCAGCCATGTTGCATATGCGCATGCATGCATAGGAATAACTGATTTAGTATTCCCCCCAAGGCATGAGCCACTGGTTGAGCTTCCAATAAGTGTCGACCACAAATTTAATGGTGTCTCTCCTCTTTTCCCAAGGGCAGGACCTTGGAGCGAATGGCAGTATTGCCTAGGCATAAATAATTTCATCACTGAAATGATGACTCATACCAAATCTATATTCAGGTTTCGGCAGTTAGAAGAAAAAATGTTTATCTGACTTTTTTGAGCATCTAGTGAGGTTTTGCTGTAGACAAAGTTATAACGAACTAGTATTGAGCTGTGGCTAACAACTATTCCTTCAGTAGATAGTTCTTGTATATTGTGAAATATGCTTTTGTAATAAAAAGAGAATCTTATGCCAAGTTTAAGAAAATCTCTCAAATTCCTGGTGACTAAATGAGAATGCATATGAGACTGTCCCAAATAATTTTACTATATATTTTCCTTATGAAAATACTAAAGCTGTATTTTCATGATAATCATGCCAAAGGATAACTAATACATTTTATTCTGGCATAAACTTTTGTGGAGTAGAGCCCACTTCTGATGCAATGTAGGGCCAAACTAGTCTGTGGATGCTGCTGCCATTGTATACCCTAATGAGATGATGTAAAGATGTTGATTTCCTAAGGGAAATCAACACAGACTGTTCCCTGGAAGGTCAGATGCTGAAGATGAAGCTCAAATACTTTGGCCACCAAATGAGAAGGGAGCACTACCTGGAGAAGATCCTGATGCTGGGAAAGACAGAAGGCAAAAGAAGAAGGGGACAGCAAAAGATGAGATGGCTGGACACCGTTAATGATGTAACAAACACGAATTTGAGCAGATTTTGGAGGATGGTGGAAGACAGGAGGGCCTGGCATGACTTTGTCCATGGGGTCACAAAGAGTCGGCTGAACAACAACAACAAAGATGTTGTAAGGGCTAAAGGACTGCAGGATGAAGTGTCTGTCCCTGCTTTTGCCTTTTCAAGTGCTGAAAAGCTGTTTTGACACTTGAAAAGGGGTGTGTGTGTGTGTATGTAGAGGGGTGGGGAGGACAAGAATGCCTCTTCTTATTGCACTGCAGACCCAGTCACGATTGAGCAGTTCTGGCATTTTTTAATCACCTGATTAGGTTTTAAAATGGTTGTGGCATCCATGGGTTGGACCTGTGGATGCTGCTATGTCTAGTTGGGCTTGCAGTGGTTTTTCATTAGTTTGACCATTTGTGAAGGTACAATCCCTAACCCTAAAAAAATGGGGTGGGGCCAATTAAATGCAGGAAACACATTCTAATATGTAAAATCTAATTGCTCATATATAGTGAATGGTCTCTGTACTTTTCTTGGTTGGATTTGAATTTTACACATTCATCTTGTATTTCTTGTGTTTCAAGGTCCCCGGGCATTGGTCTCTTTGGAGCTGAAGGATTTTTCTCAAATGGTTTATGGAAGTGGGTAGAAATAAAATGCAAAGAAGCTGCCTTTGTTGTGAGCTGGTGTGAGGTGACAGTTGATTTGGATCAGTGTTCAATTTCTGGTTGAGCCACAAAACTCATTGAGTAACTTTGAAACAAAACTCTCTGTTACTCAACCTGATTTACACCAAAGAATTGTTGTAAGGGTAAAAGGGTGAGGGAATAAACTGAGCCCTGTAAGCCATCTGAACTTCTTAAAAGGAGAGGCAGAATAAATAACTATGCCAACCATTGTCTGCTAGAAAATGCTCAGGTGCCTTTCACAAAGGCAGGAAAAGTGATTGGAATCACATGTGAAATGAACATTTTTAATGGAGAGTTGTGATCCTACGTCATGCATGTTTCTGCCCTTACCACTGAGTAACCAGCAGAGCAGAGGGAATATTTTCCTGTCAGGCTTGAGCCCTGCCACCTTATTTTTTGTAATTAGTGTCAATTCCTGTGAATAACAGAATAGATGTCTGGCTCTGAAGGAAGCTGCTTCCACTGCATCTCCCCCCCCCCCCCGCCCCCACAGCGTCTATCACTCCCTAGACATGCTTATATCTTCTTCATCCTCTTGTTGCTGTAGCCTGTACCCCTGTATGGAAATTCACATCCCAGAAAATACATTTCCTTCAGACTCTGGCAAGCATCTCAGCTCAAACTTTTGACTTGATCAACTGGCAGGAATGTAGAAAGGCAGGATGCAAGACTCCAACAAATCTTTGGTCAATGGATACCAGAGATGAAGAGAAAAATATCCTTTTATTTTACAAGTGCCAAGTTGAAAACAGAATCCTTGGCATGCAAGGCCATTCAAAGGTAGCCAGAAGGCATCAGCACAGGGTCCTTTGATAGCCTCCACCCAAGCTACTGACATCTTTTGGCTCATATGCAGTGACCTAGGTTTGCAAGATAAAATAATCAAACTTCTTTTGTATCTCACTTGCAAAGCAGAAAGTGCAGCTCTCTATTTAAAAGAGCCATTGGCCCATTTCCTGGGCACCATGTATCAGTCAGCTTAATACATTTCTTTCTAATTAAGTATCCTGTCTCCCCTCCACCTACCCCTCCCCCCAAGATTTATTGCATCAGAACTCATAGCTGTGTAGACACATACCAAAACATATTTGCTTTGGTGTGAGGAGCTTAGTCCATTTATTAGGAGTGGACAAAAAAATAAGAAGAAAATGAGTATTTTTTGGATCCAGATATATCGGAGCCAGATATATTGGTAGTCCTGATTCCTCAAGTTCCAAATACTGATATGGCATTTGGATCCATATTTTAAAAGGTTTTGGGTAATTTTTGGCTCCATTATTCCTTGTGGGGAATCTTTCTGAGTGGGGGTATTTTTAAAAGTACTGGCACCAAAATTGCAAAGAAGCTGTTGGTGCCTATCCTTTAAATAGCTCCCAATTCAAGTCAGTTGGACCAAGGGGTTCAGTTCTGTGGTCCCCTGAACAAGGTGTCCCCAGCCATCTTCCATTGTTTCCTTTGGAGGAACCCCCCCCCCCCCATACTCAAGATTCTTCCCCATAGGGATGCTATTACAAGCTATTGGTAAGTCCAAGCAATGTAAAATCTGAGAATCTGAAACTATATAAAATGGAAGACCCTCAAGATATGTGAGGATCTCAAGATAAAATGTGAGAATCGACAAAACTGCACTGCAAACCTGACACAAATCAACTCAAATGAACTTTTGATCTTAATTAAAGAAGTCTGGGTGACACAGAAACATGGGGGTAGAGAGGGGAGAGAGAAAAGATAAAAACAGTCATGGGAGGCTGCAAACATTGGCTCCCATTATTCCCAATTAATCCTGACTATTTCCAGGTGTTTTTTTTTCCCAAGGACCAGTTTTTTGGTATCCTGAAAAATCCCAGATATATTTTGGAGACCTGCGTGTGTGTGTGTGTGTGTGTGTGTGTGTGTATGTGTGTGTGTATATATATATATATATATATATATATATATATATATATATATATATATATATATATATATATATATATATATATATATATATATATATATATATATTTTAAAAGCATTTGGTATTTTTCAGATATCTTTTCATAGTGAAAATGTTGGAATGCACATCCCTGCTGTGCATGTGTGAAAAAGAAGCGGCAGACTGGACCCAGGGTCCAATTTGGGTAACACTTTTCACTCTCCTTCCCATTATTTTTCATTTTACTTTCTCGATTCCTGTTCGGACATTTTTTGCTATGGTCTTTGCCTTCTGCGACCAACTATGGGGCAGAAGGCAAAGACCATAGACCTCTATTCTAATGGTCTGAATAGAGGGATTTCACCATGTGTGTCTTACCCTAGCACATGCTTGTTTACTTCAATGTATCAAGCAGCATTTTCTTTCCAGGCATTGGGGTCCCCTTTGGTCTTTGCCTTCTGCGACCAACAATGGGGCATGGGTATGTATATGCACAGTGTATGAGCCTTTTTTCCCAAAGGCAAATACATTTTACATCTGTGCTGATTCATTTTAAATTTTCCATTTTGACATGCAGTAGATTATTACTTCCATCATCCATAACCTATAGGTTTATGTTAAAGATCTTACCTATATGTCTGTCTCTCTCTCTCTCTGTTATGTGGGTATCATTTTCATTTTAAGAATGTTTATAGTTTATTAGAGTGTATTAATTTTGCTTCAGTGTCCTACAGTAACATCATCCCATCTAATTTACTCTGGATAAAATTTTGAATTACATAAAGATTTGTGTTAAAAGGGAGAACAACCCCTGGTCTACAGAGATGACATAATTGAATGGCCACTGTGTTTAAAATGCTGAGATAATTGCTCAGATTTAAAGAGGGTTGTTCAAAAGACTTCTTAGTTCACAGGTGGCTTGTTGGAACATCCTTCTTCCATCAATGCTGCATGTCATAAAAGGCCACCATGTAATGTCTGATAAAATCCATGATGTTAGTGTGGACTACCAACTATGGTTCTATGATACAAAGAAGACAAGCTTAAAATATGATGATAATTTTGGGCGTATGCCCATCTGACTGGGAAGATAGGTGTCAATTTCCTTTGGAGAGAGTTAGAATAATGTTGATTTTTTTTTTCCCTTGGAAAATCTGCTTGCTCACTCAAACATAAATGTACTTACTGGGAAATAAATCCCAGGAAATAAGAGGTACATCTGACTAAAGATTGTTTGGGCTGGGATGATAGTGGCCTAGCATCAATATTTAGCATTCCATTGTTCAAAGTACTTCTGATCTACTAAAGTTCTGATTCTTGGAATTAAGAACATATCTTGATGGCATGACTCTGGGCAGTGTAAAAAGTAGATAACATGATCCATGCACTTCAGGGTAATGAATGTGGATCAGGGTTCTAATAAGAGAAGGAAAGTTGTTCTTTTACTGTAGCCTAAGGGGGGGGGGGGAGAAGGAACGTATTTGTATCAAAATGAAAGTCCTGCAAAACAATGGCCTCAATAATAATGCATCCACCAAGACCTTAAGAAAAAAGAGAACCCAAATTGGCTACTGCAACCTGCTGATCAGGAAATGCATGAATGTTCATGCAGCTAACAGCACTACCCCTAGTCTCCTGCAGTGCTGAGCTGTATGCTTGCCTTGGTAGCTCATAAAATGTTCCAAGTGTATATCTGCAATCAGATATCTGATTATATAGTTATTGAAATGGTCTAGAGGAAGGAAGAGAAGGTTTTATTTTAAAACTTATAGCTTGCCCTTTGTCCAGAGTGTGTGCTACAGCTCTACTTAGCCGCATAATAATCCAGTGAGGTAGGTTAGTCTGAGAGATAGTGACTTGGGCAAGGTCTCCCAGTGAAGCTGATTTGTTACAGCGGGTGACTAGAAAAAGAGGGATTTTACCTTTTAATATACATGGTGATTATAGGAAGAGGAATTTACATCCATATGTATGTCATGTACTTTCTCCAATATGTGGGGCAAGTTGGATTCCAGGGCCAAAAAATTGCCTACCTGCCTTATGAATATTGTAAGGTTTGTTGCCCCGTTGCTGGGATAGCAGTACCTAATGTGACCAGATAGAATAGAAATTGGTATTTGCTTGCATCAAGCTGCTCCTTTTCAGCATTTCCGTATGAATGCATTAAAGGTGTTTCCATACATCCTTAATGGTTGCCATCCCTCTGCTAGGTAGCCAGTATTATTATTCCCCATATTGTAGATGGAAGCCAAAAGCCACATAGTTAATTGCTGAGGTAAATTTAAACTGGAAAATCCCCAGATTACATTCCTACCTACTCTACTGGATCATCTCTCTGTTACAACTGTCACAAGTTCCTTCACCAGGATATCCAACACAGTACTGTCGTACCTATCTACCTGCACATTAAGATCTGAGTATGTTGTCTGTGTGAAAAAGGACCATCTCAGTTGAGGCATTGACATTCCCAAGGGAAGGTTGCTGTGCTTCTCCCTTTATTGGCTTTCCAGCACTAGATTAAATAAAAATTCTTTCAAGGAAAGCCCATGATGACTAATTATTTTTCTGTTTGATTTTGCTGGTTTTGATTTTGTAGTTGGCTTCATTCCTTCATAACAACTGTTACGTTTTTAAAGTGCAGCTGTTTATTTTTGTTTTGATTTTATTTTGTAGGCTTATTTTAATTGATTGTTGTTAGCCATCCTGGGAATTTTATAAACTCAAAAGATGAGACATAAATGCATAAAAACAAATGTATAATACACTGCATTGAGGTAACCTACTTCATACAATAAGAAAATAAATCTGGATGATTTATCCCGCCACTTGCATTACTTACACTGCAGAAGCAGAATTATACTTTTCTAAGACCATTGACTTCAGTGGATCAAAAAGCTATAACTCTGTTTAGGATTGCATGTTATTCCCATTTATGTACTTTGATATTATTGTGGAATTTTGTTTTGCTAGTTGCATACTCATCCCTCTACAGCTGGTTTGCACAAATCAAAAAGTAAATTATTATGGGCACAATCATGGGCTTCCTACTAATGAATCCCAGCTCATTTATGTTGTTTATTTTACTTTCCAGATGTGCTCCTTGCAGGAGTTGCATGAATTTAGAAAGGCACTTGACAACTGCATCTCATAAAACGTTTTGCTCCCAGGAAGAAATGTTCCCTAACATGCAGGCAGCTGGTCAAAATTGCAGGCATTTGGCATTTTGCCTGCTGAAATGGAGCTGAGTCATAGCCACCCATTTTGAGTTCTAGTGGAACTGAACAAAAGAATGTATTTGGTTGAATTGGTGGCTAGTTGCTTGTGACAACTGTTGGGGTCACCAAGTTGCAACATAAGGTCTCTGAGGGCCACTTGAATGGGGAGAGGGCATTCCCTGGCTTAGGGCCAGGATGTCTCTGGTGGGAGAAGGCCATCAGATCACTGTGATTTTTCCCCACTGACCTTAATAGCCAATCTGTGCATATTTGTGTGGCTGTCAAGCAGGGTTGTTTGTTTCCTTTGGGTTTTGCCACTGCATATTCTGAGAGAGGGGGAGAGAGAGAGGAAGGGAGGGAGAGGGAGAGAGAGAGAGATTGAATTTATACCCTGCCCTTCACACAGAGTCCCAGAGCGACTTACAATCTCCTTCCCCTTCCCACAACAGGTGGGGGGTGGGCTGAGAGAGCTCTCAGAGAAAAGCTCTGCTGAGAGATTATGGTTGAGCCAAGGTCACACTAACAGCTGCATGTGGGGAATTAAACCCAGTTCTCCCAGATTAGAGTCTGTGCACAACCACTACACCAAACTGTCTCAGAGGGGGCACTCATGCCAAAATTTACAGGGCTTCTTCAAGCAAACCCCTTATGATGTGAATTCTTAGCAAAGCATATGGGCTGGAAAGGACTGACGAATGAGCCCCAGATCAGCCGGTCCCTTGATAAACAATGTGCCCACTATCAGCTTGGTCACATGGGCCATCAACTGGAACCATAGCAGCTAATGTACTTGATCCCAAAGGAGAGTAGGGTTGACTGTGGCCCTCATGGAATTCTTCATCATATTGAAGCCAAGCTCCCCAAGAGAAGTCTGTATAAGCCCCCTAAATTATATCCAGGTATTGAAACAGAGGGGCTGCCCAGGCAATGACTCCAGCATAAATGAGAAAACCAGGTAGCCAGTTAGCCCAAGTGCAATCAACCTGCCTTCTCTTCAGTCCCTCCTTATCCCTGTTCTCCAATTCTTCCTTGTCTTTTTTCCTCCAAATCCTGAAATAGAAGGCTAAAAACATCCACAAGCTCCCCATTTAAAATCTCCCTAGTGCCACTATAAAATTGTCTCCCAAAGACATGGTTACATCCACTCTGGGCGTTGTTCCGAATGGCACTACCACATAAGGGATACCCACTGGTAGAAAATAACTTCATCCTCTCCAAGGGGGAACTTGCCAAGGCGCTTGTGAACTGCCCCATGTATCCTGATAGGAAGATTGTGACTACCCATAGCTCCAATCTGTGTTGCTATAGGTGTTGCCCCTCCTGTGCCCATTGGAGCCACCACCAAGGATCCTGGGGAAGTTGCCAAACCTCATGGTCCCCGTGGCCAGGTAGGCATCTTTGGTGGGACCAGCATCTTATCGTCCTCCTCCAGGGCCACCACTGCCACCACCACTTGTTCAAGTTCATCCTGCAACTTCTGCCTGCTCTCAGGCATTGGATTAGCTTTGTCCTGTACTCCTGCTCCAGCTGGTATCCCTCTGTAGGGAGGGGTACCCAGCCCTCTAAAGCAGAAAGACGCGCCATCACATCAGCATTAAAACATGCAGCATGAGATATCCAAGTCACTCAGGGGGCCTCTACTCACCCCCGTGCCAGAATAATCCCGCGTGGTTCATCTGACTCTGACAGTCTCTGCAGGATAATGCGCCTCTCTTTAACATCCTCCTCTTCATCTGATGAGGACTGTGTCCCCGATGGCATCCTCAGGGGTGACTTAGGAACAAGCTTTAGAAAGAATGGATGTGATTACTTAGAGCCAGCATGGGTTTCTCAAGAACAAGTCATGTCAAACTAATCTGATTTCTTTTTGGGAGAAAGTGACTACCTTGCTGGATCAGGGGAATGCTGTAGACATCGTTTATGTTGATTTCAGTAAGGCTTTTGATAAGGTTCCACATACTATCCTTGTTGACAAGTTGGTAAAATATGGTTTGGATCCTGTTACCGTTAGGTGGATCTGTAACTGGTTGACTTATCGCACCCAAAGAGTGCTTGTGAATGGTTCCTCACCATCTTGGAGAGGAGTGACAAGTGGAGCGCCTCAAGGATCTGTCCTGGGGCCTGTTTTGTTCAACATCTTTATAAGGAATAGAGGGAATGCTTATTAAATTTGCCGATATTAAATTGGGAGGGGTTGCAAATACAGTAGAAGACAGAAACAGATACAGATGACCTTGACAGGCTGGAAAACTGGGCTAAAACCAATAAAATGAATTTTAACAGAGATAAATATAAAGTTCTGCAATTCGGTAGGAAAAATCCCATGCATAGTTATAGGATGGGGGAGACTTGTCTTAGCAATAGTATATGCGAAAAGGATCTAGGGGTCTTACTGGATCATACGCTGAACATGAGTCAACAGTGTGATGTGGTGGCTGAAAAGGCAAATGCAATTTTGGGCTGTATCAATGGACGTATAGTGTCCAGATCCCGTGATGTGATGGTATCGCTTTACTCTGCTCTGGTAAGACCTCAGCTGGAGTATTGTGTTCATTTTTGGGCACCACATTTTAAGAAGGATATAGACAAGCTGGAACGGGTCCATAGAAGGGAGGTGAAGATGGTGAGGGTCTGGAGACCGAGTCCTATGAGGAAAAGTTGAAGGAGCTGGGGATGTTTAGCCTTTAGAGGAAACGGCTAAGAGGTGATATGATCACCATCTTCAAGTACTTGAAGGGCTGTCATCTAGAGGATGGTGTGGAATTGTTTTCTGTGGCCCCAGAAGGTAGGACCAGAACCAATGGGTTGAAATTAAATCAAGAGTTTCCGGCTCAACATTAGGAAGAACTTCCTGACCGTTAGAGCAATTCCTCAGTGGAATAGGCTTCCTCGGGGGGGGGGGGGGGCCTCTCCTTTTTTGGAGGTTTTTAAACAGAAGCTAGATAGCCATCTGACAGCAATGAAGATCCTGTGAATTTGGGGTAGGTATTTGTGAGTTTCCTGCATTGTGCAGGAGGTTGGACTAGATGACCCTGGAGGTCCCTTCCAACTCTATGATTCTAAGCTGCTTGCGCTTAGAACTCTTCCCTTTTCCTGACAACATGAATGTAATAGGCCCAAAATACAAGATAGCCACCGGATACCAAAATCGCCATTCCTGCCCAAAGTTGCCACGTGCTCCACAGCGAAGTTCACCCACCCTTTGCTTTCCCTCCCCAGGGACCACTACCCTCTGAAAGGTGGGGGGAAGGGCCAGTCCCCTTAATAAGGCCCAGTCAGGATGAAAGAAGAGGGGAGGGGAAAAGGGGTGCAGACCCAAAGACCGCAATTCTCAAACCACATCTGCACTGTTTCGCTTGCTGGCTACTCAGTCCACCAGGAAATGTCCTAAAGACTAAGTGAGAATATCCTGAATTCATCTGGGAATCTGAAGTACAGTCTCCGCACTTAGAGGCACATGCATGTTCTCTGAGCGATGAGCAAAGACTGTGCAAATGGGCAGAGCAACCAAACAACTGGCTCCACCCCCAAACAAGCCCTGTATGTAGTTAGAACCCAACCATCTCAATCCTTCCATGCAAGCAAAGGAGGCTTCCATCCTCAACAGTTGGCTATATCATTTCTTAATGAATGCTGACAATAAAAGTGGACTGTGTATTAGCAGTTATATTAACCTCTGTTTTAACCACATTTGCTCTTGACTGCTTTTGTTAAGAATGGCATTGTTCCTTACTTTAATGTAAGCTGTATTGATAGTAAGCATGCAAACACGTGTGAGATAAATGCAGCGCCGGCCCAAAGGTGCATGGCTCCCCAGGCAGGCATCCCCCGCTGTGCTCTGCTCGCCCCCCTGCTCCTCCCCTCGCGCTCGCTGCAAAGATGCTCAACCATACTGACTTTGAGGTCTGTACATGTTTTGAAGAGACCTCTGGAGGAAGTTTCTCCCCTCTCCTTTCCAGAAAGAAGGGGGGAGACACTTCCTCCAGAGGTCTCTTCAAAACACACGCAGACCTTGAAGCTGGTATGGGTTGGGGTCCTCGCAGCGAGCTTCGGGGGGGGGCAGGTGGGAGCTGGCTGCAGTGGCGGCTGGGCAAGCTTTGTGGGTGGGCGGGAGCTGGCTGCAGTGGCAGCTGGGTGAGCATCGTGGGTGGGCGGGAGCTGGCTGCAGCTGGGCGAACTTTGTGAGTGGACGGGAGCTGCCGGTGGCAGGGCGAGCTTTGAGGGCTGGCGAGAGCTGGCTGTGGTGGCGGCAGGGTGAGCTTCAGGGGGTGGACGGGAGCACGGCAGGTGGGAGGGAGCTAATGGTGGGGGGGGAGGTAAACAAGGCGGTTGTCTTGGGCACCGGGAGGGGGGGAGCCCAATTTGGCACCCCCTCCTTCCTGGTGCCCTAGTCAACCACCTAGTTTGCCTAGTGGGCAAGTCGGCCCTGGATAAACTTGAGGAATGGTTTAACAGTCTCTGCTGTGGCATTTAATAGGGAAAACATTGTTTCCTGTTTTTGTTGATGGGGAAACTCTATCCTAGGTAAAACATTTCAGATTCTGATGTTTTCCTGCCCACTACCTTTACCTCTCTCACTGTACCAATGAAATGAATCAGGTGGAAAGACTCAGAGATGTGAGATTTTATAGTTATAAAAATTCTGGTGCCACATCCAAAATGATTGATACAGAGAGATATAACTTTAAAAAGACCATCAGAATATTAATATACTCTGCAGAGCTCCTCCTAGAGCTTTTCTTACCCAGCAATCCTTTCAGCAGTACAGCAAATGATTATTACATGGGCATGAGAAAACACACAGTCCCCCCCCCCCTTTTACAAATAATTTTCTTGAAGGAAAAAGAATGCTGTTATGTGTGAAGTACAGAATATGTGCCTTTACCTGGCTAAGCTTATCAGCTTTTCAGCACATTTCTCATGGCCAGGAGTCATTTTGTAGAAAAAGAGGTGCTGGAGTTCATTAGCACAATTTGTTTGCATATGCCACACACCCCTGACATCACCGGAAGGTGTACTAAATTATATCAGCTCAGCCTTAAAATGCTTATTGAATTATAATTGTCATAATAAAACCTTACTCCCATAATACTTTTTAAATTACTTTCTCTTATGTGGCCACAGTGGCATAATGAAGATTTCCATAAGTCTGCTTTATATGTTTTGGTTATTTCCCCCTTTTTTGTGGGGACAAATATTAGAAAGTTTGTCAAAGTTAGAGTTCAGCAAAATTCTTACTGGGGTCTGAACAATGGAGCCCAGAAATAAGTGTTAAGGGAGTGATAAGAAAAAGCACAATAAAATTTAGAGGTTCTGGAGGTCTGCTCCTGTGAGCTCCTGCCCAAAATGAGACCTGCTCATGGCAACCTGATGTCTCACTGTCCTTTATCTGCAGTTGCATCCATACTTTCCCAGATTTCTTCCATATAGGAAAAGGCTTAGGAGAGAAAGGGCTTATGTTCTAGAGCAGTACTCATGCTTTGCATATGTCCCAAGTTCAGTCTTGGTCATCTCCAGTTAGAGGTTAAATCTCCCCAGTTATCTCTCAAAGTTGAACAGTACTGAGTGGTGTGGACTGATGGCCCTGAAGGCAACTTCATGTGTCATGTATGAAATAACCTGTGATCCTGCTGTAGGTTACCCTCCCCTCTTTTCCTTTAGTTTTCTCTGTTACTTGTATTCTGCCTATTCCATTGGTTATATTTGACACACATTCACATTTTGCTCATGGAAATTCTCTTTCATAATTGCCACTGAGTAATCCAAGCCAAAGTTAAACTTCTTTCATTTCCATTGATTTCAGAGGGGGAAAGTGGAGTGGACACATACCCAGTCATCTATCAGTGGGAATGAAAAGGTGTGTACCTTAGATAGATAGATAGATAGATGAATTTATTGTCATTGTTCTCAACAAAAAGAGAGCAACGAAATGAGGTGCTCTTCCACAAACATACCAACACATCAAACACACATATTCATAAACCATTTAAATACATCTGAAACCATTAAACCATTTAAACCATTAAAACCATTTAAATACATCTAAAACGGATAAACATTCATAAAACCATTAAAACCATTTAAACCATTAAATAAACATTCATAAAACCATTAAACATTCATAAAACCATTTAAACCATTTAAACCATTAAATACATCTAAAACAGATAATCCTTCATAACCCTGCATTTAACCTAACCACAGCACTTGGATAGAAACTGTCCTTAAATCTGTTTGTCCTAGCCTTCAACACTCTATATCGTCTACCTGACGGTAAGATCTCAAAAAGCAAATGGCCCAGATATGTATGGTCCCTTAGGATCATTTGTATCTTCCTTTTACATGCCATATTATACAGATCCACCAATGAGGGGAGAGAACATCCACAAATCTTTTGTGCTCTTCTCGTCACTCTTTGGAGCACCCTTCTCTCTGCTTCCGTGCAGCTCCCAAACCATGCGCAGAGGCAATAAGATAAAATGCTCTCAATGGAACTACGATAAAAGGCAACCAGCAGACTCCCTGACAGTTGTAGTGATCTTAAGAGTCTTAAGTAGTATAGTCGTTGCTGGGCCTTTTTCTCTAGAGCTAAAGTATTTGCCCCCCATGTTAGATCCTGTTTCATGGTAATTCCCAGAAACTTCCATTCTGTCACCTGTTCTACCATAACACCATCAATAAACAACGGCTGGGTGTCCAAACTACTCTTCCTGTAATCCACTATAATTTCCTTCGTCTTATTTATATTTAAAATAAGATTATTTACTTTACACCAAAGGGACAGCTGTTGAACTTCCCTCCTGTACGCAGACTCATCATCCTCAGAGATGAGCCCTACCAACGTTGTATCATCTGCATACTTAATGATTTTGTTACTCAGACTGCTGGAAACACAATCAGACGTGTAAATAGTGAAAAGAAGTGGACTCAGGACACATCCCTGAGGGGTGCCAGTATTTAAGATCTTCACGGAGGAAATATATCCATCCATTTTAACCCTTTGTGAACGACCTGACAAAAAATTCAAAATCCACTCACATATAGAGTCCGACAGCTTCAAATCTTTAAGCTTAGACAACAATCTATGGGGTGATATTGTATTAAAAGCAGAACTAAAATCTGCAAACAACATTCTAACATACGTCCCCTTTTAAAAAGGGCCATGCCCATTTCAATGTGCCAATGCTTCCTCTAGAAGTTATTAAGGCTGGAGGTACTCCAAGTCTGGTGTGTCTCTTGTCAAAACTGTGAATAAAGGCCAAAGAAAGAGGGCTGTGTTCACTGGTTATGTCCAAAATGGATGAGAAGTATTATGAAATAATGGAATGCCAAGATATTTTGCATTAGCATCTTCCTTCTCCAAATGCTTCCCCTCCTTCAGCTACAAATTAATCTCTGCTGCTAAGCCTCCTTTTGTTTTGCTGCAGTGACCTGAATACTGATATGCTGTAGAGGTGTACAATTGGCCAGACAATATCTGATGCAGCTCAAGAAGACAAAGTAAAAAGGTCTTACTGCTCTGCACTTGAAATACCTACTCTGTTCAGCTGTACAAAAAAAGAGCTTTTGGTTTAGGGATATTTTTTGGTTTTATTTGGTTAAGACCCAGCTTCAGCACTTTTGTCTCTCTTAATCAAAATAAGTTCCAGTTTGACTTGCTTGAAGCTGTTAAGCCATGTAAACTGCACTTATGTGCTCATGTTTTGTTTGTGCCCACACACATATATAGTATATACAAAAATCTTGAACTGTAGCAGCCCTATCAAAAGTTGGAGTCCAGATAAATAAAGTCCAATAATGGATTTTTATTTGGAAAAAAATTGTCAATTGCTTCTTTCTTCCAAAGAAAGACAATTTTATAAATATGGCATTTTTGGAAGCTAGATATGGCAATGTAAAAAATATTTAGAAGAGATCTTTGCCCATTAATTATTGCTGTCATCACCTCCCCCCTCACTGTGAAGTATGTTAGCTGCAATAAACTGTCCTGCTAATCAAACTCCTCTGAAAGGTGAGGTCATAGGAAGGTTTTCAAGAGTGAATGTTGTTAAATTTATGCTGAATATACACTTAAAGCTTCCACTGAGAGGAAGGGGAAAAATCCTACCTGTGTTTTATAACTCTGCACTGTCAGAACTCATAATAAGTCAAATATTCTTTCTGAGATACTCATAAGGGAGGGGGGGGGGAAACCTGTAAATTTAAGAGTAATTTCAGATTGTAAATGAAAAAGAGAGGCACGACTGTTCATTTGCACCAATCATGCCTTCCTTTCATCTGCTCTGATTAGGCCTGGTGCGGTTTCATCAAACTACTCCATCACTGAGCTGTCACTCCAGCCGTCTGTTGATTGAAAACAATCAGGGCTCTGATGGCACAATTATTCTGACCCTTTAACTAGAGGCTGCTGTGATAATGAAAGGTTGATTATGATAGTTTGTGCCTCTTTCAGTTTGCCAAGAAGGTTAATTTGGGCATCAGACGGATGTTTAATGGGCGCTTGCTGGCTACACTGAGGTAAATGAGAACGTGCAGCCTTCGATATTGCACGGATATAGTTTGGCTGTCAATCATTGTCATTTTGAGTTTGTGCCTTGCACTCTGGAAATCGCATTTTATTTTTTTTCCTTGGGATTTAATTTATTCTGTGCCCTGAGGAAGTTCTTTCACTCGGTGACCTTCACTGTAGCGCTCTCTGCCTTTTTTCCCCCTGCTTCCCTTCAGATTGTGCTCAAAGGCACAACAGATCTAGGAGAACACTTCCCCACTTTAATTTTCTCTTTACCTTAGCATACTTGTTTATCACCTGTATCTTAACATAGTAATTTTTTAAAAGTTGCAGAATAAAAATATAGAAAGTTGTTATGCAGCTTGTTTGCTTTAAATACCAATCTGTGTCACACATCATGAGTGTGAGTATTGTGCATGTGTCTTCCTATAGGTAGATAGAGACTTGTATATTTGTAAAAGAGACAAAGGCAACTGTAAAAATCCTAGCATATATATCTATAGATATAGATATTTTACACACTCAGCATTTAGGACACTTCCAAGATTATTTTTGCTTCATAGTTGTAAATCTAGCAGACTACTCTGCTCATTTATTTAAACACATTTCTATCCTGGTCCTCCATCCTAATCCAGATTCCCAGGGTGGGTTAGAATAAATTTGAAAATATAAATGGTACGCTATTACAAAATGATTCTACATTAGAAAACGCAAAGGCTACAACACGTTCCAAAGAAATAGCAAATAGCTAGAAAGTTAAAGGAAAAAGAAAGCTAGAAAATTCCACATGCAACAAGAACCCATTACTAATGCCAGTAAGTATACAACTAGTTAGCAGCATTGGAAATGCTTACAAACTTGAAGACTTGCTCAAAGAAGACTCAGTATATAACTTAAGTGTCAGTATGACACACTAAATGATGCAGAAATAACACATTAGGGTTCTATTTACAGCAATGGATAGCACTGCATATAGTAGTATAGTCCAAAGTCCTTACAGCTTTACCAAAGCATCTTTCTGAAATATTTTGGTACAGTGGTGGTGGAAAGTGCCAACAAATGACTTACAGTAACCCCATCAGGTTTTTAAGGCAAGTGATGTTCAGAGGTGGTTTGCCATTGCCTTACTCTGCATCACTGCCCAGGTATTCCTTGAAGGTCTCCCATCAGAATACTAGCCAGGGCTGACCCTGCATAGCTTCTGGGCTTTCCAGGTCAGGGATGCAACTACAGCCCTAATTACCTGTGGGGGGGGGGGCGGTGGAAACCCTCCTGAATAATTCAGTTTTGCATTGTCTGCAGAAAGCCAGATGGGTGGGAGCCTTCCTGGTCTTATCAGGCAGGCCAATCCATAAGGTAGGAGCTGTAACAGAGAATGTACAGAAAGTTGTTGCTTTTTTCCATTTCCAGGGTGGCACTTACAGGAGGCCTTGCTCAGGTGAGCAAAGCTGTTGTGGCAGAGCATAGGGGGAGAGAAAGGGCAGGTATGAAGGGCTGAAGTCCTTTCTGTATTTGAGAGACACTATCTTGAACTTAACCTGACAGCTGCATTAACTTGTTTCTTCAACAGCAGTGCTATAGCCAATATAATCCTGAGGCTTTTAACTGAGTCAGCAAGGGGCAGCTGAACTCCAACAAAAGTGGGATGCATGATGTTGTTTAAAATTTCAGATTTCTCAACCAGCATTATTTCCATCTTGTCTGGGTTCCATTTGAGTTTGTTCACTTTCAGCTGTTTAACCCCAGCCATCCGGCATTGGCTCAAGATCTCTTCTGCATCACCAGGGGATTTGAATCAGCTGGGCGTCATCAGCACATTGATAACATTCATTTCCCAAATACCCTTCATCCCTTAGAAACAGCTTTGGGAAGGACAAATGGGACTGTTGGGGAAAGAGAGTATGCAAGGACAGCTGGTCTGTGAACTTCTATTCATAGTTCATCAAATGACTACCCCATTTTGAAGACAGCATGATGGGGGAAGTTTTTCACTCATGTGGCCTGTCCCATTTTAAGTCTTTGCTGCTACTGTAAATTCTTTCCCTAGTCCTCCAGAAAAACCCAGAAAAATGTGATCACTTCTGTGCTTTGTCTTGCTGTCTGCTGCTTTGAGTCAAGGATCACAAGCTGAGTTTTATCTGTTTGTCTGTCTTCCATGATATTGGACTATGTATATATCAAATTTGTGGTTAAACACGTTTGTGGTTATACACCTTTGTGGTTAAACACCTTGATATAACTGAGTGAGGTCTGAGCATATTTATAAGTATTCCTTGTCCCGCAATATAGTAAATGTTATGAGTGCTAGTGTGTTGGCGGTTACACCCTTCTTTGAAGAATAGGAGATACGACTTAAAAATTTCTCCCCAAAGTTCTCCAGTTTTATGACTGCCAGGCATGTTGCTTTTGCAATTGCAGTCCTCATGATATTCCTCTTGCAGCTGCTGGTTGGCCATAGAGCTTGTATCATGGCCATGTAATATGTTAGTGCAAAAACAACTGTAGTGTTGCATGCAGACATTTGACTACAGGTATTTAATTCTCTTCTTTTTACCAGCTGTCTGTGTAGCCATCTTTTGGCATGTTCACAAAATGCAGCAATGATCTCAATGTTAACACTGCCCTGTTATCATATATAAGCTGTCTGGTTGACATAATATTTGAAGTAATCCTTTTATATGTACAGATATCAAAATCTGGGAGTATAGTTTTTATGCTGAGCATTGCAAATATGCAGTTTTAAGAATGCAAGCAATCTAGCATTGTATTGTGGAAACTGTTGATAATTTCACATTTGATTTGTTTTCTCTTTTTTCTAGCTAGCAGTAAGGTGGTTGGAACACAACTGCCGCTATCAATACATGGATGAACTTCTTCAATATGTTCGGTTTGGGCTTATGGACGTAGATACTTTGCATACTGTAGCCCTTTCTCACCCTCTTATCCAAGCTAGTGAAACGGCAACAGGACTTATCAACGAGGCCTTGGCATACCATCAGAGCATCTACGCACAACCAATTTGGCAGACCAAAAGGACCAAGCCTCGCTTCCAGTCAGACACACTCTACATCATTGGTGGTAAAAAACGGGAGATTTGTAAAGTTAAAGAACTCAGATACTTCAATCCTGTGGACCAAGAGAATGTTCACATAGCAGGAATTGCAAACTGGAGTGAACTGGCTCCAATGCCAGTAGGAAGAAGCCACCACTGTGTAGCTGTAATGGGAGACTTTCTCTTTGTAGCAGGAGGCGAAGTTGAGCATGCTACTGGCCGCACTTGTGCAGTACGGACTGCCTGCAGATATGATCCGCGCAATAATTCCTGGGCTGAAATAGCTCCAATGAAGAATTGCCGGGAACATTTTGTGTTGGGAGCTGTGGATGAGTATCTCTATGCAGTAGGTGGCAGAAATGAACTCCGACAAGTTTTGCCTACAGTCGAGCGCTATTGTCCCAAGAAGAACAAGTGGACTTTTGTTCAGTCCTTTGACCGATCCCTTTCCTGTCATGCGGGATCTGTTGTGGATGGTCTTCTATGGATATCAGGTAGAAAATATTTCACACATAAATCAAGGTACTAATAGAATGTCAAAATATTGTCAGCTGAGTCAACTTTGGGTAATGTACCTGGGAAAGGTTTGGCCTAAGTTTAATTAGTAGATGGTTTATATTTCTGAGATTGTCAGGGTAGCGTAGTGGGATAGTGCTTAAAAACCATAAGCATTCAACAGTGTCAGTAGAGGATACATAAAGGTGTAGCCAAGGTGTGGCCTGTACATATGGTTGTTTGCAATGGCATATTTGGATTTCTATAGGCATCCACGATGCAAAGGTATTACATTTAGTGTACAACTCATATAGTTGATACGTTTAATAATCTTACAGACTGATCAGTGCAAGATTTTCTGAGAAGAGGATGGAGAAGAAGTAGGAACTCATCCTGATGTGCTGGCTTCATGGGTTCAGAGATCTGCAACATGTAGACATGTGCAATAGTATGTGCCAGTTCAGGATGAACGTCCACTTTATTGCTACAGAAGCTGAGTGTCTTTGCGCCATGATATCCTGGGCATACCAGGAACTGATTTTCTTATCCAAAATATCCTTGAGATTCCAGCGCTCATTTGAAATTAATTTTGATTCAAAGTGATATCTGAATTATTGACAAATTGCTTTCTAGTTCTGTCTATGGTTGAATTACAATTCTTGCAGGCTATGCTCTGTTGCCAGGGCATTTATTTATTTTGTGTGTGTTTTTTCTCTTCATATATTTGTTTTATGGATTTGAAGAAACTTATGGTAGTTGTGAAGAGTAAGAAATAATTGAAGGGCAGAGGAATGAAAGATAAGTAGTATAAAAGGTTACTTTGGAAGTGAAATCTTAATCCAGGAAGACAGACTTTAAATACATAGTAGAACCAGCACAATTTACCCATCTCTAATGTACTCATCAGACTGGGAATACTAGGGAATTATTATGCAAAACTTGTGAGCCAACAAGATTTTTAGGAGACAAAAATGGAGGGAAACTTGGATAGATCTGTAAGAGGGTGGCCTTGACAATGCTGTGCCCTACATAGAAACTTGGTTAATTTGAATTAAATTGGCATAAATGTTTTTAGTTGTTGGTATCAAACACAAGCTGCTTGATGGAATTGCAGTTTAGTCTTGCTATGCTTGATCTTCCCTAATTTTGTATACTGGGGAAAAGTAACAGGAATATGCCAGAAATATAGACTGTTGCTATATTATGCATCTGGGTTGTCCCTTTTTCTCCCCCTATATGGCCATTTTTGACTTGCACCACTTGAGACTTTGTAAAATGCTAAATTTCACAAGTTCTGATAAGTATTTGATACAGGTTGTTCACAAAGAGCCATAAATGATTCATGCTTAAAATGTGAAAGCGTGGGGGTGGGGGGAGAGAAGTCATGAACTAGACCAAAAGTGTGTGCATGTACATATCAGAGCCCCTATGTACACACACCCATCCCACCAAACACTTCTCCATTTTTAATCATGTTTTCCCAGTTATTCTGTGCAGCAAAGTTTGAAAATATGTTCTTGAGCTGGACCATGCCCTGAACCAAATGGTGTAAGCCTGCAAGACTCTCGTTTGCTAAACTTTATACTAACTTTATACATATGTAGGTTTATGATGCAGAAGTTTTCCCCTCCATTTTATCCTCATAATAACTCTGTTGGGTAGGTCCGGCTATGAGAATCACCAGAAGATCACCCACTGAGCTTTATGGCTGAACAAGGATTTGAGCCCAGGTGCCCTTAGTACATAATCACTATACCACATTGGCAGCTAAACAGCCCAAGTCAGGACTGAGCAATGTGGGATAAATTTAATGTATATTTTCAGTGGCATTTATTCTTGGTGTAAAGTCATTTGGCTAGAAGGCAGTAAATGTCTTGTAGTCTAAGATCTTGCTATGTCTGCTCAAACATCTAGTCAGATTTTGATGCCCAGGCCTTTGAGATCTGTGCATTAAAATGCTTTATTTATTTGCCTGTATGTTTTTTCCCTGTCTTATATTTAGTTAGACCATTGGCCTATCAAAGTTAGTATTGTCTAGTTTGACCATAGTGATTCTCCAAAATCTCAGAAAGAAGTCTTTTATAACACCTGATCTTTTTATCTGGAGATACCAGGGCTTTCTCTCTGCCACAAGCCCACAACTGAGTAGCACAGAGATGCTCATTCAATTCCTCCTGATGTATTAATAATATTACTAATTTTAGAAACTGGTAATTTAAGATTTCAATTCCTAAATAACCTTTTTTGTTTAAATTTGCTGAATGCACTTGTTAAAATTTTCCATTGCTCAAATACTGTGTTTGGTCTGATCACAAGATGGTATTATGGACAAATTTCTGGTCATTTAATACTTAAATCTGCAGTTGTTGCTTGCTTGTTGAAATGGCTCCAGAGATCTTCCCTCCAGAAAACATGCCCCCAACATATCATAGTTTCCCCAGAATTCAGGAAAATGTGATTCTTGTATCCAGTTTTTGTATCTGATTGTGAAATGTGCTGTGAGAGTATAGAACAGGATTCTCCCCACGCCATCATGGATGATGACCAACACATTTCTTCCCCGGTTCACCTTCTCACAGGCCCTCCATTCCATGAATTGTCTTGTAAAACTCTAAACGGAGGATAAGACATTTAGGCAAGTGTCTTTAAAATGTGTTTTGGAAACGGATTATGCATGATCCAGAGGAGACAGTGTAGCTCTGATTGCTGGATGCAAACAAAGGACAATTATTTTCATGTTTTCCTTTGAGCTTCCCATGGCATAAAACCAAATTCTGTTGGAGGCAGGATTAGATGGACTCTTGTTCTAATGCGGGAAGAACTAGTTCCTACAAGATTCCTTTATCATTCCATTCCTGGGATCATACATACACATTATATGTACTCTGCAGGTCCCTGTTTATCATTCTAAGGGATTGAATCAGTCTTGGCCTCTATTCTGTATCTCAAGTAATGTAATCTTCCCGCTAGAATTTCACACCAGTTGCAACTGCCAGGAAAGACAGACTGAGGCTATGTGCAGTGAGGGGAGGATTCCTTGTTGGACCCACTCCACCCCCAGAACAAGCCTTTCAGATCAGTGTGCTGTGAAAAAAATTAAATAATGGGACTAAAGCATCATCATCATCAGGTTGTCCCTATAATAAAGATCTTCAGAAAGTATGAATTAGAGGATGCCTAATGAAGTCAGAGCAAAGTGGGTTTAAATATTACCTATTTATTTTTTGAACAGAGTACAGGATTGATGTGAGGAAGTGTCATGTGACCCAGAGTAGGGATGGATAAGGCTTTACTATCAGAGTTCAGAAAGAAATGGCAACAACTACAGGAGAGGATGCTTTCAGTAGAACTGTTGTAAAATATTATTTCCATAGACTAGGAATGAATACCAGGTTAATGTACTACATAAGAACAGCAGCCCTTTGTTGAATGAATGATCCATTCAGTCCAGTATCCTGCCTCTGACACTGTGGAATGCTTTAACATAGAATGCTCCATTATTTATGCCAGATAATTTAGGCAGCAATCAAGAAACTGAACATTTTAGAATAATTTGCTGACACATTTCTGTACTGCTGTATTTTAGTCTATTCTGTATTTACAGGTTGCTTGGCTTCTAAAAGACTGTATTACAGACTTTATTCTCAAATGCATTCTGAAATGTATCTCGAGTGATATTATGATACTCTTCCTCCTGGTATCGTTAGGGAAAGCAGCACAGATAAATCTATTGCCTTTCGATTGTCCCATTTTATGATGGAAAACATCACTTTAAACTTTTCTTTTTTTTCATGGAGACGTTTTATTTACTTTCATTCTTTGTCTGAAATATTCTTAAAAGTAGTTTATGGGGGCATTATGGGCTTGTTGGATTTGAATTTTGGTGGGATTTTTTTTTTAAACTGAAACTTGGACCACTTCAAAGTTACAATAAACTTGATTTTGAAAATTGATGCCAATATGAAATGGTATATTTAATGGCAGATGAATCTATAAAAGGCTGTTAAGATGCAGATTATTCCCCTGGGGAGAAGGTGGAGGGTGCAGGGGGAGAGAGGAAGAGAGATCAGAACTGCCAAACCATAAAATATACTTGTTGGCAGGGGAGGCATGGAATCTCTCTACACAAAATGCCATGATTGCAGGGGGCAGTGTAGCAGCATGTGGCAGCCTAAACCTAAGAGCAGACAAATCAGCTTGATGACTTCCAAAGCCAAGAAAACTGCTGGAGGCAAGGGTATCTGATCTAGGGAGGGGGGGAAATTAAAACATATAGACACTGTTATTAATTTCACATCTATTTTTGTGTAGTCAAATCTTTATGCAAATCCAAAGGATCTCATTTTGGCAGATGAATCTTTTAAAACGAGGCACAGGATGCAAAGGAACCTAATTATTTTAGGGGTGTGTGTGCATGGATGGAAAATGAGACCCACAGAGGAAAAGTAGCTCTGTTACCTCCACCCCCTCCACAAATGTTATAGATTTCCATCAAATCTACCAGAAAAGTCCCTTGCAAAAGCATTGTTGAGGTTTGCACGAGGCATGTATTGCACAGTTCTTTTCTCATTTGTGGGTGGTGTAGAAGGGCATTTGATAGAGGCTATCTTTGTCTGATAGAGCAAAGGGATATAATTTTGCCCAGTATAAGCAGTGTATAATCCCTTTGCCACCAGTATTGTCTCCTGGACTGGTTTCTCCGTCTTCTGGATCCTCCTTTCACTGATTCCTCATCATAATGCTCCCCCCCCCCCCGCCATACCCTTTCTTCTTTCAAGAAGTTTGTCAAGATCAAAGAGAACTTCAAAAAAAAATCCAGAAGCAAAGTCTCAAGCAAGCCTTTACACCTTTCCTCTTCCAACCTTGAACTGAAATTGGCCCTATGCAAGAACCGCCTTCATCTCCCCCAAACCTAGACTTATAAAAATCCTTTTGTCTTCCTTTGATACAACCACCACAAAGCCCATCGTTGCTAAATACTGTAATGATCATTATTTTGTAAGCAGAGTTTGCATCCTGAGAGTGCTGACTGTGAGGGTCAAGAAAGCAGTGAAAGCTTGTATGCACATACGACTTTTGCACCTGCTTTGAAACAACCTTTGAATAGCCATGCACTCCCTCCCTTTCACAATCATTCCCTCCTCCCTGTATCTTGGTCCTTGCTTAATAATAGATCAAGAGATCTTTCTCTTTTTAGAGACTCCTCTCTTTTGCTCCTTCATGTCTTTCCCCTTGCATACTAACAATTTCTGATAAAAGCACAAAGCTGCTGCTCCTCCTCCTTGGAGTCTGTCATGACTCTGTCCCTCCTTTGCCCAGCAGGGTGGTCATTCCTTTCCCTCTTTTTTGCTGTTTGGAATGCTGTTGTAGTCTCCCAAGCAGTGATATATACTGGATGGCAGGATAGAATTGGACCTGATACATGTATGTGATTGATATGAAGGGAAAAGCACAATTAAAAGACATTTTAAGAGAATGAATCTCAAAAAGGAAAGTTATCTATTACTTTTTAATGGTGCTTAATTTTTTGTTGTTGTTTAATCACAGTTTAGGGTAAGGCTTTATTCTTGAAGACAGTTGGCCCACAAACATGTGTGACATAATAAAGTATTTATTTATTTATTTATTTTTCGTATTTATATCCCGCCCTCCCCGCCGGAGCAGGCTCAGGGCAGCTTTGATTACTACTACTGCTTGCTTCTGCTGAACTATAGCTTGCATAATTTGCTTTGAGTGTTTGGGTTCAGAGAATCCTGCATCAGCAGAGGAGTTTGAACTCTGGCTTTCACATACCTTCAATCTGAAAAGAATATGGCTTATTTTGCCTAGTAGTGGCTGCAAACCACTTGACTATATTGCTAATTTTTCACTAGGTGAATAAGAAAGCTATGAAGTAGAACTTGAATAGTGAGATAACTGTATGGTTTATAAAGCACAGCAGAATGTACAAATGTTTCCTGAGTGGCAGATAATTTGCTTTAATGTATTCTTAAGTGTGTTTTGTATTTATATAACCTTGTAAATATTTGTTATAGGAGGAGTAACAAATACAGCACAGTATCAGAACAGGCTAATGGTGTATGATCCCACACAAGTAAGTTTTCATCCTGCAGGTATTTGTATTTTTTAATAGAAAGGCGGTATTAAATTATTCTTCTGTTAAACCTTATCATGTCAGTTTAAGCACATGTTACTGAATTAGTGTGCAATTGTTTTTAACGCAAGGGTGCAGCAGTATGCATGTAAGGTTTCCCCCCTCCTTCATTTCTGCACAACTTACTGGGCAGACTAAGGAAGTTCTGGATCTCAAGTAACTTACATGGTATAGAGAAGTATTCACACCCCACTTTTCTCCACCAGTGGAGAACTTGCATCATTCTCCCCTTCTTCCACGAGAGCAACCCTGTGAAGTAGCTTAGACTGAGAGAGAGTGTCTGGCCATTCAGGGCAAAGTGGGGATTCAGAACCAAGCCTCCCATATCCTTGTCCAGTAATTTGTATAGAGGATTAGCACAGACTGGCTGTACTACCTGCACATGTAAAGACTGGTTATGAGCAATTGAATAAGAATGGAACCTATACTTCCCTAAAAAACCTGGTCTCCCACAAAAACCACAGCATTTCTTTTTCTCCATGTGGATTGGTAAGTGATTCATGATTACCCTGCTTCAGTAATCCCAACATATCAGTTGGAAGTCAACCGAAAAGACAGCATATTCAAATAGTGCCTATAACATGACAAATGGTTTGGTGCAGAGTGATCAAAATGTTGTTTTCCTAAATTTTTGTAGGAGTTAAATATAGGGGCGTGCACAAAAAAATTGGGTTTTGTAAGATTCAGATATATTTGGATCCCACCCCTCCCAGATTCAGGATTCCTAAAAAACTTGAATTCCAATAAAAGTATTGTGTTCAGATTAAGTTTTTTTCAGAAATCCTGACTTTTTTTTGGCTCCATTATACCACATAGAACCATTATTATCAATGGGTAATCTTTCTAAGGGTATCCAGGGCCCGTGGGGGGCTATTACATGAGATAGAAGCACCAGAATTTCAGTGTGGCTTTTTGTGCATCTCCTCAAAAGACCCCCTAAATTTCAAAAAGATTGGACTAGGAGGTCCAATTCTATGAGCCCCCAAAGAATGTGCCCCCGTCCTCCATTGTTTCCAGGGGGGGGGAAGCCCCCCCCCCAAAAAAGAAAACCCCAAACAAACAAAGAAGGACTGATGTCAAAGCAGAGTCCCTGCAGTAGAAAGAGAAGGTGGTGGGGATTTTTCCAAGCCTAACAGAACCAGTGTATGCACAGAGCACCCAAAGAAGGTGTCTCTATCTTCCGTGTTTTCACGGAAGGAAAAAGGAAAGCATTGAAAGGAAGGCGCTGGGTTTTGCTGGCACCAGTACATTGCACTGGTACTGCTTAGCACTCTGTACATACACTGGCTATGCTGGGCTTGGAACCAGTATTCCCTCTAAGCTGTGAGCTAGTTCCCAGTTTTTTAGCCTCTGGCTCTGGAAGGATGGCTCCAGAGCACACTAATTTATGCAGAAGCCAAATTGCTTGGTCACAACTTTAATGCCAGTAGCTCACAAAGTGGAATTTTTGCTCATAAGGCTCCACAGCTTAGAGGGAATATTATAGGAGTCAATTGCACCTTTAAGACCAACTTAGTTTTATTCAGAATGTAAACTTTCGTGTGCTCTGAGCACAGTTCATCAGACAAGGAATCCGGCACAGTGAGCAGAGCCACACATAGCTGGTAGGCAGTGGCTCAGAATGAGAAATGGTACAGATTTAAGATCCAGTGACAGAATAGTAAAATTATCTGGTAGGCAGGGATTTAGAATGTAAAATGGTACAAATCCAATGACAGAACAGTAAAATTAACAAATTGAGCAAACCTTTGATCTGAGTAGCATGAGCATTCGAAAGCAACAAAACAGTGCTATGTCAAAATGTGAGTGTCTGTTAATGACTCTATTGTTATAAACCTCAGCCAAAAGGAAGGGATTTCTATCTCAGAAGTTTTCCCATCCAACTAATTTACCTTTTAACATGCAACATACATATAGTTTGTCATTAGGAGAAAAATAAATTAAGATATAGTGGGAGATGGGTTCAATGTATGTAATGGGATAAACAAACAACCAATATCCCTGTTTGAGTGTGTCAATACAGCTAAAAGAGAAATACATTGGATAGTGATGTTCTTGTCCACCTAATTTACTTTTTAACACGTAAACATCATTTTAGTTTGCCATAGAAAAAAAGAATACAATAAAATATAGTGAAAATGGGTAAAGTATGTGTAATGAGATAAACAGCCAATATCCCTATTTTGAGTATGTCAATACAAAAAATTATTCTGATACACTATTCTAAAAGAGAAACACATTGGAATACTGTGGATGTATAACTATACTCAGTGAGAGTGGGTTTAGCATCTGTAATGAGCAAGGCTCTTTTTCTAGCAGGAGCTCCTCTGCATATTAGGCTTGGAACCCCCCTTTGTTGGGATTTGTTGAGTAGGCATGGCCACAGTGGCATTAGTTCTGCTGGGCACTCTGTATGTTCACTGGTTGTGCAAGGCTTGCAACCCCTCCCCTCCCTTGCTTGGATTTATTGATCTGGTGTTGCCACAGTGGCACCTGTTCTGTAAAAATGCCCCCTTTCACTTTCTACTGCAGAGACTCTCTGGTTTGATACCAGTTCCTGCTTTTTTGCTGATTCTACCTCTCTTCAATGGGGCTGGACCCCCTGTCTAATCTTTTTGAAACCTGGGGTGGGGAGGGGTGTCTTTTGAGTAGAGGCCAGAAGCTATGCTGAAAATTTGGTGTCTCTGCCTCAAAAACAACCCTCACAGACCCCTGCATAGATTGGCTATAATGGCCCCATAGGCTGTAATGGAGCCAAAGACATTTAAAGATGTTGCAATCCCTTTAAATGCATTTGTGAAGCTGCAACTTCACCCAGAATGGTAATTAAAGGGAGTGCACTCTCTAAATTCCATTTAACTGTGGCTATCCCCGCACTCCCAGCCCCACTCCATTATCTGGCTGAAAGAAGAGCTGATAAATACTGATAAGGTATTTTTAGGCTTTTTTTTTGGCTTGGATTGAGCTGAACTGACACCCCTAGTTAAATTCTTTGCTCTCTTATTTGAGGTTCAGCAGCTGTATCCTTCAAATTCAGATTACTTCTGTCTTTTGTAACCAGTATTAGGCCAAAGCCCAATTCACAAATGGTTAAAAGTAGTGTTTGTGTATATGCGTTAACATTCTTTGAATGAGGTCTGTTTCGTGTTTGTCCACACATGCTTTTTAAAAATTCTGCTGGCATTGTATACGGTGGGCACTGGAAGAACCTCACATCTGCTTGCGTCTTGCACAGAATCTCAATAACTCTATCATTTGGTGCTAGTGCCTGTTTCTATGCTAGGCCTTTGTGGAGTGCTGATAATGCCTACCATCTGCCACAGAGCACACAGCTACCTGCCAACAGGCAGGCTGGGGTGACCTCTGCTTCTCCACTGCTGATTAGTATTCACACACTGGCTTATTAGGAATGACCCCACCAGGCCCCTCTGTTTCTTTGCCTTTGCAGTGCTTGGCGGTTTACCTGGCAGTCACTGCTGTGGAGGAAGCTAAGATATAATCAGGGGAAGCAGGCAGGCTTTGCAAAGCAGATGGTGTCTATAGTTCTGTGTCAAGGGACTGGACTGCTAATGCAAATATTAATTCCTTCTAGTCAAATACTACACAGTATAATAGATAGCTATACATTATGGGGGCTGCATGGAGCAACGCTTTTTTTACTTCCACCGTTTCATGCTTACCACTCTCCATTCCTTAAATAGCACACCAGAAGTATCTTCCTCTGCTTTAACCTTCTGCACAATACCATTTGCTTTTGTGGGGAAATAAAAATTCTAGATAGAACAAAGATTACATTTCAATGCAATTTTAGCTATGAAATTATATTTGCTGTTGTTCAGTCGCACAGTCGAGTCTGACTCTTATATAGGCAGCAACAATTACTGTTTATTTTTTTTATGCTTTATTGTTATGGGTAATGTTTCTTGTAAGCCACTTTGAGCTTCAGTTGAAGGGGAAGTGTGGATTGGATCCCACCCCAGATCAGTAAATATTTTCAAACAGGAATGGGACTTCCTCCCCTCCCCCTCTAATGCTGCAGTTCAATGCTGATCCTGGAGAATGCTGATCCTGGAGAAGCAGCATGAAGGAGGAGTCAGGTTTGCCATTGGGGGTGATTTGCAAAAATTCCCTCAAATTCCAGTCCCATCTTGGCATATACAAAAAATAAATGTGAGATAAATTCTCTTTTTCCCTTCTGTGCATGCAGAATAAATGGCTAAGCCGCAGCCCCATGTTGCAGAGGAGAGTGTACCATTCCATGGCTGCTGTTCAAAGGAAGCTGTATGTTTTAGGTGGCAATGACCTGGACTATAACAATGATCGCATTCTTGTTCGGCACATAGACTCCTACAATATAGATAGTGACCAGTGGACTCGCTGCAGCTTCAGTATGTTAACAGGCAAGTAATGATAATCTTAGCTATCAATTCAGTTTGTTCGCTTGAAGGAGGGATTATAGAGCACAACATTCCCCTTCTAACAAGCAGCAACACTGAAACCAATTACAACCAATTCTATGTGCAACGTCTTCCAATAAACAAATTCCAGTGTAAGAAATGTTAATCTAAACACAGACTTGGCTCCTTTTTCTCTCTTAGGCCAAAATGAATCTGGAGTTGCTGTCCACAATGGCAGGATATATTTAGTTGGTGGCTACTCCATTTGGACAAATGAACCTCTGGCATGTATCCAGGTGAGTGATTTAAGCTACTTTCTGAAATCTCTCTGAATGATTTACAAGGTTACCTTTTTACAGGGCAGCTGTTCAAACTGAGATAAGGGTTTTAGATGGGGAAGAGAGATTCTTTTATCTATAGTCCGCCTTTCTCACAGGAACTCAGGGTGGATTACACAGAGTGATTCAGTACATTTTTTAAAAAAGGGACAATACATTGGGATTGTAGAAATCTAGAAACTACAAGAAAAAACTGAACCACAGCATAGGTATTAACATGGCATATCAGGTAGTACAATAATTACAGAATAGAATACATAATAGGATCCTACTTACCTTAAGCTATATACAGCAGTCACAGTCCCTAATTTATCCAAGTAAGTTCATAAGGAGTTTTGTACAGTGCAATCCTATTACCTGTGTAGAAAGCTCTCTCAAAGAATTCAGTTTTGTATAGTTTGTGGAAAGTCAGGAGAGTGAGAGCATTCCTGGCCTCCTCTGTCAGGCCATTCCATAAGGCAGGAGCCCAAACAGAGAAAGCATGTGTATAAGTAATTGTTAATTTTTCCCATTTGCAGGTTGGCAACCATAGAAGCCCCTGTTGATGTGAGCAAAGGTGTTGTGGCAGACAGGGGCGTAGCTACGGCTTTGGGGGCCCGGGGCCCAAGATTTATGTGGGCCCCCCTACGTGTGTGCACACCACCGGAAACAGGAAGTGACGTCACTTCCGGCGACGTCACTTCCGGCGACATCATGCCACCGCCGGAAACAGGAAGTGACATCACTTCCTGTGACATCATTCCCCCCGCGCCACCTGCCAGAAGCAGGAAGTGACATCACTTCCTGTGGCATCACTTCCCCCAAATGACATCATTTCCCCCAAATGCCACTGCCGGAAACAGGAAGTGACTTCACAGCACTTCCTGTGACGTCCCCCAAAATCCCCCAAATATCACCGCCGGAAACAATTTTGTTCTCAATTCCTGTATATACTTCATCAGTATATGGGGTAAGGCACTTTCTCAACTGTGCTGCATAATGCAGCCTATTTATTTTGTCCTGTTTGCTCTGTTGGCTCTATCTGCGCCACCCTCATCACTTTCGGGGTGTGGATCCCCCAGTAGGGTGGGCTCCCGACTCCCTCCGCCGGCTGTTTCTGATAGCCCTGCGCCCCCTCTTTCATTTGATATGTGTCCCGTGCGGGTGCCACCCTCCCGCCGGGAGATGCCGCAAAATGAGCCCCCTTGAGGCTTATGGCGGCAGGGCTCGGGGGAAGCGAGCTAGACTGCTGTTCTTTTGAGGGGTTATAGAGTGTTTCGAGCCCGTCCCTGTGGCATCGGTCCCATCGTTGTGGGACCCAGGGGGGCGGCGCAGCGGCCCACCGAAGCAGCCTGTCACTAATAACACAGGTCGAGATGCAGGACAGGAACCCGGAAGTGACCGACAGGCTGCTTCAGCGTGCCGCTGCGCCGGCCCCCTGGGCCCCACAACGATGGGACCGATGCCACAGGGACGGGCTCGAAACACTCTATAACCCCTCAAAAGAACAGCAGTCTAGCTCGCTTCCCCCGAGCCCTGCAGCCATAAGCCTCAAGGGGCTTCATTTTGCGGCATCTCCCGGCGGGAGGGTGGCACCCGCACGGGACACATATCAAATGAAAGAGGGGGGCAGGGCTATCAGAAACAGCCGGCGGAGGGAGTCGTGAGACCACCCCACTGGGGGATCCACACCCCGAAAGTGATGAAGGTGGCGCAGATAGAGCCAACAGGACAAAATAAATAGGCTGCATTATGCAGCACAGTTGAGAAAGTGCCTTATCCCATATACTGATGAAGTAAATACAGGATCTGAGAACAAAATTGCACCAGAAGACACAAACACAAAGCTCCCTTACACTGAATCAGTGCTTGGGTCCACCAAAGTCAGTATTGTCTAATCCAGTCACAAACACAAAGCTCCCTTACACTGAATCAGTGCTTGGGTCCACCAAAGTCAGTATTGTCTAATCCAGTCACAAACACAAAGCTCCCTTACACTGAATCAGTGCTTGGGTCCTGTCAAGGAAGAAACCTCATGATTTGGCAAGAGCCTGAAGATGGAAAGCAAAGGAGAAAAAAGAGGCAAAGATGAAGCCAAGGCCTCATGCTCATTCTACACAGATCATTGTGGGTGATGTCAGGGAACGAAGGGAGGAGGAAACGAGGCCTGTGTGCTGGCCTCATTTATTATTAATTGAATTTCTGCACATGAGCAAATTCTTTGCCTTCAGGGCTTCTTTTGTAGCAGGAGCTCCTTTGCATATTAGGCCACACCTCCATGATGTATCCAGTCCTCCAAGAGCTTATAGGGCCTACTGTAAGCTCTTGAAGTTTTGGCTACATCAGGGGAGTTTGGCCTAATGTGCAAAGGAGCTCCTGCTACAAAAGAAGCCGTGCTTGCCTTGATGCTCCAAGGAGGCTGTTCCATCCCACACTTCTTTCTTTTTTTGTTTTCAAGTCATCGCTGATGGCAACCGCACAGAGTTGTCAGGCAAGGGATGTACAGAGGTGGCTTGCCATTGCCTGCCTCTCTGTAGCAACACTGGACTTCCTTGGTGGTCTCCCATCTAAGAGCCAGATGGTGTAGCTTCTGAGATATGATGAGAGGGAGATAGCCTGGGCTGTCCAGGTCATGGCCCTCCCCCCACTAAAAAAAGCAAAGGTAGTCCCCTGTGCAAGCAAGCACCAGTAGTCGCTGACTCTGGGGTGATGCCGCTTTCACAACATTTTCTTGGCAGACTTTTTACATTGTACTTTTCACAATGCTTGCCATTGCCTTCCCCAATCATCTACACTTCTCCCCAGCAAGCTGAGTACTCATTTTGCCGACCTCGGAAGGATGGAAGGCTGAGTCAACCTCGAGCTGGCTACCTGAACCAGCTTTCGCTGGGATTGAACTCAGGTCCTGAGCAGAGAGCTTGAACTGCAGGACTGCAGCTTACCACTCTGTGCCACGCCCCCCACCCCACTACTGGAGGAGTTTAAAAAAAAATTGCTAACAGCTAGATCAAAATAGTTTTATGTATTAAAATATCACTGCTATCTATAGCTGCAATATATTAATATCCAGAATTCATTAAAAAAAACTTTAGTCCTTCCCCCCCCCCCCCAGTTATGAACAATGTGCAGCCAATACAGCTTCCGTTATATGTCTGCAATGAAAACTATCAGAGACTTACTCAAAAAGAAGTTAGTCATTGCCACAGCAGATCAACATAATGGCACATCAGCATTTTTTAAAAAACTACTGCTGAGCAGTGTTCCCTCAACTTAGAGTGAACTAACTAACTCAGCTTAGTGCCAGCTAGCTCACAGATTTTTAGCCTTCAGCTCCCACATTTTTCTCTTAGCTCAGGAAGAATGACCCCAGAGCACACTAATTTATGCAATGGCTCACAACTTCAATGCCAGTAGCTTGCGAAGTAGAATTTTTGCTCACAAGACTGCAAGTTGACACATCGGTTTTTCATAAAGCTGTGTAAACCTCGCTTCAGTTCAGCTCGTTCCCCCCCCCCTCCAGACTTCGAGAAGGAGGAGTGGGCCGGAGACAACCGTTTCCTTTAAACACACAGTTCCATACATTGTTCTCCCCTCCTCCATGTGCGCACCAGCCTCCTTCTCCCGCGCGGGGGGAGGGGAGTGGACGGCAACCGCCAACCGCGGGAGAAGCCCGAGAAGGAGGCTGGTGCGCACGCGCGCCTTCTGAGGCGAGGGAGCGAAAGAGAGGAGAAGCGACAAGCCTTTCCCGCGCTTTGCTTTCATTCAGCTCGTCGATTGTGTGAGAGAGTGAGGGGAAAAAAAGGGGGGGAAGGGAAGGGAACGAGGAGCCCCGACGTGCGTGCACGCGCCCCTCCCCACCCCCCTTTTTTTGCCATGTGCGCGCGCTCCCCCTCGCTGTCGGGCGCCGCGGGCGCCTCCATTCTTTTTCTCCCCCCCCTTTCAGCGCAGCAACGTCACGTCGTCACGGCCATTGTTTGGGGGGCCCCCCTTGCCAACGCGTGGACCCCCAGACCTGGGGCGGACCGCCCTTGCCGCCCCCCCCTCCCTACGCGTCTGGTGGCAGAGTATAGGGGGAAGAGGTGGTTCTACAGAAAAGGGACCATGAAACGCTTTGTATGTCTTAGCCAATACCATAAATTGGGCTCGGTAACAAATGGGCAGCCAATAGAGTAGTCTGCAGAATGAGAATAAATATGCATGCTCTGTCTAGCTTCTGGGTCCCATGCTCTTTAACTTGTTCATAAATGATTTAGAGTTGGGAGTGAGCAGTGAAGTGGCCAAGTTTGTGGATGACACTAAATTGTTCAGGGTGGTGAGAACCAGAGAGGATTGTGAGGAACTCCAAAGGGACCTGTTGAGGCTGGGTGAGTGGGCGTCAATGTGGCAGATGCAGTTCAGTGTGGCCAAGTGCAAAGTAATGCACATTGGGGCCAAGAATCCCAGCTACAAATACAAGTTGATGGGGTGTGAACTGGCAGAGACTGACCAAGAGAAAGATCTTGGGGTCATGGTAAATAACTCACTGAAAATGTCAAGACAGTGTGCGTTTGCAATAAAAAAGGCCAACGCCATGCTGGGAATTATTAGGAAGGGAATTGAAAACAAATCAGCCAGTATCATAATGCCCCTGTATAAATCGATGGTGCTGTCTCATTTGGAGTACTGTGTGCAGTTCTGGTCGCCGCACCTCAAAAAGGATATTATAGCATTGGAGAAAGTCCAGAAAAGGGCAACTAAAATGATTAAAGGGCTGGAACACTTTCCCTGTGAAGAAAAGTTGAAACGCTTGGGACTCTTTAGCTTGGAGAAACGTCGACTGCGGGGTGACATGATAGATGTTTACAAGATAATGCATGGGATGGAGAAAGTAGAGAAAGAAGTACTTTTCTCCCTTTCTCACAATACAAGAACTCGTGGGCATTCGATGAAATTGCTGAGCAGACAGGTTAAAACGGGATAAAAGGAAGTACTTCTTCACCCAAACGGTGATTAACATGTGGAATTCACTGCCACAGGAGGTGGTGGCAGCCACAAGCATGGCCACCTTCAAGAGGGGTTTAGATAAAAATATGGAGCAGAGGTCCATCAGTGGCTATTAGCCATTGTGTGTGTGTGTGTGTGTATGTGTATATATATATATATATATATATATATATATATATATATATATATATATATATATATATATATATATATATATATATATATATAAATTTTTTGGCCACTGTGTGACACAGAGTGTTGGACTGGATGGGCCATTGGCTTGATCCAACATGGCTTCTCTTATGTTCTTATGATAATAGCCAAACCATAGCATTCTGGTTGAATGATTTAGAGGGGAGCCCAACGTATTTGACATTATAGTAGTCTAGTGTGGTGTGGATCCAGGTGGCCAGATTAGCCATATCAAGATAAGGGGCCATCTTATGGGCTAGGCTGAGTTTGTAGAACACATTTTTTGCAGCTGCTCTCTAGTAATAAAGCTAGATCCAGTAAAACACAAAGGATTTGAACTGTCAGCAAGAATCAGTTGAACTCCATCAAAACCTGGAAGAGCAGCATCCTTCAAGACTTCCACCTTCTCAACCATCATTTCATCTGTTTTCTCAGGGTTTAGCTTTAATTTGTTCACTTTTAGCCAGTTAACCACTCTGGCCAGGAGTGACTTAGGACCTCTACCATATCACTGAGATATCTGGATAAGGATACATAGAGTTGAGTATCATCAGAGTACTGATGACAATTAACCCTCCAAATAGGAATGATTTGTCTTAAGGGCTTTTTACAGAGATTGAAAATATAGGGGATAGAATTGTGCACTGTGGAACTCTAATACCTAATTGTGTCTCCAGGCACCTCCACAGGATATCATGATCTACTGTGTCAAAGGCTGCAGATAAATCTAATAAGAGGAACAGAGAGGTTTGGCCTTTATTTATACTTAGATGGAGGTAATCGACTAAAGCTAAAAGAGCCGTCTCTGTCCCATAGCCTGGCCTGAAGCCAGACTGGAAAGCATCTAGAGCAGATGAATTATTCAAGAAGATAGACTTGGTCCACTATTGCTCTCTCAATCACTTTGCCTAGAAAGGGTAGATTAGAGACCAGGTGATAATTTGCCACACCATTTTTCCCCTGTAGGGATGGCTTTTTGAGTAGTGGACAGATAACCATTTCTTCAAGTGACTGAGGGAAGGTGATCTTAGTTAGTGACTGATTTACAACAGATGCCGAGGGCTTATTGATGTGGTTCTCACATGATTTTAGCAGCCAGGGCGGGCACAGATCCAGAGTACAAATTGTAGTCTTCACAGACCCTAAGATCTTATATCCATCACAGAAACTAGGTGAAAGTAATCCATAAACAGACCAGGCGGTGTAGTAAGCCTTTCTTCTTATGTGCCTATGTTACAACTAGCATCCAGATCAGAATGTATTCTTGACATTTTTTTAGCAAAAAACCTGGCTAAAGTATCACTGCTAATTGGAACATTTAGCTTGTTAAATCGGTCGGCCTCCCTGTGGTACCGCCCTGCAGTACCACACTGCGGTTCCACACTACTGTACCAAGTGGCAACACTCGCCTCCGTCCCTGGTGATGTGCAATGCCAGGTCCATAAATAATAAAACCTCAGTCCTGCAAGAATTTTTCATCAGGCAGGACATGGACCTGGCTTGTGTGACGGAGACCTGGGTGCAGGAGGGGGAGACAGTTGCTCTCTCCCAAGTGGCCCCGCCTGGTTTCTCCGTCCTTCACCAGGCCCGGACCAGCAGGCGGGGGGGAGGGGTGGCTTTTTTCATACGGGAGGATTGCTCCTTCAGGATACTTCCGCCGCCAGAGATCAAGGGCGTGGAGTGTGTGGGCCTGGTGTGGGACGTTGGGGAGAGTTTGGCAATCTGCCTGGTGTACCGTCCGCCTAACGCACTGGCCAGGACCCTGCCGTCCCTGATGGAGGCTGTAGCAGGCTGGGCATTGGAGCACCCTCGACTTATAGTCCTGGGTGACTTCAATGTCCACTCGTGCGACGGACCTGGTGCTTTCCATGGCAGCACTAGGACTTTCCCAATATGTAACAGCGCCCACGCATCAGGCTGGACACACACTAGACCTGATCTTTGCGGCGGGAGTAGTAGTGGATCAGATATCTGCCGAGGCAGTGCCATGGTCTGACCACCAGGCCCTGAAGGCCTGAAGGCTCGTGTGGACATGCCACCCCTGTCCCGTTTAGGCGGTGAGCAGATTTGGGCTCGCCCGCGTAGTCAGATGGACCCGTTGCGGCTTCAAACAGCTATACGGGATCCTTGGCCCACTGGCGACTCGTTGGATGAGCTAGTGGAGACCTGGAATAACCGGCTCTCCGAGGCCATCGACGAAATCGCTCCCCGACGTCCTCTTCATCCTCGATCACGATCCGCTCCGTGGTATACCCTGGAGCTGCGATCAATGAAGCGACGATTAAGACGACTAGAGAGACAATGTCGCTACGCTCCTGACGAAGCTACGAGAACATCATATAGGTCATTTATGAGGACCTATGAGATGGCTATTCGGATTGCAAAGAAGGATTACTTTGCATCCAGAATCGCATCTGCGATCTCGCGCCCAGCACAATTGTTTAGTATAATTCGGTCATTAACAGAATTGCCGCAGGGCAAACAAAATAATAGAGAATTGGAAATAGGCTGTGAGGCTTTTGAGAGTTTTTTCGCAGATAAGGTCTCGTCGCTCCGACACGACCTACCCGCTATAATTAATACAGTAGATGAACCTGGGGCACCGAGCACGTCTTCTGGTCCAATTTTGGACTCCTTCGGCCCACTCAGTCTGGAGGAAGTCGACAGGATCCTTGCAGCTGTGCGCCCTACGACCTGTAGGTTAGATCCGTGCCCGTCTTGGCTTATAAAGGCTAGCCAAACGTGGCTGCGTGAACCACTACAGGACATTATCAACAGGTCCCTGATTGAAGGGATCTTTCCCACACCTCTTAAAGAGGCAGTGGTCCGTCCCCTCTTAAAAAAACCATCAGCAGACCCGGCCATATTGGCGAACTATCGGCCGGTGTCAAACCTTCCCTTTCTGGGCAAGGTCATAGAGCGGGCGGTAGCGATTCAGCTGCAGGGATTCCTGGAGGACACTTCCGCACTGGATCCATTCCATTCCGGCTTCCAGCCAGGTCACGGGACGGAGACAGTTCTGGTCGCCCTCATAGATGACCTTATGCGACATCTGGACCATGGCGGTTCCGCAGTGCTGTTGTTATTAGATCTGTCAGCCGCTTTTGACACGGTTGACCATCAGCTACTGACTAGCCGCCTTGCCGATGTGGGGATTCAGGGATTGGCCTTACAGTGGCTGACCTCCTTTCTCCAAGATCGGGGACAAAGGGTGGTGATAGGGGAGGAAGCATCCCAGAGGCACTCTCTTAGCTGTGGGGTGCCGCAGGGAGCGGTCCTATCCCCGATGCTAATTAATATCTATATGCGCCCCCTTGCCCAGATTGTCAGGAGGTACGGACTGGGTTGCCATCAATATGCGGATGACACCCAGCTCTATCTATTGATGGGTGGCCAGTCTGACTGTACCCTGGAAAATCTAGACCTGGCGTTACAAGCCGTGGCCTCTTGGCTCAGACTGAGTCGGCTGAAATTGAATCTGACGAAGACGGAGATTCTCTACCTGGGTCGGGGCGGTCCGGGGAGAGAGATCCAGCTGCCGGCCCTTGACGGGGTACCATTGATACCGGTCCCTAAGGTCAAGAGCTTAGGCATGCTCCTTGAGTCCTCCCTTACAATGGAGGCTCAGGTGGCAGCCACTGTTAGATCTGCCTTTTTTCATCTTCGGCAAGCACGGCAGCTGGCCCCTTACCTGGAGCGCAACGACTTAGCGACGGTAATCCATGCTACGGTCACCTCAAGAATAGATCACTGTAATGCTCTCTACATGAGGCTACTTTTGACACTAACCCGGAGACTACAGCTAGTGCAGAACGCTGCGGCACGGCTGCTAATGGGGCTGCCGCGACGGGAGCACATTCAGCCAATGCTGAGAGAGCTGCACTGGTTGCCTGTTGTATTCCGAGTTCGCTTCAAGGTGTTGGTATTAACCTTTAAAGCCCTCTATGGTCAGGGACCTGCCTATCTACGGGACCGCCTTTCCCCATATATCCCCCAGAGAGCACTGCGATCAGGGACAAAAAATCTGTTGTCCGCCCCTGGCCCAAGAGAAGCCAGGCTATGTGTAACGAGATCCAGGGCTTTTTCGGTGGCAGCGCCAGAACTTTGGAACACCCTCCCAGAAGCTATAAGGGCCCTGCGGGATTTATCTGCGTTCCGCAGGGCCTGTAAGACCAAACTGTTTAAACAGGCTTTTGTGGTCTAACTGAAAAAGGGCTGCCACCGGACACCAGTGGGTCTGATCATAGTTAAGAAGTCAATACCGCCTATACTGGATTGAAATAGTGCTATAGAATGGTTTTAAAGTTGATATGTAAATTATGGTTTTATATGTTTTATTGGATTAATTGTTTTATAATGTTGTAAGCCGCCCTGAGTCCGCTTGCGGAGAGGGTGGGATATAAATGAAAAGTAATAAATAAATAAATACCATCCTGTACTACTAACTAGCTATTGTAGTTGATTTTATTGTGTTTTTATTATCTATATTGATGTACTGCTCCCTGAGCTCCCATGGAGGAATGGGTGGAATATAAATAAACTAATAATGATAATGATGATGATAATAATAATAGGGTCAGATTTAGGCACCAGCAAATGCTGAGCTATCTTGAATAATTGGAATGGATGTGAACTAGTTGATAATATAATAGAAAGTTTTCTTTGCCACTGGAGGGACAGTGGCTCAGTGGTAGAGCATCTGCTTAGTAAGCAGAAGGTCCCAGGTTCAATCCTTGGCATCTCCAACTAAAAAGGGTCCAGGCAAATAGTCATGAAAAACCTCAGCTTGAGACCCTGGAGAGCCACTGCCAGTCTGAGTAGTAGACAATACTGACTTTGATGGACCAAGGGTCTGATTCAGTACAAGGCAACTTTATATGTTCATATGTCAGCACTGCTTCATAGGCCAGATTCAGTATGATTTCTCCACCAATACCATTCTAGATGTCTGCCAACCCATTTCAGATCACTCAGCTCTGTGCTAAACCAGGGGGCTGGGTTTCATCCCAAGGGTGGGAGAGGTTGATGAAGGGCAAGTTTGTTGATAGCTTAGAGGAACTTCACATCCCATGATTCTGCTGCAACCTCAACATAATGCATGTTTGGAATCCTAAAATCTTCCAGAGCAATCTGAAATTCAGTAGAATTAGCTTCCATGGTTGGACCATTTCATCTGGGCCCCTCTCATGTGAGCTGTCAGAGCCACATTCGTCTTGGTTTTGAGTAGGTAGTAGTTGTACCTAGGAATGGACACAAATCAGAAACATGTGGTTCATAATGGTTCATGGCATGCCCAGTTCATGAAGCACAAATTCTCATGAATGTTTAGGGGCTAAACGAACACATTTGGTTCATGACACAGTAGAATGGCTTCCTGGCACACTAGAGACACCAAATTCATAGGGGATCTCCGGCTGGTGTTCCTCTACCTGCCCTCCAAATTTGTAGAGGATTGAATGTACAGGGTCCATGTTACAGCCCCCCCCAAAAAAGGTGCCCCATCCTCCATTGTATCCAATGGAGAAAAAAGCAATAAAAAAGCAAAGGCAATAGAAGCCCAGCAGAACAGAATCAAAGTTCCAGAGAATCTCTGCAGTAGAAACTGAAGGGGGGGGGAGGTATTTTTTTTTGCAAACCCAGCAGAACCAGTGACACTGCAAACCCAACAGGACTAAAGTTAAGCCAGAGAATCTCTGCCATAGAAACTGAAGTTGTTGGTGGGCATTTTTTGCAATTGCAGTAGAACTAGTGCAATTTACAGAATGCCCAGCAGTACCAGTACAATAAAAGAGTGTCTAGCAGAATCCCGTGCCATGGTGGCAATGCCAGCTCAACAAGACTGATGTCTAGCACAGAATAACACTCCAAGCAAGGGGGGGGGGGGGGGGTTGCAAGCTCAACACAACCAGTTCAGTGTACAGAATGCCCAGCAGAACCCACTGTCACTATAACAATGCAAGTAAAAGGGGTATCATGTCAAACCAGAGAATCCCTGCAGTGCAAACTGAAAGGAGGGGGAGGCATTTTTGCAAGCCCAGCACAACCAGTTACAATGTGCAGAATGCCTAGCAAAACCCAGTGCCACTAGCATTGCAAGCTTAAAAGGTCTGATCTCAAAACAAGTCACAAGAAATCCAAGCAAGGGGGATTTTTTGCAAGCCCAGCACAACCAGTTACAATGTGCAGAACCCAGTGCCACTAGCATTGCACACTTAAAAGGGATGATCGCAAAGCAGTCCCAAAAAATTCAAACAAAGGAGGGATTTTGCAAGCCAAATGTAAGCCGAAATGCCCTCAAAACCGATGTTGCTGAATTGACAGGTGGGCACTTTAATAAGGATCAGAACCTATGTAGACAGGCTTCACGTCCAGAAACTATTGCTCAAATATGCCAGGGACACTAATTAAGTAAAAGCAATTAAAATTCATTGTAGAAAATATAAAGATAAAATACTCATAAAATCACACATACAGTCCTAAGGAAATCAGAGAGAGAGATAGAGAAACACATGGGTAAATGAACAGGGTGATAATTACCGATCGTAGTCTTCAAGTAAGGCTCCAATGGCGACGAGCGAGGACGAGGGAGAGGGGACCCAAAACTAGGCCTCAGAATCGGGGATGGATCTAGACAGCGGAATTGGGATACTGCTAGAAGCGCACCTGTGGGTAGCTAGACCACAGGTTATAAGGACTACCTTGAGCCCTCAGGGGATGGGTGGTACGAGGGAGGAGGAAAGTGGTCAGCTGGTGCATGACCTCAGAAAAAGGGGAGGCTCTGCAGTGACCATAAGGGCTGAACTTTTGCAGTAGCCAATGGCTGGCTTGGAGGAGCCACCTAATTGGCTGCCTGCTCCTGGCCAATGAGGTCTTGGCACTAGTTACCTGATTGGACCTGCAGGTAACAATGGGCCAAGGTGGGACGCTTCAGGGTAGCTGTCAAGGGAAAGAAAGGGCGAAACTACTGGGGTGGAGGTACATGGGAGTGGTTGAACTTAGATGCAATGGTGACAATAGATGGCCAAATTGCTGTCTAAGGTAACACCCAGTCTACACAAAGACACTTGGCTCAGGGTGGAGATGGTCTTTCTTCTTCTCAGTCTTCCACTGGCATCAGTCTTTGTTTTTGGACAAAGACTGTGGCAGTTGGGCAGTTGTCCATGCCTGGGATAAGCTTGATTGCTGTATGTGAAGGTGACATCTGGTGAGTACATGAGCCATTTGCTTCGCTGGAATGGAGTCTGGCATGTTAGGAAGATAGCTGCGTGTGGTGTTAGCCTCCCACAGTGGATTCCGTGGTCAGTGCTGAAAACCGCTTGCCTGGATAGCTCCTGGCAGCACAACTTCTCCCACTTCACGGCCAAGATGGACGTCACATGAAGCGAAGGGAAACCATCTGTTCTCCTGGTTAGCACTCTTTCACTGGTTTCGAGTGCTATAGTAGCATTGTGGCTACTAGTACTGTACAAGTCCTTTCCATGCCTGATTAGGCAAAGCCACACTCTCTGGCCAGACGTGTGTAAGTTACTTCTCCAGGTGTTCTGGCAACCAGGCTGGTGACTATGATGTTCTGTAAGGGGTTTTTTCCTCACACAAACACAAAAAAAATTCAAACAAAGGAGGGATTTTGCAAACCAAACACAAGCAGTTATAATGTACAGAACCAAGGACTGATCTCAAAGCACAGAGTCACAAGAATCCAAGCAATGGGGATGGGGTTTTGCAAGCTCTGTGCAAGAAATGGGAAGTGAACACCAAGGAACTCCACAAAGTGGGGGAAACCCTCTTGCAACTAACATAGCTAGTTTGAAACTATTGATTTTAAAAATCCTGCATTAACTTGTCTGTTCTGTGGTATTCTACATTGGCATGTAAGCATTCAACACACAGTTGATGCAAAAAAGCACAGAGAGCACAGCAGGCTAGTAGTAACTGGCCACTGCTGTTAATGTACATGAAAATTTTGGGCAGGGAATGCATTTAGGACTCATTTCACATAACTGCAATGCTTACTTGGGTGGTTACAGTGATTACTTTCTGTAGGCTCCATGTCAGGTCTTCAGACTGTATTCAATAGTTTCTATATGGAATTGTCAGAGTTGGAGTTCTAACACAAACTACACAACTTTCTTTTTGTCTTTCTGAGTGGTTTTGAGAGCAAGAATGTACTTAAAAAAAACTTGACAAAAGTCTGTCATGAAAATGACAAAAAAACCAGGAAGGAGGGCAGTTTGCAAAGATTTGCATGTATGCAAATTACTGTTTGCATAGGTGCAAGTTGGGGAAGACTGTGGAGACCAATATTTCTATCAAGTTTGGGGGGGGTTTGCTACACTTTTGCACTGATCAATATGTGCAAATATAGTTGATTTCACGAAGGCTGGCACTTCACAGCTGGATCACAGCCTTTGGCTCCAGCCCTTTCACTGCTTATACTCTCCCCTCCAAATTAAATTCAGGAAGTGCACACATTCTCTGCCCTCCCCAAGGCATTCTATAAACATTAGACAGTATCACTTGCCCTGCCTCTGTAGGCAAAAGATGAGTTTTTGTGCTGCCGGCAGAATCAGGCTCCTCAGCAGCCCAGCCTTCTTCAGGAGTGCATTTTTTTCCACTTTAAGTTTTCTCAGCAGGGTTTTTAAAATTTGCTTGTCTTCTGAGCCTTTCACCAGTTGGCTCACATAAGCCATTTCAGATAGTGAAACAAAAGGACAAAATCCTTAGTCACTACAAAACACTTTTATAATTGGTAAACATGCCCTTCCCCCTTTAAGTAGGTTTCTAAAAACCATTTTAAACAAGGACAGATATGAGGCTAATTATTTTGAATGATAAATTCTAGTTTATTATTTCATCAATGGCATAGAAATCTTGTAATGAGAATGCAGCTGTTATGCAAACCAAGCATTTCTTTACTGAGTTGGAGGCTGCAGTGATGCTTAATTTTCTCCTCAGTGGTATCACAGTAGCTTTAGATGGCAATGACTGAAGGATAGTCACCGCCTACTTGTGGGGTTTGAGGAAGGGAGGGACTTGGACAGGGTACAATTCCATAGAGTCCACCTTCCAAAGCAGGTGTTTTCTCCAAAGGAACTGATTTCAGTTGCCTGGAGATTACTGTAACAGTGGGAGCTCTCCAGGTCCTGTTTGGAGGTTGGCAACCCTAGGTATATCTGGGATGGGGGGAGACTCTCCATACTTTAAGTAGAGTCCTTGCTGTGTAATTTGCTCTGAAGAGAGAAGATTGATTTGCCTTTTGCAATTACAAGTGTTTTTTAACTAGATGAAGCACTAAGAAGTGTGACACATCCAGCCCCCACTTGCAGGCTGAAGTCAGGTAGTTTGTTCTACCAGGCCTGAAAGAGTGGGGCAGTAGTGCAGCCATCGATTCTTGCACAGCTGCACCTTGTAAGGTTCTGAATGCTACCAGTGTTTCATTTCTGTTTAACAACATGTAATATTCATTGTATGGAACTGATAAATCAGCTAATCCCCAATGTGGAAAACTGTTTCACTTCTCCATTGGTGTTATTAAGTGCTATTCCAGCTTGCACTTGACAGTGTTGTGGTTCTCACCCTTTTTTTTTTTTTTTGCCCTTCTAGGTGCTGGATGTTAGCAGGGAAGGAAAAGAAGAAGTTTTCTATGGGCCCACTTTGCCTTTTGCTTCGAATGGAATAGCAGCCTGCTTCCTTCCGGCTCCCTACTCCACGTGCCCAAACCTGCAGCCTCTGCAAGTGCCTCATCACAAGATTGGCACTGTGTGAGAAAGGAACACATCTGACAAGAGAGCACCCTCCATTTGGGCCTGAATTTCACCTTCAAACCAACTAAAGGAAGGAATAACACAGAATTCTTCCTTGAATTACATTGAGGAAGAGGAGGAAGATAAAAACATTAAACATAAAGGACTGAACTGTAACAGTGAAGGCTGACCCTCCACCTCAGCTGATACTTCCAAGGGAGACTAATATCTAAGCATTCTAGGAACATTTCCATGGCTTATCTGACCAGGACATCTCTCCATTTCCAAAGTGCTTTGCAAAAATACAAGATGATGTAAATTAGTAAGAACAAGCCAATGCTACATATGCAATTTAACATCTTTGGAAAAAGGGATGCTAAATTCAGATTAAATTTCACAATTTGTTGCTACTAATGCTTTAATTATAAACTGTGAAGGGAACCTAAAACAAAAACTAACAAGCTTTTAATTGAAGATGTATTTTTTTTAAAAAAACCCCACAAACAGGCTGTCTGCCTTTCTAGGATAAGGCTTTTCAAACTGGGGGACATGAAGGGAGACGGGATTCCCTAAAAGGCATGGAAATAACTGGCATTTCATGTTTGTTGACTAGCCTTTGGTGGATCAAAAATCCTGGAAATGTGATCTGTCTATTTTGAGCATATCTGATCTGCAGCTGTGAAATAAGGTGTTTTCTAGCTTCTGAACAACTGGGTGTTCCTCACTTTTGCCTCATGGGGAAGACAAGGTGGGCTGGAGTCAGACTTCACATTGCTGCTAGACCTAGAAGAGGCAACTATGTGCAGCTGTTCACTCATGGACTTGAGGACACAGGTGGTGGGAGTAAGCAAAGCAAATCTTTGTGAAGTCTTTGTAAAATCTAACTTTAAAGTGGTCAAGATTAATGCCTACATGTTGCAAAGTGATGGAATTAGAACACAATTTGTTTATTCGTAACAAAGCTTGTTGGCAGCCCCAGGGCAGCGTGCATAGGGCTTTCCACTGAACCACTAATCCAAAGTGCAACTTTTGTTTAACTCCAGAATGTTCATTTGGCAAAAGCGGCAAAGAATGGCATATGAACAGTTCACCACTTCAAGCAATGGGATTTGTTGCTTAAAATGATAACTGATGGGGAATAATGTAGAAGTGGTTCTGACATTTGCAGTTTACTTTTTAAAAAAGATCTGTGATAAAATGCTAAATTTGATCATTCTCCTGAAGTGTCGTTCAAGTAACACGTTGAGTATCTGTCGAGTTTTTACTAGATCTGTATACCCATTTGCACTTGCCCCTAGAAATTTATGAAATACTCCTGAATCTTCACTTGGTGAAAGAAATTAGAGGGCAATATTTTAATCCATCCATCCAAATGATTTTAGATTTCTGTTGCTGGAAGTTAGTCTTACAGAGAAATTTGGTATCCAGTACAATCCGGTGAGCAGGAATAAGCTGTATAAGCAGAACTACTAAGGGAGCAACTAACAAGGATTTGTTCAAACTAAAGCAAGCATACTTAACAAGAAATGCTTCCCAAATGTAATGAGGACTGGACCATTTTGGCAGGGGCAACTGCCCTGCCTGCCAGGTTTATTAAAAGGAGAAGAATCCATCAGGACTAATTTAATATGCCACAAGGGTCCAAGAGTTTGCATTCCATGATATTTTGAATCACTTATGACAAGGCCTTTGTCCAGCATCATATTTCCTACAGTGGTTGGCGATATCATAGATGCCCACATGCACCAAAAAGAAAATAATGCCCAACAAAAAATATTCAGTGGCATAATGCCTCTGAACTTAGTGTGTGTGTGTCCCTTTAGCCATTGATAGATGTTGTCCATTAATTTGTCTAATCTCCTTTTAAAACCATTTAAGCTAGTGGCCATAACTACTTCCTGTGTCAGTGAATTCCATGTACTGTATTAATAGTATTTTGTCCTGTCTGTCCTGAATGTACTGCCTACTAACTTCATTGGATTCTAGCATTGTGGAAAAAGGAAAAGGTTATCGCCTCTTCCCATATCCTATAGTTTTATAAGCCTCTAAAATGTTCCTCATCTTTTTTTCTAAACAAAAATGTCCCATATTCTACAATATCACTTTTGTGGTTGGATTATCAGAGCTGTTCCTGTTGTGGCTAGACAATTGATATTATGATAGTGGTAGTTTTATGCTCACTTCCTAATAATCCATAGCATAGGTAGACTTTGCCTTTTTCACTGCTGTTAGTATTTTCATTGAGTTACCCATAGTATCCCCTAGATCTGTTTTCTGGCTAGTCATTTTCATTTCCCATTGTATTGCTCCCTCATGCAGCTTGGAGAAATCTTTCTTTATTCTGAATAATTTGGGGTCATCTGCAGATGTCTTCCTTGGTTGCAGAAGTTTACAGGGCTCTTACTCAAGTCTGCTGTAAGCTCTGGGAGGATTGGCTACATCAGGGGTGTGTGGCCTAATATGGAAAGGAGTTCCTGCTACAAAAAAAGCCCTGCCTACAAGAACACACAAAGCTGCCTTATACTGAATCAGACTTTTTGGTCCATCATAGTCAGTTTTGTGTACTCAGACTGGCAGCAGCTCTCCAGGGTCTCAGGCAGAGTTATTCCTTCTGCTATCTGACACTGTGACAGCCTTCTTCCCCAGTCCCCTGTTTCTGGAGTATTTAATGATACTGGTTTAAATCCAGTTTAGCCCCAGAAACAGTATTTTGGGATGCAGTAAGTGTCAGAAATGCTCTGTTAGATCTAAAACATGTTTTCCATGCTTTTAGAAGCATATGAACATATGAAGCTGCCTTATACTGAATCAGACCCTTGGTCCATCAAAGTCAGTATTGTCTTCTCAGACTGGCAGCGGCTCTCCAGGGTCTCAAGCTGAGGATTTTCACGCCTACTTGCCTGGACCCTTTTTGGAGATGCCAGGGATTGAACCTGGGACCTTCTGCTTACCAAGCAGATGCTCTACCACTGAGCCACCGTCCCTCCCCTGTCAGGGTGCTTTTTCTTGCCTTATCATCAAGTTACATTGTTTTGCCAAAGCCCATGTTTCATTTTTTTGTCCTCATCCCAACAAGATTTCTACTTCTCCAAGGAAACCTCCCTTGTACAACATGGAACTTTGAACTAGCATCCTCTTGGACATGCTGTCCTTTAATTTCTGACATACATATAATCTGAGTTTGTAGCATAATGGTTTTAACCACTTTCCATATGCTCCTGTTCCAAGTTCATACTTTAATAAATAACTGGAAACATAAGAAAATGCAATTCTCCCTCCCATTTTAAACTTGTTTTTAAAAAGCGCACGTTATGCCATAAAAAGTCTGCCGTGAAAACGTTGTGAAAGCAACATCACCCCAGAGTAAAAAAAAATGACTGGTGCTTGCACAGGGGACTACCTTTACTTTTTTGTGCTTTTCTCATGTACCATAGATCCTCATATTTGAACCAGGACAGTTTATCCCCAAGTAGTATTTAGCCAGGGGGTTTAGAAAATACTAAACAAAAACAGCCAATACCAAGAATATAGGAAAGGCCACAGAAGCAAGATACATTGATCAAATCTATGTTTGTGTTTTCTGAAATATTAAAAGTATGGATCATGAATGACAAGTCAACAAAATGCCTGTTTTGCTACTGCTAATATCTAATGTAGCACACCACAATTTCTTCATGAAACACACACACCGATCATATAAGCAAGGTAGGCAGCTGACATTTTATAAGAGAGCGGCTGATGAATGTAAATGTCCGAGAACTGATAACCTAGAAACTCAGCACGAAGACCCCCAGTTTATTGTACAGCTCTGTATTCTACCCATTTGATGAAATCTCAGTCCCCACACCTCATTTATGTATTACTTTCAGCCAGGAAGGCCATCTTTAAACTGAACCTGTTTAGTTTCAAAATGAGGGAGATAAGCTCACTCATAATTGAAATGTGCAGTTTCCTTCATATTTTGAACAAAATTGAAGCAGATCACAAAGGAACAACTTCATTTTTTCCTAACATGTGGCTTTACAAACTAAGCTTCAAGAGGCTGTGCTGTGATAATTCAAATTCATACAGTGTGCCTCCATTTATATTATGGGCATATGTACAGTTTATAATAAAAATACTTATAAAACTCTTACTGCTCTATCTTTTGTATGTTTATATACTTTTCTGAGGCACCACAACACAGAGACCTCCAGCTAATTAGGTCTAGCAGTTATCTCTATCCCCACCCCCCAAACCACCAACCCAGGGGGTTGTTTTTTTCTAAGTCTGCTTCTGAAATGGCATGATGCTCCTGACATCCTTGAGAGTGGCCTCACCTGGAATAGCAATATCCCTTTCCATCCCCAAAAATGTAGCTGGTGATGCCATAGACAACTGCTTTTAGAGATCCCATTTCTGTCTCCATGTGGAACACTTGTACAGCAGTGCATCAGAAAACCTGGAAAATGTAGCTTTCTAGGATGCCTTACATATTTAGCAAGGACATCAGGTACCTGAGAGTTACATGTCTTAAGATTCCTTTGCCTGGGACACTCTTAAGCATGAGGAAAGAGGCCTGCAGTATATAGGACTTAACAGTGCAAAATTTCTGTACTAGAGCTCTTATGCAAGCAGAAATGTCAGAAATACCACAATAGACATTCACATAAAGTCAAACCTCATGGTGTCCCTTTTGTAACTAAATTCTGGGCACTGTAATACATGGGGAGTAAGATCTTGCACAAGTGGAAATATGCTAAGTCTGTGTTTATACTTGTACATCACTGGATCTAGATTATAGTTTCCAGGGCATCTGATGCCCTACCCAATACTCAGGTGCCTGGGGACACTGGTTATCAGTCTAATTAATTTGTAATATAGATAGGCTAGAGATGCCTGCATTCTGAACTAGGTAAATATGAAATTCAGAAACATTTTTATGTAAAACACCAGAGCTCAACTATGTCTCAGCACCAGAGCTCACCATTGCTTAGTAAACTAATTCATTCAAGGATTAGTGATAATGTGGAAACTACATTGATTTCCAAGTTAAGATAACCTTACAATGTTACTGATTCTAATCCCATTGGATAGTTGGGTGATACTGCAGTACCTGGTGGACTGTAGCCATATAAAGTCTATTACATTTACCATAGAAAAACTCCACTAGAAATCAAATTATGCTAAATTACAATTCTCATATATATTACTCAAGGATTATTTTGAGTCGGTCAAAGTACAATGCTTGAGCATTACTGCTGTGTCTCTGCAAAACACCTGAGGCTGGCTGTTCCTTAAAGAAAATTTGGCAAGATGCACAGTTACCTCTTGTTTTCCTACCTAAGCAGATATAGTTATGATTGTACATAACTCAAATGCCAACAATTTATGCAAGTCATATTACATTTAGTGGCAAACCTGTGTATCCCTTTCAAGGCCGCTCTCCATAAGGTAGCAGAAATCCCACACTTGCAGGCAATTTTGAGGCATTTTCTTAGTAGCAGGAGGGCAGAAAGAACTCATAACACAAGAGCTGTTGCCACCTTAAATGTCATGCAATTTAGAAGAGGTAATCTATTTAAAGGAGTAACCAACGATTAGAGACAGAATAAAGTAATACAATTTATGACCCATGAAAGGGTCATGGGATACAGTATACCAATAAAGGATACAAGCTGGAAATGACAGAATACAGACGTCATGGGCAGAACAGCACTCAGTGGAAAGGACTTCACCTAACAGGTAACCAAGAGGGCTGGCTAGTATCTCAAAGCAGATACAAAATCCAGGATATCCAATCTGCTTTTTGGGCTAACGATATATAGAACTATTTACTACAAAAGATAGCAGCAAATATGCATACTACAATAAGCCCATAGGACCAGATGGTCCAACAAACCTTCACTTAAATAATCAATTGCACACAATCTGCTTGTGATCCTTATAATACTTTGAAAAGTGTGAGTGTTCAGTCACCACATAAAGTCATATGTAAAATTCTCTTAGTATATATATCTGGTGAACATATGAGCCCCTGAAGATGTTAAATATCAGATTTGCTTCTTAATGATTTCCAGCCTGTGCCACAGTAAGAACCTGTGATGGTGCATATCTTTCTTCATAAAACCAAATATATCAGATTTTAGAATAAAGGAACTGACTGAGGAAGGAGTTATTTGTTGTTTTAATTAAGTTATATTTGGACAGGTATGTTGTACCTGAAACAGCTTGTCTAAGTATCACATGTTGCCAAGGAGTCGTAAACTGTAATATCAGAGAAGGTTGAAAAAATCTTATTCTCTTCTATCATAAAGGCATAACATTCCCATCTCCAGATCATAAAAAAACTGTCTTTCATCTTAAAGAAAATGTTTCATTGTTTTAATTGAAATGAAACTCTGCATTAATTTAATGTTTTCTGATCTCTCTTGCCAACAATAAATTAAAATTGTGACATAGATGTGGATGGGCCCATTACTGTGGATGATGGTAATTGGTATCATCTTTTTCTCTTTTACAGTTCTAGAGAATCATTTGATAGTTCTTAACAGTCTCCTGTTTTAAAATTCTACTGCATTAACTATTAGGGTAGGATACATCTGAAATAAATAGTCCAGACAGAAGCCATCCGCGCAACGTGTCTCTCCCAAAACCCTAGTAGCAGCATAGCATACACACAGTGCAAAATGGTTAACCTAACTTACAGGTGTTGTTTAAAATTAGTGATTAATTACTGCTAGTTAACTTTTCCTCCATTCTTTCTCAGGGGAGCGGGTAGGGAGTGACATTTTGATGCTAGGTTTAGGTCATTTGGGAGAAGTAGCATTTTTTGTTATTTTGGGTTCTGGGAAGATTAATCTCTGGCTTGTTTTGAATGTCTGCCTTTCCTTTTTGTGCTTCTACTTTTCTTTTAAAAAAAACTGTTGTTGATTTTTCTTGAGTAGTGGGTTTTAATGATTAGTGGGTTATGTTCCACTTTTTTGTAGATTAGTGATTTTGACCAACATCATATTTGCCCTTGCTTAGGTTTGAATAGGTAGACCCCTTTTCCTTTTCTTAAGATACAATAGGTTTCACCATTCTGACTATTTTAATACTTTCAAATACCAAATTTTAAAGTGGAAAAAAGTTTAATCAACTAACACTAATAATTTAGTGTAATGTAAACAACTCAATGAAAAACAGTGTAGCTCATAGGATGAGTCAGATGGGGTCCTGGGAAGGTTAAGGAGAAGAGTGGGAGAGAGATGGTTCCCCCAAGGTCTATGGGGGGGGGGCAAAGGAAGAGCAAATCACTCCAGCACATGACATGGTAATGAAGCAGCCTTTCAGGGCTCCTTTCCCAGTGTCTCTTTGTTGTGTAATTTACAATCCTCCCTAGAGACAGGTAATGTTGGAATGTGCTGCTGCAGCAGCACCTGCACTGCTCTGTTGTGACTCAGCCAAAGGAAAAATGGAAGCAGGACCTGTATTTGGGGGCAAGCTTTGAGGAGAGACTAAGAGTAGATTGGAGCTCGCCCCAGGGATTCATGGGCTGTTTTCAGGGGCTTGAAGGAAAAGGTCTTGTACTGCCTGTGCAGCTCAGAAGATGGCAGGAGTGAGCCACAGCTGAAGCTACCATTTCCATCCATTTTCCCTTCACCATCTCGTTTTGTGACACTGTGCTTTAAAAGCTCATGAGTGCTACGTAAATATGTGACAGCCTGTGAGGATTAATGCCTCACAGAGCTAGAGAATCTTTGAGAGACAAGCTGCTCAAATGGATCTCATTGGATAAGGTCAGTTAGAAGAGCTGGGAACTGACTGTTGAAGAGAATTCTGTTTAACACTAACTGAGGACTGATAAGGTTGGCAAGGAGGAGTGGGAGGATTGCTGAAGACCCCTATTCAGGCCAGAAAAAGGGACAAAGCTTCTAGTTAAGATAAGTAATTCCCAGCCCAGTTGAAAAGAGAAATAGCTCAAAGAGAAGAGCTATTCATTTAGAGAGAAGGATTTTGGGTACTTGGTAGTGTATCCTTGCCTTCTAAAACCTGAAGAGTAAAAAAATTATGCTGGAGTGCCACAAAAACCAAAGTCTCACATCTGAAAGTTCCTAAAACTTTGTGAAAATCTTAATACTCTTACTTGCTGGAAACATGAACTGGAGTGTATGAAATTACTAAGTTACTCCTGAGTTCTTGATTCACACAGACATTTTACCCCAGAAATACATTTCACCTGGCCCTACGTTGAGTAATTTTTTTTTTTAATTTTCAAAAGCCTCGTGTGTAATTTTCAGAAATATAAGTTAAGGATAAGTTGAGGCTCTTCCCTCAAGTTCCTGTGCTGAGCCAGCATCAAAATATCATAAAGTGACAGGGTGGGACAGCCATAAACTTCAAGGAAAACAGATTCAAGGGGCTGCTCAGCCGGAAAGGGAGAAATGAAGGGAAAATCCTTTGTGAGAGAAAGAGAAGAGGATGATATGCTATATCACCCCCTCCCTGGAACCTTTCTGAGGCAGCTGATGCACCCAAGCTGACAGGCAGCATGAACACATTGTGACATCTGGAATTATTTCTAGAGGATGAGGGACCCCACATTTTGCTATGTGCCAGCTCTGTAGGATCAGTCATGGGAGAAATCTCAGTCATCTCAGCACAACAGAACCCATGAGCCATCTGCTGAAGCACCACGTGGAGATTTTTCATGGAGAGAGAAGTGACTAGCATGCATCTCTGATCCAGCAAAGGTGGGAGTTTGTCCAGTGCACCCTCTTACTTTCTTCCTGCCATGTCTCCAGTAAAGGAATACCAGACAGTGCTGTTGGAGATGTTTGGTGCTAGCACTAGTGTCCATGGGAGGGACAAAAAAAGGCAGCAGCAAAGAATGTCACTCACCTTATTGGAGAATTTATGGTAGCAGATAGACCATTTTCTGTAGTTGAGATGCTGGGCTTCTCAGGCTGCTCTACCATGTTGTACCCTGGTACAAAATTACTGTTTTCATTATGAGTAGAACCATAATGCCCACTCTTGTGGGAAGCCTGTAGATTTAACCTGACATCCAGATCAGCTCTCAGTTGCAGTATGCATACATCTCACTGACTGCTTACTGGTGGGAACCAGTGGATGCGGAGAGGGCAGTAGACAGGGGGAGGGAGACCATTGCATTAGATACCAGCAGGCTTTGCTTCATGCCACAGTCATATATGAGAAACTCATGGCAGTCAACCTCTGTAGCACCAGCCAGAATCAGTTAAGTGAGTAGTTAGGCAGCGAAGTTAGCAGAGCCTTCATGGTGACTGATGGGAGGTGCAAATAAGGGCTGAGGTAAAGACAGTGAACATAACACACATTCACTGTATAGCCCACCTCCTTCACCTGGTGGTGCATGCCCTCAGGTTGGGTTCTGCAACGAATCTCACCTGGGATGTTGCAACCTATGAATCCTGGCGTCTTGTTCACAACTGCTGAAGTATCATGGATCACTTCTCATGCAGTGTGAAAACCAGCCTTGCTGGACATCAGTACCGACTCTCACCCTTTAAAGCAGCGTTTTCAAACATGCAGCCCAGGGGTTGGATCAGGCCCCCAAGCAACTGGCTGTTGTTTGCTTCCTTCTCCCTCTCTTGCTTCCTTCTGCATCACAACTTGCTTTGCCAGGCTTGCTTGATTGCACAGGAGCTACAGAGCAAAACCTCTATTTTCTCCGTTGGCTGAGACTCCTCCTTTTGTGAGGAAGGGGAGAGGAATAGCTTGCTTTACCATGCTGTCTCAATCATACAAGAGCTACTGAACCCTCTCTTCCTTCTATTGGCTGGGGCTCCTCCCCCTCTTGGTGACCTGGGGAGGGAGGGAAAGAGTCAGAGCTTCCCTGCCCAGTTTCCTGGATCACATGGTGATACAAAGAAAACACCTTTAAGATGAATGAGTACTAATGTTTTAAGCATGTTTTAAGTTTTTAAAAATCTTTGTGTTTGTCTCTGTCCTTTATAAAGTTGCTATCTCCTCTACCTGGCATTACATTTTATGGCATACATGGTCTCATTTATGTTAGATCTGGCCTCATAACCAATTAGTTTGACACCCCTGCTTTAAAGACTTCACTAAGTACTGTGCGGTGACACATCAATCCTGGGCCAAATTGTTCTATTCAAGCCTGTGCTCCAAGGAAGAATTCAGCTGCTGACCGAGACTGGCAGTATAAAGATGGTTGCTCGTGGTTCAAAGGTGGCAAAGGGGTATCAAGCGCCAACTGCAGCCTCACCAAGAAAACAGTCTACAAACTGGTGACCATGTGTGACCCGCATATCAAGGGCAGCATCACCCTGCATGGCCTCTCACAGTACGATAAGGATTTGCAGGCTCAGAGGAACATAGTGAAACAAACACAAGTAAAGAACGCTCTCTAGCCAGCATTGGACAGGCTTTGTGGTTCGTGGCCATTGGGGAGGCAGTTGGCAGCAGTGGAAACACAAAAAGAGAAGCTAGGTTGGAGGTGATAGTGAGGGACTACTTTGCAGAGCCCCCAAGCTTCTAAATACTGAGGTACTGAAAAGGAATGTGTGGCTTGAATTGTCTCTTGTGGCTTAGTCACTCTTCTGCCCTGGCACCAGGATGAAGAGTGAGTGGTTTCTTTCCCCGGAAGGTCAACACCATAACCTCATACTATTCATATCTGCTGCCCTGGAGGGCTGAATATCTAGTCTTCCTGAAGGTCAATTTACTACTGTTCAACTTCCCAACCTTGGACTTGAGAGCGTGGAGTGCTTTGTTCTGCCATCCTCCTTCCTTATCAGGGTGGGGAAGAAGGGGAACCCATAACTTTCTTCTCGTTTGACCCTCCTTTGGGCTGTAATCTGCATTACGAGGGCTCAGTTATTCAAGCAGTACCTTGAATGTAGTGTCTATCCATTGTTTGCAATCATACACTGTACTGTAGTTATCGTGCTGCACTTTGTTCCTTCTGTTTGAAGTTACCCAGGTTGCAAGCTGGCTACTTTAGATGGTTTGATTACCAAACAGAAGTTCTACGGTTTGAGTCTTCTGTTGTCTGGAATCAACACACCGTGGGCAGGTACCACCTACATAAGTACCACAGTTCACATTTTGGGGCTCAGTTCAGAATTGTTTGGTGAATTGCCCAAAGGGTGACCATGCACAAACCGTGGCAACAGAGGACCACAGAAACCCTAGCCCAATGTAAATAACTCAAACAATATACTGTTGTTCAACCATAGCCAAGTAGAAGGGGCGGGGGGAGAGACACTTTTACAGGTCATCAAGGGTAGTTTTCCTATGGCACTCGTCTAGCATTGTTCTGAATTAGAAGTATAATGTGCCAAGGAACACTGGGACATTAAAGCATTCATAAACGTTCTTTTAAGCACAACAAACAAGCAAAACTATTAACAACAAAAAAGTTAAATCCCAACAACCCTCCTCCCCAACAGGAAGGAGAGAGGCTTCTGGAGTGCTACCTTTTTACCACCTGGGCCTTTAAGGTGGCACAGCCTGCTGGTTCACTGAAGCTCTTGGTTCTTCCACAGGTACCTGACCTATTTAAAACAGGCACTCAGATGAACAGGCCTGGAAGTGACAAGCTGCAATGGACTCAAAAATTATGCTTCCAGTAAGTGGAGAGAAACTGAGCCTAGGCCCATTTTTCAGTAAAAGGAAGGGTGGGGCTATACTTTTCTGTTGTCTGTCTTATACCAGTTGAAAATTGTTGTTCATCTTTGTGTTTTCTGTGCAGTCCCACATGGGACTGCCTCAGGGCAGGCTTGCTGCAGGAAGTTTTTCAACAGGTTCAATTTTTTTTATAGCTGAGTGCTCTCTCTTCCCTCACAGAGAAGAAAGCAGAATCTTTTCCTGCCCAAATGATCACGAGGGGAGGGGAGAGGGGGAGTACTCTTCCCTGAGTCCTTTTTCTGTTGCTGTGGAGGAAGGACGTTCATACCAATTGGTCATCAACACTCTTGCAGTATTTCCTTAAAGTCTCTCTCTGATGCTCACCGTCTCACTTCCAATGCCCATTAAGTATTAGTACTGGGACAGTATATAGGGAACATAATGCACAGCCTCTGTCATCTGGCAGTAAAGGTTGGTCACAGGCCGGATAAGAGCCCTGGATGGGATGGTTCTGGCCCGTGGGCCATATGTTTGACACCCTGCCCTTGACAATAAACAAAATTGGCTCTCAGGTATGAAACAAGTACAGTACATTTGACACTACCTATTGATATTTTATAGCAATATCATATCAGTATTAGTAGTAATAGTAAAGCACATAGGATATAGAAACTAAAGTAAAAAGCACATTTTAAAGTATTTTTCTGTAGAGGCTTTAGTGGACTTGGAAAATAAAGCCCCATTATATCCTTGCAGATAGGCCTTAATGGCCCTTTTAGCATAACATTTGGGTCTCACCTCCATTGGCCTAGGGCAATTTAGGACCTGGAGGAGGTATAGCAAGAGAAACATGGGAATAGCAATCAGACTTTGATGGCACACATTTCAGTAGGGCAAGAGGAGTGCTTTAGAGTGTAGGCCTGGTTCTTTGGAATGCAAGCTTGATAACACAGGAACACTGAGTGCCCAGGAATAACACCAGTGCCCTTGAATCAAAGAAAAGAGACAGCGGAAAAGAAATAAAATAAGTGTTTTATTGTTGTCAGAGAAGTGCCAACTTGTAGGGATGTTTCTTTTGAAATACAAACTGTTGCTAATTTCTCAGAGTCCATTCCAAAATCGGGATTCACCAATGGAAGGTTGCCAAGTCATGTAGAATGTTACCTGTTTATCCAATAATGTATGTTTTGAATAATTTGCTTATGTCACAAAGGGTATAAGACCTCGTCACCCCTGTATTCCTTGGAGAACTCTGGGATTTCTTGGTGCCTTGTGGGCCCTGTTCTCCCTTATTAGTGCTAATAATAAAGTCCTTCAGTTTTATCTCCACTTGCAGGACTACATGTCTTTGGTTGGGCTTGGGGACACAACGGTCCACAGGTTTACGTGGAACACAGGTGTGGCTCAGGAGAAGAAAGGAGCAGAGGCAAACAGTTGTTTTTCTTGCTGTTCCTTATTCTTTGCAATGTTTTGTGAAGCCCACATGTCCACTAAATCTGAATTGTCAGGTGAGATGATATATTAAGAAATTTACCAGATTTACAAGGACCCCATTTAGGATTTAAATAGCAGCATACTAAACTGGTAATCTAATCTGAAAAAAGCAGCTATTTCTAGGCTGACCTATAGGGCTTTCAGTTACGGTATATTCTATGAATGGAAATGCTCTATGTACCTGAGCGTTGAACAACTCATTAGTCCTCAAAGAACAAAACAAAGAAATATGTACATGGGAATTCTGACACCCCATGGCATAGAGTGGTAAAGCTGCAGTACTGCAGTCAAACTCTCTGCTCACGACCTGAGTTCAATCCCAGCAGAAGCTGGGTTCAGGTAGCTGGCTCGAGGTTGACTCAATCTTCCATCCTTCCGAGGTCGGTAAAATGAGTACTCAGCTTGCTGGGGGGAAAGTGTAGATGACTGGGGAAGGCAATGGCAAACCACACCATAAAAAGTCTGCCATGAAAACGTCGTGATGCGATGTCACCCCAGAGTTGGAAACGACTGGTGTTTGCACAGGGGACTACCTTTACCTTTAAGGTACAGCTACTTTACTTAGTTCATCGTGATCATAGCAACAACTCTAGGAGCCAAACACCACTATTTCTGTAAAATCAGAAAGAACAAACAGCAACATCTGGGGAAGAAATAAATCACAGAAAAGAATTTAGTTTGCAGCCCAACTAGTTTATTTGAAATAGTTACACTAAAGTGAATTTCCAAAGATTCTGGTTTGACTTCCTGTATAGGCTGACTTATGCTCTATCAATTTGAAATATACACTAACAACCAACTGTTAATCCAGTGGGAATAATTATTATAATTAAGATTGTAGCCCTAAACTTAATAAAGTATTTAGCATTTTGAAAACTCTCTAAAACTAAAGCCAAGTTTGAACTGACAAATAATTCAGTACTTGGGGTTCCTATGAATCCATCTAAAATTAGCATTTTTGTATATGCATGCATAGAATGCAGCATCTGGAAAAGAGACTTTTTGTGAATTTTACACAATTTTGTGTTGGCTATACATTCATTTATTAGTTTTATACATTTGTTCTGAAAGATCTCTAGGTAATGATCCAGATTACCATTTGTAACCCTCCTCTAAAAAATGGTCAGTTCTTAGTCACAAGTAAGCCATTTGTCAATGGTCATTTGACATAATGCTAAAAGACTTCTGTGTTAAACCTTTGAGCAGAATAACTGCAAACATTACAAATCAGTTCTTCTATGAGCAGAATACTACACTGCATTGGGAGAAAACTTTGTCTTTTGCTAAACAATACCAGCTGAGTATTAATTATGCTTGAAATAAGAAAAAATGTAGTTGAGTTAAACAATATGGTACAATATCTGTTCTCTATTCTCTTAAAAGTCAAAGGCTTCACTTTCAAGAACTAATGCTAAAGACAGACATCTGTTCTGCTATCTAGTGAACCTTAAAGACTCAGATTTTGAAGGCATCTTACTTGAAGAGGCTTTTAAAGAAAACCTTTCAGAAACACAGGCCTCTTTGAGATGAATAAAACTCCTCCCAGGTGTAGGAGCTTACGAGAAGCTACAATGTGGGTTCAATAAGTCACTTTCATAATGAAAAGAACCTCCATGCTCTACACTATTAAGTAGCCTAAAGAGGCTTTTAGTTACTGTATTATCTGAAGTAATGATAGTTGATTTAGGGAAGAGATAATCTGCTACCTTTACATAAGAATACTGTAACAATACAGAAAGGCTCTGAACAAGATTATAGGGAAGTTTCCATGGCAGTAATTGATAGACACACACACACACACACAGTCTCTTATTATTAACTTGGCAAAGTTACAGATTGTTTCACTGCTTTGCCACCAAGCTCATGTAACTCACTATTGCAATTCAAATTACCTGTGAATTGCTAAGGTAATTCAGGAGAAGTTTGAATTCCATACATCAAATAAATTTGGAAATTACAGGGGGAATTATGAAGGGGATCAGAACTTGAGGAATAAAACATCATGAACACCCTGAAATATCTGCCAAATCTAATTTACTACATATAGCATTTAATCATATCTGATCTTGGGAAAAATTAAGCAGAAACTTGAATAAAAATGTTTGCACCTGCATTCCTTCCTCCCCGTTTTAGAATTTGGTTAGGCATTCATATTGTCAGAGATCCTTACCAAGGTAATAGAAGTTGAGGTATCTGTGTGTGTGTGTGTGTGTGTGTATGGCTTAGAAAGGAACAGATGATGGTAGCATAGTGACCATAGCAGCAGCTCTTATAACTGAATTCCTCCTTGTTATTCAAGAACCAGAGCACTGCCAGCTCCATCGGCAAAACTGTACAAGGACAACAGAGAGGAGGTTAGAGGTTGAATTCTGCAGTACACATCGACACATTTTTAATACAGGAACAATGGTAGGACAGCTGTCACCATTCCACGCAATGCGTGCACAAACTCTTCTGTTAACATAAGGTGGCTCAAGCATCCTGACCTAACCCTGGCCTTGCTTAGAGTGAACTCCTTGCTGTTGCCAAGCTCACATGAAGTGTTTGTGTGCAAAACATCACTCAGGATGTCAGAATGAAAGGCCTGACAGTCAAAGTGTATTGATTCATTAGAGCAGAAAAACTTTACTGTTGGAGATTGCCTTTACTGCTGCCCTTTACCTGTCTTTCTAAGAAAAACAAACACACACACACCATTCTTCAAACAATACTGAAAGTCACCAAGCTCCCACACCTGCTGGCATTTTTTTTCAACAGTCCCTAACAGTATTCAATGACTCTCAGTTGTCATTTAAAATCAGGAGTCTACGTAACTTTTCCAAGCTTGCTTGCAGTATTACAATGTAGCAAAGGGCTACTCCTGAGAGAAGCAGCTTCTGAGACAGAAACAAAGAGTCTGTTGGGAGGCAGGGAAGCTGAATTTTGCATAAAGGATTGGCATCCCAAGCAGTGATCCTGTACAAGTCACCAGTCAACATATGGCTAATGGCTCTCATTTTCCAGTTTCAATATCTCAGCTTGTCCAGCCTCTGCGAGTTGAGATAAGAGTCTTTTATAGGCTTCTCTGTTAAGGAAGAAGGGGGGGGGAAGTATATAACACTTTAATTAAAATGAGTTTAATAGAGCTTGAGAATCAGTCATGTCATTCCAAGACTATTTAAGGTAAAATGATAAAAGAACGAGGACATAATTTTATGTTGGCTCCTACTTTGCATTTGTTTAACTAGGAGTTTCAGCAAGAAAATTACCAACTTGTTCTTGTATCTTCTTACATTTATGAAGCTGAACCTCAGGTGTAAATCTACTTCCCTCTTGCATTAGCAATTCAAATCTCTACTTTTTAAAAACAAATTGTCACACAAGACCTCAAAGCTATTAACAATTATTTGATTCTTCTGAAGAAGTGCGCTTCCACACAAAAGCTTATATCTTGAATAAAATGTTGTTGATCTTGAGGGTGCCACTGGACTCAAACTTTGTTCTACTTGATTCCCTGCTATTGCTATTATTACTATTGTTTATGGATTCCTCTGTACCCCATTTAAATTCTTTGGGGAATTTAAAGTTCTCTGAGGATAGGACCTCTCACACATAATAAATAATTTTGAATGACATAATGTACCAAGCAGTGATAATTTTGAGAAATATGTGGGCAAGACTCGGGCTGCACTGAGACACTGCAACAAACTAATTAAACAGAGATCGATGGTCTTGGATACTAACACAGTTTTCTTGATGTACTCAGGCATTCCCTTTGCCACTGCAATGTCTGAATGCAGACACATTACCAAACTGTCCCTTCCCACATCACCCCACCCCAGTCTAAACAGGAATTTAAATCACAGTTTAAATCTGACCCTAGGTGATGACAAAACTGCAGTGTACCAAGGCATCATGGGAAACTGGAGCCTGCTGAAACCAGGAAAACATTTAATGCAGCAAACAAGCTGTGTTAGTGCAAAAAAAAGAGAAGATAAATTTCTGTTGTGACATCCCAATTGGGACATTTTGTTTCTTGCCAAATGGGATTCTAACCCAGTCTAGACTGTTTGGAAGTCACATCTAACTGTCATTTTCAGGTCAGGAAGACCAATCTCAGATTTGTGTATGAGGACAGCGGGGACAGAATTTGAGAACATACTAGGCTGGTTCTTGTCGGAAACAAACAGCCTTAGTTTGATTACCAGTCAGGATTGGGCCTTAGGATATATTGCAACATAATTGTGAGATATACAGAACATTCTTCCCTACTACTTAGTAACCACAACTACATCCCATATATCTGGAATTTCTAGAAAGGAATTCTAGATGAATGAGTTTGGAGATGTTTGAGAAGCAGAACATCTGAATTTTGAAAGGAAGGAATGTGGACTTTAGTCTAGCACATATCACATAGGTTGCATCTAGATTGTGTTACTAAAAGATATATGTATCAAGCACAACTACCAATTTCAAACGAGATATAGCTTAATATTGTGACGCTAGTGCTTATCTGAATGCACATCTGTTGCATAAATGGACCTCTCTGGTTGGATTGCTACATATATTTTACTCAATAGATATATAAAAAATACAAACTGGAAAATCAGAGAAGTCTTAACCATATTTCACTAAGTAGATGTCCTTTAACATCAATCTCTATTTCTTTGTCTTTAAATCTTGATCTTTGGCAAAGCAAAATGAAGGAAGTCCTTAAATGTTAACAGCAAACCTAGCTTCAGCTCCCCATTTCAGATTCAAAATGTTAATGTGGTTTCCAAATATGTTAATCTGCAACATTTTATGTGAATCTGAAACCATCATGGTCCCCCTGATTAGTCATATCTATGTAACGCAGCATAAATCATTTGTTTTACTGATATTTTATAGACATTGTGAGCTACCTCAAGAACTTCGTTAACAAGCATGAAATATATGTATGAAATATTTTAAAAGTTATTTTAGATCGTGGGTGGTTGGGGTTGTTTTTCAAATCTGCACCAATACTACAAAAGGTTCTAATACAAAGAAACAAATTTGAAGAACGTGTTTATTGAAGAATTATGCACTCCAATTATGCAGCCAATTATGCAGCCAATACTTTCCATGGGGCTTACACTATTATGCTGAGAAATCCATAGTTTTATTCCTTGAAAACAAACAAACAAAAATCTAAATCCATATCCTGGCAGTTGATAATTTGATCAAGGAAACAACACAAGAGCTGTGTATCTTTTCTCTTCATTTAAAAAAAAAATTAAATGTTTTTTCCTTTCCCATCTCCCCAGCTCAATCTATTCAACGTTGGAGGCAGGAATAGGGGGGTCATAAAGAACAACAGCACCTTTATTAATCGTTTCTCAAGAATACACTGTATCAGCGAAAGAGCTGATTTGGATCAGAAAAACAGTGCATGGAAACCGAGTTAAACTCTCTTTCCTGTCCACAGAGACTTTTTTGAAAGTAAAGACATAAAACATCAGATCAGTCACAGATCTCCTGACACAAATTGCAAGTTGACCCTTAATAGATTTTAACCTTAGATAAATGCTGCCTAACAGAAATCCACACTGCAGTTGAAATATGCTCTTTCAGAAGAGACTGAACTTCTGTTGTTTGTCATCCAAAAGTGAGAGAAAACCCCAAATGTACCTTTGCACAATGTTTCTGCCAAGGCCTTGTTTGTACTCAGAATTCCTCAGGGCTTCTGTCATAGCAGGAATCAGGTTGATAACGAGAGGCTGGTCCAAGACTGCCACTGCTTCCAAGATGCTGTAAACTTGATTATCATATATGGTAGTGTAATCTTGGATAAACTGCCTGAAGGAATAAACCAGGGCATTTAGTGAAAGGTACAAAAACTGCTCCTCAAACAAAACAAAACAAAAAAACACTGCCAAAGAAATGTGCATTTCTATTTTAAGACAACCAGGAAGCAACGCATGTTAATACAGCAGGATGTAGTTTAGAAGAGGGAAAGAGAAATGAGACTATGACACATTGCAAAAATTGTGCAAGCTCCTATTGCATGCAGACAAATTCTCTCAGTGTAATAATGCACTGGGAAAGGGGGTTCATTTTCAAACACTATGCCAAACCATGCTTAGAATTAATCAGAGCTTACAATTTAATCTATTTTGATTCCCTAAAACACCTACAAATCCAGCTTGCATTCCTGGGTGACATAATAAGTAAGTAGACCACTTACACAGCATTTCTGTTGGTGCTCTAATGCCAAGCTACTAATGACTTAGTGATCCTATGGCTGAATCTAAGCAGAGCCCAAGGCCAGGCCGTCTACCCAACTGCTGGTGTGGTCTAAATCTAGCCCCTTAAAACTTCCTAACTTTATTATCAGCCACTACTTCTGTCCCTTTTTAACACCTTGTTCTGCAAGCATGAGCTTCTTTGCCACTTTTTTTTTGTCTTTAAGGTGCTACTGGACTCTAGCTTTTTTTTCTGCTGCTACAGACTAACATGGCTATCTATCCTGATCTGTTAGAAGGTACATATGATTGGGTGCTATGAATACTCTATCTGCTAGTTTCTGCATATCTTAAAGTTTCTGCATGGCTCTTAAAGAAATAGGAAGAAAGCCAATATTTTCAGTTGGCAACCCTACTTCCTTTTGGAATATGAAATACTGGCAGGTGTGGAAAAGGGTAAAGAAATTACAACCTACTAAAAGAAATGAGGAAAGAGTATTAAGGTAGTTCAAATTTTAGCTCTTGGGAAATAACAGCCAAGTCCTACTTTGCGGCTGTTTTTATGCCCCACGTTATAAACACACAGAATAAAAAAAAGAGTTGATATTTTCACCCAGCTTTCCACTACCCAAAGTAGTCTTAGAACAACCTTCACTTTCTGTCCCCACAATGGACAACCTGTAAGGGAGGTGGGGCTGAGAGAACTGTGACTGACCCAAGGTCACCCACAGCTGGCTGTGGAGGAGTGGGGAATCAAACCTGGTTTTCCAGGTTAGCTCTTAACTACTACACCAGACTGGCAGAATTACATTTATTATAATTAGGGCTGCCAGGACTTGATGGCCCTGTGGTGAGAGGCTCCAGCAGTGAGAATGAGCTGAAATTTTGTCAGCGTGATGCCTTCATGTCACCTCCAGCCAAAAATCTGGATGTGGTGTCACTGCTGTAGGAACCCTTCAAAAAGAGTATCACAGCAACACCTTCACCCTTAATCACCCTTCTTCACCCAAAGGGTGATTAACATATGGAATTCACTGCCACAGGAAGTGCTGGCGGCTACAAGCATAAGCAGCTTCAAGAGGGGATTGGATAAACATCTGGAGCAGAGGTCCATCAGTGGCTATTAGCCACAAGGAATAGATGGAACTCTGTCTGGAGCAAGTGATACTCTGTATTCTGTATTGGGGAGGGACAACAGTGGGAGGACTTCTAGTGTCCTGGCCCCACTGATGGACCTCCTGAAGGTATCTGGGATTTTGGCCACTGTGTGACACAGTGTTGGACTGGATGGACCACTGGCCTGATCCAACATGGTTTCTCTTATGTTCTTATGACATCAATTTTCAGGTTTTGGGCCAGAAATGACATCAAGGCATCATCCAACACCTTTCCCTATTTTCCTTCGTTGTTTATTTCAGCAGTGGTGGGGACCAGGGATGATTGGCAGGAGTCCTCTCACTGGAAGCAGATCAGTGGCATCCCTAATTGCAAGTGACCAAGTAGTATCTGCCATTGATTGATTGATTGATTGATTATTTATTTATTTATTTATTATTTTTGATTTGTTAGGCTGCCCTTCCCTGCAAACAGGGCTAAGGGTGCCTTACATCCGAGGCAAATACAATAGAACAGGATTAAAACAGCATTAAATACTTAAAACAGTCATAAGAAAACAATATTATATCCAAGATGATGGAAGAATTCCAATTTCCACCAGCCCCGTGGGTGGAGGGGATACGGAGAAATAAAAGGGGAGGTTGGGGTATGCCAGACTGTCAATGTCCTCAGCCAAATGCTTGGCAGAATATCTCTGCCTTGCAAGCCCTAATGAAAGGTAGTATATTCTCCAGCAGAGAGTTCCACCAAGTGGGGACAGGGCTGAGAAAGCCCTGTCCCTAGCCAAGGACAGCTAGATCTCTCTTCGGCTGGGGACACCAGGATGTTCTTATTACTAGAGTGTAGTGCTCATCCAGAGGCATATTGAGAAAGATGGTCCTGAAGGCATGTGGGCCCCTGACCGCTAAGGTCAAAACCAAGACCTTAAACTGGATCCAGTGCTCCAATGGAAACCAGTGCAGTTTGTGCAGCACAAGCTGAATGTGTGCCCTCTAGAGCCACCATGGATCAGTTGAAGCTTCCAGGTCAGGTGCAAGGGTAGGTCTGTGTGGAGTGAGTTACAGTAATCTATCCTGTAGTTGACCGTTATGTGAATTACCATGGCTATATTGAGGCGAGACAGGTAGGGAGCCAGTTGCCTAACTTGGCACAGTTGGAAAAACAGCAGTTTGGCAACCTTTGTGACCAGGGCCTCCAAGGACAAGGTGGCATCCAGGATTATGCTAAGACTCTTGACGGCTGGAGTCAATGATAAGGGCACACCATTAAGAGCTGGGAGTTGACTACCCAACCATGGTTCCCCCTCACCCAGCCAGAGAACTTCCTTCTTGCCCAGATTCAGTTTCAGCTGGCTTTGCTTTAATCACTCAACCAAAGCCTCCTGAACTGGATGAATTCAAGGGAGTGGGTCTGGTCGACCACCCATCAGCAGAAATAGCTGGGTGTCATCAGAATATTAATGACACCTATTGATGACAATGATGTGAAGCAAGGACAGGGGAAACATAGAGTGTGATGATATCATACAGGTAAAAGTGAAATTGCGCACTTTAGTGTTTCAGATAATACGCTAGTGCACTTTAAAAGTTCATTTTCAGCTTTCCTTTTATGATTGCAATGCAATGTGTTTTTCCTAAAAATTCAGTTTCAGGGAACAACAACACACCAAATGAATGGTTTCCTTTGTGGCTCTCCAAACCTCAGGATGAACCATTGCCAAGAATGGAAATACTATAAACAATCAAAACCAAATTATGTTAGGGGTAATTAGTTGCTTAAAAGAACATGCTTCCTGTCAAATGCCATGCAATCATTTCAGTGCCAGTTGGCCAGTGTTTTAGTTACCTAAACATGGAAGTCAGCTGGGTGGCAAGCTCTCCTCCTGACCTCTTTTGGCAGCTTTCTATGACACACTGTAGAATCTCAGTAGACAGTTTTTTAACTGTAAGAGACAAATCACATAGAGTCTTCAAACAGACCATCTGGAAAATAGCTGTAGGTTTTTTGGGTTTTGTTTTAGTGGCATAGCCTTACACTTAAAAAACATACAAGAGGTTACCTTATAAAGTAATGCAACAAACAATGGTAGTAGTTTTAGGTTGTAATACACATTTTATCTGGGAATAAACCCTGAAAACTGAAGTAACCTCTTAATACACTTGCATAGCATTGGGCTGTTAGCCATATTTTTAAAACTTGGGATAGTGGGTGCTTGGGTTCCATTAAAATATAATCAGGATGGACAAAATGAGGCTACTAACTCACCAGATAACCTTACTCAAGCCACTGTTTTCTCAGCATCCACTCACCTTCCCTCTCCATTTAGGGGATTTAGGGTTAGAGCCTATAATTTTGTTCCCTTCTTTGTTCATGAGTTCCCTTCTTTGCAGAGCAGCGCCTGATGTTCTTGCATTAACAAAACAGCTTAGTGCTTCAAAAGGCTCTCTGTACTGAAAGAACATTCAAGTGCTAGTGGAATGAAATGGTAGGACCTAACCCAATAATATTTTCTCAATATTAGAGCCTATGAATATATGAAGCTGCCTTATACTGAATCAGACCCTCGGTCCATTAAAGTCAGTATTGTCTACTCAGACTGGCAGTGGCTCTCCAGGGTTTCATGCCTATTTGCCTGGACCCTTTTTAGTTGGAGATACTGGGGATTGAACCTGGGATCTTCTGCTTACCAAGCAGATGGTCTACCACTGAGCCACGATCCCTCCCCAATGGTATAAATACAATATAATATAAATATGGCAGGGGTGGCCAAAGGTAGTTCTCCAGATGTTTTTTGCCTACATCAGCATTGGCCATGCTGGCTGGGGCTGATGGGAGCTGAAGGCAAAAAACATCTGAAGAGCTACCAATGACCACCCCTGATATATGGTATAAATATAATATAATGGTATAAATACAATATAAATGCTAAATTATGATATGAGTTACTGAATTATTCATGTATATCCTGCCCTTCTCCCCAACAGGGATCCAAAACAATTTACACTTTTCTCTTCACCTCCATTTTATCCTGAGAGTGCATGAGTGGCCCAAGGTTACCCAGCAAGCTTCCCATGGCTGAATGGGGGCTCAAATCCAGGCCTCCAGGTGCTGCTGTGACACCACACCACACTTACTTTCTAAAAATATACTACAAACAAAGCCAAGGTTTTAACAAGCATATACTGAATAAACTCATAGTGTAAATTCAGTTATTATTACAAAAGCCATTAAGCTGCTGCCACTATTCCCATGCAACTCCTGCAAAGTGCAACTTGGGCAAACTCTTCCTACTGCAAAAGATTTCCATTTTCAGAGTGATAATTAGGTCAGCCCAACCATACATGAGTATTTATGTCACCAGTGGAGACAAAGATGCAACACAATTTCTTCATATGAGTCAGCTGTACTGCTGTCAGCAATGAGAAGAATCCAATCTCGTCCCCAGATCCTCCCCGGTAAAAACATATTTATTTGATTTATATCCCACCTTCCCCTTAATGGGCTCAGGGTGCTTAACAACCAATAAAGCAACATCAAGATATAAGACTTAAAACACTACTATACAGTAAAACACTCAGTAAAATTACAAAATCAGTAACCAGCAACTCTGAGATCTTTAATGGCTCATGATGTTAGCGCAGTGGTGTTGGCCAACACTGTCAGATCTGTGACATGGCAGCCGTCTCCCATTATTTGTTAAAAGCGAGACAAAAAAGTTCAGTCTTGCAAGCCCTGCAGAACTGTGGGAGATCTTGCAGGGCTCTGATGTTATAGGGAAGCACATTCCACCACATGGGAGCTGCCATGGAGAAAGCCCTGGTCCTAGTGGTTGCCAGCCGGGCTTCCTTCAGCCTGAGAATCATTAAACATTCTGAGATCCTGAACACCATGTTCACATGTGGGGAAAGGCGGTCTTGAAGGTAAGCAGGTTCTGGGCCACATAGGGCTTTAAAGGTTAAGACCAGCACCTCGAAATGTATCTGGAATACCATAGGCAGCCACTGCAGTGTTTTCAGTGAAAAGAGGACATTAAAGAGGAAATACTTCCTCTGCAGAAAACATAGAAGACTGGGTTCTACCCACTCACCACCGATTCCAACAGACGGGGAAGAATATACAAACCAAGGAAGTTTGCTTGGGAATGAAATACTTTTAACTAGGCAACAGGTAGAAAATAATGGATATACACTATACTTGAATATCTTCCTCCTTGAAACCTGTGAACATAAGATCTTTCCTCCTTTTCTCAAGGATTCTTCCAGTTCTTCAGAAGTTTAGGCGAAAGACAAAAATCAGTAGGGAAACTCAGTTTCCATAAAAACCAGCTAACCTTCATTCCATAATACAACTGTGATGGACTTAAAGCAGTCTATCTGAGTGGAGGTTGAAAAGCTCACTCTAATTGGCTGAGCTGCTTCCATGTAAATGAATGTATCCCGTGGAAGGAGGCTCAGAGGGGGGAAATCTCCTCAGAGTTTTGTTCAGTTGAAGTTTGAGTGGAGACAAAAGCTAAGAGCAGACTGTCAGCTCAGTTCCTGAGACAGAATTGGATTTTTATAGCTTCTCTCTGGAAGAGAGTTAATTTGTGAGAAGGGGCAAAGAAGCCACCCTGAGCCACCTGGTGGGAAGGGCGGGATATAAATTACAAATAAATAAATAAATAAATAAATTCAAAGCTCTTTCTGAGGCAAACACACCATGTCACAAGGCAGAGGGGAAATTTAAGGCTCTGCTAAGGAGTTCTGTCAGTGCCAAAGGACAGACTCCTGGTTCTAATACAGAACACAAACACACTGGAAGAGAGACAAAAGGGTTCTTGTGGCTGTGTGAAAATCCTAGAAGTCAGACAGAGATCCTAGCTCTGTGGGACTTAACACAAGCAGACTGAGGTGCTGGTGTGAATATCCCTCAAGGGTGTTAGTTCCTGGGTATTGCTCTACAGTCTGGAGTGTACCTGATTGCTAGAGGAAAGGGTCTGTGAGGAGATCTATCTGTCACAAGTTCAGTCAGTCCTCTGAGTGAGTGAAATAGCATGTGGATGAAAAGGCTGGAACTACTGCATAAATCTTTCTCTAACCAAAAGTGTTTTCCAGAGGAAACACTGCTTGTTTGTTTTTATATTACAACTTCAACCAGCCAACATCTATAGTGTTCTAGATTGTTATTTGAATTCCTGCCTGCCAACTGATTTTTCTAAGCATCCAACAATTATTATTTCCTCCCTTCCTTGTCTTATGTAATGAACATAATATTTGGTTTTTGAATTTAAAACGCTATCAGTGCCTACATTATATTCTGATAAGGTTTTATTTTGGTTCTCTGAGGTACTGGGTAAAGGTGACAAAATTTATAGTAATCCCTGTTTACCTGCTGACCATGACTGTCCCTCACAACAACTATATGCTAGAATGCAAAATACACAGTGTGCAAGTGAATGCATGCTCACATGCAGATTGTGAGGTCCTTAACCCAGAGCAATGTCTTTTTCACTTCACAGCAGTGGAAAAAAACACATTTTTAAGAGGTCCATGTGCTCACCTTGTGGTTCATTAACCAACACTCGGCATTTCAACATCACAGGAAACAGTAGCTCAATGTTGCACATTTCAGTGCTCTTGGTCCTCCGAAGTATTTCAATAATAAAAGCAAGAACTGATGCCAGGCGAGGAGGAGGAGCATGACCTTTGAACTGGAGGTAATTTTCACTGGCAGGAAATAAAAAAGGTTAAACATTACATTAATAATGTCTGCTCATATTGTTTAAGATAATGACATGTTAGATGCATGCCAGTTTAATCTTGTATGCTCACTCTTCAAAATGTAATGAATATAAATCTATATTCCCTACTTTAGCTTCCATCAAAACAGTTATAAAAGGCACATCCCCCCTTGTAAGGGCACCATCTGTTATCTCATAATACCTTGTTTTTTAACAGACAAAATGAAGTTACTGGTTTAAGTTTTACATCTCTGCCTGCATTAAAATCAAAAACAAATTTTCCATAATATTTACTTGATGTAATTAAATGTCAAATGATTTATTTCTCCCTTTCCTGGACATTACCTGATGACCTGCAGAGTGGTTCTGTACAGATGCGAGACTCCTGGAATGGTGACAGAACTGGATACTGCTAGCAAAATAGGGTGTTGCCAAGCTTGAGAAGCAGAAGGCGAAGAAGGAAGAAATCGCCCAAAATATTGCTGTATAATGTTCCCTAGCAACTGGTTCAAGTAGGCCCCTTGGGCCTGGGACTGGCAACATATGAAGGACAATCCCTACAAAAGAGTATTCAAAAGCAGAAATCAATGGAACAAGAAATTAAATAGTGCCCACCTTGTAACTAAATCAACCAATGCCAAAAACTACAAGCAGGTTAGGCTTAAATTTGCTGGATCCAATTGTTGAGCATTACTTGAGGTACTCATTTAAGCACTAATCAAGTGACCCATTAAGAGGAATATGTAGGCTGGTGTTTTTTGTTGTTGTTTTTTTTAAATCCTGACAAGGTAAATGCAGGACAGAATTCCTAAGATGATCCTAGAAATGTAAGAACAAATGCCTATCATGCTAGATCAGAAAACAAAATATGGCTTGAATGACAATTTGTGCAATTCTTGGTCTGTGTAATGGGAAATGCATATATGTAACACAGCAAAGTAAACTGGGTCTAAATAGTTCCTAGAAGCAGCAATTCCCCCCCAAAAAACACATGAAAAGAAAGGCAGACTGACTGTAGCAAGCTTTCCTAGGGACTGCAATTCCTCTAAGACTACTGTGGCCTCAATTAAGGGGATTAGTGCTCTGCTAATTAGCCTCCTGACATTAAAGGAATTATTTTTCTAGTATTTATCTTTCAGATTTCTAAAATAGCCCTCAAATCCAAGCAACCTGGAAACCTGCTGCAAAGCACCCCAATATTTTGTATGTTTAAAACCACAAGTGAGAGCCCTTCATTGTTAAAATTCAGACACAAAACTCCTTTGATTAGCTGTACTTTTGGATGCAGAAACATTCCTTTCCCTAAAACTACTGTATGAGTATGTTTATTGCATATCATTACAGATACTGTTCAATACCTTCACCTGGCATCTGTTCAGTATTCATTTTAGGGCTTTTTTGTTCTTATTTCAGATGAAGTTCTCTTTGAGCTATAGTTAAGACAGTTTTCTGTTCGTGACTTCTTGTTTGTTCTATGCATTTTCCCCTTTCCTATCTGTATAAACAAATTTCTTTGAGTGCACTTTACCAGGAAGGAAGGTAAATCATGAGTCTGCTGTCATAAGGGGTCATTACTGGAGAATTGACAAAGACGGTTTCTTGGAATTCACACTAGCAAAATGGTCAAGCATGAGCAACAAAGGAAAAATATCCTGGCAGGCCCATGCAACAGCAGAAGCACACATTAAAAAATAGATAAAATATTCTAATTCAATGCCGCTTCAGTAATCAATAACAAAACTGTTCATATATTTAAAAGAATCCATAAAAGTATGAGTTTAATTTACCAACAACGACAGCGTTGTGGAATTAAGACCTCCAGAAACATGTGGACTGCCTGTAATGGTAATCTGGTATATTTTTGGCCCTGAATTCAAATAGTTACAGCCTCCATCTTTTAACAAAATGGATTTCAAACCCTACCTCTGTGTAGTCTGTCGTCAGTAACTGTGACTTCTGCTGAGATACAACATCATTGTGCATTCCATGAGGAACTGTTGTGCATTCCATAAGGAACTGCTAACTGCAAGTAGCTGTAAACACTGGAAAGATACCTCTTACTATTGGGAGAAAATCCTCACTTGGAGGGGGAAGGGTTATTTGCTTAAGCTTATGCAAACAGATTTTTACAACAGATGACCTCTCCCACCATAGGACCTCAGCTGCATTTAATCCTGTTTGGTGGGATGGGGTGATGAGAAGCATGGATTACGGGATTTTTAAAATCTTATTTTGTGTCATTGTTTCAATTGTTGGCTTTGGGGGAATTTGTATAAAGAAGCCCAGAAACTGGCATGTCAACGGGAATATTAACTCTGCCAATGGAGTTAAGCAAATCAGTTGCTGAGACTCCATGAGAACCATTCTACAGTACTAGATTCTACATGGAAGAGGGAACAGACTCTCTTCCTCTTCCCTCTTCACTGTTTGCATGCACAATCATGTTATTCAGGAGTACTTTTCCTTGACATCTAGGCTGAAACTAGTCCTTGGAAAGCCCCAGAATATACTGCTGATTGCTGACCAAGCGTGAAGACTGACACATGCATAAACCTGACAAACACCTGCAGCTCTGAAGAACAAGACGACCAATCTCATGACTGATAAGAAGAGCTCAGACTAGCATGCTGTTTTGGGATACTGAGAAGATGTTATGAATATGGGGTTTTGCATTTCCCTGGATGCCAAAGTAAACAATGAATGAGGGAAAAATTAACTCACACCTCTGAGGAATGGAATCCTGCAATGGTACTTTCCCTGCCCAAGGAAATGCAGAAAATTCCAAGAGGAAAGCAGGCTTGAAAGCAGCCTTTCTGTTTAGGGTCTGCCTACTGTGAAGATACCTCAGACCTGTTCTCCTCACCCTATCATTCGTTCCTCCTAATTTGCAGGAGTTCAAAGGTTGAAAGGCTCATAAGCCTGTGACAACTCTACTTATTCAGCCATCCTGGATCCTTGGACAGGTAGCTATGAAACTGCATTAGCTTGCTTACCAGGCAACTGCAGCAACAAAAAAGGCTAATATGATCTTGGAATGTATCAACAGAATCATAACATCCAAATTGCAAGTCATAGTCCTGCAGTACACTACATTGGTCTAACTGTACCTGGAGTATTGTGTGCAGTTGTGGAGGCCTCACTCAAAACAAATGTGGATAGAATAGAACAGGTGTAAAGGAGAGTGATGAGGATGATCAGGGGCCTGGAGACGAAGCCCTATGAGGAAAGGCGGAAGGACTTGGGAATATTCAGTCTGGAGAAGAGGAGGTTGAGAAGAAATATGATTGCTCTCTTTAAGTATTTGAAGGACTGTGACTTAAGAGGTCAGAGAGTTGTTTCTTTCACTCCTCCTTGCAGCCTCTCCCTGTTTCCTTCTCCCCTTCCCACCCACTTAGTACTCTAGTTTTTATCCTACTTTCTCCACAATGGGAACACAAAATAGCTGACATCATATTATTCTCTCCTTCATTTTACCCTTGCATCAAGCCTGTGAGGTATGTTAGGAGAAGAATGTGACTGGTCCAAAGTCATCGAATGAACTTGCATGACAGAGTAGTGATTTGAACTTGGGTCTCTCAAATCCTAGTCTGAAAGTCTAACCACTACACCACACTGCCTTTTGTGGAGTTGCTGTTTACTAGTAACAAGCAGCTGGGTCTAGGTAAGTCATACAAGTCTCATGATTGCAAGTTGCCTGGTGGTTGCTGCCAGGTGTTCCTCAAGGCCAAACATCCCTGGAAAGGGTCCTGCCCCCGTATCTTTCTTTTGACTGAGAGAAACCAAGTCTTGACATCTGGCATTACTGTTGTGGTTGTTTAGCAGGCTTCATAACAGCCACTGAAGGCATTCATTTCTTAAAGCTACAAGAGCTGCTTCTACCATTTTGGAGGGGCTTAATTCCCCATTTTTTTTCCTGCAAACTTTGGGCTTTTCAAATGTTTGCAGTAAGACCATTCTTGTCTGCCTATGGCCCCAGTCTCTATATTCAAGTATCCATAGATGGGGACATCTTGAGAATTAGATATAATTCTTATCAGCCTTTCCTTTTCCTTCCCTTCACACTGCTGCATCTATCCCAAACCTCATGGGCCAGACCAGTATTTTGTTTTGTTGCTCTAAAAGTTTTATATGTTGTTAGGATTTTTAAAATTTAAATAATTTATACCTTTCCTGATTGAGAAGAGCAACTTTTTGGATGATGGAGGCATATTTTGAAGGGAATAAAAGTGGGCACTCCTTTTCAAATGTTGCAATAGGTGCTTCAAGCAAGGGTTTAGGTCTAGCTATATTAAATGCTGATATATGCCTAGAAGCTACCAAGATAGACCGTTTTTTGGGGGGGAAATACTGTTTTTAGGTTTTCAATATTTCCAGAGTATACAGTTAACTTTTAAAAAATATCTTACAGATTACCCAACAACTGTACTTGTAAATAATGGCATATTCATATTAATCTTATGACATGTCATCCATCACAGAACTATTTCCAAGGTCACCACAACCTCTAGATTTAATTGCTACCCTGTAGCTGTATGAAGCTTGCAAATATAAGCTATGTAACTATCCAGATACCTATGCTGAAGCCTCCACTTTTTAAGAAAAGGAGAAACAGAAAACCTCATATTTAAAAATACTGAAAAACTACATCTGCAACTTCTACCGCTCCTAACATCTGCCAAGTTATAGCACACTCTAAGTAAAATGGCTTTATTTTTTCAACACATATTTCTCTTTTTGTAATATGATTGTGCTATTCTCTCATTCTCCCCACCTGAAGAAAATACTTTTGTTTGATCTCAATAATTCCCTTAAGCAAAGTTCCAGCAAAATTTAATTAGATGTCAGTCCTTTCATATCAGTAAGGAATACCAGGCAGCAAGTTGCTTTAGGACCTTAGGACCTCATATTGTAAAAATGCCTAGAGCACAGATATGTTTGAACAACAGCTGAAATCCATAAAGCTGTGGTCCATCACTGGGACATTTAAGCTCAAAAATAAATACGTAAATACCCACTGCCAGGCATTAGTTTTCCAAAGGGTCACTTTGTTCAGTAGAAACCATATATATACCTATATGCACCCACCTGAAGAAAATGAGGAAGATTCTCTCCAATGGCAGACGACATCGCTGCAGGCAGCTCTTTGTCTTGCTGTAACACAGCATGTGGCAAAAGCAAGCAATCTATTATGCGGAACAAGAGCGGTTGTGCTTTGGAAGTAGCCAGTATGGGTGCCCAAGACTTCACAAGACATCCTATTGAATAAAATTAAAGAGACCCAAAAGATAAAATTGCAGGAGGGAGGAAGGAATGTAAACAGGCATTCTGTTAGGTGGCAATGTCTGGTAGCTATAGCAACCAAGTTGTCTCATTTTCATATAGCCTGCTTAGTCAACTTGGAGATAGTAGAGCAAAATGATAACTATGTTTCAACAAATAACTGACATCTCAGTTCCAGAAATGCAGCTTTTCAAAAGAGTAATTTCATTGTTGAATGGTAATCATGCCAGCTAGATGCTTGAACTACAATATACATTGCAAGATACTACACACAATGTTCCCTCGATTCAAGTTTTAACTGCTAGATGACAGTGGCTGTCCATAAATTTTTCAGTCTATTCCAGAAATGTTCATGATTCCATTAATATGTACTGGGCCAAGCAGATATAGTTTGGATCAAGGATGTTTCTCTCAGGGCATCTACAATGGCTTTGATTCTATATCTTTTTTCCATTTGTGCTACATGCTTTTCTCCAGCAATCCTCCATTCCAGTGCATGCTCCACTGGCACTTCCTTAAGAGCTTTGACAGTATTTTAAGACTGAATAAATTAGCTGTTTATTAAAGTATCATTCTGAGTGGTAACAAAAATTATTTACAAAAACTGAGACAGACAAACATAAAAGGCACAATCTAGAAAGAGTCATGACCAAATTTCTCTGAAATCAAGCAACATGGCCTTATATTTGCAATTATGTCCAAATCTAAGGCTTTCAACTGGACTAAGATATGGTAAAATATATACTGGATTGTGCTCAAGGGATATATTTCAAAATCTAATAAACACAAGACTTACTTAAGGCTGTAGTACCAAATAATGAAAAAAGAAATGTTTGTTTAAAAAAAGATCCACATTTCATACAGCCTGATTAATTTTGGAGTGGAAAAATGGGTAACACAGAAAGAGCCCATATACTTAGCAACAACTTCCAGCAGTGCTGTCTCCCTTGTTTGGCCCACATATTCCATGACAGGAAAAACTACTCTGCTTGACCCACAACTTTGGAGGTCCAGTGGTCCTTACCATTACTCTAAGTTATTCCATAAGTTAAAGACACTATTACCTAACCATGAAAAGGACCCCTTCTGAAAAAAGAAAAGATTAATTTGCTTCCTTTGTCCAAAAGTGCATCTTATTACATTTGTTCTAAATTAAAACTGAAACAATTTTATACTACTTAATTTTACAGCTTGGGAAAAATTATAATTACATTGTATGTAATAAGATCAGTGGAGTACAGTAACAATGCCCCATCTCAAAAGTTCATTCATATAACCACAGCTTTCTTGTACGGCTATACCAACAAGGCTCCAACTGAGAACCCCCTCTAATGGTTACTACCAGCAGCCATTCGCAAGGCCAGGGGGGAAAAGAACACACACTTCCATTATACTTGGACTTAGATCTCACTGAAAATAGGCTCTTCTGAGGTTCTTTTATAGTTTTTTATTCACACCTGCATTTTAAATTGCTGTAAGATGCTTTAGGAGCCACTATTTGGCTGAAAAGCAAGGTAAAGTGCAGTCAGTACTGAATATGAAACAGACATGGCAAGTTCTTAAAAACCTCTATGTGAGTAGCATTGATTTGGCACATAAATTTACTAAAATATGACAAGCATTAGTTGTAATTACCCATGATCCTGTAGGTGAGATGAAGTCCTTCAGCAGGGCCCTTCTTCATCAAATAGGGTTTTATATATTTTAATACATCACCCAGATATTCTAGTGCCTTTGTTACCATAGAAGATTTTTCATCTAGCATTTGAAGCCCACCATAATATTTACCAACAGCCTGAAAAAATTAAGAGCAATGGTAAAAGGTGTCAGGTTGGAGAATGTTGAATGAGTTTTAACTAACATTGTCGGAAAATGGCAACGATGGGGCACTTCATTTTAAATATTCAAAAACAATTAATTTCCAAGAGTCCTTTAAACTTTATAGTTTATAACATTATTATTATACCTTAATAAACTGAAAAACAGCATTCTTTGGATCTTGTTTGTAGACTGTCTCATCAACATGAGCCTTTGAGAAGATAGCTCCAACTTCTGGGAGTTTAAGTATCAATCTTGTGAGTTCAGTCAGCTGCTCCATATATATTTTATCTACTTATATCAAGAGAATATGGCAGTTATTGGTATGGGTTAATAGCAAGCTTTTTCCTCAGTGAGTATGAAGCATCCAACTGTAGATTTTTTAAAAAAAAATGCATAGAAAACTAGTAAAGACTCTCAAAAGCCATGTTTTTATTTCCCATTCATAAAAATTCTCCTAAGATCTATCATCTAACACATCTCATTTGTTCCAGGCTTCTAGGCAACTCTATTTTCAGCCTTTTGTAAGTGAATATGTGAACCAGCACACATCTGTACTGCTGCTGTTATACTATTGGATTTATGCAAACCTGCTGCTCTAATGTAGGAGTGGATATACAAATATTGCTTAGCGGGATGTCTAGCTACTCTCTAATGTGTTTCCTCCACATTCATAACTAGGATAATTGAAGTGCGGATTTTCTTCAATTTTTCAATTCCCAGTGGTAGGGAAAGTGGGAGGACTAATCAACATTAGGAATTTAACAAGCTGGGGGAGACCCCCTTCCACATGATTCACAGGGAGAATCCCATCTCCCTGCTTCCTTCACTGGGGTGACCACATACTGGCTAGCCAACTCACCTGCAGTGTTGCCACCAACAGCTGCTCATATGACAGGGGAAAAGCAGAGGCTCTTCCTTCTTTTCCCCACCATTCTGCCTGGCTCATGTGGTCATGGCTCTAGCTCTTCCATCCTTTTCAAATGCCATTTGAAACCCTAACCCTTATAATGGGCAGGGAGGTTGGAAAAGAGATAATGTGCTATACAGTTTGATGGGTGCAGTCTCTACCCCAACCTCCACCTGTCAGATGGACCCTAGATAGCTTTTGACAACAGTAACTTCAAGACTCAAAGTAAACGGGAAAAGCAGCAACTTCTATTAACTTTCTTGGATAGCATGAGTATGTTTGGTAAAGAGGCTTGAAACTACGCAAGTTATACACAGAGCATTTGCTGAGCTCACAAAGTTACAATGATTCAGTTAACAAGGTGAGGCAAATCTTTAGCCTTCCCCAACCTTAAAGAGTCTCACAGTATATGCGTGAACTCCTTTTGCAAATTCCAATTACTTAGCCTGCTACCCCTAAAAACCAGGCTGTGAGACAACACAGTCTCTTTTTTTAAAGCCCTGACTGAAATTAGCTAGGTTTATCTCAAAAACTGGCCTCTAAGTCTTATGAAGTCATTTGATAAATGTTTTCTTCCTGCCTATTCCTCTGAAGGTACAAACCCTACCTGAAAACATTCCCTGTTTTAGACTTACTCTCAAACCAGGCTCTGAGACTGGGTCCCCTGCTTTCACTCTCTAAAGGTTCGGAACCTGTCTGACAAGAACTGATAGTGTGACTTTTTTTTCTTTTACTCCCCACCCATCTGGCTTCTTTAGCCACCCATGGGCTCTGATTAGCTGCTATCCGATCTTCACACAGGAATAAAGAGAACTAAAGACTGTCCACCTGAGGTGGCAGGTCCTCCCACTCTACGTACTTCTGGTCCAGGAGGATGTTTCCTTACAACTGCAAAAGTGCAGACAACCTTCCTCTCTTTGAGGAGAGATTCAACCCTCCATTATATTTTACTTTTCACCTTTTTCTGCAAACCTGTGGAGTCTTCAAGGTCTGCAGAATAATAACCCCTACATGAACCTGACTCCATGCTCCGCATTTTTTTTCCCTATCTGCATGGGGGCTAGGTTGAGAATTAGATATATAATTAGAGAAACTGGGTATTTTAGGGCTTGATCCCACCACAGTGCACAAGAGCTTATTGTCTTTCATGAAAATGGAAGCCCCTTTTATCATGCTCCTCCTCCATTTTATTTCATAGCTACCCTTCAAGTTAGGTTGAGAGGGCACAGGTTCATCAGTAAAGGTTTTATGACTGAGGTGTGGTGATTCTTCCACAGCCCCATGCTAATACTCTTAATTGCATCACTACACTAACCCTACAGTTCACAGAACCTGCCTCTTCTAGCTAAAAGCTGATTATTTCTATTATCTTTCCTGATCTCCTTTCTTGGATTCCGCTCCCTTACTTTCTGTATGTACAAATTAAAACAACAACAAAATATAATTTTTCTAAGAGTAAAAACTGATTTCCCCTTTGTTTGTGGAACTGAATTAGCCTTATTTAACTCAGACTCTAACTCTATACAAGAACAGGTTTCCCCCCCTTCAGAAATATAGCTTGGTAACATTTTTGTTCTTCACTTCAAAAAACACAAGCACTTCCCTGAAAATAGAAGGCAATTAATCAATTACAGACTAGATATTAACATAAAGGAAGAACCAGAATAAAGACACAAAACTGGTAATTATGCAGAAGGAAAAGGAAAAAAAAATACAAGAACATTTTGCATGTAGTTGAAAGTGGGGTTATTTTTCATCATTGCCATTGACAATTGTTAAATAAACATACTTACAAGCTGTTTGGTCAGTGTTTGCCCTGGCCAAAGAATCAGCAGGCTGACTGATAAACATTTGCAAAGTACATCGAAACCATGACCGTACCATCCATGCTTGGTAGGACGTATGACCCACACTGGTAAGTGCTTCATATAATGCACTGCAAGAATGAAATATTGTTTTAAAGCAAAATATGTAAATTTTAAAAAGGCTTCCCTTGTGATTTGCATTCTTGTGTTTAATTTTTTATATGCAACTGCTCCCTTGCCATTTTCTGGTTCATGTTCTGGACCCATGGTGACACAGAACACAATGCCCTTTGTTCAAAATGGTCTGCAGAATATATTCAATTTAGATACTATTTTTCTCCCCAGTGGGGATCCAAATCAGCTTACATTGTTCTCACTCTTCATTTTATCCTTACAACTACCATGTGAGGCATGTTATGCTAAGAGTATATATCTAGCCCATAGTCACCCAGCAAGCTCCCACGTCAGAAAGGGAATTAAAACTAGGGTTTGATCCTAATCCAATACTAACCACTACACTATGCTGATTCTCACACTGGCTGATAGTACAGCCAAGCACTGCCACAATCAGCCAGCTTTTTCTCACTTCCTGCCTAATATGTATGCAACTAATTTGACCTCCAAGACAGCTGAAACCGTATAGGACAGCAGTGGCCAGACTCGCTTAACGTAAAAGCCACATAGAATAAAGTCAGATGTTTGACAGCTGCAAGGGAGGGAGGGAGGAAGGGAAGGAGAGGGAGAGGTGGAAAGAAAATTTTAAATGCATTCTCCAAGCCACATGCTGGCTTGGCGAAATGATTTAAAGAGAGATATGCCTTCTCCAAGCTGGCTAACAGGGCAGTGGGGGCTTTGAGAGCCACACAATATATGTGGAAGAGCCACGTGTGGCTCCCAAGCCACAGTTTGGCCACCCCTGGTCTAGAAGTTCTCTGCATGTGAGAAGAATAAGAAAACAAACAGGCATACCTTGTGACATAAAAGTTCACAGAAAAGTCTGGAGGCAGTATCTCACAGGATTTATGGTTGCTAAAGTGCTGGAAGGTCAGAAGAGTGCTCACCTCCATTCAGGAATTTCCCTTAGCTCTCTAACTTAAACCAAATAAGCTACAGAAAACAGAAATAGTCCTCTTGCTATTTAAGATACATGTCAGAAGCATATGATAAATACCCATATGAAAGCCAGTTTGGTGTAGTGGTTAAGTGCACAGACTCTTATCTGGGATAACCGGGTTTGATTCCCCACTCTTCCACTTGCAGCTGCTGGAACGGCCTTGGTTTAGCATAGCTCTCGAAGGAGTTGTCCCTGAAAGGGCAGCTTCTGGGAGAGCTCTCTCAGCACCACCCACCTTACAGGGTGTCTGTTGTGGGGGAAGGAGATAAAGGAGTTTGTAAGCTACTCTGAGACTCTAATTCAGAGAGAAGGGCGGGATATAAATCTTCAGTCTCTTTCGTCTAAATACTAATTGCATGTAAACACTCTTCCTCACTGGTCAATCGTTAGCCTTTATTGGCATTAAACCTCATTGATAAACCTGTGTGTGTCCATTACTTCCACTTAAATCAAAAGGCAAAAAGTAAACTTAGTATTTTAACTTATGATTTGGAAAAGCTACCAGAAGTAACAGAAAAGGCTCAGTTCTTCATGATAGAGTAGATCTGAAGAACCTTGGAAACAGAGGCCAGACAAGGATGTATGTCCACAGAATGTCCTGTGGATGTATGTCCACAGAAGTTCCATGCTTGCCCACATTTCATGGCCATGTGAAGGAGAGAATGAAACATATGGGGATTGTCCTGCACATCTTTACTGCATCCAAGCACAGGAAAGATCATGGTGCAAAACCGTATGGAAGAATATACAGATGCAACAAGAACAAGCACACAAAGAACACAATGCTGATACTTGTTCAATATAAGTTCTGCATTTAGTTTGACAGGGTGTTTCATATATTCATAGGTTAGAGAATTCATTGTACTAAAATGTCATAATCTTTCTTAGCATATGTGCACCCTTCTGGATAAAGAACTTTTGCTTGCATTTAGTGACAAAAATAATCTTTCATGGTCTTTCTTTTTTTCTTATTCCTGTTTACAGTGTAGAGAAAGTACTGGTGGGAATGTAGCCCAATTTAACTAACTAAATGATCTTAAGTTCTATAGATGATTGCTAGATAATTTATATTAGTTGCAAACTTAGATCCCGTTTTAAATAAAACAACACAGCAAGTTAAAGATCTAGCAAGATAGCAAATAGAATGAAATATGAGAGACAAGAATGTGGTTGCACTTGAAAAATTATAAATTATGACTGCAAACTACAGGACACTGATGTCAATGACAGAATTCCCATTGATTTCAATGATTCTGGACATCTTCCTAAATGTATGCTCTGTGCCTTCTACCACAGATTCAGTTAAATTGCTTACAGAGCCCGAGAGTTGGAAAGCTTCTTGTAGGTCATTTAGTTTAACCTCCTATCCTCAGGCAGTATGCTCTAAACTTAAAGTGTGCCTGACTGATGCCTGTCCAGATTATTTTTATTTTATGTCATTTTAAAAAATGTATTATAAGCTCTCCTAGAGATTTACCAAGATCCCACAATTGCAGAAGTATTATTCACTGTTGTATTATTCACTGCAACATCAGAGAGAACTAGCCAGAAAAAAATTAAGTCATTTTCCTTATACATGTTTCTCAACTCATTTATACAATGCTAAGTACAATGGATTGAATCTAATGATGTCCAAGTATGAGTAGAAAGCACTGCCACTAAACCAAGGGGGCATCTAAAGTTTCCCTCTTGACATGGAATGCCACTCCCATGCCACATTCATGAGGATCCCTTGATCCTCAAAGAGTAGCTGTTTGGGTCACGTACGGAGGACATATCAGGAGATGTAATGCTTACATCCATGAACAGAAGCCATGATTTTTAGGAGCCACATCTATTTATTCATTTTAAAATGTGTATGTTGAGACCTGTTGCAAGCCTCAATATCAATAAAATGGGAAAGAAGAGAGTTTATGTTGTGTTTCATGAATGGTGGTCTAACCATGTCAAAGTGTAAACTATCATACATTTCTTAACTACAGAGTGTGTGTGTCAGCCCCCTGAGGAAAGCAGGAGAGAATACCACTGTGCTAAAGTAAGCATATTCCATAAGGTCTTATGTGAATCCTGGAAAGCACTTTCCGCTTTCAGAGTTCCCTTTCCAACCTACCATGCAAGGTAATGTACAATGTAAAATCACAGCTTGCAAATTATAATAGATAAACAAAAGAACACAGACAACATCAGAAAATACCTTAAAGCTAAACAATTCTTAAAATTTAAATAAGACTGTATATAGCTTACCTGTTTTGTATAAGGTGACTTAGGAATCTTGATACAAGCTCAGGGCAAACCATATCATCCCATCCAAACAACTGCATCATTGCTAAAACTGGTTGGGGCTGAAGATCTGTTGTACATGAGCTGGGCAAATCTAAAGCCAGCAAAGTAAAACCTAATTTAAAAAAATGATGGTGAGGAGAATAGGAATTATTATTATACACTCTGTATTTCTCCCCCAAATCAGCTTACAACATTGGTTTTCTCCTCTGCCCTTTATCCTAACAACCACCCTGTGAGCTAGGTTAGGCTGAGAGAAAGTAATGCAGTGAGTTTCCATGGCAGAGTTGGGATTCAAACTTGGGTCTCCCCAGATCCTACTCTGACAACTCTACAGATCTAAAGTGTGGCCTATGATTTCACAGAATCATAGAGATGGAAGGGACTTCCAGGGTCATCTAGTCCAACCCCCATGAAATGTGTATAGTTCTGGTCACTGTATCTCAAAAAGGACACTGCAGAGCTGGAAAAAGTACAGAGGAGGGCAACCGAGATGATTAGGGTGCTGAGGCACCTCCCCTATGAGGAAACGCTTGTGACTTTCAAAAAGAGACAAACAAGGAAGGGCATGACAGAGGTTTATACAATTATGAATGGAGTGAAGAGAGCTGACAAAGAAAAAAATGTCTATCTCTCCCAAAATACCAGAACTTGAGGGTTCAGGACAGACAAAAGGAAGTATTACTTAACAACAGAGAGCGATCAAAATGTGGAATTCACTGCCACAGTAATAAACGGCTTTAAAGGGGGATTAGAGAAGATTCATGGAGGATAAGTCTACCAATGACTACTAGAAGAAGAAGAAGAAGATATTGGATTTATATCCCGCCCTCCACTCCAAAGAGTCTCAGAGCAGCTCACAATCTCCTTTACCTTCCTCCCCCACAACAGACACCCTGTGAGGTGGGTGGGGCTGGAGAGGGCTCTCACAGCAGCTGCCCTTTCAAGGACAACCTCTGCCAGAGCTATGGCTGACCCAAGGCCATTCCAGCAGGTGCAAGTGGAGGAGTGGGGAATCAAACCCGGTTCTCCCAGATAAGAGTCCGCACACTTAACCGCTACACCAAACCGGCTACTAGCCATGGTGACTGAGGTGAACTTCCACATTCAGAGGCACTAATCCTCTGAATCCCAGAGCCAGGAAGCAACATCAAGGGAAAGTCTCAGACTCTATGCCCTGTTGTTGGCAGTCCAGGGGAACTGATTGGCCACTGTGTTTTCTGCCCCACACCTGTTTCTCAGCCATTTGTCTGTTGAATCCCAAATGTGGCCCAGATGGACTGTTAGTCTGATCCAGCAGGGCTGTTCTTATGTTCTTAATCACTACAAGAAGTTGCATTTTTTGTAGTTGTTTTGATTTGATTTTCCCTGCACACGTAATTCAAAACTTATTTTCCATGCATATTTATTCAAATCCTACTAATTACATAAAAACCCAATCTAGACAATACACTATCTGGTTTTGGGTTGCCATGAGCCTTTCATCCTACATACCAATATAAACCTGTTTAGTTTATTGTCGCATCCTCATATTGAAGAAAGCTGAGAAAATCTAACTTCCCAAAAGCCACTCAATGATTGTGTAGAAGACATGTGATTTGAACAGGTGACTTCCTCCTTCAAAATGTATACTCTTAGCCATATCAGTGAATTGGCTGACTATTACAAAGCTGACTCCTTATATGAAAACTTATATTTAAAAAGTAGTTCTTTATAATAAGCCACCATATTTCATAATGTTCTCCATACTGTTGTTCACACAACTATGTTGGTTGGTCCTATAGTTTGTTTACAAGTTTCTTGCTTAAAAATTTAAAAAGAAAAGAAATCCAAAATGGACTTTTAAGCAGGATTACAGGATTTTATAGGGAGTAGAGTAAAAAAACCAGCCTGAGAAGGGGGCCAACCATGTTCCTTCCACAACATTCCTTTCCATTACCATTATATCTTAATTATAGCAAAATTGCTGAAGTTCAAGGGTCTTTCTGCATTTCCATTATTGACCAGATCTTTGAGAGCTCATAAACTCAGTTCTTAATTCATGTTGGGGCAAAATACATTTAAATTCAAATGTGTCTTTTCCAAATATTATTTAAATGGATTCAGTGTGCTATTAAGCTTGACGTGAGCCTTGTCAAATTGAAATACGCGGTATTACTATACAGAAATTTCATGGAAGGAATGACTGTATCAAAATACAGAGGACTGGTTCAGCTAGAAACAGGCTCCACTGAAGTCAAGGTTCAACACTCTTAAAGTTTACTTAAGATGTTACTCCATCTGCTAGGATTTTTGAGTGGCAGTCTCACAATGTAAAATTACAGAATACAAAAATCAACACAATTTCACAATGTGTGTGTGTATACACACAGAGAGAGAATGAGAGAAATAGTTATAATACAGTATTAGTTATGAACAGTTATTATATAATATTATGTTCTAAAAAAGAAACACTGGGGTGGGAAAACCTTAGAAACAGAAGAGGTACATGCAAACTCATTTAAGTAAAGAGAACGTTTATCAGGTTTAAGATGAGGAAGCATCAACCAGTAGCTGTGTCCAAGGTTATGGTTTGCATTTTGAATGTAGCAAATGACATCTGCTGGGGGGGGGGGGGGGATGCCAACCAGACTGCAGACCTATCTGTATTAAGAAGATGAATTCTTCAGAGAGAGTGTATGTGCATACAGACACACTGACCTTACCCAGCAGAATCTCACTATTCTTTTCTAATTAAGTTAGATATTCTAAATAAGGAGTATACAATTAAACGGGCCAGAGAAGGATTAGAAAAATAAGGCGCATACAATTAAATGGGCCAGAGAATGATTGGAAAAAGTGTCATACAAACCTGCTGCGGCATCTGCAAGTTGAGAAGGAGGGATCTGTAACATTCTTTGGCTCTTCAAGTAAGGAAAGAAATTTCTCCAAAGAGCTCTAGCAACAGCAAGGTGGTGCTCTTTCGCCACTGAAGACAGCTGCACAGTTGGGTCCATATTCCCTAACGGCATACCCTGTTCTAGCTGTTTGTGCACATTTCTAAGAAGAAACAAGAAATAATATTAACATGGGGGGGGGGGTGGAGAGAGGACATGAATTCATTCAAAGTACATCTAAACAGTTTTAAGCTAAACAGACCAAAAAGTGAAGGATTATTTTCTACAACCAGAACAGTGATGTAAAGACACTTATGCATACCAGCTATTTGATGGATAAATGATGGCGTATTAAGCACCATAAAAGTTAATGTTAATTACTAATGTCAACCATTAATTATGCACCTCTTAATGTGTCAGACCCAAATGAGGAACAGGCAGCTCTAAAATGAATGTGCACATTTATCAACTGACAAGTCAGTCTGCTTGCAGTCCAAAGACAGATCTTCTGTTTGTTAATTTTGCATGCAAAGGAATAGGGCAATAGGAACAGGTACATAAATAAACAGTGTCCATTTCTGTGAGATGCATTCCTCATGGAAATTTATTTTTGGACTCTTATTACATTTTTTTTTAAAGCGATATAAGTATTTGTATTTTGTGCTGTTAGGCTTGGCATCAATGCCCATAGCTATGCTAGAGAAATAAGGGCAGAAGTTAGCATTGTTCCCAACGTCAGTCTCTTCCTGAGGCAATGTGGCATGAATTCAATAGCACACTCAATTTTCTTTGATTCTGCTAGTACCATTCCTACTACTTAATCTAATTTGGTAGTTGTGACTTTCTAAAGGTTCAATAGAGATGTGTCTGCAGGGAATCAATGTTCTTAGAGAAATGGATAGGAGGAGGGGCGGGATGTATTAATAAATTTGTCTACCAGACTAGGATATGAGGCATTCCTGCTCTGGGATGATCAACTAAATAACATGCTTATTAAAAATGATCTGTAGCAACACACTACCATTCCTGCTCCTATTTATCTCCTGGTCAACTCAATTGAGATTGCAGATTAAGGCATAGGGAGTATTATTACATTTGCTTTATTAAATTCTATAAACAGAAGTATAAAGCCAGAGTCAAGGTAATTATAAGACGGTGGCATATAACAAGAACATTCAGACATCTCAACACATGGATTTTGCTTTTAGGCTATAACAAGCACTGATATATAAAGGGTTTTTAGAGTAGTGAGTACATACACTCAAAAATTATTTTTAAATCTGCCCCAGCCACTCCAAACTGTTGGCATTTCTGGTGGCAGGGTACAGAGAACAGGTTGTGATACACAGAACAACCTACAATTTTTAGGTTTATATGTTCATTCTTATTTATTTATGGTCCACTTTTCTCACTTCAATTTAAGACAGATTATGATGTTATGACAATGTAATCAATAGGATGTGACCTCAAACAATGTAATTAGACTAGGAGTACAGAAATTTGAAAGAAACCAAAAAGAAAAAAAGTATTAGGCATCCTGCTAGGGTAGATTGGAAAGGTGCACACACTTGTATCTGTAGTATTCTAGCCTTGGCCATTTTGCTTGCCATTACCAAAGCCCAGTGCACTTGGTGAAAGTATGGACCTGGATCACAAATATCATGTGCATTTGCTCTGTGACTCAGAATCGCAGCTGACTGCTGTAAATTTTGGGAAATGCTGTCTGTTGCGCAGGCATCAAGACAGTTGTGTGGAACTACGCTTTTAAAGAGGCTTATAAGTGCTGTACAAACAACCAGGGACTGTGAAGAATTAACCCTTGAGACTTGAGAGACAGGCTGTTCTGGGCAATCTGATTTGTTGGCATCAGTTGAGCAAAATTTTTTTAAAAAGGTCTTGAGAGAGCTGCATGCTGAGTTATTCAGCCAGATTCCTGACTTAACTGAGAAGAGATGTGTTTTGAGACAGTTGGAGAACAGCCCTGACAATAAAAAGGTTTAGTGTTAACAGTCAGATTTCAGCCTTCAGTCTGAATTCATCATTAGCTGAGAGCAGTTTGAACGCAGACAGAGAACTGGGAGAAAGTTTGGCAAGGAAGTTTGGGTAGTAGAAAAGACTCCCATTCAGGCGAAAAGGAGTCTCTTCTAGAAGAGAGAAGGTTCCCTACCCAGTGAAACAGGGAGAGTTATCTCTGAGGAATACAGAAATCTCTGTTCTAGTGTGATTAGAAATTGTCTGTAGAGACCTTAAAAGTCAGTTAACAACTCAAGAAGAATACTGGTGTTCCAAGAGAAGGAGTTTGGGTACTGGAAAGAGGGTACCGACCTTCTGGGCACCAAAAGCATCAGCAATTATATAATAAAGTTGTATTAGAGTGTTTGGGGAAACACTGGAGTAACTGTGAACAATTTAAGAATCTCTCATCATATTCGAACAAAAGTCTGCTTGCACTAGTTTTTCTTCAGTAATTTCAACCATTGATTTCAATCGTGCCAATAAAGGTTATTGAATTTGAATCCCTGATTTCACCTGACCTTTTTCCCAATATTAAATAAAACCTTTTGTTATATTTGAATTTGAAAACTTTTCAAGTGCCATTTCAAGGGTTTAAGGGCAATCCTATGCCTTCCTTCAGGTTCCTGAGCTGAGTAAATAGCCAAAATATATCTTACTGACAAGGTGAGACAGCTGAAGTTTTTTCAGAGGAGAAGAAAACACATTATCAGGAATGTTCAGACAGAGAAGCAGAGGGAAAATCTTGCCTCTGAACGAGGGAAGTGGATGGGGTGCATCATAGCAGCATATAAACTCAGTTTAAATGACCACATTGCCATACCAAACCTTTAATGGCATAATAGATTCAGATAAAAATACACAGAATATAAAAATTTAAACATTGGAGATAAAATCAAAATAAAACCGAGCTTACAGATACATTCAAACATGGTCAGAATTAAATTTAAGGATGTCAGCCAGAAATTTTGCCACAGCCTCACTAACCACCCCCTCAGTATCACTCAATAAATAATAACAGGGTGGCAGAATAGTCAAATCTGGAGAAAAAGAAAGCTTGCCAAATAAATCTTTACGGAGGTTATGGTAAAAAGAACAATCAAGCAATATATGCTGGATTGAGTCAGGGGTATTCGCTCCACAGGAGCAAAGTCTGTCGGCTAAAGGGACTCGCTGATATCTCCCTTGTAAAACTTTGGAGGGAAACGCGTTTAGTCTGGCCAACATAAATGCCCTGCGATGACTTGAATATGGCCAGCTGCAAGGATACAAAACCACTTGAAATATTATATACTTTGAACTGTGAATAATCACTGGAAATGCATGGAAAGTTGTGCTCAAAGAGAAAATCAGCATTGTGAAAAGGGTAACTTCAGGTTTTCAACACATTCTTTGTGAAGATGGTAGTATTACTGAACCCTTCTGAAAACTGGCCCAATATGATAAAAGGCTTCATTCAGTTATTAATCTGTATTTTACACAAAAAGGATTTGGGAATGTGACAGACTAGAACAAAAAGTTGATTGTGAAGAATGGCAGAATCATTTGAAGAGGGGCAGAGAGAGAAGAGTGGCTGATTGAAAGCTTTTTCCAGCTCTCCTATTGGTTGGAACAAGCCTACAGAGTTCCAAAGAGGGAATTGGGTTTTAACAATTGTGGTGGTTGGGGAAAAATATTCCTGGGAGAGACACACTTGGGGAGGTGTCACAGAGGAGATCTCTTGGAGAGTGCCATAGAGAGTGAGTGTGCTGCAGAAACACAATATCCACCTGAAGGTCCTAAAAGTGTCTGCTTCTCCAACCCAGTTATGTCCAATAAATTTTGTTATTTTATTTTCTAACTAACACTTCCAGTGCCATTTCTGCTATTCCTGGGGAAAGTGATGGGGGAAAACCCTTCCTGAATAGAGGAAATCCACAGGGGTCTGTCATAGTGAACATTTAGAAAAGATGGCTGTGATCACTAGGAGCCAGCATGGGTTTCTCAAGAACAAGTTATGCTCACTAAGGCTGCATTATTTGAGCTGATAGATTACAGTGTTCTTTATTGTAAACTGAAAATCTGTTAATAAAAATCTGATTAATTAAAAAAAAGAACAAGTTATGCCAGTCTAACCTTCTCTCTCTCTCTTTTAGAAAGTTACTACCTTGATGGATCAGGGGAATGCTGTACACATAGTTTATCTAGATTTCAGTAAGGCTTTGGATAAGGTTCCACACAATATTCTTGTTTACAAGAATTGGTAAAATGTGGTTTGGCTGCAAAACCACTTGAAATATTGTTTACTTTGAACTGTGAATAAATAATATCTGGAAATGTATTGAATGTTTTGCTCAAGATAAAATCACTGTCAGGTGGATCTGTAACTGGTTGACAAACTGCACCCAAAGAGTGCTTGTGAATGGAGGAGTGACAAGTGGAGTACCAAGGATATGTCCTTGGACTTTTTCTCTCTCTTCAAAATCTTGATTTAGATGAAGGAATAGAAGGAATGCTTATTAAATCTGCATACTAAATTGGTAGGGGTAGCAAATACAGTAGAAAGACAGGATACAGGATGATCTAGACAGGCTGGAAAACAAGGCTAAAACAAATAAAATGAATAACTAAATGTACAGAGATAAATGTAAAGTTCTGCACTTAGTTTGGAAGAATCAAATTCAACATTATAGGATTGGGGAGACTTGTCTTGGTAGTAGTAAGTGTGAAAAGGATCTAGAGCTCTTAATGGACCATACATTGAACATGAGTCAGCAGTGTGATGTGGTAGCTAAAAAGGCAAATGCAATTTTGGGCTGTATCAACAGAAGTACAGTGTCGCAATCACATGAAGTGATGGTATTGCTTTACTCTGCTCTGGTTAGACCTCAGCTAGACTACTGTGTTCAGTTTTGGGCACTACAGTTTAAGACAAACCGGAACATGTCCAGAGGAGGGCAACATAGACGGTGAGGGCTCTGGAGACCAAGTCCTGTGAGGAAAGGTTTAAGGAGCTGGGTATGTTTAGCCTGGAGAGGAGATGACTCAGAAGTTATATGATCACCATCTTCAAGTATCTGAAGGGCTGTCATATAGAGCATGGTGCAGAGTTTTTTTCTGTTGCCCCAGAAGGTTGGACCAGAACCAAGGGGTTGAAATTAAATCAGACGATTTTTTAACTAAGCATTAGGAAGAATTTCCTGGCAGTTAAAGCGGTTTCTCAGTGGAACAGGCTTTCTTCGGAGGTGGTGGGCTCTCCTCCTTTGGAGGTTTTAAAACAAAAGCTAAATGGCTACCTGACAACAATGCTGATTCTGTGAACTTAGGCAGATCATGAGAAGGAAGGCAGAAGGGTTGCATCAGTGCTTAGTTCTCATGGCCCTTTCTTACATGCTAAGGGAAATGCTTTTTGCCACTTCAGGGGTCAGGCAGCTATTTTTCTCCAGGTCAGTTTGGCCAGGAATACTGGAGTCCCCCCCCCCCCCCATCTTCTGGGCATGAAGCAGGGGTCACTGGGGATGTGGGGTGATGTATTTGAGAATTTCCTGCATTGTGCAGGGGGTTGGACTTGATGACCTTGGAGGTTCCTTCCAACTCTATGATTCTATGAAGCACAGACACTGAATTTAAAGAGATATGACACTAAATATGATTCTATTTATATCCAAGCCAAACATGTTCTGCCTGTTCTCAGCCACCAGAATAAGGAAACCTGGAATAGCCTTCAGATACCTGAACAGAGAATTACCTCAAGTTTTGGTATTTTGTAAACTCATGTATTTGGTAGTCAGGCATATGGAAAAAGACTGAACAGGTGCTATTAAGTAGCACATGGAGTCAAGTCCAGAAAGGTAAATATAAAATCCACATTTCTAAAGTTTAAAATCTAAAAATTGGCCTAAGTTTTTCGATTTCAGATTTTCTTTTGCACAGAGTAGTGAACTAAGCACTTTGCAACTAAAGTCAAAATAAAAAGAATTAGAGCCAGTGTGATATATTGGTTGGACTGGGGCCTGGGTTCAAATTCCCACTGCAGTTGCCTTTGAATAGTCCCTGCATCTCAACATAAGCTGCTGCACAAGATTGTTAGAGGGACAATAAAAAAGAGAAGACATCAAAAATACCTTGTGTACAACTGACGTGGCCAGGAAGCACTGCCTGCCTCTATGGGAGCATCCCAACAGAGAGAGGATGGGGTCCCTAACTCTGAATTCTTATCAGAAACAGGCCAAGGGAAAATACTCCTTTCAAAATGGAGCGCTACATGGTGTGAGCTTGTTCTGATTATCACATAGACATCCTCCTGGTCTGGCCCTCTCCTCCACCCAAATGAAATGCATAAGGACAATGGGGTTCTCAGGTGAGCCTGACTCATGACCTAATCTTTGGCTTTTGATTAATGACTCTCTCCCTGGGCCCATTACTCCAGCTCAGCTCTTTCTATTTACCTCTATGTTAATGTGTGCTACATTGCGCAAAATTTTTGTCTTCTACACTGAGTCCCTTCCTTAGTGTCGAAACTAAAATGGATTAAAAATATTAAATTCATCATGACCTATCCTCCTAGCCGTTATTGTGTAAGCATTACCTATTGTTTCAACATGTGAAACCATTCAGGTGTCCAGGAAAATCCCATCAATGGCCATTAAGGTCTCCATAGATACCAGAAGTTCCCCACCCCTCAAAATCCTATATAAATTGGGTTAAAATCACGTTATGGTATGTATTCTGTAGGGTGCTATTATACAGTCTGTGCCCCCTGTTACTCTTTGTAATTGGGTCTATTGGGTATATCATGCTGGTCGTGCATGCCCTTCTCTCCATTTTCCTGCTGAACAAACACCTGCACTTCTGGGCCAGGTAGTATCATCTCTTCAATGACTCCTAAAAATATCTATCGATCACCTCTATTTTTCCTAGCTTCTTGACTGCCTGTATTGTATTTTCTGTGTATGTGATTGTACCTTTACATATTTTTTCCAATAAACATTATAAAATATATATTTTCTGGAGTTTTTCTTTCTAAAACCACACCTCTGTATTATTGGAGAAAAGATCCTTGCTTTAAAATGCTCTACTTAGGCCTACCTAATTCCCCCATTAAAAAGAGGAGGCCCCCAGCATTTCTGGTAACACAGAGTGACCTTCTATCATAAATCTACAGGGTCGAACTTCAATTACAGTATGATCATAGAAACCATTAACACTACTGAGCCACTACTTGCTTCATATCCTGTTGCACCGTAAGAGCCTGGTTTGAGGGCCCCTGTGTGACCCCAGAGGAGACAAGATGGGTTATCTTCCTGTATTAGTTAGCTGTTCACATTGTTCTCGCATTCTGTAATCCTAGTCCTATTGCATTGTTTATTGGTTGTCCCATGTTGTCTGTTTATATCCTGTAATTCACTTTGAGTCTCAGTGAGAAAGGCAGACTTTAAAAGAAGTATATAAATGAAACCTGTTGCAAGACAGGCGCAAAAGAGACAATAACAGAACACCACTAGTGGCCACATACAGTTTTCAACTCAAAACAGTTCAATGTATCATGAATTCTTGATATCCTCTGCTGGACAATGACAACTCTCTTTCACAAATACTGGGGAGCAAACCTTTTCTTGTGCACAGATAACCCCCCAGTCTCAAACAACTCCTCATCCATAATAGTGCAACATCTAATTTGAACATGAACATGTGGCGGAATTTATTTTGGGTTGGCCCTCTTTATGATCTTAAACATATTCTTTATGATCTTAAACATACCCTTAAACATACTCTTTATGAAATTGGCAACAAGAGTTCTAAGCTTTTCAGCAATATTAAGCAACATATTTCTCCAAACAGCAATATAATTGCTCTCAGCAGCTCTAAGCTGTTAATCTTTGCTGCAGTTATGAAATTTGGCTACTAGAGGTCTCAGTCTTTCAGAACCATAGAACAACTATCTAAGACTTAAGTGGGTTACTGGGTAAAGGTTCAACCTGCCTCTTCAAGCAGGAAGTTCCATATTTGGCAAATATCCTTACATGGAGAGGAGGAAGCAAGATGGCTGCTAAGTAGGTGAGAGGTTGAAGTGAACTAGTGACAACGGCAGCCATGCTTGTTTTGAGTTAGCTCTGATTGTTTATTTGGCTGTAAAATTGTTTACATCTGAAGCACAGATGTGACCCAGTAGATCTGATAAAGAGATGGGTTGAAGCCTTTAAAAGCCCTGGGTTTTGAGCAGAAGCTGCGGACTGTATCAGAGGCAGGGGACATCTGTGACAGTCTAGCCCAGAAATTAACTTTGTTGATTTCAATGCTGATCTGCACAAGAGGCTTTCTCTGTGTCCATCATGCCAAGCTAACAGATTTAGACTCTGGGCTGACTTCATGGTCAAGTCATGAGTCTAACAACTCTTATATTGGAGATTTCTAATATAAAATGGGATTTGGGACTTATATTGTAATTGGGAAAATGTAGAGTAATAGGGCTAAGTCCTATTGTGACTTAGATTTTTCAGTATGCTCTCTGCTTTATTGTATTTTATGCTTTATGCGCTAACTGTGCAAACTGTTTTCTGTTCTGCCTTTCTATCCATATATCTGAAGCCTTCTGTCTAAAGGAGAAATTGAAATGTACTAATGGTATCTAAACTGTTTGTCTTCTATCTAAAGAGAAACTTGGAGTCTAATAAACTGTTTGCTTCTCTAAAGACATGGAGTCAGATAAAGTTTATCTACAAGGTCTTAAAACTTATTAGTGAGTATATATTAGCCTTCTGATAACTGCAGGCAATTTTGGTAACTGTAGGTTTTGATTTTGGTGTTTTAAATGATTGGGGGTACAATAGAAATCCCCCAACAGAACACTAGTACCAGAGCTTGCAATAAACCCAGATGCCAACTTTGCTGCCACATACACCATATCATCACTGGACCTAACAACATCAACTACACCTTCTCAGGCTCATTCACTTGCTCATCTTCTAATACTGCATATGCCATTAAATACTAACAATGCCCTCCGGTTCTCTACATAGGGCAAACAGGACAAACCCTACACCAAAGGATAAACAGACACAAATATGATATAAGGAACCACAAGACTGAGAAACGTGCAGAATAACACTTCAACCTCCCAGAACATTCAATGGGTGACCTTAAAGTAGCTGTTTTATTGCAAAGGAACTTCAGGAATAGAATGGAAAGGGAAACTGCTGAATAATAATATCATCATCATCTTCATATTTGTAATGCAATTTAATATATAGGAATATATTTTTCTGACGTAACACCTCTACAGAACAATATATTGGTATAGTATTTAGAACAATATATAGTGATTGTAATATAATGCAATGAAAACTGAAACAGATTTCCATATGCATCACTGTACCCCACCCCAACAAAAAAAATGCTGTTTGTTACCTTTATGCTTGAGAGAAGACAAATGCGGTATTGCAGTGGAGTCTCAGGGCAGGTTACATCAAAAAGTCAGACAATCAAACAGTTAAAACCAGATTAAAATTATATAAAAGCTAAAATTACAGACTAAACAACATTAACCTATTAAGATTCGGCCTCAACAGGCATGGCCTATTGGTCCAGGTCTATCAGATCCTACAATACTAGAATAGAAAGGGGGGGGGGTAGGCCAAATATATTTATTGCTTCACTATTTATATACTTATTGCATCACTGTTGTTCCTCCTTAATTAAATTAATGCAACTGTTGACCCTATACACCTGACTTGTTATTCCTGTTTTGTCTCTACATTCTTAAAATGACTTCATCGTATTATATACTAATTTGCTGTTCAGCCCCTGTCTTTAAGTTTGAATGGTTTTCTTTCATTTCATTATATCTGAAATGTGCATGCACATGAAAGCTCATGCCCCAAATAAAACTCTGTTGGTCTTAAAGGTGCCACTGGACTCTAACTTTGTTCTAATACTTCACAGCTACCCCACCTGGATCTTACACACACACAACTATGAGCCTTTCTCCTGAGCAGCCCAAAATCTTGACAGACTGTTACTTGACCTTTGTTCCCAACTCACCAGAGCAGAAGGAAAGGAATTCAGCTATCCCAGATACAGTGGGGCAGAAATGTTGTCAGCTTCACTTACGTTTATACATTCAGAAGAACCAAGTAATGGACTGTACTACATGGTGAGCAACTACATGACTGGAGGCTTCTGTCCTTTGCACACAGAAAAACAGCATGTAAACAGAAAACTTGTTCTGATCAGTTTTCCTTAAAATGCAAGTTCAGTCTTCTGTGCATTGGGACTGCTCATGTGCAGGCTCTGCCAAGCAGAGAATAATTTTTTCTAGCTTTGAAATGCTGAAGGGGTATTCCTCCCCCAGAGTGCAAGATGTTCTTCTCCCACGTAAACACTCATGCAGGCATTAATTTACCGTGGGAAAGCAGTTCAAACATGTGATTTCCCCCCCACCCCCCACACACTATCTAAGAAAAGCTTTGCCGTTGATTTGGCTGCTTACAGAGTTGGGTCTTTGCTGTGTAAAGATGGGGTTCATCTTTTGGCAGCAGACTCCTTCATCAGCACGTCTAGGAACATAAGTTTGTGTTCAGTGCACAAGCACTATATATGCAACCAACTTGTCTGGGATTGGAGAAGGGGAGCAGGATTACCTCCATAACCCAAAGTCCTGCCCTTCTGTGTACTCCTTAGCACCAATGCAACATCACTCTGGGAAAACTCATGTAGGAGAAGGCTTTAGGCTACACCTAACACACCAACTAGGAGAGGACCACCTACTCTAGATGCTAGCAGTATTTTATCCTGAATTGTCATTTTTATTTGAGCTGTCAAGCTTGGATCAAATTAAAAATACAATAATTATGTATTAACCGAGCAGGGATGGGGGAACTAGCAGAGCATCAAGATCCACAATGCTAGAAATGTTTTTTTGAGACGTGACAGTCTAAATTGAAACTTCTTTACTAAAACAACTGTTTGTAGTATTTTAAATGAACAACAGTAGCTTTTTGTGTATGTGTGAAGGGACTGCAGGTAGCCAACTCTCAAATATTTATGCAGTTTTTCTTGTTTCTCAAAATTAAGCAAAAATATGAAGTATGGGAGGGGGAACAGTCTTGCCTGGAAATGCAAAGAAAGGCTGCCGTCTCTTCTAGGGTTAATGGGTGCTTCTGTAAGTTTTTTGGGTCAGATTAACCTCTTGTTTACAAATAAGGCTGGTTATCGATTTTATTTTTACTAGCTTTAATGCAATGAAAAAAAAGGGAGGGGAATCAATACAAAGCGAGACAAAGGGCTCTGGAGGCCCTGGCTGTACCAGCTTTTGGTCTGGCTCACACACAATCCTACAACACGCTGAGGCTGGAAGGATTAGCCTGCTTGTGTTGAGTAAACCGATGATACTCAATAAACAGTTTCTGTTGTAAACCCCTTAGGATGTGCAAAGCCACACTAGTTGGCATTAGACCAGATAAGCTGCGGAACCAGCTGTAATCTCATTTAGACCTGAGCTGATCCTCCTGTCCTTTCACTCGACAGGATCAACGGAAACCACTGAGAAAGCAGCTGTATTACAGCAGCAGTGCTTGCCGGATGCGGCAAACATTTCATAAATGCCTCTCCTTGAAGCAAGTCTGCATATAATCTGCACAGAGACAGAGAAATCAACAGATTCCTGAATTCATTAGTAATCTTATTGTTGTGGGGTAACTGCTTTATATAGGGACAGGTGTTCTAAACCAGTCTGGAAAACCTCATTTTATTTCTTGACCATTCCTATGTCTGGTGATGCTGTAATTTAGGATAAAAATTAAATACTGTATTTGCATGTACAATGGCGCACTACATATATGGTAGGTTTCTGACAGCGCAGTAACCATGTCACCATTGTCCCAGACAATAAGGACTAATGCAGTTCCAAAAGGGAACATCAGTCACTAAAACTACTAGCTTCAGAGAATCAATAAACTATCATGGAAAACACAGGCGTATAAATGCCATGTTTTGACAAAGGGAAACAAAATGTAGCTTGGTTGCACATCAGAAAACCGTCCCATTTCTCCAGCAGTTCCCCAGGTATTAAGGTAGCTACAATTATGACTTCCCCCACCCAGAATCTCCCTAGTCCCACAGTGCTTGCAAATACTGAAGCCATGGAATTAGAGTGATTCATGCAACAGTCAATTTCTGCTTCACATGTAGTATGACTCAGAAGACTACTTCAGGTCATGAATACATGAGGGTGCATTATAGTGAGTCTACACTAGTGGTCCACCTAGCTTAGTGCTATTGTCTTGAGTGGGCTTGTTTCCCAACCCAATGAACCACCTTTAAACCTCAGGGCAGTAGCATGGGACCCAGAGAACTAGAAGTATGCAAAAGGAAGAGGATGAGATAAATTAATGACCTTAGTTGGTACGGAGGGGAAGCAAATGGCGGCTGAGGTAGGTAGGCCAGAGGAAAGAGAGAGAAAACAAAAGGACAGCTTTTGCACAAACATGGAATGACTGACTGGCAGAGCAGGTGGATGAGCCAGGCTCTGTTGATGGGTGGAACAAAAAAGGAATCCCCCCCCCATTGCTGATCAGCTTGGCCTTGCTGTTCTACAGTTTTGTTCAGAGTGCATGCAAAGGGAGGCAGGAGGTGTGGCACCCTACGCAAGCGTACTGGTAACAGGGCCTTCCCCCCAAATGGCTGTTTTACAGGATTGATGACACAGCAGTAGGGCTCTGCAACCCACCATAAGGTACCAACCCATAGGTAGAAGATCAGTGATAAGCTCTGACTGGCTGCTGCTCTCCAGGATCTCAAGCAGAAAAATATCTTGCCAACAACTGCATTAAGAGATCCTTTAACTAGATATGCTAGGGACTGAACCTGGGATATTCTACATGCAAAGTGTGGCCTCCGTCATTAATTGTATCCCCTTATCATTTAGAAAGCACAGGAAGTTTTATCTACTTTGCTCTTTAACAAAGGACATAAGAAAGCTTACTAGTAAAACTGCAATTCTAGTTGCAACATGTTAAAACAATAGCTTATATCACCAAACAAGATACAAACCAGACTCACTGGCACAGACTGCATATTTAACTGCTTCACTACGAATTTTCTCTCTAAGCTGTGCATGTGAGTGGCCGTTCATTAACACAGGAAGTTCCGCTCAGCAACAATCCGAAATCGTATAAGGTCTTGCACTGTCCATTGCCCAATTTAAGATTACAACAGTTATAGTCTGCTGGGGGAGGGGAGGAAAGAGGGAATTAGAGGGAACATTGCTTACAGACCACCAGATACTTGCTTGGTATGAAACAACAAATCCAGTGAGAGACTTTTCAGGGTCCACCTATCTGCAGGACTGCCTTTCTCCATATGTTCCCCAGAGAGCACTGTGCTCAGGAACACAAAATCTGTTATCTATTCCCAGACCAAGGGAGGGCAGACTGTGCTCCACGCAAGCTAAGGCCTTCTCAGTGGCAGCACCAACACTGTGGAATGCCTTCCCAGAGGACATGGGCCCTGCAGGATCTCTCCCAATTCTGCAGGGCCTGTAAAACTGAATTGTTTCGACAGGCCTTTAATATCTAACAGGACTGCCACTCTACACTGCTGAGCGACATCATTTATGAGGCATTATATCCACAAGATCACTGTCAGAAGAAAGTTATGATTCCACCGATACTGAACTTTGAGTAGCACCATGAAATGTATTTTAATTGCTAATTGTTAATTTTTATTGTTTTAAATTGTAATTTTAAATTGTGTTTTGACTGACTGTTGTAAGCCAAAATGCCCTCAAAACGAGGTTGGGGAATTGTCAGGTGGGCACCTGGCTTAGTCAGGCTCTTTTACCTGTGTATACAGGATTCCACGTTCAGAAAGTAATGCTTAAAAATATTAGGTACTCTAATTAAGTAAAACAATTAAAATTTATTCTAGACAAATATAGGCTTCCATACAAGATAAAATACTCGAAAGTGGAGGTTGGACGATTAACCACTCCTGGGGTGGGTAGGTTGCTTGCAGGCACGGGTGACATCTGGTGTGTATGTGAGCCGTTTGCTTCGCTGGAATGGAGTCAAGCCTGGTAGGAAAATGGCTGCGTGTGGTGTTAGCCCTCCACGGTGGATTCCATGGTCAGTGCTTCAAAACCATTCGCCTGGATAGCTCCTTTCGGCGCAGTTTCCTCCGTTCCATGGCTTGGATAGACGTCAATACGGTACAACGGGAAGTCTTCCGTTCTCCTGGTGGACACTCTTGTACTGGTCTTGAGTGCCTTTGTAGAGTTATGGCTGCTTGTATTGCATAAGTCCCTTTTGCCCCTGTATAGGTTTACTCACACTCTCTGGCCAGACGTGTGCGAGTCACTTCTCCAGGTGCTCTGGCAACCAAGCTGGAGATTACGATGTTCTGTAACGGGGTTTTTCCTCACACTGTTAGCAGCCCTGAGTCTGCTTATGGAGAGGGTGGGATAGAAAACTAAAGAAATAAAATAAATAAGGGTGACCAAAGAGTCCTTAATATGACCCAGTAAGGCAGCCTCTGCAGGAGTACCAGGCAAGATACCACATTCACAAGCTCAGGCAGAACATCTATCAGTGAGCTAGGTGAATGGTACACCAGAATATGTATACCCCTGCCAAAGCTGGCAATAGTTATCCATGGGAATTTGACGAAGGAGAAGGTTTTGTAAAGAATTATGAACTTGGATCACAAATATGTCTTTAGAATACATATTTGAGATAGGACCATGTCAGAATCATCTGGCTGACTTGATCAAAAGCGCCAAATCAAACATATGTTAAAGAGATTTTATTCCTTAATAACTTGGCCCAATATAGGTCTTGACAAATTTTCTTTGGCTCTAGAAACCAGATTTAACATCTAGGAGCCAGACTCAAGGTCCAGCTTTCAGGAGTTTGTCTGACCACATTTCTATCTATTCCTACCACACACACACAATACTAAGCACCACAATAAAATTTCTAGGTGGCATGGTGATCTTGCGCCTAGGGTTTCTCAAGCTGTGGCCTAGCACAGCACCAAATCCAAAGTTTATTGAGAGTCTTCACACCCAGGTTCAGACAAAGAGTGGCAAACTCAAATGTGACTCTCTATCTTGGACTGAGCAGTCCTCTCAGTGCCATTGTCCATGCAGCACTCCAGTATCACTAAGAGTAACCACAAATGGCCACATAAGTAATTGCAGCTTTCCTTCAGGGTCCAGATGCTTAAGTGAACAGGAAAAAATCACAAATATTTTTAAAATAAAACAGGATTAATTTAAAAAATCATTTTAAAGTTAATTTGATTATTTGGAAGCTGGAAAAACATTTAGAACAATAGATGTTTCTAAAGAAAAGTATGGTGTTTTCATTACCTTATATGGGGGTATAAGACCTTTCCCGCTGCATAAGGGGTCTATCTAGTTACATACTCTTCTTTCAACCGCAGCCAGCCAGGTATTTTAAGGAAACATGCAGGATGTGAAAATAACAGCTCTTCTCCACCGTCTGTGGACAGTCTGTCTAGTGTTCAGAGACAAACTGCTTTTGAATGGAACAGCTCATTTAGCTAGCATCTCTAAAAGCTGTTCATAAACATTTGATTAATTTGTCTTAATCCTTTTTAATGCCATCTAAGCAAATATTGTCAGCTATGTATACATTGTATAAAGGACAGTCTTCCATCTATCCTAAAACTACTGCCAATCAGTTTCATTGGGTGAACTCAATTTCTAACATGATAATCAGCAAGAAAAAAAATCCAACCCCACTCATTGATAATTTCAACAAGACTCGAGGCCTAGCCACATGATAGGGGTATGCCAGGATAAAACAGCATTGCTGCCTGTACAATTCAACAGTAGCTGTTCAAACAAAGCAAGGGGGAAATATAATCCTTTTCCCCCTTTGTTTGTTTCTTTCAGCATTGGAAATTGAAAGGTATACCTGTGGTACAGTTCTAAACATAATGGTACATCATTTCTATACCAATTTCCATATGTTGCCGGGGCATACCAACCAGGTCAATGTATGTTACAGTACAGAGGGGTCATGTCAGATGCACATTACAGACGTTGCAAATCAGCACTGACCTGCAGTAGATGGCTACAGCAGACGTGCCTTACTCATTAATCTTTGTCCATTAATCTGGCATACTTGGATTGAATGCAGCTGGCAGAATTTAGATTGATCCTCAACCTGATCCAGTATGGAGGACGGATTGCTTGCCTGAGCAGATCCACATTAGGATCAATTCAGGGCTGATGTGTGTTTCCAGTTACTAATTCTAGCTCAGTGTTTGGATAAGTTACTATTCTAGGTTTTCATTTCACATTTTCATTTCATATTGTTCTAAACAAACATTATTTATGATAATTATAGCAAAACCCTCAGTTTCTAAATCTGCTGAAAGTATGTAAAAGCTAGAAAATAAAATGGCATTCCCCCACCCACATGAAGACTAAGAAACTTCCTATCAGTTATGGATGCCTAATAAAAAAAATGACTTTACAGGTCCTGGACAATCACTTTAAGGTCTTCTGATGTGTTAATATTTCACCTCTTTCCTACTCATTCTTCAGATGTAAAGGGGTCCCCCATTTAACATAATCACTTAATAACTGCTAAGTGATGGGTATCAGAACCCTAATTCTTCTAATATTTGCCAAACCCAGCTCTTTTGTAATAACAATAACACCATGATAGCAAACTGTAAATTCTGTGTAATTATACTTTAATTGTATTGTGAGGCATGCATTAATCACAAAGTTTAAGTGCCAAGGATGGAATTATAATAATTCTGTAAAACAAATTTAAGCTAGCTAAGTAGGTCAAAACCACTAGCATGCAACAGGAGACCTCTGGGAATTTATCAGTTAATGGCTATTTATGTGCAAATGAGTGCCCTACAACCCTCCAAAATCCTGTGTAGCCGAAGGGTATTTCTGTTAACCAGGAGCATGCTTAACTGCTGAGGCATAAATTAAACCATTTATTGGAATTATTTTAATTCTTCCTCTCTCCCCCCCATCCCAGCCCACTAGCTGCACAATTTACAGTGTTAATTTACATGGATATAGAGCTACTAAGGACTTTTCAGAAATGCTCCTGTTTATAAAGGAACCTTTACTAAAGCAGTAACAATTGGGCTCTCAATCACCCATCCTTTCTATGGGTGGCTGAAATCATTAAAAGTTCCAGAGGTTCAGTACTACATAGCAATACAGTATGGCAAAACCATTTTAGAACAACTGATCATGATGGAAAGATTCTATTTTATGTCCCATTTTATATCCTACCAAGCCTTTTTTCAAACCCAGACCTGACAATGTAACTCAAAGCGGAATTCTTCAATTTCATTTTTCTGTATTCATAATGCACACAATCAAAAGTTTTCAGAAAGATTTTTATTTTTAAAAAAATAATGAAACCAAGTATAAGAATCCTTTCCTTCCTTTAGTATAGGGGGAAAGAATCTCTAGTTCAAGTTGAGGGACGGTGGCTCAGTGGTAGAGCATCTGCTTGGTAAGCAGAAGGTCCCAGGTTCAATCCCTGGCATCTCCAAAAAAGGGTCCAGGCAAATAGGTGTGAAAAACCTCAGCTTGAGACCCTGGAGAGCCACTGCCAGTCTCAGTAGACAATACTGACTTTGATGGACCAAGGGTCTGATTCAGTATAAGGCAGCTTCATATGTTCATAAGTTTTGAAATGATTTAAATATATATATATATGAGCATTTTGGCAAGTATTGGGTTGTATCTAGCAATAGATTTTGGCATAAGAAACCCTTCTTCACTAACCCTGATCAACTTCTCTCTGGTAGAGAACCTCACACAAGCAAGATGTACCACAGGATGGGAGGCTGCAGAAACTAGCACTTGCACACATGCTAAATAATGTACTTTCAATCAGAGCACTCTGCAACTGGATTTTACTGTGTGAAATGCTAAAATCCACTTGTAGCTACATTATTTAGAATGTGTGAAAGCACCCAAGGAGAAATTGGGGGAAATTACCTCTCTCCTCGCTTGCTGATGAAAGCCATGAGTGGAAAGAGGCTTTTTAAAAACTTGATTTCTCATCACTAGATGGCCCACAGCATTTTGCTTGTGAAGCTCTTATAGCCTTCAGGGGGAAGTTAGTTACCAGCCTCTCTGCTAATATTTCCCCAATAACACCTAACTGTTCCTCAGGTATACTCACAAAGATAGGGGTATATGTGTGTTTTGCTGGCTTTCACAAAACATTTTCAGAGGACCGGATTGTGTGTAAATGGCCTTTAAGGACACTATAATTGTTCCAGAGGAAAAGATGAAGAATGATGAATCTTTTGGGGCTGCTATACTAAATCTACTCTGTTCTATCGTATACAGATGGGGGTGGGGGTGGAAGGGAGTATGAAGTACTTAGCAATTTTTTTTAAAAAAGAAGTTATCATTAACACTGAATTCAGCTATCATGATTTGACACTGATGCAAACCAGGGCTGCTTCAACACGAACATTTTGCTCTGCTGTGGCTTCCCTACTGGGGTGCTGTTTTCAGGAGCATCTCTTTGACATTGTTTGCCCCATTTGTGTATTTCCTCTCATATCGTTTCCAACTTTCCTAAACCTGGTTTGGTATGAACTTTTTGCAAAGGTTGCAGTCAACATGCCTTGGATGCTGGGAGGACAGGAAAGTGTACATTTTGCAGGTCATCTGAACAAATGAAGCTCTATTATACAGAGTTCAACAACTGGTATACAAAGGTCAGCACTGTCTGTCTTCATTGCCAGAAGCTATCAAAGGTCTTTTGCTTCACCTTCTACCTGTTCCTTTTAAACTGGAGATGCTGGAGGTTCAATCTGGGAGCTTCTGAAAGGAAAGCAGATGCTCTACCAACTCACAGCTCTTCTATGCCCACCTTGGTGCCATTTTCCTTGCCATATTACACATAGCTGCCGTTCCTCCATGGGGACCTTAAAAATTACAATCAATAGAACACTACAGTATTATAACAGTCTATTGTCATGGTAAGAGCCCTGCGGTGCAGAGTGGAAAGCTGCAGTACTGCAGTCCAAGCTCTGCTCACAACCTGAGTTTGATCCCAGTGGAAGCTGGGTTCAGGTAGCCAGCTCAGGGTTGACTTAGCCTTCCCATCCTTCCAAGGTTGGTAAAATGAGTACCCAGCTTGCTGGGGGTAAAGTGTAGAGGGCTGAGGAAGGCAATGGCAAACCACCCCATGACAAAAAGTCTGCCAAGAAAACGTTGTGATGCAATGTCACTCCATGGGTTGGTACCGACTCAGTGCTTGCACAGGGGACTACCTTTACTTTAGGAGCCCCGTGGCTCAGAGTGGTAAGCTGCAGTACTGCAGTCCAAGCGTTACTCAGGACCTGAGTTCAATCCCAGCAGAAGCTGAATTCAGGTAGCCAGATCAAGATTGACTCAGCCTTCCATCCTAAAATGAGTACCCAGCTTGCTGGGGAAGGCAATGGCAAACCATCCCATATAAGTCTGCCAAGAAAACATCCTAATGTGACCTCACCCCATGGTTTGGTAATGACTTGGTGCTGGCACAGGGGACTACCTTTACTTCACCTTTATTGTTATGATCTACTAGTTGTCATGATCCACTAGGGTTTTTTTTTGGGGGGGGGGGGTCTTTAACCCTTTTTGTTATGGACTTATACTCAGCAACAAAAAGGGATAGAGACTTGACAACAGGTCATTATAGCAACTGAGCAACAGAGATATGAGTCTAAAGCCCCTTGGATTCACATGTTCCCTCTTCGTTCTCTCTCCCCCCCCCCCACCCCGTAAAGACAGAGAACCCATAGGGTTTTCAAGGCAAGAGATGTTCAGAGGTGGTTTGCCATTGTCTGCCTCTGTATCATGACCTTGGTATTCCACACAACCAGTGTGATATAATGGTTAGAATGTGAGACAATGATCTGGAAGACCTAGGTTCAAATCCCCATTCTGCTATGGATGCTTGCTAGGTAACCTACCTAACAGGGTTGTTGTGAAGATATAATGGAGTAGAGGAGTTATATAAATCACTCTGATTCCTCACTGGGAGAGAAAAGCAGGGCATAAATGAAGTTTATTAATTAGTACAATTTTCTGTGAGTGTTAAAAAACCCCACTGGAGACAGATGAGATTTAGGTTCTTTAGCCACCTCCTTTCCAGAAATGCTCCCTGGTCAGAGCTTGTACATTTATCATGGCAAGGAGGATCCTATTATGAAAAATTGTTTCAATATTTCTCATATTTTAGAAGTAGTGAATCCATTATGTTTCTCACCCCAACTACCATGAATGAAGATGTTTAGCAAAATAAGTGATTTAAAAAAGCATCATCAAATTGCCACTAGCTCTATAGTTACAACTGTATTTCCATACAATCATGACTATGTCTTCACATTCTAGGAAACTGAAAATTCATGACTTTCATTAACCCTTAGAAATTAGATTAGATATATACATGCCCTATTTGAAGTGCAAAAAGGAGCATTTTCCCTCTTCAAAAGAATCATATTTTATTTCCATTCCTACTGATGAGTAGTCAAATGCTTTTACTTTTCTACAAACATTTTTTAAATTCATAACTAATAAGAATTTTGAACTAAGCTCTATAACTAAATATTTTCCTTTCAGGAAATATTCAGCACCACAGAATTACATATCACTGTTTAGAATCCAGCCCAAACCAAAACCTCAACATTACTGGTCTCCACAGTTCAGTTCTAAAAGAAGATTTCTATTCATCTGGTGTAGCTTATCTATACTGGCCTCGTACGGAGAGTGATGGCACACTTTACACAAAGTGCACACTTCACATGCACAACACTCAGTTGGAAAGCAATGCCAGCTTAGAAACTCAAAGGTTACAACATTCTTACCAACATTTCTGACAATCTTCTGACCCATACCTTTGAGGACCATAAATGCTAATGAAGATAAGGACAGTGGTGCCAGCATGCCTTCTAATGTAGTTTATTCCAATAGGTTCAAATAATAGTGGGCCAATATTTACTCTGCCAATAATGTACCAAGGAAATGTTTTATGATAACACAGAAAACTAGAAAGGGAAAGACAAGCCAATGCACCCATTATTTGGAGAATTCTCACATGTTTCTGTTACCATCCAAAGGAAACAACTAATTTAAATGCACGAATATGGGAGAGTGGGAATATGGAGATGAACAACAGTGTTGAAACTGATGTTCAAAGGAAACAACTGTGACTGCAAACAGCACTCGTGAAAGACAAGATATTTCAAAATGCTTACATCCAATGGCTGAGAAAGTGTTTACTTCAAAGTAGCTTCACTCAAGTTAATGCTCTGGAATCACAGTTCTGGAATCAATCCCCAAAAGGATAACTAAAAGAAGAACGTGCTGTACTTTGGAATAAAAAGAACTAAAGCCATTATACATTAACACAGCTTAACCATACCACCACTGAAATGGTTATTACACCCCAGAACATGCCAAATGTTAATTCTCTTTCCATCTCTTCCTTTCTTGTATTAGAAGAAGAGGCACACACAGTCCTGCTCCATTTCTTCTTCCCCAGCCCCAGGTTTTGTAGTAATTTTTTTTAAAGGAAGAAGAAAGGAGTACCATACTCCTTAAAAAAAGAGAAAAGAAAAAAACCACATTTGCTTTGAAAGCTGCCAGTAGGAGGCAGCATCGCCTCCGACAGCCATCACCACCAAGCAATGCAGAGTAGTTAGGAACTTGCTTCATTCTTCTGTCATTATATAAGCAAGATGACACTGTTCTCTAATCCAGCCAAAGCTGATAAGTACCATCAACCTGTCACTTCCTACATTTCAAATTCTAACACTGCAGCATCAAAGAGTTTTTTACATTTCGATTTCTTTTGCTGGCAGCAGTCAGTAGCCTCTCGTTCTCCCACGGTGTTCTAATGCAGCATTTGCACACCGGGGTGACTCCCAGTCTGAATAGCAGGTCATCCCCTACTCACTGAGCTCATCTGTGGCCCATGTGCTAGGCAATTTAGATCCAATCAGCCCTTATTTAGCTCAAGAGTAATGAGCAGCATAGCGACACAGACTTAAGCCTGACCCTCAGGACACTGCTCATCAAGTAGTAAAACTGTGACAAAATCATTCATCTTCCACCCGCTGGCAAGAAATAATACTCGCACTCACTGTATTACTTTTCAAGATAGGAGGAGGAAAAAAAAGTCCTGAATTTTCATGATGTGAGACATTAATTTGCAGAAAGCTGAATTCCCTTAAACCCCCCTGTTGCTATGAACTCACCAGGGGGAAATAGGCCTTAGGAGACTGAAATGGAATAAAGAAAATTGCTTCGGCTTTCTTTTCATTTTAAATAAGCTTTAAATCTGACAAGTTATCCTAAAGACAAAGATATATACACATATATGTATATATACATATATATATATTTATACATATATGGTATTCCCTGTTTTAAAAAAAGAAACAATCAAAAATTGAGATATTCCAAAGTTAATTAGTTTTTATCAATTTTTTTTCATTGTTCAATAGGGGAACAAAATCTTGCAAATCTGTATAAATAGCTATTTTTTCCTCACCTCCTGCAAAGAAAGAAATACGGAGAGGAAAGTTCATTCAAGGGAAAAAAAAACCTTATAGTTTCAGAAGTGGAGTGCTTCAACCAGAAAATAAATGTACATTGATGTTCTTCAGGGATCACATATTTTTCTAAACAACTATGGGGCCATAAGCAGCGGGTGCTCAGTATACTTGGAAATGGTTTTGTACGCTGATTTTTTTTCTTCTTTAAGCGTATTTGGTGGATTTTCTCTTTCACAACAGTAAATCGTGTATAGCTGACAGGTAGGTTATAGTACAAACGTCAGAGCAGGTTTGCTAGATAAAATGGTTATGGCAGAGAAAAAAAGAAGTGCAAGAACTTTTGAAATGGCAGCAGCCTGTGAAGAGTGGCATATTTTCATAGTATTTGAGCATTTTCTTAGCTTCCAACTAAGTTGCACTAGGCAATGCCATTTTAATAGATTCAGGTGCCCCAGCAGTGGTCTCAGAGATATTCTCTCACTCGCTTTTTCCCAAAATAGCCTGCCATCACCCCCTAAAATTCAATACATTCAGGGAATGGGAAATCAAGGAGTGTGAGGATTTAAGTCACATTGGTAACTGTTTTATGAAGTACTCATATCTAATAAGCTATAAAATTATTTGAATGCTGGGCTATAGTGAGCCAGAAACCAAACATAATGGGAAAGGGAAAATTCTTCAAATCTATGTAACTTTTTTTTTTTACTCACCACCTCCAACAAGGAAGGAAAGAAAAATACAGAGGAAAGTACAAGAAAAAATAAAAAGAAAAATTTGTATTTTCAAAAGTGGAGTAGGTTCAATGAATCTACTATTCATTAGTAATTCAGTATTCCAGTGTCAACAAGTTTTTGTGCATAGCTTTCAAGGCTATGTATTTGCATGAGAATATATACTCTGGTTTCTCTTTAGATTGCATTGCACTAGAATATAGGAAAAGCCCTGCTGAATCACAACAGTGGTCCACTTTCATAGATATACCATGTGAGTGTTTCCCAAAGCTGATTTTATGGCATGGATCACAATGCCTACTAGCTGTTTGTCAGAATACCCTAATTTTATGATAGCATTAGAAAGTAATGATTCAGAGCTAATTAATAATGTTTCATATGGCATTGTGTGTAGAATAGCCAAAAGACCCCAAAATTGTCTGACACTAACAGCTAGAAGTTCTAGCTCTTTTTAGCATAATACACCACTAGATGGTGAGCTAGATTTGTTTTTAAGGCAAGAGGTGTTTCAGAGGTAGTTTGCCATTGCCTGCCTCTGCATCATGACCCTGATATTCTTTGGAGATTGTCCTTCCAAATGTTAACCAAGGTTGACCCTGCTTAGCTTTCAGATCTGACGAGTTCAGGCTAGCCTGGGCTATCGAGGTCAGTGCTGAACCAGAGCTAAACATGTAAGACATCACCACAATAGTGCAATTCTATGCTATTACTCCATTTACTTGGGCTTAGATGGGAGTGTCTTTCCACAAGACTGTACTGTAGTCATCCAAAATAGCAAACCAATGACACCCCCAGCAACCATTATTTAAGCACTGAGTCTCCATAACTTAATGTTTGAATCCTGTGAAGAGATAGTGCCACAAAGAACGATTTCCAGCAATCTCCACCGCTGTACACTATAATATACAATAATATTTCAGTTGCACTGGAGTTTGGCTAGAAGGCATTCATGATGTCTTCCAAGAAGATACTGTTGCACTCAAGGATCTCTTGCTCGAGCTCATTGCCATTTCTGAAACACATTTAATTCTAAAACATTCACACTGGCACATACACATGCAAAACAGTTATAAAGCATCTCCAATGTCAGCATAATGCCAGGTTGCAATCCTAAAATTCATTTTTATGCATTTATTCAACTATTTTTGTTATTTCTGGTAGGTCAGTGTCAGAAGTAAAGATTTCAAAAATGTGACAGTGGAAGAAGTACAAGGACAGTAATCACATTCCTTTGTATACCATATTACTTCTAGCACTGGGCAAGATCCCATCTCTTACTCTTGCAAGAACAGTTTTATCTACATACCACGCAGAAAACAGTTTTTACTTCAGATGCAGCTACCTATGACAAAACAAGCAACACTGCAAAGCTTCTTTTTAAAAATGGGAAATATATTCTTTTTATGGCAAGAAGTCTCTAGATTCTAAGGATTACGTTTCCCCACTGACAACAGTATTTTAAAAGATTAATATATTGGAAAGAATATATAGGTTTTCAATGACTAATACTGAAACCCTGGAGTAGAAAGCACCTTTCTGTATTTTTTTTATTGGCTTATCTGTTCACAGATATAAAAAGGAAAGAAGAAGAGAGTCTCCTGATGGGCTCGGAGGACTTCCCACAGGGCATTTTTGATGGCAGAGTATAACACACACAAAACCTCCCTTCAAAACAAGTATATATTTCCATAGTAGGTATATATACCAGGAAATCATACTCAGCCTGAAGAACTACAGGGTGCAGTAGAGAAAAATGAATATACACTCCTATTTGTTGATTTAGCTACAGTCTAGCTATCAGAAAATCATTATTAAGGAGACAACCATCTTTGCCAGACTTGTACTCTGACTGTGGCAAAAAAAAAAAAAGATTATGTCAGATAAACCTTAAATACCGTTTTACAGTCTGTAGGACATTTACACTATCAAAGGCCACAGCTGTAGTCTGTTGCAACTGCAGTCATACATACATACACAAACACACACTTGAAGCAGAAGACCAGCATGCCAAGGTTTTATTTCATTTCAAAGGTCCAGAGTGGCTTAAACTGAGCTTAAAAAAATTTGTGATATACAGGTGTAATGGCAATGAAATAGAATTAAAAGCTTACCAAAAGTTTAGAAAGTGCATCTACAGACATGCTCAAAGCATGTTTTAAATGATCAATGCATGACCAACAATATTTTCAGATCAGAGTGCTAAAACAATGGGCAGTGTTCCACTAAAGCACTTGCCAGCTGTACAACAGAGGATTAGTTTCACTATGGTGAGTGTTTTTAACATAATAAAATTACTGCTCTCCACCTTTAAGAGATGAAGCCAACTTTTCATTTTCAGCTGAGACTTGTCGGTTACTCAAAAGCAATTAGTTTCCCTGTGGCTGCCCTTTCTGCTTCCCCACTTTCTCTTATATCTCTTCAGCCAAAAAAAGTAAGAGCATACCACCACTATAAAGCCAGTGTAGTCACTGCTGGACTAGGATCTAACATACACAGGTCTGAATCCCTACTCTGACATGGAACCTTCCTGGGTGACTGTGGACCAGTCACATACTCAATCTAACCAATCTCACAGGGTGGTTTTAAAGACAAAATGGAGGAGAGGACAATGATGTAAGTCACTTTGGGTGTTCGCTGGGGAGGAAGCTGGGATACAAATGAAATAAGACGAAGAAAATAAACGTATTTTTTAAAGTCTATTTCACCGGCATTTGGTTACCAAGCAGAAAGTAATAGAGAATTCTTTTAAAAAAACAACAACTAAAAACTAAAATTGCATTTGCTACTAATTTCTATTGAAAAGTTTTTCTGAACTCAGCTAGTGATATTCAATCTGATCACACCCATATTTACTCAGAAGGAAGTTCTACTGAGCTGGGTTTAATGGTGCTTACTCCCATAATAGTGTGGAAAGGAATGAAACCTTAAACATATGAGCCTTATACAGAGTCCGTACAGTCTTTTATCCAGCCCAGCACTAGGATGCCAGGTCTCCTGGCCATCCCCTCCATTGCCTGACATAAGGTCAGAGTGGTTCCCAATGTAACTTTTAGCAAAAAACATAAGTGTTGACACCAGGGCAACAATGAGTTTTGGCAAATCCTAGAGCATTGCTCTCAATATCATGATGTCATTTATAATTTCCCACCAAAAATGATGTTGGATCCTTGCCTGCTTCTATCCCCCAGTTCTCCTGGGGATGCTAGGCAATGGTCTGGTATCCTTACTCAGCACTGACAACTCTGACTTTCAGTGGATTTCAGAGTCAACTACACATCAAACCAGCATCTGATCTCGGGGACCTGTATACAAAGCACATGCTCTAGACTAAGTTATGACCCTTTTCTTCACCTGGAAAAACTTTGCATTAAGTAGTATTTCACTCATTTCAAAAGAGCAAATATTCCATGCCAGTTTTTCAGTTCTCCCTCAATTTTTCTGCTTCTAACTCTTTTCTGCCCAGCTATACCTTTGCACTGGGAGACCCAACTGCATCCAATGCAGGGAATGATCCTATCTCATTTAATGCAGACACCATGTACAATTACCTTCCTCCAAGGAAGGTTGTCTGAAATAAAACAAGGCCAAATCAATGAATGAGAGATACAGAGGGCAGCCCTCCTCTGTTGGTGGGTAAACTGGGCTTACAGAAGCTCTGAGTCACTTTCTCGCAGTGCACTATTTGGGAAAGATGTTCTAGACTACTAGCAGAATAGACTGCTGAAGAGTTCCTCTCTTTTTGCTAGTATACAGTACCAAAGGGAACAGAAAGTTTTCATGGCTATAAATCCCTGAAAATGAAAGGGTTAGAATGGAAGCACTATCAGTCCTTCAACCAGAGCAGCATGAATGGCTTTAATTAAACCACAGCTTTTTCCTACACCTCACTCTGCAAAATGAATGACTGCCATTTTCTATGATCAAATAAAATAAAAAGAAGTAGAAAAACTAGCTTTATGATTCCAGAAACTCTGTGTGATATGTTAAAGGGGATTGCTATGCCTATTTGACATTCTAAGCTTTAAATACCAAGGCATTTAGTTAACACAGACAAATCAGTATTTTCATAATGCTACTTAATCAGCAATAAAGGAATGCTCCTGTGAGCCATCATCTTGGGTTAGCAGAAAAGTGGCAAATGAAATTATTATTAACTAACCGCCTATAGGGAGCTGCTTCTCTCTTTAATCAGTGATCTCCTTATCTACCTGCAAATTCTAACAGTTCTAGACCTATTACACCCAATACAGCTGGCAGAAATACTACGTTTATGCAAAGGCTGGTATCTTATTTTCATCTGGATCTTAAAGCAGAAGAGATTGCCATAGTGAGACATTTGCTTCTTTACCAAATCACAAAGGCAGCCAAGAATGCATGTTATTAATCTGACCAATGGTACTGGCTCTATAACCTTGCTCTTAGCGAGCGAATATACAAATATCAGAATTTCTTCACATTGGGAATAGGACTGCTATGCCACTTTTCCTTCCTTTCTTTCAACTGTGAAAGAAACGGTATCATTGCTACATAAAGATGAAATTTCTAAGTATAAACACCAGGAATATTGTTGAACAGTTTGGACAATTTATTTTAATTGTTCAAATGATACACATTATAAAATCATATAAAGTTTAAGTCGAGTGGCACCTTTAAGTCCAATTTTATTCAAGGTATAAGCTTTCATGCGCAAGCACACTACTTCAGACACAGTATCTGTATCTGAAGATACTTTATCTGAAGAGGCATGCTTAGACATGAAAGCTTATACCTTGAATAAAACTTTGTTGGTCTTAAAGGTGCCACTGGACTCAAACTTTGTTCTGCTGCTTCAGACCAAAACATCTTCCCACTTGGATAAGATAATAGTTACATTTTGAAGAATAAACCAAGATCACAACTGTATTGTACATTTATCTAGACTCATTTGTTTAGCAAGTGCTACACCATCATACTTACCTTCAAGAGCGGGATATAAATAAATATTATTATTATTAAGTTATTAATTTTGTTTATGCCTGCCTTTGCTCCATGGCAAAGATCTAGGGCTAACTAAGATGTTGATAATTATTAGATTAAGAAATCAAGAACTGAAAAAATCTCCCTGGCTACCACAAAAGCCAGACAGAAAATTTGCATTGCCTTTAGAAAAGCCTAGTCTGTCACGTTCCCTAACAATTGAGTCAGGGTGTCAGATGGTTGTGTGATATTTGCAGTATTCAGTCAGTCAGTCATTTTCCAATTCCAATTCTAAAAACTTTTATTGACACAACCAATCATTTTCATTTCTTGGCATTACACAACATTATAATCTAAACCTTGTTCAGACGTGTATCCAATTGTGCCTACTATGGCATTTCGTTTGCTGTGACTTTTCACAAGATACGCAGGAGGAAGACTTGGGCAGTAGAACCATTATATGGTAGCCATGGCAATGTCTGGCTTTGGCCAGATGACCTTAAGCATCCAGAGAAGACTCTCTATGCTATATACCTGACCCTGGGAACCTAACAGACAGGGATTGGCCTTAGTAGTGCGCATTTCTGCTTGGTATATTATTGGTTCTGTTTGTAAGTTACTCTATTCTCAGCAATGGTTTCATAGCACAGAAGTCCATTGCTCTGTATTGATCTCTAATAAACTTCTGGCCATTTTCATATGAGCCGAGTTGACTGGGATCAGTAACTGGGATCAGTAACTGACAAAACCTCACATTGTATAACTTGATGAAATTCTAGGAGGATGAAGCCTCCAGCCAGCCACCGCAAATACTTACTTACATGCATGCCATTGTTCAAGCATAATAGTCCTAACTAATGATGGGCACAAACCAGGGACATTGAGGTTCGTTTTGGTTCATGTCTGTAAAGCTGCACAAACGACAAACCTTCATGTGCCTGTTTGCCAAACTGGTTTGTTTCATGTTGATGGTTCATACGCAAGTGATGTCCAAGCGGCAGATCCACCCATTTCTGGGTGAACTTGCTGCTTCAACTTCACTCTTATGTGGCACAACTTACAAACGCCATTTAAAGTTCTCTTTAAATGGCTTTTAAAGCAGCACCATGCATTAATGAAGTCCAAGTGATGAGTTCAGCCAGAAGCTGGTGAACTTGATGCTTGGATTTCACTTTTGCATGAATCACTGACACAAACCTCAATTAAAAACATGGAGGTTCGTTGAAGGTAAATCACACGACCCTCAACTCACAAACCGAGAGATGTACAGCTAGAATTTAGGTTCATGCCCATCCTTAGTCCTAACTTACATAGAAGGAGTTTGTGGGTGTGAGTGCAAACCACACAGGACTGATCACATGGATCTCTGCTCCCCAATAAGTAACCGACCAGGAGTAACCTGCCTCTGTTCTACAATGAGTAACCTTTTTCCTTCAGGGTCGGGAACAAAGGGTGGCGATAAGGGAGGAACTGTCTCAACGGCACCCACTTGTGTGTGGTGTGCCACAAGGGGCAGTTCTATCCCCGATGCTGTTCAACATCTACATGCGCCCCCTTGCCCAGAGGTTTGGGCTGGGATGTCATCAGTACGCAGATGACACCCAGCTTTATCTATTGATGGGTGGCCAGCCCAACTCCTCCCTAGAAGATCTGACCATGGCACTTCAGGCTATGGCAGGGTGGCTCAGGTTGAGTCGACTGAAGTTGAATCCGAAGAAGACGGGAGGTCCTGTACCTAAGTCGTGGCTGTCTAGGAACCGAGGTCTTAATACCGACCTTTGATGGGGCACTACTTACACCGGCGCCCAAGGTTAAAAATTTGAGGGTGCTCCTGGATGCCTCCTTAAATATGGAGTCCCGGGTGGCAGCCACCGCCAGATCAGCCTTCTATCAAATACGGCTGATAAGGCAGCTAGTCCGCTACCTGGAATGCAACGACTTTGCGACAGTGATCCACACCACGGTCACCTCAAGATTGGATTACTGAAACGCCCTCTGCATGGGGCTGCCCTTGTCTCAAACCCGGAAGCTTCAACTAGTGCAGAATGCAACAGCCAGGTTGCTAATGGGTCTTCCTTTATGGAAGCACATTCAACCTGTGCTGAAAATGCTGCATTGGTTGCCTATCACCTTTAAGGCCCTACATGACCAGGGGTCTGAATACCTTAGGGACTGCCTTTCCCCACATGCTCCCTGGAGAGCACTTTGATCTGGATCACAAAATGTACTTCTAATCCTCGGCCCTAAGGAGGCCAGATTCATGACAACTAGAGCCAGAGCCTTCTCTGTAGTGGTTCCACGCTGGTGGAATGAGTTGCTGGAAGAGGTCAGGGTCCTGCGAGAGCTTATACAGTTCTGCAGGGCCTGTAAAACTGTACTCTTCCACCAGGCATTTGTAAACTAGACTGCTGGCCGCTATAGCTTTTAGGCAACATATGAACCACCCCTTGCAATCTGCTGTACAGAAGCAGTGGAGAGGACAAGCTAAGATCTACTTTACAGGGAATTATAAATCTGAAACTTATCATAGCACCAAGATGTATTTTATGTTTTCATAAAATGTATTCTATGGTTCTCCAGCACCATAACTCAAAAGCATCTATTCTTCTGCGCTTGGCCTTCCTTATGGTCCAACTCTCACAGCCATACATTACCACTAGGAATACCATCACTTTGGCTATACAGACTTTTGTTGGCAGGGTGATGTCTCTACTTTTTATCATGCTGCCTAGGTTCGCCACAGCTGTCCTCCCAAGGAGCAAATGTCTTTTAATTTGGTGTAGTGGCTAAGTGTGCGGAATCTTATCTGGGAGAACTGGGTTTGATTCCGTACTTCTCCACTTGCACCTGCTGGAATGGCCTTGGGTCAGCCATAGCTCTGGCAGAGGTTGTCCTTTAAAGGGCAGCTGCTATGAGAATCCTCTCAGCCCCACCCACCTCACAGTGTGTGTTATGGGGGAGGAAGGTAAAGGAGATTGTGAGCCACTCTGAGACTCTGAGTGGAGGATGGGATATAAATCCAATATCATCGTTGTCATCATCATCATCGCTAGTCATCATCTGCAGTAATCTTGGATTCCAAGAATATAAAGTCTGCCACTACTTCCATGTCTTCCCTTTCTATTTGCCACGGATTGAAGGGGCTGGATGCCATGATCTTAGTTTTTTTGATGCTGAGTTTCAAACCTACTTTTGTGCTCTCCTCTTTCAGCCTCAACAAGAGGTTCTTTAGGTCCTCTTCACTTTCTGCCATTAGAGTGGTGTCATCTGCATATATGAGGTTGCTGATATTTTTCCCGGCAATCTTAATTCCTGCTTGTGATTCAGGCCAGCATTCCGCATAATGTACTCTGCATATAAATTAAATAAGCAGGGTGACAATATACATCCTTGTCGAACTCCTTTTCTTATTCTAAACCAATCAGTTGTTTCATATCCTGTTCTGACAGTCGCTTAACCTTTATACAGGTTTCTCAGGAGACGTGTGAGGTGGTCTGGTACACCCATCTCTTTAAGAACTTTCCACAGTTTGTTGTAATCCACACAATCAAATACTTTAGTGTAGTCAATGAAGCAGAAATAGATGTTTTTCTGGTACTCCCTTGCTTTTTCCATAATCCAGCCATATCCAAAATGTTCAAGCAAATGTGAATGGCTCATGTTGGATGACATTTAATGTGAACCAAAAAAAGGGGGGGGGGGATTTAGACCATACTTTTTTTTCCTGTGGGGAAGGGTATTTCTAGGCAAGCTTGATTTAGACACAGACCATCTCCCACTCAGCAAAACATCCACTTCCCATTTTTCAAACTGAATGGGGAATGCTACTCTCTCTCCCCATCACTCCAGAAGAAATCAGGATACCTTTTTCTAACACACAGTCTCTCATGCTACATTCTATGCTCAAGTCATACCTAGAATCAGTTTGGTATAGCAGTTAAGTGTGAACCAGGTTTGATTCCCCACTCCTCCACTTGCACCTGCTGGAATGGCCTTGGGTCAGCCATAGCTCTGGCAGAGGTTATCCTTGAAAGGGCAGCTGCTGTGAGAGCCCTCTCAGCCCCACCCACCTCACAGGGTGTCCGTTGTGGGGAGGGAGAAGATATAGGAGATTGTAAGCTGCTCTGAGTCTTTGATTCAGAGAGAAGGGCAGGGTATAAATCTACAATTATTCTTCTTCTAAAATCTCTTGCTGATCAGTAACAGAGGGTTCCAATCCTGACCTACAACTAAAGGACACAGGATCAAGAGATCTCAAAGGACGTCTCAGTGGCTACTTTACACAGGCTACCTGTAGACTGTAGACAGGCTACCTGATGTAGACTGCTTTGAGACTGTTTATAGATCCAGGAAGGCAGCCTTTTTGGTCTAAAGCAATAAAAAAAAGTTGGAGTCCAGTAGTATTATTGTCTGAAGAAGTGCGCTTCTAGCACACGAAGCTTACATCATGAATAAATCTTTGTTGGTCTTAAAAGGTGCTACTGGACTAAAACTTTGTTTTTTGAGACTGTTTATTTACTGGATCAGCAGATGGCTGCTGAATGTTCACAGCATGAGCTAATCTGCTTGATTGACAGTAGGAGCAGGACCCTTGACATGAAAATGTATGTGGATCTGACAGGGAGTAGGGATGAGAGAAGGCAGGAGGCAGACTCAAGTCGTCTTCCCAAACTTTTCAACTGAGGGCAAAGCTACTACTTTCCACTCAGCTCTCCTTTGCCTGATACTTCACGGCTTCCCATGGTGAGCTTCATTTTGTCCTCAGCTCAGTCCTCTAACCTGAAATAATCCCCTTTGTGTTCTGCAGCCAGTAAAGGCCTCATCCAGGTTGTATGGGAAGGGTCAGGGTCCACAGAATGCTGTTTGCTAGTTTGATGCTGGCTGTTCCACTCAATCCATTTGCAAGCAGCATTCTCAATTATCTGTAAGCTCATTTGCTGTCAGTTCTGTCTGACAAATATTTCTTGGGTTCTCTCAGAAAGCTTTACTATAGTCACGGATTTTTTTGTTTTCCTTGCTGCAGGCAAATGAGGACAATTATGTTCCCCTGGCAGGAACAGCCTTCACTGCATGTTAGTGTTGCCATTCCTTTCCTTCCCCAAATGTTTATCCCTTATTCTGAAAAGATACCTGCTCATGTCAGGTTCGCAAATATGATTCCTCACAGCATTTAAGATGTATAAACCAAGCTCTGCTTAACTTTCCATCTTACATGAAGACTAGGATCATCTCTGCAAGGAGAAGAGTCTTTTCTGTTGCAGCTCTCTCATGAAGGCTTGCTGTTACCTTTCAAAGGTAAGTTAAATCCTTCTGTTTTGCTGAGCTTTTGATAATGTAGGATTTTTCACTCTGCTGTGTTTAGTTAGGGAATGGCTTGTTTTCAGTCGCATTTAATGTACTGCATTTTTTTCTCTTAATGAAATGTAATTCAGAGGCAGTACAAAAATTTTCTAAATGAAAAGAACAGACGTGAGGGATTTTTAAAGTTTCCAGTTTGCTTCCCCCCATTATGAATTCTATTGTTTTCTAAAAATACAAATGTACTGCAGTTATACAGACCATTCAAATCTAAAGGACAGCCCCAGAGAGTACGCGTAACATACTTCTGAACAGTCCCAAGTAGTTTGCACTTTTTAAAAACTAAGTTAAACCAATTTAAAAGGACCCTACTAATAAATCACCTGCACTTTGTCAAACCCTTTATCTTTGTTCAAAGACAACTTGGGTAAAAAAATAATCAGTTGTCCTTGGATTTACAAGCTACTGACAGCAGAAGTCAAACTATCCAGACAGTAACAAAGTACTTAAGGTAAACATGCAGGTCAGTTTCTCTCCCCTGTTCAGAATGCATATTTCCAACTACTCCTCCCTCAAAGCTCTTCTGTTTTCTGCAGTGCCCAATCAATAACTGACTCATTAAGGCTTCTGGCAGCATGGCAGGGAAAGATGTTTCCCAGCTTTCCTAAAGGAGTTTTTGGCTCTAAAACGGAAAAACTGCCTCCAGTGTGTGAATTAGTGGACAGTGGTATGTTTAATAGAGAAAGGACAGTTTGGAGGTTGTACAGTATAGCAATAAATCAAGGAAAACCAATCAGCGATTAAAACCCAGTCCCCCATTCTCTTTAGTCACTACTCCATTCTGGGTTCCCCCAAGTTTTATTAAACCGGACTAAGAAGTGGGATATTTTAAAAATTCTTGCTTGCTAATTTTTATTAAGCAGGAGTTATGACGCACGCATCCCTCCTCCACGCACCTCACAAGGCTACCTGAATGTACAGAGTAAAAAGTGTTCCATGTATACAACAATATAACTTTGGAAAGGAACTGAAGAAGCAACAACTTAAGACTGATTCCTTTAAGGGTATGAATATCTGAATTTCTGAAATCAATAAGGTTCAAACTGCTGCTGGCATGCGCAGGCATGGAAGCCTGCAAGCTCAAAACCCAAGCACATTCTGCTTAAGACTTAAGAGATGGGAAGGTCAACAGCTACAGACCTTTCAACGTAACTCTTCCCTGAGTCATCAATTGTCTAAGTAATATAGAAGGCACAGTGTTGCTGTTGCCTGTGATGGGGGCAAACAAGAAGTGAGAGTTTCTCTTCTCAAGGTGTGTGTCTGTTTCAAACTGCCAAGACAACCAAGAAGTACAGAATGGCCTCCTTCCACAATGAGCTTTCAAAAGATTTTGCCTGTGGCCTCCATCAAATTACCATACTAATAGAGCTTGGAATAGATAACACCTAGAAAAATAATAATCAGAGACAGCTATAGAACAGCTACATACATTCATGTACATCAATTTCCTTTGATTACTTCACATTCGATGTGTAACCTGACATCTCTGAAGAGCATTGTCTACGGTGCTATAAAACTCTGTACCTGTGGCACCTGATCCGTGCTCATATACATAACTCACTGAACAAACTGTTCATCAAGGAATAATGCGCATGTGAACCAGTTTATACACAATCTCATGCACTATTCTGGTGAGCAAACTGTCAACCGTAATCCGAGCTCAGTGTACCAGCTATGCATGGCAGCCTACCAACTGCTAGAAACGAAGATTTTCATCAAACTAGACAGCAGAAACAGGAGATTTGTTGCGCTTTCAATACATGGATGATGGGTTACAAATGGTTCCAGTCTGCAAGCTGCTTAGGACTAAACATTCATTTCACAGTAAATTAGTATCCAACATTTCAGTCAAAGCTTATTTGCAGCAATATAAATGAATTGACAAATTATATCTTTATTTTTTTAACAAACTTACAAACTATGGGTTGGATCCTACCATCTTTTGTGCTAGTGTTGACCCCCAAAAGAGAGCCAGTTTGGTGCAGTGGTTAAGTGTGTGGACTCTTATCTGGGAGAGCTGGGTTTGATTCCCCACTCCTCCACTTGCACCTGCTGGAATGGCCTTGGGTTAGACATAGCTCTTGTAGCAGTTGTTCTTGAAAGGGCAGCTGTTGTGAGAGCCCTCTCAGTCCCACCCACATCACAGGGTGGCTGTTGTGGGGGGAGAAGATAAAGGAGATTGTAAGCTGCTCTGAGTCTCTGATTCAGAGAGAAGGGTGGGGCATAAATCTGCAATTCTTCTTCTTTGAAAGGAATGCAAGGATTGTGTAAGTGGGTCAAAATCCCATGTGAAGAGATTCAGCAAGGAGGGGTGTTGAATGACACTGTTGCTTTTGCAACAGGAAAAAAGCTTTTAGAATTTAACCTTATGTATATTACTGTACTTGAAGGAAGGAGAATGTAAGAACACAGACAACAAAAATAGATCAAACAAAGGGTAAGATACAAAACCAAAGTACATTCATAGATCGCTGGTTGCAAAGAATTTAAAATATATAACTGTATATATAAATGCTTACCTCAACCGAGACAGAATAGCCTGCAAAAAATTTAAGACTGCTGTTAATTCAGCTCCTCGACAACCCGGCAGCAACATACTGAAGCCATCGTTCAGCAACTTTTCCTCTGAAAGGTACAACAGGTGGCTGGTCTCAAATACTTCTTGGACGCCATCAATGTAAATGGAAAGCAAATTCCAGAGGCTTTGTTTCTGTACGTAGTCATTTTTTGCTACTAAGAACTCCTTTGCCTTTTCATGGAAGGTGCTTGAAAGATGCTCAGCCAGCACAGTAATGTCCATGCTCTTCTCAACATATGTTAAGATGAAGGCAAAGTACCCTTTCCAGATCAGAGCTCTCCGAGCAGTGCTAATCGAAAGTGGACTAAGAAAATGCAAAAGTTCCATCATGCGGCTGGCAACATCCTCTGTCTCTGCCATGGCTGCCAGTACAAGGAAAAGATGGAAAAAATTCTGCAGCCCCGACTCTGTCAACTCCCGCATTCTTTTCTGGTGAAACTTGGAATAAATTCTGTATTGTACAAAAAAATTTTTTTTTAAAGTGTGCTTCATGTTATGATTTTGCTTAGCCATTTTATGCAAAAAAAAAAAGGTTTCAAAAAGTGTGTTTTATGTTATGATCTTAATTAGCCATTTTGTGCCAAAACTGCTTAGCCAGTACAGTTTTGTCAGTAATGACCTAAGTTCCTTCTTACTGGAGGTGAGATGTACACCAGCCAGTACCGGAAATACTCAGAGCTTAAAACAAGTTTTGTGCAGCCTGCACTGCAGAGATGTTCCTGCCCTCTTTTAACCTAGTAAATGGACTACTATTATTTGAATTGCAAACACCACACAAGGAATAGTAAGGCATCAGTCTGGTTGATATGAACAGGGTCTAGTGCTGTAAGCATAAATAGTTCATGCACCAGAAGTTTAGTGTAAATGAGACACTGCCAGATGCTAACACAGGAGTGCTGGCACACTTTCCATTATTCATTCTATCTATCTATCTATCTATCTATCTATCTATCTATCTATCTATCTATCTATCTATCTATCTATCTATCTATCTATCTACCTACCTACCTACCTACCTACCTACCTACAGAGAGAGAATGTGAGAGAGAGTTTGGAGTGTTACAGTGTACAAGCATTTGGCAGATACACAACTGATAAAAGACTGTAAAGAAATCCCTCCTAGAGAACATAGAGTGCAGAACTACAAGATAAGAACTGTTTATATTTATTAATCCATATAATTCAATAACTAAAAGGTTAGGAAAGACATTACACAAACTCCAGATAAAACTACCTGATTTATAATTTTATTTAAAGTTTAAAACATTGGGGACAGAGGCTTTTTGTTTTTTATGGGAATATTTTTGACGTCACAAAGATATATTTAAAAACCCTCAAACTCAAAATGAATGAGGAAATCACAAAAAATTACAATTATTGCAGAAAAAATTACAATTATTGCAGAAAAATATCAAGATGGTTAAAAGAAATTAATAGGATAAAAAGCACTGTACCTTCCTTTGATTTGCTTCCATGGATGGACACCATTGGTCTTTACCGTCTTCTTCATTATTTGTGCCAAAATGCAAAGGAAAATTTGGTAACTGTTGCTAGATTCATATTGATCAGTAGAATGATTGTCACTGCAGCAACTCTTTACCAATTCATACATAGACATGGGTGTTTTACTAATATTGGCAAGACCTTTGAGACCAAACCAAGGAATAGTAAAAGGACTGTTCTGAAAGAAAAATAAAACAGAATTGCAAATGGTGCCTTTTCCCTAATTAACATAAAAAGCAACAATTCAAACCAAGACTGACCTACAGTAGCTCTGTAATCTTTATTCTCTTTGTACACTCAGGGGTGAGGGCTTTGGAAAAAGATAACCTCTTTCCTCCATCCTACCCCAACATTGTCCCTTGGGGGTTTCACCTTCTCCATGGAAGAGGGCTGGGGCTCTGAATTCAGATGGAACTAAACTACTCTGTAGCTGAGACAAAGAAAAAGGACACTAGTCAGAAGTTGTTTCCTGACATTTTGAGCCCCTCCACCAAACAAGAAACTCTATTCTACCCCCATATCCTTCCCACCAAACAGTAATTATATATATATAAAATATATATTTCTGAAGTTACTCAGAATCTTTGAAGGAGAATATAAACCGAATGAATGAATAAATAAACCTGAAGGATTTTTTAGAGAGCTGCAGACAATTCCATGCCAATCAGAATGAACTGGACTATAAATAACTTCCTTAAGGTTATAGCTCTAGCAGATAGGCATATTTACTAACCAGATTCTTGCTGTAATATTCCCAGAGTATGGTGACAGTAGGGAGGTTTGCATCCCAAATATGGCTTAAAGTCAAACAGCACTGAAGATGCATTCGTAACTGTTCTTCTAATATTCCAGTCTATCAAGCAAAGACATTCAAATAATGTTATATTCTCTTTTAGCAAGATTTTATTGAATAAAAACAACCTTGACCACAATCAAATACAAGACCTTCAGATTCTGAGAACATTTTTCTTCTATAAACGTTATTTCTGGCTAGGAAGCAAACCAATCCATTAATATGAGCAGTGATCTAGAAAATAAAATCTGACAAGTATTGACATTGTTATCTCCTAAAACTCCAGCTACATTTTCAGAAGTTAGAATCTTACAAGCGGGAACCCACAGGAAACTTGTGGGGCGGCTATCCCATTCCCCTCACCTTTGCTTCCTACCCTCTCTCTCACAATCTTTCTCCCTTCTGCCACCCCTTTTCTTACTCTCTCCTCCATGCATGTCACTTCCTCTCTTTTTGACCCCTCATTGCTATCTTTGTTTTCCTGCCTCCCCACCTTCTCACTCTCCCTTTCTACCCTATCACTCTCTCAGCCTTCCTCCTGCTTAGCTGCCACAATGATGGTGGAGCTCCCAGTCACCACCTGCTTCCTCTCCAACAGCAGCAGTGAAGGTGGCAGCTCTCAAGGAATCACAACAGATCTCCCAGCTACAGCGATCAACTCCCCTTAGAGTTGCCAGCTTCAGGGTGAGAAAGACAGGTTGCTTACCTGTAACTGTAGATCTTCGAGTGGTCATCTGTGCATTCACATTCATGGGATAGAGCGCCTGTGCCGATCCCCGAATCGGTACCTAAAAAGCCCGGGATTTTTTCATGCTCGGTACCAACGGGCATGCGCAGGCGTCCCAATGTGCATGCTCACCGGCGCCAGAGCGAGGATCCCGCCAGTTCCTTCCTGACCGCTGGAAGCCCCTACTGGAGGGAGACCATCAGCAGTGGGGAAGGAGGGCGGGTAGTGTGAATGCACAGATGACCACTCAAAGATCTATAGTTACAGGTAAGCAACCTGTCTATCTTCTTCGTGGTCTCTGTGCTTCACACTCACGGGAGATTAGCAAGCAAGACATACCTGCAGGCGGGAAGACAGTCAACCGGAAGAAACAGCTTGCAGCACCGCAGCTCCCAAACGAGTCCTCTGCTGAGCATGCATGTCCAGCGCGTAGTGCTTCATAAAGGCATGCGGAGAGGACCAAGTGGCAGCCTTGCAAACATCCGTCAGGGAAACGCCTTTCAGGAACGCCACCGACGTCGCCATCGCTCTTGTAGAGTGTCCGCGAATAGGCCCAAGTAATGGCTTCTTTGCCAACAAATAACACAGTTTAATAGTCTCAGTGAGCCATTTCGAAAGCCGCTGAGATGAGATCCTGGAACCTAACTTAGGAGCAGCATAAGAAACAAAAGGCTGCTGGTCCTTACGAAAACTCTTGGAGCGACTTAAACAAAACAATAAAGCACGCTTCACATCTAGAGCATGCAACCTACGTTCCTCATCCGAGGAAGGTGTAGGATGAAAAGTGGGCAACCAAACTTCTAAGTTGAGGTGGAACTGAGAAACCACCTTGGGGAGAAAAGAAATATCAGGAGCTAACGATACTCCAGCCTCCTGAAAAACTAGATATGGGTAGTCACAACGTATAGCCGTGAGCTCCCCTGCACGGTGTGCTAATGTGATGGCTACCAAAAAAGCAGTCTTCCAAGATAGAAGCTGTAATGAACATGTGGCCATCGGCTCAAAAGGACGTTGAGTCAGACTGTCCAACACCAAAGTCAAATCCCACAACTGTGGGGGTGATCTCGATGGAGGATGAAGCCTAAGCAAACCCTCCAAAAACCTTAGAATGAGGGTGTGCCAAAACAGAGTGCCCCTCAACTGGTTCATGGAATGCAGAAATTGCTGCCACATAAACCTTGATGGAAGAAAAAACAAGGCCAGTATCCACCAGAGATAACAAAAACTCAAAAATTACCGACAATCCCACCCTTTGGGGTGAAACTGAGGGATCAACTAAGAACTGCAGAAACCTCCACCACTTCCTATCATAGGAAGCGCGGGTAGAAAGTTTCCTGCTGTTCAAGAAAACATGTTGGACTCTGCTAGAGAACCCACAGGGTCGATGAGCCATGCTGTCAGCTTCAGGTGGGGCACGTTGTGATGGAGTACATGACTGTCCTGAGCTGACAGAAGGTCTGGTTCTGCCGGAAACTGGTAGAAGACTCCCTTCTCCAGTTGGAGCAGGATCAGGAACCAATTCTGGTGAGGCCACCAGGGAGTCACCAGGATACAGCATGGTCTCTCTCGTGATCTTGTTGACCACCCTCGTCAGTAGTGGCAGAGGTGGGAACAGATAAAGGAACCGACCTTCCCACAGGAACAGCAGACCGTCTCCCAACGACTCTAGATCTGAGCCCCCTCTGGAGCAAAACAGAGGACACTTTCAGTTTTCGGCTGTGGCAAAGACATCCACCTGAGGATATCCCCAGAGATGAAACACAGGTTGAAGGAAGTGCCACTGTAACTCCCACTCGTGCGGGGAAGCCGCACCCCTGCTGAAGGAGTCTGCTTGCAAGTTGAGGACCCCTGGGAGATGCGCTGCCTTCACAAAGATGTCATGGTCCAGGCACTCCGACCACAGATCCAGCGCCAGCGCACAAAGCTGTCAAGAGACTGTCTCTCCCTGTCTGTTAATGTAACACAGAGCAGTGGTATTGTCTGTTAGCAGAGCAACAATCTTCCCCGCCACCATGGGGCAGAAAGACCGAAGAACAAAGTGAACTGCCAGCAGTTCCAAGTAATTTATGTGGCAGTGAGTCAATTTCAAAAGCCAAGGACCCCCCATACACAGATCATCCATGTGGGCTTCCCAACTCCATAAAGACGCATCTGTTGTGATATCCACAGTTGGTGCAGGTAGATGGAAGGGAGCTCCCTGACAAATGTTGTCCTTTGACTTCCACCATTGCAGTGTTTGAAGTGTCACAGGTGGAATTACAAACCTCTTTCGAGGTGAGTCCCTTAACGGGCGAAACTGACGAAGAAACCAAAGCTGTAGGCCTCTCATCCTCAGCTTCGCAAAGAGCAGCACGCTTGTAGTCGCTGCCATCAGCCCCAGCATCCGCTGCAGCTCCTACGCCGTGCCCCACTTTAGACTCTACAGAAGTTTGACAAGGTTAATAATGTCCATTGCTCTCTGCTGAGGCAGAAACGCGCGATGAAGGTTCATATCCAGCAAAGCCCCTATGAACTGTACTGTCCTTGATGGAGTAAGGTGTGATTTCTCCAAATTGACCTACAGACCCAAGGTGTTGAGAAGACGAAGAGTGATGGCAATGTGGGATAACAAACTCTCTTTTGACTCCGCCACAAGGAGCCAGTCGTCAATGTATGGAAAGACGACTATCCCTTGAAGCCGGAGATGGGCAGCCACAATGCTCATCATCTTCGTGAACACCCGAGGTGCAGTGGACAGACCGAATGGAAGAGCCTTGAACTGGAAGTGCTGAGAACCTACTGCAAACCGAAGGAAACGTCTGAACGCAGGATGGATGCTGACGTGGAAGTATGCATCCTTGATGTCCAGCATTGCCATCCAATCCCCTTGATTGATGAGGGGCAGAATTGTTTGCAGAGTGGAAATTCTGAACTTCTGGTACAAAATAAATTTGTTCAGATTCCGAAGAACCAGGAAGTAATGAGAGTAGAAGCCTCCCATCCTGGCCTCCATCGGGATCCTCTCTATGGTTTGTTTCTGTTAAAGGTTGCTCACCTCCGCCAGCAGAGGTGGGGAAGGGGGAGTGGTAATTACCACAGATTGGTTTGGAATCTGAGCAAAATCTATTTTGTAGCCTTCCGCTACGATAGAAAGCGCCCACCTGTCCATAGTGATGGACTCCCAGGAGGACAGGAATGGGCAGAGGCGAACAGACGAAGAGGAAGAGGGGACGGTGACGTGTGCTGCCAGAAAGTCAAAGGCCCTGCTTTTGAGGACAAGTGCCCTTGGACTTGCCGGTGGTCTGTGCTGAAGCGTAACGGTTTCTGTTGTTCCCCCTGTATGGGGACCTACTTTCAGGTTGAGCAGAGCGAGGTCTCCACTGCTGTTCCGGGGAGAACTCTTGGTACGGCTTCTTTGCCTAAGGCTTGTGCCACTGTTTCTGTTTTGCAGCTCTGGAAGATGCCGGTACGCCCAGGTTCCAGGAAGTTTTTATACTTTTATCCATTTCCTGGAGCGCATTGTCGGTGGTAGATCTTCAACGAAGGCCCTGGTGTCCTGCTGGAGGGCCGTGGATATGAGCCAGGAGTGGCGACAAAGGCAGACAGCAGAAATGATGGTCCTTGCTGAGACGTCGACCATGTGCTTTCCTACAGCCAGTTGTTGTTTGGCTACAGCAAAGCCTTCCTTCTGCAACTTCTTTGCAGCTGACCTCTTCTCCTCACTCAGGGAAGACAGGAGGGGGGTAAGTTGTTCCCACACTGAGTATTGGTATCTATCCATGCACGCAGCATAGTTACCTTTATTCCCAGCGCCCCAGCAGAGTAGAACTTCCTCCCGATGTTATCCAGCTTCTTTCCCTCCTTGTCTGGTGGAAAGGAGTGCGTCTTGCGGGCCTTTGACGAGGAGGAAACGACCACTGAATTGGGCTTTGGGTGTGTAAAAAGGAACTCAGCCCTGGATTCTTGGACACGGTACATATGGTCCAACCTTCTCGATGACACGGATGTAGAAGCAGGCTTCGCCCAGGGCTCCTTCACCGCCTGTAGGTTGACCTTCGTCACCGGCAGGGCAACCGCTGTAGACGTATCCCGCTGCATGATGTCGAACACGATATCATCTACAACGGGTTGCAGCTGTGTCACTGGAAGCAAGAGGGAGAGTGCCATCCTTTTCACCAGGTCCCCGTACGACTTCAGATCCTCCGATGGTGAGATGGGAAGATCCTCAGCCGTATGAGACACTGGCGAAGGTTCTAAAGCCAGGTCCAGATCGTCGGTAGAGAGCGTTCTGAGAGCACGGGCGTTGACTCTCTGATGGGCGACCAGATCGGCACCGACGACCGAGGTTGGACTTCCTCCACCACTACGCTGCGTCTGTCAGGTGGGACAGAGATCGATGCCGAAGGACGCCGTCTAGAGTGTTGAAACAACCTGGACATACGGGATGCCTCGGACTGCTGGTCCCAGTCTGCGAACTCGCGAGGAGGGTACCATTGATACGGTGGGTAGGGATAGGCATAAGGAGACCATTGGCGCTGCTCCCATGGTGGAAACAGTGGGAAGCGATGAGCTACTGTAGTTGGTTCCAGCTCTCTCCGACCTCTCGCCTGATCCATCGGTGCCAAAGGCTCCATCAGTGCCTCCACCTCCACCTCCGAGACTGAGTCGCTCTCGCTGTGACGCCTGGACCTTGAAGAGTGGGAGTGCTGAGTCAGGTCGATCTCTTGCTCCGATGCCAATAGGCGCAGCTGCGAAGCACTGCCTCTCAACACTGAAGGGCTACGACGCAGGGATACCAAGATCTTCCTCGGTGGAGCTGTCGATGTCGAAGCGTCATGCGAAGGAGTGCGGGAAGGTGTCTTCTTCCGCTTCTCCTTCGATTTCACCTTCTTCGGCATGGATGGTCGGGTCCCCGAATCATCCAGACGCTTCTTAGCAGGGGTCCACTGACCCTTCAGAAGGCCGTTTTGTGGAATGCCCGCGCTCGACTGGCATCTCGGTCCTGATCGGCGAAACCTCAGCCGATGTGACCACAGGGGCCGCGGCCTCTCCCATCGGTACCGACGGGCCCGATGCCATAGTTTGAGGACGAAGTGCCGACTCGACCAACGCCGCCGAAAGCCTCGCCGCTCGATTCTTACGATTTTGCTTGGAGAAACTCAGACAGTGTGTGCAAGAGTCGAAGCGATGTCCCTTGCCCAGACAGAGGGAATGGCCGTCAGGGGGGGGAGCACCTCTTAAAAAACCCCTAGACACCCAGGAAAAAACCCACCCAGGAAAGTCTCTGAGGGGAGAAACACGGGGGAAAACTGAGCCCAGAAGGGCAGGTCCAACAAACTTTTTTTTTTTAAACAACACTAACTGTCTAACAACTAACTAACTAACTAAACTAAGAAAATAACAAACGGGCTATATACAACAGGAAAAAAGCAATCTAAGATTACTTTACCTACCGGGAACGCGAAAGGAGATCCTTTCAGCGCAGTGGTCAGAAAGGAACTGGAGGGATCCTCGCTCTGGCACCGGCAAGCATGCACATTGGGACGCCTGCGCAGGCCCTTGGTGCCGAGTGCAAAAAAGTCCTGGGCTTTTTAGGTACCGATTTGGGGATCGGTGCAGGCATTCTATACCATGAGTGTGAAGCATAGAGACCACGAAGAAGATATTCCTGGAGATTGGAGGGTGGAGCCTTGGGACAGTGAGGCTTGGGGAGGGAAGCAACCTTAGCTCACTATGTCATTGACTGTACTCTCCAAAGCAGCCATTTTCTCCAGAGGAACTGATCTTTGTGACCTGGAGAACAGTGGCAATATTCTGGTGATTCCCAGCCCTCACCTGGAAGTTGGCAATGGTAGTTCTAATGGAGGAAATGGCTGGTTTGGAGGGAGGAATCTATGGCATGATACCAGTCTGATGTCCCTCCCCTCCTCAAACCCCCACTCTCCACTCCTTAAATGTCCAGGAACTTCCCAACTTGGGTTTGGCAACCCTATCTCCTTCTCACCTAACAGACAACCTATCTTTATCTGCCCCTCTGACTTCAGCTTTGCATCTCCACTCCCCTGCCCCTGCAACTTCTACCTACAAAATTTACAGTCTTTCTCAGCAGTGGGAACCAAAGCAGCTTACATTATTCTCTCCTCCTTATTATCTGCACAACAACCCTGTGAGTTAGGTTAGGCTGAAAGTATGTGACTGGTCTGAAATCACCCAAGCAGCTTCCACAGCAAGATGGGAATCTGAACTCTGAACCCTATGCACCATTACACTGCATATTTTTCTAGAGGTCCTTTTGGCCTTTAGCAGTTTTTTGAAGGACAGTGCATAGGAAAATTTACGGTTTTGGATCTGACAACAGCATCTGACAAGGTCAATCATGACCTTTTGACCCACTTCCTTGCTATTGCAGGGATTTGGGGAACAGCCTTACAATGGCTGTTCTCATTTCTCCATGGACAGGGACTGAAGGTGGAACATGGTGAGAGGGTTTTGCCATGTCACTCTGCAAAGGGTGATCTTCTCCCCAATGTAATTTAACATCTATATGTGCCCCCTCAGCCAGTTAATCCAAGGATTCGGTATGGGCTGTCATCAGTATGCCGATGACAGCCAGTTGTATCTATTAATGGACAGCAGGAATCTACCCCAGACAATCTGGCCAGGGCTTTGCAGACTGTGGCTGATTGGTGGTTAAAACTGAGCCAGCTGAAGCTTACTCCAGCTAATACGGAGGTTCTGTTCATGAGTCATTGGGAAGGATGGGGTCAAGAATCCAACTCCCGGCCTTTGGTGCGATTTGTTGCAATTTTGCAGGGCCTGCAAAATGGAGCTGTTCTGCTAGGCCTTTGGTTAAGGCAACAAATATCAAATAATATCACAGAAGATGTCTAGCATATATCTCAGTTCTCTTACTTATGATAATGCTAGGGAGACAGTGAAACAGAGAATATTGGATGTTGTCAGACAAAATGACCTTAATAGCACAACCAAATGGCGGGCTCACACAGAACCAATCAACAGCGTGACCCCAATGCCCTACCTATACCACTTAACAAATAATGAATATAGGAGAACATTTACTCTTATCAGGTGGGATGTTCTCACTTCAGCGGAGATACAAAAAAGTGCCGTTCCAGGAACGATTATGTTCCTGCTGCAATGATGGTATCGAATCTTTACCCCATGTCATATTTGACTGTGAGGTTTATAATGATCATCACAAAGTACTTCCATTTTCCCAGGCCAAACCTTTTACCAGTAGTCAAAAACAGCAACTCCTTTCTTCTTGACGATAAGAACCCTGAGGTTGCATACAAATTAGCAAAATTTGGCTGGCTTGCCATAAGAATAAGGAAAACTAATAATTCAGTCAGGAAATGGCTAAACACCTTTGCCGATCTGTTTGCTGTAACTGTCATGTTCTATTTGAATTTTTATAACGGTATTTTATGCCTTTTTATGTACAATTTTATGGTCATTCAGTTTTAATTTTGTATGATTTTACTGTTTTAAATGCTGGCTTAGGCTGTGAATAAACTAAACTCAATTCAAATAATATCGGCCTCCCCTGCTCCAGGTGCCCATGGCACTTCTATATGATCGACGCAAGGAACAACTGACCTAATCCATTCTGATTGCACCACCATGGGGCTAGTGTATACCGAATAAAATCAAATTGTCAACGAGGAAACAGATTAGTTATTCAAATTTTTAATGTTATCTGCCCTGTGTTGATTATTTAATGTTTTCAGAATCGTTTGCTGTTTATGATATGTGAGCCATTATGTGCCTGCTTGTGGGGTAGGGTGAAATACAAAAAACAAAAATAAATAAATGATGTCAAAAATAATTTCCACTAACTTGCAGGCATGGATTCTTCTGCTGAAAGTAATGGAAAATGGTCCACACTCTGAGCATTCTGGCCACTGTATCTAGGAGGATGTGTGTATACCACTTTCCATGTAAAGGTTCTGTTCTGTCACTGGATTGCAAAAAGCACTGTAGATTATATTAGCGAAATACCCATATTTATGAAAGGAATAGTGTTTGTGGAAGGAGAAGGACCTATATCGTAGAACACACTGTGTTGTTGTTGGGTAGGATTTGCTTCTTCATAATGCTAATGTCTGCCAGTTTGAAATGCCACTGGGGTTGGATTTAAATATGCCCTTGATGCTCAAGTGTCTGAGACAAAGGCCAACTTTGACCCTTCTCAACTGTGTTCCAGTCACAGTTCATTTACTTTGTGCTATAGAACTCAACAGTGACCATTGAGAACTGAACACAATCCTCTTTGACCTCTTCAACTTTATATCTCTATTTGGTTCCATTTCTTGGTGTTGTAATGCAACACAACCTCAGCAAAAAGCGTCATCTCTTTCTCTGTACAGATGATTTATCTCACTTAGAAATAACCGATGAAATTTTAAAATAAAAACAGCACATTAGCCTGATAGCTTAATTTTGGGAGGCTTTACTGGAAACCCCCACAACTGTTTATTTTTCAAAAGTATAAGTATGAACAACAATATTTTTGATTATTTTAGTTACATAAGAGAAGTCTAAATTTTTCTTTTGAGAATGAATGAGCAAATCAGTATCTGTTCAGAAAAAAAAATCCACCTCTATATGCTACCTAGTGCGTAGGTGGAGTAGAGAGAAAGAGCTGGGTAGTTTGGCTTGGCAGAGAGATGACATCATATGCCAAGCCAAAAATTATCTCCAAAATAAGCCATACACTTTCATAGCCTCTTTTGCTTTATAAGGGAATGCTAGTGGCAGAGATCTGTGTCAAAACCTACATATATCAGTATTAGGAAAGAAAAACCAACTAAGACTCTGAAGTGTCTTCTAACATTGGAATGGAACAAGTAATAAAAAACATTTTTTTCAGAATTTACCATACCTTCTTCTCTGCCTAAATGGACTCCTACACTGTTTCAAATAGTCAGAACTCACAGGGAGGTCAGCTCTTAATTTACCTCAGTAGGGGGACAAAAGATATAATCAAAATGATAGTACTATGTAAACATACTATTTATACTTTATGGCCACCTGCTGTAGCAACAAAATTGTTTTGTAAGGATTCCAGCAAGTATTCTTGTTTTCATCCATTTTTACATTTAATCCCACTCTACAAAGAAACACAAGTCACAACTGGAGATACATGAAAATTTAATCGACCCAAATGCCAGTTGCACAATTACAAAATCATATAAACCACCGATTTACAAGTTGTATTTTTCATTCAATCCAGTTTAGCAACATTTTATGACCTTTCAAGAACTAATAAATATGGCATATAACAACTAGACTCTACTTCACACTATACTGTAAACCTGTCTGTTCTGGAGGGCATTTGGTTCAGATTACGGGGGTTTATGGATATTTGTATTTTTTTTGCAACTTTCTTGGGAAAATGGCTCTGTCCAGAGTATTTTGAACTATTTTACATTAGTGGTTTTTATATTATATTGTAAGCCACTTTGGGAACATGTTTTGTTGGTCAAAAGGTAATTAGTAAATGCCCTAAATAAACCAACAAAAATCAAGCCTGCAATCCTAAGAGAAGAATGCATACATATAAGAAAAACTGGGGAAGTAAGAACAAATGAGTATGAGAGTGTGACAAAAATTTTGATCCAGGAGCACACCTAAAGGTCCTACCAGAAATATTCCACAATCTTTGTTTTCTCAAGACACATATTGCCCTCCCTGGTATTCTTGTTTACAGACTATTGCCCCTCCCAAATCACTAAGATCCTTTATTTCTGGCTGCATTCTAATCCTTTGACTGTATTAATAAGCCAGAAGTGGAAGAGAATTATCTTAGTTACCACTCATGTACACAAGCCAATTTATACAAAATATTCACCCTAAATTTTGAAAGCATCTTTTTATTATGAAAAAAAATCGAATTTCTGTTTCAAGCATATTAAAATAACAAAATGAGTCCAGTTTTAGTCTAGGTATAAGCTTCAGATATATGAAGAAGTGTGTGTGCACACAAAAGCTTATACCTAGAATAAAACGTTGGTCAAAGGTGCCACTGGATTCAAACTTTGTTCTGTTACTTCAGACCAATTTGGCTACCCACCTGAAGCATATTAAAATATTCTAAGTATTTCAAGTTATGCATTCACAACATTATAACTCATAAAAAGAGTATTTCAGTTTATATCTCATCCTCCTTTTATAGCCTCCTTTCAAGGAGTATGTCTCTCAATAATCTCAAAGTACTTCAATATGAAAAAAGCCATTCCATCTTTAATGAACATACATATTATGTACTGAATCAGACCTTTGGTCCATCAAAGTCAGTATTGTCTTCTCAGACTGGCAGCGGCTCTCCAGAGTCTCAAGCTGAGGTTTTTCACACCTATTTGCCTGGACCCTTTTTTGGAGATGCCAGGGATTGAACCTGGGACCTTCTGCTTCCCAAGCAGATGCTCTACCACTGAGCCAGTCCCTCCCCTACTCCTAACTACAGGTTTTGAATTATTTTTACCCCATTTTGGCATTTAGTTTTATTTATGTTGCTTTTATTAATGTACTAATTAAACCAACTTTCAAATGCATATAAAGTTATCTTCACATATCCTTAGTTTCTATTATAAATCAATCACTAACTGAGGGCATCTTCCCTCAGTCACTCAAATGGGTGGTTATCTATCCACTGCTAAAAAAAAATCCCTTCAGAACAGTGATGTAGCCGCCATATGCCATCATTAAATACACCATTATTTCAAGATCAATATAGCACCTGAACATGTTTTATGCTTTTATATATTATTGTATTTTCATATGTTATGCATTAGGAGTATACTGATTACTGGTTTTCATGTAATGTTTTTATGAATATGCAAGCCGCCTTGAGCCTGCTTCGGTAGGGAGGATGAGATATAAACCGAATAAATAGTCAATTATCACCCTGCTTCTACACTGTCCTTCCTAGGCAAAGTGAGAAAGCAGTAGCAGACCAACTCCAAGTCTTCTTGAATAACTAATCTGCTCTAGACCCTTTTCAGACTGCTTTCAGATGGGCTATGGGATTGCTCTGCTGGCTTTAAATGCAGACAAAGGTCAGGCCTCCCTGTTGTCCATACTGAATTTACCTGCTGCCTCTGATATAGCAGACCATGCCATCTTCTTGAGGCCCCTGAAGGCAGAAGGAGGCATCAGGGTTTGTATGTTGGGCTGGTTCAAATAATTCCTCTTGGCCTGAATACAAATAATTGCCATGGGAGACCAGTTACCATCAGTGTGGGACCTATCTTCCTTTTCATGCTTAGGCCAAACCATTTGCAATTTCAGGGTTGGCTGTCTTCAATATGCAGATATAACTTTAAAGGCTAAAAGTGAAGCTAAATCCTGGAAAGAATGAAGTAATGCTGGTTGGAAAGGCAGAGGTTTTGAGAGACGTTAAGCTCCCCACTGTTAATGGGATTAAGCTGACCCCTGGCCAACTCAGTTAAGAGCCTTGGGTTCTACTGGATCCAACATTATTACTGGGGAAGCAAGTTAATGCAGTTAGGAAAAAAAAGGTTTGCTTCCAACTCAACCTAGCTTGAAAAATGGGTCCTTATCTTGAAAAGGCTGATGTGACCACCTGGATGCACACCATGGTGACATTGAGACTAGATTACTATAATGCATTGTATATTGGTCTCCCCTCAAAATCAGTTCATAAATTCTGGCTGGTACAGAATGCCACAGCTTGGCTATTATCAGTCGCTAATATTACTCCCATTCTACAGTTACTCCATTGGCTTCTCATCAGCTACCAGGCTCAATTTAAAGTATTGGCTATCACATACAAAGCCCTTCATGGCCTTGGACCCTCATATCTGTGAAGCTGTCTGTCCGCACATGCTCCGCCTCAACCACTTTGCTCATACAAGCAGAGCCTTCTGTCAGTGCCAATCCTCAAACAGGCAAAATCAGCAACTGCTCATACATGTACTTTCTCTGTTATGGCCCCCAAGTTGTGGAATGGACTGCCTGAGAAGGTGAGGAAGGTTCCCACTCTCCTGGCTTTCTGAAAACTATGAAAAAGTGAATTACTCAAAGAGGGCTTTCCTTCACAGGCAATAAGGTAGCACTGTACAAAAGGCTTCACAAAGTTACTTGGATAAATTCTTAGGGACTGTGATCTATACTACTATGTGTCGTTTACTGAACAATGAATCCTATTATGTAATTTCCCATCATGTGATATGTCAAGTTAACGCTTATGCTTTGCTTCAGTACTGGTTTTTTTTGGGGGGGGGGTTGGCTTTTGGTTGGTTCTACAACTGAATTTCTATTTTACTATTTATTGAATGTTCCATCTTGTTGATTGTATTGACTCACTCTATGTAATCAACCTCTAGTACCAGTGAGAAGAGTGGACTATAAATAAGGTAAATAACCAAATAATAAAATTTATGTACAGAAAATTGATAGTAAGCTTATGTCTCCTATCACCAAAATGGTACAGTCTGGAGGCAACCATTGAAAATGATAGGAAACACACGCAGGACAGGAAAAGAAAACACTTCTTCACAAAAAATGTGCAATTATCTAGTGCAGCTCATTGGCACAGGATGTGTTGATGGCTACTAGTCTTAATTATACAAATCTATGATCCAGCAACAGGTATCATGAAAGAGTTTGCTACGGCAGGAGGCTATACCTCTCAGAATGCCAGTTCCTGGAGCCAGTGACAGAGGAAGGCTTTAGACTCCATGCCCCATCTATTGGCTTTCCAGGGCATCTGGAAGCCACTGTCAGAGCAGGATACTAGACCCACTGGGCCAACTGGTCTGATGCAGCAGAGTTCATCTTATGTTCTTAAAATTATCATGCATCAAACAGTAATGTTAACATTTTAATGAATTAAGTGAAAAGGAAAGTCATTATTCAGGTCACTCCTGGCACCTGGCTATGTAGATGGCCATTCTTTGATACACAAACAAATTAAAGAAATTACTTTTGTAATGGATGGCATTACATAAATTACAATTTGTACCATGCAACCTAAGAGCAAATTTACAGAGAACATGTTAATATGTACAGCATATTTAAAATAACTTTTAAAAGGAGGTCAGTTCTGACCTCTGGGCCACAAAGTACTGCATTAACAGCACTGTAGAAAGAAAAATGATAAGGTATGAAATGAGTGCTCAGAAGCTACAACCTTATCAGTAAGAGTTTGATTCAAGCCTGTAAGACAAATTGCTCAGCAAGGCAAGTCACCTTCCTGCTGTGATGAGGATATAGCTGAATTTTCAATGCAATAGACTATCTTTCCTATCACGTCTTTTCAACCCAATACCCTCAGATTCCACATTCAGCTTCCATTTTATAACTACCCTGCTTTTATTCAGAATGTATCTGGCCAGATTGGCCAAGTAACATGGCCAAGACAATTATTTTTTCCTTTCCACCCCCCCCCCCCACACTTTATTTGACAATTTACCTTCAAAACACAACCATTTAAGAACATGATGACTAACAAGTAGGAAATTACACAGCAACTCAGTTCAGAGAGATCATCAAGGCTGCTCATACCTTTAAAAGAACAAAATTTTAGATACCGATTGGGTGAATAAAATACTGTTAAGTATCCTGTACACTTACCACCGAATCAGATATCCAGGTTATTCCTGATGTACTTACTTGACTACTGACGGACTGTTTCAGCAGATCTTCTACAAAAGGCCAGTTGGATTCTATTGGTTTCTGAATGGAAAAAAATAGTTTTAAATACAAATCTACAAATCTATAATAAATTACACAAATAATACTAAAGAACTTTGTACGGCAATTGAAAATGTGGGAGCATAATGCTTAAATTGAGCATTAAAAACAATCTTACTTCTCCAGTTTCAGTTGTGTCATGTACAAAATGGTTTCAGCTTTGAAACATACAGGTCTGATTCACACATAATGACAAAACATGGTTATTATAGGGATATTTATGCTCACATACTTTCCCTTGTGTACAGCTCAGAAATTAAACGCTTCTACTTTCATAATAACCAAAACATGTTGCTACCCCTGGACCAACACATCAACCAATTCAGATATTGTGCCAAAGCCAGGTTGATTAGCAACCCAGTTGCAGCTTGTCAATCTTGTAAAGTTGAGTTTCCCTTAATTATGGCTTGGCACAATTGTTTAAACTAACCCAGTTAGAATTATTTTGTTGACAATCTGCCACAACCTACCTTTGATACGCTAGTCTCATTGTATATGTAATTTCAGACCACTCTCACCCTCCCATAATACATACAGCAGGGTTTCCCAAACTTTTCTTTCCTGTGGCTCGGTTATTTTTACACTTCTTTGTGGCCCACTAAAATTTGGGGGTGGAGCCAGGAGACTTTGGAGGTGGAGCAGAGACACAGGAATTATGTCATTTCCTGTGGTGTCAAGGACCAAGTCACTTCTGGGGCACACTGAACCAAAACTCCACCTTTTCCTGTGATGTCACTTCCAGGGCATTCCCCCAAACCTGCCTTTTCTTTGGAAGTAAATTCACTTTCAGAAAAATCTCTCTGAAACTCATGCTGAGTCAAAACGGGACTGGAAAGTGGACGACCTGCATGCACCTATCTGTTTGTGTATTCTTCTCCAGCTTGCAAGCACTCCTAATGCCCATGTACAATTGCCTGCACCACCTATACATCCCTTCCTCAACAGCACTGGCCAGTGTATGCAGTTGGGAGTGCTGTTGCCATTGCAATCAGGAATGCCAGCACTGTGTACCACCCACACTGGGCCCTGGCAGCTGCTTTACCTCAAAATATGCTGACACATTTAGTAGGCCCTTCCTTCAGCTGCTACTGCTGGAACCCTGCCTCAAGCTACAACCAAGCTTGCTTGGTTTCAAGAAAATCTTTTGACAGCTATTTTTCATACTTTTCTTTGGTTGAAACACAGGAAAACTGCTGTGAAAGGTAGCAGAGAATTGTACTGCAATTAATGAATAAATTTCAAGTTATATGAAGTTCATAGAAGCTTTTCTGCAGTTAGCCTAAAAAGGATATTTATGAGGGACTTGCAGCTTACTGGCTGTGTTTCCCATGCCATTAAAAGCAACCTGTTGTGCAGATACTTAGCCAGTGAACTACTTTCATCCTTTTTAATATCTACAGGAGGAGTTTAATTTTGGTGTCAGACAGCTGTTAAAAGCAGGACCAGTAAAATGGTGCCAGGTTCATAGTACCAGCTCTTCCAGTGCTGCTGAGATATACTGCAGTAATCTCCAATAATCTCTTTCTGCCCCCACACCTCTTACTCTCTCTCACTCACTCACGCAGAAATCTCATAGAAAGGCCACCTGGCTACAAATGGGGGTGACAACTTTTCATTGGCAGAGCTCCTATGTCTGCAACAACTATGTCTGCAACAACAGTATGATGAACAGAAAAGTTTCATCCAGTAAAAATAGAAGGAAAGAAAGAAAGAGAAAGGGAAAGAATGAAATTGAAAGAAAGAACATAAACATAAGAGGAGCCATGTTGGATCAGACCACTGGATTTTCCAGTCCAAAATTCCCTCATACAATGCCCCCAAAGCACCAGAATGTCCACCAGTGGGGCCAGGGCACTAGAAGCCCTCCCACTGTTGCTTCCCACCTCCCAGCACCAAGAATACAGACAGAGCATCACTTGCAGGGAAAAAAAAGAAAGAAGGGGGGGAGGGCAAAGAAAAAAAACCCTTCCTCACCAACAACAGATGACCCCAGCCAGCAAAAATTCTACCCAGGGGTCATTTGGTAAAAAAAAAAAATAGCTACCGGAATGCCCACTCCCTGCCCCTCCCGGCTGAAAAAGACACACACACCCTTCTTTGCCGCCCAGGCCTCCCAGGGAAATCTCCCCAAAAGAACATACTGCAAGGCACATGAAAACTCATACCTTGAAGAACACTTCATGGGTCTAAAGTGCCAGCGGATGCTAGCTTTTCTCTCAAACACTGGGAGCGGGGGGGAAAGGAAGGAGAAGCAGCCCAGCTCCTCTCTGCACAACACAGAGATGGGGCGGTGCTAGCTTTGCTGGGGGTGGTGCTAGCTTTGGCTTTTCTTGTGACCTGGTAGTGAGGCTTCTGTGGCCCAATACCGGATCACGACCGTGCAAATGGGAAACACTGACATACTGCATATCACCCTAAGATTTATCCTATTAATTACTAAAAGAATGCATGCATAGCACTGATTTGATATCTTAAAGACTGCTTCCCTAATTTTTAAGCCATTCATCATGTTACTATGACATAACCTGGCCACAACTTTGTTAAAAAAAAATACTTCCAATAGACTCAGTGTGCAAAAAGCTAGTTTCTTCTCCTAGATCACCTGTTGAGCTGCTAAGCTGCTCAGCTGGAAACCACTCTTTGCATATCTTACAAAGTAGTCATTTTAGACAATTCAAAGGCAAGAATGTTTAGCTTGAAGTCACTCTGACTATATTTCAATAGCCCAGAGCAGTGTTAGAATTGACCCCTGCAATGTTCAAAAGTGGTTCTATTCAAGACTTATTTGGTTTTAAAATTTATGACTGTAGCCTTTAAGGATACGATAATGTGAACTGTTTTTAAGCTGGAGAAAAAACATGTATGATCTATACATCCATTATAAGTTTCAAACAAGGCTGACTATTTTCCTCTGAACAGAGAAACTTGACAACTTCTCATCTTCCGTGCCAACTTGCAGCAACACATTACATATACATTGACAGTGTTTTACATGTACATAGCATACAGAGACTTTTTAAAGCTCTTAAAAACAGGCATATTAAAATTTCATACTAATCTCAGATTGCAGCAATATCCATTACAAATCCAGCTGCTTTCATATCAAAGTCTTGGTGGCCTGTTAACAGCTAAGTTCAGAATCACAAGAGTGGATCTTCAAAATGGAGAACAGCTACAAAAATTAATTCTTATAAAAAGGGTCATATACTACAAATCTGAACTATACCGACTAAGACACTAAGGTAATTTGATTAGCGTTGCAAAAATAACAGAAATTTAGTTCTCTACAACTGCTAACGTATGTCAGCTGAAGACCCAAAGCCATCCATGACTTAACAACATAGCCAAAATGTGTCTATTTATATCCTTATAAATGCTGTTCTCCAGTATATCATTATGGCTGTGCTGCAGCCAAATGCACTCTTATTTGTATATATTTCCCAAATTTGTATCCAATCTTTTGACCTCTATAAGGAACACCAAGGTAGCTAACAATTTAAAGTACATGATGAATTGCGTTTAGAAAGCATTAAATTCAACTCCTATATTATTAAAAAAAAAACCAGTTAAAATACATACAAAACATAGACATGGCAACTGCAACACTGGTTAGGAAGGAGGGATCATAGGGAAATGCCAAATGAAACAAACAAATCTTCACTTGGGCAGAAGGCAGCAACAGAAGGGGACAGATATCCTGAATTGTGCCTGGAAACAAATTGGAAGCCAGTGTAGATGGGCCGAGATTGGAGTGATATGGTCCTTATGACCTATTTCGGTCAACAGCCTGGCTGCAGGGTTCTGTACCAATAGAAGTTTCCAAACACTTAACATAGACTGCATTCAGTGATCAAATATATATTTCACCACAGCATGTACCACAGCGGCCAGATCTTTTCTGCCTAAGAAAGGCTGCAGATGGCTAACCAGTTGAAGCTGGTAAAATGCACTTCTGGTCACAGTTGCCACCTGCTTATCCAGCAAGGGGTCTGGGCCCGTGGACCTGTTTCTTCTAGGGGAGCATGACCTCCATCCAGAATGGGTGACCAGGGCAACACCTTAAATTCCTCATCAGACTTTCCACCAACCAGTAGCACTCCCATCTTGTTGGGATTAAACTATTTCCAAAGAGAGGGTACTGTCATTTTCAAAGAAGCGTACATACTGACACTTAAAAATTGCACAAACAACACAGTCAGGATAATCATTCCATTAACATGATGGCACTTACACTGGCGTGAAGAATATAACTGAAAAACATTGGTACCTTTTGTCTGACATTCCTAGATGTAGATCACATCCTCTATTTACTTTCAAGATGCCTAAACATTTTAACATGTTGGGTCAGAATTACACTTAAAGAACATACTTCATGCTGGCAAGGGTTAGACATAGTCAAAAAAGTCATTTTCCATGTGGCAATTGTTCTGTCTGTGGTCTTTGCCTTAAAGTCAATGTATTCCAAAATTCTTCAATGACTAGAAGTTATTATATTAATCTGCATTGCAGACTGGGCCTAAGCAAGTAACTATTGCACCATTCAGGGTCCCCCCCCACAATTAGCTACGTATCTTTTTTCTAAAATTTAGGAGACTTTTTAATTTGCAGTTGTTTAGTCAAATGATTTTAGATGCATGGACATATGAAATATTTTACATCTTGGTGAGCTGTCCATGTTACATCTCAAGAATATTCATCACCACTTACTTCACAGGCAAACATCTCAGTGCGAGGTAGCTATCCTATTAACATATATTTCAATTTTTTTAAAAAAAATACTTGCCTATCAGACATATTTTTCTCCTCTCCCTCTCCCTTTCATTTTAGGTCCATTCTGTATATGTTGAGTTTTATGTAAATTTTTTTGTTAAATTTATGGAATGCTCAATTTGAATTTTACCACTGAAGAAGTTTTATATATTTTTGGTATTGGTTCTTGTATATGGATATAATTTTTACCTTTTAACCTGTATTTGTAAGATTGGATATTTCTCTTTATATTAGGAATAGGTATTTATCTGCAGAACCATAGGATGTGGTTTTTAAATATTTTAGCACTTTTGAATGTATAATTACATACAATATTTTGTACATTAGCACTCTGTGTGTAGCCATATTTCAATTTCTTTCTTTGTCTCAACCTTTCTGATTACCTTTCTTGTGTAGGGTTGTGTTTTTCTTTCTTTTTTGGTTGCATTCACTCCAGCCTAAGCCCCTTCATGTAGGGGCTTTAGACTGGAGTAACTCCGCATAGGACTCTATTGCCAGTCACATAGGAGGGCCTAGGGAACTGCGAGGTAACATGATTTTTTAAAATGTGATATTTGAGTTTGATCTGGCTGACGGGAAACTTTGAACATTTGTCTGTGGACCTCTCAAGCAGCCCTAGTTGGCAAGTGAAAATAACATATGTATCAAACCAAACATAATACTTTCAGTAACATTCAGAGCACACTCCTTGGATTGTTGCTATTAATATTTAGAATTTGCTAGAGTGGATTATGGGAGATCCATGAATGGATCTTAGAAGCTGCAGATTTTTAGATCAGTTTGCAAATTAATCCTTCACATACAAATAAAAACACATGTTGGGGGCCAGAGTAGTTAAAGGCTGGGCAAACAACTTTTTTCAATATTTAAAAATGAGTAAGCTATTTGGTATAAGGAGGTACATTTCCATCTTAATATGGATAAGAATGACATAGATAAGGGTGATTTGGCATATGTCATATACTTGAACTCCCAAAATGCTTTTGACAAAGTACCTCACCAAAGATTCCTGAGTAAGCTTATAAATTGTGGGATGAAATACTTTTACAGATTATAAACTGGTAAAATGGTAGGAAGCAGAGAACAGGAATAAATGGACAGTTCTTGCAATCGAGAGAAGTGAACAGCAGAGTCCCACGAGGATCAGCAATGTGATTGGTTCTGTTTCATTTGTTCACAAATGATTTAGAATTAAGGATTAGTAGTGTAGTAGCCAGGTGTCTGGAGGCAGACATAAGCCCAACACCAAAAGGCATGACATCGCTGGACTCAGCAGCAACTCCCCCGACCAAACACACCAACGCCAACTTATCTCTGTTGGTGGGCAGCAGCTCCTGGGAATGTCAGGAGGGACCAGGGAGTCACAGTGAGGCTCAGCAGCCTCCAACAAGTAGGAGGCAAAGCAGCAGCAGCCTGGAGGGCTGGCAACACAGCAGGAAATGCACCAAGGACAGAATGGGGAAGACCAGGTGGCCTAGGGAGACAGGTAGGGAGGAGGCAAGCTACACAAGGGAGGGGCAATGGGTGGAGAGGTCCAGGGAGTGCAAGGAGGCCACAGAAGATGACAGACAGGGAGACTGGGAGTCCGGAGAGATGGGGAGGGGAGCCAAAAAAAAAATCACAGATGCCCGGTGTAGAGAAGCCAGGGCAGGCAAAGGTGGCAGGAATGGGAGGATCACTCACCACACCCGAGGTCAAGGCTATAAGTGGGAGGCAGAGCTTGAGGGAGCATTCTTAGTGGCTCCCAATCTCTCCCAGCTATTTGAGGGACAGCAGAGATTAGTGGCCTTGAAGGGAGGTGGGCTCCAGGGGAGATATTTAAAGGGACTGAAAAATGCTGTCCAGGAAGGAAGAGCACAAGTTCCTCCAAGAACCCCTCAACAACTCCAGCCAAATAGAAAGGTGTCACAGGAGTAGAGATCCCACATGTAAGAGAGAGGGACCAGGATGATAAAAGACCCCACCACCCCTACATTTTCTGAGGCCATGCCTGTCAGCACTACAGTTTAGAATCAAGTCCTGGAGCAGCCTGTCCTGCCACAACCAGGCCCCAGGGCTTGACACCAGGTTTATAGATGATACCCAATTATTCAGCATGGCAAAAACCAAGGTGGATTGTGAAGAGCTATAGCAGGATGTTTCTAAACTGGGTAAATATACAACTACATGGCAAATGAAGTTCAACAACTTCAACAAGTGTAAGCTGATTGATACTGGGGGGGGGGGGGGCGGGGAAATCCCAATGGGTTTGTATAAATATATACTGATGGGGTCTAAGCAGGCTGAGACTGCAACTGAAAGAAATCTTGGGAATGTAATGGAAAGCTCAATGAAATGCTGATGCAGCAGTAGTGAAAACGCAAAGTCCATAATAGGAACTGTTAGGAAAGGAATATTTTTAAAAATATGCATTGTAATGACCTTAAACTATGGTGCAAAAGGAAGATTAATTTTTTTTTGCATTTCTAGAAAGGGGAGCATTTATATACAGACCCATTCAATGTGAGAGGTAATTCACTGTGCAAGCAGGGAGCACTTTGGAAAAAGCACACTAACTCAATTCAACAGCAGAAAGCAATGTCCTGTCTGCAAATACTATCTTTCAAGCTGCTTGGAGAGCGAATCTGGACATGACATAATAATTTTTAAGTTAGACACCTCAATTCTGACCTCAGTTTTGATTCCTTAACAAATTTTATCATATTTTTCTCTCACTCAAAAAAGCAGCTTGCACCATGGCTTCTGGAAGAAGCACAGTTCAAATTCATGATCATACAAATAATATACAACCATTTTGGTCACATGAGCGAAATAGTGAGAAATCACAGAATTCCCCACAAACTTTAAATCTTTTACAGGTGTTTAAGGAAAAACCAAACCTACCTTTTCTTTTACATTTCCATTGTGATCAAAGTGGTACAGTGACGAGAGATGTGTTATAATCCACCAACTAAAACCCAATGGATCCTTGCACAGAACTGATTCAAAGGCACATGATGTTTCCACATGGCTGCTTTTATCAAATACATTCTTCAAAATTTTATTCATCCAGCTCCAGAAAGGCTGCAGAGACAAAGAAACTGCTTAACTTTATTTAAAACAGCACATCATCTGAAAACTCCAGCAATACCTTACCAGTTTCTTCAATCTCTTTACCAGGTTGTAAATGGCAAAGGAAATATTCTGAAGCTGAATGAATGCCACTACTGGGAGTCTCCAAAGTGGTATTTTTTTAGAGTCAAAAGGCAACTTTTCACATCATTCTCTAGAATAGAGGTCCCCAACCCCAGGTCCACTGGTACCGGTCCATGGCTTGTTAGCAACTGACCCGCACAGGACCTCGCCGCCCTGCTCCCCCCGCGGCGCCTCCTCCTGCCTCTGTAATTTCACAATTTTAAGGCCCAGGAAGCGGCAATGAAACGCCACCTTCCTGGGCTTTTTAAAGGCTGAACACCCCCCCCCCCCGTCAATCAGCTGATTGGGCTGGGCTCCTATGTCCCTCTGGCGTGCTCACGACCAGCGCTGGGGGAAGCAGCAATGAGTAACCTGCTGAAAAAGTGATGTTGCCCTTGCCTCCTCCCTACTTCCCACTCCCAGGAAGGAAGTGGGGAGGAGGCAAGGGCGGTGCTGCTTTTTCAGCAGGTTGCTCGCCACTGCTGCCCCCAGTGTAACTGTGAGCGCACCAGAGGGGCATAGGAGTCCAGCCTTTATCACGGTTTTTCCTGCTGATCAGCAAGGGGCAGCCTTTAAAAGCCTGGGAAGGCGGTGCTTCACTGCCCCTTCCTGGGCCTTAAAATTGTGAATTACGGAGGGAAGAGGAGGGGGCAGGGGGAGGCAGAATTCGGTGCCCCCATGCTGCTGGCCCTGGGGCTGGTCTCTGGTGCCAAAAAAGTTGGGGGCCACTGCTCTACAAGGTGTCCTAAGGAAAATCTGATACCAACCATTCTGAAGATGGGCACAAACTGGAGGAAATGGTGGTTCATTTTGTTTTGTGATTCATTTGATTTCTGACCCAGTTTGTGGTTCATTGTTTCTTTTGGGTGCCCCCAGGAAAGCTCAGCTTCAGTTCTCACTACTGCAGAATGGGAGCTCTGTGATTGGCTTCCAAAGCTGACAATCAAGCTATGGACAAGTACTATGGGTATTTCTAGGGCTCCAGGAAGTCCACCCCCAGCATTGCCTAGCAATTGATTAAATACGCATTGGGCTGTCTGGGAAAATGAACTGCAAAGACAAAACAGAAATGGTTAAAAACTATCCACAAATTGACCCAATTCATGCAAGAACTGCAATTTGTGGTTCAGTTTGTGCCCATGCCTACTCAGTACTCTGCTATAGTTCCTGCAAAGTATTAGGGCTTTTTGAAAATGCCGAGGATGGTGTTGCGCTTTTTGTTGTTGTTAAAAGCTAGTGGTTTTTGTTGTTGGAAGATGTTGTGTTAATGTCAGTTTTTAAGATCAAGACTTATCTTCATATGCCTTGCTTAATCATAGTTTATTTGCTCAGACGGGACAACTGCTTTTGTGGATGGGCATTTGTGCCTCCCATCTCACCTTGGAGGGTAAATAATAAAAAAACCTGACAATTGCATTATTGGACCTTGACTTCCAGACTCTACATGGAACATTTAGTTTACTATAAGAATAAAGCAAAGGGTAGGTCAATGCAGACGCTCCCTAGGTTTAATCTACAGTTAAAGGAACCCAGATTAAAGATGTCTTCAAACACTTGCAGAGGATTATACAATCTCAAGGAGGACAGATCCAGCAATGACTATGAGCCATCTCCGTTAAGTAGGACCTCTGTGTTTCAAGGAATACACCTATGAATTGCAAACTGTTTAGCAACAACATCAGAGAAGGCTTTGGTTTCTGTGCCACTAATTGTGAGCCTCCTTGTGTGCCTCCTTGACCAATGTGGGAAACAAAGATTCTACAGATGGACCACTGGTATCATCTATCAAGGATGCTGTTATGTTTTCTGGGCAAGAGATAGGAATATTGGACTTACCATGAAGGTTCCTTCTACTCTGAGGAAGAGAGAGCATCCTGGCATGAGGAAAATCCCAGATGCCATTGGTTTAAATCAGTTAATTTCTATACCATAAGAACTTTGGACATGTTTTAGACCGATTAATATCCAAAAAATTCAAATGTAAATCTTTATAAAATGCTGCTGATGCTGGGAGAGCAACTCTCCTTACCTCTGTAAGTGATCCCTTACTTCTGTGGTCTAGCATTTGAATAAGCAGAACCCACAACTCTTTTACACAGCCACAGGGATAGGGATGAGTACTTAGAGCTTCAGAGAGCCTCACCTGTGGAGAATAAAACATTATCACTGAAAACTGGTAGCAGCAGGGCTTTTTTTGTAGCAGGAACTCCTTGGCATATTAGGCCACACACCCCCTGATGTAGCCAATCCTCCAAGAACTTACAGGGCTCTTAGTACAGGGCCTACTGTAAACTCTAGGAGAACTGGCTACATCAGGGGTGTGTGGCCTAATATGCAAGAGTTCCTACTACAAAAAAGTCCTATGTAGCAGAATTTTTATATGGTCAGATTGAGAAAGATTTATTCTATCAGAAAAAAGCTGAGTTGCTCTAATTAAATGTTTAGCTATGAATAATACAGAACACACTGGATTAATTCAATAGTTACAGTTTTGTGGACCAAAGATCATTTTAGGTGAGAATTCACCCAAGCACTGAGACTCCTAATTTGTGTCTGTCTAGCTGGCCCTGCACATGGAACAGGCAGCAGTTGTGGGAAGGCTATGTTGAATCTCCTGCCTAGCAGCCGAAATTTTTCCTCCAGGACCACACAACTACATCTCCCTACATCATTGGTGTCAACATGTACCACTGGAATCATCTACCAGCCTATCTAGACACATGTAGTGGTGACTACCTTTGCACGAGGCAGGCAAATTATCATGTGGTCAGTACATGGGTTTGCTGCCCAACTATCTATATGCCTAAGGAATCACTAACTATCAAGAGCACCCCCCCCCTCGAGATTGTTCCCTGCTGTGAAAGGATATGTGTACTCCAGATACATAATTGGGGGGAAAGCTGGAATTTCTATTTTGGATGGAAAAACAACCTTTTCTCTCCCTCCCATAATACTAGAACTGGTCCACACCTAATGAAATAGTCAGGCAATAGATTGAGGACAGAAAAAATGGAAATACTTCTTTACTCAAAAGACTACTTAAATTATGAATTCATTGCCAGTGGATATAATAATAGTTACTAGCATAGCTAGCTTTAAAAGGGGGTTAGACAGACTCATGGAAGATAGATTCATCTATAGCTACTAGCCATGGTAACTAAAAAGAACTTTCAAATTCAGACCTCCAAATACCAGTCTTTGGAGACACCTTAAGAGGAAAGCCTTCCTCTTTATGCCTCAGCTCTCAAGGTCAGCTAGTTGGCTACTATTACATGGACCACTAGTCTGATCTAGCAGGGTTCAATAATATGGATATAGGGATAAAAAATGAATTATCCATATTTACTAGAAAGTCAGTGACATGAAGTCAATAGGAGTAAATATTTCTGATTCCTTTTGAGAGTATATCTTTTTCAAACATTCAAAAGCCATTTTTGTCATGGAACATTATCACTGGTTGTTGAATAGTCTAAGAGAATTATTTATGGCTGTTCCAATCTATGCTGATAACATCAAACTGAGGACTTGTTAACACTAGGTTTATTTGGACTTTGAACAAACAAGGAAATGGGCAATTAGCTGTAGCAAGTCTTAACATTCATCTCACTTATAAACCCAGAAGGAAATATGGTACTGATCACAGAACCAGAACACGCGATGTAACTCCTCTACAAAACAGATTATATTTCAAAGAAAACAGATACTCCTTTTGTACTAGCTATCTGAAGATCTCTAAACCTAAATGGAACTCAAATATTTCACTGTTAATACCTTTGCAGTATCATAAGGAAACACAAGGCAATTATTAAGAAATTAGGAATTTAGCTTAGCAATATACTTTTAACAGGTTGGAAATCTTATACATAATGATGTACCTGCTGCCATATTAAAACGTCTATTAAACCACTTCAGTGTTTTCATTACCTACCAATATAGTATCTGCTGAACCCTTTAATTCAACATTCTGGTACAATAAATACAATATTTACTCTGCAAAACTACTGGAGTAAGCTTCTAGGCGACAATAAGAAGGTGATCTGGAGACATTTTTTCTCTACCTAACATTATTCATAAAAAGAGCCCTGTGGCACAGAGTGGTAAAGCTGCAGTACTGCAGTCCTATGCTCTGCTCACGACCTGAGTTTGATTCCGGCGGAAGCTGAGTTCAGGCAGCCGGCTCGAAACTGACTCAGCCTTCCATCCTTCCGAGGTCGGTAAAACGAGTACCCATCTTGCTGGGAGGGAAGTGTAGATGACTGGGGAAGGAAATGGCAAACCACCCCTTAAAAAGTCTGCCGTGAAAACGTTGTGAAAGCCACGTCACCCCAGAGTCGGAAACGACTGGTGCTTGCACAGGGGACTACCTTTACCTTTAACATTATTCATATTCGGTGGCACTTCCCAAAAGTTCAGATATATTGTTTAGTGATATTATAGAACATTATTTGGCTTTGAAAATGTAACTTATGTTATAGAAGGAAAGACTGAGATTTATGACCTTGATTTATTATTACTCTCCTATATTCAGCCAGGATCAGTTGATCTGTCATATTGCTATTGTTGTTATTTTGTATGTATTGCAGATACAATCTAGTGAACCATATGCTTAAGCACATGCATACTGGAAGCAATTTCTACACTTTCTAGTCTCAGATCAAATCCCCACTACCCTTTTAGAAGTTAAAGGTGTACAATTCTGGGTAACCATTCAGGCCAACAGCTGAAATGAGAAAATGCTCTCCAAAAAATCTGATTGCCTTTTATGTGCAGTCCTTCTTGATCACAACATTGCATTAAGTTTTAATCTAACAGGCACACAGAAAGATTAACTCATAGCAATCAAAGGAAAGAGATGACAAAGACCAATTTTGTCACTTACTAAACTAAAAGTTTCTTTTTGTCCAGATGGAGGAATAAAATGAAATAAGATCTCAAACAGTAGCCTACCTGCGTTATAATGCAATTTTAGTTTAAGCTGTGTGTTTAACTTTAGCAAAGTGCATTGGATTGTTACACAACTGTTTCTAGCTATCTTTAAGCATTTCATAGTATGTTTTTTGTATTCTCTCAAAATAACACTTTATTTTAATATTAACTTTATTTTTAAATGCTCCTAAAATTATAGGAATCTTCACAGTAACACAAAAGTGGGTGTAAGTTTCAGGACACGACACATTTCTACAACAGTATAGTTTTTAATCCCCTTTCTAATGTCAGTATTGCCAGAAGAAAAAAAAAAGAGTTCCCTGCCCTGATCTGTTAGAGGCAGGTTGGATACGCGGAAGTACAAAACATCTGATCTGTTTTTGGCTTGGAATCTGAATAATGGCAATAGGTATGAGATGAGAAACACTAACTGAGCCCTGAGCCACTTGTGGGAAGGGCGGGGTATAAATCTTAAATAAATAAATAAATAAATAAATAAATAAATAACTACATTGCCTAATGCTATTGTGAAAACACTAAAGCCTAAACAAAAAGGCCATGCTTCCTGTGGAAACATACATGTGAGTGAAATGGCAAAAAGAAAGCTAAGCACTTCTCCTGTACTCTTTTTTTTAACACTGGTAATTAAAACTTAGCATTTCCAGTCACATCCAAAGTCTACTCAACTGGTACCTCAAGACAAAATTTCTAGGAACACTGACTTTATCTATTCCCAGTCAAATAATCCAAAACAAAAATGCTGCTAATTTTAGGCAAATAAGACAGCAAAATTATCCTAGATTCATCAGCTGTGATTTATTTCCTGCACAACTCTATGCTGAATAAATAGCACTATCCTCATGTAGTTTATGACAGAACAAAACAAACTGCTTCTATTTGAAACACTAAATTAGTATCTCATGAGATGTTAGTCTGCCATCTTTAATCAAGTGGTTTTTTCTATCATTCACCAGTAGGTGGTATTATAGTCATATCCAGTAACTGGATACCACTCCCATTTATTTTAGGATTTTAAAAAAGTTTCAAAGCACTTCACATTATGTTTCCGTGCATGGTACTTGCTGTTTCATATCACACGGAGTTGCCATATTCAACTGGCTAACAGTCTCAATAAAAGAATTAAGTTTTGGCAGTTTGAATCTTGCATGGGTAGCAGCCTGGTATATGCGTTCAGTACATTAAAAAATATTCCACACAAAGCTTCCCTTGGGAAATTTAAAAGGAGTTCTAATAAAGTGCTGAGATTGCTCAATTATAGATAATGCAAAACAGCAGCTGCAGTGTGACGTTTTACCGAAATGCCAAGTTGCCTCCATTTGTTGCACTGGGCAGGCATTTCCAATATCAATAATTAAGATTTAGAATGTACCATCTTATGTTTAAAACTGGCCAAAAGTATATAGGAGTATGAGCACAACTGTGTACTCACATTAAAAAAAGTTATGCCCCAACAAAATCCAAACTGTGAACCAAGAACAGGCAAAAACTATTCCATTCTTATCAGTTTGAATATGGAGTTGGTATTAAGGGCGTAGCCCTTCAGTGATTTCACTCGTTTTTCCTGCTGGAAAAAGAGAGTCTCCACCAAAGGTGCAGAATCAACTGGATGGAATTTATCTTGTGGGAGATACCACTTGGTTCTGTTCTCTCACCCATGCTCATTAAGATACATAATGAGGCTGCTCATTAAGATACATAATGAGATTTTCCTGAACTTTACACCAAGCTCTACACTTCATTATCCATTTTGGTTCTGAACCAGTGCTTTGAGACTGTGGTCAGATGGTTAAGGAAGAAACAATCAAAGCTGAATCCAGACAAGACGGAAGTAATGAGGATCAGGAAGGCTTATATTTCTAGAGGGACTGAATCCACTTGCCCTAGACGGAACAATGCTGGCTTCTTCAAAGCAGGCTAAGATCTTTGGGATGCTCATGGACCCAACCTTGCTTTTTGAAAAGCAGGTTGACATGGTGGCTGGGAGTGCCTTCTATCAGCTGCATCTGATTTGTCAACTTTCTCATTACTTAGATTCAGCTGATTGGGCCACATTAATTCATACTTCTGTAACCTCCAAACTGGATTTGTGCAAAGTGCCCTACATGGCGTTGCCCTTGAAGACAACCCAGAAACAACAGTAGGTCCAGAATGCAGCAGCCCAAACACAGTCAGGAGCTAACCACCAGAAACTACACTGGCTGTCAGTCTGTTCCTGAATTCAACTGAAGGTGCTGGCTATGAACTTTAACAACCTTCACAGCCTGGGACACACATATTTGAAGGATCATCTTCTTCCTGTCATCAGGTAGCCATAAGTTGGCTATTCCACCACTTAGAGTGGCCTGCCTGGTGCTGACTAGAGCATGGGCCTTCTTCTATTGTGGCTCTGTGGAATGGAAACCCTGAGGAGGTGAGGGGGGACCCTCCGCATGGGGCAGTGGCACAATTTGAAGTTCCCTAGAACAATTAGGCTAATTGTTTTATGTGTTGTATTCTACTGCTTTTAACTGTGGATTTAATTTATGACTGTGTCTTGTCTTGATGGACATGGCCCTGAGCCCTGTTTACAGAAATTTAAAAAAACAACAAATTTTATAGAAGGAATGGGGAGAGATTTGGGGCTTGCCATTTTATCTTTGGTTTTAAATGGGGCTGTTTTGACTATTGTTGTAAGCTGCCTTGAACTGAAATGAAAGGCAAAATATAATTTTTTTAGATATATAAAAATTCTGCAACCTGCATTAGGTATACAAATTTGTATTACTTATTTTGCAAAACTTAATTCTGATCTAGGTTGTATGATTTATTTTCTAAACATGGCATCAGATTCAAAGTATGGGTACTTCTCAATTATTAGCTCATTTACCTGCCCAGGAGGCAAATAGATAAAATTAGGGAGTTTCCAAAATGTACAGTCAAAACAAAAGTATTCAATGGCAAGAAAACTGAGGTTTGAACTACCTTTCTTAACAATATTTAAGGAGTGTGCTACTATTGTCTGGTACAGCACAGCATAACCGTTTTAATCCTTAATCCATTACTAGCCTTCTGGTAGGCCATATGGAACTCAATTAAGAATCACTGTCATAGCACAGTTATGGAATTTTGACAATGGAATAAAAATATCACAATACCTTTGTATACCTGTTAATTGACAAACTTATCAGATCATATAAGAGGTTCCCACAGTGTTGTTCAAACAAACTGATGTTGGTTAAATTTTCACCAGTTAAATTGGTAAACTTATGAGCATATATAGTTTGCCCTAGAAAAGAGAAATGAGAGAAATTTGCTCCTTAGAACAGGCTTTATGAAAGCAAAAACAGTAACAAATAAATTCATTGTACTTGTTCCAAGAACAGACACAAAAGCGGATAGCTTTGACTTAATGTAAGGAATGTATAATGGGTTTTTAAACCCCTTTCCCTATTTTTTATGCTGCAAGGAGAAGGGGAGTTTTACACTGTATGACTAGTTTTGATATCTGATTTGGGAAACTGTGACTCGTTAGCCTGCATTTTCTCCCTTGATGCTCTGGCAAAGCACAAAGCTTCCGCTCCATACGGCTAGGGTGGAGTGCATGATTACGCATTATACCCACCTCATTAGGGAGCTTTTTACATTGTTAGAATGGATTGAAAGCAACCAAGGTACAGCAGAAACCATGCTGCTCTGATAACACTAACTGAGCTTTAGTGTCATTGCACTGCAGTATTCTATTCAAAGCATATTCACATATAACGGAAAATCTTTAAGGTAAGGAATGGTCAACATTCGGGGTGGGGGGCACAGTTTCCTCTGGGTTAAGTTTGGATACAGTCTCCTCTCCTATCCTTTCCCATACTTCAGGAATCTCTCATTTCCTTCATTCTAGCTAACATTATGAGAAGATTCCTGGACTTCTGCAATATTGCCGGGCCTTCCTGGATATCCTCTCTTTTCTGCCTACTATGAGCCCCATGCCACATGACACTACACCAAGGAAATATGTACAATATCACAGAGGCCTCTGAAGCCCACATTGTACAGAACCCAGGGATTCTGCACACTCATTGTACAGAACCAGGAGAAGAATGGACAGGCAAACAGAAAGACAATTTAGGACATACCAGATTGGGCAAAAGCTAGCACCACTCTAAGGTGTTTCTCTTTGGAGGGCTGGGCTCCACAAAAGTGCTCAGTGAAGATTGAGCAATGTCAGGGGATATTGCCAGCCACCTCTGCTATCTGCTCACTTCAAATACTATCAGAAAGTTATAAAGTAGCAGAGAACATGACTATTTATTTATTGTCCTCATGTCACAACTGTCGTATGGCAACTCATGGGGTTTTTCAGCAAGAGACACCCAGGGATAGTTAGCCATTGCCTGCCTCTGCATTTCAACCCTGGACTTCCTAGGTGGCCCCCCATCCAAATACTAACCAGGGTCTACCCTGCTTAGCTTCTGATCAGGCTACCCTGTGCTATCCAAGTCCAGGCAAACACCACATATTATTATATAAATATGCAGTAATCAGAAGAGTGAAAAATAACTCATCTAGTCAGTCAGCCACGAAGAATGACAGATCTTAAGATCTAGAAGCCTGGCCATTAATGAGAGCTTTTAAATAATTTCTGTTTAAAAATTCTAAGCATCCTTACCTTTCACTGGCCACCATGGTATACAAGGTTATAACGTTACATGAAGATCCTGATACAAATCCCCACTCTAACATGAAGCTGAGTGATCTTGGGCCAATGACTATCTCTTAATCTAACTTGACAGGGCTATTGTAAGAATAAAACGGGAAGAAAACAATGTACACAACCCTAAACTAGAAATATGAAGGTCTAGGAAAATATTGGGACAGGGGTTCTTCCCATTTTTTCTAGCATTTCTGATTTTATGGGAGGATTGCTCCTTCAGGGCGCTTCCACCACCAAAGATCGTGGGCATAGAGTGTGCTGGCCTGATGTGGGATGTTGGGGAAAGATTAGCAATCTGGCTGGTGTACCGTCTGCCTAACGCACCGGCCAGTGCCTTACTGTCCCTGTTGGAGGCTGTAGCAGGCTGGGCATTGGAGCATCCTCGGCTTATAGTCCTGGGTGACTTCAATGTCCATGCCAAGGACGCAGCTTCCACTCGGGCAACGGACCTAGTGCCTTCCATGGCAGCACTGGGACTCTCCCAATATATAACAGCGCCCACGCATCGGGCCGGATCTTTGCGGTGGGAGTTGTAGTGGATCAGATTTCTGCTGAGGCAGTGCCATAGTCTGACCGCTATGCCTGAGGGCCCATGTCGATGTTCCACACCTACCCCGTTTAGGCAGTGAGCAAGTTTTAGCTCCCCTGCAAAGCCAGATGGACCCTTTGCGGGTTCAAATGGCTTTATGGGATCCCTGGCCCTCTGGTGACTCATTGGATGAGATGGTGGAGATCTGGAATAACCAGCTCTCTACAGCCATCGATGAGATTGCCCCCCGACATCCTCTTCATCCTCGTTCATGATCCGCTCCGTGGTATACCCCGGAGCTGCGATCAATGAAACGGCGATTAAGACGACTAGAGAGACAATGGCGACGCACTTGCGACGAAGCTATGAGAACATCTTATGTCATTTATGCGGACCTATGAGATGGCAGTCCGGGCCACAAAGAAGACTTTGTGTCCCGGATTGCATCTGCGACCTTGCGCCCAGCACAATTGTTAAGTATAATTCGGTCACTAACAACTTTACTGCAAGGTAAACCAAACATTAGATAATTGGAAATTGGCTGTGAGGTTTTTTTGCAGATAAGGTCTCGTCACTCCAACGCGACCTTTCCACCATAATTGATACAGTGAAAGAACTTGAGGCACCGAGAGCGTCTTCTGGTCCAATTCTAGATTCCTTCAATCCACTCAGCCTGGAGGGAGTTGACAGGATCCTTTTTGCTTTATGCCCTATGACTTGGGTTGGACCCGTGCCCGTCCTGGCTTATAAAAGCTAGCCAGGCGTTGCTACGTGAGCTACTGCAAGGTATTGTCAACAGATCCCTGGTAGAAGGGATCTTTCCCACACCTCTTAAAGAGGCTGTAGTCCGTCCCCTCTTGAAAAAACCTTCCCTTTTGGGGTAAGGTTATAGAGCGGGCAATTCAGGTACAGGGATTCCTGGATGACACTTCCACACTGGATCCATTCCAGTCCTGCTTTCGACCAGGACATAGGACGGAGACGGTTCTGGTCGCCCTCATAGATGACCTCATGCGACATCTGGATCGGGGCGGCTCAGCAGTGCTGTTATTATTAGATCTGTCAGCCGCATTTGATACGGTTGACCATCAGCTACTGACTAGCTGCCTTGCCGATGTGGGGATTCAGGGGTCCGCCTTACAGTGGTTGGCCTCCTTTCTCCAAGATCAGGGACAAAGGGTGGTGATAGCAGAGGAATCGTCTCAAAGGCACCCACTTATATGTGGTGTGCCACAGGGTGCGGTTCTGTCCCCGATGTTATTTAACATCTATATGTGCCCCCTTCCCCAGATTGTCAGGAGGTATGGACTGGGATGTCACCAATATACAGATGACACCCAGCTCTATCTACTGATGGGTGGCCAGTCCGAATGTATCCCGGAAAATCTAGACCTGGCTCTTCAAGCCACAGCATCTTGGCTCAGGCTGAGTCAGCTGAAGCTGAATCCAACGAAGGTTCTCTACCTGAGTCGGGGTGGCCCAGGGGGGGAGATCCGTCTGCCAGCTCTTGATGGGGTGTCACTAATACCGGCCCCTAAGGTCAAGAGCTTGGGTGTCCTCCTTGAGTCCTCTCTTACAATGGAGGCCCAGGTAGCAGCCACTACTAGAGCCTCCTTTTTTCATCTCTAGCGGGTGGGGCAGTTGGCCCCTTACCTGGAGCATGACGACTTAGCAACTGTGATCCATGCCATGGTCACCTCAAGAATGGATCACTGTAATGCTCTCTACATGGGGCTACCCTTGATGCTGACTCGGAAACTACAGCTAGTGCAGAATGCTGCGGCACGGCTGTTAATGGGGCTCCCCCGATGGGAGCACATTTGGCCAGTGCTGAAAGAGCTGCACTGGCTACCTATTGTGTTCCGAGTCCATTTCAAGGTGTTGGTATTGACCTTTAAAGCCCTTTATGGTAAGGGGCCTATCTATCTGCGGGACCGCCTTTCTCCACATGTTCCCCAGAGAGCACTGCGTTTAGGGACAAAAAATCTATTGTCCATCCAGTTTGGTGAGAGCCAGTTTGGTGTAGTGGTTAAGTGTGTGGACTCTTATCTGGGAGAACCGGGTTTGATTCCCCACTCCTCCACTTGCACCTGCTGGAATGGCCTTGGGTTAGCCATAGCCCTGGCAGAGGTTGTCCTTGAAAGGGCAGCTGCTGTAAGAGCTCTCTTAGCCCCACCCACCTCACAGGGTGTCTGTTGTGGGGGAGGAAGGTAAAGGAGATTGTGAGCCGCTGAGACTCTTCGGAGTGGAGGGCGGGATATAAATCCAATATCTTCTTCTTCTTCATCCCTGGATCAAAGAAGGCTAGGTTGCATTCGACGCAAGCTAGGGCCTTCTTGGTGGCAGCACCAGAATTGTGGAATGCTGTCCCGGAGGCCATAAGGGCCCTGCGTGATCTTTCCACTTTCTGCAGGGCCTGTAAGACTGAACTGTTCTGACAGGCATTTGATATCTAGCTGGGAGAGAACCTCCACCCGACATATAGAGTACTAGGTGATCACTGTCAGAAATATATTGTAGTGATCACCGTCACTATATTGTAGTGATACAGCACCACAAAATGTTTTTAAAATCTTAAATTGTAATTACATTTTGTTGGTTTTTACTGATTTTAACTTGTGAATATGAATGTTGTTAGCCGCCCTGAGTCTGCTTGTGGAGAGGGCGGGATAGAAATTTAAAGTAATAAATAAATAAATAAATAAATAAATAAATAAATAAATAAATAAATAAATAAATAAATAAATAAATAAATAAATAAATAAATAAATATTTGGGTGGGGAAGGGAACTGCTGAAAAGAATCCTATCCTGTGAAACATTTTCTCTTTTAGAAATGAAATGCTTCTTAAAGCATAACGTATTTATGAGTTCTACAGCTGAGTAAGAGAATCTGCAAACTGGTCAGTGGTTATTTTAAACAGGGTCATGTGTTGTACACAAGTGGGAAATTTTACTGAAATCAATAGGACAATTCCCATGAATGTGTTAATTGGTTTAAAATGTTACAGACAGATTGACTACTTGATTGATTTAGAAATTAGGTTTTACTGTAAAAAGGGATTGATGAATTGATTTATAAATTCACTTTAAAACGGTGCTGATCACATATAGATGAATGGTTCCTGTCTGATTACAACTGTAGAAGAACGGATGAAAGAACTGGAAATAAGCCAGTTTCTTGCAACCAACTACATGACATTCAGGATTCTCCTGAAGGATGGGCTTAATAGAAGAAAAGAGATGTACTAGAGTGCCATCTCAACCTCTACTTTTAAAAATTGTAGCTGGCTCCCGCAATTTACTAACATATTTGTAACACTGGGGGGAAATTATCTTGTTGAATTTCAGCTAATCTTTTATTTACTTGCTTAGCTGCCTTCGTTTTTAATCCAGCAGCTGTTCAACAGCATCCACATATTATTTTCCTTTTAAGAATTCTATTTTTCTTTTAAAGGTTATATACTGAGTTGCTCTTTTTTCAAAACACTTCACAAATTGTAACTTTTCCTTATGTTTATCCTCTTCCTCATTTTTTCATACAAAACCAGTCATGAGAAAATAGCAAAGTAACAATACTGGTACCTTTTTTTCCTTAGCTCATGCCTTCAAGGAAATGAAAAACATAACAAATAACTGATAGTAAAATACCAAAATACTGAAACCTGACCAAGTAAATTTAGGGGGGTGGGGAAGAGATAAACATCCATTTAATAAAAACCCTAGATTTGCTTGTGACTGAAGTTTTCTGTCACTCTTACATAAGAACAATCAACCCACAAGAATATCTGCTGATTTGTCAAACTATTCTCAGGTGAAGATGGGAAGCTGCAGTCTATAGTAGTAGTAAAGAGAAGCTGCAGTCTACAGTAGTAGGAAAGAACAAGAGCCCAGTAGCACCTTAGAAACTTAACAGAATTTGTGGCAGGATATGAGCTTTCATGAGTCACTACTCACTGTTGTATCTGAAAAAGTGAGCAGTGACTTGCAAAAGCTCATACCCTGCCAAAAATTTTATTGTCTTTAAGGCGCTACTGGACTTTTGCTCTTTTCTATTCTTAGGTGACTGGCAATAACAAATTTCCGGGTAAAAAAGATCGAAATAACAATATGTTAAGAAATTTGCCTTTGTGTCAAAAGAGAAAAGATTTTTCCTCCAACATACTTAGGTGGTCATTCTTTGCTCAAGCACTCTGAACCAAAGTTCATGACCCACTCAAACAAGAGTTACCTACATAGATTCAAAATACTAATATAAAAATAAATCAGGTAGACTCACTTGACAGCTTTTGATCCAGAATATGAAGAATTTCCAACACTGACCAGCGGATGTCTAGATGGAGATGCAGTAAATGCCATGATGGAGGAAACAACTGCAATTAAAACAAAATATTGCATATCATTTTTAAATGATGTAGCAATATTGTTTGTACTAAATTGTCACCCACACAGTTAAACATTATTAACTTGGCTGTACATACCAAAAAATGGATTTTATGGTTGTCAGAAATGGGTTGGGGAGAGGTTGAAACAGGTAAGTGGTTCAACTGAAAAAACACCCTTATTTTGATGTAGCTCAAAACAATAAAATAATTAACATTTAAAAAGAAACTCTTGCTCAGTAGTGAACTCTACAAGAATAAGTGTGCAATGATGTGATCATCTCAAAATAAGCACCTGGAGTTCAAGAGATTACACAGTATCACACTGATCCATATTACTCCTCTATTACTTCCTTCTGTTTTCAAGGTAAGAGTAATCATTGCTGTCACATGCATTTAGACATTAAAACACAGTAGCTTTGGACCTAACAATGAGCAAGCAGGAAATACAAATAACTTAGTTCAGTTCTGCTTGTATCTTGTATAACCCTTATTATTTTCCGCCCTATATATTATAGTGCATAGAATTTGGTAGCACGATATCTTGCACAATCAGAAATGTAAGTGAGGATACAATAAGTTTGACTTAGAAGAAATGGCCACATTACTTTTTTTTTTTAATTCCACTTGCCAAAGAGCTCTGGCACATGCAGAAGTTTTGCACTGGATCGAAACCACTGTACTCCATAGACTGGATCATGTGATCTGTCAGTAGAGGGTACTGATCACTGATCTTTCTGAATTTCACACCAAAAATATTACCACCAGAAGAAACATATGCCATCACCAGTAGCTGTCCAAACTTATAGATGCCCCAAGCAATGGTACTGTGTTGTAATAATGGACCAAATGAGTATTATAGGTTCTAACAACAAAACACCAAAGTGATATGTGTGCATGTGGAAATCCATGTACACATTAGTTCTTAACCAAGGACATACCACAAAGCTGCATGTGTGGACAACTTAAGCATCACTTTTAGGAGGATCTGACATGACAGAACCAACTAGAATCACTGGCCTATAAGGTTCTTCCTTATACTATACAACACTTTTCTGACTTCACTAATATGTTTATGCATCCATCCCCCCAAAAAGAAAATTAAAACAGTCAAAACCTTTGCTTGAGACTGAATGGAAAATCCTCCCAGGACAGAACTAGGTTGTTCATATAGGCGTCCAATGTACAAAGTTAAAGAATGAACCTCTTCAACAAGCAAGGAGGGGAGCTGAACTTCTTGCATCTCAAATGGATGCAACAGCTCATCATCTTCTGTCTTGAGTGGTTCCAGGTACCTGAATGAGTACATCAGCGTGGAATTATCATACAGCAATAAATGTACAAAGTTAAACAAGAACTGTGTTTGACATCTCACCTGAAGATGAAAACTTTCACATACTGCAGAAATTTAATACACTGCTGTCTGATATTATGGGTCTCCCAGTGAAGGTTTGCCGCCTGACCTGAAAGTAATGGGCAAATGTCAGGTGTGAACCCTGCTGTGCTGCACTGATACGGATGGACACATACACACTTGAAAAGATAAACCACATTCACATAGGAGGAAATTTTAAAAAGTCAGACTACCTTCTAAAAGGTTACCCGAGCATTAAAATCTGTTTCAGTTCCAGAAGAAATAAAAGACAGGCACAGTCACAGTCTAAGTACCAACACACGCAAGTGCACACATTTAGCTGCCATGTAGAGGTAATTTCAAATCCCTCTGTGCACAAAGTTGTTCATACAGCAGCTCACCAAACAAATCCCTTTAAAAAATATATCAAAGACCTGTCATGCCAGTGAAAAGATCATTCAATCCACGTGGCTGGCTACATGGAACCAAACGGGGCTGCAAAAAAGCTGCACTACGCTATATTGACAGTTTCTTAAAAAGAGATTCAGCTTGGATATGGGACCCAACAATCTAAGGCTCAGCTGAAACTCGGAAGTCTAGATGCAGCCTGTAACTCAACCGTATTCCCCAGCCTACAATGCTGTGCCTATGATGGACTCCTATGGATTGTATCCTGACTGGCACTTGTGCCATCCAAGTGTGGGCAACCAACCCTGATGGACTGTTACAACACTAAACTATGCCAGGCTCAGGCCAGCCCTGCTTGGATTGTGCTACAGTAAATGATTCCTGACTACAACACCATGCCGCCTCAGAATCCTGCTTTGTCTTCCAGATCGAGAGCCAACACCAAGACAAGTAGAGGCAGACCAGTCTCACTGCCAATACAGGCATCTACAGACCAAGGAGAAGCCATGTTCCTGAAAAAGGACAACACATCCTGCTTCATCAGTCCTTTTGTGAGCGAAGTGGCTTCTGTATTTGTATCGCAAAAGATTGAGCAACTCCTCTGGGAGTACATGCTTACTCCAGAGCCTCTTCATGGCCACTTACAGCAGGATGTGTTGTCCTTTTTCAGGAACATGGCTTCTCCTTGGTCTGTAGATGCCTGTAGAAGCATCTACAGCCTGCATCTACAGACCAGGATGCTTCTACAGGCATCTACAGACCAAGGAGAAGCCATGTTCCTGAAAAAGGACAACACATCCTGCTGTAAGTGGCCATGAAGAGGCTCTGGAGTAAGCATGTACTCCCAGAGGAGTTGCTCAATCTTTTGCGATGCAAATGCAGAAGCCACTTCGCTCACAAAAGGACTGATGAAATGCCCACAGCGAAACAATGGACTATTCCTGTCAACAGACCATCCCTGGAAAGATCACCCATCGACAGAGATCCTCTATTTAACTAAACCATTATTTCTTTCTTCCCCTCTCTTGGAGCCACTAAAGCAAATATTAGGCTCTAGATTGCCCTATACCTTTTCCTTTGTTTTTACATAGAACCCGCCCCAAGAGTGATCTACTGCACTTTGAGAATCTTTTGTTCAAACATCCTGGGGACCATATAGCCAGCCTGTCAGTGGGCATTGTAAAGATGCCGGCCTCAGGTTATGAATTTGGCTATTTAAGGCAGACCATCCAGCCTGGCAAGGGCTGCCTCTTTCCGTACTCCTACCTTGCTGTAAGAGCTGTCGCCTTACCGGATCAGTTTGGATCCCTTATTGCAAATGATGCTGGTCGGCTCTTGCCACCCCTACTCACTATTGTCTTCACTACTGAACCCCGGTCTTCATCTTCAGAACAGGTAAAGTATCACCCCTCAACAAATTCCTGCTAACAAATAACTCTATATATTTCCTCACTATTTTTCTAAGTTCTATACTGGGTGTGTCAAATACTTGCTATTTTCCTTGTATGAGTGAACTTTCCCCAATAAAAAGAATTGCTTTAAGTTCAAAATCTCTTCATTGGCTAAGGCAAGGGTGGCCAACGATAGCTCTCCAGCTGTTTTTTGCCTACAACTCCCATCAGCCCCAGCCATTGGCCATGGCTGGGGCTGATGGGAGTTGTAGGCAAAAAACATCTGGAGAGCTACCGTTGGCCACCCCTGGGCTAAGGGTTTCCTGGGAAAAATGACTCTAATATACACAGGTTACCGTTCCTGAATATTTCAGCCATCTTGCCCACCAAATTAAATTCCCCAAAGATATTCCATAGGCAATTTCGCTAACAAGCCTCAATCCATGAACAGGGCCTATCCCATTATAAGAAGAGCCCCAACATCATCCTGTCTCACACAGTTATTGGAGGGCCAACAACAGGGCACAGAGGCCAAGGCCCTGATGCTGCCTCTTAGCACTTTAATTGAGAAGTTTTACTGCCTCTGCATGTAGATAGCTGGTCTGCAGTAGAAGAGCTATACTCAAGTCCAGTAGAGACCAGCAAGATTTTGGAGGCATAAGCTTTGAGAATCAAAGCTCCCTTTGTCAGAAATGGAGGTTCCTGAGTCCTAATATGCATGTCTGAAGGTGGGAGGGTGTTGCAAAGAAAGGAGTCAGGATGCGGAGGTACAATGCCAAATGTAATCCACTTAATTAGAACAGGGAAGAGATGCTTATGGCCAGAGAATGTGCTGTTATGTTGCTGTTTTGTTTGGGCCTATCTTGTAATAGGTTAGCTCTCAATATCAATTCTGGCCTTGCTGATCTGTTTCTTTACTTCATCAGGTGGGTATTCTAATTCCAGAAATGTCTGTTGTAGATCCCATTACCTAAAGCGGAGATTTTTTGTTCCAATACACTTACTTACATCCAACTTCATTTGCCACATTGTTGCCCACTCACCCAGTTTGTGGAGATAGCTGTTAAGAGTCCACCCTGGTTGTTTTAACCATGCCGAATACTTTTGTGGCATCTGCAAACGCAGCCACTACCCCACTCAAACCCAACTCTTGGGACCCCACTACTTATTTTCTGCCATTGAGAGAACTATACACTTATTCTTCCTCTCTGCTTCCTTTAATTGAACCAGCTTTTAATTCATAAAAAGACCTGTCTTCCTTCCATGACAGCTAAGCTTACTCAGGAGTCACCACAATGCAATCTAAAACTTCATCTTTCATCACCTCAATTTGACTCAATTCTTCAGACTCTCTCTCTGAAAATAAACTGCTCTGGCTTGGACACATCCCCCCTCCCACTTTAGTCACCTCCTGTATTTCCTTCTCCATTGTCAGATCACCTTCAGGGTTTAATCAGGCAGTAAATAGTGCACTCCCATGTTTAAGCAACCCTTAGGCCTAGTATCTCTACCCACGGTGCTTCTTTTGGGGAGTTCGTTCCCTTGATGCTTTTTCGGTTATCTGACACTATGCACATGAGAAAGTAGTCCAAAGCTTTCAAAACTGCCTCTGTTTTTTGAGTTAAATGTATCAGAAAGCTTTGAAATATGGCACATATCTTTAAGGGTGTGTGTGTGTGTGTGTGTTTGCTCACTGCTCAGAATGGACACATATTTTGACTACTAACAATACTGGTACTCCTCCCACTCAAAAATGTACCAATATAATTCTACACATTTGTCACCTATGTGGCTGATACTAAAAAAATCAATTAAGAATTGAAAACCAGCTGCTATTTTCCATTATTTTTTCCATTGATTACTACAACCACTTTGCATTTGGATTTTAATGTTCGCCATGTTTAATAAGAGTCTCCTTATAAGACATTTCTTGTATATCATATACAGTATCAAGATTGTTTTTTATATCTAGTGCTGTAAACCCAAACCCCCTCCATCTTTAATGGACTATGTTTGGCCCTGGTACTAGACTCCCTGGACTCTTACTTATTATGGACTATGTATCCTTATAAGCACCTGCATCCTGCTATATTGGACTCTCAGCCTTACTTGTCCTATCAATTACATGGGCACCAGCCCAATATGGACATTTCACTCTGTGAATGGCCAAGCAGCAAGCACTCCAGCCAAGCTAAGGGAAACTTCCTGCCTGTTCCCGACATTGCTGTGACTGTGTGCTGTGACTGTGTGCATCCCCCTGCACAGAAGGAATCCAATCAGGCTTCCCCAAGAAGCTGCCAAGCCACGCAGAACACAACTGCGCTTCTGTCAACTGAAGACAGCAACCATGAGCAGCCTTCACCAGAAGCCATGATGGAAGAGATTCTGGATACATCTTAGTTTTGCCCAGCGCCATGAGGGCAAAGCAGGAGCATCATATACTCCGGGTGTGTCAACGCCGATGCAAGTGGAATAGCCAGCAGTTAATAAAAGAGCTTTCTGTCACGCCTGCCCATAATAAAGGACTGTTCCTGTGGACCATTTAGAAGTATACCAAACACAAAAGGAAAAGCTCAAGGAAACAACCATTGCTGACTTAATCCTATCACCCAGACCACCCCATTGTGTTAGCTATGGTGTTACAGTAGATTACAATGTGGATCTAAACTGACCAATCATTTGTCTTTAAGATAGTTTACACTAGGTAAACCCATCATGACTCACTAATCTTGTCAAACTCCTGGGAGCCTTCCCCTTCCGCCCCTTCTGTAACATCAGAGGTCACATATAGCAGTGTCATAAGTCATCTGACATCTATGTCATGGGTCACCTGATACTATCACCTGGGGACACAAATTTGGTAATATAAGGCCATGTGGCTGGCCAGTTCAGTGTGTGTCTTGTCTTATCCTGCCAAAGACTTGCATCCCCAAACTCTGTTTGGGCCACTTTCCACAGTCATATCTTCTGCTTCATGGATCCTTGGACCACACCTGGAAAGGTAGATATCACTTCTGCAATATTCCTAAAAATCTCTGTTCCTCACTCCCTTTTTTTCCCTAGCCTCTTGTTTGTGAGTTTTTGGATTGTTTCTGTGCGTGATTGTATTTTCTACATATTTTTATAGTAAACATTTTAAAATATATTTATTCTGGAGTCTTCTTTCTGAAACTGGAGCTTGGTATTATAGAAAAAAAAATCCCTGCTAGCTCTGCCTATGATCTACCTCTTGCTAATTCCCCCATCAAAAGAGGAGACCCCAGCAATTTTGCTAACAATGCTGTATTATTGAGTTTACTATTTTATCCGTTCTCATGGTGCCATCCCAAGTGGAGGTACAACCTTCTAAGCCAATGAAATCAGTGAGCTTGTAAAGACCTAACTCTGCTTAGAATAGCACTGTCATTCTCCAAATATCAGCAAAGTTGTTGAATGAAGCACCAATATTATTAATGGCACTGGGCTGCATCCTAAGTTGTTCTCATGTAAGGAAGGAACAGAAATTTTTTACTCAAGCTGTAGTCTCCTGCTCTGCAATGCTGTTCCTGGAGATCTCCTGAGCCTGAGAAGCAGATGTAGTAGTGACAGATGTTCAAGAATTATCCATTTCAGCTGGCAAGTCTGGTAGGGATTTAATGTACTGAAAGGCAAGGCATGTATGTAAATATGACAATAAGAAATAAGCTTACCAAAGTCAGCTGAGCTTGGCTGAATGAGGTTTTCCAGCTTATATATTTGTTGCCTAAGAAAAAGAGACATCCACTGTTGAAAATTAACATGTAACAACAAAGTTCATGGTTGAACAGACCAAGTTCACAATTTCCACCAATTCCTCCTTTCTACTGTTGCTGTAACCTCTCTTATGTCATTCCTCAGAGCTCACTATTCCCTAGGAGCAGCATTCAATGGAAATCAGTGGGAAAAGGAAGGTAGGGAAGTTCCTTTACATCACTGGAAAATTTATTCTGGATCCAAACCTTCTGTTCCAAAACACACAAAACACATTCCCTTCCCCTCCCCCATCAAAATAAAGGGACAGTTGCTGCATCCTTAAAAAGAATCTAAGCAGCAATTAAAACTGGGGAGTCTCTGGGGGTGCATGGGGAGGAGGTAATTGTGAATTTCCTGCATTGTGCAGGAGGTTGGACTAGATGACCCTGGATGTCCCTTACAACTCTATGATTCTATGAAAACCAAGAGTGAATAAACAGACAGAAAGAATCAAACACATTTCCACAAATGTACTGGCATGTCCATCAAATACTACAGGTTCCAACCACTGCCTAGCACTACAGAGGAAGACTATGTTTTGCCTTCAGATAATGAGGAGAAAAATGCTATTTAGGTTTGGAATCTAAATTGCTGTCCACCCATGAAGTTCATTGAGTAGCACTGGCCATATCACTTGGCTTAACATGATGAGAAGAGAATAAAGGAAAATCATTCATAATAATTTATCTGCAAACTTCAAGAAAAGGGGAAAATGCTATAGTAGTACATGTGTACATTTCTTATACTAGGGGAAAAAACGTTTTGAGTGGAATCTGAAAGCCTATGCCTTTAACAGAGTGCAACAGCACAAAGGATGAAGTTGACGTACTACTTTTCTTTGTCAAGCTGTTGTTCACTTAAATTGCACAGCCACTAGCAACAGGGATTAAATCACACATTCTTACAAATCGTTAGTCACAAGTTTAATTCGCCACCATCCCAACAAGATATTTTTTTCTTAACCACAATTATTTCCTGGTTGCTGTGATTAACTAAAGAAATTGCCCTTATCTCTCAAATAATTAAACCTTATAACTAGAGTTGCCCTTTGATAAGAAAGCTTGGGGTTGGCCAGTTCCTAGGTATGTCACACTCAGTCCATGTAATAAGCAAGCCAACTTTCACCTCTGACCATTTCTGCCAATACTAAAATGGCTATAAGACAATATTATGTTTACTTAAAACATATCTACGCTGGCTTTCAACACAAACAGGTTCCCTTAGGTGCTGAATATGAAGTATTAAAACATTTAAACGTTAACATGGCATTCTAAAATGTATTTATAAATATTTAACTGTAATTTGTAAATATTTAACAGTAAATATTTAATGACAAACATCTAAACAAACACACACAAGCAGAGAGGAGGGCCAAGTGACTAGAACTATGGAGAAATTTCATAGTATGGAATAACATTCTTGTAGATTGGAAAGATCATTTTCATACTCAAGAGTAAACCCTAGGAGTTATTTTGCAGTAATTTAAGAAGTCATTTGAAACTATATTCCCTGCCAACCCTTGCACTAGAGAATTTACTACCTGATTACAGTATGCCAAGGTCTTTGTGACTTTATTTGGGGAGAGCAGCTTGTTTCATAGCTGGTCACACAGAAATTCTATTTTGTTAGTGTTTTGTTATTTGTAGTTTAAAGGTTTTATTATATTATCTCTGAACATAAGATTGATTTCCTGTACCATCTAAATCTGATGATTCATACAAGCTAAATAATGCCAGGCAACTCCAAGCAGGCAACATAGGAATCCTAGACTTACTGACAGACTGGAGCAGCTCTGTATAGGACTGTACTTTAAGACATTCATTCTTTTAAATTCTACACACACACACGTCAAATAGTGCAGTTTTACATTCTATCCAAATTACAAATGCTAGATTTTAGGTTAATAAAGGAGTAAAATAAATTTAGGTTTGATAAGTATTACATATTGTCACGACTTCCCTCTTAATGAATGTAATGCTGCCACCAGGAATTTAATCCCAAACACTTTATTTAACGTTCCCCATGGAACTGTGCCCAAGCTCTAAGACAGAGGTGTCAAACATGTGGCCCAGGGGCCAAATCAGGCCCCCGGAAGGATCCTATCAGCCCCCCCCCCCAGCAACTAGCTGTCATGTTTCCTTCTCCCTCTTTCTTGCTTCCTTCTGCATAACAGCTTGCTTTGCACGGCTTGCTCAATAGTGCAGAAGCTACAGAGCAAGTACTCTATTTCCTCCATTGGCTGAGAATCCTCCCTTGGGGAGGAAGGTGGGGAGGGAGAGCTTACTTTGCCAGGCTCTCTCAATCGCACAGCAGAGCTACTAAGCCAAGCCTCCCTTCTATTGGTTGAGGCTCCCTCCCCCCAAAATCCCCTGGGGAAGGAAGGAAAGAGCCAGAGCTTTCTTTGCCCAGTTCTCTGGATGGGAGAAATACAAAGAAAACACCTTTAAGACCAATGAGAGCTAATGTTTTAAGCATATTTTATTTGAAGGGGTTTTTTTTAAAAAAAAATCTTTTAATTGTGTTTGTGTCCTTTATAAAGTTTATATCTCTGCTACCTAATCTTAAATAGGTGCACACATGGCCAGCCTGACACTGCCTGGCCCAAAAAATCTCATTTATGTTAGCTCTGGCCCTCATAACAAATGAGTTTGACACCCCTGCTATAGACTCTGCCCATGGCTGACACTCAAAATGGCTGCTGTTCTGCTGAGAGTTCACTAATGACTGCCTTCTCTCTCTCCACACACTTCTTAGCTCCGCCCACACACTCTCAGTCACCAATCACCTCACTCACCCCCCTTTCTCTACTGAAACTTCCCAACAATTAAAGGAACACACATATACTAGCTCAAATCATTATACATATATTTTAACTTTTTTCAGAACAATGGGCACCAAAATTTCTAGGAATTTTACATCCCTATTCTCATGCACCTTAAAAATATCAAGTGTCCTGATTTCTTTCCACACTTACTGGAAATTTCATATGTGCTTGAGTGACCCACTTTTCTATTAACCTTGAGTGCTCACACCACTGATAACTTTATAAAGCAAGAATATACATTCGGGACCTCTTGATAGCTTATACAGCCATCATCTCCAAAATTCTGACAAGCCATCCACAGCACAGGGCATGAGAATGCTGCCAGAAAGTGAGCTGGCAAACCTGCTACATTAACTCAGTACAGTGGACAAGCCTTTTGGTTAAATGTTGGTAATCAGAACAGGGAAGAGAGATGAGAATTTAACCGCTTGATCAATTTAGTCAGTCTGCTGTGTGAACTATTAGTTCCTGCAGTGAATCAGGCAAGGGGGCTAGACTTCTTTGTCCTTTCAGGCGTATCTGCACAACTTACAAGTACATAGAAATGTACTTGTGTGTTAAGTGCCATCAAGTCACTTCCGACTTATGGTGACCCTATGAATTAATGACCTCCAGAATGTCCCATTGTTAACAGCCTTACTCAGGTCCTGCAGACTGAGGGCCATGCCTTCCTTGATTGAGTCAAGCCATGTCATGTTTGGCTTTCCTCTTTTCTTGCTGCCTTCAACTTTTCCTAGCATTATTCTCTTTCCGGTAACTTTTATCTCCAGTGACTACATTGTAGTCACCAAAAGGTTAAGCAACTTTTTGTGAACAGGCTGCAGTGTAGCTTGAATCTTCAACTTTACTCAACTGAATTGACAGCCACAGCTAATCATACAGCACAGGTGTAAGGTGCCTTTTACAGGAAATGCCAGTTAATAAGCAGGCAGATCCATTCTGCACTAGATGCAATTTTCAAATGTCAAACTATTCTGAAGTGTAACCTCATCTGGTAGTAATACAGATGCTGGGGGAAAAATGCCCAGATAGACATGGTCAGGGCTACAACTCAAAGAAAAGATTATATTCCATTTTTGGGCAAATGCAATTTATGAAAGAAATCTAACACGAAAGAATCCAACAAAAATACACTCCACATGACTGCCAAGAGAGAAGTAGGTGTATTTCAAGACCTGAAATATGTAATTCTACTGCCTGTATCTAACAGTCAACCACAAAGTTAAAAATTAGGATGCAACAGCTAAAAGCAGCAATATGTTTCCTACACCTTTAAAGGTCCTTTGTTCGTCTATCCAGCTTGGCCATTTTGATTAAACGAACAGTATCCAAAATCACTATCCAGCTGAATCAATGCCCAAAAAATACCTATAAAGTATATTCCAGGTATTTTTTCCAGTTCAGATTTAGCAAAACACACAACCCTAATTTGAATACTTTTATTTCCCTGAAATTTCTCAAAAAGGACAAAAGGTCTTGTATAAGCCTTGGTAATAGCTAAATGAAACATTCTTGAAAAATGGAAAGCAAGAGCTGCACCATATATTGAAATATGAGTAGAAGCAATGTTAGACCTTGAAGACAAAGAACCTGAGAACTGCCTTTAACAGATAAAAGTGAAATATCATGACATTTAGTCTAAATTTATGGATTTCTCTGGATAGTAAACTCTGCATGTATTAAGTTGTTTCTTGCATGGAATTAATTTGTTGCTTTGAGACCAAATAGGATTGGGGGGGGGGGGGCAAAGATTCTCTAATTGGAGGTAAGAGCAGATTGATAAGGTCCTAACAGGGGGTAGATATAAAGCCAGCAGCAACCATAGCCAAGTTGGGAGACAGGGCAGACTCACTTAAAGTTCTGGCAGACTACTTGACAGTCACATCAGAGTTAGGGTTGCTTATTTTAAAATAAATACAAATGTGCAGTAGTCTGATTACTTTTTTAAAAAGTTTTTAAATAGATTTTTTTTAAATGTGCACCTTAACGAAGGGAGCTTGCCTAAGCCAGCTGCTTACCAGCTGTATGACCAGGGGAACATGAGAACAATGTTCTCTTCATGTTGGGCAACATTTAACTGAATCTCAGTTGCTGTACAGCACTGGAGAATGTTGATGGGGCTCAGCACCTCTCAGCCAATTTTGTGCAGGAAATAAATAAAAGTGCCAGTTCCCCACCTCGTATCCTATTTTGTATGCTTCATACCAATCCTGCAGAGTGGCAGAAGCCTAGTATTAGAATATTTGCTTGCCAACACAAAGGTCAAGTTTCAATTCCATTCCTTGTCCTCTCACAAAGTGTGTGTCGGGGAGGGCGGGGGAGAGAGGTCCTAGGGAGTTGGAAAAGACACTAGCCAGCCAAAAAGCAAAAAAGCTGCCACACTCTCCAGGCCTTCTGGCAGCAGAAAAACAATCCATGTGATTAACTAGAAACCAAATACAAGTTATCAATATATCTAATTCTAAGAATGGTCCCAACTGTGCTTTCTTAAATCCAGAGTTTGTAGTAATTACAACACGTATTTGACAGCAATGCTGATTCTGTGAACTTAAGCAGATCACGAGAAAGATGGCAGGGGGAGGTACTTGCTGCTTTGGGGATTGGACAAGATCAGGGGTTCCCAACCTCTGGACTGCAGACCAGTACAGGTCTGTGGCGTGTTAGCAACTGGGCCGCCCCACTGCCCTCCCCCCCATAGCGATACGCAGCCTTGCCGTCTCGTCTCCTCCTCCCTCCGGCCGCACAAGTTTAAGGCCAGGGAAGGCAGCAGTGAAGTGCTTCCCCAGCTCTTTAAAGTCCGACCCCTCCCTCCACCAATCAGATGATTGGCAGGGAAACCGTGGAAACAGCATGAGTAACCGACTGAAAAAGCCTTGCTGCCCTTGCCTCCTTCCCACTTCTTTCTCATGCCCAGGAAGAAAGTGGGAAGGAGGCAAGGACAGCATGGCTTTTTCAGCCGGCAGCTCGCGCTGCTGCCGCAGTTTCCCTGCCGATCAGCTGATCAGCAGGGGGGAGAGGTAGGCCTTTAAAGAGCCAGGGAGGTGCTTCACTGCTGCCTTCCCCAGCCTTAAACTTGTACAAACAGAGGGAGGAGGTGGCCGATGGGGGGGGATGAGGAGGAGGCTGGACTAGATGATCCTGGAGGTCCCCTTCAAGCTCTATGATTCTATGCACAAACCTGAGAAAAGCCCCAAGGTTGTAGAAGAAAATGAAATATTCTTTAAAAGTACACTAGGGGTTAAATCCCTCTAAATACAAGCATGCATCTTTAAGAAACGGAAGGCCTCTGAGATCTCAGTGGCCATCATGGAGGCTGCTAGACAATCACAACAACATTGCCATACTTTACACCTTGGTTTCTATTAGTAAAAAGGCAGGGATGAGGGGGCAGGGCCCTGTTAAGGGCTATTTTGATCTCATAGAACAAATATCAGATGTTTGAGAGCTGCATTTTGGCTATTTTGGCCTCACAGAACAAACGTCAGATGTTTGAGAGCCACAAGACATGAACATCAGATATTTAAGAGCAGGCAGGAAGGCAAATAGATGGAGGGGAGGGAGGAGGAGGTAGAAGTGGAGAGAAAGCAATTAACTTTAAACGTATTTTCTAAGCTGATTTAAAGAGAGAAATGCCTTCTCCAAGCTGGCCCATGGGGGCTTTGAGAACCATACAATATGTATGAGAGAGCCACATGTTTGGCCACCCCTGGTCTAGTGGATGGATACAAAACATCAAGACAAGCAGATTCACCACAGTCAGAGAGACAAGAGCTCCCAGGAGTTCTCAAATCACCATCTGTTTTATGTATTGCTTCCAAAACGACCATCATCAGGCTTCTGGATCCCTCCAAGAACTAAAACCCACAACTGCAATGGGAGTGCACAGTTCAGCTCACACAGATAAGCAAAAGAATATTCACAAAGGGGATGGGTGTGCTAATAATATCCTCTCCCTCATTAGCATGTTCCCAAAGATGATCAATACTGAAATAAAGTCTTGCACAACAGGGCCTCCAATGACCACTGAACCCCAAGTATCAGTAAGTTCTCACCGAAGCCTATGAGATGAGGAAGAAAGAGAGGAACAGAAGCATGTATTTTCTGCATTTCAGCCACTGAGTGTGCTCTGCTCCTTTCAGGATCTAAGCTAAGGAGTGTACAACTGCAATTTAAACAGCATTCTCTCACAATTATTTCCTCATAAAGAGGAACTCAGATTCAAATCACCAAACCCACAATAGACCAAAACAGAAAGAAAAGAAGTGAGAATATAAACAATGGGAGATGAAGACACAGGCTGCTCTGGCAAATGGAAGACAGCATTAACAGATGGCACTCAACTCATGGAGTTCTATCTGTTACAAGAAATACCCATCATTGTTGCACCTAATATACACCATTATTAACATGTATATTTTCTTTTCACAAGTAGAGATCAAACCCATCAATGGGAAAAGAGACAATTCAGCCAGCACCATACAAAAATGTCTGTGAAAATAATGGTAGCAGCAGAGAACCAACTAACCTGTCTAGCAATGTTTTAACCCCCCCCCCCTATGCATTTTTCTTTGTGCTAGTTCCAGTGTAGTCTGAAGTTACAACAGACACCAGAATCATCCTAGAGTAGAAGCTGAACCCCTCTCCCTGCTGCTTTCTGAACTAAGACTCTTGACCATTATGCTCCACAGGGTCAAGCCGGTGCTGCTTCACTATACTACACTAAGTCATGCATCCTCATCAATATGTGCCTGATGAAGAAGAGTGATTATTAAAATATTTCTACTTTTCCTGTACAAAGGTCTCACATTTTAAAACCTAACAATAAAAATTACAAATGGGGGAACAGATCACATTCTTCCCTATCAACAGCCAACAGAGAAAACAGTCAGTCAACATTCAAAAACAAATATTCATGTGCTCACATAAGGCCCTGCTAAACAGCTCAGTTTTACAATACTGGTGGGGAGTCTACAGTGCCTTGTCCTCAAAATATTACTGGAGAAAAGGGATGGAAGCACTTGAATGTTTATCTTTCAGGTCTAGAGGAAGTATTCCTGAGCACAGGATCCTATACATTGTAGCAGGATAAAGATAATTTTAAAAAATAGCCGCACCTAAATAATCCAAACAGAAGAGTACAAGACTCTACTAAAGCAGTTTCGGTGACCCACTGAAAGCCAAATAATTCCACTGTATCTTCTTCATAGTCAGTTGGAAAAGGGTCAAGCCTCAGCAAAATCCTGAAAAATAAAGCCAGCATTATCCACAGATTCTTGAAAAGGTTACAGACACCTAAACAATTCATATCAATGTAATTTTGCACATTTATTTTCAAGGTATGGTCAGTCACTGATCTGCTTCATATTCATACACTCATGCTCCTTGGGTTCTAACATCTAAAATAGTGGTTCTCAACCTTTTATATCTTATTCCGACAAAAAAACCTAGGTTCTATCATAATAGAAACAAAAAAACCCACTGTAACCAAGAAATACATTTATAGATTTACAAGCATCTTGTTATTATGCTTATCATTTACTGATAAGTTTAAGGGCTTTAAAAAAAACTGCAGAAGCAATATCAAAGACACTGCTGAGTGGGCAGGGGGAACAGGGGATCAGGAAAAGGCAACCAGATGTTCAGGGTTACAACTTGTATGGCAAAAGGTATTAGATTAAAAAAAATCTGCAGCAAGTAAGGTCAGCAGGAGACAGAATGTCACACTTGTAGGCAGGCAGGCAGACCACTAGTTGAGAACCACCAATCTAAAGGATCTTAACATGATGAGTCATCCATGGACAGTTAAGAGCATGTCATGTACTCCAAAACATTTTCTGTATTTTAATGCACTCTTTGTTAGAGAACTCAACTCTTGAGAAGTTTAATGATTTTGTTTTTCAACAGTGAACCAATGTGATGGTAGAGAGTTTGTTTAGGACTGGGGAGACAGATATTCAGATCCTAAATTTTCCATAAAGCTCACTAGGTAAACCCAGGCTCTCTTTCTTCTCATCATAACCTACCTTACATGGTTGCTAAGACAAAGAAATCAGAATTGAGTAGACAAACCTCATACACCACCCTGAGCTCCCAGAAGAATGGCTAGGATAAATGTGCAAAATGTAATTTTAAGTATTGTTTGATTTCTTACAAAAATTAACTGCTTCAAGCACAGGCAAAACAGGACACAAATGCTTTCAATAAATACAAGCACCATGCTATAGCATAATTTAGTACTGGCACTAAATTAACCATGGGCTATGATACATAGGATTTGCTGCTGGATCTAGCTAAAGATCCTGATTAACAGCATGCTCTTAACCAGCAGAATAATGGGAGGAAATTCACACTGGAAATGGGAGAAAATATGTGATTCAATAGTCTCTTCCTAGTTCTTGGCTATCTTTCACTAAATCATTATATGTGCAATAACCTATTGAGGCCTCAAGATCCAATTCACATGTTGCCAATATAGTGTGGGTGCTACAGAAAAACCTCTTCGCTATGGCATGGTTTCACAGTGCAGGGGCAATGCATGTATGCACCAGTTAACTAAGACTACTCTGATCTCATGGTTGTCTGCAGCATGCCCACTGGGTTACTTGTACTTGGGTTGAGATCGGCAAGTGCATATGTTACCATTCCAACAAATAGTCCATACACAGAAGTTTTTAGAGACATCCACACCACTTCAGCAGTCTATGAATCAGTCCTGAGAATCCTCTGTTCAGACAAAAGTTGAAGAGACTAATGGGATCCCTGTGGCACACAGCAGCTGCTAGAAGAAACTAATTAACCATTCCAAACTCTCAATCCCGAATACACTCACACACAGGGGATTTTTATACTACTCAAAGTAATTATGCCACTGAAACATTCTTAGCAGAGTCAAGCCTGTCAAATAGCAGTTTCAAGATAAAAGTCCCAAGGCTGACTGGTTAAGTTTTACTTACCTCTTAAGAGACCCACTTGCTAAATAGGAATCAATAGAAAAACTTCTCTTTCCAGTTCTTGTGTCAGATGCACAGGAGAAACTGCAAAATCTGGAGCACTCCATTTCTACTTCCATAGCCATCTCTATGCTCTCTGTGATTAACAAAGGCACTGAGGGAGCACTGAAACCATTATCCATTATTCACACTTCTTCCTGAAGCAACATTATGTGTATTAATTTTCTATATGTTTAACAATCAAGACTGCATTTTACCTACCCCAAAACAATCCAGACCCATCCTCTGAACATATTCAGTCACATCCTTAACCAGCATAAATTAGTGTCCCAAAGTATAAAGAATCCCAAACCAATAAACCTCTTGACTCATTGATTTTAATAGGACTCAAGAGAATCTAAATGAATTTGAAGCCTGAAAACAGATCTTACACGTCCTGACTAATTCCGCCATTGTGATTTTAAGCTGTGCTGTAAAGAAGTTACATTAATATCAGCCTTACAACGCATCTCAGGTAAACCCATAAAGAGGAAAACTCACAAGTTTTACCATTTGCTTTAAAAGACTGAAAAGTTTGTGAAGCACCATAAATATCAACAATTTCATTTTACAAAGAACTCTTACTAATACTTAACAGTAGGCAACTACATGCTTATATTGCTTAAGCCAGCAACCAGGCATCCTTCTACTATGCCTGGACCTCTGTCCTACAGTAACTTCAGGAGGGTAGTCACACTGGCTTGCAGTAAAAGAGCTAGACTCAAATGCAATAGCACATTAGAGACTTTCCCTCCCCCAGGATATAAACTTCCAAGAATCAAAGTTTTGATGAAGCGAGCACTAACAAAAGGAGCCTCTACCCTGAAAGTCTTATTGGTCTCAAAGGTGCTACTGGGCTTGAAACTATCTCTTTCTACAGTAGTCTCCTACAACCAAGTATCTGGTTAAAAGCTCAATACAAGATGAACAAAACATCTTCCTCCCTTTATTGGCTACTCCATTTGCAGGAAAAGAGAGAATTTAACATAAGCAAAAGATCTAGCTAGACGTTATACTTTTCTGACACCGCTGCAACTAGCACTTCCATTTAGCTAGTAGCATCAAGAAAATAAGTCCATAACAAAAAGCCAGTAATGTAGGGTATTACACAAATCAACCCAGTAAATGATTTTGTCTATAGACAGATACAGGAGGTTATCACACTAAAGCATTATTTAATATGGTTTTTCAGGTAATTCCATAGGAACACATACTTACAGCAGATTGTAAATTAGCACAGTCACCAAACCACAGCATAGCCACAGCCATGTTTTCAGTTATCATAGATTAAAGTTTCTACGTTGTTCCTAATCATACATTCAGGTCGGGGGTGGTAATGTCTATCCACATGCAACCATCTGGAAGTAGGACAAGACAGGTGAAGTGTATGAATAACGGCATAAAATAACTTATAGAGTAAGCAACATTAACAGATAGCTTCACTTTACACCACAGCGGCTGATCAGAATAGTTGTGAGAGTACTAAAAACTTCAGTCAAACAGAAAGAAACATGTTTCTGAGCATGTGCTGAGTATTCTTGCTCCACTTCCAAATGGCCATGGCCAACGAACGCACTCTTACATCTGTTTCCGGTTCAGGCAGCGCAGATTTAGCGCGGAATCTGATCTGGGATTAGGACCATTAAACTCGATTCCATTTACTTCGTAGTAAGCGCAGTCATAGTAAACACCATGAGCTGAACTACTGCCGCTTCTTCTTGAAGGAAAACAGGACGGCGCCCACTTAATCATCGGACAACCAGCCATGCGTCACCGCGGGACGCCTCGGGTTGAGAGGTTTTGCAAAAATACAAAGGGATGACACTGAAGGATAAACTGGTGTGCCCTGCCCACATAAATAGGTAGAAGGGCGGAACTCGCCCAGGGACACTTAAAATGCACAGGCAACAAACACAACGTACGCGCTTCCCTCCTCATCAATCACTCGCCTGCTAAAGCCAGCTCTACCACCATCGGCCTCTTACTCCGGGACGCATTTCTGCAATAATCTTCCAAAAAATGCCAGCCTCTACCGCGGCTCCTCCGTAATTCCCGCGCGGACCCAGCACTCTAATACTGCGCCTGCTCTGATTCTGACGTAATTCTTTCCGATTGGACAGATGCAACACGGACGCCTCTCCGACTGATTCCCATAGGTCCGCTTAAGCGTCTGCCTGCCACACAGAAGCGCGCTGAAAGGGGCAGTTCTTCGTTTCCCCTCCTCCTGTCCCGAGAAGCTGAAAGCTTCTTTCCTATTCTCGACTTCAAGAAAGTGATAGAACAAAGTCGGAATCCAGTAGCATCTTTACGACCAACAACACTTTAATCAAAGTGTGAGCTCTCGCGTGGACACTTCCTCAGACAGAATAAAACGGAAATAGGATCTGATATATAAAGGGCGCGTAGTAAATTAGCCTACAGAACAATGAAGTTTAAATGAATATTAAACGAACATATTAAAAGAATAATAAGCTTAGTTATATGACTATCGCCTGTTAGGGTTCAACTAGGAGAGGGACAGCACCACAAGGATATAAATATGTCGGATAGGGTTGCCAAATCCAATTCAAGAAATATCTGGGGACTTTGGGGGTGGAGCCAGGATATATTAGGGGTGGAGCCAAGATCAAGGCTGTGACAAGCATAATTGAACTCCAAAGGGAGTTCTGGCCATCACATTTAAAGGGACGGCACACCTTTTCAATGCCTTCCTTCCATAGGAAATAATGGATAGGGGCACCTCCTTTTGGGGCTCCTAGAATTGGTCCCCCTGGTCCAATCTTTTTGAAACTTGGGGGGAATTTTGGGGAGAGACACTAGATGCTATACTGAAAATTTGGTGCCTCTACCCCAAAAAACAGCCCTCCCAGAGTCCCAGATACCTGCAGATCAATTCTTCATTATTTCCAATGGGAATAAGTCTCTATAGGGAATTATAGAGTTCCCAGCAGACATTTCCCTCCCCTCCCCCCGCTTTCTGATGACCATGAAGCGGGGGGAGGGTCTCCAAACCGGGGGATCCCCTGCCCCCACTTGGGGATTGGCAACCTTAATGTCAGAGATGGAGATTGGTGTTCGAAAGTCACTCACCCTGGTCGTTTGAGTCTCAGAGGAATTGCTTCGTTAATCTACTGCCTTAACGTTTGACAGAGATGTCGCAGCATAAACTTCAGTGGTTCTGAGGAAAAGAAATATTATTCTTTAACATACCAGAAGCATCCTCTTTGTTTTAGCAAACAGGAAGGAATCTTGTGGCACTGAGGGTTTAGGTGCTGGGTTAGGATTAGGGTTGCCAGCTTCCAGTCAGGGCCTGGATATCTCCCGCTTTTACAAAAGATCTCCAGCTGGTAGAGATCAGCTTCCCTGGAGAAAATGGCTGCTTTGAAGGGTGGACTCTGTGGCATTTTACTATGCTAAGGCCCCACCCCTTCCCAAACCACATTCTCTCCAAGATCCATCCCCAAAGTCTCCAGGTATTTTCCAAAGCAGACCTGGCAACCCTAGCTATGATGGAGGAGATGCAGGTTGGAATCTGCAGTCAGCGTTGGAGCTGAGGAAGGGACCTTGGGCCGGCTACTTTAAGCCCAATGTACTTCACAGGGCTGTTATGAGGTTATGGAGGAGAGGGAAATGATGCAAGTCAATCTAACCCCTTGGAAGAAGAGTGGAATAAAATAAACACATAAATAACTTGTGGTATAAACTGTAAGCCATAGCATAACATGCCATAATTTTAAGGTTTTTAGGTTTTAATTGTCTGATTTTAGATGTAATAACTTGCTCTGATTTTACTGTTTTATTGTTTTATTGTCGTTGTAAGCCGCCCTGAGCCACTTGTGGGAAGGGCGGGATAGAAGTCACCAAATAAAATAAATAAATAAATAACATCATGCCATAGATCTTTGTCATCTATCACTACGCATGCTTTGTTGTATGGCTTATGTAGATGTTGAATAACCACAATTTTACACATGACTTATGGGTTGCCTCATTTTCACTGATGCCCATTCCTGAAACTCTTTTGTACCTTACATTAAGAGACATACCTGTCAGAAGGCAGCCACCTTTAAAAACTTTGTAGCAGGTTAAAATGAAATATTTAGCATGCACCCTTTGTAAACCATCCTTCCTGCATTTTCCTCAAATGCTACCCTTCTGTCTTAAAAACTGAAACCAGAGGGGGCTTGCATAAAATTAAGGGTTTTTAAAAATCACGAATACTATAAAACCATGTTGAAACGATTTAAACCAGTTAAAGCAATTTCAGGATGTAACAGCCAGCATGGCCTTCAATCATTTAGTCAATCAGGCATTTAAAGGCTTTTTCAAAATAAACAATTTTCTAGAGAAAGCCTGTAGAGATGGGAGTTTCTCTGATTAGGGCAGTAGCTGAAAAGGCCTTCCCACAAGTCCCTGCCCATCATAGTTCAGATAGTACAAGTTTTCACAAGGAGGCTTCACAAGGCTCATTTTAAGCCCAAGCATGCTGGTCATAGCACAGGGGTCATTTTGTAGAAAAATAGATGGTGGAGTTATTAGCATATCCCATCCCACACCAGCCAAAAGCAACCCAACGCAAGTAGGGAGAGCCCCAGGTGAATGAGGCCTGCATGGGTTGGCTAGGTCTTGCTCAGCTGGGGCTCTTCTTGGCCGGCCCCCCACCCTGTCAAAAGACCAGCAAGCCACCTACCGCCCGAATCATATAAGAAGTGGAGAAAGGATGGTGTGTGCTTCTCCAGGGGTTAATGAAGGCTGCTGGGGGTATAGTAAAGCTTCTGCTGGCTGTCCACTCCTAATCTGGGGATTGTTATGTAGCTGCACCTACTATTCAATGGACAAGAAAGGTAGGTGGGGAGGAAGAGGAGGAGGAGGGAGAACCCTCAGAAATGTTCAGGAGCTGTGCTCCTGTGAGCTCCTGCTGAATTCAAGGCCTGGACATAGGTAATGTCAAGCATGCAATTTTCAATGACGAGTCAAGTGGATACAAAACTACGTTTATTGATAGACTGATGTGCTCTCAATACAGGTTCTTGAGGGTAATGCCAAAAATACATTGCTACATTACTTTTAAGCCATACTTCAAAGGGCTCCCGAAGGTGGGGGCAAGCGGGGCGCTCTTACACATAAACTATCATAAATGTCTGCATTCTCACAATGTTATCAGTATCTCATCCTAGCTTTCCCCAGATGTTTCACACTCCCAAGGAGGAATGTATGGGAAGGTGCCGATTGCTTCTTCTCAAGTTAGTTTCGTTTCTCTCTAGTCTACTTCACAAGCAATAAAGGAGGAGGGGGGAGGGAGAAAGAATAACAGAACCAACATACCTTGGTTCCTCTGATATTTCACAGACCAGCTTTATGGGGGACCCTAAAACAATTAATTACCAGTGGAATTCTACCATGTTTGACAGGTAGTTTCTGTACCATGGCCAGGACAGAATCTAAAATCTACCACAGTAACTTTCATAGCTCCTCATTCCACTGTCATTCTATCAAAGTACTTCTTATAAGCATCACTGTCTTCAGTACTCAGTAACGCCATCTCTGTCCTCAGCAACATTCATTTGTAAGACTGTTTTATTTTAACAGAGCATAGACTGCAGGCATCTTGGGAGGTGGTTCCTTTATCATATACAGTTAAGGACCACTGAAGTTAAAACAACTGCAACAAATACTGGGATTGCATGTTATCATACCTACATTGTATGACCAACAAGTCAGTAACCGGCTTTTTTGTTAAGTATTTATGCTATGTTGTTACCCTGTATTTAATAGTATTCTACATCAAGTTTCCTTCCTTCTTGTTTTGATCCGTGTTTTAAAATTTATGAGAGATTGATGGTAAGATCTATGAAAGGAGGACTTGTTAAACATTCACATTGCTGGAACTTTAATACAATGTGAATGAAATGCTTCAGCAAATCGCAATGAGGAATGAAGGCTTTTCATTCTTGTGCCTTCTCCTTTTGCAGACTGTTCCCTCCATAAACTGTAGTCATGAGAATTACTACCTACTTTCTTTGTTGACTCCTTCTCTTGTGGTTTTAACAGCAGTTCATCATGCAGAAATTCCCCCATCATTTATCTCCATGCCATAAAAAGTTTAACCTGGATTTGAGATTTTGGGCATGGTAATGTTATACCATCTTTGTTAGGGATGCCAGCCTCCAGGTGGGACCTGGGGGTTCCCTGGAATTACAGCTCATCTCCAAACTACAGAGATCAGTTCCTCTGTAGAAAATGGATGGAATGGGAGGGTGAACTATAGAGCATTGTACCCCACTGAGGTCCTTGTCCTCTCCTCACTCCATCCCCAAAGTTCCTGGAGTTTCCCAACAATCTTACCCCCCACACCATCCCCTGCTGGTGGCCAGAGGGGACCTGGCAACCTTATGCTGCCTCTGCCAATTTATTTTCTTCCCCAAAACATTTTGCCCTTATGTTCTTCTTTCATTGGCTTAGTGTCTCCATCGTGCATTTCCCCCCCTTCCTGCTTCCATTATCCACCTTAACTCTTGATTAACCTTTCTACCTTCTGAAACCTTCTGAAGATTCCTCAGAGGATCTTTTTGCATAATTTGGTCCCCCCCCCCCCGCAAAGTCTCATTCGCCTGTTAATTTTCCTTTAGAGTATTCTTCTCAACTGCAGCCTGTTCAGACTGCTGAGCAAATGAACAATTCAGATGTTGCCCAGTTCAACAAGTTGGTTCGAAGCTTCACCATCCAATATGGCCACAGCCATAACAATCACTTCTGCAAATCTGCACAGTTGTGTAACTTCCCAGGGATGGGACTCATTCTTATGAAAGAAAGAGAGAGACATGAAGTTGCTCTACAAATTTATTTAGTCTGTGCCTAGAGGCAGCATTAGTGGAGTGCAGAGGATATGTATTATATAGCAAGCATGGCACAGAATGGACTGCCTTCCTCTGGGAACCAGATGTGCATTAGATGCGGCTGCTTTCCAGGAGGTGTGTGCTTTGCCGTTCCTGCCTTTCACCATGTCTAGGGGGTTAATAGGAACCACAAAACTGAACACTGCATTTTTAAAAAGTTTTATTGGCTAATTAGAGCTACATTCTAATAAATGGAACAGCTTGTTCTGACAGCTTGAAAGAGGCATCCTGTAGCCCAAGTCCATAGACAGGACCTAAGAGTTTGGGCTGGTCTACAATCTTGTTCTTTCAATAGAGTTGTGGCCATGTTTAATCCAAGTTCATATGTTGCATGGTCCTTCTTCATGATTCTGTGGGCAAGTAGATGAGGTCAGTTGTTCTAATACCATATGTCAGACTATGTTTCATTGAAGTTACCTTTGCTTCCTGGACTTATTAATTACTGCTTACTAACATGAATGCTTAATAAATTCCTATGCTACTAACCGAGGTACCCTGCATAGTAAAGGGGGGCGGTGAGAATGGATGTTACCAAAGTTCCAAAGGCTAGTGAGGCCTTTGAAGTGCAGAGTGCTCAGCTAACCTTCCTGGCGCCTCCCGAGCAGAGCAAGGACATCACCAGGAGGGGGATGTAACCATCAACTGTAAGAGATAAGCAGGCATGTGAAAGTGTTACTTGCAGGGGCGAACTGTAGTTTTATTATGGGAAGTAGTTTAAAGCCCCAATCCTTTGAAGTGTACTCTTAAATGCCAATGGTTCAAGCTATCTGTTACCAGTTCCAATGAATCCATGCTAAGAGTAACATTGTAGTTATCAATAAATGCAACTTAGTTTTTTTTAACAAAGTCTGATCATTTTGAAACTTCAATGAACCCTTTGCTGACAGGGCAACCTCCAAATAGTCTCTTCGGTTGTTAATGCCCAGATGCTGAAGTTGCCAATTTGGTGTAGCGGTTAAGTGTGAGGACTCTTATCTGGGAGAACCGGGTTTGATTCCGCACTCTTCCACTTGCAGCTCCTGGAATGGCCTTGGGTCAGCCATAGCTCTCGTAGGAGTTGTCCTTCAAAGGGCAGCTGCTGTAAGAGTTCTCTCAGCCCCACCCACCTCACAGGGTGTCTGTTGTGGGAGGTGGGGAAGGTAAAGGAGATTGTGACCACTCTGAGACTCTGAGGGTGGTTTCACACAGGAGATTTTGCCCGACCTAGCCTTGCCTCCCATTTGGATTAAAAGTGTGCGATCACACAAGCACATCTGTCCTCCGAGCTGCACCCGTTCTCACTCCATCTCCAGGTACCTCCTATCCACATTAAAAAGCTACCTGGATTTTCCTGATAGCTTCCCCCTGAATTGAATGTAGGTCGCATAATCACCTGCTGTCTGAATGAGGGCGATTCATAAGCGGAAGAGCTGTGTGATCGTGCCAAGCTGTTTCCAGCATGGTAGGGGTTCCCCTGCCCCCAACCTCTTTCAGAGGAGTGTTTGTGTGCTTCTCTGCTTGAGCTCACACTCAGGGAACTTTTAAAAAGGAACAGCCCTTTCCGCAGTGGTCCATGATTGAGCTGCACTAGCAGTGTGAGTGAGCAACCACGGACCACTGCTGGGATCCTGTCCTTTCAACAGCTGCTGTCTGATAGCCGGAAACAGACCGGATTTTTTCCCTACTTGATAATATCAGGCCGATTTCACAGTGTGAAAGCAGCCTGAGATTTAGAGTATAGGGCAGGATATACTACTTTTTTCTTCTTCTTCCAGACCTGGAATTCCTAACTCACCTAACTGTAGATGCTGATATCTTGCACAGGGCTTTTTTGGTGGAAAAAGCCCAGCAGGAACTCATTTGAGTTTTAGGCCACACCCTCTGATGTCACCATTGTTTCACAAAGGGGTTTGTTGTAGAAAAAGCCCAGAAGGAACATTTCCATATTAGGTCACACTCCCTGAAACCAAGCCAGCTGGAACTGCATTCCTGCTCAAAAAAAGCCCTGATCTTGCATATCCCACTACTTAGAAATGCTAATTAGTTCAGTTATATCTCAAATAAAATAAGATGTTATGACTTCATTTCATTCCGCATTAACTTTGATTTTTTGCCTATTTTAACAACTGGAAGCGTCTCATGCCCATACTGACTTAAGTGAATTTTCTTTGGATCAGATTTTGTTTTGAATCAGTTCCTAGTTATAACATTTTCCCCACACCATTCAATTGTGTGTATATTAACAGGCCTAATTGATTTACTCTCCTCTGCATCTTATGAAGGGAGCTCTGACAATCAAAAACTTATGGTGGGATAAATTTTGTACATTTTTATGGTGTTACTGGATGCCTGTGGAGATGGGATCTTTTCAGTAGTAGTATCTTACTTATGGAATGTCCTTTCCCTTAAGGCTCACCAGTTATCTAAAACGTTTCTGTTCACCCAAACTTTTAATTAAGGGATTGATCCTTTAATACTGTTTTGGCCTAGAAACTATTTTAAGCGGTCACTGGCCCATGTTTTTTATGTTGGGCTGGGTTTTAATTAATATCTTCTCATATTCTTTTTTTAAAAATACTTGGGGCAAGTTCCTGGAGAGGTGGCATAAAATTATTCCAAATAAATAAAATAAAATAGAAGACAGCTAAAATGTTTTGTGGATCTGTGGGCTGTTGTGTATTTATAATGCAGCATGGGTTTCCAAAATGCAGTCACCTGTTGCTCTCCCCCCCCCCCCCCAATTCATCATTCCTCCCCTTCCATTTTTGGTCCTTTGCAAAACACTTTTATTGGTTTCTTAGTTGTAAGGAGAGTGCAGAAAACTTTCAGCACCCCAGCAAAGTTAACTTTCCCCTGCTTTGCTGCAAAAACCTGTAATTTTCACAGTGGGCAAAGAGTTCCTTTTTCAATGGGGAGTGTAAAAACCCATCTTTCTTTACTCCTTCTCTAAGTTTCTGCCGTCCAATTAAGAAAAATAGGAGGAAAAGAAGAATCCAGTGCGCCATGGTAAAATAAAGCGGTACTCAGAGTAACCCTGATTTCCATATGCAGATTTCTCTGCGTTGACAGTCTCTCTCTCTCCCTCTCTCTCTCCCCCTGTGTGAGTGTGTGTCTCTCGCTCTCATTGTGTCTGTTTGATTTTTAGAGCACCTTTATTTTCTTTCTCTCTTCTGCATGACGAAGCTAAAATATCCGTCAGGCAATTTTAGATAGCTGGTTTAGGCACAATCGGAGGACGGGCTGGGGAAATGACACTCCATCAAGGGTCTTCATCGTAAAGCTTTAGGTTTCTTCCATCCCCCCGCCGCCCCCGTGATTAAAGTTCTCCAGGATGAAGGAACTGGGAAGGGAGTCCATAACCGAGCAGCAACAGCCTGCAGCGGACCAGATGTGCAGGACTTTGGATGATCTTTAACAGTTATTTTGAAAAGAATCAACACGGGAAACACGTCGCCACAAAAGCTTCAAGTAGCAGATCCGTTTTGTTTATTTAACATGGCAGCGGAACCGCTGTACCCTCTGAGGAGCAACATGCTGTGTGCACTGAATTGGATTTAGGAGAAAAAGGAGATGAGGTTCTTTGGTACCGCACAGAGATCAAAGGTAAGGGACCTGTTTCAGTATTCATGTTGCTTTTGAATATGGGCGGAATGCTTAGAGGGCAGGGAGCCAGACCAGACGTGCCTTAGAGATGTTTCATGAAAGGCAGAAGTTAATATCCGCTGTTCTTGTGTACAGTTTGTAAGGATGACTTTGTGCGAGAATTATTTAATGCTGTTTCTTTTCCAAAATGGATCTTTAAAGGAAGCTGAGTTTCTCCAGTGACATCATACGTGGTGTGCTAAAAACGAATGTGCCATGACTTATACCGTTGTAACTTGTCTGAAATGGTTGGTAGTGTTGTGGATTCTACTTTAAATATTAGAAATCTTGTTAAATGCTAAGGATTTTCAGTGCATAGAACAAAAGCTGAAAATGGTGTATAATTAAGTACAGTATTTAGCCAGGCTGTTTTGAAGCCCGAGAATAAGGTAATAAATTTTATTGTACTAATCAGACTCAAGATGTTCTCTGTGTTAATTGGGTTAAAAATTGCAGTACTTATTAGAAATTCTAATTTCACAATGCAGCACTGACAATAAGCTCAGCCAGTGAATTATTCACATCTTTAATTTGCTCACTTAATGACAGTGTGCTGTAATCAGAGTGCAGAGAAGGCTTCCTATGCATTATGTATGATGCTCAGGACTTAAATGCAGGACATTATGAAGCTCTCAGTGGTTCGGTAATTAGTTTTCCAGGAGGCAGGGCTTAGATATTCACTGATAAAGTTCTGCTGTTAAGAATTATCAGGGCTGTGACAGAAACTAACAAAACCAGCAAAATTCAGAATGCAAGCCAAGAGCCAAGTTTCTTTTGCAGACACTTTGGCTAAATGTTTTAAAATCAAGGGGGGGGGGGGATGGAGGAACAGGAAAAACTGTGGAGAAGGAAGTTTCATCCAGCTTTTTACTTCTTGATGAAATTAACAGCTGCTTTTTAAGCTTGATGTATGTGTGCTTCAGAAAAACAACAACAACTTGGGTATCTCTGGTGTGTGTGTGTTTTACCCCACCCCATTAATAAAATAAACTGGTTTTGAAACTTTCCTACAATTTCAACAGATGTTTGCCAAGGGGCAAGTATATGTTGTTTCAGAAGCACAAGTATAAAGAATGTGACTGGTTCTCATTAAGCCTGTGAAACCAGGGTTGCTAATTGACCAAAAAAACAACAACCCAAAAACTCCCGCACTTGGTAAGCAACTAACTTAAAAGATTGTTCTCCCAGAAAAATCAGTATGAACCAAAACTACCTATCTCTGACTATTCTTTATCTTGGGGAAGAGTGAATGAAGAAGTTGATTGTTAATCTGTTATGACTTAGCTCAACTTTGACTTTGAAGGCCAAACTAGAAGTTACATAGAAGACAAGAGCAAAAGTCCTGATTGGTTGGTTGCATTTTTTACAAAAATGCAGCCGTAAGAATCTGTGAATTTCATTGGTTGAAAAGCAGTGGGACAGAGGTAAGTCTTCATGTATTTCGAGGAATAGTGGGGGTAAAAGGGCGTCCTCTCCACCTAGACCAAGGGTGACCAAACTTGCTTAATGTAAGAGCCATGTAGAATAAATGTCAGGTGCAATGCTCCCTCTAAGCTGTGGAATCTTGTGAGCAAAAATTCTACTTCATGAACTACTGGCATTAAAGTTCTGAGCAGGCTTTGGCTACTGTGTAAATTCGTTTGCTCTGGGGCCATCCTTCCTGAGCTAAGACAAAAATGTGTGAGCCAGAGGCAAAATGTGAGCTAACTCACACTAACTCAGCTTAGTGGGAACATTGAGCTGCAAGACATGAATCTCAGATATTTGAGAGCTGAGAGAAAGGGAGGAAGGAAGGAAATAGATGGGGGAGAGGGGGAGAGGTGAAAAGGAGGCAACTTTAACTTTAAATGTATTTTCCAAACCACCAGTTGGCTTGGATAAGTGATTTTAAAAAAGAAATGCTTTTCCCAGGTCATCAGATGGGGCAGTGAGGGCTTCAAGAGCCGCACAATATGTGTGAAAGAGTCACATGTCGCCCTGAGCCTGCTTTGGCAGGGAGGGCGGGGTATAAATTAAAAATTTATTATTATTATTATTATTATTATTATTATTATTATTACACGTGACTCCCAAGCCACAGTTTGGTCACCGCTGACCTAGACAGTATATATTACATACATCTTCCATATAATGGAGGTTTTTGGCTCTGACATTTCAAATATGTACATACCTCTAGAAGTGTGTGTGTTTGTTTATATGTAAGTTATGTCAAAGTCAATGAGAATGTAAGGGGTGAGCAGAAGATCCCATGTAAGTATATTTTCAAGTGGGCTTAGTAGTGGGAATAGAGAGTAATGCTACTTGGGTAATCTTTGCAGATATGAAGGACAACTTATTTCAATAACTTTGAAAATTATCCACATAGCACTTCTATGCTGTATATAGACATGTCAATAGACTTAGAACTGTCAAATGCTGTTTAGGATTCCAGTGCCAGTATATAGAGTTATACCTTGTTGCAAACTTCCACTATTATTATTACTAAAAACAGTAGTAGAGTCTGATGTTGAAATTAAAGTTAGGAAAATTGTGATGTTAGAAAAAACAATGAGAGGCCTAAAACCCTGTTAGTTTGAAAAACACACACGCACACAAATTAGGACTAAAGATTGCTAGGTGTTAGGATTCTAAGTTTTTATTCCTAGCCAAGGGCACTTTGCAGTTTTCCACTGGGAACTTGGCAGTTTTATATTTCAGTGATAAAAGGCTCTTATAATTCTTTATGTTGTACATTTGAACTGCTTGTCAGATTTATATATTAAATTGGCATAGAAACCAACTTCTTTATTTGGAGAGGGTTCTGTACAAGTGATTCGAAAAGTGAAGATTCCATTTTTTTATTTCTAGGTGCATGAATAAAATATTGCTTTACAAATATATTCTGAGGCTATTATCCACAGATGATGCATTCATGTTAAAGCACTTTCTCATGCTCATGGGTGCTTTTGAGTATCTTCCACTTCTAGGTATGCTTCTGGCATGGACACCCTGTAATCTTATACAGGTACATAAGCATTTGCCATCAAGTTGCAACCTTCATACAACAATCTCTGCAACGGGCTTTCAAGGCAAGTGGTTTTCCATTGCCTTCCTCTGCAGAGAGTTCCTTGGTGGTACCCCATCCAAGTACTGACCCTGCTTAGCTATCAAGATCTGATGAGACCAAGCTATACTATGCCACTTTCTCACCTTCCCATGATCTTAGGAATGCCTTTATAATAGGATAGAGAGGCCCTCAGAATCTCTCCATGGATGCACACAGTTCTTGAGATCTTGCTCAGGAGTAGAGTGTTTCCTGAATGGCCTAACCATCAGTGTGAATGTGGGGAAGGGGAACAGGGAATTTCCTGTAATTGGGCCTGTTGCCTCCACTGTGGAGTGGGTTGGAGGTGTGCAAGGACAGAATTTACACATCCCTCCTGGAAGCTTTCCCCTATCCCCCTGGCCCTTGCAAGTTGGTGTTTTGGAGCATTAACACTGAGGTGACAATGATTTTTCATGTCCCCCTTTCCCCCCTTTGCTGCTCAGTTGGGTGGGAAGCTGTTAAAAAGCTTTTCAAGGGGGGATCCATAGTGTAGTTCTGCTATTTTGAAAGTAGAGATTGGCTGCATAGATGCTGCATCAGCAGGCACCTCCTTGAGCTGGACCTGTGTGTGTGTGTGTGTATGATTTCATCACTTCTGGCTCAAAGCAAAAGTATGGAAGATCTGTGCTCAGAATGAGCATGATATTGTATGGAAACTCCCCCTTCCAAAGTAGAGGGTATCCAGTGGGCCACCAGTGGCAAAAATTCATGTGCGGAAGTGCCCTCCATTTCCTGACAGTGCTTTTCTGCCAATTTCCCCCTTGTTTTGCTTCCAAGCCAAAGATAATTCCAAAGTGTTGATTCCCCCCACCCTTTTGCTGCCACTTGAAGGTTACTCCACTGCCCGTATCAAGGCCATTCTGGGTGGAAAATCTGTACCTGAATTAAAAAAAATATTAAAATGACAGGGGAGTAGTTTAAAAGGAGCTGTGTGAGGTTCAGTTTCCTGCTAGTAATTATAGGATGGGGAAGACTTGTCTTGGCAGTAGTATATATAAAAAGGATCTAGGGATCTTAGTGGACCAAACGCAGAACACAAGTCAGCAGTGTGATGCAGTAGCTAAAAAAGCCAGTGTGGTTTTGGACTGTATCAACAGAAGTATAGTGTCAAAAGAAATGATGGTATCACTTTACTCTGCTCTGGTAAGACCTTACCTGGAGTATTGTGTTCCGTTTTGGGCACCACATTTTAAGAAGGATATAGACAAGCTGGAATGGGTCCAGAGGAGGATGACAAAGATGGTCAGGGGTCTGGAGACTAAGTCCTATGAAGAAAGGTTGAAGGAGCTGGGGATGTTTAGCCTGGAGAGGAGGCAGCTGAGAGGTGATATGATCACCATCTTCAAGTACTTGAAGAGCTGTCATATAGAGGATGACACAGAGTTGTTTTCTGCTGCCCCAGAAGGTCAGACCAGAACCAGTGGGTTTAAATTAAATCAGAAGAGTTTTCGACTAAACATTAGGAAGAACTTCCTGACAGTCAGGACCAGCCCTGTCACTAGGCAAATTAGGCGATTGCCTAGGGCACCAGCTTTCTGGGGTTCCGAATTGGTTGCCAAAGTGAGTGAACATTGTGTGCACTGCCCCTGTCCAGGACTGGGCAAGGACAGCATGCATCAGGGACAGTGCAAACGGGGATGGGGATGGTGTGCACTGGCCTACTCCTACACATCAGCCCTGTGAGTTAACATTACCTAGCATATGCTCAACTCCTCTCAAAACTTCAGCATTTTTATCTCCAGTTATTGGCATCATGCAGGCTTTGAATTTTTGTCTCACTTCCTCATGTCATTTAATTTAAAGCTCTCCTCATTAGGTTTGCAAGGCTCTTACCAAACATATTTTTTCCAGCCCTCATGAGGTGCAAACAGTCTCCTGATAGAAGAGCTTCATCTTGAAGGTATAAGTCATGGTACAAAAATCTAAACCTTTCCTGATAACACCATCTACATAGCCAGTCATTTATGTGCAATATTATTTTCCTTTTTCGTAAGCCATGGCCTTTGACAGGAAGAACACAACCTGCACTCCCAGGTTCCTGTCACCTTTTTACCAGAGCCACATAGTCTTTTTTTAATGCTGCCATGGTGATTCTTATAATTGTGCTATTGATGTGATCATTTCACTCTGCATAGTTTTACCTAGTATTTCCTCATGTATGTTCCATCTGTTTGCATTCACACTGTGGATCAAGCATACAAGGAAATAAATCACACTAATAATCACACAGTCCTAAGGAAATAGCAAGAAGATTGGATAGGGACACACACAGGATAATAACACAGACAGGGCAAATAATTTGCCAGTCTCAAAGAATCCAGAAGCATGAACCAAAAGTGATGATGATAAGGGAGGGAGGGAGCAAGAAACAACCAGCGTATCTCACAATTAATGGGCCCAATATTGATCAGGTATTTGGGGGTGGCTCAAGCAGCAAAGATGGGCATACTGCAAGAGACACACCAATCTGGCCAAAAACCAGCCTTCTTATAGCCAAATTTTTGTCCAGAGGCACTGTCAGATGATTCCTGAAATCTCCCAGAGATGGCTCCCAGGAAATTTACAAAAGGATTAATTGGTGTTGATGGTTTTACCTATTGCAAGCCATTGCTAAAACAAAGAAATATGATGGGTCAATCTAGCACTAGACCCCTGACCATCTATGTATTGTGACACCAGAGCTAACACAACAGGGAAGGTCTATATGACTGGATTAAGTCTTCAGCAGCGATCTTCTTTCTGGATGTTTCATTGTGTCAGACACTTGACTAGATGGTCTGCAGGAACAGTCTTTTGTTAGGTGTGAAGACATGACAGAAAGTCTATTGTTGACCATCTTATTGTTGATCCATCTTATTGTTGACCATCTGGCTTATCCATCTCCATGGCATGTCCAGAATATGTGGGGCTCTCATCTCAACCCCATGGCGCTGGGCAGGATCAAGAATGATTGTTTTAGGACATCCCAGGAACTTGGCTTCTAGAAGGGCTGCTTTTTGGCACTGTCAGGGAAGCAGTCACAGACTGCAGGACTGGGCAGCTCTCTTGGGAAGCGCAATCTGGAGTCCTTCATTGTGGGAGAAGGTCAAACAGTCACACCAATAGTAGAAACAGGCAAGGAATTATCTGGAGCATGGCTGGAAACACTTGCTGTTCTATTTCACATAGAGTAAAATGTCCACATTGGGTAGGTACCCATGCCAAAGGCTTGAACTTTAATGAAACTAGGAGTCCAATAGAGCAGTATGTATGTAATAATAATAATTTATTTATATCCCGCCCTCCCTGCCACAGCAGGCTCAGGGCGACTCACAACATATAATAGATACATAATTACAATATAAAACATTATATCAATACAATATATAATTCATAATAGTTGCTATTTAAACCATTGTAATGTGAGATTAAGCGGTAACAGTCCATGGTAACTAAGAGTCCATAGGCCTGGCACCAAAGCCAGGAGAATCACAGTCCATTAATAGTGGGGAGGGGGTCCAGGACTAACACCCCTGATGAAATAAACCTTATCAATTGTACCCTGCAAAGGCATAAGACAATAACCCTAGCCATTTCAACTAAAGCATTGTTCATTTTAAATGGCATTTAGACCATAAAAGATTAAGATTGTTTCTCAAGCCAGATAGCCATTGATACATATTTTCATTTCAATATTTGTAAAAGTTTTAATATTGAATATTGAAGTTATACATATGCACCATGTATATCCTTTTGGTTTTTTAAATGGATTTAAATTTTCTTTCTAATGATATCTTTTCATCGTCCCCTCATGAAATAAATAGTTTTGTCCCTATTATTCAATGCCTATCTAAATGACTTGTCTGCAAAATTGAAATAATCTGATTATCACTCTCCTTTTTAAGCTAATGTTGCAATACTTGTATTGTTATATGCCAATGATACTGTCCTACTTTCCCTTACTCCTTTTGGCCTTCAGCGTTTGTTGAAATCCTTTTCTCACTATTGTATTGGGGGGAAATTGGAAATCAATAACAATAAATCTAAAATTATGATTTTTACCAAGCAACATTGACCTCCAATCTATAACTGGGAAATCAACTGACAAAAATTAGAGCAAGTTAAACAATTTCGATATTTGGGAATACTCTTTTGGTATAATCTGTCATGGAAACAGCACATAGAGGAGGCCCAGCAACTAGCTGCCCAAACGACTAATGCAATAAGTTTTTTTTTTTTCTGAGAGAGGGCAATATATACTTTTAGTAGCATTTACAGTACATAAATTGAAGGTAGGAGCCCAGTTGCTATGCAGTGCCCCAATATGATTTCTAGTTGTCATGATCAGTTCAATGTTTTCTGCCAGATTTTTTCAAAGAATTATGGGAGTCCCTCACTGCATGGCAAGAACCATACTGAGTGCTGAACTGGGCATGTGAGGCAAGGGCCTGGACATCTGCCTTTAGATTTTCGCTTAAATTAACTTTTGCCCTTCTGGGAATAATCGAACTCCATCTATTGAGGATGGATGCCTTTAAAACATCTTGGCAGAAATTGGTAACCTCCCATCTGGGCTGTCTAAGGATTTCTCTGATTATATTGATTTTCTCAGTCTTATGTGATCTCTATTAGAAATTTGATTTTGAGATGTCTTTATGCTTTGGATGAATCCAGCGCTCTATTTTAGGCCCATAGAGCTTGCTCTCCCCTCTTTCTGGGACTGGACTACTCAATATTCAGCCCAGTTTACCTTGATTTTCTGATGGTTTCTAAATATCGACAAGCATTCATGCTCACTTATTTTAACTCAATCCCAATGGCAGAACTTTCTGGTCATTTTGAGAAGGTCACATTAGCTGATAGATTTTGTAGTTGTGATACAGGGAGTCTTGCTGCCTTACTTCATTGTTTATTTGACTGTCCAAAATTTCAGAATCATATTTCCTCCCTTTTAAAGGAACTAACTAGCTTTCTAGCCCATTGTAAGCTACAGACTTTTTTGGCTGGAAGCAACCAAGATATTACCCTACTTTTTGCTGAGCCTGCTTCGGTGGGGAGGGCGGGATATAAATGTGAGAAATAAATAAATAAATAAATAAATATTTCTCTTATGTAATCAAATCTAATAGATAATTAGATCTGGATGACGATGTTTTAGCTGTTATAGGTATATCTGCTGTATTTATTGTGTATTTATTATATTTACTGTTAATATTACTGTAACTATTACTGTTACTTTCATTATTAAGCCTCTTATTGCTGCTTTGTTGTTGAAGTACTTAAGACTCGTCATAAGAGCAATAAATGAAATGAAAGGTTTTTTTCTCTATGAACTTTCTCTCCCTAAAAACCCCCCCATCTTCTTATCAAAAGCTTTTGAGCAAATTACATGAATAAAAAATAGCTACATTATAATTTATTTTTGTTTTTGTTTTGTTTTGTGTAATTTTTACTAATCAATAGCTCTTTAAAAATTTCAATGCACAAAAATCCTCACTGGAAAAATTTAGGGCAAAGTTAGATGAACAGGAACATATTTACATGGTACTTAAAATTAAGAAGGATGTGTGGCAGTTGAACACAGCGGATAAGATGGATTTCTAGAGGCAACTGTGCAACCACCAAAAAGACCCTTTCCCTAGTGGCTGTTCACTATGTGTCCTGAAGAACAAAATATGGCATGTACCAAAGGTTTTAATTCACAGGCAGGCCTTTATGGGAGCAAGCCATTTAAAACTGTTAAAGCAAATAACAGCACTTATATAATGACAGCCAGTGCAGCTGTTCAATATGAGATGTCTTCCCAATACTTTGTGTTAGGGTTGCCAGGTCCAACTCAGGAAATATCTGGGGACTTTGGGAGTGGAGCCAGGAGCAAGGTTGTGACAAACATGATTGAACTCCAAAGGGAGTTCTGGCCATCACATTTTTAAAGGGATTTCACTCCTTTTAAATGCCTCCCCTTCAATGGAAATAATGGAGGATGGGGGCACCTTTTTTGAGGGGCTCATAGAATTGGATCCCCTGGTCCAATGTTTTTGAAACTTGGGGAGTGTTTTGAGGAGAGGCACCAAATGCTATGCTGAAACTTTGGTGTCTCTACCTCAAAAAACAGCCCCCCTCCAGAGCCCCAGATACCCGCATATCAATTCTCCATTATACCCTATGTGGACCAGTCTCCACAGGGTATAATGGAGTGTCCAGTGAATATTCAATCCCATCCCCCACTTTCTGATAACCCTAAAGCTGGGGGAGGGCCTCTGAACCAGGGGATTCCATGCCTCAAGCTGGGGATTGGCAACCCTACTTCATGTCGCTATGTAGTCTCCCTGCTCTTTTGCAGTAAATGAAACTTCCAAAGAGTCTTTAAAGGAAGTGCTACTTTTAGTGTGCTGTAACAGTGGAGTTGATTTGTGCTCTGAGTGAGGATAATTGTGGTAATGTCATGCTTCACAAGGATATGTTGTAAATGGTACACCAACTAATGATAGCATGGCTTTATGTAGATTATACCCAACTACTGGTATAATTAGGAGTAGAATTCTAAAATTCTTAAAGGGCAGTCCAACAATAAAACCTAAACAAGTTAAATATCAAAGTTAAGAAGTCATGAGTGGCATCTGCTAAATAGGAAATAAACGGACTCCTAGAACCTAAGTGACCTCATCAGGGATTAGTGAACAGTCTGGTGTAGGTGTAGACCAGGAGTGGCCAACGGTAGCTCTCCAGATGTTTTTTGCCTGCAACTCCCATCAGCCCCAGCCAGCATGGCCAATGGCTAGGGCTGATGAGAGTTGTAGGCAAAAAACATCTGGAGAGCTACCGTTGGCCACCCCTGGTGTAGACAATTGTCTTAATTCTTCTGGATTCAGAAGAATTAATGTGTATTAGATAATGTGTATTAGAGAGAGCCTTCATACAATGTTGTTTATGAGCCTTGTATATACATGGAACAGGACTCTTTACCACTTCTAGCAATTAGTGCATATTTTTTTAAAAGAAACAAATACATCTGTGTTGCTTATTTTGAAAGATCCAAATAGGCAGCCATGTTGGTCTGAAGTAGTAGAACAAAATAGGAGTCAATTGCACCTTTAAGACCAACTTAGCTTATTGTGAAAGCAACTGCTATTTGGCATACTGTAATTTTGGACAAATAATATGTGTAAATAGAGAATGGATGGGACTTTCTAGTGCATCCCATTTGACAGCAGATATTCAGTAATGCACATCATGTTATAGCATTTTGTTATGATTTAAGAGACCTGCCCATTCTGCTACTGGGTGTGTTGTGTTAGTTTTTAGATTAATCCACTAGGTGTCTCTCTGTTCTTATTGTTGATTGCTTATTGTAGCACCACCTTGGTTTCCTGTAGGTGGAGGATTCTTCCCTGCTTTTTTGCATCTCCATTTCAAATTCCTGTGTCCAGATGTTCAGTATGCTCAAATATGCCACACATCTATGTATGTACATGCAAGGCAGGGTGACCCATAAGAATGGGAGGAGGAATATAGTGAACTCATCCTCTTCCCCCCCCTGCCCCATCAAGTTGCAGCCAACTAATGGCAACCCCACAGGGTATTCAAGGCAAGAGATGTTCAGAGGTGGTTTGCCCTTGCCTACCTCTGAATGGTGGTCTCTCATCCAGATACTAATCAGGGCTGACCCTGCTTAGTTTCTGAGATCTGACAAGATTAGGTTTACCTGGGTATGTTTTGTAAACTCTTGGAAAGTTGAAAATGCTAATTCCCTCCCTCAGGTTTTGGTTTTTAACTGAGTCTCAACTGCTCTCAACATTCCATACCCTCTGGATGTATTTAGTCATCCTCAAGCTGTTTTGGCTTTCTTTTCTTTTAGTTAATTTACAAAGTAATATTTTTATGCATGCCTGGGAGTATACCCTTGCCTTGTCTTTTGAATGGTCCATTTTTGCTTCTTTCATATAAGAACATAGCCACTTTACTAATGGGAGACAAATGAAACCCTGTGAGAAACTCGCAGGGAAATTCCTGTGCTCCTGCCAGGAAGAAATCAGAGGGCAGTTGGGAGGGTCAGGCACTGAGCTCTTAGCAGTGTTTGGGCTGGGTGGGAGCCCAGGTAGAAACAGACTCACTCCTGAGCATTGCCTACACTGCCACAAGATCAATTTGCAGTCTGGGGGCAGGATGGACTGCTGAGAATGTGGACTGGCCATAGAGGCCCGGGCTCCCTTCAGGCTCAGCACCCATCTTTCCTGAATGCTGCTAGCCCTCACATTTCCTTAGCTGTCTTATTCTTTTCCTTTCTGGTAGTTTTTTCCTCCATACACACATAATCATTGTAGGTGTTGCTTGGCAACTTCCAAGATGGCAGCTGAGCTCTTACGATACTCTGTCATCAAACTTCTTGTTTTTAAAAAACAAGTTTCAGGATTTTAAATCTGTCACTTTTCCCTTCAGTTTTTAAATGTTTCTGCAACACCTGAGGGTTCTCCAAGCTAGCAGAAAGATAATCTTTCTCTGTACATGGCCGTAACCTGCAGCTTTAATGCTCATGCATTTTTTCTTTGCTTTTCTGAATAGGTTGCACTGTAAGCCATAGATCACAATTCTGCATGTTTAAATGTCATTAATTAAAAATATCATGCTTTGTATTGGCTATAATTGTAGCAAATTGCTATAGGTAGAACAATATGCAAGTGGAACTTCAAGTATCCAGGTAGAACAATATGCAAGTGGAACTTCATAGATTCTCTGTTAAAAATGCAAAAATAAAACCAAATTACCCACAGAAAAAAAGCACGTAGACCCTGAAACCTTGCATATTACTTTTGAATTTTGTAATCTCCTGAAAAAGGCAAGAAAATATTGATAAATCTTGTGCGCACAAACACATTCAGATCTGTTAGATAATAATGGGAAAGGGAAATGTGAACTGAATTTGGTATTTATTTTCCTCTCTAGTAAAGCTAATGATAATTTTCAAGGCACAAGTATGGAAAGTTTATGGACCACAGGAGTTAAATGCCTCTGGATTGGGACCCTAATCTCTTTGTTCTATACCTTTCCTTATCTTTTATTGACCTCTGGCAATCTGTGCCTAGAGCAGTGGCATATGTCTTATTGGGCGTTTTCGCACTGACCTTTTACTGGCGCGACCACCCTCCTCACGCCGGCGGATCTGCAGGGATTTCGCACCAGAAGCGCCGGCGCAGCCAAAAGAGCCGGCTACTTCCGTCGCGAAACCCGCTCAAACGTTTTCCTGCTTCTTGGCGGTTTCCGTTTGAGCTGGTTTCGCGACGGAAGTTGCCGGCTCTTTTGGCTGTGCCGGCGCTTCTGGTGCGAAATCCCTGCAGATCCGCCGGCGTGAGGAGGGTGGTCGCGCCAGTAAAAGGTCAGTGCGAAATCAGCCATTGATTTTTTTTGTCCAGTTTCCATGCTTAAGGCTTGTAGAACAATGTTTTCTTGTGATACTGGGCAACATACTATGGTGCAACACTATTGGAAATAAAAACTGAATACCAAAATGGTTTCAGGAGTTGTTTTGGCTCAAGCCAATGGACTAATAGCAAGATCAATCAGTGAAATTGTCAGGCACTTGGTATAATATTTCTGTACCTACACTTGTTCCAAATAATTACACAATCAGACTTTCTGGCATTAAAAATGTGTTACCACATGGAATCCTGATTTTTAAAAAAAAAATCTGAAAGGACCCAACAGAGTCTGGCTTCACAAGCGATCTGTAGAGACGGGGATATTGGGTACATTATGTTGCTGCTAAAATATAATCAACAATTTTGCTAAAGAAGCATAAACTTACCAGCATGCAGAGGCAAGGTCTACTAATGACAAATGACAAGACGATTAGAGATCCATTGTTGCTTTCAAAGTAACCATTTCTCGACAGTAGGATGTAAGAATGAACACAAGACGGATTAATCATTCTTTAAAGTCCTACTCCCTTTTGATTTTTCCACTTATCCATTGGGTCACTTTCAGGGGTTTTTTTTTTTTAGCAGGAATGCACAGGAACACAGTTCCAGCTGGCTTAGTATCAGGGGGTGGACTAATAAGTTCCTGCTGGGCTTTTTCTACAAAAAAAGCCCATGTCACTTTAGTATTGCCATTCTATTGCGTAGAATCCCATCCAAGGTTTTTTAATGCACTATTCTGCCTTTTCTTTTCTCTTTTTGATAATGACTGAAGATAATTGTTTATATACAAAGCTGGGTGAAGCAGGTTGCTGCTGTTTGGAAATTGGATACATGTGGGTAAGGGTTGAACCTTATAAAAGGGTGATTTAGAGCTGAGAGAGGACAGGAGCTAAGGAAGGAAGAGTCTTTTGGATGAAAGCTGCTAAATATGCTTCTGTTGTCTCTGCCAAGTGATTATTATTTTTTATGTGTCCAGCCTCAGACTAATATGGCTCTCACTTCCCTCACAGGTGGCACATTGGTTAAATGACCACTGTTTGAACTCATTAGAGTAATTCTCATATTTTAAATTCCATGATCAATGACACAAATGTGGCAATAAGATAATCATGATAAATATATTGAAAGAGCCAATGAGTATGTATCATGGCAATGAATATAAGAAGCTATAAGAAGCTTTTAGATAAGATCATGTCTAGACTGAAACAGTAAGAGTACTTTCAGTTATGGATGTGAGCCAGTGCTCTTTTAATAGGCAGTGAGGTAACGGGAAAAGCAAATGTCTTCATCTTGTGCTGAATGAATGTCACTTTGCTGTTGAGATTCTCTTGGGGACCTTGTACTAGAACTCTGAGCAGTGAAGAAAAATGTAAAAGCAAGTAGCAAGTATTTGCTCAGCTGGGACAAAATGAACAGCAGCTGGGAGGCTTCATTATTTATATTACAGGTTGTAAGTCAACATATGGAGAGCCAGTGGGATATAGTGGTTGGATGATCCAATTAGGTTAAGGAAGATCCAGTTCTAGCTCCTTGCTCATCTATGAAGTTCCCTGGGTGGCTTTGAGCAAGTCACAGTCTTTAAGCCTAACCCTATTCCATCTACAGAGATGCTACCCTGAACTCCTTTGAGGAAGAAGGGGATGGAACTGCGGTAAATACAACTTTAATACTGAAAAAAATGTTGATTGGTGTTACAGTATGCATCCTTTATTAAAAATGTGAAAATGCCTTACACTGAATCAACCATTGTGCAGTCAAGGTCAGCATTGCCTAGACTGGCTATGGATCTTCAGGGCTTCATATCACTTGGTTCCTGAACCTTTAAACAAGTGATGGTGGGGTTTGAACCTGGGGCCTTCTGTACACAAAGCAGATGCTTACTACTGACTGATCCATGGCCGCTTGAAAACTGAATGACAAACAACAATCTCTTTAAATGAATGTACAAATTTAAAAATCTGATCTCTTTACTTCTTTTTTTAAAAATAAACTACAATTTTATTGAAGTTTTCGATACACGTAACAATGAACAGGAAAAGCAATCAGATATAAAGAAAAATGAAATAATATGATAGGGATAAGATAATATAAGGAATGTCTTGGTCAAACAGTTACAATGAAGTAAAATATATAAATCAATATATTACATTGATGGCCTCTAAAAAGGAAGAATATTCTTCACATTCTGCTAAACATTAAAAAAAAAGGGGGAACCAAACAGTCACGAAAAAAGGTTGGGAGGAGTTAGAATCCAGGGTTGAAAGAGAGTCTGTCAATTTATCAAGAATACATATCTCTTGTAATATGGACAGCCAGTTATGGTGAGTGGTTTAAATGATTTCCAAAAGCTAGCAATCATCATTTGAGCAGCAGCACATAGGTATTCTAGCAAACAGAGATTGGTAGGCTTAAAAGAGCATAGTCTTTACTTCTCATAATATTTTTGCTCAATTTTAGACATAGGTGTAAAAATATCAAGACTTTGGTAGAGAAATATGTCAAATATGAAAGTTGGTTTTGGATCTTTGCCTTTATGCCTTTTTTTCTCTTTATTTATTTTATTTATTTACCTTCGATTTATATCCCGCCCATTCCAAAACGGACTCAGGGATGCTGATAGTCATAATAAAACCAACATCTCAATTACAGGTATAAAATGATAAAACATAAACAATTTACAATTTAAAACAAAATATTGGTGCCATACAGATTCTTAAAGCATAGGCGGATCAGATTGTATTAGATCTTCTGTTTATCTGTTGGTGGTCCTTCTGGTGGAATTGCCCAACAGCATAGAAGCTGCAACCTTCTCCCACTAGTTACTATAGGTCTGTTTACAAAGTTCAGTTTTACAAGCCCTGTGGAATTGGGAGAGATCCCGCAGGACTGCTATGGTCTCAGGGAGAGCATTCCACAGCATTGGTGCTGCCACTGAGAAGGCCCTGGCCCATGTAGAGCCTAGTCTGGGCTCTCTTGGTCTGGGGATGGACAACAGATTTTGAGTTCCCAAATGCAGTGCTCTCTGAGGAATATATGGGGAAAGGCGGTCCCTTAGATAGACAGGTCCTCGGCCATATAGGGCTTAAAGGTCAATGCCAGCACTTTGAAATGGACTCACTACACAATAGGCAGCCAGTGCAGCTCTTTCAGCACTGGTTGAATCCCATCGAGGGAGCCCCATTAACAGCTGTGCTGCAGCATTCTGCACTAGCTGCGGTCTCCGGGTCACGGTCAAGGGCAGCCCCATGTAGAGGGCATTACAGTAGTTTATTCTCGAGGTGACTGTAGCGTGGATCGCCATTGCTAAATCTCAGTGCTCCAGAAAAGAGGCCAACTACTGTACCTGCCGCAGATGGAAAAGGTGGACTTTGCAGTGGTTGCTACCTGGGCCTCCATGGACAAGGAGGACTCCAGGAGCACTCCCATGCTCTTGACCTTCAGGGTCAGAATTAGTGGTGCCCCGTCAAAAGCCGGCAAGGGGATCTCCTTTCCTGGGCCACCATGACTCAGATAGAGATCCTCTGCCTTCGTTGGATTCAACTTCAGTTGACACAGCCTGAGGCAAGATGTCACGGCTTGTAATGCCAGGTCCAAGTTGTCTGGAGCACAGCAGGATCGGCCACTCATCAATAGATAGAGCTGGGTATCATACGCATATTAATGGCACCCCAGCCTATATCTTCTGAAATCTAGGTAAGGGGGCGCATGTAACATCGGGGACAGAACTGCCCCTTGCGGCACACCACATGTGAGTGGGTGCCTCAAGGACAATTCTTCCCCTATCACCACCCTTTGTCCCTGACCATGAAGGAAAGAGGCCAGCCATTGTAAGGCGGACCCCTGAATCCGCACGTTGGTGAGGCGGCTAGACAGTAGCTGGTGGTCAACTGTATCAAACCACTGAGCCACCTCAATCCAGATGTTACAGGAGGTTATCTATGAGGACAACCAAAACCATCTCCGTTCCGTGACCTGAACAAAAACTAGACAGGAATGGATCCAGTGTAGTGGTTAAGTATGGCAGACTCTAATATGGAAAAAACAGGTTTGATTCCCCACTCCTTCACATGCAGCCATTGACTGACCTTGGGCCAGTCACAGTTCTCTCAGAGCTCTCTCAGCCCCACCTTCCAATGTGCCTGTTATGGGGAGAGGAAGGGAAGGTGATTGTAAGGTGCTCTGAGACTCCGAATGAAGTTTATGGTATAAATCCAACTTCCTCCTCCTCCCTTCTTACATTAAATGATATAATACTTTGATGCACTTTCCATACATTGAGTCAAAATAGTGCATGAATGACTTTCAAAAGTATCATGAAACTTGATTGACTGGATGATAGTGAGAATATATTTCATCTGATATAAATGGTACACTGTTTGAATGACAATTAGGTATTGAAAAAGGTGGATGGTTACCAGAGTTTGTATGTTTTAATGAGTTATTTGTTACATACCATTACTAATTTAGTAATCTCTTCTTCTGATACTGGAGGTATGCCAACAACGATATTTTTGTCTGACCACCTATGATTTGTACAGTCAGATATTTCCCACTTATATAAATAGATAAATACACATTAAAAGTTCCAAAATGGTAACTGGTGTTTGCTATTATTCTATAGGATTTCCTTGCAGTCCTCCATGTGTTTGAAATTACTTCAGTTCTTCATTTGAAATCAAAATATCTCTAGTTTATATCCATAGAAAAACTACGCAATAGATTAAAAATAGCTTTAATAATTAGGAAATCAGAATCACCATGCATTCAAACATAAAAGGAGAAGGGGATTGGACAGATTCATAGTTAATGGGTCCATTAGTGGCTAGTAAAGAAATTCTATGTACAGAAGGAGCCAAACTCTGGATGTCAGTGCTGAGGATTATATCAGACCTTGGCCTATATTATCTGTTTGTTGGCCTTCCAGGGCAGCTTGTTGTCCACTATATGAAATAGTATGCTAGCCTAAATTGATCTGACCCAGCAGAGCTCTTTTTGTTTTCTTAAAAAAATTAAGCATTTTTCTCATTTAAAGATCACCTGTCCTTGTTCTAGGATGTAATAAAGCTGTAACTTTTTTTTCCAATTGCATAGTTAAAAATTAAGAGTTAATACTCTATTTTTAAAAGCTGAGTTCTGAAACTGTTGAACAAATTTATAATTTGTGCTATAATTGGAAGAGTGTTTCAGGTGATCAGTGTGTAATTCTCCACCATGAAAATAGGTATGGTAGGAAGGGGGAAGCTTCTTTTCATCCTTCTGCTTATGGAAACCTTCTCCATTAATCCTCTTTAAAGACTCTGTAGGACTTTTTTCTTTCAGCAATGGCTATGTGTCTGAGTATTTAAACTAAAGCACAGTACTGAAACAGGTATGAAACAGGAATACCAGGCCTCGCACTATGACATGAGGCCTCTACTGGTAGCCCTAGCATTCTGTTCCCAGCATTAGCAAAAGAAAAAAAACCCCTAAAACCTGGCAGTCTGAGCTGCTTCATCTCTCTTGGGAAAAACCCGGAAGTGACATCGGGTCAGAAGAAACTGTAAGGTTTTACTTCTCCATGTCGTTGCTCCCAGCCCGCCTGTGAGTAAGATTGCCAGGTCTGGGATGTAAAATACCTGGAGACTTTGGGGGTGAATCTGGGAAAGGGTGGTATTTGGAGGGGGGGGGGGCTCAGCATGGTAAAATGCCATAGAGTCCACCCTTCAATGCAGCCGTTTTTTCCAGGTTAGCTGACCTCTGCCATCTGAAGATCAGCTGTAAAAGTGGGAGATTTCCAGGCCCCACCTGGAGGCTGGCAGCTCTACCTGTGAGATGCCCACCATGGCCTTGAAACCCTAGTATGAAACCATTTTGGAAGTGAGTTTACAATAGGGTTGCCAAGTCCAATTAAAGAAAAATCTGGGGACTTTGGGGGCGGAGCCAGGAGACTTTGGGGGTGGAGCCAGGAACAAGGGTGTGACAAGCATAATTGAACTCCAAGGGAGTTCTGGCCATCACATTTAAAGGGACAGCACACCTTTTTAAATGCCTTTCTTCCATAGGAAATAATTAAGGATAGGGGCACCATCTTTTGGGGCTCATAGAATTGGACCCCCTGGTCCAATCTTTTTGAAACTTGGGGGGTATTTTGGGGAGAGGCACTAGATGCTATACTAAAAATCTGGTGCCTCTACCTCAAAAAATAGCCCCCCCCAGAGCCCCCAATACCCATGGATCAATTCCCTATGGGAATCATTCTCCATAGGGAATAATAGAGTGCCCAGGAGACATTTCCCTCCCCCCACGCTTTCTAAAGGGGGGGAGGGCCTCCAAACCAGGGAATCCCCTGCCCCCTCCCTCTTTCGCACACACAAATACTTACTAGATCTTCTTCCTGCAGAACTTTTCTTGCTGTGAAAATGAAAGCAAAAGAAAGGGAGGGGCTGTTCTCCACGGAAACTATTACTGACCCTTTCCAATGAAGCCCTTCCTGTTTCCTGTTTCCTGCGCAGCCTTAAAGTCACACATTTTACAAACGGATCAGTTTGCAGGTTTCTAAACCTGCGGGAGCTCTACAACTACATGATGCCTACATGCATGTTCTCTCCCCCTCCCACCGCTTCCGGATTTTTGGAGAGCGGGGAGGAGGCTGCAAATTTGGGGGTCCCCCGCCAGGGCAGGGGGGTTGGGAAGTCTAGTTTACAAACTGTAGGCAAGGCAGTTTTTCCACAAATATCTCTATGTGCAAGAAGACAAGTAAATACCATTCATTGTCCTTCATGTACTTCCAGAACAAGTTTGGCCTGGTGAGTTGAACCATGAGTAACATTAGGGATCAAAACCAGAACAACAATGGTTTCTAAAAACCTGCTATGGTTAAGCATATGGGCAGTTGGGTGATAGTATTTCATCTTGATGATTTGTTTCTGATTTCCGTCAAGAAACAAAAAAAAAAAATCTTTTTTGTTTCTTGAGTATGTAGTGACCTCAAATTCATTTTTCAAGGAAGAAATGTATTAATTCTTAATATAATGGCATTGTAATTTTTCATGCTTTAATTACAGGAAGTTTTATACTTGACACTATAAACTATTTGCAGCATGAATTAATAATGTTAAAAATGATAAAGTCATTTAAACAACTTAAAAAGAATGCTTTCTCTTCTCTGGTTTTTAATTGTGTGTATGACCTGCAAGTAAGATTCAAAGTCATTTAATGGGTTGCTTGGTTAATGGAGAATTGTCTTAATTAAAATGAAACCAGAAAGCTGATGTGGAAATATGGATCCTTTCCTTTTTACCAATATAACAGGGAATAATCCCTTTTTAGATGTTGAAGAAAAAGTTACATGTAAGTATATTACACTGTTAAAAAAAATACATGCAATAGAAATGAATTTGGGATTTCATTCTGTTAAACAGAGCCTGATTTTTTAAAGCAAATGGATGCCTAGCTGGAGAAATAAGATAGGTCATTGAAACGAAATTCACAGTAGTCCTTTATTCTCATGTGGTCCTTGAAAGACTAGGGAATTGCTATTTCCTGAGGGTCAGTTACAGCTCTATGCAGATCATCCCCCTAAGTCCACTGAAGTTTGTTCAAGATTACATTATAAAGGTGTAGAACAATTCATATATGCACCTTTCTTGTTTTGGAATTTTTGAACACCCTATGGCAACAACCAATCTAGTTAATAGTAGTACCATACATTTTTCTGCTTGGGGCAAGGAAATTAAAATGTGTTTTCATTCTGTGACTCTCTTTACTATGGATTCCAGTCCCCACATGGGGGTCAGGGGATCCCCTGATTTTCCAGGCTCCCCCCAGCCCCATCAGTCATCTGCAGCCTCTGCTTGAACCATGCACATCTGTCCCACAAACTGTGAATTCACTGCTTGTGGGGCAGATGCACATGGCAGCCATTCTTTCCAATAGGGTTGCCAATTCCAATTCAAGAAATATCAGGGGACATCGGGCGGGGTGGAGCCAGGAGCAAGGGTGTGAAAAGCATAATTGAACTCCAAAGGGAGTTCTGGCCATCACATTTAAAGGGACCACACATCTTTTTAAATGCCTTCCTTCCATAGGAAATAATGAAGAATAGAGGCACTTTCTTTTGGGGCTCATAGAGCTGGACCTCCTGAAAACTCTATGGCAAGAACCTCTGGTTTTACCATATAGTTTCCGGTGCCACTTAGAGCTGCCCTTTGTCACTGCTAGCTAGCTCTAGGAATCAGCAGGATCTCTACAGTAAGAACATCTTGTAAGTTGACAAGACCTTATCTTCTTTTTTCTCCCAGGATACTGCCCCCTCCCCTTCTGCCCCCTCCCCTAGCCACACACCTTTAGGGGTTAAATAATAGACTGCATTTTTGCTGATACTTAGAGAATTTGTAGAAGGAAAAAAGTCAAGAGTAACACAGTGTAGGTATGATTTTTGTCTGTTGAACTCATCCATCTATCTGCTTATGGCTCCTCATCATGACCAATCAAATATATGTAAGGCTTTGTCAGGTTATCTCTTCTTTTTGGATCTAATAGCCTGGGAAGGTTAGTTTAAGGAAGTTTCCTTCATCCTTTAAATCGGGTGTGTTGAACTCATGAGGGATGGATCTGACATAAAAGTCACTTTGTTGGGCTGGGCTATGCATGCCATAAAATGTAACACAAGGTACCAGAGATATAATTTTATTTATATAATGGAAATTTCAGATGTCGAATGGCAATATCAGGCTGATTGGATTAGGTGTGATATGTAGAGGGGTAGTAGGCATGGAGACAGCAGCGTTGATAACGAGACAGGAAATCTAGGTCTAAGTTCCATCCAGGAGGATGCAAAGAATAAATGGACATAAGTGTGGCATTAGAAACCATAACATTCAGTTGCTGATCTAAGAGTGGCAGTACTCTTGTAAAGGAATTTGAAAGGGAGATTGGAAAGAGGGACTTCTGAATTGCAATTGATAATGAAGGACAAGACAATGCATCCTTTTGGACTGAATGGAGAGCTAGTTTTTCAGGCTCCTTACCTATGTGTGCTATTATAATTTGGCATCTGAAATCACTCCACTCTCCAAGATAAAAGGACCAATCCAAGACAGAGAGAGGCAGAGAGACAAAGAGAGAGGGAGGAAGAGGAGGGAGCAGAGAGAGATGCAAAAAGTGGGGGGACAGAGAAAGAGAGGCAAAGAAAGAAGGTCAGAGGGAGGAAGGCAAAGAGAGAGGGGCAGAGAAAGGGGCAGAGAGGCAGAGAGAGAGAGAGAAGAAGGTTACCATTGTATCTCTCCCATGGGAAACCGCCACAGAGCTCTCCATGTACCTGTGTGTGTGAGAGAGAAAACAAGGGAGGGGGAGGCAAGAAACCAAGAGCCATGGGGGAGCTGGGACAAAAGCAAGGTGAGGTGCAGCTGCAGCAGCAGCCCTGGAAAAGATTAGAAGGAGGATGCTTGGGGGATTTGAGTCCAGTGCAGGTTGCATTTGGCCTGTGGACTGGACATTTGACACCCTACTTTATATAATGCTTGAGTGTTATAATCATGGTTAGCTATTTCATTAATTCCCTTTTTATCCACACCCTTCTTGGCAATTGTGACTATTTAAATATCTATTTAGTGTGGCCATCAGTTGCAGGAATTCACCTTCTCTAAACCTTGCAGTGTAATAGAAGGGGAAAAGACCCACAGATCCCATGTCAACAAGGGGGATATTCCTACTCATCCCTGAAGTGTGAATAAAGACCAGTATCCTGTTTGGAAATGCTAAAAAGTTCACTATAATATAGTGGGGTGTGTGTGTGTGTGTGGCCAATGGTAGCTCTCCAGATGTTTTTTGCCTACAACTCCCATCAGCCCCAGCCATTGGCCATGCTGGCTGGGGCTGATGGAAGTTGTAGGCAAAAAACATCTGGAGAGCTACCATTGGCCACCCCTGATATAGTGGTTTTGATGGATCGATGAGGCAAGGTGGTAGTGCAACATCAGCTCTTTATTGATTTCAGCATAGTAAAGGATCATCATAAGACTGGAGACTCAGCCAACAGGGTCAACTATATATACATGCCAGGGTTCCTGCACAAGCACTCTATCGGTCCATTCTAACCAACAGGGGGGCCGTGTTTGGAGCAGCGCAGCAGGGATTAGGATCCTGCTGCTCATTGTTCCCAAGTTCCCAAGCTCTGGTCTTCTGGCTCCAATGAGCCAGGCAGGAACACCCAATTCAGTTCTCACTTGAGTCCACATACATAACAGTCACCCAAGAGCAATTCAGAGAGGACAGCCCAAAGGGTCGTGATCAACAGCAATCTCCAGACTTTAACCATTGTGTGTGTTCCTGATGCTGTGATTTTTCCAAATGTTTAACCAGGATTTATTTATATTATGGAGATCCTTGAAGTAAGTAGTTGGGTTGAAACTACGTTTTTTCATCACGTTTCTGAAACATTTGCAATCAAATAACATTCATAAAACATTCATATGTGGGACTGTTTTGGACCACTTTCCCCAGCAAGAAAATTAAACAGCACAATCACAATAAAGAAAACACAATGTACTAGTGATATTATATTTCATTTTAAAAAGATAGATTGATACTTCTGACTTTCAAAAAGTCATAAATAAAACTACGTTGTATAAAGACAGGTGCAGAAAATGCAAAGAACAGGTCAAAAGCATTTTTATTTATCCTTTCTATTTTGACACTTTTGTTAGGGAATTAGGAAATCAATAGACACTAATTTCATTGGCAAGGATTACAGAGTATATGGGAAGACATAGTCATGATGTCCCTGGTTTCTTTCAAGGACACTTTGAATAAAAATTGAATTATTTAAATTGTTGAATTGTAATCAAGCGTTAGTTTTCCCCAAATATTCAAAGTATAAAGCAGTTTGTGCCAACCTCAGATATACTTCCCCAATGCCTTTATAACCATTGTCTACCTAGGTAATACAAACTTCTTTTGTGCCTGACCACAAAAGAAGTTGGTGTTCCTAGTGTTGGCAAGATATGATACCTCAACTGTGATGAAGCACTCCTTTGAAAGTTGCTGTAGTAGTCAGTGTAAATTACAGTTACTCAAGTTTGCATCACATCTGAGATCAAGGAACTTCAAGGGTGATTTTGAGTCTTCCAGTTGTCCTGGTTCTATCATCTCAGTACTAAGACTTTAAACATTGCCAATTATTAAGACTTAAGAGAGATAAGAACTCAGCTTGGTGCTAAATCTGTACAATTTCTTTAGAATAAAAAAGGACAGAAATAATCCCTGCTACCAATGTAAAATGTCAACACCAGCTTAACCTTCATATTGATATAGATATTTCTGTTAACATCGCAAAATTAAAACACCCCTGCACTTCTGGAAAATTTAGTGAGTGCTTGTTCTTGATGGCAGATGTGAGATCAGATTCATTCTACTCACTTTCAAGTGTGTTAAGACAACTCTCTCATTTGAACATTGATTGGCACCAAACCCTAGATGAGGTGTGAACCACTACATTCATTCATCCATTCCACTTAGAATTGCCTGCTCTGGGTTGAGAAATACTTGAAGATTTTGGGGCTGAAGCCTAAGGGGGGCAGAGTTTGTGGAAGGAAGGAGAGGGACTTTGATAGGGCATCAAAGAGTCCACCTTCCAAAGCAACCATTTTCTCCAGGGGAACTGATCTATGTCAGTTGTATTAGCAGATCTTCACCTACTACCTGGAGGCTGGCAAATCTAATCCCACTACCAAAAATGCTGCCTGGGTTTTGCCTGGATTGATTTGTAATGCACTGTGGTAGTGGTGCTATTGTTAATTACTAATAAGTGTATGAAAAGCTACATTAATATTAAAAACAGTAAAATCAGACATCAGAATATTATATTATATTATTATAATACTTAATTTTAAGACTTCGAAGGTAATTTTTACATGAATTCTATTTCTGCATTAAATCCTTTTAATATATTTTTATTGAAATGGGACAAAATATTTTTACCACAATCCAGCTTTAATCCCACTGGGTTGAATTCTACAGCTCCTTTTTGTTAAGTGATAAGACCTCCTCTATTACAGGAAGTCTTTCTTGATTAGCAGAAGGGAACTATGGGATGGATTACAGTCTCCTTGATGTGATTGCAAGATGTACCAGGGCTTTATTTATTGTACTTTTTTGTACCATTTTCATGCTTTGTATTCATACAGTTTTAGTTCTGTTTCTTTGTATTTAATTAATTTGTTATAGATGGTCAGAGAATTTGTTATAGGTCAGAGAAGCACCAGTGCCTACATAGTGTCTGAATAAAGCTAAAGACATCTTTATTGTGCAATGCTTTTGAGCCAAATTGATAAAGCAGTGGCACCCGATGTACTGAGTTAGTGCTTGTTGTGGTTCATACTTTATTTAAATATTTTAATCATCATTTATTTTAATTATAGTTTTGATTTTTTTTACATTGTGTAGACTTTGTTTGACTCCTTGGGAATCCAGTAAGAGTTAAAAGCCGAGCCAATATATTCAATGGGCCAACCCTGTAGTCAGGGCTTTTTTTGTAGAAAAAGCCCAGCAGGAACTCATTAGTATGCAAGGCCATACCTATGACATCACCATCATTTGCATACTAGGCCACACCTCTGACATCATCATCATTTGCATACTAGGTCACACCTCTGACATCACTGTCATTTGCATACTAGGCCACACCTCTGACATCACCAAAAGTGTATAAAGTCTTTTTTGTGGTGTGGTAACAATTCTGGTCATCACACCTCAAAAAAGATATTCTAGCATTGGAAAAAGTCCAGAAATATATAGCCACACACACACACACATATACACACACAAATCCATAAATATATAGCAATACCAGGGGAGGGGGGGAAATCAAATTCCAACATACTACTACAGAGCCAGCATGGTGTAGTGCTTAAAGAAAGAAAGAAAGAAAGAAACCAAACAGACAGGAGAAAAGACTGACTGAATGAATGAAAGGGGGGAGAGAGTTGGAAAGAGAAGGAGAGAGAGAGAGAGAGGGAGGGGGTAGTGGGAAATAAGGCAAACAGGGAAAAAGAAACATTGGCGGAAAGAAAGAGTGAGGGAGTGGGAAATAAAGCAAATAGACAAAGAAAGACTGACAGAAAGAAAAAAATGAATGCAAGAAAGAAAGAAAGAAAGAAAGAAAGAAAGAAAGAAAGAAAGAAAGAACAAATAATGAATGAATGAATGAAAGGGATTGACAAAAAGAAAAAATGAATTAATGAAAGAGAGGAGAGTAAGAAAGAAAGAAAGAAAGGGAGGGAGGGAGGGAGGGAGAGACAGTTGGAAACAAATAGAAAAAAGAAAGAAAGAGAAATGAAATAGGAAGAAAGAAAAAGGGAGGGAAGGAGTGAAAGAAAGAAGGAGAAAAATAAAGAAAGAGAAAAGAAAAGAAAAAATAAAGAGACTGAAGGAAAGGGGATGCAAGCAACTCTCCTATAAAAATGCTGACTCCCACAAAGCCCCAACTCTGCAGCTTGGCCCCTCGAGCCCCGCCAGCCAGCTGGATGTCAGGAGGCCATGCCCCAGCACAACACTGGGAGACCTCCCCAAGCCCTGCCAGACACCCGGATGTCGGGAGGCCCCAGTGCAAGTGCAGCAGGCATCTCCAAGCCCCGCTGGACAGTGCGACACCGGGAGACCCCCGCGCAAGCGCGGCAGGCCTCCTCAAGCCCCACCAGACACCCGGACGCCGGGAGGTCCCCATGCAAGAGCGGCTGGCCTCCCTGAACCCTGCCAGGCAGCAGGGGAAGTCGATGAGGCCGAGCCAGAATGCTGCCCGGGGCCAGCTGAAACGGTGTTCCGTGCGTTCCAGCTCAAAAAAAGCCCTGCCTGTAGTACTATATATTTGTTTTATCTTTTTAAAAATGTGTATGTACTGTTGCTCAAAATGCCCCCCATGTCAGGACATGCATATATATTTAAATATGAATCACTGGGAGATATTTTAAGAGCGCCAGTTTGGTGTAGTGGTTAAGTGTACGGACTCTTATCTGGGAGAACCAGGTTTGATTCCCCACTCCTCCACTTACAGTTGCTGGAATGGCCTTGGGTTAGCCATAGTTATCGCAGGAGTTGTCCTTGAAAGGGCAGCTGCTGTGAGAGCCCTCTCAGCCCCACCGACCTCACAGAGTGTCTGTTGTGGGGGGAGAAGATTTAGGAGATTGTAAGCCGCCCTGAGTCTCTGATTCAGAGAGAAGGGCGGGATATAAATCTGCAGTCTTCTTTAAGTCTCTTATACACAAAGCTTCAGGCTCTGGCTTAATAAACCCCCAGAGAAAAATGAGAGTGCAGACAGATGGCTAACCAAGACACAGAAAAGTCATATAGTAATGATATACAGGGAGGGTTGTCAACAATTGTAGAAAAAATGTCCTCCTCTTTAACAGGGGCTTAATGTGATGTTGCTTATCTGGTGATATTATTTGTCTTTGTTGTGCCAAGGAAAGCTTCAACTACCCATTTCCACACATCAGGCCTCTTTTAAAGGAAAAAGACATTCTTTCCCCAGGTTGTTGGCAAATCTAACAAGAATATGTTGCCAGGTCCGACTCAAGAAATATCTGGAGACTTTGAGGCTGGAGCCAGGAGAAAGATCTGAACTCAAGCAGGACTGAACTCAAAGGGAGTTCTGGCCATCACATTTAAAGGCATTGTAAGAAAAAGCCTCCTACTTTTCATACACATGGACATCATGATCACCAGTATGGTTGCCAGGGTGCCTGGAGTTGATTCGCCCACTTCTGCTCTAAGAAGTGGACTTTGTCCACTGTTTCTAAGGCTTATGTGGATACTATAAGTCTCAGCTTTGCAGCAGCATTCTACATCCCTGGATGGGTGTTATCCAGAACTACAGATGAGCTTCCAGACACTCCTTGCGTGCACAGTCTCGGCCATTGTAGTGGAAGAAGCCACGCCGCCATGAACTGTACAGGCAAACAGTTTCCAGCCTGTTTCCATGAACCAAAGGCTAACACCACCAGAATCCGTCTTGTCTTCTGGACTCCATTACAGCAAAGCAAGAGACTCATGTATCCAACAGCTGCTTCAACTTCTGCATAAGGCAATCAAGCTTATCTTAGGCGTGGATCCTGCCAGACTGCCTAAGCTTTTGTCCAACGGAACCCAAGACAAAGGATGGTGCCAGCAGAGGAGTAAAGAAGAGGAAGAACAGCTTCACCCAGAACCAGAGCTATTGTGTAGATTGGGTGTCACCTTAGTTATCAATTTGGCTACCTATTGTCATTTTTAGATAAATTTATATAGCTTATTTAATCCCCTCAACTGTCGCACTGGAGCCTCCCCCTGCCCATTGTTACCTGGAAACCCAATCAGGTAACCAGGGCCAGGTCCACTCATTGGCTGGATATGGGCATCCAATCAGGTACCCAAAATAGACTGGCCACTGCCCACCACACAAGTCCAGCCCCTACAGTCACTTCGGAGCCTCCCCTTCTCTGAGGTAATGTACCATGTGGTACAGCATCATGTCCCACCTGACCCAGTGTCATAATCCCCTGGATGTTCTACCCCTTAAGGGTTCAAGGTAGCCCTTATAACCTCTGACCCAATGCCCCACACGTGTGCATCTGACAGTACCCCAGTCCTGCTGTTTAGATACACCCCCGATACCTGATCAGTTGAGGGTCCCTTCCCCCATCTCCCTCATTCATTGCCATTGGAGCTTTCCTCGAAGACTACAATCAGTAATTATCACCGTGTTTGTCCATCCTTGTGTTACCTCTGTATATTTCGCTCTATTTTTATTAGGTCTGTGTGTGTGCTGTATGTACCCATTATCTTGTATGTGTGTTCTATAGTTTTCTGTAATAAAAGCATAATTATATTACTTAATTAGTGTCCTTGGTCGATTTAGAAAGAATTTCTGGAAGTAGAATCCTGTATACATAGATTCTAGATCCTTTTGAGTGATAGTTGGCCACCTGAATTCCCCAACCTCGTTTGAGGGCATTTTGGCTTACAGTACTGCATGCCTTTTAAATGCCTTCCATCTATTTGGAAATAATGAAGGATAGGGGCATGTTTAGGAGTTCACAGAATTGAACCCACTGGTCCAATCTTTTTTGAAACTTGGGAGGTGTTTTGAGGAGACGCATTAGATGCTATGCTGAAAATTTGGTGCCCCTACCTAAAAAAACAGCCCCCCAGAGCCCCAAATACCCACAGATTGATTCTTCATTATACTCTGCAGGAATTAGTCTCCATAGGGTATAATGGAGCAGATATTTCCCTCCCCCCACCACTGTCTGATAGCCCTGAGGTGGAGGGAGGGTCTACAAAGTGGTGGGATCTCCTGCTTCCAACTGGGGATTTTGTAACAAAAGGAAAATCTGTATAGAAGTAACAACTGTTAATACCAGTCTTGGCTTACTACTCTATATTTTGAAACAAAAAAATTAATATCAATATTATTAACAAAAACCACTAGGTGCCAGATTTTAACAACTGGCAAAATTACAATAGAGGGTTGATGTTACAGCAACAGCAGCAATGGATTGCCTATGTAACTATCCATTTCATTTGTCTTCTTCAGGCTGCAGTACATTAGGCAAAGCTGTAAATATACAAATGAAAAATAAAAGAATTACATGAACCAAAAACCTCAGAAGGATCACAATTCTGAAAACTGGAAAATATTCTCACCCTTGAATTCAATGATTGAATACCCAGTATTTCCTTCAAATTTATGCTTAGGTACTCTCCAGCTTTTACAATTGTTGTATGGACAGTTGCAATTGGAGCTAAAAATAAATGAAAATCTTAGTACTCATGTTCTGATGCATTAAGTATATTCAAAACCCTTCCAAATAGTAGCACTTACCCTCAGAGATCAACAGTCTTCCACTAGGGGTTACTCTTTGTCAGATTCAAAATGTCCGTCCAACTAGGGGTTGGCAACCCTAAAGCAGAACAATTAAATGACATGACAATTCATGGCAAACTTTAACCCTGTTTCACACCCCTGAGCACCCTAATCCTGAGGGAGAAGGTGTGGCACAAGTCAAATATCTCCCTGGGCATTCTACACCTGGGTTAGGACAGGTGCAGACAGGAGGAAGGGCAAGTGGTACTAGCTCTCTGTGAAGTAAAGGCCAACAATATGATAAAGGCTGTCTTGGGAGACAAGACTTTGCTTAGTTAGAGTAAACACAGGGAAGCAGTAACTGGGGCAGCAGGTCAAACTGGAGGGGAGAAACAGTCCTGGAACTGGGCCACATCTTTCAAAAGAAGGGAGTACCTGCTCAGCCAGATCCCTATCATGAGGAGCCTGGCAAAGCTGAATGGCCAGGCACCGTGAGGCCAGATGACCCTTCCTGTTTTGTCCTTCCTCACAGGAGGCCAAGTAAGATGGCCCCATCCTGTCCTCCATTGCAAGGAGAGTGGGCTGGCAGGGTATATTCCTTCCCACAGTAGGGTTGCCAAGTCCAATTCAAGAAATATCTGGGGACTTTGGGGGAGGAGCCAGGAGACTTTGGGGGTGGAGCCAGGAGACATTGGGGCGGAGCCAAGAACAAGGGTGTGACAAGCATAATTGAACTCCAAGAGAGTTCTGGCCATCACATTTAAAGGGACAGCACACTTTTTAAAATGTCTTCCTTCTATAGGAAATAACAAAGAATAGGGGCACCTTCTTTTGGGGCTCATAGAATTGGACCCCCTGGTCCAATCGTTTTGAAACTTGGAGGGTACTTTGGGGAGAGGCACTAGATACTATATTGAAAATTTGGTGCCTCTACCTCAAAAAACAGCTCCCCCAGAGCCCCCAAAACCTCCAGATTAATTCCCCATTATACCCTATGAGAATTGATCTCCACATAGGGAATAATGAAGACGTTTCCCTCTCCTCCTCCCTCCCCCCCCCCCTTTCTGGCAACTGAAGCGAGGGACTGGCCTTTCTACTCACGAGTTGCTGCCAGCTTCTTTACAGCAGCAGTCACACCATCCCAAAGTGGAGCCTTGCAATCAAGCCTCCGGAGGTGCAAAGGCACATGGTCCTTTGCAGGCGGGGCTTCTCTCCTCCCCCCCCCCCCAGCCAGCTGACTGGGCGCGGGAAGCAGCTTGCGAAAAGGAAGAACGGCTGCTGCAACGGGGCTGGGTGGGAAGGGAAGGGAGGAGGAGAAGCATCGGGCATTGGAGTCCGTCAAGACCCGCCTGCGTTCCGCTCGCTGGTGAGCCAGCCTCCCTTCTCAAGATTTCCCTTGCCAGGCTCAGCACCTCCTCCCCGGACGACGCAAATGCTCCTTGGCGCCATTCCCCCCTCCTCCCCCCGCTTCCAGAGTTATGGAAAGCGGGAAAAGAGGCTGAAAATCCAGTATTCTCCCGCCAGGGCGGGAGGCTTGGGAAGGCTATCCCACAGCAAGCCCTTCTTCCTCAGGCCTGCTCCTGTTTTGGGGCTGGAGTCACCAGAAATTGCTTTCCAATCTGGGTGGCCGTTCATTCCGTGGACTAGTCCATAGAGAAAACTAACCTGGGAAGCAGAGATAGGTGTGGAGTTGCAGTTTGGAATCTGAGTTATCATTAGGGAGATTCTGTTCATTGCTACTATTTGAGAAAACTGCAGACTTTTCCCTGCTATTGTTTATTTATTCAGCCAATGACCAGAAGCAAAAGCTATACAGTAAGATAATTTGGAAATAAAATTGGTTAGACCAATAGTTAGGAATCTCTAAAATTTTAAATCAATACATAAAATTTCATTACAAATTCTACAAGCTGCTGAGAAAAAATTAGTGCAGCTAATAGTCTGGCTGGTCAGACTATTGGTCTGTAAACACAGGCTGCTACTTCTTGTCTGGTTCTGCATTCTGTAGCTGCTTTCTGCCCATGCTCAAAGTTTCAGATCTGCCCACAAGATCAAAAAGGCTGGGGACTCCTGCCCTAAATGAGTACTGTTGATTGGATAAGAAACAGAAGCTGAAGACTAGAAATAGATATTGGTGGGAGTTGGAGGTGGGGAAGCAGTCTTTCCGTGGATGTCCTAGACTGTGAAAGCTGGTAGCTTTTGTTTATAGGCAAAATGCATGGGTTTCTAGGAGATAATGTAGTTGTAAATACATTCTTTATTCCTGATCATATCAGATACCTGTAGTAATATTGGCATTTTATAGTTTAGAGCAAATTAGAGTAATTATTGTGCTTCTTCTAAGTAATTATAAAAGCTTAGTAATATGTTGTTCTGCCTTATCCGAAGGAAACAGGTCAAGGAGTAAAAAAATGGAATTATTACAGCTTAAGGCTGCTATTGTCAGAGTAAAAAAAAAAAAGGAATTGTTATAGTTTGCAGTCATAAATTACAAAAGATTTGTTTGAGAACTTGAGAGAACCACTGGCAATTCCATGCTGAAAACTGAGCTGTCTTGCCTTCACTCACACTGGTACATACCTGTGAGAAAGACTGAAATCTTTAAATGAAATTTGCCTAAATGGAATTTGAATAATTACAGTGGACCAAGCTTACTTTAAAATCTCTTGTTTAGAGTCAAATTGTATTGACTGCCTAATTGTAAAGCTAAGTCTGACTAGCAGCCACAACTCTTTGAAGAAAATGTTCTTATCATGTATACTTTCAAAATGGAAATGAACTAATGAAATATAGATTAGCAAGTATTGCATGTAATAATTTGCTATTTTTGTAAAGAAAATTACTATAATTTTCCACCCTCAGCCAAGTGTACTCAACCTTTTAAAGCCACTGGCTGGTATCTGAGACCTTTACTGAGTCCTGCACTCCTACCAAGGGTATGAGACAGAAGTACAGCATGTCTCTGGCTTTCATGCAGGCCCGTAGCTTCAGTGGGCCGGGGGGGGGGGCGGGCCCCAGAAACCAACCCCGTTTAACTTTCTGGCCCCTCCACCATCGCTCGTTGCCATTGCTCTCTTGCTGCCTTCCCCACTTTACTGCTGCAGTGCACCTTCCCTGCTTTTGTGCCGCCTTCCCTGCTCTCCTGCTGTGGCACCGCCTTCCCCACTCTCCTGCCACCTTCGCCACTCGCTGCTGCCTTCCCCGCTCTCCTGCCACCTTCCCTGCTCTCATGCCAGCTTTTTCGCTCTTCTCCGCTCTCCTGCCACCTTCCCTGCTCCCCTCTGGCTTTCTCACTCATAAACACACTGGTGCACACACTCTCGGAGTAACACCATGATGGCTCAACAGGGAAGCAGGCTGCCCACGTTTTAAAAAGTTTGTGATATTTTCTGCCCCATCTAAAATTTTATTCCCTGGGTCCCCCAAGTTTTCTGGCTACAGGCCTGCTTTCATGTTAGGCTACATCTTTATTCTACATAATGTGGACAGTGCATTATGTAAAGCTGGAGCTTTGTAAATCCCCACATCTGGCTGCCACTGCTACTTGAAGTAGTTAAAGTAGTTATGTTAGATTCCCAGTACCCACATTATTATGTCTTGTGCTGATATCAACTCATTTGACAGGGAAAAGAATCATGGCAGACTGCTGCTAAAAATGTAGCAAATTTACAGAGTTGTTAAGACCAAACCAGAGGAGCTATTAGTTTGTATATGTGTGAGCGTATTATAGAGAACAATCAGATTATATTGATATGCAGGCAGATTTCAATAGCTGCAATTTTTGGGGTACTTTGATTTCCTTAATCATGGAACACAAAGCTGAACCAGAACCCAACACTGATAAGGAGACTGGAGCTCTCATTAGTTTTTTGAACCCTCTTGGTAAGAAGTTATGTATCCCTCAACATATAAGGTAGAAATGATCTTGAGGTATGCTGGAATGTTTTAAATGCTTAAAAAAAAGCAGCACAAGAAACAAGTAATGAAATTGCAAATGTAAAGTCAAGTTTTTTCAACCCCTTTATTAATGCTTGCAAAATATTCTATATAATTTTCACTTTTCCATCAGTGTGATCACCTATCATAAGCAAGTATGTTAATAAGGGAGCAAGCAATAATCTAGTATCCAGACTCACTGACACAAACCAGATGTTTAAAAGCACATAAGTAATGTCTTGAGTAGCTGTTGTCATCACAGCAAGTATAAAGTCAGATGTGGTTTTTCATGTTTAATAGTATAAGGTCTTTCCTTTGCAAATATGTACCAGATGTTGGATTTCCTCAAGGTTAAATGTGATTATTGCACAAGCACACACGCACAAATTGCAGGCAGAGATTAAATCACAAAATAATGAGGTCCTTTCAAAAGGTAGTATGGAGCAGCGCTGGAGTTTTTGCTGCCCCAGGCCACCCGCATGGCTGCACCCCCCCCATGGGGGGTCTGAGCGAGGCTGTGTGGTTCCTTTCCTTCGCCCTGCTGCTGGGCAGGGGAAAGGGACCGTGGGACTGCCCTGCCCTGCCTCGCTGAAGCTGTTTCCCCTTATAAGGGAGGCAGCTTAAAGGTGATACGGCACCGCCTCCTTCCTTCGCCCAGCTGCCGGGTGGGGAAGGGGCCGTTGGACTGCCCTGCCTCATGAAGTCATGCCTCCTCCTTCCTCCAGCCGGCTGCCCGGCCGGGGAAAAGGCTGTGGGACTGCCCTGCCTTACTCTGAAGCTGTTTCCCCTGCAGGGGAGGCAGCTTTAAGGCAACGCGACTCTCCTCCAAGCCCAGTTAAGAAGTTGGGTTTGGAGGAGAGCACAAACTGGCATGCAGTTCTGCCACTCTCAGCTTCCGGGGAAGCTGAAAGTGGTGGAGCGGTGAGAGAGGGCACCTGAAACCACTGCCTACTTCGCCAATTTCCATGTGCTGCTTCTGGAATCCTATGCAGAACTGAGAAGAGCTGAACTCTGAAAGTTCTCTTTGTTGACTCATAGGGTTGCTAGGTTCCTCCTGGCAACTGTTGTGGGATGGGGGGAGACTTACCGGGAGTGGGAAGGAGGCCCAACCAATGTTGCAGAAATGTATCTATGTCTCTTCTGATGTGACTCAGAAGTGATGTCACCACACAATCCTTTTTCTGGGTAAGTGCCTTCTGCCAGCCAGCTGATTGATTGGTGGTGGGGCCTAGCTGTGAGGGATCCCTGCCTCCACTGCAGGATCTGGCAACACTATTAACTCAGCATGTCTCTTTATGGGTCAATAAAATATGTAATATAAAGAACTTTTAATTGTAAGCAGTTGTCAGTATGTTTCTACTTTATATGGTGTTTTGAATGTTGTGAGTGTCCTTGGGCATCACTGCATGGAGAGGAGGCAAATATCCTAAAGAAATAAAATATAGGATGGTGGTATTTTGTAACAATTCAGAGAAAGTTAGTGGCACATCTATGTCAGTGTGTTTTAAGTTCTATTAATTTCAATGAGAGTTTGCACATGATTAAATTCCCAAGCTTCAGGAACCACCATGTGACATGGGAGGAAGTGCAGAAGGCAGAGGCAAGCATAGCTGGCATTTGCTGTAACTTCCCAAATTGATTTGCTGCTGCTTGAGTTCACAGCAAACTCTGGAAGTATTAGCAGTGCCACTTCTATTACTTCAGGAGGAAGGTGTAAACATAGACCAGTTCTGCAGTTGGCATTTGCCTCCCTTTTGCTGTGGGGTTATTCCCTGCGGGTCTGTTGTTCCGATTCTGTGTTAGAGGATTTCTCCTGGAGCAGCTTTCAATCTGCTCCACATCTTCTGATTCCGCATTACCGTTTTTCGAGAAGTTTCTCCAACGTCGGTACTATTCTCATCTGTCTCCTCTCCCCCTTTCCCCCCATGCATGTGTGGTTGTGTTACAGTGTGATCAACGATTTCCAGCACACTCAATGAATATTAATGAACATGACCACAATGGGTATCGCTGCCGCATCCCGCACTTGTCGACACTATGCACAGGGAATTTTAATGTACCTTGTCTCCCCTCATTTTTTTTTTTTAAATGTATGCTTGTTTGCATTACAATGCAATCATTAAAGCCAGGGACCATGGAATCTGGCTCAACTCATTAATGCAAAAGGAGTGGCAGTCATGTGTGTCTCCGTCACCCAGCCATTTGGTTTATCCAAACACTGGGACTTCTAACCTGTCTGGGCACCATTTGCCTTTCAAGCTTTGCACACTGCTGTTTGTGTGCATAATGGATGACCACCAATGGAGACAGCTATCTCAAATCAGCCCAGTGCTCCGATTGATACTTCTATCCCTGAATTCTGCAGCTAGTGCCCTGGCAGGTCCATTTTAATGGGCCACAAGCACACAATCAGTAAGAGGCACGTTGAATGTAAAACACACAATTTCCCCTTGAAAACAGTACTGAAGCACAAACAGCAACAGGAATGCAATTTTTTTTTGGGGGGGGGGTCGGTTGAGGAAGGAGAGGACACACTTTTCCCGAGGAACAAAACAAAACCTAAAAGCCATAGAAGCACGGGGGAATGTACAATTGAAAGTGGTGGAAAGGACAAAGGTTTGGCTTAGATCACTAGGTACTGTGTTGCGTTGTAACGCGAATTGGAGTTCCTTTAAAAAAAATATTGCTCATTGTCAGGTGTGAATTCAAAGGGAAGGGGGAAGAAGTGATGCACCAGTGAATGATGCAATAACAGGATGGAATCGTGGGCATGGAATTATGTGGATGTGTTCTAATGCTGCGGAAGCTTGTCTATGCATTTGCAAGAGTTCTGCACAAGAATCTAGAACCCTGAGTGCGGGGCAACCAAAAACTTCTGGGAAAATGAGGATCATGTTGACATGGAGCATAAAAGGGTGAGAAGCAGGTCAACTGCTGCACCGGATCAAATAGTGCAGAATCCGACAGTAGCCCTGGGGAAAATACAGCTGTGATGCCGGGGCAAATGCTACTGCGGAATCAGCCATAATCTACACCTGATGTAATTTCCCCCACCAGCGCTTCTAGCACCTTTGTCCAATAACTTTTCAGTAATGTATATGGGGCAATAATGCAGTTACCAACCACCATGTGAGAAGTGGAATTCTCCCAGAATTACAACTAATTTCCAGAGCAGAGAGAGATGTTCTCCTGAAGGAAAAGACAGTTTCAGAGGGCAGACCTCTTTGTCATCACATCTAGAACTGCTAGGTTTCCTGCCGTGGTGGGAAACCTCCTACTGTCAATCTGCTCTTCTCTTCCTGTTACTACTCCTTCAGACATCAAGAGAAAAATAAAATAAAAAATCACCAGTGTTGCATGTGACATGATATCACTTCTAGGAAAAATCCAGAAGTCACATGATGTTCTAGGAATTGTCAGAAACCCTATGGTTTACCATAGAGTTTCTGGTGAATGCTTGAGCAACATGATGCTTGTGCCCCCATATCCTCCCACTGGATGCCAGACATTGGCTGGCAACCCTGCTTCTCTACTGAACTCCATCCTCTCTCCAAACTCTGTCCTCCCCAGGCACTTTCCTCAAGTCTTCAGGAATTCTCCAAGTCATAATTGGCAACAATTATTGGTAGGCAATAATGTTGCAAGCTTGAGACAAATCAGTTTTAGTTCTGAATAAATATTATATTTGCCCAGCACTTTGCTTATTATTCTTTATTCAGTCTTCCTTCCAGGTATGCTTTATTTATTTGTATGGAATCAAATAAGATGAGATGGCAGTGACATATCACCATTTTAAAAACTGAATCACAGCTGCTCAGGGTTCTGCCATTTTTGGTGTATTTTTTCTCATTTCACAAACATTTCCCATCACTAAGTAATTTCACAAGAAATGCTAATTGCATTCTGGGAGCATCTTTATCTCAAACAGCAATTTGAGCAATGGATAATGGGCTAATGTGACAACACCCCATCTTCAGACCTAGAAACTAGAGACTTAAATTCCACACATTTCTTTCTTCATTTTTAAAAACAAAAAATATTTTTATAGTTGAGACTTCTGGAACTGCTTAATTGTCTAGTTCTCAACGAGAACTCAGTATGCCTCCTGGCCAATTGTGAGGGAAGTATAGGCTTGAAGGAACCACACAGTAGGCTTGATGAAAACAACTAAGAAACAGGTTTATTTCTGTGGTATTGTTGTTTTTCTTTTCCCCAGGCCTCTCAGTATTAACATTAAGTAGCCAAGTTACTGGAGGCTGAGGCCTGGAAAATAGGCTTCCCAACCCTCCCGCCCTGGCGGGGGACCCCAGGATTTCCACCCTCTTCCCCCGCTCCCCCAAAAAACGGAAGCGGGGGGAGGGGGGAAACGGCACCGGGGAGCATGGCGAGCCGCCCGATCCTGGAGCGGGCGAGGCCGCCATGCCGCCCCCTCCCCCTCCCCGCCCACCGCAGCTGCTCCTCCGAGATGGGCCCAGGCTGAGCCCATCTCGGAGGAGCAGCCAAGAGGCGGCAGCAGCGCAGGGGAGGGCGAGGCAGGCCAGGAGCATGGCGAGCCGCGGATCCGGGCCCTTCTAGGACCCGGACTTGTGGCTCGCCACGCCCCCGACCCGCCTCCACCCCCCCTCCGCTTCCACCCCAGAGGCAGAGCGGGCGAGGCTGCCATGCCGCTGCCGCCTCTTCTCTGCTCGCCGTGGCTGCTCCTCCGAGATGGGCTCAGCCACGGCGAGCGGAGAAGAGGTGGCAGCTGCGGGGCGGCTCGCCACGCTACCCGGTGCCGTTTCCCCCTAGCTCCACCCCAGTGTCTCCTGGCTCCACCCCCAAAGTCTCCTGGCTCCACCCCCAAAGTCCCCAGATATTTCTGGGGTTGGACTTGGCAACCCTACTGGGAAATCAAAACAGTTACAAAACAGGTTTCTTGCTTGACTGATTCAGATTTAAAATGAGAACAGAAAGGCTTTTATCTTTTAATTCTTTTTGGCAGGAAGAGCACTCAAACCCTAGCTGTCTTTAAAATGCCTAAAGTTCCCAAATAGACACTGCCTACTCCCACCAAAATCCAACAATATCCTGACTCTGTCAGTTGGCCAGCGGTTAAATTGTCAAACATCTTCTCCCCCTTTCAACATTCCACTTCATCATTTGAAAGTGATTGGCTGAGGCTCTTGGAGGGCAGGACTTGAAATGGTCCATCACAGGTATGTTATTTGATGTGGTGTGAAAAGCTCTACCCACTTCTTCTCCAACTCTGATTGCTATCAGTTGCTTGTTCTCTCCAGAAGCAGAAAATGCCTGCCACCCATAATATACACCCAGGGCTGCCCCTGCACTGTCTGGCACCTTAGGCAAGGCTAACTTCTGGCACCCTACCCCTAGGGTTGCCAAGTCCAATTCAAGAAATATCTGGGGGCTTTGGGGGTGGAGCCAGGAGACATTAGGGGTGGAGCCAAGATCAAGGCTGTGACAAGCATAATTGAACTCCAAAGGGAGTTCTGGCCATCACATTTAAAGGGACGGCACACCTTTTCAATTCCTTCCTTCCATAGGAAATCATATGGATAGGGGCACCTCCTTTTGAGGCTCATAGAATTGGACCCCCAGGTCCAATCATTTTGAAACTTGGAGGATATTTTGGGGGAGAGGCACTAGATGCTATACTGAAAATTTGGTGCCTCTACCCCAAAAAACAGCCCCCCCCAGAGCCCCAGATACCCGTGGATCAATTCTCCATTATTTTCTATGGGAATAAATCTCCATAGGGAATAACAGAGTTCCCAGCAGACATTTCCCTCCCCTCCCCCCGCTTTCTGACGACCCTGAAGCGGGGGGAGGGCCTCCAAACCGGGGGATCCCCTGCCCCCACCTGGGGATTGGCAACCTTACCTACCCCTGCACTGATAACATCATTGAATCACATGGAAGGGGCACCCAATTCAGTGCCCCCAGAAGGCCAGCACCCTAATTTGCTGAGAGGCAGGGCCAGCCATGAATACACCCCATCATATATTGCCAACTGTTTCAAATACCAGAAGCACCCACATTTCTGTGTGTGTGTTTTATGGCATGTGCAAAGGACCACTGGCTGTTGTTTTTGTGAGGGGGTGCCCAGGGCATAGTTGCAGAGGCTGTGATCTATTGCATTTTCAAAACCATTTGAGCTGATCTACATAGTTAACTGTGTTAGGGTTCTTTTTCTGGAACTCTGTTGCATTCCTTGTAACCCCTTCCCCTACATTTTTTCTCCTGTTACCCATAAGGGTTATCTCCTAGTGTTTGAGGAGGAGCCCCATGGTGCAGAGTGGTAAGCTACAGTACTACAGTCCAAGCTCTGCTCACAACCTGAAGTTGATCCCTGCGGAAGCTGGACTCAGGTAGCCAGCTTACTGTTGACTCAGCCTTTCATCCTTCTGATGATGGTAAAATGAGTACCTAGCTTGCTGGGGATAAAGTGTAGATAACTGAGGAAGATAATGGCAAACCACCCCGAAACAAAAAATCTGCCAAAAAACATCAGCTCATGGGTCGGTAAAGACTCGGTGCTTGCACAGGGAAATATTAGTTCTTAAAGGAGACCCTATTAATTTTGCAAGAGGAGGCAACAGCAAGATCTTCACAAATTGTATACTAAAATTTTTCCCTTAGCTCTCAGAAATAACCAATCCATTGCTTAACCAAGAAAGGTTGTTTTATTAAAAGAGGAAATAATAAAATAGTACAAGAATATAAAGAATGAATGCGTACTGAAGACAAACACACAATACAGGTTTGAGAAGGAATATACCAGGGGGTTTGAGGAGCAATAGCTGCAGGTCCAGAAGAGGCAAGGTCCAGCAGAAAGGCAAGACAAACGGCATCTTGGGTGTGTAGTTTCGATCCAAGAAAACACACACAGACACTGAGATATGAGTACGATTTTTATAGGGAAAATGTGTCCTGAGTAGGGTTGCCAGGTCTGTGTTGGAAAATACCTGGAGACTTTGGGGGTGGATCCGAGAGAGGGTGGGGTTTGGAGAGGGGAGGGTACCTCAGCATGGTACAGTGCCATAGAATCCACTCTACAAAGAGATCTCTTCCAGCTGGAGATCAGTTGTAAACATTAGAGACATCCAGGCCCAGCCTGGAGGCTGGCAACCCCAGCAGTCTGACATTTATGCCTCAAAATAATACCACAAAAATGGCTTTCCCAGGAGAAAAAAAGACGTGGAAAACTTGTAACAATTTGCATGAGAGTTGAGGTCGGTATAAACTAAGGTGTTAATGTGCTTCTGATAAGATTAGCTAGAGGTGTCTGTGAATGGCTGAATAACATTCCCACAAATGGATAAAGAAACAGGCGATGATTTGGGAGGGCTTCCTAATGTGAAACAAAGTTTGAGTTGAAACTTAGATCACTTCCTCTGGTAATTTGAAGTGTTGATGGCTTGCTAATTACACTAAAAATATTGCTTGATGACCCTTCCTTTGTGTTAGATGGGAAGCCTATGTTAGGGGATTCTTTTGTGAGGGAAAGTGTGGGCAAGAGGAAAATGGTGGGAGATTGATAGGGTTAGTATTATAAACTGACGCCGGAACAGCTCTTTCTCAAAAACAAGTGATTTATTTAGTTCACAAAGCACACCACACAAAACAGCCCAACAATATCCCCACTTACATACACTCCAGACATTGTCTCCAGCCAATCATATTTTAATAACTACATACAATGTTACAAGTGTCCCAAAAGTCAGCCAATCCAAATGTTCATTGAAGGCCCAATCAGTTCCCTCTGAAATAGTCTCTTTCCTGATTGGGCAAAGCTCAGAGTTCTTAAGAGCCTAGCTGAAGGCTCGAGCTCTGGCAAGACAGAGTTCAATATACAACAATTAGTGATCCAGGTAAATAGTGTTAGCTCTGGGGTGAGGCAATGCTATTGTTTCAGCTAGGGTTGCTAGGTCCTCTTCCCTCCCCAGCGGGGGTGGGAGGGAGCTCTTTGAGAGTGCAGGGGAAAGGACAGTGTTCTGCTATGATACTAAAGTGTCACCATGCAGAGTCCCCAGCATAATGACATCACTTCTGTGTGATGCCATCATGCTGGGGATGTTGTGCCTGTGCCAGGTTGTGGGTGGTGGGGGCAGATGTCCCTCACTAGACATCTGGCTAGTGACACACTGGAGTCTGCCATTCAGGGGACCTCTGCTCCCATCTGGGGACTGGTAACTCTAGTTCAGCTGATGCATATCTTGGAGTGAAGAGAGGGGTAACAGCTTGGTCAAACCAAAATCTTACACCTTTCCAAGGTCCTCTGATCAGACAGGAATGTAAGGCTTGTCATCCTGGCATCTTGTGTACATTTGATCCAAAATGCCTGGCGTATGAACTCCTGGAGTATTACAAATGAAGGGTACTTGTTTCCAAACAACTCCTCAGCAAAGAGCTATGGACTGCATGGTTACAGTTCAAGCATTCATTCTTTTAAAGTGCTGCTCCTTCTCTTTTAGTAGCCTCTGAGTTGCATTGTCATCCTTTTTCTTCTCTTGGTTCCCCAACAAAATATGTTTCCCCTCACAGCTCATTGCTCCCTCTAGTATTGTTTGCATAGATTATTTTACATTGACACTGTATTGAAGGAATCTTGAGGTGGAAGAAGGAGGAAAGAAGTATCTCTAGCTGATCTCTGTCTAGAAACCCAGGGAAAGAACTTCTGTCATGTAGAATCAGGATTGAAAGATAGCTTAAGGCAAGAAAGGTCTAAGAACTAAACTGGGTGTAGTATGGCAGGCAGTTGCAGTGAGAGACTGAATGGAGACTGTCCTTGGATATTGTAGTATGTTTAGTAATCTCAACTAATTTTTTCATGTAAACAATTTATGCAGATAGTCCAGGATGTTGTACAATAACATATAGGGCGCCATCTGAATTTTAAGGCTTTTATAATTTCAACTAATGTAGACTGTGTGTTGTTTTAAATCTATATTATGCTGTACTATTTTAACAATTGTTGTACATTACCAAGAACCTGGCATGTGCTGGGATGGGTGATTCATGTAGTAGTAGCAGCAGCAGTAGTAATTTATATGCCCCTTTTCTTGTTCAGAGATGCTGTAGCAGGTTTTTAAATTGTTATATCTACATTCACACCATATGCTTTCTGTCGTTATTCAGTCAACTCAGCACAAGCCTCCATTCCGGTATATTCTCTATACTTGAAGGAAGCAGCTCTGGTCCTTCAGTCCACCCTTGCCTTAATCTTGTTAATTTTAGTATATCATAATTTGTAGTTATAATTATTTCATGAACATTTGGGTATAAGGAAATGTCTATGCTATATGTATATAATTTAACAGTTGGTATAATACCTGTATCTGGAGACGTATATAATTTTAGGAATATGCATGTGCTGGTTATGCTGTGAGTTCCAGAGAAAACATATTAACCAATTAATGTATGCAAAAGCCTTTGAAGATGTAAAACCCTGTTTAAAGAGCTGAGGGATGCTACTAACTAAACAACATGCATATTATTAACTTATATTGCTAATATTTTTAGTGGTCTCTTGAGGTGTACACAGCCAAATGTGTATGAAAAAATACCTAATAAGATTATGAATAGAAAAAGCCTAGTTTTGGTTTTAAAAACATAGTTGGATTAGATAATGTTTTAGGTCAGTCACATTTTGGATCCAAGTTATTTGAAAAGTAGCTATTCGTGAATATATAGTAATGCCTTCTATTACACTGCGGATGCATTCCTGCAAAACAGCATTATGGACAGTATTTATAACTTAAGAACAAAGGTTCACGGTAACTTGAGCCTCAGTGTAAAAAAGGAGGGGGTTCTGTGTTTTTCCACAGGCTGGTTCTTCCCTCTCAAATGGTCATTTCCCTTCTCTTGGGATGCTTGAATAGCTGAGCTTGGGAGTCCTCTTTGGTCCTGGGCTGCAAGATTCTACTACATGAACCCTTGCCAGCCTTGGGGCGCTGTCCCTAGCAGGCAGTTTTGCTGTGCTCCCAGGCCTTTCAAGACCTCTGTTACCCTTGGAAATCCCCAGTCATGAAAAATGACTTAGCTACTGTTTCAAGGATTGGAGCTGCTCCTTCTCATGCCAGTTAGCTTTATAGTGTCAGGCTTCTCCCACTCAATTCTCTAACTGCTGAAGGCAGAGTTGTTGGCCTACATGGCCATGATGTGGCCTTGTCCATGAGCTGATTGGTAACACTGGATGAAGAGAAAAGTCTGCAGCTGCTTTCCAGCCTTCTGAAAGGCTAATCAACTGAGGGTGGCAGTGGACTCCAGACACCTCAGCTGTGCACATGGGTGGGAGGTGGTTATCTCCCATTTGGTACTACTGGGGTGAGAACAGACAGGCGTTTAAAGCCGCCTGAGGGATGGGAGGCAGGCAGACCAAAAAAGTGCATCCACACGCGCATATTTGCCTGCTGTCCCCGTCCCACCCCGGTTCTGTCCCAGGCTGGCTGGGAGCTGGCTCGAAAAGGTACCACTTTCAAAGTGGTACCTTTTCACTGCAGCACCTCCTGGCCATCTGGAAAGCCGGGAGATGCCTGGAGAGCGCCTGGGGAGCCGCGAGAGGGATGCGGGAGTGTTCCAGATGCTCCCCCGCCGCCCAAGGCCTGCCCCTTCCTGCACCACCATCTGGAAGCTCCGGGGCAGTCTTCTTCAGACCGGCTTTGTTCAGGACCACTGCAAGCCGCCCCAAACCGGCCGTCTGTTACCAGCCCTGTTGTGTCACTTCCAAACCTTTCCCCCGCACCTTGAGCAAACAGAGTTACAGTACTATAAAGAAGCAGTGTTGTGTAGGACATAGTAGTGTAAGCAATATCATTCTCTACTTTTAGCTAGCTGAATATATTTTCTTGTATTTTTATTTTATTTATTTATTTCATATATGAATGAAATGTATGTGCTATAAATATTCTCTCACGCTGGTGAGCCTAAATGTTTTTTCCCCATTAAGTAAGTATTCCCATCTGTGGTGTTAACCAATTATTTACATTTTTAGCCTACTTTTTAAAAATCTCCACTTTCAGTGTATGTTTCAAGAGCAGAAATAGTTGCCTTGAATAAGTGCATCTTCCTCAGGACATATGGTCTGACTGACTTCAGAAGTCAATATTGAGAGTGTACTCCCTCCAAATATAGTGGAGCCTTATCAGTGGTAAGTAGTAGGCCATCTGCTTAGCTCAGGTCAGGAGAGAGTAGGTTTGCCAAGTCCAATTCAAGAAATATCTGGGGACTTTGGGGGTGGAGCCAAGATCAAGGCTGTGACAAGCATAATTGAACTCCAAAGGGAGTTCTGGCCATCACATTTAAAGGGACGGCACACCTTTTCAATTCCTTCCTTCTATAGGAAATAATGACGGATAGGGGCACCTTCTTTTGGGGCTCATAGAATTAGACCCCCTGGTCCAATATTTTTGAAACTTGGGAGGTATTTTGGGGAGAGGCACTAGATGCTATACTGAAAATTTGGTGTCTCTACCTCAAAAAACAACCCCTCCCCAGAGCCCCAGATACCCGTGGATCAATTCTCCATTATTTTCTGTGGGAATAAATCTCCATAGGGAATAACAGAGTTCCCAGCAGACATTTCCCTCCCCCTGCTTTCTGACGACCCTGAAGTGGGGGGAGGGCCTCCAAACCTGGAGATCCCCCGCCCCCACCTGGGGATTGGCAACCCTAGGAGAGAGACACCATGTTATTCCTCCTGATGCATGCGGGGAAGAAGAAGGAAGAGGAGGTGAACGAAGAGAAAGGAAGTTCCCTGAGATTGCATTCGACTGGTTAGAGAAGGTGAGTGAAAGCAGAGCAGACAGGAAGGAGACTGATATTGTCCTAGTTATCTAGCTTGCTCTATGGTGTTTGTAGCCTTGGAGGACTGAGCAAGAAACATTGTCAGTCTGTTCTTCTAACACAGTTCACCTTCCAAAGCATTCATTTTCTCCAGGGAAACAGATACCTGTTGTCTGGAGATATTTGTAATTCCAGATGATCTCCAGGCCCCACCTGAGGATTCCTGATATGGATGGATGGAGGAAAATCTAATTTTGAAGCTTTGTAGCTAATTCTGATATTTTGTGTATTGAATTGTACTGATGTTGCTTTGTGACTAGTACAAACAGAATTAAAACTGATCTCTGGAAATCTGTTCCCCTGGAGGAAATGGCTGCTTTGGGGGGTAGGCCCTATGACATTATACTGTTTTTGAGAGCTAGTTTGGTATTGTGGTTAAGTACACAGACTCTGATCTGGGAGAACTGGGCTTGATTCCCCACTCCTTTACATGTTGCTGTTGAGTGACCTTGGGTCAGTCACAGTTCTTGAAAGAGCTCTCTCAGCCCCACCTACCTCACAGGGTGTCGGTTGTGGGGAGAGGAAGGGAAGGAGATTGTAAACTGCTCTGAGATTCTGAATGAAGGGCAGGATAAAAATCCAATCTTCTCCTTCTGTCATTATACCCTTTTTGAGGCCCCTCCCCTCCCTAAACCCTCCCCTCCCAGGCTCCATTCCCAAAATTTTCAGAAATTTCCCAACCCAGATTTGGAAACCCTTATTCCTGTATGTCTTTTATATGCTCAAGTTGTACATTTATAAATACTTAGTTTATTACAGAAGGTACTATAGAGTTCCAGTATTCTCAGGAAACTGGCTATACAAAATTTGTCCTGGAACCACTTGAGGGAGTAAGTAATGTGAAACAGTCTTTAAAAAATGAGTGCCTGCCAACTGACTAAAAAGGTGAACAACAGGGTTATATAGTTAACTGAAAATTAAAATATAATTGTGGTTTTTATAATATAGGTATGTTCATGTTTGAAGATCTCTGTATGCATCAGTTTAGTTCTACCTGATCTGACTTGGCTACATGTTGCTGCAGTGATTGGAAGAGACTCTCATCGCTACTGTGACTCGTTCCAAAGATGTATTCTTTGGTAGTTTAAATGAAACAGGGGTTAATTCTAGCAGGATCTCCTTTGCATATTAGGCCACACACCCTGGATGTAGCCAATCCCCCAAGAGCTTAAAAAAAGAGCCTTGTAAGCTCTTGGAGGATTGGCTACATCAGGGGTGTGTGGCCTAATATGTAAAGGAACTCCTGCTAGAATTCCACCCCTGAATGAAACCATTTATAGCATACACTTTTCTCAAGAGAATAAACATACTGCAGAAATCTGAAAGATGAACCTAACGTTTTGGAATAAAAATACATTTCTTTTTTGACGTTATGGTGAGAGAAGCTCCTTTTACTGAAGCAGAGAACAAGCAGCATGAATAAGCAGTTCCCATTGTGTTAGTGGGTACACACCTAACCTAGTCAAGACTTTTTAGAAACTTCAAACTACAGTATACTACGTGATAATTTTTACTTCTTGTGAAGTTTTCTATTTGTTATAATACAAATGTAGCTCCTTAAATATTTTTCTCAATTTCTTGATAGAAATATTGGTCTTGATAGAGGTAGAGAGGTATCTATAGAGGGATAAAATTTTAATCTATAAATAAAGCTGATTTTCTGCCAAAGCAAAAAAGCATCTGTAGTGCAAACTAAGTAGATTATAATTTATACTTCAAACTGGGAGCCAATGAAGAACTGCAGTAGGGGAAACAATCTGGAAAACTCTTTTCCAGAAAACTGTGAGATTCAGATAGATAAGCAGACTGTTTTCCATTAAGGTTACTCACTTTCAGGTGGAGCCTGGAGATCTCTCAGAATTATAATTGAACTCTGAACTACAGAGATCTATTCCCTTGGAGAAAATGGCTGCATTGGTGGGGGTGGGGTGGGGTGGCCTCTGTGGCATAATGCCCCACTGAGCCCTCCCCAAGCTCCTCCCCCCAGACTCCAGAAGTTTCCAGTCTACAGTTGGCAACTCTAGTTTCTCTGGAGAAAATGGCAGCTTCAGAGACTGAACTCTGTGGTATCATATTCCTACTGAGGAATTCCTACTGTGATATCATATTCCCTCTCCCCAAACTCTTCCCTCCCCATACTTTGCTCACAAATTCAGGGGCTGTGGCCTAATATGCAAGTAAGTTCCTGCTGGGCTTTTTCTACAAAAAGCCTTTCTTCCTTCTCTTAAATGCTTCCTTTTCTGAAAAAAAAGTGCCCCTTTAGGGTTGCCAACTCTGTGCTGGGAAATTCCTGGAGATTTGGGAGTTGGAACCTAGGCAGGGCAGGATTTGGGGAGGGGGAGGTCTTCAGTAGAGTTCCATAGAGTTCATTTTCCAAAGCATCCTTTTTCTCCAGGGGACTGATTTCTATTATCGGGAGATCAGTTGTAATTCCAAGAGAGCTCTAGGCCCTACCTGGAGGTTGCAACCCTAATCCTAGAAGTCATTAATTACAACTGAAGAAGGGTGCTGTAGTCCACAAAAAGCTTGTGCCATAACAAAATGTTAATCTTGAACATGCTACTGCTCCCCTGTTTCTTGCTGCAACAGACCAATTCTCTGGAATCCTAAGAATCCTGCTTTTTAAAAACAAACGAACAAACAAACATATGGCTCTACAGCTAGACAGAAAAAATAGCCTTTTATTTTTACATTTTCTTTAGACTAATTTGCAAACACAGTTCCTGGCCTTTTAGCAAAGCAGCCCTTTATGTAGAAAATATGAAAAAAAAATCTAGGGCCAAAGGGTCATTAAATGCAAGCAATACTGTGGTCCCGTTGTTGCTGTTTTTCTAGTCCATTAAATCTTATGCTGAAATAAACTTTTGTTAGTCTACAAAATGATGCTAGATTCTGAAGCAGAGAAATAACGAGGTCTTCACAGACTTACTGGGTTGAAGGAAGGTTTACTTTATGGCACCATAAGCAGAACACAGTCGGGCATGGGCCCCCAAAATGACTGAGTTAAAATCATTCTACATACAGCCAGTTTTCTTCTCACCGAAAACAAGCAGGCAGGCCCATAAGCTTATACGATTCAACATTCCCCACCCCCTTGTAATTCCTTCTAGTACTTTTCCATTCCTCCTGTCTTCTTCCATTATCAGCTGCAGCAAGAAACTTCTCAATGAGGCCCCTTTGTGTTATCCTAATACACATCTGTGAACACACACCTGCTGAAGGCTGTCTGTGCTTCTAACGAACATTGCATCAGACACCCTCTTTTTGAAGACAAAGCATATTTTTACTCAATATGACAAATATTATTATTATTGGGGGTATTAATTATTCAGGGGTTCTCCTTCATTCCCCCTTTCAGTCTCTGAAATCTTATTTAAGTCTGAAGGAGACTGATCATCATTAAAAAAATTAATTCTGTATGACCACTCAGGAAGGGCAGCTAGGTGACAATTTGGTTTCGACATTCCCAGGAAAGACTGAAATGACACTATAATGGGGTAACAAAATAGTATATTGACAGAGATGGGGTAAAGATGGGTCACAGGAGGAGGAGAGACAGTGAGGGGATTATCCATTCACACTGGCACATCCCAGTATTTTCCCATCTAGAAAAGATGTGTGTGTGTGTGTGGGGGAAGGTCACTCAGAGGCTATGCAGCCCAGCCTTTCAATATGGAGTTTTCCTGGTCTCCATCATGGGGCCTTTCTGGGCACACAGGCTAGCTTGAGAGGGCCCCCCCCCATGTCTCTTAAGGCTACCCTCTTTATTCGGCAGCACTCTGGTATCAATTCCCCCCCTTTGGCACTGCCCAATCCTTGGAGAGTGTGTGCCACATTTCATGATGCGCTGCCATTCAGACTTCAAACAACCAGAGTTGAGACACAGTTGGGACAAAAGGAAAGGGCTTAGGAATGCCAACTACCAAAAATAGGCTATACATGAGTTAAAAGTAAAAAACAAAATCCAATCAGGAAAAAGGGGACTATGTCTCTTGGTACTGAAAACTAACTATCACTGAAATTTGGGACAATCTTGAGGAGGAGGCAGAAGAAAGGGGAGGTTAGAGATACATTTCATTTTTGAGATAATCAATCACTTGAACAGGGAAATCCATTCATAGTATATGCACTGAATAATTACATATGTCCAGTTTAAATTTGTGAACATAAATCTTGGAAGGATCCTAGGGAATGTATTTCTTTATCAATAAAACATTACTAGTTATGATGCAAGAATACAAGAACTCATCTCAATTTCTAAGACACATAAGCAATAATAAGGGACATTTGCAAGTGACATGCTATAAACTGGACCTACTCATGTGCCTTTATGGCAAACATCTTGTTGTAGCCTAGGTGATTAAGATACACACATTCAGACATACTTGGAACCATTGCCAGTTGGGGGCAGTCCACATTTGGCCACATTATTTACAATAGAAAAACCATTTCCTGACTAATTCCTTGTTCCCCTCCTCCCTTAGTCTAACAAAAGATCTTCTTTCTTGAGTTCATGGAGGGTTTGCGTGCTCTATGCATGACAATCTTTTCACAGGGAAATCTGTTTTTGCTGCAGCCAAAAGGAATTCTTTTTCTGGAAACACAACTTGGAAGTGGCAATGGGGCTGCTGTTGTGATCAGCTGGGGCAACTAGCCTTTTGTTAGGCAGAGGAATTTCACTGGAAATGAGTTTTCTCCACAACTCTGTTTGGATGGGGTTCTGGAGGAGGCCTTCCTTCCAACATCAATGAGGCATGGCCAGGCAAATTTCAGGACCTCTGGGTAGATATGGAAGAGCCTGGAATACATACTTGGAGAAACAAATAAACAAAACAATAGTAGGTGCTTTTCCCCTTTAAAGCTTTCCTTGGCTGTCCACAAATTGCCATAACTTGAGTCCAACCCTGTTGAGATAGGGTTACACACATTAGCTAGATTACCAAACTTGCTTTGGACTGGAGACTTCCTCCTCCTCACACGGAGTTTCAGTTTGACAAGGTCTCTAGCCTTCCAATGTTAAAGGGAAGATTTCATACACCATACATTATGCAGAACACAAATCCACAATATATACCTATGCATCACTTCTCATGATTCAAGCTAGTGCACATCCATATAGAAAGCGTATACCTAGAGGTTCATGATAGGCTTTTTACTTTGTTGCAACAGATATGAATCTTAAAAAAAAGAAAACATGAAATTGTGCACAAAATGGGAGCTCCAAGGAGAGATTACCGGAGTTGGGGTTACCCCTGGATTATGAAAATGGTGACAAAAAGGGAAGAAAAACTTTCGCTATAGCTTTGGAATATATGAAATTGTCAAAAATAAGAAAAACTTCAAAAACAAACACACAAAACAAAACGGAGGCCTCAATAGAACAATGCCAGCTTTAATATACATGTATGCAAGGGATCAGACCCAAAATGATTAGAGAACTGGATCAGAGAATTTAAACCACTGGAAATCAGTGGGGTGTTCAAGTCCCACTGAACCCCATTGTCCTCTGTGCAAGCTCATCCAAAAGTTCTGTGGGTCTCACATAGGTGTTAGAGTGGGTTTCAACAAACTTTAAAACAAAATCTTAAAAGCAAATATTAGTTAATCCTCAAACAAACAATTCTTAACAGACATACCAGCAATTCTTAAAACTACTATATAATGATGTGCATGCACTAAACTTGAATTTCAGGTCCGGGTTTCCTTTATATATAACAAAACAATCCTGGAAAGCAAATTCTAGTTAATACACCTTGACAAAACAGATTGAAATAATGGAGAGGCAGAAACTTAAAACAAGCAAATGGAAATGTGTTATCCAGTGGCAAGCCTGGCCAGGACTGGAGACTGGATTGAAACACAAAATCAAGCAGAACTGGAGTCCTACCATGGTAAGAACATGAAACATAGAAAGGATTTTCTAAACAAAAACACTCAGAAAAGGTCAAGCTCTAACAAGATACTATAGATGGAGGCATAAAATAAGATAGATAAGCATATAGATGCCTCTTTCCACAGGTAAGAGGTTCACCAAATAGCTAAATAGGAAGATTGATATGCACTGTTCATAGATGGAACATAACTATAAATGACATGAAGAGAGCAAATGAAGATATACATTTGAGGAATGCAGAACATTATTAAAGTCCAGATTTCTAATGAAGACCAAGAGTTTTTAGGAATTTTGCCTAGTGAATTACCAACAAATCTAGAAAAAGTATTTCTATGGGAAACACGACACTGAGAATAACTGGATCACTGGTAAAACAAAGTATTAGTTTCTCAAGATTTAAGAGAGAAGATGCACAGTGAGAGGGTACTTTTACCCAAGGAAGAATACCGATGTTCTTCTATAACACATGCTATAACTTCAAATGAAAAGAGGTTTTGTAGGAACCAAAATTTGTGAGGTAGAATTTTAGAAGACTGTTCCTTTCAGAAAATAAAAATTTAGTACCAACAACAAAAGGCATTTTCAGTTTTAACTGAATGAAAAATTGGTAGCAGTTCAAAGTAAGATAGAAAACTGTTAGATATAACACTTGAAGACCACATGTTCCTGGTATGTACTTAACAAAAATAACAAGAGAAATAAAATTTCCAAAAGGTTTGATACCATATTGCTTTAGCGGAACAGATGTTCCATGTAAACCCAAAATTGCGGTTATAAATTTTTATCCCATTATCTCAGATAAAAAAAAAATAACAAAAGATCTTCTATTAGGTGCACCATTTCTTTAAAACAAAGGAGATCACAAGCTGAATATCTTAAAAGTGTTCCCCTTAAAATTAAAGCTACAAAATCTAAGTACGAGGGAAACTGATAACAACCACTAGACTCTTAGCCTCAGGGCAGTTTACAGGCAGGGTCTTTTCTCTAGCAGAGAAAGTTTAGCTGTAAGTGGAACTTTGGGATGCCAGCTCCAGGCTGGAGATTTCTGAATATTTGATTTAAATTTGAAGATTACAAGGCGTGCAGTCCATTTTCTTGGACACTTTCTCTCCCAGAGGCACTGGCCTTAATGTTCTGGGCATTACATTATATTTTTGGGAGTGATCTCCAGGTTCCACCTGGAGACTGGCACCCTTGCAAAACAAAGTACTGTTTTGAGCAAGCTAGGGAGCTTTCAAACTGGCTTGCTTCTTTCAACATATGCATATCTTCCCTCCAGGCATCTAGGACTACTCATTTTGTTTGTGGAGACATTCTTGCAGAATTCAAAAGTTTGAATTTGTATCTTTAGACCCCAAATCAGGAGAAGATGAGAATTCAGAAAAATATCTCAATTGTGCCTTCCCCCTTAGATACCATGGAGCATATATATAAAAGATCCTTCTCTCTCTAAGGCTGGGAGAGAGAAAAATGGTTTAACAAAAGATAGAAAGAGAAGTTAATAAACATTGCTGGGCAGTTAATCCCAGTATTCTCTTATCTGATCTTGATAAATTTTCCAGGATACAGTTTTTTTCAGGTTAAGCAATTTTTAAATGCAAGATGGGGAAGGTGATGAGATATCTGCCTGGTGGGGGCTCAGATTTTACACTTCTTATTTCTACAATTAAGACTACATTTGGCTAAGTGCCTTTTCTTTCCTAAAACAGCTAAAGAGGGTCTGCAAAAGTTTTCCTAGCCAAAATCCAGTAAAAGTTGCTAGGACAAAAGTTCTTTGCAAAAGAGAAAACTTTGACTCTTTGCAAAGATGTTGGCAATTTACTTCTTCTAAGGAGACTGGATTAGCTTTGTATCAGAGACAAGATTTTCGTTCTGATTATGAGAGGAGAAAATTCAAGCTCTGGGTGTTTCCTTATTTGCATGTGAAAAAGGTGATACCTGTAGTTTTCCATCAATTTAGTCACATACTTAAGATTTTCAAATGACCAAATTTCTTCTTCCCTGCCTAGTTATGGATCTGATTTATAAAAGAAGGCAGGTCTCTTTCTCTAAAGACACCTGGTTGCTTGTGTTTTAAGAGGAGATGAGGTGAAAATTTTATTTCCTTCTTAATGTCTCAGGGCACTGCATTCTAAAAACAATTATTATTCCTTTTGCCTTTTCTGGTTCTGTTAAAGATTTCAGATTGAATAAGGAGAAGAGGATTAGCATTCTTTCCCTAATGGGGGAAGGGCAGGAGGACTGCAGATTTGCAATCTTTTAACTTCTCTAGGCCAGGCTCCAATTTGGGCTGAACTTAGGCATTCTTTGTACATGCTTAGAGGCCTTTCCTTGAGCCTGAAATTTATAGAATTGAAGCAGTAAATATTTAACAAAACTAGTTTAATCTCTTTCTCAGAGGTATTTGGTTCTGGCATTTTAAAAGTGAAAATAAAGGTATAACTCTCTGAATATCTCAATTATGGCAATAAATTGTATTTGTTTAGTTTGCATCCTGGCTGCATTTTAAAAGGGCTGAACCTAAGTTCTTTTGGGCTAACTGTAATGTAGTAGCCATGCACCAACTTAATTTTAGTGCTGAGATAGCTAAATAGCCTTAATTGGCTACACCATGAGGGTCTGGGAGGCATAAAAATAACATCATGAGTGCATTTCTTTGCCTAGCCTAACTGAGACTAGAGCCTATTATGCTGAACAGCCTCCTGACGTGATTCCATTTGGGGAAACCCTTGGATTCCATCTGGACATTTGGACTCTGTATGATAATATCTAGCTCTCTGAATTTATACCCAGTTAGCTAGTTATATTGAACAACGTTGTTATTTTGTATGGCTCACTAAAACTAATGCTTTCATGCCTATTTTGTAAAATAAACTTTCTTTAAGTTTATTTTTGTGGTTATTTGTTTCAGGGCCACCACAATCCGAGCCAAATTTACCCACTAGCCTTTGGCGGTGCATACTACCAATTTGTGAAAACTGACTTGGGGAAACCCTTGCTGCAGTGGTGTGGCTTGGTTTTCTCTAGAGTATTCCAAATAGGCAGAGGCTTGACTGGGGCCTCTGCACTAAAGGATTTATCCAGTCTGGTGGCAACCTACTTTCTTGGTGTTTCTGGGAGAAGTACCAAACTTTGGACCTGTGTTGGACTATCAATTGGCAAGTCTGCTGACCCACCTCGGCCAGACAGGTGGCAGACTTCGTCACACTAACATAGACCTGATCTTTTGGGCAAGGCCACATTCTCTGCAGTTAGTTTTATTTCCTGAATGGGGTTGCCGTATTCAGACAGCACAGATTGCTAGAGATCTAGAATGGAAATCTAAAGAAAGATGAGATCCCAAGGGAACCAGGCTCTGAGCTCTCACTCACACCAAACTTCCATTACCCTGCAGAGAAAACTGGGTCTGCAGCTTGGAACTTTGTGCTGTGATTCCAGGAGATCTCCAGGCCTCACCCTTGAGAACTGGCCTCGTCTAATTTTAGTCCAAATAATTGCTTTTCTGTTTCTTTATTTTGTAAAGGGGAGAGAGGTCTTTGTTACCTTACAAAGCCAGGTTTCGGTATTCTAAGAGACATTCAAATTTAAAAGTTAGATTTTTCTTGAAGGGGAGGTTTAGGGACAAAGGAGCCTTGCCTGTCCATGTGGAACTACCATTCTCTGACATTCCCCAGAATTCTGGCTTTTAAGTTCCCCATGGCACCAGATGTTTAGACAAGACACTTCTAGGGAAAACAGAAAACAGGAGCTGCCAGTAAGGGGACCGGCAGCCAGGGAGCCCTGGGGGTTTTCACTCCCTCTCTCTCATGACCCAGTGAGGTCGCCCCACTGGGAACTGCACAATAGAAAATTCCTCTTGCTTAGAGGCTTCGTCTTCTCTCCTTCACACACACCACAGAAATCCTTCCAAATCCTAGCTTCTGTGCTTCAGCTCCAAAGCGGAGCCTAATAGACAGAGCTTAAGGAGTGATCAGACCCTTCTTCTCTCCTGAGGAGAGGTAATCAGAATTCCCAGACAGTTCATATTCACAATCCTGAAGATCTTCCGATTCCCTGAACACGTCGGTTCAACCAGGCGTGGGATCTTGGTTGGCAAACCGGACACCTTCTCCCACCGGGGTGGAGAGAGCCAGACCGTGGCGCCTAGTCCGGTCTTCCTGCCACGAGGATGGAAGGCGGATGGCTATACAACAAGCCAAGGGAAAGGAAATATCTTAACCCCGTTCATTTCCCATTGTCAATGCACCAAAATGAAGCAGAGAAGTAATGAGGTCCGCACAGACTTACTGGGTTGAAGCGAGGTTTACTTTATGGCACCATAAGCCGAACACAGTTGGGTATGGGCCCACCAAATGACTGAGTTAAAATCATTCTACATGAAGCCAGATTTATTCACACCGAAAACAAGCAGGCAGGCCCATAGCTTATATGATTCAACATTCCCCACCCCCTTGCAATTCCTTCTAGTACTTTTCCATTCCTCCTGTCTTCTTCCATTATCAGCTCCAGCAAGAAGGTTCTCAATGCGGCCCCTTTGTGTTATCCTAATACACATCTGTGAACATACACCCACTGAAGGCTGTCTGTGCTTCTAACGAACATTGCATCAGACACCCTCTTTTTGAAGACAAAGCATATTGTTACTCAATATGACAAATATTATTATTGGGGGTATTAATTAATTATTCAGGGGCTCTCCTTCAATTCCTTTTATTTTTTTGCTGCAACAGACTGAAATGGCTACCCCTGTGGAATTACTGAAATAGAATGCATAGATATCCATACCTGTTCTGTGGGTGGCCAGAAGTGAACATAAAAGCCCCGCTGGATCATACCTGTAGTCTGTTTACTCCAGAATCATATTTCATACAACAGTTAACCAGTTGCCTTGGAGGGCCAATAAACAAGGCCAAGGCATTCCGCTGATGTGGGGGGGTTGTGGTGTCCTAGGGTTTACCAGAGGTGGGACCCTGGGCATATTAAGGGTTCCCAGTGGATGAATTAGTTGCTTCTACTACAGTATAAATGCAGAAAACTGAGATAGTGGAATGGACACTTTTTCCTTTACCTTCTACATAATAAATCCTGCTGAGACAAAATCTTTGATGGATTGCACATCATTTTAGGAAATGAGCTGTCTTCCCTGCATTGGGGATGCATTTAATTTTGTTGTTAGTTTATCCATTAATAAACTGCCTGTTAAAGCTTGATAATAGAGAAACGAAGCACTTAACAATATAGTTAAATGGGGGTGTGAAAGATTTAACTCAGCATACTATAATATTTAACTACTTTATTATTTATTGTTTCTTTTAGGTGCTGGAGTCTGCCATCAATAAATAAGGTATAACCTCAGGAAGTTGACATTTATTCTCATAAACTGTGTGTGCTTTAAAAAGGGGAAGGAACAGATACTGATAGGACAAATGCAAAAGCAAAACCTCATGCCTGCTTTAAAAAATCCTAATGGATTCTTTGTTTTGTATTTCAGAACACTGAACATACGGCAGTTTCTACTGGTGCTTATATATTCGCAGCGATGCCTGTCAACATCCACCAGAGAGCAGGGCAGCTCCAACACCCACATCTTTTATGCTGTAGAAATCAGTGGAGACAGCTACACAGCCAGATCCTGGCCAAACAACACGGATTGCAGTTCATTTCAAAGGTCAGGCGCATATTTAAACTTGCTTCATTACTTCCACCTTTATGCCTGAGATTTTCATTTTTTGAAAATCAGTTTACCTAGGTTCCTTTAGAGACAGAAAAAAATGAAAGTGCTGAGTCCTATTTTCATTTGGAGATATCAAGCTTTTTATCAAATTATAGTGGTGGCGTTTCAGAATATTTCATATCTGATCAGGAAGAAAATCCAAAAATAATTTTCTCTTTATTCAGGAGTCTTTCAGGCACTGGGAGTGTTTTATTTATTACTTGATATCCGTGCACTAGTCAATCATTTTTTGAATTCAGACAAGAAAATAGAATTTTTATTTTTAAAAGGAGTTTTAAAAAAATCCTAAAATGTGTATTATTGAAGTGCTGTATCTTTTATTTCTAATGTAAAATCAGAGCCTCAGTGCTTATTCTGCTGAACATATAGTGTTGGCTTTAACCACAGCACATTATAATGAATCTGTATGTTTAAGTAAAGAATCTTACATTAATTAATTATGGACACTATAACTTCTGTGTTTTTGTACACTAACATTTACCTTTTAGCTATCAGAAATGTGGCTGTTTTATATAATTGAAAACACTTTCATTTAGCTTTACACCAAAACACTGGTGTTTTCACAATGTGTATCCATGCGTATGCTGAGCATTTTTAATGTTAATGTTTCATCTGAATATGATTCTAAAGAATGGATCATCCCTTTGTTTATTTGCCAAATTGAAGAGTTGTGTTGCTATATAACTCAGTAACATTTACTGAAGTTGAAATAAAACTACAGTGTTCTCATTTTAGATCTTGCAGCTATTTTTATAAATATATGAAGCAAATATAAATCTTCATGTAATAGTTTTCCTTTCTGTGATTACCTCTTCTTCACTGTGTTCAACAGCCTTGCTTCCTTCAGAAAAATAATCCTCATGGCCCTCCTCTCAGAATTGTCATGTCATATGCTTCAAAGTTCAAGCAAATGTAAAAAAACACTTTGTGGAAAAATCTAGAAGTGACTACCATGTTATGTATTTCTCATCCATAAAGCAGGACCATTTGGGTGTTGGTACTGACAGTTTTTCTTATCAGTACTGGGTGTGGTAGCATTGCCATGGGAAATGTATTGGATGGGAAAAGCATGGCCTCAGTATGGTCAGACAAAACAAAGTACTCTTTCACTCAACAAGAAATTAACCATTCACTTCTAGTGGGAGTAGTGATGATCATAAGGATGGCTGGCTTTGAGAGGGGTTGGGCAGATTCTACAGACCATCATGTCTGAAGAGAATCTACACCTCCAGAGGCAGTAAGCCTCTGCCTATCAGTGCTAGGGAGGCAGCATCAGGGGAAAGATGTAGCCTCTATGCCTGGTTTTGTTAGGCCTTCAGGAGTACATGTTTGGTCACTGTGTGAAACAGGATGCTTGACAAGATGGATCACTGTTCTGATCCAGTATGGCATGCCTTGTGTTATTATGGCCATATTAGGATCATTTCCAGCTGTCCCTATATAGTGGTCTTTAAAAGGTTATTTCCTGCTTCAGTTCTTTGTAGTGAAGAATCAAAGTAACGCATCTAGGACTCTAGAAGGTTTGATATTTCTAATTGCATAGGGAAAATTCAATTAACGTGTCTTGGGAATGTACTTGGGAATGCACAATTGATGATCCATAAAAGCCAATACTTGATGTCCTTTCTGGGAAGTCGGTTCTATCTTTTCCACTAGAAAAATGGTATCCTGGCACAATCTGTTTAACTGTGTGCTACAGTAATGATTCAAAACACTAAGACTACACTAAATTTGATGACTAATGATTCCAAAGTGTTGGGGTTACTACTTTAGTATTTTATTAACACAAGCCCTCATTTTAACAGGAGAAGCTAAAACTCTCTTATAAATAAGTGTCAGAAATGGTTTCCTTAGCTTCTGTTTCAAGTGTGACATTTGAGCTAAAGCAACAATGCTTCTTAACTGCTGAATTCAATGTATCTGGCACTCCTAATAGGTCAACATTTACTTTTTTTTAAAAAAATAATTTTGTACTTTTTTAGTCCATGAAATCTTTGTCTTGTTGAAAGCCCTATCATTCTAGGCACTACATGCAAAAACATGGAACAGGAGAAACTGAAGGCTAACATATTTCTTGGTTTCTTAACAATAGCACTGTGGCCCTGGTTTTCTGCTTGATGCTCAAGGAGCAATTCTCTTAACATTTTCATTTCAAATATGAAGCAGCCACCTCTGTGGTATTTAGAGCTTATGGTCTTTAAGCCACAAGGAGCACTGGTGCAGACTTAAAGATTCAAATGTGATTAAGCTTAATGTTTTTTTCCCCCCAGACTTCTTGTGAGTTTACTGTATGTGTTGTATGATGGGAAGCTGCTAGGACATTTATTTGAAAAAGTACCAAAAAGAAGTTTGGTAAAGTTGCTGTAACTGTAAAACCTTACTTTTATAAAGGCAGGCCCCAGTCCAGCAAATACTGCTCTATAATTCACATGTGACTTCCCCCCCTCCCTTTCAGGTGAGGAGTCCTCACCTTCCAAGGATAGAAGTTGGTGTGAATAAATTACATATGTGAATTGGGTTGATAGCTGCAATTCCTACGCAACAGCAGGCATCGCTTAAAAGTATTACCATAGTATTTTTTTTAGACTTCTGGCTTGGTGTCATGGAGGATTCACGTGCTTCTCATAGAGGAGCAGACCAGAACCTCTGTTATGGGCAGAGAAGGTGATTCTAATGCCTGCTGCCTACATCTTCTAGGCAAGGAGATGGCCAAGACATGCTTATAAAATTCTGAGGAGATTTACTTTGGCTGACGAAAAATTACAGTGGGGTTCCTTTTTGGCTTTGAAGAGTCTCCAGGGAAGAATTGCATTACAATGTCTACAGAGGATATCTGGGGTCATTAAATCGACTTAAATTCATCATGAGCCAAAGCTTCTTTGGGACTAATTAATATCTACTTTGGAAGAGGACGGTGCTTTGAAAGGATCATGATCTTTAAAGGTAAAGATCTTCATCTATCACTCCGGGACTAAAATAAGATTTATTTGGAGGAAAAACAAAGGTCTGGATACATTTATATCATATTAAAGTAAAGAAGGGGGCAAATCTGGGACTAAGAGAATTAGAAAATAAGGTTAAAAAAGGAAAAACAAAAATTGTTTTGCATGCCTGCAGTTGGGTAACCCCCTCCGAAACAGAACAGAACTGCAGATCAACAGGACGTCACAGGAAGTGGCATCATAGGAGTATCGCGAGACTTCTTAAGCATAGAATACGAGACTTCGTGGCAAGAAAGGAAGGAAGCAGCCATTAAGAGAAGGGAAAACTAAGCCTCCTAGCCCTCTCTAGGACTATAATCATAGAGAAACATCGGTGGCCACTGAAAGAAGGTCAAAACTTGAAAAAAATTTTAAAAGACAATGGGACTTTAAAAAGTAGCAGAGCCGGCAAATATCAACATTAGAAGACTAGATTCATTGGACTATGTGATTTGAATTAATTTTTGAGCATTTTAGAAGAAAAATAAATTTTTTTTCAAAGAGGGGCAGAAAAGCCGCGGACGCCATTTTGGAAATAATAAAATTAAAAAAAATATCTCGGCTTTGGAGCTTCGGATCACGGCAATTTTGGGCTCATCTGAAAGGACATGCTCCATTCTATAAGACTGCATCGTTAAAAATTGATTTGGTGAGGTGAACTTTAAAGCCTATGTTTACAACGGGAAGGCAGTGATGTCAGCCCAAAAACCAGGAGCAAAGCAGATACAGACAAGGGCTAAGATGTTGGAAGAAGTGAAAAAGTCTAAAATACAAGATTGGTTAAAGTGATTAAAGACTATAACTGAATGTAAGAAAGAATTAAAAAAAGATATAGAAGTTCTCAGTAAAGATTTCCAAGCAGTGTCAAAGAAAATGCAAGAAGTTGAAGAGAAAGTGAAAGACCATGATGTAAGAATTAATACAGTGGATTCCACAATTAAAAAAATATGCACAGATGTGGAAGCAAGACAAAATACAAGAAAAGTGGGACTGGATTATGAAAATTATGCATTGGAGTGAAATGGACAAGTTTACAAGAATCTTAAAAGAATATGATATAGAAAAGTTTAATAATGAGTGGGGGAAAATTTCAGAAATATGTTGAAAAACAATGGAAGGTGAAAGGACATTTGGTGATTTTTGATAATAGTTAAATGTTAGGGAAGAGATAAATGGGCTACAGAAAAAAAATGTGAATATACCTTTTTTCTTTTCTCAACCTATTTTGATGATTATAGTTAAAGTGAAATTATGGGAATATATATTTCTTCAATTCTATTTTATTTTTATGATAGGGATTGGGGACTAAAGGACTATAAGGAAGATAGATAATAATTGTAGCAAATGGTTCTTTCCTTCTTTATTTTACTATAGTTATAAGTTTTTTAATGAAGATTCTTAAAATGTTAAAACTACCTTTTACTTTTCTTTGTATGTATGTATGTATGTATGTATGTATGTATGTATGTATGTATGTATTTATTTATTTATTTATTTATATTTAGACTTATATCCCGCCCTTCTCACCGAAGTGGCTCAGGGCGGCTTACAACATTGTAATTCACATAAATTCAGCTTAAAAACATTTACATAGTAAAGTTAAAACCATAATTAATAAAACAGAACAAAAGTAAGAATAAAAACCAGCGGTCAGTAAATGCATTTTTAGTTCCATCCAGAAGATATTCTCATTGTCAGTTAGATGTTATAGGCCTGCCGGAAGAGGGCTGTCTTACAGGTCCTGCGGAACTGCCCTAGGTCCCGCAGGGCCCGCACCTCTTCCAGCAGCTGGTTCCACCAGTAAGGCGCCGTTACCGAGAAGGCCTGATCCCTGGTGGATTTTAGGCGGGCCTCCTTTGGCCCGGGGATTACCAACAGGTTTTGTGAACCCGATCGTAGTACTCTCTGGGGAACGTGTGGGGAGAGACGGTCCCTAAGGTAGGCAGGTCCTAGGCCATATAGGGCTTTAAAGGTAATAACCAACACCTTGTACTGGACTCGGAATATTACTGGCAGCCAGTGCAGATCCCGAAGCCCCGACCGAATGTGCTCCCATCTTGGGAGCCCTAATAGCAGCCGGGCAGCAGCATTCTGCACTAACTGCAATTTCCGGGTCCGGCACAAGGGTAGCCCCATGTAGAGGGCATTACAGTAGTCCAACCTCGAGGTGACCGTAGCATGAATCACTGTTGCTAGGTCGTCGCGTTCCAGGAAGGGGGCCAATTGCTTCGCCCGCCTAAGATGAGTAAAATCCACCGGTGGAAGTCACGAAAAGGGGGGGGAAGGAGGTGGAAAATGTGATGCAATATATTGGTACTAAATTTTTAATAATAAATGAATATTAATATAATATGTTGCAGAATAATAAAAATAGTTTTACATAAAAAAGTATTACTATAGTATTTTTTTTTAAAAAAAAGGTGCTGAATTGGAGGAAGAATGTTGATCCTCTTCCAAAATAAGCAGTCTTTCTCCTAGGGTTGCCAAACTCCAGGTGGGGCCTGGAGATTTTACATAATAACAACTGATCTTCAGACTACAGAAGTCAGTTACCCTAGAGAAAAATGGCTGTTTTGGAGGATGGAATCTATGGCGTTATAGCCCTCTGAGGTTCCTCCCCTTCCCAGGCTCCACCCCCAAATTCCTGATACTATTCCAACCCAAAATTGGCAGCCCTATGTCTACTACTGCATGATAAGCTCTGGCAAAAGGACAATGATTAGTGTTAAAAGATGCCATTAGGGAAATCTAATTGGATCAATCATGTTGTTGTAGACTTGGAGCAGTGGTGATCTTCCATGTTCTGTTTATATTGCTGGTCTACCTACATTACTAGCAGATCCCAGGGAGGCTGTTGAAACTGTAAACAGGTGCCTGGAGGCAGTTTTGGAATGAATGAGAGCTAAACACAATCCCAAGAAACAGACGTGGCCTTTCTTGACCAGGAAAGATCTTGTTATTGTGGTACATACCTTGGTTACATCTAGATTAAATTATTGCAATGTGCTTTATTCGGGCTGCCCTTGTGATTGGCTGGAAGATACCATATCATTCCAGGATTGTTCCATCTACTCTGGTTTACAGTTTGCTTACAGCCTCAATTCAAGGTGCTGGTATTGACCTTTAAAGCCCTGTACAGCCTGGGACCAATAAGGACTGCCAATATGAACCTGTTTGTTCACTTCAGTCATCTTCAGAGGTCCTACTTCAGTAGGGTTGCCAAGTCCAATTAAAGAAAAATCTGGGGACTTTGGGGGCGGAGCCAGGAGACTTTGGGGTGGAGCCAGGAGACATTGGGGGTGGAGCCAGGAACAAGGATGTGACAAGCATAATTGAACTCCAAGGGAGTTCTGGCCATCACATATAAAGGGATAGCACGCCTTTTTAAATGCCTTTCTTCCATTGGAAATAATTAAGGATAGGGGCACCATCTTTTGGGGCTCATAGAATTGGACCCTCTGGTCCAATAGTTTTGAAACTTGGGGGGGTATTTTGGGGAGAGGCACTAGATGCTATACTAAAAATCTGGTGCCTCTACCTCAAAAAATAGCCCCCCCAGAGCCCCCAATACCCACAGATCAATTCCCTATTATTTCCTATGGGAATCATTCTCCATAGGGAATAATAGAGTGCCTAGTAGACATTTCCCTCCCCCCCCGATGCTTTCTAAGGGGGGGAGGGCCTCCATACCAGGGAATCCCCCCTCCCTGCCCCCTCCCTCTCTCTCACACACACAAACACTTACTGTACTTGGTCTTCTTCCAGCAGAATGTGCTTGCTGTGAAAACAAAAGTAAGGCTGCACAGGAAAAGAAAGGGAAGGGCCGTTCTCCATGGAAACTGTTACTTTCCCATGAAGCCCTTCCTGTTTCCTGTGCAGCCTTAAAGGGACACATTTTAAAATGGATCAGAAGCGCAACAACATGATGCCTAAAGGTATGTTCTCTCTCCCCCCCCCCCCAGATTTTTTGAGAGCGGGGGAGGAGGATGCAATTTCGGTGGTCCCCCGCCAGGGCGGGGGGGGGGGGGGGTTGGGAAGCCTATACTTCAGTTGCCCTTGCCAACTGAAGCTGGAGAGGTGGTGACCTGATTGAGAGCTTTCTCACGTGGCACTGAAACTCCTTCCCTCCTATCTGTCTGTCTCCCTCTTCTGCCAGTGGGTGAAGACTTTTTAAATTTGATATACCTTCAAGAATGCTTATTGGCCTCTTCCCTAAGTTCTGGTGCTGTAGGTTTATGTGCTTTTATTGAACTATTTTATAATTTTAAATGCTTTTGTTTTTAGTTGTTCAGATGTTTTAATGTTTTCATGTCTGCTTCCTTGGGGACCCCGATTGGGTGAAAAGAGGCAAAAAATGTTTTAATTTTTAAAAATTAAAATGAAATATAAAAGCCAATAAAAAGGAGCAGTGTAGATGCTCTTTATAGAAAGACTACTGATTTTAGCCGTTTCACTTTCAGTTGGACACAAGATTTACCATCTGAAGGGATAGGAATAGTTTCAATTTTATATTTTTAGGAATTTGGGAATCTACAACCACAAGGAAAGTGTTTGTTTGGAGAAGATAACAGGATGATTAAGGATCAATAACTGAGCTAAGTCCAGACAAAACTGAGGCCAGTGACACAGTGCTTGAGGACTGAAGAGTCAGCCTGTTCTGGAAGGGGTTGTACTCTCCCCCCAAAGGAAGAATAAGAATAAGAAGAATTGCAGATTTATACCCCGCCCCTATCTCTGAATCAGAGACTCAGAGCGGCTTACAATCTCCTGTATCTTCTCCCCCCACAACAGACACCCTATGAGGTGGATGGAGCTGAGAGGGCTCTCACAGCAGCTGTCCTTTCAAGGGCAACATCTGCTGAAGCTATGGCTAACTCAAGGCCATTCCAGCAGGTGCAAGTGGAGGAGTGGAGAATCAAACCCGGTTCTCCCAGATAAGAGTCCATGCACTTAACCACTGCACCAAACTGGCTCTCTTTTTATAGCTTGGGTTGGGGATATACTGAATTCTCAGGCTCAGATATCCTCTTCTCAGGTCTTCTCAGCAGCACATAGCATCTTTTATCAGCTTTGTCTGATACATACTAGCAATGGCTTTTTGTTGAAAAGCTTGATCAGATTGTGGTGATCCATGCATTTATTACATCCAGTTAGATTACTCTAGGGCACTCTTTGTAGAGCTTTCTTTGAAAACAGTTCAGAAACTTCAGTTGTTCTAGGGATTCCAACCTCAAGGTGGGACCTGGAGATCCCCTGGAATTTCAGCTCATTTCCAGGCTACAGAGATCAGTAGAGATGGATGCTTTGAAGGGTGAATTCTAGGGCATTGTACCCCTCTGAGGTTCCTGTCCTCACCAGGCTCTACTCCCAAAGAGTTGGGAGTTTCCTAACCCAGATCTGGCAACCCTGCCCCCCACAATGGACTGGCAACTCTAACTGAAATGTAGCATTCAATCTCTGAAGAGTGTGTTTAAATGCATTTAAATGTTCTAAATAAATAATACATTTGGCATGCTTTAAAGGTGCACTTTTATTTTAAGATGCTCCTGACATGGGAAGATGATGCTCCATGTGAAGGATGCAGGCATGCAAGATTCCTTAATAGATGAATCAGTGAGGAAGGGTAGATAGTTTGAAAACTGCAGAGTGATGACCTCAGTGGAGTAAAATCTGGACTGTGAGCAACAGATCAAGAAATTCTGGGATGGGAAACACAAATTAGATGGCTGAAGGTGTATCATACCTGGAGACAGGCCTCGGATTCAGTGGGAGCTCACAGGAGCGCAGCTCCTGAACCTTTCTGAGAGTTCCACCTCCTCCTTCTGAGAGTTCCACTCCTTGTCCATTGAATAGTATGTGCAGGTGCATAACAATCCCTGGATGAGCTCCACCACTTATTTTTCTACAAAATGACCTCTGCCTGGAGATATACCATACTTGGAGGCTGAACACTTGGAGGTGTGCCATGTATATGTATACTCCTGTTTTTGAGAAGTAACCAGCAGACATTCACTTTCCATATAAGAAAGAAGCCCAGGGCTAGAGCCATGAAAGGATCCTCTACCACTGTATGACCTTGCCTTACCAGCCTGCTTGCTCTTAGAGGCAGGAGGCATGGCACCCAGGGACCTTATGCACATGCACTACTAGCATGGACTTTCCAAAAGCAGCAGCAGCAACGCAGCAGCAGCAAAACAAACAAGCAAACCTCCTTTCCCCAGCAGTTTAAGAGTTTATGTACCACCCTGTCAAACCCAATCCAACTGAGGGTGCTGACCTATGGGTTGATGACCAGTGCCAACTGAGCTGTTAAACTCAGTCCAACTGAGGGTGCTGACCTATGGGTTGATTACATACTAGATGTAATATATCCTTATTTATTGTATGCACTTTATCTCTGAGATGCAAAGCAGATCACAGAATCAGAAAACAATGCAAACAACAAACTAAGGCAAACTATAAACAGTGCAGCATTACAAAGGAAGAAGGCAATACAGTAACTGCAAGATGATATCTATAATAATACAGTAGACAAAAAAAAATCCTATAAAAGCAGCTCCTCCAAACTGTTGCATTCTAGCGTTTCATAAAAATGACTTCCTGAACACATTCTGTGGAATGATAGAAGACTGGGACCATGAGATATCCGGGAATTACGGTGGATCTCCAGACTACAGAGATCAGTTCCTTTTGAGAAAATGGTGCTTTGGAGGGTGGACTCTAGGGCATTATATTCTACTAAGGTTCCTTCCCTGTCCAAACCCCACCCTCCCCAGGCTCTACTCCCAAGCATCCAGGAATCTCCCAAACCAGACTTGACAACCCTAGATTTACTCTTATGTTTTTATTGTAAAAGTCCTTTGAATAATAACAGTTTAAACAATTTGAAGGGCTTTAATCTGTGATTCCTCAGAAATGCCTGTTAAAAGAATTTTTAGATTGCAGTCTCATAGACTGATCCAAGTGGGCAGCCGTGTTGGTCTGAAGCAGTTGAACAAAGCAGGAGTCAAGTGGCACCTTTAAGACCAACCAAATTTTATTCAGAACGTAAGCTTTCATGTGCTCTCTAAGCACACTTCATCAGACGAAGGGATCAGGCATAGTGGGCTTCATGCTGCTAATTGATGTTGCTTCCCGGTGAAAGCCATAGAGATTGGGACAATTTCAGTTGTGGCATGTAGACTGAATGTCAGTGCATCCACAGTGTTGTTCTCTCCACCCCATTTTCTCTCACTGTGAGAGCACAGGAGAGCCAGCAGAGTCAGGAGATAATACTGCCAGTCAGATAATACTGAGCCATTTAGATCAGTGGTAAGACAATGTAAGACATCTTCATATATGCATAAAATGCATGTCAACAGAGGATGGGTGTTGGGAGAGGAGAACATCTCACACAGTTGGAGTTTCTTGCAGGGACAACTCTTCCTCACAAGAGAATGAAAGGCCCCTACTTCATCTGGCACAGACCCAGCATTTTCCATAAAATGTCCAAATGTTGACCAGGGAGGAAGCAAAATGACTTAGTTCTCAGTCTGCATGGAAGGCGTCCAGAGAGAGACGAAGGACGACAACAGTGATATAACCCTCCCCACCCCCAACATCATGAGGCCAGCAGAAGGCCTTAAAAAAAGCAAGGTGTTAGAGAGGGCACATGGAAATATTGTTGTTTATGGAATTGCCTTCAAGAAGTAGCCAGGTGGATCTCTTTAGGAGCTTGATCTACAGTGTTTAGAGTACAGAAGAAGATCTGCTGCATGTCGTCACCATTTTTATTTGGATAATTTTTCCTCAGATCTCAAGGCCAGAACCCCAAGATCATCCAGTTTCTCCCAGACCACTTCTGAATGCTATGAATCTGTATTGTAGTGAAGAGTCATAGTGTTCAGTTATTCCCCACCCAAGGCAGAACCATTAGGAGAACTTTTAATATATAGTCTCTGTTTCTCAAGAAAAAAATACAGACACAGAATTAAACATAGCTATTTATCTAAACTAAACATTGGTTTAGGGTTGCCAATCATCAATTGCGGGCAGGGGATTCCCCAGTTTGGAGGCCCTTCCTCCACTTCAGGGTTATCAGAAAGTGTGGAGGGGGGCTGCTGGGCACTCCATTATTCCCAATGGAGATTTGTCTCCATAGAATCAAACAATGAGTATCTGGGGCTCCAGAGGGGCTGTTTTTTGGGACGGAGGCACCAAATTTTCAGCATAGCATCTGGTGCTTCTCACTTCCCCGCCAAAGTTTCAAAAAAAATTGAACCAGGGAGTCCAATTCTATGAGTCCCAAAAGAAGGTGTCCCTATCCTCCATTATTTCCAATGGAAGAAAGGCATTTAAAAGATGTGTAGTCCCTTTAAATGTGATGGCCAGAACTCCTTTTGGAGTTCAGTCGTACTTGTTGCAACCTTGCTCCTGGCTCTACCCCCAAAGTCTCCTGGCTCCACTCCCAAATTCCCCAGATATTTCCTGAATTGGACCTGGAGACCCTACATGGCATTTGCTTAAGTTACTGTTCCATTAATAACATTCAGTTTTCTCCTGACAAAAGAAGAGCTTGGTTTCTGCCTTAGTTCCAAGAACGCAGTATTCCAGCCTTGTCAAAGATAAATCAAAGACATGAGTCACTCTTTGCCTTCTGCTCCCCCCTCTCCTTTCAATGGCAACAAAAGCCCTAGTTTGATGGATAATATTTCTAACTAATCTGAAATCTTTTCTCTTTGAGTGCCCAGGCTATTTAAATTTCAAAGACATAAGTGGTAAACTAATTTTCCACAGAAATGTACAAGATAACAAATTTAACCAAGGAGGAGACATGAACCTTGAAATTGCATACCTCTCCTGGCAGGGGGTAGGAGATAATAGTGCTTAAATATCAGAGAAACTCTGAACTTTATAGGACATTGAGGTAGGTGGTATTGAGATATTGTTCTAGATATGAAGAACACTTGTCAATCAGAAATTATAGGAAAGGAAAAATTTTCATGACAGAGGAGATACCATGAACCGTAAAAGGATATTAAATAAATGCTAAACTATGTTCTTGCTAGAGAAAGTTGGGCTTTCTTGTCTACTTGTCTCAATCAGGAAAACAAAAGCAGGGCTTTCATTCTTTTCATTGCACGCTAGTCATGGTGCTGCTGTTGTTCTGCATAAGAATCCTGATAGGGTTCCTCCATAAAAGATTGTTAATATTCTAATAGTATTTTATTGAGATAATCTACTGATGCAGGAACATAGAAGCTAAAGCTTGTTTTACAAAATAATATTATTAATGCACATTTTAAATGACAGGAAATGTGAAAATGACTGATTTTAATAGTCTTCACTTGCATAGACCATTGTATCTGCCTCTAAATATAGGCATTAAACAAAAGAAAACAGCTCTCTGGGATAGAAACTAGTAAGTTTGAGTAATGTTTCCCTGTCATTTTCCTTACCAATGTCAAACTCATGGTTCTGATTTGAATAGTTTCCCTTATTCTTCCATCAGTTATTTCTTCCTGCATTTTGGTGTCCTGTAATTTGCCTCTTCAAACCCATTTTGGCAATTAATGAACTCCAATATAATTGTCTGTTCTGTCCTGTATTATAGGTATTGTTTCTAACTGTGTCATAACAAGTGATTGGGTCAATATGTGTTCAAGTCATGAGAAAGACACTGGGTTTCTAGATACTCTCAGTGACTGTGCCATGGTAAGGTTGCAAGCCTCCAGTTGGGACCAGGAGATCTCCCACTTTTACAACTGATCTCCAGCTGACAGAGATCAGCTCCCTTGGAGAAAATGACTGCTTTGAAGGGTGGACTCTATAGCATTATATCCTGCTGAGGTCCCCTCCCCTTCCCAAACCCTGCCCTCTCCTGGGTCCATCTCCAAAGTCTCCAGATAGTTTCCAACACAGACCTGGCAACCCAATCACAGAACCTACCTGAGGGGAGGTGATCCTGAACTTGGTCCTAAGTAATGTTTAAGGCCTGATGAGAGATATAAACATGATAGTGACAGTTGGGAACAGTGACCATAAATGGTATTAAGTTTAACATTTATGTAAATAGGGAGTTGCCCCAAAAGACCAACACAACTACATTTGACTTTAGAAGGAGTAACTTTGTTCAAATGAGGGGGATTGTGAAGAAGAAACTGAAATGAAAGGTAAGGAGGATCAAATCCCTTGGAGACTATATACAACTACCATACTGAAGCTCAGATAAAATGTATACTGCAGGTTAGGAAAGATATGGATAGGTATTTTAAAAGGCCGGCATGGCTAACAAAGTAATGGAAGTAGTAAAAGGTAAGAAGGATTCCTTTAAGCAGTGGAAGGGTAGTCTGAGTGAAGTAAATAAAAGGGAGTGCATGCTTTGGAAAATAGAATGCAAGTTGGTGATTAGACAGGCAAAAAAGATCTATGAGGAATGTATTGCAAAAAACATAAAGAGCATCAATAAAAAATTGTTCAAATACATTAGAAGCAGAAAACCAGCCCAGTCAGTCCTAGTACCTGATACAAGGTAAGTTGGTGGAATCTATTGTTAAAGGTAGATATAGGCATATTGATGAACAAAAGCTATTGAGGAAGAATCAGCATGGATTCTGTAAGGGAAGATGTGGTCTTACTAACTTTTTAGAGCTCTTTGAGGGCGTGAACAAATATGCTGACAAGGATGTCTCAGTAGATGTTGTTTACCTAGACTTCCAGAAAGCTTTTGATAAAGTTCCTCATCAAAGACTCCAAATGATTTGGAGTTGGAGTGAGCAGCAAAGTGGCTAAGTTTGCAGATGACAATCAGTTGTTCAGGGTGGATGAGAATCAGGGAGGATTGTGAGGCACTTCAGAGGCATCTGTTGGGGCTGGGCAAATGAGTGTCAACATGGCAAATGAGACTCAATGTTGGTAAGTGCAAAGTAATACACATTGGAGCTAAAAATCCTAACTAGAGCTATATGCTGATGGGGCCTGAACTTCCAGTAATTGACTAGGAGAGAGATCTTCCAGTAACTGACCAGGAGTTGTGGTGGATAACTCACTGAAGATGTTGACTTAGAGTGTGATTGCAATAAAAAAGGCGAATTCTGTGCTGGGGATTATTAGGAAAGGGACTGAAAACACATCAGCCAATATCATAATCCCCCTGTATAGATTTGTGGTGCAGCCTCGTTTGGAATACTGTGTACAGCTCTGGTCAGCATACCTGAAAAAAGTTATAGCATTGGAAAAGGTACAGAAAAGGGCATCTAAAATATCTAAAATGCCTTTCCTATGAAGAAAGGTTAAAGAGGGTTGCTGTGTTAGTCTGTCTGTAGCAGTAGAAAACAGCAAGAGTGCAGTAGCACCTTAGAGACTAACACAATTTGTGGCAGGGTATGATCTTTCATGAGTCACCATTCACTTCTTCTGTTACTGCTAAGTAATTTATCATTGCAGGTAAGAAGCTGTTTTAGGTTAGCAGGCTGTCTAGAAAAGGTCAGCTCCCCAGTGCCCGTGTCACTATCTAGCATGAATTGTAGGTCATATGTTTAATACGTCATACGTTTAATAATACGTTAAACTGACTTGAGTTGTGAACTTTATGTTACCACCAGTGGTTTTCTGTTGTCATTTTTGGGGGGCTTGTGTTGTTGCAAGCTGTATCTGGGTATCATTCTGGCCTTTCCAATAATCTTTCACACCATATCAGGAGGATATTGTAGTTGCAAAAATCCCTACTGTAGATCCATCAAGTGGATATCTCTGCCTGAGGGGTTGGAGCAGATGTGACTATAGACAATAGATTGTTTGGTGTGGTTGGGGGTAGATGGGGGCATGTAAATATGTTTGCCAATCTGGTGGTTTCCTGTGTATAGTGGTACTTATGCGTCCTTCGTGTATCCGTGCTGTGGTATCCAGGAAGTTTATTTCTTGTGTAGAGTAATTCATAGTTAGATTGATAGTGGGGGTGAAAGTTGTGGAAAGTCTGGTGAAATTTCTTTGCTATGTTTCAGGAAAATGGAAATGTTATCAATGAATCTCAAATAATGGGCACTCACATCGCTCTACAGTATGCCAGCATTTTCATGGTGAATCTAGAATAGCATTTTCTGAATTCCTACCCATTGGCACCCATCTTTTACTTGAGTTGAGATTCATTGATGACATTTTCACTGTCTGGACTGATGGCAAATGAAATGCCACAAAATTTGTTAATTTTTAAAGTGCTACTGGATTCTTGCTATTTTCTACTGCTAAAGCTTTAAAGAGGTTAGGGCTTTTTAGCTTGGAGAAGCAATGATTGAGGGGTGACATAAAGGTTTACAAAATTATACATGGGATAGAGAAGGTAGAGAAAAAAGTACTTTCTCCCCTTTCTCACAATACAAGAACTTGTATTGTATCAATGAGATTAATGAGCAGTTGTCTTAGAACAGATAAAAGGAAGTACTTCTTCACCAAAAGAGTAATTAACATGTCAGATTCACTGCTGCAGAAAGTGGTGGCTACAGCATTGACAGCTTCAAGAGGGGATTGGATAACTCTGTGGAGTAGAGATCCATTAGTGGCTATTCACCACAAGGTATTGATGGAACATTATGTCTGGGGCAGTGATGCTCTGTATTTTTGGGGCTTGGTGAACAACAGTGGAAGGTCTTCTGGAGTTCTAGCCTCACTGGTAGACATCCTAATGGCACTGGGATTTGGATCGCTGTGTGACACAGAGCATTGGACTGGATGGATCATTGGCCTAAGCCTACATGGCTTCTCTTATGTTCTTATGCTATCTTGGACTATGGCTATGTTAGATTTCAGTTTTCCAAGTGGCCTGGATATGCCTTAATTATTTGAAGGCACACTCCATATATCTTATCCTTAAACCAGAGGCTTCAGTTTTCTCAATTTTGTAGTAACCTGCATGGCTTAGTTCTTCATTATAGGAACAACACAAAAAGTCAAGATTCCCCCCCCCCCCCTCTAGTGATCAGGTGCCTTAAAGTATTCAGGAACACTTCTTATGGGGATAGGGAAAGAAAGTTAATAAGAGGCATTCTGCATAAACTAATTTGATTCTGTTCAATGCAAGATTTTCTTGTGGGAATGTTGGGCAGCCCTGAAATGTATGTTCTTCTGAACTTGTTAAGATTGGGAAATAATTGTCTTGTACACTATTCCTCCAGATGTTGAAGAGAACATTCTGAGTTTGCAATTAATGAATCTACTAATGTATAAAACTTCTGAATTGTGGGGTGGCTTTGTGCTGGTACTGAAGGATCTTTAGTACTTGTGTAGAAGGTAAACTTTGTTGAATTCCCTTCTCTGGATGTTTTTGTGTGAAGCACAGTGCCCCTTGCTTTACCAAAAAGCTCCAAACCCATTTATTAAAGTTAGTATATAAAAACAACAAATGATTGCTTGTATATTTGGAAGGTGAAGGACCACTCTGGGCTTTTCCACATGGTATTATTGCATCACCAAGCTTCTTTGGTTTATCCTCAGATTTCCACACATTCTCTTCAGCCTTTAGTTTTCATATTTCGTTCAGTGTGTAATATTTCTTGTACTTTTGTTGGTTCCTCCCACTTTCCACTTAATTTGCACTGACTGGACCATGACTGTGGGGCACTCTGCCCTGTGCTTTCTTTTCTCTGCCTTAGAAAAAGGGATTTTTTTATTGTTTGCACAGGAGTGAACATTGCTCTTCCCAATTAGTGCTTTTTTATTTCTCTGCCCCCCTTCTGTGCATGCCATAGGCACTTTCAGATTTTCTTCAACAGAAACCAAGCCCATATTGAGTGCTCTCTCTCTCTGTATATATACAAACACACACATACATTAACTTGAAACCCATGCTTCACTATGGTATTATCCAGTTATAATACTTCTGGGTAAATAATTTTTTGTGTGTGTTTTAGGAAGGATGTTTTGTTTTTGGATTTGGTTTTGTAATATAATGGCATAGTACCCAACTTTCACAAAGGTGTTTGAATAATGCAAAGCATGTTTATGGAAAAAACTGATGAAGTAAATTTCAAAATATAACATTTGTTGAAGTAATAAAAAATATGAGATTGTTATGTAAAAATTAAATGAAAATATGTACAACCTTTTTTTCTCTACTGAAGGACCTCTTTGTAGACAACATTGGTGGTTTTGCCCTCAGGTGCTCGGACCACCAGGATGCTGGGTGAGCTTACTCTGGAGCAGGCCATGTAGAACTGCTCATGTGAGAAGCAGTCCTCTGTTAAGTCAATTCCTACCACCTTCAGTGTCTGCCCCAGGACTTGTTGATGTTCATAGCAAATCAGACTTTGAGGAAGAACTGCAGCCTCCTGAACTCGAAGGGGTTATCTGATGGTATGAGTGGTATGCATGGTGTGAACATTGACTCCCCCGAGTACTGCTGGTGAGTGGTGTGGCCTCAATGAAATTTCTGTAGAGGGTCTTCACTTGCAGTCTGGTATGCAGTGGGTTGAGTTTGAGTGAGTTGAGGTTCCACAGCAGCAACACTGGAGTCCCCACTTTGAGGAAAAGCTTGTGGGCTGAGAAGCTAGGAGGGTTGAGGGTGCTGAAGAACTCCACAGGCTAGGGGACCACATCATCTGTTTATATCACTGAGTCCACAGATCTGTACTCCATTTCCGCCCCTTTAAAGGAGTTAAATAGAGTGTCATTAATGACCTCAGCTTTGTCATTCTTGGGGGTCAGAATGGCCTCCTTGTATAGGAAGTTCATGGACTTCTTTGTGATATTGTTGATAACAGGGTAGATCCTAGCTGTTAGGTCTGGTAAAATCTGAATGGATGGTCACCTTTCCCTTGGACTGGGGATACTCCCCATCCCCTATTTTTAGTAGGAGTTCAGAAAATTCCCCAGTGGACACATTGTCTCTCAGGTGGATCCTCATGTTTGTCCTTAATGAGAGTTTCCTGATGAGAGGCCAAAGGTATGATGCATTGACACATGCATTAGCCTCATCAGCTTGAGTTCCCCTTGGCGCTAGTGGCAGAGTCTGTTGGAAGCCTCCAGCCAGCAACACGGTGACTCCCCTCATCACTCTATTGTTGCCCCTGATGTCTTTGAGGGCTGTGTTCAGTGCCTCAAAATATCCCTTGTGTGCCATGGTGCTCTCACCCCAGACAATGAGCTTACAGTCCCACAGCACTTGAGACATGTTAGTTTGTTAACAGCGGTGCCTCTGCATGGATGAGGCTGAGAGGTGACTTGAAGGCAGTGTGGGCTGTCCTGCCTCCTTCCAACAGTCTGCAGTTTCCTTTAAGTGATTTTTTACCTCAGAACACAGAACTCTACAGCTGACCAGTCAGAGAGATGCGTGTACAAGCAGGTAGTAGCTTGCCAGACACACAGCAAAGTTTTACCCCTTTGTGAAAACACATTTTACCCCTTTTCACCCTCTTAGGGGTTGAATTTCTAAAAATCCCTTTTTTGTGGGCACTGACATCATGTCAAGAATGCACTCCCTGAATTTTGGGTTTCTAGGTCCAGGATTTGGGGCTGGGTATTGATGAGTCAGGCAGGACACCTGTTTTTAAAATATATATGAATGAGAAGGCACAGGAGAACTCAAATTACTCTTTGAGGCTACTCAGCCTTTGTGCTTGGCTTCCTTAATATGCTTGAATTCCCCCACCCCTTTCCCCTATGAAAAGAAGTTTCCTTTTAAAGGGGAAAAAAAAGAAGTTTCCCCCCGTGTGTAGGGGATTTTAATTTTTTTCTTTTGGAAGTCTCTCTGATGATGAATAGTGATACATCTCTGTAAAATGAGCCTGGGCCTTGCTATCCAGACCCCCCCCCCCCCCCATTACTGTGTTTCTTTTTTGGGATAATTTGATATTTTATGCTTGGGGGGAATATAATTCTGTTGGGGACTATCGCAAAATGGGCCTGATGGCCTTTATCATTGCTTTGTCTGCTATTCATATTAATATTTTGAAAGCTGTTTGAAAACAATTGACTAGATAGGTGAGCGTCTTCCTCTTTCTTTGCCTGCCCTTTGTCAACTGGGGAGGCCTTAGCTGAATACAGTGCCATGAAGTCCACCTTCCAAACCAGCCATTTTTTCTTCATGGGGACAGATCTTTGTTACCTGGAGATCAGTTTTTATTCTGAGAGAAGTACAGGTCCCAACTGGAGGTTGGCAACCCAAGACCTGGAAGCAACCACTGAGTAAGGCTGCGAACCCCCAGTTGGGGGTAGGGGATTCCCTGGTTTGGAGGCCTTCCCTCTGCTTCAGGGTATCAGAAAGAAGGGGGGGGGTTGAGTGTCCACTGGGCACTCCATTATACCCTATGGAGACTGATCTCCATAGGGTATAATGGAGAATTGATTCATGGATATCTGGGGCTCTGGGTGGGAAGCTGTTTTTTTTAGTTAGAGGCACCAAATTTTCAACATAGCATCTGGTGCCTCTACTCAACACCCCCCCCCAAAAAAAAGGTTTTAAAAGATTGGACCAGGGGTCCAATTCTATGCGCCTAAAAAGAAGGTGCATCCATCCTCCATTATTTCCAAAGAAGGGAAAACATTTAAAAGGAGTGAAGTCCCTTTAAATGTGATGGCCAAAATTCCCTTCAGAGTTCAATCATGCTTGTCACAACCTGGCTCCACCCCTGAAGTCTCCTATCTCCAACCCCAGAGTCCCTGGATATTTTCTGAGTTGTATCTGGCAGCCCTACCACTGAGTGACTGAAATTATCCAACTTGTCTAACTCAGCTAGGCCTGGCTGTTTACTATTCTTCAACAACAGTCACCCTATGAAAGCCAGTGTGGTGTGGCAGTCAGAGCTTCAGAGTAGGGTCTAGGCGACCCAGGTTTAAATCTGTATCTTGCTATGGAAACTCACTGGGTGATTTTGGGCCAGCTACATACTTTCATCTTAACCTATCTCACAAAGTTGTTGTGAGGATAAAGCCACTTAGATCTTTGCTGTGGAGAAAGGCAGGATATAAATGAAGTAAATAAATAATGAATATAGCTGAAGATGGGAGGCAAAGAAAAGGTAGGTTTATGAATGGATGAGGAGCAGTAAACTTGGAGGTTGCCAGGAGGAGGGAAAAGAGAAATAATGTGAAGGAGGGGGATACGGAGAAAAGTGATGTGCCCTCTCCCACAATTCCTTGAAGGTTTCCCCACTATGCAAGTGGACACAGTGCAGTGGCCACCATCACACCATAGTTTTCCTGGCAATAGGCTGCCAGGGGGAGGGAGGGAAAGCTGAAAGCAGATATGCAGATAAAGGTAGTTTGGTTGTTGGGTGGAAAGGAGAGAAGGAAGTGAGGAAAAGGAGAATCTATGGGACCTTACAGGCAAGGAAAAATAAAAATAGCGGGGAAGGGGAAAATGAGAAGTCTCCCCTCAGGTCTTTGCAGGTTCATGTGTGTTTCTTATATTTAATATCATGCCTGTTTACCTACTGCCTCCCTTTATCTCTCCAAGCAATGCATACTTTATTTTTTCTTTTACAGTATTTTTCTTTTACAGTATTTGGTTTTACAGTAATTGTTCTGGTTGTTCTTGCTTAAAAGGATATTTTTGTCTTCTGCTAGAAAACAGAGGTGATTTTCAGAAGTAGATATTCCAAATGATGCTCCTAGCATTGTATTTTATACTTGGGAATTGTTTCCCAGGCTAATTATTTGTGGCACGTCAACATGGTTATTATTTTTTAAATGTTTCCATTGTTCTCCATTTGAAAATACACACAATGAATCTTTCTCAACAATTGCTCATAGAGCTTCTGCAAAAACTTCAAGAGGCAACAGGCAGAGAGGCCTTAGGGTCACATTGGGCAACAATTACAACATAATATATGCTTCTGATGCTTTGTCATTCCTGTTGTTATATTCAGTGTACAAAGTGCCTTACAATTTCCTTCTCATTCCATTTTTCAGGAACCCTAACTGTTACAAGTCTTTTTCTTGGGCGCCTTCAGTTCAATTATTTGGATGTAATCCCATTGATTTTCCCTGATATTTACTTCCATGAAATATGATTTGGATCAGAGCTGACTTGCCCAAGGCTTTGGAGGGCTTCATGGACAGACTAAACCTGGTTCCCCCACATACCAAATCAACATTCTGTCTATCACGGCTTCCTATTGATCCTTAATGCTGGCCACCAATATGCTTAGTCTCAACTCATTATTCGGGACTAAAGTCAATATTGTCAAATCTATGCATATATCCCAGAGCTTGCAGATCAGTATTTTGTGGAAGTGTTTGTATTAGTATGTCTAATATCTGTATTAGTATGTGTTCAGCTTGCATCCACCTGTCCATTTTCTTTCTTGCACTTCCTTAAGCGGCTAGCACAGCTTCATCTGCCCTCTGTACATGTGATTAAATATTAATTAGGCTTCTAATATAAGCAAGTGAGTTCACAGGCCCAAGTGCCATATAAATAATGCATGAGGTACCCGAAGGCTCAGCCTGAAAAGCTGATTGGCCACCTTGGATTTGTATAATTATGAAGTTTCATTATTAACAGTGGAGGCAGTGGAGAGATTTGCCTAGCTTGAGGGACTTTGAAAGCATAAGCTGTCTCATTAGGGAAAAAGGGAATAAGGCATAATATGCAAACTTGTTAGCAGGGGGAGAGAGGAAAAAAATAAAAATTAAGCCTAGTTCTTTAACGAAAGCAGGGAGTGAGAGAATAAAATAATTTAAGCATGTGTGGTGGTGGTGGGGGGAAACCCTGAAATTCAAATATGAGAATTTGTTGCTATATACCTTTCATCACTGTCCTTTCATTTGGAAGGTTCTTTTTTGCTTCAAAGCATTTATGCTTCATATAGAAGAATCTTTAATATTTTACTGCAAAATCCACAGGTAGCTTAATAGGTTCAGCAAAGTGAAAGGTATGGAGGTGTGAGAGAATGACGAGAGTCCAGGGTTCTTGCTTGACTGTGTGTTGTGCATGCAATTAAATCTCAAGGTCAAACAATTTACAGACAATTACTTTTCTAACATCTCCAGAAATGCCTGCTTACACGTCTTTAATTTTAAATGATACTGATATTCCAATTCTCCCCAAAGGTTAATGCTGACTAAATCCAGCTGTGACCTGACACGATGCGACAGCACACTGCCTAATTATCCTCTGGATAGTCATTTACTTTAAACCATTAAAGGAATAGGCTGAGAAGATGATTTAGGACTCTGGAAAAAATGTTATCCTGACTTCTTTCTTGAAGCTACTATGAGATGAAAAATAAAAATAAAAATCTTGCTAAATGTTAGCCATTTGCTTGTGATGACAGAAAATTGTTCATCCTTCTTTCTTTCTTTCTCTCTTAAAAAAATAGGTTAAATTGCTAACTAGTTCATTTTATCCATTGCCAGTGGCTTGGCACTAAATGTCAGTGACAAATTTTGTACTTGTCTTGAAGAATGAATTAAGTTATGCACAAACGCTATAGTGCTCTTTTTAAGATGAGTGAATTGCAAAGAAAGTGGGGGGAGTTGCTCTTTTGAAAAAAAAAAGATTATATCGATTAAAGGCCTTTTCTATTGTAATGGAAGACAGGTAGTGGTTTAAGATAATTCTAACAGTTACCTCCCACGGAGGCTGCAGTCCTTTGCTAGAAATTTTTTTAAGAGCTCTCATGTCACTTCCTATAGCGTGATTATCATCGTAAGTCCATTTGTGATGGTAAGGAAAAAACAATTACAAAAGGCGACAACTATTATTCATTACCTAAAGTAAAAACGTTCTTTTCCCCAAAGGGATCAGATTTTTGTTATTAAAATGCACGTATGCATGCACACACACACACACACACACAAAATGCAGTACTGTTGCAATTAAAAGAAAATAGTACTGTCTGTAAAGAACTGATAAGAAAGAACAGTTGGTTCAGCAATTTATATTTGCAGGACCTGATGAAGGCTTCACGATCCATCTGGCTCTTAATTGTTTGGCAGTGGTTCTATACCCTGATTTCAGAGTAAACAAAATCAAACTATGGATATTACACATCTCATTGTTTGAAACAAGGTCTTCTAGGAAATACACCTTTTCCACTTAACGAAGATACATTTTCTTGAGACAGATCAGAGCTACAGTCCTCGCAGGGCCTTTAAAACACATCACCAATCATGTGGAGTGTCAGCTCATGAGATTTTTCGGTGTCCTTACTCTCCAAATTTATGCTGGATATTTCCAGAATAGAATTTTTAGAGCATGCTCAGTGTGATTTTGCCAGCTTATTACAAAGCCCTGAGCTGCACTTCCCTTTAGGGTTTCTCCAGATGGCTAGTTTATCTCTACATTAAGCAGTACATTTACAAATACTATGCAGACCAGTTAGAGACCTTCAACAAATTAAGCACTCACACCCTTTGCCAAAATAAAGTTTAATAATTTAAGTAAAATAATACTGAAAGTGGCAAAACACTAACACTACTGTAATGTTGCCAAAGTTTATTTTGAACACTGCTGATCTAAACTGCAGTTTTGAAGAACTGCAGCTGAAATAGTGATGCACTTCCTGCATTAATTATATCTTGTCAGCATGCCTCTCAAAAAGGGAAGCAGATTGTCTGTTGTTATTTCTCAAATTTAATACTCTGCCAACTACTACAATGGTCCCCTCAGTGACTCTTGCTTGGTTAAGTTAGATTATTTAAGGATGATCTACATGTTGCCCAAAGCACTTGGTCACTGCCAAAAACAGCAGTCACGCATCTGCTTCTCCGACACTCCACTGTGATGAGTAGTACAGATGATCTCACGCCATGACAAGATTTATTTTTTCTTTACCTCTGTCAACAAGATTGGCTACCAATGGCAAGGGTATAAAAATGCATAGCCATTTTTGGTGGAGACTCAAATACGAAGAACCAAAGATTCAAAAATAGTCATGGAATGTTATTTCGGGACTTCTCTGATTAGTCTTAGATTCTATATATATTAAGCAGTTCTCTAGAAAGAAAGCTTATACATTTTATAAATAAACATATTTACCTTTATTTGTCTTTCCTTCCTCCTCTTTGGTTAGTAGACTGTTCTTTTAGATCTAGATTAACTATGGAAAGAGATGGGGCTCAGTTATTTTCAAGAGCAGGGGTGTCAAACTCATTTGTTATGAAGACCAAATCAGACATAAATGAGAGCTTGTTGGGCCGAGCCATGTTTGGTTGGGCTGGGCCATGTGTGTACCTATTTATGATTAGGTAGCAGAGATATAAACTTTATAAAGGACACAGAAAAACAAAGTTTTTTTTTTAAAAAAAACCTTAAAACATCCTTAAAACATTAGCACTTGGTCTTAAAGATGCTTCCTTTGTATTTCTCCCTTGGGATACAGGGAACGGGGCAAAGGAAGCTCTGGCTTGTTCTTTCCTTCCCCAGGGGACCAAGTGAGGGAGGAGCCTCAGCTAATAGAAGAAAGAGTGGTTTGGCTCAGTAGCTGCGCTGTGCAATTGAGACAGCCTGGCAAAGCAAGCACTCCTTCTCCCCTTCCCAAGGGAGAAGCCTCAGCCAATGGAGAAAATAGAAGTTTTGCTCTTAGCTTCTATGTAATTAACAAGCCTGGGAAATCAAGCTGTGATGCAGAAGGAAGCAAGAGAGAAGTAGAAGGAAGCAGACAACAGCCAGTTGCTCGGGGACCTGATAGGAACCTTTCGGGGGTCTGATTTGTCCCCCAAGACCGCATGTTTGGCACCCCAGTTCTAGAGGTTATATATTAGTGGCCTACTAAACCTTTCCCATGAGTTAGGAATTGTGAGAACTACTAGGTCTGGGGCTGCTGACATCCTGATTATTCTCACCTATCTGGAATCTTATCCTTGAACAACAGTTTCTGCTTCCAAGCCTTGGTGGGGCACCATTGATGCCAGCTCAGAGGGTGAAAATCCAAGTCACCAATGTTGCCAGATCAGCCTTTTATCATTTCCAGCTGGTCAGAACTGGTTCCCTATCTCTCCTCCTGGGGCTTAGCTACAGTGATTCACACTATGGTCACTTCCAGACTGGATTACTGTAACTTGCTCAGCCAGTGTTGTGCCAGTTGTACTGGCTGTCGGTTGAATACTGAATCCAGTTCAAGGTTTTGGTCTTAACCTTCAAACCCTTATGCGGCCAGAAACCATAATACCTATAGGACCATCTCTCCCCATATGTGCCCCAAAGAGCCTTGTGCTCTGCAGACCAACACCTTTTGGTAGTCCCTGGCCCCAAAGACATTCACCTAGCCTTGACCAGGGTCAAGGTATTTTCTGCCCTGGCCTCCTCAGCCTCGTGGAACATGCTCCCACATGAGTTCAGGGCCCTGTGGGATCTCTTACAATTCCACAGGGCCTGTAATATGTTCTGCCAGGCCTTCAGTTGAGGTGGTGGACATTCAACAATTTCAGCTTCCCCTATTTTGCCCCACTCAGTGGCTTCCACAGAGCTATAGATATTTGCACAGCACCCTCTGACAAATTGGTTGCCTACTGATCACCCAGTTCACCAGAACAGGAGGCACTGTGGACTCCCATGAACTTGTCTACCATCTAACTTGAGTTGGTTTTGAATCTGAATTTTGTTTAACATTGTCACAATGATATTGTTTTGGGGGATAGGATTGCTGTGATTGCCTTGAGCCTGCGTGTGGGGAAGGGTGGGATGTAATCAAATAAAAAACGCAAATAAATAAATTGTCTTGATGTAATATAATGATGAGATGAGACTATGAAAAAGTAACAGGATTATCTTACATAGTAGCAATAATTTGAAAATGTGGAGAATATTAAAATATAAAGCCACAAAAGCTGAAAAATGAGTTTGGAACCTAATTTTGGGGGCTGTATCTTAGACCCAAAAGGCAGTTGTCCGGTGTAATTGTTCCCTGATGGCTCATTTTTGTACAGATACAGAGGTGAAATGACTCATGTTAGAAGATTGTTTGTTTTGAAGTTTTAGTGTTAGTTAATTTAAGTATCACAATATTCAAAGTAACTGATCCATTGGTCAAAGCAAGTATTTGAACAGCTACATAGTCTCTTTCCTGGATCACGTAAAATTCAATGACTTCACTGTCTTCAGATAGATCCCAGTAGGCAGCTGTGTTGGTCTGTAGCAATAGAACAAAGCAGTAGACAAGTGCACCTTTAAGACCAACTAAGTTTTATTCAGAATGTAAGCTTTCGTATGCTCTTAAGCAGACTTGTCTGATGAAGTCTGCTTAAGAGCATACGAAAGCTTACATCCCGAATAAAACAGTTGGTCTTAAAGGTGCACTTGACTACTTCACTGTCTTCAGACACTTGGGTCCAATTCTTATGTTACTTGAATGAATATTGTTACCCTCTTCTGTGTGGCCACTTCCTGTACTGCTTCAGTAATGTCTGAACTGTGGAGGGCCAGATATGGTTGCCAGGTCACTGGTGGGAGATGGCGGGGGTAGGGTTGTCACATTCAGGCTGGAAAACTCCTGGAGATTTGTGGAGGACATAGAATTCAGTGGTGTACAAAGTCACAGAATCTGCCCTGCAAGGCATCCATTTTCTCCAGGGGAACTGATCTCTAGTCTGGAGATGAGCTGTAATTCTTGGGGATTCTGGAGGCTGGCATCTTGTGTTGATACTGCCTATATAAGACTGGATTTTGTGTAAAACAGTAGAATTCCTTGAGATTTGTGTGTGTGTGTATGCATATGATTTTTAGCTTGGGAAAAAATATTCTCCCTTATGAACTTCTGTTACTGTTATTTCAAATTTTCTGTATATGATTATTTCAGATGTTTTGGGTAGAGAATCCAAAAGGGAGTAGAGCAAAAACAATACAAAAGCAGGATTTATTTAGTTTGGTTTATTTTCAAGTGTGGTTTTGCCATGCGAAATGTTCAGCGACTCTAAGGGCATTGCATAAATAGAATCTGCATTATGTTGTGGTGTTTACCAAAATCCTTCATGCCTCACACCCTTATAAACCCTTGATGGTTTTATTATTCAGGGGTGGGGAAGCAGGCAGAAATGCAGTGAAAGCTACAGAATGATTTAACACTGTGGGAACCTAATCAATAAGGCTGTTGCAGAGAGCTCCTGGGAAAGAGCTGTTTTCCATCCAGATGATAATGAGGCAGACTAGCAGCAACCTCTGGAGAGGAATACTGGAACAGTGATTTTGTGGTGCTATCTTAGTTACTAATTAATAGTTTTGTGGCCAGTAAGACACCTTTACGGCCTCTCTGACACCTCCAAACTTTCTTATGGTTAGTCTCACTTGACACTTCTACCATCAGAGGTCACTCTAGGCTGATTAAATCATCCTAAAGCTAAAGGAACAGCATTTATGTATATTCAGATAATTATCTTGTATCTTATAGTCTACAGTCTTTTCTAATTTTTATTAAGTAAATAACTAATTTTTTAAAATAAATCCTGAAGCTAGGATGATGGAACCGATGCATTTTTTTTTAATTACCACCCATTTCAAACTATATTGTTAGGGAACAAACTATGAGAGAAGAAAGACAAGGACACGCTGTGGAACAGGGGTGGGAATTAACCTGAATCTAACACAGTATTTCAATAATGTGAACAAGCCCTTAAAAACCAGCCAGGGCACAGAAAACAGCTTAGAGTTGTCCACTGAGATGGTGACAAACATTATGGACTGCCTGGCAAAGTCTCGAGGCAGCAGGAGGAAGGTTGCAGGCCAAACTTGCCTGGGAAATTATAGATGTTTATATACAAATGCTAGAAGTGTCCAAGGTAAAATCAGGGAGTTGTAATGCTTAGTGGGGGGAAACATAGACATTGTGGGTATTTCAGAAACTTGGTTGAATGAGGAGAATCAGTGGGACACAGTGATTCCTGGATATAAATTAAATTGGAAGGATAGGGAGGGAAGGGTTGGAAGTGGGATGGCTCTGTATGTCACAGAGGGTATACAGTCCAGTAAGATTGAGAAGGTCAGAGAATTAGATTCCCTTCTAGAAATGCTTTGGGTCAAAATAGTGGGCCCAAAAGGAAGTTTAACTTTGGGAGTTTGTTATCGTCCAGCGGATCAAAAGATAGAGGATGATTATAATATGATGAAAGAATTAAAGATAGTGGCTAAACATAAAAACTGTGTCATAACAGGTGATTTTAACTACCCGTAGCTTGATTGGGTCAACATGTGTTCTGGGTCAGGAGAAAGAGATGGAGTTTCTAGACACTCTCAATGACTGTGCTATGGAGCAGATGGTCACAGAACCTACCAGGGTTGGGGCAGTCCTGGATTTGGTCCTAAGTAATGCCCAAGACCTGGTGAGAGATGTAAAAGTGATTGCACTGCTTGGGAACAGTGACCATAATGTTGATTTCACCATTTGTATAAAAAGGGAGTTGCCCCAAAAGATCAACACAACCACTTTTAACTTTAAAAAGGGTAAATTCTCTGAGATGAGGAGGCATGTGAAGAGGAAACTGAAAGGAAAGGTAAATAGGGTCAAAACCCTTGGGGAAGCTTGGAGGCTATTTAAAACTACAATCTTGTAGTTTTAAAACTACAAGCTTGTCCAAATGAGGTTAATAAAAGGGAACATAGGCTGTGGCAAATCAAATGCAAGTCTGTGATCAGGCAGGCAAAAAGGGACTATGAGGAGCATATTGCAAAAAACATAAAGACCAACAATAAAAATTTCTTCAAATACATTAGAAGCAGGAAACCAGCCAGGGAGGCTGTGGGGCCCTTGGATGACCAAGAGGTAAAAGGATTACTGAAGGAGGATGCTGAATGCATTTTTTGCCTCTGTCTTCACGGTGGAAGATGAGAAGTGTTTGCCCACTCCAGAACCACTAATTTTGGGAGGGGTGTCGGACCTGAGTCAGATTGGGATGACGAGAGAGGAGATCCTACAACTGATAGACAAATTAAGAACCGATGAGTCACCAGGCCCAATCATACATCCAAGTTCTGAAAGAACTCAAAGTTGAAATTGTGGATCTCCTGGCAAAATATGTAATCTTTAATTGAAATCTGCCTCCGTTCCTGAAGGACTGGAAGGTAGCAAATGTCACCCCCATCTTTAAAAAGGGTTCCAGAGGAGATCTGGGAAATTACAGGCCAGTCAGTCTGACTTCAATACCAGGAAAGTTGGTGAAAACCATCAAAGAGAGAATTAGTAGGCACATTGATGAACAAAAGTTATTGAGGAAGACTCAGCATTGGTTCTGTAAGGGAAGATCTTGTCTCACTAACCTGCTAGAGTTCCTTGAGGGGTTGAACAAACATGTGGACAAAGGGGACGCAGTAGATGTTGTTTACTTTGGCTTCCAGAAAGCTTTGGATAAAATTCCTCATCAAAGGCTCCTTAGTAAGCTTGAGAGTCATGGGGTAAAATGACAAGTCCTCTTGTGGATCAAAAACTGGCTAATAGGAAAGTGTGAATATAAATGGGCACTTTTCTCAGTGAAGGATGGTAAATAGTGGGGTGCTGCAGGGCTCAGCACTGGGTCTGATGCTTTTTAACTTGTTCATTAATGATTTGGAATTGGGAGTAAGCAGTGAAGTGGATACGTTTGTGAATGACACTAAATTGTTCAGGGTGGTGAGAACCAGAGAGGATTGTGAGGCACTCCAAAGGGATCTGTTGAGGCTGGGCGAATGGGCGTCAATGTGGCCAAGTGCAAAGTAATGCACATTGGGGCCAAAAATCCTAACTATAAATACAAGTTGATGGGGTGTGAACTGGCGGAAACTGACCAAGAGAGAGGTCTTGGGGTCATGGTAGATAATTCACTGAAAATGTCAAGACAGTGAACATAAGAACATAAGAGAAGCCATGTTGGAACAGGCCAACGGCCCATCAAGTCCAACACTCTGTGTCACACAGTGGCAGAAAATTTTATATACACACATACACTGTGGCTAATAGCCACTGATGGACCTGTGCTCCATATTTTTATCTAAACCCTTCTTGAAGGTGGCTATACTTGTGGCCGCAACCACCTCCTGTGGCAGTGAATTCCACATGTTAATCACCCTTTGGGTGAAGAAGTACTTCCTTTTATCCGTTTTAACCTGTCTGCTCAGCAATTTCATCGAATGCCCACGAGTTCTTGTATTGTGAGAAAGGGAGAAAAGTACTTCTTTCTCTACTTTCTCCATCCCATGCATTATCTTGTAAACCTCTATCATGTCACCCCGCAGTCGACGTTTCTCCAAGCTAAAGAGTCCCAAGCGTTTCAACCTTTCTTCATAGGGAAAGTGCTCCAGCCCTTTAATCATTCTAGTTGCCCTTCTCTGGACTTTCTCCAATGCTATAATATCCTTTTTGAGGTGCGGCGACCAGAATTGCACACAGTACTCCAAATGAGACCGCACCATCGGTTTATACAGGGGCATTATGATACTGGCTGATTTGTTTTCAATTCCCTTCCTAATAATTCCCAGCATGGCGTTGGCCTTTTTTATTGCAAACGCACACTGTCTTGACATTTTCAGTGTAGTTATCTACCACGACCCCAAGATCTCTCTCTTGGTCAGTCTCTGCCAGTTCACACCCCATCAACTTGTATTTGTATCTGGGATTCTTGGCCCCAATGTGCATTACTTTGCACTTGGCCACATTGAACCGCATCTGCCACGTTGACGCCCACTCACCCAGCCTCAACAGATCCCTTTGGAGTTCCTCACAATCCTCTCTGGTTCTCACCACCCTGAACAATTTAGTGTCATCCGCAAACTTGGCCACTTCACTGCTCACTCCCAACTCTAAATCATTTATGAACAAGTTAAAGAGCATGGGACCCAGTACCGAGCCCTGCGGCACCCCACTGCTTACCGTCCTCCACTGCGAAGACTGCCCATTTATACTCACTCTCTGCTTCCTATTACTCAGCCAGTTTTTGATCCACAAGAGGACCTGTCCTTTTACTCCATGACTCTCAAGCTTTCTAAGGAGCCTTTGATGAGGAACTTTATCAAAAGCTTTCTGGAAGTCAAGGTAAACAACATCTATTGGGTCTCCTTTGTCCACATGTTTGTTCACCCCCTCAAAGAAATGTAACAGGTTAGTGAGGCAAGATCTTCCCTTGCAGAACCCATGCTGAGTCTTCCTCAATAACCCGTGTTCATCAATGTGCCTACTCATTCTGTCCTTGATAATGGTTTCTACCAACTTTCCCGGTATTGAAGTCAGACTGACTGGCCTGTAATTTCCCGGGTCTCCTCTGGAACCTTTTTTAAAGATGGGTGTGACATTTGCTACCTTCCAGTCCTCAGGAACGGAGGCAGATTTCAATGAAAGATTACAGATTTTTGTTAGAAGATCCACAAGTTCAACTTTGAGTTCTTTCAGAACTCTCGGATGTATGCCATCCAGACCCGGTGACTTATTAGTTTTTAATTTGTCTATCAGTTGTAGGACCTCCTCTTTTGTCACCTCAATCTGACTCAGGTGTTTCAATACCCCTTCCAAAATTAGTGGTTCTGGGGCAGGCAAAAAGTTCTCATCTTCCACAGTGAAGACGGAGGCAAAAAATTCATTTAGCTTCTCAGCCATTTCCCTATCCTCCTTCAGTAATCCTTTTACCCCATGGTCATCCAAGGGCCCCACTGCCTCCCTGGCTGGTTTCCTACTTCTAATATATTTGAAGAAAGTTTTATTGTTGGTCTTTATGTTTTTTGCAATATGCTCCTCATAGTCCCTTTTTGCCTGCCTGATCACAGTCTTGCATTTGATTTGCCACAGCCTGTGTGCAATTGCAATAAAAAAGGTCAATTGCACACAGCCAGTGTGCAATTGCAATAAAAAAGGTCAACGCCATGCTGGGAATTATTAGAAAGGGAACTGAAAACAAATTAGCTAGTATAATAATATCCCTGTATAGATCAATGGTGCGGCCTCATTTGGAATACTGTGTACAATTCTGGTCACCACACCTCATAAAAGATATTATAGGATTGGAAAAAGTGCAGAAACAGGCAACTAGAATGATTAAAGGGTTGGAACACTTTCCCTACGAAGAAATGTTTAAACGCTTGAGGATCTTTAGCTTGGAGAAACATCGACTGCAGGGTGACATGATAGAGGTTTACAAGATTATGCATGGGATGGAGAAGGTAGAGAAAGAAGTACTTTTCTCCCTTCTCACAATATGAGAACTCTTGGACATTCAATGAAATTGCTGAGCAGTCGAGTTAGAACTGATAAAAGGAAGCACTTCTTCCCTCAAAGGGTGATTAACACATGGAATTCACTGCCACAGGAAGTGGTGGCGGCTACAAGCATAGACAGCTTCAAGAGGGGATTGGATAAGCATATGGAGTGGAGGTCCATCAGTGGCTATTAGCCACAACTTATCATTGGAGCTCTCTGTCTGGGACAATGATGCTCTGTATACTTGGTGCTTGGTGCTTGGGGCGGTACAGTGGGAGGGCTTCTAGTGTCCTGGCCCCACTGGTGGATCTCCTGATGGCACTTGGGCTTTTTGGCCACTTTGTAACAGAGAGTCAGGCCAATGGCCCATCCAACATGGCTTCTCTTATGTCTCTTATATTCTTATGTTGTTCTTATGTGTTACTTATTGGTTAGTGTCTAATAATTACCCATTATAGTGAAACATTGCCTTACTCTTTCAAGAATTGTGTGTTCTACTGATGTCAGGACCCTTTTAAGAAGAAGAAGATATTGGATTTATATCCTGCCATCCAATTTGAAGAATCTCAGAGTGGCTCACAATCTCCTTTGCCTTCCTCCACCACAACAGACACTCTGTGAGGTGGGTGGGGCTGAGAGGGCTCTCACAGCAGGTGCCCTTTCAACCTCTGCCAGAGCTATGGCTAACCCAAGGCCATTCCAGCAGGTGCAAGTGAAGGAGTGGGGAATCAAATACGGTTCTCCCAGATAAGAGTCCGCACATTTAACCACTACACCAAACTGGCTCTCAAAATATCTTGTTTGTGCCCCAGCAAACATGGCTTAAACTGTATACATAAGAATAAAATGAGATAAGTTAACAGAAACACGTTTATAGCACTACAAAGTATACAGGTAGGAGTCTCAAAGTGGCTCACAATTGCCTTTCCTTCCTCTCCCCACAACATCTTGTGAGACAAGTGGAGTTGAGAGAATTTTGGGGAAACTGTGATTGGCCCAAGGTCACTCAGCAGGCTTAATGTGGAGGAGTGGAGAATCAAACCTATTTCTCTAGGTTAGAGTCCACCACTCTTAATAACTATACCACATGGGCTCTCATATACTCATAATGGTCCTGAAATTGACTGGAGTTCTCTTTCCAAAAGTTTACAGTAGCTTATGGGTCAGATGACAAACCTTGGTTTAGCTGCCAGAACTGCAACTGGAGCTTACATCCATCAATACTTTTCGACACTTCCTAACTGAAGAAAATCACATTCTGAAATGAATTTTCAAATCTGTTTTGGAGTAGCCTATTGTCTGCAGTAATGACAGAACATCCAGAGTAGCTGTCTTGGCATGTCATGGTAATCACAAATCAAAGAGAGAGTGTGAGAGAAAACTGGAGTGTTTGAGGGAGGAGGACCACATGAGCCTAAGACAAATTTCTAATGTCCAAGCCATGGTTTAGTTATGATATCTGAATTCAAGAGTAGTATGAAATCTGTGTTTTCTTCTGCAGAATGTGTGAAATGCCCTTTTAAAATGCTTCTTTAAAATACAGTTTATATTTCATCTGCAAAAGCTTTTTGAAATGTAATGGGTTGACCCATGCATTGTCACATTCATTTTGCCATATAGCTTCACACAGGGAGGCAAACAGAAGAATGTATCCATAATCACATACTTCAGAAATTATATGTTATTAAAATAAAATTGATTTTAACCAAAAATTGTACAAATCATTCTATTTAAGTTATATTTGTTGATTTTGGATTTTTTTGTTTTATTTTTGTTTGTTTTAGAAATCACTTTCCTGGCTTGGAGAAAACTATTTCTCATTGTGTGACAACTAAAAGAAAGGAGCCAGAGTGAAATTGTATGCTAGTATAGTTTACCCTCTCCCTTTCTTTCAGTTTGACAACAAGAGAACCTTGAGACTGAGCATTTGATTTTTCTGCTGTTAGATACCTGAGTTATGTTTGATAATTCACCATAGCAGATCAAACTAGTGCAGTATTCACTGAAATCATCACATTAATTAGGTCTTTAAAATCTCTGATTTAAAAATACAGATAAAGTAATTTATGTGGATGTAACATAGATTGCTAATAACTGCATGAACTAGTATTAGGGTTGCCAATCCCCAAGTGGGGGCAGGGGATCCCCCAGTTTGGAGGCTCTCCCCCTGCTTCAGGGTCGTCAGAAAGCGGGGGGAGGGGAGGGAAGTGTCTGCTGGGAACTCTTTTATTCCCTAGGGAGATTTATTCCAATAGAAAATAATGGAGAATTGATCCGCAGGTATCTGGGGCTTTGGGGGGGCTGTTTTTTGAGGTAGAGGCACCAAATTTTTAGTATAGCATCTAGTGCCTCTCCCCCAAATACCCTCTAAGTTTCAAAACGATTGGACCAGGGGGTCTAATTCTATGAGCCTCGAAAGAAGGTGCCCCTATCCTTCATTATTTCCTATGGAAGGAAAACATTGAAAAGGTGTGCTGTCCCTTTAAATGTGATGGCTAGAACTCCCTTTGGAGTTCAATTATGCTTGTCACAGCCTTGATCTTGGCTCCACCCCTAATATCTCCTGGCTCCACCCCCAAAGTCCCCAGATATTTCTTGAATTGGACTTGGCAACCCTAACTAGTATGCACTGGGTAGTATGCACTATTTATGAAGGTTAAGACGAAAACAGAATGTGAAGAGCTCCAGAACAAGCTCTCCAAACTGGGGGAATGGGCATTACAATGGCATGTGAGATTCAGTGTGAGCAAGTGTAAAGTGTTGCATATTGGGGCAAATAGGCCCATCTTCACATACACATCAATGGGATCTGAACTGGCAATGAGAGATCAAGAAAGGGATCTTGGGGTGGTAGTAGATAGCTTGATGAAGATGTCACCCCGGTGTGCAGCTTCTGTGAAGAAGACTGATTCCATGCTGGCCATAATTAGATTAGCAATAGAAAATAAAACTGTTGCTATCATACTACTCTTATATACATCTATGGTGAGACCACACTTGGAATACGTGTACAGTTCTGGTCACCACACCTGAAAAGGTGCAGAAAACAGCAATCAAAATTATCAGGGGGCTAGAGCAGCCCTGTGAGGATTGATTAAAATGCTTAAAACTGTTCAGTTTAGAAAAAAACGGCAAGCAAGGGGAGATATGATAGAGGCAGTGTTCCCTTTAAGCTGTGTGTATGAATGGTCACTCATTAACACAGGAAGCCCCGCTCAGCAGCAATCCGGAGTAGCATGGGGTCTAGTACTGCCCATTGCCCATTTTGAGATTATGGTAGTTGTATTTGGCTCAGGATGTGAACTGCTCCGCTCAGTAGGAGGGAAAAAATAGAGGAAACATTAGAGGTCTATAAAATTATGCATTGTATAGTGTTGCCAGACACCCCCGCCCCGCTGGAGGTGGGGATCCCCCAATGCCAGACCCCACTGCCCTGCTGCCAATCAGCTGGCTGGCAGGTGGGGGGAATTTACCTCAAAAAGGACAGCAATCCAGCTGACGTACAGCGACATGACTGCATCACTGCACCCATGACCCAGAAGTGACTCATCATGGAATTTTTGCCCAAACATGAAAAGGTTACTTCTGGGTCACAAGGGCCTCCCTCCTGCTCCCAGTAAGCCCCTTCCAATCCCCCACTGGCTGCCAGGAAGGACCTAGCAATGCTAGCATTGTGTGAAGAAAGTGGACAGGGAAAAGCTTTTCTCCCTCTCCCATAGTATTAAAACCTGGGTCATCTGCTGAAGGGTAGAAGATTTAGGGCTTACAAAAGGAAGTACTTCTCCACACAGCACATAGTTAAATTGTCGAACTCCCTATCACAGGATGTAGTCACGGCTGCCAATTTGGAAGGCTAAAAAGAAGTGGACATATTCATGGAGGAAGGGGCTTTCAATGGCTATTAGTCACAATGGCTCCCAGTCATGATGGGTGTGGAGAAACGCCATTTTAGTCAGTGGTGGTGCTTCATTTGGCAGGGGTCAGTAAATCCCTCAGCAGGCTTTGTAGCCTTCCCCTCACTCCCCCCCTCCCTTCCAGAGCCAAACCAACAACGCTAGGGGGAAAATCTCCTAGAGAGGCAGGAAGTGCTTTTGTTCTTGGCATGTGTGTTAGCAGGAAGAGAAGGGCAGTTGGAAGCCAGCGCTCGAGCGAGCATGTGGTGAGCAATGGAGGCTCCTTCCTGGGAGGCCCCAGGCAGGCAGACTAAGTAAGTAATTCACAAGACAGGGCAAGTTTAGATCAGGGCCAGCAGGATGCGTTTAAAAACCACCTTTATTTTGTGATGCTGTTTGCTGTGCGTGTGCTGTGCTGTGCTAACTTTTTAAAGGCAACTGTTTTTGTTTTGTTTTTCTTTTCCTATCTTTTTCTCTTGTAAATAAATAGTTTTTCTGTTTTAAATGCTGGCAGTCAATCTCTGTACCACATAGATCCCCAAACCGCTTTAGACCACGCTGTGTTAAGAAGGGGGCCCCAGGTGAAGGGGGGAAGGCATGCAGTTGGATAAGGTGCCAATCCTCCAGGGGTGCCCCAAAGAAGTGCTAAGGTCTCTGTGAAACCCAAGTACAGGGTGGCAGAGGACCTGGAGGCCTGGCCTCATAGCTACAGAGGGGGATTGGGAGTCCTGTTCCTCTCAATCTGAACCCCGGGACTGAGCAGGTGGTGGCAGTGAGCCCAAGGGGCAGGAGGAGAAATAGCTCCCTCCAGGAGTTGGCGACTCAATAGGGAGCTGACGGGACCGGGTCTGAAGGCAGAATCCGGCCGGTTCCGTCACAATGGGTACTACTCTAGCCCCAGAGGCAGTATACCTCTTTATAACAACATTTGGGAAGCACAGGCAGGAGGATGCTATTACAGTCATCCTGCTTTTGGGCTTCTTAGGAACAGCTGGTTGGCTACTGTGTGAAGAGAATGCTGGACTTGATGGGTTTTTGGTTTGATCTGGCAGGGCTCTTTCTATGTTCTTAGTACTGGTGTAAACGTGCTTTGATTTTTTTTTACAGGTTTTAAGGGATTTTTTTGTCTGTTCTATAAGGTGATGCTTACCTTTGGTTTCCCATTGTTTCACTAGCTATTCAGGCAGCATAGAGGCAATGGGTTTTCCTGCCTTTTCCCAACTCCAGTCCCCATAGTTGTGATGTTCTTTTATGCTTGCAAACAGGGTATTCATTCAGGTTCCTACTCTTTGGTTTATGCTAGGCTTGCCAATCCCCAGGTCTCAACGGAGAATCTCCCCTTTTTGCAGACTCCTTCCAACCCCCAGTCAGCTGGCTGGCGGGAGAGCCTTGCCCCAACAGCCACCATGTGCCTTTCCACTTCGGAAGGCCTAAGAAAATACTTGGAAAGGCTTGCTTTTTAGATGGTGTGTCTGTGCCTTTAAATCTAGGAGCCAGGGGGTGGGGTGAGCTGGCAGAACAACATGGCTGCTTCTAGTAGCTGTGAAAGCAGCTCAGACCCTCAGTTTGTTTTACAGTATTTTTAGAGGTTGTTTGCATAGTAAAGGGTAAACTAGAACCTTTGGTTTCCCTGTGTTGGTCTGAAGAGCTTGGAGCTTCAGCAATTTGTGAGTAAATTGTCCTAGTGAGACAATTGCTAACTGTTTGGTTTGGCTTCTCTCTCTCTGTATAGTTTGGTGATTCTTTTTATAGGTTTTCATTAACCAGAATGCAGCCAGTGGGAGTGAGGTTTAAAGGGGGGGGGGACTGCACAAAATGAAAAAACCTTTTGAACTCTTTCCCCTAGTTCCGTTTTCCTGCTAATAAATGCCAATCCTAAACTGCTTTTACCATCCTGCTGACAAAAAAAACTTGCAGGTACACAATCCTTTCCCTTTGTACCAATAGCTTTAAAAAGTTTCAGCACAATTTTCTAAAAGAGGATAAAGTCTATAAAACTAATCATGGATCTGCATGCAACATGAAGAACTACTCTGGTTAGACCGTATACTATGCTTTCCTTTGTCTCAAATTAAATCCTAAGAGAGTACTGAGTACCAGAGGGCACACATAAGAAAAGCTAGATGGTATGCAAATCAAACATTAATATATATAGTGCAACAGACCCTATATAAAGTTCAAAATACAGTAAAGTATGACCAAATATAAAACATTTTTTCAATGCATAATAGAGTGAGTTATGACAAAAATTATACCAATTGATGGTCTGCCAGCTACTTGAAACACTATTTTGATGCCTTCTTCAGAATTGTTTCTGTTACAGTCTCATTACAGAATGGCCCTGAACAATTATTGTAAATTGTCTATAAAAGATGGTCAAAACATCTTCAAGTCTGATATAACATTTATTATCAACAGAATAAATTACACTTACTATTTATCAGCCAATCATAGAAGATTAAGGAGTATATTTAAATTCTATCTCTGTAACACATAAAATATAAACCAATTAGTAGAAACAACAAAAAATGAAGGACCAGAGTTGTTGTTGTTTTTTAAGCCGGAATACATAGTTACACAGTTCCGGCTGGCATGGTGTCAGGGGGTGTGGCCTAATATGCAAAATGAGTTCTGGGTGAAAAGCTCCATGCAAAACAATGGTGCTGTCAGGGGGTATGGCCTGATATGCAAATGAGTTCCTGCTGGGCTTTTTCAACCCCCCCCCCCCCAAAAAAGCCCTGGGAAGGATGCCACAAAAAAAGGTGAAAGAGTTCACACTAAGAAATCCAGAAATACCTGTGATCCAATGTAATTCTGAAAATCTTGCATTTACAGGCCTAAAAGCAAAGAGGCCAAAGTAAATGAGAATTGCATCATTCCTACTTGAGAAGTTGAGAAGTCAAAAATTAAAAGAACAGCAAACATATAAAATTGTCATGTCATGATGACTAGAATCTTTTCAAGGTGGACACAAAGGAGAAAAATATATCACACAAAGGCAACCAAATCCAAAGGACCCTTAGAAGATAATGTGTCTAATGAAAAAAATCCAGAAGGACTCTCTGTAAAATAACAACTTGTCGATATTATAAGATTGAGGAGGCCTAGATTGAGTCTTCTCAATGACATTTTTTTTTTAAATTAGTAGGTTGATGATGTTTTTCAACAAAATGTTTCACTAAGGGAGCTTCAAAATTGAGGTTCCTAATTTTGCTACAATGTTTGGACAATCTGTTCATTAAAGGACGTTTTGTTGCTCCCACATACAAGAGGTTTCATTTAAAATTTTGTTACTATTTAAATGGTACTACTTTACTGTATTTTGCACTGTTTTCACTCATGACATTGCATTTTTTGCACTGTATTTATTAATATTTGGCTTGCACAGTCTAGCCTTTTCTTTTGTATGGCTCTAATTCTCAGTATTTTCTTTGGTTTCGCACAAAGGTTTTGCTCTTTCTCAAATTAAATCCTGCCAGATATTCTTGGCTGTAGCCTATTTAATTTTCCTTGGAATGCCCTCTCCTTTTCTAAGCACACTTGGCTTGTCCCCTTCACTGACAGTTATATATATATTTAAAAAATGATTAGAGAATGTCAATAAATGTTAAGCTGCAGTCCCAAACAGAAATAAGCTCCTTTTACCTTTGGACTGAGGAACAGCATAACTGAGGCCAAACAACTCCCACAAATGTATACAATAGGTTTAGCAACTGTACAGCTTTGCTATGTTCCAGCTGTCCAAACTCATGATGGACATAGGTTACTACTTATGAAAGGAAGTTAAAGGAGATCACACTAGTTGAAACCAACCACACCTTGGGTGGAAAGCTAAAAATGCCTTTTAAAAAGGTACAATGAAGCCTTAGCCTAATGGAAATGTGTTAATTTCATACTGGTACTGTCTCTTTTTTAGGAGGAAGAGGGCTTGAAGCAGAAGACCTAAATGCCACATAGGATACTTTATTCCAACACTCAGTTCTGGCTCATACCAGCTTACCCCTGCCTCAACTTATCCTGAAGAGGCTGGCTTGGGGTAGTTTACCAGCTTGAAAGGAGAGAGCTGTATAGTTTTCATGTCTAGCTAGCGCCACATGGAGCAGTTATGAGTCTTTGTGGCTCCAGCGTCAAGGGGAGGGGCTGAGGCAGGCACCCCAGGCAAAATTCCTCCCTACTAACACATTCTAGTTTAGTTTACAGTTTCAGCTTAAATAATACAACCACACAATTTTCAGAAAAAGTGGAATAAAATTAGCCACAACTTTTATTGGTTACAGCTGTAGTAAGCCTTGGCACAGCATGGGGTAAGGATCCCACTCATCGACTGACCCGCCTGCCAGTCGATACTCTGCTGGTCAGCTTGGGATTACAGGTTAGGGATTCCACTAGGGCAGAAGCCCAGGGGTGGTCTCCCCTGCCACCTGAGCATGAGGGTAATCCCTGGTTTCCATGCCCCCGGGCTGGGCACCTCATTCACCCCTCACACCAAAATCCCTTAAGAGGATCCTCATACTCTGGAAGTGGGCACACAGGCTGATTTTCCAGAGAATGGATCCAGCCCCATACTGATACCGCCACAAGAGCCGATCCTCAGCTGGCTCCCACTAATGCTCCTACAGCTGTAGCCACAGGCATAGGGAATCCTCAATTCTGTGTAGCCAGATATCCATACAACCTCAGAACAAAGCAGGAACGTTAGCCATTTTGAAATGTCATGGTGCTGAATCCAGCGACCCTCCAATAGTATCCATGATCCTCTTGGTTGGCTTCCACTTTGCCAATCCCATCTTATCCACAGGGTGTGCCCCTTGCCAACTATGGCACTGCAGCCAGTTCAACCAGAAGATCATCACCGCCAGAAGTATCTCCCCCAATGTCAATTCCATCTTATTCACAGAGCATGCCCCTTGCCAACTTTGGCACTGCAGCCCTTTCAAACCAGAAGATCATCACCACCAGAAGTATCTCCTCCAATGTCTTCAACGGCCCTGTGCACCAGCCCTCTGCCAGAGTGGGCCTCAAGTATTTCTCACCAAGTTGCATCAACAGCATGTTGGAGGGGGACCATGGGTGACCAAAAGAGACCACAGATTGAGGGAGAGGTCCCTCCACTTCATCTCTCACTCACCTCACCAAGTGACTCCCACTTTGTCCTGCAGGCCAGTGTCCTGTCCCTAGCCAGACATTTGTCTGCAAATTCATACTGACGTGCCATTTCCCCTAAAACTAAAGGAGTTAACGGTAAAGGAGTCAATGGTAAAGAGTCAAAATAACATGGCCAGAACCAGATATGGCCTACTAGAAGTCAGACAATGCTGTGTCTGCCAATCCAGGCTGACCGGCCTTGACCCTTTAAATTGATGGAGTCAATTGTAAAGAGCAACGATATACAGCAGGAACCCAATGCCGCCTAAGATAAGTCTTGCAAACCTCTGAGTCAACATTAAATGGCAGAACCAGGGGCATCCCATTTCATGCCTCCCTATTTCTATTGACCCTCAACTAAGTCCGCATAGATGCTTGACCAGTGTACAGCACTGTGCCACACAGCCTTGCCATGTTGTGTCCACAGATCCAAATGGACTCCTGCCAGCCCCCTGGAAATAAATGAATTGATGTTAGGTATCAGCTGTTCCCCTGAAATGGAATAATTCACTCTTACACTTCTAAAGCCAGTTGCAGATCAATGTACATCTGGTCACCTCAGTGACATCTTCATGCCCTACATTTTAAGGGTGCCCACCATCCTCCATCATGGTGAATCCTGCCTGGCACCACCTGGCCAAGGTCACGCAGCCTACTTATATAAGGCAGCTTAGGTCCATCACGTGCATCGCCCATCCTTGTTGTCTCCCTGGGACTGAATAAAGCATAGTTAACAGTCCGTGGCCTGTGCAATGTGCCACCACTCTGTACGCTGCCTCTGTGGAATTGAATAGACATTATAAATAGACTAAATTGCCAGCAGTCTGTGCAAAAGAGTGTGCCCGCAACTCCATGTTCCTTACACTGCCTCCCTGAAACTGAATAGACATTGTAAACAGATTAAATAGTCCACAACTTGTGCACAAGAGTGTGCCCGCAACTCCACGCTCCTTATGCTGTGTCTCTGCAATTGAATAGACATCGTAAACAATCAGCCGCCCAGTGCAACCTGGTCAAAGACCTAACTGCATCCATAGGCCACTCAGGTTCAGCCTACCATGCTCCATGCCACCCTGTGTGCTACCACCCTAAACTGAATAGGTTTGGTGAAGAGTCTCTTGCTGCGTTAAAGTTGGCTGCTGGTGCACAAGACTGTGCCTGCAACCCCACAGCACTGCCTCCCTGGAACACATGGGCATTGTTAATAAGAAGCAACCCAAGCAGCCTGGCTGTGGTGCCTCCCGCATCCAGATGAGGCTCTCAGTCAGACCAGGGTGCAAAGTTGTGCCTGCCGGTGCACCCTAGTTCACACCACATTCTTGGAACTGAATGTTAACCACTGAAGGTCATGTTAACAAATGGCAGCCATTTCACAGTGCTGCCACTCCGGTTGCCCTCAAGTCCAAACTCATGCACACCCCATACCTGGCCTCAAAGAATGTAGTGTTACAGAGCTCCTTAGTAAATTGTACTGAATGCCTCCCCCCAGAGAGATGAAATGAGGCATCTGTGACATTCATATCGATGCCCACTGTGTGACAAGTAGGAAAAAACATGAAAGTGGCTGATAGATATGCTAAGGGCAGGTTGATAACTGTTCAGGGAGGGTACATGGATCATTGTGAACCATGGACATAATATTATAATAATATATATTTATATTTTTAAATAATATATAATTATTATATTATGGTTCTAGAAGCCAGGCATTGTTCCTTTTGGTGTTCCATGTGCTGAAGGAGCCAGGCTTCTGGCCCTGGCCATGAATCCAATGGAACACCCTGGGAACTGTGGCAAAGTAAAAGCGGGCTATGTAACCTTGCCTCCTGAAGGTGAAATGCAGTATCTTTGATGCTGTTATCAATACTTGGATGATGGTCAGCTGCCAATACCTGGACATCTTGGTCCAGCCACCATCCCCTGTGGAAATGCTGCCACACTCCCTACTACACCAAACTATTATCTTCATGCTGTCACCCAGTCAGCATGCCATAATAGTGGCAGGACATCTTGGTCCAGCTACCATCCCCTGTGGAACTGCTGCCACACTCCCTACTACACCCAACTATTATCTTCATGCTGTCACCCAGTCAGCATGCCATAATAGTGGCATGTCCCAATCTGAGTGCTTCTCAATCCAAGTGATGGCTTGGCTGGTGCTTGTATAAGACAGACGTGGTAAGGAAGGTGGACACTCAGCCATAGCCTGTGTAAGTGGTGCAGCATGGCGAGGCATACCCCATATGCTCTCCATGGGGTCAATGAAAGAAAATTAGAGCCCATGTGATGTGTTTGATTGCATGCCCTAATGCCACAGACAATGGCCCTGATGGAAATTCCCATGAAACCATTGTGGCTGCTAGTGGTGTTAGGACCACTGGCCTGATGTGAAGGAATCCCACATCCCCTTAATGCCTGGGCCAACCCCACTGACAATGATTTGCCATGCACCAATGTCCCCTGATGTCATGTTCTCAGGGTGCAGGCAGGCAGGAGTCCAAAGCCAGTCCAAGGTGATTCATGGGCCAGCTGCTGTTTGTTGAGCTGAGGAACTGGCTGGCAACTCTTCCAGGTCTGTTAACCCTTCCAGCTCCTCCTCATCAGGGCTCATGACACTATCCCCCCCCCCCGACAGGCCAGGCCGGTCAGGGTAGGCCATGTGGAACTGCTGCACAAGGTCAGGGGCATGTAGGTTGTCTGCGTGTTCCCATAAACGGTCCTCGGGGCCATAGCCTTCCGAGTCCACGAGGTACTGGAGGTCCTCGCGGTGGATTCGGGAGTCCAGGAGCTGGTAGATTTTGTATTCCTCCTTGTCATCGACCAGGACAGGAGGAGGCGGCGCTGGAGGTGGCAGTCGAATGGGATCTGGTGGTGTAGCAGGAACAATGAGGGACCGGTGGAAGACTGGGTGGATGCGGAGGGTGGCCGGCAGCTGTAACTGGAAAGCAACGGGGTTGATTTGGTCCGTGACCAGGTAAGGACCCACAAAGCAAGGGTCCAGCTTGCCAGACTGGCCAGGCCAATGCAGGTAACAGGTGGAGAGCCAGACGTGATCCATGGGCTTCAGTGGGGGCCCCAGCTGACGCTTTTGGTTGGTGGCTGTCTTTTAGGCTTCTTTAACCTGTTGGAGCTGTTCTCGGAGCAAGTCCTGGAGAGCCTGGAGTTCCTGCAGGTGCGCATCAGCAGCAGGGACTGCTGTGGGGGGCAGGACTGCGAGGAAGAAGCGAGAGCGGTACCCATAGGTGGCAGAAAATGGGGTCTGTTGCATGGACGCATGTACAGCATTGTTGTAGGCAAACTCAGTCAGAGGTAGCAAGGCGGCACAGTCATCCTGCTGGTATCTGGTGTAACAATGCAGGTATTGTTCCAGTGTGGCGTTGGTATGTTGTTGCATCTGCCCATCCATTTGGGGATGGTATACTGAGGTCAAATGCACCTGGGTGCCTTGAGCATCGGTTCAAGGGCTCCAAACTGGGCCAAGTTCATGCTGAGTTTTGGCATGAACTAGTTCATTCCATTCCCTAGTTGAGATGGCCACTAATTGAGATGGCCTTAAGAGGAAAAATCATAGAGAACCCAACTGTAGCAAAATATTTATATATATGCATAACAAAAATAACCTACAAGCAGCACAGCCCCAAGTAAAAGACTGTGATGAACTTGAAATACCTACATCCTGTATTCAAACTTTTGAAGGTACTTTTCCCTTGTGGCTTTACTAATATAATTTTGTGACAGACATTAATGAAACTATAGAATTTTCTGATAAGGTTTATATTTCATATGCGAGTACAAGAAGTCATTTCCTTATCTAATTCCTTAATGAGCCTAAGTGTTGGGTATTCACCTTTCTATCTATGAAGTTCTACTTTTCTATTAGGTTGAGTAACAATATTAAATGCTTCAACTACATTTTAAGTTAATACAACACTTCATATTCACCTGAATAAAAGAAAGATTTTTGTGTTACATATTATGCAAAAATCACATAATTTCCTGCCAAGGACAATGAATTATTGTGAGATTCTTTATATTGCATTTTCTGTTGGCATTCAAGGAACCCAAAGAAAGTATTGGGGTTCTTTATTGTTTTAGGATAATGGATGCCATCTGCATGTGTCTGTTTTCCTGAGCATAGGGAAATGAATAGCCTAGCATGGTATTGGGATGGGGGGTGGGGGTGGGCAGGGAAAGCACAGAAAAACATATTAAGTAAATACTGAGATGAATTGAAATTATGATATTTTTCTTGGGTAATTTATCTTTCAGCAATTATTCTTTCTGTTACTGGCCAAGATTCTTTATTTTGATCATTCTTTATTTATTTCATTAGTTACATTTATAACAAAAAATATTTATACTGCCAAATATGCCTGAAACCTTACAATTACATTACAGTGTCATGGTCTGTGATCTTTCTCTAGTTCAGATTTCCCAGTCCTATTTTCAGCAAATTGTAGGGCTGATTTATATGTTACTAGATCATCGCAGTTATCAACTGACCCAGACTGTGTCCTAGGCCACTCTGGTAATGCTTGCAACTAAAAATCCCATGCATTGGTCAAATCATTAATGAATAGTAATGTAACCAGTGATCTAAACAATATTGTTTTATGAAACCAGCATGTCTTGAATAGCTAACTAACAAAGCTTACCAAAGTTATGAGTGTTATATCACGTCTATACACAGCAAAATTAAGAAAGTTGCATGGTTCAAACTGAACATCTCTGCAGGATATAATGCCATGGAGTTCACCCTCCAAAGCAACCATTTTCTCTAGGGGAGTTGTCTGGAAAGCAGTAGTAATTCTGAAAATTGGCAACTTTACACATTGGGTGGCTATTATAATAGGAATTAAATAAGATCTCTTCTCTGTAGGATTGTCTCTCTTTAAGTCATAAGTTCAGCAAATGCATTCAGTTTAAACACACACACACAACCCTAAAGTTGGGTAAAAATAAGTACAGAAATACACATAATGTGTAGTTTCTTCCTCAACTTCCAGAATTTATAAATGTAGTTCTTTCAGATTAATTATATATATTCCTAATTTTCTCTGTAACATACTTCAGAAACTGGGAGAAGAGAAAAGAGAGAGATTTTGATTAAGTCTAGGGCTAATAGACTGCTTTGACAGCTGTGGATGTAAAGGCAGACTCACTTCACACAAAGAAACAAATGTTTGGTGGCAGCTTGAAATCCAAATTACATGTGAGCGGTGTATGGAAACTTCATGTCACATTGGGCAGAAGAGACTGTAGACTGAAAGCTGCACAGAGACTTAGAAGAGGATCTTGAGACTTAATATATAGGATTTCTCTGCACAGTGTTCTTGAAATTACTGATACTAGGTTTCTGAAAGGGTGTGATAAATCATGCACATGACAGCCTTAGGGTAAATGTGGATGATTTCCATTATCAAGTGAAGTTAGCTGTGGTTATAGATAACCAGAAGGCAACTATATGGCAACCAGAGACATTGCTTTCAGTTAAGGAATAGAATGATGCTGTGGGAAATTCTAATATAGTTAATAGACTAGGCTGGTGATTCTCAAACTTTTTCAAATAAGACCCAGTTGCAAAGTGATTCCATGTTATTTTCCCTATCCCCATCATAAAATTCAGAAACATTCCATCAGTTAACATTGAATACATTTATAATTTATTGTTTATGCTTAGTATTTATAAATATATACCAGGGGTGTCCAAACTGTGGCCCAGCCAGGAGCCACATGTGGCTCTTTCACACATATGGTGTGGCTCTCAAAGCCCCCTAGGTTCACCCCACCCACTGATCAGCTTGGAGAAGGCATTTCTTTTTTTAAATCACCTTTCCAAGCTAAGCCAGCTGGCAGCTCGGAAAATGCATTTAAAGTTAAAGTTGCTTTCTTTCCACCTATCTCTCACCCATCTCCCCCCCTTCTCTCAAACATCTGACATTCATGTCTTGCAGCTCTCGAACACCTAATGTTTATTCTCTGTGGCTCTTACGTAAAGCAAGTTTGGCCACCCCTGATATATACTATCATAGAACAACAGGCTATTTTTCATTACCATGGATTAAACCAGCTGGCAAAAGCAGAGCCAGAAAGAATGCTTTTTAAAACCTTAAGTTATATAGCTTTTCCATGTCACACTCTGTTCTGAAGAATGAAGTGTCCAGGAACTAGTATGGTATGGTAGAGCACATGCTTTGCATGCAGAAGGTACCAGGTTCAGTCCCTGATTTCACTATTTTGGAATGATTCCCCTTAAAAAATAACTCTCTGCCATTTGAAAACCATTGCTTCAAGTAAAGAAAATCGAGGGAGAGCATGGAACCTTTTTCCCAACTGTACTTGTTTTATATTTTCATGAAGGTTTTTTTTTAAAGGAACATTAAAAACTGGAATCCATCACTTGCAGTCTGAAGTGGTGTATTATATTATATTATATTATATTATATTATATTATATTATATTATATTATATTATATTATATTATATTATATTATATTATATTATATTATATTATATTATATTATATTATATTATATTATATTATATTATATATGTATTCCATTATCCATTATATTATACGAGTTGACTTAGGTCATGCCTGATTCAGATAGAGGCATGTACTTAAGAAGCCCAAGCTTATTAGTTATTTTTCTTGTATGGGATCATGTAAATATTAAGGTAAGGGTTGTCTCCTGTGCAAGCACCAGTCTTTTGACTCTGGGGTGACATTGAATCACAATGTTTTCACGGCAGACTTTTAATACTACCCATAGGTATAACAGTAATATTGAAGGTTGGTTATAGGTATTATACACGTAAGTACCATTAGAGAATCCCTGCTTCCATTTTGAGCTTTTATTAAAGCATAATTTATTGCATTCTTAATATTAACTAAATCAACAAAAATTATACCATCCATCATTGTTACATAGATAATTAAAGGAGAGCAATTATGTGTGTCCATAAAGGTTTCTTACTCCAAAGATAAGCAAGAGGCAAGGAGCCCCTTCTGAAAACAAACTCTCAATCAATTCAACTTACCCTGTTTATAGAATTTTAAAAATCTCCTAACAATAACTAGTGGTCCTACTTGATAAGGGTACACATTCTTGGCTAACTAATTATCTTCCAACACTATACAAGGATATCTAAACTTGAAATGGCTTCTTAAAACATATAAAAACTGTTCATTCTTGCTACATTTTTTGGTCAAGTTCAGTTATATTTCCCCCTGTATTCCCATGACAACCTTACCTTATCACATGTGTGAACCATGCATCAGATTCTGACAGTGTCACAAGCACAGAACAGGAAAAAAGGGGCCATGGCTTATGGTAGAGCACATGCTCTACATACAGAAGGTACCTGGTTCAATCCCTGGCATCTCCAGTTGAAGGAATTCAGGTAGCAGAAGCTAGGAAATACATTTGCTTGATTCAAACCCCCAAAAGGCACTCCTGGACAGATTAGAGAATTCTGAGCTAGATGGATCAACAGTCTGATTCAGTAGAAATCACCTTCATAGAAGAAGTTCCCTCATAGGCTCAGGAACTTAAAAGTCCATAGATCAAGAGACTTGGTGGTGGAAAATGCCATCAAGTTACTGCCCTGAGCCACTTTGGTGGGGAGGGCAGAATATAAATGGAACCAGACAGACAGACAGACAGATAGATAGATAGAGTTTTCAAGGCAAGAATCATTCAAAGGTAGTTTGCCATTATGTCTATATGTCATGACCCTGATATGCTTTGAGGCCCCCTATTCAAATACAGACCAAGGCCAACCCTGCTTAGCTCCTGAGATCTGAAGAGATCAGGTTAGACTGGGCTACCCAGGCCAGGGCCAAGGAGTTTACACATCAATAAATGCAGCATATTGCTAAGGAAATAAGCCTTCAAAAATAGTACCCATTTTACAGATGTAAAATACAGAAGCTGAAAGTCCATTGTCCAAAGGGATACTTGAAGAATTCTTGACAAAGAGTGGCAATGAGAGAGAAGACAGAAGCAGAAAACCTATCCAAACCTGGTATAATTCCAGCAAGATGTAAACTCTGCTTGGATTTTGGGCTCCAAACACAGTTAACAGACCTCCAGGCCTGGCTCAGATACCAAGAAGCAGTTATTGGTATATGCTGAACTGTTTAATTCATGGTAAATGTAACTCAATAATTCCCTTAAGTTTTGGGTTAATAAGACCAAGCTTAATATAAAACAAAAATAATTCAGAATAACAGTCTCAAGCATATCCTGTGCTGAGTGATTTTTTTTCAAAACTTTCCAGCATGTTTCTGATGTGATTTCAGTTTTTCTCCTTAAGTATCATACTTAGTTTCATATCTGGATCTGGTGGCTACTTGTATTGAGAAAGTAAATAAGCACCTATGCCTCCCTAGTTGTAGGCAGTGCTAAAGGTTCTGCAATTCTACTCCCATGGGTCCTAGCAATCACACTGAAATGCAGCTGATGACAGCAAATAGTTTAATGCAGTAGATAAAACAGGGAGCTCTAGTCATCAACAACAATTGAGTCCCAAGGGTTCCAATGACAGTTTATACAGTTGCCAGTTCAGCAAGAGACATGCATGGGTTATGCTACTGCACACGTGCAACCTTTGGAATCAGCATGCCTAGTTTTTTGTCCCAGAACATTCTTACCACAATCTGTTTTCCCCGATGGTAATGCTTTCATTCCAGCATCCAGAGTCTACTCTTATGCTTGTGTCAAGGACTGTTAGGAAATGTAGTCTCCAGTGTGGTGAAATGCTTTCCACCCATGATTAGTGCCAAGCTTGCATCCTTGAAGGTTAATTATTTAGTTGGCACACTGTGCAGGCACAGAGGCTATAAGATGCTTCTTTTTGGTTAGTATGTGTGAGGCTGGCTGAATGAGTTTGTGCACCTTAGGCAGCTTGGGCACTCAAGTCACCCTCGTGCCAGGTGATGAAATGTGGCATGCCAGTGCCTGCCTTCCCTTGTCCTCAACCACCATAGAATTGTAGTGTGGCAGTGGCATTTAGAGCTACTAAATGAGAAATAATTACTATTTGTACATAATTATTATGCACCTGTACGAAGTAAGCTAGTTTTGGTAGTCTGTGGTAAGCTGCAGTACTGCAGTCCAAGCTCTGCTCATGACCTGAGTTCAATCCTGGTGGAATCTGGGTTCAGGTAGCCGGCTCCAGGTTGACTCAGCCTTCCATCCTTCCAAGGTCGGTAAAATGAGCATCCGGCTTGCTGGGAGTAAAGTGTAAATGACTGGGGAAGACAATGGCAAACCACCCTGTAAAAAAGTTTGCCGTGAAAACGATGTCACCCCAGAGTCACACTGCTCCTCATTTGTTCTTGTCTCCACACCAAAGTTGTACCAAGGTGCTGCCCGTCAAGCCCATTCCCTTGCACTGGACAGCATGAAGGATCAGGCAGTGATGGCCAGGACCATGAGGGTTCCCTCCACCATCACTTGATTTGGAAAACCTGAAGTGTTCAGTTTGGTACCCTTTTCTTTTCCCATGGCATATCATGGAAGAGGAGGTAAACTTTACACACTGATATTGTTTTCTGTGACAGCCTTGTGTCAAGCATAAAGGTAATTCCATCTTTACACATACTAAAACAATATCAATTTTAGTACTATTGGAAAAAAATACTATTGGCTTCACGACTGCTGAGCAACACAGACCATAGCCTAGTTTACTTTTTTATTAGTGGTTTTTTTTATTTGCTTGATGCAACTCCTAATTTAGGCCACCGACAAAAAGAAAATGTATCTTGAATATGCATCACAGATTCCAAAAATGAAAAGAAATTGCATTTGGATAGCACTTACTCAATAGACAGATATGATACATGGTAAGAAGGTGCACTGTCTGCCCTGTGATAGATTAAACTACTTTGTAGGAAAATTACTGTGAGACAGTCACCACCACCACTAGCACCATGGCTAAATCTTTAATAAAATTCTCTTCCATATTCAGGAGCAAGGTATGAAGTACACAATAAGCAGAGTGAAGTAGAGTGCCATTTATCAAACCACAGCAAGGTCTGTAATCTCCTGCTTTATCTTCTTCTACTTTTCTTTCTCTCGCTCTCTCTTTTTCTGCTTTATTGTTGCAACGAATCACATCTAACCAGGCATTGGGCATGCAGCCTTAAACAGGTACTAGTGCACTGTCAATTTGTCAGTGTAATTAGTTTGTGTCTTTTCGGTGGCCCTTCGACTGTTATACCTTAAATGCTTATTTGTGGTTTTTAATAATCAGTGTGTGTGAAACAATGAAGGTACCACCACCATACAACTTGAGTACTAAGGACTGCACAGGATTACTGTTCTGGATTAGTCCCATATTACTTTTTCAGCAAGATGGCAATATTAGATACTGTTACATTTGGCCCCTGGGTGGCACTGCATGGCTAATAACAAGCCAAGGTACTTCAGCTAAGAAGACAAAAAAGTCATTCTTAGAATTAAAACAACACAAAACTCCCACATCCCAACACTGATTTTGGACTTTCTGAAGTGCACAAAAGCAATTGTAATAGTTTTCTTATTTAAGATGCCCATTACACTATAGTACATGAAGTTTGCAAAGATGACTGTGCTGCTTTGCTGTGAAGTGCAGATGTGGTGGAAAGGGTACCTGTGGGTAGCATGAATCTGACCTGTAGAAGTGCTGAATGCAGCCTGAATAGGCACACACTCAGACAATGCTGGGGCCTTAAGACAATTTTATTTGGTACTATTATAATCCTTCTTTATTGTTTGAATAGCAGTTTTATGACAAAACATTTATATTCAGCTTGCCTTTATACTTGCCTGAAAGAGAGCAATCACTGAGAGAGATAAGGCAACAATTGCAATGATAACTGCATTTGTGGAAGCTTTCAGAAACTGAACAAGCATGCACAAATCAGCTCACACCAGGGCTTTACCTGAGCAGAGGTGGAAAGTTACCTGTTCAGAATTTCCTTGAGTCATCCCCCAAAGCCTTGGGTGTTTGATGCCTAGGTCACTAGTGAATAGAAGAAACATTGTTGCTACTTGGATGGAATTGATGTACTCAGAATCTTTATGGTTCTGAATCTTAAAATGAATCCAGGAGAGGGTTTTTTTTGCCACTCTGGAGATTATTTTATCTTATTCCATTTAAATTTTTAAATAATGTATTTTTGTATTAGACACAGGCTAAAACAAATTGTACAGGTACGCAGTTTCCACATTATAACAACAGCAATGAAAAACATCCTTGTTACTAAAACTTTGGCAGGAACTGTCACATGCATCTGGCCTATAGGTGATAGCTCGAGCATCCTAGTAATTATGGTGCCTTTTGGCTGTGGCTAATGCAAAGCCAGTTGCTGATTCGATAATGTTCCTATTTGAACTTGCCAGTAAATATTTGAAAGTCACCCCAATGAAAATCTTCTCAGAAACGGATGGGAGAAAGTTACAGGGGGCTTCCTCCGGAATGGAGCATTTCAATATATAATGGGACATAGCTTCCACAGCACATTTCCTCTTGTATCTTTCCCTCAATCTCCCTTTAAGTCTGTATCTCTTGTGAAAAATGAACAGTTTTAACCTCACTTATGGGCAGTGTGTGGCTAAAGTATCCTCCCCTACTGCTATTTGGCAGCAGATTTTAGCTTCCTGAGAATCTTGGGTTTTTTTAAAAAAGAAACTTTTTAGCCCTTATGTTTATGCCCATATGCTTGAAAACGCCAGAGCAACATTTGATGAAATTTGAGAAGTCAATGTCGTTTTTGATTAAGATTTTCAGTTGTCAGTGTCTAGTGTTACTTTTTACCTTTCCCTATGATGATCGTCTGGAATAAATTATGGAAAAACAATGAACATTGCAGAATTAATTGCAGTGATTAAGTGAAATCATGCACATTATCAATAATTTTATACAGGTTTCAGAATTCAGCATATCTTGTTAATGTATTTGGATTTCCTTGATGCAGCATACTGCATTCCTTTTTGAACTGCCTGTTCTTTTGTGTAGCATAAAATGACATGTTGCCTGACTAATTACGTAATGACATAACTGTCTGAATAATTTTCTACCAATCATATTTGTTCCTTACAGCAGTGTTTCTCAGATCATTTGAACTTAGTTCCCTTTCTGAACTTTCTCCCCCTTATGACCTCAGTAACCCAACATCAATGATATATTTTAGAGGCAACAGAGTCTCAAGCACAGTTGCTGCTGTGCATGAGGATCTATGGCTTTGGGTACTCACCCATTTACTGCTGTTAGCAAAAGAATACTAAAACCATATATAGGGAATTTTTATTTCATGAAAGGAGCAACTTTTCTAAGCTTCATTCCCAAATAACATTATTGCAATAAGGGTACTGAAAATGTACGCATGCCTGCAAATCCAGTGTAGATGAGTCAAGATGATCTGCTTGGAGCTTTCATCTTACTCAGTTTTGAGCTGATGTAGCGAGAAAGGTTCTGTCTCCTGCAACATCCTATTACTCTTTCTTGGAACTTTGTGTCTCTGTCTTCAGGAACCATGTGTCCCTCCCTCCCCAGTATAATATGCATTTACTATAAGATATTTGTTCAGTACTAAAACAGATTTGTTGCAATGTACTCAGTTTAAATTTCTTCTAATGTATACATAAGTGATCCAACTGTACACATTTGTATGCATTGTGCAGGGGGTTGGAGATCCCTTCCAACTCTATGATTCTGTGATTCTATATTGTACTACAAAAATCTTCCTGGCTATATTCCATCCATCTTAATCTTGATATTGTGAGATCTTTGAATGAATACTTTTATGTTTTCTGTTGCAGAGAAAACAATAGCTCTGGGGGCCACCTGAGATGCTGCAAAAAACCCCCACAAAAACCCTGACTCTTTTCCATCCTATTATGGCTCTAGTAAAAGTCACCCTCCTCCATTATTATTACTTAAAGGAGACCTCTTAATATTACACGTTGTCCAACCCTGTTCAAGAAAAGCATCTTATCCTTCTCCACAGTAACTCTATCTAGGCTATTTTGTGTGAATGAGAACCAAGTTCTCCTTTTCACTCAGATAATAAAGTGCATGTTATACTTTACTTAGGTACATCTCTAGCTCTGTTGAAATCTGAGAGTTCCTTGCTCAGAACTAGAGTTTATTATTTATTTATATTTATTTATTACCTTAGATTTTTATCCCACCCTCTCCACAAGCGGACTCAGGGTGGCTAACAATTAGTTCAAACATCCACAAACATAATTTCAAACAATAAAATAAAATTAAAACATTTTAAAACATTTTATGGTGCTACTTAGGTCCTTACCTCTCACCAGCAGGGGAATCTTCTGGGAGGGGGTGGGGTTCCAGCCCCAAACAGCAATGTCTCCAATGCAATGATGTCATATGGAAGTGACACCATCATGCTGGGGACATTGCGTGGGGATGCTCAGTTTGTAGATACACGAGGCCTTGATTTGGAGGATATATGGAGCGGGGGGCTTAAACTTCTTCCCTCATGACTTTCCACCAATCTAAATAACCACAGAGAGCTACAATTTGCCCTGTTCAGAAAATTGAACATATACGAATAAGCTGCATATGTTCTGTAGGTAAATTTCTCTTATTGAGTACTAGCAGCTTCCTGGGTCTGTTCCAGGCTGGGAAAATAGCACGGGGGGAGCTTAATTTCCTTTTCCACATGTTCATAATTCAGACTGACCTCCTGAGCACCTGGAAACTGAGTTCCAAGCATAGAATTACCAGACATTGTCTGTCAGCTGAACCTAGGGATAAACCTGGAGAAATTAAATACTAATGAATTCAATGGCATTAGCTTACTAGAAGCTCTATGTAAGGTTACAGGTAAAGAGACTGATCCTAATGCATAATATAGCTGCACCATTATTTTTTGTAAATCAGAGAGTGCTGTTCTCCACAAGCAAAATTCTTTGTTTTCATAATTTGGTACGAACCATTTTGGTTCATGAAATCATTGCTTAATAAGCCATCCATTCAAAATCAAATATGTTTATTTTGGTTTTGACAATTGTATTGACTGTATTGTGTCATCAAGACTGTTGACATTTACTTTTCAATATAAGTTTCAGACTCTTTAACCATATTATCCTATTAGCACATTCATTCTTAAACCCCTATATACTGTTCGTAGCTATGGAATTTTGAATTATTCTAGCCTATGCATTTGGTCTGGAGTAGCATGCCTTGGGAAAGCCAGGACTCACAACAAACAAATAATAATTATTTTTAACCACTATAACGATCTCTTCAATAGATCTTAAGTCTTAGGAAATGACTCATCAGTTCTTGGAAGAGATGACCCCCTCCACTTGTCCATGTGAAAAGAGAGTACAATTTATATTCTGAAAGAGAAACCACACAGATGAACACTACTGTTGTTGACTGAAGCACCATGGGGTTGCAGGATTTCCCTCTCTAGAAGTGTTACGTGAGTTGGTGAGTGGTACAGATGTGCTGCCTTGTAGGTGTGCCTCTTTGCTTTCACCTCTGCTCTACTTGTATATTTGTAAATGAAGCAAATGCTACAAAAACACCGTGCACTCTCTCCTCCAAAGAGAACCAACCCAGGAAGCTGATGGCCTGGAAATCTTGCCAGTTGAAGAAGTGGGGCATGCCTAACAGTTAGGGTTGCCAATTCCCAGTTGGGGGCAGGAGATTCCCCAGTTTGGAGGCTCTCACCCCATTTCACGATAATCAGAAAGTGCGGCGGGGGGGAAATGTCTGCTGAGCACTCCATTATGGAGACTAATTCCCATAGGGTATAATGGATAATTGATCTGCAAGTATCTGGGGTTTGGAGGGCTGTTTTTTGAGATAGAGCATAGCATCCAGTGGCTCTCCTCAAAGCACCCCGCAAGTTTCAAAAAGATTGAACCAGGGGGTCCAATTCTATGAGCCCCAAAAGAAGATGCCCCTATCCTTCATTATTTCCAAATGGAGAGAAGGCATTTAAAAGGCATGCAGTCCCTTCAGATGTGATGGTCAGAACTCCCTTCAGAGTTCAATCATGCTTCTCATACCCTTGCTCCTGGCTCCACCACCAAAGTCTCCTAGCTGCACTCCAAAGTCCCCGGATGTTTCTTGAGTCAGACCTGGCAACCCTACTAACAATACTTTGATATGTATTTTTTATTTTGAAAATATGCTGAAGTTCTATAAAAATACAACTTGACTGAATAGTGAAGTGAGGCATTTGGAGGAGAAAGCCATAAGTCTACTTCTGGCTGTGGAGTTAATAGAAGTACATGCATATTTTATTCTGCTGTCTCCAAAAGGCACAATGTATATTGTAGAAATGTATCCATAGAATTGTGCATATGCATCTGGATATCTGTTACTTTTTTAGTGCATTCCTAGGTTATCACTTTAGTTTTCAAAGTGCTTTAAAATACATAACATTCTTTTTGCCAAAAGCAATGCATGTGACAAGAAAAGGAAAAAAATGTACAGTGTTCTTAGCATTTTATTGAAATAACAGATGCAAAGATAAGTCATTTTCTGCTAAACGTCTTTCTACTTTTTGGGGGGTAAGTTTTTCCTTTTCCCTAGTCCCATTACCTATTATTGGAGATATCTCTCCTTACAGGGTATAAAAAAGTGCAGAAACATTTAATGTAATTTTTTAAAAATGTGCATGGACTACTTAGGATTATGCATGCTGAATATTAAACAAACACCTGAACTTCCTGTTGCTGTTGCCCATAACGAGCACTTTGTTATCTCCTACGTGCAGTGACTTTCAATTTTTTATTAGACACTGGTGTCTCTGTCTATAAGGCTTCTGCATGATGTATGTGAGAAGGGCTTCCAACAGAGATACTTATCATACATCTACCTAAAAGTTGGTGCTTTCCCCCCTAGTTCATGCATCCAAGATACTGCATACAGATCATAAGATATCTGAGTTAAATGTTGAGTGGAATGGTCCTATATCTTGCTCACAAGCTAGCCAAAGATGAATTTTAGTCAAACTGCTATATAGGGACGGCACTATATAGCAGACATAGTACTAGGAATAGGGATATAGGGATAGCTAATATTATAAACCCGCAAGGCTGAAAATTTCCAACTGGCTGCTATCAATTTTGTTCAGTATATATTAACTTCTGATTTATAATGCCCAATGAGGGCTCCTGCTTGGCTTTATCCTCTTGGAGTTGGGATGGGGTTCATTATGAAATAGGGTATGTGTCTTTCCTGAACTTTGTGTTTATGAGGAAAACATAGTGCTATTCAGAACTTGGGAAATTTGGGGGGTATGGAGAGGGAAGTATAACTTCTGGGTGAAGCTCTGACAGTGGCATCATCATGTTGAAATTCTAGAAATACCCCACTATTTATGATTATTTATTATTTATGTTATTTATAATCTGCCTTTCTCATTGAGACTTAGTGGATTGTGTGTGCATGTAATGTATTGCCAAGTCACAACTGACTTATAGAGACCTCTTAGGGTTTTCAAGATAAGTGATTAGCAGAGATGGGTTGCCATTGCCTTTCTCCAAGGTCTTCCTTGGTAGTCTTGCATCCAAGTACTGACCCTACGTAGCTTCCAAGATCTGATGAGACTGAGAGACTAGACCATTCAACATCCTCCCTCAAGTGGGTTACACAATGTAAATCATTACAATCAGTAGGTTGATACATCAGATAAGCAATTTGATAGTATTAGGAATGATCAGAATTTGAAATGGAGCTGTCATCTGAACAAAGCTTAATTATTAAAGATTACATGTTAATTCTGAAAATAGTATCACATCACTAAAAATATGGTACATTTTTCTTGACCAGACAAAAATGTATTCCCAAACAATTCTCTTTTAGGTAGTTTGTGAAATGTCAACAGTGTGACATGGGTTAGTGACATGATTCTTGCAGTATTTTAGCAACCAGGATAGGCAAGGATTTACATTCACAAGTAGTAGTCTTCTCAGATCCTAGGATCCTGTCAACAGCCATCATGATAATTGGGTCAAAATGGTTCATAAGCAGACCAAAAGATGTATTAGGCATTTCTTCTGCCTGTATTATGTGTCCAGTTCAGAGTATATTCATGTTATTTTATCAGCAAAAAAGTTTTGCCAAGGTATCTCAGCTAATTATGTGTTCCTGAGAGAATAAAGGCTCAGATTTAGGAGTCAGCAGATGTTAAGATACTTTAAACCATTGGAATGGTTGTGAACTATGGTTGCAATGTAATGCAGTCATCTCAGAGAAATAACACTTCTTGGTCATTGTTTCTGCCACTTCATAGGTCTGCCAGTGTGTTCTGTAGCACACTCTGTCAGATTCAATATGACTTTTCTGCAAGGTCTTTCTAGCTCACTCAACATTGCAGTAAACCGTGGGGATTAGGGTTGCCAAGTCCAATTGAAGAAATACCTGGGAACTTTGGGGGTGGAGCCAGGAGATGTTAGGGGTGGAGCCAAGATCAAGGCTGTGACAAGCGCCGCAGGTTCCCGCGCCGCAGCCGCACTAGCAGCTGTCCCTTCCTCCTCCTCCCGCTCGTCCTCCCCGCCCCTCGGCTGCCGCCTGAGGCTGGAGGCCTGGGTGAAGCAGGGCGGGCGCGGGCATGGAGAGCGGCGCTGCGTTTCCATGTCAGCTCTAGGCTGGCTGTAGGTCAAGGTTGCTCTCTCTTCCCATGCAGCAGTCGGTGACGTTTGCAGGGCGTGCGTGGCCGGCTCTGGCTGGGCTTCTCCCAGTCTCTCTCCCGCTTTCTCCCCGGGATTTCTCCTCCAGGCACCTGAACTGCCCTTCACCGTTACGCACGGCCCCTTTAAAAGCATCGCGCCCTGGCCCCGCTGCAGTCCTTTGAGCCACCCTTGGCACGCCTCCCATTGGCCACCCGGCTTCGCATCCCTCCGCCTCCCCGCGTCCCGGGACCAATCGCCGCCACCACTTTTTGTAATCATAATTCGGAACGTACCACCAGCCAGCGAGGCCCTCGGCCGACAGCTCCTCCTCCTCCGCCGCCTCCTCCGCCGCCTCCTCCTGCTGCTGGGCGCCGGCGGGCCCGCCGCCTACGGCCTCACTGGGCGGGAAGGGGGCGGCAGCGGCGCGGCCTCGCACGCTCCGGGACGGGGCGGCTTGCCATTTCCCCCCTCTCCCCCCGCTGCCATTTTTTGGGGGAGCGGGGGAAGAGGGGGGAAATCCTGGGGTCCCCCGCCAGGGCGGGAGGGTTGGGACCCCTAGTGGGGATGGCCTCTGTCCCAAGGACGAAATAGGTTTATGAGGAGTAATCTTGTCTGTAGTTTTGGAGAGTTTTACATTCCACATTCCCACCACAGCTTCAACAAAGCATTTGTTTGGAATAGTAAAATCCTTGGGCATTCTGGCAACCAGTAGAGTCCATGAGAAATGGACCATTCTAAGTGCTCCCCGTTTGTGGGGAGGGAGTTGGCACCATATTCACCCTTGTCTTTAGTATATAGTAGTCCAATCAAAATATAGGACAGATCTCCGACCTCAAAACAAATATCATAGGGATAAGAGAAATTCCTAGAATGTTGCTCAACATGGTGATGTCACTGAAAGTCCAGAACTAGAAGTGCCATCACTGGAGGAGTAGGAAATTGGATTTATACCCCTCCCTTTACTACCCAAAGGAGTCCCAGAGTGGCTTACTGTTAGAGTATTTTGCACGCAGCAGAAGAGCTGAAGGAGAGGGACAGGCAAAAACACAGGAATTAATAGACAAGAGAAACAGCTGTATTCAATGGTAGATATATTTACCAGGAAAGTATCCAATATTCAGAGTCGTTGCCAGGCCAAGGTCATACACAGTAATCAGTACACACTTCAGTAGATAACAGTATACAGCAGTAAGTATACACAGCACGATCCAAGCACAGTAGCCTAGGATCCAACACCAGCAGTGATCGCTGCCACCCAGATAGCGGGCCTCACAGAACCCACAATCCTTACAGGCAGGCTGAGCAGGCTCACTGAGCTTCCCTAAGTACACGTACCAATCATCAGGGTTGCATCAGCTCTGTGAGTCAGCACAAAGCCTAATTACAGGTGAGGTCATCCCACCTTACCTCAGTAACAGGTAACAGCTGGATCATGATGCAGCATGACTCAGCATGACATTGCAGAAACAACATTACTATTACTAAGATGGAGTCAGGCAGCCATTTTAGGACTGAGTTCCAACATTCTCCTCTTAATAGTTCTGTTCGTTTCTCAATCCGAGCCTTTTACAGTGCTCATTATGCTTTTCCATAGTCTGGGGTTTGGTAAACATATCTGCCGTATTGTGGCCAGTATCACAATACCTTATGTTTATCAACCCTTCCATGATACATGATCTGACATTTTGGTACCGTATGTCAGTGTACCTATTCCTTGTCTTTACTCCTTCTGCTTTTGCAATCTCAATCACAGCTTGATTGTCTTCCAGAACTTCAACAGGCTTCTCTGCCTCTATATGCAGGTCCTTTAGTAGCTGTCTAAACCATTCTACCTCAGTACAAGCGGTAGAAAGGGCGCAGAACTCTGCTTCTGTGGTGGACAAGGCAACCACACGCTGCTTTTGTGTCTTCCAGCATACTAACACCTCTCCCAAATATATGGAAAGACCTGTTGTTGACTTTCTGGTTTCACAGTCACTTGCAAAACTTGCATCTGTATAGACTTTCAGTGCTAGCTCCCCTCTAGGTTCGATATAAAGACACCAGTCAGCAGTGTTCTTTAAATATCTCAACACTCGCTTAGCAGCAATCCAGTGATTCTGCTTAGGGTTCTGGGTAGCTCTTGCCAACAGATTACAGGCTACTGATATGTCTGGCCGTGTCCAATTACTGATATAGCTCAGACTACCAATTAACGACCTGTACATTTCAACATTACATGGTGGGCTATCAGTAACATCATTTACAAAGCCAGTCACCATAGGGGTTGAAACAGTTTTGCAATCAGTCATCTTGTACTTGTCCAACAAATCTATGATTTTAGGTTTTTGTGACAGTTTAAAACCTTGTGTAGTTTTTGCAATATCTACACCCACATAGGTCTGTACAGTACCAAGATTTCTCAGTTTAAACTTCTTACTTAAGGCTGAAACAATATCATCTGTTTGTTTCTTTGTCTTGGTTAGAATCCCCAAGTCATCCACAAAAGTAAGAACAATACATCGTGTTTCACCACTTCCCTTGGTAAACACACATGGATCAGCAATGCTCTGGGTAAACCCTAGCTGTTTAAGTGTACCCACTAGGCATTTTGACCATTGATGACCACTTTGCTTTAGACCATACAAGCTCTTATTAAGCAACCAGTATCCCTTTCCAGTACCAGGAATACCTTCTGGTCTCTTTAAATAAATTTGGTGCTCCAAATTAGCATTTAGGTATGCCACACAGACATCCAAATGGGTAAAATGGAGTTTTTCTCTGGCTGCCACAGTTAACGCAGTCAGAAGTGAACTGCTCTTTAACGTTGGAGCAAACACTTCGTCATAAGTCTCATTAGTCTGTCTGCAACCTTGTGCTACAAGCCTCGCCTTATACTTTTTTCCCCCAGACTGGTCTGTTTTCACCTTGTATACCCATCTACTGCCTATGGGTTTTACACCAGCAGGTACAGTATCAGTCTCAACATAAACATTTAAACGTTTCAGGGAAGAAAGTTCATCGTCCATAGCAGCCTTCCAGTTACACTGCTCTTCCATGGACAAAGAGAAAATGTCAGTATATTTCTCAGGCTCATGTATAGCAGACATTACAGGACTAAATCTCTCAGGAGCTCTTCTTTCACGTGTAGATCTCCTCAATGCAGGCTCATCAGTTGGCACATTCCTCCCGGATGATTCCTCACGAGTAGGCTTCTCCTCCATCTCCTCCTCGTCAGGCATCTCTTCTTTTGGGGTTAACTCAGCCGCCTCTCCCTCCTCTGGGTTGCTAGGCATCGAGCTGACTTGTAACCGGATTCCTTGGTCATCCTCAGGACAGAACGCTGGCGATTGGGTGCAACGATCCCAGCCCTCTGATCTCTCCAGAAACGTGGCTGAAGCACTAATCACCACCTCACGACTGTCGAGCGTGCCAAAACGATAACAGCTCCCGTTTCTCTCATACCCGAGAAACCTCATACGTCTAGCCTTCAGTTGGCCTTTACGTCTGAGCTGTTGAGGAATATGAACAAAAGCTGTAACTCCAAATACATGCAAATTTGCCAAGTTAGTTACCTTGTCATGCCATAGGCTTGCTGGTATTTTGCCAGTAGATGAACACCAAACTCTGTTCAGGTTGTAGTTGGCACAGCACATAGCCTCTGCCCAAAATCTCCAGGGCATATCTGCATCACGTAACATACACTGGCACATGTCTTGCAATGTACGGCCTCTCCTCTCACAAAAGGCATTATGGGTAGGTCTGTACGGAGCAGTCAATCTGTGCTCAATCCCAAGCTCTGCAAACAAACTTTGAAAACGTTTATTAACAAATTCCGAGCCTCTATCAGAAATAATGCATGCAGGCACATTTCCAGTTTTTCTCTTAACAAACCTTAGCCAATTCTGCATATTTTGAAAGGTTTCAGTTTTAGCTTTCAACAGGTAAACAAAACCATACCTTGAATAGTGATCTTCTATACTTAAGACATATTTGGCCCCGCCCACTGACTCCTTAAAGGGCCCTATCAGGTCTAAGAACACTAGGTCAAGAGGTTTCTTACTAGTAAATTTACTTGAGTACGCACAGGAGCTTTTGTAGACTTCACAAGCTTGCAGATTTCACAGTCAAGAAATTCCTTGCAAGGTTTAAGACTAAGGCCTTCTGCCTGTTCAACGGTCTTCTTTAGAGCAGGAAAACCAGCATGGCCTAATTTCCTGTGTAAAAGATGACAGCAATTATCATGCACTGGTTTATTCACACAGACGTTATTACACGTTTGTACCTTGGTATGCAAGAAGTATAAATCTTCCTTCAGCATAGCCTTTACACACAAGCCATCCTTGGTCCTCAGCTCACAGCACGAGGTGTCAAAGTGCAGTTTGAAACCTTCCCTGCACAGAGCAGACACAGACAGCAGATTCATCTTAAGTGAAGGAACAAAACCCATAAGCAGCTCCTTCCTTAGGCTTGGCAGGAACACTTTCCCTCTGCCAAAAACAGTTGCCTTAACTCCATCTGCCAAAACAACAGACTGGTTATCAACAGGTGTGTAAGAAGTAAACAAACTCCTCTCTCTACAGAGGTTCTCCGACGCTCCGCTGTCAATTAGGAAAGATTGAGTGTGATTAGTTGACTTACCAGTAGTAACGAGATGCACATTACCACTCTTATCAGCAGACCTCATTTCAGACCGTCTCTCTTTCCCTTTCTGGCCTTGACAATTCCTAAACAAATGTCTAGATGAGCCACACCGGAAACATTTTTTCCTTACAGCCATTACATTACCTGTTGGACAGTCAGGATCCTCCTTAACAGTAAATCCACTGCCCCTCTCTGGCTTACAGACAGGCTTTTTCTCCGCACGTAGAGAGGAATTGGACTGTCTCTTGCCATATTCATCAAGAAGCCGTCCAGTTACGACGTTCATGGACAACCCTGTCTCAGGCAAACCCTCCAGGCTCGTTATCACAGCGTCATATGATGCATCTAAGGAACTTAAAAGTATGCACACCTCCTGTGATTCAGAAAACATTTGGTTATGCTCTCTTAGCTCTAGAAACATCCTACGCATAGACTCTATATGAGATAACATATCTGCATTAGCTGCCAGCCTGGTATGCAGAAGCTTCCTCACCAAACGAATCTGAGAGCCGACAGTTCCTCGGACGTAAATTTCCTTCAAAGCATTCCAGCAGTCATTAGCCGTCTCCAGTCCTGCTATATGCACCAGCTGGGAGTCGTCTAGAGAAAGACCTATTAAAGACAAAGCCTTAACATCCTTTTTACGCAAAAGGTCTACAGCTTTTCTGTCCTCAGCAGCTTCCTCTGCCTCCTCAGCAGCCTCCTCTTCACCCTCCGGGCTACTGATAGGAGCAGCCACCACCTCCCACAGCTCTTGGTGCTTTAATAACAGACTGACCTTGTGGGACCACGTAGCATAGTTAGTCCCGTTCAGCTTAGTAATGCTGAGCCCAGAGAAGGAAACAACATTTGCAGCTTCCATCTCTGCTACTTATCACTGGACACCTGGGCAACTTGGCAGTCTGCCTCCGTCTCTTCCAAAACACTGTGTTGCCTCCTCTGTCTTCAGAACAGCAGCACCTCTAGAAACACTGGGAGCACTGGGAGCTCTGGGCCCAGAACCAATGTTAGAGTATTTTGCACGCAGCAGAAGAGCTGAAGGAGAGGGACAGGCAAAAACACAGGAATTAATAGACAAGAGAAACAGCTGTATTCAATGGTAGATATATTTACCAGGAAAGTATCCAATATTCAGAGTCGTTGCCAGGCCAAGGTCATACACAGTAATCAGTACACACTTCAGTAGATAACAGTATACAGCAGTAAGTATACACAGCACGATCCAAGCACAGTAGCCTAGGATCCAACACCAGCAGTGATCGCTGCCACCCAGATAGCGGGCCTCACAGAACCCACAATCCTTACAGGCAGGCTGAGCAGGCTCACTGAGCTTCCCTAAGTACACGTACCAATCATCAGGGTTGCATCAGCTCTGTGAGTCAGCACAAAGCCTAATTACAGGTGAGGTCATCCCACCTTACCTCAGTAACAGGTAACAGCTGGATCATGATGCAGCATGACTCAGCATGACATTGCAGAAACAACATTACTATTACTAAGATGGAGTCAGGCAGCCATTTTAGGACTGAGTTCCAACACTTACAATCTTCTTTCTCTTCCCCTTCCCACAACAGACACCCTGTGTGGTAGGTGGGCTGAGAGAGCTCTGAGAGCTCTGCTTTCGAGGGAATGGCTCTGAGAGAATTGTGATTGACCCAAGGTCACTCCAGCATTTGCATGTGGAGGAGTGGGGAATCAAACCCAATTCTCCCAGATAAGAGAGCGGTGCCAGTATACCAAGCTAGCACCAAACTGTATTGTTCAATGCAATCTCCCTCCCCATTTTTGCTCCAGCTAGTGCACTGAGCAGTAACAGGGAATAGTAGTGCAGGGCCACACTACTGAAACCACATTTTAAAATTTTGGGTTCTTGGTTGCTTGTGAATTGGCTGCAGAGGCAAGAAGATTTTGCCTTGCACATCCTCTGCAACCCCACCGTTGCTGCTCAGTGAGGTTGGAGATATGGGTAATAAGTTAGAGGAATGGCCCAGGTACCTCCTTATCTGGGACTCCCTTCCCTTCCCCCACCCTGCTTTCTGCTGCTTATTGAGACACAGTAATGCAAACTGTAAGCTTGCTTTGTTGCCGTATGATATTGTTTTAGCTATTTTAACTTTGTTGGATTTTAATTTGTATAGTCTGTTAACTGCTCTGAGCTCTGTGAACTCAGAAAAGGGCTGTATATAAATCTAAATTATAAATAAATAACTCTGGTTTAAAGCAGTTATTAGATCTTGTATTGTTCCTTAATGTCTGAATTAATTTGAATCAAGTTTGAGTTAATTTTAAAAAAAATTGTAACCAGATTGGGGACCAGCCAAGGGAGTTCAGAGAAAAGGACCATTCATGTGTGCACATGAACACCCAAGTGAGAAAATTAGGACAAAACTTTACTGATTACAGATTCCTCTGGTCTTGGTGTGGCATAAACAGGTTGTTATAGATGACATGGGCTCTTTTCATGTTTGAGAGTGAACATCTCAGCTTTCCTGTTGGGGGATAACTTGAAGGAGAAAAGCAAGAAATAGCAAAGGCAGATGTTCCTGCCTGCTGCTAGCAACCTGGGGATTTGGTAACAGTCTTGGGGTGGCTGCTACATACCTTGTCCCTTTAAGCCTGCCTTCATAGGGTTATGCAAGGAGCCCAGAGTGTTGGCAATTAACAAGAGTAGCATCAAGACAAAAGGCAGGTTTGCTAGAAGAAGATGTCCAATGTTGGGCCTAGCTCCTTTTGGTCCCTTTAGTATGCCTGTGGGCAGTGCTTCAGATGACTCTGCCTATCTTGCTGGCTTGCCCTTGAGGGTATAACCATTTCACCTTCCTTTGCTTTCCCCACCAAGAGCACAACAAATCTTTTCACTCACAATGTCAAGCGAGGTATGTTATAAAATTAATAACTTTGTGAGGAAAAGCCCCCTTACAGAACATCGTGATTACCAGCTCAGTTGCCAGAGCACCTGGAGAAGTGACTCGCACATATCTGGCCAGAGAGTGTGGGTAAACCTATCCTGGGGCAAAAGGGACTTATGCAATACAAGCAGCCATAACGCTACAAAGGCACTCTAGAACGGTACAAGAGTGCCCACCAGGAGAACGGAAGGCTTCCCGTCGTTCCATATGACGTTCATCCCAGCATTGGAGTGAAGGAAACTGCGTCGCCAGGAGCTATCCAGGCGAATGGTTATGAAGTTCTGACTATGGAATCCTCCGTGGAGGGCTAACACCATGCAGCCATCTTCCTACCAGGCTCGATTCCATTCCAGTGAAGCGGACGGCTCACGTACACACCAGATGTCACCTTTGGCCTACAAGCAACCTACCCACCCCAGGAGCGGATAATCGTCCAACAGCCACTTTCTTTGTTTAACAGAACTCTAGACAAAGACTGGTGCCCAGGAGAAGACAGAAGAAGAGGAAGACAATCTTCAGCCAGAGCCAAATTCCTTTGTACAAACTGGGTGTTACCTAGGCCATGATTTGACTCTCTATTGTCACCCTTTCAGATAAGTCCAGTAGTCCTAAACATCTCCCCACCCAAGTAATCTCTCTATTATTCTCCCCAACTGTCACTTTGGAGCCTCCCCCTGGTCTATTTCAACCTGAAAGTTCACTCAGGTATCCAGGATCCAGGCAAGTCCATTGGTCAAGAGCAAGCACCCAATTAGGTGCCACCAATGAACTTTCTATTGGTTGTCACAGGAGTCCAGCCCTTATGGTCACTGCAAAACCTCCCTTTTTCATGAGGTCACGCACCAGCTGACCACCTTCCTCCTCCCTCGTACCTTCCATCTTTTAAGGGCTCAAGAGAGTCCTTATAATCTGTGGACTAGCTACCCACAGGTGTGCTTCTAGCAGTATCCCAATTTCCGCTGCATAGATCCATCCCCAATTCTAAGGCCAAGTTTCGGGTCCCTTCTCCCACTTCCTTGCTTGTCGCCATTGGAGCCTTCCTCGAAGACTACGATAGCTAAATATCACCCTGTTTGTCTACCCATGTGTTCCCCTATCTCTCTATCTATGTTTCCTAGGACTGAATGTGTGTTTTGATGAGTATTTTACCTTGTATGGAAGCCTATATTTTTCTTAATAAATTTTAATTGGTTTACTTAATTAGAGTCCCTAATCTGTTAAGCATTACTTTTCTGGACGTGTTAATCCTGTATACACAGGTAAAATGATCCTGAGTGAGCCAAGTGCCCACCTGACAATTCCTCAACCTCGTTTTGAGGGCATTTTGGCTTACAACTTTTTCATTTTTAATAAGGTCAAACTAGATATTATGGTGGCAGACCCAACTTAATTTTTACTGGTTCTTTATCAAAAGTATGAGTGAGTGAAAGAATGGAAAGTAAGTGGGAATGGGGAAGCTTAATCCCATCAACCTATGTCTTTGCTACCCACCCATGGTATTCCATCTGACTTTCCCCATGGTGGGGATTATTTTTTGTTTTGGTGCCCCATGGGGAGAACCGGTTACAGCCCTCTCTCCTGTTCATACTAATTGTTCCCCACTCACTGCCGTATATGGATTTGGTACCAGACTCAGATCAGTACCATGTGGTCTTGTTCAGAAGTGTTAGATATAACTAGGGTTTTAAAAGTATAACTAGGGTTTTAAAATCCAAATATTGAAGCATTCTGTTATTGGAACATCTCAATGAGAAAGTGCTTTCTGCTCAATTTTCCCCTTTAAATAAGTAAAGGAAATCAGCAAGTTGCACATTTTTTAAAAATACAAGGTCCTCAGGCTTTTCATATAGGGATGAAAAAGGGTGGGTTATCTGTTTATGCTACCATCTTGGAGAAACTAACAAACTACTCTGGGGACACCATAGATATTTGCTGTAATCCAATATGGATAATAATGAACAACAATAGCAACAAAAATACTGGAATAGTGATACATGACTGTGGAGGATTTCACATAACTGATGAACCTGAAGGAAAGCTCTAGCTTTTGTCTTGCATTAAATCTATTCCTGTTCATATGTATACTTATTTAGTAGTAACTGGTCTTGTAAAGTGAAGAACATAAGAAGAGTCCTGCTGGATCGGACTAATGGTCCACCTAGTCTAGCATCCTGTCTCAGATAGTGGCCAACCTGTTCCTCTTGATGACAGCAACAGGACATAAGAGTCCGAGCCCTTTTCCTGATCTTGCCTCCTAGCATTGGGATTCAAAGACTGACTGCCTCTGAACATAATAGTTCTCTTTGGCCACCATGACTAGTAGTAACCACTGATAGACCTATCCTCCACAAATCTATCTAATTCCCTTTTAAAGCTGTCTGTGCCTGTGGCCATCATTACATCCTCTGGCAGCAAATTCCGCATTTTAATCACTCTCCATGTAAAGAAGTATGTCCATTTATCTGTCCTGAATCTACTGTCCATCAGCTTCATTGGATGCCCTTGAGTTCTAGTATTTTGTGAGAGGGATAGAAATTTCTTTGTCAACTCTCTTCTCCCCTGGATAATTTTATGAACTTCTATCATGTCCTCCTTAGTCATCAGTTTTCTAAATGGAAAAGTTGCAGACTCTTCAGCCTTTCCTCATAGGGAAGGTGCTCCGAACTCCCTATTCATCTCAATTGCCCTCTTCTGTACTTTTTTCCAGCTCTGTGATGTCCTTTTTGAAATACAGTGACTAAACTGTACACAGTAATCCAAATCACGCTGCACCATAGATCTGTACAAGGCATTATAACTCTGGTTTCTCTTTAGATTGCACATTGGCTGTTTTATGTTCAATCCTTTTCCTAAGAATCCCTAACATAGAATTTGCCTTTTTCACTGCTGCAGCACACTGAACTGGCACTTTTGTTGAGCTATCCACTACGACTTCAAGATTATTTTTCCTCTCACTCAGCAAGTTCAGACCCCATTAGCCTATACTTGAAGATGTTTTTTTTTAAAAAAAATTCAAATTTGCATCACCTTATATTTACAAACTTTGAACTTCATTTGCCACATTGTTGCCCACTCATCCAGTTTGTGAAGATCCTCTTGGAACTCTGCAATCAGCCTTGGTTTTCACCATGTTGAATAATTTGATGTCATTTGCACACTTGGGCACTACAGTACTCACCCCTATTTCCAGATAATTTATGAACAAATTAAATAGTAGTGGCCCCAATACTGCATTGGTGGAGTTTGTATGCAAAGAAATGCAGCACCAACTGCTTAAAGGAAAAATAATAATAATAATAAAACGTCAGTTTATTAAAGAAGAATAAACTTTTATAGAACAGAGGAAAGAGTGAGAGACCTGACTAACTTAATAACTGCTGTGTGAGAGAGGAACATTGTGTGTGAGTGCAGTAGGAGCAGGAAGTTTCCAGTGAGCCAATCAGGAGACAGGAAGGACATAATCTGAAAGAAAGGGAAGCCTTTAATCTAGCTATACTAACTAGCAGTCCTCCAGTTGCCTCCCTGTAGACCATTCTTCTAATTTTCTTCAAATAAGTGCACTATAGACCTTGTATATTCCAAGATACTGATCCTTTTGGTACACCACTGCTTACTAGGGATGGGCACAGACTAGACCACAGACCTAATTTTGGCATGGGCCAAATAGAACACCACTAGTGGTCACACACAACTCTCAGCTCAAAACAGTTCAATGCATCATCAGTGATTTATGACCTCTACTCAACCATGACAGCTCTCTTTCACAAATACTAGGGAGAAAACCTTTTCTTGCACACAGACAACCCCCTAATCTCAAACAACTCCTTACCCACAATAATACAACATATATTTTGAACATGGACACTTGTACCAGAGCTTGCAATAAACCCAATGCCAACTTTGTTGCCACATTTAGCCAGACTACACAGTTACTGGGCATAACATCAACTACATCATCTCAGGCTCATTCACTTTCTCTTCTAACACTGTATATACCATTAAGTGCCAACCATGTCCTTTGGTTCTCTACATAGGACAAACAGGTCAGATCCTATGCCAAAGGATAAATGGACGCAAATCTGACATCAGGAATCAGAAAACTGAGAAACCTCTAGGAGAACACTTCAAACTTCTAGGACATTCAATGGGTGACCTCAAAGTAGTTGTATTATTTCAAAGGAACTTCAAAAACAGAATGGAAAGAGAAATTGCTGAATAAAAAATTATTAGAACAAAGCAGTAGACAAGTTTGTTCTATTTGTCCATGGCCAGGGGGCATGGGGACCCCTGTGGTAAAGGACCCATACAAAAGAAAAAGAGGGATAAAAAGGAAAAGTTAATAAATGAGACAGAGGTGTATTGGTTGGAGAGAGAGGAGAACTCAGAAATGAAGTTTTGAACAGTGTTTTAACTCCTGCATGCATGCCAAAGCAGTAAGCACAAATTTGCACATGTCTGTATTCTCATTGTGTTAAATATATAGAAGTGCAACAGAATTGTAAAATGTGGAGAATGCTTTCCTGGAATGAAGGAAGTAATGTACAACATGCCCTATATATTTTAATATGCACTATCACAGATTTAGGAACATGTCAATATATTACCTTTTTTAAAAAAAAATTGCAACTCTTCTTTGTATAAGTTTGAGTATATGCTTCCTTTCCTCCAAATTTTTATTTTATTTTCCCCGATCTTCATAACTCTCACTGGCTGCTATGCCTCCTTTAATCACAGCAGGGAATACTATGTATTTGTGGCATGGACTAGTTTCATATAGATAGCATGGAATTGGTTTACAACTTCTGCTACGTTTGCCTGAGTACCACCAAAGTGATCAACTTACACTGTGTGCGGAATAGAATGTAATACTAAATATACAACTTGTAGAATTCTGATTCTATGTTGCCAAGTGTATTTTACCAATTTTAAAAATACATTGAGATATAAAAATATAAGGATAATCTACTAGCACCAACAAACAAACATCAAAATTATACACCTTTTGTATAATCAGATTGCTTTATGCCTTTAATGAAAGCAAAGGTGACTCTGTTCTTGAAAACTTATAACTGACCTGTGACTAATGTAATACAGGTCTTCATTCATAATAGACAGCATAAATTACCACTTTAAATTATCACTCTGACCTTTTAGACCAAGGCTAGTAGCTTGTGATAGATAAGTTGAGATAAGAATTGTATGCACCTTGGATGCAAAAAAAAAAAAAAAGTGAAATAGAAATGATATTCAGAAATGATGCATACTTTTGGTGTTCTATTCCATAAACATTGCACTTTTCTCATGTGAAATATAATCTCTCCACCATTGGGTGCTCTACTTCCTTTCCTGTTAAAAGGAAGTGCATCAACTGAAGTGCATCTTTATTCTGCACCATTTTACATGAAAGACCACCATGAATATGTTTGTATGCCAAAATGTGACCAATGTCATATATAAAGCATCTTGGACAAAAGGACCTGGGTATGATCCTTCAAGGAATCCCTGCAACCATTCAGCAAATCCCTGTGCCCCACAATCTATGTTCCCTTTAAACTGCATAGTCTTGTTAGCAAAAATTCTAATTTGTGAGTTACTGGTATTGAAGTTGTGAGCTACTGGCATTAAAGTTGTGAGCTACTGCATAAATTATTGTGCTCGGAGGCAATTTTTCCTGAGCTAAGACAAAAATGTGTGAGCTGGAGGCTAAAAATCTGTGAGCTAGCTCATGCTAACTCAGCTTAGAGGGAATGCTGCCCACAATACTCTTAACCACTCAGGGTATCATTGTACTGGGCAAGATATAAGGCTGGTTCCAGTAACTTGAGAATTTCCCATTCCTCAGCTCTACCTACAACCCACTATTTACTTATGCTCTTTGTAGGGTCACTTATGTATTTGAGGTCATGTCCACACTGGGCCAATGCCCAGTTTACTCTCATCACTGCAGTAAATGCCTCTTTATTAGCAGTAGCATTGAGCTTCTGCATGGGGCAGTTCTCTGTTCTTTCTCCTCCTGGCCTGCCATTCCCCCCTCTCAAATATGTAATCCAAACCAGTGATGAGCCATACAGATGTTTTAAGTTTGACATGCCTAAACATTGTTATTAAATTTTTGACAGAGAGTGAGAAACTTGAATTACTTTTTCACTTGCTGTCAAATGTTTAGGCATGTCATAACATAAAACATTTTAGACAACATCCACTGAGACAGATAGTACGTGGAATCCCCCCCCCCCTTTATTATATTTACTGTACTGCATTGCCCAGGAAGACTGACATGCAAATCGACCTCCCTTACTTCTAGCTTGCTTACTTTTAGGGATCATCTCTGTTCATCTCAGAGAGGCCTGAGAGGAACAGAACAGAGCAGAGCAGCTCTGATAAGCTGAGACAGCTGGAGAAGTTGCTAAGAATTTCTGCGTTTTGAAAGACTTCATTCTGAGGCTTGGGTGACTGCTGAAAAGGCTGAGTTGTGATAGCTGGGGAACTGCTGTACGTTTGGGTGAGTGGGCTAAAGGTGAAAGTGATTGATCGATTGATTGAGAGTAATTGTTGATGATTGCTTAGGAGTGGTCTGCTCCACCCTCTTTGCATTTTAAGCTGCGCCTTGCCAAAGGGCGAGAGCTAAAGGGCTCTTGGCCTGTGGCTCTTTGCCTGGGGGCCTCCTAAGGACCAGGAACCCAGATCCCTGATTTCCTTGTTCTCCCAATAAGGTAAGTTGACCTTCCAGAAGGGGAGCCACGTAAATAACAGCATTTAAAGAGGACTGTATATTTAATATATATATCATGAAGGTAGAATGCCAGCAGGGGGGTGGGGGCTTTCCAGTGTTTTGCACTGAGTGTCACATGTATGACTATCTGCCCACAGGACAGAAGTCTTGGGTGTGTGCTCGATGCAAGGAGCTCCTGGTCCTCAGGGAACGAGTTCGTACCCTTGAGGCCGAGGTGACTGCCCTGGAGAAGCAGAGACGGTCAGTTAGGCAATTGGGGAAGACTCTTGGGGGCGTATTAGATGAGCCCCACTCTGAATGTGGCAGCCCCGTTGCTGCCAGAGAGCGTGAGGGTCTAGAGGGAACAGGGCACCTTGCTGAGGATAAGGGGAATGCGCCCTCAGAAGGGACCTCTTCTTCGGTTGGTGAGCGGGTATCCTTTCGCGCCAAGGAACCATCCCTGGGCAGGGGGAGAGGGGGGGTCTTGGTAGTTGGTGATTCGATCCTTAGGCAAGTAGACAGCTGGGTGGCGAAACCGCGTATTGACCGTATGGTGACTTGCCTGCCTGGTGCGAAGGTAGCGGACATTACGCGTGTAGTAGATAGGCTGATAGACAGTGCTGGGGAGGAGCCTGTGGTCATGGTGCATGTTGGCACCAACGATGTGGGGAAATGCAGTCGTGAGGTCCTGGAGGAGAAATTTAGGCTGCTAGGTGGGAGACTTAAGGCCAGGACCTCCAAGGTGGCCTTCTCGGAAGTGCTACCTGTTCCACGTGCAGGGCAGGAGAGACAGGCGCAAATTAGAAGTCTCAATGTGTGGATGAGACGATGGTGTAAGGAGGAAGGGTTTAAGTTTGTTAGGCACTGGGATGCTTTCTGGAACAAGCCGGAGCTGTACAAAAGAGACGGTCTCCACTTGTCTCCGGATGGAACCAGGCTGCTGGCGCTTAAAATCAAAAAGGTGGCAGAGCAGTTTTTAAACTAAATCTTGGGGGAAAGCCAACAGGAGATGGAATGTCTCTGGTTCGGGAGGACTCTGCTAGAGTCTCGAGGCGGCAGGAGAGAGGTGGCGGGCCTAGCTTGCTTGGGAAATTATAAATGTTTGTATGCAAATGCTAGAAGTGTCCGAAGTAAAATTGGTGAATTGGAATGTTTAGTGTTGGGAGAAAACATAGACATTGTGGGAATTTCAGAAACTTGGTGGAATGAGGAGAATCAGTGGGACACGGTGATTCCTGGATATAAGTTATATCGGAAGGATAGGGAGGGAAGGGTTGGAGGTGGGGTGGCTCTGTACGTCAGAGAGGATATACGGTCCAGTAAGACTGAGGTCAGAGAATTAGATTCCCTTTTAGAAATGCTTTGGGTTGAAATAGAGGGCCCAAAAGGAAATTTAACTATGGGAGTTTGTTATCGCCCACCAAATCAAAAGAGAGAGGACGATTATAATATGATGGAGGGATTAAAGATAGCGGCTAAACGTAAAAACTGTGTCGTAATAGGTGATTTTAACTACCCGCAGATTGATTGGGTCAATATGTGTTCTGGTCGAGAGAAAGAGATTGAGTTTCTTGATGCTCTCAATGACTGTGCTATGGAGCAGATGGTCTCAGAACCTACCAGGGGTGGGGCGATCCTGGATCTGGTCCTAAGTAATGCCCAAGACTTGGTGAGAGACGTAAAAGTGATTGCGCCGCTTGGGAACAGTGACCATAATGTTATTGATTTCACCATTTGTATAAATAGGGAGTTGCCCAAAAAGACCGCCACAACCACATTTAACTTTAAAAGGGGTAAATTCTCTGAGATGAGGAGGCATGTGAGGAGGAAACTGAAAGGAAAGGTAAATACGGTCAAAACCCTTGGGGAAGCTTGGAGACTATTTAAAACTATAATCCTAGAAGCTCAGATAAAATACATACCACAAGTTAGGAAAGGCACAAACAGGTATAAGAAGAGGCCAGCATGGTTAACAAACAAAGTAATGGAAGCTGTAAAAGGTAAGAAGGACTCCTTTAAGCGGTGGAAAACCAGTCCAAGTGAGATTAATAAAAGGGAACACAGGCAGTGGCAAATCAAATGCAAGACTGTGATCAGGCAGGCAAAAAGGGACTATGAGGAGCATATTGCAAAAAACATAAAGACCAACAATAAAAATTTCTTCAAATATATTAGAAGTAGGAAACCAGCCAGGGAAGCAGTGGGGCCCTTGGATGACCATGGGGTAAAAGGATTACTGAAGGAGGATAGGAAAATGGCTGAGAAGCTGAACGCATTTTTTGCCTCCGTCTTCACCGTGGAAGATGAGAAGTGTTTGCCCGCCCCAGAACCACTAATATTGGAAGGGGTGTTGAAAGACCTGAGTCAGATTGAGGTGACAAAAGAGGAGGTCCTACAACTGATAGACAAATTAAAAACTAATAAGTCACCGGGTCCGGATGGCATACATCCGAGAGTTCTGAAAGAACTCAAAGTTGAACTTGTGGATCTTCTAACAAAATCTGTAATCTTTCATTGAAATCTGCCTCCGTTCCTGAGGACTGGAAGGTAGCAAATGTCACCCCCATCTTTAAAAAGGGTTCCAGAGGAGATCCGGGAAATTACAGGCCAGTCAGTCTGACTTCAATACCGGGAAAGTTGGTAGAAACCATTATCAAGGACAGAATGAGTAGGCACATTGATGAACACGGGTTATTGAGGAAGACTCAGCATGGGTTCTGCAAGGGAAGATCTTGCCTCACTAACCTGTTACATTTCTTTGAGGGGGTGAACAAACATGTGGACAAAGGAGACCCGATAGATGTTGTTTACCTTGACTTCCAGAAAGCTTTTGATAAAGTTCCTCATCAAAGGCTCCTTAGAAAGCTTGAGAGTCATGGAGTAAAAGGACAGGTCCTCTTGTGGATCAAAAACTGGCTGAGTAATAGGAAGCAGAGAGTGAGTATAAATGGGCAGTCTTCGCAGTGGAGGACGGTAAGCAGTGGGGTGCCGCAGGGCTCGGTACTGGGTCCCATCCTCTTTAACTTGTTCATAAATGATTTAGAGTTGGGAGTGAGCAGTGAAGTGGCCAAATTTGCGGATGACACTAAATTGTTCAGGGTGGTGAGAACCAGAGAGGATTGTGAGGAACTCCAAAGGGATCTGTTGAGGCTGGGTGAGTGGGCGTCAACGTGGCAGATGCGGTTCAATGTGGCCAAGTGCAAAGTAATGCACATTGGGGCCAAGAATCCCAGCTACAAATACAAGTTGATGGGTTGTGAACTGGCAGAGACAGACCAAGAGAGAGATCTTGGGGTCATGGTAGATAATTCACTGAAAATGTCAAGACTGTGTGCGTTTGCAATAAAAAAGGCCAACGCCATGCTGGGAATTATTAGGAAGGGAATTGAAAACAAATCAGCCAGTATCATAATGCCTCTGTATAAATCGATGGTGCGGTCTCATTTGGAGTACTGTGTGCAGTTCTGGTCGCCGCACCTCAAAAAGGATATTATAGCATTGGAGAAAGTTCAGAAAAGGGCAACTAAAATGATTAAAGGGCTGGAACACCTTCCCTATGAAGAAAGGTTGAAACGCTTAGGGCTCTTTAGCTTGGAGAAACGTCGACTGAGGGGTGACATGATAGAAGTTTACAAGATAATGCATGGGATGGAGAAAGTAGAGAAAGAAGTACTTTTCTCCCTTTCTCACAATACAAGAACTCGTGGGCATTCGATGAAATTGCTGAGCAGACAGGTTAAAACGGATAAAAGGAAGTACTTCTTCACCCAAAGGGTGATTAACATGTGGAATTCACTGCCACAGGAGGTGGTGGCGTCCACAAGCATAGCCACCTTCAAGAAGGGGTTAGATAAAAATATGGAGCAGAGGTCCATCAGTGGCTATTAGCCACAGTGTGTGTGTGTGTATATATATATGTATATATATATATTTGGCCGCTGTGTGACACAGAATGTTGGACTGGATGGGCCATTGGCCTGATCTAACATGGCTTCTCTTATGTTCTTATGTTCTTATCACATACAACAAGTGTTCCTGCACAGTCTGTCAGATTATCAGTGGAAGATGTGCAGCCCTCTATCGTGCTGCCAGTTTTCTGGTTTGGGGCTACTGGGTTAAGTAGACAGCATGAACATATAATATGTATAATATAAATGTATACACAAACTAGGAGTAAGGCCCGTTGTGAAGAAAAATACAACAGGCTCTAGAAAGAGACTCTGGGTGAGTGCCTGCCACCCTTGCTGTCTTCCTACCTACCCAAGTGACCCCCCCCCACACACACACACCTGAAGGGGAGCTAATCTCTGCCATCTAGAGAGCAGTTGTAAATCTGAGTGATCTCCAGTGCCTCCCCAGAAGGAAATGGCATTGCACCTGTCTGAGGTCCTATCCCTTCGCAAACCCCACCCTCTCCAGGCCCCATCCCTAACCTGGAGTTGGCAACCCTATATCCTTTCCTTTATATGCCCCTCTGACTTCATCTTTCCATTGCCTTCCCCCTCCCTGAAGCATATACATAGGAAAATGACACTCTTTCTTGACGGGGCGGGACAAAGCAGTTTGCATCATTCTCCTCTCCCCCCATGTGATCTGAACAACAACCCTGTGAGGCAGGTTAGGCTGAAAGTCTATGCCTGGTCCAAAAACACCCAGTCAACTTCCACAGTGAGAACCTGGGTCTGGCAGATCCCACTCTGAAGTCCTAACTCATATGTCCTCAAATTCTACCACAGAATCTCCAGGAATTTTTCACCAACTTGGAAAGGTACCACTAAAGGACTCTGGGTGAGTGCCACCCCCCAGCCTTGCTGTCTTCCCATCCACCCAAGTGAAGGCCTTCACTCCATCCCCCACCTCAAGGGAAGCTTTATCTCTGCCATCTATTTGGATAGCAGTTGTAATTCTAAATGATCTCCAGCTACCACCTGGAGACTGGAAACAGTGGTTTCCCAGGAGGAAAGGCCTATCCCTCAGAGGCCTGTAGTGATCCCTTAGGAATTTCCCACCAACCTGGAAAGGAACCACTAAAGCGCTCCCTCTTCCAGCCTGGCTGTCTTCCCACCCACTCAAGTGAAGGCATTCACTCCCTCCCCCACCAGTTCAAGGGGAGCTGATCTCTGCCAGCAGTTGTAATTCTGAGAGATCTCCAGACCTCACCTGGAGGTTGTGCAACCAAAACAGAGAATCATGGCAAAGAAAGGCAGGGAAATACAAAGCATACAGCTACCATGAAAACCAGCCCCCAAATAAACAATTAGACCAATAATGCAAAAATTATATAAAGATTAAATATATTTGTTCCAAGAAAGCTAAATCGATCAGTCTTTTAAATCATACAAGGAACGTCTTCAGCAAATCAATGCCAATTGTATCAGAAAGTCCTGGGTGAAAATAATTAATGTCCAAGTCAACCCAATATTTTGAATGTATACAGCCAGCGATCCATAAGGCAACAGGATTGTACTAGAGTCCCTGTTTCGCTTTAGCTTCTTCAAGCTGCACAAAAATAATATCAAAATTAATAAGAACAATGTTACAAAATTCAAACCATGTGTATATAAGCCAAATACAAAAAACCCACAAAACCTTCTCACAAAATACTTCAAATACTGGGTTAGAACGCCAACAATCTCTAACAATTAGTAATGCTTCAATGGTAATAAAATTACAGACTACCAAACTATATATACACAGATGTACACACTTAAGCATTCCTTAAGGATACAGTTGCTGGTTACAGAAATTTGTGGACTTAACTGAACAATAGGTTTTATTAGAAATTCCCGTTTTAATATTTTTTTCACTTTTAGATTTGAATATTTTGACTGTAATTTTTGAATGTAGTGAATATTGTGAGTAATCTTGTATATCCATATATGTTTTGATAATTGATATATCCTGGTTGAGCTTGACCTTTGGTCATGAAAGCTAATAAAGGAAATGAAATGAAAAGAACTTATATGATTCTCTAACTTGCACCACCAAACATTTAACCTGTCATCAGTTATGTTAAGGACACACGACCTCCATTTTGTGTAATGAAACAGATCTGTTTACAGTGCGTGGTAGGTTTGGATATTCATAAAAAATATTTTGGACACAAATTACTGGGCATTTTTAAGGGAAGTTAGGTATAGCAACATGAAATTGCAGTGCGTATAAATCTCCTTGGGTTTAACTGTGCTGAAACAATTTTCAGGATGTTATTTTTGGGATGTATAGATGAAACTGCTTGTTTGTTGGATCAGTTTTAAACTTTGACGTGCTGGCTGACAGATAGCTAAATCTCTTTTCCTATAGATTTCTGAAGAGGTAAACTTGCCCTTTGTCTCTGTGTAAACACCTTTCTGCAGACATGCTAACTGGTGAATGAGCTCTCTTTTTTTCAGTCTAATTCATGCTTGTAATTTGATCTATATATTTCTAAGTATATTTGTCACCTATAAGAGGAGTGGCCAGACAGTCTTCTTTCCTGAAGTTGTGATCCAAAAGGAACCTAGAGATGTGAAGATTTATCTTCTTGGGTGTTAGTACCTTGCTCTTTAAAAATAATAGGACTAAAGTCATAGAATCATAGAGTTGGAAGGGACCTTTAGGGTCATCTAGTCCAACCCCCTGCACAATGCAGGAAACTCACAAACACCTCCCCCTAAATTCACAGGATCTTCATTGCTGTCAGATGGCCATTGCAATATCAGTCACTGATATTCCGGCCGCAAAGACCAGTTCTAACATGTGTCCCGCCTGATGTAGTGGTTAAGAGCAGCAGACTGAAATCTGGAAAACTGGGTTTGATTCCCCACTCCTCCACTTGTATCTGCTGAGTGACCTTGATTCACTCACAGTTCTCTCAGAGTTGTTCTTTCAAAAGCAGTTGTCTCAGAGCTCTCTTAGCCCACTTACCTCATGGAATGTCTGTTGTGGGGAGGGAAAGGGAAGGAGATTGTAAGTTGCTCTGAGACTTCTCCTCCTCTGTGAATAGAAGTACATATTTTTCTGTGTTCAAGAGGTATGTCACTCATCTTTTTATCTATACTACTTGGTTTCACATTTAAAGGAGATGCTGTAGTCTCAAAGCAGTTGAAATAGAATGGCCAGGATGCTTGAGAATATGGTGGCAACCTCCCACCCCTATGCTCCTGTCCTTCTTAACCAGTTGATGTGGGAGCAGACATGGGGAGGTTCTGGCTGTCCTGAACTGATTTCCTATCTCTTTCATTGAATTTCCCTGGATTTCAACATTATAGCAGAAGGAGGAAAAAGCTCTCTCTATCCACTTTCTGCAGCCCATGCATAATTTAATAAATCTCCACCATGCCCCCCTCCTTGGGTGCACACCATAACATGACAGTAATACTGTAAGGAGTTTAAAAAATGAAAGGCGTTTCTGGTCAAGAGGGGGCGCCTGCCTGGGATGCCATGTGCCTTGGGCTGGCACCGATAATAGACAACAACTTTAGCTAACCTGATTTAGTACATGGAGGAGAAGGTAATGGTAAAACACTTCTATGATGAAACAATCCAAAAAGATATAAAGGTAAGTGCTTGGAGATAGCGCACCCAGGTTTGCCAAAATGTTTGGCAAAGCATGACAGCCTGGTACGAAATTGCATTCTAATCCAGTTGATCCCATTACTAAAAAAAAAAAAAAGCACTCAATCAGCTATTGGGGAAGAACAGAGTACAAGTATGCCTGGTGCTATTCCTAGGCTGTTTCTGAACCATGTACTTGCTTCTGGCTTCGCTTTACATCAGGTCTTTATTTCCAGCATATCCACAGAATGCTTTCTGCATCATCATTGTGCTGGATCATTCTTGGCCAATTTCCCCCCCCCCCCTCCCAATTGTGTTTCATTGCTCAAATCTCCACCTCCTTTTTTGAGCACATGAATGGTTATGATATAGCACAACCAATAGGCTACGAGATGTCAGACAGCCTAGTTCCTTGTGTTCATGCTTTAAACCAGCATACTGATTGGTTGTCTGATTTTCTACCGTCGTTTAATTTTTTAAAATGAAGTTACAACTGAGAATCGCCATCTTTTATAATGAACTTCTAGACCAGGAGATGCCATTATACAGCTTTTAACCTCTGAAGCTTTTTTCAGGGGGAAATGGTGGGCTATCACGGGAAGGAGGCTCAAGCAGAGTGCGTTTATATCTCAGTTTTTTAAAGATGGCACCACTTCAAGTGTTCTTGTCATTTGTTTTGGTTTAAAAGTTGAAATGTGGAATTTTCTATCAAGGGTTGGCGGCAAGATTTTTAAAGCTGTGCCCCACATTTCTATGCATATCAACACATGTCTTGACATATCTACACATATTACTCTGAGTTCAGATGGGCATTTAAAAGGAGGACTAAAAACATTACAGGGATCAGGATGCACTACTGGCAACTGTCACGTGATGTCAGAGCATTGCACCCAAGAGGCGCCTGATTGCTGGGAGGATTGACGTTTCAGCAACTGCATTAAAAATGTTTGGCAAAGCATGACAGCCTGGTACGAAATTGCATTCTAATCCAGTTGATCCCATTACTAAAAAAAAAAAGGAAACAAATGGCATTATGGAAAGTCACATGGGAGGTTCTCAACAAGTCACAATGCACATGTCACTAGGAGGGTGTGATCGCGAGGAGAAGGGTGGGAAAAATAGCCCTGAAGCAGGAAATTCCACACCTATAACCGTGATTTGAGAGCCGAAAGAAAAAAGGGAAACCGGAAAAAAGAGGACTCACAAAAACCGCATGTGAAGGTGAACAAAACCAGACCAAAACCTTGTCCCGGATTGTCGTGTGGGAAACTCTTTCCTAATGCTGAATTAATTTGCAAGCCTGTGCTGGGGTAGGTACAGAAATGGCCTTAATGATGCAGCTGCACTAAATCTGAAAGGACATTTCAGTTGTTGATGTAAATGGATACAAAAGGAAGTCCAAAGATGCCTGGGAGATGTAATAGGAACATGGAACATGAGAAGTATGAATCAAAATAAACCTGAAATTATAAAATGAGAAAGTCTATTTGGTAGTCCTGGGAGTGAGTGAACTAAAGTGGACTGGATTAGTACATTTTCTTACAAAGTGTTTTACTCTGGAAATGACAAACACAGAAGAAACCCACTCTAATAGTGATACACGATGTAACACAAGCAATCAGGGGATGTAAAACAAAGTCTGACAAATACTTTCAATCAGCCTTGCCCACCCACCCCTCGAATGACACACAGCACAAGTTATGGGTTAAACTGGGAATTTTATTTAAACATAAGCTGATTTGCAACACATTAAAGCATGGGTTGTATTGTGCTTGCAGAGCAAGCGTCTTAACAGGGCAAACCCACCTCGACTCAGAGCCAGGTCTAGGATCCCTCTGGACCTTACTCATCACAGCCCGCACAATAGTGCGTAGAGGGGAGGGAGTACACATTCCGGCCCATGACTGCCAAGCCTTAAGGTTTGTAAAATGCTCCCCCAACCCTGAAGAGGCCCCCAACTGAGACACCCTGACTGCAAAGCCCATAGGTACCCAGTTTGAGGACCCCCCTTATTGCTGATATCTCAGGGTGCTTGCCAACTCAAAATCCCTTCAACCCGTGCTTTTCCCGCCACAGAGGGGGTTAGCCTTGGCTTAACTCCCCTCCCGCCAACCATGAATCCTGCGGTCACAGACCACTCTGCAGATCAGCTAAGCAAATGACTGACCCAGTAACCCCATTGCACCTGAAAAAGATGCAACACCAAGGACTTGATCCCTGGTGGGGACTGCCAACCTAGTGCCTGGATCATTGCCACCTGAATGCACAACCACAGCCTGGGACATGCTCAGATGATCATAAAGGAGAGATAATGGCTGGCTCCGCCACTCTCCACTCACATCCAGCCAATCAACAGAAGCCCAGTTGCTGATGTGTAGCCGGGTGCCCAAGCCAGCACTGCTGACCATTATGCACCTATGTCCTTGTGCTGCAACCTGTAAGCACCACTGGTGTCCTCCAGCACCTTCCACCAGGGCTTCCCAAGGCCCTCTGCCAGATCCCAAGGAAATTAGACTCCCACCCTGCAGCTGTCAAAGCTGCTCGAATGCCAAGTGGGTACCGAGGTTACCCCTTGCTAGCCATCCAGGCCACCCTGGTGGCCACCCTGACCAATTTGGCCTCAGAGGGACCAATTTGGCCTCACCCTGCAGCTGTTGAAGCCACTGCAATGCCAAGGATTGGGTACTGAAGTAACCCCACCAGCAGCCATCCTGGCCACCCCTGTGGCCACCTAGTATAAAGGGCTTGCAACTCCTGCCCATGTGCTGGACTGTGCTGATGCCCCTATTGTGCCATCATGACCATGCTTCTGCTTCTCAGCCTCCATGCTCTCCAGTGCTTCAGTCTTGGCTGCCACATTCTGGATGAAAGATGCCCCCTCAGCCTCTGAGGAAGAGCTGGCTGGTGACACTCATTTCGGCACTGCTTTGGCCTGGTCTCCTGGCCTTCATGCCACTTTCTGCTGGCCTACCAGTGTCAGAGCAAAAGAAAATGGGTTAGCTTTATACTTCAACAAGGCAATGTAAATCCTTCAACAAATTTGGGATAGACAAAGCTGAAGTTGCCTTAAGTTGCATCTGACACTTGGCCAATCAAGGGCAGCACCGTCCACCCAAACTGGAAACAGATCTCTGGGTATTCAGGTAAAGATCGAGCAAATCATCTGTTAGCTGGTCTTTTCACCCAGAGGTGCCAAGGGATTTAACCTGAAACCTTCTGTACATCATAGGTTGTCCTTTCCCCTGTAAGTGCCAAAGTATTTAACCTGGAATCATTTATATGTCAAGCAGATGCTCCTTCTCATTAAGAATTCAAAATTCATGGACCCCGAATCCACCAGAAACATCGGCAGGGTGAAATCTGAATCATAGTTGACCCCCTTGACCCAAAATGTCCCGGCTTGTATTAGCCCTAGGTGAATATCCTAGGGGGGTGGGTACAACTGTGGGTGCTGTATGCTAACAACTGACACTTGTCACACCACCAAAGTCAGTGTGAGGGGAAACTGTTTCCATCCCAGCCACCCGCAGCAGGCCACCGTGGTGTGATGCTGCAGAAGACTTGATGAGTCCGGACTTGCCTAGGCCTATCTACCAAAACACTGTCAAACCTGGCCTGCTGTACCAGCTCCTTGTGGCTGCTGATGCTCCACTGTGTAAGGCAATTCTTATGTGTAAAGCATGTAGTAATTTGTGGGTGCTGAAGCTCCACTGTGTAAGGCACTCCTTATGTGTAAAGCATGTAGTGATTTCTGGTCCCTGCCCAGACATGTAGCTCCAACCTCCTTCGATCTCCCCTTTGATGTTTAAGAACCTGCTTCAAACATGGTGATCAAAAGTGTACTTTAAAGTCCATAAAACTGTATTTATACACCTCAGTGCTATAAAGAAAAGTTTGATTTTGTTTCAACAAACACTAAATTAAGCCATCATATTGTACTTTAGATAGTCAACTGAAAAGTTTTGTATTATGTAGATATATGCAGCTAGCAGGCCTCTTGTAATTAGCTTATGTCTACCTTACAAACCAGTTTGTAAAGATGCAGTACAGGGAAAACAGCGTCCCCCCAGACTGGCTTTGGCAATGAAGGTCCAGAGCCTTGGCCACATATGGTTAGCAAGGGAAAGCACAAATTCAGGCTATACCCAGATATGACTGCCCTCCTCTGCCATATCTTCACGCTTCTGCGTCAGGCCTGGGGAGTGATTAGTCCAGATAAATGAACTCTCCGCTATGATGCCCATATCATTCTTCCTCTCAGTCTCAGCAAGTTCTGACCGCTGGGAAAGGAAGCCCTTGGGTGCTCACTAAGCCAGACCAGCACCAGCTATGTTTTTCATCTTTACGCCACTATAACCACTGCTTCGAAGAAGAATGGTCATCTAATGTAATCTGCCTGATCAGTGCCTCCTGTCATCAAACGATACAAGCAAACCAAAGGCAGCTTTTCTTCCAGAGGTTCTTCTTCCAGAGGTTACCCTGCTCAAATGCACCCAGGTCATCAGGGTGTTTGTGAAAGGCCTGCCTTGTGCTGGGGGTGGGGGTGGAATCTAGGTGACTCTGGATGCCCCTTGAAGCGCTGTGATTCTATGATTTCACAAACTATACTTTAAATTCCCCAGTGCGCCAGCCATCAAAAGTGCTTGATCTCCTGCCAAGGGAATAGTTTCCCTGGCAGTCCTGGAAGAGAAATGGGGTGGGGGGAAGAGGCTGATCTTTGTGGCTATTGCATTGTTAGAAGTTGCCCGCAAGTGGAACCCTACTCTCCCCTCTGTCCCACCCAATTACACTTATAGCTAGTCAATCCCAGAATTTTAAAGTGACATGCTCGGGTTTTTTTGTCACCCTTCAGAAAAATAAAAGGGGGTGGGATCTTCCTCCAGTAAGGATTCAGTCTCCTCTACTCATCAACCATTGGCCAGCAGTAGTCTGAGAAGCCATTGCGATGAAAGTTAATCATAATTATTTCCCCCTGCTGCACCAAATTGATGCTAAGGGGTGGCTGACACCAGACCTGACTGGTGAGCCAGCATCTCATTGGCCAGTACTCCCATGCTGAGCTCCAATTGGTTTCCCCAGCCTTGTGTTTCCTTCGAGGAGATGGGAGGACGGCCAAATGCCGCCACCTGTTTCAGAAGAGGCAGTGGTCTTTGTTGAAAGGCTAGCAACATAAACACCATTCAAGTTTATACCCTGACTACAGAGGCTGAAGTTTTTTATGCAAGTGACCAGGAAAAAACTGAACATAACACCTAAACAAGATCCACTGATAATTACAGATATCTGGACCACAGAATAAAGCAGGAGAGTGACTCAGAATTCTGGGGAGACAACAATCTGTTCATTGTGTACACATTTCAGGCAACTGAACAGACTATTTGTATATGTGGACATTATCAGATGGTCAGTCAAATAGATTACATGATCGGAAGTAGAAGATGAAGAAGCTCTATACTCTTTGCTGAAATAAGATGAGTTGATGGTGGCATACATCATGGATTATTAATATCGAAAATTAGAGTAAAAATGAAGTGCCAAAATACAATCTAAACAACATTCCTGAAGTGTTTAAAGACCAGATTTGCATTGCTAAGCTCAAATGAATGTGAACTGGAAGAACAATGGGTTGAAACAGAGATATTATAAAATACTATTCCAGTAGCCAAAATAAATGAAAAGCCTTGATGAATGACTGATAAAACTCTTAAAATAATGATAGATGAGAAGTAAAATAAAGAAGTAAAAGAAAACAACATAAAAGAAAGAGAGATATGTTCCACAAGATCAAAGAAATAAAAAAAAAATTAAAGCACAGTTGAGCACACTGAAAGTGCAACATGGAAATACATGAACAGGACAAAATAAAGAAAGGTAGGAACAATACACTTGAAGAACTATACAGAGGAGATGAAAGGATGATGCAGTCCTTCAAAGGAGAATCTTTTAAAAGAAATAAGTGTGCCACAACAACTGACTGTTTGATGTACAATGTATACTCTGGACAAGAGGCTACTGTTAAGATAGAATATGGAGAAACAGAATGGTTTCCAGTTGGCAGAGTCATAAGCCCTGTGTGAAACAATGGTGACATCAGGGGGGTGTGCCTAATATGCAAATGAGTTCCTGTTGGGCTTTTTCTATTAAAAAAGCCCTAAGTGTAAGGATGTGTCACTGGTGACAAAGATCAAGGTAATTCATACCATGTACAACCAAAAAGACAAATAAGTTGGTTTTAGATCAAATCAAAATTGGACTCTCCCTAGAAGCTAAAATAACTAAGCTGAGGCTATTGTACTTTGGTAACATTATGAGAAGGCAAGACTCACTGAAAAAGACAATACCAGGAAAAGTTGAAGACGCCAGGAGAAGAAGACCCAACATGAGATGGAGTGACTCAATCAGGAAGCCATGGCCCTCAGTTTGCAAGACCTGAACAAGACTGTTAAGGATAGGACATTTTCGAGGTCATTAATTCCTAGGTTGCCGTAAGTCAAAAGCAATGTGACAGCACTTAACATGCACACACCACCATGGTTACCCTAAGTAATTTAAAAATTGCTAAGGGGCAGGCATTCTCAGCTCACTGGTTTGTGTATCTACCTTGACTGGATAAATTAAAGGTAGGACATTGGCAATTAATCTACTATTAAGTTAGAACAACAGATTTACGTGTACTGCATTGTATTGAGATGCACAAGATTATTTGGGAAAGATGGCCTTGGATATAAAAAAACCAAGTTTTTTAAAAATAAAAAAAATAAAAAATTAGTTGAGGCATGAGATCACCCTGAGTTCTTCCCACCTTACTGGAGGAACTGGAGTTAGCTGGAGGAACTAAAGAGGGTAATGGTTTAGAATAATTGACATTGTTGCCCATCTTCACAAATATAATTATTGATTTTAGTAATTTGACATAGCTGATGCTATTTTCATTTTTAATCTCATATTTTGTAGAATTTATGCCACCATACTAGTATAAATGAGCCCACATCAAGACAGCTGTATGAACAGAATAAACTGTATTCTTTAATTCTGTTCAAATGGTAAGGGGGGAAATACTGTTGGGATGCCAAGGGAGTGCTTTGGTCAACAGAATATGCAGCTGCATTAATGGAGAAAGCATTTTTGTCCCATTGGCTGAACTGATTATCTATTAAATTAGTATAAATCTCCATTGATCTTCAATTCTCTCTTTGGATTGCAACTGAGAAAAGCAGAAGCATGATCCTGCCAAAATGGCAGAGTTAAGCACAAGTGTAACAATCTGTAAGTGAAATCTAGTGCACTAAAACAATGAATTCTGTATCATAAATTAGTAATGATTCCTTTATTTTGACATATTATTAGATTTCTTGATTTTACAAAGTATGTTGGTAATGAACTTGTATCCCTGCTCTCATGACTTGGGGAAATATAGGGGGATGGCAGACAGTCTAGCTTTGATATCTATCAGGTTTATGGTATATGTTAATCTATAGATAGTAGACTTTAGAGATATGTTTTAGAATTTTTATAACAGTTAATGGGGAAATACCAGAAGAGACTGACGAAATCGATATATCAACATGCTTTTAGTTTTTTTCCTGTTTCAAAGTACTAAAGATGCAATATGCTTTAGAAATCAACTGTTCCTTCTTAATTATAGTGTGTTAAAATGTTCATACTGTCATTATCACTTGCCATGGAGACAATAATTTGGTTTGACAGACAGATTGGATCTTATTAAAATTAAAGGGATTGTGGCTGCCTTATCATGTATGAAGTTCCTAATGCCTGTCTGTTGAATGGAACCAAGAAACTTGTATTAGTTAGGTAGTCCTGGAGTGAATGTGCTGGAAACCTGCCCGGATCTGTAATCAGCTGGTGAAATAATTGTATATAGTTTTCCAGAGCGAATTCTATTTCATGGAATTCAACTTTTCATATTAAGACACTTTTCCATTAAGAGTCAAAGGTCTAAAGCAGCCTATAGGAATATGTGGTATATTTTCATGCTAGCAATGTCATAGTTTCCTTTAAATAAATGGATACTGTTAATCTTGCCCCCTAATTTTGCCAGTGCTATATTTTACTGAATATTTAATTAGTGGCAGCCATTTTGCTGTTTCCTCCTCCACCTTTTGCTCAGCATTCCAAATGTGCCAGCAGGCTGAAAAAGTTTAGGGACCCCTGCATTTGGGTTTTAGTTAAATCCTAAGTTCCATTTTGTTGTGACAAACTTTTTTTTGTCATTTTTATGTTTTAATCTTTTCAGAGCATTTTAAGACAATCAGCATGAGATATTGGTTGGATTAGGATGTAGTGAGAGACCTAGTTTCAAATCCCCACTTAGCCATAGAAGCTCACTCAATAACACTGTGGTAGTCTCAGCCTACCTGAAAGAACTGATGTGAGAAAAAAATGTAAGAAAGGACAACAAAGTAACCTGCTTTGTGTCTCCCCTTGGGGAGAAAAGCAGGATATAAATGAAGTAAATAAGTTAAAGTAATTAAAACTGTAATATATTTATCTGTCATTCAAAGTGATATTAAATATAGAATAAAGCAATAAAAAACTATAAAGAGAAGAAGGGTAAGAGAGTGAGAATTCATATAGCACAAAGCATAGTAAAATGGGAGAAAACTGTATATAGGGATCAGCTTACAGGCAGCTCTATACTTTCTGTCTTCATATAAGCTAGTTGCATCTGTTGTACAGATCCTTTTGATCTGGTACTTTTGGGGCTGTTGTTTTTGCTAAAGCTATGGGGCTGGAGTAATATTTTCCTCTGGTGCCTTAGGTAGTAAATTATTTGGTATATGCAAGGCATCTCTCTAAGGAGTTGAATCAATATAGTATGAGCAAAGAAGATAAGATGATGCAAATGATTATCCATTTCTATGCACTCTCAGTTTCTCTTAATAGAAAAAAACCCCCTAAAACATAAAACTTAATGAGGAGTTTCTAATATTGGAGATATACTAAGCATTAATTGATAATTAATTCATATTTATACTTGAAATAAAGGGCATACTGTCTTTGAACGAAGTACAGGGTACGTATACAAAGGTGTCTTAAGAAAAGTTTTGTTTTATCCACATTAAAAGAAACTGGAGTGACTTGATCATCTCCCAGTTTTCTAAAGCATTTTATGTCTAAGCTAATGATAATAAAGCCAGTCTCAGAACACCAACAAAAAAACACAGAGAGTGAATGCAATCAGAAATAATGTTGGAAATCAAGCCAAGAGTAAGAACATAAAGATTCCAAAAAAAAAAATTTAGTAGTTCACAATTATAGCAGTAATTGCTATTTTAAAATGTTTTGCTTATTCTAAAAGAAAACCTGTGCTATTAGCTGAAATTCTAGGCATTTTAAATCACACAAAACCTTTTTTTGTAGCTGATGAAGACTAAATATACAGGCAATCAAAACAACCTATTATCTACATATTTTAGTTGATTTAAAAAAGGTACCTTTTGGAACTAAAAAAAATAATTTTACTATATAATCTTACCTAATTAAAATATAGTTTAAAAAAGCAAAAACATTATGATTGTTTTATAGAGGTGATGGCAGGCCCATAGCCTGAGGGGGGGAGGGGCGGGACACAGGGATGGTTCCTCCTATAGAAACTTCAGCACTCCCACCAAATCTTACCCAATCTTCCCTTTCACTGAAAGCTGCCTTACTAGCATAGACCAGGGAAGATAACTTTCCCCTAATCGAACAAACCAATAGGCCTCTGCCCTTCAAGAAGATACAAAATTGCATAAGGTAGGCAATAGGAATGAGCCAAACTTGCAACCCAACATGCTTTTGAAATTCTACAAATTGCTGACCAGCCCTCCTATATACCTTCCTAGTATTAGGGGCAAGGGCTAAGCCAATTGCCCTTTTGGCTTCAGACCACCAATCTGAATGATGACGATAATAATTGATAGAACCTCTCCATCTGTTTTCCAGATAGAGCATCAGTGACTCTGTCATTGACTCTGGTATGTGCCTGGCTTTAAAAAAGACATTATTCTGTAAGCAGAGAAAAATTCCAAAAAGGTGAGGTCCTTGACCCAGCCTGCCTGGAACCACTCCTCAGGGCAATTGTCAGCACACCAGTACCACGGAAATAGATGCCAAATTCTGAGGAAAGTCTGGCCATTATCCAGCTGGCTCTGCCCTCACTAATCACAACAGACAGTGTTGCAATGCTGGATTATGGTAGCTCCTGAAAATAATCAGGCTGCCATGTTCTGAATCAGCTGCAGTTTCGGGTATAAGGCAGTCTAATGTTGAGCATGTTACAATAATCCAACTGTAAGATTTCAAAAGCATAGGTCAGTGTGGCCACTTGGTTGAGTCTAAGAAAGGAGAGTTGATGAATCAGATGTAAGTGACAGGAGGCAGTTGTGGATGAATCTATGGATGGGGAGGTAAGCTAAGGAAAGAAAGAGGTAGCTGAGAGATGTTGGGATGAGCCTGGGGAAACTGTGGAGCAACAGTGAGGAGCCTAGAGAGATGAGAATGGAGTCTTCAGCCAGGAGGAGCTCCCTCTCCTTCATGAGTTCTTATGGTGCCCCATCCTCTGTTTTATGCTATTTTATAAATACTCAAGCATTAAAGGTCAAATGAGAATATATATTTTCCTTGATTTGGGTTGGGGATCCTCTGTCCTGAATCCAATTCTCTCACAGCAGGGCCATAGCCATCAGTGGGGCAGATGGGGCTCTACCACTTTTCATTTGCAGTGCCTCTAGTCCAATCCCCCATCCCATCTGCTGTAGCCAGAAGACATGGTGCCCAAGCACATGTTGCTCAAGAGGGGCCCATGTGGCCCTCCCCCCATCCTGATTGACTGCAACTGCTCTGCTGGGCCTAAGTCAGCCTGGCTCACATACCATAAGATCACTCTCTATCCCTCTGGGCCACCCCATGCCTCAGCAACCAGCCAAGAGGAGCCACCACTTCCTCCATCTGGATTTCGCCCCCACCCAACCATCACTGCAGAAGAGCTGGGCTGATGCAGAGCTGCTGGGTGTGTGGGGAGGTGTCTCACCATGACCTGGAAGCCCAGCCAGCTGCTTGCCTCCATGCTTGAGTGCAGCTAGATGGTGGTGGCAAGCCATGGCTGGTGCAACCACTCTCCTCTAAGATGGGCCTCCCATGCTGCCTTCACTCCCTATGGCATCCTGAGCCAGGCTGGGCCACCGTGGCCATTCATCTCAAATGCTACATGGTTCCATGTGGCCTGGCCAGCCACAGCATCAAGAGGAAAGAAATCCCCCCCCCCAATAATTGAGCAGTCAGTTAATGTGATTAAAATTATTTTTACTTTACTTTTATTTAAATTTGCTTTAATTTAATTAGTACCCCCACTGGAAAAAAATCCTAGTTAGGGGGCTGTCTCACAGTAAGATGGCAGCTGCTGGGAATTAGATTTCTGAGTGCTACAGGATTGAGACTTGGTATGGGCATAGACCCAAACACCAAGACAAAGTCTGGCCCGAACTTTGCTCAGTTCAGGGCTTGCAAGGTGAGGTCTGGAGAAGGTGTCTTTCCCAAGCTTTCAGGTGGGCTCAGTATCACAATTGGTATGACGCACATCCACAACTTCTGAGTGGCGTTGGGCCCCACCCCAGTGTGCCCACATTTTGCCGAAGTGATGCAAGCGTGTCAACAATGTGCTTGTGCAACTTCTAGAAAACTTCCAGAAAACACAGGCTGCTGGGGCAGGGGGTGATGCTATCTGGAAGTGGTGGGCACATGTTGCTTCTGGCTTATGTGGGCACACTGGGGATGGGGACTGGTACCTCCCAAACCAGTTCTGTTTGGGTGGGGTTTGGGGCTCGAGGGTTTGGTCTAGGGCCACCTGGATAACAGGTACGAGACTGAACTAGGATTTTCCATCTGTGCCTATTCCTAATTGAGACCATAGTGCTGGGGAAGCTTCAGTTGTATTATGAAGCATTTTTAAAGCCTATTGAGGGCCACAATATTCTGTGAGCCAACAGGGCAAATAATGTCTCTGGGACCATTTTCATTAAAAATGATGTAAGAATAGCCTGAAGACCCTCCACAATGCCATGGCTTCAGTCCAAACAGGGACCCTGCAAAGCTTGGGAACCAACTTTCCAGATGTTGTGTGACTGTGACCCTAATTTCACTAGTCTCTCTTTGTTTTTATTGGAATATTGTATCATAAAGTGAATATTAACATAGGGTCCCACGAAGCAGTTAATTAAAGAATATATTTTAGTTTACTTTTGAGTTAATCCAGATGGATGCTTTGTTTCTATTTTTCATTTGGGTTTCACAATATTTTGATTAGAATTAATATTGTCAGATAAAAAGCACATAATGTTTTACTTATTTAACTGAATATAATGCATAAATGTCCCTTTTAGAGTAAACACAGTAGGAAACAAATTCCTCTGTAGTTTCCAAGAAAAATTTAAACCTGAGCATGGATTTGGATGAGAAGAAAAAGCACTATAAAATGATGGCTCCATCAGAATAGCAAACAGAATAGTTTGGGATAGTTCAGAAGCAACACAAAATCATGGCCTAATTAAACTAGCATAGTTAATTGATCATCGTAATGTGGGTCACTACGCTAAACTTAGAAACTAGGATATGAAACTAGGGTATGAATCTGGTTTATTTACCACTGGTAGTTTTAACCATGCTATCCCTGGCAGAGTATAGTAAGCGGCTTGTTTTAGATCAAAAAATCTTGTTTAAGATTTCACCTTTAAGATGAAGCTTCATGGGAAATATAGTTGTCTTTAGAGCCAGTTTAGGTATCGAGAGCCAGTTTGGTGTAGTGGTTAAGTGCATGGACTCTTATCTGGGAGAGCCAGGTTTGATTCCCCACTCCTCCACTTGCACCTGCCAGAATGGCCTTGGGTCAGCCATAGCTCTGGTAGAGGTTGTCCTTGAAAGGGCAGCTGCTGTGAGAGCACTCTCAGCTCCACCCACCTCACAGGGTGTCTGTTGTAGGGGGAGAAGATATAGGAGATTGTAAGCCACTCTGAGTCTCTGATTCAGAGAGAAGGGCGGGGTATAAATCTGCAATTCTTCTTCTTTATAGGTCATAGGTTGTTATGTCAGGTCACTCATTGGCTCAAAAGTTAGAAGCAGTGAAAACTTGGTTTATTGTCTTTTCATGTGTCTTTGTTCTGATCTCTTCATCAGCAAGGAAATGAGCAAAAACAATATCTTTCCACCACAAGATCTGAGAAATTAAATTCTATCCTTATGCAAGATGAACCATATTATCCAGCCTGCTGACAGAACATAAATTCTAAACTCTAAGCCTTTCTGCAGTAGAATAAAATCAGTTCTTCTTTTTCTATGAGTTACTTTCTTGGACTTACATGTTTGGCCACTTATCTGGCAAATAGACTTGATCCACTCAAGTCTTGAAACCAGAATATATGTTATATATTAACATAAAACTGAGGGATTGGGATGGGGTGTAGTGGCAATCCTCATCCAAGACTGTTATCACTTCCAGAGGATGCTTGCACCAAACAGCACTGGCCCTGAATGTATTTGGCCACTCTTGGGATGCTGGGGAGAGGGTGATAGTCCAACTCACCAGCAGACTTCCTTCTGAGGCTCTCAGAGGCAGCGGCTGAGTGGACACTCAATTTCCCTAGACGGTTGGTCTTGAGGGACTTTGCCCCCCCAGTCGGAATAACGAGACAAACACTTTGTATTGGGTAACAAAAACAGGGCAACTTTATTGAACAACCACGGCATGGGGCAACCTAAGCTGCCAGACAGGCCAAGGGAAACCCCTGACCCTTCCCTGTCTGGAAAGGGTGAGCAACCCAGCCCCCAGCAGTAGCCAGTTTGTACTGGCTAATGCCAGGCCAGCTAAGGCCGGGTTTACCCTCCACTGCCCAGGCCCCACACCTTGGGGCAGCCCAAACAGAGGAGGGAACCCTATAGCGGACATTACAGCAGAGAGCCGTACAGCCCAGCTGCCGTTCCATCCTGCCACTTCCCCTGAAACAGGGAAAAACCAAGGGTGCTCACCGGTGACCTACATAGCCCAAATCAAACTCCAGCCAATTAACGCTATAAACCTCCCATCAATGCTTCCCAAACCACAAGTGAAAAGTACAAGGTATGCGAAACACACCCCAACAAGAGCCAATCAGTTGAGGTGACAAAATTCCTACCTGGCCCTGAACAATCAGCGACCGGAGAAGCCTGTACTATTGCTGGGCGGGAGGATGGGCCGAGAGCACATGAAACTGCACCAGTCAAGGCATGGCTGGGCTTAATAAAGCCACCAGCCATGCCCCCTTCCCAAGCCCCGGATGGGCGGAAGTTCCATTTGCCTCCTCTCCATCCGGGAAGGCAAACATGGCCCCCACCCTATGCCACCGACTGGCAGCGTGGTTGGGAAGGGGCCGCATTGCCCCCCCAGTCAGAATAACGAGACACTTTGTATTGGGTAACAAAAACAGGGCAACTTTATTGAACAACCACGGCATGGGGCAACCTAAACTGCTGGATAGGCTAAGGGAAACCCCTGACCCTTCCCTGTCCAGTAAGGGCGAGCAACCCAGCCCCCAGCAGTAGCCAGTTTGTACTGGCTAATGCCAGGCCAGGTAAGGCCGGGTTTACCCTCCACTGCCCAGGCCCCGCACCCCGTGGCAGCCCAAACAGAGGAGGGAACCCTATAGCAGGCATCACAGCAGAGAGCCGTACAGCCCAGCTGCCATTCCATCCCGCCACTTCCCCTGAAACAGGGAAAAACCAAGGGTGCTCACCGGTGACCTACATAGCCCAAATCAAACTCCAGCCACCGCCAATGCCAAGCCTCCGGTTGGTCCAGAGTCAACCGAAGCTCCAGCTGCAGTTCGTGCAAAAAGACCCTGTTGCCCTTTACGGACAAGTGGACCCCGTCCTGCTGATATAGGTCTGCCAACTCTGACCTTATAGGGTGTGGCAGGTAAACGCCCAAGCCATCGCACAGTGCCTTCCTGATGGCCCTGTTGGACTTGCGCCTGGCCTTTCAATCCCCGCAAGATCCCAGGCTGCCCTCCACACCCTGCGAGGAAGGATGGCAGACCACAAAATCAGCACCCCGGGCCACCTGCTCCGTATGATCCGAAGATCCTCGATCGCCTGTAGTGAAAGGGCCCTCCCTTTTAGCAGGCCAAGATTGTTGCCACCGAGGTGGACCACCAAAACATGCGGCGGAGGACCCATCCTCCCCTGGAAGAGAAGTGGCAGGAGCCCAGACCAATGTAGGCCCTGGCGTCCCTGCCACTCCACCGCAGCCCACTTGCTGAGCCCCAGCTGTGATCCAATTGGTGTCTGCTGATCTTGGTGGGTGGCCCAAAACACCATGCGGTGGCTGGCGATCAGAATCCTTTGCCTCTCACGCCACATCACAGCACCCAGAAAATAGAAATGGAACAAAAGTGAGCAGCCCAAATGAGGGGAACCATATAACAATTACCAAACCCTATTTGGCGTCCAGTGGGCGAACATAACCTTTGGAAGCTGCAGACCACCAATGGCCCACCCGCTGAATGGCTGGTCCCGGATACCCCATAGCTGCGGCCGTAGATGCGGCTCCTATGTGAAACGAGTGGGTCCCAAATTTGACCCCACCAAGCCCCAGCTTCTCCAAGGCCCTCGTGGTGACAGTCCAAAACTGAAATTTGGTCAAAGGGGACCGGTCTACGTGGCAAAATAAGGGGCCCTCATCCTCACCCCGTGTGGCAATGTACCTCTTTAATGTGAACACCGGGCAAATTTCCTGCTTATGACACGGGCCCAAGTTAATCACCACACCCTTCTGTTTCTGATCAGTTTTTGATCTCCGTACCGTAATAGATACCTGGTCCCCAGCAAATTTTATGTCGCCCGAATGTAAAGCATGACCGGAACAATCCTGCCATGAGCTCACCACTAGCTCACTTGCCCTGAAGGCCCCAAAGAAGGCCATCAGCGCCGCCGCATGAAACAATAATGCTTCAAACGTAGAGGTAGATACTTCGGTCCACACCACATGCAATCCCTTTAGAACTGCTGGAGAAAAGGGGTGCCTGGTGTCCTGCCAAGGACTTTGTTCATGTGCCCAACCCTCTAACATCTTGTGCAGCCTGAAATCACTCGTGGTGTCAGAAAACCCCCGGATTTTACTATTAAAGGCTAAGGCCACCAAATTTGCCCTAATGGACTTAACCACTAGTCCCTTACCTTTCAAATGGATGCAGAACTGCATAAGATGTGAAGCTGGGATAGGCCAAAGTGTACACAACCCTACCTGTTCCCTAAACGCTTGAAACTGCAGTACAGAGCGATTATAGGCCTTTCTGGTACTGGGCGCCAGAGCTAACAGCATTGCCTGGTCAGCCTCAACTCTCCAAGCCACCACATGTCCAGGGGCATCCATGCCGGCCGAAGGTCGGCTTCTGGTGCAAACTGCCAGAATTGCTCCATCTGCCAGCAAGACAGAGTGTCCGCCACACCGTTGCAAACTCCTGGCACATGCTTAGCAAGGAATAAAATATTCAGACCCAAACAGCGTAACGTGAATGCCCTAGTCAGGCTCATCATTGGGGCAGATTTGGAAGTCAGATTTGGAATAACATGAACCACTGCCTGGTTGTCGCACCAAAAATGTACAACATGATTGGCCAGGTCGGCTTCCCAGAGCTGAACAGCTACCACTATTGGAAAAAACTCCAAAAATGTCAAATTACAGCAGAGCTCACTGTTCAACCACTCGCTAGGCCAACTTTCCGCGCACCAATGTCCGCGGAAGAACACCCCAAAACCAATGGAACCTGCAGCATCGGAAGTGATCTGTAGATCAGCCTCGATCCTCATATCATTGCGCCAAAAGGAGACGGTATTAAAAGATGACACAAAACTGCTTCCACACCTCAAAATCTTGCCGCATCCCACTGCTAATCCTGATCCTGTGATGAGATAATCTTAAAACCCCCATGGGGTCGCAAAACTGCCTCAAAAAGGCCCTACCCGGGGCCACCACTTTGCATGCAAAGTTAAGATGGCCCACAATCTGCTGAAGCTCCAATAGCGAAATCTTCTGCCCACCCTTCAAGACTGCTAATTTCAGCTTCAGGCTCTGAACCTTCTCTGCAGGCAGCCGTGAAGCTTGCTGCACGGTGTCCAACTTAATGCCCAAAAAGGTCAATACCAATGAAGGGCCCTCCGTTTTTTCGTGGGCCAGCGGGACCCCAAGGTCCCCAGCCAGCCTCAAAAATGACTGGAGCACATTGGCCTTACCCTCCAGGGCCCACAAACAAAACATCATCCAGGTAATGGACCAAGCTCACTGAGCCAGACCTCCTATGTAGGGCCCATTCCAAAAAAGGGCTAAAACACTCGAAGGCCGCACAGGATATGGAGCAATCCATGGGTAGTGCCTGATCCATGTAATATTTGCCTTCAAACATAAAACCCAACAACTCAAAGGCATCAGGGTGCACCGGGAGAAGGTGAAATGCTGACTTTTGTTTGCGTTTTGCCATCTCTGCCCCCACCCTGCAGCTCCGATACTTTGACAGCTTGGTCAAAGGAGGTATACCAAACTGAACAAAGGTAGTTGGGAATGGCATCATTCACTGACACCCCTTTTGGATAAGACAAGTGGTGAATGAGACGAAATTCCCCCTCTGCCTTCTTCGGCACCACACCTAAAGGAGATACCCGGAGATTCAGGACAAGAGGCCTGTCAAAAGGGCCTAACACCCGACCCTCCACACACTCCTTCGCTATCTTGTCCCTCACCACTTGTTCCATCCCTTGAACTGAACATAAATTCCGTGACATAAAGGGGCCCCTGGGGCCCTGAAATGGAATATGGAACCCAAAAAGAAAGCCCTCCCACAAATACTTCTTGTCATCAGCCCTCGGGTACTCCGACAAAAGGTTCTTAAGTACCCTCAGCCTGATGGGGCTGGGCCCCTTTGTCCGATGTGTGGATATTCCCAGATCTAGGTTTAGATCCATTGCTTCCAGATCTAGGTTTAGATTTGTTGCATGCTGAGAAGGCATGTGAACCTCCACACAGCGGACACTCATGTTTGTACTTACAAGTTTTTCTGTTGCACATGCCTTGCGACGTGTACTCCCAACACAGCAGCTGGGTTTGAACCGGCTGCCTCGCTGCTGTGCAGGGACCCACCATGCTCGCCTGCTTACTCACAAGATGGCCACTATCCAAACTGTCGCCACTGTTTGGCTTTGCCGGAGACATTAACTGCAGCTACAGCTGCTGGTTAATCTGGTCCCAGGGTATTGCTGGGTTCAGTGCCGCCCTCATACGGAACTCTTCATCATACTGCAACCAAGCAGCACCCAAGAAGTCCGAATAAGCCTTATATATGATGCCACAATATTGAAATAGCGGTGCCGCCCGTAAAGGCTGTGCATGCACTATCACCCTTACATAAATCAAAAACCCTGGCAACCAGTTAGCCCAATTCCTTTCCACCTATCTCCGCTTCAGTTTCTCTGTGTCCTTATCCTCTAATTCGTCCTTGTCCTTCTTCTCAAGCTCCCTATAAAGAAGGCTAGAAACATCAACATACTCCCCTCGTAATATCTTTTCCCTAGTGGCAACTGTCAAATGGTCCCCCAGGGACATGGCAGTGTCTCCAAATGGGCGACACTGAAATGGGACTGCCCCATAGGGAGTCGAAGCCAAACCCCATCCTCCCCATTGCCCTGCCGACCATCCTGCCAGCCATTGACTATAAAGGTGTTGGCCCCAAGGCAAAGACCCAGACGACATCTGCTGTGTCTGGGCTCCCTGCACAGTGGATTGTGTTGCCACTGCCAACTGGACCTGATTAGGCCCTCAAGGCAAAAACTGACCCTGAGCCCCCTGGGGCCAAGTCCTTGGAACACCGGATTGGCTAGGTACCCCCCCACACCACCAGGCCCGAACATAGCCATAGAACCAGACGGACCCAGCATGTAGGGGGATCCCCCCCCCAGGGCCACCTGCTGTTGGACCCCACCCTAGTGTGCTTACCATCTGGGTCCTCCACATTAACCGCCACCACCACTGGAGCCAAGACCCCAACTTGCCCAGGGCGACTTGCCGCATCTGGAGTGTTGCCCTCTCCGTCAGACTCGGAATGATCCTCTTCCATCAGCTCCCAGCTCGAACCTCCTGAAGTGCTCGCCCAAGCAGTGCTGCCCTGTAAAGCAGAGAGATGAGCCAGCACTCCCTGTTCAAAAGCCCTAGTTGCTGTCCTTGCTGGCTTATGGCCTCTCGCCGGACCCGATGACCCTAGGTCTAGACCCTGTTGACGCTCCAAAGCCCCAAGCTGCTCAATAATGGCATGCCTGGTACGCGCCTCCTCCTCTTCCCCAGGTGTAGAATTGGCTACGCGCCTCTTAACAGCACCCTTAAGGGTCTGCTTACCCTTTGATACCCCCTGGCCTTTTTTAGGAGCCATAACAAAAAACCCCAGCCCTTGATGCAAACGAGGGGGGGTAGACCCTGGGAGCTGGCCCTGCTCCCACCCCTGTCAATAAGGTGAGGGGGAGGGGGGAGAGCAGCTGAGAGCAGCCTGACAACGCTCTACCAAGCGACCCCCCTTGCTTGAAAGCCGTCGACCCGCTAACTATGAAAAGGAGGGGGGAACTCTGGTCCCCACCGCAACGAACCAGCCGACCCCAAGAGGCCCCCACACCCAGGCCGAACACAAGCCAAATAAGAACGGGGGGAAGTGTCAGAAAGCAAGCGGAACAAACTCTGCACCACAGCATGGAGCTCAATCCCCCGACTTGCAGTCACCGCCGAGGCTCCAACGCCCACACCGCACGCCCACGGCCCTCCAACAAGGAGCGCTGCAATGCGTCCTATCTTCGCCGAGAGCGCACGAAACTGCGCCAGTCGAGGCGTGGCTGGGCTTAATAAAGCCACCAGCCACGCCCCCTTCCCAAGCCCTGGATGGGCGGAAGTTCTGTTTGCCTCCTCTCCATCCGAGGAGGCAAACACGGCCCACATCCTATGCCGCCGATTGGCGGCGCGGTTAGAAAGGGGCCGCATTAGATAGATGTTGGAAGTGTAAAAAACATGAAGGTTCTTTCTTCCATATGTGGTGGACATGTGAAAAAGCGAAAGAGTATTGGAAGATGATACAACAAGAAATCTCCAAAATATTGGGTTACGACTTTAAGAAAATTGCAGAGACATTTTTGCTTGGATTACAATTAGAAAAATATCCAAAGGAAGATAGGACTCTAATTTGGTACCTGCTATCAGCTGCTAGGACATTGTATGCGCAGCTTTGGAAGCAAGAAAAAATACCGGATAAATGGGATTGGACTATGGAAGTTCTATCGTGGAGTGAAATGGATAAATTAACTAGAACATTAAGAGACTATGATTTGGAGATATTTAAAAAAGAGTGGAGGAAGTTTAAAGAATACATAGAGAAAGAGTCGAATGTAAGAAGACATTGGACAATTTTTTAGTAATATTGGGGGGGGGGAAAAAAACGAAGAAGCAAGAAGGGGGGGGAAATATATATATAATTTTGATTAGTCAGATGTATCTTTAGTTTTGAATTAGAATCTATAACCTCGGGGAAGTCTATATTGGAGGGAGGGGGGATTGAAAAGTCATATGGGTTAGTATTGAAGCAACGAAGGGAAATTAAGTTCTATAACCATATGCTATCAATAAATTGGTAAAACACAAAAGAAAGGGGCCGCATTAGCATCCATGCAACTTTCTTACTTGATGCAGCCTCAGACTTCATTGCTGCCATGGCAACACTGGGACTCTCCCAGGTTGTATCGACCTTCACACACAAAGCAGTCTACATGCTAGACCTGATCTTTTGTGCAAGGCTTGATCTGGCTAGCGCAGTTGTTTGTGAACTAGTGCCATGGTATTGACCTCCTCATGGTATTGACCTCCTCACATGAAGCAGACCACACTAGATTTGATCTTTTGTGAAGGACTTGATCTGAATAGCATGATTGTTTGTGAACTGGTGTCATAGTCAGACCACTTCATAACAAGGGTTGGTTTGGGGTGGCCATTCCCCCCGCAGGGGTGATAAGCATATTTATGCCTGTCCACAAACACTAATGGATCCTAATTAGGGATGGGCATGAACTGAAAAATGAACCAGGGTTGGAGCACAAACTGGGCATGTTTATGGTTCATTTTGAACTGGTTCATTTGGTCATATTATTCCCAAACCAAAAAACAAACCATGGAGGTTCAGGTGGTTTGTTTTTGGAGTTCATTGTCCAAATAGCCTGGTGCTGATTTGCAGAGAGCCCTAGAAATGACCATAGCAGTTTTCCATAACTTGATTGGCAGCTCTGGGATCTAACCACAGAGCTCCCATTCACCTCTATGGGAGCAGATTATATACCAGTATAATACCACACTCTGACTCAGCTGTTTTTACTTTGCAGAACAAAGAGAGATGAGTTAGTTGTCATGAGAAGAATTGTTTGCTATATGGCTGATTTTGGGGAAGCTTTGAGGAACCCCTTTCCCCCTACACAGTGGCTGAGAAGGTGTTCCTTGCTGTGGTTTCAGGGACTGAACATGAAGCTAGAGCTGAGCTTTCTTGAGGGCACCTGCTTTTGGCAGGGGATGGGGGCTATACCTTGGACATCCCAAATCCAATCTTCATCAAACTTGGAGGGTGGGTGGATGAGAGCCTGCTGAAGTCTCCCTGTGAGTTTGGCATCTCTAACACATGAGGAGACTGTTCTACCACCTTCTGAACCAAATAAACCATGAACCAGTTTAGGAAAATGGTATTTTATGTAAGTTCATGGTTCATGCAATTCAACAAACCATGATTTTCTGGATCATGCCCATCCCTATTCCTAATGATTTTCAAAATGCTCTGAGGGATTTATCTGGACCTGCCAACAGTTCCCTCAATGAGCTGACTGAGTTTTGGAATAGAGCTCTTCAGGACGGCTGGCAACTCTGAATCATATAACAGATTAACATCAAGTTTATTTATTATTTCAATTTATACTGTGCCTTCTCTGCAAGTGGGCTCAGGGTGGATTACAACAAAAGTTAAAACATCAGATAAACTATAAAGAGTTAAAAACAATTAAAACAGCATAATTTATCTGAGCCACACATAAGGTTGGCTCAGAAAATATTTGGGGACATGGTGAGTGGAGCCAGGAGACTTTCCCATTCCCTAAATAAATAAAATTACAGCAGTGCAGTTCCCCTTAATACAATCTTCATTGTCTCATCCTCTTTTTTTGCCTACCTAGGTAGCTGCACTTCCACTAAATTAAAGTGAAATTTGGCATACCCCACAAAGTCCCCTTTGTCAGGCTTTGGAAGCATTTCCAAGCATGGCTTTTTAAAGGAACACACAGACACACTCACAAAGCAGCCAAAATAAGCAGACTTTGCAAGCCCACACTTTTGTGATATCACTGGGGCAATTTACTCAAAATAGCTGCTGAATGTTAACTATCTGCTATATTTCAACAGCTTCTATAGACAGGAACACAAAAAGAGACCAGCATACTGCTACCCAAAATGGTCCTGTCTCAATGTTGGGGAGATTAGCCCCTGGGAGGAACCAGAAGGGAGAAAAGATTGCAGACCGTTGTATATTAAGGCTGGGCTTCAGAAACAAGACTCCACATTACAATTAAGAAAATATGATGGTTCACAATCACACTTAAGCCATCAAAATATACACACAATTCAGAGCTAGGAAGAAAAGGGGTGAAAAATAAAGACATTTTAGGAACAGTTACCGGGATACTACCTTTCTGGATTTGCAGACATCCATATGGAAGAAGTTGGAGGGAGAGAGAGATAAACATGACCAGTGTGTCATGTTCAGGAGGCCCAACTAATGTAGTGGGGATGTAACCACTGTAAGTGCCCTCAGATTGCCCACCAGGGTGTGGTTAGCACTCAGGTTTTATAGTATTTTGTGGGGTGGCCTCTCCTCCTGGAATGTAATAGATCTAATGATCATTGATGGGCTTTGCTGAGGCAAACTGAATAGGTCTCCAGTTTGAGACAAAAGGTGGGAATGGGTTCTTGATGGATGTCAGGAAAAGATGTGTTTGTGAATGATAGAGTTGCACATTAACAGGTGTTACACAAAAGGAGCTTGGGTGGGGAACTGGAGACATGAGAGGACTAGCCAGATGTATCTAGACAACTTTGAGAATGCAGATACTTATCTGGTGGAACTCATTGCCTCTGTCTAAGCTTCCCAACCCTCCCGCCCTGGCGGGGGACCCCCGAATTTTTGGCCTCCTCCCCCGCTCTTAAAAAATCTGGGGGCGGGGGGAGAGAGAACATACCTGTAGGCATCATGTTGTTTTACAGCTTGGGATCCGTTTTTAAAATGTGTCCCTTTAAGGCTGCACAGGAAACAGGAACGGCCCCTCCCTTTCTTTTCCTGTGCAGCCTTACTTTCGTTTTCACAGCGAGCAAATTCTGCTGGAAGAAGACCAAGCACGGTAAGTATTTGTGTGTGTGTGTGTGTGTGAGAGAGAGAGGGAGGGGGCACGGAGGGGGGATTCCCTGGTATGGAGGCCCTCCCCCCCTTTAGAAAGCGTGTGGGGGGGAAATGTCTACTAGGCACTCTATTATTCCCTATGGAGAACGATTCCCATAGAGAATAATAGGGAATTGATCCATGGGTATTGGGGGCTCTGGGGGGGCTATTTTTTGAGGTAGAGGCACCAGATTTTTAGTATAACAGCTAGTGCCTCTCCCCAAAATACCCCCCAAGTTTCAAAAATATTGGACCAGAGGGTCCAATTCTATGAGCCCCAAAAGATGGTGCCCCTATCCTTAATTATTTCCTATGGAAGAAAGGCATTTAAAAAGGCGTGCTGTCCCTTTAAATGTGATGGCCAGAACTCCCTTGGAGTTCAGTTACGCTCATCACATCCTTTTTCCTGGCTCCACCCCCAAAGTCTCCTGGCTCCGCCCCCAAAGTCCCCAGATTTTTCTTTAATTGGACTTGGCAACCCTACCTCTGTCATTCTATAGTGATGGGGGGAGTGATTGGAGTTAACCCTTGAGCATGCCTTTTACAACCTTAGACAAAAATCCTTTTGTGGAGTTGTCATGATCCTAGGCCTAGTGCGGCCTACAGTTCTGGAGAAGCCTACATTGGAGTTGCTGTGGGCCTACATCTCCCAGGATCCCTTTTGTCCCTCTGATTGGGTGGCAGAGATTTTGGAGGGAAAATTGGCCAAGGAGAGATGTGACACGGGAGAAAGCATAGAAGGCCAAGCCCCACGCAGGGTGTGTTTGCTTTGGAATAGACTGTAGGTAGAAAGGTTCTCTCTGCAGAGGTGCAGCAACCGGAGAGTTCCCTCACTCAAGGAGTGTGAGTCTTTGGTATCAGAGGAAGGGAACCTAAAGCTAGTAACATTAGGGCTATTTATTTCTTTATACCAGTCTTTGCTGTTTGTATGTTCACTGTTCACTAAGAAGATTTATAGCCCAGTTATTCTTTTACCCCTGCCTTTTGGGGTGCTCCCATTAGTTAGGCAGTGTCTCTTTCCTCCATCCCATAATCAGGTTCTAGCTAACTTTTTCCTATCTATAGAAATGACTTCTGAAGTGAATGCAAAACAGAGGGACTCTGCTCTCTGCTTTTCTCACAACTTCACACACTGGTGGCTCTGCCTGCTTGCCCCACCCCCTGCTTTCCTGCTACTGAGATTTAAAGGCAATCACATATTCCAAAACATAAACAGATGCAAGAGTCTTTTAAGGCTGCCAAGGTTTGAAGGCACTTGGAAATTGTTGGGGCAGGGTGTCCCCTGTCGCCAGCTGGCTGGTGGCGGGGAGGAGCCTGCAAAACTAGGGGATCCCCTGCTGGAACTTGGGGACTGGCAAACCTAGCCATTCATATGGTTTACAGCTGGCACCACTGGGTCCCTCAGATCATCTAATCTGGACCTCATAAGATGGTAATTTCAATTTCCGTAGGGGAGATTGGGTGTTTTATTTGACTCCTGTCACTCTCTCATGGATTGCTGCCTTGACGTGACGAGAGGGCTTGTGCGGTTCAGTGAGGCTGTGGGCTATGCCATGCAGTACCACCCAAGATGAACAGGTCACAGCTGAGATCCCAGACAAAATGCAATCCACTGGAGAAGGAAATGGCAACCCACTCCAGTATCCTTGCCAAGAAAACCCCATGGACAGTAACAAAAGGTTAAAATATATGGCACTGGAAGATGAGCCCCTCATGTTGGAAGGTGCCCAATATGCTACTGGGGAAGAGTTGAGGGTTTGTACAAGTAACCACAGAAAGAATGAAGCGGTTGGCCAAAGCCAAAAGGATGCTCAGCTGTGGATGTGTCTGATGGTAAAAGAACAGTACAATGCTGCAAAGAACAATACTGCATTGGAACGTGGAATGTAAGATCTACGAAACAAGGTAAGTTGGATGTGGTCAAACAAGAGATGGCAAGACTGAACATCGACATCTTGGGAATCAGTGAACTAAAATGGACAGGAATGGGTGAATTTAACTCAGAGGATCACTACATCTATTACTGTGGGCAACAGTCCCGTAGAAGAAATGGTGTGGCCTTTATAGTTAACAAGAGAGTGAGGAAGGCAGTAATGGGATACAATCTCAAAACTGACAGAACGATCTCGGTCCATATCCAAGGCAAACCATTCACAGTAATCCAAGCCTATGCCCCAACCACTGATGCAGAAGAGGCTGAAGTGGACCAGTTCTATGACGATCTACAACACCTTCTAGAATTAACACCAAAAAAAGATGTCCTCCTCATCATAGGGGACTGGAATGCCAAAGTAGGAAGTCAAAAGGTAACTGGAACAATTGACAAGTTTGACCTTGGAGAACAAAATGAAGTCGGTCAAAGGCTAATAGAGTTTTGTCAAGAGAACGAGCTGGTCATAGCAAACACCCTCTTCCAACAATCTAAAAGGCAACTCTATACGTGGACATAACCTGATGGGAAACACAGAAAACAGATTGATTATATACTCCGCAGTCATAAATGGAGAAGCTTCTTACAGTCAGCAAAAACAAGACCTGGAGCTGACTGCGGCTCAGATCATGAGCTTCTCATTGCAAAATTCAGGCTTAAACTGAAGAAAACTGGGGAAGCCATTAAGGTCATTCAGGTTTGACCTTGATCACATCCCTTTTGAATATACAGTGGAGGTGAAGAATAGGTTTAAGGAACTAGAGTTGATAGGCAGAGTGCCTGAAGAACTATGGACAAAAGTTCATGACATTGTACAGAAGGCAGCAATCAGCACCATCCCAAATAAAAAGAAATGCAAGAAAGCAAAGTGGCTGTCTGATGAGGCTTTACAAATAGCTGAGGAAAAAAGGAAAGCAAAAGGCAAAGGTGAAAAGGAAAAATTCACCCAACTGAATGCAGATTTCTAGAGAACATCAAGGAGAGATAAGGAGGCCTTCCTGAAGGAACAATGCAAAGCAATAGAGGAAAATAATAGAATGGGAAGGACAAGAGAGCTCTTCAAGAAAATTGGAGAAATCAAGAAAATGTTTCGTGCAAAGATGGCCATGATAAAGCACAAAAATGGTAGGGACCTAACAGAAGCAGAAGAGATCAGGAAGAGGTAGCAAGAATACACAGAAGAATTATACAAGAAGGATCTCAATGTTCTTGACAACCATGATGGTGAAATCGCTGACCTCGAACCAGACATTCTGGAGTGTGAAGTCAAATTGGCCTTAGAAAGCATTACTAACACCAAAGCGAGCGGAGATGACAGTACCCCAGTCGAGCTATTCAAAGTCCTAAAAGACGATGCTGTTAACCGGAGAGCCGGTTTGGTGTAGTGGTTAAGTGTGCGGACTCTTATTTGGGAGAACCGGGTTTGATTCCCCACTCCTCCACTTGCAGCTGCTGGAATGGCCTTGGGTCAGCCGTAGCTCTGGCAGAGGTTGTCCTTGAAAGGGCAGCTGCTGTGAGAGCCCTCTAAGCCCCACCCACCTCACAGGGTGTCTGTTGTGGGGGAGGAAGGTAAAGGAGATTGTGAGCCGCTCTGAGACTCTTCGGAGTGGAGGGCGGGATATAAATCCAATATCTTCTTCTTCTATCTTCTTAAAGTGATGCACACATTATGTCAGCAAATTTGGAAAACACAACAATGGCCACAGGATTGGAAAAGGTCAGTTTGTATTCCAATCCCAAAGAAGAGTAATGCCAAGGAATGTTCAAACTATCGCACCATTGCACTCATTTCACATGCCAGCAGGGTCATGTTAAAGATCCTACAAGCTAGGCTTCAGCAGTATGTCGATCGGGAACTACCAGAAGTTCAAGCTGGGTTTTGGAGAGGTAGAGGAACTACAGATCAAATTGCCAACATTCACTGGATTATGGAGAAAGCATGGGAGTACCACAAAACCATCTATTTCTGCTTCATTGACCATGCTAAACCCTTTCATTGTGTGGACCACAGCAAACTGTGGCAAGTCCTTAAGAGACGGGAGTACCAGTCCACCTCACCTGTCTCTTGAGAAACCTGTATAAGGATCAAGAAGCAACTGTCAGAACGGGATATGGAACAACTGATTGGTTTAGAATAGGAAAAGGAGTTTGACAAGGATGTATACTGTCACCCTGCTTATTTAATTTATATGCAGAGTACATCATGAGGAATGCTGGCCTGGATGAAGCACAAGCCGGAATTAAGACTGCCGGGAAAAACATCAACAACCTTAGATATGCAGATGACACCACTCTAATGGCAGAAAGTGAAGAGGACCTAAAGAACCTCTTGTAGAGGGTTAAAGAGGAGAGCACAAAAGTAGGCTTGACAGTATCAAAAAAACTAAGATCATGGCATCCGGCCCCATCACACCTTGGCAAATAGAAGGGGAAGACATGGAAGTAGTGACAGACTTCACATTTCTGGGATCCAAAATCACTGCAGATGGTGACTGTAGCCATGAAATTAAAAGATGTTTGCTCCTTGGGAGGACAGCTATGGCGAACCTTGGCAGTATAATAAAAAGTAGAGATATCACCCTGCCAACAAAAGTCTGTATAGTCAAAGCGATAGTATTCCCAGTAGTAATATATTGCTATGAGAGTTAGACCATAAGGAAGGCCAAGCGCAGAAGAATAGATGCTTTTGAGCTGTGGTGCTGGAGAAGAATCTTGAGAGTCCCTTGGACTGCAAGAAGATCCAATTAGTCAGTCCTAAGGGAAATCAATCCTGACTGTTCCCTGGAAGGTCAGATGCTGAAGCTCAAATACTTTGGCCACCAAATGAGAAGGGAGCACTCACTGGAGAAGGCCCTGATGTAGGCAAAGAGAAGGCAAAAGAAGAAGGGGACGGCAAAAGATGAGATGGCTGGACAGTGTTACTGATGTAACAAACATGAATTTGAGTAGACTTCGGAGGATGGTGGAAGACAGGAGGGCCTGGAAAGACTTTGTCCATGGGGTCGCAAAGAGTTGGACTCGACTTTGCGACTGAACAACAACAACACCTCAAACAAAGGCCTTGCAGAACAGCTGTGTTTTACAGGCCCTGAGGAACAGCAATAAGTCCCGCAGGGCCCAGATCTCAACTGGCCAGGGCAGAAAAAGCCTTGCCCCTGGTCAAGGCTCAATGGACATCTGTTGGGTCAGGGCATAGGATTGCCAGCCTCCAGGTGGGGCCTGGAGATCTCCCACTTTTATAACTGATCTAGCTGGTAGAGATCAGCTCCCCTGGAGAAAATGGCTGCTTTGAAGGGTGGACTCCATGGCATTGTATCATGCTGAGGCCCTTCTCTCCCCAAACCCTGACTTCTCCCAGATTCCCTCCCAAAGTCTCCTGGCAACCCTATGGAGACAACCAGCAAATTTTGATCTGCAGAATATAAAACTCTTCAGGGCACATATGGGGAAGCATGGACTTGATGACGGAGCAAATACTTCTGACAGTATTATGTACACCCAGATAGATAAGGACAGAAATTTCAACAGCCTCTTGAGCAAGCAGCTCAGAGGGCTTGAGGAAATGGGCAACTGGAGGAAGTACCTTGCTTCTTTGAAAGCTGGAAGAAGCTGATCAATGTTAGGATAGACCTATTACCCATAAAGGATACAACTTAATTGGTGTCCAGAGCCCCCTAGGGGGCTCCGTCCACTAGTATGAGAAACATTATCTTAATTCAAATTCTATCTGATAAATAGTGCAAATTTTCTAGATTCCTTTTTTCATTCCTTTTGGTATCGTATCATTTCCTGTTCTTTTCTTATTTGAGATGTTAATGTTGTGGAATATTGATAGTTAGAGACAAACTCTCGAACAATACTCACAAGAAAGCATTCATTTCACACAATTTCCCCCAAACAAAATTCATTTGTGATATTGTTACAGTTATTGAGTATTTAAATTTAATTCAACAATAGAAAGCAACATTATAAAGCCCCAAAGTCCTAAAAATACATACCCATGTACAATCCATTTTAATGTCAAGTTTGCTTTTCAGTTAATATATATTGCGTTCAAATTATAAATCTCTTAAACTGTGATAGTTCAGCAGTTTTCTTCATAAGCCTTTTTAAAACTACCAAGTCATGTCTGCTTCATATGCAGTGGAGTGGAGCAGTTGTGGCAACCAGTGATTAATTAGTTCAAAAAGTGTGCATTCCCTAGGGAGATCCTGGGAGATGCTTTCCAGGCCTTGTTTAAAAGAAACATATTGCTTGCATTTACAGGTGTTGGTAGACTGAATTTAGATTGGCTATCAACTATGCTCTGAGTTTGTTACATCTTCTGTGCTTATTTCTGTTATCACGTTACAAGGGCAGTGCATTAATTGTGTTTAATGATCTATTGCTTCAAGCACAACATTTATAATTTTTACTAATTGTAATGTGACCATTTACTAGGTTGCTTGCACTTCTCAGTGAAATGCAGAAAACTTAATATTAAATTTTTTTTGTGTTGCAATGCACATGTGACTCAATAATGTATGCATGATGTGCTAGCATGATGGGGTAAGGCTTTCTGAAGGTATAAGAATGAGTGACTATTTGCATACCACCTGAAATGCATCTCATTATAAGCTATGTATACACTAAAAATGCATTTGCATTTTGTTTTGACTTGCCAAATATATTCATGCTAGGAACATTTTGACCTGCTCATTGTGCATCTGCATTTTTGGCGAAACTTTAAAATGTAACTTCAATACAACCAAAAGTGGAGACTAGTTAAGAAAGCATTATTACAATGATCCCAATATATGATTTTGATGTGGGTTTGTGTACTTCTAAAAATTATGGAGTTACTTGCTTCATACATGCAGTTTAGTGCTGAAGTATTCAATTAGGTCATGTTCCCATGTATGCTTCTAGAACAGGGGTCTCCCATCTGTTAAACCTATAGGTGCTTTTTGGAATTTTGAGGTGAGGGTAGTGGGTGCCCCCACAAAATTGCTGTTGTGTGTGTGGGGGACAATAACAAAATGATTGTCATGGATATGGGAATCCTGTAATAGACACAGATGGTTGCAGCTTGTCTGTGCAAAGTCTGTTCCTCTTGGGCTGATCTGAGTCAGAGGACAGTTGAACCGATACCTCACTAGCCTTATTCCGCTCTCATGCTCCTCTTCTCCATGGGCTTCCATAAGATTTCACACTAGCTGCTTTGGTTCTGCAACTTAGTTCATCTCTTTCACGTAGCAAACAGAAACTGGTTTTTAGAGGATCTTGTTTGCTGTGCGAAAGAGGCGGAGTGAGTTGCAGCCCCGGGACAGCTAGTGTGAAATCTGATGGAAGCCCTATGGAGAAGAGGAGGGTGAGAGTGGCATAAGGCTAGTGGGGAATCGGTCTTGGAATCAGCTTTTTGCTTTGGAGAACATAACACTGTTTCGTTTCAGCTTCCAAAGACAGAAGTGATCTTATCCCTGTGTAGCCAAGCTTGAGAGCTGTGATACACATATCTGTAGTAGCTCAGTGCTTTGCTCACCTGTCAGATACTTGGAAGTAATCCAAAGCTCCTTGGTTTGTTTTTGTTCCATTCAAGATTACTGGAGTGTATCCCAAAGATCCAATAAGCAAATAGTGCTGGGAAACCTGTTGGCAGGCAGCATAGCATCTCCTGTCACTGCACTGGGAATCATTACCTTTGGGACAAGTCTGAGTGTCTCCCCCTTGTAAGGGATACAGGATTGTCATGCCTGCATTTTGCTCTATAGTTTGACAAAATATAAAACAAGATTTGTGAGGACAGCAATATTCAGCCTTTTTGCACCTTTTTTTCTGATTACATTGTTGTGTGGAACAACCATTATTTCAACCATTTCGATTTTGTTGATTTGGCTGAGTTTTCCTAGCTTCTGCTAGATTAAAATAGTAGGGTGCTTCTGCATGCTGCACTTGGAACTGAATACAGAAACACCCAGAATATTGGTTGTTATTAGTAACTGTAAGTAACCACAATTAGTTATTGTTTGCCTTTGGTGGTTTCCTTGTTTCGCTTCTCCACTTCAATGTGTTTGTAGTCTGGGCTATCGAACTAGGGGGAAACGTCATCCTTTATTTTCATCAGTACTACCTCTTCTTCCCATGTAGAAAGCAAGATTAGTTAGCCTATGAGAGCTTGATAACCATGTGAAATTGGGCAACACTTCATTATAACATTGTCTCAATAGGAAAAGATTTGCAAATCTTATATTCATACCTTTGCAGTCACAGAAGACTAACGCCTGGAAATGTTTCAAGCTGCTGTGAACAGAAGTGACCACTAAGCGGTATGAGTGATTCAGTGATGATCACAAGTGGCTAGTAAGTGTGGTACTTGATTGTGATTTTGCTGTTGTGAGAGGCAGCGCTGGTTCAAAGCCAATTTGTATACCTGAGCAGGCTATTCGTCTACCACAGGGTCAGATTTGTAAAAAGAATGACTGCTTGTTTGAACCATTTCAGGTTTAATGCTTGGAAGGTTGGAAGGTTGGCCATCTTAACAGTTCCTTGTCCTTGTGCTGAGATTTATAAACTGATAGATGCTGCTGCCTCTCTCCATGAACTATTTGATAATCCAAAGGATTTAAAGCAAGAATGTGAGACTCCTCACAGGACGTGTGTGTTCATTTGAGACTTGTTGCACATTACTGTAGCAATGCATGTGTAAACTGCTGCCTCACAAATATGTGGATTAGCTTTGGTCTACTTTTTCACAGAGAAACCTATGTCCATAACACAACATTCAATCTCTTCTTCTGTTGACACTTTCCATGAAAGTGTCAAATGTATAAAAAGCCTATCAATATTTACTAACCCCCCCCCCCCCCAAACTTTATGATTGATTTCTTTGGCAAACAGAGACAACTGCATTGCATGTTATGCAATAGGATTTTATCCACAACAAGCCTTTATATGGAGTAATGTGGAGTCAAGGACAACAGATGCTTGGAAAGAAAAATATATGAGTGTAACTTTCAGTACTAACAAGCTGATTTGAGATTTAAGATGGAGAGTGAATGTAAAAAACAAACAAAAAACAAAAAACCCAACCAAGCAAACATCAGTGTATCCTCCTTGTTGCAGAAGCCCCCACAAGGTTGTACAAACTGTCTGCCTCCCAGTGGACTCACTGCGACCATTACAATTTTGCATAGCCTTCTGTTCTGTTGAAGACAGATGGAGATTTTATTAAATCAGGCCTTAAACATACAGAGATGATTCTTGCTAACAGCAGGCTATGTGTCTGGAGGAGACTGAAATATTTATCTGCTAATATTAAAGTCACTATTACAGTATACAGTGACAACTTGGAAGCAGATGCTTCTTTAAAACCTGTGGGAAAATAAAGGGTAAAGGTAAAGCAAATATTGCAGTAGAAATGCTCACATTTGTAAATGGCCTAAACAAGTGTGCCTGTATGCTTCCAGGAAATGCTTCGGAGATGAAAAAATAACTTGACAATTTGTCTTTGCAGTGCTTTAACAGTTGTGGGGTGTGTGTTTTTCATCTCCTCTTTTTTTTAAAGTTTCAGTGTTGTTAGGTATGATGCACAGAAGCAGGGTGAGAAAGCGATTTCATGCTCTATTTATTCAGATGAAGTTTGGAGGTTTTCTGATGAATACTGTCATGTAAACCCAAACAGAAACCCCAAGTATTACAATGGTAAACAAAAAAGGTGTCTCTTCCAGTTACAGATTTTGTCACAAGTTTCACAAAATTGTTTAACTTGCTTTCTGAATGTAGCTGGCTGGCATAGAAACAGCACTACTGATACAACCATCAACAGTAATGGCTGCATGGTTTAATCAGGCTGAATGAATGGATTAATCAACCAAGTCTCTAGAGCAGTATCCACCCCCATACGTGTAGGGATCAGCATATATGTTCCCATAGTGCCTTGGTTCCTTTGTCCCCTCCAGGGCTGATTCTTGGGAATCATTTACTTTGGAGGATGGTCTCAAGGCATATGATCCAGTAGCTTAGCTGGTCTGAGTGTGGACAGTGCCTGGGTGGGAGACCTCCTCAGAGACTGATGTATATCCCCTTGAGTTTTGTGATGGAACAGAAAAACAAGGTATACATAAAAACTGAAATAAGCAAATGGTAAATCAGAACTTATAAACTACAGGTCTGGGGAAGGAGGTGGCAGTTATATGGAGAGAGGTGACTATGAAGCTTCCTGTCCATGACATTTTAGAAACAATAAGCAATCTGTGAAAAAAGGGTTTAAGGCATGTGCATGTTTGTAGGCCATTATGTTGCTTTAACAGGGAAAGTAAAAAATGGTGTGGACTCCTGATGGCGAGGGGGAGTTTGTTAAATTGTTAAAGGAACTAAGAATTAATTCAGAAATAATACAAAAACTGTTCCATATTGTCAGAAGGAAAGACTGGTGTTAACAGACACTTAAAAAATGTGATCAAGTAATTACTAAAAGGGAAGGTAGCAACTAAAATTCTTTGATTAATTTACAAACCAACTTGATAGTATAGAGGGTTAGAGGGCTTTTAAGGGTTAATACTTTGCAGAGTTTAAAGCAGGGCTTTTTTTTGTAGCAGGAACTCCTTTGCATATTAGGCCACACACCGCTGATGTAGCCAATCCTCCTGGAGCAGCTTACAGTAGGCCCTGTACTAAGAGTCCTGTAAGCTCTTGAAGGATTGGCTACATTGGAGGCATGTGGCCTAATATGCAAAGGGTTCCTGCTACAAAAAAAGCCCTGTTTAAAAGAACTATGGTGTCGCTAAAATAGTAAATTTCATAGCAGGTCTTTGGTAGTAGTTCTTCTTGGCATTGTATTAGGTAGGTATGTAGTTTTCAAAATGTATGCTAGGGATAAGCAAATGGTCTTTTATTTCATTTCATTTTTAATAGTTTTTTTATAGTTATCTAAATTTTTGTCAGCAATTTTGGTTCTCTGTCTTTTCTCTAGAGGTTTTGTAGATTTCTTTGTATTATGTTCACATGTACATTTTTCATAAATAATTTATATTGTATTTGTACAGTATATGTTATTTACATATACATCTATATACATGTACATCTATAATGTACACAAACAATGTAGGATCATTTTCTGGTTCTTGGAGAATGACAGGTAGGGATGTGCGTTTGGATATTTCCAAGCCAAAATATATATATATATATATCTTAAAAATAACTTATTGGCATTTTCTGGCTATATTCAGGTCTCCCAAATAGATTTGGGATTTTTGGGATACTGAAAAATGAATCCCAGAGAAGCTTAGAAATATTTGGGATTAACTAGGAATACCAGGAGCCAGCATTTGCATCTTTTTACTCCCTGTGTTTCTGTGTCTCCTAGGTCTTTGTGTCAGCTTCCCAGGCTGCCAGGCTTGCTAGGCTGCTTTAAGGAAGATTGTCAGTTTCAAGTGGTTTTATTGTTTTTGAAAATTCATTCTTTGATAGAGTTGGTTTGTGTTGGGCTCACTTCTTCAATGGATTCTTGTATTCTACATTGAGATACATGAGTTTTGCATAGGTTGAGATTCTCATGTTTTACGTAAGTTCAGATTCTTAAATACTTGGATTAGGTTTAGCAATAGCTCCCAATATTATTCATATGGGAGACGATTTTTGGGTTTTACATTTTTAATGTTTTTTCCCCCTTTATAGGAAACAATGTAGGACAGCTGGGGACAACTTGTTCAGGGGGGCCCATAGAAATGTCTCTCTTCATCCAGTTGAAATTTGGGGGTTATTTGAAGAACAGACAGCTTCTTTACAATCTTGGTGCTAGTACTCTTAAAGATACCCTCAGTCCCCTGGAAAGATTTCCCACAGGGAATAATAGACAAAAAATATTGGAAACCTGGGAGGGAAAACCTGAATCCAAATACCATACCAATATTTGGAATCCAGGAGACTGTGAATACCATTTTTTCTCCATTATATCCAGACACAAAAAAATATTGCAGCATACCTACAGGATGGCTTCTCCCCTTATGTACCCTGAAGGGCCTTACATTTGACATCTACTCAGCCCAAAAGATGCCTGACTTGCCTCAACTAGGGGCATTCTCGGCCCTGGCCCCCACCTGATGGAATGAGTTCCCAATAGAAATTCGGGCCCTTCAGGGATTATTAGAATTCCACAAAGTTTGCAAAATGGAGCTATTTCACCGGGTTTTTAATTGAGACTGTGGGTGTTGAGTCGATATTGCCCCCTTCTGCCCAAACCACCATAAAACTGTCTCAGCTCTGACCAGTGTTAACAGCGAGTGATGTAACCTGAAATCTCTAGGAATCAGACCATATCTGTTAATAGCTAATACAGAACCAGAATAGTAATTTTTTTTTTAGTAAGTCATCTGATCATGTGTGGACCTCCCAAGGGATGAAGGACACCTAGGAGGAAAGGCCAGATGGTGTGGGTCCTATGAGAGAAAGAGAAAAGAAGCCAGAATGACCTGTGGGCTAATTGTGGCCCTGAGTTCTGACAGCTGGGTGATGGTGGCTGTTGTATACAGTGGTGGTACAAGGAAGGGGCACCCCTGTAGGGGTTAGATAGATCCAGGGAGGAGAGCTCACAAGCAAGACAAGCATTCTCAGTTATTGGGCCAGAATCTTGAGGAAGCTGTTCTTACCTTAGGCTTCAGCTGACTTTCCCAAGAGTCAGGATTTGCCCTGCCATATGTTCATGGAGCAGGGTCTGGGCTTCAGGAGCAGGCAAAGACTGGAACAGGCAGGGTCTTGAGCTAGGTCTAGTTGGCAAGGCTTGCAAACTGGTTGATCCAGCAAGGCTGTCTTTACAGGCCCCAGCTGAAGTAGGCTGGGATGTAAATGAGCCCAATTCTACTGATAACAGGTGCTGGAGTTCCTGAGGTGGCTCTGCACGCTAGCTGGGATCTTGCAGTTACTCATCCTCAGTGCACTGCTCTACTCTGATGCTGCATGTCTCCTTTGTGCTGCTTTAGCCCAGGCCCACCACTACCAGCATTGCTTCAGACAAGACAAGGATTCTAGGACTACAGGGCCAAGCTCAAACTCCAAATGGCAGAGGCTTGGAGACTATCTCTGTGGCTGGAGGAGAGATTTCCCTTGTAGATTTTGTCAAGGTAGCCAGTGTTCCCTCTAAGCTGAGTGTTCCCTCTAAGCTGTGTTTAGCCTCCAGCTCACACATTTTTGTCTTTTCTCAGGAAGGACGACCCCAGAGCAAACTAATTTATGCAGTAGCACACAAAGTAGGATTTTGCTCACAAGCCTCTGCAGCTTGGAGGGAACACTGAAGGTGGCTCTCTGGTGCTGAGGAGGTATCATCTGCAGATAGCTCTGCAGTTCCAGGTCCTTCCTCATCCCTCTAGATCCCCTCAGTCACTGACCTTGGCTCCTCCCCTAAGGATTCCAAGTCAGAATCACTGAGTAGGTTGGAGAGGGTTATGATGGAAGTGATCCTGCATACTTAAATGGCACTGGACTGATTTGGGGGAGGGGGTGAGAAAACAGGGAGCCAAAAATCAGTTGCAATGGCAGAGAGTGGCACTAACCTGTGGCTGGAGAAAGGGAACTCTGGGCAGTGCTCTGCAAACTATATTGTGGCTGGTTGACAATGAACACAGAGTGCTGACCGTGAGTCTTGTCTGTGAGTTGGGAGCCTGGCCTATGCCCAGTTTACAGTGGACCTCATCCCTCCAAGTACCATGCTCTCTGGCTCCTCCAAAGGTTCCAATCACAGTTACTATGACACACATTTGATTTTCAGTTGTGGTGATTAGGCATAGCAATAGACAGAAATACAGTTAATTTCTGTGGTTAGCTAGCCTTTCTCTGAATATTTGGAGATAGTTCTCATACAATAAAATTGGCTAAAGAATTTCAGATCTCTAGTTGTACTGTGATCTCATCAAGGACTTGAGTCTAACTCTTCTGATAGTCACTACATCACTCTGCTTTTTAAAGTGATGAATAACACCTGACTGCACCCTTCATCACAGGTGTGGCATATATATTATTTTATATTTAGCTGTCTATACCTGAGTATAATTCTTATTCCAGCAGGAATTTCTTTCTTTTTCATGGCTTTGGTGCAGCTGTAATTCTCCACATTGACTGGTATATCCTGCAAAGATAGTGATCTAACAAAAACATACTGTCTTACTGAATTATGCACACATACAGTACCTCATCTTGCTTACCTCTCCATGAAATGTCAGAAGTACCTCCTACCGTGATATGCCTGCGATTCATGCAATACTGATTAAATTTCTATATAATACCAAATTGCTGAGTCCTGTGAACCATAAATTATAAAATCTGCTTTACACTTTATAAGTCACTTTTAAAATGTGCCTTTTTTGGCCTAACAACATCAAATAATAATTTTATTTAAAGCATGCCCCCCCTCTTTCAAATAGGAGAAACTGGCATTATTTTAAATATGTTTCTTTTAATGAAATAAGAAAACAGAATCATGTTGTCATCGATTACTGTGTTCCTAGTCAGTTGAGGGAAAGAAGTAATGTTGCGTCATTCTAATACAAAGCCTCTGGTAAATAGAAAGGTAGGATATAAGAAGGAATACATATAGAACTGAGTCTCTCTCCCTTAGATTCTATGGGTGTTTTCGCACTCACCTTCAGCCGGCGCCGCGACCCTCTTGACGACGGAGGATCTGTGCTGATTTCCCACACGAAGCGCTGGAGCAACCAGAAGAGCCGCCAATTTCCGGCGCGAAGCCCGCTCAAACGTAAATCGCCAAGAAGCAGGAAAACGCTTGAGCGGGCTTCGCGCCGGAAATTGGCGGCTCTTCTGGTTGCTCCAGCGCTTCGTGTGGGAAATCAGCACAGATCCTCCGTCGTCAAGAGGGTCGCGGCGCCGGCTGAAGGTGAGTGCGAAAACACCCTATCTGTAGTGAAATATGCTCTGTAGAACAGCAAACAGCAACTGAGAGCATTTTGGTAAATATTGCTGCATGCTGGGAGATAGTGTTAAAAGGGCTTATGGTCATTTCACACATCAATTGAGTATGTGTGGTTTCCCTGTTCCAGGTTGCACATTTAAAAACTACATTCACTACTGCTGACCTTTTGGTCCCAAGCACTAGGAAATTCATATGAACAATCCATTCTTATTAATTTAAAGGCTAAGGTTGAGATACACTATGCAAAGATCTTTTGGTGTTTTTTTAATTAAGTGAAAACAGAAAGCGTGGTTATTTACTGTCAGTCTTGAAGAACTAGGCCAGTGCAACAATAATCAGCCATAGTGTTTATTAAGGTAAGGTATTTGCATATAATTATGGAAATATTAATGTCACTGTCTCAAGTTTTTAACTTTAAAGGCCTTATTGACCCAATGTAATTTTGCCTGAGGATATTCTGTCTTGTGACTTTCTTTCCCATGCAGACTTTACTGTGATCTTTCTCAAAACTTCAAAACAAAGTAGGTTTGAGAAAGAAAAGCGGGGAAACCACGGGAAGTACATGAGTGCTGTGTGGAAGCAGGAAGAAACATCCCACTTTCAAACGGTACTGGACACAGGGAAGAAATATCCCTAGTCTAGAGGAACAGATGCACCCCTTTCCCTTCCTCTCCCTATGGCAACAGCTGGAGTTCTGAGAAAGTTGAGGAGCAGGGCTTTGAGGAAAAGATGCATTTGTAACTGTGGTTTATTTATGGTATACATTTCAATGGAACAGTCTGTTGCTCCCTTCTGTGTGTTAGGCTGTGATCACACAAACCATTTGATCTGATGTTATTGCTGTTCCCATCCAAATTTAAAATGCATGATCAGACAGTATATTTATTTATTTATCTTAAATTTCTATCCCACCCTCTCCGCGAGCAGACTTAGGATATATATGTATAGAAGAAAGAGGCCTGCTCTGTACTATAAATAAATTTTTTTCCTTAGCTTTAACATCTCACCAAGAAGTGCAAGTCAGTTTAGTCAAGCAAAGCACATAAAGTTACAAGTTCTGACATGGAGTTACATCCTTCTAAGTTGATTGAAGTCAATAAACTGAAAAATATGTAACTTTGCTGTTAAGGTGGCACTGTTAAGCACCCATTTCCCCAGTTATCTGTTTGTTTCTTAAACATTTCTCTCACATTTTAAACCATTGGCAAATTATTGTAAATATGCCGAGGAACAAGTGATGAAGTTTTTATTGGTTGACAATTATGAATCCGTCTCACACAAGGTTGCTAGGTATTGTTATCTGGTAATTAAAAAGCGTAGATCGTACTGTAAGTTGAGTTGAGTCTTAAATTTGTTTTCTTAAATTTGAAAAAATTTAAATCCTTGGCAAAAAAAGAAAGAAAGAAAAAGATTTTGATCCAGTATTCATGACTAGGATTCTGATTTTGAGATCAGGAGCTATAGTTGCTGAACACATGAGCACACAATGCTAATAGAAAGTCCTTTTTAAAACAGTTATCGAAAAGCTTATTTTACTTATATTATTGACAAATGCTGGAAAAATTATGATCCAATTATTTATATGAATCAGGCTTATTTGTATCATAAATAAGATTGTTTATAATGGCATTTGTTATAGTCTTGTTCTAAACAGGTGTATTTGAATTTGGCATAGATGTTTAATATCAGTTATGTGTGGGAAAATGCAAAGTCACAAGGAATTTGTGAGTCTGTCTAAGGTGCCCTACCACCCATCAAGGGTGCTGATGCCTCTGAGCCTCCCTGAAAGAATAAGCCCTTTGATTTTACCTTGCAGGGAATACTGTTTCCTATTCTGGGTTTACTCCCTTGACAGCATCAGGCAGGCAACTGTTTAGTTGAGCCTCTATACCAGCTGGCAGCCAATGGGTCTCTACAGGGACTTCAGAATGGGAAAGGCAGCCAATCATGCATGGTGTAATTTACATCTGATTGATGAAGATCTTAGAATCACAAAAACAATTTATACCAGGGCTCCTATGGGCCTAAAATTGAAAGATTTTGCCACTGGTTCAAACATTAATTTTCATCTTGATCAATCTTCCATCTTCTCATGTCACATTTGTCCACATGACACCTTTAAAAACATGCATGTTAAACAAGGACTTGGGCAGTGTGTGAGTGTGTTCAGGATTAAATAATCTAGTTAAGGAAATTGATTAACAAAACACATTTGTGGTCAGCCATTTTAGCCAAGTTGTATAAAAAACTTTAGTGGAAAATTTGCTTTTGTTATTCTATGCCCTCCAAATCTTGTATAGATTTTTTTTGTTTTTTTGCACTTTTTGATTCTATGGCCTTTACCAATCTCTTATTTGCATACCTTTTGAATGAGAGGGTTCATTACTTCATAGGGCACGTGGAGCCTTTTCCCCCTCTTGGAGCATGCCTCAGTAGTAAGGCACTGCATTGGACAGTTACTGGTAATCTAGTATATCAGGGGTTGCCAACAGCAGCTCTCCAGATGTTTTTTGCCCATAACTCCCATCAGCCCCAGCCATTGGCCACGCTGGCTGGGGCTGATGGGAGTTGTAGGCAAAAACATCTGGAGAGCTACCGTTGGCCACCCCTATAGTATATGCTCTGTGTGTAGAAGATGGCAAGTTAAATCCTTGGCATATCCAGTGAAAGAATCACACATGCTAAAAACGGTCTTTCTGTACCTGAGGATCTAATGCGTTGCTATCAGTATGGACCAAAACTCTGGTATAAAGCAAATTTATATATTCATAGGACAGGATCAAGCTTCATGTTTTTGTATTAATAGATAAATAACATTTCTCCAATGTATTTTATGAAATCCAATGGGGCTTTCAAATGGGAACAATTGGACTGTGTAGTAAAAATCCTACAGCTGAATGGGAAAATATTAGTAGTGTATATTCTCCCATTGTTCTGTAATATAAAAATAACCATGCTTTTGCCGTTCTGAACAGCCTCTTGTCAGGAGTATCAAAATCCCGTGCATTTGCTAACAACGTGAACACTCCTACTCCCATCTTGTGAAGCAAAACTTTAGTAAATAAAACTGTAAATAAAATTTCAGTAAATAAAGGCACAAGGGTGGTTGCAATAAAAGAAAATAGTAACTCTACTAACTGTTTCTATGGTAACAGGCAGGTTTAAAAGGAAATACTTTTGCTCCCTCTGGTCATTTTACAACCACTTCTTTCAGTCTCCCAAGTCAGTGCTGGGCATTAACTCATGCGACACTGGGTCAAACATTAATTCCTCTGCCTTTTGATAAGATTACACATCTGCTTGAATAAAAGGTAGAAAATACACTTCCCTTCCCACCCCATCAATGGATTTGTGATCTGAGTAGCAGAATGTCCTGGTGTCACCTTAAAGGTGAACAAATGATTAATTGTGCAAACTGTTGTGAACTAAAGTCCGCTTCATAGGAGACCCACAGAGAGCAGAAATATATGGCCCAAACAAGAAAACAAAGGGGATTTATTGTTAAGGGAGGTCAGAAGGCCAAACAATCCAAGAAGCATGTGAATTCCATCAGTACACAGAGCACAAATGAAAATAATATCCAGTGAAAACAGCAAACATTTCAAGCAGAGCGTCTGTAGACTATTCAAGCACTGGGCTTTCTTCTGTAATAAAATTCCCTTCTTGGGAGACCATGTTTGGTATAGTGGTTAAGTGTGCAAATGCTTATCTAGGAGAACTGGATTTGATTCCCCACTCTTCCAGATGCAAGTGCTGGAGTGACCTTGGGTCAGTCATAACTCTCTCAGAGCTGTTCTGCTCAAGAGCACTTCTTGGAAAGCTCTCTCAGCCCCACCTACCTCACAGGCTGTCTGTGGTGGGGAGGGGGAAGGGAAGGGAGACTGTAAGCTGCTCTGAGACTCCTTTGAGTAGTTAAGGGCAGGATATAAATCCAATCTCCTCCTTGTCCTTCTCTTCTTTTTTTCTGACTGTATTCATAAATATATACATCTACCAACCGAAGATGCACCAGCTTAGGCTTAGGTAGAGCACCAGCTTAGGTAGAGCGACCGGCGAGCAAGTTCTTGGAGTGCTGAGTTGGGGGTGGCTGAGGCATCGTCCCAGGCTGCATTCCAGCTGGTGAGGAATTAAAGGACTGCGTAGCCGAGCAGTGAGTGGAGCGGCAGCTGAGTAAAGGAGCGGCCGAAGAGCTGAGGTGTCTGGTGGCTCCATAAGCTGGCAGAAGGGAGCCGGCGGGAACTATCTGGGCCACTGGGCACTGAACACCATACAGCCGGGTAGAACAAGGGGCTCAGACTGATTAGCCTTGGGTGACTGGGGGTCACGAGAGGGTTCACCCCCCTCGGGACTACCAGGTTACACAGGAGATATTGCCAGGGACCCCTTGGACCCGGACTGTGATATGCGTTCTCATGTTTGGACGCGGGACTGCTGCTCCTCATATTACAACTGCCGCGGTTTTGAAGCAACCGGGCTCTGCACTGTACGCACTTTATGTCTTACCCTGCACGCACTTTATATCTTACCCAACCAGCACTTTACTTATCCAGCATTTATTCCAGACTATGCTCAAAATTAGAAGACCTTGCACGGACTGGCACACTAGCACTTTCCTTGTAACCCCATTTATTCATACTTTTTAGGCTCTGCTACATTCAGTGTAATTTTAATCAATCAACTCATTTGAATTAACTGTTATTAATTGGATTTGATTTGTTTGTGGTAAATTAATTGGGAGTACTCTTGGGGGGGGTTTATATTCAATTTTACCATTAGACCAGATTATATATTTTTACCAATTGATAAGGGAATTATGGGGTGGGCTTAATTGGGTCGATTGAGAACAGGGATTGATGGGAGCAGAGTGAATTGGGGGGGCTAATTAAGGATAGTGTTTTCTGATACTAGTGGTGGCAGCTACGTTAACATCTATTCCACCAGCGGGAGATGACTGGCCTAGGGATTCCAGTGCTCCTGGGGAAGGGGAGGTATGGCGGTGGGATCAGACAGCAATATAAGGGAAGGGGGCGGAGACCTGCCAGTGCTTGACCTCCTTCCAGTCTGCGTCCCATCCCGAGGGTGACAGGTAGTAGGGCCAGGCCAGACCCGTCTCTGTCATTGGTGTTATGCAACGCCAGGTCCATTAATAACAAGACCTCTGTCCTTTGAGAGTTCTTACTCGAACAGGACATGGACCTGGCTTGTGTGACGGAAACCTGGGTACGAGAGGGCGATACTGTAGCTCTCTCACAAACAGCTCCCCCGGGCTATTCGGTCTTCCACCAATCACGGACTAGCGGGCGGGGGGGGAGGAGTGGCGCTGTTCGTAAGAGAGGCTTACTCCTTTAGGGCGCTCCCAGCTCCAAAGATCGAGGGTATTGAGTGTGTCGGTGTGTCGGTCTGGCGTGGGAGGCTGGAGAGGGGTTGGCGATTTGGCTGGTGTACCATTCGCCTAGCGCACCGGCCAGCGCCTTACCGTCCCTGCTTGAGGCGGTGGCAAGCTGGGCATTGGAGCACCCACGGCTGGTGACCCTGGGTGACTTCAATGTCCATGCAGATGACCCGGCCTCTAGCCAGGCGATGGACCTAGTGTCATCCATGGTGACATTAGGACTCTCTCAATTTGTAACATCCCCCACACATCAAGCCGGGCACATGTTAGACTTGATCTTTGCGGCTGGGGTTGTGGTGGACGATATAACCATAGAAGTGGTGCCATGGTCGGACCACCGTGCCCTTAAGGCTTGTATGAACGCTCCACCCCAAACCTGCTTAGGCGTTGAGCCTATTTTGGCTCGCCCGCGGAGCCAAATGGACCCGGAATGGTTCCAAATGGCTCTCCGGGATACCTGGCCCTCTGGCGATTCCTTGGAGGCCCTGGATGAGGTCTGGCATAACCGACTCTCCAGGGCTATCGAAGAGATCGCACCTCGACGCCCTCTGTGACCCCGGACTAGGCTGGCGCCGTGGTATACCCCGGAATTACGCCAGCTGAAACAAGGCCTCAGATGGCTAGAGAGGCAATGGTGGCGCACTCGAGATGAAGTGATTAGAGCATCTTATAGGGAATGTATGAGATCCTATGAGATGGCAGTCAAGGCCACAAAGAAAACATACTTTGCGGCTAAGATTGCGTCTGCAAATTTGCGCCCGGCACAATTTAGGATACTTCGAACACTTACTACATTGCCACAGGGCAAACCAAATGTTAAGGAATTAGAGATAGGCTGTGAGGCTTTTGCGAAATATTTTGCAGATAAAATCCAATCGCTCCGCCGCGACTGCCCTGCCATATTGGATTCAGTATGTATACTCGAGGCTCCATGCCTGCCTTCTAGTTTGATCCTGGGCCACTTCGACCTGCTCAGCTTGGAGGAAGTTGACAGAGTCCTCTCTGCTGCACGTGCAACAACCTGTGATCTTGACCCATGTCCCTCCTGGCTTATTAAAGCTTGCCTGGAGGAGTTAAGATGTCCTATATGGGACATCATAAATAGATCTCTTTCAGAGGGCCGCTTTCCTGCCCCTCTGAAGGAGGCAGTGGTCCGCCTTCTCCTAAAAAATATTACATCAGACCCGACCAAATTGGCACATTACTGGCCGGTCTCAAATTTGCCCTTCAGTTGCAGAGGTTTCTGGAGGACGCTTCCACCTTAGATCCATTCCAGTCCGGCTTCCGCCCGGGACATGGGGCAGAGACAGTCTTGGTCGCTCTCATGGACGATCTCCGGAGGCACCTGGATCGAGGCGGTGCGGCGGTTTTGTTGCTGTTGGACCTATCGGCTGCGTTCGATATGGTCGATCACCAGCTGCTGACCTGCTGCCTTGCCGACGCAGGGATTCAGGGCTCAGCCTTACAACGGCTTTCCTCTTTCCTTGAGGGTCGGGGACAAAGGGTGGCAATTGGAAGAGAGCTGTCCCAGAGAAACTCACTTAATTGTGGGGTGCCGCAGGGAGCAGTTCTCTCTCTGATGTTATTTAACATCTTCATGCGCCCCCTTGCCCAGATTGCCAGGAGACATGGACTGGGTTGCCATTAGTACGCTGATGACACCCAGCTCTACCTATTGATGGGTGACCGGACTGGCAATGCCCCAGAAAATCTGGACCGGGCGTTGCAAGCCGTGGCAGACTGGATTAAGCTGAGTGGGTTGAAACTGAATCCAGCGAAGACAGAGATCCTTTGCCTGGGTCGCGGCGGTTTAGGGAGCGGGGTCTCCCTCCCAGTTTTTGATGGGGCGCAACTGGTAGCAGTGCGCAGAGTTAAGAGCTTGGGAGTTCTACTGGAGCCTCCCTTGACAATGGAGGCCCAGATAGCAGCTACTGCCAAGTCCGCCTTTTTTCATCTTAGACGGGCGAGGCAGCTGGCCCCTTCCTGGAGCGTGGCGACCTGGCAACAGTGATCCACGCAACGGTCACCTCGAGGTTGGACTACTGTAATGCCCTCTACATGGGGCTGCCCCTGTATCGAACCCGGAAACTGCAGCTAGTGCAAAATGCAGCGGCCAGGCTGCTACTGGGACTGCCTCGGTGGGAACATGTGCAGTCTGGGCTGTGAGAGTTGCACTGGCTGCCAATTGTTTACCGGATTTGCTACAAGGTGCTGGTCATTACCTTTAAAGCCCTATATGGTCAAGGACCTGCCTACCTTAGGGACTGCCTCTCTCCATATGTTCCCCAGAGAGCACTGCGATCAAGCTCAAAAAACCTGCTTGAAATCCCTAGACCAAAAGAAACTAAATTCAAAGCTACCAGAGAACAGGCGTTCTCTACAAAGGCTCCCCAATGGTGGAATCAATTGCCGGAAGAGGTGCGGGCCCTACGGGATCTTAACCAGTTCTGTAGGGCCTGCAAAACTGCCCTCTTCCAGCTAGGTTTTTAAGACAGAACTCCTGATAAGATCAGGAATACCGAGCCATCCTATATGCCATCTGATTGTATTTTAATGTCTTACTGTTTTATTGGTTTTATTGTTAATTGTTTAATTATTAATTAAGTAATTATATTATTTATTGTTTATCTGTATCATGGTTTTACCATGTCGTGTTAGCTGCCCTGAGCCTGCCTAGGCAGGGAGGGCGGGGTATAAATAAAAGTCTATTATTATTATTATTATTATTATTATTATTATTATTATTATTATTATTATTATTATGAAGTGGGCCATGAAAATTTGTTCAACAATGATTTTATTAATTTTTGACTTCCGGGGTTGAAGCTTGGTGAGCTGACCTGTTTCCCTGTGTGGAGCAGACCAGGATCTTTGTTTTTGGACAGAAAAGGCTTTATAAAGCCTACTGTCTACTTTTTCCAGTAAAGGAAATTGTCTACGGCATGCATGTTTATTTCGAGGGGGATTCACTTTGGCTGACGAAAGATCCCAGGAGGGTTTTTTTTTTCGGCTTTGAAGATACCTCTGATGAAGAATTGCATTCTATCGCCTACAAAGAATCCTTGGAGTCATTAAATTGACATAAACTCACTAAGGCTTCAACTTCCTATGGACTATAACAACCTCTGAGATAAAGTGGACGGGATTATGAGAGAATAGACGTCGTTAATAAGGTAACGATCCTTATCTGCTACTCCGGGTTCAATTTAAGCTTGTTAAAAGGGAAGATCTGGGACCCAGAACTATTTTTCAAAGTGGAAAATCAAGGAGAAGTGGAAGGGGGTAGAAGTGGTTTTTTTGGACTCAAAAGAAAGCAGAAAAGTGCAGAAAAATACTTGCTGTTATGAATTCCTGTGGCTTAGGAAAAAACCCCCAGTCATAACAAAGCTGCAGTCTCTCTCCTCAAAACAGGAAGTGATGTTTTCTGCAATTATTATGAGACTTTAATGCTAGAGAGTCAGGAAGTAAGTGTAGAGTGAAGAGGAGCATCCAAGTATCTGGATACTTGCAAGAGTCAGTAACCATAGAGAAACATTGGAGGCTAATTACAGAAAGGCCAAAATATTTTCACTAAATAACTTGAAAGTGGACTATAAAAGGATTTAAAATTTATATAAACAATTCCCTAAGGGCTAAATAACATGGACTATGTGCTTGAAATTGGAAAATAAGCCCTAGAGGGTAAAAGGAAAACTTTTTAAAAAGAGAGGCTTGGAACTTTAAAAATTAATATCTTGAGCTAGGAAGCTTCGAGGACGGCGTTTTTAGGCTTGTTGAAAAGGGCATGCTCTGTTCTGTTAAATGCAACTATCAGATTGGGGAGTGAAGATACCAATTAAAAACCCATTATTTGTAATGGACAATCAGTAATGTCTGAGTAAAAGTTGGAATCAAGAATTACAAGGTTAAGAGCTGCCTTAGTGAGAGAGGGTAAAATGTCTAAACAAGTTTATGATCAATTGTACACTATGGAAGGAAGAATATTGAAGGCAATGAGTGATTTAATAACTGGAAGTGAGAAGAAATTAACTAAGGAAATAAACTCCAGTGCTGAAGAGGTAAAGAAAGAATTTAAGAAGGAAATTGATGACCTAAGGAAAGAGTCTCAAGCAATAGCTAAAAAGTTTGTTGACACAGAAGTGAAAATTAGAGATCAAGATGCCACCATTAAGAAAATACAAGAAAAAGCAATACTACAAGACTGTAAGTTGATGGAGAATATGATTTGGCTAAGGGGAGTGCCTGAGAATGAACAAGAGGATGTGAAGACTCATATTGTCACAATTACAGCTGAATTTTTGGAAGAAGATCCGGAGGAGATGGAGCATTTATGTGATGATGCATACAGAGTCAATTCAGAGCTTGCCAGAAAGCGTAAACTACCCAGGGATGTTGTGAAACAATTTTGGATAATGATTCAACAGGAGATCTCGAAAATCTTGGGTTATAACATTAGGAGAGCACCAGATGTTTTTCTGGTGGGATTACAAATGGAAAGCTTTCCGAAGCAAGACAGAACATTGTTGTGGTATTTGCTTTCAGCTGCAAGAACACTGTATGCGCAAATGTGGAAGCAAGATAGAATACCTGAAAAATGGGACTGGGCCTTAAAGGTTCTTAACTGAAGTGAAATGGACAAACTTACTAGAATCTTAAATGACATAATTTGGAGAAGTTTAAAGAAGACTGGAGTAAATCCCAAAGTTACATGGAAATATAATGGAGGGTGAAGAGTCATTTAGTCTTTTATGACAACATTAACTGAACTTTAAATGATAAAGAGGAATTGTGATTATTTAGTTAGTAAGATATAGTTACATGGTAATTATACATATATGAGTTAAGATAAGAATAAGATAGCTGGAATTCCGGAGTTGATTTTATAACTATGAGTTTTGTGCGTAATGAATACCAAGCGAATTATAGAGAAAAGGTTACTGAAAAATTACTTTTTGTATTAAAATTTTATAATGGTGAAAAGATATTTAGTAGTGTTTGATAACATTAATTGAACTTTTAATGATAAAGAGGAATTGTGATATTGTGATAAAAGCATTAGTAGAACATGGTTATTTGGTAAACATATATATGAGAGTTAAGATAAGACTAAGATAGGGGGAACTCTGGAACTGAATCAATAACTATGAGCGTTGTGTTTAATAAGTGCTAAGTGATTATTAGAGAATAGGTTAGTGAATGATAATTTTTTTTTCTTTTTAAAGATTTTACAAGTGTGAATTTACCTTTAATATGCTTTTAATTTGTTTTAAGTACCGGTGGAGGTCATGAATAAGAGTGGGGGGGGGGGGAGGAAAATATGTAATGTATTGGAGAAATATATTTGAATTTGTAGAGATGAATTTATCTCAATATATTGCAAAATAAAAAGTTTGGTCACACAAAACAATGATTTTATTAATTTTTTAAGGCACTTTCTTGGTGGAAATAGATTAACGTGGCTACTTCTCTGGAATTTTTTTTTTTAAAGCTGAAGTACTTTCTGTTGCCTCATTTCTGACACTGAACTTCATTGTCTTTTGTCAAAGATTGTAATTGCTTAACTATTCCTAAACATGGTTATGCCTTGTTAACAGTATTTTAAATGTGTTGTTCCTATAATTGTTCTGTAATCAGCCTCCTAAATCAGGGGTCTCCAACTTTTTTGAGCTTTTTGGCACTTTTGGAATTTGAGGGATGATGGTGACTGCTGCAGGAGCTGCAACCAACAGCAAACCAACTGCCACTGGATGAAAATTTAAACAATAACTCACTGATCACTTTTCAGAAGACTCACATGGTTGCTAGGTCCCCCCAGCCCACCAGTAGGGGATAGGGGGGGTAGAGTTGCCAGATCCAGGCTGTGAACTCCTGGAGATTTCGGGGGATGGAGCTTGGGGAGGACAGGGACATTGGTGGAGTCCACCCTCCAAAGCAATCATTTTCTCCAGAGGAATTGATCTTTGTTTCCTGGAGAGGAGTGTAATTCCAGGGGATCCCAGGTCCCACCTGGAGGCTGGCATCCCTATATAGCCATGCTGAACACATGAAGCTGCCTTATTCAAAGTCAAGCCATTGACCTGTCAAACTTAGATTTATTTGTGCTTTGTTTGGAAACATGGTCTGGCTGTTTGGAGTACAGAAAGCTTGGGGAAGGAGGAGGTTGGCTTCTACTCCAGAATATTCATCTCACCTCAGGATTTTTCTTTTTTTGTAGCAGGAACTCATTTGCATAATAGCTAACCCCTCCCCCCCAATGTAGCCAATCCTCCAAGAGTTTACATGGCTCTTAATACAGGTTCTATTGTAAGTTCCAAGAGGATTGGCTACATCAGGGGTGTGTAGCTTAATATGCAAAAGGAGTTCCTGCTACAAAAAAATCCCTTTCTCCCCTCATGCAACAATAGCACTTCCTGGACCATCAGACTAGAACAAAACTTCATCTCTGCTTTGCAAAAGAAGTTCATGGCAAAAATCGGTCAGGTCACAAACTCTTCTCCATTGCTCTACCCTTTTCTGGTTCATTTTATTCCATGATAAACACATGAAGCAGCCTTATGTTGAGTAGACTATTAGTCTGTCAAGGTCAGAATTCTCTGCACTCTGACTGCCTAACATTCTTGGTGACATTCTTTCTAGTGGCATTCATGTCATTTAAATTTCTTTCTGGCTCCCCATATTAATAAGCCTTTTTAATAGTGGAAGGCAGTTAAAAATTTGTTAATAAAAGCTTATTTCTCAAAGAACAGGGAATAAAAAATAAATGAAAGAATGCCCAGAAGAAAGGACAGGAGACAGAAAGGGGAAGGGAACAAAAAGAAACGAAGGAAACTCTGAGGTGCAAGGGAGGGAAGGAGAAAAAGAAGGGAGAATAAAAAGAAGGAAAGCTAGGGGAAGGGCAGAGTTGAAATGTATTATTGCTTTATTTATTCAATTAATTCATACCCCACCTTTCTCACCAATGGTGACTCAAAGCAGCTTCCATAATTCTCTTCTCCACCATTTTATCCTTACAACAACCCTGTGAGAGAGGTTAGGCCAAGAGGGTGTTGACTGGTCCAAGGTTATCCAGCAAACTTCCATGGCACAAGTGGGGATTTGTACCTGGGTCTCCCAGGTGGTTATCTAAGCCTGTTCATTTGAATAAGAGTTGCTAATAACAAGGCTTTGTTGGCTCTGCCTACCTTCTGAAAAGCTTAGTGAACACCCGGGTAGATAATGTTGGATGCTGCATTGGGGTCCCTTGTGAAGAGGTTTGTGAAAACCTGAGAAATTGACAGGAGGTGAATCTACAGTTCCTACAAGCCTTCTGTAACCAAAGGTTCATGGGTTAATAAAAAAATAAATACTGGTGCTAGAAAACAGCATCATTGTCTTGCCCTCTGTAGCCTGTTTGTTGACACTCAGGGTAACTGGTTGGCTGTTGTGTGAAGCAGGTTGCTGAATTAGAGGGGCTAGTAGTCTCCTTATGTCTCATGCTCTTATGTTCAGCAAAAGCACTCCTAAAAGAAGAAACAGTGTTGAGTCCTCTAAGACCTCACAGATGCCCTATTGAAACCTGTATGTTTCCTTCAGTCAGTGAAACAGTACTTTTGTTGGACCTTTTCAGGTTGGGAAAATGGTGCTCCTTACCATACATTAATCAAAATTGGGCCCATTGTCAGAGTGTAGGAAGTTCCTTGTGTAGAGCACTCTGGTCAGCCCAGCCCCAGCTATAATTCTAGTGAAGACAAACTCAACAACAGACAGTTCAACAAGTATATTAGGGTTCAGGCAATAAGCATAAGTCAAAGTCAGTCCAATGGTCAGGTCACTCACATTCATTCCAGCCAGTTCAATGGTACAATATCACAGTCCAGAAGAATAGTCATTTACCAGTCCATCAATCCAATACAGTCAATCAATCCAACAGAATAACAAGCCACTCTCCAACTCCTCTCCACGTCTCTCCTCCAATATTCACCCACAAGAGTTAGAAGTGTAGCCACTGTTGTTATACATCCATTAGCCAATCCCTTTACTCAATTAGCTAATGAGTTTCACATGTTTTACCACATGCTTCTAGTTACAGCTGTATAGTGGGAGTTACATAATCTTTACACAGTATTATGAAGCCTTAAAGTGACATATACTGTCACCCCATGCCTGCTTGTCTACTATTTAAAGAAAACCACAATGCTAGGTGCTCCATTCCTGGGTCTTAGGATCCAGCCAGATGTGATATGGAAAATTTATGGGAGCTCCTGGAATGCAGCTCCTAATGTTTTTAAGACCAAAAGAAACCTTACTGTAAGAAAAACTGCTGTAAAGCATGCCTTCCAATAGAAAAGTGCAGACAGGAAAAGGGTTCAGAATTTTCATTTGCTGCTTCATTCTAAATGATTTTCACATTCCTATTTTGTACCTGCAAGAGCATCTCAGTTTATGTAGAGAACAAACCCTGCCAGTCCTTGAATGTGCAAAACTAGATCTGAGGCAAGCCCTGAGGTCCCAGCAGGCTCACTTGGTTCTCAGAATGTCTGGCCAAGTACTGTCTTTGTCCCCCTGCCCCATTTCCTGGGCTGGCATAACAAAATCTTAAAAATTAGATGTTGCCCTGAGCCAAAAAGGTTGCATACCCCTGTTCTGTCAGATGGGTTGCCACTACTGCCTTTTTTGGTCAGACATTTATACCCCTTGAAATCTCCACACTTCCTGGCAATATGGGACTATACAACTTCTTATGAAAGAAGGTGAAATAAATACTGGAACAATGAGTTCAGGGAGAAGGGCAAAATAACTTTGGGAGAGAAAGAGACCCTTAACTTGATGGTGAAGATAGTGGGCAAGAAAGTTAGCATGGATTGATTCCATAAGAAAAAGAATATGTAAAACTAGGCTTAATTTGACAGGAGGAAAAGAAATACACAGAGAAAGAGGGGAGGCAAAAGATAAGGGGAAATAGTAGATAATAAAATAAGGAGGGGAAGAATCAATAGAAAAGAAACAAAACAGAGATAAAAGACAAAATTAAAACTGTGAGGAAGAAAATAAAGGAGAAAGAGAAAAGTGGGAAAATTTGAAATAAAACATCAAAATAAGAGACTGTAGATTTTAATTAATCCCCATAACTGATTTCAATTTCTCCTTTCAACAATATCTCCTTAAATGTGAGGCTGTGATCACATACTCTTAATAATTCACTTTCAATCCACTTTGAATGTACTTTCCAACTGGATTTTACTGTGTGAACTGGCAAAATCCAGTGGGAAAGTACAATGAAAATGGATTAAAAATGTATTATTTAGTGTGTGTGACCACAGCATGAGTTTCAAAGCCTGATCCTATAGACTGGCTTCAGCAGTCAGAAACTACCTCATTCTTGCTGATATTGAAAGCCACAAACAGGGGTAGTAATAATTTTTGTTGGTCTAACTAGTCAGAATGCCACAAGGTTGGTCCAGACCTAGGGATTGGTGGCTTGGCTGCACTGGTGGCGCAACACTTCAGGAAAAGAAGGGTGGTGGAGGAGAAGGTTGTAGTTTTGTTTTTGCCTTGTTTGTGGTGCCAACACTTTCAGAACCAGTTTGGGTTGCTCCACAAGCTATACTAATGGGTTTTCTACTCTCTCTTAAAGTTCTACTTCTGCAAATTATTTTCATGTCAGTTTTCTTACCGAAGAAGCCTTTTTGGTTTACTATGGAGTGCCTGTGCCCTGCAGATAACTGGAAAGTGTTCTAGAATTCAGATGTGAATCGGATAGGACACCCTCCTTCCTCATCCTTATCCCACATGAATTGTACCCTAGAAGACATTCCTAGGTAGCAGTAGAGTACAGAAGCTGGTGGAAGTGTATAATCAGGCTATCAGGGAAGGTTGTCTTCTGGTACCAGTCTTCCTACTGAGAAACTACTAATAAGCTTTCCAGGAACACAGTTTGAAATAGATTCAGTAGCAGCACTGGTGAATCAAGCAGGGCTCAAGATATGCACATACTATTCTGAATACATTTCAAACAGTCCAGAATAACATTGGTCATCTAGATGGTACCTTGACCTGGAACAGATCTAGGGAGATATCAGGTGACAGAAGGAAAAGAAAACCATATTTTCAGGTGTACTATAATTCAACAATTCATGGTCTCCCCTGACCTCTCAGCCAATCAGAAATAAGAATCAGAAACTGGATGAGTAAGAAATGGCATCCTATTCCAGAGATGAGGTAAAATTTCTCCCTCACAAATTTATTAGTATGTAAACTGTAAATTCAAAGCAGTATAGAAGTGCTACCTGATGCTTTTGTGAGGAATGCTCTTACTAATGTTGTGATAGACAGGCGGGCAATATACAGACCAGTTGAAAAATGGGCTGCCATATAAAATTCTGGAAAAACTGTGAAATGAGAAAAGCTATGTCAAGCAGGCCAGAATTGTAATTGCAACCCATAAAATACAATTAGTCCTCTTTGAAATTCTCTATAAAACAAAGTATAAATTGGACATACAACATATTAATAGCAATTTTTGTTTACATATTTTTATCTCCATTATCTATGCCCATAGGAGCCATTCAATCAATTTTTCACTAAGTACTTTTCAAAATATAATTACTCTTATGGGCAGATCTATGAACAGCCGTGCCATCTACACTATAGTTCACTAATTGCACTTCTGGGCAATTATAATGAATTATTCTTCCACGTTCTTTAAGAAGATCAGTTAAAGCTAATCACTTCCATCTCATATATCACTTCGAAGAGATCCATCTATAGCAGCCTTTTCATTTACAGCTTCATTTCTTTTTAATTTTCTAGCATTCCAAGATATGACCATAAATACATACAGCATAGTCTGTTAACACTGTAGATTTAGTAACTAAGGAAAAGTGCATGTATAGATGAACCAATGAAGCCTATATACTAGAACTATACTATATACATAAGCCTATATACTAGAACAGAAATTTTGTTTGATGAATTTGTGGATGAGAATGATGCAAAGGAACTCCGTATTGGAATTGTGGGTTGTCAAATGAGTGGATGCTTCTTGTTATGAATCCTTGTCCAAGGTTAAGGAGTTTCAGAGAAGGTTTGTGGGACCAGTGATACAGCAATCTTGCTGAAATATAGTAAGTATGTGTAGAATCAGTATTTGGATGAGAGATCACGTAGGAACCATATTTAAGCCACCTATAGTTTCACGATGGAAGAAAAATGAGATACAAATGCAATAAATATCCTAGGGTGATTACAGACTGGCAGATTGGGCTGACTCAGAGATGCCTCTGAAATCAACTCCAAAAATCCACAAACATCTGCCACCTGTCCTCGTCCTGTACTCACCCCACCCTCCTCAGTGCGAATGAAAAAGCTATCACTTCGAAAGTCGTAGCAAATTTTTGAGCTGCATGCCAGTTGCCTTCTTGGCATCTGGAAGCAGAAGGGCGCAACTGAGGCACTTTGGAGGTGTGAAAACCGCCAAGCTGTCCCAAGTCGCATCCAGTTTTTAAAATTAAAGCAGTTCAGTGTGCATATGCACATGAGTGCATGTGCACACATGCACACATATGTGCGCCCATGCATGTGGCTACTAAAAATGTATGGGGTGGGAATGGTGCACAACGGCCATCTGAACATGCCCATGTTGCCCCATGGACGGGATGGGGATGGCTTGTGGGGGAGTGTGTGGAGGCTTCAGGACGGCTCTTTTTGAGCTGTCCCAATTTGGGACACCTCCCATCTGCCCCCAAATGCCCATCTGTTATCAGCCATAGTGTATGAATTTACTGGGTTTTAGCATTCATTTTTAAAATGAAGATTCCTTGGATAATTCCCTGTAGAAATTATCTCTAGGATTTACTGACTTAAGTAAACCAACTATGACCCATCTGCCTTGACTGGAGAATCTATGGATCACTGGTATTTTCTATTGATTATCAGTTATATTCTTTTTGTTTGCATGTGTCACATTCTCAGGGTACAGGCAGGCAGGAGTCCAAAGCCAGTCCAAGGTCAAAGTCCAGGAAGTCAAGCAGGAGCCAAGTCACCAACACAGAATCTCAAACCGGAATCAGAAGTCAGTGTCCAAAAGCCAAAAGGTCAGGGTGCCAAGGAAATCAAGCAGGTCAGGATCAGGAATGAGCATGGATGCAAGCCAGAGAATAGACTTGTTGCTTCCACGGTTACCAGGTCCTGGGTGGGAGCTATATGGGAGTCTCAATCAGCCTGCTCCCTGGGTGGCAATGACTTTGCTAGAACTCAGGGCTGAGAGATCTGAAGTATCGGCGTGCCTCATATCTTTGCTCTGAAAGTTCTTTCCGGAGCCTGCTTTGAACTCTTGAGCTGGGAGGAGGAGAGCTTGGAGGAGATTGATCGTCAACAGCTTCCAGGTGCCTGGAGAGTGATTGATGGGCCAGCTGCTGTTTGTTCAGCTGAGGAACTGTTTGGCAACTCTTCTAGGTCTGTTAAGCCTTCCAGCTCCTCCTTGTCAGGGCTCATGACAGCATGTGCCAGACTAAACTGAGTAAATTTAACTGAGTGGTAAATACCTGGCTGGCAGTTTTTACACATTTTCATGGCCCCATAGGGATTGCTTTGCAGGCACTTTTCTCAGTATGGCACTCCCCAGACAAATAAGCAAAGAGGAATATGACAGGTAACAATACCACTATGTGCCTGTTTCTAGTACTAGTCAAAATTCACACTGCAATTGTGAGAATGAAGCTACACATAAGCATTAGTTATCTAATGTGGCGAAGATCCAAAGATCCTTGCCTCTCAGTGCATAGACGAATGCCAATTGTTGTTCTGGGTGAAGTCTCTTGCACTGTACCTAACATCACTGGAGAGTCATCCTACCTTCAGTATTAGCTTCACATGTGGTTTAAGAAGTTATGCTGAGCAGCACATCCAATCTTTTGAATTCTATCTTATATTAAGCCTATATTAAAATAATATTTACCTCTGAAGATTTGTGAGGCTATAGAAAATGTCTGTGATCCAAGAGGTGGAAACTGGGGGATATATTTGTTGCGAAGCTGATAGTGAATGACAAGCATATATTGAATGTTGATAAATATATATTATTGATAAATAAATGACAAGCATATATTGTCCAAATCAGATAAAAACAAAGTTTGAGACCACTGGCACCTTTTGAAAAGCTTATACCATGAAAAGCTTATACTGTAAATAAAACTTTGTTGGTCTTAAAGGTGTCACTGGACTCAAACTTTGTCCCGCTACTTCAGACCAACATGGCTACCTCAACTAAATCAGATCAAATTCAGTTAAAAACAACTGGAAGTAAGTATAATCCTTAGGATTTGTGCTTAAACTCAAAAATTAAAGCAGTGCTAACCTTAGTTTGCTTAGATTAATATTGGATTTGATATTTGAATTCACCCTCTCCTTCTCTAATTCTTTACAATTTCCTTTAAATTGCATAGTATTATCACTTCTCAGTTCTCATCTTTCCTTTGCTGCCTAGAATTATCACTCTGATTCCAAAAGGTGCCTCTTTATCCTTTGCTCCACTAATTGGCTTTATTTATTACTTTCGACCCCATCTTATACTTCATGCAAACTGTCAAGTTTTATCAACAAATCTCTCCCTTTTCACACTCTCTTTGTTTCCCTTTTCTATTGGACTGATTAGTGAACTTTTCAGGAAACATTCAGCCCTCAGTGAAATTAAAAGTGTTCTGCCTGGCTGCAGGCTGAATTATTTCAGCCAGGTGCTAAAAATGTCAGGCTACAACTAATATGAACTATAGTCTGTTTTTGAATTCAGTGTTTTTGAGGGTGTGCAGCTTGACAAGGAAGGGTTCGTCTTAGTTTTCTTTGACAGAAGCATATAATAGTCATCATGGTTATATATTTTAGATGCTTTATCTCACTGTTTTATATAAAGGCTGTTTGTATTTTTATAGGTTCACAGCAAGGGACTGAAATGGTCAAATACATTACAGAGTATATTTTAAAAAATCAGCAAACACATAACCAAGTTCCCCAGGTCTCTGGAAAGGTGACATATATTCTCTAATCAAAGCATTCATATATGATACCATTATTTGGCCCACTATTACATATTGTTACAAGACAGAATTTTTGCTATAGGGCCTATATAAACCGAAATATGCCAACAAACTCATAACAGCTTTAGCTGATGTTGTGCTAAATGGCAATAAACCCATTGTCTTTTGAGGGGTTTCTCTCAAGGGAAAAAAAGTGGAATCACTAGTCAACTTCGGTCTGAAGCACAGAAGAAGCAAAAGCCAGTGTTGAGAAACATGGGTCAGCAGAGAGCAAATCCATCCCCACAGTTCCTACCACTTTTTACCTTTGCCATGCAATGAGCTGCCAATTCTAAAATGAACCAGCGAGTCCACCCAACTCCTTCTGCCCCCCACTTTGCAGCTAATAACAACTTGAAAGGCAGTATTTGTAAAACCCAGTGTCACTTTCACTGCCACTCCTGTCTGTTGGTGAATCAATTGGTGTTCTTTTTCCAAAGCTCTTCCCATGTCCACAGTGAATCATTTCTTGCGCTTGGTAGATTTGTATAACCAAGTGGAAGATCACCCCTCAGGGCTTTTTTGTAGCAGGAACTCCTTTGCATATTAGGCCATACACCCCTGATGTAGACAGTCCTCCTGGAGCTTACAGTAGGCCCTGTACTAAGAGCCCTGTAAGCTTTTGGAGGATTGGCTGCATCAGGGGTGTGTGGCCTAATATACAAAGCAGTTCCTGCTACAAAAAAAGCCCTGCACCCTCTTCCTTTTTTAGGGAGCCAACAAAGGTAAAAATTTTGTTTCCTTTCAAATAAATCTGATACAGATTAACAACAGATTTTTCACTGCATTGTCTTAACCTCATTAAATATCAAGTAATTTGCTCCATAAAATTGAGTAAAAATTCTTACATGTGCTATAGCTGCTTATATGATGAATCTGTTTCTGGAGCATACCTTTTCAGCCCACACATATAAGATTGTTTGAATATTCTCCAAAGGGAGAACATAGAAATAGAAAATGAATGTATGTATGTGAGAAAATGCTAAGCTTGTGTTTTATGGCTGGTATTCTCATTATCCTTACCAAAGGAGCTGCAGCTGAAAACTACTTCCATTGGGGAACAATTCTCCACCCTTTCTACTATCTGTGAAGATCAGACTCTCCACATATTTGCCTGATTTCTTGCTGGCTCTTTGTGGTGGAATGTGGATTCTCAGTGAAATGATGCCTATCCACATGGCAAGTGGCTCATGGCAAGAGGAGGTTTGCCATTACCTGCCTTTGCAAAACAACTCTAGACTTTCTTGTTGGTCTTTTATCTAAGTACTAACCAGGGCTTACTCTGCTAAGCTCCAAAAGTCTGACAAAATTGTGCTACCCCACCCAGTAATTATATTACAGCAGTAATTTGGCCAGAAATGTCCAGGGTCAAGGGTAGGAACTGGCAGGGTTCCCCCCGCCCAGGGAACACAGCAGATTGGAGTTCCAGAACCTCTTTGTGGAAACAAAATTATCAAAAAAATGTTTAAAAGTTCATGAGGGAGCACCTTTGTGCTTCTCCTTCATTTCCCTCTTGAGAGTTCCAGCATCTCTTTTTTCCAGAAAAAGAGCTCTGCACTGCAGAAATGTAAATGGGTTAAACAATGGGTTGTCATGTCTCTACTATAATTTCCAAGTGGTAATGTAATCTATCTAGTCTAAGTGGTAATGTGAGAATGCATATACACATAAGAAAAAATAGAATTCTTGATTAAAAGACAGACTTTTGGGGGGAGGGCAGGAGCATTGGTACACACTGCTTGTAACTTGCAAGCCCAGTTAGGTATGAGACAATGGGAGCCAGACATTTACTTCTTATTCAAACCATTAAAAAAAAACTCCCAAAAGAAATGCACCTGATTTCTTCCCTTTGAATGTTCCATCTGTTTAGGTTTTGACCTCAAGAAACAATTATTGTTAATTTTCATGTAACTGTTAGCTTTATTGCTGTAAAATATTCATTTCAGATAAAGAAAATAGAAAGCTTTGCTTCTTGGAATCAATATGATAAGTTTGTTTCTCACAATCACACATAGGAAGTTCTCATGACAGTCTCAAAATGTAAAATTGCCTGAAGAGGATATGAGTTTATTGAATTTTCTTACTTTACTGTTTCATAGACTGTATCCTAACCAGGCAGTATAATCTGATTGCATCGATTTAGAAATATATAGGATTTTATTTTAATGTTAAAAAGGTCACTAGTTTTGGATCTTAAATTCCTTCTGTCTTCTATACTGCACTAGAATTGCACTAGCAAAGGTAATATAAGATAACTTTAATAACAGAAGTAGAATTTTATAAACTTAAATTTACTTATTCATTTCCTACATATACAGTTAGATTCTGTAGGTGAATGCTTTCTAAGTATGTAGTGAAGCAATATATATTTTATTGAATGATGGATGAAATTTGTATTAATGTAGTTGATATGGATATAAGATTTCTGTTAAAGCATTTTACAGTATTGAATGTTACAGGTTTTTCCCCTTTCTAACCATTTCTGATTTTTGTACCTCATTCCAGAAGTGAGATTTATTTGCAACCCTCTAAAGAAGTTTTCTGCTACCCTTTAATCAGAAAATCCTTTTATTTAAAAATATGCTGCCCGTTTTGAGTCTCAAAATGTACTGGCAATCTGATATACATAAAATAGTATAGAAATAAAATCTATTACAGATTGTGATGGACAAAAGACTGTCCTGCCCCGGAAGGCGAAAACAGCCACTCACTTCAGCATATGGGAGTGTGACTCCAGCATCCAATCACCTCTGAGAAGGGGGATGGAATGTTGGAAGGAAACACAGAAAGAGTGGAGTTCTGCCTCAGAGAGAGAGCCATGAGAGCTCAGGTCTGGCTCAGGAAAGGAGCAGACAGAGTTAAAGGCAGCTGTGCTTGGTTGTACGGCAGAGTGGTTTGGCTCCGCTTCTGACAGAGAATAGAGTACCTGATTGTTTAGCCTGTCTCTGGCAATGAGCAGACCTTGTGCCACTTTTAGCACACGAGGCTGGAAACACAGGAGGAAGATCTACCCCCCTCTGTGGCATGATCCCAGAAAATGGGTTTAAAGTTTAAAATTCATTCTCTAGTGTTGCGCTGCAGTGGTGGCCCAATCTCTCAATTCTATGCTATGGGCCCATAGGAAAAAATGGAGTGCATTCTATCCTATGAGCCCATAGGATAGAATGGAGTGCATTCTTGCTTATGGGTCCATAGAATAGAATGGAGGGATCGGACCGTTGCTGAGGGGTGATGCTAGAGAAGGGGTTTTAAACTTTAAATCCCTTCTCTGGGGTTGCGCCGCAGAGGCGGCCCGACGCCTCCATTTTATCCTATGGGCTCATAGTAGTTTTTTCTGCCTAGGGCACCAAAGGTTCTAGGGCTGGCCCTGCCTGAGCTGTTCCATAGACTCTTGAAACTGCAGCTGTCTTTTCTGGAGAGAGCATTGAGGAGACCTTTTTTGGGGGGGGGGGGAGGGGGTCCATAACTGTAACCCACCCCCAACTGTAATCTGCCCCCAACTTGGAGAGACTGTAGAGGAGTTCCCTGTGCTTTTGGTGCGTGTAGTTTGCAGGGGGTATGTTCTATACAGTTTTGAATCTGATTTTGACATTTTCCCCAAAAGCACTTTCCTGGGGGCATATTCTTTGGGATGCCATAATTTGGACCCCTGAAGTCCAATCTGCACATAACATGAAGGGTTTGTAGAGGAGCATTAGGGAGAGATCCTCTACAAGTTTGATGTTTCTATCTTGCTGAGGATCTGTTCTATACACTCCTGAACCTCCTGAATATCTGAATAGCTTATATGGCTATTGCCTTAAGCAGAAGTTAGAACCAATTTTTTTTTTTTAAAAAGGCCTTACTCAGTATTATTTCTGTTATATTTGATTATTGCACCTATGGTTTTTGCCCACTGAGAGGGTGACACAATCATTTGTATCCAATAGTACCTATGACACTGGGGCTTGCACATCAAGCAATTCCATATTTTTAAGTAAAGGCATGACTAGGTTAGCCCTCAACTCATTAAATATAGGGCACTCAATAAATATATTTTTCGATTTTATGATATGAGGATATGCATGTTCTATTAGAGTAAGATACTCTATTATATCTGTCCTCTAAAACTGCTGAGGGAAGAGTGTTCATTCTTGCCAAAGTAAAAGTTCGTCTTAGATTTGGGACTGTTAATTGATAAAAATATTTTAGCAGTTGCGTCAAGAGAACAATTCTCCAATAGAGTGATGAACATGCCCTACATGCCCTAACAGATGTACTTGCAGCAGCCTGCTTCCTTACACACTTTTAAATTTGTCTTTAGTTTTTGTATTCTCAGGACTTTTTTTTAGCAAGAACACACCAGAACACAGTTTGGGCTGGCTTGGTGCCAGGGGTGTATGGCCTAATATGCAAATGAGTTCCTGCTGGGCTTTTTTGTTTTTTGTGCAGAACAATGGTCATATCAGAGCATTTAATTTAATTTAATTTTTAGATTTATATTCTGCCCTATCTTAAAAGTGGGCTCAGGGCAGCTTACAACAATAAAACAACAGAGTTAAAATAGTATCATAAAAACAGACATTAAGAAACAGGAGGAGCACAGTAAACAGTCTTACAGACATAGGCAATAAACAGCATGTGGCTGACGGCTAACAGCATAACATAACACCATAATAGTGAAATGCTGGGGGAAGTGATGATTAATTAAAAGCCAGGCAGAAGAGCTCCATCTTACAGGCCCTGTGAAATCTTGATAAAGCCCGCAGGGCCTGAATCACCAGCAGCAGCTCATTTCACCAGGTAGGGGCTCAGACTGAAAAGGCCCTGGCCCTCGTTGAAGCCAACTGGACATCTGTAGGACCAGGGATAGATGTTTAGCAGCAGACCTCAGAACCTGGGGGAGTTCATATGGGTCCTGAAGATATGAGTTCATATGGTCCTGAAGATATGCAGGCCCCTGGCTGTAAAGTGCCTTAAAGGTAAGGACCAACACCTTAAACCGGATCCGGTACTCGAGAGGTAGCCAGTGCAGTTCGTGCAGCATTGGATGTGTCTGTGCCTGTGTGGGCCTCAATGCCAACAACTGGGCTGCTGCGTCAATGGCGTCAGTTGGGTGCCATCGAAGGGTGGGAGCCTGATCCTACTCTCCACCCCCCCCTCTGACCCAGACACAGGACTTCCATCTTTGATGGATTCAATGTCAGCCAACTCTGACACAACCATCTGGCCACGGCCTGCAATGCCTCACTCAGTTCTTCAGGGGCAGAGTCTGGGCGGCCATCCATAAGCAGATAGAGCTGGGTGTCATCAGCATATTGGTGACAACCCAGCCCATATCTTTGTACCATCTAGGTGATGGGGCACATATAGATATTAAATAGCATCAGGGAAAGGATTGCCCCCTGCAGCACTCCACATTCTAGAGGGTGCCACTGGGACAATTTTCCCCAAGAACAACCACCCTCTGTCCCCAGCCATGGAGAAAGGTCAACCACTGTAAGGCTAATCCCCAAATCCCTGTGTTGGTGAGGCAGTGGCCCTACACCTCGTGGTCGACCGTATTGAATGCTGCTGACAGATCTAACAGTATCAGCAGCGCCGAACCACCACAATTCAGATGCCTCTGTCCCATGGGCTGGGCGAAAGCTGGACTGGAAGGGGTCCAGGATGTCAGTTTCCTTCAAGAAAGACTGGAGCTGCGTTGCCACTGCCTTCTCCACTACCTTGCCCAGGAATGGTAAATTCGATACCGGGCGGTAGTTAGTGAGAACCGTAGGGTCCAAAGATGGTTTCATCAAGAGAGGGTGAACCACTGCCACCTTCAAAGCCCCCAGGAATGTCCCTGATAACAGGGAAGCATTTATAATCTCTCACAGGGGAATCCCAACCTTATCGCCACTGGCTTTTACCAGCCACGATGGGCAGGAATCAAGGGGGCAGGTGGTTGGTTTCACAGTCACCAGGGTCTTTTCAACCTCCTGCTGAGAGAGCGAGCTGAACTGTACAAGACCAGACCCAGAGATGGGTAAGGGGCCTCCAGTTCATATATTGTATCAAATGTAGCTGGGAGGTCACAGCAGAGCACTGCGATTTTATCTGCAAAATGATTCACAGAAGCCTCACAGCCAATAGTCTTGCATTTGGAATGCCTTGAGGCAAAGAAGTCAAAGACGGAATTAATCTAAATAATTGTGGTGGGCGCAATTTTGCAGATGCAATGGAGCCTGCATAGAACTCCTTCTTTGCTGCCTTCATAGCCATCGAATAGGTCTGAACAAAGGACCTATATGATGCTCTCAAAGCTTTGTTGCAAGTTCTTCTCCACTCTCTCTCTCTAGCTGTCTCAGCTCTCACTTCATCTGCCTCACCTCCATGGAATACCAAGGGGCTGTGTGATCATGAGGGTGAAGAGGATGATGGGGGCGACCACGTCGATAGCTGAGGAAAGACAGTCATGCCAGTCTTCCACTAGATCATCTAGTCCTCTTCCGGCTGGCTTACAACTAACCGGCTCTTGAAACTGAGTGTAGTTTTTATAAGATTGCTGTATGTTTTTAATGTTTTAACTATGTAAATTGTGTGAAATGTTTAATTTTAACTATGTAAACTGTGTGAAATGTTTAAATTTTTATATTCTTATGTTAGATTTTATATGCTGTAAGCCGCCCTGAGCCACCTAGTGGGAAGGGCGGGATACAAATTACAAATAAACTAAACTAAAAACTAAACTAATGGGCCACCAGGGGGAATGAGATCCTGCAGAGCCCTTTGGAACGCATCAGGGCACATCAGGCTCTGCACACAAGCATAAATGCGCTCACCACCTAAACAGGGAGGGCTAGGTGCGCATAGCTGGGCCTTCAGGGTAAAGTGGCCTGACCATGGCACCACATCCGTGGTAATACAGTCCACCATAATCCCTTAGGCAAAGATAAGGTCCAGCATGTGTCCCACTTGATGTGTGGGAACAAAAACAAATTGGGAGAGCCCCAGTGTCACCATGGATGACACTAGGTCCTTAGCCTGCAAGGAGGCTGTGTCTTCAGCGTGGATGTTGAAGTCCCTCAGAACTAAAAGTCTGGGGTACTCCAATGCCCAGGCAGATATCGCCTCCATCAGGCCAGGCAGGACATTGGCTGTTAGTTGGATGGTACACCAGCCAAATGGCCAAGCTTTCCTTGGCTTCCCACACCAGGCCCACACATTCAACGCTGGCAATGTGTCAGGGAACGCCCTGAAGGAATAAGAATCCTGGATCAGCAATGCCACACCGCCCCATCTGCCCGAGACTGGTGGAGGACCAAGAAACTGGGGGGGGGGGGGGGGTCAGTTGCTGCAGGGCAAGTGTTTCACCGTCCCTTACCCAGGTCTCGGTCACACAAGCCAGGTCTACCTCCTGTTCCACCAGATAGTTCCAGAGGACAGAGATATTATTATTAATAGACCTGGCATTACACAGCACCAGTGTCAAAGAGGGGTATTCCTTCCTATCCCCATAGCCTGCATTTCTCAGGATGGGATGAAGGCAGGAACGGGACTGAGCATATCCATATCTCTGACCCCTTCCAACATTTTATCTTCTCCCACCACCCATATCTCCTATGCCCCACCAGGACTGGGATCTCACACTGGGGGTGTGGCCTAATATGCAAATGAGTTTATGCTGGATTTTTTCTTCAACCCTCTCCACCCCGTATATTCTTAATCATATCATTTGTTATTCCTAGGCATTTCATTTTCTTTTCCAGTAGTTGTTCCCATTGGCTGTAATGGTTGTCTGCCTGGATAAGCCTGAATCGCCATATTCCCAGAAAACACTTTCCTTGAGGTACCTGTAACTCAGACCCTGTAAATCAAATCCTCATCAACCTTGGAGTACAGGTAGAGGACAGTCATCCAGAGATCCCCAGAAAGTTTAGTGAATCTAGCATGGCAGGGGGGCATTCTCCCACATTGCAAACCTCACAAACTAAACTGGTTGGTTTGGCACCTAAAAGTTCCTGACAATTTGTAGCTCATGAACAGAGCATACTATGAACCACATTTTCCCAGTATGTGCTCATCTCTAGTTTATAGTTTAAAATAAACCGGGTTCCCCCAAAATCTTAGGAAGTTGTGTTGGGTCCCCTCAGTTGATTGAAACGGCCTATCACACATATTGATTTTGAGATTCAATGATAATAAGCTTGCATTGCAAATTAGGTCTAGAGGTGGGGACATGGGGAGGCCACACGGCCATTGGCTGTGGCACTACATCTCTTCCTTTAAAAACCCAAAAGTGATGGTGAGTAGCTCTTGAAATCATTGGAAATGCTGTGGTTTTACCATAGAGTTTCAACCAGTTCCTAGAGCTACCTACACACTGTCATTTCCAGGTTTTCCCTGGAAGCAATGTCATGGCACGCACACCAATTACTGATTTTTAAAAATTTTCTCCTGACATTTTTCAGAGTTGTGCCCTTTTGCAGGATTTTGATTATGCAGAAAGAATCTGCACTTGTACAATTTGTACATCCATAGACTTTTGCACAGGTCATGATGAACCGGAGGCAAAACAGAACTAAAGGTCATGAGCAGGATTGATCCCCTTATCCTATTGGTACAGACTATAGACATTTTATAAGTTTTCAATGAAGTGGTCAGAATGATAGCAATCTCTTGGCAAGAAAATTCAGTTATGAGGTTGCCAAAGCAGTCCTAAGCAAAATCATACTCCATCTAAGCTTAATAAAGTTAAATAAATAAACTATGGTTGCCAACTTCCAGGCATAGGCTGCAGATCTCCCAGAATTGCAACTGCTCTTCAGATTATAGAATTTAGTTTCTCTGGAGAAAATGGCTGCTTTGGAAGGTAGACTGTATGGCATTATGCACTATGGAGGTCTCTTTCCTCCCCAAATCGCACCTTCCTCAGCAATCCTTGATTAATTCCTAGTCTAAATTCTGAGTGTTTTCAGAACAGACCAGTTGCCCTCAGAGATCATGGAAGAACATACACAAAGAAGCATTCCTTCAGTTTTATTTGGAATTAGATGGATTTCAAAGCAATGGTAAAATAATCCATTCTTGGTTTTTTGATTTAGAAAAACCTCTGATTTTGACCTCTAATTTGAACCATTCTTGGAGTCAATTCTTTAAGACCAACGTAGTTTTGTTCAGAACATAAGCTTTCGTGTGCATGCACACTTCTTCAGCCAAGGAATGAGGTACAGTAAGCAGACACACATATAGCTGCTGGGGTTTGGAATGCCAAGTGGTACAAAGTTAAAAACCAGTAGCAGAATAGTAAAATTAACAAATTCAGAAAACCTTTGATCTGTGTCGCATTAGCGTGGAAACCATAACATGTCAGAATGTGAGAATGCCTGTTAATTATTCTATTACTAATAAACCTGGTTCAAAAAGAAGGCATTTCTTTCCCAGAAGTTTTTCCTGTCCAAATAATTTACCTTTTAACATGTAACACAAATATATACATCATTCTAGTGTGCATGCACATGGAAGCTTACGTTCTGAATAAAACTACGTTGGTCTTAAAGGTGAAATTGACTCCTATTTTGTTCTACTACTTCAGACCAACACGGCTGCCTATTTGGATTGAACCATTCTTGTTAGTGTTCCCCAATGTTGCGGTTACCTCAGAGTATGTCAACTTTGGCAGTATAGCAAAGAGATTTTCAGTCCAGGGAGGATGAAGTTTACAGTCATTTTCTGTAATATAAATGGGCTTATTTAGTGCTTCTGTTATAGAAGAGGTTCTACAATAATAATGCTACTATTATAATACAATTTCTGTAATAATAGCACTTCTGTTATAAAATACCATTATTATAGAAATGCTATTATAAGGCAAGCATGGTTGTTTAGTATTGCTTCTGCAATAAAGGTGCTAAAAAGTCTCTCTGTGTGATAGAAAATTATTGCAAATTTTTCTTGTCTGGCACTGAAAATTTTTCTTTCTGAATCTTGTCTGCTGCAGCCTTTGGAAAGCCACCCTCATACTTCACCATGATGTTTCTTTGAATTACAGTAAATATTGTGCATTTATAGCAGGAAATTATTGGATAGGCATAAGGCAAAGCCCCCACCTCTTTCTGCCCTGTGTGCTATTCACTCTGTGCTTATCTTAATTCACTGTCTTTGAAAATATATTTCATATTGGGAACATTTGCATAGCTTTATCACATTTGCATAGTTCACTGTTAGTGTTTGGGAAGAAAAAAAAATAAACAAAATATTTCATCTTTTCCTACTATCTTTGTTCTATGGAAGCTCTATCCTTTTTTGTGAAATCTAGTGACATTCATTTTTATATGTGTCCTTGTAATTATTCACTGATTATAGCACTCATTGAATAACAAAGCCTAGTTAGGAGACCTGATCCAGCAAGGATAGATGTAAGGAAATAGATTTCCATGAATGAGTCTGTGATGGACTCAGGCCCTTAGCCTGAGTAGCTGAGAAACAAGCTTGCAGCAATTGGCTGGAACATTGCCCGAGCAATGGAAAAGTATCCTTTTGAGGTTTGCTCAGCAGAAAATCATCTCAGGATTTTTAGTCTGATTTTTAGTCTCAGGGGGTCTTTGAGAGAGATCTTCAGTATACCAGTCTGAAGTGAAGACCGTGGGCTTAGGCCAGGCAGTTGTAAAACCAACTGGACGAGGGGCTGAAAATGGCCAGAGTGGCTGAACTCCTTGTGGGAGACAGAGCTGAGTGGACTCTGTCTGGAAGAGGGAGTTTTTAGATGGTTTGAAACTCTCTGAGGGAGATTTTGCCAGTGCATCAGGCAATCTCCAAGTACAAACTAGATCACACAAATACACACTGAGGAGAGAACTGGATTCTGGTGGTCAGTAGGGTTGCCCAAGACTCAGACCAGAGGACTACCTGTGGGGCTGAGATGCATCGTAATTGAGGGGTGCGAGTCCTGGAAGATAGCTAGTGTGAAAGGGTCTGTGAGGGAGAATACTGTCACCAGTCAGGAGTTCTCTATGCGTGTGTGGAAGAGTGATTGAAGTTTGTTATTTATATGATTTGGCACTGCCTAAATTAGGGCAAAACATTTGAAGAAACAGCATTCTGAGTGCCCAGAAGGCACAGACAGCCTGTGTGAAGTAGAGTCTAGCGGGACTCTGAAACCTGCCTGGTTTATTGTTTATTTTAAGGATCTTCTGCTAAAGTCTTGTTATTTTTTTACCTCAGCCTGAAAAAGTTTCTACTCTCTGTAATTATTTTATTCTGCCAACTGATTTGCCTTTTAATATTGAACAGTTATAATCAATATTATTTCATACCCCTCCTTGCCTTTTGTTTCCTAATAAATATCTTGTGGTTTTTTTAACTTTAAAACCATCTGGTGCCAATTATTAATAGTTCTGACAGGATTTTTGGGAATGTCACTGAGGGACAGAAGGAAGGTGACCAGGGAGAAATTTAAAGTGGTCTCCTCCTGAGTAAGCCTCTGACTGGGTTCCTCACAGAGTCACCCTTGAGATTGTCACTGCATGTGCAGACTGGCTTTCTTGGTTGAAAAATACAGTCAGACCCTTTCTTGCTTTGATTGTGGTTCAAATTGCCACCAACAGGATCTTATTTTTGCAAACTGTAGTTGACTTTAAGTCAAAGAAAATCCTGAAATAAGTACTTTGGAGTTGAAGTTACTGGTAATGTTGCTCTAGATAAACTATGGGATCTGAGAACCAGACAATATTTGGCAATCATTTTATGACATGTAAAGCACTTATTTGTTTTGACTCTGTTTTTCTCCCCATTGGGTACACCAAGCAGTCTACAACATTTTTTCTTCCTTCATTTTATCTTCACAACAACTATATAGGGTAGGTTAGGCTGAAAGAGGGATTGGCCCTAGGTCACCCAGTGTGTTTCTATGGTAAAATAGGGATTTGAACCTGGGTCTCTTTGGTCCTAGTCTGACATTACACCCACTGTACCACACTGTAGATCACTCTATGACTTGAAAATTGATGTGTAATCTTTGTGTTGTGGTAGTATTATAGAAGAAATTTCTTATAATTATTTCATTTTCTATTTTCTGATTGAAAGTTTCTCATTAACTCCCACTAGCCTTTATTTATAATATCTAATGTCTCTGTCCTGGTCTTTATGTATTTGCATAAGAAGAGAATCAAGTGATATGTTAGCCTGAGGAAACCCAAGCCACAAACCTAGTCTATAAGAGACTGTACCACAAACCTTCTACAATGGAAAACAACACTGCTTGGTGGCGTCTACACCAGGTATTCCCAGGAGCCTCATCATCATTTCTTTCTCTTTGACTACAGGATACTCCCCAGGATACTCTTTAACTTTTGCTTTATCTGCTTTACTACTTCAAAGTTGGTGCAGTTCTTAATTTTACAGATAATTAGAGGTGAGGCACATGACAGACATAAGAGATCTCTTCTGCTGATTTACAGATTATTGCCAATATGTCAGTTTCTTATTTCCTATACCCTGTCCATCTCTTTTTCTCTCCTCCATTTTATCTTCCCAACAACCATATGTAACCAAAATAAAAGGTTCATTGTACTTGGATTCTTGATTGAATGCTTTCTAATAATTAAGTGCTTCTTGATGATTGGTTGTTTCTTCTGAGGTCCTGTTTACACCAATGCTTGAATGCTTCCTGTTTTTTTCCAGTTCAAAGAATTTATTAAAATTAATAACTATAAAGTTATCACATTTAAATTACAGACAAAACAATTAGCATCCCAAAAATGACAATTAATTAAATACCAGAAGTGATAACACATTGTTATCTAGGTGTACATCCCGACTAGATACGAACTCTTTGCCTAATGTATAATTCAAGAAAGGCAACCATTTATCTAATAGTGAATACCCAGATTTTTCCACAGTAGCAATAGTATCAGCCAATTTATCTAAAACAAAATATTCCCAAAGCTTAGAACGCCAAATTGCCAATCATGGCGGTTCAATTGATTTCCACCCTAAAGCCATGGAACATTTTGCTGCCGCTAACATCAACATAACCAAATATTTCAATTGATCATGAATTGCAATGTCTTTCCAAATATTCAAAAGTACAACTTGTGGGTCCAGGAGCAGCACAACTCCTGTTATTTTTTTTATTTCTGACAAAATAGAGGCCCAAAATTTCTGCACAACTGGGCATGTCCACCGAGAATGAAAAAATGGACTTCTTTCTCCACAACCTTTCCAACACCAAGGGGATATGGTTGAAAACGTATGTGAATGACAGAGGAGTTTTTGTAAATAATGGCGAGTCCCACATAGACTGCCTTGTGGTATCATCAGAGCACATTAAGATCATTATGCTAGGTCACTTGATGAGGCATCATTTTAATGCTAGTACTTGAAGCAACTACTTTTCATTTACTTAAGAAACTCCTTGGGTGTGCAAATGTCTCCAATTCATGTTAATTGTCCATTGAATAGTAGATGCGGCTTCATAACAATCCCTGGATTAGGAGAGCGGGCAGCCAGCCAGTCAGCCACCAGGAGCTTTGCTGCACCCCCAGAAGCCCTGGAGAAGCCCACACCACCCTTTCTCCACTTCTTATGTGATTTTGGGTGGCAAGTGGCTTGCTGGCCTTTTGACTGTGGAGGGGGGTGGCCCAGAAGAGTCTTAGGTGAGTGACGCCTGCTTGGGCTGACTGGATCTCTAGCCAGCCCAAGCAGGCCTCGCTGGCCTGGGGCTCTCTTTTCTTGTGTCGAGTTGATTTTGGCTGGTGGGGGGACGGCATATACTAATGAGTTATGCTAATGAGCTCCACTACCTATTTTTCTACAGAATGACCCTTGAATATGATGATGTCACTTCCAGGTGACGACATTGTGCTGTGCATGCAAAAGATCCCAGAGAGGACTGAGGGTATGCAAAGGATCCCAGAGAGGGTACTCCCCAGTCAGCTGCCAGGTAGGACCTGGCAACCCTATTTGACATTTTTATTTCTTGTACTTTTAATGTATTTGCCTTAAGCATTTTTACTCATGTTGGTCACAATTTATATATTTATACTTTCAATGTAGATCACTTATACATAGCGTATACACAGGGCTTTTTTTTGTGGCAGGAAACCTTTGCATATTAGATGACACACCCCTGATGTAGCCAATACTCCAAGAGCTTACAGGGGTGTGTGGCCTAATATGCAAAAGAGCTTCTGCTACAAAAAAAGCCCTGAGTATACATGTATATATAATGTTGGTTTATTGATAGACATATACTGATTAAAATGCATACATTTTATGGAGAAAACAGAAAATGGTGTGAAAATGAAAACACACAGGTTTGGTTCAGTTAAGGGAAAATAAAATTAAAATGGGGATGTTTGAGTTAAAGCAGCAAGCTTGTCCTATCCAATAGCACCCCTAATTCCCATTTGTTTTGTTTCAAAACGTTTGTGGCATTTTAAAATTCATTTCCCTTATTCCTGTTGACATTTTACTCCTATTTTTAAGGGAGACAGATAAATCTGAAAATGAAACACAATGCAACAACTGCCCCATTTACTGAGATACCTGGAAAAAAATGGTGTGAACATTTCAGGACATAGCTATGGGTTTCATGTGTAAACCAAAGCTCTAGCCCGACACCCGCTTTCAAGAGTGCTGGGAGTTAATGAGGATTTTCCAGCACTGTACTGAATTAGTAATACACACTATTTCCCCCAAGTGTCTAGTTTCATTAACTAATTTAGAAGGTTGTGATAAGAGTTACTAAAATAATGTGAGTACTATTATCCCTGTATCACAGAAAATGTATTGAGGGTAAGGGATGGCAGCTTACTTAAGGCCACTATGGCCCCCCTATACTTCCATCTCTCAGAGGCATGATTTCCCTTCTATTTCTCATTCCTTTTATTGACTGGGCTGCCTTAGTAATGTGATTTCTTCTTTGCTGAAGAACTTTGGAGTGTTTCACTCTGTCACAGTACGATATTTTGGCTGTTGGCTCAGCCCAGGAACCTGAGGGAAGAATCAGGAACCCCTTTTAACTTAAATGGCATTCAAGGTGTTTTGAAAATAAATTCAAACATAACAAAGTATTTTACTTAACATAGAGGGGAAAGATCTGGTGAAATCAGAGGTAAAATGTCTGAGTTAACTCAAATAAATAACTCTGAGGTAAAATCAGTTTAGGAGCCCTGTGGCACAGAGTGGTAAACTGCAGTACCACAGTCCAAACTCTGCTCATGACCTGAATTCAATTCCTGCGGAAGCTGGGTTCAGGTAGCTGGCTCAAGGTTGACTCAGCTTTCCATCCATCCAAGATTGGTAAAATGAGTACCCAGCTTGCTGGCAGTAAAGTGTGTATGGCTGGGGAAGGCAATGACAAACCACCCTGTAAAAAAAGTCTGCCAAGAAAACATTGTGATGCAATGTCACCCCATGGGTGGGTAATGACCTGGTGTTTGCACAGGGGATTACCTTTACCTTTTTAAAATCAGTACATGCACAGACTTTATTATGTTACAGGCTTGTGGCTCCAGCGTCAAGGGGAGGGGTCGAGGCAGGCACCCCAGGCAAAATTCCTCTGTACTAACACATTCTAGTTTAGTTTACAGTTTTAACTGAAATAACACACAAGCACACTATTTTCAGAAAAAGTGGAATAAAATTGGCCACAACTTCATTGGTTACAGCTGTAGCAAGCCTTGGCACAGCATGGGGTAAGGATCCCACTCATCGACTGACACGCCTGCCAGTCGATGCTCTGCTGGTCACCTTGGGATGGCAGGTTAGGAATTCCACTAGGGTGGAAGCCCAGGGGTGGTCTCCCCTGCCACCTGAGCGTTAGGGTAATCCCCCGGTTTACCTGCTGCGCATGTCAGTTGCCCCTCATGCCAAGATCCCTTAAGAGGATCCCCATACTCTGGAAGTGGGCACGCAGGCCGGTTTTCCAGAGAATGGATCCAGCCCCATGCTGATACCACCGCAAGAGCCGAGCCTCAGCCAGGTCCTGCCAATGCTCCTACAGCTGTAGCCAAGGGCATAGGAAATCCCCAATTCTGTGTAGCCAAATATCCATATAACAATTGAACTCCCTCAGAACAAAGCAGGACCTTCAACCATGTTGAAATGTCCCAGTGCTGAATCCAGCGACCCTCCATAGTGTCCATGATCCTCTGCAACCTCTTGGTTGGCTTCCACTTTGCCAATTCCACCTTATCCACAGGGTGTGCCCCTTGCCAACTTTGGTGCTGCACCCAGTTCCACCCAGAAGATCATCACCACCAGAAGTATCTTCCCCAATTTTTTCAACGGTGCTGTGTACCAGCCTTTTGCCAGATTGGGCTCTGAGTACAACAACAGCAGCATGGTGTGTGTGTGTGTGGGGGACCATGGATAACCAAATGAGACCAAACACTGAGGGAGAGGTCCTTCCACTTTACCTGTCACTCACCTCACAAAGTGACTCCCAACTTTGTCCTGCAGGCCAGTGTCCCATCCCTAGCCAGACAATGTTTGTGTCTGCAAATCCAGACTGACTGGTGCCATTTCTCCAGAAACTAAAGGAGTTAATGGTAAAGAAGTCAATGGTAAAGTGTCAGAATAACGTGGCAGGAACCAGATGTGGCCTGCTAGAAGTCAGACAATATTGTGTCTGCCAATCCCAGCTGATCGGCCCTGACCCCTTTAACTGACGGAGTCAACTGTAAAGAGTAACAATACACAGCAGGAACCCAATACAGATTAAGATAAGTCTTGTAAACCTCTGAGTCAACATTAAATGGCAGAACCAGGGGCATCCCATTTCATTCCTGCCTATGTCAATTGACTTCCAACTAAGTCCACATAGATCCTTGCCTCCCTGGAACTAAATAGACATTGTAAATAGACTAAACCTGTGCACAAGAGTGTGCCCGCAACTCCACGCTTCTAATGCTGTGTCTCTGGAACTGAATAGACATGGTAAACAATCGGCTGCCCAGTGCAACCTGGCCAAAGGCCAAACTGCATCCATAAGCCCACTCAAGTTCAGCCAGCCATGCTCCATGCCACCCCAAGTGTGCCACCACACTGAACTGAATAGTTCCGGTGAAGAGTCTCTGGCTGTGTTAAAGATGGCTGCTGGTGCACGAGGCTGTGCCTGCAAGCAGCAACCCAATCAGCCTAGCTGTGGTGCCTCCCGCATCCAGAAGAGGCTGCTTATAGTCAGGCCAGGATGCAAAGTTGTGCCCGCCAGTGCACCCTAGTTCATGCCACATTCTTGGAACTTAAGGTCATGTTAACAAATAGCAGTCATGTCACAGTGCTGCAACTCCAGTTGCCCTCAAGTGCAAACTCATGCACACCACATACATGGACTCAAAGAAGGTAGTGTTACAGAGCTCCTCAGGAAATTGTATCAAGGCTGATAGGTATGCTAAGGGCAAGTTGATAACTGTTCAGGGAGGGTACATGGTACATTGTGAACCACGGACTTTTAAAATTTTTTATTATTACTATGGTTCTAGGAACAAGACTTTGCTCCCTTCGGTGTGCCATGTGCTGAAGGACCCGGGCATCTGGCCCTGGCCATGCATCCGATGGAACACCCTGGGAAATGTGGCAAGGTAAAAGACCCGTGGCACAGAGTGGTAAAGCTGCAGTACTGCAGTTGAAGCTCTGATCACGACCTGAGCTCGATCCCGGTGGAAGCTGGGCTCAGGCAGCTGGCTCTGGGTTGACTCAGCCCTACATCCTTCTGAGGTCGGTAAAATGAGTACCCAGCTTGCTGCGGGGGAAAGTGCAGATGACTGGGGAAGGCAATGGCAATCCACCCCGCAGAAAGTCCGCCATGAAAATGTCCCAATGCGACGTCACCCCGGAGTCAGAAACGACCGGTGCTTGCACAGAAGACCACTTTTTAAAAAGGTTGGCCATTGTTGGTGGGCTATGGAACCTTGCCTCCTGAGTGAAATGCAGTATCTTTGATGCTGTTATCAACACCTGGATGATGGCCAGCTCCAAATACCTTGACATCTTGGTCCAGCCACCTTCCGCCATGGAACTGCTGCCACATTCCCTACTACAGTCTACACCCAACTATTATCTTTACGCTGTCACCCAGTCAGCATGCCATAATAGTGGCATGTCCCAAACTAAGTGCTTCTCAATCCAAGTGATGGCTTGGCCGGTGCTTGTATAAGGCAGACGTGGTAAGGAAGGTGAACACTCGGCTATGCCCTGTGTAACTGGTGCACCAAGACGAGGCATGCCCCATATGCTCTCTGCTGGGCCAGTGAAGGAATATGAGAGCCCATGTGATGTGTTAGATGCAAGCCCTGGCAATTGTTTACATGTCTCAAAGCAGTGCATTGTATAAATCAAAGACTGCAATTGTGATTGCATGCACCTAATGCCACAGACAATGGCCCTGGTTGAAATCCCCATGAAACCAGTGTGGTTGCTAGTGGTGATAGGGCCACTGGCCTGATGTGAAGGAATCCCCCATCCCCTTAATACCTGGGCCAGCCCCACTAACAATGATTTGTCATGCAGAAAAGTCCCTGACTTCACCTTCTGTGAAGTGCCTTTATGGATACCTTCGTGTATTGCTAAGGTGATCACAGATGCCTCCCCTCCTCTTGCTCTTCCCCTACCCTCCCAAGCAGTTGACCTACAGCCATTAATTTTGAGGTCTCAGAGCGGCTCACAATCTCCTTTATCTTCCTCCCCCACAACAGACACCCTGTGAGGTAGGTGAGGCTAAAAGAGCACTCACAGAAGCTGCCTTTTCAAGGAGAACTCTCGGGAGAGCTATGGCTAACCTAAGGCCACTCCAGCGGCTGCAAGTGGAGGAGTGGGATATCCAACCCAGTTCTCCCAGATAACAGTTCGTGCACTTAACCACCTCCACCAAACTGGCTTTAGGGACTTTAGTGCGTGCGAGCTCCAGCCCCACCCCCCATCTAGCCACATCAGCATGCTCCGTGCTTGAACTATGCACCACACAACTAGCAGATGCTCTGCTGTTGAGCTGCCATTCTTTGTGGGGGGACATTTGTCTCACCAGGGTAATTCACGCTGAAAATAGACCTTCCGGTGCCTAGCCAGCCTCGCCCTTCTGCATCTTATGTTATAATTATACATCCTTTTAAAATGCTTTGGATTGCCTAGATTGACTCTTAAAGCAAAAGTATCAACTATTTGATTCAGGTTGCTGCCATTCATTTTTCTGTTGCATGTAGAGAAAACCAAACATCAAGGTCACAGGACAAGACCACTGCATGAAGCTGCCTTATACAAGACTTGGACTCAGTTTTGGCAGAATTTGTATAATTCAAAATTAATTGTACCGAGCTGCATTCTCTCTGATCATTCAATTGCCTTTAGAGGTATAGGGCAACTAAACGAGGACTGCCTTTACACTGGACACATCTTAGATCTTACACAATTTAAATGTGAAATCAATGCTGTGTGCTAAACATTGGCGCAACTGCAAGGCTGAAGAGGTGAATGTGGGTGGCTTGCCATTGCATACTTCTGTATTGCCACCTTGAACTTCCCATACAAATCCTACCCTGACCTAACTGTGTGCTATGCTTGCAAGGTCTGCTGAGATTGGTCAGGATGTCTTGCTGAGGATCTATATTCTGTCTCTCCCTCTGCCTACCCAGTTTAAATACCTATCTATCCCAGTCTAACTACCTACCTACCTAACTACTCCCTCTCCCATTTATCTAACTAACCTCTTCACTATCTAGCTACCCCTGTGAATCCCAGCACTGTCTCCACTGGCTGCCTGTACCCACCAGTAGTGCTGGAGCCCATCACCCAGTGGTTAGGGGCCTATAAATGTGCATAAAACTAATTCTGGGAAATCTCCAGTCAGCTCCTGGAGACTGGTTTATACAAAGTTTATACCTGCCTCAGATTTATACAAAGTTCTGGGCAATCCCCAGCCACCAACTGGAGATTGGCAAAAGTAAATCTGTGCCGTACCAATTCTGGAAGATCCTGAAGTGCCTCTTGAAAGTTGGCAACACTTGAATCAAGGTGGGGGGATGTCTGCGAGAAATTCTTGTGCTTGGGAGATGCCCTGGAGGGAGTTGGCAGTCCCAGCCCTGTGCCCAACTTCACATCCCCACCCCACTTTTGGACACAGGTGTGGCCATGGGGGCAGAATCAGTCACAGGTGCTGTCTTCCTCGAAGCTCAAGCAGGTGCAGATGTGGTGGAGACGGCTCTTGGCTGGCATGCCACCTTCTTAGTGGCATGTTGCTCTGAACTCAGAAAAGAGAATATTTAAGAGTGGTCCCTCCCCTGCCTGCTATAGAGGACCAAGTGCAAAGGTGAATTAGAGTTCTAGAAATGCCATTGAGATGCCAAAGCTGAATTAGTTATTGAGATTCCACCTTACCAAATTGACCTGCCGTCCTATGCCTGAACCAGGAAACACATAGCACCCATCATTTTCCCCAGACTAGAGGACAAGGCCACAGCATGAAGCTGCCTTATACTGAATTGGACCATAGCAACCAGTTACTGCGTGAGGCTGCAGTCTAATATGAAGCTGCCTTATACTGAATCAGACCCCAGCAGCCTGGTTGCCACACAAAACTGCTTTGTCCAGAAAATAAACTGCCACATGCTGAATCAGATACCTGTAACCTATCTGCATAATCAGCTGCTTTATATTAAACAGATCCCCGCAGCCCCATCTAGCCACCCTTGAACACTATGCAAACGTGCTGTATATACTGATTTGAACCCCCACTGCCTTGTGACAAGCATAACTGAACTCCAAAGGGAGTTCTGGCCATCACATTTAAAGGGATCGCACACTTTTTAAATGCCTTCCCTCCTCTTGGAAATAATTAGGGATAGGGGAACCTTCTTTTGGAGCTCATAGAATTGGACCCCCTGGTCCAATCCTTTTGAAACTTGGAGGGTCTTCTGAGGAGAGGTACTGGATGCTATGCTGAAAATCTGGTGCCTCTACCTAAAAAAAAAACAGCCCCCTCCTGAGCCCCAGATAACCACGAATCAATTCTCCCATTATACCCTATGGGAATTGGGTCTCTCATGGGAAAAATGGAGTGCCCAGCAAATGTTTTCCTCCCCCCCCTGCTTTTTGGTGACCCTGAAGTGGGAGGAGGGCCTCCAAACAGGGGGAACCCCTGCTCCCACCTGGGATTGGCAACCTTAGCCATATGACCCAAGCCACTCAGCAGCAGTGCTTCAAAATGGACTCATTGAGGCAGATTTAACTCCCAAAATTATCTTCTCCCCCATCCTTTTCCTTGCTCAACTGGGGTTACAGATCTGGCTGTGGCATAAACAGGGCTGTTAGGGGGCCCCAGGAGGCTGAGGGGGTGTTGTTTGTTGCCCTCATGGAATATCCTTGCAGAGGCGAAGTGGAGACCATTTCTGCTAATTTTTCTCCATAAGTCTGCTCTGTCTCTTCCCTCGTTGCTGCTTTCTCCTGGCCTCTCATCTGTGCCGGCTGGGCTCCTGAGCAACAAAGCTTCCTGCACTTGACCCACCCCCACCCCCTCCACCCAGCAAAAGGCTGCCTTCCCTCTTATCCCTCCCCGCAGTACCACAAATGGGATCAGGATAAGTCCAGATAATGAGGATTCTTAAGGTTTCACAGTGACTGAATTTTTTATGTTAAGAGACTTTTGTTCCAGTGTATTTCCAAACACTCTAGTACACTTTATTTGAGAATTCTTCGACTCTTTGGTTTCCAGAAGGCTGGCACATGCTTCGTAGTACCCAGACCTCTTATCTTGAAACACCAGTACTAATCTTGAGTATTTAACTGATTTTAAGGTCTCCAAAGGCAGTTTTGAACCACACCAGACCAGGTATCTCTGCATTCTTCAGAACTAACTCCCTGCTTGACTGGGCAAGGAAATTCTCTTCCCACTAGAAGATCTATCCCCTTTCTTTGGCATGAATGGGAGTCTTTACTTGCTTCCCAAACTTCCTTGCCAACTTTCCCTAGTTCTCCTGTCTGTGTTAAAACTGCTCAGTCAGGGCTGAATTCTGAAACTGTCAATACTCAGCTTTTCTCAGCTAGGGCTAAAATCAGACTCAACTCAGTCAAGGCAGAAATCTGACTGAATCTCTTCAATGTGCAGCTCTCAAGTCTTTCTCTGCTCAGCCGATGCAAAGCAATCAGATTGCTTAGAGCAGCCTGTCACTCAATGCTCTCTGTTTCTGTGAAGAATTAACCTTTCACAGTCCTTGAAGCTTTTAAAAAGTGCAGTCTGTCACAGCCACTTCCGTTGTTCAGTCACACAGTTGAGTCCAACTCTTTGCAACCCCATGGACCGAAGTCACACCAGGCCCTCCTGTCTTCTACCATCCTCCGAAGTCCACTCAAAAGTGAAGTCCATAATTGAGGTGAGGATGGTGCTGAAACCCGATATTACTGAATTTATATTTTACCTTTCTCCCCAATTGGAATGCAAAATGGCTTGCATTGTTCTTCTGTCTGTCCTTTTATCTCCACAACAACCATGTGAGGTAAATTAGAATGAGTGTCTCCAGGCAAGCTTCTATGGCACAGTGGGGATTTGATCCAGGGTCTTCTGGATCCTACTCTGACACTTATAATTGCTTCATTACTGAAACTTTACTTCAAACAACATGATGATATTTCTTCAGAGCTTAACTATGAGCTCTGGAGAGTTTGCTGGAATGACCAATGTACTTGACATTCCTGGCCATGCCAAAGGTGTTTATAGAAATAGTGTGATGATGCATGTTATAGAAATAGTGTAATGATGTAAAGGAAGGCAATACTTTTTTGTCAGTCTCAGAATGAGAAACTGCACTATAACTGATGTTTTGTTGGATGAGCATTGCTTATAAAATCAATTGAAAGCCTGGTTTGAATGATGGGCAAAGGAGAATCAAGACAAATCCAAACATCAGGGAACTTGCAGAACACTTAGTTTGTTTTTCAGGGAACCCTGAATGCACTAGCCTTGTCAAATTTAGAAACAGGATATTCTTTAATAATAATCACCATATAGGATCTTTTTTTGTTTGGATAGATGCCAGAAAGGAGAATTCAGATCTTACTGACGCAAGTATGAACTGTAAGGCATTGGTAATTTTTTTCCATAGGTGAATTTGGGGGCAAAACTAGATGACTTTCATGATGTTGGGTTCAAACAGAGTGAAATATCTTTCTCTGTTACTTAATCAGTTAAGATATTAAACAGATGAGCATTTTTATACAAAATGATTTCAGTAATTACAGTTGACAAATACAGTGTATATGTTATGTGGTTCAGAAAACGCACCGTGCTGTTACATTGACTTCATTTTAGGTTAACACCATTCTACTTGTGAGCAATATGTTTGCATGCTGTTTGGCAATAAAACACGTTGCTCTGTCATTCTGGTTGTAATGTTCACATTTACTCTTTTTTTCCTATACCATTTATTCACATAAATGACTTGGAGACATGGGATTGGATGCAGACTAAATTGGCATTTTCACTGATTCCCTCTCCCACTGCAGACCTCCCCATACATTCATCAGCATTCCCCATGCCCCAGGAGCAGTATTTTGTGCAGCTCAGTGGCCTGTAGTGGGAGAAGCAAGAAAGTTCCATTCTACCATTGGAAAATTTAGTCTGGATCAATGTTCTCTCTAAGCTGCAGAGTCTTGTGAGCAAAAATTCTATGTTGTGAGCTACTGGCATTAAAGTTGTGAGCTACTGCATAAATTAGCCTGTTCTGGGGTCATACTTCCTGAGCTAAAACAAAAATGTGTGAGCTGGAGACTAAAAATCTGTGAGCTAGCTTACGTTAACTCAGCTTAAAGGGAACACTTGTCTGGATACAACCAATATAAATTGAAGACGTGCAACAGGATTTTAAACATGTTTTGTTAGAAGTGCTAGTCTGTGTGGTCTGAAAACTTGTACACTAGATATGTGTCTCTGAGTATATGGCTCAAATTTCAATTTGAGCCCAAATCCACACTAAAATGATTTGAGTGTATGGAGGCTAGTTTACTTTTTCAAGTCTCACTCCAAGCATAGACAGCTAATGGCTTAGATTCTACACATGACTTTTATATTGAACAATAGGGATGGGTGTGAAATGGCAGACAAACTAAAGTTCAGCATGAATTTTAGCTGCTTTGTAGTTCATGGAGCTATGTCCACAAACTGAAGAACCACCACAAACTTCCATTAATTGTGGTGGGTTGTGGCAGTTCATGAAGAGCTCTGCACAAAAAACAGCTCGGAGCCATTTAAACCCTGTTTTCTACTCCCCATGAAAGACCATGGAGAACAGAAAGCAGGGGTTCCCAAACAGCTGAGTGCTCAGCTGTTTGGTTTAAATGGCTCTGAGAAGTGGGGAGTGGAAAGCCAGGGTTTAAATTTTAAATGGCTCATGAGCCAATATGGACTAGGTCAATTTGCAAACCATTCAGCCATTAATCATGAACCAAGCTGAACAGCAAAAATGCAGTTTGTGCACATCCCTATTGAGTAACCCACACACTAATAATGCATGATCTTGCAGTAACTGAGGAAGCATCACCACACATTTAAAAAAAAGTACTGAAGTCGTTTTAGAATGAAATCAGAAGAAAAAATATTTTATGAAGGGAAATTATGCAAATACTTAGCTGAGGAATTAATACATTTCAAACAGAAAAAAATAGGATTTAGACAAAAAGGGGGGGGAAGATCCATGGGAAAGAGAACCAGATACAAAAATAACCATGAATATTTCACTAAGCATCAATCTTATATAGTCTGATCTTGCAATATTCAATAAGCCTAATTGTCAATTATGTGCAAAATTTTCTATTTTAAAAGTTTCACACACTATAGAATAACAACGTATACACTCATAATTAATACATAGACATAGACATAATTAATACATCAATCTTTACAAAGAGTATAAGTCCATTTCAGTGAGCAAAAGTTCATCTCAAACAGAGAATGTAAAAGCTCCTTGAAGAGTAAAGTGCATGAAGGCTACAGACAGGAAAAAGTTCTTGTGCAGTAATTCTCAAGTTTAAAGGCCAGACTCTTTGTTGCCACCTCTAACAGAGCACAGCTGGCTTGCGTAGATGTGCTGTTTCCAATACTTTATCAAAGAGGAGTCCAGGCAGTCCTATATAAATACCTTTACAGCTTCTACAATGAAAGCCAGAAAAAAACTTTCTATATAATCAATATTCATAAAAGCTTAATAGAAAAAGGAAAGTTCAAATATTTTTTAGCCATAATCAATATGAAACCTTCACAAACAAGCACATGTCTTCAGAGTGTATTGTCTGACTGACTCAGCATTCTCTCCAGACATTTAAACTCACACATACACTAATAAGTAACACCTCTTACAACTCTTAAGGAAATACAAAACCCAGAACACATAACATGGCAAGCCAACACATTATTTTTTTTTACTCAGGATGTAATGTTTGCAGAAGGCAAGAGTAGCCAATGCAATCATTTAGACCACTGGACGCAGGGCCAGTGCTAGGCTTTTTGGTGCCCTAGGCGAGATATGTACTAGTGCCCCCACCCATTTTAAAAAAAAATACTCAAAAAATGTAGGAAAATTTGAGAACACCAAACCTGAAACTTTTCACATTTTAATTTACTGTTTTAATCTAAATTTTATTTTTTATTTTTTTAAAAAAATGTGAGAATAAGTAATGCATTATCAATCTTTGCTTTTATTTCTCAAGTAAAATAATTTTTTTTCTGAAAACAAGAGAAGCCATATTGGATCAAGCCAATGACCCATCCTGTCCAATGCTCAGTGTGTCACAGTATGGTCAAAATTCTGGTGCCACCATTTAGAGTGGTTGGATACGTGTCTTTCTCCATCTGTGCTATGTCATCTACAATGATTGGTTACTAGATTTTAATTAGTCTGATTGGGCACTTAACTGACATTGTTTGGCTGCTCAGTGCCAACATTACAGTTTGGGGAGAAGGTGGAAGGTGGACTTGATGGTGTTGAAACCCACTGAGGTCCCCTACTAAGCATTTATTCTAGCTTTTAACTGTACATATACAGATACAATTGTACACACTTTAGTAAACACAGATTTCAGACTGCTGTGCACATTTTTAATTTAATTAAAAACACCTCCACACACCCCTGCTTTCAGAATTAATTCTCTTCACAGAAGGCAAGACCACTGACCTCACCTTGTTGTTTTGTTTTGACTGAATCCTCTGTTGAGAGTTAAGGCTAGAAGTTCCTTGTTTCTCAAACAAACACATAGATTTGAACCAGAACAGAGAGGAAGAGAAAGCCAGGCCAGGGGAAGGGACAAACAGAAACACTAGTGCTCCAACAGCTGTGCAAAACCCAACATTTTTAATGTCAGAACAAGTTCTGTATTTCATGATCAAGAATTACATTTCCAGATCTATGAACTTGGAAGGGACAAACAGAAACACTAGTGCTCCAACAGCTGTGCAAAACCCAACATTTTTAATGTCAGAACAAGTTCTGTATTTCATGATCAAGAATTACATTTCCAGATCTATGAACTTGGATTACAGTGTATACAAGTCCCAAAAGACAGCTGCCACAGATGTTTAAATGGAAACGTGTACATGGGGTAATAATACATACAGAGAGAGGGTCCTGCAGAGGACTTCACTGCCACAGGAAGTGGTGGCAGCTACAAGCAAAGACAGCTTTAAGAGGGGCTTGGTTAAACATCTGGAGCAGAGGTCCATCAGTGACTATTAGCTACAGGGTATTTATGGAACTCTGTCTGGTGTTTGGGGGGGAAGCAACACTGGGAGGGCTTCTAGTGTCCTGGCCCAACTAATGGACCTGCTGATGGCACCTGGTTTTTTGGCCACTGTGTGACACAGACTGGATGGTCCATTGGCCTGATCCAACATGTCTTCTCTTATGTTCTTATGGGCCTTGACTTGGCACCACCAGCCCACACTTTCACTCCACTCAGTGTAAGTGTGAGAGAATGGGATTAAGTAAACATTGGCCATCCTTGGGTTTCTATCAAATTCAAGATCAATGAATAAAAACACTAGCATATCTACTTCTTCATATCTGAACAATTGCAAAGCACTCAGATTTACTGTCAGCATATCAGAAAGAAGAGTTAAAGCCACTAACCTGGAGAGCTGCAGCTGGCCAGAGTACATAACGCTGGCTAAGATAGACCAGTGGTCTGATTAAAGTATAAGGCAGCCTCAAGTATTCAGCAGAGAAGGGTATGTGGCACCTACCTCATGAGGAAGAGCATTCCTTAGTTATCTTTTGTTGCTGATGCGGGGCATCAGTACTTCCTCTAAGCTGTGGAATCTTGTGAGCCAAAATTCTACTTTGTGAGCTACTGGCATTAAAGTTGCGAGCTACTGCATAAATTAGTTTACTCTGAGGCTCATTTTTCCTGAGCTAAGACAAAAATATGTGAGCCAGAGGCTAAAAACCTGTGAACTAGCTCACACTAACTCAGCTTAGAGGGAACACTGCTGGGCATATATCTGCTAATGGGTGCTCTGCTTTCATAGATCAGCACAGTATCAAGTTCTGAAAAGTCAGCTTTAGAAACCAAAGGGGAGAGGAGGGAAAGAATGGGGGGGGGGGGTGAGATTCACCCAATTCAGAAGACTTAGCCATCACATGATTCTGTCTCGCTCTCTCTTTGCTCTGCACCTGGCTGCACCGCCTGATCCCAGTCCCAAGGCAAAAGAACACAAGAACATAAGAGAAGCCATGTTGGATCAGGCCAATGGCAAAACAAACAAACCCAGGTGCCATCTAGAGGTCCACCAGTGGGGCTAGAAGCCCTTTCACTCCCAAGCCCCAAGAATACAGAGCATCACTGCCCCAGGCAGAGAGTTCCAACAATAAGCTGTGGCTAATAGCCACTGATGGACCTCTGCTCCATATGCTTATCCATTCCCCTCTTGTCTATGCTTGTAGCTGCCACCACCTCCTGTGGCAGTGAATTCCACATGTTAATCACCCTTTGGGTGAAGAAGTGCTTCCTTTTATCAGTTCTAACCAGACTGCTCAGCAATTTAATTGAATGCCCACTAGTTCTTGTATTGTGAGACAGGGAGAAAAGTACTTCTTTCTCTACCGTCTCTATCCCATGCATAATCTTGTAAACCTCTATCATGTCACCCCGCAGTTGACGTTTCTCCAAGCTAAAGAGCCCCAAGCATTTTAGCCTTTTTTCATAGGGAAAGTGTTCCAACCCTTTAATCATTCTAGTTGCCCTTTTCTGGACTTTTTCCAATGCTATAATATCTTTTTTGAGGTGCGGTGACAAGAATTATACAGAGTATTCCAAATGAGGCTGCACCATCAATTTATACAGGGGCATTATGATGCTGGCTGATTTGTTTTCAGTTCCCTTCCTAATAATTCCCAGCATGGTGTTGGCCTTTTTTATTGCAGTTGCACGCTGTCTTGACATTTTCAATGAGTTATCTACCATGACCCCAAGATCTCTCTCTTGGTCAGTCTCTGCCAGTTCACATCCCATCAACTTGTATATATAGCTAGGATTTTTGGCCCCAATGTGCATTACTTTGCACTTGGCCATGTTGAACTTCATCTGCCACGTTGATGCCCACTCACCCAGCCTCAACAGATCCCTTTGGAATGCCTCACAATCCTCTCTGGTTCTCACCACCCTGAACAATTCAGTGTCATCTGCAAACTTAGCCACTTCATTGCTTCCAACTCCAAATCATTAATGAACAAGTTAAAGAGCATGGGACCCAGTACTGAGCCCTGCATGGGACCCAGTACTGAGCCCATTCAGCCATTAATCATGAACCAAGCTGAACAGCAAAAATGCAGTTTGTGCACATCCCTATTGAGTAACCCACACACTAATAATGCATGATCTTGCAGTAACTGAGGAAGCATCACCACACATTTAAAAAAAAGTACTGAAGTCGTTTTAGAATGAAATCAGAAGAAAAAATATTTTATGAAGGGAAATTATGCAAATACTTAGCTGAGGAATTAATACATTTCAAACAGAAAAAAATAGGATTTAGACAAAAAGGGGGGGGAAGATCCATGGGAAAGAGAACCAGATACAAAAATAACCATGAATATTTCACTAAGCATCAATCTTATATAGTCTGATCTTGCAATATTCAATAAGCCTAATTGTCAATTATGTGCAAAATTTTCTATTTTAAAAGTTTCACACACTATAGAATAACAACGTATACACTCATAATTAATACATAGACATAGACATAATTAATACATCAATCTTTACAAAGAGTATAAGTCCATTTCAGTGAGCAAAAGTTCATCTCAAACAGAGAATGTAAAAGCTCCTTGAAGAGTAAAGTGCATGAAGGCTACAGACAGGAAAAAGTTCTTGTGCAGTAATTCTCAAGTTTAAAGGCCAGACTCTTTGTTGCCACCTCTAACAGAGCACAGCTGGCTTGCGTAGATGTGCTGTTTCCAATACTTTATCAAAGAGGAGTCCAGGCAGTCCTATATAAATACCTTTACAGCTTCTACAATGAAAGCCAGAAAAAAACTTTCTATATAATCAATATTCATAAAAGCTTAATAGAAAAAGGAAAGTTCAAATATTTTTTAGCCATAATCAATATGAAACCTTCACAAACAAGCACATGTCTTCAGAGTGTATTGTCTGACTGACTCAGCATTCTCTCCAGACATTTAAACTCACACATACACTAATAAGTAACACCTCTTACAACTCTTAAGGAAATACAAAACCCAGAACACATAACATGGCAAGCCAACACATTATTTTTTTTTACTCAGGATGTAATGTTTGCAGAAGGCAAGAGTAGCCAATGCAATCATTTAGACCACTGGACGCAGGGCCAGTGCTAGGCTTTTTGGTGCCCTAGGCGAGATATGTACTAGTGCCCCCACCCATTTTAAAAAAAAATACTCAAAAAATGTAGGAAAATTTGAGAACACCAAACCTGAAACTTTTCACATTTTAATTTACTGTTTTAATCTAAATTTTATTTTTTATTTTTTTAAAAAAATGTGAGAATAAGTAATGCATTATCAATCTTTGCTTTTATTTCTCAAGTAAAATAATTTTTTTTCTGAAAACAAGAGAAGCCATATTGGATCAAGCCAATGACCCATCCTGTCCAATGCTCAGTGTGTCACAGTATGGTCAAAATTCTGGTGCCACCATTTAGAGTGGTTGGATACGTGTCTTTCTCCATCTGTGCTATGTCATCTACAATGATTGGTTACTAGATTTTAATTAGTCTGATTGGGCACTTAACTGACATTGTTTGGCTGCTCAGTGCCAACATTACAGTTTGGGGAGAAGGTGGAAGGTGGACTTGATGGTGTTGAAACCCACTGAGGTCCCCTACTAAGCATTTATTCTAGCTTTTAACTGTACATATACAGATACAATTGTACACACTTTAGTAAACACAGATTTCAGACTGCTGTGCACATTTTTAATTTAATTAAAAACACCTCCACACACCCCTGCTTTCAGAATTAATTCTCTTCACAGAAGGCAAGACCACTGACCTCACCTTGTTGTTTTGTTTTGACTGAATCCTCTGTTGAGAGTTAAGGCTAGAAGTTCCTTGTTTCTCAAACAAACACATAGATTTGAACCAGAACAGAGAGGAAGAGAAAGCCAGGCCAGGGGAAGGGACAAACAGAAACACTAGTGCTCCAACAGCTGTGCAAAACCCAACATTTTTAATGTCAGAACAAGTTCTGTATTTCATGATCAAGAATTACATTTCCAGATCTATGAACTTGGAAGGGACAAACAGAAACACTAGTGCTCCAACAGCTGTGCAAAACCCAACATTTTTAATGTCAGAACAAGTTCTGTATTTCATGATCAAGAATTACATTTCCAGATCTATGAACTTGGATTACAGTGTATACAAGTCCCAAAAGACAGCTGCCACAGATGTTTAAATGGAAACGTGTACATGGGGTAATAATACATACAGAGAGAGGGTCCTGCAGAGGACTTCACTGCCACAGGAAGTGGTGGCAGCTACAAGCAAAGACAGCTTTAAGAGGGGCTTGGTTAAACATCTGGAGCAGAGGTCCATCAGTGACTATTAGCTACAGGGTATTTATGGAACTCTGTCTGGTGTTTGGGGGGGGAAGCAACACTGGGAGGGCTTCTAGTGTCCTGGCCCAACTAATGGACCTGCTGATGGCACCTGGTTTTTTGGCCACTGTGTGACACAGACTGGATGGTCCATTGGCCTGATCCAACATGTCTTCTCTTATGTTCTTATGGGCCTTGACTTGGCACCACCAGCCCACACTTTCACTCCACTCAGTGTAAGTGTGAGAGAATGGGATTAAGTAAACATTGGCCATCCTTGGGTTTCTATCAAATTCAAGATCAATGAATAAAAACACTAGCATATCTACTTCTTCATATCTGAACAATTGCAAAGCACTCAGATTTACTGTCAGCATATCAGAAAGAAGAGTTAAAGCCACTAACCTGGAGAGCTGCAGCTGGCCAGAGTACATAACGCTGGCTAAGATAGACCAGTGGTCTGATTAAAGTATAAGGCAGCCTCAAGTATTCAGCAGAGAAGGGTATGTGGCACCTACCTCATGAGGAAGAGCATTCCTTAGTTATCTTTTGTTGCTGATGCGGGGCATCAGTACTTCCTCTAAGCTGTGGAATCTTGTGAGCCAAAATTCTACTTTGTGAGCTACTGGCATTAAAGTTGCGAGCTACTGCATAAATTAGTTTACTCTGAGGCTCATTTTTCCTGAGCTAAGACAAAAATATGTGAGCCAGAGGCTAAAAACCTGTGAACTAGCTCACACTAACTCAGCTTAGAGGGAACACTGCTGGGCATATATCTGCTAATGGGTGCTCTGCTTTCATAGATCAGCACAGTATCAAGTTCTGAAAAGTCAGCTTTAGAAACCAAAGGGGAGAGGAGGGAAAGAATGGGGGGGGGGGGGTGAGATTCACCCAATTCAGAAGACTTAGCCATCACATGATTCTGTCTCGCTCTCTCTTTGCTCTGCACCTGGCTGCACCGCCTGATCCCAGTCCCAAGGCAAAAGAACACAAGAACATAAGAGAAGCCATGTTGGATCAGGCCAATGGCAAAACAAACAAACCCAGGTGCCATCTAGAGGTCCACCAGTGGGGCTAGAAGCCCTTTCACTCCCAAGCCCCAAGAATACAGAGCATCACTGCCCCAGGCAGAGAGTTCCAACAATAAGCTGTGGCTAATAGCCACTGATGGACCTCTGCTCCATATGCTTATCCATTCCCCTCTTGTCTATGCTTGTAGCTGCCACCACCTCCTGTGGCAGTGAATTCCACATGTTAATCACCCTTTGGGTGAAGAAGTGCTTCCTTTTATCAGTTCTAACCAGACTGCTCAGCAATTTAATTGAATGCCCACTAGTTCTTGTATTGTGAGACAGGGAGAAAAGTACTTCTTTCTCTACCGTCTCTATCCCATGCATAATCTTGTAAACCTCTATCATGTCACCCCGCAGTTGACGTTTCTCCAAGCTAAAGAGCCCCAAGCATTTTAGCCTTTTTTCATAGGGAAAGTGTTCCAACCCTTTAATCATTCTAGTTGCCCTTTTCTGGACTTTTTCCAATGCTATAATATCTTTTTTGAGGTGCGGTGACAAGAATTATACAGAGTATTCCAAATGAGGCTGCACCATCAATTTATACAGGGGCATTATGATGCTGGCTGATTTGTTTTCAGTTCCCTTCCTAATAATTCCCAGCATGGTGTTGGCCTTTTTTATTGCAGTTGCACGCTGTCTTGACATTTTCAATGAGTTATCTACCATGACCCCAAGATCTCTCTCTTGGTCAGTCTCTGCCAGTTCACATCCCATCAACTTGTATATATAGCTAGGATTTTTGGCCCCAATGTGCATTACTTTGCACTTGGCCATGTTGAACTTCATCTGCCACGTTGATGCCCACTCACCCAGCCTCAACAGATCCCTTTGGAATGCCTCACAATCCTCTCTGGTTCTCACCACCCTGAACAATTCAGTGTCATCTGCAAACTTAGCCACTTCATTGCTTCCAACTCCAAATCATTAATGAACAAGTTAAAGAGCATGGGACCCAGTACTGAGCCCTGCAGCACCCCACTGCTTACCATCTTCTACTGTGAAAATTGCCCATTTATACTCACTCTCTGTTTCCTATTAATTAGCCAGTTTTTGATCCACAAGAGAACTTGTCCTTTTATTCCATGACTCTCAAGCTTACTAAGGAGCCTTTGATGAGGAACTTTATCAAAAGCTTTCTGGAAGTCAAGGTAAACAACTTCTATTGGGTCCCCTTTGTCTACATGGTTGTTCACCCCCTCAAAGAACTGTAACAGGTTAGTGAGGCAAGATCTTCCCTTACAGAACCCATGCTGAGAATTCCTTAGTTACTTGTGTTAATCAATGTGCCTACTCATTCTGTCTTTGATAATGATTTCTACCAACTTTCCTGGAATTGAAGTCAGACTGACTGGCCTGTAATTTCCCATATCTCCTCTGGAACCCTTTTTAAAGATGCAGGTGACATTTTCTACCTTCCAGTCCTCAGGAACGGAGGCAGATTTCAATGAAAGATTACATATTTTTGTCAGGAGATCCACAATTTCACCTTTGAGTTCTTTCAGAACTCTCGGATGTATGCTATCCGGGCCTGGTGACTTATTAGTTTTTAATTTGTCTATCAGTTGTAGGACCACCTCTCTCATCACCTCAATCTGATGCAGGTCCTTCAACACCCCTTCCAAAATTAGTGTTTCTGGAGTGGGCAAACACTTCTCATCTTCCACCGTGAAGATGGAGGCAAAAAATGCATTCAGCTTCTCAGCCATTTCCCTATCCTCCTTCAGTAATCCTTTTACCCCTTGGTCATCCAAGGGCCCCACTGCCTCCCTGGCTGGTTTCCTGCTTCTAATATATTTGAAGAAATTTTTATTGTTGGTCTTTATGTTTTTTGCAATATGCTCCTCATAGTCCTTTTTTGACTGCCTGATCACAGACTTGCATTTGATTTGCCACAGCCTGTGTTCCCGTTTATTACCCTCACTTGGACTGGCTTTCCACCGCTTAAAGGAATCCTTCTTACCTTTTGGTATTATTTTACAGCTTCCATTACTTTGTTTGTTAACCATGTAGGCTTATGGTATATATTTTATCTGAGCTTCTAGGATTGTAGTTTTAAATAGCATTCAAGTTTCCCCAAGGGTTTTGACCCTATTTACCTTTCCATTTCCTCTTCACATTTCTCCTCATGTTAGAGGAGAGGAGGGAGGGAGCCGAGCCAGGCAGCCCAAGGGGGAGGGAGGGGGAGTTAAGTGGATTCCTCAGCAGGCTCTTTTCCTCCCTTCCCTTCCCTGATTCTAGCCTGGGAACTCGCCCCCAAACATTGACATAAATGGGGGGGAGGGGAGTCAGGAGGGAGTCAATAATGAGCTGAGTCTTGTTGTAAAGTGCTACTATTTGCAAAAACCCTCCAAAGGGAGAAGAGAAAAGAAAAGGGGAGGGGGGGAGAAAGGCTAGAATATGTGTGTGTGTGTGTTGGAGGGGCTGGAAGGACAGTGAGGTACTGGACTCTGCATTTGGAAAATAAAGATTTTGGGAAGCTTCAGGCTCTGATACAACAAATTAACAAGGAAAGGGAGAGGTGGAAAAATATGGTCCTTCCATAGGCAGAGCTGTTTTTTCTGCAGCTGCAGGCTTTGGTAGCTATTCTCCCTCAGGGCTCTAAGCAGAAAATTCCAGGGGGGGGGCAGGGGTTAACATTTCAGGTGGTGGGGCCGCAGGGCCCATATGAAGGCAAAGTTTAAAAAAAAATTACAAAAGAGTTGCCAGCAGCAGGATTCCCCAGCCATGCTCCCTGAGCAGTGGTGGCAGTAAGAAAAGGGAAGTTAGAGCACGGGGGGAGGGGGAGGTCAGAGGGAAGGCTGAGGCGAAAACAGGGAGCCTTGAAGGAAGCAGTGCAGGTTCTCTCTCTCTGTCTCTCTCTCACACATGCACACATACACACGCAAACACACACAGCCCTGCCACACCTCTCTCTCTCTCTTAAACTCTCATATGCATGGTTCCGCCATTGCCTCCTTGCAGCATGCTCTCTGTCTAACACACACATCAAATAGAGAGGCCCTACAGTTGGAGGGAGGGTTTGAAAGGATGGGCCTGGCCCCCCTCAGCCCCCCTCCCCAAAGCAAGGGGTCTGTTCTCCCACCCATTACCAGGCTAGTAGAAGAGAAAAACAAGCCTCCCTGGAACTGAGACTCTTTCTAGGTGAGCTTTTTTGTTCATTCAAACAATCTGCAGCTCATGAATTCAAACCCTCCGAGCTTTGCATCTTCCGCCATGTGCACCCGCTCTGCCTCTCCAGCTATGGCCAATCACCAGCCAGAATTATGGGCAGGACAACACTGTGGGGAGGGGAAAAAGACTGCTGGGAAAGCGACGCAAGCAGGCAGCAGTGAGTCAACTGGAGTCAAGACACGCTGGGAAATGGAGCAGGGGGACTAGACTTTCTGTAGTTTCTTTCAGGAGCTGCCCTTTGGCTACATGTACGCTCTAGGCAGCCACCTCTCTCACCTACTCCCACACGCCGGCCCTGCCTGGATGCTAAAGACTGTAAAAAAAAATCCAGTATGTCTCTTCCCTTAATATTTTTTTAATATACCGTGATCCTCCATATTCTCCTGAATATTTGAATAATACCAAAAACCTCATATCATCCAAGGAATGGTTAGCCTCAGCATAATGAGCAGCCAGAGGTATCTCCATATTTTTCAACCTAATCCTTGAGCAAGGAACATCCCCTGGTCCAATCTTTTTGAAACTTGGGGGATTTTTTTGAGGAGAGGCAGATGCTATGCTGAATTTGGTGCCTCTACCTCAAAAACAGTTCCTCCAGAGCTCCAGATAACCGCAGATCAATTCTCCATTATACCCTATGGAGACCAATAATGGAGTGCCCAGTGGACATTTTCCTCTAGGGCTGCCAAGCTCCTGGGCTGGGCGGGGGTTCTCCCACTTGGGAGGTCCCCAACCCGCTGGCCCACATTGGGCCATTGGGGGATCCTCCCCTGAATTCACCAGTGTGATGATGTCACTCACAAGTGATGTCACGCACCAACCGCTCTAGGAGCTTCCAGGAAAACTCTATGGTTTTCCTAGACACTATAGCAAATTGCTAGAGTGTCTGGGAAAAGCAGAGTTTTCCTGGAAGCTCCTAGAGCTGCTGGCATGCAATGTCGCCGGTGCGATGACATCACTTTTGAGTGACATCATTGCAATGGCAACATTGCACGTGTGAAAACAGTCTCCCACCGGAGGCTGCAGGGAACTTGTCAACCCTATTTCTCTCCTCCCTCCTGCTTTCTGATAACTCTGAAGCAGGGAAAGGGCCTCCAACTGGGGATTGGCAACTCTACAAGTTAATATTGAGCACAATGTGTCAATACTGAATACTACAAGCACAGTTAAGAACCGTATTATCCAGGCCCCAGTCTGCCATAGAAGTGGCTCCACTCAATCTAGTAGGCCAAAGCCTCTAAGACAAAGAGAACAAGTTGGGCAGACTATGAACAAAGAGAACAAGTTGGGCAGACTATGTCTACCTATCCTTGAAAGTCTATGTTGGGACTGGAACATGAAGTCTAAATATCTAAGCAGCAAGTAATGCAATAGAAAAACAGAATCACGGTCCATTCTGCTGTGGACTAAATGGGACAAAGCATAGTTATTATGCAGTCTTGTATGGTCTGAAACTAGCAAAAACACATGCTCAGGAACACACAAGGGAACACTTTGCAGAAGGATTCTATCCCCAATTATGAGACAGGCAGCAGAATCCAAAAACAAAATATAATTTTCTTTGCTTGCTTAGAAAGATGGGAGGGTAGGGTTGCCAAGTCCAATTCAAGAAATATCTGGGGACTTTGGGGGTGGAGCCAGGAAACATTGGGGTGGATCCAGGAGCAAGGTTGTGACAAGCATAACTGAACTCCAAAGGGAGTTCTGGCCATCACATTTAAAGGGACTTCACACCTTTCACATGCCTTCCCTCCATTGGAAATAATGAAAGACAGTTGCACCTTCTTTTGGGGCTCATAGAATTGGACCCCCTGGTCCAATCTTTTTGAAATTTGGAGGGCATTTTAAGGAGAGGCATTGGATGCTGTGCTGCAAATTTGGTGCCTCTATCTCATAAAACAGCACCCCCCCAGCCCCAGATACCTGCAGATCAATTCTCCATTATACCCTATGGGAATTGGTCTCCATAAGGATTAATGGAGTGCCCAGCAGACATTCCTTCCCCTCCCCTGCTTTCTGATGGTCCTGAAGCAGGGGGAGGGTCTCCAAACCAGGGGATCCCCTTCTCCTACCCGGGGATAGGCAGCCCTATGGGAGGGGCATAGATGGGGGTCAGGGGAATATCCTGACTGGTAAAAGATAATGATAAGCTGGTTAGGGTCTTGGGAATAATTCTATTTAGGGTAACAGATGAGAAGTTTCAGGTTGGAAAGGCAGGAGAATATTCAGAAATTAGTTAGCCTGAACAAAGGGGAAGGGGTTCATAGGCAATGGACAATGCCTTACTAAACAGAGTTACATGCTTCTTAGTTCATTGAAATAATTGTATTTAGTGTAAATCTACTTAGGTTGTGGTTGTAAACCACTGTGTTTGGAACTGCTTCCATGTCATGGAATGAGATGAAGGCTTACCCAGAATGAGTATGGATCCTGTGCAATGCTAACAGTACTGCTAATGATTACAAGTTCAGGTTCTAGTTAAAGGTGCACTGATTAAGTACTGGGAGTTCTTTTGTTAATGGTTCAAATATCAGGCTCTAGGTGAGGAACCTCAACAGGAATCCTGTTTCATCCTTCCCCTGATTCCTTCTGTCAAGCTGCTGGCCACTAATAAAGACTGATAATTTCAGAAAAGAAATCACATCTAGAGTTGACATGTCACTCAGCTGCTAGTGTTACCCAATTGCTAATGTGGTCTGGGTTGTCATCTTTTTAAAATGGCCAATTAGTACAATCCTGATTCTTTAACTACATCAGTGGCAAAAGAAATAGGACTTCAAATGGCTTGAAGTGACCACAGTACACACAATCCATCATTGTAGAACTGGGAGTTCTTTGGTTAATGGTTCAAATACCAGGTTCTAGGTGAGGTTCTTCTGAGTGACTCTGCAAGAAACCTAATCTAATTCAGTTAGTGTGATTGAATGGGGTGTAGGGTTGCCGATCCCCAGCTGGAGGTAGGGAACCCCCTGGTTTAGAAGCCCTCCCCCTGCTTCAGGGTTATCAGAAAGTGGGGGGAGGGGTGTATGTCCACTGGGCACTCCCCAAACTCAATCCCCTACAGCAGCGGTCCCCAACCTTTTCGGCCTCAGGGACCGGTTTTGTGGAAGACAATTTTTTCATGGACCAGGGGGAGAGGGGGCGATGGTTTTGGGATGATACAATTGTGCACTTTATTTTGTTGTTGTGGTTAAGTGAGCGGACTCTTATCTGGGATAGCCGGGTTTGATTCCCCACTCCTCCACCTGCAGCTGTTGGAATGGCCTTGGGTCAGCCATAGCTCTCAAAGAGTTGCCCTTGAAAGGGCAGCTTCTGGAAGAGCTCTCTCAGCCCCACCCACTTCACAGGGTGTCTGTTGTAGGAGAGGAAGATAAAGGAGATTGTGAGCCACTCTGAGATTTGGAGTGGATGGCAGGATATAAATCCAATGTCATCATCTTATTATTATTACTGTATTGTAATATACAGTGAAATAATTATACAACTTACAGCCCAATTACTAACAAGCCACGGACTGGTACTGGTCCACGGACCGGGGGTTGGGGACCCCTGCTCTACAGAATCTGCTCTCAAATCCCCAGGTATTTCCTGATGTAGAGTTAATAACCTTAGATCCATGTGGCAAATCACTAAAAACATAGTTACTGTAAAGACTGTTCCACACATACAAGGATGTTCCTAGTAGCTATTCCCACCACACTAATGGTGATCATTTGTGTATAATTATGCTATATTTTCTTGGTGTTTTTGAAGTCTCCAATGGAAAAGAGGCTAAATATTTTAATGGCAACATATTTGGGACTTGGCCTGCTACTTGGCCATAGCAAGTAGGCCACAAACCGAGAGTTGGGGAATCAAGGCTCCCATATTTTGTTAACAAATCCAGTTATTGCTTCTAGTGCCCTATTTTAACTTCCAGGCTACAAATACCTGGAGACATTTATAAATACATTTGCATGTAACAATATATTTCTGTCTTTTCTTTAAATGTAGGTTAGATATACACAAATGGTAAAATAGTATATCATTTTACTTATGAACCAAATCCCATGTTTCCTCCTCTAAGCTCTACAAAGAAGCGGACAGTGGAAAAATAAAAGGCAAGATCTGGCAACAGAAGGATGAGTTTTTGTCAGCTCAACCATTAAACCCATAAGGCAGAATGACCTGTATTTTGGTGCTTGTTATGGCAGAGATTCTGTTTCTTTTCCTAAAGGCTATATTGATAATTCATGCTTTATGTGACCTAAGGATGCAGTATTTTTCTCTTTAAAAGTGTTCTTAATGTGGTTGAAGACCCCTGGAATCACATAATTACCACTAATACATGAATTAATGATGTGTGTCCATAATTTCACTTTCTAAGACAGGACTGATCACCTTGTTCTTGCTGAAGAATGAGATGATGTAAGAAATCAATCACTTCCTCCATGTGAGATTATCAAGTCCAATAAGATATTATTGCCCTCATGAGATCAAAGCTAAAATGTGTAGGTCCGAAGAGCTTAAAACCTGGCTAGTACCTTTCATGATTTATCAACTATTGTAAATATTTTATTGCCTACGCGTGACTCTTTAACACTATATATTTGTATTTTAGAATTACAGAAACTGATTCAGAGCCATACCGTTCAGTAATGAATTTCCTTTTGGATAGCCTTTCAGGGACAATTGACTTCCTCATGGCCTAAACTATGTTGGAATATATTAGTGGCAATTAAATTATTGCAGTAGCTCAGCTCTTATTGTTTTTCATCCTGCACTGTAACAATATCTCATGGTCTGCAGAAGCAGATCAAATGAAAGCTTCTTGGCTGTTTGAGTTTAGACAAGGAGTTTGAATCCATCTTGAATCTCTAGAATGGAGCTCTGCAGGGAGTGAAGCAAAACTTTTTCATTTATCCCATGCTGCTTTGTTATAGATTAAAGATTTTTTTCCCATTGTAAATACATCTGTAATATATGTGCTGCTTTTATAAAGAGCCCATCTCCTACATTTGCAGATACTGGGTTTGATATAATGTACTGCTCAGGTAGTTCTTTGATCATGTAGTCTGTACTGATCTTTGTCATCCTTATGTCATTGTAATTTGACATATTTAGCTATTTATTCACTTTATAATGTATGCTTTTAGGACTTAATTAAATGAACCCAGAGTTTTCATATTAATTAATCTGCTTGTCTGCAATGAATATTGGAGGGCCACTTTATGCAATCAAAAGGATCAAACACAAATGCTTTTTCTAGACTGGACTTCCTCAAACTACAGGTGGGAATAGAAGTTGCTCTACAACACACACACACACACACACAACACATACATTTTGCTGCACATAGGAAAGTTTGCATAGTGAGGGGCAGCCCAATCCTAACATACATGGTGCCTGGCCGTGGCGTAAGTCCAGTGCCGCTCGTTGAGTCCCTAAGGGGAGTGGTACGCTCAGGTGTAGGGGTGGGGGGGAGAGAAGAGGCATAAAGTGGCTGCAGGTCGAGCGGTTGTAATGGCAACCCTGCTGGAGCATTCGGGCAAGGTGGATGCAGGAGGAGGGGAGGGGAGGGTCAGCCCAGGCCCCCTGGATTGGCCAGGCACCATAGCAGATGACAGTCAGGGGCAGGAAGAGGCAACCCCGGAGAGGCTGCTCACTTACCCCACCCCGTCCCAACAGAGACCTGAGCCAATCATGGCCAGACGGTCACAGTCAAGGGAGAGAAGTCTCACCAATGCGGTGAGGGGAAAGGAGTGGGGCTGGGCATGGACGCAAGAGAGACAGAGAAGCCTGGTGCACTGCTGTGGTGGGGGTGGGGAAAGGGAAGGGGAAGTGTGGAGCTATGGGATTGGCCAGTCCCGTGGCCTCGCCCACCATCAGAGACTCAGGCCAATGGCAAGCAGGTGAGAGAAGTTGTGAGTGCCCCCCAGCCATACACAGACAGGGAAAACATAGGGCAGGAGTCTGCAGGCAGGGAAACCAGGCAAAATGTGAGTCCAGGAAAGAGGAGACAGAGCCACAACATGTCCAAGTCCCACAGGACAGCTCTGCCCAGCATAGACACAGAGTCTTACTGCCCCACCCTTGCGGCAGCCAAGCCTCCGATCCCAGCGCAAACCCAGCGCTTCGCCCGTTGGCAGCAAGGACACAGCCATGTGCCCAACGCATGCCCTCCCCCCACAATCCCCTCTGCTCTGTGCCATGGGATGAGAGGGGGAAGAACCTCTGGGCTCCCCTGTCCACTGTTTCGCAGAGGTGGCTCATAGGTCAGCCCCTCTCCATGAAGCATGTGACCCCGCCCTCCCAGACATCCCTTCGGGGAACACACTGACAGAGGGAACACTTCACACAACACACTTGGGTGGGGCAGAGGGAATGTGCAGGAGACACCATGCATGTGAGACAAAGAACACATCTCAAGACTTCATTGGTCAGAAACCGAGTGCAACAGTTTCCTAGGAACACCTGGGATAGTCTTGCCAGGCATGAGGGGCACAAGGCTTCACTCCAAGAGGAGGGTGGGAACAGCTGACGGAGAAAAGGGGGAAGGAAGCACCCCCCACAGAAGCCTCTCTATTGCATTCCCACCTGCAAAACAAACAGAGATCAAGAGCACCCGAAGGGGAGGCAGCTGCAGCGTGCACACATGTTGTGCTGAGGGAATCTCTTAAAAGGACAGTCCCTGACCCACCTCCCCACAGGCATTGATGGAGCTGCCAGGTCCCCCCTGCCTTGTCAGGGGTGGGAATGAGGCAGAGGACAGACCGAGGAGGGGGGCCCTCCAGCAACATGCGGGTGCCGTGGTAAGCATCCCTGCCTGGGTTTGCAGCCTGGGTCCAGTGCTGAAGATGCTGTCAATGTGAACGAGGAGGGGGGAGGCAATTTTGGAGCATGCACTCCTGCTTACCCATCAGTGCATGACTGGCTCTGCATGCCAAGTTTCAGGCACCTGTTTAGACTTGGAAATAATAGGTTAGCCACAGAGAAGAGACCTCGCTCCCCTCCTCGCAAGCCAAAGTGCCCACCCTATACTGTCTAAGCAAATTTGCTGTGTAATTTCCATCACCAAAGTGCCCCCCCCCTTGATCTAAATCCAAGGGGGAGAGAGCTCCCCGGCAGAACTCCCTGCTGCACGGCCAGCTATACCTAAAGAGTTTGTGGGGCAGGACGGCAGCTTCTGTAGGAGAGGGGGGCCTGTGATTGGGTGATAGCAGGGGACTTGCTCATATGAACATATGAAGCTGCCTTATACTGAATCAGACCTTTGGTCCATCAAAGTCAGTATTGTCTTCTCAGACTGGCAGCGGCTCTCCAGGGTCTCAAGTTCCATCCAGAGTGTGCGGGGATTGGTGTGCCGTTTAGTCGACTCCCTGAGAGGTTCTGAGGCTGTGCCAGGAGTGTCGGGAACCTTTGTTTTTGGGACACATGGGTGTCTATGGGATCTGCCACAATTTACCTCACTGTAACTTTACACCTCTCACAGGGGGCATGCCCGGTCTGAGAGGTCTTAGGAAGTCACCTAATGCCAGCCACGCCCCTAGGCCTGCCCCCTCGTGCACGGGCATACCTTCCTATGTCCAAGTTGCACCGCTGGCTAGGCGAAGTGGCACTCCACCTGCGGCCTGGGACGGATGTACACTGTGGCATGTGCAGACTGGAGTAAGTCCCATTTGCACCAGTGGGGAAGTGGTTAGAGTGGCGTACCTCCGATTCCCACTGGCGTAGCGGTAAGTCTGCCTCCAAAGCAGTTTCAGCCTCGCCCCTCTCTTAGAATTGCTCTCTAAATGAGGCAAAAACTTTTTCCTGACACACCACTTTCCTGTGTGCAGGTCATTGTGAAGGAGTATGTTCAAATATGCAACCGTTTCTCACATTCTGGAATGATACCAAACCCCACCCCCTTTTTCATTTATTCTGTTAATTGCTTTTATATATATTATATGTATTTTCATTGATTGTGCAGATTGCATTTTTAAAACATAGTGTGCTGAGAAGCACACTTTTAAAAAATAGAAGTTTCTGAGCACTGACTTGTTAGTGGAGAACAGAGAATATTATTATTTATTTATTTATAATGGTCATAGACCAGCAAACAAATCATAATTAATAAAAGGTGATATAAATATACAATAATTATTATACAATACTAAAATATGATACTACCTAAAATATACATAAAATACGAATACAGACTTTAAGACACCGAAGATGTAAAATTAGTGTTAAAACCAAGGATAAACTAAAAACCCTGTCTAGACCTTTTTGTTTCTTCCCTTAATAAATAAATTGTTTATTCACTGCCTAAGCCAGCATTTAAAACAGTAAAATCATACAAAATTAAAACTGATTGACCATAAAATCTTACATAAAAGGCATAAAATACTGTTATAAAACTACAAATATAATAAAACATGGCAGTTACAGCAAACAGATTGGCAAAGGTGTTTAGCCATTTCCTGACCGAATTATTAGAGTTTTCCTTATTCTTGTGGCAAGCCAGCCAAATTTTGCTAATTTGTATGTAACCTCAGGGTTCCTATCACTAAGAAGATTCTTAAGGAGTTGCAGTTTTTGGCTACTGGTAAAAGGTATGGCTGTGGAAAATGGAAGTACTTCTCAATGATCATTATAAGCCTCACAGTCAAATATGAAATGGAAAATGGACTAGAGATTCAATATCATCATTGCAGCAGGGACATAATCGTTCTTGGAACAGCACCTTTTTGTATCTCCCCTCCACCACCGCTGAAGGGAGAACGTCCCACCTCATAAGAATAAACAGAACAGAGAAAAAGGGTTTTTGAACTAGGCAAAATGGGTGCTTTCACGCACACTAGATAAAGTGCTTTCAACCCACTTTCAATCCATTTTGCTGTGTGAACTGGTCAGATCTACACTGAAATTGATTGAAACTGCATTCTCACTTGGTCCTGTATTGTCTAATATTATTGCAATAATTGAACCTATGTGCAATGTTTATGCTTCATCACTGAAGAAGGCCAGTAGGCTAAAATGTGTCTGTTTAGGTTCTAATTTTTAAATATTGTATGAGGCTATATTTGGGTCTATAACTGTTTTTAAACCAATTTGTAATATAGACATGTATTTTGTATAATTTGCATTATTTATATATTGATGTTTTATACTTCTTGAAATTAATATTGGGCCCATTATTTTGTATCCAATTAAGCCTTTTTGGTTCTTAATGAAATAGATGTAAGCCATTTCAGTGATTCCTCTTGCTACCCTCTTCAACGCTTTCTACCACGAGTCACACAAACCTCCCTCTAACCATGTGCAGGGTTGTGGGAGGGTCGCTGAGGTGAAGCTGCATGAACCTCAGCGTATATACCATGATCAAGGCAATTTTAGTACCCAACCCTAACCCTAACCCAATTTTGGGTTGTGGGCAGGTTTGTACCCACCCTAATCTCAAATCCTCCACAGTTATATCCTATTAGGTAACCCTCAAGGTCTCCTGTTTTGTGGCCCTTCAGTCGAACCATGAGGCTGTACATATGGAAGAAAATATTGTAAAAAGTACAACAGAGATTCTGCCTGAAATGCTGCAAAGATATTATTAAGAGTTATGCTTTGCTATTGACTTCCTATGCAGGTCTCCCTTGATGGTCTCTTTTCCTAGCACTGATCCTGCCTAGTTTCCAAGATCTGATGAGACTGTGCTATTCTATGCCACTTTTCCTCCATACCATAATCTTAGGAATGCGTCATGCAGAGGCACATTGCAAAGCATAGATACCCTATTTATGGCCAGCCTGCAGATGGGGCCTGGAGATCTCTGGGAATTATAACTGATTTGAAGACTACAGATATCAGTTTCTGATGGAGAAAATAGCTGTTTTGGAGAGTGACCTTGATGGCAGGGTTTCCCAAACTTTTCTTTCCCATGGCCTGGTTATTTTTATATTTCTCCTTCATGGCCCACTAAAATTTGGGGGTGGAGCCAGGAGACTTTGGGGGTGGAGCCGGGAGACAGGAATTATGTCATTTCCTATGGCATCAAGGACCAAGCGATGTCACTTATGGGGCACACTGAACCAAACCCCACCTTTTCCTGTGATGTCACTTCCAGGGAACTCCCCCAAACCTGCATCTTCTTCGGAAGTAAATTCATTTTCAGAAAAATCTCTCTGAAACTCATGCTGAGCCAAAATGGGGGTGGAAAGTGGACGATCCTCTTTTTTTCACCCTCACACCTGCATGCACCTATCTGTTTGTGTATTCTTCTCCAGCTTGCAAGCACTCCTAATGCCCATGTTCAGTTGCCTGCACCACCTACACATTCCTTTCTTCAACAGCACTGGCCAGTGCATGCAGTTGGGAGTGCTGTTGCCATTGCCATCAGGAATGCCAGCACTGTGTACCACTCACACTGGGCCCTGGCAGCTGCTCTACCTCAAAATATGCTGACACATTTAGTAGGCCCTTCCTTCAGCTGCTACTACTGGAACCCTGCCTCAAGCTACAATCAAGCTTGCTTGGTTTCAAGAAAATCTTTTGACAGCTATTTTTCATACTTGTCTTTGGTTGAAACATGGGGAAATTGCTGTGAAAGGTAACAGAGAATTGTACTGCAATTAGTGAATTAATTTCAAGCTACATGAAGTTCATACAAGCTTTTCTGCAGTTATTCCAAAAAGGATATTTATGACGGACTTGCAGAGTGGTGCAGAGTGGTAAAGCAGCAATACTGCAGTACTGTGGTCTGAACTCTCTGCTCACGACCTGAGTTTGATTCCAGTGGAAGCTGGATTCAGGTAGCTGGCCCAAGGTTGACGTGGCCCGGTACTGTCCTTTCGGGGTCGGTAAAATGAGTACCCAGCTTGCTGGAGGGAAAGTGTAAAAGACTGGGGAAGGCAATGGCCAACCACCCCGTAAAAAGTCTGCTGTGAAAACGTTGTGAAAGCAACGTCACCCCAGAGTCAGAAACGACTGGTGCTTGCAGAGGGGACCTTTCCTTTCCTGCAGCTTTTTACTAGCTGTATTTCCCATGTCTTTAAAAGCAACCTGTTGTGCAGATACTTAGCCAGTGAACTACTTTCATCCTTTTTAATATCTACAGGAGAAGTTTAATTTTGGTGTCAGACAGCTGTTAAAAGCAGGACCAGTAAAATGGTGCCAAGTTCATAGTACCATCTCTTCCAGTGCTGTTGAGATATACCACAGTAATCTCCAATAATCTCTTTCTGCCCCACACCTCTTACTCTCACTCACTCACACAGAAATCTCATAGAAGGCCACCTGGCTACAATTGGGGGTGTCAACTTTTCATTGGCAGAGCTCCTATGTCTGCAACAACAGTATGATGAACAGAAAAGTTTCATCCAGTAAAAATGGAAGGTAAGAAAGAAAGAGAAAGGGAAAGAATGAAATGGAAGGAAAGGAAAAGAAAAGAAAAGAAAGACATGGAAGGAAAGGAAAAGAAAGACATGGAAAGGAAGAACATAAACATAAGAGGAGCCATGTTGGATCAGGCCAGTGGACTATCCAGTCCAAAATTCCCTCATACAATGCCCAAAAAGCACCAGAACGTCCACCAGTGGGGCCAGGGCACTAGAAGCCCTCCCACTGTTGCTCCCCCCCTCCCAGCACCAAGAATACAGTCAGAGCATCACTTGCAGGGAAAGAAAGAAAGAAAGAAAGAAAGAAAGAAAGAAAGAAAGAAAGAAAGAAAGAAAGAAAGAAAGAAAGAAAGAAAGAAAGAAAGAAAGAAAGAAAGAAAGAAAGAAAGAAAAGCCTTCCTCACCATCAGATAACCCCAGCCAGCAAAAATTTTGCCCAGGGGTTGTTTGGTAAAAAAAATAGCTACTGGAATGCCCACTCCCCGCCCTTCCCGGCTGAAAAACACACACATACACATCTTTGCAGCCCAGGCCTCCTGGGGAAATCTCCCCAAAAGAACATACTGCAAGGCACATGAAAGCTCATACCGTGAAGAACACTTCATGGGTCTAAAGTGCTAGTGGATGCTAGCTTTTCTCTCAAACACAGGGAGTGGGGGAGAAGGTAGGAGAGGCAGCCCAGCTCCTCTCTGCACAACACAGAGATGAGGCGAGGCTAGCTTTGCTGGGGGCGGTGCTAGCTTTTGCTTTTCTTGTGACCTGGTAGTGAGGCTTCCGTGGCCCGGTACCGGGTCATGACCGCAAATGGGAAACACTACTCTATGGGATCATACCCTGTTTAAGTCCCTCCTCTTCCCATACCTCAGCATTCCTAAGGCTGTACCCCAAATCTCCAGGAATTTTCCAACAGTACACCTTTTTAAGCAGTACACAATTTTAAGCAGTACACCTTGGTTTACAGCATATCAAAAGGAAATGGTAAGGTCCCTTGTTGCTTGTGTGGAGACATGGAGTTACTCTTGGCACATGTTTCTCTGTACTGAGGAGCACCACATGGCAAATTATCACCAAATGAGTCCCCCTAGCTTTCCATAGACAGCTCGTTTAGGTAATCTTCTGTTACCTGCACTGTTGTTACTACAACCTTATACAGGCTGCCTACAGGGCATACCTAGTTATGCCTAATTATTTGGCAAATTTTTGCTTGATAAATATGGTAAACTTTCATAATCTAGGAATGGAGGGCTCCCCCCCCCCCTTCGTGTAGTTTGAAATGGGAACACCAAGGCTACTGTGCCTTTTCTGTTATTTCAGACTTGACAATATGGCTATCATTCCTGACAGCTTGACATGATATTAGCTATTCCAAGTGTCAGATGAGAGTGGCTGATACCATGGTGCTCTAGTGTTGGAAAATTAGATGAGAACCTTCTTTTTTAAAAAGCAGCTGCTTAAGTCTCTGATTAGCTGGGTTTTTCTATGCTGGTGTGTAATTTGAGTGAGCACTAGCCAACATGCCTGAGGTGTTAAGGGGATGATGCATTTCCTGTAGGCATGAATACGCTCCTAACTAAAGCAGGAAATCTTACTGTCATTTATTATCTTTTGGGCAGGTTATTTTTTTTCCAAAGGAAGCAGGACCAATTAGCCCGGAAGTTTAACCTCTTTTAACTTTGCTTCTTTTATGGGAGCTTTTTAACCTTTTTTAATAAATCATTTTCTTTTATTCTTTCTTCTGTCTCTTCTTTGCAGAATTACTTCCTAATGTAACGCTGGGTCCGAGGAGTTGACTGCTTAAATTCAAGAATGATTTTGAGGGGATAAAGTGTACAAGATTTTTGAATTCTTGCCATAAGTCCTTGGCAGGCAGCCAGGAAGCCTCAGAGGAGTAAAGCTAATGAAGGGAGGGTAAAGAAGATCTAGAGTGTGTGGCTGGTAATGCAGTATTCATTTAATTGGGAGCAGGTATCGGTACAAACTTCTCCATTTTAATTGGAAAAGGAAAGGGGGGTTGTAAAGGGAGAAGAAGGGGAGAGAAAGAATGCATAAAGTTTTCAAGCTGAGGAGCCAAAAGAAGGCCTGTATATGGCAGAGAAAGAACTCAATTTAGGGCAATTTGCTCTGCAAGCTGGGCTGCAATCTCCCCTGGGGATGGGGATGAGAGAGAAAATGGAACCAAAAGAGAACTTGATAAAATCACCTAGCACAGACAATCTCAGCAGAATAGGTTTTTTACTGAGTTAAATCTGCCTCAATCAATGTGATTCTTTTCATATAAGTTACAAATAAAGAGCCACAAGATTACAATAAAAATCGAGGATATAGGGCTGCTGATATTGCACATGGGAGTCTTAAAGACTTCTGTGGAATATAGGTAGGTGTGTGTATACACACACACACCCCTATACCATCCAGTTTCTTTCTTTTTAAAAAAAAAACTTTTGCTAGCATAGAAAGCAAACCTCGAATTTAGTTTCCCCTTCCTCCGTCATCACTTTCAGTTTCTTATTATCCTTAAATACTGGTGTGTTTGTTATCTTACTGTGAACATATGAACTAGGTAGACATGATTACTTTGTATAATGCATGGAATTAGATCTGAGATTCAGTTGAATACAAAACAACCCCCCTTTTGTCACCTTCCTGATTCCCTGAATTATATAAAATTTAAAAAGCATATTAGCTCCTTATGTGTACTCATCTTCATGTGTATGAGAGAGTGTGGACAGTCATTACTATATTTATTGAAAAGAAAAATGACATCCCTTGGCTGTGAACGGATGGAAATTTTGCACAGCAGTCTCTTGGCTGTTAAAAAGCCACCCCAATAAGAGATGCACTGTAGTAATCAGACTGTCCCTACCCAACTGACAGGAGTCTTGGGCTGCACACACACAGGGCAGAGTGTTCACACAGCTCCTGCACATGCATAGCATATCAATGGCACACCCTGGCCATTCAGACAGCCCAGAAACATTTCATGGAAGCACTTGGTGGCTATTTATGCCATTGGTGAGGCATCAGGAGATGAGGAAAGGATGTGTGTGGTGCAAGTGCCAGATGTACACATGTGATCACGCACATTTAATCCAGAGATGGGAGGTAGCTATGGCAGGCCAAAATGCCTGTCTGAATGCAGCCTTAAAGTGTTATACACTTTTAAAAAATGGTTGGATATTACTGTAACCTGTATATAAATATAAGACTTTTTTTTGATGGTATATTTGTGGAAGAAAACCTAGTCTTGCATTCGTGTAAATACTTTATCTTCCTTTCTAAAAGAATGTCTCCAAGCTAGCATTAAGGTTGCATCTGAATTTTGATCTTCCTAACAAAAAATGTCTGAGGAATTCCAAGAGAGTCAGAAAGTACTGATAATACTCTAGAAATTTCACAGTGGAACTTTGTATGTTGCTACCTGGGGCCAACAAAGCAAGTTATTAGTCAAGCTTAACTGTGTGCAACTTTTGCCACTACCAGGCATCCTGTTGGGAGTCTGAATTCTCAGACAAGTACTGAAATAAGCTTTTGACTGTGTGGCTCTTGAAAAGCTATGGTTTGCTTTAAAGGAAATGGGTGCACCACAGCATCTGATTGTTTTGATGCACAACCTATTCTCTGGACAAGAGGCCACTGTTAGAATAAATATGGAGAAACAGAATGTTTTCCAGTTGGCAAAGGTGTTAGACAAGGATGCATTTTATCTTCCTGTCTCTTCAGGTTGAATGCAGAACATATCATAAGAAAAGTCGATTCAATTTAGATGACAGTGGGGTGAAATTCAGTGGAAGGAATTAACAATTTGAGATACACAGATTATACCACATTATTGGCAAAAAAGGGGACTTGAAATGACTACTGTGGAAGGTTAAAGCAGAAAGTGCCAATGCAGGATTATAGCTGAACATCAAGAAGACAAAAGCAATGACTATTGAGGAATTACACAACTTTAAGGTTGACGATGAAGAAATTAAAATAGTTTAAGATTTTCTATTCCTTGACTCCATCATCAACTAAAGGGAGACTGCACCCAAGAACTCAGAAGGAGATTGAAACTAGGAAGAGCAGCCTTGAAGCATCTAAAAAAGATCTTCAATTTAATTAATTAATTACTTTCTATCCTGCCCTCTCTCACAAGCAGGCTCTGCATGGGTTACAACAGACAAATAAAATAGGTAAAAACAATCCATATTCCCCATTTTAAAACCAAAGCCAAATTAACAAACGATTGTTGAGCTGAAATTTAATAAAACCAACAGCATCCTGATGTATGTGGGAAACCTACATATCAAACTGGTGGGACCAGGCTAGTGCCTATAGGATAAACTGGTGTAGTCCACAGTATAAAGATGTACTTATAAGGACGTGTCGCTGGTGACTAAGATGAAGTACTTAATGCCACAGTATTCCCCATTACTATGTAGGGAAGTGAAAGTTGGATTAGGAAGAAAGCTGGATTAGGAAAAAGTAGATTCTTTTGAAATGTGGTGTTGGAGGAGAGTTTTACAAATACCATGGACCACCAAAATGACAAGTCCGTGGGCTCTAGACCAAATCAAGCCTGAGCTCTCCCCATAAGCTAAATGAGTAAACTGTGGCTATTGTACTTTGGTCACATTATGAGAAAGAATAATTGGGAAAGACAATAACGCAGGGAAAAGTTGAAGGCAGCAGGAAAAGTGGAAGACTCATCATGAGATTGATTGACTCCATTAAGGAAGCCACAGCTCTTAGTTTGCAAAACCTGACAATGGCTGTTAACAATAGGACATTTTGGAGAACAGGAGAAGGCAGTGGGTCAGCTGACAACCATCATTAGCACTGATGGTCAGGTCTGAGCTGAACGGCCCAACTCCTCAAGAACTTCAATGTGAATTAAATTATCAGACTGTCCCTATTCCAGGATTTTGGGCTATGGTAATCAAGGGTATTATCTATGCCAAAGTGGTACATTTTAAAGTTCAACCCTAACAGCATTATATTTTATAGCTTTCCTGGAATTTTCATTAGGTTACTCTTTTTTTAAGCTACAAAATGAATTGTTATTACCGGATGCATTCTGTTTCATTACATGCTTTTTGATAATGTCTGCAAACAACCCAAGATTTGCACCACTGCATTACTGCCCAAGCTTCATAAGACTTAGTGCTCTATGACATTTAACCTTATAGCATTCTGTGATCCTACACTCAGGGTTCCTTGTTGGCTCTGTTAGAAAGCCTCACCCTCAACTGAAAGAGATGAGCCACTGAATCAAATCTAGAACATATTGAGAGTGATGTAAAGCTTTGTGAAATAGATGAAAACTAAAATCTTTGATGCACTTACTAGGGTAAGAGTTCCAGTGAATTTTCTGAGGAAACATGCTTAGGATTGTGCCATTATTTGATTTAGAATATGGGTATTTCTAACCATGTTATGATTCAGACCCATGTTAAATTGTGTCCAACCACCAGTCTTTCAGAGCTAGGTGTGAATACAAAATATAAGCTTATAAGTAGGTAATAATGGTTCTGGTGTAAGTACTCGACTGTACAATATACAATCAAACAGACATCCAGTAGTAACTACTTCATAGGAACCGAAATTTGCAATTGCAAAATGCTCATTGTTACCCATTTAATTTTATACAGTAGAGGCCAAACCTTCCATCTGTTCTTTCCTTCTAACAATGATTTGAGTACAGTTGGTGCTTTAATCCACCCTACCCCCCTTTTTTGTCCAGGCTCTCACTACCACAGGCCTTCATTAAATGACAGGTTTTGTTTTCATTATTTTTACCTTCGTTCACCATTCAGTTCTTGACAGCCTTCCCTCTCAACTGAATACTGTTATCACTTCTTTATTTTAATCCCTTCCCTAGCTGCCTATATTATCACCCCCCTCCCGTTTCAGAACGTAGATTTTTACCCTTTAATCCACTAATTGGCTTTTTACCCTCAGATCGCTTTGCTTCCTGAGTGTGCAACCTGACCTGCTTAGACATTGCACACCCTTGCTATTCCCTGAACTTCTCTCATTCACAATTTCATCAGCCCCCCCCCCCCACTTCCTGACACATTTTGGTTCTAGTTTCTCTTTGTTTGACAAACCTCAGCATTTTGATTATATTATTTTCCCATCAACATGAGCCTATCCTTGAGCTTCCCATCTTGATCTTTAGTTCCTGGCTTGTGTTTTGGTGGCTTTTATGAGGAAGATACATACTTTCTTAGTATCTTTATAGCTCCTGAGAAACTCTATAATGGCAGCATTGTTTCCAAGCACAATTTGAAGCAGATTTATGCTCTTCCAAAACCATTAGAAGGGTATAACTCTGTTTAGGATTGCATTGTTAATCACTTATTGCAGGGATGGCCAATGGTAGCTCTCCAGATGTTTTTTGCCTACAACTCCCATCAGCCCCAGCCAGCATGGCCAATGACTGGGGTTGATGGGAGTTGTAGGCAAAAACATCTGGAGAGCTACCATTGGCCACCCCTGACTTATTGTGTTCCATGTTTTATACTATGGAGACAACATCAAATTGACAGATACATAACAGAATAATCCGATTCAATTTTCTGAGATTTTTGACCAATAGCCACACATCTTGACACTTTTATTTTTCTTTGGTTTTGTTATTACTTTGATTAAGGGGGTGGGTGAACCTATACAAATAAATATACAGACCTAGCAGTGATCATTGTGCCGATAAACATAGCTGATTTCATGGACAACAATGCTAAATGGATTTAAAGAGTCTAGACTACAGTCCTGAAAACATCTGCCTGTTCTTCTGTTCTTTATTTGGATTTTGCACCTGCAAATGTTGAACTGGGACTGAATTCATATAAGAATTTTCTTTGGATGAGAATAGATGATGGAAGGAATATTAAAGAATTTGTACAGAACATATGTCAGTGCCTTTTGGATACCTAGACTCCATTGTTTTCTTGTAACCTTCCAATTCAAGTTATGGTGCTCAAATAGAATAAAGTCCAGTTCTTTCTTATACTTTGACAGTGTGTTTCTCTTTTATTGAATGTTTATTTTCTACACATATTTTACACTGCTGAGGTTAGTGAGGTTAAAAATAACAAAGGTTAAGAACGTAAGTAGAACCCTTCTGAATCAGACCACTGGTCCATCATCCACTCACATAGCGGCCAATCAGTTACTCCAGAGGGCCAAAAACAGGGTACAGAGGCTGATGTTGCCCTAATGTTGCCTCCTTGCACTGATGTTCAGAGAGTTACTGCCTCTGAATATAGAGGTTCCCTTTAGTGACCATGGCTAGTAGCTACTGATATAGACCTCCATGAATATAATTAATCCCCTTTTAAAAGCTGCCTATACGTGTGGCCATTACTACATCTTTTGGTAGTTAATTCCATATGTTAATCACTCATTGAGTAAATAAGTTTTTTTTGTCTGTCGTGAATCTACTGTTTTGCTTCACAACCCAGCCAAGAGATGGAGTTGAGAAGTTTCCTACCCAGAAGGGAAAAGCTGAGCAAAACCATCCAGTTGTCTCCTATTGCAGCCTAGACATTCATGAGTGGGGCTCCTGCTCGCAGTCTATTTCTCTTTGCTGGAGTAGTCAATAGTTTATGCTCAGGAGATAGGGTTGCATCATCATATTTCCCAGGGCTTCTGGGATAAAGCATGGACTCCTGCAGAAAGAGAACCACTTTGGCAGTGATTTTAGGGTCTTCTTCCTTGTTTACAATGCCACAGGTATTGGGAGTTGGGTTGCCAGGTCTGACGCAAGAATTATCTGGGAACTTTGGGGGTGGAAACAGGAGCAAGGTTGTGACAAGCACACTTGAACTTTGAAGGGAGTTCTGGCCATCACATTTAAAGGCACTGCATGCCTTTTAAATGCCTTCCCTTCATTTGGAAATAATGAAGGATAGGGGCACCTTTTGGTGCTCATAAAATTGGACCCCCTCGTCCAATCTTTTTGAAACTTGGGAGATGTTTTGAGGAGAGACACCAGATTATATGCTGCAAATCTGGTGTCTTTACCTCCAAAAACAGGCTCCCCCCGGGCTTTCAGGTCACGTGAGCTTCAGGGTCAGAAGCAGCTTGCCGAATGTTTCTCAGCAGCAATTCTGAGCCACATGAACGGAGGGGCCCCTTCAAGGGGGGCTCTACCAGAGACCCAGTAGGGATCTCTGGCACCAAGAAGTGCGATGGTGGTGTAGAATTCCGACAGGTGCGGGATTCGTAGCACCTTCTTTGCTTCCAGCTCCACTGCATGGTCGCAATTTTCATAATGTCACTAGAAGTGAACCGCTCATTAGTCCAAGAGCAATGAAGATTAAATAGCGATATTCTACACTGAATGAAACATCTACAAGTAAGTCACTGAAGTATTTGTCTTTTTGCAAGGAAGAAAACTCAGTTAGTTGTTTTGAATTGGGAGAAGAGTGAAGAAAAAGAGGGGAGGAGTGATGTCATTAACCACCCTCAGCCCCCTCCCCTTTTCAGTGTTAAAAGACTTAAAAGTCTAAAAATGGGGCTTGAGATTGAAGAAAAAACAAAAATCTGTTTTGGTGACTGGAGGGAAAATAAAGTGGATTTTGGAAAAATAAAGTGGAAAAAAACATTGGATTTTGATTGGAGAATATAAAGTGGACTGATTTAAAGACTTAAACTGAAATAAAAGTGAAAAGTGGAAATATTGTAAAAGAGAAGAATTGGCAGAAGGTCCTTTGATTGGTACAAACTCTCAAAGCTCTTTTTCCTTATAGAATGGACATGATGGAGTGGAAGGTAGAATCGGATTGGGACATAAACGTGGTTTTAGAAAATTTTCAGGACAATTTCATGAATGGGATGCAAGTTCTGCAAAAGTCTTTGCATGAGTGCCTCAATCTGGTATGTGACCCGACAGCTAGCAATATTACTGAAAGTATAAGTGAGCCACAGGATGTAACAAACCAGATAATATCAGGAGACCAGAAGGCAGAGATGATGGGAAAAGAAGAAGAAGCCCAGCAATATGAGAATCATTTTAAAATGGAGTCGGTGGTGGAGAAAGAACACCTTATCAGAAAGGAAGAGGAGGAGCATATCTTAAAGATCCCAAAAACAGAACAGAAAGGAGAAGATGATGCCAGCACATTAAATAATGATGAGAGAAAGGAAATGAAAGCCCAACTGCCTGTAGCAGCAGTAGGAGTGAAACAAGCACAGGAGCGCACCACAGCTGTAGAAGAGAAAAAGAAATGCAACAGCCCAGAAAATTTTGACAGACGTATGTGATTAGGACTGGCTAAAAATTGGAAGATCTTCAAAAAGAAAAAAGAAAGACGAATAAATTTTGAATTGTCAGAAATGGAGAAGAAATTAATATTGCCTTGGACTTTGTGAGAAATGGATTATTAGAGATGTAGTTAAAAATTTGTAAACATTGGTTAAAAATTGGACAGTTTGGGGAAAGAAAAAAAAGATTGTGATATAGGGAGGGATTTATTTAGATTATTTAGCTGGTGGTGAAGGGAAAATATATAAAAAGGTGGTTAAAAATAAGAAAGGAATGAATAACAAAGATATTGTTGGGGAAGAATTGTTGGAATGGTAGAAAGGAAGAATTTGGAATTTAGAGATATTATTGGGAAGAGACTCATATTAAAATTGTAGGGTTAAGAAATAAATGTTGGATTGAAATCTTGGGATAAGAGGTACTAAAATTAAATGTGGAGGAACTTGTTGGGTGATAGGTATGTAATAGATTTATTGGAAAAAAACATTATATCTTTGAGATATTTCTGGGGTGACTTTTAGAATGTGCATAGCTTGTTGAAGACATTTAGTAAATGGTTTAAAATGAGAAATATATTGAGTTAATAAGATCAAGATAAGAATATGATTTATTAGACTTAGAGAAAAGAAGTTATACTTTATTTATTGAATTATTTTTAAGGACCAGTATGCCTAGATTTTATAATATAACGTTTGTAACAGAAATAAAACATATATTGTTTGTAAAAGCGTTGGAGGTCCAGAAGAAATATTAGAACATGAGATAGAGATGTTTTACTAGAAAGCCAGTTTGGTGACTCTTATCTGGGAGAACTGGGTTTGATTCCCCACTCCTCCATTTGCACCTGCTAGCATAGCCTTAGGTCAGCCATAGCTTTGGCAGAGGTTGTCCTTGAAAGGGCAGCCGCTGTGAGAGTTCTCTCAGCCCCACCCACCTCACAGGATGTCTGTTGTGGGGGAGGGAAATAAAGGAGATTGTGAGCTGCGCTGAGACTCTTGAGTGGAGGGCGGAATACGAATCCAATGTCTTCTTCTTCTTACTAAATATTGGAAATGTGTGCAAAATTTATAATGACATGATTAAGACTTACTGGTGATGATTTTGAGAGAAAAGATAATTATATGTAGACCTTATAATGCTCTTGTCCTATCCTGTATCCCACAACCCTTTCCCTTATTGTTTGTAATATGTATAAAAAATAATAAAACTTGTTATCTTAAAATAAAACAAAAACAGCCCTCCCCCCAAGCCCCTGATATTGACTTTCAGACGGTCTGGGATGCTTATAAAGCAGTAATGAGAGGAGTGTTGATGACTTTGAATAATAAAGATAAGAAAATGAAAGAAAACAGTTGTTGGATATTCAAAATGAAATAAAGAAAAAAAAAGGGAGTTGAGAAAAAGACCAGGGAAAAAGAAAATTTTAAGGGAAATTACAATATTACAAACTCAATTGAGACATTTGTTAAATAAAGGAGTGGAATGGAGTTTGAAAAGACTTCAGCAGAAATCCTTTGAAGGAGCAAATAGACCGGGAAAGTATTTGGCTTGGCAATTGAAGAAAAAGAGAGAAAATAGAGTTATTAACAGAATTGTGGTAGATGGAAGATAAGTGGTTACCCAAGAGGGAATAAAAAGAGAATTTTTTAAATACTATGCCAAATTGTTTAAAGGTGTTAAAATAAAGAAAGAGAAGATGGATGAGTATTTACAAAAGATAAAAATAGAGCCCTTAACTGAAAAGATGAGGAAAATTTTGAATGATCCTATTGAAAAAATAAAAGTTGAAGTAGCAATTAACGCAATGAAAAAGGGGAAAGCACCTGGACCAGATGGATATACAGCTAAATATTTTAAAATTTTTAAAGATGAATTAATACCAAAACTGCAGAAGTTGATGAATATGATAAGAATAAGAGGGAATATACCAAACACATGGAAAGAAACTGTTATTTCATTGATACCCAAGGAAGATAGAGATGTCACAAACGTAAAAAAATTATAGACCTATTTCGCTATTAAATAATGACTATAAAATATTTACAAGAATCTTGGCAGAACAGCTTAAACAACATTTGATAAACCTTATAAAGGAGGATCAAGCAGGGTTTCTTCCCAAAAGACAAATAAGAGACAATATTAGAACTGTTGTAAATATTGTAGAATATTATGAAAGACATCCAGAAGAAGAAGTAGCATTATTCTTTGCAGATGCAGAGAAAGCATTTGACAATTTAAACTGGGACTTTATGTTTGCAGTAATGGAAAAAATGGAGCTGGGAGAAAATTTTATAAGAATGATAAAAGCAATATACTCTGAACAAAATGCAAGGTTGTGTATAAATGCAGACCTTACAGAAGATATGAAAGTCAGCAAAGGTACCAGACAAGGCTGTCCGCTTTCACCATTGTTGTTTATAATGACTCTTGAAATATTACTGATGCAGATCCAAGAGGAAAAAGAGAAGAAGAAGATATTGGATTTATATCCCGCCCTCCACTCCGAAGAGTCTCAGAGCAGCTCACAATCTCCTTTACCTTCCTCCCCCACAACAGACACCCTGTGAGGTGGGTGGGGCTGGAGAGGGCTCTCACAGCAGCTGCCCTTTCAAGGACAACCTCTGCCAGGGCTATGGCTGACCCAAGGCCATGCTAGCAGGTGCAAGTGGAAGGAGTGGGGAATCAAACCCGGTTCTCCCAGATAAGAGTCCGCACACTTAACCATAGAAGGTCTAAGAATAAAAGGATTTACTTACAAATACAGAGATTTTGCTGATGATATAATGTTTATAAATGAAAACCCCATACAAGTTACACCTTTGTTGTTAGCTAAAATACAAGAATATGGGGAGTTGGCGGGACTTTGTATTAATAGAGAAAAATCAAAAATTCTGTGTAAAAATATGCAGATGATTAAGCAACAAGAACTACAGAGACTAATGGGCTGTGAAGTCACTTCTAAGGTAAAGTACCTAGGGGTAGAGATTACAATGAGAAATATTGACTTGTTTAAAAATAACTATGAGAAGTTATGGCGTAAAATGGATGAAGACATGTTAAAATAGAACAAGCTTAATTTGTCATTGTTGGGTAGAATAGCTGCAATTAAAATGAATATCTTACCAAGAATAATGTATTTGTTTCAAACTATTCCTATTGTGAAGGAGGGCAAACAATTTGATAAATGGCGAAGGAAAATCCCAGAATTTGTGTGGGCTGGGAAGAAACCAGGGATTAAAATGAAAATTTTGACTGATGCAAAAGAGAGAGGCAGATTTCAACTACCAGATTTAAAATTATATCATGAAGCAGTTTGTTTAGTGTGGATGAAAGAATGGATAATGTTGTTAAATAAAAAACTTTTGGTGCTGGAAGGTCACGGAAATAAATTTGGCTGGCATGCGTATTTGTATTATGGAAAAAAGAAGATGGATGTTTTTCTCTCTCACCATTATATAAGAAGTAATTTACTAAATACATGGATGAAATACAAGAAATATGGAGATGAGAGCTGCTCTGAGATTCTTGAGTGGAGGGCGGAATATAAATCCAATGTCTTCTTCTTCTTACTAAATATTGAAAATGTGTGCAAAATTTATAATGACATGATTAAGACTTACTGGTGATGATTTTGAGAGAAAAGATAATTATATGTAGACCTTATAATGCTCTTGTCCTATCCTGTATCCCACAACCCTCTCCCTTATTGTTTGTAATATGTAGAAAAAAATAATAAAACTTGTTATCTTAAAATAAAACAAAAACAGCCCCCCCTCGAGCCCCTGATACCCATGGATCAATTCTCCATTATACTCTATGGGAACTGATCTCCATGGGGTATAATGGAGTGCCCAGCAGACATTCCCTCCCCAAAACTTTCTGATAATCCTAAAGTGGGGGGGAGGGCCTCCAAACCAGGGGATCCCCTGTCCCCTACTGGGGACTGACAAACCTAATTGGGAGGGCTGATGGGGATCATTAGTTGACTTTGCCTCTTTATTGGGAAGATAGCTGGTAGATATGTTCTTTGGAGCAGGGGCTGCCATTCCCCCTGGTCCTGGATAGAGGGAGATATGGCAGTGAGATACAGACTGGCCATTCCAGAAAAAGGAGACCTGACTGCTGGTTGGCCATTCCCCCTTTAGTTCTGCCTCCCACTAAATGTAGACCTGGCTGTGATGAAGTTGGGCCATTTGGCTTTAAGATCCTGCTGTTGAATGTCAGATCTGAAAATGGAAAAAAAGAAGAAGCTATTTCCATTCAAGATTGAATCCTGGATGAGTTGACTGACCCATCATGTATAACTGACACCTGGCTGGAGGTGGAAATCTTGTTCAGCTCTGTCCCCCAGGTTTGTTTGTTTTTTTCAATTTCTTTCCCACTCTTCTCCACTATTGTAGCTCTCAACAGGTAGTAAACAAATCATAACAGTTAAAACATACCAATTTAAAATTCCAAACATTTGCAGTTTATCAGATGGCACATAATAACACTATAACACAGTCCCAGGGGAAGAAAAAGGGGAGGAAAAGAAAATCTGGGAATTCTCCTGACCTCACCACTATGTGTGGTGGTACATTTCCTTTTACAGACCCTAACAGGACCCAGATCTCATTTGGACCTGCATTCTAACAAGCTAGAGTGAAAGCCAAGAAGACTTTGGCTCTAGTTAAAGCCAAGCCAACACTCCTTGCTCCTGGGATCATCAGTGTGTTGTTCAAAGAGTGTAGTGCTCTTTTGGTGGGGGCGGTTGCCAGGAAAAGCAGTCTTGAAGATATGTTGGTCCAGACCGTAAAGGGCTTTTTTTTGGTAAAACAATTTTTTATTATTCTTCAACATATTATATTAATATTCAATTGTTATTAGAAATTTAATACCAATACATTGCATCACATTTTCCACCTCCCTCCCCCCTTTTCATGACTTCCACAGTGAATTTTACTTAAAATACAAAAATAAATAAAAGTTAGTTTTAACATTTTAAGAATCTTCATAAAAATCTTCTATCTATAGTAAAGTAAAGATAAGGAAAGAACCATTTACTACAATTATTATCCATCTTCATTATAGTCCTTTAGTCCCCAATCCTTATCATAAAAATAAAATAAAATTGAAGAAATATATATTTCCATATTCTCACTTTAACTTTAATCCAAGACCATAAACAGCTTTGAAGGTTAAAGCCAACATGTTGAACTTGATCCACTATTCAATTTGGAGCCATTGCAGCCAAGAAGGCAAAGAGGGGTAATCACAGGGGTCTACAATGATCCTGTCCATCAACTGAGGTGCCTCATCCAGTAGCCTGAACAATTTTGAGTGTGTGCTCCTGAAGATAACCGATGCAGACAGGGTACGGATTCTGCTAGTGAACTGTTCACCCTGTTGCCTAGTCACCTCTATTCTTGAGATTTGTTTTCAGAAGTGCTAGTGAAGACCCAAAGACTGGTAGGTGATTTTAACATCCATGTGAAGGCCAAGCTGTTAAGAGTAGCTCAGGATTTCATGGCCTCGATGATGCCCGTGGGCCTGTCCCAAGTGATTACTGGCCCCACACATTTAGCAGTGCACACACTGTATCTGGACTGTTATATTGCTGGGGAGGGTGATCTTAAGGTAGGGGAATTAAAGCTCACTGCCGTTTCATGGACAGATCGTTACCTGATAGAGCTCAGACTTACTGCTTCCTCTGTCCTCTTTGGGGGTGCTAGACCCATGGGTTCTTGTCAGTGCTGGGTGGGGTTTTTTTTTCCATCTCAGTTGCTGATGATTCTGTTGAGACCAATACTCCATCTAAGCTGTGGAGCCTTGTGAACAAAAATTCTACTTTGTGAGTTAAAGTTGTGAGCTACAGCATAAATTAGTTTGCTCTGGGGCCATTTTTCCTGAGTTAAGTCAAAAACGTGTGAGCCAGAGGCTAAAAAACTATGAGCTCATAAAATCTTTAAAGAACAATAAAGCTGCTGGGCCTGATGGGTACCCTCCCGAGTTCTATAAAAAATTTGCTAACATGCTTGCTTCACCCCTAGCGGATGCTTGTAACAAAATCATGTCCTCTGGAAAACTACCTCAGTCTTGGAATGATGCCTCCATCGTAGTAATACCTAAACCAGGTAAAGACACCATGCTTCCATCTTCGAACCGACCAATATCTTTACTCAGTCAAGATAATAAAATTTTCATCTCTCTCATGGCTAGAGGTCTATCAGCCTTTATTACTGAGTACATCCATCCTAACCAATCTGGTTTTATGCCAGGCCATGATTTAACAAACAACATTTTAAAAACTATAAGTGTTATCTCTACCTGTTCTACAAACAGCCCTGAAACTCTGTTGCTTTACCTGGACATAGAGAAAGCTTTCGATTCTCTGGAAACAACCTACTTGCTTTCTCTACTTCAACACATGAACTTTGGGGATAACTTCATCAGAGCAATATCTTCAATTTATTCATCTCCCACAGCACAAGTCGAGGTAAATGGTGTAACTGCTACAACCTTTCATTTGCAATGAAGTACATGTCAAGGCTGCCCATTATCGCCTATATTGTTTGTGTTGGCCTTAGAACCTTTGGCAAGTGATATCCGTCACAACGCCTGCATTAAAGGAGTTAAATTCCATGATCAAGAATTCAAGTTGAGTATGTTCGCCAATGACATGGACCTCACTCCAATGTCTACAAAACCTTTTACAGTTCAGCTCAATTTTGGGCTTGAAAATAAACACCTCAAAATCTGCTATACTTCCTGTTAACCTATCTTCATTGACAACAACAATTCTTAAACAAAACTTCACATTTCAATGGTCACATACCTCTTTGCCTTATTTGGGCATTCTTCTCACACCTAATATTAAAGATTTGTTGAAAATCAACTACCTCAACAAATTTCAGAACATTAAATCAGATTTCAGAAGGTGGGAGAAAATGTCGCTCAACTGGTATGATCGATACCACTCAATAAAATTGTTTGTTCTTCCTAAACTTCTCTTCCTCTTCTGCTCCCTTCTTTTGGACATACCTTTGTCTATACTGAAGCAACTATACATACACTCAATGAGTTTCTATGGCAGGGGTGGCCAATGGTAGCTCTCCAGATATTTTTTGCCTACAACTCCCATCAGCCCAGCCATTGGCCATGCTGTCTGCGGCTGATGGGAGTTGTAGGCAAAAAAAACATCTGGAGAGCTACCGTTGGCCACCCCTGTTCTATGGTATCGCAAAAAAACAAGGACTGGCTTCAAAACCTTAATGTTGCACTACACTCAAGGAGGTTTGAATTTTCCGAATGTGGTGCTTTACCGCAGAACTGCTATACTTTTGGTTGCAGTAAAGATTATTAGAAATGTTGATTACGCAGACTGGACTCTAACTTTACTTCTTTCAATCTACCCCAAGTCTGTCCCAGAAATCTTTTGGTCCTCTCCCTCATTGATACCTAGGAAAGTATATCAGAATCCACTGTTTTCCATTTTACTCAAAACATGGACTGCATTGCAGCACAGACTCTTACCAAAAATCTCTAGACATACTACATTTCTACAACAAAAATTGTTTCCCTCAACTTCAAATCCTATACCCACCTCAAAGTGGAGACAAACTAGAATCACAAGATTAAAAGAATTGGCATCAAAACAGGAGCTCCTTCCAGAACAGCTTCTTGAACATCAGTTAAATGACGAATCCATCTTTAAGCAGCCTCTCACCCTGGACAGAGCCAAGCAATCTCTCTGTTTGACCAGGAAGCTGATGTCGATTGAAGCTGATGATTGAACATGGCATAGAACCCACATTAGAGCCTATTATGTGGCAGTGATGGTGGAGAAAGGGCAGTGTTTCTCTTCCACCATTGCATCTGCACGTAATTGTCCAGCTGAACTATTTTCTGTGGTTCAGGACTCTTATATCATAGTCACGATTTGGACTCTGATGACATGCTAGCTTCTTGTGATCAGTTTCCCATTTTCTTTGCAGACAAAGTAGTTCAGATCTACTCTGGATTCAATGTTGGCATGGATACAGATCCAGATTATATACCTTTGCCATTTGCTTGGATCTGTATGGATACTTTTAAGTTTGTGGATCCTGAGGATATGGACAAGATCCTTGGACAGGTGAAACCTACCACCTGTGTTCTTCACCCTTGCCCTTCCTGGCTGATAAAAGCTTCCAGAGGAGAAATGGCTAGGTAAGGGGAATGGTAAATGCTTCCTTGAGGGAGAGGGTTATATCATCCATGTTCAAGGATGCAGAGAGTAGACTTACTTTCAAGAGAAATTGTCCCTGAGTGTTTCTGTATTAGAAAATATCTGGATTGTTTGTGACAAATTTTTACTTGTGCATGGTTTGCAAAGTCAAGTTTGTGACAGGTCAACCAGCACAAACTGTCCTCAGTCTTTGAAGCTGTTGGTGGAGGTTCATTGCAGTTAGTTAATGGATACATTTCAAGACAGTCAATCAAGATGGTTATCAAACTTCAAAGCAAACCTGGTGTGAAAGTTTCCCTGTCAGTTTGGTGTCACTGGCTTCTCCTCCTCCTCTGGTATTTTTGTATTTTATTTGGAAGTGCACACACTTGGAAGTCATGGCAACCTCTGGTTGACCCCTACTGAAGGCATGAAGAATATTCAGAGAGGTGGCTGAATAAATCTTGCCTCTGCCCTCCTGACTGCTGGTATTCCAAAGAAGTCTTCCATACAAGTCCTTGCCAGAGTTGACCCTGCATAGCTACCAAGATCTATTTGTCTGGCAAGATTGGACTTGCCTGGGCTATCCAGGTTAGGGTGTTTCAGAAACTCTCTTAAAATGTAAAATCTGGGTGACAAATTAAGTTTGAAACTGTAGTACTCATTGTTGAAAGAGGGAAAAACATTAAAAATTGCTGTTGTTTTAATGCTATTTCTATGGCTGCGAGTGATGTGTATGTATGCCAAGCTTATTCGGTCTTTTAAGTGCCTTATAATGGGTTTTCTCTTCCCTGTATAGGGTATGCAAATCTGTAGATTCCTAAGAGCAACTGGATAGGGATATGTATTTCATCTCTAAACAAAGAGCCAGAAAAAAATAAATAGGAAAAAATTATTCAAAGGATTGCAGAAACAGGTGTTCTAAATCTAAACTAATTGGATTTCAGTTAATTATTCCCTGTATGATAGGGAATATAAGAGAGAAATATAGGGGAAATATTCTGAACAACCTCTCTGACATACAAATTGCTGTAATATTTTATTCCCAGATTATATAATAAGAACCTGTAATGTGGGTGCCCTCGCATGCCCTTTAAAGCTTTGGAGCTTTGGAGCTAGCTTTGGAGCTAGCTTTGGATGGCCACAGTCTCCCCTTCCCATCACGTCACTGTGTGCAAGGGGATTACAATGTGTCATCATTTTCTTGCTGATCCTGCTGGTGTAATTGGAGCAAAATTAGAAACAAAACACATGTTTATGGATTCTGTCCTGATATTTGGGCTTTCTGATCTTGTTGTTACTTCTCCATTTGTCTCCTATCTACTTGTTTGTTTTTCTTTCTTTTTATAAGTTATTCTTTTTGTCAAAAGCCCAGCTCTTCTATTAATTGTAGTATATCCCCATTGAAATTCTTATTCCCACATTTTATTCTTCTTTTTCCTGCACATTTAGTGAAAACTTCTGTTTGTTTACCAACATCCTGAAACTAATACCCCGTTGTAGAACAAAATAGGAGTCAATTGCACCTTTAAGACCAACTTAGTTTTATTCAGAACGTAAGCTTTCGTGTGCATGCACCCTTCTTCAGACGAGGAATGAGGTACAGTAAGCAGAGTCACGTATAGCTGGTGGGGTTTGGAATGCGAAGTGGTACAAAGTTAAAAATCTATAGCAGAATAGTAAAATTAACAAATTCAGAAAACCTTTGATCTGGGTCGCATTAGCTTGGGAAACCATAAAACAGTAACATGTCCGAATGTGAGAATGCCTGAATTATTCTATTGCTAATAAACCTGGGTCAAAAAGAAGGCATTTCTTTCCCAGAAGTTTTTCCTGTCCAACTAATTTACCTTTTAACATGAAACATAAATATATACATCATTCTAGTTTGCCATTAGGAAAAAAATACAATAAAATAGAGTAGAAGATGGGTTTAGTATATGTAAGGAGATAAACAGCCAATATCCCTTGTTTGAGTATGTCAATACAAAAGCATTATTCTGATACTATCCTAAAAGAGAAATACATTGTAATACTGTGGATATATCGCCATACTTGGTGAAAGTGGGTTTAGCATCTGTAATGAGATAAAAAACCAATTTCCCTGTTCAGTCCTGGGGAGGTGTTTGTTCCAAGTTTCGTAATGATTTGTAATTCAGCAATTTCTCTCTCCATTCTGTTCTTGAAGCTCCTTTGCAGTAAAACAGCTACTTTGAGGTCACCCATTGAATGCTTTGGAAGGTTAAAGTGTTCCCCCACAGGTTTCTCAGTTCTGTAAATCCTGATGTCAGATTTGTGCCCTGTTGGTACCTGTCAGAATTATATCTTATAATTATACCTTTTAAAAGTTCAAGACTTCATTGCTGTCTTTATAGTCTGATATACTATGGGATTTGGTTGCCATTTGATCTAAATTGAAAGTTGTAGCCTTCTGGTGAACATCTGTTCTGGATGGCTTGTTGCTTCTGTTTCCAGTAAGCTTAAAAGGAGTGGCCTCAGGACCAGAGTGATAGTGCCATGGCAATAGGTGACTAACTTGTTTCTGTTTGTGTGCAATACACAAATAAAAGGATTAGCAACCCAGGAGTACCCAGCAGCTGGAGCAAACATGACCAGCCATCGCAGACCCAAAGCAGTTAAAACACCACCACACTTTCTCTCCTCTCACTTTTTATTTTATTCTATATGATGATCAACAGCACAGTAATGGCATTGAGATTATATGCAGTACTTTTGCCCTTAATGTTTTCTTTTTAAAATGCTCTGCTCTGCTCACATTTGAAGTGTATGTGAAATGCTTTTTTTGTCAAATATAATATGAATTTATTTGTACTACAGCTTACAAAAGATTTCAAAAGGCCTACCCAAAGCCTGCCTGAGGGCACCTACAACTTACATCCTTGTTACTTGCATGTATGACAAATTAGTATACTTTCCTGTGTTTTTTAAGCCAAAGAGGGATTTCTGCAGCACTTAACGGTGCTTATCTGTCACAGAGGTAAAAAGAGATACCAGTGCTACTGTATGCATATTTCATAATGTCAAAATTATAGTTGTAAACAATTTTTTTTTAAAAAAGCCATAGGACACAATCCAGACAAACTTAGGCAGGGCTGTTCTATAAGAATATTTTAAAGAGTTAAATATGTCTTGATCTCTATGTGTGTGTGTGTTTTAAGTGCTGTCAAGTCACTTCAGACCTATGGTGACCCTATGAAGTAATGACCTCCAAAAAAGGCCTATCAGCTTTGCTCAGGCCTTGCAAACTCAGGGTGGTGGCTTCTTTAATAGAGTCAGTCCATTTTAGGATTGCTTGGTCCCTCCTAGCTACCAGTGGGGGACAAGGGTATTTACTGGAAGCAGGATGGAAGCCCAGGCTATTTTTCTGGCAACATGGCAACATCTCTTCCAGCATGCACTTGAAGTGGCAACATGCTGTGGTACCCAGCAGTGCTATGGCAAAAACTGTGGTAAAATGTATTCTACCATAGAGTTTTTGCCCTAATACGATACTTAGGCTTCCCAATCCCCAGGTCCCAGCAGGGAATCCCCTGTTTTTACAGGCTTCCCCCTGCCCCCAGCCAGCTGGCCGGCAGGAGAAGCCCCGCCCCCCACAGTCACCATGGAGTTTTAGAGCTCCTGCAGGTCCATTTTTAAAATATGTGCCTTTAAGACTGAGCAGGAAGCAGGAAGGGTTTCATGGGAAAGGGTCAGTAACAGTTTCATTGGAGAACGCCCCTCCCTTTGTTTTGCTTTCGTTTTCAGATCAAGTAAAGTTCTGCAGGAACAAGACCCAGTAAGTATTTGTGTGTGAGAGATAGGGAGGGGGCAGGGGATTCCCTGGTTGGAGGCCCTCCCCCACTTTAGAAAGTGTGTGTGTGGGGGGGAGGGAAATGTCTACTGGGCACTCTATTATTCCTTATGGACAACGATTCCCATAGGGAATAATGGGAAATTGATCTGCAGGTATTGGGGGCTCTGGGGGGGCTATTTTTTGAAAAAGAGGCACCAAAGTTTTAGTATAGCATCTAGTGCCTCTCCCCAAAATACCTCCCAAGTTTCAAAACGATTGGACCAGGGGGTCCAATTCTATGAGCCCCAAAAGATGGTGCACCTATCCTTCATTATTTCCTATGGAAGAAAGGCATTTAAAAAGGTGTGCTGTCCCTTTAAATGTGATGGCCAGAACTCCCTTGGAGTTCAATTATGCTTGTCACACCCTTGTTCCTGGCTCCACCCCCAAAGTCTTCTGGCTCCACCCCCAAAGTCCCCAGATGTTTCTTGAATTCGACTTGGCAACCCTAACGATATTGGCAACATGATAATGTCACTTCTGGTACATGATGGAAGTGACATCATCATGTTGCCACTGATGTAGCGGGGGCTTCCTTCCTGCTCCTGATAAGTCCTCCCCACCAGTCAGCTGATTGGTGGCAAGGAATGGGGGATCCCCTGCCTCAGCAGAGGATTAGCAACCCTAATTCATTTTATGTTGAGTCTTCCTGTTTTCTTGCTGCCTTCAACTTTTCCTGGCGTTATTGTCATTTCCAGTTATCTTCTCATAATGTGACCAAAGTATGATAGCCACAGTTTAGTCATTTTAGCTTCTAGGGAAAGTTCAGGCTTGATTTGATGTTGACTTAGATACCAGTAATTGTAGATCACTGGAGGAATATGAGTACGTGCTTGTCAGCGATTAGGTCTAAGATACCTCTTGGTGACTCTAGATAAGACTGTGGAAAAAATAGTGAAACTTGAAAGAGTGACTGACTTCCTTTGTTAAACACTATTGGGCATGAAGGCCCACCATTGATCTAATTCCTAATCAGGCAGCTGTTTATAATGTTGAATATGTATTGAATTTTTGGAAGTTTCTTGTTCCATATACAAGTGCTGCCCCTGAAATATAATTCTTGTCTTATCCTAGGTTTAGACTTATATCACAGCAGCAAGTGTGGTAGCCATGGTATTAGCAAATCTATGTAAAGATTTGCATTTTTATATTCTTGGTGTGCAGTGTATTTGTTGTTGTTGTGTGTGTATACATATGCATTCACACACATTGTTTGTTTTCATTTTCATATATCGTTGGCAAGACCATTTTCTTGCTGCCCATTTTCTGTAGCAAGTGTCCCATTTCTGTTTTGTTTCCTTTATGCAATTTTGCATACATTATTTTAAGGGCAATATATCTATAGAATTTCATTTATATGGTTTCTATGTATAACTGTTTCACCAGGACTCTAGATTCTGGTTTACAGCAAAACATATGTGTCCTGTGGCAACAACAACAACAAAATCTTAGTACGATATTCTTGTGTCTCACACTTCCTCCAGGAGCAGGCTTATAGTACAATCCTAGATGGATTTACATCCTTCTAAGCCCATTGACATCCATTGTCAGCCTCCCAGCCTCTTTTTCAGCTTTCTACTGAAATAATTCTAAAAGAAAAAAAAATTACAGGGTATTGATGGTATGCTTCTTGTTTCTCAGCCTTTTACATAACTTTGATAGAGTTCAAGCACATTTGTAGGACAAAATAACGGCCTGTTTGTGATCACTCAGATGCAGAAGCACGCTGTTTCATGCCTTATAAAGTCAGTCTCTCTCTGTGCCATGATTTTGTAAGCCATCTGGGAAAATAACAGCAGTGCCCGTAACATCAGAAGCAGACCCATATTTTGTGGGTTCAGATGTAAGTGTGGACGCATCTCATTCAAAATTACACTCATTTGTGAGGTATGGCTTAAAAGCAAATCCATAATGATTCTTTAAACCCTGATGGTTTTCTTGGTATGTTATACCCACTGGCATTACCACAGTTAGCAAGGAGGAGCTGCTTTACAGAACATACATGAGAAGCTTGGTGTTCTTTATTTTTGTAAAATATAGAGAGCTGAGCTTAGAAATGTAGCTATAGAGGCAGCACAAACTGTTTATGAGATAATATATTGAAGGGGAAAATATTTACAAACTCAATAGGAGATGAAGCACTAAGAGCCATTGCTTCCGAATTAAAATTATGTGACACTTCATCAGTATTTAATACTATCATTGCTTGATCTAAGCATAAAGAATTTAGCAGCCATTTATCATAACACGCTGCACTGCTCATTTTTGGATGTATTTGCTTGGGGTACATTGGTGTTTTAGTTTCAACATGAGCCACAGGTTTAATTTTAGATGTTTAATGTAAGGAAAACCCAGAGAGGGGAGGGGAGGAGAGTGTGTGTGTAATTTTCAAATGGCTATTAGACATCTACTGTCACAACTTGAATTGGTTGTGTGTTTTTTTTTTAAAATGCATGCTCCCAGAAGTCATTGCTTGGTGTCTGCACCAGATGCAGGTGTTCCCTCGTGCTGTCAGCCAGGAATGATTAATGAGGATTTGCCCCTACTGAAAGCAGTCTTTGGAGCATTGTTCAGGGCATCTGTGGAACTGTCGGGGGAGACAAGGACACAAGTGAACGACCAATTATTTGGCCATCACTGAGGCAGCATGAAAAAGACATCAAATTGGACAGTAGAGCTAAGCTTTTGTTTTGTGATCTTTTTTAAGAAGGTGTTAATAGCAACATAATTTTACTTTCTTTTTAAAATGTAGCTTTTTTTAAAAAAAGCAAAACAAAATCAGGCCTATATAATGCATGGATCACAGCTGTTTGTGTTTTAAATAAAAGCTCAATGGTTGTTTTTCAATCCTGTTGAAGTGTTTCAGAAGCACTGGGCAGAGTTCTTGGAGGATGGATAAAGCACATAAAGATATACCATTCTGCCCCGATAATGCTGGGTAGCAAGCAATAGATATTCAGAAGGATCCTTCAGGCAAGTTTAGATCTTTAATTGTTGTTTGGACAGGACAGTTGGGAAGGTTGTGTTGTAAAGCGATCCATTGGGTTTCTGCAACAGAGTAAAGCAAGGAAATGTTGCCAAGGATACATGTTCAACTTGCTTCTTTTACTCAGTCAAAAAGAAAGCACAATTAGGCCAAGAGAGACCTTATACCAAGATTAATACTTTATATATAATTCTGAATATGGCCCCCATACACATCAGAATCTCAGAGAATGGAGGCAGATACAGATGGGGGCATTTTTCTATGAACTTGGGGGAAATCCCAGGTTTGCAGTAACATTCAAAAGAGAGTGAAAAATTAAAAAGTAACTGCTTTCAAGGAAAAAAAAAACTGAGACAGAATTGCCAATTCCCTGGTTTGGAATCCCTCCCCCCACTTCAGGGCTATCAGAAGTATGGGGAGAATGACCACTGGGCGCTCCATTATACCCTATTGAGACCAGTCCCCGCAGGGCATAATGGAGAATCAATCTGTGGATATCTGGGGCTCTGTGGGGGCTGTTTTTTGAGGTAGAGGCATCAAATGTTCAGCATAGCTGTGGTGTCTCAGAGCAAAAAACACCCACAAGATTAAAAAAGAATGCACCGGGGTGTTGATGCACCTGTGCTTAGTGAGGGTGGTCTTTAGTGACGCAAAGAATGAAGGCTTGCACACAGCAGTGATAAAACCACTATATACAATTTATTTACACCTCCACTCTCCAAACCGACAGAATGCTCCACTGCAACTCCACCATACATATCCCACACACAGTAAAGTGTCTTTGTACATTTATACACAAGGTCCACCCAGGTAACCAATCAGCTTGCTGCTGAGTCATGCTGACATTGTCCAGGCTGATGCAATCTGGCAACCAGACACCTTCTGTCACTTAGATGATCTACCTGGCAGTTCTGTTACTTTCACTTTCCCAGCATGTGCATAGAAACTGCTTGGCTTTGAATACAATGACACGGGGAGCCCCAAAAGAACGTGCTCCATCCTCCAATATTTCCAATGATGGGAAAGCATTTAAAAGGAACATGGTCACTTTAAATGCAATGGCCAGAACTCACTTTGGAGTTCAATCACACTTCTTCCCTCCCCTCTTCCAGAGACTCCATCATCTCTCCTGAAGTCTCCCACTGCTTTCCTGCCTCACCTGTCAACCCTAGATAGAGATTGTGTGATGCTGTGTCTCAAAATCTTGGCTGCCATTTGGGAAAAGGGAGCAGGAACCAGCAGTTGCTACAGCATGAGCCAGGAGGGCAGGGGTGAAGGAGCAGGAGCCACTGCTGCATCAGGCAGGTGAATGAGTGGGTGATGAGGAGTCGGAACTGGCTGGCACTGTAGAAGGGTGGGGCGGATGAGCAGGAGCTACCACTGTTTCCCTGCCAATGCTGCAGGCACAGAGGAGGGGAGCTGGAGCTGCTGCTGCTCCCACCTCCCATGAGGCAGCTGAGTAAAGGTGGTGGTGCTGGTGGAAGTGGGCAGGGAAGGGAAGGGGTGGAGGAGAAGGAACTGCCTTCACATTCCCCACCTCTGTGGCAGTCACATAAGCCAGGCAGGCAGAGGCTGTGGCAGGATGAGTGGGCTGGCTGGCAACTGGTTCTCCACTTGTTTTATTATAATAATGGAGATGTGCTTTTAAAGCAGTAATGCCGGATGGGAAAAGAGGTTTTGGTCTAAATACAACACAAATGAAGTCAGATTAGATCCCTTAGTTTATAAAGTGTATGAACCCATTCTCCTAAATCATTCCCTTTGTTGTCTTTGTTTGAAGAATTAAAGCTATATAGTGGGCTATCCCAGTAGCTGGAGATCAGCTGCAATCTCTAACTTTTATTATTCTCAGGGTTCTTGCTGGGTCCAGATGCACAGAAGCATGCTAAATGCACAAACTGGTTGAACTTGAAAGGTTTTCTGTTTGGGATGTAAATATCCTGAAGAGCAATAGACTCCACCTGTTCTTGGCTTTTATCTGGCCAGGACATGCGGCATTACTGAGTCTCAGTCCTGCAAAGCACTATATGCACTGAGGCAGTGATCTAGCTTGCTAGCTGGAACACAGACTTCCAGCATGGAGCTTCATCATCTCGGAGCTGTTTCCTTGTTGACCCATCTTTTCTATTACTCCCCCTAGGTGGGGAAAGAACCTGGGGGACTGGTAGCCTGGGATCCTTTCTTACATAGTGGGGGCTGGCTACCCTGGGATCTTGTATGTTGTCTGTATCATCTGGAAATAAACCTTCTTAGACTGAAGTTTCAGAGATCCAGGGGTGTTGGGTTTGGAGGAGGTTTAGTGGTATCAGGTATCCCCTCAGCCTCCTGCTCTTCCCCCAAGGTTGTCTCTGGTTCATTCTGGCCATCCTCTGAAGAGTCTGTTCTTGAGTTCAAGTCCAGCCCAGAAGGGGTCACAACAGTGGCTCAGCCTGCAGGCCAACAGATTGGTTCACAAATTTCCATTGATAGTTACATCTGACTGCAAAGTGTTCTATCAGGGCACAAGCTTTGTACCACCTTAACAAAAGTAGTTATGTGCTTCTTCATACTTTTTTGGTTTTGCAAAATGTTAGCATTTAGAAGATGCCTAGGGAAAGGAGACTGTGGTTGCTTTGAATTAGTTTATTAATGCTTTAATTGCTCTAACAGGTTTTTAAAATAATTATTTGCTGAATTTTATTATCTGATTTTATTGTTAGCTGTTTTGAGCTTTGGAGGAGTGAGATTTTTTTTTTAAGTTGTGAACCCAATCTGGGTAAGAAGCAGAACAAGCAGCAGCAAAAGTGATGAGGCTCCTAAGGCCGGTTTGGGAGAAGTGTTGGCCCCTTGTTTATTTACTTTATAGCCTGCTTTTCTCATTAAGACTCAAGGCAAATTACAGAATTTTTTAAAAATGCAAGCATACAGCACACAACTATTCTTACTTACAACAGGCTAAAGTATACTCCTTTCTTTGAAAACTTGTTTTGAATACCTTCAATAACTTGCAAAACCGAGAAGAAACTGTAGCTCACACTGACCTGTTTGAAACACTTCCTGAAATACAGCAGTAGTATTGTAGTCAAAACAGATTACAAGCTTTTAATGTATGTTCACATTCCAAATCATATCCTCTAAAGAGCACATGTTCTCTTATTATGTATATTTCCTTGGATATTGACATATTCACCTTTTAGATTCATGGTGGTCATTCCTATGCAACCCTCATGCAGTTTTCCTCAGCCTTCCCTTGACCTGTGGATCACCTAGAGAGTCCTTGTGAATAACTGCTGGCCTGCAGATCAGATTTTCAGAACCACTGTACTTAGGCAGCCTGTCTAGTGAATTGAAGAGAAAATTGACAGATGCTTTTAATGAATAAGCTTGGAGGAGGGAAGCTCTTCAGCTCCAGTTTTAGGAACCTAAAATGAAATTGACAAGAAATGTAAAATCCTTGCCCTCCAAGAAAGAAATATATATATCTAAAATTATAAAATAGTAAAAAGATTGTTCACCTTGTCTTTTGGGAAATGATGGTTGGACCTATTGATACTGATTGGACTGCATATCCTCAACCATGGTTACATCTTCACTAGAAATTCACATATGTGTATCTAATATGCATGTTGAAGTATAATATATATGCAAAACTAATATGTGCATATTGAAAAATGTGGCTTTGAAAATTTCTCAGAAGTTGTCTCTTATGTGTCTCTAACTAAAATTGTAAAGTAACTCCCAAATTGTTCTTCAGTGTTATATGAAAATCTGCATATAACAACTTGTGTGTGTATATACAGCTATTAAATCTGCCTATTTCTCCCACATACATAATTGTACATCCTTTACTAAAACTAATTTCTTGTATAGCTTTTATTCTGATTTTTTCCCCTAAGCACCAGCCTCCAAAGAGAAGTGATATGCGTGGGGACGCCCCTTTGACTGAGAGTTCCTTATCAATTCTTCCCTTTCATCATTCACTGTCACCCTAATATCCTGCTTATCTCAAAATATTCTCTTCATTGCCCACATTTCTATCTGGGCTTTGCTCTTTGTTAATCTGTGCCTAATCATTAAAACAATCACAAGGCTTTCTTCTTTTGCCCCACCCCCCATCTTGTTTTTTTTTAAAAAAACCCAATAGTCCTATTTCCCATTTCTTTTTAATTCACAAATACATCTTTTTTTGCTCTCTCCTCTTTGCTTGTTCACTTTTCATTGACAAAAAAGTAGGTCAAGGGTATATTTTCTTCTTCTGAAAGAGGTTAAGGAATGGTGATGTATTAATTGTGGCATAGTTAGATTTTATGGGGTTCTGTGCCATATAATTTGTTGCTTGGAAATATTTGAGTAGCTGCTTAGTTCATAAATCATCTCCTAAAATATTGTCTCCTTCTTTTCCAATTAGGAAATTCATAGATAGATAGATAGATAGATAGATAGATAGATAGATAGAGAGAGAGAGAGAGAGAGAGAGAGAGAGAGAGAGAGAGAGAGAGAGAGAGAGAGAGAGAGAGAGAGATGAGTTACTTTATGTAGTGCCTGACTGCCTGTTTAGTGAAATACAGAGGCACAGCTGTTTCTCAGTGTATGAAACTTTTTGTATTTTGAGCATGTTTCAATGCCTTTTGTGTAAAAGGTAAAGGTACCGGTAGTCCCCTGTGCAAGCACCAGTTGTTTCCGACTCTGGGGTGACGTCGCATCATGACGTTTTCACAGCAGACTTTTTTACGGGGTGGTTTTCCATTCCCTTCCCCAGTCATCTACACTTTCCCCCCAGAATGCTGGGTACTCATTTTACCGACCTTGGAAGAATGGAAGGCTGAGTCAACCTAGAGCTGGCTACCTGAACCCAGCTTCTGCTGGGATTGAACTCAGGTCATGAGCAGAGAGCTCAGACTGCAGTACTGTAGCTTTACCACTCTGCACCACGGGCTTTTTGTGAGTCCATACTAATTAAGAAACTCCTAATCTAAATGACTGGTCTTCACCTGCAGATTCTATCTGCTTGACAAAATCTGGAGAAACTGAGAATAACTGATATAAGGGTGAGCAGCTGGGGAAGCTGCTGAGAATTTTTGAGTTTATGTGACTGCTGAAAATTCTGAGTTTGTGATTGCTGGGGAACTGCTGTTTGTTTGTTTGAGTGGGCTGAAGGTGAAGGTGATTGAAGGTGATTGTTGCTGATTGATTAGGAGTGGCTGTGTTCCCCACCCTCTTTGCATTGTTAAGCTGTGCCTTGCCAGAGGCGCGAGCCGAAGGGCGAGAGCTAAAGGGCTCTTGGCCTGTGGCTCCTAGCCTGGTGGCTCTGTAAGGACCAGGAACCCAGATCCTGATTTTCCTTGTGCTCCCAATAAGGTAAGTTGACCTCCAGAAGGGGGAGCCACATAAACCAACAGGATTTAAAAGGGGATAGAATATATATATTTTAAAAAAGCTATAATGAAGGTAGAATGCCAGCAGCAGGGTGGGGGCTTTCCAGTGTTTTGCATTGAACATAAGAACATAACAGAAGCCATGTTGGATCAGGCCAATGGCCCATCCAGTCCAACACTCTGTTTTTTTTTTTTTTTTGTGTGTGTATATATATATATATATATATATATACACACACACACATACACACACACACACTGTGGCTAATAGCCACTGATGGACCTCTGCTCCATATTTTTATCTAACCCCCTCTTGAAGCTGGCTATGCTTGTAGCCGCCACCACCTCCTGTGGCAGTGAATTCCTTTGGGTGAAGGAGTACTTCCTTTTATCCGTTCTAACCTGACTGCTCAGCAATTTCATTGCATGCCCATGAGTTCTTGTATTGTGAGAAAGGGAGAAAAGTACTTCTTTCTCTGCCTTCTCCATCCCATGCATAATCTTGTAAACCTCTATCATGTCACCCCACAGTCGACATTTCTCTAAGCTAAAGAGCCCCAAGCATTTTAACCTTTCTTCATAGGGAAAGTGTTCCAATGCTATAATATCCTTTTTGAGGTGCGGAGACCAGAATTGTACACAGTATTCCAAATGAGACTGCACCATCGATTTATACAGGGGCATTATGATACTGGCTGATTTGTTTTCAATTCCCTTCCTAATAATTCCCAGCATGGCGTTGGTCTTTTTTATTGCAATCGCACACTGCCTTGACATTTTCAGTGAGTTATCTACCACGACCCCAAGATCTCTCTCTTGGTTAGTCTCTGCCAGTTCACACCCCATCAACTTGTATTTGTAGCTGGGATTCTTGGCCCCAATATGCATTACTTTGCATTTGGCCACATTGAAACTCATCTGCCACGTTGACGCCCACTCATCCAGCCTCAACAGATCCCTTTGGAGTTCCTCACAATTCTCTCTGGTTCTTACCACCCTGAACAATTTAGTGTCATCTGCAAACTTTGCCATTTCGCTGCCTACTCTCAACTCTAAATCATTTATGAACAAGTTAAAGAGCATGGGTGCCACATGTATGGCTATCTGCCCATAGGACAGAAGTCTTGGGTGTGTGCTCGATGCAAGGAGCTCCTGGTCCTCAGGGAACGAGTTTGTACCCTTGAGGCCAAGGTGACTGACCTGGAGAAGCAGAGACAGTCAGTTAAGCACTTGGGGAAGACTCTCGGGGACGTATTAGATGAGCCCCACTCTGAACGTGGCAGCCCCATTGCTGCCAGGGAGCATGAGGGTCGAGAGGAAATAGGGCACAGGGCTGAGGATAAGGGGCATACGCCCTCAGAAGGGACCTCTTCTTCAGTTGGTGAGTGGGTATCCCTTCGCACCAAGGAACCATCCCTGGGCAGGGAGAGAGGCGGGGTCTTGGTAGTTGATGATTCGATCCTTAGGCAAGTAGACAGCTGGGTAGCAAAACCGCATACTGACCGTATGGTGACTTGCCTGCCTGATGCGAAGGTAGCGGATATTACACATGTAGTAGATAGGCTGATAGACAGTGCTGGGGAGGAGCCAGTGGTCGTGGTGCATGTTGGCACCAACGATGTGGGGAAATGCAGTCGTGAGGTCCTGGAGGGAAAATTTAGGCTGCTAGGAGGGAGACTTAAGGCCAGGACCTCCAAGGTAGCCTTCTCGGAAGTGCTACCTGTTCCACGTGCAGGGCAGGAGAGACAGGCACAAATTAGAAGTCTCAATGTGTGGATGAGACGATGGTGTAAGGAGGAAGGGTTTAAGTTTGTTAGGCACTGGGATGCTTTCTGGAACAAGCGGGAGCTGTACAAAAGAGACGGTCTCCACTTGTCCCCGGATGGAACCAGGCTGCTGGCACTTAAAATCAAAAAGGTGGCAGAGCAGTTTTTAAACTAAATTTTGGGGGAAAGCCGACAGGAGATGAAATGTCTCTGGTTCGGGAGGACTCGTCTCAAAGAGATGAAGGGTTAGCTGCTATTTTTCTACCGGGTAACGGACCAGAGTTGTCCACTGTGAAGGCGACAAACAATATGGACTGTCTGCCAGAGTCTCGAGGCGGCAGGAGGAAGGTGGCGGGCCTAGCTCGCCTGGGAAATTATAGATGTTTGTATGCAAATGCTAGAAGTGTTCGAAGTAAAATTGGTGAATTGGAATGTTTAGTGTTCGGAGAAAACATAGACATTGTGGGAATTTCAGAAACTTGGTGGAATGAGGAGAATCAGTGGGACACGGTGATTCCTGGATATAAGCTATATCGGAAGGATAGGGAGGGAAGGGTTGGAGGTGGGGTGGCTCTGTATGTCAGAGAGGATATACGGTCCAGTAAGACTGAGGTCAGAGAATTAGATTCACTTTTAGAAATGCTTTGGGTTGAAATAGAGGGCCCAAAAGGAAATTTAACTATGGGAGTTTGTTATCGCCCACCAAATCAAAAGAGAGAGGACGATTATAATATGATGGAAGGCTTAAAGATAGCGGCTAAACGTAAAAACTGTGTCGTAATAGGTGATTTTAACTACCCGCAGATTGATTGGGTCAATATGTTTTCTGGTCGAGAGAAAGAGATTGATTTTCTTGATGCTCTCAATGACTGTGCTATGGAGCAGATGGTCTCAGAACCTACCAGGGGTGGGGCGATCCTGGATTTGGTCCTAAGTAATGCCCAAGACTTGGTGAGAGATGTAAAAGTGATTGCACCGCTTGGGAGCAGTGACCATAATGTTATTGATTTCACCGTTTGTATAAATAGGGAGTTGTCCAAAAAGACCGCCACAACCACGTTTAACTTTAAAAGGGGTAAATACACTGAGATGAGGAGGCATGTGAGGAGGAAACTGAAAGGAAAGGTATATACGGTCAAAACCCTTGGGGAAGCTTGGACGCTATTTAAAACTATAATCCTAGAAGCTCAGATAAAATACATACCACAAGTTAGGAAAGGCACAAACAGGCATAAGAAAAGGCCTGCATGGTTAACAAACAAAGTAATGGAAGCTGTAAAAGGTAAGAAGGACTCCTTTAAGCGGTGGAAAACCAGTCCAAGTGAGATTAGTAAAAGGGAACACAGGCTGTGGCAAATTAAATGCAAGACTGTGATCAGGCAGGCAAAAAGGGACTATGAGGAGCATATTGCAAAAAACATAAAGACCAACAATAAAACTTTCTTCAAATATATTAGAAGTAGGAAACCAGCCAGGGAGGCAGTGGGGCCCTTGGATGACCATGGGGTAAAAGGATTACTGAAGGAGGATAGGGAAATGGCTGAGAAGCTAAATGAATTTTTTGCCTCCGTCTTCACTGTGGAAGACGAGAACTTTTTGCCTGCCCCAGAACCACTAATTTTGGAAGGGGTGTTGAAAGACCTGAGTCAGATTGAGGTGACAAAAGAGGAGGTCCTACAACTGATAGACAAATTAAAAACTAATAAGTCACCGGGTCCGGATGGCATACATCCGAGAGTTCTGAAAGAACTCAAAGTTGAACTTGTGGATCTTCTAACAAAAATCTGTAATCTTTCATTGAAATCTGCCTCCGTTCCTGAGGACTGGAAGGTAGCAAATGTCACCCCCATCTTTAAAAAGGGTTCCAGAGGAGATCCGGGAAATTACAGGCCAGTCAGTCTGACTTCAATACCGGGAAAGTTGGTAGAAACCATTATCAAGGACAGAATGAGTAGGCACGTTGATCAACACCGGTTATTGAGGAAGACTCAGCATGGGTTCTGCAAGGGAAGATCTTGCCTCACTAACCTGTTACATTTCTTTGAGGGGGTGAACAAACATGTGGACAAAGGCGACCCGATAGATGTTGTTTACCTTGACTTCCAGAAAGCTTTTGATAAAGTTCCTCATCAAAGGCTCCTTAGAAAACTTGAGAGTCATGGAGTAAAAGGACAGGTCCTCTTGTGGATCAAAAACTGGCTTAGTAATAGGAAGCAGAGAGTCAGTATAAATGGGCAGTCTTCGCAGTGAAGGACAGTAAGCAGTGGGGTGCCGCAGGGCTCGGTACTGGGTCCCATGCTTTTTAACTTGTTCATAAATGATTTAGAGTTGGGAGTGAGCAGTGAAGTGGCCAAGTTTGCGGATGACACTAAATTGTTCAGGGTGGTGAGAACCAGAGAGGATTGTGAGGAACTCCAAAGGGATCTGTTGAGGCTGGGTGAGTGGGCGTCAACGTGGCAGATGCGGTTCAATGTGGCCAAATGCAAAGTAATGAACATTGGGGCCAAGAATCCCAGCTACAAATACAAGTTGATGGGGTGTGAACTGGCAGAGACTGACCAAGAGAGAGATCTTGGGGTCGTGGTAGATAACTCACTGAAAATGTCAAGACAGTGTGCGTGTGCAATAAAAAAGGCCAACGCCATGCTGGGAATTATTAGGAAGGGAATTGAAAACAAATCAGCCAGTATCATAATGCCCCTGTATAAATGGATGGTGTGGTCTCATTTGTAATACTGTGTGCAATTTTGGTCACCCACCTCCAAAAGGATATTATAGCATTAGAAAAAGTCCAGAAAAGGGTATCTAGAATGATTAAAGGGTTGGAACACTTTCCCTATGAAGAAAGGTTAAAACGCTTGGGGCTCTTTAGCTTGGAGAAACATTGACTGCGGGGTGACATGATAGAGGTTTACAAGATAATGCATCGGATGGAGAAAGTAGAGAAAGAAGTACTTTTCTCCCTTTCTCACAATACAAGAACTTGTGGGCATTCGATGAAATTGCTGAGCAGTCAGGTTAAAACGGATAAAAGGAAGTACTCCTTCACCCAAAGGGTGATTAACATGTGGAATTCACTGCCACAGGAGGTGGTGGCGGCTACAAGCATAGCCAGCTTCAAGAGGGGGTTAGATAAAAATATGGAGCAGAGGTCCATCAGTGGCTATTAGCCACAGTGTGTGTATATATATGTGTGTCTGTGTATATATTTATATATAATTTTTTTGGGCCACTGTGTGACACAGAGTGTTGTACTGGATGGGCCACTGGCCTGATCCAACGTGGCTTGTCTTATGTTCTTATGACTTTTTTTCAGTGAAGAGCTGTAATGTCCTTAATTTTAGTAATCCTGCACTGGCAAAACTCAAGATTTAGCTGAACATTCAAGATAAAAGTTTTGGTTATCAAATTGATGGCCTAATCATAGATCTACAGAAAACTGTCCCGTTCTCAGTCAGTGTCCATTTATTTGTCAAGTTCATTGATGTTGCTGGCCAGTAAATCTAGTTTAGTGTCTGCAGCTAGAACATAGAATTAGAGGTCAAATCCTTTATCCAGTTTTTCCAAGCAAAGTTGGACATTTTTCTCAGCTGTAAGATTTTGTAGAAAATGCTAAATCATATTATTGCCAGTCAGTCAACGGTAGCTAAAAGTACTGGGTTATATGGAACAGGAGAAGAGTAATTGGACTGGATTGTGGGAGTACCTGCTCAAGAGGTATGATGTCTAAAGAGGTGTTAGGATTATGAAGAATTATGAACTCACTAAGGCTATTTTCTCTGAGAACCAAAATTTCTTTCTGTGATATGTTGTTTGTTGTTCAGTCGCACAGTCGAGTCTGACTCTTTGCGACCCCATGGATGAAGTCACACCAGGCTTTCTGAAGTCTGCTCAAATTCGTGTTAGTTACATCACTGTTAGTTAGATCAGTGATCTGTAGAGAGGTTTAAAGAATTGATTCTGGGTAATGAAATGCCCACCCAGTGGTAGCACAAAAGAATAGCAGCAGTGGGGACTGTATGAAAATCTCAAAGAGTTTTTTTTTTTAAAGGGGATCAAGCTTTCACTTGTCATGGAAAGAACTTTTCATTGGAACTTTTTTGCTTCTTCAAGACCAACTCTGTGGAGGAAAGGAGGTGAAAGTTCAGCAGGGGTATTCTTTTGCCTTGCATTATATTTCCAATGAAATTCTCAACCATATTTTGTCTTTCCCACATCTGATTCTTTGGCTGTTCTTCACAATTTTTGGCTATTAGTAGCAGAAGAATGCTGCTTGTGCATTCTTGTGTCAGAAATATAAAACAGAAGTTAGAAACATAAATGTGCTTTTCATGCCCAATGCATTCTGTACCTAAGCACAAAATGCCTCAATGGAAATAATTTGCAGTAGTTACACCCTACTATTTCCATTGCAGTCAACAGACTTTAAAGGATATGTTTAGCTCTGTTTAGGAGAGCAGTGGCTTTCTTATTTAAGAGGTCTGAAATATTGGAGAAGTTAGGAGACATATTTCATCCATAATTCTTTGTTATATCATTGAGAATTACTACAGAAAGTTGAGTTCAAGCAGAATTATCTAGGGGCAGGGCTTTTTTTTAGTAAAAGCCTAGCAGGAACTCATTGGCATATTAAACCACATCCCCTGATGCCACCATTGTTTCACACAGAAAAAGCCCACCAGGAACTTATTTGCATATTAGTCCACATACCCCTGACACCAAGCCAGCTGTAACTGCATTCCTGTGTGTTCCTGCTCAAAAAAATGCCCTGTGTAGGAGTATAAACAGGCTAAATTTGGACAGACTATTCTGTTACAAACTAATATCCTCATGAAATCTTTTTAAAAAATCAAATCTACAAAATCAAAATGGGAGTATCTAAGCAAATACATTTTTGCATAAAAAAATCACACAACATTGTAAGCATCGTAGTAGTTCATGCAAGGGCTTGCTTTTAACTAGATAGATAGATAGATAGATAGATAGATAGATAGATAGATAGATAGATAGATAGATAGATAGATAGATAGATACTATGTTGCTTTTTCTATAGTACTGCATCAATTATTGAAAGTCAGCTTTTTTGGGTTCTTTTTAGACTTGTTCAGTTTGTTTTGATATTTGCAGTGCTCCAGAGCTGTGAGTTCTCATAATACTTTCTCACTGAAAATATGACTACTGTGCCATTTAGAACATTATGGAGTTTTGAGTAAATTTTCTATATAAATTGTTTTTATTCTGAAACAATTTCCCCACTCCCTTGCCTGCTGTCTCTGTCACTATGTTTGTCTTCCAAATCCCTGGGTAAACTTTTTAAATGTTCATCTCAAAGACTATCCTAGAATGAGATGGAACTTCTTGCTCACATTTAAACTTCATTGTTGCTACTTGTTGCTACTTACCCAGTTTAGAGAGACTCTCCTGAAGCTCTTCATAGTAAGCCTTGATTTTTACCATCCTGAATAATATCATGTCATTTGCAAAGCTGGCCACTCACTGCTCACTGATGGTTGCCAGTCATCCCTATCTACATGTTTGCTAACCTGTTCAAGAACTCCAAAAGGTTGGCAAGGCAGGACTTCCCTTCCCAGAAGCCATGCTGATTTTCCCTCAGGAGGCTTTACCCTTCAAAGTCTTTAATAATTCTATTTTTAATAAAAGTTTCTATTAAGTTACCTGGAACAAATGTTAGGCTATAATTTCCTGGTTTTCCTCTAACCCACTTTTTCAAAACTGATATAACATTTGCTACTTTCCAATCCTGTGGTACAGAGACCAATTTTAGAAATAAGTTACATACACTGGTTAGTTAGTAGATCACAGTATTTTATTTGAGTTCCTGAAGAACCCTTGGGTATTATACAGACCAGACCTGATGACTTACTGGTTTTTAATTTTCCAGTGGTCCTAGAACATATCTTATTTCTCTCAATTTGACTCAGTTCTTCAGACTTCCATCCTGAAAACAACGACTATCACATGGCTATGTGTCCTGCTCTTCCCATTTAGCTTCTCTGCCATCTCCCTATCTCCTTCCAGAAATGCTTTTATTTCTTTGTCATTCTGAATGTCACCTCTGTGCAGACCCCAAAACTAATCAAAATTCTGCCCAGTTTGTATTGTGAAAAAATAATTAATTCAAACATCTGAATGGTCTCAATGAACAAGATAAATTTGATTTTTAAGCACCTGTCCTGCAAAAGTCAACTAATCCTAGATGTTACCATTGTAAACAATAACAGAAATAGTATAGCCTTCTTTATTACTTGAAAAAGGAAAGGAAAATGTTGTGGTTTCCCTAATCCCCATCTTCAGGGTATCAGTCAGGCATGCAAGTGACTTTAGTGCGAAATCCTGTTGGGTACAGTATGGACCTTCTTGCACAAAGTGGCCTAAATACATCTGCCTGAATGTAGAAATACTTTGCAATTTACCTACAGTGTTTTTTTCCATGTCTTTGTGCAAGAGAATAAGCTTCAGTACTAACTATCAGGTATTTCTCACTCAGGATGCTTATGTGATATGCCATTTGCTTAAGGAACAGACAGGCATTTGATTCTCTGCTGCAGTATGCAAATGAGGAAAAAGAGATGACAGGTCATGGAGAATGAAAGATCACAAATCTTACTGTGACCACTGAACTCTGTTGACCTGGCATCACTTTATCAGTGCTATTTTAGAACGCTTGTAATCTGAGCTACTTATATCCCTCTTAAATTATCATTTCCAATTGGGGGAGGGGATTCAAGTCAATAAGTGACAGCACTCTTGTAGCTTTCAAGCAATTAATTATGAAACTGCTTCAAAAAGAAAACATTCAAGGTGTGGTATTTTGACAACTCTGTTACTTTAATCTGGGCCAATGTTTTAGATTGCTGCTTTCCAGTCCAAGATTTGGTATGAATTTCAACAGGGGTATTCTTCTGCCTTGCATTATATTTTCAATGAAATTCTCAACCATATTTTGTCTTTTCCCACATCTGATTCTTTGGCTGTTCTTCACAATTTTTGGCTATTAGTAGCAGAAGAATGCTGCTTGTGCACTCTTGTGTCAGAAATATAAAACAGGTTAGAAACATAAATGTGCTTTTCATGCCCAACACATTCTGTACCTAAGCACAAAATGCCTCATTGGAAATAATTTGCAGAAGTTACAACCTACTACTTCAATTACAGAAGTTACAGCCATTGCAGTTCCATTGCAGAAGTTACACCCTACTACTTCCTACTACTTAATCTGGGCCAATGTTTTAGATTGCTGATTTCCAGTCCAGGATTTGGTGTGCATCAAATATAATACTGTGAACTCAAATATAATACTGCAGCTCCATACAGAGAACAAACTAGACATTAAACAGTGCTGCTGTTCAAAACTATGTTACCTCCGAATTCTGATGCCTAGCATTAAGGACACAACAACACAAGATATTATAGTTTTCAAGGTAACAAATATTTATCATATCATAAGTCCAACAACTTTACAGTCATAGGTAAAACTGTATCATGATGGCTACAAACAGCAACTTTTGCAGACAGAGGATCTTCAGTACTCTTCAGAACAAAGGCAAGTCCTAATTAGGCTTCCCAATCTCCAGGTCCCAGTGGGGGATCCATCAGTTTTACAGGCTTCCCCCCCGCCCCCAGCCAGCTGACTGACAGGGGAACCCCCGCCCCAACAGCCACCATGCAGCTTTAGATCTCTGGCAGGTTTAGAAACCTGCAAACAGATCCGTTTCAAAATGTGTGTGTGTCTATGTGCCTTTAAAGTTGAGCAGGAAGTACCTCATGGGAAGGGTCAGCAATACAGTCCCTTGGTTTGTTTTGCTTTCGTTTCAGTGGAACTAAGTGTGTGTGTGTGTGTGTGAGAGAGAGAGAGAGGGTTGCCAATCCCCAGGTTTGGAGGCCCTCCCCCCCACCTTAGGGTTATCAGAAAGCAGTGGGGGGGGGGGAAGGAAAATGTCTACTAGGCAATTATTCCCTATGGAGAATGATTCCCATAGGGAATAATGGAAAGTTGATCCACGAGTATCGGGGGCTCTGGGGGGGTGTTGTTTGAGGTAGAGGCACCAAATTTTCAGTATAGCATCTAGTGCCTCTCCCCAAAATATCCCCCAAGTTTCAAAATGATTAGACCAGGGGGTCCAATTCTATGAGCCCCCGAAGAAGGTGTCCCTATCCTTCATTATTTCCTATGGAATGAAGGCATTTAAAAAGGTGTGATGTCCTTCTAAATGTGATGGCCAGAACTGCCTTGGAGTTCAATGATGCTTGTCACACCCTTGCTCCTGGTTCTGTCCCCAAAGTCACTTGGCTCCACCCCCAAAGTCTCCTGACTCCACCCCCAAAGTCCCCAGATATTTCTTGAATTGGACTTGGCAACCCTAGTCCTAATAGAGGGTGCCCAGTAACACAAAGAAAAGAGGAAGTCCAAAATGTTCTTAAAGAAGTGTGGGCATTTGTCTTCCCCATATGCTTTTCAGTGGCTCTTGCTGCTGCTCTGGTAGCTTAATTTCTCTGGTACAGGCCTTCAGAGAAATTAGCCATTCCTTCAGTCAAGCTATAGGCCTTCTTTCTCCTGCTGCAGGCCAATCTGACTGAAAGGGTGGGGCTCTTGCTGTGGGTAATACAGGAGTAAATTGACTTAGCTGCTCATGCTCTGTGACCTTTTGCTCCCTAGGCCCTAAATTCTAAACTTTTAAACAGCAATATAATAACATGTTAAACAGAAAATGGCATTAGTAAAACACTGTTAAACAACATTTAGTTCTGACCATGGCTAAGGCATTAAGAAGAGGTAGGTAGATGAGGTAGCTTTTGGTGTCACTGATATAAAAAATACCACCTGTCTTTGGAGTGGGAAAAATTCCATTTTGTCCAGGGTGCATCTAATTGCTCTTTCTATCCCTGGCGAAGACATTTGTAATCATGGAATTGTTAAATTTGAGTTAAAATTGTATTGAGCTAATTCACCGGGTGTTCCAACTGTTCATAACTGCCAAAAACTTAGGGTTGCCAGGTCTGACTTATGAAATATATGGGGACTTTGGGGGTGAGGCCAGGACCAAAGTTGTGGCAAGCACAATTGAACTCTGAAAGGAGTTCCGGCCATCACATTTAAAGGAACCACATTCCTTTTAAATGCCTTCCTTCCATTGGAAATTATGAAGGATGGGAGCACCTTTTTGAGGGTTTATATAATTGGACCCTTGGTTCCAATCTTTTTGGAACTTGGGGGGGGGGAGGGTTTGTAAAGAGGCACCAGATGCTATGCTGAAAATTTGGTGCCTCTGCTTCAAAAAACAGCCCTCTCAAACCCCAAATACTCACAGATCAATTCTACATTTTATCTTATGGGGACTAGTCTCCATAGGGTATAATGGAGTGCCTAGTGGACATTCAACCCCCCCCCCCCCCAACACACACTTTCTGATAACCCTGAAGTGGGAGGAGGGCCTCCAAACCAGGGGATCCACTGCCTCCAATTGGGAATTGGCAACCCTACAAAAACTCCTATAAAATAGGAGTGACTGTGGCTGCTACATAGGATTGCCAGCCTCCAGGTGGGGCAAAATGTGAGGAGGCTGTGAAACAATATACTTTGCAAACAATAATTACAACTAGTATATCACAGCTTAATATAAGAATTGCACTCTCTATAAACATTATATCAGTGCTTGACCTCACTCTGCAGTGTATTGAGTATTTATGTTCACAGCGTTTAAAAGGAAAGCACCACAATAAACTTTTTAACAACAATTACTTCTAAGAAAAACATGCAAAGTTTGCCAGGTTTAAACAGCAAATACTTCTGTGTACAACATGCAAAGTTTGCAATATACTCGACCAACAAAGACAACAGTCCTTGAATTAAGCGTAGGCTTAGAAGAATCTTCGTGTGTTTCGAACATCTTCTTTGGCCGCATGATTATGTCTTTGGAACTACATTTATACAACATTTATAATGCTGTGAGCCTTGGGTGAGTAACATGTATAAATTGCAGCCTTTATTATATGTAATATGAATTGGTTGTTTCATTTAAACATTTGTTGTATAAATGTAGTTCCAGAGACATAATCACATGGCCAAAGAAGAAGACGTTCGAAACACACGAAGACAGAAACCTAGGAAGCGTGTTTCTATGTTACTGAGTCTATACACATGGATAATGTTGTATTATTTAACGCTGTACTATTACGTTGAATCATGCACATGCATGTCTGTTTGAGATGCCCTGAGCCTGCCTCGGCGGGGAGGGTGGGATATAAGTGGAATAAAATAAAATAAGTAATCAACAGAAAAACAACTTTTAATTCATTCTTCTAAGTCTATGTTTAATTCAAGGACTGTTGTCTTTGTTGGTCGAGTATACTGCGAACCTTGCATATTGTACACAGAAGTATTTGCTGTTTAAACCTTGCAAATTTTGCATGTTTTTCTTAGAAGTAATTGTTAAAAAGTTGATTGTGGTGCTTTCCATTTAAACGCCGTGAACATAAATACTCAATGCACTGCAGAGTGTGGTCAAGCAAGAGTGTGTAATTCTTACATTAAGCTGTGATAGACTAGTTGTAATTATTGTTTGCAAAGTATACTGTTTCACAGCCTCCTCACATTTTGCTCAACCTTGGCTATGTTTCCCTTGTTTAGTTGCCAAGCCTCCAGGTGGGGTCTGGAGATCTCCCACTTTCACAACTGATCTCCTGCTGGTAGAGATCAGCTCCCCTAGAGCAAATGGCTGCTTTGGCATTGTACCATGCTGAAGTCCCTCCCCAAACCTCACCCTCTCCTGGATCTACTCCCAGAGTCTCCAAATATTTTCTAACACAGACCCAGCAGCCCTATTCAGACATCACATTTAACCTACATAAAACCAGCATCTGCATGAAACTAGCTGATTATCAGGCTCACAAGTGTGCCTTGTTTCTCAGTCCTTCCCACTCACATGTGTTGCACAACAAGGGCGTCAGAAGCTAACTTCAACTATCCACAGTACATGAATACAACACAGTGGTTAACTGGTAGGGTTGCCACCTCCAGGTTGGGAAATTTTTGGGGTGGAATCTCTGGAGGGTAGGATCTAGGGAGAGGAGGGACTTCAGTGGGGTACAATGCTATAGAGCGGGGTGGCCAATGGTAGCTCTTCAGATTTTTTTTTGCCTACAACTCCCATCAGCCCCAGCCAGCATGGCCAATGGCTGGGGCTGATGGGAGTTGTAGGCAAAAAGCGTCTGGAGAGCTACTGTTGACCACCCCTGCTATACAGTCCAGCTCCTATTGTCTCCAGATGAACTGAAAATGGCCATTTTCTCCGGATGAACTTATCTCTTCCAGGAGATCAATTGTAATTAATATTTCCTCTATTTCCCCCCCTGTACTGAGTGGAACACTTCACATCCTCAGCAGAATATAACTTCTGTAACCTTAAAATGGGCAGTGCCAGACCCTGTGTGGTTCCAGCTTGCTGTTGAGTGAGGCTTCCTGTGTTAATGAGCAGCTTCTCACTTGCACAGTTTAGAGCAGGGGTCCCCAACCCCTGGCCATGGACTGGTCCCGGTCCGTGGCCTGTTAGCTACTGGGTCATGAGTTGTATAATATTTCATCTTATATTACAATATAATAATAGAAATAAAGTGCACAATTGTATCATCCCAAAACCATTCTGCCCCCCCCCCCACCTGGTCGGTGGAAAAATTGTCTTCTATGAAACCAGTGCTTGGTGCCAAAAAGGTTGGGGACCACTGTTTTAGAGGGAATACTGGTGGTAAACCTAGGAGATATCCAGCTACCAAGCTAGTTTGGTCATATTAGTTTGTAAAACTTTTCTTATAGCATGTATTGGAAACCTTTTTCCTTGGTGAAAAGGGTGAAGGCATGCAGCCAGTGTATTGGCTCATGCCAGGCCAGTGGTGTGACCAAGTACCTTGGAGGTACAATTAGCAACTGTATTAACTAGAGTTAATACAAATCAAGGTTAACCAGAGTTTAATCCATGTTTACAATCCTGATTTATGGAGGAGAACAGATTCCTTTTGAGCTGTGCTCATACATTCTTATGTTAAGAATAGGCATAGCCATAAATAGATTATAACCAAGATGCAAGAAAGAAGGGAAGAGCAGCACATACAGAGTGCAGCCTGTTTTCTCAGAGACTCTGATTTACTTTCCCTGTGTGTCTGTGTGGAAGTATGTGTGTAGATGATCCTAGAATAAAGTCATATCCTGCACCATTTATTTTTGGTGAATAATTAAAAACTGTAATGTATGTAACACAACTGTAGGCCAAGTAAAGATGTCTTTGTTCCACCAGAATTTACATTTAGAGACCCAGTGTGGTGTAGTAGTTAGTGTGTTAGACTAGGATCTGTGAGACTCAGGTTTAAATCCCTACTGTGCCCTATAACCTTGTGGGTAGCCTTGGGCAGTCAAATACTCACAGCATTGGTATGAGGTTAAATAGAGGCGAGAATAATGATCAATCAATTAATAAATCATTTTATTTATATCCCGCCCTCCCCGCCGAAGCAGGCTCAGGGCGGCTAACAACATCAAATCAAATACAGTAAATTATACAGTAAATATTTAAAAGCAATAGCTAGTTTAACAGTTTAATTAAAATTCTAAAATTAATAAAATTAACATTCTGGTGCTATTTCAACAGATGGTGAAAGTCACTTAGGCAGGTCCCTCTATCTTTTAATCGGTGAAGGCCATCCCAAAGAGGATGGTCTTGCAGGCCCTGCGAAACTGTTCAAAGTCCCGCAGGGCCCGCACTTCTTCCGGGAGCTGGTTTCATAGGTGTGGAGCTACAATAGAGAAGGCCCGCATACGAGTGCTCTGTAATTTTGTCTCTTTCGGCCTGGGGATGGTCAGTTGGTTCTTCCCTGCTGACCTCAGTGCTCTTTGGGGTTCATATGGGGAAAGACGGTTCCTCAGGTAGGCAGGTCCTCGGCCATATAGGGCTTTAAAGGTAATAACCAGCACTTTGTAACGAATCCGGTATGTAACTGGCAACCAGTGCAGTCCGTGCAGCCCTGGCTGTATGTGCTCCCATTTTGGGAGCCCCAATAACAGCCTAGCCGCTGAGTTCTGCACCATCTGCAGCTTCTGGGTTTGGCACAGAGGCAGCCCCATGTAGAGGGCATTACAGTAATCCAATCTCGAGGTGACCATTGCATGAATCACTGTTGCTAGGTCCCGAAGCTCCAGGAAGGGACCTTGCCCGCCTTAGGTGAAAAAAGGCTGACTTAGCAGTGGCTGCTATCTGGGCCTCCATTGATAATGAAGGCTCCAGTAGAACTCCCAAGCTCTTGACCCCGTCAAAAACCGGGAGAGGTATTTCCCTCCCCAAAGCGCCCTGACCCACGCAAAGGACTTCTGTCTTCACTGGATTCAACTTCAACCCACTCAGCCTTAGCCAAGTTGCCACGGCCTGCAGTGCCAGGTCCAAATTCCCTGGGACGCAGTCAGGCCGGCCATCCATTAGCAGATAAAGCTGGGTGTCATCTGCATATTGGTGACACCCAAGCCCATGCCTCCGGGCAATCTGGGCAAGGGGGCGCATATAGATATTAAATAGCATCAGTGAGAGAACTGCTCCCTGAGGCACCCCACAATCTAGTGTGCACCTCTGGGACAGCTCACCCCCGATTGCCACCTTTTGTCCCCGACCCTCGAGGAAGGAGGAGAGCCATTGTAAAGCCGATCCCCTAACCCCTACATCAGTGAGGCAGCGGGTCAGTAGCCGATGGTCGACTGTGTCAAACGCAGCCGACAGATCTAACAGCATCAGCACTGCCACACCATCTCGATCCAGATGCCGCTGGAGGTCATCTGCGAAGGCGACCAGCACTGTCTCCGTCCCGTGACCTGGATGAAAGCTGGACTGGCAAGGGTCTAGGATAGAAGCGTCATCCAGAAAACCCTGCAACTGCAATGCCACTGCCCTCTCGATAATTTTACCTAAAAACGGTAAATTAGAGACCAGTCGGTAATTTGCCAATTCGGCCAGAACTGCTGTACTTTTTTTCAGGAGCGGGTGGACCATAGCCTCTTTCAAGGGTGTTGGAAAATGCCCCTCCAGGAGGGATCTATTTATGATGTCCTGTAAAAGACAACTAAGCTCCCTCAGGAAAGATTTAATTAGCCAAGAGGGGCACAGGTCCAGATCGCAAGTTGTTGGGCGTGCAGAGGAGAGAATTCCGTCAACTTCCTCCAGGCTGAGTGGGTCGAAGTGGTCCAGAACTGAACCAGAAGACAGGCACGGAGCCTCCAGTTCATGTGCTGTATCCAATGTGATGGGCAAGTCCTGGCGGAGCGATGTGATTTTGTCTGCAAAAAATTTCGCAAATGCCTCACAGCCTATTTCTAACATTTGGTCTGCCTTGAGGCAGTGTAGTTAAATGTCCAATTATTCTAAACAATTGTGCCGGGCGCAAATTTGCAGATACAAAACGTTCTATAAGATGTTCTTGTCACTTCGTCACGAGTGCGCTGCCACTGCCTCTCTAGTCGTCTGAGCCCTTGTTTCAGCTGACGTAGCTCCAAGGTATACCATGGGGCCAGCCTCACACGAGGGTGCAGAGGGCGTCGGGGTGCAATCTCGTTGATCGCCCTGGATAACCGATCTTGTCAGGCATCAACCAGGATGTCAAGGGAATTACCAGGGGGTCAGGGATCCTGTAGAGCCATTTGGAACTGTTCCGGGTCCATCAGGCTCTGCGGGCGAGCCAAAATAGGCTCTCTGCCCATACAGGGTTGAGGCAGCGTCTCCATACAGGCCTTGAGGGCTAGGTGATCCGACCATGGTACCACCTCCACCGCGATATCGTTCATTCGAATCCCAGACACAAAGATCAAGTCTAGCATGTGCTCTGCCTGATGTGTAGGAGTCGTAACAAATTGAGAGAGTCCCAGTGTTGCCATGGAAGACACTAGATCCATTGCCTGATTGGAGGCTGCGTCGTCAGCATGGACATTGAAGTCACCCAGGACCATAAGCCCTGGGTACTCCAACACCCAGCCTGCCACTGCCTCCATCAGGGATGGTAAGGCGCTGGCCGGTGCGTTAGGTGGACGGTATACCAGCCAGATCACCAACCCCTCTCCGACATCCCACGCCAGACCGGCACATTCAATACCATCGATCGTTGGGGCTGGGAGCGCCCGGAAGGAGTAACCCTCGCGTATGAATAACGCCACCCCTCCCCCCCGCCCACTGGTCCGTGATTGGTGAAAGACTGAGTAACCCGGGGGGGGGTCATCTGGGAGAGAGCCACCATCTCCCCCTCTTGCACCCAGTTCTCGGTCACGCAAGCCAGGTCCACATCCTGCCGAAGCAGGAATTCCCTGAGGATCTCGGTCTTATTATTTATGGACCTGGCGTTGCATAACACCAATGACGGGAGCGGGCAATTCCTCTTGGCCCCACTACCTGTCACCATTGGGATGGGAAGTAGACTGGAAGGGGGCCAAGCACTGTTTTGTCTTCACCTCCTTCCCTTGCACTTCTGCCTATTCCCACCGTCATACCTTCCCCTCCCCAGGAGCACTGGAATCCCCTGGCCGGGCATCCACACCTATGCCCTGGTATGATCTTGTTAATAGTAGTAGGATGGCCTCACCCACCTAGCTGGATTGTCTCAGTTTACAGCTTAAATTCCTAGCCTACCCTCCACCTTCAGTCCCCTGGTTATCTGACTCACTATAGTTTGATCAAATTTAATTAGTATCAAAACCCACCCTAATTCTCCCTCTAATTGATTAGTCAAAAATTAGTTACTTTCTTTCTTAGCACATTAATAAAATCTCCCCCATTCCTATGTCCCAATTTAATGTGCTAATATAAATAAATAAATAAATATGCATTTAAATATATAAATACATAATAAAATCCAATTACTAATCAATTACATAATCTCTAATTAAATTAAATAATAGTTCCAGTTAGTGGTCAATAAGATCTTCTATCCAATAGAGTAGGAGTCCAGGATACTGAATTAGAGAGGTAGATTAGGATATTGTTCTTAAGGTGCTGTTGTTAAGGTTAAAGTGCCAGTGCTTGCAGATGTCCGTAACGTTCTTAAAGCGCGGGTGCAGTTCTTAAAGTGCGGGTGGTACTCACAGCTTAGGTGGCCCGGGGGGGGGGGAGTGAAACCTTCCCCGTTCCCTCCCAGCTGTTTAGTTGGATCCTTGCAGCTTCGGCTAGGAGGCTATAGTCCCGTCAGCGCCACCTCCAGCTGTTCAGTAGCTCTCGTGCACACTTGCTTTAGGTCCTCTCTAGAAGAGAAGAAGAGATTGGATTTATACCCTGCTTTTCACTTGGAGTCTCAGAGTGGCTTACAATCTTCTTTCCCTTCCCCTCCCCACAATAGACACTCTATGAGGTAGGTAGAGCTGAGAGAGCTCTCCAAGAACTGCTCTTTGAACTGCATGTGGAGGAGTAAGGAATCAAACCCAGTTCTTCCAGATAAGAGTCTGCACACTTAACCGCTACACCAAAAAAGGAGAAAGATAAGGTATAAATGAATTAAATAAATTAATAATATTAAAAATAAGTAGCCAGAGATAAGTAGCCAGAGATAAAAAAGGAAATAGCATTCAAGTCAAATTAGCTCTCAGAAGGTATATATCCCAGAGCGCTATGTTTGCACCCATGAATTTTATTGCTCATTCCTTTTGTCCGCTTCAGGATCTCCACTTTATATATCTCTGTGTTCCTTATTTCTCATTTGTCTGTTTAGCTCTGTTTCTAAATTTGTATTCTTTTCCACTGAATTTTATGGTGATAGCAACCAAGGTTTTCACTCTCTGGTGAATTCAAAGGTGCTCACAATCATGATCATTGGCTGTAACAGAGTGAAAAAAGTTAGTGCTAGTATGAATCCAAAGAGAAGCAACATAATTCATGTGTACTGATACTAATAATTCCCCATAATTCACCATTAAGACTTTTTAGGAAGGTCCTTCCAATAAAGGGGGTTTGAGATTCCCCTGGGATATACAATTGGTTTGAGGTCTTGTGTTGTACAGGCCTGACATATGTGAATATCGTTATTTTTATCTTCATCTCATATGTCATAGCTTGCTCTCTTTGGTTCAAGACTATAGAGATAGGATGTAATAATATTGTTTTCCACTCATAAGAAATGAAGGCTTAAGGTTGTCACTATAACATGAACCCAGATAAGGCTTGTTTCAATTTCCTTTCTATTACATTAGAAAAATGGGTCAGGAAAAAAAACCATTTGGTTGGTTTTCTATAACAAAATTCTCTTTATTCCCAATAAACTGTTCAAGTTTCACTCAAGGTCAGTTCACAAGACCAAGTTTGATGAAAATGTGAGATGAATGTTCATGGTCTTTGGTCATCCTGTTGGTCATATTTGTGTCACTGAGAGCACAATTTACCATTCTGTTCATATTTATTCACAGCATTTTACCTGAACTTTTTTACAGTTGTGCTGCAGTGCAACAAATGTTGGTTAAAAAACATGGTTAATCTATTAGACACAACCACTTCACCATAAGTGCAGTTCTGCTCAGATATGCTTGATTTACCTTTTTAGCAAGCTAGTTTGGTCATATTAATTTGTAAAACTTTTATTGTAGCATGTATTTGAAACAGTAGTCCATGTATGAGTGTTAGGAAATGTATTTGTTTCTTTCCTTTGTTCATGATTCATACTATTCATGTATTTCTTTTTTCTGTAATTTTATTCCTTTTGTTTGTTTGCTTGTCTATTACAACATGTTTCCAAAGCAGTTCCCGCCTAAGTCCCCTTGCAGGTTCACCATTCTTATGACACTTGGTTTTTAGTTCCTTTAGAAAAGTTGTGCTTTAAATCAGATCCAGAACTGTCAGCTGTGATCTGGTATGTAAAAATGATGAAGAAATATTACGTTTTTTTGTCCATTCAGTTACATCAAGGATGAGCAGCTGGTATGAAAAGGTGAGGTTACTAATTTTGCTTTCAGTAATATTAGTTGCCATTAATATTAATGTAGTGTACTTCTTAGAACTTAGAAAGACCAGAAAAGATCTAGTTTAAAATTCCTATTCTACTGTGAAGAGTGATGGGTAACTTTGGGCCAGTTATTCTTTTTCAGTCTAATCTACCTCCTTGGGTTCTTGTGAAGTAAAATGGAGAAACATGATTGTTGCATGAGTTTCTTTGTGGAAGGGCAGGATAAAAATGGTCTAAATTTAAAAATCCATGAAATAGCTCATCTTTTTTTAAAAAAGCAGTGGCTTCTCAATGACCATGACTTTATCAATATCAATACACAATATTTAGCGGCTGTGAAGAACTGTGAGGTAACTAACTTAGTGAGGAACAGGATTTTTTTTTTTTGCCTTATTGATTTAGCAGTTATTAAGTAAAAAGTATACATGAGAGGCTAGGGGCATACTGGACTGCCATAGGGAAGTGCCACCATAAAAATGTGATGGGGCAGTTGAATAAGGAACTGGAATAGAGAAGGGAGGAGATGAGCCTGGCAGTTGGACACTCCCAGATAGAGGTGAAGTGTGGTCCCCCAGGTCCCTCAGGCCTCAGATGTGGAGGAGGAAGGGAGTTTTGCCCACCCAGGTCTTTCTTGTTCCATCAGGGTGCTCCCTGCTTGTTCCTTCTGGCCCTCTCTCTATGCCAGCTCTGAGACTGGAGTAGCTCCAACCACCACCTCCTGAGTTGGAGGCCCTCATAATCTTTACATGGTCCAGCTGCTATTTCTTGGACCAGTCTGCCCTTGGATGCTTTCTCCAGCTTGGACCTTGCACTCTCCCAGCCAATTCGTTGGATCTTCACCCCTTGGCTAGATTGGGCCCTTATTGTGTCCTGCCTGTGCATTTTTGCTGGCCAGCTGCACTATGGAGGCATGATTGACATAACCTCATCTTCCAACCATAATCTTACAGGTCAGCTGAGTTGTTGGAAAGATAGAGCCTCCAGGTGTCATCAGGCCATATCCTTGCCACTCTGGGATGGCCCATCGGACACCCTGGAGGAGGACACTGCAGGGGCCTCTCCATAGTTAAGTGTGGGCATTGACTAGGATGGAGTGGAGCATCCTGCTCACTTCAGAATGGTATGTTACAATCTTTGTCTTCTTCTCTGCACCCTATAAGTTAGAATAGATAGAAAAGAAACATTTGACAACATCCAGCAAGAATCCTAGGAGGTTAGTAAAGACTTCCTTAGCATTATGGGGTTGGGGAAAATGTATCACAGTCTCCAAAGTTTTGCAGTTCTCTGTGCTGAATGAGAACAACTTGATTAATAGGGAAGAAAATCCCATAGAAATGGATCTACTTGACTAGAATTTACTGCATAGTTATAAGGGAATGCAACTGCAACGGGGTTTGAGCATGCATATGGTGCAAAGGGTTTCAGCCATCAAAGGTAGTTGTTTGCAGTTGCTGATAGCCAATCAGACTTGGGAATGCAATGAATTCTAGTTCTGCTGAAAGCTGATGGAAGCAGAAGCTGAAGTGATGATTGTTTCGAGGTGCTATTGCTTGGAATTGTAGGTGAAGAACATTGCTTATAGCTCAGCCCATCTGCCTCAGTCCTTGGTGTGACATACAGTTCTTCTGTGTTTAACAACTATAAAGTAACATGATTTGTGTATGTATAGTAAAATGTAATATATTTAATCTTTTATTGAATGTAGGCTTTAATGGTAAAGGTTAATATGTACACTTATTTTACTTGTACCCTGATCCTGTTTATGATTACTTGGAATTAATTTCCAGTTAGTTCACAGTCATTATAACCTTAATTATGCAGATGTGTTTCTTACATTGTTTTGATTTCCTGCAAAACTACTAGATTTATAGTATTGGATGTAAAAACTAAGCTATGGAGTAAAAAATCTTCTTGAAGAGGTAAAATGTAACTATAAACAATCTTTCACATTTAGCATTTTTGTTTTGTGAAGGAGAGATTAGATTGTTTTCACATCTTTTATAGTTTGTTTTGCACACACTCCCCTCTGCCCTTCTGCCATTATTTTGCCATTTCTTTTGATTGGCCACAATAATTGTATGAAATGATTTGTCTGTTTGATGAGCATTGTAAGTTACTGTTAACGCTGGGTTTAAAAAAAAATTGGTCCTGTTCATTCTGTTTTAAATGGAACTGCTTAAAACACTGGTAGTGGCAAGGAAAACATGAACGGGACATACTGAGCATCTTGAATTGATTCCTATACTGAAAAAAATTATGTCCTCAGAAATATTTCTCTCAATTCACATGTTCTGACCACAAAGTAGAAACCAAAAGAGAAATAAAGAAAAACAAAAGTTAGTGCATGATTACTCTTTCAGTCAAAAGCTTCAGGACAATAGTAACAAAAAAAAATGGCCTTTCACATGTGGTTTATGTAGACAGGGAATAGAAATTATCTGGAGATGGGAAATTTCAGAGCCTAGCTCCTCTGAGAGCTTGTTAAATCTTTAATTTGGATGACTTGACCTGTCACTTATTAGCTAGCAAGAATGGCATACATCAGTAGTGGAGGCTAGGAGGGGCTGTAATGACATGAAAACAGATTGGGTGTACACATACATACGAAGGAATGGAAGGGCTGCTAGTTTCCTTTGTGCTTGCATGAATGCAAAAGGCTTTCAAACATTAACAATGAATCAGAGGATAAAAAATACTAACCGTGCAATTTGGAATATGCAGCCTCCAAATTTTACACAACATAGAAATATGACTACTATTAAGGATGACTGCTATTAAGGATATGTTGTTTGTCATTGTTTTCAAGATTCTCCCTCCCACTAAGGCGCTCCAGTAGGAAATAAGGCTAATCCTTTGCATAAGACACATAATAAACCTGGCAGATGATAGTGCAAATGTTGAGCTGGTTAATAATTAGCACTTGAAATTCCTAGTGTATCTAATTCATTCCCTTGGCTTATGGAGTTTCTTTAAAAGATTCCTTTAAATTTTTGAAAGGGAAAAGAAAACAACTTCTTGTAAACTAAGAACAAAGGGAAATGCTTTGTACCATTATGGTGGTAGACATGTGCTGCGAGAAGCCACTGGTATGCTAAAAATATACTTTTAACAACAATCCAAGCTTAAGGCAGTCTGAGAATTGAGAGAGAATGAGAAAGGGGGAAAGAGAGACCTACCTATAAAAACTGATATTTTCATTTTTAACTGGGTATTTTTTAAAAATCTTGTTTCATTTTCATATTTACATTTTTAGAAAGCAAAACATTTAAAATATATGTGTAAAACAGTTCTTATTAAAAAAAACCTTAAAAGGGGGGAAATGTTTAAATTATATTTAAAGCAGATGTACAGTTGTAAATAATAGGTAGTTGTAATATTCTAAGCACATATTTTAGGGACTTCCTCCCTTTTCCAAATCTCACTCATGTGGAACATACACTCATTTCTGTAACAAAAATTCTTTCTACTCTATTGGCAAAATGAATAGCATCAACTCAAAATATTTAAAAATTTAGTCACATCCACAGCTTGCAGCCTATAAGGAGCTTTCACGCTTTTGGGCTCGCTTTAGATCTTTAATACCCTTTCCTTTTGTGTCAAGATGCTCACGAGGCGTAAAGAAGCACTGATAAACCCACTTAGATCCCTTCCTGGGCCGTCACCTCTCCCTGCCAAGCGGCTTTAGGTGGTAACTGATCTGTGACAGGCTGCCAGTCAAACAGAGCATTTCTGAAAGCTGACACAAAAGACTGAGCGCTGGAAAAAGGATAGGAAATAAGAAAAGAAACCAAACTGTATCAGCATGTCTGTCTCTTTCTCTCTCTCTCTCTCTCTTTCCATCCCTCCCCCTTCCCTCTTTCTTTCCCTTAGTCAGGTTCATGGCAAGGGCAGTTTATAAGCTGTGAGATAGAGATCAGTAGCCCTTCCAAACTGGGGACTGCCCCAGTTTACTGCTGATAATAGAGGCAAAAGTGAGAGTGACAGTCAGATGGAAACTGACACAGGGCTTCTATCAATATTGTTGCTTCCCAAGGGATCAAGAGAGGGAGAGACAGACAGACGGAAAAGAGAAAGACAGAGAGTTCAGCTGAATGTCACTGGAGATAACGGCAACCATACTCTGTGTTTTCTTTCCTTTACTTTTGGGGTGTCACACTGAACCATCATTGAGATCCCCCCCACACCATTTTATGTGTATTTTCAGTTGGCAAGGGTTTGGGAGGTAGGGGGAGGTCACCCAGTGATATCCTTGCTTAATTTCCTTGGGTATTGCCTGTTCAGCACTGGAGCTGCAGTTGTACTTGAAGGATTCCATTTGCACAGTTCTTCATGTTGGCAAATCTCATCATGCTCCAATGCAATGCTTTATTGTTTCTGGAACTCTGAATCTCTTGAGTCTTCCAAATCAAATCCCTGAATCAGATAACAATAAACAACAACTCTTAACTAGCAAGAGTATTTTAATACAAAAAGCCCAGCCTTTTTAATTAAAATAGGGTCCGCAGACCTATCCTGGTATCGGATCTTAGCTCATTTCTGTTCTGGTTTTATAAGGATGCAAGTGAAAATTGTATTTATTTATTTAGGATATTTTTAACTCACTTTTCACCATACAATATGAACCCAAACCAGCTTAAAATGTATACAACACACACAAAAAAGCAAGCACAGATATGCAAAACAAGCAAATTTCACAATAGCTTAGTTTATAAGGAAAAGCATTAACTAGTTGATAAAGAAAAGCAGGTGGCAGTAACTCTGCCCTTGATGGAACAGTCTCTCCCCAGACAAGTGAGACAGGCACTTCCTTCCTTCCTTTTAGAGGGGAGGAGCAGAGTGCATGGAAACAGCTCTGTCCTTGATGACAATAAGGCACTCACTTTCTTCCCTCCTTCCAGAAAGCATCTTCTCTTGGGTGGGCAAGCAAGCAGGCAGGCACTTCTTTCTTTCCTTCCCTCCTTCTAGCAGGTGGCTTCCTTTAGAATCATAGGAGCTAGAAGGAAGGACTGGAGCAGATGGAAGCAGCTCTGCCCTCGATGATGCAGCTTCTCCCCAGGCAAGCAGGCACTCACTTCTACCCAACAGTTTAGTAGTAGTACTTCTGTTGTTTTATATTTTCCTCATTGCTTGAAACAAGATTTTGCATAATGTAGGTTTTCCTAGTATTTTTCTTTTGGCAAACTCTAGGGCCAGGCTGCCCTCAAAATCTTCCCACAGCAGTTGATGAAGGCAAACATTTTGCTTGCCAACAGTGGCAAGTAGGCAGAACTGCAGAGAAAACAGCCTGCTTGACCTGCAGATGGTACACAGGGGAGGGGAGTAAAGGGAGAGACTTAGAGTGCAACCATATGCAATTCTTGCAACCTAATCCTGTTAATTTCAATGGAGTTCAACTAGAGTGAAGTTGCCAGGGATCATATCTTTCTGCCTTTGGTTTCTTACAAATCATGACTAGCTCCATATACATGAAAGAAGTCATGCCCTGGACTTAATCTTTTGCACTGAGACTTTGAGGGAAGGTTTGATTTCAGGGCTAGAGATTTGCCTTGAACCATGATCTGCCCACTACCTACTTAAAGCTAAAGTGAATGTGGCTTCAACACCCCAGACAAGAGGAGGTCAGATTAAAATGGTCTGCTCACAGAGGCTCATGAATCCTACTAGATTACAAAATGATCTGGGGGCTTTCAGGATTCCAGGCATGTGTTATGTTGAGATTGCAGTGCAAACATCTTTGAAGCTATTGCCCCTTGTTGATCCCTACTGCTCTTGGGATGAAACCCAGCCCATTTATCAAAGGGTGATCTGAAAAGGGATGGGACATCTAGAACAGTGTTGGCAGAGAAATTGTACTGAATCTGACAGATCATGTTATAGAGTTCATTGTAAGACCTATGAAGCAGTGATGCCAGTGGCAAAAAAGATTACTTTTCTACTATTATACCATCAGTTAGTTCATGTCCATCCCAATTGTTCTAGATCAGGGGTGTCGAACTCATTTGTTATGAGGGCCAGATCTGACATAAATGAGACCTTGTCGGGCTGGGCCACGTTGGGCCGGGCCATGTGTGTACCTATTTAAGATTAGGCAGCAGAGATATAAACTTTTTAGAGGACACAGACAAAAAAAACCTTAAAATAAAACATGCTTAAACTATTAGCACTTGTTGGTCTTAATGGTGCTTTCTTTGTATTTCTTCCATGGGATCCAGGGAACTAGGAAGCTCTGGCTCTTTCCCTCCCTCTCCAGGGGAGCAGGATGGGGAGGAGCCTCAACCAATGGAGAAAATTGAGACTTTGCTCTGTAGCTCCTGTGTGATTGAGTAACCCTTGCAAATCAAGTTGAGATGCAGAAGGAAACGAGAGAGGAAGAAGACAAGAGGGAGTTGCTCAGGGGCCTGATAGGAGCCCTCCAGAGGCCTGATTTGGCCCCCGGGCCACATGTTTGACACTCCTGTTCTAGATAGTTCTGTATCTGCTGATGCCTAAATCTGAGCTTTTACCATCCCAGGTACAGACATACTTTTGCCAAATTTGTTGCTAACTTTTGCTCTGATCTGGCTATCAGTTGTAATATAGACACCAGAAGAAAGGCATAATAAACTACCTGGTCTATATTTATGGATTCCTTTGACCCAGTTTGTGTGATGTTGACAAGATCTTGGGTTCTATGTACCCTGGATGTTTGCCCATCCTGAGAATTTCATCAGAATTGGAGATTTCATCTGAGCACATGTTTCCCATTGAAACCTATGGAAATATGATGGTGATCATGTATGCTTTTTTCTATATGCCCTTAACAATCCTGATGGACAGGTATATTTTTATTTGAATAACAGAATTTAGGGTTTTTTTGTTCAGTAAGCCAAACATTTTCTAAAAGTGTAAATCTGAACAAAATTACCCCTTTCTAAGCACGTTAACTTCAATGGACTTAGACATTTATAACTCTGTTTAGAATTGTTTCTATAGTCCATCACATGTTTCTTATGCTGTTTATTTTTAAGGTACATGATCTGTTAACATGAACAAGTTCTTATTGTTTATACGTGTCCTCCTGACTTCTCTCTGAGCAGGTCAAGGTTTGGCAGGCAATAACAAAGCTTGATGAAGCTGTTGATACCATGACCACCCAGGCAGGACTGAAGCTTTATGGTGGAGAGTGCATACTGCTGTCACCAGTGCTAGTATCCTGCAGGCACTTACAGGTGGGCATAGTCCAGCATCCTGCAAAACCTCATGATAGAGCTTGATTGCCACAAACCTTGGTGGAAGAGAAGTCTGGGCAGCAAACAGGGAACTCTGCTGCTAAATCTGAGCCTCTGCCTGGGCTCTGCGTTTCCTCCACTTCAGGAGATTTCTAGCAAATGGTAGATTTTGCTAATGCTGTGGCACTCATGTCTGACATCTGTTCTGACTTTTGGGGGTTTGGTAATGTCAAGTGGTCAATCTAAATAGTGGGTAGTTGGGGGATTGTGGGGAACTTCTGAGATCTTGATCTCCACAGGTCTAGTTGCCACAACTTCCTTGTCTTCTGAAGAGGACTAGTCAGGCCCAACTAGATTTTAAAAGTTTTATTAGTTTTCTAGAAATTAAAGGCAAGGGGTAAGAGGGGATAAGAGATTAAAGTTACCGATTAATCTTAGTCTGCATATAGTATACTTTCATAAAATACAAGTCTGCATCTAATAAACTTTCTTAAAATACATAAATTGTCACACATTATTATCTCTTATCAACATTTTGATATTTTGATATTGTAAGTCTTATTAAAATACCTATTCAAATTGACATTTCCAACAAAGAGAACCTTATAATACAAAATACAGGGAAAAGGAGATATAAATTCACACCAAAGAATCTTAAGAGTCTTGAGTATCTAGCCAAATACAGAATTTCAACCAGTATTTTCTTGCTTCCTCCTCAGATTTCCCAGCCAACAGCTGGGGTAAGTAGTCCAGCTCCTCTGTTTCCAGAATTTTTCCCACCAAGTCCATTCTCATGGGAGTCTCCTGAAGTTTCCATCTCTGTGCCAGAAGAATCCTGGTTGCTGTACAAATATGCGCCAATAAGTGTCTCATCTCCTTGGGATACTCCCCAGGAAATATATTAAAAATAGTTCTGGTCTGAATTGAATCTGTGTCTTCATAATTTTCTGTGATAGTTCATGGACCATTTTCCAATAGTCCTTCACCATCTCACATGTCCACCACATATGATAAAAAGAACCCACCTGTTTAGCACATTTCCAACATTTGTTAGACATATTAGTATACATCTTACACAATTTCTGTGGGGTCATGTACCATCTATAAAACATCTTATACAGATTTTCTTTAAAGATTACTGACTTAGTTAAGTTAATATTGAATTTCCACAACCTCTCCCATTCTTCTAACATGATATTATGACCCAAGTTTTTTGCTCATTAAACCATACAATCTTTTACTACCTCATCTTGCATCTTCATCTGTAATAGGTATGCATATAGTTTGGAGATTAGCTTTTCTTGAGGACTTAGAAAGATTTTGTCAAATGGATATTGCTCTGTGTTAAAGCCTACCATCTTGTCTTTGGCATCCCTTGATTCAACTTGCATTCTCAACCACCAACTCATTTTAATGTCCAAATTTGGCAAGGAAGACTGGATATTTGTAAGTGCAGTCTTACATGGTTATTCTTATGTCAGACAGAGGTGAATTGCTATCCAAGTAGAAGTAGAAGTCTGAATTAACTTTCCATCAATGAACTTGAAGAAACTTTGTGCTGATTGCTAAATACTGATTCATTTGTGAAATGCACCATCTGTTATTTTGTCATGAATCTTCTGCAGGCTAAGTAGATGCAGCCTCTGATAACTGGAAGTTTGAATAGACAGGATGTTATGAGTAATCAGTTGCTTAGAGAGAATCAGGAAGTAATTCCATGCAAGCCTGGTTCATCTCAACATGATTCAGCAATGGATCATAGAAGTACCCAGGTTATGCTTGAAGGTGCAGGGCTACTATATTTTGGAATATATTTTCTAGAGATCACGGTCTGTGTCTCACTTACTTGATAGATCCCTTTCTAGGTGTGGAAGCTTACTCAGTTCCCGCTCACTAATAGTGTACCATCTGACTAATCAGCAGGAACTCATTAGCATATTAGACCACATCCCTAATATTAGCATATTAGCTCATTGGCATATCAAGCCACACGCTCATTAGCATATTAGGCCACACCAGCTGGGATAATCAAGTGCAAGTGGAATTGATGGTAGCAGGCTCTCCCTCCATGCAGAAGCTGCAGCTACTCCCACCTTTAAAGACACCCACATACCCCAGCAGCAGTCCTTCATAAGACAATGCCAACCACTCAGGGGACGGAGGGAGGAAAATAGATGGGAGAGGGATAAGGGAGGGAAAGGTGGAAAGAAAGCAACTAACTTTAAATGGCCTGGCTTGGCTTGGAGAGTGATTTAAAGAAAGAAATGCCTTCTCCAAGCCAGCCAATGGGGTGGTGGTGCCTTTGAGAGCCACGTAATATATGTGAAATAAGGCTCCCAAGCCAGTTGGGCCACCCATTGGACTCAAAATAGGACACATATTAGGCTTGTGGCAGCAAGCCAAGAAATAGATATTAGAATGCGCTTGGGAAATATATATCAATACAAAAGGAGTTAAGCTAACAAAAGCAAGATCAATAAGGCAGGCAGAAATGCTTTATTTTGCTTCTGTATGTTTGCTTTTGCATGCTGATAGAAAAGAGGAACTAAGTAAAAGCAGCTTGCAATAGTATTGTAACTAAGGCAACAGATACTAGTAACAGGATGTACACAGGAAAGAGGAAGCCGCTCTATGTGGGCTCCAGTAAATGAATTTGAGAAGCTTCCGTAAAGCTAAAAGTGATGGCTTGCGGTTGGGAAAGCACCCAGAATTGCTGGACGAAACCGGATTAAACCAGAAAAAGCACTAATACCTGTACTGATACCCATACGCATCCGTAGGGGACTTGCCACACAAGTGCCCATAATGAACTAGCGCTTAACGGTCACGAAAAGCAGAAGGAAACTGTATTTGTATGAGCAATCCCCATTGAAAGCAATGGGCTGAAGCTGGAAATAACCGGAAGGGCTGCTGCGTAACAAGTACAGTACCAGCTCAAGTAGTAATGTTACCAAATGTGTTACCATATATGAACTAAGGATTGGGAATAGTATGAAAAGTGTGTATTACCGTATGTGAAGTGATGTGTATTACCGTATCTAAGCTGATAGCTGAAAATTGCTATAAAAAGCGTGTGTTTGCTGTGTTCCTGGCTCAGACTTCCACCTTTGTGGCAGATGCCAAGGAAGTCTAGCCCGCACGTGTGTACTCAATAAAGAGGAAGCTGTTTTCCTGATTGCACCTCAAGCCTCCTTTGTCATTGCACCAACTTTAACTGACAGAGCGGGGTTTTCCTGCAACAGGCTAACTTCCACAAGTCTTTTCACCTACTAACATAACCTCCATCTTATTTGGACTGAGTTTCACCTTATTGGCCCTTTTTATTTTTTATTTATTTATTTATTTAGAATTTATATCCCGCCCTTCCCACAAGTGGCTCAAGGCGGCTTGTCTAACCATACAGAATCAGATACTTGTTCAGAATATCCATAACCTCATCCTAATTTAGATGCAGAGGAGAAACAGATCTTGGTCTCATCAGTATACAAATGATACATCATTCTAGACCATGGGTGTCAAACTCATTTGTTAGGGCCATATCTGACATAAATGGGACTTTGTGGGGCTGAGCCATGTGTGTTCCAAAATGTAATGCCAGATAGAGGAGATATAGACTTTATAAAGGACACAGGCAAACACAATTAAAGATATTATTTTAACTTAAAATGCAAACATGCCTAAAACTCTTGCAATATTTTGTTTAGGAAAGGTAGGAGAATAGTGGGATTTTGCAATGCAATTGCAAAAATAAAATATCAAGAAAAAGCACAAGGATCACACAGCAGAAAATTAAAAATATAAAATACTCTCAGCCTGGGAAAACATGAAACATGGTAGCCTGGGAAAACATGAAATGGCAAGCCTCCCCCCGCACCCGCCGTCTATTCAGATAAGCAATGGCTCTCCAGTATAATATCCCCCTTTGGCTATGGGTTCCCAAATTAGAGTACTAAGTAGTCCACTAGTCCTCATGTCCATTCAAAAAAAAAAAGACAAAGCTGACTTAGAGCATCAACGATCAATTTGCAATGACACAATTCCTGGAAGCTTCAGAGAGAGAGAGAGAAAGATTCATGCCTCTGCACACACTATAGCTGAAGCCAAAATGTACATTAGGAAACTTTATTCTGGTCTGGAAATAAAAAACCCCCTAAAAACTGAAGAAAACCTTTGCCTTCACATTCATTCATGCCCAAACTTCTGCAAATATTCTCTTTACAAGCTCTAGCCTTGCAACTACTGCTGGTGTACTGATGGCTTAAATAAAACAACTACTGCTGGAGTCAGTTAGAAATTCACTCATTAAAATGGAGAAGTAAAAGTAAAGAAAGTAAAGCCTGCCTTCACCAAGTTGCCATGCAATATGGGGGAGAGAAGGAAGGAAGGAAGGAAGGAAGGAAGGAAGGAAGGAAGGAAGGAAGGAAGGAAGGAAGGAAGGAAGGAAGGAAGGAAGGAAGGAAGGAAGGAAGGAAGGAAGGAAGGAGTGAAAGAAAGGAGAGGGGAAGGAAGAAAGAAAGAAAAGAAAGTAGAAGAAAGAAAGAAACATACAAAAAGGGGATGGCAGCAACTCACCTGTTAAACTCTTGACTCTTATGAAGGCCGCCGCTCTGCAGCTTGGCCCCCTGAGCCCCACCAGTCAGTGCAACATTGGGAGGCCCCTACAGAAGCACAGCTGGGTCCCGTGAGTCCTATGGGCCAATGCAATGGTGGGAGGCCCCCGCACAAGTGCGGTTGGACCCCTGAGTTCCACCAGCCAGCATGATGCTGGAAGGCCCCCATGCAAGCGCAGATGGGCCCCCTGAGTCCCACCAGCCAGAGCCACATCAGGAGGCCATCCAACAAATGTGGTTCGGCTCCCTGAGCCCTGCCAGCCAGCCGGGAAGCTGAGCTGGAACTCTGGCTTAGGCAGCCAGAATACTACTTTGGCCAGCTACCATGGTGTTCCGCTGCGTTCCGGCTCAAAAACAGGCCTGTGACTAATACATAGATACAAAAGATGTCATGTAAATAACACTAAGCTCTGTCTCTGTTGTTTTCATCAGACTTGGGTGGCTTAAGATTGGAGGCATACTAAATTTCAGTGCTAGGTAGACAGAGGTGCAGTATGATGGAAATGTGACTAAATCTGTGCTACAGGAGTATTAGTTGCACTTTTTAAGATTCAGGATTACACCCCTAACCAAAAAATGTATTTTATCAGCTATCTGTCTGATGAAACCATCTCCACTGGAATATGCTAACCCCATGTCAATCAAATAAAGTATAAAGAAAGTATAAAGTATGTCATCTCGAGGCGACATGCCTACATCACTTGAAGTGATGTAGGCACGTTGGGGACATTGGTGATGTCCAGGGGTGATGCTCCCAATGTGCCTATGTCACTCCTGGATGACACAGGCACATCATGTTTATTTCCTGCTTCTTGACTCTTTGGGGAGGTAATTCTCCCCTGCTGGCCAGCTGGCTAGTGCTAGGGGGGAGTGCTAGAAACTGGGGGATCCCCCACAAACGGAGGGGGGGGGTTGGCAACCCTAGGATGATTTTATTCTTCTGTGAGGAAAATCCTGCCTTTTAGATGAACTACAAAGACTTTCGGTGGTCATTTTATTTAATCTTCACCCCATTATTTCCCCTTTTCCTTTCTTGAAAGCCCCCATAGTCTTTCTCTTTTCCTGCTTCCTTCTGTCCTTCCTATCCCTCAGCCAACCTATGTTTAGTTGCCCCCACCATCTGCAGCTAAATTTCTTATTTCATTTGTATCCTGTGTGTCTTTTCAATAGGAACCACAGCAGTTCACATTACTCTCCTCTGCTCCATTTTATTCTCACAACAACCCTGTAAGGTAAGTTAGGCTGAGACTATGGGCGTTTTCACATTGACCTTACTCGGGAGCGACGTCCCTCTTCACCGCGCAGCGTCTGCGCGGATTTCGCACTAATTGCTCCGCAGAACCCGGAAGAGCCGCAAAGTCCCGCGGCTTTTGCGTTGCAAATGTAAACTGGCCAAAAACCAGTTTACATTTGTGACGCAAAAGCTGCGGGACTTTGCGGCTCTTCCGGGTTCTGCGGAGCAATTCGTGCGAAATCCGCGCAGATGCTGCGCGGTGAAGAGGGACGTCGCTCCCGAGTAAGGTCAGTGCGAAAACGCTCTATGTAACTGGCTCACCCACTGAATTAACATGACAGAGAGGTGATTTGAACTTGGGACTCCCAGATCATAGTCTGAAATAATTACACCACTTTGGTTTTCATGGGGTGGTAACTGTTAAACAGTAAGAATCCGCTTGTGAAGAGGGCGGTTGCAGGGTTGAGTCTGCTTGCAGAGAGGGCGGGAAAGAAATATAAAGTAATAAATAAATAAAGAAGCAGCTGGGCCTGAATGAGTCATGCAAGTTGGGTGTAGTAGGACACTCTGTGATTGCCACTGGCCCTGGCCCCAATGAGACCTTCCTTGAATGCCAAAGTTGCTCTTGAAATGCCCTCCCCCTTCATTTTACTGATAGAAACCAAGGCTTGAAGGTTGACAATATTGTTGTGGTTGCCTAGCAACCCCAGAACAGCCACTGAGGACATTTGTTTCTTAAAGCTATAGGTGCTGCTTCTATGAATTTGTGAAGGTGTTTACCCCCAGTGTGTGTGTATGTGTATAAGATTTCAGGTTTATTTGGGTTTGCCCCCCTGAAAACCTGGGATTATTAGATACATCATATCTTAATGGAGTAATATTTATATACACCAAAAATTATGCATCAGTATCAACTACCCCCCCCCCTCAAGCAAAAAGTGAAAAAGAAAAAGTCAGCTTGCAAAGACAGCCAGCTTTCTTTGCCTGTTGCTTTCTTCCCTCCAGAACTAAATAGACCTGATTCTGTTTTTTTATCAGACATTGCTGTAACTTCCATCATCTCCCCACTTTACTTTGCCCACACCTGCACAGTGACAAATATTCTTGTTCCTTTCACTTCGCGCTTGTATTTGTATTTCTTTTGTTTCTGAGACAATGATTTCCTTTTCTCTACTGTCCTCTCTCCAGAACTATCAGCATAGTATTTTGAGGGAATTTGGTTCAGTTTCCATTTTAAATTGTGAATGCTTAAATCCATTTGAAATCTCTTAAAACTTATTAGAAAAGACCTAGTCCCCCCCTTTGAAAATAAAATATGAAAAACAAAAACAAAAAAAATCTTTAAATCATTTCACACAGCACAAGAAATTTCAAAATAATGGGAGTACTTTGATTTAGAAATGATTGGGGTTCCAGACACATGCATCATAAAGACCTGTAAAATTATTAGAACACTTCAGCATTTCAGTTCTGAGGTAATCAGGGATTCTGGACTTACAGAGTAATTTATCTGGCATTTGTAAGGAAGCATCATTCTTTCAGACTGAAGCACTCTTAAACAATATGAAGTTCAGTAATTTTAAATTGCTGTATATTGCACATGGCCAAAAATCTAATTTGTCCTTTAAATAAAAACATCACAATGTCAGAAATACAGATATGCCCACCCACAGCATCAAATCCATTTGACCTTATCAATTTGCGTGTCAAATTAGTCAATTTATCTCTTTCAATTCATGAGTCATACCATGACAAAACATGGCGAACAGTTTTTACTCTTATGTGGTATTATATTAAAATATTCCTTTGTATCCTACTTTTTGTGGCCTTAAACTGACCTTATATATGCATTTGAATTCTTTGATAGAGCAATTATATTATATGGGTAGAATAACATAATTTTACTATATGGGTAGAATTTATTTATTTATAATTTCGATTTATAAGCTACCCTTCTCTGAGTTCACAGAGTTCAGGGTGGTTAACATCAACAAACTCCATACAATTAATTAATAATACTGAGGTAAAATAACTAAAAACCATTTCAGATGGGCTAATATTATCAATTTACGGATTGCATCATTGTCTTGCAGGAGAGGTGAAAGGCCAGCCCAGAATGGTGTATGTTGCTGAATGGTATCAACTAAAAGCATGGTGGAATACCTCTGCCTTGAATGCCCTGTGGAACTGCATCATATCCCCCAGGGCATGGATGTTATCCAGCACAGAGTTCCACCAGGTGGGGACTAGACCCTGGTCCTAGTCGCTGAATGTCTTTTGGGCCAGGGACCACCGGTAAGTTTTTCTTTGCAGAGCATAAAGCTCTTTGGGGGACATAACAGAGGAGGTGATCCTGAAGATACATGGGTCCCCGACCACACAGGGCCTTAAAGGTCAAAACCAAAGCCATGAACCTGACTGTACTCCACCAGGAGCTAGTGCAGCTGACGTAGCACAGGTTTAATGTGTGCCATCCACTGCATTCTCATCAGGACCTGTGCCATGGCATTCTGGACCAGTTGGAGCTTCTGGGTCAGTCTCAAGGGCAGGTCAGCACGGATTGAGTTACAGTAGTCCAATGTAGATAGATCCAGGTGTGCAGCCATGTTGGTCTGAAGCAGTAGAACAAGGCAGAGTCAAGTAGCACCTGTAAGACCAACAAAGTTTTATTCAGAATGTAAGCTTTTGTGTGCTCTAAGCACACTTCATTAGACAATAGGATGGAATGGCAAGCAGTCCTAAATATAGAGAAAGTGGGCAGTGAATCAGCATGCAAAATCATGGAAATGTCTCTTAGCAGATTAAAAGAATCACAAATTGGGGCCTAGTGACTGCCAGCCTGTGTCCACTGGGCTAAAACAACAAAAACAGTAAAAACATCAGAATAGCAGATTGATGTCCATTAAGTATCCTGCAATAAATAAGAGAATCTAACAGCATTTTAACTACACCATCTCAGGCTCATTCACTTGTTCATCTTCCAATATTATGTATGCCATTAAATGTCAATGATGCCCTTCAGTTCTCTACATAGGGCAAATAGGGTGAACCCTACAACAAAGGATAAATGGACACAAATTGACACCAGGAATCACAAAACTGAGAAGGCAATAGGAGAACATTATAACCTTCCAAAACATTCAGTGGGTGACCTCAAAGTTGCTGTTTTGCTGCAAAAGAACGTAAAGAAATGAATGGAGAGGGAAATTGCTGAATTACAAATTATCATGAAACTTGGAACAAACATCTCCCCAGGACTGAACAGGGATATTGGATTTTTATCTCATTACATATACTAAGCCCACTTTCACCAAGTATAGCTATATATCCACAGTATTCCAATGTATTTGTCTTTTAGAATAGTATTTCAGAAAAATGTTTTTTTGTATTGACATACTCAAATAAGGGAAATTGGTTGTTTATTTCATTACAGATACTAACCCATCTTCCACTATTTTAATGTATTTTTTATAATGGCAAACTGGAATGATGTTTTTATATGTGTGTTATATGTTTAAATTAAGCCTCGGAGAACCTTATGCCCTCCTTTTAACCCAGAGCAGACATTTATTGCAGGATACTTAATGGACATCAATCTGCTATGCTAGCATTTATTACTGTTTTTGTTTTCTTAGCCCAGTGGATACAGGCTGGCAGTCGCTAGACCCCAGCTTGTGTTTCTTTTAATATGCTAAAGCAGTGTTGCTCAACCTTTTTCCAACTGCGGCCCCCTTCTGACCTTGTTTCCTTCCTGTGGCCTCCCTGTCCTACCGGTATAAAGTTAGCTATTTTATATGCCAATAAAGGTGTTGTACGTGAAGGCAGCTATTTCAATGTTTTGTTTGTAAATAGCCAAGGAACAAATAAGCATAAACAGCCACACAAAAGGCACTCATGCAGTTCTTATTGGGAAACTGAAATTTAAAAATTTACGAAAAGATACCCCACAAAAAGGGAATAAAACATGACTAATAAGCAACAATGTTTACATACAAGGGATAACAAAGCTTCTACCACCGTTGCACAAGATTACAGCGATGCAAAAATCCGCAGTTGCAAAAGCTGCATAGAAGTGCAATAAAGAAAGTCATGTGCTAGGTTTCAGTCCTCTGAAGGTACAAATTGTATTTGAAAACGAAACCTGTGTTTACATGCAGAGTCAGCACGTGGTCCCAGCTTCAATAAAACTTTCGCTTTTTACTCCTTTCCAAGGTATTGGCCCAAGACCAATGCTATCACATCACAGGGCAATAAATCAACCCAAGAGAAAACTGCAGCTCTACTAGGAGTTTACGGCTCTCTGTCGTAATCTGCCGTTTCAAAAAATCTTTGTCAAAACTCCAATATAATATTCAAGAAAAAGTTTACATATAAGGCAGTACCAATCTTTGTTCTGGTCTCTTGCTCGCAGGCTAGCATTTGTTTGTAAATAGAACATGTTTTTTTTATAATTTTTATAATTTTACAAAATACAATTACATATTTCTTGATCAATGTGACCGTTATGCTTGATGAGCAGAAGCAAGCTTTTTTTATATCTGGTTCTATTGCTGCGAGGAATAACCAAAGATCACCTCTGTCCATTATGTTAAGGCAATTCCGCATTAGGCTGAGTAAATAATTCATATGACTGAAACCTGATTCTATCAAGTACAAAGTTAGAAATGCCATGAAAAAAAAATTGCTTTATTCCAAAGCTGTGGAAACTTTTTAGATCTTGTACTCTTTATTCAAAAATGGTGTTTTTCTTGATTGAAAGTGAATTTGGCTGAACTATTGGATTAATGGATAATAACCATTTTGGGTTTTTTTTTTAAATATATTTTTTGCTTTCTAACAATTAAGAAGAAATAATGTGATGATGGATTATTATTATAACTTTTGAGTTTTTTTGAAAAAGATTCTTTAATAGATAGAGTTTATTACCTTGTAAGAAATAAGATTAAATAACAATATGGGGATGATTATTAAGAGGTATGCACTGCTGGGGGTCACAAAAGGGGAGGGGTGGTGTGGTGAAAAAGTTATATATGTGTACTAACATTTAATGATAAATGTTGATATGTGGATACAGTATATTACAGTACAATAAAATTGTTTTTACACAAAAGTTAATTTGGCTGCCATGTCACTCTGTAACTCTATGAGCGCTTCTTACAAAGACACATCAACATAGCAGCATTAAATGAACTTCCATATAATTATAAAGCTGCTTCAAATGATTCATATACACAATTATTTCATCATCTTTCAATTCATCACTAACTGCTACCAAAGAGGAAAACTGCAGATTCTCGACGCCCAGCACGGGTGGCATACAGCTTGAGTTTTCTTTTCTTTTTAAAAGTTTTATTAGTTTTCTAGAAATTGAGGGCAAAGGGTAAGAGGGGACAGCAAATAGTAGTTACAAATCAGTCTTAGTCTTCTTATATTATACTTTCATAAAATAAAAGTCTGCATCTAAAATATTTTCCTAAAATACATAGGTTGTCACACATTATTATCTCTTAACTTTACATCAATATTATGATATTTTATATTGTAAGCTTTCTTATTAAAATACCTATTCACATTGACATTTCCAACAAAGAGAATCTTATAATATAAAATACAGGGGAAAGGAGATATAAGTTCACACCAAAGAATCTTAAGAGTCTTGAGTATCTAGCCAAGTATAGAATTTCAACCAGTATTTTCTTGCTTTTTCCTTAGATTTCTCAGCTGACAGCTGGGACAAGTAGTCCAGCTCCGCTGTTTCCAGAATTTTTCCCACCAAGTCCATTTTCGTGGGAGTCTCCTGAAGTTTCCATCTCAGTGCCAGAAGAATCCTGGTTGCTGTACAAATATGCGCCAACAAGTGTCTCATTTCTTTGAAATAGTCCTCAGGAAATATGTTCAATAAAAATAGTTCTGGTCTGAATTGAATCTGCGTCTTCATAATTTTCTGTAATAGTTCATGAACCATTTTCCAATAGTCCTTCACTAACTCACATGTCCACCACATATTATAAAAGGAACCCACCTGTTTAGCACATTTCAAACATTTGTTAGACATATTAGTATACATCTTACACAATTTCTGTGGAGTCATGTACTATCTATAAAACATCTTATACAGATTTTCTTTAAAGGCTACTGACTTAGTTAATTTAATTTTAAGTTTCCACAACATCTCACATTCTTCTAACGTGATATCATGGCCCAAGTTTTTTGCCCATTGGACCATACAATCTTTTACTACCTCATCTTGCATCTTCATCTGTAATAGGTATGCATATAGTTTGGAGATTAGCATTTCTTGAGGACCTAAAAAGATTTTGTCAAATGGATATTGCTCTGTGTTAAAGCCTATCATCTTGTGTTTGGCATACCTAGATTCAACTTGCATTCTCAACCACCAACTCATTTTAATGTCCATATATTCTAGCTTCTCTCTGGTTTTCAATTGATTGTCTTTTTTCAACAGGTCATCATATCTGTAACTCTGATTAGGTTTAGAAGATTTGGAGGAGTAAATGCTTCCATTGGGGATACCCATCTTGGAATTTTCTGATAAATTCTCATTTTAAACCATGACCATGTGTGGTACAAAGATTTCCGGAACCAATGATTCTTTGATACCATAAATACGCATGTTTTATGGTAGTTGATTTTCAGTCTTGCCCAGTAACCAAATTGGTTAATCTTGTTTATAAGACAGTCAATTGGCTCTATTGGTTGCTCTAGTACAAAAACCAGATCATCTGGAAAGGCTCTCAATTTATATTGTTCACCCTTTACCACCGCACCCTTAATATTTGTGTCTTTTCTTATCTGGTTATTCAATATCTCTAAACATAAAATAAAAAGAAGTGGTAACAATGGGCAACCTTGTCTTGTACCTTTTTGGATATCAATTGATTTTGTTAATTCAACATTCACCATCACTCTTGCTCTTTGGGAGGAGTATATTGATTCTATTGCTCTCAAGAAATTTTCACCACATTCCATTCCCTTCAATCGTTGCAGCATAAATTGCCAACGAACATTATCAAAGGCCTTTTCAGCATCCAAACAGATTAATGCCAATTGTTTCTCTGGATGGGTCTCATAATATTCCAGTATATTACAGACTGTTCTAATATTTTCTTTCAAATATCTTCTAGGAAGAAATCCAGCCTGGTCTTGATGTATTGTGGACTGTAGAACTTTCTTCAGGCGTTGTGCCAATATTGCTGCAAAAATGTTATAGTCCACATTCAAAAGAGAAATTGGATGATAACTTTTAATGTCTTTCAAATCTGCACCTTCTTTTGGAATGAAGGATATTGTGGCTTATTGCCAAGAGGCTAGTATTTGGGCTTCATCTTGAATCCTTTCAAGGAAACATTTGAATGGTAACAGTAAGGACTCCTCATAAGCTTTGTAGAATTCCGCAGGCAATCCATCTGGACCCGGGGCTTTACCATTCTTTTGCAATGCCATTGCTTCTCCCAGTTCCCTTATTGTTATTGGTTCATTTAAACTTTTTTGTTGTTCTTCTGTAAATTTATTAAGATTATTGTGACTAATAGTTTCTTCTAAATCTGCCTTATGGACTTTTTTATCTTCATATAATTTTCTGAAAAATTGTTCCACAATTTGACATATCTCCTGTCTCTGAACTTTTTCTTTGTTATTCTCGTCTTTCAGAATCAGTATTATTCTTTCGGTATTCTCTTTGCTCATTCTATAGGCCAACCACCTTCCAGGTTTATTAGCATGTTCAAAAAAATTTTGTTTTGCAAATCTCAATTTTATCTTCATCTCCTCTATAAGTAATAAATTGAGTTGATGTTGTGTTTCTTTGACCTTATTTTGAAACTCCTGTCCTGTCAGTTGCTCTTTTAAATTCTTTTCAACTTGTCCTGCTTGCAACATTAATCTTTGAAAATTTTCAGTTCTTTCTTTCTTCTTCTTTGCACTATATCTGATTGCAAGGCCCCTATAATATGCTTTAGCTGTATCCCAAACTACTTGCATCTTTACATCTTGAGTTATATTCTGTTTAAAAAAAGATTCCATTTCAACCTTAGATTCTTTAAGAAAATCTTTATCTTTCAAGATAGAAATATTTAACCTCCACGATCTTCTCATTCGTGTACCTTTGAGTTTCACCATTATGGGACTATGGTCTGATATGACTCTTGTTTGAATTTCTGTCTCAACTAAATCTTTAACCAGATTTGCTGAGAAGCAGAACATTTCTATTCTTGACCACATTTGATGACTGACAGAGTAGTAGGTAAAGTCTTTCGAATTTGGATATCTTGTTCTCCGTACATCAGCCAGAACCAGTTCTTCTACTAGCTTCCAAAAACTTATTGGTAGTTGAGGACTTTTGCTTTTAGTATGTTTATGTATTGTTTTGTCCAATTGTCTATCAGAAACTGCATTAAAGTCTTCTACTATGCAATGTTCTGCATATTCTAGATTTGATAACTTAAAATGTAAATCTTGAAAAAATTTCTCTTGGTGATCATTTGGAGCATAAATATTTGCCAGTAGAATTTTTTTATTGTTCACCGTGACTTCCACTAAAAGCATTCTTCCATCTTCCGAACTATACTGTAGTTGTGGGTTAAATTTATCTGTAACATAAGTTGCTACTTCCCTTTTCTTTTTATTCATGTCTGTTGCTATAAACAAACTGCCAAGTTTTTTATTTTTCAAAAGGTGTTGATTTTTAACTAAAATATTTCTTTCTTGTAAGCAAATTATGTCCATTTCCAATTTTGTCAGGTATCTAAAAGTCTTCCTCCTTTTAACAGGAGAATTGAATTCATTCACATTAATAGAAATTATTGCTGCCATTATGAGTTTTTCTTACCACTATCTTATTTATCTTTTTTAGTCTGTAATCTTGTCAGGTATTTCTGTGGTTCATTTGGGTCCTCTTCACCAGAGCTTTCTTCTTCATCATCCTTCTTTTCCTTCCCCTCTTTTTCCTTCCCTCTGTCCAGAAAATTCTGAGCTTTGAAAATAAAATATATGCTATACCTGTTCTCTTCATAAGTAAAAAGGAGGCCTTCCATCATTAGCCATGTATAGGGTATTTCTCTTTCCCTCAGAAAGCTTGTCAGAGCTTGGTATTCTCTCCTCTTTTGTCTCACTGTCCATGGTACCTCTCTCAAGATTTTCACCGTATTTCCTGCTATCATCATTTGTTTATCTCTTGCTTGCTTCAAAATATCATCTCTGATCCTCTTTCTTGTAAGTTTCAAGTGAATTTCGCTAGGCAGTTTATTCCATCTCGTAAAGCTTGATGGTACTCTCTTAACTTGATCAAACTCTTCTTCCATCCTTTGGGGAGTCACCTGTAGAATTTCAGCCAAGGCCTCACTTAGTATTTTTTGTAAATCTTCTTTTTTCTTTTCTGGTACATTTTGAAACCTCTTCTGGTACATTTTGAACGCATGTAGGCAGCTTTATCTATTTCCAATTGTAAGAGTCTGGTATCATGTATATTCTGTTCTTTTCCCAGTTGTTCCACCTTTTGTGTATTGTCTGTCTCCTGGTCATCTAGTACTTTTAAGGCTTTGTTGGTCTCTCCTGTCTGTTTTCTGTTCTCTAGAAGCTCTTGTTTTATCTCTGCCATCTGCTCCCCTATATTATCTGCTTTACCAGTCAGCTGTACTATGGCAGTTCGTAAAGTATTTTGCATCTCTTTCATATCTCCCTCCATGGATGTAAATTTCCCTGTTCCAGATGCAGAACTGGGTGACAGGACTAATGGTTTGCCTTCTCGATTGTCCTTTTGTAAAATTGTTTCTTTAAAGCCAATTGTGGCTTTATTTTCCATCCTTATTAATATATTTACAGTCACAAGCACAGGGACATTATACTGCCTCTTGAAGATTTGTTTTGTAATGCTATATTCCTGTGTATATTAGATAAGCTAGTATCTGCCAAACAATACCAGTATTATACATTGGTTTTAGGAAAACAGCCTTCTAGCTACTATCAACAATTTACCAGACCCAAAACAATGATAAAACTTATAATAAACAAGATCTTTTTAGCACAACATCCTTAGTTCCACCCCGCCAAAACAGTTCAACTCACTGAAACAACACAGTTCACTATGTCGTCTCTTCTGACAATGATAGCTCAATAAAATGCAAGTCTAAGCAAATTCATCCAACTTCACCAGGTTATAAATTGTAATCCAGGGCTGGATGCCCCATTTATAATCCACAGGTGAAATAAAAAATAAAAAATTAAACAAACAGCCCAAGAGAAAAAAGAAAAAATAGCATAAAACAGAGCAAATTAATCCAGATATTCCCAGAACAAGAATAACAAAAGTAAAAAAGAAAAAGAAAAAACTCCAAATATGATATGAAAACCAGGAGAAAATGGGAAAAATGAATATAAAAATAATAAACCCCCAAAATATTCAAACCATATGGAAAATAGAAGCAGACTTAATAGGTTATATCCATAACATCCACCATCAGAGGTTTATAATCCACTTCAAAGGTTTGCACAGGTATTCTTCCTTCAGCCAACAATCTAATTATATTTTATAGTCCAATATACACAGCCCACAAAGGTTTAAATGTCTGTTTGAAGCTCATACAAATTAGTTCAGAGCACTTCAACACAGCCTTCAGATTGCTTCTTATGCCAGCTGTCCTCCTTATCCATATATATTAACAGGGAATTTTCCCAAAGCCTTCTCCAGAAAGAGATTTAAAACAAATCAGTTCAATTCAGCCATCAAATCTTTTCTATATTTGAAACTGGTGTGCTTCATACTTCTCATGCAAGGGTTATAAACATCACCAGATTAGGCAGGAACTTTTGGAAGCCTCGGAGGAGAAGAAGAGAGAGTTCCGCCCCCCTTTCTCAACCTTTGCCTCTGCCAAAGTTCCTCTTCAATCCCAACTCTCCACTTTCCCTGCTTAGAGAAGCTATACCTCAGGATTTGATATTTGAAAAAAAGAGCACTTACAATCTTCATAAAGATGATGCAGCTTGTCCAATTCATGCAGAGTCGCTAGTTAGAAAGAAAAAAAGTAGAAATCAAACCCTGTACCATTTAAAAATGGCGATCGGAACAGTGAGGCTTATGGCAAGTCCGGATTGGGAGGCAGCCCCCGCTGTCATCCCTGTCCTACAGCTCAAGCTGTCTGCTTTCCAGGACCCCTCCTGGGTCCCGGAATTGAGTCTTCCAAGCCGGGGAGACCCCTCTGCTGTCTGATTTAGGAGCGGCTCTGGATGCGCCGATCCGAGCCGCTCCTAACGCTGGTTCACTGAAACAGGAAGTCTACAGCTTGAGTTTTCTAAGAAACCCTGTAATAATCTCCTTGCCTGAAAAAAGGTCACGATTTCTGCCCTGTAATTGTTTGTTTAACAAATAGAGCTTTTCAAAGACATCACTCAGGTAAAATATATCATGTTTAGCAGAGGTCATCATTCCTTGCCTCTGAAAAATGTCACAACTGAGTCCCAAAAGCAACAAAACAACAAAGGCAGTTACCTTTGGACAGCCAACGGACTTCTGTATGCAATAATAATTATGTGAGGTCTTTGTTATTGTCCTCACAAAGCTGTCAAAACAAACAGTCTTGAAGTGCATTTGATTTAATGTAATTTACTGCTTTTATTACAATCTGTAGACTCATGCAAGCACCCTGCTAGTCTTTTTGAAACTAAGTGTTGTCGGCAAACAACGCAGTGAATACAGAATACTTCTGACACAACACCTTTCAAATATGCATTAAATCCTCTGTACCTACCTGTCATAGACGCAGCACCATCAGTAGCACAGGCCAGAATGTTCTCGAGAGGGATAGATATCTTTCTCATTGAAGTACCTCTTGACTTCTTCAAAAATTGTTTCACCTTTAGTATCTGTTTTAAGCTTTCGAGCAAATAGCATTACTTCTTTCAATCTGTTGTTGTGCAAATATCTAATATAATCCATCAGTATTGCTGTGTTATTTGGTAAACATGATTCATTAATTTGCGAGCAAACTTCTGAACTTTTAACTGTGAAACTAGTTGCTTTTCAACATCTTCTGCCATTTCATCAATACGCCCCGACACCGATGAATTGCTCAAAGAGATGGATTCACTAATTTCACAAGCATCTCGGTTCATGACAGTTGAAATAACAGCAGACACTGCTGGCAAAATCAAGGATTCCCCCACATTGTGTGTTTTTCCTTCCTTGGCTATCATTTTGATATCTCACAAGATGTGATTAAACCTTTGTCTTTTAAAACCAATTTCTGAGCAAACATTTTCTTCAATGTAGGTCTAGTTTCAAATTTATTTTGCAACGCTTGAAAATATTCCAGTGGTTTATCCTTCTTTTCTTTATGAGACGTTTGCAGATGCTTCTGCAACTTATGTGGATGCATACTCTCCTTGGAAAGTGCAGTCATACATATCAAACACATTGGTTTAGTGCAGTTTCGTGGTGATGGAATAAATCCGTAGCCAAGGTACTTGTCTGAGTATTGCCAACATTTCTTTTTCGCTTCCCAGTTTTTAATCTGCCCTTTCCAGATAAGATGATTGACAAAATAGTAGCTGGAAAACTCCAGGTCTTCCTGGGTGACTTATATACTCTAAACACTTTTCAGCCTGGTTGGAGATGGTGCTAGTATCTTTAGTTGGTGATCTCCATCTGAATGTGTACAAGAGCCATGTCTCTTTGTTGCTCCTACTGGATTTATCAGTAGCCTGTGATATAGTGAACCATGTAATCTTGCTAAGATGTTTGAAAGTAGAAGCATCAGAAGATGTGGTTTAGAATAGTTTAAATTAAGAGTCCTCAACATGGCACAAATGGGTACCTTGGCACCTGCTGACACCTTTTCAGGCTCCACCTAGTATTTTTAGAAAGTGGATGGGGTCATGTGAGGATCTTGTCCTGCAGAGTTGTTGATTGGCCACTGGAGATCTGATTGGATGTGCAGATTAAAATAAACATGGTTTCAGTAGCAGCTGCAACCACCATATTTGCTTTATTCTCTCTTGCTCCTCTTTCCCAACATAGTTCTAATATTACTCCTCTTCTCCTCTGCACTTCTCCTCTGTATGTATGGTTCTGCCTCTTGCAGCAGATATTTTGTGGTTGGCTCTGCCTCTGGTGGCAACCATTTTGTAGTTGTTTCCACCACCCTGTGACAGAATTCCAAAGGCTCATAAAAGCTGGGTGAACCTTAAGGTTGCCAGGCACTGGCAGGAAGTTTTGGAGTGGTATCCCAGCCCATCACAGACTCCAAGCATCTATTCAGAACATTAACAGCATTCTCAGAATTAGGTGGAAAAGAAAGGTACTGCTCTGTATCATCTGCATATGGACGATGCTGCTGTCCAGAACTTCTGATAACCCTTCCAGTGGCTTCATGCAGATACTAAATAACATTGAGGATAAGACTGAATTATGTGGAACTGCACAAGTCCCAGTGTCAAGAGGTGGCTCAGTAGGATACTATGGTCAATAACATCAAAGGCTGCTGAGAGATCCAGCAGAACTAGCAAGATCAAATTTCCCCTGTCTATTTCTCAATAGAGGTTATCAGCCAAGATGACCAAACAGTCTCTGTTCTAAATCATGGCCTGAACTCAGATTGAAATGGATCCAGAAAATCAGTCTCTTCCAAGGATCCCTGGAGCTGAGAAGCAAAAACCTGCTCAAGCACCTTGTCCAAGAATGGAAGACTGGAGACTACCTGGAAGTTCTCCAACATAAGAGGGCTTCAGGAGGTTTTTTCAGAACAGGTCTAATTACTGCCTTCTTGAGTGTAGGCAGCACAACACCTGCCCTCAAAGAAGCATGTACCATGCTCCTTACCCACTTGACCAGTCCCCCTGGAAACTTTTATCAGCCAGAAAGGGCAAGGGAGGAGAACACAGGTGGTAGGTCGTATTACTCCAATGATCTTGTTCCTGTCCTTGGGCTTCACAAGCTGAAAAGGTGTCTGTATAAGTAAGACAAGCAGGTGCCAAAGGTACATCATCTGAATACGCATGTGAGCCAGGATCTAAGCAGAGCAGATCTGGGTGAATATGTCTGCAAAGTAAGTAGCAAATTGATCACGGTGCTCTCAAGTGATCAGAATCCAGTTCCCTGGGGCCATGATGTACTTTTATGGTGTAAAAGTAAGTAGCAAATTGATCACGGTGCTATCAAGTGATCAGAATCCAGTTCCCTGGGGCCATGATGTACTTTTATGATGTAAAAGTAAGGAGCAAATTGATCACGGTGCTATCAAGTGATCAGAATCCAATTCCCTGGGGCTATGATGTAAAAGCCCCCAAACCATATGGAACAGTTCAGATGGGCAATTACCTGAAGATACAATTGTGGCACAGAAATGCTTCCTTTTTGCCATCATAGCTACCATGGAAAAGACTGTAATATGAGCTCTGACCAGCCTTGCTCCGAATTTTCTACCAGTATGCTCTAGCCATCATTCCTCCCTTTTCACTGTCATCAGAACTCCAGTAAACCAAAGAGAAAGAGTGCTTAGGGACAATTTGTGTCAACAGCCCAGCCATTTCCATCTTCCAGAGAGTGGTCAGGACCTTGACAGAATCAGCAGCAGCCAAGGTAGGGAAATCGCCAGGTGCCAATAGGAAACCAATGGGATCCATCAGGCATCTGAGGCTGACCACTTTAATGGGGCCACCGCCCCTGCAGAGGAAGGAGGAAACAGTATGTCTATACTCTATCAGGTAATTATGTGTCCATGAGAAGGGAGTTAGTTTTAATTAACTATCCCACTTCAAGAGCACCCTCGCCAGCAGTGTTATAGTTCAAATCCAGTGTATACCTTGATAAATGTTTGGGCACCATAATTACTTGGGTAGGCACGGTCATCATAAATGACATGAAGTCACAAGCCATTGAGAACTTTAACTTTGGGGAAGGTGATACATATGTTACATAAGAAGTATACACATCTTCATTCTTAAGTATGTGTTTGAAAGAGTGGTTTTCAGGATTGTAAAATGCTCTAAGCCTATGATTGTGTGGATCACAACAAACTGTATAGTGTTACCCTGCTTATTTAATTTATATGCAGAGTACATAATGGGGAATGCCGGCCTGGATGGAGCACAAGACGGAATTAAGATTGCTGGGAAAAACATCAACAACTTCAGATATGCAGATGACACCACTCTTATGGAAGAAAGTGACAAGGACCTAAAGAACCTCTTGTTGAGGGTGAAAGAGGAGAGCGCATAAGTAGGCTTGAAACTCAACATCAAAAAAACTAAGATCATGGCATCTGGCCCCATCATACCTTGGCAAATAGAAGGAAAAGACATGGAAGTAGTGACAGACTTCACATTTCTGGGATCCAAGATCACTGCAGATGGTGACTGTAGACATGAAATTAAAAGATGTTTGCTCCTTGGGAGGACAGCTATAGCAAACCTAGGCAGTATAATAAAAAGTAGAGACATCACCCTGCCAACAAAAGTCCATATAGTCAAAGCAATGGCATTCCCAGTAGTAATGTATGGCTGTGAGAGTTGAACCATAAGGAAGACTGAGTGCAGAAGAATAGATGCTTTCGAGCTGTGGTAATGGAGAAGAATCTTGAGAGTCCCTTGGACTGCAAGAAGATCCAATCAGTCAGTCCTAAGGGAAATCAACCCTGACTGTTCCCTGGAAAGTCAGATGGTGAAGCTGAAGCTCAAATACTTTGGCCACTAAATGAGAAGGGAGCACTCACTGGAGAAGACCCCGATGCTTGGAAAGACAGAAGGCAAAAGAAGAAGGGGATGGCAAAAGATGAGATGGCTGGATAGTGTTACTGATGTAACATAAATTTGAGCAGCCTTCGAAGGATGGTGGAAGACAGGAGGGCCTGTTGTGACTTGTCCATGGGGTCACAAAGAGTCAGACTCAACTGTGCGACTGGACAACAATAACAACAAGATTGTGATCACACACATTAATAATGCACTTTCAATCTACTTTCCAACTGGATTTTACTGTGTGAAATGGCTTTTCCTGCCAGCCAGTTTAAATCAAGCTGTATGAGAAGCCAACCCCAAGGTGAACCGGCAGGAATGGTCTGCCCCTCACAGCACATATGATACTTCGGCTGTCTTTTACAGTCCCTTTAAACATTAAAGGGAATGCAGTAGAAGTCTAACGAACAGCTGAGAGACAGACGGAATCTGTTCCCGCTATTTCTGGATTTACCGGTACATGAATTTATTAACCTGTTCAATTCTGTTCCCATTCATTGACCAAATTTTCTTTTTCGGGCATTTGTTGAATAGAATTACTTTTGTTTTTTCATAATTAATTATTAGATGTTCTTTACTGCAATATGTAGAGAAGCTGTCCAATGCCCTTTGCAGGCCTACTGTTGTTCTTGCTAATAAAAGTGCATCATCTGCATATAGCAGTAATGTTAGGTACTACGGGGCCAGTTTTGGCGGGTGAAACTTTGGGTCAATCAAATATTTAATCATATCACTGATGTAGAAGTAAAATAATAAAGAGGCCAAAAAGGCAGCCCTGTCTGATTCCTTTAAAAGTTCTAACTGGGTCAGTAAGGTGTCCTTGTTTGTTAAATCTCACCCTAAGGGAGGATTTCTCGTGGAGGGCACGTATGAGAAATAGTAGTCTTTTATCCGCCATGGAAAGCTCTAGTTTGTGCCATAACCTCTGTCGTGATATTGAGTTGATAACTGCCTTCAAATCAAGGAAGGCGGTATAAAGAGAGGTTGGTCCTTGGGCCGAGTACTTCTCTATTAGCTGTTGGAGTACCAAACAGTGCTCCATTGTTGATCTCCCTAGCGGTAATTCCCAAATAGATAAAACCTGGATAAATTTGGGAAGTCAAAATATATCCAAAAATACTAATAAAGCATTTTTAAGATAAATTTTCAGCTTGGGTAGATCCAAATGCACACCTCTAGCAATAACCCTGATCTAGTGTCCGGAGGCCCTTTGGAGTGGATGTCGGCTAATAAAATTAATACATATGAAAGCACTGCTGGAGAGCAGAACAACTGAGGTGTGCCCTGCTCTTGATTGGGTTACAATCCTACTGAATAGCAATCCCGTAGTTTGGGGGTGCTACAGGACCCAGCTCTTTTATGTACAGTTAGTTCAGTTCTAGGTTTTCTCCTCATGTAAAGTTATATTTATTATAAAGTTATTTTATTAGCTTTTTATGGATTTTATTGGTGTGGCATCTCTTCAAGACACTTATCAGTATCACTGTTTTTTGAACTGTGAAGTAAAGTGTAACCAGAGGCCAGTTATCATGCAAATTCATAACAGTGAATTGGATCCCTCATTTGTCATTTTCGGAGTCTGGTTTGTAAAAGACCACTGAATTAAACCATATTTCTTTAAACTGACTCCTATGGATGCAATTTCAGAATGAGCAATGACACTATATGTTATTAATCATCACTGTTAGGTTGAGCACTCAACAGAGCAAAATTTGCTTTTGTCAGACATTACACAATAGTACAAAAACCATTATGTGTGTTTCTGTTTTACTGCAAGAGGAGTGCTTAATCCTGGCTCGACTGTCTATCGTTGTTTAAGATACATTTATAAACAGAAGTCTTCCTGAGGGATCCATAAATCATACATCACTTCTTAGTTATGCGAAATTTTAACAGCGTGTTAACATGCAAAAATAAAGGTTTGTCACTTACAGTGCTAATAAACCTGCCTTACCATGTTGTGTTTGAAGCAAATCCACATGCCACCCATTCTGAAGGTAGATTTTGTATATGCAGCTCTAGTTTACCATTAACTTTAATATACTGTTGCAATGAACTTTAAAGCACAGACATTAGCTCTTTTGCCTTATACCCCTTGACCTGTCAGTTTTATATATACAAGGAAAATATTTTTTAAATAAACCTACTTTAGACTTTGGATATTGCATTGTGTGGGGGGGGGCGGGCTGTGAAAGTGATTTATAATTTTAAAAAATAGCTTTTCAGGAATTTTGTTGTTGTGGACGTTATAATTCCAAAAAGAAAAAAATCTTGCTTTCATGTACTTGATTGTGCCTTGGAAAACACTTCCCCAAGGAAACCTTGCATGGAGTGTTATTATGTAGAAACAGTTTTTGGTAACTTCCAATTATGACCTGTACCTAGGGTTTCCTGCATGGCCTGGAAACTGGCAGGAGTCTAAGGGAATGGGGACAATGAAGGCTGTTGATAATGGAATGACATCACTTCTCAGGAAAACCCAGAAGTGACCATAGAGTGGAGTGAACTGATGCCATGTCTGGGTTTCCCCTGGAAGTGATGTCATGCTGTTACCAATGGGTTTTTTAAACATTTTTCTCTCACTGGCTGCAGCAGTGGAGGCAGGAAACAGGAGCCAGGGGAGGAGGATAACTTGTTCTGAGTTAGTATGTGGGAACCTTACTGTAGTCCTGAAAGGCTTTAGTCCTGAAAGAGGAATTAAGTAACAATACTTCAGGATTACTGATCTCTCTCAGAAGAAATTCTAATTCTGACTCTTGCCTAAATGTATCTGTTCTCAGAATGCTACTGTCTTGTATAAGTTAAAACATCTGGTACATCTACTTAGTTCGTTATTATTCTATCATCTAAGGAGCTCATAGTATCATATATTGCTGTCCCACTCCCTGTTTTATCCTCACAGCAACGCTGTGATGAAGGTTAGACTGGACGTACATATCTGGAGGAAGGTTACCTAGTAAGCTTCATGGCAGAATAGAGGTCTGGATATGGGTTTCACATGATGTACAAGAACATGGTGCTTCTGAGAAACAAAAAGTAGGGAAATATTATTTTATATAAAGCATATGTAAATAATGCAAAAAGAAGGAAGCTGTAGAAGATAGTTGGTCTTTGCTCATCTACTTTCAGACTTACAGTACAACCCTAAGAACACTTTCCTCATTGAATACACCAAAGTAGACCTCTTTAGGATTGTTCTCCTGAAAGATCATGCACACTACATTCTTATCACAAGAGCATAAATAATTGCATTCTAATAATTTGCAGTGGGTGTTTAATCAGTTTTAAAATATTCTCGTTCTGGATAGTGCATATATTTCAGCTGCAACAGCCTGATTCATCTAAAGAGATCTGAGCATGTAGCAGGTGTTCATGTGTGTATTACTTGCTAGATGAGGAAACACAGACATAAATTGGATTCTGATCCAACTGCACATTTGACTGTGCATCCAAATATGTATCCACATGCTGGCACAGATAGTCTTACATAAATAAATTTTAAAAGCATGACTAGAGCTGGATGGGGTGATTCATATCACATTTAAATTATGTTATTGTTACCAAAGCTTAAATTCTAAGCAATATTCTACTGAACAGCTCTTTTTGAAAACTTTCTACACTTTTGGTTCTTCTCCCTGTATAAATGAAATTGACCAGTTTCTGACACCAAAGGAATGTCATATCTTCTAAATTTGTATTTTTTTTACCACAGTAACCTGTGCAAACTTACCTGCACTTGTCTCCAGTTGCCAAATCAAGCTTGTTCTACAATGTTCTAATACTACTTCTGTTAATAATAAACATCTGCATGGCAGTTTAAGGTATTCAGAGTACATTATTGAGAAAGGATCCTTCATCACAGGAAGACTCAGATGCTGGAGGCAGGTACTACTGCTAGCTGAGCAGAGTGCCACAGCACTGGCCATGATTCTGTAATCCATTCAGCCAAACTATACTGGCTCCTTCTTTCCCTCTCCCAATGCTGACCAGTAGCTTTCTTTTTTACTACCTTATATGTTAAGGTAGTTCTGAAAATTTATTTGGCAATAAAAAAGAAATCTGTTAGAAACTTAGATAGGTATGTGATTATTATGTATGTTCACATTGACACGGAATGGTGAAGTGTCAAGGAAAGTTTTAGTACACAGTTAATTTGGGAAAGCTGATTTTTTTTGTGCAAAATGAGTAAAGGTTAACTATGTATTACAGCTGGCAACCATTTAAAGAGCTGTCTTTTAATAGGTAACTGATGAACTGGTTAAATATAAATACATTTGTATATAATCAAACAGTTAGTGTAGGTGCTTTTTCTGAGATGTGGAGGATGGATGAGAACTTACACTCATAAACAAATGGGACCATGTAATATTAGAAGAAAATACCAATTTTTACATTAACTTTTCCATTATTTATTGCTATAATACACCAGAATAAAAATAGTCTACAAAAGCTACCAACAAATACGCCTTTAATTTTCTCTTAAATATGCCTCCACTGGTTAATTAAGTGATGTTTTGGTTTATTAATCTAGCAATTAAACCAATTAAAGCATGAAGCTGTAATGTATGAATGTAAATGTATGTATATATTAAGCCTTACACAGGCAGTTAGAATACTTATGTATAGTTACTTACACTTTACTTTTGTTTTTGCAGGTGGAATGGGTGGTATATCAGACAGCTTATTAAAGAGACAAGCTTGCTGCTTTCCCAAAGTAGGATGACAGAACAAGTCATGGTATGTATTGTAATTTCAGTGCTGCAATACATCTTGAAGCTGTCTGGGGTAAAATGCTTGCTAAGCATTGCATTGGGGCTGTCAGAATGCTTCATGGGGTAGTAATTAAATTGAGGCAATTCTACAGTTCATTTTGTGGAACCAAGCCAAAACTGAATGTAGCTTAGAAATATTCTTTCATAGACCTTTACTTTATTTTTAAAAAGTGGAAGAGCCAGATGTCTTTCATCTAAGGATATTTTCTTCAATGGAAAACATCCAGCTTCCTGCTATTGTCAACTGTAATTTGCTTGTTTGTTAGCTGACTGATTTTTTTTCACATTACACCTGAAAGAAAAGAGGACACTGAGAATTTAAAATATAATTGCTTTTGCAATGTGGATCTCAGCTACTGTTGAAATAACTGGGGACTGGAAAAATAAAGAGGGCCTTGGTTCCTTTGTCTGTTCTTAAAGATAACTTAAACGTAGCCTTAAGGCTACTTAGATATTTCTGGATTGTGTATATTTTAAAATGACTACTAGAAAAACTGTGCTAAAATCCGAAGACCATCCCAGCAGAGCCTGAAGGTGATCTAGGTAAACTAGGATACTCTTGTGTAAGATGATGTGGTGTTTTTTTTTACTTTTTAACATGGGCAGGAAGAAAGGCAATTTACTAAAGTTTAATCACAACCATAGAATTATAGGATCAGGGAGTTGGAAGGTACCTCCAGGTTCATTTAGTCTAACACCCTGGTCGTTTTCGCACTTAGCGTTTGCTCCCCTTATTCCACGGCGCAATTATGTCCTGCTCATTTTCCTCGTTTTCGCACATGGACTCATTTGCGGAGTCGCTTTCCATGAAGCCCCGGCTCAAATCGTTTTCCCACTGGCATCGACTTGAGTTCGATGCCCTGTCAATCATTTTTTTTTAAGCGCAAGTCTGGTTGCGTAAGGACGTAATAACGTAACATCGAGCAGTCACAGCTGTTCCTTCCCCTTCTTTTCGTGGACAAACCGCATCACGTGTGCTGCTTCTGCTTATGGATTGGCTGCAGCTGTAGTATCCTCCACAGCCCTTTATGTATTAACAGAAGCATTCACAGTGGAGAATCCTAGCACTAGATTCCCCCCCCCCCCAAATTCTGAAGTTGCGAAATATCGCAATAACGAAGAGAGAGAAATCGAGGGGTTTGTGTGTGTGTGTGTGTGTGTGGCAGCTTCTTCCTTTCCCAGCCTCGCTCCCTCCCGGGTGGCGAAGCTGGGATTTCCTCCGCGCTCTTCCCCCTCCCCGGCTGGCGCTTGCAATGGGGACCTGACTGATTCCTGCCGCCAGAGCTCCCCCCCCGCCCCATTCTCTCCTTCCCCTTCTGTGGCGCGTGTGAAGAGCGAGCTCGCGTCTATTTTCTAACCGAGCGGAATGTAGCCAGGGAGAAGAATGCAGGACTCCAACTTCCCATTTTATACATGGCGATTTTGTGCAGGTCCAGAAATCCTGGTGGCACAGCTGAGGGAGGCATTGCCTTTTTAAAACACACACACATGAACGCTTTGGCCCGCGCTGGCACTAGATTTCCCCCCCCCCCAACAATGTATAATGTAGTTGCGAGATAACGCAACAGCGAAATAACGCAACTAAAGTCAATAATAATAATAAAAAATTCTAATGAAACCAATTGAAGTGGCAATTGAGGCTATTCCAGGAGGGTTTTTTTTTTTTTCCTATTTGTTAATTTCGAAATATCGCTATTATGCAAGAAATATGAAGTTTAAAAAAAATGGCAGTGCGGGCACTTTTGGGAAGCGCCGCGAACGGCTGATGATTGGCCAAGGGGGTGGATGGGGTGGGAGGACAGAAAGGGAGAGGGTGACGCCCACAAAGCAGTCGATCCGGCGTGGATGGATTTCCCACAGCAAACTCCGAGGAGTGGATCCGGTGTGGATCCGGAGGTTTTCAAAAACTCCGGAAGCATGTTGAAAAACATACTCCGGCTTGAAACCCCTGAAGCGCTGGAGCAAACTGCAGCGCCGGAGCAACAGGTGCGAAAACCAGGAAAAGATCCGGAGGTAAATGGGGTGCTACACCGGAGTAAACGCTAGTGCGAAAACGTTCCCTGCATAATGCAGGGACTTCATAAATACCTCCCTCACACACACATACATTCCCAGTGACCCCTACTCCATGCCCAGAAGATGGCAAAAACCTTCAGGATTCCTTGCCAAACTGGTCTGGAGAAAAATTGCTGACTGACCCTTAAGTGCCAATTGTCAGGGCCACAAGAATCAAGCCCTGATGCAACCCCTTCTGCTCTCCTTCTCATGATCTACCTAATTCACAGAATCAGCATTGGTGCCATATGGCCATCTAGCCTCTGTTTAAAAACCTCCAAGGAAGGAAAGCCCACCACCTCCCACAGAAGCCTGTTCCACTGAGGAACTGCCCTGTCAGGAAGTTCTTCCTAATGTTTCACCAGAAACTCTTTTGATTAAATTTCAACCCGTTTGTTCTGGTGCAACCATCTGGAGCGACAGAAAACAACTCCACACCATCCTCTATATGACAGTACTTGAAGATGGTGATCATGTCATCTCTCAGTCATCTCCTCTCCAGGCTAAACATACCCAGCTCCTTAAACCTTTCCTCAAAGGACTTGGTCTCCAGATCCCTCACAATCTTCATTGTCCTCCTCTGGACATGTTCCAGCTTGTCTAGATCCTTCTTAAAATGTGGTGCCCAAAACTGAATACAATATTCTAGGTGAGGTCTAACCAGAGCAGAAAGTGATACTATCACTTCTCATGATCTGGACACTATACTTCTATTGATACAGCCCAAAACTGATTTTGCCTTTTTAGCCACCACATCACACTGCTAATGTTCAGTGTATGGTCCACTAAGACACGTAGATCCTGTTCACACATACTACTACCAAGACAAGTCTTCTCCATCCTATAATTATGCATTGGATTTTTCCAGGGGTGATTTCATAGAAAAAGAGGTGTTGGAGATCATTAGCACAACTCATTTATATATACCACACACCCCTGACATCACTGGAAGGTGTACTAAATTATATCAGTTCAGCATCTACCTTAAAATGCTCATTGAATTATAATTATCATAATAAAACCTTACTCCCATCATTCTTCTTAAATTACTTTCTCCTATGTGGCCACAGCGACATAATGAAAATTTCCATCTGCCTGCTTGATATATTTTAGTTATTTTCCCATTTTTTGTGGGGAAAAATATTAGAAAGTCTGTCAGATCTTAGAGTTCAGCAAAATTCTCACAGGGGATTTGAACAATGGAGTCCAGAAGCAGTTATGGGGCGGGGGGGAGAAAGAGCTCAATAAAATTGAGAGGTTCTGGAGCTCCACTCCTGTGAGCTCCTGCTCAAAGTGAGGCCTGGATTTTTTTTACCTAAATGCAGAACTTTACATTTATCCATGTTAAAATTCATGTTATTTGCCCAGTTTTTAAAATTCATGTTATTTAGCCCAGTTTTCCAGCCTGTTAAGATCATCCTGCATCTGATTTCTACTGTATGTGCAACCCCTCCCAGTCTAGTATCATCTGGTAATGTGATAAGCATTCCCTCTATCCCTTCATCCAAATAATTTATAAAGATGTTGAACAAAACAGGTCCCAAGACAGATCCCTGAGGCACGCCACTTGTCACTCCTCTCCAAGAGTATGAGGAGCAATTCACAAGCACTCTTTGGGTGCAATCCATCAACTAGTTACAGATCTATCTAGCAGTAACAGGATCCAAACCACATTTTACCAATTTGTCAGCAAGAGTAGTAATTGGAACGTTATCAGAAGCCTTATTGAAATAAAGATAAACATCATTCCCCTGATTCAGCAAGATAGTAATTTTCCTCAAAAAAGGAGATAAGGGTAGTCTGAAATGACTTGTTCTTGAGAAACTTAGTGGCTCTTAGGCCGTTTTCGCACTTAGCGTTTGCTCCCCTTTTTCCGCGGCGCAATTATGTCCAGAGCATTTTTCTCGTTTTCCCACTAGTGACTCTTTGCGGCGTCGCCTTCCCTGAAGCCCCGGCTCAAATCGTTTTCCCACTGGCATCGGCTTGAGTCCGATGCCCTGTCAATCATTTTTTTTTTAAGCGCAAGTCTGGTCGCGTAATGACGTACTAACGTACTAACGTAACATCGAGCTGCTGCCTCCCCTTCATTTCTTGGACAAACCGCATCACGTGTGCTGCTGCTGCTTATGGATTGGCTGCAGCTGTAGAATCCTCCACAGCCCTTTATGTATTAACGGAAGCATTCACAGTGGAGAATCCTAGCACTAGATTCCCCCCCCCAAATTCTGAAGCACTAGATCCCCCCCCCCAAATTTCCTCCGCTCTCTTTCCCCTCCCCGGCTGGCGCTTGCAACGGGGACCTGACTGATTCCTGCTGCCAGAGCTCCCCCCCCCCGCTCCATTCTCTCCTTCCCCTTCTGTGGCGCGTGTGAGGAGCTCGGTCGCGTCTACTTTCTAACCGAGCGGAATGTAGCCAGGGAGAAGAATGCAGGACTCCAACTTCCCATTTTATACATGGCGATTTTGTGCAGGTCCAGAAATCCTGGTGGCACAGCTGAGGGAGGCATTCCCTTCTTAAAACACACACACATGGACGCTGTGGCCCGCACCGGCACTACATTCCCCCCCCCCCAGCAATGGTCGTTTTCGCATTATCGAGATAACGCAACAGCGGAATAACGCAACTAAAGTCAATAATAAAAAAAAATTCTAACGAAACCAATTGAAGTGCCAATTGAGGCTATTCCAGGAGGGTTTTTTTTTTTCTATTTGTTAATTTCGAAATATCGCTATTACGCAAAACTGTGAAGTTTAAAAAAAAAAAATGGCCGTGCCGGCACTTTGGGGAAGCGCCGCGAAATGCTGATGATTGGCCAAGCGGGTGGATGGGGTGGGAGGACGGAAAGGGAGAGGGTGACGCCCCCAAAGCAGTCGATCCGGCGTGGATGGATTTCGCACAGGAAACTCCGCTGAGTGGATCCGGAGTGGATCCGGAGGTTTTCGGAAACTCCGGCAACTTGCTGAAAAACATACTCCGGCGTAAAATCCCTGAAGCGCCGGAGCAAAGCGCAGCGCCGGAGCAACATGTGCGAAATCCAAGAGAAGATCCGGAGGTAAATGGGGCGCTACGCCGGAGCAAACGCTAGTGGGAATACGGCCTTAGTGATCATAGCCATCTTTTCTAAATGTTCAAAGACTGACTGATGATTTGTTCTAAAGCTTTTTCAGGTATAGATGTCAAGCTGACAGGTTGGTAGTTTCCTGGATCCTCCTTTTTTCTTTCTTTCTTGAAGATGGGGACAACATTTGCCCACCTCTAGTCTTCTAACACTTCACCTGTTCTCCAAGAATTCTCAAAAATAATGGACACAGGCTCAGAAATTATGTCCATGAGTTTTTTTAATACCCTTGGATACAGTTTGACTGGGTTAGACTTAGTTTTGTTGAAAGAAACTAGGTCTTTTTATACTAACGCTATGCTGATCCTAGGCTGCAACTCCCCTCCCTCATCATATGTTCTATTTTTTGCCATGTTGAGCATCCTTTCTCTCACAAGAGAAGACTGAGGAAAAATAGGAATTGAGCAGTTCTGTCCTTTCTTCATCACGTTGCAATTTTACTTTTCTGTTCCCACAATGGGCCTACCATGTCCTTGCTCTTTTTCTTACATAAGAAAAGACCCCCCCCCCCCTTTTTGTTGTTTTTAGCATCTCTCGGTAGCCTAAGCTCATACTGAGCTTTAGTTTTCCTAACTCTCGCTACAAGCACTGGTTATTTGTTTATATAAATCCTTGGTTATAAGACCCTCCTTCCATTTCTTAAATGAGTCTTTTTATTTTTCAAGTCTCTAGAAAGCTGTTTAAGCAGCCACCTTTGCTTCTTTAGGCTCCTTTCTTTTTTCCTTCTCATAGGAATCATTTGTGATTGTGCCTTCAATATTTTACTTTTAAGGAATTCGTACCCCTTTTCAACTCCCTTCTCCTTAAGTTGTTTCTGACCATGGGTTTTTACCCAGCATAACTCTTAAGTTTGTGAAAATTTGCTTTCCTGAAGTCCAACCTATATGTCTATGTACAGCTTTTCCCTTCCCCAAGACTGTAACTTCCAAAATCACATGGTCGCTACTACCCAGGGTGCCCACTACTTCTGCCTCATCATCCAGTTCTTCCCTGTTGGTAAGTCCAAGATAGCAGATCACCTTGCTTCCTTCTCCACTCTCTGGACAATGAAGTTGTTAGCATTGTTGTATCTATCAGTAACTCGTGGGGTATGAAGGGGTGGCTAAAAATCCTGGTCAGAGTGAGAAAACACATTGAGATTAATTGCTGGTAAAGAGACAGGTCAGTTGAGTCCCGTTTTTCCTCCAGATTTGTACCACTTCATAATCTAAATATGACATTTGGTCTCTGAAGTTTGGGCATCTGACATATCATAGAATTTTGTCTGAATTCATAGATTTATTTGGATGTGTATTGGGCTACAAACAGTATGGAATTAGCTGGTCCCTTCAGGTGTGAGCAGAAATGTTAATTGTCCGTGAGAGATTCCTCTTTTTTTGCTTGCTTCATATCATATTAAGGAATTTGTGCATATTTAAATAAAACTGGTTACTTTAGACTGCTAAGGTCCTAATAGAGGGGGCAGATATGAATCCATCAGTAGTCCTGGCCAAGTTTAACCTCAGCTTCTGGTAGGCTACTTGTTAGCTACTTGCTGGCAGCATCTCACACCAGAGCATCCACTTTCTCTTTCTCTATCTCTTCCTGCAGGCCAATTCATGAATATCAAGAGCCCCCAATGGGTGCTAGTACTCAGTATTGATGAGTACCATAGCAACAACAGCAAAAGCCCTGGGGAGGGAAAACTTGTTAAGCACTTTAAGGCATTTATTGATGGGGGAGTTTGATTACACAAGCCACTTACCAGCTGTTTGGCTATGGAGACATGAAAAGGGGACTCACTTGGTGTTGCATTGCATTCAACTGAACCCCAGCTGCTATACGGTATGGGGGGATACAGATGGGGCTCAGAACCATTTGACATGTTTCTTTACATGAAATAAATGAATAAAGTGCACCTTCCCCCCAGGTTCTATGTCACATTGTTCTTAAAAGTTCTGATAGACTGTAGGGCTGAAGGTATCATATGCTAGTCTCAGTACACAATGCAAAGCTCTGCCAATCTTAGACATGGCCAAAGGAATGAGCTGAAGGGGCAAGAACCAAAGTTCTGTTAGTCCATTGCTTGCAGTTTACCATTGAGCAAGTCATTGAGAACAGGACTGGTCTGCGATGCACTTTGTTTTGTTTGCCTGCTTGCTGTGCACTGGTTTATTTATGAACTTTTTTGTTTCAGTTGTGGACCCCTTTGAATCCCTATGGGAGAAAAGCAAGTAAATACTTTTCTGGTGTTTTAGTTTAGTGTATTGTATTCACTCATCCCAGTTCATAAGAACTGTGGTCCATCTAGTTAGTATCATGTTTACCATAGTGGTCAACCAGATAGGTCTAGGAATTCTGCAAGCAGGACTATCTCCATACTACATGTCTTTTTAAAATAAACTTCAATCATGCCCCTCATTTGTCACCTTTTTTTCAAAATTAAAAAACCCCAACCTTTAGTCTTTCTTCATAGGAAGATGGCCTGATTCCATGATCATTTTGGTTTATTTAAAACAAATACCACTTTTCTTCCAAGTTTAATACAACTTACAAATTATGTGTCATGAGGTATATAATAATATACAGGCTAGATATCTTAACCTCTGTAAACAAGTTTGGATGAAAACTTTACAACTGAGTGTAGGAAGAGTGCATCTCTGTAAGTGATCATACAGCAAGAAGAAGTTGATAAATGAAGTACAGTGGATACATGCAGGGCTTTTTTTTGAGCAGGAACACAGTTCCAGCTGGCTTGGTGTCAGAGGGTGTGGCCTAATATGCAAATGAGTTCCTGCTGGGCTTTTTCTACAAAAAAAGCCCTGGATACATGTATTCTTATAGGGAGACGATCTTTAATTGTGGGTCCTGAATGGAGAAAGGGCTTTAAAGATAAGACGGCATCTTGAGCTAGGAAACAAATGGTCAACCAGTGAAGTTTAACACATGTAATATATTCATTGTTATACAAACAGAAGTTTTGGAGTTGTTCTCGAAGGAAGTAGTATACAGAACACATTAGAGCAGTCCAACCTAAAGACTAAAAAAGCATGGATTAGTGTGGATCACCAGAATTATAAGATAAGTAGCTTCTAAACAGGATGTAATAGAAAGAAGGCACTACTAGGAATGATGCCAAGCTGCTTCTCCAACTACAAGTCTCAGACCAAGTGCATCCCATAGCTCTTCAAGAGTAGGCAACTAATTCCCTCCTATAAGATTGGTCTGCTTAATTATCATTATCTTTGTCTTCTCTGGATTACAGTTCAGTTTTTATCTCTTCTATCACATCACTAGAGCTTACAGACTCTAGTTAAGGAGAAAGAGTGCCACTTCTGTCCTACATACATATAGTAGGTGTCATCAACTTATTGATGAAACTCAGCTCCAAAGTTGTGAATGATCTAATTCAGTAGCCTGACAAAATATTGAAGAGAATAAGTGAGAACACTGGTGTGACATTTCACAAGTCTAGTTCCAAACAGTTGACTGTGAATTCCTGACTTGTCCTATCATACTTAAGAACTGAAATGGTTTGTCCATGTAACCCCTACTCTGCTTTCTAAATGCTGCAACAAAATAGAATAGCTGACTGTATCAAAAGCTTGAGATCAGATCACTAGCAACCGATTCACAAGAAAAGTAAATCCAGTAAAACTCTTTCTCATTTTTTGAATCCAATGTAAGTTCCATGAAGGAGAGAGTCATGACCTGACAATAATGGATACTGAAATAACCCCCAAGACAATCAACCTTGGGACCCACCACCAGATCCTAGGTCATCTCAGCTGGCTCAGCTAAAGCACTTGCTAGTAAATTAAGTGGACACCACACCAGTAAGAGACACTACCTGTCCTTGGTGCCCAGTGTATGCTACATACAATAAAAATGGCAAGTATCTGCATCAGGAACTTGGGAAAACATACATACACACTCACACAGAGGATTATAAGACCCCCCACCCCAGGTCCCAAATTAGGAATGATAGAGATCTGTATACTCTTAGCACAGACATCAGACAAGATTTCAGTCACACAAGGCAGATCAACATGTAACAAATAATGACTTATAGAAATACTAGGAGTAAGGACCATTGTGGAGAAAAATACAATGGACTCTAGAAAGAGGTGGTGGGTGAGTGCTCCCCTAGTTTTGCTGTCTTCCCACTCACCCAAGTGAAGGCATTTATTCCCCCCCCCCTCAACGGGAGCTCATTTGTGCCATCTGGAGAGCAGTTGTAATTCTGAGTGGTCTCCAGCCCTCACCTGGAGATTGGCAACAGTGGTTCCCAGGTGGAAATGGCAGATTTGGGGGTGGAGTCTATGGCATTGTACCTGTCTTACTGAGCAGGTTGCAGAATTTCTGGCCATAGCAGTGAATGAAAAAGAAATTAAAAATGGAGTCTGGTAGGGAAATACCTTGCCCCACTATTCTTAGCTAAGTTTTGCATGTAACCTTGTATTTCCATGCAGTTGGGTTTGCAAATTACTGTGGTTTGTATGTCCCATTTTGAAATTCCTTTGGACCTTGTTTTTCTTTTCTGATATGCCAATAAAAGTTATGTCTGTCTGTCATTGTACCTGTCTGAGTTCCCACCCCTCCTCAAACCCACCCTCTTCAGGCTCCACCTTTCAAATATCCAGGAAGTTGCCAACCTCCAGGTGGAGTCTGATGATCTCCTGGGATCCAGAGTGGGTTTTTTAGTAGTAGGAACTCTTGCATATTAGACCACAAACCCCTGATGTAGCCAATCCTCCAAGAACTTACAGGGCTCTTAGTACATGGTCTAATGTAAGCTCCAGAAGGATTGGCTACATCAGGGGTGTGTGGCCTAATATGCAAAGGAGTTCCAGCTACAAAACCCCCCCTGCTGGGATCACAACCAAACTCCAGACAACAGATTTCTGTCCCCAAAAAGAACTGCTTTGGAGGGTGGACTCTATGGCATTATATTCAGTCAAGACCCCAATAACTTCGTGGAGTGTGCGGCAGAGCGGCAGGGCCACTTGTGAAGTCTGCTAATGGAATTTGTGTGTGACAGAGGGGCTGGACACTGTTTTCAGCCACCTGTATGGACTGCTTAGGGGCTGACTGAGGTACTCACTGGAATGGAGGCCGTTTGTGAGGGCACAGGACAGCAGTAGCTGCTCTGAGGGTTTAAGGCCATTGGTAAGAGAGACGGGGGGCTGCACACTGTTGTTGGCTAGCAGAGCCACATAAGTATTGATGGCCTGGAGGCAGATCAGGAGGCTGCAGGACAGTGGGAGTCATTTGTGAAGGTTTCTGAGGGAGAGTAGCCACTGAAGTGTCTGAGATGTGTGCCTGTCAGAGGCAAGAGTGTATGTGAGGGTTTGGCAAATGTTTCCAGTGTTTCGGGGCTGATGTGGGTGGGGAACAGGGGAGTGAGCCAATAGGTGTGCAGAGGTGTGGAGTGACAGGTGATAGGCCAATGGTTGTTGGAGCTCAAGTTTCAACCAATGGGAGAGCTCCATATTGCCAATATCGCTATGCTTTTATTATTGAGGATTACTTACTGAGTTGGCAATGCACAGGCTCCTTACTCTTCAGGTAGTCCAGAGACTGGCAAGTTGTAAGTGCCAACATGTCTCCCTGTCTCTTAATAAAAGCCTCCATGCTAACATATCTCCTTGCCCTGTTCATGAAATTAGTACCAGTGATCTCTCCATTCAACTTTTGCCTTCACAGCAAAGATATTACCTAGAAGTTTAAGCCACAACCCTTGTTCCTCCCATGAATACTGTCCACTGGACTACTTTCCCTCCAGTCACATATTCCTTACTATCTAGACTGGTATGCTTGTGCATGCATCACGAACATACACAAAACCCCTCAGCTCATGCAGACTAGACCAGAACAGCACCCAAACTCCCAAGTTTCACCCCAAGGGACAATGCTGTTGGGTACCATTCTTGGGTTTTTGTTTTGTACACACTGTTCTCCTCTGTCTACAAGCACTTCCGTTCCATTCTGTGGTGGAAAGCCTCAACATGTGGGGAATATGTGTATAGGGCTGTCACGTATGGCATTTTGGATTGGGTTAGCTATTTAGTTGAACTCTAATATCTAGTCTCAAAATACATCAAGATTAAACTTCAAAATTAAACATCAAATATCAGTCGTTGTTGGAGCAAGAAAACCAGTTTATCAGAATCTCCTGTCAGTTGTTTCATTCTGTGTCCTTTTTATTTTCTGAACTGATCGTATTATATATGCATTCCATTTGTACCTATAAGTGATACAGAAAGTTTACAATATAATGCTTTAATGCCACACATAGACCTTGCAAAATTGTGTCTGATAATCTGCCTGTGTGGAGTTTATATGTCTAAACACCTGCTGTAATTCATGTATGCATACACAATAGTACTGTGGTACAAAAATTATTTTAAATATGCTGATTGAAAAATGTCAAGGACTTTGGGGTGAAAAATGAAAAATTATAAACATAACAAAAGTATATATTTATGCTCTCGGCAGCCAAATGTGCTTTTTAATGGAATTTAAATAAATGGAATTTTTATGACAAAAAAGAAACAGTAAAAGCAGTGATTATATTTTTCATAGTTCATTTGCCTTCTTTGCCCTGCAGATCTTGTGTTGAAGGAAAATGAGATCCCACATGAAGTCTACAATGTGATTGACTCTGAAGAAAGACTCTGAGACCCATCGGTGTTTAATGACCCTTATTGGCCTGTGCAGTGGGAACTGGTATGATCTTAAAAATAGATATGTTTCTTTAGAAGTGATAAGAAATGTCATTTTTTGTTATGTGTTAGCATAGTAGTTGGGCATTCTTAAGTGCTGCTGTTGTTAGGAAGCTGATTTTTAGAGAGACCAATAAACTAGGATACTTGTTGATGTCTCATAAATAGCTCCATAGTATGGTCACAGATAGTTGTTGCAGGGCGGATCCAACAAATCCATGCTTTAAATTGACATTTAAGTGGCAAACTTGTATATGCAATTCTCCAAGTCAAGTTACTATGTTCTGAGCATTTTTTTTACTGTTTTCTTAGCCTCCCACAATACAAGCAGCAACAACCAAGGCAATAAAAACAACCCACTTGCTTATTCTTTCCCAAAGACACAAAAGTGTGTGGGTAATGTTATCTCATTTCATAATCTTGTTCTACAGCAGCTAGCCTTTGAGGAAAATGAGAAACTCCTTCCTAGGTGCATTCTACCAAACATTATATGTATGTAAATGTTTACCGTCATGTCCCATCTCAAAAATTTAGAAGGGTGTGTAAGAATTTTGGACAAATCAGCTACAATCCAATGAATAAAAAACCCTACCTAAATAAAAAAAGCTGCAGTTGGCAAATTCCCATGGTATCTTAGAAAAAGGTAACACACCACAGCTGATATATAAGCAGATTGGGAGCTGATTGTCTGAAGCAGATTTCAGAGTTTATTGCACAATGTGTAAAATTCACACTATTTTGTGGGCAGACACTACAGAACGGGGTATCTGATCACATGGCCACCTTGTTCAATAGCAAGGTTTTTAGTTAGTGAATGTCTCTCTGTATTTACTATGTGTAAAAAAAAAAAAGTTCTTGGTCTGTCTCCTTGGGAAACAATAATAACAAATTATCATTTGTGGAAGAAGAGCTCACAGTCCTTTCTGTGAGTTTTTGATGTCTGAATTTGGTGTGCTTGTGCTTTGCTGATCTTTTGAAATTGTGAGTGGCTTACCTATTGAACATCTCATGAATTAAAAACCAGCACTTTTGAACATTCTGGAATGCTCCAACATGCATATTTATCAAGCGCCAAATGCTTCTAGATGATAACAGCCTAGAGCAGCTTTTTGTTTTTTGGCTGAAGGGCTGTAAAAACCCTTCAGTCTGACCTCACAAGGTATCATTTCAGTGTAATTCAGTATAAATAAATTCCACAGCTATTAGGGTGTTTTTTTTTTTAAAAAAAATTGCCCATAAACCTCATAAATGGAAATCAAAGGCTTTTCCATCTTCCTCCAAATCATCAAATGTGACTTGGTGTCTTCTGTGACATCAGACCAACTGAGCTGGGACAACAGAGCCAACTGAGTTGATGCCAGACGACTATGACAAAAGGCTGTGTAGCCAAGGCATTATAACTTGACATTTGTCACTTCCATATGGTTACTTTATAAGCTAATTTTTTTCTGCACTGTAGACCTTTGCCCATTGTAAGCTTTGTTGAAACTCATGGGAAAATGGTGACAGGACTGCTTTACTTGCCATTTGGAATGTTTTTGGCTGATCCAGGAGGGAAATAGAAATGGCAATCATCTCCCTCATTTCATTTTTTTTAGTGGTCATTACATTGTATCTTTCCCCTTACTTCTGAAGATATCAACTTGTCACATCTGGGATGATTTAGCTAACTGTCACATGAAAAGATACATAGATATTAATTTAAAGATACTTTATAGTACATTTGATTAGTAGCTACTTAAAATTTCTTTGGCTCAGTGAGCAAGGTTTCAGATGTGATAAGGTGGTAAGATATGAAAGATCTTGATTTGGAATAAATTCTTTGCTCTGACACATCTTTCCACCATGTCCACCTTTTCCGCATCCCAATGAGACATGCTATATGCCTGGTTGAGTCAGAGTGCTTCATTTTCTCTCTTTGCCTACCCCCAAGGCATTGTGCTGCTTTGTCATTTTGTTATCGTCTATTATAAGTGATTGTGCTGCTTCATTATAGTTAAGTATTGTTTTATCCTACATTCTTTATTTCCTTTGCCCACTGCATATATTCTGATACCCCTCTTTTTTGCTTTCTTATCTGTCTTTTTTCCTGTGTAGAGTATATATTTTCTTCTTAGGTTTATGCCTCTTTTATTTAAAATGTATTTATTTATTTATAGTTGTCAGCTTCCTTTAAGAAACCTTACAGTCCAGTTACAGGTGTCACTGGATAGAAATTGCACAGATGACTAATGTGATCTAAATTACAGCCTTTTGATATCACAAGTGGCAACTGACACTCTTGCAGTGCAATCCTTTATGGAGTAACTTCAATCTGAGCCCACTGAAACTGGAGTAGCTCTGCTAGGATTACACTATTAGAAGGTTAACACAGAAAAAATCCTGCAGTTCAGCCAGTGACATTGTTGAGGGGGTACAGGAAGTTCATCATTATTTAAGAGTTGGTGTACAGCACCTCATATAATTTTAAACATCATGGTTTGTTTTTATTATAAGGACCAGTTCATACTTCTGGCAACAGGCACATATATCACACCCTTGTAGCTCTGCAGATCTGTCAGTATCATGGAAACTGTATGGTTGGCTCAGTCTTAGGTATGATCATTCTGTGAACGAATGGGATGATGAAGTGCTGGAACTAGGGACTCTGGAAATGCAGCCCAGGCTCCAGTTTGGCTTAATGGTTAAGTGTGTGGACTCTTATCTGGGAGAACTGTGTTTGATTCCCCACGCCTCCACTCGCAGCTGCTGGAATGGCCCTGGTCACCCATAGCTCTTGCAGAACTGTCCTTGAAAGGGCAGCTTCTGTGAGAGCTCTCTTAGCCCCACCTACCTCACAGGGTGTCTGTTGTGGGGGAAGAAGGTAAAAGAGATTGTAAGCCACTCTGAGACTGAGATTCAGAGTGAAGGGTAGGATATAAATCCAATATCATCTTTTTCTTATTCTTTGTACCACAACAAAAGCCTGCAGGCAAGAGGAACTGTTAGGTGGGTCTCTGTTATACCACTTAGGGTCGCCAGCCTCCAGACTACAGAGATTTGTTTCCCTGGAGAAAATGGCAGCTTCAGGGGTGGACTGTAGGGATTAGATTCCCACTAACCTCCCTCCCTTCTCCAGACTCTGCACTCCCCAGGCTCTGCTCCAAAATCTCCAAATATTTCCCATCCCAGAGTTAGCACTTCTGCACTTGAGTTCCAGCAGAGTTGTTAACTGTTGTCGGGGAAACCACTAGGGAACCTTGTATTAAAATTTATTAAAGTCCTCAAACAACTGTTTTACAATATTCATACAAAACAATACTATCAAACTGGTAAGAAAAGCAGATAAAACATTTACTTCAATGATGAGGCACTAGTCCAAAAAATAGATGACTGGGGAAGGCAATGGCAAATCACCCCGTAAAAAGTCTGCCATGAAAACGTTGTGATGCGACGGCACCCCAGAGTTGGAAATGACTGCTTCTTGCAAAGGGCACTACCTTTTTTTACCAGTGGGTAGTGCTGTTGTGCATCTGAGTATGGTTTGATTCTATGTTGGTTTGTGGGAAAGGGAAGAAATTCATGTGCAACAGAATCTTCACACTAATAGATAAGATACTTATTTAAAACTATTAATAAGGTTTCCCTCAGTACTGCAGTTGACTCCAGCTCCTGAAACCCCTGCTCACTATTCTCTTAACTTACTGTCACCAGACCTTAGTTTTGTGATGGAGTCTTGCCCTTTGAACCAAACAATCAGGGCAGAACTGCAGTGTTCTTAGCTTTGGGTTTCAGGTGCACTATGATAAAGGATCTCAAACCTCATCTTGAAAGCTTGTGTGCCAAACTGTAGGAATGCAATGCCTGCAATATTGTTCTCACAAGTAACCAGCTTTAATTTGTTCACAAATACTTGTGAGAACAATATTGCAGGCATTGCATTCCTACAGTTTGGCACACTTAAGCTTTCAAGACTGGGTCTTGTAATTTTGTCTGAAATTTTCACGGGTTTTATGAAAAGTAACAATTTATATGAAAGAAGATTCTTCTTGAAAATCAATTCAGCAGCATGAAGTAATGTACTTGCCATGTGGGAATATTAATAGGAAAGAAAAATGACAAGGATATATAAGAAATTAAACTGGATCCCAGGAGGGACGATATCTGTGAGCATTACAATGAATACTGCAAAACGTATAGCCCACCATTTTACAATCAGATGAAAAACACATGTAGAAAATTATTTTTCAATCCCACTCCTTTGATAAGATAGAGGAGGCACAGAATGGAAGGTTCTTTGTAAACTGATGGTGGAAATTCTGTTTATTTCACTTGGGGTTCAAAATAGTATAGCTTTTATGACTATACATACAATTAGCCCACATAGTGTCCTAAATGGTTCTTGCCTTTGTTCTGCTGATGAACAGAGGAAATATCTATCCTGGTTTGGTTTGTAAAATAAAGTTGTAAGAGTAGGGCACAAGCTACTCTTATGGCATTCTTCAGTCTGAGCTAATGTGGAGTTTGAGTTACACCAGACTTCCTCAGTTTCTTCACACTCTCCAAAGGAATTCTGGTTTTCTTACCAGAGATCAAGAAATACTGAGCAGGACATTTTCAGTTCTGTTCAAAACTACAGCAAGGTTCCTTGAGGGTAAGCCATAGTGATAATTTAGCCCTGATTTAAGTCTGTAGCACAGATGTCAATAAAAATATGATTTCTTTTCTTTTTTTAACAACAACCATTGCCTGAACAACATTTCCTCTCCATGGTGCAATGCTATAACTTGCAGTGGCATTTAGATGGCTTAATAGGGAATATTCTCACAATCTATTATAGCTTTATTGTTATTGAATTCCTTGAGTGCTTTCCTAGTTTGCTTAATAATTAGCTTAATAATTAATTTCCTTAATCATGTTTTTAAGCAAAGGAAAAGGAGTTGTGCTGTGATTACATCTCTCCCTTGGCCTGTCTCTGTCTGTTCCTTTGATTATACATATGCATTGCCTTCTATCTGGCAAACCTCTTTTATCTTCCTAAACAGTGACAAGTTAGGCTAAAAATCAAATTTCAGTACTCTGGTGATGGTGCCAGTATTGGTATTGATGAAATATTAATTTATTTGCTAGATTCCTAATATAATCTTCACTTTTGACTTAAGACATTTAAAAGGCACTTAGAATATCCTTTGATAAATCCTCCTTACTTCTTACTTGATAAAGCTCATACAGATTATACAAATGGGTATGGGTCTGGAGTTCTAATACTGTACATTATATTGACTAAATTGAGCCTCAGCCACATAGAAGCACCATTTTTAGCAGCGTCTCTAACATTTGCCTTATGTATGGAAAAAGAAGAGAGTGAGCCTTCCAGTGCTCTGTTTCTCCATTAGAGAATGCAATTTGGAATGATCTGGTCCATTTTATTGTTTTTACTGCTTTGGTCCATTTTATTGTTTTTTTAAGAGCATAAAGTGTGCCATCTCCTGAAATCCTTAGCACCTCACAAACCATATGAGTCAGTTCATTTATAATTTGAAGGAGCTTTTGGGTTCATCTACGGTTAATCAAATGGGCACTGATTTATTCATTTTATGTGCCTCAGGAGTGATACACTCATCCCTGATACACCCTCCCACACATGAATCATTTCCTTGCTCCCTTACTCCAACAAGCCACTTTTCTAAGGAAAGTGAAGGCTCAAAGGATTGTTGTTGTTTTTTCTAGCACATTGTTTTGTTCCCGCTCCTCCTCAGAAGTGACACATTGCAACCATAGGGGGCAATGCAAGCCCATTGGTGGATCTCTAGGCTGCATGTACAGGGTATGTGTCAGCTGTACACTGTATTACCAGGCTACAGCTCTTAAGATAGAGAATATATTATTCTTGGCTTACATAAGCTTAAGTTATGATTAACTGCAAAACTGTTTTGTGCTTTTGTCTCTGAAAGTTCAGTTTTTTTCTTAGCTTTAGTCATCTTGAGTTGATTTGAAGAAAACAGCAATTCATTTTGCCCTGATCATTGCAATGCCACACAGAAAGCAAGCTAACATGTAATTTGATGGCATCCAAGTTGAAAACAGGCTGGTGTTAGTATGAGATTTTCACTGTGCTCTGACTACAATCTGTCAGTATTTCTGTCATAATTTAATTTCTGCAAGTGCATTTCTTCCTGTTGTAATTTATACACCGAGAAATAAATCCCAAATGTTGAAATCAAACTTGCATCTAAATTGTATTGGAATTTTCATATGATGTATTTATTAAAAAGAAGCAACAACACTGAATAAAAGGTAATTGTCATAACAGTAAAACAGTATTTATACATTACATTATTCCATTGCATTTACTTTCACTGATTGGAAAGCTCTTTACAGGAAGAGAGTGAAGAATAAAAATAATGATAATTTCCATCTCCTCCAGCATAATGCATGGCTATGAGTGCAGGTTTTTTTGCCCCCTCTTCTGTAATACAAGATTATTTAAGAGAAACACAACTGAACCACTATTAACATGATTAGAGGAGCTGCTCTTACAGCCTATTTTCTCTTATTTTCATTTTGTTTCATTGTAAAACACGTTTTAGACAATTACTATTTACCAGTTTTCTTGCAAGAAAAAAATTGTACTGCTCAACCCAAATGTAAAAATGCACTCTCTGTTTTGAAGCTGAGAGAAATATCATTTAAACTGAACTCTTCACTTAAAAGTACAGCAGTTAAATTACTTAGCAAATAAAACACTCCATCAGTTGCAGATTGGAAGTATCCATGGCTTTCTTGGAAAGAGATATACACATAAAGCCTTCCTGCTGGTTGTAGTTAGGCGGAAGGTGCAGACATAACCAATGGCTTAAAATATAATAAAGGAATCTCCTCCAGCAAAGATGCAATTGGCATTCAAAGTACACATGGGTAGGTACTAAAGAAAGGGAAACTCACACACACATGTTAACGGTTCTGTATTACCTGAGCTGTAAACTGCCTTGGGCATGTTTAAAGAGCTAGAAAATATTTAACCAATTTAACTAGTCATGGAATGGGTCTGTACTGATGAATATGATGAAACTCAGCACATTAACATTTAAGCTATTTCTGAAGATTTCCTAGGAATGTTTAAGATTTGTTTGGTCAATGTGTGTATCAACTGGAAGCATTAGCCTCGGCTGACTTCATTACTTTGAAGAATAGGTATCTGGATCAGTCCCCAAGTTCCTCTTAAACTGAGAAAACTGTTATTTCAATTTACATGAATGAGGTGCAAATCTGCAGGTGGCTGTTAGGATGTGTATTTGGGAGAGGCTCTGGAGCCATTGCTGCCATCAGCACTCCAACTGGAAGTGAACTGCTGAGAACTGGAAGTGAAGTCATCAGAAAGAAATGCAATTGCATCATGGTGTTATTTTTGAACTCTGTATGAAGGTCTCTCCTGGCACCAGAAGAGGCAGCAACTTCAGTGGTAGACCTGTATTGTCTCGGAAACACTTCAACTAATGAGATGTTAATTTAAATAAAAAATGTGACCAAAATCTAACAAAAATTAAGAACTTCTGAGGTCCACTGATTTTGGTGATAGACCAATATATGCTTAGGTGTATTCCTCTGAAATATATGGATAATGAGTGGATTCTTTTTATAATTATTCTTCTCTAAGATCTATGATTCACGTATATCAAGCAAGATGATGTTTGCTTGTGATGAAAATCCTAGAGATTTCAGCCTGCAGGTGGGGTCTGAGGATTCCTCAGAATTATGACTCATCTCCAAACTACAGAGATCAGTTCACCTGGAGAAAATGGATGCTTTGGAGGATGGACACTATGGCATTGTATCCCACTGAGGTCCCTGTTCCCCCCAAGTTCCACTCTCCAATCTCCAGGAGTTTCTCAACCTAGATCAGGCAACCCTACCTCCCATTCCCCATTGGTGGCCAGAGGGGACTTGGCAACCCTAGGCAATCCATGGGAAAGTTTCTAGTTTCCCCCTAGATCAGCAACCAGAATTAGGCTTCTGTGCTAACAAGCACATTGTTGTAAAGAATGTGGCACAAAGAAATCCTTTTAGAAAATGTCCTCTCCAGAGAAAGTGGTTTACAAACAAAGGCAAGATAAAATATCATATAACAGCATTAAAATGTCAAGCTTTTAGAAATCTAGTAATAAAAAACATAGATCATTAAATACAGCACAAAACATTTAGCAGCCTAAAATGGCTTTTCTAAAATCATCCATAGACTAAAAGCAGAGTATAATTTTAGAAGAGCAGCCCCTCTCAGAAGATCATAAAGCTGAGCAATAAAGAGGTTGCCCTACATTGCCCATTTTTCTGGACCAAATACAAGAATGTGTACCATTCAGTTTATCACTTTGTTCTTCATAATGATTCAGGCAAGAACATTAGTAGCTTAATTAGCTGAAAACTCTTACCTCCTTGTGAACTGTAACTGTTTCTACATCTTGCAGTTTAAAACAACTAATAATATGGCCATGGTGAAATACATTCTAAAAGAAAAATACCACCAACTCAGGATTAATAAACATGTTACTGGAACTTGGCTGGCAGTGAAGCAGCCAAGTTTGCAGTTGTTATCAAATTATTCAGGATTGTAAGAACTGAAGTAGATAGTGAAGAGTTCCAAAAGTGTCTCTCCAAATTTGGTTAAGCAGTTGACAGTGTAGCAAATGAGATTCACTGTAAGTGTAAAGTGGTGGTCTTTGGAATACAACATCCTCCCTTTATATGTTGAGGTTGAACTGGCAGTGACTGACCAGGAAAGAGAGTGTGATGTCATTATGGCTTGATGAGAATATGGTCTCACAGTTTGGCAGTACAGAAAAAGGCAAAATTGTTATTAGGAAACAAAACTGCTGGTATTATAATGTTCCTCTATAATTCTGTGGTACAGCTGCATTTGGAATGCTGTGCCCAGATCAGAAATTCTATTTCAAAAAGAATGCTGTAGCACTGGGAAATATTTTCAAAAAACCCAAATGATCAAAAGACTGGAACTCCTTTCTTACAATGAACAGTTAAGCAGTTTAGATTTTTTTTTAATCTAAGGGAAAATACAAAAAAGACAAAGATGAGAGAGGTTCACAAAATTATGTATGCAATAAAAAATGGATAGATATTTTTCTTCCACTCCCATAATTGCAAACACTTGATGAAGTTGACAGGCAGTAGATTCAGGACAAACAAAGAACGAACCTCTTTTCTCAAAGATTACTATATTTATAGAATTAATTGCCATGGATGTAGCAATGGTAACTAGTCTAGTTACCTTTAAAGGGATGTGAGATAAATCCATAAAGGATAGATCATATGATATTATCCACAATAATCAAGCAGAACATTCATGTTCAGAAGCAGCAATACTCCAAATGCCATTGCTGGGGGCAACAACTAAGGAGGCTATGCCTTCTGTGACCTGTTTGTAGGTTCTCCAGAAATGCCTCTTTCCAGTTACTAAATGAAACAGGCTACAGGGCTGGGTAGAAAGACCATTTTTCTGCTTGAGCAGAATTGCTGTTATGTTCTTATTGTAAAATAAAAAAGCTTTGAGTGGTAAACCGCTTGAGATCTGATAAGGATTAAATACTTAACACGTTAATGGGGAACTGACAAAATGATTATATTACACATTTGTTTTCTTCTCAGTATTGATATTTTGACTCCTTAGTATGAATTGAATGTACCTTAATTCTGATGAGGGAGAGAGAGAAAAAGTAAGCTAAGGATGGATTTAATCCAGACATAGCATGGGAATCCATAGGCCAAAACATTCTATCTTGTATCTTTGTATCTTATGTCTTTGTATCTGGGTTTACAGTATTCATCACAGATACAGTTCCTGTGAAAGATCTAAATATTAAAGCATAAGTTTCAAAATTTCAACCTATTTGTCACCTTTTCTGTTTTCATGGCAATGAGCCAAACTAAGCGGTACTGTTACCATTCACTGGTTATCTACATGGTTATGAATTTCACTCCTAGTCAACAGGGCAAATGCCACTGGGTTCTCAGCATGTTACCTGTTCAAGGATTAAAGTTGTACGGTTTGCATCAAGAAGGAATATTTGAATTTATATTGGACAAACATATATTATGCCTTAGGTTATCCCATCTTATTTAAACCAAATCCAGTCCAGCCTTTTCTAATGATTGCAAGAGATGGCATATTTTGTATGATCGGTATATCCAGCATAAAGTCAAAATTCCTTACCCAACAGTCTAGTAAGATAGGAATAAATGCCAGGACAGTGGATAGTACTTTTAGTTCTTAGCCCTATAAGAATTTGTGTGCTCCAATAGCATCCATTTGCAAGTACAATATATGACTGTTAGCAAATATAGCTAAAAAGAGTCTTCTGGGAGAAACATTTTTTTTTTAAAAAAAAGACCTGCTCTAAAATCAAAATTGAATTATCTTGGTCAATATTTCTTGCTTTTAATTTTAATGGCAAATATTAATAGAGCCCTCTAAATAAAAACAGAGCTGAACCATCCCCCACCCCCTTCTATCTTTTGTTGTTGCAGCGCTGTTTGTATTTACATCCAGTCATTTATTGCCCATTAAAGAAGTAATGCTATGTTAATGTAAGGGAAAAAATCAATGCTACTCAGATCAGTAGCTGTGGGGAAACAGTGCAGCAGCTGGTTTGCAAACAGCAAGCCCACATAGATCAATGAAATTACAAGCTAAATCTGCTGATGCTCACAAACTGCTCCAGCATTGTGAAGTCTAACCTTTCTCAAGTTCAAGATCTCTGGCAAGCCAGCAATTGTTAAATGAAAAGGAGGGGTGGGGAGGAGAGGAGAGAGGGAAAGAAAAAGAAAGAGAACATATCAGTGTACTTGTGGAATTTTCGGCATCATGTGTAATATTCCACTTTTGCAGTTATCAGGATAACTGCATGTTTGCAACAGATATAAAAGCCTTTGTAATCTCTAAGTGAGCAATGCCCCAATCTGCACACTTGGGAGATTTTCCTCTTTTAAAATGTTCAAATCTGTCACATATTACCTTGAACTTTAACACTGGAGGGGTAGAGAGCAGTGCTGTAATGCACTTGGTAATGTGAATTCCAGAAATAATTTATCAATGAACAGCACTAGGACTTCTGGGATGTGCTCATTGCCTTTTGTTTCATCTCTTTAGTTGTTACCATTGAATTTTTAAAAAACTTTGCATGATTAAACATGTACAGTAGTCTTAATATTGAAAACAGATTTATTTGTAGATTTTATATAGATTTTCTGGACAAATAGGGAAAAATCTGATGCTTGTTGTAAAAGGGGAAAAAACAAGAGCATATGAAATATATGCATATATTTATTTCTACTTCCTGTGGTGCATCCTTCATGTTTACTGCAGCACATGTTGTGGCCTTTATACAGCGAAGCACACATATAGCTCTGGTGTGAATAGACTTCCCATTAGGGTAGCTTTACATATTCCTCTGTTTTTATGTGAATAATTCTCCCCTATACGCAAGAAAAGAAGGAACTCCTTATAAATGCTGGAAGTATGCATTTTCAGTCTGACTGCCAGGATCTGCAAGTGTGTGCTGGACCAGATCATCTGCATGTACTGCTTAATTGCATTTATGTATTCTAAAAAGGCCATCTTCAACAATAAGTGCTCAGTGTGTTGGGGCTGGGAGAAGCCCACTGAAAGGACCATGGAGAGCAAGGAATGGAAAGAGGAAGATCATTTCCAGTGGGATGAGTCCAGAGAAAAACCATAGTGGATTAAATACTCTGAGATAGAAAAAATGACCCTTTCTAATGAATGAGATTGGAATAATACAGTGCAAAGTTACTTTATCTGTTAGCTAGTAAAAGAATCCACAAGAAACTCTATAGTACTAATTGTTTTCTCTCGGTTTAGAACATAGTGAACACTTATTTTATTATTATAGGAAACAGCAGTGTACTGGGATTTTTGTTCCATACTGGGAATTTCTCTCTCCTCTTTGCCCAGATGGATAAAAATATGGAAGACATGCACACAGCAGATCAAGAAGTCCTATCTAGACTAACATAACAGTATAAAACTTTGCAACTGGTTCATCTACTTGCAATACTGGTAAAACATTGTATTGTTTGTCGTGTGCTGGGAGAATTTATACATGAGTTGATCCATCTCTTGTTGGATATGATTAGTTTTGATGAGCAGCTGTATCTTTGGATGAACATATGAACCTGCATCAAAATATATGGATACAGTTAGTTGGGTTTTGCTCCAGGTTAATACGCTGAGCAGGGCCGGCCCTAGGTTGTCTGGCACCCTAGGCAAGGCTAACTTCTGGCACCTCCCCTTGCACTGATAATTTCACCAAGTCACATGGGGAGGTGCCCAATTTGGTGCCCCGGAAAGCTGGTGCCCTAGGCAGTTGCCTAGGTTGCCTAGTGACAGGGCCGGCCCTGATGCTGAGTGACAAACATCTGACTCCACATTGCTTGCTTACCTAAAAGTATACTTCTAAATGCGTCTTCATTTGCCAGAATGATTTGCTATTTTTTTTTTCATTTCACAAATGTGTGTGTGAAATGTTCTATTTCTTATATAAAAACAGCAACATATTTTAGGATTTCTATACTGAAATTCATGTCTGTGCTAATACTGACTATAAATTGCATGAAAAAGAAACACAATAGCTGGGTGCAGACAGGCAGCTTTGCACACACTGGAGGCATTACAAACTGTGCTGCTCCAAAATAGAGCGGCCCAATCCCGATCAGACGCTCCCATGCAATGTACCTGTACATCGCACAGGAGAGCCATTTTGGCGCATTCGCACGGTTGTTGCGCACCATCCCTTTAGCACAGACTGAGTTTCTTTTTTTCCTTACATTTTTATTAGCCATGCATTCATGTGCACATGTGCTCATGCACTCTGGGCAGTGCTTTTTTAAAATGAGTGCCTAGAGCAGATTGGCAGGTTCACACTGCCAGTCCACCTCACTTGTGTGCTCTCGCATTCAGACACCCAGGAAAGTGGATTAAATCCTGCAGAATAAATAGCTACCAAGTGGTAGCTATTTGATCCATCTCAGAGACACCAGAGGATGGGGTGACTGTGAGAGCAGGATGGGTGGCAGCTGTACCTGTCTGACCTTGCTTTTTAAATCCACCTGGGGGCTGTGCCTATGTCAGCTCAAATTGATCATCTGATTCAGCCAATGAAATAAGTTTTGTGTATATTTCATAAGCTGTTTTTGTAGAAAGTTCTTGTCCATTGTCTTAACACCAAATTGATTGAAATACTGCCATAGTTTTAGAGACAATGGGTTCTCAACTATTTTGGTTAATGGTCTGAAGTTTGTTCATATCATGCCAGCATTATAGTAAAAATCATGGTTCTGATGGAACTCAGTGTCTTCTCCAATGTTTATATGGTGCTCCCCTAAAAAGCTTCTCAATTGTCTATCAGGAGGTACTATGTATGTCTCTTGGAGATGCACATGTGTAATTGCTCCCAATAAATAAGCTGGTGTGGGAACTTTTGTGCTTGGGGAATTCAAAATGGACAGAGGAGTGTCTAGATTCTTAATCATACTGAACCTTTTGACTTTAAAAATCAGGTATTTAGGGAATGGAAATATCCAGGACAAGGATAATCAATAGCATTTTCATTTTTTTTAATACAGTGCTCTATTTGCTGCTAAAGCAAATGGCTGTCATGCCTTTATTGAATGGTTTGAATAGCAACAACAATAAAAAAAATGCATCTACTCGGAAGTTAGTATCCACTTTAATGCTTCATGTAGGCAAATAGGAAAATGGTTCGGTTTGTTCCCCAGATACAGTAATCCAGACAAATAAAAATGGCATACATTTACTGTAAGAAAATGCCATGTTCCAGTGTTAGAAACAAAGAGGAAGACACGGGTTACGTTTTTAGCTTCCCTTCCCCCTACCACTACAACAAAACAAAAATCCATGCCCAGTGATCCTAAGCAATAATTCCTCTTTACTGCAGTAAGTACCTGCTTTTGAGGAAGAGAAGGCTGATGAACTGCAGGCTTCCCTGCTGCTAAATTCATCTAACAAGCCATTCCTGATGTTTTCTGCTTTTAAGGGCAATGGGAACTTTATAGATCAGTTTGTTGCTTTCTTTCTCAATAGCACTGTGAACCAAAAAACATATCTGTTGATATGATGGCCTAAGGTTCAGAGCACCTGAGCAAAATATTGTCCCAGTCACAAAATGAACAGTCGCTCAGAAGTGTGGTATGCTTTCAGTACAATGAAGCAGCAATGCCCCCTCCTGAATCTCTTCGGTATGAATATGGTGATTCCAATTCTAATTCCAATAATTTTAGGACTCAAAACATATGTCTCTGGGAAAAAATAATCCAGAAACTGGAGGTATATTGATGGCTCATTCCCCCACCCCACCCCTGATCAGAATAAATAAAGAGGCAGACACAAGAGTTGGGAATAACTAAGGGGCCACTTTATTAATTATTCACATAACTGTGGTAAGGGCATGTAAATCAGGCATGGCAGACTTTCTGACTACCAAGCTTGGTGAGCACCCTTGCCCCAGCTGCAAGACATATTTCCTGACTTGCCCCCAGCTAGCTAGGCTAATCGGAAGTTGCCCTGCTAAGAGGTCTGCCTTCCCAGGCCACGGAACTCACCACAGACATAGTCCCTACCCAGAGAAGCTTCTAAGGTGTCCCCCCATTCCCCACCTGAGCCACAAAACCTGCAGGCGGGTCCTGAAGGACCCCCCTTTCCCCCCCAAACAGGGTAGGTGCTCTATGGTGCTCACTATATTCACTTTCCCTCTTTCCACCAATCTGCCCCCTATTCCTAGCATGACCAAGCTAACTACCAGGGCCCCACCAGCTCCAAAACAGAGTTCCTTTGCATGGTAGGAAAAAAAAATGCCCCTGCCCAGCCAATCACAAGGGAGGTGAAAAATTCCTACCCAGCCCCAAGTATGGCAACCAGCACAGCCTACACAGAATACAGGGCAGGAAGGTGGGCCGGGCACAATGCACAGAAGAGGGAGTGGGCCGGGAGGAGCCAGCATATATCACCTGCTGGCGTCTTCTTCAGTTGCCACCCGATGCTGGGATGTTTGTGTCCTGTGTCATGGCCCCATCCTCTCCAGGGCAGCAAAGGCAGCCCCTTCCCACAAGTGTTGGTTGGCCCTGCAGCCAGGGGAGCCATGTTCCTGTCATATGGGTAGCATATATGATTCTTTCTCCCAGTATCTTGTTTTATGTGCTGTATTATGTTCACTTAATTGTTTTCAGGAAATGTATTTTACTGAAGTAAAGAACCCGTGGCACAGAGTGGTAAAGTTGCAGTACTGCAGTCGGAACCCTCTGCTCACGACCTGAGTTCAATTCCGGCGGAAGCTGGTTCAGGTAGCCGGCTCAGGTTGACTCAGCCTTCCATCCTTCTGAGGTCAGTAAAATGCGTGCCCAGCTTGCTGGGGGGAAAGTGTAGATGACTGGGGAAGGCAATGGCAAACCACCTCATAAAAAGTCTGCCGTGAAAACGTTGTGAAAGCAACGTCACCCCAGAGTCAAAAATGACTGGTGCTTGCACAGGGGACTATCTTTACCTTTACCTTTTTATTTTACTGAAAAGTGCATATCTTCTGGAAGAACTTACTTAATATATTCTGATGTCACAGTGCTCTGCTGTGTTGCCCCTGCTTTTTGTTATGAGGGCAGGAAAGTGTGGAACACTGCAACACCAGGATCCAGATACTTTTTTTTTTCATTGTTACTGGGAGCAGTTTAGAGACATTTTGCCGCTCTTTTTGACAGCTGTTGTGCATTTGGTATAATGTCTAGTTTGTCCCTGAAATGATTGTCTTTGGGATTCATTTCATTGTTACTTACTTGAGGATGCCTTATACTGAATCAGACCTTTTAGTATTAGTACTTTCTACTCATACTGGCTACAGCTATCAGTATTTTAGGTAGAAGTCTTTCACATCAGCTGCAGTAACGTAATTTCTTTAAGTGGAGATATTAGGGGATTGAAACTGGGACCCTCTGTATATCCAAGGCTTTTTTTGAGCAGGAGTGCACAGGAGCACAGTTCCAGCTGGCTTGGCATCGGGGGTGTGGTCCAATATGAAATAAATTCCTTCTGGGCTTGTTTCTACAAAAAAAAGCCCTGTGTGAAAAATGGTGATGTCAGGGGGTGTGGCCTAATATGCAAATGAGTTCCTGCTGGACTTTTTTGACAAGAAAAGCCCTGTGTATATCAAGCAGATACCCTACCACTGAGCCACAGCTCCAAACTTCTATTATACGATTAGATTCCTTTGTCTACAATAGGCTTATTTGTTTTGGAATAGAACTTTGATACATTAGCTGAATTTGTTGGCTAGTCTTTAACTCCTCATTCTGTATTAATGAATGCATGCAGCTGAACATATTTTTGATATTTCAGTTACTGGTTTTAGATTTTAAAGGCATGCCGTCTGACCAATATGTAGCTATGAAGAATACTGTTTTTAGATGCAATCACGTCATTGAATAATTGTTTTTCTGTTTTGCAGTTATATCTATCAGTTTTGAAAGAGAGAAGTGTTTAATTCCCTTAAAATAGGTAGCCAATTTTGTACATTTTACAATATGTGGTATTCAAATTCCAGTTTTCATATCAGTGGGTTACAGTTTGCAGCCACCCAAATAGTCCAGTTTAGGCTGAGCTTGTCAGAGCATGGGAGCTAAGCTGGGTTGGCCACAGTCAGTACTTGGATGGGTTTGTAGAATAGTTTTATTTGTCAAGATCCCTTGCCATCACGGGTTAATGCTCTGCTTATTTTTCTGTCAATGTTTTGTCTGGGAACAGGAGGGGAGGAATGGCTGGCCATCTTGCTTGCAGTAACTGTTTTGTGTAGTCATGGGAGAGGCCTTGGACAGGGGGAATGTTATCCCTCCTTGTTATCAAAGATGCTCGCACCTGGAAAGAGAATGTGGGAACATACTGGACTGCGGGAAGAGGGTGTGGGCATGCTTTTGCTTTCATGTCCTTTTGCATACTATAAAATCTATAGTTCATCTGCAGGGGAGCAGATCTGACTCAGCTCCCCCCCCCCCCCAGTTGAGTCTATACCTTACCTGAATGTCTTAATAAACGCAACCATTTTTAAACTAAATGGACTGTTTATCGAAGAACCAGAGGTGGGGCTGACATTATTTTCCTTTCATCAGTTACACATGTGTGTAATTTAGTGGGAATTTGCAAGCAAGAGTGTTTGAAAAATTTGGTTCCAGATATGAAAATACCCAGTCAGAAATGGAAAATGACTTGACTAGATTTTGACCTAACCTAACTGGGGATTAAGGCTAGCAGAGGGAATCAAAGAGGATGACTAAAGAGGTGGAGACTGTAACTGTGATGTGTTTATTAGTGAGTTGTCTTTCTAAACAAGTAAGCTGTACAAAAGGTAAAGTACCCAAAGTTCTGTTGGCTTGAGGTAAAATAATAACTATAAACAATAAAATATGTACTTACTGCAACAAGTAATTATTTTTATTTGATATGATAATATCATATAATTTATTTAGGGCTGTTTCATGCAAGACTTTTCCCAGTGTGGATATTATTTTGATATAAAATTATTGCTGAGAGGTGACACATCAGGGAGCTTAAAGCAAACAAGCCCCAAGACCAACATGTTGTGTGGGCACACTATTGTTCCACTCTTAACTTTGCTGTTGCCTTTCCAGCTCCTGCCGGTCCATAGGAATCAGAAAGGATATGCCTAATGTCACTGACCAGAGCAGCAAGCAGTCTTTTTTCCCCCTTTGGCAGCTCATGGTCAGTGCACATAGAACACTATAAGTGTGGGACTGTTGGTTGCAGGTGCAATCCCCCCCCCCCCCCCGCATGTGGCTATTACTTTAAGTTTTACATAAGAACTGGCATACTCTTATTGACTTTGCAAGATCCTTTATTATTTAGTTCTGCCTAAATCAATACTAGGGGGTTTGTATTCCAACATTTCCCCATCCCATAATTAGTTGTTGGCCCACAGTGTGTACAGAAAATAAATAAAATGAGCATCCATGGTATGTTTTCTTTTATCTGCTTGCATGTTTACTTCGTTTACTTCCTTTCTCCCCACTGGTGACCCAAAGCTACTTTCATTGCTCTCCTCTCTTTTTATCCTCACAACTACTCTGAGAGATAGGTTAGGCTGAGAGTGTGTAACTGACCCAAGGTCACCCGGCAAGTTTCCATAGAAGAATGGAGATTCAAACCTGGATCTCCAAACATTGTCCTGGTTGTGTTGGGGAGAGGGGATTAGTGAAGGGGTTAACAGGATTAGTATAAGTTAGGTGACCCAGTTAGATTGATAAACATCCTGAGGCACCTATGGATAGGGCTAGATAACCAGACCAGACAATTCAGACTGACTGGCCCTAGAGATTATAGAGACAACTCTGTTGATAATGAGCATGAACCTGCATGCTGACTAGCATAGGGGGATGATGGTAATAAACAGCATTTCTCTGCAGAGTTTGATATGCTCACAAAGATAGGAAAGGAGTGGATTTAATATTGCTGCTCAAACATTAGTGAACATGTTAGGTAGTCTCTCAAGGAACCTGCATTTAAAGTGATGAAGGAATGAATACTGTGAAGTTCAACTCTTCCAATAGTTTAATAAATCTTGGTTTAACATACAATGGCGTCTTCATTTTGGGATTTGCAGAAATCATCTTATTTTAACTGGCCATCAAGCCTCAAGCAAAGCTTAGTAAAACTTACCAAGTGCTTGGTAGCTGTGGCTGAATGTGTAAGGACAAGCAAGTTACATCTGAATTTGAACAAGATGGAAGTGATAGTGGTTAGTAAGTTAAGGCTGTCATTTTACCAACACAGATGGAACGAATTTACTGTCTAAGATTACACCTGAAGTTGACATTACTTTTACAGCATCAGTTGTCCATGAACAATCTTAATCAGTTACTTTCTGTTTAAAGAGCTAAAACTTTTCTATAGAGAAGTTAGTAGAGGAAAATTCAAATCATCACCCATGTGCTTGTAACTTGAACAATAAAGTAATACAGTAGTGACTGCCTGGTTCAGAATGCTGCTTTTTGCCAAATAAGATAGGAAGAAGTGTGCTTATATACAGTCAGGAGAATGCATGCATAAAGCTATTAGCTAATTTATAAAAGAGTGTTAGAAGGTCTATAATGCAGTTGTCTTTATGGGGAGACACAAATATTTCTCACTTCTGCTCCTTAAAGCCCATGTGACTACTTTCTCTTCCTGGGAAAGTATGAAGAAGACCTGCTACATGACACCCATGGAGGAATGAGGTGGAGGTAACAACAACCCTAGTGATAGCACTGAATATCAGTTTACTGTGCAGAAGCAATTATGCATCCACGTGAAGAGCCAGAATAGTATAGTGGTTAAAAGTGTCAGACTATGATCTGGGAGTGTATATGTGTAAACTGTTATCAAGTTGTAGCTGATTTATGGTGACCCCTGAAGGAGTTTTCAAGGCAAGAGATGTTCAGAGGTGCCTGTCTCTGTGCAGCAAATCTAACTTTCTTGGTGGTTTCTCATCCAAGTACTAACTAGGGCTGAACCTGCTTAACTTCCATGATCTGGTAAAATCAGGACAGCCCAGACCATCCAGATCTGAGAGACCTAGGTTCAAATCCCCACTCTACCATGGGAGCTTGCTGGGTGAGCTTGGGCAAGTCCCTTCCTAACCTATCTCACAGAGTTTTGTGCAGTTAAAGTGAAGAAGTGGAAAATATTATGAATTTGTGTCCCCATTGGGGAGGAAAGTCAGGAATGAATAAATAGTACATAAAGCTAGCCCTATAGAGTCTGCATTATTGGGATTACTGAGATTAAGTATTATCTCAAAGATAATAAACAAGCAGAGTTTATAGTACCCTTTGAAAGGGATTGCACAAATTTATGGAGAATAGATCCCTCAATGTCTATTAGTCATAATGGCTAGGGATGGGCACAAAGTGGTTTATGAACATAAACTTGTTACAAATTGTGGCCAGTTCATGAACTGAAGTTCACAAACTGAAGAGCTGCCATGAACTTCCATAAATTTCAAGACAGTTTGGTCTGGTTCATGAAGGGCAGAAAGCAGGGGTTTAAATGGCTTGGAGCCATTTAAACCCCTGCATTCTGCTCTTCACAAAAAAGCAGCTGAGTAGCAGGGATCTGAGCAGATCTCCATTGCTTTTCATGGGGAAACCCCTGCTTTCTGTTCCCCACAAAAAGTGGTGGGGAGCAGAAAGCACGGGTCACAAACCAGTTCAGTTTGTGAACCAACCTCCTGGTTTGTGTCAATTTGCAACAAACGAACTGCAAAAAACATGAAAATGGAGTTCATGCCCATCCCTAATGATGGATAAATGGAAGTTCCATGTTCAGAGGCAATATAGCTGTTCCATTTGCTTTGTAGCCCTTGTTTGCTATGCTATACTAATTGGAACATTAATCTGACCCAGCAGTGTGTTTTATTTCTTATGTGCCACCTAAACCTCCCACAGTAACACTAGTAGTCATTGTTGTCTCTGATCAGTTATACAGACAATCAGAGAATGAGCATAGTCAAAAATCCCACTTGACCGGATTTAGGAGATTTAGTCCACTGTATGACATATATATGAATGCCTTTTAGATGTGTACTACTGATACATTTTAGGAAGCCCCATGGCACAGAGTGGTAAAGTTGCACTACTGCAGTCCTAAACTCTGCTCACGACCTGAGTTCAATCCCAGCGGAAGCTGGGTTCAGGTAGCTGGCTCAAGGTTGACTCAGTCTTCCATCCTTCCGAGATCAGTAAAATGAGTACCCATCTTGCTGGGGGGAAAGTGTAGATGACTGGGGAAGGCAATGGCAAACCATCCTGTAAAAAGTCTGCCATGAAAACGTTGTGATGCGACGTCACCCCAGAGTTGGAAACGACTGGTGCTTGCACAGTGGACTACCTTTACCTTTGTTTTACTGATACATTACACTTGGTACTAATGGCCAATGGCTATACACAATATATTTTTGATTGACTTGGTTCTATTAGTAACTATTACTATACCAAAATACTGGAAGTATCTTCCACTTAATACCTCCATACTATCTCCATTACGCAAGTAGCCAGAAGGCAGTCATATATAGATATAACAGTCTTAGATTTGCTTTTGAGTTGTTTGAGCAGGTAAGAATCAAGGGCAGAAGTCCCTTTTATGTGGACTTCACAGAGGCTGCAGTGTGAACAGTTTGTTTTGTTAAAACAAGTATTTCTGAAATCAGGAGTCACTTTGGCCTGTCAAACTTTTCCTATCAACCTTCAAAGGTCAAAAACAGATGTGACACCTAAAATTCAAATGTAATTAGTTGGAGATTTACTGGGATTGTATGCCAATCTCCTAGTATCTTACAAGTGACACAGAATCTAACCTTTTACAATCCCAAGAGAGGTTCAGGTAGATGTGTGGGTATAGTAAACTATATTGGATAGTAGTAGTTCTGTGTGCTGCTTAGAGGGGTGAAAGGCATAGTTGGTTTTCAATAAAGAATGATAAAATTTGCACAAAAACCCCTTCCTATTTCTAAGTTGTAGACAGTAAGCATCCAACCAGTATGTTTATTTCAAGTATTGCATGTGTGGTATGTTTTTCTGTTGGATCATGAGAATGAAGGACTTGTATGGCTACGTTTTTAATGAAGCATGATTGAATTATTATAAGAATATACAGTGGATTAGATTCAAAACAAATAATCAAAATTTGGATGATGGTTTTATGCACCTTTCCAGCCCCCATCTTTATTAATTTTCTGCTTGCTGTGCAGCAGCTAAGGATCTTTTGGAAACCACTGTTTAGCAGCATAGAGTATTAAAAGCAAAAGAATTTACACTAGAAACAAAATGCACTTCATGTTACACCTCTGCAGTGGATGCTCTATGAGTTTGAAGATAATATAGCGCCAACCAGCACACTAGCCTAAATACAGTCTACAATCAATACTGCATTCTGCCTTGACAGAAAGCTGAATTTTTATCTGTTAAATGTGTGAGCTTGGGGCAGCTATGTGTCTGAAGTGGTTTAAATCTGAAATGTGATGCACTGCACAGAAAGTTGATTGACATCTTTGTTTATTGAAAAGTATTACACGAACAACAAAACACAGGCAGATACAGAACACTCCATAGAAAAGTGCAGCTGTATTATTTTTTCAGTCCAATGTGTTCTGCCTCTTTGATGCTCATCTGATGTAATAAAGCCACAGGATATAAAACAAACAAAAATCTTCTGTAATCCAGTAGTCAAAAAAATTTGGACATGATTTTGGGGAGGAGAGCAGGGATTGTGAAATGGTGATGGCAAACAGAAGAGAATAAAATCTTTGGCAACCCACTTTATTTCTTTTTGCTAATGTGTTTGCTCTAGATTGCTCAACTAAAAATAACATAGTGTGTGTTTAATAAGCAAGCTAACGGTGACTGGGTTGAGATATTTTTACATATGTGCCTAAAGAAGTGATGAAAAAGACATTAATGACTAATTTTAAAGCATTAAATGTTCAAAATAAGGAATTAAGGTCCATTCAAAATTTATGTTAGACTAATTATTCTGTTCAGTGAAATCTGCCCCTGTTTTATTAAAGCTTTATTATGTCAAGGTAAATAGAGGTTAATGCTGCTGTTATTTCTACCAATGAAGTATTATCTTTAATCTTACTTTAATAAAATACTGGTGAATTGCACAGTAAGGGTAATCACCATAGGCTAATTTAGAGAGTTATAAAATCCTCTCACAGAAAATTCTGGTTTTGAAAAGAGAAGGCATGAAGAGCAACTTAAGTTTAAGAAATAAATGTTCCTTCTTACATGGCCATATAATTATTCATTCAGTCTTAATACAGGGCTTCAGAATTTTAGATTTTTCTCCTCCCAATACAGTTGCAGGGCTATCACCTGCTCCGTGTTATGACTATTTGACTCAAAATCAGTTCAATTAATCAAAAAAGTAATATTTTAATCTCGTGTTTCTTTAAAGTGCCATACCATATGTAATGAAGGGGGGGAAAGACTGAATGGGGAGAGGGGTCTTGATAAGACATTTCAGATTTAAGTTAAAGAAACAGGATACAATGATTCTGCTTGTCTACCATGGACAGTACAATATACAGAGCATTTAGGCAGGCATTAGGAAGAATTTCTTGAGCGATAGAATAATGGAACAAGTTGCCTAATGTGTGGTGAGATCTGTATTACTGCAAGGTCTTACGGTTAGGTTAGACCAGGGATGGCCAAACTGCATCTTGGGAGCTACATGTGGCTCTTTTGTACATATTGTACATAAGCACCACTCCATCAGCTAGCTTGGAGAAGGCATTTAAGGTTGCTTTCTTCCCACCTCTCCCTCCCCCTTCCTCCCTCTGCCCCATCTATTTTCCTTCCTTCCTTCCTTCCTTCCTTCCTTCCTTCCTTCCTTCCTTCCTTCCTTCCTTCCTTCCTTCCTTCCTTCCTTCCTTCCTTCCTTCCTTCCTTCCTTCTGACTCTAAAACATATGACATTCATGTCTTGTGACTCTCAAACACCTGATGTTTATTCTGTGTGGCTCTTACATTAAGCAAGTTTGGCCACCGCTGGATTACACAAGGATTTATTTATTTGTTTGTTTGTTTCTGTTAATTTATACCCCGCACCTCCTGAAGTCAGTTCAGAGTGGCTTCCAACAATATTAAATCATAGACAACAAACATATTAAAATCCGGTTGACTTAGGTTAGGAAGACTCCATCCCTGAAGCAGAAGGATCGGTTGATGGGCCACTTCAAGTCATTTCCTGCTTCACTTTTCAAGAGATATTCCACTGAAGATGAGGATATGTGTTTCTTTGTGAGAAGGCCATTGGGTATGTTGTGTACCATTCGGTAGTTTCAGGCAGGTGGTTGTATGGAAGTGCGCTTTTGTGAATCTGCAGTAATATTTCCATTAGAAGCATCTGTTTGATAATGTATTATCAATTCAAGTTCTATCAACTGGTGTTACATGGTTTTATTAGTATTTTTCAATTATATATATGTATCATAGCATGAAGGATTTTGGATATGTTTATCTTTTGAAAAAGTTTACTGAGAGATTATATATATGTATGATGACTCTGAGGGGGGTAGTAATCAGTGGTTTTCTTGTCTATATTGTGGATTCTTAACTGTATTTTTATACATTGTGTAATTACTGGCAAGTATACTAAGATTTAAGATTTCTCTGCAAATCTGGGACTTTCCTCAGGTTTACAGAAAAATCTTCTCTGTCTGTCCCTGGTTCCACTGTATGGTTTTGAATAGAGTCCCTAGCCTCATTGTGTGGGACCCAGTTCAAATTTAGATATAATGATTTGTCTGTAAATTATATTCATAGGTAAATTACTACATCTGAACTACTGGGCTATGAAAATATGTCACATATAAAACTATATCACATTTATTGGTTTTGCCTCAGAATAATTTTGAGATTGAAACTTGCTCAGCCAAAGCCTCTTGACTATTTCTGTCAATCTTCTCAATGGTAAGAAGGATTTTCTCAAGAGCAGATATGTCCTAAAGGGCCATCTGTTGACCTAAGCAGTGAATTTTTAGTGTTCCTTTGCTTCCACAATTTTCTTACTGTTGCAAAAGTGGTAATATTTCCCTCGCCATAAGGAAGGTACTATGTATGCTGCTGATTCCACTACATCTGATCTCTGTGAAAGAATGTTGGGTGCTGCCTAGGATGAAATATTTAGGAATAAGTTCCAAGCCTTTTGTAAGAAGTATGGCAAAGAATTGCTAGCTTTGCTGCCAGATCTTAGGCATTTGAACCTATTTTAGAAGTATTGGAACTCTTAAGAAAACATCCTACCATAACTCAGCACTGTCCTAAATGCCTTTGTCAAGATTTGTGAGTACGCTTATGACTTTCAGAGGTCTTGTGGGCCTCTATATCCAAGACTGGAGTAAATTCCTTTCCCCTTCTCATGTCTTCTCCAAAGATATGATATGGTGGAATTTCTGGATGCTAAGGACAATAAGTTCATCAAGTGGTGACAGATACATTGAGATACTGCACTGTACAGGTGGTGAATTATTTTCTGTATTCACCTAATATCCATTTCAAACTAATCTGATGTTATTAAGATAGCCCTTAGATTTTTCTTTTACACTTACGGTTCAATCCTAACCCTGTTTACTTAGAAATAAGTCCTATTGATTTCACTGGGATGTACTTCCTAGTGTTTGTATGTGTGTGTAGGAGTGCAGCCTTAGTTATTTTATATTCCATGTAGGAGGGCTTTAAAAAAAAGATTTTCTCCCTGGGTATTTTTCATAGGCAAAGAGCCATTCCCTTCAGAGTTTTACAAGGTTTAGTGCCAGCAAGGTGGTACATAAAGCCCTACTGAATATCGAAAGCTGTTTTTATCCTGGAAATATTCAAAGCATGCAGGAGTCTCTAAAGTGTCTGTTCCAGGGATACATTAATGCATTTGAAAGGATATTAAAGCTTAGCGTAGGGGGAAAAATTCCTAGCGGCAAAATGTAAAACTGCTTAACAGAATTACATCCCGAACTTTGTGTATTAGATTTGAAAATAAATCATCTTGTATTAAAGCAGCATGTCAGTTTGGGAGACTTTAGAACATTGGACAGATTTCCTTGTTCTGGTTCAGAACCTTTCCATGGGAGTATGTGTGAGTCTATGTACTACATTGATAATGGCTGATGACCCATTTTCTGCTGTGCAGATTTGTCTAACGTACAAAGTCAAGGCAGTCCTTAAATATAGAAAAAGTCTACAGCTTCTCTTCCCAGGATTCACTTGCAAAGACAGTCATGCCTTAATTAAGGAACCTTCTCAGTTTAATGCTTCCAATTAACCTTTACTGACTTTATGTTCCACATAAAGCAATGGATTCCTCCGACAGAGTATAGATTTGATTTCTGAACTAAATGGTAGGACCAATTTTATTTTACTCTGTAGTTACTCCTGGTGAGATCAATTCTCAAAGCATAGTTTGGATTGTGCACCAGGAGAGATGATAACACATGCCACTGCAAAAAACATTAGATCCCCATTAGTGATACTGTGAAGTTTGGAACTGGGGATTTCAGTTTATGAATTCAATCAGTTTGGAAATTCTGAGCTAATTACATGTTGAGCAAAATCTCTCTGAAGTCTGAGCTTAGGTTCTAAATACCTTGGCCTCAGATCAGGCTGCCCCTTCCCATTCTCTCTGATGTTTATCTGAAGATAGCATTGTCAATGAAAAAATGATCTGAGGCTTTCATTATGTCCTCAAGTACTACAGCAACATAACATGTATCAAGACTCTGGTAAGGGTGTTCTTTCAGGGCTTACTAAAGATCCAGAAGCTTTAGGAAACAGTACATCCACCATACTGGGGCCCTATCAAGGTCACTATAAAAACAGGAATAACTCTGAGCTAATTCAGAATTGATCTGAATCAAGCTCGAACAAGCTCATTTTAGGTTGCAACATTCTGAAGAACCCAGGAAGAACTCAGTCATACTTACTTGTATTTGTTTCTTAATTTCAGTGTTAATTCAGAGATTACAATAATGCAAGCAATAAAAAACACACAGAAATTCCTTATATTGGATCAGTTAGTTATAAAACAGTAATAGGTGCTTTAGAAAATTAGGACTTCACTAGGCATGATGCAACTTGGGATATAGTGTATGTGTCTATATAAGGAAACTGGGCTGGACCAAGTGATCTCGAGGGCCTGACGTTCTCCACCCCTGATATAAGTAATGGAACTGTGCACTGTCTTTGTTCATGTCATGTCTTTGGAAGTTCTGGGTATCCTTGTGTTCATGAAATAGCATTGCTGGTGGGCCATGGGGGCAGAATGCTGGATCTCCTTGCTACAATACACACGGCCACATTAGAGTTCTCAGCATTAGACTGTCAGGGGCCTAGGGGAATTGCCTTCCCTGGGTTTCCATACCACAATTCTTTTTTTAATTTCCTGTTTGTTTCTCTGCTGCAAAGGGTGTTACTGCTTTTTATCCCCCCCCCCTTCTCCTTTGGTTATCCATGCCTGGATCGCTTCAGAGTGACAGCTTTGGGTTCCCTTACTCTTCTCCAACATAATGCTCCCCTTTCCCCTGGCTTTTCTGCCAAAATTGTTCCACAGTTGTTGCCTTGGCTTTGCCTCCTTCCTCATTTTCTAACACCCATGCTACCATTTTTGGGGGGTCTCACTGTCTGTATTGTTCCAGAGTTGTTGCCTGGAGTTCACTTTTTGTTCTTCTCCAATATACCTTCTGTTTCCTGAGGTTACAGCCAGGATTGTCCCACAGTTATTGCTGATGCTCTAACATCTGCATCTCTAACACCCACCCAAACAATTTCTGGGGTTTTGCTGCCTGCACTGTTCTATAGTTGATGCCTGGGGATTCCTTTCTGCTCTCCTCCAATACACCCCCCTTTATCCTGGAGTTCCTGCCTGAATTGTTTCACAGTCATTGCCTTGGGATTCCCCCCTTTCTGTGCATCTCTAACACTCACCCAGCCCTCCATTTTCTGGGGTCCTGTGCCTGGGGTTTCCTTTCCGCTCTGTTCCCATATACCCCATTTTCTCCTGAATACTTCCATGCTCATTGCATTGTGATTGCCTTTTTAATCTGAATCCCTTACACCCACCTTTCCACTTCCAGGGGTCCTGCTCCCTGCATTGTTCTATAGTCACTGCCTGGGGCTTCCTTTCTGCTCTCCTCCAACACCCACTTTCTCCTGGAGTTCCTACCTGAATTGTTCCAGAGTAATTTTCTTGGGGTTCTCTCCTTCCTCTGCATCTCTGTTGCCCTCTCCACCCTACAACTTTCTGAGGTTCTGCTGCCTGCCACTGTTCCATAGTTGATGCCTGGGGATTCCTTTCTGCTCTCCTCCAATATACCCCCCCCCTTTCTCCTGGGGTTCCTGCCTGAATTGTTTCACAGTTATTGCCTCCCCTTCCTGTGCAGTTTGGTGTAGTGGTTGTGTGCGGACTCTTATCTGGAAGAACCGGGTTTGATTCCCCACTCCTCCACTTGCACCTGCTGGAATGGCCTTGGGTTAGCCATAGCTCTGGCAGAGGTTGTCCTTGAAAGGGCAGTTGCTGTGGGAGCCCTCTCAGTCCCACCCACCTCACAGGGTGTCTGTTGTGCAGGAGGAAGGTAAAGGAGATTGTGAGCTGCTCTGAGATTTGGAGTGGAGGGCAGGATATAAATCCAATATCTTTTTCTTCTTTGTCTTCTTCTTCACCATCGCTAACATCCAGTCCACCACTCCATTTTCTGGGGTTCTGCTGCCTGAGACTTCCTATTTACTTTGCTCCCTAACATGTCTTCAAAAAGCAGCTTCCTGGGGGCTCATTGCTTGGCAGTCTGTAATTCAGACTTCCTCCCCACCAATCCAGCCTGCACATAACTAGTGACTAGTTGGGCATATGGAAGGACATCCTTAGGAGGCACTCTGCAAGGTGGATGTCTCTAGCTCACCCATTTTGTACATTTCTGAACTAGCACATGACCTCTCATTGAAAAGCACTATCCGGGAGCACTTTGTTCGGGGGTCCATAACTCGGTCCCCTAAAGTCCAATCTTCACGAAACTTGTTGGGCATGTAGAAGAGAGTCAGCTGGAGATCCCCTATGATTCTGAAGCCTCTAGAAACCCAGGTGGCATTTTTCATTCAAACCAGTTCACAAACTAGTTCAGGTTCAGTTCACAAACTGAATAACAATTTCCTGGTCAGTGCCCTATTCCTTATACTTCTTTTTTTACAATGCAGCATCCTGTCCAGTTCTGCCCATACTGCTGTCCATATGTAAAGTAAAATAAATAAGATGGGTAAAAATAACATTTGTTAGAACAAAGTATGAGTCCAGTGGCACCTTTAAGATCCACAAAGTTTTACTTATTATATGAGCTTTCATGTGCATGCGGTTTCTTGTTCCTCAGGTACAATAAAATAGAATTTATCAGTTCATACATATAGGCAGAGTTTGACCAGTAAATTAGCATGCAGAATAATGAAGATATGATTTCTTTTTGTCTTAAAGATGCCACTAGACTCATACTTTGTGCTACTTCTTATTTATTTATTTATTTATTTAATTTGACTTCTATCCCACCCTTCCCACAAAGCAGGCTCAGGGCAGGTTCCATCAAATAATCAAACAAATAAAACTGTTAAAAACAAATTAAAATTACAGTATAAAACAGCTAAAAATGCAAACGAAACTAACCTAATCTTAGTTTAGTTCTCCTAATTTATGGAAGTTTGGCACACAGGATACCATAGCAACAATCAGCTGAAGACTTTCCATTTAGGGCAGTGGGGAAAGTCCTGGTGGACCAATGGCCTTGTGGCTACCCTCTATTGATCCCTGTTTTTCTCCCAACAAATAGAGATCAAGTTTTCAGGGACTGTACACCTTATCTGACAAGTGAAAAAGCCAGGTCTGTCTAAACAGCAACCCTTAACATTTTTGTTGTTCAGTCTCACAGTCGAGTGCGACTCTTTGCGACCCCATGGACAAAGTCACACCAAGCCCTACTGTCTTCCACCATCCTCCGAAGTCTGCTCAAAAACCCTTAACATACTTCATAGTAAATCACACTGTCTTCAGACCAACACAGCTACCCACCTGAATCTATCTGCAAGCATTGCTGATGGTCACCTGGATGTTCTTAAACAGGCTGTGCTGTTGACTCATTTAGATGAGAACTGCACGACTTATTAGCATTGTTAAATGTAGTACTGTAGCTAAAACCAGATTAGGAAGGCAAAACAGCCCAGGCCAAGCATCACATCCTCCAAGTCCACACCTCTAAAGGAGGCTGGCCTTTGCTGAGGGCTGCTGTGGGGCTGGGCCAGGTGTGGTGAGGGTTGCCTTGCACAGGGCTGGCCCAATTCAGGCAAGAAGAGATTCAATCTTGCATGGGGCTGGCCAGAAGAAGGCAGCACCTGAGTGGACAGGGGTAGCCCTAAGGCTATTACCCACCAAAACTTTCCCCACTGTCGTTGATGGCAAGTCTTCCACTGATTGTGGCTATGGTATCTTGCCATCCAGAATTCCATAAATTAGCAGATTATGTCTACATTTTAAAAAATGTTTAAAACAAAGCACATCTCCAGTACTAATTTTTTTCTACCAACAAATAGGGATCAAATTTTCAGGGACTATAGACATCCTTCTCCTTACTGACAGTGGGGGAAAGCCAGGTCTGTCTAAATAGCGACCCTTAACATACCACATAGTAAATCACACTGTTTCTTACATAGTCCAAACAACCGCAAAGGAATAAGCATGCAAAGCAAGCAAGAAATAACTCATACATGCACACCATTGCACAGAAATAACAGGTGAGGTATGTCTTCATTGCTTTGTTTATCTAGGAATTTTAAAAGCTCTCCTTAACATTGCAATAGTTATATTGTACACAGGAGCCTTTCACCAAAATCCTTTTGGTGGTGAGATTGATGCACTTTGCTGGTTGGAGAAAGTCCCTGCCACTTAAATTATCTGTTGATTTGTTCTTTTCCCTCTCTTTACCTTACATTTGTGCTCTCCATGTTGAGTCAATGTCTTCAAATAACATCCTCCTTTTAAAAACACACACACACACACTAGAGTTTATACTTGTCAAATATATAATAGATACTATCTATTTTTTCTACTTGGTGGTGCTCAAAGATATTGTACATTGTTATTAAAGCACCAGGTTTTGATTATATTTTAGGAGCATCCTCTGGAAGTCATGGTTGGCTCAGGTGATGCCACCTGGCAAACCTTATGCTATGAGAGTCTTTCATCCACACTCCCACTCTCATATGCTTTTACAGCCTACTAGGTCCTCAGATTATTGGTTCCCCAAGTTCTGGGTGGCAAACCTGTTCGTGTTTGTAATGGATATATCCCCAAATGCCATTAGATGACCTTACAATGTCCTTAGTACGAGAAATGTCATAGCAGCTGGCAGATTATGATTTAGTTGTCTTGCTATCAATTTTTCTTGAAATGTAATAATTATTTTGAAATAAAAATGGGGTTTTAGCTTTAAGCTGTGATCTTTTTTGGGGTTAAGGTGAAAAGATAACAAAATATTCCAAAGGAGAAAGAACTTTGAAAAACCAATGAAGGTTTTTTTCTTGGTGGTTTTCAGTATTTTTAGTGCCTCAAAGCAGTTTCTCATAGGGAAGAGGCATTTGATCTATGCTTGCCTTGACAGCTTCACACTAGGTGGGCTCCTGTGACAATAGTCAAAGAGTAAGAGAAAGAAAAGGTTAATTTTCGCAGTTCAGGGCTGAAGTATGGGGCAGCCCCTTTGCAGAGTGTTGAAAGATTTTGTGCCTGACAATAGAACACCAGGAACACCAGCAGCTGTAGAGCATTATGCTTAAGGAGGCTGTTGGATTACTCTTTGTCCATGAAATATGTTTTCCTCTTCTGAAAAAAAAAAAACAGGCCTTATCTGAGTTTTTATATTTTTAGTTGTTGTATAGATTGTTTCTAGCCTGAGAACTATTTTATGGATTATGCTGTTTTTATGTGCATGGTTTGTTGTAATATTGGCAATTGGTCTTGTTTTTATGGAACTGCTTTCCTTTCCTCAAGCATTTTCCAAAGAAAAGGCATATGATTCCTTGAACAAATAAATACATAGGGAAGAGTGGATTCCTGAAGTTCTGTTCCATGAAGACTCTGAGCTTTCTTCATTCTTGTATATTCAGTTGGAGGGAATGCCCCTGGGGCTGAGCATCATCAACTAAACCCTCAGCTGCTCAAATGGCACCTGGGAATGCAGGCCAAGTTTGGAGCTAGGGTAGGTATGCCAGAAATATGAGTAGACTTGGTAGGATGCTTGTTAGGCAGTGACTCACCCTCAGGCTGGGTACAGACAGGCAGCTTGGTGTGCACCAAAAGCATCCCAAATTGGGTCATTCTAAAATGGAGAGGAATAATCCCAGTCAGATGCTCCTGTGTGAGGCGCCCATATCTCTCACAGAGGGGTGCTTTGCTGCGGTCAGACGGTTGTTGTGCACCATCCCTTTAGCAAAATTTGTGTTTCTTTTTTCCCCTTACATTTTTATTAGCCATGCATTAATAAAACCAACCATTAATAAAACCAAAGCAGAAGAGTTTCTGGCTCAACATTAGGAAGAACTTCCTGACAGTTAGAGTGATTCCTCAGTGGAACAGGCTTCCTCGGGAGGTGGTGGGCTCTCTTTCCTTGGAGGTTTTTAAACAGAGGCTAGATGGCCATCTGACAGCAATGCTGATCCTGTGAACTTAGGGGGAGGTATTTGTGCAGTTAGACTAGATGACCCTGGAGGTACCTCCCAACTTTAATAATAATAATAATAATAATAATAATAAATTTTATTTGTACCCCGCCCTCCCCTGCCGAAGCAGGCTCAGGGCGGCTAACAATACGATGACCAATGGTGCACCAAACAATAAAACAGTTACATTAGAAACATTAAATTAAACATTAGTTAACCTTAAAAACCTGTTAAACAATTAACTAAAACATATTATAACACTATCCTTGACGCTCTTCTAGTTAGTACTGATGGCGGATTTTCTTCGTTGTCGGTATAATTCAGTTATTCATAAAAGCTAATTTAAAAAGGGTGGTCTTGCAGGCCCTGCGGAACTGATCAAGGTTCCACAGGGCCCGCACCTCCTCTGGGAGTTGGTTCCAGAGATATGGGGCTGCGGCCGAAAAGGCCCGAGAGCGAGTATTCTGTAGTTTAATTTGTCTTGGCCCAGGGGTAGTCAGTCTGTTCTTTCCTACTGACCTCAGTGCTCTCTGGGGTTCATACGGGGAGAGACGGTCCTTCAGGTAGGCTGGTCCTCGGCCATATAGGGCTTTAAAGGTGATAACCAGCACTTTGTACTGGACCCGGTATACAATCGGTAACCAGTGCAGTTCGCGTAGCCCCGGCCGTACATGTTCCCATCTTGGGAGACCGAGCAACAGCCTGGCCGCCGCGTTCTGCACTAGCTGTAACTTCCGGGTCCGGCACAGAGGCAGCCCCATGTAGAGGGCGTTACAGTAGTCCAATCGTGAGGTGACCGTCGCATGGATCACCGTTGCTAGGTCCCGACGCTCCAGGAAAGGGGCCAGCTGCTTTGCCCGCCTCAGATGGAAGAATGCTGACTTAGCAGTGGCTGTTATCTGGGCCTCCATTGATAATGAAGGCTCCAGTAAGACACCCAGACTCTTCACCTGCTGCGCCGCCTTTAGCTGCACACCATCGAAGGTCGGGAGGGATATTTCCCCCCCTGGAGCGCCGCGACCCACACAGAGAACCTCTGTCTTTGCCGGATTCAGCTTCAGCCCACTCAGTCTAAGCCACGTTGCGATAGCCTGTAACGCCCGATCCAGGTCTTCCGGGGGGGGGGGGGAGGCAGGCCGGCCGTCCATTAGCAGATAGAGCTGGGTGTCATCTGCATATTGATGGCAACCCAGCCCAAACCTCCTGGCAATCTGGGCAAGGGGGCGCATATAGATGTTAAATAACATCGGGGAGAGGACTGCTCCCTGAGGCACCCCACAATCTAGTGTGCGCCTCTGGGATCGTTCACCCCCGATCGCCACCCTTTGTCCCCGACCCATGAGGAAAGAGGAGAGCCATTGTAAAGCAGACCCCTTAACCCCAATGTCGGCGAGGCGGTGGATCAGTAACCGATGGTCGACCGTATCAAATGCAGCCGACAGATCTAATAACATCAGCACTGCTACACCGCCTCGATCCAGTTGCCGTTGGAGGTCATCTGCCAAGGCGACCAAGACCGTCTCCGTCCCGTGGCCCGGTCGGAAGCCAGACTGGCACGGGTCTAGGACAGAAGCGTCATCTAGAAATCTCTGTAGCTGCAACGCCACTGCCCTCTCGATGATTTTACCTAAAAATGGTAAATTAGACACCGGTCGATAGTTCGCCAATTCGGCCGGGTCTGCTGTTGATTTTTTCAAGAGGGGGCGGACCAAGGCCTCTTTCAGAGGCGTTGGAAAACGCCCCTCTAGGAGGGATCTATTTATGATTCTATGATTCATGTACACTGGGGCAGTGATTTTTTTTTAAAAAAAAGAATACTGGTGAGCGCCTAGAGTGAATTGGAGGGTTCACACTACCTTGACCAATGGACTTGCCTGGATCCTGGATACCTGAGAGAACTTTCAGGTTGAAACGGACCAGGGGGAGGCTCCAAAGTGACAGTTGGGGAGAAGAATGGAAAGATTACTTGGGTGGGGAGATTTATTTATTTATTTATTTATTTATTTATTTATTTATTTATTTATTTATCTGGGATTTATATCCCGCCCTTCCCATCGAGTGGCTCAGGGCGGCTTACAACATACTTAGGACTATTGGACTTGTCTACAAGGGTGACAATAAAGAGTCAAATCATGGCCTAGGTAACACGCAGTCTATACAAAGAAACTTGGCTCTGGCTGCAGATCGTCTTCCTCTTCTTCTGTCTTCTTCTGGGCATCAGTCTTTGTCTAGAGTTCCATCAAACAAAGAAAGTGGCGGTTGGACGATTTAACCACTCCTGAGATAGGTGGGTTGTTTGCAGGCATAGGTGACATCTGGTGTGTACGTGAGCCGTTCGCTTCGCTGGAATGGAGTCAAGCCTGGTAGGAAGGTGGCTGCATGTGGTGTTAGCCCTTCACGGTGGATTCCATGGTCAGAACTTCATAACCGTTCACCTGGATAGCTCCTGGCGGCGCAGTTTCTTCCACTCCAATGCTGGGATGGCTGTCATATGGAATGACGGGAAACCATCCGTTCTCCTGGTGGGCACTCTTGTACTGGTCTAGAGTGCCTTTGTAGCGTTATGGCTGCTAGTACTGCATAAGTCCCTTTTGCCCCTGGATAGGTTTACCCACACTCTCTGGCCTGACGTGTGCGAGTCACGATGTTCTGTAAGGGGGCTTTTCCTCACATAAGGCACTTGTGAGCATGACTTTACTGATGTAGGTCAGGCATTACTAAAACCTAGGCTGTCATCAGATGCGGTTGCTGCAGCAACATTGCACATCTGGAAAAGCCAGTTGATTTTGCACCACCCCACCTTGAGCAGACAGTGGCTTCTAAGTTGACATCAAAGTGACATGGGCCCATGGTTGGCTGTTCACATTGCTAATATACCACAACCACAGACATATGGGGAGTTTTTTTAAAGGACCACTGTGCATGCTCACAAGTGGATGAGCTCATGAGCACTCCTCAGAGTGGGGTTGAAGAAAAAAAAAGGATGCATTGGAAATGAAGGTGCACCAGGGTGATCAGGTGCCTGAAAACCCACCATGGAAGCTCTTTCCCTATTTAATCTATCTGGGAGTCATCATACCATGGTAAGAATTAGTGGAGCATGAGGGTCAGATGTGCACATGTGATTGTGCCCATTAACCTGGGTGGGGGTGGCTATTTCAAACCAAATTGCTTGTGTGATCAAACCCTATGAGTAATCTGGATGTTTGTGTCTCACATCTTCATTGGCTACAAACAGCCACAGTAATGTTTGTATCGTTGGTTTTCATTGTTTCTTGACTTTGGTTTAAAAACCAAAACAGGATTTAAAAAAAATACTGTTGGCACAAGACATATTATTGTGACATGTCAATATATCAGTATCTAAGGACAAAATATTTGAGACTATGAATAATACCTTTTTGAAAGAATGATTTCAAGCTCAAGGAAAAACTACTGCCTTGTTAGCCACTGTGTAGAATCCCTGATTCTTCACTTGTCTGCTGTGTTTAAATGTTGTAAGTCAAATATGCTTACATAAAAGCTTATTGATTGGAAGAATCACTTGCTTTTTATGCATTAGTTAATCAGGCTATTGCCTTGAAATTCGTCCAGGAACCCACAGTGGAACCCTTCCTAATTCATCTGTTTAAGTCTCAAATGGTTTCGCTGCTTCACTCACTTACCAGCACTGCTGGAATGTTAGTGCTTTATGATTAAAGGATATTGTTGTTCTTTTCATCCATCACCCTACAGTTCCCTATTAATAATACAGGCTCCCTCCCTTCCTCCTTTTCTTCCCCCCTTGTTCTGTTTCCTTTTAAAGCTCCTTAGATATTCTGTTACTTTCTATCTTGTTTTTCCCCCCCCTCATTCTGATGGGCAGGTTAGTTTCAGGAAATTAAACTGGAAAGGAGAAATATCATCAGTGCATCTTTCAAAACTGTTCTCAGTTTTCTCTGATTGAATAATGAACTGTTCTAAGACAAAAAACAGCAAATTAGGCCAACATGACAGAGAAAAGATGTGGAATTGCAATGAGAGGAACCAAATTACAGAGGATACCATAGTTATTGTAGCAGCAAAACAGCTGCAATAATATCAGAGCTTTTTTTAAAAAAAAAGCTTTCACTACTGTTGAATTATGTCTTCAGGAAAAAAAATGCCTTTGATTCATTTTTTCTTAAGGTATATTATAGCAATCAGGAATAAAGGCTGTAAACCTGTAAAATATTTAACATATCTCCATATAGCTACTTTTCAAGTGACATTTCATATAACCTGCCTTTTTTTTAGCTGAAATAGAGCAGTCGGGAAAACAACGTATGTGAAGAACAAAGATGATGTTTACAGGTTTTGTGTTATATGAAAATGAGAGGGGTGTTATAGTAGAACCACATAAAAGAATGGAATTTGTGTATCTGCTTTAAGGGAAAGGGCCTGTTGTAAGATTCAGTCAGATAGGAGCAGCATGTCAGCGTGCTCCTATGTGGGATAGGAAGCCTGCCAAGTGAAGCCTTTGGAATATGTCAGCAAACTTCATATTCAATCCACAACCTTATAAAGAGATGAAAAATGAGACTTGTCCAAAACTCTTACTTCAGCACCCCGTGGCAAAAATAAATAAATAAATAAAATGTAAGCTTGGGACCTGGTCTCTTGGAAGCTGATTTTTTTTCATACTCTGTAAGAAGCCTCTGGTGGTTACAGATATTGATCGTCAGAAAGTAATCTGTTCAGGTTTGGGGGCATGCCAGTACAAATTGTGGAGAACATTCCCTTCCCTCCAAGGACATGTTGAGCTTTTTATATTGTCCATTCCAGCTCCCTTGTCAGCTGTTTGACTTATTTATCAAGACTTGCTTTCCTCCGTGCAGGTGTGTGTGCAGGTGGTCATGCAATTTGGAGAAGGATATATAATTAAATGTATCATGGTACACAGTATTGTTAATCTAGAATGTTTAGTCTGAGCCTCTTTTTCTCTGCCCTAAGACATCATTCTTCTTCTGTAATCATTATTTGACTCCCTCTGGCTGCTTGCAACTTATTTGTTGTAGTACTATTTATCCATTGAGACCTTTCCATATGTCACACAGCTATACCCCCAGCACTGCTCCTCAAAACTTTTGTTTTCAAACTGTGCATGGTTGTACTTGTATGTAATCAAAAATTCAATAAAGAAAGCTTGTTCCTCCAGAAGATAACCGTGATGGGAGAAGTTTTGGCTAATGATGGCCAAAGTACATGTGAAGCAAGAAATCCAAGACTCAACAGGCTGCATTACCAGTTCAGCTGCAAAAAACAGCTAGGATGTCAGTATATGGGAAGATATTAATCGGATATGGTATACTTTTGTTTTTCCTGATTAGGGGTGGTGGTATTTTTTCATTCAGGAAAACCAGAGCAAAAAGAAGCACCATAACTAACATTTCTGCTAAGTGGGGTTACTATCATTCTAGGTAGGTTTTTAACTAATTGATTGAAATAAAGAAAATGTATTTGGAACTAACATAAAATTCTATACAATTATTACCAACTCAAAGACTCTGAGTTTCAGACAGCAGGTCTACTCAGAATTCTACTCAGGTCTATTCAGAGCAACATATTTCTGGGAAAATGTTATTAGGGTTGCACTGATAATATCTGAATTTTAAGCATCAGAAACATATACAATGAATAAAAGCAATTTTACCTACTAGTAATGAATACCATCTTTAAATAATTCCTGAAAATAATCTCCTTCCCACTTTAATGATGTTGCTTTAATTTTTTCTTTTTAGATGGAGTAAATCAATATTGTGAGTATATACCGGGCATAACTATCCAGTGCCTAGCATGCATCAGATTATGGGCAAATGACTGGAATTGCAGTCAGAAGTACATTGGAGGAACTCACCTTCAAAAACGCTAATTCACTTCATCTTGGCACTATAAGGGGACACTACATAGGGTGGGGGGAAGAAGGAACTTCCAGTTTCCTTCCCTCCCCACTTTTGCCAGTGGAAAGAGCTGTGGTGGGCTTTTTGCCCTTTTTCTCTGGCTTCATATGTCCTTCCTACGTAAGTGGGCAATCTGGCTGATAGATGTATCATTGGCTCTCCACTACAGAAAGACCTTTAAAGAATTGGTGGATTTGGATCATTTAGGAGAATACTGTATGAAGGACATATTGATTATTCAGTTAGCATTACTGATGGTTATGTGTTGGCTTTGTCCTTTTATGCTAGGATTGATTGGAAAGTTAACAATACCAGTGATTTCAGGATCATAGAATCATGGAACTGGAAGGGACCTCCAGGGTCATCTAGTCCAACCCCCTGCACAATGCAGGAAACCCACAAATACCTACCCCAAATTCACAGGATCTTCATTGCTGTCAGATGGCCATCTAGCCTCTGTTTAAAAACCTCCAAGAAAGAGAGTGGAAAGCGATGTGTAAGATGTTGTTGGAGAATGGATCCCAGGGATGTGCTAGGTTAAGTGATGACATGACCTGATTTTCCTGATCATCATGTTTTGATACATGTTGTTCAAGTTTTGAAGCAGCAGTCTTCTGGGCTGCATCACTTCTGGCCAGGAACACTGACAGAGGGGGACTGGGGGGACAAAATTCAGGGGCCCCAATTCAGATGGAATCCAGTAATAATTAATTAATAATTATCATATGGCAGTATGTGTAGTATAGCCATGAGAGCCTAATATTGTCTGGCAGCCTAAAGTTCTAGTTCGTTTAGCATTATGACCTAGACTTAGTTTTGGGCTGAGAGAGCTCTAAAAGAGCTGTGACTGACCAGCTGGCTTCATATAGAGGATTGTGGAATTGAACCTGGTTCTCTTAACCACTATATCATGCTGGCTCTCCTTGAAACCAGTTTCATTATGCTCTATCTAGCCAAATGTCTTTCCATTTATTTTAAAAATGCAGTTCTGGCTGCCACTGCTAGAGGCACAGGGAAGGCTGAGCATGGCATATTATCCGCCGTTCTTGCCTTTCTCAAAGACTGATGCAAGAGACTTACCTAACAGATCATGCTAACATGATCATCAGCCTAGCCAGCACTGTGGAAGACAAGATAGTACACTGACAGCTGCTACAAGAATTGGCAGACTGGAGCCTGCTAACAGCCTAGCCTTTCTCTCTTCTTTTCCTTGCACCCAGTTCAGCCAGATCTTGCAATCCGGTAGGTAGCTGAAGTAAGATAAAATAACCTTTCCTTTTATTTTCCTTCATTTCTCTCCCTCTTTCCACACTACTCTCATTCAGTTTCTCTCTCCACCCCCACCTAATTTTTGTGCCTCCCCACCCCCTTTATGTTCAGTTCTTGGTCTGAAGTCCTTCTCATCCCTATTCTGCTTGGAGTAGTTCAGTAGCAAACAGAAAGGTAGGGAGGAGTTAATATTTTCCCATGATCTAGGTATTAAAACAATGCTTCCCCTGTCTTCCGCCCTTTACATGCATGGTAATAACACATTCGTCTGTTTTTAGTGGTTATACATGTGGAACAGAAGTTAGAATTCCCAGTTCAGGCATGGGTTGTTATCAGTGTTGTGTTGATGGAAGATCTAATAGCTCTTTCTAAAGGCTACTTTGCTATATGACAATGATATAATATTTTTAACATCATTAAAATAACATAACAAATACCATACCCAGTCTTTCTCTCCAATGCAGACCCAGAGCTTCATTGTACTCCTGTCCTGTTTTATCCTCACTACAACCCTGTGAGATAGGTCTGGCTGAGAGCATGTCACCCAGCAACCTTCCATGAGACATATGGCAAGTTGCTTAAAAGTTACATGTTGCCTGTCATGAAGATAAGCTGGTTCCAGTTCCTTTCATTATTGGCACTTCAACTTCTGGGACTGGTGGCCAGTTTCAAACATATAGCATTATTTTCTGAGTTATGCCTGCTACAAACAGAGACCCTTCACTTCCACTGCAAATAGCGTAGGGAGGGTGGTTTGTCTTACCTGGGCCGGGAGATCCCCATGTCTTTCCATTTTGGCCCTCCAACTCCCACAATCATCCTGAAGCAAGTGGCCAGTTTTGAGTTTCCCAGCTTTATTCTCTAATGGCTTTTCCCTGCCAGTGTGGTGTTGTGGTTAAAATGAAGGGCTAGGATCTGGGAAACCTATGTTCAAATCCCTACACTGCAGTGGAAGCTTGCAGTGTGATCTTGGGCCAGTCACACACTCATAGCCTGACCTACCACACAGAATTATTGTGAGGATAAAATAGAGAAGAAGAGAATAATGTAATATAAGTAAAATAATAATAACAGATGGACAGACGGGCTGATTATTTTATTACTATAGATTTGTGGTAACAGCAAGAGAAGTGATTGATCTTGTTATCATATTTGGTTTAGATCTGGGTCATATGGGGGCCCCAGGTGGAATCATTGTCTGGGAGCCCATGGTGGCTCTCAGCATGATTCAAGCATTCTTTGAAAAGTCATGTATTAGCTAATTGCTGGTTGGACTAAGTATTCTTTAGGGTCTTTAAAGGCTCTGCTCTCAGTAGTCTGGCTCCAGCCCTTGGTTAACCCTCTGCAAGTTTTTATTAAATAAATTAAGCAAACAAAGGGCAATTGCCTTGTTCCCCTTCTTTCATCAAACCCTTGCAGCCCTGAACCCCCACCAAAGCTGAGATAATTATGAATTGGAAGTAATCTTAAACTGCCCCCCCCCCTTTCATTCTCTGATAGAAGTGGCAGGAAGGGTACTGGAGTCTGACGACAGAGACTGGTAGTGATAACTACTTTTTTTTTTAGTTTTTTGCTTTAAAAAATACTTACACTGGAGGAAGATAGAAGAGGGTAGATTTTTCCTGTTTCCTTCTTTTCTCCATACACCCTTGTGCCATGTGGGTTTTTGTCCAACCTTTGAACAGCAGATACATCCCAGAAGCATTTGAATAGCTACTGTGAGAAACAGATATTTGAATATTATTCAAAGATGAAGACAGTTTCAACAAAAACTTCAAGTGAAAGAGAAGAAGAAGAAATTGAATTTATATTGTGCCCTATACTCTGAATCTCAGAGTTTCTGAGTGGTCACAATCTCCTTTACCTTCCCCACACCCCCACAACAGACACCTAGATAAGTGGGGCTGAGAGAGCTTTCACTATGACTGACCCTAGGCCATGCCAGCAGCTGCAAGCGGAGGAGTGGAGAATCAAATCCAGTTCTCCCAGATAAGAGTCCATGCACTTAACCACTACACCAAACTGGCTCTCTAGTCATTATAACAATACAGGAACAATTTCAACTGATTTCAAAAACAGGTTATACATGTTCAGTAATTTATAAATATATTGCCCTACTGATGGTCATACTTGTTTTGTGTTTAAAAATTGCTTAAAATAGTACCCAAACAATATCCTTCCTCTCTACCAACCCCCAGGGCAGTTCCAGGATTTGGAAGCCCCAAGCAGAGAGTAACCCCCTCAGCCATCACCAGGCCTCCTTTGACACCTCTGTTCCCATCCCCTCACCTGCCTGTGAGTCCTTCTTTCACTTGCAAGCCCTCCCACTATGAAAATCACAGCTGGCCGCACCACCTATCTGCCCTGAATTAGTCAAACCATATGTGTAATCAGCAGTTTCAAATTAAAAGCCTACTGCAGTTTTGTAAGAGTTGCACATGATATGAACTTACTTGATAGAAGATATTGGAAAGCAATGCAAACACTTGTACCATTACTTTCATCCCCAAAATTCAGGGTCTGGAGCCAAGAGGATGAAAGAGAACTGACTGTATGGGTTTCACAGTGATTGTTTTTGAGAGTCCTAGAAGTGCATGGGAATTCTGTACTGTTTTACGCTGTTTCAGAAATGATTTCTACAAATATCCTATTAAAAGCACCAAATAGGCTTGGAAGTATATGCTTCCACCCTTTGGATGTAGGTATTTTTTTTATATAAGATATTTCTGCAGTTCAACTTCCATCCTAAGCAGACTTGCACACTTCTAAGCTCATTGACTTCAATAGCATACAATGGCATAATTTTCCTACAACATGAATCATTTACAACCTAAATATGTAGATTTGTTCTTTTCAGAAAAATCTACACATAGGCTTTGCAAGGGATTTGTAGTCTTTTCCCATGGTGTGTGTGTGTGTGTGTGTGTGTGTGTGTGTGTGGGGTGAGCTATTTCTGATACAGGAAGGGCATGTTCCCTTAAGGTCACTACAGTTTGTTCTGGCAATTTATGACAAGAGGCTTTGGAGGCTTAGATTCTGTTGTGACAGAAGCTTCTCTTGTATCGCAGCAGGTAAAGGATTGGTCTGTTCTTCTTTATCCAAAACTTCATTGCTGTACATGACTGCATGCTTTTTAAAGAGAGGGAATAGAGAGCCTTGACTCAAACTAGTATGTGGTGCCTCTTATATTTATTCCAGTAAAGCAAAACAACTTCAGTGTAGCAAATTAACACTTGAATGATAACTCAAAATGACACTGATCTCCTCAAGAGCGGTCTGTATGCAAAGATGAGCAGTTTATCCTAGGTATGACCATGCATATTTTTATTTGGTGTCAGACATGCAGCATTTTAATTCTGTGCTGTTACGAGATGGGGGGAAAAATAACCTGTCATAATCACAGTGAAAAGTCAAATAAAAATTCAGCGCTTGGAAAGTGACAGCTGAGGCTTCTTCTGCTTCTTCTTCTTTTTGTTCCAAAGCTCTTGCCTTTCCCTCCTCTCCTAACACTTTCTTTTAAGCCTCTAGTTCCACAACCCAGCCTGCTGGTGTTAAATGAATATATTTGACAGGAGTTGGGTCTTTTGGGCATTGCAGTAGGTTTTCCTCATCTTGGCATGTGAAGATTGAGAGTGTTCTTTGACACTAGGAGCAGAGGATGTGAACACAGCAACTTTTGGGGCATCAGAAATGTCAGCACAAGGAACAATCAGCAATGTAGACTCTGCTGAGGTAATTTTCCCACACTCTGCCATGAATTTAGTCAGCTTCTGCTCTTGTGAATTCTGGCTTGACAGAGTGTCCCTTGATGGTGGTAAATAATACACAAAGTGTTCTGTCAGCATCAAGAGTTCTCCAGTCCCCTTTTGTAGTAAAAAAAAGAAAAGAAAAAGTAATCCTTGTGCCTCTGTTTGAAATCTGGAAAGTAAACACATACAAGCTTACCCTGCAGTCTGAAGACTCAGCACTAGAAGTTTATTTTCAGAACTCTTTTTATGAACAATACTTTATGTTATTAATATTGCCACAATTCATGTGTGAATCTTCCATCACAGTGAGCTGAGTCCAGAAGGATTCATACACTGAAACCAGTAAGTGATACATAAGAAGAATATGTTAATGAAGCCCATGCTGAAAATGTTCCCTGTGGATAGTGCCCCTTGAGGCCTAAGGTATCACTCATGGACTTCTTTACCATAAGGGAATTTGAATCTACCAATAATAGCACCCGAGAGGGGGAATCAGAGATATGTGATAAGAGTGGGGAATTGGCAACCCTTCCGTTCCATCCACATAGATTCCCTGTTGAATCCAAGCCAACATTTATAGAAGGCTGAAAAACTACCTCTAAACAGAAGTAGTCATTAAAAGACATACAGTTCTACCAAACACTTTCACACTTTCTTGTGCAAAAGGCTTGTACTAGACTTTCGGGGAGATATCATCATTCTTGAATTTATGAAATTGGCTTCATGGCTGTTTGGATCTCAGCCAGTTATTGCTGCATATTTCTGGTTGCAGCTGATACAGGAAAACAAAATGACTTCTGTAACCATATTGAAAACAAATTAAAAAATCATTCTCTTGAACCCCTCTCAACATGTTTTGTACTTATACATGCTCTCTTAGGATAGAGTCATAAGTTACTGTCCAGGGCTAGATATCAGCTCTTGTTTTATTTCCTGTAATTATACCTTCATCTTCAAATGAACTCAGCATAGTATGGTATCTGTGCCATCCTTGTACCTCTTAATTTTGAAAACTGATTTGTATCCTCCACCCCAACTCCCAACCCCATATTGTTCTCTGTTAAGAAGCTGAACATGTGAATCAAGTTTATGAAAATGCTCTCTGTAGTGATAAATCACTGATATATTTTCACATTTGCTGCTTGATGTGAAAATCTGTGGTTAATTACAAAGCATGTACAAATAGGTCTGCAGACTAAAATGGTACATTATATGGAGTTACATGCAACCTTCCACGGTTCTATTTATTATATTTAAAATGATTTTTAAAACTAGTTGAATAAACAGCTTGCTTTGAAGTTGAAATTATTACAGTTTTCACTAGCACATTATTATTATTAGGACTGTCCGGCACCTAGAAAAAGAATATTTGCTTGGAGATACATATATGTGATACAGTTTTCACTTGTACTTTCATTTGTTTAGCTCTTTTTTCACACTTCACATTCACAAGTCATGCTACATTTATATTAATCATTTTGACAAGGTAGATGTCAACATTTTAAAATGTAAACAGGCTACCAGAGATAACCTCGCTAGCACTGTAACTTTTTTTTTAACAGATCTTATTAACAAAAATCAAATAGTCACTACAGTGATATTTTTGTCTGGCATCATAACATAACTAATATTCTCTAATGCTTCACTGAAACATCTTTTTCCAAGCAATCCACCCATCAATCCAATGATAGAGAACTTTGTCTTTTTTACATGCACAAAAATCACTGTGCTTTCTCTGCTTTCATTCAAGTTTTGAACACTAAAGATACCTCAGAGAGACCTGTGCGAAACTTCCAAATATTAATTTTTAAAGCTCCAGTTAAGGTTGTCGTCTGTGGACTAGCCAAAGTGTACAATTCAGGAACACTGATAATTAAAAGAAAGGGAATATGGTATATAACTTTTGAGTTCCTAACATAGGGATCCCCCCCCCCATTCAAAAAGCTTCTCTCCATTCTGAAATGAAGCACAGTTCCTGTCTTGAAATGAACAGTTACCCACAATTTCCCAGCCCTCCTGTAAGCAAGAGACCCCTAAGTTCAGTTATATATGGACATCGTAATCACCCGTTTGGTTGCCAGGGTGCCTGGAGATCAACTCACAAACATCTGCTGTGAGACATGGGTTTTATCTACCATTTCATAAGAGACTTATGAAATACTAACAGCCTCAGCATTACAACAGCACTCTATAGCTCTGGAAGAGTGCTAGCCAGAAGTACAGATGGGTTTCCAGCCACTCTGTGCGTGCACCATCTTGGCCCCCCCAATCCTTCTCGGAACTGTTTTAGTATTGACATTCAAAGCCTTTTTTAGTTTTAGTTTTAGTATTGGCATTCAAAGCCTTACGCGGCCTGGGACTGACATACCTGTGGGACCGCCTCTCCCCATATGAACCCCGAAGGGCTTTGCGATCCCTGGTTATCCCTGATCCCTGGTTATCCCTGACCCTAAGGATGTCCAATTTGCCTCGACTAAGGGCCCTGGCCCCAACCTGGTGGAATCAGCTCCCGGTGGAGGTGTGGGCCCTACCGGATTTGTTACCCTTCCACAGGACCTGCAAGGCAGAACTGTTTTGCCAGCCGTTTAGTTGAGGCAGGCGGGCGTCCTCTACTCTGTTGCCTATACCATCGGCTTCCCCGCACACAGTGATCTGTCACAGTGATCTATCATCTGAATTTTTATATTCAGGCCACTGAATGATTACACCTAAAGTTGCACTATGTGCTGCCCGCCTCTGCTATTTAATGTTGATGTAATGCTGTTGTTTTAAAATTGTATGTATTGGTTTTATTGATTTTATTATATGTGACTGGTTTTTATCTGAATGTGATCCACCCTGAGCCTGTCTGGGAAAGGGCAGTATATAAGTGAACCAAATAAATAAAAAAATAAAAACTGGATTATTTTGTTACCTGCTCCTTTGCGGTGTTTTTTGAGTTCTCTGGTTTCACCTTGTAGTTTTCTCCGTCTGGATAGTACTGCTGTGATATTAACCAACTTCCAAATGTCTGAAGGCTGTCCCAGAGCAAAAGGAGCCTCAGACATCTGGTTTAGGGTCGCCCTTTTTTTTACTACTTAGCAATATGTGCATAACCACATAATGTTTTAACCTATGCGCATAATGTGTGCATGTGCATAATGTGAACATGTTCGTAATGTGTGCATGCGCATAATAGTGGAGGGGAAAAAAGAACTGCATGGTGCCATTGTGTGAACAGCAGAAGACCGTTTCACCGTGGAGTGATTCAAATTGCAGTATGGCAGTTTGATCAGTAATATCCAGAACAAAGATATTTGGAACAGAACCGGGTCAGTTTGACATGGACTCAACACACTGTGTGAACAGGGCCATGGTGTTTTTTAAAAGTCTTGTACCAGAAAGGAATTCTATTAATATACAAAACATGAGATAGTAATACTGTAAATAATGGACTGCTTGAATCCTTCTGAGCACATGACTAGTGTTTCTAACATAATTGTGGTATGTGGTATGGTGTTCCAAGGCTTATTACTACTACATACTTTTTTTTTTAATGCCACCCCTTACAGTAGTTGGGTTGCCCCTTTGTGAACCAGCTGAAGTCTCTGGGCTGTTTTCAAAGACAGCCCTATCTAGAGTGTATTACAGTAATTTAAAGAAGATGTAATCATAGCATGGATCACTGTGGCCAGATCATGTTTTTCAAGGAATGGCTGAAGCTGCTAAAAGTCACTACTTGCCACAGAAGAGATCTGGGCTTCTAGCCAGAAGCCAGGATCTGGCAGAACCCCAAGCTACAAACCTGTTCCTTCAGTCAGCTCCAGGACAAGTTGATTCCTCAGTGTTAGAGCCTCTTTGTTATTGACCAACAGTGCCTCAGTTTTGTCTGCTACTTGTCTGCTGTTAAGGAGAGGTAAAGCTGGGCCTCACCCTCACAGTAGCTGCACCTTACACCAGATCCACTTATCTCTCCCAGTAGTTTTGTGTAGATGTTAAACAGTATGGGAGACAAGATGGCATATAACATAGCAATTATATCAGAATCCAAATATTTTCTTGATGGTTCAGATATTTTGATAAATTAACTGGATAAGTGCAGAAAGAGCCCTGTACATATTTGATTGTAGATGCCCAGTTCACTTGTTATAATGCATGTATATCCTGCCTGTACATGCATGCTCCTGTTTGTAAGAAGTAGCCAACATGCATTTACTTTTCATAAAGTAAATGCGTGTTGGCTACTTCTTACAAACAGGTGTGGATGCAATTTCCTTCATGCGAAACTTGGGACCAGTACCTGGATAAATGTGGAGTTTGTATTTCACATTCAGCTGTACATGTATTGACTGTACATGCATTAACTGTAACATGGAATTACTCAGTGCACATACAAAGAATAATCAAGTGTGGATGTGGATGCAGATGAATTGTACACATATTTACTGCAATTTGTGAAAAGAGCTCAAGTCTTTGGTCTGTTACATTTCTATCTTGCTCTTCCTCCAAGGAGCTCATGGTAGCATTCATTGTTCTTTTTCTCCTTTTTCTACTTACAACATCCCATGAATTAGGTTAGGCATAGGCTTATTGGGCCATGGTTACCCAATGAACAATGACTCTGTGGACACTCGAGCCCTTGTCTCACCAGTCCAAAGCTGACTTCTAACCACAATACCACAGTGGCATTTAAACTCTTGATGGTTAAACAGGATAGTCCTTATCTTTTACCTCAGTACACCTAACATTTGTAGCTGTTTTCAGTGACAAGTTTTATGGGATGGCAAAAAATCAACAGTGGTCTATTCTGTTAATGGAAATATGCTGTAAAACTGCTATCATGTTAAACAAGCAAGCTTCATTTATTGTTACAGCAAAATGAAACCTAGATTTATACATAGGAAAGGTGATGCACTGCTAAATTGTTGTTGTATCCATAACATGCACACACACACAAACACAGAGCTATTTCTTTGAATCTTGAGACTAATTGCCTTTAATTGAAATATGATGAGGAAACAAGTTAAGCTAATTGGTACAAAATGAACCATCATCAACACATACAATGTTCACTCAGTTGTCTTTTCTCTCCATTTATAAGCCTGTGTCAAAAATAAATGTGCAAATTGGTGATACTTATAAAATTAGAAATAATACATCTTTTAGTTAATCGTCAGTTTAAGATTAAAATGGGATAAGTTTAGTTAGAGAGGTTGGATCTCCTGATGTCAGGTGGAAGAGAAATGCAGTAGAGAGCACTCCAGTGTCCATCAGGGCCACCTTGGATGTGCGTCTGTGCTTCAGATTTCATAGAGCAAATAGTAGTGGATAGTAAGAAAAAACCCCATACTACTAGATATTGATTAATGGATGCTACAGATATCTTGCTGCTCTCCTTGCTTGGTTAGCTTTGTTTCAAATATGATACAGATCTCATACCACGTAGAAGATCCAGAAATAGTCTGTGTTCCTTTAAATTCAAGCAATGTATCACTTTCTATTATCCCATGTCATATCAGGCTATGACTAAAGAATGAGTTATGTGGACATGAACCAGCATGTGGGCACACTGTAGACATATGCAGTGTTTCACACTATAGCCAAAAATATATTGATTGCTGCTTTAAAAAAATGGTCAGGACTTTACATACAAAATGTGTTAGAAAAATATGCGCTTTCTACATATTGTAATAAACACTTTTTAGAATTTAATAATACTCATACTCCAGAGACTTGGTCAAATAAACTAAGCATCCTTTGACCATTCAGTGCTTGTTTCTATGTTCTTCATTCTAACATAGTATCATGCAAATGGGTAGTGAAGTAAATTCTGTCACGAGTCAAAGCCCGATGTAACCCTAAACAATTTACATTGTAAATGTATTTTTTTCATTTAGAGATAAATATTTTCTAAGTAAGGGCATGCACAGCCTCTGACAAAAGCTGATATAGTTTCTCTCAGTTTTATTCAGATGCTTTGGTTCAAATTCCAAGTATTATTTTGGGTGAAATTTCATAACAATATAGGAATATTCAGACTTTGAGAAATTTTATCTGTTTTTCCCGTTATCTCTTTTGACTTCTCTAAAATTTTATAGATTTCTTAAATTACATCAGAAGACACCTTCCTCCCAACTCCCTTCAGATTTTGTTGTAGAAGAAATATTGATGACAACTTGAGTCAGAGGTTAATGAGAAAGGAGCCCTTGAGAATATTACAAACACTCTCATACATGCTCATTGAAAATATTAGGTTTCAGATGCAAAAACTGCAGATAGATTGGACTGATATATTTTCAACAAGTAGTCTTATCTGTTAAACACTTTATATGTTGAACACTTTATATTAAAATTATCAAACATTATCCTGAAGAACCTTTTTTGGGCATTCTTGCTATTTTAAATCTTGCAGTTGTGAGTATGAAGTCCTGCTGTTTTGTGGAAAAAGAGTTGCCAGAGTTTTGGCACATTTTCACACAGTAGGATTTTTTTCCCCCCAGCAGGGCCTGCTTCTTGATTCTTGTTTGACAGTTGACCCAGCTGTAAGATTGATATTCTGAGCACAGAAATCAGCCAGAAGGGCAATGACCAGAGAAACCTGGATAATCCAAGTATTACCAAGAATGTTTTTTTCCCCCAGTGGCAAACAATATTACAGGTTACTGAGTGCAGGATACTTCCATTCTCCTGCTATGGTCAGTGTACTGCAACACCGTCATTGTGAGCCAACTCAGCTGGTATAACTTGGGCTGTCACAAGTGTGACTGCCTTATGCAAACAATATGGGGACAGGGGAAAGCAACTAGATTAGTTTAATTTATTTATTTATATTACCTTTATTTATTAAAATTACGTTTATTTACATGACTTTACATTTACTTAATCATCATTATCTTGAATTCTCAACATGGCCAAATCTGTGCATACTTAAATATGGAGACTGAAGCCATGAACAGACAAGATAAATATTTCTACAACCCTCCCCCTAATGCTCCAAATTTGCATTAAAGCTTGAAATCTAAAAAAAAAGGGGGGGAATTTAAATTGCCATGAATAATAGAAACAGTGTCTATAATTTTAAGAAATGAATCCTCCAGTGGCTGTTGGTAGGCATTGCAACCCAAACAATATTGCCTGCTGGTTCCAGTCTTGGTTTCTGTCAGTAAAAGGCATTTGGGGGAGATCTCATCAGGCCCAGACTTGGTATAAACTTCCAAGTGCCTCAATACCATGCAGTTTGTATGAATCATCCAAAAATGGCTACTTGCTCTTTTTCAACAGGCAAAACTACCCTTAAAAGGCTACTGTGACTCAAAATTACTATGAAATACAACAATATTATCACAACAACAATATTATCACAACAACATTACAAATTCAATATCCCCAGGCAAAACAGGTGCACATATTTTTTAATATTTAGCATCATAGAAGAGACCTCCAGAGTAATCTAGTCCACCCCCCTACATAATGCAGGAAACTCACAAATACCTCCTAAATTCACAGGATCCTCATTGCTGTCAGATGGCCATTTAGCCTCTGTTTAAAAACCTCCAAGGAAAGAAAGCCCACCATCTCCTGAGGAAGCCTGTTCCACTGAGGAACTGCTCTAACGGTCAGGAAGCTGTTCCTAATGTTGAGCCAGAAACTCTTTTGATTTAATTCCAACCCATTGGTTAAGGTCCTACCTTTGGGGCCACAGAAACAATTCCACACCATCCTCTATATCAGGGGTGGGCAAAGGTAGCTCTCCAGATGTTTTTTGCCTAAAACTCCCATCAGCCCCAGCCATTGGCCATGCTGGCTGGGGCTGATGGGCGTTGTAGGAAAAAAAACATCTGGAGAGCTACCGTTGGCCACCCCTGCTCTATATGACAGCCCTTCAAGTACTTGAAGATGGTGATCATAGCACCTCTCAGCTGCCTCCTCTCCAGGCTAAACATGGCCAGCTCCTTTAACCTTTCTTCATAGAACTTGGTCTCCAGACCCCTCACCATCTTCTTCACCCTCCTCCGAACCCGTTCTAGCTTGTCTATATTCTTCTTAAAATGTGGTGCCCAAAACTGAACACAATACTCCAGATGAGGTCTTACCAGAGCAGAGTAAAGCAATACCATCACTTCACATGATCTGGACACTATACTTCTGTTAATACAGCCCAATATTGCATTTGCCTTTTTAACCACCGCATCACACTGTTGACTCATGTTCAGTGTATGGTCCACTAAGACCTCTAGATCCCTTTCACACATACTTTGCTAAGAGCAGTCTCTCCCATCCCATAACCATGCATTGGATTTTTCCTATCTAAATGCAGAATTTTACATTTATCCCTGTTAAAATTCATTTTATTGGTTTTAGCCCAGTTTTGATGTAAAACTCCAATAATGATGTCCAATTCAAAATTCACAGATAGTCCATTTCCATCAATCCCATGAATCATAATCTGTGACAGGACCATTAACTTTCACTTCCTGTTTCAGTAATTTTCCTCAGGCCCGGGATTATTAAAAAGATCCAAACATTAGTTAAGACACAATTTTACAAAACTCCCATGGAACCTAACATCTATGCAATTCTCTATAGCAGTCAGATACTCAAGATGGCTCAAGGCAGAGACTTTAGGTTCCATGGGAATTTTGTAAAATTGTGTCTTCATTGATGCTTGGATCTTTTTATTTATTTATTTATATTTATATTGGGATTTATACCCCGCCCTTCGCACCGAAGTGTCTCAGGGCGGCTCAGTGCCTGAGAAAAATTTGCTGAAACAGGAAGTGAAAGTTTACGGTCCTGTCGCAGCATGCACCTCTCAAGCCTTTCTCTGTTCAGCTGATGCTAACCAATCAGATTGCTTGGAGCAGCCTGTTACTCAAAGGTCTTCATTTCTGTGAAAAATTAACCCTTCATAGTCCTTCAGATGATACAGCACTTCTAAATTAGAGGAATCAGCTGAAGTACTTTCTATCTGTTACTCCTTAACATCTCCATGTTTCTCTCATCCCAGTGAACCCAGACAGACTTTCAGCATCCATATGATGCGGATGGACCTTCCTCATCTTTAAGTGAACTGTACTATGAAGATGATCAGCAAGGGCTCCAAAATCAACACTATTGATGGAAAACCAGTGATTCTTATGTGGGGTTGCCCTGCTTTTGTTCTTGAAGGATAAATTATGTTTTTGTCTCCTGTGGAGTTGTCAACTCTTGCATTGTCACATTAGCTTTCTTTTCTGCTGCTGCTACTGTGCTTTCATAAAGTTATAAATTAACAGCTAGCTGTGTCAGTATATAGCTGCTATGTAGCAACAGTTATCTTAGACTGTAGGGCTGCCTTTTTTTAACGTGGCAGCAAGGTTTCTGTGTTCTCTGCTCTCTTTTTGGCACATGATTTATTGATAAGTGAGTAAAGGTTTAGGGTTTCTATCTTAAACTGGCTTTTCAACAATTCTTGTTCCTGGAACAGTAAGCACATATCTACATTCTGATGTCTTTCACAGATCTATGTCCCTCATTTCTGGCATTTATTGTTAACTACTGGGTTCAACATGGAGGAGTTCAACCAGGAACATCCTTTATTAGCTGATGCACACTAAGACAACATGGTAGGGCCATGACCCTGCTTATATACCTGCATGAACAACACCCCCCCCCCCCCCAATTCCCATACCAAACTATGGCTATCAAGATTCACACCAAGACTGCTCATGGGTTGCTGTTCCAAGTTTAAATCCATCAAGTCTATTTAAGTCATTTAAGTCTATAGCATTTCCCAGAGTTACCTGGATGCCTGCGAAAGCTACTGTGAAGCAGTAAATTCAGTACATAACACCCCTCCCCCCAAGGCTCCAAAGTACTAACAAACATAGTCCTCAAGGTACTCTGGTCGGTGGCATTCCCTCTGTGAGTGTTGGGGCTTGGCCAGAGAAGGAGGTGTTGTAGGAGCTGAGCCTGGTGTGGCCACAGCCTTGCATGGCTGTGGTGGGGAAACTGGAGTGCTTGCCGGTGGCCCTGACACCAGAACAGTGCCAGGAACTTCAGTGGCCTGGGGTAGAGGGTCCGCTTCCCTGTAAGTCTCTGGCATCAGGCTGCTTGGTGCTGTTTCATCTCCTGTTGATGGTGATGTTGGCTCCCCTTTGTCACTGTCTTCTTTGGTGGTTCCCGGGTTCTCAGGCTCTTCCGGAAGTACTCTGTGATGCAGCTGATCGATGTGCCGTCGAAGTAGTTGGCCCCCTTCAGTCAAGATTTCATAGGAACAGGGGCCAGTGACATGGATCACCCTGGCCAGAACCCATTCCAATCTGCTAGTGAAGTTTTGGGCATAAACGGGGTCGCCTGGAAAGAACCCCCTGGGAGCTTCTTGACTCACTGGGTTCTGGAGCTGTTCTGGAGCCCTGTTGGGGCGCAGCTGGTCCAAATGTGTTGTGAGGCGCCGCCCCTTGAGGAGCTCTGCTGGGCTGTAGCCGATGGCCGTGCTTGGTGTTATTCAGTGGCCGAACAAGAAAGCGGCAAGTCTGTGGTCCCATTCCCCATAGATATTCTGCTTAGGGACTCCTTGGTCATGTGCACCATTCTTTCGGCATGCCTGTTAGTGGTGGGGTGGAAGGAAGCGGACTGAATGTGGCAAATTAGATAGCATCCTAAGAACTCCTGGAACTCCACCAATATGAAAGCAGTTCTGTTGTCTGTTACAACCGTGTCAGGCAGACCGTGAGTGCTAAAGACCCGTCTAAGGGTCCGGATGGCAGCTTGTACTGATGTGGAGACAATGGGTATCACCTCCAACCATTTGGTCCACCAATATGAAATATATCTGACTGTGAAAGGGGCTGGCAAAGTCTAAGTGTAGCTTCGCCCAGAGGGTGTGTGTGGACTCCCACCTATGTACAGGGGCACTCTGTTGTGTTACCTGGCAGGTCTGGCACCTCTTCACGCACGTCTGAATCTCCTTGTCCAGCCCAGGCCACCAAACATAGCTCCTGACAAGAGAGCCAGTTTGGTGTAGTGATTAAGTGCATGGACTCTTATCTAGGAGAACTGGGTTTGATTCCCCCACTCCTCCACTTGCACCTGCTGGAATGGCCTTGGGTTGGCTATAACTCTGGCAGAGGTTGTCCTTGAAAGGGCAGCTGCTGTGAGAGACCTCTCGGCCCCACCCACTTCACAGGGTGTCTGTTGTGGGAGAGGAAGATAAAGGAGATTGTAGGCCACTCTGAGTCTCTCATTCAGGGAGAAGGGTGGGGTATAAATCTGCAATTCTTCTTCTTCTTCTTCATGAGCGTGATCCCCAGGTGCATCTCATATGTGCCCCCTAAGACTTGGTTTCGCAACGGTGGGGGAACAACTATGTGGCTTCCTCAGAGTAGGCACACCTTGTGGGCTGACAGTTTGTCATTCTGGGAAGTGAAAACTGTAAAGTCCGGGCCCACCCAATTGGTGAGCCATCCCCTCCCCACCCAGTCCAGAACTCAGGAGAGGACACAATCCTAAGCCGTGTGTTTGGCAACATCCAAAGCATGCAGGAGCTGATCTGGCAGGGTCTCAATCAGCATGATCTGGTGCAGAGGGCCTGGGGCTGGGTTGATGAAGCTGAGTGGAAGGTGGCTGAGTGCGTCTGCATGGCCTATTTACTCCCCAGGACAGTAGAGGAGGTTGTACCGGTAGGTGCCCAGGAAGATATTCCAGAAGAGGATCCATGGCAACAGGATCTGCAGGATCTGCCAGTCTGGGGGAAGGAGTCCAACCAGTGGCCTGTAGTCTTTTGCAATGGTGAAGGAGCACCCATAAAAGTATTTGTGGAACTTACACACGCCCCTCCCCCACCATGGCAAGTGCTTCTTTGTCTATTTGGGAGTAGTTCCTCTCCACAGGAGACAAAGTGCATGAGTAGTAGGCCATTGGCAACTGATGGCCCAGGACAGCCCTGATGCCATAGGGAGATACATCGCATGCAAGAACCATCAAAATGGTGCAGTACTTCATTGGAAACAAGAATGTCCTTGGCGGCATGGAACATGGCTGCCTGTTTCTTTCCCCAGACCCACAGGGCCTTCTTGTCCAGCAGACAGTGGGGTGGCTCTGCAAGGGCTGCTTTGTGAGGCAGGAAGGAATGGTAGATGCATGGAGTTCTGCTTTGGAGCCAGAGGTTTGAATAATGTTTTGGGGGTTTGAATAATGGCGCAGACGTTCTTGGGAGTAGGGTGGATGCTGGCAGTGTCAACTACAAAACCCAGGAACTCCATCCATGGGACACCCAGGGAGCACTTTTCTCTCTTCATCTTTAGGCCGGCTGCCTTGAAACGTTGCAGCATAGAATGGAGGCAGCAGCTGAACTCTTCTGCGTTGGGGGCAGTGGTCAAAATGTTGTCAAAGAATGGCTGGACTCCCAGGATCCTTTTAAGAATAGGGTTCATTAGATCCTGAAAGATTCTGGGGGCCACACTCACCCCAAATTGCAACTGCTTTACTCTAAAGGCCCCCCCTGGTGGGTGATGATTGTTTGGACCGCCACAGTACTGTCATCTACCGGAAGTTGCTGGTATACCTGGGCTAAATCCAGCTTCTCAAAAATAATAGAGTCAGTCAGGGAAGCCAATACATGACTGACCATGGGGATCAGGTATGCGTGGTCTTGCAATACCTTATTAATAGTTCACTTGTAGTCCGTGCAGATGCAGATGCCCCCATTAGGCTTGATCGGTGTCACTATTGAGGTCTCCCAGTGGGCATATGGGACTGGTTTCAGTATCCCCTGGGCCATGAGGCAGTCCAGCTCGGCTTCTATTTTGGACTTGAGTGTGAATGGAACATGCAATTCAATTCACTTCAAAGACCTTTATTGGCATATCTACAGTCAAAAGCAAATAAAACATTGTAACATAGCAATAAGGTCTAGGGAAGATTAAGTACATTTAAAAGCAGTACTGTTGGAAATTTTAAAAATTCCTAAGGAAATTGGCAGCATATAAAGCATTGAGCCAAGGGAATTAGATCTAGGATTCCATACAAATAAGTATAGTAAAGAAACTTGCTATCTAAAATTATGAATTTAAAATATGTCTATAAGAAATTTGGCAACAGCATTAGTGATTTCAGGGACCAAATCATTTAAATGAAATTGACATTTTGACTTAGTATTCAGATACCTTTTGGGATAGAGCCAAGTTAAGAGCTGTTTTTCACAGAGTAACTCATGCAGAGGATATTCCACAATTATGTGCTCTGTTGTGTCCAGACAGTTAAGACTACAAGGACATAGCGGTTCTTGTTTCGATATCTGATGGTATCTGCCATAGAGCATTCTAGAGGGGAATGTGTTAACCCTGGCCAGAAGAAAGACTCTGCGTTGGAGAGGAATATCAAGATTATAAAAATATTGGGGCATTTTCCTGAAGTGATTAGGGAGACTGAGCATAGCAGGAGAACAGATACGGGGTTGGGTGAGGAATGACTTTTGCTGCTCAATGTCAAATAATCATTGTTTGATTAATTTAGAAATATAAGATTCCTTCGACAATGATAAATCATCAAGAGGGATACCAAATTGGCTTAATTTAGATATAATCTCAGAGTACCAGGAGGCATAGTGCAGTTCTTTTTTCAAGAGATAAGAGAGAGCCTGGCTCAGTTCTAAAATAGATCCTGAGCCAGTAGCATGATGTTAAAATCCAGGCTTTGATCTCAATTAGGGTTTGTCCAACTTCAGAGCAGATTGTAAAATAAGGCACCCATTGAGGGACACCCAAAATGTGTCTGATAAAAATCGCTTGGATATTCTCAACATCGTGATTGAAGGCATTGAACCAAATAGGGCAGGGGTGGGGAATGTCTAGCATGTCAGTAATTGTTGAAATCTAGGTATTCTAGGTATCTTTGGTGTCTAATTTTGGTGAAAGATAAAATTGCAGTATCATCTGCATATAAGAGGATAGATACTGGTTGGCCTCCTAGTTTGGGTGGATGACTGTTAACAAGCTACAAGGAGCTAGCCAAATCAGAAAGGAAAAGGTTAAACAGAAGTGGGGCAAGGACACGTCCTTGTTTTATGCCTTAGATTGATTTTTGTTTGTCAGCCTTCTATTTGGAGAATATTTAACTTGACTCTTAGTTGCTGTGTGAAGTTTTTTTAATAAGAAAAAGAAGACGTGGGTCAATTCCAAGATTAGTCAATTTGCCCCACAATTTTTCTCTTGAAATTGAGTCAAAAGCACTTTTTAGATCAATGAAGGCCACAAAGAGTTTTTTATTACTTGATTTCATATATTTTTCAACCAAGGTGGACTAGATTAAGTAGTGATCTAAGGGTGATTTGTTCTTGAAAAAGCCAATTTGTTCTGGTCCTATGAGTGCATTAGATTGGACTCAGTCGAGTAAACGGCGTTTGAGATGCTTTGCATATAATTTGTGCACAATTGATAAGAGACTAATAGGATGAAAATTTTGGGGTAAATTGGGATCATCTTCTTATAAATTGAGATTATGATTGAATTCAATCATGAGTTCAGGAGAATACCATACTGGTCAATAGATGTAAAGAGTTTGGCTAAAGAGGGGACCACCAATTGGCGAATTTCTTGAAAAGTTCAGGAGGGAGTCCATCTGGGCCAGCGGCTCTACCTAATTTCAGGTTGGTGATTAATTCAGCCATTTCATCACTGTCATGGGACATGCCTGACCTTCAGCCTTATGGGCTGTACTGTCGGATTGAGTTGGAGGGACACCAGGAGACCCGTGTAGTACTCAAGAGCTCCATCAAAAACCTCGGGGAACTCTTCACAGATGTGTGTGAAACTATGGAGCCGTGTCTTGTTTACCTCTATTATTTCTATTCCGAGGGGCTCAAACCAGGCTAGTCCGAGTAGACTCGTGAGCTTGCCTCCCACCACCAGCTAGTCCAACATGCCAACAAAATGCTTGAACTGCACTCAGAAATGGCCCCAACTCTTTATGTGCACCAGGTTCTTTTGAAAGTCTCTCAGGATGAACCCGGTGGGCCGTAGCAGCAGACCTCCTTTGGGGCAGAGTTTCTTGAAGCTGTTCTCTGAAATAATGGATATAGAGGACCCAGAGTCTATTTCCATTAAGCAGGGGCCCCCATTGATCTGTACTGTGACCTTAATTTTGTTGGTGGTGTCTTGGGGCAAACACAGTACCTGGAGGTGGTTCAAGGAGGTGGTGTGCAGCTCTGCCAATTCCTGGTGGGTCACCTGAAGCCTTCAGTTCCTCTTGGAGTGGCAGGCCTGGGCGATTTAACCACCCTGCTGCAGTTCCGACACATGGCATTCCAGAACAGGCAGGGGCAGCGTTCATGTGAGTCTACACAGCTGGCGGAGGAAGCTGAGGCTGGTTTGTTTAGAGGGTGTGTTGCGGCTGCCAGGCAGCTCTCACAGTGAGATGGATGATGGAGCTGGTGGCTCTCCTCACTGTCAGATGCTTCAGAGGCAGATGATGCAGTGGCCTGATGTGCTGCTGTTGCGGCATAGTCTCTGTGGGACTCCTTGAACATGGTGGCCTGTCGGAGCTCTTTCATCAGGATGAGGTTGTCCTGGACGAGGTGCTTTTGGCACAGCTTGTCATCCCAGATCCCAACTATGAACTTGTCTAGGAGTGCTTCGCCCAGGTTTTGGAACTCGCAGTGTAGGGCGAGGCCTTGCAAATCAGCCAGGTAGTTAGCTGACAACTTGACAGACTTCTGTTGCTGGGTGTAAAACTCGTGTCAGCATGCCATACAGGTCGGCTGGGGCACCAAGTGGTTAATGACCACCTGGATCAGGTCCTCATATGTGGTGGCTTCTGGGGTGGTCAGAATGATGAGGCGCTTTACCAGTTGCAGGGTTGAGATGCCACAAGCGCTGAGCAGAAGTGATTTCTTTTCGGCCTCATTCTCAAATCTTATGGGAAAGTATATAGTACTTCAGCCGATCCACCCAGGTTTTTCACAGTTCTGGCTGAGTGGTTGTTCTGGAGCAACAGCCATGATCCCAGCCATGATGCATTGCTAGTTGGTTGTGGAGCACTGGAGTGGTGCGCAGTGCATGTGGTGTGGCTGAACAATAGTCTGACTCAACAAGATCCCATCCTCATTGCCAGTGTTAAATACTGGGTTCAACATGGAGTTCAACCAGGAACATGCTTTATTAGCAGCTGCACACTAAGACAACATGGCAGGGCCATGACCCCGCTTATATACCTGCACGAACAACACCCCCCTCCCTCCTATTCCCATACCAAATCATGGCAGTGAAGTTTCACATCAAGACTGTTCATTGGTTGCTGTTCCAAGTTCAAATCCATAAGAGTCTATAGCATTTCCCATGGTTACCCGGATGCCCTAAGCAGCAAGTTCAGTACATAACAACTATTTTCTACAATAGCAATCTATAGCAACTCATGACGTGGCTTGCAGGAGAAATTATTAAAGGAGAAATCCTTAACCAGAGGGCATGACAAGGCAGTGACAGAGGCACATAACTGCCAAACTAGTGCCATGCAGGCATGGGGCTGATGTGTGATCAACATATGCTATGATGTGGGTATTCACTTAGCAGCCATATATAGAGATGGGCACAGACCTGCTCAGAAACTAAAGTTCATAATGGATTTTGTATGGTTCATGGTTCATGAAGCAGTGTTTGGGAACTGAAGAGCCACCACATACTTTCATTAATTTTGATGCAGCTCGTGGTACTTCATGAAGAACTCACTTTAAAAATGACTCACTTTAAAGAAACTTAAAAGGGGCATACAGATAGTTTAAAGACTGTGGAAGGTTAATTCTTCACAGAAACAGAGAGCCTTTCCCCTCAAATAAAACATTTAGTTATTTTTGAATTTCAAAATGCCTCAAGTGCCATTTTCAGTGGTTTAAGTTAAAAGGCAATTCCAACCGCTCCTTCAGGTTCCTGGGCTGAGCCAGAAGTAAAATATCATATTGACACAGGGTGAGAGAGTCAAAGTTCTCCAGGAAAGAAGAAAACAGACCTCTAGGGCTGCTCAGTCTGAAAGGGAGAGAAAAACAAAGGGAAAAATCTTACCTCTGAGAGAGGGAAGTAGACAGGGTCATCATAACCTGCTTTCTGCTCTTCTAAAAAACCCCAAACAGCTGAACAGTGGGAGCTTCTCACCACTCAGCTCATGGGTTTAAATGGTCCAGGAGGCCTTTTAATTAATGTGCATCATAATATTATTTACATTTAAATATTCATTTCAGTGTTAAGAAGGACTTTCCGGATCTTCTTTACTACATGTGTTGCTAATCTCCAGCCAAAGCAGCAAACTGCATATCAGTACCCTTAGTTAAACATCTGTCTCCTCATTTGCATCCTAGCCAAATTTGCAATTTATTTTCTGCATAACTTTTCACTCTGATCTGCTTTCTACATGATGCAGGTAGATAACATACAGGAAAGTGCAAAACTTGTTCTTCCCGAGAGCAAACATGCAGTGCAAATTCATGCTGTGAGGACGCACAATGCTTCTTTAGGCTTTATACACAGGTGTGAAAACTGTTGTGGTATCCTGCTAAAGCGTACTTTAGACAATCACAGTATTAGCAAAGCTCTTAATTAAAATAATTTGTGGTAAAATGAGCAGTTTTTAGAGCTCATGCTTAGACTCCTTCTTATGAAAGACAGAAGAAGGAGAATGCATCAGAAAATCAGAAATCAGAAGAGCAGCAAACACTCAAAAAGTTTCTAATAATTGAATTGCCAAGATGAATTGTTAAAAGGCCTGCCTATACAATCTCAGTCTTTATGTCTGTTGTCATCCTGAACTCAATGACTGGTAAATTAGTTGCATGGAAATCAGTGGGATAAATTTCCAAGTAAATGTGTTTAGATTTGGAAAATATCTCTCTCTCTTACACACCCACCTTCACACGCACACTCTCACACACATATCCTTTTCCCACTTTATATCACAAAAAGGAAATATTTACTTGGAGACATTGAAAAGCACAGTACTGAAATCCTGAATATTTAATAGAAAATAAAATGATATTTATTTTTAAGTGCATTCTACCTTCAGCACAACTGCATCCTCACAACAAATCTATTGCGTTGCCCTGACATAGTTACTGCAAAGGTTTTTCCTTTGCTGTCCCAAGGGCCCAATTGATTTATCTGCCAGAAGCCTAAAGCCCCAAAATAAGATAGCTTTGAGTTTACAGAGGTCATTTTTCATTGTCTAAATAAAATTTTCTAAACAAAAATCTCTCATCCTGTTAACCGCAGGGTCCTTATCTCCCCAGAGGCTACAGAAACCTGAAAGAAGTCATTTCAATTCTTTTATGAAGAAAGATAAAAGCAAGTTTTCGATTAGAAAGCAAAGGAAAGCCGTCTTATTAAATGGTGGTAACAGTAACTAGTCAAAAAGGCAAAACTGTTCAGGTGGGGGGTGGAGGAAGAGAATCATTATGCATAAAGCATACAGGAGGCTGCCTAGACAATTTGAATCAGTGATGTTTGGAAAAAAGGGAAGTTCACAGGCTTTAGATTTATCTACTTACGGTGGTTCATTCTTGCCTTATAAAGAGCCCACAAACCTTGCTTTATTGGCTATGTTTTCTTATTTTGTCTGCACAGCTTAATCAACCACTATTAATGGTATGTTACTGTAGCTATATATCCAATCCCATGTTTCCTGAACAGTTGTCATTGAGAACACTTAGGCAGCTATGATAGTATGCAATTTTTGCCATAGAACAATGGATTTGATAAGCCACAATTAGAATTATTGTAAGCTGCCACATATCCCACACTTGGATACAATCAAGATAAACCTGTGGGCAGGGTTTTTTATGTAGAAAAAACCCAGCAGGAACTTTTTTGCATATTAGGCTGCACCCCCTGGTGTCACTATTGTTTTACCCAGGGCTTTTTGTCGAAAAAGTCTAGCAGGAACTTATTTGCATATTTTTGCCTGTATACCCACCCTGGCAACAAGCCAGCCGGAACTGCGTTCCTATGCATTCCTGCTCAAAAAAAGCCCTGTCTGTGAGTATACAGGCAAATAAATGCTGGTTAAAGCTTTGTTTGCAGTCTGCAAATGTGCAAAGAAAAGAGTTAAAGCTTCACTTTATTGAAATAAGAATGTGACTTTAAACTTCATGCACATGCTCATATTGAATAAGCTCTAGACCAGGGGTGTCAAACTCATTTGTTATGAGGACCAGATCTGACATAAATGAGATCTTGTTGGACTGAGCCATGTTGGGCCAAGCCATATGTGTGCCTATTTAAGATTAGGTAGCAGAGATATAAACTTTATAAAGAACACAGACAAACACAATTAAAGATTTGACAATAATCTGTAATCTTTCATTGAAATCTGCCTCCGTTCCTGAGGACTGGAAGGTAGCAAATGTCACCCCCATCTTTAAAAAGGGTTCCAGAGGAGACCCGGGAAATTACAGGCCAGTCAGTCTGACTTCAATACCGGGAAAGTTGGTAGAAACCATTATCAAGGACAGAATGAGTAGGCACATTGATGAACACGGGTTATTGAGGAAGACTCAGCATGGGTTCTGCAAGGGAAGATCTTGCCTCACTAACCTGTTACATTTCTTTGAGGGGGTGAACAAACATGTGGACAAAGGAGACCCAATAGATGTTGTTTACCTTGACTTCCGGAAAGCTTTTGATAAAATTCCTCATCAAAGGCTCCTTAGAAAGCTTGAGAGTCATGGAGTAAAAGGTGGTCGCCGCACCTCAAAAAGGATATTATAGCATTGGAGAAAGTCCAGAGAAGGGCAACTAGAATGATTAAAGGACTGGAACACTTTCCCTATGAAGAAGTGGCCAAGTGCAAAGTAATGCACATTGGGGTCAAGAATCCCAGCTACAAATACAAGTTGATGGGGTGTGAACTGGCAGAGACTGACCAAGAGAAAGATCTTGGGGTCGTGGTAGATAACTCACTGAAAATGTCAAGACAGTGTGCGTTTGCAATAAAAAAGGCCAACGCGATACGGGGAATTATTAGGAAGGGAATTGAAAACAAATCAGCCAGTATCATAATGCCCCTGTATAAATCGATGGTGTGGTCTCATTTGGAGTACTGTGTGCAGTTCTGGTCGCTGCACCTCAAAAAGGATATTATAGCATTGGAGAAAGTCCAGAGAAGGGTAACTAGAATGATTAAAGGGCTGGAACACTTTCCCTATGAAGGAAGGTTGAAACGCTTGGGACTCTTTAGCTTGGAGAAATGTCGACTGCGGGGTGACATGATAGAGGTTTACAAGATAATGCATGAGATGGAGAAAGTAGAGAAAGAGGTACTTTTTTCCCTTTCTCACAATACAAGAACTCGTGGGCATTCGATGAAATTGCTGAGCAGTCAGGTTAAAATGGATAAAAGGAGGTACTTCTTCACCCAAAGGGTGATTAACATGTGGAATTCACTGCCGCAGGAGGTGGCGGCGGCCACAAGCATGGCCACCTTTAAGAGGGGTTTATATAAAAATATGGAGCAGAGGTCCATCAGTGGCTATTAGCCACAGTGTGTGTGTGTGTGTGTGTGTATATAAATTTTTTGGCCACTGTGTGACACAGAGTGTTGGACTGGATGGGCCATTGGCCTGATCCAACATGGCTTCTCTTATGTTCTTATTTTTTAAAAGTAAAACTTAAAATAAAACATGCTTAAAACATTAGCACTTGTTGGTCTTAAATATGCTTTCTTTATATCTCTCACCTGGGATCAAGGGAACAGGACAAAGGAAGCTCTGGCTCTTCCCTTTCTTCCCCAGGGGACCAGGAGGAAAGGAACCTCAGCCAATAGAAGGAAGAGGGGCTTGGTTCAGTAGTTCTGCTGTGTGATTAAGAGAGCCGGGCAAAGCAAGCTGTCCTTCCCCAAGGGAGGAGCCTCAGCAAACTGAGGGAAAAAAGAGACTTTGCTCTCTAGTTCCTGTGTGGTTGAGTAAGCCTTAAAGAGCAAGCTGTTATGCAGAAGGAAGCAAGAGAGATACCCCCAAACTGCTGCATCCTAATAAGTAGACAGTATAATTATAGTGGTGTTGAGCTATTTTCCACAATAGTTATCATACTTTCACCGAATCTTTCTGCGATATATCTCAGAATACTTCTTTTGTCTTTTGTTGTTGTTGTTGTTGTGATACAGCCAAACCAGTTCTCTGGTTCTGACTTGTAAAAAGTTTTTAAAAACTTTTTCAGATATTTGTTGGGAGTGGGTGGGTTACCTGACTGTGAGAAACTTTGCTCTGTCTGTTCATGCCCTGTTGTGCAGATTGTATGACCCATGTTCAGAACTAGATAACAATTAGTAAATGGCACAATTTGTATGCTGTAAGCAAAGATACACCCTTGACAGTCATTACACATTTCATACAGTTTGAGGGTTAAGTGAAAGGGGGACCATTGCACTATTTGTCACAGTGAACATTTCCGCATTTTTACATTCCTGACTGGTTTCTAATCCTACCTCTTCCAAATATGAGGATGATTCAAAAGTACAGATAGAAATGTTCATGCTCTTGCATTGTGTTCTATATCTGTCTTAGTATACTCAGTTCTAGAGTACTAACCACTATTATGACATATTTTTACAATGGATCTGCAAAATTTACAATGACCCATTTTAACATGTGTATTAAATTTCAGATATCTAGGAGTGTAAGTGAATAAAACATTTTCATATGTTGTCAGATTCTCCCCCCCTCCCCAATCTCTAGAGCATTTAGCCTTTCAGCCACACAGATATATAAATAAAAAGGGCTTTTTGGAATGCTTCAAAAAGTATCTATGATTTTAGACCTTGACCTGCTTTTTGCAGAGTAGCCTGAACATAGTGCTTATAAGATAGAAATCACTCACACTATCTTTAACATGCACATACAGTCTCATAATATCTTTAGCAGGGACTACCTTGTACACCACAATGTTTGTTTCTACTGCTGTAATTCACCCTTCATGGTTGCTCTCTAGGGTTTCTTCCCAAATACAAGAAAATAAAGTTTTAAGCCCATGAGGATTTTTACTGTAATGCAAGATATTGATCATAGTATTGTTTTCAGCAGTAGCTTGCTTCTGCAGTTTTGATTTCTTAGACATTCAGTGAGCCCAGTAGGTTAATATTGGTAAGCCACATAGTGCTTAAAAATAGAATATATAGGTATGGATGTGGTTATGTCTCTTTATAAACTCTAGAAATACTGCAAAACAGAACATGAAAACTAGTCAAATGACAAACAGTAACATCTGCTTAATTTAAGCACTGCTTTATTCACATAGTGCATAGCCTATGGGATTGTGGTAGTGCCTGACTCCCATATTGCAACAGATATTTTCCATATTAGATTCCTAATGGTGCTAGTGGAAGAAATATCAATATGTTCCAGTCTGTCCATTTAATGCAACTCATATGTTGCTCGTTTGACGTGGGAGCCAGCCATAAGGGAGTGTGGCCTAATATGCAATGGAGTTCCTGCTATAAAAAAGCCCTGACAGTATTGATGTATATTTTTGGAGCCCTACGGCTCAGAGTTCCATATTATACTATACAAAGTTATAGTACAGTATAGTTTGTAGAGTTTATAGAGGGCTGAATTCCACAATATTTATCATGTTTTAATCTCATCTTTCCAAGACATATCTCACAATATTTCTTTAAGCAGTTTTTTTTTATTGTATCAGTTTAATGTGGTATTTGCTGATTTTAATGATTGTGTGGTTTGGAGATGTGTTTTAATGGACAATGTAATTTGGTTTGAGTGCCTTGAAAAGAAGGTAGGTTAAAAAAAACCCCTTAAATGAACTAACTAGTTCCTAAAAATCTGTGATACCTATATATTTTCATGTCAGTCTAAACAAAATAAAATCCCAGAAAGTTTAAGATCAGCCATCTTATAGGTACAATCTCTCTTTCCCTCCTTCCTCTACTGTAGTTGCCCATTATGATAAAAGTTCTGACATTCTGTGCCCTCTAGCAGTGAGCACTTCTGCAGAACCTGATCTGCTCAATCCATCACCATATCTTCAAAAAGAAGACTGTCCTCTCAGGGGCGAGAAGTTTTTCCTAGACTTTTTTATCCTAACCTGGTAAGAACTTCAGCATAGGACTTCTTCAACAATGAGAATTTGGGAGGGAAGCCCTCACAGATATGAATATCTTCAAAGGAAGATGTCTTTAAAAATGTAGCATTCTTCAAAGAGGGAACACCACCTTCAGCAATCTGAAGTTCTTTAAAGTGGGAGCCCACCAGCACTGTGAGTTCTCTGAGGACCTATTCCCCAAGGAATAGAAAGGAGCAAACTTCTCCCACCCTTGTTCTATAATGCTTATTTTTTTTCTTCTTAAAGCAGCTTTACATTTTCTGTATAAATTTGTCAATATAGAAAGTCTATCTTTTAGTATACTGTAAAAAACCCCAATGGGTATGTGCAACAACAACAGAAAAAAAAATTGATTAATTTCTCCTACCTTGATTTGGTTATGAGGGCCTTGCTTGGACTATCTATAATACACAAATAGGGTCATTATGACTTAATCAGTTAATTTCCTACAGTGGTGTTAACATTTTCTATACATGAGTTACAGCATCACCAGTGACATATCATTAGGAATATCAGGTTTTGTCCATGACTGAGTGCTTTGATCATGGACATACTACAAAGGGAAACTCTCATCTGTATTTTCAGCTGGAGAAGGGGTAATGCAGAGATGCTTTTGCAGACTCTAGCAAAACCAGAGCCCTGAATGCTTAGCTTCTGGCACTTGCACTTGTTCTGGAGTTGTTGCAGCCATGTCTCATCATGGGCTGTGGGTTGACATACACAGCTGTGATGTCAGATGTTCTTGTCATGTGCCAGAGTTTCCCACTTACTGATGTCAAAACCTCTTAAATTAGACTTACAAACATCCATACATTGGGGCTTTGGGTAAGCTCTGAATGTCTTACAAATTGTCTGTTTTTGATCTGATGGTTAGTTCTGATTTATTATATATCTCTGCTAAAAGCATGTTACTTGAGAGCAATGCCTAGTTGGTTTCCACATAAACAGACACAGAGGACCTAGCGTTTCAGAATTTATCAACTATATGAAGAAGCATATTGTTTAGGATAGTCATTGGCTGTGTCACTTTGCCCAGTATCTAAGGTTCTCTTGATGCTAATGTGTTGTGCATATGTGAAATTTATTGACATATGCTAGATTTATTCACATGGAAAACACGATGTGCATGTGTGAAAGTTTATCCATGATATTTTACCACCAGCCATAATAGTTGTTGATAACTGAGGCATCATCCACAAAGAGAACCTCCCCTAAAAGATGCAGCTGTACATAATCACCTGATCATGCAGACTTCCTTAGCTGAAAAATATCTGGGTGGAGTGAGATTATATTAGACTTGTTTTTTTGTTTGATCTTTGCTGGCTGTTTCACACTTGTAAGTAGTCACTTGGTATTGTTGATTAGTCTCACTTGTAATTAGTGCTGAGCAGATCTGTAGGGAGATCAATCATAATAAGTTAGATATGTGATTCATGTTTATGGGATCATAAATGCTGATTCGGTGTATTCCTACTGACTGTCTGAGCATGGGCCATAATTCTCCACTGATATTCAGCATAACCATGATTTCAGAGTGCAGAAGTCACACGGGCTTTCCACTTGCTGTTTCAGAGTTTCTGTTCAGGAGAATTATTATCCTGTGAGAAATGTTCCCACGGATGATCCTTTGCTTGTGTGTTCCCAATGATGTCCTTGTGTGTTCCCAAGAAATGTTCCCACGGATGTCCTTTGCTTGTGTGCCACAAGTATGAACTGGAACCAAACGGAAGCAGCTGCAGAGCTTTCCTGAAGCTTTGAAAACTCAGATCTAGTGTGCTGCAATGGATCAATGTAAGCAAATGCTGTCACCTGATGGTTGTAAATCTACTATCAGCATATGCAACTGTGTAAAGATCTGGTTGCTTATAGCATTGATCCAAATGGAATGTCAAATTTTACCTTGTTTTACACCAAACTGGATTATGAGATAATCCATGATTTTAAATTTTGCTTCTCCCTGTAGTCAGATGCTAGAGATGGCATCCTGTATGGTGTATTTTGAAGCAACTACCCCATACCAGTGTGCTCCCAATGTTTACATTGTAAATGATTATCTGCAAACTGCAATGCATGTACTGTAGAGCAATGAGCTATTTGCTTTAAAAACACCCCTATCCAGGTACAGTAGATCCTAATGCTACTGTTGCAATCCCAAAGACAAACAAGGTGACTACATTTCCTGAATCCTGTCCCAATTATATTTCATTTAATAATGCTCAGTAAAAAAATATCTGGTGGCAGGGGAAATGAATCTACACGATTTTATGGGATCATTCATCAAGAACTAATTGAAGCTTTCATACAGTTTAGGGCTGATAAAATGCTGGTAACAATAAACAATAACAAAATTCGCCAGAGAAGGATTTGTTTTGCTGTGATGAAAATGGCTCACTTTCATCCTGGGGATTCCTGGTTTAAAAGCGTCTCCAATTTAAAAAGGGATAAGCACAAGCTCCTCTGCATAATGACAGGATGGAAGCTGTGTCAAATGTATTAGTATTGCTCCAGTGGACCCATTCTCATTGTAAGCATTTGCTATTGTGTGTGACTGAGGAAGGATGCCTAGCCACCAATAGGATTTTTTTTTAAGTTGGATTAGTTAAAACACACATACACACACAATTTTCATGTGGTTTAACCAGAAAGTAAAGAAAAATATAGACTTTAAAAAAAATTGCCATATGTTATCTAAGCTTGGATATATTTGCTCAAGAAATTTCCTCTCTGATGCCTTTGTAAACACAAGCTATTTCAGGACTATAATCCCTCCCCCAAACCATATTCAGCAAATGTGATGTGTCACTATTTCAAGTGTCAAAATAAAATGCATTTTCCATGTATTTAAAAAAAAATTACACAAAACAAAGTATTCAGTTTGATATGTCAAACATGGATCCAAAATATGTGCACTCCACTACAGCAAATGTGTTTGCTTCTGAGTAAATGGATTTAGGGCATGGGTGATGACAATATTAGTTTAAATAATGAGTAAGATGTCTTTTTGAATTCTATAATTTGGAATGTTTGCAATCTTCACTATTTTTTTCTCCATATTTCTGCTGTCCTGGAAAGTGATGACCAGATTTTCCAAGTTATAAAAAATATCATTGGGTTGCAATTTGTTTCAATTAACCATTTCTATTGATTTTATATGTATTTCTGCTGTTGTACATTGCCTAGAGCCTGGCATTAGCCTGGATGAGGCAATTCATAAATTGTAACAACAACAACAATGATGGCAACAACAATACTGTCATTTTAAATTCTGTGTCATATTTTGCTGTTATGACACATTGCTTCTTGATTTCTGGCTTAATTGATCATGGTTCTTGATGAAGGCAAATGGGCTACTTTATTTTTAGAGGCACCACAGTTTATTTTAGTTATATATTAAATTAGATTTTTTTTTAACCTCCCTTTTCCACTTCTGCGGGGTTCAGGGCAGTTTACAACAATTTGATTCAATGCACTGTAAACAAGTTACAGAAATACATTGCTAGACTAGTATTATTGTTCCTTTATTTTTCATATAGGCACTTAGGTGTAAATGTGCGCATTCTTTTTTAAAGATAGCTGCTGTGTATAGATGCACATCTTTCTTTTGACCACCCCTGTCATAATTCATAGCGCTGTGCTGTTACTGATCTTTACTCACTTTTTAAAGCATTGGTTGGCATACTGATGTGTCAGGTTATTAACCATTATACTAAATGCATCTTCTCTATTTATGATATTCCTTCCTTATATCAAGTGGTGGCCACCATGCTATTTCTTAGGGTAACAGTGTTAGTTTCTTTCTAAGGCAGGAGGCACCCATAGGAACAGAGGCCTTCTGCTTAAAGTGAATGAATTAACATTTTTATTGTATGGACTCCACAACCTCTTGAACAACAAATTACCTTTGTCTTCACTGAGCTGCAGTAACCTTTCAGAAAGTCCCCCCCCCCCTCTGTATTAATTCAAAACTACAAATGATATGATCTTTAAGCCAAGTTCATACTTCTGGTGCCAGCCAAGTTCATTCTTCTGGTGCACAAAAATGTGAGCCCAAGAGACTTGCAGTGCTTCCACATGAAGCTGAGCGTTGCAGCTTCCCAAAGTCTTCTTTGGCTAACATTGTCTATTCAAACCAGTTTAGAGAAACCCTTCTTCCTCCTTCCATCTCTCCACTTGCCTGTCTGCTCATTCTCTTTCCAATTGTACATAGGTTGACTGCTTAGCTACTGCTGTAATATAAGGGAGTAATGGTGGCAGTAAGCTAGCTAGGCAAATTGAGAAGTATCCCTGTCTTCTTCCTTCCTGGCATCTTAGGATACACTGGAAAATGTAGTCTTGATTGGCAAAAATCTGCATTAATTGTCAGGTTGACCTGAGGCATGGTGCCTCAGATGCTTTACAGTGTCAAAGGTACATCAGAGTAACAGATTCTCTGCCTACCTATCCATCATGTGGCTGGTTGCCACCACCAGCACTGTCCAGGTACTTCAGTAGCAGCTCCAGTAATTGCCATAGTGCAGTAGAGGAGGCAGACCAGGATTGAGACAGTGGGGGGATTTACAGAATGCCATTAAAGGAGGCATTCTGACCCTCTGAGGCTTGGAATAAACTGATTCATTTGTTAATTTTATGACAAATATATGGTGTGCTGGCACTCGCTTTTGAGTGTGTTTAGGTGGGGTGTCGAATTTACAACAACTGTAGTGATTTTTTGGTCTTGAAACTAAAAATCATAGTTGTTGCATTTCTTATCCTATGATGTGTTGCATTTCAGACCTGCATGAGTCAAATGATATTTCAATTAAACACACAGACCCATTGATCAGCTCTGCTGAATTAGTTATTTATGAGAACTAACAAGGTTTTTAAAAAAGCATAGCAACAAAATCAAGTTAATAAAACCATGGAAACAATAAACAACAGTTAAAACTAATAAAGCTTTCTGTAAAACTATTTCCAATGCAGCCATCTGTAAAACCAAAAAAGTGTAATGGGCTGTCTTCAGCCCATTAGTTGAATTATAAACTAATGTATGTCTATGACTTTCAGTCACAACATGTTTGGAGTTTTTTGTACCTTGGAGTAAGTTTCATTAAACTAAGTGGTATTTCCAAGTGAACATGATCATAAGGTCTGATCTTACAAGCATCCTTTGTGAGATGCCAGCTTGGGTTGTTGAGGTGTAGAGTTACAGAGCAGCCTCTGGGAAGCTACATTTAGTCAATGTCTTTGATTTGTTGGTCTCTCACTGAAAGACAGATACACCTCAAGTCCACCTGAAAATCATCTCAAATGCCAAATGAGAATCACAATTCCTTTGCAGGCTGAGAAGTCTATGGTAGAGCCAGTTTGGTGTAGTGGTTAAGTGTGTGGACTCTTATCTGGGAGAACCCAGTTTGATTCCCCACTCCTCTACTTGCACCTGCTGGAATGGCCTTGGGTTAGTCATGATTATCACAGGAGTTGTCCTTGGAAGGACAGCTTCTGGGAGAGCTCTCTCAGCCCCACCCACCTCACAGGGTGTCTGTTGTGGGGGGAGAAGATATAGGAGATTGTAAGCCTCTTTGAGTCTCTGATTCAGAGAGAGCAGGTATAAATCTGCAGTCTTCTTCTTCTAGGCACTGGAGAAAGTGTTCTTCAGGACCATGGTCAGCAGAAATGAGTGTTCTCCCTTCAAATTAGCAGCCTCAGATGTAATACTGAAAAGAAAATCTTGTAAACACTTTGGGTCCCCATTGCAGGAAGAAACAATCATAACAATAATGAAGAAGAAGAAGTTGGTTTTTTACACATTGCTTTTCTCTGTCCCTAGGAGTCTCAAGGAAAAGGAAAGGTCTCCTGTGCAAGCACCAGTTGTTTCTGACTCTGGAGTGATGTCGCATCATGACGTTTTCATGGCAGACTTTTTACGGGGTAGTTTGCCATTGCCTTCCCCAGTCATCTACACTTTCCCCCCAGCAAGCTGGGTACTCATTTTACCAACCTTGGAAGGATGGAAGGCTGAGTCAACCTCGAGCCAGCTACCTGAACCAGCTTTCGCTGGGATCGAATTCAGGTCGTGAGCAGAGGCCTCTGACTGCAGTACTGCAGCTTTACCACTTTGCATCATGGGGCTCTTAGGAGTCTCAAAGCAGCTTACAATTATCTTCCCTTCATTTCCCCTCAACAGTCACCTTGCGAGGTGGATAAAGCTGAGAAGGTTCTGAAAGAACTGTGATTGGCCCAAGGTTGCCAGCAGACTTCATGTGGAGAAGTGAGGAATCAAACCAAGTTATCCAGGCTAGATTCCACTGCTTTTAACCACTACACCACACTGGCTCTCAGTATAAATGGGGTAAAAATAAATGGGAAATAAATAAATAATGTATACTTGATTCCTATTGAGTGCTAGTAATCCCAGAAGTCAAGAATGTATTTCTTTGAGGATCATATTTTCAGTCTAGCCCAGGGGTGTTGAACTCATTTGTTAGGGGGACTGGATCTGACATAAATGGGACTTTATGCATGTCATAAAATGTTTGGTTTATGGTTTATTAAATTTATACCCAGCCCTCCCCACCAAGGCAGACTCAGGCCTGCTTACAACAATAGTCATAAAACAAAGTGCATCATCATAATAAAATCAGTTAAGTTTAAACAGTTTAAAACAATTTGGTGCTAATAACATTCCGATGTTATTCAAATTCAATGATGTCAATGTTCCTGGATTCCTCCTGCTGTTATAAGACTCAATATCAGCTGAAAGCCAGCTGGAAGAGTGTGGTTTTATAGGCCTTGTGGAACTGGGTGAGGTCCCGCAGCGCCCTAACCTCTTCCGGCAGCTGGTTCCACCAGTTGGGGGCTACTACTGAGAAGGCATGATCCCTGGTAGCCTTCAGTCTAGCCTCTCTCGGCCCAGGGATCACTAAAAGATGTTGAGTTCCCAATCTTAGTACCCTCTGGGGAATGTGTGGGGACAGATGGTTCTTCAGGTATTCAGGTCCTCAACCATAAAAGGCTTTGAAGGTAATGACCAGTCCCTTGTAGTTAATCCAGTATACTGTTGGTATCCAGTGCAGTTCTTGCAGTGCCGGCTGTATGTGCTCCCACCTGGGCAGCCTCAATAGCAGCCTGGCTGCTGCGTTCTGGACTAACTGTAGTTTCCGGGTTCATGACAAGGGCAGCCCCATGTAGAGGGCATCACAGTAGTCCAATCTTGAGGTGACCATTGCAGGGATCACAGTTGCCAGGTCGCCACGATCAAGGAAGGGAACCAACTGTTTTGCCCGCCTAAGATGAAAAAAGACAGATTTTGTAGTTGCTGCTATCTGGGCCTCCATTGTCAAGAAGGACTCCAGTAGCACCCCCAAACTTCTGACCTTGTGCACCATTGTCAGTGGTACACCATCAAAAGTTGGTAGGGGGATTCCCCTGCCCAAACCACCACGACTCAGGCATAGGACCTCTGTCTTCGTTGGATTCATCTTCAAATGTAATGCCAGACAGCAGAGGTATAAACTTTATAAAGGACACAGACAAACACAATTAAAGATATTATTTTTTTAACTTAAAATACAAACATGCTTAAAATTCTTGCAATATTTTGTTTAAAATGGAAAGGTGGAGGAATAGTGGGATTTTGCAATGAAATTTTAAAAATAAAACTACAAAGATAAAATGCTCTCAGCCTGGGAAAACATCAAATGACAGGGCATAGGAGACTTCTCTCCCCGCCCCCCCCCCCCCCCAATTATTCAGATTGGCAATGGCTCTCCAATGTAATATCCCCCTTTGGCTGTAAATTCCCAATTTAGAGTACTCACTAGGCACCAGTTCTCATGTCCATTGTGCAGAGACAAAGCTGGCTCAAAGCATCAACTGTTTATGTGCAAAAACACAACACCAGGAAGCTTCAACTGGCTGTAGGAACACTGGAAGGGTGAGTTTCACTCCATTGAAGCACATTGCAGCACAGACAAAGTTGCAATGAAACTGTAGAGTGAATTTTCCATTCAGGTCTATGTGAATGGAAAATCCACTCTGCATTTTCTTCACAGCTTTGCTTTCTTCTTTAGCATCTGCAAAGACAAGGAAGAAGAAACCAAGAAGGTCTGAGCGCCTGCTCCGGCTGCAACGCCACTGAGGATGTTCTCCGCAGCTGAGAACGAAATGTCTGGAAGGAAAACTTTCTCCAGTAGAACACGGCACTTGATCCCGAAAGATTCTACAAACCCTAAGGAAGAAGAAGCCTTGGAACTTCAAAGGTTGAGGACAGAGGGGGGAAGGGGAAGAAAAGAGCCCTACAGGCCTGATTAAAGCCCTGGGTGGGCTGGTTTGGTTCGTGGGCTGGACATTTGTCATCCCTGGTCTAACCGCATAAACTTCATATGGAAGAAGAAGAAGAAGAAGAAGAAGAAGAAGAAGAAGAAGAAGAAGAAGAAGAAGAAGAAGATGATATTGGATTTATATCCCACCCTCCACTCCGAAGAGTCTCAGAGCGGCTCACAATCTCCTTTACCTTCCTCCCCCACAACAGACACCCTGTGAGGTGGGTGGGGCTGGAGAGGGCTCTCACAGCAGCTGCCCTTTCAAGGACAACCTCTGTCAGAGCTATGGCTGACCCAAGGCCATGCTAGCAGGTGAAAGTGGAGGAGTGGGGAATCAAACCCGGTTCTCCCAGATAAGAGTCCGCACACTTAACCACTACACCAAACTGGCTGGATCTAACTGAAAAGCTCATGAACAAAGTTGTGGGAGAGGCTGAACTTTCCCCCCTCAGGTGGAATTACACACTGTTGCTTACTTCTCTCTTTTCCATCAGCAGAAGAGGAAGAAAAAGGTAGCATTATCCAATTCCTCTCTTGCCACTCTAGCATCTGCTATTGTGGTAGATTTTGTTTGCAAAGCATTCCCAATCCTTAGCATTTTCAAGGCAAGCAGCCATCTGCTGGGAGAAGACAGGGAACAATCTGCTTCACCAATGCCATCCATGAGTTTTCCAATTATTCCAGCCCTGTAATATGTCAATTTCTGTTTTAAAAGTGATATACTGAATATAATGGAGACAGATCAAGATGGGTAAACATTGTTGCTCTTGCTCTTTTCATAACGGTACTGTTTTTTCTTCCATGTAATATAACTTTTAACTCCACTGACTAACCCATGCATTATTTAGGAGTTTTTTTTTTAGAGATTATTTATATTTTCAGTTTGGAAGGGAGCTTGTTAATTTTCAATACATTGTAACCCAAACGAATTAGTCAGTATAAGGCAACAAGAAAACCAACAAATATCACAAGCTGACTCTCAGTGATTCTTCTGGCTGCCAACTGAAACAAAGCCAGTGTGTGTCAATGCATTTGTTGCCATTCATCCTTTATATTGACCCTCTCCTTCCTTTATCAGGGTTTAAATTTAGGTTTTAAGTGCTTCATGTAAGGGATTGACATTTCTAGAAACATGTGTTATAAATTTTTAAAAATAATTTTATAATTGTGGCTTGAGGATGTATACAAATGAAGCAAAACTGATGTTATTTTTTCTGTTTTACCATATTTTAAAGTAGTGCTTTTCAGTTTTGAATCTTTGCATATATAATCCACAAGAGATTGCTAGGTTTAAATGTGAAAAATCTTCTATAGTGCTCATAACTGGCCCAGGTTTTCTCCTGCTGAGATCAGCGATGTATGACCTCTTTGTCTCTATTGCAATCACAATAAAGGCTGCAAATCATATGCCTAGTTATGCATGCTTAAGGCTATTGTATTCATTTGGGCAAGGGCACATCTGCAGGGAGTATTCTTCAAGGGTTGGATGCTCTCATTCAGAAGAACCCCATCCCTGTAGACACACATCCATGGATTTTTCATTCTCAGCTGGTTTCCCATCTTACTATAAGGTTCAATGACAAGAGATTCCACAATCCAAATTTCTCTTGCACTACATCATTGTGGCTGAATTGCCAAACAGAGATGAGACAGGGTTCTGTATAGATGCACCTGAACACTTCAGCACTTCTAAATAGTTCTGTGCTGTCTTGAGGATTTTTAAAAAGTGGAAAGAAAATATATAAATGTCCAAACCAATATATATAATCATTAATCAATGAAAACTTAGACATCCCTATGCTGTAGGTGTTCTGAGAACTAAGTCCTCTGTGCTGCATTCCTGAACAGAATGGGTTTAGAAGGGTGTGACAATGTGTACAATTGCACTGTTAGACTTATAGTTTGAGTATTAGAATTGTTGAGATCAAAATTTGTTCTTCATTCTCAGCTTCCTTAAAAGGATAATTTCCACACAAAAACACAACAGAATTCTACATCAGTAGCACCCCCCCTCCCAAGTTTACTGTAAGGAATTTAAGCTGTCAATGGTGCTCTTAGTCATCTCAGATTGTAATCACAGCAGCATTTAATAGTGGAGATATTTTATGAGATAATTAGACCCAAAATGCATGAAAATAACTACTTTTAAGTGAGCTAGTCAAAGTCAAATGGCAATACATAACAATGGATTCTATCAGAATCCCTTTCATATATGGTCTGTAATTTTGTAATTCTCAGAACTGTGAATAATTAATTTCTGCATACAGTCAAAATTATCTGTAATATTTAAGGTAGCCACTTCAGTGGGTCTAGTGAGGGCAGAAAGATTAAATATAAATCTTGTAAACAAATAAATGCTTTATATAAAGATATTTAAAACATGAGGATTTGGAAAACAAATTTGGAAAACACAGCAGTGGCCACAGGATTGGAAAAGGTCAGTTTATATTCTAAACCCAAAGAAGGGTAATGCAAAGGAATGTTCAAACTATCGCACCATTGCACTCATTTCACATGCCAGCAAGGTCATGTTAAAGATCCTACAAACTAGGCTTCAGCAATATGTAGATTGGGAACTACCAGAAGTTCAAGCTGGGTTTCAGAGAGGTAGAGGAACTAGAGATCAAATTGCCAACATTTTCTGGATTATGGAGAAAGCACAGGAGTCTGCTTCATTGACTATACTTAACCCTTTGATTGTGTGGATCACAGAAAACTGTGGCAAGCCCTTAAAGAGATGGGAGTACCAGTCCACCTCACCTGTCTCTTGAGAAACCTGTATGAGGGTCAAGAAGCAACTGTCAGAATGAGATATGGAGCAACTGATTGGTTTAGAATAAAAAAAGGAGTTCAACAAGGATGTATATTGTCACCCTGCTTTTTAAAATTTATATGCAGAGTACATCATGCGGAATGCCGGCCTGGATGAAGCAGAAGTCGGAATTAAGATTGCTGGAAAAAACATCAACAACCTCAGATATGCAGATGACACCACTTAATATTTTTGTTATTCAGTCACACAGTTGAGTCCGACTCTTTGCGACCCCATGGACAAAGTCATTCCAGGCCCTCCTGTCTTCCACCATCCTCCGAAGTCTGATAAAATTCATGTTAGTTACATCAGTAACGCTGTCCAGCCATCTCATATTTTGCCATTGCCTTCTTCTTTTGCCTTCTGTCTTTCCCAGCATCAGGATCTTCTCCAGTGAGTGCTCCCTACTCATTTGGTGGCCAAAGTATTTGAGCTTCAGCTTCAGCATCTGACCTTCCAGGGAACAGTCTGGGTTGATTTCCCTTAGGACTGACTGATTTGATCTTCTTGCAGTCCAAGGGACTCTGAAGACCACTTAATATAATAGCTGTTAATACCGGGCTTACTGTAAGCTCCAGGAGGATTGGCTATATCAGGGGTGTGTGGCTTAATTTGCAAAGTGGGTGGACCCATCTTCTATGGAAGCAATTTTGTGATTGTGCCCACTGCCCTGTGTCAGAATTCCAAGGATGCTCATAGGCTCAGAAATGTTGGGGACTGCCATTGTAAGATGAGGTGATAGATCTTGCTTCCTATCTCATACTTGGATACATGGTTACAGTTTTGCAAATGCAGTCGATGCTGTGGTCTTGAAATGCTTATCATGCTAAGCTAAGGTGTCACTGCAAAAACCAAATTCATTTTGTTTAGCTGTCTTCCCTAACCAATGTCAAATCACAGTGCAGGTTACTATATGTGTCTCTATTATAATCCCAGCAGTCCTTTGAAGTTAAATTGATATAACAATTAGTGACTTATTTTACAGTAACTGATGTGAGCAATCAATTAATGTATTGATTGATTGTGAGCTGATCTTGAAAATTCATGGTTTACTGAGATTGTTCCAAAATGAATGTGCAAAGCAGTAGACATGTTTTTATTTGCCCCAAATTGATGCACTTAACACAGTGCTGCTTTTTGTGAAATTTTAAGTTATGTTTAAAATGTTTAGTATGATTTCTAAAAATATAAACCACACACACACACACACACACACACACATTCCATTCTTCTGAATGTCTTTTAAGCCTTCCATCCACACAACTATATTGAGGTTTATTACCAGGTGGCACAGCCATGTGGAAGGGCTCATCTTGGCTGCTGTGGCCTGGTTTGCATGCTGGAAGAGTCTTCTCACTTCCAGTTACTTGAACACAACAGCTGAGCACCTACTGTTGTTAATAAATCTCTCCCCATCCCATTCCCATTTCCCAGTGCAATTTGTTGAATGAATGAATGAACTTTATTACAGTCATAGACCAATATAAAAACTATAACACATCATATAAAACCCTCCTAAAATACCTAAGATAGTATAAAATACCCTCCTAAAAAAACATAAAATATAATAAAATACATAAACATTTCCCCACCTATACAATCCAAGATAGCTAAAATATAATTTAACCAATTTTAAAATTCAAGTCAGTTCCAATTTATATAAATCCTTTAAATCAGAGTATATAAAAACATTTATAAACTAAAATTCCAAGAGATCATACAAGACATGCAGTTTCTTGTTTCTTAGTATGGAACTTCACAAGATAATGGCAAAATTTGGCTATCTGTCTAGAGATAGTTGGACTTGCATCCACCAAAAGTTTCTCCAAACATGCCTCGTCCGCGTCTGCCATTGGTTTAACTACAAACGGGGAAACTAACCTATCCCTCTGTACTTGGTGGAAAGGGCATCGAAAAAACATATGAGTCATCGACTCCACCTCTCCCATAGCACAAGGACAGCGTCGGTCTTCATACGGGACTTTTCTATATTTCCCTTCTAGCACCTTTGAGGGCATGGCTGCGCATCGAGCCAACGTAAAGGCTCTTCTGTGGGCTGGTACCTCCAAATAAAAAAAGTACTTGGCCGTCCTCATAACATATTTGGTCTCAGTAGCTGCTAAAAAAGAGGGGGCCTGTTCTAGATCCCTTTGTCTCTCTATATCGCAGATTCTTTGTTTGATAATACTTTTTGCTTTGGCATAGCTCTGCGCCAAGAGTGCAATTTGTTAAGTAAAATGTAACTATGCAAAATGAGATTATTATTAAGTATTTTTATAGTAATGGAAGAAAGATGGACATGTGGCCCAGAAAGTCAGACTGGCTACATAGGCAATGTAATGCATATCAAGTAAAAATGGAGACTACAGGTAAAAGTACTTGAAGTTACAAACAAATACTTAAGACTGATTATTTCCAAGTATACTCAGATTACAGTTCACACAGTGATTAAAAATATGTGTTGTCTTCCTACAATCCTAACTTCTTGTATTCTTACCAAAGATTGCAATTACTTTTTGAGATGTAATGCAGATTTCAAGCTTTATATTTATGTCACTTGATTTGCATGCTAAATATATGACATTTGCATTTTAACTAAAGCATCTGCACAGAGAAAAATGTATCTGAAAAAATGGACTTGTGGAATTCTTAAATAAGAGGCATTAAACAGTGTATATTAGAACCTAAACTGTAAAAGCAATTTTTAAATATTTTCACAAAGTTATATAGGAGTGTGCACAACCCCCCCCCCCCCCCCCAGTATTTTTCAGGTTTGGGTATATCATCCGCCCCTCAAAAAAAAATCAATATTTCCCAATATTCGCCAAACCCAATACTGGTATCGTATTGAGATTTGGGAAATACTCAGGATCGCTGGGTTTTTTCAGGTCCAGTATACATTATAGGAACCATTACCATCAATGGTCCCAATAGGCTATAATGGAGACTCAATCAAGGGTATCTGGGGATCTAGGGAGCTGTTTTTTGAGGTAGAGGCATCAAATTTGCATCATAACTACTGGTGCCTCTCCTCAACTCCCCCCCCTCTGAATTTCAAAAAGATTATCCCTTTAAATGCTTTCTCCAAGCCATGACACAACTCCATGCCATGGAGAGTGAACTCTGATGTTTAAATGCCTTGCTGAGAGTTCACTCTGAAGGAGTTTAAAGGGACTTCTGAGAACCCTTTAAATGTCCCATAATTGCAACAATCTGACAACCCTGAAAAGTCCCAAATATTGGAATTTTGGGGGGCAGCCATTTTCATATACCCAAATCACTAGAGTCCTCAGTGATCTGCTGAGAAAATACCTGATAAATACCGATAAGGTGGGTTTTTTTCCAGCTTGGAATATACCAAGTGCACACCTAGTTATTAATACCACATCTGGATCCATCGCCTTTCAGTACTGCCTGGGATCTGTACACGTTGAGAAAGGAAAATATTATATAATTTGTCTGAATAGCTGAAGTAGCACTATAGTAATTTTATTTGATTGTTTTAGTGTTTTACTGTTTTAATATTGCTTATTGTTATTGTGCATTTTATGTTGTTAGCCTCTTTGAGTCTGCATAGAATGAGTGGAATATAAATAAATAAATAAATAAAATTTCTCTGAATAAATCCTAATTGAAAAGAACAGAAACAGGAAGGCAGAGAAGTCTATGGAATACAGTAAGGAATAAAGAAGGTGTTGCCTTTTTCATAATAAAAGTATTTATTTTAAAAGATTTCTTTATCTCCTTTTTAGTTATGGCAGGGTCACCAAGGTGGCAAACATTTAAGTGTGCATGTGTATACACACACACACACACTTTGGAAGGTACTACCACTCCTCTAATCTAGTGCCTATACACACACACACAATTTGAGAAACATATAAACACATAGACCGTTTTCACACACAGCTTACCTCGCAGCCACAATCCTGTTCCCTCCGCAGCGTCCGGTTGGATTTCCTACCATCTGCGCTGAAGTTACAGGAAGTGCTGCAGCTTTTGCATAGCAAACATAAACCGCTAAAACCCAGTTTACGTTTGCTATGCAAAAGCCGCGGCACTTCCTGTAACTCCGGTGCAGATGGTGGGAAATCCGACTGGATGCTGTGGAGGGAACAGGATTGTGACTGCAAGGTAAGCTGTGTGCGAAAACAGTCATAGGCTCACAAAAGGAAAGAGGGCCAATAACAGTTAGTGAGGGAACACCAAACCGAACAAAAAATTTACCCACTGGCAATAGACAATTTGAGAAACATATAAACACATAGACCGTTTTCACACACAGCTTACCTCGCAGCCACAATCCTGTTCCCTCCGCAGCGTCCGGTCGGATTTCCTACCATCTGTGCTGAAGTTACAGGAAGTGCTGCAGCTTTTGCATAGCAAGCGTAAACCGCTAAAACCCAGTTTACGTTTGCTACGCAAAAGCCGCGGCACTTCCTGTAACTCCGGCGGAGATGGTGGGAAATCCGACCGGATGCTGTGGAGGGAACAGGATTGTGACTGCAAGGTAAGCTGTGTGCAAAAATGGTCATAGGCTCACAAAAGGAAAGAGGGCTAATAACAGTTAGTGAGGGAACACCAAACCAAACAAAAAATTCACCCACTGGCAATAGACAATGACAGACTGATGAATCTCCCTGGATTCAGAGTTCCATAGCTTCCATGTCACAATCAAGAAGGCACTTTCTTGGATTGCCGCCCATCTAGCCATATGAAGGAGGGCCTCTGAAGAAGACCTGAGTGCAGGGCTGGCGTTTGGGAGTAGGTGGGGTAGGTGGCTGCCTATGGTGCCACTTTGCCTGGGGGCACCACCAGGTACCCCCTTACTCCCCTTGCCCCTTCCCCGGTGCAACTCAGCCACTGCGAATTTGGGAGGCTTCCTTAGAAGCCTCTGAAGAGCACAGTGTTTTAGCACTGCCCGGCTGCTTTCAAGCCGAAAGCAGCCGCCCCACTATTTGAAGGCTTCCTTGGTGCAGCAGGTGCAGCAGGGGGAAAGTGGCGGTGCAGCAGCACTCTTGTGCACCGCCCATCACTCTCTCCCCCACGTTGCCCTGCCTGAGGTATACTGAGATATACTGCCTGGTCCTGCAGCATTTCAGTCATTTTAAGTCACTTCAGAAGGTGACATGCAGTTGTTTATCTCAGCTAAGCACAACAATTTGTGGCTGGAGAAAATGAATAGCCAGCAGATTGTCCTAGGAGTACTTTGGAAGGTACTGTCACTCCTCTGATCTAATGCCTATACTGACCTGACCTTTTGGAAGAGAAACATTGATATGGCACAGTTTTACCACAGCTGCCTTTTCTTCTTGACTTATTTAACACTACCAGCTGATTCTGTCATTATGCCATGAGCTTATTCCCAAAGCCATTTCCACCTTCATACCCTGATACTTGATCTTAGAAATCAGTTGAGTACACCACAACCTTCTTCAGATGCCTTAAAAAAGCCAAATGGCCCTGCAATTACTTCAGTCTACTATTTTTCTCTCAATGTATAGATACTTAGATTATGCAAGCTCAGTGGTTTGGACCTTAGGGTATAAAATTAAAACTCACGTTCTTAGTTCAGATTAAATAGTGATGGTTCAAGTAGGTCCTTTTAAATTTAGGGAGAAAATTGCAGTTGCCTTTGACATAAACAATAGACACTGTTTATAGATACTCATACAAGGCTTTGGTATTAAAGAAAACACTTTTGTCTTTAAACTTCACTCCTAGAAGCTGATGGCACCTTTATTGGTTGCTATGATGGGTCAAAATAATTGACCAATGACTGTAAATTAGAATATGTATTAGAGCTCCCAGCTAGATTTCAGAGTTTAGAAGTGTTGGGTTTAAAGAAAAGCACTTTGAGTCAGATTTGGATTTTCTTGCTTTTTATTTTTTCAAAGAATTTAATAATTAATTAAGCAATAATTAACACAATTCACACATTAGAAGATAATGCAATGAATTGGGAAAGAATGCTAAAAATGACAAGTGTTAAACAACCTGAATTTCAGAGGAACAGCAAAATGTGGCAGGGGTTTGTAAAACAATTAAGGGACTCCCTCACCAGTTGAGGTTTTCCTAGCAAATGCTGCTTGTAGTTTTATTATATTGCCTATCTGTTCCTCCATGGCAAGGTTACATTCCATTTTCTTTGTTGCATCCATTTGGACTGGCATTCAAGAGAAAGTTTTTGGAAAAGCTGTTGCTGGCCAGGTTTAGGAAATTGTATACAGTATGACAATGCTATTCTAAGAGACTTACAAATAAACTCAATGGATGAGGACTTTTAGGTTGGACAATGCTGCTGTTGTTGATTGTTGCTGTTTATGTTGGTGTGATGGAACATTTTATATTATACTGAGTGTTTCTTTTGTTGATGGTCCATCTTCAACACCTGACCTGGATGGCTGGACTAGCATAACTCATTAGATCTTGGAAGCTAAGTAGAATCAGCCCTGGTTAGTACTTGGGAGGGAGACCACCAAGGAAGACCAGGTTTACTGTGCAGAGGCAGGTGATGGCAAAATACTCCTGAATATCTGTTGCCTTGAAAAAACCAGGGGGGGGGGCGGTCACCATAAATCATCTGTGTCTTGATGGCAGCTTCATTTTTTATCCTCATAACAACTTCCCTGTGAGATAGATATAGACTGAGAAACAGTGACTGGTTCTAGGTCTGCCAATGAGCTTCTAGAGCTGAGTGAAAATTTCAACTTGGGTATCCCAGATGCTATTTAGTCTAACATTCTAACCACTTCACCAGGCTGGCTCTCATTGACTTTTGCTTCTGCTTCAACTAAAAATCCTAGTAGAAAGACAAGAACTCTGCAGATGGCTGTGGTGGAGTAGGGTTTAGGCAAGTTTTGAACTACAGTCACAGATCATGTGTTGTCTGTATTTCAACAGGAATACAGTAAAATTGTCTGCATGGTGCACTATATTAATTCCAAGTCCTAGGAAAATGCCAAGCAGGAAGTTGATGTAGGGGATTCTACAGAAGGCAAACAGGCAATGAAGGAGTGAAGTCTTTATGTTGAGAAAAAGGCTGAGGCAGACAGGATAAAATTGAGGAGAGGATAATGATGCAAGAAACTTTGCCTTCCTATTTGGGAGAAAGGTGAGGTACAAATGAATTGAATAAATAAAATAAAATAAAATTCTTTTTTTCTTTTTAAAAATTGGTGAGAGTGTGCGTGTGCGTACACACCTAAAAGTCATGGTTGAGTTAGAGTACACCTTAGTGAAGCTTGAATGTTCAGAGAGGTGACTTGCTATTGCCTGACTCTGTGTCCAGGCCCGGTATTCCAAGGAGGTCTCCATCCATGTACTTGCCAGGGTCAGCTGTCCTTAGCTTTTGAGATCTGATGTGATCAGGCTTGCCTGGGCTACCCAGGTCAGGGCAATAAATAAAATTCTGATTTAACTTTTTGCATGTCTTTGACAAAATTTACAATTCAATTATGATTGAAACAGAAGTCTGGACTGGAAGCCAATCAGATCTAAAGTACAATAATACAACTGTGGCAGATATGAATGTTTGGATTCTTTGCAGGCATTCCATACTGACTGAATGTTTGGGGCCTTGAGTTCTTGTCATGTAGCTCATTTCCCCATGACACTTGGTCCTTCTCTTCCCTAGATACAGCTTACATCAGTAAACAGGAAGTTGTGATTTAATGGTATGGAAGTAAACAGACCATGCCCAAACCATGTACGTCCATCTATTTATGCATCCCCTACATCTACGCTATTCCACAGTACATTGAGTTAAAGTGTTTGCATATAAAGTAATATGAATGCACGGAACTGCTATTTTTGGAGTATGGATTTCCTATCTGGGATCCTCACAAAATATTTATGCAGCGGAATCTTGCCCTGTTATTCATCAATGAGGTATTCCATCAAACATAGTTTTGAGAACTGCAGGTTTTTTGTTTTGCTGTGAAATCAGCGGCTGTTAATCAGGATCCAGATTAAGTGTCTTCCACTAAACTTTAGGTTTGGAAGATTGCTTTTCAGGGGTTAGAAAACAGTAAATAAATGCACCCAGCTGCTATTAAACATGTCACACTCTTTCAGTCTCAGGAAACAGATTATAGGATATCACTGGGTATTTTTACTCAGCATTATAAAAATGTAAGTGTTCCCAGTGGGCAGTGCCTGGAACAGTACTTTCTACTAAGCGTGCAGAAAAGCTATTAGTGTATCGACAGATATGCCCACAGTTTTGATTTTGCGAATCTAGGGAAAAACTGTGATCTGACAGCATTCTGGTTATATGCAAATGAACTGAAATTAGCAGCATCCTGCTTTGTCCCACTGTTTATTTTGATGATGCAGTTATGGCACCCTTTCCAAAGTTTAGCCTAAGAAAAACAACTAGCGCTCACAGGTGTTTTTAACAAATGTATTTCCTGAAAGTATATTTATTGTTAACTGTCTGGCAATCAGTATATCAAAAACACATGCCCGTATTTGTTGATGCCTAGTAACTGAATGTTGCTGATTAATTTATGGTGTTTCTGCTTTTAGTATACAACCCTGTCTTTCTTAATCTTCTCTTACATAATAATCTCTCTCCTACCCCAACGTGTATATAATATACAACAGCTTCCTTGTCTATATGCATTTAATAAATAGAGCTTCCCTATGGAAAGCTCATACCATGATAACAGTTGTTTTCCCTTTCACATTTGTATAAAGCCAGCTAAACAAGTGACCACCATCATATCTTGTTACAATGAATTCCAGAAATTAACTATTTATTGTGTGAACATATCTGTTATTTCATCTGTTTGAAATCAACTTCACAGATGTGACCTTGTTAATTTGATCCCCTTAAGTAGGAGTCTTCTATTCCTATGGGTTCTTATCACTTTGGTTGATATGACTGTCGCTAGGATGATACATAAAGATGGGTAGCTATGTTAGTATATCTGTAGCAGTAGAAAAGAGCAAGAGTTCAGTAGTACCTTATAGACTAACATAATTTGTGGAAGGGTATGAGGTTTCATGAGTCACTGTTCACTACTTCAGGCACAGGAAGACACAGCCTGCAATATGTTACTGGTATAAATGGTTTATTGCAAGGCACTATTGTACATTATACCACAAAAGCAAATTGTAAAACAAATGCTGAATCAGATGTGTAATACATGAATACATTTGAAAAGGCATGGATTATCAGAAATATTTATATGGCTACAGCAAATAGTATGGGATACATAAACAGGCAATGCTTATAAGCATACACAAATAATTATATAGTACAATTCTAAACCAGTCTCCAGTAGACAACAGACTAGGTAGAAGGGGGGAGGGAAAGAGTTGGGGCGATTTCCCACACAGCTTACCGAGGAGCGAAGTCCCTCCTCACCACACAGCATCTGCTCGGATTTCCCACCAACTGCTCCGCGGATTCAGGAAGTGCCGCACCTTTTGCGTTGCTAACGTAAACTAGGGTTTTAGCGATTTCCATTTGAGATGCAAAAGGTGCGGCACTTCCTGAATCCGCGGAGCAGTTGGTGGGAAGTCCGAGCAGACGCTGCGCGGTGAGGAGGGACTTCGCTCCTCGGTAAGCTGTGTGGGAAATCGCCCTTGGTTTTTATGCCCCACTTTTTCTACCCAAAGGAGTCCCATAGCAGCTTGCAATTGCCTTCCCTCCATCTTCTCACAACAGGCACTTTGTGAGGTAGGTGGGGCTGAGAGAGTTCTAAAAGAACTGTAACTCGCCCAAGGTCCTCCAGCAGGCTTCATGTGGAGGAATGGGGAATCAAAGCCTGTTCTCCAGATTACAGTCTGCTGCTTTTAACCACTACACCATACTGGGTAGTAGAAAGATGAACCATAAACCACTAGGCATTGTGAATAGACTTGAAACAAAAGTTGCCACATAGTCACATTGCCACCTTTGTTCCCTGTCTCTTCACCATCTCCCCACTGCTGTTGCCTACTTTATCTTCTGAATGCCATAGAGGGTGGGAGAGAGGAGTGGACTTAACCAGTGGAATGTAATGGAACTTGCGTAGTGGTTGACAGGCTGATGGCTGATGGAGTGCACACCACAGCCAATGGGAGAGCCAGAAACTGCCAATACATTTGGGCTTTTATATATATAGGACACACACACACACGCACACTCTTTACTGATATTTATATAACTGTACTGATTTTGTCTCTGCATATGTAAATTTTAAACCTATCTGTACATATGCAGATGGAGGAACTTCTATGATTTAAAGCAAATGCATACAAAGTCTGGCACATTCAAAATAAACTTACCAATTAACAGTGAAAGTGAAAAATCCATTTATTTTCTTCAAATGGCAAATGTAATATCAAAAGTGGGTATTGGCTTCGGGGTGGGGGGGGGACACTGAAAGGGATTTTCCCTCTTACATCCATTTTCAGGAACCACCTATACACCACATTTTAAAGGCACTTCAAAAGAAACAATCTGCAATGCAATGCCCAACCTAATTCTTCTCTCTCTCAGCATTAGCTTCACCAAGGAAAGGAAGGGACCTCAGTTTCCAGTGATTATGCGTTTTGCCCCCTGAGAATGTACTGCGTTGCCCTTTTGCAGACAACTTTGCCTCCATTAAAATGTTACCTTTTGTTTCAAAAAATTAATCCAATAAGATTTTGCTTCAAGCAGCACATGGCAAATCATGCTTTTGTATGACATCATTGTATCCTAATCAAATAATTTTAGCTCATATATAGCTTATGTGGCTCCACCTTGAGTCTGTTTGCCCTAGTATCTGTACTGATTACATCTCTGCATATGTAAATTTTAAACCTCTTTGTACTCATGAAGACAAAGGAATGTCTATTATTTAAAGTAAATGCATACAAAGTGTGGCGCATTCAAAACAAACGTATCAATTAACAGTGAAATTGAAAAATGCGTTTCTTCAATTGCAAATGCAATGATATTTTGAGTTGGGACACACACATGGCTTCTAATATCTGCATTTGAACTCTTGACTTTCAGCCCAGAAATACATATTCACGCCTTCCCTTCCCCGGACTTAAAATGGTGAAAATGGGGGAGGGGGGCGGAGGGGGAGAGGAGGCACTGTGGGGGGGAGCGAGGCTGCACAGCCCATCTCAAACAGGCCACGGCCCGGTACTGGTTCCCAGCCCGGGGGTTGGGGACCCTTGTTGTATGCCATCAGAGGCACTGAAGGATTCAAAGCTAATGGCAAAGCATAGAAACAGTCTGGGTAGAGGAGTGCTAGAGAGATCAATACAGAAGTTTGATCAGGAAACTTATTAATATGCATTTAAGAAAATACCCATGGAAAGTGGCACTATCATAGTTTGTTGGTGGTATCAGCATATTATGTGTTTAAAATGGTATAAGCTACAAAATTGGAAGTAACCCTACACATAAAGAGTGGTAATTAATTTCTCATAGTTGGGTGTCAGATGTTTTGTTTTCCCCCCTCCCTTTTTCATAAAGTGAGATGAGATGTGAAATGCCTAATATGTAATCAGCCTTTAGGAAACCTTTTATGCATTTCATTTTTGCTCATGTATATAATTTCTACGTGCTAAATCCCTTGTGTTTTGTTTGAGGGTTGCCTTATCTATTGTGAGCCAATAATGCACTGAAAGATTCCTCATGATGATGTGTGCACTGGCATATTATCTTGTTGAACTATTCAATTAAATATGATAATGTTGAGCGCATTGACATAGTTAAACACTCAGGTGAATGAGCAATTCACTGTGAAGTGTAGAAATATTTAACATCATCTGCATGCCTCTGAGAAATCTATTTTTTAAACAACTCTTCAGGATTCAGGGAGAGAGTTCTTGCAAATGCAAACCTGTTGCAGGGTGACATCTTCTATATCTGAAAATTTCTTGAACTATCCAGGCAAAAACCCTGAATAGCGTGAAGTATACCTTTAGTGCTGGTGCCATTAAAGTCTGGCAAGGAAGCTGCACTGAATGACTAATGGATATTACTGGCAATAGCAGCTGGTGCCCATCAGGCAAAGGGATCCTATGCTATACCAATCTGCAAAATAAAATGGGAAAACAGACTACATAATACCTCAGATTGTGCTTTTATAAACTAAGGCCATATTCTGCAAATATGCAGTTAAAGCCTGATTGGTGAGATAAACCAATACTAAATTTAACTGCAAATATGCAGTTAAAGCCCTGATTGGTGAGATAAACCAATACTAAATTGTTCCACAGGATGAGTAAGCAGAATAACAACCAGGAGAAGCATTCAGATCCATGGAATAGCAAAACAAACCCCACTGTTCTCTCATCACCAGAGTGTAGTTGCAGCTGGAAAAGGGCTTTTCCTACCAGCACAAACTATTGTTATACAGGAAGCAAAAGCAACCCAATAGAATATAAGCCAAGCCACACCTAAGCAATTGCTTACTTGCTAATGCAAAGAATACAGTTGCTCTTTGAGCTGCCTAATTGGTTGATGGATAAGTTTGCCAGGCTCCAGTTGGACAACAACAAAATTCAGGGGACCACAGAGTATAGAATGAACCAAAATAGAAGCCAACATACATATAACAATACTCTTAGTATATAATACAAACATCATAGAGTACTTCCAAAGTTATTGCAATACCTCAATCAGTCCAATTTTTCCAAGTTCAATGTATTCAAAAATCACCAACATTCTATGGTTCCATAAATACAGTGCCACCAATCCAACACAAACAGCACTCAAGCTTGATGAGCCTTCTTGGTCGGGAAAAGTGACTACATGTGTCCCAAGTAAATCAGCATGTTTCAATCCAATTCTTCATCCTGGTAATGAAAATATAAACTTTAACTGGAACCATTGTTCACAGATGTAATTTACATGCAGACTAGCCATCAACTTCCATAGGTGAAGAGACAAAAGATTTATATGATTCTTGAAAAAAGTTTTACTAAATGTGTTAGCCAGCATATAACAGTGTTTGTGTTACCACTATTTAGATAATGCAATCTCCTCTGTGTCCTGAGTTGTGTGAGCCTTTTCTTTCCTCCTTTATCCAGAAGTACTCCTGCCCCAAGGGTTGAAATACTTAAGAAGCCTCATCAAATCTGTGTGCTGTCTGTATTGGATTGGTGACACTGTATTTATGGAACTGTAGAATGTTGGTGATTATTGAATACAATGGATTTGGAAGAATTGGACTGTTTGAGATATTGCAGTAATATTGGAAGTATTCTATGACTTTTGTATTATATACTAAGAGACCTGTTGTATGTATGCAATAATAACACATTAGTAGTTGTATTGGAGTAGGAGCCTGGCAACCAGTAGGAGGGTTGGGAAGGATGGGAATATGGGGTGGGTGTGACATTGCTGGCATCACCATTGATAACTTCTAGGAATTGCAGGAATCTATGGTAAAACCATTGAATTTCTGATTATTCCTAGAGTTCCCCATTGTCACTTCTGGGTTGTGTCCTTGGGTTGAGTAATAAATGCTTAGAGCTGCATATTTTAAGTTTCAGATATTCTTAGATCTCGTCACTCTTGGATGTCCTCATGGTTTCCCCTCACAAAATGTGGTTCAGAGTGCTGTAGTTTTGTTCTGTTCCACATCCTTCCAGTAACCCACTATACATTTCTGTGATCTTATCTTGTGTGTATATGCACACAATGCACATTTTGAAATGTTTTATAAGTATTAAATATGTGTATTAAATTAATGGCGAGCAAACAAAATGGCTCTGTATGCATGACAACATGAGAATTTCAACTGGGGAATAATTTAGAATTATTAGAATTGGGTTTCATCTGCTTTCTGTTTTCTGAATGGTACCATGGTTGTGTTAATCCTTCTATGATGTAAAGAAGGAATCAATCAACCCATATTTTGTCCAACTGTGATTCAGATTCAATAGATGGAGAATTATAGTCAGTTCACTTTAGGCTTTCCTTCTAGCAATTGGGCTGGAGGATACATATTTTCAAATTCATTGAGTTTCTCAGCTGTCAGCCTCAGGACAATAGCATAAAAATATTTCCTACTGTATACATTTTCTAAATCCATCACAGAAAGTCCAGCCTCTTTCTCCTTTCAGATTGCAGGACTGAAGACGTTCTCTGTTGTTGGTATAATGTAATTCACTTTCTGACCATTTGGCCACATATTAGCATTTCTCTGACACCGAAGCCCTTTTTCCCACTCCATATTCAACAACCTGAGTTCACTACAATCTTTTTTTGTAGCACAAACCCTGGAAGGAACTTGGGGCTAAGCAGTTATGCCTGTTATAAGTTGAAGGTTATGCTAAAGCATATAATATGCTGAAATCATTCACTCTGCGTATGACCTCTGCATAAGGTAAGACACAGAAAGGTTCCTCATAAATACATGCTGAGGAGAGAAAATAAAGTTGCAAACAACCCTTGGGACAGGAGTACTTCTGGACAAAGGAAGAGAGAAAAAGCCCCGGCAACTCAGGGCATAGAGAAGATTGCATAATCTAAATAGTGTGCAGCCAACAAATGCTGTTGATACCTGAAAGATTCTCCTCCACCCCCGCCCACCACCACATACACACTCTGTTTGGGGGCTAAATCAGCTCAGTAAACAACTTGATTCCTGGTAAATCAACACATTGCTAAAAAGGGATTTCTGAACATTATTATATGAATCATAAGAAAGAACATTGATGAATACTACCTATCCATACATAAACTTATAATGCCTTCCTTACAATATCATAGAGGGATTCTGAAACTGAATCAGACCAATGGGCTCTGTTCCACAGATTCCAGGGCTCTGTTAACTCAGAGGGGGATGATTGTCTCTTTCTGTGTTTCAGGTGACAGGTGATGATATTTCCAGATAACCTTTTCCTCTATTAAGTATAAAGATCAGTTCCTACATTGATTAGGAGCTGTCTGGTGCTCTTCTCCCTTTGAAAAGGAAGGCACCAGTCTATTGGATAGGTAGGATAGTATGATGCTGTTCAGTGAATAAGGGCTGACTATTTAAAGTGTGTGGTCTCTAACCTTCCTGCCTTTTTTGCCTTGCAAAGTACTTTCATGAATATTGCTGCAGCTTGCCTGGATTCTCTGTGTGAGGAGATAGAAATCATTCAGCTTCTTTGGTGGTCAGCTGTTTGGTGGGGTTTCCCTCTGTCAGCTTTCCTGAAGAGGGTCTGGTTTTGTGTAATGTAGCAGTTCTTCACAGTCTTCTGGCTGAGAGGGGGAGGATTGTGTGTCATATGGGAGAAGAAAACCACAGATGTCTCAGGGGTATGGGGTAATGAGTTAAGATTCATGGAGGTTTGTGTGTGTGTGTGTGTTTCATTTTCAGCAGGTGGAGGTGGGAAGAGAGGTATTAAGCCAGACTAATGTCCTCTTGTGGACATGAATATATTGTGGGTGAGTCACAGCAGACCACAATATGAACCTAAGCTTATCTCACACTTACATTCAGAGCTTTTTTTGCAGCAGAAACTCCTTTGCATATTAGGCCACACACCCCTGTAATAAGAGCCCTGTAAGCTCTGAAGGATTGGCTACATAAGAGGGGTATGGCCTAATAATGCAAACGAATTCCTGCTACAAAAAAGCCCTACTTACATTACCAACAGAGCCTCTGGCTGCCGGGGAGATTTTGCCCCCCCCCCCCCCGAGGGAGAATGGACTTTTCGGTGCACTTTTGGCGCATCCTGAGGGGGCGGGGCTTCCGCGCCTGCTCGGAAGCTCCGCTCCATGGATGTCAGTTCTCTTCAGGTGCTTGGGACGGGTTCCTAAGCACGCTGAAAAAGGCAGGGGAGCGGTCTGAGGAGACCCCTGGCCCTGACCTGGCCGCAGTTCGGTGGCCTTTGCCGTTGCAGTGTTATTTAATAAATTGGCCCATAGTTTTACCAATCTAATTGTGTCCACCTCTTTATTCCGACTTTGGGGGGGGGGGGAAGACTGATGTGTATCTAACTCCTTCCACCTTGCAACATCTAGTATATCCACCCATGCCGTAATATCATGACACTGTATTCCACCCTCAACAGTGACTAATGTTATGGAGCAATGCTGAAGAAACATACTTTAATGGGATAATGTGTGTGAGTAGTGCTAGATGTTATGGAGCATGAGGGGAGAGGTGACTGCTGTTCTGGGTAGCAGATGTGTATTTAGCATCACATTACTTTGGTCTTGAGATGAAACAAATTAACAAAAAATCTAGGTAGGATCAGATATCTCTTGCCTCTTAGAAATTTCAGTTCAAGTTAAAGGTCATCATCAGAGCCATATATTTCTGATTGAAATATAATTCACACTTGTTTTGTCATTTGTAATAGAGGCTTTTAGAAGTTCCAAACTAGTCAACCGTTTTTTTTGCTTTATCTTCATGTGATGAGTATAGCTGGTACTTGTAAGAAAGGGAGAGATGTCCACTCCACCCCCCTCCCTTTAATGTTTTACAGGGAAATATAGGCATTTTCTAGTTGGAGGAGACAGATGCCTTCCCCAAAACCTTCTCAAACTACCTTCAAAAGATACTTCTGTACTTCTCATTGTTGAATCTCTTATTTTAAACAAGTAGGTGGGTGTATTTAAGGAGCCCAATTCTGTATCATGTTCAAGGTGACAGATATTTTAGGTTTAGGTTTTCTGGTTTACTTTCTGATTGATGGGTTCGGATTCAATTCAGCTCCCTGGTCTGGCTTGCCAGTGTTATGTAGACATTTTTTAAACTTGCTGGTGGAAGTACTGATTTAAGAAGCGCAAAATAAAGAAGAAACTGCAATACAAAACAGTGTAAAATACACTATTGACTGCAATGGATTTAGAAGGGTACAACTCTGCTTAAGTTTTTTTGTAATGTTCATTATCATATTGCTTCAGGTTGACACTGACAAGCTTTCAGGTGGCTTTCAAGAACTCTTCATCAGGATTGATACAAAGATAGCTAATTTTTACAAATGCAGGGAGATATATTTAAAGGCAAATATTTTGAGTCACATCAGAGAAATCTCCGACTTTTCTCTGGAACTAACACAGTCAAACAGCTGTCTATAGTGAGCAGCTATTTTATGTCAGCTGCTCAAGGCATTTGCAGCATAGACTGAACAAGAATTAACAGCAACAGCTATGCAAATGTACTTTGATAGGAAACAGTACTTTTGCTCTTGTTTCTCTCTCTTCATCTCTCAATTGCCATTCTGCAGTCTTAGTTCTTGGATAGCTAGATGCAAAATGAGACTGACATGCTGAATACATGGATATCAAGACTGTGGTTTCCCTAGCAACAGTAACCACATAAAAAGGTCTTAGAACTTTCTGCATTTCTCATGGGACACTTCAGTTATTCACATAAGGTGGTGAATGGATATGATTGGCTCAGTAGAAGCAAGATTAATAGAAAAGAGTTGAGTCTCACTGTTCGTAATTTAATAATCAAATACTGAACGCAGATCTTGATTGCTTTTGAATATAATACACAACTGAACATCTATAGGCCCTTGTGGTGATCTAGATTTGAATCCAGTACAGCCAGCTGAAAGACCTGAGGATTTACTAGAATCGCTAGGATAAATTGAAATAAATAGGAACAATATTTACTTAAACATGTATTTGTATGATTACACAGAAGGAGCAATGAGTTAATCTGGATAAGGAGTTTATAATTAAGAACTTAGTTATTTGTTCTGCACAATGGTTTGAGCCCATAATGTCTCGTGTTAATTTCTTATGGATGATTACAGTCAAATGGCCAAAAATGGGCCTTGTTTGTTTGCATGACAATACAGCAATATGGAAATCCAACTGCGCTTCACAGTTTTTGATTCAGATCATATGAAAAAGCTAATTGTTGAAAGACTTGCTGTGAGAAGAATTTCAATCATTTTAAAATGCTGTCAGAAGTGTCACCATATTTTAATTTGTTCTGCAGTTAAATGATACATGCAGAGAGATTTTTTTTTTTGTAAATAATGTTATTATAACATCGGTTGAGAAACAAATGATTCGGCTATTATTCCAAAGACCAAAAACTAAGGTCAGATTCTCACGAGTGTCCATTACTTGATTTCTCATCATATGATGATTGTGTGAACTGGGCATATTGAGAAGTACTGTGTTTGAGGTGAAGCCAGTAGGTATGATAGGTCCATTTGTAGTGTTGTATCTGCAGCAGCCCACTCAAGCTTGCCCCATCACTTGACACTGCACTGATCATGTGATGAACATGCATGAGTAAATCAGATTAGAGCAGAGGTGTCGGACTCATTTGTTACTAGGTCTGGATATGACATAAATGTTACTTTGCCAGGCTGGGCCATGTATGCATAAAATGTAACATGAGGTACTGGAGATATAAACTTGATGATGATGATGATGAAGAAGAAGATAGGATTTATACCCTGCCCTTCACTACTCAAAGGCATTTCAGTGCAGCTTACAACCTTCTTTCCCTTCCCCTCCCCACAAAAAACACCCTGTGAAGTAGGTGGGGCTGGGAGCTCTGACAGAAACGGCTCTTTCCAGGACAGCTTCTGACAGAGTTATGACTGACCCAAGGTCACTCCAGCAGTTGCATGTGGAGGAGTGGGAAACCAAACCCAATTCTCCCAGATAAGAATTTGCACACTTAATGAAACTGGCTCTAAAGATGATCTGGCCCCGACCTAATGGAATCAGCTCCCTATGGAGATCCGGGCCCTACCTGGCTTGCTGGCCTTTCGTAGGGCCTGTAAAATGGAGCTGTTCTGCCAGGTTTTTGGATGAGGCAGTGGGCATCTATTTTAGACTGGTTGGCCTCCCCGCTACTGCCCTACTGCACTACTGGCTGTGGTGCTGTATAGTGGTACCATTTTGTGCTATATCACCTTGCTGTCATATCATCTTGCTGAATCATTTTGTTGCACTTTACTGAATGTTGTAATTGGTTTTATTATGACCTTATTGTGATTTTATTTCTATTTGATGTACTCCGCTCTGAGCCCCCAAATGGGGGAATGGGTGGAATATAAATAATAATAATAATTTAAATGTGATATTCAGAGGGATAGTAGGTGTGGAGATATCAGCACTGGTAATGAAACAGGAAACCTAGGTCTCCTGTTTAATACAGGAGGATTCAGTCCAGGAGGATGCAAAGAATAAATGGGAATAAGCCTGAACAAGTGCGCAGTGAGTCATGAAAGCACATACCCTACCACAAATTTTGTTAGTCTTTAACTTTTGTTAGTCCTGTCTCTCCCCATTTGTGCCCTGTCGGGCCATGCCCTCAGCAGATCAATATCTTCTGGTGATCCCCAACCTCAAAGACATCCAACAAGCCTCGACTAGGGCCGGGACATTCTTGGCCCTGGCTAGGGTGACCATAATGTCTGAAGGCCAGCCAGGGACACCTTGGGGGGGGGGAAGGTAGGGGTGCGCAGCGCGCAAAGCGCGTACGCCGCCGGAAACAGGAAGTGACGTCACTTCCGGTGGCGTCACTTCCGGTGATGTCATGCCACCGCTGGAAACAGGAAGTGACATCACTTCCTGTGACATCATTTCCCCGCGTCACCTGCCGGAAACGGGAAGTGACATCACTTCCTGTGACATCACTTCCCCCAAATGACATCATTTCCACCAAGTGCCACTGCCGGAAACAGGAAGTGACTTCACAGCACTTCCTGTGACGTCCCCAAAAATCCCCCAAATATCACCGCCGGAAACAATTTTGTTCTCAAATCCTGTATATACTTCATCAGTATATGGGATAAGGCACTTTCTCAACTGTGCTGCATAATGCAGCCTATTTATTTTGTCCTGTTTCTTCTGTTGGCTCTATCTGCGCCACCTTCATCACTTTCGGGGTGTGGATCCCCCAGTGGGGTGGTCTCGCGACTCCCTCCGCCGGCTGTTTCTGATAGCCCTGCGCCCCCTCTTTCATTTGATATGTGTCCCGTGCGGATGCCACCCTCCCGCCAGGAGATGCCGCAAAATGAGCCCCCTTGAGGCTTATGGCGGCAGGGCTCGGGGGAAGCGAGCTAGACTGCTGTTCTTTTGAGGGGTTATAGAGTGTTTCGAGCCCGTCCCTGTGGCATCGGTCCCATCGTTGTGGAGCCCAGGGGGCTGGCGCAGCGGCACGCTGAAGCAGCCTGTCGGTCACTTCCAGGTTCCTGTCCTGCATCTCGACCTGTGTTATTAGTGACAGGCTGCTTCGGCGTGCCGCTGCGCCGGCCCCCTGGGCCCCACAACGATGGGACCGATGCCACAGGGACGGGCTCGAAACACTCTATAACACCTCAAAAGAACAGCAGTCTAGCTCGCTTCCCCCGAGCCCTGCCGCCATAAGCCTCAAGGGGGCTCATTTTGCGGCATCTCCCGGCGGGAGGGTGGCATCCGCACGGGACACATATCAAATGAAAGAGGGGGCGCAGGGCTATCAGAAACAGCCGGCGGAGGGAGTCGCGAGACCACCCCACTGGGGGATCCACACCCCGAAAGTGATGAAGGTGGCGCAGATAGAGCCAACAGAGCAAACAGGACAAAATAAATAGGCTGCATTATGCAGCACAGTTGAGAAAGTGCCTTATCCCATATACTGATGAAGTAAATACAGGATCTGAGAACAAAATTGCACCAGAAGACACAAACACAAAGCTCCCTTACACTGAATCAGTGCTTGGGTCCACCAAAGTCAGTATTGTCCACTCCAGTCACAAACACAAAGCTCCCTTACACTGAATCAGTGTTTGGGTCCACCAAAATCAGTATTGTCCACTCCAGTCACAAACACAAAGCTCCCTTACACTGAATCAGTGCTTGGGTCCACCAAAGTCAGTATTGTCACATAAGAGAAGCCCTGTTGGATCAGGCCAGTGGCCCATCCAGTCCAACACTCTGCGTCACATAAGAACATAAGAGAAGCCCTGTTGGATCAGGCCAGTGGCCCATCCAGTCCAACACTCTGTGTCACATAAGAACATAAGAGAAGCCCTGTTGGATCAGGCCAGTGGCCCATCCAGTCCAACACTCTTTGTCACATAAGAACATGAGAGAAGCCCTGTTGGATCAGGCCAGTGGCCCATCCAGTCCAACACTCTGCGTCACATAACAACATGAGAGAAGCCCTGTTGGATCAGGCCAGTGGCCCATCCAGTCCAACACTCTGCGTCACATAACAACATAAGAGAAGCCCTGTTGGATCAGGCCAGTGGCCCATCCAGTCCAACACTCTGCGTCACATAAGAACATAAGGAGGGAGGGAGGGAAGGAAGGAAGGAAGGAAGGGAGAAAGGGAGGGAGGGAAGAAGGGAAGAAAGGAAGGAGGGAGGGAAGGAAGGAAGGAAGGAAGGGAGGGGAGGGAGGGAGGGAGGGAGGAAGGAAGGGAGGGAGGGAAGGAAGGAAGGAAGGAAGGAAGGAAGGAAGGAAGGAAGGAAGGAAGGAAGGAAGGAAGGAGGGAAGGAAGGAAGGAAGGAAGGGGGAGGGAGGGAGGGAAGGAAGGAAGGGGGGAGGGAGGGAGGGAAGGAAGGAAGGAAGGGAGGGAGGGAAGGAAGGAAGGAAGGCAAGGGAGTGAGGGAAGGAAGGAAGAAAGGAAGGAAGGGAGGAGGGAGGGAAGGAAGGAAGGAAGGAAGGAGGGAAGGAAGGAAGGAAGGAAGGAAGGAAGGGGGGAGGGAGGGAGGGAAGGAAGGAAGGAAGGGGGGAGGGAGGGAGGGAAGGAAGGAAGGGGGGAGGGAGGGAGGGAAGGAAGGAAGGAAGAAAGGAAGGAAGGGAGGAGGGAGGGAAGGAAGGAAGGAAGGCAAGGGAGTGAGGGAAGGAAGGAAGAAAGGAAGGGAGGGAGGAGGGAGGGAAGGAAGGAAGGGAAGGGAGTGAGGGAAGGAAGGAAGGAAGAAAGGAAGGAAGGGAGGAGGGAGGGAAGGAAAGAAGGGAAGGGAGTGAGGGAAGGAAGGAAGGAAGGAAGAAAGGAAGGAAGGAAGGGAGGGAGGGAGGAGGGAGGGAAGAAAGGAAGGCCGCCCCCCCACCCCCCGCTTTCGGCCCCCTTACCTTATTCCAGGGCGGCGGAGTCCAGCGGCGGCGGCGGGGAGTCCTCCGGCGGCGTCCTCGTGGCGAGGGAGGGAGGGAGCTGCCGGCGCTGGCCTCTGGAGGCCTCCAGGGACCAGCGCCGGCTGCTCCGCGGCTTCCCCGCGGCCTCCGCTGGTCCCTGGAGGCCCTCCAGAGACTCTGGAGGGCCTCCAGGGACCAGCGGAGGCCGCGGGGAAGCCTTCCGCTGGCCGGCGCTGGTCCCCGAAGGCCTTCCAGAGGCTCTGGAAGGCCTTCCGGGACCAGCGCCGGGTGCCCCGCGGCCTCCCCGCGGCCTCCGCTGGTCCCTGGAGGCCCTCCAGAGACTCTGGAGGGCCTCCAGGGACCAGCAGAGGCCGCGGGGAAGCCTTCGCTGGCCGGCGCTGGTCCCGGAAGGCCTTCCAGAGGCTCTGGAAGGCCTTCCGGGACCAGCGCCGGGTGCCCCGCGGCCTCCCCGCGGCCTCCGCTGGTCCCTGGAGGCCCTCCAGAGACTCTGGAGGGCCTCCAGGGACCAGCGGAGGCCGCGGGGAAGCCTTCGCTGGCCGGCGCTGGTCCCCGAAGGCCTTCCAGAGGCTCTGGAAGGCCTTCCGGGACCAGCGCCGGGTGCCCCGCGGCCTCCCCGCGGCCTCCGCTGGTCCCTGGAGGCCCTCCAGAGACTCTGGAGGGCCTCCAGGGACCAGCGGAGGCCGCGGGGAAGCCTTCGCTGGCCGGCGCTGGTCCCCGAAGGCCTTCCAGAGGCTCTGGAAGGCCTTCCGGGACCAGCGCCGGGTGCCCCGCGGCCTCCCCGCGGCCTCCGCTGGTCCCTGGAGGCCTTCCAGAGACTCTGGAGGGCCTCCAGGGACCAGCGGAGGCCGCGGGGAAGCCTTCGCTGGCCGGCGCTGGTCCCCGAAGGCCTTCCAGAGGCTCTGGAAGGCCTTCCGGGACCAGCGCCGGGTGCCCCGCGGCCTCCCCGCGGCCTCCGCTGGTCCCTGGAGGCCCTCCAGAGACTCTGGAGGGCCTCCAGGGACCAGTGGAGGCCGCGGGGAAGCCTTCGCTGGCCGGCGCTGGTCCCCGAAGGCCTTCCAGAGGCTCTGGAAGGCCTTCCGGGACCAGCGCCGGGTGCCCCGCGGCCTCTCCGCGGCCTCCGCTGGTCGCTGGAGGCCCTCCAGAGTCTCTGGAGGGCTTCCAGCGACCAGCGGAGGCCACGGAGAGGCCTCCACCACTGCCGCCGGGCCCCGCGCGCGGGCGGGGAAGGCGGCCAGTGAGGGAGGGAGCGTCCCTGCGCGTGCGCAGGGGCCCTGCGCAGGCGCAGGGACGCTCCCTCCCTCCCTCGCCGCCTTCCCCGCCGGCGCCCGCGGCCCACCGGCTCCGGGGCTGCCTAAACCGGGACCTTTAATGGTCCCGGTATAGGCAGCCCGGGATCCGGGATTGGGTGGCCAGAACCGGGAATGTCCCGGGAGACCGGGACGGTCTGGCCACCCTAGCCCTGGCTCCCAGCCTGGTGGAATGAGCTCCCCTTAGAGATCAGGGCCCTGCAGGACCTTCTTCAGTTCCACAGGACCAGTACAACAGAGCTCTTCTGCCAGGCTTTTGCATGAGGTAGCTTGCATCATCTCTCAACCAGGCCACTTCTGTCAATGGCTATCTTCTTGAGAATGAGTAGTATCATTACACAGACTCAGCCCTTAAGTGTTGA